>NC_142590.1:53602700-58602700 GCF_965207765.1 Zootoca vivipara | reverse complement strand
AAAACATACAAGCAAACAATAGGTTAGGAATAGGCTATAAATTCCTATATCTTATTTCTAATTGCAGCAGATTTGCTTCCATACAATAATAATAGCAATTAGATATCACATCAATTCTATTTATTCCACAATCCAAGTTTGCATTCAAAAGCACCATTGGAAATTTGCACTGCCATTTCCTTGATGTTGTCCTCACCATCAGGAACAACAAAATACCATGGATTTTTACACCAAACCTACTAATATACCTAACTAAATGGAAATCCTGCTTCCCAAACATCTCAAGAGAAACAAATGAAATGCATATAAAAGAACAAAGAAAATTGCAAAAGATGAACCAGAAAACTTAAAGAATAACTTCAGCACAGTGGGTATCCTCCACATATCAATGATTGAAACAACCCCTGGGCATACATCATCTTCTAAATAAGTTCTTCTTCATGAAAGTGAGGCATCAATCAACAATGAACACCATATCCCATGCATGAGATACTTTCATTCAGCACCTCCTGTCACCTAGCAATAACAGAAATCTACTCACTGAATATCTTGCTAATGTAATCAGCAAATCTCCTGTTAGAGCATTCTGCAGATGATCAACTGAAAATCACATGCTTGTTGTCTGGTTTTGACAAATTTGTGACAGACAAAGTAGCAAGATTTGCAGTTGCTGTCCAAAAATTGAGGAGAATGTTCATTGGTGGACTGTAAAGATTTAACTGGGAATGAACTATAAAAACCTATTTGTATTTGTTTGTGTCCATCTACCTATCAACTATCGATCGATCGATCTATCAATTTAGGTTGATACTGTGTTTTAATGTTATATCGATCTATATATCGTATAGGATGTATTTTCTTTTTTCGGTGGTTGATAAGACCATGATGGTTGAAACAACAACAAACAATAGACAAGGCAAACAGCAAGCTACTCACTGATGGTGAGCACTGAACATCTTGCTAATGTAATCAGCAAACCTCCTGTAATAGCCATATGCCAGCCTTCAAATCTATACAGGCAGTTCAAGACAGCTGTACTTAAACCATCAATCAGAAACACTGGCTCACATCTACTATAGAAAACTTTTTCATCTATAGACTTGACATTTTACCACATAACTTCAACTAGGAGGATACTTGACATCATTCAGCTATAGTAAATGCAACACTCCTGAATATTCCATTCTCAGTGTTCTGAAAGTGCCACCTTCAATATACCATCCTTTAATTAACAGCAGAAAAGCTGAAAAAGCCAGAAGCCAAAACAGTTTGCTATAAGAAATTAAAAACTTTGTTTTGTTTCTCACTAGAACATGTGTGTTTTCTGCAAAGTTCACATTTGCAGCATAGGGATTTAATTACATTTTAATCGATATAGTAAGCCCACATGCAAACTTTTAAAGTGTATTCCCTTTCTGAAGCTATACATTTTAATCATCCTTGTTACAGACAAGAAAAAATATCTCTGAGACACACAGAGGAAAATTGGCAAATAGCCAATGAATGTTCCTCAGAGAGTGGATAAGAGATAGACAATCAGAGTTAAAGGTTTGGCATTAGAAGCAGGTGCTTACTAAATGGAGGAGTACATATTTCTTCTAATGCATTTGTAATCAATTTTTTTGCCATGATGAAGTCTCCTTTGTAGCAGCAAAGAATTGATTGGGGGGGGGATGTGGTTTTCATATGGAGATAAACTGAAATCCTTTCAGACTAATAGCTGGCTTAAAATGAGCATCTGTTAATAAAATGGGAAGGCACAACTCTGAACATATCAGTTGCAGTAAGGTGGGTGGAGGTTCATATAATAAATGCTAACATGTGGATTGGGCCCACAGGGAGACGGACAGTGGTCATGGTGGCAAGAAGGAGAGGGACTTAATGAGATAAGCCCAATCCCCTCTCCAGTTTGAGAACCAGGATTGCCCAGGCATCAAGCCATTTGTGGCCTTAAAAGTGACCATCAGCACCTTGATAAGAAATCAACAGTTTGGCCCAACCAAAATGCTTTGGCTACAGATTGCAGTAGTCTGGAGGTTACAAAATACCACAGCCAGATCTTCTTTCTCCAAAAAAGGACCATGTATTAGCCAAAGCTGGTGAAAAAATAGATCAAGTCCAGTCACCATTAACCCTTTGTGTTATAGTGAGACTTTGAAATGATTGGCTTTGGCTAGATCTTGTTCTAGTGACCAGGAAAATATGTAATCCCTTGTATGCTGCAGAGTTACCGGTACAATGCCAATGGCTCTGTGGAACAACTCTCCCACCCCCAAAAATGTTAGGAAAAAAGTATTGAATTATTGAAATAAATGCAACAAACTTAAGGATGGTAGATGCAGGTTTCAGAAAACATTGTGTCTCCTTTATTTACAGTTGTGGCAATATCAGGTTAAAGTGAATCTGCAAAGATATTGTGAGGCACATTGTACCATTCCTGTCAATATTATATAGCCCAGGGTATGTGTCCAGTCCAAAGCTCTAAAGTCAATGGACAATAAGTCTAGTTAGGCCTCTACAGTTCTATACAGTGGAACCGCGGTTTATGAACACCTTGGTTTACGAATTTTCGGTTTACGAACGCCGCGGACCCATCTGGAATGGATTAATTCACTTTCCATTACTTTCAATGGGAAAGTTTGCTTCAGTTTATGAATGCTTCAGTTTATGAACAGACTTCCGGAACCAATTGTGTTCATAAATCGAGGTACCACTGTAGTTATAAGAGACAATTCTATACTTTAATGTATTTTTTTATCTTCTGTTGGAAGCCTCCCAGAGTGGCTGGGGAAACCCAGCCAGAAGGGTGGGGTATGAATAAATAAATGAAAGAATAAATACTACTACTACTACTACTACTACTACTAAAGGTAGTAAAGGGACCCCTGACCATTAGGTCCAGTTGTGACCGACTCTGGGGTTGCACGCTCATCTCGCATTATTGGCTGAGGGAGCCAGCGTACATCTTCCGGGTCATGTGGCCAGCATGACAAAGCCGCTTCTGGCAAACCAGAGCAGCACATGGAAATGCCGTTCACCTTCCCGCTGTAGTGGTTCCTATTTATCTACTTGCATTTTGACGTGCTTTCGAACTGCTAGGTTGGCAGGAGCTGGGATCAAGCAACGGGAGCTCACCCCGTCACCGGGATTCGAACCGCCGACCTTCTGATCAGCAAGTCCTAGGCTCAGTGGTTTAACCACAGCGCCACCTGGGTCCCTACTACTACTACTACTACTACTACTACTATTTATAATTGAAGTAGCACTGAGATACACAAAAAGAGGAGGGCATCACGGAGGTAAAACGTGCCTCTTGGTGGACAGCCATATCTTGTAATAGCATTTCAACTGCTATGGTTCAAGTAGATCAGGGTTTGGTTTTGGTTTTGTGTTACCACATCTAGCCAAGATCCATCTGATCTGATGAGCACTGGTTTCCTGATATCTCAGGCAAAGGTCTTTGTTCCAGCCCAGCTGAGCATCTTTGAAATGGATGGAACCCAGGAGCTTCTAAGTGAAATTTACAGTTGCTGTAAGGAGAAGTGACACAAAAGTCTAGAAAAGTGGGGGCAGATACACCTAGCTCTGTCAAACCTACTATTTGAAGTTCTCTGGAATCACCATCATCATCACTCCACTTTTCTTCAAAAGCACACAAGGCAAAGTTACACAAAATTGACACAGTGCAAAATAAAAATATAGCCTTAAAAAAGACAAACTAGCAAGCAGAGTCAATAGCAGTTATAAAAGCAGAATCACACACTGTATGTGTGAAAGCTGGTGATGCCGCAACCCTCTTGGTGTGTGCAGTATTAGAGAGAGAAGTGTGATGCCAAAGACTATAAAAGTGTACACATAAACTATTGTGGCATCTTAAAGACTAACAAATTTATAATGGCATAAGCTTTTGTGGACCACTTCATCAGATGCATGGAGTGCAGTGCTGAGTGGAATAAGTGAAATAAGAAGTAAAATGAAAAACAGGGTTTGTGGAACACACTCCCAAGGGATATCTCTCTGACCTTCTTTACTGCTTGCCTAATGGTGAGAAATGAAAACTTTTTCACATGAGTAGTGCTATGGCTACTGGTAGATAAATTGAAATACTTGATAAAAGGTCTTTAAATAAACATGTTTCATCTTGGTCATTTTTACTCACCATATTTTAAGCTAAGAGTAAGAAACCTCCCCCCCTCCCCCATTGAGTACTGCCAGGGTTACCCTGTTAGAATCCACAACTCAGCAGTGGGTGGGGGCAAAGCCAGTGGTTGGCACGGCAAGAGCAAAAAGTGAGTGGCAACCAGAAGTGAGCATGACATCTCCCCCCCTGTTTTTGCCACCCACTCTTCCCTGTGTGTGCCACCCCATTCTTTTTCCGCCATTCCCATTCCCTCTGTTTCCCTCTTTTTGCCACTACAGTGGAACCTCGGTTTATGAACATCTCGGTTTATGAATTTTCGGTTTATGAACGCCGCGGACCCATCTGGAACGGATTAATTCATTTTCCATTACTTTCAATGGGAAAGTTCGCTTCAGTTTATGAACGCTTCAGTTTAAGTACTCCGCGGACTGTCTGGAATGGATTAATCCACTTTCCATTACTTTCAATGGGAAAGTTCGCTTCAGTTTATGAACACTTCAGTTTATGAACAGACTTCCGGAACCAATTGTGTTCATAAACCAAGGTACCACTGTAGCTTGAAAGTAGGCTGAGAGTCACATGAAATTCAACTCATTTAACCCTGGTTTAAGCAAACCTGGTTTAAGCAAACCCCTTCATGGATCAATGAACTGGCAAGCCACTCCAGTATCCCTGCCAAGAAAACTCCATGGACAAAGACAACAGGCATATAAAAGTTATGACGCTGGAAGATGAGCCCCTCAGGTCGGAAGGCGTCCAACATGCTACTGAGGAAGAGCGGAGGACAAGTACAAGTAGATTCAGAGCTGATGAAGCGGCTGGGCCAAAGCCGAAAGGACGCTCAGTTGCGGATATGCCTGGAAGCGAAAGGAAAGTCCGATGCTGTAAAGAAAAATATTGCATAGGAACCTGGAATGTAAGAACCATGAATAGAGGTAAGCTGGATGTGGTCAAAAATGAGATGACAAGAATAAATATCGACATCCTGGGCATCAGTGAACTAAAATGGAAGGGAATGGGTGAATTCAGTTCGGGTGACTATCATATCTACTACTGTGGGCAAGAATCCTGTAGAAGAAATGGAGTGGCCCTCATAGTCAACAAAAGAGTGGCAAAAGCTGTAATGGGATGCAATCTCAAAAATGACAGAATGATCTCGATACGAATCCAAGGCAGACCTTTTAACATCACAGTAATCCAAGTTTATGCACCAACTACCGGTGCTGAAGAAAGTGAAATTGACCAATTCTATGAAGACCTACAACACCTTCTAGAAATGACACCAAAGAAGGATGTTCTTCTCATTACAGGGGATTGGAATGCTAAAGTAGGGAATCAAGAGATAAAAGGAACAACTGGCAAGTTTGGCCTTGGAGTTCAAAATGAAGCAGGGCAAAGGCTAATAGAGTTCTGTCAAGAGAACAAGCTGGTCATCACAAACACTCTCTTCCAACAACACAAGAGACGACTCTACACATGGATATCACCAAATGGGCAGCATCGAAATCAGATTGATTATATTCTCTGCAGCCAAAGATGGAGAAGCTCTATACAGTCAGCAAAAACAAGACCTGGAGCTGACTGTAACTCAGATCATCAGCTTCTTATAGCAAAATTCCAGCTTAAACTGAAGAAGGTAGGAAAAACCACTGGGCCAGTAAGATACAATCTGAATCAAATCCCTTATGAATACACAGTGGAAGTGAGGAACAGGTTTAAGGATTTAGATTTGGTGGACAGAGTGCCTGAAGAACTATGGATGGAGGCTCGTAACATTATACAGGAGGCAGCAACGAAAACTATCCCAAGGAAAAGGAAATGCAAGAAGGCAAAATGGCTGTCCAACGAGGCCTTACGAATAGCGGAGGAGAGGAGGCAAGCAAAATGCAAGGGAGATAGGGAAAGATACAGGAAACTGAATGCAGATTTCCAAAAAACAGCAAGGAGAGATAAGAGGGTCTTCTTAAATGAGCAATGCAAAGAAATAGAGGAAAACAATAGAATGGGGAAAACCAGAGATCTGTTCAAGAAAATTGGAGATATGAAAGGAACATTTCGTACAAAGATTACCATAATCAAGGACAAAAGTGGTAAGGACCTAACAGAAGCAGAAGACATCAAGAAGAGGTGGCAAGAATACACAGAGGAATTATACCAGAAAGATATGGAGGTCTCGTACACCCCAGGTAGTGTGGTTGCTGACCTTGAGCCAGACATCTTGGAGAGTGAAGTCAAATGGGCCTTAGAAAGCACTGCTAATAACAAAGCCAGTGGAAGTGATGATATTCCAGCTGAACTGTTTAAAATTTTAAAAGATGATGCTGTTAAGGTGCTACACCCAATATGCCAGCAAGTTTGGAAAACTCAGCAATGGCCAGAGGATTGGAGAAGATCAGTCTACATCCCAATTCCAAAGAAGGGCAGTGCCAAAGAATGCTCCAACTACCGCACAATTGCGCTCATTTCACACGCTAGCAAGGTTATGCTTAAAATTCTACAAGGCAGGCTTAGGCAGTATGTGGACCGAGAACTCCCAGAAGTGCAAGCTGGATTTCGAAAGGGCAGAGGAACCAGAGACCAAATAGCAAACATGTGCTGGATTATGGAGAAAGCTAGAGAGTTCCAGAAAAACGTCTACTTCTGCTTCATTGACTATGCAAAAGCCTTTGACTGTGTCGACCACAGCAAACTATGGCAAGTTCTTAAAGAAATGGGAGTGCCTGATCACCTCATCTGTCTCCTGAGAAATCTCTATGTGGGACAAGAAGCTACAGTTAGAACTGGATATGGAACAACTGATTGGTTCAAAATTGGGAAAGGAGTACGACAAGGTTGTATATTGTCTCCCTGCTTATTTAACTTATATGCAGAATTCATCATGCGAAAGGCTGGACTAGATGAATCCCAAGCAGGAATTAAGATTGCCGGAAGAAATATCAACAACCTCAGATATGCAGATGACACAACCTTGATGGCAGAAAGTGAGGAGGAATTAAAGAACCTTTTAATGAGGGTGAAAGAGGAGAGCGCAAAATATGGTCTGAAGCTCAACATCAAAAAAACCAAGATCATGGCCACTGGTCCCATCACCTCCTGGCAAATAGAAGGGGAAGAAATGGAGGCAGTGAGAGATTTTACTTTCTTGGGCTCCTTGATCACTGCAGATGGTGACAGCAGTCACGAAATTAAAAGACGCCTGCTTCTTGGGAGAAAAGCAATGACAAACCTAGACAGCATCTTAAAAAGCAGAGACATCACCTTGCCGACAAAGGTCCGTATAGTTAAAGCTATGGTTTTCCCAGTAGTGATGTATGGAAGTGAGAGCTGGACCATAAAGAAGGCTGATCGCCAAAGAATTGATGCTTTTGAATTATGGTGCTGGAGGAGACTCTTGAGAGTCCCATGGACTGCTAGAAGATCAAACCTATCAATTCTTAAGGAAATCAGCCCTGAGTGCTCCCTGGAAGGACAGATCGTGAAGCTGAGGCTCCAATACTTTGGCCACCTCATGAGAAGAGAAGAATCCTTGGAAAAGACTCTGATGTTGGGAAAGATTGAGGGCACAAGGAGAAGGGGACGACAGAGGACAAGATGGTTGGACAGTGTTCTCGAAGCTACGAACATGAGTTTGACCAAACTACGGGAGGCAGTGCAAGACAGGAGTGCCTGGCGTGCTATGGTCCATGGGGTCACGAAGAGTCGGACACGACTAAACGACTAAACAACAACAACAACAAGCAAACCACAGTTTTCCAGGTCTGGATGTTACAAAGAATTGTGGCTTGTTTAAAACCAGAAGTAGCGAGCCAGCTTAGCCCAGCGGTTCCATCGACCAATGCATTGCTTAGGTCCTCTAATTGCTTCCAGCGGTTTGAAACTTGTGGGCGCTTCCTGGCTCTTTTAAATAAAAAAAAAAATAAAGCTAGAAGTAGATGCTTCCAGTTTCATCTGGCAGGCAGAAGAGGAGAGAAGGAGCATGCAGGAAATTGTGGTTTGTTATATCTGAAGCAGCCCTTTGCACTTGACTATATTAACTCATGTGTTGCTGACATGTCGTGACTCTTACATTTTAAAAGCCCTGTTTGCTACCTTGTATCAAATTGGTTGCACAATGCACATGGAACTTGTGCCCTTATTATGGGACTTCTTTATGAACAGCGCAGTGTAAGTGGTTTCAACTCCTCTGCTGGAGGCTGTCTATCTTTATCTGCAGTCTGACTCTTTTCCTAGAGATACAGTGGCCCTGGACTCAGGGAGATGGTTAATGGTGAGTGGTTGAAGAGCATTCAGTATGGAAATAAATCCATTTTCTAAAAATAGAATTAAAAAAATAGGGAACTAATTTGGTGAAGAATTATTCCCTTGTGTAAGGGCACACCATCACATGAAAACACCATGAAATTTCAGCAACATAATAAACATTATGACACATGGTTAAAGCAGGACCTCTCCATCTTTGGTTGCCCTACCTGTCACCTTTACAGCTAGGCGTTGCCTTAACAGGCAACTTCTGGCCTTTAGTGAACGAGTCTTATTAAAGAATCCTCTTTTAATGAACCCATTTAAATCCTAATGACTGTTGGCTGGCTTCACTTGCACTGCCCTCCTCCCCTACCTGTCACCTGCTCAGTGAATGGATGTTGGAGTCAGCTTTGTCTGTGCCTGCCACTCGCTCTTTATAAACACACATAATTGTGTGTAATAAGCCCATAATTCAGCAGGCACAGTCTCTGCCTGCCAAATCCCTGCCAAGACAAACTGTTTGTTTTACACCAGAGCCAGTAAACCCTTATCATTGCAGCTGTCCTCTCCACTGAGCACCTTACTGTAAAAAAATGGGGGGTTTTACCCCATCTTAAAATCCCTTTGATGACTGAGTATCTTTTTGAACATTGTTATTTTGGGTCTTTATTCCACTGCTGACTATCAAACAATGGTAACCTGAAGTGGGACATAGGAGTATTGGTTCCGTCAGCAACAAAAAGGGTTACAGGGGAATGATGGCTGGGATTGTTAGACATAGATGTGGTGTCATAGCCAGTTTTCTGAAGCCTCAGTGAGATTTTCAGGGGCTCCCCTGGGAAGGAGTTCCATAAGTGAAGTGCCACCAGGAGTGATAGAATCTGTCCATTTTGGTTTTCTCAGTTTCTCACATTTCCAGTCCTAAACTCATTCCCCCAGATTTCTTCTGCAGTTCGCGAATTTATTTTAAAAAAATATTTATATAATGGAAAATCTTTGGCATTTCACACAGGCACAATTTTTCATGCAATTTTGACCAATGTAAAGTATTTTGCAAGCATTTTCACATAATATAATGCATTTTCCTGCTATTTTCAGAAATATATTGATTTTTTTTATGCATGCTTTTGGCTACGATATGCATCTTTTTGTAAATATTACCTGGCTGGAGAAGTGCATTGCAAAATTCTGATATGTGCTATTTTGATGAATGACTGAATGTCAGTTCTCATAATAATTTGGAAATTACAAATTGGAGAGATTTGGTGGGGTACTACTGCTCTCCCAGCTTCCAAGCATAGTGTGTTGCTGGTACTTACTGGTGGGAGGGGTGAGACATGGGAGGTTTGGTGCTGTGCAGTGCAGCATGGCAAAACTAATTCGCCACTCTGGCTATTATGTGCCTGTACAACATCAACTTCCCCATGCCTGCTCCCAGTAAGTTTCAGGGCATGTTGTATTTGGAAGCTGGGAGAGCTGCAGTGCCCTGCCTCTGCCACCCTACCAGCCCCTACTGGAACCTGGTCCTGAACCTATCCTAGCAAAGTAATCATTTTGGCCTACCAAGGAACATGAAGGAGTCTTGTGGATTTCTATCATGAGATAAGGTGAGCCTCTTGCAATATCGTGTAACAAATTAAATTCTAACCTTTATAGGAGACAGTATAAGGCTCTTGATGGGTACTTGTCTGAACCAGTATAAAATGAGTAGGCAATAGCTTTGGATTATTACATTGGCATCAACCTCTGTTGAATTCCACAGTGCAGCAAAGTGTCATCTTAACTATTGGGAGTTTCGAAGATTGGTAATGGCTTCAAAGGGAAGGTAAAGTGTGTATAATTCAGTCTTTTGTAACTAAACGTATTAAAAGCAATTATTCCAAAATTATATCTGCAGTCTCTTTCCAATCTGCCTTTGAAAACAAATGGAACTTACTCAAAAGAGAGAGAGAGAAAAATAGGTAGGCCATTTTTATACTTGTGAAATGGAAAAAGTGTCACTCTTCAAAGCAATTTATCCCTAATTACAAAATTACTTTATAAAGAGGCCCTCTTGGGAAGAATACAAGGTATAGAACCAGGGTTTCAAAGGAGGATGTGAATCAAATCATCTTTTGTTTAAAACACAGATGAGCCAAAAGCATTTAAAGTATTTTATTGCTCTGGTGCTTGATAAAATTAATTGATATTGTGTAAATTAATTTTCTAATTAGTAATTAACTTTTTTGTAGAATAAATCTCTTTTAAATCCTCCAGCAGGTTATAAAAATCTAACGTATTTGAAAACCAAAAAAGTCCGTATTCTCCTAGAGATTTTAAAGAAACTGGAATTAAATGCAGCTTGATCAAATGAGGTGAGTGGAAATTAGGCAAGGTGGAGATGAATGGGCTCCCAAACTATCCTCAACACAACAAAAAGCTTATTTCAGAATTAGACGAATTGCAGTCGGTATCCTGAGTTTGGAAGTTTAGCAACTTAGTAAAAAAAAAAAAGCTACTCTTCAGATTTGCAAACCTTTTCAAAGTATATTATGAACCTCAAATATCCAATGCCATTTGTATCAACCGGGTCACTTTCTCCAAGGCTTCATAAGCTATACTACCATATCATTCTTCATTTATATTATGTTCCATTGTGACCACTACAGTCACATATCCTCCAAGTGTACTTACTTTCCAGGTACAGTCGTGGAATTACAAAAACCACCCCAGCTTCCGATTTGACCCTGGAATGTCCCAATTTCCCCCACCAGTGCCGCCACCAAGCTCACGGAGGAGGATGAGCTGGCACTTGTCCTGAGCAGCGGCGACGGCGGCAGTTGTGAGAGAGCATCCTGTTGCCTCTCCATGGCTTTGTTAGTATTTCATGCAGCCGATGCTGCAAATGTGGCTGGTGTGAATCACACACCTCTCTGAGTAGACAGCCTTATCTCTCTTCCGCTGTATATACTTTGTAAAGTACTTTCACTTCGCTTGTTCTCTCGGAGCTGAAGAGAACGGATGCCATTATGCTGTAGTCCAGGGGTAGGCAACCTAAGGCCCGGGGGCTGGATGCAGTCCATTCACCTTCTCAATCCGGCCCACGGATGGTGCGGGAATCAGCGTGTTTTTACATGAGTAGAATGTGTGCTTTTATTTAAAATGCATCTCTGGGTTATTTGTGGAGCATGGGAATTCTTTCATCCCCCCCCCCCAAAAAATAGTCCGTCCCACCACATGGTCTGAGGGACGGTGGTCCGGCCCACGGCTGAAAAAGGTTGCTGACCCCTGCTGTAGTCTGTATATAATAAATAGTAGCTTAGATCTACGATGTCTCACTCTTCTTGTTGTGTTATTCCAGAAGATTAGTGTGCATTTATCAAGCTGATATATGTTGCTGAGCGCCCTGGAGAATAAGGGAGATGCCTTTTCCAGTACTGCACACATTGGAGTTCTGGGGGTATCAGGCGACCCCCGTGCGTTTTCCAACAGACCTCCCCATGGCTGCCGCCGCTGGCCTCCTCCCTTGGGCAGCTTGTAGTGGCTGCTGGAGAACAGGTGAGGAGGAGAGGCTGCTGCCATTGAGGACAACCTCGCATGATATACCAGCCCTGAGGTGCAGGCACACCCTGGGCAGGAAGAAAGGAGGAGCAGAATGGAGCGGAGTCTTGGTTTATATATATATATAGAACATCCATGTCTAATCTTGCCTCTTTCTAAAAATTTATTTATTGGTGTGTGTGTTTCTTTTTGTAAACATACCAAAGAAATAAAATCTGTCCTGTTTCCTGTTGGTGTAGTGGTGATGGAAATGCTCAGTGGGGAGGAGACAAAAAATGGGGGGTCAAGGAGGGTCAGTTGGGGGGGAGGGAAGTGAGTAATGTCCCTATTTCCATCCGAGGAATTTTGGAGGGTATGCAGTTGAAGAGAAAATGCTGACAAACTGGGAGGCATTAGCTAGAGAGGTACCAATGAGTAATAAAAAATTGATAGCAATGTACAGGGGGGGGGGGAATGGTATGAGTACAAGATGAAGAAAATTCCCATATTTTGCATAGCCAGAAGATTAATCATAGGTTTGCTGACAGCTAATTCAAATGCCTCAAAGATGTTAGATAAATCAGGAAATATTTGTTCACCCTATCTTTCCAGTGTGGACAGGATAAGAAGCAATAGTTACAACCTACACAGAAAGAGATGAACCATCTCTGACATACATCCTAGAGTCTTTCATCTTAGATTACAAAAAAAACAGAAAATCGCTGTAAAATGAGTAAATTGTCCTGACCTGATTATTCATCATAATAAAAAATGAGATGGAATATCACAGTAATTATTTACACAGTGCACGGCAGGTACCCTGCATGGAAGCATGCCTTTTTCCTTGTCAAGTTACAAGTTTATTTGTATATGACACATGCATTTGGGCAGTGTATTTATCTCTTTTTTAAATGCATATTTGTTTCATTAAAACATTTATGTCCCACACTTCTGATGTAAAAATATAGGTGTGGCCACTGAGAAGGCCCTCTCTCTTGTCCCACCCAGCTATGTTTCCTCCCATATGATCTTAGGGAGCATTTGATGTTTCCAAGATAATCACCAACAATTTGAATTTTAAAAAGTAACCCAATGAAGTTTCCAAAGACCTTCAAAGGTAGCCCAATACAGAGCATGCTGCAGTAGTCCAACCTATTTTATTACATGGATCCAGAGCAAGTAGTAGCTCTTAGGTCCCACAGAAATCAGTGAGAACTGTTAGTCACGAGTCAGTGAAGCCCCACTGATTTCAGTGGCAATTAAGTGTAAATTGCTTACTCTGGATTCAGCTCACTAATTTTAGTTTGCAGGTGATGGGAAGTATTGCATATCTCTACTCCTTTATGTGCTTCTGTTTTTATCAGTGACAACAGATTATTCTTTATGAAGATTTAGGTGTTATGTTTTTGCTCCCTCATTCATTTCTTACCTTTTTTTATTATTTGTGTGGTGCTACCTACACACTTTAAATGCTTACTTTGAGCATCAGCCAAATATACATAACATGATGGCTTTTATGCAAAGATGTTTTTTATTACCAACCGGGAGGATTGTCCCAGGGATATGAAATAGTTTAGTAACCAGTAAAGACCTTTAATTCTCTATTTCTGCATAAAGAGTGCAAATGAGAAGAAATGCGTTTGCTGATTTTCATGTAGGCAATGGATCTCGCTGTGAACAAGGAAAACATTCACTTTTCAAAATCGTTTCGGCTTACTACTAATTCCAGATGCTTCCTCCACCACACTTTAGAACCTGTTCTAAAACATTTACACACCTTTCTTTCCACACATCTGCAGGTTAGACAGGGAGCTGTCAAGGAAGAATAAAGAAAATGTGTGCCAACATCTCTAGAATAGGAACAGATTCACAAAACCATATTTGAGCTGGTGAAAATCAGAAAGAAGTGACTTCTGACTTGCATTTTAGTCCTCTTCAGGTGTTCAGAAAACTTGGTTAAAGTAGCAGGTGCAGGGAGCAGGGCAGGAACAAGTGTGATACTCTGCTCTTTGTCCTTGCTCGCCCCCTATGAGTTGAAGGGCAACAGTCTGAAGTGAGGAACTGCTTCTACTCATATAGGCTCCCTGTGTGATGCAGATGGTAAGTGCTGATCTAAAAAGCACAGGCATATCCCCCTATAAACCACTTGCAGCCATCCGACTGAACAGAGAGGGTGAACAAAAAAGTCAAAAGAGAAATACCTACAAATATATTGTAGCAGGATTAGCAAGGGAATGAAAAGAGCAAATATGTCAGATGATCATAATCATGTGCAATCTTCATCGCTACAACCCATAAATAACTTCTAAAGGAGCCACATTTGGAACACGGAATAATAACGCACAGGGGAACATGGGAGGCTGCTGTGTGATTTGGCTTCTGCATTCCTCCTCTGGCAGCACCAGCTACTCATGATGTCTCCATTGCAATCAGTGCTGTGGCTGATGCACCATTGCTTTGGAGATGTCATCGGCTCTCGTAGGAAGTTATGCTTCTAAGTCATTGCTAAAGCTTAAAAATATCAACCCTGCCATGTTTGAATTCTAGAAGGAAGTCTGAATCTTTGACATGTGTGTTTTATGTCTAGAAGATGGACTGTGAAACTATCATGCAACTGACAGGTTTTTGTTTTTTTAAAGAATATATATTTAAAATAACATTTGCTTCTTCCCCACTTTATCTCCCCTTCAGCTATAAAACAGATTCAAAACAATTCAGGGAGGTATTTAATGAACTAGTGGTAGAGGCACAAGAATTAGCATTAGAACAAATGGATTTCCCCTCCCTTCTCCTCCCCAGGGAGGCAAAATGGGAAGGTGCCACCCTGTGGATACACCACACACCTGTCCTTGCTACCCCCCACCAAAGCCTTGCTTCCTGGAGTCACACGTCTGTGGCTTCCAGGTTCATGTGATCTTCCCAAGACCCCAGTAATCGAGGTAGAGCTCCTTGCTTACCAGGGTCTCAGGAAGGTCATGTGAGGCCTCCAGAAGTCTCAACGTAATCTCGCTGGAACCCGGAAGCTGCCACAGCTGCATCTCCTCACTTCTTTGATGACTGCAGGTATGTTTGAGCATCTGTTCATACACATTGTGGACAAAACCCCTGTTTTTCTTTTACCAGAGTCTTGTACTGTACTATCTCACAAAATAGGAATGAATCCTTAACTAGAGAGCTGACTTTGTGTGACGAGGCTGACAGAAATCCCCCCTAATAACTCACAACAGACACAATATTTTAGGTTTGGGTTTTTGGCATTATTTTGGCCACAACTTTATTTAAATACATTATAATTTGAGTGTTGGCTTAGGCTTTTGGTTAACCATTCGCGCTTCTCTGGGAAGGACCATATTCATCTGCCCCACTTGGGACAGGACTCACAGCATCTGTCCACTTGGGACAGGATTCAAATCATCTGTCCACTTGGGACAGGACTCAGATCATCTGTCCATTTTGGGACAGGACTCACAATCCGTCCACTTGGGACAGTACCAGCTCCAACTTCCCCAAGGGTATAGGGAAGTCAAATAAACACCCATGGAGAGAGGAGGTAGCTGTGCCCAGACATTTACCCCTCTCGACCAAGAATGTTCCCCAAGGCTCGTACTGTGTAATTGGCCCCCCATCCCCGCCTATGGCGGGGATGTAAGGACTAGAGCGAAAGCCCCAGGATTCCTTTAACGGAATATGTGGAGCAACATTAAGAAGGGGGGTAGGCATCTGGATGCCAAACCCCTCCTCCAACCAAATTCCATAACCAAAAGCCTAACCGCCAACCTAACAAGTTGTGACGATTTGCTAAGCAGTAGGCAAAAACCAAGTGGCAAAGCCAATCAGCCAAATGGCAAAATTCCTACTGGGCTCCTTCAACAGGCAACCCCATGACAGGCAAAGCAAGGTCAGGCTAAAACCTGTAAGAAAAAGCGGCGGGTGGAAGGGAGATTCAAACACCAAGGCAAGAGTGGCCCAAAAGTGAAAGAAGCTGAGATTAAGAAGGGTCCTTCCTTCCAATCAAATTAAGCCCATCTAAATAACCCCCCCCCCCAATTACTCAGCTCCTGACAAGGCCTAGGCCCCAGCCCAAACCTCAAAGGACTTCTTCCTAGCCCTTCCACAACACGCTCTATATTTGATAATATAAAGCGCTTTGCTACCACAAAGATCCATTTTTTTCTTGCCAACTATTACTTTGCAGGGGCTGAATCTATTTTTGAATTCTGCAAAGCAATATGCAAAACCCCTGGGACAAGATAATCTGCTCCCCAGAGGCCTCATCCTAATACCTCATGTGAAATGATTTGTTTCAGCCCTGCAGTGGAATCTTTTGTACCCCTTCCACAAATGTCATAGTATTGACTCCTGCATTCATATGCTCTTGCCATTCTTAGGGACAACCAATCTGCTGTTGAGCTGATCTACATAATCAACCAGCCATCATTTTGAGTTGTGATACTATTCTTCCCTCCTAGATAAACGTAATGACTATGTAAATAACATCACCCAGGCCATTAAATGTATAATAAATATTTGGATGGGTATTTGGATACAGAGGGAACTGAAAGCCTTGTTAATCCTTATCAAGCATGGATCTTCTGTTCCATTATGCGTATTCGGAGAAATCTTTAATTCCATTGAGAATTTTGCTTGCATAAGGAATTCAGGATTGAGCCCTGTTGTGTGGAAATATGAAATTTAAATGCAGGGCATATTTGAGAAACTTAATTTTAATCTCTTCTTAAACCATGTATGTGGCTAGTGTGATTAGAGCTTCATTTCAGATAAAATCCCATAGGTAAACGACCAGTAGCTAATCTTGAGATCAAAGGGCCTTAGTTAATTTGTTTTCTTACTCAATATACTGGTAAGATACACACTGGATGGTTTCCCACTGTGTATCTGTGTGGCTCACATTTTAATGGGTGAGAGTTACAAAGAGAAGCCTACAGATAACTACATGCATTAAGGACAACAAATGGGGATTGTGGCAGTTAATGAAACCTTATAGTATAATAAATTTGTTAGTCTTTAAGTCAGGGGTGGGGAACCTCTGGCCCTCTAGATGCTCCTAAACTACAAGTCTAATCTCCTATGACCGTTGGTCCTGCTGACTGGGCTGACTGGAGTTGGAGTGCACCAACATGTGGAGGATCTGAAGTTTCCCACCCCTTATTTAAGGTTACGCAATGCTCTTTGTTGTTGTTTTTGCTTCAACAGACTTAGGTTGCATTCACATAGCAGTTTATTACATTTCCACAATGTTTCCCTCACTATTAATATCTACCTTATGGCTGAGCTTTCACACAAGGTAAAGTTAATGGAATATAGTGCATTTTAGCCCTCATTTCAACATTATTTGATTCAGCCATGTATCTTCACAATTACTAAAACAAAGGCATCACAACTAGTAGCCTTATTACAATTAATAGCCTTAACTTCTATGAATTCATCTAATCTCCTTTTAAAGGCATCAAAGTTGGTGGTCATCACTACATTTTATGGTAACATATTCCATTGTGTGGTCCTTTTATTTTGCATCTATGCATTGTATAAAGGTCTGACCTGAGTCTCCCAGTATTCAGCTTCATTTGGTGACCCCTTGCTCCATAAAATATTATGGTGGGGATGACTTTTCCCTTTCTGCTTTTTCCATAACATGCCTAATTTTGTACATCCTAAGTTTCCCTTCCTCTACTTGCCTGAACTTCCTCCCTAAGTTTAATTCACCGGGTTTAAAATAAACCAAAAGATTCTGATACTGCAGTGTTATTTCTCCCTCCTCCCAGATAATCAGGTGCCCTTTTAAACTCAGGTGTATTGGCATTGGTGTGTGATTAATTGGCGCTGGACAGGATTGCTGTCTAATCTCATTAGCTAATAGAGTTTCTGGTTGACTAGCCTGGTGTGCATAATTATCATTAGATTTCATTTTTATGGTAGCCTCTGTGTCTACCATGATATGTTTTAGCCTTCTTAGTAATCTAATAATGTTTGCAAAGTCCAAAAAGCCACTTGACTGATATCAAGAACCTGAATAGGTAATGAAAACATTCACAGTCTTTACCCTCAGTTTCATTAATCATCACTGGTCCACACAAGGTTGTGCAAAAAGTTGTCTAGTTCCACAGCATCTGCTTCTTCATCACAGCTGGGATTTTCTTTCAGACAGTGAAACTTTCAGTCAATATAGCAAGTAAGAATCTACAAGTTTTATTTCAAAAAAGTGAAGCTAACATGTGTTTAAAACACGACTTTCTATTAACACACACAATCAGGGGTGGACATCTGTGGATATACAGTGCCTTGAGTACGGCTAAAATGTAGTGCCCCAAAATGAATCTTCTCAGTTATGGATGTTCTCAATTTTGCGCCCCATTGGCATGACATCCTGTGGGGGAGAACCCATTGCCACCCTAAAGCTGGCACCACTTCAGACCATGTCCAGCCTCTCAGAGTAGAAATGGCCTTGAGAGAAAGACAACCCCACAGGGAAAGAGACAATGCCAAATATAAAACCATGCCCAATGCAGCTATGAAAAGGGGGTGGGTCCTTGCCTTTGCTCTCCTTTGGCATTGCTGCTTCAGGACCACCAGGACGCAGGCTTGTCTTACATCCTGCCTTCCCAGCACCAATGCAAAGTGTGCTGGCTTGGAATGTGTCCTGAGCAACAGACACCACTTAGCCAGATAGTGTACAGCCTTGACAAGGCCTAGATCTGATATTTAATTCCTTTCAGAACAGCCTCTTAGACATAGCTGCTTCTGCAAGGGGGGGCTAATGTTAACCTGTACCTTCCCCACTCTTTCAGCTATTTCCACTTCCTTCCATCTGCTGTTGACTTATGTACACTAGAAGGAGGAAAGAGAATGGAAAGATATGGCAAATTCAGACCCTCCAAGTGTCCCTAATTTCCAGGGACAGTCCTGGATTTATAGAAGCTGTCCTGGTTTCTGATTTGATCCTGGAATGTCCCACTTTTCCTTTTTTAAATGTTTAAATGTTTTTTGTTTTTTCTTATATATGTTGGAAGCTGCCCAGAGTGGTTGGGGCAACCCAGTCAGATGGGTGGGGTATAAATAATAACATTATAATTATGAAAATAATAACTCTTGAGAGTCCAATGGACTGCAAGAAGATCAAACCTATCCATTCTGAAGGAAATCAGCCCTGAGTGCTCACTGGAAGGACAGATCCTGAAGCTGAGGCTCCAGTACTTTGGCCACCTCATGAGAAGAGAAGACTCCCTGGAAAAGACCCTGATGTTGGGAAAGATTGAGGGCACTAGGAGAAGGGGACGACAGAGGACGAAATGGTTGGACAGTGTTCTCGAAGCTACGAACATGAGTTTGACCAAACTGTGGGAGGCAGTGGAAGACAGGAGTGCCTGGCGTGCTATGGTCCATGGGGTCACGAAGAGTCAGACACAACTAAACGAATAAGCAACAACAATTATGAAAATAGAACGCCCCTATTTTCATTGGAGAAATGTTGGAGGGTATGCAAACTGCTTTCACCACTGCTGAAGTTTATTTTATAATTCTTCCATAGAGCTATGAACAAATGAACTTTTGAAATTATCATCCTATTTGTGAGGAGAATTTTTTCTTTTCAATGGGGTTGTCAGGGGTTGGTGAAATGGTGGAGAATATTTGGAATTAATTTGTCTCATTTTTCTGGGACAAGGAGTGTGAGAAAGAAAAATCTGCGGAATCAATTCCCCAGGAATTTGTCTTTTTCAAAATGTTGACTCAGCTCTAGAACAGGAATCTGTGAGGAGTGGCAAAAAAGCAAAACTTACACAACAACCAAGGAACAGGCTGAAATGGGTGAAATGGCCTCATCTCCAGCTGTAAGTCCCTCAGTGTCATGCAGATGTGGAAAGCAGACCCTGAATAGGTCTAATCGTCATGCCTAATATTGCTAAAGCATAATGAATCAGACTTTTTTAATTCTCTGCCCCAAAATTGGTACTATTAATGAGTCCTCAGCTATTCTTGTCATCCAAAATTCCCCAATTGTTTTTTGTCAAATTTACTGCCTCCGCCACTTCCTGTGACAGTGAATTCAACAATCTAATTACACACATGGAGGGGAATTTTCCCTTGAAGTAGCTGGCTTTTCAGTTTTATCAAGAATCCCATTGTTCTTGTCTTCAAACTAGAGGGAAGAGTAGCTTCCAAATTGCCTTTCTTCCTTTAAAACGTCTGCCTGGGTGCATGTAGACTGTCATTTTACAAAGCTGTGAGCGTTTTATGGTGCAGTTCATTTTGAGAAACAGACCTCTCATTAGATTATTTCAAAACTTTGAAGTATTTGTAGCTGATTTCAGATTGAAGTGGTTTTGATACAAAACAGAACTTTCTGACCACTGGAAGTGACCTATTATCAGTCAGAAATGTACTCTAGCTGAAATACTGCAGGCACATCTATCTCATCACATTTAGTTTTTTCTTCTTCTATTTTCTAGCTCACTGGGCTCAGTCCTATGAATTAAGACCAATTAAGGAGCTTGTATGACTCTGTTTTCACACTTTTTTGCTGTCGCAGCCACGCAAAATTGCCTATGAAGCTGCAAAAAGTTATTGTGAACTTTTCAAACCAAACCAAATTATATATATATATATATATATATATAGAGAGAGAGAGAGAGAGAGAGAGAGAGAGAGAGAGAGAGAGAGAGAATCCAATTAAATTCATTTCCGAGTGTGATTTTTTTTTCTTGCAGGTTTTAGCCTGAAGGGACATTGCACAGAAATGAGTCATAACTAGCAGGCATCAGTCATCGGACAAGCACCTTTACTGTGTCCTTTTTGGAACCAGCTTGAAACATTTTTGTTTAGGCTAGCCTATCCAGACATGTAGAAGATATATCTCCTTTTATCACTTTTTAGCTATGGTTGATTTTAATGATCTTTTAGAGTTTTCAAATACCTGTTTTAAACTGTTTCTATCAATCATTTAAATGCTTTGTTTTATATTTTTGTAAATTGTTGCAAGGGTTGTTGTTGTTGTTTTTGCAATCAAGCGGTATATAATTTTGATTAAATAAATAAATGTGTCACAAAAGCTTTGAGAGACAGTGCCTTTCATACTTTTGCTCAAGAAAGCAGGGCACCATGGATTTGGTCGAGTAAGTGATTAGGTCAATGTAGGTCAAGGTAAAGGTAAAGGATCCCTGGGCAGTTAAGTCCAGTCAAAGGCAACTATGGGGTGCAGTGCTCATCAATGGACAAGAACACCATGTTACCAGGGCCTTTTTCAAATGGAACTCCCTGGAACTCAGCACCAGCACCTCTTAGGTGGGTACCATTGCCATTTTAAGAGAACAAAGAAGGTATTCATGGTGAGTTCCAGCACCTCTTTTTCTAGAAAAATAGCCCTGTTCACAACCATCACAGCCCTCTGTGAGTACTAGCTTATTTTAGTACTCGTACACAGAATAACTCATTAGCACTAAAGGAAATGTTCCCATTAGCACACTTTATTCAAAAATAACAAACTACCATACAGAAACTTAAAGGCAGGTACGCAAATCACCACCATTCCCCCCCCCCCATGTTAAATGTATTGTCAACTTCAATATCTTCATTTGTTGCTGTGGTGTCCTCCTAGTAGAATTCATGACTCAATGTGCCTTCATCATCACCAATGTTGCCCCCCCCTCCACCCCAGTATCATTGTCATTACTGGAAGCATGTCTGGTAAACTTCCATGCTTCTTCTTCTTCTTCTTCTTCTTCTTCTTCTTCTTCTTCTTCTTCTTCTTCTTCTTCTTCTTCTTCTTCCTCCTCCTCCTCCTCCTCCTCCTCCTCTGGTATTAGTTGAAGTTTGTCTGGAATTCATGTGTACATCAAGTATGAATTAGTATTCTGGTAGGCCATGTCATACCTGTATTGCTCTTATGGTCTCCATCACAGCATGCAGCTATCTGAAGTGCACACAGATTATTCTTGCTAGCTTTGTTCTTGCTAGCTAACTAGTACTTTTCTCAATCTTACAGAGGCAACACTCAAAGCAGAATGAACAACCAGAAGTGGGCAATGTTCAATGCATTGCACTTGATTCGTGCTCCTTAGTCTCACAGGTTTAAAGAAATTGCAACCATTATCGGTAGCAGTACAGCCCTCCACTAAAATCAATGAAGTTAGCCAGTCATCTATCACTTCCTGCAACTGTCTGGATATATTGTCACCATTGTGTGTTCCAGAAAACAATCTAAGTGTCACCGTTGCAATTTTGTTTTGGGCTTTTTGTTATTAATGACAGGAATCAATGAAGTTGCACTCCAATGCAGAGGTATGATTTCATCTGGTTACCAATCCAAAAGTCACTTGTGAAGTAGACTGCTTTCTCAACTGATTTCCTCAATGCATTTTCTATTCCTCTTTTATTCTGTGCTCTGTGACAGGGCCAGCAATGTACTGACTGCTTAGTAGTTATACAAAATTGGAGCCAAAGTGTGCTTACAAACTTCTTAAAACCTTTGCTTTCCACAATGTTGAAGGGCAACATTGTCTAGCAATGCATTCTGTTCAGTTTTGCGGCTTCCAGGCTGTGTGGCTTATTTATCTGTTTTTGTCTGCTTCAAATATATATGATTGCTGACCTGCTGGTTGCTGCTTTTGTGTTCTTATTCATTGATAACATCTCTGATATATGTACCATGAACATACCTTCAGCATGCAACAAAGGGAGATAGGCACACTCACATAGCCTGGGTCCCCACAAACAAGATTGCTAGGTTTTGCACAGACAAGAAGTAAACAAAAATAGTAGGTGTAGTCAGTGCTTTTTGTTCTTTAAAAATGTTTACAGGTACTCTCAATTTGACTCAAGAAAATCACCATTTTATAGTTCAAATCAGGAAAAATAAATACAGTAAATGGACAAAAGTACAAAGAACATGCGTTACCTCATATTACCCAGCTGACAGCTCACAGTAATTTACACATTACTTATACTGTATTGAAATACTGCCCCTCAATGAGGCCAAACTTTCATCAGTCAAACACCACACATCCACATTCCACACTGTTTCACACATTAAATGCTTGCTTCCGTCTGAGACTCAGGAAACACCAAAAAAGGAAATGAAGCCGCCATCGGAGGTGGTAACAACAAAACTGACCAGTTTTAATTTTCTTTTTTGGTTTATTCTCCCGCTAGATTCACAAAATGTTTAGGGGTATGCGTACCCCTGCGTACCCCCAGAAAAAAAAGCACTGCATATAATTTATCACAGGCATAGGGATGTTGGGAGTTGTAGTCCCAAAACATCTAGAGGGCCGAGTTTGCCTATGCCTGATTTATCTCTTAGTTGCCACTGGGCTCAGAGGATAACCAAGCCCCTCACCCCAAAGTGGGTGGATTCATAGAGAAGGGAGTTTGATACAGTTATGCATTTTATCTTCTTTTAAATGCTCGATCGCGCTTCCTGTTGCTAATTTTGTTTCAATCTTATACACACTAGAACATGATCAGGGAGTTAGCCCTGCTGTAGTTGATTTGGTGAAGGGGCGATCAATGGCAATTTACTATGCAGCTTAACCAGAATCCAGTTGCATCAGTGGACCTAGACTTCTTGTCATTTGCTATACTCGAATTTCCCATGACCCAGGTCTCTGAATTAGGAAGCACCTCTCTGGCTGGTTTTCACCGATGGTTTCATCTTTCCACATTCCATTAACTGTTCTTCTGTGGTCAAAGTATCCAGTGTCTTCACTATTCCTCCTCTGGGCCTTTTCATCTGGCTGGTTTTATGACACCCTGTTAGCTTCTCCGGTGCCTGTTGGCTTTTTTCACTGGTAGCACAACTTTTAATCTCTTCTTCAGCCTTATTAAATAAAAGATCATGCTCACCCAGCCACACCCAGCCACAATATTTTCTCATGGGGATAGAGAACACTTACAGAGAACATGACCGCACAGTTGAAGAACTGCCCACCGAAACAAGCTGAGGCAGTGCATACACACATGAATTGAGTGCAAGTTGAAGTTAGATCTATTTGCTTTATATGATTAACTGTGGAATGGGAAAATTGGATTAAATGGGAGAAAGTGATCAGGCAACACAGCTTCAATCGTTGTTAATATTTATGCTTTGGTGCAACAATGAAGATGTGGGATGCTTTGCAAAAAATGTAAGCACAACAAAGGGCCAATGTGAGCATCCCTCATACACAAGAAGAGTCACCATGTAAACTTGTCAAGGGGTGAACATATTGAAAGCCAATCATGTACTATTGATTAAAGGAAACATGTCAAACTAAAATATTATGGGTAGAATTCAATGTAGTGCTAAGGAGATCACGCCATCATTCTTCTTGCCTGATATGAAAAGACCTGTTGTGTTAGTGGGAGTCCTGGTCCAAGCTTCTACTAGCAGGGCTCATTACCTGCTTCAGGGAAGACAAGGGTGAAAGAAAGGCAAGAAACACGATCTTAGGTTGCAGAACAAAGAATCAAAAGGGGTGAGAAACAGACACAATGACTGTAGCAGCAGGAGGACTAGGCAGAGCTAACAGCCATAGGTTGTGCAGTGGTAGTCTTGCACATCTGGCTTCCCAATGCAGAGCATCACTGTTGATTACTGAGAGGTGACACTGGAAGGGGCAAGGCACAGGGACTCAGCACAGGTGCAATGGCACATACAACCATATACTCCTGCCACTGTGCCTGCATCATGCTGAGCTCTCCATACCATGCCCTTCCACCCCTCAGTAACCAGCAGTGACACTCAGCATTGGGAAACCAAGTGTGCAGTGCCAACCTGCCTGCACCACCCTAACCACTGCTGGGCAGAGCTAACTTTGGAAAGCAATCTTTACAATATATTTCAATAGGATGGAGCCTACAATGTAGGGAGGGATCACACAGTGGAAACAGCCAGTGTGAGAATGGATGGGAACGTGAATGATGCATAACATCTTGCTGTACATTATGATGCTACAACTTGTTCCCAGCATTAAACTTGTAAATGTGTGCCTTCAGGAATTGATTCTTGCATGAAACTAAATCATTTATATGTCATTCTGCATGTTATGAACAACATATAGTAATTTCTTCATGCACATTATTTTGTCATCACAAAGAACGCACAAAGGACCTTGCCCAAACATTAATTTAATCAGGCATGCTCTAAAAATGTACATACAACTTCATTTAGGCACATTATGTGCAATGTATAGCAAGGTATAATTCACCAACCAGGAAATTTATCAGTCACTTCACAAAAAAATGATTTCTCACTTCCAAGACACAGCAAAGTATAGAGAATTTCAGTTGACTGATGGGACAGCACAGGACTGATCTGCCCATCATTACTTTTTTATATCTCAAAACTCAATTTACTTCATCCAGATCTATACATAAAGCATACCAGAGAGGCAGTAGAGACATCCTGTCAAATTCAACTCCTCAAATAAAACGTACTAGACGATGAACCATTAATGGCTGCATTAGCTTCTGGTGAGATAAAATTCATTCCAATCAATCTCCTAATGAGACCAGTTTCAAAAGCATTTACAGTATAATCAATATATTTCCAATTGAATCTATCAATAGCCTTTAAAAAAAAAACTTAACAGAAAAGACCAAGATCTGGAAATGGAATAGTTTTGAATTTGACTATAAAATGGTTTCAATAACTCACCTAATATTAATCAGTCATTCCCATTGACCAAAATAAATCCGTCTGATTGACATAATTATAATTAGCTATGAAAGAGATGATTAGGAAAAATAATTAACTTGGAAATGCTGTTTCAATAATAAAAGAATCCAGTAGGATGATTCTCATCTGATAGGATAGTGGGTGCTTACCAGGCTATTCAACAGAAACTTTATGTTCAAAAGTGAATTAAAGCACATTCATGCTATTTGACAAAAGACATAGAAACACATGATTTACGAATACTTAGCAAAGTTGGCTTTAGGAGTTTGCATAACCAGGTGTCTGCCAAGGCCCTTGCTGATGCCACTGGCCCCATTGCTCCTTCTCAGGCCACCGCAGTGGGAATCTTGTTAGAATAAAGTTATATACTCAAACAAAAAAAGTAGGCAGCTTAACCACCCGAGTCCCTGGCCTGCCCCCCCACTACCCCCCGCTGCACAGGCCTGCTCCTTCCCCTTGCTGTGAGTGAGCAATCAAGGAGATCAGGACAGGATCAAGGAGAAGAAGAAGCAGCCCCCACTTCCCTGGCTCCTTCCCTATACACACTGATGTGGAATGGAAACAGAGGACCTGGGCAGGTACTGATGAGAGAACCCACTGAAGGCAGACACATCTCAGCAGGTGGGGTTGAGCCACCACACTAGCTTCTCAGCAGGTGGGTTGCTGCTGCTTACCAGGAGGGAGAGGGGTAGAGGCAAAGTGTCAAGGAGGTTGGCTCAAGCACACCAGCAGGAATGCCAGATTGGCTCCACCAGTGCATTTGCACAGTGCCAGTCTTCCCTACTACCTCCCACACTCACTCCCAGTAATATAATAATAATAATAATAATTTATTATTTATACCCCGCCAATCTGGCTGGGTTTCCCCAGCCACTCTGGGCGGCTTACAACAGAAAAATGAAATAAAATAATCTATTAAACATTAAAAGCCTCTCTAAACAGGGCTGCCTTCAGATGTCTTCTAAAAATCTGGTAGCTGTTTTTCTCTTTGACATCTGTTGGGAGGGCATTCCACAGGGCGGGCGCCACCACCGAGAAGGCCCTCTGCCTGGTTCCCTGCAACTTGGCTTCTCGCAACGTGGGAACCGCCAGAAGGCCCTCAGTACTGGACCTCAGTGTCCGGGCAGAACGATGGGGGTGGAGACGCTCCTTCAGGTATACTGGACCGAGGCCATTAGTAAGCATCCGTGACCCACCTGATGGGAAACTGGCACAGCAACTCTGCCCCACCCAATGAGCCACTTCTGCACTGAGGACATCTTGCCCAAAGACCCCTGAATCAGGTGCTGGCTCTGTCCAGTAAATAGAATTGTTGATGATAAATCTTCAACTCAGAGGCAATTTTCAGTTACATGGTAGCTAATGGTTTCCTATTTTCTCTTTTTAAAAATTGGAGGTATACAGTGTTCAAATTTTAACAACTTTACTAGCAGATTAAAAACATTTTAAAATGTTTCATTGAAATTCTCAAAGGGGGGGGGGGGTTGAAGAGCCTCTTTCTGTGCCCTAAAATGATTTAGTTTATATTTTCCTTCCGGTTTCTTGGTTTCTTTTATGCAATTGCTTCTAGGTCATTAACAAAATTCCTATTTGGTTGAAGTCTTTTCTGCCTCCCTCCCAAACTTTGGACCTTGTGTGTTGTTATTATGAAAATCTTAAACTTTTTGATAATTCTCCTTCTAAAAGATTGCCATTTAAAATGATATTGTTCAATCACCGTGGGATCTTCTCAACCTATTATTTTCATACTGGCATCAATGACAACAGAAAACATAAAAGAAGACCTTGGTTATTTTTTTAGGTTTCTCATTTTCCAGATCTGCCCTTGCTGGTGTCTTAAACATCCATTAAAAAAAGTTTATTCTTGAAAAAGAAGAATGATCCTGATGAGTAAAAAGTATAATCATTGAGTTATGGATACAGTTGCGCATATCTTTACTGTTATACTCACTCAGTTATCTAACTTGATTTCAAAAAGAATTAGGTAATAAAAGTGCTAAATAGTTCCATAAAACTTGCTTTGTTCTTCATTCTAAACTGCACTGGAGCCCTCCACTAATATGATTGTTTCATCAAAGAATTTCTCAAGCTCCTCAAATAATGTTTTATAAAAAGCATGCAGACCAAAATCTGAGGCATCAGTGGATCCAAGTGTGATTATTATGAGCACAAGATTAGAAGTATGAGTAGATGTTAATACCAGTTCCCTTTTGCTTCTCAAAATTCATCCCTTATTGAAAAGAAGAAACTTGAACTGATAATTGCCACTCCACAATTCCTTTTATTCAGCTGAGAGGAGAAACAGTAACAAGTCCTTGAATGCTTAAACATATTTTCCATCTTTTTGATAACAAATGTGTCTCCTACAAAATACAGACAAATTATACTGCAGATAAGATCTCAGTTCAGCGCTACACAAATTATACTAAATAGTTATGTATTAACTCTAAATAAGTCATTCTACAGGTAACGTTTCAGCCAATAAATGGCTTTTGCTTGAGAACATGCAATATGGTCCTCATCCAGATTTGGTGCTCTGCGCTTGTTATTTGCATCGGAAGGAAAGCATCCATTGCTGCAAAAGAGATCTTTCCTTCCATTTCAAATAGCAGACATAGGACAAGGATTGCCCTCTCCAGCCTTCCTATCCAAATCACCCCCATGTGCCTGCTATTTACTTTTCAAAAACCCAATCACAAAAAAATTAATTGCATGAATGGTATCCATGTTTACTTTGGCTCATAAAGAGTCTGCCTTAGTATTAGGGAAAGGTAGCATCTGCAGTTGGAATTTGTTTCCATCTTTCTTCTGATAGAGCTTTTTTGCTCACAGCTTCAGACCCTTTCACAAAAGGGGTGTGAAAAACAGATCAGTGGATGAGATTGTTGAAACAACAGAACCACCACTTCACTGACCACCACTTCTTCGGTTTCACTTATCACCACTGATCTGAAACTTAGTTACCTTGGAATCTTCTCTTCCCACATGTTTCCCCCCCCCCCGCTCCCCCCACAGCTAGTTTTCTTTCATAACTCATAGCAGTAAAGGTTTGGGGAGTTTCTCTATATCATACCTAGAAGCTCATTTTCCAGTCCAATGTTTGTGGGTCTGCAGAACTTTGTCCCAGCTCCTGCAGCATAATATGTGAGATTTGGAGAGTTTTGTCACCAGCTGCAGTGAGAGAAGAAGTATCACCAGCTGCAGTGAGAGAAAACATCATTGGCAGACCTTTGGACAAGCAGCAAAGGAAAGCATGAATATGATGCTTGAAGCAAGGGTGATCTTGACCATTTCAAGGAAGTCAGTGCCCTCCTAGTTATTGTGTCCAGAACTACCTTACCTGGATATAGTTAAGATCTATGTGCTCTGAGGGAAGCCAAAATGCAGGAAGCCTAGACCATAGTTTTTATGCCATCATCACCTGCCATCAGCCTGAAAGATTTTGTTCTATATTTTTGTACCATTTGTTGTTTTAGTGTTTTCAAACTGCAATCGGTCTTGAATGCTTTGCTTGAAAGGTGATTTAGATAATAAATATTGGAATAAACAGTAAAGTTGTAGCCCTTTATTTACTCCATATATGCTTTGATCTTCATTCCAGGGTGTTCGTGTGAATGAAGGGACGTCTTCAGTTGTAGGCCTTCATGTTTATTGCTCTCACAGGCTTAGTAAGAAATGCATTGTACCAAAATTATCAGAAGACAAAGAACATATAGAATAAAGTACCACATTTTTCTTTATCCCATTGACAATTTAAATATACATTTCCTGGGGGCACCAAACAAAATTGGACTCCTTCACAATGAGCTGTAAATCCTGAGACCCAAGAGCTTCTTGGTGGCCTAGAAGGGCCCTTTATATGCTCAATATGCAATGGCTGAATAATGGTGGGAAATTATTCAAAGGATAATTATAGCTGTTGGTCTCAAGATGTTTTGTGGCATCTTTCATATATCATTCTTCAAAGCTCTTTCTGAGGAATGGTTTCTTATTGAGCTCGCTGGAGGCAAAGAAATTTGCTCATCATAATTAAAGACAAATAATTCACCCAGTTCTGCAGTGGGATCTTATGAATAGGGCAGTGCTGAATATTTCATCCTGGGACCGAAAATAGTTATTTCTTTCAAGTGAGTAGGAATATTCCGCCACCCCCCCCCAATGCTTGAATTATTAGAGTATTCAACTTTTTAAAGAATCCTTTCTCCCATTGCAGATATGAAGTCCTTTCATTCAAAAGGCATACTCATTCATTTGAATGGAGAAGAAAGGTCGACCTACAGAAAGGAATACATGCCAGACTGCCATGTTAGGGTGGTGCTGCAGAGGCACTCTATTGACACTGGCATAGCCGTAAATTACCAGGGTGGCAGCAATGTTGGGGCTGCATGGGCACACCAGTTGAGCCTATCTGCTACTCTTGCCGGTGTGCCTGCACAGTTCAACCTAGCTGCCACTCTGCTTTGCCCCCACAATGTCCTGTTGTGTGGGAGCAAGGCGAGTGTGGGAAGGATGGCTCTGTGGCACCACACCACAAGTCCTGATAAATGCAGACTGGTTTGTTTCATTTTTACATTGTTTTTATTGCAAAATCATGAAGCAAAAAGAAAAAAAGAAAAAAGGAGTAAGTAAGAAGAAAAACACAAGGAGAAGATAAAAGAAGGGTAAAACACCCTCCCGCCAGCTCACATTAGCAATGCTTTCAACATCAGTGCATCAATCTCAGCTTACACATCTAGATCAGTACATGACATTTCAATGTCCATATGTGTATCTAAGTGAAGTCAGTATTCATAGAAAGTATGTTCATATGTAGCAAGGGCATTAAAGTTTTGCGACCATTAGCATAGATTTATTCAACCAACCAGGCTTGTGCTTTAAGTCTCTTTGTGACCATTATGACACACAAGACTCATTCTTGTTATCCTGCCATTAATCCCACAATCTACTCTTGAAAAGGGAAGGCTGGGGTACCCCATAAATTTATCTTAGGATAAGCATATGGATCAAATTATAACTGAAAATATGCCTGGGGGGGGCACCTACCAAGGACTCAGCTACGTTGACAAAGAAAAAGCACTTTAGATGCATTGTTTATACATTCTAACACTGTGACATCAGATGGCGCTGTGGAGTTTTGCTTTTGCCAACCTAATTTCTTATACAAAGTTTGCAACGCATTTAACTGAAACGCTTCTTTGATGTGTCTAAATCCAGCCCAGGTGCCCTCTAGCATCTACTACATTTTACAGTTTTTTATTGTTATTTATTTATTTACACACACTACAGCCAGCTACTACATTTTACAGTTAGAAATACTGGGCCTATGTTGAAAATCAGCATGGCAGAATGAAGTGTTATAGTGAAAAGGAGCAAGAATGCCAGGTTTCATATCAATCCTAACATGCAATAATTCCCATCTTATGCTGAATGCTTATTTTGCATGTGTGAAAAGAAATAAGAAGATAATTCTTGAAACCGAAGTAGATATTTTAAAATTCAAAACTTAGCTATAAGTATATGGTGAGCTTTAAGCTATGAATGAAATTACAGATCTGAGGGTGATGTGCTTTGGTCAGTTTATTGGACTTGTTGAAACTTCATCAAACTAAAATGGTATGTTTGGACTAGAGATGAAGGGGGAATTAATTCAGTTTGTGTTTTGTACAAATGTACCTAAGTCACACATACCAAACCAACCAAAAGGCAGCTATCATTTGAATTTTACAATGCATTTTTTCAAGCAAAAATGTGTGCAGAAAAACATATATTAGGAAAAAGCATGCACTGAAATGATTATATTAGTGAAAATAATGGATCATTAGGAAAGGATTGCTTACAAAAAAACGTATATTAGGTGAAAAGCATGGAAATATGCGCACACATTTTCATGCAGGCTTTAAAAATCACCCAAGCTGATGTGGAAATGAAGTGAACTGAATTTAAGAGTGAAAAAATGAGAAACTGAGATAAACTGAAATTACGTAACAGATTCATCCATCCCATAGCTGCCAAGTTATCCCTTATTTTAAGGGATTTTCCCTTATGCTGAATAGGCTTCCTCGTGAGAAAAGGGAAAACTTGGCAGCTATGATCCATCCCTAGTTTGACAATGCATGGAGCCCATCTCCTCTATGAGATATAAAGACATGTGAAGAATATTTGTTGAATCTTGAATATTCCAATCTTAAAACTTAAACAGACTAAGAAGCTAAAGAATGATATGAGGAAGAGCAACACAGAGAGAGATTTATAGAGCAAAGGTAAAAAAAGGAGGTGCAATAAAAGCTGTTTCAATTTAGAGAGCATATCAAATATAAAAATAAATATGAAGCCTGCTAGAATACATGTTTATAAATGGAGTTGTAGCCTGTTGTAGGGTTAGTGAAGTCACTTTGAGTAAGGCTCAAATGATGCTGGCTTAGATCTCCCCCAACTTCTTTTGCAATAAAATTTCAAGGCACAACAGACGAAGCTAGGGGGATTCATCTCTTTATTTAGTGATTCCTCAAGAAAAGTAGAGTAGAATCCGAAGCCCTCAATCATTTCCCATCTCCATCTTTTTTATTTCTCTAGGAGGCAAAAAAGAAAAAGAAAATCATAATGCAAAAAGCTTTGGCTATATTTCCATACAGAAATAGAATTAGGAGCTGATAGGAATGAGAAATATTAGCCTATAACACTGAGTGCTTCATCAAAAGCCCAGCCTTGAGAAATGACAGCAGACATCAGTAATTGCCAAAACACAAGACTTATTTATAGATTGGGGGGAGAGATAAATACAGTACATACAAATTCCAATTAAGGATAAACCAGCCCAGCTTACAAAGCTACTGCATCTCATTTACAGCTGGCAGAAATATGGTCCTTTTAATATTCTTTCTGACTTGCTCGAGATACTTAGAAAATAACGCAGTGAGGGAAGGTAAGATATTAATATAACAAGCAATATTGTTGGATCATCTTCAAATATGTTGATCAATTAGAACCTGACCATGAACGTCATGGAGCCTGTGTTATATACAGTAGCTTCTTCTTGACATTGTGGCTATCATTGTTGCTTCAGAATGGAAGAGTTTTATGGGTAAAGCTGCTCCATGTCCTGTCCACAAATAGATTCTTACGGATTAATATTATTCACAGAATATTTTCCATAAATCCAGACGGCATCTTAATGATGCTGGTTTTGGGAAATATCAATATATTTTAGACTTCAAATAACAATCAATATGTGTCTCTTTGAACTCAAAAACACAGGAAGGGACCCAGGCTATAATATGGATAAAGCTGGCGCTTCCTGTGTTTTTGAGTTCAAAGAGACACAAATCTTAGGTCAACATCACATTGCAGGGGCGTAGCCAGGATCAAAACTAGGGGGGGGGGGGCAAGCCATGGTCATTCAGGGGCAGGGCCACAAAGTGGGAACGTGGGTGGGGCTACAGGGCCAGCTGGCCTGACGACATCGTGGCGGCGGCAGCGGCCACGTTGTGCTTCTGGGGCTGGCAACGGCGGCGGCTACCCTGCTTGGCTGGAGAGGACGGGAGGGTCGGGCAGGCGAGAGGGGGTGACAGGGTGGGCGAGGGCGAGGCAAGGCACGGCCGCAGTCACGACGGCTCCGAGGCGTTGCTGCATATCAGCATAATATTTCAACCATGTTGTAGGTTCAAGCCCCACCTTAGGAAAAAATTCCTGCATTGCAGGGGGTTGGACTAGATGACCCTTGTGGTCATTTCCGACTACAATTCTATGATTCTATTGATATATTGCCATAGCATATGCATCATTCTGCTTTCTTGAATTGTCCTAGGCATAGCAGCCAACTCCTAGAGGCCTAGGTGCCTCCCCCCCCCAAAAAAATACTGGTAAATACTGTATTTTAAAGAGTCACCCCCCCATGTTGATGGGCTTTCTATGTGGGGCTTATCTGCCCCCCCCCATATTTTATTAAGAATGGAAGAGGGAGGGAAGGAAGGAAGAAATAGAGAGAGGGATAACTCATATTTGTGGGTGCCTCTGGGTGATGCTGTGATGCTGGAACTCTGCAGTAAGAGGACGGGAGGGTCGGGCAGGCGAGAGGGGGTGGCAGGGCGGGTGAGGGCGAGGGAAGGCACAGCCGCAGTCACGACAGCTCCGAGGCGTTGCTGCATATCAGCATAATATTTCAACCATGTTGTGGGTTCAAGCCCCACCTTGGGAAAATCCTGCATTGCAGGGGGTTGGACTAGATGACCCTTGTGGTCCCTTCCGACTACAATTCTATGATTCTATGATTCCATTGATATATTACCATAGCATATGCATCATTCTGCTTTCTTGAATTGTCCTACTCCTAGGCATAGCAGCCAAATCCTAGAGGCCTAGGTGCCTCCCCCCTCCAATTACTGGTAAATACCGTATTTGAAAGAGTCAACCCCCCATTTTGATGGGATTTCTATGTGGGGCTTATCTGCCCCACCCCCAGTATTTTATTAAGGATGGAAGAGGGAGGGAGGGAAGGAATAATAGAGAGAGGGATACCTCATATTTGTGGGTGCCTCTGGGTGATGCTGTGAAGCTGGAACTCTGCAGCAAGAGGACGGGAGGGTCGGGCATGGGAGAGGGGGTGGCAGGGCGGGCAAGGGCAAGGCAAGACAGGGCCGCAGTCATGACGGCTCCGAGGCGTTGCTGCATATCAGCATAATATTTCAACCATGTTGTGGGTTCAAGCTCCACATTGGGGAAAAATTCCTGCATTGCAGGGGGTTGGACTAGATGACCCTTGTGGTCCCTTCCGACTACAATTCCATGATTCTATTGATATATTACCATAGCATATGCATCATTCTGCTTTCTTGAATTGTCCTAGGCATAGCAGCCAACTCCTAGAGGCCTAGGTGCCTCCCCCCCAAAAAAAAATTACTGGTAAATACTGTATTTTAAAGAGTCACCCCCCCCATGTTGATGGGCTTTCTACGTTGGGCTTATCTGCCCCCCCCCAGTATTTTATTGAGGATGGAAGAGGGAGGAAAAGAAGGAAGAAATAGAGAGAGGGATAACTCACATTTGTGGGTGCCTCTGGGTGACGCTGTGATGCTAGAACTCTGCAGCAACAGGAGCCTTGTAAGCAGCTTTCTCTCTGCTTGATTTACAGCAGGCACGTCCAACAGGTAGATTGTGATCTACCAGTAGATCACTGGATGTCTGTGGTAGATCACTGCTAGATCACTGGCACCCCTAAAAAAAGCTCACCCAAAATTTTCCTCCTCCCTAAAAAATGCTGAACTATGACCTGAAGCCCTAAACAAAAATGGGCCTCCCTCCCTCCTAAAAGAAGCTCAACAAGTTTGACCTAAACCCCCTTCCTTAAAAAAACTCAACAGCTTTGACCTGAACCACCCAAAAGGGGGTAGATCAAAAAAAAGAACAAATGAGTTTGAAGCAGCTAATGAATTAAATCATTATTTAGCTGCTAGTACATTAAGCATTAAAATGACCAAGTACATTAAGCATTAAGCATTAAAATGACCAAGCTGCATTAAAATGCAAAAGACTATGAGGCAGCACTTATAAAAAGAACATATTATTCAGGTCTGGCTATTTTATAACTGGTTGTTATCATTAGAATTGAGACTACATCACTATCAAAATTATATGGTGCACAAAACTCTATCAGTTTATAGCAGTGGAAATCACAGATGAAAGGTACTGGATGGATGCTCATAAAGGGTATCTAGTGCCTACGATCAGAACTTTAAAACTGTCCTGAGGAAAATCTATGGAAGTTTTAAAAAATAGTTTCAGCTACTAGACTTACAAAAATGAAACCAATCCTTAGAATCAACGATGAGTAAAGATTTAAAGACTCAAAGTAGTTTTAAATATTAGTATGCATTCTTTCAATGTCTCTATTGTGGTCTAATAAAATTAAGAATTGGCTTTGGGCAATGACGGGATTGCCCTGGCAGATGCATTCTCTAACCTGGGAGAGCTGTGAAATAACTGAAACAGGAATTACTTGTTAGGTGAAAATCAACCCAAATCTTTATTGACTACAATAGGTAAGGCAGGGTTGGCATGGCAGTAGGGCAAGGATCAGTTCATCATTCCCCTCAGCCCCCTACTGCTGAATTGAAATTTGCTAGGGATGGGAAGCGACAAACTCCTTCCATGGGAATTGTCCAGTGTTGAACCTTGTCATAGTAGAGCCAAGCTCCCTGGGTCACACTGGGTGAATAGGGTGAAGATTCCAGCCAGGCAGAGATCTCAATGTGAGCTTAGGGCATGCCATAACCAATCATCCCCTCAGACCCCTGAAGGGTTGGCCCTTCACTCTGTTGATCTTGCTCAATGTCATTTCCAACTTATCCATAACAAACATTTGTTGTTGTTTAATCATTTAGTCATGTCCGCTCTTCATGACCCTATGGACCAGAGCACGCCAGGCACTTCTGTCTTCCACTGCCTCCCACAGTTTGGTCAGACTCATCATGGTAGCTTCGAGAACACTGTCCAACCATCTCGTCCTCTGTCGTCCCCTTCTCCTTGTGCCCTCAAGCTTTCTCAACATCAGGGTCTTTTCCAGGGAGTCTTCTCTTCTCATGAGGTGGCCAAAGTATTGGAGCCTCAGCTTCACGATCTGTCCTTCCAGTGAGCACTCAGGACTGATTTCCTTCAGAATGGATAGGTTTGATCTTCTTGCAGGTCATGGGACTCTCAAGAGTCTCCTCCAGCACCATAATCTAAAAGCATCAATTCTAGCTATACGGACCTTTGTCAGCAAGGTGATGTATCTGCTTTTTTAGATGCTGTCTAGGTTTGTCTTTGCTTTTCTCCCAAGAAGCAGGCATCTTTTAATTTCGTGACTGCTGTCACCATCTGCAGTGATCATGGAACCCAAACATTATTGATGCCTAACAATATAAAGTCATAAGTTTCACTGAGGGAAAGCTGAAAAAACCCAACCAAGGGCCAATTAAGGTCGAGTGAAAAAACATCTAACCCAAGTGTGGGTGGAAATAAATAGCCTTGAACTTTTGCCCTCTCTTCTGAGATCTCATGGAAATGACTCCTCTGTGGGACCCTGCAAAAGCCTAGACATGGATAAAGAACTCTCCAAGTCTTACAGGACCGCCTCTCCTAGTATGTCCCACAGAGGACCTTAAGGTCCATGAATAGTAATAGGTCCTGGGCCCTAAAAAAGCCAGATTATCCTCCACCAGGGCCAGGGCTTTTCAGTGATGGCTCTGACCTGGTGGAATGCTCTGTCCCACTAGACTAGGGCCCTGCAGGACTTGATCCCCTTCCGCAGGGCCTGTAAGACAGAGCTATTCCGCATGGCCTTCCATTTGAATTAGTATGATCCTCCATTCCCTTTTCCCTTTACTTTTTCTATGAAGAAACCCTTCTGGGACCCCACATTTAAATTCTTCCCTGGTCTCCTTGCTGGCCCTAGCAGGACCAAACTTGGCCAGTTTCCCTGGTGATTACTTGACATTTACTAAACTGGGTTCCCCCCCAAAAAATGACCCTGAAATTTTTTTTAAAAAAAATTGACATGGATGCTATAATGTTGTATTTTATGCTGTTTTTAAGCGGTTTTTAAAATTGCTTTTAATTAATGTTTCATATTTGCTGTTAGCCACCCTGAGCCCAGTTTTCAAATTGGAAAGGGTGGCGTATACATAAAATTTATTATTATTAATTATTATTATTATTAGTAGTAGTAGTAGTAGCAGTAGTAGTAGTAGTCACATGCTACTGGACGATGTCACTCTGTGTGTAATGTGCCCAGAACATGGCTTACAGCAGTATGGCTGCATTGATAAATACTAGTGGATCCCATTATACGACAGAGGACGAGATGGTTGGACAGTGTTCTCGAAGCTACTAACATGAGTCTGACCAAACTGCGGGAGGCAGTGGAAGACAGGAGTGCCTGGCATGCTATGGTCCATGGGGTCACGAAGAGTCAGACACAACTAAACGACTAGACAACAACAATCAGATTGTTACACAATATATTTGTTCATGCATCCATATGCAAACACGCTTATTTGACTTTAAAAAACCTGAATTTAAATTCTAAATTCCTGATGTTAACTTTAAAAAATTAAAAATTCTGATTTGTTTTAGAGTTCTTCTGTGCTCCTTCACTTTGATTTGTGATTCAGGCACCAAGTCACTGTGTTTATAATGAAGCTCCAAATCTCCCCATTCTCTGCCACAGGGAATCCGTAACATTCTCCCCCTTTGGCCAATGCAGATGAAATGTAATAGTCCAGGAGGCCCCCTAGAGTGGATGAAGCCTTTCAAATTGCAGACAAATAGGTCTTGTCAAGATACCGGAAAGATGTCTCAGCATTATGGGACCGTAACAGGTTACATTTATAAAATATAACAAATTTGAGAATCTGCAAGCCAGTCTAATTAAGCCAAATTAACCAAATCAGAAATATAGTGAAGTGTAATATATGAGGGGATTCCATCCCTGCCGTCTTCTGGGCATGTTTACAGCCGCACACTGTGGCCACACAGCAAGGTTTTACAATAGGTTTGTGAAGATTCTGACCTGAGTCAAAGTTTATTGACATGGTGTTTCAGCTTGGCAAGGGGAAAAATTCCTGGACCACTGTGATTTGCCTCATTATTCACTCCCCACACAGAGCCAGTGCACATCCTTGGTATATGCCATTCTTCCTGATAAGTGAGACCTTTCAGAGAAGGGTTTAAAAAACATAGCCTGACAGAGAATTATCTTGAAATTTTGAAGTCTTACTTATGTGCAGGCTGTGGGGAAACTTGAGAGATTGCTAGTAGAGAGAGGTTTATCATGAACTGTGGTAGTAGAAGAGTAATTCCACTTGATTCATGCTTAAATCTCTGGAATAGAATCAATAATAGGGACTTTGCATGGCTAGAAAGCATTTATTCAATTCAGCTATTGGCCTTTGTCTCTGGAATAATTCTTGCATAATCATTTATAGGTTTTTCATCTGCTGTCCCAGGTGTTCTGATTGGGATAATTTATTTTATTATCAACACAGCGGGCAAAGGAATAAGGGAGCTCATCCAGGCCCTTTTTTCAGCTCACAAGTTCTGACTGGATCGTACGTCACAGACACAAAGGGAATACACCGGTGCTATTTTTCTAGAAAAAGAGTTGCCAGAACTCACCATGAATGCCTCCCTTGTTCTCTTATAATGGCAATGGTGCCCACCTGAGAGGTGCCGGAACAGAGTTCCAGTGAGTTCCAGCTGAAAAAAGGCTCTGGAATAGACCAATATTGTAAGCACAGTCCACAAGCTGCCCATGCTGTATTTGTCCAGAAAGTCTGTGAATCAAAGTGCTGTGACTTCTGATAAACCTACCTCACATGAATCAATCAATGAGGATGGTTGCTAAGGAAATGTCAGGTAAGTAAATTAGAAGTCACAGCTCCTGTCTTTTCACGGGATTGAGACATATGTGTCAAAGCAGAATGAAAGACGAATGACAAGCACCAGAGCTGATTTCTTGAGACAAACTTTGCTCTTCCAGCACAAACCAGGAAGGTCAAATCTTCAAGCAGGGCAGAGAAATTTGGAAGAGCATTTCCTTTGTATATGTAAGCATATAAATAGATATGGACTAATTTTTCCCTCATATTGTGTCCCTTGCCTAGTTTAGAGACTAGTTCAATCCTATCAAGATGGGACAGTGCAACGATTCTGGCCTTGAGGAGTGCTATCTATTAGAAGCCTGTATCCCAACCCTTCGGAGCACAAATTCTGCAGGGTCATCCACTTCAACCCCAGAAGACTAGGGAGATGTCATGAATTGACATTCACAGTTCAATAGGGGGCTTTCCCTGCCAGGCATAAATGCCTATGGACCAGAAACTACTGTCAGGTTTGGGATTTATCAGACACTTGACGAGTCTAATTCTACTCCCAGCTGGTCTCTTCCTCTTCTTCCAATTCTTCCTTTCTGTAATGAAGTGTGTGAAGCTTGAATAGGTGCCCCCTTCCTGCTCTTAACACTGCCAACCACACAGCCCATCTTTGCAACCCATCTTTTCAGTCACTGCCACTTTTTTCTGCTCAAATGACATATTTGGTTCCTTTTCCACTAATGGAAGGGAGAAAACATGGATTTCTCTCCGCTTAAACAATGTGTGTTCCATACAAGCAGTGCTTGCAGTGCAATCCTATACAGGTCTACAGAAATTCAATGGGACTTACACCCAGATAAGTGTGTATAGGATTGTAGCCTGAATGCATTATCACACATACTTGCAAATAATACTTTTTATTACTATGACTTTTACTAATTTAATTTATTACCCATCGTTCCCCATGAGGTCCCCAGGTGGGTTGCAACTATAGAAAATACAATATTAAAAATAATTTAAAAAACAAACTACAGCCACAAGAATAGGGGGGTGGGGTCCTAAAAATGTCTATCTCAGTTGTCGAAGGTACATCTTCAGCATACAACAGAAACTGTATAATGAAGATACCAGATGCACCTCAGTGGAATGGGAATGTCACAACTGTCTGTGTTTGTGGGTTGGTGTCAGGAGACAGTCAGGGGTAGATCAGCAATAAAACACGCAGTGTCAATGAAGTTAACACTTTATTCAAAGAAACAAAAACAGCACAGGCCTAAGTGATCGCAACAACTCTTCCCAGTAAGTTTTGATCACTTCAGCTGAGCTCAGCAGGAAGATTGTTCCACTGAACACAGGTGAACCCCTATGGTTGATCCTGTTGCTTATAGTGCCTGTTCTGAGATGTGGCTGATATATGATTGGTCCAAAAAGAAAATTGCTAGTTAGTTTTAATAGAAGTTGTAATTTGGGGTTGCTGGCAATGGTATAAAAATGTTTGCTATTTTAGGTAACAATTTATTGTAAATTTAATAGTATTGCCTTTTGTGCATTTCTGAATTGTATGCCGAGAACATTAAAGAGTTGCAAAGCTTCCAGTTCAATCTCTAAAGGAAACGATAGGGGGATGATTCTAACCTATAGAGAACTCAGATCTCAACTGTAGTCTTTCATTTCCACCAGCAAAAGAAGGTACCACAGACATTATTGAGTAGAATATACAGTACATTCGAGCTGACAAATAATTGTTTATAACTATCCTTGCTATGATGTTATTAACACAAACCAGTGACTTAACAAAAACAGTATTCTCTTTCAAACTCAACAGCAAAATAAATTATTTTTAGTGTTAATTTGACAGTCCAGTTGTTTTAGTGATCTGCATGTTTGAGCTTTATGTAGATTTTTTTTTTACTAGTCTCTAAATCTGCATTTGTAATATGCCAATGTTTAGTCTGGTCAACTTATTCCTATTGTTTGTGCCTCTTTTTTGGAATCTGCTTGTCTAAAGACTGTGTTTGTGTGTGATCTTAGCCATGAGTGGCAGTTTTGTCAGAACAAAACATAGCATAGATAATAGTTTTCCTGTACTCCTGCTCCTATGCAGTAAGACTAGGGTAGCCAACTTGGTGTCCTTCAGAGGTTGTGAGCTACAACTTTCATCAGTTCAACCACTGGCCATGCTGATAAGGGTTGATGGCTGATGGAGTCTCACAACAGCTGAAAGAAATCACATTGGCCACCTCTGCATAAAGGGTGCCAGTCTGAGGTTGTAGATAGAGTGCTGGATTTGGGCTGACCTGAGTGAAAATCTCTATTCAAGCATGACACTCAGCAGATGACTAGCAAGACAATATTTCACCCATCCTGCCTTCAAAGATTGTTGTGGGGGCAAAATTGGGTACAGGACATGTATGCTGACCTGTATAGGAAGATTGTGATAACAACGTAATTCAGCCACTGGATATAGAGAAAAACCAGCTATTCAGGACTGAACTACTCCTATAGTTGTGCGCGCGCTGGATAGTAGCACACACTGAATGAGGCATTTAGAATTGGGGGGGGGACGGACGAAACAACAAATGTTTAGAATCCTAGGCTTTGGTGGGAGGTGTTGACTAATGAAATAGATTAGTTCCACAATATCATTTCAATTTCCTCTTGAAGACAACCCAAGGCTTTCATCATTACCACAGCCCCACAGCAGTTCCAGTCACACACCAACCTCACTGAAAGACTTGTCAAGACTGCAACAGTAATTCACAAATTCACTAAAATTCCCTGCTCCACTGAGCAGCATGACAGCTCTGCCGACCGCAGTAACATTTCTATTCAAACTGGCTTTGGTGCTGAAGCTATAAATATCCTTGCAATATTTCCTGCTTCAGAACATAAAGACAGCTTTACAGCACTGATAAAATAGAAATTACTTTCTCTCTGAGGTCTTGCTGGAATTTTAATGTCTGTTTTGCAATAAAGCAGGCTTCTACACATTTCGATTTGAGGGAGAGAAAACAAACGGTCTAATTTAGTTACAATAATGACTCCTCTTGCGTTGTCAGCCCAGGCCGGCTCTTTGCTTGGAGGACTGTTAAGGTTTGTATCGCCAAGTGCCGTGCTGATTTTATAGTAATATTAAATTTGTTTCCCCCCTTTTTTGAAGGTGCATAGACCTGGTTAATTACAACAACCAACAACAAGGATACAGAAAGAAAGAAAGGGAGAGGAAAAAAATCGTTAAAGTTTACAACCCTTAATAGTGTTTCTGTTAAAATTACTTGTCACAGCTGTAAAACTAGTGACCAAAGATGACAGGGATTTAAAAGGGTTATTGGAATGAAAAGGGGAAAATACACACAACTATTGCTGATCTCATCAGCATAACCTTTAATTATGCTGTACCTGCCTTTTCAGCCCTTGTTAGTGCTTTCAAAGACAAGTAAATGTTTTTTTCCATTTCCCTTTATGAACACAAAGTCCTCTGTTTCCTTTATAGGCTGTGCATTGGAGACGGTGGGATTCGGTGGGGACACGAAATGGAAATGAGTGGAAGCTGTAGAAGACCACTTCCCAGTGGGGATTGGGCTCAGTGACGCTTCATTTGCATAGAGGGCACATGGTGGAAACAGACGGAACTGAGTAGCCAGATGCCAGTAAATACCACTAAGCACTAAAATGGAATTAGACCTGCTCAGATGGCAAATTAAAGATGATATTGACCATAGCAGGAGAGCTACAACGAAACCTGAGCCAGGATGTTATTGAGCCCCAAAGACTGAATCCTTAGGGTCACTGTTTTGCAGCAATGATAAACAGGAATATTACTAACACAGGCTGCAGCACTCAAATTACTTTTGTTTTCTGTTTATCAAAAAACCTTCCACAAGACTTCTATGAGATTATTCCAGAGAAAGTATTCTGCGGACTGCAGCAGAAGTTACTTCAGAAGCAAGACTCTTGAAAATTGGTATGTGAATAGTTGTTAATCACTTTAAAAAAAAAAAAGTCATGTGAGCACTTGGGGATGAGAAGTTTATCTTTTCCCCTTCCCAGCTACAATCCTGACCCCCACCCCAAAAATCAAGTGCTTAAAGAATTCACTTTTAAAAAGAACTCATACTAGTTCAAGTTCATCCTTTCCCAAAAGGAACTAGTTTCCCTTCAGGTTTGTCATTTTACAAAATGAACTAGTTCAGTTCAAGTTCATCCAAATGAACTTTTAGTTCATGGAAAGCTTACCATAGCCTTCAAAATGTTAACACAAGCTGTTGTGCTGAGGTATAGGGTCCAAAAATATATCAGGGACAACATACAAGTTATTTATTTATTGCATTTTCCCCCACCTTTCTTCCAAGAAGCTCAAGGTAGTGTACATGGTTCTCTTCTTCCCCATTTTATCCCAAACAAACCTGCAAGGAATGTTAAGAGACAAAATTTTGGACTTAAGACACATAATTGAATGAGAGCAAAAAAAAATGTATAAGAATTTTGCTTAAAGGTGTTTTTAAAAAATACAATTTTAATCCCTCCAAAATGATCATACAATAAATATGAATAAAAATGTGAAATTATAATGACATTGATCTCATCTATCCAAAATGGTGTCTATATGTCAAACTTATGTAACAAACAATAACTAGAGACCAAATATGTCATGACAAGGAATTTGTAACACTCAAAAATTTATCCACTTGGCTGATCTATGTTGATGAGGTGAGCTAAGCACATCATATTCATAAGGTTACTATCCAAACTTGGTAAACATGGAGCTGATAGAACAAGATGGTGCTTTTTTACTGGAGGATGTTTTAGGGCAGGCATCCCCAAACTGCGGCCCTCCAGATGTTTTGGCCTACAACTCCCATGATCCCTAGCTAACAGGACCAGTGGTCAGGGAAGATGGGAATTGTAGTCCAAAACATCTGGAGGGCCGAAGTTTGGGGATGCCTGTTTTAGGGCATCCTCCAGATCTCAGATTTTAGATGCCAGCTGGCCACCCAGAATGTCAGCGGGTGAAGCTTTTCCCATAACTGTATTTCCATAATTAAAAAGACTTAACCTTTTCAATTTGTGCTAACCATTCAGCTGTTAAAGGCACAAGGCATTTTTTTGCTTTTGTCCTGCACCTTTGGGAAGAAAGTGAGTATCTTCAACAGGGGAGATACAGGAAATGCTAAGCAAACAGATGGAAGCAATGTGAAGCAACAGTATTAAGTTCATATACACATTTCCCACACACCCATGACATAATCTTTCACTTTACTCAGCTCATTGAAATACACATGCACAATACTACAGGTTTAGCCTACTACACCCCCCTTATCACAATATCTTTACAAAAGTTTTTCATTGGGCTTCTGCTTTTTGCTATGGCTTCAGTATATGTTTCTCTCTAACCAAGATGTATTCAGTTTTGTATCCAATGAGCAATACATACCTCTAGAGAGTGGCATGCTTTACTTAAAACAACAAGCTGTTGGCTAAGATACAAAACAACAAACCCAAACCCTTGCTGGTTGCTATTTAAAGTATCTGTGTGTTTTGCTGACGGTCAGATTAGCAGTTGACAAGAATGATCCCCTTTGGCCTTAACAGCTATTTAAAAAATAAAGTTCAGTCAAATGAGGGTCTCACTAGTTAGTTTATTTGTTGCTTCTGGGTGTATAAGATGCATATTGTAAACAGAGCATAATTATGCCACAAATATAGTCTTAGGCCTGGAGCAAACTCATTAGAACTCAGTTTGGAGCCCATTACGTTTTGGAAACCTAGTTACCTTAATTGGTAAGCCATCCATCATACTTTATGCACTGATAATACCTCCAAGATAGCCCACCTTCATTCATTTAAATAAGATTTATTAAAATGGCCTCTTGCTGGCTTGCTTCGGTTCATTTATATGGTAAAATCAATAGTTATTGTAAGGCTTACATCACTATCAGAGGTTTTATTGATAACACAGTTACTTACATTTGTTCTTTTGCTGGGGTTAGCTCCTCCAAGGGATCCTAAATGTAATTGTTGCTCCCCCACCACACACCATCAGATCATTTGTGTGAGAATGGTTTTGCATAATTCTGCAATTTATGTAAGGAATTTCTTTTGCTAGCATAAGCCAGGAGGAACAGAAAATGAGCTGAACCAGCAAATATGCCACACAAGCTTAAAGCCATATGGAACTGCAGTGATTTGTGCATACTGAATTGTATTGCATGCTGAAGTGTAGGTGCTGTAGAGGCATACTTCCATGTTACAGTAGGAGATGCATTCAAGGGGAATGTGTGAACACCACCAACACATCCAATATTATATCTGAGCTATTTCACACAATTATTGGGGGTTTTCTGTAACATTGCTTCAACTCACCCACAGCAACTAGGGTGTAGTAGACAGAGGCAAAACAGGTTGCACAAAATATATTTTCCTCTTCAACAGATGAAGGTGGATTGCCATAACTTTTATCTCAAGACTACAGGGTCTGCTCCACTAGCAGAAAATCCAGAGGAATCTAGATTTGTGCTGAGTACAGTAAATTAGATTTCTGTAATGGCAAGATTCCTGCCTCATTCTCCAAAATTATGTACAAAGAACCTATATATTTGCCTTATCTTAGTTACTTATGGTTTCACTGTGGGTTCTGGGGGTTGTAGACAAATATATCCATGTGAGAGAGGAATGGACTTCCGCTAACACAGTAGGATTTTACCTTCCTCTCCTCCTTGGGATGACAGAAGATTAACCCTGCACTAGAGGATTATGCCTCTTCCTTTGCATAGTGCCCACCTGGCTGCAAGTGAAGTGTTTTATACAATTAAAACCGTATGGTTATGGTATGGTTTCCATTTATTTGTGCCCAAAGCAGAATTTTAACGAACTGTATCTGAACAATCTGAACAAACTATGTGGGTTAAACTACAGAGCCTAGGGCTTGCTAATCAGAAGGTCGGCAGTTCGAATCCCCGTGATGGGGTGAGCTCCCGTTGCTCGGTCCCTGCTCCTGACAACCTAGCAGTTCGAAAGCATGTCAAAGTGCAAGTAGATAAATAGGTATCACTACAGCGGGAGGGTAAACGACGTTTCCGTGTGCTGCTCTGGTTCGCCAGAAGCGGCTTTGTCATGCTGGCCACATGACCCGGAAGCTGTACGCCGGCTCCCTCAGCCAATAACACAAGATGAGCGCCGCAACCCCAGAGTCGGTCATGACTGGACCTAATGGTCAGGGGTCCCTTTACCTTTATCTGAACAATCTACCAAAATTTAGTAAAGTGAGGATTATGTATGAATGACTAATGTACATGAAAGCTCATACCTATGACAAACTTGGCTGGTCTCTAAGGTGCTACTGGAAGGAATTTTTTTTATTTAATGTATAGTTGTTTGAGAAGATCAGAAATAAATAGGCAAGACACAAGGGGTAGGTTTCATTCAGGGACACTTTATTAACTACAACTTGTGAGTTTATGAACTGCATGGGGGAAGGAAGCCCATGTGTAGGAAATGTTCCAAAATTTCTATGAGATTCCTAAGCCAGTTGTACCTGGGAGAGTTTGTTAGCATTTTCACCCCTCCCAATATGAGAATCAGATGATAGTCTTCAGACAGAGAAGTGGGCGGGAACTGTTCCTTCACTCAATTGCCTTCCTGACTCTGCTAATTTAGTGGGGTGGGGTATTGCTATATTGCTCTGTAGCTGTTGTGAGTAGCCCCGGCTCTCTGTTATGCTGTGTGTTTGCAGTGAGAGCTGTTTGTAACTTTCACACAGCCTATGTATATATTCTGTAAATACGCATTAGCTTGAAGTAATAAAGAGGATTAAAAACCTCTGCCGCAGTATCCATTGTTTATTGAAGCAGAAGGTGCTCCAGCTGTCCTGTTAGCCCAGTCTGGGCAGAAGAGGGACTGAAGACGTGGATATAGCCTAGCATAAAACCCACAGAGTTCACCCTGCAGTTAGGAAGAATGACTGTAATTCTGCCAGTTTTCCCATGCCATACCTGTTTAGGTGAAGGGGGGGGTTTCATGACTCATGTACCCTTCCTGACTCCTGTCCCACAACTCCAGGTGACACAGGCTAGCTTTGAAAGTGACCCATGGGCCCCACAGCCCCGTATGCAAGTCTGTTGGATCACTAGTCCCCTGAAAAGTACCTCAGGGTACTCACCATTTGTGTCAGCCGCTTCCCTTTCTACCTGCCAAGTGATGAAACCAATCAACCTATTTATTTAGCTCCCAGCCCTAGCTGCTTCAATCCTTGTCTATGGTGTGAAGCAGGTGGGGAAGAAACCTACAGCCGGCGAATTGCAGAAGAGGACACACATACAAAATTCCAAATTGGCCCCATTACTGTATACAGGGAGGGATGGCTGGGTGCTGCTCAGAAACTTGAAGGTTCAATGAACATGTGGTTTAACATTCAATGTCCCCACCCTACCCCACCCCACTCCTCCACAGTGCTGGTGAGGGTGCTGTTGGTGGAACAGAAGTGGCTTCTTTTCCTACTTCTGGAACCAGCAGAAGTGTGCTTCTGGCTGGACTGGGATGGAGGAGTGTGATTAGTGGATTTCCATAAATGCTTTTTTAATGGGTAAGAGTAGGTGTTGTAGGAGGGGAAACTAGGCAGATGCTGTAGTGGATACAGGAGGCAGTGAAACTAAGTTTTACCCTTAAGAAAGCAATGCCAAAACAACTAACCTACAACCAGGTGGACAGAGCACTGTGTTTGTATTAGCTACGGTATTAATGGTACAGTGGAACCTCGGTTTATGAACACCTCGGTTTATGAATTTTCAGTTTACGAACGCCGCGGTCCCATCTGGAACGGATTAATTCACTTTCCATTACTTTCAATGGGAAAGTTTGCTTCAGTTTATGAACGCTTCAGTTTATGAACAGACTTCCTGATCCAATTACACCCATGCTTCGGGTTAAGTACGCTTCAGGTTGAGTACTCCGCGGACCCGTCTGGAATGGATTCATCCACTTTCCATTACTTTCAATGGGAAAGTTCACTTCAGTTTATGAACGCTTCAGTTTAAGTACTCTGCGGACAGTCTGGAACAGATTAATCCACTTTCCATTACTTTCAATGGGAAAGTTCTCTTCAGTTTATGAACGCTTCAGTTTATGAACAGACTTCTGCAACCAATTGTGTTCATAAACCGAGGTACCACTGTATTAGAAGTGGATTCTGCCCCTATTTTGATCCACACCAATCCACTTGGGGTACGTTGATCCAGGACTCAATTAATTCTGGCAGGTCCCATATCCAGATATTTTCTAGGAACAGCATGACATTGCTCACCTTCTCGGCAACAGGATGTTTTGTTAAAAGAGAGAGAACAAAACAGCATGAATAAAGCTGTAACAGCAAGAGCAACCGCTGGTTAAAAGAAACCAAATGATAATGCTAGTGAGCAATGTAGTGCCATAACTTTACATTGGAGAGGAAAGCAAGCAATAAATTTTTACATATCTTTGCATTCCTGTGGAACCAGGGAAGGATGCCCAGAAGGAAATAACGTCATGAATAATAGACATGATAACAGCTGTATTCACCCGCTAAAACAAGATATGGTCATCATACATTTAAAAACAAGCCACAAGCCTTCAATTGAAAGGTTTATTTTCACCTTAGCATATGGATGAGAAGGCTGAAATCCGCTGAAGGTACAAACATGGTACTACCTTTGAAAGCAAGAAATGCGGGAAATTGCTAGATACAAATGTAACAAAGGTATAACAAAAGCGGAGATCCATCAGCATTCAGCGTCCTTTTTATCATAGAAGTCCTGTCAAAATGAAGATTAAAAACCCTACAATTTAAAAATAAATTCCCTGGCAGGGATCTCTAAGAATACATAAAATTGGAGGGGGGGAGTAAAGGTTGGAACTGAAGAAATTCATTGACAATATCAAGAGATGCAAATTCATTATATTGAAATTTTTTATATATATTGATGTAGTTAAAATGATGGGTGTTATTGATCCGTGACACGTAACTATTGATTCAACTAAATACCAGGTTATTTGAAAAGCTATGGAAAAAATAAATATTGCATTTTTAAAAATTCAAATCACACGATCCAACTTTAAATCATCAGTTAATATTTTATTTTAGGAGTTCATGATTCCTCTTGAATGATGCTCAAATATAACATTCTTCTGGATTAGTGGTGTCAAATTCCCAGTTCTGAGGATATTATGGCACACACTCTGTACAGGCTTCTAAATGTCATGGACCTCTAAGCAGCAAGATGTGCACACAAACTTCCCACTTGTCAATCACCTGATGTGAAAATTATGCCAGGTGACTCTCTTTTGCCCACACAGTCTTGTGGAGCACTTTCCAGAGGGCTTTGTAAGATCTAAGGATCAGCTGAGGGTTCGGTCTTGCAAAGCCCTGTTCACAGTTTTTGGCATAGGGTTTTGCAAGTGCCACCAATCAGGTGATTTTCGATATCCTGAATCAGGTCTTTACCTGCTGCAAGCCTGACACCGTGGGCTAATTATGGAGACTTGGTAAGCCCATGGGGCTGAGGTTTTCTACCACTGTTATAAAACATATTTAGATATTTTCTTCTAGCTGACAGAATACACATGTGCGATCACAAAAGAAATAATGCTTGTTTTTGCAAGTATCATCTCTAGTTAATTTTGAAATGACAAGATAATTTTTCAGGACAGAATTCAAAATTAATGAACCTTAAACATCTAGCCCAAAATTGTACTGTGCTTTTGCTTTCAAATGTTGGCAGTAAATCTAGATGACACACAAATGATCAGTGTTGGATTTTTTTCCAGTAGGCAAAATGAGAGATGAATGAGTAATTTTAGCTGATGTACCAGACAAAGGCAAGGTAAATGGCATTTCCATGTCCTCTGGCACTCATCACGGTCCTCCGTGCACCAATAGCGGTTTAGTCATGCTGGCCACATGATCTGGAAAGCTGTTTGTGGACAAATGCCGGTTTGCTCAGCCTGAAAAGTGAGATGAGTGCTGCAACCCCATAGTCGCCTGGATGGACTTAACCATCCAGGGGTCCTTTACCTTTTCCTTTTCCTAGACAAAGGCATCTGGAAACCTTTTGTTTTTCTGGGCTATTGCTATTAAAACACCTCAGGTGAAATGAAATAATACAATACTAAATTCCAATACACTGAATGATTATCCTCAGGATCCCTTCCAGCTCTACAATTCTATGATTCTATATCCAGTTGTGGTGTCCTGCTTGCACTATGAACTTCTGCTTGTACAAAGGGGTCAACCCTTTCTCTTCTCTTTCCTGCAGCACCTGGAACACACCCAAAATCTTCTCCAGATGGTTGGCAGAGCAGATTGGGACATTGGATCTTACCCATTACTTTTGAACACCAAGTTTCACCTACCTGCTCCCAAACCTGCCCTGAGGTTTCTCCAATGGTCCATTAAAATAAATGGACAAAAATTAAAATAAAGAGGACAAAAGTGGAATTAGTTGGTTTTGCCTGTCATTGGCTCTGATTCCACATTCTTTTTCCTCTCCCTGCCTTCCACCCTACCAGTCTTAAAGGAACCTCATCACTGGGATTCTCCACATTCTCTAGTGCAGATTGCAGATTTGGGTGGGTGCAGGAAGTGGGAGGGGGAAAGTTATGTTGTGCAAGTAACAGTCTTCCTGCTTATCTTTGCAAATTTCATTTTGTCTTGTTCTTTGGAAACCTGACCATTATTTTGGACATCACTTATTTGCACTTCTGGCGAAGTGATGAAACTTTGTTTCTGAGTTCAGAAGGGCACGTTTGGCTTTTATGCTTTGAATTTAAGTGGAGTGCATAGTGATCACTTCTGGCCAAGCAAATCATCATATTTGTATATATTTGTATAGCCCCTCTGGTCAGAGAGGATAATGCCCTTAGAGTGTTGCCCTTCACCCTATTACATGCTATTGCTCACTTGTTTTAACTATTCTAAATTGTTCTTACATATACAGTATTATGTCATTATTAAATATCTCTTCAGGACCTTCTGTGCTTTTCTAAGCTGTTTGCAATATACTACATTAGTGGCCAAAATCGTAGAAACCCTTTGGGGAAAGTGTATTTCCGAGGTATGCTGGCTCATAGCACCACTTTTTCTTTCTTTCTTTCTTTCAGTAATACCATAAAATTATATATCAATGAAAAGATAATTTAATGAAGAATGTAATGCAATAACTTTTATAAAGGATTATTTATTATAACAGCAGTCAGGAAGAAAAAACATAAAACACGGAAAAAATGATATATATACCCGTAAAAATACTCACCATGTCAGTTAATACTTAGTTGGGTAACCTTTAGTTACAACACCAAAAAAAGTGGTGTTGTAAGCCATCAAACCTCAGAAATACACTTTTCCTGAAAGGGTTCCACAATTTTGGCCACTAGTGTATAGTCCCAACATGGCCTGCTAATTAGGAGTTTATGGTCCTCAGGACAGGAGTAAACTATATGACACATAAATTCCCTAATCCTACCTACGGTATCAATGAACACCAGCATGCTGAAGCAAGCTTTTGCATGTTTTCAGCCATTACAGATGTTCATCTAGACAACTTTGAACAGACTAGCAATGTCTTTTGATGCAGATGTGCCTACACATCCCATTCTGGAGTCCGCACTTGTTGCACATGATTAGAGCTAGATGAGAGGTTTGCAATACAATTCCACAGTTGTGCATCCCATGTTGTATTCGTGTATGGTGTGTAGATGCATATCTAACATGGTATGGTTTTAAAACTAAAAATATTTTTTGAGTCACAGAAATGTCTAGAGGGCACACATAAAACATAAACAAAATAGAGGCTATTTCACCCCTTTTTCTTATTTTTCTTCATGGCAAGATGCTCTAGCACTCTCCTGACTCGCAGCCTGGATGCAAAATGTCTCGCATATTTTAAACACTGCATAAATAAATTATAATCATTACTAAGGATATTTGAACAGAGACATACATCACCTTTCCTTTATAAATGTAAGGTGAAATTAATGGGGGAGAAATCAACACTTATCACACTGACAATACAGCATTAAAACAACTGTATGGGGCTCCGGTGGAAAATATTGCAAATGTTCCACATTATTTCATCCCCCCCCTCCCCCAAATTAGCATCTATAGTACTGCTGTGAATACAGATTTATAGGCTTTTAAAATCTCCCTTTATAACTTTTATTTCAAAAGAGAACTTGCAATGATGCTGTCCAATGTGTTAGAATAATATTGTGCAGAGCAGTTCCCACTAGATTCCATAGGCCCCCCCCCCCCGGCCCCCAGAGCTGTGGCATCAAGCAGCTAAATAAATTAATAAGGTGCCATGAAATCCTTTTGAGGAGACAGTTATGGTTGAAGACTTTTTATTGCAACCAAACACTTAATTGAGGAGGGGGAGGGGGATCATATCTATCCTTTTTAGTGTTGTACAAAAGGATAGTTTTATGGCACAGGAAGACTGCTAGTTGGAATATTCTGTAGAGTTGCTATGCCTCTCTGGACATATGTGTATTTTGAATGAACAATAAAAACATTAAAATACATCTATGATCAACTTATGGGTGTTTAAGAACAGCAGGAATAATTTATCTATCTCCCTATGTAAAATATGGATGGGCTATTTGTGATCTGTCTCTGATCTAAGTCACTTTTTGAAGCAAATTCATTCATAAATCCATTCAATCCTGCTTCTAAATTGGTGGTGGCGGTTGTTATATTTATTTATATCCTGCCTTTTCCCCAGACCAGAACTCAAGGCGGCTTACATAAAATCAAAACAATACAGATAAAATACAAAAAGGTAATTAAACTCTAATAAAATTAAAACAAATCCATTAAAATACAGATAATAAGAAACAGAACAGCTCTATTAAATCCTTTTCCACACACGCAAAAACCCAGTTCCCAAAGGCCTGTTGGAATTAAACAGTCTTTATCTGCTGGCAGAAGCACAAGGAGGGAACCAGGCTAACTTCCCTAGGGAGGGAGTTCCGAAGTCTGGGAGCAGCAAATGAGAAGGCCCTGTGCTTTAAAAAAAAGTCCTAAAAGAATGGGGGGTGGGTACCCAATATTTTCATGAGTATATGGGAAAGAGACTTGGGACATAAAGAATGAAATGGACTAAAATACACCCAAGTTGGATATTGATGGATCTGTGTGATTCCTTTGTTTTTAAATACAGTATCAATCTATATATATAAAAATGTAGACACACTTTGCACGGAGGTAACACCCTTGCACCGTAACCGCTGAATTGAATTGCATCAAATTAGGGCAAAGCGTACCTTGCCCATCAGGGAGGGATCTGGCATAAAACCTTTTTCAAAAAACCACACCTTTCACACCTAAAATAATGATTAAACACAAAAAGCGGTGCCCAAATTAGACATCACCAGCAGAAGGTCTGAAGACACCAGAAGCATCCAATAGAAAGGCAGATCACGTGCTGTCACCAGCAGAATCTCTGAAGGGTGGTGCCAAATAATGACATCATCAACCGAGCAACTGAAACCACCAAGGTGGCCATTACCAGACAACCCACAGAGTCAGGCCGGGGCCAAGGAATGGAGATACAGGGCGGAGGCCTCGGCTTGCATTTAAATACTAGCCCAAGCCAAGGCCGACAGACTAGGCCTCGCCTCTACTTTAAAGCCTACAAACTAGGCCTCGGGAATAATTTACAGCCTACAGACTAGGCCTCGGCTCTACTTTACTGCCTACAGACTAGGCCCCGGCTCCACTTTACAGCCTGCAGACTAGGCCTCAGCTCTACAGCCTACAAACTAGTCCTCTACTCTACTTTAAATTCTATCCCGAGTGGAGCCCTAGGTGGAGGGTGGGTGGAGGAGGGGCCCGAATAGGTCATGGGCTGACATAGGGTGGGAGGAGCCACAGGGTGAGGGGAGGGGGATGGGATACCTCATTGGTCACTACAGGATGGGAGTAATCACAGGGATGAGACACAACAACGGGGGGGGGGACACATAGTCCAGGGGGGAACGGACACATCCTCCCCCTTTCCTGGGAAACAAGGGGTCAGGCACAGCAAACAATCATAAGTGTTATTTATTGGTTTAATTTGTTTACATGAGTTTCTCTGCTAGTCCTGTAACTACCTTTCCTGCTCCTGGGCGATTCAAATGGGTGTGGTGACAGTTGCTATTGGTTAACTTGTTAGCACAATTTGGATCCTCACTCTGATAGGTTCCCGCCAAAATCTAAATGTATCCTTTCTCCAACCCCTGCTCCTGAGAGTATAAAAGGAGCTCACCCTTTCCCTCCAGTTCAGTCAAGATTCCTACTGCAATAAAGAAGACTGTTCCTGTTATACCTGACTCCTAGCAGTTCCTTGCTAGTATGCTGAATCACTATTCTGAGCTGACTTCACGAAGAACTGAAATCACACTCACGATATAACAATAAGAAAACAAAAATAATTAAAACAGCAAATCCAAGGACAAAGTTCATACATCCGGAAAAGCATATTACATCAAAACACTAACCAAAAACAAGTTATGCAACCATTACCATTCAAAACACAAATGACATCAATACTCCAAAAAAAAAACCCACAGTAGCGCATGGCTGGGTCAGCTAGTGGTATCTAAAATTAAACAGATTAAGTTGGATTTATCCAGAAACTTAACTCTACAAGCAGATTTTATACATATATTTTGAAACCTACAGAGTAAGCCACATTGGATGCTGTGTGACTTGCATCTGGGTAGAATCACACCATATGCCTGTTTATAAACTTAGGTAGTACAGTACAGCGTCTTCAGTACAACCTCTGTATATAATATGGGTGTTCAAGCCTATTCAACCCAAATAACTTTTAGATTACATTACATTATACAGAAAGTGGCAAATAATCATTGCAGTCTTTGACACTCAGTATAATACCATGATGAATTTCCCCTTTTTCCTACAAGTGGCTGCCATACATTATTTCAGCCGCATTCCATTGTCATGTAGAATTAATTAATGTACATGGCTTATCAAGTGTTACTCAGTTTTTCTATGCATGCGGCTCTTTGCCAGAACGGTGTGGCACTTGCAGCCTTACAGATCAGAAACACTTCCTGGGGAATGTGAAAAGTCAAATTGCATTCACAGAGTCAGTGGCCTCCTGTGGCTCTTTATCACACAAATAGTTCCTTCTTCCTAAGCTAGTCTGCTGCTAAGCTAGTAATGAACTAATGTTTGCCATGGGAGCAAAGTCTGTTATGAGCAGCAGTTGCAGATTCTGTGCAGATGACATGATGAGCTCCAACATTAATTCTCTTTCTATGACCTTCCAGGATCCAATATATTCCATTGCATGCTCCCCTCTGTGTCTCCTGATTCAAACTGTGAAGTTGAAATACCACAAAGGGAGAGACAATTCATGTGGTGTTCTTAATTCTGGTGGAATCAGCAGACAGGAGCCCCCAAAGTTTCCAAAGACAACTTTTCAAATGAGAGTATTTGATATTGGATGTTTATGCTAGGGCTGAGGGCAAAGAGAAACAGATAAAAACAAAGCTCAAGTCTTAGGGATTTAAAAAAATGTAAGGAAGCTATCTCTGCCTGGTTTTCGACTAGCATTACAGATCATGTGCCAACAAGGTATTTTCACAAGTGACACCAAGAAAGTATTTAAATGTCCTGCATTTATATATTAAATGGGTGCATTGATCAGAGTGTGCATTTGATTTAAATTAATGTATTTTTAAAGAACACACTTTAAATTGAATAGAACAGCATCCCAAGGTGTCCTTAGTGTCACTTGTAAAAATACCCTTATTGCTAAACAGCAGTTGAAAGCCAAATGTACACTTAAGATTGGTCCAAACCAAATGAGCATTCTTTGGCAAGATGCAATGCTTTCATGTGATGTCTAATGTTAAAACAAAAACAAAAACCTTACACGGGAAATCTTAAATGATATTGTCATGTAATGCACATTTGAAGCAGGCTCAATGAGCAGCAGACCCCCTTCTAAAGGAAATGTCAGCTTTCCCAGATAAAATATGATGAGGTAGTGTTTTGTACCACAAGGTTCCCTGACTACATCTTTTATGCTAGATTCTACTACAACATTGGGAAACTGGGAAATTTTCAGATATATCAGAATGGCTACTCTGTGTTTCTTCTCCTGATTCCATACTATTAACTCTTAGCTCTTCAGAAGAAGAGTGTGGCATCAATGTGATGAATTATACAATCATAAATAAATGCATGCTGAATTTACTTCATCCCACAGAAATGAGTAAGAAACTCCTAAGATCTGAAGCCATCCCTACGTTATGCAGCCTTATCCTTGATTCAGTGCCTTGGTCAAGCTGGAGTCTGATCCTTGGGTGTTTCCTGGGTAGCCATTTTTTATTTTCTGTAATATTGTGGAATATTGTGGAATATTGGGAATTGACATCTCTCTTTCTCAGCTAGTCCTTATTTCTGCATGAATCTGTGAACACTGTACCCAAGCTGGGTGTTTGCAGGACTTTTTCTTCTGGGAAAGAAGAACCATTAAAATCAAGCAACAAATTAACCTGCATAAAGCAAGGGAACAGACTTTAGCAGTGAGGGGGATGAGGAATTAACTAATTAAGTGTGAATGGAGGCAACAAGCACAACAGAATGCATTTGTGTCCCATTGGGTTCAACACTTGACAATGTTAGCATCATTTCTCATGGCTGAGAAAAAGCATTCTCAGGTTGTCTGAATAAATATAGCATGTAAATGAACATTCACATTTTAGTCTTGAAGAATGTCTGTAGGTGGGGAAGCTAGGGGGGCTATTCCAGAGCCAGCTATATAAATATGCAGTCAATTCAATTTGAGTGAGAAACATATTGTTGGAAGTTAGCAAACAGTTCACAAGTCTCCCTGACTTCACACATTTGCGCTATGAGTTGACGAGTTATCTTTTATTCCAAGTTCTAATGAAAAATTTGCACCATTGATATGCAACAATTTCTGCTGAATGGACAATATGTATTCCTCAACACTTGGGAAGCCATTGGTTAACAGACTGGGATGCTTTTTGTATGATTCCTCCTTCCCCATAGTGTCTGCTCCATTCTGACCTTTCTGGACAGATTTGGGGTATGAAGAGATTTATAGGAGGTGGAGAGATCAGCAACAATCACCTGGCATTTCCACTCCTTTTCTACCAGACCTTTAACATATTCTAGACATTAACATATTGCTAATTTTCTGTTTTTATCTCCTGGTTACTTTGAGTACATGGTTCCCCCCCTTAAATATTAAAATTTAGTCAACTGCTCTGGAAGCAAATCTAAATGAAGTCAATAAATAAAATCAGTTCTCCAAAAGGAAATCAGAACCACCGTGTGGGTACTTCTCGCCTGTGGAAAAATAAAGAGAAGACAACAGTACCTCTCTTATGAAGTCTCTTATCTTTCCATTAGTGGCATGTGTATTGGAGTGGAGCTGCTCTCCCAGCACCATTCACTACAACTTACCTGGCTGGAGCAGTGTCAGGACTGTACCTTGGAGTGTACCTGCAGGACCCTGACCTCCTAACCAACCTGTCCAAGTAAACATCACTGATGTTGCTGTTGGGAAGGTGGTTTCATGGCTCTATCTCACCAGATGCACCACAATTGCATCTTTCCTAATGTGATCCACTTTCAATAGCTCACTTGTTTCTACCTTCTCAGTGGAATTTCCTTCAAACATCAGTATTCCCACAGGCTTTAGTTGGTCCATATTTTATTTTTCACACTGACCATTTTACTTTCAACTCTCTTCTAACACTACTGAATATTTTTTTTGTTGCGAACTTTGTAAAATGATGCCACAGGAAATTATATTGCAGAATTAATACACTTATTGCTGCAACTCTTGCAACAGCAACTAAAAGCATTCCCACCCACACTGATAATTTTCCATTGGTGTACCCCCCAAACCGTATCCCTCAATACACACTTTTCCTTATACGTATCCTCACAAGATATAATGGGCAGGCTGCATAACATGACCTGTGGAGACCCTCTTTATTTCCATGACTACAACAATTATCGATAGGTTTTGCATTTTGACCTTGCCTTCTCTCTTCAAAAATCTGATTGTCTATAAACCAGGAGGAATGAAGTGAAGCAATAGAAGGCTTTTAGAAAATATATTCACTTTTTTGTTGTAGTTAATGATTAGCCATAAGCTGAGGTATGACATTGACTCAAAGACGTTTTGCCCCGAGGTGCAGAACAGCAGCTTTTCACCAGCAGCCAGCGTGTAGAGCTAACATGATGTAAAAGGAGCTAATTAGCATAATTTAAATCCATGATTTTATTTTATAGTGGATTCACTTTCTGTGTTTTATATTCCAATTTTCCACCTTTTAGTCTTGCTTTTCTTTTCCTGACTGCCAAAACCCTATCTCATATAGGAGGGCAATTACTGGGCAAGCATGTAGCTCTTTAATTGAAACACTTACAGGTGTACACTAGTAAACTATAAAGACTTTTAAGGAACGGCAAAGCTTTAATAGCTTCTTGTTTACGCATGTTGTAACCTAATTCTGTACTCTCTCCATATTGCCGGGGGAAGATGTTAATTTATAGCTGTGATGAGCAATAAAGCAATAATAGTAATCTAAAGGTGCAATATTCCTTGTTTAGGGGGCATTTATGGTTATGTATTAAAACTATAAATACTTCAAGATGCAGCAAAGCTGATCTATACAAAATGAAAGATAAGATTTTGTTGCTTTAAAAAGTGCATTTGTAGCAAAATAAAAAGAGAGGGGGGTAAAGCTTGCTTTTTGTTTATGGCCAAGAAATATTAAACTACAAAGATCAGCAGGCATGGTCATCTGATGGTATTCATGGAGATACCCTTGAGCGAACTTGACTCCTTTGCTACTTGTGTCCCATTAACACCTTGCAGGCAGCTAAGAAGAAAATATTGTTTGTCAGAAAGGTCAACTGTTATTATGTACTTAGATTTACGTCTGAAATAAACATCAGGAGCTCATTCTGCATCAAGGCTAGAAAGAACTCGGCCAGATCTACACACACAAAAAGAGTCTGTTTTCTTGATTTGAGAAAGATCTCTCTCTCTGTGTGTGTGTGTGTGTGTGTGCGCACACACACACACACACACACACATATTCACAAGCACATATATTTACATTTCTGTAGATATGAAAATGTCTCTCTGTGCTGGAGAAGAATTCCTAAGTATCATCATTTCTAAAGAAGGAACTTGAGTCTTGAATTGAAGCCATTATTATTAGTCCACCACCAGTACATAAAAAGCACTCTACAGTGGCTGACTTTGGGATCTCAAATTTCAGTGGCACCCTATGTGATACCAAAATTTGCTCCCCACCTCTCACCGTCCATTCTGTGTCATAGTTGTGGTGCACCCTGCTGATGCTTACTTATACATTGTGCTGACAGACCATGTATAGTCAACAACAAAAAAATGACCACCAACAGAAATTGTTGTCACAGGGGCTACAATTATTGGATTATTACACTACACATATTAGAATTGGAAAACGTATTCTTCATAAGTTCATATCATTGAAGCAACATAGATGAAATAAGGCATTCATGTACTTAACATGGGTTTGTGGGAGTTGTGAGGAACCTCCAGTCCACAGGCCTAATCCAGTTCACCAGGCCTCCCTGTTGGTCCAGCAAGCCACACCCACCTGCCCTACACCTGATTTCATACATGACATCAGATGTGGAGCAGGTAAAGAGGGGGCTTGGCTGAAAGGAGCCAGGAAACAGCTGATTTTCAGGCATTTTGGAAGCACTATGCAAGGGACTTGGACACATCACAGTTACCTGATATCATTAGGACATCCAATGACTGTCAGGTGGGCTAAAATGGTTCCTTATCCTCACTCCATGGCATGAACATGATTAACAACATTTTATTATCTGAGGCATCTGCCAGTCTCCTTTGAATTTCAGATTGTTCTTTAAAAGTCTGCAGTGTACCAGTTGTGTTGATGGCCAAATTTAGCATGCCATCTAAAGGAATTAGAAGAGCACTGATTCAAGGTGGGCCACAACCAGGTCCACAATGCTATTTTATACTGTTAGAAAAATAATCCCTCCTCTCTCTCTCTCTCTCTCTCTCTCTCTCTCTCTCTCTCTCTCTCTCTCTCTCTCTCTCTTTCTCTCTCTCTCTCTCTCTCTCTCTCATCTTCTGCCTTCAAGAACTACTCATCAAAAGCATTCTTTAAGACACTGGTTAACAGACATTGTAAAGAATTACCTGTATTTCCTTTTTATGACAGTGTAAGAAAGGGTGCTGCAAGGGATAATTACATTGTCCGTGTTGGGTTTACAGACAAACACAGATAGACAAAATATTTTCTGACATTTGAGAAATCTGGATGGTTTTGTTGAGTTATGATTAAAAAGGGAATAGAGGGCAAAGCCCTCTGATATTAAAGACCACAGACAATTTCATGGTAAAGATAAGCAAAAAGAGTGAGTCTTCCCACAAAGGAAATGCAGTTCTCAAGATGGAGTATGTGCTATCCCTATTGAACTAGCTGGGACTGAAGCTAGTGGTACTTTAAGCTAGAGAGAATGAGAGAGTTGAGAAAAAGGCCATTTTAATGAGCCAAGCTGTTGTAAAAATGAATCATTGCAAAATTATGTTCCACATCTTTTCCACTTGATATTTGTTTTGTTTGTTTCATGATATTTTCAAAAGCCCAATAAAAATGGATGGAGTTTGCTCAATAGCAGCTCCTAAAATTGTAACCCTCTCCATTTTCATCACAGCTATCCAGGTCACGAAGCATATTAGAATAATAGAAATTTCTGATTGCAAATTTAGCTTCCAGCAAGGAAAGAGCAGAAAGTTCTTTAAATGGCTTCGGGAAATGAAGACTCTTTATTAAGAACATATTCTGGAAGCCCAACAGTCTGTTTCAGATGCTTTATACATACATTCCCAGCTATCATTTTGAGGTGGATTTGCGCCACCTTAAAGAAGGGGGAAGTTGAAACTAACTTCTGGTGAAAAATTTGAGGAATTCCACCACATGGCCCTTGAATGGGCAACGGAATTGGGAGAGCAGGCTGCCAAAAAAAAGGTAGCCCCTTCCTCCTGCAGCTTTCAGATCAACATCCCACTCTTTGAGCAGTGTAATCTTTGCCAGTCACTATCTGGGGCTGAATAGGAATTTTTGGGATATATCTTGATTGGCCTTTTGATATACCAATAATAATAATAATAATAATAATAATAATAATAATAATAATAATAATAATAATATATTTATACCCCGCCCATCAGTCACTCTGGGTGGCTTCCAACAGAAATATTAAAATACAATAATTTATTAAACATTAAAAGCTTCCCTAAACAGGGCTGCCTTCAGATGTCCTCTAAAATCTGGTAGTTGTTTTTCTCTTTGACATCTGGTGGGAGGGCGGGTGCCACTACCAAGAAGGCCCTCTGCCTGGTTCCCTGTTACTTGGCTTCTCGCAGGAAGGGAATTGCCAGAAGGCCCTCGGCACTGGACCTCAGTGTCCAGGCAGAACGATGGAGGTGGAGACACTCCTTCAGGTATACTGGACCGAGGCTGTTTAGGGCTTTAAAGGTCAGCACCAACACTTTGAATTGTGCTCAGAAACGTACTGGGAGCCAATGCAGGTCTTTCAAGACTGGTGTTATGTGGCCTCAGGAGCTGCTCCCAGTCACCAGTCTAGCTGCTGCATTCTGGATTAGTTGTAGTTTCCAGGTCACCTTCAAAGGTAGCCCCAAATAGAGTGCAGTAGTCCAAGCGAGAGATAACTAGAGCATGCACCACTCTGGCGAGACAGTCCGCGGGCAGGTTCAATCAGTCTGGCTCATTATTGGGCGGTTTGTTTTGTTTCACATTGAGTGTGGTCAGGACAGTGGTGTAGGAGATGGTCGGCACCCTGAAACATCTGGGTAAAGGGAACTTCACTAACTTCACTAACTGCCTCCTGTTGTTAGATGGCTCTCAGGTCCTGGTAAGTGCTGACACTTGTCAGGTAGCACGCCTGTAACTTTGTGTTACATGAAGATGGCTGTTTGCCTTCCATCATGGCAGCTCGAATGAAGGAGTTTCATACAGGGTGGGTTGGTCCTTAACTGCAGGGCCAAACTACCAGCAGTGCCTGTTTACGTTTTACCTACCTGAGTTTGTGATCTGAAATTGGTGTTCATTTCCTTTTAATAACTGCAAGCTTTCTACCAATCCCTACTGTAAAGCTCTTGATAGTAAAGACATTTCTATAGAGGACAATGTTGGCTCAGAAAGTGTGTGTGTATGTGTGTGTTTATGACATTTAAAGAAACATACAATGCAACACATCCTCAGAGGGAAAGGCTTGAATGCACAGGGATATGATTGAGGCAGTTGCAGATGAGTTGAGAGAAAAAGACTCTCTCTGCTGTAAGTTTCACTTGATTGATCATTGGTAGTGCGCTCTGTTCTCCAAATGCCTTTGTTGGTAAATAAAGGAGCTTTCTCTTGTTCAGGGAAGGGCAAGAAGGACAGAGAATAATCTCACCAACGATGTTTTCCCATCTTATTGTCTGTGGCACAGAGGAGTTTTTCAAGAGTATGTGTGAATATAGCTGTTTTCCTACTTTAAGCATGTTTTTATTTCTTTCGCACCAAAGCCACTGAAATGCAACTCCACTGTTGCTTTCAAAGTGAAGCGAATTGATCTCCTTTTCTTCTGGCTATAAGCTGCAAGTCCCTGTGTTAACTTACACTGTGCTGTGTGGCTGCACTTCAGTTTTGTTGCACACATAGCAGCTCATAAGTGACCTTGTCCTTTCAGTTTGTACCTTCGCTGTGAGTGGCTGCTTCCTTGGCAGAACTTTGGGCAAAGGTGATTTCAATGAATGACAAATCAGAGGGCAAATGGCAACAGATCTAAAAGGACGAGGTGAGTCTATCAAAGAAAGGAATATCAAAAGATAGAGCATTTGGAATATAACTGTTCAACACTATGAAGTTTACATTGCCCATTCCTAATCTTTAAACTGCAAGTGGGTGACTGTTATACATGTCCCCTATGTTAGATCTGGCCACTCATATGGTCTAGGCTACAAGAATCATTAGTTTAATCCCATAATTCAAGTTTTCCATTAAAATATCACAAATATTGCCTCCTAGATCTTTAAATGGCCTTGCCTGAAAACAATGACACATTTTCACTATTTTCCCATGTGGAATTGAAAGGCTTCAATTCCCCTTTGAATGAGAGAGGCTACTGAAGATTTATGGTGGTTTTTTCCCTTTTATTTACAGCTATAAAATCAGAGAATTGTGGGAGAAAAAATATGAATACCTGTGACTGACATAAATAAAAAATAAATAAAAAATTGTCCAGTAGCACCTTAGAGACCAACTAAGTTTGATCTGGGTATAAGCTTTTGTGTGCATGCACACTTCTTCTGTGACTTACATGTTTGGGGTAAATAACATGGATTCAAAACATGGGACTAAACTCACCCTCCAGCAGGACTCACAGACTCACAAAGTCAAGTGATAGGAATGTAGGCTGTTAAGCCTTTTGCATATCCTGTTCAGTCAACTTGTCAAGCGCTCCCTTCTTCCTCCCCCTCTTGCAATGAACTTACTGCCAAATAAAATTTAAATGCTTTATGACCTGTCCCAATTATTTCCCACTGGCAGCCTTGATCCAAGCATTGTCCAGGAATTCTAAGAAACCAAAACTAAATATGGAAAGTGTGGAGCAAGTATACAACCTTGTTTATGGAAAGAAATCTGGTTTGTGGTCTCAGGAACCATCATGCAAATTTTGGTTTGGATATCTTAAGAGGTATCCAAACACATACAGAACAAACGACTTTCCAAAATATATAGTAGATATAATTGCATGTCTTTCTGCTTCTTTTCTAATCTATGCTCCCTCTACACTCACAATTCTATTGGCAGCCAGATGTTTGGCACAGAGTTTGCCAAATCAACAGGTTTTCCTCCAAAGCTTTTTCACCAATAAGAGCGAAGAGAATTCTATCTGTTTCTGTCTTGTGCTAACCATCTTATAATTGGACCAGTGTTCAGGTTGTATATTGTCTTGTTTCAAGAAGCACTTTGGGAATACTTGTTCTCCTTTTATTGTTTTCTCCAACCCAAGTGACCATATTTCATATCCATCTGAGACATAAAGCAAGAATACCCAAGCCAATTAGTTGCTTAATTATACCATTGTGCTTTCGCAGTACTGTAAATGTATCCTTGGAAATCTGAAGAATACTTTGATGCACTTTCCCCCCCTGAATGATAGAGAACGACTCTTTCATATAAGCCCATTTTGCTGGATAATCTAAAGCAGTGTTTTTCAAACTTGAGTCCTCAGATGTTGTTGGATTACAATTCCCACCAACCCCAACCAATGTGAGGGATGGTGGGAGTTGTACTCCAACCATATATGGTGACCCAAGGCTGAAGAGCACTGATCTAAAGTAAACATCATGGTATCAAATTATATTGCATCTAGCAGTTGGACAGAAGGTATTAAAGTATTGTTGCTTTAGACCGTGCCATAGCACATATTCACCTCTTAGTCTACAATATAGGTAAAAGTAAAGGTAAAGGACCCCTGGGTGGTTAAGTCCAATCAAAGGCGACTATGGGGTGCGGCACTCATCTCGCTTCAGGCCGAGGGAGCCAGAGTTTGTCCACAAACAGCTTTCCTGGTCATGTGGCCAGTATAACTAAACTGCTTCTGGCGCAATGAAACACCGCGACAGAAACCAGAGCACACAGAAACACCGTTTACCTTCCCACCACAGCGGTACCTATTTATCTATTTTTACTCGCATGCTTTCGAACTGCTAGGTAGGCAGGAGCTGGGACAGAAAAACAGGAGCTCACCCCATTGTGCATATTTGAACTGCCAACCTTCTGATTGGCAAGCCCAAGAGGCTCAGTGGTTTAGACCACAGTGCCACCCTTTTGATATTATTTTTGATATTATATCTACAATATATAAGGCATTAGCCCCTAAAACTAAGAACTGTGTTTTTGCTCACCTTGGTTGATGCAATCTTTAATTCATGAATTATTATAAGAACAGTTCAGCAAAGGCATAAGATGCCTAGGGAGGTTGTGGAATATTTTTTCTTAGACACTTTCAACATTAAGTTAGACTTACTCCTTTCAGGTATGTTTTATTTAGCAAATATTCTCTCTTGGAACAATTGCTGGACAAGATGGTATCTTTCAACTCTGGCATTCAGAAAGGCTAACTCCAAGGGCATACCCATTGTTGAAAGTAAGTGGAATAATTTACTGGCATTGAAAGCAAAATCCAGAATAATAGTCCCATTTACAAGTTAGTTCACACATTCAGCTGAGAAATGCTGATTTTCAGCACATGATTATCCTTGGGTATTGAATGCCTGAACAGAGATTGCTCCATGAGACCAGCAGGTATATATTTTAGGACCCACCCTATGCTCTTGACTGTAGTCTCTTATTGTAACTGATTTTAATATTGTATTTTTCAGTTGCTATAATGGGGCTTGGGACCTCATGGTGAAGGACACATAAGAAATATAATATATTGTTATTGTTGTTGGTGGTGTTATTTATATTTGAACATTTGATGTGAACAATTGCTAACCCTCAGTCAAAGCAGGCTGCTCAGAGGGAGTACAAGATGATATGAACTGAAGGCTGAAATACGTTGTGATACCTCAGCAATCCAGAAAAAAAAAGGCTGCAGAAAGGGATTGCTTTTATTCTTATTATATACTTATGTATACCCCACCCATTTCCTTGATAGGACTTAAGGTGATTTACATATAAAACCAAGAATTGCTAAACACAATAATTAAAAACAATTAAACATTAATAGAATCAAAACTGTATACATATATAAAATCTGTTTAAAATGTACAAATATTTACAAGCATTCACTAACAACAAAACTGAATTTCCCTGTCTTTAGTGTATTGCAAGAGGACCAGACATGTGCCTTAAAGAAAGCAGGCCACCATACTGAATGTGGCCAATATTCTGTCCCTCAGAATGGGGAAGCCCAGTGCAGTAATTATTCCTCATCTCTGCCAATAGATAGGCAGTAATAGTATACCGCTAATGCTGTTGGCATCCATCTATCTCTGGAGACAATGGGAAAGTGCACCTTCGGGGGTCAAGTCAAACCTGCTGTGGCTGTAGAGACTGATACGGGAGAGACATGCTTTATTTCAGGTGGGGCAGATGAAGGCGCCTGGTTGTGCTGCTGCAGAAGTACCATGGCGTTTATTTTTTCTGCACTCCTCCCAGCAATCATTCATCCTCTAGTCACTGCTGTGGATACACGACCTGACTGTCTGTCACCAGGCACTGTGATCATCTGCAAGGGATTCCCAACAAGCGAGGTTAATGTTGCCAGCCTTCATGTCACGTCCTGAAGTTGCAAGGAGAAATTTTTACTTATTATTCTTGGAGCGGAGAAAATGGGAAAGAAAGAGAAAGAGACCTCCATCCATCCCTAATCTAGAGATTTAAAAATGATTTACAAGTACAAAAAAAAGTTCAGTAAAGCAGGTCTGGCTTTGAACTTCAAGGACCTTAGGCAAAGTGTCCTCCAGTGGATTCCATTCACTGTGGAAGAGCCTCATGGTCTTATGTGGCATTGGTGGTGGGCATCAGTGGTGCTAGGCAAGATCCAAGCATTACCAGGAAACTACACTACATCAGAGGTCACATGTAGAAATTAAAAGAAAACGACATCGACATCCAGTTGTCCAATGCTGTTTAGGGAGTAGGGAATAAGGGGAACAGCACAGGTGATGGTAGTAGGGATGAATAAAACTGCCAGTTTGGATTTTTCTCCATTTATCATTTTTCCAATCTTAAATCAGTCTTCCACATTTCTGCATTATGCTGTGATTCTTTGTTTTTTAAAAAATCATTAAAATTTGTCAGCATTTTTAGTAAGCCTTTATCCCAATACACCTTTTTGCCTAATATTCAAATCTTTGCAAGCATTTTCTCCAAATAGAATGCAAGTTTGTATGCCATTTTTGTTGGAGATTCATTCCCCGTGTCTGCTGTCATAGGATTGTTGTCTATCACATAATGGTGTATGTTTTCATTCCATAGAGTCGGATGTGGCGGAAACAGGATGTTTGTGTTATTGTGTCTCTAGAAGTGGGACTATTGTCCTTTGTTCGCTCTCATTGCTGTTTGATGCTAGAGAGAGAGGGAGCCATGTTGCAGTGCTCCGAGTGTATTTTATGTAAATAAATGTAGATTAGCCAAATGCTGAGTTGCTGAGTCTGTTATGCAATTGCGAACACTCTGGATGCCTGAGTGTGCTGATGTCAGTTGGCATCAGTCGCTGTGGTGTTCGGGCTGGAGAAAGCTTTTGAAGCTCCCAAACGATTGATGCCAGTCAGACATGTGTCTCTGCCAGGGTCCTACTCAAGAGTAGGATTTCCTAACACTTTTAACTAATGTACAGTATGCATTTTTATACATAATTATGTCTCACATATACACTTTTTGGAGGGTTGGATAACAGCTTTACTAAATTTGGAGAAGTGTGATTTTTGAAAGATGGAAAATGCAAACCAGGAAATGCAAACTAGGTGTTCACTTTAAAATGTGAACCAGACCATTTTTTTCCCCTCCATTCTTAGACAGCAGTGGTCCCTGAGAGCAACCTGAAGATGCCAAGTGCCGATGCTGACCCTGTACTGACCCCTAGGTTTGCGACATGCCTTGAAAATGTCACCCACAAAGGTCCTTTGGGAAATGTGTAGTGATATATGGACAGCCAAGGATGGCAGCATTTAAATCATTTTATGTGTTTCCAATATGCTAGATGGTCAATCGAAACAGCAAGCAAAATAAATAAATAAATAAATAAATAAATAAATAAATAAATGCCAGCCAGCCAGCAGATATTTTCAGCATTTTCCTTCCCTCTCCCTCCCTGGGAAGTATGAAGCATTTAGATAGTAAATTTAAATGGTCTGACCACTGTGGATAAATCTAATTCCAGACAGGCCCATTGTGCAAAATAACATCTTCATTTTATAGGTTTCTTGCATCAATTTTATTCCAGCTATAAATAATGATCTTGTGATATCACATTGACAAAAGTGTGGAATTATGGGTAGAAAACATTTATGATCCTGTTTTAGGTCAGATTCTCCCAGATGCCATAAAGAGGAAGGCAGAACTCAATTTATTTACTTTTTTAAAAAATTGCTTTTTATATTATTCTCTGTTTTAAAAAAGCAGTTGTCATTAAACATCTTTTAGGGCTCATCCAATCTCTGAATGGCCTCTATTCCTATTAGAATATTGTGAAATCAGCATTTATATTGTCTATTTACAAGAAATAAAATTTGATTTAGTACGAGTAACAGGTATAGTTGGGGATATGCTCAGCTAACTAGAATAACAATTAGTTACCCTAGAATAATTTCCCCAAACCTTCGCCTTTAGTTTGTATTTATGTTCAAGGAATGAAGAGAATTAAAAAGAGCTGACAATCCCTGGCAAGACTGCGAGCTCTTGACACTCTCTATTTAATCTGTAATAAGCAGCCATATCAACCAAGGAGTGGAAGCTGTGGCCTTCCAGATGTTGTTGGGACTCTCAGTCTGTCCCAGAACAATGTCCAGGGGTGGTAAGAGTTGTAATCCAACAACATCTGGAAGGCCAAAGTTTCCCCAACACTGTGATATAAACAATAAGAAACATTTAGTCTTGACTGGTGGATTTCACAGTTCCACAGAGAGAGACACTGTGACCTGCAAATGATCCAAAATAAAAGCAAGATGTGCATGGGTATAACATGCTGGGACTCATTGCTCATGTAGGCAGCAGTAACACTCCTGATATGACAGCCTCTAAAATCTGTAGATGAGCTGTCAAAAACTCCAGCACAGAGGAGAGTCAGAGACTCTGAAGGATGAGGCAGGTGAGTGAATATCAAGATAGTGGTGGTTGTATAACTCTGGTTTAAATCCTAATCACAAATAAACAAAGTGACTGGAATTAGGCATGCACATCAGTCTCATGTGTACACCAAATTATGAGGTGAATGAATGTGATTCAGGAAAGGTTCTCATTTTCTGAATCAGATCACGCCTTTAACAATGTGCAACCAGTCCGATCAGGGACTCCCTAATCTTCTGTGGGACTAGGAGGCCTTGCCTGTTCAAAAAACATACTGTCAGGGTTTTTTGTTTATCGAGAAACAAGCTGACTGGGAAACTCTCAGAGCATGAGAAGGGAAGTGGTGGAGAGCTGGGGACTTGTTTCATCTTGACAGACAGGTGTAAGTTTTAATGACACTGGATACTTTCCCCAGGACATTCCAATCACAGTGATTTGGAGGAAGGATTAAAAACAGTATTTGTTTTTCATGTGGATCTTTGTATTCCTTATATTCAAGTCAATGTATCTGAAAAATTGAATTGAAAAATTGAAAAATCCATTGTATCTGAAAAATGCATGGAAGGCAAAAGCTGCCACCACATACTCACACAGCACCAACCCTAGGAGCAATGGAGTCCCTGCTGTGAAGGTGAGATATTCCCCACTCTAGTCTTTCCAGGGTATCTATGGGTTCCCCCTTCCTCTATGCAAGTTGATGGAGAAATATCTGAGAAAATAGACTACATCCAAAAAATTATGGTAGGGGGGGGGGAGTGCACTGCCCCAACAACCCTTGGGATTGAAGGTTCCTTGCTGGTAGAGTGACATTTTCTCCCTGTCAGTCTTATTTGAGGATCCATGCTACTGGTTTTAACATGAATTGAATGGAAATACAAGAGCAGCTCCCAAACAGAGTGGGTTGCTTCCCAAAGCTATGAATACAAAGCTGAAACCTGTTCCTGTGCACATTCTTAGTTGGAATGTCATTCCCCCTCTTGAGTAGGGGTGAAATTGCTGCACCCTCCCCCCCTACAAGAAGAGGAAAGGTGGTTCGTTCCAGTGTGGAGTGTGCTTTGGCCACACGTGGGGCAATTCACCCGTGAGGGAAGAGGTGGAGATCTGGCTATTTACGCTTTTTCTGCCCTGCACTCATTCTACTTCACTGCATGGGCGCCCTCCCTTCCTCCTGGCTTTGCTATTTTCTTTATTAGTGGTTTTGCTGCAAGATGCATTGCTGGAAACATCTATGGAACAGGGTAACCTATTGTGGTCACTCCAACTCCTAACAACATACAGTGGTTAGAAGAGTAGTGCGAATCATCCACCCTATTTAGAAAGGGTGGTGAGGCTTCTTGTTTTTTACCGTTTTAACAATGCCCATGTTTTCCCTTCAGCAAGGTGGAATTTATAGTTCCTGTCTGGTAAATTGTTTTTTAATTAAAAATTTATTGAGTTCCTCAAATCCTGAACACATAAATAGCTAGCGTCTAGCTAGAAGAACACTTGTGTGCACATGTTTAAATCACCCCTCTCTACCTTGACCCTGAACTGCTTCTCCACTGGCTGCCATCTTCGAGACCGTGAAAGGGACTAGAGCAGAATGGTACTGTCACAGTGGCCGGAGTGGACTACTTCAGAGTAACGACGCTACGCAGCTCTGCATTTTATTCTTTTATTGGTGCTGCGTATTTACAGTGCTAAAGTCATTGCTATTTACACGGAGTGATGTGATCAGTCGGTTTCAGAACCTCCTAATGGCTTTTGGCGCGTCTTTCTCCAACACAAAAGCTTTGGCAGACCCATCCTCTTTCCCCTCCTCTTTCTGCGTAGTTCTGGCGTTGGGGGGATGGGTCTCCCTCCCTTATTCGCCCCTTCCTGTCCCACCTGGGACCCTGGCTCCTCTACCTTGCCTGAGCCTCGGACACGACTTCCTGCTTCCCCACTGGAATCGGAACTCTCTCTGCTTTCCCCTGTGCTCGGTGATTGGCTTGAACTCAGGAGGGGAGGGACTTCGCGATATCCCCTGTCCCTCACATCCACCCCCCTCCCAAGCTCTCCTTCACCCCTCCCCAGGTCCCCCCCAGGTGTCGGTGACGACTGGAAGCCTAAGAACTCAGTGCTTTCCGAGCCCGTTGGTGTGAACACCTCCCCCCAGTCCTGCAAGCCCCCCCCCTTCCGCCTGGGAGGATGGGAATCCCAAAAAGTCCGTGGCGTCAGAGCTGGTGGGGGTAAAAATGTTCTGCCAATCTGCTCCTTCCTCTGACTGGGTGGATCTCGGTGACACCCATACCTCATCCTCTGGTTCCTCAAACTCCGCTTCCCAGCGCCATGGTGAACTGCTCTCCCGTGCTTCCTCCCCCTCCCCCTCCCTTTCCATGTGCCAGGGCTTGGGTCTATGGGGAAAGAGGGCGTGAAATTCTTCTACCAGGAATTCCTCCTGTATCTGAGTGGCTGGGACCCATTCATTCTGGGACGGTGGAGCATCCTCCCATGCCATGAGGTACTCCAGTCCCCCCACCCCCCACCTTGAATCCAGGATGGCCGTGGCCTCATTGAGTTGCTCCCTGCCTTCCCTCTCCCCCCCTCCCTCAGGGGTTTGTTCGCTGTCTCGGAGCCTGCTGCTTTCCCTGTACGGCGACAGCAGCGATCTATGAAACACAGGGTGCACCCTCATGTCCTCTGGCAGTGCCAGCCTGTATGCCACCGGGTTGACCTGTTGCGTGACCGTGAAGGGGCCCAACCTTCTGGGCGCCAGCTTTTTGCATCGCCCTCTGATGGGAAGGCCCTCCGAGGACAACCAAACTTTGTCCCCCACCCTAATGACCTCCCCCGGTCGCCTGTGGCGATCTGCCCCCTTCTTGTACGCTTCCTTGGCTCTCTCCAAGTGTTCTCTGAGCTGCTGGTGCACCGTCTCCAGTTCCTCTGCCCAATCCTCAGCCTGTGGGCCCTCCTCCTCCTCCTCCCCCTCCCTCTCTGGGAAAGATCTGAGGTCACGCCCGTAATTGGCCTTAAAGGGCGACACCCCTGTGGAGACGTGCACCGCATTGTTGTAGGCAAATTCTGCCAGTGGCAGGCGATCCACCCAGTCCGTTTGCCGCTGGCTGATGTAGCATCTCAGGTACTGCTGCAGAATGGCGTTGACCCTCTCCGCCTGTCCATTGGTCTGCGGGTGTCTAGCCGTCGACAAGCTGACCTCCACCTGCAGGAGGTTCATGAGCCGCCGCCAGAACCTGGAAACAAATTGGCGGCCACGATCCGAAATAACCCTTAAAGGTAATCCATGCAGTCTGAATACGTGATCCACAAACAGTTTGGCTGTCTCTTCTGCAGAGACCGCCCTGGCACACGGTATAAAGTGGCACATTTTGGACATGAGGTCCACCACCAACAACACTGCGGTCTTGCCCCTGGACGACGGCAGGTCTGTGATGAAGTCCATGGACACTACTTCCCACGGCCTGTGCGGTGTGGCTAAGGGCTCCAGCAAACCTGCTGGTGGCGCTCTGACCACCTTTGCCCGCTGGCAGGTGTCACAGCCCCTTACATAATCCCTCACATCCTCCCGCACCCCTGGCCACCAGAAGTGTCTCATGACTAGGTGAGTGGTTTTATCCCTCCCAAAATGACCCGCCGTTGGGTTGTCGTGCATCTGCTTGAGGACCGTACGTCTAAGCTGGGTGGTGGGCAGGTACAGTGCACCCTTGTAGAAAAGCAGTCCCCTGCGTTCTGCAAAGTCGTTTGCCTGCTCCCCCCCCCTCTCAGTTCTCTGAAGATGCGGTTGGCAAATTCATCCGCTGCCGTCAGTGCTGTGAGTTCTGCCTCGCTCACCACTGCTGCTCCGCAGGACCAAGCTGACGGGGGGAAGATGTGCCTGGGTGCCGGTGGCGCCTCCTCCTCCATGTACTCTGGCTTGCGGGAGAGGGCATCCGCCCTGACATTCTGCTCTCCCGGGATGTAGTGTATGGAGAAGTTGAAGTTCGAGAAGAACTCTGCCCACCGTATCTGCCGCTGGTTGAGCACCCTGGCAGTTCTCCAGAACTCCAGGTTCTTGTGGTCTGTGCACACCTGGATGGGGTGCTTGGCGCCCACCAGGAAGTGTCTCCAGTGCTGGAACGCAGCGTGGATCGCAAGAAGTTCCCGATCAAACACCGTGTAGTTTCGCTCTGGCTGGGTCAACTTCCTGGAGAAGAAGGCACAGGGTCTCCACTCTCTGTTGGCGTCCAGTTGCAACAAAATGGCGCCCACAGCTTTATCAGAAGCATCTGTCTCCACGCGTAGGGGCGCGTCCTGAACCACGTGGAACAGGTTCTGGTCTGAGGCGAACACCCTCTTGAGGCTTTCAAACGCTGCTTGCGCCTCTGGTGTCCACCTGAACTTCTGCTTGCCTCTCAGGCAGTCAGTGATGGGAGCCGTAACGCGAGAGAAGTTCTTGATGAACTTCCTGTAGAAGTTGGCGAAGCCCAGTAGGCGTTGGGCATCTTTGCGCGTCCTGGGGCTGTGCCAGTCCAGGATGGCCTGCACCTTGTCCTTGTCCATCGCCAGCCCCTTGTCTGACAGCTTGTAGCCTAGGAAGTCCACCTCCTTGGTGTGAAACTTGCACTTCTCCAGCTTCACATACAGGTGGTTCTCCTTCAGGCGCTGCAACACCTCCCTGACATCCTTCACATGCTGCACTGGGTCATCGGAGTAGATAAGGATGTCATCCAGGAAGACCAAGCATTTCCTGAAGAGGAGGGACCCCAGGACGTGGTGCATGAAGGCCTGGAAGCATGCTGAGCCCCCTTGCAACCCGAAGGGCATCACCAGATATTCAAAAGAGCCCAGAGGCGTGAACATCGTGGTTTTCCATTCATCGCCTTCCCGGATCCTGATCAAGTTGTACGCCCCCCTCAGGTCTAGCTTGGTGAAAATCTTGCCCCTGCGTGCCGCTGTCAGGAGATCATCCACTCTGGGCATGGGGAAAGCCACTGGCTCTGTCACTGAATTCAGCCGTCTAAAATCCACCACAAGACGGCGCTGTTGCGTGTCTTTCTTGTCCACCCAGAAGACCGGGCTGCCCCCTGCTGCCTTGCTTTCTCTGATGAACCCCCGCTTGAGGTTCTTGTCGATGAAAGCGCGCAGATCCTCCAGTTCCTGGTCTGACATGGCGTACAGCTTGGCTGGGGGTATAGTTGCCCCTGGCACCAGGTTGATCTGGCAGTCAAAAGGCCTGTGTGGGGGTAGGTGGTCGGACTCCGCTTCGCTGAAGACCTCCTGCAGGTCCCAGTACGGCTTGGGTATCGCCTCACCCCCTTTGACGTGCATGGTGGCCACCGTGGCTATGGGAGGCCCCTCCCCTGGTTGGTGCTGCATGCAATGTTCCAGGCAAAAGTCCGATCCAAAAGTGATGCATCTCTGGTGCCAACTGATGGAGGGGTCGTGGCGCGCCAGCCAGCTCATGCCCAAGACGATGGGGGGGTCTGAGATGGTTGTGACGTTGAATGCCAGTGTCTCTGAGTGCCTTCCCACCGTCATTCTCATGGGGGGGGGGGTTGATGAGTGATGGCCCCTCCCAGCAGCTCTCTGCCGTCAATGGTTGCCACGTGCAGGGGAAAATCCAGCTGCAGAAGCTGGATCTGGTGCTCTTCTGCAAAGTTTCTCGAGAAGAAGTTGGCTGAGGCACCACTGTCAATTAGGGCGAGGACCGTCAGGGGATAGCCATTTGGGAGCGTGAGCGTCACTTCTAGAACCACTCCTGCTCTGGGAGGGGTGGGCTGGCTCTGCTCCTCTCTGTGCGGGTGGGTGGGCTGGGGCTGTTGTCTGCTGACTGTGCCTGGCTGCTGCCCCTTGTCTCCTGCAGCCAGGCTTTCCCGTTTCCCTGCTGTGGTGCTGCGTCAGTGGGGGAGGGCACAACCGTTCCCGCCTTTCCTTGCCACTCCCTGCGATGTGGGCAGTCTCTGACGAGATGCTGGGGGGAGTTGCAGAGAAAGCAATTCCCACCCCTTCCCTCCTTGCGTCTTGGCGCCGCTGGGGTTTGAAAAGCCCGCGCGCGCGCGCTATCAATCTGCATGGGTTCCTGGTCCTGACTGGCCCCAGGCGTGGCTTGAAAGGGTTGTTGGGGGAGTGGCTTCTCCTGCGACCGTGGGAACCAAGCCCGCTTTGCGCGCGTTGCTTGCTTGTCGCTCCACCGAGATTCCTGTCTCACCCCCACCGCCAGAGCCGCTTTGCTCAGCTGATCCATATTACTGGGCTTTGGACCTCTCGAGAGCTCATCCTTCACCTCCTCATGCAACCCCAAGTAGAACGCCGCTTGCATTGGGGGTGACTCTAGTTCCCACCCCAATCTGTGCACCAGCATGGTGAATTTCGCCCAATACGCGCGAACTGTCATATTTCCTTGGCGTAAATTATGAAGTTCCTCCTTAGTCTGGTCCATATGACTATCGGACGAATACATCGTTTTCAAACCTTCTAGAAATAGTTTGACATTCTTCATGCAAGGATTCTTTGTTGCGATTAACGGTCTTAGCCACTCCCTGGCTGCCCCGGTAAGGTGCTCCACAATAAACGCTACCCTGTGCTCATCATCAGGGAACTCAGCGTGGTGCAGCTCAAGAGCATACACAATCTCAGTCTCAAAGCCCTGATATTCCCTCGGGTCTCCATTGAACTTGCTTACTAGCGTCCCGGCTCTCCTTCCTGGCAGCACTTGGACTTGGGGTGCCCCTCCCGCCTTGTTTTTCTCTGCATCCAGCTTGTTTTGGAGGTCTACCGCCACCGCCCTTAATTCCTGCTCTCTTTCCTGTAGCGCTCTCACCTGTTCCGCAAGTTGTAGCCGGTCGTCCTGGACCTTCTTAGTCTCTTCTTTAGCTGCCTTCAATTCCCCCTGCGCCTGCAGCGACAGCTGCTGCAGTTCTTGCTGGGCTTGCTCCGCGATCTGCCGCCATTTCTCCGCCTCTGACACGCTCATCCCGGCAACTCCAAAGTAGCCCAAAAAGGATTAGGAGGTTGCTGTCACAGTGGCCGGAGTGGACTACTTCAGAGTAACGACGCTACGCAGCTCTGCATTTTATTCTTTTATTGGTGCTGCGTATTTACAGTGCTAAAGTCATTGCTATTTACACGGAGTGATGTGATCAGTCGGTTTCAGAACCTCCTAATGGCTTTTGGCGCGTCTTTCTCCAACACAAAAGCTTTGGCAGACCCATCCTCTTTCCCCTCCTCTTTCTGCGTAGTTCTGGCGTTGGGGGGATGGGTCTCCCTCCCTTATTCGCCCCTTCCTGTCCCACCTGGGACCCTGGCTCCTCTACCTTGCCTGAGCCTCGGACACGACTTCCTGCTTCCCCACTGGAATCGGAACTCTCTCTGCTTTCCCCTGTGCTCGGTGATTGGCTTGAACTCAGGAGGGGAGGGACTTCGCGATATCCCCTGTCCCTCACAGGTACTTATGAATGAGAAAATAGCCTACAATGTGGGTCAGTGGCATCCATTCCCCCATGAGCTGGAATTGTGCATGGTGGCAAAGCAAGGGCAGTGGCCCAAGACTTCAGCTACTGTATGACTCTGATATTGGGATAGAGATATTTAGGTAATTTGATAACATGACTTATCAGCTGTCTGCCTGATGTAAATGACAGGAGAAATGCTTATTTCCATTTGATCCTATTGTAAAAAATACAGATTATGCCTACTTCCTATTTGATAGGTAAGGAAACTCAATTGATTTAATATATTTTATTTTAGGAGAGTTATATTCCACTTTTCAACTAGTGACTAACAACATTGATGAAACACAATAGATACGCCAAGAACACATGCCACAATGCAAAATAAGCAACTCCACTGGAACCGTATGCTTCTTTGCACAGGCCTCCTGCTGTAAGTTGGTTCTGTGGGGGTCAGGAAGGAGACTGTCCAACTGGGGTAGGCCCTGATACTGTCTTTACTTGCTGCCCTTCCTCTCTCTTCTTCTTATTTGTACATTGAGGTAGCTGTTTGTTTGATTGACTGACTGATAGATAGCTACCTAGGAATTAGAATAATTTCTTTCCAGGCACAAACAGGTAGAGAGTCACAAACAGGTCATTCCAGGCAACATGGCTCTTTAGATTTTATTTTTATTTTTACAGAGATTCAGCAGTAGTGATTGGTTTGGCTGGATGCAAATGGTATGCAACATAACCTATATTTATTTTCCAATGTTCTCGTGGGGCTATGATTGTTTCCCACAATCATCTTGATAACATGGTTCCTTTTCAGTTTGCAAGGCTATAATGACTTGGCAACTGAGCGCTGTAACTCTGTGATGTTTCACTTCTGCATTTCTCCTAAAGATGTTACCTGAGATAAGGCTCCCAGCCTCCCACAACCAGTATCAGCATGCCCCCCCCCCCCAGCTATTAGATTAGCAACCTTCTATTTTGGATAATATATAGGTCTTGCCTGCAGGGTAAGAAATGTTGTGACTGCCCTTTCCTGTTTCTGCATATATTTTCATGGAAGAAAGCAGGAAAGTTGCAAGATAGCTGTTTTCATTCCATATAAGCCCTTTCTAAACGTTCATTATCAGTGCATGTCGAGGGTTCATGGTTCTGCATGCTAGGCTGCCTCCCATCATCAGGGATAGCTCATGCAGTAGTATGATATTCTGAGTCTTGGGGTCATGGGTTCAAACCCCAGGTTGGGTGAAAGATTCCTGCATTGTAGAGAGTTCCATCCAATTCCATGAGTCTATGATTCTATTATTGGGGGCGTGGGTGGTGCTGTGGTGTAAACCACAGAGCCTAGGGCTTGCCGATCAATGAGCTGTGGTCTAAACCACAGAGCCTAGGGCTTGCCGATCAAAAGGCCAGCGGTTCGAATCCCCGCAACGGGGTGAGCTCCCATTGCTTGGTTCCAGCTCCTGCCAACCTACCAGTTTGAAAGCACGTAAAAGTGCAAGTAGATAAATAGGTACTGCTCCGGTGGAAAGGTAAACGGCGTTTCTGTGCACTGCTCTGGTTCGCCAGAAGCGGCTTAGTCATGCTGGCCACATGACCTGGAAGCTGTATGCTGGCTCCCTCGGCCAATAACGCGAGATGAGCACCGCAACCCCAGAGTCGTCTGCCACTGGACCTAATGGTCAGGGGTCCCTTTACCTTTATGATTCTATTATCAACTTTCCATCACTGAGATAAAGGGAAGGACTGCAAGTGCATTTGGCTAAACACAGCCTCTCAGTTTTCTAGAACAGTAGGATATGGACACAAAGACCAGAGTACCTATAAAAGTACCTCTCAAATGATATATCATTGCTTCAGAAAGAGCAAAAAGTTTGCCTTTATTTCATTTTTTTCTACCAAATTGCCAGAATCTGCATTAATTATGCATGTTCAGAGTGTAGCGCACAGTTGGGAAGCTGAAATGAATGTTTTGGGATATCATTAACCAAGTTGCATTACTTTATCTTATTGTCACCATCACTTTTCTCACTGTTGCCTTTTCAGTTCCCAGCATATGGCAGTAAGACAGCTAATGGGAAAACCAATTTTGTGTAACAGGATAAGTTTCCCTGCACTGTAGTTTATGAGCATAGGTAGCTTTCCAGTGTTCTCTGATCTGTTTTCATCTTTTCATTTCAAAAGGACTTTCACATGGACAATTTACAGAGAATATTTACAGAGAACATGTACTCAGAAAAGTGCTTTGTTTCCTAACTCCACTTTTAATGTAGGCTCCTATTATTTTAATGTAGGCTCCTATTATTCCCATTTTATTGATGATGAGCCATTACAGAGTTGGGGCAGAAGAGAAGTGATATTTCCCAGGTCTTGCTGCAAATGACCAACATGCAGGGACTACACAAGGAAGGTAAAAGATGTGCACGTGTTTGCTGATAGCTGAAATATTTGTGTCTATTGTGTGCTACGTAAAAAGAGCATTAAACATACCTTTTAAAATAGTTATGCTTCCACATCAGCAAATGACAAAATAGAATACAAACCTGTGCAAAAACCAAATTCAGTGGAATAAAAAAATATCAGATGAAACTCTGAATTAATATAGGAACAGATTGAGGTATGTTTGTGCATCCGTAGTGGTAGCCCATGAAAACTCCCCCAATGAGGCATTCTGGGGGCAGGGAAAGGAAGGGACTGAGCTTGTCTGGCATCCATTGGATTCTGAAATGGCATCCCTGCTATCCATAGCTGCCAAGTACCCCGTATTTCCCGGGAAACCCCCGTTTTTCCTTACTGTTTCCTGGCGGTCTTCCGTTTCAGCTCCTCTGCCGTTAATCTCCCTTATTTTGCCTCCTGTCGGCGGCCATTTTTCTGGTGCCACTTTGCCCATCTATGGGCACCAGAAAATGGGTGGCACCGGCACCGGAATTCATGTCTATGCATGTCCGGAAGTGCATAGACGCAGCTTTCGGTGTCGCTTTGCCCATCGATGGGCACCGAAAATGGCCGGCGCCGACACCGGATGTTGCGTCTACGCACTTCTGGACATGTGTAGATGTGACTTCCGGTGCCGGCCATTTTCGGTGCCCATCAATGGGCAAAGCAACACCAGAAGTTGCGTCTACGCAACGTCCGGTGTCGCGCGGCTGCCGTTCCCGGATTTCTCCACAAGAGACTTGGCAGGTATGGCTATCACTCAATCACAAGCTCCAGGCTGAGATAATATGGAAGAATGTTTTAATTGCTGCTCACCTTCCGGCCCACCTGACTTGAGCAGGAGGGCTGTGGTTGTGGTGGTGGCAACACTGCTCTGTCACACTCCACCACTGCCCAGCTTTGCCCATTATGCTCTGAGCATTACCCTGGTAAGTGGAAACCAGGCCAGGTTGTATCAAAATTAACAAATCTAATTTATTAGACACCCCTACATTTCTTCAAAACCTGCACTGTCTGATGTGCACAAACATGAAGTTCATGGCAAATCTTGTTACAGGTCGGTAGCTGTGTTGGTCTGCCGTAGTTGAAACAAAATTAAAAAATTCCTTCCAGTAGCACCTTAGAGACCAACTAAGTTTGTTATTGGTATGAGCTTTCTTGTGCATGCACACTTCTTCAGATACACCAAATCTTGTGCATTAATTATTATTATTATTATTATTATTATTATTATTATTATTATTATTATTATTTATACCCCACCCATCTGGCTGGGTTCCCCCAGCCACTCTGGGCGGCTTCCAACAAAATATTAAAATACATTAAGCTCAGTGCTCATGTGTGAGAACTGTCCACAAAGGCAAAATGGTTGTTTCTTTATTTTGGTACCTTCATAGGAATTTTTCACCTTACCTTGCATATCGTTTTGCCCCCTCAGAAATGGTGTCATAAATGTATTGATTTTATTTTTGAGTTCTCACTGTTGAAGCACTTCTTTAATCAAAAGTAAATTATGTAAAGGCCATTTGGGTCAGCTCAGCCAGCAAAATGAAAAGAGCAATGCATCATTTATTTGTAAATGTCAGTGAAATCTGTTGATCGATATCTTTTCCCAACTTGGATTATATTTATGATTTTGTGTAAATTTCAGGCTAAATGTCTTGTTTCTTGAGCTAATTCCTGTACAAAATGGCAGGCTGAAGCACATCTGAACTCATCTCTGCATGAATGCCTTTTTTACCTTTTTTTAACCCATTTGCTATTGGAATGTTCATTTGACTGTATTTAACCCCTAGGGGCCCTGTGCACATCTGTTTTCAGTTCAGCATGACCCACTCCGGCATTGTAGCCTCTCTGGATATGTTGACACTAGAGGGTAGATTCTGTGCTTCAGCTCCTAATATGCACAGCACAGATGGTGCATGCAGGAGCGGCTTCTAAAGCTAAGCAGCCCAGTACCTGGGACACTGTCTGGGAACCTCATGCATGTATTTCAGACCTCCACAGAGGAAAGATGTCATAAAAATGTGAGGAACAATTTCAAACTTGGAATAATAGCCATTGACATTGACAGCATAATTAAGAATGCATCTAAGCATAAATGCAGTTTACTTCAATTATGTTGTTTGTACAAAACAACAAATAGGAGACATGAATGGGGAAGTATCAAAGTACAACAGTAAATATTTCTAATTAAAAACTATCCAACGGGCTGCACTACATTTTTGAGCTATGCCGCTTTTCATCTGTGGAACTTTGATCTACTTAAAACTTTCCTTTAAACACTCCAAAATGGAGCTGAATGGCATCCATAGTCTGAAATTAGTTGTCTCCATTCCTATGACAATTAGCTACTTACACTGATGGCAAAAAATATGCTTGTCATTTGCCATTAGCAACATGACTAATGCCTTCCTCTTTTACCATGAAAATGAGCTTGTAACATCAATGCATCTTGTATTAAAAGGATGTTCTGTGTCTCTAGGTAAAGCAAACACGTTGCCCAGTACCTTTAAAGACAACTATGGCAGACACAGTTCTGTTCATGCAATAAAATGTGGCCATGCCCTCCAGATTCCCGCAACCCCCCCTATGCCTTTTATTAGGTAGCAGTACTTTGCTTCTCCTACTGAACAGAATCCACAAGTCATTTCGATTCAGTCAAGAAACCTGGAGCACAAGAAAACTTAATTCTAGGTCTTTACATTTGAGCTGTGGTGTATGTGCAATTTCAGTGCACCCGTGGGGCTCATGGAAAATTGCCAGCATGGTCCTTCCTGATTTTTTGGACACCTCTGGCTTAGGCATTTAAAATGGCTAGTGGCACTGAAATCTCATGCATTTAAATATTATTGTATCTTGCATGACTAAGAGAGATTAAATAGCCTTCAATGACAAGCATCACCTGGTAGCGAAAATTGTCATCTTGAAAATGCTGGGGGCTGTATGGGTGGGTGTGTTTATATATAAGCATCAGATCAAAGCCGACCTTGTTAATTAACACTTGGTATCCTGGTGTACGTTATCAAAACATAACAGGACCTAAAAGGCTGCCATCTAGTGACAAAAAGAAACTGAAAACAGGATCTATAATATATAGTACTTTCATGTGTTCAAAGCGCTTCACATCAATTATCTTGTTGCAATCCTAGCAACAGCTCTTTAAAGTAAGAAAGTTTTATTATCCCTGTGTTGCTGATAGTTGAGAGAAGGTGACTTGTCACAGCCCACCTAGAGACATCATGGCAACAGTGAGGTTAGAACTGGTGACTTTCTGATTCATGGTTCAGTCTCTTAGCCATTATACTACATGCAGAGTTTCAGAAAACAAGAGGCAAGTCAGTATCATTTTAAGGTCAAACAAACCCATAAAATCATCTACCTAGCACAAGCTGCCAGGTTTCAGAAAATAAAAGGACATAGGAGTATCACATTAAGGTCAAACATGATGTAATCCACAAAGTGATGCAATTTCAAATGCTCATCCAGACTTACCTCCCTTCAGTACATACCGGTACAGCTGCCTCAAGCATTTTGGCCAGGGTGTTTGCTAATGTGGGTGTCCTTGGTTTATTGAAAAGAGGATTTGGGGCAAACAAGCTTGTGCTGATCCTGTGAGCAGCATTAGTTTAAAGCCATAGAATCTACCTTGGTCTCAGTCTTAAGGTGGAGAGAGGGAAGAGTTAGCAACGCATTAAGCTCCTGGGTGGCCAGCAAGTTTCAGGTTACCCCAGGGATGCTGGGAAGAAGAACCACACAATGGCCAATTCCCCCATTTTTAAAAAAATGTAAAGTCCAGTGGTTCCCCAGATCAGCCTTAAGCAAAATGCACAGGTTCCTTGTGGTAGAGGACAGGAGTAAAGGGAAACATTGAAAAAAAAATTCTTAGCAAAGCCAATATTAATTGTAAGTGGTGAGCACTGCACTAGGTAATATGTACTAGTTACATTAGAATGAGCCCCCAGGGAATAAATGTCGTCTTTAAGTGATGTAAATTTATCTTTCCATCATAAGACTGAGACCAATGCAGACTTTTTTTTTTTTGAATTTAAAAACAACTTTATTTCTTCTTTTAAAAGTCATACAAGTGATAACTCATAAAATAGCAGTAATTACATAAAGTTGTCAAAATCAAAAAGCAAAAAGATAAGATGGTAACAGACAAATCAAAAGCACAAAGCATACAAAATACAAAATGCAAAAAAGAAAACACAAAGGAGAAAGAAGAAGAAAAAAAGAGAGGGAAAAAAAGAAAAAAAGAAAGTACAATTTTGAAGTACCATAAAAAGAAAAAAAGAAAAAAAAGGGGGGGGAATATCCCACAATAAAAAGAAACTTCCAGATAATGAGATCGGTTTCCTTTCACCATTCCTAAATCATTGTGTTTCTTCCTCGAAATAGTTCTCTTTAATAATTATGTGTTCCTCAAATATATTATACTCATATTTTTATTCATTTCCATCTTCCCTACTTTAAATGTTTATCTAGCAGCTTGTTGTTTCTATTCTAGGCATATCACCCATTTTGAGCTTAATCCCTCTTTGTGAAAATACTCTACTGCATAACTCCATTCCGTTTTTAGTTTTTGTTTAGAAGTTTTCCTAATTATTGCCGTTATTCTGGCTAAATTCATATATTCTACCAATTTTAAATGCCAATCTTCAAGTGATGGGACTTTATCTCCTTTCCAGTTCTTGGCTAGGACTATTCTTGCCGCTGCGCATGCGTATAGGAGGATACTTCTCCTATCTTTGGGGGTGTTCTCAGGTAGCAGGCTTAGAAGGAAGGTCTCAGGTATGGAAAATTCCTGACATGTCCTGGTTTTTCGGGTGTCTGGGGGGGGGATTTTTGCAGAATTGGCAAATTGCCAGGGGGAACCAGGATGTATGGTAATGGGAAAAGCAGTGGGAACAAAACTGCTATTATGGGGGGGGGAGGTTCCCCAAAACAAGCTCAACGATTTGGGTAAAAGTTCAACAATTTTGGTGGGCTTCTTACAAAAAAAGCTCAACAATTTCGGGATCTTCCTAAAACTTTGTGGGTGTCAGGAATACGACAACCCTACAAGACATAACTAAAAGGGTGGAATGGGGGCGGGGTGGGGGCAGGGCAAAATGCTTTATGTGGGCACCTGCAATGCATGCAGGGGTCTGGAATGTAATCCCATGTAATGACATTATGCAAATCTATGGTGTGACCACACCTGGAACATTGTGAACAGGTCAGGTGCCACACCTCCAAAATGGTTCGTAGAGTTGGGAAAGGTTTAGAAAAAAGGCAACCAAAATGACCAGGAAAGGTGACATGGTGTGGAGACATGGTGTGGATATTCCTGTCATTACTATGGTAGAACTGACAGCCATCTACTGAAGCTGAGCACATGAAAAATCAGTACAGACAAAACTATAGAAGATTAAGGACAAATTATGGAATTTGCTACCAGAGTACCATAAGATATATTGAAGACCAGCATCTTCAATGGCTTATTAAAGATGCTTAGACTTTGAAAGATAAGGCTATCAATGCCTACTAGCCATTATTGTTATGTACCACCTCCAGTGGCTGTGGTCTAAACCACTGAGCCTCTTGAGCTTGCCAATCGGAAGGTCGGTGGTTCAGATCCACACAATGGGGTGAGCTTCTGTTGCTCTGTCCCAGGTCCTGCCAACCCAGCAGTTTGAAAGCACACCAGTGCAAGTAGATAAATAGGTACCACTGTGGCAGGAAGGTAAACGGTGTTTCCGTGTACTCTGGTTTCTGTCATGGTGTTCCGTTGTGCCAGACATGGTTTAGTCATGCTGGCCACATGACCCAGAAAGCTGTCTGTGGACAAACGCCAGCTCCCTCGGACTGAAAGTGAGATGAACGCTGCAACCCCATAGTCGCCTTTGACTGAACTTAACCATCCAGGGGTCCTTTACCTTTATCTTTTTACCACGTCCAGTCATAGCTGCCAAGTCTCCCGTATTCCCCGGGAAACCCCCATTTTTCCAGCCGTTCCCAGCAGGAAAAATGGATTTTTTTTTCCGGTTTACTTACCGGCCGGGGGAGGCTCCTTCTGCGCATGTCTGCAGTCTCTGAACATGCGCAGAAGCAATTTCTGGCGTGGTGGCCATTTTGGAACTGGGCAGAGCATGCTCAGAAGCGACTTCTGGTGCTGCTCTACCCAGTTCCAAAATGGCGGCAGCACTACTTCCGGTCTGCCGATCCCTTATTTCTCTTGGCACTTATGCCTCCAGTATTAGAGGCAATGTTCCTCTAAATGTCAATTTATGGCAATCACCATCAGGGAGGGAGCTGTTGCACTCAGATACTACTTGGGGGCTTCTCATAGCTATCTGATTAACCACTGTGAGAACAGGATGCTGGATTAGACCTTATAAAGCAAGGCTCTTCTTAGGTTCTAACACATACAGTTGTACCTTGGTTCTCAAATGCCTTGTGAGTCAAACGTTTTGGCTCCTGAATGCCGCAAACCCGGAAGTGAGTGTTCCGGTTTGAGAATGTTTTTTGGAAGCCGAACATCTGATGCGGCTTCCAGTTGAGTGCAGGAAGCTCCTGCAGCCAATCAGAAGCCGTGCCTTGGCTTTTGAACATTTTCGGAAATTCTGCTCAAGAACCAAGGTGCGACTGTATTACAAGTTGACAGTCCTCCTAAATTAATGAAATCCTATAAACAACATTATTCTTGTTATTTTGTAGAAGAGCTGGTCATTGGGTTTGGATGTAATGTTCAGAATCCACATCAGGATTTATAAGGCTCAGCTCTAATCTTCTCCTTTTTCATCTGTAATATGAGCATTACAAATCTGCAGTATCTGTTCTCTCTTACCTTTACTCACGTAGGCAGATTTTACTTATTCCCCAGAAGGAGAGAGCGGCTTCAAACCCTCCTCCTGTTTCCTTTCAAAGTCAGTGCTAAATGGCAGGGATACTTACTGAGAGGCTCTTTATAAATCTGACCTCGAATCACAGTCACTAAGAAAGGTAAGGAGTGAAACTACTATATTAAGAATCCTGAGTTAATGCAACCTACATCAGTGATTCAGTGGGAGGAACTGCCAGCCAGCTTCCTTGATATATGGCATCCTTTTAAGGATGGAATAACAGGAGTCACAGTGGTGCATTTTGGCTCATGTGAGGGGCCTTCTGTTATACTGGAGGGATGGTTCCTTGATGAACCAGAAGCATTAATATTCCTATTGTGAGGGAATAAATATAATGAGTGCCAAAATGAAAGACACCAGAAGTGGATCAGATATTTGCAGCCAGGGAATTCTGTAGTGAGACTGTCAATTACACATTTCATTTAACAAAGGAAGGTACAACACCTCAAGGAGTTGCTGTATTCATTCAGTTATTACAGTGGTTGGGAGTTGGAACGGGTGATAGGAAAAAGAATTTCACTTAGGAACATAAAGGAGAAATGCAATTTGATGGAAGACTCCAGAGAATAATTACCAGTGCACAGCTATAACTTATGCATAATCAAGGTTCACTGGAGCACATGTAGACAATGGCTTCTAGATCACATGAGTGATGCCCTGGAATACGTACTATTGACAGAAATTCAAGAGCAGTTCTGTTTCACCTCGAGATGCAAAAACAAGGTGATTCTTAGAAGTTCCTGTCAAAATACACAGCAGCTGAAAAGTCCTCACCCCCCTCCAAAACTAAATTCTACTGTGATGCATAGCCAGAAGAGGTGTGCATCATCTCTTTGTGTGCCCCAAATAACAAGGCATATTGCTGTGACTTGGGGCAAGATCATGCAGCTGAGTCAGATTGCACCATTAACAAGATGCATCAAAGCAGATCAGGGAGTCTCCACCTTTCCTAGTAGCTATGTCATTTCTCAGAAATGTAACAATCTTCCAGGAATCACCCCAAATGGCCTAACATGTCAGGTTACACACAGAGATGATGCACACCTCTCATATCTATCTAAGGAATCGCTTAAAAGTCGGGAGTTTCATTTTAGAGTGGATCTGGAGCATGTTCAGGGGTTCCCAAATATTTTCATTCCAGAAAAGAAAAAGAAAAAGAAAGACTGACAGCTAAAAGCCCAAATTTTTGATTCTGAACAGAATAACACCAATAACTTTTATAAAGGTTTTTTAAAAAGTAGATTTGTGAGTAACCTGGGCTGTAACAATGCTTCAAACATGCCTAGCTGTTAAAAATGAGCTAATTCAGAGGATGCACATTTAAATAAATATAATGCAACGGCATAATGGCCCAAGATAATAGTTTTGAATGGGGAATGATAATGACATCGAGTGCATTTTACACAGCAATTAATACACACTGAAATGGTGTGTCATTTGGCTGATAGAAGAAGAGGTGGGGGGGGGGGCTGAGATAGAGACTTGGGGGAAAAAGGAGATGGTTGCACCAGATAAAAATAGGGATTGATTTTCTTTTCAGAAGGATCACTGCTTACAAACATAATAGGAGAGAAGAAACAAGCATGTCAGGTTATATAATGCAGCTTGTAAAATCCAGAATGATTAGTTTCTAAAGAGGGCAATTAGGCTGCTTTTGCATATGCATGTGGCTTCTGCAGAGAAGACTGTTGCCGATTCCGTTTTTGCTCTCCTCCCGCCCCGTTCCCAATAAAGTACCTAAAATATATCTTATCCTCATTAAACCTCATGTATCATCCCTTTCATTTCATGAAAGAGACTATTGCCAATGATTGGTGTATGCAAATACCCTGGACGCTCTTAAGAGATTATTAGGTTTTATTGACTCCAACAGAAGGTAACAGATGAGGGAACATAAACTGGGTTAGCTTTAGACGAGAAGAGTCTTAATGATATAAAATGGAAATATTTCACAAAATGACTATTATTCGTCACAAGGAAGAACTGGAAACTGTCTTGTGGTGCTAGAAAGGCAATTGACCACCCAGGTGGACAGCAGCTATTAGGGACTAATATTTCTAAAAGGAGTGGACTGTGCACATGAATTTAAACTCAATAAACCCTCCCTCCTTTTTTGCTCCACATAGAACTTTTCTCTCAGAATACCTTGCTCATGCTTGGCCAAAAGTTTCTTTTGACCTCATAAACACTGCTGCCATCCCACCATGCAACAGCTTTCAACTTTCACTCAGCTCACAATTTTCTCCTTAGTTTGAAGTGTAGGTGGGTTCAGGCATGATCCAAGACCGAGATTCAGCTCAAAAAGAACTTATTGGAATATCAGGAACAAGAAGAACAAGAGTGACAAACAGGGGCACTTGGCCCAGTATAAGCCGGCCCAGGCAAAACACACACACCGCCTGGGTCAGCTTAAGGTATATATACTGGGCCAAGTGCCCCTGTTTGTCACCCACCAACACAGCTTCATGATATACCATTGTTCCCAGGGGTGATTCTAGAGAAAAAACCCTGGCTGCCCTAGCTGGCATTGTAAAAGCATTCACTTTTCTTTTCTTAAGTCTTTGCTGATCCTTTGCCTTTTCATATGCATTAGGTTGCACTGCTGGCTCATGGAAGAATAATTTTAGTGCATCTGTAGGTTCCCTTTCTGTTCTGCTCTGAAATACCCTTATGAAATACGCCTCTTCAGAATTAGCATAAGCAGTTTTGGCAGCCCTAATGAGGGCCCCTCTTTTGATGGCAATAATCTTTTACACATGATCCACAAATAATCAGGTCCAAAATTATGTAATTAAATTTCAGCATCAGAAAATAATACATGGCATATGAACACATTTAATCTACACCAGTGTTCTCTGGTGGACCTCAAAGGATTGCTGAGAGCAAAAATAAAAGAATTGTAAAGCATGGAGGAAATGTTGGAATGATAGCTTTTTAAAAAAAATACAGAAAGATCATTTGTGAAAAAATGAAAAAGTTGCTTCCAAAAGTTTACACTTTTGGTCTGGAAGCCCTATGACCTAAGGATAGTTAAAGCCTGTGGCTTGAATTATGCAGTAAGGCAAAAACTGTCCCTTCATGTTGCTGATCTGCGAACCTTACTCTTTCTGCCCATCCCTACAAAAGTACATAAATTGTCAGAGGGCACCCTTGGAAAGTAATAAGTCATCAGCTCTGGATATGGTAGTAATGGTGTCCTTCTCTGAATCTCCAACGAAATATTACATATGCTAACAGATGGTCCATTGCCCAATTGTTATGGCAAGCTGCATTTCAGCAATTAAAATTTTCCGCAACAGCTTCAAAAGTATGACTAACAGGAGCATGTACATCTACACAATACTAAAATACAGCAATTTTGCAAGGAGAGGGGTAGAGCGGATGAGCAAAGGAAGCTGTGACTAGGGAAGGAATTAGCATGTTAACATCCTTTCCCTCTCATTGGCCAAGAAGCAAAGAGAGCCTAACCTGTTAAATTATTAATAAAGGTCAGAACAAAGCATCATAAATTTCACTTTTGACTACTAAGATGACACATTTAGCCTTCCCAGAAATTATTTTCATATAAATTGGGGCATTACCAAAAAGATTATCATGAAAATCCAGTTTACCAGAATGGAACAGATTAGCACATAGGGAGAGAAATGTAAGACGAGCTGCGCATCTGGATTAATAAACACAATTTACCATGATATTCCTTAGCTACTCAGAAAGATGGTGGTGTCTTCAGTCTGTACCGAAAATGAATAACTGGAAATGTCACAGTAGGGAGCTTTATCTTTTGGAGGGGAGAGGGGAAAGGAAAGAATCATTTTCCATTTTTTCTCTTAGTTTCCAAAACAACAACAACAACCTCTAGTTAACAATTTAAGTAAGTTATAGATACCAGGCAAAGATTTCTCAACAGCTGTAATTAGTGACTGAAAACCCAATGGTTTTCTGTTGTGGAAGCCTGAGTTCTAAACCTCTGGACACTGCCCTTTCCATCCAAAATTACTCTTTTCTTTTGACACCGACATAGTCTTGTAGCAGAAATACAACCAGCAGTTCTTACTCCTTAGTGGAAGTATCTTTTCTACTAGGGTGCCAGCCAGATCAGTTTTATCATTTGTAGGTGTAGGTGTGTGTATTTAAGAGTTTGTTCCTTTGGTTCTCCCTCATCCCTTGCACAGTGGTTGATTCCATCAGAAAGAAACCAATACAAATCTATTCTGTTCAGTTTCGTGCATATTTTCTGAAGGGAGACTGAGGAATTTAAATAATTCTTTCAGGGATCTTCACTCTCCCCATTACACGTCGACTCTGTGTTGACTCTTCTTGGACGTATCCTTGCACATTGTGATTGGAAAGGATTCAGTGGCTACCTCTGGGTATTGCTACCACCACTATATATAACTTGGTATCTATATATCGACATTGTGGGGAATTGTTGCATGTTGATTGGTTCTTTCCATAGATGGATGGTGGTGAATATGGTCACAGTTGTTAGATGGTGAGAGAGATGCAATGAGAGTGGCATTTGGTGTTGGGGGTTGGACTGGATGGCCCTTGTGGTCTCTTCCAACTCTATGATTCTATTATTCTAAAGCTGTCCTTGTGGTTTCGAATGTGCTGCTGGAGGTGTGTAGGATCCTAATGTTACAGAATCATCAGCCTTGGTGTCAGGCTCTGGTGTAGCTAGACCATAAATTCAGTCTACTCAGCACATGCCAGTTAGTTTCTTTGTTTTTGTGTTTTTGATGTATAGCCTCCTGTGGCTATGGACTGCAAATCCGATAGCAGCAGAAAAGTAAACTTTCAGGTTTAGCAATTCATCTGTTCCTCTCTATGTTCTCTTCTGAACCACTTAAGAGAGCAAAAAATAACTCCCACAGACAATCTGAACAGATTATTTTAATGAGAGCTGGGAAGTGAAGAGCAAATGACTCAAAATAAGCTTCTTGAACATTTCTACATATGTCTTTGAGGAGCTGTGCTATGTTTGAGTCAGCAGGACTGTAGTAAGAGACTGAGGCTGGCAGAGGTTTAGCTTCCTTTCCATTCTTAGATATTTTTTTCCTCTTTCTCTCTCTTTCTTCCCACCCCACCCCCATTAGCTGAGCATCCCATGCAGAAGCTGCATGTTATCAGCAACTCCATTTTCTGCTTGTAATTGTCTTTTTATCTAGTACAGTCAGCAATGTCCAGTTCACACTTGTTCTTGATTCTCCCCTGTAAACATCAAATGCAGAATGATTTGATCTTCCTATCTGTACAAGAAGAAACTTAATATAACTTCTCAATGTCTATTCATTTCACCCTTCCTTTCAAAATTGTCCCAATTATTTATCAAGTGCACTCCTTTCTCCACATTTCCCAGACATGACTTTGTTCCTCTTTCTCTCTAACCTTTTAATGAGTGAGAAAAAGAGGAAAGCACGATGGTCTGCACTACATGAAAATAAGCATCGCCCAATTGTACAGCCTCTTAACCAAGAAACAAATAAGAGCAAATCTGAAAAAAGCCTTGAAATTAGTTCTAAATGCAACTGAAGCTATGGAGTTAAGCAGTAAGGATGTTTTCCTTATCTCTTTGTTTGTTTGTCAGTTCATATGAGGTAGCATTAAGACTACTTTGCATCAAAGATGAAAGCCCATGGGGGAAATCCCAAGGTTCTTGGTCCTTTTTCCCATCTCTTGTAACCTCTGGTGGCATTTGTTCCATTAGTTGTTAATAGGAATGGGAGGCTTCCTCGTTCGTTATAGAAACATGGATAGAGCTACCCAAACTTCATATCATTTCAGATATATTTTCATAAGAAGGTGACATTCATCTGAACATGCAGCCCATGACTTTCTTGCCTAAATATGTCACATTACAGTGGATATTAGATTTTATGACTCAAAAACATAAATAGGGGCAGGGGGATCAGCCCCCAAGAATACTATTATGAATTTAATCCATTCCGAAGGCACCTTCGTAGGTTGAAAAATTCGTAAGTCGAAAAGCGCCATTGGAAACGCAATTTCCCATAGGAATGCATTGGAAATGGAAAAAATTGAGATTAAGGAGTGAGATAGGAATTAGGGGGGCGGAATCCATGTGCATAAGTGTGACTCCATGGTTTTCAGAAGATTTCATCCCTGGTCCCAATATAGGTTCCAAATGTTATTAACCATAGTCATAAAATCATCTAGACTATTTTAAAAAGCCAGCGCATTTGCTCATCTGATCTCTTTCCCAATTGAAGTCTGCAGTGCTATGCACACACATAGGAGTAAACTTGTCGCTAAGTAAACATGCACAGGCTGCACATATGCTGGAGGTGTAAAAAACCAGGTGACTTCAGGAGATCTAAGACTTTTTTCTCAAGCACGTGGGAATGTCAATATGCACACACAGAAGAAAAATAGCTTTTTAATGGTCAACAGTAATAACAGACCTGCTTAAAATTTCATGAATAAGATAGATACAATCTATAGCCTATGAATTATGCACATGGCTCATAAGATTAGGATATTGGTCGAATTTCACATTCTGATCTCTGTTCACAGTCACTCACGTGCACATGTTTTTGAGATGGCTCCTGCCACTTTTCACATGAGTTCTCTAGGTGGTTAAACACTCCTTACTTCCCTACGTAGTAAGCAAGTCGAGAAGGGGATGACAGAGGATGAGATGGTTGGACAGTGTTATTGAAGCTACCAACATGAGTCTGACCAAACTGCGGGAGGCAGTGGAAGACAGGAGTTCCTGGCGTGCTGTGGTCCATGGGGTCACGAAGAGTCACAACTAATCGACAACATATGTTTAATCTTAGGGTGGCGTACCGATTGCTGTTGTATTTCCAGTGTGAACTGAGAGTGTGTGTTACTATCAAGCATGGTATCGTGTCCTTCCGCCTGGTCCAAAGACTCCAAATGATGAAAAATGCTGCAGCTAGACTGCTGATGAGGACAGATTGTCACCAGCACTTAACTTTGGTGCTCTAAATATGGCACTAGCTCCCCATACACTACCGAGCCAGTTTTTATTATTATTATTATTATTATTATTATTATTATTATTATTATTATTATTTATACCCTGCTCATCTGGCTTGGTTTTCCCAGTCACTCTGGAGAAACATCACTGAATTAATTTACAAGGCCATTATCAACTAGGTCAAGTGCCCTGGAAAAAATGGGACATCCCCGTTTTTCTTGCAAGATCTCAGCAGCCGTTTTGGGTGCCGTGCTCTCATGCTGCACTCTCTCCCTGAAAAAGCTCTTTTTTCAGAGCTGTGATCTCACACACTGCCCCAAAATGTGCATTTTTAGCCACTGTGCAAGATCTTCCCACCCCCAAGTACTTTTTTTCAGGGCTAGAACAAGGCAGGGGTAATGCTGCTCACCTGGGAGCGCATCCCGGAAGGTGTGCATCCCGTTTTTGCATCAGAAAAGGTTGGAAGATATGCAAAGATACCTCCTGAAAGATTGCTTGGTCTTATGTTCTTTGCTTGATTACTGAGGTCTTCGGGAAGTCACTGTTTGTAGTCTCCCCCTGTGGCTTTGAGGCATAGCTTGTATCCACCAAGAGCTGTGCATTCAGTATTGTGAGCCCATTTTTATGCTGCTCCCAACTGACGTCAGACAGAGCCCCGCCCTGTAGAACTTATAGAGAAGACTTCTTTATTCTCATAGGCACTTTAGCTGAAATTTGATTGTTATAGTTTTAACTGACTTTTATTTCCTTTGTTTTCTACTCCTTGTTACATCGCTTAGAGGTTATTGTAGTTAAATGGTATAAGTAAATAAATAAAACTAAAGCTCTAAGCAATGCACTCCTTTTTGATCTGTAAGAACTTCCACCCCCCACCCCTTCTCTGAATGAAGCTGAATTTCTTGGCTAGTTCACAAAGTTCCAGGAGCCCAAAGCAAATGACATTGGGAAAGCTACTCTTAAAGCCAGCAATTTCTCTGTCTCCTGGAGTTCTTTCCTAACAGATTGAATAGGCACAAAGCAGCTGTTGCATAATTCATGAAGAGCCATAGCAGGATCCAACAACTGTTGGGAGATAGGAAGCTGCAAGTTTAATGAGGTGGCGACACTTGAAAGACATACATGTGAGCATGGGACAGAGGTTGCAGTAAGTATTACGAAGAAAACGTAGCGAGTCACAAGCGATATATATAGCAGGAGAATGATTTTTAATGCAGTTCTTGTCTCAAGGAGACAACTTCCAGGGCTACCATTCGGAAAAAACCAAGGTTAAATGCGGCCGCCATTTCTTTAAACATAAAGCTAGCTACATTTCACAGTTTGACATTCATTTTCACAAGCATAAATGGTGCCAAAGTGGTATGGGACAGAACCAGGCCCAGTGTGAAATGTCATTGTAATTGTTTCTTCAGTAGCACCTTAAAGACCAACTAAGTTTATATTTTGGTATGAGCTTTCGTGTGCATGCACGAAAGTATGGTATCTGAAGAAGTGTGCATGCACACGAAAGCTCATACCAAAATATAAACTTAGTTGGTCTTTAAGGTGCTACTGAAGGAATTTTTTTATTTTGCTTCGACTCAGACCAACACGGCTACCTACCTGTAATTGTAATTGTTTGTTATATATAAAGCATCTAATTTGTACTAGGTGTTGCATAGTATTTAAATGAGGGGAGTTTCAGATGCAAATTGAGAAGTTTGGCCTAGAGCCTTTCAGATTGTGCTGAATAAAAAATAAGGCTCATACCTTACCCCTAACAGTAGCAAGCTTTTCCTGAAAGTTGCCCCTTTCTATCTTCTGCAAACAAACAAACAACAAACATTGATAGGGAGAAAGGAGGAACAGATGGTGCTAAGGACTTGCCACCAAACTGAATAGGCCTTTGGGGTCTCTTCTGACGTTGTGTACACACTATTATCTGAAAGGCACATTTGAAAAACATTATTTCCTTCAAACAGTTCTGGGCAGTGTATTATTTTATTTTATTTTTGCTTTTGAGTGCTTTATTGATTGAAAACCTTATAACAGAAGTATACAATAGATATTCCCTCATTGCGAGAAGTGAGGTTACAGGGAACCAGACAGAGGGCCTTCTCAGTAGTGGCACCCGCCCTGTGGAATGACCTCCCAGCAGATGTCATGGCAATAAGCAACTATTTTACTTTTAGAAGACAACTGAAGGCGGCCCTGTTTAGGGAAGTTTTTAATGTTTGATGCCGTACTGTTTTTAATATTCGGTTGGCAGCCGCCCAGAGTGGCTGTGGAAACCCAGCCAGATGGGCGGGGTATAAATAATAATAATAATAATAATAATAATAATAATAATAATAAATTATTATTGTTGTTGTTGTTGTTATATATTATAGGCAAAATTAGGGGAAAAAATAAAGTTATTCATTTTTGAACTAATTTTTGCTTTGTACATCCATTTGTGATTAAATTTGTCAAGACCTCCGTTCTTCCCCTTGCACTCCCGATTTAAATTCCTTAAACACATGCTTAAACTTTACTTTCTCCATATTATTTCACTTACTATAAATTTTGTTTTGTACCATTATCCTATTTACACACCGAAGCTCAATCAAGACCTGCCAATGGACTGATTTTTTGAAAATGTTCTTTTACATAAACTCTATAAATATCCCACTCTCTAGAGAATTTTCCATCTGTAGTGTCTCTTAACCTTGCTGATAACCTTGCCAGTTTGGCGTATTCTCTTATGTCTGATTTGGATGGGATACCCTCTGCTTTCCAACCTTTTGCGATTAGAATTCTGGCAGTGACTGTAGCATACATAAAGACTCTCCTGTACTTTTTTGAGATTTCATTTCCCATAATTCCTAGCAGGAAGGCTCCAGGTTTTTTAGGAAAGGAGCATTTGAACATTTTCTTAAGCTTGTTATAAATCATTTCCCAAAATTGTCCAATCTTTTTACAGTTCCACCACATGTGGATCCATGTACCTTCAGCCTCCCCTGGGCAGTGTAGTTTATCCCTCAAAGTGTTCTAATTATCAGCAACCCTTAACAATCTACAGTGCCCAGAATACTTCAAGGGAAGTATGTTCTTTAATGATATAGTGCATACACGTATTTAGAAATGATGGCTAGAGTGCCATTTCCAGCCAGGGATCATGGGATTTGGACTTTTCAAACCTCTCTTCAGTGAGTTGCCCTTTTCTCTTTTTCCAGGCTGAGTTTTTTTGTTTTTGTTTTGGCTTGACCAAAACAGGGAGAACTTGCAGGAAAGGGAGGTGCGCTGAGCTAAGCATTCCTGTTGAAGTTGCTTGCAGAGCACTCTCCCATTAGGGGCATAGCCAGGATTTATTGGGGGGGCAGGACTGAGTTATCTGTGATGCAATTGGTCAGTTAGTTAAGTATTTTAAATTATTTACTTGATTTAGGGTGGGCAGCTGCCCCCTTGCATCCCCCTGACTATTCCCATGGTGAAGCGGCTGCTTCAGGTGGCAGATTTTGGGTTCCATTAAAAGGCAGGTTGCCATCATTTGTTATTGGGATTATACCAAATTGTCTTGAGCATGCCCTGTTCACAAATGAACCAAAGTTTTAGCTATTATGAATTGTAATCATGAATAAGCATGACATATCCCTCCATGGACTATGTTAGCCATGTCTTATCCATGTCACTAAACCAAGACAGATGATTCAGCCCAATTTACTGTGAATGACAGTTACAGCTCAAGGGACACCTGTTACCCAGTTACCATGGTGACAGAACTCTATCTCTTCACTCTAGGTTTGGAGGTGAAAATCTCTGAAGTCTCTCCATCTCAACATCCCCCCCCCCAAAAAAAACCTTTCTTTACTCATTATGTAAAGAGACACATAATGAATGGCACTGCAAACAAGTAGGCTCTATATCCTAGACAGATATTGTCAAATCCTATACATGCCTATCTGAGAGTAATTCTCACTGAACTTAATAGGACTCCATTTTGAGCAGATATGCATGGGATTACACTCTAAGTAACTCTAGATGAAAAATAAGTGAATAACAAAACAGAGTTATAACTGCAACTGCTTGGTTAAATGTGTCAGCTTCTGCCTTACTCAGCAACACAGCTGGGATTTCAGATGGAAACTGAGAGCCAAGATGACAATATTGAGAACACTCAGGATGGAATAATTTTAAGGAATGTAGCATGTGCAAAAGACTTGTTTTATTTTCCAAGAAAAATAACATTTTATATGAGTGCTAGGCAGGGCTTTTTTTTCTAGAAAAAGAGGTGCCGGAACGGAACAAAAAAGGTGAGTTCCAGCTGAAAAAAAGCCCTGGTGCTAGGTTCTTGAGAGTCTATAAATTCAGAAGTTTTCTTTCTTATAATATCTTCTTCTTCTAATATCACTGGATAGTCATAGAATCATAGAGTTGGAAGAGACCACAAGGGCCATCCAGTCCAACCCCCTGCCAAGCAGGAAAAACCATCAAAGCATTCTTGACATATGCCTGTCAAGCCTCTGCTTAAAGACCTCCAAAGACGGAGACTCCACCACACTCCTTGGTAGCAAATTCCACTGCCGAACAGCTCTTACTGTCAGGAAGTTCTTCCTAATGTTTAGGTGGAATCTTCTTTCTTGTAGTTTGAATCCATTGCTCCGTGTCCGCTCTACAAGGACTCTACGAGGACTATCCAGATCAGAGAGGTTGTGGCCATCAGAATTAAGATGTTTTGAAATGGGTTGCTTAATTGTTTTAGTTAAGACTGCTGTTTTGCATTTTATAAACCATGTATGAAGATTGGTAGTTATTTTCCCAATGGTATTCTGGAAAGTTACCAGTTGGTAGCCAATTTGAAGCTATAAAGAGGCCTCCATTAATTGCCTTCCACCAACCTCCAAATCTAAAAAGGTTTCTAGTAAGATCTGAAACAAAGCAATTAATCAACCACCCCAAGTCGCATTATTGTGAATCCACTCCCTGTATCTTTTTTTTAAAATAGTTTTTATTGTTTAAAATCAGCAAAGCAACAAATACACACTTACGTATAAAAAGGAATAATAAGGTGGGGGAGAATAATAAGGGAGGGAAGAAAAAAAATCAGCAATACAATAAAGAAGATCGATAAAAAAAGAGGAAGAAGAAGAAGAAAAAAGAAAAAAAGGGCAAGAAAAAGCTTATTCTTACAATATTTCGTCAAAACTTATCCTCACAGATTTACAGAACAAATAAGAATACAAAACAGATACACTCATCACATCTACATATAGATACTTCCTGTCCCTTTTGTTGAATCCACTCCCTGTATCATCCACATCTACTTTAGGGAAATAATTGCCTCTGAGAACTGGACAACTGGGTGAAACTAGTAAGTTAAGGACACTGAAATGTCTTCTAGATACAAACAAATAGGATGTGAACTAGGGATATGCATTAGATTAGGACAAACCCTGAAGCAAACTGTGGTTCCTCGGATGAATTTTTAGCATTTCAGGGGTGAAATAGGCTCTGTAAAAGGCAACACAAGTTGAATCAGAGACATATGAAACACCTCATGATGACATGGTGATCCAGAGTCAAAAAAATACAGCAGACAAGCACCAGCTAAAACCAAAAGTAATGGCTCTAAGGCTCTAAGTGTTCCATAATTTCTTAACACAAGAACAAGGTGATCAGGGGGCGGGGGGGGGCTAGCACCAACATGGTAAGATGGCAGAAGAACTTCATTGTGACTGAGAGGTCAAGCTTGCAATAAGAGAGAATGATTTTACTCAGAAAATGAAAAGCTTTTTAGTTCTTTCCATCCCCAAATCAACTTTAAAGATGCCTAGAGCAAAAGCTCCTGGACCTATTTATTTGCAATTTGTCAGATTTATTATCCAGGAACAGCTATCGCATTCATACAATTTTCAGACCAATTGCAAAATAATTCCTTTTTTTACCACAAAACGCTATACTAGAGCTTTTGTTGGGAAATCACTGCAGCTATCTTGCTGAAATTTGACAATATTCATGTCCCTGGAGTTGCTCTACCTGCAAAGTCCATTAATTTCTGCCCTAAAGTAAAAAGTTATAAATGTGTTTCTTTTTAATTTTCTTCTAAAAATAAATAAATCAAACTTTAGGTGCCAAGCCCCTAGATATAATTGCCTGTAAATTGTCTAGCTTTATCAACACTGGAAAGGCTTGGTATGACTGCAAATTTCATCCACTTCTGTGAAAAGCAAAAATGTTATCCTGAATAAATGAATTGATTATATTTTTATGAACTGCAGAGTTTTATTCATACTTCCTTACTTTTGACCTTTCTAATCTACCCTGTTTTATTAAATGAAAAGGAATATATATATTTTTTTAATAAAAAGGATGAAAATAAGGAAGAACCATCACTGTTCTGATTTTGTTCAAGTCAAGTGTGCTCTGTAAAAGTCATCCTAACTAGGTAGGGTCTTCATCATATTGGGGGAAACTGGGGCACTTTTGCTTTGTTGTAGGCCTCTCAATTCCAAATAAAAAGGCTTTTCACCCGCTAGGAGTTTCACCCTTTGACAAAGGTTTAGTTGACAAGATTACTTGCGTGTATGCAAACTCTATGAACTATGAATGAGAAAGCAAAGAATTTGGTGAGCACTCTGAGAAACCTTTATGATGAAAGGGCAAACCCAAGACTTGGCATAAAATGCTATGATCCCTGGGGTGGGTAAAGGACCCCCTTTGAGAGCCCATTGAACCACACACCCAGAATCAAGCAGTATGGAGGTCTGGGGAGTTGGGAGGGCCTCCCTCAACCAAGTAGTGGATGGCCAGGTCCAAGTGGGGACATCTACAATATACAGGGCAAGCTAGGGTCCCCATAACATACAGGTGAAGAGGATGCAGCAAGGCTACCCCTGATTTAACCTCTGCACACATAGTTATTCAGGTTCTTATCGTAGTTGTATGCTTGATACAGTTAAAGAGTCATGGCCATTGGTTACCCCATATTTGCGTCTTGCCTTTTTATTGCAGGCTGTGTGAGAAACCCAACAGTCTCAAAGTCTGGGAGAAAGAAAATGGACACTCTTAACCATCTATTAATTTCTGCATTCTGAGGAAGCTTTGACCCTCCCGATGTTGCTGGATCCCACCTCCCATCAGTCCCAGACAGCATGGCCAATGGTCAGAGGTGATGGGACTTGTAGCCCAAAACTTCCCTGGCCCTGGCCTACAGAATCATTTCAACTGAATTTTCCCCTTTCCTCTTTGTGCAATTTAGATTGCTTCCTCCTATCTCCAATGTATGGTGCTGTGCATGTGTGGTTCATGTCACATCCAGAAGGTTTATCACTGGGCAGCTAAATGTCAGTGACTCTTTATCCCTCAAGCTGTAGTCAACAAAGGGGAAGCAGTGGGTTGTTTCCAGTGATCTTTCAGCTTTGCCATCAATAAAACTGTCCCACAGTTTCCCTGTTTATTTATTTTTTAATTACATATCAGAGTTTCTAATTAATTTACCAGGACCCAAGATTGTTATCCCCTGTTCAGGACAGGAGTGATAAGGAAAAGTATTCTAGATGCTTGTGCTGATAAAAGTTCATCCTCTGTGTTGGTGATTAATAAGTCTTTCAACTAGGATGTACTAGCCAATAAAGCCATTTCAGAGAGGTTATCAGGACAGTACACATTTTCATCTTAGTTGGACAGATTGAATGAAGCACATGCATAACCTTTAAATGCAGCTCATGTGTAAGCTTATGTAGACAGAAGGCAAACAAACGCTTCCCAGCAGAAGAAAATTAGGGCTTTCTGCATTAAATCAATCCTGAATCTCTATGCAAAGAGTAGAAATGTAAAAAATCTTATGCACTGGTTAATAAAATCACCAGTGCTTTCATGGTGTCTCTGTTGATTCCAGGTCTGCAAAGCTGGCAGAAATGAAATTCAGAAACTGTCATACGGCTGGATCCTATCCACCTCAGTCCTGTCATAAATGTGAGTTCTTGGCCTCAGCTCCTAGAGCCTTCACTTAAGGAAGCACAAGACAGATTTAAAAGAGAATGTTATACAGATAAAGCATTGTATGTGACAGCAATAAATTATAGAAGGGATAAAATGAAACTGAGGGGTAACACATTAAAAACTAGATTCATAAAAAGTCTGAGCCACTGGCACACACAAAATAGTTTTCCAAGTGTGTGTATTTGTTTAGCAGGCACTGGACCTGTTACAGATGTAACAGGCTCTACTCTGCCCAAGATCTTACTTGCCCAGGCACTTAGCAAGGGAGGGGCCCAAGCAGAAAGAAGCAGAGTGCGGTATGGAGCAGGTTGCCTGGTGCGAACACGAGCAGTTCGTCCTGGCGTGCATGTCGTGCATCGTGATGTCACGACGCATGCATCATGATGCATGCGCACTGCGGAGCGACGCACCACCCCAGGGGGTGCCGCCCCAGGCAGCCAAGCGGCACCATTCACTCCTGACTTGCCCAGGTTTAGATATGCTGTAGCCTGAATTAAAGTGTACTTCGGTTTCTCTTCCAAATACAAATAGCAGTGCAGTTGCCCATAATCAGTGGAGGTCAGTTTGCTTTCATGTGCTTTTTAATGTGCACCCTGGAAATGGCACTCACATTAATCAGTCATTTATCTTGCACTTTCTAGTGTATTTTTCCCATCGCTTTCCGTCCTTTAAAAAAAAGAAGAAGTGTATTGGTGGTGATGGGGTATGTCAATTCATTTTAATTGCACAAACCTAAATGTTTGCTGTGCAGTTCATGTTTCCTCTCTAGGCACTTTCTGTAGGCTCTGTTGAGCCTAGTAAAGTGGGCCAATAAAGGATGGGTGGAACCAGAGGAATGTGGTGATTTGGCAGTAGATGTGGCTTGAGAATCGCTTTAGTACCTACCATCGTTGCTCCTTCAGCCAGCACTAGAACCTAAACCCAGGCTAAGCCCACTGTGTTTGCCAACACCAGCCACAGGAGCAACAGCACACAAAATATTTCTGTGCTAAGTAGTGCTCCTTCCAGCCATCCAGGTTCCGCCCCACTCAAACATCAACATTTTTAAAAGCGAAAGATGGTATCTAAAGAAGGGCCACAGCACACTATGTTTCGGCACTGGAGGTGATTCTCTTTGGCCTCTGATCTTTAGATATGTTGCAATAATATTTACTCTTTAAGCCTTTGTACATTCTGTTAACCGAGGAGATGCATATTAATTTTTGCTTCTTTATATACATTTCTTTGCAAAAATGAAAAACCCTTTTTGGTTTTTACCTAAGTGTAATATTCATAATTCCTCATGGGTAACAAGGCATATTTTGAAATCATTGCTTAAGAACATCCTCAAAAGACAACCCAACACTTAACACACAAACATCCAAATTAGTGGGTATTACAAGTCACGTCTCCATCATAAATTCATTTTCTTGGAAATAATTCCTACCTGCATTTTGAGCTTCCTTCTAAATAAGTGGGGTTAAAATTCCCACTCCTCTGTGAAATATGTGAAGATGGCTTATAAGGTTCTCCTCTTCACAATGTTCATGCCAACTTTCATTGTATTGCAGGTTAATTATGAAGTGCTGAATATTTCCACTAACATTCCATCCACACTTGAATGTGGTGAAGATTTGAACTCTTGCCCTGTGTGAGAAAAGATCTAGCTTGGCATTAGAAATCTCCTTGAACCATGCAGTCCCTCCAGTAAAGCTTACTGCACAACATGGAAGGAAAGCATACAGAGCAGAATATTGGTTATTTTGTGGAACAGAAACAGGAGATGAGAAAATAAGTGAATTTGCTGAATGAAACAGAGCAAATTGAGGGAAGGGCTGGCCTTTCCTTTGCCCTTGCTGTATTTCTTCCCTGGATTAATAAAGCATCTCAGTCTCCAGGGCTGTCTGCAACATTACATTCATTTTAAAGGGATACAAACACTCACACGGAGAGAAAAGCTTCGTCTTGACTTATTGAGTAAATTCACTAAGGAAAGCCACTGAGGGAGAATAACTTCCTCAGCATGGAATGTCATTTCCTGGCACTTTAATAGTGTAGAGGTAAATGTGCATGTGCGGTGCGGAAAGAAAAGAGCCATTTAAAAAATTTAACTGGTTTGTGCAGAAAAACTAGCTATCTGTAAAAAGCATCTGGTAGAATACAATGGAGAACAGCCTCTTCTGACAACTCAGCTCTAAATCTATTGGTATGGAAATGTGTGTTTAGGCGATTAAAGGGGATGAGACACGCCATTAAAAAAGTCACAATTTAGAAAGGGAGCAGTATTTGTATTTGCATTGCATCCGGCAAAGTTGATAGATGTATTTCTGATTGATGTCAGTGGAGTACAGCGAAAAGTTTAGCTCTTCTGCCTAAAGAGCAATAAAAATTGGGTGGAGGTGTGTGTTAACCTGGATTCTCATTAATAAATAATAACAGCTCAAGTAAAAATAAAAAGCAAATCTATAGTAGTTTGCATTGAGAAATCTAATTGCCTGAAGCAAATTGCTTATGAATGCGCTATTAGTATGTGATAAAAGCAAGCTTGGGGAAATTGAGGTGGGAATGTTTGAAAGGCTCAGAGAACAGGTACCAGTAATAGGATAAAGGTCCTTTTTTACCTTCAAGACATGGAATCAAAATTGGTCTGTTCTAGCTGTGATTGGTCTGTTCTAGCTGTGATGTGAAGCTGCTCACATGTGATGCTAATGTCTTGGTGTGCCTAATATAATGCACTTTGGAAACAATTCAAATAGGGTTGCTGTTTTTATTTTATTTATTTATTTATTAATTATTATTATTGTGTGTGTGTGTGTGTGTGTGTGTGTGTAATTTGAAATGTTGTTTCTGGCATTACAATCCCTGTCTAGTATTTTGAAACAGTGTCTCTTTTGCCAAAAATCTCAACAACTTTTTTTTCCTGAATTTAGTCTCAGAGGACTCCTTGCCAACAGAAGTCGAGGACATTTAGGTGTCTTTTGAAAACTACTGCTTTTCGTGCTGTATGTAAGTTGTTCCATATCCTAGAAGTATGGTTTTAAATAGAAAGCTTTTTCAAACATGGCACTTTGCAACCCTATGTGTGTTTATTTCGAGGTAAATACCATGTTCAATGTGCAGACTGAGAGCACACTTTCCCTCACATTATTACTGTGCTTGTCTGAACTTTGCTAATTCAGGGCAGAACACTAAACAGAGGCATCTTTTAAATGCATGTACCTTCTAACCAATGTAGATTTTGACATTTAAGAAGCCAATGTATGAAATGCAAAAACTAATTTAAGGCCCATATGTGAAAACAGCTTTAGATCTTAGAGATATTGCCAACTACTGAAGTGTTGGTAGGACAATTCATGTTTAGAACATTTCATATCCACACACTATAATGGAGGTAGAGTGGGCCAAAATTATGTTCTGTGAAACTTTCTGAGCACTTTTAAAAATCTCATGAACTTCTGGAGAATTTCTGCCTGTTGGAGAATTCCACTGAAAATATTCAGGTGCATGGAAAGCTTAGAAGTGGTAGATATTGGTTTGTTCCTGACATAGTGGCAGATTTTAAGACTCAGAAAATCTGAATGACAAGGAACTGGTCATTCTTTATTGAACAGGAGTAGAGAGTTATGCTGCCAAACCAAACACCAGAGAACAAGAGAATTAAACAGCTAGGAAGGAAGGTATGGAGAAAATGTGGCCTTTCTTTGTGCTGCAGTTAGAAGGCACCAGCCTTGAGGCACATCTGCCAGCACTAAGCGACTATTTACTTTCAAGTATGATATAGCAGCAAAGCCATCGTGAACAAAAGGAGGCAAGGATTACTCTTCCAGGCAGAGCCTATTCAGAATCTTCTTTTCTCCCGCACTATAATTTAACTTCTTTTTTGCCCAATCTCATTACCTCATTCTCTGACTTCTGCAGGCGTTGTACATGTTATTCACAACAGTTGCTTTGACCTTGTGTTCTCATGCTAGAGCTTCACTGCAGTTTAGTAACTATATCTATTTGTTTGCTTGCTTGCTTTCAGATGTGTTGTCTTTATTTCTCTTAAAACGATAGCACTGTAGGGACTTAAACTTTGCTGGTAGTCCGTATTGGGCGATGAGGTGGGTTTCTTGGATAGATATCTATGAGCAAACTGTCTGAACCCACTCCAGATAAATATTTCTATTTAAAGGGTTCTGGAAATCAGACCAAGAAAATTCATAGGATGAACCCTCTGTGGATCAGGCACAGAGGCAAGCACATCATTTACACATGCCATTGTGAATCTGAATTCTGCACAACATGATTTTTTAAATGCAAGTCATAGCAAAGGCTCCTGACATCGGTAGCCTTAATTAGTATGATCTGCTAGAAGAACTCCTGCCAGTCTCCCCTAATCATTTTTCAAAAAGTGTGTGCACACATGGGAGTGTGTTTGCTTTTCATTTCTCTGCTATTTCGTAGACATCAACTCTCTTCAAAGCAATTTCTAACCTGCTGACACTGGTGAGACCGAAACAGAACAGAGAAGATCAATACAAATTAAAAGCAAATTAAAAAATGTGCAAAGGGCTGAAGCATGTTGTTGGAAATCCATTAGCCTCCCATGATTGTTTGCCATGGGGTAGAAGTGATCACAACATCTATTAACTTAGTTGGTATGTTTGGAAAGTCTTGTCCCATTGCAGGGGTGTGTGTGTGTGTGTGTGTGTGGAATCTGTTCCCTCCTCTGGCTTTGATGTCATCCACACTGCAATATGGCTTCTGCTCTAATCCTTTGCTGAGCTGCTGTTTCATGCACAGCAGCCACACTAAAGATACCTCATGGCAGCTTGCCAGTGGGGGGGAAATGAGACATGGCTTACCAGTTTGGGTGTGGTGGGGAGAGGTCCTACTCAAACTCGCCACAGCAACTGTAAAATGAGTCAAGAGAGAGCAGACTGGATGCCAGCCAGAACTGAAGAGGCTGAGAGGGAGGGTGGAGGTGACTTTTAGGTCTTGGCTGGTTTCCACACCATGCATCAGCACCACACGTGTCTGCACATCACATCTGCCATCGCTTCCTGATTTCCAACCCCACCCACAAATAAGCTCCCACCAAGTACAATCCAAAGCAAGATGGAGGAACTACATCCTCCAGTTTCAGGTTTCTCTAGTGAGGAACATGTGCTCCTTCTGGGAAGTTCGTCCACCATTGGTCCCTACCCTGCACTCAGCATGTGACAGGGGCAAGAAATAAAATCCAACAAACTTTAGGAGAAACAGAAGTCTGACCTTCCTGTGGTAAAACTGTGTTTTCTTGGAGAAATAAATCCTGACTTGAAGTCTGCTGGCTCCAGAGTGGATTTGTTGCCCTTGCCATTGCATCTGAATTGTTTCATATTATCTGCTCAAGTAGAATTGTGTGTATTAAAACATGTTTGTTATCTGATTATCCCCCTGCTTGTTGATCGTTTTATGGCTTTTCTATATTGTTTATTAATTGAATTGTCAGATACTATTTCATATTGTTTGATTTTTGCTATTGTGCTTGTTTTTGTGTAATGGTAGTAGGTTTAGGATTCCCTTTGGATGGAAAAGTGTAATGAAACAATGAAAGAATGATGAATCCTTTATCCTCTATCCTAACAGCAACCTCATTTCTCTGAGGGTGGATCCCAAGCAGCACCATCCATGCACAAGAGGTCAGTATTAGCAGGCTTGTGGGAATTCTAAGATTTACAGAAATGCAAAAGAAAGCAAATCTACCTTAAAGTGAGGAGGAGAAAACCCCAAATAGCCCCCTAAGCCTAAGGAATGAGCATACAGAGGCCGTGTTCAAGCATTAGTCTCAACACAGGATACTGTATTTAAAAGCAGGGAAAGTGGCAGGGATATGTATATAAGCCTCACTTCCTGAGGTCCTATGTATGTTGCCCCTGTGTGGGGAAAGTGCACAGGGAGAGTTGCTGACATTCACTCGAATAGAAGGTGAACCACCCCCAATAAGGAAGCAGACCTTTCCCATTCGACATATTTGGGGAATGAGTTGGCAAGACCAGCATGCCTGAGCATGGCCTCAGTGACCGACCACAGATTGTTGGCTGATTATTGGCTAGGGGAAGGAAGGAAAAGCAGCGTATATCCTGGACGAGGGAATGGCTTGCTGGCTAGGACCCTCTACAGAAGCATTCCAAGGTACAATACTTTATTGCATGTCCCATTTGTCTAATGAAGGTAGATTAGATTAATATCTTGACCAGGGCTGTTGCTTGCAGATGATGTGACTGAGAAAAACTAGGAGTGGTTGATAGAATATATGGCCTTGCAGAACAGGACCAAAACAGACCGAAGCCAGGTGGACAGGCATCATGGATGTGTGCGGGTCAGAAAGATAAAATGGAAAATGGAAAGAAATAAGTCATACTGGGCACAGTAGTCTGTGTTTTACTCTTATCAGTTATTCAGAGCAGTCTCTCCTGCTGATTGATGAGAGAGAATAGGGTGTACTTATCTGAAAGGAATCATTCCGCACAATATGTGGCTACCTACTGAGCAGACTGATGGTGAAATCAGAGCTCTTTCTCTTCCTGGTCAAACACATTTTCTAATATTCTTGCTATTGAGCATGTGCCATTTTTTGATGTCTGAAATATGCAAAATGCATCTTAGAATTTGCTGAGACTGAGTTCAGGGATTTGCATGCGAATTCCACAAATTTGTATGCCTTGTCAAAATAAATTGCTGACCTCCCCTCACCCCATGAGTAGCCTGATGGAAAAGGTTGTGGGCGGAAGGGAATTATGAACAAACTGCCTTAGAGCAACATTCCTTCATTGTCTGTTATGGTGATTTTCTACCAAATGGTGGCATGTGCATCTTAGTGGCCCAAGGCAATATGGTGGGGAAAGCAGCAATGTGGGCAAGACTAAAGAACAGCAAACAAGAACATCATGGCAGCTAACCCAGCTTGCTACCTGTTATTCTAATAGTGATGCTGCTACACCTTTTCATTTTTCATTTAGTCACCTTTTAGCCATGTAGCTCTCCATCATTTTTTATATATAAAAAATGTATTAACAGCTTGACAGAGCCACACTGCTGTGCCACCTAATTAAAAAATCTCCACAGAGCAATAGGATTTTTTCCCCTCTCCCCTTACATTTTTGAGGCACATGTGACATTCTGAATGCAACTTTCATCTCAAACTCATGCTGTTGCCATAGAAATTGAAGCAAGAGTGTCTCTGGGTTGTTCATTCATGCCCTCGGGGATTTAAAATGCTCTGAGACCTTGTTGCTTGATGTTTGCCAAGCTCCCTGCCATTTACTTTGGGGGAGTACCCTGCCAGGTTCAAGCCACACACTGAGCAAGAGGCAACTTTGCAGATCCAGAAAGAGGGTTATCTAAACACAGCAGGTATGACACTAAACAAAACTCAGAAATAGATAAAGGCAGGGACACAAACACCATAGACCAAGTTTAAAATAGCAAAGATAAAAAGAGCATTGGATGGTGATGATTTCATTAGATCAGAAATATCTATACCAGTGTCCATTTTGTTGTTGTTGTTGCTTCATATAAAGTTCATTTGTCTGGCAATTTGTGGCTGTTCCCCCCGATAATAATAATAATAATAATAATAATAATAATAATAATAATAATAATTTATTTATACCCTGCCCATCTGGCTGGGTTTCCCCAGCCACTCTGGGTTGCTTCCAACAGAAAAATGAAATGAAATGATCTATTAAACATTAAAAGCCTCCCTAAACAGGGCTGCCTTCAGATGTCTTCTAAAAATCCGGTAGCTGTTTTTCTCTTTGACATCTGATGGGAGGGCGTTCCACAGGGCGGGCGCCACCACCGAGAAGGCCCTCTGCCTGGTTCCCTGCAACTTGGCTTCTTGCAACGAGGGAACCGCCAGAAGGCCCTCGGTACTGGACCTCCGTGTCCATGCAGAACGATGGGGGTTCTTCTTCTCCACCCACTATGCTAGTTTCCTGACCGGTAGGTTGCTGTTGCTTACCGGGAGGGAGAGGGCAAGGAGATGTGCAGGTCAGTGCAGTGCAAACACACTGGCAGGTGTACCATATTAGCTCCAATCGTGAGTTTGCACCTCAGCAACCTCCTTGCTGCCTTGTCCTGTTTCCTCTCGCTAAGCAACAGCAACTCATCTGCCAGGATGCTTGTGTGGTGGCTCTGCCCTTCTGGTAAGCTTGAGTACTTTCATAAATTGCCCATCCCTGCCTTGCTGCCTTCCCACTTAATGACACGTGTCTGCATGACCAAGCACAAAGAAAGCAAGTATTTATTCTACTTCTGAAATATCCTGGCATGTATCAAATAAGGCAAAGTGAAAACCACATGTGGGCAGACTGAAAAGTTAGAGGCTGAAACTTCATGGAACTAGATGGAAATGGCATAAGATTTGGTTGTAAAATTCATTATGTAAACCAAGAAATACCCTTAAATGCATCCTACACAAACTTCAACTGTTCAAATGGTTATAGGCTTTAACAAAACCAAACTAAAAGAAAAAGGAATTAGTTGGGTTTTTCTAGAATTTTATGACCTAATTGCAGCTCTATAGCTTTCTTTCCCACATAGAATTCCTTATCAACAGGCCCAACTCTTATATCATAGGATAACTGCTGGCCAAGTGATTCATTGTGAGTCCCTCACATCAATATAGCCATCTTATGATATAAAAGCAGGACTGTGTGCAGAATTGGATGTTAGGCCACCTAATGAGCAGAGCTACTCATTTGCATGTTTATCTCAGTTATTCAGGAAATGGCAGGAATGTTCACTGACTAATGTGTTACGGTTAGAATTTATTTCTATAATCTTTATAGTCTTACTTCAGCTATTCCAGAATGAGATGGTTGATTGTTCTGGGCCTATTATTACAACCTTGTATGTTACTGGAATGCCCTTATGCTTTAAGAAAATCATGTTTGGAGTCATGTTGCTAGATATCAACTAACCCATATTGCATACCATTTTGTTTGTCAAACAGGCAAATCTGAATATTGGGTTACAGTACTATTTCCTGCTTCTCTTTGAATAGATTACAGAACACATGACATTAATTTTAAGATTTTGTGGGAACCAATTGGGCACCTGAATGTCTATATCTATCTATCTATCCATCTATCTTATCTTTGCTTTTTAAATTTGGTCCAAAGAGGGGCCACCATTACATGTTAAATATTTATTTAAAAAATTATATCCTGCCATTCCTAAATAAAAAATAAAAAGAAAGTCCAGGTTGGGAAATGTGCCAATACTGAAACAATGTAATCAAAACGTCTTGAAGAATTTTCAAACTCTGAAAAACAATCACCTCCTCTCAAATTAGTAATTTCAAAGTTGCCAGGGGCTGGATTTCAGCCATCAGTGAACAGGAATGTTCTTAAATTAATCATAAAAGTTAATAGTGAGGGAGAGTGATACCGCTCACTAAGGGAAAACATCCCACAAACAAGGTAACCACCACCAAGAAGGCTCTATCATGGGTTACTGCCAACTGGGCAGCCCCCAGTGGTATCAGCAGGAACAGGGCCTGCTTGGCTGATCACAGATCCTGAAAAGAAGGCAACCCTTAGACCAGCGGTCAGCAAAATTTTCCAGCAGGGGGCTGGTCCACTGTCCCTCAGACCTTGTTAGGGGCCAAACTATATTTTGAAGGGGGTGAAAATGAACGAATTCCTATGCCCCACAAATAACCCAGAGATGCATTTTAAATAAAAGTACACATTCTACTCATGTAAAAACACCAAGCAGGCCCCACAAATTACCCAGAGATGCATTTTAAATAAAAGGACACATTCGACTCATGTAAAAACACGCTGATTCCTGGACCGTCCGTGTGCCAGATTGAGAAGGTGATTGGGCCGCATCTGGCCCCCGGGCCTTAGTTTGCCTACCCATGCCTTAGACCAGGCACCCCCAATCTTTGGCCCTCCAGATGTTTTGGACTACAATTCCCATCATCCCTGACCACTGGTCCTGTTAGCTAGGGATCATGGGAGTTGTAGGTCAAAACATCTGGAGGGCCACAGGTTGGGGATGTCTGCCTTAGACTGTATACCTGGCTCTTGTAATTGAGTTTCTGACCTAAGGGTTACAAATGAGATTCCCTGTGTGTAAAACGAGGCCTCGGTCTGTATGGAGTTTGAGAGGAGAAAATTAGCCCTTTCAAGCATGATTGAAGTGATTGATCGATGTGACATTGTTCTTCTTATGAAGCGTTAGCACCGATATGGACGATGACACCGAAAAGGGAAAACATTGTACTTTGCATTATTGCTTCACTGTTTAATCCATGATTCTTTACAAATGCTCTAGAATAATCATCCATTGTGCATGTGTCCTAAATGCTTTGACTCTCCCAAACCTAGCAAGAGCTTCTCTGGACTTTAAGTAATGAGATAACAAAAGGGAAATATCCAATGAGAAAATCCTCTCTCCCCCCAAGTTGAGGACTTTATCTGCTTTTTGCAGCTGCATCTTACTTTCTCTCCCCCACCCCTTTTAAGCTGATTCCAAGTCCCGTCAATACTATTTCCCATTAAGTTAAATAGCTTATTGACTGGTGTGAGACGTAGTCATGAGGCCGATAGGATCCGCAAGCAGCACTTTCTCAGTGCAAACAATCACAGGTCACTGCACAGTAAATCAGTTGGTAATGGAGTTTGAACTCAAGGAATCAGTTCTGTGTACCCTTTTTATTTGTTTTTAATTTGTATCAATGGTAATTCTGTCTGTTTCAATTTATATGATGGCAGCAGGTTGAGGAGCAGCCGAAATGCTGTTTGTCTCCTGTATAGCCATTGGATGCACAACCTCCTCAGCCAAGGATTTGAAGGCATTCTTTAAAGTGTCGTGACAGTCCTCAATGCAACAGATTCTCCATTTAAAAACTGAACATTAATGGGGCAGGCAATATTTTGGCACAGTGAGATAAACCCCCAAACAACAGGTAGTCACCACAGTGCCTTGCAGATGACAACAGTTCTCATCATTTGGGGCCACTGACCACAGTGGCTATGGAATTGGAGTCTACACCCTTTGGAGGTCACACTGATCTTGGTCACACTTCCAGTCCCGAATGGGCAAACAATAAATAAATGAATAATGTCTTCCCCAACTCATGGAGAAAAATGGGGAAGTTAGTTCCACCTAACAAGCAACAGTGTACTTACCAGAGTCTCTGTATCATTGCAAATTGTTTGGAACAAAGTCCCATTGATTTCAATTGAATACACACCTGCATTCAATTTAGGATTGCAAACCGGCTGACTGGAAACCCAGAAGATGCTGTTAACTGTGTATACTCAAAAGCACAAAGGATTCTATAAATACAGCCAGTTACAAAATCAGCATTCCTTTCTCAGATCCATTAAATATATTTATCTGGGAGATGGTTGCTTTTTTATTAGCAGTGTCATGGCAATAATAATTATGTACTCTTAACAGTACTTTAAATTTAGTAGTAAACTCATGATAACAGTAAAATTGTGAGTGGGGGGATTTTTTTTTTTTTACTTTTTCCCCAGTCTTCGCAATTCGCAATAGAGTGTGGGTGGGAGTGAAATAAGCATTCATAAAAATAACCAAGGTCTGTAAATGAAATGAGAAATTGATAATATTGGAAATATGGCAGAACATGTTGGACAAGGTGGAAAGTCAAAAAGGCAGGTGGCTTTTCCTTGGAAATCCTTTGACTGGGTTGAGGGAAACTCATTTCAAAATGGAATTCCTCCTGCAGGTCTTATACATTCCTGCCATGCTTTGAGAAATGGACCCCCCTGCATTTAATATGCACATTTTAAACAATGCAAACCACAAGTTGTTGGGGGGAAGCTGATAATTATCACAATCACAGCAGATGGGATGGGCAGATCTAAAAGTTTCATCACCTCCTGGGTCTTGAGTGTGTTGTCTTTACCTGTTTATGTAGAAACTCACTACAAGCTGATTAACAAACTTTATTTTTTAAGAGGCCTGGGAACCTGCACAGAGTGGCAATAAACTTATTCAGCTAGGCCACACCTCTGATTCAGCTATGCATGAGCTAAGTCTCCGGAGTCATAGCATTTTATCTTAAATGGACCACTTGCTAGATATTTACCTGATAATGCATATGTTACACTGATGAAATCACTCCTCTGCTGGTATTTGCACTGGAAGGAATCCCTTTTGGCTATTTTGAAGGGAAATCGGCAAAAACAACTTTCCGCCCAAACACTGCTGCTGACTGCAGTATTCTGAATATGTCCAGGAAATTCCGGACATATAGCAACCCTACTTAATGCAAATAGCAGCTTCAGAAAAGGGTTTTTGGCTAGGACCAAAAGAGTATTAGAAGGTGAAACTGCCTCTTATTTGCCATGATCCTGATAATCACTCATACCCTCCAACATTTCTCCAATGAAAATAGGGATGTCCCAATCCATAATGATAATTCTGCTATTTATACCTTACACGACTCACTGGGTTGTCCCAGCCATGTTGGGCAACTTCCAACATACAGTGGAACCTCTATATGCGACCATAATACATTCTGGAGGTCTGCCCGGAGGTCAAAATGGGTCACTGGGAGAGGCGCCGTTGTGCGCAGGCGCGGGCGGCGATTGCCCGCTTCTACGCATGTGCGAATGGCAGCAAACCCACTGGTTACATCTGGGTTTGTCGCGGTCGCGACTTGCTATGACCGTAAGAAGAGGTGGTGGTAAGTAGAGGTTCGACTGCATATAAAAACATATTAAAGCATTAAACATTAAAAAGGTTCCCTATACAGGATTGCCTTCAGAGGCAACATTTCTTCAATGAAAATAGGGACATCCTAAGGAAAAGTGGAACATTCCAGAATCAAATCAGAACCTGGGACGGCTTCTCTAAATCAGGGATGCCCCTGGAAAATAGGGACACTTGGAGGGTCCGCTATTTAGCATTATGTTTTGCTCCCCCCCTGACATGGAGAACTCAGAGGAGAAAAGCAATGCTAAAAAAAGATAGAGCGTGACTGGTGCAAATGGACATCTGAACTCTTGGGGAAGATTTCATGCAAAATTCATGTGATGGACAGGAAATGTTTCTGGAGATTTTGTAAACCCTGAATTTTATAGAGGGACATTTTTCTACCTGCATAGTTAAATCAAGCTAAAGCTTTTATTTCAGTCACATCACTGCAACTTTCCTGGGGTTTTTATTTTCCATATGAGCAGAAACACTCCAGTCTGTCAATTGATATTTTGCTACCTCACCGTATTTTCAACCTCAACATGTTTTCATTTTTCCAGCATTACTCTGGTCCATTAGTTTGGTCCAAAGAGCACATCAAGATATTTTAAAAGAGCTGGGAGGAGATCCCCTACATCTGTCACCAGTTCAATACATCTGTATCAGCAAACACATTCTTGAGTAATCACCATTGGAAGAATCTTGTTGCTACTTTTTTTTGGCAAGAAAGTCTTTTTCCATGGCTGCCATGTGCTAAAATCCTCATTTGAAGATGTCCATAATAAATGTGAATAGGTTGTTGTTAGGCTAGAACATTTGTCTTTTTTCTTGAGCCATATCATATTGACAAGCAATAAATCACCTGATATACCCTGGGTCTTAAGAGAGATTATTATTATTATTATTATTATTATTATTATTATTATTATTATTATTATTAAATGAGGCATTCCCTGGATTAACTGTAGGAAAGATTGCCTCATTTATTGCTCATGCATCCAGCTGCTGGAAACCTTTAGTTGCTTAATGGCTTGACTGAAGTGATAATATGGGGTGATTGTGTGTCAGGGTGTTAAAACAGTCATAAGACATTACACTTGAAGAGCATTATCTGCAATAACTGCACTATAATGGTCAGTGAATGCCTATGGAAGTACAGGTTCTATTTCCATGTACAAAGAAGCAGTTTGTTATAGCTGGCTTGTTCATTTAGTGGGCTGTCAAAGCAAGAAGCATCACTGCATCCTCATGGTGTTTTTTGCATTGCAAAAGGAGATATGAGATCTGCCTGCTATGTTGATTCTCGCACATAAAGACAAAACACACGGTGCTTCTTAGCAATATTTTGGGAGTGTTAGGAAAGCTGTCACTTGTCTAACTCCTTTGAAACCAGGGTGTGATTTTGCATTTAAACAATTTTATCAATCATAAACCAAAATGGATTCGGGCTGGGGGGGGGGGGAACCAAACAAAAAACAAAAACAAAAAACATTTTGTAACAAAATAGAGAAAAAGGTTTCTGGAATGAATTAAAATGCAGAGTGTATTTGACCAAAGTTAAAGTTTTGTAATATACACAGACTTTTCTGATTCAGGTCCAAGTCAGAGAGGGAAATAAAATCTCTGATTCTGCCAGGTTTCTTATTGTGGATATTTCTCAAGTTAAATGGCTGAGCAATTCACCGGAGCAAATCAACAACTATTCAAAATAAATGGCTGAAATTACAAAATGCAAATTATGATTGGTTAATATAAAGTGATTAATTGAAGTGATGGTGTGTCATAGTTAACCAGAAGGCAAATCAGAACATTTTAGGAAACAAAAATTGAATTACAGAAATTTGCAGGCACATACTCTTATAGTGATAATCCCTGCCCTACAATAAAAGCCAATGCCATCTGCTTAAAAAACACCAGGGGGGGGGAGTATTCTGTATGCGGACAGGTACCAACTAATTTCTATAATGAGTAAAAGAGGTCTGAAGCTCCCAAAACATTGCATAGAGCTCTAAGCGTAATGATTAAAGTGTGTGTGTTAGGGTGATGACTTTTTCATTTTTTATCTTATTCCTGTAGCACAAATGGGTGACCTTTTGCCTATTAATGACTAAAATGAGGTATATTCCATTGAAATATTTTTTAAAAAGGATACGCACAAACCGTTTTTAATATTTTTGTATGCCGTTTTACCATTTCATAAAATTGCATTAACAATTCTATATATATTTCGTATCAAATTTGGACACAACACCACATTCCACAATGGGGAGTGTTCTTAGCAACATAGGGTATACAAATGCCACACCTGCGCAAGGTAACAGCCCCTTTTTGGGACCTCAAAACTCAGCCAGCAGACCCTGCCGGACATGCTGGGAAAAGAACCTACAGGAGAGGTCAGGGCCGTCTTAAACATATCTGGTGCTGTGGCGCCGTGGTGTGAAGATCCCTCCAGCGCCCCCCCCCCCCCCGGTTTGCCAGCGCGGCTGTCTGGCGGGCACAGCAGTGCCACCCAGCCTTGCCTTAGGGCCTGCCCTTGGAGAGGTAGCAAAAAATCGTCCTCTAGCAGCATCTATACTGTTACTGCAGCTAAAAAAAAGCATCCTTGTGTGTTTGATGACCCTATATAATGTTGTATATATGTGACTCTAAAGCTTGGGTTCAATTTTATATCTGCTTACAGTGACTTCAAAAATGGTCAAAAAACTGATAAATAAAATTTTTAAAATCATTTTGTGCATGAGGGTTTTTTTTATCAAATCTCTTTGAAAGTAAGATTTTATCTAATCTTTAATGAAAGCTCATCAAATTATGATACAGGGAAATGAGGTTGTAAAAAAGTCATCACCCTAGTGTGCATTCAAACACCCTGAGACCTCCAGGTATAGGGCGGTTTATAAATTCTAATAATAATAATAATAATAATAATAATAATAATAATAATAATATTCACACATACACATGTTTCTCTGCAATATTATTCTTGTTCATTGCTACAACTATTATATCCTGCATACATGATACAATTTGTGTCCCGATAGGCAAATAAAGAGGCAGACACAAGCTGGGGTTGAACAGGGCCACTTTTATTTAAACTTCAAATTAAAATCAGCAGAGGGGGATGACCATGTGGTGGGAACTAACTGTACTGTATAAGTATAGCCCTTGCCTAAGGAATTAGGGCACAGTTTCCTAGCCTGCCCCAGTTCCCAGGCATACACCCTAAAGGTGAGAAGGGAGGCCTTACCTTGTCACCACCCCCAGGACCGCAGAATCCCAGATGGATGAGGGAGTTTGGCCTAAATGGAGCCCCCTATCTCACCCTCTGAACCACAGAGTCCGAGAAGTGAACCTTGGGGCCAACCCATCACTGGCTAAACCAAACTATTTCTTTTCCCGCACCGAAACTGTCAAAAGTGACCAAATCCAGAAGGTTTACCTATTTAAAAAACACAGCAGTCCATCTAACATTCTGTCCCACTAGAATCATAGAGTTGGAAGAGACCACAAGGGCCATCCAGTCCAACCCCCTGCCAAGCAGGAAACACCATCAAAATATTCTTGACATATGGCTGTCAAGCCTCTGCTTAAAGACCTCCAAAGAAGGAGACTCCACCACACTCCTTGGTAGCAAATTCCACTATTCAGTGGACAAAAAACCAATCTACGATTCCTGGTCTTCCCTAGGCCCAGAAATCAAAGTGAGTACCCTCAAGCCTTTCTGCACAAAAATAATGAGTTCTACCTTTATGAACTAAGCTGAAGTGAACTCCATAACTTACTATTAGTTAGCTAACATGACTACGGTTATGTAACTACTCTTTACCACATTGGACATAGTTGTGTAAAATTTGCACCAATTTTGTTAAATCACTGCATCGTGATACCTTTTTGTTAATAGGTCTTTGCATGTCAGAGATAAATATAATTCAGCACTTTATAGAAAATCTATTTTTAAATCACTTAACAAAATTTGCAACAATTCAATAATGTTATTTTATTGGAACAAAAGAGCTATTCTAAATGGAAAATGTATGCTGTGGAGTACTTCAGTTCAGGATTCCAGCACCCTATTCCATTCACCTTCAGTGCTCCCTCCAAACAATCAAACATCATTGTCTGATGTTTTATCGCTTTTCAATTATTATAATATAATAATAATATGGATGCAGGTGGTGCTGTGGTGTAAACCACTGAGCCTCTTGGGCTTTCCGATCAGAAGGTCGGTGCTTCGAATCCCCACGGTGTTTCTGTGCGCTACTCTGGTTTTAATATCTTAGTAGTAGATCCCACCCCAATCTTTGTGCATTCATTAGAGCATCTGAAGAGAGTGCCCATGAATACAGTTTGTAAGAGTTCTTTTCAGATTATCTAATATATCTAATGTAAAGTATAAACTGGAGGTGGAGCATGCTACCAAGTTACCATTCCTCCCACCCCCCAAAAAATATCTGGGTGTTGTGGATCATGTTTTGGGGCTAATGGCATACCTGGGTTCCTGTTTAAAGACAGGCTCACACACTTTTTACAGCCTGTTTTTGCTGTTCTGAATGCATAATATCACCCCTGTGCAATTCTGCCCCTGGCTTTATAGATCCAACCATCTCTCAGGCAGATAAGTAACTCACTTTCCTCCAACAAGAATAATGTTCCAAGGCACAGCCCTCAGGAAATGTGCTTTATAAAACCTTCACATCAGCAATCTGTTCCCTGTTGAGCATCCATGTAAAGTAAACAAACAGGATGCAGATTTGTCATGGCTTGAATGATAATTCTTGCTGAAGGGACATAGATGCCCCCTGTGCCATCCAAGTGTGGACTGTGGCTGTTTTGTGTTTCCTTCCCTTTCATGTAAAGTGGGAAAATGTAAATTGAGGGCACATTGCAGAGACTGGCAATGAGAGAGACAAAAAACATAGTCATCAGGCTGTTTTCTTACTCCAAAAAAACTGAATATGGTTTAAAACCACTAGCAGAACAAACCTTGTAGATATGTGCTTGGGTTAGGATATTTGTGTAGGGGTGGGCAGGTGTATATGGCTGGTAGTCCTCTGACCTGCTGGTTTGTCACATCAATAGAGCCACAATGCAGTGAACTCCACTGCCTTTATCCCCCCCCCCTCCCCAGTACTTTTCTTAAAAAGGAGAAAACTGAACACACACAAGTGTTTTGTCCCTGTATACTGGGAATCTCAAAAATTACAGACAAAAACCTGAATTATAGAAGCTGAGCCAGGCTGGGGAGTTAGAGGGCAATGTAGATATGACACCTGCTCCATAGTTTGACCTCACATAGCTACTTCTTCTTTACCAATACCTGATGGGAAGAAAAGTGAGCTGGATTAGGTACATGGCAGGAGAGAAAGTGGGCACTAACCCTTTGCCTCTGCTGTGGTCTCAATAGGAACTGGACCTCTCCCTTGCTCATCACAATTTGATGAAAGCCTGTCTCCCCTCAAGTCACACACACAAACACACACACACCAGCTATTGGCTAAAAAATAAATAAATCTCCAAACCATATACACACAGCTTCAAAGAACCAAAAAACACAAAAAGTGTCACATCAAGCATGAGCACATCAGCGGGGTCCAAGAATAGGTTTGAGACTGGGGATTGCATGGCTGATGGACCTGCCCCCTATGAACTGTTTTTCCATCTGATGTCCATCTGATTTCAATTAGAAAATAATTGAAACAGCAAGTTCTCCAACTGAGCAGGGGTGGGGAAAACGTTTTCAGACATTTATTAATTATATCCATTGAGACCAGTTACATTGGTCCTGCCCCTTCCAACCTGACATTCTTCCGTTGAGCAGGAAGATCTCAAGTAAGATAGTAAGTATGTTGGGCTGAATGCAGTTACTATCCTTCCCATGATCAGCAGTTTCTGAACACATGGAGTACTGTAACTATGTTCAGCCAGGCATCCCCTTTCAGACATTCTTGCAGAAGAACCATGTATTCAAGTGCTCTGGTCCTACCCCAGTTCTTCCTGCACTGAGCCTGCTAAAGACATGTGCATGGATATAAGGGCTGTGAGACAACTACTACTACTACTATGAATAACAATAATTATTTATTTATACCCCGCCCATCTGGCTGGTTTTCCCCAGCCACTCTTAAGGAACATTCAAATAGGGCAGAGTTTATGTGTATACAGTATGAATAAACCCTCGGACTATACTGAATGTGCATAAGAAGCAGTACTAAGTGCAGAGGCTGCAAGCTATATTGATCCACCTTACTGCCATCACATTCAGTTAAACGTCTGAACAGTGTTAGGATTTTCACTTATGAATCCCCAAGTGCTTTTAAACTGGGGGGGGGGGGAGCTGCTTCTACTGTTGCCACAGTTCTCATCGTAATGCTTGTTTTGTTGCTATGGCATTGTTAGCAATTCCTTGTAGCTAAAGGCCCTGTGTTCAGAATAATAGATGCCTACTAGACTTTACAAGTTCGGCTAACCAGGAATCTGTGAAGCAGGGTCATCCATTCACCGCCATCTCAGATCAATCTGTGCAGTGGAGACCCCTGAGTGCCAAAAGCAGAGAAACAGGTGCATGGCAGAAAGATGCTTGTTCAAGTAATAGCTTCAGATGCCTCAAGCTAGGAAGTCAAATCACACACTGCAGGACAAATCAAATCCAAATTTCCTCAGTATCATACCAGATCACTCATATTGGACAACTTGTTTAGTTTCCCATTCTCAGTTCTGTGCCAATTATCTTTTCACTCAAAGTGAACCTTCAACTTCTCTTCACTTAAACCTCCAGCAAAATTTCAAGATCAGGGATGACTACTCTGTGGCCACCCAGATGTTACTGAAGTACAGCTCCCATCAGTCCTTGGCAGAATGGCCAATAGTCAGGGTTGATGAGCATCATAGTTCAGCAACTATGAGGGCGGGGGGCAGGTTAGGCACCCCTGTCCTTCACATTAATCCAAGAAGCAAATTCTTAACCCAGGACATATTTCATATCAGGGATGTCCAACACGTTGATCGTGATCTACTGGTCGATCCCTACTATGTTTTTTGTAGATCACAGTCGATCGCTGGCTCCCTTCCGGCCCCTGCCCCTCTCCCTGTGCCGGCGTCTTCTATTGTTGCAGAAGGGAAGCCGGAGCTTAGAAACGGAGGCTGTTATCTGGCCAGTAATTGTAAGGTTAGTTAGACTCTTAAAAAAGGTCAACAACTTTGGCCTGAACCCCTAAAAAACAGGGGTAGATCATTGCCAGATTTTAATTTTGAAAGTAGATTGCAGTCTCTCGGGAGCTGGCCGCCCCTGATTCATATGATGAACAGAATGTATTGAGACACACAATTCTGGAGACAACAACAGAGAACTGAAATCCAAGAGAGCAGCCATTTTGCATTGTCATTGTGAGAGTTGCACAGAATTAAGTAAAACTTGCTTGTTCTACACTTCAGTTTCCCATACCATAATTTTACAAAGTTTGTAGCACCAGATCATATTGTAGCTATATCTCGCCTGTCTAGGACAGTTACTTTCTTTCATCTAAAAATGAACTCGTTTCTTTTCATCACACTGCACTTTTGGTTTGATGATAGTGTTTGTTTACAATGTACGGTAATGCCTAATAGAGAAGAGTTGTTGTGAGGTCAAATGGAAATATTTTACCCTTTGATTACCTCTGCTTCACTTAAAAATTTCTAGACAGTCAAGTAAAGGACTGTGGCAAAGATAATTCAATGGCAGGTGAGACAAGAGAAAGGAGTCTTTGCCAACATCTTTTCCTCTTCCCCTCCCAAGTCCATCTTTATTGCTAATTGGATGTCTGTGCCCTTTGAAGCCAACAGGAAATCCTGCCTGAGGGGGTGGAATAGGGGACCAAACCCCTAAATACCTGATCTTTTTCAAGTGATCTAAAAAAGAAACATCCTTGCAGTCATATGCACACAGATGGGCAAGCTAACTTGTTTCAAAGTGCTCTGTGCTACAAATGATTTGTGGCGTAGAAATGTTTTAAATAAATAAAATAAAATATTCACTCTGTTCCAGTAAAAATGAAGGCAAAACTGTGTTTAGCCTGGAGAAACTGAAGCCAGCAACACTGCATCTCGTGATAGTCTCAGTGGATTGGAAGCCATTCCTGAAAAATTACTAGAGATTTTTGGCTTTATTAAATAGCCTTAAGTAATCTTTGCAAAAAGCGAAAACAAAGATCTGGAGAAAGCAAAGGGTGGGTTTGGGAGAAAGCTTGGCTCTTTAAAATTCATATCATCCTCAGAGACCAGCATCTGAAAGTAGTTGGATTCCCTTCCTATGTTTATTCTTGAATGAGACCAACTTAACTTACTGTCTGCCACAAATGTGTGAAGTATTTTTATAATATATAGAAACAGGGTTGTATATAACACCTGTTCAGATATGATTTCTTAAAAAGCTTGAAGCCAGGATTCCTAATAAGGACCAACATTTCAAAATCAACGACACCTTTGAATACTGGATCTCTAAATTGGCAGGTTCCCTTATGCAGTTAGCATCCCACTTGCACATATATAGCAGTACCATTTCTGCAGCACTTTTAAAACATGAGTGGCAACATTCTCAAGAAAAAAACACACTGCAGCCAAGTCTTTTTGAAAGGCCCCATATTAGATGCTCTTCAGCACAGCTGACTGAGACACATTAAAAACAAAAAGTCTGGTACCCAGAGAGCCCTGGCAGTAGAAAATCGGTTCATGAGTTTCTGAACATCAAAGATTCCTCCTGTGTTGCTCTTATTAACACCATAACTCAAGGAGCTTTGCCTAGTCTGCAGCAAAGCAGTCAGCAAATTGTAGAGGTTGTGGCAGGCCACCGCAGAGTATATGGGCTTTGGTTTTAACAATGCCATGATCAATATTTAAAAAGGATCCACAATGCACCTCTTTCCCTCCAGCTGCTGTCTTGAGATAAAAATGTGGGTGCTAATTTGAGCTTCATTAAAAGCGACTCGGAACCCTTCCATATGGTTGGGCCTTGGCAACGTAAATGAGTATTGTGGAAGCCTGAAACTAGAATTAAAAGCATCCCTTTAAAAGCTCATTCATAGGACTTCTCTAAACTAACAGCAACTCTAGTATTCCCACATGAGCCTAGTGCACTGCTTTCCCAAACCAGCGTGGAATTTTGTTCCAAATAATAGTGGGTACCAGCTGTTCTACTGGAAGAATCCAATATTCATTGCACTGCATTGTTGGTCGGTCGGTAAGAGAACTATAATTAGCTCCATGAATTTATAATTTCAGCCCCCTTATGGTTGTGTTCTTATAGCTCCAAGTGCTTCTTTTGAATTTATGGAACTTGGACCCCCTTAGCCAAGCCTACAAGAGAGACTTGCAAGATTCCCAGGACACAATCTGTTTAAGGGATCCACGTCACAAACAGACCACTTTACCTCCTGCTGATTTTCTCTTTCAGACTTGGTATTTTAGGATAATATGAAAAAGCATTAGGAAGGAGTGAGGATAAGAACTGGGAAAGACAGATTGGAGACAGAGTTTCAATATAAAGGCTGGACATTTCTATCATAGAACCATAGAATTGCAGAGCTTGAAGGGAACCTAAGGGTCATCGAGTCCAACCCCCTGCAATGCAAGAATCTCAACTAAAGCAACCATGACAGAAACCTCCAGTGAAGGAGAGTCCACCATCCATTGAGGGAGTCCGTTCCACTGTTAAACAGCTCTTACCATTCAGGTCCTACTCTCTGACACAGGTGAAAATAAGCTTGCTTCATCTTCCATGTGACAGCTTTTTAGATATTTGAAGATGGATATCATATCTCCACTCAGTCTCCTCTTTTCCAGGCTAAACATACCCAAGTGTCCCTCAACCATTCAAGCCAAAGTCCCAAACCAAATTTTGATGCATGCTCTGGGTAAGGATCATATTTCTGACTGCTGGCCTTTAACAGTGAGAAGCTAAGCATTTCTTTCTCGTGAAAAATTGGGTGTGAGGGGAGATTTCGCAAAACAGCAACTCATGTTGCCTCCATACTTATCCTTTCTGCCAGTTCCTATAACAACAGACTGGTAGGAACACTGAGGCAATCCATATTTGCTTTCTTTCTACATTGTTGTTGTTGTTTTGTCGTTTAGTCGTTTCTGACTCTTTGTGACCCCATGGACCAGAGCACGCCAGGCACTCCTGTCTTGCACTGCCTCCCGCAGTTTAGTCAGACTCATGTTGGTGGCTTCGGGAACACTGTCCAACCATCTCGTCCTCTGTTGTCCCCTTCTCCTTGTGCCCTCAATCTTTCCCAACATCAGGGTCTTTTCCAGGGAGTCTTCTCTTCTCATGAGGTGGCCAAAGTATTGGAGCCTCAGCTTCAGTATCTGTCCTTCCAGTGAGCACCCAGGGCTGATTTCCTTAAGAATGGATAGGTCCATGGCACTCTCAAGTGTCTCCTCCAGCACCATAATTCAAAAGCATTAATTCTTCAGCGATCAACTTTCTTTATGGTCCAGCTCTCACTTCCATACATCACTACTGGGAAAACCATAGCTTTAACTATATGGACCTTTGTTGGCAAGGTGATGTCTCTGCTTTTTAAGATGCTGTCTAGGTTTGTCATTGCTTTTCTCCCAAGAAGCAGACGTCTTTTAATTTCGTGACTGCTGTCACCATCTGCAGTGATCATGGAACCCAGGAAAGTAAAATCTCTCACTGCCTCCATTTCCCCCCTTCTATTTGCCAGGAGGTGATGGGACCAGTGGCCACAATCTTAGTTTTTTTGATGTTGAGCTTCAGACCATATTTTGCGCTCTCCTCTTTCACCCTCATTAAAAGGTTCTTTAATTCCTCCTCACTTTCTGCCATCAAGGTTGTGTCATCAGCATATATATTTCTTCCGGCAATCTTAATTCCGGCTTGGGATTCTTTCTACATAGACACAAACAAACCTCACTATGAATGAAAGCTGCAGTAAGGCTGGAGGATGAAAACCCACGAGTTAAAAAATAAAGGAAGTGAAAAATTAAAGCTTGGGTAAGAAAGCAAATCAGCACAGTCAATATTCTATGGAGCATCCAATATTTCTCAACTTTTGGAGAACTGCCAGTTAGCAATGGGGTAATGGCAAGGAGTGATAGGATTAAACAACCATTCATTAGCAAGATGCTCTTCCCAGAATCTCCATTTTTTTCTGAAGGAGGAAAAAAGTCTCATTTACCCACCCAATCCAATCCACCAGTTAAAAAGCAAAACTATTAAGCTTTGTTTCAGCATGGCGTGTGAGAGCTGCAAAGTTAATGGTGTCAGAAAGGCCTTATAGAAGTTCTGTTTGTGCCAAAAAAACCAACAAAAAAACCACCAACCTATCATCCATTAAGGGGATGAGATGGTATTGTTTTTCCATATACCATTGTGCCGAGGGCAGTCACATATTAAGTTCAAATTCACTTCAGAAAATAAACAAAAGTGTGGGGAGGAAGAGCAAACTGCACATCTGTCTCTGTCTGGTAATTGTGTGTGGCATTTAATTAAGCACTTCATATTCGGCAATATATTTATCCTCACAATAGCACCTTCTGTGGAGTTTGGGAAGACAAATAATGGTACCATGCCTGTGGCACGGTCGTCAGTAAAAATCAAAGTTAGGATTTTCAATATTGGAAAGATGACCCATTTGGATCATCAGAAGTGTATGCTGTGACTGGACACAAGCACAGAAGGTGTAGAATGTGCTATTAGGTGACAAGTCTACAGCTTTACACAGATTAGAATACCAATAATGTTTCTGGGGTTCAAAGAGATTGGCAGCGCCCCTTCTCTCCTGTATAGATATTTAGAATACAGTCATACCTTGGAAGTCAAACGGAATCTGATCCAGTAGTCCGTTCGACTTCCAAAACGTTTCGAAAATAAATCACAGCCTCTGATTGGCTGCAGGAAGCTCCTTCAGCCAATCAGAAACCATGGAAGCCCAAATAAGGCATATGCCGTAAATTGGAAGCAATTGCAGATGATCTGATGATCACGGTGGAAGACCCTATAAATTCATTATTGAAAGTATTAGAAAAAAATACAGGAATTTGGACAAGTATCAGGTTTCAAATTGAATAAAAACAAATCTCTTAGTAAAAAACATCTCAGAACAAGATAAAAAAGAGATACAACAGAGGACTAAAATACATATACATTAAAAAGTGAAATATTTGGGGATATAGTTAACAGCAAAAAATATTAATATATTCAAAGATAATCATGAAATAATATGGAAAGAAATAAAAAAGAATGAAGAATGAATTTGTCACTATTAATAGGTAATTAAGATGAACGCATTGCCAAAAAATGTTCTTGTTTCAATCAATCCCAGTGATAAGCAATGTGAGTTGCTTAAAAGAATGGCAGAAAGATATTTCAAGATTTATCTGGTGAGGAAAGAAGCCAAGAATAAAATATAAATTATTAACAGATATTGAAGATAGAGGTGGCTTCTCCTTACCAGATTTAAAATTATATTAAGATGTGTCTTGCATATGCTGGATCTGGGATTGGCTAGTATTAAAAATACAGATTTATTAGATCTAGAATGATAATAGATTTGGTTGGCATGTATATTTGTAGTATCAGAAGGCAAAAGTACATTAAAGCTTCCAGAGTCATATAATAAGAAATGCTATTTTTAAAGTCTGGGATAAATATAAGGATTTGTTAGAACAAAAAACACCATGGTAGCTTTCCCCACTGGAAGCAATATTTGTGGAAAAATTAAAAATTAAATTTAATCGGGTAACATATAGAGAACTGTTAACAGAAATGGATAACCAATTAAAATTGAAGGATTTTCAAGAAGTAAGAGGAAAGGTAACAGATTGGTTACAATATTTCCAGTAAATGAAATATTTAAAAATGAAAGCTCATACCAAAATATAAACTTAGTTGGTCTTTAAGGTGCTACTGAAGGAATTTTTTAAAAAAGAAAGGATTTACCTATGAAATTTCAAACTTCCAGAGAGAAATAATAGCAAGTGGTACTGAATTATTATTACAAAAGTGGAAAACTAAAGATGAATAGGTCAAGTGTGTTATGATAAAATGGGCAAAAGATGTGGGACATTATATTCAGTTTACAGATTGGGAAAGACTTTGGAAGAATGATCTAAAATTTGCAGCCTGTACTTTACTTAAAGAGAATTATATGAAAATGATGGAGAGGTGGTATTTAACACTGGTTAAATTGGCAAAAATGTATAAAACAAGAGAAAATAAGTGTTAGAAATGTAAATAAATAGAAGGTACATTTTATCATATGTGATGGCAATGTAAGGTTATTTTAAAAATTCTGGGAAATGATATCTAGTAAACTGAAAAAAATGTTAAGAATAACCTTTGTTTTTAAAAAAATCAGAAGCCTTTTTATTAGGTATTACAGGAATGGATCTACCTAAAGAATATATGAATTTGTTTATGTATGCAACAACGGCTGCCCGGATATTGCTAGCCCAACACTGGAAAGAAGAAGAAGTCCCCACCAAAGAAGACTGGCAATTTAAGTTAATGGAGTATGTTGAAATGGCTAAATTAACTGGGAAACTTAGAAATCAAGATGACAACAAATATAAAAAAGAATGGGAAATGTTTACTGCATGTTTACAAAAGTAATGTACACAAGTTAATACATTAGCAGGATTTTTTTTTAAAAAAAAACTTGTAATATTATAGACAGTGTACAAAAATTGGAAGTAATAAGAGATAATGACTTTATTGACACACATGAAGTCAGGGGATTCAAGTAATCCCATACTGTGGATTCAATACTGATTGTGTATATCGTTGTTTTAAATGTTTTATTTTATGCTTTTTTAATATAATGTTTTTTGTTTTTGTGAATATCAATTAAAATATTACACCAAAAAAAAAAGAGAAGCCCAATCGAACGTTTGGCTTCCAAAAATAGTTCGCAAAACGGAACAGTCATTTCTGGGTTTGCGGCTTTCAGGAGCCAAAACATTCGAGAACTAAGCTGTATAAAAAACCAAGGTCCGATTGTACCTGCAACGTCTTCAAGAAAAGCACAAAATGTGCTTATTAGTGGAGATTGCTGAGATCGTCTTATAATTGAGAAACAAGTTATATTAGTGCCCATATGGTTTGGACATGTAAAATGTGAGACAGAGAAATGAAACCTAATGGAAGGAGTGCCAAAACATGTGGTTTCATATGACCAAATAATGTTGATTGAGCCTATATTTTTCAGTTCAAAATGTTCCCTACTTTCAGCCAAACAAGACATGGTAAAAACAGTCACACAAGCCCTATTAAAGCATAACTCACATGTAGGGATGGCAGAGAAATTGACAAAGTTCACATTTAAAGGTGGACCTACCTAATTCATATCTTCTGAAACAATATGTGACCCAAAACACAGCCACCCTTCAATAGCCAAACTTCTCTGAATTTTGCAAGAGAGTTCTCCAGCTAAATAATGTGTACAAAGAAAGGCATATACTAGAATAAAGTGTGCATAAAAAGGCATACTATATATTGGTGAAAAAATGCATTAAAAGAATTATAGATAAGAAATTGCTTTGCAAAAACGTGTATATTAGGCAAAATTGCACATAAACATGTTTCAGGAGAAATTTGCACTAATTGATGAATTTTCATGAGGACTTTTTCTAAAATAAAAAAGAAATGTAGAATTTTATAGTCACTTCCTTGATCAGTAAAATGGCACCTTTTTGCTCCTCACATAATACAGATATATCCAAAGTCAATAACACAGCCAGCCACCAACTCTTAAACCTCACTAAAGTACAGGACAACGTAGGTCCTAGGCTGGCCACAGGGAGCTTTTTGGACTCTTGTGCAGTTGTCTTTTGCCTTGTCCAGGCAAAACAGCAACAGCAACAGCAGCAGCAGCAGCAGCAACAACAACAACAATAACAACAACAACAACAAATACCCTGCCCATCTGGCTGGGTTTCCCCAACCACTCTGTGCGGCTTCCAACAAAAGATTAAAAATACCTTAAAACACCAGTCATTAAAAACTTCCCTAAACTGGGCTGCCTTCAGATTATGACCTTTAGATGCCCCAAGCACTTAAAAGATTTTGGTGCTCCAATATATATCAAAATCAAAATATAAGCAATAATAAACTGTAAAACATTGTCTTCTACAATTATTTTATAAAGTTCAGCATGACTGAATCTTGTTTTTACATTTCTTTTATTGCCCTGAACTTATGACACATATATTGTGGGAGCCTTTTTTGTGGAACCTGGTTGAGCTGCACCGTATGGTCCATGATAAATCCAGCAATGGGAAATTTCTGTGGTGCTCCCTCCTTCCCTTGAGCATGTGTTTATTTTGCTTAATGGTTAGTCCAGCCCTGACCCAGCCTTGGATCTGGTGACACTTTACACTAGACTTCACTGGAGTACCAGACTTTGCTCTTCAAGATGCGACAACTTTGTACTAATAGTGAGTGCTTGTGCTTCAACCTAGCCTCCCCTGGGATCCCAATCTGGGAGAAGACAGGACAATCTGTCAGGCATCACCTATCTGTATATGAACCAATGCACAGCATCCATTAAGCACAGAGTTGCTCAGGCTATAATGATTTTATCTGGCAAAGCTAACTATGTATGACTATTGATTGTATAGCTTTAAATACACAATGATTGATTGAATCACCAGCATGTCTCAAGGCCTGATATTTGTTCAGGTGGAGCCAATCAAGAATGATTTTTTCCCTTTTAGCCACAGGACATGATCTATATTAAACTTCCATTTTTTTGCTGCAGCAGAATAATACTATCTGGTATGGTTTCAAAACAATACCACTTCATGCATTCTAATGATGAGCTGTTTACAATGAGCCTTTGAGCATGGGAAACCAGCCCTATTAATGAATCACAATGACTCAACCAGGGAAGTAATCTTAGGACTAAGTGGATAAAGATAGGAAGATACCGGTAAGCATCAACAATGTTGCTAAGGATGGTGGATAGTAGATCAACAATAAACTGATAGAGTTTTGAGGTCAAATTATTCAAGTTATAAGGAGCACAAGTGGTATTTTCCCAATATTTTCTGCACTGAATGAACTAAGGAGAGGCTTTTGGGCAGAGTTAATGAGCTGGTACCTCAGCTTCAACAGAACTTCAGTTCCTGCAGTTTACTGAACTAGGCTTGGATAAAAACTCTCCTCATGTGTTCTGTGGTTCTAAGTGGAGACACACACACACACACACACACAGAGAGAGAGAGAGAGAGAGAGAGAGAGAGAGAGAGAGAGAGAGAGAGAGAGAGAGAGAGAGATGAAAGAAACAAGAACATGGGTAGGCAAAAGGATCTGGATCCGGACAAATCACCTTCTAAATCCAGCACGCAGACGGTCCGGGAGTCACCGTTTTTTTACATGAGTAAAATGTGTGCTATTATTTAAAATGCAACTCCGGGTTATTTGTGGGGCATAGGAATTTGTTCATTCCCCCCCCCCCCAAGATATAGTTTGGCCCACCACATTGTCTGAGGGAATGTGAACCGTTCCTCTGCTCAAAACGTTTGCTGACCCCTGACCAAGAATCTCTACTTCAGATGTTTGTAGCAGCAAAACTACAGCTTTGACTCTGAGGTTCTATTCCTAGAGGAAAGTTTGCCAAACACAAGTGAATTTTTATTTTTATTTTATTTTTTATGAAGGAAGGGAGGAATGCTTGGGGACATGAACTTTCACCCCATGAATGGAATAGTGATTTCTGGCATCTCCCTTCACAAATAGAAAGATGGTCCAATAGCTGCTCTGCAACAACTGAAGACTCCTAGAAGTGAAGGAAAAAATGCTATCTTTGAATTGCTTTCAGAACAAAGGATGTCAACAAATTCCCTCTCAAACAATCTGGACAATTTTTGGTACCTTTGCTGGGGAAGAAGTGTTTTTGCATCAGGACAAAGTACTAACTGAACCCCACTTGATTCTAGTTGCACTATAGACACAGGCGACCTCTGAACTTATGCAAAGAAAGATGTGATGGGGAGCAATTATTGCACATGTCCTGTGAAGGACAGCACATCCTGGGGTTGTGAGTAAACCATTTGGGGCTTCACTGAACACTCGAAGCAATCTGTGGCATATCACCAATCAATGAGTGCAACAACAAATCTATACCATCTACTGCAACACCTTTCAGTGATCCTATTATAATACATTACTACTAATATATTCTAATATTGCAAATCCCTGGGTGATTGGGGTGTATCAACAAAAATGGTTCAATGGGAGACTATAACCAGTCCTGACTATCTCAGCCCCCTCTCTTGTGGTTATTGCTGTTAATATCTATCTAATAAAACCATACAAAAACCTCTATGCCCTCCACTATAAAACAGCAACCCACAATTCATTGCTTCTGGAATATCTTAATGGGTCAAGACATAGTGCCACTGTAAAACCATGGGTCATGCTTGCACAACAGTAATTGTTCGCCATGCTATACATTTAGTGAGTGTAGTGGGGCAGGAATTCTTTCTTTGTCTCTTTCTTTGTTTCTTTCGTATTTTTCCACTGCACAAAAGAATAGTCTAAGCCTTGTGTTGATTTCAGACACTAGGGATGTTACATCCAATTATACTGAATCCCATTATCTAAAATATACTTTGCTGATTAGATTTTTGGAGAAGTGAATTCCAAGCTAAACTTGGCTGCTTCTTCTTGCTGTCTTTAACAAGTGGATTACTCATACATCAGATCTTCCTTTGTACACTGTAAAAGTTCTGCATGAATTGCTTTCAAGGCAGGGCTCCTTAACTTCATCCAAAAGAACCACAGAGCATTTAGATAATCAAACTCAATTCTGATAAAAATCCATACCATGCAATTACTTCTTTTAAAGTGATGTTATCATTTAAATGCTTCTGGTGAAGGCTGGGGCCATGAGAGAGAGAGAGAGAGAGAGGGAGGGAGGGGGAGGGGGAGGGGGGGAGGGAGAGAATTCTGCAGGTATCTATCACCCACCCACCCCCACCCACTCCCCCCTTTTTTGAAACATGCAAATATAGATTTAGTAATATTGGTTGACATTATGAAAATGGAAATACATTTCTTGAGGTCTATTTGAATGTGAGGGAGGGTGCTTTTAAGGTTCATGTTCTGATGCTGGGAAAAAATATTTGGAAATACATTTGGGGTACCTGCTATGGAAATTGCTGGTGTGCTGAAGCACTTGGAATTAACTTGCGGGGTGGGATGGAGCTGTTGTATGAGCAATGATCCAATAGGTTTTCTCCCCAGCCTTAATCATAGAAATGAATATGTGTTCTCACTGTCTGTCTTTCTATCGCACACTCAACATTACAGGGTACATTTCATTTTTAAGAAAGTTGGCTTTGAGTTAGGGAGGACAATTTACCATACAAAATGTCTGGCCTGTCCCTTTGTTTTTGTTGTTGTTTAGTCGTTTAGTCGTGTCCGACTCTTCGTGACCCCATGGACCATAGCACGCCAGGCACTCCTGTCTTGCACTGCCTCCCGTAGTTTGGTCAAACTCATGTTCGTAGCTTCGAGAACACTGTCCAACCATCTTGTCCTCTGTCGTCCCCTTCTCCTAGTGCCCTCAATCTTTCCCAACATCAGGGTCTTTTCCAAGGATTCTTCTCTTCTCATGAGGTGGCCAAAGTATTGGAGCCTCAGCTTCACGATCTGTCCTTCCAGGGAGCACTCAGGGCTGATTTCCTTAAGAATTGATAGGTTTGATCTTCTAGCAGTCCATGGGACTCTCAAGAGTCTCCTCCAGCACCATAATTCAAAAGCATCAATTCTTCGGCGATCAGCCTTCTTTATGGTCCAGCTCTCACTTCCATACATCACTACTGGGAAAACCATAGCTTTAACTATACGGACCTTCGTCGGCAAGGTGATGTCTCTGCTTTTTAAGATGCTGTCTAGGTTTGTCATTGCTTTTCTCCCAAGAAGCAGGCGTCTTTTAATTTCGTGACTGCTGTCACCATCTGCAGTGATCAAGGAGCCCAAGAAAGTAAAATCTCTCACTGCCTCCATTTCTTCCCCTTCTATTTGCCAGGAGGTGATGGGACCAGTGGCCATGATCTTGGTTTTTTTGATGTTGAGCTTCAGACCATATTTTGCGCTCTCCTCTTTCACCCTCATTAAAAGGTTCTTTAATTCCTCCTCACTTTCTGCCATCAAGGTTGTGTCATCTGCATATCTGAGGTTGTTGATATTTCTTCCGGCAATCTTAATTCCTGCTTGGGATTCATCTAGTCCAGCCTTTCGCATGATGAATTCTGCATATAAGTTAAATAAGCAGGGAGACAATAAACAACCTTGTCGTACTCCTTTCCCAATTTTGAACCAATCAGTTGTTCCATATCCAGTTCTAACTGTAGCTTCTTGTCCCACATAGAGATTTCTCAGGAGACAGATGAGGTGATCAGGCACTCCCATTTCTTTAAGAACTTGCCATAGTTTGCTGTGGTCGACACAGTCAAAGGCTTTTGCATAGTCAATGAAGCAGAAGTAGACGTTTTTCTGGAACTCTCTAGCTTTCTCCATAATCCAGCGCATGTTTGCTATTTGGTCTCTGGTTCCTCTGCCCTTTCGAAATCCAGCTTGCACTTCTGGGAGTTCTCGGTCCACATACTGCCTAAGCCTGCCTTGTAGAATTTTAAGCATGACCTTGCTAGCGTGTGAAATGAGCGCAATTGTGCGGTAGTTGGAGCATTCTTTGGCACTGCCCTTCTTTGGAATTGGGACGTAGACTGATCTTCTCCAATCCTCTGGCCATTGCTGAGTTTTCCAAACTTGCTGGCATATTGGGTGTAGCACCTTAACAGCATCATCTTTTAAAATTTTAAATAGTTCAGCTGGAATATCATCACTTCCACTGGCTTTGTTATTAGCAGTGCTTTCTAAGGCCCATTTGACTTCACTCTCCAAGATGTCTGGCTCAAGGTCAGCAAACACACTACCTGGGGTGTACGAGACCTCCATATCTTTCTGGTATAATTCCTCTGTGTATTCTTGCCACCTCTTCTTGATGTCTTCTGCTTCTGTTAGGTCCTTACCACTTTTGTCCTTGATTATGGTAATCTTTGTACGAAATGTTCCTTTCATATCTCCAATTTTCTTGAACAGATCTCTGGTTTTCCCCATTCTATTGTTTTCCTCTATTTCTTTGCATTGCTCATTTAAGAAGACCCTCTTATCTCTCCTTGCTGTTTTTTGGAAATCTGCATTCAGTTTCCTGTATCTTTCCCTATCTCCCTTGCATTTTGCTTGCCTCCTCTCCTCCGCTATTTGTAAGGCCTCGTTGGACAGCCATTTTGCCTTCTTGCATTTCCTTTTCCTTGGGATGGTTTTCGTTGCTGCCTCCTGTATAATGTTACGAGCCTCCATCCATAGTTCTTCAGGCACTCTGTCCACCAAATCTAAATCCTTAAACCTGTTCCTCACTTCCACTGTGTATTCATAAGGGATTTGATTCAGATTGTATCTTACTGGCCCAGTGGTTTTTCCTACTTTCTTCAGTTTAAGCTGGAATTTTGCTATAAGAAGCTGATGATCTGAGTTACAGTCAGCTCCAGGTCTTGTTTTTGCTGATTGTATAGAGCTTCTCCATCTTTGGCTGCAGAGAATATAATCAATCTGATTTCGATGCTGCCCATTTGGTGATATCCATACGGACCCTTTGTTTTTAATAGCAGCCAATTATTCAGAAAGCAGTTGTTTAAATCAGTTAAAGGTATAGAGGCTAGATAAAGAGCAGAGGAGATCTGAAAAATATATACTCCCACCTAGGGGGTTAAGTTCAGAAGTACCACTAGGCATAGCAAGCTGGCTATCTCCAGCAGCTTATTTTGGGTGGCACAAAAGGGCAGCAAATTGTTAGTTATTTTATTTAGTTATTACTTCATTTTTAATACCAGGAAGAGGGGCTGTCTCAGGTGCTAAAATACTTTGGACACTCTTGGGCCCTATGCACCATGACTGGGAGGGGAATACTGCCCAACCTCAGCAGCAAAATGTCTTGGACAATTACTATACGGAAGGTGTCTGCTTATATGTAAAAGAGAAGGTAGGGATCCTGATCACAGATTGATTCAGATGCATACAATTTTCATGTGGATAATGTGGTTATCATTTCAGTGTATCTGAAGAAGTGTGCATGCACACGAAAGCTCATACCTATGACAAACTTAGTTGGTCTCTAAGGTGCTACTCCCCTTCATGGATCAATGCCTTGTCGTGGCGAAGGGGCTTGAATAACTCAGAGAAGCTATGAGCTATGCCATGCAGGGCCACCCAAGATGGACAGGTCATAGTGGAGAGTTTTGACTAAACGTGATCCACCTGGAGAAGGAACTGGCAAGCCACTCCAGTAACCCTGCCAAGAAAACTCCATGGACAAAGACAACAGGCATATAAAAGTTATGACGCTGGAAGATGAGCCCCTCAGGTCGGAAGGCGTCCAACATGCTACTGAGGAAGAGCGGAGGACAAGTACAAGTAGATTCAGAACTGATGAAGCGGCTGGGCCAAAGCCGAAAGGACGCTCAGTTGCGGATATGCCTGGAAGCGAAAGGAAAGTCCGATGCTGTAAAGAAAAATATTGCATAGGAACCTGGAATGTAAGAACCATGAATAGAGGTAAGCTGGATGTGGTCAAAAATGAGATGACAAGAATAAATATCGACATCCTGGGCATCAGTGAACTAAAATGGAAGGGAATGGGCGAATTCAGTTCGGATGACTATCATATCTACTACTGTGGGCAGGAATCCCGTAGTAGAAATGGAGTGGCCCTCATAGTCAACAAAAGAGTGGCAAAAGCTGTAATGGGATGCAATCTCAAAAATGACAGAATGATCTCGATACGAATCCAAGGCAGACCTTTTAACATCACAGTAATCCAAGTTTATGCACCAACTACCGGTGCTGAAGAAAGTGAAATTGACCAATTCTATGAAGACCTACAACACCTTCTAGAAATGACACCAAAGAAGGATGTTCTTCTCATTACAGGGGATTGGAATGCTAAAGTAGGGAATCAAGAGATAAAAGGAACAACTGGCAAGTTTGGCCTGGGAGTTCAAAATGAAGCAGGGCAAAGGCTAATAGAGTTCTGTCAAGAGAACAAGCTGGTCATCACAAACACTCTCTTCCAACAACACAAGAGACGACTCTACACATGGATATCACCAAATGGGCAGCATCGAAATCAGATTGATTATATTCTCTGCAGCCAAAGATGGAGAAGCTCTATACAGTCAGCAAAAACAAGACCTGGAGCTGACTGTAACTCAGATCATCAGCTTCTTATAGCAAAATTCCAGCTTAAACTGAAGAAAGTAGGAAAAACCACTGGGCCAGTAAGATACAATCTGAATCAAATCCCTTATGAATACACAGTGGAAGTGGGGAACAGGTTTAAGGATTTAGATTTGGTGGACAGAATGCCTGAAGAACTATGGATGGAGGCTCGTAACATTATACAGGAGGCAGCAACGAAAACCATCCCAAGGAAAAGGAAATGCAAGAAAGCAAAATGGCTGTCCAACGAGGCCTTACAAATAGCGGAGGAGAGGAGGCAAGCAAAATGCAAGGGAGATAGGGAAAGATACAGGAAACTGAATGCAGATTTCCAAAAAACAGCAAGGAGAGACAAGAGGGTCTTCTTAAATGAGCAATGCAAAGAAATAGAGGAAAACAATAGAATGGGGAAAACCAGAGATCTGTTCAAGAAAATTGGAGATATGAAAGGAACATTTCGTACAAAGATTACCATAATCAAGGACAAAAGTGGTAAGGACCTAACAGAAGCAGAAGACATCAAGAAGAGGTGGCAAGAATACACAGAGGAATTATACCAGAAAGATATGGAGGTCTCGTACACCCCAGGTAGTGTGGTTGCTGACCTTGAGCCAGACATCTTGGAGAGTGAAGTCAAATGGGCCTTAGAAAGCACTGCTAATAACAAGGCCAGTGGAAGTGATGATATTCCAGCTGAACTATTTAAAATTTTAAAAGATGATGCTGTTAAGGTGCTACACCCAATATGCCAGCAAGTTTGGAAAACTCAGCAATGGCCAGAGGATTGGAGAAGATCAGTCTACATCCCAATTCCAAAGAAGGGCAGTGCCAAAGAATGCTCCAACTACCGCACAATTGCGCTCATTTCACACGCTAGCAAGGTTATGCTTAAAATTCTACAAGGCAGGCTTAGGCAGTATGTGGACCGAGAACTCCCAGAAGTGCAAGCTGGATTTCGAAAGGGCAGAGGAACCAGAGACCAAATAGCAAACATGCGCTGGATTATGGAGAAAGCTAGAGAGTTCCAGAAAAACGTCTACTTCTGCTTCATTGACTATGCAAAAGCCTTTGACTGTGTCGACCACAGCAAACTATGGCAAGTTCTTAAAGAAATGGGAGTGCCTGATCACCTCATCTGTCTCCTGAGAAATCTCTATGTGGGACAAGAAGCTACAGTTAGAACTGGATATGGAACAACTGATTGGTTCAAAATTGGGAAAGGAGTACGACAAGGTTGTATATTGTCTCCCTGCTTATTTAACTTATATGCAGAATTCATCATGCGAAAGGCTGGACTAGATGAATCCCAAGCCGGAATTAAGATTGCCGGAAGAAATATCAACAACCTCAGATATGCAGATGACACAACCTTGATGGCAGAAAGCGAGGAGGAATTAAAGAACCTTTTAATGAGGGTGAAAGAGGAGAGCGCAAAATATGGTCTGAAGCTCAACATCAAAAAAACCAAGATCATGGCCACTGGTCCCATCATCTCCTGGCAAATAGAAGGGGAAGAAATGGAGGCAGTGAGAGATTTTACTTTCTTGGGCTCCTTGATCACTGCAGATGGTGACAGCAGTCACGAAATTAAAAGACGCCTGCTTCTTGGGAGAAAAGCAATGACAAACCTAGACAGCATCTTAAAAAGCAGAGACATCACCTTGCTGACAAAGGTCCGTATAGTTAAAGCTATGGTTTTCCCAGTAGTGATGTATGGAAGTGAGAGCTGGACCATAAAGAAGGCTGATCGCCGAAGAATTGATGCTTTTGAATTATGGTGCTGGAGGAGACTCTTGAGAGTCCCATGGACTGCAAGAAGATCAAACCTATCCATTCTTAAGGAAATCAGCCCTGAGTGCTCCCTGGAAGGACAGATCGTGAAGCTCAGGCTCCAATACTTTGGCCACCTCATGAGAAGAGAAGAATCCTTGGAAAAGACCCTGATGTTGGGAAAGATTGAGGGCACTAGGAGAAGGGGACGACAGAGGACAAGATGGTTGGACAGTGTTCTCGAAGCTACGAACATGAGTTTGACCAAATTGCGGGAGGCAGTGCAAGACAGGAGTGCCTGGCGTGCTATGGTCCATGGGGTCACGAAGAGTCGGACACGACTAAACGACTAAACAACAACAAGGTGCTACTGGAAGGATTTTTTTATGTGGTTATCACATTTGGTGTCTGCCTGTTTGAAGCTGTTATCATATGGTAATGTATGGTGAGATGCTGTTTAAAGTCTTTTACCAGAACTACCTATCAGTGAATCAGATGAAATCATCACCATCCAAATTGATTGGTAACAGATTACATGGTTCTACCTTAGGATGCCTTTGTCTCAGGAGTCTCGTTTAACTGCAAGCAACCTGATCATTAAGAGCTAATAACATTGGTACTGGATAAGATTCAGATGCTTCAAAAACTCTTGCACCAGCGTTATAAATACAGCTGGAACGAACAAATCTGATTCCTATAATTAGCATCGTTTATTCTAGCTGCAGAATTGAGAGTTTTGATACATAAAATTCCACTGCCTCTGGCCACATCTATACTGAAAATAACCCAGACATGCTGCTGTTTCACATTCTTGATCTATCCACCCATAAAGTTTAGTAATGTGCTTAGTAGCCAGATGGAAAATAAATTGCATACTAATCTCAAGATGACAAGGATAGCATGACATTGATTGAAAATCTTTCTGTGGAGTGGCTAATACTTGTAATAATAAAATATAATTCCCTAACTGAGCCTTCCGTTCCTTCATCTTTTTGGGAAAGAACTACATTCATATAATGAAATTAGAATGGCCTTAGCATTTAATTAATATTTATTATTAAGGGTTTAGTGCAGCAGACCTAATCTGAATAGAGGCATGGATATTGTTTTAGTTAAAATCTCCCTACATAAAACCTGAACTTCTGGAGATACCAGTCTACAATTCCCATGTCAGGCAGCTGAAGAAATTGGCTGAGAGGGAAGAGAATCCAAATTGTTCCCTAAGGTTCTTGGAAATTTCCATTTTGACAGGGGGAGATCCCACGACTTTCCCCCTCGGCTTCTTTGCCCCCGCAGAGGCTATATTTACAGATATGGAGCACAATCTACAACATTCTTGCTGCACATAGTTCCTTTTCTGAAATTCACCAATTATGCAACCTTTGGGGTTTTTTTTACATTATGAAAATATCATTCTGACAGTTATGTTCATTAGAGATTAATTTTTATATAATAGCAGTTTCAGTAAAACAGATCTTGTTATAATATGGAAAGAGCTAACAAGATGTCCATCAAATGATGGGAAGGGAAATGGAACTACAAAGGTGGGCGGCAGCTCCAATTTTCCTTTGAAGTTGGTACGCCCCAAACTTGCTTGATATCTATTTCCTCCATCTTCACCCTAGAAACATAAGAAGAGCCTGCTGGATCAGGCCTAAGACCCATCTAGTCTGTCTCACAGTGATGAACCAGAATACCATGGGTAACCATCAACTGGAAACTGTGAAAAGCATGCTTCCTACCTGTAGTTCCCAGCACCTGGTATTCGGAGGCATGTGCCTTCTGACAGTGGAGGGAGAATACAGCCATTGTGGCTAGCCTTATACTCCATTAATTTGCCTAATCCTCCTTTAAAGCCATCATCCATCCATTGCATGCTATATCTCAGTCAATTCTTTCCCAATTCTGAAATGGTCAGAATCATACACTTGTGCTTCGGGAATGGAACTGTGCTGACTGTTGATAATCTCTGCATACATCACTTACTTTGCAAGGCTGGGATCTGAGGAGGGCAATGTAAGAAGAATGCAACAGCCATCTGCCCTTCGATCCCAGTTCAGTATAACATGTGAACAAGCCTAAAGTTTGCCTTGAATATCCTTGTATTTTTAACCTCCCTATTCTAAACACACTATCCATTTAAACAAATAAACATGAATAAGGGGCCATTCTAACGTATTATTTGTTTTCAAACCCAACCCTGTCTACTCTTCCATTATTCACAAGGTATGAAACTGAGCAAGATTGCATGAGAATAGCCCTCTGCAAGTAGGTGGTATTTGGGGAAGAATAAAACAAAGTAGGAGAGACAGAACTATTTGGACTGAGTTTAGAATTCCTTTCAGTGCAAACTGATGCTTGAGAAACATCCCAGTGCATACAAATGTGGGCTTTATCTTCCTGTGAGAAACTTGGCTATTGTAAATACCTCATCTTGCTTTAGTCAGAGCCTCAGTGTCTATTGCTTAATGGCGAGTGATCCGACGGTATGTTCATCAACTCTACGCCTGCTGCATAATTTCCCCATTGAAAAAATATTGAGAGATGGATGGGGATAGAGAATGAGGAAACTGTGGCATACCCATGCAATTGACTGGTGTCCTCTGTATCTATTTCAGTGTCCTTGGCTTTCTATTGTAATACTATTCAGAATAGCAATATAATCCTTGATATCTCTCTTACACAACTTTTTTCCACTGTGAAGTAATGACACCCAGGCCCATTCAAGAAATTTCCAAAAGCAGAAGCAAAGTAAAAACTCATATCAGAATTAAGATACTGCATAAAGATAAAGGAAAAGGACAACTGACAATTAAGTCCAGTCACAAACGACTCTGGGGTTGCGGTGCTCATCTCACTTTACAGGCCTAGGGAGCCAGTGTTTGTCTGCTTCGCAGACAGTATTTCTGGGTCATGTGGCCAGCATGACTAAGCCGCTTCTGGCGAAACCAGAGCAGCGCACGGAAATGCTGTTTACCTTCCCACCTATTGATCTACTTGCACTTTTGGTGTGCTTTCGAACTGCTAGGTTGGCAGGAGCAGGGACCGAGCAATGGGAGCTCACCCTGTTGTGGGGATTCGAACCACCAACCTTCTGATCGGCATATTCTGCATATTCTGTCCCAAATGTATTAGTGTCAGGCACTAAATTGTAGAGGACATCTGAGAGCAAGCAAAGCATGTGACGTAAAAGAAACCCAGTGCTTTTTTCTAGAAAGAATAAGTGCCGGATCTCATCATGAAGTTGTTACAGTATGTGCCACACTTTTTAACAACAACCAAAAGAGAGAGGTGCCGGTACTCCGTACCCTTGAGGGCACCATGAAAAAAAAAAGACTGAACAAACCCCAGCTTGGTTAAAAGTAAGATCTCTCAGTAGCAGAACTGAAGCACAACTTCTCTTATGGCAGCTGGATTTTCAGGACAGAGGAGCAACTTTGAGTCATTATAGATATTACTGTAAGTAAGACAATGGGCCTGCTTACATGCCACACACAGAAGACAACGGTCCTTCATTTTCAAGCTTTAAATTTAAAAGCTATCAAGCAGAAACCAGGTAAAATGTAGTGTTTTCAAGTCTCGATGATTGCAGCAGAAGATATTGAAGTTTTAAACACATATTTAGCAATGCTATTCTGTTAAATAGTATTTAAATATCCTTACAATGCAATCTTATGCATGTTTCCTCAGAAGTAGGTACCACTGTGTACAGTGGGGCTTACTCCCAGGAAAGTGTGCACAGGATTGCATTGTTGAAAGAGCTTAACTTTGGCAGCTCCATTCATGCCCATTCCCCCCGCCCCCAGTTTATATTCCTACATACATGCCAAGGCCATAGTAATGTTCCGCAGAGGAATTTAATTTGTTGTTGCTGTTGTTGTTGTTGCAGCAGACAGACCCAATGCAAAACTCTGAAGTTTCTTGCAGGTTGGAAAGCAACTCCTTGTCAGATCACTTCAGATTTTGTTCAGGTGTGTACACAGGCTGTGTACACATTAATGCTTACTCCAGTTTGCTTCTGCAGCTGCTTCTCAAAGCTGAGCACAAAGTACATTGGCCACAATCCACAGGTCTTTTTCTGTAGCTTCTTGAGAAATACTCCTGTTTGATGCACTTCTGCTAAAGCCATGTTTTGCTGATTTGAAAACAGAAGCTGCAGGTGCGTACCTTTCAGACATCTGTTGCACATGTGCAGATGACAACTTCAGTGAATTGAAATTCAGCACAGAGAAACAAATCAGGGAATGGGCATTGGGTGAAGACACCTTCTTCACCCTGGTCTGTACAGCAATGAAAGAGAGAGATTTGAAATGCCGCAGGAGGAAATGACCTGACTGCATTTCAAGATGATAATGTTTACATAGCCATAGTTTGTTTGTATGTTCATATTTGTACACCGCCTTTTCTTCCACAGAGAACGTTAGCATAAATGGCTTTTCCTTTCCTCAGCTGATCCCACAACAACCCTGTGAGGTGAGTTAGGCTAAGAGGTAATGTTGCCCCAAGTGAGCTTCATGGCCAAGTTGGGATTTGAACCCCGGTACTCCAGGTCCTAGCTGAAGCCTCTAACCCAGGAGTTGGCAACCTAAGGCCCATGGGCCACAAGCGGCTCATGGGGGTCATTTAACTGACCCATGGACTCCCGCCGCTCGCTCGCTCGGCTCCTCTGTGCTGCACTAAATCGGCGCGGAGCAGAGCGGGGACCACCTTCCGCGATGCTGGCCGGCTTCCCATTGGCTGCAGGGAAGCTGTGCACACCTCCTCTGCATCAGAAGGAGTGCCAGAAATAGCACCGGCCCACCATGGCATCTGCAGGACCGTGAACCAGCCCAAGCCACAAAAACTTTGCCAAACGCTGCTCTAACCACTACACCACAACAGTTTGTGTGTTCAAATAAGTGCACAGACAAAATAGCATTTTTCATTTTAAGAAGTACAGTATACAAAATGTATATTCAATAGATGAACACTGGAAGCATTGAAAAGTGTGCATTTTACATAAAAAGTGCATACAAACAGAATAGATGCAAACTTTTTGTGAGTTCAAAGAAAAATCTTCTCAAAATGGACCACTGAGAATGAAACAGGCTGCTCTGTCAGCTCCTATTTTCCTTTAATTAATTGAAGGTGCAGGGGACCCTGGTTATTATTGTGACAACACTGTGTAGCCACGATTGGGATGAAAAACCCATCTCCATCCCCCATGCTATGATATATCCTGGCTGGGAAGGGAAGGGATAAACCTCTCCTTCCCACACACTGTGGTCTCAATAATCAACTAAAGAAAAAAAAAACCAAAGATGTAGCTACACACTTGATAACATGCAGTTTGGCCCCCGGTGTCTGCTCTGATTGAGGTTTGCCTTCAAACAAAATTAAGTATAGTTCTCCCTCTCTTTAGTTGCATTAATCTCTACACAAATATAAATTCCTCTTCTCTCCTCCCCCTTTTTAAAAGAATAAAATCCAGGCCTAAAAATAGGATGAAAATATTCTGCTTATGGGTTCTCTCCTGCTTGGAAGCTTTCATGAGAATTCTACAGAAGGTGGTTACCAGTATGTTTTAATTAACAATCTGCACACAGTCTAGCTGTTTGATTGTTGTAGCAAGGCTTCTAGAAGCAACAGGGGAGGGTGTTTTTTCCTCTCCAATTTTCACGCTCCTGCTTTAACTCTGCCCACATGCAGTTATACACCTGAATATGCTTGATATTCACATTGAATCAATACTATGATTTATGCATAGAAGCCCAGAAACCCAGTCACACCATTGTGCAAGTAATTTTTCATGAAGCAGACTTTAAGCACTTGCCAACAGGCTAAATTACGCTCTTGTTAAATGTTCTGCTTTGCTCCTGCCTTTTTCTTCTCTGCCATGTACTCCTTAATATTGATGTGTTCTCCAGCACAGAGGAACATCAGCATTGGGGGGGGGGGTAAAATTGTGCCGTCAGATGCACCAAAGGTTTCCTTTGTTCATTCTTTCCTCTCTCGCTCTCTCATTAACTTTTCTGAAGTTCAGAACTTGATCTGGAAGATAGCTTAATGTGACAAAGTTGCCTTTCGCTTATAGACGCTGAACCAGCTGTAATCATAAGCAGTTATCCACACATGTAGCCAATAGTGGCTCAAGTGCATAATGAAAAATAAACTACATTCCCAGCCAACTCAAAGAGGGCTTCTCCTGCATTTCTATGCAGGAGGTGCTACACATCAGGAGCACAAATGGAAGTCTACTTTTGTACATAGATTTCTCTTGCTGGATAGGGATATCCATATAAACCATGCTGATGGCTTCTTTCCTTCAGGGTTGCAGGGGGAAATCCATACCTAAGGCCACACTTGCACTACAGATGTAAACAGTGGGGTTTTTTTTCTTTAAAAATGTTAAACACTCGCTTCCATCTGAGACTCAGGAAACACCGTGACAGGAAGTGAGGCTGCCATCAAAGGTAGCAATGGAACTGTTTAAAATAGTTTATTCTTCCGTTAGATTCACAAAATGTTTAGGGGTATGCACACCCCTGTGTCCCCCCCCCCCAGAAAAAAGCACTGGATTTAAAGCAGTATTATGGCACTTTGAACAGTTGTGGCTTCCCCCATAACTCCTGGGAACTGAGGGTCCTGAGAGTTCTTGCAGGTCCATGCAAATGTAGATGATTTATGAAGAGTGCTTCAAAATTCACATTTTTAAGCAGCACAGATTTTCTTCTATGCCTACTCTTCAAGTCAGGTGCTACTTCTTTTCTAAACATGCAAACATTTGCATGCAGTAACATAATCAAACAACCTTTTTCTACCAGGGAGACTGGCAGGCCTAGGGATCTTTCTTCTGATCCTGCAGGATCCCCCAACTTTTCTCCCTATTCTTAATGTTCCATTAATGCACTTTACATCAATGCACTGCAAAAACATAGTGTGAACATATCTTATGAGATTTCTTGCAAGCACTCTATTTCAGAAGGCTTCACAAGTCCAGTAACATACAAAAAAAAAGTTAGGAAAACTGTTCAGGGATTAGTAAGTGGTTCACTGAAGTACTCTGGACTCTTTGAGGCTTGTCTTACTGAAAGCAAAGACAAGCACATACACAGATCTATCTTTTATCTGGTTTTGGAAAAGTGGGAAGACCTGCCAGAACAGGCCCCACCACTACCAGGTCACATTTGTACTATACATTTAAAGCAGTATCATACCACTTTGAAATGTCATGACTTTCCCCAAAGAATCCTGGCACCTATGGTTTGTTAGAGCCCTATTCCTCTCACAGAACTACACTTCTCAGAGTTCAAAAGTCAAGCCCTTTTTCCCAGAGAACTCTCAGAATTGTAGCTCTGTGTGTCGAATAGAGGTCTCCTAAGAATTCTCAGCACCCTCAACAAAATTCAGTTCCCAGGATTCTTTGGGGGAAGCCACAAAGTGGCACAATACTGCTTTAAATCTATGCTTCAGGTGGGCCCTGATGCATAGTTCTTCCCCAGCAACCTGGGGGGGGGGAACTCACCCCTGATAAGCATTACAGAGCAAGAGGCCAATGATGCCTTCATTTTGTGTTCCTGTCTGCTAGGGAAGGTATGTTCATTTGCTGTGTGACAAGAATGCAGTGCATAATTTGTTGAACTCTGGCTCTTCCTCAATGTTGCATATTAAGATAGCTCAGCTGGTAGAACATGAGACTCTTAAGCTCAGAGCCATGGGTTTGAGCCCCATGTTGGGCAAAAAGATTCCTCAATTTGCAGGTTGTTGAACTCTTGTGGTCCCTTCCAAATTTACAAGTCTATGATTATTTGCATACATAGTTTACTGAGCACTTTGGATTTAAATGAGTGTGCGTAATCATTAAAGCTACCCCCCCCCCATTTCTTGTTACCACTGCTGGTTAAGACTGTCCTAGTCAGATTGTGTATAATATTCCCCAGCCTTTTAAAAGACGCAGGTATTTTCACAAGTGCCACAAATTCTCCCCTTTATAATTTGGGAAATACATAACTTTTTCGCAAAGGATAGTGTACATATTGTTTTCAAAGCAGTCCAGTCAACTCAGTGCAGGTTTTTTTTTCCTTTCCATTTCCATTTACTGTTGTGGAAAATACTAAACTATTTAAGAGCTTAACTTGTGAAAACAGCTAATATTTTATACACTGCTTCAAGGACATTTGCATTTCCTTCTGATATAGAAAATATATATCAAGCATCAGTTGGGTGTTTAGATCCTACAACAACAGTATTTCAGGCTGATGTGGTGTTTAGCTACTTCACATCCTAAGAACCTGCACAGGATTTGCATGATCTGCAGAAATAAATGTGCAGCTGCCTTCAGCTACAATAGGATTGCTAATTAGGTTCAGGCCGTTAAAAGCCAAGGTCAGTAAAATGATCTTGTAGTAACATTTACGATGACCTTTTGGGCTTTCCCCCCTTGCTTGTGGCTTTTTGCTCGTAAGTGGCAAGTCGATCCAATTTTGCTAAACCCTCTGAATTCTGACCACAATGCTGCTTATTCTGGTTGTAGCCTACTTTATCTCTAATAACAAACTCGTGCTTAGCTTCAGGCTCTTCAATACGAAACTAAGAAGATTCACCAAGAGATTTTCATTCAATGGGAAGTAGTTTAAAATAGCATTGTGCCACTGAGCTGTAATCAGTCTTGAAGGAGCTGGTTTTTCTTTTATACCACCAAATTTGAAAGAGGGTAGTGATGAGAAAGGCATTTGGTTCTCACTTCAAGGTGAACCTACCTAATTAACATTTTTTTGCGGGGGGGGGGATATGTTGAACCAAAATGCAGCTATTCTTCAAAATGGACACTTCTCTTAATTTCCAGTGCTGGTCTTCATTCAAATGATGTGTACAGAATGCATATACTAGGATAAAGTGCAGATTCAAAAAGGCATGTTTTTAAAAAATCCTGACATTTGCTTTGTGAATATGTGTTTATATTAGGTAAATTCACATGCAAAAATATGTTTGTTGGGAGAAACATGTTCAAAAATGCTAACAAATTTTTATGAGGACTTTAAAAAATACAAGGTGATGAGAAAATGTGGAAAACTGAGTTTATGAGTAGGAAAATGAGAAATTAAGAGAAACGAGAATTGATGGATTAAGTTAAGAGTAACAGCTGTATACGTAACAACAGTAGAGAATAGAAACAAATAAAATTGCAACTTAATTACAATGTACAACCACCCAATTTGATATTAAATTCCAAGGAATTTAAGTAAAGAGTTGGTGCCCAGAACTCAACAATCCTGCATCTCAGAGCAAAGGGTGTTCCAAATCTGGGGCACCATCTACTGAAACAATCCCTATGCAATATTCAAGTTCCTTTCCTATAGGGATTTTGTAATGTGTAAAGAAGCACCATTTCACGGAAAAGGCATTTGAATATTGTGTGGCGATTATTACAGGCGAGGGTGTATGAAGTGTTGGGGAGCCAGGAATGGTGAGAGGCCATTCCCTACTGTTGTGTCATTGTAGAGTACCTTGCAACAAACAACAGGTTCTATTGCTGATGACAGTTCTAAAACAAAACAAAACCCTGCAATCTAAATACTGTAGCAGTATCTTCTTCAGTGTCATTGGGTGGGGTAATACCTACAACTGGGCGCTGTGGTCTAAACCACAGAGCCTAGGGCTTGCCGATCAGAGGGTCGGCAGTTCGAATCACTGCAATGGGGTGAGCTCCCGTTGCTCAGTCCCAGCTCCTGCCAACCTAGCAGTTTGAAAGCATGTCAAAGTGCAAATAGATAAATAGGTACCACTCCGGCGGGAAGGTAAACGGCATTTCCATGCGTTGCTCTGGTTCACCAGAAGCAGCTTTGTTATGCTGGCCACATGACCTGGAAGCTGTACACCGGCTCCCTCGGCCAATAACACGAGATGAGCGCCGCAACCCCAGAGTCGGTCACGACTGGACCTAATGGTCAGGGGTCCCTTTACCTTTACCTAGGGTGTGCTAGAACATTTCTAGGCCATTACTGGAAACCAGAGGGAATACATTTTTTTAAGGCATGTTAAGAGCATTCTTCTGCGTTAAGCCACTCCATCACCAACATCTATCACTGCACAAGCTAGGTTAGAAGGTAAAGATGGCTTGTGTTTGCCTCGGGCAACTTATTAGCCAACAAGAAAGCCTATTAGGCTCCCTAGTATCCCTGGCATAGCTACCACCTCTGGGAGTGCAAGGAGACATTCCTGCTGATGTGATAAATGCTAATGGGATCTAAGATCACTGTTTGAAATGAAGGGGAATGTTATCCAGTGATTATAGAAGTTGTCTAGCCTGGAATACAAATGTTAAATGTGAATGATAAAGGAGAGCCCTTTGGTGACAGGATTAATGGGAAGCCTTTTTGTGTGGCCAGATCTTTTGTTTAGTATTTCTTTCCTCCAGTTTTGTACAAGCTGAAATGCTTTCCACAGTTTGCTGAAGCTAGCAGAACCCCAAAGCAATAGCTACCGAAGCCCTGCTCTTTTCCTAAATGTGGGGGTATTGGGCCCAAACAGGAAAACAACTTGCAAGGTTTTCTTTTAATTTTAGCTGCCACATTTTGAGCAGTTATATTATTTGTTATTCCAGAAAGCAATAAAGCCTGTGCATTGTTAATATGGGTAGCTTTAAGTTAAGACTTGCTAATCTCATAGCCCTCTTTGCATACATAAAATTAGACAAAATTTGTAATAATGTAAGTTACCCCGAAGGAGAGTCAGCATGGCAATGAGTCCAACTGCCACAATCCCTGCACTAACTCAGACAAATGAAAACTGTTCAATAATGCGAAAATAATTCTGAAGTGGGGTGGGATGTTACAAGTGAGGGGTATTCAGCCTCTTCAAAGTAGCGCTTTAAAATGCTTCAGAAAATCGATCTCTGCTCAATTGAATACAAACTGACCAGATCTGCAATTTACAGATTGAGGTGTGGATTGGAATTTTGTTCTCCACGGGCTTTTGCATGTTGCAACAATAATAGCAACACCCAAAACCTATTTAAATATTTTAAAATGCATTTAGAAAGCCATATTTTGAAAGAAAATATATTTATAAATGTGTATTTAAATAGTATTTCTGTGCAGCTTAATAATAATAATAATAATATGGAAATGAGAAGCAGTAGATTTATGTATGAATGCATGTAAAAGTGGTATCTGCTGGAATTACAGAGCAACCCAAGCCCCCTTTGTGGTGGATGGGGAAGGAAGGTTAGATTAGGCAGAAGCGTCTCCCACCACCACTACCAAACCTTGTGAATTTCTGTTGGCTCTATAGCAGCTTCTGCCTGGAAAGAGATGTCCACACAACTTCACCAGCATGCAACTCCCCCTTCCGCCTGCCAAATTTGTGGACAGATGAAAGTGCTACCAGTAGCAGTCAACAGAAAGACATGAAACAGGAATTTCCAGGGCAGGGAGAGGGCAGAGCTGAACTTGTTCAGAATCCATTGAATCCCAAGCCAGCCCCACAGCTGTCATGTGGTAGCACTGGGCCCGCTTCAGGCCTGGTTGCTGCACCAGCTCCAGGTTGGTGTGGTGATCTGCATGCTCCACCTCAGCTGCCCTCTGCAGCAGGACAACGGGTGCTGTGATGACCATGCCATTCTGTAAAGATTGCTCCCTAAATATTGTTTATTTTGGTGTCTCATTATTTGTCCTGAGGTTTCCTGGTATTTGGCTAGTGTCAGGACCATTCTAACGAAAAGATGACCCTGACCACTCTTTGTCCCAGCCACGCCTTATATGCTCTGCAACAGAAAATGTGATCACGGAATAATTTTAATGTGATTAAGTCACTTGTTTATTCCATTTTACCTCACCTTTCCACACAAAGGGGACTCAAGAAAACTCACAGCGATAAAGGCAATATCAAAGCAATGCAAATGTTAACTTCACATAAGATAATAAAACAACTACAAACAATACCATTACTATTACAGTACCTCCCCCGCTCCCTGTCCCCATCCAGGTAAACAGCAGTGATGCCAGCGCTGGGAGACTGACTCCACCCCATGCCCCACCACTGCCTGACACCTAGGCCATGTTTGCCAAGATCAATAGAAATATTGAATGCCATTGCCACCTTGACTGATGCTGCCTCTGTTGCTTAAGAAATTAAGCTCATTAATTTCATCTGCTGTCATCACATGGTATAATTTTCTATAATTTACAGAATCACACTGGAAAACATGGCATTTCAAATGCAACCCACATTCTTTCCCATTAAAAATGTGTTTATATTCCTTGCTAACTTATTCACTGATTTCTGCTCTGGGAGGCAGAGAAAGTCAATGAAGAATGTTTCTGTTCTTGCTGTCACTGATACAGTTTATCACCCCCTTTCAAGGGGATTTGTTTTTCTTCTCTGGGCATTTTACTTTTGAGAAAGCATTGATTCTTCTGAACATCTGAAACGCTGACAACAGTACGTAGGATTTATTTTGTTCAGAAAAATAAACTTGATTGCTGCTATGTGTGTGAACCCAAGAGACCTACAATTCACTTAAGTTACAGGGACAAAAGATTGCAAGGTTGTCCATTTAAGCCAGCTCTGAATAACATCTGGCCCTTTTCATTATGGAAACTTCTGCCTTTAACTGGCTTTACTCAGCACTTAATATTTATTTATATGATGGATTTTGTTGACAGCCTGAATCTGTGCTTCGCTGCACGGGAGATCATAAGATCTGGTGCTGCTGTTCCAGCACATTTTATCCCTGAGTGCTGGCTGAACTTGTGTAAAAAGCCCCAAGCACCCTTTTTGGGGGGAGAATTGCAGCCCCCTGTCCCATGGAGGAAAACAGGGTGAAAATTGATCTCCACAGCTCAGTGGCAGAACATACACTTTGCATACTTAAGGTTGAATACTCATAATCTGAATTTTAAGGTATCTCAGGTAGCAAGGCTGTGAAGATGAAATATCTTGGAGAGTCCTGAAATAAGGAGGGATGAATTAACTTTTTTTCAGTCTGTCTCACTTAATAAGTCCAATACGTACTGTTTTTACATCATTCTGTGATTCTTTCTTCAAAAGGATGGAAATTTGCATCTTTTAATGTTGCAACAAAAAATTACTTTTGCTTACATTTTACCTGAAAGATTGCATGCTTGTCTGCCTTTAAATATAAAATACACATTTTCTACTCTTTTACATAGGGCTTTTTTCCCAACTGAGAACTGTATTTTAAAAATTCAGAGAAGTCTTAAAACTTAAAAAATAATAAACCTTAAGGTAAAGGTAAAGGGACCCCTGACCATTTGGTCCACTTGTGACCGACTCTGGGGTTGCGACGCTCATCTCGTGTTATTGGCCGAGGGAGCCGGTGTACAGCTTCCAGGTCATGTGGCCAGCATGACAAAGCCACTTCTGGCAAACCAGAGCAACACGCAGAAACGGCGTTTACCTTCCCGCCGGAGTGGTACCTATTTATCTATTTGCACTTTGACGTGCTTTCGAACTGCTAGGTTGGCAGGAGCTGGGACCGAGCAACAGGAGCTCACCCCGTTGCAGGGATTCGAACTGCAGATCTTCTCATCAGCAAGCCCTAGGCTCTGTGGTTTAACCCTCAGCGCCACCTGCGTCCCTTTAAATGATAAGCCTAGGCTATGTAAAACAAGTGGGTTTGTTGAACAACATGGTCTGAATAAAATCCTTGAGTAGCCCAATCCTACAAGGCCAAGTAGCCCATACAGGACAAACATGTATGCAGTACAAGGCAACTTCAAATGTTCATGTAAGCTTAGCCATTATTCTGCCCCAATTGCCAGAATATGGTACTGTTTTAACTGTTGCAGCTGTGCCCAGCAGGCTAATATATTTAGTAGGATGTATAAGAGACAAATCATGAGCAAATCCTGAGTGATTTGGGGTTCTTTTCCTCCCACCCAAAGCATCATGTCATTCTGTTTCTATACTTTTCTGTAACATATAGATACCACATTTGTTGTATCTATGGTTTTGCAGGAAGTGAGCCTGCCCAAAATGAATGAATGCCGAAGTGTGCCAGATTATTATTATTTTTGTTGAAGCACAGCAGAGGATTTATTTATTTTTTAAGCTGAAATCTTCATTTAAGTTGGGTTGTTTTTAAGTTCTGCACTGTTCTTTTTTGAAGGGGGAAACCCAAGTAAACCCAGAGCTCTTCAGAACTCTACAGGCAGCTTTCTAGACAGTCTTTCATTTTAGGGCCTATTGGCGAAATGCAAGGTTTAGCACCAGAAAGGTCAGAGTAAAGCTGCAAAGCTTTGGAATACAAGCAAGAATAGGCACTACTTGGCCACTTCTTAAGTATCTTAAGATAAGAAAGAGCAAGGGACAAACCCCTGTTCACCCCACTGTAAATATGACACTAATATGAAGGACGAAGGAAAGTGAATCCCTTTTACTTCCCCCACAAAAATCCCATGAGCCTATTTTTCTGCAGTTTGACAGATGTAAACCACCCTGGAGGGGCACCTCTGCTTGTAAATGTTATCCACTTTGATTAAAAGACCCAAAAGTTACAGCCATGTTTAGATTCCCCATTATAGTCAAAGGAGAGCATAGACCTTCATTTTGTACAGTGCAGCTTGAAACCCAAAACACCTACCGGTATCACAGTGGAGAGAGAGCACAGAGCAGTTCGAAAACATTTTGTTGGTCATGGAATTTATGTCAGGTCGACAACAACCAAAAACAGTACAGAGGGCAAAAACCCCACTTTTTTCCAGACGTAATTTGGTTTGTAAGTAGGGTGTCTCCTGCATTTTAAAACATTTATAAGAAAATATGAATATTACAATCTGTTACATTTTTAATTTCTTAATTGCACTCTCTCTTATTTGCTCACTCAATTATTTAAAACACACAAAAAGATCAGCACAACATATAAACATACACAAAGGTTTTTTAAAAGATAAAAGTAATGTAGATTGGTAAAACTAAAAGAACTTCTTTATATGTTTCTTTCCTTCCCTGAAATTGCTGTGGAAGCAACAAACAGAATAGTACTTAAGGCTGCTGTATATTAAAATGAGCAGGATTTATCTTAAGCCACAATTATGCCAATCTGCTGTATGGATTATTATCATTATTAGCTATAGGGATTATTATTGCTATTAGGAACATCAATCATAAACAAGGACCCCACTGCGCAATCACCTCTAAAAGATATTTAACCTACTTAACACACTTAAAACACTTTGGGAGGAAAAGCCAACCCTCTGCCTCGTGGAATTAACAATCTAAATTTGCAAACGCAAGGCAATGCAAGACAGAACATGAGAGAGAAAGAACAATCAAGTAATAAGCACAGTACAAGCAGTGGGTGGCTCAGCAGTTCACCAAGCTCTTCAATGGAGCCATTAATAACATTTTTAGAGGAAAAATTTGAAGGACTGATAAGAAGCTTTGTGGTTACTTAAGGTAACGCATCCCAGGCTTAGAAAAGCACGATCCAGAGAGGGAGGGTGGGATCTAAATATGCTTCTTGGAAAATTCATTGTTAGAGCAAAGACACACACCCACCCCCCACCAGAGTTGTTGATTAACAGGGGAGCAGTGTGTGGAGAGAGAAGACAAAACACCCTGCCCTCATTTACTGGCTAGTTGTCACAAAAGGGGGAATACTTTTGTGATGTGTCTCTAATTGGCAATTCTGGTTATTTCCAGTGGTTCCACACAAGTAAATGAGATCCCCATGAAGTTTTTACTGTCTCGGATTTAAAAGTTTACATTACCCTCATTTCTCCACACACCAGCTTGTACAGTACTCAGAATGGGTTTGATTGCCATGAGTATCAATCCTTCATACAAACTTCTTCCTCATTGTTCCAAGCACGTAATGTAATGCCCTTCGTCCCAAGACATATTCTGTCTGTTTTCTATTTGGTTCTGTTTCATAAATTATGGTAATTTTATAAATGGTGGAAGGGAAAGATCCAAAAATCACTAAAGGTTAATTTTGGAACTAAAGGTTAATTTTGCATATGCAAATAAACACTGGGTGGAATTCATTGTCACATTTCCCCAATCATTCCATTGAGCAAGCATCTCCTCTCCACCTCCTCTTCTGGGTGCTCTCCCAACCACTGCCACCCTGCCAATTTCAGGGGGTGGAGTGGGCAAACAGGGGAGGAGAGGTAGAAAGCCCTGTTGTACAAGTGGAAATCATTACTCAAGGCTTCAGCTGATGTGGCTGCTTAGGTGACTCCTGCCCATTGTTATTTCCAGTGCCGTCATACAGGTTGTAGTCATAGAGTTCAGCTCAACTAATGGAATTTTCCTTCCTCTCCTCTCTCCAAGTCAGGGCTGGATAACCCATGAAGCAAGGTGAGGTGACTGCCACAGGTGGCAGGATCTACAGGGGCAGCAGATCCCAATATATTCCTTAATCCCCAAACCCCATTCCTAATGTAGAGCTTTATCCCCCCCCACTTTTTTCTGATGTAAATCTTCACTCACCCCTTCTTCCCTGGCAGGCAGTAGGGGCACCATTTTGTTATTCCCCTCAGGTGCCAAAATGTCTTGGACCGGCCATGTCCCATGCTCACCAAAAATTTGCTCTGGAGTGCCCCCCCCCCAACTCTCTATAGTAGATTCTTAGGATATACTAGGGGTTGCAGCATGGGATGCTCTGTTGCACAAGCAGATGTGTGCTGCATGAGCAGAACAGTACAGTGCATATAACCCTATGCATATATATTCAAAAGTAAATAGCATTAATTTAACTTTCTCCAGATTAAGTGGTTTTCGGATTGTAGATGATGTAAACTAGTTCAGGTCATTGATATATTTTATATTTCCTAAATTCAATTTGTATAGTAGCTCTGTGTGTGTGTGTGTGTGTGATTGAACATTGCTGTGGCTTTTGGGAAGTGCAGTAAAGAATGGCTAACTGACCTTCATTCACTGAATCCACCTTTTAGCCTGAATGAAGCGTTCTCTCTCTCTCTCTCTCCTGCCCCCTCCCCTCTCTCTATGGTTTGAAGTGACTGTTGCTTTCCCCCTACTGTCATCTCAAAGCCCCGGGCATCAACACTCCCTTTAAACCTCATTGTTGCCCTCTCTGAACCCTGAGTTCTCCTCCCTTCCTTTTATTTATCCAAGCCTCTTAGGCTTAAGTGCAGGTATTATATAGACTTCCAGCAGTGGAGTCGGCGCATTTTTAAGACTATAAAAAGAATCTGCCTTGGGGACCAAAGTAGTCAGTTGCAAAACCAGACGGTCAAAATGGAAATTGCTTTTCTCCTAGAAATTCCCTTCAGTCTCTTGCCATCCCCTCTAAACATTTGCAGGAGTCCTAGAAGCTCACGTGAAGCTGACACTGTTAGCATTTTGCAGTCTATTCAGAAGGTTGGCATTCATCTGACAGAGGCCCTTTGTGCTGACTTTGTCCTTTTTGTTTCCTCTTTTGTGACATCCAGAAGGTGGATACTTCAGTGTGGCTGAGAGTCTGTAGGGAAGTAAGCTTGAAGGCTGCTCTAAAAATGTCTTCTGGTGGCATAGCAGTCAATAGTTTAAGGCTAAATGTTAAGTCCAATACAGAGTGTTAGGCAATCGCTTTTCCCCCAGGAGATGAAGTAATTTCCCACACCTTTTTTCTCACTCCTATTTCACGAGAATAAAGGGGTAGGACCTTATATTCAGCTAGTGGAAAGAGTCATGAGGAAGTCTACTCTACAGACTAGTGATGGTGGCCAGATATTGATGCTATACTGAAGGCCCCCTTTCCAAAGCTGTTTCTAGACACTGCCCCTGCACATGCAATGAGGTCTCATAAGGCAAACTGTTGGTAGGAAGGTTGTATTGATTAATACAACCATTGGAAGAACTAAATATCCAATTAACCAAATTCAGAAAATACTGTTAGGTGGTGGGTTTTTTGTCTTACTCAGGTGGGCAACTACTCTCCCCAGTCCCCTCAGCATGTAAACAGCCACAGTCTGTGGCTTCCCAGGAAAGAACTGCTCATTTCTCAGTGAGCCTTGGCTTTGTGAACCCAACACACACATACCACTGTCCAGCAGCCACCAAAATGTGCATGTAAGCCCTAAAGAGCACTCCACCACCAGGACCACTATGCTTAATGAAATGGAAAGGCTTAAAGGGTGCCTCAGTATACCAGCGTGGTGTAGTGGTTATGAGCGGTAGACCCGTAATCTGGTGAACCAAGTTCGCTTCCCCGCTCCTCCACATGCAGCTGCTGCGTGACCTTGGGCTAGTCACACTTCTCTGAAGTCTCTCAGCCTCACTCACCTCACAGAGTGTTTGTTGTGGGGGAGGAAGGGAAAGGAGATTGTTAGCTGCTTTGAGACTCCTTAAAGGTAAAGGTAAAGGGACCCCTGACCATTAGGTCCAGTCGTGACCGACTCCGGGGTTGCGGCGCTCATCTCGCGTTATTGGCCAAGAGAGTCGGCATACAGCCTCCAGGTCATGCGGCCAGCATGATAAAGCCACTTCTGGTGAACCAGAGCAGTGCACGGAAATGCCGTTTACCTTCCTGCCGGAGCGGTACCTATTTATCTACTTGCACTTTGATGTGCTTTCGAACTGCTAGGTTGGCAGGAGCCGGAACCGAGCAATGGGAGCTCACCCAATTGCGGGGATTTGAACCGCCAACCTTCTGATTGGCAAGCCCTAGGCTCTGTGGTTTAACCCACAATGCCACCCACGTCCAAACTACTACTACTCCTCTTCTTCTTCTTCTTCTTCTTCTTCTTCTTCTTCTTCTTCTTCTTCTTCTTCTTCTTCTTCTTCTTCTTCGTCTTCCCTTTAGTCGCTCACTTGCTTGCACTGAATTTCAAATGAACAGATCACACAGCTCCATATGAACCACACAGGTTCATATGAATCCATCTGCAATACCCCAAATGGTATTTCTTTTTCATGATTTTCTTTACTTCATAGACTTGACAATGAAAGAGGAACACTGATGGCTCATGGCAGAAACCTATCTGTAGGAAGCTGCCAGTTCTCCCAAACCAGCTTTCCACTAGTCACACATAATTTCACTGTCAAGATGTATGCATTAAGCCCACATTACTAATTGATATTGCTCTAGACTGTCAAATGGTGGTGTTTTTTTATAATAAAAGAAAACCTCTTTAGAGTGGATGAATGGGGGAAATATAGTTGGTACTCGGTGCTCTGGGTCTTCTCAGTTTTTAAAAGGGTTGTTTGTTGCTGCTAGATGCATCTTAGTGTTATTAACTAGGGGGAAAGGTCCAGCCATATCAAATTGACTGAAAGAGAAGTGACAGCCAAGCGGAGCTGAGGAGGTCACCATTCAAATTAAAAGGTGATAGAGAAGAGCATTATTCACTTCTGTGAAAGTCCTTAAGCAGGAAGGAAAAACAAGAATTCTGAAAGGGCTCTGGAGAGAAGTGATTTACACTGAATGAATATTGTTACATTTATGTACTGTTTCAAGAGGATGCAATTATTGGCTTTGGCTGTGATGTTTCCAACAGATTTCAATTCCACTCCATGTATGTTTCTTGAATGTTTTCCTCATAGTTTTCACCAGGGCCGGATTAGACCTTTAGAGACCCTAAGCACCTAAAAGATTTTGGTGCCCGCTTTCAAAATATAAACAAGAATAAACTGTGTACCACTATTTTCTATTATTACTATTTTATTATTGCTATTTTATTATCATGATTAGTATCTGTGTGTGTGTGTGTGTGTGTGAGAGAGAGAGAGAGAGAGAGAGAGAGAGAGAGAGAGAGAAATATTTTACACACACACACACACACACACACACACACACACAGTGCTTTTTTTCTGGGGGTACGCATACTCCTAAACATTTTTTGAATCTAAGTTTGGCCTCATTTTATTTCAATATGAGTAGGAAAATGAGAGTACCACTAAACATTTTTTTTTAGAAAAAAGCACACACACACACACACACACACACACACACACACACCCTCTCTCTCTCTCTCTCTGTGTGTGTGTGAGAGAGAGAGATTCTGTAATTTATTGTGGGTGCCTTTTTTGTGGAACCTGATTCAGCTGTACCATGTGGTCCATGGTAGATCCAGCAATGGAAAATATATGTGGTGCCCCTCAGTGTTATCAGATTAAGAACAGGACATATGAATTACTGCAATGAGTAGATTAAGGGTGCCACCTTGCCCCCAGGCTGTGCAGTTAAGGTCAGCCTATCGCTCGGCATACACGCATGGCTGCTGCAGATTTGGGAGGGGCCTTCCTGATTTGGGGGGGGGGCTCCCTTCAGCTGCCCGGGCTCCCCCAGATGGCGTCTATGGATCTGAGGATATACAGAGGTTTCCTTCACAAATCTTTATCCAAGAGTTTTCCAATGAAAACGGTACCAGGGCTTACGAAATTTAGTCTCCTAGGAAATATTTGGAAAAATTAAGAAAAATCTTTAAACATTTTAAATTCATTCTTCTTGTAATTAATTTTTTGTATTTAATTAATGTTAATGCTACTGTTCAGTTTTGATGGGTCTGTAATGTGCCTTTCATTGAACATTTTGTTTTGTTTTTGTTTCGTTATTATTATTAGAATCTTGTACTTATGGAATTTTGTGCATGACCTAAGGAGGGCAAGTTCGTCCTGAAATATAATTTATAAATAAATAAATGGTAGTAGCATTACTCCTTCTAATACTATGTTACAGCTCTACATAAAAAAAGTAGAACTCCGTGTGTGATCATTCGCATTCCTATGTGACAGAACACAAATAAATACGTCATGATACTGATATCACTCTTCTGTTACAGAGGTCTGTTTCCAGCAGATGACTTCCATATTTACATGGTACAATAAATCTGACATGAAAATGTAAGACCTGGACGTGGCTGAACAAAGGGTAAAGAAAACCAAATTTAGCTTGTAATAAATGGATTGCTTTGTAAAAGAATATGTCAGCCACTGAGTAATATGGAATATATTTGACTGGGTCATTTTTTATGCAGTAGGAAACCACTAGATGGCTTTCACTGCAAATTGCTGAAGCATTGTGCCTTAATACATTATCCATCATACAGAAGCAGAGAATACATATATCTATATATCAATAGAGAAGCAGACACACAAATAAACAGATTCTCCTCCCTGGTGCAAGGCATTGAAGGAAGGGCATTTTCTATTACTTAAAAGGCTAATCTCACTTGAAAACAGTTCGGGGAGGGGTATAGCATCTCTTATTTACTTAGATTTGCAATCCTTCTGAGTTCTATGCCTGTTCAATGCCTTTGTTCCCCCAATCTGTTGCACATGAGGGACGGATGGCAGGGAACACATTTCTGTTGCCTAGGTAACTAGGCTGATACTTCCTGCCTTGGTATACAGTGCTGGTAGCTTCATTGCCCGAAAGCACTGAAGAGCCATTGTTTCACCTCAATCTAGTTTAAATCATGATGTTGTAACACATGACTTGTTGGGACAACAGGTGGTTGGCCATGTGAATTTAGGTGCACATCCAAATATAAATTGCATGGAAAATAGTGCATGCAGGTGGACAGTCTCTGCTTTTGGGTGTGCTTCCACACAAGGAAATCCAATCCAGCTAGAGGAAATCAACTACCAAGCCTGTGATGTATCCAAAAACTGTTTTGAAGGAAAATCTCAAGCAATTTACTACTTCATATAACATATTCTACTAGCAAAACAATTAAGATCAAACATCTTAGTAATAACTCTTTCAACCACACCCAGTCGCCTTCAGAGACCTCATAAAACCACAAAGATCTGAAATCTCACATAGCATATTAATAATAATGTTCTCCCTACATCTGAAGAAGTTTGCATTCAGGTATCTGAAGAAGTGTGCATGCACACGAAAGCTCATACAGTGGTACCTCTACTTATGAATGACTCGACTTACGAATGGAGCTCCGTCCGCCATCTTGGATGCTGTTTAGATAGGATTTTTTCTACATAAGAATTTTTAGATAGATTGGGATTTTTTTCTCCCAATGCATTCCTATGGGATTTGACTTTTGCAGTTCAAAAAATCTACCCAAGCTATTTGACTATTTTCCTGTATTTAGGTTTGGGATCTTTGGGTTGGATCCAAACTAAGGCTGCAGTGTACTCCTAACCCAATTTACCTGATAGTGAGTCCCACAGCATTCAATAGGACTTACTTCTCAGTGGACATTTCACTGTAAGTCATGCTTTGAGTAGACCCATTGAAATCAATGGGACTCAAGTTAATTCTGCTTCAATCCAATTGATGTCACTGGGTCTCCTCAAAACATGTCTAAGTCTCGATCCAACTCTTTGACACTTTACTAGGCCACAGAGCTAAACTTATTATGATTAGATCAGTGGTTCCCAACCTTTTTTGGCCATGCCCCATCTAAGCATCTCTAAGATCCTGACCCCCGCGCCCATGACATATAATTCTTATTATTCAAAAACTGAGCTCCTACTCATGTGGAGGAAGCCTAAAAGGCCATTAACTTGGTCTAAACAAGCTTACAAATTGCCCCTTTAAAAATCAAAATGCCCCCCCCCACATTGGGAACCATGGGGTTAGAGTGGGGGGGGCTTGCATGTTTATCCCACAATAAACACACACCTGGAAGCATTCTAAGGCAATGAATAGTGCCCTATTAAATTAATAGTGCAACTTCAAATCACAGTTAATATATACAAGAAAGCTAATTAGTATCTATGTCTATATTAGGGACTGGGACACGGGTGGCATTGTGGTCTAAACCACAGAGCCTAGGCAATTCGAATCCCTGCGCCAGGGTGAGCTCCTGTTGCTCAGTCCCTGCTCCTGCCAACCTAGCAGTTTGTAAGCATGTCAAAGTGCAAGTAGATAAATAGGTACCACTCTGGCGGGAAGGTAAGCGGCGTTTCCGTGCGCTGCTCTGGTTCTCTAGAAGTGGCTTAGTCATGCTGGCCACATGACCCAGAAGCTGTCTGCGGACAAACACTCACTCCCTCGGCCTATAGAGCGAGATGAGCATGCGACCCCAGAGTCGTCTGTGACTGGACCTAATGGTCAGGGGTACCTTTACCTTTACCTATATTAGCGATGGGAGATAAATTCAGTTCAGTTCACATAGAAAGGTGAATCTACTTGATTGCACTTACCAAAGCAACACATGAACCAAAACACTGATAAGTCCACACATTTTGCCATGTAGTTCTTAAGCCAAGTAATGTTTACAAAGATATATATACCAGGGTAAAATGTGCCTCAAAATGTATACATTAAGAACATAGGAAGAGCCCAATGGATCAGACCAGTGGCCCATCTAGTCCAGCATCCTGTTCTCACAGCGACCAAGCACATGCCTGTTGGAAGCCCTCAAGCACAAGAACACTTCCTTCCAGTGGTTTCCAGCAACTGGTATTTAGAAGCATCACTGTCTCTGTTGAGACAGGCATCATGGCTAATGACCATCAGTATCCCTCTCAGCCACAAATTTGTTTAATCTTCTTTAAAAAGCCATCTAGTTGGTGCCTGTCATTGCCTACTGGGGGGTGGGTTGAGTCCCATAGTTTAGTGAAAATAACATAGGAAAATATGCTACAAAAGGGGGGGGATCACTTTGCAGGAATGTATATATTAGGAAAAATGCATATAGGCATCTATATTATGATAAAATTGTACTACATTGCTGATGAATTCATGAGGGCTCTTTAAAAAAAAATTCACAAACTAATGTGGGGCACTGAGTTAAAAAATGGAAAGATGAGAAACTGAGAGAAACCAAAATGGACAGATGCACCCATCCCTAGTATCTATAACTGTATCTATGTCTATCCATATTTTCACTATTGTTATTAGGTTTCTGAAACTTCATTGAGTATGTGGCCCAACACCCTTTCATTCCAAATTGCATCAGTCCTTAGGAAAGAAATTCCCAAAACTTTTTTTTAATTACACATGAAAAAACACCCACCCATCAAAAGTTACCAAGACGTCACAATTTTACATGGTTTTCATAATAGGTTCAGTATTCCATCAGGAAACTGGAAATAGTTTGTGGGTTGTAGACTTCGCTGGGCATTGGATTTCTTCACTTAGTTTTGATTTATAATGAAAAACTGTTGCTAAAAGGTTTTAAAGGCCAATGAGTGATCACCTTCCAGAAACAGGAGACAATTAAGAACTGCCAGATTGGGTCAAAGCAGGGTTCCATCTGGATCCTGTCTTTGATAGTGGCCTCTATAGAAGACTTCATAGAAAGCAGACAAAAAACAAAGCTGCTTGCAGCTAATCCCAAACTCTGTTTTTCTTTTCTATTAACCAAAGCTTTAGAGATGCTGTGAAAATAAGGTTGCATTCCCTTATGGCTCATGTACTTAGCAGCCAATAATTTATTTGTCTTCCACAAACTTGCCTAATCCTTTTCAAACCTAGCTCCTTAAAGATTTGTTTTGAGAAACAGGAAAAAATATTAACCCAGGTGGAATAACAACCGATTAGTATAGAACAAAACAAATAATCAGAAGTCTATTTTTAAAAAAAGAAAGAAACTTTTATAATACAACCCAATACATGATTTCTCAGAAGTAAGTGTTAAATAGGGCTTTTACCTAAGTAAGTATGCATAGTTTTGCATTCTTCAGGGGAAAATCACCTGTTAAGAAATACCCAACATGGAGGTACAGTATCCTGAATCAGGGATATCAACAGTGCTAAAGAGGAATCAAAACTGGACATGGGGGGTTGACTGGGATGCATGCCAAGATTATCATAGCTAAGGGTAGACCAGGAGTGGAGACAGAACTGGCTTCAGCAAAAATACTGTATATTAGCTGGGAGTTGTGATCAGGACAAAGAGCCAGAGTTTCAAATGTGTTGCAAAAAGCCTATGGGGTCAGTGCTACTCCCAAAAAGGAGGGTAATGTTAACCCAAGGTTTCAAACTGTAGATTCCCCAAATAAAACAAGTTGCTTTTGAAACAACCTGTGAGCCATAATGTGGCAGTGTAGACAAAGTTTTAGTAGGTAGACTAATGGTCTAACTCAGTATAAGTATAACTCATTCCTATGCTCCTGTGAATGGCACCCGATGATGTGGAGTTGCCCACAGCAAGCCAACAGCAAACAGATTTAAACCCAAGCTATTTTGTGAAATGTGCACCAAGTCAAAATGGATTGCAATCAATAGTTAGGTAGTAGTTCCCAATAAAATAGGGAAGATGTTTCAATTCTGGAAGATCCTGTCCTTCAAGTGAAGAGGCCAGCCACACAGAAGGTGGTGCAGAAACTCTGTAATATTTGAAGATGCAAAGAAAGCTGAGATATCACTAACTCTTTGACTATTGCAATATGAATTTAAAATTATCTTGACCTGAAAGAAAATGAGACTGTATATGTAGATGAAATTCTGAAATGAAAGCATTTACTGTACATATGTGTATAAAAAACCAAGGTACTATTAAGTATTGCTGAGGAAAGCCTAGTCATAAAAGTACATTGAGCGTTAAATGAGACACTCAAAAGCATTTTGATATTGTTAATAGAAGTACTGTAGCATCGAACTCAAAGTTGGTCAATGTTGTAGACCTGTTCTTACTGTATACCTACCTAGTCAAGCAGTTCCATTGCTTGGCATTCTTAGTGTAATTGAGGGAAGAAAGATGGCAAATAATAGTCTCCTATAATAACAGCTCTTATAAGTACCTGTTGAAAGCAGGATCTTGAGACCTCTTAAAGTGGCAAGAAGAATATAAAGAAGGCCTGTGTAATAAGGGTCTAAACTAGATTCAGCCGAATCCTGAATTGTGGGGTGAAGCAGGATATGTCAGAGAGAAGTTAGTCTTATCAGGGACAAAGTAGAATCTCTACAAAGTGGCAAGAGAGGAAGCAGGGCCTCCTGGAACACTTACATAGTGGTATCTCAGTGATTAAAAAAAAAAACATTTTTAAAATGCTGCATCTGATGTAAACAAAAGTAATGTCTCTAAGATTGTCATGAGAACAATCACCAGAATAAGGAGAAGGTGGAAAGTAAGCTTTGTTGTAACTGATAGGTCAAAAGTCTGTAATCAGGGGAAATGATTTTACCTGAAAAGTGAAGCCCTTTTACATACATTTGTCTGTACCCAGTGCTTTCTTTTCATTTTTAAAAAAATGTGTAGAGGTACTCTCATTTTCCTATTCATATTGAAATATTGCCCCTCAATGAGGCCAAACTTAGATTCACAAAATGTTTAGGGGTATGCATACCCCTGCGTTCCTCCAGAAGAAAAAGCATGGTTCTTCGCTAAGAACACCTCTTCCCTTTTTGCAGTTTTCAGATCAATTGCTCCCAATGCTAAATTATTCCTTTTCTATTATTGCCATTGGAAAATAAGGTTGCTTGGGATGTGGGTCGGGGCCTTTTCAGTTATGGCACCCAGGTTGTGGAACTCCATCCTGCAGAGAGGTTTGATTGGCTCCCTCTTAGAGGGTGTATGGATATGTTTTGTCTTGCTATTATTTTTAAACTGTTATTTTATTGTTGGTTTGTAGCTTTTCTAAGCTACTCTTGTACCTTTCAGTAGGGATCTTTGGGGGGCCAAAGCCAGAATGCAAATCATTTTTTAAAAAAATAAGTCAGCCAGCTCTGAAGCCTATTCTCTAACTATTTTTGCAGTGTTTGTTTTTTTGGCTTTCCCCTTCTGAGTGGTCTGCTGCTCACAGTATAACATATGCCCTCAATTTGGGAACTCTCGGAGATTTCAGCTGCAGTCACATTTATGATGAGGAAGGCACTCAAATTGCCAGTGGAAATTGCTGCAGCTTCAATCTGCAAGTTCCCACATTATACTTAATATGCAAATAAACTGCTTGGATGAGAGGTGAAGGGGAAGGAGGAGAAAGTTGCCTTCAAATGAGGAGGAAATACAGAGATTAGTTTAGCAACCAACAGGAAACCACTTTAAGACTGGAATCCTATACCTGTGCACTTGGGAATAAGCCCCCTGAATTCAGTAGGACTTACTGCTGAGTAGATACATAGAGGATTCGTGTTGTGAGGCAGAAAACAAAACTAGCCAGAGTCTGCAGAAGCATCTGCTGGGCATGGGTTAATAATTTCAATTAGACTTAAACCAGAGAATTAGAGTTATCCCTCCTCCCACCACACACACAAAAAAGGGGGGGAATGACATATCACTGGAACAAGCTACTCCAATTGAATCTGGTACAGTGAGGCTTGAGAACAACTTCTCCCCATACTGCAGCTCCATAAATCATCCTGCCTTTAATTACTGAGCCATGGTATTACATACGTAAGGTACTATATGTAATAATTCTGAAATAGGAGAAGAATTTTCCTGACATTAATACCGAGGTCCTGTTTTGCTGATCTTGTCTTTCTCCAAGTACTCTGATCTCATGTTTACTCTGATCTTATGTTTCAGGCTGTGCAAGGAACCCAGCTTGATTTTAGGAGCTGCATGCATAATCAGAATTGTGTGAGGGTTTTAGACTTTGTTGCAGGGGGGAGGATGGGGGAAGGCAGAAGGGAAAGCAAGGAGCGAGATTTAATTTAGATAGCAAGGGAAAGAGAGAGAGAGCTGCTACATATTTTTGTTTGATAGTAAAATTTTCACATTAAGAACTAACAAATAAATAGATCGCAGTCCACGGCAGGAGCAAGATAAATGCAGAGACATGAACAGCGTTTTGGAGAATTACACCAATAAATACAACTCACATCTGGATCATCCCTCTTGATTAAATGTAAGCCAGTTAGCTACTCCATGACCTGGAAGTTTATAGCCATTGCTCTATGTGCTATTAAAGATCTAATCAAACAGTCAAATGGAGGCAAAGTTTTATGAACGCTCCAGACTTTCATACGCATGATGCCCAATTACCATTCACAGCAATTGCGTGGAGGTTGGTACTGGTGGGATTCCATAGACGGATGTGTAACCCAGCTAGATCTTGATTTTCAGTATCGGTGCAGACTGCAAATGCAGGGTACATCTGTCAAACTGTAAAACAGATGTCCTAAGGTGAGCATGGCAACTTCCATGGAGCAGAATGGCCAAAGCTTGTTTGAGCTTGGTCTTCAGTATGAGCCTAGGCATTGTCAGCTCCTTTAGGTTCATGAGGACACCTGGGTTTCTGAGCAAGTGGCACAAGAACCACCTCTTCTGGTCATTTCTGCCCCCCCCATCCCCACTTCCAGATCACCCACCCTCAAAAAAAAGAGAGAAAGGGGGGAACTGTGCATGGAACCACCCTGAGACCTGTGGATATAGGGTGGTATACAAATGTTAATAATAATAATAAATAGGTGAATGTTGTAAATTCCATCTCTGTACATTTCAGAGTAGCAATTCACCTTTGTTCTCATTTATCTTCATTCTCATGTTAAAGGTGAGGAGGCAGGAGCAGCCCGCATGGTGGAATGGTGCTACAAAGCCACCGTCTCAACACCAGGGTTGCTGCCACTTACTAGGATGGAGCAGGACAGAGCAGAGCAGTGGTGAGGTCAGGGCTGCATGGCCACCTGAGCAGAGCCAATCTGGAATTCACATCAGTGTGCCAGTGCTGCCCTGACCTCACTCTTACCCTGCCCTGTTCCTGTAATCAGCAGCTGGCATTGGGAGGGCAGATCCACTGTCAGCAGGTATAGTTGAGAAAGAGTGACTAGACCCAATCCCCATTGAATTTAAGCATAATCTGGTATTTCAGCTGAGAGTGAAGTCCAACAATCTGTAAAAACAAAAAACAAAACAAAACATAACACACACACACACACACACACACACACAACTGAACACATAAGGGGGAAAGTCTAATTCATGTTTTCCTATTCAATGGATATTTTCAAAAGTGAAAGCCAATTGCCATTGAGGTGTACATTTTAGGAGACCTTGAACCTTGTGGCATACTTTCTCAGAGATGCCTTCAAAAACCATGGTGATATGTGGTCACTATGCTTCATAACTTTGAACATAGCCAGTTAAGAGTGGGGAAATTAGCTGATCAGCAAATGCCAAGAAGAATCAACGCCTCCAGCACTAAGGGACCAGCTGCAAATTGAAGCACTATGGCTTTTCTGATACCTCTTTTATATACAGCTATTCAGTGCCTTGGCTTAGAAACTGGTAAGAGGGAGAAATAAATGGCCTAAGCCATCTACATCCTAATAGATTTCCTATAACTTAATGCAGGAGCTCTTCAATCACCCTATTAATGTGCACAGTAAATGCAGTGTTGAAAAGAGACAGAAAAGAATAATGCCATACTCATACTCAAATGTACATGTGTTATATTTTCTTCCTGCTGTGTGATGCACATCCTGTGGTGAAGGAATGGTCAACCCTGTGATGCCGCATTACATTGCAATGTGGACACAGTGTATTATTAAGCACTCAGCAATAGTTCTAGGCGTAGTGCCATAGGGTTTAGTTTCTTTTACTATGCAATGCTACAGCAATGTGGGGGAAGAAGGCAGAATCCGAAGACAGTTGTTTCACCTTATCTAGCTCCTTCAGCAGGGTGGAAGTGAGAGCAGAGGTACAATCCACAGTCCTCCATTTTTTCTCACATTATTTCCCTCCCCCATTGGGAATCATGGCAGAGAAATAAAAGACATTGATTTAGCCCTAAACAGCCTTGGCCCTGTATACCTGAAAGAGCTTCTGCACCTCCATCGTTCAACCTAGACGCTGAGGTCAAGGGCCTTCTGGTGGTTCCCTTACTGTGAGAAGTGGCGTTACAAGGAACCGGGCAGCGGGCCTTCTCCGTGGAGGTGCCTGTCCTGTGGAACACCATCCCATCAGATGTCAAAGAGATAAATAACTATGGGATGCTATATTCCACACAAACACCTGGGTGCAAGGTGGCCTCCAGGAAAGCTTGAGCTCAAATACCTGTTGGTCACTGCTGATGGAAGGTACATTCGGGAGAAAGGGAAGGGATGCAGGGAGGAGGCACCTTGTAAGGGTAAGAAGAAAAGAGAAACCAGATGTGAGAAGGACATGGGGCAGCAGAAGGATGGCAAGGAAAAAAATGAGATGGGTCAGGTCTTATGAAAATGTCCAAATGAGATGAGGAGAGTTTTGTACATCTCTACTGGCACAGTAATTATGAACAATATTAGGGGTCAGCAACTTGATGCCCTCTGCTGGATTTTGTGGACTTCAACTCCCTCCAGTCTCAGCCAGTATGGCCTGTGGTCAGGTTGAGATTCCAAATGTCTAGAGCAGGGGTCAGCAAAGTTTTTCAGCAGGGGTCTGGTCTAATGTCCCTCAGACCTTGGGGGAGCTGGACTATATTTTTTTTGGGGGGGGAGGAGAACGAATTCCTATGCCCCACAAATAACCTAAAGATGCATTTTAAATAAAAGGACACATTCTACTCATGTAAAAACATGCAGATTCCCTGTCAGGGACACGGCCAACAGAGAGGAATCTCCAGAGGAGGAGGCTGGACCTGAGTCTCCAAGAAGTAGGAGGTGGAGCAAGCGATTAGAGCAGGGGCGGGCCAGCAGGAGGCGGGGGAGGACGTGGCGTATATCTGGCCTTGGGAGGGGTCAGAAGCCAGTCGAGTCAACTGACTCTGACAGCGAAGGATGAGAGGATGAGTTGTGGCAGCTTGGGCTGCTGTAAGCTGGTTATTGAGAAATAAACCTCAGCTACTTAAACTACCAGCATTCCATGTCTTGTGTGGGAGAAGCGTTAAACCTGCCATTCCCAGACCATCCACAGGCTGAATTTAGAAGGTGATTGGTTCGGATCTGACCCCCGGGCCTTAGTTTGCCTACCCATGGTCTAGAGTGCAGCACATTGCCTACCACTGAACCATATTAAAAAGGCATTATGTCTTTGCTTTCTTCATTTGAACTTCCTCTGCAGAGTTGGCTGCATCTTATCCAGTTCCATTCCTTGTCTACCAAAGGTATGTTGTTCTTCATACAAACATGGGCGAGCACCAATGGGCAGCAGTGCTCCCAGTTATGTGTCCTGCTTACGTGCAAGATGTGCACACACACACACACAGGCTGCTTGTTAACGGCCACCATTCAAAAGCCTGTTTGAAGTTCCACATAAACATTCAAAGTTTAACTAAACTTTCTGCTGCTGCTGCTTCAACATTCCCGTCTTCTTTAATAACCTCAGTGAAATCAATAAACATGACTGATTTTGCTAGCATAAATCACAGATGTCTCTTACAGCTCAGATATAATGAGACTGAATTGGTTTTGTTTTTTGGTTTGTACACCCCCCCCCCCTGCTTTCTATCTGCTGTTTTCATGTTGAAGAGCTCCTCTGAGTGCCTCACTTCACTTATGAGTGATTTAAACAGAGATTTGTTTTTACAAATGCACTTCTTTGTTGTTCTGTTAGGACTTCACTTTTTTCTGTGCACAAAAACTGCTTTATTATGGAATAATACCTTGTTCTTCATTTATTTAGTATTTATATCCTGATCTGCAGTACGTACCCCAGACAACAACTCATAAAAAGAATAAATAAAAATGTTAATATGTAAATAAATGAACATGGCCAAGAGCTAACTTAAATAATAAGCCACCTTCGTCACCAGTCTCCATTGTTCTGGCGAAGGAAGGAGGAGGAGGCGGAGGAGGAGGCGGTAACAGCAGCAGTGGGAGCAGCCCGGCCCGAGCGTGCCTCACCTTCCCTGGCCTCTGCCCGTCCTGAGCTCCTCGCCCTCAGGGGTCCGGCCTCCATGGGCGCCTAGCCCTAGAGGATGCGGAGCAGCGACGGAGGAGCCTGTCAGAGGAGCGGCAAGGCCGTGGCCTTCCCTCCCTCTCTGCGCTCGGCCGTGGGGGCACGACAGGAGAGCGCAGAGAGAGAGGGAAGGCCGCAGCCCCGTTGCTCCTCTCACATATCTTCTAGCGCCCATTTTCTAAACTGGCTGAATGACACTAATAATAATAATAATAATATTATAATTATAATAATATATTATTCTGTAATGTGGATATCATATACAAATCTCAGTTTATCATAAAGTTTTAGAGTGGTGTATATATGGTCTAGAATTTGCACAACATTCACAAATGCCTCATATAGAATGCCTAAATCTTTCACCAAGTGTTCAGCTGCAGAGGCATATCTCAGTCAGTAGAGCATAAGACTCTTAATCTCAGGGTTATGGGCTTTAGCTCTACATTGGGCAAAAGATTCCTGCATCACATGGGACTGGACTATATGACCCCATGGTCCCCTCTAACCCTACAAGCCTGTGATTCTATGATACAGCATGATGCTTGTTTGCACTATGTGACTTCATTTTTAAAATAAACTACGAATCTGTAATTATTAGGGTTAGGGGTGGTATTGCTTGCTTCTGCACCTTCAGGTTTTTAATTTCTGTGACTTGGGCTCACAGGCATCTCACCCAACAAAAACCATCCCTCACAGCAGCCTATGATAGGTGCCTTCATATTGCATCAACAGGGTGTGAAATATATCCTGAGATGAGACCAAGGGTCAAGCAAGGTTCAAGATGGAGAATCTCATGTCATATTTACGTTATGTTAATTTTATATCCATGCCATGATCTACAGAGATAGACCATACTGCATGACACCACCTATCCACACCCTCTAAGCAGCAGTGGTGCAACCAAAGGTGAGGTAAGCATCATCCATGCCATCCACTAGTGAGATTAGCCTAACCCTGCCTCAATCACAAGCAGTCAACCTCTCCACTTGTGCCTCACTGTCCATGTCTTGCTTGAGGGAAGGTCTCTGTTATGTATTAAGTTAACTGCAGTACTCCTTCTGCCCACTGTGGCTGCAGTTCTCACTCAGGTCCACAATGGGGGTTATGTATTAAGTTAACTGCAGTACTCCTTCTGCCCACTGTGGCTGCAGTTCTCACTCAGGTCCACAATGGGTGTTATGTATTAAGTTAACTGCAGTACTCCTTCTGCCCACTGTGGCTGCAGTTCTCACTCAGGTCCACAATGGGTGTTATGTATTAAGTTAACTGCAGTACTCCTTCTGGCCACTGTGGCTGCAGTTCTTACCCTGCCCACTGTGGCTGCAGTTCTTACTCAGGTCCACAACATGCAAATGAAGGATTGAGAGTGCTGTTCATGGATTGGGTAGCTAGGGGAAGTTTGTTACTGTTGCAAGTTACTGAGTACTATATAAGCCAGTTGGCTAAGCTACTGTTCTGCCTGGACTTAGAGCTAAAATAAAGAGCTGGTTGTTTTGAGAGCTGTGTCTTCATCCTTCTTACCCACTATTCTACAGTCTCCCACTTCAATCACTTGATAGGCAGGAGAGCATAAGAAGAACCCTCTGGATCAGAACATCCTGCTCCCTGGGAAGCCCACAAACAGAACATGGAGCCAATAGGCCTCTTTTGCTATTGCTCTTCTACAACTGGTAATTTAATGGCATACTGTCTTTAGCTTTGGAGGCAGCAGGTACCAATTACAATGACTTGCAGCCATTGCAGTGGAGGTTGGTTTATTAGAACTAATAAGGCACTGCCTCAACCAACATTAGCCTGCTGTCTAACCCCCTTTCAGTGACTAGTGGTCAACATGTTCTGTGGCAGCAAATTCCATAAGTTAACTATGCATTCCTTCTGTCTGTCCCCAATCTACCACCAAACAGCTTCACTGAATGACCTCACAGTGTTATGAGAGGGAGAAAAACTTCTCACTATGCAAAGAACAGATAACACATATGTATTGCTAACTTGTGTAGTCCACCTTATCTTTAAAGAGCAGGACAAGTAGCAAAATGTCTTAATTTCATTTATCCTGATAATGGCACTGTGAGTTTGGTCACTTTCCCATTTTATATCTAATGATATAATCTAATGCTAAGGAGCATTTCAGCGTGCGTGAATAGTCTAGTATTATTTTATATTGCCTTACTGTCTTCTGAGGTAAAAAGGTAAAGGGACCCCTGACCATTAGGTCCAGTCGTGACCGACTCTGGGGTTGCGTGCTCATCTCGCATTATTGGCCAAGGGAGCCGGCGTATAGCTTCCAGGTCATGTGGCCAGCATGACAAAGCCACTTCTGGCGAACCAGAGCAGCACACGGAAACGCCGTTTACCTTCCCGCTGTAGCGGTTCCTATTTATCTACTTGCATTTTGATGTGCTTTCGAACTGCTAGGTTGGCAGGAGCTGGGGCCAAGCAACGGGAGCTCACCCCGTTGCAGGGATTCGAACCGCCGACCTTCTGATCAGCAAGCCCTAGGCTCAGTGGTTTAACCCACAGCGCCACCTGGGTCCCAGTCTTCTGAGGTAGGTTAAACTAAAAGATAATAACTTTTTCAAGGTTACTGGGTGGGTTTCATGACTGATGGGGGATTTAAACAAGTCAAGTGTGAAATCCGCCACAGGAATTCATAGTTCCATTTTCTGCCTGGGGTGTAAGTAAAAAATTGTAAAGAAATTCTCTGAGGAAGTCCATGAAAGATCAGGGCATTAAAAAAAAGTTAATTTTTAAGGTGCCACAAGAATCTATGGGTGAGATGTACCTAATGAGCCCTATCAATGCAAGCCCTGAGCATGGACTTCCACTTCTGCAATGGGGTTTTCCCCACTCTCCTCCCCCACCGTGTGTCCCCCAACGTTGGCTCAGGTTGGCTCAGTGGATCAAGAGAAATGTAGTGGGCTTACATCAAGAAGATCCTTCATGGGTAGTAGTTCATTCTGCACCAAATTGTATGAAGTTTAGTCATTAAGTTTAGTCATTAAACTTCATAGACACAATTCAATGGGTGCTTAAGCTCATTGATTTCAATCAACTTATGCACACTTACTTTTGTATTGAATGTTGTCCTTTTTCATATACCTGTTTTGTCACAGCCACTGCAGGCATAGTGGTGAATGCGGCAGCCACGCAGGGTGTCCAGACTCTTTCAGCTATGAACCCAAAGGGTGCTCATCAATGGCTCCTCCTCATCCTGGAGAGTAGTGACTAGTGGGGTGCCACAGGGTTCTGTCTTGGGCCCAGTCTTATTCAACATCTTTATCAATGACTTGGATGATGGGCTTGAGGGCATCCTGAGCAAGTTTGCAGACGACACCAAATTGGGAGTGGTGGCTAATACCCCAGAGGACAGGATCACACTTCAAAATGACCTTAACAGATTAGACAACTGGGCCAAAGCAAACAAGATGAATTTTAACAAGGAGAAATGTAAAGTACTACACTTGGGCAGAAAAAATGAAAGGCACAAATACAGGATGTGTGACACCTGGCTTGAGAGCAGTACATGTGAAAAGGTTCTAGTAGTCTTGGTAGACCACAAACTTGACATGAGTCAACAGTGTGATGCAGCAGCTAAAAAAGCCAATGCAATTCTGGGCTGCATCAATAGGAGTATAGCATCTAGATCTAGGGAAGTAATAGTACCACTGTATTCTGCTCTGGTCAGACCTCACCTGGAGTACTGTGTCCAGTTCTGGGCACCACAGTTCAAGAAGGATACTGACAAACTGGAATGTGTCCAGAGGAGGGCAACCAAAATGGTCAAAGGCCTGGAAACGATGCCTTATGAGGAACGGCTTAGGGAGCTGGGTATGTTTAGCCTGGAGAAGAGAAGGTTAAGGGGTGATATGATAGCCATGTTCAAATATATTAAAACATGTCATATAGAGGAGGGAGAAAGGTTGTTTTCTGCTGCTCCAGAGAAGCGGACACGGAGCAATGGATTCAAACTACAAGAAAGAAGATTCCACCTAAACATTAGGAAGAACTTCCTGACAGTAAGAGCTGTTCGGCAGTGGAATTTGCTACCAAGGAGTGTGGTGGAGTCTCCTTCTTTGGAGTTCTTTAAGCAGAGGCTTGACAGGCATATGTCAAGAATGCTTTGATGGTGTTTCCTGCCTAGCAGGGGGTTGGACTGGATGGCCCTTCTGGTCTCTTCCAACTCTATGATTCTATGTGTAAAGTGTCATTAACAGGACAATGTTCCTATTCTAGGGGACCTTGACAGCCTTGTGATCTCCAACAGCTTCCCAGGGCTAGACAGTGCAGTAAAGGGAAACCATTAAAATGTGATCGAAATGAAAATAGCATGGGAAGGACAGTATCTAGCTAAGTCTTGATCATTTCATGTCCTGTTGGTATACTGCTCAGCATATGATAAGGAACAACAGTTGTCAGGCAAAATGTTAATTCCTCTAGAGCAACAGAAAACCTTGGGCCAGTCTCATAATATGCTTGAGGTTACAGCTGATATCATAGTGGGGTCCAATGCTTACAGGGGATGGGCTGGCATGGAACTATCAAAACATTGCAGAAATGCAGCTATCTTCTTGGTCCAGGGTGAATGCAAATCTGGGTGAGAATAGTATCCTAATTTGGCACCCAGACTAAGTGGAACAAAGCTGTTTTCTGGCAAAAAGAGCCCCTTGTCTTCATTTTGCCAAAAATTTCTTCACTGCAGCACATACCACAAGGAGAGGTGGCTTACATTTGGAGCTTTCATTATGACTAAATCCTATTTATACATGCAGAAAGGATTAGATAATAGGCCTTTTATGCCAGGAATTCCCATGGGGGCATCCCATGAAACAGGGCTTTCACGGGAGCAATGATACAATGAAGTAATTTCTCTTATACAATGGTTTGTTCTTTTCCAAGTGTTTTGGAAGAAGATAGAATATAAATATATATCCTCCAGTACACCTAGCCTCTGAACAATATACTGAGGAACATCGCATCTTGACCCCAATCTCTTTATGCCCTGAAGCATGGGGATAATAGAAGTTGTTAGGTTTTTATGCTCACTAGTACAGCTGAGGAAGCTACTGCTACCATATTATCAGGCTTCTCCATATCATAAGGAAGCAACACACACACCCTAAAACAAACAAAAGGTTGGATCCAGACCCAAGCTATTAATGCTTTAGTGTCACTGTAGTCCCATTGCAATTAACATGAAAACTTAATCAGGACTAACTAAAGTGTGAATAACTTGGATCCAATGCAGACTACTAAACTTGTTTTCCTCGGCCCTTTAGCGTTTTACCTTGAATCTCCCCTCTGTATGTCATAATCATACACTCCCTCCCAAACAACTATAGAACATTGCTCCTATTCCATTTAGCAAGGAAGTGTACAAATTGATTTCCATGTCAGCACCGATCAATATTTATGTGCATTAATTTTTTATTTCCTGCATCTAGCCAACGAGGACATGAATCTTCAGTGTGTTCCCCTACACACTCATGTTCTGGCAGCACTTTAATCCTCTGGCACCACCAGTCATGCAACAATTATCCAAAGATCAGAAAAGAATTAGTTAAATGCTCAGCAAACCATGTTATATGGTAGCTGGCTGATATTAAGAGCACTTTACTAGGGAAGGGAAGCTTAACTAAGCGCTCAATACTTCACGTTATTCAAGGACATTTCAGTAACAAACAGCCTTTACAGTATTTCATCAGCATTCGCCCATGTTAATAGATCAGATTATGAAACTTGAGAACTGATCTGCTAGGTGGATGCACAGCTCAGAAGTGGGCAACATACAGTATATTCAAGTCCTGCTTAGCATACTGTTCAGTTGCAGCAACATTCAGGCCTTTTCTCAATAGATATTTCCAGCTATTCCACCTGTAGTAAATTAAACATTTACTAAGGCTGAATCTGCAGTGATCATGGAACCCAAGAAAGTAAAATCTCTCACTGCCTCCATTTCTTCCCCTTCTATTTCCCATCACCTCCTAGCAAATAGAAGGGGAAGAAATGGAGGCAGTGAGAGATTTTACTTTCTTGGGTTCCATGATCACTACAGATGGTGACAGCAGTCACAAAATTAAAAGACGCCTGCTTCTTGGGAGAAAAGCAATGACAAACCTAGACAGCATCTTAAAAAGCAGAGACAGCACCTTGCCAACAAAGGTCCATACAGTATAGTTAAAGCTATGGTTTTCCCAGTAGTGATGTATGGAAGTGAGAGCTGGACCATAAAGAAGGCTGATCGCCGAAGAATTGAGGCTTTTGAATTATGGTGCTGGAGGAGACTCTTGAGAGTTCCATGAACTGCAAGAAGATCAAACCTATCCATTCTTAAGGAAATTAGCCCTGAGTGCTCACTGGAAGGACAGATCCTGAAGCTGAGGCTCCACTATTTTGGCCACCTCATGAGAAGAGAAGACTCCCTGGAAAAGACCCTGATGTTGGGAAAGATTGAGGGCACTAGGAGAAGGGGACGACAGAGGACGAGATGGTTGGACAGTGTTCTCGAAGCTACGAACATGAGTTTGACCAAACTGTGGGAGGCAGTCGAAGACAGGAGTGCCTGGCGTGCTATGGTCCATGGGATCACAAAGAGTCGGACACGACTAAACGACTAAACAACAACAACAACAAGGCTGAAATCCAAACACTTCTTCTTTGAATCCTTTCTCATGTAAATAGAAAGATGGTGTAGAGTAGGCATCCCCAAACTGTGGCCCTCCAGATGTTTTGGCCTACAACTCCCATGATCCCTAGCTAACAGGACCAGTGGTCAGGGATGATGGGAATTGTAGTCCAAAACATCTGGAGGGCCGAAGTTTGGGGATGCTTGGTGTAGAGTGGTTACAAAATAGCCATCTTCATCACCCAAAAAAAGAGGACTGAAGAGGGCACCAGCTTGCAAATGGCAATTTTTAGTTATAGATCCAAACTTAGAAATAATTACTGTATTTTATGACTTAGCCATGGTAGTCCATGATTTGGTAACCTTGTGGGTTACTGCAATGCGCTCTGTGTGAGGCTGCTCTTGGGCAAGGTGCCTCCCATACATGCAGATATAGGGGTAACTCCCCAGGTTACAAGTATCTTTCCCAACATGAGGTAACTTCACAGTTTCTATGAACTCAGTTTTTGTAGATACTTGCACATCTCACCTATAGTGATTGGTCATGGATCTCAAGCAGGATGCTAAAAAAGCCTAACTAGTAAATATCCAGATCAGCTTTTATACTGTTCACTGCTAATGCTTTGTACAATACCTCTATTGAATCACAAAGCAGAAGCCTCGTTGTCTTCATGTTGGCTGGACTCAGCCCATGCTTCCATGTCTCCTCCTCTTGTTTATTTTCAATGCCTCCAGGCGAAGGGAAAGACAACAATTAACCTTCCCACAGAGTTTACTTTATGTCTTCACCTAATCCATTCTGTATGTCATTTTTATTGCTTATTTATGGCCTGCTGTTTATCTTAGATGTTCTTTATCCTCAGCATTTTCCTTATTACTAGATAGCTCACGGGGAATGGTAATTTATGAGATATGGAGCCTTTCACAGCAAGGTCAGTGGCTCAAAATTAGCCTAGTTCAGTGGCAAGAATATGTTACTAGAAAAGTGAGAGCTGTGAAACAAAGCCGTAGGTTCCAGCTCTTAATCAGGGGACAGGGCAGTCTATTCCAGAAGCTCCTGCTTAGCCATTAATTTTTAACAACAGCCATATTTTGAATTGGACACAGGCTAAAGGGACAGGAATATTAGCTTCTCCCAGTGACTCACTCCTACCTATGCTGAGGCACTCAAACAGTGGGTTATCAATGCACCACCTCCCCAGTATTCAGTACCAGAGGGCTTTCCTTATTGCACGTTTTAGCAACCCATACCAAGATGCAGGCATATATTTCCCCACTCCTTGAGTGTAAACTGCAACAGAGGCTTCTTTAAGATTCTCTCCTTAAAGAGCCCAGCTTCTCTCCCTCCCGTGTTTTGATTGAACTCCCATTGAATTCAACGGGGCTTAATCCTGAGCAGGTATGCATAAAGTTTTGCAGTTAAGCATTCTTTTTGGCTGGTCTTGCAAAATGAATTTCTTCAGTGAAGCAATTTACTCACTCAAAACCGATGAACAACTTTCTTTTATCCCCATTCATTTGTTCAGGTGATCTGGTTTTACAGGATCTTCCCACTGGATTTAATGGTTCTGTGGGGGGGGGGGTCTCTTTAGATGGTAATGTTTTAATGAAAACCATTTTGAGGTTTTTTCATTCTTGATGGGGAAAGGGGGTGTATAAGAACACAAAACAAACATAACATAATGCAATATTACAGTATATTACTTCACTTTCAAAACCAGTAATATGGCTACATGTGGCCCAGGACTTCTGCCCCCAGGTCCTTCCCTGAGTGCACCACTGTGATATCATAGTTTGGGATACATTTACTATATGCTTTGATTTACACACAGGAGTAAGTGACTGAGGTGCATTCGGGGAGATAAGTCTTTAAGTCCATGTTGTAGAAAGTAAAGTGATTTTCTTTTTTCCACGATCCCTACCTCATGTGCAGTAAGGAAACTGCAGGCTGCTACAAACTCATTTTCTGTAGTTCTTTGCTCTTCTCTGATATGTTAAAAACAGCTTTAAATAATTCAATTCCATGAGTTTGTTTGTTTTATATTTAGTTGGACATGGTCTGAGAACTGAAGTAATTTTCTAACTCACTGAATGATCCCCTTTTGCTCTCTTAAGCACTTTTCGTTCTCTTGAAACGAGTTTTCAATCAATGAAACAAAGTGCTCACTTGCAACCGATGGACTATCCTTTATTCCCTGGAAATGTAATCTTGCAGCCTTGGATAAATTTCATTTAAATATATTTGCATGGCGACGGCAGGTTAGCCTTTGGCTTAGGGTGAAATCAACCTCTTTTCCATGCAAATATATTACAGATGGAAGTGACCTCGCTGGTGATTGGGTTAAATATGCTTTTGCATAACAGCGTGGGCTGTAAAATGAAATTAGAATCTCACTCTTTTGTGAGTGTGTGTGTGGTGGGTTTGGGGTCCCCCCCAAGAAAAGGTAATTTAATGAAAATATCTCAGTGTTTTTCTCCATTCCATATGACACTATATAGATTCTGCTGCAATTCATCAGGCTGCTACCATGCTGATGCCGAGAGAAACTCATTCTGCTCAGGCTTCTCTCACTGAGCAATTCTGACCCTTCTGGAGTCAATGTCACAAGCTGATCTGCCATTCCTACCCGTATTGCAATTCATTGATGCAATTGTGTTTTATCAGGATAAAGAACACACAACTTTACTGGTTTTTAATAGTGTGCCCTGGGGTGATATACTTTTATGGATTTAGTGCAAAGGACTATTTCCCAGTTATTCCAAATGGTAGAAAATCACCAAATGTAAACACTGTTAACATTTCAAAAGAAAACAAAAAGATACCGTAGCACAAATTTTGCGCCAGCCCAAGTTGAATTTGCATCTATTTGCTTCCTTTGCATAATTTATTTGGTTTCTACTAGCCATGGGGAGGAGCAAAAGGGTATGAAAGACATTACGGTCCTGCCTCCTACCTGAATACTCACTTTTTAATGCAGATTTCACTGGAGGTCCTCCACATACTATTCAGCAAGACTGGACAAACAATCCAGCCACAGCGTTTTGCACTGTGTGGAGCTTCTGGACCAAGCCCAAGTGTAACCCCACATAAATGAGTCTTGAGATTTAACTTGAATCACCTTAATCAGTCTATTCTTGCCCAGTAATGGCCATAACTGCTACTAGCTACTGAATTTACTCAAGCCTTCACTGACAAAGATGGATCCAGGCTCACTCTCAAACTACAAATTTAGTAGTAGCAACTCTACAATAAGTGTATTGAGGAATTAATGCAACTGGTCCACCAGCTGTAGCTTGGCCTCTTACATGCTCACGAAAATATGTATTGCTTTGAACTAAAATGTGCAAATTAGCAGCTGCTCCCCAGTCAGCCTGGAGGATGCTTCTGTTTGCCAAAAGTCTTCTTCACTTTTTGAGGAGCATCTATTACAACAAAACCCACCAAATAAATGTGACAAATAAATACTCTTCTCTTAAAACCATGGCACCCAAACCACAAAGAAGCAGATGAGGCAGAGATGGAGTCAAATATTCCTCACTTAAGTCTGATTCATTCCATCCATTTGTATGCCATAATCCATGTTCTTTCAGTAGATCAATTGCTTAACCCCAACTTTGAGAATGATACAACATCACCATTTTAATCTACCTAAACTGGTGAAGTCTGAAATACTGGGTCAAAACTGAAGCCGAGCTAATTTAATATGTATTGATTTCTTGAAAACCATACTTGTCTTGGAAATGCTATGGATTTTCAAGAAACATTCTGCTGTCTCTATTTTCTAGTTTGTTTGAAAACATAACTGATGTGTTTTCATGTCCTGAACATCATAATTTGCTGTGTTTCCTGTATGGTCAAAGTAGGGAAAGAGATAAAAGAGAGTTCTTTTCTGCAGTTTGTAAAAAGCCTATACCTGGGACCATCCCAGAGGAAAGTAATAGCTTGCTCCTAACTTCTCATAATGACAGCCGCTGAATGCTCACTTGACCTTCTCAGAAAATGTATCACTTTTAACTGGGACACAAAATACTTCCTGCACAGAAGACAGAACATTCTTTCTAAAGGCCTCTTCTGGTGACATGCTTGACAAAACATAGGAAGACTCATAGCCATCATCTCCTTTTTGCTTCACATTCATTATGTAACAATGTAGTGTGCTGTATATTGGTATCCTAAATGGTGCCTCCAAGTTGAGGATGGCAGCAGCTCAGTGGTAGAACAGAAGCTTGGAATGCAAAAGGTTCCAAGTTCAATCCTCAGCAGCTCCAAGTAGAGCTGGGAAAGACTAGTGCCTGAAGCCATGGAGAACTACTACTCCTGTACAATGTAGACAATACTGAGCTAGATTATTCAAGCATGGGACAGCTTCCTAAATTCCTGAGGTAAAGTGTTGCTTCACCCAGACAACTCATGCAAAGGGCAACTCCTATTGCCACTATAAAATGGATAATATTTATCCTGTAGTCATACATTCTACCTGATAAAATTCAGGTCATGTACCAGATCTAGGGAGGGCTGAAAGAAAGAGCAGACAAGAGGACATCCGTGTCTGAAATGTGCATTCTTTCCCTTGCCAACGTACCATTTTGCATTTCCAACTCATGAGACACACTCTTTTCTGGCGCTGCTGTAACTGGAGAGAGTCAAGCCAGTACTTGGCATCTTAGGACTCTTTATGTAGTGCTGCTCTGTTCCAAAGGTTGTCTCTGACAGATTCAAATCACGCTTTATTTGCTAAGCTCTCAATAAATTATCCTGCCTTTGGCAACCCTTGCTCAAATGGTGAACATCCAGGTAAATAAACAATGAGAAATGTTTGCTTCTGTGTACACTGTCAAATCTATTGAATGTATTTGTGCTTACCTCATATATCTCTTTGACTGTTAATCTTCCCATCAGATTCCATTCCAAGGCAATTAGAACAAATGGAAGTCTGCAAATTTTTACATAAAAAGAGGGAGAGATGCTTCTTTCTAAGACTGGGAAAAACACAGATTTCCATTAGTAGGAACATATGAGCAGAATAAGACCCTGCTGGATCAGGCCAATGGCCCATGTAGGTCACATTCACACAATACATTTAAAGCACAACTTTTAACAGTCATGGCTCTGCCCTCCCCACAAAAAAACTGCCATTTATTAAGGTTGCTAAGAGTTGTCAGGAGGCCCCTATTCTCCTCACAGAGCTAAAATTCCAAGAGTGGTTTAACAACCAACCCCAGGGAATTCTGGGAAAGGTTGCTCTGTAAGCAGAAGAAGGGTCTCCTACCAATTCTTAGCACCCTTAACAAACTACAGCTCCCATAACTTTTTGGACAAGCCATGACTGTTTAAACTGCTTTAAATGTATATTTGAATGGGGCCCTCATTCAGCATCCTATAATGGCCAACCAGATGCCTGCTGGAAATCTGTAAGCAGGACATGAGCACAAGTGCACTTTCTCCTTCTATAGTTTCAAGCAATTGCTATTCAGAAGCATACTGTCTCCAACCTTGGCAGCAGCGGAGCTAGCCACTCGGGCACCTGGAGTGGTGCCATGCACCCAGGGGTGGGGCAATCTGCCCAGGGGGTGGGGCGATCCAGCACGTTGGCGATCGCGCCGGGCTGGGGGTGCAATCTGGCACGGCGGCAATTGCTCCAGCCTGGGGGTTTGTGTCCCCCCCCCCGGATAACACCTGGGGCGGACCACCCCCAACGCCCCCCTTCTAGGTTTGGCTAAATTGAAACATTTAGAATGAACTTTCTCTGGCTACACTACATCACTATAGAATTTATTAGCATTCAAATGGCAGAATATACTTTACAGTATAATCATCCAGATTTGGCAGAAAATAGGACAGTGCAGGACATGCACATTCCAGAGACTCCCAATATTTGCCACTGCAAACAAGAAAAAGGAAATAGTTTGGGTTACTGTGCTATAGTACCATGTGGTAGTTATTGGTGCAGAAAGTATTTGTAGAGCAGCATCAATCTGGAAACTGAAAATTTGGCACACTCAATATTCTGTATTATATTTGGAGATTGTGATCCAGTTCTGTGGTGAGCAACAGGCAAAACAATCTGCTTCAAAATATTTATCAATGTTTCACATCCAAGGAATATATTCAACTCTGTTTAAAATAAAATAAATTGCAACCAGGAAAGGGCTGGGTGACTTTATTTACATCCCATGTCACGTTTTTTAAAACCCACAATTCTATTTCATTTCATTCTGCACTAATTTGTTATTTTTTTCTATTTAAAAGATCTATTCAAAGTCATGTTTAGATACGTATTTGGATATCTTTAAACTGTCACAAATGACATTGCAACATTCAAAAGGGTGCAAAATTTGTTGAATAGCTAAGTTCCAATCCACACATTTGTCAGTGAAGTGTGGAAATTCACAAAGATCTCATTCTCTGAGCCTCTGCAGCCCTGGACACTTTACAGACATGGGACATAAATGGAAGGGATGGGGGACAGAAGAGAGATTTTACATCCAATCCATTAGGAGTGGGAAACATGAAACACCTCCAAGATAAGAAAGGGCTCAAGGAGCCAGGACAAAAGAGATCTCTGGTAACTGTTTTCAAGATTTGTTATTGAATTTCAAAACAGCTCATTTATTTGTTCCCATTTCCCAACAAATGTACATACAAAGAGGCAGTGAATTTGTCCTTGACATTGTATTCCCACTCACAACAAAGAGTTAAAAAGCTTGATTTCCTTCTGAAAAGGTGGGTTCCCCCCCCCCTTTATTTTCTGGGGAAATTGGACAAGCAATGCTTTAATTTAAACAAACGTTCTGTCTGCTATCCAAGAGACTGACTGAGCCAGCAAAATTCAATGTTGCATCGAACAGGCGCCTCATCAATTTTGCACCAGAATTTTAATTTTATCTGGGAATAAAGAATAAACTCACCCATTTTGCACCATCCATCCCTGCAAAGACAAATACCTGTAAAAAGCCCAAGGGGCTTAACAAACTAAGAAAATCAATAAACTTTCTTTCCCCTACCAATATCTAAATGGACGGTGTGTGGGTGTGCGTATGGAACTGTTGAACAAAGGTCACTGCTGATTTGAGTCAGACTTTATAACCAAGAATGCTTTTTCAAAAAATAAAAAGGAGGGGGGGGGGAGAAAAAACAATAAAGAAAACAGTTTTTTTTCCCTCCCGCACTGGGAATGCAGAAAGATAGAATTCATATAAATGTTCGTATGAGTTTGGAATGTCATTACACACTGCGCTGTTGAAAGAGCCCTATAAACTGTTAAGGGATACTCAAGATATTGTGATACAGCAATGCTAGCAAGGTTAAGTCGGGGACTGTAAAACAGCCTCCACGTACGACAGGAATCGAGCTGATAAATGCAGTAGCATCATCAATCTATATGAAACAGAGACACACGTGAAAAATTGCCGGACCAATGATCTTTACTCTGCTTTAATGTTTGCATTGTTAGAGTGCATTCCAGTCCTTCCAATGATGGATATTACCCATTGGAAATTTATCTTCTCAAAATGAATCCATTAGAATAGAAATGCTGGGTGAGAGTGACAATGAAAGTGGGGATGGGGTGAACACAGGGCTTCCAAGCTGATTAAAAAATAATATTTGGTGTCATAGCTATCACTGCTTTTGCATAATGTTATTCACTCAAGCAGGCTGCCACACATATATGGAAACTTGTAAGATATGTGATGCAAATGGAGGTTCCCAATCCAACAACTGGATTCATTAGCATGAAATTTCATTGCCTAGGGATACTCAGTTAAGATAAAGAATGAGAGCTTATGGAAAGTATCCTGGATTTAACATTCACTCCCACAGATGTTTGAACTGGAATATTCAGTGGTTTCAGAAACCTAGTGTTGACCACTGAGAGCATTGCAGAAGGAAGATTCCATTTAGCTCAACAATGTCAAATCTTGTTATTTCAGGCCTTTTCTAAACATGCATATATTAATCCCATGCCTATTTATATTCATACTTCCGTTTTATATAAATAAATGTTATAGGAGAGCAAGTCACCTCCCTACTAGCTACTTTAAAATATGGAATAATAATGAATAGTCTATACATTCCTGTATGTCTGACACCTAAATTTTCAGAACATTGTTCTCAGAATTTGTGGAGTACTCAATAGATCTTTACTTGCATGGATAAATGTACATGTTGTCAATAAATCTGGTTGCATGACTGATTTATAGCCACTCGCAGCAAAACAGAACCTGATTGTCTTCTGTACAGTGGGCACTTTTTCACAAGAAAATTGTCACTCAAGCTACAATATAAATTAAGGACAGCTGCCTTCTACCTACTATCCATGAGACAGATACACCAGTAACAGTAAAAGGGCTTGTACACATGATTAACTGTATCATGTGTGCAAAATCTATGTCATGAATGGATTGGATACTCTTGGAGATGAGTCCACCAAGTTTCAGACTGTACTTTGGTAGCTTGGAGCAGCCTTTATCATCATGGTTAACATAAAATTATACTAAACAATTTCTTTGATTCTGGGCTTCTGGGGATTAAATTGCGATTTTACTTTTCCAAAGCAAATTAAAACTGGTTTCCACAAAATACTTTTGGGGGGCTCAGGGGAAAATAAACATTTATTCAGCAGGATAGTTTGTTGTGGTAGTTCTGTTCTGTTTTTTAGCAAGGCATTTTATGTCCCTCCCCCTTTCTTTAGTTTACCTCTTCTGCAGCCTACCAAGAAAATCCTTAACTATCTTTAAGAAGATGTACTCAGTGGTTGGTATATTGGATGGTGCTGAGTTAATTTTGTCTCCCACCAATTCTTTTGAGCTTCTTTTGGATTAAGCAGAAGGCAAGCTCCTAGGTGACAACTCATTCGGAGATTTGAAAATACCTTTTGAGCAATTCCAGTAACTTGTCTGAAGACCTCTAACCCTTTTTGCAGAACTGTAGTGCATTAAAGTGAGATCCAGCCATTTTGTTCTAGGGAATGATAGATAATTATTTTAATAAAAAGGTACCAGAGCATTCTAATCTCATCCAGGGGTAGAAAAGTCTCATGGCTCCCTCAAATATGGGAATGGCAACAATCAGCTGTTGATTTCAAAAATATCAATTTTTTCAAGTAAGACAGGTGGAGTCAATGAAGAGTATGATAAGTTGGGAGCAGAGGGATGAATTCAATGTAGCTCTAAGCACATATTTTTTATTAGAACAAGAATTTCAACAGTCAGCCCTCTCCTCCCCTTGTGCATCCATATGAGTATATTAAAATCTCACCTCAACACACTGAATTCAGGGCTGAACTCTTGCATGTACTGTATGTTGTTTACATCTGCAAGGCTCTGAGCCTTCACACATGGCTCTGGGGCTGGCACTGGTTCCATTGGAACTGGTGCACCAAAAGTAACCATATGAAGCCAATGTTGTTTAAACCATGTATCCATTTATGCACAATGCAATTGGAGATTTAGGACTCTAATGTGGGATGAAATATGAACTCAACGGCTAGTTTCTGGTGGCCTTGTGATTTTTATAGAGAGAGGACTGTGGAAACAGAGGAAGGAAGACTGAGGGAAGAGGCCAGCTGAGAAAGGAAAAGAGGAGAGAGAATTGTGTAATGGAGGAGGAGATTTGGGAGGAACCAAGAAAAGGCAACAGGGGAACAGGAGGGTCAGAGAAAAGGGAAGTCAGCTTGAGAGTGCACCCAGGCAAGTGGAGAGAAGGTGAGTTTTGGTGTAAGTGAAACTTGGAAGAAAGAACCAAGGAGGAGGAGCAAACAAAGAACACAGCTTGAGAGGAGACTTGAGACTGGGCCTAAAAATCCAAAATGAGAGTCTAACGATACTCAGGATCATGACACTGGGTGTTTAGTTCTGAAGCATACCACAGTGTGAGGAGAGATGGGAAAGCAAGATAACATTCAAAGAACCACTGTCTGCAATTGATCCTGCCCCCATTGGATACCCATAGAGGTGAAATAAATTGCTGACCTTCTTTCCCCTTTGGCAAGTGACTGTTCTGATAAACTGGCGACAAGATCGCACTGGATTATGTATTTTAAATGTTTGGTAATGATGCCAATAAAGGTTAAATGAATGAATTGACTGTCTGCAATTCATTGTCCAAATAAGATACTGACCTATTGCTTGCTATATCTGTACTTTTGATGTTGATCTGCTCCTCTCCCCATTTAGACCCAGCAGATGTGGAAGTCACAAAGTATTCACAGGCTGTGCACATTTTACAAGGAAGGAGTGTTGCTCTTCAAACCTCCTTACCACATAAGGCTAATTTTTCCAAGTTGCTGCCTTAGTGGGAAAAAAGCAAGTACTTTATATTTGTACAACCAGAGGGTGTGAAAGCATTGATTCCTTTTCTTTGTTCTGTGTCATTTCTTATTGTAAAGAAGATACATGCATAAAAGTGGGAGATTGCTTATAGTTTGAAAAAGAAAGAAAAAACATACACCTTCAAGCATCTGCAGTGAGCTATCCTATTAAGGATGAGAACAAAATCATTCTGTGGGGAAAATATCCATTAGTGACATCTTAATGCATCCCAAATAAAGTAGGCTCTGAAATGCAGTATGTGGCTTTACCAAGGAATCAGTGATATTAATCACACCCTTTATAGGCATTTTGCCGCCACATTCAGGATTGGTTCACTCTAGCATGATTGCTCTGTCTGGTGGAAAAAAACAAGTGTAATGTGACATCATCAATCTAAGGCAGAGAATGGAATAGATTTTCTGATTATGGGGTTAAGTGATGCATCAAGAGGGAGCAGAGCTTGGTCATTGCTAATAATTTAAATTTAGGAAGACCGAGTGCTATGACATTATCTGAATGGCATTAAAGAGGGACTCTTTGATGCCAGCAATTTATATGTGTCTTTTCTTTGCTATGTCTGTATTTATTATCCTTAGAAGGAGGAGAATCCAAGCTAAGGCAAATTAAGCAGTTCTGCCCTTTGGGCTCCCTTCACATGTAGATTTGATTCAAGATCAAAGCAATCCTTTCATGAAAAGACTTTTGGACACGAAGAGGCAGCTTCTTCATCCACTTTTGGCTGTGCAAGGCCTACTGAAGCCAACTGTATTCATTGTATACATCCAACATATAACAATTGGGGTGTATTAAGCATCTAGTTAGCCTGGGAGCATAGTTCAATGGCTGGTAAAGCTGATGGATGTGATAGAGGGATGTTCATATGTAGTGTAATAGTTAATGCTGTAAACCATGAAAATGAAGCGCAAGACTTTTCATGCAACCAAAGGAATTTAATTTTAACCCAGGAAATTACAGTCATCTTATAGAATGTCCACTGCTCTGGTCTTCTGCTCCTTGCTTGGTGTTCCTCATGGAACCTCATGAGATACAAACACTCATCATGGATCACTTTCCTTGAGTCACCATCACTACATGAGGGCATGCCTTTTGTATCTGTGTTGAATCAGTTGCATATATTTAAGCATATGTGTTGGCTGGTTTTCTCACATTGGCTTCAGTACGTGAGAAGCAAACACACACAAACATACACATGCACCCCATGGTTTGCACAGAATGTATCCCATCATTTGCAGTTCTTGCATTTGGTGGAAGAAGAGTCTTGAATTCAAGAAGCTCTCTCATGTCATGGGAAAATGATAAAAGTTTGCCCAAGTTGCGACCTTGACTCTCTATCTTTGTACTATCCAGTCATGCATAGATCTTTGTCCTCACAACTCAGCCTCTTGGGAAGTTCCAAATGGATTGCTCAGATTCATAACTTTGATGCACTCCAAGAGAATAAAATAAAAAGTGAACTGCTTCTTATCCTCATTTTCTATTATTTTATTTTGAAAAAAATACTCCAGCAGAAAGCTTTCTTTTCAAGCCTAATTGTTGTGTGAGGCTGGGAGTCTTCCTGAATATTGCAGCCTGGAAGCAAAACTTAAATCTTACCTCCCCAGCTGTACCCTCTAAGAAGATCACCCCTCATTAGACTTGGGAGTGCGGTGGGGAAGTGAAAATACTTTTTTCAAGCCTAATTGCTGGTGGAGGGGGGCAGACAGTGTGTGTTCGTGTGTGCATACGCACATGTGTATGTGGTGGTGTGGGAAAGGTTGCAGTGTGCATGTGGTGCCCATGACAGCCACTCTAGCATGCAAATGTGTCCACAGCCCCCGAAAGGTTGACAATAGTGGCTTCTCTCTTTTGCCTTTGAGCAAAAAATAGCTATACTTACATGTTATGTCTCATTTGCCCCCGAGGTTATCCCCACAGTTTGGAAATGCTTCTTCCATCTTTGCCGCTTCCTAAGAACATAAAACAAGCCCCTCTAGTCCAGCATCCTGCTCTTCTTTAGCTAAAAAAAGATTTCCAGCTAATGACATGGAAGGGCTCAGGTATCTATAACTTAGTATTTCTTCTCTCCGGATAACAAATGGCTCTGAAAGTTGGAGTCAGAAAATGGTGTGTCAAAATATGGTTGCAGATGAGCTGCAAATCACTGCAATGCTATGGTGCTAACCCCATTATAAAAAGATTGAGGAAAAGAATCCAGACTTCAGAGATATTCCCATTTCTTAGTGCCACTAATGCACACACTGAGCACACATAGACAAAGTATGCATCTCTTTGTATGCCTCATTTTCTGAGGTTTCCAGTTGCCATGTATTTCTTTGACTCATTATCATTGCCTCTTGTCCACCAAAAGTATGCTTCAAGCAGAGCATTTTAAGCTTGGAATGTTCCTTGCTTAATAATGCCATTATGGATGAATGGTTGACTTCTCTCTGTGGATGGTGAAAGACCACCCTGGGTTTTTTTTTTTTTGCCCCCTTTTGAAAAAGAATATTTTCATCTAAGCATAAGACTGGATAATTCATATATATATCTGAAAGAACTGCCCCTAAAATGCCATCATCTTACTGTTTTATCCCCCACTTAAGCACACACACAAAACTTCTTTTCATGCCAATGCAGCAGTTTTTCACTATGCACTCTGTTTTATGTTTCCCTCTTGTTCTGACAACCTCAGCCCTAACATTTACCAGAGGAGAAAAGTTATATGATGTCTGTGTTAGTGTGCATATATATTCCCTTGGCAATGTTCCCATCCGTAGTGGTGACTTTCCAGATTCCAGGGCATCAACTCACGGGGGAAGGGGGGGCAGAGAACAAATGATTCCTTTAATTTCATAAAAGATGATGAAGGGAAAGAGAAAAGACTAGGTTTTAACCTTCAGAATGATTTTTAATTATTTTCTGATCTGGCACATCACTGGAAGAATAAAAGATGGTGGCCGAAAACGCATGGGGCACATTGATATGGTATAATTGATTTTCTCAATTTTTTCTCAAATATAAATATATAAAGGTGATGCTTCATAACATATAATATGGCTAGAGGAATATATCCTTTGGATTAGATATGAGTGTGAAGGTGCAAACTCATAAGAAAGAGATTACCATTGGGAGAGTTTACAGAAACTAGGATCTTCAGCAGATGAAAGATGGTTCTAGGGCACAAGAAGAAGGGATAAGAAGCTATAGGATTTGGGGCTAATTTGATGAAACATTTGCAAGGGAAATAAATGGCTTACAGTTTTGCCTTTGATCATTGTATGAGTGTCTTGTGCTATTTTTTGGTGATGTGCATTCCTTTAAAATGGGCAGCCCATATCAGTTTGATGGTAAAAAGCAAGAAATACTAGAATATAATGCTTGAGAAGCACCGTATAGATGCTTCACTTTTGCCCCACTTCCTCAGTTCAGCACACAGCATCAGGGTGTAATTCATCTCAGTTTGTACTGTGGGACAAGCTGTATTGGCACCTCGCTGATGCAGCTTTTTTCTCCCTCTGTGTGGTATGAGGGCAGAGTGGGATGGTGGTTTCACACAGCGGTATATCACTGGTGAAACCGCTACCACTTCTGAGTCCTCTGCTAGCAACACTTGGTGGAGGAAGTTGCTAGCAGGGGGACTCAGGAGCAGTGGTGGTTTCATTAGCGATATACCACTGAGTGAAGCCGACATCATGGTCTGCTCCTCATACCAGTCCTGGGCAATATATTAATATATCGCCAAGGCCTAACACACACACACACACACACACACACACTACACACACACACTACACACACATGACCCATAGATTATGCATTCCTTCCTGAAAACTGATTGCCTTCCAGCTTTTTCAAAGCTAATAGACCAGCATTAGGGCAAATGGCACACTGCCCACCTACTTCCGTCTGCCTCATGTCAGCTCCTATCTGCCTTCTTACAAGTAGTCTAGGGGGTGCCTTGGTTATCAGTTTCCTCCTCTTTAGCCTCAGTTTTTCCCTTGTACAACTCAGCAGGAAGGACAATGGAGACAAACCTGGAATTAGTTCTCTCCATCATTCCATCATCTCTGCTTGTCATTGTCTCTGGCTCCATCTACTGTTGGCCTCCCTAACTTCTGCCCAATGGGCACCAGCCACCACTTCAAAAGGACAATTAGCTACCAGCTGGCTAATTGCAGAGGCCCTATGCCACCCATTTGCAAATGTGATTTCGCCATCCAGCTTGGGGTATGCATACAAAATCAGTATATTTTGGAGTGTATATAGCAGGACTGGGATGAAAAGTTCATTTCCTGTAGTCATTACATTACGTCTTATTTAGATATTTTATATTACCCTTTTGCTGGTTCATTTATTTTGCCTGTCCTATAGATTACTGCAATTTTAATTTTAAGCCCTGCAAAAGAAAAAAAGAAAACCTTTGAAGCAATTAACTAAACATCAAATCTGTGGCATTGGAATTGATCTTGTGACAAGGAAGGCATAGCTATGTTGGGGTCATCAGTTCAATTCTGAGCCATCAGGCATTAAGGAAACACCATTCTTTAGATGCAGCTCATGGCCACATCTGGTCCAGCAAAACATTATAGCAAGCCTGCATCCACTTTAAATACTGTATAGCAAAGCCACAGTTTGTCAGAATAAGGAGTCAGGGGATGAGAACTGACAGCTGGCCAAGAAAAACCTGCCTGGGCATTTCTCATCTCTGGGATGTTTCTGCATTTGACGGCTTCAATCTTTCATTCTGAGATGTGTATTGATTGGCTTAGGAATTACTGTACACACATATCTCTACACAGTGGAGTTATAGAAAAGCAAACTTTCCCCCAAAGTGTCATATCCCAATGGGATGGGAACGATTGATTTTTGCCCATTGAATGTCTGGATTCTGCACGTTTCTATCCAGCCAATTTTCTTTCCAGAGGCTCCACTCTAGTTCACTTAATTGTGTTTTCCAAGCAAGGAGTCAAGAGGGATATGTCACTGTTCCTGTCCAAGGCAGACACAAATCTCTTTAACCCATTTGGGTGTGTGCACTTTTTCTGCAGAGTTGATAATGTGGTTAGTGAATCTGTACCTGAAAGAACTATTAAATATTCAATTTAATGATATGGGGAATGTAAAAGATTGATACAAGGAGAACTGTAAGGGCTGAATGAGGAACACACACACACACACACACACACACACACACACACACACAATTTTTATTGGGGTGCAATTACTGCAAACATAGACTTCCATTTTGGTTTGGATAGTGTATTTATGTCTGAATCTGCTTTCAAGATAATAGCGTAGGAAAAACAATTGAACTGGCTATTTCCCTCCAAGTTTATTAGGACATTTTTCTTTATATTTATAGTATGTGTCAGTATAATAGCATCTAAAAGCTTCAAGATTTCTTGCATATTGGATCCATGCATATGAAACTGAGTTCAAAATGGAGACCATGCTAAGTAGTTTTTCAGGAATGAAACAATTCTTTTTGATGATTCAACCATTAGGTGGCAACAGTTTAATACAGCTGGCTGTATTTTGTTAATATTATTAGCACTGCAACTCAGCCAAGTACCCCTATTTAAATATGTACTGACTGGGGGGAGCATGCTCCTAGGAGGTGAGAAAGGATAAAAACAAGGTGGATAAAAACAACATGGAAGCTGCATAACTCAGGCTCCACTAGTCTTCCTGACTCAAGACTCAATGGGGAATTCTCAGGATAGCTGTCATATTCTACTATATGAACACCTGGCTGGTATATCCAGAATCATTTCCTCCTGGATTTGGCAGCAGAAGTGTCCTTCTTTCTGGCCCACATTATTTTGGGTGAACTAGGGTGATGCAAGGCCTCTTAGAGTCCCACGGAGCAGTGGGGAAACCTACAAACACTGCAAAAAGAAGGCATAGCTTTGCTCTTCTTCATTCCACTTTGGAATTATGGATTGCACTGCTTCTTTGCTTTCAAGGCTGTGAAGCTTTCCAAATCTTGTCTTTGGGGCTTAGTTCAAAAAATGACGATCTTCCAGATCTCCAAGGGTGGTAACATCCCTGAATATTTGTTAGAATTTTTTTTATAATGTGCATATTGCCTACAAAATGTGTATATGAAGAGAAATTCACACTAAAGTGCTGGTGAATTTTCATGATGACTTTTTAAAAATGGCAAACTAGTGTGGAAATCCAGACAGCTGAATTTATTTTGGGGGGGGGGAGAAATGGGGAGAAAATTAAATTGGCAGATTTGCTCAAACCCTCTGCTCCCTCAAAACAACTGGATGTAAGATTGCTTGACAAGGATCACTATGGTAGAGAACCAACTGTAGAGGATCAAGGCATAATAACCAAATAAGAGATTCTGTAGCCACGTTCATTACTGTCCACTTGCTGAAATCCATGGACACGTAGGTGGGAAGGGGAAGCCCAAGCCCCATACAGTATAGGTTTTGCCTGCAGAGAGCTCCAAGTGAATAGCATGATCCAATAATAGCTAGTGAAAGCCTCTGATTCCCTGCTCAGAGGTGATGAGAGTGTTGGGACTAATGTGACCCTCTTTAGCTATTGCAGATGAAACCAAGGAAAGAAAGCAACCAAATCCATTGCAATCCTACCCTCCAGGAGGAGGAAGAGAACCTGTGGTCTCCAGATATTGTGGGACTACAACTCACATCATCCCCTGACCATTAACTATGCTGGCTGGGGCTGGTGAGAAATGAAGTCCAAAAACATCTGGAGAGCCATGGGTTCCCTATCCCTGCTTTGCATTACCTTGAAGACAGTTCTGTTGAACTCAGTGTGAATTACTTGTGAGTAGATATGTCTAGGATATACATTGCATCCGTGTAGAGACTTTTAGCAGCTGAGATGGGTTGGGAGCTAGAAACTGAAGGTGTCTGTCTGAATCCCACTATTACGACAATTTGCTACAATTCTGCTTATTTCTTTTTATATCTTTCTGGATGTATACTTTAAGACAGCTTTCCAACTGAGGCTACTGAAGTGGCTCAAACATAAAAGCTTTTCAGTATAATATACAATAATAAAATATTCAATAAAACAAGCAGCCAAATGGATTAAAAACAATAAACATTCCATCAATCATACATAATATCAGCTAGCACGAAAGCTCAAATATTACCTTGGACATAACATGGATCCAGGAAGCTGGATATATTGATCAGTCTGGAATGCATAGTGTGGCTTCAGTCTGGAGGGTATTATTCTGTTCCAAAGAAATGGAGGGCAACAGCTCATGAGCTGACTCTGATTGCTTTTGAGCACCACAGAGATAAATTGTTTCCTTTTTATTTTTGAATCTTTTTTTGAAATCAGCTCCTAAAATATGCTGGCTAAAAATAGTATTGTATGTGTTGTCCATTTACAGAGGGGACATTATTCCATCAGATAAGGTTCAATAAGTGCATCAATCAGAAAACAATAGTGGCAGTTATGTGACTGCTTAGGGGGTGGAGAGAGACTTAGATTGCCTGTCCACTCTGACCCTCCACCTCTTTTGGTCCAATCTCCCCAGAGTTCCCTCAGAAGATGGATCAATTATTAAACCACTCTGAGAATTGTAGCTCTGTGTGGGGAATAGGGGTCTCCCAACAACACACAGCACCCTTAACAAACTGCAGTTCCCAGGATTCTTTGGGAGAAAACATGCATGTTTAACGTGGTATGATACTGCTTTGAATGTACAGTGCAGATGGGGCCTTATTCAGATACATTCTTAAATTTCAGCGATTGGGAGCATCCAGAGAGAAAGGAACACTGAACCACTTTGAAGCTATACAAGGCCTTATAAGGAACATCAACTTTCACAAACATTTGATAGGTTCCCATCTGTCACATAAAAGATGGTCTTTATCTTTGGTAATTGTGTTACTTCATGTTCAATGTGACGCATGTTTGCGACACAAAGAACTGAACTCTTGCCACATGCCTGCTTCTGATGGCTCTACTAATAGCTAAAAATAATACTCAATATGTCTCATCCTATGTGATGATCTCTTATTTTAGAAGAGTTCAGGGCTCAGCTCCCTTCTCAAGTCCTCTAGAAGTTAGAGCTCTTGAGCTGATGGATGGAGGTACTTCTGTCTACTGCACATGTAGGAAAATGCATATATTTTAAGTCCAAAACTTGTCATCTTGCACACAGTGCAGTTGCATGGGCAAATTTTGAATTGTTGATAATATAGTGTAGGATAGATAATGACAGTGCTTTTCTTCAATTTTTTTTTAAAAAAGTGTCGGTACCCTTGAATATCCTTGGGGGGGGGAGCACTGGCTAATGGTTTTAGGAAAGCTTTGCAGGTGGGGCACACCCACCCAGATCTCAGTGATACAGAACACATCAGCCTCCTCACCCACAATCAGAACATGGATGAAGGAGGTCTTATTCAAAGCTGACCTGGCATTCAACAGTAGCAACTACAGACCCAAGAGCTGGTTGATAGGACAATCTAGGTTTGAGGGAGGGCTGGCACACAGCATATTCACTAACTGACTGTGCCATGTGCCCCTTATCAGGCCTGCCCCACCCCAAAACCATACGTCCCTCACCCAGAACTACCTGTGATTGCAGGAGTGGGCGCTGCTTCTCCGAGCTCTGTTAATGCCTTCCTAAATATCCATAATTCTCCTTTCTTATTTTCTGTTTTGCACCAGGACAGGGCTGTAGCAGGACAATAGTGGGCAAAATTTGTTCATTCATCTTCCTCATTGGGGATTAATACAATAAAGATGGGGTTATTGGTTCCATGGTTTCCACCCTTTGAGCACACGTCACTGTCAGAGATAGTTGGGGATTGCATTCTTCCTTATCTATATAGTAAGGCAGAATATATATTTAATATTTTGACAGTGGTGCCAATACTAGGAACAAGGACACAAAACCAGCTTCTAGATTTATTGTCAGGAATGCTAGGAGGGCTTTTGTAAGGACCACAGAGATAGTCAGTAATACTTCCGAATACCAGTTGCTGGAAACTGCCAGAGGGGTGAGTGGTGTTGTGCTTGTGTTCTGCGTGATAGGCTTCCCATGGGCATCTAGTTGGTCACAGTGAGAACAGGATGCTGTACTAGCTGGCTACTTGGCTGTCCTAGATGGCCCTTCTTATGTTCTTACAGGAATCTTATCCCTTATACATTATGTAATGAGCATTTTAAACCCCTTTGACATGCACTGACCATAATGCTGAGTTTGGTAAGGACAAAACAACCTCCGATTGATCTACTGTATGATAGGTTTGCTGGATTATTGACAAAGTGCTCTGTAATCACCCCTCTGGAACAAGAAAGGAAACGGGACAGGCCTGAAGAATGGAAAACAGATCAGCTTTTTGTCACATATTAAAGACCCTATTGCTGTGCCTGCACGCCCGATTAAAAGCAATATTGGAGAAGCAGTCAGGCTCTTGGCTGTAAATGTCTTAAGCTCTCTCTCTTTTTCTTGCTGTACTGCAGGGATTCTCATAACTCTGACAACTTGCTCTTTCCCTGCTCTCAACTCTTACCCATCACAAGGACAAAGCGAGATGTTTGATTCAGGAACATCCCCGGGCGTATTTACTTTGATAGAACCATTTTTTTTTCCTTCACAAAAGATTTTATTTGAATAAAAGGAGGATTCTTATTCAGTGTGCTAGACTTGAAAGCATTTCAGGCAGAGAAACATCATCAACTATAACTCTCACTGTAACTTGCACTCTCATACACACATACCAGCCCCAAAATATGATGTCATTGATTTTTTTTTAAAAAAAGTACTTTTTGAATACAACCCCAGAGTCGGTCACGACTGGACCTAATGGCCAGGGGTCCCTTTACCTTTACCTTACATGATAGAAATATAACACATAAAACAGTATTAGCACAGTGTAACTTATTCCCAGGATCTAAATAGGGGGTGGGGAAAGTATTTTTTCTGCCCTGAGGGCCACGATCCCTTCTGGGCAGCCTATGGGGGCCACATGCCAGTGGTGGGTGGGACAAGAGGAAAAAGGAGATAGAGCAACAGATCCTTCTTAATCTTCTATTCAGGCAAGTAAGGACACATCCCAGCCAGGCCAAAAAAAATTATCAAGGAGGGTGCAAAGAGTGTTGGGCGTGATGTATTCCTCAGGAGGGTACATGGCATGGGGAGAGTCCTAAGGACCAGTTAGGGAGGCTGGAAGGGCTGCATTTGGCCCTTGGCCGGAGGTTCCCTTCCCTGGTCTGCAAGTTCATAAGACCACTTCTTTACTGAAGCTAAGGAGGACAGGATCTAGCAAATGCCTGAATGTTGCTTTTCCACCAAACGTTGTTCAGGCTCATCATACGTCACACTGCACTGGGACCTGATTAGTTGCAAGAATACAGAAAAGAAGGTGGTGACAGCAGCTCCAATGGCCTTGGCCATGACAAGAGTCCCATCCAGAGATGCTATACTAGAGCAGAGATCTGTTTCTGTAGTGTGCATCTTCTACTCTTCTGCCACTCCTCCTCCCCATGTGAAACTGGAGCCTGATACTAGAATGGATGATGGGAATCAGCACTGAAATCTAAGACTGGATTGACATCCAGCTGTTAGAAAGGATAATTTCTCAGACTAAGCAAGGGGCTAAAGAAATCAAATTCTGAACATGTACCAACAGTGAGTAGTTGACTTACCAACCTCCTGTCAGAAAGACTTACTATGTGGGTACAGAAGCAGGACATCAGTTCATAATATGCCTTCTTATTAATTAATAACAAGGTAAGAATGTCATGGTAAAGGCCCCCAACTCATTATCAAAATGAAAATTTTGAGCAGTGAAAATTTGTACTGGGGTCCCGTTACCCGTAAACCTTGTCAGTACTAGTAAAAGACATGTTTGTTTGTTTGTTTGTTTAAAAAAAAGCATGAAATGTTAGTATCCCAAATATCTGCCTGAATCTCTCATTCAGCCTCACTGCTCTGTTTCTTCTGTGAATTGCTGTAGAAATTGGTTGTTTTCGTTATATCACTGTTAAATTTGTAGTTGAGATGCATTAGCCTCTTTCAAAGCTGCCAGAAAACCACTCTTATGCTGCCCACATGCCACCTACAAAATCAAATCCAACTTTTTGGAATAGAAATGTCAAAACATAAAGAAGAAAGAGGTCTCTTAACCTTAACAAGTAATTACGCAACCACCTACAAGGCTCACACTATTTGTTAATGGGAACAGAACATGAAGTGCTGGATTTCTCACACTTTATTGGATGCACAAAGGTATCATGAGCAATGGCAATATATTAGCACCTAACAGCAAGCAACCCAGGATTTCATTTGTATGGTCATTTGTTCCATGAGGTACTAAAAAAAAAAGCACTGAGAAAATAAAGACGTGAGTTGATAACAACAGAAAACATTTATATTGCAAATATAGAAACAGAAGTTCTGAGAAGTCAAGGTTAAGGCAGTCCTCTAGACCTATTTCTTTTCCGGAAGCAAAGTACATGTTTTTATAAAATGAGCCTTTCTTTATATTTTCAGTTTCAATGGACATTTGCAACTTACGTATTGATTTATTTGTGTGTTTGTTTCTTTTTTATCCTGGCTTTCCCCCAAAGCACGAATTGAAACGGGCTTATATCGGGAGATACAGTCCTTCAGATAGCCTGGACCCAAGTCGTATTTGTCATAACCAGCACTTTGAATTGTGATCAGAAATGACCCAATAGCTAGTGGAGCTGCTGTAACAATTAGTAACATGCTCCAGTCAACAATCTGGCTGCAGCATTTTGGATCCACTAAAGTGTCATAACACTTTCCAAAGCTAGCCACACATAGCATGTATTAACAAAGCCATGTATCACCGTGGCCAGATCAGACATCGCAAGGAATGGGCACAGTTGGCACACTAGTGTTATAAATGTGCAAATGCACTCCTTGCCAGGAGTCACACCCAGTGGCGTAGTAATAGGGGGTGGGGGCCGCGCCGCCCTGGGCAGGGGGCAGCAAGCTGGACGGGGCTGACCACCTCCGACGGCCGGCGCCATGCAACGTGGCCGCCACCATGGAGAAGAAGCCCCGACTGCCTCACTCCGTGGCTTGCTCGGGGGGGTTGCTGCGGCGGTGCAGCGCATGCCTCCTGTGTGTGCATGCACCGCATGCGCCGCACGTCATGACGCGTGTGCTGTGACACGTGCGCCGTGCGCCGTGGCACATGCCTCGCAACAGACGCATGCACGCAACAGACACCCCACCCCCCGGCGGGGTGCCTTCAGATTTGCTGCCCCGGGCAGCCAGGCGGCTAGCTATACCGCTGGTCACACCTAAGCTGCAAACCTGAGTTTTGAGAGGGAGTGTAATGATAATCCAATACAGCACAGCTTGAATCCCTATTTCCTGATCTGCCTTTCAACTCTTGTCTTGTCAGTACCAGAGTGAACTATAAGTCCATCCTCTCTTTCCCCCTGCTATCATTTCTACAGAGAATGAAATCCATTTCCCTACTGCTTTATCTGGCCTGCCTTTAAATCTCTCAAAAAATGGGGCAGCTGCTGCTATTACTACTTCTAAACTCGGAAGGTTCTTCTTCTTCTACAGCACTGGAGAAGTGAAATGGAACTTCGTTTTTCACTGGGTCCCAACTGAAAGCTCTTTCTAATTCAGTTTAAACTCTTGCTATCCACAGGAAATGTTGGTTTTATAAAAAGTGTTGCAGGGCCATTCAAAAGTACTGTCTGATTTCTGAACTCATTCCCCCAACTAAAGCATCATTCACTGTGGGCTGATGGCAAGTGGCTTTGTTTTGCATTTCTCCCCAATAGCTTCTATGTACTTAAAGAATAAGAAAACAAATATGGCTATTTCCAGCCCTGGAAGCCACTTAGTTTTACTACTGCATGTAGATAAATTCACTGTGAAATTGAGTTTGCACAGCGATGGCGGGAAGTGGGGAGAAATAGTCCATTGAAAGCTGGCAGAAGCTAGCTAATTGGTCTCAAACCAAAGGCTGCAATTCACAGGACATTTACTCCGGAGAAATTCTGTTCTCATCACTAAGACTGCTCTCAAGCAAGTTGTGTTCTGAATCATTAAAAGACCTGTAATTATACTGCTCAGAATTAACCCAGAAGGCTGTTTTTAAAAGTCCATTTTAAAGTGAATTTATACTATTATAAGGCCTGTCGACTCTGAGTAATAAAAGAGGAGATGCTAAGTTAAGCTTTGTGTTATCCTGTTTGCTCAGATGGTGCTTATGGTGCTGTATCCCGTACAAAAGCACTTTTCAATTTATTTTTATTGCTCTTCTCTAAAAGCATTCCATTAAAGGAATATTACACTGTATGAAGTTTCGAACCACCGTCGGCAGTTTATTTGCTTGTTTTGCCAGAATGGAATAAACAGTTATTCATGTAACTGTTATTGCTGCTTCATGCTTGCAACACTATAGTTAAGGGTCAATTGCCGTTTGTTCTTTGTGCCATTGTGCTTCTAAGCCACACATCTTCCTTTTCTTCTCAGGAAATTTTTAACTCGGCTCATTCACCAATCACATTTGGCTGGGAATTGGTATTGAGTTGAAGGTTGCCTTTTGAGATGAGACAAGGGACTTTGTTGAGGCTGCACAATTTAATTGGCATGTGTAAATCTGACTGTGAAATTGCACTCTGGTGGGAGAAGCAAAAACCACAAACTCAAGATTGCATCTCACATAAACTAAGCCAGTGGTGAGGAGTCGGCAGTCCCCAGACTCAACCCATGGAGCCTGTGGGATGCTGTACACTTTCTTTTGGGACCATCCCTTTGATGATCTTTTCTCCTTCAATGTCATGGATGGTATTCAACAAAATATTTTGACTAGTGTAATGACTTTGGGCTGCACGGTGGCATTTCCCCTCCCTCTCCTGCGCACGCCATACCTCTCCCCAGTCCTGGGGTTTTCCCCAACCTTCAGGAGCAGATTTAAGGAGGTTGTGAGGGCATGCAGGAAGAGGAGAGAGAGAGGAGGAGTTCTGATGCACTCTTCCTGCATATCTTATTTTCTCTGTCTGCTTCTGTTCCCACTCTCCTACTAACACCTTGGGGATACTTTCTGGTGTTGTGCCTTTTATGCAACTTCTGTGAATGTCCAGGGAATGCTCTGGTCCAGTGGTTCCCAACCTTGTTTTGGCCATGCCCCACCTAAGCATCTCTAAAATCCTGATTCACCCCCCTCCCCCATGACATATAATTCTTATTATTCAAAAAATTCCTCCTATTCACATGGAGGAAGCCTAAAAGGCTATTCACTGTTAATAACTCATTCTCAAATTGCCCCCCTTAAAAATTAAATTGCCCCCCCTGTGAGGTATGTATCCCAAATTGGGAACCACGGCTGTTATCCTAATGTCTTCCAATTGCCCCTTCCAATCCACCCAGGAGAGGAGAAGCACTGCAAGCAGTGGCCAGCAACCATAGAATCATAGAGTTGGAAGAGACCACAAGGGCCATCCAGTCCAACTCCCTGCCAAGCAGGAAACACCATCAAAGCATTCCTGACAGATGGCTGTCAAGTCTCTGCTTAAAGACTTCCAAAGAAGGAGACTCCACCACACTCCTTGGTAGCAAATTCCACTGCCGAACAGCTCTTACTGTCAGGAAGTTCTTCCTAATGTTTAGGTGGAATCTTCTTTCTTGTAGCTTGAATCCATTGCTCCGTGTCCGCTTCTCTGGAGCAGCAGAAAACAACCTTTCTCCCTCTTCTATATGACATCATTTTATATATTTGAACATGGCTATGATATCACCCCTTAACCTTCTCTTCTCCAGGCTAAACATACCCAGCTCCCTAAGCCGTTCCTCATAAGGCATTGTTTCCAGGCCTTTGACCATTTTGGTTGCCCTCCTCTGGACACGTTCCAGCTTGTCAGTATCCTTCTTGAACTGTGGACACAGTACTCCAGGTGAGGTCTGACCAGAGCAGAATACAGTGGTACTATTACCTCCCTTAATCTAGATGCTTTACTCCTATTTATGCAGCCCAGAATTGCATTGGCTTTTTAGCTGCTGCATCACACTCTTGACTCATGTCAAGTTTGTGGTCTACGAAGACTCCTAGATCCTTTTCACATGTACTGCCAGGTGTCACCCATCCTGTATTTGTGCCTTTCATTTTTTTTGCCCAAGTGTAGTACTTTACATTTATTTCATTATATACCACTTAATTACCAAAGTTTCTAAGTGGTGGAACTATAGCAGCAAGGATGCTCAGTTAACTTTCTGTGCCTTTGCAGGCAATCTAAACTGTGCTTGATTGATCAGGGGTGAATGGGATTCTGAAGCAGCATTGAAGTCATTGTTCTTGCTGTCACATATGATGTAAAGAACAATACAGGCGGCAATAATTACATTCAGCTCCTCAACTTCAAGTCAGATGGCCAGCCAGCACCAACAGTTCTCTGACCTACATTTCCACCTGACCACCAATGAAATACCTACATGAGCATATATCTGGTTTGGAAGGGTAATTATGCTTTTTTTAAAAAGAGAGCTATTGAGGTGCTGCTTAGCACATCTGGAAGAAAACAGGTAGAAGAATGAGAGATTCAGGCATCTGCTAGCACAGAGTCCCAGCGCAGAAACTGATGGGGGGGGGAACCAAAATGAGCATATTTATGTACCTTTAATTAGGGTCTGTAAAAAGACCTAATTGTTAAAAAACAAAAACAAAACATGAAGACTGATTTAACCTCTATCTGGATACATGGACAGCATCTAACTTTAGAGGGAATTCTATCAAATCTGCCACTTAAAACCACTGAAGATAAAACATTTCAACAGACCAATCAAATAGCTCTTATGTACTTAGGCATTGTTTTAAAAGCATGCCTATAATTGACAACGGCCACAATTCTCCCAGATAAATCTGCCCATTTATTAAGATCCATAATGGAGTCTCTCCAGAGTGTCCCTTCATTCACTAAAATATGTTTGGTTGAAAACCACTTTGCCAATGGCTTTTGCCACATACTGAAAATGTTTCCTTTTTAAGAAGTCTTGGGGGTGGGGCCTACGTTTTCACATTCTGCTAAAATTGGCTTAAGTGGAAGATTTCTGCTTCTTACTGTCTTCATTCTACTTCATACTGTTCTTACTTTTGTTGCTGTTGTATTTTTAGATGATAAAAATTACAAGGAATGGTTGTACCATGAGCCTAGACTTGGCTGTGGTGGTGGATCAGGAGATGAGGTTAATCACACATACCCATCCACCACCCCAGGGCTGCCCAATGGTCTGACTTGGTATAAGGCATTGTCTTATATTCCCTCAACAAGCACTTTTAAAGCTGCAGGAAGAGGTTATTACCTTATGGGGGAGAAGAGAAACAGGAAGCTCTTCTGCTGCAAATGGCAAAATGTCTTGCGCCAGATTGTTAATTGAACTGCTTCAGGAAAGGCAGAACTAGATGTAGCTATACACACACACACACACACACACACACACACACGTGTTGTGCAGTATCTATAGGTTTAGAAGCTGGTAGGGGGTTTTGTGTACCTCTAGAACCTCATAGATACTCTGCCATCCTAAGAAAAGTCTTCCTTTGTATATAAAATAATAAACTGAAGCATACTAGTTTATATAAAGCACAGTATATTAACTAGTTTATATAAAGCATAGTATATTTACTATGGTATCTTTCAAATGCAACTACTAAGTCTTTCTGAAATGATTTATCGGGATAAATACCATACTTGTACCCCATACTCAACATACCAACACTACTAATAAGTTTCTGTGGAATAGGAGCAAGAGGCTTCTTCAAGTCAGGATGTGGCAGCTAGCCCAAGATGCATAGGCTCTGAATTTGCATTCTCATATATGCCATTGATCTCAACAGTAATAAAGGGAAGAAAGAGGAAGAAATAACCAGGAGACACATTGGGGCCATGATGTCAGCAAAATCACAGATTGTCATAGATACCTGCCATATGAATATGTTATTTAGCATGGTCATATTAGAAGTCTTGCAAATACTGTGCATTACACCAACTTTTGTGGAATCATCTAGGCATCTACAAGAGCTATTTTACACACACACACACACACACACACACACACACACACACACACTATAGCAACTGATCTAATTGCAGACTGAGCATAATGTTCTTCTACTCTGAGAGCAAAATGAGAATCAGCTGGGAGAGGCCAAGATAGTTTGTTGGCTGCCTTGAAGATTTTACCAGAATTATTGTTTCTTATATGTTCAAAGGCAATTTCATTTTCAATGAAGGAGTGCAGAATTTGGGTATGATAAACACAATACCAACGGGATGCAGTGTGCAAGGACAAGACCATTTGACCTAAATTCTTGCAGTAGAGCTTGCTTTAATGAACCCTGTCTTATCTCTGTGGATAGGGAAGATGGTTTGCAGACATCAAATTCTGTAATTCAGCGAATGCTGCTCTAAACTTAGGAGACCAGCACATACACACACACAAAAGAATTGTTGATGCAGAATAATATACTTGCACATGGTAAGCAATAGACAAGCAACTGTATATCACAGTGAGCAATAATGTCAGGTTTGGGAATCAGATAAATTGCAAATAACAATGGAGAAGACAAGTGACCCTTGAGGAGAATCAGCTGATAGAATGAGATGAAGTGGATGTAAAGCCCTCTCTTTGTTTAGCGAAGGGGGATGGGTGCCGGTAAGGTGGAGGATATTTTTGCAGAACGTGGGGTAACAATGGAGTATGAAGCTGTGTTGAGGCATAGACAAAATTATGACAGCTGTTAACACAGGGAAGTGGGGAAGGAGAGAAACCAAAGTGTCAAGGAATAGGCAGGAATGTTCTAAGGCCTATACATAGTACAAGGGTTTGTTCACATTTCTGTTTTACTGTGTTTAGAAAGCATGGGCCCAAGTGGTCGTCTGCTTGACCTACGCTTTCTAGGCACAGGTCCAAGTGGTTTTGCCTTTGCCCCACTGCTTTCCCCTGGGAAACCCACTCTTTTGCACTAAATCGGAACAAACAGCAATTCACGGAAAACCCAATTGCCGCTTGTTCTGATTAAGTGCTAAAGACTGGGCTTTTGCGGAGGAAACCAGCAGGATGAAAGGAGATGTGGTTAAGTACTTGTTACTTACAGGAAATGATGCTAGCTTCTGAAGGTTTCATGAGCCTCATCTTTTTATTTTATCTTTTATTTCTTAAACTTCATCAGAATTATAATATAAAAACACAAAATACATAACATAGTAATGAACGAAAACAATACACAAACATTTTTAAAGGCCTGAGAGAAGGGGAATGTTTTTTGCCTGGCACCTAAATATATGTAACGAATGCACCGAGCAAGCCTTTTACATAACAGAATAATTGAACAATCTGGATCCACAAGGCTAACCTCTACAAAATATAGACTGGCAACTCTTCAGCCTTATCTGTGCTTTGAGAGAATTTGATCGGCACCTTCACCATGTGTGTCAAAGCTTAGCTAACAGCCTGATTTCACACCTTTCCAAATGCTGCAGTGCTGCTCCTGACGGCATTTCTATGCATTGAAATAAACATATAAAGTATTTTGAGTGGGGATGGGGATACACATCTCAATACTGAGATAACATGCACATTTAAATATGTGTTTTGGGAGAAAATAGATGCTCAAATATGTACCTTGAAGGAAAATACACATTTTAGTATGATTTAATTATGCATTTTAAGAGCGGCTGCTTTTGGAAGGTCACAGACTAATGCAGAAATAGAACAGAATTCTGAATAAAAACATGCAAAAGTAAATGGACCTGGAATAGGCAGATCACCCATCCCAAAAATCACAGGAAGCAAGAGAGTGAGTTATCATAACACCTGAAAATATTGCTAGAAGCAAAACAGAGTTGAGTCAAACTACTAATGGTGTTTCACAATATTTATAGCAGCACCACTTCTCTTTTGATTGTTTTCAGCAATAGCTGGAAAAAATGTTTCCTTGTTCAATTCGACCTCCTCATCTTCCAGTTGCAGCAGAATATGATACATTTGTTGCATCGAAATGTCACCATATGACATTATTTCCACGATTGGCTCCAGTGTGCTTGTTTTCTCTTTACTGAGTAACAAGGGGGAGGGGGTTCCCAGTTTGAAAGAAAGAGGTTTTAACTTTTTACCCCAGTTCAAATCCAGATGTTCTTCCACTAGAGATGGGGGTGATTCAATTCAATTCACATTTAATGTCAAATCTTACACCTTATGAAACAATATGAGAACTGAAACACAGCCTTCCACCAAAATTCACACTTATCAAAAGTCTGCAAAGCAGTTCTCTAAAGGCAAACATAGTTTGTTTTGTTTTGTTTTTTTTATAAAAAATGCATTTATTAGAGGAAAGTGTGTATAAAAATCAATATATTACTGAAAATAGCTTACAAAAATGCATTATGCTATGATAAATTGCTTACAAAAAATGTGTTCATTAGTGAAACCTGAATGCAAAAAAGGTCTTTATTAGGAGAAAGTCACATTAAAATGCTGAAGAATTTTCATGAGGATGCATAAAAAAGAAATTTGTGAATTAAGAACTGTAGTGAACTTATTTTGAGACTGGAAAAATGAGAAATGAGAAACATAGAGAACCGAAACCTTCTGTTGGAAGCTGCCGGATAGAAATAATAAATTATTATTATTATTATTATTATTATTATTATTATTATTATTATTATCCCTGCCTCCCATGCTCCACATGCAGCTGCTGTTCACTCCAAGAGGGAAGTTGCCATGGGTGTAAACTTCCATAGATTTTCCCAAAGTGATAATGGAAAAAAGAGTAATCAGTTTTTCAAAATGTATTTGTGATCGTAATGATGTGTTGATTTTTAGAAGAAGAAGAAGAAGAAGAAGAAGAAGAAGAAGAAGAAGAAGAAGAAGAAGAAGAAGAAGATATGAATACTTTCAAACCAAGTTAATTTTATCCTGTCAATTTAGTTTTGCTCTCACAAGATGTGAGGACCCCACAGTTAAATCTCCATCACTGTACATCCCTTGTATTCGCCTACATTCCCCCTGAATTATATTAAAATCTAGATAATCTAATTCCTTCAGTAGCACCTTAAAGACCAACTAAGTTTATATTTTGGTATGAGCTTTCGTGTGCATGCACACTTCTTCAGATATCTGAAGAAGTGTGCATGCACACGAAAGCTCATACCAAAATATAAACTTAGTTGGTCTTTAAGGTGCTACTGAAGGAATTTTTTTATTTTGCTTCGACTCAGACCAACACGGCTACCTACCTGTATCTAGATAATCTGTTACTGATTATGTTGGACATTTTGTATCCAAATGTATTTCCATATTTCCATCCCATGCTTAAAAAAAATTAATTAGTTAGCATTGTTTCATCCACAATATTGCTATTGGAGTCACTTCCTGTATTTTGAATTGTTTCTAATGGAGAGGAAGATTCAAACACTAAAAGGATGCCACAAGGCAGAAAATGAGAAACATGTTCCTTCTTGAGATAAGAGGCAATGGTTAAGCTAATATAAAGGGGGACAGGAAAGCAATAACCAAAACACCTGTTAGGAAGAATGGAACAAATTATCAAAATAAGCACTTGAATCTCCTTCACAAGTGGCATTTGAGATAGTTTGTGACTGCATTATGTTCAGAAATTTCTGGGGTTCGATTCAGTCCTTTTATTCTGAAGATGCATGCTACATAACCACTTTTATGGTGTCCTTGGTCCTTGCATTCAGTAAGTGAAGAGGAAGGGTGAAAGCATGAGATTATTCTAGATCTTTATTGTAACAACTGGGTTATTTTATAACACCATTAACTGAAATGCAGTTCCACCGAGACTGCTGCCACCAGTTCCTTCACCCAGGCAGTGGCTGTGATCTGACTGTCTCATTTTGTACATGTCCAGCAGAAGCCCGTTTCTACAATGGCTTGGCTGAGCATGTCAACAGAAGCACTAGAGAGCACAGCAGCAAACAGGATAAGATGGGGGGAGGGGGAGGTCGCCATGCAAGACTTGCCATTCTGTATTTAAATCTATCACCACAGCTTTAGACAGTGCTGCATAATTATTTTGACTTGGTAGGAGACGTGTGGCACTATGCTGCGCAAACACATCGCGCTCGTCAGAGTCAAATAATTGATCCAGCACGAGCGCACTGTCTCATACAGAATCTCCCCCAACCCAAGGATGCTCCAGCCAGTTTACATTGCAAATGTGACTGCTTATGTCCCGGAAAACCGGGACACTGTGTTGCCTTTCCTCCTTTCTTTCTTATTTATGTACTTCGTCTCTATGCACACAGTAGCTGGTGGGTCATTTTTCAGACTTGGTGGTGGTGGGGTGTCTCTTTGTCCAGAAACAATTCCACTTCAAGCCCACAGGGCTTGTCAGTTGGCCCTTTGCCCAATTCTTGCTCCCTTTGCTGCAAATTACCAGGCGGGGAAAGAAATGCCAGTTTTCATCATTCCTGCGTAAATGATTCCATGCTGAATGAGCCATTTTGGACTCTGACTGCATTGCCTTTCTGAGAAGGAAGGGCTGCATGCGTGGGGATGGTATGAAAGTCAAATGAGAATCTCTCAAGGAAGGAGGAGGGGATAAGAGATTTCGGCTTGTTGTTGTTCCCAGGTCTAAAAAAATTAAAAATAATCCTCTTTTATCTCCTTCTCTTCTTAACTCCTCCATCTTTCAAAAGCCTTTCCTTGCTTCCATTTTTTTATTTTTTTTAAAAAAATTGGTTTTGTTGTGACAAAAAAGGGACAGTTGAATTTTCAGGGTCAAAAGAGGACCAGGCTCCTGCACATTTCATAGTCACATAGTTGACAAATTCTGAAATCTTATATTGAGCCCAATGGGCCTTCCTTCTGAGTAGACATGTATAGAAACGTGCTATTAAGAAGCAGTATTTGCAGAGATGGCATACATTTCACCTGCAGTGAAGTGTTTACAAGGACTAACTTTGTGTTCATTTAGTGCCAGTGAGTAAGCACTAGACATCTCCTCCTTGCCCAGTGAACCTTACTCAAGTGTAGGTTTAGACTCTAACTTTAAAGTGCTAGGTTTCTGACAGTTACATTTTTGTTTGACAATTGGGGGGGGAGGAGTTATCTTTTTCATATACTGAGCTGTATATCCGTCACCCTCATGGGCTCACAGCTTTTGAGAATCGTTAATGTACTGTAATGAATGAGTTGCCAAAAGCGTTGGCCTGGCAACATTTATTAGCAAGATTGTAGCTGACACAACAGAAGATGACGAACCTTCGATTTATTTAGTGTAATGGAGGAATACATGAAGTGGCTGTTAAGTTTGGAAAAGAAGAAACGCATAATTCACTAGAGGATTTAGTAAGTCATTTGTGATTTAATGTTAAAGCTGCCTGCCAGGGTGACCTTTGGCAGACCAGTTCACTTCTCTGGGACCTAGCTTACTCTCTGCACAATGAAATTAAGTAGTCCCTCTTAAATCCCGCATAGAGAGCACCGAAGATCTGCAGTCCTTACAAACAGTCAAACCACAGGAACCAACCTGTCAGAAACCTGCTTTACAGACTAGCTCTTTAATTTACGCTAGAATCAATTCACTCCAAGATAAGAACATCCACAGGGACTGTCTTGCCTATGCATGCCCACCTGGGTACATTCTATCACATAATTTTCATTTATACTTTTGGATGCATTGGATTTTATTTTTAGCCCACTGCATTCCATCCTGGTGTTAAACATAGGTGTGTCACTGCACATAAAAGCATAAATCTCCACAGGTGAGGCGTGCAGCTACTGAGAATCCATCTGTGGACTTGCTCCCTCCTTCATCTAGCAGCAGCCTATTCCACCTGGCAGCAGGAGAGGGAGAGATTGGAACCAGGGCAAGGTAGTGAGTCTAAGAACTTTGGATTGGATTTAACTGAGGCCACATTCATGTCATACATTTAAAGCACTATGCTATCACTTGAAGGAGGCATGGCTCCCCCCTCACAGATCTACAGTTTGTGAGGGTAACAGGGGTCTCCTAATAACCCAATAGTTCTCAGGATTTGGGGTGAAGCCGTCATAGTGATTTAAATGTATGATGTGAATGTGGCCAAAGCTCTACTCAGAGTAAACCCATTGAAATCAATGAACCTAAGTTAGTCATGTCCATTAACTTCAATAGATCTACGCTGAATTAGACTACTTCTGGATGCCACCCTTGGAAATTTAAAAACTGGTGCCTGCATTTGCTTTCCTCTTTCCAGTTTTTTGTTTCCCCCCATTTTCTGAGGTATCTTTTAGACAGTGCGCCTGAAGTCAGGGACTGTCTTATTTATCATTGATCTGAGGTAAACAGTTCTGGGAACCTTTTCAGCTGAAGAGCGGGATAAAGGTGCTTTAAATAAATCAACACATCTCTGTGTTCCCTTGAAGCCACAATTGGGACACAGATGGCAACCTTAAGAAGCCACTCTCAAGATGGAAATGGGGTATGATGTGGGAGATCATCACTGGATTTTTCTTCTTCTGCAAAACTGTAGTACTGCAAAGGGCTACAATTTTACTCAGAGCATCAGAACATTTGTGACAATATAAAAAAATCATTCCAGCAGCACCTTAGAGACCAACTAAGTTTGTCATTGGTATGAGCTTTTGTGTGCAATTACACTTCTTAGTTGTTCTCTAAGGTGCTACTGGAAGGAATGTTTTTATTTTGTTTCGACTACGGCATGGCTACCTACCTGTAACTAGAAATTTGTGGCAATGTTTAGTTTTTTAACTGGGTTGGGGTATTTTGACAGTGGCTCCAACTCTCTCACTTGGGTGTCACATATTTGGCTCCCTCCTTTCTTGTAGTTGGGCACTGAAAACATTTGTTTCAGATTGCTTTTAATTAGGGTTGACTAGAGTATTTGAGGTAAGGTAGGGTGGGGTTTTATTAAGTTGTTCTCGTGGCTCTGCTCATATTTTATGCTAAACTGGCTGTCTAATTTGGAATGTCTCTTTCGCTCTTTTGCTCCATGACAGCTTTTTTATTATTGTCCTTGTCTCTCTTTTTTAATACTCATGTTGATAATGGCGTTAACTGGGTTGGTGCTTTTTTAGTTACAGGTAGGTAGCCGTGTTGTTCTGACGTAGTCAAAACAAAATAAAAAATTCATTCCAGCAGCACCTTAGAGACCAACTAAGTTTGTCATTGGTATAAGCTTTCGTGTGCATGCACACTTCAGATACACTGAATATACACTGAGTATACTGATATACTCATATCAATGACAAACTTAGTTGGTCTCTAAGGTGCTGCTAGATGGGTTTTTTGTTATTGTTTTTTTTCTATACAGTCTTAGAGGGAATTTTGTCTCGGGGGGATTTTTCTTATAGTTCTAAACATAAATAAATAAATAAATAAATATGCCCAAATCACAGATCTGTTTTAAAAAAAAAACCCACCACCAAACAAGGCTAATAGCAGCAAGTGGGAGCGGGGAGAATAGGAAGAAAGAATTTAGCATCTTCTTCTCCAGTATTGCTGTTCCAAACAAAAACCACCCATCCACACCTGCTTTAAAACAAAAACATTTTGGGAGATCCAGGGATAGATCTCCCCTACATTGTGTCTGCTTTGGTCTTCAGGGCAAGCTCCATTGTTAAGGAGAGTGAGGTGGCCACTTCAGGTGACAGATGCAGAGGGGTAGAATGCAGTCTGGGCATACAGGGCTGTGTGTGTCACAGGATCTGCCTTGCCCCTCCTAAGATAGCCTACTGTATTCAGGCACAGTGGAAGATGCTGTGCTGTTACTAGTGTTGAAAGAAGATTGGAGGATCCAGACTCCTCAACTGCCTGCAAGGAATAATAGGAAAGGACACTATTTTGTCCTTAACCTTTGGTGGCAAAATGGTCCTCAGCTCACACTTCTAGTTATGAGGGACGCTACTAACATGTTTATACTGTATCAAGTGATTTAGGGCTTTACAGATTTATACAACTTTCTGCCAAAAAGAGAAAAAACTTTGATCAAAATTAGTTTTTGCACCTATCATTTTGAGCTTCTCTCTATGCCCCAATGAGTAAATGCAATTTAGTTTATACTCATGATTTGTTTTTGTTATTATTATTGATGTTGTTGTTGTTATTATTATTAATCATTATCATTTCCCTTTCTGTGCCTTCATCTGGAGGTCTTCAAGTAACGTCAAAGTCCCAGACCTATCTGTGTGCTGAAACTTCATTGTAGAATAAAAAATGCTACATAAGACTGTAAAGTGTAAAGCTGATTATGTAATTATTTGCCCAGGGATTTTGAATTTCAGTCTCCTGTTACCATCTTGAAAACCCTATTGAGAGGGATTGTTTTCCCCAAATCTTCATTTGTAAGCAGTTTTGTTGTGATGCATTTCTTAAGTGCTTGGATGTTGAAGTGCACTTTGCAGAAAGGAGGGAGGAAGATTGCCTCAATTATGCCAGTAAATGCATCTCCATAGTAATTACAAGCTGGTCTTCATTTTTCATTCTTAGCCAATTGCCCTTCATCTCTTGCCTATTCGGGGAAAACAGCAGACAACTCAACATAGGGGTGCAACCAGTAAGTCCAGGGTAGTCACAGCTGCAAAGCTGAAAAGTGGCAGCTCTTAGGTATTTAAGGAAGCAGCTACATGTGCCCCAGTACTAAAAAAAAAGTGGGAACTCTAATACATCTAATACAACCCTATCCATTAGATAGAATCCTGCCCCACATCTGGTGACCATTCTCTACAAAGGTAATATTCATACCATCCATTTATGAGCCTCTTATCCCACTTTAATAGTTATGGGAACTGTGGTTTGTTGAGGGTGTCCCTCCATAGGGTGTTAAAGCTACCAACTTGCAGAAGAATAGTTCCAGGGCCTTGGGAGGGGTGTGTTTAAGAGATGTGAGGGGTGTGTATAAGAGATGTGATTTCCTCCACAGAGGGGAAGCAGGGGTTTGTCTCCTTTTATTAAACAACTATCTTACTTTTAAAAGACACCTGTTTAGGGAAGTTTTTTAATGTTTGATGCTGTATTATGTTTTTAATATTCGGTTGGAAGCTGCCCAGAGTGGCTGGGGAAACCCAGCCAGATGGGTGGGGTATAAATGTATTACTACTACTACTACTACTACTACTACAGTATTATTATTATTCCTGAGGCTCCAATACTTTGGCCACCTCATGAGAAGAGAAGAAGCCTTGGAAAAGACCCTGATGTTGGGAAAGATTGAGGGCACTAGGAGAAGGGGACGACAGAGGACGAGATGGTTGGACGGTGTTCTCGAAGCTACGAGCATGGGTTTGACCAAACTGCGGGAGGCGGTGCAGGACAGGAGTGCCTGGCGTGCTCTGGTCCATGGGGTCACGAAGAGTCGGACACGACTAAACGACTAAACAACAACAACAACACCTTAAAACAGGCATCCCCAAACTTCGGCCCTCCAGATGTTTTGGACTACAATTCCCATCTTCCCCAACCACTGGTCCTGTTAGCTAGGGATCATGTAGGCCAAAACATCTGGAGGGCCGCAGTTTGGGGGTGCCTGCCTTAAAATAATTGAGGGGTGGTTATGTGGTATGTTTTCCTGTCTGCAGATTTCTAAAGTTTTACCAGCTTCATATTGGCTTTTCTGGTGCTTGTTTGGTTCTTTCAATCGGTCTTACAGTGTGAAGCTATCTAGAATCTGATGTTCTGGTGAGCTTTTTGTTGTTGAAGCAAAGCAACAGTTTAACACCTTAAATGAAGCTTTTAACTTTAAAAATAATCCTGTGATTGTGTACATTGACACACACAAAAGACAATAACAATGCTCTGCTAGCATTTTAGACAGCCTCACTTCTTGCAAAACCCATGGGCCTAGAAAAACAAAAGAGATATGGAAAATGCAGAGCAGTGCACAGAACAGAAAGGCACAGGAAAAGAGAGTGGCACAAGGCTTCGTGGGGAGCCTGATCTGACTTGGGAGGAGTATTGACATCCTGCTTTGACTCAGACATAGGTAAAAGATCCCTTAACCACCCCATCATGCCTCATTATTCAACCCCCCACCCCAAGCTAAGTACACAACCCTACAATTTACCCTGTTTAGGGAAGTTTTTAATGTTTGATTCTATTTTTAATATTCTGTTGGGAGCTGCCCAGAGTGGCTGGGGAAACCCAGCCAGATGGGTGGGGTATAAATAATAAATTATTATTATTATTATTATTATTATTATTACCCAGTTCACATCAGGTGAGGACAAAAAAAATCAATAGTTGCTTTGGTTTTCTGAAGCTGTTTCATTCAATGTTCAAAGACTGCCCTTTGCATGAGGCACATGAATTTGACCAGATCCAGTGAAGGGAATGGAAAACCTTGTTTTGGTTTTATTAGATGTTAATGAAATGCTGTATTAATCTTGGTTTGGAGCAGTATAATTAGTTAAAATAAGCTTCTAAAGTGGTGTCCCCTGCCCTCTTTCTGTCAATGCTGAGTCCTCAGTTGCTGTGATGTCATCAAAAGTCAATGAGCATTTGAGCTGCAGAGAGAGTAAGATGTGAGCAATAGCTTGTTGAGAAAACAGCATTTTTGTGAGAGAAATTAAAGAGCCAATTAGCCAGAGATTCAAGGCACCATGATGTCTTGGAATGAGATAAGTGACAGAATGGATTAAGGAAGAAGGGCAAAACAGGAGGTAGAGAATAAAGATGGATAGATGGAGGAGGTAAAAGCAGGAAATTTAGGAAAGCATAAAGGAAAATGGGGTTGGAAACTTCACACAGAAGGTCTATGGAAGAAAGGTATTTAAATTGTTGGTATGAAGGAAATGAATGAGCAAATTTATTTTTCAGAAAAAGAACTGTGGAGAGGCAGTCCAGGTACTTGTTTTTGCATTTTGATTTGAATTATTTGGTGAAAAGTTAGCAATGGCTCCTTAAATGTGTGCCAAATTCAAATGAATTTTAAGGAGATTCTGCAAAAATCCCAAGAATGAACTTTTTAATTTATTGCACATTTACAGACCATAAACCTTATTAAAGGAGGGTTGTGGACATGATCCAATTGTCCTATATGCCAACATTAGAAGATTATTAGAATGAGTGAAAAATGAGAGAGAAAGTAACTAGGGAAATTTGCATCAAAATTCTTCTATCAGCTTCCCTAACAGCTCCATCTCATCTCAGAAGGACTGGAGCATTATTCTGGCAGTCTACAGTAGAATAGCAGGCTAAGTCCAAAGGGGCCTCTACTTAGTCAATTCTCCACCTGTAACAAGTTCTCAGTGAACATGGCAGAGATGAATAAAATCATGCATAGTGTGGAGAAAACAGAGCTCTTGTCTCTCTCTCATGATTCTAAAATCCAGAATAATCCAGCAAAACTGAAAGTTGAGAGATTCGGGACAGACAAAATGAAGCACTTCACACAGTTAAACTATAGAATCCACTTACACAAAATGCAGTGATGTCCATTAATTTATATGGCCTTAAAAGAGGATTCGATAAATTCATTGAGGATACATGTATCAGTGGTGACTAGTCATGATGACTATATTGTATTTGGTATCACAGGCAGTATATCTCCAAATACCAGCTGATGTGGACATGGATGGAAGCATGTCATTGCATTCTTGCCCTACTTGTACATATTGATAGGCATCTGGTTGACCACCATGGGAACAGGATGCCGGACAAGATAGGTTTTTGGTCTGAATCATCTAGCTCTGAATTCATGCGGCCTTTCTGGTAGTCAGGTGGCTCTCTCTTTAAGGTGATGTAGAAATGCCCAAGCTGGCTAAGATAGAAATCCACAAAGCAATATCACAAAAGAAACATAATATACAATAAAATTCATGGGGGGAAATAAAACAAACAGAATGCAAACAGAATAGCAGAAAAATATCATAAGACCCTACAACATATACTTTCTATTTCTGTAATAGGTCTGGGTGTGATTCTATTTTCAGAACCTTTTGTAAGAACCCCTCTGAGAACCCCTCAGGGCTATAAAGTGCCATATAAGTATTCTAAATAATACATACACAACTACGGCATATTTCAGTAGTGCTAGGTTTGCTTTCTCTAGTGATGTGTGCAATTGGCCCACCAATCTAAGCTGAGCAAAAGCACTGCTAGCTACAACCAACCCCCACATGCACATCCAGATTGCTCATTTCCACCATCACTGATGACAAGAAAAAACTGGAATTTGTATCCCAAAAGACTGCCTTGTTTGATAAGGTGTGTAGACTGCCTTTACTTCCTGGATCTGTAATGCAGACACTGCTTCAGTCCTGCTGACTTGCTTTCTGTGTTATTGGTAGTTAGTGTGTGAAGCTAATCAGTGTTAGAAGTAACATTTGGGGTAGGTTTTTATTTGCAATGTCAGTGAGAGCCTTGGTAATATGTAACCTTAGTAACCTGTGTCCTGATCTCTATAGGCTGAGCAAGTCTCAGAGGTGTAAATTCCATAGAATTTAAAGGAGTTTAATCCCACATAAGTATGCATAGAAGTGCAACTATAGGCTGGAAATTGATCTTTATGTTTTCCACCCATAAGCAGGCACAAATACTGTACAAATATCCTCTGAGAACTCTATTTCCCTGCTCTTATTTTCCTTATGTTGATTAGGACATTCCTTCTTTAGGCAATGCTTTGAGCCTAAATAATAATTCATATTAATGTAATGCTGCCTTTTCCCCTCCAGTCCCCATTATACAGTGAGGAAGCAGAATTAGGAATGGAAATACATTATTTTAAAACAAAACTGCTTTTAAAACTGCAGTATACAAAAAGGGGGCATAAGTACATTTTGCTTGCAAAACAGAGTAGTAAATGTGATTTTTCATTTACTCACATTTAGGAGGTGTTAAATGTACTGGAACGTAGCAATAACCATAGACGGCAACTGTATAGCAAGCTAAAAAATGTTACGGCAATCAGAGCTGGGAAAGTGACATACAGTAAGCTCTCTCCTCTCCACAATACCCTAAAGGCTGGTGCAGTTTAATCCAAGTGAAGGACTTAACTTTTAATTGGAAAATAATGCTCCTTGATAGAGGTATCCAACATGGACTGACTCCAGACCACAGAAATTGTATCTTGCTTTCTGCCCTCTGACACAAACCTGCCAAATTTCTTCTGATTGGATGGTCTTGCTCCAAAATGAGAAGCTTCTCCATGAATCATCTAAAGCCTTGACGGGATCTTTGAAGTGGGTCACTTATCTCAGGTGCTTGAAAGTTGGCAGAGTAAATCTTTTTTGTGTTTGCTACTCTTTTGATGTCCTTCTGCTGCTTTGGCTCTGAAAAGGCATTAGCACGCTCTGCATAGTATTTAGCATGCCAAGATTAATATCCTGAGTTTACACACTGCTGCTCTTTCTTTCTTTCTTTCTTTCTTTCTTTCTTTCTTTCTTTCTTTCTTTCTTTCTTTCTTTCCTTCCTTCCTTCCTTCCTTCCTTCCTTCCTTCCTTCCTTCCTTCCTTCCTTCCTTCCTTCTTTTGCAGCATCCTTTTAAAGTCATCCTAATGGAACTCTTCATAAACTTTTACAATCAACATGGCATGGATGGTTCTGCTAAGGAAGCTAAAATGTGACACCATTATCATACAATGTGTGGAGAGATCCCTGAGCTCAGGAAATAGGGCTTGCTTCATTATCCCATCCAGGGCATAAATGGTAGTCTGCTTAGCACAATGAGTTCAGTAATTGCATTTACTTGTGCTAGGTCCACACTAAGTTTTCAAATAATTCATCCAGACCTAAATATCTTGTCCTCCAGCTAGGCTTGGGTTGCAAAGAAAAGGAAACAATGTTTTCCCCGAGTGCCCGGAAATCAATCCATTGGTCCAATATTTACACTGACAGGGAGCAGCTCTTCAAAATCTCAAACAGGCATCTTTCCCAGACCTATCTAAATACTATTATTAATCATGATATTTACTATATTTACAGTGGTACCTTGGGTTACAAACACCTCAGGTTACAAACACTTTGGGTTACAGACTCCGCTAACCCAGAAGTAGTACCTTGGGTTAAGAACTTTGCCCCAGGATGAGAACAGAAATTGTGTGGCGGAGGTGCGGCGGCAGGTTAAGAACGGACCTCTGGAACTAATTCACTTCGTAACCAGAGGTAGCACTGTATTAGTTGCTTCTTTCCAAAATGAAACTCAAAGTGACTTACAAAAAATGATTGCAGGAATTGAAGCTGGGATCTTCTCTATGCAAATAATGTACTCTGACATTGAGCTACAACCTCGCCATCTAAATTGCTTATTTGCAGCAACTGTCTCCTGCCCCCCCTCCAGCCTCTGAAGCAGAACTGCTATCTGACCCAGTGTCTTCCTGCTCACTAAACCCTGGTGTCTCTTCAGCTTCCAACACCTCCCTGTTCCAGTCTGCTCCTTCTTCTCTCTCTGACCACTCATTGTCATCCCACCACCTCTGGCTCTGAGCCTTCTTCCCTGGGGGTTGCTTTGCTGGTGCCTCCCACCACTTCTCTGCATCCAGCCAGTCCAGGGCACATGCATATTTGAAGCAGCCCTCAAAAGTCTGCATAGAACTGACAACAGGTCAAAATCTTATTCACCATTTGACTACACTGAATTCCTGAAAATATTGTTAACTATTCTAACTAACTAAAAACACCATCAACCTATTATCTTGAGAAAAAGCAAGGTTCCACCTTTATTCTGATTCACAAGCCATCAACAGCTGTGAAAAAGTCAGAGATTCAACAGGAAAATGTTCACATCACTGTGACATGTTCAATTTCTGCCTATCATTCAGCTATTAAAAGCATGAGTCCTTCCAGAAGGAAAAGGAGGGGGCAACCCCATCTACTGGCTGCTGTGCCTGTTCAGTGACAGAATATCTGGTCTGTTCATTTCCATTTCAGATTGTAGTAAATGGGAGCATTATGATTATTTTAGATCAGTGCAAGCAACAGGGGGTTTCATCCCAACTCATACTAGAATAATATAGGCCAGTCATAATGAACCAGTTCCTGGGGTAGAATTAATGTGAGATAGTAACAGTGATTAAGTAATTATCAAGCACTGTAAGTATTTAACCTTCCCTATGACAGACACATCTGGCATCACCTGAGCTCACACAGACTCTCTGAAAAGAATTATCAGTTTTAAATTGTGCCATTTAAACTATTAATCAAGAAATTAAGAATAAAGCAGGTCATGCACATATTGTCCTCATGTTTTTAGTATTTTGGCATCACTCATATCTAGGTACTTCCTTTCTGCATTAGTATATGATGAAAATGGGATTGCAAGCATTTCAGGTTAGATATGCAAATTGGCATTCACTTCCATTAAGGAAGGAAGGATACAGAAAGCTGCCTCATCTTCCATCAAACTAACAACCTGCCTAGCTCAGTATTGCTTGCATTGATGGGCAGTGGCTCTCCAAGGTTTCAGAAAGGAAGTCTTTCCAAGTCCTACCTGGAGATGCTGCAGATAGAACCTGGGATCTTCCACATGCAAAGAAAATGCTCTGAGCTGCAGCCCTTCTCCTTTTTTTTCTCCAAGGAGCAACACCACATTCCACTCTCAGATATTCACACGCAACATTTCTGCACTGTTCACATGCCTCCCAACATATGGGTGGTGCTTGCAGGACTGATTGTTGGAATGGTCCTTTTAGAGATTAGCTTCTTTTAAAGGGTGAATATATCCCTGAACTGTCATTCCCTTCCTGAATGAGGTTAGATCTCTGCTCAGTTAGGGGAGAGTAACCCTTACCCTAGCAGAAGCAGGTACACAACCCACTCCTGTATAATCTATGAATCAGGACCATTAGGTTCATATTGGCCAGCTAACACCACATAAAACTACACAGATCTAACCCCTTTCTTTTTAATTCAACTCATTTTACCTCAGTCCTAGACTACTCGTACACATACTAGTATTCCCCAATAGTTGCATACAGCTTAACTGATCAACTAACAAGTGAGCTGTCCATGGTTCTGATCTCCTGCAAATTATCTTGAAACCAAGCCTTATGATGAATAGTTGAGAGAGTTGGTTATGCTTAGCCTGGAGAAGAGAATACTGAGAGGTGACACAATATCCATCTTCAAATATCTAAAGAGCTGTCACATGGAAGATGGAGCAAGCTTGATTTCTCCTGCTCTGGAGAGTAGGACCTGAACCAATGGATTCAAATGACAAGAAAAGATATTCCTAACAAGGAAGAGCTTTCTGATGGTAAGAGTTATTGGACAGCAGAACAGATTGCCTCACAAGGTGGTGGACTCTTCTTCATTTGAGATTTTTAAACAGTGGTTGGATACCCATCTGTCAAGGATTATTTAGTTGAGATCCATGCATTGCAGAGGGTTTGGACTAGATGAACCTTGGGGTCCCTTCCAACTCTACAGTTTGATTTTTTTTTTTGTATGGAATTTTTATGTGCGTGGACAGTTTGGCCCTGCAGGCACTAGTCTGGAAGAAGACAGCTCTCTTCTAGAATTTGTTCAACCAGGATCAGTCAGCATGATATGGCAGTGATGCAGAGCTAGCCTTTCAGCAACAATGTCATTGGCATTTTAGTTTAGGTAAATAACTGGACTTTTGTGGAACTACTTCTTCATTAAAGTATTAGTGAGGGAGGTTTGTAGAAGAGCAAAGCCTGTTTTGAAAATATTTGGCACATGTATGTTTTTAACTGAACTTCCTATCATGCTATGTGTGCACAATTAAGGAACATCTCATGGCATGATGAGCATTTTTTACAGATATTCTGTCTGAAAATGTGAAAAATATCCAAGACAGGCTTCCTCAACCTCAGCCCTCCAGATGTTTTTCGCCTACAACTCCCATGATCCCTAGCTAGCAGGACCAGTGGTCAGAGATGATGGGAATTGGAGTCTCAAAACATCTGGAGGACTGAGGTTGAGGAAGCCTGATCTAAGGCTTTCAAGGTACCTTAACTCTAGCTTGCTGTTCAGAAAATGCATGATTTTAGTCCAAATATAAAAAAATTCCTTCAGTAGCACCTTAAAGACCAACTAAGTTTATATTTTGGTATGAGCTTTCGTGTTCATGCACACTTCTTCAGATACACTAGAAACACTATGTCCCATTTATTCTGGACATAAATCTGACATCAGGAACCATAAGACTGAAAAACCAGTAGGAGAACACTTCAATCTCCCAGGACATTCTATACAAGATCTAAAAGCAGCTGTTTTATTACAGAGAAATTTCAGGAACAGACTGGAAAGAGAAGTTGCTGAATTGGAAATCATTACCAAGCTTAAAACCATGGAAGCACCTGGGATGAATAGAGACATCGGATTCTTATCTCATTATGCATGATCAAGCTTTCTTTAGCACCTCAGCCCTTGCTTTCCCCCTCAGGACTAATTGCAGCCATCAGCAGCCATTAACAGCCATCTACAGGTTTACCACTCCCATCAGCCCATCACCCATTCCCACCCACCCCCCACCCTCTGTATATATATATATATATATATATAGGGTCTGACACTTCTGTTTCTAGTGTATCTGAAGAAGTGTGCATGCACACGAAAGCTCATACCAAAATATAAACTTAGTTGGTCTTTAAGGTGCTACTGAAGGAATTTTTTTATTTTGCTTCGACTCAGACCAACACGGCTACCTACCTGTAATTAGTCCAAATATGACACCTGTAAAAAGATTTCATGCTGTTTCTATATGCTATTTGTTGTGCTGAAACATAAATGGTCAATCAATATAAGGGTACATGAGAAATTGACACATGGAGTGCTTGCATTCCTGAGTGCCACTGCCTAATCTGAGATAAAATAACACAGTGAATGATATAAGACACTGACAACGAAGTGCCATATTACATGGTGATATAATTATCTGGTGATATCACTAGATCCTCACAATTCAAATCAAAATAAATTAAAAATCAAAGTGAAGACTAGTGAACTCAACTATAATTTTTAATTAGAATTGTTCCAGCTTGGCTTCTAACCATCTTTTATACATATAGTTGCAATTCTCTTCACATTGAAGACAAAATGCCTTGCCGCTGACTTCAAAAGAATAAGGTTTGCCCCTTCATCTTCTAGTTAAGAGATGTCTGCATTCAAGAATCTCCTCCCTATGGAGATCAAATAACATCTTAACCTTGTCTTTGAAAAAAATAATTAGGCTGACAGCTCAGTCCTCAAAGTCCTACATGGGCCAAGTCACATTACAACAAATGGGTGTAAGTCCAACATAATACTTTGAAGAAAACAGCAGATTTCTGAATAAGAAAGCTTGCATTCCAGTGATTAGTTACTTCTGAATTTTCCTCAATTTCAGAGTATAGTAAAGTCATAAGCAGCTAAAATAGCTTGAAAATATTTGTGGTAGGTACTGTACCAGATTTGGTCATGTCCCTGCATGTATTCATGTATTTCTTTCTGTTCTATATGCATTCTCTCTAACACAGAGTTTTTGTATTGTGCTCACAGTGTGGAGTGAGGAACGGGAGTAGATTGAAATGGAATTAAATGGCTACAGCTCACAAGGATTGGCATTGCACAGGGCAGAGATTCATTTATTGGGCAGCTTGACTGCTGACCAATATCTCTATCCCAGCCCTAGTGCTGGGATAACATTGGGAGTGGAATGAAGCTCTGGTCAGTCACAGCATAAACTCATACCTGTATTGTGATCTCATCATACAACTGGGGAATAAAACAGCTGATGCTGGGGCTGAGGCTTGTGTCACCCCCAAGACCCCAGGGGATGTATACTCCCACTTGTCCCTGTTATTCATCCAGTCCAGTGCCACTAGAGAATGGTTCATCTGATTCTGCATCCAATCTAATGCAACACAACCAATGCAAGAAGCCAGACTGAATATTTCCCAAGAAGTCATCACTGCCAGTCCCCAAGAGCTGGACAAGGAGACATACGTATATCCACCTTGGAGCTTCTCCTATAACTTGTATTTGTGTATCTGTTTCTAAGCAGTATGAGCTCTCTCCTATATCATAGCTTTAGCATTCATTTTGTATTCTTCTCACTACATCAAAGTCTCTTTCTTTCTCTTTATTAGTAGCCAGTAATATATTAATGCATTCCTTGGTGTGAAATGTGCTCTTAACTATTACCTTGGACACTCATTTAGCTGAATTTGATAGTGACAACACATTGACATTGGTAAGGTTAATGATCCAATCTTTTATTTCGTTGAACAAGTTGAACAACATTTAGTACACTGTTTCATGATGTCCTAGAGAGCTGTCTTGGCTATTACTTTAATAGTGCTATGGCATCTATGCCCTTTAAGTAATTGGCACCATGAAAATATTCTCTAAGTCCTGTCACAATTGATTAGTATTGTGCTGAATTACAGCAAGATTACTCTCTTTTTTGCTTTTCACTGGAAGATGGCAAAATTTGATGCTTCAATAAGTGCAACGTTGTTGATTCCAGTGTAAACCACCCAAGAAATCCTTACTAGACTTCCAATATCCCACTTAATAACATCGCCTGTATCAAGTAGGATTCCATTACCCACATTTCACCTACATATTGTGGACACAGAATAATTTACCAACCAATTCAAAGCACTATGGCTCAACATCACCTTTTGCTATGTTTCTCAACCTTTGACATAGTTGCAGTATCTCAAATTTGATGTATCCCATAGATCAATGGTTCCCAACCTTTTCAGTATGGTGACCTACAAGTCCAAATCTACTTGGAATGCTGACCCATTGATTTATTATCATATGATTTTTGGACCTTAAGTCTTCAGCAATTATCATATTCATGCATTTTAACTGCAGGTTTGTCAGTTTTATAAATATGATTGGAGATACCCAAGCAAAAATGTGCTTAACATCTACGAGCATCCTGTGGGCAAGGCTGAGAGAGACAACTACCATCTATTGTTCTGATTCCCTAAACAAAACACAGAGACAAACCTATGCAAAAATTAACATCAAAAAGTTTTTAATGCATTCTACCAGCACTGACTTATCTTATATATCACATCATCACCCTTTCCCCCATTATACCCTATATTGTATTTGTAATATACCTGTATAGTCACCACTTAATTATTTTACTTTTGTTACCACTTGTGTATTAACATTGTTTCTATCTTGCAATCAATCACATATTCTTTGTTTCTAGCCTTTGTTTTGTTGTCTGATTGCTAATGCCCCAGCTAAAAGTGTATAAGGGTAATTTGACCTACAAACCCCCAATGCACATGCATCTCTGCATACATGAGTAAAGGGGGTGAGTGGGAAATGGTAACGTGTATCAGCTCACAGAGTTCAAAATGTGGTAAATTAGCCCTGGTGCATTTGTCTGTCTTCCTGCTCATCTGGCTGAGTGGGGATCTGGCCTCCTAAGCCAAAAACCTGCCTTGTGTGCACCACTGTGGATGAGTTAACACACACTTCACTGTGCTGTGGGTCTGTCTGTCTTATTACCTTGCAAGGAATTTTTGTAGGTAACCACTAGCTCCTGAGTTTATCATATGGTTTCAAGAAGACATCCCTGAATGTGCGTCCAAAGTAAGCATTTTATGTGGATAACACGCCAATGGAACTGAATATGCCATTTTTGAAAGCAATGCATCTCATTCAATGTGTAACATAGAGCAGGCTGGTTGGGAGGGTGATATCCCATTCAGGGCAAGGAGCCAGGAGCAACAGTATTGAAATGATGACATCTGGGAAAAGAAGTGGCATTTGGTGGCATTGATTTGGAATCTAGCCAAACCATTCACTATGGGACTTGGAGACGCAAACACAACAGCATAAAACAAGAAAGACAGATCTTAACGGTGGCTGCTATTTGTCCTTCTACCACCTTCTCTTTTTCTTTTAAATTACCCTTGATTGTGTAGCATCTGCTCCTTTCAAGCCTGCATATGCTTCTCTTTTTACATCTGCATGTGCCTGTCTAGAAAAGGCATAAAAGCAACTGAAAAACAAATCTCCATCAGAAAGTTTTCTTTCAAAGCCTACTGTAAATCAAATAGGCTGTCAAACAGAGCGGCTCGAGGCCTTACATACAAGTACTGAGTAATCTTATCTATCTAGGTAATCATTCTGAGAGACCAGTAACATTTTTAGAAGAGGCAAGACCCCAGGAAGAGACTTGTAATTGAAGTGGATTTGGCAGGCAGAATGGCTTCTCGGCAATGGAAGTTTAGCTGAAGTACCTAAAGAAAGAATTTCATATCTACACAGAGGCAGCCATCACAAAATACAAGTATATTTGCACCAAGGCTTTGCTTATTGAGGTCAGTTTTTTCCACTGTTTCTCATAAGGTGGACAGTGAGTCCGTGAACAATTAATGATGAAAGACAAGCCTCTCACACTTTCAGCTTTCAGAGATGTTTCATAACTCCACACATCTACAAGTTGATCCCCTTTTGAAATAATGTGAGTTTCTCCTAGACATGGATCTGGGGTTCCACTGGCCCCATGTAACTGAGCTCATAGTTATGTTACATTTCTCCACACCTGGTAATTGAAAGCTTTGGACAGCTTTACCTGCTGCTCTCTGCTTGCTCAAAACTTAACAGGTGCGCAAGCAAGTTCCAGTTCTCAGCCAACCTAGTTTTAAATTTTGTTAATGTATCTCTCTCTCTCTCTCTCTCTCTCTCTCTCTCTCTCTCTCTCTCTCTCTCTCTCTGGGTGTGGGTGGGTGTGGGTGTGGGTGGGTGGGTTTTGGGTGGGTGTAACCCACCCTGTATCACATATGATAATGGTGCAGGTCTCAACAAATAGCGAAAAACAGATAAATGTAAAAACAAATCCATACATTCTTGAAGTTCTGACATCGCCCTTGTGCACTCCCTGCAATGCCTAAGGCTACTCCCATCTTAACTCCTAGGGTCAATGTAATATCATGTGATTATGCCCTGGAAATGTCTGTAAGTAAATATGGGACAAAATTGTGAGCTCAAAAATATGAGCCCTTCCTCCGCTGGCATCGTTGAGATTCATTTTAAATATGGTCCAGGTTCAGCTGAGCCTCGATAGTGTTTCCCAGTTGTCAGTGTTTATACTACATTTTTTAAGATTTGCCTTGAGACAGTCTTTAAACCTCTTTTGTTGACCACCAGCATTATGCTTTCCATTTTTAAGTTTGGAATAGAGTAGTTGCTTTGGAAGACGATCATCAGGCATCCGTATAACATGACCAGTCCAACAAAGTTGATGTTGAAGAATCATTGCTTCAACACTGGTGATCTTTGCTTCTTCCAGTACACTGATATTAGTTCGTCTGTTATCCCAAGTGATGTGTAAAATTTTTCGGAGACAACGTTGATGGAATCTTTCAAGGAGTTGGAGATGGCATTTATAAGTACTCCATGTTTCACAAGCACACTGGTACACCAGCCACTTAACTGACCTTTCTATCAAAGAAGAGTTGAAACCGCTTTATGACCTTTGACTGGATCCCAGCTCCTTATATGAAAACCCAATTAGGACAGTCTCACAGTTTTAAAGCAGCTTTTGCCATTGATAACTTAAGGTTTGGACTATTTTCTTCATATGACAGCACAGTTGCTTCCAGCCTTGACAGGTTGTTTCATGATCTATGGTGTTATAATAGCAAAAGCTGTTCTTTATTGCTAAAAAATCCAAGCAATTCCATCTCCAATGCAACACAGGGGCTGAACATAAATCAATTATATATTTTTGTTATCTCCAGTTGGTTGTCTGACAGTTCAGTCTCATAGAGCTATATAGCTGTACAAGCCAATGCAAAATAAGATTTACCTTAGGTCTTAAAGTGATCCCCATTTACAAACATCAAGATGTATTTGGGGTTTTCCCTCCAGCTCACTTCTTTAAGGTACTTCCTTTCCTGACCTTTCCTATAGCAATACCTGCAAGTAGATGAGCTGCTCCTTTATTGGAAACTTCCTCAATCTCCTTATCTGTATTCCTGTCACCACTCTGGCCTTCTTCCCTTGTATCCTTCTAAGGCTGGATAAGATACAATTTTGAAGCTGCAGCTACCCAATTATGCATCAGCTCTACAAGGTTCCTGGCACTTTATGTTGTCCATATCTGTTTTCACACTGGTACAATCCATGATATTTGTGATTATCAGTTTACATTTCAAAATATATTCCTGTGCTACAGGGATTAAAGGCAGGACAACATTATGTAACTTTTGCAGAACCCAGACAGATGAAAACTTGGAATATATATTGGAATGAATGACTCTGATAGTGGATTCAAGTATTATTATATCCATTGCTTCCTACTCTTCTCATGAACAAGTTTTTTTTATTAAAAAGAAAGTAGTAGTCAGTTGCAAAATTGGATATGTAATTTATAAAAATTGAATCCTTGGGATAAAGGGAATAAATTAATATTGTATTTGTCAAATAACTCAAGTACACACATGACAAGTGGATTATTGAGCAACTGGTCAGGCTTGATGCTAACTGTAGACTAAGGTAGTAAAACAGAAATGGGGAACCTGTTACCTTTCAGACATTGCTGGACTCCATGCTATCAGCCCCAGCCAGTAGTCAGGAATGATGGGCACTGTAGTCCAACAGCTTCCCAATCCCTACATTAGAAGAACAGATAATGCGAAGAGCTGTTGATTTCAGAGGGTGCAAGTAGAGCAGCAGCAAAAATAAAGAGTGGAGCTAGTATGAGGAGCTGCCATTCCTTTAGCTTTAGTTGTTAATCCCCTAGTGGAATTAAGATTGTTCAAGTGAAAGGCACATGAGCCTGATATGTTCATGTCTGCTGAAACATTGTAGTCCATCACACAGCAGGCTGTGAAAAATAAAATCCTGCTTTTAAGTGATATTATTGCCTTTTAACACCACATAGCGTAGTCAGGGTACATTCAATTCCAGCACCAGCAGGGTGGCACTTGACAAGGTCCCAAGGGGCTTAGAAGTGTCCCTCACTGGTATGACCTGCTTTTGCTGCCTTTGCTGCCTCAGGCTGTTTTAGCAGTGGGTCAGAGCTGGCTCTAGGTATAGTCCCGTTGGCACGGGGCGCGGGGCCAGCAGGTGGGGTGCTGTGCGGCAAAGCTGCGTGGAAGCCATGCTGCACGCTGCGAGGGCGGGGGCGCCGGAGCGATCTCAGCGCCTCAGCGCCAGGGCGCCCGACCTGCTCGAGACTGCCCTGGTGGCAATGTTGCTTTTCAGTGGGAGCAATTCTCAGCTTCCATCTGCAGTGTCTGCCTGCCATATGAATTTACCTAAAACACAATGCCCAGTCTAAGATCATTTCATAGATTTTTAGAGTGTTAGGTGGTGGGGTTTTTTTGTTTGTTTGTTTTAAAAAGGAAATGCTTAATGTCCCCTAGTGCTCTGTGGGCATTTGGTCTGAAAATAGCTGACAAGACCGCCAAACTGCAGACAAGTAGATGTGGGGAGGGGGGCTGCTAGGCACTTCAAAAGGTGGGTGGGTGGGGGTGGGTGTTTACTAGGGAGAAGTAAAAGGAATTCAGTTAACTTCCTGTGTGTTTGTGGACACCAATTCAATGGCATAAGTTGCCCATACTCCAAACTCTGTTCAGGAGCCTCTAGGGGTGTGGGCCCAAGTTTTGAGATAACATGGCCAAGCTAAGCAGAATTTGAAAGAGGTGTAAGTCTATCCTTGTTCAGGCCCACTCCACCCCTGGAATGCCCCCTTTGTGGAATTTATCCCTACATAAATTATGCTAGCAGAGCCAGGTAAGGGACTTATGTCCTCACATCTGCAGTGGTTAAGAAATTTATGTTGGCATAGGCCTGGCTGAGCCCTGGCTCAGCTGAGAAACCTAAACATCCACTGAATCCAAACTCTCTCATCCCACTAGGTCTTGTGTTTGGACTGTGCTGTTTTTGTGTTATTTTTGTATACTCTTTCAAGATTTTTAAAGATTCAAAGTGGTCTATAAATTATTTTAATTAATTAATTAATTAATTAATTAAATGATTCATTTAAAGTGTAAGACAAAGGTCCACTTTGTGAGCTGCCAGCAGTCAAGACAAAAACTCTTAGTAAGCTATATTACATATCCAATAAGAAAAACCATAATTAACCTCAGGTTACAACCTAAATTATTATTCAGCCTGTGCCCGGCTGCTTCAGAAAATAACAATAAAAAATAATTTTGGCCTAGCTATGGGAGAAGCTAGCCGATAGTGTGACAGAATGATAATGACAGGTGTCAAACAGGGACATTGAAAATGGTCATAAAAGACCAAAAGCAGCGATCACAGCCAACAGCCACAGTTGGGAGCACAATATTAGGCTTTTTCTTTTCTTAATCCACAGAGATGTAAAACGCTGGAATATAAGACGAAAGTGTTTTTGTCTCTGTGTGAAGAATCCATACAATTAACATGCTCAGAAGGTCTCTGCAACAGATGCTTGTTAGCCTAAACTGGGCACCAAAGAGCTTCAACAAAGCACAGAGTCATGAGCAGATAGATCTTTAGTCTAAAGCCTTGTTTGCCTGCAAGCTGTATTTAATGAAAGCCATTCTCCACCACCACTCCTCCTTTGTTTTTTGTTTGTTTGTGTGTTTGTTTTTCCTGAATCTGAGATATTGGCAACCATTTCCTACTCTATTTTTTTAAGTATCCCTTATAAAAAGATACGGCATTATTGAATAGTCCCCTGCAGCAGCCTGTGACAGTTTTACTGCAATTTTTTGTTATCTTGCAGGAAGGCACAGCTGTGTTTCTCAATTGAAATTCAGGTTGTAGATTGAGCAACACAAAGCAAAATATGCCCTTTTCTAAAGCTAAGGCCTGTCCAGTCTTGGGGACAATAACCCTAGGCTGGTTTGACACTAAGGTGAACAATGAAAGGTGTTTGGCTGTTTGCTATAGGAGTTTATGTGCAGCTGAGAAAGCCCCTTGAGGTGCATCCAAAGGCTTGGAAACATGCACAAAGGTTTATCAGCTGTTTTCTTCTTCACATTCAGTTTGAGGTCACTTCTAGAGGTGCCCCTGAATTTTGCAGACAACCATGAAGCACTGCCTTTAGAAGAAGGAATTCAGGAGTTCTGTTGCATGCATGGAGCCATTTCCCTTACACACAGACACACGGATTATTAGTCCTATGCCCCACACCCAGAATACATACTTTGTCTCATACATGCTTTCCATATTTCTTGTTACCGTAGCTGGGTTACCATCCTTTGCTAAGCAGATTGCTTGCTAATAACCAGGGATGATTGATGTTTCCTCAACAGATGCTACCAACTAGGGATGTTTTACTGAATGGGCAATTTACCTGCAGGGTTGATTCTAAGTTGAGTGTTCTGTCATTGGGTGGATGTGAAGAAGCTAAGGCAGAGGAACAAACAGCTTTTAGCTGGAGTTTGCTTTAAAAAGGGGGGGGCGTCCTTGGGGTATAATTAGGATACAGCATTAGCAGTTGTGCTATGTGTTTTGAGGCATCAGCCTAGAGGAAGGATTTCACCTAGATGAAGTAATGTACCCTGAAGAAGTGATATGTTCTCACAGGATGATTAACTGTGGAATGATGTGTTTGAAATGCCATCCCATGACATTGTTTTAAATTACAGTTGTGTTGTCACCTATCTAGAACCCCATGTAGGTAAAGGACTCATATGCCCATGGACTGCTATAGTAACTTCATTTTAAGGTAAAGGTAAAGGGACCCCTGACCATTAGGTCCAGTTGTGGACGACTCTGGTGTTGCGGCGCTGATCTAGCTTTATTGGCGAGGGAGCTGGCGTACAGCTTCTGGGTCATGTGGCCAGCATGACTAAGCCACTTCTGGCGAACCAGAGCAGCACATGGAAACGCCGTTTACCTTCCCGCCAGAGTGGTACCTATTTATCTACTTGCACTTTGACATGCTTTCGAACTGCTAGGTTGGCAGGAGCAGGGACCAAACAACGGGAGCTCACCCCGTCGCGGGGATTCGAACTGCCAACCTTCTGATCAGCAAGCCCTAGGCTCAGTGGTTTAACCCACAGCACCACCCGCGTCCAGTGCATCCTTTTGGATTCATGGGTTGCACTGAAATCAGTGCCACAAGATCTTGGCAGGTGGGGAGCTCCTATCTGTACCAATAAGAAATCATTGCATCTGATGTCCCAGTTCATTTTGCAATGTTGTGCTTCATTCTCAGGTCACCCTGATTTGGGACATAGTATAAAGCTACCAAATTTGTCAAGTATTAATTTTCCAGTATGTATTGGATTCATCCTTCTCCTGTTTCCTATCCCTCCAAGTCTTTGTGTCTCATTCCCTCATGTATAAAACTGGGTTCTCCTTGATTGTATGGCCTTGGCCCTTTCTCCACAGGTCCTCCTGAGTAGTTCCTGCTTATTACTTTCAGTAACAGCTTTTCATTTGCATTGGCTGCACCCACTTCCATCAGCCTTGCCCCAGCTCTGAATGCACAAAAGCCACATATGCTTATTTAGAACCATCAGAGACAAATGAAATGACCTCATTTAAAAAATGTTTTATTCAAGTGTTTTGCAATTGCTCTTCCCTGCTCTCCTCTTGCCCTCACTGTGGGCCTTTCCCTCCAACCTCAAGTTGAGTCTTCCTGGAACAGGCTACATATTTGTCTCTTGCTTCCCTGCACACCCATTATTATGGGGGATGCAGGAGTTCAGCTCAGCACCTCTGCTCAGTGGCTCGAAGTGGGTTGAATTGTAGCCAGCGGCAGGGGGGGGGGGATAAATGTAGCGTAAGATGCCTTTTTCCATAGCAAACTGCAAATTGCCTCAGCAGCACGGTCCACAAAAGGTTCCTGCAGAGCAAATTTATCTCCCATTGTCGTCCCGGAGAGGGGAGCGGATAAGACCAGGCATTTTATTTTTAAAAAGTCACATTCGATCTTGTTCAGCTTGGAGTCCACAGCACTTTAAAGGACTTTCCACGGGGAAAAGAACAAGAATGCAAGCCCGAGAATGCGGCAGAGATAAAGGGATTTATTTTTAACAGCAGACAGGGTTCATGACCATGTAAGCATTTCAATTTCTAAGCCCCTCTCTTTGGATAATATAGTTTGCCAATGTGAGTGTTATGTCATCTAATGACCCATGGGGCAGAAGGAAGGTTGGCAGCAGGAGAAGGGGAATAGGAGGAATTTATCCAGTAATGATTCTCATATTCTCCCTTAAAAGGGGGAAAGAGACATGGAGTTTATCTCAGTCTCTTGATCTCCATTACTATAGTGCCACAGACATGGCAGTTTCCAACCAATCCTGTTCACAGTCTCCCTAGCTCACACTGTGATGCTACAGATAAGCACAGTTATTGTGCCACACACAGTGTGACTAGTAATAGCCACACTGAGAAATATCACCTGAAAATGCTGCAGCACAAACACTAAATGAAATCAAAAGCTTTGCATTTTTAAAAACAAACATTTCAATGTCGCACAGCCAATGAATGAATGAATGAATGAATGAATGAATGAATGAATGAATTCCTACAGTTGGCCAAAAGCAGCACAACATTGCAAGCTACTAAGAACAGAAATCCATTAATATAGTCCTCACAGGAAAGGTCAAGGAATGGCAACTATGAGCCAAAGATGGCATTGCCAATAATGGTGGCAACCAAGGTCAAAATGGTTGAGCCATAATGGTAAATTAATAAGTCGCCTTCCCACAGCTTTTTTTGACCTGAGCTCAAAATCCAGAGTTCAGGTTTGACTCATAAGTTATTTAATGAGTTCGCGGGCACAATCACATCTTTGACAGTGAAGCTGCTATATTTCTTTCCAACTCACCTGACAAAAGTGGTATTGGGGGCCTTGCCAGAGACCTTTATGCAAAATCTCCCTTCCTTCTTCCCTCACTCCAGCTTGGGACAATGTCAAACTAGAAATCCACAAGAAACAATATTGAGGATTTACAGTTATGACATTACTCATGTGGTGTATGTTTATTGTATGTAATGTTGTTTTTAATATTATGTTTTAATGCTGTAGCCCACCCTGGGATCTTAAGGTGAATAATATTCATGTGCTTAGAAAATTTCTGTTACTTTTCACTACAGAATGGCTTTCAATCTTATAAGAAAAACAACTCATATTTTAAAAAACACCAAACAATAGCCCTATTTAAGCATACTAGCTGGGGCTGGCTTTTTGCTGCCTGAGGCAAAGGGCAAGATGTTCCCCTCTCATTCCATGTACAGAATCCAATTGGCAATAGAATCATACCTCAATACTGGCAATGGGACAGTGCCCTTCACTACACCTGTGGGTAGCAGGCTAGCTTTAGGATCCTGAGGGAATAGAGGGCTGTTGCTCTGCCCGCTCCCTGGCACCTGCAGCCTGAGGCAGCTGTTTCAGTTTGCCTTATGGTAGGGCCAGCCCTTGTAAAAGTGGCCTATAATATCTTCTTCAGTTCTAAATCACTCAGGACGCCTCCAAGGGAAATTGACCCTCCAACTTATGGGGGGCCCGTCATGGGGACAGCGGTGACAGAGTGGGAAGCACCCTTGCTTTCCCCGATGTTCCTTTGTTTCTCGTGCAATTGGGTTTTCTGAAGAGGGCTGGCATAAAATACATTCCTATATTTTATGACTATCTTCCTAACTATATGAAAATATAGGGCTGTCATCGCACAGCCCCCTATTGGAGAATTTATAGTGCCTCATAACAATCCTGGATTTGCAAGACGTCAGGGTTAATTAGGGGAACAAAAGAGAAGGCAGGTTGCATAACTGCAGTGGTTGCAGCATGGGAGCTAAAGGGGAAGGGAAGGAAGAGTGGGGTGTAGTGGGAGAGGTCTGGATAGATTGGGAAGCATGGGTGGTTGTTGTTGTGCAACACAGAAGCTCGCACCAAAAGGCTAACACAACAAAGCTTTTCCTAACTCATTTTTTTTTCTGTACGGAAGCCTTGTCCAAACTGCAATTCCACCCACCCACCCACCATCCTACTGCCACTTCCCGACATTGTGAGGATGCTAGGAGGCAGCCACTGACAAAGTAAATGCCAGAGCCAATGCAGCGCTGAACCTTCTTCAACCAGATCTTATAAATAAATAAATAAATAAATAAATAAATAAATAAATAAATAAATAAATAACTTCAAAAGGCAAGTAAAGCTATTGGACAGAGGAGAGAGTGGAAAGCCAGCAATGCTCAGATTAGCACTTTAGCACTATCGGTCAGCTTTCCAGCATCAGTCTCTCCTGATAAAATACTGCAGCTAGATCAGATGTCAGGCCACTTTAGCTTGGAGATATGCACACTACCCATCCGTAGGAAGGTGGTCAAGGAAACAACATCTAAGACAATTTTCTCCATGTATTCATTTTCTCTCAGGCTAGAGGAAAACAGATTGACCTTTTTACAATTCATTGTGATATTCTGGGAAACGAAATACCCCGGTGTGCCATGTTATTATAGTGAGAAATACATTATGCACATTTTATGTGCTTATCTTTATAAAGGAACATTTGAAAATAAGAGAGTTTGCTTAGACACTGTAACATTGGTAAATGACAGCAGTCAAAAACTATCATCCTTATGTGCAACAAAATATCCCACTCCACTTCCACTGAAAACAACCCAGTTTCCTTTAAAGCAGCAATGAGGAACCAAATGTTGTCCATATGTTGAACATCAGCTCCAGCCAGCATGGAATGATGGGAGTTGTAGACCAATAGCACCTGGAGAACACAGGTCTCCATCCCTACTATAAAGAATCTTGACCTGGACCTTCACTTTGGTTCCTTCTATTAGGGCAGTATTTCTTGAATCATATTATAACAGAGAGGGCACAACCTGAAGCTTTAAAGGTCTTTGCTACAGCTCTGTAGAATACAGTGGAACCTCGGGTTGCGGACGTAATCCATGACGGAGGCACGTCCGCAACCCGCAGTGTTCGTATCCCGCAGTGCTGTGTCTGCGCACGCGAGTAACTCGATTTAGCACTTCTGCACATGCACAAGCGGTGAAACCCAGAAGTAACCCTTTCCAGTACTTCCAGGTTTCCCACAGTACGCAACCTGAAAATGCGTAACCCAAAGCATCTGTAACCCGAGGTACCACTGTACTGGTTTTCTTTAGCAAATAAATGAAGAGATTAAAGGTGCATGTACATCTTCATAATTACAAAAATAAGCTAGCCATATTTTACTTACAGGTAAGTAGTCGTGTCGGTCTGTCGTAGTTGAAACAAAATAAAAAAAATCCTTCCAGTAGCACCTTAGAGACCAACTAAGTTTGTCATTGGTATGAGCTTTCGTGTGCATGCACACTTCTTCAGATACCTGTGTGACTGCTTTTAAAACTGTTGCTTGTTTTTAACTGCTCTTGGTCTCGTATTTGTTATTGTTCTGGCTTGTGAGTTTTTGCAGAAAAGTAGGGTATAAATTCATCATCACCACCACCATTTGCAAATATTTGTAATGTGGCTTAAACAGCAGAAGCAGTTATCCATCCATGTCATCAATAAATATATAAATGAGAATATCGACTTAAAGCAATAATACTATCAATGTAGTTTTGTAGCATAAATATTGTAACATAACCAACTTTTTCTTAAAATGGCAGTTGGTTCAGCTGTTTATTTATATATATGTAGAATGTAAAACCCATCTACATCTTTGCAAACATTAGGTTTTCACACATTAGTATTTTGCCTAAGAATCAAAGCAAAACCCATGTGCTTCAGAATTCATTTTAGGGGACATAGCTTACCACTGGTGAGATATATATTTTAAATTAATTACAGTATTATTTCTTTGTTGGAATGCAGATGTGAAAACAAGCAAATTAGTGGTGTAAAATTCCTGCACAGCATGGAATTGGGTGGACTACATCCATGTGATTGAAGCAAAAATATGAAGAAAGGAATGTGAGTTACATTGTATAACTAGAGTTATACATTGTATAACTAGAGTTATACAATGTAACTAGAGTTCGTTTGGAAGATACATGTGAATATTCATCCTGAACACTTTAGAATAGTTTATTCTAAGAATAGACTTTAGAAGAATAGTTTTTCAGATGAAGAAATAGATTTTCTTCAAGTCTTTCAGCATCCTTATTTACTAATAAGTGCATGCTTGTCAAAATGGTTTTTACAAGCATATTCTCTTTTCACATCTACTCCATTGCTAATTGCTCTAAAATGCTGTACGGCTTAAGCTTTGTCTTTAAGTTGTAAAAATCACTTCCTGCACAATAAATAGCATTCATTCTAACATCTCAACTGAGAGAACATAAGTGAACAATTAGAGCAGAGCACAAATAATTTTTAAGTCAAGACCTTGGCGGGTCATGGACTGTAAAGTTTAATGTGCCTGTGGCTCCTGGCTTGATGGCAATTACATATAGTGAAATGAGAAGTGTCTCATAATTCTGTTAAGAATTGGAAATGTCTTCCCCTTCTTTGGCCATTAGTATTCTATGTAGTGCTCAGTCATTTAGTCAGAGGTACATGTAAGTGGTTGTTTGGATTGGTTCTTGTTATGTACTAAGCTTGGATCCTAGAACAATAGGCAAGTAGGATCCTAGAATGCAACAACTGATTGGCTTGCAGGAGAAGACCAATCAGGCTCCAGGAAGAAGTTAATCAGCCTAATAGGCTGGTAGGATAGTAGAATGCAACAACTCATTGGCCTGCAGGAAAAGACCAATCAGGCCCCAGGAGGGAAGCAGAATCAGCCAATCAGACATGGCTCATTGTGTAAATAATGTATATAAAAGCCTGAGGTTTTTTTTTGGGGGGGGGCATTTCATTCACTGTTTTACAAGCTGAAATAAAGAGCATGAAGTCACTACAGGACTCCGAGTATATTTCAGTTCTTTTAATGCATGGGTGGTTCTTCTGTCTTTTCATTCATTACTGGTCAGTGAGATTCCCACACACCCTGCCTGCCCATATTGCACTGGCTGAGAATATTTCCCCAAAGTTTCAAAATTAGTTCAGCTTCTCTAATTTCAAAACCAATTTCAAAACCAACCCTACCCTATAAACCAGAAGACCCATTTGCTCTGATCCACCAATCCATTCAGGCCTCTACCATATCACCTGTTTCCATCCATAAAAGAAAAATGTAAAATACAAGACCATTAGTTATTGGTCTGAACTCTGAAACATCAGACTAAAAGTTGATCTGCACATTCAGAACACTATTCTGTGTTCAAATTCTAACTCCAGTGGTCAAAGATAGAGAAAACATTTCTCATTTTGCCTAGAAATATGGGGCTATTTCCCACATTTTAGTGGAGGCAATTACTTTGAACCTCTGCACCCATTTTCAAAGATCCTTGGAAAGATGCAAAGCAGACAACACTGTGGGACATGCCTTGTAGATAGAATCAGTATCAGCATGGAAGTTGCTGTGCATGTTCAGCATACTATTCTATGTTTCACATTCAAACAAAGCTCATCCCTCTACACTTGTTTTATAGATGTCCAGAAACAACACAGATTGTGCCAGAATGCGCTCTCTCGCTCTCGCTCTCTCTCTTGCATAGATACACTTGAATGAAAGTTGGCACACACATTTATGATATTCTTTATTTGATGTTCAAACACTTTCTCAAAATCTGTGCCCATTTTCAAAGGTGGGGCATATGCAAAAACTATTAATGACATATCAGAGACAAAAATCTCTAAAACATTGTTAATAGAAGTTAACAAATCCTGTAAGCATTACAGTCCCTAAATCCAACACTGTGTGACGTCAACTCAGCAGGAACCTATCTGTGTCACTAATTATATAGTTCTCCGGCTCCAAGACATTATCAGTGAATAAATTATAATAAGGAACAGTTAGAGTTCAATAATGAACTTAGCAAAAGATAATAAGATAGTCATTAGACTGACAGAGCTTTGCCTGGTATTGAGGAGAGAACTGTGCTCTCTTAAGCAGTTCTTCTGCTAATCGAGTGTGCCATCACATGCAGGAAAACACATATTTCAATTAGTCAGGAAGAAAACACCAAGGGGAAGCCCTCCACCCACTGAGCCAGCCCTAGACTGGGATCCAGATGATTTGGCCTGTCATCTCACTTCTGCAATCAATGTGTGAGCAAAATGCTTGGGGAAAGACATAGGCAGCCTGGGGATGATGAGCTATAGATGGATTAGGCTTTCAGATGCTTAATATCATCACAGGATTTTTCTGAAGGATCCCTCTGGGAGACCTCATGGGAGTCACAATGGGTGGGAGAGGACTAAGTGTTCTGACATATGTTGTTGCCAAGAGCATATGTATACTGGAAAGTAAGAGGAAAGTACTTACAGGAATGAGTCACTGCCAGTGTCTTGGAGCAATGATTGCTCTGTTGATTTTACTGGCCCAAATGTACTGGCAATAATATATGTCGAAGCTGTGGCCCTCCAGATGTTGTTAGACTCCAGCTCACATCAGCCCCAGCCAACATGCCCAATGCTCAGAGCTGATCAAAATGGTAGTCTAACGATATCTGTAAGGTCATAGGTTCCCCACTCTTGCCATGTGGATTCTAAATGTCCATCAAGGTGATTACATGCACGTTTCAATCATTAAACTGTCTTCAAGTGCTCTAAATCCACCTTCAGCTGTTTTCTTAGTCATCTTACTTCCACAGATGTTCAAGTTATTTTGTTTGTTCTGGCTTCCATAACTGACCCTTCAGAAGGATTGAAATCTTTATAGTAAAAAGGAAGTTGGGGAACAGAAGGAGCAGAATGTTTAGCCAGTGGTCTCTGTGACTTACAGTGTGCTGATGAACTTATAACAGGGATTTATTCACCCAACTAAGATATAGAAGAAGGCAGAATAAATGGCACTCAGATGTGTCTGGACAATGATCTGGATTAGTGTTTGCCAGGATGCTCAGGGATCATGAAAACAAATACAGAAACCTTGGATTAACAAGAATATCCAGGTATCTGGGTAAAAAGGAATGTTTTCACTTGGTGCCTAAAGACATGCAATGATGGCACCAGGTGAGCCTTGTGCTGACAAGATGGAAGCAGGGGGAAGCAGTGTTCTTGCACTTCTCCATCCCATCCCCAAATATAAAGTAACAGGAAAACACATTTATTTGTAATGTCAATGGGAATGTTGCTTTGTGTTTGGGGAGGGGGGAAGGAGAAAAGTTTGTTTGGAAATGAGTCATCTCTGCAGGCAAGGAAGGCAACTGTTTTGGGGTGGCAAACCCTTTATGGATTTTCTTGTCCCTTGCCTGGTCTTCTAAGTTTAGAATCTGAATCGAGATATCTTGTTTTTAATAATAGTAAGCACAATTAATTACAAGTAATTTAGCAAATGTCTTCATGACCACAAATGCATTAAACGGAACAGATTAAATGTGATTCTGGGAAATTATACATTTTAACTCCATCCTTGATGAGTATGTAATACATAAACTCCCACAGCACCACACAGTATTTTGAATTGGGGGGTCTTTTGAACAGGGAATTGCCATGCAGAATTGCACTGTAACTGAGCTGGTTTATGAAGCCAAAAGGAATGAAGCACAGAAACATGTATTAAAGGGGGGGGGGAGAGACTCAATTATTTGATGAAATTAAATGTATGACTGTCAAGTAAGAAAAAGCAGAAGTCAGCCATTCTCTGTCTTTAATAAATGGAGGCACATAATGGAACAGTGTTGGTGAGTTCGGAAAGAGCATTGCTTTGTACACACACACAAAGGGGGAGCCTAAAATACACTGGCATCTAATTCAGCTAACATCAATCTACTCAACTGAATGAATTCTATTTCCCTGTTGGAAGAATGTTTCATTGCTGAAATTTCTGTTCCTATTGTTATTTTAGTCATAAATTCCTTAAATCTTGTGATTGTTCTCAAATCAGTTCGATGATTTGGCTAGTTGTTGTTGAATCAATATACAAAGCAAGGAAGGCACCCACAAAATGGTGGCAAGGGGCCTATTGCTGAGTAGATTGACAAGACCTACCACTTCTCTTCTACTCCCAATGACTTCCGACACACCCTCCTCTTCTTTGGCCCCTGCTTCTTTCAGTCCTCTGCCCCTCCCTTTCTCAACCTTGGGTTCCCAGGTATTGCTGGACTACAACTCCCATCATCCAGTAAAGAATGCTGGGAGTGGTAGTCCACCAATGTCAGGGAGCCCAAGGTTAGAAAAGGCTGGTCTGGAGAATGCACTGGGACCCAGTGATTCAAAACCACATGCACATTCTTCCCTAGCTGCCTTACTCTCATGGAAGCCCACGAGTTTTGTCCAGACTGCGAAGGGGAGAGCAACACCAGTTGTGACTTCTTGACACCTCCTTTTTTTTCTGTGCTTGTGTTTTGCTTTGTTGCTACTATAGACAAAGGGGGGAAGGTTCTTGTTGTGGATGCTTGTGGACAATGGCTGAGGCATTAGAGCCTAGATGGGCAGGAGAGCAGGGGTGAAAGGTGTTAAGTTGCACAAAGGTCACACAGCCAGAATCTATTGGCCAAGAGTGACTTCCTCCTTCATGTGAGAGGCCAAAGCATAGCTGCCAAGTTATCCCTTTTTTTAAGGGATTTTCCCTTATGCTGAATAGGCTTCCTCGCGAGAAAAGAGAAAACTTGGCAGCTATGGGCCAAAGGCGAGTGAATGGGTTGTCATGAGTGAAAAGGGTGGGTGGGAATTGTTGCTAAAACCATTGTTGGTTAATCTGTTTGAATGTCCCAATATTATTATTTTCTAGGCATTCGATTAAATGCAAAATTTTAGTTTTTATTCTAATTGTGATTTTGTTTGTTTGCCTTAAAGAATTGTTAATTTGCTGTTTATTGGACCTGCTGATATGATTTTGTAATTTTTGTACTGTATATGGCATCCCCCCCCCATCTTTATTACTTTGCTCCCTGCCTCTGGGGCTGAAAATATGCAGTGGAGAGTTGGCAATAAATACTGTAAATAAATAAATTAATCTGCACCAGTGATGTCCCCTCAGCAGTAAGTGATTAAGTGGACATTTACTGGAAAGCTGAATGCTACCTCAGAAAGCATAAGAAGAAGAAAAACCCAGCTTATATATAGCAGCACTAATAGCAAAGTGAAAATGATGCCTAAGAAGCCAAAACAGCACTATCCAGGCACAAGAGGGTGTTGTCTATATGCATGGGGTAAATCCAAAGTTTGCAGAAGTATAAAAACATCTACAAAAACACTGCCTTTAAAAAAAAAACCACCAAAGAAACTTGGCGAACAATGAAAACTAACAAGCTGGATCTGTAAATAAACTTTTTCACTGAATCATCTGTGATTCATAAGGGGGGAATAAAACTTTCCAAATGGTGCTGCAAAAAGGAGAGAGAACGAGAGTTTACATCAGCCCCACAGGATAGAATGAAAGGGCTGAATTTCTTTGATTTGTTTGATTCACTGAGAGGATATAAAAGAGGAGAAGCAAACACCTGGCCAGATTATCTCTGGCCAAGATACTAATGGAAAGAAAAATGTCAGAACAGATGAAAATTAGGTTGTTTCTCGCTCAGGGAAGTTGGCAGAGGAGATCAAAGTGCTTCTGTCAATGGTGTCTGGCCTTTCATTAGTGGCAAAAGAATGCCCTGATTAATGGGTATGGGGCAAGGCTGCCATTGGCCTTGATGAACTGGGATACACTCAACAAAGTTCAGGGAGGGGAATCAAACTCCAAAGAGTTTTCAGCAATCACAGCCGAGATGCTGACAAAACCTGTAACTTATCATTGTCTGAGTTCAGTCTCAAAGGGGGAAAATGTCAGAGTCATTTCCAGATTACTCACAAAGAATCAATAACCAAACAGGAAGAGCCCGATCCAATTGCATGCCCGAGGAGCCTTCTTCAAAATGGAGAGATTGGACTGATCAAGTGTTCAGCCAGAGAGAGGTCTGAAATTCAGGCATTCCTTGCTCCCACCCGGACAGATTTCTGAAGAGGAGTCCATACACAACCCTAGCAGTTTCATCAGAAAGAGGAACCCTTCCAGCAGCAGCATTTGTGCATGTCATTCCTCTTTCAGCTTGGAATGCCTGCTGGAAAGCCACTTCTGTGCATCAATGGCCCGTTGGTAAACAAGGGAATGTACCATCAGTCTGATGTATACTCTCACTTTCTCCACAGGCAACAGGTGTGATGCTTATCTTATTCAACAAAAATCATGGATAGCAGATTTTTATTCATTTATTTATGTTGTACTTTGCAGATCTGTAACCAAAGCGGCTAGCAAAAACAAAACAAAACAAAAGCACACAAAGCAAGGAACTAATAACAACAAAAGCTGTCTTCGTCATGTAAGTGAGTAACAAGGATCCCAGTGCCCATGAGTAACCTTTGTTGGCCTGTCCCAGGCACAGGAAGAGGAGCTGAACTAGGATGCAGATGCTTAGAAAGGTATGTAACACACTGGTTCCCTAAAAAGCCAAGAGAAAGGTTTTTAAACATTTCTACTGCCAAAGGATTCAGGATATATCTGCAAACATTAACTCGTATCATTCTACCATGAGACAGCTTGAGATTGGAAAATGTGCTGGTCGCTGATTCGAAACTGACCAGATGGAGCAATAACTTGAGTGGGTGGATTAGCAATTCATGGGACTCATCATCTATGTTTGGGGGATGAAAATTATTGTAGCAGCTGTTATTAATAATGAGATATTTTTGTGCTGCATATGGCACTTCTCTAACTTTTATGACACCTGACACATAGTACATGTGTTGGTCAACAAAACATTATTGAAGGAGTCATTCATCATTTGCACTGTGTGCAAAATTCCAATTAACATTGAGCACAACTTGAAATTGTGAAATATATTCCTCCGTGAGCAATCAAGGGTGCCAAGTTGCAGAAGATCACCTTTGAAGCATTTCTTATAGAGGAGGAGATGGAAACAAACGGGATATTCTATAAACTCAGAGCTGCAGCGAAAATAGAAACAAAGGGCTCTCGGAATTTTTCAATTATTGCTTAATTTCATGAATTCAGAATGAGTCAACCTTTTTGGCAAGGGGTCAGTGGCTAATGATGATGATAATGATATGCAAGATCACACTCTTGTATATGTTTCATGTTAATTAATTGGGACCACTTCTTGGCCTCACACAATTGCTAACCCAGAATCCAATTTTCCACTTCTATATTTTTGTTATCATATTTTATATACCTAGATTGTAACAGCATCATTTATTGGACCATTGTGATAATTAAATTGCCCCTAAGGTACAATTAAGGTTAGCAAGATGCCAACCATATGGTATAAATGTCTATGAAAATGTTGTTGTAAAGGTGACTATAATTGAATAGTCTCTGTCTTTTCTATTTGAGCTTCCATCAAGCTTTGCCCTACCTTCCTCTCATTTAAGTCCCTGCTTCCTCCTCTCATCCTTGCCTCAGAAGCTGAGTACAACAGCACCCTCTTCACATGTGATTCCTAGCAACTGGCATTCAGAGACATCATGACTCCAACAATGGAGGTAGAATAAAGCCATCACGGCTAGTATCCTCCATGAATGCTACAGATAGTGCCAGAGGAGCAACTTGCTTTGAAAAAGGTTTTCAGCTTGACTGAAATTGTACTCTGTCTCCAGTCTACCCTTACTCAAAGAATTGGGACTTTTAGAAAGCTAAATGCCGGGTCTGGAGATGGACACTTCTTCTGCATTCTTTGGCCTCCTGGAATGTTCCCTACACCATTGAGCGGGTGTGAGAGTGCGAGAGGCTCTTGGTTCCTCAGGCTCAGGGGAAGGTGCATGTGAGGTTCCTAACAGGCTTCACTTGGGTGAGCTCTGGCCTGATGAGCTCAAGCTCAGTGTCAGAAGCCTGGTGCTGAGAATGTAGGGAACATAGAAGGCTGCCCTTTATCAAGACATGCCACTGGTTCATCAACCTCAGTATCGTCTACACTGACTGACTTCAAGCTTGAGGCTGGGACCATGTCACCCTTGCTCCTTATTCCTCTGCCACCACAGATCCTCTGAATCCTTCATGCTTTCTTGCCATCTTCCTTTTCCTACTCAGCTAATGCTGAACTAGGGGCTTTGTCAACCTGTAAATATGTGCTGGGGGTGGAGGGAGAAGATTGCTCCAGTGACTGTAACTGTCACAAATGCCAGCCGTGTTGTACGTTTTTATTTATTTATATAATACATCACCTCCTGGCATATAAAAGGGGAAGAAATGGAGGCAGTGAGAGATTTTACTTTCTTGGGCTCCATGATCACTGCAGGTGGTGACAGCAGTCACGAAATTAAAAGACGCCTGCTTCTTGGGAGAAAAGCGATGACAAACCTAGACAGCAGAGACAACACCTTGCCAACAAAGGTCCGTATAATTAAAGCTATGGTTTTCCCAGTAGTGATGTATGGAAGTGAAAGCTGGACCATAAAGAAGGTTGATTGCCAAAGAATTGATGCTTTTGAATTAATGTGCTGGAGGAGACTCTTCAGAGTCCCATGGACTGCAAGAAGTTCAAACCTATCCATTCTTAAGGAAATCAGCCCTGAGTGCTCACTGGAAGGACAGATCCTGAAGCTGAGGTTCCAATACTTTGGCCACCTCATGAGAAGAGAAGACTCCCTGGAAAAGACCCTGATGTTGGGAAAGATTGAGGACACAAGGAGAACGGGACGACAGAGGATGAGATGGTTGGACAATGTTCTCGAAGCTACGAACATGAGTTTGACCAAACTGCAGGAGGCAGTGGAAAACAGGAGTGCCTGGAGTGCTCTGGTCCATGGGGTCACAAAGAGTCGGACACGACTAAATGATTAAACAACAACAATATAATATATTGTCCCTAGCAGGAAGAAGTATGTGGTGACTAAGCTTGTTACCTCCTCCCTTTCAACTTTCAGACCTCTGCACACTCTTATTGGCAAAAGTGTATAGATGCACGAACAAATGGGGTTTTGTGTAGGCAACTGGAAGGTCAAGTGCTCTCAGGTATCTGAGAACACTCAGGACAACCCAAGCACACCTGACACCCCTGTTCTAAAGTTACATGGAGGTAGACTGAGATGAAGTGTCACTGGCATTTATAAGCATTAGCAGTTCAGGATTATTTTCAGGCAGGTGCTTGTCAGATTAAAATGTTTCTTGGAGATGGTGGCTTATTTCCTTTCTCAAATCAAATAGACTCTGCTGCCATCATGGAGTGGAAGGGGAATCAATAGATTCTCTTTCTTTCCTCTCCATTCCCTTTAGAGAAAGGCGTCTGCACAGTGGCAAAGTGCATTTTGCACATTTTTTTCTGCAAGGTTCAGTCTTTGAATCTCTAACTAAAGAATATAAGGTAGAGAGGCCTGAAGGTTTATAGATGATTGATTAATTAATTGTTTGCTTGCATCTATATTCCACCTTTCCTTCAAGTAGCTTAAGGTGATTGTTTTTCCTTTCACCACCACCCCCATTTTATTTTTGCAACTATTCCATGAGGCATTTTAGACATAAAGTGTGACAGCCCTAAATTCACCTAGCAAGCTCAGTGAGGATTTGAACCCTGGTTTTCGAGGTCCTAGTCTAACACTCTATCCACTACACCACTACCATATCTTGGAATATAGTTCTGGACTTGGTGTAAGTCAATCAAATGAAGCTTCATTGTGTAAATAGGGTCTTAGATTATTCTATAGTTATCATGCAGTGGACAGAATATATGGGAGAGCAATGACCAAAGCAGGACTTGAAGTTCCATGTGGAAATCTGAAAGGAAGTGCACTTCACTTAGGCTTCAGGTTCTAATTTATGGCCATTCCTAAAACATCCAATGTTGGCTGAGATATATGTGCTGCCAAGTGCTATGAACAGAGCCAGTATTATTTTCCTGTGGGTTTGTGATATACAAAGGCATTAGAAGATAAAATGCCCCTGATGATTCTAATAGTTTTTCATGGGTGCTATACTGTTAACAAAAAGGACACTCCAGTGAAGTACTTCTGAATAAAGTTCTCTGCTATAACCATCAAGAGCTGTTCCATCGAAAATGGTCATAAAATGGTATTAGATGCTCGCAGGCATTTTAGGCACGAAATGGGCATTTATGTTTCATTTGCCACTGGCATGCTTTTTATAGCAGCACTCCTTAGGCTGCTTTGATGTCTGGATGTGTGAGTTTTTCTTTGCACACACAGATGCATCTGAATTATTATAGCACAGCTACAAGGCAAGGACTCTTGAACATCCGGTTCTTTAAACAGCTCCTGGGAATTGCCTGCATCTAACAAAGGAATCCACCAAGATTACCTCCTGTTTGGATAATATTCCGCTAATTGTGCTGTTTTATTTTCATTGTCATTTCTATTATCCCATGTCTGGTTCCCTGTCAAGCAAAGCATTTGGCTGTGTTTTATTTTACTACTTTGGCTATAAGGCTGCAAGATTGCTGACTCTTTTATTCCTAAAGATGGTCATTTTTCCAGAGCAAGATTGCTAGCTTCATCCTATCACAATACTGCAATGGGAAGAGAAGCTGGCCCTGCTGAAGTCCCTTTTCTAACCCCTTGTCTAATATCTTGGGGCTGGGGGTTCACAGCTTAGAGGTTCAATCCCCCAACACCTCCATATGAAGGCTCTTGGAAATCAGCTGAGAAAATCTCCACCTGAAATTCTAGACAGCCTCTGCCAATCAAAGCAGTCAGTGCCAAGCCTGACTATAGATGGCCTCATTTCTATAAGAGAACTTCAGTGGACTTGTGGCTGGATTGCCAGGCTGCAAACTCAAGAATGCTCCTATTTCTTTAGAAGCAGAGTGATGAGATGCAAAGGATGGCAAGACCACAGCACCTTGAATTGTGGTGATGAAGAGGGAATTTCAGCAGGTGTCATGCAAGCTACACCTTCTTCTACAAAGCCTTAAAAGGTCTTACAACCTTTTCCATCTGACCACCCTTGTAATGTTGGTATCCTCTGCCATATTTTGTGGCACCCACATACAGGTAGATCCTTGAGTAGGATTCATGCAAAGAATGCATGCAACCCTTTGGGGACAAGGGTTCAATATCCACCCAGGGAGGAAAAGATTCCACAGGAATGCTGTAGAAGGGGATTTCCTACATCAGCAAAAGCTCTGACTAGATGCCCTTTGGAAATTCCTTTCAAACATCAGCCAACATCCCCTCTGGTGTCTTGAACACAGAGTGTGCCCACAAGAATGGAAGTGACTAAAGTAGGGTGCTTTGATGAGATCCATTGGGGTCTTCATCTAGGAAGAGTGCACATCCTGTCTTAATCCACCTTAGTTCTAGTTACAGGTAGGTAGCCCTGTTGGTCTGCCATAGTCAAAACAAAATAAAAAATAAAAAAAATCCTTCCAGTAGCACCTTTGAGACCAACTAAGTTTGTCATTGGTATGAGCTTTCTAGCTTCAGGTATCTGAAGAAGTGTGCATGCACATGAAAGCTCATACCAATGACAAACTTCATTGGTCTCTAAGGTGCTACTGGAAGGAATTTTTTAATTTTTTATTTTAATCCACCTTCTCTGTCAATCTCCCCTGTGCCTGGAGAGAGCAAGAGGAAAGGCAAATTACAGACTCTTCTGGGTCTGGGCTTTAGCTTGGTGGACCATCAAACATACATGAGACTATGGCAGCTGAATGACCTTGCCGGATGTTTATATTCATCTAAATCCCAGTGAAAAAATGGTCTCCTGGGAATCTGGTGTTGCTTTGCATAGGCATTATATACAACCTGATGCAATTGCTTAGCCCCTCTGTGCCTTGAGTACCTTTTTAACAAAATTCAGGGACATTAAAGATGGTATTTCTCCTATTCGGATGCAGATATACAATAGCTGAAGGAGGGGGACAGAGATCACACAGCTTGAAACCTAAGGCTTGGTGCTTCTGATCACCAGTAGAGGGGGATAAAACAGCAGCAGCTGAACCTGGCTTTGTTTCTTTCTTCCTACATCTGGAGAGAGGAAGAGATCAAAATCCTCTTTCCCTGTTTGTTTTGGTTTTTTAAAAGATTCTGGCCTTTGTTTTGCTGCCATATATAGTAAAAGACCTTTTCTCTCTCTCCTGGACATTCTCACTGCCTGTGGGCAGCGAGGAAATATAGTGAAAGGAAAAAAGGAAAGTGTTGGAAGAATTAGCAATGAAATGAATGGGATTTTATGACCGCCGGGGGGGGGGGAGCGTTACTGGTTAGCCATGTTCCTTTTCCAGAATCCTTTCAAGTAAATATGGAACTAGAGCACCAATGTTAATGGGATACATTCCACATGTAATCCTGCATTTCATCTAACCACAAGGTTTCGTGACTTCTCATTTATATGAACATATGAAGTAAACTCTGTTATATATGTATTCCTTATAAGTATATTTTGTAATGTGTTCGTATGGTTCTAACCTCAATGTATACACAATTTTACGGCTTCATCCATAAAAATGTCCACACTAGCTCCATTAAGCCTAGTGTAAAAACAACCAACATATGTCAATGTAGCTGTAGCAGCTTTATTCTCTCTCTCCCTCTCTCTGTGTGTGTTATCTCCCCTCCCCACCCCTCTTTCCAGGAAGAGCTGATGAAAACCAATATGTTATTCTAGGCTTTTTTAAAGGGTAGTCCCCACTTTAATACATTTATGTGAATCCACATTGCTTTTGGAGAAAAGGCAATGGTATCTTTAGACAATGACTTGGGTACTCTTGGTTTTTATAAACACTGCTATGCTGTTTTCCTCCAGGCTCCCTCCCCCAATAAACAACTGCTCCCTCCTTTTGGCATTTATCTCCACCTACCACTGTGGGTTAAACCACAGAGTCTAGGGCTTGTTGATCAGAAGGTCGGCGGTTTGAATCCCTGCAACGGGGATAGCTCCTGTTGTTCGGTCCCAGCTCCTGCCCACCTAGCAGTTCGAAAGCACATCAAAGTGCAAGTAGGTAAATAGGGACCGCTCCAGCGGGAAGGTAAACGGTGTTTCCGTGCGCTACTCTGGTTCGCCAGAAGCAGCTTTGTTATGCTGGCCACATGAACCGGAAGCTGTCTGCGGACAAACACCGGCTCCCTTGGCCTATAGAGCAAGATGAGCGCCGCAACCCCAGTGTCGGACACGACTGGACCTGATGGTCAGGGGCTCCTTTACCTTTACCATTAGAATTAAATCACTAACAACAAAAACAACAAACTGCTCAGCTCACAACCATACCGGTATCACTCCTCTTCAGCTAGTTTGATAATACTGGTTAACTAGTTGGAAACCAGTAGAATCTCCAAAGGGATGCAATGGTTATTTTTTCAGGGACAATTTGAGCTGATGTTTTAGTTCTCCTGAAACATGCACAAAGAAGCAAATTTCCAACACGAATTAACTCTGTTTAGAAAATGAAACAGTTGCTGCCACATCCAATTTTTGCATAAGTATCTAAGTACACATCACAGCAAGATCACCTGCACTCTGAAAAAAGTGTGAAAAATCAAACTAAACTTGCCGTCAGTGCAACATTCACAGATGTTAGTTTAACAGAGCAGCTCTTTCCGACAGAGGAATTCAGAAGTTTGGCCGTGAATATGGCACAAACAACAGATGTTGCTGTAATGGACAATATTTTGCAGCTCAACATATTTTGTGCTAAGCACTCTTACGCTACAGTGAAATAGATTCGAAAGTAACTTTGCCCTAAACTCCACCTGTGAAACCTTTGAGTAAGGATAGTTTATAAGGAACTCAAGTGCATTACAAAGAAGGAGGAGTTTAGCGGATTCATTGCTAGGGTATGTCTTTGTTGAGGCTTTGCCGGGCCTCAGATACACTAATCTGAGACACATGATGCCACTACTGAGCTGGCCCAGATCTGATCCCCTAGCACAGGGTTCAGCAACCTTTTTGAACTGTGAGCTGGTCCACTGTCCCTCAGTCCAAAATATAGACCATGTGGTGGGCCGGACCATATTTTGGAAAAAAATATGAACGAATTCCTATGCCCCACAAATAACCCAGAGATGCATTTTAAATAAAAACACACATTCTACTCAGCATAGCTGAACACTACAAGGCCTGGTCAAGTACAAATAAGTTTCTACTTGGCACTGAAAAGAAAAAGGAAACAAGACAGTACAACTTCTCTAAAGAAGGCATTTCAAAGCTATGGTGCCACAACTGAAAAGGCCTTGTCACAAGACAGTACTCATCCCATTTCACAAGGTGGAGGAATCCAAACCTGAGCCTAACCTTAATCCCTGGGTTTTATATGTAAAAATCTGAACTTTAAATTGTGTTCTAAAATGAACTAGAAGCCAGAGTTTATCTTCTTGTGTTGCATCTTATATCCTGCTAAGGCGCTAATTCAAGAAAGAAGAAAGGTTAGACATGTTTTTGGGGTAACACACATCAACACCACAATAGTATTTAGGGGAAAACAGGAAATGTTTTGTGGGATTCCATAACAGAAGTCTTGTCAATAAAAAAATGAGTTGTGGTTGTTTATCTCTATTTGCCAGTGGCCAAGCTTGGATGGAAATATTCAGGAAAGATGGAGGCAAAGCTGGAATCGATTTGAAGTATGGAGAAAAGTATTCATGTGAAGTCAGTAATAGCATTTTGACATTTATCAAGAGTGACTGATAGAATTTAGCAAGTCCAGTCTTCAGAAACTGAGTGGAGAAGGGGCATGAAAGCAATTCAGATATATAGAATGAGTTGTACTAAACAAGTTCAAGGTTGAGCTTATTAATATTTCAGGAGGAAAGCATTGGGCATTGGAAGGAGGGAATCTAAGGAAAACTGTGGGACTTGCACCAACAAAATGTTTTTAAAAGACTCTGGCTGCAATCCATGCTGAATACCTGAATTCAATGGGACATACTTGTGGGCGGGGGGGGGGGGGGGAGAGATAAATTAAATTCAGTTCACATTTAAAGGCTAACTTACCTAATTCACACTTTATGAAAGAAGACAGAGAAACGTAGCCTTCCTTTGCAACTTGTACATTTCTGAATTTTGAAATGCAGTTCTGCAACTCAGTAATGTTTACAAAAAATTATAGATGAAACCATAAAGTTTGTGTATAAAAGCATATATTAGTGAAAACAATATAGGAAATACATTGTATTATGGGAAGCTGCTTTGCAAAGATGTGTATTTTAAGCAAAACTGCATAGAAAATGTGTATGTCGGGAGATATTTGCTGGAGGATAAATTTTCATGAGGATATATATATGGAAAAATGCAAACTGATGCAGAAATATGGAGAACTGAATTTATGACTGGAAAAATTAGAAACTCAAAGAAATCAAAATTGAGATATTTGCCCATCCCCTAAGTACTTCTGGGTAAATGAGGATAGAATCAAACTGCATGGCTACAATCCTTGGCACAGTGGTGTACATTTTATTCCATCCGGTAGGATTTGTTGTTGTTGTTGTTTAGTTGTTTAGTCATGTCCGACTCTTCGTGACCCCATGGACCATAGCACGCCAGGCACTCCTGTCTTGCACTGCCTCCCACAGTTTGGTAAAACTCACGTTCGTAGCTTCGAGAACACTCTCCAACCATCTTGTCCTCTGTCGTCCCCTTCTCCTAGTGCCCTCAATCTTTCCCAACATCAGGGTCTTTTCCAGGGAGTCTTCTCTTCTCATGAGGTGGCCAAAGTATTGGATCCTCAGCTTCACAATCTGTCCTTCCAGTGAGCACTCATCGGTAGGATTTATGAGTGAGTAAAAAATAGATAGAATCACGTTACACATAATTGTCCAGAAGCAGACACAATTAACCAAGAAAGTTCACTGATTCTAAATTTGTTTTTCAGTTATAAAATGAAATACTAGTATACTTGTCTCTCAAAAACTCAAATAAATTGGCAAGGATTCTACCGTGATGTACAGGTAGGATCATTATTGTTCAGCACCAGCATAAATAGAATTAAATCAGGTCAGTTGTATATGTGAAAGAGCCTTGGCTCAAGCTGGGCCCTGCCAAAGGAAATACAGGATTTGGGTGAGGTCCTCAAAGGTCCACATCTATTTCTTTCAGTGGCATTTATTCACAAAGTCACAAGCTCTGATTTGTTTGTTTTTTAAAGGAACTGCATAAGCACTTAGGTTTCTAGAATTCAGCAAAAAGCTTTTTTAAAGTCTCGCCTAATGACAATGTACCCAAAATTCTGGTACACAATATTTAAAGCCGGAACTTATTGCTTTATATCCACCTTTAACTTAAAATGATAGTCTAGGTTACTGGACAAAAAGTCTAAATTGTAAAATGCAGCCTGCTGAGTTAATTTTTTCCAGTTTATAAAGCATAGTTTTTATCTTGAATGTAATGAGATGGTTACATTATGGAAAGCATTTACTTATTAAAACTGAACTGCAGTAGATGTGGGAATATTTTTGGTTGTTTTTTGAAAAGTATGCCGACATCCCAATGAATAGTTGCACGTTATCATTGAGCGGTGCTATTTTCTTCATTTCAGCAGGGTTGCCCAATCTTCCAAGTACAGTAGGTTAAGTGATTTCTCAACCTTCTACTTAGTACAATAAACTTTGTCAGATGTTGTTATTATTATTATTTGCTCTGAGCACTACCTAGAGTGTAACAATTTGCATAAAATCCCCCTCTTACTTGGTGAGAATTTTAAATAGGATAGAAACAAAGCAGAGTTGTAAAAAGGGACTCTGGCAAGGTGGCTTTTATTTAATTTAGGTAGAACAGCATGTAATAATAGATGTTTAAAATGTCAGTAAAATTCAGCAGGAAATTGTTATTTGCATTGACAGTGTAAACCAAGTGCAATGACGGTCAATTGCCCCCACCACTTCCATCCTTGTACTGCAGCTGAAGGTTTTAGAGATGGATCAAACTGTTTTGATTCAGAACCTGGTAACATTTTTACTCAGAGGTACAGATTTCACTTTTCAACAAGGTTAAAAGAATATCCAACAAAAGCACATTATCTGCAGCACATTGTGGATTATCACAGTTAGGCTGCAGCAAATTGATGCAAATGTCTGGGAAACCTATGGGGGGAAAATAACATAATGCACTCATGCGGCTTCTGAAATCATACAGACAGCAAAACAATCCTGCACAGCAGATATTCTAAAAAGTAAACCACATAGAAAACATCAAAATATTGTAACCCCCCTGGGGGATTCATAGATGTCACTATAGTCCTTTGGAAGAGCAGAGTGGCAACGAGAACTTAGTATAGATACTTCTGTCCAGGATGCCCTTCTCAGACCCAATTCATTAGAAAAAAAGAAGAAGAGTGAATCTCATGGTTCCGATATAAATAAGCCAGAACTACTAGATTTCTTCTGGATTGGTTTCACTTGCTGACATGGATCAATGACACAAGCCATTGTGACAATGAAGGCCTCCCACCCAATAAAAAAACAATATCCACTTCAGAAGCCTGATTTGTGCCAGGACCACAGCGAGGGAAAAGGTTTAAACTTTCCTTTCCCATCCCCTGTGATCCAATACTGGCCAACAACACCCACAGCAGTTGATATAGATAGAGCAGTCATATACACACAAGAGACAGAGAGAGAGAGTGTGTGTCGAAGTTTCCCCCTACTATCCAGTTGTCTCCTTACTGTCTCCCATGCTGCCAAATTGCATTATTACCTATGACACTGAAACAAAGGACAATATGAAGCCTTTGTCCAGAATAAATGCTGCTACCACTTTTGTCCTTCTAGCCTAATGGTTTCATTATATGCTGGCTGAAGAAACATAGGCACCACCTGTCCCACCCATCATCACCCAACTCCACCTCTGATCCAGGTGTATTTACTTCCAACTGGAGAAGGGGTGTAGCAGCACAACAAATCCACTTGTTACTAGCCCTTGACACATGGTACTACCAGTCATAAAGAACCTTTGATAAGATAATGTACTGTACTGCCCTCTCTTAAAAACAGAATAGCAAATGAAAAGGCTCCTAACTACATGGACTCCCAACTGTTCAGGTATTGGGGTGAATGGGTGTTTTAATAGTTCTTTCCCCAATATTCACTGACAAGGACACCATGTCATGCGAGCAAGGGCTGAGGAGAAGACATGTGCTTTATACTTGAACTGAAGAAAGACTTCCATTAGAATGTTGTTAACATGCAGGCCCTGTCCTGTTTTGACTGATAGCTCCACACAGGAGCAGCTGCTTTTGACTTTATGTACAGAACACAATGGATGAAATGCCGCCTGCAGTGTTCAGCTGTACACTTGGACAAAGAATAAGCCATAGTTGCCCCTGAAATAATGGCAGTTGGTAAAGCACAATGGGTCTAGGTAGGCACTACAAAGTGAGAAGGCTCTTGTTTTTATGGTGTTTTATGTGCACTGCCATGTTATATCGTATGAAGTCGTGGTGTATCTTTAAAAGAAGACTTTAATTTATAAAACTATTTCACTCCAGACAACCAAGGCAATTTACATCCAACACCAATGTACTATACCTTTTTACATTTACATTTCTATTTTTTCCTGCCCTTCCTCCTGAAGCAATGAAGGAATGAAACATATCCAATAAACAAACTAATAAAATACTAATTCAATGCGCTAAAAACTGGCATTTACAGTCTGGGCAAATAGATAAGCACCCCCTAGTTAGAACTTGCTTCATCTCCTGCGAGTTTATTCCATAATATAGGTGCCACCACAGTGAAGACTCTTTTCCATACCATCATAAGGCAAACCTCTGTAGGCTGTGTATTGTGGTTAACAGAGGCTCTTCTGCATATGTTAGTGCCCTGGCAGAGTTGTACGGGGTAAAGGCATTATCTTACATATCTTGGTCCCCTTTTCTTTATGGCTTTATAAACAAACAAAATAACCTTAAGATTGGCTTGGTAGTACATTGGCAGCCAGTGCAGTTTTTTTAGCATAGGTGTTATGTGTGTTGTAGGAAGCCTCGGTAAGCAACTGAGTCATAGCATTCTGCACAAGCTGCAGCTTCTAGACCTACTTTAAAGTCAGTCTCACAAAGAGCACATTGCAATGGTACATTTTGATTTTTTCAGGGGGTACTCAAAGGTACACAGTACTGGCACCTCTTTTGTTGTTGTTGTTGTTGTTGTTGTTGTTGTTGTTGTTGTTGTTGTTAAAAAGTGTGGCACTTACTTTAACCACTTCATGGTGAGTACCAGCACCTATTTTTCGGGGGGGGGGGAGCAGTGGGCACATGTTACCAATGTATGGATCACAGTAGCCAACCTATCCTGAAATGGTAAGTAGAAATGTAGACAACCATTTTTACTTATCAGCCCAGAGTCAGGGACATGGAATATGAAGTTTCCCCCACTGAAAAGCAACCAAGGTGAAGTCACCTCCCACAATGCCTTTGCTGTAAGGTGAATGAGGCAGTAACCAAGACAGAAAGACTCTGTTTGCATTGCACAGGAGCTAGTGAATGCAGTGCCTATGTGGGTGCAGGGTGATGACATCATGATGATATGAAGAGCATTGCTAGGCATTTAATAGCCATATGCAGACACAGTGCTGACAAATTGCTGCCAGTTCGATTGCCAGCATATGCCTCTCTCCACTAGGGACATGTGATCCCTCTCCCTTGGACAGTACTCAGTGGTAGTCACTGAAGACTACTGCCCACACCTTGGCTCGGCATCCTTACTCTAAAGTTGAAAACAAAACATTTCACTAGGTTGACAGTCCAGCAGCAATAGTTGCACAAGGTCATATTGTGAGTCCCAAACGCTTGCCTCCCAAGTTCACTAGACCTTTAAAGCTTGCATCACTTCTTAGCTTACATCTCTTTACATTCAGGACATGCAGACACTCTCATTCTTCCCTGAGTTTTCATCTTTTAAAATGAAGCCTTCTTCAGCCACTGTTATGCAGCAAAGGGCTGTAATAAGCTGAGGCAGTGGGGGAGGCAGAGCTCCCCCACTATCAAAAGGATACTGGAAGGGCAATTGTTTAGGAATGAGAAAATGAATAGTTCCATGGTAGTTGGGAGAAATTTGCTGCTGGGCTTTAATTGGGGTTAAGGTTGGCACACAGGTCAATTGAATGGTCAAATGTTGTCAATCGACTGGCTTATTGAACACATATTATTTGACTACAGTGAAATATTGTTGAATATCCCACAAAACTGCAGTGCTGACTAGGTGGCCTGCTACCTAATTCATCACACCTGACTTTTCAAAATGACACACACACAAAATAAATAAATATGTAGGCTGAACTTAGTGTTCCAGGATAAATGCCAAAGCGGGGGACTTGTCTAGTGAATCATTCACATGTATAGAAACACTTGCCAAGTATTGCTAAAAGATATAATAAAAACTCGTTATAATTTTTTAAAAGTTCCTTCCAGTGTTGTACAATAAGTTAGCTAATTTGTTGCTGTAATTAACATAAATATCAAACATGATGATTAAATTGTCTTTTTAATTGTCCTGCTTTGAATCCTGCCACCCCCGCCATGCACCTGCTGTTTATCAAAATGTAAGGAGAACACTGGCTCACCACAGAATCATCTATTTTTGGCTGAATGTGAGGATATTCAACAAATGGAGGAGTGAACAGGAACCTGGGAGTGATCAATTGCCCTGTGTGGATGGAACCTTTGTGTGAAGAAGTTATACACTTAGGTTTTCCCCTAAGTTCTGTTTCCTGCATATTTATTTTTTCCAGGATAGAGAACACATGTACAGTGCCAATGCATTTACAGCTTACATACAGCTTGTATACAAGTAGACCATACACAGAACAGCAATACATGCTTAAGAGATCAGGGCTTGAAGAGCTGGCCCTACCATTAGATGGAATGATGCAACTGCCTGAAACAGCTGATACTGGGTGTCATGAAATGGCTACAAATTACTAAACCATTTAGGCTGCAGTCCTGTGCCTGGGATATAATCTAACTCAGTGTTCTGCAAAACAAATGTAAGAGATTGCACTGTTACCATTTTCCTGACATGGAGTGGGGAGCACCTCAGGCAGCAAAATGTTTTGGACTTTGTCAGAGGTAGAGACAACAGACTCAGTTCTGTGTGCATCACCCCCACCACCCTATGTCTAGTTGGCCAGTGTATATGCCCTCAAAGTTTAGTACGATGCCTACCGTTCCAAACAATGTTGTGACTGCCTCATGTTAGGGGCTAGCTTTGATTAGGAGAATTTACTGTGAAGTTACTGGGTGATAGCAAGCTATGTCAACTCATAGATCCTTTGAAGACCCTTTAAGTATGACCAATATTGGATACCACCCACTGTATTGTTAAGTTACTATGTGTATGGCAGGGTAATTAAAGTTTAAAGCACATAATTGTTAAAATATAACATAATTTGTGGGGGGGGGGCATCCATGTATTTGATTTTCAGAAGAGTAGTTGTAAGCATCTGCTTGTTTTATTAAATTCTGTAACTATCACAATTATTCCTCTGTGGGCTGACAGCTGGGTAACTTGAAATTTCAGCTTGATTTGAAATGGCTGAGAGATGGATTCCAAGGCAAAATAACCCCAGCTGCGTAATGGACATGCTGACAGAGCCTTTAACTAGGATGTTGTTCTCCACCTTAGCAAGCAGCAATTGTAATTATAGGTCAGGAAGGAGAGCTGTATTTCATGTGATTAGAACCTGTTTGCATTTCTCCTGGTTGGAAAACAGAAAGAGAGGGGGGGAGAGAGAGAGGAAGTACAGGGCATATGGGAGTTTAAACATCTATTCTGTGCTGGGGGGGGGGTTCAATTTTGTGAGAAAGCAAACTTGTGAGAATGAAGTTTTGCCGTTTTTGGAAATGTATATGAGGTGTGTGTGTGGATACCAGAAGGGTGGTGGCAGTGACTTGTAGCACTAGCAGTACACTTAGAAAAATCACAGATATTTATTAAAGTTTTCAGGCACAAGAGTGGGGGGAGGGCAGGCAAACCTGAGGGTTGGATTCCCTTTAGAGCAACCCTCGGGATGGGGTGGGGGTGGGGGTGAGGGTTACATGCTTGTGCTGTTTCGGGTCAGAGGCAAAAATTGGCAGAGCAACTGTAATTTTGCCCTTGCATAGTAGGTAAGTTTCTACACACTCCCCCACACCTCTTTGTCCTCCATCCAGGCAAGCAAGAAGCATTATTAGTATTCCAGGACACATCACAGCCTTGTGAAAGCATTCAGGACCAGCCAGGGGTGTGGCTGAGGAGCAAGCATGACCGGGGGGGGGGGGGGAGGTGGAGCTGTACTGGGTACCAGACAGAGGGGCATCTGTGAAGACTATAGAATGCAGATCGGAAATTATTTGTGAAATGAAAGTCACAAAAAAGCCATCAACCAACTTGAAAGTAAGCTAAAACCAACACAAAGTCCTGTACCTGACATGTGATAATTTCTCTTAATTTTTCTCTCCTCTTTAATAATTTTTGAATTCAGATTATTTTCGTATTAATTGATAGGGAATGGTTTGCAGGGGAAATGTGGATTTATTTATTTATTTATTGCACAGCACAAGGTTTGCTACTCAGCCCTCATCAGAGCACCAGGAAAGGTGAGGTACAACACAGCTACAGCAGCAGTGCTGGGTTGAAGGCAGCTGCCAAATATGCCATTGATAATGCCAGGCCTGGTTATTCGGGGGGGGGGGGGGCGCACAGGCAGAAAACTGATTGGAATATGATAGAGAAATGAAGTAGTTGCAGGAATAGCACAGGCTCCATTTTGACTTTTACTGTTATTGATTCAAACTCAAATTAAGCAAAAAAAACCAAAGCCATCCTGCCTTAAAACTGTGTTGTTTTAAAGTAGGGGTCCTCAAACTAAGGCCCGGGGGCCGGATGCGGCCCAGTCGCCTTCTAAATCCGGCCAGCGGACAATCTGGGAATCAGCATGTTTTTACATAAGTAGAATGTGTCCTTTTATTTACAATGCAATGTTTTTTTTTTTTTTTGAGGGGCCTGCCTGGTGTTTTTACATGAATAGAATGTGTCCTTTTATTAAAAATGCATCTCTTTGTTATTTGTGGGGCATAGGAATTTGTTCATTTTTTTTCTTCAAAATATAGTCCGGCCCCCCACAAGGTCTGAGGGACAGTGGACTGGCCCCCAGCTGCAAAAGTTTGCTGACCCCTGTTTTAAACAAACACATGTTTAAAGGAAGAGGTCAGCATACTTCTCCACAAAAAATAAATATAGATCTCCACAACTGCCCACTAAACACCACAAGATAACTAAGGAATTGGATTGTGCCACTTAGGCCTTTGTTTATTTTTCAAACACTAATGCACAAACGAAAACTAAATGTGGGCCCCTTGAGGTCTTGGACCCATAGGCCTTACTTTCTGAGGTAAAAATTATTCTTGAGCGTATTAAGGTACATGGCAAAAGATTACACAAGCAACAAATAAGATGAAAACAGCCATTTGCTTGCATTCTGCTCAAAGGAGTACCACAACACTAACCTATATTCCTGCTCCAAGCAACAGTCAAAAGTTAACAGCCATTCCTGAATTAGATGTCTCTTCGGGTTGAGAGGAATTGCTCCCTGCAGCAGAAATATGAGTATTACTTCTAAGCACTTGGGGTGTGCAGTACTTTATAAAGCCACATCTTCTTCCTTATATGATTTGACTCACAACAGGCTCATCTGAGTTACTCCACAGAAAATTGGAAGAGGCAACGGTGGCCGTACACATCTGAACAAGGGACTGAGTTCATTATTATTTTATTCCACCTTTCCTCCAACAAGCTCAAGGTGATTTAATGTGTGGTATGTGGCATTTAATTTATTTCCTGTTGTAGTAGGGAGAATTTTGCTACCCACCCTGTACCTCTCAGGTACGGCACCACCAGCTTAAACAAATAATTAAAAAACGTGAATAAGAACCTGACAGGGCTAGCCAGACTGTTAGGCCAAGTAAGGTGGTCACCTCAGGCAGCCAACGTTGCAGCGCTTTTTTGGCAAAATTGCAAATTGCCATTTTTTAGCTATTTTTTGCGCTGCCATAAACAAACACACCCAAGCCACTAAGCCAGCCTGCTGACAACTGCTGAATATACATATTAAGTAGTGAGTGGACATATCAGATGACACAGCAATTTCACCAAGTAGACCTTTATAAGTGAGCTGGAACTGAACTGAACAGCTCAGCCGGCCTGCTTTATATAGGCAGTCGGCTGTCAACATTGTAACAACAGCCCAGGGTTTCCCGCCTAAATTAATCTCAGGCAGCCAATGTTTTGGCAAAATCGCAAATTGCCATTTTTGTAGGCAGTCGGCTGTCAACATTGTAACAACAACAGCCCAGGGTTTCCCACCTAAATTAACTGACCGGACCTGAGTGTAAACTATATACACAAGACCCCTGGTGGCCAGGGTGAGAACTTCAATACATGTGGGCAGAAGGCCCACTAGTGGTATCCCTGCTTGCAGAAAGCCCAGGATTCCTTGGATCCCAGATTGCTCTCACACCTGAGGCTGGCCTGCATTGGGCTCAATCTGCCTGCCCATTCATCATGAATGTCTGGGCTGCCAATGTGGTGGCTCTGGCACACCCTTGAGTGCCAGCAGCAGTACACCTGAAGGCCCCAGTCCTGCCACTCACCATCTGGCCTAGGGTGGGGTCTGATGGACTCTATAAAGGACTGCTGCTGCCGCCGCCGCTGCTGGGCAGAGAGGGCTCTGTTTTGTTTTGTTTTGTTTTGTTGTATTTCCTGTTATTTTTTACTCATGTCATTTTAAACTGTATTAAGGCTGTATTCTTAGTTTTAGATTTTGATTTATGTGGAAATTGTTTTCCATTTGGTTGTGTATTTTTGATGTGGTTTATGTATTGTTTGTGACTTTTGTAATTGTGCTAATGCTGTATTGTTTTAATATTCAATTGGGAGCCACCCAGAGTGGCTGGGAAGACTCAGCCAGATGGGTGGGATACAAAATAAAAATTATTATTATTATTATTATTATTATTATTATTATTATTATTATTATTACACTGTTAGGATTGCTCTTGCTGGAGATGTCTGTCTACTCTGAGCTGAGTAAACTGTAGATGAACACAGATCAAAAAACACCCCATCAGTCCATGGTGGTGCTTGTTTTAAAAATGCAACAACCACCAATTCTGTTGTTTATGAATAGGGAAAAAAGGAAAGGGAAACATTCATTTTTATTTGCCTCAAAAAATAGGAGGAGGTAAGAGGCACAATAGAGAAAACTATGGATGAAAAAAGGAATATTGCACAGTTACGTGAGATACATTAGCGAGAAGCTTTATATGTCTTTATATTGTTATTTCTAATATTAGTTTGCTGTTTCTCCATGAAAGCTGATTTATTTGAAATGTTATTACTTGAGAAACACCCTAATCTTTTTGTAATAATTCATATACTGGAGATTACAGTTTTGGAAGGCAGCCCAGCTCTGGCTCCAATCCTATTTATGGATTAAAGGATTTGAACAGCCTTGCAAGCTAGATCTCCAATAGCAAGGATAATGTAAACCTGGTTCCATATAAAATGCTTTTCCTCTGCAATCGTAACCCCATTAAAGGCAGATTGTTGGAGAGCGCTGGACAAGAGGCCTTTTTCATTACAGCAGAAAAGGGATATCTTGAGCCCGCAAAGAGCAGGATTTTTCAGAGCCCTTATTAGGATCCCTCTCTCAGCCTTCTTTTGTGGTTAGCCATGGACCTGGAAGGCCATCAAGACAACTAATTACAGAAGCTTTGTGACAGATTCTGGAAAATCTTTTGTGCGCCTTACCCCCAGGAAAAACAAAACAAAATGCCAATTGTTCATTTGGGGAATCCCTAACAGGGAAAAATACCTCCTCAAACTGCATTTATTTGGAGCACTTGCCAGGAGATTGCAAAGGTGCAATATACCGTTGAAGATTTAGATGCTTCTAGTTACGTAACTTCTGGACCAGGATTGTTTTCTGCTAAGATCAATTCAAGATGCTGGTTTTATAATATGAAGCCAGGTCAGTGGTAGAGCATCTGCTTTGCATTCAGAAGGTCCCGGGTTCAATCCTTGGCATCTACAAGCAGGGCTGGGCAAAATTTCCTGCCTGGAACTCTGGAAATCCCCTGCCAGTCAGTGCAGACATACTGAGCTATAGGGACCAGTAGTTTGACTCAGTATAAGGCAGCTTCCTATGTTCATATGAATCCGTGTCTTCTGAACCAAGTGCAACCTTTGAGAGCCAGTGCGCTCTACTAGTTAGTGTGCTGGAGAAGGACCGGGGAGACAAGGGTTCAAATCCTCATTCATCCATGAGTAACCTTGAGCCAGTCACTATTTCTCAGCATAACTTACTTCATTGGATTGTTGTGAGGCAGAAATGGGGGAGAGGTGTTCATATCACCTTGAGCTTCTTGGAGAAAAAGTGGGTTATAAATGCAACAAATGTAATGGTAAAAGCTTTGGCCCTGCATATGTTGGAGCCCATCTCCTTGACTACAGTATTTTGCTGCCTTCCATTAAAATTAGGCCAAGAAATTCTTCATAATGATGATTTCATCTTCGTGTCAAGCCTGCATAATGAGATTACACAGGAAAGCCTCTTCCCGTCTTGAAGGGAGGAGGGGTTGTGGGCTGCGCGTGGGCTTCCCGTGAGGGGGAGTGGCTAGCACTCCCCCCCAGCCCATTGGTCGGCCTCCTGCCGCGGCACGCTTTGGCGCGTCCAATCGGGGCGCGCCGGGGTGTCTGGCCTGCCAATATAAGCAGGCCCGCGGCAGGAGCTCGTCCTCTTGTCCTCGGACTGGGGCCTGAGGGCACGACCCCGATTGGTGGCCCCAGGATGGGTACCTAGTTGATGTGCATCGCAGGACCCATCCAACGGTGGTTAACCCTTCACAGACTGCCAGCAGAGCGGGCTGGAGTCAGATATAGTCGGTTAGATCCAATGCCTATGCCAATACCTCTTTTCTTCCGTAATCAATAAAGTTGTGGCCTATTCGACCCATTAACCTTAAGCTATGTGTCCTGTGTCGTTATTTCCTGGGGAGACCACGGGCATTGCCACACAAGGTCCTGTTGCAGGTAATTGAGGGATTCTCTTTCTCTGAATACTCACCATGTGCAATTGTTTTCTGGAACATCTGTATTTTCTTGTTTGGGTTGAAGCTGGTGATGGGGAACTATAAGGTATGTTCATGTTGTTGCCACCTAGTAGCCAAAGGGCAGATTTGTTTATTCTGAAACGTTTAAAACAGAGCATACTTCAGGGCTCAAGCTGTTTTCTGAGATGGATGCCAGGCTGAGTCCTGTGTGAAGAGAGGACAAAATAAAACCAAGTTGTCATACTGTTACAGTTATCAAATTGCTGGTATAGCCTCCATATGTTATACGAAATGCCACCTTCCCCGCCTCTCAAGGGGGTCACTGTACCTTTTACATTTCAAGAATGCAGTAGGTAGAAGCAAAAAGGCAATGGGTACAATATTTGCTGGCACTGTGATACAGTGATAGAGAATGCTGCATCTGTAAAATTTCTGCCTGCTGTGAAGGCACAGAGTTTCTGCCAGGAAAAAAGATGCTAGGATGACCGAGACTGATGCTATACATTTCAAAACATTTGACCATCTGTTGATGACATCCAGTTTGGTTTCTTGCTATGATAGAATAGTGTGTCTGTGTGAGTGCAGTCATGTGAGCGATAAGCATGCATGTGTTCTCAAACACAAATGTTCCTTTGTCCCTCTACCCTGAGTGGCTACATGCACAAGGATTAATGTTTCCATCTAATAAATTAATGTTGGCGATCGTTCTTAGAAATCTCTTCAGCTAATAAAAAAAAAATCATTGGCAGTAGGTGAGTGCATGGAGAGGAAGAAGGAATTTAGAACTGCAGCATCTGCTCCTGGTCCTGAACTTCATCATTCATGTGCAAGCTCCATACAGACAATCAGATGACTGTGCAGGCATCAAGACCCTGGGAGAACAGAGACAATCCCCACCCCTCCTCATTCACGTGCTCACTAACTATCCCAGTGTTGTGCTACACCTGTTAACCACATGTATTGTGGGAGGAGGGAGCAAGATCATGTGAATTGTCCCCTCTTCTGCTATCACATCCCCTGCTGGACACCAGCACTATGATATCTCTGTTTCAGAGAACATATGTAAAGAACCTATGTGCATACAGGTGCACATGTCACACTTCTTTTTATAATATTCCATAAAATGTGTGGATGTTGGTGGGCAGGACCAGCAAGTGTGGTCTCATTTTCTCCTCTGTGCAGCGTAAAGATATGGAGGGGGCACCAACTGAATAGGATTAAAAGGCAACAGCAACTCTAGCAATTTTTTGGCCCATAAAATGTGTCCAAAATTAGAAGGGTCTAAGGTGCATATGCTCCTCGCAACAAATACAAGGCTGTGGGATAGACTTTGACAGAGGGAATGCTTTATTCAGGCAAAACTAGAAAAGAAATTACAGAAAGTCAAGAATAATTATGGGTCCTCCAGCAGCCAAGAAATGTTGGCATATTTTATTAAGCTCCCATATGGTGTAAAAATCTGTCTGTAAATAGAAGGTTGTGGGTTACTGTTTAAATAAAGAGGAGGGATGTTAAGACACCAGTTAAAGTTTTAAATTTCAGCTTTGTAATTTCAGCTTCTACAAGTAGGCTACAGCCTTTCAATCTATACCTCTGTAGATAGAGGGTATGATAGGGCCCCTGTTATTTGAATTGTGATCATTCAAATGTTATGATGGAAAGAATCACTGACTAGGTTCCAAAACACCATGTATTTTGCATGCAGAAGCTTTTCCGTTCTCTGCTGCAGTGCCAGATCCTGCAGTTGTTCCAACCAAGTCCCTGAAAGGTTGGGGACACTCTAAAGAAATACTTAATGGGGCAAAAGTCGCTTCCACTGGACAGCACAAATAAGCTACCACCATTACTCACTATCTGCACTGAAACACTTTGGATTCCACCCATCTTTGCTACCTATGTAATTCTAATCAGGCTGTCATGATGATGAGTTCATAGACTGATTTAAAGTCTCCTGAATGGGTCATTCAGTGAAGGATATACCGCCCAGAGAAGGCTTGTGGTTGGAGCCTGTCTCTTGATTGGAGCTTATCCTCCCATGCTGTTTTTAAAATATATATGATACAGAAGAACATATGAGATATACAGTGATAAATGAGTTTGCCTCCATTGCCAGAAGTGGACATTGACTACCACTTTGTGCCGATTGGGCTCTGGCAAATGTGAGAGAGCTTGCTCTGCCGTTAATACATCACCATGACTTACAAGCAGAAAATTCTTCATTTTATTCCTCCTTTGTATTTCAAATGCACCCAAACACTACAGCAGACAAAATGATTCTGTTAATGCTCCCTAAATGCGCCTGTAATCATTCATGCCGTCTTTTGATGCAGCCATGTTCTGGCTGACAGCCCAAATGTTTAATGGAGTCTCAGATGGAGCTTTGATGGGCATTTGCATGACTTAGGATGTTTCTGAATGTAAACAGAACCAGCATGGTATCCCTACTTGCACATGCACATGACCCAGGAAAGAAATCCTAATTTTACTTCTTCTCTGAGTAAGGGGACTTTTAAACTTAGGCAGGGGGTGGGCTCTTAAACTTAGCCAGATGGATTCTGTTTCCAAGCATGTTTTTTCTGTCTGTCTAACCAGGGGGAAGGTGGGTGGAAGCAACCTTTCCAAGACTTAGCGAACACTTACACACACAGCAGGGGGTTCTCTAATCACCGCACTGTGCAATACAGCAAAAGGCAATTGATCTAGCTTGCAATTAGATGCTTTTCAAAATATCTTGTATGCTTATTAGAATGGTGATGAAGGACAAAAAGGGTGAAAGTTATTCCTGTGCAAAAGACAAAACTAATGCTCTATTGATCTTTCCGGTTCACCATGCAAAGCTTCATTCTGGGTGTTCCTTGTTCATGCTAGCGAGTCAAACAAATGTTGTGTTTGTTCAGTTTGGAAGAACATGGGTTCCATTTACCTCAGCAATGCATAGTCCCCCAATGAGTGCTGAGAAAGAAAAATCATTCCCATCCTGTCTCCAAAATCAGATTTATTTTAATATGTTTTGGATATTTAGATCCTACCCTTCAACAGGATTCTCAGTATATCTGATTATTGACGCAGTCAAAACAAAATTAAAAAATCATTCCAGTAGCACCTTAGAGACCAACTAAGTTTATCATAGGTAGGAGCTTTCGTGTGCATGCACACTTCTTCAGATACCTCTTCAGGTAGAAAATACAAGATAAAAATGCAGCTGGTAAAACTGCAGCTTCCACCTAAAACCCCATCTTGCAGTTAAAAATGGTTTAAGCTGAACAAACAAATAAATGAAGAGGCCTGGGCAAATCTGGAGCAGTTTTTGGGGTGGTGCAGGGCACACATCGAGCAGAGGAGAAGGGGGTGGTGGTTCTGTTGCACAAGGGAAAGTTGTTCTACAGAACATCATGGAAGAATGGATGGGATGACACAAGGGAAGTTCAATCTAATGGCTATAGAAAAATGTGTAAAAAACCTGAAAATTCAATAAATCTAATAATTAATGAAAAGGGAGGAAAAAGTTGTTCTAGTTGTGCAATTATTTAGTTATTGCCCCTTAAATTTGGCTGAGTAGCATATTGGCAGCCAGTGCATGTCTTTCAGCAGAAGTGTTATATGCAAGACTATGGCCCATGCCATACAACAATCATGCTGCTGCATTCTGCACTAGCTGCCCATTGACCAAGATGCTGACTATATATAACAAACTATTATGGAATAAAGGGATACAGTATATAGCCAGCGGAGAAGAGCCTTCTGTATAAAAATGAAGAGGGCACAAGTGCAGCAGTCCTGTGTGTGAGTGGAGGGATATAATGATGGCACAAATGTGCCCACTTTTATATGTGAAATGTTGAAGGGATATGTAACCTGAGAGAATCACACTATATTTTCACTGGCTTCTTTTTGTCCCCAAATTAAAATTCCTCTTTTTAATTAAACCTCCTGCCAACCTAGCAGTTCAAAAGCACGTCAAAGTGCAAGTAGATAAATAGGTACCACTCCGGCGGGAAGGTAAACGGCATCTCCGTGCGCTGCTCTGGTTCGCCAGAAGCAGCTTAGTCATTCTGGCCACATGAGCTGTACACCGGCTCCCTTGGCCAATAGTGCGAGATGAGTGCTGCAACCCCAGAGTCGTTCGCGACTGGACCTAACAGTCATGGGTCCCTTTCCCTTTCCCTTTTTATTTAAGCTGCAACAGAATTACACACTACATGTGGTTCTGTGGCTCTTTCCCATCCTCACTGGCTCTGGGAGGCTGAAACCTTAAGTGGAGGACTGGATAGGGGATCACCAGAAAGGGAGAAAGTGTGCTGCATAATCCACTTCAGGAAATGACTATAGCTCAATGGTAGAGCACATGCTTTGAATTACTTTATTTTATTTTATTTTATTTTACTTATTCATTTAGTATATTTATGAGATGCCTCATAAAATCAGTTCTCTAGGCATTGTAAAAATAAAAGGAGAACAAAAACAATAAAACCACAATAAACTTAAGAGAATGTCATCAGAAAACCAAAATCCAAATGTAAAACTAAAACAGCTACCAAATACATAAATATTAAATTCACCTATGGATACAACAGGGATTTAAAAGGCCTGGTAAAACATAAAAGTCTCAACCTGATGTTGCAAAGACAGCAACGTGGGCACCATACAGGCTGAATAGGGTAGAAGAATACAGGCTGCCACTGAAAAGGCCCTTTTCTCTCATGAATGCAAACTGGCCATGTTAGACTTGATATAAGAAAGTTGCCTGTATTCTTCTACCCTTTCCTTGCCGGCCACTTAAAACTCATCCACTCAAAATCATACCTCAGCTAATTTCCTATCCATGGGCAAGAGATGAAAATATGGATTATTAAATCTTTTCCTATGTATGAAGAAAAGCTTCTGCAAGGTGGTGTGATGTTGAGTGGACCTTGTCCAGTAGGGAAAGTATTAAGTAGCTTGTCTGCCAGCCCTACATCACCCACTCTGTCTCTCCTCCTCTTCTTCCTTCTAGCCCATAACCACATGACTAGCCTCTCCTTTGCCCCTATGTGGAGATAAATTTTTGGAATTAAATAATTCCCATCTTCAAAAACAGTGTTATATGTTCAGTATCAATGGTAATCATATTGCATATATTCTGTTTCCGATATCTATGACCACAGAATCATCTGTAATGGATTCAGAAATAGATCAGAATACCAAATTTGTTTTAATGTTAATGGGCTATTTTTCAAATTAGTTTTATATCATACAAACCCTATTATTGTGGGCTGTTCACCCATTCTTGCCCGGCACTACATAGCTGTAACGATGAAACATGATGCCTTGGACAAATCGCATACAAAGGGAGGCTTTCAATTGAGAAATGTTTGATCTGTGCATGCCATTCTTGGAACAACCCCCCACTAAACTTCAGTCTCTAAAATGAATACATTTGGTGGCATCATTTGCTTGAATTTGCAGGGAACCTGAGGTTCAAACTAAACAGGATAGGTCCATCCCAATGTATTGTGGGGCTTCCCCCACGTATAAAGTGATGTGTGTGTGTGTGAAAAAGGCTTCACAAGTGAGCTTCCCAGAATTACTCATAGCTGCCAAGTTATCCCCTTTTTTAAGGGATTTCCCCTTATGCTGAATAGGCTTCCTCGCAAGAAAAGGGAAAACTTGGCAGCTATGGAATTACTGTTCCATGTTCTGTTGCTTCAAGTATTTTGCTGCCAAGCTTGGCTACCTTTTGGAGGGAAGTCTCTCCCTTTGCCTGTAGACCCATTTTCATGTTAAAACAAAGCCCTCTCTTAGCTTTATATATCAACACAGAAGGTACATGTGCAATAAACATGGCTGTACTGCCACATTGACTTTGGTCCTGAAATAATAACCATTGATAGTGGTAAACTATATCACTGGTTCCTCAAAAGCCACCTAATGTCTCATTAGGACAAAATGAACTGTGTATTGCAGCCTCAAGTGGCTAATTGAGCCCTTTAAATGCCAAGAGAGGAAAATACCATCTTACAAAGATCTATCCAATCTTTTTGCTTATGTGGGTTAAAATAATGCATGGCAAAACCAAAGCAGATACCTTTACAAACTGTCCTCCACAGGTTGCTCTCCTCTTAACTCAATTCACACATTCAGAAGCTTTCACCCTTGTGCTTTATGGTATTTAATCTAGGACAGGGGTCTCTAGCACGGCACCAACCATTACGTCCTATGGTGCTTGTGAAAGGTCTCATTAAATATCCCATTAAAAATCTACAATGACCATCTTCTGGTATTCCTGTCTGCATAGGGGAGGAGCCAGGGGTGACTTTATTATTATAATAGTAGTAGTAGTAGTAGTAGTAGTAGTAGTAGTAGTAATAATTTATTATTTATACCCCGCCCATCTGGCTGGGTTTCCCCAGCCACTCTAGGCGGCTTCCAAGTGAATATTAAAAACAGTACAGCATCAAACATTAAAAACTTCCCTAAACAGGGCCGCCTTCATTTGTCTTCTAAAAGTAAAATAGTTACTTATTGCCTTGACATCTGCTGGGAGGGCGTTCCACAGGGCGGGTGCCACTACCATCTGGTTCCCTGCAACTTGGCTTCTCGCAACGAGGGAACTGCCAGAAGGCCCTCGGTGCTGGATCTCAGTGTCCGGGCTGAATGGTGGGGGTGGAGACGCTCCTTCAGGTATACAGGACCGAGGCCGTTTAGGGCTTTAAAGGTCAGTACCAACACTTTGAATTGTGCTCGGAAACGTACTGGGAGCCAATGTAGATCTCTCAGGACTGGTGTTATGTGGTCCTGGCGGCCACTCCCAGTCACTAATCTAGCTCCCGCATTCTGGATTAATTGCAGTTTCCGGGTCACTTTCAAAGGTAGCCCCACGTAGAACGCATTGCTGTAGTCCAAGCGGGAGATAACCAGAGCATGCACCACTTTGGCGAGACAGTCTGCGGGCAGGTAGGGTCTCAGCCTGTGTACCAGATGGAGCTGGTAGACAGCCGCCCTGTCTATTGTGAGACAAAATGAGGTAATTGTCTTGGGTGGTGGAGGTGGCATATTTGCATGCCCAGACATCCTCCCCCCACTTCCTTGCAGCACCAGCCCAAGCAGTTATCCAAGTGCCAGCTTTCCAGCTTTCCCTGCCATAGCTTCTGTTTTCTCACCTCCCATCCCTTGTTCGTTGCTTTGCTGCTGAGTGCTGGCCACGTCTTGAACTCCAGCTCTTGCTCTGAGGAGAGGCTGAAGGTATTCCAGAGGAAGGCATTCTGGCAAATTGGCCTATGAGATTGCCTGCCCTACCATATCTAGAAATTCTCTTTTGAATTTAGTTAAATATTTAAAGCTACTAAAGTAACTTTAAACTTAGGATTGGGTTGTAAAGCGTATTAAAAAGCATCATGGATCACATTTAGTGGCAAACTGCAGGGAACTGCTAGGTTCAAAAGTTGTGACCTTCAATCAGTGTTGCTTAAGCGTACTTAAACTGTTCTGGGACTTTGTGGTAGGTAAGAAACACCATTATCATATTGTGTATACTTGAAAGAAAATTCAATGGTTATATATTTTGTAGGTATAGTGGATAGGCCTGTGGAATTTCGCTAGTGGGGATGTGGAATCACTCCTCTTTTAGCAACTTATTTTGCCTGGATTTTTTTAAAGCAAAACAAAACAGAAAGTTGGTATGTTCTTTCTCTTGAATAAGTGCGGAGAGTAGTGTTCTACAGAGATGCTGTCTTGGCAGATTGGAAATCATAAAGCCATTCTTTGCAGTGTCTACAGAGGAATCACAGGCCGATCTTGATAAATAAAATGTGACATTCATAACACACCAAAAGAAAAGAAAGATAAAGGATAAGAGCCTTAACATCATTGCTTTAAAAAGCATGGTGATAAATAAGGGATATTATAATTCAGAGTCACTTGTTGAAAAGGGGGATATAATATTGTCTGAGAAGATGGATCATCCAAGTTGTTTGTCTGACAGTAAAATAATGGCTATTGGATGAGATGTTCAGTAGCATAGCAGAAAATCAGTGTTAAAAGAGAAGACAACATCCAGATAGGCACAGTACTGTACAGTTAGTATCCTGTTCGTGTATTGAAAAGAAGTGAGTGCACAAAGAAGGGGGAGATAAATGGGCAGAATGAGATGCTGAGCCTGGGTACAAATGTGTTTTCCCTTCACCTTCAAGATAGGCATGTAGTGTAGAAGGTTATGGGTTGAGGTATGCGTGTGTCAAGTTTAAAAAAAATACATTTATGTATACATATCACATGCATTAATTCCTTTGTTAAAATGATTTTTTACAAGCAGTTTTAAAACTGATGTAGACCTCCTGGTTTGTCTGTGTTCATTCCTTGGTTTCAAATGATGACATGGACACTAACCAATAGGTGTCACCAACAGCCATACACACCATTGTGGAGTTATGCCACTCTTCAGCTCCCTTTTGGGAAGATGGGTTGGATCTCCCCAGTTTCAACCTGAAGAATAACAGAAACCAGCAAAACTGATTTTACCAGAAACCGCCATGCAATTGGGGGGGGGGGGACTATTGTGTTGAGGATAATGAGGGCACTGGCACACAGATCTCTACATTATTTAGAACCATAGAACCATAGAGCTGGAGGGACCTTGCAGGTCACACAATCCAACCCACTGTTCAGTGCAGGATCTGCATTTCAAGTTGCAACCACAGCATCCCTGACAGGTGGACATAAATACTAGGAAAAACGTAATGAAGTGGCAAGACTGCATAGGAAATAATGGCAATCCCCCCCCCACACACACACATACCCAATACTACAAAACATTATTTCATCTCCCCAGATTTCATATTTAAGGAGCAGTCCATGGCAGGATTTATCGGTCCAGCGACATGTGTATGGTTTGATGACAATATCAAACAACACTTGCCTTACTCTTCTATAGAGGAAAAATGCTTACATTTGACATCTACTTGTAATGGCTTGCAGCTTGCACTCATTTCAGAGACTGAAGAGCTGGGTGAGTGTGAAGGTCAGAAGGTGGTGCTACAAGAACAGAGGAGTCCATCTGGCAGTGAGAGTGGGACAATGTGATGTGTGAAGTTGCTCAATGATTTGATTGGCAGGCAGGGCTGTGGCTCCACCTGGTCCGGCTGTCTAGCAGCAAAGCCATCCCAGGAATGCCATTGCCTCTTCCATTCTGAGCACTGGAAGTCACGGAAATTTCTCTCTGTAAAGCTTCTGTGAAACTGCTAATGGCTGTAGACAAAGCCAGCTTCTGATGACTTGGACTTCACTTACCAGTTGGTCCCTTTCATTATCAAACAAAAACCCGCTCAACCATCAAAGTTATGCCAGCTGGGCAGTAGTGATTGTGGGGGAAGGGGGGGAGAAAGCTTCTTGCAACAAACTCTAAACAAATCCCTTTATTGGGGTGGGGGTGGGATTCTCAGCTGTCCACACAGTTGGCCCAACAAAAAAATCAGTTTCTCACCAGCCTGAGGATAGCTGCTGCATGTGTTGGTAATACCTCTTTATAGTAAAGGGCAGAAAGCCGAAACTACTACAGTAGTTATTTGGTCTAGGATAGTCAATATTTCAGCATGCTGCCATTATCAGTTTTGCAAGCATTTTAGCACACATCCAAACAGCAGAAACAGGGTTGTAACTTATTAAAAAAAAGAAGACTATATTAGATATAGGCTTTTTGCCCTTTATACGTTCCTAGGTTTTCCAGTCCTATCTAGTCCTACAGTGGCCAACCACATGCCCATAGGAAGCCCATAAACAGGATATGAGGATGACTAAGGGCTTCCTTTAGTTATCAGGTTGGATACTGTGAGAACATGATTTTGGACTACCATAGCAACTGGTATTCACAAGCATCCTGACACTGATCCTACAGCTAACATAAAGTCATCACTATTAGCCATTGATAGCAATATTGTTCATTAATGTTTCTAATTCAGTTTTAAAAAGCCATCTGACCTAGTGCCCATCATCATATCTTGTGGCAGGAATTCCACAAGTTAACTATGCACTATGTGAAGGAGTAGTTGCTTTTGCCTGTCCTGAGCCTCCCACTATTCAGCTTCAAATGATGAATTGTTCTAGAGCAGGTATGTCCAAAGTCCGTTTTGGGAGTCTAATCCAGCCCGCCGGTCGGTTTAATCCAGTCCCTGCTGTGGCAGTTTATTTCCTGGGGTAAAATCCTAAAAAAGGTCAAAAACTATGGTTGGCCCTTTGATCAGCCCTCACAGCCCTTCACTTCATCAAATCTGGTCCTCTTTGAAAAAAGTTTGGACACCACTGTTCTAGAGCTATATTATTATTGCATTGTGAAAGGTTTTTAACTGCCCTGAGTGGTATATAGGCACCAGAAGGGTCTGCAGAGTGCAGATCATGGATGAGATGATTTGGAGAATGGAAGGAAGGAGAAACTCCTCAACCATCTCAAAAGTAAGATAAGTGCATCCCCACCCATGAGAATTTCATCAGCATTTTCTTTTCCCTTTGATAATTTTCAAATGCAATTTCTTTTTTCACTTATTGATTGAGAATGGTCAAAATAATGTGGGATAAATTTTCAACACAGCAGTACTTCCAACTTGATGTCTCAAATTGACTATGACATTCTGGAAACATTAAGTACAAGCATGTTCTAAGTCTGATAGTTCATATAATAGCTATTGCTGACTCTAAGAATAGCTAAACTGATGTGATATTTTGCAGTGTGATCAAGAATACATTGACAGCTTGGGCTTCTTGTCATCTCTAAATTGGACAGTTGTGAAAACTGTGCCTCTGGGCATTTTCTCCTCCTGCAGTTTCCAGCAACTGGTGGAGGCAGAGCATAGCCATCACGACTAGTAGCCACTGATAGCTTTAACCACTATTAATTTGTCTAATGCTCTTTTAAAGTCATTCAAGTTGGTGGCCATCTCTGCCTTCTGTGGGACCAAGTTCCATAGTTCAACTATACTCTGTGATAAGATACTTTTTATCAGGGGTAGGGAACACTTTTTCAGGGCCACTTTCCTCCATGGACAATAAAAAACTGGATGAAGATGATAGGACAGGTCAACTTAGGGGTGTGGTCTGGGGAGTGAGGGTGTGGAGGCATGCCATGGGGAGAGTCCTGAGGGCCAGAGAGAGAGAGCTAGAGGGCCTGCTGTAATTTGGCCCTTAGGTCTGAGGTTCTTGAGTGACACCAGTGCTATGTTTCTAGAAAAAAGAGGTGCCAGAACTCACCATGAACATCTCGCTTGTTCTCTTATAATTGCAATGGCACCCACCTGAGAGGTGTTGGAACTGAGTTCCCGCAAGTTCTGGCTGGAAAAAAGCCCTGAGCAACACCATCAGTTACATAATAGTATTTAAAGGAAAACATCAGAGACTCGGCACCTGCCACTTGCATTGCACAGCAGGATATGCAGCAGGAGAGTGGAAGAGTTTATGAATGGATTTGCTGCCTAATGCATTCTCACATGAAATGACAATCTAAAAAAAAAGCATTTAAAATCCCACAATGCAATCCAGTCTTCAGTTGGCTGGGGGACTTACAACAAATTCAAACACCTGTGTTGCAGAGGTATGCACCTGCTTACTTCATTGCCGCTGATCAGTCTGAAGGTTAGGACATTGTTTCTATTAAAATAAACAGGGTTGTATGTTTTTTAACCATGAAAGGATTTTAGTTCTGTTGGAACAACAGAACTGGATTTGTACATTTTCTGTATGAGTATTCAGCAAAGCAAGGCCACTCAAATATTATATTATATAAATCCACTTAATGACAGGCTGCAATCCTAATTACATTTGCCAAGGAGTGTTTCATTGAACTCAGTGTGGCTGATTTCTGAATAGACATATATAAGATTGCACTGCATTACTCTGATCTGTCCTCCGGGAAAGGAGATGATGATGATTATGCCTTATTACCTTCCCTTCACCATCTAACTTTCCAGGTTACAACAATTAAAACACACCATAAATATTAAAGCACAATATTACACAATATTTTAAACAACATAAAACAACCATGTAATGTATAATAACTGGATAGCAAGTGGATAATGAATATGTAGCAGGACAGCATCTTGGCAATAGGCTTCAGTCTCATCCCTGCTTGTTCATCTTGATGTATGCATGTACTTCTTAAGAGAACCTTTTGCATCAGGTGATTTTTCATGCAGCCTTCCCCAACCTAGTAACCCCCATGTGCATTCATACTACAAAACACCAGGAAACTGCAGCTGTTAAGGGACACATTATTCAGGCAACATTGGTATGAAATGGCATACTTTGTTGGGACTAGTTCCAGCTCCATCACTGCCTTGGAGTTGGATGGCAGATGGGTGAACCTAAGTCTCAGATATGTCTGTTCACTGGAATAGACACATGGAGTCTATGATACTGAAGTTATAGAATCGTAGAACTGTAGAGTTGAAAGGGACTCCTAGGGTCATCTAATCCAACCCCCTGCAATGCAGGAATCACAGCTAAGTAATCCCTGACAGATGGCCATTCAACCTTTGTTTAAAAACTTCCAATGAAGGAGAGACGATCACTTTTTGTGGTAATGCATTCCATAGTCCAACAACTCTTACCACCAGAAAGTTGTTCCTATGTTTAACTGGAATCTCCTTTTTTTAACTCATTGGTTTGGGTTCTACCCTCTGGAGCAGCAGAAAATAAGCTTGCCCAATCTTCCATGTGACAGCCCTTTAGAAATTTGAAGGTGGCTATCATTTCACTCTAAGTCTTCTCTTCTCCGGGCTAAGCATATCTAACTCCCTCAGCTGTTCTACATTGCAAGCAGCTGACAACAAATGCCATCTACCTCCCCAGTTTCCTCTTATAATGGCAGAATACAAGTCAGATAACTCAGCCTTAGCTAAGTCCCCAGAGGGAGACAAGGGGCCCATTGCCTTCACCCCCAGGATGAACCATAATTTCCAGCTTTCCCAGTTTTTTTAAGAGAGGGAGAAGGTTCCTCTCATTTTTAGAACACGAGATAGGAAAAGTGTACAGCCACTATTCTTAGCTCTCTTTTGTGTGTGAGAAACTAGCCTGTTCTCTCTCTCAGTGTTTTTACTTTGCCAACCCTGCTGGAAGAAATACTGCAGACACCCATGCTTATAAGAAGAGCTCTGCTGGATCAGATACAGTCCAGCATCCCATCACCCAAAGTGGCCAATCAAATATCTCTGCAGCCAAGTAAGGCTGGTTGGGTTGAGAAATGCTAACTTGCCCAAGGCTTAAATAAGATGAGAAAACTATAAAGGTGCTGAATTTTTCACAGTGAAATTCAACACTCTAACCAATATAGATCACATTTGATATTATATTTATTTATTTATTAAAAAACTGTTGTGAAGCGTGCAAAAAGATGTTTTTATGTTGCTCCAATGCTTCAAGTAAGAGCAGTAACACTAATGTGTATCCACTAAAACTTTGTACCTTTAGGACAAAATATGTCTTCTCTGCTTCATATATTTTTAATTTCAAATTAATTGAAAGAACATTTATCAAGGCCTTAGTAGGAAGGAAATTAAATATTTTATATTAATGGAAGTATTCCTATGTTACAAAGTTTGAAAAGCTTTAAAGAATAATTTCTGTTTAATAAATAATAAAACTACACTGGTCATTTAGGTGTACAATTAAATCCTCATTAAAAAGGTATACATTTATCATATTCTAGCAATAAATTAAATAGACAATTCTCCACTATAATTTTATGAAAGCTAAACAAATCTGTATTTAATGGCTGGAAGATGTGTAATCAGCATAATTGTCTTCTTAGCTCTAAGTGCAGTCTTTATTGGTTTCATGTAATTTAGAAGTATGACCTTTATTATGTCTTCCAAACTCAGCAAAACCTTCCTGTTTGTTTTTTAGCTGCAGGCATTTCTTTCCATTGCATTAATAAAATATTGAGTCCCAGGGATGGTTGTACACAAGAGAACAGTTACAGTATATGGCAGCAAGAGTTTTCCCCTCCCAGATGTCTCTCAGGTACTTAGGTTCCTGCCATACCCTAATCCTCCACATATTCACTATTGTATCATGGGATTCAATAGGTGGCATTCCCAGATAAATATACTTATTTGTTCCTTTTTTACTCAACTCATCTCAAACAGGCAGCATGTTTGACTTACACAACAACCCTGTGAGGTAGGTTAAGCTGAAAGACTGGTTTGCCCTATGCTATTCTGCAAGCTTAATAGTTGCAGACTGAAGCATATGAGTCAATGGCAGGTCAGGATCCAATTTTAGGAGCAAAAGAGGTTCGTTGTGTGGATATTAAAATTAGGCTCAAAGAAAAGTGGCATTAAGGGAAGAAGTGACACAGGTAAGGAAATGAAATTATTGACAAGGTGAAGGGGTGGCTTGGCACCACACACAGGGCCACCTTAAGGGTATCCAGCACCGTGGTGCAAAATCCCTCTGACGTGCCCCCCCCGCACTTGCTAGGCACCATTGGAACGGCGGCTATCAAGCCTGCTGTTGCGAGGGGACATGGTGGGAACAGCGCACCGAAAGTAACCCTTTCGGTTGCTGCTCCCACCGCCCCCCCTCGCCTGGGCGGGTTTCTAGGCGCCGTTGGAACAGTGGCTAGCTAGCTTGCTGTTGCGAGGGGACGTGGCGGGAACAGCGCACCGAAAGGAGCCCTTTCGGGCGCTGCTCCCGCCGCCCCAAACATGAGCAGTGTGCGGGGCTGCAGGGCCCCCCAACCCAGCGCCCCTGATGGGGAGGAGCCCTGGCGCACCGCGCCACTAAGCCAAATGGAAAGGATGGCCCTGACCACACACTTCTTTAGCTCTTAAAATTATATTTTCCCATTTGTTGCTTTGCACATGATTGAGGCAGATCCACATTTAAAAAGACTTTAAAAAAAAGACTTTTTTTTTCAAAAAAAGGACAAAGCTACTACTGCCACATTTAGTTTGGGCGTGAGTGGCAACCTGGGTTAGCTACTATCCCACATTGCCTTAAGCTTACAAAACTGAAAACACATATGGCTATGAGATCTAACTTTATATGCTTAAGTTAAGATGTACATTCCAAGTAGGATATGTCTTCTTCAGCATGGGACAGCCCCATTAAAATGATGTCAAATCGAACAAGGTGTCTGGCTAAGTCAAGAAGCAGAAAGTTTAGAAGAGGGTGTAGCTTCATAAGAGCTGAGAAACAGAATCAATGAGACCTTGTTCATCTGAATGGATATGTGGAGAAAATGGCTAAATGTTTATTTCCCCCTGCAGGCCACATTTGGTGCCACAATGTCAGATGACGTATTTTTGCCTTCATGGTTTGATTATAGGAAGGATTTAATTGTAGGAAGGATACCACCTGCGAAGAGTTTATGACAGACAATATAATGTAACATTCTTCTCCTCGTATTTGACTATTATTCAACAAGAATGCCAGCAAGCTCTATTTTATTTTTGGTTCACCCATTCTGAAACTGTGATATTATCAATCCATGGAGTCACAGAGTCCCATAGTATGTAACAGATAAATCTTCGTGGATGAAAAACATATCAGCTATCAAAATAGACTAAATTTCCCAATATACCTTTCAACTCACATACATGCTCATTTTCCACTGCATTGAATGGCTGCAGCTCCAGTCAAGACCTGGGATTCAGCTACATTAGTCAAGAAAAAGTGTTTTGAATGGGTTATAAACATGCAACACCAGGTGGCACCAGAGAGCAAAAGAAATTCTAAGCGATTTTCCTTAGTGTTTGTTTTTCTTTCGTTATAACGATTTGATTTCTGACTCACAGTGGGTTTTTTCCTGTGTGTAGATCCACCCCTAGTTTTCTGCAGTTAAGAACATTGTGTTAGACACACAGCAAGGAGAAAGCACATAAATATAAGGGAGTGTGCTGGAATCAATCTTGCCATTTGCTGGTTCCCAAAACAATTTGAATGTCGCAACACTACCCTGGCACAGCTAGGAGACTTTGGAGGAAAGTTCCCAGTGGCATCAATGGCAACATTTCCCCTTAGGCTCTGAGCCATGTGGGAGGGAGGCTTCATTCTGGTCAGCTGTGTGTCGCATATCTAGTTTTCCCCTGCTCCTTAAATAGATGCATTTCACTTCATGATGCCACATATTTTCAAACCATCCACGTCCAATCCCTAAATGTATTGATTCTGCTATCATTTCACTTGGTCGTCGTCCCCTCCACACACCTTTTTCATTTGTCACTGATCTCTCTGTAAGAACACATACAACTTTCAGTAGCAGATTCTTTTTTTTATGCTGTGCAAATGTGATTTGTCTGAATGGGTAACAGAAAATCCTTTTGGCACAGCATCATAAAACAATAGAGCATGTGTTGCTAATACCATTTCCCTCTTACAAAGAAAACTTTTCAAGCCAGCCAATTGCTGAAATGTCAAGAATTTGATCCAAAAGCCTCTTGGGGGCCAGGAGCACTCCTCCATGGGGTGCAACACACACGTTGCAACCTGGCATTTAAGCAGCTGCTCCTATAGATCATGTTCTTAAATATTCACTAGCATTTGTCAAAGAACCTGAGAAATATGTTTCAGTCTTGTAAAATAAACCATAGAAAAACACATCTCTCCTTAGTCCATTCACAAAACAAAATGAATTTAAGAAAAAGAGAACCAAGATGCATAATATTGTTTATTTGAAAAATCAGTTCCAACTTCCCACACTTTTTTGTTTGTTTGGTTTTTTAAAGCATGGGTAGTTCTAGGAGGAAGGATAGCTACTGGATAGATCAGTGGCTATCTTGAGACTAAAATGTTTGGATGGTAAATATAATTTGAAACTAGATAAATTGCCGAGCCCAAATAGCTCTAAGGCACAAAATAAACTGAAACCAGTTGCAGAATAAGGACAGCGGGCCTTCTCGCGAGTGGCGCCCGACCTGTGGAACGCCCTTCCATCAGATGTCAAGGAAATAAACAACTATCTGACTTTTAGAAGACATCTGAAGGCAGCCCTGTTTAGGGAAGTTCTTAATTTTGATGTTTTATTGTATTTTTAATATTTTGTTGGAAGCTGCCCAGAGTGACTGGGGAAACCCAACTAGAAGGGCAGGGAATAATAATAATAATAATAATAGGTTTCTCAGCTGTGCTGCCCACCTGGCTAAGAGGGTACGTCACCCCTGCCCTTGCTCCACCCCATACCAGTACTACCAGTGGCTCCACTGCAGCTGGGGAGCAGAGCAGGTAGCAGAAGCCCACTTCACCTGCCACCATTGAATGTGATTGTACAGGAATGACCTCCAGATGATCCTGGTGAAAGACAGAATTCCATCTCCTGAAGACAGGAGCTGCATCATAGTGCCCCTGATGACTTGCCACATATTTGTCCACCAATATGACCAAAACAACAAATAATATCAGCCTACCACAGAGAGTAGGGATACATACAACTCCAGTGTCTGTATACTCTATTCACAATGTTTGACCTCAAAAGGCAGGTGTTTTTCCCATGTTGCTTTCCTTTCCTAGAAAAAACAGCTTTTAATGTAATGTATTAAATAGGTGATCACAGATTCACTTTTGCAAGATTATGTTTGTATTAAATCCAGGTTTCATTTAAAACCAGGTAATTTAAGTTTACCACAATTATATATATTTTTAACCGGGTTGATTTTTTATTATTAAAAAAATCCAATTTGAATTCCCTCCCCTATCACTTATCTATTATGCCTTTCCTCAAACTTCCCTCGTTATAGATGAAGGAAGAGATTTCAAACAGCTCTAAAATGGTCAAAAGCAACAGTGATTGTTTACTTAGAAAATCCTACTGGATCCCATGATACTTATTCCCATGAAAGCATACGTGGACTTGGAGCTTTGAACTCAAAGTAACATGTATATATGATTGAGTTATGCAAGTGTGTGTCTCCTTGAGTTCTCAGGCTCCTTTACTTAGTCCATACTGTCTTGCTTTGGAGGCTGAAACTACTGTATCAAGGTAGCATTTTGCAATATATTGTAGAAATCTGAAAAAGTGTTTAAACAAATCCTTTGTCTACATTATCTTCTCATCTAAGATGTTTGCAGTGCTTTGAATGAACTAAAGCAGGAGCTGGTTTTACATGAAAGCAACCAGCACACTTTTTTATCAGCTGTGTTATATATGAGTCTAATTTATACACTGCTATTGCTGGAAAGTAAAGAATCCTCTTAAAAGAAAAGAAAAAGGCAAATAAAGGGCTGCAATGGCAAATTGTGGAAGCTGGAATCACACAAACACCCAAAGGAAAAAAACAAAGGGAGGGAAATCACAAGATTGTGTATGTTTCTTTATACTCCTCAAGTAGGATTATTGTTGGTTTTATGGAAAGTTCATCCTGAAGGCACATGGCAGTTGCATTAGTTTAGCAAGATTGAGCTGTTTAAAATTTCAGGGTTGTCCGCCAAAAAAATAATAATAGGAAGTTGTATGGAGAGGAATGTGCTGACAGCAGTAATGTTTCGGTAATAATTCATGTGTTGTAGATGATGCTCTGGAAAGCAGCCCAGCTGGCTAATGCAGATTGGTGATGCTCTCCTGCTGATGGCTGTACAATTGATTGGCATTTCTGCTCCATCATGAAATCAGCTTGCAAATTAAATGGAGATAGTTTGGAAAGGGGGGAGCGGGAACAGAAGAAGGGTCTCACTGCCTGAATGTCTTGCGTTGGATGAGGTTCAGGGGGTTGGGTTCTTCTCAAAAGAAACAAGCTGGGTTTGTCAGCTCAGTTTGATTTCAACTAGTGCTCAATCATCCAGCAAAAGAAGCACCCTTGCCTTCTGCCTGATTCAGTCCCTCCTTCCTTTTCTCTCTTCCTCTCTCAATAATACACTGCTGATATTATATAGATATGCACCTGCTGGTGTTTATGAAGTCCTATGCTCATCTAACTCAGACAGTGCTCAAGTAGGCACTGATGCATGGAAGTGAAGGCTAAAGATAACACATCATCTTGAAACTTGTCTTAGGACAAGAGCACTTGACCAAGTATATTGAATATGTGGATCTTCCTCAAGTTCTCATGCAGTGGTTCACAGCACCACTCAGGTGACTCTCCCACCATGGCAGACTCTTCCTTCTTGCCGTTCCCCATTTGAAGCAGCGTGAAGAAAAGAGTCCTATTTGTGTGGTGGGCACCACAGAGATAGATTGCCCAAACACAAAGGATTGCCACATGGTGACAGTTGTCATGTCAAACAATTTAAAGCAGCTTTCATATGGCAGCCACAACAGATGCATTGTATGGCAGCTGGAAGACATGTACTTTTTGTTTAGGTTATCATGGGACAGCAAGTAAATATGGAGGGGGTGGTACTTTGACACCTTTTTTTAAAAAAAAGTTATTCACCATGGAAGCATCAAACTCTTGGCCCAACCTTCTTCTCAGGGTTGTTTTGTGGATCGTAGGGGACAACATGTGTGTCACTTTGATCGGCTTGGAAGATGGATGAGATATAGAACATAATGTAAATATGTTCTTATTAAAGATCTGGGCACATTTGCAGATGCATCCATTACTGGATGCTATGAGTATGAAACAGTTAAGTGGAGTGTAAATTATACAAGTTCAGCAGAGGCGAGACTCATCTTTGGTGTGCGGTAAAAATATCACATGTTCACACTTTTTTCAGTACCCAGAAATACAACAAAGTAGTGTTTCTTCCCACAATTCATTAGAATGAAAGTGTATCCAGCTGTAGTTCAGATATCATCACTTTTATATAAAATACAGCAGGACATTTACCAACATTCTACCAAGCATTACTGTAAATAATTAAAACTGAACACTTAATCAAAATTACTAAGTGCATTTGCTGCTGTAACATACTTGCTATAAAAAGAAACTTGTTTTCTAGTTTTCTATCTCTGTTCTGCACAGTAATATCTTCATTTATTTAGGCTGCAATCCTACACACATACTGTACAGTATATCTGGAAATAAGCTCCATTGAATTCAATGTGGCTTGCTTCAAAGTTGAGTATAGGATTGTACTGCTTTTACTTACATTAACATTAGCATTAACTTTATCTTAAAGGTTCAAAGCATTTAAGGTTTAAAATTTATATTATGCTTATCTCAAATGCCTCAAAGCAGTTAAAGTGATCTCCAACTGAGTATAATGAAATAAAAAAGACTCACAAGCTCCCAGCTGCTGGCACAAATAAACATAGCTCAAAAGAGCATACTTGAGGTCCACTTAAAATAGATTCCGCATCCCTTTGGTTAAGATCCTAAAGCAAAGAGGGGCAAAGGTAGTTTGTCTGCCCTATCCAAAAGATCCATAGAATTCCTGTGTCCATTTCCCCCCCCCCCTTATAATCACAGAGTAGCTGAAAGAGTGATTGAAGAACGGAAAAGATTTTCAGCTTTTTAGTGTGTGATTAAGGAAAATGCAGGTTCTAACCCACATGATAAGCACTAAGTGAAAAAGCAATGCTCATGAATTCTGTTTTAATGAACGCTAAGTAGAAGGACATCTCCTTCTGCCTTGTCGTGGCAAAGGGGCTTGAATAACTCAGAGAAGCTATGAGCTATGCCGTGCAGGGCCACCCAAGATGGACAGGTCATAGTGGAGAGTTTTGACTAAACATGATCCACCTGGAGAAGGAACTGGCAAGCCACTCCAGTATCCCTGTCAAGAAAACTCCATGGACAAAGACAACAGGAATATAAATGTTATGACCCTGGAAGATGAGCCCCTCAGGTTGGAAGCTGTTCAACATGCTACTGAGGAAGAGCAGAGGACAAGTACAAGTAGATTCAGAGCTGATGAAGCGGCTGGGCCAAAGCCAAAAGGTCGCTCAGTTGCGGATATGCCTGGAAGCGAAAGGAACGTCCAATGCTGTAAAGAAAAATATTGCATAGGAACCTGGAATATAAGAACCATGAACCTTGGTAAGCTGTGTGTTGTCAAAAATGAGATGGCAAAAATAAATACTGACATCCTGGGCATCAGTGAACTAAAATGGATGGGAATGGTCGAATTCAGTTCGGATGACCATCATATCTACTACTGTGGGCAAGAATCCCATAGAAGAAATGGGGTGGCCCTCACAGTCAACAAAAGAGTGGCAAAAGCTGTACTGGCATGCAATCTCAAAAATGATAGAATGATCTCGTTACGAATCCAAGGCAGACCTTTTAACATATCACAGTAATCCAAGTTTATGCACCAACTACTGGTGCTGAAGAAAGTGAAATTGACCAATTCTATGAAGACTTACAATACCTTCTAGAAACGACACCAAAGAAGGATGTTCTTCTCATTATAGGGCACGGGTGTCAAACACAAGGCCCGGGGGCCAAATCCGGCCCGCCAGACCTCGTCATGTGGCCCGCCGAGCGCCCCAGCCAGCGGGACCCAGCAGCGGGACCTTGCTGCTGAAGTGCCGCGCCGACAAACAGCTGGGGTGGGGGGGTAGAAAGGCGGCCAGAGCAGCGCTGCGTAGAGCGCCCCGAGCCACAGCAGGAGAAGGAGGCAACTTGCCGGGTCAGCGCCCAGCAGCGCCGCACGGAGAGTCCCGAGCCTCTGCAACGGCTCCTCCTCCTGCCACGGCTCGGCGCCTGGAAACGGCTGCTGCTGCTGCTGCTGCTGAAGCACAGACAAAGCACCCAGCAGCGCCGTATGGAGGAGGAGGAGGATTCAAAGTGCTACAGAGCACTGCTGCGTCCCAGAGGCTCAGGACTCTCCGCACGGCGCTGCCGGGCACCAACCCGGCAAGCCTCCGCCTCCTCTTGCCTCACCTCCTCCTCCTCCTGCCGCGGCTCAGCCTCATGAACGTGAGCTCAGCAGCGGCTCAGCCTCATGAACGTGCAACTCTGAGGCTTTACGCACTTCTCCTAAAACGGACACCCGCTGCCTCACGCTGCACGGCAAATGCTTTTTGCCCCTGGGTCCCTTCGCGCTCTTTTCTGGCACTGGATCAAGGCGGTGACCCCCCCTTCCCTTTCTTTCTTCCTCTCTCTCGTTCTTATTCTTTCTTTCCCTCTCCTTCCTTCTTTATCTCTGTCTTCTCTCCCTCTTTCTTTTTCTTTCCTTCTTTATTCCTTCTTTCCTACTCTTCTTTCTCTCACCTCTTTCCTTCCTCTCTCCCTCCTACTCCCTCTTTTCTTCCTTCCTTTCTTCCTTCCTTCCTTCCTTCCTTTCTTCCTTCCGTCCTTCCCATCTTTCTTCCTCTCCCTCATTCTTATTCTTTCTTTCCCTCTACTTCCTTCCTTCTTTCTCCCTTTCCGTCTTCTCTCCCTCTTTCTTTTTCTTTTCTTCTTTATTCCCTTCCTTATTTCCTACTCTTCTTTCTCTCCCCTCTTTCCTTCCTTCCTTCCTCTCTCCCTCCCACTCCCTCTTTTCTTCCTTCCTCCCTCCCTCCCTCCCCTCCCTCTCCCTCTCCTCAGAAACATAGGATGCTGCTTTATACTTCTGGCCCTTAAACCCTGGAACCAGGAGAGCAGCTCCAGTGAGTCAACCTCAGCCAGTCCCTTTGGTGAAGGGTGGTGGCTCACTGGCAGAACATCTGTCCTGCATGCAGAAGGACCCCAGCATCTCCAGGTACTAGTAGCTCTGCAAAGGTCCTGCATGAAACCCTAGCGAGCCTCCACCACCCAGTGCAGTTACCAAAAATCATTTTTCAATAAATTGTACAATAATTGTACATTTGAATATCTACTTGCCATTATTCTGACTATGTTTCTGCTTTCAGAGCTAGTTATTACTTACATTATTACAAAAACAGTAATAATTGAATGCAGTGACAATAATTTATGATAATAAAGAGTGGACACATAGTCCTACAGATACAACCGGCCCTTTGAGGGTGACCAAACTGCTGATGCGGCCCCCGATGAATTTGAGTTCGACACCCCTGTTATAGGGGATTGGAATGCTAAAGTAGGGAGTCAAGAGATAAAAGGAACAACTGGCAAGTATGGTCTTGGGAGTTCAAAACAAAGCAGGGCAAAGGCTAATAGAGTTCTGTCAAGAGAACAAGCTGGTCATCACAAACACTCTTTTCCAACAACACAAGAGACGACTCTACACATGGACATCACCAGATGGGCAGCATCAAAATCAGATTGATTATATTCTCTGCAGCCAAAGATGGAGAAGCTCTATCAGTCAGCAAAAACAAGACCTGGAGCTGACTGTGGCTCAGATCATCAGCTTCTTATATCAAAATTCCAGCTTAAACTGAAGAAAGTAGGAAAAACCACTGGGCCAGTAAGACACAATCTAAATCAAATCCCTTATGAATACACAGTGGAAGTGAGGAACAGGTTTAAGGATTTAGATTTGGTGGACAGAGTGCCTGAAGAACTATGGATGGAGGCTCATAACATTATCAGGAGGCAGCAACAAAAATCATCCCAATGAAAAGGAAATGCAAGAAAGCAAAGTGGCTGCCCAATAAGGCTTTACAAATAGTGGGGGAGAAAAGGCAAGCAAAATGCGAGTGAGATAGGGAAAAATACAGGAAATTGAATGCAGATTTCCAAAAAATAGCAAGGGGAGACAAGAGGGACTTCTTAAATGAGCAATGCAAAAAAAATAGAGGAAAACAGAATGGGAGAAAACAGAGATCTGTTCAAGAAAATTGGAGATATGAAAGGAACATTTCATACAAAGATTACCATAATAAAGGACAAAAGGGGAAAGGACATAACAGAAGCAGAAGACATCAAGAAGAGGTGGCAAGAATACACAGAGGAATTATACCAGAAAGATATGGAGCTGATTTTTGTTTGTTTGTTTTTTGTTATACCTTATTTACAAAACACACAATCTCATTTTTAGGTTGTGGGGTGGGTGGAAGCTGCAACTCTATTTTCATTGCAGACAGGGCACTGTTGCCTCCTGGGAGGAAGAGGGTGAAGGCATCAAGGAGGTCAGCATGGAGGTCACTGGTGTAGACATTTCCTCCCGAATGTATCCCAAAAAGGTTTATCAATCCATCCATCTTTCCTGGGAATGCTGTGAATTGAACCTCTCTGAAGGGAATAGGGGTCTCCTGACAACTCTCAGCAGCCTTAAACTACAGTTCCCAGGATTCTTGGGGGGAAAACTATGACTGTTTAGAGTGATATAATATTGCTTTACATGTATAGTACAGGTGGGGCCCATTGGTATTTTGCAGAATGGGGAATTCCCAGCAACCTTGCACTAAACAACTATCTGACTTTTAAAAGAAATCTGAAGGCAGTCCTGCACGGGGAAGTTTTTTATGTTTGATGTTCTCCTGTGCTTTTATAATTGTTGGAAGCTGCAGGACAATCCAGTGGCTGTGGCAATCCAGTCAGATGGGCGGAATAATAATAATAATAATAATAATAATAATAATAATAATAATAATAATAATCTGGTCATTTAGTGGTTTGAATAAGGAACAGTGATAAGAAATATTCAGCCACTGTATTCAATTGTTAGCCAAACCATGAGACGTTTAAATTAGGTATGAATACATACCTAAATAGCCTGATAAAAATATATATCTGAGTGAATGGGCATGCCTGTGCAATAGTAAAACAAAAAAGCAAGCAATATATTTAAGACAAGTGAGTGAGTCTTTTATAAAAAGCAGTGTACAGTAATGCTAGGATGAAAAATAAATGTGCTAAATAATTCAGAAAACCCCCTCCATGTTAAGAGTATATATTTACTATTAGCCATTGCAGATAACACTACAACAGTACATTTTAATTATATTAATGCGAATAGCAATTAGCAATAAATGTGCAACAGCAAAATATACATCCCAATAAAGACTACATACTATGCCAATCTTTAAAATATCATATCACTCCAAGCAAGACATATAATTGAACAACAGCTATATTTTATACAAAAATTTGTACATATAACAAAATAATACACCTTACACTAATTAAATCTAAACAATTTCTCTTATACTTCTAACCTCCTAATTCCACTTATATTTTGCCAGTGCATCAAAAGAGAGCAACCAATACATGATGCTATGGGAGCCATCTTAATTAGGCAGGGCAGTGTGAGGACCTTGCACTGGTATTATTCGATCGGTGTACATAGCTGCCAAGTTATCCCTTTTTTTAAGGGATTTTCCCTTATGCTGAATAGGCTTCCTCGTGAGAAAAGGGAAAACTTGGCAGCTATGTCGGTGTATTCGGGGCTAGGGAGGAATGTTTCTTGCAATCAAATTGGTTGGCCTGCTGGTTTTTGCCTACCTCAGCCCAAATGTCACAACTTTGGGCAGATAAGGCATTGAGTTGGGTCCTTAGCTGATCAGGTACCTCATTAAAGAGGGGCCAGGAAGGGGTGTCTCTGTCTGGGAGTCGACATGGGGGGAGGGCAATGAGCATCTTTCCCAATTGTGGCCCTGGCAGGATCATACCACCTGGTGCATGTCAGGGGATGCCCCCCCCCCCCACACACACAGGGTGAACCTCATCCTATTTATCAACCAACAGACAGGCTGCTTTATACCAGACACATATCAAATGCCTTGGCCAAAACCTACTTGTTGTGGTTGGCCCCTCACCAGGCTGCGAGCAACATGTGTCTAGGTATGCAAACACATCAGAACTAATGCCCACAAAGACCAGCTACAACCTGACCTCCATATAAGATTTATGCATGCAAATTTGGATGAATGCTCAATAAAATGGTTGTCTGGAGGAGCCCTCTGTTCTGCCTATTGGCAGAAAGGCAGGAAATAAAGAAAATAAATTAATAAATTAACAAACAACAAATCACAGGATGCATGATTTCCTCCAGGGACTGACTAGAAAATGGTTTTCCTAGGTTGTGAATGTTTTGGTTGGTTGTATTTATGGAATTAGAAAATGTTCAGGATTTCAGAATTTACTAGAAAAAAATACTTCCCTGCTGTTCTCTTTGAACTAAACTGGGGAGGAAATGCACTTGATTTTTTTCATCTCTCTCATCACATTGGAACATTTCTAGAGAACAATAAAGCAGTTCTGCTACACCAGCCACTACTTCGTGGTTCTCCTCTGCATTAGTAATTTAATCTGGCATTCAATTTATGCATCTACAGACATCTGTAACAAAACCCAAGGTTTCTTCCTACACAGCTTCTTTTGTTGTTATAATAATCTGCTTATTGAATTTTCTTCAATAGTCATAAAATAGAAAGGTCTTGGTAAGAAAACAAGCTATGCTGCGTTAGCACAATTCACTTGATATTTAGAAAGAATATTGTTGGGTTGCACAATGTACCTTTATGTCTAACTTGCCTAGAAACAGGTGGGAGCAAGAACTCAACTTGTCTGTGCAGAGCCTTTAGCAATAAATGAATGTTCAGGAAGTCACAATGCAGTAAAATGACTGAATGTGACATATAGACAAAGCAAGAGAAAACGAGGGGAAGAGGGAGATATTTTTATATATATTCAATTTTTGGAATATTTTATATTCATACACACACACACATCTGTCTGTATATATTCCAGTAAAAAGGGCATTGGACAAAATCCACACCTCAGCTCAAGTCAAGGAGCACATAACCACCAGCTCCTGAAAGGACCATCAACAGAGAACAGTCCTACCACAACCTTTCCTGGGGCTATTTAAGACATGTGTGTCCTGAGGGAAAGCAGAAGAGGAAAAGTCCAGCCCTGGGAGCTAGTACCACACCAGTTCCTAAAATCAGCATGAGAATATTTTGTTGTTTAAGTTAATATTTAAAATACAAAGAAATGTTTTAAATATAAATGCAACAGTATCTGGAATACCACCTCCTTTTCTACAGATCCTTTCAGGTGTTGAGATCAGCAGAGGAGACCTTCTTGGTAGTTCCAGCATCCTCAGAATTGGCCAGGGAGAGGGCATTCTCTGTGGTAGCCCCTAAACTGTGGAATTCCCTCCCCACAAAGGGGCATGGCAGCTTCATTGTACAGTTTTCATTATATGCTCAAGGTGCTGTTTGCCCTGGCTTTGACACCATATATATAGTGAGATTCACCTAACCAACCCAATAAGTGGAAGACTCCTGCTTGCACAATGGGACTTTCTGCCCTTTTCTTCCCCCTGTGCACCCCTCAAAATTGGCTTTGTTTTTTGTCTGCAGCCAGTTAAGATGGCCCCTCCCCACCCACTAGCATGATCCTGAAACTGGATCATCCCAGAGAAAAACCTCAGCAGAATTGACAGGCATTTGCAAACACTGTCTATATTTTTCAAAATGCTTTTGGCTTGAGATCTATGAATTGTTAGTGCATTGAGATTTTGCACACACTTATACTACATGGTTTGGGATTATGTTCAACTCTGTTGATGAGTGAGGATCAAGTATCACAGAATACTGTAAGGCAGAAATGCTCCGAAGACTTTTGAATTACGTACTTCTTTCACCATTAATTCTGTGACATACTGTTAGGGACTTTTTCAGACTGGTCTGCTTCCATAAGAGATGGCAAGGAATCCTAAGAGATCAGTTCACACACATTCACACACACACACACACACACACACACACACACACACACACAGAGACAGACAGTATTCAGGTTCTACCTAGATACATAAAATAATTTCCCAATCTTTGGACAGCAGGGATGGGGTTCTTTGTTTTAAAAGGTACTTTGCACATGCTCATGGACGCTTTAACCATTCAACTTATTAGTCTTGTCAACACAAGGATTTTTACTTGTACAATGAGACTTTCACCTTTTCCTCCTTCCATGCATATCCTGCACCCTCCTCAGATTCTGTGGGAGATTCCATGTGTACCCTGCGCCCTTCTTGGATATGTTCTATAGCAGGCACCCCCAAACTTCACCCCTCTGGATGTTTTGGACCACAATTCCCATCATCCCTGACTACTGCTCCTGTTAGCTAGGGATCATGGGATTTGTAGGCCGAAACATCTGGAGGGCCGCAGTTTGGGGATGCCTGTTCTAGAGGCTTGGGAGAATCCACAGAACATATTGGGGAGAGGGAAGATCATTCCATTGCACAAACAGAAATCCTTACACTGACAGAAAATTCATGGGGTGGTATGTTCGATCTAACTAATATTCTTTTTTAAAGACTTCTTTCGCCTTGGAAAGGAATTCTGCATATTCTGCATATGTTCAATGGCACTCAGCTGTAAGTGCCAATTTTTTTGGAACCAAAATATGAGAACGTTGCTCAAGATCAGATTTGCTCAGGTATAAGCCCATTGCATTTCCTATGGAGATATTTGGCTTCCATGAGATCTGGTATGATCCAGACACTGTACACAGGAAGCTGCCTTATACTGAATCAGACCCTTTGTCTATCTAGTTCAGTGTTGGCTACACTGACTGGCAGTGGCTCCCAGAGTTTCAATCAGGAATGTTTCCTACCCTTACCCTGAGATTGAATCTGGGATTTTTGCATGTTCTCTACCACTGAGTTTCAATTTACTTCCCTGTGAATCTTACTTCAAAATCTGAAGGGCTTAGAGCTGTTTTACAAATAAACACATAACATTTGTAAGGCTGCAACAAATGTTACCAACCTGCACATACCAGCATGTTACTAGGAATGCAAGTGTGACACGGCAAGCTATTTTCCGGAAGAAAACTGTTACCCTGTGCATAAGGGAAAGTGTCAGTCTAAAAATAGATGCCGCCCTGTCTGGAAACAATTGTGCAGATCAGCATCCTTACTTTTTAGTACACGCACACACAATATTCTAATTCTGTTAGCAAAAAAATAAACATAACATCACAACCACCAATTCCTTCTCCCTTTGAGACTTCTCAAGTGAAGAAAAGTCAAGTATCAGATTCTAGTCTCAGATAAATGAACCCTGTTGTTCCATGTGGCTTCACTATATTGTGGGCTGGGAAGGAGCATAGTGGTCCCTAGACAAGGAAGTTTTTAAAAGGCAGCTGGTTTTTGAAATGTTTTACAGGCTGCAGCTGCCTTTGTAATTGCTTACAGAACAAAATAAGCACCAAAGCAAACAGACACACACACAGGGAGGAAAAAAAATCCAAAACTGGTTTCTCTTCCAAGAAACTGAATACAAGAACAACAAGCAGTGAGAGCCAAGGAGTCTAATTCCCTTCCATTCATTGCAACCCATTATCATACTGACCCATTTGACGGTGATGCTTGTAATGAGTAATAACTTCTGAATTGAAGAGGGTGACTGTCAGTTTGAGGGAAGCCTGACGGGAAATAGCGCTGAAGCATTACTGTCAACAGGTCTAATTGAGTCTTGATAATTTCCCCATCTAAAGATATTAGCTAGGGCTACTTTGCCATGTGGTTTTGCAAACCTCTCAGCTGAAGAGCGGAAATATTAGTATGTGAGCTGCTTTGAGGGGCATTGATTGTCTGAAAAGTGGGGTAAAATTTAGTAATAAATAAGCAAATACAAAACAGTAGATCCACTGCTTTGAAAGGGTGTCTGCTGTTTGGAAAGCAAAAAGTACAAAGATGACAGAAGTCTCCAGCGTTTTCCCATCCAAATAAAGCCTAATGTGGAACCCCTAGACTTCCAACTGTGCAGAGATTTGTTAAGCATCTAACAATATTATTGAAAAAGACTGCTCCACTTAGATCTACTAGTAGACACGTGTCATGCCAGACAAGGTGTTATGGTGACTGAGGCAGAAAATCCAAATAGCACAAACTGGAGATTCCTCTGACAACAGCTTCACTGAACTGAGCAGGGTAAGGGCCCTAATGTGAGAGCACTAATGAGTTCTTGCACTGCTCTGCTCCTGTTGTTTTCAAAGCTGGATTTATGTGGGAGAGAGTCTTCATGGATTCTGACCAATGGGTCAGATCTGTGTGATACCCTGGTGATGGCCACACCTATCCCAAGAGACCTGTCTCACCTTACCTCAAGTAACTTATGTTGCCTATGGGTTCCTTTCTTTATTAAGATGTGCCAAGGAAAGGTTCAAATTCTCATACTTTTTATCAGTATTATTTCTTATTCCAGTCCCAGATTTCTGCTGCTCATCCTCAGCAAAATTAGATTAACCTAGTGTGTGAATGCAACTGTATAACAGATACAGCAAATTCCTGGCAAAAGTGAAAGCTCAGGGTTTGTCTCACCATGAAATGTCTCACTGAAGAGGCTTGTGAACTGCTTTTTAAAAAATATTCATCAAATAAAGGAATGGGGGGGGGAATTAGATGATTATTTTCTTCCCACTCTAAATTGAATCAAACACTGGAAAAAGATTACAGTTCTTTGCCAACCAGACTAAATATGCTTAGCGTACATGTGAAATTCAAATCGTTTTTAATTTTATATGGAGCTGTTGTTTTACTCAGGCCTGTCAAACTATGTAGCACTCCAGAGAGACTTGCTTATGATCTCTTAATATTTTGGTCTCCCCAATGTGTTGTTATTATAATTATTATTTATTCAATTTATGAATTGCTTCCTGTGCAGTATCTTGAAATGATTTCACAATAAAATCACACACACACACACACACACACACACACACACACACACACACACACAGTTGCATATATAAAACCAAAACATCTGCATATATAAAACCAGTTGTTTTTGTTTTTTAAAAACATTTCAGGCCAATATAGATACCTACTGGGAAAAAGTATTCAAGTAAAAGGCTTGTTGAAAAATAAAAGACAACAGAGACAGCAGCTCTCAGGCTCCTCCACTGTCTATTACATACCAAGGTTGTTGGGATCAACTCCCATCATCCCTCACCATTAGCTACACTGGGAATGAGGGATAGAAGCTGGAATCCAGCAACTACATTGTCTGCCCCTGGCGTTTACAATATAGAGCTTCTGTACTTTTTAACTTGAAGGAACGCAGGAGGCGCTGTGGTCTAAACCACAGAGCCTAGGGCTTGCCGATCTCAAAGTGCAAGTAGATAAATAGGTACCGCTCAGGTGGGAAGGTAAATGGCGTTTCCGTGCACTGCTCTGGTTCACCAGAAGTGGCTTAGTCATGCTGGCCACATGACCCGGAAGCTGTCTGCAGAGAAACGCCGGCTCCCTCGGCCTATAGAGCGAGATGAGCGCCACAACCCCAGAGTTGACAGTGACTGGACCTAACAGTCAGGGGTACCTTTACCTTTACCTTACTTTTTAACTGGACCTACTGGGGCTACTAGAGTCAGGATTCATAGTTGGCATGGGTATATAATATAATAAACACCTATATGGCACTTTCAGTGCTAAAAACATCACACACACTTTATTCTCAGTACACTTTGCAACACCCTTCTATGGTAGTCCAATATATTGGTGGTGTGGAGGTTGAGATTGAAAAATTGTCTTGCCAGAGAATGGCAACAGTGATGTAAAATGGGAAATTCCAGCTGATAGCTCATATACTTAACAACTAAGGGTCACCAGATTTCCCCCCCCTCTGTATCACATCACACTGAAATCAAGAATAGAACATCCCATTTTTGCCAAACTACGTTGCTTCCTTTTTACAATGCAAGCCTAACCATGTCTACTCAGGAATAAGTCTCCCTGTATTCAGTGGGCCTACTTGAGGTACCGGTAGGTGCGGTTAGGATTGCTGCCCTAGCTGTACAACTTTCATAGGATCAGTCACAAGTAGCCCATACTGACAAAGTCTGAGAAGTTGTTTGTCCAGTTAGCTGGCACATCCCACTTATACTGACATCACATTTAAGTAATCACGGTGCAGCCATTTGATCTTTCTCATCCCTGAGTGTTTATTCCTAGCTATCATTCTTCACAGTAATGCAATCCATGTTAACCTGTTTGGCAACTCTGTATGATTCAGCTATTTGTCCTGATAAATACACCCACATACATAACCTCCCCTGTAACAAGTGCCAGCAGTGAAAGCATCAATTTTATAGTCCCCCCCCCCCGCTTTGCTACCTAGAATGCTTTCTGCAGAAAGAAGACTTCCAACCCAGAAGGTCATGTTTGAAACAAGGATGACGGTAGAGACTAGCACACCAGGAGAATGACCGTGAACTCCTACCCAAAAAAACGCTGCCATTTACAAAAGCTTATACCAGTCCTGCTTTATCTATTTAACCTTTTCCTCTTTCAAAACGCAGTTGTTATTTTAGACAGGCTAAATTGATTTCACCACGCATTTCACCATGACATTTGCTTCTTTTATTTTGGCGTGTGGGACTGAGTTCTCACCGTGTTTCCAGCACTTTGACCTCTGTGCTTTTAAGCTTGTTCACCTTGAAAGAGGGAAGCTCTTCCACACTTAACCAATTAAATATACATACCACAGTGTTCTCGAAAAGATCAGTAAAAGTGTGTACACCATGAAGGGAAAGCATTTTAGGATGAATTATTGATCAGAATTTCAATTAAAACAACAACAACTGTCACTGTGTCCTGTTGGGCCAGAGAATTGTACCATCATGTAGCATTCATAGGGTTAAAGAGGATGGTGTCTCTGGCAACATCCACATGTGCATTTAAAGCATTATGAAGCATTTAAATCATCTTGGGAACTGAAGTTTGTTGTTTGGTGCCAAAAGTTGTTAGGAGTCATACACCCCATTCCCATTCCCCTCATACAATTATCAGTCTCTCTTCCCAAGAAACAATGGGAATTGGAACTCTGTGAGGGGAATAGGAGTCTCCTAACAAGTCTCAGCAAATTACACTTCTTTGGGGAAACCATGATTGTTTAGAGCAGTATGTTAGTTCTTTTGATGTACAGTGTGGATGTGGCCTCTGCCTCAAGGTCTATTCATTAGCTGGGCAGTAGTGGTTCATTCACTAACCTCCTTAAGAGTCAGCATTGGTATGGTGGTGAGGAACAGGAGCAATAGCTTACTCATCGGCTGTCTGCCTGGATAGCAAGTAGATGGTAGCAATGATTAGGAAAAGGAGCAATGGCAGTAGTTACTGATGGTGAGGCAGGGACCAGGGGACTCACAGAGGGTGTTTTGCTGAAGGGCAAAATCTGGATCCAACACTGCAGGGCCTTGCATTCTTCTGAGAGAGAGAGAGAGAGAGAGAGAGAGAGAGAGAGAGAGAGAGAGAGAGAGAGAGAGACTCTTAAACTGGCTGAAGCAGCAGCTATGGTTTGGGGGGCCACGGGAATATATGATTGCTCCTTCCCTTTCTGGCACATTGGTAACATGTCAGGAAGAAAAAGTAGCAGAGGAAATGCAGAAGAGGATTGGAAGAAGGCATGGACCTGAAGAATCCAATGTGAATCTCCAGAAGCCAGCACTAAAAGCCTTGACATTACCCTGCACATTTGCAAATTCTGACTGCAAAATATGTGGCAAATATTATTGGGGGCAAATGACAATTCAGGAAGACAAACTGAATGGCATTTTGAACATGGATTAGCAGCAGAAAAGACTATAACATCTCCATTAGCAGTACTGTTGTTTTTCTTTAGATGAGTCATATTCATTTGCAATACAGAGATTCAATGTCTCTTACCTCCATACATCCATTTTGGCTCTGTGGACCATTAAATAAAATTAATAATTAACCATGTTGTCATGGAATAGATTAATTTCTGCAGTAATGGCCAGGTTGAAAACTTTCCTGATCAAGCTGAACTGGAGTAGGTTTCAGCTGAAGTCCCTGAACTGAAAAGATAATAGATTAATCTAACTCATTACATGAGTGAGAAATGTATTCTCTCGCTCACTTCCTCTTTCACCACTTTATGATAAAGTATCTTGTTATCGGCTAGAAATGTGAGTTACAAAAATAGTGATGCATGATACACCACTGAATGTCTGCTTGAGATTAACGGGGAAGGCAAATGGCTTCCATAATTATAGCTTGTCAAGATGACCATGATCGGCTTCTTTACTCATAAATTTGGTTTGATCAAATGGAGATTCTAGTCATATATTTGCATCTGTGCATATAAAACTAATGCCTTCCCCAGAACGTTTTTCTTACACACTTGTTGGCTGTGACCTTGGAATAGGGCATATCCAGTCAAGATCATTAATATATAGTAAGTTTCACTGATCTGTGCTACAACATTCTCAACAAAGGCAGGTGCCAGCCAGTACTGCCCCATTGCCCAACCCTAACACTGTGTGGTCTGGTAGCTGCTCACCCAATATGCTGTGCTGTGCACCAGCTCCTACCCCTGTGATGATAGAGCAGTTGCACCATTCTGCAATGTATACAAAACACAGAGCATGCAGCAACTGCATAAACAATGGGTGGGAGAAGCATCTAGGAGGGCCAGAGGAGAAGGTGGGATTTCCAGTCAGCTGGGCTAAAAGTTCCTTCCTCTTCAAGGCCAAAGAACGACAGGAGGGAAAAGGCAGCAGGGGCAGAATGGAACCTTGCACCAGAGTTTCAGAAACAACCTGCCCTGAGGGTAGGGCAGCACTGTTGGCTGCCTGTAGTCTGAGGTTTGTACTCATGAGCAAAAAAAAATCACAAAGCTTAACAACAACCAGCAACAGGGATCTGAGAAAGCATGTTTAATTCCCTTATATAAAATAAGCACATCATTAAAAGTACACCATTTTATTTGAACATACTGCATAAACATCTCACATTTCTCCCAATTGTCAAAAGTAGTTGAACTGAAATATTTGAGGGGGGGGGATCAATAAGTCTCACTAAATCTTGTTTAATTTGTGCAATCACAGGAATATTGATGTTTTTTACCTACAAATATATCAGTTTGAATAAAACATGATTGAGCTTCAGTTTTGATGTAACTTGCAGCCAGTCTGGATAAATTTTAATTTCATTTTTGGTTTGTTTTATGTCTACTTTTTGTTTTAATTTACTCTTCTCCTCTTTACAAATAAATGGAGCCTGTATGTGTGTGAGAGAGGTGATTATATTATAACCTCCCATGGATAGGTATTTGGAAAACAATACAACTTTGAAATTGCCAGATTTAACTAATTTTATAACCATTCATTTATGTTACTAATAAATTGAAGACACAATGGACTTTTATAAATAAAATATGTTGTGTGGAAAAATATAGCAGCAGAAAACCTTTCCACCCCACATCATCAATGAGAAGGATTCTGAAGCACAGAAGCTTGTGGGATGTAAAAATGGGGTGCTTTTAATGTTGGGCATAGGCAGAATTAGCAAGGGCTAAAGGGAGGAACTTGGCTGAATACAGAAGTTTATCTCTGTACCTGCTCACTGACAGGGCAGCCCTGCCATTAGGCAAAGGGCAGCAACTGCCCCAGGCAGATAATGCTGGGAAAGAAATAGCAACGAAGTATTGGAGGACAGAACTATGTGTGCCATGTGACCTGCTCTGAGCTGCCTCAGCTAGCTGGTCTCCTCAGGTACAGTGGAAGACTCTGTTCCATAGCTGGTGTTGAAGTTTGATTTACCTGTTTTTAGGTGTTCGCTTTTACTGGTTGTTTTTTTTTTTTTGGAAGTTCTAATTGTATTTTAGTATTGACATTTTCTCCACCCTGGGCTCCTTTGGAGTTTGTGAGATGTTCCCGTTAGGAAATGCTATCATCTAAGCTATAGCTGAATGATTGTCTCACCCCATATATGCTTATAAAATCGAATGATCATCTCACTTGGAACATCATCTCACCTCTTATATATGCAGTCAGTCACGGTGCTTTGTAGGTGGGCAACTCCTGCAGATACCATCTTATCAGGAGGTTTGTTCTACACAATCAGGCTTTTGGTGTTGTGGAACCTACCCTTTTGAAGTTCCTCCCCTTTGAATATATCTGTTATCCTTTCAGAACCTACAGCAAGCCGTTCAAGTTGAGATCTTTCCCAGTCTGCATCCATACTGGAAATATTTTAAAAACATTTTAAATATGTTTTTATTGTTTTATCTCTTGTTGTTTGCTGTCCAGGGTTCTTCTGTGATAAATAAATAAATTCCTTCCCTTCAGATTGCATTGAGAGCTTCTTCTCTCCAAGAGCCCACTGAGGTCAAGTCGGCAGATCAAAGCTCAAGGAGCAAAATAAAATACAAAAATGCAAATTAGGTAACTTTTGAAGCACCAAAATGAGCAGTCCAAAGGGAAAATATATTGAAATCAAACAGAGAAGACTTGGAGTGCAAGAAAGTTAAATGTATTTTTGTGATAGTACTTACATTTTATTTACATTAAAAATTTAATAATATTGTTTAATAAAACACTTAAAATGATATTTTTAAGATATCCCATTGGTAGTTTGACATCAGTAGAAATTTCCTTGCTGGTCATCAGATGGACCAGAATTGCCAGATTCATAATATCAAAACAAATATCAAAGATGCAGTTTATGTAAATATCCAGGATCTTATCTATATTCATTTACAGTCATACCTCATGATACGTCCACTTCATGTTGCATCTTTTCAGGTTACGGACACACCGAACCCGGAAGTCCCGGAACAGGTTACTTCCGGGTTTGGCATATCCGTAACCTGTGCAAATGCGCAGAAGCGCTAAATCGCACTTTGCACATGCGCAGAAGCGCCACATTGCGTCGCGCATGTACGCAGATGCGGCGCTTCATGTTGCGGCCTTTTCATGTTGCGAATGGGCCGCCGGAACGGATCCCGTTTGCAACATGAGGTACCACTTGTGCTCTAGATGTCTGGCCTGTTTCATTGTGCTTAGTGCACTGGTGTAATAAGGTGCAGAACAGGCTTCATGATACCAGAGATGATGCTCAGGGACAACCACCTCAACAACAAATGTGATAAGCACTTCAACAGGTTCACCAGTTCTATCTACTGGAAACCCCCTCGTGGCATTCAGGATTCCATTACTCTCCAGGGACAGACCATCTTAATCTGCCCACCACAGACTCTGCAGGGGAGGATCAGAGCTATAAATACAAACTTCTGCCAGGAAGTGATCTGACTGTGACAACAACGTAACATCCACCCCCACTTCCATCTCCAGATCAGGAGTCCAGGTCCAGGACTTTTTCCAGTGGGAACTCACAGGAACTCAGATCCAGCACCTCTCAGGCAGGCGCTTGAAAAATAGCACTGCAGAAGTCAATGAGCAAATGACTGGCATTTTGTAAAACAGCATGAGGAGCAGACTCCTTTATATGCCATCTTCAAAGCCTACCAAGATTGTGGAGCTGCAGATATCAATATGGCATACCTTGCTCTTTCCAAACATGTCAGTGACAGCCATGCAAAAGTCAGGGGTGTGTGTGTTGTTGTTTTTAAGTTCCAACCCAAATTTCAGGAGAATTAAAAAAAGAACTCAGTTGCCGTGAAAGTCAAACACAGCAATGAGCTTCAATCTGCGCAGAAAGAAGAGTGCATATGGACTGCTGGGATGGCAGGCCCAAAACTCCCCTCCTGCCTGCTCCTCTCAATCAAGCTGGTCCCTAAATCTGTGACTTTAACCAGACTTCATGCCCAGGAGCTCAGTCTGGGTGTGGCGGATAGCCAAATAGGCAAGCCAAGAATAGCATGCCTGTTTATATAAGCCATTCCAATGGGCCAGAGCAACTAGCATCTGTCCCAGCATTAAGAATTTGACAGTTATCCTCTTGTCTGAGCCAAATAGCCTCTGGAGCATGTTGTTTTTAAACATCTAATTCTAATTTCTTTTCTCTTTCATTTCATTTATCATCTATGTAGCTGCTGTAATGTTGAAAGTGCTTTACAATCTGTGTCTTCCCCTCTCATGAAAGTACTTTGAGGGGGGTGTCTAGGCCAGTGTTCGTGGCATAGTTCATTTTATTTTGCTTTTGGCCTTAGTTTTATTGGCATTCAACTTTGTGGAATTCCCATTAGGAAGCTCTTCCTTCTCCTAGAATTTCTGTAGAGTTTGGATTTTATTTTTATTTAACAAATGCCAAAATGCAGGCATAAATCTAAACAATTTGATACAGCTTGAATAGTAACTGAATAGATATGTGCTGTTGAAGGAAAAGAATGAACAGCTGTGGTATATCGAAAGAACCACACCTTAGATACAGGCACACTGAAACACAGCTATAATTTGAAATTCATACTGTTCTGAAATTTTGCTATGCAGTTTTATAGCCAAGTAATGTTTACAAAAATGCATACACTGTGATAAATTGTATATAAGCTGCAAACAATAGTGAATTTAACCAACAAAAATGCATCATATATGGGGATATTGGTTTGCAAAAATGTGTGTATTTGACAAAACAGCATACAGATATATGTACATTGGCAGAAATTCCCACTAACACTAATGTTTAATTTTTACAAGGACGTTGTTGTTTTTTAAGCAAACTGGTGTGGAAATGTGGAAAAATTGGTAAATGAAAGAAATAAAAAATGACAAATTCACCAATCCCTACCTACAGAATATATAAATGCATACACTCAGAGAGCAGCAGAGCATGGCATAACACCCAATTTAGGGCTCATCCACAATTCTGCTTGTCCTGTGCCTTAGAAACAGTGTTAGAAACTGAGGTATGTAAGCTAGGAGCGAAATGGCACCTTAAACCTAGGTTATGGGTGCCACAACAGAGTGTCTAGGAACACTTTTTCATAACAAGAATACAAAGCTGAACATGAACTGCAGCTAAAATCTTATGTTCATTTTCTGCATGGTCTAATCCTCATCTGAAGACTGCAAAAAACAAAGCCATACTTCCCCTGCCCACCCACCCCTAATATCCTTATGAAGGTCCCTTTCCCAGTCTTCAGAGAGTGGCTGGAAGTGGGGAAGCAGTGACAGTTTTAATCTGAAATCTTAGGTGCAGTACTGTGCCCAGAGCTCAGAAACTGCTCGCATTAATGAAATTCTCTGTCACAAAACGTGCCTAGAAAAGTGGGAGTTTCCAACACTGCATAGAAAGCACGGGTCCACGTGGTTTTCCACTTTGCAGCTCTACCCACACTTCCTAAGCATGGGTCTGATGATTTTTCCCTTTGCCCCACTTCTTTCCCTGGGAAAACCTGCTCTTTAGCTCTAAATCGGAACAAATGGCAATACGTGGAAAACCAAAATTGCCATTTGCTCCGATTGCTTGCTAAACAGTGGTTTTCCCTAGGGGAAAAGAGCAGGACAAGAGGAAGTGTGGATAAGCCCTTAGTCATCTAAGAGAATGACTTCCTCTCTGCTACCCTGTTACCCTGGCATCTTGGCATCCTGGCAGTCTTATTCTGAAAAATGTCCCAGGGCTACAACACCACTGCACATACAGCATGGTAGTATGCATGTTTATTGACAAATTTACTCCCAAGAAAGTGAGACTAGGATTGCAGTTTTTTTTAATCCACTTTTCTCTGCACTGTGTACACCATCCTCAACCAGCACTAGAATGACCATCTAAAAACTCCTGAAGCATACCTGATTTAGTACTAGTTCCTCTATAGTTGCTCCTTTTTTGTTGCACAGAAGTAATAATATCTACCTTAAAGGCCATTTCCAATCAACCTTTTGTTTCCCACTTGTAAACATCCTTCTGGAGATTTCCCTGCCCTAAATGCAAACATATTTGCAGAACAATCATATCAGGCTTTGCCCATGCAGATCCTGCAAAACAGATCGCTTCATAGCCTGTGTTGGCATCAGGTGAAATAGAGACTATGGTGACCAACCCTCCCAGCTGCAAAAATTGACTCTAGAATTGGATATACATAAATATCTGAAACCAATATTGCATGACCTTCCCGTTATCAAAAGAAAACGTAACCAGATTTTGAATGCTACTTGTGTCTACTTAGCTTCCACAATGGTGACTCTAACAAGGAGCCTTTTAAAAACTTACATGAGATTAGCTCACATTTAAAACTTACAAAATCATGCATGTGTTCCTAGGGGGAGCAATTTAGCCACTACAAGTTGCTGAAGCCACAGGCATTCTCCTGTGTTGTGTACGGGTTAGAAAGTTGGGGAAGGACCAGGGAAATCCATGTTCAAATCCCACTCAGTCATGAACCTCACCTTGGGACAATTACTAGCTTTCATCCTAATGTACCTCAAATGCTTGTTTGAGTTTATTTAAGGAATGGTGGAATACAATTTTTAAAAATGCAAGCATCACCTTCTACAGCAGTCACAATGGGCAGGCTAACGGGGCAATCACACTTTCCACAGCACTGAAATATCACAGTTTGCTTTTATAAAAAAAACTAATGTAATATGCTCTCAGCTGCAATGCTACCTTCAGGAAAGAGCCTGTCAGGATCCCTACAACTTTGCTTGCGGGGTGGGGTGGGGGGGAATCATATGAAAAAGTCAATAATAAAAAAGTTCCCCAGGGAACCTCTGGGGCTTGCTGCACTTTGATGCTCATTAATGAGCTGCCAGTTTTTGTACAGAGGCCAGGACTTGCATGTACAGAGATGACACTGAACAGCTAGAGGAGGCGGCGGGGTCCTGTCCACCCTCAACACTGCAGCACAATCAAACTCAGACATGATCTGCACAGTGCTTGAAAGAAGCAGCCACTCATCAGCTCGTGTGTCAGAAATCAAAAAGAATTGGTGTTAGCACAATGGCATTTACTGGTGCTGTTGCCACTGGTGCAGCAATGCCCAAGATATTATCAGGAAGAGGAAAGGAGCTTTGCATTTAACTTAGTCTCAGAGATTTCTTTGCAACAGTTCAACTGATTGTTCAGTGCCACTTTCAAACCTTTCCTAGAATGCATATCAAGTTGATTCCCCACCTCCTGTGAGCCTGCAACCCATTCATCAGTGTTTTCTCATCAGTGCCGGTGCTACCATGTCCAGCTTATCCAAATGAGAAGCTAAACAATTCCTCAGAAACACATTCAGGGTAGGAATACCTGGGCTGTTACAGAGGCAAACCAAATGCATATGTTTTTAAATTGAAGCCTCTTATTTTGGCAAGGCTGGAATGTAGCCCACTCCAGAATGGCAGGAGTTACATCCATTTCTCCACCCACTTTTCTCTTTCACCCAAACCATCACTAGTTTCCCACAAAAGGAATGTGGACCTCATGCTGAACAAATATACCCACCTCAGAATCAAAGCCTGCAGGCAGAGGAAGATTCCCTGGCTCAGGATTGTTTTCATCTGGCCTTAAACACTCACAAAATGCTTCTATGCATAGGAGCCAACTCTATGGGGCTGAGGTCACATCAGCTGCCCCCCAAGTATGTGGAGATGGGGCTGAGCACCCCCAACCTTGAGGGGCCGGACCTCACTTTGGAAGCAGCAGGCCCCTCTGGGCCTCCCCACATCAGCGGAGGACCTCACAGGCTCCTCCCAATGCATGTGATGTCACACATGTGTGTCACCACACGTACGTAATGAGCAAACCCCCCCCCCAATATCGGAGGGCACTTGGCCCCTCTGCTCCTATGCATCAGCTTATCTCATGGGTCATTTAAATCAGGTGACCATGTGACTGGCCAGCAGCCCACAAAACTGCATCACAAATGGAAAGTGATCAGAGCTTTGATATATACATCCTTATCAATTCATTTTCCTTCTGACATACATTCACTCCCAGCCTCTGGGTTCTCACCCAGGGTTCAAACAAACTCTCAGCTCACCCACAAAAGACTCACCCTGAGAAGAGTTCCTGGGAACAGTGGACATCTCCCTAGTCTCTTACTCTAGTACTTACTTACTTACTTACCGTACTTTTCCGAAACAAAATAAAAAAAAATCCCTTCCAGTAGCACCTAGAGAGCAACTAAGTTTGTTATTGGTATGAGCTTTTGTGTGCATGCACACTTCTTCAGGTACTGCTCCGTGTATAAGACTATGGTTTTTTACTCTAAGATAATGTTCAAAATCTGGGATTGTCTTATACATGGTTAGTATCTCCCCCCCCCATTTTATTAAATCGGAGTCCCCCCCAAATAGTCTTAAACATGTCTTAAACATGTCTTAAACATGGGGGCGTTTTATAGATGGAAAAATACTGTACTTTTTATGGGCAGGCCCAAGGTAGATGGTCCTTCCTCAGGCTGCCCACAGCTGTGTCTCATTCAGCTGCACTCTCCACACCCAGTTCCAGGTGCAACAGGTTTTTTGAGTTTCCTAGGGACAATTCCACTGTAAGTATATTCCTCTACAAAAGTGGTTTTTAAATAAAGACTCCTGTTTTCTCTCTCTGCAGGACTAATAGCAGCAGGAGTGAAAGCGGTGTAGATTAGGAAGTTGTTACAGGAGGGTTAACCCCTTCAGATGCCAAAGCCCCAAACACCACTTCTCTCTAATCAGATTCGGAACCTACACACTGCAACTCATTTTAAGTAAAGTATATCATGGTGGGAACAACATGGACTCTGCTTCCATGTATAATTGCTGCTATGGAACCATTTCTTTTAATGACATATGCATTGTTCTAAAGAAAATTATTTCATCCAGCAATGGGACATTTTCCAGATTTTTTTAAGCCCTTAGTAGCATCTGAATGTCATTTAATGAATGCTCATTAGGAAGTGCTACAGACTGAGCATTTTGGATCCTATTAGCCCAGTGGAAAATATCAAAGAAAAACAACTTTGCAATATGCATTTCTTGTGTGGGCCTCACCTGCTAAATCTTTTATTTGATGCTGTAGCATGCCTTGTGTGTGGGATATCATATGTTTTATGAGCATTCTGACCAGATTCTCACATCTTTGACATGAAAAGACTAGAGAAATGAGCAGTTTTCAACTTGCAACATGATCTCTCCCTGATGATACGCACCACACTGAGGTCCTTCTAATAATTTTTACACTTTTCAAAGGTTTGACATTTCCCACACAAAGTCTCTGGAGGTGAGGGATGCTTAAAAAGGAAACAGGGGAAAAGTTCAACACTGAAAGTCAGGAAAGAACTCTCCATCAAATTCGTATTTTCTCCACTTGGGTCTGTAAAACCAAATTATATCAAAGAACAGAGGTCAGCATCAAGACACTTAATAAAAGGCACACTTTCAAAAGCTTTCAGTATGCAGCAGATATAAGACTGGATTTTCCAAACAAGATTACCGGTACTATGAATTTTCACTGTCTAGCTCCAGAGGACCACTTCTGCAAATCTTTTTTCAAGTTACAGTGGCATTAAACTGTGGAATAAATTTGAAATCTGCTAGTGAATTTTATGGGACCCAGGTGGCGCTGTGGTTAAACCACAGAGCCTAGGGCTTGCTGATCAGAAGGTCGGCGGTTTGAATCCCTGTGACGGGGTGAGCTCCCGTTGCTCGGTCCCAGCTCCTGCCAACCTAGCAGTTCGAAAGCACGTCAAAATGCAAGTAGATAAATAGGAACCACTACAGCGGGAAGGTAAACGGCGTTTCCATGTGCTGCTCTGGTTTGCCAGAAGCGGCTTTGTCATGCTGGTCACATGACCTGGAAGCTATACGCCGGCTCCCTCGGCCAATAATGCGAGATGAGCGCGCAACCCCAGAGTCGGTCACGACTGGACCTAATGGTCAGGGGTCCCTTTACCCTTTAGTGAATTTTATAAACTGAACACATTTTCAATAATGAATTTATGTATGCAAATTCAACATTTGCAGTGCATCTGTCCCCCAGTAACAAGTAATATATGTTATCAGAATATATGGTATTTCACATACGAGAGAGAGATGCAGGGCAAACCTAAGCTTGTTTACTCAAAAGTAAGTCAGATTGAGCTCAGTGGGGCTTACCTCTTAGTATGTGTGCTTAACTTTATAGTCTTACAATACAACCCTATACACATACCTGACAGTCTATTTGAACTCAGTGGAGTTGAATAGACAAGTATAGGATTGCACTAATCGCGTCCAGGTTTCATAAACCACCAGTTTCGGCTAAAAACAATTTCATTGGGGATATGTATACACTTTTTGTATTCTCTCACTGTACATTTTAAGAATGATATGTGATTTTTGCAAAATGAAACATTATTATATGGCACATACATATTAGTGAGGGCTGGACCTTTTAGTTGATAAATTGGTTCAATTAATTGATTAAAAACATTGTGATTTTGATTAAAGAGCTGTCCATAATTAATTTATATCGCTAAGGAGGGACTGTGTCTTCTAAGATTGTGTCTGCTGAGACATACATCATCTAAAACCAGCCTATGCTAGCTCTCCTTTAAAAATAAAGATAAAATCCCACCATAAATTGTATTGCATTTTTTAATAACCTCCCCCCCCCCGCACATTTAACAGAAAACTCAAGTACAAGTCATTGTGTTCATGTTGAATGCACCTATTCCTTTCTAAGATCTTCAGGGCAATAAAGCCCTCCAGAACTATGTAACCCATTCTATCAGTTACATAAGCTAAAAAGCGGGGCCAAATTTGCCATATTATGGGAATCTAGCTAGTGCAATTTCCAGTGTTTGGCTATTTTCATACAAACTCAATGTCAGCATATTAAATAAGATACTCTTGTGAAGGATTTTTGTCTGCAGATCAGATATAGAAAAAGGTTCAATGATTGGGTGCAGCTCAAATTCTTCATTATATCTGGGCCAATATCTAATATGTCTGAACTGATGGACACTTGTACCACAGATGGAAGAAAGGTCTCCTTATTCTACATCCCCTCCACTCCACAAATGATAAGATGTTATAGATATACACTTGTGCATGTTCACTGAGGTCAAGTGACAGCAATGTACAAAAGGTCAGCATAGATTTCTATATCCCTGCTTATGGAATTCATATGGCCCACTTGGTTCCCATTCCATCGCATCTCTCCTGTGGGATCTCAGTACTGAGATAATTTCTCATACCACTTTCAGATCCGTTTTCATATAATTCAGGTTGTATGCCCTCTTTCTTAAAAAAACAACACATATTATCATATGCAAATTTGTGCAAATGTACTTGATTGATTAAGTCTCAGTATTAATCAAGTATTAGCATCTGCAGCAGGCTCAGTTGTTCCCATATCAACATTTTTACTTATGCAGCACCCTTCAACACCTTCCACTGAATATGCAGAGGTCATGGGCAAGGTCATCCAATGGATACACTTTCAGAAAGAGTGAATGGTGCTTCACTAGACAGTGTACATGTGAGCATTTTTATTGCAGAGTCTCTGCAAGGAACGTAGCATGTCGATGCAAGTTACTTCAGGAGCCAGCATTTCCCTTCCCCATCTGCTTTTCCATGATGTGCCCATATTTGCACAACTGTCACCTCTATCTTCCCTGCATGTTTTCTCCATCTTCAAGCTTGTTCCTGTCATGTTTTGGGGGCTCAAAAAGTGGGCAGAGAGACATTTCATTCACTTCAAAGGGTGAATGTCAATTTCCTCTGTTTCGAAGGAATTGCTTTTCTGCTAATGATCAGACAAAAAGACAAATGGCATTCACCCATACAATGATCATGGGTCAATATCAACACATCTGGTTTAGGCTGTAAATAACAGCAAACCAAATCACCCTTATGCCAGGCTGTCAGGGAAAGGGGCTGGATTGGACAACACCTCCATTCAGCACTGCTGGCTGAGCCCTTCTGCTGACACTTGCATGCCTCCATTGGCACCAACTTCCCCCTTCCTCTAACATGCAGGTGGAATGCTGTCAGGTTCTTTGCTGCCAGATGCACCTCTAAGGGGTGATCATTACAGATTCAGGGCCCTACCATGGAAAAGGCCATTCTTTGTAGCTCCACACCTGACTCCTGGTGTTAAACAAGGCTTGAGGAGTTCAGTTGTAAACCTGATTCCATGCTATTTTTCCCAGGTATGATGAAAATCTTTGCAGACTTGCTATCTGTTATCCATAGCAATGGATATGTGGGATTTATTTCAGGAGTGAAATATCATGCCTATTAATGGTTCTTCAGTGCCATCAAATTCCTAACATTGATATATTACAATTTAACCTTCTTTATTATGCTTTGGCTGTCTTTACCTTTGTTCAAAGTTCTCCTGCTAGGATTACTCACATTTTCTGCTTCACAGAAGCTATCAAACCTTTCCTCAGTTTATCTCCATAGGCTATCCTTGACCTTTCACATCCAGAAAAAAATCTTGTCCTTACATTCAAGTCTTTCTGCGATCTTGCCCGGTCCTGTCCTTTTGGTTTTTGTTTCTCACTAAATCCATGTCTGAAACATTTGCTCTTGCCAACCCCCATCATCATTTGTGAAACCTCCTCCTCCCTTGCTAAGAGAACATTCAGCTGCATGAAACATGGATCTCCTGCCTCATCCCTTCCTGCTCCACTTTTTCTATTTCCATATATCTGTTTCTTGCCTTAGATTTATATACAACTACATATAAACACTCGGAACATAGGAAGCTGCCTTATACAGTACAAAATTAGGCCATTGGTCCATCTAGTTCAGTTTTGACACTAGGGGTGGGGACCCTCTGGTCCAGGGGCCATATATGGTCCTTCAGAACTCTCTTTCTGGCCTTTGTGATTGTCCCCAAGCAACACACACCGTCTAACCTGCTGCATCCCTCACCAGCCCAACTTTGAACCCTCCCCAAGTGTTTTTACATTATCACAAGCAGACCTTTGCCACAGAACATGAAGCCTTCCAAAAGTTTTAGGACAAAGGTGTGCAGCTTCTGAAGTTTGGGGAAAATGGGAACACCCTCTCATTCACAATGGAAGGTAAAGGGAGATTTCACCCATGTTAATTTCTAGATGTGCTTTAAAGGTAAGGGGTAGATCTTTTCTGTGATACTGGTTCTGTCTCTGAACATAGGGAATGGAGACCTCACTGAGTCTGCAGCTTAATTTTGGTCTGCTGCTGTTTGCATTTTTAATATGTAACAACACACAAATCCCTGCATAGGATCAGCCTGCAAGGCTACATAAAGTCCTAAGCATAATGACTTGGAAGTAAGCCTCCTTGAAATCAATGAGTAAACAAAGTTAGCATTGGGCTGAGAGCTAGCTACTGAGCTTGTTCCACTAATGAGATTGGCTGTTGTCCCCCTCTTTCTACGAAAATAATCATCTGGTTGCTTTCTCAGTCCTCTGCAAGCAGTTTGCATTCATTTAAGACAAGGAACTTGCCAAACCTTGAAACATGAGCAATAAAAGGGAAGGGTGAGGCACAAATTCCCTTGATAATCAATTTGCAGAAATTGAAAGCAGAGAATTAACTGCCATTTCCAGACCCAGGCGTCTCTTCTTGTTTACAATCACCCACCTCTATAGACCTTAAGGTTTTCTTTTCTTTAACTGCCAGCCAGTCAGTGTCCCTCAGTCTCACTTACTATAAAGTAAAAGGGCTCTGACATCTTTGGGGGAGGCCCTAGTTTTGCTGCCAATATCCTTTTATTTAGAACATTGCAATCTAAGGAATAGAGGAGCACAGCTCCTTTCCAAACTATAACTGGATTAAAGGGCTCTGGCCCAACAAACCTAGTTGTAAAAAAGGACTTTTTCCCATAAGGAAAGTGATGGGGAAATGTACTAGAAAGTGTACCATAAAAATCAATCAATAAGAAGTTGTATAACTTCTGTGCAAACAAATCAGGGTGAATACTCAAGAAATGGTGGATATTGTATAACCTCCGTATGAGCTTTGCGCAAACAAATCAAGATTGATGCTAAATAAACAGACCTGCCCCACAAATATAGACTACCCTCAAAACAGCAACCCCTTCCCAGTTATTCTAGACACTTTCCCAAGAAAGAAGCACCAGCTCTTGCCTCCGTTTGTTAATGTAACTTGGCTACAAACATCTTTTTAATAACAGCCCCATTAACCTCTTTGCTTGTCATGCAACTTGGAATGCTTTCAGCGCCACAAGTAGAATAAAGAAATCTGACACTCATTCTTTAAGCAATTAGACTTTGTAAGATCAACAGTGTGCATTTCATTAAGGAAATGGATCCATCAGCCTTGGGAGTGTCACATGAATATTTCTTCATAGTGGAAAAATGCACATGTTTACAAACTGTGCCACTTGAAATAGTTTTCCAAACAGCTGTTTAACTGTGTTAGCAAAATTACTAGCTGCATTTCTTATTCATTTTTTAATGTAGCATTTAGTGTAAGTTGATATTTTTCCCAATTAACTTTCACAAAAGAGAAGCAAATTACTTCCTCCCATAAAGGATGCACTCTGGTCTCTGTCAGAGATCCCATCCCAAATGCTACCACAGAGGTGAGTAGGAAAGAAAGAAAGCTTTATTCAAGGCTTGCAACAGTATAGGTTATGGTATAGGTACAAATCACCTCAGACACAATGAGTTTGAAATGAGACATCATGGGTCCTAGGCCAGACAAAAGCTGTGAAGATGTCTCAAGAAATGGCCATGCCCCTCCTGCCAGATTTTAAAGATGAGAAGTGGTGTGTTCATGAGTGAAACCCCCCTCTCTCAGACATTTGCACTTGGAGACACACTCTTACTTGATGAAGGTTCGACTGAGAAGTTGGCATAAGTTCTTGGTGATGGAATACAGCTCTGCCCCTCTGGCTGTCCATTCCATGGTGATGGGATGGAGGTCAGCCCCTCCAGCTGTGCTGCCTCCCCTCTTGGCTGGTCAACACCCTAACCATTGCCAGGGAATATATCCATTTCATGGATGTAGCAGGACAGAGAACCAGTGAAACTACTTCCCCTTCCCTCAGCCTCTAAAGGTGAAAGAGTTGAGGGGCATCCTCCACCCACAGAGAGCATCCTCAACATCTTCCTCCTCTGCTTCCTCATCTGGCAGCAACTGCCATGACAACCCCAAGCCAACTCAGATCATGATAAAAGAATATAAACTTCAGGCACTGTCTGGTCCTCACCATGGGATACATATATATATTGTATTTTGTCACTAGATGATGCTTTGAACAAAGTACTCAAAGACTATCCCTATGGAGGGCAACATTTGATTCTTGGAATTACAGTTATGCTGATAGCTTTCTTGGAGTTATGCTGATAGCTTTGGATACTCATGGGTTCGTAACCTCATCTTCTCATCCTTCCACTGAAACACAATGATTCATATTTCTCTTATGATGCCCAACCTTTGGAAACTTCCCCCCTCCTCGCTCTCATCCCAGGTAGGGCAGTGCAGTCTTTGGCATCTTTTAAAGATTCATTTGTTCAATCAAGCTGACTTTGCTGACTTTTAATACCAGGCTTTTAGTGCTGATCATTTTTATTGATTTGTTTTCTGCAGTGGATTGTTGTTCTTGTAATTTCGTATTTTAATGAATTGTAATTCTGGATCTTAATGTGTTGTCTTGATACCTTTGGTACACCACCTAGAGATTGTTATGATGAAAGACAGTACATAAATATCTGTAGTAGTAATAATAAATAAATAAATAGGTATGGTATGATGATGATATGATATGATATGATATGATATGATATGATATGTACCATAAAGTTATTCAAATGTACCTGCAGTATTGCACCTCCAGATTGGCTGTGACTCAAATCTGTGGTATAGTACAGTTCCTAGAACTTCCAGAGAATTTGCTTGCTGCCACAGAATTAATTTGGAAAGTCTGGCAGCCACACTGGTTAAATTTCTGGTTAAAAAGTGCATTTGAAATTCCTGTGTTTCAAATGCTTAGGGCAACCTATATCTACATATTGCGCTCCAGATCTTGCTGAACTACAATTCCCCTCAGCTCTGACTATTGGCCGTGCTTGCTGTAGCTGATGGGAGTTTACCTCAAAACATCAGGAGGGCACCAGGTTCCTGAAGACTAATTTAAGCATCTTCTTTCCTGTTGGTCCATTCACAACAGATTATGCAAACCTAACATGTGATGGACACAGTTTTGTGACATCTTGTACTACTGTTTCAAGTTGAAACATCTGACGATTGCACATGCATCCCATGTGCATGATTCTTACCCTAAAACAGTGACATGCTGTATATACATCACTACGGGACTAACAATGACAGGAATCATTCCAAGGGATTTATTGGTGTTCATCACATTTAGACAATTTACATCAAAGGTGGGGAAATGGGAATGGTCCAGATTGGGGCAGATGAGCACATAGTCCAATAGCTAAATATTGTTTAGTTTACACAGGTGTAGGCCTTCAGTCTCAATCTGCTTCCCAAGTTTAGATGGTTCATTTTTCTTGAGGATGATGATTGGCAATGACATCTTTCACATTAACATGATAAGTATCATGAATGCAGAAGCCAGAGCTTCTCAACCTACTGTATCTGAAAAACTCATTTGTAAATGTACCTGACCTACTGGGACCAGAAAAACAATCACAGTGCTGTAGAAGACAGTTGAATTTGCAATGTATTCCCAGCATCCAGGGGAAGAGAAGAATGGTGGAGAAAGGAGAGGCATTCATGGCCCTTCCAGACTGTTGCTATTTGGGGGTGGGATTCAATCATATACTGGCAAATTCAGGTAGCACAATTAAGGCTATTCTAGAACTCTTGCACAGACTTTTGTGATCAGGGAAGTAATGGGGAAATGCAGTGGAAAGCATGTGACAATGCTTGATGCAATGTGATCTGGCCTTCCTGCAAACAAATCAGGATGAATGTTCAGAAAATCAGCTGTCTGGATCTGCCTTCAGTGTACAGAATATATCTGGGGAATTATTTCATCACAGAGGAGCTATGTGCTTCAGGATCTTGGGGTGAAAGTTACTACAGAAGACTTGAGCGCTGCTGATATAGCTCTCTCCAAAGATTTCTCCCTCCTCCCTTTGGTTCAACTGGTTTTTCTCTAGCTAACTGAGTCATTTTTCTCTTTGGCTAGACACCATGTGGAAAGTGCCCTGGGTTATTTCCACTTGACTACACAACAGCATCTTGCAACAATGAAAAAACTGCAGCTAGAGTTTTAGAGTGGAAGGGCAGTTTTAATCTGTTCATTGCCCTCTTGATAAAGCTCAGCCATTTGGTGTTTTGGGACATGCCCTTTAGGCTAAGGAGCATATTCCAAAAAATCACTTTCCCCCATCCCTCAACAAATTTCTGTTTCTCCTGATTACTGACTAGATCCTAGAAGAACTGAACGTTTATGCAGTTATAGAATTAGGAAGGGGTAGAAAGTTCAAAACAACTTTGCAGGATAGTGTTCCTGTGGAAAACTGAAATCTTTCATTGTTCTTTTTAAAAAAAGTTCACCACACTCAATTATACTGTGAACGGAGCTCCCTGAAAGTTTTGCTCCATTTATAATTAAAAATCAGTCCATATTTCAATTTTGTACCTGTATGATCAGCATTCATTCAAAGGCTGTTGCTCATTGCTGGTGCATGCTCTGAAGTTGATGCTCTAATGGAAACTGTCTTTTATTTGCTGAACTTGACATTACACTTTAATATGGAAATATATTTACAGAATAATGCCTTGTCTTCTGGGCAATCAGCCAGCTTGGGAGTGTCACATACTATATTTCACCAGGGATTTTGAGGGCGGCAAGGTGGAGTATGGTTCAATTCTGCCTCATACTCATTACTGATCTCTGCTACGAGGAAGGTTCATTGGATTTTATAGGGAAGATTCTTGTGTATTTCATGACTGCTTGCTTTGTTTGTGCAAAGAGCAGGAAGAAAGGGTCTGAAAGCCTTCTAGGTCACTCATAGTATGAAGATTTGGTATAGGAAATGTGCTATCTTGCCAAATTACTGCACTACAGTGTCTAGGCAGCATTGTGATAATGTGCAAAACAATGTAAGCCTACTCTTGAGGAAGATAAAGGTTAAGGGACCCCTGACCATTAGGTCCAGTCGTGGACGAGTCTGGGGTTGTGGCACTCATCTCGCTTTACTGGCTGAGGGAGCCGGCATACAGCTTCCGGGTCATGTGGCCAGCATGACTAAGCCACTTCTGGTGAACCAGAGCAGCACACGGAAATGCCATTTACCTTCCCACTGGAGTGGTACCTATTTATCTACTTTCACTTGGACGTGCTTTTGAACTGCTAGGTTGTCAGGAGCAGGGACTGAACAACGGGAGCTCACCCTGTCACAGGGAATTGAACCGCCGACCTTCTGATCAGCAAGCCCTAGGCTCTGTGGTTTAACCCACAGCGCCACCCACTTTCTTGAGGAAAGTGACCCTAAATAATAATAATAATTGACTGACATTGTCATAACAGATACACATATATACATGAATACAGACAGAAGGATACAGAAAACTCTATTACCTGTATGAGGATTTCTCTTTCACTTTGCACTCTTGTTCCTTCTCACTCAGCTGTTGCACCCCCTCCTTCTCATCCCCCATTATACTGTTGTGATGTCTCCTCTCAGACAGAAGTAATTATCAAATTAATGAACTTTATGTATTTTTGTTAATCTGTGTATTTTTAAATTTTTTAAAGCACACGACTTTTGGCTGCACGATATCTATTAATAAAGACAGGTAATTGTGTGATATTTTTAGAATGGATGAAAAATGTCAGAAAACACTCTTGCCTAGATTTCTGCAAGCATTTAGTGAATATTTAACCTTAAAATTTGAACAGAACAATTCCATTAAAAAGGATGGAACTACATGGAAGCTTTCCATAGCGCCTTACATAGAACATACTGAAGTGCCCATTCAAATGGAACTGAATAGCCCAGAAGGAAATAATCACTTTCTCTAATCCCTTTGTTCTTCTTTTTCCTGCTGCCTGCCTCTCACTTGTATCATAAATAGTGAAATTGCTTTAAAAATGCTCAGGATGTTTTATGGCCTGGTCACTAGTGGTGCTTACATTGATGTGTTAAGTTCTACCTTGGATACTGTTGCTAGGTGGAAATGGAGCAGATAGCAATATGTCACCATGTTCCTTTGGCAGCACAATGACAGAGCATGTGTGGGAGAAACCAACTGTCTTGCTCTCACTATGTGTGGGTTGCAAAAACAAAAACTTTACACAAACTCTTTTCCATTTTAATCTTTCACGTCTTTGCAAGTGCCACCTCCTCCAATTTTTTCCTGTTGTGTTGTTGTTGTTGCTGTTGTTGTTGTTGCTGTTGTTGTTGTTGTTGAGTTCCCCTAGAATTCATTTTTTGGGGGTGGAGAAAAATACTATGGAATATGAACAATGTTTCAGCCTGGGCACAGATGAACTGCACTGTCTTTATAAGAATGCTTTAATCCATGGAGAGAATTTGCAGTTCTGAAACCTTCCATAAAATATGCTATGGGAATAGGCAGCAGAGTTCTTACAAAGGAGGAGGGCTCAGTGGTAAAGCAGCTACTTTGCATGCAGAAGACCCCCAGGTTTGATTCCGAGTAGATCCAGGTAGGACTAGAGAAGACTCCTACCTGAAACCCCAGAAAGCCACTGTACTGAGGGTAAACAGTACTAAATGAACCAGTGGTAAGGTTTCTGTGAACATATGAAGGATTGGTTAAATGGGTGCAAAGTGTGACAAAGGGACAGCTTGCCAAAGGCTTGAACAAGTATGGCATACTTTATGGATTCATGTTGCAAACAAGAGTGGCCAAATACAGGTCTTTCAGGACCATGGACAGGTCATGAGGACAACTTCCAGCACCTGCTTTGTTTAAACTGAATTCTTACACTCTCAGACCACTCTCAGACTTTGACCCGAACAAAAAGAAGACAAGCCTTAAATGGAGAGTCCTTTGGCCCCACCATCACCATCCCCCACCTGTCATGGCCCACTGCTGACCATGCATTAGGAAGAACATATTTAAAGGGCAGAATTCTCTGCACACATGGACTGTCCCTATGATTGAGAACCATGGTTGCAAAAGGAATGCCTGAATACAGTTGTATGGAGCAAACACCCAAAAAAAGGTTATGAATTCTCAACATTTTACTAGGTGATGTCTGAAAACACCCTTCTTACGTGTTTATCTAAGTTGTAATAGGGCATTTTTAAAAAATTAAGTTGTAATGACTCTGCCGGGTTTCTCAAGATAATGATGATGATAGTTGCTATAGTTGTTATTTAAAAACATACAGAATTCTTTATGCCTCTCATAGGGGGGAGGGAAGGTTTAAAAGTTTTTTAAAAAAAACTATGAGGCCAAACAAAACACGTTAATTAAATTCTAAGCAGTATACTTTCATAGAAACATGGTAAAATGACTTTATCATATGAGGTAAAGAAGAGACATTCATCTCATGCTGAGCTTTAGTGACAGCACTAGGAATCTACAGATTGAGACAGAAAACTCCTAGCATTTCATATATATATATATATATAGTGTTCTACAAAAATCCCAGCAATTAAAGACACAGATGGCACTTTACCCAAAAGGTTCAAGAGAACATTGTTCAGTTAAAACAAAATCTGGTGTGTAGAAACCATACATTAATCCATCTCCTGATAATATTGAATATATATATATATATATATATATATATATATATATATATATATATATAATTGCAGCAAACATCTCTCTCTCTCATTGATCATATAGCTCTGCTAGTATCACCCTTGAAATGGTCTGAATCTGAAACTTTGATAGACAATTTGAAATCAGGAAAAGCTCCAGGGCTAAATGAATTTTCATCCGAGTGGTACAAAGTACTGAAAAACAAATTTGTATCCTTGCTACTTAAAGTTGAGAGTGAAGCTGAAAAAACTAATCAATTGCTTGATTCTATGCAGGAGGCACATATTTCTATATGGTTTTAAAAGGATAGAAATCCTATAAACTGCTCAGACTATAGTCATAACGCTGTTGATAGTAAGATTCATGAGGCTGCTGTCTGACTACTTTTTGATTATCACTATGGGTTTGTCCTCTGGGTCCTGTGCCTTCTGGGGAAGAGAGACTGGCCACAGCAGACTGTGTCCCTCTGCTGTGTACCTTTCCCCCATTTGAGGTCCTTGCTGCCACCAGATAAGAGATTGTTTGCCAGGTTGTTCCTTAAGCCTCCTTAGGTAGCCGCAGGTTAGGGCATTGAGGCGTGAGAGTGCTTACGTTAAGCTAAGACCATACAGTTTTATGAAACAATAAATTAGTTTACAGAGATGGAAATAAAATGGAATGTAAGACATGCAAACGCTAGAAAGAATGAAAAATGAAATGCCCCAAAATGAGAAACCCAAAATATTTCCTTTGGAGCAAAACAAACCAAAATTGGGCAAACACAATCCTCTATCCTTTGTCTACACAGACCCTCACTTACCAGGCTATCTTACGAGCAAGTAAACCCCTTTGCACCTTGAAATCAGTGTTCTCGAAGCTACGAACATGAGTTTGACCAAACTACGGGAGGCAGTGGAAGACAGGAGTGCCTGGCGTGCTATGGTCCATGGGGTCACGAAGAGTCGGACACAACTAAACGACTAAACAACAACAACAACAAATCAGAACTTGAATAGCCTCAAGCTATCTGGAGCTGGATGATGTAAACTCTGTTGGTTGGCATCTGTTTTTCTTGGGAGACAATGGAGGAGTGTGCCTTTGGGGTGAAGTCAAACTGTTGGAAGGTTACAGCACACGCTGTGGCTGTAGAAACCAATACAGGAGAGACATGTTTTGTTGCAGCTGGGGCATCCGGTTGTGCTGCTGCAGATGCACCATGGTATTTCTTCTCTCTGCACTCCTCCCTGCAGTCATTTCTCCTCTGATCTCTGCTAAGCACGCTTAACCTATCTGTCTCCAAGCACTGTGGTTGTCTTCAAGGGATTCCAACACAGCAGAGTTAATGTTGCCAGTCTTCGTGTCACATTTGCAGACATCTTTGTAACACAGTGTTCGGCTGCCAATGGGCCTAGTGCCAGAAGCCAGCTCCCCTTGGTGATTGGGCCATCTTCCATTCTGTGGACATGACCAAACCAGTGTAGATGTCGCTGAGTCAGGAATGTGAATGTGCTAGGAATGTGGGCATGGGAGAGCATGTATTTGTTTGAGACTTGCCTGCCATGTGATAAAAAACACTGTATATATGATGGAAATACCATTTTGGGACAGAGGAACACAGAAGAAAGAGAGAGCTGTAACTTAAAGGCATAGCACCTGAAGAATGCACATCTTTCTCTCTGGGGATATGGTGGGAGGTAGCATATAGGCTGCTTGGTAGGTCTTTGGAATAGAGAAGAATTTTGTTCTTTCCACATTTTTAAGCAAACCAACCTAATCTGCACCTTCTGGACCAATGCACAGACCAAAATGTAATTCTCCTTTGGATTTTGCACTTCCCTGAATTTTGCAATACTATTCTCAGCTCAGAAAACACACCAAAATGTATTCAAAATGTATATTTTAGGAGAAAATACATTTAGAAATTCCTGCAATGAGAAAAAAATTCACAATGAAGTACGTGTTTTGTGAATATATATATATATATATATATATATATATATATATATATATATGCATGCGTGTATCTAAATATATATTGTCATACAAAAAAACACCCAGAAAAGCAGACAGCACATAACAATATCAACATGACTTTATCAAAATCTGCCTTTTTTAAATTAAAAAAATTCCTTCAGTAGCACCTGGTATCTGAAGAAGTGTGCATGCACACGAAAGCTCATACCAAAATAAAAACTTAGTTGGTCTTTAAGGTGCTACTGAAGGAATTTTTTTATTTTACTTCGATCCAGACCAACACGGCTACCTACCTGTAACCTGCCTTTTTTAAAGTGTATGTGGGGCGGGCGGTTATCAGAAGACTGGGTTGTAGATAGGGTTCTGTCATCTCAGAACTTAGCTGGGATACTGTCTACAGCTGAAATACAGAGAATACCTGCTTTTAGCTATATGTTCGGAAGACATGGGAAGTGCCTTGGCAAAATATGTTTTCTCGGGGCAAATTGTTAAACCGGCAATTGTATTATATAAAAATATATTGGATAGCTTAAGTGACTGTATTGAGAGCAGCTAGAGTTAAGTGGAACGGATCCAGAAGTCTTGGCTATTACACATTCATAAAGAAAAGTTGCAATTAAATCTGTTACATCTACTTCAATAGATTTATATCCACAACCCATTCAAGAAAGTATTATTTTGTAAGTATGGCAAGTTCTAATTAATTTTTGAAACTGGATTAGTAACACAAAATAATTTTTAACACTGTGAGAGGTCACAAGTAACTTTAGTACACATTATAGAATGGCCCACTGCTTGTGGAAAGATGTAGATCAGGCATAGGCAAACTCAGCCCTCCAGATGTTTTAGGACTACAACTCCCATAATCCCTGACCACTGGTCCTGATAGCTAGGGATGGTGGGAGTTATAGGCCAAAAACATCTGGAGGGCCGAGTTTGCCTATGCCTGATGTAGATATTAACATGATCCTATCTTATGTTTCTCATTTCTTCTTCTAGATTATTTTCCTAATGCTCAATAGTAACTATGGTTACTATTGACTGCTGTTCTGGTAGCCGAAGGTGGAAAATCTTTCTACTTTCCTTATGTGGATCAATAACCTAAAGACCTACTAGATTCGGTCAATTAAGTAAAAGTTGCTTACAACAGGGAAAATTATCCAAAGAAGTTTGATCTAATTTAGAAACCATTTTCAGAGCTTTATAGAGATATCTGAATGGTTTTGGAGGCACCTGTGACTTTACTCTCTGTTACTTTATGTGTGTTATTTCTCACTAAATGGAGAAAGACAAACTATCATGGGATGCTTTTAATGGAGCAAAACTAAGGCTGCAATCTGATTTAAACTTCCCTGGGAGTAAGTCCCACTGAACTCACTGAAAATTACTTCTGGGTAGATTGTGATGTAAATCATTTATGGTTTGTGGGTGTGGGTGTAATGAAGCAACAGAGTACCATATATTCCGGCATATAAGACGACTGGGCATATAAGATGACCCCCAACTTTTCAAGTTAAAATATAGAGTTTGGGATATAATCGCCATATAAGAAATACGACCTGGCATATAAGACGACCCCCGACTTTTGAGAAGATTTTCCTGGGTTAGAAAGTAGTCTTATACGCAGGAATATACATACTCATTAAAAGCCTTTGTGGCCATGTCTGTCTGCCAGAGGCAAATTGTAAATGTCGTGTAAGTTGTCCAGTTGTTGTTGTTATACCCTGTCCATCTGACTGGGTTGCCTCAGCCACTCTGGGCAGCTTCCAACAGAATACAGGGCTACCTTCAGATGTCTTCTGAAAGTTGTTGTATAGTTGTTAATCTGTTAACAACTATATGATGGGAGGGCATTCCACATGGAGGGTGCCACCACCGAGAAGGCCCTGTGCCTGGTTCGCTGTAATTTCACTTCTTGCAGTGAGGGAACTGCCAGAAGGTCCTCAAGGCTGGACCTCAGTGCCCAGGTTGAATGATGTTGGTGGAGACGCTCCTTCAGGTATACTGGGCCGAGGCCCAAGTTTGAGAACCTACAGCCCTCCAGGTGCCACAGGAATACAATTCCCATCATTGCTGTTGCTGGACTGCAACTACCATCATCCCTGAATACTTGTTCAAGTACAACAACATCTGGAGGGCTGCAGGTTCTTTACCTTTGTACTAAGCAGCAGCTAACTCAGGCGCAAGTAGCAATTTGCTTTGCTGTAGAATGTCACTGTGTAGAATTGTACACTATTCAGGTACCAGAATCTTTACAGGCAAGTATTTTGATGCTTTGAGAAAATTCTGGCCACTGTTCTTTTACAAATCTGAAATATAGATAATCAGGAGTAAAGGAACATGGTCTTGGGCTTTAGCTTTTACACACAGACCCCTATCTTATAGGATCAGATGGTGCAGGTGGGGAGAGAGATTTCTGAATGTGCAAGCTTACTCTCCAGGGGGCTTCAGCTGATGAGGAGTCTGTTTGTAAAGAAAATCAACTTTGGAAATCATTGAAGAGAAAAATCCTTTTTTTCCCCCTGTGCTGTCTGCCAGGTGATTGATCTGGTCCATTCGGAGCATCAGATCATAGCATTCTGTAATATAATTTTGCTTATGTTATCTGTCTTTGTATGTGATCGATATGATAAATACTATTTAAAAAAAAATATGTGTGTGTGTTATTTCTCCCTAAAGCAGGCAGGCAAAGGGGCATGCTCTGCCCCCGTGATATGTGTCTCATGAAGCAGAAAAGCAATTCAGTCAGCCTAAAGGGCTACAGACAAAGTGGTATATTCTTGGCAATAAATGCAAATGATTTGAATTCATTTCCCTGCTAAGAGAGAGAGAGAAATTAAAGCTAAAGATATTGCAGATCAAGGATTTCAACTTTAAGCTGGCACAAAATTATCATAAAAGAAAACAAGTGACTAAAGAGGGGGGAAGCGGGGGAGATGCCTCTGAAATAATCTGTGCTAATGAACAGACCCCTGCTCTGGATTTGAAGTACCTCTCTGCTCTGCAGCTCCCCTCCCCCCCACCCCCCACCATGCACAATAGCATCAGGCTTTTGCTGCAATCAGTCGGCTAAGAACAGCTTGTAAATATTTGGATGCTCATTGGCCCATGAGGATAAATCGTCCTCCCTTAACATCAAAGAGTTCCTTTGCTAGTGCCTTTGTTAGGTAACAAATGGTTGCAGTTTCTGAAGCACATTCAGATTTCTTTTAATGAGTTGTGACATTTTTCTTAGCCTTTTTTTTCCCCCAGAAGGAAAGTGAAGTGGTCCATGCTTGATTATTAATCATGATGAAACAAAGAATAATAATACTGATTTCTTTCATTCTCCTTGCAAAGACCAGAAATAGACAGAAGTTCGCCAGTGCAAAGATAAATGGATTCTCTTATATAACAATTACCAGAGTGTTCTTTTATATACCAAGAAAGAACACAAGAGCCACTTTACCACAGCATCTAAACACTTCATTTATCTACAGTGCAGTTGAGCAATGTCACTACCCTTGCTGAACTGAAATGTTGCGCAACTGTTGTCACAATTACTTTGTTTTCCCTTTTTCCTGGTTGGATGTCACCCAACAATGAGTACACTGGGATTTTTGAGGAGGTCCAGCGCCACCGTGAAGGTACTGTAGAGCACTTGACAGAGTTTTGACCATGCTCAAAATTGGAATCCATAATTGAGCTGGGTCCTTCAAATTTCAGCTGTTCAGTTGTGGCATCCTTGGGTAGTCATGCGTGGTAATGGAGTGTATCAAAGGGACAGTGCAAGCCAGGATCAAAGAAGGTGAATTGGGGGTGGGAAATGAACTGGGGATCCTGTTCAAGGCATACAGCCCATTTCCCCAGTTCAGGAAAGCTTTGAACTAGAGCCTGGCACTCTTAAATCAGTTATTTCAGCAATGAAACAGCTTAGATTATTCTGGGAAGCACATGCCAGTAAATACATGTTGGTGCCTGCTTGCCCCCCCCCACCTGGCCCCTTCCATTGCCCCTTCACTCTGAGCAGTGAAGCCTCAGTGGGGTGCCATGGCCCTGCTGAGCGTGGCCAGCAGCCAGCCGTATTGGAAGACCATGGGGCAACCAGAGGGCGTCAAGTTGGAACAGGAAATGGACCATCCTTTTGTGCACTGGAGCACCATTCCTACCAAGCACTTCCAGCCCAGCCTGCCCAGATTGCATATTCCAAAACTGGAAGATACTATCAATAGATGTTTAGCTGCTCAGAAGCCACTATTGAATGAAGAAGAGGACAGAAATACTGGGAAAACTTGCTAGAAAGTTTGAAACTGGAGAAGTGAAGTTCATACATCCTGCTCTTCTGGAACATGATAGAAGGAATAAGCATGCAAGTTATTTATCAGGCCAAGGATTTGATCACCACTGACTTACCATGAAGTACCTTGTCCAGCGCAGAGGTGGGTGTATTCCTGACCAAGCCTACAAGAACACAAACTATATTATAGTAGTACATTAGGCAGTGCAGCAGTTATTCATGGTGGGTTTGGACGAGTGGTGCTAGATGGCTTTGGAGTTGGATACAATGTGATGATTGGATGAGAAGTATTATAATTAGCTCTTTAAAAAAAAGACTTAGAAGATCTTATAAAATGCCTTGAATATACCTTAAATGATATATTTGACATCTTAGAATGATGAAGTCTTAAACTAATAGTATCAGATTTCCCATTATTTTGAGATAGCAAAATAAAGACACAAAATAAACATTTTAATATTGTGTGGACTGCCAGGAAATGCAATAGTTAGAAAAGGAACTTTTCTTGTCACTGTAGAAAGTCCAACAATTCAGACAAAAAGTTAAAGCACTTCTAGGTGAATGGCAATATACTAATACCCTAATTTTTTGTTACTGTATATTATTGCTGTATATTATTGCTATTATTGATTTCATAATATATAAAAGCACCAATAATATAATATTTTTCCTAGTTCTTTATCTCTTCTGTTCCTGTGGCCGTGTGTGTGTGTGTGTATGTATAGGCCAAGAACTGGGGATTGAGCTTCAACCCACTGAGCTACGACTCCCACAAATTAAGGGAAACTTAAATTAAGGGGGAATTAATGGAGGTTAGCTTATCACTAATACACTGCACTTGCTTTTCTTCTTATGAAGCAATTTTAGCCACAACATAGCATTATTTATACACCTTGGAATTTGAGAAGCTGGTAACCCAAGAATTTCCTGCACTAAAATTGTTCAGAGATTTGAAAGTATTGGCAGGCAGCTCTTTGGTTTCCCCTCTTGCCAGTCCAAATTTGTTCTTCCCGGTCCAGATAACATCAAAAGGCATGCAACAACAACAGAAAATCTCCAAATATTTGTAATTAAAAGCAGTCCTCTCTCTTCATCGTGGCCAGTGCTGCTAGCTCATTGGGTGCCAGAGCCAGCTAATATTTGCCAAGGAAAATATTCTTGCTAAAACCTTATTCCTTATCTAAATACTGAGATGGTCTGGAAATGGAACTTGGCAGAAACCCACAAATTTTACTCATAGGATTTAATCATGTGTGCATAGGGGCGGGGGGAATGCCTAACTTTGATCCAGTTGGGGTTTTTTTTTTAAAAAAAAATTGAAATAGGTGGGTAGCCTGCTTAGCCAAATGCCCTACAGGTCCCACAGCTTGAGAAGCACATGGAATGTTGCACAGTGCCAGTCACTGTAACACAGTAAACACATTTTTCTCTTCCTTTATTTTTAAAGCTGTGTGCTCTTTTACCAATCTGTACACTGGGCACCAAATTACTGACAGGTGACTCTACCTAATTCATGTTTTCTTGTCCTCCTTTTCTGAATTTCCACTACAATTCTCCAACTGAGCAATGTGGGCAAAAATCAACATATTAGTAAAGAAATAGCATTCAAAATGCATTATTTTAGGTAAAATTGCTTGCAAAAATATATATTTGTGGGCTAATGAATTTTTGGAAGGGTTTCTTTAAATAAAATAAAATAAATTGTAACCTGATGTGGATAGGTGGAGAACTGAACTGCAAATTGGAAAAATGAGAGAAACTGAAACTGACAGATTCACCTATCCCTACCGACAGGTTTGATTAGTATTTATTATATCAAGCATCACTTTGCACCAAGAATTGCCCCACTGTCATGAAGATCATGATCATTACAGAATGGAAAGAGCAAGGCAGCAATGATTAGCTATGGCCTGGAAAGCCTGAAGCTAAAAAATCTCAGCTATAGCCCTAAGCAGCCATAACTGAGGCTGTGGGAAAATACATACTCAGCCAGAGGTCTTTTGAAAGTTTTTAATGCTGCCAGTCATCTGACTGTAAATGGAAGAGGTGCAATAAAAACTTTCAGTACTGTCTAATATTTCACCCTCAGTCTAAACATTTCAACCAGCAAAGATAAAAGATCTACATTTTTTTTTATTAATGTAACTGCCTTTGCTGCCATGTGAGTTTCTCACAGCGTTTAATGCAATTATTGCACAGCTTTTAATGTAAGAATAATTCTCTTTCTATGGGGGGAAAGTATGTGTGGTTTGTTTTAGCTCAGACAAGCTAATTTTGTTGGAGCAAAGACCAAATTAATGGGTTGCAGCCAATGGTGGCTTTGCACTAGTGGAAATCATTCTGCTCATACATGGCAGGTCACCCAGTTTTTCCAATCCTTCTTAGTATTGCATGCATGCACATGCACACAATATCTGCTTCTGAGACTCTGAAGGAATATAGGATATGGTGCAAATGGTGGAATCACAATATGCAAGCAGAAGCATTTTCTACTAGTGCAAATCCATCATTGGATACAACACAATGATTTTTGCTTGAATTCCAAACAAGTTCTCTGATCGTGTTTGGAACTTTATCCAGGAGTCTTGGCCAAATGCAGCTGTTTTAATTCAGTCAACACTTAACCTGACACCCCCTCCTCTGTTTTCCTTAACACTGTCTCTGAATTTGAACCTTGTGCTTTGTTCATTTAAATTGTGGAAGCTGCCTACCCAGTCTTTCTCTCTCATCATCCTTTCCCACTTCTAGATCTTTTGCTGCTTTTGATGTTCTAGTTTCCTTTCAGCTGCATTCCTCTGGGTTTTTTTTTCCCTTTGTGCTAAAAGTAAACCTAGACTTTATTTAAATATTATCATTCCAGCAGCTCTGGATCCTGGTTCAAAATTTCATTCCAAAATATACTATGATCCTGATAAATCTGTTGTGCATTTACCCTAAGAACATATCTCCATTGCAGATTAAATTTCTCCTATGATTTTGATTGCATGGCTTAGTGTACTAGTTCAATTGCACCCCATTAGATAAATATCCTATGTTTTCACACATTTACTAAGCCTGGAACATCTAGGCCAGGCATCCCCAAACTGCGGCCCTCCAGATGTTTTGGCCTACAACTCCCATGATCCCTAGCTAGCAGGACCAGTGGTCAGGAAAGATGGGAATTGTAGTCCAAAACATCTGGAGGGCCGAAGTTTGGGGATGCCTGATCTAGGCTGTCCTTCAGGATATACAGGTATGGATACAGGCTTAATTTCTGTTATGCTCACAAGTGCTTCCCACTTTGAAGAAACCCTTTGGCATGATCTGTACAAATCACAAGTATTGTCTAGTCCAGGCATAGGCAACCTTTGGCTCCCAGATGTTTTGGAACTACCACTCCCATGATCCCTAGCTAACAGGGCCAGTGGTCAGGGATCATGGGAGTTGTAATTCCAAAACATCTGGGAGCCAAAGGTTGCCTATGCCTGGTCTAGTCCGTTTATGATAGACACCTTTTTATTATTTCTCATAACTAAGACTGTTAAACATATGAAGTTGTCTTGCTCACCCACCTCCCACCAGACTGAAGACACAAGACATGTAGGGATAGACCAGCCAAATGGCTGATCTGTGTCCTTCATCACCTACTTACCAAGAGTGAGCAAGGGAAGGCCATAGAGGAGAAGGGCTGTAGCTCAGTGAGAACTTCAGATTTGCTTGCCCAAGGTCCCAGATTCAATCCCTATCGTCTTCAAGTAGAGCTGCGAGAGAGATGCCTGTCCGAAACCTTAGAGAGCTCCTGTCAGTCAGTGAATGGAGCTAGATTAGACCAAATTTCTGATTCAGTATAAGGAAGTTCTCAATGTTTGTGCCTTAATGCTTTCTTCTAAGCTGCTTTGTGCATCTTCAAACATGGTAGGGTAAAGAAGAAGAAAATCTGCTTCCAGGGGAACAATTGAAATTGGGAGAAGTAGGGGAGACCTAACCTTTTTGTCATCCATTATTTTCCCACGCCAAATTACCTCCAGAGGATTTCCCTTCCCCTTCCAGATTCCTATGTGCTATTTGGGCAAATATGCATTGAAACCCTGTGGAAGGCAGAAACATTGAGGTAGATACTGAGTTAGGGAAAAGCTAACCCGCTTTTCTCCCCTCTTTTCTGATACCAAGCAATCTTCCAGTTGTGGTTGTCTTTCCTCTTTAAAAGGGGCCACTGGGGCAATATTACATGCATCTGCATGTAACATCTAGATTTACTCTTTCAGTTCAGATCAACATCACAGATGCCTTAAACTGACATGGGAAATAACCAGTGCAGATAAACACAAAGTCGTTTATTTTCAGTGGTTTCTATGACAGAGATTGCAAATGCACACCCTGTTTTCTAATGAACAGGAATATACCTAAACAGAAAGCTGCAGAGGGTTGTCAGTCAGTTTTTTAGACATCAAGTCTAAAGACAGTTGATTATCCCCAGGTAGCATCACCAAAATGATTTGTAAGTGTTCTCTAAACTTTAGAGAATTGATTTATTTATGGAAATGTTTGGCTAAAAGAATTGTGTCATGTCTGCTTTTTTTTGCTTGGAAACATTTGAAAGTCAAGACATTTATTGTGATTTGTTTTTGTTACCAAATGCCAAAATGTTTCACTTTTCAGAAACAAGTATGTTAGGTCTTAGGGCAGAAGAGGACACTGTAAATTACACTGCAAACAGCAGTCCCATATATCCTCTCCCTCCATTCCTTCTGTAATATGACACTATGTGACATGATGGCATCAGTTTCCAGAGGAATAACTAATGAAGTATTGGTTTTTTGCAACAAAAACTAAACAAGACGCTTGTGACATTTTAACAGATTTGTTTGTGCATACACTTGTAGGCTATTGTTCACTTCTCCTTAGTCTTTTCTTACTTACCTGATTTTTGTATAGGTGACATAGCTCATTGGGGACAGACAGACAGATGGATAGATCTTGGTTATCTTCTTGCAGTTTGCTACCTTGGCTGTTTTTTATGGAAAGGCAATATATAAATGTACAAATAAATAAACATGGATAAATAGAGGGAAATGTGTTTCAGTCAGATTCTTACAGTGATGTCAAGTTTAAAGTCTTTTGACCATCTTAGGTGATCAAGTAGAGCAGGGCAACCATATCTTGCCCTCCAGATCTTTTGGACTGCAACTCCAACCATCCCTTACCATTAAGTATGGTGGCTAGGGCAGATGGGAGATGCAGTCCACAGCAATTGCAGGACACCATGTTGGCTATTCCTAAAGTATTTCACATGTGGTGTGGCTGTGGGCCTGTGGATAGAATAGATAGATAGATAGATAGATAGATAGATAGATAGATAGATAGATAGATAGATTTCCAGCTGTGGATAATACTTCATGCATTTAATGAAGTGAATTCCAACTCAAGAAAATCTTTGCTACCATTAAATTATTAACCTTTACAATCTCACAAGACTCTCTTCTTTTCATAAGACTCTCTTCTTTTCATAACATCATCACACTCCATATTTCTCTGTACCTTCTCCACCAGGCAGCTAGGTAGGTCAGGGACAGCCCAAGTCCATTGTGCTGTTATAGGGATGGTTACTAGTGGGTTCCTGCTGAACCCCTCCTTCACCCCCAGTCTTGGAGCTGACCCTGTTAGCAGAAGTAGCTGCTGTCCTCTTTCATGAGGTGCTTATTTCACTGCTGGAGTGGAATATTAATGTGAACAATTATTTGTACGTATCACCCCACTCGAAGAATGTATGAGTCCAAATAAACACCATCTTTGTTCAGGAGCTGATTCAGAGTCTTTTGAAACAAAAGGGATAGAAGCTGCAAATTCACCACTTCTACGTGGTGCAATCGCAATGAGCAAAGAAGAAGCAATCACAATGAGCAAAGAAGAAGCATTACTTTTGGAAAGAGCATTTTGAAGCAGAAAGGAAGACCAAGAAGAGAAATGCTCGGATCCCCAAGCCTGCTTTTAAAATGCCCTTTTATTTCATTATAATTTTTCTTGGTGCTCTGCAAGAAAAAAAGTGAAAAGACCAGCTGTATGGCCAGAGCTCCATAGGGACCATTTCCCCTGCACTACATTGCTATTACTTTTTCCCTCTAGACCCCCAGAAAGGGCAATGTTTAATTGGTGTCCTGGTGAAATAAAATATTTCAAATGGCTGAGTTTTCCATCCTTTGCTGCAGAACTAATCCCCCCAATATCCAGGGGCCCCTCACTGAGTATTCAACTAAAGAAAGGAATCTGCAGTGAGCTCTCCTTAATACATCTGGCCACAATGCTCAAACTCCCTAGGTACCTTTATCGTACAATAACCCAATACATCAATTAAACCCAACAGACCTTTCTTCAATAATCACCACCTCGAACAATAAATCTCTTTCAGTGATCATTTCTTTTCTACTCACAGCAGACCCTTTTGCATATGGGATGTCTTAGTGGATGTTTCTCTCTTTTTTTAATGTTAGCTTGGTGGCAGGGGTAAAGGGAGAAATAATAATTTAATCGCAAAAGCTGGAATGTGGTATCTGTTTTTGATGTTTTCTACTTCAGCTGCCCACTACCACATATGCACACCAAATCAAAGGGCAGCTTTTAGAAAGCAGATGCCTAATAGAAATGGTGGTTTCAGGTTATATTATAATTTGAAATAATGTGCTTTTCCAGCAGAAATCCATACGCTTAAGCTTCTTAACTACTAACCAGCTTCAACATCCCACCTGCACATTTTCCTAATATTCTGCTATGTCCTTATGCAGCTCCTGTTCATTTAAATCAGAAAGAAAACTCAGGTGGATTGTGCCCTTTATTTGAATTATTAGAATTTGTGCAACAAAAGTTAAAAACAGAGCGATTCTCCTTCAGGTTTTGAAAGCATGTATTTATGGCTATTACCTCCACACCAAAACAAGGTGTTAAATATGCACCTAACAGGCTGTAGAATGTTAAGCCAACAGGAGATATACTTAATATTTTAGAACTGAATTTTTCTGGAGAATGAGTCTTGCTACCGTAGTTTTATTTTCATTCGCGCCCCATGTTTCTCTCTTCCTCCACATTTTCCCTTTAGTCAACATCATTCCCTTCCCACTGTCTGCCAAGAAATGCCTTTTACTAGGGAGTGAGGAATGCCTTCTGGCTGGCAGGACATATCTCCCCACCACAATGGTCAAATTTGACAGGTGAGCAGGGTCTCCTACTTGCCCATCACCTGGTGTCAGGTGGGAGAGTGCTTTGAAGCCCAAATTGTTGAGACTTCAAAGCACAGCATGGGGCTGTTTGAAAGCCAGTTTGAAATGCCCCCCCAAGAGGTTCAAACAGCAGCAAAGTTCGGAAAACCAAGATAAATGATGCCACTCAGTGTAGACAATACTGAGCTAGATGGAACTTTTTTCAGTGTTTGGATGTAGGATCAGTGGTGGGCCAAAGCTTACTGTGGGGTTCACACCCCAAATTCCTTATTTGTTATGGGCATCATACTTTCATGAGCACTGTGAAAACATGAAAATTATGAATGGAGAAAACTATTGTGGTTCATGAAGGGGGCAGTTGCCTGGTCATTAAGATATATTATATTATGGGGTATTCCAAAGCTTACTTTGGGGTTTGGCATTAGGCCTGTTAGCAGACCAGCTCTTGTGTTACAAAGATGTCTGCAAGAGTGACATGAAGGCTGGCAACATTAACCGTACAGTGTGGGATTCCCTTGTGGATGACCACCATGCCTGGAGACAGACAGACAGGTTCTGTATCCACAGCAGTGACCACAGAAGAAATGATCCCTTAGAGGAGTGTAGAGAGAAGAAACTCTATAGTGCACCCATAGCAGTTCAACCAGATACCTTCACCTCCCCAACACGCAATAAAACATGTCTCTCCTGTATTGGCTCCTACAGCCACAGCAGGTACTGTTACTCTTCAGTGGTTTGACTTTACCACCGAAGGTATACTCTTCCATTGTCTCTGAAAACAGACGGATGCCAACAGCTTTGGAGTTTAGGGACATACTATATGCTTTAGTTCTATTTTAAGTATTCTGATTGAGCGGCATTTTCAACTTTCAAATAAAAGATTGAGAACTACTAACCAGCTTCAACACCATAAAAAGGGAATGTGATCATTGCAAACAATTGAACTGAATGCACTACTTGAGCTTCTACCCCTGCCCCTTCAGAATAATGCTGTCTGAAACCCCTGACTGAGAGGTACTAGCTGATATATCTTCACAGCTTTGTGGGGAGAAAGTAGGCAACCAATTATCTCTTGTTCTTGAGTTTGCCTCAAAACCTCTCTTTTGGCCATTCTTCCCCAACCTGGTGCCCTCCATATGTTTGGGACTTTAGCTCCCATCAGCATGCTGATTGGGGATGATGGGGTTGCAGACCAAAAGATCTGGAGTATTCCAGCTTGTGAAGGCTATTTAGAACTTAGGAGCTGGGTTCCATGAAGATGCTGCATTGCACAGAGATATTTTTCATGAAGTGTTCAAAATATCTCCCCATATTAACCCAAATCATGGTTCCCCTATAGGTGTCTAAGAACAGTAGCTAATTGAGTCGTGACAAAACTTTTTGGTAAGAGGTGGCACCTCTGGCCTCCCTGGAACGTGAACACTGCTTCCTTATAGGAAAAAACATATTCAATATGCTGTCATGTATGAATTATGCACAAGGGTCTCCCCCTTCTTTTTTGTATGTATGCATGCATGCGTTGAGAAAACGCAGATGTCCCTGCCTAATATGCTCCAATAAGGGTTATAAGAGCTATAGTGCTTTTAAAGGAGGGACATCCATTATTCTCAATGAAGCTGTCACTTTCTGAAATAAGGGGTGTTGTTTTAAAATAAAGGACATCTGGCAACTCTGACACTAGCACCCCAGCCCACGCACACATACATATTCTGACAGCTGTACAAGTTCAAAGCCGAATGCCTGATCTGACTATTAGAAAATGATGAAGCCTTAAAAGAACTAGAATAACTCTGCTTGTCTGTTTCTCCTCAAGGACTATGTGGAAATGTCTTAGTTAGTTAATCAATAATTGACTTAATAGCCCATAATGGCTCATTCTGATCAGATACAGTTCATTGGACAAATGTTCAGCAAATTACAGTCCTTTATGTTCTCCATTCATGTACGGCTGCACAACTTTCATTCAGTGCCTTATTTTAGACAAGATTCCATAGAGAAGCCAGAAAAATTAAGAATTATGCATATGTGCATTGTCTAGACCTGAGATATCTCAAGAACCACCCTTCTTTTATATATACCCACTCAAGCCCTGAGATCAGTTTCAGAATCCCTGCTTTGTCAGAGATTCAACTGCCAGGTAAAAAGCAGAGGCCCTTTTCAGTGATGGCCCCAAAGTCTGAAATGGCCTCACTACTGAGAGGGTTTGGCAGAGCGCCAGTGAATGGGTACAAGGAGGAAGGCCTTTTAAGTGGTGGCACCAAAGTTTTGGAATGGCCTTCCTAGTGGGGTTCATTGATCTTTGAAATTTCACCATTTCAAAAAGGATTTTAATGTTTAACACTTGCTTATTAAAGATTGTTTTACAGTTTGCATTGTCAATTTTATAACTATTGGTCTACTCTAGGTATAATTAATGTTGGAAATAACCTATGTTCTAAACAGTTCTTGTTTTATAGTTGGGTGTGCATTTTATAGAAAAGATGGGTGCAAAAAATAATAATTAAATATGCCCAAATTAGCAGAGAGGAAGAAGCAAAACAGTATTGCAGCTACCTGGAATAGACTTCTGGGGGCATTTTTTTAAAGCATCTAGCAATTTCACAGCAGCAATATCTCAAAGGAAATGACTGGTTGCTGGAAAAAAACAGGAAAGTCTTTGGCTGATAATGAAGTCCCCCGGGGGGTGGGGGTTGTTACCTGGCCCAGTAGAACTAGGTGGTTGTTTTGCAGCCTGCGCAATATTTGTTTTAGCCTAACTTCCACGATAAGCAATGTACAAATACAATGTGTGTATATTTACATTAAAATACAGGGGTCAGCCTTCTAGTTAACCATGGAGTTGTTAAAAGGCCCTAATAAGTGTCTACATATGCAACACACACAGAGGGACTTCACTCATTCACCTGCCAAACAGCCCCCCTAGAAGGAACTGTTGCTCACCATAAACATGTGGCAGATTACAAGACTTTGTAGCTATGAAACAGCAAATGGCTCTCTCTACCACTTCTCACTCCATGAAGAGGTGGTAGTACCAGAATTCATATTTCATCTCACTCACCAAAAAATTATTTTATTTCCTATGGTGTGGGGAGGGATCCCAACTGGTGGTTTCATTCAATCCTGTTTGCTAGCACTTAGTATTATTGGTCCACATTCACATGTAGCACATCCTTGCTACAGTCAATAATCACAACACTGATTTCAGACTGGGCATGGTCTTCTTCATTGTCACCACTGCCTATTCACTTCCCCTCCAGGCTCAGTTTATGCAATGACACAGAAGGATTGCAGAAAGGAAATGGAGGCTGTTGTTCCAACTACTTCTTGTTGCAGCAGTTTGGGACAGGCATCCCCAAACTGTGGCCCTCCAGATGTTTTGGCCTACAACTCCCATGATCCCTAGCTAACAGGACCAGTGGTCAGGGAAGATGGGAATTGTAGTCCAAAACATCTGGAAAGCCGAAGTTTGGGGGTGCCTGGTTTGGGAGCTCAGGAAGACTTGATCAACAAGCAGTATGGCCAGAAATCTCCAGGGCTTTGCTGTGGGATCCCTGTTTGGTGGAGGGAGTGGGGACACAGAGAGAGACTTGGCAGGTTCCCAACAAGGCTGATCCCTAATGTCAGCCCCAGATGTTCTACCTCCACTATCAGAGACCACATCCCTGTGAATGCTAGCTGCTGAGAATCACAGTGGACAGAGTGTTGTTGTGCTCATGTCTTGCTTACAGGATTCCCACAGGCATCTGGTTGGCCACTGTGAGAACAGGATGCTGGACTAGACGGACCATTGACATCAACCAACATGCTTTTCTTATGTCCATAACAATAATCACAGTCGACCTAGAAAAGATGCAAGTATTTTGAATGAGCTACTGGAGAAATGAAACTCTAGAGTCTAGATCAAAGCTAAAATGCATTATGAGGCTTTTGTGCCACTGTGATGTTGTGTAGTGCAGACTGCCCATCTAGCAGCACCTTAGCAGAGAAAACATGTCAAAGCACAATAAAGTATTCACTCACGCTATGTGTATATGTATTTATGTGAGCATATGCATTTAAATTACTACCTCCCTTCCAAAACAGGGATTCCCACAAGGAAACAGAGTAGATGCAAAGCCCTGACCTGCCTTTAAGAACAGCAAACGGCAATGGGGAAATATAGGGCACAGTAGTGTTGGCATTGTCCTCTCAGGATTGTTTGCAAGGCCCAGGAGTGTAACTAGCAAGGATGCAGAAGGGTATTAATGAAAAGAGTTATGAGGGCCTGTGACACATAATGGTCACATTACTAGACTATTTTCCAGGCTGGGGAAGTGGATGTCTGTGTAACTGCAGTGAAACCTGGCATGCAGCTTCCTCGCTGTGTTAAGTTCAGTACCTAGCCAAGCTGGAAGCTGCACTGATTGGACTTACTGGCATTAACAATATGATGATGGTCAATGAGTATTACTGAACTAAAGCAGCAATAATGATCCTGATCATGATGACGATCATGAGGCTTAATGTGCTTCAGGCATCAACAAATAGTGGTTGTCAACTGGCTCTTGGAGGCTTGTTACTAGGAATGGTTGATTGAGGAGAAATGTAGGTAGGAATTCCAGCATCAAGAAGAGAAGCTTGGCAAGGGACAAGAGAGAGGCATGGATGAATCAGTAGCCTCAGTCCATTGGGATTTGGCAGCCTGGAACTCCGAGGGGATGGGGCATGACTTTGGAAATGGACAAGATCTGTCTTTGGTCTTTGGGTCTGTATGGAAAGTGGAAAAGATAGTATTTAAATTTATTAAATAGCTGCATAATAGGCCTACATAAATCTTGTTCAGACCACAATCAATCATGAATGCATGCATGAAGCGGGGTTATGCCCACTGTCCCTGCCCATGGGCATCCATGGGTTTGGTGAGCTGAACACAGCCAACATACAACACAAAGGTACATGTAGGCTCTGTATCAGGTGCCTTACTTTGGCAATGTGCCTGATCTGATAGAAATTGCCTGCTTATATACAACTTGTACATGTGTAGGAGGTTCTTTTTGCTCCTTTGAATTCATAGCCATGGATAAAAGGCAGAATCCTGCTTCCCCCTTCTGCACATTTGGCGGATATGTGAACATGAAAGGGGGTATAGGGTGTTGTTGTTCTGTGACAAAATGGTAACAAAATGCAATAAATAATTTGTTTCACTTATAGCTCAAATCTTAGCATCTAAGACTGAATCCAGCTCAATACATTTTGGCACCTTCTCCCCCATTCCACATATAAATTAGCGGACTGCATTGCACCTAAGACATCAGGCAGGCCAGGTGGCATACATTGGCCTGTCCTTCCACAGAAGAGAGTAGTCAGGGGGGCTTTGGTGGAGCAACCAGGGGGCCCACCTTCATTGATCTCCCCTCTGCAGCAAAATGTGACAGTTGCCGTAATTTGCCTAAGGCTGCTGATATGCTATTCCTCGATGTTGTTGTTGTTGTTGTTGTTGTTGTTGTTATATCACTCTTCATCTGAGGATCACAGGGAAGTTTAAAAGACAAAAATGCATAATTTTGTAACAAACAAAAGCAATACCCCACCTGGTTTTATCCATTCCAAACCTCAAGATTTGGCAGGCTAGAAATCTTTTCATAGGTCATTTCACATTCATAGCTGGTATCCTTTTTGCCCCCCACAGGTGACATTGATCTTTGAACTCTGATAAAGAGAGAACCTGAAATAGATAGATAGATAGATAGATAGATAGATAGATAGATAGATAGATAGATAGATAGATAGATAGATGATAGATAGATATAGATATATATGCAGTAGCTGTGTGTGTGTGTGTGTGTGTGTGTGTGTGCAGTATTTGTCCTGTAATATGACTGCATATTCTCTTTTGTATAACATTTTAGTTTTCTCTTTATAGCATACTTTTTTTAATAAAAAAAACTCTGACATATATCTTTAGTACCTTTCTGCACAATGGAAACCCATGCATTAAAAGATACAAACAAATGTCTTGGTATGAGTTACTGGCACAGCAAGTAGAACATGCCAAATGAAAATGTTCCATCTGCTAAACCGTTACCTCACGTTTAATTATGGAGAACAAATAATGCAAATTAGAATTCACATTTGCAAAAAAAAAAAATGGCACAGCATTCATCCTATTCTTTCAGTGTCTCAGAAAACACTATTTAGGATATTGCTGAATTCTAGGGTAATTCTATCCTTTTCCAACGTATCCTGCCTTAGTCCTTCGAAGCCATTCTTAAGTAGCTTATGAAAGCAGGTTCAAAACAACATATTATCTGAGCCTTCAATTTTTGGTATCTGAGCAGAAACTGTTGGCAATTGTGTTTTTGACAGTAACAAGACATCCTGTAACTCAAGAGTCTCAGGCATTCTGTTCTTCTGTCACTGAACTGAATGAAAACATATTTCAATGGGGGTGGGTGGGACCCCTGTTAATTTTTTCCTTCATTCAAATGGCAGGGTGCGGGGGAAGAGAAGAAAATCTCATATTTGCCAGGATCTTAGAGGGGAATGACAACAAACTGGTGAGGCAAATAAAGATCATCTTCCATCTTCCAAGGAGCAATCTAGAAAGAACAAAATGAATGTGAAATAGCTTAATGCCATTTTGCAAAATAGAAGGGGCAGAAGAATTATAAAGTAAAGGCTCCCCTTGATTGTTTTGCATGCACATATTTTCCTGTTTGATGTTTCCCTTCACCATTGAAGGTAATGACTGAGTAGAACTAATAATTTTGATATAATTGCCTGTGGTTCTGCTATAGTGATTAAGGTTAAATTATTATTAGCTCCCTTGAAAGTTGCTTCAAAGTGGCGCAATGCCTGTGAGCACAGTTTTCCATTGTAGGCTTGCCTGGTACACCAAGGAACCTATAGATGGTGCTGTTTTCTTTTCCTGTGAATTCCAGCGAAGCATTCAAGAAATCCTAACCAGGCACCCAGCTGGTTTCTTGGACAATATCCAAAATGGCTTTGTGTAAGAGAGAAGGGTCATTTGATTCACTGGGAAATATATCAAGATAGGGAAATATTATATGTTTTCCCTTGTGAAGTACAGTACAAACATTTGCCTTATTGCCTAACTATTGTGGTGATAATGGTGACACCACTGAACTCTGTCACAGCATTGATGTGTATGCAGGTTGTGATTTGCCATGAAAAATTTTCAAAGTGAGAGGTGATCCAGATAGTTGTGAGCTTTGATTTTGACATGTTCTCCTCCTTCTCCTTCTCCTTCTCTGGCCATCACTCGTAGCTGAGTAAGATGGTCTTCCATGAAAATGGTCTTAACAGTGAGTCCGAAAGTGACTGTGGAGGCGAATTTTGAATCCACCCGTCCTTCCACAGTGGGGACATAGGTTCCTGGGAGGGAGTTGATCACAGTGAGGGTTTGCCAAACATGCCTTCCTCTTAGTTTGTTTCTCCTTTTCGCCCTGAGTTTGTGCTTCTTCAAAGTCCATGACAACTTTGGTAAAGGCTGTTCTCCAGTTGGAGCACTCTCAGGCCAGTGTTTCCCAGTTATCAGTGCTTATACTACATTTTTTTAGATTTGCTTTGAGAGCGTCTTAAACCTCTTTTGTTGTCCAACAGGATTTTGCTTTCCATTCTTGAGTTGGGAATAGAGTAGTTGCTTTGGGAAACAATAATCAGGCATCTGAACAACATGACCAGTCCAACAAAGTTGATGTTGAAGATCATGCACAAAGTTCCCACATTGCTAGCTGTTGCATCTCAGCTCCAGACAGTGAGACAGTGTTCCAAAAAATGGCAGGAGCTGAGCTCTGGAGCAGCAAATATAATCAGAGGGAGTACTTACCACTCAACATTCTCAATTTGAGTGGGACATCTTGGAATTACAGAAACCATCATGACTTCTGAGTGGTTCCTGGAATGTCCCATTTTTTGGTCCAGCACTCTGGCAAGTAACCTGGATGACGCCAGAGTGCCAGACCAAAAGACACACAGTTTTTGGGTCTCACACTCTCACCCAAGTCACTTAACTTCAGCGAGGACTCGGGACCAAAACTGATCATCCCGATTTTGATCAGTGGGATGTTGGTGGGTATGAGAGTAGGTGCACTACAAGAGATGACTTATAAGAGTTCATGAAGAGAGACAACAAAGATGTAATTTATGCTTTGCTCAATGGCCACCACCTCCTCTGCCACCATGTTGCCCAAGATGTAGCTGTAAAAGCTGGAGCTGCTGCTGGCAGGTAAGCTACAGTGTAGCAAGAGCATCCTGAGCATGGAGACCCTGCTGGGCTTCTGGTCAGCCTCTACACCAAGTGTAGCCACAAGTCGCCACTCCAGAGGGAGAGGCTTATCTTGGACTTCCTTAAATGGAATAGACCTCCTGATTATTGAGAGTGATTTAGGCAAGTTCTTCATCAGTGGCACCTGGGTAGGCTACCCAGAGTAATCATCCACCTTACCACAGGCAGTCTCCACCATCGCCCACTACCCAAGGACCCCAGCCAGCACAACATCTGGCTGAGCTGCCTTAACAACAGGCATTATGTGTATTTTATATACACACTAGTGCCATTCAGCCCGTTTAATAAACGGGCGCTAGAACATTCGGCCTTTTTCAGTGGCAGCTGCGCGTGGGGGGCTTTTATTCCTTGTCTAATTGATTGTTCCTCCCCCCTCCCTTTAATCCTTAATTTATCCCTAATTTTCTCTTCCCCCCCGTTCCCAAACCCCAAGCCAAAGTCCCCCCCCTTTTTTACCTTTACAGCCCGGGCTCGGCTGGGGGGTGCGGGGGGTATTTCTTCCTTTACCCCCTCCGAAGCTTGTGTTTGGAGTGCGGATCCCTCCCCACCCTGTTTTCGCGCGCTTTTTGCGCCTGCCGTTTGGTTCCTAATTTCCCCCCGTCAATAGCGCTGCTGCTGCCAGGGCCCAGTGGCTGAATTCTGGCTCCTGGACGGCCCGGGCGGCTGCTCTGGGGTGTACGCCCAGTTTTTCGGGGGGTGGGGGTGGCTCCCGCTACTTTTGTTGGCCTCCGCGGCTGTTTTTCAGTCGCCTGCTGCGTCCGGGAGGGAGCTTTGCCGTCCGGGGGGCTTGCGCCCACCCCGGCGCTTTCTGAGGGTCCCACGGTTGGCACTGAACATTCGGTGGCCTTCCCGCGCCTTTCCTGGCTGTTCTGGCCCAGCGGGGGTCTCACGGTTGCTTGCGCTGTTTGGGCCTCAATTTCGGGCCTGTTAGTGAGGAGAAGCCGGGGCCTTGATTTCTTGGTCATCCCGGCTTCCTCCTCAGGCCCTTGGGCACGTTGAGAGAGGGCCTGCCCTGCTTAGGGGGCTAGCTGCCTACTGCCTTCCACTGGTGGCCTGCTTTATCTTGCGCTGCTTGGGCCTCCATTTTGGGCCTGTTGGTGAGGAGAGGCTGGGGCCTCGATTTTTGGTCGTCCCGGCTTCCTCCTCAGGCCCTTGGGCACGTTGAGAGAGGGCCTGCCCTGCTTAGGGGCCTTGCTGCCTGCTCCTGCCTTCCACCTGGTGGCCTCTGTTTTAACTGCTTATTGAGCCAGTGCTGGGCAGAGGGGTGGGGGTGGGGTGGGGAGTGTGTGTGTGTGTGTGTGTGTGTGTGCAGTCTCTGCGTGCAATCCCTGTGTCCCTGGGGCACATGCTCAGTAGCGCGGAAAACGGGACACAGGGAATCTGGATGCAGAGACATAGGGACTTTATTATATAGGATGTATCAGCATGGTCAAGCAGTCAGAAATTCTCAGATTCATGCAGTTGTATATTTGCCTACACATAAAAATGCATGCACATGGAGGCATAGTAACACAGGGAGAGGTACTGGGACTAAGGGGACACCCATACTGAATAAAAACCAGATACAGACACAGATGGGCAAGATGTGTGTAAGGGATTCTCACACAACCTTTCTCCTGATTCAGCTCACAAATGAGCTCAATGATAAACAGAGGAATCATCGGCAAACAGAACCATAGCTAGGTGATCTTGCGCCCCTGGCAGAACCGTCCAGATTGCGCCCTGTAGCCATGGACAAATTAGCTCTTCTTTCCGCCTCTCCGCCTCTCCTCCAATCCCCCCAACCACCCACCCATTCAACTCACCCTCTATTTAAAACCATTTCTTATAAGGCAATAATTGATATTGATATTTATGGACATATTTTAAGCCGATTTGGGGGGGGCAATTGCCTGCGCCCCTGGTGGGGGCCCACCTCACCAGCCCCTAGCTACAGCCCTGCTGGCAAATTGGAATGTCTAGTTGATACAACTTCATTGTATAATCTCCACACACACAAAAAAAAATTGAGATCATGAAAGCTTCTTAGAAGATCTCTGAAGATTGCCAGTTCACATACGACACTATCCATTTATCACACTCTTTCATAAGCTGAAAAGGGGGGGGGATGTAATTGGATATAGCAGGTGAAATGACTCATACGTTTCCCATAATTTAATTAGCTTGTGAATGGCCACCATGGCTTGCAAGACTTCTCCCCAATCTTAACTGTCCTTTTTATGTCATGGAACTAATCTGGGAACATTATTGTCTAGAGCACAAATAATTTTTATTTTTATTTTGTTATATCATATGTCATGCTATCATCAGAACTTTTAATGCGACTCACTGGCCAGATAGAGTTTCCTTTATGATGCAGTTTGATCACTTCCCCTTGCACTCCTGTGGCTAGATTGCTTTATCATGTACAGACCATGGAGCTGGGAGTCAGAGGAGAATGAGAGATGGTTCTTTCCTATTCTGGCCTGTGTGCTTGTGAATTCTTTCTTCGATCAACAACACCACTTAAAAACACAGAGAACATGCATCTTGTTTAGCCATTTGCCTCTCCAGGCCTTCAGATCTTTCTGATGTACAATTTCCTCTTCTTCTTCTTCAAAAAAAAAACACAACCCAAAACCTGTGATAACATGGTTTATCGCTCCCACCCTGCCCCCTTGTGCTATCCTAGCTATGTACAGGCAAGCTTTTGACAGAGCAAACTGTATTGGCATTTGCACCTGCTTCACAAAGGATGCCCATCCCAAGATATGGATATACATTTTTATAGAGAGAAAATGTGTGTTTATTCTTACTTGTGAAGTGCAACTTAAACATTATCTTTGCTTTGCTTTGCTTTACCCCAATAAGTTATGTATTTTGGCTTCCCAATCTGTGCACCTTTGTGTGAAAATAAAGCTCTACACCAGGGATAGCCAATGGGGCACCCTACAGAGGCTACTTGGAGCCAATGGGAGTTGGATTCCAGAGGGCCACAAGATTCCCATCCCTGCCCTAGGAGAACCTTGCTTTCTTGGCTATTGCCATACATAGCAGACTAGAAATCTTGTGAGAAATGATATTCTGGGACACTTCCAATAAATACCTGGGCATAATGACACTAGAGGAAATGAAATGGTTGGTAAAGCTTCAGGAAAGGACCTGCTGTGATTCCACTTCACAGTTGCTCTTCTATGCCCAGAGTTAAGCTGTGGCAGGAGTATTAGCAGCAGCAGATGGTGCTGTGGTGGTGTTCACCTGACCTCCCAACAGCAAAGTCACTGCACCTTACCAAAGAGAGGAGGGGGTGAATGGGGGGAACTTGGCACAGTGTAAATGCACCAGCAGAGTCAAACTGGCACTTCTGCTAGTGCATTTGCACCACACCAACCTCCCCACTTCCACAGCACTCCCCATCTCCCTCTCAGTAAACAGCAGCAGCTCAGTTGTCACGAGGTCAGGTGGACACTGTTACCCCACCACATTGTCCACTACTCAGTATTAGTCAAAAATATGGCATCTATCCCTTTGAACCTTGCAATTCTTATCACAAAGATCACAGGGGAAATTATATGTCCAGGTGCCCAAGTGTTCCTTTTTACCACTTGCTTTTACAAGCAGAACCAACGTGTAAGTTGTATATAGCATAACATTATCCTCATACCCTGCAGCATTTTCTCTCTTTTTTGCTCCATACTGTTCTTGTGAGTGGCATTTATTTTTTTATGGAGCCAATAGAGCCTTGGACACATAATTACAATGGTTCCATTTCAGGATGATGGCGTTGGATTCACCTGCTTTTTATTTGTTTGAATCGACTAGACGGCTGGACAAAATTTGAGTGTTGAAACAAGAGAGATCTGTTTGAGGATGTACTGCCCTGGTTCTTTTCAGTAAATGCTTTTACTGATTCTGTGTATACCACAATACAGATGTAACCCCAAACCTCCAAACTACTTGGTGATAAATAGGTATCCACATGTGTGAGAGAAAGAGAACTGGGAATATAAGGGAAGACAACAGATGCAAAGTTTAGATCTTACAGGCACAATTTGGAGATTGCATTAAATTGCTCCATATAGCAGGCAACAGTACACCATGCGAATTAGGCAATTTGTCTGTGCTGCTGCCATTTTTAAAAAAAGCTGTCTATGGGGTGTAGAGAAAATAGCTCTGGGCCATTAGGCTTGTTTGACCCCAGATGTCACTGCAAAGTGTTCAAATCTAGGATTTTGAATTTCACATGCATATGTATTTGACTGGATATGCAACAGAGATACTTCTTTTTCTGTCACTGGTGATGGGATGAGGAGGGGGATTGCAACCCAGGATCAGGCCTCTCAATAAACAAATGTTTAACCTTATTCTCTCCAGAGATGAGAAATGGCCTCAGGCAAGCTAACAATCGCCCCTTCCAGTACTCAGCAGGCAGAGGAGTGTGTAAAAGAGAGCCAAAAGTATTTTGCTTTTCTCGCTCACTCATTTGCATCCTGTTTTATTTATTTTAAACATTTGCATCCTGCCTTTCCACTATTGAGCCCCCAAGGTGGCTCACACAACATCAAAAGCTATGTTAGAAGAAACCAAAAGCTCTCCTGGAGATTTCAAAAATCCAATCAATATCAGCTAAAATAAAAAAGCACTCTATAACACCCTCCCACACCTCCTTCCCACCAAACAGCTGATCGGCACAATTTCTCATTCTTGACAGAGCTATACACAGAGAGACCTGCATGCACATTTGTATCAGAACTGCAGAAGCCTAACCACTCTCCCTCTTTATTTCTCAACCGTACATGCATGAACAACAAGCAATAAATATTGGCACCAAATGAGTGCCAATTTGTACCGAAAAGTGTTTTGAGTACTAATGCTTTCTCTGGGGGTGGGGGGTGGTCACCTCAAATTATATAAATCTTCTCTGTTTGGGGTAAAAGCATGTTCATGTTCAGATTGAAGATGAGTGCCAAATAGCCTTGAAACCTGATTAGGCAAGCTGCAGTATTCATTGCTTTGCATACAAGCAATCCTGGTTTAATATTGTAGCCCATATGAACTGTTTTCTTCCTGCCTGCATTCTAGCTCATAACATCCAGCAGGCTGTGAAATAGGCTGCCAAGCTGCCTTCTCGGAAGCCCAGGCTAGATCAACCACCTTTCTGTAAGCCCAAGGAAGAGGTGGGAGGAATCATTTGCAATCAATATACAGGATGTAGGATGCAGACAGTCATGCAAAAAGGGAAATATTGCAGATGCTCTAACCCCCACCTTGTATATCTTGCTGCAGAAGGAAAACCTGCATTAGTAGTATATAGATATAGATTGTACTTAACTATAGAAGGTTTTTCAGTGGAGGTCTAGAATAGAGTACATGTCAGTATAAGATGGAGATGTTCGTTCACTGCAAGGAGCATTTTAGAGACACCTTTATCCTGCTTGGCTCAGAGCTCTTTTTCTTAGGTTCTGGTTTGGGCAGTGCCAGATTTAGGTTTGATGAGGCCCTAAGCTACTGAAGGTAATGGTGCCCTTTATATGTCCAGCCGAAGAATTGATGCTTTTGAATTCTGGTGCTGGAGGAGACTCTTGAGAGTCCCATGGACTGCAAGAAGATCAAACGTATCCATTCTGAAGGAAATCAGCCCTGAGTGCTCACAGGAAGGACAGATCCTCAAGCTGAGGCTCCAATGCTTTGGCCACCTCATGAGAAGAGAAGACTCCCTGGAAAAGACCCTGATGTTGGGAAAGATTGAGGGCACTAGGAGAAGGGGACGACAGAGGACGAGATGGTTGGACAGTGTTCTCAAAGCCACCAACATGAGTCTGACCAAACTGCGGGAGGCAGTGGAAGACAGGAGTGCCTGGCGTGCTCTGGTCCATGGGGTCACGAAGAGTTGGATATGACTAAATGACTAAACAACAACAACAACAACAACAACAACAACAACAACAAATTGTTGAAAAAAAATCCTTTAATTTTTTTTTAGGGGCCCCCAAGAGTGTGGGGCCCTAAGCTATAGCTTGTTTAGCTTATACGTAAATCTGATGCTGGGTTTTAGTCCTCCAGACCTGCTTAGTTTTGCTGCACCTCAAACGTGCTCCTCATAAATGGTCCTCAACCCAGTTTTGGTTTATAGGTGATGGGAATAAAACTGCCTGAGGCCCCTTTGGCTTTTCTAAACAACAGCTCATTGTGTTACAGTGTGTTTGGAATGGCAGGCTGTGTGCCTTAGTGTTCATGTACATACATTTACATGCAAGTGTTCACATGTGTGCATTTATTATTTATTAACTGCCTTCCACACACATGCCTCAGAACAATGTAAAAAATTCATTAGCACTTAAAACAAAAAAGGTTAAAAGAAACATCAGATAAACGTATTTGCATGCATGTGCAGTACCACCTGGTGGCTTCTGCTTCTCTCTAGGTCTTTACAGAACTCTTAGCTACAAGGGACAGGTAGACAAATGTGCACTGTCTCTCATAACACGCAGCGAGAACATATGTCAGAGGATTTCTTCAGTTCTTTGGTATCTCAAAAAATTATGGTCTTGGTTGATGTCACTTCTATAGCCCTTGACTTTGGCCCTGAAAACATAGCAATGGAGACTTCATATCTACATGTTAGAGAATCATTGGTCTGTTTTTAAAAGCATGGCTTTCCAAAGGAATCATAATTATTTCATGCTATTTCCCCACATTTTTAGCACAAAGAGAGAGCAGATATTTATACACTTCTTCTGCCATTTTATGCACTTCCTCCTATTTCATTGAAGTCACTTCAATTTGCATCTTGAACATATTGGCAACAGAACAGCAAAGCAAACAGAGACAAACAAGGCAAATATTAAACACAATTTAGACTTAATAGCACAGTTTTTACATTTAGGGTAATGTTTATGAGCTATGCAACAAATACAGTGAAAGGATGGGAAATTTGTGCACCATTCAAATAAGCATGTGGGCTTAGTATAGCATAAAGGATTTAATTTGCAAACAAAAGGACTGCATTTGCATCTATATACTTAAGCTCTTCTGAGGAGCAAAAATAGAAAAAGAGTCTGGCTGTTTTACTTCATTTTTCACCCTCTTCTCTTCCAAGCAACCTTTCATGGCCAGGAAATGAGGCTGGAAGTTAATGAATGGGATCCACGCAATAGCTGCTTAAAAGTTTATCTTAAAATGTGGAAAGCCCAATGTTACCGCGATCACCTATCACCAAGATCAAACCTATCCATTCTGAAGGAAATCAGCCCTGAGTGCTCACAGGAAGGACAGATCCTGAAGCTGTGGCTCCAATACTTTGGCCACCTCATGAGAAGAGAAGACTCCCTGAAAAGACCCTGATGTTGGGAAAGATTGAGGGCACTAGGAGAAGGGGACGACAGAGGACGAGATGGTTGGACAGTGTTCTCGAAGCTATGAACATGAGCTTGACCAAACTGTGGGAGGCAGTGGAAGACAGGAGTGCCTGGTGTGCTCTGGTCCATGGGGTCACGAAGAGTTGGACACGACTAAACGACTAAATAACAACAACAACCACGATCACCAAGCTACCACCTGTCCTGGGTATATTCAGAAGTGGTGGGGTGGGTAGTTTGCTAGCAACATGACCAGATGCTCAAATGTTACAGATAACTGCCACACACACATACCAGCAGTAAGCTTTCAAGTGGCAAACAGGCAATTTGACCACCCTGCAATTTTGAGCCTAACAGGAAGAAACAGAAACCTGCTCCTTTCTGATCCGTTACAAAATGGGACAAGTATGAAGATGTTGATGATGGATCCAGACTGTCCCTTTTGTTATAAGAAGAGATGGAGAGTCACTTGGGGAGAGTGAGACTCTTAACACCAGTTTAGAATCCCATTCAGTGTATGGATAGTGCTCCTTTTTATTGCTGCAGGCATGTAACCTACCACTAGAGGGAGTCTAATGCACTTTTACAGCAGACCTCACATCTTCCCCAAGACTGTGTCAAGAAAACTAGAGGATCTGTGTTCATTGTCGTGGCAAAAATAAAAGCAGTTTCTTTATTCATGTTTATGCCATGGCTTATTCCATATCCACCAAAATAACAGAATGTCTCTGTGTAGCACAGAATCACCTGGGCAGGGCACTTCCCACGTTGTTAGCGGCAAGAGTTGACCTGAATGTCAAAACTGCAGCCGTTGGCACCTGCTCTCTGCTACAAGCATATTCAAGAATTGTGGGCTGTTAGGAGGAGGCCATCAAAGAGAGAACTGCCTTTTGCGCTTTCCCTCGGGCTTGGTTGGCTAAAAACCTCAGCTGCTCCTGCACATATGGCTCGCCTTTTGTCATAATTTGTGTTCTTTGTGCTTTCCGAGATGAGAGATTTATTTACATCAGTCAAATCTCTCGAGTTCTGGGAGGCATTTTTTGTTTGCTTCCTCGGCTCGGCGATGCATCTGGAATCAGGTTCCTGCAAAGGTAGCTGGCCTTTGTTTAGTGCCGTATTAATATCACTTTTGACATTTGCAATGAGGCAACACCGTCTACTCCCAATCACTTGAAATTACTATGATCATTACAAGGACAGACATTCACAAGTGCTCAGCTCTCCTCTGGCACTTAAGTGCCCCACAAGGTCACTGGCTGCTTCAGAAACCCTTCCTGTTGCACAGGGTCTCTCTGTCAATGCTGCCACGTTCCCTTTGGTCTGGCTGGAAGGGATGCAGGTCGGCTCCATCAACACAGATTGCATGGGATTATTTCAGTCTGACCTGCTGCGTTGCCACCTACAGTAAGTGTGAATGCACCCTGTAACTCTGCCCGGAAACAATAAGCAGGTTGAAGGGGGGAGAATGTAGCACACTGTCAGAGACACACTGCTTACTCAGCAAGCTGCTGAATGCCCCACCAGCTTTAACTTCTTCAGGGCCTAAAGTAGTAACCCCTGTACAAGCACATTACATTAACCTAATCTCATTTAGAAAAGGCCACTCCACGGGGCACAGGCTGGCTCTAGAGTGGTCATCTGACCCACTTTGGAGGGGGAGAAAGCTTGCTGCATTTCCGAAATGTACATCTGCTGTCTGAACCTGTTGTCTCTCACCTTACATTAAGACTTTAAGCTTAATGGAACAAAGCAATCTTTTTATTTTTATTGTCATCTTTGGATGTGATTTTGCTATGATTTGACATGTAGAGAAAAAACTCTGCCCCCAAAAACCCCAGATTTTGGAATGCAACTGTATAGAGTCCCAGGGTTTTAGATTAAAAGCAGGAGTGTGACATGAGTATGTAAGGAAAGCCCAAAGTGTTGACTCCACAGGGACAATTGCTTAAACCCCCTTAAAATGGCTTCTTCCCAGGACTTGGCTCCAGGATTTTGGAATTCCTTGGGCAACAGACCAATCCTTGGGCAAGATGTCAATCATTAATTTCCCTTAAGGGAAGCTCAGAGTGATCTGGGTGGGGTCCTCCATCATTGTCCTCCCCCAGAGGACTCTGGGAAAATCGAGTCCTTCAATTTGCTCTGGGTGTCTGATGAAGCCAGAGGCAGGACCCAGCACTTGCCTGACCCTGTTGAACTCTAGTGCTGCCCATGTCTCATTCCATCAGCCTATATGCGTGCATGCATGTGTACATAATTTTCCCTGCCTGTTCCTCCTCACAGACACTGTTTTCTATCCGGTTCCTTGCTGCCCCTGCACCTTATCTCATCCCACTCTTCCCCTTAGAAGAGTACAGAGCAAGTTGCATACAGGTAAGAGGGCTTCACCACCAAGTAACTTCTATATATGAAATTGTTACCCTTTTCACATTTCTGAATAGAACATAAATATATGTTCCATACATTTCCACTTCAGGGGACTGGTTAACATTTGCTGCTTTAGCTATCATCTGAAAGCCAGCTAACATTTGACATGCTGTAGCCAGTGTACACCAATGTTTACAGTACTGGAGTACCATATTGCTTAAGTTACAAACTCATTGGATAGCCGTAGGCAAGCCACTAATTCTGTCAGGCTCCATATGGGGATAATGACATATAGCCTTTGTTAGAATTCCTGCAGTAATGTACAGCAGAGTTGGGGACCCTCAGGCCTGCAGACCAAGTGAAGTCCTCCTTCCAGGCCTCTGTACCTGGCCCTTGGGATTCTTCACAGACCATACAACCTCCCAAGCCACCCTCCTCACCCTCCTGCTTGGACTGTTTTTGCCTGGATGGAATATGCCCTTGAACTCTGATAATGTTTCTTGCTTGCCTAGGCAGGGGATGGGGAAGGGTGTGTGGTCGTGAAGGAACTGATGAAAAAAAGGTAAAATTTATATCCCTTGCTCCACCCACTTCTGCATCTGGCCCCACCCACCACTGGCCTGTGGCTCCTGAGCAGCTTCACAGAATAGAATGTGAGCCTCAAACTTCAACATTATCCCCCCCCCCCTCCAATTTATAGGGAGGAAAGTTCTTAGCACATTCCAAATCTATATAAATAAAAATGTAAAAGGTTCATGTTTGTGTACAACCAGTAAACTCTGAAACCGCTTGACCGATTGCATTGAAATTTTGACACAACGTTGAATTCCAATAAGGGCGTGTTTGTATAAACTTAGATTATATAGATGTCACACCTGTCACAGGTAAAGACATGATTTTGTGTAAAAATAGCGCCCTCTGTTGGACGTCAAAGGAACAGACGCCATATCCTTTCGTGTAACAATAGCGCCATCTGTTGGGTGTCAAAGGAAAAGATCCTATAGAACATTCTTTCCTTCCAGGACGCCTCGGGGAACCCGGGGTAGGGGTGGGGAAATCGGAATATAAAACAACAGACAAAGAGTGGCTCAAATATGTGCCAAGGAAGCACATATTTGTTTCCCTCCCCCCACATGGTCAACAACGCTCAATGACGTTTCCACACTCACCCACCAACCACGTACACAAGCACACCCCCACACACAGAACTCCATGTCGGGACCCCTGACCACCTCCATGTTTGACTGAGCCTCCAGCAGCACCGGCACCCCCACCCGCCCCTCCTCCTCCTCCTCCTACCTCGCCATCGAGGCCTCCTGCCCTGGCCTCTCCCCTGTGACACTCCCGGCCTCCTCAGACACCTTGAGATCCATAGCTGCCGGGCGGAGAGGGAGGCCACCAGGCAGTCCAGGAAACAGGTCGGGCCTCGGCTCTCCTCACCTCCCACCACCTGCCACCGCCGCCACTTCCCCTCCTGAGGAGATGGCAAGAAAGAGCAAGGCAGCAACACGCAGGCACATCCTCGGAGCCCACGAGGAGCAGACACTATATGCTTTTGTGTAACAATAGCGCCATCTGCTGGACATCAAAGGAAAAGACCCTATCGTACATTCTTGACTCCCAGGACACTGCGGGTAATGCGTTGGCATCATTCCGACGCCAACACGCAGACTGTCCTGGGAGTGGGTGGCCAGCGGTGCCTTCTGGGACACCGGGGGTGGGATCCTCTCTCTCGGTCGCCGACGGCTCGGCCCTCCCCACCACCCTTGACATGTCCGCCTCCCCTAACGACCTCCACATGGCCCACCTGCCCCCTTGCCTGCTGGAATCCGGCAGGGAAAACAGGAGACCCTCCCCAACATGACCTACAGCTGGCCCGCCTGCCCCCTCGCCCACTGGGATCCACCGGGGGAACCACGCAGATCCTCCCCAAACTGTGGGTACGGTATGTGAGGGAAAACAGAGAGGGGTCAGGGTAGAGGGTGACATCTTCCCCCTGTCCTGGGAAACGGGGGCCCTGACTGAGCCACAGCAATGCATGGCAGGGTACAGCTAGTGTGCTATATAAACAGGTGGTGGTAGTGGAGTTTATAAAATAATATTATTATCAGGAGGAAGGGAGACTGCTTGAAGAACTAAATTCAATATAATTGTGATGGGGAAATGCAAGGCTCCAAGCAGTCAGTGGTATCAGTTATAGGCATGCACCAAGTAGCCACAGTAGCATATTGGTATTCGAGGGAATGCCTTTTTAAAAAAAATCACTTTGCTTATCACTGGCAAGCCTTTGATAATGATATCAGCACTGTCCTATCTGATTCATGTTGCCTTTCTTCACAAGGGAGACATCTCCTTTAGTGCCTTATACGGTAACTAGTCGTGCTGAGGAAATTTCCACACTTGGCCTAGTTTTGGAAATATAGTGGTATTCATGGTGGATGGGAAACCAATATTGCACTTAAGGCAGAGGGCATCTGTTCAGAGGCGAAACCCAAAGCTCATGAAGGTTGAAATGGGAATGTAACTTGATGGTCCTGCATGACTTTCCAGAGGCCGGTGTAGGGCAGTGTGACTGGTTCTGCCACACTGGGCATCAAGCTAGGGGGTGCTGCAGGGCATTGGAACTAAGACATAGTGAACTGAGCAGAACAGAAGGAAAGAGGAGAGAGGACACCACATTTTGGGCTCACACAGGGTGCCACTGAAATTTGAAAGACCGAAGTCCACCCCTGAACATTCGCACACTCTGAAAACTTGTGCATGGGTTGCAATGCTTCACAAATGTGTGCACAAACTAAATGGTGCCTTGACTATCACTTGTGAAAATGTCCTGAATGGTGACTGTCTTGGCCCAGGAAAGCAGCAGATTCATAGACTTGAAAGGCCTACCATTGCACTAGTGAGCATACAGACTGTCAGATTGTCTGCACAGCCTAACTCTCCTGTGAGTGGTGAGTCTTGGGTGTCCAATGGAGAGGAGGAGGAAGACCTTTCCCAATTTTGTGGTATTGCAATGTCTCTGCACTACCACACCGAACAACTTCCAGAGCGGTAACTGTTAGCCTGTTGTAGCAAAAAAGGTAAAAAATGGTGACAGTCTCAAGGTCACCAGTGAGTTTCATGGCTGATAAGCGATTAGAACCTGGTCTCTCCCAGATGCAGTACAATATTATTGCCTCTATACTATGCTGGGTACATACGGTACACAGCTATAGAAGAAAATGTAAAACAGTGAAGCCAAGTGACCAGACTGTATTTGCATTTCATAGCCATTTGACACCACTAAGTGTGTACGTGTGTGGATAAAACTCAATCCTAGTCCATGAAATCTTATGCCATAATAAATCTGATGATGTTTAAGATGTCACTAGAGTGCTTATACTGAACAGTCATACCTTTGTACTCCATACCTGATAGCACCACTTAAGAACCTTGAGAAATGCCTTGTTGGAGCAGACCCAAAATTCATCCAGACTTATCCTCCATTGATAGACTTATCCTCCATTAATTTGTCTACTCTCTCTAAAAAGCCAACTAAACTAATGACTAGGACCGTGTTGTGGTAATGAATTCTGTAAGTTAATTATGTGTTGAGAGGGAAGAGATACTTCCTTTTGTTTGTGGTTAACCTATTGGAAATCAGTTTCGGTGGGTGACCCTGTAGAAAAGTGCTATACAAACTGGGAGAAAATTTGGCTAGGATTTTTTTTAAGAAAAGAAAAGAAAACACAGTTGTGCTGCAGAATGTTCTCGCTGAAATACAATTCAAGGGGGGGTCCTTCGAATAATGAAGTGCCTCTTTTTTGTCTAAATTGTCTTTAACTTTTTCAAGGATAAAAGATTATTTTAGCTGATTTTCTGCCTAGTTTAAGGTGAGTCACTTAAAATATTGGGGGGGGGGCAGAATGCAGCCTTTCCTCAGAATAAAAATGTCAAGGAATCATGTTTCATAGGAGATAAAGGAGGCAACCCTATACTCACATACAAGTGAGGGCTATTGAACTGAATGGGGCTTATTTCTGATGTATAGGATAGCAACTCAGCAAGGAGTATAGCTCACCAGATCATAAGTGGTTTTAGAACCATTAACTTGTAATCACCTGCTCAAATGCAGCTTACGTTGGTAGCAACTAAAAGTTCTCACTGTGGACTGATAATTTAGTGGTTATGTGTGATAGCTTGAGGACATCGTTTTAAAGCTTTATTGAAGCAAGTCCTGTCTTGACTGCATCTCATAACTGATTCATGCATCCCATGTTGGAGTTATTTTTTTTCAACCAGGTTGGTTTTTAAAAAAGAAACATTTGAAAGTGCCGGTTGTAAGAGTGACAGATGAGTGGGTTCACCACATAGCCAAATCATTGTCATGCCTTGGGGAAATAGGGCAAGAGCCACAGAGATGTCGGGCTAAGCATACAAAGCACTTATTTGAGAGGTTGCATATGCTCCTGCTGGGTGTGTACATCTGCATGCAGCAGAGGCTTACTCCTTGATCCCATAGCTCAGCAATGGGGAACCTCCATCCCACTGGCCTAATTAGGTCCACCAGACTAATTGGCCCATATGATCGTTTTGGCCAAGGCATGTCCACCTGCCCCACAATTTACATTAGATGTGAGGCACATAAAGATGTTTCCTGGGCTGAAAGGATATTTCTAGGCACTATCGATCAGTAGCCTGCAGAAATCCAGTCACAGTGCTTTGCAACTAAGTAGCCCACACTACTGGTTTTCTGTTGTTGGCATGGGTAGCCTGCGAGAAAATGGTGTCTGTCTCCTCCAGGAACAACTTCCATCCTTCAGACTGCACACTATAGTGCTCTGCCAGGAACACATGCAACTGCTTCATACAGGGGTGGGGGACAAATGCAGTGTGGCCCACAGCAATGTCCCATGCCACAAATGATGAACTAAGCACTGGTGGCACTTCCCCCATGCTTATGCTGCCACTCTCAAACAGTAGGAGACTGTAGAGTGCTGTAGACATTTTCTTTAGGAAAAGAGCACCACATAAGGCAGCAACGGAGAATCAGTGGTCCTCCCAATGGCGTTGGATGCCAATCAGCTCCAGCCAACATAAAGCTCTTTATGGTTTTGGACAGGGCCTGCCCATATGGCAGACTGAGGCAGCTGCCTCAGGCAGTAGAATCCAAGGGGCACCACCATGGGTGTCCCTGCCACCACCACCAGCAGCAACGGTTTCCAGGTTCTATGGTAATATTGTGAGAGCCCCATGAAATCTCATGAGATCTTTGGGGAGTCCAGAAGTTGCTGCCACAGCCTCATGACCCTGGTAAGTAAGGCTTTGGCAGCGGCAGCACACCTGCATTTTGCATCAGGAGCCAAAATGGGATGGCCTACCCCTGGTTTGGGACCAAAGTACCCTTTCTCCCATTCAAATGTCATCTTTCTGACACTGCTCTAGGTGCCACTGCCCTCAGAGGTGAGACAGGTGGTAACCTGAAAAAGGGTCTCTCTCTTTTTGCTGTGGCACTGTTTTCAGAACTCACCCCCCAATGAGATTTGCTTGGCATCTTCCTTGCTGCCTTTAAGGCACCAGATAAAAACATCCTTGCTCTCCCAGATCTTTTAGGTTTTCTCTGACATTTTTTATTTTTATTTTAGGCTGCTATACCATGCACACCTACTTGTGAAGGAGTAAGTCTCATTGAACTTGTTGGGCAGATAACTGTACTGTTAAAACACTTTCTGCTTTCTCTCAACTCTGTTGTCTTAAGTCTTTTTACAGTGTATTTCTTAGTTAGAACCCTCTAGGTGGGATTCATCCAACCATTCCCATCAGCAAAAGCCCTGTGCCAGGACTTCCACCTGCCCTGGCATCATCTGATTAAGGATAAAAAAGCACAGACCTTTACACTGTGCTGTTTTGCCACTGATAAAATGCATCCCCCCCAGCTTAAATATCAGTTGTAAAAGGTGGTACTGTTTGGAATATCAGCACCTACTGGACAGTACCTGTATCGTCTCCTCAAGCATGTTCAGCTTTATAAAAGCATTTGGTTTTAAAATTAAAGGGTGAGTATTACACACACACACACACTGCTTAAGCATGTGCAGAGGGTGTATTCTCATGTAGCCCATTTAAAATAAAAGCAGTGCTCCCCTGTCTCCTGACATGGAAAGGCCCTTTGAGTGACACAGTAGAACTATTCTGAGTTTTTTAAAAAGTTTGTAAACCATTACCAGTCAGCTGCTCTACCAATGTGTAGCATAGACCTGGGTGCAAGCAGCATCAGAGCAGGGAGACATTATTCTCTTGTTCTGGCATGGAGGCTGCTGTGACAGACCCTGTGCTGCAGCCTTTTTATAACTATAATAAATAACAGGACTGTTGGGATTCATACTGAATGTTTGCTGGACTTGCTCTAGTCTTTAAATCTCCCTCTAATTGAGCCCAAAGCTTCTGGCTAAGCAGATAATTTGTGATGATTCAATGCCAGGAATTTTTGAGAGAGCCAGTGTGATGTAGTGGATAGAATGCTATGTTTGAACCAGAAGTACATGAGTTTACTTCCCTGGTCACTCATAAAGCTTAGTCAATCCACTATCTCAGTCTATTCTACCTCACAAGGTTGTTGTGGGGATCAAGCATCCAGGGATGCTTCTCTGAGCTGCTTGGCAGAAGGCTGAGATAAAAAATTATGATGATGATTAACAAAGCATACTTCATTCATTATTTTATTTCGAATTCAATTTCTAACCTGCCCTTTATCAATTATGATCTCAGAGCAATTTACAGCACAGGCATCAATTCATTAAAACAATGAATTCTTAACTAGCAATTTTAAAACAGCTTAAAACAAACCATATGATCAGTACAGAGGACAACCTTAATCAATTTACTGCTGGAATTGTAAAAGAAATTTTCACCCAAGGCCTGGGTGCAGGGCCGACTTAAGGACACCCAGCGCCATGGTGCAAAGGTCCCTCCAGCGCCCCCTCCCCTTCCCAAAATTTATCCTGGGGCAGAGGGTACCCTGGCAAAAGGTTAAGTGTGGAAGGGTCCTAAGTTTGTACAAGTTGAGGCAATGGATAGGCAGCACAAGAGAAGCAGAGTCCGCGTAGCCACCCGCAGCAACACTCACTTTTCTCGCATGCTTCCCACTACAAGAAAGCGCATCCCACAAGCCCGCGCCACACGAGTTTCCCCACTGGAATGCAAACACGTGTTGAGCGGCCACCCCTCGCGGACCTCCCCATTGCAGGTCTGAGCTGCACGTGTGGTGATTTCCCTGCCACCAGTGATGATGTCACGGGCCCGTCGTCGAAGCCCCCCTCGCCAACGGCAGCCTCAGCCGGATGCAGCCCTAGGCGTGCCTCTCAGCTGTTCAGGCCGCTCTCCAAAGGCGCGCAGGCCTGGGGCCACCTCCGCCGCATGGGGCATCACAACAGGGGGCGGCCAGGCTGGATGGCGCAGGGCGCCGGCCCTCCAGGCAGCAGCCGCACTGCACGCAGCACCTGCCCGCCGCGCCGGGAAACGGGGCGGGGGGGGAGGCACCGGAGGGATCCGTCACGCCAGGGCACCAGGCATGCTTAAGACGGCCCTGTATGGAATCAGCTTCCAAAATTATGGTGCAGGAAAACTGTAGTGTGAAAACTCACTTACCACATCAGATCACATCATGTCTTGTTGTATGGCTCCCCTTCTCCACACCAATATGGGTAATTTAGATGTGCTTTTCATTGGGGAAATAGTGCAAGACTGGGGGCTGATCTCCCTTGTACACTCTTTCACATGCACAGTCCTACACAGATTCAAGCCATTCCTGCAGCTGTTCTGTTCCAACCGATTGCTCACTCAGTGAAGGAATACTGTAGATACAGCACAAATTTCCTAGGCAGGTAGTTCCACTGATGATTTGCCTTGTGTATGTTACAGTTGTTCCCATTTCCAACCAAAAAGATCACTGAAGAGTCATCTGCAATCCAAAAGTCTTTTGGGGTGTACCAGCAGATTCATCACTGCCCACTCCCAATTCCCATGTTCAGAGATTGTTAGTGAATATATTTAGATCCTGCCTTTCTTTTGAAAGAATAAGACTCCCCCCTCCCTAGATAATTACTTGCTTACTTACCTACCTACCTACTTACTTAGATTATATATATCCTGCCTGCTGCACAAGCCACTGGGCCCTTTAAGACCAAGTCAACTAAGATAAGAACAATACATAAAAGGTAAAGGTAAAGGGACCCCTGACCATTAGGTCCAGTCGTGACCGACTCTGGGGTTGCGTGCTCATCTCGCATTATTGGCCGAGGGAGCCGGCATATAGCTTCCAGGTCATGTGGCCAGCATGACAAAGCCGCTTCTGGCAAACCAGAGCAGCATAGCTGCCAAGTTATCCCTTTTTTAAAGGGATTTTCCCTTTTGCTGAATAGGCTTCCTCGCGAGAAAAGGGAAAACTTGGCAGCTATGCAGAGCAGCACATGGAAACGCTGTTTACCTTCCCGCTATAGCGGTTCCTATTTATCTACTTGCATTTTGATGTGCTTTCGAACTGCTAGGTTGGCAGGAGCTGGGACCATGCAACGGGAGCTCACCCCGTCACAGGGATTCGAACCGCCAACCTTCTGATCAGCAAGCCCTAGGCTCAGTGGTTTAGCCCACAGTGCCACCTGGGTCCCAAGAACAATACATAAAACTCCATAAAATAACACAGCCCTTAAAATATTCCATACTGCAACTCAAAAATAATTCGCTACATTGCAATTTTTCAATAGCAGCAGTAACAACAACTACAGTAGTACCTCAGGTTACAGACACTTCAGGTTACAGACTCCGCTAACCCAGAAATAGTACCTTGGGTTAAGAACTTTGCTTTAGGATGATAACAGAAATCGTGCTCCGGCGGCGCGGCGGCAGCAGGAGGCCCCATTAGCTAAAGTGTTACCTCAGGCTAAGAACAGTTTCAGGTTAAGAACGGACCTCCAGAACGAATTAAGTTCTTAACCCAAGGCACCACTGTAATTGAATTGTCTCTCATCCTCCAAATGTCCTCTGAAAAAGGTGGGTCTTAGCCACCCTAAAGCTATCAACTTTACAGTTGAGTTCCTGGTGGGAAAGGGGCCACCACTGAAAAGGCTTGCAACACTTGTCATTGTACTAACTAGACTAATCACGACATACATTTCCTGTATAGAAAGATGGATATCTAGCAATATTTTGAAGGAACGTCTGCAGTTAAAATGTGTTAACTTTCTTTTGGGCACTCCTATGCCCACTTTATTAGGGAGGAAGGCTTACTTCTAAGTATGCATGCATCACCTTGCCCTGTTCATTTCTCTGCTTCCCCTGCCAAGAAATCTGGTGGGAAAATACTGTTCCCCCGTGTTGTATTGCACCTACCTGCGGCACCTAACCTTTGCACTCCCAGGTGTGTGTGTGTGTGTTTCCTGATTTCCGCACAGGAATTTCCTGAATTGATACGCATCGAATATGACACGCAGTCGAGGCTTAGTTTAACACTCGCCTATATGGAAACCCTGAACCCTACATTCCATAATCGCAAAACTCTCTCCCGAGAGACTTTCAGCATAATGTGCCACATGTCGGAAGGAAGAGCCAGAACCACCCCTTTTTTTCCTTTTTATTTGAAGGCTGCGATCCTGCTGTCACTTACTTGGGAGTCTGTCTCCCGGGGCACTTGTCGCAAACCTTTTGGTGGTATGGGTGGGGGGACAAGGAGAAGAGTGAAGGAGAGAGGGAGGTCCCCCTCTCCTCCCTCCATCCCCAGGATGATGTCCCACCTGTGGCAACGCACATGCGCACCTGTTTTTACCTGGCCCAGGTCGCGCGGCTCTGCGATTGAGCCCCCTGAGCCCACTTCCCCTTCTTTAGGCTGCCTCGCCGTCCCCTCTTTCGCCCGCCAGCCTCGGACGCAGGAACCGGTGCCAGCCACCCGGATTCTTCCTCTTGAGCCCTGAATTCTGATGCTTTTCCGCTGGAGTTTGGCTTTCTCCTCCCTCCCTCCTTCCCCACGCCTCTCCACTCCCTTCTCTTAGGAGCCAGCGAGGACCCCCCCCCAATCCCCTTGACAGGTAGCATCCCTGCTGTGGATGAATGGGTGGCTCCCTTCCCGAGGGTGGGGGGCGACAACCCCGGCTGCAGATCTATTCCAACACATATACCTGCTTCCACACACCCGCACACGCACCCAAAATCATCCCCGTTCCTTCCCAATCCAGCCAAAATCTCCCCCCTCCCTCCGACGGATTCCTTGATTTTGCTTTGCTCTGACGTTGCCGAGAAGAAAGAAAGAGGGAGAGAGAGGAAGAGGGAGAGAGAACCGGGCGTGGGGGGAGTTCCAAAGACTGCAGCAAATTGGGGCAGGCCTGGGATCTGTGGGCGCTGGCTGGGGAAGGGTTAATCCCCGGTGCTTGTATGTTAATGAGCTCCATGGTAATGCAAGGAGGCCGGCTTTCGCGGGCAGGCTGCTGGTAATGGAGGGAGGGAGGAGGGAGGGAGAAGGAGAGCCGTGCCAGTCTAGCTCCTGTGGTACTGGCAGAAAGCGAGCGAGAGCGAAGTGCGCGGAGTGAGCGAGCGTGAGGGAGGGAGAGAGAGAGGGTGGGCGGGAGCGAGAGGGAAACGCCGAGCCACATCCATGAAGGAAATGACAGCGTGAGGCAGGCGAGGCAAGGCAGCCCTAGCCAGCCAGCCGCCGCCAAGGGGAAGCCTGCCGGGGCTCGTCGATGCCAGCCCGGAGTCCGAACGGATCCCTGAGGTGGCCAAGCCCCGCCAGCCAGACGAGCGGGAAGCAACCTCGGGCACCGCATCTTGGGCACAAACAAGCGGGAGAGGCGCGCTCCGGGCTGCTGCCGCGGAATGACTGACTGACTGACGCGCGGACTGAGTGCCGGAGGGGCGGCAGGCAGGCAGGAAGCGGCTCCGTCAGGCAGGAGGAGCCGCCGCGCGACTTTCGGAATACAGATCCATGCCAGGCTCGCCGGGGGTTTCATGAAGCCGGGCTGTGTGTGGATTACCTCGCCGTAATTCCGAGCAGGGAGAGGGCGACGGGGAGCGCCCGGGGAGAGGCTAGGCGAAAGAGTCCTTCGGAGCCAGGGTAAGTCCGCGAAGGCGGGCAGCTGCCCGCGGAGCCCGCGCCTTTCCTGCCAGCACCTGGTTCCCGCGCCCGCCCTTTCGTTCGTTTCGTAGCGCAGCAGGGCAGTCTGCTTTCTTTATCGATTCTCGCCGGGTTTGTGTTAAATATGATGGTGGTGGCTCACCAGCCACTTTCCCGCCGGCGGGGGGGGGTGCGGGGAGGTGTCGCCTCTCTGAGTCTTGACAGCGCGATCCTAGTCGCCGTGCCTGCTCCCCTTGGACTTCCGCGGGACTCGCTCCCAGGTTGTTGCTGCATGTAGAGGATTGCGAGCCGTTGAGGCGCTTCTCCCTCGGCGGGAACGGTGGCTCGGAGTTTGCCTTTCTAGCCGTGGGGACGCAAGACAGGTGCCTCTCTGGACCCGCTCCCCTCGGGCCGGTTCTTCAACCCGCCGGTGGCGGCAGGAGGTCGCTTCCCAGATTTCTGGGATCGCTGCTTCCAAACGGGCTCGATCTCTTCGGGATTCTGCTGCTCCTTCCGGAAGCCAGCCCCGCGATTGGCGGAGGCAAGTGCGCTGGAAGAAGCAAACAGGTTCACCCTCCCAAAGAAAGTTCCCACCGAGAGAGACTTGGAAGTGTTTTCGATTTCCCTTTGGAAACGTCTCTCCCAGTGTCCCAGCAGCTTCTGGGGGGTGTGTGTGACTTTGAATCCATGGTTCAATCCCTGCAGATGGTGATCCCCACTAAACCCAAAGTTGCTTGCTTAATAGAATATCCCACCGCTGAAGCTTTTCTGTCTGTTGCACTGGTTTGCATTCCTCCTTTGCCCAGATTATAATGGGGGGTACCAGCCTCTCTGGGACCCTCTTTTGCAATGTGGCCCACTGCGAAACTTCGTGTTTCTAGAGGCTGTGGGTTGTTAAGAGCTGCTACAATAACTCCCAGTTAGATGATGAAGTCCACGGAACCACAGAGAACAGAGGAGGAGTTTGCATGGTAAGGAAAGAGATAGGATCTGCTTTGGTTTGGGAATTCTGCAGGTGAGGGAATAATAAAGGATACAGCCAATTAGTAGACCATTGAAACCAATGGACTAAAGTTATGTCCAATCATTCCAACAGGTCTACTCTGAGTATGGTCAGCATTGGAACTTACCCTGTGAATGCCCCCCCCCCCTGTTTACAAACATTCTCCCAGGATTTGTGTAACTTGTCAGTAAAATGGGTCACTTTAGCAGCTCTGACTGATTGTGGGTTATGAGCTCTCATTGACTGGGCTGCCTCATTGATGACATCGTTTCACCAATGACCTACTTCTTTTTTCTATGGTCAGGAGACTGATATAACTATTCAGCAAAGACCAAATGCCATTCAAAGCCTGCAATGTCAATACCTTCAACACTTAATTTCCTTGATATCCCCCTTGGCCAGCTCCTCACTCCCTCCATGAACCTGCTGACTTTTTAAAACACAGTGTTTTGGTATCATTCTGTTAAAACTGAATGAAAACAACCAGTGTAGACTTGGGAAGTAATATACAGTTGAAAGTTTTGTACAGAGTGTGGGTCTTGAAATTGAACATACGGTATAGCAAAAAAGTGATTCCTTGCTCCAATGGACCCAGTGCTCACACTGCAAGAAGATGAAAGTAACCCCTATTTATTCGCCATTCCCTGAATCACTATTTTCAGTGTATTTATTTGTTGAGTCACCCCATCCCAGCACAACTTAAAAGAGGTTTGTGCTGTGGAAACAGGTAACAGAATCTGTTTCAGAATCTGAACAGATTCCAAAAGTGTAATAGACACTTCCCTTCTCTCTTCACACACACACACACACACACACACCTCATCCCTGATCTAACCCTGCCTGACACTTCTCTTTAACCCTTTAATCTTCTGAACTCCTCCGCTGAAGAATATAAATTTCCTAGAATACAAAATTTAAACAAAGAAACAAATCCAGCAGTTCCAATCAATCTGATGGTAGAGAATAAATGTTTCCCTGACTTTGGCAAAATTACATTTAATAAAGGACAAATTGGCTTGCAGTGCAGCAAAATGGAAATGGCATTTGGAATGGGTTTTGCGGTGGAGACACAGGGACCACAGGGTTTTTCAGAGGTGTCTCCTGTAATCTGAAACCCCCTGTGCTGAAAGGAGCAATGAAGAACTTTCTGCTCAGTTGCAAGGTTTCTTGAAGGCTTAGAAAGCTTTTTTGCTACTTTCAGGCTATAGGCATCCCTCATGTTCCATTGCAGTGTTTTGGGACTTGCGCTGAGAAAGTTGGAAACAACTCTAGGGAAGTCATTCGGATGCCAACATGCAAAACTCCACAAAGCTATGGTGCAAGTAATTTGCATGTTTAGCCAAAACTCCCTGTAGTATTCTGGTGCACCAAGAAAAATTATTCATGTGACTGATTCCCACCCACACACCCGGTAACCCAGAACTTCATAACTGCAGGTACATATGACTGTCTGTTTCTGCCCACTTTCACAACTGTTCCCAAAGAGGACTATCTTCTCAGTAGCGTCCAAAAGGCTGCCATCCTCCACTGGCAACAATAAAGTATTACTCTGTTGTTTCCACTCACACTTTAACTCTTGCCCTGGATCAATGTGTGCTAAAAGTTCACATCCTCTACTTTTTGCCAACACCATTTTACCTGCCCATCTAATTCTAAGCAACTACACTGGTGGGGATGTGTCCATTTAGTCCCTGGAACATTTTACTCCTTTGCCTGTCAGGCATCCATAAAAGAATAATGGCAGCAGCAGCAGCAGCAGCAGCAGCAGCAGCAATGATGATGATGATGATGATGATGATGATGATGATGATGATGATAGCTCCCCACCTTTCTTCCAGCCTGAGCCAGTGGGTACTCTTGAGACAGGCCCTTTCCCCCATTTACAAACGCTCTTGATTATTCAGCTAATCTTTATTTCATGGGCACGTTACAAGAAACACACAAACAGAGGGAGAGAGAGTGGAAGGTGGTGACATGTTTAAAATACACAAGAAAGGCGCTGGCAGGAATATAATCGTCCTTATTCTGCTGATATGAAATATTTATGGCTCTAAGTTGCAACGAGGTTCTCTCCCCCTTCCCCCTTCCGCTTTGCAAACCTTTCAGCACCACCCCTCCCCTTTCTGCCTTGGTAAAAATCATATTTAAACAATTCAGCACGGGGCCCTTCATTCTTACGCTTTACCCCCTCACCCAGCTGTCTCTTCATGTAGCTGTGCACAGCTGTCTACACGCATAGCCGGGGGGTACAATGTACTTCTGTCCATCACTACAAATGGGAAAACCAGGAATTGCTAGCCAAGCTACTAACCAAATCATAAAGAGACCCACGCATTGTGTTACAGTCTGTTAACTAGAAATAATTCACAACCATCCATTTAGCCAGGCCTGGGAAGGAGGGGGAAGCCTACAAAAGAAGCCCCCCACACCCTCATTTCCCTCTCCTTCCTTCATCCAAGGTGCCTGTATTTGATAGCCAAAGCCTGCTTACCCCCTTGGGCATTCTGTTATTAATTCATTAGATCTTATTTTATTTTATTTTATTTTATTTTGCTCCTTCCTGGTATTCTCCCTCCCCACACCCCTTCTCACAATTCAAACAGTGGTGAATGGACAAAACTCCCTCAAGGGAAACATTTTTTCACTTAGTTACAAAGATTTCATGGCTAATTAGAGTAAATGTGGTTTTAAGAGTGTTAATCTCTTAACCAGCTTGGCTGGCAGGCCAGGGCGCTTACAAAAGGAAGAGAAGGATGAATAGAGGAAGAGGGGGCTGCTTCTCAGGGTTCCACCATTATTGATGACAGTGTCCATCCTATCCAATAAGAGCCCTGTTGATGTGAGGGATCTCAGTGAGGGATCCCTTCATAGAACAGGGCTCTGTCTTGATATGGTTTGTATTCCCAGCCCTCCCCTACTCATGACCCCAAATTAGTGCCTGTGAAACCTAAAGCCTCAGAGGCTGAGGCAAAGGAAAGAAAGTTCTTCATTCTTAGAAAAGAGGTTTCTGGAAAGCTTCGATGATAATAACATCAGAATAGAAAGAGGATCAAGGCAGTGTATTCTACTTGGCAGGTACAGGCTGCTGCCTAACATGTTTAATAATAATAATAATAATAATAATAATTTATTAATACCCCGCCCATCTGGCCAGGTTCCCCTAGCCACTCTGGGCGGCTTCCAACAAAACATTAAAATACAGAAATCCATCAAACATTAAAAGCTTCCCTAAACAGGGCTGCCTTGAAATGCCTTCTAAAGGTCTGGTAGTTGTTATTCTCTTTGACCTCTGGTGAGAGGGCATTCCACAGGGTGGGCGCCACTACCGAGAAGGCCCTCTGCCTAGTTCCCTGTAACTTGTTTTATGGGCAAGTTCATCCAATGCAGCTAAAAAAACAAACTCTGTAAGATGTTTTCCCAAGCTTCACCAACTCCAGCTGGTCCATGGTTAGGGATGATGGGAACTGGAGTGTGGCAATGTCTGGAAGGGACCACTGGTTACACACCCCTGTGCTATATATAGCCTATGATGAGAGGGAAGGTGCTGACTTCTTCTCTGCCAAACATTTTGTGGGGAAGTTTTCTGAAACAGTTGAACCCTCCCCAGTCTCTTCAGTGGAGGCCCTTCACCCTCTTATCTCCCAGAGATGGATCTGAGGACACATGGACAAATAAGGAGAGCTGCTTGTGTGCAGAATCATTCTGTCTCTGCCCAGCATATCAGTTTTGCTCCAAGGTCAAATGTATGTTAATGATGGGGAGGTGAGGCAAGTGCTTCCAATTTTTCTTCTTTCTGACATCGTTTTCAGATCCAGAAGTGTTAAGGAGGGAAGGGGGTGGGGAGGAAGTAAGAAAAAGGAAAAAGAAATCTCCCTGTCAAACCACTTTGGCATGAGCTGGAGTTAGTTGTTGGATTTGTTTATTTATTTTATTTAAAATAAGCTTCCTTCTCTGAAGCAGATGGCTCCTGCCAGACCTGCAATCCATCTTCTCCTTGATACCATTTTGACATAAGACCCAACACTGCACTAAATAAACTCCAGGGCGCTGCAAGCCAAGGACTCCTGAGCTTGGCAAAACAAAAAACAAAAAAAACCCAGAGCCACTGATTAAGAATGCTCTGGATTTTCTATTGAGCTTCTTGTTTATTTAAACACGCCTGCCTTTTCCTTTTCTCTTTGCTCAAGACATCCCAAAGTTTTCTCCAGTGACTTTCATATTTTCGATTTTCACATGAATGGGTTGTGAAACCTGCAGTGCCACTTTTCCCCACTAGAGGGGGGCTCCTGCCGATAAAGGCTGGTATACTGGAAAGTAGATTTTGTATAGAGCAGTGGGTGGGTGATAGTGGTGCCGGGAGCGGGACACTCTGCTATGATCATGCCACTGTTCAGTATCTGCTAAAAACCACCCAGTCTTTTTCTTCCGTATATCATATGGTGAAGCAAGGCATACCTGTGTAGTTGTGTGTTTAAAATGTGATATACATCTGGCCTGCTCTTTTTGCGAAGTCCTAGCTGTGAATGGCAGTAGCAGTATGGGGAACGGGGTGGGGGGTGGGGAGCAAGAGCAGTTGAGTACTTGAAAAGCATTCCTGGTCATGAACCAGGTTGATATTTTCTCCCCTCATTTTATCAGGGAGAAAGACCTGCTTTCAGAATCTTCTCAGCATGGTTCCATCTTTCTATCACCCCTGCTGTGGCTGGAATGTAGCTCTGAGAACAACCACAGATGTTAGTAAAACAGCATTAGGAGGACTCTCAGAAATATAAAAATGCAGCAACTCAGAAAGCTGCTGTCAATTGTGAGGTCTCTCTCTTTCGTTCCCTTTCTCTCTCTAATCCAATATTAGACCTTGCACCGTGTCCGCTCGGCTGCTTGCTGTTTTGCCTGAATTAGGTCCCATCCTTGTGCTTCATTGGCTGGGAGAATATAGTGTGGCCTGACTCTGTTGGCAAACGGGGATACTGCTGGCATCTCTGTGGGATGGTGCATGCCAGCAGAGGGGTTCTGGGAAAGCGTTGGCCTCCCTCATTCCAATCTGATCGAGCCCAGCTTGTGTTTCTGAGTTTAATCTCCGCTTCTCTTTGGGCTGAAATTGAACTGGGGGGCGGAGGTGGCAGGAGGGGGGTGGCAGGAGGAGGCTGGAAATATGAAAAGAGAGATAAATGTATCGTGTTATGAAAGTTTAATCCTGCTTTGCTGTGGCTAAAATTACATTCAGGGCTGGAGATAAAAGGCATCGGAGTAACATTATAAAAAGGCCAGATCATCTTAAAAGGCAGAGCGATAGCAAGCCCAAGTCAGACAAGCCATCAATCCAATGCTCACACACAGAGGCAGTTCTCCAAGGGAGCGGAGAAGCAAATGAGGTGTGCTGCCTGTTCCCTCCTGCCTAATATTGCTGACTTGCTGCAGTGGGAAAAGAAAAGGCACTTGGCTCAGAATGTCCGTATCTGAGAAACGGCCGACCGGCTGCCTGGTGTGTTGTTTGTCGGCCACTTTCTTAGTGGGCTGGAATGGGCTGGCTGGGGGAACCTTGAACAGCAGGATCTCAGGGACCCCAACAGCGCAATCTGGAGACGATTAGCCGCACTTGGAGGATTACAGAAGGTTGAGAGGTCTGCAAATTTTTGGCACATACACGGTGCTGCTCAAAGGCACACTGGAGTGAATGTAAACCATGGTGGAAGTGAAACAGTGGAATGCTGTCAGCAGCTTGTGTGTTTCAATAGATGGGTTGGCGTAGGGGGCCTGAGTTCTAATGCTGCTCTTCTTAGATCCTGTGTGTATTTCATACTATTAAATAGCAACCCCTTTGCTATTTGTTAGAAATTTGGAAAAAGCAAAGGCCAAACCAGTTCTTCATCTTTCTTGAAGCACATGCATTCATCAGCCCTCTCTCCAACTGCCACCAATGGTTTCATGCTGTTCGAGTGCTTCATGTGTTCAGTACCTCTGAAGTCCTCAGTGACTCCTTTACGTGTGAACTTTTGGGGTTAAGGCCAGGAAAGAAAGCGAATTCAACCCAATATTATTCATAATGTTGCACAAATGGTTAATGACCAGTGAGGGTGAGAAATCTGGGAGAAGAGGAGCCAAATGGCAGTTGGTATAGGCCTTGCTGCATTACTTCTTTTTGCTGAGGTCGTCAGCTAAGAGAAGAGTTAATAGGCACACTCTTTCCCTGCAAAACAAAATTCAAAAATAAACACTTGAGATATGAATGTAGCAGCTCACACAGACTTATAACTGGTTCTCACCTCCATATTAGTTGGAGTTTCTGTTTATTGACGGGGATGGAGGAAGACTAGTCAAAACAATTTACTACTTGAGGCAATGAAAATACAGTGCTGCCCCTTCTCCCCAATTCCACAAGCTGAATGAATCCTATTGGACTGGAAGTTGAAGGGACTGGAGAAGACAGAAAGAAGCTTTGGGAATTGTCACCATTCAGCTCCCATAGTGGCCTCTCCCTCCACACACCCCAACTGCCACCACAGGAGCCTCTTGCCCTGAGGAGAGGGGAGAAGAAGCAGTAACAGCTTTTTCTAAACAAACAAGTTGTCTTATCCATTCTATTGTAACTTTATATATACAGTGGAACTTTGGTTTTCTAACATAATCCATTCCAGAAGTCTGTTCGACTTCCAAAATGTTTGAAAACCAAGGATCAAAGGGCTGCCAGCAAGTTCAATGGAGAAAATTGAGAAACACGCCTCAGAAGCCGTTCAACTTCCGAGGTGAGTTTGGAAACAGAAGCATTCACTTCTGGGTTTTCAGCAGCCGAGATGTTCAAAAATCAAGGTGTGTGTGTGTGTGTGTGTGTGTGTGTGTGTGTGTGTGTAACTTTGCTTTTACTGTAATCATCTTACAATTGGACAGCAATTGTAGGCAGCAATCCCCATCACATCCTTTGCCTGATTTTGGCCATCCATTTTTTCCTAATGGTAGCTCTGGGCTGGAAACCTGAAAAGAGAACAGATTGTGACTGTTCTGTCTGCTGAGAGACTTCTTTTTTTCTTACCTCACAGTGACCACCTGCCCCAAAGACTGAACTATAGGCTGCATCTAGGTATAGTTTCTCTTTCTAGGGTCTTCTGACCAGTATCTCTTAGTTCTTTCATGACACCTAACAGGGCCGGCTCTACATAGCCCCCCGGTGGCGCAGTGCACCACGGCGGGGGGCTGGCAAGCTGGGCGCCGGTCTGGCAAGGAGGGCGCCGCGCGGCAAAGCCACGCAGAAACCAATTGCGCCCTGCGAGGGCGGGGCGGGCGGCGGAGCGATCTCCGCCCCTCAGCACCAGGGCGCGCGATCTGCTCAAGATGGCGCTGACACCTAACAGCCTTTTCACCCAATCCATATCACCAATATAGAATTATCCACCCTCCCCTTCTCTGGCAGAAAACCCCATGTACATGTGTTGTGTCCAGTTCTATGGTACTGTAGTTTTCCTCAGCCCACCCCGAGGTAGCATTTTCTGTGCATCTGCTCTTCTTGTCCTTATGCTGAGTTTCCAACAATTCATTTATGCCAGTTTTCCTAGCATTTGCACCCCTGATTTGAACCTATAGACTTGGGTCCCTAGCTTTAGTTGGAATACAACTCCCATCATCCCTGACAATTGATCCTGCTAGCCAGGGATGATGAGAGTTGTAGTCCAACAACAGCTGGGGACCCAAATTTGAGCAACACTGCTATAGACAGAAAGTGTGAGGGAGAGCATCATTGTAGTAGTAACAAGTGTGGTTTTTCCCTCACAGGCCGGCCGGCCGGCAGGCAGGCAGGCAGGCCTTCTCCTTTGAAGTAAACTTCAAGAAAGTGAAAGGTGACATCTGGATAAATATTACTGTGACCTCTCACCTCCCATTCCTCCTCCAGCTTCGCCTTTCTTATCACTCCCTAATGAATCCATCAACATGGCAGCAGGAGGGAGAACAGCTCCTCAAGGCCAAAGCAAATTTTATTCCCTCAGCACCAATTTCCTCAGAGGTAGGTAAAGGGAAGAAGTGTTCCAAATTTTTAGGAATACTTCAGTTATTTTGAAGCCAACATCCAAACAGGAAAGGAAAGTCTCCTTCCTAGTTGCCTGGAGTGACCGGGAGGCTGGGTGAGTGTGAGATAAACATTTTTATTTTATTTTTGCAACCTCAAAGCACTACTGGAGTGAGCCAGTCTGTACTCCCCAAGCTTGTTGAAGGCAGCTGAGGTCTGAGGTTATCAAATACTCCAAGTTGGCTCTTGGGAAAATCACTGTAATTTTGTGATAGTGTTGTTTTCTCAGCCCGTCTTTCTGCTCTTTGCAATAAATATTTGCAATAAATATTTGAAAGCTATTTAAAATATCAGCAATGTTCACACTGGAGTGCCTTGGTCCTGAGCTTCTGGGGGCTTCCTGTGTCATTCACAAGTATGAAGGAGGGCTTTGTTCTTTGCAAGTTTCAATATGAATTCACCTGATCTGCACCTCCTGGACTAATGTGCAGATTGGAATGCAATTTACCCTACGGATTTTATATTTCTCCAAATTTTGTGATGCAGCTCTTGACTTAAAAAAAAATACCAAACTTGTACATTAAAATGCCTATTTTGGGGGCAAATACATTTAGAAATGTGTAATTTAAGAGAAAATATGTTCAGAAATATGTATTTTGTGAGAAAATATGCATTTATTGTTTTTGTATAATTTTAAAAAAACACCTCTGATTAATGCAGAAATGGAATGAATTTATAAATGAACATATGTGAAAATAACATAGACTAGAAATAGACTGTTCCAGCCACCATATTCATGGGGATAAAAATGCATCTAGTGATAGTGCAAGGCATAGTTCTTCCAACAGTGTAAGGCAGGCACCCCCAAACTTCGGCCAAAACATCTGGAGGGCCAGAGTTTGGGGATGCCTGGTGTAAGGCAATGCTCTTCAACTTTGTACCCTCTGATGTGTGGGCTAAACTGATTGAGGATGATGGGAGTTGAAGTCCAGCAACATTTGGGGACCCAAAGTTAAAGAATGGTGATGTAAAGGGCTTTGTGGTGTGGAATCAGGGCTGACAATAATTGGACTAAGATGAGACTAAAAGAAAAAAGAAACAAAGGATTCAGGCAAGTCTACTGAATGTGTTACTACCTGCAGCAAGAGTTTAAATGGTCCACTCATGAAGGGCAGCAGGTGGGTGATTGGATAGGAAAGGTAGATTAGGATGGAGGACAAGTACTATGCAGGAGCAAGGCTGAAATGTGGGAGCTGATGCTGGGTCACCAGGGAAAGCAGATCAAGGAACCATCCAAAACAGAGAACAAAAACATGACAATGATAGTGGAAATATAGGGAGCTTTTGTAGCAAGATCAGGGATTGACAAGGTCCTAGCTGAGACCTCCTTTACTGTTTGCACCTGAGCTGCTTCCATGAAATTTGCTTGGATCCTACACCCATGTTCTGGAACATGATACTCCACACTTACCCAGGCCCATTCCTCCCGTGATAGTGACTGTTCTATCCCTCATAAACCCTGACTTGGATATAAACAGGTTCCATTATGATCACAGTAAACCTCTCAACAACCCTGTAAGGTTGGTACGGTATTATGATACCCCCTACAGGTTGGTGAATGCTGAGTCTACAAGAGAGATTGGCTTGCCTAAAACCACTGAGTAAATTCATAGCTGAGATGAGAATTAAACCAATAGCTTCCCCACTCACACACTTAGCTGCAACATTACACCAGTTCTTATCAGATGCTGGGAAGCCAATTTTTATGTTTCTCCCTTAAAGCACCAAGCAGCATAAGGCAGCCAAACTCCCACTGCTCTTTACCAGTTTTCAGGAAGCTGAGAAAAACAGGAAACTTCTAGGGAGCAGTGCTTAGTCACAAACTGTTCTACATATGGAGGCTTTCAAGGAAGCTGACCACTGTTGTGTACAGGCCTTAGTAAGACACTGCTGACTCACCTTGGGAAAAAATAATCGGGTTATTTCCAGAGGTGATCTCTTTAGAAACAAATGCCTCTGGGAGAGGTTTGCATGCTTGCTTGAGACTCTGTATATTTCATTACTGGTCAGTTATCTTATTTGTAATCAGGGAATCCTATAAAATCCAGAAGAGGTTTGCCTTGTCTCTTCAGTAAGTAACACCTCAAGTGATCTTCCTTTTTTACCTTTCTCTCCCAGTCCATTTTCCTTATCTGCTTTGTCTTTCTAAGCCTGATGGCAGCTTCCCCCTCTTTTTAAATTGGCATTAACTGCTTTGGGGGATATTGTTTGAAAAGTGAAATACAGTATAAACGTTGAAAATAAACTGGAAAATGGAAGTCCCTGTAAAGTTGGAAATCCTTCTTTCTCACCTAAAGTTGGTCAGAGCTGTGTAAATGGATAGTCTGTGTGGCATTAAGAGAGTGAAGGAAAAGATCCATACCTGTCAATTCTACCACTTTCCAAATGAACCCAGAGCTTCACCCATGGGAAGTGGAAACACATTCAGTAGATCTCATTGATCTGATCTGTTACGGTTAGATGAACTTGACCTGAAAGTGACATCAGGTCAATGAGATTTACCAAACAAAGTCTTCCGCTTCCCATAGGTCAGCCCTGCGGTTAACCAAAAGGCAGTCAGGTTAGCACCTCAACATTTATTCCTACCACTCTACTTTGATCTTTGCCATAAAAGTGGGAGGCTAAGAAAAACGTGGTCGCACAGGGTCTAGGCATGCAGCAACAGATTTACTATTTTGTTCCAAACCTCATCATGCTAAGCAAGGGGTGTATCTACATCCAGAATAATTAGCCCTGTGTGAGTGTCTCTGGGAATTAATGGCATCTGGTTCCCATAGCAGACTTCTTTAAAATGCTGTTGAAACCCAGAGGAGTAGCTACTATTCTCAGAGGAGAGTAAATTGAAGGGAAGTTTATTTAGCCAGCATTGGGAGCAAAAATACTGTCACCTCTATACAGTTCGTGAATGGACTGGACTGTAGCAGTTTAGAGGACCTAAGATTGCTATATATGTCCTTGGTTCCCCAAGGACAGATGTATGGAAAGAAAGTCTTTCCAGCAGCACCTAGAGACCAACTAAGTTTGTCATTGGTATGAGCTTTCGTGTGCATGCACACTTCTTCAGATAACTGTTTCGACTACGTCAGACCAACACGGCTACCTACCTGTAACTGGAAAGAAAGTCTGTCATTCAGCCTCAGGTACGATATCACTAAGGTTGCAATCTTATGCACACTTAACTGTGAGTAAACCTCAATAAACACAGTGAGGATGTACTTCTGAGTAAACAAGCATTGAATTATGATGAACAGCTCACACTCTTCAATCCATTTCTCCCTGCTGCTGTTCAGCTGTAATGTTTTCTTTTAACAGTGTGAACAGTCCCATCTTTTCTTTAATGCATTTTAGTGCTGTTCAGATAACCTACCGCACTTAGACATAGAGTGCCGGAGAAATGCAGGGCATGTTTTAATGGCTCTAGTGCAGGTGTTCCAGGTTGCTAATGAGACCTTAATGTTGGCGGCGTCATCATTGCCATGCAGAGGCGAGGGGACAGCAGCCAAAGCACGCTCCCTTTAACTGGCACAAATGTTCCATTAAATATTGCTGTGCTGTAGGCCTGCACAACTTGTGACCCACCAAGCCAAATGCCCTGTTTTTTGAAGTCTCAACTGAAAAGCAAAACCAGGAGAGTTATCAAAGCCTATAGTGGGCTGTAATGTGTAGACAGGGAGTTCAACTTGACTTAGTGCATCACACAGTGCTAATCACTGCAATAGGGAAGAATGCCATGTTACCCTAGGATAACCCTCTTGTTACCCTCTTGAAGCTTGAGTCCCCAGGTGTTGTTGAACTTCAACTCCCATAATCCCTGGCCATTAGCTAAGATGGTTGAAGATAACAGGATTTGTAGTCCAACAGCAAATTTGTATTCCAAGTACCCAAGAACACTGCTCTAGGAAGTCAATGCCATAATTACCGTATATTTGTTTTGAGCCTTGCCCCTGATACAGCCTGGATCATATTTACAGGCTTCATGCAACACACATGGTGAAGTATCCACATGAACAACATTGTGGTGTCCTACGGTAGACATATTCACCAGCACATTCCTCATCACACAAAAGTCCAGCTGAATCCCTGAGGGTATCCTTCAAGGCAAACTTTTAGAAAGTGCTAAATGTGGTTTATGGTAACCACCACTAGAGGACTCACAATTATTCCATCCCCCCACCCCAGTACAGTACTCACAACTTTCATCCTCATTACCAAATGTTTCAGTGGAAAGAGCCTGAGCTAGGGAATCCTGTACATACTTTGGCTGCACCTTTGATATCATTGCAATGGAAGACCTAATATTGCGGAAAGCCTTTTTTCCAGCCATTACCCTCAATCTAGAATCAACCTGGGAGCCTCTGGAAACATGAAGCTTGCAAAGCTCAGTGTGCTGCTACAATCTGCCTGGGCTGATAGATGCCAAGACTGGTCCATGTCAGCTTTAAAGCTGTGTAGCAATGGCAGAGAGCCTGCGAACCCAGTTAAAGAGCAAGCCTAGGAGTTCTTATTTGCTTGGCTGCTCTCTGTGTAATAATGTTCTGATAGAAGGGCTTGTGCAATGCAGCCTTTCAAAGCATAGAAATCACACGGCATGGGCAATTCTAGTGCATCAGTTCCACCAAATAAATTCTCTGACTTGGAGGTGGTCACAGATTGTGGCAGCCCAGGCTGCAAAGCACCAGAACAATTTTTTGGGAAGATGCAAAGACAGCTGCTGCTTAAGGACTCCAAAGCCTGTTTCAGTATTTGTTCAAAAATGGATAAATAAGTAGAATATGTCATAGGGATAGTGGACAAGTGTGAAGTTTCTTTCTTTTTAAGTTTAGAAATCCTGATTGATTTCTATTTTATTTTTTGGCCTAGATTTTACCATTCTTCATCTGGTTTTCAAGAGGCAATGGTTGGTAATTTTGTCTTTCCAACCCAGAGCCCACCTCTGAAAAGGAATCTAGGCTTTAGTTGGTTTTAAAAAGGTTACCCTGGTTTTCAGATGTAAAAGGCCCTTATAATTTAACTCTAATTAACATTTAGTAGCCACATTTTCAAAAAGCTCTGCCAGGTACTTTGGAAATTTTGTCTCCATTAGGAGAAATTGGCCTGTGCAGCCCACAGAAGCTAGAAACTACCACATCTGTGTGCAGCAGAGAATAGACATAAAGGACTCCTAGGGATTGATTTGAGGGTGTATTATGCTGCTGTGTTGTTGAAGTTTAAGCAGGTCTTTGACTGGTTCTTGCCAGGGGTGGGAGGCTGCCTGCCTGTGGGAGCCACAACTGAGATTTCTGAAGGAAGAGCAGAATAAAAGTGCCATAAATTACAGCACCATAAGAGATGTGGACATCAGTTGTTATGCATTTGTTACACATTTTTGTTCCCTGCATTTTCTCAGCATCAAAAACATAGTATTTTGTTACTAAGGAACAACAATTCTTCTATTGCACAGAATCATGCTGTGCAAGTGAGGTTGAGCTGGGCTGCAGAACATATATATAAGAGCTGAAGACAGCTTCTGTATAGGGACTATGACATCAGTAGTGATAACCACAAAACTCTCCCATCCCCACCAGTTTTCAGAACTTTAATTGTTCAAGTCTTTCATAGCTTTGCACTCATCCAGCACTACCACTTCTTGTTTTAGAACTTTAACCCGAACAACAGCAGATATTCTTAATTTAAGCAAGGGCTAAGGTCTTGAATTGGTTTTGAAAGCCAGGGATCCCTGGAACATGTAAGGTCATAATTAAAAATAAATAAACAAACGTGCATCCTACTTTTAGATGGACACATCTTAGGTGGGAAGTGCAGTGTTTTGCTGTCAAAAACATGACAAGGTCCACACTTGTTAAGTTTCCACAATGCTACACCATAAAGTGTTCTCAGGCTACTCACAGCTCCCACATAGCATCTAATAATAAAAGAAGTTATCTCTGGGCACATGCAGAATGTATTTCCATCATCATTGAGTAACCACAGCTCAGGAATTAGAGGTTTCTCAGATCAGAATGTATAGCTTCCAGGCAGGTTTTTGTGCCAGAAGTTTTCTCTGTAAGAATTAACTACTGCATACTAGAATGTTTTTGCATCAGCATTAATTTAGCCAGTAGATGGCTGTATGTTTGAAAACAAACATCCTCTAACACATCTGACACTAGTTCCTTCCTCTGTTTGTTTAAATTTGTTTTTAATGATGAAAAATTGAAATAAGAAAACTCACAAAATACTGACTCATAGATGCAGTCATCCCCAAAAGATTCCTTCTCAGTTCTGTGATAAGCACCAACTGTAGATAACAACATGCTAAATTGTCTCATTATCAAACTACCTTTCTTCTTGTGGATCAGTTTTTTCCTATCTAAACTTTATTATGATGGTTATTATTTTTGTCTCTGCAACACTGGGGATTTTATAACTCTTCAAAAATACAAAAAATACTGAATGCCTGGGTAGGCTTGCATTAAAAATAGAATTCTCCAGATAAATATGCCAAACACTGACACAGGACCATCACTACTGTCGTTTGAGCTGTGATAGTGGAGCAGCGTGCACACACACGCACACACACACACACACACACACACACTTATTCTTCATGTACTGGCAAAGTTCCCTTGTTCAGCAAAATTACATAATGTGGACTGTTGGCTCTAAAAGCAAGTGAGTTTTGACTAAGCAACAGGATGGGAGAAGTGTTCTAGGCATTTTGGAACGAGGCAGGTTTTCCTGTGTTCCTGTGAAGAACAGCCCCATGAACAAATATGCAGGTTCAGAAAGATTTATCAGCATGCCAGACTATTCTGGATTCAGTTTATAGGGCTAGATGTAGGAAGGAAATGACTCAGTGGCTCTACAGGCCAAAGCAGCTTAGAAACTGACAAAAGACTGAAATGGAGCTAACATTCCCACACTTGCTTTCTTTGAGACAAATATAGGAAATAGTGGTCCCACTTAGCAGATCCCAGACCATCCAATGTCAGAGTCTGAACTGTGACACAAGAACAATGTTTTACTTTAGCCTGTAGGACTAAATGGCAGCTCTGTCATCTTCAGGCACAGGGAATAAAGTGTATGCTGTCCCTTTAATTATAATCCAACCTCTGGATTCTTTCCCCACTCTACCCCCATTTCCCTTTGACTAGGTAGGAGAAACCTTGTTGCAGGCCTGTAAAGTGGTACCGGGTACCTCGGTTTAAGTATACAATTGGTTCCGGAAGTCTGTACTTAACCTGAAGCGTACTTAACCTGAAGCGAACTTTCCCATTGAAAGTAATGGAAAGTGGATTAATCTGTTTCAGACGGTCCGCGGAGTACTTAAACTGAAGTGAACTTAATCTGAAGCGAACTTTCCCATTGAAAGTAATGGAAAGTGGATTAATCCGTTCCAGATGGGTCCACAGAGTACTTAAACTGAAAGTACTCAAACTGAAGTGTACTTAAACTGAGGTATGACTGTATTTTGAGCCCTTTCAGAGAGCTGCTAAGTTACCCACACCTGTGTGGAGCCTGAATTCAGTAGACAGTGCTCACCAGAAAACATGTGGGAGCTGTTCTCTGAGAATGTAAGGATGCATTGAGAGGCACTGCCCCAGTTCAGATGTCATATTAAACTACAGTTTATTTAGAATGGAGCCCAAGTTTAAGAAACACTGACATAGTCCCCATCCATTCCTTAGTCACACTAAAATGTGACAAAGAGATCATGGAACCAAGGAAATGCATTCAATATTTATTATCCTCCCTTTTTTCCATAATGGCTCTCTGGGCAACATGTGTGGGGTTGCATCCAGGCAGTGACATATCCAGTCTTGCTTAGTTTAACAGGCTTGTTGCATCGTGCACCTTTGGACCATATCCTGCTCCAGCAAAGGCCCCTACAGTGTTAACCATAAGTTAGGCCTTTCGTTTTCATTGCTTTGCATAAAATCTATTTCGAGTTATTTACTGGTATTCCACCTACAAAAATGCTGGTTGTAATTTGAAAATCAGGTAGGTTTTGTATTTAATTGAGCAAGAGTCTCAAATTTTGTCACAGTAGGTCTCCCTAAGTCCCTCATGTGTAATTGCATTTCCTTTTTCTGTACTGGAACCAGAAACAGTCTATTGCTGCCAGGTAGAAATGAAGTGCTTGGCTTGTGTCAAGGGACAAACACCAGAGAAGAAGGATTGCAAAAATAAAAGGTCACAGACCCTTGCATTACACTGAGAGGGAGGAAAAGCTGGTCCCAGATCAGTATCCTGCCATTTGAATGCTGGAACAGCACTTGTTAATTTTTGCATTGTGTGCACATTGCTGGGGATGCATTCTACTTGGTTCACCACAGTGTCAGATACCATGGGGTGTGTGTCTGTTGTTTACTCACTATTGCAATTAAAAAGTTCCTTAAGATCTCATTCTATGAGCCACTGCACAGCAAAAGTGAACATACAAGGAGCTGCTGGCGTAACACCATGGGATATGGTTGCCACATTTCAAAAAGTGAAAAACTAGTGATTTCTGCCCGGACACTGTTTCTGACAGTTGAATCCTGTCTATGTCTGGGAAATTCCTGACCTATGGCAACCCTACCATAGGAGGAATTCAATATCACCCTCTTCTGGTGATTCCATCAGCCTGCCAGGTGGAATGAGTACCCTCATCTCCTTTCATGTACTCTTCTGGGGGTTCTCGTGACTCTCCAGAGTGAATTTGAGGGAGGCATGGGGTTGTTGGAAATTCATTCCCCGTGTTTGCATTCATGGGATTGTTGTCTATCACATGACAGTGTATGTTTATATTCCATGGAGTGGGAAGTGATGAAGACAGGATGTTTGTGTTACTGTGTTTCCTGAAGTGGGACTATTGTCCTTTGTTCATTCTCTTTGCTGCCTCACGCTGGAAAGAAAGGGAGTTATGTTGCAGTGCTCCGTGTGTGTTAATATGTAAATAAAATAGATTAGCCAAATGTTGTGCTACTGAGTTCTGTTACGCAATTGCGCAAACTCTGCGGATCCCTAAGTGTGCTGATGTCAGTTGGCATCAGTTGCTGTGATGTTCGGGCTAGAGAAAGCTTTTGAAGCTCCCAAACGAGTGACCAGGAGGGAGGGAACATGCTAGTCAGGCATGTGTCTCTGCCAGGGTCCTACTCATGTGTAAGAGATCCTAACAGGGGTATGTGGGAAAAGAGCAGAGGAAGCCTCATTGCATTAGCAGGAGCCCATGCACTGGCTTCTGCTAGCACACCAGGTTAGTTGAACCATGTCCTATCTGCTTTGCACCAGTGTCACAAGCCAAGTTCTTGCTGTGACACACCAAGAGAAATAAGTGGAAATAAGAGGAATGGTGTTCTAGGAATAGTAGCATGCTCTTTAGACCTAAAGCTGAGCCTACACTGAGCTTGAACTGAAAGCTACGGTAGGTCTACACCAATATTTTATAGTTTAGTTTCCCCACTACCTAGCTGTGCACAGAGAGAGAGAGAGAGAGAGAGAGAGAGAGAGAGGAAGGAGAGAGAGAGAGAGAGAGAGAGAGAGAGAGAGAGAGAGAGAGAGAGAGAGAGAGAGAGAGAGAGAGTTTAGTCTAGGTAACTGGCTGAAGATGTAACTAGGCTTCCAACTTGGACAGCTTTAAATAGATGAGACAAATTCATGGACGATAAAGCTATCATAGGCTACAAGTCATGATACCTGTACAATGTCAGTATGCCTCTGAATGCCAGTTGCTGGAAAAGATGTGCAAGAAAGGTTGTTGTGCTCATGTCCTGCTTGTGGGCTTCTCATACTTGGCCACTTTCTCATACCTACTTGGCCACTGGGAACAGACTGTTTGACAAAATGGGCTTTTGGCCCATTCCCACAGGGTTCTCATGTTCTTATGATACCCACCCTCACAGCAAGTTGTATCTTACTACAGGGTTAGAGAGTAAAGCATAGTGTTAGGCAAGCATGTCAATGACCATCTTTATGTAGAACCTTCTACACCAAAGTCTTGCAAGAGGGAAGGAAATGAGATTTCATTCTAGGCTGCCGATCCTCTCAGAGCTGAATGATGCTTAAGGGCCTCATTATATCATCACACTGACTGGTCTTCCCTGTCTACATCCAACCCATTTCTCATGGCAATCACTATAGTGTGGAACTCTCATCAGCTGCATCCTCCACCCTGTTAGCATGGCTGGGGAAGAGAAAATGGTTTTTTTAATGACAAGAACATCCTTAGCAAAGAAGCAAGAGTCAGTGTTAAGAATAAAAGAAAACAAGACAGCTTGTTTCATCCAAACAGAGAGGTTATTAAAGAAGCTTGAATTAATCAGTGATCTGCCACTGCTCTGAAATGGAAAAGCAGGGCTGAGAACTGAGTGGGAAGAAAGTCACTATCCTAGGTACACATTTACATTAAATTATTATTATTGAAGAGGTCATACTGTGCTCTGTTGTGGATGCAGATATGCTCATCAGCCCTCTGCTTCTTGGGAAACAGATGCATAGAAAACACTTCAGTCAGGGGTGTTGCTATCACCAATGATCTGAGTACAAGACACCCATATTGCCAAGCATGGAAGCATTCCCACCTGCCTCCACTTCAGCTCCCAGTAGAATGGCTGCAGATTCAAATCTCAAAGTGTTCAGAATAGCATGATTACGTCTCCCTGATGGATCATGTGACTCTAGACAGTGCCTAGTAACAGATCCTTGACATTTATCCTTGATCAGAGTATCCATCCCAATGCCAGACCTCGGAAATCAGGGCAAAGGACTATGCCTTATGCAGTGTATGGGCTCTATACCAGGGAGGGTGACTCTAGAAGTTGTTGTCCCTTGCAAGGTCAGATACTGGGGCTGCTGGGAATCTAGCAAGATCTGGAGGTCCACACGTTCCCTTCCCTGTTGCTTAGTTACCATGTCAATTAATTATCATACCATTACTGACCAACAGGAAACTAGAACATTACATTTTATTCACATATCACTAGAATAAACTAGAAGTCTGTTCAGTTGCTCTAGTTCATTGTAAGCATACTTATGAACCTCCGCTGTTTGCATGCAAGTGATACTCTAGTATGGGAGAGGGTTTCTATTTTCTTTTTACCTTCCTTGTTGATATGTTGGGGTACTGTCCTTGTTTTCCCGAGAATAGTAAGAACCAGAATGTTGACAGACAGCAAGGGTTTAAATTCCTGTTGATTTTGCTCGGTGCTTACTGCTCACAAGCTCTGAAGATAATCCCACACCTGGAATAGAATTATTTATCCAGTAACTAGAGAGAATATTTCAGGGCTTGTGTATGTGCAGGCTTTTGCTGCTGCTTGTTCCTAATAATATCAATGCCGGCAGCAGAGTGAAATCTATAGCTGCACAGTCGGGGATTCGGAATTTCAGAACCTAATTTAAACAAATATACAATTTCCGGGTTTACTTATGTAACAGCACTGTGGCTTCTGTGAAGCCACCATGGGGAGCATTGAGGATTATGAACGCCACTCTCTTTTAAAGGGTTGGCACGGCCAAGGGCTTGTGTTGTTTTAATGGGGTGCCTGGGGAGTCATTTAATTTGGTGTTGGGTGGGTTTATCTGCTGCAAGGAGTTTTTCCAGCATACAGACGGGGGAAACAAAGATCTTCTTGCACTTGCTTCTGTGCTGTGCTTTGTGGCACGCAGGCAGCTAGTGTGCTGAACTTTGACACTGAAGTCTTAAATTCAATTCATTTGAAGTCAATTTTTGATACAGAGCTTCTCCATAACCTTGGACAAGGTTATTCTACCTCATGTGCCTGTTCCTTTCCTATGCACTTTTTCTACCTACCCCATCAGATCAGCCAAAGGGCTTCATGTCTGAAGCACTGAGGGTCTTCACAAAGGTGTTGTGTTCATTGTAGATGCAGTAATGTTGTCATATGAGCTCTGCAATGTCTGTTACATAGTAAGTGACATTAGGATTGTGCTACATTCAGGAACAGTATGAACTGTCCCATTAGCAAAAAGCAGCAGCCCATTATCCAGATTCCACCCCTTCGTTGGCCTAGAGCAGGGGTAGGTAACCTAAGGCCCATGGGCTGGATGTGGCCCAATCGACTTCTCAATCCGGCCCGTGGACGGTCCAGGAATCAGTGTGTTTAACATGAGTAGAATGTGCCCTTTTATTTAAAATACATCTCTGGGTTATTTGTGGGGCACAATAATTCATTCAATTCCCCCCCCCCAAAAATATAGTCCACATGGTCTGAGGGATTGTGGACCGCCCATGGCTGGAAAAGGTTGCTGACCCCTAGAAAAACCATGCAGCTGGTTTGTGTTTCAGCCCTATCAAGGAGTTGTATAAACCTAATACACATGCTGTGTTACCAACACCAGTGAAGAGTCTGACATCAGCCGTTCTGATCCAACAGCAAATATGACACACAACTCCAATAAGGGGTGGGGAAGAAACCCATAACATTAACAGGATTTGAGATTTAAATTTTGAAAATTCACTTTGTAGTGAAGCATGAAAATTTACTATATAAAAACTGTATGGTTTTGCCTAAGCCTATGCTTCAGTTGCAACCATTTTAACTCTCGTGCATTGCTTTGGTTTTAGTAAGGATGAGAAGTGGGGCTGAGTTACACTGAATTAGGTCAATGTTCCATCTAGCTCAGTTATGTTTATTATGGCTGGCAGTGGCCTCCCATGGATAAAGCAGAGGGTTGTGTTTCTCCCAGCCCAGGTCAGTTATGCAGGATTGTGCTCTTTAAAATAAAATGGAAGTTAAAGCTGAGACATTTTCTTATCTGTTTATTTAAATGTTTTCAGGCATAGCCCCCAAAGGTGGTTTACAGATAATCATTAAATATAGAATCCAACAAAATACTATTTGAAGTTAACACAAAACCCAACAGGTTTAAAAACAGGATCTTGAAATTTCAATTCATGGGCCAAAACGATCCAATACAAATTTCATACAGTTCATGCCATCAAAAGGTGGAATGGAACACTGAAAGGATTTCAAGGTACCCTTTTAAACACAAATGTTGTTTTAATGGCCATTAGCAGGCCTGTACTGTAGGTTACATCCATTAGATGCATTCATTTATTACACAAGCACTAAGTACTGTTCTTCCCCAGTCTAGAGTTGGGAGTTGTCTCTAACTAATCAGAACAAGGGATTGCAATTTCACTGTAGCAGAAACATGGGCGGTAGCATACAGGGAATAAAGAGGTCCTCAAGGGTGTTAGTTTCACCCGGAGCTCAGATCTAGAAACCCTGGACACAGAACCACTTTTAGCATGGGGTAAAATTCCTCTTCCTAACCCCATCCAGCCAATACACACATGAGATATAAAACTACAGGCTTTGGTTCCACATGATCCTCACACATGAAGGTTGTTGGCTTAGTGTTTCTGGAAACCAATTGGCTGTCCAGCTTCACAGTATTTGCAAATAAGTGATTGAGAAAAAGAGAACATACCTGATTTTCCCAGCATGAATATTCTACTCTTCTGAGATTTATCCGAGCACAAGCTTGACTCCAAAATTATGTGATGCTCTTTCCAGGTGAGTTTATCTATTTATCCATCGAGGGCTGATAATTTTGAGATGAAAGCCATGCATGGGAATCAAGGCTGAAATTTCAGTCTGGTTTCTCAGATGAAGCTCAAAGGATCTCAACGGGCATGATGCAGCATATATAATTACTATTGGGCTAGAGTTCATGGAGCTGGTTGTGCCTTTCTTCAAATTATTGTTTACGTAAATTCCCCACTGTGCTAAATATTGTATATACCGGTACCCAGATCACTAGACTGAGATTATAACCTTAAATCCCAAGTCACACTAATGTGTTTGGATGGGAACCTGTGGCTCAGAAAGATACAGTAGTCATTTTGAGTCATGGAACTCTTTCCAGTGATGAGTCCTGTGATTTAATGAAATCTGTGGTAGTGAGTCCTCTCCATTATTTTCACAATAGGGCTCCTCAGTGCCAAATGGAACATCATCCCAGCCCTGGAAGAAAATAATGCCTGTGTGTGGGGGTGCCTCTCTGTCCTAGACAATGCTTTTGGCAATCCCTTTTGGATAGCAGGAATGGATGTAGCTCAGTAGATGCTCTGCAAGCAGAAGGTCCCAAGTTCAATCCCCAGCATCTCCAGTCCAAGATAGGAGAAGACCCCTGACTGAAACCCTGGAAAACTTCTGCCAATCAGTGCGGACAGTACTGGGTGAGATGAACTAATGGTCTGACTTATACCCAGTTGGGCTTTTGGTCCATCCGGTTCAATACTGGGTTTCAGGCAGATCCCACATGGGATCAGGTGGTGAAGATCTCTGGTGTAGCCCAAAGCACACATACCACTTCTTGTCTGCATCTCAAAGCATTTTCATTCTTTTCCATATCAAGGAAGCTGAATCACAGAGAAGGGAAGTAACTCACTCACAGAGCTATTTAGTTAGACAGTGGCAAAACTGGAGATAGATTCCAACACCACCCACTCCACTTTGGCTGAAAATCACTATTCTTCCAAACCACTGTCTGAAGCTAAATGCTGTCATAACTTGCAATTTGCCCACAGTTATGCTTCCTCTGTTTCCCCAGACAATCTGACGTGTGTGAGGCAGAGATATGGGGTAGCGGGTGGGGGAGGAAAGAGAGAAGGCTCATCCGGTACACTTGTTGGATAAACAATATCTGAAACTGGGACAATAAGCGAGAATTAAGTCCATAATTCATGTGATTATGTTTGTTATCAGGGAAATGCCTTTTCACAGCTGGGTTTTATTCTTTCCCTCCAGCTCTCCTCCTCTTGAACCCCCCCTCCTCCCTCCAAATTTGGCAGGAAGCAATTATCGGAATACTGTACTTGGCCCTCCTAGCTATTTCTCAGATTTGTGAATACAATACAGTATTGCAGAAATATTATCACTGTGCGTAAGTAAAGGGCAGGCTGAAGATGGGTGGGCCAACAGCTCCTGGACACTGACATGTTTTAGATGTGCAACATTTCCATTCCCACTCTGGTACTGTGTATACAACATACGTTTAAAACACAGCACCTGACACCCCCAAAGAATCACGGGGACTGTAGTTTGTTAAGGGTGCTGCGAATTATAACCCTGTAGACTACAGCTCCCAGCATGGTGTGCACACAGCCACTGGATATGGTCATACCAGTACAGTAGTTTAATTGTCCACCTGCATCACAACTAGTTCTAATCCCCTGGAACTTTGGCAAGAAGGTAGGATTGTCCATTGTTGGCTCCGAAACTTGAGGAGGAGCTTTGAATGAGGTTCCCCTAGTGCGGGGGTGTGTGTGTGTGTGTCTCTGTGACACCGTGTCCTCCTTGCCAATTTCACCACGGCCCCTTTTGCCCTCTCCTTGCGATTCCAATCTGCAGCATTGCCCAGAAGGAGAAACCAAGACAAGTGAAGACTGACAGTCCTTCTTGCTCTTGATACTATTTGGACACTTGGAGAGGACAATTGAGCAGGCAGCAATTTCAAGGAGGAGGAGCTAGGTAAGAGGGCACTGGGGTCAACAGTACACCCCCCCCCCCGGTAGGATATGGACCAAAGCAGGTACAGGGTGATGACAACCGCTGGTGCCAACTGTGTATTTCCCTCACCCTTCTCCTTTTCCTATTAGTTTTACTCATATTTATGAGTACTGTAATGGGAAAATGCCCTGCAAAGTGAAGGGTAACAATTGCTTGATGCAATGTTATATATAACTTCCCTGCAAACAAATCAGAATGAATGCTCTATAAACAGGTTGTCTGTAAGTGACCAGAGTCTTTACTCTGATCCCTATGCTGGCACCCCAGGGGGTTACTGGTAAAATATATTTGATGGTGATCTAATTAGTCCAGCTTTACCACTGGAACTAAATGTACTTTATACCATAAAATAGAGATTCTGCCACCACCTACATCAGAGATTAAAACAGTTAATGTGGGGAGCAGTTATTTTGGTTTAGAGATCTAGGTAGTAACTTTTCCAGCTTTCAGCCTCTAACTGGCCAAGTCCCCCAAAGTGTTATCGGTAGTAGTAACTTGGTCAAAAAGACTACAGCATTAAATGTGGGTGAGATAATAAATACCATTGGATCATAGCACACAAGTATACCTGCCCAAGAAGTTAGGTTGATTATACAACATAAACACGGAAATTGCAGTCAAGGAAATAAATGTGTGTTTGGCAGAGCAATTAAAACCCGAGCTGGGAAGCAGCGAGCTATGACAGGGAGGCATAGCTACCACCCAATCTGCAGGCCCCATTTTTATGCCAGCTCTCAGCTGGCAGAATAGTCTGGTGCCAGTTTTCATGTCCCCTCTGCCTTCTGCTGTGGGATTATTATAGGTGCATTGCATATTGGAACCTGTAATTTAATACATGAAAAGAATTGGGGAGGAATAGGGGAGAAAGGGTGGGGTTGGGTGTTCTGGAGAAGGGCAGAGTTTATGTTTAGTTTTGGGTTTGAGTGAGTTGCTGGAACAAAGAAACTTCAAGCATTTGTCTCTGGCATTTTGGATTTCTTATAATGCAGCTCTCTAGCAAAGTTGAGCAGTTCCCAGAGGCAGTGCCCTGTGCCCCAATGCAGAACACAGGTCAAGGCAAATTCACACTCCTTCTAGCAGGACAATGCACATTTTGATAATTGGCTTGTGTCTGGAAATACCAACCAAAGGTGCTACATGGTATCTGATATCTTTGCATTGGAGACAGTCTAACCAATGTGGGCATAGAGTCACTCGCAGAGCTGGGGGCGGAGAGTGGGGGGGCTGGTGTGCATCCTGGGGGCGGGGTACCCAGCATGGGCGGGGGGAGCCGCGATGGCACCCTGCTGGGATCGCGCTGCTGGGAGCGGTGAGCTCCCCTGTGCTCCTCTTCCTCCACCAGTGCATCGAGTTACATGCAATATTATGCACTGTATTCCTAACTTTGCATGATAGCCCGTTGGTCAACATCCAGCATCTAAAGGTCGTTGGCTGTGCCTGTACCTCTAATCCTATTATGTTATGTTATTTATTGGCCTTCTTGGCCTGCATTGCCCCTTCTATTATCCCCTTCTCCTTACATGCTGTTGCCTTTGAATCTTGCAGAGTCCTAAATATATGTACCTCCCTTAAACTGAGTCTACAAATTGGTACCAGTAGCTCTCCATGGTTTCACCAGCACTTGTTGCCTGACACTTTCACTCAGGCTGGTCCAATGTGCAGCCCAAGGGCTGACTCAGTGCCTTTTGTGGCCCTTGGCAACATTTGACACACACACCTCATACAGCCCTTGCACTGCCTTCCCAAAGTCGGGTAAACAAGGCACTGGGTTTTGGGAAGGAGGAGGGAGGGCTCTAGGACCCTGCCAGAGCCTTGTGCTTGCTGGCTATGGGAAAGCAGGGTGAGGGTTAGGGGGTGTCATATTTTGACCTTGCACCCCACCACATGCATGACAAGGCAATGTGTGGCCTACAGGTTCCACGTTGAAGTACTCTTTCAGCCCACTTGGTATGAAAAGTTGGACTGCCAGACTTTAACTGAAGATGTCAGGGATTGAACCTAGACCTGCTGCATGGAAAGCATATGCTCTGCCCCTTCTGCCTACCTCCCTCGCCACCCATCAGCTAAGCCCTTTCTATCCATTTGAGCCACTAACAAGCCAGAGTGCACAGGAACAGATAGTGTGGTTTGATAAATAGGGGGGTGGGTTGAGGCTGGTTCAATAGGATTGCTCATGGATTATTATTTTTTAGCCGAAGTCATTGAAGCTTGTAAGATCTGCCCTTTTGGTGACCCTTGTTACAATATATGGAATTCTAGGGAATTTGTGACAGGCTGGTGACATATAACTGTGGTCAGTAGGGTGAAACAGTGCGTCCCCCTGTTCTTTGCAAGCCCATAATGAATCTTGCTTTGACATTGCAAAGTTGGTGAGGCAGAAGTACAGTATCATCTGCACTCAGAAAAACCAACCCCACCACCTCTACCTCGATACAGATACTGTATGTGATCTATCTATCTTGAGTCCCTCGATGTTGCTTCTTTTCTAGCTCCTGGTGGTTTGCTTTCCTTCGGTTTACTTTTTACCTTGATATTACCACGTTTCCTTCCCTGCTGACGTTTTCCAAAGTCAGGCATCCCCAAACTTTGGCCCTCCAGATGTTTTGGACTACAATTCCCATCTTCCCCAACCACTGGTCCTGTTAGCTAGGGATCATGGGAGTTGTAGGCCAAAACATCTGGAGGGCCGCAGTTTGGGGATGCCTGTCCAAAGTCTTGGCAAGACTGCAGAGCTTCCAGGGAAAACATAAGAGCTCCTCTATGCATTCATTAACTTAAGTAACAAAACAGCAGTTCTATACATACTTACCCCGGGAGCAAGCCCCATTGGGGGTCAATTTCTTCTGTCCAGACATGGATAGGACTAGACTGTAGATTTCTAAGCATTCCAGCTGAAATTCCAAGTTTAGATTAAAACAACAATCCAAGGAAACTTGTTTCTTCATATATGAGAATGAAAATACCTGTAGCTTGGAGTTCTTGAGACTTTTATGTCATTTTCAGAAAGCTTGAACACCAGCAATATTTGTCTGCAGGTCCTATTTGTAGATTTGAGGTGCCATTTTCAATTAATGCAAATATGAAAATACCCTTTTTAAAACAGGTTTTATTTTCAACATGGATAATATGATGGGGACTTTGAGGGACTTTTAGAATAGGAATGGCTTTGGGGAAATGTCCCTATCTCTTAAATTCTCATTTTGGATTTGCTTCTGAACAAACTCACTTAGGGTTGCCCTGCACAAGTGCTTGCTCTCTCTGATGAATCCTTACACATTTGTTTTCCAAGCATAGGTGATATGTGAAGGACAATCTAAAAAGTACCCAATTTCTAGTAAAATGTGATGGGATTAGTCTTAGAATGCCAGTTCTCAATTAGGTCATCATCACACTGTGTCTGTGTTGATCACAGTTTATCACATGGGTGGCAAATCTGTAGCCAGCCCTCCAGATGTTTGGACTCCCAGCTGCCATCAGCCCCAGTCATCATGGCCAAGAACATCTGGAGAGCTACAGGTTCCTCCTGTAGTCAAAACACGTTCCATACTGCTGCCTTACAAGCTTCAAACTCACCTCCATGATTCCTTATTTCGCTGTTGTGTTTTGCAAAGTGAAGTGATGGCTGCTATGACAAAGTCACCATAACGTCATTATTGGGTCCCTGTGATTGATTGTTTTAATATCATGACAAGTCATGTATGTGTGATGAATGGAAAGCTCATCACTCCTAACTCAACCCAAATTCTCAAGGGTATAATGAGCTGTGACTAAAAAGGGCCGGTGGGCAATTAAGCCTGCTTGTAAATGGTTTAGATCAGGCATCCCCAAACTGCGGCCCTCCAGATGTTTTGGCCTACAACTCCCATGATCCCTAGCTAACAGGACCAGTGGTTGGGGAAGATGGGAATTGTAGTCCAAAACATCTGGAGGGCCAAAGTTTGGGGATGCCTGGTTTAGATTACAGGCATCCCCAAACTGCGGCCCTCCAGATGTTTTGGCCTACAACTCCCATGATCCCTAGCTAGCAGGACCAGTGGTCAGGGAAGAAGGGAATTGTAGTCCAAAACATCTGGAGGGCCGAAGTTTGGGGATGCCTGGTTTAGAACATGTAGAACAATTCAGTGTCATACAATCATAAGGTTTGGAAATGTGCTCAAAGGTCCTCTGATCCAACCTTTTGCTGATGTAGGAAAAAGGCTGCAAAGGCTTTCCTGATAGATGGCCTTACAGCCTCAGCTTAAAAATATTGAATGAAGGAGAGTCCACCAGCTTCCTAGCATTCTGTTCCACTGCAAAACAGTTCATACCATACCACCTGGACCTTATTTGGAGCACCAGTTTGGAGAAGGCTGATATAAGAGGTTCAGGGGTTGGAGTCACCTATCACAAGGGGACTTGGAAGAAACCCAGCAGTAGGAGCTTCCAAAGGAATAAAAGGGATTTACCGATGAATTACACCCTAGAAAGCTAAATGTATCCTATTTTCCCTAAGAAAGCAAACTCTAGTTTAATGAAGCATGCACAGCTAAAGCACATCTAAATGTTTCTCTTGTTCCCATTGTTATTTTTGCAGGAGATTTTCTAATTGTCTGCATACAAGACTGATGGTAGTCCATAGCATCTGTCTACTACTAACAGCAAAATGAGAGAAAAGACTAATCATGCCTCCTGCCATCACATGGAGATTAAATGACACTTTTACAACTCCCCCCCCCCAAACACCCGCTCCCGCTTTTCCTTCAATGAGAATCACAGGCATTTAAATAATAATACTATGGTCTCCATTAAGATGACAGTGGCGAAAAAATCAGCTCAAACCCTGTGATTATGCCTTCAATCTAATAATTATTTAAATACCAGATAACGCCTTTCAGACTAATTGAGGCTTTTCAGCTGCCTGCATTCGATTGCACTGCTGCATTTACTCCCTCTCAACTTCCTTTACCAAATGGGTCCAAATTGCTTTTAAACTTGCATTTATAGGCTACATAAATTACTCTGCTCTCTTCTTTCCCCCACAAGCCACCCCACAGAGTGGACAGGCAGTATAAATGATTTGAGTTAACTTGCTTGTATTATTCTTGTTTACACAATAAGACAACCATAGAGTGAGAGCATGTTAGGGTGCTGTAGTGTAGGACATGTGCAGTGGACTAAGACATGTGGAAGCTGAATTCAAGCTTAGGAGGATGACGCGGTAACCTAATCCTGTACATGGCTGTTCAGTAGTACCTCCCATTGAGTTCAGTGGGTCTTATTTCGGGGTAAGTAGGTGTAGGGGTGCAGATCAAGAGCTAAAACTCTTCTGGGTCTAAAGCTTTTATGCAGCTACTGCCTTTGTATCAGAATATGGAAATAGCTTTTTGCTTTTACAATTGAGTTTTCTATTTATTTGTTTTTGGCCGTCTTGCATATTTATAGTTAAAGAAAGATGAGGTATGAATTTTGCAAATATATCAGTAAGTGAAAATGAAAGAAAATAGGTTTGTTTCCCCAAATAATAATTTGTGAAATCATCTATGATCAAATGGGCACAATATGTGGGTCATAATATTGATTTGAATCTGTGGGAACAATTGTGGAAAATAAACTTACAATTCACTGCTGGTTTTTAAGGAGAACTCCTTAAAAATGATCCACAGGTGGTACTTGACATCAAGCAAACTAGCCAAAAAGTCTAGATCAAAAAGTGACCTATGTTGGAAGTGGAAAGAAACAACCAGCACATTTTACCGTTCATGGTGGTCTTGTAGAATAATAAAAAGAATTTTGGGAGATGGTGTATAACAAACTTAAAAGGTTTAAAAGAACATTTTCCCCAAACCCAGAAGCTTTCCTTCTGGGAATAATAACAACAGAAATCCCTCCCAAAAATCAGATTATTCTATGGATGTATGTGACTACAGCTGCCCGAATTCTGATAGCACAAAAGTGGAGAACAGATGCAGTACCATCAAGAGAAGAATGTCACCTTAACATATTAGTATAGAACTTGCCAGCATGACAAATAAACAAAATAGCCAGCATGAGAAATAAAGATGATAAGAATTTAAAAGAAGACTGGACATTATATTATATGGAAAAATATTATAACAAGAAAATAATCGTAACAGGTTGACAAAAAAATACTCCGCAGTAGGTGTTACAATGTGGGATAATGTAAGGTATTGAAAATAACTTAGTAAAGTAAGAAAACACAGTTGAAATGATAACAAATAGGAAACCAAGGAAAGAGTGGAAGTGGAGTAAAGGCTAAGGTTTATAGGAGTCAAATAAATTGAAGGAATAAGTTATGTTACCATTATTATTCGTGTGTGTGTCTGTCTGTCTATATATGTTGTATATACCGGTATGTCTGTCTGTCTGTCTGTCTATATATGTTGTATATTCATGCTATTTTCCCCTATTATCCTGTGTCTGATAGTAGCACAGTATGATAATATGATAAAACAGAGAAGCAAATTAAAAAAATTAAAACAAAATAAAACAAAAGAGAATGGGTTTGTTTCCACAAGCAAAGACTCGTTGCAGCTTTCCCTAATCTGGTCCCCCCCCCCCCAAAATGCTTGGACTACAAATCCCACCATTCCTGAACATTGATCAACAACATCTAGAGGGCCACAGCATCTAGAGGGCCACAGCCTCCCCATCCCTGGTATACAGTCATATTTTTTACTACACCCTAGAAGAGCAGAGTAAAAGCAAATGTCCTACCATGTATTTTTCCTATAGTGTCTACCTGTCTGTCTGTCTGTCTGTCTGTCTGTCTGTCTCTCTCTCTCTCTCTCTCTCTCTCACTCACTCACACACACACACACACACACACACACACAAACACTCCTTGGTATCTGCTTTCACGCTGTGCTGTCATTTTGCCATTTTATCAGAGAACAAAGCTACTTAGATACTTTGGTTCTCTGTTCCAGTCAGTGGTGTTTATTACAGGTTATCACACTCCTTTTGTACACTTGAAAAAGCAGTTAGCAGCCTCAAGTGTCTTCCTTAGAGCAAGAGCACCTGAGCCACTTGATTTTGCCCTTTGGAAATGATCTTACTCCTGAAAGAAGGAGGGAGAGTTTTATTTTGTAAAACTTCACTTGGGAAATTAATGAGAGGAAATATGTGAGTGAGGTTGAGCTGAAAGGTGAGCTGGTAACCTTGCGTTCCAGTCCCATTCTGTTTCCACTCTTTAATTCATGTTCACCTCACGGTAACTCTCCAACTCCACTGCTGCAATCTTCCTCCTCATAATAGGAACTGTTATTTGCCTTTCATTAACACTGAGACAGATACAATGGCTGCAAATGAAAAGGCCTCCAAGAAGAGAAGGAGTCATCACTTAGCTGAACTGGCTGCCTGTTACAATTGCCCTTTCCCTCACCTCCCCCCTCCTCCATCGTGTCACTGTACCCCAGGAGCGTCTTAGTTACTTTTGAAAAAACACCTGTGTCTTCAGCTTCCCTATTTGGAAGAAATTTTAGCAAACTTAAAATGAAACTGTTCTATGGTGCTTGCCTATCCACCCTGATCAGCTCTTGATTTTGATGTGACTTGCTTGCAGTATCTTAAATTATTTTTAAAATGGGAAACAAGAACAGTAAGACTGGACAGCTTGTACACTTTTTTTTGACCCAATTGGGAACCCTTTTCTAAGATTGTAAGTGTTAGCAACTCCACACACACACACACACACACACACACACACACCTTGGATAGTTGGCTAATATTGAATTAACCCTTCAGTTGCATACTGAATAACATTTGCTGCTGCACTTCCAAGAACGTAAGGGAAGCTTGCTGAATCAAACTAGTGGCCCATCTACCATGTTTCCCCGAAAATAAGACACTGTCTTATATTTATTTTTCCTCAAGAAGACACACTATGGCTTATTTTTAGGGGATGTCTTATTTTTTATTACGTGTCCAGCCTCGCCTCTTCCTTGGAACCCTCCAGACCTGCGCCTATCACTATGTCTTATTTTGGGGGTATGGCTTATATTGCGCAAATGCTTAGAAATCCTGCTACGGCTTATTTTCTGGGTATGTCTTATTCTCGTGGAAACAGGGTAGCTCAGCATCCTGATCTCACCATGGCCATCCAGAGTCCTATGGGAAGCCCATAAGCAGGACTTGAATACAACACCATTCTCCCCTTCTGTGTTTTCCAGCAGCTGGTATTTAGAAGCATGCTCTTTGACATTGGAAGTAGGACGTGGCCAGCCGGCCGGCCATACCTTACCAGCCCTATTGCAAGGATATTAACATTCTGGTAGAACTGGCTCAGCAAATTACCAGTAGTACCTTAGCCAAATGACAGTGAACTACCTTCTGTAATTTAGGACCTATAATCCAGATAGTGGAGCATCACCATAAGGTTTCTCAGTAGAAGAAAAAGAGCCCAGACTTTCTTTTTACTAAGAAATGCATGTTTTGTTAGAAGAAAAGCAAAAGAAGCATCAATATATGAATTGGAGCAAATGGAGAAGGGGGTGGGTTGTAAGGGAGGGGAAGAAGATGAGCTGAAGTAGCAGAGAGAGAAACAAAGTTGTTTCTTATCCTTAGTCCTCTGAGGGAAATGGAGGAAAAGGAGTTCTCAATGGTAGATTAAATTCAAAGAGTGGGAACATCAGATGTTCCCAAGCCACAGTGGGGTTTCTATTGGACAGAAGTTTGGGGTAATAGGGCACAAAGGCAGGCACCCAACTGTGAGTTTCAAGAGTCAGTCAGACAGAGTGTCTGCCAGCAAGACTGCTCTCAAAGGCACACAAAATGCAGAGGCTCAAAGGCAGTTGTACTTTAAAGAAAACAAAAGACCAGGGTGTCAACTGAAAAAGGGCCAGAAATTCCAAGACAGTGATTCCAAGACTACTTTTTCAAAAGGAGGCTGTAGATGGGTGAACTCGTACTAGGCAGAAAAATCCAGCCTTGCATGGGACTCAGTGTTGTCAGAGAGTAGCAGGGTATTTCCCTAATCCCAAGCCTGAAGCTTACTGCTGATCATGCACATGCATGATTTAGTGTTATGTCTGAATATGGTGATTGTTGCTTGCCAAGGCCACTCAATGAAATCATGCTTGAGCTGAAATTAGAGCAAGGGATGTCTAGTACATAACTTGTGTTCTTAACCACAAGTTGCTCCAACTGCTCGCAATTTTTTCCAGCAATTCCTCTTGTGTAAAATAAAATTCTACCGTCCTACATTGTTCACTTGCATTACGCCTCAAAGGATTTCTTTGTCTACTGGGGGTCTTAGTGTCAGACGGAAGTTCAACTTTAGTGGTTACAGTAATGTTTCGGCAATGGAAGAAAATCTGTAGGCTCTTTCATTGTCAGAGATATCTATAAAGGTGTTGAATGAAGCTCTGCAGATTAATCTCAACATCACTAAACATTAACTTCATGAGCCCTTTACATCTGGCATCATTTTATGACACACAGTATTTAATAACAGAAGCAGAATTAATTCTGGTGCAGGAGAGAATCTTTGCTGGACTACACAGTTTATATATGTTTGTGAAAGCTGACAAGAACATCTGCTTTAAAAAAAACAACTCAACAAAATGCAAAGAAAAGATAATATGTATATTATTGTGAAACCTAGAGCTCAGATGCAGGTTCCTTAAGGTAGTGCTTTCAGATAGCATGCTAGAAGAATGTGATGTCTTTAGGAATTCTGCAAATTGTGGTATTTATATTTTCAGCAGCAGTTGAGTTGACCATACTCATTTGTGGATTTCAGCCTTGTAGGTTCAGAAAGTGGTATATCTGATTTAAAAGTGAGTGAACTGAAAAGGAAAAGGCTTGATTAAATTATATAGCCAAGCAATCCAGAAGAAGTTTCTGAAATCTACTAAATCTCTACGGAAGCAGTATATGGTAATAATACTCAGCTATCCATCTAGAACTTTAAAGCATTTAAAGCATTTCAAAAGGCAATTTTAGGCACATTTACCAAAAGGTGGGTCACTTATTATTCGCATATTGCAGAAAGAAAATGAGACTGGGTGAATGGTGGGTTGCCTGATTTAATTTGTGGGTGGTTTTTTTCGAATCAACGATTTCTTCATTCCCAGCACTACAACATTACACCAGTTCTCTACTCTTCAAGTCTTGTTAGAAAGGACAGGAGAGACCAAGTGGAATGGGGGGGGGGTATTAATATTCCATTTCCATGCAAACATCTAACACTTTAGTACAGGGTTTGCCCTGGTCTGGTGTCAGCTGCCAAGGCCCATGCTGATGTCTACCCTATACTTCCTGAACTGGGAAGCTTGGTTTGGGAAGCCACCATTTTAAATTTCCCACAATGTCCCAAAGTGCTTTCTGCTTATCTTTGGACCACATCGGTGAGGTCAAGAGGGGGGTCTTGTTGTCAGGGTGGGCAGCCCAGGTCCTCCATACACACTGCCCATGGTTGCACTCCGGGGAAGTCATTTTGGTGCTGCTAATGCAGCAGTTTGACTTCACCCCTGGAGGCATACTCCATTGTCTCTCAAGACAGATGGCTGCCAACAACCCCAAAATGCATGATATAGTATCATTGCAGGGCATTGTGGAAAATTTAAAATAGTGGCCTCCCAGCCACCTGACACTGCTGCCAGGTAAGCCTGCAGTAGGGGTCACACAAAAACTTTTCCAAGAACCTCCTTGTCCCTGGTTTTGTCCATGCATCCAGAAACCCAATGGCTAGTTCTCACTGAGATGGCAAGATATTCTTGCCTAGCTTTCTTCCTGAAATGTTATTTTTGTTTGTGCCTTAAGTCATATAGGCTCACACCTACAACCTGAAATAGTACAACCCAAACATAGGTTTATTTACCTCAGTGTGGACTAGGCCTCTGTGACAGCCGTTCGAAGAGTTGGACAAATCCGTGATACCATCCTTCCAACTTTATTTGTTCTCAGACTAATAGGAAACACACATCTTCACTACCACTTCCTTAAATGACCTAATTTACTCACTGCTTCCCCAAAGTTGACTGTCTTTCCCTTACACTGCTTCTTAACCTACTTTGCATCAGAACTGCTAAGTCATGAAAATCAGGTTATTACAGAAGGCAATTTTTATCTCGAAGCACTAAAACCTGTATTGTGGCTTCCTCTGTTGTACCTTCAGTTCATCTCTACTGTGTTTTTAGCCTGAGGGGCAGCTTAAAGCTACAGGTTTGAATGAGGCTTAGTTGGTTCTGCAGGGAGCAATCAGATTCCGGTTGGGTTGACTCACTCCATCTCCCTAAGGAGGCTAAATAAAGTAACTAGTGCTCTTCCAACAGGGCCCATCTGTATCAGGCATTCTGTTGTGCTTAATATGGTATCTAAACTGAAGCGTCAAAAGGGTCAAATCCCACATTATTAAAAACCATAACTTACAGCTAGAAAATATACAGTGTATTTCTTAGAAAGCGTTTATGGCTTTTAATCTAGAAAACAAGGTAACTGAATGTAAAAGAGGGTTATCAGTGTAGAGACAATGAATATACACTCCCCCTTTCTTCTATATGAGATTAGAATTTGGGAGCCCTTTGCCTGAATATGTGAGGACTTAAAACATAGGTGGGGTCTTTTCAGAGTCTTTTCATGTTTTAATGTCATATCAGTATGCCTAATTAATTTATGGGATTCACAGCTACAGTGATGTGATGGTGACTAACTTAAATCCTTTTTTTGAAAAAAGAAAGAAATTAGACAACTCATGGCAGATTGGCTCTCTCATAATACTAGAACCCATGATCATTCAGTGAAGCTGATAACAAGTACCGGTAATTCACACAGCACACAGGTAAACTACAGCATTTGCTTCCACAAGATGTACTGGAAGTAATGAAGGGATAAGTCTATCAATAGCTATTAGTAATAATTGTTATGTTCTCCAATATCAGAGACTTCTTAATATCAGTTGCTCGAGAGAGCTATTGTCCTCATGTCCTGCTTATGGGCTTCCCAGGGGCATTTGGTTGGCCACTGTAGGAAACTGGATGCTGGACTAGATAGGCCTTTGGCCTGATCCAGCAAGGCTCTTCTTATGTTCCTATGGAAGGACTATTGAGGATGACAGCTAAATGGAACATATACAATCCCAGTATACCTCTAAGTACCAGATAATGGACACAAATGATAGGGATGGTCATCATTTTCATGTCTTGATTTTGTGGTTCCAGAGATATCTGTTTGTCCCCTGTTGGTTGCGTGTGTAGACCCTTTAACCATCCCCAAATAAATTCTGACAAGACTCATATTTTGGTTTGGTTTTTGGCAGAATTTAGGCCACAACTTTATTGATTATAATCAAGTGAGTGGTTGCATAGGCTCTGGTTCGACTAGTTCCCTGCACCCTTGCAGGCAGCGCTGACCCAGGGCACACCATAGGTCAGCCTTGGGTGAACACCCAGCATAGTAGAAGGCAGGGTCAAGTCAGCCCACCAGCCAGATGCCCCCCTGGACTCTGGCTCCAGGCACAACCCCTCTCAGGGTTGACCAACCAAGAGTCCCAGGATTCCATTAACGGAATACCCATCACATGTTGTTGTTGTTGTTTAGTCGTTTAGTCGTGTCCGACTCTTTGTGACCCCATGGACCATAGCACGCCAGGCACTCCTGTCTTGCACTGCCTCCCGCAGTTTGGTCAAACTCATGTTCGTAGCTTCGAGAACACTGTCCAACCAACACTGTCCACCCATCACATAGGGATGGCCAGACTGCTCTGCCACCCCTATCACCTGAACCAGAGCCTATCCAGCAACAAGTTGTGATGATTTGCTATGCGGCAGGTGAAACCCAAATGGCATCAGCCAAGTGGGGAAAATTCCTGCCGTGCCCCTGTCCCAACGACAGATGACACATGATGGCATAGCAAGGTTATGCGTGCAAACCCTAAATATAGGGAGAGGTGGGCGAGTGTTCCGATGCACTGGCCCAAAAGGAAGCTCAGGGACACGTGCATGGGCTTATATAGAGGTCCCTTGATACAATTTTGCTGGCATCCCATTGGTCTAATTGCACCCAGCATCGAGGAACCTCCAATAGGGTGTTGTGGCCATCCAAACGTTCCCACCCACAACACAGGGTCTGGTTGCCAGGTCACACCGCAACACGTGCCCTCTTGTTAGGGAGGACCCAATATCTAGAAAGCTGGATGAGCAGAGCTCTTTGGTGAGATTTATCTGTGATTCCTGCATTTCAGGGGGTTAGACTAGATACCGTACCTACAGTTCTATGTCTATGATTCTATGATTCTAAGAATAATATTTCATTTTAGTAAATAGAGATTTTCTGCAAAAGGAGAATGGCTTGTTGTATTTTTGAATTGGCACCAACCTTCCTCGCCCTTTGTACCACCACATGCCTATTGACTGGCTCTCCCACCTTCAGAAGAGAAGAACCAGGGCTGCCTGAGTTACAGCAGCAAAAACTGTGCTCCTCCTTCAAAGTTTAAATGTTATTTTTGGCTTCTGAAACAAAAAAGCACAATCACTTACTTCTCCCCCTCCCTGGCAGTAAAAATACAATAATAAATTAAAAAGCTAACCATATGCTTCTCTTTCATTACACCCCAAAATCACTGCCTCACTCTGGGCTAAGGAGGATTTTTTATGGAATCCAACAGTTTGACATGCAGCAAAATATGACAGAATGGGGTGTTCCTGTTCAGGGTTCCAATCCACCCAGGTGTGCCCTCTATATTCTGTTCATTCCCCCTCTCTACTGCATACCCTCCAACATTTCTTTGATGAATATAGGGACGTCCCATTCCAGAATGATAATTTTACTATTTATACCCCACTGCTTTGTTTCGATGAAATATTACATGTATTGAGGACTCCTGGGTTTATGGTGGCAATAATTATAGAACAAAAGCTTCTCATTTGTTATGCTCTCTGTCCATACAATTCAGTGTATCCGGAACTTACTTTATCCCATTAAAAAAGGAGCCCTCAGGTATATGAGATTGTATTGGAACTGGCACTTGGATAACAAGCTTTTGGGAGCAGTTTGGTTAAAGCATTTTCACAGCATTAAGTTAAAAGAAGTTCTGGTTCTCACTTAGCAGAAATCATCCTTTAAATAGCATTGTGCAGCTGTATTCCACAATGTTTCAGGTAAGTAGGGAGTTCTTAGGTGAAAGGAGGATTATGAAGCATAAAGCATTTTGTCTCTCTCTTTTTTCATACTCATGGTGTAGCTTGAGGAAGGGGGTGGTTATTTCAGAGAAGGAAAACACACAGAGACAGCTGGCTTGTAATAACTTCATATCCCGGAAGGGTGGATAAAAGGCTCTCTGATGTAAGCCTGCATCACATAACCAGTGCTTTTCTAAGGCAAGCCTCCCATTTCCTAAGGAAATCCCAACCTTATGACTCCTAATTCTACTTGACAGTTGCCTGTGTTTGAATGAAAGGGAAGGAGAGGCAGGTGGGCAGCAGAAAGGATCTCTTAAAGGTCCTACTCCAGCCATACAGCTTGCTTATTTCAGTCCACACAGTGTTAGTTCTGTTGCCATATGTAATTCATACAACCATCTAGGCACATCATTGCTGATTGAAAAGTGTATTACTATTACTACCATTATTATTTTCTTATCCACACATCACCATATGTTTCTGGGACAGGTTGCAACAATATAAAACTCTGATATTACTTATTTATTAATTAATTTTATGTCCTGCTTTTCCTCCCAAAGGAAAAGAGGGTAAAGATGATGCTTTCAGCATATGACGAAAGCTCTACAATGAAGGTTGCAGGCATAGTGTGTTCCCACCACCAGCCAATGACTTGCAGTATCTGGATTTAAGCATTACTTGGCAAACACTGGCAAAAAAGCTTGTTACCAGGCTTGAAACCATCCTAAAACTGATTTGATGGGAGTAGATGTGTGGGCATGCAGCAGAGGCAAAAGGACTTGCATAGGCAGCATTTTCAAAGCAAGCACCACTAGCAGAGCTCACAAAATGCACAAAGCATACAAGAACAATGGAATAATTTACTTCAACATCTTTTCTTCCAAAGCACTGTGATTGGGCAGCTCTGATGAAATCAGTCTCTCTGATTAGGAGCAAGACTTGTGGTCACAAAAGACCTCTTACGCTCCCTATTCTGATGTTTTCTTTGTATGGCAAGCTTGCAGAGAAATGCCCCCAGATTAGTATGGAGCTCCTCCCTTCAGTTTGGGCATTTTGAAGAGATTGTTCTTCAGCTCAGACAAGTGCTGAAACTGTCCCCCCCCCCAAAAAAAATCCCCTGCTTTGGGCTCACCCACACCTCCATTTGCTGCTCTGCCACTTTCTTGCAGGAAACTCCACTCTTTACCACTGAATCGGAACAAATGATGATTGGCTTTCCACAGATTGCCATTTGTTCCAATTCAGCAGTAAAGAGCATGTTTTCCAGGAAAAAGCTGCAGGGCAAATGCGAAACCGTTCAGACCCATGCCTAGAAAGTGCAGGAAAACCAGAAAACCACTCAGACCCGTGCTTTCTAGGCACTGGACAAAGAGAAATGTGAATGAACCCTTTGTTTGGGGATTTGTCCAAATCCAACACACATCCCTATTAATGAAGAATATTGACTCAGAGCAGGAGATGGCCAAAAGAAAAAAGAGAGAAGGGAGGGCTCACCAACTATCATCTCCAGTCCTAGGTTGAATTTTCCTGTGGATCCACAATAGAAAAAAGGTTCCTCATCCTTGGTGTATATGCATCTTTAAATGTCCATGCTCCAAAAGTCTGATTAGCCCCCCTTTCCAATATGCATCAATATGTGTGCTAAAAGATGAACATATTACTTCCATCCATCACATATCTCCTGCACAAACAGTGGCATAATACCGATGCTTCCAATCACAACGTATAGCATGGCTCCTCCTTTAAAAGGTAACGGGACCCCTGACCGTTAAATCCAGTCATGGACGACTCTGGGTTTGCAGCGCTCATCTCGCTTTACTGGCCGAGGGAGCCGGCATTTGTCCACAGACAGCTGTGGCCAGCATGGTCATGTGGCCAGCATGACTAAGCCACTTCTGGCAAACCAGAGCAGCGTACGGAAATCCTGTTTACCTTCCCACTGGAGTGGTACCTATTTATCTACTTGCACTTTGACATGCTTTCAAACTGCTAGCTTGGCAGGAGCATGGGAGCTCACCCCGTCGCAGGGATTCGAACCGCTGACCTTCTGATCAGCAAGCCCTAGGCTCTGTGGTTTAGACCACAGCACCACCTGTGTCACCATGCTCCTCCTTTAGGTTACCTGAAATAGATGTTTTGAGTACTGTGTACACCAAAATCCAAGGGCTTCAGTGTGGTAAGTGGATGTCCAAAACTACTTGAATGAGAGTCACAGCAATTGCAGACTTTGTGTAAACAGCACTTTGCCTTGTCTGAGTCCATTGAGTGCTTTTGTTGGAAAGGAGAATTGCAGCTGCTGAACTCGACCCCCTTGCAATGAATGTTCTTTCAGACAGGTACTATGCACAGCTGATGGGCAGTGTACAGATAAAAAAAGGGACAGAAGCCGGTATTGAAAAGAGCGTACAGCTGCTGCCTGCCAGAACCAATCAAAGGCTGCCCTGCTGTGATAACAAAGAGCAGGGGTTGAGCTGCTCCTAGTCAGGGTGAGTGTCAGCTAGCTGAAAAGAGTGGAGGTGGCAGAATTGGGAGATTCCACAAGGCTTCAGCACAGTGTTCAATGCTATGCAGGTTGTCACTGACAGAAACCCTAGCATACTGTTTACAAGAGGAGCAAATAGCTTTCAAACAAAGCACTTCACTCATATCTGACTAGCGGCAGGAAAACCTTTCTTTTTACAGAGGCTCCTTTAGTATCTCTCAGAAGTTCATCCCCAACTCCCGCCTTTACATTTGATTTAAGCTCCCTGACTTGCCTGGTTCAGTGTTATTCAGTCTTAAGTTTCTGAAGCATTAAAGACAGAAAAAGCAAGTAAGAACAGGGGAGTATATTAAGGAGCTTAAAGCACACACACCAGTGGTGTCAGCTCAACTATTGGACTGGATTTGATTGATTATATTTCTATGCCACTTTTCATTCAAATGAACCCCAAAGCGGCTTACAAACAATAAATAATAATGTGATAGAACATAATGTTGTTGTTGTTTAGTCGTGTCTGACTCTTCGTGACCCCATGGACCAGAGCACGCCAGGCACTCGTCTTCCACTGCCTCCCGCAGTTTGGTCAGATTCATGTTGGTAGCTTCGAGAACACTGTCCAACTATCTCATCCTCTGTCATTCTCTTCTCCTGATATATGCTGTATTTTTGATAAAACATCACAAATACAGCATATATCATATGGAATAATTGGATGAGGCCCTGAAAGGGATGCCCCAGTGATGCACAGTGACAAAATACTTCATCCTTGTTCTAGATGGACATTTCACCTGGCCTAGGGAGTGAATGGGATGGTCAGGGAATGTCAGATAGCAATTGGACACAGTCTGCAACTGCTTTCAGTTTAAGCACAGGTATTATCAAAGGTGGGGCAGTAAAGTGAGAGAGGCAAGAAAAGAATGAGCATGGTAAGAGGGGAAAGGGTTTGGTTTTGTTGAGAGGCAACTTCAGTGCTTCTTTCCATGTGGCCCATGTATGGGAAAGGAGTAGAATGTGAAAGGTCCAATATTCAGTCCCAAGCATCTTCAATTGAAAGAGCCCAGGCAGGATGGCAAGGAAAGATGCCCATCAGATAACCTGAAAAGCTAGTTCCAGGAAGAGTAGATGGTACCAAGCTGTGTCAACCAATGCTGTGTCTTGGAAGAAGCAGCTTCATTACATAATGTCTGTATGATTGTGCCTGTGTGGGAGAAGGCCAAAGAAAATATGTAGCGGCAGCCATGGGGAGAGTAAAGGTTACATTGATTTCTTCTAAGTAACTTTGCTTCAGCTCAACTTGCCATAGTATCTAAAGAAATATGGTGCTCAGATGCATGGCTTGTTCAATCCATGCTCTTACTAACTAGACATTTTCAATAGATGTGCAAACTTTGCACTTCTTCTTCTTCTGCAGAAAACAATATATATACCAACTAATAATTTTGCACCAGTCTCCTTGATCAACACCGTTCTCTCCTCACTTCTTGCCTTGCCCAATGAACAGACATGAAAATGCTCTGGTATCGCTTTCTAATAGCCCAAGGCTCTGTCTGCACTTTTCCCTGCTGCCCCTCCATGCAAGAGGAGAGACATGGCAACACATTGTACCTTACAAAGCAGATATTCCCCACGAACATCACTTTCCACCTCAGAGCAGACCCCAGTGGTGAACCATCAGGCAGTTGCTAAGGTTATAAATGAAAGCTCACACTGCAATAAGTTGAATTCAGGTCTCCTGGGACTCTTTGTCTTCATCCAGGGGTCAAAATCCCCAGCATGGTTGCATATTGGTGAGTGGTTGAGGCCACTTGATGCAGATTATGCAAGCAGGCATGGAGCCAGCCCTTTGTGGGCTTGCCAATTACAGAAGGTGCAGACACAGCCTAAGGCACCAAAAGGCCTGTGCATGTGAGGAATGTAGAAACAAACAGGAGGTGCTGCAGACATGTAAGCCATCTCTGCCTGATATTTCTTTCTCTTTAATTACATTGTAACCCTCATGGATTTCACAGAGAGGAAACCCTTCTTATTCACCTGTCAATTCAACACCTTGTCATAAGCCCCCCTCCCAGCCAAGGTTCTTAGATCTGATGCCTGGGTAGGTGAACTGTCTGCAAAATACTTGTCTTTGGGCTGAGATTGATTATTCCCTCCTGCAGCTGAATGAACTCATGACTCAGAGCATATTATGAGCAGTTAAACTGCGTAACAATTAATGCACAGAGGCGGAACAGAGTGCTAAAGCCTGCAGTGTTTACCCAAATGGGAACGCTGTTCATGAGTTTAGAGATGTCCTCTTTTGATCTCAAGGAGTTTTGGTGAGTGGGCAGAGGAGTGTTTAAATTCTATCTACGTGATATTTTAGGGCTAATCTCCCCCTCTGTTTTTTCCCTTTTCTTTTTTCCGTAGAATCATGTGAGAAACACTGCTGTGGCAAGAGACACACACAGGGAGTTTTGAGGTTCACACTCTCTTTCCTCCTCACTCTCCACCGCAGGATGGAACAGAGAAAGATCTGGCCTCGGATATGGGACTCCGAAGACTCATCGGTGGCCTTGGTGTTTCTTTGCCTGGTTTTATTTTCATGGAACGCCACTAGCACTCCCATCTATAACACCTTCCACTCTGAGAACCGTGATTGGACTTTCAACCATTTGACTGTCCATCAGGCCACTGGAGCAGTCTATGTGGGAGCCATCAATCGGGTTTACAAGCTGTCTGGAAACTTGACCATCTTGGTTGCTCACAAGACAGGACCAGAGGAGGACAACAAGTCCTGCTACCCACCACTCATAGTGCAGCCCTGCACTGAGATCCTAACACTGACTAACAATGTGAACAAGCTGCTGATAATTGATTACACAGAAAATAGGCTATTGGCCTGTGGGAGCCTCTACCAAGGAGTCTGCAAGCTGCTGCGATTGGATGATCTCTTCATCCTGGTGGAACCATCTCACAAGAAGGAGCACTATCTTTCCAGTGTTAACAAAACTGGCACTATGTATGGAGTTATAGTTCGCTCTGAGGGTGAGGATGGGAAGCTTTTCATTGGTACAGCAGTAGATGGCAAGCAGGATTACTTCCCCACTCTCTCCAGCCGGAAGCTGCCACGTGACCCAGAGTCATCAGCTATGTTGGATTATGAGCTTCACAGTGACTTTGTTTCATCACTCATAAAAATCCCTTCAGACACACTGGCATTGGTCTCACACTTTGACATCTTTTATATCTATGGATTTTCCAGCGGCAACTTCGTCTATTTTCTGACTGTCCAGCCAGAGACTCCTGAGGGTGTCTCCATCAATTCAGCTAGCGATCTCTTCTACACATCTCGAATTGTGCGTCTCTGCAAGGATGACCCCAAGTTCCACTCCTATGTTTCTCTGCCATTTGGTTGTGTCAAAGGTGATGTGGAATATCGTCTCCTACAGGCAGCCTACCTTTCCAAGCCCGGGGAGGTGCTGGCCAGGTCCCTCAATATCACTGCCCAGGATGATGTCCTTTTTGCCATTTTCTCCAAGGGACAAAAACAATATCACCAGCCCCCTGATGACTCAGCTCTTTGCATCTTTCCCATCCGTGCTATCAATGCCCAAATTAAGGAGCGCTTACAGTCTTGCTACCAAGGGGAAGGCAACTTGGAACTCAACTGGCTGCTTGGGAAAGACGTTCAGTGTACCAAGGCGGTAAGAATGTTCACAGTATTTCACCTAGATTTCCTTCAGAAGAAGATATAGAAAATATCATAGTGGTAGTATCACTTGAGTAGCAACATAAATTCCAGGGTGTAAAAACTGATTTCTGATATACTTCATAGGAACCTGGAGAATATCTCTTGAAGAATTGTTGCCTTCTGATTAATAATATAATGATTATTTTGGTTCAAGTAGGTTCAAATAATAGGCTTCCTCTACGACCCTGAGCAAGTTCTCTTTTCTCATACTCGTGTGGAAAATAATAACACCAATAATGATGTATCAGCTTCAGCAGGTCATTGGGAGGGATAACTAGTTATGGAAAATCTTTTTAAAAAAACATTTGCCATTTATCAGCATTCTTGCATAAAGCAGAGGTATTATCGAGTTATTTCTGCCATTGCTCCCCAAGTATCAAACTGAGAAATAGAATCCATTCATTAATTACAATGGAAAGGCAAATTCTTTTATGGCCAAGAGCTGTTCTTCTGTTATAGTAATGGAGGGCAAGACTAAGATTGGGTAGATTCCATTTCTTCTTGAAATCTGGTCTGAAGCCAAACCTGAAAGTGCAGCAAAGAAGCACCCTTCTTCCCTAAGCAGGAAGGTTTCATGCAAACAAGCCTGAAAGATTAATGACCAATTTCAGTTGTACATTTTGGTCTTCTTGGATATTGATTAATGTAGCTGGCCCACTTGGATAAGTGCAGAAGATCCAAGACAGAGAAAAATCAATTTATTCTGTAGCTTTTTGTGCAAATAAAAGAAATTGGGGTGTTAAGAGACATCCCATTTAAGGTGTACATTCATGCAGCTAGTTGTGCCAGGGTAATGAAAACATTTTAAAGACAAGGTTCCTTAATTTCACTGCAGCTAGATAGTCACCCTGTTTGGTTGCACTCACCATACAGAAGTTGCTATGTAGCATTCACTTGTTATTCAGGATCTTCATTTTCATTTTCTAAAATGCTCAAAGTTTTTATAGAGGGGGGTGGTATCTTAACATTTATTGCATAGGTGAGGAACCTCAAACCTGGAGGGCCAGCTGCAGCCCTCCAAGCTGCTCTGTCTGGCCCTTAGGACCCTCCCCAGGCCATTGCCCTCACCACCCCTGCTTTGAGCCAACCTTTAGCATTTTTCCCTGGCTGGAAAGTGTCCTTGAATTCTCATAATGCTTCTTGCTTGCCTGGATAGAGAATAGTAAGAGGTTTGTGACTATAGAGGTAAGATTTACACTGGTTGTTCTATCCACATTTGCCTATTTCCTGACATGTGCCTCCCAGAAGGCAATGTGGCCCTTGGAATGGGCCATGCTCCTGATTTATAGGGGGGGGAGGGAAATGATAGACAGCCAGCTTTTGAGGCCGATGGGGGGGGCAACGTTGCACAAACGACATCCCGACATTGCACACGTGATGTCAGGATGTTGGGAGGCGCCGGGGAGAAGCCAAATGCAGCAGCCACACTGTTCACTAGCTGGTGGCTCCTCCTGGCACCACCACTGGTGGGAGGCTGTTTTGACTCTCCTTCCCCTCCATGGCAGGAGGAGGAGAAGGAGCCTCTGTGGGTTTTTGGCATGGGAAGCCCTGGCCCCGATCCCAAAAATGTAAGGGTTCCCAAAAGTGCTCCTGGAGCTGATTGCAAGTACTTGTGGGAAAGCTCTCTTAAAAGCAAACTGTTAATTCTTGCCATTAAAGCTGGATTGTGTGGAGATGACTGTTTGCATGAAAGAAGGGACCAAACACATAGAGAAAATCCGTTTCCTTTCTCCCTTCAGAGTAAAGAGACCTGTACTTTCTCTGGCTGTTTTTGATATACAGTACTACTAACAGCTGAATCTTTTTCTTCTTTTCTTTTGACAAGTGGGGGAAATGATATAGCCGATTTCAGCCATCACCTCTCTGCCATGTCATTTGCAGAGGAAGAGTAGAATGAAGAGCTCTGTGTCTGAATGAGGAAAGTCCAGTGTACTAAAGATGGTACTAAACTCAATTCAGGGCTGATAAAAGGGCTTAGGAGTTAGCTCTCTGCTTGGCTGGCTTCCTGGGTCTGTTGAACTGTGGAAGCAAAAATGCTAACAGGTGATGGAATAAGGAAATGAGGATGGGGTGCATTACAGGAAGCAATGCATCCTAAGGACTTCAAGTAGCATTTTGCTTAGGTCTATATACACTAGCAGCTAGTGAGAAGACAACAAAGATATGAAGGTCAGTTTAGAGCTAGGGTGGGGAACCTGTGGGGAACTTCCAGGTATTGTTAGATTAAATCTCCCATCAGCTCCTGTCAGCCAATGTTCAGGAAACATGGGAGTTGTCTTTCAACATCTTGAGAACCACAGGTTCATTCCTCACCCCCTGTAGTTATGATGTTTCAAGGTGTGTGCAAGACCTCCTCTTCTCAACGAAGGTAGGGAAATTACGAAACACAGAGGAATGTGTGTGATCAATCATTTCCTTGGGGAAAAGCTATAGCTCAGAGGTAGAGCATCTGCATTGGTTTAGGGCTGGGGATATTCCCTCTCTGAAATTCTGAAGAGCTATGCCAGCCACTGTAGACAATGCTGATCTAAAGAGGCCAATGGTCTGACTCAGTATAAGGAATCTTTGTTCCTTAGGTCCAAAGTCTGCAAAATGTAATTGAGACACCAATGGAAATGATATATGCTGTTGTGTGCCTATGCACATACATGAGTGCACTTCTGCAAATGGTTTTGTAAAACATGTTCTGAGGATGCCACAATGAACTGAATCTTCCATGCAAGTCTTATAGGAGATCTAAAAAGGATATGGTCTCAGATATTGGAATGCTGCCTTGGGCCCAGCTGAACAAAGATTTGTTATACACTAAGGGTTGTCACATGTTGCTTAGGGAGGCTGAGCCTTATGAAGGTTGCTTTGTCTCCACTTACTTGCCTGTCATCCACACTTACCAAAATGCCTTCTCCCTTTCAGCCAGTCCCAATAGATGACAACTTCTGTGGATTGGACATTAACCAGCCACTGGGAGGTTCCATACCAGTAGAAGGGGTGACTCTTTACACATCCAGCCGTGATCGGATGACTTCTGTCACTTCATATGTCTACAATGGCTACAGTGTGGTGTTCGTGGGCACCAAGAGTGGCAAGCTGAAGAAGGTAAGTTTGTTCTTTTGGCTCTGGGGAGCTCAAGACCATATCTCTTCTTTTCTCTGTCTTTTGCTGGAGAGTATAGCTGGCTTCCAATAGTTGTAGAGGCCAGTTTACTGATAAGTATAAATGTAATTTGAAAATAAAAAGGGTACACTTGAAACCATCAGACGGGTAAGTGTAATTTGTATTTGCTGTCAGGTATGCTCTAAAGTCAAAGCCCAGCCATTAAAAGCACTACAGAGATATAAAAGTCACTAGAAATGTAAAGACTCTCACACATGCACAGATTCTTGTGGAGTTCTCATTGCTTTACAAAGGGGGAAAAATAGATTTTATCATTCTCCTGGGGAGATGCAATTCAATATACCTGAGACTGCATGGTCTGCTTAATAACCACTTTCTCCCGCAGTTCCATGTAAGAGGTACATCTGGATGTTCACAAGGATTGCCTTAGACAATACGCAAGGCATCCAAAATTGTTTGTACTTGTTACTTTAAGAAATGTGTTCTTTCACATAGAAATGTGATTCTTTACTGGTTGCTTAGGAAGCAAGAAACTGTCCAAAAATGTCTTCAGTTGGAGAGAGTGAAAGGGCATCCTTTACAGAGTGTCTGTTTAGTGATGGTTTGGCAGAGCAGTGAACATGGATTTTAACAGTACTAGATGGTGCCCATCATTTATGTTCTCTTGCTGGCTTTTTTTCACTGTCAACGTAGACTTCTGGAATACAAATGTTCATGGGATTGGATTCTGCTCTTCTCAAGTCACCCCGAAGGTTATTGTGATCAAAGACCTTAGTGGGACAGGATTCATGTGTCATGTTTGCTCAGTTCATTGTGGCAGCTCCTCCTCCCTGTACCTTCTCCACTTGTCTCCTTGCTGACTGTATTCATTGAAGAGTGCTTATTGACCCATTGCAGCACTGATAAGTGTCATGTCATATCAAGCTTGTTCTACCTTCAGAAGTTGTCAGGAACACAGTGCCATGCTTCTCATCTCCCACAGCCTAAGCATGTGTGGTGCTTCAGACAGCAGTGGGAGAAATGGTATAATACCAAAGTGGGCTGTGCAGTGTGGCTAGCTGGCTGGCTGACTTCCTCAATGAGTGTGGATGGATGTCTTGGAAGAAAAGGGAGATATTTGCTACCATACAGTAAGAAGCTCCAGTAGTAAATGGAGAAGGAGGGAAATAGTGCAAACCTGTGCATTGACATCAGTTAGCTGGCTTTTAACACGTGGTGTTTTTAGGTATTCAATATTAAAATCACAGTTGGGTAGTTTCACAGTTATGCCACTACCAAGAATTAACGTGTTGCACTGTATTTGAGGCTCATCCATTTATTCATGGCCACAGATTTGCACTGAGAACTGATCTTTAATCTCTTTTGGAAATACTATCTGTATGTTTACCAAAGCCTGGTGAGCAGGCACTCTTGATAGCACTCCTACTGCTTGCTAGTAAAAGTCCTGCTTTGGACTGGACAATATCTCCTCTCTCTGTTGAGAAGGGAGCGGGTTAACTGGCAATGGTAGCCTCTTGGGCAGCCCATAGCCTGAGGTAAGCTTTGCTTTTCTGAATGTAGTCTTGCCTCTCACCTTCCACCCTTGTTACTGACCTTTGTGTGATAGATTGACTTCATTAGATAACATTCCTTCCTGTTTGCATCACAGAGGAAAGGCTACTTGCCTGAGGCAAAGAAATAGTCCAAATTCCTTTTGCCCTTAAAGAAAAGCCTTGTTTTGTGGAACTTAGGAGTCAGTGATTAAGTTGGACTTTCCATTCCATATATCCATGTCAAAGCTCATTGCTAAATTACTGTCAGCAGTCTCCAAATACATTGATCCATTCCTTTCCATTGAATGATAAAAAAGCTGGTGATTTTGACCTGTCTTGGGCAGGTACCAGTTTTCATTTTGAATGGACAGAAAGCAGCCTGGTACCTGTGCATAAAAATGCAACATAGTACAAGATACCAGCGGGGCAACATTTTTATTATATTATATAAACAAAATAGCCCACCATTCTGCCAAAGAGCTCAGGGTGGCACACATGATTCTCTCTCTTCCCCATTTTATTCTCACAGCAACCAGTAGGTTAGGCTGAGGTATGGCCACTGCTCAAGCTCACCCAGCATGGCTTTATAGCTGGGTGGGTATTTGAACTGTGGTCACCTAGGTATGCAGATGACACAACCTTGATGGCAGAAAGTGAGGAGGAATTAAAGAACCTTTTAATGAGGGTGAAAGAGGAGAGCGCAAAATATGGTCTGAAGCTCAACATCAAAAAAACCAAGATCATGGCCACTGGTCCCATCACCTCCTGGCAAATAGAAGGGGAAGAAATGGAGGCAGTGAGAGATTTTACTTTCTTGGGCTCCTTGATCACTGCAGATGGTGACAGCAGTCACGAAATTAAAAGACGCCTACTTCTTGGGAGAAAAGCAATGACAAACCTAGAGAGCATCTTAAAAATCAGAGACATCACCTTGCCGACAAAGGTCCGTATAGTTAAAGCTATGGTTTTCCCAGTAGTGATGTATGGAAGTGAGAGCTGGACCATAAAGAAGGCTGATCGCCGAAGAATTGATGCTTTTGAATTATGGTGCTGGAGGAGACTCTTGAGAGTCCCATGGACTGCTAGAAGATCAAACCTATCCATTCTTAAGGAAATCAGCCCTGAGTGCTCCCTGGAAGGACAGATCGTGAAGCTGAGGCTCCAATACTTTGGCCACCTCATGAGAAGAGAAGACTCCCTGGAAAAGACCCTGATGTTGGGAAAGATTGAGGGCACTAGGAGAAGGGGACGACAGAGGACAAGATGGTTGGACAGTGTTCTCGAAGCTACGAACATGAGTTTGACCAAACTACGGGAGGCAGTGCAAGACAGGAGTGCCTGGCGTGCTATGGTCCATGGGGTCACGAAGAGTCGGACACGACTAAACGACTAAACAACAACACCTAGGTTCTCATCCAAGGGTGGAATTTTAAAAAGCATTTCAGACAAGTGGTACATGGGAGCAATCTCACACTGACAAATGATAAAATTCTAAACTGGCCATTCAGGGCAGGGCAATCCTATGCACATTTACTCCGAACCCGGGAGGCCACTGGAAAACCTTGGGCTGGTCACCATCTCTCAGCCTAACTTACTTCATAGAATTGTTTATTGAGAGGATAAAACAGGGATAGGAGAACCATTTGCACCACCTTGAGCAACTTGGAGGAAGGAAAAGATAAAAATATATTAATAAATAATAAGAAGTTTCTTGTTCCCATATAATTATGTATTCAGGCTTACTCATAACTAAGTGTTAATTAGGCCACAATCCTATGCACATTTATCCACGAATAAGCTCGTTGAAGGTGGTAAGACACTTCTCAGTATTCATGTGTAGTACCTGGCTGCTTGAAATCCAGGGCAGGAAATGGTTTATCACTCTATAATTGCTTCCTTTGCTTCCAGTACTGCACTTAGTAAAGACTCCAATAGACTACTAGAAGCATTGTGTACTGCTATTGGCATAAACCACTATATAAACGACCCCCGCCCATTCATCTGTAGCTTTGAACCCTGCATTCCAGGATAACACATTGCAAAGATACCCTGGTTGAGTAGACCGTGGGTGGTGAGTGTGTTGTACTGCATTTGTGGCTGGGGAAGGCCTTGCTTTAAAGGCACTTAAAGCAAGCAGCTTGTGCTTGCATGTTAGCTGTTTAATATACCAAGTAGAATTGTGTCCCATTAATTATGTAGGATTACTAAAGGAATGCTCTTTCCGGGTTGGTTTAATCCCCGATGGCATTTATGTAGTGGAGGCCTTTTAAACATCTACGATTCCGATGCAGAGTAGCTCTATATATGGTGTTTGGCTTTACTGCAGTCACAGAGTAGAAAAAGTGAGGGGATGGGTTTTTGTGTTTATGCCTCCTGTGTTCCAGAGGTCTGCAAACATTTGCTGGGAATTTATATTAAATCTCTGGTTAATTTATCCCAAACATATACTGAAACTAATCCTTCATGGCGTTTAAAAGACGATATTATTTGGAGTGCTGTTTAATACTATTATTATGTAACAGAATTCTCCATCATGCGTGCCTGATCTGAAGTTGCTTCGTTTTACTATTCCACTAAAATTGCCAGCCATCCAACAAGAGGGATTGGGTTGACAAAGAGTCATCACAGAGGATTAGTGGATGTGTCCTAGAACCTGGCTATTCTTACTCCATAATGGTTTTAGCTTTACTGGTGCATCGTGCTTTACATACCTTCCAGTTTTTGATATTGTGCAGTAGATAAGACAGCAGCACTATCAACATTCTGTAGGGTGGGAATTGGTGCACTAAGGGCATCCTTAGTCACATTCATACTTAGTGGGCAATCTACCCCAGAGTGAGTGGACTCACCTCAGAGAAGTTGGGTCAGCTGCATTGGTTCATTGCAAACTTGCCAACCTTACTGGTACACTTAAAGATTGACCTGCCTTACTCTCTTCTCCAACCAATCCATCACATGTTACCACCAAATTGAACGTCCAAGTCTTAAGTGGGACAGCAGCAGTTCCGTTGTTGGGCTGAAAACTCTGTGTGCTTTTAGTAATGGCAGCTGGTGAGGCGAGGGTAGTAAGACAACACTGCCACTAAGTACCACTGAGGGGGAGGATTCATAGTTCAGGAGCAGAGTATGTGGTGTTCTTTAAGCAATCAGGTAGAAAGACCTTGGAGAACTGTTGCTGGCCAGAGTGGACAGTATTGGGCTAGCCAGACAAACACTCTGACCTTGTAAAAGACAAGATTCCTCTACTCTGTGAAGTGGACCCTGGCCACCTTGGTTGCTGCTTAGTGGTTGCTAATCTCCACTCCAGCACACCAGATGCAACCATTTATGTCAGGCTTCCTTAAACTTGGCCCTCCAGATGTTTTTGGCCTACAACTCCCATGATCCCTAGCCAGCAGGACCAGTGGTCAGGGATGATGGAAATTGTAGTCTCAAAACATCTGGAGGGCCGAGTTTGAGGAAGCCTGATTTAGGCATTTCCTTCTTCTCTCTTTATGCATATCACCATGATAGGAGCTCGGGGGGGGGGGGAGCGAATTACCAGCCTGTAGTGTTTCTACTTTGGATTATTACTTTGTTCGGGGGGGAGGGGGGACACAGCCTCTATATCAATCTAATTTTATAGGGCAGTTGACAATCATGTAAAAAAAAGTTTTAAAAAGTGGGGGAGCATCTCTTATCACCTTACTAAATGAAATCACATTCTCTCCCCTAGTTTGTTGTGGGTAATCAGTCTGAAAACTGGGCAGAGGGAGGTGCCCCAGGTAAGCCAGAAAACTAGATCTCAGGGCTATTGTGCTAGTTGATTTTATCTTTGTTATAAAAAAAAAACCTGGAAAGGTTATCATCTTGGACTAGGACTAGTCAGCCAGCCTAATCTTAGGGTTGTTATAAGGGGAAGAACCATGAAGACCACCTTGAGCTCCTTGGAGGAAAGGCAGGAGATAAAGGTAATAAATTAAATAATTAATCAGATGAAGAGGGAGCTAGTTGGGAAGAATTGCAAAGGGTATCCTAGAAAAATCAGACAGTGTTGGTAAATTTTATTTTGGCTGAGCATATCTTATTACAACTTTGTGTTTTATTGATATTAATGACCTTCATGTGTCTCTGATCTTAGGGCTGTGACCATTTTATTCATTGCCCTTTCATAAGACATTGGTTACTCTGCTGCGAGAGGAGCGGGGGAGTTTCTTCCAGGGTTGCTAGCAGCAATTTTGGAAAATCTAGAAGGCTTTCAGAAAATTGTGTTTACACAGGGAAAAAAGACAGGCTGTTAACAATGGATGGGACACTAACCTGCTATTGAAAGCAATAACACTTTGCCATACCGTGTTTCCCCCTTTTTAAGCCGTAGTCATAATATAAGCCAGGGCAGGATTTTTAAACTTTGTAAAATTTAAGACATACCCCGAAAATAAGCCATAGGTCTACCTGCAGGGTCGGCGCCCAGCAGCGCTGCGCAGAGTGCCGGATCGAGGAGCCGGTCTGCAGGGTCAGCGTCCAGCAGCACCATGCTGGATTGAGGAGGTGGTGTTCCGTGTGGCGCTGCTGGGCGCCGACCCTGCAGGCCACTTCCTCGATCCGGTGCTCAGCGCAGCGCTGATTGGCGCCGACCCAGCAGGCCGCCGGATCCACTCTGCTGTAAAAAGCACAATAAGAATGGCGGCGGCAGCAGCAGCAATTAAAGGAAAGCTGAAGAACCCGAGTGAAAACGAGGAAGAAAGCATTTAGACGAGGAACTGGATGAAAAGAGAGCAAAAGCGGCCGCCGCCTACGCCATTTCCCCGCTTTGATTTTTTTCAAGGCGATCTAACGAAGCAATGCGGGAGCCTGATTGGCCTCGGATCGAGGCAGCCCGCAGGGAAACCGCAGGGGGGGGGGAGCCGGGAAGCGGCACTCAGCGTCCGGCTGCAACTCTGCACCTACAGTATATAATCATTGGCCCAAGGTTCTGCCTAGCATTGGAGCTCCTGAGAAGCCTTGCGAGGGAGGAAAGGAGGTGAAGCTGGAGCCACTTCCACCGCCTCCTCCTCCTCCCCCTTTGCCATCGCTGCCTCTTCTCCTTGCTACAGCGTCTTCCGCTCCCGGGTCCCGCACACTGAAGCGCAGGCGGATGGAGGTTCACTCCGCATAGAATTGGGCTGCCCTATTGCCTTTAACCCTCTTGCGGGGCTGGAGGGAGGAAGCAATGCACAAAAGGAGGCGCAGGCGTTTGATCCGACTGTGCGCTTTGGTTTGGGGATCTGCCGTTTGGGTCAGTTAACTTTCGTCCCCTCGCTCGCGCACAGTGCCATCCTGCAAATTCAGTGGCGCGCTTTACCCCCAGGTGAAATGTGTGTGGCGGCAGCAGCAGCAGCAGGATCGCAGCCAAAAGCTGGTCCCTGGCTGTCAGAGCCCCGCTGAACTCCACGGGGCTTTCTTCTGAGTTAGGTGCCATAGGATCGCGCTGCAAGTGGCTGGGACTCTGCAGCCCCTCTGTTGCGTGTTTAGAAGGAAACGCAGAAGAAGAAGCGGCACGTCTTTATATTTTGGGGCCATCTGATCCGGGCGTTTTTTAAAAAAATAAATCGGTTCCTAAGATGTGTGATTCAAAACTGAGGGAGCTTTCCTGGCTTCTGTCCCTCTTGTTTTAAACAGAAGAGTTCAGGACGAACTGCCTTGTTGGAGCCTAGGAAAGTTTCCTCCGTTAAATAAGGTTAGAATGTGGTGGGGCTCCAGCTGGAAGCCTCAACCCTTTGCTTAGCCATAGTGCCTAGATTCTCTGGGCAAGATATATAATGCCATCTCAATGTCTTCTGCCCCTCCTAAAATAGTGGGTCGGCTGTTGCTTGCTTGCATCTCATCCCTGCTGTGGGCAGAACAAGGCACTGAGGCTCTATTTGTTTCCCAAAGAATGGAAGGGGGAAATGCTTCTGATGACAAGAATTGAGATGGATCCTATGCATGTTTAACTGTGAGCTTAGTGAGTCTTAGTTGAAGTAAGTAAGGTATGTTTAGGACTGCTACCAATTAGGGAATAAGCGAACACACAATTATAATTGAATAAATGTAGATTGCTGTACCATACTTAATAAAAAAAATAAGACATCCCCTGAAAATAAGCCATAGTGGGTTTTTTTGAGGAAAAATAAATATAAGACGGTGTCTTAAAAAAGGGGAAACACGGTAGCATTCAGGGGATGGAATGCTCCCTACCTCAGTTTCCTGCCAGTAACACAATTGTCTGCCTGCCTTAAAGCATTGTGGAGGAGAAGTGCATTGTAAAATCTAAACACAATTTACAGGGTCACCACTTTGATTACCAGTCTGAGCCAATGGGGGTGAAAAGCCAGGAATTCTGATTGTATAGCAAGCCACCTCATAGCTATTACTCGAAGTCTCCAGATGAATGATTTTCCTTCCCTTTCTTTTTGCCCTGTGGGGATTTCCCTGCTAGAAAAAAAGTCGGGATGCTGAATGTATCATTTTTCTAAATTTATCTGCATGTCCTCTGAGGATTCATTATTGGAAACATTACATTCCTTTGGTGGTGTGCTATTTCCTATTAGCTAATTAGCCCATTCCTGTGAAACTCTTTGGACTAGTCTGTCTCTTTCTCTCTGAGGATTTCAGTGTTTGCAAGGACCACAGATTCCTTATTTCTGGCTACATCACAAACCTGCTGGGTCTCTATATTGCTTTTGCAAATACTGAGTGAATGCTCTTAACCTCAAGTACAACATATTACAGCTTAACAGTAAGGAAGATATGATTAGACTATTAGACCGGGAGTTGTTGTTGTTTAGTCGTTTAGTCGTGTCCGACTCTTCGTGACCCCATGGACCATAGCACGCCAGGCACTCCTGTCTTCCACTGCCTCCCGTAGTTTGGTCAAACTCATGTTCGTAGCTTCGAGAACACTGTCCAACCATCTCGTCCTCTGTCGTCCCCTTCTCCTAGTGCCCTCCATCTTTCCCAACATCAGGGTCTTTTCCAAGGATTCTTCTCTTCTCATGAGGTGGCCAAAGTATTGGAGCCTCAGCTTCAGGATCTGTCCTTCCAGTGAGCACTCAGGGCTGATTTCCTTAAGAATGGATAGGTTTGATCTTCTTGCAGTCCATGGGACTCTCAAGAGTCTCCTCCAGCACCATAATTCAAAAGCATCAATTCTTCGGCGATCAGCCTTCTTTATGGTCCAGCTCTCACTTCCATACATCACTACTGGGAAAACCATAGCTTTAACTATACGGACCTTTGTCGGCAAGGTGATGTCTCTGCTTTTTAAGATGCTGTCTAGGTTTGTCATTGCTTTTCTCCCAAGAAGCAGGCGTCTTTTAATTTCGTGACTGCTGTCACCATCTGCAGTGATCAAGGAGCCCAAGAAAGTAAAATCTCTCACTGCCTCCATTTCTTCCCCTTCTATTTGCCAGGAGGTGATGGGACCAGTGGCCATGATCTTGGTTTTTTTGATGTTGAGCTTCAGACCATATTTTGCGCTCTCCTCTTTCACCCTCATTAAAAGGTTCTTTAATTCCTCCTCACTTTCTGCCATCAAGGTTGTGTCATCTGCATATCTGAGGTTGTTGATATTTCTTCCGGCAATCTTAATTCCTGCTTGGGATTCATCTAGTCCAGCCTTTCGCATGATGAATTCTGCATATAAGTTAAATAAGCAGGGAGACAATATACAACCTTGTCGTACTCCTTTCCCAATTTTGAACCAATCAGTTGTTCCATATCCAGTTCTAACTGTAGCTTCTTGTCCCACATAGAGATTTCTCAGGAGACAGATGAGGTGATCAGGCACTCCCATTTCTTTAAGAACTTGCCATAGTTTGCTGTGGTCGACACAGTCAAAGGCTTTTGCATAGTCAATGAAGCAGAAGTAGACGTTTTTCTGGAACTCTCTAGCTTTCTCCATAATCCAGCGCATGTTTGCTATTTGGTCTCTGGTTCCTCTGCCCTTTCGAAATCCAGCTTGCACTTCTGGGAGTCCTCGGTCCACATACTGCCTAAGCCTGCCTTGTAGAATTTTAAGCATAACCTTGCTAGCGTGTGAAATGAGCGCAATTGTGCGGTAGTTGGAGCATTCTTTGGCACTGCCCTTCTTTGGAATTGGGATGTAGACTGATCTTCTCCAATCCTCTGGCCATTGCTGAGTTTTCCAAACTTGCTGGCATATTGGGTGTAGCACCTTAACAGCATCATCTTTTAAAATTTTAAATAGTTCAGCTGGAATATCATCACTTCCACTGGCTTTGTTATTAGCAGTGCTTTCTAAGGCCCATTTGACTTCACTCTCCAAGATGTCTGGCTCAAGGTCAGCAACCACACTACCTGGGGTGTACGAGACCTCCATATCTTTCTGGTATAATTCCTCTGTGTATTCTTGCCACCTCTTCTTGATGTCTTCTGCTTCTGTTAGGTCCTTACCACTTTTGTCCTTGATTATGGTAATCTTTGTACGAAATGTTCCTTTCATATCTCCAATTTTCTTGAACAGATCTCTGGTTCTCCCCATTCTATTGTTTTCCTCTATTTCTTTGCATTGCTCATTTAAGAAGACCCTCTTATCTCTCCTTGCTGTTTTTTGGAAATCTGCATTCAGTTTCCTGTATCTTTCCCTATCTCCCTTGCATTTTGCTTGCCTCCTCTCCTCCGCTATTCGTAAGGCCTCGTTGGACAGCCATTTTGCCTTCTTGCATTTCCTTTTCCTTGGGATGGTTTTCGTTGCTGCCTCCTGTATAATGTTACGAGCCTCCATCCATAGTTCTTCAGGCACTCTGTCCACCAAATCTAAATCCTTAAACCTGTTCCTCACTTCCACTGTGTATTCATAAGGGATTTGATTCAGATTGTATCTTACTGGCCCAGTGGTTTTTCCTACTTTCTTCAGTTTAAGCTGGAATTTTGCTATAAGAAGCTGATGATCTGAGTTACAGTCAGCTCCAGGTCTTGTTTTTGCTGACTGTATAGAGCTTCTCCATCTTTGGCTGCAGAGAATATAATCAATCTGATTTCGATGCTGCCCATTTGGTGATATCCATGTGTAGAGTCGTCTCTTGTGTTGTTGGAAGAGAGTGTTTGTGATGACCAGCTTGTTCTCTTGACAGAACTCTATTAGCCTTTGCCCTGCTTCATTTTGAACTCCAAGGCCAAACTTGCCAGTTATTCCTTTTATCTCTTGATTCCCTACTTTAGCATTCCAATCCCCTGTAATGAGAAGAACATCCTTCTTTGGTGTCATTTCTAGAAGGTGTTGTAGGTCTTCATAGAATTGGTCAATTTCACTTTCTTCAGCACCGGTAGTTGGTGCATAAACTTGGATTACTGTGATGTTAAAAGGTCTGCCTTGGATTCGTATCGAGATCATTCTGTCATTTTTGAGATTGCATCCCATTACAGCTTTTGCCACTCTTTTGTTGACTATGAGGGCCACTCCATTTCTACTACAGGATTCTTGCCCACAGTAGTAGATATGATAGTCACCCGAACTGAATTCACCCATTCCCTTCCATTTTAGTTCACTGATGCCCAGGATGTCGATATTTATTCTTGTCATCTCATTTTTGACCACATCCAGCTTACCTCTATTCATGGTTCTTACATTCCAGGTTCTTATGCAATATTTTTCTTTACAGCATCGGACTTTCCTTTCGCTTCCAGGCATATCCGCAACTGAGCGTCCTTTCGGCTTTGGCCCAGCCGCTTCATCAGCTCTGAATCTACTTGTACTTGTCCTCCGCTCTTCCTCAGTAGCATGTTGGACGCCTTCCGACCTGAGGGGCTCATCTTCCAGCGTCATAACTTTTATATGCCTGTTGTCTTTGTCCATGGAGTTTTCTTGGCAGGGATACTGGAGTGGCTTGCCAGTTCCTTCTCCAGGTGGATCACGTTTAGTCAAAACTCTCCACTATGACCTGTCCATCTTGGGTGGCCCTGCATGGCATAGCTCATAGCTTCTCTGAGTTATTCAAGCCCCTTCGCCACGACAAGGCATTGATCCATGAAGGGGATTAGACCGGGAGACCAGGGTTCAAATCCTCACTCAGCCAAGTAGCCCACTGGGTAACCTTGAGCCAATCACCGTCTTTCAGCCTAACCTACCTCAAAGGGTTGTTGTGAGAATAAAATAAGGAGTGGCGAGAACCATGCATACCACCTTGAGTTCATTTAGGGAAAGGTGGGACCTAAGTGAAATTTTACACACACACACACACACACACACACACACACACACACACACACACACAACAGCACAGGCTGTGCATATCGTAACCAAATGTGCATTTGAGTGTAATCCATAAACATGCTGGTTATGGCAATCTTAAAATGTCCCAGGAGCAGATAATACTGTTACATAACCTATAATCTAGTTGCAGGTAGGTAGCCGTGTTGGTCTGATGTAGTCGAAACAAAATAAATAAAAAATCCTTCCAGCAGCACTTTAGAGACCAACTAAGTTTGTCATTGGTATGAGCTTTCGTGTGCATGCAATGACAAACTTAGTTGGTCTCTAAGGTGCTGCTGGAAGGAATTTTTTTTATTTTGCATAGCCTATAATCGATATAGGCTATGCTTAAGGTTGGGGACTGGAAAGGTGTGCTGCATCCATGCCAGGACTCCACAAATAAATTCATTTGCTGCGATCACTATGGGAATCCTTCAGCTGAGCGTGGGCAACATAACCCCCTTGCCTCAGCTCAGAGCAACTGCCCAAGGTGATCATGATACGGATGAGCCCTCATCCCCTTACACATCAGCTTGGAGTAAAGAGAAGTGGAGGGACTTCTGGGCTTTGGCGGCACTTGGAGCATTTCCAAAACTCAGTGTGCCATCACAGACAGGATGCTGGCCCTTCATTCAAGAAGAAGAGGCAAGATTGATGGCAAATCACACATCTGGGCTCTGCAACAAAGCCAACCAAAATTTGTAAAGCCCTGATGAGTGCAATGGGCCACTTTTCTGGAAGGCATCTTATGGTAGCAAAAAAAAAAAATCACATAAATACTTTGCTCATTTTCCCTTTGTGAATCATTCTGGGTGGTTGCAAACCTTTATTTCCAGCAGCTACATTGCTGTGTAAAATCAAACTGAACGTATTTATTAACTTCCTGGCATTGGAGCACCTCTTGCTTTTCCATAAAGCTAAGGAGAGCTCTGTCTAAGATTGAAAAGCTAGCAGTGGGTTATGGTCAACCCAGACTCCTTTTGCAAATTGAAATTCTGTCATGGTGATTCAAGCCTGACCGTTCTGGACACTTGGAAATACTTCATTTCTGCTGCAAATTGCAAAGCTCTGTACACGTACATTTAGAGACATGTCATTGGGTGCTGTCCCCTCTTTGTCTACAAAGCCCCTTCTCCCTGCCCCCCCTTATTCTCCACACTACTTTATTCCAGCCAGTCACAGCTATAACTGACTTTAGGAAAGGAGGGGGCGTTGTCTGCTTTAAAAGAGCGAGAGCTTAATGCTGCTTCCCCTATAATGAGATTGGCTCGCTTCCCAGACTCCTGCTAGTGAGCTTGCTGTTTGTTTTGTTGTTTTATGAGCCCCAGAGGGCCCTGCGAGCTGGGCTTTTGGAAGCTGGGCAAGGCCAGTGTCGGCAGTTTATTTACAGTTTACAACCAGCCTATGGGGGAGCTTTATTTTTGTGACAAGTCTAGAGAATGCTGGACCCTCCAGGGACCAGGCCAAATTTTATCCATGTCAAATGCCAGAAGGATATTTGGCTATCCTGAAGCAAGGAGTGAGGTGGACAAAAGCTAAGTATCTGGCAAGGGGATAGAGGTTTTGTTGTGGTGTTTGGAACAGGACAATATGACACTATTGGTGTATTACTTTTTGAGGATCTCTTACTATGGGCTGTAGTAGTTCTCTGGCATGTCTCCACATGCACACTTAAATAAGACAGTTTCAGCTGAATTTTACACATGGCATAAAGGCAAAAGTGGCCAACTCTTAGGTTCAAAAGTGATGGGATGCACTTATTTAAGTCCCAGGGGCCTTTTACTAAGATTTAGAACCCTTAAACCACTTATGTACTCTAGAAAATGGTACCCATGGTGAATTTAAAACAAAACAAATCCTTTGCAGCCTGATAGATTTGCATTAGTTTCTATGCAGGTGAAACAATAATGGACTTCTGAGTAAATTCTGTCACTAGAAAACTTTGGACAAGTCAAAGAAGGCTTGGAGTTGTTTGCTCAGTGATTCAAAATCTGAGATTATTCTCCTGGGGGGGGGGGATCATGAGAAAGTTGTTTCAGTAGATAAGGGCAAAATAAATTAGGCTCCAGAAGAATTTTTGTGATGTTGACTTAAAAGAAAGAAAAAAAAACACAGGACATTTTATCTCTAAAAAATAAAATAAAAATCTGTTTGTGTACCAGCCAGCTTGAAGCTTTCCTCTCTTTTTACTTCTTTCAAGTCTGTACTAAGCTATTTCCTCTTGGTTTCCACCCTGCAAGTCCAACATTTATCCGATGAAAATAGGAACATCCCATTCCATAATGATAATTTTACACATTTTACTGGGTTGCCCCAGCTACCCTGAGCAGCTTCCAACATATATAAAAACCCAACAAAACATTAAACAACTTCCCTATACAGGATTGCCTTCAGACAGCTTAGGGGTCAGATAACTTCATACCCTGCAACATTTATCCAATGAAAATAGGGACATCTTACCATATCCTCCAACACTGTTCCACAGAAAATAGGGACATCCTAAGGAAAAGTGGGACATTCTAGGGTCAAATCAGAAACCGGGACAGCTTCCCTGAATAAGGCACATCTCTGGAAAATTGGAACACTTGGAGGATCTGAGATCTAGACCATGTGTTCTCATATTGAAGATTATGGACAGGTTTGCAAGGGGAAAGCCCCACTTATTCCACTGTCATTTTGCTTGCCTAGGCAAACATATTTGAAAACTTTGCAGCCTTTGCACACAACTTTCATCATTATGTATCTTTAAGGCTCCAGGGAAAAATGTTTCTCTTCGACCAAGCCTTTGGCTGATTAACATTCTATCTCCTTCTAAATGTGTTTGTGGGAGGGGAGGTGTTATTGGTTTGGTTTTAGTTTTTATTATGTATCTTGTGTTCTCATTTTGTATTTTTATGTTGTGAGATGCCCTGTGGTCTTCAGATGAAGGGCAGTATATAATAATAATAATAATAATAATAATAATAATAATAATAATAAATAATAATAATACATTGAAGGCAGAAAATAAAAACTGTCAGTTTTACCCCTGTTTTTGTCGCTTTTGCAGGGGGTCTAGATTGATAATGCACATTTAGTGCTGGATTTTCCAAGACCAGTAGCTGGATCCACAAAGGAAGCAGAGAAGAGCGGGGAAACATCTTTTGGGTGGGGTAGGTGGGGGGGGTTATATGCATAAATATACAGAAGGTATTCCATGGATAACAGAGACAGTCTGCAGAGGTTTTCCATAGATATTGGATGAAAGTTGGATGGAACAGTGTTGGGGGGAGCTTTGGGGAAATAAAGGGACAAGTTACTGTCCTGTTGTTAGACACATAACAAGCCACTGTGGAGATCTTGCATGGTTCCTATTAATTCCATGTGAACCGTCTGCCGTGATCTTACAAACAGTCTTATAGCTGCCCAGCTGCCATCTGATGAAGTTTTGTGAAGGAGAAAATATTTGATGCCAAAATCTGAATTCCAATGAGCTGGTTGCTTTAATGGCATGGTGCCAAGATATATTCTTTTAAAAATAAGAAAATGTGTTGCTGCTTATGCATTTAGAGATATAATGTCCCTCTGTCTGGAGAATAATGCTTTGCTTTACTAAAAGCACCGAATGCCTGAGTTGATTCTACCCCATCAGTAAAGGTCAGCTTTAAAAGTTGCACTTTTGCTAGCATGAGTCATGGGAACAAATATTTAAGGGACTGGGCACAATCTGAGCCTAACTAATTTAATCCTGCTGTATCTGGGTTTCAAATGACATTTAGTTAGCTCTAATGCTTTCTAACCATATCCTCTTGTTTGATATATCCTTGCCTAAAGTGCAATGTGATGGCCTTCATTAGAATAAAGAATCCTATTGTTGGAGTAGTATAGCATGTAGATATTCTTCTGGGAAATGCTTTCTTCTGGCTGCAGCCGAAGGTAATGAAGGGAAACCTGTACTTAAACTGATGCGCTCCTTGGTGGTCATCTGAGACTAGAAGCAAATGCACCTGGGTTACTAGGTCTTTTCCTTCCATCTCAACGTGTTAGAAAGAATTTATTGAATGAAAAGCGTATTACCGGTTTACAGGTGATAGGTGAACTAATGCTCGTTTTAGCTTTGCAGATTATGTTTCAGTTAACCTTCCATTAAGATGTAGTTTTTACATCCATCCCAGCCCGAACCACCACCACACCGATCCACACATGTTTTGCATTCCTGATGTTGGGGTCGTGTCCCCTGTCGTGTCACAGCAGGGCAGATGGAATGACTAGGGTAGATTGCCTGGTTCATGGGTGAAAAATCAATCTTGTCTTTCATGCCAAGAAGTGGTGTGTCATATTATAGCTAATAAATCAGTGAAGTGCCCTTCATCCAGCTTGTCAGTGGAGGACAGTGTTTGTGTGATTGAGAATAAATGAAGGCCAGAGTGCTGTCGGGCATGGAGAAGTGTGTGTATAATTTTGCCATCATGCTGTTTATACCTGCTACCATAAGAAAAATGAGTTTGCTAGGATAACTTAGAGCCACACACTGCAACAGCATGTGCTCAGGGGCCACAGAAACACCCTAGAAAAAACAAAAACAAAGTCTGTATAGGTAGCTTATAGGTCCCCCCTTATTGTTAGCAAAGAACTCATACCATGGCATGATTCTAGTTGTTTTTGTACCAGTAGGAATGGACAGGTATTGTGTATTAGATAAGTCTAAATGTTCTATCAGTTATTCCACATGAACAGTCTTGTCCTCTTGATTCAAAAGGTCTTAAGCTTCCAGTTTTTCAAATCCTTTGATTAAAAAACAACAGCAGGTCAGAGATGAACAAATTTATTAAGATGTAAGCTTTTGTGGACTACAGTCCATCAGATGTAAGTCGTTGTCAATTTTACAGGTGGTAGGTGAACTAATGTTGTTTCAGTTACCTCACATCTACAACACTATGAAACTGTATTCTTTAAGGGTAAGAACCAGAACTTTGCATTCAAAGACAGACCAGGTGCCCCTGGGTCTTTTTAAAGAGCTGTGAGCTATTATCCCAGCTGGAGTCATGAAGTTCATTGGGTGATCTTGGGCCAATCACTACCTATCAGCCTAACCTACCTCTCAACATTGTGAAAATAAAATGTTATGCCACCTTGAGCTTCTTGGAAGAAAGGTAGAATTAAAATGAATGATGAAGCAAATAATTATGTGCATGCACACTGATGACTGTATAAATAATAGTTATAGTTATTATTATACTTAAGGCATTTAACTGTTCACAGCATTTAATGCTGATTATATCAATGATCATTTCAACAGTATATTGCCACTTTTCACAGTCCTTCAAATTGCACATAGCAAATCTTGCATGCCAACCCTAATTCTTCCTTAGTCACAGACAGAACAACATAATTTTGCTATAACCAATATGTTGCAAATGCTAAATCATGCAAAGCTGACTAATTTGCATGCTTCTTCTTTTTTTAAAAAACACACAAATAAAACAAATCTGGATTTATTTTCCATTCACGGTATTTAGAATCCAGTGAAATCCTAGACAGCCATAGTTCACTAAAATCGATTCAGTCAGGCTCTTTTCCAGACACTAGTAAATATTTTGTTTAGCTGAGAAGTTACCTCATTCTTGGACATTGTGCCATGAAATATGCATTGTGGCAATTAAATAATCAATTATATGTTGTATGAAATATGGCCAGTTTGCCAAGAGAATTAGCAGAACTATGGCTTTTGTGTGTGTTGGTAAAATCATGTAATTCTCCTGTGACAAACTAGCAATTTGGACAGCCACAGTATTGTTTATTTCCTATTGTAAATCTTTGTTTTCTTTCTCCTCCCCTTTTATTTTTCTCTATGTTGCAAAGTTGTTGTCCTTTCACCCATTTGTGATAATAATCCTAGCAAGTCCTGCATGTGATTTTTTTTATCTCATTTTTATTTCTGTTTCTCCAAGGAGTTTCCTGGCTTAGTGGCAAATTTAAATCTGTTCATACTCTGACACTCTGTAACCACTGTACCACACTAGCTCTCTCTCATATAAAGGGCTATGGATAGAAGTTTTTCTGTTTCCCTGCAAATTCACGTATTATTTGGAGTCTTGGAATATTTCAACCACAAGGGGCTTAAGCCAAAAACTTGTGCAGCTGAGAGCCAAAGACTCATGCAGCCCTGGCTCAGCAGTTCTCAATCAAATATCTGGAGGGTGAGAAAGATCAAACAAATTTAGGACCCCTCCAAATGACCTCCTTTTTGAGCGTTCATCCTGATTTACTAATACAGAGTTAGAGTGTTTCCAGGCTTTATTTGGCAAGTATTATATGTTCATTCTTTTATACTGCAGTGAGCATTCATCCTGAATTTATGCTCATTTGCTTGTTGGACACTTATACATCTTACTGTTAGTCATTCATCCATCCCACACTTTTCAATGCATTTTCCCATCATTTTCCAAACCACAGAAATTCTTCTTTTTGAAGTGGATTTGTTGTTCTAGGAAGATTTTGCACTTTAATCTACAGTATATTCATTGCACAAACCTAACATTCCACTATGCACTTGAATCACTCTTGCAAAATCATGCCAGTTTAAGGGAGGCATCCTCAGCTGTTTCAAAGTGCTACTGGTCTCTCCATTCTAGCTCTGTCCTCACCAGCCTGTGTCCCAGCAGGTAGTACCTGGAGCACCCTCCCTGAGGGGAGCAAAGCAAACTTTGTTCTCCCCATGCCCTTAGGCTGATTGTTTTTCCGCTACTAGCCTCAGATTAGTATTGGACAGATTTGAGCAGATAGGATTGCTATGAGGAACCCAGGAATGCTCTTTCTTCACATTCTTTGCAATGCTAAGTGGCTGAGCAAAGTTGTGCTGCAACTCTGGAAATGGAGGAAATAATACTAAGAGCGCAATCCTAACCATAACGACTCAGACGTAAGTGCTAAGGAATTCAATGAGGCTTAGTAAAGGTAAAGGGACCCCTGACCATTAGGTCCAGTTGTGACCGACTATGGGGTTGTGATGCTCATCTCACTTTATTGGCCAAGGGAGCCGCCATACAGCTTCCGGGTCATGTGGCCAGCATGACTAAGCCGCTTCTGGCAAACCAGAGCAGCGCACAGAAAATGCCGTTTACCTTCCCACCAGAGCGGTACCTATTTATCTACTTGCACTTTGATGTGCTTTCAAACTGCTAGGTTAGCAGGAGCTGGGACCGAGCAACAGGAGCTAACCCCGTCACGGGGATTCAAAGAGCTGACCTTCTGAACGGCAAGCCCTAGGCGCTGTGGTTTAGACCAGGTAAATGGTGTTTGGATTGCAAGTTTAAGACAATGTAGAGTTGAACAAAAGGGAATAGGTGTGTGAGTCATTGCTAAGAAAGAGAGGCTCTGTTCCTTGCTGGATAGGGAAGCCTTTTATGCTCTTGTTTTTATTACCTTTCCTTGTTGTTTGCTTGAGGTAATTCTTCCATACGTGCAGCCTTTAAAATGTGATTCTGTTGAGACATTTGTATTATTACAACTCCAAGACTCTGTGCAGTTAGCTTTATGTACCTATTGAATATTTCAATGCACTGTGCATAATGCTATCTATATTCATAAGCCAAGCAGGCAATGGACAATGGCTTTATACTCCACACAGTTAAATAATAGTAGTAAGGGATCACATTTGCCTGGCTCTGCTGACTGGCTAGCTTCAAATGTCATGACTTTCACTTGAATGTGCTGAATTTTTATGCAGATTACCTGGGTGTTATTTATTCTGTTGTTGATTAATCTGTTGGCCTGAGGGGAAATGAGAAAGTCTGGATGCTGGTCAGGAACCCAGGCAGCTGCTGTGGGAACCTCCAGTCCTAGAGCAGGGAAGTCCAGATCAAAAGTTTCATGGCTACTGGAATATAGAAATCTGCTAGAAGGTTCTACTTCCCACAGTAATATTCATGTTCCGGGACTAGGCAGGGGTGAACTGTGAGAGGCCAGCATCCTTGTCCCCACTGATCACATGCTCTGTCACAGGCAAAATACCCTGTGAGACATAACAGAGAGCTGACAGAGTGCTAGGCTTCAAACGGGAGGGCTCTCCCTTTAGAAGGCTGCATTCCTCAATAATGTAGCAGGACCTGAGAGAAATAGGCAAGAAATACGGATTACTCATCTTAACAAGTTGTCTGCTTCTAAGGAACTGTCCGAGGTACTGAAAGAACTCTCCCCCTCCCTCCATCCTTATTTCCTGGTTCTGATTCTCAGTCGTGAGGAGATACAGAGTTAATAGGCGTCAAGTCCCCCGCCCTTGTTATCTGTTCCAGATTGCTTTCTCCAAACATCATTTAAGCTCACTCTCAGACTGAGCAGAATATTCCCCATTGTTGGGAATAGTTGAAGGAATTGGCCCTTTTGCTACACCAAAATATTTGTGCCCACCATCTAACACCACAGAAATACAGTCTAAGCCCTATAGTCACATTGATTGCATCAGCTGAGATCTCAGCATGTGCTTAACTCTCCCATTGAAATCAACTGGAATGGAAAGTGCTTAACTTTGGCTGACATATGCTTTAAATCATTTTAAATATAGAATTACTGTTGAGGATTGTGAACTCTCCTATGGTATAGGCAAATCCAATAGCAGTTACCATGAAAAATGTGCAATAAACTGCCACATGAATGCCAATACATTTTACAGAATTTACTTTGAAGATATACATTCCCCATGGCTTGGGCTATTCTACCTACGTTGCCCACGCTAATTGTATTTTATACCAATCCTAAAAGGGGGGGGGTTTGAACTAGACAATCAGAAATCATCAGCATGTGTTCCAAAATCACAAAATGAATTTAACAAGTGAAGTGTGATTCTTTTTCCAAGTGATTTTATGGTTTCTGGTATTCTTGAGGCTAGACATGATACAGGCCACATTTTCAAGTATTTCCTCATGGCAATGGAAGCTGAGAATGAGTTTGTTTGTTTTTAACTCTCATTGACTCACAAAATTATGGGCTTAATTCACATCCCATTGAATTTAATAGCAATGGTGTCATAGTTTTTAATGGAGCTTGATTGTGCCCATTAAAACTTGGAACAGAAACATTTAAAAATAGAATAAATATTACAAGACTTATTCAAAAATGTTTGAGTTGGCAAAGGAATCCAAGCATAAAGATGAATCACTGTATTTTAATCGTAACAGACAATAGTGATAACTAAAATAGAATGAGAAAGATTTGCAAAAAATGATTAATTTAGCAAAATGTGGATAAAAGAAGCCTCCCAGTACTTTTAACACCTTTGCAGATAACCAAAAGCAGCACTATCCTAGAACCCTAATGATAGTTTTATATGCTGCACCCATATAAAAGATGGCCTTGCTGCAAAAGCAGTAGCAGTGCTGCACATTTGTCATTTTTTAAAAAAACCAATAGGACTATTGTACACTCTGCACTGGAGCACACAAGCTCAGAACCCTAGTAGGGGAATGTATGGAAAATGCGTGTATGAAATGCATCCAAATTTATCGAGAAGTTAGTGATCTAACACAGAGCCCTTCATGCCTCTCTTCTTTTCCCCTCCCTTGCTCTTGTTAAGTTTTCTGATAGTGTGAGAACAGTCTTTAATGCCATGAGAATGTTGGGAGGAGGTGAAGCCCCACACACAGCTGCCTTAATCAGTTCTGGAGGATAATGCTGGGTACCTTCTTTGATGTTGGACATTGTTTTGAGAGAGTGAGTCATTGGGAGGGGGCGGCTAATGGATGATCTGCATGTAGCCAGTCTTGGGAGCCACACAGGCTATCTATAAAAGTGGATGGTTTGGGCAGAGTTTCTTTGAAGCTCATGCACGGACTGATCAGTTGCAGAACCGTTCAAACTGAGGCTACCTGGGGGAGTCGCTCCACTGCTTCTTGAGGGCTTCCAAGTGGCAGATTGAAGTGCTTGCTTGGTATGTATACATTGCTTGCTGTTTTAGAATAAAATCTTTAATCTTCTCACTCACTTGTGTATTTTGTATTGCTTCTGAATCTCATTTAAAAAGAACCACTTTGCCTTTGGCAAGACAGGGAACCAGTGGGGAAGACTGGTTCACACAGCTTCACAGGACCGTTGCTTGGTGATGTTTGCCAGGACTCTTCTTAAAGTTTTTATAGCCTATGGGCACTTTAAAAAGCAATACATTTATTGAAAATCTAGGGAAGTGATGTTCTTGTAGATATTTCAATAATGTGATCTTTACCTAAACTGACTCTGGAATTTCCCATGTGCAAACTACCTGAGGACAAGCAGCTGTTGGCATAGGGGTTCTGCTATGATTTTGTCAGTGGCTAAGTGACCACCCTTTTACTGGTTGTGTAAGTTTTGATATCAGGAATGTTTGAATAGCATGGATTAAATTAGACAGCTTCTACTAGTTCTTCACTATTTCTGCTACTTTCTTATCTTACATGGTCATAACTGGACAACATAACTATAAATTTACTTAAAAGCTCCTTATGAAGTAGAACGTATTTTCTCAAGTTCCTTTTTGGTGCCCCTCTAAACTTGTGCCATGTTACACCTGTTCATATATCCCACACAATTCTCCTGAATCAAGCACATTGTGTGATGGAACAAAGCTGGTGTTTCCACATCTTTTAGCTAGCAGCTCATTTTGCCAACGTGCAGGCATCCCATCACAATGAAAATTGATTAGCACTAATGTAATTAAAGGAATGGTTGCCAAGGTGTTCTTCATAATGTTTAAATTATCCTCCTTCCGTCCCCCTCATGCCTCTCCACATATTCACTCTGCTTTTGCTGAAGACAAATTTCCTTTTCTTCCATATGTTCTTATTGGAACAGAATTTTATTTTTGCCCGTGAAAGTTCAAAATACGCACCAGATAGACAGCATTTGGAGCAAAGCCTACAGATGTTCAAGGCATGTTGAACATTTTCCTAGACCTTAGGAAATTGATTGCCAGATTGAATGAGTTCCATCCCTTCTTAAAAAAAAATTGTTACACATGCCTGCATGCAAAATGCACCTGTGGTGGATGTGTTAGTGTAGAATTAGCTGTGTGTGTCTTTTAAAAACATAAGAAGTGGAGACTGAGAAAGGATCAGTATGCAATTTTTTAAAAAGAGAGAGAATTTATCCTTTAGTCTAACACCATGTCTTCAGTTATAGGCAATACTGAACGTTTCATGGGCAAACATAAAACATTTGTTCTACACAGGTAAATAATACTACTACGGTATCTCTTCCCTTTTCTCCAAGCTCAGCTTAAAGGTTCTCATTAGAGAATGCCTTTTGAATCACTCATGGGTTCTTGCTTCCTTTAAATGATATAATTGTACTAATTTGGTGGTGGGGAGTAGCACAGCTACAGTATTTCTTTATTCAGAATATTATTCCTGAGGTTTAGAGGGAGGTTTGCAACATCAGCATGTAAAAATAACATTTCTCAACATAATACAAATGTAAAATATCATTTCTCCCCCTGCCTGATTCTCCCAAGCCACATCAGCACTGTGGTTTTGATGTGGGACAGGAGTACATTCATTAAGCATCTAGATTGCTTATGACTTCATCCCATTATGATCCACTGCCTGTGTTGGTTCATCCACAGTGTGTGTGACAGAAAATGCAAGACCACCACAGACTGTGCAACCTGTGCAATACTTTGAAACTGTAGAAAAAGGTGTCTGCTGTATCAAAGTACCTGCTTCTGTCCCATATTTCCAGGTTAGTGCGATGTCAATAACACAAAATGCTGCCGAAAGAAGGCAAACCTGTGGTCCTAAAGAAGTTGTTGTGACTACAAAGCAGTCTCTTCTCTATATCAGTTTCTACTATAAATGTTTAAGGTTTGATTGGTAAGCACTAGTTTCTGCTCTTTCTGTTTCTACCAACCAGCAAATCCATCAGGGATTCAAGGATGAAAGCCTAGTGTCCAATTCAAGATCCATATTTTCTTTTTTTGTCAAATGGTAATGAAAAACTCTCAGGCAAACCATGCTGAAGTAAGGCTGCTGAATTCCCATTGGGACTTGAAAATAGAGGGTGGCCCTCACCCTTTGCATCCTTCTTAGTAGTGACCATGCACACTTATATCATATTTGGAGATGAACTGTGTGTTTCTGTGTAGGTAAACTAAAAAAATTTACAAGCCTATTGTTTCAAAGACCTTGCCCAGGGTAGCCAATGTGTGCCCTTTAGATGCTAGCCATACTCATTGGGGCTGCTGGGACTTGCATCCAATAGTACCTGGAAGATGTACCATGTTGGATTCCTCTGACCTTGTCTGTCTATTCAGAGAGACAGGCTTGTGCAGGTCCAAAGTGGAAGGCTTGGTTATTAAAAATTATTCTTGATCTTGCCATCCTATTCTCATTGCTGGAGGAATGGAGCATGATGAATTTGTAAAGATCCTGATAATATGCTGCAGTTCCACCCCCCACCCCCCAACAAACCTCATCAGCTTAATGGTTTATGTGTGTGTGTGCGTGTATGTGTGTACACTGTACACACACACACACACACACAGAGAGAGAGAGAGAGAGAGAGAGAGAGGTGTAAAAGCTGAGCACATTCCCGGCAAACATAAGACAGAAGTAGCTGTGGGCAGGTCTTGGTTTCAAAGCTATTCTGGAACACAGCATGCTTCCCTAAATTGCTGTTTTGGTTTCTGATCAAGTGTGCTGTGGATTATTGTTATCGTTCCTGAATGCTGCCAGCTAGTGCTGCTCCAGCAGCATGGAGGAAAATATAAAAGGCCATAGTCAAAATTATTACATGTATTGAGCATGCAAATTCATCATATAAGCCTCTGCCGGGTATTTATGGCCATATTAAATGGGCACAAGCTGGATGCAGCCAAACTTTATTTTATGGCAAGTCTGTTGTATCCCTCATGATACATAGTCCTTTCCCCCCTTTTTGATTACTGCCCTTTGCATTTCTGGAAATAGATGCCTAGAAAGGCAGATGCCATCTTTCTCAGGCCTGAGTTAGGTCATAAACCAAGAGTGATAAAACAAACTATCCTAGAGGCAGGAAGATGCAGGCATATAGACATTTTACTATAGACATTACTGCTTCTGTGTTAGAGAATCAGTGGAAGAGCATAAATATAGGATCTGCTGTCAAAAAAAAAAAAGGATGCAGGAGATCCTTATCCTGCATTAATTACTGTCGTAATCCAGTACATCCCGGCTGGCCCAAACCCTGGAATGCGTTTGCTGAAGCTTTTAAAACATAGCCATTGCTATATGTTGATTCCATTGTTAGTACCAATAGAGCTGCCTGCCAGCCATTAGGGTTGGTCAAATGCCAGGGTGGTACTTTGGCTTTTCTGCATAGTACCTTCCAGAGTACATTGTGCCCTTCATTGAGATTATTATGCTTTGCAATCTGCCCATAATGTTCCTTGTTCCCACATTGGTACAACAATTTCTCCCTGCTAAGGAAATGTTCCAGACCCTTGAATTGTTGGATTACTTTAGAATTATACTCCATAGTTCTATTATACACTAAAATTGGAAGCTCAAAAGACATACAAAAACTATTCTGAAAATGCTTTTTTAAGCGTTTTTTTATAAAAAAAATAGATCGAATTTTCCATAAGGCTCATCATCGCCTTATAGTGTCACATTGTATATTGCACTTAAAACACTTACTGTAAAACATTTTATTTGCAGCTATATAGTGTGATGTCTTCCTTCTCCTCTTCTTCCTCTTCTTCTTAATTTCTAAGTGATTTAAGTATTTAAAAAATTATGTGTAATTAAAATCCACAATAAAATGTGTATGATCTGCTATTTTATTTTATTTATTTATTGAGACTAAAAATGTGTTTTTTAATGTTGTGAATAATGAATTAATTGATGGTGATGATGTAAACTTACTCCTTTCTGTTCCTGGAGTAAGTTTAGCATGGTTTAGATGATAAATAGGAGCCACCAGAACTGGGATGCAGTGGGAGAGCACAGGTGAAGTTTGTTTTTTTAACCCCTTGGGCACTTTTTCTTAATTGGGAGCACAGTGCTCTCTCCAGAGCTGCTATTTGTGTAGTATGGAAAGCTACTGCCTTAGCTGGCAAAATGAAGATGCCGATCATCCATTCTGCCTGCCTTTTTCCACTCTGGATAATGGCATGCTTTGTTCAGAGCCTGACTTTAACTGTAACACCTCTCACAAATGGGGGCCTGACCCCATTTAAGGCCTCTAGATAGTGGTGTTCTATAAATAAATAATATCAGATGCGAAGTGTTCATGATAATAAATGAACGAGGCTCTTTCTTACAAAATCCAGCAGGCCTAAAGTTAGACTTAAAAGCTCACTTAGCATTCAGCTGGTTAATCTTGTAGTCAATGAGCAAAGGGTGATTGAAACCCACTAGTTTCATTCCATAAACATAGATGGTTTAAAGGAAAAACAGTCTGAATGAATAATTTGCTAAATGAGCAAGTAAGATTCTTCCAACATGCAGATCAGCAAACAAAATGCTGAGAAACAGCAGCCCAGAATAACAACACGACATGACAGCAAGTTCAGAATAATTAGCATATGAGTCAAATGTATCCTATGCAATTATCACAATGCATACTTTTTATCCCTGTTGTGTGTCAAGACCCTGCAACCACCCCCTCAAGGAGGAATAAAAACACTAGGACACAGGATATAAGGTTATTGTTATTGGGCAAATTTAGGCCACAACTTTATTGATTACAGAATGTGAGCGGTATTGGCTTAGGCATTGAGTAGACCAGGCTATATCTGACTCCTGCCCATTGTGCAGGTGGTCTGGTAGGGTAAACCACCAGTAGGGGGAGCCCCGTCGATGCAAACCAACTCGAACTCACCCCTGGGTTCCCGGAAGGGTCGTGGCATGGCCCTAGCCCCACCCCGGGCTTCAGACAAGATCCACACCCCCGAATTCCTTTAACGGAATACACCTACACATGGAGGGGCAGGTGATGGCCAGGCCTCCCCTCCCCCATCAGGAGGTCACCCAATGCCTAACCGCCACAAGAGCCAGATTAAGAGCGTGAGACAAGAGGAAGCCTTTCGGCTTGTGCAGCAGTTTAAATGGGGCCCGGCCACGCCCCCCCCCAGCCAGCTGATTGGCTGGAAGACGGATGACGTGGCCAGGATCCCCCCGGGTGGTGCAGAACAACATCCCCGCCCCCCGGAGGGGAGGGGGTGGTCACGTGATCCACCGCAACTCCTCTCCACTGTGCCACAACAGCTGTGTTCTGCCTCCAGTGCTGGAGGCAATATGCCTTTGAATACCATTTGCTGGGAATCACAGGTTGAGAGAGCACTGTTGTATTCAGGTTCTGCTTCCAGGCTTCCTATGGACATCTTGCTGGCCACTGTGAGAAGTTGCCTTTAGAATATAAGAAGAGCATTGCTGTTTTAGGCCAATGAATTGCATTTACCGGTACTACGAATGTGTGTGCTTTATTTAGCTGGCACCAAAATGGTTTTCTATAAAGGCAGCAGGATGCACTGGTCTGTGTGGGATTGTTTTCCCCTCCCCCCCCAGAAGTGATAGTTTTGAAACTTAACCGGCTATAAAGAAGGATATCTATCTTGATCCACCACACTAGTGGAGGGTCCCATCCCTTTCTGGCTTGTTGACAGCTTTACAGCACTCACCATCATGGCTATGGGGACAGGGAAGCATTATATCAGTGCAGAGCTCCTGATCAGCAGGCGTTTCTTTTGTTTAACAGACTGCTGGCTGGAATTCAGAGCCCCTGGGGAGAGCAATTCCCCATCATTGTCAACACTACTGTCCTAATTATGCTCATAGGAAATAAAGTGAGCACAAGGAGATTTACACTCTTTAAACGCTGTTCCTGTTATGTCTGAACAGGAGGGGACAGATGGAGTCTATTTCAACATGAAAAGACCAAAAGGCAGAAAGGAGGAGGAAAAATTCCTTTCCACCCCTACAGCTGATACCAAAGTGTGTTGGGTCTGCCCAGGTCATAGAAGACTTTCTGTGCCTTTTTAATTCTTGGAAGGCTGACATCCTAATCTTCCAATTGAACATCACTGGGGAGGATCATGCCATTACCTGATGTAACTTCAGAGGAAGCAGCTGCTTGTCTGTCTAAGAGAAATTTTGACATGACTTGTTCACATGTAGCATTATAGCTTGGGATATTCCTGGTGAATTTCAAATGCTCACAGAAGATGCACATAGTTACCCTGGCATTACAGACTCCTATCCTGTAATCACTTTGCCATAAACAGTTTTCTCCTCTTCTGTTACACTGTTTGACAGGTAAAGAGTGGGAAGCATCTGCAATACAATTATAAGGGGCTTGGAATCATGTATGATTTCTAAAGATGTCACATTTGCAGAAACCAGAGGATACTACAATCTATTTGCATCTTGAAGCAGGAAAGAAAGCAATGTATAGGTTTGGAATACCTATCCTGTTCACATTGTTTTCTGGCCTTCTGCCATGAATTTTTCAAAATACTATCAGTCAGGTAGCTAAACTGGTGCAGTTAAATAATTTAAATCAGATATGACTGTTGTCAGGGTCAGCTGGGACCCACTCAGGAAATTTTTGGTCTGCATGCAGGTGCCCTTTATAGTGAACCACTTGAGAATGTAGAGCAGAGAGGAAAAGGAAAGTATCATCTTCTCCAAACTCTAGAGTTGTTCCAGCCTTAAACAATCCATTGATTCTCCCTGATCTGAAATGGCGTATATATACTTTCAGGGCAAGCCTGGGTCTTTCCCTTGGCCAAAACAACTACCGGTAGTCATGATAGGTAATCTTCCTACCTTTGCCTTCAATCTACCTCCTTGCCACATTACCCCTTACCCCTTGTTTTGTGGCCTCAGCCAGTGAATTACTCTGCTTGGGACTATTTATGTCTTTAAATTATGTCTAGTGGTCTTTGGGCTTCCTTGGCCCCTTGCTCTGCAGAATTTGCTTGGGCTGCTGTGTCATTAAGCATATGATATGCAATTCAGATCTTCCTCCCTCCAAAAATCTATTTAAAAATCTTGGTTTTTAAATAAACTAGCCTGGCTTTTTATTTTATTTTACTTTAACAATAGTAAAGCAAAGTATGAACAAAACACAGCAGGGAATACCTCTGATTTCATTAGAAAGCAAAAAAAAAGGGGGGGGGAATTCAGCAAGCGAGAAATAATCTTCCGGATGGGTAGCTGCTTGAGTTTTCTTTTCTTTTTCACTCTCTTTATTTTAAATCATAACTGATAAAAGGCTCCCATTAATCCAAAGGGTAGGTTAAAAATAGAGAGCAGCTTTGATTTGGGCAGCTGATAAGGGCACAGAGGGGACCTGAAGGCGGGAGAGACCCGGATAAAATTGCATCTGTTAAGATCCCCGGACTGGATTAGGGCTTGCTTAGCTTTCCAGGGGGGTCCGGATTTGCGATGTGTGATGGGAATATAATTACCGTGAAAGCGGATAAAGCTTTTCTTTTACTTTTGCAAGATTTTTGTCACTGTCCCAGCAAAAAAGGAATTAGCAGTTCTTTCTGCCACCAGATCTTTCTTTCATCTCTCTACTAACCCCACCTCTTCCCCCACCTTCAAATCAAGCCTGGCCATTCTTTGTAACAAGAAGTTTAGCTCAGCTTTAGGAGCCATTCAGAATGGAAGAATTAAGCTTATGGATGCTGCTACTTGGAAATGAAGTGTCATAATGGATCAGAAGTTCCGTTCTTATCCCCTTTCCACATCCTTGGAGCACTGGGGTTACCTTTCACATATGAGAGTTATCATAGATTTGGAGAGTGCTAATGCCAACAAAGAACTAAAGATCTAGCCACATTTGTTCCAATTTTCCCAAAATCCACCTAGTTGGCTAGGAGCCAATTTACAATTCGTCAGACGTATGTCCTTAGGAACATAGCTGTGTTTTGTGTGCCCATTTTTAAATGTACACTTTAGCATGCTGTCATCTTGTGTGGACCAACAGTGAAGCTAAGATGTCTTGGCAGATGCTTCACATGAACTAAGAATATAATATAGAAAGTGCCTGGAAATTCTTTCCAACCTGTGGTTGTTTCATCCATGCCAAGCATACTGGAGTTCCCCAACAGGCAAAACAATTGGATCAGAAGCTTGAAATCTGCTTGGCTAAGCTTTTCGGGTGTAGGGTTAGGTAAGAAATGGTCTTCCTTCTAGGCTCCAGATGATTCAAGTTTTCCTTGCAGTATTAGAAAGCATTGCCTCCAACAGCAGAGTGTATAAGCTTATTATTTTTTGCAGCAGTTTATCTTTCCTTGACATGCTGTTTTCTTGAACACACTCATCATCATTGTGTGGGGAAAGTAGGGGTGTGAAGCAGAGGTCCATGGAACACTTTAGCAGTGATTTCTTTTATCATGGTTAGATATATTGGTGATAATAAGATGGAAGAAAACAAAGTTTTTCTGTGTAGTTCAATTTCACAGTGTTATAAGCAGTTGTGTATCTGTGGTGTGGGAAGCAGATTAGTGCCCCAAGAGTATATATATATAAAAGGAGGGGGTCACCACAGACTTCTAAGTAACCATGTTCAAGACAATAGTGCTGGCAGAGTTATAGATGAAGGATGAGCTCCAGGAGCTCCTATGGAAAGGTCAACAGCAAGCTTCAGCTAAAAGTGATGTGTTGGTTGCATCTTTCTGTGTTCCAATGTCGGAGGGAAAGATGATGCTTTCCATTTACTCAGCTAGGAAAAGACCTGCCAAGTTTTCTTATTAAGGAGAGAGTAAGAAACAGCAAACAGAGTATAGCCTTCAATCACTATTTCAACTTGCAGACAGGTAGGCCACTGACAATCTATATGCTGACCTGGCATTCTGAGCTCTCCTCCTTGGAATACCAAGAGCTCAGGAGACTTGATATGAATTTTCAGCCTAGCATCAGACAGCAGCTTTAGCTAAGCCTGAGGCTGGGGACCATGGCCCTTATGCTGAATATTCCACAGATCAGAAACCTGTTCACAGACCCTCCAAGTGTCCCTGTTTTCCAGGGACATCCCTAATTTAGATGTAGCATCCCAGTTTCTGATTTGATCCCAGAATGTCCCACTTTTCTTTAGGATGTCCTCATTCTCATTGGAGAAATGTTGGAGGGTAAAGAGTTATCCACCCCCCTGAACGATATGAAGGCAATCCTGTATAGGAAAGTTTTTTAAAATGTGTGTGTGTGTGTGTGTGTGTGTGTGTGTGTGTTTTTTATATATGTTGGAAGCTGCTCAGAGTGGTACCTCGGGTTACAGATGCTTCAGGTTACAGACGCTTCAGGTTACAGACCCCTCTAACCCAGAAATAGTACCTCGGGTTAAGAACTTTGCTTAAGGATGAGAACAGAAAATGTGTGGCGGCAGTGGGGCGGCAGCAGGAGGCCCCATTAGCTAAAGTGTTACCTCAGGTTAAGAACAGTTTCAGGTTAAGAACGGACCTCCAGAACGAATTAAGTTCTTAACCTGAGGTACCACTGTAGTAAGATTATCATTATGAAATGGGATGTCCCTATTTTCATTGGAGAAATGTGGGAGGGTATGTGTTCAGGCATCCTCCCTCCCTCTGTTAACAATGGCATAACAAAAGAGCAAAGCTACTCTAGTTGGCTCCAACCTAACTGTTGTGTCCCCACCCTCAGTGCCCACAAGTTGCAGGAATGTCTGCAGTGGGGAAGCCTGCCAAATGCATATAGCTGCCTCCTATTCCATGATCTGGGCTCTGGTCACACAGGAGGCAGTGTGGGCTTCTAGATCATGGAGGCAGCCTATGTGCATCCAGTATCCTACCCCATTGTAGGCATTTCTCCCCACCATGTGGTTGCTAGGGGATGGGTGGAAGGAATGCAATGATCCAAATGAGGTGACATAACTGTTTTGTAGCATTCCACTTCACTGTGGAGCCACACAGCAAAGGCACAATTCATTGGATGCTTATAAATCATTTTGCCCTTAAGATGTTGTTCGCTCACTCTGAGGATGTATAGAGAAATCATGCAGGGGGCTTGTGGCAGAGAGAAAAGGACACAGTTCCTTTAAGTCCCTAGTTGTGCATCTTCCCCTCTGGTTGAGTTGCCCAGTGAGATGAGGTAGGGCATTGTATTTTTTAAAACTGTGTTGCAGAAAGAGCAGGAAGAAGATGCAACACAGCTAATAGGTTGATTTAGAGAGATGCAAGCAGTGGCTATTTATGAATTCCAGCATGCAGGTGTAACTATAAAAACCCTTTGTCTTACATAGCAGCTGGAATTGTTAAGAAGCTGTGGCCAGGGCTGCTGCAAATCAGGTTTCATGATCTCTCTCTCTCTCTCTCTCTCTCTCTCTCTCTCTCTCTCTCTCTGTGTGTGTGTGTGTGTGTGTGTGTGTGTGTGTGTGTGTGTGTGTTATTTCTCTAGGAACATTAAAGAGCAGCTGACACATGCTAGAAAATGTTGATAAATAGTATTCTTTTCTTAAACTTTTCTGCCTCTGCAGCAGAAATGCATTTTAAGTTGGGTTTGCATTCCTTTCCCTATTTATCTGGGATATTTGTGTAAATGGTGTAGAGAGATGGAAGGCCCAATCACAAGTTGGCCAAACCAGAAGGAGGAGAAAGGATTGCAGGGAAAGGTCTAGTTACAGGGCAAGAGACTGTGAGAAATTCCATAAGAGAGAGAAGGAGGAAGAAGAGGGTGGTGTTTCATGAAGAGGCTGGAAAGCCCATACTGTTGATGCAGGGCCAAGCGGGTGGCTAATTTGGCCTTAAGGGTTTTGAATCTTCCTAGACCTTCAGATTATTCCAAAGCAAATACTTTCTTTCTGGCTGCTTCTAGAGGGATGGGAACATTTTTCAGCCCAAATTTCCTCTTGAGTAACCTTCTGTGGGCTACTTACCAGTGGTTGGTGTGACAAAAGTGGCTGTGACCAGACTCACACCTTCCTCCATCCTGGAAAGGAACAGACGTCATTCCAGCCAAGTGAAGCAGAGCCAGTAAGGCCTGTGGCTTGGTGGGTGTATGTCTATGGCCCAGGGCTAGTTACAGAGGCCTGGATATTCTAGCCCATTTTGCCCTCCCAGCTGGGTTCAGAGACCAGAACATCCTTGGGGCCGTTTACAGGAGAGAGGCAAAAGAAGGGTCATCGGACCTGCAGCCAGAGGTGTAGCAAGGTCAGGTGGTACCCGGTGTAGAATATTTTTCTCAACCCCACCACCACCACCACCATCAATGGTTCGGAGTAGGCTTGGGAGTCGTGGGCGCGCGGTGTGCTGAATGTCACCCCCCTCAGCAATGACACCTGGGTCGGTCCGCACCCACCGCACCCCCCCCTTCCTACACCTCTGCCTGCAGCTCTTGCAGCAGTCATGTTACCTTGGCAAGCAAGACACGGTGTTTAGGTAGATTTTAGTTTGTAGGGTTACTATTGTGGATTATTAATGGAAAATAAAATGTACTGCCATTTTGGCTGCACCTGGAAAGTTCACGCTATGGGGAAGATAGGAGGAGTGCATTCTCTAATACAAGGCACATTTTTATTACCATATTCATTTCCAGACCCCTCAGAATCAGTGAGATGTTCCTAAGTTGGAGAGGATTCAAGCAAGCAGTAAAAATGTTGAAAGGGCTGGAATTAGCTACTGAAGATGAAATATGGCTTGCTTAGCCAAGTGATGAGTAAGCAGGACTTGACAAGCATCTGCTGTGAACGTGTTTGAAATGTGCTACATCCAGACTTTCTGAGCTCACTGCAAGAAGTGCATGGAAAAGTTTGTGTCTTGTTACTTAGTTGATCCTACTAGATGGTCATCAAGATGCTTCAGACTTTAACATATGGAAAGGCGTTTACCAACAAGCACATATTTTTTCTCTCTCTTTCTCTCAGCTACTCACAGACAAGAAAGGAATGATAATTTAATATAATGTGAAGAAATGTAACCAAGGTGGTTACTGTTACACTGCAATCAGTGTATGAAGTAGTCCATCACAGAATAATGTAACAGCAGTTGAGAATTTATAAGTTCCGGTTTGTAGTAGTCCTATTCCTAAATGAATAGGTACAATGAGAAGGGGAATGGTGCAAAGTCTGAGCTAGGGGATCCCCTCACCATGCAATGCAATCCATTCCTCATGGAACCTCAGAAGTAAGCCCAGTTGACTTCTATGAGATTTATTCATAGGTAAGTGTGTAAAGGATTGTAGCCAGTTAAAATCTTTAATGTCTATGTGGCTTTCGGCAAGCCACTATTCGCTCAGCCTCAACGCTCCCTGCCTCTCAATAATATTGACTTAACATTTCAATTTGTTGTAAGGATTTCTGAGATAAATGTACGCAGTGCTAACAACAAAAAAGCAATATTATTATCTACTAATTTGCTGTGAAACTTGAGGGCATCTCTTTTATTGGTTTCTTGAAGCCTGAGTACATGTGGCAGTTGAGTAGGAGTATGAAGATCACAGGTCTTTCCCTCATTGCTTGTTGTCAACCAAATGGCTACAGAAAAATCTCATTAGATGCAAAGCCTATGGAGCTGCCCCCCACCAACCTCCACAAAATACTTCAGGTTTTCTTTTGTTTATAACACCACACCACAGCAGGAGCAGTGATTTCTATAACAGGACTTCTCAGTGGTGACACCCCACTTACATTGCAATTAAGATGCATTATGCACCAATATTGTTTTCATTCCTCCATCATGTGAAGATGCTCCTCTTTTTCCAGGCCTTTGGGGAGCAGCATGTGTGTTGAGGACTAGGAGTACTTCTACTTTGCTTCTGCTGTCATGTGAACACATATGTTTAGTTTTAAGTATTATGAGGGGTGGATTATAAATATCTGAAATGAAACAAAAGATAGCACAGACCAGGTGTGGGAACCTTTTTTCAGCCCAAAGGACGCTTTCCTTCATACAAAAACTTCCAGGGGCTGCATGCCATTGGTGGGTGGAATGAGAAGCAAAAGTGGGTGGGGCAATGGATGTGACTCTTACCTGTGTACTATAAACTACGTTCCAACAAAAGCCAGAGATTTCTCACACCCACATCCACCTGCCATGTACCACTTCAAGGCAACCAGGGGGATTATCAGAGTTTAAGGAACATCCCAGCTAGGCAGATGCATTCAAGGAAGATGCAGGGCACAGCTAGTGAGGGGTATGGCCTGAGGAGAGGGAGTCTGGCCAGGGGGGAGTCCTGAGGAGCCTGGAGGGCCTGAGGTTCCCCACCTCTGTTATAGACACAGGCTAAGTTGAAAAGGGGACTGCTTCTTTTTAGTGAACTGAGCAATGTGTGACCAAGCAGGTCCAAATTCTCATTTCTTGCTGCCCTCTGGCATATGATGCTTAGAATTTTTTCATGAGTTGGGTTAGAGAGCTACACCAGCTGTTGCTTCTTCCTTAACTGGTTCCAGTGACTGCTATCCCCCCCCCAAAAAAAAATGCTGCTTAGATGAACTGAGCTTCATGGGGAGTTTTAGTTGGGGCCAGGCCAGCCAAGCTGTTAGTCTATTAAACAGTGATAGATAAACAGCATGCTGGGTTTCTGCTCATTCCCTTGTGCTTGGGGTCAAAGCTGACTGGGGCTTTGATGGCGCCAGACACAGAGAGAGAAGGAGGAGAACACCCGTGTGGCCCATGCAAAGCACAGAATTTTAATGCTCACCCTGCCTGTGGAGAAACTTAATAAATCTGACAGTTGTAGCTGTCATAAACATCAGCCACAGAAACAAGTTGTGGAAGACAGAGGAAGATACCGGTAGCTCAGCTTTCACTATACACTAGTTGCTTTATGCCTATTTGAATGATCCTTCTGGAATGTTGATGCTACTGGGATGCTACTTAGCTGCTAGATAGTGGGCAGTTTTAAAGCTCCTTCAATTTCACTATCTTAAGAACTAAAATAACTCTAAAATACTAAAACAATGCTTAAGTAGCAATTATTTTAGTGGTCTTATGGGTGGTCACTGTACTTACTTTGCATACATTTAACCTTTACTTGAAGTATTTATTTATTTTAACAGTACAGACACAGACCTGCCAATCTTGCCAACTCAATTTAATGTGAGTTACATAGTTTCAATAGTAGCCATAGTGCTTGGATATTTGGAGGGGGGAGTCCCTCAGTATACTCCCACCTTAATCCCAGCTTAATCCTGATCCTGTCCCCACTTTAGCATTTTTAAAATATCAACTTGAAAGAACCATTATAAAGTGGTTACAGGTAGGTAGCCGTGTTGGTCTGGGTCGAAGTAAAATAAAAAAATTCCTTCAGTAGCACCTTAAAGACCAACTAAGTTTTTATTTTGGTATGAGCTTTCGTGTGCATGCACACTTCTTCAGATACAGTGAAATAGAAGTCCCCAGGCACTTATGTAGAGAAGGGGTGGGGAGGGGTGGGGATGGGGAGGGGAGGGGGGATCACATTATAAAGTGTAAAGGATCTTCTGCCTGCCCACATCAATGTAATCCAAGCCCTGGTGGAGAGTCCTTGCATGTCTCTTGCCAGGTGGGATCTGTACTGTTCCCACAGACACTTGGAGCTGGGATGAAATTCTTCCCCTCTGACTCTACTACATTTGTCCCTGGTGACAGAGATGACCTTTCCACGATAGGGGCATTGGGGTGGTGCAGGTCAAGCTGAAGAGCTATTTGAAAACACCAGCAGTATGGAACAAAGGGCAATAATGCTGAGGGTGGGCTGAGTTTGCAAGCAAAGCTACATGCGTGCTGTGGAACCAGTGGGCAATGTCTCCAGCAGACAGAGAGTGTGTGTGTGTGTGTGTGTGTGTGCGCGCACACACACATACATTTAATGTCCTGAAATGTAAAACATACAGCTGAGTTCTTCCTTCATATCAACACTACCCAAAGTTTTCACTTTCTTTCTACTGTGTTGTTGCTTCCATAATTCCTAGCTTTCTTTGGCGTATGCAAAGACGGATATCTAAACCCCCAAGAAAAACACAGGTGTTGTTTTTGGTTTTTTTTGCAAAATAAGTTTTTTCTTCCTCTTTGCTATATTGCTCTATTTCCCCTAACTCTTGCCTTGATGCTTCAAAACCGTGAGATATTCCTAGCAAATCCATGTGCACACACACACACACACACACACACACACAGTAGCAAGGTTTTATATTATCACCTATTTCAAGATAGCAGCTGCATAGACTGCACAATCAATAGCTTTATCAAAGTTCAAGCAGGTTGGGGCATGAAAAAAAGAGCCCTGAAATAATCCGAATATGTAATGGACTTGTCATTTCAGAGATAGGTGACCATGTAAGTGTTAATATCATCCCAAAGCAGCAAGCAGGCGAGAAAGAGAGAGTAGCATGCACTCTCTGCTGGAAGCATATTTGCAGATGTTACCATTTATAGCACAATCCTAACCATGTCTCCCCAGAAGTAAGAACTACAGTATTGAATTCAATTGCGCTCACTCCCAGGCAAGTAGGGCTAGGAGTGCAACCTTATCCAGTGTGCAAGGGTCTTTTTGTGGCAGGGTGTTTGTGAGAAAGAGAAATGCATGTTGTGTGCACGGGCTCCTTCACAGATTACAAGAAGCTGGCAGGAACGATTATGAAGACATAATGTGTACCTCTCTACATGGTATAGAAAAATGTGCTCTGCTGTTGCCGAATCTAACCTGAAACAGAGACTCTCACCCTATTGACATCATCTCCCCGCCCTAGCCGTAACGGGAGAACAGTTTCACAGATGCCAGAAAGCTCATTGTTTATCTAGATATGTCACCAGAACCTCGGGTCAGAGAGGGACCACAAATCTATCACTTTCCCTCCATGGGTCTGGATGAGTTCCTCTGCTGACAGCTCATGGGCAGAGCTATTCCCCCATCCTTCTTTCATCTCAACTCTCTCTCTCCAGTCTTAATGGCTTTAACACGTGGGAGAGCCACTGCGAACAATGCTAATGCCTTCCACCCTGCAGAGAGAAACACCCGCCATGTGTTCCCTGAGTGATATGAGAGCATTGCTCTTGCTTTTTGCAGTATGTTTATCATTCCTAAGGTTAAAATGTTGCTGCTGTTGACCAGTAGAACTTTGCGAAATCTGCTCTTAGCTTATTAACAAAGGGCACAATTCACCCAGAGCTCTCCAGCAAAAATCCCATTTATACGAAAGACAGAATCACAGGTGGTAATCTAGTCCAACCCCCTGCAATGCAGGAAACTCAACTAAAGTATCCATGACAGATGGCCAGGGACATCTTTACCCGGGGGTGCAAGGGGTGTGGGGCACCCGGGTGCAAAATTCTGGGGGGCGGCAAATGTATACCTACTGTATACTGTCCCTCTAGATGGGCGGCAGTGAAAAGCAATGGAGTGAAGGCCCCTTCCCCTCTCTTTTGTTTGTTGCCCTGTTACTCTGTAGCATCAAATAACCCCGACGAGTCAGGGAACAAAAGCAGTTATTTCCGCTGTGTCGTTGTTGCAGGTCTTTTCCTCCTTTAAAAAAGCTCAACAACTATGAGTCCCCCCCCAACTAAACTAAACTAAATTTGGGGGCGCTGGGAGGATCTTTGCACCCCGGCGGCGCATATACAAAGACAGCCCTGCAGATGGCCATCAAATAGTGGTGGACTTTGGGCTTTCAGATTGCTACAGCGCCCCATGCAACACCAAAATTCAGCGCGCGCACACACAAACACACACCTTCCACCTTCCATGCTAAGTCATTGTTGTGGCCCTTCCTGTGGCACCCTCTTGGCTCACCACCCAGTGTGGGCAAACCGATCACAGTCTCCTAAATCCAACCTCCAAGAAAGGTGAGCCTATCACCTAGAATAGCATTCAGTATAAGAATAGATTGCGTTTCAGCAGGGAATTTCATGGTGGCGGCAGCTTTAGGAATTTGCTCTTGTATTTATTCATATCCCAGCACACAGATGTCATGCTGCTTACATATGCTTTAAATTAATAATAATAATATGAAGGTTACCATAGTGCCTGAATATGTCACAATCTGTATTTATCCTTATAACACCCTTCTAAGGTTGGGCATATGTGTCTTAACCCATACTGGACAGATGGAGACTGAAGCACATTCAAAGTAATTCTTCATAGCAGGATTTTTTTCAGTTAATTTCATGTAGCTGTGATTTACAGCATATTTATCCTTTTCATGTGCTCCTGGTCTCATGCACATTTTCTTTTATTCTTTCTTTAGTATGTTTATATCCCACCTTTTTCCATTGTAGGGCTCAAGGTGTTGTACAAGTGGTCTCCAATCCATACACCAACCAAACACAGACCTGTTTAGCTTCAGCAAGGTTACTGCATCATTTCCTCTTAGGGTCAGACCATGCCCTGATTTTGTTTTATTCTTTGCACTGTTGAATAGTTCTGGAGTTAACTCAGCATCACTTGGTGTAAAGTAGGAGTGAGCAGAATGTAGATCAGACTACCATTAGATAATTTTGTGTGTTGCTACAGAGAGAGAGAGAGAGAGAGAGAGAGAGAGAGAGAGAGGGAGGGAGGGAGGGAGGGAGGGAGGGAGGGAGGGAGAGAGAGAGAGACTTATTACTGTCTTTGGCAGTAAAAAACAAAAACAACAAGTCTCCACACCTGCAGTAAAGGAAATGTTTACACATTTTATTGCCCTTCCACCTTTGAGAATTGCACAGTTCCCTATTCCCATAATACCACAGGCAGGGGTAGATGTGGGGGAGCGCAACTGGTTCAGACACACTGGGTGCAGAGCCTCAGAGGTTCTGCTGAGATGCTGCAATTATTATTTACAATGGAGCACAAGAGGCAGAGTGGCACTGGATTTGGGCATTGCCCTGGGCACTGCTGAAATTTGAGACCCCAAGATCTGCCATTGCCACAGGCTGATTGTGAGCACGGCACAGGAAAACTGTAAATGAGGAAGAGAATCAAAAGTCTGTGCAAATCCAGTTCAAAAGAAGCTTACCTATGTAGATTATCACCATTCGTAGTTCGGTAGACTACAAAATGCAGTAGGCTGCTATAATTTCAGGGATTGGGGGGGGGGTTAGTGATACAGTCCCTGGTTAATCTCTTATGCACAAAATCATGAGAAGTGATTTCTATGACCTAGATCCAAATTTGGGTCTGGACATACTTTGTAGTGCTGTAAAATGCATAGTACAGCTTGTAATCACTCTTCACTCAATTCACTATGCTGTATTCCAGCTGTGCACAGTGCAGAAATCACAGGCATTAAATAAATATGCACAATAGGGGTAGGGTGCTAGTTTACCTGTGCCTCTGTAGGTTACTTGAAGATGCACAATATCTGTGGGGAAAGGCATAGCTCTCCCAGTGCTGGCCATATCCTGCTTTCCAAGCTCAGTTCCTTCTTAAAAGCACAGAGATCAGATTTTCTTTGAGCGGTTGTTCAATGTGTTGACATTCTTTGACACAGCAAGGAGTAGTCTCCTCTTTGCAAACATCCATCCCTCAGTCATCTCAGGTGCAATCAGCTCATCTCAATTCTGGGAACCTTGCCCAGGGAGAGAGCAGCAGGACCCCAAGCACTCTGGGCCTCTGCAGATTTGAGTTGGCACCAAGCTGTCTGTGTATGTCTTTAGTACTGTAAAAACAAGTGTCTCTGTGCCATCCTGCTGCCACAAGAAGGCTTCTTTCTGACAGGTACTACCTGATTGAGGCGATGCTCCTGGAATGCACACTGTCGTAGGGAGCATTCAATTTCCTCCCTGACAGGTAGGCTCTTCCTTTAATAGAATCTTGCAGTATTCATTATACTGGCAAAGCAGGGTTTAGCATCTTACAAAGCTTCGCCTTCTGCTCTTCACCCCGTGTACACAAAAGCCCTGTGTGAATAAGAATGCAGTAAATGTCTCCCTCTCCCAGATTTATTCCTTCATTAGTAATTCAAATAAATTGCACTGTATAGGAGAGACTTCTATAAAACTGCTGCATTTTCTTTCTCCCTGCAGAATAAATACTGGGGCTGCATCCCTGATAGCACACATCTCCTTGGGATTTTCTCCTGGCACAAAGTAACAAGGAGAAAAGGAGATGTGTTTTTGGAAACTATGCAGGCTCTCTGGGTTCAGTACAGAACAAGATCTGCATGTCTTCCTGGCTGCTGAAAAGGGAGAATTTTTGCACGTACACTATAGTGGTTCAGTAGTAGAAAAAGCCGCACCTGTTAAAATGCTCTCATCTGTGCGTGCCTTACATAATTTGACAGACCTGTTCTTTTGCCAACCTATACATACTGTTTCAAAGCTTGCATTTCCTTTGCTGGTCACATTGTAGTTATCCCAGAACAGGTGGCAAATGGGAGCTGATAGCTAGGAGATACTTGGGAATCTCTGAGCCTGGCAGTGACTAGCCAGGAAAGATATCTTTGAGTGACAGCTTAGGGGAAACCTCAACTCAGTATACAGTTCTGGAAAAGGAATGTCGGAGATCATTAGGAAAGGGACTGAGGAGAAATCAGTGTCATAATGACACAGCTGGAAAGCTGTGCAGAGTTTAAACATACCATAGTGCTGGAAAGCATACCAAATAGAGCAACAGAAATGACCAAAGGAATGGAATACATTTCTTATGCAGGAAGACACTTTTTAGTTTAGAAAACATATATCTAAGGGGAAATGATAGAGGTTGTTTTGCGGAAATAAAAAGAAATGATGAGTGATGTAGAGAAAGTGGGCCTTCTTCTCCCTCTCTGGCACCTAGTGAAACTGACTCGTAGATTCAGAACAGACAAAACAAGCAGCTCTTAATGAACTGCATAATAACTAAAATATATAGTTTGCTGATTCAGGATATGAAGATAGCCACAGAAATGCATGACTTTAAAAGGGGAGTAAAACAAATTAATGAGGGATGGACCTTTAAAAAAGGTTTCTAGGCACAGGCTGACATTTTTGTTTTTGCCCTACCAATTTCCCCAGGAAAACCTGCTCTTTAACACTGACAGGGAACAAACAGCAATCTGGGCTTTCCACAGATTGCCATTTGCTCTGGTTCAGCAGTAAAGAGTGGGTTTTTGTGGGGAAAGCACTAGGACAAAAAGAAGAGTGCCTAGACATGGAGCTTTAAAGAATATACCTCTTCCTAGAAATATAGCACAAAAGGAAGTCTGAATGAGCCCAAGTCCACTGTTCACATGCCCTCATTTCAGGTGCCACTTCCTTTGCCAGCCAGGATGGACAAGATTCCAATCTCCAATGAAGCTTCTCTGCCCACCTACGTAGGGAGATCTCAACAAAAACAAGATTTTCCACCACCCATATCTTCACAATATCATTTCTTTTATTTAAAACATTTTAGAACATTTTGGTATATTGTTTGCTTTAGGCCATCCCACATGAGCTTCTGGGTTGCAGTAAAGCCATCAGCAGCTAAAAGGCATGAGCAGTCAAAGAACCAAACAGAACAGGAGTCAAAAGGGAAACTAAAATTACTCAAAGCTGCCTTAAGCACTCTCTGGCTGGGGGAATCTGCTGATTTATTTATTACTTCCAACTTGCATCATCTCTATTTATAATTTATAGGTGATTGATTTCCACCCCCTTTTCCTTTCTCTATGTGACAATGAAGAGCATTATTAGCACTCGATGAAGCAGCTTGCATTGCACCCTAGGTGAAGAGATAGCAACCACCACTCAGCACCTATTCCTCAACATATGCATTTTAATATTTGCTGATATCTCTGTTTTCTCACTATGTGTACAAGTTACTGGTGGTGAATGGAATTTATACTTAATACCAGAGGCTAAGAGCTCTGCAGGTATACAAGAGCTTTGACTTGTTGAAAGTGATTGCAGAGTTGATATGCATGACTCAGTATGGAAAACAGATATTTATTTTCTAAATATGTATTCAGCTGTGATTGTAGTGAACAAGAAAATAGTCCTTTTTGAAATTTAAGACTGAAACTGACAATCGAGTGTAGCATATTCATGCACCTTGTTATCTATTGCTGTCCATTTGTGCTGTTGCTCTTCAATCCTGCTATATTATTGTATGCCACAAACTTATTCAGTATGTCATCTTTCTTCCAAGAAGGTCATCAAATATGGCTGCCTCTAACACTTAAAATATTACACCCCTTACCATTTTTGGTGTAAGCTTTGTTTTAGCTGAAGAACACTTCTACTCAAAGACTTTTATTTCAATTTAAGTTACATTTCTTCTGTGTTGTAATGTGTACTTTCCACGCTCAGGTTCTGCAGTGATACTTGGACTGTCCACATGCTGCAGAGACTATGGTGTATACAAACAGTATATGTGAGAAAGAGCCCTGCTTTTTGCAGAACTCTTTATCATGCAAACAGAGTCTACACCAAGAGTGAGTAGCTGGATCCAGCCAGTGGGCCAGATCCTTATCTCACTCACTCCCAATCTGTGAGCCAAGTTTAACAAGAGGTTGGACCACCCACATATCAGTCGCCTGATGCCACGTGACCCCATTTTTTCATAGTTCACTGCACAGCCCTTTGCAAGCCCTGATGATGAGTTGGTCGTTAGTGCTTGCAAAGCTCTATGCACAATCCTGTGCAAGCCCCAACAACCAGTTGATAGCTTGTTAGATCTCAGTTTCCTACTAAGCATGATTGCTAGCTTCTACCTCCACTGTTGGAGTTTGGGCTCTGAATACTAGTCGCTGAGCATCTCAGGTGAGGAAACTGTTGTTGTGCTCATTTTCGGCTTGCCGGCTTTGCAGAGGCATCTGATTGGCCACTGTGAGAATGGGATGCTGGCACTGTGAGAATGGGATGCTGTACTAGATGGGCCATTGGTCTGATTCAGACGGGCTCTTATTATGTTGCTATGTAATTTGGTGTTATCCATACAAGGGGTCCACAGCAGCACAAAACCTTGAGGGGTCGTTATCCAATTCCAAGCCATCCACCATTTAACATTTTATAGAATACCATGTCTTTCTCATAGTATCACTTTAGAGCACTGGAGAACATTTTAAATGTCGGGTGTCTCCCAGCCAATCATCATGCAATGTAGAATTCAATTGTAGGAAAAAGGGGAGGGCAGGTAGGTCAAAGAAGAGCAGGCAACAATCCCTGGGCCTTGACAGCTATCTAAAGATACTGGGTGCTAATGCCAAGCTTGAAGAAAGCTATCATATCTCTCTTATGATTCATAAAGCTACATTGGTCTTAGTGCCATTGGGCACAATGAGCTCCAATTAGATCCAGTGAGTTTTCAACTGAAGGATTTTCTTTTTTCTTTTGGGCTTCATAGACCAGAGTTTTTAGTCCAGCTTGAGGGCTCTATATCCTGCAACCTAGAACTAGAGTAAACAACTTCACAGGAGCCGGTAAGAGCCTTCTTCACAAGACCTGCCCCCTAGAACCATTGTGGAAACCTTTTCTTAGAACCACATAGGTTAAAAGTTTAAAAGCTTAAGGTTTCATTCATAATTCACATATCAATAAGGCTTTGATTCCTCCCAGGGAAAAAGGAGCCTTTATCTGGAGTGCATGCTGATAAGGTTACTACCAAGCTGCAGTTCAGGACCTGTGTAGGGTTTCTTTGTAGGGTTGTCTTTTAAGAAGCAAAGGCAAATTGTGCACACCTCCTGGGGGTTGGTGAAAGGCTAGAGAAACTACTCTGTTTTGGGTCACTGGTTTGACCCTTGCCCAGGTCAGTAGTTGTCAGAAGTCATTACTGTCAGCTTGATGTTCACTGGGCTGTGAAGAATGAGGCCCTGGGTCTCAGTTGAGTCCGTAGTGTGGGCAGATGTCCATGTGATGGTTTCCATTTTAGCTGACCAGGCAGCTACTCAACTGTTGCCCTCTAGAACTTCAGCCCAAGACCTGCATTCAGGGGACGGGGCCTGCAACAGATTCACATTCTCTTTCGTGATAACATTGCCAGGATGTCACAACACTGGGAAGTATTTATTAATGCTATTAGATATACTCACGGCATCTACCTGCATGCTTACTCTTTTTCAATTACTTGTGTAGCAGGATAAGGAGGCATGACTGGAAAAAAGCAAAAAAGATGGCACAAATATCATAATTGTTGTTGTTGTTGTTTAGTCGTTTAGTCGTGTCCAACTCTTCGTGACCCCATGGACCAGAGCACGCCAGGCACTCCTGTCTTGCACTGCCTCCTGCAGTTTGGTCAAACTCATGTTTGTAGCTTCGAGAACACTGTCCAACAATCTCGTCTTCTGTCATCCCCTTCTCCTAGTGCCCTCAATCATATCATATCATAATAACAATATGAATATGCAATAATAGTAATAAGGACCATGGGTGAAAAACAATCAAATTCTCCCTCTCTCCCCAGGTCAATACTATTTTATGGGCTTCTACAGCTCTGTTTCCTACCTTTCAATCCAATGATTCACAAAGTAACTTATGAGCAACTGGAAATAACATAAAACAAAAACAAAAGACAGTACATACACACGTTTACCAATGGCCTGTAGGCCTCTGGATGATGGAAGGGGCTAGTGCTAGGCCAGTTGGCAGCTGGAGCAGAGTGTAATTTCTGGCAGGGAGGGAGAAAGCAAACTCCCAGAAGCTGTGCCTTCTGTGGATAACAGATGGAGCCAAGGTGCCGCTCTCCTGGGAAGCAGAGGGTGAAACCCACCAGAGGTCTTCGTTCACCTGGTTGGCGGTACTGTTAACTTTTCTCTCCTCCCTCAATGCAGTTTTGGTACCCAAAAGTAATGGGAGGGCTACCAGATAGCATAACTATAATGCCTGGAAGAGTGACTTAGAGCTCCTGGTTAGTTCAAATATAGCTGGAGTTCTGCAGTAATGAAGCTGAATTACTCATTCTGGCTGTGGAAACTTTACCCCATGTCCTGGGGTTACTTGTGTGTGGATCAGTGTGGTAAGATTTTCATTGTGCCACAACACCTGTAGTTAGCAAAGCAGCTAGAGTCATGTGCCCTTACTGTGGCGGCTGTTTGGGTACCCAATGGTAATGATGGCTCTAGGAGCACCCTCAGACTTTGCACCCCTTGTTTCAAATCCAATGCAACCCCATCCAGAATAGGCAAGCTTCCCAGTTCTTAGATGCCGTAACTGCCTACCCATAGAACTCCTGTTTTGTCAGGATTCATCTTCAACTGGTTAGTCCTCATCCAGCCACCGACTACATCCATGCATCACTCTGAGACCTGCATATCCTTCACCTGATTCAGTTGGTTCAGGGAAATAGAAATGGGCTTCACACTGCTGCCACTTGATTGGGACTAACAGGAGAGTGCACTGAAATATTTCTTTCCTCCATCTTTGAAACCTTCCGCTGTGTCTTTCTGCCAAGCAAATTGCCTGCCTCTCAATTTCCCACCCACCTGGAACTGCTCCTGAGCACATGATTCCAGTGCATGGGTTTGCTGTGTCTTATGAATGAATGTTTTCTGCCAGTTTCTAGTCTGTGGCCCCAGCTGGAATGGTGAAGATTACAGCTGAACTGGCTTGGACTAGCAGATGCTGCTGTTAGTTGATCCCCTTGGCTTTACTTCATGACAGTGAACCTTCATGCCCATTCCTTCCATTTTTAAAGGGTCAGGCTGATACTGAAAGGATTAATCTAATCCTCCCTTTACCCACACCTTCTCATGCAGCTGGTCCATGCTGTTCAGCTGTTAGTGTTTTTATTGGTGCATACACACACACACACACACACACACTCTTAACCAAATGTTCTGAAGCTTGCAGTATCATGAAACCTCACATTTGTCATAATAATTCTGTGATAATTCTTGCTGAATGTAGCTTTCAGAGAGATGGGTATAAGCATTTTCAGAAACTGTGTGATGGGGATATCTAGGGAAACCTGACTATCACTGTGTGTTTTGGAAGAATTGAACCATAAGCAGGCAATGAAAAGAACAATGAAATTTGTTGAATGACACATAAGACTAAAATCCCAACTGCTTCCTGAAGATTCCACAGAACACCTGGTAGGTTTTGTTGCCATAACACCACCCCTCCCCTCCAGATTTGTAAGCCTCATTATAGATTTCTCTGATGACTAAAGGAAACGTAATCCTTTTCATAGAAGTTCTGTGTTCAACACTGGCCAACAAGGACTGTCAAAACAGCCACTTGGACATGTTTTTTTAAAAAAGATTTGTCATGACATAATTTGAAAACTGTGTTGTGTGCTAAAAGATACTTGAAGACATACTTGACAGAGTAAACCTACCTGCTAAATGTCTATTATTTTTATTATCAAGTTCCTGTTAGAGATGGATCAAACTATTTCTGGACCCTTTGTGTCCATCCATAAGTCTGCTCCACTCATTTGCAATTAATCTACTTTTTATTTTTTAAAAATGAAAATCTGCTTCTAAACATATTTTAAAAGCATTTTAAAATGTATCTCAAAATGTATTCCAATAGGTTATCTGAGTCGATCACTGAATCAGAGAACTATGTTCTGATCTGATTAATTCAGGAGGTGTAGATCAGATCAGTTTATATTAAAATTCACAGAGATCAAGTTCCTCAAGAATCCTCATTGCCTGTGATTTTGGATTCTGCATATGTGTGTGTATACAGTTCTCTCTCAGAGAAGAGAGTGTGGGCTATTGACCTCTTTACTGCTCGAATCTGTGCTTTTTGAAACGTTGCTTATGAGAGATCTAATTCAACTTTGCCTTGAGGATTCTCTGACATACCGAAAGGGAAATCATGACCTTTCCCCACCCCCTGGACTTTCCTGCACAAAGCACATAATGGGAAACATTTTGCCACCTTTCCCCAAGCCGGTAGTTTTATTAGTAGAGCAGTTAATGTCATCCCTTCAATGAATACTTTAAACTTTGCATTGCAACAAGAATATGCTGTGTACTTAAGACTCTGTTCTAATTAATGTTGTGGATGTGTCAATTATCTATTCTTGTGCAAAGAAAGAGGCCTCTGAAATTCACAAGTGATACTGGGACATTGCTTTTATAGCACCATTCCTTAGCCACAATGATGTTGCCTTTCCCACCCACTTTTCAACGGCCTTAAGAGAAATTCTGACTTGGAGGGCATTGCATAAGTCACATTTGAGCCAATCCACATATCCCCAGCAATATACTATGCTATCCTATGCATGTTTAATCAGAACTAAGTCCCAAGATGCTAAAAGCATAGGAAGCTGCCTTCTACCAAGTGAGACTATTTGTTCATCAAACCCAATATCGTCTACTCTAACTGGCAATGTCTCTCTAGTCTCAGGCAAAGGTCTTTCCCATACACCTGCTAACAAAGTTCAACCTCTTTCTTCTTCTTCTTCTTCTTCTTCTTCTTCTTCTTCTTCTTCTTCTTCTTCTTCTTTGCAAAATGGAATGTGTTTATCACAGTAGAAGCCTGTTATGTCTGTGGTAGGGCCCCTTTCCTCCCTGCAGGCATGGAAAACCACAACTTTAAGGCTTTTGGACAGCAACACACTTCTAAAGTAGACATATGGCTTGTGCCACACTTCTGCAATATAACAACATGATCAGAACTGAGTAACACAGCGGCTGGAATTGGCAATTCCTATGCCTATAATTTAGTAGTCTATATATGATGAGCACTGTGTTCTCCCATTTCCACTTTTCTCTGTCTCTATCTGACTTGTACAAAGAGCGAAAGAGGACAGTGAGTCTTTTGAGGGGTATTTGGAAGTAAAGTCCAGATGGCAATGGGCTTAAGATTGCTTGAGAAGCACTGATTCCATAAGAAGAAGATGGACCTAGAAACAGATAAACAGCAGGTATGCATTTTGTAGGCTTTTGCTTCTCCAGATCTCATATTAAATGCTCTAGGCAGCTCTGGAACGTTACACAGCCAGAAAATTGTGCTGCTTGTTTCACTAATTCTTCTGTGGTCAGGTCTCCTAATTCTAATAATCTATACAGAACTTGGCAGGGCACAGTTTAATTTCATTTGCATGAGAAATGGCACATTGCAAAAGTGGCGTCACACAAAAGGCTCATGCTGGATTCTGATCTTTGCTATAGTTGTACCCAAGACTGCTATGCTGTCCCCTGGATGGGGATATAAATGTTTGGGGATTCAATTTGAGGGTAGGAGGAAAAGGAATCAATAATGTTCCATTAAGAGTCAGGAAACAAATACTGGCAAAGTCAAACAACCATCTTACATCAAGACATTATCAGATGCCAGTTTTTTCTCAACCACAACAGGCACTTTCTTTGCAAGAAACAAAGACTTTATTCATGAAGACTGGCGTGCTAACTCATTTTACATAATTTGTCTACTGTATTACAGTTGGAATTACTGCATGAGAAGCCAGAAAATATGGTTATGTAAATTGCCTTCAGTTAAACCAAAACAAAAGTCTTGTTGATCGATGCAGTGTTAACCTCCAAGTTATACTACTTTAATACAGTCTGCATAGCTCTGCCTTTGATGACTATCTGCAAACTGCAGTTAGTTCAGAATGTGGTGACCGGGGCTGCAGTCTTAACATCACTTACCTGGGTGTAAGCCACATCAAATTCAATAGGACTTACTTCTGAGTGGACATGGTTAGAATTGTGTTGTAGATAGACAGGACATTATGATCACATTACACTAGTGCTATGCCAATTGCTGTCTCTCAGTCCCTTTTCAGGACCAATTTAAAGTGACAGGTTTTTTTTTTTTACCTTTAAGGCTTACAACTTGGGACTGGAATACTTGTTGGATCACCTTTCTTTGTAAATGCCTGCTGTTATGTCTGAAGCAAGGGGAAAAGAGGGCCTTTTCAATTATGGCGCCCCAATTATGGAATGTTGTCTCCAGAGGACCACTTGGCACCTACCTACCTTGCTGTCCTTTCCACATGTCAAATATCTTTATTGGTCTTAAAGGTAAAGGTAAAGGTATCCCTGACCATTAAGTCCAGTCATGGATGAATCTGGGGTTGCAGTGCTCATTTTGCTCTATAGGTCGAGGGAGCTGGTGTTTGTCCGCAGACAGCTTCTGGGTCATGTGGCCAGCATGACTAAGCCACTTCCAGCAAACCAGAACAGCACACAGAAATGCCATTCACCTTCCTGCTGGAGCAGTACCTATTTATCTACTTGCACTTTGACATGCTTTCGAACTGCTAGGTGGGCAGGAGCAGGGACCAAACAAAGGATCAAATCGTGGGGATTTGATCCGCTGACCTTCCAATCTACAAGCCCTAGGCTCTGTGGTTTAGACCACAGCGCCACCCGCATCCCTTTATTAGTCTTAATTTAGTCTTAATTTTAAGCCTGCTGCTTATTTATTTGGCATCCAGTCACCTATACTATTCCCTAAATAGTATATGCAGGTAAAAACAGCTACCATAGATTTTATTGTTACCACTGGTAACCCATCTTCCCTAATACAAGATTAGTTCAAATATCAGATGGAGGCAAATTCACAGTAATTTGTATGTTTTAGTCCCAAGCAGAGGTAGAAGAGAAATTCATTTGGCCTGCATTTTAAAGTGAACCAAAATTTAAGCAGGTGATGAGCACAAATATTTTTCCCTAGTACAATGGTACCTCGGTTTATGAACACAATTGGTTCCGGAAGTCTGTTCATAAACTGAAGCGTTCATAAACTGAAGCGAACTTTCCCATTGAAAGTAATGGAAAATGGATTAATCCATTCCAGACGGTCCGCGGAGTACTTAAACTGAAGCGTTCATAAACTGAAGCAAACTTTCCCATTGAAAGTAATGGAAAGTGGATTAATCCATTCCAGATGGGTCCACGGAGTACTCAACCTGAAGTGTACTTAACCCGAAGCATGGGTGTAATTGGTTCCGGAAGTCTGTTCATAAACTGAAGCGTTCATAAACTGAAGCAAACTTTCCCATTGAAAGTAATGGAAAGTGAATTAATCCGTTCCAGATGGGTCCGCGGCGTTCATAAACCGAAAATTCGTAAATCGAGGTGTTCATAAACCGAGGTTCCACTATATGGTGTTTTGTTCTGTTTCTTGTTTCTCTTGTTGGAAAATAGGAAGTTTCCTTATACAAAATCAGGTCATTGGTCCATCCACTTCAGTATTGTCTACCGGTACCTTAAGTGGCAGAAGCTTTTCCAGGGTTCCAGTCTCTACCAGTGCTACCTGGAGATGCCATGGATAGTATGTTCTGCATGCAAAGCAGATGCTGTGCTGTTGAGTTTGAATGGTTTAGTGTTCTTATTTGTTGTGTTATTGCTTGTTGGTTTTAGAAGTTTGTAAGTCACCTTGCGGGACGCGGGTGGTGCTGTGGGTTAAACCACAGAGCCTAGGGCTTGCTGATCAGAAGGTCGGCGGTTTGAATCCCCACAACGGGGTGAGCTCCCATTGCTTGGTCCCAGCTCCTGCCAACCTAGCAGTTCAAAAGCACATCAAAGTGCAAGTAGATAAATAGGTACCGCTCCGGCGGGTAGGTAAACGGTGTTTTCATGCGCTGCTCTGGTTCACCAGAAGCGCCTTAGTTATGCTGGCCACATGACCTGGAAGCTGTACGCCGGCTCCCTCGACCAATAAAGCGAGATGAGCGCCGCAACCCCAGAGTTGGTCATGACTGGACCTAATGGTCAGGGGTCCCTTTACATTTACATTTAAGTCACCTTGCATTCTTTCTTTTAAATTGAAAGACGACATACAGGTGTATAATGAAATTGATTTTAGTCTTGCATTGTGTCTCTTAAGAGCCTACTTCTTCAGTGAATGCTGTGTGTTGTGGGTGATGGAGGTTTTATCATCCATCTTAAACTTCTTTCAGATTAGAATAAACACTGAAACACATCGGCTGCTCTCTGCTGTTTTCTAAACTAATCTGCCCACCTCATTGCCACATCTCTCTGGATACTAATAATTGCTCCAAGACACTTCAACTTTCATTAAAGTTCCTTTCCTGAATTTGACCAAGAAGCAAGACAGAGCTGTAAGTGGAATTTTGGAGGGTAGGGAGAGGGATATGGAAAATAGAATAGAGTGGGGAGGAGAGAGGAGGGGAAGAAAGATACAACCTCCATGTTATTAGGAGAAGGAAAATCATTTGACAATCAGCCTCTGGCAATCTGGTGGTGCTGTCTGAGAGAACAATTTACCTGTCAGCACCCATCAGAATGGGGGAAGCTAGGAAAAGAATGGCAGCTGTATGGAAGAAGGTGGGGAGGGGAGAGGCTCATGAGGAGGTAGAAGAGGAAAAGGTGAATCCCTGATGAGTGCTGCACTGTATTCCCAAGAGGCTTTGGTATGTCTGGGAGGGGGACCTCCTGTGGGTGCTTACCAGTCTTTCCATGATTCACTAGCATTTTTCCTCTAGAGGTAGGTGATGGGCAGACCACAACAAGCAGGAAAAGGAGAGGGAAATAAGTTTCAAATATGAAGATTCAAGTTATTCTGCACAGCAGTGGGAGTACCCATTTCCATTGTGTTTGCTGCAGCCCAGTCACACACCCACACCCCAAAAAAGCTCACCTTGCATGAAAAAAAATAGAATATGAACCCTATGGGGAAACTTCTGACATGCTTAGCTCAAACCTCGCTCAATATTTCCCAACCTAGTGCCCTCCAGATGCATAGCTGCCAAGTTTTCCCTTTTCTCGCGAGGAAGCCTATTCAGCATAAGGGAAAATCCCTTTAAAGAAGGGATAACTTGGCAGCTATGTCCAGATGTTGTGAGCTACAACTCCCATCATCCCTGACCATTGGGTATGATAGCTGTGGCTGATGGGAGTAGCAGTCCAAAACTTCTGGAAGGCACCAACAGGTTAAGAAAGGCCAGAACGGGTCAAGGTCACACACAAAGGATCTGTGATATTACGCATGGGCTGAACCTAGGTGCTTGTGCCCAAATTACAGGACTCCTGCCTCCTTCTCTTAGAACTTCCTGACAGTAAGAGCTGTTTGACAGTGGAATTTGCTACCAAGGAGTGTGGTGGAGTCTCCTTCTTTGGAGGTCTTTAAGCAGAGGCTTGACAGCCATATGTCAAGAATGCTTTGATGGTGTTTCCTGCTTGGCAGGGGGTTGGACTGGATGGCCCTTGTGGTCTCTTCCAACTCTATGATTCTATGATTCTATGATTCTCTGCAGACTGTTTCTTCCCAGGTCTCTTGCTTCTTTGCTTTATCAGTTTTCCCTCTTTCTCAGACTGCAATCCATCCCTTTCTTCCCTTTGCAAACTGCTGACGTGCAGCAAGTCTATCTAATAATCCATCTCCATGTTCCCTCCAGCACTTATGTGACTGCCTGACTGGAAACTGTCAGCATTTGGGGGGTTAATGCACCCAAAATAGCATACTGACTCTCTTTAGGGTGAAAAATTAAAACTGCCACAAATAAAGCGAAAGAAAGAAAGAAAGAAAGAAAGAAAGAAAGAAAGAAAGAAAGAAAGAAAGAAAGAAAGAAAGAAAGAAAGAAAGCTTTGTAAGTCGCCTCTGAGTTATGGAGGCTTCTCCCTTTATAAAAGGCATGCCCTCCTCACAGGTGAGAAATTATAGCAGCCTATAGATGCCAGCATTTTATTCTACTTCTTTCCCACCCACCCCTCAGTGCAGACAACAGGTGTCTTATGATAATTGATGCCAGGCTTTTTTGGCACATCTAACTAAGGAGCAGACTGTACAAGGAATGCAAGTGATGTGACTTATTACTCCTTGGGCCCCAGAGAGGAGTTCCTGACTCCAACCCAATCAAATAACAAAGAAGGGAGGCAGTAAAAATCCATGAACAAGTCTAGGCTTGATTAACCACTTGGGCTAAAAATATCTCAGTGCCGCCTCCCACCCAATGTTCAAAGCAGAACCAAATCTGGTGTCCCTGTAGCATTAGAAAGGGCAAGTGGTGGGTAACGTGTTAGGAGAATGACTTGCATCATTATGTTATGATTGTTCCCAAGTACTTTCTCATTTTCTGTATACTCTTTGCTGATATGTACTGAATTTATATCTAACGTTGGAGCTGCAATTTAAACATACGGAGCTGGCTTCCCTAAGAAATTGACAATGCCCTCATGTTTCAGAACATTCCCAGAACATAGGGACATACAACAAGCCTTGCTGGATCCAGTCAAAGGCCCATCTAGTCTAGCACTCGGTTCTTACAGTCCTCAAACAAATGGCTGAGGGAAGTTTGCAAGCAGGACATGAGCACAACAGCACTCTGTCAAGCAGCAATTCCTAGCAACTGGCATTCAGAAGCATACTACCATCAGTGGGTGTAGAAAATAGCCATTGATACCCTTACTTTCCATGATCCTTCTTCACCCTGGTGGTACCTTTTCTGATCTCCTGTATACATTCCGAGTATTTCCGCTCGGAAGGTACATTTCCAAGCACAATTCAAAGTGTTGGTGCTGACCTTTAAAGCCCTAAATGGCCTCGGTCCAGTATACCTGAAGGAGCGTCTCCACCTCCATCATTCTGCCCGGACACTGAGGTCCAGCACCGAGGGCCTTCTGGCGGTTCCCTCATTGCGAGAAGCCAGGTTGCAGGGAACTAGGCAGAGGGCCTTCTCGGTAGTGGCACCCGCCCTGTGGAACGCCCTCCCATCAGATGTCAAAGAGAAAAACAACTACCAGACTTTTAGAAGACATCTGAAGGCAGCCCTGTTTAGGGAGGCTTTTAATCTTTAAGAAATTAGTGTATTTTAATATTTCTGTTGGAAGCCGCCCAGAGTGGCTGGGGAAACCCAGCCAGATGGGTGGGGTATAAATATATTATTATTATTATTATTATTATTATTATTATTATTATTATTATTATTATTATTATTCCAGCTGAGCTTCTAATATGGTGGGTTTAAACAACTCCCAAGCATATATTTTTTGAGAGAGAGAATTGACCCATCATTTTACCATTGCCCTCATTTTGGGGAAATTTGCTCTTTTGAAATCTAATGTGACAGTGTTTGATTTTCTTAACGATTGTGCATTTACATATATATATAGTACTGGATAGCACTATGGTCACTGTTCCCAACCATTGTGACAACAGTTACATTTCAAACTCTGTCCTTATTAATAAACTCCATGAACTGCTATTAAACCCACAGAGAACACAATGTGTTTCATAACATGTATGATGACAGGGTGCAATACAGGAGAGGATTCCTGTACCTTTAATAATTGTGGAAATCAGATTCCTCATGGCTGCCACCTCAGCAGAAATGTGGCTGCATGGTAAAATCCGACTGGGTGATTATGATTGCTGGTGTAATGCAAATAGCAGCAAATGTATCCCACTGGAATTAATTACCACCATCTAAATAAACCGCTGTAAATCACACTGCTGCATTCAAGCCATTTTTTGGAACCCATCCATGGATGCCTGGGAGTTAGCAGAGACCAACATTTGAAAGAAATGTGACTGCATCCGAACTCTTGATATGAAATCACAGATTTGGTAACTAAGCAGCTGCCATTTCAAGAGAATGCTGAGGCTCCGTTCCATCTCAGCTGAGAGATTTGTGTCTGTTGTCACTGGAGCCTTTTTGTCTGGTGCTGCTTGTAAACTTTCCAAATGAATTACCCTGTGTAAGTCACACGCTCCTCCTCCTCGGGACAGCCTGCACTCTGATCTGTCCTTGCCCAACCTTTGGGCACTTTAGTCCTTTTTGCTATTTCTAAGGGGCATGTGAGTTGAGGCAAGGTGATGTCTGAGTAAATTGACCTTGACAGAAATCTATAACTCCTGGTGCCCCAGAGGTACAAAAGTCTGAAGACGGAAACAAACCAGTTGCATTCTGGAATCTATTTCCATCCTTGCATTTGCACAGTTTCAAAAATATTTTTTAAAAATGTTATTGGAATCATCTTTCTACATAATGATTCCACTACATAGATTAAAGAGTTCTAACAATGTGTCCAGCTGTATTTACTGCTGATTTGGTTCCCTGGTTCCCATTATCAATTGTGTGGGTGGACAGGGAACAGCATGAAGTGTAGTCTCTGGTGTGTTGACTCTAAGTGACTGAATGCATCCCTCTTCAAGTCAGACCCTACAGACTTAAATTGGCTTCATGGTTGTTTCCTCTTTCTAGAGAATCATGGGTACTTTTCTGCGGCCTGCAGAAGGGGCTAGAAACCTCTTAGCATAAAATTCTCAACACCTCACCATTGGGTATTTGGTGAAAGCTATGGCAGCAGAAGTGATATAAAGTCAATATAAGTTTGTAGGATAGATAGGCTTAGAGGACAATCTGTGACAGCAAGGTATAACTTGCTCCATTCTGCCTAAAATTTTGCCATATTCTCTGAACTACTAATATGGTGTGACAGATAGTTCAGCATAGACCAGGAAGATCTGGGTTGAAGTTCCACCTTTCTTTAGGCAAGTTACTGCCTCTCCCCCTGAGAGTAGTATTGTTAAAATGAGAATAGTACGGTAGCTGGTTGTCTGCATGAGGATCTGTTAAAGTGTGAATCACCAAGAATATTGGCCCAAGTCTCCAGATTCCGTTTTGAACTCCTTACTCCATCTTGAAGTACCTAAGCAGGTGACTTCTACAATAGCTTTTCCTCACAGTATTGCCCATTTCCATTTAGCTATCTTTCACAACTCCAAGTTACATGTTTGATGAGATCAAACATTCAAAAGCATTTGCTTTTATGGACACAAGCCCTTTTCATCAACTAGATAAACTGAAATATTTAATTTATTTATTTTTGCATCTATATAAAGGAGAAAAATGTACAGTATGGTGGGAGATTAATGGCAATGGGTAAAAAAATTACAACCAGTGATAATTACAGTAATAATTACACTTATATCCCAGTCCCACCTTTCAAAGTGGAACATATGGTTCTCCCCTCCATTTCTTCCTCACAACAACCCTGTGAGGTATGTTAGGATAAGAGACAGTGACTGGCCCAAAGTCACCCAGTGGGCATCATGGTTGAGTGGAGATTTGAACCCTGGTCTCCCAGGTCCTCGTTCAAGATAAGCACTACACCACAGTGGCTTAATTAGAATACAGTATGTTAAATGAGCACACCTTTAACAGTAGCAGATTGGTGTTAATTTACTTACCGGTAGCATTGAGGAAATGATTGTAATAACACTTGTAAGTGGGGCAGGAACCCAATCAGAAGAAACAGCCATCAATAGTCTAAAGGTCTAGGAAAGCTTGTTTCATAGTTCCTAGTCTTAAAGCTGCAACAAGATTCTTTGCTGTTTTTGCTGCAAGAGAAAATCATAAAGGAAAAATAATAGTAGAGGGAATAAATATTAATTGATCTAACACATGAAGCATTTTTGTCCAAAATTTGATGGCATTGTCTATTATGGTTGAAGATAATCCTCAATCAAGCGAATAGGAACAAAAGAAGACACTTTGTACTGAGTCAGACCATTGGTCTATATACCTCCATATTGTCTGCATTTACTGGTTCTCCAGTGTTTCAGTCAGGAAATGTTCCCAAACCTACCAGAAGATGCTGGAATATTCTGCATGCAAAGCAAATCCCTCCCCTCAGCAGTCCCTTGCTGAAATTTATTTGACTTGGTTGCATCTGTGGCAATTAGTTCCAGGGATCGGTGCCCAAGTTGACAACCACAGAACTCTGCTTTATGTCTTGCCATTCTCATGTGACTGGGGGATATGTAGATGTTGTGGTTTTGCCTTCCCAGCTGTTTCCCAGCTGTGCTGCAGCCTGAGGCAGATGGATATTCAACCGGAGTGTTCTTTTTTCAGACAAGTTCTCTCTTCTGGCTTTTGTTAAGGCTCAGCAGTGAGGAGAATTACAATCCACAAACATTCCATCTAATTTTAAACTGTGTAAATTATTTTTTAAAAATAAGCAATGAGGTTTTTTTAGGGACGGGTAGCATGTTAATTTAACCAGGATGGATGGCTTTGCCTTCCCCAACTTAACGGCTTTTGTATTGTGCTTGATTATTTTCCTTTAAAATTGATGGTCCTACCCTGGCTGCCCCATCACCCACTTCTGCACAACTATTCTTTCCTATTTTGAACACAGACATAGACTGCCAGCACAGCTGTGCTTCTGGTGACTTATTTTCTCTCTTTGTAAACAGAATCACATAACTATCTCCCTTACATGTACAATATATGTGCTGTAATTGTTGCTCCTTTTTAGTTGACTAGGAAGCTGCTGCAGTTTAGTCAATGCAATAATCACTGGGGTTCTCTTATTGCTCATAATACTGAAAATTGACCATATGTGTAGTGGGAGGATGTGTCATGAAGGTGCAGCTGTAGCCCAAGGCATCCTTAACTCATCGGTCTATAAATAAACTCAGAAAGCTACAGCAGTTGCACAGAGTTTACAGACCCTTCTTCTGTTTAAGTGTATGGGTCATTGCTTATTTACATAGTACTATAGTGATCTACCCCAAATTGTATTCTTGCTGCATTTTGTGGAAAATATTCTGAATGTTGCTTGCTCAGAATTAAAAGCTAAGCAAATTTCCTCAGACGAAAATGCTGGTGAGGTCATAAATGTCTGTTTATAATTTCCCATTCTCTGTCCACATTTTGTTTTCATTCTCTTCAGTCTGCTTAATTTTTTTTAATTTTTTTTGCATTTGTTGAAGTGGTAAGAGGGAAGAAAGAGATGTAAAGTAGTAGGTAATCAGAGCTGCTTCAGAACTTCCAGTTTTTCTTCCCAAGATTGGCCCTGCAATCAATATGTCTTATGAAGGGGTAATACTCATGTGTATATGAGGATCGGATGTAGGGCATACTGACAATTATGGAATGGTTTAGCGTATCCAGGTATGACTCGTGCATGGCTGTGGCTATAAAACTTTGTCCCACTATTATTATTGTCACTTGCTACAGTGCTCTTGTTAGCAAGATCCTTTTAGAAAAGATCCATATAATTATGGAAAGTGTGCTGGCATGTCACATGTACCTCCTGGTTTATGTGTGATGTGATGTATTATAGGAATAATATAATAGCTCTTGGATTTTTAACTTGATTGATTTTCAGCTGCTACAGTGTGAATGGCCAACTTTGTGGCAGTTTCCAGCTGCTCTGTCCATCCTGAGCTGTGGCATTACTCTATCCTTTATTATTACAGAGTTCAGCAATGGTTCCTGCATGTGGATGGATGGATGGATAGATAGATAGAGCTCACTCTGATATTTTATGAGAGGGTGATATATAATTTGGGCTCATTGCTTGCACCTGATACTGTCACCAAAATGCTGTTGAGGTTGCTCATAGGACTGGTCCATAATCCTTAGGAGTGGGGTGAGCTATTATTGAGCTGCTCTTGGCTGGAAAATGTCATTTGGGTAGTTTTGATGCCAGTTTGTGTTAAGTGACAAACATGGCCATTCAAACCCTATTCTCTATTGCTTTAATCTAGGTGGAAAAATAATTTAGTGCTTTGGAGAGCAGCAAGCCTACGCTTTAATTTCTTCATTGTAATACATCTAGCCTCCAAGGATTCTGTTGAGGATTGTCCAAAATAAATAGATTAAGATGAGGAGGGTAGACAAGGGACTCCATGCTATACAATGTAATTCAGTGATGATTGCACTGAGCAGGAGAAGACCCTCCCTTGGTGACATGGTGCAGCTCATTCACTGATTATTCATATTCTATGTGAATTGTGCAGTTTGCATAGTGATTTATTCATTTTCTTCAAAGTATCAAAGATGGGATGCCAATTATTATTTATTTTCATTTACAATCTGCCTAAAAATATACCAATCCTAATGGGCCAATCATCTAGTCTAGTAGCGAGAAGCCAAGGTTCATGTGTGGAATTTAATTAGCTCCCAGGTGTTCAAAATGAAAAGTAATCCATACGTTTCTGGTAAGAAATGCGAAGAAGAGTCCATGCTTGGCATATTACCGGTATATTCAATTATATATGTGTACACTTCAGCATGGCAAAGAGAGTAAAATAGACAGTTTAGCTTTTCTAAACTGGGTATCCTAAATGTTTTGGAGACGCATTAAGGGAATCCAATTTTTTAAAAATAGGTGCTTCTGAAACTAACAGGTAATTTATCATTTCCTTTTGGAGATGCTCAGTTCAGTGTCACAGTTATCAGCGCCTGATTGTATACAGAATTAGGTGCTGAATCAGTGGATTTACATATGCCTAATTCCACATTAGATTGGAGAATTGCTTTATGTAATACATAATTTATGTGTGGGTGTTTGGAGCAATGACTCTGTGCGGAGACATCTATGACTACCATACTTCCTAATGCGGTTTGGACTGGGCAGCTGACCTACTTCCTTAGCTGGGGGATGCAGAAGATGGTGTGCTCCTGGAGACTGGTGAAATATGACCCTCAAGACTGAACTATTTCAGTGTGCTCTATGAGTACTTCCTTTGAGGATGATCTGGAAGCTACAGGCAGTTAAAAATCCAAAGACAATTGGATGGTGTCTTGTATTCCTCCTTCCAGCAGCTCCTGCAGCCAAGCTGATGCCATATTGGTTTCCTTTCCTTTGGACCATGACACTGAGGCCAAGAGTGGGGTCTTGTTCTCTGGGCAGCCTGGGACCTCCATACACACTGGCTAGGCTTGCACCCCCAGAGAGGTCACTTCAGTGCTGCTCATGCAGTGGTTTGACTTCACCCCCAGAGGTGCACTTACTTGTCTCTTGAGATTGGTGGGTGTCAACAACAACAACAACAGGCTACTAGGTACATGTTCCCCAGTTCTGAAAGTGTTTTAATGGCTATCTATATGGTACCAGGCCATGTTCAAGGTACTTCTGCTAACATGCCAAGCTCTATATGGCTCAGGACCTGTGTCTAATGAAACACATTCTCCTATAAGTACCTGTGCCCAGACACTGAATCCATCATTCTCTTGATGATAATGCATTTGTTGTTAATCAATATGCAGCAACTCAAGACAAACCATTCTTGTTACAAGCTATGAAACTCCCTTCCCTTCCCGATGAGACCTGTCACAACCCCTATGAGGCTTTGCCACCATTTAAAATTATATATATATTGCTCAGGCTTTTGGTTGATTCCCCGCCTCTCCTCTGCCATTTGTCTTTCATATTTTTATTTTCAGTAGGTGCGGTGGTTTCTTTGAAATGCTGTGGATTGTTTCAACCCCGTAGTGTGGTTTTAAGTTGTTCAGACTGTTGTTGTAAACTGCTTTGGTGGGAACATGACCTCAAAAATGGTCTATAAACCTCCTATATAAGCATGACTAGCTCTACCACTTGAATGCTGCCCAGGGCATGATGAAGCACTGTATGGGAACTCGGGAAGTTACATTATGCTGAGTCAGATTATCTGGCTCAGTATTATATACATCTGCTTTCCATATGTTTTGGGCCACAACACCCATTAGCCCCAGCCAGTCCTGATGTGACATCTGGAGAGCACCATATAGGCAAAGGCTGGTATACACAGTCTAGCAACAACTCTACAGGGTTCAGAGTTCAGACAGAGTTCTCCCTGTCCCCAACTTGGAGATGCCAGGGATTGAACCTGAGACTTTATGCATGCTATAGCCCTTTCCCGGAAGATTATTGGTGATAAGTAGCAGTAGTAAAGGTGCTGTTTCTATTCTATTACAAGCAATACATTCCCAATAGGGGGGGGGGGGTTTGCATGTGGCTAATAGGTTTTATTTTAATGAATCAATTATTTTTTTGTTAGCATAATGCCATGCCAAAAATCCATCTGTGCCAGTACTTGTTCCAAAGAGTGGGATGGAGCTCTTATGGAGTGAGCAATATAGACACACATCTAAGAAACAGGGGCATGTGTGAGAAGTGTACATATTGAAGAATCTTCTTGCATATTAAAGAAGGTGGCTGCAGTAGAAGATGCTAGGGGAGAAGAAGCCTAGAAACATGTTTAAAATGCTATTGGGAGATTCTTAGGTTCACATCCTAATTAACAGAAGCAAATACAGAAATGGCGCTAAGCAAAGGCTACATGTATTAGCATTTAATTATATAACAAAACCCAAGTCTATTATAGTCACTCCTGGGAACAAAGATAGCAGGCAATGTAAGGTGGACTGGAGTTACATTTTTTAATAAAAAAAATCTGTAATGAATTAATTTAAATATGTGCTATATTGCCTGTCTCCATCGGGGACTTCTGAAACTGTAGATGGACTACAGAGCTGAGTTATGGTCAGGTTAGTTAGTTGCCCGCTCCTTCCCTGACCTCTGTTCCGCACCCAATGATATATTTGTCACTATTTTCACATAGGGCCAGTAGCTGTGCTTCTCTAAGGATAGAATGAGTAGTTTTAAGAAACAGATTCAGTGGCACTTTTTCATCTTGTCAAGAGGAGCACATTGAGCTCTTTGGTGTGAACTACATTCATTGTGATTAACCCTGCAGGTCCTTGTGTTAATATCAACACACTGATATTTTTCATAGGGTTTAGATGGCTAGGAAATGACCTACAAGCTACAGTCCTAAACACACTAGGAAGCAAGCCCTATTGAACATAGCAAGCATGAAGAGGATTGTGCAGCTAGTGCTTGATTGATTGAGCAATCTATTTAATTAATTAATCTTCCTTATTGCCTGCCCTTCACCGAATGGTCCTAGGATAGATTACAAAAATATCATAATTAAAACAAGTACAAATGATACCACAATCAAAAATTGAAACCACAAAACTAACCAATGTGTCATAATGATGGCAAGAATCTCTTTCCTCCTGCCTCTTCCAGGTAGGAAGGGATTAAAAAAAAAGTTGTGGATATGGTTAAGTGGGTGTAACAGGAGAAACAACTATTTTTGCTTGGAATGCTGATACCTGGATATGTGACTATGTAATTCCAATGATCTGGTGGGAATGTATTTTCATGCTCCTCTGAATAGATACATTCTTTAAAATGTGCATTATCAATTACTGATTGCTATTTTTTGCCTCAAGCAAAACAGCATAAAGACAATCCTTCTCGGGGCATGACCTCTTTACACTAGAGAATGATTGTGGTGGCATTTCTGAAAGTATGAAATGTTAACTTTTGAGCATTCATAAATTATGCATTCTGGTGTAAAATTACGCAAGCGTGCTTGTGTGTATAAAGGGGGACTCATAAGTGTACCTTTGTGAAAGGAACCTTTGTTACCATAGTTTCCATTGTGAGTTTTGAGCTCTTTGAAACCAAACAAATGTGGTGCTCTAAACCTGAATGGGTATAACCCAAGTCAGCTTTGATCCTGAACCACTGGGGAAGCATTCATACATTGTTTCCAAAACTGTACATATGTGGTTCAGGGAGATGTGGTTATTGATCATTTCATTACATTACTGATCATATTGCATTGCACTTCTGTCCAACGAAGGTCTATATTGATCCATCAAACTAAATAGAAAAGCATATGCCCAGGAGAGCTCTGTAACATCACAGCGTGGAACGTCCATACTTTTGGATCTCCTTTTCCCATCTTCTACATGTGCTACCTGTCTTGTGCGATATCTCTGCACTCTGAGACAGGTTTTGGCCCTCTTAACACAGGCAGATAGACTTATCTAGGTGAGAATGCTCTGGGGTTTTATGATGTAGTTACGGATGTAGGTAGTACTTTGGCTTGAGGTTGTCCAGTCTGACCACTTGAAACTTTCAAGCTCCATGGAGTTCTAAATGTGGAATTATCTTTGTGTTTTATTTACCCCAAAAATTTAGTAAACATAAAAAATAAAAATATGGATTGGGGAAGAGATCCTTATATGAGCAGGATATTCCAAGTCTTGCTGTCACATAGAGTCCATGGCATGTGATTTTACCAACACAAGAGACTTAATATGAAGCATGATACTAAGCTAGGATGACGGAGGGTCTGATCAAGCCTTGAATCTCCTATAATGTTCCTATGTCAATAAAGTCTTGCAGAAACAAATGGTGCACTGAGCTAAATGCTCTTCTTCTCTTCTCTGAGCAATCAATATCCCTGAGGAACAGAATGCAATCCCTCGCTGTTTGAGAGATAATTGAAAAAGTCCAGGAATGTAAATAATTAACACTATTTGTAGGATATGGTGAGCTCTTCCCCTAGTGCTGTGTCAGAGTAAGTTTGTACCATCTGATGGATCACAGTTTTGATTGATGTCTTAGTAATTCTATGTTGGCCATAGAGTGGTAGTCTGGACCCAACTGATGGCTTGCTTACAGAAAATCAACTCATGGCTGTGCTTTGGGGGCACTATATGTGTGAGGAACAGGGCAAGAAGTATTAAAATGGAAAGTGTTGTATGATACAGGTCTTCTAAAGGATATGTTGCTGCTTTTTCTGTTTTCTTGTACCAGAACACTACTGTGCCACAAAATCGCTGAATTATAGGACTGGAATGGGAAAGTCCTCAAAGTCATGTGCTTGACAGAGTGAGGGGAGTTGGGGATGTATAAGCAAGGGCATACCATAGATCATTTCAACAGCATGTCAGGATACAGCCCCAGGAGTATACAGAAGCCCAAGCCCCAGACTGTTTACCTCTGTAGAATCTGTGCAGCCTCCACACACGCATAAGCAGAAATGTCCAGGGTGTGAAAGGTGACACAAAAATGCAAGTGGTTCTAAAACTGTGGCTCGAATGACAGGTTTGTTCTTTACAGCATTTCTCACTGAAATAACATCCTTTCCCCTTAGCCTTAGCACATAGTTCTAGGGGCCAACTGACCACAGCCTTGAAGATTATCTTTCTCTTGCATATTGCTTTTGTGAAGAACAGGTGATAAAAAAAACCTAACATATTTACTTAGGGGTAATTAAGTTCAATGGGACTTCAGATATTAGGGTTAGACTGTTAAATTAGACATATAATCTGTAATAGGGAAAGGCCACTGGTTTTAGGGTAGCCATGTGTCTTGCTTTACAGAGGACAACCCTCTGTTTGAAGACACCCTCTTGATATCCACTTTAAAGATAACTACAAGAAAGGAGTGCAGACTCCTGAAGTTGGCTGTCAGCAGTTAGCAACTGGACAGCAGACTGAGCAGACAATCAAGTTACTTCTAAGTGGCTACTAGCCTCTGTATACCAGTTGCTGAGAATCATATGGGGAGAGTGCTTTCTGCTTGTGAGCTTCCTATAGGTGGCTGGTTGGCCACTGTGATAACACAGGATGCTGGTCTACATGGGTTTTGTTCTGATCCAACGGACTCTTCCTCCATTCTTATTGTCATTCCCAGAGGCATTTAGGAGGGTGGGGGGGACTGGTGCTCACCAGCCAGGGTGGCACTGTGGTCTAAACCTCCGAGCCTCTTGGGCTTGTTGTTCAGAAGGTCGGTGGTTCAAATCCGCACGATGGGGTGAGCTCCCGTTGCTCTGCCCCAGCTTCTGCCGACCTAGCAGTTCAAAAGCATGGCAGTGCAAGTAGATATAAATAGGTACTGCTGCAGCACGAAGGTAAACGCCGTTTCCGTGCGCTCTGGCACTTGTTGCAGTGTACCGTTGCACCAGAAGCGGTTTAGTTATGCTGGCCAGAAAGCTATCTGTGGACAAATGCCGGCTCCCTCAGCCTGAAAAGTGAGATGAGTGCCAGACCCCATAGTCACCTTTGATTGGACTTAACCGTCCAGGGATCCTTTACTTACTATTAAGTGTCATTCCCAGAGACATTTAGGAGGGTGGGGAACTGATGCTCACCAGCCAGTGGTGTCATGTGGTGTGCTGCTGCCACTGGTAAGATCTGCCTGAACTCTCTCTCACATACACACATCACCAAAATAAATTGTAGCATTATTCCCAAGGGCATTTGGGAGAGGTGAAAGGTGGCTACCATTTCATAATTTCTGGAAGACTGCCACTGTAAAGTGGATGGTGGTGGCAAAAAAAAGAAGAAGCTTAAATTTTGCTCTCCTCCTTTCCCCCACCCAACTGCCTCAAAATTTAAGAAGGCTGGCTGCTGCCAAAACAAATTTTGTTTTGAAATGAAGATAGGAGTTTCCAGAATTTAGGGAGCTCAGATTCTCAGAATAAACAAGTGACTAAGATAAATGCAAAAGTTGGCACTTGCACATTTCCCCTTGCCTTCTATGCTCATCAATCCCTCAGATTTGGCCCCAGTAGGGAACAGGCACCTTAACCCTTGCACCAAAAGCTTTGTCAGCCTGAGAAAGAAGAAGAAGCAGATGCAGCTATTGATAAAGAAAATGCCTAACCCACTGCAGTGCAATGAAAAGATTAAGTGTGGGGACTTGGCTGAGATCAATTGTAATGGCTTTGACCCTGCCATGTGTTAAACATTCTAGGGCAAATGCAGAGTGACAGGTTAGGGGTCACTGATTTGGAGCATCAAGGAATCAGAAGAGATAATAAGCAGACCCTCTCCCTTCCAGGTGATTTCCTTGTAGGATCAGCCACAAAGCCAAATTTACCAAGGCAGAAAGAGCCATGGCTGTGCTTAATGGGGCATGCCAGCTACTTGTGTCATCTGCTTTCAAATAAGGGCTCTATGCTTCAGAGGTGGGGGGGGGGATAGGAGGGAGATTTTTTTCTGATTTAAATCACTTGAACTAGTTTATCTAGAACTTTCAGTAATGCTCAGATACAGTGATTTGACCTTACTGGGTTGAGTTCTTATATGTTAGATGGGAGATGAATGAAACTGCAATCACTATGAAGTTGTATTCCTTTGAAATTTTTCGGGGGGAAAGGACAAGGCCTTAACTGTGCTGGAATAAGTGATCACGTAGCTACACTAATGCAAACTGATGAGGTGCAGGCCAAGGGCACATAAAAACTCCATGTGTGACCTCAAACATTTAGGCCTATTATTCAGCATAGGATTGCCTACATTTTTTCAGAGACTTAAATTGCCTTAGCAACCATCAGAAGACTGCACAGTATTTATCTTTCCTAGAGGCAAACTGCAATCAGATCCTTAAGGAATTAGAATTACCTTATCAGGTATTTGAGGAGGGGATAGGCTGGCAGAATTGCAACAGAGGGCAGTGCACCCCTAGTACTTTGGTCCAGGTGAATGCTTTATAATCTATCTCTGCTTGCATGATGGCACTTTTTTGATATTTTATGCTAATTTCCCACCCCACCATGTTTATGGCATCAAGTGCTTTTCCAACTCCTTAGGATGACTCCCTGAAGTTCCTTCCTAGAGTCTGCTCTGTGCAGCCTGTTTGCTTAAACAGCTGCCACTTATTGCCCTTGGGGTAGCAGCACATTATGGGCTAACTGATTTTGGTCCTTTAAATCTATAAAGTTTTGCAGAATAGGAAGTGCTATGTCAATATAAGTCAGTCTTATATTATTAACAATAAACGGTGTAGTATGTACTGTGGTATATAGACTCATAAAAATAAAGTAGCTACACTCCATAAGGAAGAGGAATAACCGACTAGATATAACTATAAGGTGTCTACTTACATACTCATCTCACTAAGAAATATATTGATGGTTTTCTGCTGTCTGGTTAAAAATCATCTTCCTCGAGTAAGACTCTACTGGTGATATCATCATGTGAAAGACTCCCTGCGGGGGATATTTTGACAGAAAGTGTGATAAAGTATAATACTATGGATATCTTCCCCATTTGCTATTTATGAGGGATTCTGTTACCTAGAGGGATTAATCCTCTATCGTTTTACAGTACAATATAGATTTTCCCCACTGTTTCTCTGCATATATAATAAGCTAACATTCTTAAGCATTGCACACTATGTGACATGTTTTGTGGCAGGGTTTTTTGTTGTTGTTTTTTGCAAGCTAGTAGGGTATTTCCCTTCTCTGTCCTGTCCCAAATCATCATTACCCTGAAAACACACAAATTTCAGCATTTTTAAAAAAGGAGAATAGTTTCTATGTGGGTTCTTTTGTTTTTTTAATTCACCATGGAAGCACAACTGTAGAGATACAGAAAATGTGCAGTGGTTCCTTTTTCCTGTGTCAGAAATATGAATCTTGTCCTTCATACACTGCTTTCCCTGATCCAGTGATCATCCACAGACAAAAGAAAAAAACGGTGAGAACAGCAGTTTAAAAAACAAACAAAGAAAAGAACCCTATAAACTGCACTAAAATCACCATCGCCTTACTGAAATGGAAGGGTTTTTTTACACTAGAGTTTCTATCATATGTTGGGCATTTAATTGATTACCATGCTTGATTCTCTGTTGGCTGCACAATGGACCTTCCTTTCCCTGCACCATCTAAATCTGTTCTGGGTTTCTCCTTGCTCCAAAGTTTCCTCTGGAGCAAATTTGGGGAGGGCGCAGGTGGCTCAGGGAGAGAGTAGAGGCAGGAGAAGTTATGCACTTCATTGGATACTGCCCATCATTTCTATTTATGGTATTTGCATGCCACCAATTTACAAAATGTTCTCTGGGTAGTTCACCAGAGGAAGTGAAGCATGAATAAGAAAACCAAAAGTAGCAGGATAAAAAGAACGTGTGACAAAAGAATACAGTAACAGGAAAGTGGATACTAAAAAGCAAGGAGGCTGAGGTGAGAAAATGGGAGACCAAAGAGAAGAAGACTGCAGTAGTCAGGATGAGAAATTACTAGGGCATGAACCATATACAGTATTTGCAAAGAAGATAGAAAAGAAGGATTGTACTGTTTATTTGTACTGTTGTAAACAGAGGTGGAACATTATCTTCTTTCTGAGCTCTTTTCAGATGTTTGCCTTTCAGAAGATGGCTTTCACAAAATCTGCAAAATAGAATTGGGATATGAAATATTTGGAGTACAAAATGAGTGGCTTTCCTTTTCCCATTTTACTGTATACAAGACAGGTAGCACCTTGTCCTTGTTAATGACTTTGCTGGTCACTGATGTTCTTTTAGTATGAACTCAGAAAATATGGTTTGAATTAATGCTAGTGAGTTTGACTCTTTTTTCAAACCCTACAATGAATAAATCTGGGCAAGCTGTAGCAGTACAACAGCCTTCCTTATGAGAATGTTGGCAAATTCAGTTTTCACCTGGGCCAGAAACACTCTTGAAACAGCTTTTCTTGGAGTTGCTTATGGCTTCTAACCCAACAGAGACCAGGCCACACAGAAGGACGCTGTAACTGGTACAAGTCGTATGTAGGGGTGGACAATTATTTTGTTTCCCCTGTTCCATTTTGTAATTCCTCCACTGGTTGGCTCTGCCCCACATTTCACTTGGCCCGTATTTCCATTTTACATGGAAAATTCCTGTAATTTTAGAGGTGGCACATGCATAGCTTCCAATGGACAGATTTCCATTTATTGTGTTTGTTTGTGAATCATTTTCTATGTGATTGTGTGCATTAGAACACCCAGCTACATATCCATATGTGATCATACACACAATCTCATCCCTTTAGTGCAATCTTGACTTGTTAGTGTGGGTCCTAACAGGAATCTAGATCCCCGCCCCCCTCATTCTCTTAAAGGCACAGAAACAGTTTGTCCAGTTTGAAAGAACTGTACTGCTTCTAAGTTCTGCATCTAGAAACCTTCTCTAGTAAGAGGAGGAAGAGGCACTGTCCATTTCTTTCTTTCCAGTACCATTGAGGCATAAAGCCTACTAATAGTAGGTAAAAGCCACTTTAACTGTAGCTATGGCTTAATCAATGGTATATAGCAGGCATCCCCAAACTTCGGCCCTCCAGATGTTTTGGACTACAGTTCCCATCTTCCCTGACCACTGGTCCTGTTAGCTAGGGATCATGGGAGTTGTAGGCCAAAACATCTGGAGGGCTGCAGTTTGGGGATGCCTGGTATATAGTGATGTTTGTCTATGAGCAACAACTCTACACAGAGCAATCCAGGACTCTGTGGCTGTTCGCTTTCCATCCTCAGATTTGTCTAAGGCTCTCCTAAGAAAGAGGACCAACTTCTGTGGTCAGAAGTTCCATTTTTACCTCTGCTCTCAACTCTTTCAAAGTTCCCAAGGGCCACCATGACCCCCAAGAGACTGTTCTTACCCACCATAAGGATTAAATTATATGAGGCATGGTGTGACAGATTGGCCTGGTGGGCAAAAGAACTCCAGGGTGCAGAGAGTTAAACCCCAACCTCCTGGATAAATGACGCATTCCATTCCTGAGGGGCGGGACTGCCAGGAGTTTAAAAGGAATGGGAGGCAGTTAATTCGGGAGAGGGTTGTGGGAGCGAGAGAGAGTGTGGGTAGGCGTAGGAGATCTTAAAGTGTTCTGAGGAGTTTAATTGAATTATATTATCTAGCCATTGTTAATTGAAATTAAGAATATGATCTAAGAGCCTGTACACATGAAACCATTACGCGTTTAAAAGACCTCTAGTAATAAAGCTTTCTTAAATGTTAGTGGATGTGCTTAGTTATTCCAGCTGGGTATCTAAACTCACAGAAGTGGTGGCTCAGTAGAGGACAAAACTTACCTCGGGGATAGAGGCGACAGTTTGTGTCCTAGAGTTACACTGAGGAGGCTTAGGAGGGTAAACTGGGGTGCCACAAAGTTGCCAGAGTGGAAAGGGCAAACTTTTGCAGTGGGGAATCAAACTGAGTGAGACCCTTTACTGTAGGCAGGAGGTTATTCCGTCAAACAGCCTAGAGTTTCTCATGATACCAGGCCACGTAAGCTGGAAGACTCTCTTTACTAAGGAACCCAAGTAACAGGGGTTTATTTTAAGGCGGCAGGAGAAGTGGGGGGGGGGGGTAGTTTCACCCCTGGATTCCTGTGGCACATTTTTAGTAATAGAGAGGGAGGACATTTTGTCACATATTAAGAAGGATCCCCGAAAGTTTAGTGACAACACCGGGACTGGGTTTGTCGCATTTTAGTTGGTGGCAAAGTCCTTTGGGTTTCGTCACACACGGGCATTTATTTGAGCATTCCTGCTCCTGGTGCCAGGACTAGCTAAAACCAGATTGTCTAGCATCTAGTATTTTTGAGATATTTTTACACTTAAAAGGTGTGCACAGATGTCTCAGTTCCTCCATCAGAAAAAAAGATATTTTACTCAAGAAGATTTCAACTTCCAAATTAATGTAAGACCGTTATTAGATCAATCAAAATGGCACAACATAGAGTGCATGCTTTTGAGTTCTCAAGTAGATTCAATTCTCACTCACCAGGGATTCCTCTTAAGGCCTAATTCAGCCGACTATGGTGGGGGTCCTCAAAGTCTACTTTCTGCAAGTTGACAGACCTGTCGCTCTAATGTGTGAAAATAATTAAGCATTAGGAAAGAAAATTCAATCACAAGGGAAGACAATTTCATTTCTAGCCCTGTCTTTCTGGATTGCTTTCCTGGAGCTCTACTGGAAGCCTCAAACACATTTTCTTTATACCTTATGCCATTTATCACTTTAGAGTTTCAGCAAATAATCACAAATCAGCACATTTTTAATTTGCTGGCATGTTTCAGGCACATAATCATACTACATAATGAAGTAGTCTGGGCTAACACCTAAGGCTTAACCAGGAATTCTTAAGATTTAAAGGACTGGGGTGTAGTTCAGCGATGGAGGACATGTGTAAGGTTAGCTGAAAGAATGTCTTCTCCTACAGGTGCCTACCTGATCCTTGAGATCTCTTCCCTGCTCTGGATTCCCCTGACAAATGAAGTGAGCCTTCTTTAGTAGCGGCACTCCAGCTATGGAATCATATTTCCTGAAGTGTACCTGGTGCCATCTGTGTAGTCTTTTCAGCACTAGGTGAACACCAGGCACCCCCAAACTTTGGCCCTCCAGATGTTTTGGACTACAATTCCCATCTTCTCTGATCACTGGTCCTGCTAGCTAGGGATCATGGGAGTTGTAGGCCAAAACATCTGGAGGGCCACAGTTTGGGGATGCCTGGTGAACACCTTTCTATTCGCCAGTAGTGGGGCATGTGGGATGGAGCCAAAAATCCACTCTCTTGGCATACATTATCACTGCTGCTTACCTGGACAGGACTGGGGCGGGATAATAGCAAAGTCACACCACCATACATTTGACCCGGCACAAGCGTCTGGTTAACCACAGTCTTTTTGATGATGGAACTACATGCCCCAGCTTCACTGCTGCCCCACCCATCTAGGTAAGCAGGAGTTACACTGGTATGACTACAATACCATGCACATCACTGCAGCTATTCATCCAAGCCTTTTAAACAACTTACGCTTCACATTCTGGACCTCTCGATTTTAATTTGTTTTAAATTGTGCCTTAATGTTTAAGTAATTTTTAAATAGTTTTATTGGTTTATACTGTATTTTAATGTTGCATTTATTATTTATTGCTTTGTAAGCTGCCATGAGAACTTCTGTTATAGGGTGAATAAATAAATGTAGATGATGAAGATGAAGATAATGTCATTCCTAGTTTAAAAATGGTATCAAGAGGTGCGGAGAGTGGCAACATGAGAACAGGCCTTCTCTGCAGTGGCTCCCCATCTATTGAATGCTCTCCTCAAGTTAGTTTTCTTGGCGAACCACAAGATAATACCGGTAGTGCTGTCGTACTCAGGTCCTGCTTGCAGATTTCCCATGGACATCTGGCTGGCCACTGTGAGAATAGGATGCTGGACTAGATGGGCCACTGGCCTGATCCAGCAGCTTTCAGCTTATGTTCTTAAGTCTTTCCTATTCACCTAATTTTGCTTGCATACATGGCCTGGTTTGCTACACATAAATAGCTAACCATATGGAAAGGTAGGCCTGCAGATAGAGTCCTTGGCACCAACTATGTATCTGCGGTAATGTTTGAATTGAACCTAATCCAAATGAATGTAGAGACCCTTGTGTAGAGTATGTCACAGCACATGTCTCCGTTTGAACTGCCGCAGCATGAAGCACACAAAAGCCCTCACTTGTCCCCTGTTCCTTCAGTTGGTGCCCCTTTGTTCTCCTCATACTTCCCTTGCATAGCACATTTCCAGCAGGAGCACTGGCATTGGGTGGACTCTGGGTTGGAAGGCTACTAGAATTAGCTTTCACATTGTGTTTGTTCTGGAAAGATAAGAGGGAAAAGAGGCAGGGAGGGAGGGAGGGAGGGAGGGGAGCAGTGCGGAAGTTATGCATGAATCCATACTGTGAAATTAATACCAAGAGATATGCTCTAGGCTAGCAATATTTCTACGGGATTTATTTTGGAAATGTAATATTTTTACCTCAGGCGATAGACCTGTCTCCCTCACCCCACTGGCTTCCAATCCCGGTGCTGAGGAAGCCAATGGATACATTTTCTGTCGGCTCTGTGGAACAACTCTAGCTTGCAATGTGATACTGAGGAGGAATTTTAATTTCATGCTGTGTACGGCAGGCGCATGCACCAGTAGCAGTTGTATAATTTCAGATATGAATAGATGTACAGTATTCATAAGATGAACGAATGTGTTGCCTGCCATGCAGCTTTCATTTCTTACGGCCTCTTTGCCATGTGTACATCACCCTTCTTGTCCACTCGTCGTTGCTCTTGCTAAAATCGAAAGTATGTCTTTGCCAGATGGACACGTACAGCAGCGAGAGGAGTGTGTCTCTTGGTTACACTACGAGCAAGTTCACGGCCCTTTTGTTGCTTTAATTTCTCTGAGAAGATCCAAACATGATGCTGTTTTGCTTGGAAGGTGATATTTTTAACCTCCTGCCTCTCTTGCTTAGCTTTACAAGCTTTAAACGAGAGCAGCGGTAAGACAGCAGAACCCATTAGTGCTGCTAGGATTACAGGGAGGTTGTTAAATAATTAGCTACTTTATTTTCTTAAGTGAATCACCCACTGGTGGAAATGGTTGGGCTGATGGCCCTGGAGTTGTAGGATACTTATTTCCCTGCTTGACAAATCCGATGGTAAAAGCATTCTGTTGGTGTTGTATAGTCTGTGTGCAAAAATTTTGGACAAAGGAGTTTCATTCTCTGCATCACTATTAAAGTGTTGCGTGCAAGAAGAGCCCTGGGTTGATGGCTGTTCTGGCTGAAATCTCAGCTGTAAAACAAATATGCCAAAGCCAAGAAAAGCTTTAAATTTCTTCTAACACCATCTCTGAGATGAACAACTTTGCCTGTTCTCATACTAAACTGTTTGTAAACACAGCCATGCATTTCACCATGTCCATCAAAACCAACAGACTTTGTTGCTTCACAGATGAATAAATCTTCAGCTGTATGGAAGCAGATCTTGCTAATTTGTCTATGTGGTTGGGGAAAGATGAATACCCAAAATAATATGTTGCAGTTGCCCAAGAAGTGAATACAGAGGCAGAAAGCCTAAGGTTTGAGGGATTTATCAATAGAACTAGCAGAATTGGCTGGGATAGGTGGGTTTGTAAATGAGACTAGAAGCATTTGCAACATTACAAATGATCCTTGCTCCTTTTCTCATCTTATCTCCTTGGCAGCCACTGGCAATGCACTAAGTTGAAACCCAGCAGTGATAGAGCTGCATTTGCATTTCCTGCTAACCTGCTTGAAGGATGGAGGAACCCGGCAGAGTCACCAGATGGACCTTCCTTTGTAGAAATTAACAATCCTGATGGGTTTGTCAGGCCTCCACATCCTCTCTTGAGGATCCCATCCTGTAATTCATTTTCAACCCATCAGGTGGAGAATGACTATTGTCATTGTCTAAAAGCACTGTTGGTCTTGGTTTGAGGGCTACGTATCCACCTAAGAAAGAGATGCACAGCTGAAAGAGTAAGGTGGTTCATAGATAGGATGTTCTCCCATCATCACCTGCAGGATGTGATTTATTTATTTAGGACGAGCATCTAGTCAGAAATAGGAATGTTTGAGGAATTCAAGTTCTACATGTTCTTCTGCAAACTGCACCCACCAGATGAATGTGTGGATCAGAAGTGAGTTGTCCTTTGCATTTCTCTAAGTTTTGAGATACAGTTTTCAACTCAAGAAGCATTCTGAATATGTTTAGAAATGTATATTTTAGGATGAAATATGTTTAGAAATATATACATGGGATTGAGTGGGGAAATACACATTCAAATATGAATTTAAATACAAAATTCAAAATTGCAGATTGGTGCAGAAATGGGAAGAAACAAACCTATGAATGAACACATGCGAAACTGGCATGGATTGAAAATGGACAGATCCAGCCATCCCTATTCAGAACCAAAAATGCTATTTTTAGTGTAAGAAATGCACATTTCCAAGCTAAGCATGAATTTGGCAACGGTTTATCTCCTAATGCTATGTTAATCTTTGTCTTTTCTTGAATTAGTTATTCTGCAATGTTCCAACAGGAGATATAGCAGATTAAGATGACCACTCTATCCTCTGAAGGGTCTTTCAAAGGACAGCTTGTGGTAACCATGCTTTCTCCCAGTAGAAAATGGGGGATTAGCCTTACCCCTTCACCCTTCTTACTTCTATGTCATATTCAGACCAGTTATACAACTGGCACAAAGCTGAACTCTCCCCCACCCCACCCCACCCCACTGCCCCACCCCAGTCCTTAGAATGTGCATGCCCTTCCTCTACACACAAGCCCTGCCTCATAATGATGCCGATTTCTCTGCTTTAAAATAAGGCACTGTGTCTTAGTGCATGCCTTCCTCCAACTTAGCTTGCAGCACAAGCATTGTAGTTAACATTCTCAACCTTTCCTTGACCACCGTGTGGGTCCTAAGCTTTCCTTATTCTACAAAAATGAAAGTTTAAATCCTCACAAATGTTATCACAAGGCAAAAATGGCTTCATGTGCAGCTGATGAGCTGTGCATTCTTGTAAACCTACATGCTTAATTTCTGGGTGATGAATGCATTTTAGCCTAACTGTTATCCGTGCACGCACACAAGCTATTTAGACTTAATGGCTATGGATTGATACAGCTGGGGAACTCATTAAAGAGTTCAGCAGCAAAGCAGACTCATAATTAATAAAATACAGACTTTCATTTGAAATCATTGCCCACAGTAGCTTGCTAATAGCGGCAGAGCCGTCTGCTTGGTTCAGTCAAGCGCTCAGTTTGTCACCATTCCTTTGGATACCTGCACGGCCTTGAGTTGGTATTCTCCCTCTAGATGTTAATCTGAGGTGCACATCAAGTTCAACAAAATTCCCATCAGCGCCACTTCATTGATTGAGGTGTTTTCTCTGGGGTTTTATAGTGGTTGTGGTAATTTAAAAGAAAAGTAGCAACCCCTTGCTCCTCAGACACCTGGGATGAACTCAAAAGAACCTAAGCAGACAGCAGTATTGCCTTTCTGAAAGAAAAAAAGAAATTGGGCATAGACTGCAAGTTTACACTTAACCTTCTAGATGTTTGTATTTGTGGGCCAACAAAACCAGGTTCAACTTCCCCTCTGCATGAAGCTTCTTCATACATTTATGGTGTAGAGTTTAGTATTGTGTGGCTCTGAATTGCATGAGACCATCTGCTTCCCCACAGTGAGTGAACTCAAAAGGTTCTGGCAGGGGTACCCTCTGCCGGCACTGCTACTAATACTACAAGTTGCCATGCAAGCAGTGTCCTTGGCAATAGAGAAGCCCAATGTGATGCCCTCCAGAAGTTGCTGGGCTACAGCCCAGATCACCTCTCACCATTGGTCATGCTGGCTGGGGCTGATAGAAGTTGTAGTCCAACAACATCTGAAAGATACTACACTGGCTACCTCTCCGTATATCAAATCTAGTTTTTCTTGCTTTAGTTTTTAGCACTAGTGCTTTATGGCAGGAGCTTCGGTAAGCACTATGGAGTTCAAGGATTCAAATAATATATACAGTACTGTATACTGCTTTCAGACAATAGCTGGTAACAGTATTCTCGCTCTTTTTAATGGTCCTGTGAATTGCCTTGCTTGCTACAAAATATCAAAGCTTCATGCTCCTTCTGCTGAGTCCCTGGACTTCTTCCCCAAAGTCCTACCCTGATGGCACTATTGGTTAGTTGCTACATTGTTATCTAAAGTACACACTGAATGAGCTAGGCTGAAAAATAAACTACTAAGTGCTTGATTATTCCAACTGTACCTGTTGATGATTTTGAATCTTTCAATAATTTTTGTCACAATAAATGGTTCTTAGCGAAACACTGCAGTGGCTCATATTGTTTCTGCTGTTCCACAAACACAAAAAAATGGATTTTCTTTTCTAAATTGAAGTATAATACACAGCTGCTTTTTAGTAGAATCAACATGATAAACACTCATAATGGCTTGTGCACATTATGGCATAGCAAAAGATTTGTTACCCCATGCTTTGTCTGCATTCAAAACCACAAGACTCTGAACCCCACAATGTAATTTGTCTACAAGCCCTTTGCAGGCCTCAGTTCTTTCCCTTAGAGACTTCTGCAGTACACCAGAGGAGCTGGAATCCTGCAGTTTTGCTCACCAACCACATTCTCAGAAGCTGAATGCAAACCACAACATGCCTAATGAAATGTGACATTGCAGCAAAGCATTGTTGTTATGAATCTGTGTGGGCTTTTAAAAACAAAACATGGAGAAGCTAAAGGATGAGTCTTATGAGAAACAGCAATAACCAATCTGGATGTCCTGACAACAATTATTAACAGGGCCTTCAAATTGGAAAAGAGGCTGTCTGGGGTGGCACGGGTTCCTTCAGTTAATATTCCAGGCCAAGCCTGATCAAAATTGCAAATATGCTGAAGGGGGGTGGCTTATGGGATGGATTTTTATTTTAGTTAACACTTTCCCAGCTTTGGGGAGGTGGTGGGAGGGCTCTTGGACTCTGCCAGAGTCTTGCACCTCCTTTTCAAAGCCCAGCCTTGCTCCCCACCCCCATACAACAATTTTTTGGCCTTGCTCCCCACACCCACGCATGACAAGTCAGTCTAGACCAGGCATCCCCAAACTTCGGCCCTCCAGATGTTTTGGACTACAATTCCCATCTTCCCCGATCACTGGTCCTGTTAGCTAGGGATCATAGGAGTTGTAGGCCAAAACATCTGGAGGGCCGCAGTTTGGGGATGCCTGGTCTAGACAAAGGTACTTAAAGATGGAAGGAGATGCATATTGCAGAGTAGTTTAAGGGAGTGCTATTCCATGTATAAAGTAGCAACATGGCAGGAAATACAGAGATGTGAGTGGGGAAAGACAGCAATGGATTCACTAGCAAATGACCTTGTGTGCAGTGCAGAGTAAAAGATGGGAGCATAAGATAGGGCTAAAATTAATTCCCTAGTATTTAGCCACAGTCCTAGTGTGGGCAACAATTATGTTCTGCTTTCTCCAACATCTCTCTCCTTTGGGAAGTTTCTATAAATGCATGTCATTTGTGAATAAAACTTATCCCATCTATTTTAGCTTCTGAGCTCCTTATGGATGGCAGCAAAAAACTGGAGAAGGTGCAGTTCCATGATCCCCCAGTTCAGATTTCCTTGGATCCACCATATCTCACTATTGATCATTTTTTCAAATCAATCCATGTAATAGTGATTTGCTTGGTTAATTTGATTTATTGCTATTAGATAGCACACAGAGAAAAAAGGTTAATAGCTAGTTAGCAAATAACTGATAAATGGCAGTGAACAGCTATGTCTTAAAATGGGCTTGCCACACATGCACAAACCTTTGTAGGTTGTGCATATAGCAAAGCCTGGTCTCCTGCCTGCAATTCTTCTTTAGTGAAGAAGTCACACCTCTTCTCAAATCAACAGTTTACCAACCAACTCCAGCAGAGAAAGAAATCCAGTAGCCATTTTCACCAGTGCTAGCTATCTTCTCCAGCTCCTCACCTGGCAAACTTTAGAGGACTTGTGATTGACAGGAAACAGCAGGCAGTCAAAACCAACAAGGGTACCAAACCCTTAAAAATGGGCTGTGACCATATAGCTTTGTCCCTCACTGACCATCAGAAAACCTACAGCTGACTGTAGCTCACTGGTGGGGCATCTGCCTTGCAAGCTGAAGGTCCCAGGTTCAATCCCTGGCATCTCAGTGTAGACACTGAGCTAGATGGACCAATGGTCTGACTCAGTGTAAGGCAGCTTCCTATATTCCTATCTAACCTGTTTTGCTCATTATGAGACCAGAAGCCTGTTGTCAATAGTGAATGTTAGGATAGTTAGGCGTCAACTAAAAAGGTTCTTGCAAATTTTTTTTTTGACACAGCGTTTTGCTTTGTTCCAGTTGTCCTCTTCTTCCAATAATAATAATAATAATAATAATAATAATAATAATAATAATAATAATCTTCACATAATTTGGCTGTTGGAGTCTTGGGTGTTTTATTGTAATCTCCCATGTGCCAAATTGCTGGGCACATACTACTTGAGTTGGGACTGAGCAGGCTGCATAGAATCATAGAATAGAATCATAGAGTTGGAAGAGACCACAAGGGCCATCCAGTCCAACCCCCTGCCAAGCAGGAAACGCCATCAAAGCATTCCTGACGGATGGCTGCCAAGCCTCCGCTTAAAGACCTCCAAAGAAGGAGACTTCACCACACTCCCTGGCAGCAAGTTCCACTGTCGAACAGCTCTTACTGTCAGGAAGTTCTTCCTAATGTTTAAGTGCAGGTGGGGATAGGCAGCTGGATGCTGGTTCCGCTTTCCTGTTAAGTTCAGTGATGCATTTATGGGAGGGGAAATAGGAGGCAATTCTCCAGGGTGGTGAATTTGAGGAGGCAGCATTTGCTGCACCAGCAGAGGGCCTGGGGGGGGGGAGTTTGCATGTACTCTAGGAGAAATGTCATAAGCTTATATGTGAGCCCCTCTCCCTCACAATTTCTGTGAAATGTGCTAATGTAGCTTGGTTGCCCTAAATCACCCTAATGAATGAAGTCAGAGCTGTTGGCTAAGGGTGCAGGAGCCCTTTCTAGGGACCCCACACATGTCTCCACCAGACAAAGCCAGCAGTGGAGGTGGCAACAGTTCCCTCCTTGGGGGCCCAGGACTTATTTCTCCCCACTTCTCCCTGGCAGGTCAGACAGGATCTTTCCCTCTTCTTCCTCTTCCCCTTTCTGGCAACAGGGGTGGTGGTAGAAGAAGCAGGTAAAAATGGAGCAGGATGGGATGGACTGTCTTGAGCAGCACTGGGCAACAACAGATTCTGTTGTTTATGGGGCAGTCCTCTTCCTCCTCCTCCCTGCCTCTACCCACTGAAAGGGGATACTGGTTTATGAGTCAGAATCTGTAGGAATCCATGTCCCACTTATACTCCTGCCCCACTGCTCCTGAAACTTCCCTATCACTTATTGCCCAATCCTATGCAAGTTTACAGTAAGTCCCACTGTATCCAATTAGGATTGCAGTCTCAATGTTTGGGAGAGGTGGGGAGCTTCACCAATTAAGTTTCAGTAACCCTAACACACCTTGCTTTCCTGGGTAAGGGAGGGCAAAGTGGTGTCCCAAAGAGCATTGGGGTGGTGGTGGAGGTGTCTTTCTAGGAATGTGTCCCCCTGAGCTGCAGTAGACAGGCGCTGTCTTCCTCCTGTCTGAATGTGAGTTAATAGTGTTAAATAGTTTCTCTTTGGAACAAGTGGGTGGGGGTACAGGCACTATAAATACATCTCTGGATAAGTGCAAGAAGTGCAGGGTCTGCTGGTTCCCTGGAAGCGACTCTCACCTAGGGTGGAAGGTTGCTCAGGGGCATGTGGTGGCAACTTAACAGATCACTTTGGGGACATGACTGACCTTGACTGGCTCTTGTGAATGGAAGGAATCTTTGCCACCACCCCTTCCCTTCTGTTACACTGCATAATATATAATTGTGTTGCATATAGAATTTGTGTTGCATATAGAATTTCTATGATACAAATGTTTCTGACTTAAACTGACTTGTCTCCCAACTGTGGCTGATATGCTTCCTCACTCACATTCTAGAGATAATTAGTTCAATAAAAAATCATAGCCTTATCTATTCTCCTCACATGGTATCAACCCTATGAAAAAAATGTAATTGACAGCTTTAAGTTAATGTAAATTAACTTAACGTAAATTAATGTAAATTAATGCATTAACTTAATGTAAATTGAGTTATTAGTATAAATCAGTTTCAAAGAGGCTTGTGGGTGTATTTTGCCATTTAAGGGGAATCATAGCTGGGGACAAGGCATAGCTCGCTCAGTTGTAAAGCAGATTCTTTGCTTTCAGAATGCCCCAGGTTATATCTTTGGCATTTTGAATACAGATAAACTCAGAAGGCAGTGCTGGAGGTTTGTAAAAGTTTGCAAAGGATAGTCGGGTGTTTCTATTTTCTTCTTTTAATTGAAAAGGGAAAATTACAAACTAAACATCCCTCCTCCTTCTCCTCCCCCTTTTGCCCAACCTAAAAGGATAGCTCACATCTAAATAATAATAGTAAAATGCCCTGTGGAAAGAGGTCAAAAGTTGCTGAGGTCAATACAAAGGAAGATATTAACACAACCATATATTACTCAATGTGGCAAGTACAATTCATCTTGTAGGGTTTTTGTTCATGTGCTGGATAGAGAGGCATTTATAATGCAAATACAAGAACTTGGGCTCCTTTCCCACTCCCCTCCTTTAAAATGCTTCCTTCAGATCCTAGCACAGAACTTCACTTGCTTCCTGATACAATGTCTATAATTAAGGGGGCTTATTGCCCTTGCTAACCTTTTAAAGAGAGAGAAACCCAGTAAACTCATCACCTTCCACCGCCGGCTATATCTCAACAGATCAAGTGAATGCTTGTCCCTGGAATCCAGAGACAGTTCTCAGCAACTGCTAGCTATTTAATGTTTAAATAGTCGCATGTCAAGATAGTTGTGTGGCAGCCGCTAACCTTATGGCTTTTGAAGTGTGATTTGAAAAGCAGCCACAATCTGTTGTTTTGTCGTCCCCAGGACTTGACTTTAGATACAGCTCCACTTGGCTCATAAATCAAGCACAAGTCAACTCCCGGTTGTGCGTTTGAGACATCTCCACCATCCTCTAGATGTTGTAAAAAAGGCTGTTGAAAAATTATTGAACTGATTTGATTGTGCTTGCTGCTTTATCACCTGCCAAGTGGCAGCACAATACGCGGGAGAGAAAGGTCATAGCCAGTTACCCGAGCTTTATCCACTCTACCTCAGCCTCCAGCCATCTGGCTAGTGGTCTGGCTTTCTCTGACTAATCTGCAGCCCAGACCTTTCTGATTCAGAGGCAACAGAGGGGAACTCCTGCCACCGACTACCCCGCCCCCAAACTATGGTAGTAGAAAAGTTGTGGTCGTGGATGGAAGCCGCCTTCTACAAGCTTTACAACTGTGTGTTATTTTCTGCCAGGCATGTGAGATAAGGAGTGGGGAGGCAACTTTGCAAGGATGGCTCTGAGGTTGAGAGACCACAAACCAGCCAAGGGGCAGACTCATGTTACATTGGCATTCCATGGTGGTTTTGGGGGGCAGGAATGATTTCCCAGCAGCTGAATAAAAGGTGGAATAATGGCAAAGGAACAACAACAACAAAACCCCTAAAAAACCTCACCCTTCTGAAACAACCCACCCTTGCAGCAACCACAATGTGTAAACTTGATATCCCAGCTGGAATTCATTAGCAATTCAATTCCTCCATAGTGTGTTTAGCTTAGCATGGCACTTGTGGCTAGAGAAGAAAGAGGTGAAATTTATCAAGTTTTCGTTTGGGCTGCGGAGAGAATGACTCGCTTGTAAGCTTCCTCTACTGTCTGCTCCTGAAATACCCCCGGTCTGCTGGGAAGCAGCTTGCTCTGGACCATTTTGCATTTGTTCTCCCCTTGCATTTTCCCTTTTTCTTTTGGCAAGTGCAGGCAAATGCAAAATAAAAGATGTCGTGTATCCTCAAACAGAGGGGGGATCTCTACCTATACAGTTACAAAATCCCACTACTCCACTTGGAAACACTTTCTGTGACTGAGTAGCTTTCAGAAGTTATTTAAGAACCAGCTGCTTGGGCTGGCTTTTAGAAATTAGGAATAAGCCAGTTTTTTTGGGGGGGTTAATGTATTTAAACCCTGTTTTATTGTATATTTGAGAGAGTTTATGTGATTATTTTTGTTGTAGGGATAGGATCCTATCTTGTCATGTCATAAATTTCACTCAATACATTTCCAGTCTGAAAAAATCTGCAGTGAAATTTAATGAAAATCATGCAATTTGTTTGGATAGAGCTTTCAATGCCTTCTGTCGCTGTTTGGTATGAACCCAGCTGATTGAGGGCTCATCCACATTTCTATTTGTCCCATGCCTAAAATGCACAGGTCCAAGCAGTTTTCCACTTGCCCCTCTCCTTTCCCAGGGAAAACCTACTCTTTAGTCCTAAATCATAGCAAACATCAATCCATAGAAAATCCAAATTGCTGTTTGCATCAATTGAGCACTAAAGAGCAGTTTTCTGGGTTGGGGAGCAGTGGGACAAAAGGAAGCATGGATAAGCCCACATTTCCACTTGTCCTATGCCTAGAAAGCATGGGTTTTCCACTTGTCCTGAGCTTTCTATGTGAATGTGCAATAAAGGCAGGGCTTTTTTTCCCAGCCAGAACTCAGTTCCAGCACATCTTAGGTGGGCGCCATTGCCATTCTAAGTGAATGAGGGAGGTGTTCCATGGTGAGTTCTAGCACCTCTTTTTCTAGAAAAAATAGCATTGTGTAAAGGTTTAGTGTGTACACAACCTATGTCAACATTGTTTGTGTTTCAGGGAGCCTCCAGACAGGGGTTTAATACCGCAAATGGTATTAACTAGCTAGTTTGCAACCTTATTATTTTTCTTAGTTATTGGAGTTTGTAATTCTGGATTAAAATGGGGAAGAACATGGGCTGGCATTTTGATGTGGCTAACATGTAGACACTGTGAAATACTTGTGTGCATGAGAAGCCCTGATCTCACCATTTCTACACATCTGGCAACATTTGCAGAGAAAAGCTACGTCTCCCCTGCCGCCGCCTCCATGGCTCTTTCTGCTCTCGCATCTAGGAATATAGGCATTAGAGACCAGGAGAGTTATGTACTTGGGACTGGTTGCCCTTAACCAGCCATGTTTTCAGATATATGACAGTTTATAACTTCATTCCACACCCACACCCCACCATCATTCTACCATATACGATGAGCCGTTTTTAATGAGGTTTGATCCACTCTGTTGTATTTTTGTACTGAGTTTTGATATGCTGCTTTTTTGTTTCATGATTTTTATATTGACTTTTGATTCTGTATGCTGTCCTTGCAGAGGGTTTTGTGTATCTGCTCCCTTCTCTTTGTTGTCTTCTCCACTGTCTGTTTTCAATTGCAGACTCCTCTCTAAAGCATAATGTACACTGATAGAATATTAGTAATGGTAAACATTAGCCAGTTGCATTAAATATGGACCTTGCTCTGACACTATCAGCTGATGCTGACAACAGCAGGCAGGATAAACTAAACAGATGAACCCAGGCTCAGGCTACCCTTTTGTGTCTTGCAGGCATGCACAGCTTAGTTATTGCCTGAAGACTGCAGATCAGGGAAACTGACACTCTCCAATGTTATCCAAGCTTCAACATCTTACACCTGGGACAGCTTGCCTTACAAGCTGATCTGTCCAAACTCCTCTGGGATGGCATGTTTGAGTTTATTTCTGATGCATTGATGGCATGGGAGGAGTTGTTACATATTTGTTGTTGCAGGCTAATGCCCTATTATTGAAGTTCTGTCATCAAGCCAGAAAGCTCCAGTTGCAATCAATGCCTTGTTCCTGATGCCTCCCTTGTGTGGGAAAACTGAACTTTGAGGCTGGGGATTGGTTTACCTTGTTCAGTGCAATGATGGGTGTCAGCTGGTACATCACATAGGACTTCACTGTAAGAGGAACCTTTGTGTAAAAATGAGTGCATTCTTTTCCTATAACTAATTGTTACAGGGTTTAGTACAATGAATGTTTCTGGCTGCAGTTTCTGCAGACTTCAATATGGTAAGGAGGAAAAAAATGTTTGTCAATGAGAATTTTAGGCCCTTAAGCTCACACATGTACCTATCAAAGCAAGAAGATTTATTTTCCTCTACTTGTATGATTAACCCAACAGCCTGCTTTTCAGAAGGGGTCATCCATCAGAATTAAGAGACAGTACTTTGAAAATGAATCTGGTTAGGGTCTTTTGTATTTGAAAGAATACACCACTGGGGTTAACTTGCACAAACTTAGAGCGACACAATTTGGCTGTTAATGAAAGAGATGGGGTTCCTACATCAGAAGAACCTTTATCTTTTGTAGGAAATCCAATATAACCATGACTTGAAGATGGCCTACTACACTATGGGGAATTGTGCTAAAGAGCTATGAAAAGTTTGTCTTGTGGGAAGACTAGGGAGCTAATTGAATGCCATGGGGTTAAGAAAATGCATTTTTCCTCAGGCACCGAAGGGATGAGCCATGAGGAGAGAACATTTATTTCCGTGTGCATTTTGCATGAATCACTTATTAACACCTTCTTTGTGTTCATGTACTATTCCTTCTGGAAGATGGATACTCCAGTCCAAGAAACTGGATTCCGAAGTCCATTTTCTCCCAGCTCATTTCAAATCTTCAGTTTCAGACATCTGAAATGGGTCTCAAAAGAATACAAATTGGTTGATCTTTTCCATGATCTGAGCCCTTTGACAACCCTGATGACTGCATCATTGGACACACAAAGACACCCAGTGGCCACCTCATCTACTACACCCCTTCCAACCTGCATATTAGGTTCAATGCCCTTCTATTGTCCCCACCAGTTTAATTGGTAGAGATGGTCCATAGGAAGATGTCTTTTGGGTTATTATCTACATTGACTGATGGTGGCTTTCCAGGGTTTCAGGCAGGAGTTTCTCCCAGTCACACTTGGAGATGCTGATGATTGAACCTCAGACATTTTCCCATGCAAAACAGATGCTCTGTCACTAAGCTATGGCCCTTTTCTGAACCAAGATCATGAAGCCTTGGATCAGGCTGTGAGCAGAGTTCTCTAGCTCCCATCACATGTTCAACAAATAGTCACAAATAGTATGAAATAGAAGAGGTAGAAGGGAAAGCCTGGTCTGCAGAGCCGAGGGGCCAGGGCATCTACACTTCATAGAATCATAGAGTTGGAAGAGACCACGAGGGCCATCCAGTCCAACCCCCTGCCAAGCAGGAAACACCATCAAAGCATTCTTGACATATGCCTGTCAAGCCTCTGCTTAAAGACCTCCAAAGAAGGTCTTTTTTGCCCAAGTGTAGTACTTTACATTTTGACTGTTCAAAAAGACTGATCCTTAGACTTTTTTAAAAAAACAAACAAACATGAATCTTTGGACATTCAGCACATCTCCTTTTCATTATAATATAGCTAAGGATCATATTTGTCTTCCTTCCTTCCTTCCTTCCTTCCTTCCTTCCTTCCTTCCTTCCTTTCATCACTAAGGACCCATCAATTAAGGAGATCCTCAAACTTATATTTGTGGCATCTTCTAATCTACACAATGCAAACAGAGTTGCTTAAGTGTGTTGTGAATGGATGACCCTGCTCAGAACAGGGTTTGGCAAAATGACATGAAGTCCATTCCAGTTCGATATTTCTATGATTGTGTGAATTATGGGTTCCCGAGAATCAATTATGGCAGATGGAGCTGATTATAGTATTTTGTTTTCTTCTGTCCCTGCAGAAGTTTGAATTAATGCATGTTTAAATAGAATGCTCCCAGATGCAATTTTTCTCTACCAATTCCCCGAGTATTTTGACTGTTAAGCTGATGAAACAAATGGTTAGAAGCAGGGCCAGCTCTACCATTAGCTGGAGTGAGACGACTGCCTCAGGCAATAAATGCTGGGGTGAGGATAGTAGTGGCAATTCATCTTCATTACCCCCCTCCCCCCACAGCCATTCCCCTTTGTTGGTGTGGCAGAACTGTGCCACATGACGGGTCATGTCCCCATAACTAGCTTGTGGCCTTTTGCATGTTAAGAGGTCACAATCCCATTGCCAGTGTTAAAATAAGATACAACTGCCGGTTGAAAGGGCTTTTATACATGAAATAGGGAAGGAGTGTCTCCCTGCCCTTAGGTATTCAAGAATTGTATCCAATTCAAGTCCTACTCAGGGTAAACCCACTGAAATTAATGAACATAACATCAAATCTTAGCTGGATACAATTCCAAATATTCTGGGTCTGGCCCTCTTTAGAAGACTCATACTTTTTTCTGAAGTAGCTAATGTGTATGTGATTTTGACCTTTAAAATGTGTCCCATCTACATCTTCATTTGCACCCTTTTCAACTTGGAAGAACACACGAGAATTTTTGAATGCCAGTATGATGTTGTGATTGCATTTTCTCTTTTCTCAGCTGACACTCCCCCCACCCAAGCCTGCCTGTTTTAGAAACCAGGGTTCCAAAATCCACAGCTGGGCTTCCAATTAAAGTGGCTAAATTCTCCAAAGTGTGGAGCATCTGTCACTCTTACCATCTGAAATCAGTCAGAGCTGCTTCAGCTTTGAAGCTCTGGGAAGCCAGCCACTTTTATTCACAGGCCTAAATGTAGATTCTGGAGCCCAGCTTTAGGCAGACATGTTTGCAGGGTGGGAAGGGAATTGGCCTGAGAAAACTGATTTTATTCTCTCCTGATGTGTGTGTGTGTGTTGGTTTGCAAAGTTAGAAGTGCAGATCGGGGGAAAGTTGCCCAAACTGGCAACTGCTACTACCAGTACTTGGTCTGCCAGCTTTCTTGCTACCCCAACAGGGATGCGGTGGCAGCCTTTTTGTCTGGATGAGACGAGCCATGCAGTATTTTGAGAGATGTCAGGCCTATTGCACTCAAGAAATCATTTGGTGTTGTCTAGGAAAACAAATCTACAAGGATAGTAGGGAGGGGAGGGGGGAGAGAATTGGTGGTGGGCTGTTCCTTTGTGAAAACCACTGAACCACACACTTGTATTTTCCTAGCCAAATAGACCTGAAAGACTATTAAAACAGTGTTTTTCTGCCTGACGTTGGCAATGAGGGAGCTAATTACACTGGATTAGAGTTTTCTGTTTAATTACATGAAAAATGTAGAGCAGTTAATAGTCTAGAGGCTGTACGGAGGCTAAAGGAACATCCTTGTGTTTATCCACTGGTGGGTCAGGTAAGATTATGAAATGTGAAGAATAGAACTTTTGCCTGTTTAAGAATCATGTAAAGGAGAGGGGTGTTTTTTTATGGCCCTCTTCTGAAGGCACACGAGGCTGGCAGCTTGCTGAAGCTAAGCAGGTCTGGGTCTGGTCAGTGCCTGGATGAGAGGCCACCCTGAGAAACAAGCATACACCATCTTGAGTTTCATGGTGGAAGAAACGCAGGATATAAATGTAAGAAAGCAAATAAATAAACCCGATACTTGTTATTTAAGGGTGAGAGAAACTGCACCTTGTGAAACTGCCCCTTCAGTTATTGGTCTTAAAAGTACAGGAGCATTGCCCTCTTTTGCATCTGGTCATTTCAAAAAGATGTGAGGGGGAAGCTTTGGGCAGGATCAGAACCACAACTACTAAGAACAGGCAAAAAGAATGAAGGACACGTCTGGTTTGATATATGCTATTATCACCATTTCATTATTATTTATTAAATTTCCATACCACCCTTCATCCAAAGATTACTGGGTGGTTCACAATATATGCTAGGGAAGTTCAAGAGAGAGGGGGGAAAGTTAGAAGAAGCAACAGCTGAAGAGAGGGGTTCAGAGATGCCAGATACAATGAATTTGATTTCTGGGACAGGTGATTTTTCAGTTGAGTCTTCAGCAATCTTTCCCACCCAGCTGCCCTCTAAATGTTTTGGACTACAATCCACATCAGCCCCAGGCAGTACAGCCAGAGTAGGCTTGTCTATGGCATGTTTTAATATTCATACAATTTGAGATGGTCAGAATGGCATCCACCAAAGCAGGCACCTGCCTCCGTTTTCTCACAGAGAAGATTCTGCAGAGTTTTTACTGTTTCCTGCATGGAACTGTGAGGAACTCCCAAAAGCTTGCTGTAATTCCTAGTGCTGATGACTGCACCATCTAAAGCTTGGCACTCCGGGTCACTGCCCTGGAGGTCATGAGCAGAAAAGCCATCAGGTTTAATCATATTATCCTGCCTGAGCAGGCTTTGAACCTGACCTCCTGACACTGGACATCTGAAACCTGGACCACAGGAGCCCAACCTAATTGCTTTTCTCCCCTAGCCCCCTGTGTTAGTACTGCTTGCCTATTGTTATCCTGACCCAGTTCTGTCCTTTGGCTGCATTACTTACACTGGCTTCCTTCAAGGAAGAATATAAGGGATGCAAGCTGTAGAAACTCAGCCCAGCAGCTCCTGAGAACTGCATATTCAGAAAATCCTGTGCAGAATTCTCACTAGCACTGTACCAACTGCTCATTAGAACCAACTGCTCATTTTGTTTTCATGGATAAGAGAAGACTTGGCCCCGTTTCCACTTAAGGACAGTCTCAATGTGATAGTGAAGACAAGTAGAAGATGAGAGCTGTCCAGCCTCGCCCCCAAGTGTGTTGTGCTCTTCTCTGCACAGAACTCTGTGCCCAGTTTCTTGTTAATTTGCTACAGTCGCATGATTCTCAACAAGGGAGACAGATTACTTTAAGAGGCACAAACAATTGTTTGGGAATTCAAAGATTCTAGCAGTTCTTAAGTATGCCTTGGGATTCTAAGTGTTGAATCACTACCTCATCTCCTTCCTAAGAATACACATGAAGTATCTGTGGTCTAAATGGTAAACAACTGAGCCTCTTGGCCTTGCCAATCAGAAGGTCATGATTCAAATCTGCATGACAGTGGTGGCTTCAATTGCTCTCTCCCAGCTTCCTGGCTTTCTGTGCTTTTCTACTGAACTGCTTTATGTCATTCTCCAGGAGCAGGCATCTACTAGGCTAAAAATCCAGCCCAGCTGTTTATTGCCATTTTGCACTTTGGAACTTAATCTGGAACCCATAAGGCTTCCATCTGGGAATAGACATCTCCTCTCCCTATGATCTAGGAATCTAGGACTCCACCCAGAGATGGGAGCGGTGGGCAGAGATGGCAGGCAGCTGGATTAGTTTCCTTAATTCACATATGTTGCCAAATCCTCTGCAATGCTGAATTGCAGCACTCTTATGGGAATCTGTTTCTGCTTCCTTGGGTTCATCCAGATCCTTCTGGATGAACAAACTTTCTGATAACTTCTTACCTTCAAGGAATATGCTTCAGAGACATATACTTGTGTGGCAGAAAGATGAAAATGTCTGTAAAGGTAAAGGGACCCCTGACCATTACGTCCAGTGGTGACTGACTCTGGGGTTGCAGCGCTCATCTCGCTTTATTGGCCGAGGGAGCCGGCATACAGCTTCCGGGTCATGTGGCCAGCATGACAAAGCCGCTTCTGGCAAACCAGAGCAGCACACAGAAATGCCATTTACCTTCCCGCTGTAGCGGTACCTATTTATCTACTTGCACTTTGACGTGCTTTCAAACTGCTAGGTGGCAGGAGCTGGGACCGAGCAACGGGAGCTCACCCCGTCGCGGGGATTTGAACCACCGACCTTCTGATCGGCAAGCCCTAGGCTCTGTGGTTTAACCCACAGCGCCACCCGCGTACTTGTATATTAATATTGTAAACCAGAATGGATGTAATACAGTTGAGCTTTCCAGACCCACCTGTACTTTGTTCCTGAATATGTGTAGGAGCAACTCTCACCTGTTCTCTCCCTTTCTTTTGCATCAAATCTAAGCTTTCCTGTTGCAAATTCTGAATCAATATCTCAATAATCGCACTGCCTACTAGTGAGACTTGTAACATGCAGCCTTCTTTCCCTGTGTAAGTTTTCTACTAATTGCCAATTGTTATATGCAAACTTCAAAAGATAGTTCCTTACCCACAGGGTTTGCGACATCATCTACTTCAAAGAGTTCATTTCTTTGATAAGGGAGGGATTTTTTGTGACTTGGGTTTCAGCTGCTAGCCTGACTGACCAATTTTTCAAAGAGGTATACTGCTGACAGCCTCCACCTAGCTGAGACACAGGCAGAAAACATTATACGCTAACTTTATGCAATTAACAAAATGCTATTTTATGGGATTATAAACCAAAAAATGGCCAAATGTCTGAATTTGTTCTTTTTTTCAAGGCTCTTGCCAGCTACATCTTAATCACAGCAAGTTTGAATCCCTTTATGTGTTGCTATAAAATATAGGGTAGGGGAGACACAGGATCCAGAAAACCATGTGCATGAAGAGAGAAACCTGTGTATGGTCATAGGTCAGGCAAACGTCTCCCTGTGGATCCCACAGGGTACAAAGTAAGGTGTGGTAACTGGAAGTTTCCAGAGTTAGGCTTCAGTGTGAAAGCTGCTTGGCATAATCTCATTTGCAAGATGATGACATACATTCCAACTGGTACCTGTCCCAATAAATCACTCAGCTCCCTGTTTGGCCCCTACTTTGCTTTGGGGAGATGCCTAATTAAAATGTTCTTTCAGTTTCTAACTGCCTGTCCAGAGGATACATGTTGCAGCTTGTTTATAACAAGATTAAACATTCCAGAAAATGTTCTTAAGTGTAAGGAAAGCAATGCACATTTTACCAACACACAATCAGGTTCAGTGTTGCAAAGTATCCTGAGCTAACAAACAGATATCAAACAGGCAAGGCTTGGAGAGACCATTGTCCATTCAAGCAGACTTCAACTAATAGCTGGCTCTTGTATAAGCCAGCTTCATATGTGAATGTTAAAAAGTCACCCTGGCATGAAGCAACAAGCATATGGGACTGCCTAGAGCAGTATTGGGACCTGTGGCAGATTTCATTATTTATCCAAAATGACTCAGGTTCAAACAATTGAGTCCCACCAGTTCCTCCTGCCTGCCTCTGGGGCACAAATGCTTTCATCCACTGAACCTGTTATAAAGATTGGTCCCCAGCTACTACTTATACATCCCAGGTTTGTTCAAGATGCTCAGTTTTACAGCACATCACTAATCCACGCAGTTACAATTTTGCTGGATTGCTCTCTCTTTGCTCCTCTTCCAGTTCTGCTGCTGTGAATTATGCCATGGCTTGGTTTAGTGTGTCATCTGAACCTGAGCTTGTGGTAAACCAAGAAGATACTCTTTTTTTATACATATCATAGTTTGTCTGAAATGAGACAAACCACAAGCCCAGGTACAGTGTACATAGCTCACAGCAAGAAAGCAGCAGTAGGACCAGAGGAGGAGCAAAAAAAGCCATGATCTCCTTGCTGCCAACATGCATGTTCATGTGTTTTTTTAAGCCATGGTTTGGCTTAGTGTTAGAAGTGAATCAAGTCACTGACTCACAGTTCTACTGCTACGACCTATCCCCAGTTGAGACCTGAGGTATGCCATGACACCTGAGCCAATGTATTTACAGGCCAGGAATAATTATTATTTTTGTATTCAGAATGGCATTTCTGAGCCTCAGTTACAATATGATAAATAACAAAGATTCTTGAGGCACCTTAAGAACTAACACATTTATGATAGCATAAGCTTTTATGGACTGGAGATTTCTTCAGCAGTTGCATCTCAGGATGAAAGCTTTCGCTATAATACATCAACAGAAGACTCTGTTGGGTTTGTTGCAGCAGACCAGCATGGCTACCCCTCTGGAAATTGAAAGGGGCAGGTCTGCTCTTTCCAAATTGTAGGCAACACACACACACACACACACACACACACACACACACACACATTTTAAAAGATAGAACGTATTCCTAACATGGAACAGCCAGTAATCTTCTGCACTGTAAATGGCAGGTTTCCATCAACAGCCAGTGTATTATTATTATTAGGTTATTTTTATTAATACCCTGTCCATCTGGCAGCCACTCTGGGCAACTTAGAGCATATCTAAAAACAAAATAGAAACATCAAGCATTAAAAACCTCCCAATACAGGGCTGCCTTCAGATGTCTTCTAAAAGTTGTGTAATTCTTTATCTCCTTAACATCTAAAGGAAGGGCGGTCCACGGGGAGAGCGCCACTACCAAGAAGGTTTTGTCCATCCTGACTCCCTTGCACCAGTGATTGGCTCATTCAAGGCTTTCCTCAAATTCTTTTGGCCTTGAAACAAAGCCACTCACAGGTGTTAGCAAGCTCCTCTGCAACTGGAGGGGGAAGAGTAGGTGTGAAAACTTCTGTCCTGCTACCACACCAAGAGATTTCCTGGGAAGTTAGGGTATTCAAGATTGGATAATTATCAATTAGGGAAAACTTCTGAGCAACTATTAATTATAATAATATTGGTAAGATTTCCAGCTATTACGTTTAATTTAGATCCTTAACCACAGGGAGTCTGGCTGCATCAGCAGTTTCCACTTGGATGCCTCTGCAACACTTTTACAAAAAAAAACCAAACAAGAAAACAAATTTAGCATTTCAAAGGAACTGTATAATGGCTTGCAGTCCAGCAGGAACCATTTAAAAATGCATTGTGTTCATAGGTTCACAACAATCATTCAATGGTATTTCATAGATCTCTGACGATATTATGGAATGTATTCATTCCAATGCGGTGCTAAGAACAGAAAGAGAAATTGTTATTCCGTGAAAGGCAGCAGTAAAGATACTATTGAGATCAGCTGTTGGGCATGCTTGTGCATTGTAGTCTTGTACGTGTGTGCATCAAGATTCTCTTGCTGCAATTTACCAGTTATACAGGGGAAAACACAGCTCTCCAGAACAACCTCTGAAATTCTGAGCTAGCTTCATCTGGCATGGAAGGATCCCCCAATTTATGTTTTTATCCTTGATGATAACTTGTCCTAGAATTTCTTATGGAGATGAATTGCCCCAAGCAAATGATTCACACTTGAGCTATTGTCAAACAGTGCTGTGAACTGCTATTTATTCCATGTTTCCTGGTCACTCAACCAAACTCAGCTAGTTTAGGCTATGTGCTATGTCCTGTCAGCTGTGAAACCTGTTACTGTGAAACAGTTATCTTCTGGGAGAAAAATTGGCACTGAAGGTCAGGGGATTAGTCATGTCGATGGGCATGGAGAGGCATGAATGGACAATACTTACAGGGCTTTCTGTAGAACTTCCTAGCAAAAAAAGGTAAAGCCAAACACCAATCTAGATGTGATAAAAGAGCTTTCTTGTGGTTCCGTTGTTATCAATAACAATACATTTCACTGAATCACTCCCATGCTTCTTTATAAAGGCAGGACTATCCCAAGAAATACTGCTGCCTCAAGCAAAAGACAGGTGGTGTCTCCCATCCTTTATATAGAACTTGTTCAAATTGGCAATCTTATTTCAACATTAGTGACAGGACAGTGTCCTCCCCATAGCAGAAGTCTAGCTTAGGGGGCCATGTGGCCCACACAGCTCTATCCTCCAACACATTTCTGCTGTTACACACTCCCCTCTCCCTCAGCATTTGCTGCCTGAGGCAGCTGCTTCCCTCTATGCCAGTGATGGTGAACCTATGACACGCGTGTCAGATGTGACACGCAGAGCCCTCACTGCTGGCACACGCCCCATCGGCCCATTTGCTTGTTGTTGTTGTCCCCCCCCCCAATTTGTTCTCCCGCTCCGCCTACAGCTTGTCTCCGCTGTTAAAACCCTTTTTTGTTGTTGTTGTTGCTGCTGGTAGCCAGAGATTGTTTTTTAACCCTTTCTGTGCTGTTTTTTCTGGCGCTTTGGCAGACGATGATTGGGTGTAACAGCGTTAGTTTTTAACCCATTCTGTGCTGGTTTTTTGCTGATTTGGCAGACTATGTCGGTGCTGCGTGTTAGTTCCAGCGAAGGTATCATTCGCCATTTATTTCTGTTCTCTTCCCCCCCCCCCCAAAAAAAAGCGCAGCAGCTTTGGGGCAAAAAAAGCAAAGCAACTTTTGCAGCCCCCCCCCAAACCTCCTAAACTTTGGTCAGCAGCTCCCCCAAAAAAGCTCAACAACTCTTGGCACTTTGTGATAAATAAGGGTTTTTTGGTTTGGTTTGGTTAAATAATTAGTTTTTGGTTTACTAAATACAGTTATATATTACAATTATACATTTTTGTTATTTAAACTATAAATATCGTGAAATTATGGGTTTTTTTTCTCAAAGTGACACACCACTCGAGTTATGCTTGGTTTTATGGTGAATTTTGACACACCAAGCTCAAAAGGTTGCCCATCACTGCTCTATGCATTGCTAATGGTACTGGCAACATAAGGATTGGTGTCAGCAGGTTTTAAAGGTTCCCGTTTTAAAGGTACAAATTTCCCTGCTATTGGTCCTTCCACAGAAGCTAACATCAGTTGTAGAGAGTTATGAAGAACTGCAAGCAATGTTCTATTACATTTTGGGTTTTTGCACAGCACTACTCAGATTTTGTCATTGGATATGCTATTCTATGCATGCTCTATGAATGCCTTGAATGTCTGGACTGCTTTCAGTTGTTACTGTACAATGGAAGGAAGAGGAGTGTTGCTCTTGCTGTTGTGCAAGGCAGCGTAAGGCTGCAATCCTGTACACACTTACATTCAAAGTAATTGGCCCACAGTTAAGGCAAAGGGACTGAATTATGAGTTTGGCTCCACCTATTGTACTTTGTCTTAAAAGAAGGGAGGTCATGCCATTTCGATCAGTTGAATCTCTAGTGTCCAGACTCGTGGGGAAAATAAAATACCAGATCATGATAAAAGAAAAACCAACCTTGTCTGCCCAGCTCCCCAAATTTGATTCTAATGAATCTATCCCCAGAAGAATAGTACTTAATTAATTAGGAGCTCATTTGCATGGAGCTGGCACATTATTAAAGTTCCTCTCCTGCGAGCAGGGGTATGACAAGGTGCAGGATGACAGCTTTTCAAATAAAAAATCTTTCAAACGAAATGATCTTCCTGAACTGCTGGTTTTGTTCTCAACAAGTATTCTCAGGCAGAAATAAATTAAAGATGCTATGGCAGCTGATTACTCTTGGTGTAGAGCATATCCTTACCTCCCCCCCTCCTGCTGCAAGCCTTATCTGAACATTTGATGGGCTCCAAAAATGACAGGTAACCCTCCCAGTGGCTCTTGTCCCCCAAACCCATGGGACCTTGGGTGGCCCTGGCTGCTGGAGCCTGCTTAAGGGCCACACCCAATATAGGGAAGGGTCCTCACCCCACGAGACCATGTTGGGGCACTCAAGGAACAAAATCATTGAAGGGTTTTATCTCACCCAATTCAGCAGGAGCCAGCCGATTTTCTGGCAGGCACATGCAAGCCTCTAGCTTTTCCTATGCATTCTCACATACCTCCAATGTTTCCTGCTGCACCCCTTTTCCTGACACCTCCACAGGCACCTGTTCAGCAGGCACCAGCTGCTCTTCGTGCATGCTCTCTCCCTCACACACACACCTCAAATTCCTCCTGCTCCCCCCTTTTCCACAGCAGGCTCCTGGGGACTAAAGAAATCAGTTAACAGTGGCTCCCCATTTGCCAGCTACTGGTCCATTTTTATCAAACTGCTGGTTCTGCTGCTCCATCCATCACTGCTGCTATTGAGCATCTGCCCAAACCACTGGCTCTGTCATTGCTCCATTCTCCCAAGCTGCTCAATGAGAATTTGTCATGAACTGGCAGGATGACAGGGAGGAGAGAGAGGAGGAGGAGGAGGAGGATCCCAGCAAGGTGTAGCTGAGACTGGGATACACCCAGGGATGGGGAAGGAAGTACTCACAGGGTGATGAAGAGAGGTGAGGGGATTTGAGCATAGCTGTCAAGTTCTCCCTTTTTTAAAGGGAAATTCCCTTATGCTGAATAGGCTTCCTCGGGAGAAAAGGGAAAACTTGACAGCTATGGATTGGAGTCAGTGCACTGGAAACAGAGCAGCAAGACCCATTAGCAGATCCAGAAGAGGCCCCTGTCTCCATGAACACTGTGGGTTCTGAGGCACAAGGAGTAGGGGAGGTGCACTATAGGAGGCTGAGGCAGGCAAAGGCCCACAGCCCAGCTCCCTAGCTGGCCAGGTGGGGCTCACTAGCTCTGGGAGAAGGGGTGTGATTCCTCAGGTGGAGTAGGCTTGGAGCAGGTGAGGCTCACCTGCCTCATCAAGCCCAGATGCTGCAATCAGCATGCAAAGTACACAAAGGAAGCAAAGCTGAGGTTCTGCGTCTGCTCAACTGCCCTTGCTTGGCTTGGATTCTCCTGGACCTTCACGGAACTGTATTCTGACTGTTGGACTTCAGATTTGGTTACTTGGATTGACCCTAGACTGCGTTTCCTTTGGATTTTGGACTTTGCTTGCTTGAATTGACCCCTGGACTTTAAACTTTGGACTTGGCATACTGACTTGCTTCCAGGTAGGCCAGCAGTTCAGGCAGGGCCGTCTTGAGCAGATTGCGCGCCCTGGTGCTGAGGGGCGGAGATCGCTCCACCGCCCGCCCCGCCCTCACAGGGCGCAATTGGTTTCCGCGCGGCTGCGCCACCGGGGGTCTATGTAGAGCCGGCCCTGAGTTCAGGACAGTGTTGTCGTCGCCACCTCCATTTTGACTCAGGCACACCTCACACACAAGCCCTCCTTCTGGAAATACAGATCCCACTTACGATCCCAGCATCACATGCCACCCCAATCTTCAAGGCAGTATAAGATCCCAGGGTTTCCTGGTGCTTACCCAGGGGCTGTGTTTCCTTTTGGAAATGAGTCACAGCAGAAACTGTGGTGTCTTTATGATATATGATTTATTTGCACACACATATACCGTGTTTCTCATAAAATAAGACGTACCTATAAAATAAGCCATGGCAGGATTTTCATGCATTGACAAAATATAAGACATACCCCAAAAATAAGCCGTAGTGGTGGAGGCAGGTCTGGATGGCGCCATGGAAGAGGAAGATGCCTGTCGGCACCCGGAAACGGATGCTGCTGCCCCGCCAAAACGGCCAGCAGCGTGCGCCACGTGGAGCCCCAACCTGCGGGATCTGGCAAGAGCCACAGTGTGAGCCATGCCGAGCCCTGGTTGATGCAAGCTTGAATTGCATGCAATTGCTTTCACCCCCAGGGTGCTTGGTGCAAAAGTACAATACAGTAGAACCTTGGTTTACGAACACAATTGGTTCCAGAAGTCTGTTCATAAACCGAAGTGTTCGTAAACCGAAGTGAACTTTCCCATTGAAAGTAACGGGAAGTTGATTAATCCGTTCTAGACGAGGAAAAACACCCCCTAGAACGGATTAACCGCTTTGCTCCGATGCCTTTGCGGAGGCCGGGAAGCGTTTCCGCGACTGGGCTGCAGCCGCAAAAGCGGTCCCCGGCCTCCGCAAAGGCATCGGAGCAAAGCCCCAGGCTCCCCGGCCTCCGCAAAGGCATCGGAGCGAAGTCCCGCCTCCGATGCCTTCCGGAGGCCGGGGAGCGTTTCCGCGACTGGGGAGCGTTTCCGGGGAGTGTCGCGAAAGTGCTCCCCGGCCTCCGCAAAGGCATCGGAGCGAAGTCCCGGCTCCGATGCCTTCCGGAGGCTGGGGCTTCGCTCCGATGCCTTTGCGGAGGCTGGGGAGCACTTTCGTGACTGCAGCCCAGTCACGGAAACGCTCCCCGGCCTCCACAAAGGCATCGGAGCGAAGCCCAAGCCTCCCTGAAGGTATCCGATGCTCCGATGCCTTTGGGGAGGTTTGGCCTTTGCTCCGATGCCTTCGGGGAGGCCGGGCCTTCGCTGCGGGCCTCCAGGAGGCATCGGAGCGAAGGCCCGGCCTCCCCGAAGGCATTGGACGCTCAGTAGACCTCCGGCACCTCTGTTTACTAACTTCCGGGTTAGGATAGTTCGTAAACCGAGGTGTTCGTAAACCGAGGTACTACTGTATTTATGCATGGTTGGTGCAAGCTTGAATTGCATGCAATTGCTTTCACCCCCAGGGTGCTTGGTGCAAAAGTACAATATTTATGCATGGTTGGTGCAAGCTTGAATTGCATGCAATTGCTTTCACCCCCAGGGTGCTTGGTGCAAAAGTACATTATTTATGCATGGTTGATTTTAAAAAATAAGACAGACATCCCCTGAAAATAAGCCATGGTGTGTTTTTTGGAGGAAAAATAAATATAAGATGGTGTCTTATTTTTGGAGAAACACGGTATATGTGTGTGTGTGTGTGTGTGTGTGTGTGTGTGTGTGTGTGTGTGTGTGTGTATATATATATATATATATATATATATATATATATATATATATATAGTATATATAGTTTATTTACACATATATACAACCTCAGCGTACTACGAAGTGGTTCACAACATTGGCACCCAAAGAAGGTCTTGTTTCTCCTATAGCTTTGGATTCAAACAGAAACCAGCTGTGACTCTGCCTTTCCTGCCTGCAGCTTTTGGCTCGCATTGCATTGCATTCTTCCCCCTACTTCTCTAACCTTTGGCTTTATCTGTACTGTAGAGTGAAAGGGACCCCACCTCTTTACCATCTCACATAGAGTTTCTTTCTGATGTTTTTAATGGTGCATTCCCCTGGCTATCACCTTACACAGGAGGCTAGTCTGGTTTAAATTAGCTTTTAAGACATGCTGATTCCAGAGGATCTACAAGTGTCTAGTACACAGCCTAATACACAGGGTCTAGCTGTCACCTCACACAGGAGACTAGCCTAACTTTATTTAGCTTTTGACACTCAACACCTTATTAAATTCTAGCACCTACTGGACCCAGGGCTTTAAAGTGTCTAGCACCCACAAACTAATACAGTAATAATAATAATAATAATAATAATAATAATAATAATAATAATAATAATTACAGCATATATAAAAACACAGCATATATATAAAAGCAGTCCATTTAAGTTAACAATAAAAGTATCATGAATTGAGGGTGAGGGTGAGCCCTTGCAGGAATAACGCAAGACAAAGTATAAGATCCAAAGGGTGGGCCAGTATGTCAGATCTAAGCCAAGTCTGGTTAGTGCCACCAAGCCTTACAGGAGGAATTGGGAACTTCAGGCCAGGGATCCAAATATGGTCTCCAGGCCACACCTCTCACTGGCCCTGCTTTGCACCCTCCCTGAGTGCATGATCATTCTTGTTTGCCAGGATGGAGGAAGGGGAGGGGTGTCTGAGGGTGTGTAGAAACAAGTATACTGTACGAAAGGCAGGCTCAATCCATTTGTGCCTCTGGCTTTGCCCACCACTGGCATGCAACCCTGGAAAGCTGCCTAGAGGAGAATGTGGCACTCGGGCTGAAAACAGTTCCTTACCCCCTTCCTTATAGATTGAATTGGGCTAGACATTTAATGGTGGTGAGGAATCCTCTTTGTTTCTGAAGTTCTTATTTCTGCCACAAGGCAGAAACCATGGGAATGGCACCAGTCAGTAAAGCATTCGTAAAATATTTAACGAGACAAATTCTTCCCTTTTTTGTTGCTTCAATTATGTAGAGCTTGAAGCGAATAGCTTGAATATTACATTTTGTTCTAGAAATATTGACTGAAAGGCAAAGTTAGTTCCACAGCTGGTTGTATATTTGCAGCTGTGAGAGGATACATTCATTGCTTCCTTTGTGCTCAAAATCTCTCTGATGTGGACTTTACCTCTAAATTCCTTACTGAGCCTGCACTGCTCTTGCAGCCATGCACAGCAGCCCGATGACCTCCCATACATAATTTCTCCATTTTCACTACAATGCATGAGACAGATCTAGATTAATTTCTTGCTCTAGGATCAACTGTTTTGCATTGATATATTTATTTATCACAGTTGTGCCCTCTCCTATACAGAGCTCAGAGTGGTATAAGTTATCCTATTTTATCCCTGTAATGATAGCATGATGCAGGTTAGGCAGAGGCACTAAGCTTCATGGCAGAGTTGAAATTTAGCACTTTAATCACTGTGCCATATTATTACTATTATAATACTGACAGTGATAATAATTTATATGCCACTTAATTGCCAAGATGGCATCTAAGTGGTTTACAAGTGTAAAGACAATGACATAAAACATCTGTAATTAAAATACACAGAAAAACAATTTCATCAATCCATTAAACATCCACAATTAGAATGTACAATGCCACAATCACATTAAAACAGCCCAGCAGTTAAAACAGCAATGGAAACAGGAAGTTTAAGTTGAGATCAGGAGAAGGGTTGGGCTCATCCACACGTCCACTTATCCAAGGGGTTTTCAACCTGGTCCCTACTGCCCACTAGTGGGTGTTTCAGGATTCTAGGTGGGCGGTAGGGGGTTCTACGGGACAAGCTAAATCCTCCTTCCATCAAGCACTGGTGGGCGGTAAGGAAATTTTACCATCAAGGAAGATGCATTAGTGGGCGGTAGGTATAAAAAGGTTGACTACCCCTGACTTATCCCATGCTATCTAGGCATGGGTCTGAATGTTTTTTCGTTTACCCCACCAACGATCGGAACAAATTTCAATCCACAGAAAACCCAACTGACATTTGTTCTGATTCAGAAACAAACAGCGGGTTTCCCCAGAGGAAAGCAGCAGAACAAGCAGAAGTGTAGGCAAGCCCTTGATCACAGGTGTGTTTTCAAGCACCAGTGGAATGCCAGTAACAATGGGACCTCACCTGTTTCAGCAGGGAGAGCATTCCACAACACTGGTTCCACCAGTGAAAAACCCAGCTCTGTGGATACCACAAGCTGGTAATCATTAGGCACATTAGCTTTTTTCTTTTTCTTTTTTTGAAGAGAGCATTTTTTCATTATGAAAGGACACTATCTGGGATACAGAGGTTGGTAGGAAGAAGCATTCTGTTTTGCTTGTCTCTTTGAGTCCCTTTAGACAGCACTTTTGTACAAGGTACACTGATGTAATATAAAAACACAAAAATACATCTCATAGTAACAAACAAAAACAAAAAAAATAGTTTCAAAGGCCATAAATTGTTTAATCCACCACTTTTCAGCTAGGATACTTTCAAAGGAATTCACAATAAAAGTACATGTAAGACACACACAAAAGACCATAAAATACTATTTTAAAAGTGCCAACATTGTTTTGTTCCTATACTTGTGGGTTATTTCACTGACATGCCAAATTAAGAATATTGGAAGCTGTCCCACGGTGTATGTATTCATCTCATTTTGTAACTAGATTATTCACTCTGAAAAATTGCCAGCAATCTCAGCATCTTTACAGTAAGGAGAGAAGGGGGGGCTAATCTAAAACCTCCTTACTCACTGAGGAGTCTAGAGCTGGTGATCAGTAGACCCTGTGGTAATCCACTTGCATATACAATTCTGTTGATTTTGCAGCAGTCCTGGATTAAGAAATCTGCCCACTGAGCTTCAGCAATTCATAAGCAGCTCCACCACAGCAAACATGCAAACCCCATCCCTTTGGGGCAGCAAGCTGTTTGTTATGCAAAGTATTGTGTGCCCTGACAATTTCCTGTAACAAACAGTACACAATAATTTTCTCTAATGAACCGCAGAGTAACAGCCTAGCAGCATATGAAGCAAAATGTACACTTCTGTGTACAGGCACTTGCATGCATGTGTTTATTGGGTGGAATGAAGAGACATTTTTTGGACTGACTCAGTTTCAGTTTCCAGCTTCTATTTAATGAAAATGTTTTCATACCCAAAGTAAGGGGCACTACATATGCTGGATACGTCTCCAAGTTTTAGTCCCTTCCCAGAGTTGCAACTGTTCAGGCTCTCTGGTGCCAAAAGGGAACCATGGGCTCTTGCTAGAATAAAAGCTGTATGTGGCATCTGCCTGTCTGTGTGCCCATGTCTGGACTCAGGAGGGGTCACTTTGTCTCAATCTTTGCCCACACCAAAGTGCCCTTAAAGGGATTTGGCCAGAGCAATGGGAAGAGGCTTTAAGCAATCCATGCCCTTTCAGTTTTTATGGAACACGGTGCGCTGATCTATTTTCCTAAGACAGAACAAAAGGAATGCTGTGTCCCTGTTTTACAAAAGGAGAGAAATGAGAGAATTGTTGGACTGCCTCATGTAAATATACAAATTCTCAGCACACAAAGAATGGATACTTAGAATTTTAAGTATTCAGTCATTGTGTTTCTTACACACACACACACACACACACACACACACACACACGCCAGCAGGTTTCTTGTGTCTGAAAATGCACACATGTAATCATGTTTCTGCCAGTAACATATAAGTTTCCACAACCTGGTTCCCTCCAGATGTTTGAACTACAATTTTGATTGGCCCCAGTGAAAATGGCCAATAGTCAAGGATGGTGGGATTTATAGTCTCAAATACCCAAAATACTTTTTCTAGGAACCGTCCAAAATCACAAAGGTATTATTAGGAAGGAATAGTTTTACCAGCCCTATTTAGGATTTTTCTAACAGTCCAACATATCTGCCAGTGCTTTTTATCTATGGTAGTTAGAAGCAAATCGGTTATGTTGGATTTCGTATACCATGCCGATACTCTGAAATCTCAAGGAGCCTGACAGTGAAATCCAGATTATCACTTTATTTTGTAATTTGCCAAACAGAACTCACACTAATTTCACCGGCATTTGTATGGGAAATAAGAACATCACGCAGTAAATTGAACCTCAGAGCCAATTTAAATTTCACACATTCACAGCCTCTGTGCAGAGACTTTTCTATCCCTAGTATAAATATTATTATTTATACATGTTCCTGTCCTAAGGGACTTGCAGTCTAAAATCCGATACAGGGCCTCAGCACATGGGTTTGCAGCCATTGTACCAAGAACGTCTGCAGTGCCCCTGAATGTTTCTGGAGGAGGCAACATGTGTGTGTTTATTTCAATATGTATCAGACTCAAAGTAACATGAAAAAAACTTGCATCTCATGCAAATTCACAAAGCACCAATAAAACGAACATACACAGAGTAGCAATCACTGTAGGAAGCCATTACAGCTCTAGCATGGAGCATCACATATAGTCACAGTTTAGCCCAGATTACACTAGGCTCATGTATTCTCACCATGCCACTTTTGTCTTGCAAATTGGTCCTGGTTTACCTACTCTTGTAACAAAGCATGCCTATGTTGGAGCAAAGAGCTGAGTCAAGATTTTCTCAGGACAAGATAGCAAATGATCATCATAATACTTTATTTAAAAGTTTGTGCACTTATTTTTTTTTCCTGGCAGAACACTCCAGAATAGGGTACTGGCACCTTTGTTCAGGATGCCACTGCTGCCTGCTAGCCAGAGGTGGGTACCTATTTTGTCCAATGCTAGGGCTTACTTAAAATATATACCGGTATATATAACTGGAGATGGAAGGCAGGAGTGGCAGGGTTATCCTTACACACTCAGGCTGCCAGTGGTGGGTGACTTCTTCATCTCATGCTGGGACTAGATGGAGGGTGGGGACAGTGGGTGGGAGGGGTGTCAGGGTTATCCCCACATGCTGAGGCCTGGTGGGTGCCTCCTTTGCCCTATAATCGGGCTTCTCTGTGTGTGTGATTGAGAGAGTTGTGAGAGCAGAAGAGATATATTTGTCGGGTGTGTGTGATGGAAGTGGGGAGAGAGCTCTAGATATTGTCTATGTGCATGTAAGAGAGCAAGAGGCATGTATATGGTCTGTGGTGGGGAGGTGAAGTTGGGCAGAGAAGGAGATATCTGTGTGCAGTGGGGGGGGTTGCATGTGTGTCTGTAGTCTATGTGTACGATGAGTACATGTATGCACTGTGTGTGTGTGTGTGTGCGCGCGCGGCTAGCCAACTTGCAATGTTTTGGCTAGCCAAGGAGATATCTGTGTGCAGTGGGGGGGAGGGTTTGCATGTGTGTCTGTAGTCTATGTGTACGATGAGTACATGTATGCACTGTGTGTATGCGCGCGTGCGCTCACAAGTGGCAGCGTGGCTAGCCAACTTGTATATTTACCCTGGCACCGGGGAATGCTCCCTGTTATTAGGAAGCAACAGCACCATTGTATGTGCAGAGCAAATCAATATTGTGTGATTGCCACAACCAGGACCAGCAGGATACAGCAGTGACTTACTATGGTGCACATGGGAGATGAGGCAGGGGCAAACAGCAATGACTCTACTCTTTCTGATTTTGTGCAATGCCACACATCCCACAGTAGCCATTTTGTGACTGGTGCCTTTGGCATCAATCTTAATTTTTAGTTCTTGATAAATCAAACTAGTAACATCTATAAAAAGTAAAACATTTGGCTTTGTGCATGTTTTATTTTTATTATCAACTCTTAAAAGCTCACCACAAGTTCAATAGAAAAGTGGGGAGGGAGAAGTGGGAGAGGCATTTTACAATTTATCAAGATATAAATACTAGCACCTCATTTATTTATTTTTAACAATAACAACAAGCACTGTACATACAGCATTTCCAGGACCAGCATTAGCAGGCAAGGCAGCTGCATGGAGAGATAGTTTAAAGTTTTCTGCCCTCCCTTACAATTATCTTGGCATTTAGGGTCAGACTATGAGCCTTCCTCTAGGGAGCTTCAGGCTGCTGAGTCGAGACTTTGAACATTTAGTTAACATTTCCATCAATAGGGCTTGGGAAGCCTGGGTGTGAGTGCGTGTGTGCCAGAGAGAGAAAAAGAAATACACAGCCAAACATTTTGACACGAGTGTTGAACTTACAAAAGACTTGAATCTATAAATAATTTGGGTCATAAAGCCTTATGAAAATAAACCCTGTGGCTCTTTTTCTTTTTCTTCTCAGCATTGAATGTGGTGCTGCACTCCCAAGTCTGCCTCATTAGTTCACTCTCTAGCTTCTCAGATCTAAGTCCCAGCTCTCCTCCTTTCACATTCTCTATGGCTTGAAGCTCCTCTAGTGATTCACAGAACATGCATTTGGTTTTTTGGTTTTTGTTTGCACAGACATAAACACAGGAACCACCTCTTCGCCCCTCCAATAAAATACTTGAGGGGGACGGGCCCACCCAAGTTGATGGGCATTGCCATTCAAATGGTGTGCATGTACCATGTCATGTGATCAATAATGCAGGGCGGGGCTTACCTGCCTTCCCCCATGGGGAGGGTGGTCAAATGATGAAGCTATATCAGTGGCATCAGTGTAAGATAAGCAGCAGAGCAGGACAGTTGCTGGGGGCCCACCTTGGCCTGTCCCGGCTGCTCCTCTGCGACTTGCCTGGTCCACCTGCCACCACATTGCTTCGCCATTCACTTGCCTTCCTGGGACACCTATGTGCTGCTTTGTCGTTACATTGCAGGAGGCATGGCTGCCTATTGGCAACTGTGCAAACTGTGCAGTTTGATGATCATTCTACACTACACTACACTACACTACACTACACTACACTACACTACACTACACTACACTACACTACACTACACTACACTACACTACACTACACTACACTACACTACACTACACTACACTGAGTTAAGGCTTCCTCACTTTGTAGGCCAGAGCCTGCCAAGACATTTTGGCACCTGACATGAACCACAGCATGGCAGCAGTGTGCCCCCCCCGCCCCCACTAAGGAGGAAGGGTGAGTGAAGATCTACATCTGGAACAAGGAGAGGAGGAGACCAGGAGCACCTTCTATTCACCAAAAGGTTGCTGTAGAGGAGGCAGAAGGAGGACTGCTAATCCAACCTCCAAAGAGTGTGCCACAGCTGTTACTGCCACCATGGCCACTGTCATAGCAATGGGGGATGCATTCCTTGGAGGCTGGATCTGCTGCCCCTGTGCATCCTGCTGCCTGAGGCAGTTGCTTCACCTTGCCTCATGGGTGGGCCACTGCCAGCCTTGTTGTAGACCCAGGACACGAGGCTGTTTATTGATGAACAGAGTAACACAGACAACTACACAGGAAAAGGAAATGAAAGTGACCACAACAAGTTAAAGGGCTGGGGTCTTAGCCCCAACTCATAATAACAGAGGCAATATTTAACTGCTGGGAAGGGGTGGGAGTGGTGGAATCATTAGATATGTATATTTGCAAGGAGCATGTGCCTTAAACAATAAACAGGAAAAGATGGCAGTCTGAAGGAAGGCATATGTCAAAGAATGGTTAGGCCTGAAAATCAAAGCAGACAGGATTGCCTGGCCTCATGCTGTGTTGCTGCTTTGTTTATCTTATGCCCAGCAGTGTGAGAAAAAGCCTGGGATGTCAAGCTGGATTTGGTGTCCCAGCTCAATTGTCTGTCCTTATTTGCAGCCCCAAATCACATGTTAATGTTCCTGATCGTTGTGGTTTCAAAAAGCTATTGCAGTGCTAGGGTCACCACACCAGTGCCTTATATTGTATACATGGAGGTCTGCCAGGTTTCATACATCTGTTTGTTTCTTGTCTTCTGGTAATATTACAACGACATCTGCTTGTGTTTTAATAAAACAGAGCTTTTGCAGCTCAAAACATTGTATTTCCCACCAGTTAAGCGAAGCTTAATTCTAAAACAGAAAGGAGAAGCAAGGCTTGGAAACAATTTCCCAAGGCTAGGTTTATGGTGCAGTTACTTGGTAGTAAATGGAAGACACTCCGAGCATGAATAGGGGCTTGCTTTTTCATAGCTCCTAGATGAGAAAGAGCTGGCACTGGTAACTGAGTCTGGTGAAGTGTGTCAAAGTGCCTCCCAAATTGCGTTCTTATGGAAGACATAAACAGATGGAAGGGAAAGGGTGAGATGGGGATGTAAGGGTGGCAGTTGCATTTCCTTTGGAACCTGAGATCCTCCAAATATTGTTTGACTTCAACTCACATCAGCCTCTGCTACAGAGTGCCCAGTGTTCAGGGATTATAGAAGCTGTTAGTCCAGCAACATCTTAAGGCTTTACAGGCTAGTCATTGTGAAGCCTTTTATTGTACCAATGAGTACAGCTGCCAGTATGTCTCTTCACACACCCACACACACACCCCAAGCAGGGCTCTTGTATCTGTAATACATGTGTTGCAGAAATCCAGCAAGTAAAGCTTTGTTGCATCCACATGGTAGGAAGTGTTTTGCCATCAACTAAGCTTCTTAGCTTTCACTGCCCATTTGCAGTCTAGAATCTAGATGATGGTGTTTATTAGTTTATTACTACCATGTCTACGTAGAAGACCATCACAATTTAGTCGATACAAGCCTTTATTATGAGGCTGGTTTATTTTCTATCCCATTTGGAACACTGGGAAAGAGGTAACCTGACTAGGGTGTTTAATTTCTAATGAGGTGAAATGGCTTCTTGGCTTTGTGTTTATGGCTTTCCTTTTGCTTTGGAAGGAGCTCTCATGCACAGCAGATTCTCAAAGAGCCTTTAGAAAATGAACCCATTTACTGATGCCCTCACAACAACAAATGGAGATGATGTCCACTACGAATTACTCTATTCCACAATAATTTAGGGCTAAATAGTGGATGTGTGACAGAGATGCTGAGATGAGGGGGCCTGCAGGTAACACGGTTAATTGGATACACTGATTTGAATTGAATATGTGTGTAAAGAGTCATCATTAATTTCCTCATGGACATATCTATGATTTAAGGGGAAGATTTTTAATAGGATTAGTATTTCACTTTAATTTCAAAGGGGAAGCTTCCCACCCAGAAGACAGGGCACTAAATCACACCAGATTGCTCCTTAATGTATCAGAACACAGGTTGAGGTGTGGATGCTGAACAGCAGCCTTTTGAGAGGCTGGGTGTTTCTGCTGTACAGTATTTTGTGATAGTGAAGCTATTTATATAGAAGCCTTAGCAGATGCCAAAGTTTGTAACAAAGAGAAATGTTAAATTAAGTGACTGCCACCATGTAGATGCTGAAGAGCCCAGTATCCAGCGATCCTTGCAGCTTCACAATAGTGGAGTAAATTCATGAAATATGCCTTGTGACTCTCTTTTCTCATTTTGTTATCATGACATTCTGTAGTCATGAGGTTTTTCTCCCCACACCCCATGGTTATGGGATCTAGGGATCCGTTCACTTTCTTCAGCTATATCAGAAATCATTACAGCTAAAACATGGAGGTGTTGCAGCACCATAACATTTCTGGGGGCACGTACCCAAAGGATCTGACTAATGAGGTTGGGGATTTTATTGTATATCATACTGGACTGCAGCTTCTGGAAGAGGGTGTGTTTATAGCTTGGCTCATTTGTTTGCACTATCTACACACTGATTCCTGAATTGTATAGCCTGCAAAGAACTCTGGTGGGTGGGTGAGGCAGGAGATGAGATGACACCCTCGAAAAGGTCTGAATTAAGTAGGTGGGACAGAACTGCTAAGCTAGCTTCACAGCAGGTGCATCACCCTTCCTTCTTGGGAGGAAGAGGTGGCTTAAGAATCCTAGCATATTAGGGAGCAACAAGCCATGGTCCTAGGTTCACATTTCATGAAAAGCCAAACTGAACTGCAAATTCCTGCTTGGTTTCTCCTGCTTACACCAAAGGAGCAGCAAAGTTAGAGCAATGGGGTCATGTCCACGAGCATGTTTCTGGTGTACATAAACCATGATAAGCCAGCAACGTAGGCCAGGGTGGAACCAATGTTGCTGGCCTTTCAGCCCTTGCTCATTTTGAAATATAGCCCCCAATTTTCATGATCAGTTTTCAGGCCTACCCTTCTGGTTGGGCTAAGACAGTTGGTGGGGCAGGGGGTCTCCTGGAGTGAGGGGCACAGAAGGTACTGGATGCAGTTCTTCAAAATGCCAGATTGGATACTAATTTTGTAGGCCATCTTCCCTTTCTGTATGTCTGAAGACATGGGAAATGTAGCCATGGTTCTCTGGGAATTAAGAGGAATAAACCTTGCTGCCTTCAGTGAGCAGTGTGCCTGCCTTGGTGTGCAGGTACTTTATACAGCTATTTTTCCGGCATCTAACAGTTTGTCATGAAATTCTGTCTCACTGAAGAATTCGTAATGAAAAAAGACAGGTAATTTAATCATGGAAAGTTCCCACAAAGAGTTTTTAACACCCTTTAATTAGAGCCTGCGAAGAGGAAGAAGATGCCGACCCATCATAGCTTAGTTACAATGACAGTTGTGATGGTGAGTAAAATACTAAGAAGAATCAGTACAATAGGCGAGTGGGGGCCTCTGTGTTGTGTCAGAGACTTGAATGGATCAGACACTATCACCAGGGGTGCTATGCTGCAACATATACATGGCATAATATGGTATTTTACTAATCTCTTAAGATAATGCAGAGCTTATGCCTGCAGTCTACATTGTAGGAGCATTAGCGAGACAAATCTCCATCTTGCCTTTAAAGAACTGAAATTTCCAAATTGGAATGCATTCTGCTTGGTCACATGCAAATGTTTTGCTGGCCTTGAATGCTCTGAGCTGGTGCTAATATTTGGATTTGCAGATTATGCTGTTAGGCTCCTTTCAGGCAGTATTTGCAAACACACATCAGCATTGATTGGGAAAACAAGCTTCTTCCGTCCCAGGAGACTCTTCAGCATCACAGCTGAGTCCTAGTGTAGGCTTCTTCTCCATCCTCTGTTTCATGAACTGTTCTGTGAGTTTCTACCTGCAGATATGCCTTTTTCCATGGAATTTCTGAGATTCAGCTGGTCACTTATTAATTAGCTCTAGCTCTTTCAGAATCCACATGTCCCCAATAAATGATTAATGGAGACCTTTGGGGAAAAGGTTTTAAAACTGTATTGCTATGAAAGTGGGTTAATGTAGACAAAAAGAGAAGGTACCTGCCTCAAGATGCCACTATGCAGCAGTTGTGCATCTGAAGCAGAAGTGGTCACAATGTGGCCCTCCAGATGTTTTTGGACTCCATGCCATCAGCCCCTGGAAGAATGTCTAGTGGGCAAGGGTGATCGGAGTTGGAATCCAGCAATATCTAATGCATCTAAGGCCTCCTTCAAAATGTAAGAATGGCTTATGGCTCTAGAAACCCTAAATAATGCATAGCTTCCACACTGGCATTTTAAAAAACTGCACATTCTAGTTTGGATCAATGGAAACCATGTAAATGCTTGCAATTGCTTTAGGAAGCAGGCTTTGTTAACAAACATGTGAGGAGGACAGCAGGAATGAGCATGCTGGTTCTGCCGCTTCTGTTGCTGTTACAAGGTGTCACTCTGAAGCCATGGATATACCCGCTACATTTTAGAACCTTAATAACGCAGGGTTCTAAAATGCACAGGGAGCCTTCATAGCTCTCTTCAGATTGTCACCTTCTGTGAGTTAGATGGTGACCAATAGGAGGGTGAAACTAGCATGTTAACCCTCTTTCTCTTCCTCATGTGTAACACCTAAGTTTTTTTCTTTGATAGTCATAAGAAAATACACAGGAATGTGCTTATTTTCCCCTCTACCATTTATTGTGTACCTAGCATTAAAGATGAGAATCCAACAGCAAGACTAGCTGACACAGTCAGAATCATACAGAGAATCTGTGGCATAGGAGGGCATTGAACTGCCTCCCTAGCACCGTAGTCCACTCAGGGCATTTCTCCTGACCTGAATATCCTGTTTTATGAAGGATTTGTTGATTATCTGCTCATGGAAAGGAAAAGACAATGCGTCCTTGCCAGAAACTCCAACTCAGTCATGTCTCAGTGATCAAGAAATGCCACCACGCCAGGCCTAGAAACACATTGCCTGCTGGCCTGCGAGGATTAATTAAATTACAATCAGACATTTTAATGGAAGGACTTTGGAGGCTGTTGTCTTGGCAACTGTTTTAAACAGCTGGTTTAATGATGGGTGTAGAAGGAGGTTGCTGGGAGAGCTGGGCTTAGGGATGGAGCAGCAATCTGCTTTCTTAAAAGTGGCAGAGATGTTGAGCAGAGATGGGGCTTTTGGAATTAGTTTTGTCTTGTCTTACCCATCATGCAACATGGCACACTTATTTTCCTTTTGGAGCTAAACCAACGTTATAAATTATTATGATGGTCATTTTGGGGGGAAAGGAAAGTGTTCTGTAAATGTTCTGATTCTCTCCTCGGCCCTTCTCGACGTCTTTCCTACCTTTCCCAGAAGCTCAGCCATTACTAACATTTTCTTTTCATGCTTCAGCCATAGCTTGACAATTAGAAATTGAGTCACTGAACAGCAAGATGGGACAATGAGCGACAGCCAGGCAGGAGGCTGCAGCAGATGGCTCCTTTGTGAAAAGCTCTCCCCCCTCGCAACAGCTCAGTCTCTGTCCCCATCCTCCTAGCATGGAATCTCATGCAAGTGCTTTGAAGCGCCCCTTCGCACACAGCGGTTTTCTGGCCAGCAAGTAACAGAATCTCTGTCAGTGAGTGCCACTGGCCCATCAGGCGGCTTCATGGAGCCCTTGGTTCACATGGCTGGTCTAATCTCCTAGCCTGATGGTTGCCAATGTTTGCAGCTTGGTGTTATGTAGACACCATGTTGTAATCAAATGGCTACTCAAATATGCAAATCCTGGTAGGGAAAAGACAATGTAATTTGTTTGTTTATCCCTCCCCCCTCTCTCCCCAAAGGCCATAAATGATTAACATTGGAAAAGAAACCAGGGTGTACTCAAAACAGTTCTGTTCCTGCTGTGTGCATAGGGGTCTGTTATAATCCAAGCAGAGTTTTCTTGCAGCAGGAGGGATTTGTATAATGAAGCCTAAAATATCACCCACACCAACAGGCCAGGAGGCCTTCGTACAGAACAAGCCAAATACCCTTCTGCTTCATTTGTTTATCAGCCAAGGACTATATTTTCATTTATTGGAGTCTGCAAACTTCAGGAGGTGACCCGTATTGGATAAAAATTCCAAACTTGTTTTTAGGTATTTCATTCTAGTGCCCAAGGTAGACAAATCCAAATGACACTCCTCACAGTGGGTTTTTTTTTTTTAAAAAAAAAGACATAATAAATGAAATAGCTCACCTCAAAATCTTCTGCACAAGCTGGGCAGCCTCACAGGGCTGATCTAAATCACATTTTCATTACTGATTTTAGGCAAATGTCTATACCAGGCATCCCCAAACTTCGGCCCTCCAGATGTTTTGGACTACAATTCCCATCTCCCCCAACCACTGGTCCTGTTAGCTGGGGATCATGGGAGTTGTAGGCCAAAACATCTGAAGGGCCACAGTTTGGGGATGCCTGGTCTAGACTATTTCTCCCTGGTGTTCTATTTTTGTGTGGATGAACATTCAATAATGTGATTCTGCTTAGTCCTACCTACTGGATAGCTCAGGCTCTGTGGACTGCTATGCCACTCAGTGTATGCCATGTAAACTGATGGAAGATTTTTGCTCTTATGTAATAAAAATATTTACTACATTTACTACATTATTTACTTTTATGTTTTGATACTAGAATTTGGGGCTTTTGAAACACTTTATTGCTTTGGAAGATGTTGTCTGTCACCTTGGAAGGCGTTAGGCACAGACATGCATGGGTGGTCATTAGAGTCCTCTTTCCAATGCTTATAAGTGAGAAATTAATAGTTGGGTTTGTTTGTTTTTTATAAAAAAAGAAGTAAAAGTAAAGGTGCACTAAAATGTTGTTTTCAAATTTGGAGCAAATGTACAAAGGAATAGTGAAAAATAAAAAGAACCAGGCAGAAGGCCTTCTTGGTAGTGGCACCTGTCCTGTGGAACGCCCCCCCACCATATGTCAAATAGAAAAACAACTACTGTACCAGACTTTTAGAAGACAACTGAAAGCAGCCCTGTTTAGGGAAGCTTTTAATGTCTGACAGAATTGTATTTTAATATTTTGTTGGAAGCCGCCCAGAGTGGCTGGGGAAACCCAGCCAGATGGGTGGGGTGTACATAAATTTATTATTATTATTATTATTATTATTATTATTATTATTATTATTAATTGGTGTTTGGAGCCCCTACCTACATTGTTTACTTTTCCATCTTCTCATGGTGAAGGTCCTCCAGGCCCCTCTATCCTCACTGACAGCTATAGCTGCCAATCCAGGCCAGAATCTTGCTCAACAATCTCCAATAACGGTAATTGAAAAAAGCAATACTTTAACTATGGCTAACAAAGAGTAATTCCCCTTATAAGTGACTATCATGACTTCAAATTGCATTCACTTATGTGGGGGGAAATGCAAGAAGGTTATGACTGTTTTGGTTTCCCAGTGCAAGTGAATGGGAGAAACACAATTCAGGTCTAAATCGATCTGGGTCAAATTGGTGTCCATTCTGAATTGCTGAATCAGGTCCTGCATCAGATGAGAGGGGGTATTTGCAGAGCGAATAAAATACAAATAAAGTACTGGTGGTAACAGTTGCCATTCTCTCTCACACAAAGTTGTATAAATAATACAACATTCTGGCATCGTTAAGCCAATTAACACACATAGTGTGATAAAATTAAATTTTGCTGATTCAGTCCACAAGTGAGAACCTCTTGATGAATTGTAATTCAGCAGTTTCACATCGTAGTTTTGCTTTGAAATTCCTTTGTTCCAGTGTGGAACTATTTGTTCCAGAGCGTTCTGAAAGGCTGAAATGTTCTCCCACTCTTTTTCTTAATATTGCTATTGCTGATGTTAGATTTGTTTCCGTTTATTATTTAGTGTATCAACTGGAGTATTTGTCCTATGTTGAACACAGAACATATATGACAGGTATATAGAGTCATACAGAGACATAGATATACATATTTCACATTGGAAGATGAGCTGATGTTGTGTATGACATTATTCAGACCTGTAATAGTGTTGTCAGTGTAGACAAGGGGACAGAGTTGGCATCTGGATATGCTGCAAGGTCTGGTTCGTGTATTCGTACCTCTGTTATGTGGCCTGTTGCTCACAAATTAAGTGAAGAACTGTGTTTGAATGTCTATATTCTGTTTCAAAGGAATGCATGATCAAACAATGCATTCAGGTCAAGCCTGTGTTCTGCTGACATTTAGGAGTGACACACTTGCTTTTTCACTTGGTGAAATTGTATGGAGAATCAACACATAGTGGGGTGGGAATGAGCAAAATCATTCAGCTTCCATATATTCATTGATTATGTACACATAAAGCTGGGATGGGAAGTCTGTGGCCCTCCAGATGCTGCTAAACTACAGCTTCCATCATGCCTGACCATTGGCCATGCTGGCTGGGACTAGCTGAAGTCCAATATCTGCAAAACCAAAGGTTTCCGATCCCTGACAAAGGGCTTGCATACATTCAAGTTGTATCTGCATAGACACACCTGGAACCTGAATAGTGGGGGCCCCAGTCATGGAGAAAGCCTATAAGTATCCAAGTATTCATTTATGGTCTGTGCACACAAGGTCAATGGACTCGTGGAGATTGGAGCAGGGACTCTCCTCTGTTTTCCTTTCCATTCTGTGTGCAATTCAACCATTGAATACCTAAAATGCATTCCAAAACTCATTTGTGAATTCTTCACAGCACTCTTATTATATGATTCCACTTGGATGTGCTGGGTATCAAACCAGCCATGTATTCCCATCATATATAGCCACTTGCTTAGGATCTGCCTGTATTTCTCCCTCACATTTAATGACAGTGATTTAACCTGCAGTATGTCTTTATTCCAGATCCGAGCAGATGGGCCTCCTCATGGTGGCATTCAGTATGAAATGGTGCCAGTTTTCAAGGACGGGAGTCATATCCTTCGTGACATGGCCTTCTCCACAGATCATAATTACCTCTATGTCATGTCAGAAAGACAGGTAAGCCTTGCTCTTTAAAACCACAGTAGGCTTTAAGCTTAGCCCCTCTGCAATGGGAAAGCCTTGCATATTCCAAAGGGCTCTTAACATTTGCTTCAGGTATGGATAGTGCCAAAGGTAGCTTTATTTTTATCTGAGTCTGGCCAGAGACAACTGTCAGTGCACCAGGGGAGGAGGAGTTTTCCTTCTCGTCAGCACACTATTGTCTCTAAGAAATGGAAATTGGACAGTGCCACTATGAATGAAATATGGTTTGGGGATTTGGACTTCATTCTGCTATCAAATCCCATCCCTAGCAGAAGCCACTTCCATTCATTCCTCTCCTTGTGTTTGGCAGTAGTCTACTTTTACATAGAATTGCCCTTTGTTGTTTTATTCTTCTAGATTTCAAGGTTGTGTTTGTGTGTGCAAGAGGCTATGAAATCACAATATTGTGATTGGAGATAAAATGTGTGGTAGGTGGATAGTGTTCAGGTATGGGCAGGATACAGTTTTGTTACATGTGTCTTCTGTCCAGCCATATCCTGACTTTCCCTTCTTTAGTGTTACAAAATATAGCAGTGGCAAGGATTCTGGATGGCACTTCTGAATGTTGTTAGTGTAACATACAAAGCATGTTTAGATTGAAAGTATTTTGAGACTTTGGTACTTTTTATTTATGTAGGAACTTCAAATACAGTCCCATGACCAAATGATCAGCTTTACAATCAGTTTGAATGATTCTGTGATCCACCTCTAAACCTTGGCCTTGGTTTTTAAAATGTCTAGATATAATCAATACATTCAATCTTTTGCTTTAAATTTCACCCACACAATGCAGTTATACACCTGGTTTTAAAGGGACACTGGTGGCACTGTGGTCTAAGTCACTGAGCCTCTTGGGCTTCCCAATCGTAAGGTTGGCAGTTCGAAACTGAATGGCAGGGTGAGCTCCTGTTGCTTTGTCCCAGCTTCTGCCAACCTAGCAGCTTGAAAGCATACCTGCATGAGTAGATAAATAGGTACTGCTGTGGGGGGGAAGGTAAACAATGTTTCTGTGCACTTTGGCATTTGTCAAGGTGTTCTGTGCACCAGAAGCAGTTTATTCATGCTGGCCACATGACCCAGAAAAAGCTGTCTGTGGACAAATACCTTGGCCTGAAAGCAGAGGTGAGCACTGCACCCCATAGTTGAATTTGACTGGACTTAACCATCCAGGGGTCCTTTACCTTTACATAACCTATACCTGGTTTTAGAGCAATCCATGCCCCAATTCCCCACTGATGTGGCTTTGTGGGGCAGTGGGGCCTCCACTGCATCCACAGCCCTAATGTTCATCATGGCTGCATCCAACAGTGATCCAGCCAATGTGCCTTCCACCCACCAGCACGGTAGGCAGGTAGATGGGGGAGGTTGGCACAAGGAGAGCTGGGTGGAAGGACACCTCTGCTTGTTCCAAACCCACCTTCAGCCCTATGTAAGGAGGGTTTGGATTGCTCATTTAGTGCTACATCTGTGTTATCTTGAGATGGGCTGATGAAGAAAAGAAATTGTCTCCGACTAGTTGCAAACAGGTTGTGTGATGGGGCTCAGATCTTATCCATTCACTACTCACTAGGTTGTTCAATAATTTTTCAATTCAGTCTGATAGGTTCAGTCTAAGACTTTACCCAAATTGGAAATAGTCACCATTTGATTGAAGACCTTGGCAACATGTGCATGAATTCTACTGGAACTAGACTGTATCAATAGATGCAATCTAGATAGGTTTCTTCTTAGTGTGATACCACTGCTGTCTTCATGGGTTTTTCTCTTTCTTATGATCAGGCACAATTTATCTGTGCTGTCCTCCATGAAGTGTCGCTTATAATTTTCTCTACTTCATAGTGATCCCACTGCAGTGAATTCACAATGTACATATCTCAGTTGCTCCAGGCTGTTTTGTCAGTACTTCTCATTCATCACATTTACCCTACAGCCATTGGGAATAGATGTGGGTGGTGATCCACACAACACTTCAGCTGGTAAGCATGCACTTAAGCCAGCACAATTCCACTTGGATGGTATTTAATGTGAGCATACAGTTGTATGAAATTGATGGTCTGCACTGAACTTTCTTGATGTTCAAAACTCATTTCACTTGAGAAGGAAGAGGAGAGTGACAAATTCCCTCTAAACCAAATTTCAAACAGTGAGCTGGTAGCTGAGTCACTCCTTCCCAGGCTGTGTCAGCTGTTCGATTCCCTGATATTTATTGTTTTCATGGTCCTTGCTCTGAACCTGTTTATGAGTGTGATAAACTGTCCTTCTGAAAAAAGGAACCAGATTGTACCCGGCAACACCAAAATGATTATGATGGAAATTTATTGCCATTGCAGTCCACTAGAGTCTCTTGCTTAAGGGAGCCAACACCATGTAAATAATCCAGAACCTCGACTGTAACAGATCAACTGCATTCCACTCCTGTCGGGGATGAGAAAATGCAAGAGGTCCCAGCCACGAAGCCCTGCTCTTGGGTTCACTGATTCAGTTAAGCATTTTAGTGGCTATCATTCATGGCTCTGTAGTGGTGAATAATTCGTCTAGTGCTGTGTGTATTTGTGTATCTCAAGGAGTCTGGCTTGTACTACATTTTTATTTGTAGAATTTAACTCTTTGAAAATGGATTTTCAGAAGGCAGTACAAGGGACTTGATTTTCCAATTCTACATATTGAACAAAAAAGAATCATAGGGCTGTATTCAATGTACTTCTAGTCAAAGTAACCCTTGGGCCATATTCAAATAACCATAGCTAGCAGTAGGTTGGCATTTATGCATCATCAAGAGGCGGGGGGAAACAGGTATGGACTGGCAGGGCTCCAAAAAGTGTGGTGTGGAGGCAGGGCACCAGGAGTGTGACCCAGGAGAGGGAGCTAACGATTTATGGGGTTTGGTGCTGCCTGTACGGCAGGAGCCAAGTCAGGGAGAGGAGGAAGAGTCAGGGCAGTTTGAGACAGAAGAAGGTGTGCAGGATGTCATGGAGGAAGAAGAAACTATTCAGACAAGGGAAGAGCCAGTTGACTCTTTACTTTCTCCCACCCCACTGTCTTCTAGGACCGGGGGGGGGGGGCTTGGAAAGGGAAAAGCAGCAACAACTTCCATGCAGGAGGTCTCAGGTTGCAGTCATGCAACCCCTCAGAAGAGGGTATATAAGCTGGAGGAGGGGAGGGGCCCATTGTTGCTGCAACCTGTGAACAGCTGCCTAGAGGTTAGAAAGTGTGTGTGTGTGTGTGTGTGTGTGTGTGTGTGTGTATCCAGAGCAACATGGGAGCTGCTTCTCTTGTCAATAAAGAGTTAACCATCAACTTCTTTAGCAGGGGCAACACAGAACTGCATTAGATTTGCATGGGTTAATGTGTACAGGGGCAAATTAGGAAAATATTATTATACAGTCATACCTCAGGATACGTCCACTTCATGTTGCGTCGTTTCAGGTTACGGATGCACTGAACCCGGAAGTCCCGGTACGGGTCACTTCCGGGTTCGGCGTGTCCGTTATCTGTGCGCATGCACAGAAGTGCCGCATTGCATCACGCGCGTGCGCAGATGCAGCACTTCATGTTGCGGCCTTTTCATGTTGTGAATGGGCTGCCAGAACGGATCCCATTCGCAACATGAGGTACCACTGTAATTTAAATAGAAACATGTTGCATCTCCGCATTGTGGGGAAGACTGTGGCCAGGTGATCTGCACTGCCCAGATGCTGACTCTTGATGTGCAACATGCCCTCTCACCCTATAGTTCTTTATCTGTAAACAAGACATGGACTGAACAACCCTTCAGATGAGACGACTGTCCTCTGACAGGCCTGCAAACAGAAGACTGTCCTCTGAAAAGTAGGACACGTGGCCATCAGAGATGATAATCCTGCTGTGTGATTAAGTGAAAAGAGTTAGCCACCCCTGCCTTGGAGCTATAAACACAGAGTACAGTTTACCCCAGACAGCTTCGTGAATCATCATCTTCTTACAACTCATATTACGGATGGTTGTGCTCTAAGCCCTTTACCAATATCTTTTTTGCTTCTCCCCTCCTTTTGTTTGTTTAACATCCAGCTGTAGGAAGAGATCAATGAATCACAAAAGCTAGCTCAGCACTTCATGACCTTCAGTTGCTCCTAATAAATGTATTATGATACTGCAACTTAGATTTCCCCCCCTTTTTCTTCTAATGGATCAACATGACTTCTTCCATTCAATTTTTTGTCAAAGCAGCAAATGGAGCTGGACCCAGCTGTGAGGTGCAGGAGTCGTGCTTCCTCAACTATAATGTCCCATTGTAAATTTAAACTGGCTAATCATTTTTGCAAGGGTGCCCTATCTCTAGCTTGGCAGGAAGAATTCAAAGAAACTGAACCACACACGAAGTTTCCCAATAGAGATGGAGCAGGGATGTCTTCAACTCATCTGTTATGGGGTGAGAGGGCCTAAATATTCATCAGAGCTGCTAATTCTCTTAATTGTGAATTGGGGGGAGTTACTAAATAATGAAACATACCTAAAGTGCAATTCCATTAAGAACTGTGTTTTACTCAGTGGTGAAGTGTTTTACATGTCTCCTTTGTTGTTAACCTGTTCGTGATTGTTTCTTTACCACTGTTCCCAGTTAAGAGAGAGACTCTTCTCACAGAGATCTTAAGGAAGTGAAACATTTTTTGTGCAGAGTGCTTTTTAATGACTAGCAGAGGAAAAGCATGGGTTATTTCATTGGGGACAAAAATAGAGGTAAGTTTTTTTATATAAAAAAAGACCACCAAATTAAATCTGCAAAAGCAGCTGGAATCGAATGTGAAATTTTGAAGAGACTTTGAAACTTCACTTGAGTCTGCAAAAAGAAAAATTCAGCAAAGAAAGCTGAATAAAGTTTTCTTGCCTTCACAAGTTTTGTCAGGGAGATATCCTGGTACTTCACTGGCTTTGAAGTTCTGTCCATGTTGTGATGTAAGGGAGAAAAGAATGGTCCATGTCTTTCTTTCCTATGATTTCTATTCTGCCATTTGCAATCAAAGACCCTCCCTCTGTTTTATTAAGTTATTTATTAGCAGATTACATTCCTTGACTTTCTTTGGTGGTATGCGTGTGTGTATCTGCAAAACTAGTAGAGCAGACTAGGAATCAGTTATTTTCCTAAGAAACAAGAAGCTTTTCTCTCAGGTATTAAAGGTCCAGAGACCCCAAAGGACCAGATTAAGCTATTTATGTATGCGACCACAGCTGCACAGATTCTGTTAGCCCAGAAATGGAAAGATGCTACAACTCTGACCAAGGAAGAGTGGCAGATAAAATTGATGAACTATGCTGAGATGGCAAAACTTGCAGGAAGGGTTAGAAACCAGGAAGAGGTGGACTTTAATAACGAATGGGGAAAGTTTACAACCTATTTGAAAAACTATTGTAAACAATTACATACATTGGTAGGATTGACAGAAAACTTGTAGCAAAAATTTGAACAGTGGAATGATAAAGGATTGTAAGAATAGAGTTATGAAAGAGATGCAGAGGGGGAAATCATTATATTAAGATCTACAATGGGGGGTGTGAAGTCAAAGGGGATTATATGTTTATGTTTTTATTTCACTTGTATATGTAAAATAGAAAATAATAATAAAAAAGGGAATCAGCTGGTGAAATTGATGGTGTGACCTTTATTCTCTGGGAAACCGCCCTTAAGCAGTTATCAAAGGTTGCTGATGGTCACCATATATCTTTTTATCTCTATTTTTTTCTTTTTGTATAGCATTTGAAACTGAATCTGCAATGTTTTCAGCTTTGGTCTATTGAACGTAATATCTGTCTGTCAATAATTTGTCACATCTGATTAACAAATATCCTATTTCTAAGCTAATTGTCCTTAATAAGAGAAATTGCTCTTGTTGCTTTTAACTCACAAGCTGAACACAACTGCTCCGTACTCTTGTGATCTGATCTTATGGGCCACTTTGCATGCTATGAGACAGAAAGGGTCTTTTCCTCATTGAGCATTGCAATATGTGGAGGAGAGAGGACTGAAAATGCCTGGGAGATATGGTTGGCCCAAGTTCCTGAGCTCTTAGTGTATTTTCAAACAAATGCATCTTTCTTTCCTTGCAGATCTTTCTCACTTGGTGCCATTGTCTTTGCTTGACGTGAGCTGTGAGCAAGCCTCTCCAACTGTTAAAGAGATAATACTAAATCAATCACATGAAGAGAAACAATTTTAGCTTGAAATGTGTCAGGATAAGCCATGCACTCTATCTGTCAACCAAGCACAGTTCCCAAAAAAATTTCAAGTGCTGGAATTACAATGATTGGCGCCTAGGATAAGACAATGCAGTTGCAGCGAGGTGCAGCGAGGCAAATAGGACAGGGTTGATTCTCAGAGGTTGGGGTCACAGGCTAAACTTCCACTGCACCCTTTTATTTTCTCCCACATGAGTGCATTTCATTGCATTCTACAGGGGCAAGGAGTACAGCATGACTCTTGTCACATTATGGTAATTGTGTGAGGGGCATAGCTGCCAAGTTTTCCCTTTTCTCGCGAGGAAGCCTATTCAGCATAAGGGAAAATCCCTTTAAAAAAGGGATAACTTGGCAGCTATGGTGAGGGGCAACACCTGAAGAGGGCTACGGAACAGTATTTTCTGCACATGTGGTCACTATACATATCCCTAGGAATCCTGCACAGGTTTGGAGGGCTACATGAAAAAATGTAGTACCATTTTATATCTGTGCTATTTTGAAAGTTGTTTCACAGCATCCATACTTAAAATAATGCGATATAGATCGTCTCTGACAGAGAAGCAGAGCCATTTGTGCTTTTGCATATGTGGAATAGCAGCAGGTGATTCTGCAACTCAGGATGAAGATTGCTGACATAGGATGATATGCTGTGTCAGTGAAGCTAGAAATTGCAGTGACTGTTGCAGGCAAAACTGAGGCCCACTGGCACATCTGCACTGAGAGAATTTGTGAGGAGCCATTTTTAGCTCGCTTCCCAGCATGAGCTGCCTTGCATTTCTCAAAAACATCCAAATTCAATTAGCATGTTTTTATGTGTGTGCTTTCTAAAGAAAATACAGCGCTGAATCCTGGGACCTTGCTGCTATTTCTGCTAGTGATTTATTTTTATTTTTATTTTTTGCTTGCTTCTGCAGAAATTAATGAGCCATGAGGATACACAATTGGGCATGTTGCACCTGGAGTCGCGCTCAGTGATTACACAACAGTTTGAGGGGTTAAAGAGAAAACAACAGCAGAACACTTGTAAATGTCCAGGGATTGCCACCAGCCCACATAGTGGAGGCAGATTCATCCTGCTGTGGTCCCCAACCCCCTTACTGGGAAGCAAATCCCACTGATATTACGTGGACTTCCTTCTGAGTATACTAGTGCTGTCTCTCTTTTTTGGGAGGGTTTTGTCCACTGTGAAAGAGGCTTAAACCTTTCTGCCTCATTCTCAGGACACTTGGGGATTTATCTGGCGACTGTGGGAGACCATGTGTTAATGCTAGTTCTGCTGTGGTTTTTGCCACTGCCGCCACCACCACCACCACCTTTTGTCATTTGAAGAACTACTTTTTATGCACACAGTTCCTCTTCTGTATACCTTACCCTAAACCCCCCTTTCCACATAAAGCCTCTTTACATCACTTCATCCTTTGAGCTTGGCTTGTTCACACTGCAGATAGCACTTTTCCATTGCTCAAGTAGCTCAAAAAGGCTGTGCTGTAAACCTGGGACCTTGCTGTTCCCAAATCCTGCCTAATGCTTTATTTAGGAAACATAGGTTGTTCTCATTCCTTGGCTTCACCTGTGGAAATAATTCTTGAACGAGAGAGAGAGAGAGAATAAGTGAACAATAGAGCACCTGAAATGATTTCTCATGGCTTATGTGACATTTTTACACTGGTTTGATGTAGTTCAGAGACCCTTATGCAGAATATTATGAACAGAGCTGCACTCACGCCTGTCACTCGGCGGGAGGTGGGAGAAGATTAATGCCATGCCCTAAAGATTCTCCTCACGTTGCAGGGAGAAGGGCAAGACAGTCAAAGCAGAGGGAAGGCTGGCCCCTGCCTATATAAATGATAGACCTTCTTACACCAAGCCTAGGGGAGGCAGGTGAACTCTGTATGGAAGAGGTGGGAACATTGACTCTTGAAGGTTATTTGAATTAAAAGGGTGGAGGGGCGTTCTTCTTTTAACTGCAGCCAGAGAAGAGCCACAGAAAGGTTACATACATAGTTCAGTTCAAGGAAACCTTATTGCCATGAAAAAACTTTACATAAATTGCCAAGGTTTGTGAAAGCGATAGATCCCCTCAGGCCAATCCCAGGAAGTTTTCATTGGACCAGGTAATTAGCATTTGCTATGGGGGAGTCATTCCAAGAAGTTGTGAAAGGGAAGACATGAGGGAATAGATGGGTTCTCTGCTCATTACCCAATACCAAAGTTTGGTGTGCAATTTATTCCAGTACAGCTGGAGGGTATCTCTTTACCCTCCTGAGTGAAGCTAGGCATACTAATCAACATCTACACAGGATTGCCACTTCATCCATGGGGGAGCTGCCTCCTCACCAAGCCTGCTGTTGTGTCTGAATTTGCACATGTGAGTTCATTTAAATTTAGGCAAATTTAAAATTGGTGATTGCTGAACACCGCTGCTCAACTCAGATCACCCAAACACTGCAAGACAGACAAAGCTAAAATAATGAGGCTATTTTAAGGTTGACTTGATCAGAGTTAAGAAAATGGGGGGGGGGCTCAAGCTAGCATGGAGAAAATATATTGCCCTTGTAATGCAATAGTACTAAGGAGAATTGTAAGCATTGCATCCATTTCTATCCGTTTAAAGTTTCATAATTGCAGGCAGTTATGAGATGTGTCATTAATTGTTTTAATTGGTATAAGGGCTGAAGATTAAGAGTGCAAGGTGATATTTCCCACTATCAACAGAACAGTGCTTTTTTCACAAACTTCCATTAATTTCAGTAAGAGATATAAATTTCTGGAAATTTTGAAGCCATTGTGAATTACACCACACCCTTTTTTTAAAGGACATTTTGAGAAAATTAAATATATGCAGTACATTATTTCTTATTAAACCTGAACTTATTTCACTCCATTTACAACATAAAGGGGACTCATTTGCAACTTAAGAAGAATATGAAATTTTGCTATATGTTTGGAACAGGGAACAGGATATGGCTGTGGTCAATTAGAGAAATTGTCTGGAAGTGTGCTTAGAAAGAATATCCTCTTTGTATATAGTGACTCTTACTTCCCAACAAACACAAATACGATTGCAGCCTTGAAATTATAATTGTTCTTGGCTGCAATCCTAGGGGCCTTTTTCAGCCTGAGGACCAAAACTCCTTATGGGCTACATGCTGGTGGCAAAAAGTGGGCTACATTCCAGTAGTTACATGCATCAGAGGTTTCTACATGCCTACAACCATCTCTCTATCCAGGCAAGCAAGATGCATTATCACAGTGCAAGGAGACATTCCACCTGGTTGAGGAGGACATGGAACAGGACCGATAAGGGATTTGGGTTGGGGGAAGACAGAAGAGGCTAAGAGGGGTACATTTGGACCCTAGCCTGAGGTTTCCCACCTCTCTTATATGCACTTACCTGGGGGGGCCCGTTGAACGCAAAGTAGACATGCATTGGATTGTACAGTTACCTTTGTACCAAGATGCCTGTGTCATAGCTACTGGAGGTGAGAGGTGTGAAGATTAACCCCAAGGGAGCGGCCAGGTCAATAAGACATCAAATTCAGGATACTGTACTTGCTTCTAGAATCTCCAAAATCACCAGAAGAAGGCAAGCAGCAATTTACAAAAAATGAAGGCCCTGTACAGTACACTCATCTCATGAAGATGGCAACCTTTTGTATCTTGAGTCGAGTGTGGCATAAATCTACAGTATAGATAGGAGCTATAATTTTCTGTAGCTTTTTCATTTTGTGTTGGGGCAAAACAAACCTAAGTGGGGCTGAGGGGTTGCGGACCCACAGCTGCATCTCAAGCCTGGCTGCCTTACTCCAGGCAGAGTTGAAGACAGGGAGGTGGGTAGTTGTTTTGTAATCAATTTAGATTGGAGGGGTGTGTGGAGGATCAGGGTCCTTGGAGGATTTCTGAGGATTTGGATCTTGTGGATCCAAAACTACTGGCATATTACCCTGCATCAGCCCTTTCAGAGCTTTCTGCCCACTTGGGCATAGGCCATGGCATAGCAGATCACCATCACAAACTCAGAGGCTAATGGAGAGGTACCTACAGACCATGCATAACTAAATATATAGCTTTTAGTGCTGTGATACTTGTAGAAATAAAATTTTATTTTTATTTTGTATTGCTGTTGTACCATGGATGTTTTTCATCATTAAAGCTGTGTTGTATGTACTTTGCTCAGGAAGTCAGCCAATAAATATTTCCAATAATAAAAGCATGTGACGTATGACTGTAATATAAAACCTTGTATTAAAACTGATTCCAGTGAGTCCTCCTACCATGTTTCCCCCCCCCAAAAAAAAATTCCAGTATTTTTCATCAGAAAAGATGGAATCAAGACATACCTGTATGTGTAGAAAAGATGGTAAATGGGTTTTAAAAGCAATCCAAATCCCCAGAAATCCTCCAAAAACAATCTAAACTTTTCTTGCTAGTTTTTCTATTTTGGGAACGCTTGCGAATATGTTTGTGTAGCATTCATCATTTTGTCTATCAGTAAATTTCAATTGTTATCAAGGGATCTGTTTCAGTGATGTGTGCAGGAATGTGGGAATTGACATTTACTAATAAAAATAAAATCCTGCCAACTCTATACAGAAAAGCTCCATAGGAATGCGAGCTCCAAGAGCCTGTAATTAGAACTAGCACCTGGTGCCCCGTCACAAAGTCTCACAGCAACTTACATTGATGTTGACTTCATAGTCTTGTTGCTGTTTTGAAAAGTAAGAAAGAAAAGTTCTGGAAAAGACAAAGGAGTTTTTGGACTCTGTTACATTAGTGCTGGGAGGGTTGGTTTCTTCTTGAATGACGTGAACACCTACAATTCTGGCTATGTTTGTCAGCAAGACCACCCCAATAATTGGCAGGGCTGCAAAGAGATTAAAAGTGTGTTCCCAGAATTTGGAAATATTTAAAGATACAGAGGAAACACTATACATTTGCATAGGAATGCTTCAGTCTCAATCTGAAAATATAGCAAATAAATAAATAAATATTTTCTTTACTAGGGCTGTCACCCTCTGCAATAAATCTTGGTTCATTTCAAATGAGTTTTAGTCAATTAACTGGTGGATTATCTGATTGAATATGTTTATGAATAAAAAGAATGATAAACTAAAGATAAATTAAAAGTGTAATAAAATAACCTTTCCAGCTCACTATATCATCTGCAGAGCCCAAGATATTATTTTACCCTTACATTGTTTTCAGTCTTGCCTCTAGTATTCAGAGATACACTCTGGAAGTTCCATTTAGCTGTTGTTGCTAATAGCCATTTATACCTCCTCCTGTTTAATCCAGAAGATCCAGGTAGGCTGCACTAATGTCAAGAAGGTGGCTCGGTGGCTCTGTCCCATCAGACTTGCCACTACTGTAAATGTTGTTTGATTATTGTATCTTATTTACTGCATGGTCCAAAATCATCCTAATACTAAACTGCAAACCAACAAATGAATTTCAGTGCCTCTCTGGGCCCAGATCTTTTCCCACAACACGCACACAATCCCTTTTTCTTTTCCTTCGAGGCAAATAATGCTGTTCCTTGGAGCTTATTTCTTGCAACACTTTTATTAAACACAACACAAAATGCTTAATCAATTAATCAGTTCAGTTAATTGACTAATGTTGCAGCTCCACTCTTCAGAGATTTCTGAAAATACAGTATGTGTTGTGCATTTTCAAGATTTAGTGCTAGTCTGAGGATGAATGTACAGTACTCAGGGCAAGCTGTAGTCAGTATCTCCCAGAACACTAGTTGTTAAATTTTATTTTCTTGAGCACTACTGCTCCAGTTTGCTTATTCTTGGCAGACCACATCATTTTCTTCCTTTATGGCCTCCATGTGAGAAGTCACTTGAAAGACCTGAATTAAAATTCAACTTCCCTTGCCCTCCAGTGGAAGTCTGCTGGACACCTGGGCTAAAGGGAGAGGAGGATCATTGCTATCTTGCAAGTGGATGCTATTAAATTTGTGCAAGATCCATTGAGCTGCAGTTGCCTTGTGTGTGCATGTTGTAGATGTACCCATGAGTGTTCATGTGACCAGAGGTGGAGCCTATTGCTTTCTGCTGTCTGTGTGGAGGTAGAGCCCTACTGTGTGACTTGGCCTTGACTCTGGATGATGTACCGTACCACCTGCCTCCAATTTCTAAACTGCTCTAACTCATCTTTTTCTGAAAATTGGACAGCTTGTACCTCTTACCTAGGAAATGCTCCAGACCATATTTCCTAGGACAAATATTCTTAATTTTATTATTGGCTCACTGCTACGCTACTGTTCCACACCACGCTATCAGAATTTCTTGTAAAGAAAGCTGTTTTCATATGTGTATCTATTTTTGTCACCTTTCAAAGCACCCTTTGCTAGTTGTGAAGTAATTGCCTAGCAAATGTTTTAGTGTTGGGAGCCACAGAGGCATAGGAGCCTCTGGAAGTAAATTGTAATGAAACTCTGTGCCCTATAACCCTAAAATGTGTAAATCCCATGAAAACAGCTTTGTGTTTGAGCTGAATTTTCTGGCTGGTGAGTCCAGCATGGGGGTGGGGTGGGGGTTGGACAAGGAGTAAATGCTAGAAGCCCAGATGATTTACAAGCATTTAGGATTGGGTTGAGGGCTAAGAAAAGTAAAGAAGGGCCATCAATTGATCAGGAAGGCCATAAATGTTCCTGGTGTCCTGAAAAGAAGTGAGACGAACCAGCAGAAATGCGTAAGGATGGAAAGGGCTGGGAAATTAAATGAGGAGGGTAAAACGCAAACCATTTTAAATTTGAAGTTAAACTGCTTTTCCAGATGGTTTTCTGTACATGATCCTGAATATAGTTGCTGCACTGAAGCCAGGGAGCTCTGTTGTTAAGTTAATCAAATATATTTTGCTCAATGTTTACACCCATTCCAGTGAGATATCTCTTCTGATAATGATTATGCTGGATGGGTGGAATACATAAGGTTGAGATTGATTGCACTTGGAACAGGCTTTAAAAAAGTAACGGTTTGGCTTATGTATTGAGAGCTGAAGCTATAGGCTCTCTCATCTTAATGGAATTCAAGGCATACTTTAAAAAAATGAAATAGCTAAATTTCCCTTTTCCTATCTTGCCAAGTTCTGTGTTAAGGCAAGATGTTAAGGCACTTACTGGTCATGTACACACAGTTCAGAATTTAAATAAATCTGCACTTTGTGTAGACGTGCAAAAGAAAAAAAGAATTGTAATTGGGTCAAAAACCTCCATTTACAAATGTTTCCCCTTGAGTAGAAATTAAAATGAACATTTTCAGATTCTGAGCATACCCACCTGGAGCGTTTAAATAGAGTTTTGAGTAGAATTAATGGATCCCTTAAAAGTAGCAGTCCATCTCACCCCTGCCTAACCCTGCCCATCCATCCCCACCCCAGGAAGCAGCAGCAGCACCAGTGTTGGGAGGGTAGTGCCATGGCACCACTCCACTACATGGGACACTACTGTTCACACAAATGTAGAAGATATCCAGGAAGATATCATGGAGTCTTCTGACTTATACCAGCTGGACTACAACTCCCATAATTCCTGGCCACTGGCTATTCTGGCTGCAGTTGATGAGAACTGGTGTCAAACAACATCTGGAGGGCCACAGGTTCCCCATAACACTAGTTTAGAAGAAATTAAACTACAGAAAATTAAGCTTAAGGAATGTCTATGACAGGGCTGGCTTGAGAACTGCATTATCCTGATAAAAAGCTTTGGGGCAGTAGGGGACCTGATTTCCCAGTGTGATGAGGATGCCATGCAGTCACTCTTGCTCTTTAGAAGGGACCCAGTCCTCTAAGAAGGTCTTTCCAGCTTCACGGAAGACACTGGGTTCATTAAAAAAACAACTGTACACAGTATGCATAGTAGGCCAAAGTGCAAACATGATCCCCCTAGGAAGTGCAGAGGACAGATCTTACTGTGTGAGCGGTTCCACTCAAGAGCAGTCCTAACTCCTGTCAAGTCCTACTTTCATGTCACCTCATGATCAAGTGTATCGAAGAAAACTAAAAAATCGAATAGGCTTAGCAGGATATAATTTCCACTGTCAGTTTCAAGATACAGATCAGTGACTATAAGGATGCTGCTGCCGCCTTATAGGGATCAAAACTGGGCTGGTATGGCTTCTTGTTGAGGAAGTCCTTGGTTAGAGAGGGATTGGCAAAGAAGGATGCTCCTGTTGGCTCATTACTGCCCTTTCCCCTCTCATTATGGCATTCGACTTTTAGATTAAACTTCCAGGTTCTTTTTTTCCTGTAATCACTTAGAGGTAATAGAGGAATCTGGCTAAAATTAGTCTGAGGTCATTTAAGAGAAGCTACCTGACAAGCAAGACATTTTAATTACTTTTAATTGATCTAAAAAAAGAGGATAAGCAGGTGGGATAACATACTGCTTCATTTTTCTCTGCTAGTAGATAATTTGTCCGATTTTAAGAGCACTAGCACTTGTCCTTGCCTCAGTCAATCTTAGGACATTTCTGAATTGTCACTCAATTTGGACACGCGTGCATACAATCACAATATCCCATGGACATTATTGTCTATTCAACAGGGGGCATTCAGCAAAGTATTACTGTAAGTTCTGCATCTGTCTTTCAAACCACATGGCTGTGTGTATGTCTGTGTTTAATATTATCACATAATTTGCAAACTACACGTGATTGTGGGGATGAGAGGTTAAAGCTGGTTTTCTCCTTTTAAATGAGAAAAATTCAACATGAATTTATTCTAGCAGAAATTACTGTTAATGTCTTTGCTCTGAGTGCGCTGGCTTTTCAGAAAGAGCAATGCTTTATGCAGCATTTCAGTCTCTCTTTTAAATGTTGTTTAGAATTACTCACTTTTAATTCCCTGCTTAATCCTTTCCCACCTGCCTATCTGAGCCCCAAGGTTCTCAGCATGAACTTGCCTTGATGTTCATTTCCTTTCCCATTTTTATCACATTCCTGTTGTTTAATTGTCCGATCAGCAGTCACCATGCTGAAACGTTTCTAGCTTTCTCATAAGGGAAGCATAGTTTCTACCAATGCCAATGCAGAAGTAATGGGGAAATGGCTTTGGCTTTTCACAATGGAGAATACTTAAAGTCCATGTTTTTTCACTACTGCCACCTGAGTCACATCCACACCATACATTTGAGGCACATAGCTTTCCCCAAAGAATCATGGGAACTGTAGTTTGATATAAGTGCTGGGAATTGTAGCTCTGTGGTGGGTAATCTGCAGATCCCTTGATTCTTTGGCAAAAACCATGTGCTTTAAATGTATAGTGTGAAGGCATGTCTGGGATTTGGTGTACTGTGACTGCTTTGATTTACTTTCTTCTCTCCTTTTCTCTGGTAAAATGAGAACAAGGCACTTTAATGCAACCTCATACATTTAACTTACAGCTGCCTTTGTCATTCTTCTAAGAACCAAGTCAAACCCTAACAGCAGCAGTTCCACATGTTTAAACACAAAACTACTCTGAAAAGACAGTTGGGTGCCCACTTTTATTTGTTTATAATTTGAAGTATTTTTACCCTGCTGCTTGGCTGAAAAGGGCTCTCGGAGCAGCTTACAGGATAAATAAGAAGACAGTTTCATGCCCTCAGGTAGACAAAATACACAAAACAAAAGGAAAAGCCATTTGAAAGGGAGGTGCAAACTCAGGACCACTGATCCCCTTACAAAGTTTACTTAACAACTAGCTGGAAAGGAAATGTTCAAGGAGAGGAGCCAAAGGTGTCTGGTCGTCTCTCAGCAGATCCAATGGAGAAGGGCTGCTTCCCCTCTCTCCATTCTGCTATAGGCTGGTGAAATGGCAAATGTCAGGTGACAGTTGATGTGGGAAGCAGATGGTGCTGACCAGTAGCTGAGAAGATGGCAACACTGCTTCCCTTCCCTCCCTGTGCTGTAACCTGATAGAACTGGCTGCTGCCTGGTAACAGCTGATGGAGGAAGAAGCTTGATGGAGCTGGCAAAGGGGGTAGTGAATAATTTGTAACTCTTTTACACTTCTGTGGCTTACATCCTCTCTCCCTAGATGCATTTCTTTCAGCCAGGACAATGTCTATTGTCTGTTCTGGTTCAGGGGGAAAGAAACTAGGATGAGAGGTTGTGGAGTGCTAATAGCAGCAAATAGGATTAGGGTTCTGTATTTCTCTTCACCTGGGCACATTTTCTGCTTTCAAAATCAACCCACCCACTTCCCTGTTTCCTAGAGGATGGGGCAGTTATTTGTTTAAATGCAAGGGACAGTTTCCATCTCAAGTCATGGGACCTGGAAACAGTAGTAAGCAGGAAGTCCCTTTCGTTCAAGACTTCATAAATACTGAATTTGCAACACCCTATTGGTTTCTGCATATGAATATAATTTCTTAGGTGCAGAAGTGGGAAGCAAACTGAAAATATTAGCATACAGGACTTACATTTTTTAAGAAAGGGTCTTTTTCCCTTAACATCGTTGTTCTTCTATTTGAATTTAATTTATTTATGTATTTAATGTGTTTATATTCCATCTTTCCTGCAAGATAAGTGTAGGGCTCAACTCCTTTTCCTGTGATCCTCACAACAACTCTGTGAGGTAGGTAAGACAGAGCCAGTGACAAGCTCAAAGTCACCCAGTAAGCTTGACGGCTGAGTGGGGATGTGAACCCTAATCTCCCAGGCCCTAGCCCAACATTCTGACCATGACAGCACTTAAATGGTGCTGTGCTTGTGATGTATGGGAGGGGGGCAGGAAACAACAGAAGTATTGTTCTGTTTATTCTCATTTTTGAAATTGAACATTTTAAAACTTTAGTTACACATTCCATGGTAACCTGAATAAATAGCAGCCCTGTTAAGTGTAAGGGTGTGGCTTGTCCAAAATGACCTGGTGGGCCAAATGTGGAGGCCTAGAGGACAGAGTTCCCCACTGGGATATATGAAAACACACAATGACTAGCAGCTGCTAGTTTAGAAAGTGATAAACAGATCCATTTTTACTGTCACTCTCCCTCCTTTTTCATAAGAATAACAAGGTAGGAAACTATATTCTCAAGTCAGGTAATTACTCAAAGGACAAAGCTGAAATGTCCCATTGCCCAATTCAGAAAGTGCTCAACTATGAAATTTAAAAGCAAACCTCAGACTCCTTGTTCTCTCTCTCTCTATCAGGACTTCCTTTCCTATTCCTTTTCAGTACTGTACTGTTAGAGGCTTTTCAGTAAATGAGTTTGGCGGCTAGTCAGCCGGTGAGGAAGGGGAATTGTTCACGCTGGGCGCTAACAGAAAAGAAACATAACTCACAATATGGAGAAGGGAGCTTTGAAATTGCACAAATTATTCCATTTTATATTTTAATTAGTTTGAATTAGCAATGGGAATAGATGCATAAAATGATCCAGTGAAGGGTGAAATGGGAAAAGGGATACGGTATAGTGTATCACTTTATTATTATGAAGTTTGCAGGGAGTGAATGTAAGAGGCACACAGACCCTCTCCTGGTTGCTGAGACTCATCAAGCTGATCCATGAAGACTCAGCAGGGATGCATGGAAAGTTGTCATATGCAGAACCACCTGCAAGTTCATGGAAACCAAAGGATCACCTCTGGCCTGGACATTCTTTCCTTCACTACTGACAGGAGGGCATTTCCTTTACATACTGCTAATACATGTTGCTATTACTGGCTTTTCCCCAAAAAGCCATTCTAGATGCCGTGAAAGTCCCAAATGCCATGTAAAACACTAGCATTCAGTGTAGAAATAGTGTGATGAGATCAAGCGGATGGAGAAAAAAACATATTTTAAAAAAGCAGTCACTTTGCTCTCTGTTAATGATTTCAATTACAAAGGACATGTAAAGATTTAGTGGCTACTAGAAAAGGCACTTCAAATTGCATCCTTGAGAAGATTCTGGAATACTTTCAGATTTCATATTTTAGGTAAAAATGTCTTCTTGAAGTAGATTGAGGTCGGTCATCACATCTTATCTGAGATTAATTTTACATAATTACTGTAATTGTCATACATTTTTGAAAGACAGTGTGGTCTTACTATTTCTATCTTTCAAAGGGAGAGAAGAGTAAATGACTATTTGTGCATTATGATGAGCCAGACTTTTTGGTTTATTGTATCTGATGCATGCTGGCTGATCACTCTCACTTTGCTCCTCATATGGCTCAAGCATAATAAACAAACCAGGAAACCTTGGCTTCCCATTACAACCAAACCAGGGATCATGGTTTAATGCTGCCTAAAAAGATAACTGGCCAGCCTTAAAATGCTATCTAAACCCCTGGACAACCACAATCAGGCTTAATAGAGCAGCGTAGCCACTGACACAATCACAGCCCCACTGCTACCAGGCCAGTATGGCAAAGAGTCCTAGATTGAACCCTATGCTAACATGTGATTGCAACAAAGTTGGCTCAGTGTCCAGCTCTGCCCCTTTGTTGTTGTTGTTGTTTAGTCGTTTAGTCATGTCCGACTCTCCGTGACCCCATGGACCAGAGCACTCCTGTCTTCCTCTGCCTCCCGCAGTTTGGTCAGACTCATGTTGGTAGCTTCGAGAACACTGTCCAACCATCTCACCCTCTGTCGTCCCCTTCTCCTTTTGCCCTCCATCTTTCCCAACATCAGGGTCTTTTCCAGGGAGCCTTCTCTTCTCATGAGGTGGCCAAAGTATTGGAGCCTCAGCTTCAGGATCTGTCGTTCCAGTGAGCACTCGGGGCTGATTTCCTTCAGAATTGATAGGTTTGATCTTCTTGCAGTCCATGGGACTCTCAAGAGTCTCCTCCAGCACCATAATTCAAAAGCATCAATTCTTCAGCAATCAGCCTTCTTTATGGTCCAGCTCTCACTTCTATACATCACTACTGGGAAAACCCCTTACCCACCCCAAAACAGCCTGTTTAGTTTCTTTTGACTCCTTTCAGCAAGGATACTGCTGACAATTGCACTCACTGCTTGGACAAATGCATTGGGGACACTGCTTGCCAGTGGAGCTCTGCTGCTGGTGGAGACCAGGGGATTGGATTGCTCTACCTGCTGTAGTCTATTTATTAGGAAGCCACAAACCACAAGCTCTATTCATAACAGAAAGTCAAGTTGTTTATCCCACAGAAGAGCTAACTGGGACCTATTGGGCAGCATGAAGCATTACACTTCTCATCCCTAAACCACGATCAGCCAAAAACTTTGGCTTATCATTACATTTGAATGCAGCCACTGAGTGACTTGACCAAAACTATTTGGGGAGTTGGTGGCAGAGAAAAGATTTATGTCTGCAGCTCAGTCTTATTTCTTTTACACCAAGCCAGCTATTGTTTTGGGAAGTCTTCTGAATTGATGCTACAAAACTTCTGCAGCTAAAACCTGGGTTAGCAGTCGAGATCTATGTTCCCTCCAACGGGGGGGGGGGGGGAGAGTTTGCTTATATAAAGAGTCACTCTGGACCGTACCCCACAGAGCTCCCAACATTCTTCAGGAGGCACTTGATAACTTTGGCATCTCCTGGCGACGTTGCTGAGGAAAAGCAGCTCCATTAATAATCTTCTATTTATTTTAGCAATCCAGGAATGTGCCAGGCAGACTAAACATTCTGGCTTCCCCTCTACCTCAAAACTCATAGGAGTAAGGAAGTGAGGAGGGCAGGATGCCAGCATCAACAGTGCCCACTGCTAAGCCTGCAACTTTAAATCTGCCAAGTTGCTAGTGTCCCTGCTGAGAGTGGAATGTAGTGTTCACCAGCCCTTGTACAGAAGGTGTCTGATAGGACGAGAATAGTAGCACCGTGAGAATCTTGCTGGGCCTTAAGCACACAATTTTAGATTTCAGATTCAGTTGGGAAGGGAGAGAGGAGGCAGGGAGGATGAAGCACTAGCACACAGTTTGCCACTAATAGGCTTTGAAAGTCATTTTCTCCTTTTATAGTAAGAATAGCAGCCAACTATTTCACAAATGTATTATAATACCATCAGCCATCACCAGTCTGGTGCCCCCCCATATATTGTTGGACTACAACTCCCATCAGTCCCAGCCAGCATTCCATTCTGGGTAGGGCTGATGGGAATTGTAGTCCAACAACATTTAGAGGGCCCCATGTTGACAAAGTGAAGTGATACCTCACTGTGAACACATAACTAATCTATGGTGTACTTTAGAATTTTGACTTATAAGGTATGTGTTGGAAGGACTGTCAGAGGATATGCCCAGATGTTGAGAGAGTAGTAGTCATTGTCAAAAACAAACAATGTCATTCTAGCATACTGCATTTTCTGCAGACAACACGAGCTCTGCTCAGAGAGTTGGGCATAATGTTTCTGTGTTTAGCATGACAAATGATGGATTATGATACCTTTGCAGCATGCTACGATTGCTTTCTGATTGGAACCATGGCTGGCTGTTGTTGTTTTTAAATGCATGCACAATTTATATATGAAGAAGTCCAACACAGAAGTAATTTTGAGAACCATTTGCTGTCATTGTGTAAATCCCAGACTGAATGTTGTGGATGGAAAGGATTTCTAGAAATCCTCTTTCAGTCCCCAGGGGCAAACCTCTGAGAAAATTCTCACTGAGCAGATGATTTAAGCCTTTTTGGATAAAATTCAAATTCCTAATCTTCCTTCTCCCAATTTAAGAGATTTATTAGCTCAGACAAACACAGCATCAGTTGGAGTGTTCTATGCTAATGCTGTTGCTTTGAAAGGAAAATGCTCTCTTCTGGTGGTGAGTGAGGCAGTAGTGAACGTGTAATCATTGCAAGACAGTTTAGAAATTGTATAAATTCCCTCTATCTGTGATACATTTAGGATTAGCAACCTGTCTATGGATATCTGTAGCATTGCCTGGAGATTTCAATAACAATTTAATACATTGTAGAACATTCCGATTTCTTCCAGCCTGGTATGAGACTGGCAAAAGACACACAAATCACTGGAAAAAAATAACTAAGCACAATTCTGTGAGTATTTAGTCAAAAGTAAGCCCCATTTTATTAATTGGGACTTACTCCTCAGTAGGTCTGTTTAGGATTGCAGCCAGAGACTGCAATCCTATACATGTCTACTCAGTAAGTCTCATTGAGTTCCATAGGGCTTTAAAGGTAAAGGGACCCCTGACCATTAGGTCCAGTCGTGACCGACTCTGGGGTTGCGCACTCATCTCGCATTATTGGCCGAGGGAGCCGGCGTATAGCTTCCAGGTCATGTGGCCAGCATGACTAAGCCGCTTCTGGCAAACCAGAGCAGCACATGGAAACGCCGTTTACCTTCCCGCTGTAGCGGTTCCTATTTATCTACTTGCATTTTGACGTGCTTTCGAACTGCTAGGTTGGCAGGAGCTGGGACCAAGCAACGGGAGCTCACCCCGTCACAGGGATTCGAACCGCCGACCTTCTGATCAGCAAGCCCTAGGCTCAGTGGTTTAACCACAGCGCCACCTGGGTCCCACTCCATAGGGCTTTACCAACAGGTAATAATTTCTTTCTTTCGAAACCATTGCCTTTGTCCACATTGCAGTAAATTATCTAAGCCAAGTATTTATTTTATTTCTATAATTTATATACTGCTTAATTCAGGGCCGTCTTAAGCATAAGTGGCACCGTGGTGCGAACTATCCCTGCGCGCACGCCCCATTTCCGAGTGCGTGGCTGTCTGGCGGGTGCAGCGTGCAGCGCGGCTTTGACGGGCACTGCAGCAGGGCGCCCCCCTGGCGGCCCGGTGCCCTGGCGCCCGCCGCCACCCAGCCTTTCCTTAGGGCTGGCCCTGGCTTTATTACAGTTGTCTCTAAGCTGTGTACATAAAGGTCAACAAATAAAGATAAGATAAAGATAAAAATAAGATAAAGATAGATAAGATAAGATAAAGATAAGATAAAGATAAAATCAGCTAAAAACTAACAATAAAATCTGATCACAGCTGGGCCCACAATACTGAATGCAAAACTCCTAGTGGATACAAGTCATACATCTGAGCCATGGGGGACCACTAACAGTGACTCCCCTGGAGACTTTAGAGATTGGGCAGGAATACAAATATCAGGCGGGTCTTAATGTAACATGCACCTAAGGCATTAAGGGCCTTGTAAATTAACACAAGAACCTTCCCTGTAGTAGATTGGCACCCGGTGCAAGCTTTTAAACACCAGAGTTATGTGTTAGCAGTAAGATTGGCCCACCAGTAGTTTAGTTGCAGCTGCACCAGCTGAAGCCTCCAGATGAGGACTCAGAGAAGCCACACATAGAGTACATTGGAAGAATGTTGGGATGTAGGCTGATGAAAAATAGTTGTTAAGATGTTACAGTCCTATCTACTGAGAAGTAAGTTCTCAGTTCAGTGGAGTTTACTTCCAGGAAAAAGGGGTTCGTATGTCCCCTTCTTATGAGCTATATACCTATGTTGGTCTGATAGGACATGAGAGAATGTGAATAAAGTGGGGAATGGTAAGAAACTGAGGTTAAATTATTAAGCAGAATTCCTAACAAGAGGATTGGATTTTATTTTGTTTTATCCCATTTTTCAGGTATAATGAGGATAGACTTTCAAATGAAATATTGTCTGGTGAAACCTTCATTGCTGTCTTCTTCCACCCATCCCTCTCCCTACCTCAACCTTCTGCTGTGCTGTCTGAATTGCTCAGAAAGCTCTACCTCTCTCCATCACTTCAATGTCATGTCTTTATCAAAGCTCCTCCTCAAGATATAGAGATAGTCTTACACAGCTCATATTTTGCAAAGATGTATGCAATGATCTATATTCTTGGCAACACATTCATTCTCAGGATAAATCTGGCAGTGCTGTCCTCACTTAGTAGTAACCCCCACACAGCATGAACCATTTCGTACCAGCAAATTTGATTCTGCTGTGCTCATGAAAGGTTATGCAATTGGGCAAGGCTACCATCTAAAATCCAATCTTCCTGTCGTGATTGCTCGTCTCTCCTGGTTGGACAAAATTGGGCTATTTTTGTACATCCAGAAGACAGCAGGAAAGAGATTATGCATCAGATTATGGTTATCTTCCAACTCTGAGGATTGCCAGCCCAAAAGGGAATTTGTCAGGGCACTCAACTGCGGAGGAGTCACTACCAGCATTTCAGAGTAAGCTGGGAGCTGGAGCATAAAGGCTGCTTTACATGGTCTTCAGCAGAAAGAAAATATTATTTCTTATGTATGTTACTGACACCGAGGCAATGGTGTGTGTCACAAAAGAGGGGGTGGAAGATTGACAGGCATAAGAGGAAGTCAAAATACATTATTTCATGTTAAGTCACACAGACTTTGAAATTGGGCTGGTTTATGTACATTCTGAGAGGTGATAATAAGGCGTCTGCCATCAAAGGTATGGGTGAATATATTTTGGACAGAGTTTGCCAATCCAATCTTTCTAGCTGTTTATATTTTTCTTCCTCTGTGGTCTTCTGTTTCTTTATTCAGTATAAATGTTTCCTTTTAATGAAAATCAAGCCAAGTACAAGCGTGCGGTTTCTCAGCTCTTTCAGTATAAATACATACGATCTGATACAGTTCTGGAAACTATGCTGATGCTATAATTTATAAGGAATAAAGGGGATTATTCTTAGGATTTGGAAAAGGTTGGGCTGTAATTTCAGAACCTATTGAAATACAAAGTGATGAATGAAAAATGTATGATGATGATAGTGCTGATAACACTATCATTGATATACTATTGAGAGGGCACTTTTCTCATACTGTATAAGCTTCCTTGGACAGGCTGGGCACTTCTTAAAATGCCTTCATTATTGGAATGGGATTGGTGTTCATTACATGGGAAAGCTCCATGCTTTGTATGCCAAAGGTCCCAGATACATCTCCAAGTTGGGTGGGAAGGACTTTTGTATGAAACTCTTGAAAGCCACTGCCAGTCAGTGCAGGCAGTACTGAGCTAGATGGACCAGTGGCCTAACTCAGTGTAAGGCAGTTTCTTACATTCCTAGGTATAGGACCCTTTTTTTTTTTTTTGAAACCTGCCCTGTGAGATATTCTCATCCCTGAAGTCTGCAAGGCAAGCTGAAACAGGTTTGTTCATTCTGGCATTTGCAGGAGGTTAATGTTTAGACGGGCATCAAAATGTACCGTAGTTGTCTTGTTTTATAGGCACTTATTTTATTGATCTGCTTTATCTGCTCTTCTTTTATTCTAACCATTCATGTTATTGATAATGTATCTAAATTGTTCCTTGTACCCTGCCCTGAGATCAGTTGCAGTGAATGGTGGCTTAGAGCTATTTTAAATAAATAAATTTACTGTGGTTGTTTTAGGAAGCAACCATAGAATTTCTGTTGCTGCCTTTGGATTATACTAGCATTTAGTAATGGGTCAGAGTTGAAGTTGGGAGTGGGTGAGTTTCCAATGGATTTATGTGGTTCATTCCTAGATCCATTTCAGATAGGATACACAAAACTACGCACATACTACATGCATGCCCACTTGGAAATAAAAGGGTTCCTTTCAAAATGCTTTGTTTTGGCCTGCTAGCCCCTAGAGGTTTGTGGAGGGAGGCAAGGAAGGCTCTTGGCAGCTGTATGACGGGAGGGTGCCAGGAGCAGGTCAGCAATAACTTGCATGGTTTCAGTAAAGTTAACTATGCAAAGAAACAATGCAGTCCAGGACCAGGTCTAGTCAACATGGTAACTCTTCCCAGTAGAACATGCCCCTATGAGCCAGTTGTGATGACTGAAGGTCCCTGTCTTCCTACAGCTCCCTAGGGATTCTCCTCCCCCAGTTCTTTCACAAGCAATCTGAGGCTCTGCTGTCTTGCTTGTCTTTGCTTCTCCCTCGTCATACCTCTTTGGGTTCTGGGAGACCAGCAGGGAGTGGAGCTGGTCACAACAGGAGCAGGAGACAGCTTGGCTTCCTTACCATCCTAAATCATCTCTGACTCTTGGCCCCCAGTTTCCCTAACCTCCTCTTCTGCCTCTGGTTCTGGACTGCTCTCTGCCACAGCCTCTTTTTGCTCACATAATCCTATTACATCTCCTCCTCCCAGTCTGCTCCCTGTTCTCCCTCTGATCACTCATTGTCGTCCCACCTCCAATCCCCTGACTCTGAGCCTTCTTCCCTTGGGGTTGCCTTGAGGGTTCCCCAACAGGTACCTCCCGCTGCTCCTTTGTATCCAGCCACTTTATGACACTCTAGGTCTCATGTTTCAAGCAGCAAACATCCAGATAAGCTTGGAACTATGGGAAATATAGACCCTGATTCTGGGAAAGATTGAGGGCACAAGGAGAAGGGGACGACAGAGGACAAGATGGTTGGACAGTGTTCTCGAAGCCACCAACACGAGTGACCAAAATGCGGGAGGCAGTGGAAGACAGGAGTGCTTGAAGTGCTCTTGGCCATGGGGTCACGAAGAGTTGGACACAACTAAATGACTAAACAACAACAAATGGGAAATATACGCTACTGGACAGCTGCCCTTATGTGGTGTAGTGGTTAAGAGCGGTAGAGTTGTAATCTGGGGAACCGGGTTCGTGTCTCCGCTCCTCCACATGCAGCTGCTGGGTGACCTTGGGCTAGTCACACTTCTCCGAAGTCTCTCAGCCCCACTCACCTCACAGAGTGTTTGTTGTGGGGGAGGAAAGGAAAGGAGAATGTTAGCAGCTTTGAGACTCCTTAGAGTAGTGATAAAGCGGGATATCAAATCCAAACTCTTCTTCTTCTTCACAATGAATATTAGAAAATGTGCAGACTACTTATCTGCCTATAATCCTGTATGTATCAGATCAATTAACTTCCACTTAATCCCGTTCTCTTTGCAGTCTTGTGTGTGCTGTCCTATTAACATTGACTGGAAAAATTAGTACCCCTTTCCTGGTGTGGGGGGCAGGCCCGGCTCTAGGTGCACTCCCAGTGGTGCGGGGCGCCAGAGCGCCGGGCCGGCAGGGGGCGCACTGCGTGGCGAAGCCGTACGGAAGCCATGCTGCGCGCTTAGAGGGCGGGGGCGCGGAGCAATCTCCGCGACTCAGCACCAGGGCGCCCGGCCTGCTCGAGACGGCCCTGGTGGGGGGCTGGAATTATGGGCTATGGAGTAGGTTGGCTGTTGACATTGAATCAGTACACTACTACACCCATGCTTGGCCTTGACTTTGGCCCTGTCAAAAGGGGTGTTTGCAGGCTGCTGTTTTCTACATTTGGGGTGTAAGCAGAATTGAATACCTTTCCTAGGGGAGTCCTGAAGCTGTTGCCCAGCGGCATCAATTGCTGTCTCCCCCAGTCTCCCCATGCTCAATCTCAATCTCCCCAATCTCAATAAGTATGAGCAGTCCCACACCTAGAAAGGATTATTTTTAAAATATAAACACAGTCATGGTTGCGGACCATGTAATAAAAGTAGTCTCTAGGTTGGCTCTGAGATGCTTTTCATGTGTGAGTCATGCAATTTCTTACATGGAACTGACTTCCAAGTGGGGAATTGCATAGCTGCCAAGTTTTCCCTTTTCTCGCGAGGAAGTCTATTCAGCATAAGGGAAAATCCCTTTAAAAAAGGGATAACTTGGCAGCTATGGAATTGATCTTGTGTGAAATGACTATTAAGCTCGGGTTGTGTGTATGAACAATACATCTCAACTATGCTCAGACTGTGTATAACACAAGGAGAACGGCAAATGTCATTTAGCCTCTCCAAAGTTGATTTGTGATTTTACACTCTTCTGTAATGGCCTGGCTTCGAGATGGAGTGGCTTCTTGTAACTCTGAGGGTCAGCTGAAATCAAGCTGTAATTCTATAGAAGGACCGGCTTTATTTCATTGTGCAGTCTGTGTGTAATCACATTGATGGCAGTGGCATAATGTGTTTGAATTATTGGTGTCTCCAGAAAAAAAGGCAGCATCTCCTTTTGCTCTCTATTGTTACTGTCTCAGGATATAAGGAGTGAGAACTGTAGGCTCCAGGCAAGAATGTATAAATCTAGATAGAAAATCATTCCTGGATAATGAAACCCTGGGAGAGGGGGATTTAGCTTCCCACCCTTAGTCTTATATAGTAAAGGTTGAGGTGAACCCATCGCAGTTCCTTGCAGTCTGTTCTCACTTTTCTCATGGTTTTGCCTGTACACATGATTGTATTAGCTGGAGTAGATGGTGCCATTGTTCTTGAATATGAGCCTCAGGGCAGTAATTTTTTCATGTATGCTCCTGTGAAAATTACAGTTTATTTGTCTGCAGATAAAAAATAAAAAAAATAAATCCACAACATGCCAAGCAGGATGTGAAAATGGCTAACAGAATAAGTCAATTAAGCTCTGCAGTGCTTGCCTTTTTTTTGTTGGTCAGCTTTTTTCTGTGTATAAATGGAAGGAATGGGCCCCTAAAGCAAATCACCAAAACACCGTCTCCCAGATCTATGTGTTTAATTTTACATTTTCTCTGTTGGCTGGGACTGTCCATGGAGTGGAATTGGCTCCCGTCCAGAGTTGTGTTTGCTTAGACCCTCACTTTGCTGCTAAGTACTGACGTGGCAGCTACTATTGTGTGAAACAGGATTATCTTGATTCTTTCTTGTTCAGAGTCCATTATGTGTGCTGAAGTTTATGTGTGCATCTGTTGCATTGTTTGACTTATTAGAATAAATCCCAATAAACAGTTGTGAGCACAAAGGCTCATTTTCAGATCCAGACCACACACAGGCACTGGTGCCTTTCTCTGGAGATTTCAGCTTTGATAGAATTGGGAAACCCCAGGCCACTATTTCTAGCCACTATTTGGAATGGCTTTGGAGTTCCTGTGATTGTGAGTTGTATCCTTACTTACTGATGCAACACCAGGCTCTAAAATGATGGTCATCATATCATCCTGTCTGATTGCTGTGAAAAGGCAGAACAGGGCAATAAGAGGCAATAAATAACCTTACTACATTCTGAGTATATGGAGTTATTCTGTGTCTTTAGTTGTTTCATTAGTTCAAAGGACTGCAATACAAGAGTTGAAACTAGTACTAGAGGCTTAAATAATAAAAAAGCAGGTATCTGTAATCCTAGAAGGAAATCTGTCAAAAATCAGACAGGCAGGGGGACTTGAATAATGATTGCTGTGTTTTGTGCTTATGCCAGTGAAGTACCCCCAGAGTGGGTGAAGGAGCTGTGGTGTCTGATAAGCCAAATCAGCACTTCCTCCTTCAACTACCAGCTGAGGAGGTGTGGGAATCTGACAGCTCTAGCCCATGCTAAGCAATCAAAGAACAATTCCTCACTGGTGCACACATCATGTTCCCGTTTTGTGAATTAGCTTCCCACATTCTGTCATGCCTTGTCTTATCCACTGGCTATTTAAACTTGACCTTTGTCTGACTATGAATATTGATCTCTAGATCAGGCACACCTTCAGAATGACATCCTGCCCAGTTCATTCAGCACCCACCATGATTGCATTCTCTGCCATTCCAGAATAGATTTAGACAGTTGATTTAGACAACCAACTTAATAACCTGTTCTCGTTATTATTACTTTGTCACATATCATGGATTCCATTTTTAGAATGCCATTTCTTTTTTTAAAAAACCCCACTGTGTGATGAACTGGGCTAAGTATCATACGCTAACTGCATATAACAATATTTATTTATAAAAATATTAATATATCACCTTTTAACCCTGGTGGTTTACAACCATAAACATACATTCTAATACAAGAACAATTGAAAGCAGTAATCTGTTGAAGTGTGTTTGTTTGTTTGTTTGTTTGATTGATTTCCTACCTGTCATTCACAGTAAGATCCCAGGGTGGCTTATAGCAGCACAATAATACAATGAAAAACAAATAAAAGAAGTTAAACAGTATGGCTACATTTATTAAAACAAGAATTTATGGAATAACCAGGACTTTTTCAATTCAGTGTGTGGAATAGATAGGTAGATATTATGCTTCACTTGGAACAGAATAGTACCCACACTGACCAAATTCATTTGTAGGAGAGCTATTGGAGGAGCCAGTATGGAAGTGACTGAGAAATTATTGTACATAGTAGCATCTATGTGGTAGGACATAATGTGATGTACTTGCTTTCTGCTCCAGTAAGCCAATCATATAATGTTTCCATGATTGCAGCAGCTGAGTCTTGCAGAAGACATGTCCACTCCATTGGCCTACGAACCTTGGGGTTAATCACACCTTTACTACCATCATGCAGAAATGGTTTCCAGCATTATCTATGTGGTTCCTTAAAATACAAAGGGAGGTGGGGTTAGCAAGTAACAGAATGGTTGTCTGAATCTACCCTGGCATAAACTTAATAGCATGTATGGTTTTAATAACAAGAATAGATCCTAGAAATCATACTCTTAATACTTTTTGCTCCTGTGCATTTCTTCCAAAGCACCTGGAACTCAGGTGCTTGCCGCTTGTGGAGAAGAGGGCAGCAGGCATCTCCAGTGAATAAAATGCCATCCTCCCAAATGGCATTGGGGAGAGATTAAAATCTTCAGTCAGAGCAGCTGGCCTGTGCACCTTTCAGTGCTGTGGAGCAAGGAGCAAAAAATTCCCATCAGGCTCATACTGCTGAGAGGCATACCGACCACTGCATGGACTGGTGAAAGAGTAATCTGTTGTAGAGTGCCCTGTTGTAGGATGACTAACCTTCTGCCACTGCTGCTCTCCAGAAAGGCAGGCAGTGCTCATACGTATATAGTGGTGGCCAATGGTACTGTGCCCTCAAACCTGGAGCCAACGCTGCTGGAAGTGGATTGTGCCAGAGACCATGTACTTAAGCCAGATGGATCTTATCCAAATGGGTGTTTCCAGTTTTTTTAAAAAAAATATTGCAGTCATTTCTAAATATATCCCCTTCAACTTTTTCAGTTCAGTAAATTTTATACATTTCTAGAACACCTTTACAGTATTACTATACAAAGCTGCCATGTTTAAAAAATAAAGGTGATTGTTTTTGGCTAATTAAAAGTAAATAAAGGAGATAAAACTGATGACAGCTGACTATAATGTACAGCAAAAGATTATGACTTATAAACTCCATGTGTAACCAATCAAAAATGCATGTGGTGGACAAGATACAAATGCAGTATAGAAAGAGCTTTCCAGTTTGCATTGTTTTGCATTTTCTTCATCTCCTGCCTGGCCCAATGAGAGTTCGTTGTCCTTTGCGTATAATGAAGGCTTTGAACATTTAATACATTTTTTAAAACGCTAACTAATCTTTCTTAATGTTCCACAGTTGCATGTTCTGTAATTGAATGTGTTTTATTTAGAAAATAACATTTAGTGCCACTTTGGATTCCAATTATTTTTCAATTGGACTTTGAGGGTCTGATTGCTTTGTCGTTTCGATATGCACAAAAGAGGGAAACATCAGAGAAGGCAAACAACAAATTATTTCCGGAGCTGATTACTGGGGGAGCTGATAAAATGGGATGACACAGAGCCAAACAGGCTTCATGGGACAAACACATTGAAGCAAGTAGAATTTGAAGTCAGGGATGAGTTTTGGTTCAGCATCCAAAAAACGTCAGGAAGAAATTGCAGCCCTGGAAGAAGAAAAGGCAAGATTGACATAGGTGTGACCTACTGACAAAATGAAAGCTAGTTTTCCTATCCGTGTTTTAGAATACTATTGCAGGTAGCTTATGTTATACTTAGCTGGTGTAACAGAAACCTGCCATGCTGAGTCCAAGTGGACCTGAAATGTCAGACTACAGCTCAAAATTTGTGAGCTTCAAAGCAAACTAATCAGGAAACAAGATGAAAGAGTTTTATAATTTCTCCAACTGATAGCTGCTTGCAGGAGGGCCTACAGGGGAAAATATTAGACTACGGTAAGAGTGATATTGGACTAAATCATTCTCTGAATGGACCCACTGAAATCAGTGGATTTATCATAGTCAATAGGTCTACTCAGAGTATCCTAGTCAGATACCACCCTTAGAAAAGAATTAAGGGATTAGTAGGGAGGGGTCACTGTTTTATGAAATTGCTAAAGAAAGATGTATTACTGAGTGAATGTGAACTGTCAATTTTAACTTGTGTCATGTTTATTAAAGGTGCCTGATACTTGCATCAGAGCTTCTCTTCTTATTTTTCAGCTTCTTAAAAGTGAAACTGTGTTTAACAATTAAAAACAACAAGAACTTTTCAAGTACCATAAATCACTGGCAGAATATGACTAGGGCTTGAGGAAAATCATTTGCCCCTTACCCTCTTCCTGGACCTTCAGGGAATGAGCTTAAGCCTGGGCTCCTTGGTGGACATAGCCCTTCTGAGTATGGTAATTGTTCTAGACATCAGCCAGATATTCTGAAAGGCTTCTCTCTGTCACTGCTAGATTCCTGATATAATTTCTTTTTCTTCAACTGCAATAAATCATGTAGGGAGCCTTGCTTGAAATAAAGGTCTGGCGGGAATAGAATGAGTAGTTTAATTTTATTTCATGTTGGGAAGACCTCAGGGAGCTTCTGAGTGGTTTGAAACTTTCTGCAGAAATAGGTGTAAAGTTTTTCCTTGACTTACAGCTCAGTGCACTGTGGGTAAAAGGAAGGAATTATATATATATATATATATATATATATATATATATATATATATATACACACACACACACACACACACACACACACACACACACACAGTGGTACCTCAGTTTAAGAACAGTCCGGTTTAAGAACAATTCGGTTTACAAACTCCGCAAAACCAGAAATAGTGTCCCAGTTTGAGAACTTTACCTCGGTCTAAGAACAGAATCCGAACGGTGGAAGGGCACCGGCAGCGGGAGGCCTCATTAGGGAAAGTGTGCCTCGGTTTAAGAACAGTTTCGGTTTAAGAATGGACTTCTGGAACGGATTAAGTTTGTAAACCGAGGTACCACTGTAGAGGGGTTTTTTAAAGTAAACTTTTTATAGAAACATACAGAAATGCAGAAACATTCAGAAATACAAACAGAACTTTTTAAAAAAACCACAACCACGATTAAGTAGGAAAAAATCCAGTTGTTTTAGTTCAATTTTTATTACTGATATTTCACTATAAATCTTTGTGCTAAAACACAGCCAACCAGCTTTCCATTGTCCATATACCCCAACAGCTCAGCAAAACACAAGCATGGCTTGTTCTAAAACTCAACGCTATTTGTTTCTGGCTTTAGTTTCAGTCACTTTCTATAACGAAATCATATTAATTGTCTAATGAAACTAATTAATTGTGTGTACTGCACTGCATGGGGGGTCCACAGTGCACAGCTGGTTTCATGAAGCCTGAATAACCTTGGAGATGCTGCACGGGTGAAAACTGTATTGTGTGCTGCCCTTTGCCAGAACAACAAATTGGCAAATCAACATTTCTATTATTAATGTGAGTATTTTCTGCCAATCTGAAAAGTTAAACACAATGTTTTCATGGGACAATATAGTCAAAGAAGAGCCCATACAGTTGACCAAAGTGTCCCAGAGTGAGCTACCTCCTACACCTCTGTATAATCCTGCTAAGTGTTAAAGTGAATGAACCATCCCAGGTTCACCCCAAAACAATCAAACCTAGCTGTGAATGCTTATATGTTGGGCAGAGAGGAAAGGTTGTCACATGGCACTTCCAAGCCCTCTATCAGTGAGCCTGTGTTGATAGGCATAAGTGCTGTCTTAATAGCTGTTGCTTCTGCCACATCCATTCCAACCATACTCAGTGAAGCTTCTTTAATTCTCTCTGGAAAGAGCAGCAAGCCAAGTGACTGCTTTTGGTAAATCATTCCTGAAGGTGGTTACCAATGAATTGTTCTTAATGGGTATATTACTTGGATCCATCCATGAGGCAATTAAACTGGCGCAGCTTTTTTTCTTCCAGTGAAGTCCCCTGTCAATCCCAGTGTCTTTTGCTTGTAGACACTGCTCAGTGTTGAGATGTCCTTAGCTATCTAGCTACAAACAAGCTAGTTCTTGGGTTCTCCAACATATGAGAGAAACCAAGTGCAAAGATCTTGCAGAACCTGTGGCAATTTCCCTGTTGTTTTAATTTTATTTCATTCATAGCACTAATACACCACTCTTCTTTATAATTACATATGGAAGTTCTTCTCAAAGGCCTAAATCATAGAGAGGCTGGGGATTGGATTACAAATTATTCTTACACTGATGCAAGAAGGATAACACAATTTGCTGCCAAACCCTGATTACCAACTCTTTTAAAAGAAAGGGCCTTTGAACCAAAAGGGTGTTGGAGCAGCATCTAGGACAGAAAAGCAGATGCAGCCCCCCCCCCCTGCCCTGTGTGTGCCTCAGAAACTTCTATAGGTGTTGAGAAAGGCACCTAGGTTTGTTCACAAACACTTCTCTTTGGTGTAACACTGAGGTATTTGATGTAACACTTTGGTGTAACACTGAGGTATTTTTCAGCTGAGATTTCACTTTTTCTGCGATCTGTTTGGGGCATTTTCAGCAACATTCATCTCCTGTGGAATGTAATCAAACATTCAGCAGTCTTCCTTCCCAAGCAGCTTCTGTGCAGTAAACTATCTACTGCAATGCTACAGTTTTCTGCGTGGATATCTGACAAAGGTTCATTTTTCACAATGGCGGTCAGGTTCCTAAATTGCTTTTGACAGCTAGACAAGCTGATATATAGAACTGGGCGGAACAACAGACAAAAAAAAAGCATGAGTGCTCACACAGGAAGGGTGATAGAAGGTAGTTAGAAAATGACACCAAACAGTTCTCTACAATAGAAGTATGTCAAGGGTGCAATCAACCCAAAGGATGGATGGCCAAGTTCTAAATTCTCTAGCAGTGTAAACTCATATAGCGTCGCCATTCAAAGTGTCACTGGGAAATGGCATGGAAATTGTATCCAGTGCTATAATTATCATGTGCATGCATATGTATAGGATACATATGTACTGGGGTGGGCAGTTTTTTTTCCTCTTGAGGGCTACAGAATGCTTTTGTAGACACACAGCAGTGGTAGGCAAAGCCAGAGAACCACTAAGGGGTGAAACCATAAACAAAAGTTTTCTGGATTAAATAATCTTGAATAAAGACCACACTTCTTCATTTTTTACCATTACCATCAGATTAGAATTCCCAATCCTATGCAGGTCTATTCAGACGTAAACCTCCGGGGTTTGATACAGTTATTCCTGATAAGAGGGAGTGGGGGGCAAGGAGATTACAGCAGATACTGATTTGAAAAGCAAGTGAAAGTAATTCATTTATTATGTCCATGTGCTACAGATTTTAGGGATTGCTTTCTTCCTCTCCCTATCTCCATCCTGTGCTTCTCAGCGTTGTGTGTGCATGTGTGTGTGTGTGTGAGAGAGAGAGACAGAGAGAGAGAGACAGAGAGAGAGAGACAGAGAGAGAGAAAGAGAGAGAGACCAGACTACATTTTCTTTTAGTTATATTTTCCTAACCTTTTCCTACTTGTACACGTTACCACCTTTCGGATTATGAAATGTAGTTTTGTGCCTTCAATGCTACATATGTCTTATGGGCCAGAAGGGATGGTAATTACCAGATGGAGTTAATGAACAATGTGACCTTTTTTTGATAGCCCAGTAAAATTATCAGCCATATTGACCATTGGTAATGGGTACCTTTCAGCAAAACAAAATGAGAACAAAAATCCCATGCCTTAATTATGTATTTTTAAAAAGTAATATACAATTTGGGGTTATCCATTTTATACCTTTTGACCAAATTAGGCTCAAGTGGGCTCAAAATGATTGGAGAAAACCCATAATATAGTGAATTAATTTTTGGAAGCATCACTGAAAAGATGGTGGACTGAAGGCAAATAACATGAAGGGGAACTTATTTTTCAGATTTCATTTATGGATGAAATTGTTCATAGCGGCCAAGGTATGGTCTCTGTAACAAGGCAGGTAAATAACCGACTTGATACCAATTTCTGGACATGTGAAGAGAATGTGAGAAAAGCTGCCAGGTTCCCTTAGTGCACAACAAACCCCCTGTTCCCTTTTGTCTTGGATACATAATATGCTTCTCATTTTTCATACCCTGCTTTCCTGCTGCCTGCATTTTTCTTGTGAGAAAAGAAACAGATAAGTATGGAGGTTCATTTGCCAATTCCTGATTTACTCCACTTCTTCTTAAGCATTTTTCCTCCCCTCCCATTAGCAGTGTTATTTATTTATGCCCTGTGCGAGCTACTGAGGACACTTGCTGCTTTGCTCCTACCTTCAAGCGCCAGCTTGGCCTTGATTAGTTGCCCAGTAAGAGATGAAAAGCAGGATTCGTGGTCTCCCTTTGCTGTACCTGAAGGGAAATTCCTTCCTTCAATCCAGCAGGTGGCTGCCAATCGATCAGTGAGAGAAGAGCTTGACTTGGCAGGGTGGGTCCACTCTGTAGGATTTCCTTTCTTCCCTTGGCTGGTAATTAGAGGTTTCAGAGTGAGAAAGGGGAGGTCACACATGGGGCAGGCCTATTAACCTCATCCCTGGCTGGTTGTCCTATGGAGAAACCTCTCTGCAGCACTGAGTTTTCATCCAGCTTTGAAGGGGAGGTTAAGGGAGGGAAGTCAGTGCTTCCCTGCTTCCTGTGCCCCTGCTGTCTACAGAAGAGAAGAAAACCAGCAAAAGAGAACTGGAATGAGCTTAGGCTGGATGCTGGCTGAGTTAGGCAGTTATTACAGAAGGGGTTTTTCTTTACATTATACCTATTGCCTCTTTTCAAACTCTTGAGGCTTAGCTACATACCTGACTTATTGATAGGGCTATTGGACATTTTCTGACACTCCCAGTTGTGCCACATCTTTTAGTGGCTATTTTTACCATGCTAGTTTTATTTGTCATTACTTCGTTTGGCAGATAATTTATCGTATTTATATAAATGTATATAATATATAGTTATAAAAGCATCTTCCTGCAAGCTGGCTCTGGATCCCTGCTAGAATTTAGTTATTCATTAAAATACTGTACATTATTGTGATTAACAAATCATAATATTTTATTTATGTGGCAAAACATTTTGGCTTCCCCTTTCATCAGCTGCTGTGATAAAAATGAAATTATACTGTTTCCTGCTCTGATTTCCACCATCATTTGATATTTATCAGAGAAGCCGATGATGGCAGAAGCCATCAAGGTTGTTTAATCAAATTCAAATAATCATAATTCATATTAGCATTGTGTACTTTGTTGCAATATCACTTGCCACAAAGCTCCAAATATCTCCCACATTTTAATGTTCTGTTGATCTTTGGTATGCTTGACCAGTGTAAACAAGCCTCATAGCGTCCTGAGAAATGCAGCTTTTTGTCTGGTGTAATTCTATATTTTTATTCATTTAGAAAGATTTCTAGACAACTTAATCTTAAAGGTCATACATGATACACACAATAAAAACATTGGTAAAGCGCAGCTAAAACCCACAAAACTTTTTTAAAAACCCACATGTCCAAAGATAATAAAACACAAAAATAAGTCAGTAAAACTTTGAAAGCAGACGTAGATAACTAAATTGTATGTCTGGATAGGCTTTCTAAAAAGTGTTCAGGAGACAAATAAAACCATATATTGTAGTGGGGGCTCATGCCCAATGTCAACAGTTGCATACAATGTTGTGAAAGTGGAAGGGAGCTAACAAAACTGCTATTTCCTTTCCCTCCTCATTCCCTTCATTCTTCCCAAAAATCACTATCGAAAGGGTAGCAGAACTTGCTTGAACATTATGGGCTCTGCTATGAGAGGGAGAAATTGACTGGAATTGGACAGAGGAATATTGCGCTACACACACAAGATTCCCTGTTTTAGGCTGTTTCCTCCTTCCACTGCAACGCTAAATGTTACAGTCCTTAAGATTTGATAGGTTCCCCTGACCCTTTGATAAAATTTCAGGAGGATAGGGGAGATGTAAGGTGCCATCACAGAGCCATTTTAAAGTAGTTATCTCGTATATTCAAATGAAAAGAATGATTTTTTTAAGAGTAAGGTGAGTGCATCAGGAATATCACCGGGCAATCTTTACTCCATCTGGCAAGTTACGATGCTTGCTAATATTCATAAGAGTTAAGTATGATGCTGTATGTTTTTTATAACAGTTTTTAATAAACGCCTCATTGCATTCCCCTACGGTAGAAGACCTCTTGCCCACCTGCCTAGCTGAAAGAGTCAAGTTCCCATCACGCTTTCAGCAGCGGGAGGCTAACAGCCAGCATCACTGAATGCAGGTCCACCCTATGTGCTCTTTTCTTCCCATGGTCAGATTTAGTAGTTTTAACTATTTTATTGAACGGTTATTAAGTAATGATGATTTTACTATTAATACATGGTTTTTTTTCTTGTTCTTTATGAACCAATTTATTTCTACCGCTTAGAGAACATATTTTCTTCACCTCAAGCTAACTAGAATATTTTGAAATAAAACTGTTTGGTAATATAGTACATTCAGTTTTATAGTATTGATATTTCCTAATGGTAAAATATTAAACAGGATTAGATAATGTGTAATAGTTTTTAAAACATGCAAAATTATTTCACACACAGACACACAATGATTATTGCAAACAAAATTACAGATAATGAATATATCTTTATCATACCCTGGTTTAATTTGGATTCGGAAACAGAGCTGTTTATCAATTTAACTTATGCTTTTAACATATTTCATTATGTTACATGTTTTACAGCATTTACAATGTACTAAACATTTTGCTTGTGCATATTGCCAACAACTAATTATTATGCTTATTCTTGGCCACTTCTGTCCCATGGCAAGGAAATCCCTAGTTAGCAGTTATAGCAAAATAATATTATTATTTTATTAAAAAAATAAAGTATTGTTTCTATTCATAGAGTCTATTCAATAGAGCCTTTTCAGCATCAATGCTTATTCCTGAACTTTAAACATTTATTATTTGATATCCTACATTCCTTATGGCAGAATTAGTTCATACAGTTTTCCTTGGTACACGCAAAATATTGCAGTTTCTCTTGATTGGGGCTCAAGGTAACCATAGGCTGACAGTTGAACAAGTCACACAAGACAGAGAGATACATGGATTTTTTCTGTTTGAGAAGCTTTCAGGAATTGGATTTCTCAAAAATCTTACATGACCAAACTTGCAAAGTCCATATCAGGTGTTATAGTTTTTCCTCTAGTTGTTTTTATCAAATATAAGAGAAAGCAAAACCTATTTACCTATAATCCTTTAAACTTGCAAAAAGTATTGTTGTATTAGTATCTCTTCTAAATAGAAAAACATTTGCTCATAATAAAACCCCAATAAACTATTAATAAAAGAAAATAATGAGTGATCTAAACAATAACACTGTGTGCTGTGTGAGACCAATACACTAACCTTATTTGACTGGCTCCCCTTCATGGATCAATGCCTTGTCGTGGCGAAGGGGCTTGAATAACTCAGAGAAGCTATGAGCTATGCCATGCAGGGCCACCCAAGATGGACAGGTCATAGTGGAGAGTTTTGACTAAACGTGATCCACCTGGAGAAGGAACTGGCAAGCCACTCCAGTATCCCTGCCAAGAAAACTCCATGGACAAAGACAACAGGCATATAAAAGTTATGACGCTGGAAGATGAGCCCCTCAGGTCGGAAGGCGTCCAACATGCTACTGAGGAAGAGCGGAGGACAAGTACAAGTAGATTCAGAGCTGATGAAGCGGCTGGGCCAAAGCCGAAAGGACGCTCAGTTGCGGATATGCCTGGAAGCGAAAGGAAAGTCCGATGCTGTAAAGAAAAATATTGCATAGGAACCTGGAATGTAAGAACCATGAATAGAGGTAAGCTGGATGTGGTCAAAAATGAGATGACAAGAATAAATATCGACATCCTGGGCATCAGTGAACTAAAATGGAAGGGAATGGGTGAATTCAGTTCGGGTGACTATCATATCTACTACTGTGGGCAAGAATCCTGTAGAAGAAATGGAGTGGCCCTCATAGTCAACAAAAGAGTGGCAAAAGCTGTGATGGGATGCAATCTCAAAAATGACAGAATGATCTCGATACGAATCCAAGGCAGACCTTTTAACATCACAGTAATCCAAGTTTATGCACCAACTACCGGTGCTGAAGAAAGTGAAATTGACCAATTCTATGAAGACCTACAACACCTTCTAGAAATGACACCAAAGAAGGATGTTCTTCTCATTACAGGGGATTGGAATGCTAAAGTAGGGAATCAAGAGATAAAAGGAACAACTGGCAAGTTTGGCCTTGGAGTTCAAAATGAAGCAGGGCAAAGGCTAATAGAGTTCTGTCAAGAGAACAAGCTGGTCATCACAAACACTCTCTTCCAACAACACAAGAGACGACTCTACACATGGATATCACCAAATGGGCAGCATCGAAATCAGATTGATTATATTCTCTGCAGCCAAAGATGGAGAAGCTCTATACAGTCAGCAAAAACAAGACCTGGAGCTGACTGTAACTCAGATCATCAGCTTCTTATAGCAAAATTCCAGCTTAAACTGAAGAAAGTAGGAAAAACCACTGGGCCAGTAAGATACAATCTGAATCAAATCCCTTATGAATACACAGTGGAAGTGAGGAACAGGTTTAAGGATTTAGATTTGGTGGACAGAGTGCCTGAAGAACTATGGATGGAGGCTCGTAACATTATACAGGAGGCAGCAACGAAAACCATCCCAAGGAAAAGGAAATGCAAGAAAGCAAAATGGCTGTCCAACGAGGCCTTACAAATAGCGGAGGAGAGGAGGCAAGCAAAATGCAAGGGAGATAGGGAAAGATACAGGAAACTGAATGCAGATTTCCAAAAAACAGCAAGGAGAGACAAGAGGGTCTTCTTAAATGAGCAATGCAAAGAAATAGAGGAAAACAATAGAATGGGGAAAACCAGAGATCTGTTCAAGAAAATTGGAGATATGAAAGGAACATTTCGTACAAAGATTACCATAATCAAGGACAAAAGTGGTAAGGACCTAACAGAAGCAGAAGACATCAAGAAGAGGTGGCAAGAATACACAGAGGAATTATACCAGAAAGATATGGAGGTCTCGTACACCCCAGGTAGTGTGGTTGCTGACCTTGAGCCAGACATCTTGGAGAGTGAAGTCAAATGGGCCTTAGAAAGCACTGCTAATAACAAGGCCAGTGGAAGTGATGATATTCCAGCTGAACTATTTAAAATTTTAAAAGATGATGCTGTTAAGGTGCTACACCCAATATGCCAGCAAGTTTGGAAAACTCAGCAATGGCCAGAGGATTGGAGAAGATCAGTCTACATCCCAATTCCAAAGAAGGGCAGTGCCAAAGAATGCTCCAACTACCGCACAATTGCCCTCATTTCACACGCTAGCAAGGTTATGCTTAAAATTCTACAAGGCAGGCTTAGGCAGTATGTGGACCGAGAACTCCCAGAAGTGCAAGCTGGATTTCGAAAGGGCAGAGGAACCAGAGACCAAATAGCAAACATGCGCTGGATTATGGAGAAAGCTAGAGAGTTCCAGAAAAACGTCTACTTCTGCTTCATTGACTATGCAAAAGCCTTTGACTGTGTCGACCACAGCAAACTATGGCAAGTTCTTAAAGAAATGGGAGTGCCTGATCACCTCATCTGTCTCCTGAGAAATCTCTATGTGGGACAAGAAGCTGCAGTTAGAACTGGATATGGAACAACGGATTGGTTCAAAATTGGGAAAGGAGTACGACAAGGTTGTATATTGTCTCCCTGCTTATTTAACTTATATGCAGAATTCATCATGCGAAAGGCTGGACTAGATGAATCCCAAGCAGGAATTAAGATTGCCGGAAGAAATATCAACAACCTCAGATATGCAGATGACACAACCTTGATGGCAGAAAGTGAGGAGGAATTAAAGAACCTTTTAATGAGGGTGAAAGAGGAGAGCGCAAAATATGGTCTGAAGCTCAACATCAAAAAAACCAAGATCATGGCCACTGGTCCCATCACCTCCTGGCAAATAGAAGGGGAAGAAATGGAGGCAGTGAGAGATTTTACTTTCTTGGGCTCCTTGATCACTGCAGATGGTGACAGCAGTCACGAAATTAAAAGACGCCTGCTTCTTGGGAGAAAAGCAATGACAAACCTAGACAGCATCTTAAAAAGCAGAGACATCACCTTGCCGACAAAGGTCCGTATAGTTAAAGCTATGGTTTTCCCAGTAGTGATGTATAGAAGTGAGAGCTGGACCATAAAGAAGGCTGATCGCCGAAGAATTGATGCTTTTGAATTATGGTGCTGGAGGAGACTCTTGAGAGTCCCATGGACTGCTAGAAGATCAAACCTATCCATTCTTAAGGAAATCAGCCCTGAGTGCTCCCTGGAAGGACAGATCGTGAAGCTGAGGCTCCAATACTTTGGCCACCTCATGAGAAGAGAAGAATCCTTGGAAAAGACCCTGATGTTGGGAAAGATTGAGGGCACTAGGAGAAGGGGACGACAGAGGACAAGATGGTTGGACAGTGTTCTCGAAGCTACGAACATGAGTTTGACCAAACTACGGGAGGCAGTGGAAGACAGGAGTGCCTGGCGTGCTATGGTCCATGGGGTCACGAAGAGTCGGACACGACTAAACGACTAAACAACAAACATTTGACTGGCTCACGGCTGAACTCCTTGACCAAACCTCCTGTGGCTCAGACAGCTGTTTCTATTTTTAAGTAGGCTAATGGGGGCTTCTTGTATGTTCTTTCCCCTAGTTCCCTGGGGCACTTCTAAACCACAAACACTAGTACTTGCTCTGCTGTGTGCAGCAGAATAAAGGAGAAGCCAGGAGCTTAAATGTACTTGACTAGCTAGCTTGTACGAGTGAGAGCTGTCCAACCTCAAGAAGAGAATGGGATTTTTGAAGAGTCAAGTCTTGATGGGATGCTGCTAATGTTGTTGTTGCCATAACAACACGATATTTTTCCACTCCTGGCCAAATGTCCCCCAGTTAGGTTAACAGCCTGGAATGGTGAATTGATGTCTCTTGTTGAGAGATGGTCTCCTGAAACCTTGGTGACCCTCCTTTCCCCCAAAGAAATGTGCAGATCAATTTCAAATAGATGGGGGCAAAGTGAGAACAGAGTGTTGGCTGAACTGAGATGCACCTTGGGTTGCAGAATATCTCTTTCTGGATCTGCAGAGTACAGTGGTAGATCTGCTGCCTTGTAGAAGCTGTTTGCTTCTACTTGTGCTGCATTTGTAAACCAAGCAAACTCTACAAAGACAAAAATGGTTTCAACCAAAAGAAACCAAAGCTAGGTAACACTGTTGCCCCAGACACCTCTCACTGCTTGGGAATGTGGGGAACATACCATATTAAAGTGTGTTCTTGCTGTTAAGGCTGAGTTAATCATGTCATAATAATGAAGGGTGGGGGAGGACAGATACAGCTTAACTTCTTTGACCCACCCACCCCCTTGATTTGGCAAACTAGTTGCTGTTCCCAGGGCTCCTGTCATTCATCCATTGCTTTAAGAGTTACTGTAGTTTTAAGAAAAAGAATGTGGAAGGTCTATTATATGATCCACCCTTCTGTCTGCATGCTCCAAGCTCTGAGCATAAATCTCTTGTGGAAAATTATTTAACCTGAGCTTTTTCATTTCTTTTGTAATAAGTTTCATTACTTAAGATTTATAAAGGTACTGAATTGGAAAGGTCATCTGTCCCCTCAGCTGCAGGAATGATAGTTCATGTGACTCTCCTGCCTTCCTGAACATTTGGCTAGAGTGGGAAAATCAGAGACAGTGGGAAGTTAATATACATTTTCCATCCCACTTCCCCAGTTTCATTCATGGTGCCTCTGTTCCTTCAGTGGCATTCTATAGAGGTGCCTGCTTTTGCACTTTTCTGAAGGAAGTACTGTGTCAGGAATGCTGGAACGTGTAACTAGGAGTCTCAAAGCCTGCCATATGTCTCCATGCTTGACCCCGGCTTGGTGAGCAATATTGGAGGACACTGTGCACAGGCAGGTCTAAGAACTCTCTCCAATCATGGTAGGAAATAGAGACACCCAGCATCTGCCCCTTTGGTTGGCAGATAAAATGGACTGGCCAGGTCTGATATAAATGCTAGGAGTGAGATCGAATGCAGAACAAGCAGCTCCTTTAGGTATTCTGCGCCAAGGCCGAAAGTGAATTTCCATTGTTCAAGCAGGGATAACCAGTAAAGCTAACACAGTAAACTGCATGTCTGAATGCGGCCTCTATCGTCAACTCTATTAAACAAATATTGTATTTCTCCAGCCTTATAATGCTAACAAAAATAGGATAGGAGAAACCAAGCAGCTGCAAGAATATGCTCTAAAATATACACTGCTAATACATATTTGTTATATTCTGCAGCATTTCTCAACATCTCTGTGTGTTGCCTCTTTCTCACTTTTCATGAGATTTAAAAACTCCACATCTCTTTTAATGGCTCCAAACAGCAGCAGAGAAGAATTTGCTTCTACGTGGAATATGGCCTTGTTATTTATCGATGAAGAGTAATTGAAATAATTTTATAGAGTCTGCTAATGCAGTATCCAGGGATCTAATCTATCTGTTGGATATTTATGGGTAATATTCCGGTGCTTCTTTCATTCATTACTGCTTTCATTAAGGCTCTAATCCCATTTAGAGGCTTGTTTGTCATTTTAAACTCCCCGGTTTAATCATACCCTGTCCTAATCCTTTTTTAACAGCACAACTGAACTTAGGGGTTTCTGGCAGCCGCAGGCAGGGGGGAGGGCTTCCCTGCTTCCTAACATATGGTACTTTAGAAACAGCGGGTCTCTTGTGAATGGATCGGCCTTTGTAATTAAAGGCAATGGGCCAGAGGAGCTCAGCTCCCTTTAACTGAGCTTCTGGAAAGTTTAGTGATATGGAACACAGTCGTGATGATCTATCATGGTGAAAGACCGCTCAGTGTAGTCTTGTAATGGCTGCATGGTCCTCTAAAAGCCTGTTGACAAGGTCAGACCATTTTCTGCTAAGATCTGGAGTGGTGGCAGCTTTACCTTCCTGTAAGGGTGGAAGATGCATTAAGATTGTCCATCACCAGAGAATTAAGGAAGCTGATGGTATCCTGAATGTTTTGCGGGAGTTGAGTAGAGCTGGGGATTCTGTCGAGATTCTGGTCTCACTGTGGAATGGTGGGATGAGAAGGGTCATTGATGGAATCCCTCCCAGGTGCCCTCTCTGACATTGTAGAGTGCAAAGTGCCCTCTGGATTTCCAGGGAGCTTTGGATGATGAAGTAAATTGGACAATGGTTGGAGAGCAAATGGCATGAAACTCACCATGAAGATGATTTAACATGGGCTAGAACACATATTCCTGTGCCTATCGTGTGGCAGTGAAGAGGTATTACTTTTACATTTTTAAATGTGGGGTGTATGTGACTACTACTCAAACACCTCCACTGGATCTGGAGGTCTGCAATAATTAATATCCAGTTGCAAATACCATTTCCTTAGGAAAAGAAATACATTTCCTCCAAGCACACTTTGAGGAAACACAGTACAGAATCAGCCATGGTCACCCTGATGAATGACTTTTTTGGGGAGAGCCAGAGAGAAAGTGAAACCCTGTTGGTTTCCTGGATCTGTTGGCTGACTTTCATATCATTAACCATTATATCCTTCTCATGTGGCTCTCTGGGTTAGTAGCTGGGTGTTTGCTAGTTCCCCATACTCGCCTACATCCCCTGTGTGAGTGTATGCCAGAACAGTCACACTTATTTGATGGCTATTAACAAGTCATTGGGGACTTCAGCTGATCTCTTGCCACAGTAATTCTGAATCTGTTTTGTCTTCTGAAACAATCCATGTGTTTTCAAGCAGAGCGCTTTCTAAATCTGTTAATGTTGATGAGAATAAGTATTGTAGGTAGCCTGGGCCTTAGTGGAACTATGGTGGCAAAAAATATTCTCTCCTTCCAGCATTCTTGCTTGAGACACAAATTACCGTACAGATTCTTCCTACACTTCTGTTGTACTTTTAGTCTCTTTTTGAACTGCAGTTAGCCTCCACTGACTTATTTCACATCTCTTTTACAAAACACTCCCTTTTTTATTATGTGAACATAAATACATATATAATGCTAGGTTTGTTGTTTAGTCGTTTAGTCGTGTCCGGCTCTTCGTGACCCCATGGACCAGAGCACGCCAGGCACTCCTGTCTTCATAATGTTAGGTACTAAGTACAAATACTCAGTGCTTTTTTTCTTTAAAAATGTTTAGGGGTACTCTCATTTTGACTCAAGAAAATCACTATTTTATAGTTCAAATTGGGAAAAAAATATATAGTAAATGGACAAAAGTACAAATATTCACAAAATGTTTAGGGGTATGCGTACCCCTGCATCCCCCCAGAAAACAGCACTGCAAATACTGAATGATTAGATAGACTTCCTTTTATTGTTGGTGTTTCCAGGAGGTATGCTTCATAGAGAACGTTAGACTTATTGAAAATGCTCCAACCCCTCCCCCCCTTTTGAATATTTTCACCCTTGTTTATAAAATGCCTAAAGACCCCTGTAGGTGGGTGGTATGCAAATGTAGAGTCTATTTGCTTGGAGATGCAGATGACCTAAAAGCAGAAGTTGTATGCAAATCTCAGAACCAGAAGACATGTGCATTATAAATGGGCAAGACAAAAGAAACTAGGCCAAGATGCATAGATGTGATATCACAATGATTTCCATGGGTTCCAAATGAAAGTAAACTGAAGCCCAATCAAAAAATATCTGCCATTATTTTTCCATCATTAAATTCTGAAGCCCAGATAAATTATGAACACATTGATATTGGGTTGTATCCAGCGCTGCCATTCTGCTTGTGCAACAGACTTCTACCCGCACAACAGAAAATCCCCCTTCCCTGCAGTCCCTGTGCACCCCCAGGAGCAGATGGGAGCAGGGACAGAACGAATAAAAGGTAGTTCCTTTGTGCAAGTGGAACTCTGCATGTAAAGTGTTGGAATCAACCCAGTGCCTCAAGGACTTCTCCTGGCCAAGGGCTATCCAACAATGCTCCCATCTTGATTGCTCCCCTACAAATATTGGGGAGTGAGACTATGCCTACTGACTTCATAGCTCAGTTGGCAGAGCATGAGCATAGCTGCCAAGTTTTCCCTTTTCTCGCGAGGAAGCCTATTCAGCATAATGGAAAATCCCTTTAAAAAAGGGATAACTTGGCAGCTATGCATGAGGGTTGTGGGTTCGAGTCACATGTTGTCCAAAAGATTCCTGCATTGCAGGGGGTTGGACTTGATGACCCTTGTGGTCTCTTCCAAGGCTATAGCTCTATTAGTCTATGACCTGGTAATTACAGCTGATGCAGCTCTCTCATTGAATGTTCCTGTGTGGGCATTAATGCTTGAAGAAGGATATACATCCAGTGTGGGTAGATCCAGATCATGTTGGCAGTTTCCTTCCCAGTAACCTTCATGTGGCTTACTGTGTGCAGACATGGTGATGAAGAAGATGTTGCAAAATGTTTTGAGAGCAGTTGTTACTAGACAAGTGCAATAAAACCCATGTAAAGCAGAACTGCACACAAAATTTAATTGGCATATATATTTTGGGAATACAGACGCTAACCTAACTCTGCTTTGCAGAGGGTGGAAGTTAATGTGCTAGAATCCGCTCTGTGTGTATGTGTGTGTTCTATTTTTTTTTAAAAAAAAAATATTTTTATTAATTTTCCAATTAAAACCAATTATATCACATTCAATATTTCAAATTATACACATATATATATCAATCAAACCGAATGTTATGCCAAATCATCTAAATAATTTATTTTTGGGTTCCCATGCTTCAAGAAATTGGGAATTCCTCGCAACTGTCCACTGCCGTCTTATTTCTAAAGTTCAAATCGTCCTCCAAGCTCATAATATTCCAAATCTTCCCCTTACAGTCACCTAGATGTTTTCCACTTTCATCCGATTGTTCCAGCTGCTGAGATAAATGTCAAACGAAGTTTCACAGATGTTCTTTCTCCTGTGTGAGTTAATCAGTCCAGCCTCCCCATAAATCTTCTTAGTGGAGCTCCCTGTTGCGACGGAGTAGCAGCGCCATCTTAAAAGGCTCAAATCACTTTCATTTTCTCTCATTTACGATTTATTTATCTTTATAGAATTTACAGCTTTTTCAGGCAGGAGACCCAAACATCCAACCATGAACTCTTGGTAAATTAATGGATCTCCTTGCCCTATAGCTGAACTTAGCTTCAGGTCGCTGCTCCAATTTAAAGTGCGTCACAGCTCATAAATCCTCCGAACGCGTCCAGAACTCCTTCCGTCTGACTAGGGGGGGGCTTTTCTCATCGGCAACTTCACATCTTTAAGAAATATGCTCAGTAACAACAGCTATAAAGTTCAACTCACACAGTCTTTTGCTTCTCTTTCACTCCAAACAAGCCAGGACATCGCGTCCGGGAAGATACGAGGCAACAATATGAAGAAAAAATAAAAACTTGCTTCCCTTATCGCTCCGTCCCCATCAATCCTTCTTCCAGATGCCGTACATTCTTTGACTCCTCTCGCTCAGCAGCATAAAATTCTCAGCAGTAAACAGCGCTTCTTCCCCTCCTTCTGAAGTATGTCCATAGATTTAAGCCTAATTATCTTCTTTAACCATGGAAATCCCCGCCATGCAGATTAGCGTCCGGGAGTCCTGGCCGTCGTAAGTGCTCAGCCCAAGCTCCCCCCACTCCAAAAACAGTCGGAGTGGGTCTGGGGGCATCGCGGGCCAGCGGCCCCTCTCCGTAACCCCCGGAGAGGGTAGGGGGTTGCCATTTACTCCCCTAGCAACCGCCAAATTCCTTACGAAGGTCAGAGAGATGGAAAACAGGTCCGCCATTCCTGCAGGCGGAAACCGGAACCCCGTGTATGTGTGTGTTCTAAATGTGTTACTGAAAATAATACCATGCTTATGAATAACTGCACAGTTTAGCATGTTAAGTGCATGTTCAATTGCACTCTCAGCCACAGGTGTATGATCTTGGTGCCCTTCTGCTTAAAGTGAGGTGCTGAATTTTGGCTTGAAACAGAAGATATTAGTGGCACAAGGCCAAAAATGCTAGAAGATGGAATTAAGAAAAGTACAGACTTCCCTGCCTAGAGCTATACGAAGCACAGAGGAGAAGCATTAAAGGAGTTAGTACAAAGCAGCCAGAGGTTCTCCCTAGTTACAGCAGGAGACAACGGCATTACAGAATCGCTTGTCTTGGGGTGACCTTTGCAGTCCGACCAAAGAAACCAATTCTTCAAACTAAAGTAAACACCTGATCTTTGATTCCTTCGCACTCCTGGAGGCAATAGAGTGAGATTCTGTAATATTTCAGAACAGCCTTTCCCAACATTCCTTTTTTGTTTTTTTTCAGACGCGTCCGCAGCCTCTACCTCTAGCTGTGGTCTGCAAAGGAATGTTTGGTGAGGTCATGACAAAGCAGCATCAATGCTTTTGTCCCACAGGGATTGGTCGTGGGGGGGGGGATGATAATTCATTACCTATAGCACCAAGGCAGGATTACATTCCCCAGGTGGTGAGGAGTCTGGGCCTAATTAGAGTTCCGGGGAATCAAACCATTGTGCTAATAAAGATTCTCTGGCAACATTCTGATTAAAACAGTAATTTTAATAAGCATAGCTTGATTGTTAAGTGCTCACTGAACACCTACCCTGTTTCTCATATTTTAAGGCATCCCCATAAAATAAGCCATAGCAGGATTTTTAAGCATTCAAGGAATATAAGCCATACCCCGAAAATAAGACATAGTGATAGGAGCAGCAGCAATGCCGGCCGCGGCAGGAGGAGGAGGAAAAAAATAAGACATCCCTTGAAAATAAGCCATAGTGTGTTTTTTTGAAGAAAAAATAAATATAAGACGTGTCTTATAATATGAGAAACACGGTAATTACATCGGTTATAACTCCAAAATTATTTTTTGCTACTTATACCTGGAGTGGGAGGGATACCTGCCCAATAATTATTCCCCTTAATTAAGTTTCTGTCTTTAAATGACTGTAAGGCATGTGTTTTGCAGGTTACTTGGTAGGAGGAATAACAGCCATGGGTAATGCTGTTATCCAATGTGAGATCAAATTCCAGTTGCATTGGATAGTTCTCTACCTGGGCTGAGAATTTTTTGCACACATTTCCCCCTTTCCCATAATAATTATTTCCCTTTGAGGTCTGATGGATAAGATTGGCGGGTACCTGATGGTATATGGATGCAGTGCATGACTCTGAATCTATTACCAGGTTTTAAAAGAACAACTTATTTGCAAAGGTTAAGGCACTGCATGCTTTGAAAAAGGCAGTTCAGGTGGGACATTAGAATAGGTCAGATTGGATATTCTGCCCTCTGCCCCCCTTTTTTGTCTTTGTGTCTGAAACTCAAAGCATCAATGATTCTTCCTCCTCAACAAAATGTCAATGATACCTTAATAAGTTGAAAAAAGAAAAGAAAATGAACATTTGGGTCTTTTAAAACAAAGTGAAATGTTTTCAACTTTTAAAAGAGGGGCCATTTTGTTTCAGTATGAATACTTGGCATTTTCTCTTTTGGCTTTTGACCCAGAAAAGTTTAAGAAACAAACGGACATTTTACTCATAACGGAATTGTGGTTATCAGACCTCATGACACAGTGAATCATCAGAGTTCCTTGAGGACCTCCATCCTCATTGTCCCTCGTTCCCCCTTGCATTGAACTTCCCTCTCTCTTGCCTACCTTTATTACGTAGCCTTTTGACATCCAGAGTGGCAAACTATGGTTCGCGTTTGACTTCCAAACCAAAATCAGAAACTCACTTCAAACCTTGGTTTCTGATTCTGGCTTGAAGGTCAGGTGCTAACCAGACCAATGCAGATGTCAAGGCAAATCATGGTTAGCACTAACAAGCAGTGCTTTTTTAAGGAAAAGGCGTGCCAGTACTCCCCATGAAGTTGTTACAGTAAGTGCCACACTTTTAACATTTGAAAAAAGTTATCAGTAAGGCATACCCTTGAGTAGCCCCAGAAAAAAGCCAGACACAAGAGGAGGAGTGTGTGCGAGCCACTGACTTATAACTGAATATGATTGAGCCATGGCTTGCTTGAGCATGAGTCTTTCCTTCTTCAGCAAAGTTTCCTCTATGTTATGTTGGGCAGGTTTATAATTTTAGAGACTTGCATTCTTTTTTTTGTATTCCTCTCCTGTATAACATTGCCCATTGTGATGCAAGCACTCTGCAATCTGTAATCAGCGATCTCCTTTTACTGAAATTATATGTCTCCACAAGATTCTCACAGGAGCGTGGGCTGAGTCAGACTGGGTGTTTTCCTAAACAAAGAAAGGTCACTACTATGATTTGGGGTGGGGGGGCACTGGAATATTAAAATAAGCTTTGCAGTTCCTGCGGTTCCAATTGTAGGTGATTTGCAAAGAAAGGATTTATTTAGAAATAGTTTACTAAAGTCTTGCTTTACTCTCTTGTCCGTAGCTATTACAGCCTTTTTAGAAGAGGAGGAACTGTCTTCCTTTTTCAGGAAAGTGAAAAGGTTTCTTACTGCATGCATAGATTCAACTGCCTAGTGTTCATGTTGAAGAGATTGTGCAGAGTTGGCCACTGTGGATGATGTGCCATTACTCTGTCCTGACCCGATTCAAAATCAACAGAGGCTTTATGACCTTGAACGGAGCAGTCCTAAATCACTGCATCTGGGGCTCAACCTCTCTCATTTCTTCACCCTAGCACAGCTGTTAGTTCTGCACTGGCTTTATCTGTGACATGTGCATGCGCAGGATAGCTTAAATAGCAATGCCTGTGGCAGAGCCAGGATACTATAAAGATTTCAGCAGCTTATTCAGGTTGTCTGAGTGATGTGTCTGGAAGGAGCCATGTGTTTATATAAGGCCAGAGTTTGTTCAGTTTATGGAGCTTTTCTGAAAATGAGGCCATGGGCGGCACAATGGGAATTGCTGAGGAAATGTTGACTTTTATTTGATATTTATATGAAATTTTAGCCAGCTAGAGCATATATGAGCAATGCACCAAGTTTTCAGCCAGGGTGGAAATAATAATGATAAACGGCAGCCAAATATTTGACCTGTAAGTTCCAAATGAGCAATGTGAAATTTTCCCCCTGCCTCACAGACTCCTGTCCACTTCTCCGTGCCTCTCATCGCTTCCCAAATTTCCTTTTTCTTTTCATTCCACTTACCATCACAGAATTATTCTGGGTGACTTTTTCTTTCAGCCTCTCTTTCCCACTGACCATCACCAGCCTACTGCCATTTGTCCCTCTGTCCTTCCTGTGCTTTTGCAGAAGCAAAGGATCCCTTGATGAATGTGTGTGTGTGCGTGTGTGTGCGTGTGTTCTTGAAGTATCATGTTGTTGTGCCTTGAAGTGCCTTGTTGTTAGGAAAAGACTAAGAATCCTGTATTGAGCAAGAGACTACTACTATTATTTTTTTAAGCATTCCCCTGCTTCTTATAAGGTGCTCCAAGCAGAATACATGTCCCTGCCCACTTAGTACATGCTTCCTGTGAGGATCCACCACATGCTGATGCTGCTGGCCCTGCCATCTCATGTTGCCCCCACTTGCCCCCACCCATTGGGGGAGTCTGAAGAGCAGAGGATTCCAAGCTTCCAAACAGTCCTGCTATCCCTAACCATCCCTAGAAGCCAGCACTGGTTTCAGGTTTTGCAGTGCTGACTTCGGTAGTTCTAAACTATCTAAGAACTATCATTTTCCTTCCTGAGTTTAGCCCAAAGTTGTTGGTAAGGAGGGGAATAAATGCTCACTTGAAGCACAAAGTTATGTGCCAGCGATCCTCTCTGCTTCTTTTACCCTCTTTTTCAGGTTTGGTGTCTTTATCTAATATCAAAAATATATTCTTTGAACAGTGAAGGTGGGAGGATAGTTTCTTATTTTCTGGTGGACTCTTGACATGTCTTATGCTGACCACTGCCTCCAAACATAAAGAACCTGCTCAAGGAACTTCTGTAGATGACATCTTACAGTCCACATAGATCCTGTGCCCGGAGACCTGCAACATATGCAGTGTTAGCTAGTCACTCCTGGAAATTTCATTAAGATGCTGGAATATTTTTTGTTTTGCTGTACATTTCAGATAGAGATGGGAATCCATTTTTAGCAGATTCATACATGGAATTTGGTAGTTCCTACTTGATAAAGCAATGGTCACATCAGACCACCTCTTGCTTGAAAACCTGGTTATGACTGTGCCACTGGTCCATTTTCATAAAATTCTAAACTAATCCTATGCAACCTTATCACATAAATACATATACTGTTTGCATAATACAAACAGTGGTACCTTTGGTTACGAACTTAATTCGTTCCTGAGATCCATTCGTAACCAGAAACTGTTCTTAACATGAGGCGTGCTTTCGCTAATGGCGCCTCCCACTGCTCCCGTGCTGCCGGAGCGCGACTTCTGCTCACATCCTGGGGCAAAGTTCGCAACTGGGAGCATCTACTTCCAGGTTAGCGGAGCTCATAACCCGAAGCATTCATAAGGAGGACGGTACGTAACACGAGGTTCCACTGTATATGAAAGTCAAGCCTCATGTGGTACTTACTATATAGCTGCAGCCTAATTGTTTAAGTATTAATACAAAAAAGTATTTGTATATTTTTATGCATTGTTGTGTGTACCTGTTTATGCGCTAGTTACTTAGGAAACCTGAAGTGCATATGTGCATATACTATTATATTTATAAGAATGTGTATACACAAGCATTGTTCACATTTTTAGAGGAACTAGTAAAAAATAACCTCACTTATTAATAAAAGGAGCAAGATGGGAATTTGAAGAAGAAAAATATGTGCAGATAACCTCAACATTAAAATTTTCAGAGAATTCCACCCACTAATTCCATCCCTAAAGAGAAAATTCCATCCACTAATTCTATCCCTGAAGCACAGGATACTTTTGGTGACATAAATAAATGAAGAGGCTCTCTCCAGTTTCCCTCAGCTCAGATTCAAATGCAGCAAAACAGAAATGAATTCAAGTGATCCTCAGGGTTCAACACACTGCCTTGTCAAACACATGCTGGATAATGAAACAGACTTTTGCAGTATCCTCTGAAAGCTTCATTGTAATTGTAAATTATGGACAGAAGTGATTGGGAAAAGGTGGGGACAATCATCCGGGAGCTGCATTGGTAAAAGTGTCGTGGATAAAGCCAATCTCCATACATGAAAAAGGCAGGAATCAGACTGGACCTAAGCCTGTTGGGAAAGAGAAATGAACAATGGCTGATTCCACACCTCTGAAAATACAAAAAGAAAAGCTGTTACCCAGATGTGTTTCCATCCTTAGGTGAACACAGACAGGCTCCTTCGTAGGGGAAAACCAGAATACTTGGGGGGGGGGAGTAGGCAATATATGTGTTATTAACAAAGTGCAGATTAATTACAGGTGGTGTGTTATGTTAAAAAAAAGGAATAGAAATAGAAATCTTGAAGGATGCAAAAGTTCCATACTATTTTGTGACATTTTGGTTGGCCTAATAAAGCCATTTCCCTAATATGGATTTGAATGGTTCTTGTTTGCATAGAAAACTCACATTTTCCCCTCATTTCATCTGAGAAAAGAAAAGATAGCCTTCCCCAAGTTCACTGTTATTTCATCATGTTTCACTGGAGCTCCTCAAGGAACTCTGATGATTCACTGGAGTTGTGGCAAGCCACAGGCAGTCTTTGGTTTCCCCTCAGCATTCATTTGCTCCAACCAGAATGCTTACTTGGTGTTCTGAATCTTTCCTTAAGCATTCTGTTCTGTTTCATATTTTCCCTTTGGGGAACAGCCTGGGCAGAGTTGTCCTAAGATGAAAGAACTAAGATACGGGAGTTGAATTAATTTATGGAATTCACTGCCACAAGATGTGATGGTGGCCACAAGTTTTAAATCCTATTTATTAAAATAGGATCAGAGAAATTTATGAACGATAAGTCTTTTATTAGCCGTGAAAGCTAGATGAGACTCACATATTTATAGGCAGTATTTCTCTGAATACTGAATGCTGCAGGGTGAGAACAGTTAGGGCCTTGCCCTCATTTGGTTTTTCCAGAAACATGCTGTCCACTCTTGGGGGAAAAGATGCTGGACTACATGCATCCTTGGTCTAATCCAGCAGATCTCTTTTCATGTTCTTAAATTGCTCTTTGAGCAAAGTAGAACTAGTTTCATCAGAAAAAAATAAATGTGTGTGCCAAGGAGGTAATTTTTTCTGAATTTGGTTTTAGTAATCCATTTTCAATTATGTCTGAAGAACCACCTCCGTTCACACTGACCTGCCTGGGTGTTTAGATCAGCAGGAAAGGCCCTGTTGGCAGTGTTGCCAATCTCTGTGGTTCAAGTTGTGGCAACATGTGAGAGGGATTTATCTGTGGTGGTTCCAAGGCTAGGGAATGCCCTCCTCTCTGAGGTGTGTCTTGTGCCATCATTGCATACTTTTCAACAATTGGCCGATGTGGGGTGTAAAACTGAAGTCAAGTACAACATTCCTATAGTGGACATGTCAGCATCTAGATCAAGGGAAGTAATAGTACCACTGTATTCTGCTCTGGTCAGACCTCACCTGGAATACTGTGTCCAGTTCTGGGCACCACAGTTCAAGAAGGATACTGACAAGCTGGAATGTGTCCAGAGGAGGGCAACCAAAATGGTCAAAGGCCTGGAAACGATGCCTTATGAGGAGTGGCTTAGGGAGCTGGGTATGTTTAGCCTGGAGAAGAGAAGGTTAAGGGGTGATAGGGGAGTAGTGGACACGGAGCAATGGATTCAAACTACAAGAAATAAGATTCCACCTAAACATTAGGAAGAACTTCCTGACAGTAAGAGCTATTCGGCAGTGGAATTTGCTGCCAAGGAGTATGGTGGAGTCTCCTTCTTTGGAGGTCTTTAAGCAGAGGCTTGACAGGCATATGTCAAGAATGCTTTGATGGTGTTTCGTGCTTGGCAGGGGGTTAGACTAGATGGCCCTTGTGGTCTTTTCCAACTCTATGATTCTATGATTCTATATGTCTGTGAACCTGAATGAATCTGTGAGTAAACTACTTTTATATTAACGTTGAACAGGTTCTTGTGTTTATTCTTTTTAAGAGGGATTAGAAGGAAGGAATCTTTAATAGTAAGACTCAGATGAGTCAGCAACAAGCTGATCACTGCGTAATTTAAAAAGGGGGATGTTTGGAACTCTGCTAGAATATGGAACTTGCTAGCGCAAGTTAGGAAGGATATCATTAAATAATATATCATCTCCTGCCTCCCTAATCATCCCCACAGTCGAGATGTACCTCTTTAGACCTGGGTATTTAGCTGAGTGGGTGTCTTCCTTGCGCCTGCATTGTTGTTATTTGCTTTTGCTTTGCAGTCATATGTCATGGTTTTAATATACGTTGTGCCTGTTTTAATTGTGGTAACTTTGCTTCCCTCCCTGAAACCACTAGGTAAAGAACAACTGTAGGTACAAATAATAAACAAATGTAGGGAATTTTTTGCTTCAGATTTGGTATTTACCCTTTGATAATGCTGCCACTTATGAGGGGCATCTGTGGATTTGATTTCAGAAAATTGCCCAGGCCACTGGGACCAGTTGACTTAAAACATGAAATCCAGCTTTGGCTCAGCCTCTTGTCCTGCTGTGTAACCTTCAGGGGTCCCCAAACTTACCCGGCTTCGAGCCAGTTCCTCCAGCGCTGATCACGCGGCGGGCCAGACGCGGGGGAATGTGCTCCCATACGCGCGCACACTTGCTTTTTCTGGCGCGGCGCTAGAAATGGATTCTGCGCATGTGCAGACATCATTTCCGGTGCACTTCCGGGGCGGCACCAGAAATAGCTTGTGCGCGTGCATATGGGAGCGTGTTCCCCTGCCCTCCGGCCCGCGCATGCGCACAAGCTATTTCTGGTGCCGCGCCGACCCAGAGATGGGCAACCGCACCGCAGTGCGCCAATAAGAGTGGGCGGCGGCTGGGGTCGTCGGGGGGCGCACAATTGGTTTGTGTGGGCCGCATCCGGCCCCTGGGCCTTAGTTTGGGGACCCTGCCTTAGGTCATTTCTTTCATGCTTGGGGATAGTGTTTGATCTCTTTTGTCATATGACTCCAATTGTACAGATTAAAAACAATACATTGAATTATTTTCAGATTATGTTTGTGTTGCCCTAAAGCCACTCTCCTTTTTGTTGCATCATCAAACTTCACACTATCTGTCCACATGCAAATTTTGAAATGAGTCAATATAGCAATGAACCAACTAGATATAAAGAAAGTCTACAGATGCTCTGAAATGTAGCTGCAGGTGTTAGTACATGGTGGGGAATCTATTTGAAAGGCAGATTGTGTTTGAGGTCATAAAACGTCATACTTTGTGAAAGAATGGGTCCAGATGCCTTTGATTCTTTGACCCAGTGGAGTTAGCTATGCATCTGCCTCTTTGCCTTCTGGAAACTCAAAAATCGACATCCTTCGTGATGTGGAATGCTTTAAAAGTTCATATATTATTTTCCAGGGGTGATCGGAGATGTGATTGATGTTTCACATAGTTTCATAGGACCACTACCATCTGCACTGTATCCCCAATATACAGACCCGTTAAGCCACACAACTGGTTTCATGTTGCAACATAGTCAGACACTGTGTATTGCATAAAAATTACAGCATGGTATATAATTCCAAATTATCTATATACCAATTTATTTATTTTGCAAATATATTAATCTTTGCCGAAGGTGAGATTAATGAACCTGTGTAGAATAAGATAAAATTAGGTGAAAAACAAAATTTACAAACTCTACAAACAAATAAATCACTGCTCTAATTATATAATTATCATTCCATAAAAAGACAGGGTCACGCTTCAGGGAAAGCCTTCCTAAACAAAAATGCCCAGTAGCCACCTAAATATCAGGATGCTAAGCACCTGTCTAATTTCAGTTGGCAAATGATTGCAGAAGACTGCAACTAAAACACTAAAAGCCCCGTTTCTAGTATGAACTAGAAACACCATCTGGTATTGTGTTTACTGTGCAGCTTTCATGATCCATATATTGGGAAGGAATCCGAAATACTCCAACAATTTTATCAGGGAACTAAAGTTTGTTCGCTTCCCGCAAACCTAGCAACCCCATTCATGGGTTTCAACTATGGTAATCAGATATGGTCTAAAAATGAAGACAACTCTTTCCCAAGGAAATCTGGAAGGTATAATGCCACACCACCAATATCCTGTTTCTGTTGCACTCCTTGATGACCCAGAAAAAAATATGGAATACCTTTTTAATTCTAATGAGCCACAGTAGAATTGTCAAAACAAGAATCGTGTTATATTTTAAAATTAATCCACCTTTGGTTTGAACCAAGTGAGGTTAGCATAAATATGCATATCTAGCAACTGCCATAATGTCAGCGTAGGCAATCATACAATTACTGTCAGCTATGTGGAAACGTTGACCTTTAAGGACCAGTCAAAAGAGTATTGGATGCATAACTAAAATAACTGCCATTTGGGGCCCAGCAGCCTTAATTCCATGAAGACCCATCAAAGCAAGACAGATGAACCCCTGTAGCTTGATGCCATCTTTTTTTGTGGGTCAAATACTGATCCAGAAACACACACAACATAGCCTACATTTCATACGCTCTTCTGTTACAATGGCCTACGTAAATGAACAGAAGTTTTTTTCAATGTGAGAGTGTCATCCAGAGGCACCTAATATGTTTCAGCCAGAAATATAAAGTGGTGGCCCAAATCCAGCGTAAATTATCTGCACTCTAAATTACAGCAGTAGTCACTTGCGATTTGACAGTCATCACTGCTAGTCTAGATGGACGGCAGGGTCAGTAACTTGGGATCAACCATTGTGTTGTTCATCTCAGCAGTGACAAAGACATTCAAATCTGCTGAGACCCCTAGTCAGTTTGATACCCTTCAGGCTACAGACAGACAGAGACTCACCCTGGCATAGCACTGGACCTAGCAGAAATGGACCAGCCTCTCTTCTTCAGCCATTTCTCAGATTAGAGTTGAAGAGCAGCAGAGTAACTCGCCCCCACAGTTGGACTGTCCTCAGAGGCACTCTAAATACTTCAGAGTCTAGCACAACAGGGACAAGCACCCACTCCCCAGCTCTGGAGGGAATGCAGAACTTGTCCTCCACAAGTCTTGAGGGTGCTCTGGGCACTTCCAAACTCAGGGGATGAGTCTCCTCCCCTCCTTTCCAGCTGGAATTTGGAAGTGGAGAAGTAAGGCTATGTTCCTGCAGTTGTGCTAAGCCTTAAAGGGCAAGTTCCCTGAGGATACCAAGGACACTCAAGATGTGTAGACTCCTGGCTATAAAAATCTACAAAACTCTTCTTTGAGAGGCTTCCTTCTGCAATTCTTGGTTGAGGATACTGTCATTGCAGGGAACAACATTCTAAAAGTGTTCCTAGAAATGAGGAAGTTGAGTGAGGGATAATGGCTTTAAAGTCAGGCCTCCAAGTTTCTTTCTATTGAACCACACTACCTCCTATATTTAATTATAGGTGTAAATCTTAAATGCCATGAAATGTCTTTTTAGCTCAGTGCTTAGAAACAGGCTGCACTCTCTTTGTCTGGCTTAGCTGAACTTTTATAAGGCTGAAAGGGAGACATGGTGCTCTTATGTTTATTTTCTCTAAACTCATGCTTTATAACTGCTACAAACTGATAAGTTGTATATACAGATACGGATATATTCCAATTTTATGACTCCTAACAGAGCACATAGTTGTGTGTGTGTTTAATGAATGAAAGAAAATATCACTGAAAAGTTCATCAACTTTCAGCTCCTGCTCACTGAGTGATAGATAGCTTTAATTACATTGAATTACTCAGCATCTCCCCAGAACTCCCCAAAGTCATTAAAAATAGATTTTCTGTTTGAACTCCTCTCACCACGACAGGTCTCCAAGGCAGTGTGCCGCTGACGGGATGCCCCATGGGTTGGCTCCTAGTCAGAGAGGTCAGCAGCTTGTTTTGGTAGCAATCACAAAGGCGGGAATAGAGGCATAAGGAGGGGAGGAAGGTATTCAGGATTGCACCAACCATCCCTGCTCACACAAGGAGCAATTTTTTATTATTTAATTAATTATGTCTAGGACCATATTGCTTTGCGTATTTGTTTTATGGCTCTGGTGGCTAGTCAAGGAAAGAAGTGGCTCTAAACATAAGGGGTTGCGGAATGTCCCCATAGGTTTTTTAAAACAGAGCCAATCAGGCAATCAAGGAAAACGGTAATGAGTCTTTATCATTTAATTACTGGGTAGGAAGTTCTGTAATTAGGGAAGTGAAAAGTGAGCCCCAGAGCAGCTATGTCAAACAAACAAACAAACAAAAAGGTTGGTGTGTCTTGAGGTTTCTGTAGAAAAAAAGTGGAAGTAGTACCAAGTCAATGCTGGTATCCTTGTACTTGTGAGAAATAATATTAGGAAGTGATTTTGAAATGACTTAAAATGAAAACTGTGTAAATTATTATACTGGTATACATTATTTGACAATCATTTTTTGTACTCATTCCTTTCATATATACTTATTTATTGGCTTTAAAAAAAGAATTATGAAATATGTATAATATATTATATTGATAATTTAATATGTAGTCATGCTGAGATGACATGTTTCATTGAGGTTTGTGCAGATGTAAGTTACTGTTGACCCAACTGACTTCAAGCTATTCTGTCATTGGTTCAGCCAGTCATGTGGCAGCTGGACTGCCATGAGCTCAGCTCAGCAAGTCATGTGACTTCTGGCCCTGTGCACTGGCTCAAAAAATACCACACAGCCTATTGCAGGCCTGCCCTGATTCCCCCGAGTCTGGAGGAGTTGTGAGGCTGACTCCTGTGTCCATTGTGTTCGAGTGAGAGCAGTCTGGGGCATAGGGACAGATCCTCCTATGTTTGAGTGATGCATGTGATTTTATGTACAGTAATTAAAAAGGATAGCAGAAGGGTAGGGGGGATATGGAATGGGAAGGTGGAAGTGCAGCTGGTGTAGCAATTTAGAACATTTCAAACTGTACACAGATGGGAATGCTGTGCCTTTCCTCATCCTCTCGTCTTTCTTTCTCTGGGACCCACTGAAGACAGCTGCAAGTCAATCCCCTTCCCTGCTACTTTGCAAAGATAGCTCTACACATATATCCCATTACAGGTAGAGAGACCTGCTTTTTCCCTTGAATTTACCACTCGTGGTATAAATGTGGGGGTGGGTGGAGGAGATATGTGGAAATATTCTCTCCTCCTCCCCCCCCCCCACACTCATGCTTCTGTCCTCTCTGCCCCTAGGTTTTTGCTGTATGATCTTTGCCCCGCAAATCCTGTCAATCCATTTCTGTTAGAGAGCTTTGGAACCTTAGGCAGGAGCAGGTATTTATGGGCACACTAAGGAGAGGAGTCCATCAAAGCATAGCAGAGAGAACTTGAGACTTCTTGCTCCACTTGTCAGGAACCTTTCCCTGTGCCAAAAGTATTTCTGATTGCCAGGGACTCAGGCAGTTATGTACTAGGAAAATATGTTGTTAATGGGGGTAACACTAGATAGGGTTGTTGGAGGAGGTTTTTCTTTATGAGCTCAAAGCTAACTTACTATTAACATTTCTCATCTAAGCTATTTTATATATTTGTGTTGTGTTTTATTTTTAGCTTTAATGTTTGATGTGTTATGTCTCCCCATTTCCTTCTCTTCTTTTGCTTTGCTGGCATTCTTTATCTCTTACCTTTTAAAATTTTCTTTCTTCTTGGAAAAGTTGTGCAGGGTTCGTGGGAGAGAACGGGGATAAGAAGGGGTGGGATGTCAGGTTGTGCATGAATGTTCAGTTGGTCATGAGAATCAGTCTGTGCACATTCACAACTTTCACACCTTGTTTGTACACATGTACTGGAAACCTACTTGATCCAAGAGAGGTGTGGGTATGGCAGGCCTCTCTGCATCTGCAACACATTAATACCATATTGTAGTAATACTTTTTGAAAAGAAGATTGATCTAGTACTAAGTGCTGATTCTCACATGTGTACCGGTCACATTTATTCTTGCAGGCTTCTTTCAGTGAGGTCAAAGTGGCATTTTAGCCTCACAAAAGCTATTCAAGATAAACTAGGCTGAGAGTGAGCTTCACATATGAGAGAGGCTTTCTCACATCTCCAGTCCAATAGTCAAACCACTAGATTTGATACCTTGCAGCTGAATGTGTGAACTGCCATTATGTAAAAAAATATTGGCAGTAAAGTGGATTCTGCAGTAGGATCCTTGTGAAGTGTTACTACATAGGCAGTCTTAAAAATGTAAATACTTGTAATGTGTTACCTCTTGTACATGTTATATAAATAATGTAATTTAATTAGGGTAAACCTGAATTTACTGGTATTTAATTGAATCCTACCCAAAGAGAGCAATGGCCTGGAAGCACCTCTTGTGGCAATGAAATAAAATCAAGATGTTTATTTGAGGTCTTTAAAAAAGGTTGCAACACTCTGCCCAACCCTCAATACTTGCATCTCCTGTTGCAGGTGGAAGGATGTTGCAGATAATTTTCGTGGCTGCTCTTTCAAGTTACTTTTGGTTTCTGCTATTATCCTGTTTTCCACATTTTCCATTTTGCACTGGTTTGAGATTCTTCTTGGATTTCCTGATTTCATTGCCTTAAGTCTACAATGATACATATCATTCCTCCTACAGACAGTCTTGTATTTCAGTCACAGTTTTCTTTTTTGTTTGTTTCTGCCTCATGTGGCATTCCACATGCAAAAGCACTTTGATCTCAGAACGATAATTACAATGGCAACAAACAGTATATAAAACAATTAAGACACAAACCAGTGTGCTTTCATTTTCTGCCTTTGTAAAGAGCAAGAACACACACACTCTTTTTCCGCCTTTAGTACTGTTAAAAGTTTCAGAGCCCAGAGTGGTGAGATAGAACTACATGATAATATGCAAATTCAGTGGCAGTTCTGTCCTCAATCAACTAAATTGTGTGTGAAAGGCAGAATGAAAATAGGAGGACATATTTAAATTGTGGATTACAAGAGCAAACACAGACAAACAAAATCAAGAAGGGAACATTTCTTGGTTGTTAAAATGAATCCACTTCAGCTATCCTTTGATGGAGATCTGCTCCCTGAATACTTCAACAGTAACTCACCTAGATGTGGCTATCAGGAAATGGCGGAGCTAAACATATGTCTGGTAGAAAACAAAAGAGAAGCACCTGTTGCAAAATAATGCCATCCTGGTTTGTGGCATAGGTGTGGAGTCTAAAAGAGCCAAATTTCTTAATATCAGAGAGTGTTCAGGAGGCAGAATGTGTACATACTGAGAACAGTACCATATTAGGTTTTAAACTAGATTTTCTTTTTCTTACTCTCTCTCTCTCTATTCGAAACACTTTATGTTATAAGAGACATGTGCTTGCACTGTATGCACCACTAGGGCTGCCATCTGGGTGGCACTGTGGTCTAAACCACTGAGCTTCTTGGCAGTTCAAATCTGTGTGACGGGGTGAGCTCCCATTGTTCTGTCCCAGCTTCTGCCAATCCAGCAGTCTGAATGCATAACAGTGCAAGTAGATAAATAGGTACCACTGTGGTGGGAAGGTAAACAGCATTTACCTGCGCTCTGGCACTCATCACGGTGTTCCGTGCACCAGGAGCAGTTTAGTCATGCTGACCATATGACCCAGAAAGCTGCAGACAAATGCTGGCTCCCTCGGCCTGATGTGAGATGAGCGCTGCACCCCATAGTTGCCTTTGACTGGACTTAACTATCCAGGGGTCCTGTACCTTTCTACCTTTTTTTTTTTTTTACAAAAAGCCAAAAGTTGCTGAGTTCTCTTTTTTTAGACAAACCCGAAAGGGCCACCTTTCGGAAATTTCGCCTTTGAAATCCCGGTAATGTCTGGGGAAATCCGGACATATGGCAGCCTTATACACCACCATTAACCTTTGATGGTCTTTCTTAAAAGGCAGGACAGGCAACCTTTCTCAAGCTACACATTCAAGAGTATCACACTTGCACACAGTTGGTTTCAGCATAGTTCTGTTAATGTGCACAGGACATGGCTCTAAGTGGGTGACATGCCCTATAAAGGCAAAGGAATCAATATGGATTGCTGAGAGTATTATCATTATCATCATCAGTGCTTTTTTTTTTAAAAAAAAGGTGCTGGTACTTACTTTGAAGTTGTTACAGTAAGTGCCACACTTTTAACATTTTGGAGCGGGGGTGGGGGAGTCCTGGTACTGTGTACCTCTGAGCGTCCCCAGAAAACACTGGTTGTTGTTGTTGTTGTTTCTATACCACCCGTCATCCAAGGACCACAGGGCTGTTTACAATATAAAAACCATGAAAATACATCCCATTCTAACAAACAAAATCAATACCCCCCCCCCAACAGTTAAAAGGCCATAGATTGTTTCATTAACCAAAGGCCAGAGAGAACAGCAATGTTTTTGTCTGGTGCCTAAAGATATGTAAGGAGGGCACCAGGTGAACCTTTCTAGGGAGAGCTTTCCACAAGTGGAAAACCACTGCAGAAAAGGCCTGTTCTCCTCTTGCTACTCTCCAGAGCTCTCTTGGAGGGGGCACACAAAGAGCCTCAGATAATGGTTGCAGCCACTTATGCATGTATGCCCTGGGGCACATTAAAGGTTCTGTGGAGTGTGTATGTGTGCGTGTATTAACAAAGCACATAGTCACTACATGTGCATTCTACATGCTGGAGCCATGTACCATCCTGAGGAGCTATACTCAAGTAATATGAAGTTAACATCTTGGAGAGGAAATGCATATAGGACAAAATTCTAGAAACAGATCTAGACACAGGAAATGACGTACATATTAATTCCACTGTTAAGATAATGGGTATTTTGCTCTAATGACATGCCTGTCTTTTAAACACAATGTGTGAGAGGATCCTCAAGTTCTACAGCATTGAACAAACACATGTGTTCCTGAGGCCTGTGAACCTCAAAGACACTGCAAGAAGGGAACTGGGCAGTGCTTTGTTAGCTGATTAATTCAGTTCCAGTGCTATGCTCCTTCCCAGGATAGCTTGTCCAACCCCATCCTAGTTATAACCTCTCAGTCAACTGGCTTTGTCCACAAGCACTGCATGCCTAACATTCTCCCAGCAAGGTTTGCAAGATCTAATTTATTGTGCTTTGAGATCCTTGATGAAAGGCGTGACAGGACTGCAAAGTGTTCCGTCATGTCAAAAAGCCTGGGTTATAAAGCCCCCAGTGGCCTCTGGCAGGCGTTTCATGTGACGGGCTCAGAAACTTGCTTTCCTGCTCTCTGAAGAAAGAAAAATCCACCTCTTGCATAGTGTCCCATGACAATCGCCTTAATTAAAACACTGTAGGATGTCGGTGAGCATGATGTTGCCGAGTGAGAAGAATTCCGACACTGAGATTCCGCAGCCTTCGGGGTGACAACTTCAGAGAGAAGGGAGGGTGATTTGAATCATGGAGCTGCTCTTCTTTCTGCTTTCAGAACAATTTCCAAGAATGGGGGCTGCAGATTTTGTGTAGGGCTCGCTCTGTGTTCCACAAACAGTCCTCTTGTGTGCCCAGTTTCTGTTTTCTTTGCAGCCTGTCTGCTCATTTTCAGAGATGATGTTTGCAAAAACAGGTGTCCAATCCAAGTGTTCTTGCTGAGGAGGCACAGGGAGGGAGGCAGATTCCAGATTGGAGATGGGATTAAGTTCTTTCTTTCTGGTTGTTTTTCATTCCTTTGGAAACCTCAGAGAACTTAATCCCACCTCTTTCACCACCCCACCTGATTTCCTAAGTCCTTGTGCCAATGCAACATTCCTTTCAAGCATGACAATCAAATTTCCCAAAGAAAAGGAGCTGGGAAGAGAGAAATTCTAAGATATTGTAAAGGAGGTAATAAACATATTCAGGAGTGGAAATGAAGCACACCACATAGAACAGCATAGTGTAAACGGGATTGGAAATGTACACAAGTGTGTGTGTGTGTGTGTGTGTGTGTGTGTGTGTTTGGGCAAAAAGTGCAAGTTAATAATTATATCAGTCACATCAGTTTTTGGTGTGTGTGCCTGGTTATAAGGGCTGTCCATTGCATGAACACAAATGTTGTCTGAACACACCATTTGAGAGTGGGATCTTTTACTGCCTGTAAGAAAGACTTCACTGCAGGTTCACAAATAATTTCCCAAGAGTCCAGCTTCTGTAGTATTTCATTGCCTGAATTGTATTTAATGTGTGGGTTTAGATGGAAACCCACTGGTACCCTGACTTCTTTAGCTTTGCAAGATCAGTGGTTTCATGCAGTCCTTCCAATAAATTATAACAGAGCAGTGCATTTCAAAACTGACACAGAGGCAGAAACTAGTGCAGTGGGTAGTAGCTGACTATGTCATACTCAGAGGGGATCCATGGAAATAAATGGTATTTAGTTAATTATGATCGACTTCACTGGTTTTAATGGATGTACTCCAAGCATGATGTAGCTGTGATTCTAACTCTACTTACCTGGGTGTAAGCCTCATTGAGTTCAGTGGGGCTTACATCTGAGTAGACATGGTTAGGATTGCTGCTTTAGTTGGATACTATCCAATCTCTTAGAAAAAATATGACGCATACAAGCTCAGCCACTTAAACATTCAAATATCAGTTTAGAAATTTGATATCTGGGGAAAGACTGCAAGTGTTTGGTACAGCCCTATAACAAGGGTGGGGAAAATGGGAGCACAGTAAAAAAAAAAAATCAATTCACGGGTAGCACTTGTCATTCAAGCAACTCAGAAGATTCCAGTCATATGAAGACATAAAATTCAAAATAAAAGTAATTATATGGGAAAACTAAGGTAGAAGATCCTACAAAGTGGGTCACTCCAACAGTGATCTGTGGGGAAGTCTGGCAAAAAAAGATAAGAATATATATGGGCTTGAGATAAGAGCAAAGCTATTCTAAAAGAAACCGTTCTGTTGCCTACTGTACAAGAAATCACCAGTCAGTTAGCAGAACTATTTATAGTCTTTGATGCCAGTAGTGGATATTGGCAAATTCAGCTGGATGACACAAAAGTTCCAGACTATACATTCAATTTATTTTTTGGCAGTTACAGGTTTTTTGGAGGGGGGGCGGAGCAGGGTTGTACTTCTGCAAATCTTTGAGTTACACACACACTGTTTCCCTTTCCTCTTGTATGTGGGTGATGGTATTTTTAGTGCCATGTGGGAATTTGCCCTCCAATTTCTTGAAGGTTTTATTCCCCAGTGAAAGAGGCATGCATTTTTTATGCTTCGTTCTCAAGGCACTTTACAATTTCTTTAGGATTTCTGCAATTGTGTGGTTTTAAGCTTACCTTAATGTTGCAAAGGGGTCAGGGATAGTGTGTGTGTTTTATTCCAGTAAATGTTTTTACTCTGCAACCTCTCCAGCAACCCACACTTCCTTATGTGGGAAGAGCTACTCAATGATGTCTGCCCCTGGGCATTAACAGAAGCATAGGCACTGGGGAAGGCTGCAGAGTGCAGACTATTGACAAGATGTTGTGTTGAATGAATGGACACTCACAAACATGCACCCACCACCTCAAAATTAAGGTCAGCACTACAGAAACCCTGTGTCCTGCTCATGAGAATTTCACCAAATTTTTCTCTCCACTCTGATAATTTTTTAATGTGATTTCTGTTCTTGCCAAGAAATTTTCCGCACAGGGCCGGCTGTTTCTGCTACATAAGGATTGACACACACATAATGAGTTTGCTATTAGTAGCTGGTGGTGCTATTTTTAGAGATTGGGTATGGTAGCCATCTCATGTAATATCTGCTTTGTAAAAAGATGCCACAGGAGACTGAGGTGTGAAACGAATAAACTCTGCTTAACACTTCTGCATTTCTTATGTAAGAAAAGCCCTGCTGGATCAACTCAAAGGCCCGTCTGGGCCAACATTCTCTTTTCAGAAGATACCCTTGCTTATTGAAATTTATTTTGAATAATTGTATACATGATGGAGTCACTTTTTTAGAATAAGAGAATGGCCTCAAGACTTAATATAATGAGTACTGGATATCATACAACCATCTGCAAACTGGGGTACATAAAAGGACACAAGTAGCTGTTTATCAGCCAGGCATAGGCTCTCATATAGGAGAACTGGAACAGTCAGGTATCAGGTGTCAAACCTGCAAGAAAAACCAGAAACTACTTTGCCTCATGAAATTCCAAAAGGACCCAGTTACCGCCTGTCAGAATGGTGTGTAGAAACCTTCAAAAGTGACTGAGCAACATATGACCCCAAGATAATATTTGCTTCAGACTGATGGTTCAGCTGTCTACAAGAGCAACAGAAGAGAGCTGCAGAGTCTTGAGCCGGTGATGGATGAAACAACTGAGAATGCAAGCATACCTATATCAAATATAGACAAGCGAGAGCCTCAAGACAGAACAAATGGAACTCTTGTAACTGAAAAGTGCCAGAGAGACTTCAGAGAAACTTTTTGACACTGAGATGCCTGTGAGTACACAAAGTGGCAGAAAGATAGGGAAAAAAACTACAGATCATAACTACTTCCTTTAAAAAGAGGAAAGGAGTTACTGTGTTACTCTATGGCAGGCATCCCCAAACTTTGGCCCTCCAGATGTTTTGGCCTACAACTCCCATGATCCCTAGCTAACAGGACCAGTGGTTGGGGAAGATGGGAACTGTAGTCCAAAACATCTGGAGGGCCAAAGTTTAGGGATGCCTGCTCTATGGTATTACTATGGTATGTATTATTGTGTTTGTATATTGTAAACTGCCCTGTAATCCTTGGATGGAGGGTGGTATAGAAATTTAATTAATTAATTAATTAATAGGACAGCAGCAAGGTTCCTCACCTAACAGAAGGTAGCATAAAATAAAGTAATTTATGCTGTTTCAAACTCAGGTCTTATTTCATATAAAATGTGATTTCTTTTTTAGCTTTAAAAAAATTGTTCCCCACCACCACCACCCTCAATATTATATATGTATGTGCTTGTGACTGAGAAAGAGTCATTTATAACAGCCCTGCAATATAGTCCAGTTAATAATACAGATTAGAAGTGGGTTGAGGTGGTGTGGATTTTCAGCGAAAAATCTTCCATATAAAATATTGCTCAAATTGCTGCAGAGGTAAAACTAGCTCAGTTGCCCACCTCCAAGCACTTTCCACCCCAATCCTCCACTCAGTTGCATGCAGACATCTTATTTACTTACATGCTGATGTGCTGCATGTTTAGATACTTAAAACAAAGACAAATCATTACATTTTCATTTAAATTAAGTGTAAGGTTTGCAGAATTAGTAAATTACTTTCACAATATGCAAATTTGGCTTTCCAAATATGGGGAACTTTAATGCGGCAATCCTACCATAGTAAGCTTCTTTTCCTTGCCTCCTGCAAGATAACGCCTACTTTTTAGTCACTACTCAGCTCTATCTACTTTATCAGTGCATATGTTTTTGCCCGACTGCCAAATATTGAACAAGAGCATTGTTTCATTTAGCAAGTGACTTAATGTCACCTTTCATTTAACTCGAGAATAGGATTAGACTATGGAATAAGATCCAAGAATCTTATGATAGCTACACCTGCTTGCTTGTTCCAAGGGGACTTGAGCTGCATCTGACTTCATACCCTTTTCGTTTTACTCACTTACACACATCCATTTTTTTCCTTTGGAGAAATCTGTTAAGTAGGGCCCAGGAAACAAGAAAAAGAGGAGCCTTATTGATTTCAAATGTAGAGAGGAACTGAGTTCCCACTGTATCAACACTATTTGGCGTGAAAGTGGCCTTTGTTCCAAGGCACACTGATTCCTTTCAGCTTCTGACTCTCCAGCTGCTGGGAGCTGGGCAGTGTTTTGACGAACGGAGCAAATGCAACGCAGACAGTTGTTTTAATTCTTAGCCAGTTGCCGACATCACTCACAAGGGCCAGAAAAATTAAGAGGGGAAAAAGAGTCTGGATTCTTTCTTTTAGTTAACTCAGCACAAGAACTATATTTGGATAGCAAGGCAGAAAGAGAGCCCATTGGTGAGTGTAACAGATACAGCAGGCTTTGCTTATGCTTGGAAGAGAAGAAGTGGAGCAGTAATTAATATTTTTTTAAAAAAAATCTCAAACCTACTGGAGCACAAGGGGGGGCATAAAACTTTAATTTTCTCTTCACTTCCAATCAAAACCCCAGAAGCTCATTTTCTTTTAAATTCTTCCTAGCTCTTTGCCTGTTTCTTCCTCTTTATTATTAGCATTGTGTATATAGTGCCAGAAATACACAAAAAGTACCTGTAATTTATTCATCTTCCTTTGCAGAACTTCATTTTCCCTATATCAAGTTCAAGTATTTCAACAAACTTACAATTCAAGGAGAAACATGTATTCCATATATATACAGGTGGCGCTGTGGTTAAACCACTGAGCCTAGGGCTTGCTGATCAGAAGGTCGGCGGTTCGAATCCCTGTGACAGGGTGAGCTCCTGTTGCTCGGTCCCAGCTCCTGCCAACCTAGCAGTTCAAAAGCACGTCAAAATGCAAGTAGATAAATAGGAACCGCTACAGCGGGAAGGTAAACGGCGTTTCCATGTGCTGCTCTGGTTTGCCAGAAGCGGCTTTGTCATGCTGGCCACATGACCTGGAAGCTATACGCCGGCTCCCTTGGCCAATAATGCGAGATGAGCGCGCAACCCCAGAGTCGGTCATGACTGGACCTAATGGTCAGGGGTCCCTTTACCTTTATATATATATATATATATATATATATATATATATATATATATATATACACACACACACACACATAATATTTGAGTCCCCAATCGAATTAACTAGCCTATGAACTGTAATCAGTTGATAGATGAACAGAAAAAGATCCCATTAAATCAGGACATGAAGGGAAAATGCATCTTGATCTTTGATTAAAGGGTGGCATATAAATTCAAATCATCATCTTCTGTGTGCTTCCCCAGTAATATTCCAGAAGCATGTTGCTGAATGTAGGATATAGGTATGATGACTAGTAGCCATTGATAACTTATCTTCCATGAGTTTGTTCAATACCCTTTTAATACCATCCAGGTTGGTAGCCATTGCCACATATTGGGCAAGCAAATTTTATAGTTTTAACTATGTGAAGAGGATCTACTTTTGTTTGCCTTGACTCTTCCACCATTCAGCATCACTGGATGGCCAGGGTTCCAGTATTATGAGAGAGGAAGAGAACACTTAAAGATCCCTTTCTCCACACCTTGTAATATTTTACAAACTTTTATCATGCCACACACACACACACACACACACACACGCACACCCCATTCACCTACAGACATTGCAATCTTCCCTTGTAAGGGAGTCACTGAATCCCTTGATCCTTTAATCCTCCTCTTCCGGCATCTTTCCCAACACTACATTATCAATGAGTGCATGGCTCTTTTAATCCACATCTTGCTATGACCCTTCCCTGGAGGAAGACTTGCCTGAAAACAAGGCAACACAGAGTGCATTTTCTCAGAACCATGTGGAATACACAGCCATCTCCTGGTCACACCCATGTCTGCTGTAATTCATGTGGTTCGACATTTGTGGAAACAGCTTTTTGATCCGGAGCTGTGCCAGGAGAAGTGTTGCTTGAGGCATTAGCAGACAGGTTTCCCTTGCTCAAGCCAGGAATCAATCCTTGATGTGTTCAGCTTGGACTGCTGGGCCATCTGTCAGCACAGGCTGTACCCTGCTCTCTGGCCCTGCTAGGCTTCTCTGCAGTTACACAAAGTACCAGCAGGCAGCGAGGAGGTTGTTGGTTGATGTACAGCCATCCTTGTGCTGATGCAGTTGAAAGGAGTAATCATGATGATTGTTATTTTGTTCAGAGAAATGTTTACAGGCCCCATAAAGACACAAATGCAGCAGCCCTCATCTATAAAATCTGTATTTGATTTATTCCAGCTTGTGGCACTGACTGGCCAGACTTAGTTGCCAGATTTCCATCCTGTTCTGCCACCTCTTCCTTTGAACTTACCCTTCCATCATAATTACTTTTTCAAACACAAAGGCTGTAGCAGTTCTTGCTGCATGGGCTACCCTGTTGCTAGGCTTCATAGAGTGATATGCATGGCTCTTCTGGTGCTTCATGTGATGGCTGAAATGTCAGTGGAAATCTCTGGGATATGTGCTCCAACTCAGCATTCTGTCTCCAACATCCTCCTAGTTTGGACCCAGATGAGAATCCCTTCCCCTCTACAGATTTGTAATCAAGGACGCTGCTTGTAAACATATAAAGTAACACAGATCTCTGTGTGGTCCCTTTGTCATCTTAACAGACATCTGTACCACCCTGCGGAACGATACTGCTGCCTAATGTGCCCTCCCCACTAATGAATTATTTCCCCTGGCTTTTGATTCTTCAGTTAGGAAGATAAAAATTCAGCACCACTCAACACCTTGTTGCACTTCTTCCATGGGAATGGCTGTATATGAACAGAGGCAGATTTAAGGAAGTGCAATGATTTTGGTTGCACTGGGCACAGAGCCTCAGGGGTGCTGCAGGGAACACCACAACTATGATTTGGAATTGAGGTCGAGGGGCACCAAATTTTGGTGTCACACAGGGCGCCACTGAAATTTGAGACCCCACAGTCTGCCACTGATATGAAGGTCAAGGAGTTAATGGGATCCTTTGAGGAAAAAAATCTGATGTGGGTTGAGGAAACCAGGAATTCTCCTTAGACACAAATTCATTACTTGGTCTTTGGCAAATCACTTTTTGTCAGCCTGTCTGCAAAGCGGCAGCATTGCTGTAAAGTATTTTGTACATTGTACATGGAAAAGATATTGAATACCAGTAAATTGATCCACTATTAATAATCAATATTTTGAATCCTATTGCTTTCCTTTGCTTGCCAAGATTGAGGGTTTCCATTTTATTCTTTTGACTTTTCCCTGCCTTGCTTCAGTCAGATAAATTGTTCAGATAGAAAGCTCTGCTGATGGACTCTGAGGAAACTCTAAGTCCCTGTTGAATGACATCAGTGGGTAAAATAAGCTTGGAAATAGTGAAACAGAGGTGGCCTTGCCATTTGGCAGACTGAAGTGGTTGCCTCAAGCAACTGATTTGGGGTGTCATGAAAGGGTAGCAAAATGTTAGTTATTTAACTTATTATTGTTGTATTTTTACTATCTCCTGTGAAAAAAATAACTTGGCCAGTCTTGGATACTATGCACTTTGACTTGTAGGGGATGGCACTTAAAATATGTCGTGGGCCAGCTCTGAAGTGTCTATTCTAAACTGTAGCTGCAACCTGCAATATTTTGAGAAGAAATCAAAATCAGTTGACTAGTGGTGCTCTGAGGACTTCATTCAGTCAGGGCCTGTGTATCAGTTCAGAAGTACTTTGCTATCAGTAAGCATATTGGCACAAGGATACTAGTATCTTAAACAGAGGTGTAGCTAAGGGTCCCTTGGCTCAGGGTGCAAGGGATTTCCCCCCCTTAAAAATCACTTTCTGCAGAGAGGGACAGGAAGCTTCTCTCCCATTTGATCTTGCTGTGACAGCAGCATTGCGTTGTCATACATCATAGACTCCATAGTCTGATAGGTGATTTTTTTTACCCCCTCCCCTGGGCCTGGGCCCCTGGTGGGGGCCAGTTTTGCCAACCCCTAGGTACACCTCTGATCTTAAAATAAGTGACACAATATGATATAATAATAAAAAAGTGGTGGAAAGATCTGAACTTGAGTGGAACAGCAAGGAATCAGAATGATTGTGTTTGCTAATGTGATGCTCCGCAAGATACTTTGCGCCATTGTAAACATAAAACTGTCTCCTTGTTAACTGTGGTTAAGAACTCAGAAGTTGGCTTCAGAAATACATTCTCTATCCTAGAAGCCTCTCCTTGCCTGCCTGTGTGCAGTTAAGGGAAATGTCAGCACCCACCTCAGCTATGCTTAAGACAATGGAGCTGGTCCATTAGGGCAAATGGGGGCCTGCCCCACCAGTCTTAAGCATACCTGCCAAGTTGCTGTCAGAGAAATAAGGGACCGGGCCGGAAATAGCAGACCGGAAGTAGCGCTGCCACCATTTTGGAACTGGGCGGAGCATGCTCAGAAGTGACTTTTGATGCTGCTTTGCCCAGTTCCAAAATGGCCACCGTGCCAGAATTCCCCCTGCAGCCATTTTGAAACTGGGCAGAGCAGCATCAAAAGTCGCTTCTGAGCATGCTCTGCCCAGTTCCAAAATGGCCGCCGCGCCAGAATAAAAAAATCCGTTTTTCAGCTAGGAAGAGCTGGAAAAACGGGGATTTCCCGGGGAAAACAGGAGACTTGGCAGCTATGGTCTTAAGTTGTTCCCACCTGCCTGCTTGCTTACTTACAACTGGTTCAGGGGCGGGAACTGTCTATCACCCAATAAAGGTGAGCAAAAACTGATTTGATCCCCAAACCAGACCTGACCCCAGATTGGAATGGGATCAGACAATCAGTTTCTTCCAACAGTGTCTGAAGCTGAGTGGTGTCAAGCACCTACCCCAAAACAAGGGATATTAGCGACTGAGCAAAGCAGTCATAAACATTCATGAGCAGGCACACTTGCTTTCTTAAGGGCTGCAGCTAATCATCACACACAGAGATGCATCCATCCCATATTGGGCCCACATTAGAATGAAAGCAGTGGTGGGAAGGGGCAATCTATTTACTTACATTTCTAAGAATGTTACATGTTTTAATTTTAAAATTTATGTGCTCACTCACTGCAGAAAGTTCAGCAGTGCATAGCTTGTTTTCTTGATTTATCGTGCAAACGAGTGAATGTTTGCTTTATTCCCTTTCTTTCTAGGTGTCTCAGGTTCCCGTTGAATCATGTGAACAGTACACAACCTGTGGAGAATGTCTGAGTTCAGGAGACCCTCACTGTGGTTGGTGTGCTCTGCACCATACGTAAGTTCAGCATTAACTGGTTATTATTATCTTAAGATCAACTCAAATACCTCTTAATTCCTTCCATATGTGATGCCATTATTACTTAATTAATGCAATTCTAAAAGCCACCATCACTATACCAGTTAGGGGTTTGGTTTTTTTTTTCTTAGTTCACATGATAAAAATCTTTCAGCTTTTAGAGAATACTGCATTTTGCAAGAGAGAAATTAATGCAAAAGAGTAAGGCAACATGGAATATTCCTTCAGGACACTAAATCTTATATACACACATATTTTAGGCATCTGAGTGATCCCTAAATCTTGCATTGTTTTCAAAAACACTATGAGCAGAATCATTTGCATTTTCACAGGCAGTCGCATCAGCACAATAATCCCATTTTCATTTACATCGGTATTGTGATGTGGCTGTAAGATCTGGGCAAATAAATGAGATAGAAAAGAAATGATATGGAACTTATGATGCTTTCAAATAATAGTAGTAATCATTTTCAGCTTCCAAGTTACCTAGACATGTGTTTTTTACCATTAATGTGATGCATTCATTAGACATTTTCTTATATCAAACTCCAGAAACAGCCACAATCTCCTCTAAAACCTGCTTATTTTAGCCCAAGATTGTCAGTTCAATCTTATTGCAATGTCTCTCCTGTACTTTGTTTTCTCTTTGCTTCTATTTCTTTTCTACAAAACAAGCTACCGCACACCTGCCAACAGCCTTTCCTGGCATCAATCACTTCCCTTACATTGTAACCTAACAGAATCACTGTTTAAATACCACTTAGAAATTTCAGAAAGGCTGTATACTTCAGTCTCTGGCTTAAACCCTGCAAAGTAATGAAATTGTCCAGGCTTCCTAGCCTAGCTATTCTCCACTGAGCTTGTCAGGGTCTGTTGGGACAAAGGATAAAGGTTTTCTAGGCAACATCCTGGGGAAAGCTTCGGAAGCTGTGCCTCTGAATTATTGAGGTGTTTGGCATCTTTTTCTCTCCCACAATGGCAATGCTGCCTCAAGCGGAAGGGGTGCCCAAAGTTTGAAGGAGGGAGAGGCCTGGAGTTCACTTACAGAAAGGAGTCCAAAAAACCCCTTGGGCCTGTTGCCAGCACTCCCATTAAATGTTTAGCAGTTGGGGTGGAGGCAAAGGGTACCCACACAATAGCAGCTGGCAAAATGCCCATGCAGCAGGTGTTGAGAGAGTGACAGGGAGAGAGCAGAGGAAGGCTCTGATGAAATATCCTGATTGGATCAGAGACCTGCATATAGCAGGCTAATTTCTATGCCACTTTGTCAGAAGGCATTTAACTTCCAAGGCTCGTTGCGACATTAAAAAAACAACAACAAACAGTTTTGTCTTTAACCTGCTCCTCATGCCATTTTGAAGTCAAAGCAAAGCAAATGCAGATGGGTTTTCCATAAAGTGCAGCTTCTGTTTGGGCATAAAAATAAGCACTGGGTTTTCCAAAATACTAAACATCCAGTTGCATGCAGCCTCTCAACAAAACCTTTCTACATCACAGTTCTACCAGAACTGGGGAAGCTGCAGTCAGAAAGGGTGGTTCTCCCTCTCCCTCTCTCCCTTTCTCTCCCTCTCTCTCTGCAACTTTTAAAGGTGTAAAAGTTGATTAAGAGCCTAGATTTGGCAAGTGAAAGCAGTATACATAAGTACATAGGTGCTCAGAAGCCTCTTTGAAAGAAGAAACCGACATTTTTAAAAACTGAAGCATCTTGGGATCACATTCTGCAACATTCCTATTGGCCTAATTCTCAAGTTTGAAGCTAAACTCACTAGGGTTGTTGTTAGGGCAGTGGCAGGGGCTGCTGTTAGGGCTTAAGCCATTTTAGAGCAATGTTTTGTGCATTCTGATCAGCTCTGGGTGCATATTGATTGCCTCTGACTTTCTGTCCTCCCTCCTTTCTTTTCTACTGGTGCAATCTACTGGGGACTACCTCTTTGTGTAAGCCCTTTCTTCTCCAGAGTTTTGTGCGGTGGATGGGTACCTTAAAACAAGGTTAGCCAGGGTGGTGTCTTCCATATGTTGTTGGACTGCAATTACCATTATCCCTTACCATTGACCATTCTGGCGAGGGCTGATGAGAAGCTGAAGTCCAACAGTATCTGAAAGGCACCATGTTGGCTACCCCTCTTGTTGTTGTTGTTGTTGTTTAGTCGTTTAGTCGTGTCTGACTCTTCATGACTCCATGGACCAGAGCACCCCAGGTGCCTCCCGCAGTTTGGTCAAACTCATGTTAGTAGCTTCGAGAACACTGTCCAACCATCTCATCCTCTGATTTCCCCTTCTTCCCCTCTTAAAACATGCCATAGTTCCATCCTTCCACTACATAAGCTAGGGTAAACTTAGTGACTAGCTTTCCTACATTTGCAGAGGTTCGGCCTATAATCCTAATCACATTTGCCAGGAAGTAAATTTAATTAAGGCAGCGAGACTTACTTCTGAGTAGGCATGCATAGGATTGCGCTGTCAGCTGTTCTTTTTTCTTGACCTGCAGAGGCTCAGTATGAAAAGGTTTGAGACTGTGTGGTTCAGACTCTTAAGTTCCAACACCAGAAAGAAAGATTAATAGATTAGTTAGCCTGACCTCCTGCATTATACCTTGCATAGACAACAGATGTTGAACCACTAACTCCTGCAAAATCCTTCTAATCATTGCAAAAGATGTTTTGCTAGGAGTTGAACCTTAGACCCTTTGCTCCTCCAGATGGATTCTTGTTCTCACATCAGAAAGTGTGGCAGGTTCACTGCTTTGTGTTGTTCAGACAAACAGGGAATACCTAGCTAATTGCAGTCTCTTTTGATTAAGCTGTTCAAGCCATGGCATAAGGTCTTTTCTAGCATAATATTGCCTATATTTCTTCCCCTTCCCAATGTGTCCACAATAGAGAGGTCAGGAGTCATTTGGGAGATGAGGGAGGCCAGCAACGGAAAATAGACCAGTGCCTTTTCTGAAAGAGATCTCAGAGAGCTGTCTGACAGTGCCTTCTTGAGGATTAATGGGCAGACAGTCAGCAATGTATGGAAGGTAGCTTCCAACATTTGGCCAAGGAAGAAAAGGGGATATGCAAGACTGATTCATACATCTATTTTTCATGCATCTGGTGTAACATTCAAAGGGGAGCAAGTACACCTTCACTGCAATGCCCTTGTATCTGGAACCTGCACATTTGCCACAAGAAAATGTCCCCCGCCTCTCACTTGAAGCATGAAAATCAAGTGTGAGAGTCAGTGGCATATCTGCTTTTCCCACTTTGGCATGACATCTGCAACTGCTGTCAAGTTCACACCTACACAGATACAAAAACACTTGTGATTCATGAAGACAGAACAGAAACTGCAAGCAAGAATACTCGTCTCCAGAGAAAGTACAGTACGGTGGTACCTCAGGTTACGAACTTAATTCATTCCAGAGGTCCGTTCTTAACCCAAAATTGTTCTTAACCTGAGGCACGCTTTCGCTAATGGGGCCTCCTGCTGCCGCTGCGCCACTAGTGTGTGATTTCCATTCTCATCCTGGGGCAAAATTCTTAACCTGAGGTACTACTTCTGGGTTAATGGAGTTTGTAACCCGAAGTGTTTGTAACCTGAAGTGTTTGTAATCCAGAGTGCAACTGTTCTTAATTTGAATCAGGCAGATCCCCACTGCTGAGCAAGAAAACCTGTTTTTAAAGCTAGCATTCATCCCTAAGTTGTGTAAAGTAATCTTCTGAAAGAATCTCCCTCTGAGTAAACCCAGAGTGGCCACATTTCTCCCATTAAAGGGCAGAGTTTTTAGACAGACACAGGTCTTACTTGTTTTGAAAGCAACCACTAAATAACATCCCGCTTGCTCCTACTTTCTCAATAGACTTGACATCAATCAGCTTTGTCAGATGTGATCCTTAATTGTCTCCATTGGAACAGTGTTTCTCAGCCAGCTGTGGTGTACTTGAAGCAAACGGGAGTCTCAAGGAAGGGTCAGGATCCTCAAGTCACTGATACTTCTAAGGTTGCTTCCAGATGACCTGTTTATTGAGCATTCATCCTGATTTATTTGCACAAAGTTAGTGGGGAGATTATAGAATGTTAGTTGTTTCCTGGGCATTCATTTTGATCTGGTTGCAATAAGTTTTTATGATGCAATAAGTTTTTGCAAGCATCTATCACCAGAAACAGAACCCAGCTGGGACAATAATTGATGAAGCACCATTGCAATAATTGTGATGACTTACTAACACCACAGAGCCAGTCAGTAGCAAAGGAACATTTCAGCCTCTGGGACCCTTATTCCCAGTTCTGACATGCAGCTCTTCTTAATATAATCCCAAAATCCCTTCTTAGGTAACAATTGAAATGCAAGGCAATATGTGACACTTGGTGGGTTTACAGATCAGAATAAAAATCTACTGGTCCCAAGACAGCCAAATGCAGCATGGAGTTGCAAGTTTATACAGAACATGCTACAGTGGCTCTGTTCAGTCTAATCATATTTTATCAGCCTCTCCTTAGAATTTTCCTGCCTCAAAAATGTCTTCTTTGAGCACTGATTATTTTTTAAGCCCTAGTCTGAACCTTATGAATGTATTAATCTTACTGTTCCCAGAGCTGCTCTCCTATTTGCTTGGAGGCTTTTAGCACATGAGTGTTTGTATTTCAGTTGTCAGCTCTTGCTTCTAATTGTTATGTTCCCTTCGTCAGATGGGTCAGTTGCCTCAATGATCTGCACAGAAGAGGTTGGAGGTCAAGGCAGTGTTGTTCACATTGCATTTTTAGGGGGCTGATAAAGGCAGATAAGAATATGGACATTTGGGGTGGTGATATCATTTTATGGCCAACTTTTAAATGCTTGATGCTACTTGTCATTATCTCTTGGATGAAGATGTCAGGCAGATTTATAGGTCACTCAGCATTCCCAATCTGTGAATTACAGGCCACCTCCTCTTGAGCTGGGGCTCTCAAAGTTCACATCTGATTCAACAGTGCATGCATGAGTGCACTTTGCTTCTTCCAAGCTCTGGACACATTCACAGAGTTCATTTCCATTTTTGTACAAATGCAAAATAACTCATTTTTAGGATTTGGAGAAGAACTTGTTATTCCACACATTTATAGACAAGTTGGTGGTGGGTGATGATAGTGGGAAGCTGGTGAAAAGAGAGGATGTTGGAATATGGAACAACCTTCACACTGTCCCCAGGGGCCTGCTTTCTGCTGTTAGAAATGTGGGGTGCTAAAGCCAGGAAGTTGAGTGAGGAAAAGGGCCCACAAACAGCTTAACTAAAAAAAGAGGGCAGATTATGGAGTCGGTTCTGAAGCAGGAACCAGAAGATAGTGTGGCACATGAGTTCTGCTACAAAGAAGATGGTTTATAGAATCATAGAATTGGAAGGTCCCTTGAAGATAATCTAGTTCAACTTCTGCAGATGCAGAAAATGCACAGCTACTCCTACAGTGCATCTGGTGACAATTTAGTTTCTGACAAATGAGAGTCCACCTTAACGAAGATTGGTTCCCAAATATTTTATAGAACCTGTGTGCAAGTCCTATTCAAGATTGCTACTTTTCTTCCTTTTATGGACATTCAAGTGATGCTGAAAACTACTTTGTTGAGTCCCCACCTGTCACACAGCTTTTTAATGCACAAAACCTCTGTCAGGAAAACTACTCTGGGTGCTTTCAGTTAGAGATGAATGATGATCTTAATTTTATCTTCCCCTAACATTTCACCACAGCAAGATCCACCAGCATCAAATCAAGGGTGAAAGTTGGTGGCAGCAAAGATGTTCCGAGCCCTGTGAGAAACACTGTTCACCTCATCACAACCTTTCTGCCTTGGATTTTGCTTTGAGCAGTGTTCAGCAGCATCTCTTCATGCCATACTTCAGAAAGCCTTGGCTTCTCCATAAAATCTCATTTTTAAAAAAATCAATGTTAAAATGGAAGGAAAGAATGTTGTCTTATGTGCAAAGTATCCAGCAGCTGGTGTGCCTACTAAATGACAGTGTCTTCGTGTTAAACTGAGAAGAACGGAAGATCTTATTCCGCCTCCTCCTCTTCCTCCTTCTTCATTAGCCACCCTGTTGTTCTGGTGGCAGGTAGAGTCCACAAGGAGACTGCTCAAGAGTCTCCTTGGCCCAGTAGGATCTATAACCTGCAGGGCTCCTCCATATGCTGCTGTTTGCTACTATGTTATTGTCTTCAGACCTATTTATCTCTGTTAGGTCTGTTGCCATAAATAGTATGATAAAAAAGAGCCATTCCGGCAAGTCAATGAGATAAAGGCTCCAGTCAAGAGCTCACTTTAGAGCAATCTCGCCGATTCACTTAAAACACAATAATTCTTTTCTTTGGCAGCATTCATATTTTGGTCCATTATATTCAAGTAAAGGAGAAGGGTTCAGGGAGAAAATAGCGGTATCAATTGCCAGGTATCTCTGTGGCTGTTTGCAAAGGGGAAATGGTTAGTACTCCCCCACCCCTCTGCCGGGGGCAGGGGGGGCTATTGAGAAGCAAATGGTTTTTCAGTGAAGATTCCTGGTTTTGTGAGCTGTTCTTGTCACCTCATCTGGAGGAAGTTGGTCACAGAAAGCTTAAGACTCTTTGTTGAGCAGTCAGCATGTCTGCTTATGTAGACATTTTATGCTAGCTTGAATCCAGCCATCACAAAAGGAAAACATTGAAACTTTTTTTTTTTGCTATGTGCATTGAATGTGCATTTGTTTTTGTTTTGTTTTTTGCTATGTGCATTGAAGCTGTGTTTTTTTGTTTTTGTTTTGCTATGTGCTTGCTTTTCATTACATCTGATCTCAGTAGAAAGAGAAAAACTAAATCCCCTTGCTCTACTTACAATAGCCAACATGGAGGCCTCCAGAGGTTGGACTACAACTTCCATCATCCCCAGCCAGCATGACCAATAGTTATGAATGACTTGAGCATAAGTTTAGTAACATATGGAAAGCACCACATTGGTTACTCCTGGCTTACGGTAACAAAATGCTTCTAACAGTAGTTTGAAGAAGGAGTCTATAGAAGGGCATAAAGTTCTGGTGTGGGGCTACAGAGTCTTTCAGCATTTATTCATAATTATGTGACATGTCCAGAGTGGCTAATGTGGTGCTTTCCAGATGTTTGGGACTATAGTTGCCATTGGTCACATCTGGGTGGCACTATTCTGGCTACCTTTGCCATACTGATTTTATACTAAAACATTGCACCTGGTGGAATTCATATACAGGGTGAGTCCTTTAAAAGAGGCCCTGTGGATACAGAGGACACACGTCCATGGGGCCTCTTTTAAAAGACCCACCCTGTAGTACTAGTTCCCATGTGTTTGTCTAACACACAATGCAAAATCTTTAATCAAAATGGCTAGAAGATAGATACACATCTACCTTCTTAAAGAACTGTTGTATGAAAACTGTCTCCCTAGCAGAAGGGGCAAAATGACAACTTTCAGGCAGAAAGTGTGTAGGGTTGCCAGACTCAATAGAGGACAGGACTTCTGTGCCTTTAATTGCCCTGCTCTCTTTTGAGTCTGGAAACCTTAAAGAGAAACCAGCAGGCCCTTTGTTTAATTTCCAAGCAAAGGGTCTGCTGGTTTCTCTTTAAGGTTTCCAGACTCAAAAGAGAGCAGGGCAATTAAAGGCACAGAAGTCCTGTCCTCTATTGAATCTGCCAACCCTAAAAGGTGTGTGTGTGTGTGTGTGTGTCTAAAAAAACATATTGTTGCAAGGGGTGTGTGTCTGAAAATTATATTATTCATCTTCATTGAAAACTAGTAGCAGAGCAGTCCATAGCTCTGAAAATTAGAAGTGTCTTGCAACAGCTGAGAACAGGCACCATCAAGGTTCACTGTGCCACATTCACGTGTGGGGATTGAAACATACCAGATAATTCAAATAAGCCAAGCAAAAGAAAAGAAAAGAAAAGAAAGTGCATGGCTACCTTACACCCCAATTTCCTAGAAAAATTATTTTTTCTTCCTCTATTCCTTCAAAAGAAACTGGGCAATGAGCATGAAAACAGACCCCATTCCCCTCCAGATAAATTTGTTTTACTTTCCTCTTCCAGACAAGGCCATGAACCATGAATGCCACCTTTTGTTCTGGGCCCCCTGCCCCATCCTCATCATGTGCCTTGTTATTTACCCTGCTGCACTGAATAGCACTGCAGGCAGAACTACAGCATCCATGGTGCTTCTTTAATAGCACTCCTTCTTCTTCTCACTTTCTCAAAGCTGTTTCTTAGTGTGCTCAATGACCTCTTAGCCTCTCGTGATGAAGAAAATGGAAAGATGGAGGGACGATTAGCCTTTTCTCTCCATTTTTCTTCATTTTGATAGGAGCTCAAGAGTTTCAGCCCGCTCTGGGGGCCTTCTCAGATGAAATGGCTTTGGTGATGAGCCAGGTGTCCAACACATGCCAGCTGCAGTGCTCATAACTCAGCTTGTGACACGTAATGGCTTCTATTCAAAGAGGAGTGTTGGGGGGAGGAGAGAGCCTTGGAGACTCAGGCATGATAACAGGCCTTAACTCTAGTGTCTCCAGTGTGAGGGAGAGGAATTCAAGCTTCAAGCCCCTTCACCTCTCTGGGAAGGAGATTAATTAGCCACAGGTTTTGTTTTTAACTAAAGCATAGGTGTCACGCTGCTCTTGCCTTCCTCTGGCATTTGGTTCTTTAAGTCTGCGTGGCTTCATTTTCTAATGTTTAGAGGGGAGGGGGAGAGAAAAGGGCCACAAGCAGACACAAAGTGTTGGCTATTCAGTCTCCATAACTGAGGCTCTGTTTCCAACGGCTTAGCATACAAAACCAGGCATAGGCAAACTCGGCCCGCCAGATGTTTTGGGACTACAACTCCCATCATCCCTAGCTAACAGGACCAGTGGTCAGGGATGATGGGAATTGTAGTCTCAAAACATCTGGAGGGCCGAGTTTGACTATGCCTGGACAAAACCATGTCTCCTTCATTTTCAGAATTTAAACAAAAAAAAAAAACCTTCCAGTAGCACCTTAGAGACCAACTAAGTTTGTTATTGGTATGAGCTTTCGTGTGCATGCACACACTGAAGAATATTCATTCAGATACTGTATACATCTGAAGAAGTGTGCATGCACACAAAACCTCATACCAATAACAAACTTAGTTGGTTCAGTTGTGCTGTTACAGATGCAACATGGTGTTTCTTCTCTCTGTGCTCCTCCCAGCAGTCATTTATCCTTTGGTCACTACTGTGGATACATACTGGACTATCATCTGTTACTTGACTTTTTGAAGAATTTTAAAATGGGAACTTTATCTTGAAAAAAATCTGCTTTCAGCTGAAGGTGCTAAGGCCTGTCTGGTGCTGATGGGAGTTGTGGTTCAACAACATCTGGACGGCACAGTGTTGGGTAGTACTGCCCTTTGCTCACCATCGCCTGAGCCTCTTTCAGACGTTTATCATGACATTGATATTCATGGGCAAGATAGTGTCTTTAATTGTGTATGAAAAATTAGCAAAAAATAGCAAGTTTTCTTTAGCCCACTCTCAACCCCAGGCAACAAAGCCCAAATAAATTAGAATATGGGGTTTTCCCCCCTAGAATGGTCCAGCGACACACACAGGCCAGTCTAATACTGATCAGACTCTATAGTAAAATCAGCACCCTGTAGCAGTAAAAGCTTCATGATTATGAAGCACAGGCATTCAGGCATGCCTGGGACATTATACATAAAAGGCAAAGGCGGCTGTAACACGAACTGTTGCATATCTCTTATCTCTCATTTTGAAAACAATTTTGGTTATAAGCACAACCTTGATTAAAATCTGTTAGAGTCAATGGGAGCCAAATAAAATTGCTTTATTGACCAGATAGCCCACAAGCCCCTTTACTGGCCAACCTTGCTCTTTATTCCACAGATTATTCTGGTTTCAGCTGATTTTCACTCCCTGATATGCCAGACTTGGATTCCCCGTAGCTGAGGGATCTGTGCCTTGACTGATAATGGTTTCTTTAGCTCTTGGAAAGACTGGCGCAGGATGCGACGGATGGGTTTAAATCGTGAGTGAATTGGAGAAAGTGAACGTTATGTGGGCTTTCAGAACCAGTGATGAAGTCCGTTAATTAATACGGAGGTGGTGCATTAAACTAAAAAAGAAAAAAACTATTTTCCTCCCACAGTAGACGGCGAAAGGCATTTCAATAGGACTAGGCCTCCTACACACAGACATTCAAATTATGTAAATTTCTATCTGAAATGTAGGCGTATGGCCAGTGTATGCAAAATGTTTTTCAGTATCTTATTGCTCTGTGGATGGGAATGGCTGGAACTGGCCAAATACAAGGCTGTACGACCAAATTTTAAGAGTCTTGCTTATCTGCTTACCCTGTACTTTTCATATCAGGTGTTCCCGGAGGGACAAGTGTGAGAGGGCAGATGAACCATATCGATTTGCAGCCAGCATCAAGCAATGCATGAGCATCATTGTGCAACCCAGCAGCATCCCAGTTTCTGAGCACAGCCTTCCGGTAGGTAGCCATGGTGGGTGGTTGCTTGCTTGTTTAAACAGCATTTTCTTTGTTTATTCTCTGAAGTACTCCTAGTATTATTAATTAACTATTAAATTTCCATACTGCTCTTCACCTGAAGTTCACAGGGTGGTTTAGAATATAAAACCGCAAAAATACATGCATACAACCACAACAAGAACAAGAACAAGAACAAGAACAACAACAACAACAACAACAACAACAACAACAACAACAACAACAACAACAACAACAACTCAAATATGGTATTATTGTATGCAGCATGATGTGTCATCAAAGAAAATGGCGCAAGAATGATTTTGCTTAATACTTCCTACTAGAGCAGCCTTCGCCAACCTAGTCCACCCCCACCAGATGTTTTAGATTAGAACTCCCATCAACCCCTAGCCACCACACAATGGCAAAGGCTGCATAGTAGCCAAAAAGAAGAATTCCTTTTGCAATCCCCACCCTCAAAGCAGTGGGGTGGGCAGTGCAAAGATCTAATATCGTTTCAACTTAGAACTGTGAGAAGATGGACGCTGTAAGGTTACTTACTCTGTATGACAAAAAAGAAAAAGAAACCCTACATCAGCTATGACATTGATTTTAAAATCATGCTTAGTATTGCCAGTTACAGAGTTATAAAGGCTACTCCATAACCCTCTCAGAGGGTGGAAGCTGCAGTTCGAATCATTCTCTGTTAACGTTCAGCTGCTGGTGCTATAGCTCTGAAGCAGCCGCATGCAACTCAGTGATAATTGTCTTTTTACAGGCCACTGTGAGTTTGGTTTCTGGAGTGTTCCCACTGGTGGATAAAGAACCAATCCTTGCTGAGTTCTGTGTGTAGCATTGGTACCTGTTCTATAACCTTGCTGTGCGTCACCAGTGGTTGTCCAACAGAAATGTTCTTGTTGTACACTGGGAGCTGAGCAGTTAATGGGAATAGGCCCTAAGCAGATATGATTGGCTGATCAATCACTCATTTTGAATGGAAAATATAACCTCATTATATTTTCAAATGGCAAGTGCACAAAAGTTCCCCTGGTTGAAACATGAGGTGCCTGCGATTTTATTAAAAGATTTGAACTGTTAGGCTGTGAGAAAATAGTCAATTCCACCTCTGCCTGCTGGTATTATGACTCTTCAGGTCTGTGGAGCAACTAGATGCTAACTAGTGATTTTGGAAACAGTTGAAGAGCAGCCTGCATCTTTGCTTCTCATCTCTTTGAGAAAGAGAATAAATGCCCCACTTTCCCTTTCCCTTCTCTCTTATGCAATGACAGGTGGTGATCTCTTTCCTTTTCTGCTCTTTGGTTTTGTTTTGTTGTAGCTCAGCTTGCTGGTGAGAGACGCACCTGACCTGGCGACTGGTATCACTTGTGTATTTGGAAACCTCACTGAAGTTGAAGGCCAAGTTTTGGGCAACCAAATTGTATGCATTTCGCCAGCATCAAAAGATGTTCCTGCCATACCAGTGGACCAAGGTGAGCTGGCTTATGATTTGAGGTACAATATAGGCAGGCAACACATCGTACACACTGCAGGAATTTGTGGCACAAAAGGACAGGAGCTGGCTGGCTGGCAGGGTTGACTGGATTTAGATTTAGACCTGCACTCCTGCCTTCCCCTCCAGTGATGTGTAGATAAAGTTATTTTTCCCAAGAGCAGGCAAGAAAGGGATATCATCCACAAACCTGGCTTCCCAGTAGTGTAATTCTACCCAAATTTATGTACCACACAAATTTAAAAGTCAGTCTCCAAGCCATCTGCTTTTTGGGCTCTGCATCATTAGGGGTCTCAGTCTTTTGTTATCTGAGGCGGGCCAGAAAGGAGGTAGTGTGGGTGTTACTCACACTCTGAAGTATGACTCAGTCACCATGAGTGGGTGGAGAAGTCTTCTAATTTTTGGGCTGTTGCTTTGCTAATGCCATGGCTGTCAAACTCTCTCTGACATACACAGTTACCAAACAGCTCATTGTTTCAAACTTGTTTTCTCATTGGCTGATTTCCAAATATCCATACTTTCTTCTTATCTGTTTTATATGCAGAAAACACTTAATGAATATGCACATAAATCCAGGCAGCCCTGAAAGTTCTGAACAGGGCTCAGCACAAACTCCTGATGCAGTTCAACTAGCATATTCGTTTTTCTGATGATTTCATCTCCTCCCCCTTTAATTCTGACTTTGGAGCCATCAGAGGAATACATTTCCATAAAGTATTGGAAACATTATGCACACCTTTGTTCACATCCTTCTAATAAGTACCTGGAACATATGTGAAATAATCAGGAAAGCATGACCTGTCAGTCTTAGGCACGGTATTTGTGTTATCCCAATGTTGTGGGAGTTTCAGCATCAATGGCACTCCTTCTTACAGCATTGGGATAACATGAGAAGCCCCTGGACCATACAGCAGTGCAACCTGTCTTGTCAGCATTATCCCTGGGAAACTGGGTTATCATGTAGAAAAGGCGCAGCCTGGCATTCTTCTGCATGTCCCTCTGCTTCTCACATAGGCCTAGTGGATAGGAAGGCTGCCTTATACCAAGTCAGATCAATGGTCCATCTAGTTCAGTATTGTCCCTACTGACTATCGGTGGCACTCCAGGGTTTCGGACAAAAAACATCCCCAGTCCTTTCTGGAAATGCCAGGGATTGAACCTAGGACCCGCTGCATGCAATGCAGATGCTCTACCAATGGGCCACAGCCCTTCCCCATATGAGTATCAGGCCTTGAGAGATGGTGACAGAACACAAGAGAAGAAGTGGTTTCTTAGGTATGCTCAGTTCAGTCGTTTTAAGGTTTTATACTTCAGAAGAGTGCCATTTGCTAGTGTCTGGAAGGCATTAGGGATCCAGTGCTAAAGCACCAGTGGGATGCGACCCAGTATCCTCTTAGAGCAGGAGGCAGGTCACTGCACACTGTCACAGCTGAAGATAAAAGCCTTCTGTTTGGCTTTGAAGCTCTGAATTATGTTTGCCACATCCAAGTTAGAAAGAAAAAGTTGCAAGGATCTCCCTGGAGTTGTGGGGAAGCAAACTTGCTTGCAACTCAAGTCCAGCAAAATGGAGGAAAGATGCCCCAAAGATACTGAATGATATATGCGGAATCTGAAATATTATATCTTTATGTTTCAATTATCTACTCTCTCTTTCTCCAGATTGGTTTGGGATAGAGCTGCTTCTGAAATCCAGAGAGACAGGCAAGATGTTTGTCAGCACAGAATTCAAGTTCTACAACTGCAGTGCCCACCAGCTGTAAGACACACTTTTCTTGTTCTTCCTAATCTATCCGAACATGAAGGCTTTATCAATAATGCTAGATCTGTACTATAAAGGTTTCTCAGCACAGGAAAAGTCTCTGTCTGTGCAGACCTATATCTGTATCTATTCAGAAAAAAATCCCATTGGGTTCTGTGGGGCCTACTCCTAGGTAGGTGAGTAAGCCCCACAGCCTGTGCAGCCTGTGTCAAACATTAGTCTTGAAGACCAAGATAAGATGGATAAAGGTGCCAGATTCAGAGCCCTGGTAGCAATATCCACCACCATCTACACTAGGCAGAACAATTATTTCTTGAGTGTGTCAGGAAAACTGTTGTTGTTTTTTAGTTGCACCCATATATTATAAGCACAACTTGATTATCTTGTCACTAATGGAAGTATAGAAATGATTAGATACTAATGACAGGCCAATATAACATTCTCATAGCATGAAGGTGTAAATCATTATAAGCTGCCTCAAGCATTTTTGTGAGGGAGGGGGTTCTATAAACAGACAAAATAAATAAAACCAATAAATCAAGGTTTGTGGTATTGTGCTTGTGCAACTATCGATACGTCTCACGTTAAGCCCTTGTGTACTAGCTGTTGGTTTTGAAGATCCTGAACCCAAGCCTTGCTTTCCTTAATTACTGTAACCCACAAGCTTGATGTTAATCCATCTCTCCCCCAAAAGAGGTGAGCGGTTCATCAGAATGACTGCTCACCAGTGATAATCGAGGAAGCTAGGCTTGTCATTCAGGCATCCAAGGTGATGCCATAAACTTAGCATAACTAAGAGTTGGGGAAGTGGTCAAGCTAGTAGGGAAGCAGGAATTCTATGAAACAATAGCTGTCCTAAACTGGAAGGGAGGTGGGAGTCATGAGGGGAAAAATCCAAACTGAAATTCCAAACTGGTCGGGCGGAAGGCAAAGAGGCCAACAGCAGGTGGAGAAAGAGCCAATGGCAAGCAGAGTTTTGCCTCCATTATCCTATAGGGCATAACTGAGACTAAGGAAAAGGAAGCTGACCGCCAGTGGTTGTAAGTGAGAAGGCAGGCAGGTAAGGGGTGGCTAACAACACAGTGAGGTTAGTGAGACAGAGCCCTATTTGCCCTAATGGAGCTGCCTGCACTGGAAACAAGCATGTTCGTGTTTGACAGTGGGAATAGGCAACCCTTCATCTTAGTACTGAAATGCTGAGTGAAGAAAGCTGCATTTCAATCCTGGAAATGGGAGCTGAAGAGCAGGCGCCACACATATCCCTGCCAATCTGAGAAAGGGGGAGAGAAATGGGTCAAATAAATGAGTAATTAAATATGCTCATACTGCTTAATATTCCTAGCCCACTCAGATTTGCATTTGTATGATTAGAATAAGCTTCCTTAGCTATTAAGGTCATTACAGAGGAATCAAAAGGCAATTACAATTGAGAATATAAGATGGAAGAAGATGGTTAATGTGTGTTTTAGCACAGTAAGGGGTGGGGTGGAGGGAGCTGCCCACACTCTCTAGTTTGGCATTGAAGTATCTTCTGTTTGTGAGGTGGTGAAATTCCTCATAACTCATATTAGCTTTTTAGATTAGATTAGTGTTCTCAGTGGTAACAGAGAGACTAATAGATCATGCTGACATTAAAAAGACCTGCCTGTCCATACTGGCCTAAAAGAAACAACCTCTGATTGTCTGTTCCGTTGCCATTGCTTGCTATGGGAAAACAGAACCAAAGGATTCAGTGCCATGAAATGGGGAAATTAGCATGAGGAATTGAACTCTTACACCACACAGATGCTGTTGGCCTCTGAAAATATAAACTTCTCCCTTTTCTCCCACGTTCTTTATTATTAGAAATAGAAGATATGGCTCTTCTGTGTGCTAGAAGCAGAAATGCTCATGATTCAAATGCTGTTTAGAAGTTTGTCCCTTGGGGAGCAGCTGCTCTCAAAATATCCCAAGGCAAAAATTGGATAAAAACACCATCTCAGTGACAGGCAAAGAAAAATTGCATGCATTGCAGAGGCTAACCAAAGCCCTGGGCAGATTCTGAAGCAATCATAGCTGTCTTTGCTTGAGCTCTAGCTGACCCACTAGATGGCATTAAACTATTGCTCGTGCTGTCACATACCAGTTATAGACAGAAACTTTCCAGGTAAGTGCTTGCCAGCACAGTGCCCGTCTGGAGCTACATGAAACCTGTAACTCTCAAGACAGAAGGCAAATTTATACCAAAATCTGCCACCAGCAGAGACCTGGGACGGAATTATTTTTTTCTTCTGTGTGAATACTTAATTGTATTCCAAACCATTTTGGCCACATTGTAAATTTCAGCTCTGATACTACAATCACAGAGAAAAACCCTCAGTATACAAACAGTGAAAATGACCACCCTTAATTTTGCATTGACCAATTGAGTTTTGCAGACCTAAGCACTGCAAAGTTAAGGGAAGGGAAGATAGTCATCATGAACCAAAAATAATTTGACTCAAATTATTTTGGCATGGTTTTCCTTTTTCTACACACAGCGGTAGCTATCACATGAAGGCTAGCCTTGAAATTGCAATTTACTATACAAAACCCATAGTCATGGAATTCAGAGGTTGAACACACTATTCCCTCTGACTCAGTCCTGAATTGCAGTATGGAGATAATAATACTAACCTACCTTACTGGGGTGCTGTAATATTTACTGAGATTATGTATGTGAACCACTTCGAACACTTAGAAAGTGCAATATAAATGCTAAGTACAGTGGTACCTTGGTTTACGAACTTAATGCATTCCAGAAGTCCGTTCTTAAACTGAAACCATTCTTAACCAAGGCGCTCTCTTCCACTGTTCAGATTCCGTTCTTAGCCATTCTTAGACCAAGGTAAAGTTTGCAAACCGGGACACTACTTCCGGTTTTGCGGAGTTCATAAACCGAATCATTCGTAAACAGGACTGTTCTTAAACCAAGGTACCACTGTATATTGCAATTGCATCCTATCATCAGTGTAGGTCTGTCAGCATAGGCCTGCAATGCAGAAACATTAATTTTTCTTAAGTTTTATTTTAGATAATTTCACATTATTCTGCAATCCCACTGCCCATCTGTTGATTTTAAATTTTGACACTTGCTAGAAGCACGGAAGAAAGACATTTGGCAGTCAAGGCTGACATTAAAAATGAAAAAGGCACAAAATTGGCAATATCATGGACACAATAATGTAATAAATATTCACCTAGTAAATCATATTTAAGGGGGGCTTTGCTGATCAGAAGGTTGGCGGTTCGAATCCCTGTGACGGGGTGAGCTCCCGTTGCTTGGTCCCAGCTCCTGCCAACCTAGCAGTTCGAAAGCACGTCAAAATGCAAGTAGATAAATAGGAACCGCTACAGCGGGAAGGTAAACGGCGTTTCCGTGTGCTGCTCTGGTTCGCTCAGAAGCGGCTTAGTCATGCTGGCCACATGACCTGGAAGCTATACGCCGGCTTCCTCGGCCAATAATGCGAGATGAGCGCGCAACCCCAGAGTCGGTCACGACTGGACCTAATGGTCAGGGGTCCCTTTACCTTTACCTTATGTTAACCAAATGTGTAAATGTTTAATGAGCTTTCTATCATCCATAAATTTTGTTGATATGTCAATAGTATCATTAACTGGCTCTTCGGTAATAATTATACATTTGTCAATAAGCACATTTGCCCAGACTGAAACCTAAAGGTCCTTTATTCCTTTCTTGGCAGGTGCCTGTCTTGTGTGAACAGTGCTTTTCGTTGCCACTGGTGTAAATATCGAAACCTCTGCACTCATGATCCCACAACGTGTTCGTTTCAAGAGGGGAGGATCAATGTCTCTGAGGTATGAATACTGGGTTTAAAGACCAGACAGCACCTTTGAATGCAGTTCTTAGATTGCCTGAATCTTTCCCCCTTCCTTCCATCCCCACCCCTGGAAAAAAAAGGTCTCGATATTTCCCAAGGTGAAAAGTAAAGGTGAGTAGTTTGGTTGATGAGCTCATTTCAGCAACAGGGGTAGGCGGGCTAAAAGTAAATGGAAGGTACGGGACTACACAGGTGCCTAGCATGACTCAAGTCAAAGATGGATGTATATTTATAAGCAGAAGGCTTGTGAAAAATTCTCTCTCTATTGGAAGGATGGTAAATAGCACCTATTTGATTGATGCAAAAGATAATGATCCCTATCATCTTCTATTCTAGCAAAAATTGGGTTCTGTAACTTTAGACGGCAATGTACCATCTGCTTATTCAAGCATAAATCTCAGAGAAATAAATGGGGTTTATCCATTCATAGCTGGCAGGATTCCACCACTTTACAAAAAATTGTCACAACCATGCAGTGCATATATGTTTACAATGTGTACTTCTGACATGATAGCTCAGTCACAGAACTGGCAATAACAGGCTTTACAGAGTAATTGGTGCAGAGTAGTTTGGAGAGAAGGTAAAACTGTTGTATGCTTCATCTTCTGTGAGCGATGGAGATAAATCTTAGGTACATTGTTTCTTATCAATTTTTTACTTGAATTGTGATTGATGTTAACCCAAATGTACTAACCTATCTGAAAATATAAACATATTTGTGAATACATTCGTACATTGGAAGTTGAACGGAATCCGACTTCGGAATCGGAAAACGTTCAGAAACCAAAGCGTGGCTTCTGATTTGCTGCAAAAGCTCCTGCAGCCAACCGGAAGCCACAGAAACCCCATCAGATGTTTGGGTTCCAAAGAACGTTTACAAACCGGAACACTCACTTCTGGGTTTGTGGCATTCGGGAGCCAAAACGTCCCGAGTAACAAGGCGTTTGGGACCCAAGGTACGACTATAGTGGTATGGATTCATGTTATGGATATCTGCTGTTTGTCTCTAGGCTGAAACTAGATAATCACAAACATGAACACCCTGAAGCACAGGTTTGAAAGTCTGCTCCCACATTTATAGGGAAGGGCCATAGCTGAGTGCCTGAGCCTCTACTTTGCATGCAAAAGGTCCCTGGTTCCATCTCTGACATTTCCAGGTAGGACTGGATCCTTGAAGCAGGACCGGCTCTAGGTAGACCCCCAGTGGTGTGGTGCGCCAGGGCGCGCAAACCATGCTACGCCCTGCGAGGGCGGGGGCGCCGAAGCGATCTCCACCCCTCAGCACCAGGGCACGTGACCTGCTTGAGACTGCACTGCCTTGAAGAGCCCCTGCAGCATCATTTGCCCCTAAGAAGGGGCTGAGTAAAGAGGCAAGAGAAAGAGTGCAGCCAGGTGGCTATCCTTGCTGCATGGAATAGCATACCCAGGCACACCAGCTCAACCAAGCATGTCCTCCTCTAAGAGGAAGCTCCCGTCTCATCTGTTTGCTAGAAATATGGTGGAAACACACTCTATCTATCATCTGTCTATCTGTCCCAGCTTTCTGCCTAATAGGCTTCCGAGGCTGCTGAGAAAGAGTGAAAATTAAAGCATGATAAATATAAGATTCTTGTAGGTAAAGGAAAAGGGACCCCTGACCATTAGGTCCAGTCATGACCGACTCTGGGTTTGCGGTGCTCATCTTGCATTATTGGCTGAGGGAGCCGGCGTACAGCTTCCAGGTCATGTGGCCAGCATGGCGAACCAGAGCAGCACACGGAAACACCGTTTACCTTCCCGCTGTAGCGGTACCTATTTGTCTACTTGCACTTTGACATATTTTCAAACTGCTAAGTTGGCAAGAGCTAGGACCGAGCAATGGGAGTTCACCCTGTCACGGGGATTCGAACCACCAACCTTCTGATCGGCAAGCCCTAGGCTCTGTGGTTTAACCCACAGCACCACCCGCGTCCCTAAGATTCTTATAAGTGATGACTTACTATTTCTAACAGTTTTAAGAGCTGCCAGGCTTAACCTTTGGGTCTATGTGCAGCTGCCCCATGTGACAGGCTACTGAACTTCACATTGCAGCATCTGCCTAAGGTAGTTTGGTATACTCTGCCCCAAGATTCATCCCTCCAAAGCTGACTAGTGGAACCTCCTGGACAGGAAGCACCTAATAATAATAATAATAATAATAATAATAATAATAATAATAATTTTATCAAACAGTAAAAGCTTCCCTAAACAGGGCAGCCTTCGGATGTCTTCTAAAAGTCTGGTAGTTGTTTTTCTCTTTGACATCTGGTGAGAGGGTGTTCCACAGGGCGGGTGCCACTACCGAGAAGGCCCTCTGCCTTCTCTGTAACTTGGCTTCTCGCAGTGAGGGAACCGCCAGAAGGCCCTTGGTGCTGAAACTCAGTGTCTGAGCAGAATGATGGGGGTGGAGACACTGGAGCAAGGCCGTTTAGGGCTTTAAAGGTCAGCACCAACTTTTTGAATTGTGCTTGGAAACGTACTGGGAGTCAATGTTATGTGTCAATAACGTTGTGTCAAACGTACTGGGAGTCAATGTAGGTGTTATGTGGTCTTGGCGGCTGCTCCCAGTCACCTGTCTAGCTGCCACATTCTGGATTAGTTGTAATTTCTGGGTCACCTTCAAAGGTAGCCCCACGTAGAGCGCATTGCAGTAGTCCAAGCGAGAGATAACTAGAGCATGCACCACTCTGGCGAGACAGTCCGCAGGCAGGTAGCGTCTCAGCCTACGTACCAGATGGAACTGATAAACAGCTGCCCTGGATACAGAATTAACCTGTGCCTCCATGGACATCTGTGAGTCCAAAATGACTCCCAGGCTGCACACCTGGTCCTTCAGGGGCACAGTTACCCCATTCAGGACCAGGGAGTCCTCCACACCTGCCCGCCTCCTGTCCCCCACAAACAGTCCTTCTGTATTGTCAGGATTCAACCTCAATCTGTTAGCCGCCATCCATCCTCCAGGCACTCACACAGGACCTTTACCGCCTTCACTGGTTCTGATTTTAAAGAGAGGTAGAGCTGGATATCATCTGCATACTGATGAAGACCCAGCTCAAACCCCCTGATGATCTCTCCCAGCGGCTGCATGTAGATGTTGAAAAGCATGGGGAAGAGGACAGAACCCTGAGGCACCCCACAAGTGAGAACCCAGGGGTCTGAAGACTCATCCCCCGCCACCACTTTCTGAACATGGCCCAGGAGGAAGGAGCAGAACCACTGTATAACAGTGCCCCCAGCTCCCAGCCCCTCTAGACGGTCCAGAAGGATGTTATGGTCGATGGTGCCACTGAGAGATCCAGCAGGACTAGGAAACAGCCCTCACCTTTGTCCCTAGCCCACCGGAGATCATTGACCAGTGTGACCAAGGCAGTTTCAGTCCCATGATGAGGCCTGAATCCCAACTGGAAGGGATCCAAATGGTCCGCTTCTTCCAGGCATGCCTGGAGTTGTTCAGCAACCTTCTTATTCCCATTAGTTTTCCCCAAACAACAAGATCTTTTTGAGCATTTGATTGTGCCTTTCTTATTTAGTTGCTCTTCAGTCCTGACTTCTGGTTTACTCTTCAGTTCTACTTCGTAGTTTATCCCTTAATCCCGACATACTGAGAGGGTCTAAGCATTTGTGTTGGGTTTTGCTAGAGATCTGAGGCCCTATCAGCTGCTAAAGGATGTCAGGTCCTGATGCTGGACCTGAGATTCACGGGTGGTTCTGTTTATTAGGAAAAGTGTCTCATTGAGATTTGGAAGCTGCATGACCTTTTGAGTTGTTGGTCATTCTCTGGTTGAAAGCAGTTGAACCTGAAAGGGCCCGTTTTGTAGGTCTTGTTGTTTGAGTAATGGTGTTCAGGTCTTGTTATGAATGGAGATTGTTTGAGGGCTGTGCTGAAGAAGTGCTACAACCTTCTAGCTGAGAAGAGTGAGCATTTTGGGGAAGGAATGTGGGACAGGACACCATCCATGAGACCAAGGGAACACTTTCATTTTCCTTTTGACATTAAGAACATTAAGCCATCAGCATTTTTAAAATATTGGAGGTGGAGAGTGTCTACATTTTTGTTGAAAACCTCACACATATTTGACATTGCGAACAGGAATAAGTGGTTGTCATTCAGCCTCATAAAGATGGAGCCTGACCAGCAAGGAAATGAGATTGGAGAGACAAAAATGCTCAGCAATAAAAGGCACCATTAAGTTTCCTTTCTTCTTATCAAGTAATGATGCTCCATGCTGCATCAACAAAAAAAGCATCAAGCTGAAACAACATGTGTGCCTTCCAGGTTAGAGAAGATGCCAGGAAATAGGTAATATAAAACTAGACATAATATATGTATATACATCAGCAGGGCTTGGCAACGGACAGGCATACATGATTGGAAGCTGCCACTACCTCGCTTCTGCCTTTAACCAAAAGAGACACCAGGTGGCTTATACTGTTTGAACTTTTAAGTGTTTCATCAGAAGTGAGAGAAGACACTCAAGGAGGAGTTCTCAACTCTGGAGACAAAGCTTTAAATAGCTTTAAATAGCTTGATACAAAAGGAAGAAGCATCTTTCCCAACCGGCAAGAGGGAGCTGTTACCTTTTATTTTTCCTGTGCTCTAGTGAGGATGGATTTTCCTTCCTATCTGGTGAGGTTGTCTGCATTCCCTTTGCTCAACTTTGGAATTCGGTTTCTACACTTTGAAGACAGTGATGTCAAAGTTCCCCTCTTTTGTAGGTTGCTCTTACTACCCCCAGTGGGAGGGAGGGAGAGGGAGAGATTTGTCTAGACCAGGAAAAGGAAGCGAATGAGTGGCACAGCTGGAAATCCAAATCCAGAGGGAATTCTGACTCTGTGTCTTTTTCTAATTGCTATTGCAAAACCCTTTCATGGATTTGAGCAAGACATTCCAAAGGGCCATTTTCACATTGTGCTAAAGTATCCTAAAAGTCTGTCAATGTGGAAAGTCCTGAGGGCTGCAGAAGATCTTGTTTTATTGAGAATCATGCTAAAATATATTTACCTATTAAAAATATATTTGTAGGACCTAGTTTGGGGAAACCAAGGTGCTTGGAAAGTCTACCTGTCACTTCCTGCCTGTCCTTTATAGCTGGCAGAACTTCTGTTAAGCACTCTATAGTTAGCTTATGTTGAGCAAACTATGCTGTTATGCTGATCCTCTTTGCTCAGCATGGCCACGATGACACAAATGAAACACTGTTCCTCTTTGCTCCACATGCTTATATGCTTACACTGACCCAACTAGCTCAGCAGTCTAATTTGCTTAGTCTCTCTGAAGAAAATAAAATGCTGTTTGTCAGAACAAAAGTGTAATCCAGTTATTCTGTTGCAAAAGCCACTTTGTAGATAGTAATGGGGGGGGGGAGTCTCTGTAAGGTTTCTATTTTCAGCACCACCCTGTTAGCAAAGCTGTTCTTACATCTGCCTTAATATATTAGCAGAATATTCACACGCAAATAGACGTTGTTAACAGAAGATGCATTGCCCTTTGGAAGCAAAGCAAAAATGATAATATTTCAATCAAACTAGTTTCTGTCAAAGAAAGAAGTATATGCACAGTCTCCCTCACGGATACTTGCCGACTGCAGCTCAGTATCAGGATGTAAGTGCAGCATCCTGCCTCCACAACCATTTTAACGCATTAGTTAACACATCTGTTCTGAAAGCTTAAAATCATACCCTTTGTCAGATGTTAACCAATGGTAAGAACCATGACATGTTGCTAGCAATTGCTTGTTTGTGCCAGTGTGAAGGCAACCTGAAGCCTTTAAAGTAAGGTTATACTTTGCAAAATGACTGAAAAAGTGGCACTTTCATGTTTCACCACTTTGTTCCCTGTTAATGCTCAGAGGCAGAACTATAGTTTACAATCACTCAAGTAAATCACTGCTTGGCTTCTTTTACTGTTTGCATTTTGGCAGAATTAATCTTTAGCACAGTTAAACAACAGTGCACTTATGTCTGTGCAAACCAACCCGCCATAGCATCAAGGAAGTGAAATACATAATTTGTCTGAGGGATTCACGGACAGCGGTATAATTCACCTTGTGTGAATCAGTTGTCACAATATTTGTTGACGGAAACATTTCAATCCTACCTTTCCATCAAGCATCCCCAAGGCAGGTTACAATATAAAGTTTAAGAATTTAAGAACAAATGGCAATATAAAACAGCCACAAGAGAAAATTCAACACCCCCTATTTTCCTCTCAGTGTTCCTGCACCCTCACTTTACTCAAATTTCTGCCATTGTTGTTGTTTTTTCCGTTTCAGTGTTCCTCTCTATTTGTTGTACTCAAATCTCCCTCTTCCATTCCAGGTACTTCATGTAAGAGATAAAGGATGCAGAGCTGTCAAAAATCCCATAGTATTTTGTTCAAACCTCTGACTTTGTTTAAATCCACCATTTCCCTCTTAGCTCCCTCTTTTACTGACATTTTAACTTCTGCCGTTGTTTTAAACCACTTCCTCCTCTCATTGTCCATCCCTTCTTGCTCCTAAGGCATAGGCAACCTTTGGCTCCCAGATGTTTTGGAACTACAACTCCCATGATTCCTGACCACTGGCCCTGTTAGCTAGGGATCATGGGAGTCGTAGTTCCAAAACATCTGGGAGCCAAAGGTTGCCTATGCCGCATGGCCCCTGCTGTTGTGTAAGCTGCCTTGTCTTTTGCCTCCTCCCCAACCCTGATTTCGTGCAAATCCAGGATTGTATTGAGGCACTCCAAAATCTCCAATGGAGGCTTGTGTGATGACATTAACATTTTTATTATATAGAGACATTAGGATAAATATTAATGCACAATTGAACTAACTAAACAGCTCACTACAATAGCCTTGGTGAAATATATTTTTAGGCAGCGCCCAAAAATAAGCAATGTCAGCAGCAGCTATATCCTGGGGAAGAAATTTCCCAGCCAATGTACCACCACAGAAAAGGTTCTATCTTATGTGGTGGGACTATAAGGTAAGGTAAAGTAAAGGACCCCTGGACAGATAAGTCCAGTCAAAGGCAACAATTGGGTGCAGTGCTCGTCTCACTTTTCAGACCAAGGGAGCCGGCGTTTGTCCACAGACAGCTTTCCAAGTCATGTGGCCAGCATGACCAAACCGCTACTGGCACACGGAGGACCGTTATGAGTGCCAGAGCACACAGAAATGTTGTTTACTTTCCCATCGCACCGGTACCTATTTATCTACTTGCACTGGTGTGCTTTCAAACTGCTAGGTTGACAGAAGCTGGGACAGAGCAACGGGAGCTTACCCTGTCACACGAATTCAAACTGCCAACCTTCCGATTGACAAGGCCAAGAGGCTCAGTGGTTTAGGTCACAGCGCCACCCGTGTCCCTGATGGAACTATAAGAAATCAGGGTGATAGAAGGAAAGGCATTCCTTCAAATAATGCATCTAAGTCTTTTATGATCCAACATAGGATAGCAATGATATCATGCATATCTGAATGTTTCATCCAATTTCTGGGTTGTTATTTAATTCCTGCACATACGCAACTACCCAATTATATTTTTTTGCCTATGAATGTCTTCTGTTCAGGCAATTCTCCCACAGCTCAAAAGAAACACCAGAGAAATAAAAATAAAAATAAAAATGTAGGGAACGTGGACTACTGTGAATATACAAACACTGGCTTGGAAAGTGGAAATAGAAGCAGTGTATTCTCACCATGAATTCAAAGTTAACATGAAGCTCAGCATCAAGTGAAGACGCAGTTTGAGATTGGAGTGTGGCCTAGAGACTTGCCATCTCTGTTGATAAATTGAACAGCAGTGTAACTCAGCTTGATTCTAAAATCCCCACATTGTTTTCAGTGATAGCACTTAGGGGGGTAAATCATTTTATTGTAACAGAGTCATTGGAATCAAGGAAACCATTGATGCTAACAGATCTACGTTTAAGCAGAGAGCAAACATGCCATTTAATGGAGATTGGAAGAAATGAACTTGGGCCATTGTCCTAGCAATCCATAGGTGGTCAAACAAGACTCCTAGGATGTAATTTCCATTTGCTTTTCTTCAGGGATTGAGAAAAAATGCACTACAACATTAAACACTTGTATACTAGTGTAAACTAGTGTATACTTGCTCCTATTAATATTTTGAGAAATGGAGTTAACTAAGATTAAAAGAAAAGGAACATGGAACATATCTGTACCCATAAAAGCAAGGGATTTGTCTGATGAACTTAAAGGCTTATAAGAAAGGGCCATCACCTTGGATGTCACTTTCAAATGAGCCCTATAACATGAACAATTTATGTAAGAAAAAGAAAGTTGTCATAAAGTTGTGCTTGGGTGAGATTTATGGTAATGAAATAGTTTAAATGAGGGAAATCTTCAGACGATGGAGAACATATTTTTATATTTCCCTTGGTCTCATTCCAGTAGGAAGATAGGAGAAAGTAAATTCAATTATTCTCCCAAATTTGAACATCAACATTCCGTTTTGGTGTTCAGTTTGTACAGATAATGTTGCTTCCACAGGGGTGGCACTGAATCAGGCAGGTGGAACATTCACAGGCTCTGGAAGGTTAAACTGGAGGTGTGTTCTGTCTCCTTTTAGCGGAAATGTTTAGGTAATATTATCACCTGGGTAATCTCCATTCCTGATTGTGTTTTCAGCCTGTTTTGAAGTTTTTTGTAATTATAGTCATTGTCAGCAGCAGCAACAAAAACTGAAGCATCTGCCTGACCTTTAAATGCCTAGATTTGTTTACTAGAGGTTGGAGTCCAATGCCTTGAAAAGAGTTACCTGGCTTATTCATGAGGTTTTGCTGATAGATTTTGCATATGAACGAAACATTAACATGAGCACATGTTTATGTTAAACATATGATAGTGCATCCACAAGGCATTTCATGTGCATGTTTTCCTCTATTTATTAGACAGTACATGGAGCCATGTACACGAGAAGACCTGTGCATGTATTTGCGATTTTTGTGTTGTTTTTCTGTTCAAGAGCTGAGTTTGCTGATACATAGGGCAGTATTTTTGCAACATAGCTCAGTTCTTAATTAATCATTCAAAGAAAGATTGGATGAAGACATATAAAATAAAGCAGCTTGTCAAAGAGCTAAGCTGTGGTGCCAAATGCTTTGCAATTTCAGCTATTGGACTACTTACCAAAATTGCCACTAATGTCATTTAGGAAACCTTAGAGAAAGTATAAAACACACCAGAACAGATTCAGAAAACTAGATATCAAGATAGGAAGGAAAGAGATCAGACGTAAAACCAGATATCACTTGCTCAATGTAGAGTGGGAGGTCAGTGTTTATTGCCAGCTTCCTAGATCATTTGGGGAGGGGGCTGTTCATTAAGGTCCAAGAGTAGCAAAAATACATCAACGGTTTTTTTAAGGAAAACAATTATTTCTGGAACATTATGTAGATGACATCCAGAGAAATACGGGAAAACCTGTCCATAGATCTGACGCCATGGAGATGATATGTACCACTACATTCCAAATTGTAGCTTGTAGTCTGATTGACTGCTCATCTATTTTTCCCCCTGCCGAGATCTTAGATATATTTTGTAGAAATTATTTTTCTGAACTTTTCCTCTGTATATGAAATTTATTCATTTCCCCAGGTGGAAACCTGCTTCAGGTGGGGATTAAAATAAGAACTTTGTGTTCCCTGAACTTTCATTATCTGATTTTCATTATCCTAGGCTGGCTGTTAACTTAAGCCAGTAGCAGTCAACAAATTACATTGTTAGCTATCATCAAGAGGTGACAAAAAGAATGCCATACTCTTTGTTTCCATAATGAATTTTTCCTCTTTTTCCCCCTCTAAAGAAGGATAAAGAAGCCAGTATCAACTTTTCCCAGTTCTCCTGAGCTTGTCAGGGAAATGATTTATTGTTGATTAGATTTATGCTGCATATTGCCTAGAGTTCTGTTGTGTGTGTGGTATTTTTTTATTTTATTTTTTTGAGGGAGAGGGATTTCAACCTTAAGGGAGGGGGGATAGATTTTAAAATTTTCTGGCAGTGGAACTTTCCCTCTCTCTCCTCCCCCTGCCCACCCCCTCACAACACTTCCAACCTGTCCTGGAGGGCTAGAGGAAAACCCCAAGCAGATATAATTTGCAGGAGGAGGCGGAGTACACTGGGAGCAGGTTAGGAGGGAAAGTTCATTTGCTTGTGTAACAGCTTTGTTGGATACAAGCCAGAATGGCCTCGGTTTGTTTGCACTGGAAAGAAGATGCTGCTTAATACCAAGTCAGACTTGAGCCATTGAACCTACTACTATGTGTTTGATTGATCTCCTGTGATCTCCGAATGATCACTACAGTGGTACCTTGGTTCCCGAATGGCTTAGTTGTCAAACAAATTGACTCCCGAACGCCACAAACCCAAAAGTAAGTGTTCCGGTTTATGAACGTTTTTCGGAAGCCAAACTTCCGACACGGCTTCTGCGGCTTCTGCTTGAGTGGGAAGTTCCTGTAGCCATTCAAAAGCTGCACCTTGGTTTTTGAATGGTTTCAGGAGTCACACAGACTCCTGGAACAGATTAAGTTCAAGAACCAAATTACCACTGTACTGTATATAGTTTCCCTTGTACACACATACACCTTCATTGTATTGGAATCCTTCCCTTTTAGATCCTTCCCTTTTAGGGCTTTTCTATACACTTTGCACTATTTTTTCGTTTCTTCTGCAGCTCTGTAGTGTTTTGTGTTGGTTTGTGTTGGTTTCGGGTTTTTTTATTAAAAAAACCTGCTGTGAATCTGATTGATTTAAAAAAATTGTAGGCTGTGGAGTTTCAGTAACTTGGCAATGGGGAGCTTTGCAACAAGAGGGTGACTCACATTTTAGGGCAAAATATTGACAAGAATTGAAGGCATAAATGAGATAAAGCTGAGATTGCAGGTGCAAAGGGACATATTTACTCAAAAGAAATTGGCTGACATGAACTGCATTTTAAATTATTTGTTATGTTTAATCATCATGGTAAAACTGAGCTTGTCTGTTTGCAAAGCAAAAGCCAGAAAACAACATGCAATAAACAGTTGGATTTCTTAAAGGAATATGAGATTACAGAAGCTAAATTCTCTGGCTTCTATTAGATTTTGGCTTTTTAATGCCAAGTTTCCAAAGGATCACATTATTCTTTGGATTCAACCAGTTAAATTAGCAATTATGTCAGCAAAATCAATGAAGCCATCCACAATGTACAGGGAGAGCAGAGTTTTAGATCACATGCCAATTCTGTTAGTGTTTATCAATGTGCATAATTAGCTAATGCTTCCAAAGATGCTTGAGAGAAGGCAGCCTGTAAATAAGGAGCTTGTTCCTGTCCCTTGGGTTCCAAATCTTCTTTGCTTAGAAAGTCATTCTCAAACATTAGTGACTGTGATAAAATATGTTTTCACATACCCCCATGATGATCTTCTTAATACGTTCTTTAGAAAACATACAACATATTGACTCAGCTGGCATGTACTGCTACCGTAATTCAAATCATGCTTTAATGGCAATGTCCGAGGGTGTGAGATCCCAGAGAGGAGATTGTGGCTGCTGCACTGCAGTGAGCTAAGCTATGGTTTGTCTTAGCATTTCATTCAAAGTCAGGTTCATGGTTTGCCTGAGTTTGGACAACATGCTAAGCCAAACTCTGCCAAAGGATTGCACCTTTCAGAACAAGGGAGTTGCAGTAGAAAGAGAGAATTGATTAAGATTGCTTCAGTCCCTCTTCCAACTGGTGGTAGGCTGCTCTGAATCAATCAGCAGAGGGACACCAATTTCAAAGAATCATAGAATTGTAGAGTTGGAAGGAACCCAAGGGTCATTTAGTCCAACCCCCTACAATGCAGGAAGCTTTTGCCCAACGTGGGGCTCAAACCCACAACCCTGAGATTAAGAGTCTGATGCTCTACCGACTGAGCTATGCCAGGACTTGATACAACTCTACTTATTTTCTAACTGGTTAATATGCTGGTATCCTTTTGGAACAGATGCCCAACTTGCATACAAAGTCCAGTGATGTATGTTATTTGTTTGCACCCCCCTTCAGACAGAACATCACATCAGCTTTTAAAGTATTATTGTATATTGCCAGTGAAAAGGAACAATGATTCATGTGGCCAAGCAGCTTATTTTAACTGGAAAGTCAAAAAGGGGAATTGTGCAGATGGATTCTCATGGCATGCAGAATTTTTTCTTTCTTTTCTTTGTTTTTGTATTAACACCCTGGCACATAAGTTCTGTTTACCTAAGCCCTTGCATAACATACATATGGAATTCGGCAAACTTAAAACAAATCACCAAAAAACCAAACAAAAAAGAACCCAATATGTAGCAAGCAGAGCACTATAGAAACACCCAACAGTGCTCTCCATAATATATGCCTCTCCTAAGCAAACCCAGTGCTATGCACAAGCCCCTACAGGTTTTGTGACTTCATCTGACAAATTCAGTAAAAATGGCCATTAGCAATGCAGTGCTCACAAGTGCCCTGTGCAGTTGGTGATGTTTCATCCTGTACATATCCTTCCACATCTTGGATGCCTTTATTAATGCAATCACTGAAGCTGTCAAACAGGAGAAAGGTCCTACAGTTACTCTCTTCTCCCTGGAGTGGAGCATGCATATTGTCTGAATCTTTACTTTCACTACAGTTCTGATGTGACATTTTTCACCCAATGAAACCTTTGCTACGAGAAAAAATCCATTATAGCCTCCTTGTATGTAACAATAATAGAAATCCTTTTTGCCAGCAGCATTTCTAACCCTACAGTCAACAGATTTGGTTTGAGGGTGAAAAGGAAAGGGAACTGTCACACACTTTGCCATAGGAAAAAGCTGTTTTTTCTGGCACGCTACAGATCTATTAAAAGACTAATCCTGGAGAATAGTGGGCCATATAACAGAGTTCTTTTTCAAGATGTAAACTCTGAGGCTATACAATGACTTGCCTACAGGGTTTTTATATTACAATCGTTATATTTCAACAAAACAGCAGATCATCTTAAATGTCATGTTTTGAATCTTGAAAAGATCATAATTATATACCTGTATTTTTGGTGCCTATTTCATGATGTTTTGAGAACCGCAGTCTTAAAAACAAAATGAATGAAATAAAATCAATGCTGGCAGTAGCACCACCAACTAAAGTGCATGATAGCCGATTAGTACTGCAGTCTGTTTCTTCTTTCCTTTCTCTTCATCTGCAGTCTTTCGGATAGTATTTTTTGTTGTTGAAATGTGTCAATTTCAAGAATTCCTCACGGTTCCACTTTTCTGGTACGTAGGTCCTTCTTTTGCAGTACAATTGTAATGTGAATTCTTATCAACAAAGCAGAAAAGACAACAGTGTCACCAAAAACTAGAGAATACAGCAGCATTGACAGCCACACCACTGTGTCTTTGCAGGGCCGTCTTAAGCATGCCTGGCGCCCTGTCGCGACGGATCCCTCCGGCGCCCCCCCATTTCCTGGCGCGGCGGGCGCAGCGTAGCTGCCGCCTGGAGGGCCAGCGCCCTGCGCCATCCAGCCTGACCACCCCCTGTTGCGACGCCCCTCCGGAGAGCGGCCTGAACAGCTGAGAGGCGCGCCTAGGGCTGCATCCGGTGCGCCTGGGGCGGCCTGCGGTGCCCCTGGTGGCCTGGCGTCCTGGTGCCCCACGCCACTGGACCCGGGCCTAGAAACGGCCCTGTGTCTTTGGTCACAGTGTCACAATATCACATTGCCATGATACTTAAAATGCTTCCACTGACTACAGTGAAGACGACTGTGGGGCAAAATTGTGGGGCAACCAAGGGAGACAAAATTGCAATACAGTATGGGCCTGGGAGGTGGAGAATTGGGACGTGGTCATCAACAGGCATGTAATACAAGAGAGCCTGGGCCTATCTTCAAAAGTGGTGGTTGGTTATGAGGCTCTTACAGACATTACCACCAAGAGTGACTCCCTCATGAAGAACCAGTTTTCAGTATGAGCAGCTAGGATGGAACTTTACAGTTGACAGGACATCTGGGGAAGTAAGATGGATAGTTAGGATGTGAATTTAGTCACAAGTAGTGGACAGGGGAGGGACCGCGGGTGGCGCTGTGGGTTAAACTACTGAGCCTAGGGCTTGCCGATCAGAAGGTCGGTGGCTTGAATCCCTGTGACAGGGTGAGCTTCCATTGCTCAGTCCCAGCTCCTGCCAACCTAGCAGTTCGAAAGCACATCAAAGTGCAAGTAGGTAAATAGGTACCACTACAGCACGAAGGTAAATGGTGTTTCCGTGTACTGCTCTGAAGCAGCTTTGTCATGCTGACCACATGACCTGGAAGCTGTACACCGGCTCCCTTGGCCTATAGTGCAAGATGAGCACAGCAACCCCAGAGTCGGTCACGACTGGACCTAATGGTCAGGGGTCCCTTTACCTTTTAGTGGACAGTGGGGTCAGGTGTTGCTGCTTGTCTGAACTCCAGTCAGTTAGGATAGGGTAGGACAGTCAGCATGGTGCAAATGCACCACAGGAGCTAATCTGGTGCTCCTGCTGGTGTGTTTGCACCATGACTCCATCACCCTCTCCATATGCCTCCCAGGAAACACCAGTAACATAACCAACCAGGGGTCACAAGAGCAGTGCCCCCCCCCGGCCATGCCATCCACTAATGTAAGTCACATAGCTTCTGTCTGCTTTCAACATTATTAAAGTGTTGCAAACAAAATAAATTTTTAAAATGGAAATTGTTGCATATTTTTTACTATCATCAGTATCACATGTGAGGTTTGATCACGTATATTGAAAATTCCTTTGCATGTGTTCCCTACCATGGTTACTGATTTGTATAAAATGTGTACCTAGAAGCCCCATGAAACTATTTTCCTTAAGATATTAAAAAGGGCTATATTTACGGAGCGTCTCTTAGACTGCTGCATGAGTTAATGTTTACTTACTTACTAGATGCTGCTTTGGTTCTGTTAGCTGTGCAAACAACATTATAGTGACTGGCGCTGTGGTTAAACCAATGAGCCTAGGGTTTGCTGATCAGAAGGTCGGCGGTTCGAATCCCTGTGACGGGGTGAGCTCCCGTTCCTTGGTCCCAGCTCCTGCCAACCTAGCAGTTCGAAAGCACGTCAAAATGCAAGTAGATAAATAGGAACCGCTACAGCGGGAAGGTAAACGGCGTTTCCATGTGCTGCTCTGGTTTGCCAGAAGTGGCTTTGCCATGCTGGCCACATGACCTGGAAGCTATACGCCGGCTCCCTCGGCCAATAATGCGAGATGAGCGCGCAACCCCAGAGTTGGTCACGACTGGACCTAATGGTCAGGGGTCCCTTTACCTTTACCTTTAGTGACAAATTAGAGGCACTGAATATTTGTGAAATGGGGAGAAAGCCTCCGAGAGAGAGTGCACTCTAACACCGATAAAAATCCACAAATAACTTGATTGTGTCAACTGATGCTTAGTTTACATATGTCTAAAATTATTTTAATTTTTTGACTTCTTTAAGAATATCTCTGTTTGTAATGGTGAGCCGTGAGCATGATTTCAGCAGTATCCAAGGAAAGGTAAATGGTATATCCAGGGCTGTTGTACTTCTCCACCTATGTAAAATGAGCTGCTTCAGAAGCATGGCTGAGGGAACTCAGCATAGATGCTTTGAGCCATAAACATTTTCTCTCAGTTCATAAAGTCACTGCCTTGAAAGTAAGGTCATTTCCCCCCTGGCGACAATGTGCTCCCCCCAAAAAAATACCTAGATTTGAAAATTATTTCTTACTATTAATCTGCCCAAAATCCCTCTTGAAAAAACAAAATAAAATATATACCAGAGGTCCCATAAAAAGTTTATGAAGCAGCAGGACAAAGCTTCTGGCTTTTCCAAAGAGGAAAGCATCTGTTTCCCGTTTATCCACACCTGAGCTAGTCAAAAAGTTGGAATCTTTAGTAAACGAGGTCACGGGAACGCAGACACATGCTTTATACTGAGTCAGCCACTGCTCCATATAGTTCAATAATATCTGCACTGACCTGCCCTCAGCTTTCTGGGATTTCAGACAAGAGATGTTTCCAGCCCTACCTGGATATGCTGGGAATTGAGCCTGGGACCTTATTCATGCAAAACATACCTGAAGGAGCATCTCTCCCCCCCCCCATCGTTCAGCCCAGACACTGAGGTCCAGCTCCAAGGCCCTTCTGGCGGTTCCCTCACTGCGAGAAGTGAAGCTACAGGGAACCAAGCAGAGGGCCTTCTCAGCGATGGCGCCCTCCCTGTGGAACGCCCTCCCATCAGATGTCAAGGAAATAAACAACTATCTGACTTTTAGAAGGCATATGAAGGCAACCCTGTTAAGGGAAGTTTTTAATGTTTGATATTTTATCACTTTAAAGTATGGAGCTAGTGTGAACCCACAATGGTACTAGTGAAAATTCATTAGTGGAATGGCCAAAAGAGGACAGAGTCAAGGGTGAAACATGGAGAGCACAGGAAGAAGAAACACACTTATGCTGTTTCCCACTGGGACCCCCTTTTTTACAAGCCATGCAAAATGTGAGTGGAGAGACTTCTCTCCTTCTCCGTGGTTGAGCTCAAACTCCTTAATGTTTAATTTAAATTTTTAAAAAAGTTTCTTAATGGAAAAAGATTGTGACACCAGGAAACAGAGTATTACATAAATGGTTATGTTGGAAGCCCAAATTTTCCATTTCATAATTAGCAAATATAAGTGTTGTCATTTGCTGTTAACAAATCATGCTTCAGGGCACAGTATGTAACTGGATGAGTGATTTATTTTGAAAGTTGTGAGTGCTATGAATTATATATTTTAGCTTTCTTGTTTGTGAAGCCAGACAAATGAAACAAATTATTACAAATCAAAAAGGACGTTCTCAAAGCAGATTAATATGCTAAGCCAACATATTTGTCAAAAGTTTATATTTGTCAGTTTGAAAAGCCCTACTAGTTTAAGCCCTAAATAGAAAAATGCCTTATTTGAAGAAGACCCTTTGAAACTGTTTTCCTGATTTCTTTTCAAGGGGCAGTCATTTTTAGAGCAGCTCCAATTTGGTTGAGAAAACAAATGGGGAGTTTTGACTTGTCTGTTGCTCATAATTTTTATTCACTAAATCATCTTCCAGGAGCTGTATTCCTTCCTACCTATCTGATTGATAAGTTGTCTGTCTAAATCAGAGATGTTTTCTGTGTTGACAGGCTGGTATGTTTATTCCCGTGCTTAATAAGAAGTTGTTCTTGGCATCAAAAGAGATTGCCCCTGAAGAGATTGGGCTTAAAGTCACAATACCATTTTTAAAAAAGGATAAATGTGGGTGGTTGCTATAGACAAATTTGTTATCCACAAGGGCAAAAGTGATATTCCTCAATATGGGTTGTATGAGGAGATAGAGCTTGTTACCTTGTAAATAGGTTTCTCAAAAGCATCTAGCTGGCCTCTGTTTAAAACAGGATGCTGTACTAAATGTCTTCAGGAATCTCCTAAGACCTTCACCAACCCTCATCCATGCCCTCCTCAAGTGCTCTTAACTTATTTGGAATGTGTCCTTGAATACCTCTTGCTTTTCTGGAAGAAAGAGGCATACATGATTGTCTGTTTGTGTGTATAACCTTTGGGGTTTTTTTCATAGCTAGACTGTAACTGACTATACAAAGTAGGAGACACACCCATTGCTGTGTCTGCTTTTTGCCTCTGGCCTTGTCCACTACTGGGATGAGAGCACCAGAAGGTTACCTATGAGGGGAAACCCAGACAGATGGGCGGGGTATAAATTATTATTATTATTATTATTATTATTATTATTATTATTATTATTATTGCCTTTGGCTGATCAAAGATCCCCTGCTGCTGTCATATAGGTAAAAATGTAAGAGCCCTTTTGCCTCAGGTCAAAGATTCATCTCAGCTAGAAGAACCCTGTTCCCAGCAAGATTTAGTTATTTCCTTTTTGTGCATTTCAAAATGAATACCTTTCATTCTAAGCACCTGAGAAACTGTGGCTATTAACTATTTATATATTTGATTTTACTGAACAAAAGAACCCTGGGTTTCCTTTACATTTCAGTTGCTAGAAAGCAAAGGCTGGCAAAAATATTACAAAGGAAAAGTATGAAAATAATCCAAAGTTTTTAGCTGAAATTGATGTTTTCATTTTAAAAAATGCTTTCTGTCCCTCTTGGGTTTTTTTGTTTGTTTGTTTTTGGTTTATGTAATTATTCCACCTGCTCCAGATACAATTACAGCTGAGCCAAAATGCCTCTCCCAATGCCTTTGTATGCTACACTATTGGGAGCAGGATTTTGGCCATTGCGTGGCTAGGAGAGTGGCATGAAAGAGGGTGAAGTGAATTTATCACTGGCTGTTGTGGTGATACCAAGAATCCCAATAGCTGCCATTTTACTCCTGCAGGCCCTGAAAAGAGGGCAGGAAGCATTGCCATCTACGCTAGCAAAAAGACTAGGTGAAGATACTTTGGGATCAGGATAAAGTCAATGCTTCCTGCTCTCCCTTTCTCTGTGGTCTACTGGACAGGCCTTTGTCTGTACTACTAAGACCACAAAAGACCTGGCAGTGAAAAACGTTTTTGTGAACTGTCTTCCCTCCCACCACCTCCCCTCAGAGTCCTTGAATTTAAAGTCAAAGTTTTAAGCTTAACCCTTGTTGCAATCATTTTTCAGCTCAAAGGCTGCATTTCTTTCTGGGAAACTTTCCAGGGTTCACTGCCCATGGTGAGTGGGCCTGGAGGTGAAAATAGGCAGAACAAGAAAGTGAATTCTACCATTGTAGTAGGCTAGTTTCTTCAAACTCACACATCTCCCTGTATCACCCATCTGGGCCAGGAAGACACTCAAGCTATGTTCCAACCAGGCAAAAAAGGAAGGGTGTAAAGCAAGGCTGGTGAGGGGGTGGCCTAAAGAAAGCCACATTTCTTTGTCCCCTCCACCTGAGGTTCCTTATTTACGTTTTGTATCTATAACAGATTTCTGGGAAATAGCCAAACCATAATTGTATCTGCATTACATTATTGATATGCAATTCCCCAGAGTCCACATGTGTCTTCAGGACACAACTGTATTCAGAGTACCATGTGCCCGCAGTTGCCTAATACATTGCTGTTTTCAAATATGTTTTCCAGGATTGCCCACAGCTGTTCCGTACAGAAGAGATTTTGATCCCTGTTGGTGAGGTGAAGCCCATCACCCTGAAGGCTAGAAATTTACCTCAGCCTCAGTCCGGCCAGCGTGGCTATGAGTGTGTCCTCAACATCCAAGGGGTCGTCTATCGGGTGCCTGCTCTGCGTTTCAACAGTTCAAGTGTCCAGTGCCAGAATAGTTCTGTAAGTTGATGGGGAGGGGTGAGGAATATTTACAAAAAAGAGTAGTTGGAATAGAAAAGGTTGTGCATAAAAGGAGTTGGGGATTTATTTATTTCCAATATTTCTAGACTGCCTTTCAAAAAAACAGTACAAAGTGGCTTTACAGAATTTTTTTAAAGATGGGAAGTAGAATATAAAATCAAAAGAGTAGAAGTTAGTAGTTTAAAACTACATAAAAGCAACAGCAAAAATGTCCAACTAATTCCCAATTGCCTGGGAGAACCAAAAGTCTTCCTCTGCTAGGGGATCACTGAAAAATAGGTTTCTACAGGCTTCCTACCCTAGAGTTTAGCTCCTGGGTTATATGGTATTACAGGATTTGGCTTCTAGCACACAGTGACGCTTCAGTGATCTTATTAGTCTGAGTTGCTTTAATTGAATAAATGAGTGATACTTACCATCCCATCACTTGGCTATTTAACTCGTGATCCCTGTAGCTTGCTGAGAAGCCTCCGCACACTAGGCATAGATGCCAACTCCCTGGGTGCCTGAGCACCCACAAATTCCCCATGAAGGGGCTGGGCACCCACAAATTTCGGTGCCAAGGACATGCATGCTGTGTGGCACCCACAGCCCCAGGCATCCACGGTCGTGGGGCCAAGCTGGCACTCCTGTCACTAGGTTATTCTAAATTTATATGTTGATAAATCTGACATTGATACATTGTAAAACACATACGTATACTGTATACAGAGGCTATGTCCTCAGTTTCAACATTATTTCAACAATCAATCAACTACTGCATATGAAGAAACTTCATAGATTACCTCAGAATGGTGCTTCATTCACTAGGGAAACTTGCCCTCAAGACTTTTGCATCCTTCCCACTGCCCTTTTGAAAGGGGCTGGGGTACTGATATAGTTCAGGTTTTGTAGCTAGGTCTGTTGTAATAGTAAAAACCTGTTATTTGGAAGGAATTTTCTTTTCTTTCTTTTTTTTGCCTGACAATTAGACAAATATTTAGAAACTAAGAGATCTCCCAGGAGTGCTTATACAAAGCACCATGCATGGAGCATTTACCGCTTGCATCCATTCATCATGACTGCCCATTCCTTAATGCCACAGCAGGCTGTTACACAGCACCGTGCTAGCCTTTCTGTCCAGTCCCTTTGAATAGAGCACACTCAGAATCTCTTTTGGAAATGAGAAATCTCTTTTATGGAGCTCGATAACTGCAGGAATATCTTGCTCACATATGTTTACTCATGTGCAAGGTACTGAAGAGGCTGCCACCCTAGAAGGCAAAGCTACAAATGAGGCAAAGCTACAAATGAGGAAAATGTAGATGGTAGAATAAAAGGCATTGGGAAGCATTATTCTGGGAGATGAAACAAAAGAACCAGGGGTTAAGCTAATCCTGAATTCCAGACGGGAATGTGCTACAGGCAAGTGAGGTGTTTAATTAGAATCCTGGCCCCAGAGAAGATCTTTTATCTGTCAGCTTCCCCCCCCCCCCGTCTGTGACTGTGGGGGGTCAGGAAAGGGGGAGCTGGGGCGGGGATGTGACAAAGGTGTTAAGGCAAAGCTAATTCACACAGGAGAGATAAAGAGAATTGCAGGCCTCTTATCAGGGAGCTGTCAAATTCCAAGCTGCAGTAGCTTGATAGAATGTGTAATACTGGAAAGCTGCCTGTTGCTGGGAGAAGAGAAAGAAGGAACTGGGATGAGGAGAGGGAAGGAAGATAAAACAGCCTCCCTTAAATAAGCATAGTCAAGGAGGTGGCTGCAAAGCTTCTTGCTGCTAAACGGGAGTTCTTTGTCCCACAGGGGTGTCCAAGCTGACAAGAATAATGTTGGAATCAATCACACCAGTCAGGGCAATTAGCCTTTATTGCATTCCCAAGCCCCGTAAAAACTGCGGTACAGAAAAACAACTTTGCAGCCTTCAAAAGCAAACAAAAACAAACAAATGTGAGACTAATCCAGCTGGTTCCTTTATATTGTTGTAAGTGCTCAAACCCCCCTCACATATACGATTTCTACAAATGCTATGTTATTTCCTACATCACTTTCAGGTTAAGAAACTGAAAGCTTAAAACATTACATGTGATGAGCAGGCTGACATCTTTTTCAATGCAGCCAGTAGTAGGTACCTGTGCTATGAAATTGTACAGAGCTTGACTTTTTCAAGTTAAAAGGGAGTAGGCTTTGTGGCACGCACCTGCAGTAGCAAGCTGGATGGCTGTGTCTCACTTGCCAGCTTAGGTAAAAGGTAAAGGTAAAGGGACCCCTGACCATTAGGTCCAGTCGTGACCGACTCTGGGGTTGCAGCACTCATCTCGCGTTATTGGCCAAGGGAGCCGGCGTACAGCTTCCAGGTCATGTGGCCAGCATGACAAAGCTGCTTCTGGAGAACTGTTTACCTTCATGCTGTAGCGGTACCTATTTATCTACTTGCACTTTGACGTGCTTTCGAACTGCTAGGTTGGCAGGAGCTGGGACCGAGCAACGGGAGCTCACCCCGTCTTGGGGATTCAAACCACCAACCTTCTGATCGGCAAGCCCTAGCCTCTGTGGTTTAACCCACAGCGCCACCTGCATCCCTATTACATGGGTAGTGCCACTTAAATACATAAGGATCAACACTCAGAAAATGAGTTTGCTATTAATATATATGGTGATGGTAGATGAAGAAGAGAGAATACTGCAGTTCATATCAACCAGAAAGAATTGAGCCACTGAAACCTTTACCTAAAACTATGGTCATATGTATTTCCCTTTGTACTGCCTAAAGCATGGCTATGCCAATGCCAATTAGAATATATTTTCCAAGTAAGTTCCATAAAATACTCTGGCATGTTTGCATATAGTAGAGCCTAATGTGGCCTCCTATAGGAGTGTAGGATTCTCTTTTTCATTTCGTTAATTCTGTACTTGGTGATGGGGCTTTATTGGCAAACCAAGGGCTGAGCGGTGAGAGTAGTCTGCATGAATTGGATAATTAATCTATTACCTCTCTCCGGGCCCATCAGCTGATTTAATTATGTCTCTATGGCAAGCAGAAGTGTCTCTCCATGCAGATAATGGAAATATATGTTGCAATTCAGCTCTTGCCACCCATTTTCTAAGCCATGTATTGTCAAAAATCTCTAAACAATATTTGTCCATTCTAATAGCTCTTCCTTTTATTTTCACACAAAGCCTTCATATATGTATTTCATTTCTTTATTCCTTAGTATCTCTATGATGGAATGGACATAAGTAACTTAGCAGTAGATTTTGCTGTGGTTTGGAATGGAAACTTCATTATTGACAACCCAGAGGATTTGAAAGGTAAATAATACATATTTTAGTTCATTTTGATATAGTTTCATTTTCATTAATATGTATTGCGGGAATTTTTGAAATTTTATTTTCATGCATTTCAGATCATTTGATGCTTTAAAAAAATCCTGTTTCACTAAGAGCAATATGGTTATATTTTTCATTTCTAAACCTCTGGAAGCCCAGACTCTTGACAAAGGGGTTGTGTGCAATATTGTGTGTGTGTGTGTGTGTGTGTGTGTGTGTGTGTGCAGCATTATAATTCTCTTATCCTTAGACCTCTCCAAGAATGACTGTAAATTTGCGGCAGGAAATTTTTATGTCATTGCTTGAAACAATCCAAATGGGATGAGTGTGTGCCACATTTCAGTGGTGAGAGGGAAAATAGATTAAGAACTACACAGACTTTATGTAACTATATGTATTTCAGATAATTTATAGGAAACATTTTTCTGCTGTTCAAAGCTGTATACAATATTACATCCTAAACTACAAATATTTTAACCCCCCCCAAAAAATACATAAAGCCACCAATGCCCATACTGCAAATGTTAGCCATACTGTTAGATTTCCAAAAAACAAAAAGGCTTTTGTTACTGCCCCAGTGACAATAGGCAAGTCATCCTACGAATTTCCCATGTTCCACAGGATTGCTATTTTCAGGTGGGAGTCAATCGCATACAGTGGTACCTCAGGTTACAAACGCTTCAGGTTACAAACGCTTCAGGTTACAGACTCCACTAACCCAGAAATAGTACCTCGGGTTAAGAACTTTGCTTCAGGATGAGAACAGAAATCGTGTTCCGGCGCCATGGCGGCAGCAGGAGCCCCCATTAGCTAAAGTGGTGTCTCAGGTTAAGAACAGTTTCAGGTTAAGAACGGACCTCCAGAACGAATTAAGTTCTTAACCAGAGGTACCACTGTAGCTGCTGTTGGAGGTTGCCCAATTAAAGATGATTTGGTGCTTTTGCAGAACAAATTGACCTCCCCACACACCAGGAAAAAATGGAAAGTGCACTGGAAAGTATGGAATAACCCTTGCTTGTTGCAATGTCATCTAGCCTTCCTGCAAACTGTGCAAATCAGGATGAATGCTCAATAAGCAGGTTGTCTGAGAGTAACCAAGGAAAATCTATTCCATGTCCTAAGTGCAAGGCTGCTTTCAGGGAACAAGGAGGAACTTGAATACGAAGGGTATCAGGATTATCATTTAAGCACAAACTGGCATAAACATAACTGAGATGGAAATGTGCAGCTGCCTTAAGATTCCTTTTACATTATTTCTTCTTAAAGGCTTTTTTTGGGGGGGAGGCGTGAATCTGGCATTAACAGTCTGAAAAAAATGAATCTCTCTGCCATAGAACATAAGTTGAGCTCTAAGCTCAACCCTCGAGACATCTGGATGTAAGCGGGTTATAAGGCTTTACAATCAGCCTTGGAGAGGTCTGAGGGTAATAGGCTTACAAGGTTATATGCTTTTTTGCAATACCATGTTGCCATCTATTGCTCTGTATGCACTATTTATGACCTACCTGTTGGGTTAAATGAGATTTGCCAGCCTCTATGACTCACTTGAGGTGTGACATCCTTAACCTCCTATGGCTCTGATTCCAACTCTCACAGAATCCCTTCTGCTTAATGTTGACGTTATAAAGGTGTCAGGCTGGAGACAAATAGTTTCTGTTTTCTGAAGAGTTGAGGGCTGTTAGAAGAAGGTATCACTGCTCATGTCCATGTTTTGCAGGAATCTGTTCATAGGAGATTTAGTTTATAATGTCTTCAGAATTTATCAATTAGAAGGCATTGGAAACTACAACTTCCATGTGCTCTAGAGGGAAAAAGTGTCCTAGTCCAGGGTTTCCCAAACTTGGGTCTCCAACTTTTTTTGGGACTACAATTCCCATCATCCCTGACCACAGGTCCTGCTAGCTAGGAATGATGGGAGTTGGAGTCCAAAAACCGTTGGAGAACCAACTGGCAGAAAATCTATTACAAGCCAAGCCCAGACTTTGCAGATTATTTGCGCTCAGCAGATAGTCAAACCAGGATTTCTGACATGGGGAAGTTTACTGCTTCAATTATGAAACCCTGGTTCAGATGGCATGCTAAACCAAACCAAACATTGCTTAGCACAGTGCAGCAGCAAAAAGGTCCAGGGAAGATCAAAGGAGCAAGATGCTAACCCCAAGGTATGAATCAAACTAGTGATTCACAGCACATTCTAGTGACAGATGAACTCACAAGAAAAGTACTTTTTAAAATTTACATGTTTCCATTAGGACATGATTTTTTTATTATGGTAGAGTTGTACCTTGGTTTTCAAACAGCTTAGTTCACAAACAACTTGGAACTCAAACATCTCAAACCCAGAAGTAGTTGTTCCAGTTTGTAAACTTTGCCTTTGAAGCTGAACGTCCGGTGCGACTTCCGATTGGCTGCAGGACACTCCTGCAGCCAATCGGAAGCCGCACCTTGTTTTCTGAACGTTTCGGAAGTCGAACGAACTTCTGGAATGCATTCTGTTCAAAAACAAAGGTGCAACTGTACGTGGACATCTCTTTCTCTTCATACACACACACACACACACACACACAACCACAATATTTCAGGCATGAGATCCCCATTGTGGAAAGAAGACGATATAATTGACCCATCACATCTTCACATCCTGAACCAATTCATATTTGAAAGACTTTAAAAATGAGGCCTTCTAAACATGGGTTAGCAATCGGATTGACCCATTCAGTACATAATTATATGTGACTCAAGATGATTGAAGAGAGTCAGCTAAATTGGTCTAGGATGGCAGCCTTAGTTGGTTGACTCTGCACATTAAAGAAGGGAGGATGCTTAATGGTAACTGCTGCCGCAGGTGATGTGTCTAGAAAAATACACATGGTACCAGGGTCAGTTATTATATGACACAAATCTGCAGCACTTCTGACCCACACAAGCCCTGTGAAAACAGCAGGCTTTGTCCATGAAATGAATACCCATTAAAGAATCTGGTTTTTACAGCAGCAAGGACATCCATTAAATGGGTTCCCATTTGTTCCCCTCTGAGCTATATTTTGCTTTCAAATGCTTTTGAAGTTTACTGTGGAACCTGATATATTGTGAGTCTTGCCAGGCTCCCTGGGAATGGAGACATTGTTTTCAATGAAGTCTTTCTTGGTTGAAATCAGTGGAGGAAACTAAACAAAGAGGTTTTGAAGGCTGTCGTCCAAATCAAGCATGGAAGAAATAGTATCTAAGAACATCTGCAGAAAGGTTCAACAGGAAGGAGAAGGGTTTATATGTCCCCGTTGTCCAAACTCTTGTATGCAAGTACAAACCTTGCTTGCCCTTGCTTTAGTTATGCTTTCGGTTTCATGCTGGCTAATACTATTTACTAATATCTGGATATATTAGTATCTGGAGTATCTATCTGGAGCCACTAAATCAAGAAGGAGGAGGAGTGTCTGGAGCCAGACTAAATCAAAAAGGAGGAGGAGTTTACTCAGCAATCTTTTCAAAAGTGATCTTGATCCACAGTTTGTATGTTCTTAGTCTAGTGAACCTTAACAATCTGAGATATAAGATATTGCTCCAAACGTTCGGGGGAGGGGGAGCCAAATACTCTTCAGATGCGTCAGAATATTGTATATGGAGCATGGATATCCAAATTATAATGTTTTGTAAAAGATTGGGAGATAGAGAGTAAATCAATAATATGAATGCCCATCTTTAAAAAGTGGTTTAGTATCATAACTAAAACCTACTAATCCTGAAAATTAGAGTCATGAGTAAAGTTTGACTGATCCCTCAATTCAGATTGCAAGTATCAAAGCTGCATTCACGTTAGTGGTTTGCCTCTAACTACGTATATCTGGACACACTATCACTATTAGGTTCACACTTTACCAGTAGTTGGTTTTGTATTAAATTACTGCTGGAATAAAGTACCAGGGGAACCAACAGTAAAGGATCAGCGTAACTAATAGATTCATAGTCCAAGAAAGTTTATAAACTTTTTTGTGCCAGAAGTCTCTTAGCTGTTTTTGCTACAACTGGCTAAAATGTCTACCCTTCTGGAAAATGTTTTATGTTTAAAGTAGAGATGGGTAGCCTGTGGCACTGAGAAGATGGAAAGCAGAAAGAAAATGGGATGGGGGACACAAAGATATAGTGATGGGTGTGCTCTGTCCTCTTCTGGTCTCACTTCCATCCACCACTCATCCTGGCCCTTTCCAGCACTGGCAGATACCCCCTGAAAAAATGTGGTTCTTGACACACACACACACACACACACACACACACACACACAGGTTCCCCACTCCTGCCCTTGTTTAAAGAGTAGGAATTGGGGTGTGTGTGTTATTATGAGAACCAAGAAATATGTCGAGATATGGACAGGGACTAAAGCAGCTGGTTGTAAGCTCTTACCTTCACTTTGACCAAGGTTCAGTGCCTACCCAGCCAAATAAGCTCCTGACAGAGATGGCTTCAGTTTCACAGCTCGGTTGCATTTTGCCAGGCCCAAGTACTTTAGTACCCAGAAAAGACATTTACATTTTACAAGGATGGAAAAACTTTACTACTAAGCCTCGAAATGTCAATGAACACAACTTACATGCAGGCTGTCCTGTTCTGAAAGTCTCCATTGGTCTGAACTACACATTCAAGCCATGCAACTCCTCTTCAGGTATTCAGTCCGCATGCACGAGAGCAAAAAGTGTGTTGGGGGCTGGGCAGCCCCACCTCAGGGTCTGAACATGATTAGAAGCCTCCTCACAATTGGGAATCCTGAAAATGTAGGTTTCCGGATCACAGAAAGGCTTCTAAGCACATTCAGCTAAACACACTTACAAGCCCTTTTCCAATCTATTGTGTAAAGTTAGCAGTGAAGGGGGTTGGGGATGATACATAACTCTCTGCCCTCTCATGCTCAGACCAGATACCCGAAGATAGCTGAAGAATTCAATCCGGACAAGTCTTTATTCATTCATTTATTCCACTTTTCTTCCATCATTGGCATTCATGCTAGTTTAACAAAACCTCATAAAAACTTCTATATAATAAAAAACATACACCAGCATACAAAATCAGATAGCATGCCATTATGCATAAATGGCAACAATAAAAGGACCAATTTAATAATTAACAGTTGACAGAGTAACCCAACAGACATCCGCAAAAAAGCAGTGTGAGTAAACGGGACATGCTTTGCTTGATGCCTTTACAATTCCTGCCAAAGGGCCAGGCAGGTTTCCTTTAGAAAGGGGATGCAAAGTCAGGGCATAACCACAGAAAATGCCCTATTTTCAGTAGCCACCCATCTAACATTGGCAGATGAGGGTACCCAGTAAAAGGCCTAAGATGGCCATTTCACCTGGTGGGCAGATTTGTATCTGGGTCAGTACAAGCATCAGTTCACACCTTCCAGCAATGTGAGCAGGTGCATCTCATTTGATCTGTCAGGTGTGGGCTGTCTCCCACTCTCTGCTCATGCTCCCAATCTCTGTCTCCACAGTTCACCTGTACAAATGTGCAGCCCAGCGGGAAAGTTGTGGGTTGTGCCTGAAAGCAGATCAGAAATTTGAGTGTGGCTGGTGCACTGGAGAAGGGAGGTGTACTCTGCGTCAGCACTGCCCCTCTCCTATTGGTGGATGGGGAAGGTGGCTCGACTGGTCAAGCAGGAATGTCAAATGCTCCAACCCACGAATCACTGAGGTAAAGATATTTAAATCAATTGGATTTTCTTCCTATTCCATTCACTTCTTTGTTTGTTTACTTGATTTATCTTTCTATTTTTAAGCCAACCCCCCCTTTTGTATATTACAACTACCTTAATATGCATGTTTCAATATTGTATAATGATCAGGAAGAGGCTTTTTCAGTGGTGACACCCTGGCTCTGAAATGCCCTTTCCAGAGACACTTACCTGATGCCTCGTTTGATATCCTTTCAGCACAGGGCAAAGACCTTTTAATTCTGTCAGGTCTTTCCATCTGTTTTATTGCCAGTTTAAATCTGTTTTATCTTTACCATGGAATTTTAGGCTGATCTTACATTTTAATGGATTTTTAAAAATCCATTTCCTGTATTTGATGATTAGCCATGTGGGGATACTTTTAAAGTAAGGGAAGTAAACACCCCAAATAAGTAAATGAATAAGCTCACAGAAAAAAGACCCATTTGTCTGCTTCTTCTCCACCTGCCTGATCAGTGTGTCTCCTCCTCCCACCACCACCACTTAGCAAGTGATGATCTGGGGACTCCACCGAGGGCATATTGATCCCACCCCTCCTCCATCCCCCCCAAAAACTTGGCAGAACCACCACTTAATTCCACCACAATTTCACTTCCATATACTTAGGAATTATCTGTTCCTGCTTCCACCTGGTTTGTCCCGATATAGCATGTTCTCCTTGTTACATAAATGTGGAAAATAAAGCGGTATGTGATTTCCTATTAAATTAATTGTGCAGCATCTATGCTTCACGGCCAACATGCACTTTTACTGGCCTTGATCACCCACTCTCGGTTGTCAGGCTCAGACGTCAGTATGAGGGCGTCCTCCCTGCCGTTCGGCAGGCACACTAATTAAAACAAGGAAGTAATTAGTCAGTAATTGATTTCTCTGGATTGCAGGCCAGTACAGGGGGCAATAGTCTTATGAAAACTTTGTTCTCTCTGATGCGGTCATTGGTAGAAACTGACAATGTTTAGCAGTAGCTTTCAATAGTGAAACTACAGACTGAGATAATCATTGGTCCTCTGCTTGTTGATTCCAGACACTGAGCTTCCTTTATTCATTACCTTGATATTTATACCAATGCTACTTCAAAATTTCAAAATTGTGTAACTTACCAGAGAAAACCTTAGAGCAGTGCCAGAACTTATAACTATAAAAGCATCACCCAGTTAAAGACCATAGTAAAAAAAAAACAATTAAAAATGCCCTGTCAAATAAGTATTCTTAATGCTCTAGTTAATTCAGATTTGGTGTATAACACAGAGGCAGAACAATCTCTACTTAACTTCTGACCAGAGATTATATAGAATTAGTTCAGCCTTGTAAACAGGGCCATAAAAATTACTAGCCTGCAAACAACTTTACTAGCCTGTGGGGGGGGGGCTGATGAAGCAGGCACTGAGAGCTCTGACCCTCTAGATCACTGCATGTTCAGCCTCCTCTTCAAGCCTGCTCATTTGCCTGTGTGGAATTACATGTGCTAGCCTGTATTCAGTACCTTGTCTATGGCTACTAGGCAGATGCTTATGTAGAAGGCTGAGTTTGTTACAGGAAAAGATTTTGGCAGGGACTGTCTTACTGTTGATCTTTGTAAGTCACTCTGGGAGCCTTTTTAGCTAAAGAGCTCTATAAAAATGCTATAAATAGAGAGCCAGATTCAGTATCAGCCTCATTACAGAACTACAGGAGTAGTAACTTGGTTCTTTAGTGTCAGTGTTATAAAGTCTGGAAGTACAATTCATGATTGGCTTAGCATTATGAACTTTGCCATAGAGAATTTACTTCATCAGGGAAAAGCTCGGCCAGATTTCAGGGAGAAAATTGAATGAAGATTGGCTTGGGAGTTTTAGAATTTTGCATTGCACTCTAAGGATGACATTAGTCCCCCTCCCCTTTCCAAAACATGCTTTAGATTTTTCTAAGCTCATAAAACATACTTGGGCAGATTTTATTAAATATTCATGCATTTTACAGGGTCCTCATTTTAATCAACAGGAAATTATTATTTAAGGGCAAGTTATGCATATTGTACGTATAGTGCTTTATGGTGGTTCATCTTGCCACAAATGGCAAATGCATCAGGGAAGAAGTAGCTTGAAGAAGCAGAGGCAGAAGGCCAAAACAGATGTGATGTGGGAAATCCTTGTTTAGAAAATGCTATGTGTGTTTTAATTCATATACTGATTAACTATGATTCTTACTAGTAATACCATTTAATACTTACCATATATAGTATTAATAAAATTAAATATATTAATTGATGTGGAGTGGATCCACCATGAGGAAGGGGGTTAATTCTGGTAACCTCTAGGTTAGATTTACTGAAGATAGTTCAGAAACTTCAGCTCGTTCAGCAGCCAGGTTGCTTATGGGGACAAGATGGTAAGAATATAACACCAATCCTGTCCTGACCTCACTGGCTGCTTGTTAGTTTCCAGGCCCAATTCAATTTGCTGGCTTTGACCTATAAAGCCTTAAATGGCTCAGGATTGCAATACCTCAAGGACTGCATGTCCCCATGTGAACTGACCCAGACCTTGCAATCATCATCTGCAGTCCTTCTTTGTGTGCCTCCTCCATGAGAGGTCCAGAGGGCAACCAAAGAACGTGCCTTATCTGCAGTGGCCCCATGTGGAATGTTCTCCCCAGAGAGGCATTGCCTGGCGACTTCATTGCATATCTTTAGGTGTCAGGCAAACACATTCCTCTTTTCCTAGGCCTTTGGCTAATTAAACAATCTATGGCCTCTTGATTGCCTGGATGGAGGATATGTGTATAAAAATCTCTGATTTAACGCAACTGGGTTTAGTCTACTGCACAAACATGTGAGTCACATCCATGGCTCCAGACACATTTTGATTTTTGGCCCCGTTTGCATTATGACCCCCAGAGAATTGCCCACAAGAGAAGGCTATCCTGGGGGTGAAAAGGTTTCCCATCCCTGACATAGATAATGATGTATCCTTGTTTCAAGCATAGAATCATAGACTTGTAGAGTTAAGAAGGGACCACAAGGGTCATCTAGTCCAACCCCACCATCCTTTGCCCAATGTGGAGTTCAAACCCACAACCCTGAGATTGAGTCTCATGCTCTACCTACTGAGGTATCCCAGCATCTATGCACTCTTTTGTAATTATGAACATGGTTATTATGGCAGCCCTTGCTTGTGGCAACACAGTGGCCACATAGTGTGCAAGAACAGATCAGTAGGCAAGGTGTTTTATGCCAATCTCTTAAATGCCAATGAAGCGAAAGAGAGAGACTTCAGAGCTGAGGAACGGAGAGTTTATGCAAACCAACAAGACTAATTAAGACAGGGGCTTGCAGCACCATTGTGTTATAAGAAAGATACTGCTCCCTTTCCTATATGGGGTATCTAAGAGAATCTAAGTAGGTTTTCTATTGGTAGGAGAAAATAACAGAGGTCAACCAGAGAATATTGAGAAGCAAAGCAGCTAGTAAGCATGATCTTTATTAAACTGTTGCAACAGGGTCCCCCACTCCCCCCGTGGAGAAAGGAAGAAGAGGAACCCAGAACAATGGTATGCAAGGTCTTACATAGACTTGTTGAAATCCCCTTCCCTGTAGCTGAAGACACCCCCCCCCAAAAAAAATCATACATACATGGGGGGGCAGTCAACAGCAGAAACCTGTCTGTCAGGATACCTGATAATGTTCAATCATTGCTCAGCATAGGCAGTCTGGCCATTCTTTTGTTATGGTCAGTCTCTTACATACAGTGGTACCTCGGGTTACGTACCTGATTCGTTCCGGGGTGCGGTACGTAACCCGAAAAGTACGTAACCCGAAAAATTGCGAAAACACGCTTCTGCACATGCACGAACTGCGGAGAATGCTTCTGTGCATGCATGCGCAGCGAACCCGGAAGTAAACGCTTCCGGGTTTGCGCAGTACGTAACCCGAAAAGTACACAACCTGAAACATACGTAACCCAAGGTACGACTGTATATTGATAGTTTGCTCAGCTTAACAGATACTTGCCAGACTGTATTTGCCCCTACAGCCCAAAGACAACTGGAAAGCTTTCCCCATTTCCTTCCTCCTTACAGAGGAATATTTGGGGTCAATTTGGGAGACTCAAAATGGCTTCAGGATCACTCTCCTGTACTGTTTCAGACACTATACTTATGCACGTGTGTTTGTCTTGAACATTTATTTTATATATAAAAGACCTTAGAATTCCTGTAACAATTGCAAAGAACAATTGGCTGTGGAGTTCTCAGTAAGTACTGCAAGATGTTTCTTTTTCGCTCATTCTGCAGAGCAGTGGCTGAACAAATGGCTGGAATGGCTACTTGAACAGAATATTCTTTTCACCACTTTTTTCCACATTCCTCATTAAGCTCCCTTGAATCACTCCTCACCCTCTTTATGGGTTGTTAGTTAAAAACAACAACTCTTAGTGCTTCCGTTTATTACTTTTTGACAATAAATGGTACCTATTTATTCCAAGTAAATGAGTCTCAATTAACTTCACTCAGTCATCCCCAAATCTTGACTTGAGAGATCTTGTGAAAGCACATACTGTTTATATGTCACAGAGACACCAGTCAACACTCAAAAGCCCTATCAGTTCATTTGTTGAATGAGATCCTGCAACATCTGCAGCAGCCTTGTTTTGGACTACAGCTCCCATCACTCCTAGCCAACATGGCCAAAGGTCAGGGATGATGGGAGTTGTAGTCCAAAACATCTGAAGGGCCCCAGGGTAGGGAAGTTGATCTATAGTGCATATTTTGCCATTGCTTGAGGTAGAGACCAAAGAGGGAATGGTTGCAAAAACTCAAATGTGTACATGGAACTGTGACACACATGCCAAGGATACTAAAATGGCAGGAAGAATAATCATTCTAGGATAATTGAAATAACTGATTTAAAATGAAAATGATACTTTGTGGAGAAAATTAGTTTTAGATAGACCAAAATGGGTGTTGGATATACGGTAGATCAAATGCATTTCTAGAGAAATACCACACTAAGTCCTGGTATCAATTTTGTTGCTGTTAAGTTTCATCAAGAGCTGGGGGGTGGGGGTGGGGGTGGAGTGACAAGTAGCAACTGATGACTTAGGACTTCCTGGCTCCTAGTGTTTACTTCAGATGTTTGTTAGTTTTATAAGCAAAGTGGTTCCGTCTTTGTTTCTCTATGTTCTTGTTTGTTTGGCAAATGTATAGCCTTTTCAACAGTTGTTCTCAAAGAAGGTTATAATTAAAGAAAAATAAAGTATCAATACAATTATAGCAATAATAAATAGAGTAGAGGCAAAGAGTAGGATAGAAATGTAATACTGTATATAAATTGCAATTATGCAAAAACCCAGACAATTAAGTTAATTTACTTTTATGGCTGACTAATACAAGAAGTGTAACCAGTGGGTTTTTTTTTAATCCATGGCAAAACAAATGGGCAAACATTCACACCATTATGAAGCTCATCCCACTATTAAAATGAATATTGTGTTTGTAAGTGATTATTGAAAAATAGTACTGCAGATCTTCCCTTCTACATAATCAGGGGCTAAATAAAGCTCCCTGCCCCCCATTGTTGCTCTGAAAGTACAACATGCAAGCATGTGTGAAAATGTATTTAGTTAACTTTGGTATCCCATATTCACTAGGTTTTTGGTACTTTGTTAGCCACAGCCTTTCATTTTCAATAGTTTTTAAGCAAAGCACAGATATTATACTGGCTCTTTGCCCAAGACTGAACTGTTCATCTCCTTTCTACAGCCATTAGAAACCAAGCAATGTTCCTCTCTTTCAGCTTGATTCTGTGTGACACTAAGACCCACCCTTTCTGCCAACCTGATGGGCTTAGTGCATTTTATTTTCATCCCAAGGGGTTTAGTTTCCATTTTTTATTTTTAATCAAAACCTTGAGCCCTTCTATAAATAAACAAACTTGCCCTCTCAGCATTTTAAAGTTGTTCTTCTCACAAAGATCTCTGTGCTGCATGCAAAGACCTGGAGGGTTGCAAGTCACCAGGAGCAAAAAAAAAGGGATCTGAGAACAATTTCCCCTTCCAAATGAAACATTCAGACAGATGTAACATTTTCAGAAATCAAAGATTTCACTTCCTTTCCTCAAGCGAACCAGAAGGCAAAAGCAATTCCTTGACTCAACAAAGAAACTTCTCACAGCAAATGCTGGCCAAGGTGTTTCTCCAAAATCATCCTTTAGTTAAATTTCAAAATCTACAATATCTTTATTGGGACTTTAATCAGACAGGATGTTAATCCAAACAGAGAAAGTAAGGATGGAAAAAGCTGGTTTGATGTTGACTATTCTCAGTTTAGTTATGGTCATAAGACAGAATGTGCAGGCTAATATTGCAGGCTGTATGTGTCTACTGAGAAACATGCTCCATCAACACTTACCTGAGAGTAAGGCCCATAGGGTTGCATCCAGCAAAGCCATTCCACAAGTCGAACACCTTCTGTACTTACACCAGAACTTCCTCTTCTCCTTCTGCATATCCCTCACACCACAAATCTTCCCTGAGAGTTCCCACAAACCTCCAGACAGATCTGGTGTGGGTGTGCTTGTGTACATGCTTGTGGGGTTTACAATGAGTAGAGGCGGGATGCAAAGTTCTGTTGCACAAGCGGAAATTGTTCAGTTCTCACAATGACTTTGTTTCAACCTACTGATAGCAATATAACTTACTACCAAGCGGACATGTATAGGATTGTTTTGTGAATTGGACTGGACTCTACTAGGTGTTACGATGATTTCAGATTGCCTATAGGACTGTTGTGGAAGAGAAAAGCATAATGGTTTATCCCCTGTTGGGGGGGGGAGTGTAAGGCACCTTAGTTATGAAAGAATGGTATAATTGGTTTGGTTATCTAGGAGGAAATGAACACAACTTATCTTTGTTAACAGGAATTTAAATTAGAGTTAGGAAAATCTTAGGCCACTCCTCTTCATCAACTCTCAATGTCCATGGCAGATAGTAATTTGCATCAATGATTTCCATGAGTGAAAAACAGTGAGGCTACTTAAGTTTGAATCAACCAGTTTATGTAACCTAACTATGTGGAGGCATAGATACTTAATGAGTTCATACCACTGAACTCAGGACATACTCCTGAGCACCAGGACACATGTAGCATTTCCAGTTTCTTAATCATAGGATTGTAAAATCTCTCCCCATCCTTTGCATTCTGGAGCACTAATTTGAACTCCTAGTCTAATGTCAGTTAACCGTTACTCCAGCAGTATCATTAGCTATGGTTAAAGGTACCCAGGATTCCCATTTAACCCATGCTTTGAAAACCATTTTGGCCAACCTGCGGCTTGAACCCACAACTCTGAGATGAACTATAGCTGAGATGAGCTGTGCAGGAGTGCTGTACCAGCCCTCAAAAATGTATAGTGAACTTTTGGGAAAATAGAGGAAGAGGCTGAAATTTCATCAGAGGAAGATTACTGTTATTTCCATGAAGTGCTCCTCAAATGTGGCTCTCCAGCGGATGTTGGACTACAACTCCCATCATCCCTGACCACTGGTGCTGCTAGCCAAGGATGATGGGAGTTTTAGTCCAACAACAAACTTGGTGGTCCAAGTTTGAGAAACACTGGAAACAGATCAAGGAGATGTAAGCTTTTTAAAACGGTAATGAGCCAATGGGGAGTGGAGATTAGGGGGATCTTTACTTGTTGACATAAAAGAAAAATCAATAATAGTGTACATGTTAACATGAAATCTTTTCCATCCACACAGTGCATCATTGGGATCTATTCCATGTCCCCCTTGACAGCATAAATCTTCCCCCGCTGCCCGCAGCCTCAGTGATTAAATAAATAAAAAATCAGCTTCCTTATGAACAAGCAGTGCTCTGATCTCCTATTCATTTATTTGCAGGCCTCATTAATATAACATCACTGCAACAAACAGCTAACGGGGGTTGTGCGGGGAGCAGTGTCAGGCTGAATAATGGAGTTGCTCTGCTGAGATAACAATTAGGTTTGGAATGTACTATCAGCTAAGACAGAGACAAGGAGTGATCATGCCAGGCTGATGAACTAGCTCTGTGGATGTGCTGAGCCCCTGCTGGGCTCATCTACTGGGATGGAGCCAGCTACAAATATAACCATGGAACAAAAAGAGTATGTTTTTCGTATAGCTTTGAAAGGCCACAACTTTGCTACTCTCCCCTCCCCTCTTTTGTCAGATACGGTGCTATTATGTTCAAGATGGCTTTTATTACAGGATTTGATGGGCTCATTTTTCCCCACCTGTGATTAATTGATTTTATTTATCCTCACTTTCCTCTCTCGCTTGCTATTCCGAGACCTTGGAATATATTATAATATGCTCAAAACAAAATTCTAAAAATATCACACACACACACACACACACACACACACACAGCGCCTGTTCTCGTCCTTTTGTGGAGTATGGACTTGTGAATGTCATTGGGATGGTGTCTGTGTTAATGGGGTACATGCATCAGCACAGCATTGGCAGCTGTGTGTCAGTGATGTTTGTTTTGCTGAAGAGGTGCTGCTTGGTTTATGGGGTCCTGGTACCCACATGTTGGAATATTACTGGTTTTCCCAGTAGTGATATATGGAAGTGAGAGCTGGACCATAAAGAAGGCTGATTCGCCGAAGAATTGATGCTTTTGAATTATGGTGCTGGAGGAGACTCTTGAGAGTCCCATGGACTGCAAGAAGATCAAACCTATCCATTCTTAAGGAAATCAGCCCTGAGTGCTCCCTGGAAGGACAGATCGTGAAGCTGAGGCTTCAATACTTTGGTCACCTCATGAGAAGAGAAGACTCCCTGGAAAAGACCCTGATGTTGGGAAAGATTGAGGGCACTAGGAGAAGGGGACGACAGAGGACAAGATGGTTGGACAGTGTTCTCGAAGCTACGAACATGAGTTTGACCAAACTGCGCGAGGCAGTGCAAGACAGGAGTGCCTGGCGGGCTATGGTCCATGGGGTCACGAAGAGTCGGACACGACTAAACGACTAAACAACAACAACAACATCATGACCTGCAAGGCTGTTCTGGCCCATTTACCCAGTGCTATCCAGTTGTTTGTTTTGCACAGCAGACCACAGGATTGAGCTAAATTAATGATGATGGGAGGTTACAAAGAGGTACAGGAGCATAATGGAGTCATGGGCAAAGGCTGCATGTAGAAGGTTCCAGGTTCAATCCCTAGAATATCCAGCTAGAGCTGGGGGGTGTCTCCTGCCTGAAACCTGAAGAGCTGCTGCCCATTAGAGTGGAGAATGGTCTGATGTATAACATGTGTTCCTATGTAGCCTTGCTTTTCAGTTCCTCTTCTGCACCTGTCCTACAGGGAAAATGTTTTTAAAAGAACTCCTGTTTCAGTTTCTGGGCAGGCAAATAAGGTTGTTCCTATTATCAGCGAAGCCTTGTGATGGGTAATTAATATTTTGGAGCTTGGATGACAGGATTTGAGGAGAACCATTGGAGAACGTTTCCTAATATATGTTCGTCCCCATAGATACTTCTCCTGACTGACACCTTCATAATGATAATATAATACTTTGCCTTGCGTGGCTTCTTTTATCCAGTGATTGTAAAGGGCTTTAAATATCAGAAGCAGCTGGAGCATTGTGACATGCTGGCAGAGTTGGGATTAGAACTCACAAGTAGCAAATTCCAGGAGTTGGAGGTTTGTCCTAGAAAGCAACACCCTCCTTCCTTTCCTCTTTGCAATGGATGAATGCAGTAAGGATTACTAAGCATATTGTGTATTAACACACCAGCTAACTAGGGACTATGCATTAATAGAAAAAAGGCTCTGCATATATATATCCCTATCTGGGTAGGGAATTGTATATGCAACAGGGTGCTAATCATGTGATTTCCCAGCTCAATCTAGTATTCACAGCTACTGCACACAATCTTTATTTCTTTTTCTTTTTAAAGCTAGGGTCCCAGTGATCTGCTACCTGGGGACTGGATTCAATTCCGTTCTCTCCCCCTTACCCACTGATCATCAACACAGCTGCAGCTTTTTAAAAGGACTCTGTGTGTACATCTCTGACTGCTGTGCACATGCTCTGCTGGATCAGAGCTGAAAAGTGAAATATAGATGATAATTACAATGATCTGGCTGTAATTTGGTTGCTGATGCTAATAACACCCCTCCCCTTACCCAAAGCAAGAATTTCTATGACATATTTAATTAACATCTTCTGACACCACTGATCTTGTGCCTTTAGCAGCCTGACACATAGAATTTTAGTTTTTTCCATCATTTATCTCTGTTCTAGGAAAAACGCCGCCTGCTAAATTTCTGTGTGATAGGCTGCTGCTATACCAACTTCTGATGAGTGGGAAGGATTCCAGGAGCCAGAGGGAGCCAGTAAAGGCTACCTCAGAGCCAGTTCCAGCTAGACGTTCCCTTCTCTGCCCTCTCAAGCCTGTCCTGTTGGAAGGATTCCAGGAGGGAGAGGGAAAGAGGCCAATCTGCGTAGGGTAGCCGTGAAAGGGGGTGTGAGGTAGACCTCCTACCATACTCTCCTTATGTTTGTTCTGAACCCCAAGGAAGCAAAGCAAATACTTTTGTGGGGAGGCTAAGAGAATATCCCATTGTCATGCAACTCTCACAGGAATCCAAGATAGGTTGGTTTTCTCCATCAAATCCCACTGATGCACACATGAAGACAAATGGACTAGCCACATGAAGGGGCAGAAAGGTGCTTTAAGAAAATAAAAATGACATTTTACAAAACTAGTTAAGCCTATGAAAGGTACGCCTACACAAATTTAGGTTTGTCCTCAAAAGCAGTGCATCATTTTGGAGGGAAAGGGGCAAAGAAATGTTGGCAACATTTTGTTCTTAAGGCCTCTTGACTCAAGTTGGGTTCTGATGGATTGGCTGGACAGAGCCACCTGTCAGATGGAAATGTGCTGTTCTCGCCTTTTAGAAGTTGGAAGGTGCAATTGTCAGGGTGTTAACTACTGCAGGAATTGCTCAATTTCTCAGAAAACCAGCTTGTATATTGGGACTTAGAAAGAGCTACATGGTCTTTTTGCCTCTAGGGAATGGAAGCTGAACAAACTGTCAGTTTTTGAAGAGAGAAGCTGTGAGTAGGCCATAACCATGTCACAAAGATCACCTCAGAGCCTGCTGCTCTCCCACCCCATCTTACCAATTGTCCTGTGGGAAGGATTTCAGAGAGAAAGAACAGGCAAAGACCACCTCAGAGCCTGCTTCAATTGGACTTTCCATTTCCCAAACCACAGGGCCGTTCTGCAACCATCTGCCCAGCGAGAAGGATCCTTATGACTTTTTATATATTGATCTTACTTATTGGGGTTTTTTAGAGCTGTAGTTTGGTGTTCCTTGGAAGGATTTGTATCCTGAAAGGTAAAATATAAATAAATGAAATTAATTAATGAATATTATAGCTAGAGGATTATAGTAAAAGGATGGCAACCGTGTGGCTGGTTTTATGTCAACATGGTAATGCCAAAAGAAACCTGAAGTTGGCCCCAACTCATATAATTTACCTTGAATCTACATACAAATAGGATCCAAAGGCTACTCTTTTTCTTTATAAAAATGCTTCTGGTTTGGATACCAGAGACATGGCAGCTGGCTGGACTTTGGCCTGGTCCTGTTATGTCTAGAGAGGTCTATATAACTGGACCCTTTAAGTATTTGCTGCCTTCTGTGATTATTACTGAATTTCCCCAGCTGTAATTAATTGAATGCATCTGTTCTAACCCCGCGGCTGCATTGTGACACAGTTCCTTCAAAACTGTTCAATTAGCGGCCTCTAAAATCTAGGTCGAATGGGAAGTCTGGTTCGGGTATTTTCCAGGTCAAAACATTTGGAAAACAGAAAAGCCACACTGCGTTGTTTGACATTGTGGTAAGGTTTTGTTGACTCAAGTCAGATAAGAAACGTTACCAGCATCTAAAAATATATATATACGGTAAGTAAGCTTTTGATTTTTATGGGAGGGGCAAAGCACCTCAGTTTGTGATGCAAATGCTGCAGCAAATGCGTTTTTAAAATAGCATACGGTTGTAAGGGAAAGAACTGTCAAGAATCGTGAACCATAGTGTACGGGTGACTTGTAAACATTAGCAGCAGCAGGCCTTCAACGGTGCTTCGTATAATATAATGCAATTTGATTTTTGTATTGTGTCCTTTGTAGACACATGATGCTTTGCAAAGGAAAATGATACAAGACACACTGCAGAGTGCTAGTTACAGAAAGCGGGAGTGTAACAGACGCTACACAGTGAAGAGATTAAAGCTTTTAGTCCCAGGGCTGAATGCAGAGGGGAGGATGGGAACTAAAGCAGAGGCAAGAGAAAGAAAGGAGTGTTTTTTATAACACAATGCTGCCCTATACAGAATGGTACCTGCACAGTCAACTATATCACGGGATGTGTTTTGCATTAAAATAATATGATTTTAGACTTGTCGAATAAAGGAGCAGAAGTGAGGTGAGAAAAATGTGATTTGGCTGTGATTTGATTGAGGGCAAGAAATGAGTGAGGAAGGCTTGCATTAAGAGAAGTCATTGGGAGTGTCTAGATCCCATCACAACACTCCTCAGTTATTCCCAGCAACAATCAGGTAGACAGCAAGAGGGAGAAAGCACATGGTGTGATAGGAACAGCTGACGAGTGTTGCCATAGGAGCACCTCTCCACTGTTCCTAGAGCTAAGCAGTGGGAAGAGGTCCTGCATACCTCACAGAAGTTAGCCAAAGGCTGTATGTAGCCCATGGCACTCATATGTAAGCTAGAAGACCAACTTGTAGTGGGAGTGGAGAGTGAGTACACAGTGGAACTCAGGTTATAATTTGAGCACAGTGCACTAAAGTTTAGGAAACAATGTACTGGAGATGGTTGGTGGTTGTAGATCAGTGGTGGGCAGAAGGTGGTAAATCTCTGGGTGCTTTGCAGTAGATCAGGGTTCCTGACTCCCAATTGTTTTATCAACAGGAACAACAAATTGACTTTCCCCACCTAAATTAGACACCTGCACTCTGTTCAGTTCTGGAACCGAAAGCAATTTCTTCAGCTCAGAATGTGCTTAGAGACAACCTGATGTTTAAGGCTGACTATATATCCTTTACATCTGGCTCTGCTGGGGAGAACTTATGGTCCTAGTGAATCTGACATGGCTGTGGTCCACCCACCCCTGTTGTAGAGGGTACCTTTTCCTAGACTAGGAGCTGAAGTGCTTGTGGCAGAGGTGTACTATAAATAGACAGGTCATGAAGTAAACTCCCCCTTTTAGTATTTCAAAAAGACATTTAAGGAGGTGTGAATGCTTTGCTCCCTAATAAAATGTGGTATTTAACATTCAGTGCCCGTCCAAAGCGGAGCTTAATGAAGTTCTCCAAAGTAACTGTCAAGCCTTTTAAGGTTAGTAGCTTTTATAAAAGTCTATAAAAAGCCAGTCCTAAACCTCCCAGCAGACATTTCTGCCACTAACAACCAGCTGTAGCCTCCCACCAGCTTTCTTGTGTTCCACCATAGTAGGTACGGAGGTTGCCTCCCACGCCTGTAGGTTGTCAGGGCATGATTCAGAAGCTGAGATGTAGATGCTGGGCTAGGAGTGATTACCGTAAACGACACAGTCTTCTTAGCCAGACAGAATTAGTGGGTTTGCAGTGTTTAGAGCGCATGTGAAAATTGCAAGAGGAAATGCAACAACAAAGGCTAAAAGGAATGATTGGATTGCTAGTGACACTTTCTAAGGATATGTTGTGAATATCTCACATTGGTATGAATTTAACTTTCACATCTGGTCTCCCACAGCTGTGCCAAAAACAGGTGGCAATTGGCACAGCTGTTGAATTATTATGTTTAAACTTATACTGGAGTTACGGTCTGTTGGTGCGGGGTCATATTATATATTACATAGCCATATAAAGTACAACAGAGTAAAATAACATCTTAATTCTTAAGTTTCTACCTTCACAGTTGCTGCATGAGATCATATGGAAAGCTCTTGCTTTCTCATTTCCTCCCTTCCTTTCCCTCTCTCTTATCTCCCCTGCTGTTAAAATTTATTGTAACCTCCTTTGGGCAGAGATCTGCATTTTTTTTCTTTTTTGCCTATCCTGCTCTATACAGCACCATGCAGATAGATGGCATTAGAGAGACAGAGAGAAGTAATAATCTTATATTTACTGGGTCTTCTCTTCCTCATATCACATGTGTGTTTGTGGGCACATGTGCTAATCAATCCAAGTGACGCCTGGCCGAAAGGCTCAGCCTCTTTTCTTTTTGCCTCAGCCCCACCCCCGGCCGGCTATCCATTGTCCTACCTGGCCAGGGGCAGGTCAAAGGCCAACCTGAGCCGGTGGGAGGCACCCACCCAGGTAAGCCCCGCTCGGTGCTGCAAACCCTGCCCACCTGTGGGGAAGGGAGGGCGGAAATTATTGCTTCTTGAATATACAGTAGTGCTGCACTGGACAAATACATGATGCTCTGGAAGGAATAAAGATTCTCTCTCTCTCTCTCTCTCTCTCTCTCTCTCTCTCACACACACACACACACACACACACATACAACTTAACAAGACAGGCACACGAGTGCTGCAGATGTATCCTAAGATGATACCAAATTCTGTGCTAGAGGGGGTTAGCTATAGTCTGTTTTATGGTCCATTTGTAAAACAAATAAGCACCACACATGCATCAGAGTGAAACACGCTTAACTTTTGGGGTGATTTTTCACACTCCTTTGCAAAAGGAAGCCCAACTATTTGCAGAAAGTGCCTCAAAATCTGGCCTGTTCTTAGTTCACAACATGACAGCCACAAAATTTGCCAAGCAGTAGAGGCAGTGGAAAATTATAGAAATTTCTGGAAGTCTGTTCAGTTTTTCGGGTTTTTTTTTAAAATACTACATGCTGAAAATGTGAGAATCTCAGTTTTCCCTTCTTAATAAAATAACTTTATCACCTCTACAAATGTGGGAGAAAATTCAAATGTGGAACTATATCACAAGAGTTAGAAGCACTATAAAAGCATAATATACTAGGAACTAGATGTCAATAAAGGGCTGTAAGATGTTAGTCCTTTGCTTTGTGAGTTAGCATTATATATATTTGGAGTTTGGGAATGACACCTCAATTTTTGTTAGTCTTATTATCTCTTATTAGGTGAATATATTATTATCAGGGAATTATAGTATAACATACATAGAATTTATTTTCCATTGATGAACTGACTGGAGATCCACTAACTTTTACATAAATAAATTGGCCTAAATAATCAGTTTTAGGATCCTACTTTTGACCAATGCAATTCAGGGTTCTCAAAGATACACACAAAGTAGAGAGATTCAAACTGGTCTGTTGGGGGGAGGGGATCTAATTCTACAATTAGGAAATACCTTAAAGGACAAACAAAAATTTCGCTTTAACTTTTCAGGGTTCTACACCCCCAAACCACTAGCTAATGCCACCTAATTTTACTTTTATGGACTTTTTATCTAGTACACAAGCTAAAATTAATCTTTATTTTTGGTAAGGTGAACATTTTCCCCTTTATTTCCCTTCACAAGGAATCTGTGTGTTTTGCTTAGAACTGGAGACAAATTTGGGTAACTGCTAGATTTTACATTTTCAAAATGGGGAGTCAACCATTATTTGCTTCTTTGACCCAAAAGCCCTTAGTAATGCCTGCCTGGATATATGCCTGCAGCATATAATCCAATTAACAGAGCAATCCTAGCTATAGAAAGCCAACGTTGCGCTGCTAGGTCATGTGAGGAAGCTGCCAAGGGGTTTCAAAGAGGTGTAAGTCTCTCCTTGCCCTGTCCCCACCACCACCACCTTTCCTCTTTTGGGGGGACAACCCTGGCTCAACCAGCTGAATTGCTGCTGAGCTGGGATGAGGGGCTTACACTAGTTGAGACCCAGTTGGAAGAGCCCAAGATCAACCACATCCAAATTCTCACAATCCCAAGGTTTAGATTGTGCAGTCAGTCTCTTACAATCTGCTTTAAGGCTAAATGTAGGCTAGGCTTCAACACCAAGCCAGCTCTCCTCCCTGTTCCCTCTATTTTGCTTAATGTTAGCCCAATGAAGAGCTCCAGAGAACTTGAGTGTTTGCTCACCATTTTGTGGCATTTACATTGGTCCTAATAAAAGTACAGTATAAGTCAGCTGTGTATTTAGACTTTTCACAGTCACAGGCCATTAAGTTGTTTCTGCTACTGTAATGTTCACCGAGTATATTCAGATGGGCAGATTTCCTCATTACTCATACCTGGAAACACTGCAGATGTCTTGAACAATTTACACTTCACTGAATATTCTGTTCCAGTTAATGCTTCATTTCCATGTATCTTTGCTTAGTAACTCATTAAATAGGCACTAATCTCCCTGCAGTGATCCTCCTTTACATTTGTCCAAATCTTAAAAGGCAATTTCATGCACCTTTTTAACAGTGATTTTATCCATACAAAACAGGGGGTGCATTATTCTGGGTGGGGGTGAGAGGAGGGAGAATTGTTTTTACCTGCATAATGATACCTGGTCTATAACCTTTTTCTTCCCCTCACTAAGCTTTCTGGTATACCACACCAAAGCTATTGTGGTGGGGAGATAATTTTTTGAATATTTAGCATCATTAAAAAAAACAAAAACAGATTTCATAATCCTAAGAAGATGGTGGTTTGTGTACCACAAACTAACGAAATTATATTGACAGGGATAATTAATGACTAATTGATTTCCCCAACCCCTGCACTCTGGTTTCATACATTACTTTAGCCACCTTATGCTCCATTTTCTAGATGGGTCACTGGGGTCTAGAAATACTGTAGTATGCTCAAAGTTGTTGAAACAGTATTCACAATAGATGTTGGGGTTTTTTTTGTTTTTGTTTTGTTTTATAAATCTAGGCTTTCTACACAAACACATGCAGCTCCAATCCTTTTTTGTGTGGCCATACAGCTTTTGGCTTTCTGTGACATATAGTTTGTTTTCATTGTTTATCCCCTGCTCTGCTTCCCTCACCAGATCCTAACAGTGTCGGGCCCACCAGAGGGAGGAACCCGAGTTACAATTCGTGGTGTTAACCTGGGCCTGGATTTCTCCGAGATCGCCCACAATGTACAAGTGGCTGGTGTGGAATGTACTCCATTGGAGGAGCAGTACATTATTGCTGAACAGTGAGTTGACGTGGCGCCACCTGAACCTTTATGCGAGCTAAAAAACGCTTACAGCATTTAGCATAAATGCTGTTACCCCTTGCAACAAAGGGGGAAAGTACAACTGAATATAATTATGCTAGGAGGAACAACATGGCAGGTGATTATTTTTAAAAGTTGGAATCCTAATTGGTTATCTGAAGAGGATAAACCTATAAGTCTGGGTGAGCCATTAGCGGGGAAAGTGTATAAGCTGTGACATTCACTGGTTTAGGATTGTAATAAATGTAATAGTAATGTAATGTGCAGGACCCAATGTAACCCTCTTACATGTGTAAAAAAGCACTTTACTTCTCATATATTGGGATCAAATAGACCCCAGTTAAATCACAAGTTGTGGGTTGGTGGGGGGGGGTTTAAAGATGTATTTGGCAATTACTCCACTGTAATGGAAAATATGAAATTGTATTCAGGATTATTGTTTATAACCCAGGGGAAAGTACCAACCTGCGCTCTTCATAGAAATATGTACGGTAGTATCTGGTGTCTTTAATGACTTCTCCATTTGAATTCATATGGGGTGTAATTCACCCCAGTAGCACTTTTGTACTTTTCTCTTGTGACCATGTGGGGGTGAGGGGGTGGTGAATGTGAACATCTCATTATGTTAAGTGCCTCAGCAATAAGACATGGCTATTGCGGGCACAAGTGCTAAACCCTATCTGTGGTGCCTACCCCTTTCCCAAAGAAAGAGACCAGAGTATGGGTTCAAATTCGCCACAACTTTAGCTTCAGAACTTGAGCTTGAGAAGTGGGAAACTTGGCATGGGCCTTGGCAGGTAACCCTCTCAGCCCGTCTGGTTGAGGATATGCAGGCTGATGAGGTACAGTGGGAGGGGACTGTAAAGCGCACACTTACACAGCCTGCCCTTCCACTAACCTCGGCCTGGGAGTTTGACCTACATACCGCTGCTCTAGGGCCAGGGACTCCCGGGTTTTGCCCTTTAACGGGCCCTGCAAACCTGATGATAGACTAATGAATGCAACCTGATGATAGACTAAAGGATACCTTGCCAAGGCCTAAAACCGCCAAAGTTGTGACGAAATGTTGTGGGGAAGGCGAAACCTGCCAATGCAGGGAAATTCCTTCCCGGTTCTGAATACAGCAACCATCTTATGACCGCAACAGTGCCCGCTGACCTGGAACGCAAAATATTAATCTGCAAGGAAAGAATTGTTAACTTGATGACCGCTGACCTAAGACGAAATATTTGGAGAGAAGACATTATTAATTTAAGGAAGGGTGGGTGGGTGATCCTGGAAGGAAGAAAGACCAAGTGAGGCCTGGCCAAAAGGCTCAGCCTCTTTTCTCTGGCCTTAACCCCACCCCCAGCTGGCCATTGTCCTACCTGGCCTGGGGCGGATCAAAAGCCAACCTAAGCCGGGGGTGGCACCCGCCCATGTAAGCCCTGCTTGGTGCCGCAAACCCCGCCCACCTGTGTGGAAGGGAGGGCAGTAATTGTGAAGTTAAGTGACATTTTTCACCAGGTTGAAATTATTAGACTCTCCACCACCACCTCATTCCAAGTCCACCTTCTGTGAACAAAGGGGTAAGCATGACTTCTCCAACTATATAGGACAACATAACTCCTATCAGGAATGTGCTTCCTTTAATAAGCTTTCATATTTTATACAAAGTCTCAGTGTGAATACATTTCAACTAAAGATGTCCTCCAAGTAAAAGTTATCTTAACAAAAGTTAACTTCTGTTTCTGCATATAAAACTCTGCATGCCAACAGCGTGCAGGCGAAGGAATCATGGTTATATTTTAATATTTGGTTGCGAGCCGCCCAGAGTGGCTGGGGAAATTATTATTGTTGTTGTTGTTGTTGTTGTTGTTGTTAGGAAGGGGTCCTGTTTCAAAACCTTCATGCACGTGCATTTTGAGGCTTTTTCTCAGGGTGCAAATAGATTTCTCCTAGACATTCTGATGCAAAACCATACTGCTTTTCTTAAGGCCAACATGACCTAAACAGCATATTGTGTGTGGCGGTGAGGGGGGCAACAACTCCAGTTAATAGTTTATGCTTAATTAACCCTGCCTTGGTGCTGAGATGATTTCTGGGGTCACCTTCCCACACAACACCTCACACAGTTCTATATTCCTGTCATTTCCTCCTTTTGCGTTCCACAGCACAGCACAAAGGAAAGGCCCATACCTGTCAGGCCAGATTCTAGGCGAGTATAAATCAGCAGCACTCCAGAAATCTAGGCTGTCTTGCACCAACTAAGAACCGAGAGGCTGGATTTTCTTTCTTTTTTATCTTGTGGATTAAACAACCCTTTAAAACTTTTATTAAGCATTTTGATTCCTTCCAAGCCTGGGCTCCTGCTTTGCTAAGCAACTTTCCTGATGAGCACCTTGTAGTTTGCACTCAGCCTCCTCCCGGTTCCAATTGGAATGCGTCCTGCCGTGCTGCCGGATGCAGGCAGCCATTTGTTAAGCGTGTGAGGCAGTGACAGCAGTTTAATCCGAATAGGCCTCTGCTGGAGTCAATTCATTTATTTCACTAAGAAAAATGTCAGCTGAAAATTAGAAAATAGGCATGTAACAAAGGATGGGCAAACAACCCTTTCCCAGTGACACATGTCCTCGTGTTAGCTGCTTATTTGTTTGTTTTTGTGGAGTTTCCTATGGGGGGGGGAGTCAGTATACTGAAAGGAGGAGCATGTCAGTAAGTGCTCATCCATGCAGCATAAGGTAAGAAAGAATATATTAAGCATTGTTTTCACCCACTGACTAGAAGCTTTAAGAATTTCCAGAGGGGCAGTCTGTGGCAGCAAAGAACAACAAGGAAGAATACAGTGGCACCTTTTAAACAGACACATTTATTATGGCATAACCTTCATGGACACAGTCTGCTTCATCAGATATGTGACATAATACCCTAAATTACAGAAATATGCACACATGTTTGGGCATTTGTATGTAAACACTGAGGTCAGAAGGAACAAAATGCAGAAAAATTCAGATAATGCTAATTGTTCACATTTGTGGCCATTCACACAAAAACAGTTGTTGATAACAGGCATTGGCAATCCAATTGACACATGTGTGATTTTTAAAACAACATCCTACCTTTGTCACCATTCAAGTCCACAGGTGATAGTATTGAACATCTTGATGCATTGTAATTTGGCAGTTTCACATGACAAGTCTCCGTTTGATGTTCCATTGTTCAGGATTGTAACTTTAAGGTCAGTTACAGAAAGTCCTCTTCATGTGAATAGCCATTCTTAATACAGTAACATAATTGTCTTCATCTGTACCAGAGGTAGCCAACCTAAGGCCCATGGGCCGGATGCGGCCCAATCGCCTTCTCAATCCGGCCCGCAGACGGTCCTGGAATCAGCATGTTTTTACATGAGTATAATGTGTGCTTTTATTTAAAATGCATCTCTGGGTTATTTGTGGGGCATAGGAATTCGTCCCTTTTTTTCCTTCAAAATATAGTCCGGCCCACAACATGGTCTGAGGGATGGTGGACCGGCCCATGGCTGAAAAAGGTTGCTGACCTCTGATCTGTACTTTCTGCATTTAATTTCTTTCTAATCTCACTGTTTACAATCCCACTCCTGTCCCTAAACGTTTATATTTTCCTGTAACTTAGGATAACTTTCCATGTCTCAAGTGGAATGTAGTCCATGAAAGTTTATTTGTTATTTGTTAGTCTCTGCCACGTGGCTTTTTGTTGTTTTTTCTGCGACTAACATGGATACCCTTATGGAAATTAATAATAGTACAGAACTACTAAGCAAGATATGGGACGTGGGTGGTGCTGTGGGTTAAACCACAGAGCCTACGGCCTGCCGATCAGAAGGTCGGCAGTTCGAATCCCCACGACGGGGTGAGCTCCCGTTGCTCGGTCCCTGCTTCTGCCAACCTAAAAGTTTGAAAGCACGTCAAAGTAGATAAATAGGTTATCTCCAGTGGGAAGGTAAACGGCGTTTCCGTGTGCTGCTCTGGTTTGCTAGAAGTGGCTTAGTCATGCTGGCCACATGACCCAGTAGTTGTACACCGGCTCCCTCGGCCAATAAAGCGAGATGAGCGCCACAACACCAGAGTTATCTGCGACTGGACCAAATGGTCAGGGGTCCCTTTACCTTTACTAAGCAATATAAAGCTCTTTCTTGGTAAAGGCATAGAGCAAAGCACAGGGTAATATTCTCAGCTTGACTTCTCCTTTGAGTAATCAAGTTCCATGAGGTTTAGGAAGATTCTTCAGACAATCTTGCTCCCTATAGGCTACTGCTATCACTGTTCATACTTTGGAATGAACTCCTGTTAATATTTAACACCTGGCCTACGTATAAAGCAGGATGAGGTAGTAGAGTAGACTGCACCACTTTTGACTGCAGGTAGGAGATGCCTTTTTATTGTTTCTCTGCATATCCTGCTGCAAATAGAAAAGTAGCATTTCTGGGAGGAACGTTTAGCTCTCACTCTGCTCTGCAAGATTTCTATTTACTGGGAGTTGCTGCCTTTTGAAAAATACATGGAAACATTTAAATGTAATTTCCCACTGACAAAGCTGCAGCTCAAGAGAAGGAACTTTATGCTGCAACAATTCTGTATTAAAGTAGATGCTAATGATTGTAGGATATATGAAGGGGGTGGGCAGAGGAGACCTTCTTAGTCTTGTTCTCTGATGGCTCCCTGAAGATTAAAGTGATGTGGGTGGAAGCAATGGATTTGACAGTGTTAGCAAATGCTGTACAGTGCAAGACAAAAAAAATTCATTCCTGCTTTGGTGAAGGCAGTGCATTCAAATGGTTGCACCAGGAGATTCTGCTCCTAGCTCTAACACACCTTGGGCAAATCACTAAATTACTAAGTGCCTTAGTTGCCTCCTCCCGAAAATCAGCATAGCTATATTTATCTATTGTTCTTGCCTGTGGTGGCGTGGGTGGCCTAGTGCTTGAAAAGTACCTTTAGATCCTGGGATAAAAGATTCTATAGAAGAGCAAAGTAACATTATTATTACAGTAATAGCTTGAGGCCATGTACTAATGCCATCATAAGCTGTAGTAGGAATGGGTTTGCACAGCCGTTACACGTTATAAACTGTAATATTCTGTTTTATTTTTAGGAGAAGGGATGGGGGATTATTGAAATTATCCTCTTTTGATGGTGGCATGAAACCCTGATTTTATAATCGCAATTCTAATTAGAGCTCTCAAGCTTTCAAAGATTGTTAACATCATTAAAACATTTATCCTGGGCAGATAACAGCAAGTGTTGGCTGCCTTTTCAATAGGAATCCAGATAAAAGGGCACTCTTAAGGGTTCTGTGGGCAGAATGAATCCTGAGACTGTAATGATTTGCCATGTTCTAGGCATGCTATCTATCAGCCGGCAATTAGGTTAATATTGGTTAAAGGGCCACTTAACCTAGTAATCAGCTCCCTATAGCTCTTCTAAGAGCATCGTTTTTTAAACATGATACCTGTAGTTTTGGCCTGGATTAGGATTTCTATTTCGGATTAGGTTGACCATAGCAATTAATATCCCATCTTTAATTTCTTACTTGCCTGTGGGTTTCATAACTGTGCATTATTATTCAAAGGTATAAATTCTGCCTTTGAAATAGAAGAATCAAAAGGTAGCTTTAACTAATGGCTGCTAAAAGGAATGGAATCTCCATGGAAAACACAAGTTGTGTTTTTTCAGAGACACCAAAGGTAGCAAAATTTAGAGCAATGCTTTCTTATGTGGTTTTGACACCAATGGAATGTTTGAAGTACCTTTACTTCAGAGTAAATTTGGATAGGGTTTTGAAAAACTGTGAGAAACTGCAAGGTTTGTATATTTTCATCAAGAGCGTTATATAATGCACTTTCCCAGAAGTACCTTTCTTGTCTATGGGTACTTAGAAATCATAGAATTGTAGAGTTGGAAGGGACCTTGAGGATCATCTAGTTCAACCCCCTGCAATGCACGAATATGCCACTGTCCCATACGGAGATCGAACCTGCAACCTTGGATGGATGTGATGTTTGCATAGGGGTTATGTTTGAAAAATCAAACATGTGTAGGCCCCAACCACATGATGGTTAACCTACATTAAATACAGAAAACAACCATGAAAAATTTGCAATCTAAACATGGGCAGCTATAAATTTGGAGGAGGGACAGACATACCAGGGGTGGGTGCAATCCAGCTAACCCACCACAAAGCTTTTGTAAATTCATCTAAATCAGCTCATTTACCAGATGCATGAGCAACTAGATTTCAGAAGCTCTGTAGGGTGTGACATGGTGAATTTAGGATAGGTTGCAAGGTAAGTGGAGGTTAAACAATCACAGAAGGGTCCTTAATATACCTAATTCACACAAAAATGATGTTGATAATACAGTTTTAAAACACAAATCATTATTTATTGAAGTCAAATTAAATTAGCATTCAAATATACTTGAGAAGAAGGGGAATTTGTGGGAGATTCTTTACCTCCAGTAGGTTTTTATTCTGTTTATATACTGTGACCAAAATGAATCCCACTGAGTTTAATGTGTAAGCTTGGAGAAGGAAGAAGCTCTGTTTTGATCAGAGTGAAAGAGAGAGGCACGCACATAATCCATGATTAAGATGATGATAGAGAAGACCATACAAAGGATTTAGGAATACAGGACAGCTGCTATGATTCTCCAAGGGCAACAACTCTTTGAGGAGCTTGTGTTGCTGTGATGCAGCGATAGCAGATCTCACATTTGGTAGCATTTACGTGTTTAATGTTAAGCCTCTTTCAAAGATTCTGTCTAAAGTGTTCCTTTGTGGTTGATTTAAGTTTCTTTGTGGAAGTAGATTTGACTAAGGCTGCAAAAAGTCGTAGGATGGTATAGGGTGCTGTTGTTATTGCGCTTTCACAGAATGAATGAATTGCCATCAGTACAGCAATTGGGTGTTGCAAGAAATCAAGTGGGTCTCTCTCTCTCTCTCTCTCTCTCTCTCTCTCTCTCTCTCTCTCTCACACACACACACACACACACACACACACACACACACACACACATTATACAGTAATACCTCGGGTTACGAACGCGATCCGTTTCGGATCGCAGTTCGTAACCCGAATAGTTCGCAAACCGAGCGCGATGGGCGCCGCCATTTTGCGCATGCGCGCGATCGCGCGCGCGGGGCGAAAACACTTCCGGGGGTGCGCAGTTCGTAACCCGAACTGTTCGCAAACCGAGGTGGTCGTAACCCGAGGTACGACTGTATATCTATATATGGCTTGGTTGCAGCATGAAGTATGGACAGAGTTTGCTAAAGAGATCTGGGCTGTATCTGGTAGTATAACCACCCCCACTTTATCTGTAGATCCACCCACTCAGATGTATGGCACAACATGTTACCGGTATGCATTCTTCACTGTGGGTTACCCCTTTTCATTACTTTGAATCCCAACGCACCCTCATTTCCAATAGGAGCTCAGATTTTGTCAGCAGCCCTATTTTAAGGAGCATCTCATCCTGTTTCAGCCTGATAATGGACAGCCAAAATAATGGCAATGAAAATATAAAGGAGACAGAAAGAGACGTACATGTACTAGTTGTCTGTTATGCTTCCCCTCAATCAGGGCCGGATTTAGGTTTGATGAGGCTCCAAGCCAGGCATAGGCAAACTCAGCCCTCCAGATGTTTTGGGACTACAATTCCCATCATCCCTGGTCGTGTTAGCTAGGGATGATGGGAGTTGTAGTCCCAAAACATCTGGAGGGCCGAGTTTGCCTATGCCTGCCCTAAGCTCCTGAAGGTAATGGGGCCCATTATATGTCCTGCTGTCCTTTGTCAACAACAAATTGTCACTGTTTTTTGTGTTGAATATATGCTATATGGTAATTTATGGACCTAATAGGTATCTAAAGCCATTGGCACATAACAAAATATGTATTTTATCAAAGTAATTGTTGAACTGAAATACAAGAAGAAGTATATTAATAGTGAAATGGGGCAAGAGAATGAGGCCCTAAGCTAGGCATCCCCAAACTGCCGCCCTCCAGATGTTTTGGCCTACAACTCTCATGATCCCTAGCTAACAGTACCAGTGGTAAGGGATGGTGGGAATTGTAGTCCAAAACATCTGGAGGGCCGAAGTCTGGAGAGGGCCATAGCTTGTTTAGCTTATACGTAAATCTGGCACTGCCCTCAATGTATTCACTCCATTCAGTCAGTCATTGTGGCTGGTCCCACACCACATCCCTGCATATATTCTAGGCCCCATCCCCCCAATCTCTGTTTTTTTTGGGGGGGGGGCATAATAATGGTTCTTGATCACATGTACAGTTGTGCATAGGGTCTATTTGTACATAATGCCTATTGTATGAAAAGTGGGACCAGGAGCCACAATTCTCTCCTCCGTGCATTGATTGAACATGTGGAGAGAGAGAGAGAGAGAGAGAGAGAGAGAGAGAGAGAGAGAGAGAGAGAAGAGTAGCTGTTTTATCTGTGCATATTATATCATTGTGCCAATGTTATGTTCCACTTGCCTCATACTCTCATCACTATCAGAGCATTCTCTTGTGGTCAGCTTGCAGAGTTTATCATACCCCATTGGTGTATGTGTGCCTGTTGTTCATTAAACTGTGACCTGCAATGAGAGCCATTCTGTTAATGAACTCATCTTTTAATTCAAGGACTTCACACTTTCTCTTCTATAGGCTAATATATTTGCCATTTGTGCTTTGCTTAGCACTCAAGTTTACAGCTTGCAATAACTGTAACTAATTTTGACTTTCTCCCCTTTGAATTACTGCATGGCAAAGGGGGGAAAAGAAAGACTCTATCATTAGCTCATTCAGAAGATGAGAGAATCAAGGTTGAAAATGATGGGGCAGGGGACGCAGCTAGGTGCAACTTCCCTTCTTTTTGTAGGACTCACCATGAATTTTACATTTTCAGAATTGTGTGTGAGATGGGACAGGCTGAGCCTGACATCAGTTCCGGCCCTGCACTTCTCTGCATTGGAGAGTGCAAGTCAGAATTTGTGGCCAAGTCTGCACAGCATTACACGTTTGTGGTAAGTACCAGTGCAGTCAAATTCTTATCAAATACGAAAAAGAGTCATTTCCACCTCTTACAAATTAATATTTACTGGGGATACAGAATTTTTCAAAAGGTATATAAATGGTTTATTACCCATGCTTTGATGATGATCCAGCATACCATGTTTAGCATACCAGCTATCACATACCCTCCAACATTTCTCTGATGAAAACAGGGATGTCCCATTCTATAATTATAATTTTACTATTTATCGCCCACACATTTTACTGGGTTGTCCCAGCCACTCTGGGCAGCTTCCAACATATGAAAAAACATAATTAAAAAATTAAACATTTTTTAAAAAACTTCCCTATACATTGGTACCTCACGTTAAGAACTTAATTCGTTCTGGAGGTCCGTTCTTAACCTGAAACTGTTCTTAACCTGAGGTACCACTTTAGCTAATGGGGCCTCCCGCTGCCGCTGCACTGCCACGGCGCGATTTCTGTTCTCATCCTGAAGCAAAGTTCTTAACCCGAGGTACTATTTCTGGCTTAACCTGAAGCATCTGTAACCTGAAGTGTCTGTAACCCGAGGTACCATTGTACAGGATTGCCTTCAGGCGGCTCATACCTTCCAACATTTATCCAATGAAAATAGGGATACCCTAAGGAAAAGCAGGATATTCCGGGATCAAATCAGAAACCGGGATGGCTTCTCTAAATCAGGGATGTTCCTGGAAAATAGGGACACTTGGAAGATCTGCTATCAGGATATGATTGTTCATTTGTTATTAACTTGGATATGTCTTCCTCAACTTCTTCTCAGCTTAGTCTCGGTTTGGTAAAGTAGTATTTGAAAGCTTATGCCACAATAAATTCAATGTGGCTCCATTGCAATGGCAGTGACAGTCCCCAAATTGCAGCTTCATGTAAACTTGATCTAAGTGATAAGTTGTTAAGAAATGTAAAGTCTATTATGTGAGAGGGTTGTGGGAAAATATTTTCTAATGACCAGCACATGAAGGGAGGACATCATATTTGAGCTCACCATTAATATTTAACATGCAATAACTCCTTTTGTATTTTGATAGAATAGCTTTATATATTAATTTGATTAGTTTTCTACTTTTCCCCTTTGTCACCCAAACACATAATGATACCTGGGCTTTGTTTCTTTAGACAGCCATGTACTCTCCACCTGCTTGAATGATAAAAAAGGGCAGTTATGAGTTTATACATTCCTATTTACTACCAAATTCAAATTCCCTATGCATTTGTCCATTGTATTATAGGAGAAGCAATTTTTCCTCACTGGTTATGCAAGGCTTTGTGTTTCTAGAGCAGTGTTTCACAAACTGGGGTCTCCAGCTGTGTTTGGACTACAGTTCCCATCATCCCAGACCACTGGTCCTGCTATCTAGGGATAATGGGAGTTGTAGTCCAACAGTTGGAGAGCCAAGTTTGGGAAACACTGTTCTAGAAGTTGTGTAACTCATGGGAAAATGAAGAACAATTAAACAAAGACTTATTCAGGGGTGAGAGAAGCAGTGAAAAAATAGTGGAAAGAAATATAATTTCAAGCATATAAAAAAGAATCATGGAACAACTTTCTCCCTAATGTCTACACTATTCTATACAATAAAAAGACGTTAACTAAAATTGGGATTTAGTACTTAAACGTTACAGTCCACATTGCATAAAGGAAACTAGGTTCTGATCCAGACTAGTAGTGTGTCCATGAAGCCCTCTGTTAAGCCTGACTTAAGCCTGCTTAAAGTGGTTTACAAATAAAAAGGAAAATTAATAATCCAACCATTAAAACAGAAATTAACAAACTAAAGGTAATGTGGGGCCCTAACATCAACCAGTCTTAATAACTTTGGTAGTATCTAGTGATTAATTTGTGGGCCAAATGTTTTGTCAAACTTAAATCTCTCATTGCCCTAGACTGCTTATTATCAGTTTATGTGTTATGCTTATATTGTTACATATGTAACAGTGTATGTATTATGCTTACACTATTGCCTTGTAAAATCATGTTATATCCTCACCCCAAAATTAGGCTGACTCTTACCGCTTACAGGTATCTTCTGTGCCGAAGTGTGTATTTGTAATGTGAGTTTGCAATACCGGTACCTTTGATATCTCCCTCTTTGTCATCCTGCCAAGGATGCATAATTCTCTCCCCACACCCTGCTTTCACAATGGAAAGAATAACGAGAACACTTATTACTCTGGAATTTAATTAATATAATTAATCTATGGAGTTGCTTCTTTCCATTATGTTACATATGCATTCAGAACACTGTGGAATAGTTTTGTGTAGCTGCTAAAAACAAGGTATTATTGTACTGCTTACTCCCAAAAGTAAAGATTTCTGTCTCTTCTATCTCTCTCCTCAATCCTCCCCCACTTTCTTTTGCATCTTTGCTTGACGTACAATGGTATTTCTCCATTTAGGTAGCAAATGGATGCTAATTCAATAGACTTTCCATTTATCTGCTTAATCCAGAGTTCCTCATTGCAGCCTTCCATTCCTTGAAGCGATCATTGCGCTCTTCTGTTATTTAATTATCAACCATTTTGTTCATATGATTGCAATTCACACCTGGGGCTTTTCTGCATTCCCCCTTTTGCCTAAACAAGGCATTTTATCCAGCCTCATTGATTTTGCGTTGACTGCAGGCTAGTGCTTACCAATTGTCCACAATTTGTATAGTAATTGATAGATGAGTCAGTTAGCACCTGCCTTCCCTTCACTGTTATGAGCAACATACTAGAATGGAAACTTAATTTAGTGGTGGCAAAATATTACTTTAATGGTGGCACATGAACAGCTTGCAGAAGACAAGGAGTCAAGAGATCAGAGTTAGCAGAAAACATTTAATTATTTTTATTTACTTATTATATTTTATTTTATTATGCCTTCTAATTTCATTACTAAAACACCAAGGCAGTAGTGGAATTGCTTTGGTGACATCTTGGTGAATTTGGTGCTGCATCAAGAAAGCTATATGTGCTGTGAAAGGGGAGAGCCCTTCATTGAGGAAGCACACAGTCTTCCATAAGCCTAAAGAAATCCTGCTAAAGCCTAAAGAAATATGCACACATGGGTGCTAGAGATGAATCAAGCCATAACTTTAAAGGCTGCCTCAGATGATAAGGAAAATATTGTGTAAAGAGCTTAGGGCCTGCTTTTGAAGATACTTTCAGGCATGTTTTTGGACTGAGAGCCGTTGCTTGTTGATAAACATAGAAGTTTTACTCAGAGTAGACCTGTTGAAATTAATGGACCTAACTCAGTCAGGTAACTTAATTTTAATGGGTCTCTTCTTAGTAAGCCTTAGTTGAAAACCATCCATAGTGATAATTATTTCATTTTCTCCAGAGTAACCATATAGGGCTTGCATGAAGCTGCTTTTTTTATAGAGTACTGTAAGTGCTTCCAAGCATCCCAAAATGAATCCAGAGCAGTGCCCAAAATGGCCGCTGTGCTCTCACAGGAAAAAACAGGATGTCCCGGTTTTTCTGGGACAGTTGCAGGGTATAGGCTAGTAATCTGATTTTTTTAAGCCTATGTAACCTAGGCTACATGCACTCACATCCTCCAGGTAATCAAAAGGCATTATCAGAATTCATGGACTCATCCCAGCCAAGCAAAAACTCTTCAGGTGTGAAGCAGGGCCAGTGAGGGGTGTGATCTGGGGAGAGTTTTGAGGGCCAGATAGAAAGGCCCAGAGGCCCCAGGCCTGAGGCCTGCCCCCCTCCCACTCTAGGAGAAGCGGGCAACATATGTGAACAAGAGGAGTGTAGGGTGGTTGGGCATCTTGAAAGGAATGAGAAGAAAAAAGGAAAGGGAAAGGATTTTGCATCATAGCAAATATTGCCTGCAGTGGAGGCAGGTTTCACCTCCATCAATTTATTAGAAAGGAAGCTGAGACCATTCACAGTTTCTTAGGTAAGGTCACTAAATAGTCTAATAGAAGTAATGATATTCTGTAACATAGTCTGCCGAGTGTGATCTGGCAAGCCGACGATAAGACTCCCTCGCCCAGCTTAGAACTGCCTTTTGTATTCAAACCCTTCAGCATCAGAAGAAGTCACGCCACTAGTGCCAGAGCATTGTATTGGTCCATGTCAAACTGCTTATTGTTAAAGAACAATTCTTTTACTGTACAGTCTAGAGCAGGCATGTCCAAAGTCCATTTTGGGGGCCTAATCCGGCTCCCAGCTGGTTTTATCCAGCCCCTGTGGCAGTTTATTTATTGGGGTCAAATCCCAAAAAAAGCTCATGCATGTTTACGTCATCAAATCTGGCCCTCTTTGAAAAAAGTTTGGGCACCCCTGGTCTAGGGCCACAAAAAGTAATCACCACTGCATGAGTGAAGGCAGTTGTGAAGATGAAGCTCCATTGTAACACCTTGCAGCAACTTGTTCAACATAGTGTGTTCTCCTTCATGGAGAGCACGTGTTGCGGTTGGGGCTGGCAAAACACCCTCCTCTTGCTGTTGGGGCAGGATCGTTTGGATGGCCACAACTGGGATTGGAGAATTTAGGTTGCTGGGCAGATTTTCATGTTGCCAATTGAGACGGACAGCCTACTGGGTATATATTCTGGGCCCGCAGAGGGGAGGGGGCTTTTCTTTGCTGAGAGCTTTGGATCACCCGCCCACCCTCCCTTTAGTTAGGCGGTTGCGCTTGACTTTGCTATGCCTGTCATGGGGTCGCCTGCTTTGAGGCAGGGGCCTGGTAGGAATTTTTCCATTTGGCTGATTGGTGCCACTTGGTTTTCGCCTACTGCGTAGCAATTCGTCACAACTTGTAAGGTTGCTGGCGGTTAGGCATTAGTTAAATAAATTGGTTGGTGGAGTGGTCAGGATTGGCTGTGCTTGACCCTCCAATGGTTGCTGTAGGGGAAATGGTTGGCTGTGCCTGACCCTACAATGCTGCTGCTGCAGTGAATTCCGTTAAAGGAATCCAGGGGCTCACCATGCTTTTGTCCGTACCCCTACAAGGGGCTAGGGCCACAGAAGAGCCCCTGGGAGCAGTTGAGGAGAGTAGAGTTTCAGGCCCCCCGTTTCCATTCTCTCTTCAATTTGTTTTCCTTGCCCTGACTTCCACTGTCGTAACCAATGCCTAAGCAACCACTCACATTTTGTATTTAAATAAAGTTGTGGCCAAAATTATACCAAAAACCAAAACTTAAATTTCTGTGTGAAGTTTGAATTTATTGGGGGGTGTTTTGGAGACCTCTACACACAAATGTTGTAACATGTCATCCTTTGCATTGCAAGGCCTTTTTATGAATGGAAGAAGCCTTCTGTTGCCTGGATATATATTTTTTTGCTTCTCTATTGGCACAGGCTTCATAAAGGCAAGTCAGTGGTACATAAATATTGTAATGAGATGGAGAAGTGGCAGAAGGTGGGGCTCAGCTTCAACACTCTCTTCCTATACTTGACACTAAACAGATTTTGCTTGTATGTTTTATGGCCAAACTAGATATGATGGCAGCTGCCCCATTTGCTTGTTCACATGTCTTTCCCATTTGTGTATAAAGCAGAGAATGTCTAATTTGAACATTAAAGGCAATGTATAGGTAAGGGGAGCTGAATTACCTGTCTTCTCCTTGCCCTGCCTTGATTCCATGTGTAGTTAGTCCAGCATTTGTGTTCTTTTGACTAAGTCTTCCTCTTCTCTGGTATTAAATCTGGCAGGAGAAAAAGAATTAGACAAATGTGGTTAAAGGTATGATAGAAGAAATAACATTTGAATATATGGGTAATTTTGGGGGTATAAAATGTGAGGCTAAAGGAAGAATAAGAGATGGGTGGAAAATAATTTGGATTTGGATTAATTAATGAATTATAGGTTGAGGGTATCCAATGTTTTGTTTTGTTTTTGTTTTTTGTTTAGTAGATTAAAATTGGTTGGGAAATAATGGGGAAATTGTGCAAGAATGATTTAAGATGATAAAAGAAAATTGCTTAATTTAGATTTAATAAATGGACCCAGTGTGGGGGGAACAGAGGAAGTCCACAATGTTAATGTTAATGTTAATGTTAATGTAATGAATTGATATGTTTTTGCTTTTTTTCTTAATTTTTTAATTATGTTTTATTTTTGCTTTTTTGTTTTTCTTTTTGTGTTAAAATGTCTGAAAACTAATAAATATTATTTGAAAAAAAAGAGAAAAAGAAGCTTGATCAAAGGACCAGAGGAGAGAAGGTTTAGCTCTCCACACCAGTGCTGCTGTTTGATGTGACAGTTAGACATCCTTCCCACCTTAATCATGTATGTGTGAGCAGGGCAGACGTGAAGTAGCAAATGTAGCTGCCATTTTCACATTTTGTTTGGCCATAAGACATCAGTTATATTGGGTTGACAGTCTTCTGAGTCTGATTCAAGAAGTGAGTAATCAACTGAAGCAAAATAGGAGTCAATCACCCCATGCAAGATAAATTCTGTAGTCCTCCCTCTTTCATCCTTGGACAAACCATTACGTAAACAGCAGCAGGGTTGTGACTGTAGGTGGGATGTTCACAATTCATAGAGGAAAACAGTGATTTAAGAGAGTCAGTAACGGTGTCTGTCTGAAACACTCTGAAATTCCTTGTTTATGTAGACAGCTTGTTATCCCAGCATAATAATCGGTAAGTGTATCAGAAAATACTAGGGGAATCACAGTGAAAAAGTTGGCTGCTAGTCAAAACATGGGGGACTGTTGGCCCAAGGAAAGGTGACTTTGTTTAGCACCAGGGGATACTGGGAGAGTGTCAAAACTAATTTGAATAATTCATTATGCGGGAATACATTCAAGAATGGAGAGCTGCAGCATGTTAGGTCTCTTACATTTAATTTACAGTACAGTGGTACTTCGTGTTACGTACCATCCCCCTTACGAATGCTGCGGGTTACACGCTCTGCTAACCCGGAAGTAGATGCCTCTTGTTGTGACCTTCGCCCCAGGATGTAAGCGGAAGTCGCGCTTCGGCAGCGCGGCAGCAGCACAAAGCACCAATAGAGAAAGTGTGTCTCATGTTATGAGCGGTTTCCTGTTACGAACGGACCTCCAGAACGGATTAAGTACGTAACACAAGGTACCACTGTATTTATATTTTGGGGAGATACCCTCAGAAACCTTGCTCTGTCTTTGAAATCACAACAAGCAAAAAGAATTTGAGCTTCTTATTACTGCTCCTCACAATATTGAGCCTTTTTCCTATTTTGGCTTGATATATCATGAGGGCCAGAATCTTCAAATCTGAAAGATAATAGCCTAACAAACTAAGGCACCTTGGAGACCACGTGAGATCTAAAGTCTGCCAGTTTCTGCGATAGCCATCCTGTCCATTGTTATCTTAAAATTGCTTAGAATTGTGCATTTTACATTTCTTAGGAGTTCAGGGCTGTAACCACCCTGTGTTAAGTGCTATTTCATATTAACGATGCTGTGCTTTTCATTGATGGATTTCAGAGCATTTTGCTCTAGAAGTCAGCATCATTATCCACATTGTATAGAGGAGAGAAATCATGACACAGAAGAGCCATTCAGTAGGCTGGGCAGGAACTGGGATAAGCACTTATTTATACTGAGTTCAATCACCTACATTGACTACAATGCTGTCATTAGAGCATCATTATGTAGCATGAATCTCAGGCCCAGATGTAAGTTTCATATCTGGATAAAACCTATCCCTCTGATTGTTCCATATATAGCCTCTTTGAATGCCTTCCAATCCCCAAAGCTGGGGAAAGCATATCTGAAACATTCAGTGTAGGTCACCTTTCAGAGCCAAGGCACTGGATTAGTTTGACCACTGAGTTGATTTTATATGGCAGTTTGGATGCTGCCTTCTGGGAAATACCATGATCTGAGAGCCTGTCATACTCACTATATGTAGTATGAAGTGTGTCATATTCACTGTGATGTCTGTTATTGAACAAAGATGGTACTGTTCAGGGAATTCAGAAGGGATGTTGCCCAACAGCGGATATGAGTCATTGCGGGGAAAGTACTAGCTAAACAATTTCGTTATATCCATGGACTAAAAACAAAGCTGTACCTGATTTATTCAGATTTATTTAGTAAGAATAAGCAGCAGTCACTAATTATGAACACGTTGATTGACCTTAATTCTTTTAGTTCTGCATGGGGAGAAATGCAGTCTCTAAAACAGTTTCATTTCAAATCCTAACAGTTCATAAAACTTCTATGTTTATGTATATTTTTGTGATCTGTGACATTGATGGTTTTATTTTATTGTTACTATGTCTTCCATTGCTTTTGTCCAAGGAGTCCAGAGCAGTGTTTTTTCCTCACGAAAATCCTGTGACGTGGCTAGGCTTCACAATAGCGCCTAGGCCCAAGCCAAGCAACTTTTATTGTTTTGTGATGTTTTCAGCCTCAGGGTTTATCCACACTTCCTTTTGTCACTCTTCTTTCCCCCAGGGAAACCCTTCTTTCACACTCAGTCAGAGCAAACAGCAATTTCGGTTTTCTCTGGATTGATGTTTGCTCCAGTTTAGCACTAAAGAGTGGGGAAAGGATTAGAACAAAGGGGAAACCACTCAGACCTGTGCTCTTGAGGCACAGGACAAACAGAAGTATGGATAGCAGTTTCCCACATCCAAGCACCAAATTGGGGGAGTTATTTACATTAAAGAAAATTGAGGGGAGGGGCAGAAAGAAAGAAATGCAGCTGGATACAAACTCTTCCTGCTAGCTATATTTGGTCATTTATTTCATGTCTTCAACCAAAGAGCCTACCTTCACACAGAAATGAAACTTAGTGCTGTAGTCTTATATGCAACAGCAACACACCATAGCAGATTATCTTGTTCTTTTCTTTCTTTCCAAGAACCCTGCAGTGAGCACCTTGAGCCCTAGCCGTGGACCAGAGTCAGGAGGGACTATGGTGACCATCGCTGGCCATTTTCTGGGGGCTGGCAGCAGTGTATCGGTGTTGCTGGGTAACCAGACCTGCGAGTTTTATGGGTAAGGGGGCTGGCCCATGGATATCAGTGTGTGTTATTGTAATTGTGCTTCCATGGACAGTGTTTCAGCTACTCCAGCTATAATATTCCCAATATCTTCTTAATCACCTTAAGCTACGCTGTCACTGACAAAATGAGCATTGCAGAGCAATGAGCCAGTTTAAAGTTTATTCATTTTATCCATTGCTTTATTTTCATATAGTAAAATACTGTCCCTTCTGCAGATCCCAAGCATGTTCTGCTGTTGTAAAAATCCCTTTAAAGTATCTCCACCCCCCTGGTCTCATGAGTAAATGCAGTCCTGAAAGAACTATAGGCATCTCTTTCCACTCTGGTATCCCGATTGTAGATGTAGCAGAATATTGGCAGTTACCAGAATGGTGGGGAAAGTTCTAAGTGAAAGAGACTAGAGGATAAAGTGTTACTCTTTTCTTATTGAAACTTGAGCTGTCACCAACAAATATCTGGGATGAATTCCATATTTCACCACTTTTACTCTTTATGTAAAAATGCATACTATATTATTTGTTATTTTAAAAACATACAGTACATTGATAGATACACTCTGATTTATGCACCATCCATATGAGCTACAGTGATCATTAATAAGCATCTGTTGACATATGCCTTTCTGCATTGTAGTAGCTAGTATAGCTTTTTGTCAACTGTTCCACATATTTCATAATACGAAAAACGTTCTTTCCAGGCTTCATGAATGGCTATGGAATTTGGGGCTTGTCACAAAGGCTCTTATGCTCAATGGAACTCCATCACCACCTCAAATGTCCTGGTATGGGGGACATGTTTATATGTTCACGGTAAAAGTGCTCTTGGGGCCTAGTCTGAAGTCATGTGGTGCTACAGCTCAGTGGAACAGCATGTGTGTGGCACACAAAAGGCCCCAGATTCAATCCCTGGTATCTCCAGGCAGGGCTGGCAAAACACTAGACAGGGACTGCCAATCAGTACTTATGCACAGTGCCTTGAGTTCCATTATGGAAGAAATGTAGGATATAAATGTAACTGCAGTAAAAGTGATAAAATAGTTGCTCAGAGGAGTAGGAAATATACGTGCATTGTTCAAGAAGGGCTGTGGAAAGCTAGGTTCCACCTTTTGGTCTATTTTCCCCACTTGGATCTGTTGCTTGTTTGTAAGATAGGCGGAACTTGGTGATATGAGGAAGTACAATGTCACTTGCCTGTTCTGCTTTCTCCTTTCACCTGCTATAAAACCAGCTTTTCCCAAGCTGTGTTATGGAGGCATAATATATGGGAATTGCTGCTTTCTGCAGCCTCTGAAGAGATAAAACAGCTGAGCACCCATTTTATGCCTGGACTAGGAAGCAGTAGATTAGGGACAGCATGTTAATGAGTGAGTAGGATTTAATGGACTTAGTATTTCCTCATCTCATTCAATAAAGGGTTCATTTATACCTTTGGAACAGATAAAAAGGAAAACAGAATATGCTTAGTTAAACTTTACCACCTATTTCATTTCATATCTGTAGATGAGATTTCTTCACAGCCTTTGGTTCTCCGGTGTCTTTTTAAGTCTTGACTTGTGTAGAAGCTCTATTGGAAACTAGTGCTGGGATGTAGCCAATGCTTTTTTTCCTAGAAAAATAGGTGCTGGTACTCACCATGAAGTTGTTGCAGTAAGTGGCACACTTTTTAACAACAATAAAAAGAGGTGCTGGTACTGCATGCTCTTGAGTACCCCCTGGCGGGGCTCCACTTTTGTAACAAAAAGTAGAAGGGATACATTCTTTTAATTTTCTGGCCATCCATGGCTCTGGAATGTTGAATTTCCCGTTCGAACAGCTTAAGGTTTCAAGGAGCATCTTTACCGGTAAGCCTTTACAACTCTGCTACCAAGGCAGGAGGGAATAGTTTTCCTGGTAATCAAAATTATTATTTTATAATGGTCTGTAGGTAGAATTTTTGTAGAATTTTTTATTTCAGTGTGCTGTTCAAGTCTGGCTTCCAGGGCCAGACTTGGTCCAGCATAATAATCCATACAAATAAATGGTTATATTTAGGCATTGCTCCTAATTCACTGTATGATCTAATTACTCCATATAACCTGTAAACTAAGACTGCTGAGAATCCAGCAGTATGCTGTTTACTCCAGCCTTTCCATACAAGGTCATAATATGGCCCGCTTCTTCCCACCCCCTTCTCTCTTTTTTATTGCACGGTTTGTAGGTGATGAACTTGGCATGTACTCATGATGTGCAGGGAGACTGATTAGATGAAGCAGTTTCTAATGAGATTCACTATAATTACAGCTTCCCTCTATTCTCCTGCCTCTGATCGGAGGAGTGGGGAGATTCACCATGACGACATGGTAATAGCGCAGAAAGCTAATTAACTGATCACAGGGAGCTTGCAGTAATTCTTTGCCAGCAGTGATGTGTCGCTTTGGGTCTCACACAAGGGCTAAGCAGGCTTCTCTGAAGTCTGGTCTCTAGCATGCTAAAATGCCTGTACTCACATGAGGCCACTGGTGGCAGGGAATGGCTAGGACATGGCAGAGAATAGCTAGGAATCATTCAGCTCTAAGCAGAGTTGACTTTTTCTAAAGCCCAAGATTGTAGCTGTTTCTACAACTCTACTTAGTCTTCCTTTTTTTACTCTGCACCTTCCATTCCTTCTCTCTCTCTCGTTACCCTTTCTTCTTCCTTCCTCTTCTGTTGTCTTCTCTCTCTCTCCCTCTCTCTCCCTCTCTCTCCCTCTCTCTCTCTCTCTCTCTCTCTCACACACACACACACAGAGAGAGAGAGAGAGAGAGAGAGAGAATGAATGTACTGACTCTTGGCAAAAACACATCAACAGAGGCTCTTAATTTCACATTAGAGATCTTTACTCAGTAGCAGGCATAGCAGTAGGATTCAATAATTCAGGAGCCAGGCTAGAAACTTAGAACTGAGAAGAAACAACAAAGATGTCCCAACAAGTCTCCACACCCCTCCTGTCAACTTTTTATAGACAAGGTGTGGCAAGGTTACTCATAAGACTCTTTTGCCTTGCGAGAATGTGTGTTCTGTCTCGGCGAGTGAATCTGTTCCCATCTGTTGAAGTAGTCACAGTGCTTGGCAAGAAGAATGCACTCATTCTTCTGACTCCTATTCAGTCCCTGCCACCTCTGGCTCAGCCACCCCTAATGGGTTGTTCCTAATGAGGCTCTACACTCAACAGAAGAGGTGGAAATGGGAGAACCTGCATCCTCCATACCTGGTCCCCACAATTCCCCCACTTCTGTCGCCTCCTCCTCAGTCTGAGACTGCCAAGCCATGGCCTGCCCCAACAGGGATGTGAGGCTCATGATACACACATATAAATTTGAGTTGTATGATCCTTAAAATAGAATTCTTACTGGCTGTTGGAAGGGGAGGCATGAGACCTTTTTGCATTGGAAGGGGAGAGTTTGGCTTGCTTTACTTAAAAAATGAGGTGGTAATATTTCTTCCCCTTGCTTTTTTTTTTAAGTCTGAAAAGTCTTACATAGCTGCTCCTGTCTCATTTCCTGGCTTGGGGCTGGCCAGAATGCCCATGGCAGGATAAGGAAGTCCTGTCACATCATACACTTGCTGCTGTCACCACCTCACTTTTAAGTAAAGTAAGCCAAGCTCCAGCTCTGTGAAGTATTCATGAGATTTCTCCTATCCACCCCAGTTTTTGAAGGCAGTTTATTTTCAACCTCCCTCTTTCCAAATTGCCCCCTCCCCCAAAGTTGGGCTGAAACTATTGAGCCAGCTCCAACATGACCTATGTTTTTATCACTGCAGACTATCTTGAAGCTTATACCTTGTATTGAATCTCCCTGCTGCTTTTGTGTGCCAACATCACACTTGACCCAAGCAGTATTACTATTAATATATTATGGTTAATCATGTTTATTACAGTTTTTCTTGGGAAGGCCAAGAACCTTCAGAATTCTAATTGTATGATTGCACATTTACACATCAGGATTATATTTCTGGGGCATATACTCACTGTGGCATGCAATCCTTCTGATTTAACTATCTCATTTCCTGCCATTTGCTAGCTCAGAATCACTCCTTTCTCCTAGCTGCTTTCCCACCCTTAGGGGAAATGTACAGGTTCTCCATATCTTTCGCTGGGGTTGATTTTGAGCAGACTAACAGCAGAAAGTGGTCACTTCTAGACAACCTTTTTAATGAGTTTTTCGCCTGATTTGTTCATGGAAAGATTTGGCAACATAGGCTATTTCATTCATCTTGATTTGTTTGCAGGCAGATTAAATGATGTGGCATCAAGCAAGTGCTATCCCACACTTGCCTGTTCATTGTCCCACCACTTTCCTGATCATTAAAAGTTCAATCTTTTTGAGGAAGCAGGTTTCTTTTGCAACAGCTCGAAATCAGCTTTAATTGCGCAGCCTGGAATTTGTCAGGATGTGATTGACTCCCACCTAAATATAGTGACAGTCTGGAAGCGTCCTCAATTAACCCTTCCCTGCCCATTTCTTTTCTCACACCTACAAACTGTCAGGAGTACAGAGGCATGCAAACCTTCCATCCCAGCATCTTTCACACACATACACATTAGTCAGCCTTTTGCCTAACCTCCATGAAAAAGGCTTTTCACACAAGGGTGTTTTTAATCCAGCAAGGACCCACATGCAACCTGATGCTGAATAGATAGGACTCTACCACATGCTCGGAACACTTGAAACACCACAGCAAATTTAAAAATCTGAGATAGTTCCAGTGTTAATATTACAATGAGTTGTGTCAGTTGAATGCAGAAAGTTGCAATGCCTTCACTTGGTTAGTCCTTGTACTGTGGCATTATTTGTCTTGTGCCTTCAAGTAGCTACCATACATGTTAAGTAGGCAGTAGGCACTACATCTCTCCACAAAGGTTGTCACGCATTTGTATTTGGTAGAGTGAGCCCAATGAATTCATTTTATCTATGGGTCATCCTGAGTGCTTGTTGTTAGCTGCCCCTTGATTGCCTTCCTATTTGTTAAAGGTTCCACTTCTCTCTTCTCTTTTACAGGCGGTCCATAAACGAAATTGTGTGTGTGTCGGCACCTTCCACTCATGGCCTTGGCTCTGTCCATGTCTCAGTCAGTGTGGACCGGGCCCAGTTAGAGAGCATGTTGCAGTTTGAGTACATTGATGACCCCAGAGTTCAACGTATTGATCCTGAGTGGAGCATTGCCAGGTAACTGGACTCTTTTTAACAGCAGGAGCACCAGGAGAGGAAATGGTTAGAATCAGGACATGGCTAATCCCCCAGCTTCCCAACAGTGGTGAAAGTTATCAAAGCTGGTTGTAGTTTTGGAAGGATTGGTTCAAAGCCACAGTTTTTTCAAGGACTGCAATGTTTTGGGAGTCAGTGGGGCTTCAAGTGAGTCAAAATGTATTGAAGTTTCTCCTTTTGGATCATGCTTCAGTTCTATGAGAATTCAACCATTCTGGGAGGAAGGTGCTCAGTGAGAGAGTTGTCCAACCTCATCTAGCAGTTAAAAAATAGAGATTAATGTGTGGTAAAAATGAGTCAGACTGTGTTTCATGTGACAATACCATTTTGATTCCTTGCTTTAGGTGTGTAATTAGGACTTGAAATAGGTTGAAATTGCAGATTCACTCTGGTATTCTGGGGTATCATAGTTCAAAGTAGCATACTTAGCTACACAACTGATAGCATTCATACTTTGGGTGATGAGCAGTGATCTTCTCAGGCTTGGTGCTAGCATTTTCATCTGATTGTGCCTCTGGCCAGGCTATTGCCTGTTCCAAGCCCAAAAAGAACAAATAAAACAAATATTAGGTATGAAAGAGTGGAAAAGAATTGGCATTATGTTAGCTTGTTCTTTAGAACAGATATAAAAGGCACACATAATACTCATTTCCACAAATGTCTTTACTAAAAGGGATAGATATTAGTAATCTTAAAATAATTTTTTGCAAAACCCATTAAGCATCTTTAGTATCTGCTGAAAGTGTTTCATCGTTTGAAAACAATTGAAACAGTTGCCCATTATTGTTATACTGAAATAATGATTGGGGGTTGTTTTTAATTCATTCCAAGTTCCTCTCTAAATGCCTCTTTCTATAAACCAAGAAGGGAAAATCTGATTGAATTATTTTCTTGTTGAAGATACCTCTTTGCAGATGCAAATTCTATAAATAATTTGATAGATATGACAGTGCAAGAGTCCATTCAACTTGGGGTTTTGTTTTTTAAAAAACAAAAGTTTTTAAGGAATTATGAAAGCTTGAACTGTGTGTCGCTTTCTGCAAATTCTCCCGCTTCCTATCCCTCTCAGCCCTTGGAAACTTATTAGTGATTACTTTAAAATCAACACTAACTTAAAAACACTAATTTAAAAACACACAGAGCAAAGAAAACATGATCTATGACTCAGTTCAGCAATCCCAAATCCCTTATGTGGAGAAAAAGGACTATAATCTATAATTCCCTTCCATTGCTTTGCTCGCTATTGTCAACACCCAGCTTCTCAGGCTCCTTGGGGATTTATTCCACCTGTGTAAATACTGCAGATTTATGGATGAGGTCTGATCTTCCAAGAAGCTTGGGGCATCCATTCTTGCGGATTTTCTGGACTCAAATGACCTGGGCATATTGATGAATTAGGCCCCTCAGAGCAATGCACTATGATTGCTAGGCCTCTGAACAGTAGTTCTGTATAAATTAGCTTCCTGTGTTCCTATGTAGCTGCAGAAGCTCAGAAGTCTCTTTGGGGGGTGAGGGGTCCCACTTCATTCCTGTTCAACATAATGCAAAAGTACAAGCTATCTGGAATAGTATGTTTCCCATCCACAGACCTGCATTCATCATTGCTAGGCGGTTAGAACATCCCTGTTCCCTGAGTTGGAAAATAAGAGTTATTAACTCAATTGTAATTACTGAGGCAATTACAACCATGGCAATCTGTGACAAGATTCTGGGAGAGCGAATGGAGCCCCGTGATCATTCCCATCTGCTGGAGAAGTGCACAGTTGCTCATTAAAGCCTCCTTCTTAAGAGCACCAGAGAGTCAGGATTTATTTATTTTTTTAAGCTGATCAAAACATACCAGTTGCCGTGATGGGGTGAGCTCCCGTTGCTCGGTCCCAGCTCCTGCCAACCTAGTAGTTCGGAAGCACGTCAAAGTGCAAGTAGATAAATAGGTACTGCTACAGCGGGAAGGTAAACGGTGTTTCCGTGTGCTGCTCTGTTTCGCCAGAAGCGGCTTTGTCATGCTGGCCACATGACCTTGAAGCTGTACGCCAGCTCCCTCGGCCAATAATGCGAGATGAGCGCCGCAACCCCAGAGTCGGTCACGACTGGACCTAATGGTCAGGGGTCCCTTTACCTTTACCTTTACAGATGCACAGCTACACATTCCAAGAGCACTCTAAAGTGCAGGAGCTGATAGACCACTATCTAAAATGCTGGATCAGTTTCTTCACTTCTGTAACTTTTTTTAGCTTTTGTAGAGCTGTACACAAAGGATGAAATGTTTATACAGTAGTTTTACAGTGGAAACAAAACTGGACATCTGGGGAGATGAAAGTGTTCCCTACATAAATGAGTACATTGTGCATGTCATACTGGGGGGAAATCAGTATGAGAACTTTTTAAAACTTCCACTTCTAGCACCTTAGGAAAATTAGTTCTGTGCACTCAGTGCTTGAAGATATGTGGTTTTACAAATATACACAGCCTGAGCATCAGATGGAGAGGCTTACAACATTTCACCCCATAATATTTTGCTTCTGTATTAATTACAGCTTTGGATCATGCACAGAGCAAGACATGTCTCTATCACCAGCAACTTTCCAGCCCAGCCCCCCCCCTTTTGCCCTTTTGGTTGTTTCTCACCTAGATGCAGTTATTGCAACCCAGCTCATCACTTTGAAAAGCTCATCAGGGCAGGATACTAAAGTGCCCAGCTGGTCTTCATCTTCAAAGAAACTTGCCTGACCAGTACCACAACCTTCTCTAAACTCATAAGAATACTATAATGGGCCTCCCTAGGTCATGTCAACCTTTGGCTTTTTGGGTGTAGGGAAGACAAAATAAAGACTTGGCTGGTAGTGGCCAACCTTCTCATCAACCTAAGGCCAGGAATAGGGTGAAGGGAGGGAGAAGAATTTGAGTGACTGGAGCTGGTACACTATAAATTCATTGCAGGAGAAACTGAAGATAACATTTATTGCACAGAGGTGATTCAGTAGACTGCCAAGTCATAGACTCAGACTGGGCTAACTGTGATTGTGAAGGCAGTCATAAGTTGCGTAGGAATTTTGAGAGGCTGATTTCTCAATTACAGCAGGGCTATTGTCTTTTTTCATATATTAAGGTCACATTCAGGTGCTTAGCCTATTTCACAGCAGCTCTGCAAAAGGTCAGTGTTTCTAGCAGGCTGGATTGGCTGTGGGTCTTTTTTTAACTTCTAATGTGGAACAACCATAATTCCCCACTCCTCCCTGACATCTCTGCTACTGCGTAGGATAAAAAGAAATTTACTGGTTGATTTTCGAATGAGCTGAGCTGTGCTAAGCTGTGCTGAGTGTTTCAGCTGAGGAAATGGTCTGAAGTTCTTTGATGAGCAGCGTTGCTGTCACTTGCTTTGGCCATCATAGTCCTCTTTTCACTTATTTGACAACCATTTCTTCCATGTAAATTCTTGCCCTCTGTGTAATGATTTTGCTGGGAATTACGGAGGAAGGAAGGCTAGCAAAATAGCAACTTGTTCGCTGCAAGAGCTATTTAATATGACACTTCTCTTTCTTCAGAGCATGCATCACTGTATAAACCACTAAGCACTCTAACAAATTCATTGTTGTTATTTATTTAGTCCTGGATCTTTATATTTTTCCTCCTGCCAACCCTAAGAAATGTTGCGGGGAGAGGTGACTGCCCACTAGGGGGACAGATGATACCAGAAAATCCAATTAACTTGCAAGACAGCTCTAGCCAGAATCAGGGTGATGGTATATTAATCCGGTCTGTCACCTAGTTCCTATACAGCCTGGAGAAAACATATTGCTGAGTTCAACAAGCATTTGTATTTGCCAGAAACATGGGCAATGGGCTCTGCCCCAGTCCCCCTTGCCAAACCTTATTAACCCAATGTCATCTGCTTCCCCACAGCGGCCACACACCTCTGACTGTCACAGGGTCCAACCTGGATGTCATACAGGAGCCCAGGATCCGAGTGAAGTACAATGGCAAAGAGTCTGTCAATGTAAGTAGTTGCTCTTGCCAATGGTTTCATCTTGCCTTAATCAACACATTGCATGGTTCTTTGTGGACATGTCCGTGTCATCATAAATTTGATCTCTGCAGAGGTTTTGTTTGTGGGTTTTGTTTGTTTGTTTGTTTGCTTGCTTGTTTGCAAAAAGTTTCAAATTCACACTTACAGTCCAAGACATAGAGACATGAATCACAAGCAGTCAAGTGCATAGAAGTTCTTTGAACAGGAAAACTAACAACCTGATCCTGTAGAGTTCAGTGGCAATTATTCCCAAGCAACTGTGCACAGGATTTCAGCCTCAGTTGTCTACATTCAGTGGGAGACTTTCAAGCATATTTCACTCTTATGAACATCACTTCTCTACATGAGAAGAAAAGTATTGTGAAGTGAAATCTATATGATGCACCATTTTAAACTCTCTTTGGAACATATCTTATTTTTATGTAAGTCATATGACTTACATAGAGTTGCCAGACTCAATAGAGGACAGGACTTCTGTGCCTTTAAATGCCCTGCTCTCTCAAAAGAGAGCAGGGCAATTAAAGGCACAGAAGTCCTGTCCTCTATTGAGTCTGGCAACCCTAACTATAAGATAAAATATAATATAAATACTTAGTCATGATCAGGGAAGCCGTTACTAACTTGTCCATTGATTTCTTTTTCCAAAAGCAAATCTTTTTCAAACATACAATCAACAAAACAATTATTTCCCATGAGCTCCAAAAGTTCAAGCGAAACCTTCCAATTACTGTCTCATTTTACATTTACCCTGAAACTAACACTACTTTAAATCTTTAAAGCTATTTAAATAAATCTTTGTATCAAAAGGTTTCAACTGCCTTGTTTATCATTCAGATGATTTGTTTGTTAAAACTAGATTTTAAAAATAACACTTCAATCTCAGTAAAAAAAAAAAAATCTTCCAGTAGCACCTTAGAGACCAACTAAGTTTGTCATTGGTGTGAGCTTTCATGTGCATGCACACTTCTTCAGATACACAGGTGTAAGTAACAAGATTCCAAAGAGTCCAAACAGTAGAAGCATTCACACAGCTTTCTGTTGTAATAAAAGGGATCAATAGGATAAGCTATTAACTGTGATAACCTTTGACATTTTATTAGGAGATGGATAATCAAATGAAGTCTATTTCATTTGGTGGGGTTTTTTTTTTACCCATTAGCAACTAGTCCTGATTTAACTTGTCCATCGGCCCTTGCAGATTCATGCATCTAAACCCTGCAAATTTACAAGTTCCACTTATGAACATTAATGGTTCAGTCTCACAGCAGTCTGTCTGTCATAGTGGCTATAATGTTTGAATTCACTATGAGAGAGGGAAATTCAGATTGATACTCAGCTATTATATTCCCTGGATAGTTTTTTTAGCAAGTCACAATTGCTCAGCTTGCCCTGCCTTACAGGGTGGTTGTGAGGTAACTTAAGAGCTCAATGGCATAGAAATGGAATAAAAAACAACTTTGTACAGTGGAAGGAAATCATTCACTACCATGAGATTTGTATTTGCATGTGGCTATTTTTTCTCTGGTTTCACAGAGGCAGAAGTTTTGCATAGACAGCTACCTGGAAGGCACATGCCTGTGCATAATGACTTTTTCCAATGTGGAGTTTAACTGCATGAGTGACCCTCTGTGCAGTCACATCTTAGGGGACATCAGGTGAACCAACTTTTTTTAGGGCAGGGTATCATTATCACAGAGGGTTCATTCCTACTTTGCCCCACAAAGCCCTGTCATTTGGAGAAACTGCATTAAGCAGAGGACAATGGAGACATATGGGCTGGTGTCATTGGCGAGGCCCCACTATATATCATCCAAGACACACGCAAAACCCTCAGCAGAAGGGAGAGGTTCGCTAAGTAAACATGCAGAGAGGGTGTGAAAGAGACACAATGGAAGTGGTGCCTCCGCTGAGCCCCCCCTCCCCCCCTGAGCACCTGCTTTATGAAAAGAGGCTACCCTGGGGGCCAATGTGAAACTATCAGAGCCTCATAAAAACAAGAGATGAGCCTTTTTAAGCACACACATTTGCTGCCCCAGGTCAGTGTGAAAGATAGCCCATGGGCCTTGGAAATGTAGTTCATGTTTGTATTTCCCCATAGTTCCTCCTTGCTCTTAGGATACCCTCCATGAGTTCAGTAACTAAGGGTCTACACCTAGAAGTCTGCTTTCAGTCATACCTCTAAAATGATAATAATTGTACCATTGCAAGTTCTTGTGAGCTCCTTCCCTTTCATAGCATCCAAAGAAGTTGCCACCCTAGCTCAGTTTCCCCCCCTTAACAAGGTACTCTTGAGGTGCTTTTGTTAAAAGCAGGTTTAATTTTTAAACATGGTTTGTGTTGCTGTTCTATTGCCAAAAATTGTACACCTATGAGCCAAGACAAAATGCAGTAAAGGTTTCTGCAGCTGCTGGTCCAGATGTTTCTCTGCATCTTATGAGAAAATTATGAAATTACATATGCAGCTGTGCATGGTACTTACACAACACAACTGAAGGAAGAAGACCCACAGAGAAGGAAGGAGTGCAAGAAATTGGTTTATGCACAATGCTGTTGTAAGTACAGCATTCCAACCCAAATGGCCTTCATGCTTCCTAGATGGTACTCTTGGTTAGTCTTCATTGCCACATTGAGATTCTGTGCTTGTGCAGAATACCCAGATATACATGTTTGTAGTGGAGTAGAGGAGCACTTTGCCTCCTGTACCTTACTGACTACGGATCTTTAGGAACTTGAAACCTTAAGTAAATATGACATTCTTTTCTTTCCTTTCCCTTTATTTTTTTTATTAGCTCTATATAGCCTTTCAAGCCATTTGTCCCTCACTTTATAAACCACCATGAATAGTTAAAGCCAATAAATAGGGTTGTAATCCATTTTATCTTTGGGTATAGAATGTAAATTGTGATCTCCCTTGACTCTGTAATTCAGATATTGCAACAGCTGCCAGGGTAATCAGAATTCACAGAAGAAAGGGGCAGAGCTCACTCAGCAGCAGACATGCTTGGCATACACACAGTTCCGTTTCAATCCCTGACATCTCCAGGAGGGGCTGGGAAAAACTCGAGCCAGAAGAGCCAATAACTGTGAACTTATGGTAGTCAACATGGTGCCCTTTGGATGTTGGATTACAGTGCCCATCAGCCCTGCCTGCTGGCTGGGGCTGATGGGAGTTGAAGTCCCAACAACATCTGAAGAGCCACAGGCTACCCCCCTCCTCCCATCCTGCCATAGACAATTCTGAAGCAGGTGGATCAATGGCTGGAGTTAATATAAGGAACCTTCCTAAGTATTTATGTTCAGGTGACATGTTTCCATATCAGGGAACTTTTAAATATATATTCTTCCTTTTCTTCAGTTGATAATGAGTTTTTCCCTGGCCTGCTTCTGTTCTGTGCCAGTATCTATAGGCCATGTCACTAATGCATTTGTACCATATTTATTTATAAAATTTGTATACCCCCCTTCATCCAAAGATCACAACATAAAAATACAAAATTACAACAAAAGATCACAAGAGATGTGGTTCGTTATGTTTTCATCTAGATTCACCTTTCTCTTTGTGCTTTTTTGTTTCTCTGAGTACTAAAGTAGGACTATCAGTGTTGCCTTGAGTACTGATAAACCCAAACCATTGCTCCCTGCAACCCTACCTAGATTGCGATAGTCCGGCCTCAGTCTGACCTCAACCATGTTAATTATTTTTAATCTGGCTTTAAGATTTTGTTCCCTTTCAATCCTTGTGATTTATGACTGTTCAGATTTGTTATTGAGCACTGGTACAAGTTGGTGTGAAACTTGGAACAGTGAACACACTTTGGTTTAGATGCACAGCCATTCATTTGTCACAATTAAATACTTGTTTGGGTCCCTCAGAAATTTCCACCTCAAGACTAATCTTTGATTCTAGTTGCAGAGTTGCAAAGACTGTGTACAACTGTTCCAGCATTGCCCAGCACCAGAAATTCATTAATGATATGTCAAATGCACATACCTTATACCTCAATGAATTGTGGTGCTGTGGGATGTTTTATGGTTTTGAATATTGTTGTTTTGCAAGGAGCTTAGAACACCATAAAGAAAGCAAATTTACTGATGCCTTTAAGTGACTTTCAGGAGCTGTTCTTCAATAAAAACAGCTGAATTTTACTACATGGCAACATGACTTTGTCTGTGTGCATGTTACTGACAGTACTCAAGAGTTCACAGCCGATAAAAAGATCCTCATACAGGATTGGATATTGACTATTGAGGTCATGAGGAAGTCTAAGCAAGATGTCACATTGATGAAGGGCATGTAGATACGTATTGGTGGGATACTGTGTTGATGAGCTGTGTGCTTTTATGATGCCTGCCATTTTTCAGGAAGGAAAACCACATAAATCTGTGAAAATGTAGCTTTTGATTACTTACCTTTTAAAACGCACTGCTGAGGCAGTTCCCCACAAATGTCAAAACTTGAAATGGTAAAACTGATGACTGCAGTTGTGCTTACAGTTATTTGCTCTCAAATCTATTAATATAAATGAAATTTAAGTGCACTTAAGTAAGCGCAGTGTTGCTGCTGAGATTCGTACAATTCTAAATGGTAGCTATAGAGCAATACTCTGAAACGGTCTGATGTCTGCTGGCAGAGCTTTCTTCTTCCTTCTCATTTGTTCTCATTAGGGATGTTATCAAGGGTCAGAAAAAGTGCTCAGTAGGGATACTTCTGAGAAGCTGAACAGGAAAGTAGAATGGGCATGTTCCTTGGCCCAACTACCTTTCCTTCTATTGGATTAGATGATTCTACAGGTCTGAGTTTAAAGCACCATTAGTTGTTTTTTTTAAAAAAAAAATACAAAGATGTAAGCTTACCTTGAATCATGCTTAGAAAGGTATAAGCACCTTCCAGTTGCTTATAGACTCTAGGAGTAGTACCCATGTTCTGTTTCCTAATGAACTCTTCTCCCAGGGGAAGAAGGGAACTGGGCTGCCAACTTCTTACCAGTGGGACATAACCTTCGTTTTACCTCAAATCCCTTGTGACCCACTGATTGTTCTATACAGCTGGCCAGGGGAAATTGCTTAGATTTGTCACCAGAATCAGACATTAATTACAAGTTTAGCTGAAAGGCATATGTGGCAGACAATAGCACAGCATGGAAGTAGTGTGTGTATATGGAGCAGGGGATAGAAGTCTGGTTCAGAACTTACGTTCTGCTACTGGACAAAGGAAGAATATAACATGCAGATCTGAGCTTGTGATACATTTGCTGCATGCCATGTTAGAGAACCTAAGAAATATAATTTGCCTTACATCCACCAGCAGCAGGTCTTTCTGTGTTGTGGCCCCTTTAATGTGCAATTCATTACTATTGTAATAGGGCTGCTCCAGCAAACCTCCTTTTCACCAGGTTAGAAGGGGGTATTGGGCAAAGGTGCCCATCAGTCCACCCCTGGTGGCCTCCACCCACACTCTGTTGACACAAACGTGGTCCAGCTAGCAGCATCCAGTGAAAAGACCTGAAATGAGGCAGTCAGAGGCTGGGCTGACCTGCCCCAGGGTCCACTGGATCTCAAGCTGGCCCAATGGCAGTGGGCCTGATAAGGGTTGGATTGCTGCACCAGCTCCAGGCTGCCTAGCCTCCTTCTGCCCAGTTGGTACATGTGGCAGGGCTCCTGCTTTAAGAATGCCTGCCAACAGCCAGGATTTGGCTTCCACCTTTCCTCTTTTTGATTCTACTCTTTTCTTTTACATGAATACTCAGTACAGTACTTTTTTATTTACCCAAGCCTATACTGAATGAAATTCTTAATGATTTTCCACTGCTCATCTTCTACTGTTGTTTGTTATTTTAACTCTATTACTTTTGCTGCAAGTTTTATACTTATTTTTAGTTTTCTATACACTGCTATGATATTATAATGTGAGCAGGTGATGAATAAATAATATTCCAAACAGGTTTTATTCAACGTCTCAAAAGTTATTCATGTTTCTTTCTGGTATTCTTCTGTATCCATCTGTTAAAATGAACCTGAACCTGAACAGATACCCAGTTTTGGATTAACAAATAGTTAGTTTGGTGCAGCTTTTATTGTATGCTCAGTACACTTATCAAAGTTCCTTGGTATTAGGGAGGGGGGCGATGAGTTTTGGAATCTGGCGTTTTCCCATAAATACCAATAATTTAAAGAATTTTGGTTTATTTTTGTTTTCCTTGTTTGTTTTTCTTTCTTGAGGATTAATGAGCATGTGGAATAGGAAAAAGTCCCACACTTTTATAAACCTTCACTGCAGCAAGTTGACTTCATTACACAAATTTTAATTTCGAAACCGTTGGGGCAGCGGATTATAACTTTGTGCAATGAGAACTAAATTGATATATGGTAGTACTATATCGTTAAATCTTTCTGCATAGTAAAATAGGGAAGAGAGAGAAGTGAACCAGATATGTGTTGTGGAAACCACTTTTCTACTCAATGCCTGTGGCTACACATGCTTGTAACAGTGAAATCTATAGTCAGATTAGTGTGATAGAAGAGAGCTTGTGAGCTGTTTCTTGTAGTCTGCAAATACAGTAGGAAAATGTCTTCATGTGTCTCTGTATTTATTTCTGTACTTAGGTAGCATATCCCATTATTTCCAGCACACTACAGCTATGCCAAATCTCCCAGTGTCATATATCTCTATTAGTTATCTGTGACTTGCAATGACATTTTAAAAAATCTCCTAGCGAACAAATGCAGAAGAGAAAATGCTCCTCTTTCATGTACAGAGTCAGACACACACACCAAATTGAGTCTTGTCTGTAGACAGTTGGTGCAAGTAGCACATGGATTGGAACAAGATCTCATGTTTTGTTTGTGTCCAACTCCGGTGACATCACTAGAGATACATGAAATATTTGGGCACTTCCCAAAGACAGAAAAGTTTTATTCAAAGCATAAAATCCTTGGTTATCTGCTTCCAGGTATGCAAAGTTGTGAACTCAACCACCCTAACTTGCCTGGCTCCCTCTCTCACTCTGGAGTACCGACCTGGTTTGGATGCTGTTGAGCGACCTGATGAGTTTGGATTCATCTTTAACAATGTTCAGTCCTTGCTGATTTACAATGACACCAAGTTTATCTACTACCCAAACCCTACCTTTGAACTTCTGAGTGCCACTGGGGTGCTGGATCAGAAGCCAGGTTCACCCATAATCTTGAAGGTAAGATGATGAACACAACCCTGATAAGAGCACAAACCCAAGCTCATTGGAACACCACATTTCAAATATTGCCCTCATTTGACCATTCTCCTTATGTATTTATTGCATTAGGACCACTTAACACTTTACATTTTTAGGTGCACACATTGGATTTTCTAATTGTGCATCTAAAATTGTAAAGTCCAACAGAGGTCTCCACTAATTTGATGATTCCCCTTGCACCACCCAAAAACACTTTGATGTTGGCCTCCATTAGATTAAAGACTTCAGCAAGCAGAAGAACTATTTAGTTTGCACAAGGATGCTGTTGGATGCCATCCTGAATTTTGGGAGGTGGAGGAAGGTTCAAGCATAAATGCAACAGACACACACTTTCATCATGTACCTTTCCATACTAGGAGTTAGCTCTCATTAAACTGTGCAGTTGATCATAGAAACATATACCATTATCAGTAATAGCTATTGGAAAATAATTATACAAGGAATTTGTTACAGCATATCCTTAAAAGTACACAGCACACAATATGTCGTAATCGTTGATTTTGTGCTGAAAAGCTGATCAAGAAGAAGCTAAGGCATTTACTGGGATCTTCATAGAACCTTCTCTCACTTGTTTCCCACAGGGTAAAAATCTGTGTCCCCCTGCCACTGGTGGAGCAAAGCTGAATTACACTGTTCTGATTGGAGAGACTCCTTGTGCTGTCACCGTCTCTGAGACCCAGCTGCTGTGTGAGCCGCCAAATCTGACCGGGCAACACAAAGTTATGGTGAGGTCCAAGAAGGGTACTTTTGTCTACCCATCTTCTGATTTTGATTTTCCCCTCTTAGTGATGATTTAGAAGTAGTATCCCTTTCTGCTCCAGCTACTGTTCTGGTTTTTGACATGGAGGGGCGCAATCCTTTCTTTGATGTGAATGTCCCAAATTTTTCAGAGATACAGGAAATCCAAATGCATATCTTTGAATGCTCCCATGAATTTTACTGAAGGATGACATGGATATTTTTCTAAATAAATGAATGAATTTGATAACACACTGCAATGAAACAGTTTAACTTATACATGTAAATATAGAACACCATGTAGAAGTTATTGCTGCAGGGAATAGACTGTGGTGGATAGGAATATCAATGACTACTCACCATGATAGCTGTGTTCTATTGCACTGCGGGGGACAGTGTGATGCTGCATATTGGGAATGACCAGTGGGAAGAGTACTGTTGCACTCCGGTCCTGCCATTATAGGCCTCTGGTTGGCCATTGTAGGAATAGGATGCTGGACTAGATGTTGATTGATCCAATAGGGTTCTTCCTATGTAGACAGGAGATTCTGTATTTGTAGAACCTTTTTTTAGCCACACACACATTACACAAGCACACACTGGATGAGTGTGGATTTTGCATGGTAATATATAGTAGCAATGGATAAATCAGATTTAGCTCTGACCTTCTACCTGATAAGATTGAAACCCCATAGCTGTTGAAAAATAAAAAGTGCCACCACACTTTTGAGCCTAGCTAGCTTTATTGCAGCAAGAGCATTTGCAGAAAGCAAAATATGTAAGTGGGTGTGTTGGGCTCCCAACACAGTGGGAAGCAGACCTCTCGTCTCAGCTCATGCTAGCATAAGCTATAGCTGAAGACAGGATTAGCTTGTCTGTCAGGTTTATTGATGAAAACCATTTATTCAGCTCTATGCTCTAAGGGCACGTCTGTGCCAGATACGGTACATCCCATAACAAATAAGGCACAATGATGGCAGACAAATAACCATTTTAAAAATGGTACAAGGACAATAGTGTGGACACAAACTAATTGTTGTTTGTAATTTTGCTCCACTCAAATGAAGAAGAGATGCATAATTCTATGAGAATTTTTACACACTTGTTTTAATAACTGGTTTCTTGAAACAGGGTGATAGAATTAGAAGTAGATGTTTTTCTTCCTGCTAGTCTCAACTTTAATAGATATGGTAGCAAAGTGCTAGTGTGTTACCTCATTTTTAAGCTAATCTTTTCACCTAAAATGAATGAGCCAGGGAGCACAAGGGAAATTACAGTTGTATGATAATGCCCCATTCAAAATACTGCCACTGGTGTATAATATAATATAGTTAACGATCAAACAGGCAACCTCTGAAGAGTTTTGGCAGTGCTTGCATGATGCTTTGGTTCCAGATCATTTTCTCATGTTTACCCACTGAAAAGGATTGAACTGAAATGCAGGGAAAGGGTGTGTTTATTGAATAAGGCAAGCGTCTCTTGGGACTCTTACTTATTGTATTTGGAGGACAAACCAGTGAAGCTGGTATGCTTACATTTCAATTCCCCCAAAGAAGTTGGTCCTTTAATCAAACCTGCCTAAAGATCTTCCAAGTTTATTTTGTTGGGATCTAGTAAAACCTTATCTGCTTTGTGTCTTACACTCTCTGGTGCCAAGTCATAACAGCTCCCTGTTGAAATACCACTGTAACATAGCCCTTTCCCATTAGTATCTGCACTTTTCAGAGGCCATGGCATGTTCTGCAAAACTTAGTCCATCCTTAACTGTCTATCTGTTTATTCTGCCACAATCCCATGGTTTACCACAGGCCCTGCCATTCCATCTCTTTTGTTTTTCCTCTCTTCTTTCCTACTCCCTCTTTAAACTTCTTTGTCAATGAAATTGTCATTCTGTCTCTAATGTCCATGGTTTACAAAAGGAAGCTGAAAGGTTGTGAAATGAAAGTCAAACGGAGCCATCAGATAATCAGAACAAAGCCAGAGATAGTGCCGGGATGACGCATTTATCACAACTTGAAGCCTTTTCTGTCTTTCAAGTAGGCTGTGCCCTTTCTCTCTGTAGATAGACCATGCAAGGGGTGTCTGTGATTTGGCAGAAGACTGTGTGCCCTCTGAAGGCATAGTGGGTCTTTGGGAATTATTCCCAGAGCAGATCTGACATGGGCAGGGGATCTCTGTCTGGTACTAGTCCTTGATGACACACATTTCTAAAGAAAAATCATGTGAAGATGACCACTGGCGCAAAAATAGAAGTTTCTTTCCGTAGATCAGTTCCTTTGCAGATCAGCAGAGAGACACATTTAGAGCCTGTATTAGAAATTCTCAGGGTCTTTCTGGGGGTGGCCCACCCTGTTTTGATGCTCGAGGCAAAATGGGAGGTACTGTCCTGCCACTGCTGCTACTGCCTGAACCACCAGCAGATAAGTTGTGCTGGCATCACCACTGATTTTGAGTAAGATGTTGCATGGTCCACAAGTTCCTATGTGATTTTGGCAAGCTCTCTCCTGAAATCGGCACCAATGCAGGCACTGCTTCTCTGCCAGGAGTGGAGGTGGTGGGACAGGCAAGGGTCAGCCCTGAGGTCTTCCTCTGAAGCAGACTGTTGAAGCTGTTTGGTGCTTTGCACAACAGTTGGCATGGCCTCCTTCCTAAGTAGGTATCTTCTCCCTAGATCACTCTCCTTGAAAGCACTGCAATAAAGTTTGATGACTATGTCCAATGTCTTTTGCTTGACTAGGTGCATGTAGGTGGCATCATCTTCTCCCCTGGCTCAGTGAATGTGATCTCAGACAGCCTCCTCACCTTGCCAGCTATTGTCAGCATTGCAGCAGGAGGCAGCCTTCTTCTCATCATCGTCATTATTGTCCTCATTGCCTACAAGCGCAAATCTCGTGAAAACGACCTAACCCTCAAGAGGCTACAGATGCAGATGGACAACCTAGAGTCTCGGGTGGCACTTGAATGCAAAGAAGGTCAGTAGTACCACCTCCACTAATCTTATAATGTCTAATGACACGTGAGAAAGGGTCTACTTAAGCAAGGGCTTGTGCATGTGTCTTTCACAAAAAGTATATTTGCAGCACTGCCTAGCACAATTTGACAGAGGCATCAAAGGGATCCAGAGAAGTTCCTTATCAGTGAAAAGGAGTTTCCCTTGTTGCACTGACAGTGGCATAATTTGTGAATGAAGGAAAGTGCATCATGGAGATCAGTTCCAGAAGACTGTGGGAAGCTGTGTATTCTTGATCTAGATCCCTTCTCCTTAGGTTATTGATATACAGTATGTGGTGTCCATTAACAAATGACTAAGGCATCTGTTTCATGGTCTCAAACTGATGGTGTCAACTTGCCTGGCCAGCAGCAGCTCTCCTGAGCCTGTCTTGGCTGGACAGAAAACCAGGTGGAACATAGGAATCAAGACCTGAGACATGTTACCACAAGCTGATAATCACCAACCTATGGCAAAACTAACTGGGTTGCATTTGCTAATTTTAATTGTCCCTACTGAGCAATGAAGGGGAAAACAATTTCCCAGGTAACCTGGTCCAGAATGATTTAGGGCTTTGTATGTACAGTCTTAAAACTTGCATTATTAACATGTCATGGGGCCAAATTACTGAAGTCCAGAAAATGGCTCAGTTGATGTACCAGCCATGGCTGGGGATGGGCATTCTTTGCCACAGAGGTCACCTGGGAGTCCATGGACAAATGTGGTTCCAAGAGAACCCCTAAACTGTGTATCTGTTCTTTCAGAGGGAGTGCAGCCCCATCTAGAAACTCCCCAATCCTCAGACCTGGGAACAACTTACCCACAATGTTCCTTCTTAGCAGGTTCCATCAGTCTACTCTTTCTCATCCATTCCACCAATACATCCAGGTGCTAGTTCAGCTTATGCATGGCTTCTCCTGACTCATATTTAATAGAAAAGTAGAGCTGAGTTTCATAGTGACCCATATATCCTGATGATACCTCCCAATGACTTCATATAGATGTTAAATAGCTTTGGGGAAAAGCAGTGCACAATATGTAGTCCATCAATGCTAGTCTCTGGTGGTAGCCATGCAGATAGGAGTAGAACCACTGTAAATGGTGCCTCCGGCTCCCTACCCCCAGAGATGGTCCATGAAGATACCATGGGTTGATGGTATCAAAAGCTACTGAGATCCAATAGTAGCAGTAGGGTTGTACTCCCCAAACCCAGGCCTGAACCCAGACTAGAATTGGGTCCAGACAATTTGCTTCCTCCATAAGTGCCTGCAGCTGAACTGCCAGTCAGCACCCCAGAAACTTGTATGAACAACCCAGGATGGGCAAGGGTCAAAAGAGCAAGCAGTGGGATGGACAACCAGAAGCATCTTATCCATATCCTCAGGTCTCAATCACAGGAATTGATCTCATAGAATCGGATGAAACCACACACAGTATGGCTTACTGGACACAATATTAGCAGCTGCATCAAGATGAGTATGAAGGCAAACAGTTTTGTCCTTGAAGTGCGTAGAAAACGTATTACAGCAGGCATTCGATGGTTCCAGTGGCCCATTAAGTGGGGCAGGTAGTACCTGCCATGTATATGCATGCAGATCCCTAGCTAACAGGACCAGTGGTCGGGGAAGATGGGAATTGTAATCCAAAACATCTTGAGGGCCGAAGTTTGGGGATGCCTGTTATAGAAGATGATAGACTGCCATAATCACGCATTAGGTCTGCATTCTCCGCGCACTTAAAGATAAAGGTACTCCTGACTGTTAGGTCCAGTTGCGGACAACTCAGGTTGCAGCGCTCATCTCGCTCTATAGGCTGAGGGAGCCGGTGTTTGTCCAAAGACAGTTACTGGGTCATGTGGCCAGCATGACTAAGCCACTTCTGGCGAACCAGAGCAGCGCACAGAAACGCCATTTACCTTCCCGCCAGAGCAGTACCTATTTATCTACTTGCACTTGACGTGCTTTCGAATTGTTAGGTGGGCAGGAGCTGGGATCGAGTATTAGGAGCTCACCCCGTCGCGGGGATTCAAACTGCCGACCTTCTGATTGGCAAGCCCTAGGCTCAGTGGTTTAGACCACAGCGCCACCCGCATCCCTTCTCTGCACACTTACTTGGAACAAAGTCCACTGAACACTGTGGGGCTTATTTCCAAGTAAACATTCATCGAATCAGGATGGAAGAAACCTGCAGACACTAGGATGAACCATTTCACACATAACATTGCCGTTTTCATAAATACACACATATTTCTTAGCACATCTGTTTTGCCTAACATAACTTTTCCCTGTTGACTGAATACATCTCCAGTGCTGAACAGTACCAAGCCTTGTTTCCGTGGTAACTGCCTCCTGCTTACCCTCTTGCCTTTGATCTGGTGTGAATTTAACAGGGCCTAAGCTCATGTACAGCTGTCAAATAAACATTTGGTCAATCTCTCTCAAACACACCCACTCATAAAATGCCCCCATTTGCAGCCGGAGAGGCTCAGAGCTCTCCCGTGATGTCTGTATGCAAGGGAGTGCAGTAAGGAGAGTATTGGATGCAGAGACACCCTTTGCCTGACAAATGTGTGGAGAACAGGATTAGCCCTTGATCCTATTTAAGCAACATGTATAGAGTTTGTTGGTGCCAGGTCATTAGGCCTTGCTGTCTGCTGACCCTTTCCTGAAGGCATTTTATGTGGATGTTAGGAAAGCCTGAAACCTTGCAATGATCCAAGTGTTACATGGAGTGAGTTAGAACCAGACAGAAAAATAATTTGCTGCCCTTGGTGACTGACAGAGTTAGTGAGTGAATTCACACATTTTTACACTTTAGAACACTGAATAGGAGCGCAGACCACCCAGTGGGGGGGAGGGGGAGGCCTAAGTCTGGAAGTAGATGTGGAGTTTCTTGCCTGTATTTTGCACAATAAAAAAATAAAAAATCATTTCCTATCTAGTATTCCTGTTTCACCCCAAAGCAAACATTGAAAGGGATTTTTTTTGAAGAAGAAGAAGAAGAAGAGTAGGACTTTCTCACTCTTGACTGCTTTTTAAATACTGTTTAAATATTTTTCATTGGGAAATAGAGATGAACACATTCCATGTTGTAATGTTCTGAATGGCAAGGGGGATGGGTCCTCTTCTCAAACCAATACAGTTAGGATATCTCAAATTAGAGTGTGGTGCTGATAATGCCAAAGTTGCAGGTTCAATCCCTGTATGGGACAGCTGCATATTCTTGCATTGCAGGAGGTTGGACTAGATGATCCCAGGGTCTCTTCCAACTCTAAAAAATTATGATTCTTTGATTCTATGGTAGGCTCCACGATGCACCAGGGCTTCCATAGTCTTGGGATTTGTAGCCCTTTTAAGGGACACTGAGATTACATTTGGAAAGTTAGGGAGGTTGCTTTGCGGACAGGGCAGAGGGCCTTCTATGATCTGGTTATTGGTCTGAGCCAGAAAAGGATTTGAAAATTGGGGGGGGGGTACTAAAAGTCCATTTATCCTTTGAAGTGAGCTTTTGAGAGCCCAGGAGTTCATTTCTGAGCCATGGTTGTGAACAGTTCAAAGGCAAGCTCGTGAGTGCCATCACCTCCCTGTTCTTCTGCCCCCTGTCTTGGGCAAAGCAGGCAAGACATTGATGGAAGGTGCTTAGTAAAAAAATAAAAATCAAACTTTTTTCAAACATTTACTGTAGAGACTTTTAAAAAAAGTTTGAGCCATTCCAAGTGTTCATTATGACTCCTTTCAGGTGAGCAGCAGATTATTGTTCTTCCTTAGGCATTTGCATGAAGACACTTATTGTGCGTCCTCAGCAGGGTACATATAACTCTGAGAATGTAGCACTCAAAGGTGACTGAGATGTGCAGTTTGTTGGTTTGGGGTGTTTTCTTTTTTAAATGAAACACATTTCAAAGCAAAAAGGACAAAGAAGCAGAACACTCTTGTTAGACTGAAGTCTAATTAAGAATCAAGACATTTATTTTCAGACAGTGCTGTTGCAGATCAAAAACTAACTCTTCTCAGCAGTAGTCATAGGTGAGCAATAGAACAATTTTTACAGAGTTGCCATATAAATGTCAGTCCTATAAAGGGAAGCACCAGTAAATTAAATAAAACTTTTCCCCAGATAAGTCGATAGGGTTGAAATCCTATACCAACTTACCTGGGAATAAGTCCCATTGAACTCAATGGGGCATGTGTCTGAGGGAAATTGTTAGGATTGCACAACAGGACCTAAAGGTCCTCTAAAACATTTCTGAGATCTTGGAGATTTGAAAACTCATTAATGCAATCACCCCACATCTTCATATTTTACCGTGTCATCTAGCTTCTCATTCAGGTTTCCACAAGCAAGACGACCCCAGTATGGTCTCCCAAGCAGTGTTATAGAGACTAATTTGAATGTAAGCTTATCTCATCAAGCAAGAGCAAGCTGTCTTGAGCCACTCCGCACTGACCAAAAGTCTACAGTGGAAGACAATAGCCAAGTGTGGGTGGGCATGTTCTGGGTATCTAGACCTCTCAGGGTTTTAGTTAGGTCCCATCCTGAATGTGCAACTTTTATGGGGCAGGGCGGTGGTGGTGGAGTTAGTCTTTACTTTTGGTGATAAAACAAACAGAATGCAGGCAGTACCATATTTTATCCAGTTGATCACTGGGAAACAGTGTTACTCCTACCTTCCAGTGTTGTGGCAAGTGAGCACAAACACACTGACAAGCATCAGGCCCTTATCTATTATTATTTTTAAAAAAATATTTTATCTCAATAATTATTTAATAAAGCTAAAATATTAATATGTTAGACCAGGCATCCCCAAACTTCGGCCTTCCAGATGTTTTGGACTACAATTCCCATCTTCCCCGACCACTGGTCCTGTTAGCTAGGGATCATGGGAGTTATAGGCCAAAACATCTGGAGGGCTGCAGTTTGGGGATGCCTGTGTTAGACTACCTGGTATGGTTATTCTGCAACAATTGCTTGTTCCCTTAAACCCCTTGCTAACAAAATTCCACCTGCAGGGTATATTGTAGTGTTTTCCTATTGTATATTCTTCTCTCACTGCAAATTGGAACTGAATGCTCAAGAAATTATTCAGCAAAGGTTAATATGCAATTTTCACAAGGTAGGATTCTCTCACCCACCCCCAGCAAAAAAACCTGCAGTTCTGAAAGTTATGCTATCCCTTTGTCACATGACAGGGAAACACTAGTAGGGTGATCAATTTTGCATTGCTAAAAAAGAGAACAAGAGTGCTAATTTATATATTTAGATGCAGATTTAGGGGGAAATTGCTATAATTTATATAGAAATAAGATATAACTCACCATAGTAAAGACTGTGACCCAGGGAGGGACTCCCTGGTGAGGAACTTCAAGGTCCTTGCTCATTCTCCTTATAGATCTTCATCTTTTACAGCTTCAAATATAGAACTATCCCTTATAGAGTAGGACCCATGACCACCCTAAGCACCAGCAAAGTTCTCATTTGTGAAGAAATGCAAATAACATTAACTTGTTCAGCAGGGAAGTCTGCTGTCTTTTACCATAGCAGATTTTAACAAGGGCAAAGAAACACCCCCTAATCAGCACTGGTATTTTCTACAAACAAGTATGCAATTATGTTTGCATCTTAGGGCCAGTTTACATTCACCAGAACAAGCCTCTCCAGTGTGTGTGTCTTAGGAGAGCATCCTCATTCGCACAGTGCTGTTATGCCAACACTTAACATGTTGGAGGCAGGACAGGTGATGCTGCCATGTGCGCAGAATGTTTCTGCAGTCCTTCCTCCTTGAAGAGGAGGGAGGAAGGACTGGATATATTGTACAAGCACACTGCCATAAAACATGTTGCACTGCCGCCAGCATTTAGAGTTTTTGTACTCTTTCCCTATGCACATCAAAAGCCCATTGCATGAAGCCTGTTGCAATCCTTTACACCTGCAGTTCGCCTCCCCCCACTTGAAAGCATTGTTTTCTTCCTGGGCACTGGCTAATGCCATTTAAGCTGCATAGCATGGGGGCGGAATCCATGTGCTAGCCCCAGCAAAAAAAACACCATTTAGGATGAGGTGTGGATAGAGTGAGTGACTGTGAAAGAGAAGCTGCACAGTACAGTGATTTAAAAATAGGATCTTTATTTTTATCTAGTGCCTTCCAAGGCATTTTCAGTGCTTACATACAAGGTGTGAACAGCATACAAATTAGCAAGTCTGTTTTGTTCTCAGCATCTGTTCTTTGCATTGTGCTTCTCTTTCTCTCTCATGCTGGGGAAGTGGCTCCCAGCTTGAGGGCATGTCTGAGTGACACAGAGAGGTCTAGAGTAAACGAGCTTCCCTGAGCTGGCTCATTTGCAGTCCTTGGTTGCTTGTACTGCATCCTGCATTTCCAGTACTCACTTCTGATTGTCTTGTCTTTCTCCCTCCCTTTCTCTAATAGCTTTTGCAGAGCTGCAGACAGACATCAATGAGTTAACCAGCGACCTGGACCGCTCAGGGATCCCGTACCTTGACTATCGCACATATGCCATGAGGGTCCTCTTCCCTGGCATAGAGGACCATCCTGTCCTGCGTGAACTAGAGGTAATGGAATAGCAGCACATTCTCCCTGTTTCTGTTTCATCAGGTAACAAGCATTGTTGCTTCCCAGGTTCCCACTAGGAAGCTAGATTGAAACCTACACAGCTGTGAAAGCACCTTTCTGCCTCCCACGCTGAATCTTATTAGAAGTGCTAAGCTAAGCACATTGAACACTCAAGTTCACTGTAACAAAAGGCTTGTGTTTTATGTAGTTTACATGCAGTTTGCTTTCTTCTTGATTTCTTCTGTGTGGCTGCAAGCCTACTATTCCCTGCACCCCGAGTTGCTAAAGCTCCATAACCAGCAGCTGTTTAAAGCTGTTTCTTTAATTCTCTGCTTGTTGAAAGAAAACCAGAGAATGAGGGTGTCAGGAAAAAATTACAGTCTGCTTGTGTCCCAAGGAAAAGAACTCTCCTGTTTTGCAAAGAACAAAACCAAACAACTTCTCAAATTTTCAACATCTCTTCCTCTGCTTGGCAGAGCCCTTGGACACAAGACCTTGGTCACATACCTTCGGCTTTGTCCGCTGAAAAACTGTGTTGCCAGCTACCCCAATTTTGAGTTACTTTTTATATAGATAAAGCAAGTGCAGGAGCAGATGGAACCCATTATTCAGTATGAAAATGCTGCTGCTGGCATTTGACCATGGAAAAATAAAAAAAGAAGCAGTGCCATCAGTTGCATTTCTGTCCATTAGTCGCATATGCTGCCTTTGTGAGAGTAATAACATGGAAATGCCCATGCCTCAATAGTCCTGTGAAGCTGTTTGCATTTCATTTTTGCGGCTGCTGGGTCCTGTACAAACATTTCCATGTCCCCTTTGCCTTGTCAGTCAAGATTCTGCTGTAGAATGTAAGGAACTCTGCAGCCTGCCTCTTCCTACCTGCAGTTTGCAAAAAGGTTACACATGATGGCAGAGAAAATTCAAGGTCTGCATATAGGGTAGATTAACAGCTTTGTTGTCCTACTGTACTTCTGCAGTACACTGCCGATAGCTGTTTAACTTATTGATCAATATATAAAGTCCTTCTCTGGGGCTCTTATTAAAACAAGCCTGGTAGCTACTGTTCGTAGCTCAAGTGGTAGTATTTTGAAGACCTGGGCTTGGAGGATCAGACCTAAGTTAAGTGAAAGAAATATACACTAGGTTTTATTTTTCAAGTGTGCTTTTACAATAAAAAGAAAATTGACCAAGCCCAATGGTGAAAATGTGCTGTAGTACAAATCTCATGCATTTTGACAGGCTTGCCAAGGGAGTGTTCTTGGTGGACTTAACACAACACTTCTTATTTTACTACTAAGCCTAAACAGCTTGTATGCAAATCTCCTTGTCCCTAGTAAGAGAGCAGTTATAGACTAGTATGAAAAGGTCATGAACAAAGCTAAATTTGATTGATTGAAAATTAAGCCTAACTAAGGTTTAACCCACTCATACACTTTTTAATTATTTATTGCTCTAAAACATTGGTCTACATATGGGAAGGTTGTATGACATGAATGGCAGGACCTCTTTCAACCTACCTATATGATTTGATATTATGGGTGTTTAAGTAATCAGTCGTGCCTTGCTTTCTCTATTTACATCACAAAATAGCAAGCAAATATTGATGCTTGCTACTTCTTTTATTTACCATTTCCCCAAAAAGCTATAGTAGTGATGAATGTGCTGCCAATTACACAGCTGCTTAGTTACATAACGTGAGCAACTTGAACACATAAGTCACTGAAAACTTTGGAGAATTATGCTCAGTGCTTTATCATTTTGACTCATAATGAATTACTTACAAACAGGACTAGTGGGAAAGCCTGAATGCTTTTTTGTTGTTTGTTTTACTGCCATTTCACAATAAAGCAGTTGCCTAAATTAGTAATTAATTTGCCAGTGGGAGTGTCACTTTTGTGCAACCGATGCACAATTCACGTGCCACTTAGTGGGCTTTTAACCTCAGTGCACAGACAATATAATGTACTTCTTAGCAATAAGGTCCCATACGCGAACCAACTTTGTGGTCAACCTTCGGTGGGAGACATCACTCTTTATCTGCTAGCTTGCCCCATATATAGAGAGACAAGAGATCACTTTCTGAAACCTTTGCTCACACAAGCAAGCAGAAATAGATCGGTTCTTCTGAGTGACAATAATATATTTGTAACACACAGGGTGGCCCTCTATGCATTGGCTTCACCACCACCCCAAAAAAGGAGGAAAAAGGAGTTAGATAAAATTGTTGTGCTGATTTGGAAGTTTAATTAATTTGAAATAAAGCTGAATTTGAGTTCGTTGGTGTATCTGGTAACCTTTCATGGATGGTGGCTCATATTATTGATGTATGGTCTGTATTGGTACTGTTGCTACATGTCCTTTGGCTAGAACAATAAAATTAGATTGATTGATGTACTTTGTAGGGCCACACTCTGAGCTTTTGGAAAGTTGAAGCCAGGCTGGAAATAGGAGGCATAACTCTTTAAACTGATCCCTGAAGATACACTTCCCATTTTACAGGTGCAAGGGAATGGACAGCAGAATGTTGAAAAGGCCTTGAAGCTATTTGCCCACCTGATCAATAACAAGGTCTTTCTGCTGACATTCATTCGTACCCTGGAGACGCAGCGAAGTTTCTCCATGCGTGACCGTGGCAATGTGGCTTCCCTCATCATGACAGGACTTCAGGGAAAGCTAGAATATGCCACTGACGTCCTGAAGCAGTTGCTCTCTGATCTGATTGAGAAGAACCTGGAGAACAAGAATCATCCCAAGCTTCTCCTGCGCAGGTAAAAGTGAAGAGAGAAGGTGGTTTGATAGATGTTGTTACATTTTAATATTATGTCACGATGTTGATTTTGACACTATGAGAAGCTGTATCTAATTTTTGAGAAGTAGTTTCTAGTAAATAACTTTGCAATTGTTATCATACAGTTTTTGTATCAACCAAGCAAGGAGGGCGGAACCTCTGCCATAAGAGTAAGATTTTAAAGTGGGCAAGTCTGGAGCAAAGTGGCAGTAGCTACAAGAGTAGCAAAGGATAACACAACTGGCTAAGACAGGGGTCACCAACCTAAGGTCCATGGGCCAGAAGCAGCCTGCGGAGGTCGTTTGACTGGCCCATGAGCCACCCCCGAACCGAGCTGCCCGCTTGTGTGCTGCACTAAACCGGCGCGGCAAGGGGACTCGCTTCCACAGCACTGGAAATCATGTCTGCACAGACACTGGAAATCGCGGGTGTGCGTGTAATCCATCCCATGGAGGGATCTCCGCGGGACCGATCCGACCCAGGCAAGATAAACCTTGCCGACCCTTGGGCTAAGAGGAAGCCATGGAGGAAGAGCATCATTCAGTCCTAGTTATGGTAGCAAAACTGAACTGTTAGCCTCCTGGCTACAGTTGATGCTATGGGCCAGTTTCCTGCTTAGGGGCACCAGGAAGACAAGTAACAGAGAGCAAAAAACATATCAGTTGTATCTGACTTTTCTATCTCCTATTGAAGTTATCTGCTGATTTATCTTCTGTAGCACCTCAGTTCCTATGTAATGTCAAGTTTAGTGAGTCTTAGAATTTTGCTGTACGTTTAGAGAGACTTCTATAAAGAGTCTTGATTCTGAAAAATTCTGAGGACAGAGTTTCAGGCAGTAAAGAGTAGGGAATTCTCATTGTAGTAAGACACACCAAGCCCCCGTGTGACTTTCTCATTCTTCTATTAATTACTTTTTCATGTTGCCTTTAATGTCTCAGAAACTGAGCTAGGGATCCTTGCCTAAGCTTTTCACCTGACCTGCACCAGGAGGGCCTGGAGGTCTCAGTGTTGTCAAGGAGGAACTCCACATGGGGTGACCCTAGGTGACAGTAATAAGTAAGAATATGCAGCAGAGGTTTTGACAACTTGACAGTTTAAATGCATTACTCAGCTTCAGCAGCCTGACCCTGACCTAGAGGGACATTAGCCATGTTACTCTACATTTTCCAGATGTCAGGTTTTTATTCCCAGGCACACTGTTTTTAGCCTACCTGGTATGTTGGTAGAGATTCCCTCACCCCTCCTCCGAGCTAGCTATTGTGAGTAGCCAGGAAATCAGATTGCAGGGTCTGAGAGGCATCATTTTCAATATGTCTTCAAGCCACTGGGCAACTGTTCCAAAATGTGCATATCTATTTTAATCCAAATGACAGAAAAAGGAAATAGTAAGGTCACCGTAGGTGGAACATAGCACACCAAATAAAGTTGCACAAATTCTGCATAATGGTACCTACCTTTTGTAGGAATTTCTTGTATTTTATTCCTGTATGGACACACTTTGACTGACACAGAGAGGATCAGATCCTGGAGACCCATGCTGGCTTCTCATTTTGACTTCACTCTTGGTAGTGATGGCTTTCTCTAAAGTCTGAACATTCCATCCCTCTGCATATAACCAGTCCCATTTTACTTGCTAGGAAGGCAGTATCTAGGGTGCAAACCCTACAAAGTTCATTGGATAGCTGCATACAGTTAGGCCTCATCTATGCTAATGCTAAAGGGAAGAAAGGAGCAGAAAATATGTGAAAGAAAAGCACTGGAGGCAATCATTCTCTTATATCCAGTTTAAGACCTTGCGCAACCACCCGTGAAATCATACGATAGAGTTAACCTCATGTTACTGAAGACAGGAAAGGGAAATGAATTGGCTGCTCATGGCCCCTGGTAGAGAATTGCATTTTTCTTCATGCCACCAGCCCTGTATAGCACAACTGGGACTTTGTGGTGAACTGGCTGCTGAGTCTTAAAGGGGTTCACTTTGATAGATGGATGAGGATAGAATTCCAGAGTCTACCAGATGGGATCTGTACTTTCCAAAATTCTGACCTCGTTCCACAGAGGAGGGGTTAAAAGCACCACAGAACCATCATTCTCACCACTGTCATGAGGTTACACAGGTCCTTAGGTATCAGACACACTCCCTGCCTTTCCAACCTCCACCTCAATTGCAACCTCCACCTTTCTCCAACCTATTTCATCTTCTATTTGGTCGAGCAAGAGAGTAGCTGTCGAAAGGAGGGAAACAAGATGAAGGGCAAGTATACAGGAAAACATGTTCCCTCAGGAGTTAGGAATGGACAGGAGATTAATCTGAGGGGAGATTCAGGTCAAGGATTCAATACACCTAATTTATCTGAATCTTTGAAGTGACATAGTCCTTATGACAAAGCCACTCGGTGTTATGTTTCTTTGGCCTGTTTCTCATAGAACAGTAGTACATGGGCTAATTTTCACAGTCAGCAGTAATCTTACAGCCTTCTGTCTGAATGATATTTCATATTACAGCCCCCCAAAATAAGATTTGTTGTGTTCAAATACGTTATTAGGTACAGGTTATGCCAGGGAAAGTTAACTCATAGGTTGAAAAAGAGGAAAAGGCATTTACCAAGGCATTTCCCCATGATTTTGTGCAGATGCATGCCCTTTTTCTGAATGGCAGCTATTCCAGAGGGCAAGACTTAATGAGTGTCATGTTGCATTGCATTTTTACATCAGATATGTATCCTAGCCTCTTTTAGTTCTCTTTACCCAGTGTTATGACAGAGATAAAAAGAGCACTATAAAGAGTGGGACACTTTTCCAAAAGTTCTTTCTTTGCAGAATATATTTTGGACTAAAGGTTGCAGTTAACAGTTTAACTAGAGTTTGGGTAACACAATAGAGTATTTGCAGCAGAATATATCTAATTATCTTCTCCCATTTCTATGCAGAGTGAGAAGGCCCTGTGGTTCATATATGTTTGGATTTTAAATGCCATCCAGTGTTCAGCAAAGTGGTAGTTTTGGAACAATGTCAGGGGCAGAATTTCCTTTCTCTTGTGCTCTGAATTGTCTAACTATATTGCATGTTACCTAACTTCTTTTTTGGCTCCTTACTCTGGCCCTGCTCAGATATTACAGAAATTGAAAAGGCATAAATAACCAGACAGACAGGGGTAATTTTAGCTGATAGACTGCAATGCTGGACTGCCTTGGTGCTTGGAATAGGTATGTTACAACACTGCTCCAGCACAATCCTATTCTTGTTCCTATCTAGGAATAAGAAAGAGGTGTGAACTTCAGAGTCATGAATAGGACTGCCAACAAAAGATATTCTAGCTGTTGGTGTAGTGTAACTACCGTAGTAGTAATAGTAGTATGAATTCAGCAACCTGAGAATCTTTGCTTTCATGGAGGGAAGCCCTATTTCTGATAGTGGAGTGGAACATGGTCATAGAGGGAGTAACTCAGCTCAGAAATGGAAGTGCTCTGTCATTCCCCAGCCCCCAATATTTTTTGCAGCTGTAGAAAAGGACAGAAGACTGAATTCTTCTGGCAGAGCTGTTAGTAATGACTTTTCACTGTTCTCTAAAAATATAAGGCTGATGATCTCAGCATTTCCTTGCGTCCTGCCACAGCCACCAGCAGGTTTTCTTCATAATCCAGTGCACCACATCAGAGCCAGCCTGGCAGCTTCATAGCTTCATTCCCAGAGAGACAAGGCACGAGGCAAGAACAACAAGCCCACAGAGGCTGTGTGTGGCAAGCTGTCCTACTGCTCTTCTCTTGCCTGCCTAAAGTGTACATGACATGTTTTATTTGACTTTTTCCATGCCAAACCCAGAGACTTCAGTGCATCCAGTTATGAGCTGTGAAGGCGTCTTGGAGCTGAAAGGGGAAAAGAATTAAGTCAGAAGCAGATGTTTCTCTGCCTGAAGAAGACTTAGAAAGAAATCCCTGACAGCCTTTCTTGTGGCAGAGTCAGATGCTGGGAAAGCCAACCCTCAGATAACACTAATGCTACTCAAAGTAAAATAAGAACTACTAAATGGGACAGAGCAGTAGTCCACAGCCCAGCACAGGATCCTGTTGAGCAGTATAGAGCTACCGTGTTTCCCCTTTTTTAAGACACCGTCTTATAACTTTTTTCCCTCAAAAAAACACACAGTGGCTTATTTTCAGGGGGTGTCTTTTTTTTAAAAAAAAAGTGCTGGTACAACTGGGACCCACTGGCTCAGGATGCTCGGTGCTCTCTTCTGCACATTGCTGGGCGCGTTGTTGGCGCTGCCAGTTCCGAGCGCCTGCAGGGTGGGGTGGGGGTGGCAGTGCTTTAAACCCCCAACCCTGTAGAAAGCAATGGAAGTTATGGACCGTAACAATCCTTAAGAGGCGCAGGTCTTAAAAAACCCCTGGTATCACCCTTGAAGCACAGCCTTCCAAAGTCAGGGGGGAAGAGGTCTGTTTAGACAAAGGAAAGGATCGGGGTGATTCTGTGCCCTGGGACCCACAGAACTACTTTAAAAATCCCAACCTGGGGTGGGGGGTCAAATAGTGAAGCCCCATAGCCCTGTAGCAACAGAAGGCACATTCTGAAGCACCCGAGCTGTTCGGTTCCATAAAAAATCCAGGAATTGTAAAATTAACAACAATAATGGGGGGGGGCACTCTATCCAAAGAGTTAAGAAGGAATGGGAAAGTGTTGAGTTATATATGGAAAAATATGGAAAGGAAAGTTAGTTAAAGATAAAAAATAAATAATTATCGCAAGGGGAAAAATAACATCATAAAGGGTAATAATATTAAATATAAAATAGACAACACAACAGAAAAAGCAAGTATATGACTAAATGAGATCGCACAGGAGTGAGGGAAGTGGGGAGAGAGGGAGGGGGGTAAGGAATGGAAGGAGACAATGGTTGGAGGAGGGTATAGGGGGATGAATTAAAGGAAAATTAAGACTGAGAAGCGCATGGTTTTTGTTTTTTAAAGATGCAAAGGCTTGCAATCAGCCAAAGTATAGAGCCCAACTTCCAAGAGACTGCGATCTACTTGCGGATTTATAAACTGGAGGTGATCTACCCCCGTTTTATTGGTGTTCAGGTCAGAGTTGTTTTTAGAGAGAGGAAATATCCCATTTTTGAGGTTAAAGTAAAAGTTCCTGACCTTTTTTTTATAATGAGGAAATGCTGCTAAAACTCTGTTCTTCATTCCACGAAGGGGAGAGGGGGCGGGGCCGGGTGCTCAAAGACAAAAGAAATGGAAAAGGAGATAGCGATCAACTCCAGCCTCGCATTCATGCAGCCGTCGGGAGAGGCAGGGGCTGCAGCCGAGTGCTGCTTCACAAACAAACGGGGGAAAGTGCTTAGAACCCAGAGAATCCAGCTGAAAAACACGAAGCAGCAACAGCAATTGCACACACACCATCCCAAGCCAGCACAGTAACCAAGTCCCAAAAGCAAGAAAGGACTCAGCAAACACTGCTGCGGCCGGCGTTGCTGCTGCTGACTCGGGGAGCTCAGTGATCTCTTCCGCACAGCGCCTATCACTATGGCTTATTTTCGGGGTACGGTTTATATTTCTCAAATGCTTAGAAATGCTGCTATGGCTTATTTTATGACTACGCCTTAAAAAGGGGGAAACACGGTAGCAGAGGAAGCTTTTTGCAGCCTGAGGGACACATTCTTTTCTGAGCAATCTTAATAGGGGCTACATGCCAGTGATTGGCAGGGCTTGAGGCAAAAGTGGGTGGAGCAATGAATGTAAATATTACCTTTGTACAGTAAACTAGTTTCTACACATACTCACACACCCCTTTCTAGCCTTCAACCATGTAAACAAGGTGTGTTCAGCTCCTTAGCCTGAGGTTTCCCATATTACTGGTCACTCTGTGTCCTAGAGTTTGAATGGGCAGAAATCAAGTATTGCATGGTTGGTGCAGTTTTATTTTTTTAAGTTACAGAAACATGTCAGGAGTAGTTATCAGAAATCTTCATTACAGGCAGCCATAATGTTCTAGGCTTACTTGATAGGTATGGCTCAATTCCTATAAGCAGCTGGGTCCTGTTCAAGTATCCCTATGAAGTGACCCTTCAAAAGCAGAGATCAATGCTTGAAAGTGGAGCTACACACTATGATGACAGAAATGGTTGTTTTCACCCTGCACTTCAAATACTTTAAAGTATGACCATATTCATACCATGTATTTAAAGCACTGTGATTACACTTTAAGCAGTCATAGCTTCCCCTAAAAAATCCTGGCAACTGTAGTTTGTTAAGGGTGCTGAGAGTTGTTCAGAGACTCCTATTCCTCTCACAGAACTCTCAATTCCTGGAGTGGTTTAATAATCAATCCCACTTCACAGGAACCTCTGGGAATTGTAGCTCTGTGTGATGCACTTTTTTAAGCATTAATCATATGATGTAGTTTGCCCTAGGATGCATGAGAAAGCTCCAGTTCGTGCAAGACATTGCCTTAAGAAGCCATTGCTTCAAGAACATCTTATAGGACGCTTATAAAAGCCTATGAGATGACTATGAAAGCTGCTAAGAAATCTTACTTCTCAGCTTCCATTGCATCCGCTAGCTCTCGCCCGGCACAACTTTTTAGAATAATTAGGTCGATAACATCCTTAGGGACAACCAAATTTAAGCACAAATTCAACTCATAGCTGTGAGGCATTTGCAAGCTTTTTTGCAGAGGAAGTCGTGTTGCTCCGCTGTGACCTCCCTGCCTATTTAGATACAGTAATAGAACTGGAGGCCCCTTGACTGTCTTCCGTTCCAGTGTTGGACCATTTTGATCGGATACTCCTTGCTGATGTGGATAGATTCCTCTGAGCTGGCAGGCCCACCACTTGCCTCCCTGATCCGTGCCCATCTTGGCTGATTAGGGCATGCCCAAATGTCGCGTGGATCCCCCTGGTTAAAATTATCAATTTGTCCCTTGCCACAGGGACATTCCCAAGGGAGCTGAAGGAAACAGTGGTGCGTCCGCTCTTAAAGAAAACTTCATTAGATCCTTTAGATCTATCCAATTACCTCCCAGTTTCGAATCTTCCATATCTGGGTAAGGTAATTGAGAGAGCGGTTGCTGAACAGCTTGGCAGGTTTCTGAAGGAAACAGTGGCTTTAGATCCATTTCAGTCCGCTTTCTATCCTGGTTTCAGGACCGAGATGGCTTTGGTCACCCAAACGGATGATCTCTGTAGACAACTGGATTGAGGCAGGTCGGGACTGCTGATTCTCTTAGATTTGTCAGCAGCTTTTGATATGGTCGATCATGATCTTCTGGACCACTGCCTCGCCAACGTGGGGATACAGGGCACAGCCCGACAATGGCCGTGCTCTTTTATCTCAGGTTGGGGACAGAGGGTGGCGCTAGGGAGGGAGGTGTCGTTGCACCATTCCTTGGTGTGTGGAGTGCCGCAGTGTGCAATGCTCTCCCTGGTGCTTTTAACATCTTTATGCGCCCCCTTGCCCAGGTTGTCCGGAGCTTTGAGCTGGGTTGTCACCAATATGCTGATGACACTCAGCTCTACCTGCTGATGGATGGCCACACCGACTTGGCGCTGGATTAATTGCAGTTTCCAAGTTGCCTTCAAAGGTAGCCCCACGTAGAGCGCATTTGCAGTAGTCCAAGCGGGAGATAGCTAAAGCATGCATCACTCTGGCAAGACATTCTGCAGGCAGGTAGGGTCTCAGCCTGTGTATCAGATGGAGCTGGTAGACAGCTGTCCTGGACACAGAATTGACCTGCGCCTCCCTGGACAGCTGTGAGTCCAGAATGACTCTGCACACCTGGTCCTTCAGGGACACAGTTACCCCATTCAGGACCAGGGAGTCCTCCACACCCGCCCACCCCCTGTTCCCCAAAAACAGTCCTTCTGTCTTGTCAGGATTCAACCTCAATCTGTTAGCCACCATCCATCCTCCAACCACCTCCAGACACAGGACCTTCGCCGCCTTCACTGGTTCAGTTTTGAAAGAGAGGTAGAGCTGGGTATCATCTGCATACTGATGAACACCCAGCCCAAACCCCCTGATGATCTCTCCCAGCGGCTTCATACAGATATTAAAAAGCATGGGGGAGAGGACAGAACCCTGAGGCACCCCACAAGTGAGAGCCCAGGGGTCTGAACACTCATCCCCCAACACCACTTTCTGGACACAGCCCGTGCAAAAGTGAACATTCCACCTTCTGCTGCTTCACATGCAATCTACAGTTGCAGGATTTCAAATTTAAGAAAACGGTGTGAATATTAGAGCTCAGGGTTAGATCCAACATATAAAGAACCTCAGATATTCACGTGCCACCTTTTTCTTTTGCAAAGAATTCTGGTTTTCAGTGGGGAAAAAATCAATGGAGTGTAGTTATGAAAGTTAGAGTAGTGTTCTAAACATAAAGTCCATGCGGAGGGCAGGTGAGACCTGAATATTGCAACCCCAAGTGATCCTCGAAGGTCTCACTATGCAGAATGCTTTCCAGCTGTGCATTTAAGACAGTCACCTTCTCCTGCACTTCAGTGCACAGTGTGTTGCATTTCACCTCTTCTGTCCCAGAAATGCAATGCCCGGAGTGCTATACCGCTCTTCCCCTTGCTCCCGCTCTGTTGTTGACTTTGATAGATGACACACTGCTGAGGCTGAGAGGAGGAACCATGAGGTCTGATGAAACCGCAGTGACAGCTTCAGAAGGGTTAATGAGAAGTAGCAGTTATTCATAAGGCAAGGGAAAGATGCAAGGAGGGAACCAGAGGGAAGAGCAAAACAACTTAAAAGACTACTCCACTGTGTGAAGATCAAACATTTCAGACAGAAAGCTACAAATAAAGGCCTGTTCCAGCCCTGTGGATCGGCAGACTCCTTGAGTTTTATTTAGTATGCAAAATATTGTGAGATGGAACATTTTGTTCTAAGTTTATAATGAATGAACAGCCACAAAGTGGGAGATTATTTTATTTTTGAGATCTGGGATGGAAGCACTTTCTAGCTGGCGTTTGTTTCCCCCCTTTCCCACCCACCCCCCTTCCCCCTCTGTCTCTCATTACACTTTCCTTTTCAGGAATCTGGGGAAAGTTGATACTAAATGAAATTGCTATACTTGTACTCAGAACAAGAATCAGACAGGCAGTTCAGAGTCCCAGACAAACCCAAGAAAAATTAATAAAATACACATTGATTTTTCAGGGAATCTCCTAAACCTCTTTGATTGGCTTAGTTTTATTCCCCTTGTCTCTAGACAGCCAAAGGGCTCTGGTTTCTGGCGTCAAGCTTCCTTCCCCCCCTCCCCAATCCTTTTTTTAAGCTGGCTCATCTCTGGAGTGTGATTTGCTGTCGTTATGTGGTCAATATGAAAAGGATTTTCTTTGAGTCTGGGGATGGTCCCATGCTGCTTTAATCTTTGAGAGCTTATTTAATATTTTTAGAGGCAGATCTATAGCAGTATTTTCAGAATCTGTGGAGCAAAAAGCATACCTGCTGTGGGGGTCAATGCAGTGCTCCAAAGGAGCAAGCTTTCCAGATCAGGTCCTCTTTAGCAGATGAGAGAATAGCAGAGGTCCCTCCAGAACATGGCAAGCAAGCATTAAGGGAGTGCTTGTGGGACCTCCAGCACAGGCCAGATTTCAAAGATTGCTGAACACAGTAAGATGTGGGTGGCAAAATGATATGCAGAGGATTAGAAACTTACTGTGGGAGCTCAGTGTAATGGGTGAAGAATGTGTATATATTTCTTGCTGGAAATCAGCACAGATTTGGATGTTCCTTTTTCAGTGATGGCATTCAAAATCATAACAGTGGCAACACAACTATAGTAACGATTTTATTTTTATTTTTTTTAACAGCCAGTATCCAAAGATCCTTCTCTGTCTAGCCCAGTCAAACTTATGGCCTTTCCCCTCTTTGAACAGCTGCTGGGAGGACTGAGGCATGGGGGATCTGGGGGTAGATCCATCACAAAACACAGGTTTATGGGGATGGCTCCCAAATGCTGAGGGGAGCTCTATGGCCCGCTAGCCCACACAACCAACCCTTCCCTCCAGAGCCTTCCCTCCAGAATCATCTAATGGGGTACGCTGTTAACGCCACCTTTGGGAGAAAAACAGGGGGATGAGTCACCACTTCACCACACACACACACACACACACACACACACACACACACACACACGGATGAAATACTATAGGATTCCGCCCAAGACCTAAACCTAAACTGCCAAAGTTGTGACTAGTGCTATGGGGAAGGCAAAACCTGCCACGCAGGGGAAATTCCTTCCTGGCCCCAAATATGGCAACCATCAACAGACCACAGCAAAGCCCATCTAGCTGAAAGGGATGAGTTAGCAGCTACTAATGAAAGAAGGGGGCAGGGTGGGTGACGCTCCTGGTCAACTGGACTGCCACGTGCAGGGTTGGCTGGGTTAAATAGATGGCGGGCAGATCTGAGGGAAGCCTGCCTCCCTCAGGTCTGCTCACCAGGCCACACACCCCGGATGCTGCAGATTGGCTCGTTTGACTCCAGGGTTTGGCAGGAACCCAAGAGCCTCTGCAGTGGCCGGGGAGGCCGCAGAACAAAGGAAAATAGTGTGATGCAGCAGGGCAAGATGAGAGAACCGCACTGGGTCGCAACTGCCGCTCACTGCGGATGGGACAGTAAGCAGCCGTTATCAGGATTGTTTCAACTTTCTCTCAGTATGGCTTTTTAGAGCATTTGCCTAAAGATCTGGATACAATTTTTTTCAATGGACTGGTATATTTGTTTACTGTTGCCTGCTTGTTTATTCAAGGTTTATTCAAAATAATAGAAGTTAACTATTATTTTTTCTTGTTTTGTTTTTTTAAAAAAAGGCATTTGCAAGGTACTTTGCTCTCATCAAATAACAACTATTTGTGATGTGGAAATCTTTTGTCTTCATAGTGCCCTACACATTATATACGTGTATCTGTCTATGGAGTAAAAAAACCCAAACATACAAAAATAGATGGATCTGCAAAGCTATAGTCAATATTTGTTCTGAGGGTCTGTGAATTGTTGGTAATGAGAAACAATAACATATTCCATATCAACACTATTCCTGGAATGAGTGGATTGAGGGGCAGACAGGATACATAAAAATATATTGACCTACAATTTCATATAGTATATGACAATATGGTCTTTACATGGAATCTGACAACAGAATGTGGACTCTGATTCTTGGTTTTCATTTTTTTCAAAAGCAAGTCTGTAATCATAATTGCTTTAGACAAATTTCTGTTCCTAGTTCTATGCTGTCTTCTGCCACTCTATCCGCAGCATACTTTTTTCCCTAAAATAGTTGGTATTCTGTGAAAACCCAATTCTAGCCCTGTGTATGTGTGTGTGTTTGTCTGTGTTTGGATTGAGAGACAGATAGAATTTGAGCAATCTGCTCTTTTTATAGGATTACGTTTCCATACTCCAGAATTTGTTGGCTTGTATAAGTACAGCAGAACCAGATATTATTTAAACTTTGATCCATACAACATGGGAGATTCCCTAACATTAGTAAACTAGGAAGATTAACCACACTGTCAAGAATTTTTTTTGAAGTGGCCTTTGTCACATATTTTCCAAGCCCTCCTACCTGAAATCTTCTAAACAGAGATGTAGGCAAGAATGCAGCATTCAACACTGCTGAGCAATGGCCCCTCCTTTTTCTATACTGTATAAAGAATAATCTCTAGAACAGTGGTTCTCAACCTGTGGGTCCCCAGATGTTGTTGGACTACAATTCCCACAATCCCTGACTACTGGACCTTCCCACTAGGGATGATGGGAGTTGTAGTCCAACAACATCTGAGGACCCACAGGTCGAGAACCACTGCTCTAGAATATCACCTTCACTCAGCAAGTAGCAAAGAGTCATGCTCGAAACTATTTGAAAAATGTCTGTACCAGTTGTAAGGTAGGAAAAAGTGTTTACTGGATCCCTGGTGACCAGTTACCGTACTCTGCCAAAAATGGATTCTTACTAAAGCACTGTATACTTCATTGTCATTTGAGAAAGATGCACTCTAGAATATAATTTTAGGACAACCTGCAGCTGAATGATGCATAGCAGTGCTGTTCGTTGCTGGTGGGAAAGTCAGATGGTTAAGCATTGCCACTGATCAGTGTCCTATGGAAGAAAGTCTATAGACGTTCCACTTACAAAGGATATCATCCTGCCTTGAAAAAGATTCATTTGCAGCATGTTTTCAGCTGGCACAGCTGGTAATAAATTAAGTAGCTCATCTACAGCTGCTCTATGAACACCCTGGCTCAGCACGTAGTGAGAACGGGAACTCTACTCCTTTCATTGATGCATCGTTCAAAATCTTCCCCATTTCCCAGGAACAGAGGCTGCATCACTTTTAAAGAGGAATCAGCAATCCTGCCGTGCCAGCATTAAAAACTATCATTAAGAACCATTGTATTTAAATTAGAGATAATGTTGGACACAATGTGAGGAGCTAGTGCTGGGTGTGGCCCTTGAGGAAAAGCTGCAATTTCCCCTACCATTGTCACTGCTGTCCTTGATTGCCACCAGCCACAAATTCCAGTGATTTACTGAGCTACAGGGTATAATTTGCACCAAGTGTGAGGAGTTACAGCTCCACCAGGCATCCCCTTCAGAGGGGCTGCTGTGATGGGCTGTCAGCTGGGCTTTGTTACTTTCAGTTCATGAGCAATCTGCATTTACTTCTTGCTGAAAATGTGGGAGGGGCAGAGCAAGGGACAAAAGCTTCAGATTGACTTTCCAATTCCAATTGATCAAAAATCAAGAGTGGGACCTTCCAGCATTCATAAACGATGGCATTAAAGTCAATTTTTCTTGTTCCTTCACCCCCCCACCCCCCGCTTTCTGCTGGAATGCATTGCAATCACATTTTCAGACACCCTGAAGGCGGGAAACTGACATTTCCTAACAATTACTATTATTATAGGTATTCCATTGGCTCCCACCCTTCCACCAAGGAGCTCCCTGTGGCATTTCAGTTCAGCCTTCCCCAACCTATTGACCACAAGATGCTTTGGGTTATACAACACCCATCAGTTGTTCTGGCTTGGGCCAATAGTTGTTGTAGCGTGGAATATCTAGGACGCAACAGGTTGGGGAAGGCTGTTTTAGCCCCACAACAACTCTTGTCAGGTAAGCTAGGTTGAGAGAGTATGTCTTACCCAAAGGCCACCCAATGACAGAACTTTGAATTGCACAGGGATTAGGACACAAGTTCTCCATATCGTGAGCCCCAAGAACATTATCTGCTGCTTGGACAAATGAATGCATACTTGCTATTTCTAAGATTAGCCTTGAAAAATGCACCATTTCTGATGCAATCAGGAGAGGTGTGATGGCCTTTAAAAGCTCAGCGTACCGTTTTCCTACTTCCAAACTTAAAAGGGCTATTAACTATGTGGGTGCTGTTGCTCACATAGCAGATATTGGGAAAACAGAGTGCCCCTCACCCAGCAATTGTTAGTTGTGAGTTGACCAAGGCAGCAGCCCTTCTCACAATAAATTGGGGTTCCAACTTGCTTTGTAGTAAGATAAGTACGCATGTTCCACTGAAAGGAACATTGAAAAATTGTAGTTCACAGCTTAATAGATATTAACACATAGCATATGCCGAAATGAGTATTGCAATAGATCCTTATTGTAGTTCACGTTTAGTTTTACCCTCAGAGTACATTGTGGAGTTTATGTTTATCTTTGTTTGAACTATTTTTCTTGCAGCAGATGGCTTTCTGTTACTTAGCGTATTGTCTACTGCTGTGGCTTTTGTCCATTATTTCATCAAAAAGCAGGGGAGGAAATCTAAAAATAAAAAATACAGACAGATACACAATTATATTGTGTGATGAAATGCCACATTGTTTGAAATCTGCTATGCAATTACATTAACTTCATTTTTCTATTGCATTGGTGCCCTGGCACTAATCCCCTGGTTCTGCGAAGAAAAGGATAGTAAAGGGAGGAGTCTTTGCAATCATATATTTTTAATTGATTGATTGATTGAATTTATATACTGCCCTATACCTGGAGGTCTCACATAGAAATATATTGTGCTTAATTTATGAGGGAGGGAGAAGTTAAGCTAAGCTAGTCCTTACTTTTGGGTTGGGGTATTGTTTAGGTGGTTTGGTTGTTGCTGCTGTTATTAATATTTTGTATCTTTATTTTTTTATCTTATAATGATTTCTGTGGGACTTGCTGGAATTTTTCAATTATGGTTGTGTGCTTTTAGGTGTGTTTTATTTATGACTATGTTTGTGATTGTGTAAATCTTTTCATGTTTCAAGCAGCCTTCACCATGGTTCTAGCCATCTAAAGTCAACATACAAATTAAATTATGATGATCTATTCATTATTATTTTTAATGTGGGTTTAATAAAACTCCTTCTAATCTCTTCCTAGGACTGAGTCAGTGGCTGAGAAGATGTTGACTAATTGGTTTGCTTTCCTTCTCCACAAATTCCTAAAGGTAAATAGTCAGCTGCTTCTACCCTGAATCCATTTCCTTTGTTATGTTCTTTTCAAGTTCTTGTTTTCTGTGGTCACCTCCAGAGCATCAGTATTATGCAGAAAGGATGCAAGCTCGTGCTAGAAATGTAGGTTTCCATAATTAAAGTGGATTAAAGTGCTCTATAACCCCAGCACACACAAAAAACAGACATTATGCAGTTAGGAAAGTGATGGGGAAATGCGCTAGAAGTGTGGGATGCACAAATAATTACTGTAATAGGAAGGTGTAAAATCACCACATAAGCAAATCAGGATGAATTCTCCTTGTTGTATCACCTCCTGACAAACAAATCAGAACAAAAGCTCAATAAAGACCAGACAAAGTGGCTGGAGGAAGTTAAACCCAGAGACAGAGTAATAAGAGGAAAGTGTAGAGACCGCCTTGTCCTGTGCATAAATGCAGCTTTGGTTCTCTAATCTGTGAAAGCGTTTTTGCCCTCACCACACTCTGCTATGCATTCTGGGAACTGTTACTATTTGAAAAGGACATAATTCTGCAAAATAATTCTCAGCACTTTCCCTAGACTCACATGGGGGAAGTCAGGATGATTTAAGATTGTAGTACAGGTGTGTTCTATACCGGTTCCCTTAGCACAAGGCTTTCTAGATTACAAATCTGAAATGTCACACATGTGTACTCAACAGAGGGGAATCAAGGCACAGATACAGCAGATTAAAAGTGAAAAGGGTAGGAAGAAGAAATACTCTACTGGTCTCAAGCTGATGCAGTTCAGTTCCGCATTCTCCTATACTGTATCTAATGCATTATCAAGAGCTGGATATTCATATTTTATTTTAGACATTGAATACAGTTTATGGCTACTTCAGGTGGCTCCAAATACCTGTTGGCGCCTGTTTGATCTTGTGGTGTTTTATAATGCAGTCCAATAGACAGTAATTTCCCTTTTTATACATTTGATTATTGTGATCAGGGCTTTTTTTCTAGCCGAAGCTCACTGGAGCTCAGTTCTGGCACCTCTCAGATGGGCGCCATTGCCGTTCTAAGGGAACAAGGAAGAAGTTCTTGGTGAGCTCCAGTACCTCTTTTACTAGAAAAATAGCACTGATCGTAATTATTGTTTACACAGCACCATATATATACTTGGTGACTTCCAGAGTCCTATAGGTAAAAACAGTGAGGTCCCTGCTCTTCAGGAGCTTGCAATAGAAAAATAAAGTGGGGTGGGGGAGGCACTAATACAAAGGGTTGAATATGGGCAAATGCAGTTGCACATCTAGTGCACATCTAGTGGATGGATTTGAAGAGTGGTGTCATGGAATTGTAGAATTGTAGAGTTGGAAGGGACCAGGAAGGTCATCTAGTCCAACCCCCTGTGATGCAGGAATATTTTGCCCAACGTGGGGCTCGAACCAGCGACCTTGAGATTAAGAGTCTCATGCTTTACTGACTGAGTTTTCCTGAGCTTCCTCATCATGTGGGTCAGAGAGGAGTGGGTGAATTTTTGTAATAACATAAAAAGAAAAGTGGCTTTGTAGCTGATTGAATGTAGCAAGAGAGATATTATGTGGCTTCTTTTTCTGGAATTTCTGGTTTATTTAGATACTTCAGTTGTGAATGTTTCATATTTAATGCTTTATTTTATTGCTTTACTATTAATGCTGCTGACCAATTTGAAAGCACACATGTTTTGAACACTTTTTAGTGAGGTACATCCCAGTAAATTTGGCAATATTATGAACTTACCTCTAGGGCGGGGAATTGGATCTAGCCAGAGTCTTGGCTCCATATGTGGCCAACCCTCCATGGGTCATTTTGACAGATGGGTAGGATCACCCCATTGTCAGTCACTTGACATCATATAACACCTATAATGAAACTGACCAATATAGATGTTAGGTGTAAAAGCCAGTGTTTGCTTTTTCCTTACTAAATGGTGCATAAAACAAGGACACATCCTTTCTGGTTACATATTTCTGCAACGCATCCTGTAATCTTTAGAAACCAAAACCATGGAAACTCAAATCAGCCAACATTGCTTGTGAGGCTCAAAGAATTAAAAAAAAAATCAGGTGGATTGTGTAGCTGCTTTTAAATTATACTTGTTTGCCATGGTTTCTCTACTTTGACAAGTTCTGTCTTCATCAGTGTGCAAGTTCTCTTGTGTTCTGTGTCAAACAGGAATGTGCTGGAGAGCCACTCTTCATGTTGTACTGCGCCATCAAGCAACAGATGGAGAAAGGCCCAATTGATGCCATTACGGGGGAGGCACGTTATTCCCTGAGTGAGGACAAGCTGATCCGGCAGCAGATTGAGTACAAAACTCTAGTGAGTGGGTGCCTTCTCTGAACAATTTTTGGTTGCACCAGCCATCAGCCATCATGGGGAACATAATCCTCAGGGCTGGACATGGATTGAATGGGGAAGTTAGGTGGCAATTTTTCCTGTCCCAGGTGCTCTATATAATAGTAGAACTTTTTCATGGTGATTCTTATTGTGGAAACTCTGGGTCCATATCCAAGCAGAGAAGCTTCTTGAGATAAGATATGAAGCCCAGACACCTTAGTAAATAGCAATACAGAGCTAACACTTTTACTTTTAAGCCAGCCCATTGTTTTTAATGGTAGGGAAAATGCCTGAAAATTCCATATAGGGTGGAAATAGGCAGTTAGCCATCTCAGCTAGTTCTAACCCTCATTTTCAGAATTGTGGCTGATGTTCCATGATAGTATAGTATAGTATAGTATAGTATAGTATAGTATAGGTATAGTCGAATTACAAATGGGGAAGGAATATGGGAGAGGGGAATCACATCCCAGTGTGGACTCACCTGTACAAAACTCTTGGACCAATGTATAGATTGTCCCTGGGAAGGACATTGGACATATGGGGGGTGGGGGAACATAGTGAATATCACATTTTTCCTCAGACAATGTTCCTAGACAGGGCAGGGCATCACATCCCAACACCAATATTGCCAGGAGGCATTTGCCACCTTGTTTGCTGCCTGTGTGGAGCCAGTCACACTTCCTAGCCTTCCAGGTGGCTAGGTCCTGTTGGAGAAAAGAGGGAAAAGATTGTAAAGCCACTAGATCAGGCATGTCCAAAGTCCGTTTTGGGGGCCTAATCTGGCCCACCGGTCGATTTAATCCAAGCCTCATGTCCTGGGGTAAAATCCTAAAAAAAAGCTCAGCAACTTCGGTCAGCCCTCACACATGTTCACTTCATCAAAACTGGCCCACTTTGAAAAACATTTGGGCACCCCTGCCCTAGACCACCTCATTAGTTCCTGTTTTTAACTACATCTGTGTAGATTTGTGTTTTTTTAAAAAAATCAAAAACCTGCGCATTAAACTGCAAAAACAGGACAGAGTTAATCTGTTAGTGTCTAAAAATAAAACACGCTTAAACCGGACAAAGAGCAAGCCATCCGTAATCTGAAGGGATGAACCAGGCTTCCCAAAGCATTGTGTGCATCACCCATGGGCATCATCCATGCACAAATTTTATTCACCTTCCCAAGGGACAGAGAGAGCTACAGTAATTTTATGTACGCAATTTAATTATGTAGACTACATCTCTGCATACCGGTACTTACAGATCTAGGTCTGCACATGCTTTCTATGAAATGGAAAATCAATGATTTTTTAAATCAATATCACCAGCTTCCCTGTCTAAATAGGGCTTAATTGTGAACAGGCATTTTTATACCTCCAACTTAGGTTGAGAATTCATGTAATATGCAGATGATTTCTTCCTAGCTTTTCTGAGCTCATCTTAATATTCCCATTTCCCCCCCTCTTTTCTAGATCTTGAACTGTGTGAATCCAGACAATGAGAACAGTCCTGAGATTCCTGTGAAAGTGTTGAACTGTGATACCATCACTCAGGTCAAAGAGAAGATTCTGGATGCAGTGTATAAAAATGTCCCATACTCACAAAGGCCACGAGCTGTTGACATGGACTTGGGTAGGAACATCCTTGCTTTGGGAAAGAGCTACCGTACTTATGGAAACGGGGTGGGAACAGCAGTTACGCAGGAATCAAGAAGAATAATTTAACCCATTCTTCCTTTCTTGGAGGTTCAGCATTGCAGAGAACCATCCTACCAATGAGATGACTGTGCCTCTGTCCTTGATTGTCTAATATTGTCTTCCTTCTCCTGCAGAGTGGCGGCAAGGCCGAATAGCACGTGTGGTCCTTCAGGATGAAGATATCACCACCAAGATTGAGGGTGACTGGAAGCGGCTAAACACCTTGATTCATTATCAGGTAAGCAAGTAAAGCCTAGAATTCAGCCCACAGAAATCAGCTGAGCGGAAGACAAAGCAAAAAAAAAAAAAAAAACCCACAGATATTTAATTCCTCTGTATCTCCTCTAACAAGACAGGCAGAGAGAGTCACATTCTTATGATAAATCAGAATGGCTCAATGTGTTCACGTATTAAAAGGGAAAACAGCCCTGACACACATCTCACAGGAACAAGCAGAGCTGAAAATTGACTAAATTAAAAATGCCAGCCATGTTCACAAGACAGACAGCATATGCAGAGGAGCTGAGCTACCAGCGCTAAGGATACCGAGGCCAGTGTAGTAGCTGCCCTGTCAGAAGCGGAGGGCTGGAATGTGACAGAGGAGCGTGGGGGTGAAATCTGCCACGGGCTGCAGATCATGCAGCTGGATAGAGTGATAGAACAAATGTCCCGAGATATCAGGCTGCATGGGCAATTGGTTTTCCACCAATTCATACATACAAAGCTCTGCTACGGCTCAATTTAGGGAGACTGGCCCATTTCATATGTCACTGTCTCCATACTGTGAAGATCTGGGCTCAGTTCCCTGCTCTGCCACAGAGCCAATCTGTGACTTTTGAGCAAATAATTGAGGAAATAATTTGTCATGCCATGCAAATTCAGTGTTGATGAAACTTTCAAAGGCTGCATAAGCCAGAAACTGGTTAATTTTGTTGCATTGCAGATCACCAAGTATGAATACTCAGCCAAGCCCATCCGCTTATCTGAGTCTGGAGTGATACACAAGAAATGTGTGTATTGGAATGGAACTGTATTAGCCCTTGGTGGTCTACAATTTTCAGATCATTTCAAAGGATATTGTTAATCCCTCGTGGCCATAAATTCTATGAATTGTTTGATTTTTCTGTGTGCAGTACAGTCGTACCTTGCTTTGCGGCCGGGATCCATTCTGGAGCCCCGGCTGCTAGCTGAAAAGGACGCAGGGAAAAGTGCCGCATCTGCGCATGCGCAAAGCGGGTTCCCACCAAATTTCACACTCGAGGGTTCCCCCCCCTCCCCAAGATCGGGGAATGCAATCCTGTGCGCTTGGGACAGCCCGCTCACCAAGTACAGATGACTGCTTTTCACGCAATTTCGCACAAGCGAGTTTGCAGAACTTCTGAATGCCCAAGGAGACTTTGGACTTTCTAGAAAGGCGTGTGTCTCACACCCCTTGACTCCCGAATGTGTGAGCTCTCCACACGAAATAATCCCCTCGCAAAAAAATCAATAAAAATGCTCCCACGGAAGAAATTCAGGGTCACTTCAGTTACCCGCGAGTATTTCCACTTCAAACTCCTTTTAATGAAAACCACATCTTTCCTCTCGGCGATTCGGGGACTCGCCTTCTCCGAGTGGGAAGAGCCTCTCGCCAAGCACGCTCCTTAAGAAAGGGCTGCTCCTAACTCCGCGCACGCCTCTCGTAAGCAGTTACGAAACGGCGGCGGGAAAAGGTGGACGGCTGCCATGGGATGAGCTAGGCGCTCCTCTCCTCCCCCCTCTCCTCACTAGTAGGGGAAGAGCGAGCAGCGCCTGCTCGCCTGCTTGGAAAGGGGCGCATACCTCGCCGCATTCCTGAGGCATGAGGAGTCCCGTGTGAGCGCAGCAACAGCCCCCTCCACGGAAGAGCTCGCGGGGGAGGGGGAGGCGCGGGGAGGGGGCAGCGGCCGCTCAGCCAAGAACATACATAGCTGCTGCTCTCCAGGCTCCTCCGCGCCCAAGCCAAGCAGCAGCAGCAGCGCGGCAGTGGCTTCTGGCTGAAGCAAGGGCCGGATGGGAGCCGAGGACGCAGAGGACAGAGGGAGGGCGCGGCGCAGTGGGTTGGAATGCCAAACTCGCGTTCCGCCGGGCTGTGCTCCGCCTCCACCTCTGCCCACCAGCCCTGCTGGCAGCGCCGCTCTCGCCCACGGCTGTGCTGGCCCTGCTTCTAGGGGGGCAGCTGCCCCCCTGCCCCACGCTGGGTTTGCCCATGTCACACAGGGTTCACGTTGAAGCCTATGCACACTGTTGTCTATGCTCATAAACATTCCCTGTTGCAGATGTCCATGCTCAGTACGTTGACTTTGGGGATAGAGAGAGAAAACTATGTGATTTGGGGGGTAGGGTCAGCACTACAGTCTCACTCCATAGTAATCACACAAACACCCCTTAAATTGCAAAGCATTTCCATTTTAGTCACAAAAGTACACCCCTGAACTGCCACGTTGCTTTTCCTTGGCTCTCTTCCTTTTCCTAGTTCTCAATATTATTAGATTGTATCCCTCGTAATGCTCTGTGCTCCACTAGCCTCTTAGAAATAAGACAAGTGGACACACAGCAGGCATGTGGATTTTTTTCCAGAAATTAGGTTCCCAACACCCTTCTTTTACTGTAAATATGTATCATAACACTGGTTAATTAAAAAGGCATGACAAGTGTATACCACTTTACTATATTTAGCAAACTTAAAAAATAGGTTTTTTTTCTAAATCTGCATGTCCAGGAAGCTAAATGCATGTTGAATCCTTTGCATGATACGGGTCTGCATGGATTTCAATATGAGACAAGTGAATAAATTACTGTCTCTTTGTGATGGTCAAAAAGCACCCAGGTGTATCCTGTGCAATTGTTGTTGTTGTTGTTTAGTCGTTTAGTCGTGTCCGACTCTTCGTGACCCCATGGACCAGAGCACGCCAGGCACTCCTGTCTTGCACTGCCTCCCGCAGTTTGGTCAAACTCATGTTCGTAGCTTCGAGAACACTGTCCAACCATCTTGTCCTCTGTCGTCCCCTTCTCCTAGTGCCCTCAATCTTTCCCAACATCAGGGTCTTTTCCAAGGATTCTTCTCTTCTCATGAGGTGGCCAAAGTATTGGAGCCTCAGCTTCACGATCTGTCCTTCCAGGGAGCACTCAGGGCTGATTTCCTTAAGAATGGATAGGTTTGATCTTCTTGCAGTCCATGGGACTCTCAAGAGTCTCCTCCAGCACCATAATTCAAAAGCATCAATTCTTCGGCGATCAGCCTTCTTTATGGTCCAACTCTCACTTCCATACATCACTACTGGGAAAACCATAGCTTTAACTATACGGACCTTTGTCGGCAAGGTGATGTCTCTGCTTTTTAAGATGCTGTCTAGGTTTGTCATTGCTTTTCTCCCAAGAAGCAGGCGTCTTTTAATTTCGTGACTGCTGTCACCATCTGCAGTGATCAAGGAGCCCAAGAAAGTAAAATCTCTCACTGCCTCCATTTCTTCCCCTTCTATTTGCCAGGAGGTGATGGGACCAGTGGCCATGATCTTGGTTTTTTTGATGTTGAGCTTCAGACCATATTTTGCGCTCTCCTCTTTCACCCTCATTAAAAGGTTCTTTAATTCCTCCTCGCTTTCTGCCATCAAGGTTGTGTCATCTGCATATCTGAGGTTGTTGATATTTCTTCCAGCAATCTTAATTCCGGCTTGGGATTCATTTAGTCCAGCCTTTCGCATGATGAATTCTACATATAAGTTAAATAAGCAGGGAGACAATATACAACCTTGTCGTACTCCTTTCCCAATTTTGAACCACTCAGTTGTTCCATATCCAGTTCTAACTGTAGCTTCTTGTCCCACATAGAGATTTCTCAGGAGACAGATGAGGTGATCAGGCACTCCCATTTCTTTAAGAACTTGCCATAGTTTGCTGTGGTCGACACAGTCAAAGGCTTTTGCATAGTCAATGAAGCAGAAGTAGACGTTTTTCTGGAACTCTCTAGCTTTCTCCATAATCCAGCGCATGTTTGCTATTTGGTCTCTGGTTCCTCTGCCCTTTCGAAATCCAGCTTGCACTTCTGGGAGTTCTCGGTCCACATACTGCCTAAGCCTGCCTTGTAGAATTTTAAGCATAACCTTGCTAGCGTGTGAAATGAGTGCAATTGTGCGGTAGTTGCAGCATTCTTTGGCACTGCCCTTCTTTGGAATTGGGATGTAGACTGATCTTCTCCAATCCTCTGGCCATTGCTGAGTTTTCCAAACTTGCTGGCATATTGGGTGTAGCACCTTAACAGCATCATCTTTTAAAATTTTAAACAGTTCAGCTGGAATATCATCACTTCCACTGGCCTTGTTATTAGCAATGCTTTCTAAGGCCCATTTGACTTCACTCTCCAAGATGTCTGGCTCAAGGTCAGCAACCACACTACCTGAGGTGTACGAGACCTCCATATCTTTCTGGTATAATTCCTCTGTGTATTCTTGCCACCTCTTCTTGATGTCTTCTGCTTCTGTTAGGTCCTTACCACTTTTGTCCTTGATTATGGTAATCTTTGTACGAAATGTTCCTTTCATATCTCCAATTTTCTTGAACAGATCTCTGGTTTTCCCCATTCTATTGTTTTCCTCTATTTCTTTGCATTGCTCATTTAAGAAGACCCTCTTGTCTCTCCTTGCTGTTTTTTGGAAATCTGCATTCAGTTTCCTGTATCTTTCCCTATCTCCCTTGCATTTTGCTTGCCTCCTCTCCTCCGCTATTTGTAAGGCCTCGTTGGACAGCCATTTTGCTTTCTTGCATTTCCTTTTCCTTGGGATGGTTTTCATTGCTGCCTCCTGTATAATGTTACGAGCCTCCATCCATAGTTCTTCAGGCACTCTGTCCACCAAATCTAAATCCTTAAACCTGTTCCTCACTTCCACTGTGTATTCATAAGGGATTTGATTCAGATTGTATCTTACTGGCCCAGTGGTTTTTCCTACTTTCTTCAGTTTAAGCTGGAATTTTGCTATAAGAAGCTGATGATCTGTGCAATTGTAAGCATGTTTATTCAGAGGTAACCCCAACTTTGTTAAATTAAACATTCCTTTGTAAGTGTAGTTTGCATTGCAACCAAAGTTGCCTATTTTAGGAATGGTAACATATTCTTGCCTGCTGTTTGAGCAGGAGGGTTTGTGTCTACTACAGGTATTTTGGGGGCCACATATACTGTTGGTGTCACATGCATAAACCATTTATTTATCTTCAGTCAGCAAATAAACGAGCCAGTCTCCTAGATGCAGCTTCTGGCAACCTCTGCAACCCTTGAAATTCACTGCTTGATAACCCCATTTCCCCAAAGGATTCAGCCTTGTAATGTGTGCAAATGACATTGTCCAGACAAGGATTGCATGGCAGAGGAATTCAATGAATTTTCAATTGCAGGTGCTGATTAGGGTGAAATAGAGAGTGCACTAGACTGAGAGCAGATTTAACCCTTGCTGAGATAGGGTTACCTCACCACCAGTGAGCCAGTGGTTAGGAATATTTGACAGGTGAGGGAAGGATTGGAAGAAGGGGCTGACTGATCATGTTTTACATTGCTATACATTTTCCTGTGGGAAAGGAAAGGAGCTTGCTAACAGGTGGCTGTCCTCTGGCTTTATGCAGTTTCCAATTAGTTTTCTTTAAATATCCTGATGTTTATGGAGTGAAAATTCTCTGAAGGGTCCTGATAAAGTTCTGTTTCTGATGCCAAACCAGTATCTGGAAAAAGATATCCAACCCCATGTATCAGTTACAGTATTTTTATAAACCACCCAATGGCATAAGTTCTTGGGCTGCTTATAAGAAATAAAAGAGTCATACTGATTAATAAAAATGAAAGAACAAAACAAATAGCATCATAAAAACTTTAACCCACAGAGAAAGAAATAAGGCCAATTATATATCAGTCACTGAGCCCAAATTTTAAAATCACGAATTATTTTAAAGACCTGGGCAATTAAAGAAATTACATCTGGTGCTAAAAAGGCCATAAAGAAATTGTCTGGCAAGCCACTCTAAGGAGGCTATTATAGAGTCAGGTTGCCACCACCAAGAATGCCCTGTCCACAGTAGCCACTCATCTTGTGTCATTTGAGCAGGACCTTTGAAGACGATCTTAAATTCTCAGTAGATATACACAGATGGAAAAGCTAATCTTTTAAGTGATCTGGCTCCAAGCTATATAGATATAAAGGACAACACTCTGAACTGGGCCAGAAACGAACTAGGAGTCACTACACCTGATAAGGCACTGACATAATATGATAAAACATATCTTGTGGCCATATTATACATATTGTGGCTCTGTTTTAAACTCTGAACACACACACACATCTGTGCACACAGTTCCCCCTACTATGCTAATTATTAGCTCCTCCAGACTTCCAAGAGGAAAAAATGGACTTAAAATGAAAAACCTGCCTCCCTTCCTGCCCCCAACTGAGATTCAAGAGTAGTAGAGAGTTGGAGCAGCTGTACTATCAGTGGTCTATCATAGAGATTCATTCCATATATGTTAATCGGAAGATGTCAGGATTCTAGAATGGAAAAGCAACTAAAGAAGAGAGGTTGCTAAAGAAGAGAAGAAAGCACTAGGTGAAAGTGGGGGGGGGGGAGGATGCAGAGTTGGGAAGGATGGAGGGGGAAGTAGTAAGGAATTCTGGACAATGATGAAAAGTGAAGCTTCAGTAGTTTAGACAAACCAGAGTTTTGCTTGGGAAGAAAATGTTATCTGATTGAGGGGAATGCAGTAGGCCTATGCACCCATTACAATCCTTCTGATTCCCTCCAACCCTACAGTCCTAGGATGTAAGATTGCTGATTTCAGCCTGTCTGTTTCTCTTGAACTTTCAGCTCAAAATAAATATTGCTTCTTGAAGCCTTTCAAAGGATTCCCCTTATCCACTACAACCCCTTCTCTATATGCTGTACAAAGAAGAAAACACTTTAAAAACATTTCACTTTAGAAATCTAGCCTTTTTCAATTGCTTTCATTGTTATTGTTATAGGCTTGAAGGAGGCCCTCTTGACAACCTGCTGTTGTCGTTTAGTCGTGTCCAACTCTTCATGACCCCATGGACCAGAGCAACCTATCCACTCACAAAACCAAGCTTTAAAGCCAGCAGCACTTAACAGGCCCAGGACTGCCTGGTTCTCAGTAACATAAAGAGCAGATGGGGGGGGGATTCTCCCCCGTAGATCTTGAGAAGTGGGCAGGTCCATATGACAGCATCAGTGGTACTATGTTCAGTCCTCATAAGGAGGACTGGTTCATAAGGAGGCAGGACATACTTTGGGGGGGGGGGTTGGCTGGTTAAGATAACCTGAGCAATCCACATGCAAGTGGTACTGTGGAGAGTGCTAATCCTCCAAGGGATGTTGGGGATAGGTGAGAGAAAGGAATAAAAGAGGGGCATTTTTAAGGCATGGGTAGCTGTTGAGGCGGCGTTTCCATGTGCTGCTCTGGTTTGCCAGAAGCGGCTTTGTCATGCTGGCCACATGACCTGGAAGCTATACGCCGGCTCCCTCGGCCAATAATGCGAGATGAGCGCGCAACCCCAGAGTCGGTCACGACTGGACCTAATGGTCAGGGGTCCCTTTACCTTTTAGCTGTTGAGGTGTTCATAAAAACTTTCCAGTTGGTGCCCATATATGGCTGTAACTGTGTGATTGCTATATCACTCACCATTGCCATAGAGGTGCTTGGAGGGGGCTGTGGGGGACGACTACAGGGATAAAACAATGGCATTTATTGTCACAAAAACTGTTATTTCCTTGCAATAACATTTAGGGATGCTGGCAAGAGAGAAGATGTTTAGATCCCCTAAAACAATTGCAGAGTGCATGTTTTTCTGCAATGCTAGTAACTTAGAAAGGCCTTTAAACAGGGTGCTACCCCTTGTTCCAGTTATAATACAGATTGTTAACCCAGGCCAGTATCCTTGACTGCAGTGCAATATGTGAGGAATTAATATACCTCATAGGCTACTGTGGGATTACCAAGAAAGTCACCCTGGTTTGTAATGCATCTGTAATGCCCTGTGCTTCTCTTTTGTCACGTTCCATTTTGGTTGGAGAAGGAAGAATCCATTGTAAATTTTGGCTGGAGCAGAAGGGCACAGCGGTGCAATGCAACTCCTGTGACAGTGCAGGTTCATCATCATGAGCCAACAGCATGATGGCAATTGTGGCAAACTGCACAGAAAATCCTCTTGCATGTTTGTGTTACTGTGGAAGTGTGGTTGAAGAGTTCTTGCCAGTGGTACAAGGTCTATACCATGGGTATGCAAACTAAGGCCCGGGGGCTGGATCCAGCCCAATCGCTTTCTAAATCCGGCCCGTGGGTGGTCCAGGAATCAGCGTGTTTTTACATGAGTAGAACGTGTCCTTTTATTTAAAATGCATCTCTGGGTTATTTGTGGGGCCTGCCTGGTGTTTTTACGTGAGTAGAATGTGTGCTTTTATTTAAAATGCATCTCTGGGTTATTTGTGGGCATAGGAATTCGTCCGTCCCCCCCCCAAAAAAATAGTCCGGCCCCCCACAAGGTCTGAGGGACAGTGAACCAGCCCCCTACCGAAAAAGTTTGCTGACCCCTGGTCTACACACACACAAGCACAGGAGTGTATTCCCACATGTACAGTAATTTGTGAAAATAAAAACATGAGAAGCAATTGTATCCATGACATTATGTAAGTCAAATGCAGGTGTGCTGGGCTACTTCCAGGATTCTTCATACAGACAAACCCTCCCTTGTTTGAAGCTTTTCCATGAATTAAATTCATACTGTTGGAAGGAGTTATGTCAGCAGCATTTTTCAAGGTACAGAGTGCTTTACAGCTCTCTCCTGTTTTATCCTCATGGCTGCTCTGCAGAGCAGGTAAAGCTGAGAGATCATGACTTACCCACAGCCACCCATGGAGCTTCATGGCTAAGCAGGGCTTGAGCTTCTGCCCTGTCGATAAAACGAACATTTTGCCTACAGATCAAAATGCAGGCTTCTGGTCATAGGCTGGTATAATATAGTACAAATGCAGGCTAAGATTTCTGCAAAGCCACCTCAGCTGTTATTAAAGGGAATGGAGAAGTGGGGATTTTCACAAGCAGCTAAATAACTAAAAAGCACAAATTCCCTTCACTTTGAAAATCCCGGCCCAGCCTCCATTTAAAATGATTGGGAATCAACTAGTATCCAAATCCCTTTGGTAATGTGGAAATAGCTGGGGCTATCACCCGCTCTGCCAGGATCATGTAAGGGTTTAGATGCCCTGTTCTTTTGTTCTTTCGCTGTGCAAAAATCAACCTTTGTTGTGGCGGCATGTGTGCTGTCGTATGCATGTATTCAGTAGCAGTTGCCTAAGGCATGCATTTCGGGGATGCTAGCATTTTGCTGTGCTCCTGGTTTGTCCTTTACATTAATCAGCCCATTGCCCCAACTGACAGTAATAGCTGTTTCTATTTCATGAGTATGAAAAAGCAATAATTTGCTGCCAAATGTGCACAATCCTTTTTTTAGCGTATACCAGATCATTTAGCAACCGAACTAGAGATTGCTTAAGCTGCATAGAGCAGCTGGCCTTTCTGCGACAGAAGTCTTATCAAAGTGACACTCTACAAATGCTAGTCACAATTCTGGGTTCATTCCTAACAAATTTTCTTTTCACTTTCGGTAATAATGTTCTTTTTAGTTATCAAAATTACAGAAGCTTCAGGACCGGACAATGCAATGAATGCAAGTGTGTTCTAAACAGGGCAGTCACCCACAGTTTATTATTCAGTCCTAAACTGAGGACAATTCATTTTCCTGCAATAAACTGAGTGTCCCATACCATTTAAAAGTGGCACACATTTGTAGCAAATTGATGCTATTCTTTTGAAGGACCAGGTGCACAGTCTGAGGGTGCTGCTGGACCAAGTATTGCTTCTGGAATCTCAGGTGACAGCTGTGACCAGAAGTGCCTTTTATCATTTTAAGTTGATTAGCCAGCTGTCGCCACTCCTAGAAAAAGATCGCCATGATGCATAGTTTGGTAACCTCCACATTAGAGTGCAGTAGCACACTCTACAGTATGTGGGTCAGACTTTGAAAACTATTTAGAAACTTCAGCCTAGCTTGCTGGTGACTGGGAGACAGTGAGAGCACATTACATGTCTACTGGAAGTCTGTGGTGGCTCCCAATTGGAATACAATTAGAATAGTTACTTTTAACCTTAAAAGCCCACAACCTTGATAACACACATGAACATAAGAGCAACTTTGCTGGATCAGGCATCCAAAAACATACAACATGAAGGTCTTAAGGTGAGGATTTTGCTCTGAGCCCTTTCCTTACCAGAAGAGACATAGAGCAGACCCTTCTCAGTTGTAGCACCTGTATTATAGAATTTCCTTCCCAGGGGAACTTGGACACTCTAGATCTGTTCTTACTTTTAGGCACATGGCCAAAACTACTTCTTTTAATTTCAGCATGCATTTTGGAGGTGCTTTTAAAAGCCTGATTTACCTTGTTGTTTTATGGGGAGGGGAGGTTACTGTGTTGATTTTAATAGTTAAATTGGTATTTCCTTCTGTTGGAATTTATTGTTTGTTCTCATTCTAAGCATAGGTGAAATGACAAGATATAATCTGAAAACAAGCATTCATACATATATTTTCTTCCTGCTATAGCAATATACTAGGCTACTGTGAGGCTTGGGGTCACCACCCAGCATCTCTGAGCCTAACCTTGAAAAACATAACAGTGCATTTACAGTAAACCTTGTGGCCTCAAATATGAGAGCAAGAGATTAAAATCTTTCCCATAGCCTCCTGTTTACAGATGCTTAAGAGGAATGTCTGTCCTAGTTGCTCCCTGTTCCTCTTGGAAGTAGGCATGGCTACCCTGGTTAATACTGTGCTCCCTAGATATGGTCTGCCTCCTACAGAACAAGCCCAGGAAGAATGGCTGCAGCATCCCCATTATCAGGACAATCAGGTTGTCTAAGCTCTTCATATGGCCTAGGCTGGTTCCCACAGTGCGTGATATGCCAGGCTTCTAGCTACAGTCCTTCTGTAGAAGCAAAGTTCAGCTCACAGATCATTCATTTCACACATGCAAATGCTAGGTGCAAGCCATGATGGTGATGCTAAAATCCAATATCAGATTGAATTTTGAGAGCTCTAACTTAAAGGGTTATGTCAGAGCTTCCCTCTCCAATTTGAATTGTATTGTCAAATATGTCTGGGTCTTCCTAAAAAGAAAAAGAAAAAAGCTTAACAACTTTTTGATGGGTGGATAGGAGTTTAACCAGAGGGCAACGTAAGTTATCTTAGGCCCTACAAGCTCATTGAATGACTTCAGCTTTTTTTGCTTTTGTGGATTTTTAATGCAGCCACAGAACCTCCAAAGGTGTTGAAGAACATAACTGTGCACATAATTGCATCCTTAAATATTTGCATGTGTTGTATAAGTGACTCACATAGCTGCCCGGGACTCCTCTAGTGCAGCAGCTCTCCAAATAGAGATGCAGCCGAAACAAAAATCAAATACAGTTCAGGCACTGTAGAACTGTACAGGTACTGTACAGTTCAGGTCAGTGGAAAGCTACAAAATCTCCTTTTACTGTTTCCAAGGGCCAGCATATTGCAGCATGTCGTTAACTTCAGATTAGCAGTCCCTTGAAATGTACACCATTTATTACCAATTGCAATAAATAAAACTGAAAATGTAAGTGCTCTGAAAACAGATTGAAAGATTCAAGAAGATTGAAAGGGGGAAATATAGCTTTCACAAATGCATCCTATTACAAGAAAAATGGCTTGCCCTCAATTTAACATTGAACAATGTATAATTGCATGTGTAAGGTTAATTCCAAGGCGGCAAACCAAGTCAATGGAAAGCTGAAAGCACTAAGGGAAGAATAAGCAAAACAAAAAACAAAACCCAGATGCCTTATCCAGTAGTTCACTCTCATCATTTCATGCATGTGAACGAAAAATGTATTCCCCAGTTGTTTTTGTTGTTTCTTAACCTAGTAGCTTTTTTAAAAGGACTAGGAAGGAACTTCTCCACTGAATAACTAGTGCCTTTTGCATGCATTGTTTTGGACAGTTCTGAAACTAAATGAGCTAATGAGCTTGGAAGAATCATAGAATTGTAGAGCTGGAGGGGGCTACAAGGGTAATCTAGTCCAACCCCCTACAATGCAGGAATCTTTCACCCAACATGGGGCTCAAACCCATGTTCCTGAGATTAAGAGTTTCACGCTCTACCAACTGAGTTATCCTAGAGCCTTCGCTACATAAGGTACATGTACAGAACTGGCAGGAAGAGCCCATGCATGAGTCAATTCACATGGCAATATGAATCAGATATCATCTGTTAAAGAGGTACTGTTAGGAACAGTTTGGGATACATCGTTTTACCCATTCCTGTCAAAGCGTTCTGATGTTACATGGCTCAGGTGGAAAGCACGACACTCTGTTGTAAAATATGTACACCAACTGCCACTGATGTCAGCACACTGAATTAAGTATATGGGTTCTACTAAAATACGGATGAAAACTGAAAGACATCCATCAGTTTCTCCTTCTTCACTAGATTTTAGAGGTTTGGATGGATATGTGTGAAGTGGGCTGGAGCATGTGCATTGGATATTACTTTAGCTGACAAGAACAAGCATTCCACCGAAGCCTTGGATGGACGCAGAGCTGCAAAACCACGAGGTGTTCGGTTACCCAGGAATTTAGTACTTTGCACTGGTGGCTAAGAATTTAAAGTATTTGTCAAACTCTGTTTGAAGTGAGAGTACGTGTGCGCATGTGTGTTTTATTTGGACTTTTTCTTTTTCTTTTGGTTAACTACAGCTCTGAAGAAACTCTGCAAACCCAGAAGCCTGGGAATGATTTCTTTTGTGTGTGAACTGCCTTTTGTATTTCAGCTGCTGGAATTAAACCGAAGTGGCAGCTAATAACATCATAAGGAAATAATATGATTGTTGATCGTTCCTTCTAGAGACTTATAAATTGGGTGAATTGATGTGGAGGAGGAGAAATAACAGAGGCACAAAGTGTTGTGCTTGCCAAATATAAATACATTATTCTTGCTGCATATCATGCTAGGCCCTATTATTAATAGAAGGAAAAAATAACATTTATAAAATAATAACTTCTGTAATGAAGGGCTTTATGGGCCTCCATACATTAGTAATTGTTTGCCTTTTGCTGGGAACTCTAATGCTTATCACTGATGTAGCGCTTTGACAGCACAATCCTATGTGTGTCTACTCAAAAGTAAGCCCTGTTAAGTTCAGTGGAGCTTTCTCTCAGGTAGTATGTATAGAATTACAGCCTAAACTCACAATCTTATGAGTTCTCACAACATCCCTGTGAATGAAGCAAGGTGTTTGATTTAGACCAAGGTTTGTTACATTCAGATCAAAATATTTAATTGTTGTTGAAACAAATAAGCACCCTTACATGCTGTATTCTAGATACAGAAATAATAATTAAAAGAGGGCTGTGAAATCCTTGAGTCTGGTTTATTTCTTTATTATAAGTATTTTTCTACCACCTCAGGGCAGTTTACAAAGGAATAACGCAATAAAAATGTAAATAAACAAAAAAAATCATGCACAAAATTATAAAAAGATTCATAAAACAGAATGATTATAATTGCATCTAAAAATAAATATAATAGGACTGAGACTCTTGTAGGTAAGAGCAAGGCTGGTGTCAAGACCAATCTACAGCATTTCAAAATGAGAGTCTGCCTAGTCTTACAGTTTAAACAAAGATATATCATTGACATCATGTCTGCACTTCAGCACTTTATTGGCTAAGATTTGAATCATAGAATTGTAGAGTTGGGAGGGAACCCAAGGGTCATCTACTTCAACCCCCCGCAATTCAGGAATCTCAACTAAAACATCCATGACAGATGGCCACCCAACCTCTGCTTTAAAACTTCCAATGAAGGAGAGTCCACCACCTCCCGAGGAAGTCTGTTCACTGTCGAACAGCTCTCATTGTCAGAAAGGTCTTTCTGATGTTTAATCAGAATCTCTTTCTTGTAACTTTAAGCCATTGGTTCAGGTCATACCCTCCCGAGGGGGAGAAAACAAGGTTGCTCTATCTTCCATTTGATAGTCATCTTCAAATATCTAAAGGGCTATCATAGCTCCCTCAGTCTCCTCTTTACCAGGGTACACATGCCCAACTCCCTCAACCGTTCCTCATAAGCCTTGGTTTCCAAACCATCTTGGTTGCCCTCCTCTGCACACATTCCAGCTTGTCAATATCCTTAAATTGTGGTGCCCCAAACTGGACACACTACTCCAGGTGGAGTCTGACCAAGGAAAGTTAGAGTCATACTATTACTTCCTTTGATCTGGAGACCGTACTTCTATTGATGCAACCTAGAATAGCATTAGCTTTTTTTGCTGCTTGATCACACTGTTGACTCATATTAAGCTTGTGGTCTACTAAGACCCCCTAGATCCTTTTCACATGTACTACTGGCAGGCCAGGTTGAGCACCTTCAAAATGAACAGCTTTTTAATGATTTAACACTAGCAGTGGGGTGATTTGAAAGGGTATAGGCCCCTCCAAACTCATATAAGTCAGGCAGAAGTCAAGAGAGCATTCCCAGTTTGAATAGCTTGCCATTTAAATTCCCACAACTGTTCCACACTAGGAGGCTGTTAATACAAATCTCAAAGATGTAAAGGTCTGTTAATGAAGATAAGTTAAAAACTGTATGACTCTCAGATTTATAGGGAGGGTAAAATTAAATGCTACCACTAAAACCTGCTATAACAAAATCTCGTTAGTGTTAATGTTCATTTATGGTTTGACTTCCCCAAATTTAATTCCCCCCTCCTTTTTGGTGCATTTGTGGGACTGACAATTTAAGATCTTGAAAGATGATTTTATGACTTGCTCTGCTGTAAATCAAACTTTTAAAGTTCATAAAAATGGTTAAAATAAAAAATGGTTTAATATGAATGTTTTATGGTCCATAACATTATTATAGCTGTTTTATTCCCTGTGCGTTATTGCTTTAATTGGGTTGCTACAATTCTTGGGAATCTCAATTTTTATTGGAGTAAATGTAATCCTAAATCAAATGACCAAGAATGCCCTCAATATGTTTCCCCACCTCCATTTCTCAGTCATTTTCTTCAGGGATAGAACAAACCAACAAGGGAGCTATATCCTTTGTTTTCTCATTGGTCCTCTGGCACCATGTGCCGTTTCATATGTTTCTGCCAAACTTTCAGTGTTCTTTGCTAGCTGGACTCTGTGAACATCTTTTAGGGTAGAATTTCTTTACAATATTCCATTGCTTGCTTATGTTTTGTGCTCCTTTCTCCCAACAGGTGTCTGATCGCTCTGTAGTGGCCCTTGTTCCCAAGCAGACCTCATCCTACAACATTCCCGCCTCTGCCAGCATATCACGGACCTCAATTAGCAGATATGGTAAGAAGCAAAGTGATGTGATGTAAACTTTCCTTGAATTTCCAGATTAGAGGTCTAATCACCTAATTGTGCCAGCAAGCTTATTAATTGTGCCAGCAAGCTTATCTGGCTCTGAGGCATGGGAATGTAGGGAGGGAATCAAGTCCTGATTGTGGAGGGCACAATTGTTTTATCAAGAAATCAAACTGGGATTAAAATTAAATAACAAATTTGAGAATTTGGACTTATTTATTTATTTTTGCCATCTGTTTCTGGCAAAAGTTTGTGTTGAATGAAATAACTGCTGAACATATTCCTGTAACAAAAATGCTCAGATGTTCTGTGGAAGTTACAGGTGAAATGGGTTTTCAGCCCAGAATTCTTTGAGTGGGAGAATGCTTTGAATATGCTTTAAAGTTATGGTGTGTACAAAGCCCTTTTGAGAGTTCTTCTGGGCAAGGATCCCTGTTTTGGGGGAATAGAACTCAAGTTATATCCAAGCAATATCAATATTGAACTGTTCAAAGTCAGAAGTTGACATTAGAGCATTTGCACACCAAGTCTCCACAGTTGTTGCTAATATTGATATTGATATCTCTGATTGCGCAGATGGCATGCAAATGAAGCCATATTTACTCTCCCTGCATTTGCATTATGTATTGGTGCAAAGCTGGATCTAAAAATAGAATGATTCAGTGCTCTCACCCCTTAATTACATCCACAGGAATATTCATATTTATCTGAGCATTAATCAAGAGTGAAGCTTCAGAAAATTTTGTAATGATTCACTCACTCGCCTCCTAATTTATGGGGATCCCTTTAATCCTACTGTCACCCAGAAGGGAAGAACAGCAAATTAAGAAACTAGCCTGAGTTGGTCATAGCAAAACAAGGATTTGCTTAAAAACAAGGCATAAGAGATATCAAACAGACGAACAGTGGCTAGTTTAGCTTTCATCTACTGACAAAACAAAACACAAAACAAAACCCTGCCCCAATCCCCTGGTGGATAATAGTAGACTCCTCACATGGCATGGGCAGATACTACACAATTTCTCATCTTACCTTAAGCTTCTACTGTGTTAGTACGGTAGCCATAGTAGCCAAGATTACTTAGGTTCAGAAGGTTTTGTTTTCAGTTCTAACTGGATGGCCCCTGTCTTTCACCTAATCAGTTCTTTTATCCAAGGTCAAGTGCAGTTGCATATAATGATGCCCATATCCATCATAAAGTACAGAAAAATCTGGAGTATTTTGCAATAGAGTGGATGGCAGACTGTTTGTGAAAGACTGTGGCTTGATAGTGTGTTCACATTTTCATTACAGTACTCTTTAAATAAGCCACTAAATTTGCCTTCACTGTTAGAAAATTATGGACAAAGTAAGACAGAGATATAACCAAGCCTGTTTTCCTTTTGTGCATCACCAGCTTCTTTTTCCTCCTGCCCAGATTCTACATTTCGGTACACAGGCAGCCCAGACAGTCTCCGTTCCAGGGCTCCCATGATTACCCCAGACCTAGAAAGTGGGGTGAAAGTCTGGCACTTAGTCAAGAACCATGACCACGGTGACCAGAAGGAAGGTGATCGAGGCAGTAAGATGGTGTCAGAGATCTACCTGACAAGGCTGCTTGCTACAAAGGTAATATCAATTTCTGTTGCAAAGCCCCCAAAGCATTGTCCATGCAAAACTGTGGTATATTAACCAATAATGTTAACAAAGAAACATCAAAATCTGTTCGGGGAGCAGCATATTAACTGGCCACCTGTAGAGCTTTGTGAAAATGAGACTGTTGTTCTCAATATGCTTTTGGGTTGCTGATGAACAGGTGAAAAAGCAACCCTCTTGCACCTTAAAGCTTCTTGCACCTAAAATGTTGCCCCAGGGTCCCATATTTTATTAATACTTGACTGGCTGGTCCAGCACCAGAGTTTTGATCCTGTATCTCAGGCATCCCCAAACTTCAGCCCTCCAGATGTTTTGGACTACAATTCCCATCTTCCCCGACCACTGGTCCTGTTAGCTAAGGATCATGGGAGTTGTAGGCCAAAACATCTGGAGGGCCGCAGTTTGGGGATGCCTGCTGTATCTCTTTTTCATCAGTGCATGAAGCATTGGTAAGACCATTCCACGAGTGAGTTAATATGATTATTATTATTATTCCCCTGAAGATACACTTGTTTGCTGAAGCATTTGCTAGGTATTAATGCTGGTGCTTCTGGTGATTTACTATTTTAGTGGTTGTTGAGGTTGTGGGGTTCTCCATACATCCTTTATACTGCACACTGACAATGATTTGCATTCATCACTCTATCCGGGCAGTCAGACGTTATCTCACTTCCAATACTTTTTGCAAAAGTTTTGGAATGATCACACTGCTTCATTTCCAATCAGTGTCTATCCTGTAACTTCATGCTGAAAACCTGTAACTTTTTATATTGCATATATTCTGGTTTGCTTTTATCCTGCTTTTGTTGCAGACAGCAATGGGGAGGCACCTATAATGGCCAAACCACATATAATGCACTATTATTGTATCAATAACATTCTGTAGAGTACAGCTGCAATTAAACACCAGTCTGGATAATATATATAAATTTTTGTGCTGTCTTTTAACATTTTTATTTTCCGCATTCTGGGATTGTTTGTAACAATGAAGACTAAGTGACACATATATTTTAAGTAACTATCAGTTAATAATAACAGGGGCAGCTTTACAGTCTGTAAATGAGTCTGTTAAGTTACTAAGGCCTGCCTATCATAATACTGTCCTGCAACTGCCTCTGCTGATGATTTGTGGCCAAATACCCTCACACTCTGGTCTCTGTTCCCATCAGGGTACGCTGCAAAAGTTTGTGGATGACTTGTTCGAGACCTTGTTCAGCACTGTGCACCGAGGCAGCGCTCTCCCACTGGCCATCAAATATATGTTTGATTTCTTGGATGAGCAAGCAGATAAGCACGGCATCCACGACACTGACGTGAGGCACACATGGAAGAGCAACTGGTGAGAGGGGTCAAAGTTTATGAGTGTGGACAAAAATTGCTGAGAAACGGGAATGTGTAACCCCTTGTGGTCAGAGCAGGGTTTGTCTCATTCAGTTGGAGGCCTCCTAACCCTATCACAGAACTGTCTAGATCAAGTCCAGTTTGCTTTCTGAAGGCAAACATAGTTTCTGGTTCTCCATATGGCTCTAAAAGAGGACGGAGCAATTTTTTAGTTGTGAACTAGCATGTTTTGTTGCATTTCGTGGGGCCTTAGGCATACATTTTCCACAAATGTGTCAACTCTACTGCAAGTATTTCACTTCTAGAATCTAGCATCTTGGGCATTATCCAACTAAATAGATCTGCTGGCAGAAGCATTTCTGCTTGTGCAATAGCACATCTCCTCCCTCTCCCTGTATGCCCCCTAAATCTGTTATAGGGATTCCCAAACCCTCTACAGCAGATTTGCAAAGGGTGCAGGGAGTATGCATGGAGAGGACAGGGAGAAGTTCTGTTGTGCAAGGAAAAATCCTTCTGCCAGCAGATCTATTTAGTTGGATACCGACCATTGATTTGAGATGCCTGAAACATTCATGTAGGGTTAACAGTGTAGCTCTGCTCCTGACTCAGCCTGCTGCTTTGCTATCCTCCCTCTGTCCTATTCATTCCTATAATCCATCATGCATATGTGTAAGCTCAGTCCTGATTTGAGTCACCAATGCTCTAGCCCAGCCATTTGAGTTCCAATGACCCAACAAAAGCTATGCCAGCACAGCCCCACGGTGCCTTGCAGAAGCTTACATGGTGCCACAGAAGAAGTCTATATAGCAGAGTCTTCCACAAAGCAGTTCTCTTGCTCCTTAATGTAAAATCAGAATCTCTCACTTTTTAAAATGGGAAACATCAGTAGGGCTGCCATACATCTGGGTTTTCCTGAACACGTCCAGGAATTCGGCTGGAAAATGGCATCCAGGCAGATTTTTTGGCAAATCAGAAAAATGTCTGGGGAAACCCAGGTGTATGACAAGATGGGTTACTTTTTTTAAAAAAAAATCCTTTAAAAATTCAGGTGTGAAGCAGGGCCAGTGAGGGGTGTGGTCTGGGGACAGTTCTGAGGACCAGACAGAAAGGCCCAGATGTCCTAGGGCTGTGGTCTGTCCCCTTCCCCACTCTAGGAGAAGCAGGTAATATATGTGAGCAAGAGGAGTGTAGGGTGGCTGTGCTTCTTGAAAGGGATGAGGGGGAAAAGGAAAGGGAAAGGATTTTATATCACAGCAAATAGCCATCAGGGAAGCTGCAAACCACCTCTGGTATGTGTTGGAGATAATAAGAAGATAAAACCAAGACAGAATATGCTCTGCTGGATATAGCTGGGCAGTTCTGGGCAAACATGAACTGTATTGAAATGGCTTGTTCAAATTCATAGTGCAGTGGAGCAGGTCTCAGCCAAGGGAAGGCAAATTAAGAGACTCAGATTAAAGTCTGTTCATTGTTTAAAAGCCTTTCAAGCTTGAAAAAAACAATAGAAATAGTTCTGAAAATACTTACTTGGTTACTCCTGAAAAAGGTGGATTTCACTGTGCTCAGATCCATTTATAACTAGGTACTTATTCTTACTGGGAGTATTTAAGTAAAGTTGCTGCTTCTGTTACTGTTAAGCTCTTTTTTTCTAATATTTTATGCAGCTTTATAGTTGTAGCACCATCTGCTTCCCTCAGACAACAATACAAATTACGTCCTTGGTGTCTTGTGCAGAATTTAGTGTGTTTAAAACTATTTCTCTAGGACAGAATGATCAGATTTGCTTAAAGAGCAGTCACATAAAAACTATCAAATCAGCACCAAAGCTACCAAAAGAAATGCAATTATAATTTTTGGTCTGCTGGCCTGTCAATACAGTGGTACCTTGGTTTACAAACACAATTGGTTCTGGAAGTCTGTACTTAACTTGAAGTGTACTTAACCTGAAGCGAACTTTCCCATTGAAAGTAATGGAAAGTGGATTAATCCGTTCCAGACAGGTCCGTGGAGTACTTCAACTGAAAATATTCAAACTGAGGCGTACTTAAACCAAGGTATGACTGTACTCGCATGGCCACAACCCACATCCTGGTTGATGGCCACACTGGCAGAAACCTAAGCCGATAGTAGCCTAGTTCATCTGAAGCTATAGTGACCATTTGCTCAACAATCAATATGGAGAAGTAGCTGAATCAGGAATGATTTTCAATGTTTGAAGTAATGAATATAGACTTCCGAGACTCTCAGGACTACAGGTACAATAAAGGACACGGTTATTTTTACTCCATCCAGCAGAGGGCCCTGATTCACCAGATTTTGTTCTTGACAATGATAAAACCCTAAACTTCAAAGAAAGCACAAGATTTGCATTAGGAAAGTGTGGAATAATTTGACCTCAACGTCGCTCAGTATATAGCCATTTATTTTCAGGACAGAGGCTTGGGATTGATTCCTACCTGTCTCTCTTTAATTATTCCAGCCTTATTAATTATTCCATTACTTGATAGTGTTATCACATCTAGAGCTGATTGAGTGATGCTCTCTCAGTCAGCAGAGCCAGAAACACAATCCATGTTTGCTGAATTTGCAGAGAGGCGCCTAAAGGACAAAGGCAGCATTCTCCACTTTATCACTGAGAAGCGGTGGCAGGTTTTGGAAAAGGCTGGACAGGAGCTGAGGAGGGAAGCCAACATGAAGTCAACTTATAAAGTGCAGTTGTAGCTAAGGCCAGGGAAGGACTGGAGCTCAGTGGAAGAGCATCTGCTTTGCATGCAGGAGGTCTCAGGTTCAATCGCCAGGTAGGGTTAGGGGAGATCCGTATCTGAAATTGCGGAGAGCCACTGCTAGTCAGTGCAGAGTAGACTATAGACAGTACTCAACTATATGGACCCAAGGGTCTGAATCCATATAAGGCAGCTTATTATGTTCCTAAGACTCTGCCAAATGTTCATGAATTTCATAAGTCTCATTTTAAACCCTTATCACACCCCTGTTCTTGTGAATGAGAGGAAGGGTGGGGCAGGCTGTAACTATTTTGTAAATAATTTTTTATTGGTTTCCATAGATATATCGCAAGATCTAAGTAGACAAACTAAACATTAACATAACACTTATTTGGTTGCTGGTGAGATCCCGAGGGGGAAGCCTGTTACTATTAACATGCAGGTTTGATAGCTGCAGTTTGTCTGTCCAAATCCCCAAAACCTTAAAGATGAACTTTTAGGAGATGAAGGAAATGTCTCAAAGGGGCTATTGGAAGCAGAACAAAAACAACCTGAAAGGGTAGTTGTTACTTGCCTTAGTTGTAACAACTACTTAGTTCAGTGGTTTCCAAACCTTTTTATCGCACACGAACCACTTGAAAATTACTGACGGTCTTGGAGGGCCACTTAATAATTTTTCGGCCTTTTGTAGCAATTGTAATGTGCAATCGTATTTTTACAGACACACTACAGATCACCTTAATGTGGTCCATGGACCAGTTAGGGAACTCCTGACTTAGTCTGAGCATCTAACAGATGTGACTGGTTAAGTAGCCACTTCCCAAGTGTGTTTGATGAGTTCCAGCCAAAATCTTGCTTACAAGATAGGGTGTCTGAGAGGAGGTCATGCTTCAATCAAGTACATTGAAGCATGCAGTTTATTCCACACTTTCAGAAAAATTGCTGCTTTTACATCTTTCTCTTGGCTTTTATTTTAGGATTAAGAATTCCCTGTGTTAGAAATTTACCATTGGAAGGAGAATAAAAGCTCATACGTATACCAAGCATCAACCCCCAGACAATGTGTGTGTTGTGTGTGATTCTTCAATCCCTTGTGGTTTGAAAAGCCTCTAATCATCCTGTCTGCCAAAGCCAGATTCCCTGCTAAGGCAGTAGGGAGCTAAAAACAATTTAACAGAAGCTTTAGAGGAATGAGTTATTAGGATAAAATGTTGGAATCTGGAATAAAATGACACATCTTAATGCTACCAAGTGGCGCTGATGAGTAGAGTTTTCCACCCCCTGCGGCTGCCAGACCCCATGAGCCTTTAGTATGGAGAGATCCTCAACTCTGCATACAGCAGCTGGGGGTGGGGGGTGGGGATCTTGAAAGGAGAGACAGACACTCCTGTGTCCAAATTCCAACCAGCATCCAAATCTCCCCCTTTCAACTGTGATCATGCAAACACACAAAGCTGCCTTACACTAAGTCAGATCATTGGTCCATTTAGCTCAGCAAAAGGGTCTACTCCCTCCCTGCCATCTGAGATATTTTAACTGGAAATACCAAGGATCGAGCCTAGGGATAGATTAATCTCTTTCCAGCTCATTTTTGCATCTTTTTAAACCATACAATAGTCCCATTCCATCTCTGCAGTAATCAGTGAATACATGTCTTAATTGTCTCAAAATGTGTCTTGAAATACAATTTTCAATATCTATTTATTAATTGTGCAATTTCTCTCAAAACACATTGTTTTGATTTATCTCAAAATTTTATTTGAGATTTATTTGGCAGTTTGGTATGCTCAAACTGCTAAGAACTGTAGCACAACGTTTGGAAAAGTGCACAGTGTATTGCATAGCTAGGTTCCAATCCACACATTAGTCCAAGAGGTCATTTGGTCAGGGCAATTTGGTACAGCAATTTGTGAAGACAGAATTCTTCAAATCATCTTAGTTGGGCCTTGGATTTTCTACATGCAAAGTTTGTATCCTGCGATTGACCTGTGGCCCTTTCCCAAGCAATCAGGTCCTGCCACAGCTGGACTTGGGAAAAGGAAAGCAAGAACTTAATATTTATGTCATGGTTTTAATTTGTATGCCTGCCAGGTTGCAGAGACTTGCAGGAAGCATTTCTGGAGTGGGCAAGTTCCGCTTTTTGACTTGCTTTTTGGCAGCTGCTGAATTATAAATTGAGGGGGGGGGGTTTCCAATCCTCGCTGCCACCACACTGCCAGCAGCAACTTGCTTATGTGAGACAGAACTTGCCTCTTTCCAAATCTATCTAGTCCTTCCTAGTATCTTTCCCCACCCCCCAGCACATCTGCTACATTTGGAGCTGGCTTTGTTGTTGTTGTTTAGTCGTTTAGTCGTGTCCGACTCTTCATGACCCCATGGACCATAGCACTCCAGGCAGACCTGTCTTCCACTGTCTCCCACAGTTTGGTCAAACTCATGTTGGTAGCTTCGAGAACACTGTCCAACCATCTTGTCCTCTGTCATCCCCTTCTCCTTGTGCCCTCAATCTTTCCCAACATCAGGGTGTTTTCCAGGGAGTCTTCTCTTCTCATGAGGTGGCCAAAGTATTGGAGCCTCAGCTTCAGGATCTGTCCTTCCAGTTAGCACTCAGGGCTGATTTCCTTCAGAATGGATAGGTTTGATCTTCTTGCAGTCTATGGGACTCTCAAGAGTCTCCTCCAGCACCATAATTAAAAGCATCAATAGCTAGTAATTACTGAAATCAAATAAATATGCAGATTGAATTTAATGTAGAGGGTATCATAAATGATCTAGAAAGAAAAGCATGTTGTCCCAGGCCTTCCAAAAACAAAAAACTTAAGATGCCTTGCACCTTTTCTTATGCCTCTTTTGGATTTGTTCATTCCCACAGCACACATACAGCCTGGCAAATAGTGCTATCTGCCAGGGGGAAGCAGTGCTGTTTTTACAAATGGGGAATCAAACTCACAGAGATTTAGGACCATGCCCAGCATTAGCAGCAGATTTTGGCAGTTGACCCAAGCTGCCCAGACTATTTAGTGCTAGAGCACCATCTTTTTTCTTTCCTGGGTATTGTCCCTCTACTGAAGGAGGGGTTACTCTTATCCCCTGAAAAAGAAAGATTTAAGCTTTATAGTGTTTTGAAGATTGAGGTGTTTTACTGGTGCTGTGAAGGTCAGTCAGGAGAAGTGTTGAGTGAAGTAACGGAAAGTTACTGAAAGAACAAGGTTGGTAATTTTTTGGGAATTACACTCTTTTGCAGACTGGGAAATGCTTATTGGACAGAATCCAATCTCACTTAGCATTGGGTGCACAGAGTAGTTCATCTTTATTAAAACAGGATTCCCTGTCACACGCTCAAAAGCTAGCAGGAAGTGGCAGCTTTGTTTTGATCCTGCCACAGAGGAAAGTGAATCATATATTGCAGATGCCTAGGATTTAAAAGGAAAGCCTCTAACTTGCCGTCCAAGAGGACAGGACAACAGGCAGTCATCCTCTGCTTTTTGTGGCAGTCATCTATGGCAAAGCAGTAAGAAAATGACTAAAAGTGGCCTATGACTTTGTAGTGTGAAACTGACACTGCAGGTCTTGAGATGCATGAACAATTGGGAGAGGGGGTTCTGGAGATTTGTCAGAAACAGTCTCAGTGTTGCACCTCAAAGGAAACCTGCCTGTGGTCATGTTCCACTGCTAACACAATTTAAGGAAAGATGTAAGGAATTAGCCCCTGTGAGATGCAGTATTAGTAAAATGCAGTGTGCAGGAGTTTAGCAGCCAGTCAAGTTTCCTCAAGAACTACAATGCTGTTTGTGACTTATTCCTGGTTCAGCTCATGCATTTATTATGTCTTTAACACAACTGATCTATTCACTATAGAACAGAAGCCCAGAGGCAATATCTCCCTGGGCAGGTATTCAGGAGGGAATCAAGCTCACGGTGGGCAGTAATTTACCCTGGAGATTCGTGATCCCTCTAGTCTAGTACATTTTATGATTGTGTTTGTCAAACCAAACTGTTTTTAAAAAACTGGAAAATAACTATGACCCAAAATTGGGCATATGCTCTGATATTATCAGAAGCATGTCAGAATCTAGCCTGTCCCTAAACCTCTCATAGATGCTCAGGATCACTACACTTTCCTCTCCAACCTTACCTTACCTGCCGACAGGTTTAGGCTTATTCAATTTATATTTCATTTCCCACTTTAAAAAAATCTTGAAGTGATTTACAACCGAAGTAAAAAAAATTAAAAAGATTAAAATTGCATAAACATTATTAAAAACAGATTTTACAGCACAGTAGCATATAATGTGCAGCCTAAATCTCCAGGAAAACATAAACATCTCTGCCTGACATCTGAAATTATGACAAGTTTGGCACCAGGGGAATTCCCTAGGGAAAGCATTTCTTCTGGTCTGCCAGAGGGAAGGAAGCAACTCAGTTTTCCCTCCTGACATAGAAATATAGGTAATAGCCCAATCTATTCTGACTTGAAGTGGCTCTCCATGATCTGAGGCCATCTCTTGCTTAAGATTGAATCTGAGAGACTGAATACTGACCTAAATTTAAAAACCCATTCTCTAGAAATACTCAGTGGTTAAGCAGTATTGGGCAGCATGGTGAAATGAAGGTGCTTACCTGACCTCCCAGTGGGTGAGTCACTGCTGCTTACCAAGAGGGACAAGGCAGCAGAGATGGTAGCATAGTGCAAACACACTGGCAGGAGCAGAGGATTGGCTCAGCCAGTGCATTTGCACCTCATCACCACCTCACCTCTCCTGATAAGCAGCAGTGACTCATATGCCAGGAGATTGGGTAAGCACCTCTGCCCTACCACACCGCCCACAGCTGTATTAAAGGCAAGAATTACAAGTCACCAAGTTTACTTTCTAAACCAAGGAATTATCAAGTATGCCAATATCCATGGGTGTAGACAGGGGGGCAGGAGGGGGCAGCTGCCCCCCCTAGAAGCAAAAAAAAAAAGTATTTTACAGACCATAACCAGCACTTTCCCCCTCCAAAAACTGAAGTGGAAAGGGCTTTGCTTTAGCAAGAGCAGCTCTCCACTTGCTGGGGGCGGGGGGGGGGGCGGGCGGAACACAGCTGTAACAAAAACACATCAAATAAATAAAGCAAAGTGGCTACCGGTACTTAAGCAGTTAAGAATATCCCTTCAGGCAAGGTTCACCCTATTCACCCTATTGTTCTTCAGTGGAAGTTGTTAATGAGCATTCAGGGATCACATTAACAGTTCTATTGGCGATTTAATGAGGGTGCAGAGGATTCAATTTGACTAAGGTGGCCCTGCAAGGCTAAAAGGAAGTGAATAAGAAGGGGGGGGGCTGTAGCTTTGATAGACACAGTGATGTTTATAAAAAGCAGTGGTGTTCCAGTCTGCCCCTCCTCCTGCATCTGTATACTGTAAATCAGTTGTGGCCACCTCCCAAGAGACTTTGATCTACTCAGAGTTAAAAACTGGGAGTGATCTACCCCCTTTTGGGGGGTTCAGGTCAAAGCTGTTGAGTTTTTTTTAAGAAAGGGAAGCCCTGTTTTGGGGGGTTTAGGTCAAACTTGTTGAGCTTCTTTTAGGAGGGAGGGGGGCCCATTTTTGTTTAGGGCTTCAGGTCATAGTTCAGCTTTTTTTAGGGAGGAGGAAAATTTTGGGTGAGCTTTTTTTAGGGGTGCCAGTGATCTAGCAGTGATCTACCACAGACATCCAGTGATCTACTGGTAGATCACAATCTACCTGTTGGACATGCCTGCTGTAAATCAAGCAGAGAGAAAGCTGCTTACGAGGCTCCTGTACAGGTGTAGCATCACAGCGTCACCCAGAGGCACCCACAAATGTGAGTTATCCCTCTCTCTATTATTCCTTCCTTTCCTCCCTCTTCCATCCTCAATAAAATACTTGGGGGGGGGGGCAGATAAGCCCCACATAGAAAGCCCATCAACATGGGGGGGAATGACTCTTTAAAATACAGTATTTACCAGTAATTGGGGGGGGAGGCACCTAGGCCTCTAGGAGTTGGCTGCTATGCCTAGGAGTAGGAGAATTCAAGAAAGCAGAATGATGCATATGCTATGGCAATGCATCAATAGAATCATAGAATTGTAGTCGGAAGGGACCACAAGGGTCATCTAGTCCAACCCCCTGCAATGCAGGAATTTTTTCCTAAGGTGGGGCTTGAACCCACAACATGGTTGAAATATTATGCTGATATGCAGCAACGCCTCGGAGCCGTCGTGACTGCGGCCGTGCCTTGCCTTGCCCTCGCCCACCCTGTCACCCCCTCTCACCTGCCCGATCCTCCCGTCCTCTCCAGCCAAGCAGGGTAGCCGCCACCGCTGCCAGCCCCAGAAGCACAAGGTGGCCGCTGCCGCCGCCGCCGCCACGATGTCATCAGGCCAGCTGGCCCTGTAGCCCCGCCCACATTCCCACTTTGTGGCCCCGCCCCTGAACGACTATGGCTTGCCCCCCCCTAGTTTTGATCCTGGCTACGCCCCTGCCAATATCACTAATTTTCTCCAGCAATGGATGAAAATAGCTGTTGACATGCCTAAGACATGCCATTATTCACAAACTTCAGTAAAAAAACATTTATACAATCAAAATCTATGGTTCTATTTCTGAGGTTGGTTACCTGGAGTTTGAAACAGTTACTCATTTATTTATTTTTAAAGGAAGACAGAGTTTTGTTTTTTCTCAGAAGATAATGTTAGCCTTCATCAGCAAAAGAGAGAAGCAAGTAAATGAACACATTGGCTCTCTTCAGATTAATTAAAAATTAAAGACAAGGGCTGGCGCTCTTTAAAAAAAACCTTATTGTGAGTTGGCTCTAGGTACATAGGATGAGCCTATTGACACAATATATGGAACAGGAACCTATTAACATATTAAATGCAAACACATACCCATTTGGAGAGTAGCCATGGAACAGGATTTGCACAGAACTGGCTAGAACAGTGTTTCCCAAGCAGTGTGCCTCCAGATGTTTTGGGACTACAACTCCCATCATCCCTAGCTAGCAAGACCAGTGGTCAGGAATGATGGGAGTTGTAGTCCCAAAACATCTGGAGGCACACTGCTTGGGAAACACTGGGCTAGAAGACATAATCACTCTAGTGAGTGTTCAGCACAAAAAACAACAAAAACAGAGTTCAACAAGAAAATAGCTCAACATTTGATTTTGTGTGCTTTTCCTAACATCTTACAGGAAAAAGATGTTGAATTTGGCTGCAGTTTAGTTCCCAGTGTGATCTGGTTCCAATTCTTTTTCTGTACTGCTTGGAGCCTTTCTTGCTAAACATATACTCTTTTTTGTGGGCATTGCATGCTATTTTGTGAGGAAGGAAGGAAGGAAGGAAGGAAGGAAGGAAGGAAGGAAGGAAGGAGAAAGAAAGAAAGAAAGAAAGAAAGAAAGAAAGAAAGAAAGAAAGAAAGAAAGAAAGAAAGAAAGAAAGAAAGAAAAGAAAAAGAAAGAAAATTTTCGTGAGAGAAGATACGTTATTCTCTTCCTTGAACTTGTAATGTGTGCTTATGTTTCTACAGCCTTCCCCTCCGTTTCTGGGTGAATGTAATTAAAAATCCACAGTTCGTCTTCGACATCCATAAGGGAAGTATCACAGATGCCTGCCTCTCAGTCGTGGCCCAGACCTTTATGGATTCTTGCTCCACCTCAGAGCACCGTCTGGGCAAGGACTCCCCCTCCAACAAGCTGCTCTATGCTAAGGACATACCCAGCTATAAAAGCTGGGTAGAGAGGTCAGTTGGGATCGATGAATGCCTGCTATGTCATGAGCTGCTTCCTCCAAACTTCTCCCAAGTATGCAGTTACTGTGGTACTTTCACTGAGAACTGCTGCATTGGGTTAGCACAGACAGAAAAGTGTTGTCTTCTTGTGTCAAAGATCTATTTGCACATACTGGAAGTGTTGTAGTATTAACCACAGTGTCCTCTCCCACTCACGTTCTTGTTTTGCTTCCTAATGTACTTTCCTCTTTTTCTTTCAATTCATTTTAGTTTTTGACTGAGCTTTCACTCTTTGATCATCAGTTGTTCCTCTCTCTTCTCAAGCTCCAAAAGTATTTCTACAAGTGGAGTTGCTTGTTTTGTTTTCCATCACTAAGAAATACAGAGGATTTTTTTCAGAAATAAGCAGTTGCTAGTTTTTATGTAATGCTGTTAACATGGCATGTGGCAACATATCCATTATTTCAAAAAATGCAACTTACTTTAAGCTTCTTTATATATCCTACAAGACCTATCTGTCTAGCAATATATACACTCCTTTCTGTTTCCAAAGTACACCATTCTCATGTATTCCTTTCCATTTCTTTTGCAGGTATTATGCAGACATTGCAAAACTCCCAGCCATCAGTGACCAAGATATGAATGCCTACCTCGCAGAACAGTCACGCCTGCACTCTATTGATTTCAACATGCTGAGTGCACTCAATGAAATCTATTCCTATGTCAGCAAATACAGTGAGGAGGTGAGGAAACGTTTCTTCCCTGGAGGGGCCCAAGGAACTATTTATCTCATGAGGCACCTGAGTGTTGTTGCCATAACATGATGAATAAGACACACAAGGCTTATTCAGTTACTATTCAGCGGGGGGAGGGGGTGTGCATAGTGGACTCATGTAGGGGGCACAAAGACATAAATGCTGTCCCTTCAACACCCCCACTACAACCCCACCAGCATCATTTCTGGTCTTTCCATGCTGAGCAGAAAGGGCTTGAGGAAGGATATAAATGCATTTGACTGAAGCTCTAAGGAGCCTTAACAAATTACAATATTAAATATTAGTAGTAACATTTCATAAACAGGGCGCCACAGCTAAGAAGGTCCTCTCCCTAGTTGCTTTCAACTCAGCTGGTGAATTCTATGCACACAGTCAGGCTTGTACCTTGTCTCAAGCCATGAAGGGCTTTAAAGGTTAGCACAAGTATATTGAATGGTGCTTAGAAATGAGCCAGTGATCAGTAAAGATAGGGTTGTGCTATGTCCGGAATTTCCCGGACATACCTGGAATACTGCAGTTGGAAGCAATGTCCAGGCGGAAATCATAAAAATGTCCAGGAGAATCTGGCAATCTATATCAGCAGTGTCATTTTTGCCGAATTTCCTTAAAAATAGCTCCAAAATTACTTTTTGAAATATGGCAACTCTAGTGAAGATACTTAAGAAAAGAAATTGGTCCCGGTCAAAAGCCTTTCAGCTGTATTTGAACAGCCAGCAGATCCCCCACCCCCCACCCCCCACCCCGTTACCCCATATCAAAAGATGTGTTTGAAACACCAGAGTTTTAAAAACAGCTTGCCATTGCGGCATTTTGTCTGTGAAGGTACGTGTCCAGTTCTTGAGATCCTGGTGCCGTATATCATAAACATATTCTTAGTGCCACTTGGAACCAAAAGAATCCAAACCATGCATGCTCCTAGTTTTTATGTAGCACATCCTAATGGTTTAAAAAATAAACCATTAAAAGCCTGGGGAAATAAAATGAATGGTGACAAAAAAAGTAAGGGACTCTTCCTGAATTCCATAAGCTGAATGCCACAACCAAGAAGTCCCTAATCACAGGCACCAATATAACATGGGCTAGTTTTTAATCTTGAAATCTAAAAGCAGTCATCTCTAAATTTCTATAAATGAGTTTGTAAATCCCTGTAGTATTGTAAATTTAAAATATGTGTTGTAAATTAGCTTTATTGTGAAATGTGGAGTAAAAAAACCCCAAAACACCCTCTGTAGTGTTATTTGAGGCCTGTGATAATTTCTTGTTATCTTTGTCAGGGTGCCTCATTTGTGATTCTATCCACTATCTACCATTATCAAAATTTATTTCAAATAGAATTGAATTAGTGACTACTCTTCATCATGTAATTATATCACAGTCTTTCAGAGAAAGCAGAGTTGTGGTTTAAATGTTTATTTTAAAAAAGCTGCTTGAAAAGCCGAACTGCTCTCCGACTGCTTTCAAAAAAGCATTCTGACCTACGGTGCTGTCCCACCATCCCCCCCCCCCCCCAGAAATGAATAGTATGGCACAACTCAAACACAATCTATTTTGCAAAGTGTTGCTGGCAGCATGGGCTCTTCTGATGGATGCATCACTTGAAACCAAGTTCCCACCATCTGTTCAACCCTTTAATTTGCAGTGCAAGAAAAGCCTATTTTGCAATTACAACCATTAAAAGCAAGGCTTTTGTCATTTAATTGCATGTATAAGCGCGTGGTACTGTGCAGCAGCCATTTGCCGATTAGGGATGAGAACCTCATTACTTTCTTGTTAAATGATACAGGAAATGTAGCATCCAGAATATGATTGTGTTTTTTGCTGGTAATGTGCACCACTGTGATAACACAAAAATGAGTATGGGCTGGTGAAGGCAGTGGCACTCTGCTTTGCAGTCATTTTACCCTTAACCTTTTTCTTGGGGGGAAATACAGCTAAAGGCTAGGATTAGGTTGGTCATCGACCCTCATGCATCTTCTAAGCTCTCTAAAAAAAGTAACAGGTGTATATATATCATAACTACTAACAAAGCTAGACTGAAATGTCAGAACACCATTCCTGTGTATGTATCTGGTTGGCCACTGTGAACCCAAGGTGCTGGACTTCTGATCCAGCAGGACTCCTCTTTTGGTTTTATGTGTAATCCACAGAATAGAATCAATGCAGTTTTCTTAGCAGAATATATATGATTTAGAAAATCACCAAGATTTTCTAAAACCATTTCTTTGTTACCATATTTCCTTTTTTCCATCTCCCTCTCCATTTAATTTGACTCACTATATTGGTTAGTTTTTTATTATTAGTTCTGCTCTTTCTAACGTGTTGGCATTGATTTTGGTTCTAGATCATCGGGGCTCTGGAGCAGGATGAGCAGGCGCGCAGGCAGCGCTTGGCATACAAAGTAGAACAGCTTATTGGTGCCATGTCTATGGAGAGCTGAAGAAAGGAGCAGGAACTCCTGGAACAAAGAGATGGAAGTAGTTGCCTCAAAAACTTCTGGGAACTGAGTAAAACCAGCAAGGAGGCTGCTGGGAACACACCTACGTACTGTGACAACCTCCACAGAGGAAGAGATGTTAGCCCAGATATGTAGCTCAAAATTCGATCATCAGATTTCAGTCAAAAGGACAGGAGAAAACCAGTAACAATGGCGCATCTAAAAAAAGAAACCGGTTGGGTTTGCCAAGAAGTTCAGTTCCTCAAGTTGTACACCTAGAAAGGTTCTGGGAAGCCTAGATTCCTCCATGACTGCTGCTTTGCATGAAAGTTGTTTGATGTATATTAGGAGATAACAAAAATGCTATTTAAAGTTTTGTTTTGTTTTTTAAAGAAAAAGGAAAGAGAGAAGAAAAAAAATGAAATGTAACAAAAACCACAGTGGCCACAACAAATATCCCATTGAAAAAATTCCGCTGCATACACTGCCCCTCCCATCTCATGAGATCCCCGTTGTCTGTGGCTCAGATGGATGGTTCACAAGTGGATTTTCACGCCTTTGGGAATGTTTGAAAAACTTCATTTATGCCTCTGCCTGGGAACTTACAGAAAGCCCCACAAGCACAAATTTGCACCAAACCTTTCAAATAGTGCAGCTGGGGAAAGAAAGTCCAGCAGTCTGTATCTGCAAGAGGCACTTAGCAGAAATGTACCTGAGTGTAAAAGCCATCCAATCCTTCAGCCCACCTGTCTTGAAATTCATCTTCAGCTGTGTATTTATAGAGTACAGATATTTTTTTAATACTCCTTATTTACCATTGGAGGGGCATATGATTTTATGAAAGTCCTTCATTCCTCTTCTGGCATTGACACAAACCTTCGCCCTGTTGAAGAAATTCCTCCCTGTCTGTGTATTTGACAACTGTGTTCCTAAGGAATGTCCTGTCCTTTTTGAAGCTAAGGAAATTGTGAGTGGTTTAAACTGAAACTGGTGCATTGTGGGCTTCTGCAGGTGCAATTTGTGTAAAAACTAATTGGCTTTCTTAGTTGCTTGGGGTGTGGGTTGGTTAGCTTTTAGGTCGTTGTTTTCCTAGTCACTATGTGATTTCTTGCAGTAAAGGAAAAAATGTTTACAGCAAGTAATACTTGAACAGCGTAGACCTAGTGAGGCAACATATTTATTGCTTTCCCACATTGGATTCACTGGTGCTTATGCAATCAGGACAAATGGCATTTGCATTTTTTTTCCTCACACCATATGCAAGGTCATGCAAAGGTCGAGCATAAGACTTCTATATCTAGTGGGAGGGAGACAAAAGGAAATGGCACACTCTACATGCCTGTTAATGGCTTTTGTCTTTGTCTTTGTCCATGTGTCCTGTCTTGGGTTAGGTTTCTTAGCTGACCCTAACAGCCCATTTCTTAGTGATCAGTTGAAGGCTGGTGTCTGTGAGTTGTTGTTGTTGTTGTTGTTGTTCCTTTTTTTAAAAAGAAAAAGACCAAAGCTTTCTTGTCCCTTTCGAGAGTGCCAAGTAGCAGGTGGGATGCTGTAAATATTTCTCTCTGTAATAAATATTGATATTTGTGCAGGCTGCAGCTAAGAAGGGTGACTGGGGCAAGACAATTAGGCCTAATGGAAGGCAGGATTATCGACCACACGGTTTCAGATCCCGTGACTGGAATCTGAGTTGGATTTGAGAGAAGTAGAATGGTTCCCTCAAGCGAGGTCTATGAAGAAGCTGGTTGTGACACCAGCTTGTATGACCATTCTGACTGTGCCACCACCTCCCAAACTGTATAGCATTTTCAGCATAAGACAATTAAAACAGCTGCTCTTGATGGATTCAGTAGATACTATCGCCTGTCTGTTATAGGTTGCCAGGCCACCAGTACTGTACTGGAAAACCTAAAGGTGTTTGGGGAGGAGTTGTCATAAAGTAACCATTTAGTAACTTTTTATAGCTGTTTGATGAAGTGAATTCTCAGAATCGGGAAAAACAAGGGAGGAATTCAACATTGTGCTAAGGTGAAAATTTGCTCTCTTCCCCTTGCACACTGTTCTGGAGCGCGCGTGCACACACACACACACACACACACAGAATCAATTTTGGGGAGGATAGTGGCAAGCATGGGGAGGAGAAGGTTAAAGCCATGTTGCACAAGTGGATGTCATTGTGCAGTGCTTCCACTGACAGGAGGAGTCATTAGGTGAATCCCCATCCCCACCCCAAAAGCTTTTGCTCCTCACTCACTTCTAAAGCACCTATATATCTAAGCTATCTCCTGGGCCTAGCCTTGCCACATCAGTCCAAAGCACGATTTAGATTTCAGAAACAGTCTGGAAGGTACTATTATATGCATGAAGGGGGCTCCGTGCTATTAGGAAGTGGGGTGGCCCTACCCATAACATTGTGCACCTCCCTGGCCCCATGTTGAACATGAACATCTGAAGAGGGAAAGCCTATGTTTCTAGAGCTCTATGTGCATAGGCTTCCACAAGATATGGAATTCTGCATGAATGGGTTTCCAAATTGCATGGAAGTGCACAGGTGTAGAGCTGTCCGCTTGTAGGCTTCCTCTCTTCAGTTGTCCCTACTCACTGGGGTCATAGAGGCTTGCAGTCTCAGGGGAGGGACCACCTCAGCCCTCTTTCCTGTTTATTGAGTGGAGTCCTTTCATGAGCAGGCTCATACATTATTAAGATCCTGTTCACCATATGAGGAAGGAGCAACTTCTCTGGTAGAGCAGACACTTCTTGCCACTAAATGGCTTGGGCAGCCATGCTACTACCCCTATTTCCCTCAGTGAGAGAGAAGGAACTGCTTCCACAGAAGGCTGAGGATGATTGGGTTGCACGTTAAATTCCTTACTCTGTGAGAATCCCCAATTTTTACTTTCTAATCATTATCCTGAATGCTGCCAGCAAAAGGATAAAGGAAAGGAGCAACTTGCTGCTTTAATTATAATTCATTAAAAGCTGTGCCAAGCCCACTTTCCCCCTGATAATTCACTTTCATAAGTTTCCCTGGGCCCTATTAATAGCCTGAAAGAAATACTAATGACTGACCTTGTGCAATAAGCCAAAGCCTTTGACATTCACAGTAGCCAAAGCTTTGCAGCCAGAAAGCTCTGATTTACATTGACTTGGCAGGAACAGGGACCAGGAGCCAAATGAATGGAGGCATCTCAGAAGGGCAGCTTGGTTTCCAGAGCGTTACCTCTGTGAGTTTGATTGCAAGAACAGATTTGTCTTCTCTGTTCCTGACCTTAATTGTTAATGTTTAACAGCCAATTTTTGTTAAAAGAATTTCCACTTCACCCAATTGCAGGTACTTCACAATTAGATCATGTTAGGTCTCCTTCAGTGCACTTTCATTTTTATTGGTTTTCACTGTTTTACAGATGTTCTGTATGGGTGTACCTTCATCTTTCCAAACCGAGGCTGCAGTTTCTTGCATATTTAGTCAGAAGTAGAGGAAGAGGTTACTCACCCAGAGGTACCCAGAGGTACCCAGAGGTATCTAGAAGGGGTGGGTAATACTAGAGTTGCTGGTTTAGGTTGTGTAGCCATCTAGTGGCAAAATGCACATCAATTATTTTGATCCTTTTGTTGTTAGCAGGTGTCAGGCATGCTTATTCAGGCACTGTCTGCAAGTGCCCCCTAACTATAAGCATTGCTTTCTACAGTTACACTTTTCCATTGTATACTGATGATCTCCACACACAGTTTGTAAGGCTGGAAGGGATCTCCTGTGTGGTATCATTTCTTCTAGTATTTTCTGCCCTCTGGCTGGATGAAATTTATCTAAAGCTGAACTGGGAATACACGCCGTTCTCGAATTTCTGCTCCGCAATTAAATAAATATGGAAACCAAACGGCTACCAAACAGTCCATTTGTGACTGCTTCATAGCCTAATTCATGGATAGCTTAAGTATTGTGGGGTAAGATTAAAATACTGTTTTCTTTGGACAGCAGCAGGGTTTGAGCATTTAAAAGCCGTTGCATTTGCCTTAGGTGACATTCCCTATCTATGTCAGTGACTCCTTCCCCTGATGTTTGAGTCCCAGCCCGCTCTGTTTCAGGTGTTTTCACATCAAAGCCAGAGACGTCATTTCTGGAATTTCTGTGCCTAGCACGGCCGTTTGAATAATTCCATTTAATCTTCTATTGATGAGTGCTATCCAGAGCCATCAAAGAGCCCACTGCAAGGGATAGTGATGTGCTAATCAAATGCTTCTTTCCTTTGAAGGCCTTCATTTTTAAAAAATAAAATAAAATTCCATCTAGTTAGCACACTTGCCTGCCCCTGCTGCAGTGGGTTGTTTTCTTCTTCTTCTCCCAGCACTAAAATTCTGCATCCGCTTCACTTGCCAAAGCAATGGACCCTTCTGTCTGTAATAGGTTCCATGATCATTTAGAGTGTGGTAGAAGGGGTAAACCGCTAAAGTGCTACAGCTGTTCTGAGAAGAGCCTCTGGCTAAATTAACAATTTGTGTTGCAAAAATGTTTATTATTTAATTTATTTAAAAGAGGTTTAAGTCACCTTAAAAGATAGAAACCCTCTCAAAGTGGCTTACAAGGTAAAATCAAATACAGTCACAATCTGAAAATACATAATAAAAGCCAGCAGTAGTAAAACAACTACAACAACAACAACAACAACAACACCCGTCTGAGCCAAAATTACACGTATTGAACCAGCTATTGAACCATGAAACAGCCAAAGGAAATATCTCATGTAAAAGCCAGGTCTGTAATGTGCTCCAAAAAGCCTGTAACAATTAAGTCTTCCCAGTGGCGATGTATACCAGCAGTGTGGGGCCACTGCAGAAGAGGCTTTCTCCTCTGTGTCTGCCAATCTGACTACTCTCAGAGGACAGCATGGTTAGAAGGGTGGTTGGTGATCATAACATGTAGTCTGGCTGTTATGAATGAAGGTGGTCCTTTGGTTGACTCAGCCCCAAACTTTTTTTAATGCTTTAAAAATTAAAAACAGCACTTTAAATTGGGATCAGAAGTCCACAGGCAGCCAGTTCAGCTGTTGCCATGTGTCACCTGAATTGACCTCCTGGCTTCCACCAGAACTTGATTAGTTACATTTTGCAGTAGCTGAAGTTTCTGAACTCTCTGCAAATGCAATCCTACATACCACTGATGCAACTAGTACACATACAGTTTCTAGATAGGCTGCTGTGGCAACAACTACCCTAAGCTGACAGAGAGCACACCTACCCACCTCAGCCACCTAAGCTTCCCTATTTAGTGCCTATTTAGTGTGGACTTGGCTCTTAAGAGGGAGTGCAGCCCTATCTAAGCTCAGTTGTAAATCTCCTTCCAAAATAGTCTTATTTCCCTAACTGTCGTACCTCCATGTTTTCCAGACTCAGTATCATTGTCATGGGCTGACATTTTATCAAAGTGTCCTCCCATTCCTTGCTGTTAACAATATTTTGGGTCAAAAGAATGCCTGCCAGGACAGCTCATTTCTGCCCTCTGCCAAGGTGGTAGAAGGGCTCCCAGACCCCTTTAGCAGCAGGTACCTGGCGTGCTCTGGTCCATGGGGTCACGACGAGTCGGACCTGACTAAACGACTAAACAACAACACTTTGCTAGAATGGTCCCACTTACTCATTTGAGTTTACTTCAGTTTAAGTGAAATCATTTGTCATCATATCTAGAACTGTCTCAAAATTTCATTAGCCCAACAAAGGGGCCAAAGTTTTGATTATATGTCATTTGTGCATCTCAGTGCAATGTCTCTTCTCTTAAACTTTTCCTCCCACCCAAACACAAGAGCTGCTGGTACTGTGCTTCAATTCTCCGAGTAGCTCTGTTTGCTCACCTAAGCTGCGTAGTGTGTGGATGGATGGAACTCATCTGCAACCACTCCAGTTAGAGGTAGACAACGTCATAGGATGCCTCCAGTGTGCAGCTATTGCAATAATGGAAAGGCATAGTGGCATGTGTTTTGTTGCTCTTGCTTGCCATGCTCTAGATGTCTGTGGAACTACAGGACCTGGATGAAGGATTGAGAACATCCCCAGAAGGCTCCAGTTTGAGAGAACTCTTATTTCAACTTGCATAAGAATGAGAGCAGTTCCCATTAGCATTGCCAGGTGCTGTGACTTCCCCTTCAGCCCTCCTTTTAGGGTCCAGTATTATCTACAGTCACCTGTCAATGGGAGTCAGTTCAACAGGCAAAATGAAACAAAAATAGCCTGACCTGATTAAGCTTTGGGGGAGGAGAGAGAGGCTGAGTGGAGACTCAACCCTGGTGAAAAAGGACACAGCAGCAGGAGCAGTTGGAGAAGAATAAATATCCAACATGAAAGAGCCATTTAAACTCCACTAGAGCTAGAGTTTATCAGATTTCAGCATTCCATTTGTATTATAAACCACAAGCCAGTAACAATACAGAGAGAAGCTAACTGTATATGTTTACTTGCTAGTGAGTAGTCTGATCTTCTAAATAATAAATGTGTTTCCAGAGATAACTTCTCTCTCTTCCCCAGTTAGTTCTGGTTCCCATTAGCTGTTACCCATCTGTCCAATATCCCATCCAGTGAGGCCAGCAGTGGGAGCTAAGTGAAAAATATTCAAGAGACGTGCATCATTTTTCAAGATACTAGCTGAATTTTCCAAAACTATCAACAATAAACAGATCTCCCTCCTTTTGTATCTGTTTGTGATGACTACCAATCAACCTCATACCTTGCCAGTGTAGTGCAGATAAGGCACCTTACCTTTTTTAGACAGGGATATGTATCAAGGGATGTTACGTAACTTGAGTTCAATGCATTAGCCTCCCCTTAGGAGTTTCTGAAAGAAATCGCAGCCCATAAACCAATGTGCTGAGGAAAGGCCACAATCTACCGTAAATGCAGGTCTTTCAGTTTTAGAAGAATTTTTTTTAAAAAAATGTTTTAAAATTGAAACACCTTTTGAATGTATTTCCTTTTGAAAGACTTCATCGGAATTTTAAAAATGGTTCTGTGGAATTCCAGTAAAATATGTCTCTGAATGATTTTGTAGTGTTTTGAAATATTCTTGAGATCTTCTGTGACTTTCCTTCCCCCCAAATCCAAATGTACATCTTTACTTAGTATATATAACTAGCAGTGTCTTACAACACTAGGAAATGAGAAGAAGCATGAGTCAGCCATTCTTTCTCTTTTTGGACTTCTTATGTCACTTGCAAATGGGGACCTTTCCCCTCCGTTCTCTCAGGGTGAGAAGAATGAGCTGGGAATCAGGTCTCTCACCAGAAGAGAGATTGCAAAATTTCCCTTGATACATTACATCAGAAGTGCAAAAAAGAAAGTGCACTCATTCTTCCTCCTAAAGCATGGGTAGGCAAACTAAGGGCCAGGGGCCGGATGCAGCCCAATCGCCTTCTAAATCCGGCCCGCGGACGGTCTGGGAATCAGCGTGTTTTTACACGGGTAGAATGTGTCCTTTTATTTAAAAGGCATCTCTGGGTTATTTATGGGGCATAGGAATACGTTCACACACACCCCTAAAAATAGTCTGGCCCCCCACAGGGTCTGAGGGGCAGTGGACCGGCCCCCTGCTGATAAAGTTTGCTGACCCCTGTCCTAAAGCCATCCTGGGAACCATAAGCAGTGTTTCCAGACAAATTGAGGATACAAATGAACTCCAGAACCCTGTGTAATCATTTATGCATCTGTAAGCCAGAGGTGGTGAACAAGTGACCATCTAGCAGTTGTTGAACTTCAGCCCCAGCCAGCATGGCTGATGGTCAGAGATGACAGGAGCGGTAGTTCAACAACCTCTGGAGGGCCACAGCTTCCACGGCCCTGCTGTAAACAATTTTCAGATCTGGTGACCACCATGAAGGGATTTCCTAAGGAATCCATGTAGAGAGCTCCCCCTATAACATTTCAAGGCTCTGTGGTACATCTGTATCCTTACCTCAGATGCAGGCAGGGGGAGAATCTGCCTAGTTGCTGTGTTCAGCTCCTATTAGCAACAAACACAGCATCAGGGAATTTTGAAGAACATAATGCAGTTCATCTCATCTAGTCATTTGAGACTGCCGTTGTTTTCAACATAAGGAATCAATCAGGTCACGTAACTGAAACACAGTTTGTTTTCAATGTGGTTAGTGCTTAGGTGTCTGTGTTTGTCTATTGTTTTTGACCAGAATTTCTCTTTTATGTTGTCTGTATTTTGCCTTCTTGTCTGTATATTTCCCCCCTTCACAGATGAAAACTGATGAGGGTCTGAGTCTGAAAAATACATTTATACCAATAAACAAGCAGAAGTGTGGACACTTTAAACCTCCCATATCTTTTGTCTTGTCTTGCAAGGCAGGTGGTGCTTCAGAGAAGTCAGCAACATTTTTAAACCAACTTTTCATATGGTTGTTTTTTTTTAAAAAAAAAAACTTTAAAACCATGTTGTTGGCCAAAAATGGACACTTTTTAAATAGGATACTATAAATTTAGGGTGGGTGAGATACCAGAATACACTTGACAACTTGTTCATAAGTAAAAATGGAACAGTTTTAATTCTCCAAAATTTAGTACCATTTCTGAAAAGTAAAAATAGTTGGCATTTCAAAATTTGCTGTCAACTTTCTGCTTAGATAGTATCCCAGTGATCTTGGAACAAGATAGTGGAAGGTTTACAGGGACCGTACTTTGCACAAACAGTTTCTGAAATGGTGCTTTTGTTTTGAAATGTTCGAAACACTTTCTAGATTTATTGTGAGCATGATATAGGTCTTGTCCATAAGCTTTCATTGTGCCTGACAGCAGGATGGGGGTTATTTACAACCAAGTATGTTCAGACAGCACTGGTGGCCGAATCCACCGAGCAGCTCCTACCAAGCCTTGTTAAAATGGATGGGGACCCTGAAGATGCCATGCTCGGTGGATTCCTTTCCAGTGTTGTGCTAAATGGAATCTTTATTCTCATTTGATGTTTCATTCTGTAACTGCACTAATATCAAAAATAATAATAGAGGGGACCCAAATCTTGTGGAATTAATCTGGTGGGATTTCTAATAATGATCCAGTTGAGTACTGTAAGGAAGATTTGAGGTGGCATGAGAAAGGGCTTTTATTTAATTTGTCCCATTCCTGGAACTGAATTGCTGCAGCAGTCTGGTGAGGCTGTTGGACTGCATAGCCTACATGTCCCCACTCTACACTACCCTAAACATTTTCTCATCCTCTTCCTCCTCCTTTATACTTGACACACTGGAGTTCTGTATTATATTTTTTTTAAGATGGTTGTCTGGTTTTTGTTGTTTTTACAAGTGTTGTGGGGGGGAATGTAAGAAAGCTGAAGTATTTAAAAAAATGTTACAAGGGGAAAAAAGGTTTTTGTTATTATTCTAATATATTATTGTGTACCTATTGTAAATATGAAACACTCCTATTTTGCAATCCAAGGACTCACTTTGTACTGTTGTTATATATAAATAAAGTTTACTGGATAAAAATATCTGTATCTTGTTCCTGAGTGAGCTTGGCTTGGGATAGGTAGGATTTACTACAGCTTGCACTTGCTAAACCAGTGAGGGATATTTACTTGCTGTGTTGCACCAGTAATAAATCAGTAACGGGAGATGCGAAACGAAATATTTAATCTCCAATTTATTTTTGCAACATGCCAAGCACTTAAAACTCAAGAGGCTGAAGAAGAAGAAAAAGGTTAAACACTGCCATCTAGCTACATGTACTGATTTTTTCCTTAACAAAGAAACATTTCCCCCAGCAATAACTGTTTTCTTTATATATAAAAAAAAGTCATGCTATTGAGAAATAATTGTGAGTGTCAAATAATTAAGAGTAAGGAAATACTTGTTTAGGTTGTGGATTGATAATGGGGGAGATTTTGTTTTCTGTGCTGACTCTCCTTTTAGGGTATGGGCACATGCACAAATGTGTTTTGCACAGAAGGTTTATAGGCCGATGTAGGCGTAGCACAGGTCAGAAAATCAGCAGTAACCTGAACAGCTGGATAACATCAACAGTTATCTGGTGCAACATGTGAGTATCTGCAGGTGTCCTCATATGATGCTGGGTGGTGTTGCTAGTGTGTTTGGTGGTTTTCTTGGAAGCTATCGCCGCCGCCCCCTTATTGGTTCATCCAGAGAAATCTGATCCCGCATATAACTTGGCATCATGCATAATTGTCAAAGGCATAATCTTCAAGGCAAAACATTGAATGAGCTGCTTGATTAAGCTGAGTACTTTAGACCAAGAGAATTTAGTATTCATTTGATTTTGTTGACTATTCCATCAATCCTGTTGCTTCTTCTAACCATTTTATGGGACCCCCAATTAGCATGCAAAATCCTCCTCATATCATAGCTGTCAAGTTCTCCTTTTTTTTTAAGGGAAATTCCCTTATTCCGAATAGGATTCCTCACAAGAAAAGGGAAAACCTGATGGCTATGGCTCATATTGAAACAGTGAGTGATGCCACCTCAGTAACATATTACTTCTCTCCATGTGATACCAGTGCCTCTCATGGAGAGTACCCACAACTAAGCTCTCCAAGTCTAAACAATAAGTCAGGATCATACAGAGTGGTGTTACATGATGCATGTTATGCAAAAGACACCAAGCAGAAGCTGTTTCAAGTGGCCTCTGAACAATAGTCGTAACATGTACACAGATTCTTAAATTATAAATTCTGGTGTGTAAGATCGCCACCAAGACAGTTGTGAGCTGGCATTCTTCACTGAGCTGTTTCCCCCTGCTCACATTGTATATTAGATTACATATATTTACTTTCTCTAAATTATTAAGCAGGAAACAGTAATCAGAAGGAACTATTGATGGATGCTCGGGAGAGATTTTTTGTTTTCATTTCTGGAAAAGTGATAACATATCCATGTGTCTTGCCTGTTTTCTGTTGTACTCTGCTGCAATAGCCCTTTATTCGGACGCCAGAGAAATCAAGCTTGTGTACACCAACAGCATAAACTAATCTTAGATGAAGCTAGCAAACACACTCAAATTACAACAAAAAGAAGGGTACCACACCTAACAATGATGGGCCTTACCACAAAGTATGCCACAAATTCTAATGCTGCAAAAAGCTTGTCACATGGATGCTTTAGTAGAAGTCGGACTACATGACCCGTCTAACTCTACAACTTTATGATTCTATTGTTTTCCTCTCCCCACTTAACAAATACTGTGGTGCCCATTAGATATTATAACATGCTTTTCATTGTTTTATCTCAGGGTTCTAGCACCATGTGGCTAATCTCAAAGCCCCTTGGGACTTTCAGAAGCACTTAGGGATGGTAAAGTGTTAAAAAAAAAACTTGTATGGGCACATAAAGGTTTGTGTTGATTCACAGGAAATAACTGGTTTCTCATTCACTTTGTTGCTGATCTACCGAGCAAGAAATTCTGGCTACAGCCCTGCTCTTGAATCACAGAGGACCCAGTACTCACCATGAAGTTGTTACTGTAAGTGTCACACTTTTTAACAACCAAAAAAGAGGGGCTGGTACTCTGTACCCTTGAGTACCCCATGGGGAAAAACCTCTGTGTGTGTGTGCGTGTGTGTGTGTGTGTGTGTGTGTGTGCGCGCACACACACACACACACACACACACTATTTTCTCATGAAAATTGAAAGGGTAGAGGGAGGTATTGTCAACCATAAGGGTTCAGGGGTGCCTTGAAAATAAGGTGGCCAAGTGCAAAAAAATGAGAGGGTTCCTGCATCTTTAATAATTGTTTGGAAGAGGTAATTGCAGCAGGTGTTGCTTATTAATGATGCAAGCTACACCTGCTGAAAGTTCCTTCAACTCAGCTATTCTAGGTATAGGAGCCCTACCACCACCACCCCCTCTCTTGTATCTGGCCACACTTTTGAAAACACAATTGGAACTGAGCTGGTACATTATTCTACTCCCCTATGAAAGAGGTGCCTGGTCCAAATCCTGTAGTGACAATTCAGTTAGATTTCCCCAGGGGGAAGTTTTCCAACTTTTAGAGACAGTGAACAAATACTTAGATCAGGAAACTTCCTGTGGTTGCTGAAACCCCTTTCAATAAACCCAGCTTCCAATGTGGATATTTAACTGTTAAATCTCAGGCATGCCTGTTCAGAAGAAAGTCCTACTTACTCAACGGGAATTGCTGCCAGGTGAATGTGCATGGGGTTGCAACACCTAACCTAAAGCCTCTGATTAAAGGTGAGCAAACATTCATCTCAGTCTAGTGACTAGTCCTTGTGAGCTATTTTTGTGGTGGTGTGAACTGGTATATATTCCCATGATATCGCAGGTTCATTCCTGAGCTGCAGGTTTCAAATTGTCATTGCAAACAGGTGGAAGGGAGGGCTCAGCCCATCCATTTTCATATTATTAAATGGACAGAAGGAGCTAGGGAGTTCTGCTCCAGAAAAGCAATCTCAACCAGGAACTGAGAACCTACGCACAATGCATGGTATTCCTGTTTTCCTAAAGATCCTGGGAGGTAAGCTGTTATCTCAGCTGCAAGGATAAAGCATAATCTTTCAAAAATGCATTACCAGCTTTGTACCATAAGAGAGAGCTCCAGGGGAATCTTTCGTTTGCTGACTAGTCTGGCTTGATTTAGCGAAGTTGCATGTGAACCTTGTTTACATATGAAGGCATGAGTTCTGAGCACACTCTCCTCCCAGAAACTATTGTTCCTTGAGGTAGAAAGAATGCACTGCTTTTCCCAGCTTGTCCTTTGAGCCAGCACTGGGAGCTGCTTCTGAGTGGCAGGAATCAATGAGCGACTTTCCCAGCAGCTGTCTGTCAACTTTAATGACCAATCTGGTTGCAATTACAGCAATGAACTTTCTCTAACAGCCCCAAATTACTCTGGGTGATGAGAAGAGACAGAGAAATGGAGACCCTTTGGGGAGGGCAGAAAGGAAAAATGCTAATCCAGGACAAAGGTGGAGGGAGGAGGGAACTTGTTCACTCATCTCAAAATGAAGCTCAGATTTTTAAATATATTTTGAGAGACTCTGCCAATAAAACTCCTCATCAAGTTCCAGTGTGACAAACAGCAGAGTTAATGGATCAGAGCATTGCTTTATTCGGGGATACTGTCCAATTTTCAGAATGTAGAAATGACTTCATTTAGAAAATAAACTTACAGCCTCACGGCAGTCCAGCATAATTATAGGTGAATTATCCCAGACTGATTTGGATTGGAAGCAGTGACTTACAATTGAAAATGCACCAAAAAGTTTTCTTTCTTTCTTTTGCTACCCTTTAAAACCCTTCAACACCCACCCACCCCGGCCTACTGCAGTGGCAACTGCCCCCCTCGCCAGTTTAACAAGGAGAAGAACCTCCAGTATTGTTGCAATGTGCTTGGGGGGACAGTAGTGAAGTAATGAATTCTAAAGCGCTCTTTAGCCACAGCCCTTTTAACACTCAACAAAAATTAATGTGTGTGTGGTTTTTTTTTACTAACTGATTCATCATATCTTCAAAACGCCAAGCTAGCCTTTTCCTCACTCTTCTTTCTTAATAGTCAGCCTGATGAAGCACTCTGATGGATTTTGGAATTTTTCAAAATAAAAATTGTAGCTTAATTGTAGCTATTTATGCTACTGCAATTTACCTCTTCTTTAGCTTAGCTTATTTGGTGTGATTCTCTCTTAGAAAAACTTGTTGATTTGACATGCAGGTGACGGGCAAATAGCACCCCGGAGATGCTATCATTGTTGCTGCTATGAAATAAGTGGCAGTGTGTCAGCCCTTGCACATCCCTGCTCCAACACATTGCCACTGGAGGATTAGAGGGGATCTATCTGCAGTAACAGAAGGGTGGGAGACCTGATATTCCTTTCCTTCCATAACTGCCAGACTGGGTAGGTCAGTTGTACCAACCTGCCACCCCAACCCACTGTGCTTCCTCTAATCCTGGATGGGAGTGCTTCCCAAAGATCCGAGACAAATACAAGGGGAAGCAGAGATGCCATCCAGCTTATGTGTCCCTCCCCAGAGACCAAAATAGCTTGCTTTTCTCTGTCAAGCGCCACTCATACATATGTACCATGAAACAATTGCCTAAGTATTTGAGAGATTGGAATAAGTGTATTAAGAATTTAAAAACAAAACAGGAGGACAAAGGTTAAAACAGAATGGTACATGAAAAAGAAATGTTTCATTTTAAGTTCATACTGCATATTCTGTTGCAGCTACTTACAAACAGGCTTCTGGTCTCCTTACAAGTAGCTGTGTTGAAGGTCATTTAAGGGACAAAGGACTGTGTGGAAACAGTCAATTTTTAAGAGTGTGTTGACCTGAATGGCTCTTGACTGACAGCTGGCATTGTCCTGCCAACCACAAGGCAGTCAGTAGCCAGGAGAATGCTCAGAGTAGAAAAGTGGCAATAGGCTGGAGATGGGCTACAAACAGAGGCAGATTTAGGGGAGCATGATTGGTTTGGTTGTAATGGGTGCCAAGCCTCAGGGGTACCACAGAGAATGTCACAATTATGATTTAGAATGGAGCACAAGAAGTTGGGGGGAGGTGGATTTTGGAATCAAACAGGGTGTTGCTGAAATTTGAGACCCCAAGGTCTGCCACTACTCTGAATGCACAAAATAGCAGGCTTTCCTGAGCTCTTGGTGGTTCCTCCTCCATTGATAGAGAAGAATTCACTGGGGAGACTGAGCAATCTTAAATGGGTTGGGGAGAGCAGAACTGTGCCACACCTGCTAGAGTCATTGAAGCAAGCTACACAACTGAGCAATTCATAAGGTGGAGAGGGAGGGATGGGCTTAAAATCAAAAGTGGAGAAAATTCAGGAGCCACAATATTGAACACAAGCAGCATTAGTCACAAAGGTTTGTTCAAATGATGTGAAGAAGGAACCTAGGTGAATTAGCACCTTGTACTGTATGAAGAAGGAACATGACTCACATTACTGGGTAAGTATGTCTGGAAGGTTTGTCAATCTCTAATTTGCAACCATACCATGCTTTCAGGATCCAGAAGCCTTTGCATTTAAACACCAGCGTTTTTGGCAATTTCTGGGTTCTGTTATTGCCAAGGGGAACAATCGTACAAAGAATGCTCATTACAGGTACGTAGCTGTGTTGGTCTGACACAGTCAAAACAAAATAAAAAAATCCTTCCAGTAGCACCTTAGAGACCAACTAAGTTTGTCATAGGTATGAGCTTTTGTGTGCATGCACACTTCTTCAGATACACTGAAACAGAAGTCACCAGACCCTTATGAATAGTCAGAGGGTGGGGAGGGGTATTACTCAGAAGGGTGGTGGGAATGGGTGATTGACTGATAGGAGTGGTAAATGTGTTGATGACTAAGATACTTAATGTATCTTTTCATCTTCAATTCATTACTTCTGAATGTTGTTAATGGTGAAATGTGGAAAGCTGAATATATATTTTTATCAAGGTAGTATTTTCATTCTTCTTATGAACATATACCATTCTTAGTATCTCTTTAGTGCGGCTGTTCCAATGACATTTCAGGTGCGAAACAAAAAGTCATCTGGTGATGACAAATTAATTTTCTGAGAACTTTGTCAGATTTTACATTTGTGCAGGATGCTCTTGGCCTTCCTCCACAAGCACTACAGCAGGTGTGTACAATATACTGTATTGTTTCACAAGGGCTATACTCTGTGCTGCTCGCTGCACCATGGCCAAAACAAATCAGGATATGAAGTGTCTTTCTCAACGAGCCAAATAAGTGATGGGAAAGGAACAGAACAGAAGCTCCTGCAATTCAGTACTCTGGAGAAACTAAGATACAGCTGTGAGTTTCAGGGGCATCTCAGTAGTGCAGGCAATCAGATACCAGAAGATGAAGAATTCCCTCTCCAAATCCTTCCTCAGGGAGGCCATTGTCTCTTTTGGCCTTGTGGGTTACAAAAGAAATTTTAATGGGAATAAGGAGGATTCTGTGGTGGCAGGGTCATTTGTATTCCATGCCACCTTGGCCGGATATAACTATACTTAATTAAAATTACATTTTGTCTAGTGTGCACTTCACAGGGCTTTATCTGCACTGACAAGGTCAAATGATGCTTAGGAAAGTTAATATAAAATGCAGATAGTGTGCTCTTCTCAAAGCCCTCACCCTATCAACCTCTCCTGTCGAACATGGCGAGCCCAGGACCTGCATCCAGAAGAGCTTCTGAAGGAACGTCAAAATGCAACCTGTGGAAACTAGCCCTTTCCTCATATTTAAGGAGCACGTTTAATCCTGCCTGAACAGAATCACGATGCTTGCTTTAATGTTGCACAGTTATCATATAGTTATAAAGACAAGCTCACACAAGAACTCTGAGGAATCCAGCATTTAGAAAAGATGGTTTTAATTGTCAGCTTTGCTTTTCCTTTCCCATCTTCTTCCTTCACTTCCTTCACAAATTATTGTATTTTAATACTTCTGTTGGAAGCCGCCCAGAGTGGCTGGGGAAACCCAGCCAGATGAGCGGGGTATAAATAATAATAATTATTATTATTTCTTATGAACCACCTAGATGAAAATCTATGTGAAGATGGCATTTCAGAATTTGATTTTGTAAACCTCTCATGAGAAGCATTCATCCAATGGACAACTCCTTATCCCTCTGCAAGCTCCCTCATCCCCAGTGCTATCTGTCTGCCTCCTGGATTTTGTTTAGGTAAAGAAAGCACGGGCTGGTATAGCGGATCCCACCACTAATTGACACCAATTAATATGTAGCAGACCCACCACACAGTACACCAATTAAACAAATTTCTACAATTTACCACAGGCTATCTTGGAGGGAAACTTTGATTCAGGGAGTCTCCAGCAGGAGTTGAGCAAACAAGAAAAGTTTTATTTATCAAAGGGGTTTGTGAAACAAAATTGGGTCAGAAGATGCGTCCTTTCAGGAAGAAGTTAACTTATTACTTTAAATATAAATTTGTCACAGGCTTAAACACAATAGTATATTCTCAGCTTTTCATAAACTTCCCTTGGTAAAAATGACTTGTCACACTTCAAGCAGATGTTCAGGTTTCTAGACTAGGTGGTAAAATGCTCAGCTCTGTTTCTGTTACTTCACTCTCATTGTTTTACTTAGTTCAGCTCAAATCAGAACCAATTCTCCCTCAGACAAACCTCATCCTAATTATTATCTCCCATCTCAAATCAAGCCCTATCTCTCAAACTAAACCCTATTTCACTGCAGCTCTTTCCCTTCTCTATTCCTGTTTCCAAACTCCCTCAGAAATTGCTCATTTTATTGTCCCTCCCAAAGTGCTGCTCCACACACAGAACCTTCTAGCTAGCTGTCTTGGTAGCCAATCAGAGAGAGGCTCCAGCACTCTGGTGAGATTCTGAGGGACTGCATCACCAGACTCTGGTCTGGCTCTGCTGTTCATCACAACTGGAAAATCCACAATGCTGCTATGCTTGCCAGATCACACTTCCCAAAGGCCTATTCTGGAAAACGGAAACCAAAATTTCTCCCTACCTCCTCTCTTCTCCTTGTAAATCAGCAGAAAGAGAAGGTGACAACTGTAATGATCTCGCAGAAGAGGGAAAGAAAGCCCATACAGGGCAAATGGCAGCATTCTCTGGAGAGGAAGGTTCCGGAAATCTTTTCCACCACTTCTCACAGGCTCTGTCAACCATTATCAATCTTAGGCTACGGTGAAAGTGGTTGTAAGGTTTGTAATCTACATGTAACTATTTTTCTCTCCTATGTCTTTGAGCTCTTTCAAAAATATAGGCTCTTGCATGCCTGGTAAAATATGAGCGTTTATAAGCATTAAAATGTCTGGTTGGCCAGTTCACATGGCCATTTGGGCACAGTGTTGACATGACAGCTCCATTGAAAGTCAATTGTTTGTTTTGGTGCAACAATCAGTGTGCACGATGAGTACTGAGACCAAGACTCAGGATATCCTGGAACTGCCACCAGAAAGTCAGGAGCAGGGATGCTCAAATTAATTATTCTCCCTTTTACTTCATGTTATCATAGAAATGTAGGATCTAGTGAAGAAAACTCATGCCACAAAAACATGTTCTTCTTTAAGATGACACACAACAGCGGTTTTCGCTACATTCAGTTTCACATGGCTACTCTTCTGGAATTTGTCCCATAGGTATCTCCATTCTTCATTGCCAGTCTGAGCTTTTGTTTAGCATTTTCTCTGTCCTTTTAAGCTGCATCGTATGGGGAACATTTCTCAGTTTCTTCCTGCCTGCCTTTCAAGATAAGCTAATAGATGTGGCATTTTTAATCATCAAACATAATCACTATATTAATTTTGACCGGCAGTTGTTGAAATCCCAACATCTTTCCATCTCTACAACACTTTGCTGGAGGGTGTCACGTAATTGGTTTTAATCACAGATGGTTGTTTTAAATTGACAATAATAAACCCCCAAAACCCAGTGCCTTTTATTCCAATAAGTATTGCTTTGAGTTAACACGTATAGATGGATCATTTGAAATTTAAATTTAGAAGTGGCATTTCTAGTGGCAGGCAGATCAATGTAGTCCATAGTACTCTACCACATAGATCTTCAGAGCTTGCTTTCTTCTGCTTGGAGAAAGATTCACAAGTTGAATATTTTATTCTCCTAATAATGAGTTTAGCTTTTGGGCCGACATATAAGCCCCTCCTGAGGCCTAATGAGTGAATTCCCCAACCCAAGCCAAAATGGCTTATTTATGGAATGTGATTATTTGCATTCCCTTGTGGGAAATCCCAGACTCATTCAGCAGCTAGGATGCACCGAGGACATCATTAGCAAGAGAGTAAGGTGATGGGAATGTGCTTTTGCTTATCCCACAGTGGTTCTAAAGGGGGGGAGCTCTATTGTCTTCATCTGAGTGCTGTATTCCACTAATTATGCACATCTTGCCAGTGGTGTACTAGGACCCAATGGTGAATTTAAGTATCAAAAAGGTCAGCAAAAAATTGCTGCTCCCCATTTCCAAATTGGGCCTTTACGACCTCCCATTTCCCACTGGAGGATGGGCCATTTGGAGCATTAAGTATTTCTGGCATGCTGACTTTCCCATGTGTTGACCTTTAATTCCGCCCTTGTAGGATGCTCCTACTGATAGAGGTTCCACTTTTCATCACCCTGATGAAATTCTAATTGCCTGTAACTAATTTAAAAGAATTTGCAATTGTATAATCTGTAATCACACACGTAATTTTAGGGAAATTCAGATCACATATCTCACAGGCAGCAACTCTCATATAATGCATAGAGAAAGCTGGCTTTGAATATGGGAGACTTGCATTTAAGTCAGGGCCAGATCTCAGAAGCAGAGCAGATGTTTTGCCTGCAAAACTCCCTGGGTTCAATCTCTAGTTAAGATCAGGTGATTTTTGCCTGAGATCTGCCTCAGTCGGAATAGACAATATTGGTCAAGATGAACAAATAGTGTGACTTTGTGTGTGACATGCTAATAAGTAAGGTGCTAATGGAAGTAAGGTGATCAGGCATTCTCTCCCTGAAAAGTCAAATCAGAGTTTAGTTACCAGTACCAACCCAGAATACTTCGGTTTATATTGGACCTACTCTTGCTAGATAAGGACTACCACAATGAATCTCTCTAAATGTCTTGTTCTGGTCCCATAGAGGAGCACATGGAGAGAGGCAAATGTTGCAGCACCAACAGAGAGCTGCTAATAAAATTTAATAATAATTTATTTGCACCCCACCCATCTGTCTGGGTTGCCCCAGCCACTTTGGGCAGCTTCCAGCATATATAAAAACATAATAAAACATTAAACCTTAAAAAGCTTCCCTATACAGGGCTGCCTTCAGATGTTTCCAAACTGTTATATGAGATAATAACAATCATTTATTATTTGGCCCACTTGTTCCAACAAGAGATAAAAGCGAACTGAGGCCTTTTGAGCATCTGCCTCTGCTCAACCTCTTATGCTGCACCCTCTTTGTTGGACAGTCCTTAAAGGGTCAGCCCCCTGGCTTGAAGGTGGTGACTTTTCCTGTGCTTCAGGGCCTCCCTCTATGCCATTGGACTGGCATAGTAGTATGGTAGGCCCAGGGTAAAGTGCCCTTGAGAGTCCCTGGTGTGGTTCTGTAGGTTGGCTGATTCAGTGGGCTCCTACCAGCCAGCCTCAGGTTCAGATGACCCCTGATCATCAGCTGAGGAGGCAATGTGACTTTGAGTAGATTCTCAGACAGGTCTATTCTTCATCAATTTAAGGTTATGATCTTAAGTCAAATCAATTTCACTGAAATCAGCAAATACTAAATAAATATGTTATGGCTGTGGTGAAAGAGTTAAAGACTACACAATCTTCAGTACCCAGAAGCAACTTTGAGGACAGTCATGCTTGCCACAAGACCCAGAAGCTGTCTGGGGACAAATGCTGGCTCCCTCGGCCTATAGAGTCGTCCACGACTGGACCTAACGGTCAGGGGTACCTTTACCTTTATACCAGGAGCTTCTTTGAGAATTGCGCATTTGTGTGCCACAAACTTTCAGTGGGGTATCAGAAATGTGAATGATACTCATATAAATGGAACAAGCACTTTCATTCACCTCTGAAAGTTAACTCCTCTTTAGTGACCATTGATATGTATTTCAGATGCCAAACTGTGAAATTTCAGCACATTCTTCTCATTGATAAAGTTTTCATTTGCACCTCAGAAGGACCTACTGTAATCTTTCTGACTCAGAACAGGGTCATGCTCATGTATCAAGCATGGTGTGGATGGTCCCACTTTCCTGGGCACATCAAGGGGCCTTTCATTGACAGAACTTTAGTGGCAAAAGATTATGGTGTTTGGTTGCTTAATTTGAAATCTGTCACCCAGGAAACACTGTGCTCTAAGGCAATATCAATAGAAATACTTCCGCAGAATTTGAAGGGATTATTTTGCAATAAAAGAGGAAAAGCCTACTTACTCTGCATGAATTCCCTTTCAATCTTGCAAGTCTCTTTCCATGAGTTAGGGAAGAGGAGGTAGTGTGCCTATGCAGCTCTGCCCAGCAGGAAGACCAGAATGATTATTTTCTGAATAATGTGTTTGCATGGTCGGGGCTAGTTTAATGGGGGAGTGTTCCTCCCCATTGCTGGGAGTAGTAAAGTTCCAGCTGTGCTCTAAGTGAAAGTTGCTTCTCTATTTTATTGGTTAGAAATATGAAGGGGGGGGTATTCTTTACAGCACTCCTCAGTGTCAGTCAGGGTGATGTCCTGATGCATTAACCAGGCATTGAAAACGAATGCTACAGACATGGAATTAAAATTGCAGAGGAGGTGTTACAAATTTGTCATATATTGTGTGTAATGCATTCAGTGATCTGGTAACTGAACAGAAAATGTGTGAGTGAAAATTGGTGACTATGTTTTTGAAATGAGTGGTTAATAGAATGTTGCTCAATGTATTGCTCTTTTGTATTTGAAAAATATTCAAATAAAGTGGTTTCACCAAAAAAGATGCAGAGTTGTAAATCTGGGCAGAATTCAGTGTAGTACATTGATGTGAAACTTAAACTGGAAACAGTGTGTTTAAGAGAGCTGCCTGCAAGTGGATTCACATCTCATGGTGCATGCACACATTTCTTTTGTTCCACTGTCACATCTGATCAAACAGATTGGGAGATTTTTTGAAGCAATACAAGACCTGCCAAACTTGTTATCAGAGGCAAAAGGGAGATGACCATACTTACCAAGAGCAGCAATCCCTCTTTCAAATTGCCTTCAGCTCTCTGGGGGAAAAAAACCCACACTATTATTTGACTTTCCTTTCAGGACTGGTTCAAGACATTTTGCTGCCTAAGGTTAAAGACAGGAGGGCACCTTCTCCCCAACCAGACTGGCAGCTAAATCTTACTTCAACACTGATGACACTGCATTACACTGAACCTGAGCCCTTGAACCTCAACATGGCCTTCACCCTGCACCATTCAGGTAAGTGGCAGTGATGCTAGTTTCAGGAGGGTATCTCTGTGGCACCACCACATGCACTGATTATTTCTGCAGCAAACTTGTTTAGGCGACTCAGGTCAAGCTGTGTGGCATGCATAGCTCTGTCCTCCAATACAGAGGAATGGCTGGGGATGCTCAAAAGGAACAGCCAGGGAGTTGTCATCTGCTGTCTGAGGCAGCTGTCTCATTCTGATCATGTCTCTTTGGGAACAGCAATGGAATTGCTGCCTAATATGTCCCTAGAATGGTGAGAAGGCATTGATTACTATTTCAACTCATGTTCATCACATGCAGTGCTGTTTCTGTTCCACTGCAATTTGACTTCTGACAAAAATTACATTCATCAGCTTGTGCTGTGCAATCAATTACATTGTACTTATGTTATTCCACATCATTCATTTCAGTGCAAAGGAAACAATGCAGATGGGTGGGATCATCAATTATGTGTCAGTTGATTTCCATTTCACAGGACAAATAAGCAAACTTCAGAAAATTCTGCCAGAAATCTCTGACAGCCCTAAATATTACCTAACAGCTCTGTCATTAAAATATCTTGAAATGTTTATTTATTTCTCCAAATGATGCAGTGCACAGGTTGTGTGCCAAATCATTCACATCTCTCTCCTTTTCGTACCTTGTGCATATTCTCGTGCTGTATTCCTAACACTTACAGGTTGAAATGCACAGTTGTCAGTGGAAGGGGAGTTGCAATACCTTCTCCATAGCCATTCTCCTCCCCAGATCCACAAACCAAAACCCACTCACAGCTCTATTCAGCCCACGCACACTACTAAGTCCTCCATCATCACTCATACACAGGCTTCAATGAGCAATTTCTTCCCTTTTCCTTTTCTTTCCATCATCCTTTCTCTTGAAATGACATTCCAGATAAGATATATGAGCTTATATTTGAGTTGCAGCAGACAGCATTAAGGAGAGGTTGAGCGCAACATCCTTTGTCAGCCTGACTCCCTAGTCTAGTTCCTTGCTTCTGCAGCAGCTCTTGCAGCCTTTTACTACTGAAGCAGCTTAACCTCTTGCCTGTTTCATCCTTAGGTCTGCCCAATCCCTGGCTGACTATATCCCTGGAACAGTCCTCCTCTGTCCAACAGAACCACATTTCTATAGGTCCCCCCATTTGCATTGTGGGTTCTCATCTGAGCAGAGCCAAGCATCATTTTTTAATGTGGCTAGGTGGAACTGATGACAAAATGCACCACTGCACATGTGGCTGTTTCATGTACTTCTATGGATCTGGGGCTTAATATTCTTCCGTTAACAAATGCTAGGTCAGTCTAGTGCCAGAATGCTTATTTGAAGTCATGCGCCCAGTGTTTTGGAGCTGAGAATTGCACATTGGTTTCTCGGTTTGGGAAGCAGAGCTGAAGGTCGTTCATTAAGTAATGAAGCTAGATCCTTAATGAATGGAAGAGTAGGCTGAATAAGACAGAGTAGCTACCATGATTTGTTGTCGTGTTTGATTCCTGAACCATGAAACGTTAGGGAGAGCCATTCCCCCCCCCCAAACTACTCTTCTCAATAGTACTGCAGCCTACTATAATTCAATTGTGGCAAGAGATAGCTCTCCTACAGTGAAGCAGTAAACACATACCTGGGAGTAAGTCCCTTTGAAGGGAGTGGGACTTCCTTCCAAGTAAATATGTAATGGGTTGCTGTAAGTGTGCCCTCTTTGTACAAGCATATATGGAAATTGGGAACATTCACAAAGGTGATGTGGTGTGTTGTTTTTTAAATCTGTTCCTTATCCCAACAAATACATTTTTCATACAGTAATAAAAATTATTATCTAATAAAACAGAAGTCTATCAACATTTACTGTGCCCTTATACTTATTTCCAGTGATGGAATCTAGTCTCAGTTGTTCACCAAGTCAATTTGAAGCAAAATATCTGTAACTAAGAAGGGATGGGACACCTACCCAAGCTTAAACAGTTACATTAGAATTAAATTCATGGCTCCATTTGATAATTAAGACAGACATCTCCAAGTTTTATGGCAGTAAGTTTCATCCTTACTGCTCTTGAAAATTGTCTTCCCTAACTACATGGGCAAGTACAGAGGGTTAATGTTGGGGGAGATCATAATTGTTATTTTTGTAAGATTTTATACAACATTTGCTATTTTGGTCAACCATATGTATTAAATGAGTCTGTTCAGAATCATGTAATTATATACACTTGGTAAGCAGGGCCTTTTGTTTTCTTTTTGTTTTGAATTTCAGTGTTTCCTGAATTACAGCATATCATTTCTGTTTTAATGGGAATAAAGTCAAATGTAAGTCCCACTATCTGGATGTGAAACATGGATTTAAAAAAAATATCTTGGTATTTTCATGGTTGTGTCAGCTGATTTTTAACTCATAGATTAATTGGGTAAAGTTTTCATTGCTCATGTCTGCTCTCATTGAAGTCAATGAGGCCTGTGCTTGCTTGCTTGCTTAGACTAGAGCTCTTTTATCCTCTCAGATTGATAACATCATTCATAACGCATAGAATTCATGCACAAAATAAAACAATAAGTAGCAGAAGACAGCACAAGAGATACAGAGCAGCAATATAATTCAAAACCCACCAAAAGTCACCACCCCCTTTAAGTGGGCATTGAAAGATTAATAAGGCTGGCATGAGGCAATGAGATAGGTGGCCATGACTGAGAAAGCTCCATCCATCTAGAGAATTGTTGAGGGTTGTGCTCTGTACTAATTGACTTCCATAGCACAATATATTAATTATTCTGTTAATTATAATAAAAATACTCTGTATTCCAGATTCTCAAGTCTATGGGGGGAAACATTGCCATGAGCTTTTCCTTTACATTTTTAAGGTATCTTACATAAGGAACGAGTCCTTTCCTTCACTATCCTCAAAGGGTCCCTTGCAAATCTACAGTTGCCTCTGAATACTTATTAGTGAGAATACAAGTGGGGGTGATGCTGTTTCACTCAGGTCCTGCTTGTGGGCTTCCCAAGGCAGCTGGTTGGCCCCTATGAAAATAGGATGCTGGGCTAGAAGCCTTTTCAAGATTTTTGTGAAACAAGTATCTGACTGGGTGCTGCACCATTAAATAGGAGACTTAAAATACTTTTGAAAATACTCATTTTGGTCCAGTTTTGTAGTAGAGGGGTTCCATGTAGATCTGGGAACATTTTTTTTTCCAGAGCAGTCTGCCACAGTGCCAGAATAATTGACAAACTCTTCCTGTTCTGGCAAGTGAATGAGGTGATAATGAGGCTTTTATGGTTGTTTCGTGGTTGTTTCAAATCGGTGAGCTCTGTTGCTCTGTCCCAGCTTCTGCCAACCTAGCAGTTTAAAAGCACACCAGTGCAAGTAGATAAATAGGTACCACTGTGGCGGGAAGGTAAACAGTGTTTTCGTGCACTCTGGCATCCATCACAATGTCCTGTTGTGCCAGAAGCGGTTTAGTCATGCTGACCACATGACCTGGAAAGCTGTCTGTGGACAAACACCAGCTCCCTTGGCCTGAAAGCGAGATGAGCACAGCACCCATATGGAAGTGAGAGCTGGACCATAAAGAAGGCTGATCACCGAAGAATTGATGCTTTTCAATTATGGTGCTGGAGGAGACTCTTGATAGTCCCATGGACTGAAAGAAGATCAAACCTATCCATTCTTAAGGAAATCAGCCCTGAGTGCTCACTGGAAGGACAGATCCTGAAGCTGAGGCTCCAATATTTTGGCCACCTCATGAGAAGAGAAGACTCCTTGGAAAAGACCCTGATGTTGGGAAAGATTGAGGGCACAAGGAGAAGGGGACGACAGAGGACGAGATGGTTGGACAGTGTTCTCAAAGCTACCAACATGAGTCTGACCAAACTGCGGGAGGCAGTGGAAGACAGGAGTGCCTGGCGTGCTCTGGTCCATGGGGTCACAAAGAGTTGGACATGATTAAACGACTAAACAACAACAACATTGAGCTATATACTGCTGCTGGGGGTGGGTTGCACGCACAGCTATCTGCATTTTTGGACTCTTCTTGGAGCATGGCTATGGACACCCCTTAGGGGTGTGGCTGTAGGGACTATCACTATGAGCCCTTGCACTTCAAAATTTATCAAAATTGTTCCATGTATTATAATTACAAAGGTGTCTATTAGGCATTCACATTAAAAAAAATACACACACCTCAAAGGCTATTTAAGCCACCTGTGAGAAAATTCCTTCCCTTTTTTTCGGGTGAGGCTGTTGCTTAATGCTCTCCAAATTGCAATTCTAGTCTAGCTCCTGGTTTCTGAAAGAAAGAGGAAAGCATTTTCTCCCTTTTAAGATCTCAATTAGATTTGGCTTTGAAGGGAACATATAAAATGCTTAGGTTCACTTTTTTCTTTTTAAAGCCATGTTCAGCTTCTCCAAAGGGATGTTTGGGGAGGGGGGGCACTGAATGGGGAGTGCTCCTGAATGAGGTTTTTAAACATCCCTTTGACAGAGTCATTTGATTTTTACAGCAAGAACCCACAGTCGGCCTGAGCTCACCACAGAGGCATTGCCTCAGGCAGTACAAGAGTTTATAGCCTAGGTCAGGGATCCCAATGCATCTTTTACAAGTACTCTCAAATGGCACTTTAGCCTTTGGCAGGCAGGTGTAAGTCGGAAGAGGCTGCTGCACACAGAAGAAAAGGAGCATCATCCCTGTTATCTGCAAGGGCAAATGAGCAGCAGATAAAAACTCAGGAAGGAAATGTGAGAGGACTTTAGGCTGGGGATGTGGAAACACACCAAGCCTAAAGAAAGTGCACAAAATATTGCTGTCAAAGAATTTGTTCAGCAGTCTTCCCTTTCATATGAACAATCTCTTTCATATGAATATTAGCTCAAATATTGTACAGTACTACCTAAAATAGTATCATTTGTATCCAGTTGGTGTTGATATCAGCTTTGATTAGTTTGACTTACCCAAATGCTTTCCTAAGGATAAGGAGCCAAAACCACAGTCTTTTCTCATTCCTGCTGCTTGTCTTAATACCAGCAAGGATCTTTCCACACCACACATTTTCCATAGTTGCATTATACTCGCTCAATTTTAAGAGGTCTTCGTGATACTGTCATCAGTGCCCTCCTGTTCTTCCATCTTTTGTCGAAGCACAGAAAATCCAACTTTTAAATTAAAAGTATGTAAATAACTGATGGTGTGCTTTTGACTAATACAGTGCTATATAAGGTGAATGAGCCTATCACCTGCATCCATGTTTTCATGCACCTTCTGGTTACCTTGTTAGTCAAAAATACAGGGGTTTTTTATTCAATCTTGTGATTTTTTTTTGGCCAATTTTATATTTAGAAACTATTAAAATGTTCACAGGAATAATGTAAGATGAAAATATGTTTTGGTGCCATTTTATTCAAATTTATAACATTATTGAAGTAATCACATCAATCATATTGTGCTTTTAAGAAATGTTTTAGCACACTTCTTAATGATTTAAAATTCTGATGGGAGGTCAGAAAAAATATTAAAGTGGGGTGATCGGGTGAATTCTCTTTTCCCATCTATAGAGCCATGCCATGCCCTGTATACTGTAAGAAACACAGTAGGATATATACCACACAAAATGCAGTATTTTCAAGTTATACAACTACAATTCTGCATGCAAGTTACAGTGGGAGAGAAGGAATTGGATAGCATTAGGAGCCATCAGGATGGAAGTAGGGAATTCTGAAGTAGGGAAGAAGAAGAATTACTGGGCAGGGTGGTGATGGATCCAAAGTACTAACAGTGCTGAACTAGCTGTGCTAGCTCCAAGTTGCTGGATAGATCTAGGATCCAGTGGATCCTTGGCTGGCCCAGCTCTGCCCTGCCCTCATATAGGGGCCTTAGTCTTCCAGTTTGAGAACTGCTGGCAATAGTTTGGCAAGAGCCCATTTTGTTGGCAGGCAATGTGGGGCACTCTGTGATAGCTGAGCCTTGCTGCTCACTAGCAGGTGAGGGGAAAACTTCCAACACACACAGCAGCAGCAGCTTGGGGGTGGGTGGGTGTGTCTCAGTATTGCTCTGCCTGTTGTGGAAAGTCATACTATTTTCTGTGACTCAGTTTTCTACCTGTAAAACTGAATAACAGCATAAAGGAATGATATTAAAGCAGTGAGTACATCTACTACTAGATTAATAGCTACCTATACAGAAAGGTGTACTAAAATGATTTCATGTCCTAAAAACTTATTAACCACCCAGTTAATAAGTAAGGAGGAGCATCCTGATGGAACTGTCTCCATCCACTCCCTGTTGGTTATGCTACTACGTTATTCTGTTTAGAAATGGAGTTATCCAGGCAGAACCTGCCAGGTAACAGTTGAAATCTCCCCAACCTGGTGATGGTAGGTGACCATCGTTGCCCAAGACCCAGAAACCATGAAGTTATGTCAGTAAAAGCAGTTGGCATATCTTCACTCAAAGCAGAAGAAAACTCATGGCCAAACAAGGGCTGCTTCAAGAGGAAAAGCCCCAGGTAAATCTTCTCCTGCTTTGGTCTGGCTCATGCCAAGAGGCTGAGAAACCAAGTTTAAATCACAGGAAATCCTCACAAAGCTGCCTTCAGTAAGCTGTGTGCGCTCCCAGAGTTTCATGTTCCGACACACCTCCTCTCCCTGTTTGTAAAACAATCTTTTTAATTTTCTGGTTGGCTTGGCAAATCACAGCTGCTCGTTCCCCAGAGCTGCCGAGTGCATTTGCTCAGGTTCCTATTTACATACAGTTGGGCTTTTAATTTCCTTCTCACCACACATTTTATAAAGAAACCATCTGAAATGCTGCAGATGGCTGAGAGGGGGGAACCATCTACAGGTCTCAGATCTGAAAGCCCAGCGTGAAAAAGGCGAATTTCACTTAACAACAGAGCCCCTGGTTTGTTGTGGATGCCCCATGGCGAGGGTTGGCTTTCCACTCATTATTTCTTTAACTCAATAGCTTTTACAGTTACCCAGTCTGAGCCAAGGTACTTGAGTAATAATTGATACATGCCACTGAGAGAGGCTTATTAAACACTAGCTTTTGAAGGGTGAAAGTGGCTGTCCTCACAGGTGGTAACAAGCAGAGAGAAACCCGGGACTGGAGGGAAAATTAGCTCTCCTTCAGCATCTGTTATCACAATTACAATACGAAAAGGGCTGCCACAAGAAGACTCCTCCTGCAAACGCCCCCATTCTAGAAAATGATAGGGATTTTCCCAGCTTGCTGCATAATGCAGCTGAGTTAATTACTGCCATTTTGCAGAGAACTGCCCAGTCCCACTTCCAAACAAATCCTGAATAGAAACATAGAGTAGGGAACAGGAATTACTAATTCACTAGCAATGGGGCTGATTGGCAACAGGGATTCTCCTTTGCAGGTTGGGGGGGGGGACTAATTGGCGCACTGTAGTGATTAATACACTACAATTTGTACACATGGTGATTATGGAGATAATTTATGCATTCCACCAATGATTATTTCTGCACTATTAAAATCAGTAGCACTATTAAAAGCAGATTATATATATATATATATATATATATATATATATATATATATATATGAAAGAGAGTTCATCTCCTTAATACAGATACAGTATTTGAATTTCACACACCACATTAGAAGTGCCATATACAGTAGATGATCATTGCCTCAAAAAGATTACACTTTTTTTTAAAAAAAAGTATCTTGGCTATTCTGTTTTATGAAAGCGTTCTTGAACCTTTTAAACACTGTTAATTAAATTAACAGCAATAGAGCTCAAACTCTCAAGAACTTTGAGCCCCGCTAGGCTTCAGACAAGTCAAATAAGAGGCAAAAAGCTGGTCAGCCAAGCTCTTAAAATATTCACCTGTTGTCTCTCAACTCATATACAGGGATAAAATATTTCTCAGCATGTTTATAAGATCATATTTGCTTTGCCTCCATGTACCCCTGCTTTATGTTTAAGAGCAAAGTAGGTTAGAGATCCATAGTGGCATCTGTTTGTGTGTAATTTCATTTTGGCTTAAGAGCTTCGACAAGTCCCACTGGAAGCAGTCAGAATTTAGCACACATGGATAAGATTGAGCTACACAAGTATGTGATCTCAAAATATGTTTGGATGGAAGATCTGTTTTTAAAAGGATATCTTAAGAGTAGTTCACAAGGCAGAATTAGCCTATTGAAAAGATAGGTTGAAGGCTGGGGAAAGCACTGGTTTCTTATCACATGCCTGATTCAGACCTGATCCATACATCTCACATATTCAACACAGTTAAGAGTGTGATGTTCTGCATGTATACTCAGTCAGAAGTAAATTGCATTGAATGCAGTGAGATTCACTGTCAGGTAAGTATGTGTGTAGGATTCAGACTTTAACAACAACGACAACAATAATAAATAAATTCATTATTTATATGCCGCCCCTCTGACTGGGTTGCCCCAGCCACTCTGGGCGGCTTTAGAAGTGTGGTTGTTGTGCAAACTGATTCTATGTATTCTCAGTTGGAAGTAAGTCCTCCTACCTAAGTTTGAAATCCTGTGCACACTTACTTGTCATGGGAATAAGCCCTATGGACACAGTGGGGCTCACCTTTGAGTAAACATGCAGTTGACTAAGCTGTTAATAAAGCTGTGAGCCTAAGCTGTTCAATGGTATTTACTCACTGGTAAGTCATAGGTTTGGGAGAGAACTAAATAAACTGTTTGGATCTAAACGTACCTATTTAAAAATATATTATTGACTCAGCATGCAGAGTTTAGATGTACTCAGATGCATCGTATTCTTTTGTCAGTTTCCTCATTTAAACAGGACCTGTGTTAAGCGTTGTGATAATTGGTTCATTAAAAACAGACACCCGTTAATGAGAAAGGGATAATAGCTTTAATGCACAGGGGGAGTGATAGTATAGGGCACATGTCTTTATTCTGAAACCCTAACAGCTTATTCCTTTTACTAATAAGATTGGTTTATTGTGACTCTGCATGTTTACAAATCCCATGCATAAGTTATTGACAGGTTCTGAAATGCCATTAGGAAGGCACACTGCTCTCGAAACATTGGAGCCTGGCCTTATATTTGCTCAGATACTCTGGGCACAACCAAATGTCATTCTGTGGTGGTATCAATATTCGAGCAGATCTGCTTGTAAGTGGCCAGTTCTAGGCATAAATATTTCACAATTGTGACAGATAAACTCAGCCCTGCACCCAGTGAAAGCTTCTCTGGATGTTAGCCATGACTTTACAAGAAGCCTCTGCTGAGACAGCAGAAGCAGGAATAAATGTTCATTTTGGCAAAGTTAGCAACTACTTCTATGGTGGCTGGGGCAGCCCACTCAGCAGTGCAAACCACAAGACCTCCTCTCCCTTGGAGATTGTAGCCATTCTTCCTCATAATGCAAGTAAAGCAAACTAAGCTAGCTTGATCAAAGTTCAGAATTTGGACAAAGGATTGATAACGACTTAGGTTTGTTTGTTTGAGGAAAAACTGTGTGACATGTTTTTTAACATAGCCTGAGATGAATGTAGGATTGATTTTGGTAAAAAAAAATAGAAACTGCGGAAAACCACACAGGTACAGAACCAAAAATAGCTGAACAAATAAGGAATGGAATGCGATAACTTGATATGTGTTTTGCACATCAGTCTTCATCATTCCTTATTTGTTCAACTATTTTATGCTTGGGAACCTGTTTTATTCTGAGTCAGGCCAGAATTTCAGATGACATCTCTCCCAGTCCTACATGAAGATGCCACGTTTTTGCATTTTTTTGTTGCAAATGGACTTGCAATGGAAAATATATGTGGTGCCTGGCTTCCCTTAATGCCCTAAGCACATGCTTATTTTGCTTAATCTAACCCTGGGTAGATACCCTAAAGGTGGATTATCTGATGTTGGCTCATGGCCCTGAATTAGGGCAGGGTGGGGAACCTGTGGCCCTCCAGATGTTGTTGGACTTCAACTCTCACCAGCCGCAACCAGCATGGCCAATGACCGGAGAGGATGGGAGCTGTATTCCAGCAAGTGTACCAGCTCAAAGGGACTGAGCCCTTTTGGCCCTCCCTATATTTTTGGGGTCGGGGTGCCCCCACTCCATATTCCAGAGGTGAAGCACAGAGCCAACTGTGGTGTGGCTCCAGTGACTGGCTCCTCCTCTTCCTGCCATAGAGGGGAAGGAGGGCTGAAGCAGTCTCCTGGTGGAGGGGGCAACAAGAGGAAGTGAAGAAGGAGCCACCAGCCAATGAAGGCACACAGCCACCACATTTGTCTCCACCCCAGCTACTCCCAATGTCCTGACATCACGCTTGTTACATTGGGACGTCACAACATACACGCACACGGCATTGCCCCCCCCCTCGACAAATCGCCCTCATGAGCTGGCACCTCTGATCTGGAAAACCATGTTCCGCTCTCCTCCCCTAAATTGTTGTAGAGTATTAATATTTGTTTCTATATTTATTACATTGTGTAAGGGGCTATTCTATTAAGGGCTTTGCAATTTGTTGACGGGGGATGAACCAAATATAAAAACCTTGCACTCATAATAGGGCAATATTGCAGCATGAAGTACACAAGAAAGAAGGTGTATGTCTTAAGCAGAGGTAGGAAGGCAAAAAGCATTAAGGTGAAAAACATTCCAATGATGTTAGGAAGAACTTGCAATAATATTTCACACAGAATGGGAAAGTATCTAATGGATGGATATCACTTTTAAAAGAGTGAACAATGGGAAAGGCTTACAATAATATTTCACAAATTGGAAAGAAAGGGTCTCTTAAAAGTGGTAACATTTGAGATGAGTGGCACAGTCATTTATGAAGCACTTAGAGCTTAAATTTCCCCCAGACAAAAGTTCTGTCATTCTTGCAAAGTGCCTCATGATGACATATAATGTGGGCAAAGTGGCATGCACACATACCCAAAGGAGAGCAGGAACAGCATCATAAAAAGGTTTTCTATTGACACAAGATAATAAGGGATGATAACTCTAACTCTGCTTGCAAATCTATTGTCCTCTAAGAGGCTTGCTCCTTTCCCATCATTAAAAAAGAAACCTGCAAAAAAGGTGCAACATTTGTGATTCATGCTATTATTCCTAAAGTCTGATATGATATCATCTTTCCTAGATTAATGATATATTCCTGTGAAAAGCATAGTTAGGTTTATGACTCTTGTTAACTTCATCCAGTGTAGTTGGATCCTGTTCATTGTAAAGAAAGAAACTGGAGTTTACTAATGGTGTGGGTGTGTGGGTGTACACACATACCGGTATATGAAATCAACTAAAGTCCTCTTGAAGTGTTCTTCATCCATGTTAAATAAATGCACAGTGAGCTCCCAAGAGCGAACATGCTAACTCCACTCCAGCACCCTGCACAAGTTGGAGGGTGGCCTTCTGAAATGGAGAGCTTCCTATAATTGTATAGACTCCCCGTGCATTTTAGAACCTTGATTTTTCCACAAGTACAGGAGGTGCCACCAATACAAGAAGTTTGCCTTCCCATTTGTGGAGGGCAACTGGAATGGTGGAGGGCAACTGGAAAGCTATGGTTTTCCCAGTAGTGATGTGTGGAAGTGAGAGCTGGACCATAAAGAAGGCTGATCGCCGAAGAATTGATGCTTTTGAATTATGGTGCTGGAGGAGACTCTTGAGAGTCCCATGGACTGCAAGAAGATCAAACCTATCCATTCTGTAGGAAATCAGCCCTGAGTGCTCCCTGGAAGGACAGATCGTGAAGCTGAGGCTCCAATACTTTGGCCACCTCATGAGAAGAGAAGAATCCTTGGAAAAGACCCTGATGTTGGGAAAGATTGAGGGCACTAGGAGAAGGGGACGACAGAGGACAAGATGGTTGGACAGTGTTCTCGAAGCTACGAACATGAGTTTGACCAAACTGCGGGAGGCAGTGCAAGACAGGAGTGCCTGGCGTGCTATGGTCCATGGGGTCACGAAGAGTCGGACACGACTAAACGACTAAACAACAACAACAACAACAACAACAACAACAACAACTGGAATGGTGACAGTGAGTGGAAACACTAAACTTGTCCCCACATCCCCTCTCAGATGTTTACGTCTATCAGAAAATGAACACATGGAGAGGGCTTGGGAACCATAGTGGATAGCACATCTGTGGCTTCTATTTATGTGTGACCTGGGAATGGTCACCAGGTCACACCTTTCTGTTTCCCATCTGTAAAATGTGAACAATATTTCATTGATCTTTATTTATAGGCTACTTTTCTTATATATGACCCAGTTCTCTATTCATGTTGATCACTCACTCATACAATGAACAATCAATGCTGTATCTTCATTATGTGCTAAACAATTTTCAAGGAATATAATATGTGTTGCAATATTTAAACAGCATAGATGGGTGATTTTTGGTCCCTATTAGACAAAAGATTCCCCTCAAAACTATAAATCAGATTGCTCATTAGATAATCTAATTGCTAGATAATATTCCTTCTTATCAAAAGGCAAGCTTTGATACACTATGCCTCATAACGACAATGACTTTAGAATAGCTTTGTCAAATTTGGACATAAAGAATGCTGGTATTTGGGTGTGGGGTTAGAGCCAATGGCCCAGCCTGAAGCAGGTTCAGTTGCAGCTTAAATGTTTCAGGTACAGGGGCAGTATGTGGAGTCAGGGGCAGAGAGCAGCAGTCAAGAGATTAGTGTAAGCATTTGAGGGAAGAAACCATCTGGATAATGATGATTACACAGAGTTACCAGAATTAAAAGCCCCCACAAAAGGTTTGTGCAATATGTGCTTACAGGAAGTCCCTGGTTACCCCTGCCACCAAGCAGCACATGTGTACATGATAGAAGTCCATCACAGTTCTGCTTAACACAATCCAGATTCCAATTGTGCCATATGCACGAAGCAAATACTCAGACTAGTTTATTTGGGTAGTTTTGCAGAAGGAGTTTTTGTCTGTTGGCTGGATGCTAATTGTATGTTTTCAGTGTGGACTTCTGTGAAGACATAATCTTACTTGTTAAAAGGTAGGAGAGTGTTCAACCAGCACAGGTTTGATTTTGTTGGGGTTTTTGCTTTTACAGAGCATTGGAAGTATTTTATTTTCTCTGTGCTGGCTTTCATATTCAACAACAGAGTCAAGTGTTTTTAATCAATATTAGAGGGAGATTTTAGTAATTCCCTCCAGAAATTATTTGGAACCAGCGTCAGGTAACTCTGTTGCCAGACCCAGCTTCTGTTACAGCATGGAAATAGTCTCAACTGGGAAAAGAACAAAAACAAGTCTTCATACTTGCAACAAAGATTTATTACTCTGTAATACAAGGGGGGAAGAACCATCAAAAACCTGGGTGGCTATCAAAGTGCTTAACTTTATGGTCCCCGATCAAGATGAAATAATTGTTCTACCTAACACCATTACACTGACATTTTTCTACACTCATGCCACTTAATGAAAATAAAGGGTCACTTCTCCCTTTATAATGAACTACATCTTCAATATTTCAGAAAGATTTTTATGTCTCATCTCCACCACTTGGTTGTAAAATTCATGCCACTCCTCTGAGATTCACTGGGCAGTGGGCAGAAAGATAGAAACGGCAGGCAATATTTGGACTGCAGTATGTGTTCTGTAGCTGCTGTTGTAATTCTACTTGGGTGTTGTGAGCTAGTCCATGCTTTGCAATCCTGACTGAAACTCTGGAGAGCACCTGCCAATCAGTGCAGACAATACTGAGCTCAACAGATCAATGATATGATTCAAGTTTCAGTAACTGTCATCCTTGGGCAGATTCCAGTGCCCTGGATCCTTCACAGAACCCACTGTTGACCCCTGTCCAATGGCTCCTTTTCCCACTACTCCAGTGAGTGCTGGCCTGGGGTTGTTTGCAGCCACCATTTAAACTCTGTTCAATGCTCCAGAGTACCCCAATATAGTGTCGCTCTTTGGGGTCACTGTTTAAATTTCCCAAATGTTATAGAGCTGGTGAGTAAAAGCCTAAAGATCAGGATATCAGCTGTGAAGTTATTAGGCAGTGATAAGTAAGGTACTCTGTCTCAACCTCAATCGTCTAGTCTGCAATATGGGGGGTAATAATACTGACTTAGCTTATGAGTTTGTCGTTAAGTACATTAAAGGTTCGTTGTTAAGTGCAACAAAGTGCCCATACCTTAAAGTCAGAGGAAGCTTGACTGGTGGTCCTCATGCAGAACGAGAACCGATGTAAGGACATTATTGCTGGCAACGCCATATCTGTTGAATGCTCATTAATGAGATGTGCCTAGCCACACCAAACTGCTTCTGGAAGATAGGGACTGTGATGGCAGGGACTGTGACTATAACAATTTATTAGTAGTTTGATTTTGATGCTTGTATTATGAGAGGCATTGTGATAATTGTTCTTAAGTTCTTGTGTTGTAAACTGCCCCATGGCCTTTGGGTGAAGCCCAGTTCTTTTCTTAATGAATAAATTGCAACTTGATCATGTACGCAAAGCATTTTGATTGAGCATTTCAAAACAAAATGAAAGTAAGCAAACACCAAGCAGGAGGAGGAGGGGTGCTCTGGTACATTTGAAAGAAATGCAAATGGTACCTTCAAAGAGTACCAACAAAACACTCACTGGCTCCTACCCACTGCCATCTATTGCCAGTATGGGAGGCATTAGCAGAAGTAGGTTCCACCAGAGGGCACAATGCCAAGCCTGGAGCCAGTCCTGAATATAAGGGGGTCCCTTTACCTTTACCTTACTATGTTCCCGTTGTTGTTTAGTCATTTAGTCGTGCCCGACTCTTCATGACCCCATGGACCAGAGCACGCCAGGCACTCCTGTCTTCCACTGCCTCCCGCAGTTTGGTCAAACTCATGTTCGTAGCTTCGAGAACACTGTCCAACCATCTCATCCTCTGTCGTCCCCTTCTCCTAGTGCCCTTAATCTTTCCCAGCATCAGGGTCTTTTCCAGGGAGTCTTCTCTTCTCATGAGGTAGCCAAAGTATTGGAGCCTCAGCTTCACGATCTGTCCTTCCAGGGAGCACTCAGGGCTGATTTCCTTCAGAATGGATAGGTTTGATCTTCTTGCAGTCCATGGGACTGCTGTCACTATCTACAGTGATCAAGGAGCCCAAGAAAGTAAAATCTCTCACTGCCTCCATTTCTTCCCCTTCTATTTGCCAGGAGGTGATGTTGAGCTTCAGACCATATTTTGTGCTCTCTATGTTCCTATGCTACATAAACTGTCAGTACACCACTGGAAGCATCTGGTAATTGTCCAGGTTTTTTTTCCAGCTAGAACTCACTGGAACTCAGTTACGACACCTCTCAGGTGGGTGCCATTACCATTCTAATGGAATGAGGGAGGTGTTCATGATGAGTTTCGATACCTCTTTTTCCACTGCTAAAAAATGTTAAGACATCAGTGGCCTTTAAATAATAATGTGTTCTCTAATAACTGTATTGATGAGGGGATGCGATTGGGATGCTCTTGTTTTTTACTGCACAACATAGAGAACATGGGAAATAGTGTTTTGAAACCCTGAAACGCTATATCTTCCCAGGTTGTGAACATCTGCACTAGAGTACCCTTGGGCTAAAAGTGGCATTAACATTTGTGTTTCACCCAAAGAATGGGACTATTTAAATTCATGGGTTTGGGGGGCTAGCGGCTTGTTTTTGACTCCGACACCTCAAGCTAATACACCCAGTCTGAACTGTGAGTCTTAAACAGATGACAGAAAATGAATTATTTCTTTGGACCCTGGGGGACCGTCTGTAATAGAACAAGGTTTGCACAATTTATTCCTGGATAAAGAAATACCTCCTTTTATCTTCCTTTCTATTTTTCCGGTTCGCTGCCAAAATTGCCTCTATAATATATAATTTTTTTAATTTAAAAATTCATTTTCATTTTTCAAGACATAGGGAGCTCACCACAAGATAAGGAGTCCATCTGTCTTGAAGAAAAAGGATATAGGATTTTTGTGTCACTAATCCGGTAACGTCTTAAATGATTGTGCCACTTAGAAATGCTTTCTTCATATTTATGAAATGATTATTTGACAGAGAGAGACATTTAATATTGTTAAAATAATTACTGTGCCTGTTTAATACATCAGTTTGAATTGTTATCAGGCAAACTATGAAATGTGGGATAATTTCATAAATAATTATAAAGCCTTTTAGGAAATGGCACCTTAATGCAAAGCATTGTTGCTAATCCTTTTTTTATTCACAAACACAGAAATAACAATTAGATTTATGAAATGAAGAAGGGCTGTATGTGGCACAAGAGAAAGTGGGCGAGAGTACAAGGCTGGAGTCCATATTCTACTACAAGTAAATCTCACTATTGGGAGAAAGGAAGCAATCAGACCTTAAACTAACGTCCGTCACCTTGTTTTTCAATACATAGATTTTTATATCACAGTTTGCCTGCAGCTTTACTGAGATCCAGCTGAGATTCTGTTTCTCCAGAAGTTAAAAAACAAAACAAAAAGCCATTCTCAAGTTTTTTATGGATGGCTGCTCTGACTTCAACAGATATGTGACATTATCCAGTGCACTCTCATTCATAGTGACCTTTTACTACCGGTAGCTATTTTTAGGGAAAAATACACAACACTTTCTAGTAGCTAGAAGGGAGTGGCTAGAAGGCTGCCTTGATATGAAACCATGTACAAATATTTTATAATGAAATGTTGACCACTCAGAGTAGTTTGTCCGTATATTTTCAAATTATATATTGTAAAACAATAAAACATCATTTAATTGATATAAACAGACTCACAACATAACAAAATAAGTGAAGATGGGTCATTACATATAAATTTAATACCAATAAGAAATATCCTAAATAAAAGGGTTTTCGAAGCATGCTTTAAATGCTTAGCCTGCATCCTAAGCATACTGAAGTTCAAGGAAGTAGAGTTTGCTATCCATTTCTCCACCCTATAACTATCTGCAACCTCTGGGGGGTCAGAGGGAATGTATGGGGTGGGCTTCTGTGGGAAGGAAGGAACAGGAACCAGGAGTGCCAACTTGGCCCCACGACCATGGGTGCCCAAAATTGTGGGTGCCATTCAGCATGCATGGTCCTGGCACCAAAATTTGCGGGTGCCCAGACCATGCATGCTGAAATTGTGGGTGCTTGGGAGTTGGTGCCTATGACAGGAAATGTTCCTTCTGTAAATGCCCTTTTCTTGGGATCCTAGACATAGAGAACAACGAGGCCTTCAGAACCAAGCAGCACCCTAACTTGAAACTGTAATCAAATTGATATTGTAACTGGCAAAGGATAACTATTTTATCCTACCAACTTGCTCCTTTCACCTTCCTGGCAGATGCATTTTGAACCAATTGAAACTTCTGAGTTGTCTCAGTAGAGATCATTGCTGTATTCCAATTTGGATGTCACCAGAACATGCGTAACTGAAGCCAGGCCTCCTTTCTCCAGATAAGGAGAAAATCAGCCAAAGTGAATAGAAGGCACTACTGGGTCACCAGTGCCACTTGAGTATATCAAGTTATCACTGGGTTCTGCTGAGTCCCCAAACCACAAACTTGGTCATTTAAGGAGTGACTGTATCTCCATCCAGAATGGCTTGTATAACCCCATCTTCTTTTATCTGAAGAAGTGTGCATGCACACGAAAGCTCATACCAAAATAAAAACTTAGTTGGTCTTTAAGGTGCTACTGAAGGAATTTTTTTATTTCCCATCTTCTTTTGCATCATTTCCCACTAACCATACTTCCGTCATGGCTGGATTAAGCTTCAACTTTCTTTGCCCTCCTCACCCATTCCAGTACTGTCTTCAGACAATGGTTCAAGCTATCCACCCCTCCCTGGGACGATATTGGAGGTGGGAGCTGAGTGATTTCAGCATATTGGGTGGCCCTTCAGACCAATGGCTTCATGTAGATTTCAAAAAGCATGGGTTACAAAATGGAACCCTGCAGTACCCCATAGGCAAAAGGTCCTGGGGACAGAGTACAATTCTCTCAGTATCAGGGATCAATGCTTCAGGAAGTGCCAGAGCCACCAGAGGTGATTCCACTTGCTGCCCAGAAGTAAGAGCAGAGAAGCACTCTTGACCTCCTTTCTCCATTTTTACTTTTGTTTTTCAAAAACTATTTCCCTCCCATTGAAAACATTAGGAGGGAAATGAATGGGATTTATTTATGCCAGCACCTGTGATGATGTAATTTTTTTTCTGGGTTTGGGGGCATGTTAGAGGACCAGGAAGGTATTGGATCCTTCAGATCAAGCCTTCCTCTAGTTCTCTGCCCAAACCTCCACAGGCCCCCTTTCTGGTGCTACTGACATCAGTGCTACAGTGTCAGTAGGGCCAGGGGCACGAAGGTTTCCATAGTGGAGGAGAGGGGAAAGTTGACATTAAATCTTCCTCTCCTACATGAGAGCTCTCTCTCCTGTCTTGTCTGTCTGTCTAGCTAGCTAGCTACCATACTTTACTAATATTTGAACACAGCCTGTGATTATTATACTTGTGTTTTGATGCCCTTATAAATATCTCATTGTCAAATTAAAATAAAATTCCTTATGTGTCCCAAACTGCTGTCCTATCCATTTTGTTTTTGCCAGAGCCTGAAACTGCTAGTAAGGACTGATTCAGTACTTATTTGGGAGGAAATGTACCACCAAAGGGTTAGATTTCTTGTCTAGTGTAAACCTCCTTGTTGAATATATACAAGCTTCTACTAGTCTGAAAATAACTCAGCTGGTTCTGATGATGTTAACTTGGAACTTGGTGTCTGTCTTCAAAGTAACATTTAGTGGCTGCTTTCACAGTCAGTTCTTCTGTTCTATACGTTCTAAAGTTGATACTCATTTAATATGACACCAAGTACTGTAGTTAGGATAGGTGAGACAACTCTGGGAACCGGGTTGCCAACTTGAATAAAATATAGGGGCAGGTAAGCACCACCCTGTATAATTGATCACATGGTGTGGTGCATGCACACAATTTGAAAGGCAATGCCCATCAAGTTTGTGGAGGCCTGGCCCCCTGAAATATTTTATTGTGGGGGGGTCAAAGACTCCTTGACCCCTAGGAGTTGGCTTCTATGCTGGGGAAATGGCTGAAGGGTTGATTTTTTTAAAAAAAAAAACACCCTCATAAATGGAAATCATTAGTGCCCCACAAACAGTCCTCACTCCAAGATTGCCTGGCACTTACCATAAGTCTCATATCTGGCCCAGAAGTTCAAGTGCTTCCTTTCCGCCAACACTGCTGCTGCTGCTGCTGCTGCTGCTAACCACCCCACTGTGGACAAAGGCTGTGACTAAGCAAGTAACCCTATGAATCAGCCATGTTCCTTCCTGTCCTTGCTTTTGGGAAATAGCCATAAGGTGACTAGTTTAATTGTGTACACACTGGGAAACCAATGCAGAAGGTAACCCAGTGAACCTTCCCTTGTCTGGCAATCAACCCAGAAGTTCAAAACTGGCCAGGCCAGCCACAAACCAGGAAGCTGGTGACCCTAGTGCCTTCAAGGTGGTCTTGTCCAACTACCATCAGCCTCAGCCAGCATAGTAATCAGAAGTGGACTGCATTGCAGGGTGCTGTAGAATTTGCATTAGTAGGACTTTTTTCTTTCACACTAAATACCAAAGGAGGGAATGATGAGGGCTAGAAACATTTGGTTTTTTAAGACCACTGAGATTCTCAGGTTGCCAAACTTCTGCAACAGACTTCATTTTCCTCCCCCAACAATGGCCACAGGTTCTCTAAATGAAACCCAGGAGGAATAGCATATTTTGAAAGAAGTTTAGATGCTGTGCTTAACATTATTCATGGGTTTTTCATGGAGGAAGCAAATGTTAATTTTTGTGTTAAAGACATGTGTAAGTTTTTTTTTAAAAAAAAGTTTTATTATTTTAGTAATGTTTTTCTCCTGATTTGCAAGAGAGCATCTGGAACTGTCAGCTGAGCAGTACATCACATCTTAGTGATGCTGTCACTGAGAGACATGGTGGAACGAAAACAAAAGAGGTGACAAATTGTGCCCCCCCTCTCATAATTAGCCAAAATATCTCAGTATGAAGTAAAGCATGGTTCTTAATTAAGAAGCAGGCGGGAAGTTATTTTTCAAAAAATTGCCGTTCTCTCCCCCAACCCTCAAATAATTATATTTGCAAGGGAGAATTATATTTCAGTTAGATGCACAGACTGAACGCCCAGTCCCCAGTGTAGCAATTAATATTTCACACCTGCTAAGCAGAGCGGTGGCAGAAGGAGAGAGGGGAATAGCATTGAAAAGGGAAGGTTGAAATGTGAGGGTCCAAGGTTTTTTAAGTGTGAAGTAGCAAAAAACCAAATGCCTTTTGTCACACAGCGAACTGTGAGGTGATACCATTGTTACTGAAGCCTGGACAGTGGGAAGAGGCTTTGTAAAAATGAATGTCTGTGAAATAACGATTTGGGAGGAAATAGCCTCTGAGCTGGAGCATCTATAAGGATCAGAAGGAACATCAGCTCTGAAATGAAAGGAAAAGCTTTCTGAAGATAGGTTTTATGATCAGTAAAAAGTGCTGTGTGTGGTATCCTGAAGCCCTCATAGTTGCTTGCTTCATTTTACCACATTGTTTGAGTGCTTTGGGATTTAAATACAGTGGTACCTCTGGTTAAGAACTTAATTCGTTCCGGAGGTCCGTTCTTAACCTGAAACTGTTCTTAACCTGAAGCACCACTTTAGCTAATGGGGCCTCCTGCTGCGATCGCGCCGCCGGAGCACGATTTCTGTTCTCATCCTGAAGCAAAGTTCTTAACCTGAGGTGCTATTTCTGGGTTAGCGGAGTCTGTAACCTGAAGCGTTTGTAAACCGAAGCGTTTGTAACCCAAGGTACCACTTTCTTCCCAGGCAACCCCCTTCATGCACATGGTTCATCACCCCATGATATAGGATGTGCTGTACATCTCATTAAATGGCAATTTGCATAAGCGATAGGGGAGCTTGTATTCCAAGCAGAGTGATGGCGGGGGAAGGCCCCACATGGCCCATGTTAACAGTCCCACAGACAGCCGTCAAACTCAATGTCTGCACCTCAGACATGTTACCTCGCAAGTATCTTGTGTAGTTCTGGTTCATGTTTCTTGTTTCTCCCATAGCTGTAGCCTTGGACTCAAACAGAAACCATACATTGCTCTCAAACATTGTGCTCTCTCGCTCTCTCTTGCTGCTTTAGCTCTAGGTCACATCACTGCCACTTTCAACTCTAAACTCAAGCTTTGTCCTAACTATATCTGAGTTGTGGGAGGGATCTCACATTGAACCCCTTTCCTTTGTTTCCCAACAGCCAAGCTACCACCTCAACACAGGAAACTAGCCTGGCTTATCTTTTAACACTAGCTGGATCCAGGAGTTTGAAGGATCTCACCTACTTCCCCACCCGCCACCCCAACTCATAACAATATAGACTTTTTGCAGCTTCCATTTCTAATTTGGCATATGCCATTTTCTTTTGGATTTCTCTGTAGAGAAGTCTTCAAGGTTTTTCTAGACTTCAGTGCAACAAAAATGTATTGAATCTCAGTTAACAGGGGAAGAGTGAATGCCTTTATACTGTAATCTGTGTATAATGCCCAAAGCATGCAAAATCAAGATACCTATACAAATAGATAGCGTGTGTGTATACAGTATGTGTATATATATGTGTGCGAGCGCGTGTGTGCTCAACAGAAATATATTGTGGACATAATCTAAGGGACTTCTAAATTTCACTATGAGATATTGTAAATAAGCTAGAGACTGCCTCTAGTTACTTACTATGTAGTGAATTTATTTTACATCTATTTCAACCCACTTTTAGCAGTAAAGTTTACATAATTAGAATTGTTCTTGTTTTACCTTCTGGTAGCATTTGCTAATGTGAAAAATCACCAGAATTATATTTAACCACTTTCCAATATATTTCCATCTTACTGTTGCAGAAACTGAATTACGCCTTAGTTAATGTTTATCACTATGCTAAGCTCAAATGCATCAGAGATGTTACACATTTCATGGACTGGTGAAGTCAATAAGATTAAGCTAGTTTAGACGCAGAAGTGGTAATGTGTTTATTTGCTGTTTATTTTTCTGTCAAGTGCCTACATTGCTCTTGACACTATCATTTTCACAGTTACCACATGTCCTTAGCACTGTTGTTGTTGTTTAGTCGTTTAGTCGTGTCCGACTCTTCATGACCCCATGGACCATAGCACTCCTGTCTTCCACTGCCTCCCGCAGTTTGGTCAGACTCATGTTCAATGCACATTTTTAATGTTTCATGTTCAATGCACTATTCAAGCATTATTACTTCCTTGTAGAGGAAGGGTGGGACGCAAGAGTGCCAACTTTGCCCCACGAGCATGCATGGCCCTGGCATCGAAATTTGTGGGTGCCCAGCCCCTTCATGGGGAATTTTGTGGGTGCGGTCCCCAGGGAGTTGGCACCTATGGTGGGAAGCCTCTGATCCATGGGCCACATCTGGCACAGCACAGGCCCAAATTTGGTTGGTTAGATCACTTTATTCCAACATGTATTTATTTCAACAATTTGTATTCTACTTAAGTACAGTCATCTCTAAATATGTGGTGTCAGTTGTAGGACAGGGAGAGATATGGCTAGATCAGCTGTGCAGCCAAGTTCCCCTTGGGGACAGGATTACACAGCCAATCCCTGCAGAAAGCAGATTGGCCAGCTCAATGCTTCGTGCCGGCAACCATAGTTTTGGCAAAGCCCCTTGTGCTGTGGTTCTCAAGTGCCCAACAACCAGCTGGCTATCAGATACTTAGGAATCACTGCACAAAGGACTTTGATAGAAGCAGGAAAGCAGACTGCAGAATGGACTACAGAATGACAAGGGAGTTGGAAATGTGCTAAATAAGGATGAGGAGATGACAGAAAAACCGAATGACTTCTTTGCACCTGCCTTCACTGTGGGAGATGTAAGAGAGATATACCTGTGCCTGAACAGATTTTTTTTTTCCCAGAAGGGAGTCTGAAGCCTCTGAAGTAATAAGGCAAATAGCAGTGACAAGAGATTATTGTTTAACTTTATAACAATTTTAAAAAATAACAAATCACCAAATCCAAATGGTCCTGACCCAAAGTTTTTGGGGGGGAGGCACAAAGGAGATCCAGGATTACAAAGTGCAAAGTCCAGCACATACACTGCCCATTCTCCTAAAATGTGCAGCTTTAAAACGTGGTATGGGAGTGGGGAATAACCCCCCCCCAAAAAAAAAACCCTTTCTTTTCTGGCAACTGGTCTAAAAGTGAATCAAAAACAACTAGACAAACTCAATGTGCATTGTTTTTCCTGATCAGTTGGTTTCTCCAGCACAGAAGGAAAAGCCAGGATTCCTGATTGCAACAGTTATAACTCGTAAAGCCTCTGAACTCAAAAAACACAGTGGGATAGATGTGTCCTGTGTGTAGCCTTATGACTTATAAAAATACAATTCCTTCACAACTCCCGTGGTTACCAAGGCAACCATTTTCTCCCCTACTCCCCAAGATAATGTTGGGATACTGAATATTTCACATCTCTAAATAATAAAAACCCTATGAGGGACAATCTCCTTACTCTATTCACTGGTCTCTCCAGCAACAAAGTCTGCCAGCAGGAGGGGTTACTAGTTGCCTAGCACAAGGAAATTCTCTTCCAACAAAAACATCTGGATGGCATGCATCACAAAAGAGCTAGAATGTCCATGGAGGCCCATCTCATGTCAGGGAATCTCCCCATTCCTGGAGGCTTTCCACCATTTTTGTTGCACTGAAATCTGTTCATTTCTTTTTCCCTGCTGAAGCTAGAAATGTTCAGAGATGTGTGTATTAAACCACCCTCAGGATATATTTTCTTCGTTTCTCGTAGCAGCATAGAACTGTGAAAAATCTCATTTCTTATGCATTTTTAATGTTCCCCATTTTACAGAGTTCAATTATAGAGTTCCTACACCAAATTTCAGTCTTTCTTGTGCCACAGAGCAAGACAGGGGAGGAACAAGATATCTTAATGAATTAGGGATGCGGGTGGTGCTGTGGGTTAAACCACAGAGCCTAGGGCTTGCCATTCAGAAGGTTGGCGGTTCGAAACCCCACGATGGGGTGAGTTCCTGTTGCTCGGTCCTAGCTCCTGCCAACCTAGCAGTTCAAAAGCACATCAAAGTGCAAGTAGATAAACAGCGGGAAGGTAAACGGTGTTTCTGTGTGCTGCCCTGGTTCTTCAGAAGCAGCTTTGTCATGCTGGCCACATGACATGGAAACTGTATGCTGGCTCCCTCAGCCAATAACGCGATATGAGCGCCACAACCCAGAGTCAGTCACAATTGGACCTAATGATCAGGGGTCCCTTTACCTTTACCTTTACCTCTCTGGTCATTATATCTAAAATGGGTTGTTAAGGTATGGGAAAGTTGGTCTCAAGCTGTGGGAGGGGAATAAGCAGATCCTGATTTCTATGTTTATTTGTGTAAACATAACTTCATTCAACCTAAGATACTTCCCAAACAGCACATTTGTGGGTCCAAACATTTCTGATCCTGATAGTCTTCTGATTAGCAGATTATTATTATTATTATTGTAACATAAATGTTCAATATCTTGGGTAAGGGTTCTTCACAGGAAGTGAGCTTTCACAAGTTGCTAACTGAATGTGAGGTGTGTTTTTTTCTTTATTGTGGATGCTAAAAAACCATTTTTTTCTAAAATCGAAAACCTTTGCCTGGGCAATAAAAGTCTGCCACAACACCTTCCAAGAGAAGGAGTGGGAATATTCAACTAACATCAGCATCACTTATACTGCTAATTGCTTGATTAGCATCCCCACAACACACTTCAGCCATCATTTTGGAATGCAGCCATAGTATTTAAAGAATTATAAAATATGAAAGATAAAATGTAAAAAGTGTTTATTTTTGCTATTATTGCAGTGCATCTTTCTGGAGGATTCAGATCAGCATTAGTGGTTGTGAATGTGGAAAGTGAGGTTGGTGATTATTTTGGATGAATTAACCTGAACTTGTGGTCTAGTGCATCCCCTCTTGCATTGGGAAATGAATAGTTTTCTTCTTCTAAGGCATTGCTGATCCCAGGGGCATTTCTGTATTTTTGAGACACACTTTAGGTCAGAGATGGAGAATCAGTGATGCTCCAGAAGTTGCTGTGTTATGGTTCCTATCATCCCTGTTTGTTAACCATTCTGCCTGGAGCTTTTGGGAGATGCATTTGAGCTGGTTTTCTGTGGGTTCATCTCATAATGTTACCATAATGTTTAAAGGCCTATGCAATCAACCAACTCATTATTGCCTGATTGTTGCCCCCATGCCACCCACAAGGAAGGAATTGGAGCAACTGGTTACACCCTTGTGGTAGTGAGCCTTTAAAAGTTCTGCATGAAGATTATCTTAGTATAGGGGAGATGTCACACATGAAAAAGGCTCTGAAAAACAAACAAGCTCTCTGATTGTCATCTGGTTCTAAATAAGACTTAAAAGAATCAAGCAACTCTATCAATGCACATTTAGGTTTTAATTATCCTTGAAAGCAGGTGAGACTAAGAAGACTCATGTGGCATAAATATGCTTCAGGCTCATGATCAAATAACAAAAAGGATTATAGCAGATGCACACACTTCTGCAGAACTGCACGTTGCTAATGTTCATTACCAGTGAGGGATAAAACCCTAAAGATTTGCAACAAGAAGAGCATTTGGCTAATATCTGGGGCATTCGGCTCTCTCTAGGTATTTGTGTAGTTCTCATTGCTGCAGTGCTGCAACATCTGAACATTATGCTTAACTTACTTTACTCACATTATTACTTACTATTATTAGTTTTGTTGTTGAGCCTCTAATGCATGGGTGCTTAACTTGTTGACCTCCAGATGTTGCTGGTGTACAACTCCCATCATCCATTGACCATGTTAGCTGGGGCTGATGGAACCAAGATCTGGATGTTCTCTACCCCTGCTCCAGAGGCTGTTGTAGTACCCGATAGGTAGGCAAGTTCTAATTTCATTTGGCATCACAGCAAGGTTAGGTTGGATCAGCAAGCTGTTCCCATCACTCTTGACTTTGCCCAGAAAGATCTCATTGGCATCCCTTGTACCTGGTTCTTGACAATCTCTGTAACAGTCAGGGCTCATCAGCCGTCATTGTAATGCTAGGCTGTGCTTGCAGCAAGGTGGCTGGAGAGAGCACAAACAGAATAAATAGGACGCTTTGCTCCCTGATAGGTGCCTGGAAGGGGAAGCCTTCTGGGGCTGCTTCCTACCACAGCATCGGAATTGGCACTATATAGCTTTTTGATGAGAGCCCTGATTGAATGCCCCCTCTCGTTCATATGTTTTTCCCAGACCAGGTTTACTTGCAGAAAGACATGAAGGGAGAATTGAAGGTTCTCTAAACAAACAAAGCCACATTTTCCCCCTGATGCAAAAGGTGATCTCAGCATGGTGTTTTGAAATGGCTTTGCTCCCAGTGAATGCCAGCTTGATGTTTTCTGACAGCTATGACAGGCCTCAAACGAGACAATTAATATTTCACAGCTGCCAGGTTTAGACGGTGACAAAAGGAAAAGGAAAGGGGGAGGGCATTGAATAGGAGAGCTTGCTTAAAACATACAAACAAAAACAATGGCAAAAGAAGGGAGTACTGAACTAATGAACAGGCAACTTGATTAATTGTTTTAAAGGAATTCTTGCTAACTTTAAAGGGGGGGTTACACTTGTCCTCATGTAACATGTTGCAGCTCGCATCTCTGTACTGAGAACTAGTGTAGTGAAGAGTATGGGTGATAAATTGAAAAATGCCCGATTCTAGCGTGTTGTCATGGTTAGAATGTTGCACTAGGACCTGGGAGATCGAGATGCAAATCCCCACTCAGACATGAAACTCAGTGGGTGGCCTTGGGCCACTCACTACTTTAATGATAGTCACAAAATGTCTCATGTCCAATGGACAGAACTGAAGGTGGGGATCAACATGCATATAGATTAGTCTGAGCTCATTAAAAAAAACACCATTTGATAACTCGTAAATCAAAGCAAGAATTGACTGAGGTATAAAAAATATATTTTGAGGCAGAGAAACTCAAGTCAACATCAGGGCCCATGACATTGAAAAGAGGAAATAATTTATGTTTTCTTACAGTAAGGAAAGACTGCAGACACGACATCATGGCACCCTCCATCAGGAATGGATAGGGATGATGAAAGAGTTTCACAAAATTGAATTGGTAAATGGAAGGGGAAAGAAGAGTGTGCGGACTGGGGAAGTGAGAGAGGGAAAAGAAAGCAAGGTATAGGAGACAATCAGACATACTCAATGCTAGGAGAATCATCAGTTTTAGAAACAAACCACATTGCATGAATTACCATTTCATCTCTGGGCTAGTTTTGTTACACATGAAAGTACAGTTTCTGGTCTTTTCATATTACAAATCTCTGATGGCCGCTAAATAGGGAAACCCATCAAGATTGTTGTTGTTTAGTCATGGGGTCATCATCTTCGTGACCCCATGGACCAGAGCACGCCAGGCACTCCTGTCTTCCACTGCCTCCCACAGTTTGGTCAAACTCATGTTCGTAGCTTCGAGAACACTGTCCAACCATCTTGTCCTCTGTTGTCCCCTTCTCCTTTTGCCCTCAATCTTTCCCAACATCAGGTTCTTTTCCAGGGAGTCTTCTCTTCTCATGAGGTGGCCAACGTATTGGAGCCTCAGCTTCACGATCTGTCCTTCCAGTGAGCACTCAGGGCTGATTTCCTTAAGAATGGATAGGTTTGATCTTCTTGCAGTCCATGGGACTCTCAAGAGTCCCCTCCAGCACCATAATTCAAAAGCATCAATCCTTTGACGATCAGCCTTCTTTATGGTCCAGCTCTCACTTCCATACATCACTACTGGGAAAACCATAGCTTTAACTATACAGACCTTTGTTGGCAAGGTGATGTCTCTGCTTTTTAAGATGCTGTCTAGGTTTGTTTGAAGCTGAGGCTCCAATACTTTGGCCACCTCATGAGAAGAGAAGACTCCCTGGAAAAGACCCTGGTGTTGGGAAAGATGGAGGGCACTAGGAGAAGGGGACGACAGAGGATGAGATGGTTGGACAGTGTTCTCAAAGATACGAACATGAGTTTGACCACACTGTGGGAGGCAGTGGAAGACAGGAGTGCCTGGCGTGCTATGGTCCATGGGGTCACGAAGAGTCGGACACGACTAAATGACTAAACAACAACAACAAGGTTTGTCATTGCTTTTCTCCCAAGAAGCAGGCGTCTTTTAATTTCGGGACTGCTGTCACCATCTGCAATGATCATGGAACCCAAGAAAGTAAAATCTCTCACTGCCTCCATTTCTTCCCCTTCTATTTGCCAGGAGGTGACAGGACCAGTGGCCATGATCTTGTTGTTGTTTTTTATGTTGAGCTTCAGACCATATTTTGCACTCTCCTCTTTCACCCTCAAAATAAGGTTCTTTAATTCCTCCTCACTTTCTGCCATCAAGGTTGTGTCATCAGCATATCTGAGGTTGTTGATATTTCTTCCAGCAATCTTAATTCCAGTTTGGGATTCATCCAGTCTAGCCTTTCGCATGATGAATTCTGCGAGGGAGACAATATACAGGGAGACAATATACAACCTTGTCGTACTCCTTTCCCAATTTTGAACCAATCAGTTATTCCATGTCCAGTTCTAACTGTAGCTTCTTGTCCCACATACAGATTTCGCAGGAGACAGATGAGATGATCAGGCACTCCCATTTCTTTAACAACTTGCCATAGTTTGCTGTGGTTGACACAGTCAAAGGCTTTTGCGTAGTCAATGAAGCAGAAGTAGATATTTTTCTCTAGCTTTCTCCATAATCCAGCGCATGTTTGCAATTTGGTCTCTGGTTCCTCTGCCCCTTCGAAATCCAACTTGCACTTCTCGGTCCACAAACTGCTTAAGCCTGCCTTGTAGAAATATCTGTTCATGACTTGATTTACTTCCTCACTACACTGGCATGTACTCCCCATCCCTACTTTTTGGTTGGGAGTGAGGAGTTAAGCCAAAGGCCTCGTGGGAAGAATAGGTTTGGGAAGTTTTCATTTGGCTAGCTGTAATCTCTGAAGTCACCCCTCGAAAGTCACAATCTCTGAAGTCACAATTTCTTTGTTGCGGAACTCCTGCAATAATTTCCTTTCCATTCTTCTGCGCTATGAACAGCAGATTTCAATATTTTTCCTCCCATTCCCCTGTGGTATTGAAACTCTTTTCCCATGGTGTCGTTTGGCATTATTCATATTTGGAATTTTCAGGAGAATAGTGAATTCCCAAAAACCTGCTGAACAACAAAAGCATCAGGTTTACACATCATTCCAATAAAGCGTAAGATCTTAGCAGCCTTGTAAATCTCCAGGGTTTCCATTGTATTGAAATGCTGACAGACTTTGTGGGCAGATTAATCGTGATCACAGTTAACACTGGCACATACCACTCATCTACATAACTGATCAGAGATTATTATTATTTTAAAACTAAACACTGATTGTATGAATATATATACATATATATAACAGTGGGCAGTGAATTATTAATGCTTTAGCTCTGATTTCCTAAATGTTAACCCTGCAATTTCAGTAGGCTTTGCACCCAAAAAAAGACCTTGCTGTCTTCTATAATTTGCAAGCAATATCATGAAAGGGGGACAAAAAGGTCAGAGACAATAGATTCACTAGAAGGGTATTTTTAAAGGTCATACAGAGTCCTTGCCTTGAACATGCAATTCTTGAATCCCAGCAATAGCAAAGGCTCCTCTTTTGCCTTTCCCAAGACTGGAGTGGAACCTCTTTCTTCAGGCAAAGGCTACCATTTCCCCAATAGCAGAAATTATGGGTGCCTTGTAACCAACCGTCTTTCCCCCTTTCCAGAAACATATCCAAGTTTCTTCAGCCTTTCCTGATCTTCATAGTTTTCAAAGAAATTCAGCAAGGCACCACAAAACCATTATTTAAAAAGTCTGTTCTTTCCTAAGGAATATAGAAGAATGTAAATAATGCTTTAGCCCAGAAATGAGGAACTGGATCCAGATGGTGCGCCAGATCCTTATCCCATCATGCAAGGGATTTTATGGGCTTCACCCCTAGGTGAATGTGCAAAAGACTGGAGCAGCATTAATGGTAAAATTAAAGGGCCATATGACTAAGGCTGAAATCCTAATCTCACTTACCTGGGAGTAAACACCTTTGAGTTCAATAGGACTTATTCCTCAGTAGGCATGGTTAGCATTGCACTATTAGTTGAATATCAACCTTTGTTCTGTTTATTATGGTTTTTGCTTAAACAACTAAATCATTCATAGTAATTACAGGGGCTGACTATGGTTGCTCATTGGTGAGATCAGAAGATGTATTTGAGACTGTTTAGTTTAAAAGTGAACTTTATCACACTGCACAGAAATAAACTGCTCCAGTTCTGTTTTTACCATAGAGATCCCACTGACCAAATTTTAAAAATTAGAGCATATATATCTGCCAGTATTTGAAAATCCAAGATAATTTTTGGCTCCTGCTGATGCATATCAGCCTTCTTTGCCAAAGCGAGAGAGAGAAAAAAGAATACGTAAGTCTCATAATAGTGTTTAGTTTTTGAGTTGGACTAAATTGGTTTTTTGGGGTCCTCTCCAAGCTTGTGATTTTACAGCTACTGTATATTATTGCATTCTACAGAAAAATAACTCTAAGGAGGTAACCTGGATGGACAGGCTTGGCCTGGCAGATATACCTGCATTGAAATAAAGGACATTTGCCTTACAGAAGACTTGGTGAAACACAGGTGGTTAGTTGTCACAGAAACTAATAGTTGGAAAATGTCCCGGAATCTTCTAAATCTTCTGGCTGTAGGTCCTGGGACTTGTCTGTCCATTCTCAACAGCAAAGACTGGTGGACTAGCTGGCTTGGCTGCCTCACCCCCTTGCTTGCTTACTCCGATGCCCCTCAGCTCCTGGCAACCAGGCCCCCCTGACCAGCCCCAGGGGCACCATTCGCCTGTGGAGCTTGTAGCCAGGGCCTCTGCAACAAACAGCTGTGCAAGCCTTTGAGAGGCAGAGATGCAAGAGGGCATCAGAGGAGGGAGGGAAGGAAAGTGAGAAATAGGCCAGTGTTGCCCGTGGGACCCCTGACCATCCTTCAAGGCACCCCAGGGTGCCGTGGCACACCGGTTGAAAACCACCGCACTAGGTAGCTCCCTGTCACGAAATTGGTCCTGCAGCCAAGGGGGATGGAGGAAGCGGCTTTGATTCATAGTGCTTTGCATTCAAGCTCCTTCCTCAGGCAAGAGAGAGAAAATGCTCTATTTGAATGTCATAATCCTATGGACACTCACCTGGGAACAAAATCCATTGAAAACTGTGGACATTATTTCTGAGGATTGCACTGTTTTAACCATTAATTTTTTTTGTTTGCATCTATGCAAGAAATAAGTGGAATATTTTGATGGGTTGGATTAATGGCTTTTAATGGACTGAGTTGAACCGGTTTTTTTTATTATTATTCTAAAGTATGCTATTTGGCTGAATAACAGCAAGGATAATTTTCTTTATTCATCTATTCATTTCAAAAGCTATTGACAATGTTGTTGCAAGCTGTTTAAAATGTTTCTTGTGGCTTCCAGTTTTAAAATGGACTATTTGACAAGAGTGGAGTTGTCCAAGTTTGTATCCTAGCATGCCATGTTCAATTTAAAACAGCAAACCTATTATAGCTTCTACAGTTTGGAACAGAACATTTAATTGCCCTCTTGATTTTGTTTTTATCTGCTTTGGGAAGTTTGATTTTATTTCCCAAGCCTGCAAGACTGTGCACAGTCTTGATTTAATTTGCTTTCACTTTTTACTAAGGAGAGATCTCAGCATTACCCCCCCCCCAATGCAATTGCAAAGCGGTTGATCCATTGTGTGCATCAGCCAGTGGGGAAGAGAGAAGTAAGGAGATGAATGGAAGCAGCCAGGGCAGTGTGTGAACAAGCAGCTGCTGCAGAGAGTTCTGTCACAGTCTTCTTATTCCTTGCTTGCTATTAACATTTCTTATTGAATTTACTGTAAGCCAGAATCACACACCGTATATAGGACTTCCTTCCTTCCTTCCTTCCTTCCTTCCTTCCTTCCTTCCTTCCTTCCTTCCTTCCTTCCTTCCTTCCTTCCTTCCTTCCTTCCTCTGAATAGGGAAGCATATAACTTTTGTACCCTTTGTTTCTGCTGGTATTAAAATATGCTGCCCTTCCAGGCTACCTTTTGACATTTCACTCTTCTGTATCTTTTGAAGGTGAGAGAGCCCTTTTCTCCTTGTACTTCCAAGAGTTTGTGATGTGCAAAACAGAAAATCCCCTGACATATAGGACAGTCCTAGTTGTCAATATTCTGCACACCCTGCTCCATTTTAAGTTCTCATCCTCAGTAGTGATAGGACTCTGATCTTTGTGCAACAAATAAACAGTCTAATAGCAGCAACTCATGTATTTTTTCTGATTCAGTGTACGAATCACAGAGTTAGAAGGGTCCCTAAAGGTCATAGGAGCCAACCGAGGTCTCTTGGGAGCACCCAATAAAATATTTGAGGGGGCTGCCATTTGACATTTCCCCATGCGCTTTGCGTTCCTTGGGGAAGGGGTGGATTAACCATTAAGCAAAACAAGCATGTGCTTAGGGCAAAGGCTTTCAACCTTTTTGAGTCCACAGCTCCCTTGACTAACTACATTCTTTCTGCAGCACACCTGTGGGGCTCAGGGGCCCTTGCCTGCAGAGCTGGCAGCCTCTCGCCCTTTTTTCAAATATCCTCCCTTGTGGAGTGTTCCCTCAACCTCCTCTACCCTTGGGAATCCTCTGGGCCACAGCCTCCACCACCCTGGCCTCTGAGCCGTACCACCTGCCCCAAAGAGAGGTGCCTCCTCACACTGCCCCATAGGGGCCTGGGAAGAGAATGTCCCCAGCCTTAGTGGCCTAACGGAGACTGGCCAAAGTTGAACACGATGCCAGCACCTTACCGTGGGAGGCAGCAGTGGCAGGAGGAGGTGTCGGGACTGCATGGCTGAAAGGCTCCCCTTCAGCACCAGGCACTCAGCTCCCAGGCAGGCCTTGCATACAGCAAGCACAAGAAAGGCCAGTGTAGTGCCTGCCTGCCTGACCTCCCACTTGTCTGTCCATTCCCACCAGCAAGGGCTGGGGGACTGGGTGGCTGAGCTTCCTCACCCACTTGTTTGCTTACTCTGAGGCTGCCCAGCTCCTGGCAACCAACACCCCCTGGGGTGTTGCATGGGGAGCTTGTATCCAGGGCTGCTGCAACAGGGCTGCTGTGCAAGCCTTTGGGAGGAAGAGACACAAGAGGGCATCAGAGGAGGGAGGGAAGGAAATAGGGATAGAGGCCAGTGTTGCCTGCAGCACCCCTGACTATCCTTCAAGGCACCCCAGTGTGCCGTGGCACACTGCTTGAAAACCACTGGCTTAGGGCATCAAGGAAAGGGGGGCACCACAGAAAATTTCTATCAACGGATTTTTAACATTAATGGTCACAAATTTACTCCAGCTTCCTATGCTTATGTTTGCCCTGTAAGCTTCGGTAAATTGTGCACCTATAGCCACGGTTTTCTTGCTTTCACAGAGGCAACTGGCTTCAGAAGTATTTCAGCAGAAGTAATTTTAATTGATCAGCATGCGACCCTAACAGGGCATGTGTAGTTGTTGCTGAAGAGAAACAATGTACCTGAAATAAGCTGGGGGGGGGGAGAGGAGGAGGAAGCCAATGCAATTGAATGGATAGTGCTTTCTATTTAGAGTGGCATAGGGGCAAGCCATCCGTGAGTCCCTTGGAAGAATAAACATGCTTTGTGGGTTTCCCCCTCCCCATTCTCTCTGCAGTAACAGCGTGTAGCAGAGGCAAGTCTCACTGGAGGTTGATGGCTTACAACAGGTCAAGGTTAGTGGAAATGGGCTCCGGGTCTCTGTGCAGCAGAGCGTACCACATCCATGCTTGTACTCATTGTAACACCAGGTCGTACATGAAAATGAACAGGCTAACATGGTCAGGTGGGTGTTTGGGGGCAAATGGAGCAAGCAAGGGGAGAAGCTGCCAGAGTCGCCGCCCGTCCCCCCCCAGCTTATTTGTTTCTTTTCTTCTTATTTTCATCTTTTGCAGTTTCCTGGAAAATCAAAGTATTATTTTTTTCATGTGAACAACCAGGATGCCTTGACCTTTCCCCCTCCTCTTACAATAAAAACAGAAAGCAAAGAAGCATTTAAGCCAGTGACTTAAATAAAGCGGCACCTGATTCATAGCTGGTTTCTTTGTTTTGTTTTATGAAATGCAGTCATCGAAGCTGCAAACAGCAGTGGAAACCCAGCACAACCCTTTCCCTGGTGCTATTTTTCTGCTGAAATCTCCCCAGATGCTTTTTGCTGGGGTATGTATCTCTACCCATGAAGTGCAAAAAGCAATTTTGATTTTTGACTGGGGAAACAACACATTTCACCCCATGTTGGTCTTCTCCTTTGGTTTGTAAAGTCCATAGCTGCATTTTTAAAGCAAAAAGAACAAGGGGGAAAGACTTCCCCAGGGATAAGCTACATGCTACTGAGCTTGTCATGTCATATGGCCCTCAAGGACGGAAGGGATATATGTTGAAAAGAGAAGAGTTCCTGTTTACCCAGCAGGAAAACTACTGACTACTTATAAAAAAAACCCCACTAATAAAGGGCGCAATAAGACTGCAGTACTTTTAATTTGCAATGGGTTCTTCCACAGAGCAGTGTTTTGTGGATGTGGTGCTGTTCATGCATGGAAGTTTTCTACAGTATCCACACAAGATTGGGCTCGTTGAAATGCTGTCCGATATTATTTTCCATTTAACCCAGATTTACTGTTTCCGCAAAAGAAAATTAAAAAAGCAACATGGAAATAGTGCATCTGCATTAAAGGGGGAGGATAAGTGGGTTGTTGTTGGGGTTTTTTTTGTTTTTGATTACCTATCCTTCCTCCTAATGTCCTAGGGTGGATTATAGCATTAAAAAATATTAAAACACAATATTAAAGGTAAAGGGACCTCTGACCATTAGGTCCAGTCGTGACCGACTCTGGGGTTGCGGCACTCATCTCGCATTATTGGCTGAGGGAGCTGGCGTACAGCTTCCAGGTCATGTGGCCAGCATGACTAAGCCGCTTCTGGTGAACCAGAGCAGCACACGGAAACGCTGTTTACCTTCCCGCTGTAGTAATACCTATTTATCTACTTGCACTTTGACGTGCTTTCAAACTGCTAGGTTGGCACAATATTAAAATCAATTTGAAACAATTTACAATCATAAAAATAAGGTGGGTCCTAAAAACATACACCTCAGATGTCAAAAGCCAGGGTAAAGGAGTACATCTTCAGCATTCTCCTGAAGCTTTATAATGAAGGTGCCAGATGCCCCTCTGTGGGGAAGAAGTCCCACAGCGTAGGGTTCACCACAGAGAATGCCCTGTCCTGGGCTGCCATCTCTTGGTCCTTTGAGAGCAGAGGAACTACCAAGATGGCCCCCCTCAGCACTCAAGAGGGTAAGTAGGGAAGGAGGCAGTCTTTGGGGTATTTGGGGTCTGAGTGGTTATAGGTTTTAAACACTAACATCAGCACCTTGAATTAGGCCCAGAAACAATCTGGCAACCAGTGCAGCTATTTTTAGTTCATTTATAAAAGTACTTACATATCACCATTTTGCAAAGCATCAGGGCAGAGTTAAATAAATGGATAAATGTGAATGATCTCAACTAGTCTATATTGTCATATCCAGGATACTAAGATGGTGAATACACTATTTTAAAAAATAAGAGAATTTAGAAATCTTTGACGCTGGCTCCACTAGAGCTGCAGTGTTCTTACAGGAAGGTCATTTGTTTAAGGAGCTGCAGGGATCTAGAATAAGGGTCAGTCCTATCAAATAAGAAGCATCTGGCTTCTCTTCTGTTGCATCATGAGAGGTGGCTTTTCCAGCAGAGTGAAGGATTCCCTGGAGTTAGATTATATAGCAAAACAATTAACCTTTTCTCTGTTGAAAACTATTTCTTGCCGATAACCTGTACAGAAGGCACAACAGCAATGTCAATAAAATATACCCTGTATTACTGCGAGTGTTTGGTACAAGTATGACTTTAATGTTTAGCTGCTGAAAAGATGCCAACCATGAGCAAAGAAAGGACAAACTTGTTTCACCCAGCAAGCATCCATCAGATCTGACATCCATCCTGTATCTCTAGACAAATTAGGAATCATTAATTCTTCATTATGCTGGGGAGTCTTATCCTACCTGGAGTATTCGTAATGTGTCTATTATTCTCACCCACTGCAAATACAGTTAACCTCAAGGCCATGGGACATCAAGATAGATGGCAGTCAGATGAAAGGGACAAGTTAATGGTTCTTCATATGTCTCATTATAGTACACAAGCCCTGAACATTTTGTTTTATTGCAAAATTATTCCAGCATTTGTGAATTCCATATCCTGTTACAATAAAATATTTGATCTCCTGTGGTGGCCTCACTTAACCTGGAAGATAGTAGCCTGGAGACTGATTCGAAAGATTCCAGGGAAGAAGATTTTATGTATAAAATGACTACGCAAATGACTATATAAGATGTGGCTGACACGGTCCTTTTGCACTGGGGCTTCATGACAATTTTTACACCAAAAAAGGCTAAATTCATTCTACCACTTTTCACCTTTTAACAGTTAGCTGCCATTGATTTTTGCACTTTGCTTACTGACGACAATTCAGTGTAGTCCATTTTGTCTCTAGCTAAGCAGTTTTCATTTATCCTGAGGTGTAAACAAGGGAAATGTGTTTCGTGTATTTCGTGTATCTCATTCTGCAACCAGTTTTTTTAAAAATAAGTAATTGCACTTGTTAGTTAGAAAAATACTTTTTTCTAGTTCAAGGAAGCAAAGTGTGTGAAGTTGGATGGCAAGCATGTTGGGAAGACTGGTAATAAAATCAGGATTGCATAGCACAGAAAAATGGCAGAGAGAAAAATGGCAAATGCTTGGTTTACATGCTTTGAACACTGTATCAAGGCAGGGATTGCCAATCTTTTTGGAGCAGTGGGCACATTTTGTATACAGTGGTACCTCTGGTTAAAAACTTAATTCGTTCTGGAGGTCCGTTCTTAACCTGGAACTGTTCTTAACCTGAAGCACCACTTTAGCTAATAGGGCCTCCTGCTGCCACCGCGCTGCCAGAACACGATTTCTGTTCTCATCCTGAAGCAAAGTTTTTAACCTGAGATACTATTTCTGGGTTAGCGGAGTTTGTAACCTGAAGCGTTTGTAACCCGAGGTACCACAGTACAGTACTAAGAAAATGTTGTTGGTACCAGTTACAAAATGGCTGCCATGGGAACAACATTGCTGGTGTGCCGGCATGGTGCAACACAGAATGAAGGAGAGTATAGTCATTGCTGCCACTGTCACCACCCAAACAACCTTGTGCTTGGGAAGCAAGGGAAGAAAAGAGAGCAGCAAATAACTGAGCACCAGTATTGATGGAACTGTCTAGAAATCTTGCCTGACTGGGCTAATAAAGAAGGAAAGAAATGTTAAGTGGGACAGGTTGAAAGAGAGCATGTCTTGGTCAGAGGGAGACAGAGGGTTATGAGAGAGTTCACAACCAGAATAAGGAAAAAAAAGGAACAATAACCAACAAATTATACCCAGAAAACTATTGTTATTGGCTGGCTTATAAACTGAATGAATTAATAAATGGTTTTTTAATGCATTAAAACTTTAAACTCTTTTCTCTCTCTCTTTGAAGTTTTGTTTAAACCCTCTTGCAACACCCCCTTCCTATCTTTTGCCCTTCTAATGAGATATTTAACTACTTCGTTTATTTTTTTGTACACTTTGATTTGTGGAGTTGCTAGGAGCTTTTTGTTCTATTATTCACCACAGGCCTCTGTGAGTATGTGTGTGCACGCACACACGCAAACCTCCCCCCACACCTGTGCTTATTATGTGTCATCAGAAGATGCTTGGCAGTCTGCAGCCTTGCCAACTGCCACTAATACATAAACACATCAGTAAAATATATAGGGTCATCTGATGGTTTGGAAGGTCTTTTATTTCTCACTTCTGTAATCGAAGTAGAAGGGACAGATTGATTTTTTCCCCTTCTGCTTCTAGAGAAGAAAGATAGTTCAAATGAGTTGACTGTACTTCAGGTGACAGACATTACTAGGGATAAACAACACCAGTGAGTCAAGAATGTTATAATCAATGGGTGAGCAGCTGTTATTCTGTTCAAGTGGTTTTCTTGTGTTGTCTATAGACTGCTCTCCATCCCTTGTATTTGGAAGTCCAGTTTCCTTTACTTGATACGTCCTCTGTGTGGATGTCTAAGTGGTAGAAGAGGGGCAGTATACAAGCTGCTAATTTGTTGGAAGAACAAATGATGTGGCGTCTATATAAGGCTTTGTGCACAGTATATTGCACAGCTGCTGTTTGTTGTGGTATTTGAGTGCATAGCTTTAACATATGTAATGTGTTGCTGTGGGGCTACGCATTCTGTACTGTACTATAAATGGTATACATTTTGAGGTTTGGACTTGAGAGAGCTAGCTGTGCCAGAAGGATTTCTTAAAGCTGATTAAACCTGCTGGCCAAGTCTGGTCATACCTTCCTGAGACTGCTGGCTTATGGCTTGAAATAGTGAGGAACAATTTGAATCTTCCTTAACTTTAAGGAAAAACAACAGACTGCAGTTGTCAAGTTTGAACCAGAGATTGAGAGAGACCTGGAGAAAGATAGATTAGTTCAGTCCCTAAACTAACAGCATTTGGGCTGGCTGGGACAGTCAGTTTCCTTTGGCTGTCTGTTGGAGTGCTCTAGGTTTTGCATCCACCTATGCCTAGCTGTAGATTTGTAAATAAATTCAAATTTTCCAGTTACTTCCTTCCAAAGGAAATTAAACCCATGTACTCATCGATCCCCTGCAACTGCTAACTGCATAGAGAAGTAAAGCCAATCCTGTTCCCTACAAATGTCATGTCGTGCACCCTTTTATATACTGTGCAAGGGCTTAAACCACGCAGCTGTACCTAGGCAGTTTATGCCCCTTGTGCAATACAAGTTGCAGCAATAGACAGCTGTAGCTGCACTCATACACGGTGTCAACTAACAACACTTCATTTGCCAATGTCAGAGATCAGATTCAGGCTATAAAGTAGTCAGTTATGAAAGTAGTGTCATACCGAACTCTGTAAGAAATATACAAGCTTCCATGTTGCACAAATCAGGCATGATTAAAGCGTTCTCCAGACTTGCTAACCCATGAGGAAAGATCATGGGGATGAGTGCCTCAGCGCTATGCTCTCCTCACCCCCCCCCCCAAAAAAAATTCTGAAGTGGAGACCACCTGTGGTGTTTCCCGGTGTATTTTAAAACCTTCTAAAACATGTGGGGAGCCTCCATGAATATAGGGGCTCCCCACTTCAGAATTTAGGCCTTCAATTCATGTAGGCTGAGGGATGGCTGCAGCCAGCATGCTCATTCATTCCCACAGCCCCCATTGTGTGTTAGCACCTAATCCAAATACCTGATGGCCTTCTGTCTATGAGTCTACAAAAACAAACTTGTAAATGAGTTGTTATGCAGAAGTTTGATTCATCACATGTGGCCTGAATCGAGATAATGGATTTAATTATCTTAGCAATATAGTTATTTGTCTTAACAGTGCCAGTACCAGGATGCTTGCGTTATCATCAACACTGCTTTGTAAATCATCACTATTTATTTTTCATACATTTTGCATTTTATTCCTAACTTCTGGCCTCACTATTAAAATTTTATATCTTTTACATCAATGCCCATTTATATATCTGCCAATTTGTCATAACCTTCCATGCATCCAATGAAGTGGACTCTAGTCCTTTAATGCTTATGCCATAATAAACCAGTTAGCGTTTAAGATTGCGTAAGAACCTTTTGCATTTGTTGCAACAAAACTATCAACAACTACCCCTCTGAAACTTGTAGGTTGCTATTCTAGTAGGAATCGGTCCAGTGAAATAGATATATAATACATTTGTCATTCCTATTCTCTTGACAGCAAAAACCATGTATACCGAGAAGGATCTGCAGAATGGAAGATATTCCCGTAATTGTAATGGCTGTGTATCTTTTTATGACAGACAGTTGTTGTCATGTTGGCTAGGAAGTCACAAATGTACATTTTATATGTTTTATTTGAATAATATTTGTAAGAGTTCATAGGCTTTTGAAACACCAAGCCAACACAAACATTGGCCAACAGAATCTATGCACAGAAGGAAAAAGATACCACCTATTTTGTATGCCTCTGGGCTGAGCCTGGCACTGACATGCAATACGGTGGGCCTCCTATTGAGCTGCCGGTGCCAGTAACTCTACATTTCTCTCCTTTCAAGTACTGTCAGCCTCTACTAAGTTTTGCTTGCAAGGTTCATAAAGACTGTCATTCATTGTGGTGTAGCTACATAAACACCGATTTGTTGTGCTCTAAATGTTAGTGACTTCACAGTGAAGCTGTTCTAAACAGTAAATCTCTTGTAGAAGAGCCACACTCTCTTTCCTGTTGAATGATATTGCCACTGCTTTAGACTGTGCTTACTTTAAATAAACTACAGCTGGAGGGGATCTTCCCCTTTTGAATGATGGATTCTGAGGGGTGTTTTTCTCCCCCTAATCCTAGTTAATGTTACTTTTCTGACTATGTCAGACTATCCAATTAGGCCTAACGATCAGTTACAAGCACCAGCACACTCAAGTGTTCAGTTTTTCAGCCTCTTTCTTTCTTAATGCACACACCATATTAAATTAAACTCTCTTCCAGTCTGCAGCTTTTACAAGCTAAATGAAGAGACTGTACTCTTTCTTTGCAGCTCTTCATCAGATGCAGGAGAATCGTGTGCCCCTTGACTTTCACAAGGTTATTCAAGAAAATGTTTTTTATTCAGTGACTGTGCCTGAGAGACCTGCAAGCAAAGGACAGTGTATAGGTAAGCTATTGAGCAAGTGACATAAATTCTTAGGGGTGCTTTTGTACATCACATTGGCCCCGTAATAAAATGGTGGCAAATGTAATCATGCAATATTGAAATGGTTATTGCTCAGGTTGTGGTTATATCACAGTTTGTATTGTGTTGCAATTAATGTTCATGTGTCCTTTTTATCTGAATTTAATAAGGGCACATCAGCATGCAGGTTTTTGTGTGGTTTTTTAAGAGAGCTTGGATGCACATTTACTGCTCCTCTATACACATTACTAGAGATGCTGGTGTTCCACTGCTCGCGACAATCCACATTCAGGAAAGCATTCAGAAAAGTAAGAGGAAGGGAAGGACTTCACAGCTCTAGCTATGCAAATGTGAAAGGGGAGGACAATGAATTGGCTTTTCGGGAGAGTCCCTTTTGCGCACTTGCATCTTGATTTGGAAAAGGGTGATGTGGGTGCAGCAACAGATTTCGATACAATCCTATATCCAGAATGGAATTGGAAGGAAGCTGCTTTACACCATTTGTCCTTTATGGTCTATTCTGGGATGGGGAACCCATAGATCTGCTTCTGAACTGTGGTCCTGCCCCACAGCTTGAGATGCCACAAGTATGATCCATAGGGTAGGCACCACATGCACATTATTATCATCATCATCATTATTATTATTGCTGCTGCTGCTGCTATTATTATTATTATTATTATTATTATTATTATTATTATTATGGCTTCTACCCCGTTGCCTGATATATATTTGGTAAGGGTTAGCGCTCACTATTCCGGCTGAAGTATTCTGCACAAGCTGCAACCTCAGGACCAGCCAGAAGAGGGCACATTACAGTAGTCTATATATGATTACCAGCACCTGAACCTGTGAACGTATCACAGCAGGCCTGGGGTTCCAACATCCCATTCGGTGACTATTTGAGGGTACAACCGAGGCAGCAATTTAATTTTTTTCCATGCCTTTGTCGCTATATCTTAGGCATGGTGGCATGCTTTAAACACTGTTCCATTGGTTTCACACTTGATCTTCCACCACTTCTAGTCCTGCCATCCTCCAGCCTACATCATTGTTTGTAGCTCTGAGGAAAACCAAGGAGCACAACAAGCTCCATAGTGTTGAAGTGGACACTCCTGAGCTGAACCTCATCTCACTGCTCTACAATAAGATAAGTGCCTCAACAAGAACGACAGGATTTTTATATCAAGACCACAGCGCCCCTGGTTTGCCACCACAGTGCTAAATCAAATGTGCTTCTGTACAACTGAAAATGAGAATTTGCTGTCAAAAACATTTCCAGCTAGACATAAATTCTTGGATAGTGTCCCAGAATGCTCTGGGTGGTCTTTTAAGACCACAGAGCACAGACTACAGTGGGCTATACATTTTGGCAGGGCTATCAGCTTTTTTCATGTCTCCTGCCAGTGATAGGATGGAAAACATAACCAAAGATTTGTGAGACTTTTCTTGAAAACATGCCATGAAATAAATAAAGGAGATGAAGAAGGAAACATTTTGTACTAATGCTGTACAGATGCCAATCTACTTCTTAGTGAGCACCAACACCCCAAGGTAAAATTGGATCTTAAAGCATTCCCCCCCTCCCTTGACTATGTAATCTGTGTGGAGTAACACTGTGCGTGTGTGTTTTGTTATATCATATGGAGTTATTTGGTTACATATTTATGTTGTTCTTGCTGGAAATGTAATGTAAGATTTTTAGAGTCCCAAACCAGCTGAAGTTAATTGACTTTAAGTTCCAATGAGGAGGAGCTCTAAGTACTTACATCACAAAGGGCCTCTGGATAGCTCAGTTAATTAAAGTGTGGTGCTGGTAACACCAAGGTTGCAGGTTTAATCCCCATATGCATATTCCTGCATTGCAGGGGGTTGGACTAGATGATCCTTAGGATACCTTCTAGCTCTACGGTTCTATGATTCTATGAGACTTGTCCTGAAATAGGCCATGGAGCAGCTGGAACAAACTGAACATGTTGGACAACATGATCCCCTCAGGACTGTGGTTTCTGATGGGTTACCTGGGACAAAATGTGACCCATTTAGAGACCGTAGGTGGCTAAGGAAAGGCTTTGCAAAACAATCAGCAGCCAGAGGATAGATACTTCAGGTTTTCCACCATGAAGTAACCATGGGTGAGCTCAGGGATAGTGAGTGCAAAACTTCAGGATGCTGAAAGAGTTCCATGAGCAAAACAGAGATGGGACATCACAACTTTAACAGATGCCAACAATTGTTTTTCAGTTAACCTTTTTAGTTTACCTCTTCTTGCTGGGGCTAATGAATGAACAAATAGAGGTGCATGTCTGTGTTAGTGCTTGCCAAATATAAGCATGAGGCATAGTAATATGTATTTGATACTGTACATCCCAGACAATAAGAGCTAGTTTAATTCCTATGAGTGAGGACAACCAGTGTATGTGAACATTACTTCCATGGTCATGCATACAAAAACCTCCCAGATCAAGGGAAGTAATGGTACCATTCTATTCTGCCTTGCTCAGACACCTGGAATAGTGTGTCCAGTTCTGGGCACCACAATTTAATAAGGATATTAAGAAGCTGGAGCGTGTGCAGAGGAGAGAAACCAAGATGATCAAGGGTTTGGAGACCAAGCTTTATGAGGAATGGTTAAAGGAACTAGGTATGTTTAGCCTGGAAAACCTGGAAAAGAGGAAATATATGATCATATAGATATGATTGCCACCTTCAAATATCTACAGGGCTGTCACATGGAAGATGGAGCAAGCTTGTTTTCTTGTGCTCTGGAGGGTAGGACCCGAACCAGTGGATTCAAGTTCTAAGAAAGGAAATTCCAACTAAACATCAGGAAGAACTTTCTAATAGTAAGAGCTGTTCATTATTCATTATTATTCAACAGTGGAACAGACTCCCTTGGGGGGTTGTGGACTCTCCTTCATTGGAGGTTTTTAAGCGGAGGTTGGATGGTTGTCTGTCTTGGATGCTTTAGTTAAGATTTCCCACATTGCAAAGGGTTGAACTAGATGGCCCTCGGGGTCCCTTCCAACTCTACAGTTCTATGATTCTTTGCACAGCTACCTATGGAGGAAAACAGAAGAGTTAAGGGGTTAAAAGGCATGCTCAGAGTGCCAACAAGACTGGGCACCTGGGAAACACCTTGGCATCTCCTGTTAAAACAAGGATGGGGAACCTGTGGCCCTCCAAATATTGTTGGATTCTTAATGTCCAGCAGTCAGGAATGATGGAATATGTAACTCAACAACCTCTGGAGGACACAGATCCCCCCCCCCAAGTTGGAAGGATCAAGCAGCATAGGAATTGATACGAAAAGACCTCTGCCCAAGACCTCAGACACCTCCTGCCACCTGTCAGAGTCAACTATATAACAACAACAACAACAACAACAACAGTCTAACCTGGTATAAGGCAACTACCTATGATCTGGGAATTCATTCTTGCCCTTCTTGTTCCTGTCACACAGCAATGCCAATCATGGCAGACAAATTAAGAAAAGAGAGCACCATTTCACTTTCTCAGCACAGAGCAGGCTCAGTCTAAATCCTCCAGATCTCTATTACCAAGGAGATTGTTAGTACTAACATATGCTTTCACAAATAGCTTTGATAATCATCACATCACTAACAATGGAATGTGCCTATGCTATCTTAGCTGGGATTCTAGCACCCCCTACAGTTTCTCCCTTAATTAGCAGGTTATCACTTTTGCTCTCTTGTGTTATGGTAATTTAAAAATGCAATATTAAAAACAGTTTGAAGCATTTTTTTTAATGTTGCAGAGATGTTCCTTAGATACTGTACACCATGATGTGCTTCTTTGTATAGACATGGTATTTTTCAGTTAAAGTTGCGACGTTTTTCCATAGACAAGGCTCTGAAGCCTTAATGTGCTTCGGATTTCCTTTAAGGCATTTGCCTTCCCTTGTCCTTAAATGGTGAAGACCTCTCTCCCCAGACAATGTATGATATAATAATAATAATAATAATAATAATAATAATAATAATAATAATTTCTTATTTATACCCCGCCCATCTGGGTGGGTTTCCCCAGCCACTCTGGGCGGCTTTCAACAGAAATATTAAAATACACTAATTTCTTAAAGATTAAAAGCTTCCCTAAACAGGGCTGCCTTCAGATGTCCTCTAAAAGTCTGGTAGTTGTTTTTCTTTTTGACATCTGATGGGAGGGCGTTCCACAGGGCGGGTGCCACTACCGAGAAGGCCCTCTGCCTGGTTCCCTGTAACTTGGCTTCTCGCAGCAAGGGAACCGCCAGAAGAACCGCAGAGCAATGGAGGTGGAGACGCTCCTTCAGGTATACTGGACCGAGGCCATTTAGGGCTTTAAAGGTCAGCACCAACACTTTGAATTGTGCTCGGAAATGTACTGGGAGCCAATGCAGGTCTTTCAAGACCGGTGATATGTGGTCTCAGGGGCTGCTCCCAGTCACCAGTCTAGCTGCCACATTCTGGATTAATTGTAGTTTCCGGGTCACCTTCAAAGGTAGCCCCACGTAGAGCACACTGCAGTAGTCCAAGCGAGAGATAACTAGAGCATGCACCACTCTGGCGAGACAGTCAGTGGGCAGGTAGGATTTCAGCCTGCGTACCAGATGGAGCTGATAAACAGCTGCCCTGGATACAGAATTGACCTGCACCTCCATGGACAGCTGTGAGTCCAAAATGACTCCCAGGCTGCACACCTGGTCCTTCAGGGGCACAGTTACCCCATTCAGGACCAGGGAGTCCCCCACACCTGCCCGCCTCCTGTCTCCCACAAACAGTACTTCTGTCTTGTCAGGATTCAACCTCCAACCGCCTCCAGACACTCACACACGACCTTCACCACCTTCACTGGTTCTGATTTGAAAGAGAGGTAGAGCTCTCTCTGGTAGCATGCAGGCCTGCAGCACCAATCTACACCCTGGAAAAGAAAGAACAAACCAGTGCAGCACTATAGTAACAGAAGACTGTGAGACATATTTCTTCCAGCTTTTCTTATTCTGACTTTAGGTTTACCAGAGTTCTAACTCCTCTTTAAAAGCTCTGAAGTTGGCAGTCAATGAAGGGTCGCTCAGTGGTGTGGGTGGGTTTCCTGCTTCTCAATGTATTAGTACTCTCTTCTTAAACACCCCTCTTTCCCGTAGTCTGCTACTGTCTGCCATACTGTTCTATGGCTATTCTGTGGTTTAATAATAAGCTGTTCACTGATTTAACAATGCTAAGCTGTGTTCAATAGATCCTAGTTAACCCACTGATCAGTGGCCTAGCCTCTGAGACAGTCAGTTGATGGATGACAAGAATTCTTCAATTAGTGTGTTCTTAATAAGCCAACTAGCCCTGCTGCAAAGGCCAATCAAGTTAGGAATTATACAAAGCAGACTTCAGGAACTGTCTTACCAGCAGCATCAGGCTAAAAAAAAAAGCCTGAAGCCCAATGATGAAGCACATTCTAGTGGCCATTAACATTTAAGTTACAGAATTCACTATGTTCCGCTTATTGGCTAGACTATCAGAATCTTAAATTTGCCTGCAACTGGAAAACAGGCTATTCTTCTCTAATGTTTGCTCATGTAGAAGGGCATGTAGCTGAAATTTTGTTTTCTAGTCACTCCCCCACAAAAAGCACCTGAAGGCAGGAGGCAAAAGCTTGGGCATTTAAAATTAATACTGTAGTTAATTTCATTTGTGTTAAATAACAGTAGCAACAGGCATGAGGGCACATGATGCAGCTGTCTTGCTGATGGTAAGCAGGCTTCCGCCTGGCCAGTACTTGGATGGGAAACTATCTGGGAACCCCATGTATGCTGCCTTGACCTTGACCTCCAGGATGGAAGGAAGGAAGGCATGATATAAATCTACTAAATAAATAATAGGGGTAATATTGCTGACCAGATATAAATCAGGGAAAGGACAAACTACCTACTTTACTCTCAGTATAACCAGGAGCTAAATATATAATTTTCCTCTCCTTTCTTCCTCTCACTTCATTATGTAAAATAGGATTTCCCCCTTATCTATTAAGGAAAGCCTATGTGATAATCTCATTAATCACAAAAGACTTCAAGGAAAGAGTATGAGACTGGAGAAGTCCAGCACAAAATTAACCTCATCCATGAACTGGTTGTCACTGCTGTGTTTGTGTTGTGGTGAAGCCAATAGTGTGTCTTCTAGTGGCATCTATAATTTTCATATGAAAGGGGGGAAATAAAAATTTAAAAATAATGCACCTTTATAATATTGTGAAAACTGAAGTAATAGCAACACCTACCACAAGGGGGAAACATTGTGCCATGTTATCCATATTCTAAAACCATGGATATAAATTGAGACACTTGCAGAATTATAATGTAAAGTAACTTGATTCTCGCCTCCTGTACTAATGTGTGGATCAGAACATAATTGTCCTTTGGATTTCACACTTTTCCCAATGTTATGATATAGTTCTTGGCAAGAAACAAAACAAAAACAAAACAACACCAAAATGCATTAAAATGCATATTTTATGATAAACTGCACTTAGAAGTGCATTGACCGATATAAAGTAATATTTAAAATAGTATTTGTGATAAAAGGCATAATTAAAGTTTAGGAATTCTCATGCCATTTATTTTTTTAATCAGACACATGCAGAAATAAGACCTAAAGGACTTTAGAAGGAATGCATGTGAAATTCACTGGAACATGTGTGGACTAGAAATATATAGCTTCATCCATCCCTAAGTATAAGAGGCTGAAATAACTTGTGTTCTGAAAATGAAGCCTGGGTGAATAGTAAAATGTTCCCTTCTTCAATTTACTGAGTTCAAGTTCACTATTCTCTTGGTAGCACTAAGAACAACATTCTGTCTGCATAAGGATTTTTGTTTCCCCAACAAAACAAGCTACCATCTCCTTCCCTCTCCCCATGCTATTTTCAGGGTTCAACCGGCACTCCCAACAGGACTTGGGGAGGGAAAAGAGAAGCCCACCACACTAGTAGGAATAATTGCACTGGTAATTGCACTGGCTTCTGCTAATGCAACTATTTAGCTGAATGTAGCCCATGGAAATTAATTGGTCAAAATACATTTCTATAGGCCTCTGTTTCGTTGATATAAATGATAGCCACCAGTTTCAGTAACGTCACACATTTATATTTATGGATACAGTACTAAGTAACAGACCTAATGCCCAATGTGATTGGTTCAAAGAAAGTACCAGTAGGTAGGAGATTTTGGCACTGGGGCAGACAACCATATGTGGAGAGCTTATAAAAGGGGAAATAGGTAAGGCAGTGGGTTTATATTTACAGCAGCACATCTTTAGGGGATATGTATTGATCTCCAGTTCCTGCGCCATTCATTTTAAAAAGTCAATAGATAAAAAGATATTATGGGAGGGAATAAAGCATTTTAGCAAGGAGTAAAATAATGACAAAGTGGTATGAAGTGGGGGAAAGGGAATCTAACTACCTATCAAACCACCTGAACCACTTAATACAGTTCATTGTGACAGCTGTAACAGTGTGTTTACACAGATAGGTCTGTTCAGCCAAGGGACAAAAATGCCTGGTGGAAATAATGATCATTTATTTTTGAATGTAATGGATCCTTTAGCCTGATGGGAATTGAACAGTCATGAAAATAAGGCGCAAGCCATCTTGATACTGTTAACATTCACCCCTCCCAAACCACCGCCCAAGGCATGTCCTAATTTATGGCCATGTTTTTATTATTTTATGGTTTTACCAAGGCTTCACATGCTCTGGTTCACTTTTTGTCATCCTAGTCCTGAACCCATCACAGCTCCACCCACCCAAGACGAGGGCATCATTTCCTCTTATTCTAATCCAGAGCTGCCCTTCCCTGTGCTGCAGTTTGTGGCAATCAGATCTTTCTTTAATAGTTGCATGTTATCAATAACATTTGCATCAAAATCTGCTGCTTGTAACTGCAAGATACTTGTCAATATGCTGTGGTTTAAATCTTGATGAACATTGCCAATTTTTAAAATAATATTTAAAATATATGGAGTGGCAAACAAGCCATTTATTGAAAATTAAGGTTAAATTAAGCACCCAACATCTATCTCTGGTAATAACTGCCTATTTTTGCCAGTCAAACTGTTGATGGATGAAATACCGCTGTAATAAATCTAGTGCACGCCTTCGTGTGACATCCATAAATGGGTGGAATAAATCGCAATCAGCAATCTGCACATCAAGTATGGAGAGGCTAAACTGTATGCTAAATTATGAAGCTTATGCTTTAATGATTTTTATTGGTGTTTTGTTGTGATGCTGTTTATTATAGTTAAGTACTTTGGACAGTGAGGCATTGGAGAGCAGTCAGTGAAACCAGCCAAGTTAATGGGGCTCCCTGACACCTTCCAAATGTACTGATAAATTATTAGGGAACCTGACCAGTTAATCTCTGTCTTCCTGTTTCTTGTTCTTTTTTGTCATTGTACCTTCAGAAAAAAAGAGCACACCTCTTTGTTCCTTTAGCATTGACCTTTGTGGACGGACTTTGACTAAATCTGGCCTCTCTGTTCTTCCTGCCTTGTTCTTTTTTATTTGCCAGTGTCCCTGGAAGCAGTATATTTGACATATAAACAAGGAGGCTCCCCAACAAACTGTTGCATTGTATCCCTGGGTGTGAGCCTGCGGTTGGAGAAAGCAAAAATTAGCATCAAAGACAGAACTCCTTGATGTAACTTGCGTCCATGTGCAAAGCTTGCTTGCTTGCTTGTTTAGAACATTTAAAAATGCAGACCAGTCACCATGCAAGTCAATGGAGCACAAGGCTTCTGCATGCAAATGAGTGTTTGGTTTTGGCAGGAGGCAATTTTAATAGGTTGCCCTTTATTGCAGCCTGGAACTTTTGCCTGCGAATCAACTAGCTAGAGTTTCATCTCTGAACTGCAATGTTAGCAATGGATTACTTGGCATGGCCACTGTATGCTAGTCTCTCTCATCACAGAACTACAACACTGCAACATGAGTGCAACAGTATACTCCAGCATGGTGGATGAAACTCTCTCAATCTGTCCTGCAACGGGGGAGTTAAAAGCAACAGATAACTCTACAACAGGGGTAGGCAACCTAAGGCCCGTGGGCCGGATGTGGCCTAATCGCCTTCTCAATCCGGCCCACGGATGGTCTGGGAATCAGCGTGTTTTTACATGAGTAGAATGTGTCCTTTTATTTAAAATGCATCTATAGGTTATTTGTGGGGCCTGCCTGGTGTTTTTACATGAGTACACTGTGTGCTTTTATTTAAAACACATATCTGGTTACTTGTGAGGCATAGGAAATCATTCATCCCCCTCCCCCCAAAAAATATAGTCCGGCCCATCACATGCTCTGAGGGACGGTGTACTGGCCCATGGCTGAAAAACGTTGCTGACCCCTGCTCTACAAGGTTGTTTTACCTTCTCAGCTTCAGCCCATGCTCCAGCCTACAACAGGAGCCTTAATACTTTTGGACAGTATTGTAGCCTGAACCACAATATTCAGTGTGAACTACAGTGCACAGTTCCATGAGTTTGTCTTAATGCACTCCCTCCCCCACCCCCACCATCACTTTAAAAGCAAATACTGCTTCAGATTCTACTTGTTGCATGAATCAGCTGGAAGGGTGTGTGGGATGGGATGAAGTACAAAGCAGCACAGTCAGGTGGTTTTGAACAGAGGCATCTAAAATAACTGGATGCTCTGAAGCTTTTTCTGTATCTTCTTTCCTTCCACCCACTAAAAACAGGTGGCTGGCATCCCTTACCCTGTAAATGTCAGGACTGGTTAGATGGTTTTAAATGCTCACAGTGAAGTCAAGCAATTAATTCCCACCCCCCTTCACACATTCTCAGGGGTCTGTCTTGTCAGACAATTCAGCTGTATCCTTAAGGAATTTCACTCCCCTTGCTGTATTTATCCCCAGGGAATAGCTAGTCTTTCAAGCGAGGTTAGGATCACTGTAGCTTTCTCCCTCTTGTATAAAGTCTAAGCAAGCAGGGCTGGGGGAAGGAATCAACCTAGAGATGTGAAGGCCCAGGAAGGACGATGACAACGACGGGGAGGGTGTTTCCAGGCCTTCACATCTTTACACTGAGTTTCCTGAAATTTAGAATGTCTCTGAGGGAGACTGCAAGTACCGTACTTAAATGAACACTACCTGCTACATGCTGGATGAACAAGTTTCCTAACATTTCTGGTATGGCATCTGAAGGTAACTTCACACATACACATTCATCACTGACTGAAACATCATGATGACTTGCATGTGCAAAAATGCCAAATGGCACAAATGGATCTTTCATTTTACCTGTCATGACCTCAAACAGTATTTTTCAATTGAGGTACTTCACACATTCAGCTGTCAGTCTCTAAGTGATGAGATTTGCTTCAGCAAATGTCTTATGTCAAGTGAAATAGGGTATACTTGTGTTCATACATTTGTATATCCAGGCATTTATTAAATTTTAATTTTCAGCTTTCAGTCCAGTGGAAATTAAATGTAAACAATGTAAACAGAGTACAGTACTTGTCTTGATTTTGCTAGCAGGGAAGCCAGAATAAATAATTGTGGAAATCTTCAAAACTTTTCATTTCCCTTACAGCAAGAAAACATATCTGTAGATTTGGTTTTTGTCTGCTGTTTTGTTGTTTGCTTTTATTTTTGCCAAATATTATAAATTTTAGAATTACAAATCTTAAGGCCTAAAGCAAGAAATCCGCTGCCAGACTGATTGATTATGACCCCCTTCCCACTAAATCATGCTGCTGAAATGAAGGAAGTGGAAAGAAGGGTTCAATCAGTAGTACTTTGGTTTTGGTACTCAAAACAAATTCCTGGGCTCAGAATTCTTTAATTCTATGTACATCCCTTTTGCACCTGATTCTCCTTGATGGATCTTTGTGTTCTCATTTTTAAAAGAAAAAGAAAAAGATCCTGCATGCCTGAAATCTGCTCACCCCATAACAATGATGACTTCAAAGTTGCAGCTGGGTTAGAGTTCCTGTGGAAAGAGGGGACAGCCATTGTTCCTTCAATTACACAGTCATAGAATGCCTGTTTGTGGTTATGCACTAAATATTGATTCAGTGAATCAACACAGGGCAGGGATGGTGACACACAAATACAGCCTGCAATTTCCCAAATTATTTAAGTAAATGCCCCTGAAATGTTTACTTATATTTTCTCCCTTTCACAGTACTGTTTTTAAAACTAAGGAGTAGCGGAGGGGTAAAACTCCAGACAATAAAATACACTCCCTTTGTGCATTTGCACACAAAGGCAATTGCTTCAAGATGCCTTTATATATGGCCAAAACTGGTCTTTAGTTCTCAGAAGCAACAGGAAGTGAACCTCTGAACAATAGCTAATCACCGGAGGTTCCCTGCCTCCCAAACAGATGCTTATCTCCTTCTCCCAGGCTACCAACTGGAGCTTCCGGAGTCAGCAGAACTCTGAGACAGATTAGTTTCTTACACACACACTAGCCACATCATGTGAGAAGTGTTCAACTGGTCTATCTTTAGAACTATTTTCCTCAAATATTTAAGATGATGTTAAAATGCAAACCTAGAGACACATGCAAAGGAAAAAGTTGTGTTGATCTCAGGGGAACTTACTTCTGAGTAAACAGGTTTAGAATTGTGCTGCACAGCCTTGAAGTCCATCTGATTAAACAGAGCGTTTAAGTTGTGGTTAAACTTAAGGTGCTTCAGATTAAGCCAATGCAGCAGCCTTCTTTTGAAGCCCTTGGTAATGGGGAATATTTAGGGTTCTCCCCACCACCACCAGTTTTTAACATATCAACAGGAATGTAACACTTTGCACCTTGATGGAACTGTAGCAGCTGAGGTCTTAATTTGTGAATTGTTGGGACAAGTAACCGCCTTCATAATTACCCCCATTCGGATGATGTTTCCATATCAACCTCCCTGGAGATAAGATTGTTAGCACATCTCTGACGAATGAACACAAACCATAATTCATTCAGTAGTGAGTCCTGTGTCTCCTACAACACCTACAATTAATGCCATTAATTTATTTATACAATAGCTTCCATATACACCATTTATTTGGTTGTGTCTGTTTGTTCATTTCTATACCGTGTGTGTGTGTGTGTGTGTGTGTGTGTGTGTGTGTGTGGTGCCAAGAATATCAAATAATACCAAAACAACAAGCCACAGAGAACACAACAAATGCATAGGGCTTTACAAAGAACAAGAAGCACAGTATAAGAACTGCTTAACTATTTGGAAGGTGTCCATGTCTACTGTGCTTATTGAAAAGCAGACATGATTTCTCTGACTCCTGATAATTGGGTTATCTAATCTCAGGCAATTTGAACACAACATTCCAGTTTTCTAGCTAGTATGGGAACTGCTTAACTGTTTGGGGGATGTCCATGTCCTCTGCTTTGGGAACCTGTTTTCAGGGCCTTCTAGTACTGTAGTCAGTTTGTCCTGAACAAGATTTCAGCTTCCTAGTGGGTGTGCAAGTACCATAATCATTTGTGGAGCTGAGTGGTAGAGCACATGCTTCATGTGCAGAAGGTCCCAAGTTTAATCCCCAGCATCTCCAGGTAGGGCTGATCAGGCCCAGACAGAGGGGGAGCCATATGGGCCAGGCCTCTGCCTGGCTCTGCAAGGGCCTGGGGCTGATGTAGATCCCAGCCTGGGGGCTGCTGTCAGTCGGTGCAGAGGTATAGTGTGGGGTTGCTGTTGTGCTTGGCACATTTTCTGGAGGGGGCACGACTAGGCGCCCCCATAACAGACTCCCATCAGATCCTGGCTTTGGCATGTGAGGGAGCTGCCAAGGCAGCTTTTTCGCATCCAGCCGCAGCTCCTCTTCAGCTCCACTCTGCTTCAGCTCCACTTCTGACCCAGAGGCAGAGTGGAGAGTTGCTGGCAGAGAGCTGCCACCCTCTCCTTGGCTGGGCTGCACTGTGCACAGCTCCACAGCAGTGGAGAGAGGCTGCCAGCCGTGGCAGCTCCATCCCTGTGTCAAGTCTGGCCCGTGGGTGGAGTGATGCTGCAGCGTGTAACGGAGCTGCTGCTTCCTCGCAACCAGCCCAGTAGCCCTAGCAGAGAGAGGAGAGTGGGTGCTGTGTTTCCTTATGGTCCACCACTGAGTCAGTGTAACCAATACTGAGATAAAATTTAAAAAATCCTTCCAGTAGCACCTTAGAGACCAAATAGGTTTGTTATTGGTATGAGCTTTTGTGTGCAAAATGGTACGAATGGTATCTGAAGAAGTGTGCATGCCCACGAAAGCTCATACTGTGTGTTTGTGTGTGTGTGTGTGTGTGTGTGTGTGTGTGTGTGTGTGTGTGTATCAACAGCCTGATATGTACATATATCCCTGCCTTTGGGTATTATATATGCTGTGTTTTTATGTCTATAGCATTTGTACCTACTTTCTGCATTCTAGGCAGCGTGGAAGTACTGTAACCATTTGGGAGAGGGAGTAACCTTCTTGCTCCTTAGTTCTGAATGTCATAGCTAATAGTTATGTTTGGATGTATATGTACTTAACTTTCTTATGGAGTGAATCAAAATGAAGTGTCACGTTTGTGCAGTAAGCAAGGACTGTTGTTGCTTCCTAAGATTTTTAGGGATAATGTTGCAAGCTTGAGTTCAGATACAGCTTCCTTTGTTCCAGTGCAAGTGGGAAGTCGCCACCACCAAGCCTTTCCTTCTACAACCCTTTTTCTTCCAACACTGCTGGGAGCATTTTGCGTGTTTGAAAGAACATTACTGCAAAGTTGAGGAATTCACACCTCCTTTCTCACTTTCTTTGAGACAGTCCTTGCTGGCTGGTCATCCCTCTTCTTCAAGTCTTGCTGTAGTCAGTTTTAGTCTTAAAACAAATCTTTAGAAAACTATATTCACTGAAATGCAGTGTACCAAGCTTCTCTCTCACTATATATATATATGGGAAACCTACCTTCTCTGATTCCTTATTGTACAATAAGCTGCTTTTACTTAATTCACATAAGAATTACATGAGCAAACAATTTAAATTCCTTGAAAAATGGTCTTTCTAGTCTCTTTTTCACTGTTCTTTACAATATCCATTTGAAACTAACTCTTGAGGCCTTGGGAGTGTAATAAGGAATGTCTCCAAAGAAATGACCCTTTTTCGTGTGGGGAAAAGATTGGGCCAAAACTATTATGCACCATCTGTCTTGCAGTATTTAGCATAGGAACTTATAGAAAACATGTTTTCTGGCAGATAAATTCCTAACCATATGTCCATTGCATCATTTAGTGTGAAACTAAATAGACTTTTAAATATTTGGCCCAAATCCTAGTCTATTTGAATTAGCATTCAACACAAAAGCATGGGAAATCAGTTAAGCTGCCTGCAAGCTCTTAGCACCCTATTACCTACCAACCATTGCTTAGTGTTTATAGAATCAGATTACTTTCTACAAAGATTTGAGCATCTCCACGGCCAGATTAAGGTTATTGGGTGCAGTTTCCAAAACAGGACCGCCCCCCCCCTTTCCAAAAAAGGGAACACATGAAATAAGTTACCACAATAAACTTCTTGTGGTATCTTGAAGACTAACGTGTTTATAATTACATCATCTTTCACGTACTACAGAAAAGAAATGAAAAACAAGGAGCAGATTATGAAGCAAGAGGAAAATCACTATGTTGCATCTTTTTCCTTTCTCCTCTGCTTCTTGGCAAAGCAGCGAAATCTGCCTCTCAACACAACCAACACATAGGCAAGCAAGAACAAGAAAGATGGAAAGAAGCCCACCAAGTCACTGCTTCCCTCCCCCTTCCAAGGGGGCTAGATTAGAAATTTACGTACTTTAAAAAGAAAAAAGAAAGCTCAGACTCTGGGCCCCTCTACAGGTATAGGTCCAGGCAATGGTAGCATGAATATTCAGCCTGGATTATATCTGTCCATGTTTGTACTGAAAACGGCCAAATAGTTCTGGCCTATATTGGAGCGTCTAACATAAAACATACTAGATTTTTTTAAAAAAAGAAAACTATGAGTGGTGCTGAAATTGTCTGGCAGTAGTTTATGGAAAAACGGAGCAAGCTGTTTTTACACAAACAAATGCACAATTAAGGATGCAATCCTATGCCTGAAGCCCCAATGAATTCAGTTCATCTTCTGAGTAAACATGTATAGGATTGTACTGTAAGCTATGAGATGGTTACTTTGAAAAGTACATGGAGCTGAAGAACAAAGTTGGAATAGTGAAACAGTTTCCCACTTCCGTTTTCAGCTCTATGTGCTTTTCAAGACTCCACTCAGATTCCCACATCCCTAGGAAAAGTCCAGTATGTGTCCATGTGCTTGTTCTCTTTCTGTCTTTTGAGTGGCGGCAGATCTCATAGGAGGAGGATAGAAGTGACCAGACCAGGTGGCATGCATGGCACTCACTCAAAACTGCAAACGTCATCCCTTCCATTATTATTGTCGTTGTTATTTGTCTATCTGCTGCCTCCAGTAAAACAGGTTGTTGAACCTTGCAAGAAGTATTTACCAGAGGCAAACAGGAATGACTATACCACCAAGAGTAGCAATCACTCCTTCACCAGCCTTCAGTTGTGGGCAATATCAGACCAGAAAAGTTAAGAATTGACTCCTCTGCTTCAGGGGGAATTTCTCTGTCTGCTGGAAGCAAGAGAGCTCAGGTCACCATACTTGGAATAATGGGGTCACTATACAAATACTGTACCCAATTACTTTAATGCCACTGATTTCAACGGATGCTAATTCCAAAGGGAGAGCCATGTTGTGTATTGCAGTTTCTGCAATAAACAGCTGCCCACTGCATGGTTGTATATCTTAATATAGCTACTGGGGGTGAGTTCCCCCCCCTTCCAATTAGGGATAGAATGAGCATGTGAGACGGAAGCGTGTTGTGTCCATATCCTGGATGTGACTATAGGGGTAGAGTCTTGACCTTTACAGAGCAGCCCTATACCATCTCCCCCACTTTCAGGTACTCACCCATCCTTTGGTTGATAGTGGGGGCTCTGGTTGGTTGCTTTTCATGGGGGCTGGATATAGAAATTATCTTGGTGGGACCTTAATTGGCCACTGGGCAATTTTTTTTTGCCTCCTACTTATGCCTTTCGGGTGATGCTGCTTTGGCTCATAGGTTCCCCCCCCCCCACGGTCATGTTAGGGCATTCAGTGGAGGCACAAGTTGGATGAGTGGTGAACACATTGAGGCCCCTGGGGGGGGGTGAAAAAAAACCAAGGCATCCCACCTCTTAATGCCTGCTGGCTCAAACAGACACCGTAAGGGGACATACTTTGGCTAGGGTGGCTGTCTTCTTGTTGAGTGGAAGATACTTTCATTATAGCATGTTAAGCTATAATGTCTGCTAAAGAAATAACACTTATTACTTATTAATAAGTAAATTAAAGTTATTGAGAAAGTTACATTTGAATTATCTCCACTCACACTAGTGATGAAAAAGACTTTCAGGTTTCTGTATCCTAAAGGCCTATAGGTTGCTTTCTTATCCTATTTTTGGTATAATGCACTATTTTTAATATCTTTTTTTAAATAGGAAAGGCGAGTCAAGGTCAGTAGCTATAGTCCGGATAGGCCTGCTATTTTATTCCATTCAAGCCCACACTTCAATGAAATGAGAGAGAATGCCAGGAAACTGGGCAGTATGAACAGGAGTGACTGAGAGGGGCAGCCAGGAAGAGAAAAGATGTGGGTGACGTGGTCATTATTCTCGGTGCTCCAGACAGGAACTGACATCTGGTTTGTGGAATTCACCTTTGCATTTAAATGGCTTTTGCCTTAGCTTTGATTGACGCTTCTGTTACAACTGTGCCTCACTTTTCAGGGACCAGATGTTGCTTTAGCTGTTCGGTGCAGCACAGCGACATAGGTGACAGCAAATTAGGCTGCTTGTTGTAAATGAAACCTGTGAGCGCTGGATGTTTCCTGGAAAAGAATGCTATTTATATAAAAACAGGGATGGCCAGTTTCTGAATACTCCAGAACAAGTTGGTTAGAGTGTGCTGCTAATGCCAAGGTTGCAGGTTTGATCCCCCTATGGGACAGTTTTGCAGGGGCTAGATGATCCTCGGAGTCCCTTCCAACACTACAATTCTATGATTCTATGAACTCTCATTTGACAATTATGCAGAGGCCAGATTACACCAATTCTTAAAGAATGACACTAGGCATAGCCGCCAAGTTCTCCCTTTTTTTAAGGGAACTTCCCTTATGCTGAATAGGCTTCCTCGTGAGAAAAGGGAAAACTTGGCAGCTATGACACTAGGTGGTGATTTGCTTCTGGGCCCAATTCAAGGTGCTGGTGCTTAACTTTGAAGTCTGTAAGCAAATTACTGTATATTCCTGTGTATAAGACTACTTTTTAACCCAGGAAAATCTTCTCAAAAGTCGGGGATTGTCTTATACGCCGGGTCGTATTTCTTATATGGCAAGTATATCCCAAACTCTATATTATAACTGGAAAAGTTGGGGGTCGTCTTATACGCCCGGTCATCTTATACGCCGGAATATACGTACCTAAAGAATGTGATCCTTGTACAATACAGTCTTCAACCAAGGCAAGTGCTGCCATTGGTAAAGTGTCTTAAACAAGCACAAAGGAGCCTTTTTTGTGGTGGTACTGTGACTTTGGCTTGACAGGCAGCGGCATGAGAAGCTGCCTCTCCCCACATCCCACCCAGACACTTAGATCTGTGAATTAACGATTTGTTGATGGCACCACACAATCCCACAGTAAAGTTTGTTGTGATTCAAGCATATGCTTTTAGCATGCATTATGAAGATCTTTACAATATTATGTTTTTATATTCATTTTCTGTACACCACTTGGCTATTCTCTGATTGTAGAGCAGTTCATAAATTCTGAAATAGAATAAATAAGAATATATTTTTGGCAGCAGGTTAAGAGTTTATTGTTTACCCACACATTTTAGAGTGATTACTTTTGTCTTCAGTTTGCTTTTTTGGTTTACAGCTGCTGTCTGTGAATTTTTATTGTTTTGCAATGGTTATGTTTTTTATTTATTGTTGTTTTTTATTGCATCCCACCCTGGAATCCATTTGGGTGAAAAGTGGTTTAGCATGGTTTGAAAATAAGAAAGAAAGAAAGAAAGAAAGAAAGAAAGAAAGAAAGAAAGAAAGAAAGAAAGAAAGAAAGAAAGATTACTGCAAAAACTGGCAACCCCCTGATTGGTCGATAATAAAGTTGCCACCATCTGGAAAGATTTCACAGCCATGGAACACATGTACTCAGGAAACCAATACACTCAGATATCTGGATGTAGATATATTACATAGTTGTTAGATAAAGAATCCAGAAAAGAGACGTAACATTAAAGTTGTTTGGAATAGCTCCAGTCCTTACAATGTGAAAACATTTCCCTTTAACTCTGAGTGAATCAGTGGACAAACATTTGAGAAAGACCACAAAAAAACAAAAGGCCCAGACAAAATATCTGATGATCCTACAGCAATCTCTCAAACAGGCAGTTTAGGAAAGGAAAGGGAAAGTATGTACATGATTTGATAAGGGTTGGTTTCAAATAGGCACAAACAACATACATCCGGTGGGCAGATTGTGGTCCTTGGGGGAATTTCCACTTTGGTCTACCATCTCTTTAAAACTGGAAGCTGCTGAGAGCACAGATGCAACTTGCATCTCTCTCTGCATCTCTCTCACACACAAACGGCGTCTCAGACACATATGGAAACAGGTGCAGCAGTAGAGCAAATTTTTACCCTGGCTGCAGCTGTGCAAAACAAACACAACTTGGCTATAGGGGGCCAATTGGTTTACTGCTATTTGCTCTCCTTTGTGGAAGAAAGAGTTCCTTCTTGCTGCGGGGTGGCCTTGGGGAGTAAAGAAGGCAATAAGACTTTGGGCTGAGACAGACTTGACATTTCTTTTTTCTTTTCTTTTCCTTTTTTTAAAGGAAGACTAGCATTACTTTGATCACTGGAATGGCATGCAGGGCAAATGTTCTGGTTTTCTTTTTTTATCTTAAAAAAGGTATTTTCTGCCTCTAGGGTAAAGAAGCTAAGTGAAAGTAAAATAAGGTTCTAATGCTATTTAACAAGACTGATCAAGCAGTTACCCGTTGGCTGAGATTTTTTCCAGACAACCCGTTTTCTCTAGAACTGACATAATTTGTTCACTGCCAGTGCTTCCAGACAGCGGTTTATTGCGGAATCAGCATGTGCAAGGTGTGTGTGTGTGTGTGTTTTGCAATGGCCACACATCATTGTCTTCAAAATATCAGCCTGTTTTCTGTCCCCACCTGTAATCCATATTTACATAGGTGGCTATGAGCCACCTATATAGAAGCAGCCACTGACCAATATCCTCTAGGAGCTGGTAGGAAAGTTGGTAGAAAATTAGAAAGTGCACAGAGAGCTACTTGACTTCATGTGAGTGTGATTTCTCTCACCTTCAGCTTTCTCTGCTTATTGATGATGAACCCTTCTATATTCTCAACAAGCAGAGGTCTCATGTGGTGAGTGTAACATGTAGCCAGGCTCTCTAAGAAGTTAACTTCTGGCCATTGCCGTTCATAAGATGGTTTCCTTTCTGGGTGAGCCATGTTTGTTACATGTGTACAAATTTAAACACATGGAACATGAATACTAGCTGCTGATATTCTAAGTGAATATTCAGTGCATTTAAACTAAAACACTCAGAAGAGACATTCAGACATTATTCCCCATTGCATGGATTGCCCCAAAGAGGAAGAGCTTTCTGACAGCAACTGCAGTAAGTGAATAATGTACTGTATAACAGATGTATGTGTGGTGTGAATCCCGGCTGTACAATAAGAAAAATTTCCTCAAATGTTCCTTCATAGTCTCAGAAAGGAGTGACTGAGCAACCACAAGTTTTCTAACCTTGTGAAACATGGGAAGCTGCCTTATACTGAGTTGAGACAATTGGTCCACCTTTCCCAGTGCTGTCAACATCAGGTGGGGGGAGCCATTGGACCTCCAGGTGTTGCTGAACTACAACTCTCATCAGCATGGGAGCATGGACCATGGGAGTTATAATTCAGGCACATCCAGAGTTTGAAAGGTTCCCCACACCTGGTCTGCCCTGGTGAGCCCTGGCTCTCCAATGTTTCAGACCTGGAGATGCCAGGATTAGACCTGGGGCCTTCTGCATGCAAAGCAGATGCTCTACCACTGAATGCAGCAGGGAAAGGCACAGCCATAAATAAAGTTATCAAGAACTCTTTGTGGGGAAGATATGTGGGAACCTGAGAGGAAATCACGAGAAGCTGAGAGCTGGAAGAAATTGTGTATGAGTGTTGTGAGTGTAGGGAGCTGGCAAGTGATTTGTAGTTGATTAGGGGAAATGTCAGAATTTGGATCCTTTCAGTTATAAAAATCTTCTGTTCCCATACAGTTCCTTTCCTACACCCACCCCATCATACAAAGAATCTAAAGCTGATTCCAACATAATATTTTACTCTCACATATTTTGTTTTGAAGTGATCCCAGGAGCTCCAACACATGGAGAGTACAGTATTGCCTGGGAATTATAGCTTTCACTTGATGTACTGTGAAAGGTTTCTTAGGCTCCTGCCCAGTGCTGTAAAAACAACAACAACCAAGAATATAAAACAGTATGTGGGAAAATACCTCTAGCATATTTGGATGAAAACGAAAAACTTATAAAACTGTGTTTCAAAAACTTAAATTTAAAGTGTAGGTCTATAGGAATGAAAACAATAATCACCTGACAATTTGACAACAATTTTCACTTAAAAGTAAGTAACTTATCCAATGAATTATTCTATTTGACAAAGAGAGATAATAAAATCCATACCAAGGTGACATATGGATTTTTTAATCCTTTCAAGCAGTCAAAGTGGTGCTGAATTCCAACACCAGATATTGTTGAACTTCAGCTCCCATCAGCCCTAGCTATAGTAGCTGATGAACAAGAATGATGGGAATTGTAGCCCAACAAAAATCTAGAGGGCATGTTGTTGCCTATCTAATGCAATTTTAAAGAAAGCCAAACTTTAACCTTCAGGTAGATAGCTGTGTTGGTCTGATGTAGTCGAAATAAATTTTAAAAAATTAAAAATTGTCCAATAGCACCTTAGAGACCAACAAAGTTTGTTATGGGTATAAGCTTTCGTGTGCATGCACACTTCTTCATATACCTTCAGATACCTTCTTCAGATACTTTAACCTTGTTCTCATATAATCTTTTCTTTAATGATTGGTCCATCAAAAAATGGGCATTGGAAGAAGCTCCTCCCAACGCATTCCTCGTCTGGACACCCAGGAGACGCTCACGTGGTTGGGGAGCCCGAGCCTGCGTCCAAATCCAGACTCCGCTGCCCTCTTGCCAGCCCAGTGGACAATGTTGTGCCCGAATATCCAGACGTGCAAGGTGGGCAGACCTAGGAATGAACAAAACAACACTAGCAACTTGAAATAAACAAATAAAAACAATGGATGTGTGTGGGAGGCAGTGAACAAAGTAGGCAATTTTATTTATTTAATTTTTCAACCCATCTTTTCTACAAGGAGCTCATAAGGCATATATATATATAAGGCAGGCGTCTTTTAATTTCGTGAGTGCTGTCACCATCTGCAGTGATCAAAGAGCCCAAGAAAGTAAAATCTCTCACTGCTTCCATTTCTTCCCCTTCTATTTGCCAGGAGGTGATGGGACCAGTGGCCATGCTAAAAGCAATGACAAACCTAGACAGTATCTTAAAAAGCAGAGACATCACCTTGCCAACAAAGGTCCGTATAGTTAAAGCTATGGTTTCCCCAGTAGTGATGTATGGAAGTGAGAGCTGGACCATAAAGAAGGCTGATCGCCAAAGAATTGATGCTTTTGAATTATGGTGCTGGAGGAGACTCTTGAGAGTCCCATGGACTGCAAGAAGATCAAACCTATCCATTCTGTAGGAAATCAGCCCCGAGTGCTCATTGGAAGGACAGATCCTGAAGCTGAGGCTCCAGTACTTTGGCCACCTCATGAGAAGAGAAGACTCCCTGGAAAAGACCCTGATGTTGGGAAAGATGGAGGGCACAAAGAGAAGGGGACGACAGAGGACGAGATGGTTGGACAGTGTTCTTGAAGCTACGAACATGAGGTTGACCAAACTGCAGGAGGCAGTGGAAGACAGGAGTGCCTGGCGTGCTATGGTCCATGTGGTCACGAAGAGTCGGACACGACTAAATGACTAAACAACAACTCTCTCTCTCTCTCTCTCTCTCTCTCTATATATATATATATATATATTCCTCCATTTTGTCTTCACAACCGTGGTAAGGTGGATTAGGCTGAGAGAGTGGCATGGTCAACATCATCCAGTAAACTTCATGGCTGAGTAAGGATTTGAACTCTACCCTTTCCCATTGTGAAGAGCATGTCCTCAGGCAAAGTTCACCAGTTCCTTCTCTATAATATGGGGACAGAACTGTCATAAGTGGAAAGGCCCATTGAAACAGCCCAGAGTTCAATGAACTGCGCTCATTATGGACAAAAAACACCTGATGCAATGTTTTGGAGAAATGCTACAAATCTGTGGAGAAACTCACAGGAATGTTCTCAAACATTATTGATCTTTTTTTACTAGCAGATTTGGATATTTCATCTTTATCCCATCTCAGAACTAGACTCATTATGAACATGAAAACTTTGTGACGGCAGCAACAGCCTGGGGATCAATACCAGTGGAAACTTATTTCTTCCAGAGACGGCCTGCATTTATGAGGAACAAACATTCCTCTCCAATCAATGAAGTCTGAAAACCTTTCTAAGTAAACAGTGGGTAGCAATTAAATGTGAAAGGTCAATTATCATCCTTCCCTAAAACTTGCCTGTGCAAACGCCTTTCCAAAAATCTGCTTGTTTTTCTGAAAACAGATTGATTTTTCCCTCAGCAAAAACATGTAATAATTTCTCAAGGAGAATTTACAATAAGCCTGAGTTGCAACTCTACAAACACGACAGCAATTACAAGATAATTCCCTGGCTTTTCCACACTACCTGTGGGTTAATAACAGCAGCCAGACAACTGGATCTTTTAAAATAAACTAGTATGAGTAAGAATCTTAGCAAGGGCTGAGGTTTCCAAGCAGATATTGACCTAAGATCCCATAGAAACGAAATATCTACCTGGGCTCATTGCCTAACTGATGTGTCTATGGGAATAAATGGCCATTCACTGAAGGGGAGAGGTAGGTAATGCAGGATTAGTCAAAGTGTTGCCCACCAGCCAACATGGTGTCAGCACCAGCCAGCATTGACTAAGGGTCAGGGGTGATAGGGGCCAAATGAAGCCCTTCATGCCTATCTGGCCCTTGAGACTCTCCCTAGACTATGCTCCCTCTACAGGCCACACCTCTTCCTGCTCTCTGCCCTCCTTGAATGGAATGTGTTGTTGAACGGTGAGAATACCTTGTGCTTGTCTTGACAGAAGATGGCAAGAGATGTTTGTGCACTGTGTAGAAAACCAGTTCCACACACTTGCCATGCCCACTTATTGTACCCCATTGTACCCCATTGTTGCTGTTTTTAATGATCTGACATTTTCCTAGGTAGTCTAGAAGCTTTCATATAAACAAACCTTATCTTTCTTCTTTAGCTATGTTTCAGAACTGTATTAGGCTATAATAAAATTTATGTTTGAAAATACCTAAAAACCACCAATCACAGGATGAAGTTTTTATTGTCCTAACCGCTCTGCAGAGCCAAACAGGAAGGGCATATGGATTAACACCAAAATGGCTTTCATTGATTCATGGATATGGTCCCCTTGGCTGACCCCTATAACTAGTGTTTTGCTACTAGACGAGTTTTAAATTAATGGGCCATAGCTAGCTTTGTGTTTTATTTGGGAAACCTGATGTGAGTGGGTGACAATTAATTCTGTGGAGGGCAAACCTAAAATTGGCATGTACCAGAGATCTTTTTCTTCTTCTTTTCTTTCTTCTTTGACGATCACTCGTAGCCAAGTAAGATTGTCTTCCATAAACACGATTTTAGCAATGGGTCCGTAAGTGACTGTGGAGGCCAATTCTGGATCCACACGTCCTTCCACAGTGTGGTTTCCAAGCGGGTTTCCAAGCGGGAGTTGATCACAGTGTGGATTTGCCAAGCGTGCCTTCCTCTTAGCACGTTTCTCCCTTGTGTCCTGAGATCGAGTTTCTTCAAAACCCATGACACCTTTGGTGAAGGCTGTTCTTCAACTGGAGCGCTCACAGGCCAGTGTTTCCCAGTTGTCAGTGTTTATACTACATTTTTTAAGATTAGCCTTGAGACAGTCTTTAAACCTCTTTTGTTGACCACCAGCATTACGCTTTCCATTTTTAAGTTCAGAATAGAGTAGTTGCTTTGGAAGACGATCATCAGGCATCCGCACAACATGACCAGTCCAACGAAGTTGATGTTGAAGAATCATTGCTTCAACACTGGTGGTCTTTGCTTCTTCCAGTACACTGATACTAGTTCGCCTGTCCTCCCAAGTGATGTGTAAAAATTTTCGGAGACACAGTTGATGAAATCTTTCGATGAGTTGGAGATGGCGTTTATAAGTGGTCCATGTTTCACAAGCATATAGTAAGGTTGGTAGCACAATAGCTTTGTAAACAAACACTTTGGTTTCCCTGCGAATGTCCTCAAACACTCTGCACTTCAATCGGGAGAAAGCCGCACTCGCAGAGCTCAGGCGATGCTGGATTTCGGCATCAATGTTGGCCCTTGTGGAAAGGTAACTGCCTAGGTAGGAGAAGTGATCCAACATTTTCCAATGTTACACCACTGAGTTGGATCTGTGGCCCTGCAGAGGGGTTATTTTGTACTTGTTGGTGCAGCACTTTGGTTTTTTGGATGTTGAGTGATAGGCCAAGCTTTTCGTAAGCTTCTGCAAAGATATTTAGGATGGTTTGGAGATCATCCTCTGAGCGTGCGCACACTACATTGTCATCAGCATACTGAAGCTCTTGATGGAAGTTACGGTAACCTTACTTTTTGCTTTCAGCCTGTTCAGATTGAACAGAGATCATTAACACGTTAGTTGTGTAAGTTAAGAGGCTGTGGGAATGAGGGATCTAATACTCTTACTCAGGCCCCGCTCCCTGATTTTAAGTACAAAAACAGGAAGACTATTAAATTCTTAGGACAAAAACAGTGCCTTGAATTTATGATGTGGGTGGTATACACCATGGGGTGTTTTTATAATATTGGCTGTGTAATGTCAACATGTTCCATGCAAATATAAATGAATGAATATGTGGAGCAGCTCCAGGAGCAGTTTGGTGTGAGTACCAAAGCAGAGGGTGTGTTAGCTGCAGGAAACTGCACTTGACATTTACCAAATCAATGGGATTAATGATGTGGCGGTCAAGGAGATACGTTATGTGATGATGATATCATATTTTTATTTTGCTGGTATGTAAGAACTTAAAAGTCAACATGACTTCATGTTTTTGCACAATCTGGATTTAGTGTGTGGGAAAACTTCCTTGCAGAAGAACTGTGGTCCAATCTCAGACTTCTGAATACCACCTTACGTATCATTTGTTTGAAGTGCTGAATTCCTGAAAAGTAACCTGCTAGTGGGCCCAAGCCCTTCTGGTCTGAACACTCTGCTCCTTAATCCTGAATGAGTGGAGATAGACTGGTATTACCCAACAGTCAGAGAAAGGCACTCGGTGTGTATTACTTTGTGTGTTCCAGGACACAGCCCTTATACTGAAACTAAAACCTGATTCTGAACCTTTGCATTAATCTTGCTTGTATAATACACTGGGATATTTATTAAAACAGGCGGAGAGGGGGAAGTAGCATGAAAACGCCATACAGTTTCTGCTTCCTGAAGTTTACCCTGCATGACATTCCTCTCAGAAATGGACTTGCATGTTATAGAATCACAGCATTCTTACTAAGAGAAAAAATTCTCTTCATGTGGTCTCTTCATGTGGTCAAAATGGGGGGGGGTGCATCACAATTTGTCACATGGATAATTAATGTACTATATTCAGTTATTTAAAACTGATCCATTTGCTGTTATTAAAAATAAGCTAACATTGTTGATAGTGATGTATGGAAGTGATTAGTGATGTATGGAAGTGAGAGCTGGACCATAAAGAAGGCTGATCGCCAAAGAATTGATGCTTTTGAATTATGGTGCTGGAGGAGACTCTTGAGAGTCCCATGGACTGCAAGAAGATCAAACCTATCCATTCTCAAGGAAATCAGCCCTGAGTGCTCACTGGAAGGACAGATCGTGAAGCTGAGGCTCCAATACTTTGGCCACCTCATGAGAAGAGAAGAATCCTTGGAAAAGACCTTGATGTTGGGAAAGATGGAGGGCACTAGGAGAAGGGGACGTCAGAGGACGAGATGGTTGGACAGTGTTCTCGAAGCTACGAACATGAGTTTGACCAAACTGCGGGAGGCAGTGCAAGACAGGAGTGCCTGGCGTGCTCTGGTCCATGGGGTCACGAAGAGTCGGACACGACTAAACGACTAAACAACAACATTGTTGAGCCATAAAGAAACCAGAAAGCAAGGTTTTAAGTAAAGGCTGGTTTCCAAATATCAACCAATGCAGGGATCTGTTTTCTTGCATTGGCAGAAATTGGGAGTAGGTGACGTTTAAGGTTCATTCTATGATTCTAAGCAAACAAGCAAAACTAAAACTGTTAAGGGGGCTTTAAAATTGCTTAGTAAGAAATTGTCCAAAATAATGCAAAAAAATGGAAATATACTGCCTGCCTGCAGTATATTGAGCCATCTGGGTCAGAGACAAGGAGTGCAAATTATGTGGCAGCTGTCTAACTTTCACTGTCCCCGCAGACTAGTGCCAGGACTAATGATTTTAGGAAATGCATTGAGCATGAAGGTTTAACTATTGCCACAGATAGTGAATGAGTGTGGTGTTTACCTAAATGGAAGGTGTGAGTCATAAGACAAGGAGCTGACTAACATGGCTTTCATATATTTCAGTCCAGTGATTTTGTGATTGTAACCCTATGCACCTACTTGAAAAGTACATTCAATAGTAATGAGAATTTAACTGGTTAGGTAAAACCCTGTTCAGTTGTTCTCCATGCATACAAAATCTGTGTGAAGAAGAGAGCAATAGGACCATGGTGCGGGTTCTGCCTGTGACATTATGCAAGGAACTAGTCCCAGCCCCTGGACATTTGCACCCAAGTGAGATAGTCCTATGGGATCCTTTATGCATAGCTTCTACACAGTGCTATTTTTCCTCGAAAAAGAGGTGCCAGAACTTATGAACTGCTTGTTCTGTTATAATGTGGCAACCTAAAAGCAACACGACAGGCTAATAATTTGATTACAACACTTTATACAGCTACTAAACTGTATCTTCATTCAAAGTCAAGTGGCATACAATATATACAAGGTAACACCAACTAATGTGATTTCAGAGAATTTCCCAAAGTAGGGGATTTTTTCAATGGTGTATCAAACAGAGAATGATTCAAGCTTGAGGCAACATGCCTTCCAAAATAAGTATAAAGTCCCAACCACAGCACGGATGCGCCAGGTTTATTCATGAGTGAACACACTGAAAGAAGTTGGTGCTCCAGAGGTTGGAACTTTACTGTATACTTATTTTGGTGTTACCTTGTACAGTATATATTGTATGCCACTTGACTCTGAAAGAAGATACAATTTAGTAGCTATAATAAAGTGTTGTAATCAAATTATTAGCCTGTCGTGTTGCTTTTAGGTTGCCATATTTTTCTATTTGCAACACAGAAGATCTTTGCTGTTCACTCTTATAATGGCAGTGGCACCCACCTGAGAGGTGCCGGAACTGAGTTCCGGCAAGTTCCAGCTGAAAAAAGCCCTGCTTCTATGCATGGAATACAACTGAACAACTTAAATATATGTTAGATGGCTGTGGGCCAGTTCCAGGAAGCTCATGGGCCGGAACTGGCCCATGGGCCTTAGGTTGCTGACCTCTGTGTTAGATCTTTCCCTCCTGCAATTTTTTTTTAGTGAATGACTAAAATAGGGGTAAGGAAAGTAGATGAAGTAATGCAGTGGAGTACTTATGTTTAGGGATGAGACGGGGGCTTATTTATTTACGCACAAGCCCAGTGCAAGATCAGCTCAATGTCCCAGTAATCAAACATCCTGAACATTTCAAGAATACAGTATTTTGCTTTTGATCCACATTAATTTCCTTCATTATACAGAGACCTAGAGACATCATTGTCGTATCTGATGAGCTTGAGGTTTAATTGTAGCAATTTTGCCTCTTCTCTTACCATAGCTGCCAAGTTTTCGCTTTTCTCGCGAGAAAGCCTATTCAGCATAAGGGAAAATCCCTGTAAAAAAGGGATAACTTGGCAGCTATGTCTCTTACCTTAATAAAACAATGAAGCATGATTCTTCTTTCAAAAACTGGGATAAGACCTGGCATTTTTTAAACACACTTGACAAGGATTTTAAACCCATCTTGAAGACACTAGCTTCACTTTTTATTTTTAATTATCTTTCACTCTGTCCTCTTTAATTTGGGATATTTATATCTGTCACTGAACCATGCCAGCTAAAAGAAAAAAAGGAGTATAAATCATCACACACACACACATTGAAACAAAATATTATAACAACAGATGTTTCCCCTGCAGTTATAGTTTCCGGTCCTAAGCTAAAAATAAAAGCTATCATGCCAGTAAATGAATATAAATTAAAAAAATAATCTACTAAGGAATTTCCTTGCTTATGTTTCCATAAAATAAGTGAATTTATCTTCATGGTTATAACCGTATATCTATGATAATGCTGTTTTCTCAGTTGCAGGAAAGTGTATTCTAATTTTCATTAGGGAGTCCCTATGAAAATTAATTTCTAGGTTGAAAAATATAGGATGGTCTACTAAGTATGGGGAATTCTGATCATACTTTTCAGGTTCATGTAATAATAATAATAGTAATAACAATAATAATGGTTTATTGTAAAAAATAATAATTTTTTTTTATAGAGCCCCATGTAATTTTGAATCACATAAATTTGTGTATCCCACTTGTGTGGGATACACTTGTGTATCCCACCTCACCCCTAAGTTCAAATATAAACTTCCCAGAGACTGGGAAGGGTATTCACATTAATCTATAACAGTAGAAGATAGTAGATAAATAGGTACCACTGCAGTGAGAAGGTAAAGAGCGTTTCCGTACACTGTGGCTTCTGTCACGGTGTCCTGTTGCACCAGAAGCGGTTTAGTCATGCTGGCCACATGACCCAGAAAGCAATCTGCAGACAAATGCCGCTCCCTCAGCCTGAAAGTGGAGTTGAGCCCCACACCCCATAGTAACCAGGGGTGTCAAACTCAAATTCATCGGGGGCCGCATCAGCAGTTTGGTCACCCTCAAAGGGCCGGTTGTATCTGTAGGACTATGTGTCCACTCTTTATTATCATAAATTATTGTCACTGCATTCAATTATTACTGGTTTTTGTAATAATGTAAGTAATAACTAGCTCTGAAAGCAGAAACATAGTCAGAATAATGGCAAGTAGATATTCAAATGTACAATTATTGTACAATTTATTGAAAAATGATTTTTGGTAACAGACATCAAAGCAGGGGGGAGGAGACGGTAAAACAGAAGGGGCAAAGATCGGACCTACAAACAGAAGGGGGAAAGATCGGAGCGTAGCTGTCAGCCAGCATACTAAACCTTCGGAGAGGGAGAGGCGCAGGGAGAGAGAGGAGGAGAGGGAGTCTGAAACGCGCACACTTTGACCAAACTCTTAAAACCACGGCCCAAGTCTGAGATTTGCACACATACCCCTCCCTCCCCCCGTGCTAACGCTTCAAAGCACCTTTTTAAAGGGCTCTTGCAGTCCTTCCTGTCCTCCTTCTGAGAAGCCCCCCCCCCACGCGCTCCTTTTGGAGTACTAGCCAAAAAGCTGCTGTGGCGCAACCAATTTGACATGACGCTTTTGTTTTCACCTCTCCCGTTTGCTAGACTGGTTGTGGCGCGAGGGTGGAGGTGGGGGGAGAGAGAGAAAGAGAGCGAGAGAGGAGAGCAAAGACCTGACATCAAGGAGGATGCTTCACTGCGAATCCTAATAATATCCTGCTCCGCGAGCAGGACTCCTTGTTCGGGGGAAGGCTGGCAAGCGGGGAGGCTGCAGGAGGCTGCAGCATCGGGGGCGAGGGAACGTTGCTAGATTGACCCCGCCACACTTTTTTGGTGGGGGGGAAGAGTACTGGTGGCGGTGGGAAGAAACTCGCAGCCCCTCCCTGGCTTAGAGGAACACAACTTTAGGAACACAACCTAAAGAGCCGTTGCCACCCCACTCCACCCAAAAGGGGGGGGGCGTGCACACACATTTTTCCCCTCAAAAAAAAATCTGAATCTTTCTAAAAACACACACACGAGAGGCAGCTGCACACTCCATCCATCCAGAGAGAGGGAGCCAGCCCCACACCCAGGGGGAGGGAGAACGCGAGAAGCAGTGCAAGCCTCTGAGAGAACGCGAGACCTCGCGCAGCTGCTGCTCCTGCCTCAGCTTTGGCGGCGGTGGCGGCTGCTGCTGCTGTTTGGTTGGCGAGCTCTGCGGGCTCCAGCGCCTTCCCTGCCGAGGGGAATCCCCACGAGCTCGGCAGGGCATGAGGCTGGGAGCGCGGCGCCTGACCGCCTGCCCAGCTCACGACTTCCCCTCCGCCTGGACCCTGGGCGGCTCTGGCCCTTTTGCACTCTGTTGAGCTCCTCTTCTGATTTCCGGAGGAGCGGCCGCGGGTGCCTCGGCTTGCCATTGGCTGCCCAGCGCCTGACGTCGGGGCTGTGGGGAGGCGGCGCGGGCGCGGGCCGCCGGAGGATCGCTCCCAAACATGCTGAACTGAAAGCCCCGGAGCAAGTGGTGGGCGCCGCTCTCGCCCTCTTGCCCATGGCTGCGCGCTCCGCCGGGGTCCTGGCCATAGTGGATGCGCCAGCCCTGCTTCTAGAGGGCGGGCCACATGACAAGGTCTGGCGGGCCGGATTTGGCCCCTGGGCCTTGTGTTTGACACCCATGCCATAGTTGAATTCGAATGGACTTAACCGTCCAGGGGTCCTTTACCCTTAACAGCAGTAGAAAGATGGTCTTGCAATGAAATATTTGCTTTTGCATTTGGCCAGAAATGCTAAAATCAGAATCTCTGTGGTAACATAGAAATTGTTGAGACTTGGCAGGTGTATTTTCAATTTACTGGGCATTATTCTTTCATTTGGAGAGGTGTTCTTCTTCCAGGTCCTACCTACTACACCCCCAATCCAACTAATATTTGTTGTTGTAGCCATGCCACACTAAATGTCATAACCTACTTAGGTCTCATGACTTTCAAAAGAATTTGTCGTTGTGACTAATTGCAGTTGTGATGATGTGAACAGATTTAATGATAGAGATCCATCAATCAGATCAGGTTTTGGATATATCTTTAGCAACAATACTTTACTGTAGAGTTGGAAAACTTTCAGAAAAGGGCAAACGAAATGATCAAGGGTTTGGAGTGACCCCCCTATGAAGAAAGGTTGCACTGTTTGGGACTACCAGTATTTAGTTTAGTTAAGAGGTAACATGATATAAGTTTATAAAATTATGCATGGCATGGAGAAAGTGAGTAGAGAAAAGTTTCTTTCTGTCTCTTATGGAGACTAGAACTCATGGACATCCAGTGAGGCTGAATGTTGGAAGATTCAGGACAGATAAAAGAAAGTACTTCCTCACACACTGCATAGTTAAACTATAGAACTCACTCTCACGGGAGGCGGGAGCCAGTGATGGCCACCAACTTGGATATCTTTAATAGAGGATTAGACAAATTCATGGAGAAGACTATTGATGACTTCTAGCCACAATGGTATGCTCTGCCTCCACCAGTTGCTGGAAAATGTATTTGCATTCAGGGGAAGTCCCTAACTCACTGAGGATATGAGACCTGTCGGCTACCCTCACCTGGTTTAGCCAGCCAGTTAAAGCCAATTCCAGGGGTGTGGCCGCTGTCGCAGCTTCTAAGAGCCACAGATTAAGAGTTGAGTGCAGGGTGGAGACCAGAGGTGGACAAACTACCCCAGAAGGAGCACAACATGTCCTCCCCACCAGAGGTACTACCCCTCCCTTACACCCGATACACCCAACAGTGTACAGTATTGAAGTGGTTTTGCTATAGACTGATTATATCAGAGTATCATTTCAATTGTCTTACATGGGTAAAATTTACCATGAGGATAAACAAATATTCAAAATGCTTTTCTTCATTCTCTGATGCTTCTTTGTGACATCTGAAAGCTTATTGTATACTGTGCTAACTATTCTTATCAGGAAAACAAACTGTGGAAAGCTATTTTTTATTTGAGAAGATGCCCAGAATTGGACTTTTCCAAGTGTGTTGGTAAAGTTTATTGTCTCCTGATCCTTCATAGCAGCCATTGGGGAGAAGTTCTTTTTATGCGTGTATAGGTAAAGCTGAATACAGCACACAAGAACTAAGTAAGACCTGAGGCCAGAGCACCAGAAGCTAAGACAGCAGCAGTGGCGAAGCTCCATGCTCCAGCACCAGGGGCAAAGAGCAGGGGGGGGGCATGGCTGGCACGCATCCCGGGGGCATGGCACGTCACCTGTGGGGGTGCATTTATCTTGCGTTCCAGGGGGGCAGCCACGATGCTACCTGGTCCTGAATGGGGTAACTGTGCCCTGAAGGACCAGGTGTGCAGCCTGGGAGTCATTTTGGACTCACAGCTATCCATGGAGGCGCAGGTCAATTCTGTGTCCAGGGCAGCTGTTTATCAGCTCCATCTGGTACGCAGGCTGAGACCCTACCTGCCTGCAGACTGTATCGCCAGAGTGGTGCATGCTCTAGTTATCTCCTGCTTGGACTACTGCAATGCGCTCTACGTGGGGCTACCTTTGAAGGTGACCCGGAAACTACAACTAATCCAGAATGCAGCAGCTAGACTGGTGACTGGGAGCGGCCGCCGAAACCACATAACACCGGTCTTGAAAGATCGACATTGGCTCCCAGTACGTTTCCGAGCACAGTTCAAAGTGTTGATGCTGACCTTTAAAACCCTAAATGGCCTTGGTCCAGTATACCTGAAGGAGCGTCTCTACCCCCATCGTTCTGCCCGGACACTGAGGTCCAGCACCGAGGGCCTTCTGGCGGTTCCCTCGTTGCGAGAAGCCAAGTTGCAGGGAACCAGGCAGAGGGCCTTCTCGGTGGTGGCGCCTGTGCTGTGGAACGCCCTCCCATCAGATGTCAAAGAGAAAAACAGCTACCAGATTTTTAGAAGACATCTGAAGGCAGCCCTGTTTAGTGAAGCTTTTAATGTTTAATTGCTTATTTTATTTCATTTTTCTGTTGGAAGCCACCCAGAGTGGCTGGGGAAACCCAGCCAGATGGGTGGGGTATAAATAATAAATTATTATAATATATTATTATACCTCCCTCCCTGATGGTGCTGGGGGCGGTGCGCTCCCCCCGCCCCCCCACTCCTCCACCAGTGGGCAGCAGTGATGTACCTTTAGCAAAGATTAGAACTACCTCATACCTGTCAACTGCCCCAGAAAAAAATGGGACATATCATTTTCCCCCCACAAAAAGACTGTGGTCAAAGTAGCTGCCATGATTTTGCACGATTTTGGGCTAAACTTTCTATTCAGGCATGACACCCAAAAGCACAAACTTTGGAGTGCTACCCAAGATTGCTGCCCTGAAAAAGCATTTTGGGGGGCAGCGCCCCAAAACACTCGTTTTTAGGTGTTGTGCCAGGAGAAGTTTGCTGTGATTTGTGCAAGAGGGTTGATCTGGAAGATAGTGTCCTGGATACGGGGGTGCATTGAATTGGAAGAGCCAAACTAGAAGTCACACAGGTCAGAAATTTTGGCCTTCCAGATGTCACTGGACTACAACTCCCATCATCTCTGAATTGACTGTGCCAGCTGGGGCTGATGAGAATTGGGAGTCCAATAATATCTGCAGGGTCAGAAGTTGCCCACCTGTCTTACACTTAACATGCGGTTGCTACCAAAAATGGCTGCTTGTCTAGATTCCCCCTCCCTTTCCTTGTCTAGCAGAGCCCATCTGTGCCTGGAAGTTACAGTGCTATAATTTGCTGGGATACTGCTCTCCAACATTAGCTACTACTTATTGGGTAGGGGGAGTGCCACACTGAATGTCAATGTAATATATGAAGCCTGCTAACATAAAAGGATGCCATGGGAAGAGAAGATGGATCACAGAGGTGGGAGGAAAGACATATGCAATATAAGCTCTTCTGGTTCTCTGTGCATTCAGCAGAACCTTTGCATAGCGCCTATGTGCACCTGACCTTTAAGCATCTAGACTCTCTGCATAGTCAAAGACCCTGTTTTTTCCAGGGTTCTGGTCATGTGTACAAGCCCATATACATGCAAGATTAATACATGTAGGTTCGGTTCTGCTGCATTGATAGAGGTTTAGAGCATAGGACTGAAGCTTAGTGGTCCAGCATATACTCTGCATGCAGAAAGTTCCTGGTTGAACTCTTAGCATTTCGGGTGAAAATAAAGATTTAGCAGGAGATCTCAAAGACCTCTCTGTGAGGCAGCATTTGGGCAGCTAATGCTAGTAATAGGAGGCAATACTGGGCTAATTGTGCCAATGTATAAGGCAGCTTCATATGTGAATCTACTTCCTCTCTAGTTTAGGTGGAATTGTGGCTTTGTTGTGTGGAAGAATCCTATGGAACTTAAAACAAGTATGAGTTAACGTTAACACTTGTACAGTATGTGTAAAGTAATTAAAAGAAGGGCAAGCAAAATGATTTTAGTGTAATTTATCTCATTTAATTCAGAGAAATCCAGTAACAATGAAGCTTCTTGTTACTTGCAGTGACACCCAAATAAAATAAGGACTAATTTCATTGGTTTTAAAAAAATCATGCTTGCTTACATTTCAGAATGTTTCCAGCTACAGGCAATGTCCCCTCCTGGGTTAACTTGATGTTAATTTAAGGTTACCAGATTTTTTTCAATGAATCCGGGGACAGTTTTCAACTTCAATGGATTTTGTATGGGGACTGATTTGTAAATCCGGGGACTGTCCCTGGGAAATGGGGGTGTCTGGTAACCTTATGTTAATTCACATTAAGTTATTCATTTTTTTCTTCACTCTACCATTGCTTATTTTGTAGTACTAGGAGCCAGAACTGGATTCTTGTAAGGTTTTTCCCAAGTTCCCTCTAATGATTTGTGATCTGTTTGCAGTTTTTAACATTCTGACATGCACCATGTTGCTGTTATAACACATGAAATGTGTGTTTACATTCTCTACTTATGTAGTGTGCATGTTAGATTACCTTCGAAAAGCTTTCTGTGGCATTTTTACATAGTTTCAAATTCTGGGAATGTCCTGTCCACAGTGATAGAAAGCAGTTTCCAGGAAAGAGTTAAACTGATGTAATATTGTAGGGCGGAAGTTTAACAAATGTGAGAACTATATAAAGCTATGAGATCAGAGGTTTGGAAACATTTTTTAGAAGGGAATCCTATCGAACTCAGTACTGACCTCAGTTTTACTCATAGCACTGCTTAACAGTTCACCGTTGGAAATAATGTTACAGTGGAGTTTTAAAGTACTGAAGGAGAGGCATTTACTCTGGACAGTGTTCTGTGCTTTGAGCCTGCTGGGTGAGTATTCAGTATGGGAGGGGGGGGGACCTTACAACTGCTGTGTTACTTGCAGACAGAAAGTGAAGAATGAATCTTGTTCTGCCTATGCCATAGTTATTGAATACTGACGGAAGTTTATCTCTTGTAATATCTGTTGGATAGCTAGATGCTAATAACATTAGAAGCAAACTGGTAAACAGAATGAATAGCAAGGAAAGGAATGGTTCACACAACTGAAATCCTCTAATTAGTGCCATATAGAATTTTTGCAGGTTCTATAGTTGTGTAGTTGCCCATGTGCAGAAGTGGCATACAGAAGGATATCAGATGCACACATTTTATTCATGATTTTGCAGTTCTCCATACCAGATAACTCCAGTGATTGTTAGCAAGGCTTCAGTATCCCAGAGACTAACATACATTGTTTTTATTAAATATAAAATCCTAGACCGTGTAGCTGAGAGCATCTGTTTGTAGACTGCTAGCCTACAGTGGTTGGCACAACTGACTACTTTTGGTAATTACTGTTACTATTTTTGAATGCTTATGCATTTTATTTATACAACTTTAAAAAGTAATGATTAGGGAAAGTTATGTTGCTATTTTCGAAGTTGAAGGTACCACACAGTATATGTATAGCACAACTGTGTATTTTGCACACTTTTGCAGCCAGACTACTTTAATTTCTCTTTATCCACACTAGACCATAAGATCCTTCTTAGACAAGTCACTGGGCTGTATTCCTGTCTTTTTAATGTTTATTGCACTTTTTAGTACTCCCCAAAGGATCGTGCTTATCCTGCTCTGAAGCTGGCATGGCCTGTTTATTTATTTTGCGGGGTTTTGTTTTTCCTTCTTACATCTACTGGCCAAGTCACAATTGTATTTGCTGCCCATGTACATCAAGTGAGCAGGAGAGATGTGTGTCTGCAGCTGGTCACAGCATGTTTCAGGGACATCACTTTGGTGGATATGCAATTAATTGCCCTCATGTTTTAAACCATTCAAGGCCTAATTTGTGTGGCTGCAATTAACTTTGTAAAGAAATAAATATAATATAGTCTGCTTTTTCAGTGTCGTGTGTGAAAATTGTCTTGTAGCTGGCTTTCTAACATCCAGATATAGGGTTTTTTTTAAAAAAAAATACATGTGGAATTCATACTGCTGCAGTATCTGCAAGTTCAGTGTTAAACCCTTTTGAAATTTTATCTAATTTTATCTAGTAATTGAAAAAGCAATATGATACAGTGGTACCTCAGTTTAAGTACACAATTGGTTCCGGAAGTCTATACTTAACCTGAAGCGTACTTAACCTGAAGCGAACTTTCCCATTGAAAGTAATGGAAAGTGGATTAATCCGTTCCAGACGAGTCTGCGGAGTACTCAACCTGAAGCGTACTTAACCCGAAGTATGAGTGTAATTGGTTCTGGAAGTCCGTACTTAACCTGAAGTGTACCTAACCTGAAGCGAACTTTCCCATTGAAACTAATGGAAAGTGGATTAATCCGTTCCAGACGAGTCCGTGGAGTACTTAAACTGAAAGTACTGAAAGTACTCAAACCAAAGCGTACTTAAACCAAGGTATGGCTGTACTCTATTCCCTTTAAAAAAGTAGGCTTCACTCCACACAATTACTTGATCCAGCTAGGGAGAAAATAATGTAAGCACATTTACCAATGTAGTCCAATGTTGAATAAAGATAGGAATCAGCATGCATCTGTCTATTGTGACTCTCATTCATACTACATTCAAGGCTTCTAATGTGGATGAGAAGGTGCATCCAGGGCCATTAGTTATGTACAACTAGAGCTGGATTTCTATCACAATTAGAGATGCTTTCCAACACATGAATTAGCATTTTGAAGATGCACATAGGGTTCTGTTTTGGGCTCCTGTCTACACTTGGCAAATATTTTCAAGGTAATTTTATACCTGTGTGTCTTGGCTTCGTCTTCTGCAACAATACTTTATCTTCTTGGGCATATTGCCTAGAAATGTATGCATGAAAAGCATTATGTCATAGTTAAAGCAGTGATGGAATGCTGGCATACGAAGCTTGCTTAGCTGCCTAGATATGTCCCTCATCAGTAAGCCTGCATTTTCTATTAGGGAAACATGGTTTTTGTTTTGGTAAGTAAACCTAGTAGTCACCATATCTGGGGCTGTGAATGTGCTGGATTTCCCTCTCTAAAGTATGAAAAACAATTGGCTATATATTTTAATTTGTGTTCTATCATGGCATGCAAGTAAATCCCATGCCGAAACCTCCATCACCTTAGAACGTTCAGTACACTTTTACTACCTTTCAGAAATATACTAATCAAACTGAATGTGGTTCAGAAGACTATCTGCTAAAACCATGCATTTCTCTGAAGATGTATTTGTTTTTATTTTGTATTTTTATGCTGTGAACCGCCCTGAGATCTTCAGACATAGGGTGGTATACAAATTGAATGAATAAATAAAGTTCTTTAAACACATTGAGAACAAGAGTAATTTGCAGACACATTCCTACAGTGACAGTATTGTGAGGTGCCACTTGGTAGTTGAGGAAATGGTTTTCCCCCCTCTCTTGGTAATTATGCAGAATCCACTGGCTGTGTACACAACGTACATTTAAAGCACCTCACCCCCGCAAGAATCCTGGTAGCTGCAGTTTGGTAAGGGTGCTGGGAATTGTAGTACTGTGGGAGGAGGTAAACAAAACTTTGTTTGCATGTGGATAGTATGTCATTTTCTTGATACAAAGGTCAACCACTTTTACGTCTATTTCCTGTTCCTAATTTTCAGCATCAGTTGTGTTTTCCCAGGCTACCTTGAGGTATGTGTGGGTAAACATATTAAGTGCAAAAATGAATTATACACATCCAAACGCACTGTAGACTTGAACTGGTAAGCCTAAGCCAGCCACATTTTTCCAGCACATGTTCTCTGCATGCCCACAGTTCTTAGGTCATACATAACTCCCTTTCACACATTACATGTTTACCACAGCAAACAGAAATGTAGCCATAGCCTACACAATTGTGAAGCAGCTTTTATGGTTTTTGTTCTGCATAGATAGTAGTACACTTGATAGCATTCAGAGGCATCAAGTGATACATTGATCTGATCCTGCAAGGTTCTGCAAGACATCTATTGTGAGATGCTAGTTTCTCAACTCCCACTGATTTATATGAAAATAAGGTCAGTTTTTGCAATTGCAGTACTAAAAAGATGGCTTATGTTCTGAGAGCATCTTATTGTAACTTTATTTGTTTATTTATTTAACTTTGTTTTCACTGTGACTTCACAGTTCACACACACTTTTAACTAAGTTACACTGTTTTATGTGCACATGTTAAAATGTAATATATGAATGCAACAAACATATTTTTATAAACATGTCTATTATATGCTACTAGGGAGCTAGGATTGCCTATAGCCCCCCCCCTCCATGTGTGTATGCTAAGAAACAAATATATGTTTGCCACTACATAATGTCTGAAGCAAGAGAAAACTCCTACATGGAAACAACTTCAATATTGCAAAAACCATGCAACAACAACAACAACAATTTATACCCCACCCATCTGGCTGGGTTTTCCCAGCCTCTCTGGGCAGCTTCCAACAAAATATTTAAAATACAATAAAACATCCCTAAACAGGGCTGCCTTCAGATGTCTTCTAAAAGTCAGATAGTTGCTTATTTCCTTGGCATCTGATGGGATGGCGTTCCACAGGGCGGGCGCCACTACCGAGAAGACTACTACCATGTCATATGTGGCAATCTCAACCATGTCACGGCCTCGGTCCTGTATACCTGAAGGAGTGTCTCCACCCCCATCGTTCTGCCCGGACACTGAGGTGCAGCGCCGAGGGCCTTCTGGCGGTTCCCTCATTGCAAGAAGTGAGGTTACAGGGAACCAGATGGAGAGCCTTCTCGGTAGTGGCATCCGCCCTGTGGAATGCCCTTCCATCAGATGTCAAGGAAATAAGCAGTTATCCTATTTTTAAAAGACATCTGAAGGCAGCCTTTTTTAGGGAAGTTTTTAATATTTAATGCTGTATTGTTTTAATACTCAATTGGGAGCAGCCCAGAGTGGCTGGGGAGACTCAGTCAGATGGGCGGGGTACAAATAAATTATTATTATTATTATTATTATTATTATTATTATTATTATGTCTAAATATGATTTGCAAGTGTGATTTTTATGTACAGGAGTAGTAACACGGTGCCCTCCTTAAATTATTGAACTCCAACTCCCATCATCCCTGATTATTACCCATCCTACAGGGTATCTAACAACATCTGGAGGGTACCATGTTGTCTATCCATGCTATGTAGGAAGCTTTCCCCCTTGAAGTGGATCTGACATTCCAGATTTCAGTCCTGATGACCACCATGTTTGTGGTCAATCTGTTTTAAATAAGAATGTTGCAATCACAGCTGATTGTTAATTATGTTATTTAGAAAACTATATTAATATACAAGCCAGCTTCTGCTTTTCACATCAAGATAATGTTTTAGATGTTGCTTTTGGCCTCATAAAAGATGCTTAAATATTAAATTAACGGTTCAAGAAAAGTTACCTTTGGCATGAGAAATGGAATATTCAAGTAGCCTGAACCTGACATTCCCTACAAATTAATAATTATACAGCTTGGATGCTAAATCTCATTTTGACATTTACAAATCAATTTTATTTGAAATGTGTACCTATGAGATGGTGTGTTCATTCAGTTAGACTTAAGTGCAGTCTAGAAGAAAAAATTCATAATGTGATTAATCATTACAGATTTAAATTCAAATAGTTAATAAACAACTAAAAGACAAATTACCTGAGCTGAAGTGAAATATTCAAGCAATTATATTCAAATTATTTCAGTCAGGTTTCAAAGTTTACAAAGAGTATAGAACCCAGATATTCATATAATCTAATCCATTGTCTGAAGAATAAGCTATTGAAAAAGCAGGCTAGCAGCCAAGCAAAAATCTCTTTTATCAGTTTTGTCTGAGTGTTGATTAGGTGAGCATGCTTGCAATGATGTAATGGCTTAAGCTGTCATCCTCTCTCCTTCCCACATTCTCTTCGCCCTTTTTTGGCATTGTTCGTGACTGCAGAAGCCCACACCCAAATCCTGTCTGGGCCATATGGAATAGGAAAAAGGGTTCAGGAGGAGGAAAGCATAGGATTTTATCGGATATTTCCAGAGGGAAAGGGACTCCACCCTTTGAATTCCTGCCACATGGCAGGAGAGGAGCAAAGCTAGAGATTCATGAGTAATGTAGCTCAGAGTCCCCAAAGGTGGTGCTCATTATAACTGCTGGAAGAATAAAATATAAGTCGTAATCCTGGCCTCTCAGTTTCAGTTATTTCCCATTTCATCCAATATATGAAATTCTGGATCTGAGCATTATTACTGCTAGCATGCTGTGGGATCAATATGATACTCTTTTGCACTCTGTGTACTAATAAAAGTGCTTACCACTACCTTCCATTCTCCTTTTTAATCTCATTCATTCTATCATTATAATATCCAGCTATAATTGGACAATCAAACAAGTGGACATACCATTTAAGAGGGCTGCGGCTACTTTTCATGTTGCTTTTTAAAGTTGCAAGTTCACCATCTGGAAGATATGAGAAGACACATATAATCATTATGTGAGACTTAACTGAGCAAAGTGTTTCTGAGCGAAGACTTGTGTTCGGCATGTCTCGGAAATTGATTCAAAAGTCTATGGAATTTCTCTCAAAGACATACATGTTTACAATGGTATTCACATTTTCCTGTGTATCATCAGATACAAGTGTAATTCCCAAAAGTATATCCATGCACTAGAGACTGTGAGATAGTAAATCATATTTATTCCCCCCTTTGTCCATGTTTGTAATTTATTTAAAGCAGTGTATCATGCAGCTTCTTTGCCTATTTTTGGTGCCATTACAAAACAGTGTACCATTTGAATTTTATGGCATGAAACCTGAAAGTTCATATAAATGCCTTATATCTTCATGGTGGATTTAGCATGACAGTAAATGAATACATTTACACAGATCACATGCTGTTCCATGGGCTCTGGGCAGCAGGGATGGCCCTACCATTAGCCAGAGCATGACGGCAGATTTTGGATGTCATGAAAAGGCAGCAAGTTGTTAGTTATTTAAATTATTATTATTGTATTTTTACTACCAGGGAGGAAGAAGATGTGCTTGTGGTACTTTTTTCCTCAGATGCTAAAACAACTTGAATGGCCTTGGGTACTTTGTATCTTAATTTGGTGGGAAGGGTGCCATTTACTGCTCTGCAACAGGCACCCAATCTTGGGAGCTGGCCCTGCTGGGCATCTTACACCAATTTCATCAGCCATCTTATTTCTCACTACCCCAAAATAACTCATATTATAGAAACTGGGTATGGCAGTTTTGAGCGGACCAAAGAGGTCATAATTAAACAACAACAACAAATGTAATTTCTCTCCATGAGCACTTGTCCCTCCCTTTCCCTTCAAATTCTGCTCTTCAAATTCTCTTAACCTTACTTAGACTCCTTCCTGCCATCTATAGCAGAAACAAAAGTCAGGTGTGAGAGGAGGCAGACAACTTTCACTGGATTTGAGAGAGAGAGAGAGAGAGAGAGAGAGAGAGAGAGAGAGAGAGAGAGAGAGAGAGAGAGAGAGAGAGAGAGAGATGCCTGCTGTGTGCATGAGGAACCCAGTTCCAGCTGCTGCAGTGATAATCCCCCTTGCTACTTCTTTTCCTCTTCTTCCTGACAGGGCAGTTTCCTAAATGGCTGCCATATAAGGAGGGATGTTGCCTTTATATGTGCCTGGGCTATAATTTTTCTATAACCACAAACAGTGGTGATGGGAACATCTAAGATGTGGTAGCCAATTAATAAAAGCAACATTTACTTAACAATTGTTAACAGGTTTCTGTGCTTGAATCAGAATAACACATGTGGAAAGCCAACAAGGGTGTGTGTGTGTGTGTGTGTGTGTGTGTGTGTGTGTGTGAGAGAGAGAGAGAGAGAGAGAGAGAGAGAGAGAGAGAGAGAGAGAGAGAGATTTTTTCAGCAACCAGCCTGTACATCTTATACTGATGCGCTGGGTGGGGGAACAATATCCAAAATATACTGGCCCTGTCTGAACAGTGTGGTAGCAATATGAAAGAGGATGAATGACGTTATGAAAAGCTCATTAAGCAGTATTATTCCTTATTTGTAAAACCAACATTGCTAGGCAGATTGCGTAGTTTAAAAAACAGCATTGCTAACAACAGTAGTAATGAAATTTATCATTTCTATAGTAAAGGTAAAGGGACCCCTGACCATTAGGTCCAGTCGTGGATGACTTTGGGGTTGCGGTGCTCATCTTGCTTTACTGGCCGAGGGAGCCGGCGTACAGTTTCCAGGTCATGTGGCCAGCATGACTAAGCCACTTCTGGCAAACCAGAGCAGCGCACGGAAACGCCGTTTACCTTCCCGCCGGAGCGGTCTCTATTTATCTACTTGCACTTTGACGTTCTTTCAAACTGCTAGGTTGGCAGGAGCTGGGACCGAACAATGGGAGCTCACCCCGTTGCGGGGTTTCAAACCGCCAACGTTCTGATCGGCAAGCCCTAGGCTCTGTGGTTTAACCCACAGCGCCACCCGCGGTTTTTTTTTTGGTGTTCAAAGTTATAATTATCTCAACAATCCTAACAACAACCCAGTAAGGTAGCCTTTGCCAACTTGGCGCCCTCCGGATATTTGGGGCTACAACTCCCATCATCCTCAGCCAGCATGGCCAACAGTTGATGGGAATTGTAGTCCAAGAACATCTGGAGGGTACCAGGTTTGTGAAGGCTGTTGTAATGCATATCAGTATTATTCAGAAGTCCCATGATGTACTTGCCGTGAACAGTGATTTAAATTACAACATCAATTAAAGCTGTAATCCTACACCTACTTACCTGGGAATAAGACCTGCAGCACTCAGTGGATCTTACCTCTGAGCAGGCATGTCTAGAATTACCTGTTACATTACACTCTCCGGGAGTATGAAAAATAGTGTGCTCATGATTGATTATACAAAGGAAGCTAAATATACAAACTCCCTTTGTTAGCCTCACAGCTTACACAGTTTCACCCAATAAAGGTTAAAGTCTTTCCATTTGTTTCTGTGGAGACAGATATTTGAGTAGCGTAGGTAATGATGTAGAACTTCCGTTTGACTGTGTGAGGACAAATCATTTTAAAGATGTGTTTATGTTGCTTGGGGACTATTTGATTTGATTTGGGACAAATAGTTCTCAGTTAATTGTCTTTGGAAAGCCGAAGGGGACCAATACTTGGAGCAAATGATATTTTGCTAAAGTTTGCAGAATGCAAATAATATTAAACTTGGCAGAATGTCATTCCTCTCCAACAACTAGTTGATATAAATAAGGGTGGGTTTTTTAAAATGCAAACTGTAACATGTAGTTGCTTCAAACACCAGTGGTTTTATGTTTATTGTGTCCACTTGGCTTCAGCAATGCAGTGCAAACTCTCAGTGCTAATAAATTCATACAGAGTTTCCAAAACTAATGAAAACAAGCTGTGCATAAAATTGTGGCAATTGAGGCAAGTACCATGCCCAGGTGCGCTGTTAAGGATCCTTTGGGCTCATACAGAACAATTTGAAGTTTCTTAGTGTGAAGTATCTACATGAAGTGTAAAAGTAGGGAAAATTTGGGGGTCATTGTGGCGGGGAAGGAATAAATAAAGAAGAAATAATTATGACCTGGTTTTGCAGTATATGAGGTGGAGAAAATATTTGCCAAAATGTTAAGGTGATTTCTAAAACATCTGGAAAAGTTCAGAAGTTTTTGTTTGGGTGGTTGTGGCACTTGGGGAGGCCAAGTGTTACGGTAGGAACTATGCCATTGTAATGAGGTAAGACTTTCTGCAAATGTCCATGTAAACAATGGCACATACACATGAGGGCTTATGAAAGCGGTATATGACGCTGATTACTCTATTTATCCTTTGCCACAAAAATCTTGTCTCCTGTTCTTGATTTGATCGAACTTGTTCTTGGGGAAACAAAATGTAGCAACTAATTTTATTTTTTTGTAATCCGGCTGCGCAATTTTTCATGTACAAATCAGGTCTAAAGAATTATATCGGTGGAGCAATTTGGATTGCCAGCTAATCAGCTTTGCAAGTTGATTCAAACATCCCTTTTCTACTGTCCTGAAAGTGTGGTGCATAATTAAGGAGTTACTAGTAGAATACAGAGGTTTTCAAATCTTTACTGTGCAGCATGTTGAGCATTGTCTTGAAATCTGAATATGTACATCTAATGATAGCCAACATGTTTTGCCAATGAAGATAATCCAGTCCCTCCTTTCAATGAAACATGGGTGAGAAGTACTGCTTGGTTGGCTGTTTGTTGTTGTTGTTTAGTCGTTTAGTCGTGTCCGACTCTTCGTGACCCCATGGACCATAGCACGCCAGGCACTCCTGTCTTCCACTGCCTCCCGCAGTTTGGTCAAACTCATGTTCGTAGCTTCGAGAACACTGTCCAACCATCTCGTTCTCTGTCGTCCCCTTCCCCTAGTGCCCTCCATCTTTCCCAACATCAAGGTCTTTTCCAAGGATTCTTCTCTTCTCATGAGGTGGCCAAAGTACTGGAGCCTCAGCTTCACGATCTGTCCTTCCAGTGAGCACTCAGGGCTGATTTCCTTAAGAATGGATAGGTTTGATCTTCTTGCAGTCCATGGGACTCTCAAGAGTCTCCTCCAGCACCATAATTCAAAAGCATCAATTCTTCGGCGGTCAGCCTTCTTTATGGTCCAGCTCTCACTTCCATACATCACTACTGGGAAAACCATAGCTTTAACTATACGGACCTTTGTAGGCAAGGTGATGTCTCTGCTTTTTAAGATGCTGTCTAGGTTTGTCATTGCTTTTCTCCCAAGAAGCAGGCGTCTTTTAATTTCGTGACTGCTGTCACCATCTGCAGTGATCAAGGAGCCCAAGAAAGTAAAATCTCTCACTGCCTCCATTTCTTCCCCTTCTATTTGCCAGGAGGTGATGGGACCAGTGGCCATGATCTTGGTTTTTTTGATGTTGAGCTTCAGACCATATTTTGCGCTCTCCTCTTTCACCCTCATTAAAAGGTTCTTTAATTCCTCCTCACTTTCTGCCATCAAGGTTGTGTCATCTGCATATCTGAGGTTGTTGATATTTCTTCCGGCAATCTTAATTCCGGCTTGGGATTCATCTAGTCCAGCCTTTCGCATGATGAATTCTGCATATAAGTTAAATAAGCAGGGAGACAATATACAACCTTGTCGTACTACTTTCCCAATTTTGAACCAATCAGTTGTTCCATATCCAGTTCTAACTGTAGCTTCTTGTCCCACATAGAGATTTCTCAGGAGACAGATCAGGCACTCCCATTTCTTTAAGAACTTGCCATAGTTTGCTGTGGTCGACACAGTCAAAGGCTTTTGCATAGTCAATGAAGCAGAAGTAGACATTTTTCTGGAACTCTCTAGCTTTTTCCATAATCCAGCGCATGTTTGCTATTTGGTCTCTGGTTCCTCTGCCCCTTCGAAATCCAGCTTGCACTTCTGGGAGTTCTCGGTCCACATACTGCCTAAGCCTGCCTTGTAGAATTTTAAGCATAACCTTGCTAGCGTGTGAAATGAGCGCAATTGTGCGGTAGTTGGAGCATTCTTTGGCACTGCCCTTCTTTGGAATTGGGATGTAGACTGATGTTCTCCAATCCTCTGGCCATTGCTGAGTTTTCCAAACTTGCTGGCATATTGGGTGTAGCACCTTAACAGCATCATCTTTTAAAATTTTAAATAGTTCAGCTGGAATATCATCACTTCCACTGGCCTTGTTATTAGCAATGCTTTCTAAGGCCCATTTGACTTCACTCTCCAAGATGTCTGGCTCAAGGTCAGCAACCACACTACCTGAGGTGTACGAGACCTCCATATCTTTCTGGTATAATTCCTCTGTGTATTCTTGCCACCTCTTCTTGATGTCTTCTGCTTCTGTTAGGTCCTTACCACTTTTGTCCTTTATTATGGTAATCTTTGTACGAAATGTTCCTTTCATATCTCCAATTTTCTTGAACAGATCTCTGGTTTTCCCCATTCTATTGTTTTCCTCTATTTCTTTGCATTGCTCATTTAAGAAGACCCTCTTGTCTCTCCTTGCTGTTTTTTGGAAATCTGCATTCAGTTTCCTGTATCTTTCCCTATCTCCCTTGCATTTTGCTTGCCTCCTCTCCTCCGCTATTTGTAAGGCCTCGTTGGACAGCCATTCTTGCATTTCCTTTTCCTTGGGATGGTTTTCGTTGCTGCCTCCTGTATAATGTTACGAGCCTCCATCCATAGTTCTTCAGGCATTCTGTCCACCAAATCTAAATCCTTAAACCTGTTCCTCACTTCCACTGTGTATTCATAAGGGATTTGATTTAGATTGTACCTTACTGGCCCAGTGGTTTTTCCTACTTTCTTCAGTTTAAGCTGGAATTTTGCTATAAGAAGCTGATGATCTGAGTTACAGTCAGCTCCAGGTCTTGTTTTTGCTGACCGTATAGAGCTTCTCCATCTTTGGCTGCAGAGAATATAATCAATCTGATTTCGATGCTGCCCATTTGGTGATATCCATGTGTAGAGTCGTCTCTTGTGTTGTTGGAAAAGAGTGTTTGTGATGACCAGCTTGTTCTCTTGACAGAACTCTATTAGCCTTTGCCCTGCTTCATTTTGAACTCCAAGGCCAAACTTGCCAGTTGTTCCTTTTATCTCTTGATTCCCTACTTTAGCATTCCAATCCCCTGTAATGAGAAGAACATCCTTCTTTGGTGTCATTTCTAGAAGGTGTTGTAAGTCTTCGTAGAACTGGTCAATTTCACTTTCTTCAGCACCGGTAGTTGGTGCATAAACTTGGATTACTGTGATGTTAAAAGGTCTGCCTTGGATTCGTATCGAGATCATTCTGTCATTTTTGAGATTGCATCCCATTACAGCTTTTGCCACTCTTTTGTTGACTATGAGGGCCACTCCATTTCTTTTACGGGATTCTTGCCCACAGTAGTAGATACGATAGTCACCCAAACTGAATTCACCCATTCCCTTCCATTTTAGTTCACTGATGCCCAGGATGTCAATATTTATTCTTGCCATCTCCTTTTTCACCACATCCAGCTTACCATTATCCATGGTTCTTACATTCCAGGTTCCTATGCAATATTTTTCTTTACAGCATCGGACTTTCCTTTCGCTTCCAGGCATATCCGCAACTGAGCGACCTTTCGGCTTTGGCCCAGCCGCTTCATCAGCTCTGAATCTACTTGTACTTGTCCTCCGCTCTTCCTCAGTAGCATGTTGGACGCCTTCCGACCTGAGGGGCTCATCTTCCAGCGTCATAACTTTTATATGCCTGTTGTCTTTGTCCATGGAGTTTTCTTGGCAGGGATACTAGAGTGGCTTGCCAATTCCTTCTCCAGGTGGATCACGTTTGGTCAAAACATAACTTCTCTAAGTTATTTAAGCCCCTTCGCCACGACAAGGCAGTGATCCATGAAGGTTGGCTGTTTAGTTCACCCTTATATTTAGATAGATCTGCCTGCTCTGTTTATAAGGAGACAAAATATTACTATTAGAGTTTATTTAAAATGCTACCCATTTAAATCTTATCTCTTTTCCTGTAATTCAATTTCCTTCCAGGCACCTTCATCTCATGGAACTAAGTAACCTTTTTTTATTCTTCATTGAGGTTTTATTGTTCATTACTAAAGGGATGGCTTTTAAGGGATAAACCATTCTTTTTTCATGAACTTAGGCAATCAGGATAAGCAACTTAAGGATTTCTAAAAGGTGGCTGCATATTGATTAATATTAGGTTTTACAAACTGAACAGGTATAACTATATACCTGTAGCTAACATTTTCAGAGCTTTTAGCAGTGAAGACCCCCTTCCAGGTTTTTTAAAATTTCTATTATGTTAACCAAAATAGTGGATAAGGCAAGTGCATGAAAGAGATAATGATCAGGTTGGCAAGCGGTTTGTGGACATTGAGTATTTGGATGGATTTAATTAATTAATTAATTAATATCCTGCCTCATGGAACAAGTAAGTCTTAACTGCCCATCTGAATGAATGGAAAGAAGAAGCCTGGTGGATCTACCCAGAAAGGATGTTGCACGATAAAGATGCCACCACATAAAAGGTCCTGTCTCTCATGCCTAACCTCCAAGCAATAGAACAGAGAGAATGGCTTCTGATGTTGATCTCAGTCCTTGAGCAGACTGGGAATGAATGGTTTCATCTCAATGAGTTTGGCTGCATTAAGATCATTTATCTGATTTATGCTGCAACCCTGAGTCCATTTATCTGTGGTTACATCCCACTGAACTCAGTGGGACTTTTCTGCATAGACAGGTCTACATTTAGTGCTGTCAACCCTACTATTAACTTAAGATCAGTTGGTAGAGCATGAGACTCTTAATCGCAGGGTCGCGGGTTCAATTCAATTTAAATTAATTTATTCAGTTGATTCTGTGTAATTTTCCAAGTTGTTTTTTACATCAGCTTTGGCTTCTGTTAATTAATAAACAAGGAACTCCCTTTACTCACATGGAGTTATGGCTGCTGTGTGCACAGCTGTTCCAGTATTGTTCTTAATGTTGTATGCTGTCGTCGTCCTTTGGGATTCAGAGTGGAAGAAAGGCTATCCTCCTTGTTTGTTGCTGTTAAAGTGTTCTACAATAGCAATGCAAAGGAAACTCCAAAGCAGGGTGGTTTACTTGTGGTTTTCTGGATGGTGTTGAACTCCAAAACCCATCAGCCTCAGCCAGCATGACCAGTGGTCAGGGAGAATGGGAGTTTATCTATTTATGATATCATTCTTATATCCTGCTCTTCCTTCCTTAGGAAACACAGGGGAAATTACAATAAAAGCAATTCAATATTTTTGAAACAGTAAATCATTTTCAAAAGGCAAATCATTTTAAAAAGAATCATTTAACATAACAATCAGGCAATCATTTGAAACAGCAGTAGAGTATACAGAATCGGCATTTACATCCAAAAATGCCTGGGTGAAGTTTTTAAATGCACCTAAACATGTTTACTGTGAGGGTCAGCTATATCTTATGGGGGAGGAAGTGAGAAGGCCCTGTCCTATGGCCCCAACCAGCAATCAACTCCTGCTGATTATTATTATTATTATTTAGTAAATTTCTGTGATGCCCTTCATTTGAAGATCATAGAGCAATTTACAATATAAAAACACAAAAACACATGCCATAATAACGAACATAAACATAATGACAAACACCCCACAGTTTAAAAGGACATAGATTGTTTAATTAGCCGAGGGCCTGGAAGAAGAGGAATGTTTTTGCCTGGCAACTAAAGACATGCAATGAAGGCACCAGGCAAGGTTTCCTGGAGAGAGCATTCCACAAGTGGGGAGCCATCAAAGAAAAGGTACATTCCCATATTTCCACCCTCCAGGGCTCTCATGGAGGAGACAAGTAGCAAGGCTGATGGTATTGGAGACACTCCTTCAAGTACTAGGATTCTAATTTGTTCAGGGCTTTATACACAACTACCAGGGCCTTGAACTGGACCTGATAGTTCAGCGGCAACCAGTCCAAATTTTTAAGGACCTGTGTGATAAGAAGATCCCCCATTGCTGCCCAGTGTGCCAGTGGTGTGTGGTGCTACCTGCAGCTTCTGGGGTCCCCTCAAGTGGGGATGTCAGAAAATTCCAACAGAAACTGATGTGTCAATTGCCATCGTTCTCTTATCTATCCCATGTTTGGAAAGGAAAGCAACCCAGCTGATAAGATAAATATCCACTGTTGTTTTCAGACCACAAATTATACATAACACTATGTAATTGATTATTTCCCCATACACACATTTGTATTGTGTTCCCTTTGCATTCTTTATCTTCAGTTCATGGTGAATGACAGATAGCTAATTGACCTCCCTGCCACTTTGACCACTTTGAGAAGGAAGCATGCAAGCATCCATAGATGGCTCATCCTCCTCTCTTAGCGAAGTGAGGAATAGAATGCACAGATCTTTCTTTAGTCACTACATCACAGGCCTCCCTTGTGATTAAAGACCTGCTTCACACAAAATAAACTGTACAGTACTTGTACCATTGGCAAGAGCTATTTTAAATAGTTCCTTTCCCTCAATATGCTTTTTCGTTTGAGGCTTTCTTATACTCTGTTATTTAAGACAGGATACAGTTCTCTTGCTACTATTTAAAATGTAAAACTAAACATAGTCAGAGGTGGGTGCCAGGTCTCAGCCTGGCATTAGTATAACATGCTTGCCATGTTTTTCTCATCTTGAGGACACTGCAAAACATGGCCTTCTTCTCTTCTACATCTCCTATAGAAGGCCTAAGTCCTATTACTGCTCTCAGAGGCTGATGGACCCAGTGAGTTTCCTGACAACTCTGGGGGATTTTCCAGCTACGTTCGGCACTCCTCCTGAAGCCCTGGTCGAACTCTAAAACATCTAAATGGTTTGGGTCATTGACACGAGCACCCTTAAGTGCCCTTTCCTGCTTCCTGGAGCCCACTTGGCTCCCTGGTATATTCTAGAACTTAAGGCAAGAAAACAAGTTAGGAGGCGGTTCGAACGTGAGTGGAGGAAAACTGTTTGAATGCAATCAAATACTGGTGAGGGCTCTTCATCAAGCCCAACTTCTGGCATACTTTGTTACCTCCATTGCATCCTTGTTGTGCCATCTGGCAGAACTTTTTCAGGTTGTATGGGGCCTCTTACAGTCTGACCCGAAGGAGGTGACAGAACTGATAGTAGCTTGCTGTAACTTGTTTGCAAAGCATTTTGAGGATAAAATCACTTGCATCCACCAGGATCTTGACCGTGGGTAGGCAAACTAAGGCCTGGGGGTCAGATCCAGCCCAATTGCCTTCTAAATCCGGCCCGTGGATGGTCCAGGAATCAGTGTGTTTTTACATGAGTAGAATGTGTCTTTTTGTTTAAAATGCATCTCTGGGTTAATTGTGGGGCCTGTGTGGTGTTTTTACATGAGTAGAATATGTGTTTTTATTTAAAATGCATCTCTGGGTTATTTGTGCGGCATAGGAATTCATTCATCCCCCCCACCAAATATAGACTGGCCCCCAACAAGGTCTGAGGGACAGTGGACCAGCCCCGCCCCCTGCTGAAAAAGTTTGCTGACCCCTGATCTTGATTGTTACAGCAGATGAATCTGAAGGAGAGTCCAGAGCACTGTCTAGTCTTGCTGTTTTGGATGAGTTTTAGTTAATAAGGCTTGTTTGAGGGTGTGGACAAGGTGCTTCAATCAGTCAAGGTGACCACTTGCTCTGGACCCTCGCCCCTCGTGGCTGATCAAAATTAGCAGGGAGGGGACAGCTGGCTGGGCCAGGGAAGTGATCAGTGCCTCCTTGCAAGAGGAGTGGTCCCTGCCTGCTTGAAGGAGGCAGCTGTCAAATCACTCCTAAGAAACCCTCTCTGGATTTGGGAAATCTATCTAACTACTGACCAGTTGCCAGTCTCGCCTTCTTGGGCAACATTATTCAGCGGGTGGACATGGAAACAGATATTCTAGATCAATTTCAAATGTGGTGTAGGTCTGGTTTTGGCGCAGAAACTCCTTTGGTCACCCTGCATGATGACCACTGTTGGGAGAGAGATAGGGAAATGTGTCTCTGTTAATTATCCTCAGCCTCTCAGCAGCTTTCGATACCATTGACCATGGTATCCTTCTGGAGTGGCTGTCCAAGTTGAGGGTGAGTGGCACCACTCTGTGGTGATTCCAGTCCTACTTAGATGGATGCTTCCAGAGAGTGATGCTTGGGGAGTGCTCTTCGGCCCTGTGAAGCCTTCAGTTTTATCCCCTGTGCTGTTTTACATCTACATGAAATCGCTGAGTGGGGTTATCTGGAAATTTGGAATGTGTAGTTGGCAATATGCTGATGACACCCATCTACCGGTATATTTAGTGCTATTTTTCTAGAAAAAGAGGTGCTAAAACTCAACATGAACACTTTCCATATTCTGTTATAATGGCAATGGTGACCACCTGAGAGGTGCTGGAACTGAGTTCCAGTGAGTTCCATCTGAAAAAAGCCCTGGCTCTACTTCTCCTTTACATCTGCAGCTGTGGCAGTAGATGTGCTGAACTATTGTTTTGTCTTGGTAATGGACTGGATGAGAGCCAACAAACTGAAGCTCAATCCAGATAAGACTGAGGCACTGTCAGTGGGTGGTTCCGTAGAGCAGATGGATGGGATGTTGCCTGCTCTGGATGGGGTTACACTTGTAGTTTGGGGGTACTTCTGAACCCATGTTGAGGCTCAGGTGGCCTTGGTAGCATGGAGTGCCTTCCATCAGCTTCAGGTGGTGGCCCAGCTGTGCCCCTATCTGAGCAGGGAAAGCCTAACTTCTGTCATCTATGCTGTGGCATAGCTGCCAAGTCTCCCATTTTTTTGCGGGAAACCCCCAGATTTTAATCAGTTTCCCGCTGTTCTCCCAAATGGAAAAAACATCCTGGAAATCCCCCAGATATCCTACCTGCCAGAAGCTCCATTTTGGGTGCTGGCGCCGCCCGATTTCCGGTGCCCAGACATGGGTAGCGCGGCACCGGAAGTGGCTTCTACGCATGTCCGGACATGCGTAGAAGCGACTTCCGGTGCCGTGCAGCGGTTGATCCTGCATTTTTCAGCGGGAGACTTGGTAGCTATGTGCTGTGGTAATCTCTAGATTAGATTACTGCAATGCATTATACATAGGGCTGCTTCTGAAGATGGTTAGGAAATTTTAGCTGGTGCAGAATTCAAAGTACTGGTCCCAATTCAAAGTACTGGTTTTGACCTATAACGTTTTAAACAGCTCAGGACTGCAGTACCTCAAGGGCCGCATCTCCCCATATGAACTGACCTGGACCCTATGATCATCATCTGAGGCACTTCTTCTTCCACAAAGATCTGGAGGGTGACAGCACAAGAAAGGGCCTTTTTTGTGGTGGCTCCCCATGTAGAATTTTCTCCCCAGGGAGGCTCGCCTGGCACCTTCATTATATTTCTTTAAGCGTCAGGTGAAAATGTTTCCCTATAATCAGGCCTTTGACTAATTAACACTATTGCTTTTTTAATGTGTTTGTGGGAGTGGGGTTATTGGCTTGTTTTTGTTTTATTTTGTATTTTGTGTTCTCATTTTGTATTTGTATGTTGTGAACTGCCCTGGAAACTTCGGATGAAGGGTAGTATTCAAATTTAATAAAGAATAATAATAGTTACTACAGCTGCCACTTCTGCTACTCTCCTGGTTTGGCAGCTGGGGGAGCCAGTTTTCATCAAAAGTAGATCATTTCCGCATCCCTCACACAATGTGTAAATAAGTCCTGATGGCAATAAAGGACACTGGTCCTGTAATTGTGCTTGCCGATGGATACATCTGCTGATTTATGGCTATACCTATGCTAGTTTTGACCAAACTCAGGCTGAAACAAATTGCCCATTCCCAGACTCTTATGGTCTCATGATAGACAAGTCATTGATGCCCAAAGAAAATACAGCAGCTGCCCTTGGAGAAAATCCTCCTATTAGCTACGCATATCATTTTTGCTGGAGAAAAGCCCTGAGGGAAAGGATAGCTGTTACTTTGTGCAAGTCTATTTGTCCTTGAACATGTAGCACATCATAATATTGTTTTACAGGGCGCAGTTAGATGAGATGGCAAGAGATTTGTGATTGGATCTCCCACTGTTTTTTAAAAGAAAAAAATGCAACTGCAGGTGGGCCTGATTCATATTAGGAGTTACATAGCTGGGAGAAGAGACTTTAAGCCTTTCTCCTTCAAGGTGAAACATCTGGATTGGATTATTGCAGTGTACTCTACATGAGACTCCATTTGAAGAGTCTTCAGAAATTGCAATCGGTCCAGAATGAAGCAGCGAGAATAAAGGTGGGTGCTTGCTTATGAGAGGCCTCCAGGTGGTGCTTCCAAGCACAATCCTAAGTGTTGATGATTATCTTTAAAGCCCTAAATGGCTTGGGTTCAGGATACTTTTGCAAGCACACGTTTAAAGATGGCCAACCTTTAATATAGCTGATATAAACGAGGACAGAGATTCTGGGAGTGCACATGCTCCTTCAATTTTCCCTGTTGACCTCTGATTTGCTGTGGATGTGTTCAGATCTTTACACAGTTATGGAGTTGATGGTCCTAGCCACATCTAGGTCAATCTCTTTGGCATGCTGTTCTTCTTCCACTCAATTGCTCCTTTGCCCTCCTCTGCCAGGTGCTGACACAGTTCTTTGCTTCTTGGGGAGTGGGGTTCTTATAGGGCTGTTTTTAGTGCCAAAAGCCCTGTGTGTAGCTTTCTAGCCTTGAAGACAGGGTTTCAAGATGTAGCCTATCTTGATTTCAGCAAGGCCTTTGACAAGGTGCCCCATGATATTCTTGTAAAGAAGCTGGTAAAATGCGGGCAATCCATTCAGTGGATTTGTAACTGGCTGACTGACCGAACCCAAAGAGTGCTCGTCAATGGCTCCTCCTCATCCTGGAGAGTAGTGACTAGTGGGGTGCCACAGGGTTCTGTCTTGGGCCCAGTCTTATTCAACATCTTTATCAATGACTTGGATGATGGGCTTGAAGGCACCCTGAGCAAGTTTGCAGATTACACCAAATTGGGAACCAGAGGACAGGTTCACACTTCAAAATGACCTTAATAGATTAGACAACTGGGCCAAAGCAAACAAGATGAATTTTAACAAGGAGAAATGTAAAGTACTACACTTGGGCAAAAAAAAATGAAAGGCACAAATACAGGATAGGAGACACCTGGCTTGAGAGCAGTACATCTGAAAAGGATCTAGGAGTCTTGGTAGACCACAAACTTGACATAAGTCAACAGTGTGATGCAGCAGCTAAAAAAGCCAATGCAATTCTGGGCTGCATCAATAGGAGTATAGCATCTAGATCAAGGGAAGTAATAGTGCCACTGTATTCTGCTCTGGTCAGACCTCACCTGGACTACTGTGTCCAGTTCTGGGCACCACAGTTCAGGAAGGATACTGACAAGCTGGAACGTGTCCAGAAGAGGGCAACCAAAATGGTCAAAGGCCTGGAAACGATGCCTTATGAGGAACGGCTTAGGGAGCTGGGTATGTTTAGCCTGGAGAAGAGAAGGTTAAGAGGTGATATGATAGCCATGTTCAAATATATAAAAGGAGGATCAAGGTTGTTTTCTGCTGCTCCAGAGAAGCGGACATGGAGCAATGGATTCAAACTACAAGAAAGAAGATTCCACCTAAACGTTAGGAAGAACTTTCTGACAGTAAGCTGTTCGGCAGTGGAATTCGCTACCAAGGAGTGTGGTGGAGTCTCCTTCTTTGGAGGACTTTAAGCAGAGGCTTGACAGGCATATGCTAAGAATGCTTTGATGGTGTTTCCTGCTTGGCAACGGGTTGAACTGGATGGCCCTTGTGGTCTCTTCCAACTCTATGATTCTATTCTATGATTCAGAGGGACTATCTGGAGTTTAACAGTCATGTTTGGTCAACTGTGTCAGTGTTTGCACACATCTGCTTCCTCAGATCCCAACATCCCTTTTTGTCTTGTTTCTATTTGCCTAGCATCTCAAAGGTCACACTGGACCCCTTAGCCTTGTTTTCAGCCTCTGATAAGTATCAAGAATACACACACATACATACACACAGGTCTGTATTTTGACCTATCCTTAACAACTGCAGAAGACGGGATCATGGCCCTTCTGCTGTCAAATCTACTCTGAGCCTACTCTGAAATGGTGTAGGATGCTCAGCAAAGGGTATGATTCCATTTGTTCAATAGCTGCAGCATGATAGCACTAAACCGCATAGAAGTGCCGACTTTGTTCTGCTAGAAATAGGTCTCAGGTAGATTATTTTTGGTGTCTCAAAAGGGCAGCAAAGCAGTAATTATTTAATTTATCATAATTGTAGTTTTAGTGTCCAATGAGAGGAGCTTGTGAAATTTTCTGCCTTAGGTGCCAAAATAACTTGATAGCCCTTGGGTACTATGCACCTTAATGTGAGGTGGGGGTATGTACCCACTAAGGCACTGAAGGGTCTTGGACCAACTCAGGTATGGTGAGCCTGCAACCATATGAAATACACACACCCTGGGTTGTTGTTTAGTCATGTCCGACTCTTCGTGACCCCATGGACCAGAACATGCCAGGCACTCCTGTCTTCCACTGCCTCCCGCAGTTTGGTCAAACTCATGTTGGTGGCTTCGAGAACACACTGCCCAACCATCTCGTCCTCTGTCGTCCCCTTCTCCTTGTGCCCTCAATCTTTCCCAATATCAGGGTCTTTTCCAGGGAGTCTTCTCTCCTCATGAGGTGGCCAAAGTATTGGAGCCTCAGCTTCAGGATCTGTCCTTCCAATGAGCACTCAGGGCTGATTTCCTTCAGAATAGATAGGTTTGATCTTCTTGCAGTCCATGCACCATAATCTCCTCCAGCACCATAATTCAAAAGCATCAATTCTTCGGTGATCAGCCTTCTTTATGGTCCAGCTCTCACTTCCATTCATCACTACTCCATGGACAAAACTCCATGGACAAAGACAACATCCTGGGTAGTGTCATCTAATACATCAATCATGCTGTTTCAGGCGCTTGGCTCTGAATATTTGTTCTAGACTAATTTTAAGATAATCCAGAATTCTTGGCAGAGAGTGTGTATCCTCTTGCACAACAGACTGTTCTTTTAATAAGGCTGGTGGGTATAAATAAACAACTTACTGAAACACTGGGAAATAATTGATTTATTGTTCTTGTTCTAACCTTTTGACCTGAAGAGAGAACAGGGTGGTATGGGGAGACAGAATTAAAATTCCCCTATTCAAACTAAAGTGCATTTGACTGTTTTCTCTTCTCTACTGCTATATTAAATGAAATAATAAATATTGAAGGCCTTTTGTTATAGCCTTTTAGATTGTGTTTGGGTGGTGGGGTTGTTCTTTTTGCTTGTTATTATGGTATGTTATTATGGTATGTATGTATCTTTGGATGAAGGGCAGTATAGAAATTTAATGAATAGAACAAAAATAATAATAAAATAATTACTGATGAATTTATAAAAGCAATGTATGTTACAGGAAGTCTTGAAATATATCAGAATCCCTCTAAGGTCCCCATTTTAAAAGGAACAAAAATGCAGCTTTTGCAAAATACAAGGAGGAGAAGGAAGGAGATTTTAAACTTATTTTCTTGCTGCCTGTGTTCCAAGATCTGGGGGTCCCTGCCTCTGAGACAAACCTGTCTCCATGTTGAAAGAAACGGTAGTTCAAAAAGGTTTACTTAAGGAACAAAACAGCATTTGTCTCCATCAAACATGTCAAGTTTGAATGGCCTCTGCTAGTAGTGATTGTAATTCGTTTCACTATTAATAAATTGCCTAAAAGAAAAACAAGCGCTTTTAAATCTAAGATGTTGACAGATTATGGCAAAGTCCTGGTCTTTGCCTTGTCATCTCTCGCCTTGACTACTCCTTGCCTCTCATCTTCCCTTGATCCACTTGGCTGGCGGAATTATTCAGCTCTCTCATCACTTGGACAGTATGACATGGACACTTCTCCTTCCATCTCTACATTGGGTTCCTGTCTCCTTACAGATACTACACAAGTTGCTTGTGGGTTCGTGCCCCAAGTTGGGGAAAATATTGCTGCATTGCAGAGAGTTGGACTTGATAGCCCTCATGGTCCCTTCCTATATACAAAATAAATTAGAATAACAATAGTCTGTTTCAGTTTCATGTGTTGCTAAACCATAAAAGGAGCACAGGCAACTTTGATTTTTGTTGGGGACAATGCTAGGTATCTCCATTTTGGTGACAAGAAACCTCTGACTGTGGTGTCTGGGCTGTGATGGCTCTTCCACACCTGCAGTGCATTAAATAATGGGCATGCAACTATGAACAAGGCTGCCTTCTTTGCAGCATTTCTATTCGGAGCCCCACCAGAGACTGAATGACCTACAGTGCTGTATAGCTATAAATCCTTTTCCTTACTTTTCCATATGATTAAGCTGCTGGTGATGGAGCCATATCAACTACTGCACCAACTTCAGAGAGTCCTTCTGCAGTAATACCCAGCAATACAACACAGCCATTGACAACCAACAGTACCACAGAAATGCCACCTGGGAACGTCTCCATCTCAACTACTAAATCAACAGGTAAAAAGGCACTGGTATTGGCTTGATATTTAGGATGATTCTATACTCGGCATTTAGGATGGAATCTCCCTGCATAATTTATTCCCTTTCTTATGGAATGTCCGCACAATTGCACCATCAAATTATTGTCCTCCTATGTTTTCCCAGTGCTGCTCTCATATTTTTTTGGACCAGAGAAATTCCGATGTATTGGCTGGTGGGGGTGGGACAGGACAGGACAGGACAGTAAAGTGGCCAAGTAGGGCAGCGTGGGTGGGGCTCTCTCAGCTTCCCAACACTGCAGGTCACAGCTGCTTACCAAGAAGAGGAAGGGAAAGGTGTGGTGCAGCATATGGTGGCAGGAGTATGGCTGATTCTCAGCACGGTTCTTCCATCTAAGAGGCATACTTTCCACATTTGCCTTGATGAATCAGCCACTCAGCACACTTTCAGTGCATCTTTTAGTGAGTGTTAAATTTTATGTCCTTGTGGTTTTTTGTTTTTATACTCAATATATTAATTAGTGCAAATGCACTTTCCTGGCTATATATTTAAAAAAAATAGTGCAATTCTGCTTAAATAAATGAGCCAACTTTATACTGTTATAATACTGTACTACTAAAAATGGCTTTTCTAGCCACCTTTATTTTGGCCAATCTGTATGTCTGATCCAGAACAAGCAGTAAACAGTTTGGGTTGTGACATTTCACTGGCAGTAATTGGGCACTCTTGAAGTGCTTTAGCACTAATTAAGTTAACTGGGGTGTTGTTGTTTTTAAGGATGTGCCTGGGGAAACCCAGCCAGATGGGTGGGGTATAAATATTATTATTTTTATTTTTATTTTTATTATTATGGATCAGCCAGGCACTTGGGTGAATTGGTCCCTCCCCTACTGTACCCAAGTTGACATCAGGTAGATAAGATAAAGAGAGAGCCATGGCATTATATCCCATGTTTTGTTTTGGGGGTTGTTTTTGCTTTTAGTTTCAAGCAGCGGGGTGGGGTTGGATGGCAAAGTACTCCCAGGAGTTAGGATGGGGAGTGTTTTGACACTTTTCCCTTGCACTATTTCCCATATTTATGTCATACGGAAGTAAATCTGCTATGCTTCTGGAGACATGACACAATCCTGATGCCATTTATCAAGATAGATTCCAGTCAATGCAGGGGCATGGTTTGGTTTTAGAACTTTTCAGGCTTTCCAAGTGTGTCTGTGTGTTCTTTCTTGTAGATCAAATATTTTCAACTGAGGCAACAAATGGTACAAATGTCACCAGCCCTGAAACACTCACCACAAAACCCACTTCAAATACAACAGTGCAAGCATCCCCAACACAGGGCAGTTCCAGAAATGAAACAATTCAAAACACAACTTCAACACCACTTCTGACATCTACTTCTACAGAACTGCCAAAACATACTTTTTCAAATATCTCTACCGCAACTGAAGCTGGTGACAGTAGAGCGATGGTAAGAAGCATGGAGGATTTAGAATGCTGCTTTGGGTGCAATGAAATAGTAGGACAATCTGATTTCTTGATTCAAAGCTAATCCCACTAACTAACCAATTCATTGTTTCAGTCCCATTGGAAAGCGTCTGCAAATTGCAACTCTATATTCTGTTTCTCTATCAACTCCAAGTAAAACCATCTGGTTTGTGCATGTGGAACACCTCTAGTGGAATGCAAAGCTGTCTAGGGCTTAACATTTCCTAATACTAAACCAAGAATGGGCAGCTTCCAGCTACTTAGCTAATCTTAGCCCACCAGAAGGTACATATTTGGCCCACAAGGCTTTTTCTCCCAAAACCATGCCCACCTGCCTGTGGGTAGGGCAGCAGCATTCAATCCTGTGGGGTGCTGCTTCATCAGTGCATTTCCTGTGGGGAACACACTGGCAAAGCAGACCCCTGGAGTGAGCATGACTGAACTGTCCACTCATCAGCTGGTGAGCAAAGAGTCCAATCCTGCTGGGTGCTCCCACCATTCTGCAGATCAACTTCTGCCACCCAGCTATCAAATTTGCCCCACAGGATGGGGGGGGGGCGGGCGATAAGGATCTGGCCCTCTGGACAAAAAAGTTTCTCTACCCCTGCGCTGAGCATGATTATGTACCCACTCCTCCTGCCACAATGACAGTGCTGCTTCTCTTTATTTTTTTTTCAGGTTAACATCACTTGCCTCAATATCAAGAACGTTAAGACCACTGAAGTGATATGCTTGGAAATCAATGAGGAATACTCTTGTGTAAGTAACAACCAGACCATAAGGAATTGGCAGGGTGGAAAAGGCTTTTGGGAAGAGCCTGATGCCTGTCCCAACTTGGAAAAAGTAAAAAAAAGTGGTGCCCATCCTCCATTGCTTTATGCTTTGAATGAATATTTGTGCAGTTTAGTTTTTCATGGGTGATCTGAGTTCCTTCTCTTACCATCACTACTATTACTACTACCATTCTTATTATTTATTAATCACTTTATGAAAAAGCAACTTAACTTTATGAAAAAAGTGACTTAACAGGATACATTATAAACAGATAAAATACAGTTAAATTGTTTTTTTTTGGGGGGGGGGTTTAAGACAATCCAATGCCATCTTCTTACCTTTAATTCACCTGGCCTAATCCATCTTCTATCTCCCAGGCCACTGTATTTAGCCTCTTTTTTAAAAGTATTTACCTTTTATTAAGTTCTACTTTGCTGGTGGTGCTACACTTAAACATGAGGGTTTGACAGTGGGAGAAATGTGTTCCCCTGTTACTTAGCAATAATAATAATAATAATAATAATAATAATAATAATAATAATAATAATAAATACTTTTATTATTTGGACCCCACCCATCTGGCTGGGTTGCCCCTGCCCCTCTGGGTGGCTTCCAACACGTATAAAAACATAATAAAACTAGAAGTTGTTGCCAGTGTCCTCTTTTGGTAGAACGGACGATACTTTCTGCCAAAAACAAATACCTTGGTTGAGACTGCTGTATGGTGCAAGGTGGAGGCTGGGATGTGCAGAGAAGGGGCTGGTTTACAACACAATCTATACATGTTTACTTTGAAATACGTGCCACTATGCAAGGAATGCAAAGAATTGCAGTCTTGTGAAATTTACTTAGTACTAAGTACCACCATGTTAAATGAGATGTCCTCCAACTAAGCCAGCTTAGGATGGAAGCTTCATTCACATATCCAGAGGAGGAGAAATAAAGCAAGGAATGTTTTGGAGAATGATTAAGGAGTGCAGAAAAGCAATTGGAGAAAAACAGACAGGTGAAGGTTATTCTTAATTAAAATTTATACCCCACATTCTATACTCAGGTGAGCTAACAAATAATAAATTGGGGGGTTCATTTAAATAATAATAATAATCTCAACATCTTCTTCTGAAATAAATAGCCCTACATCTAATTCTTATTCATGTGTTTTCAGAACTAAATTCCACTGAGTTAAGTGGGATTTATTCCCCATTCCAAATCAGTGTGTTGGGAATGCAGCCTTAATCGAGTCTTAAAAGGAACAATTTCATTTATATTTGTTAAGGTGCTAGTGAGTCTTACTAGATAAATTATCCCAGAGTATGGTAAACGCAACAAAAAGGGGTCTGCTATATTCCCAAACATTCTGTCCCTTCAAGATTAAGGGAAATCTAAGCAAGGGCTTTCCAGCATATTTTAGTGGGCAAAGAGGCTCAGATGGCTTCTGAGGGAAGACAGAGCTAATGCAGAGGTTCCTCGGTGTCTGCTTGAAGCCTGACACCACTTTCGCTCTCTGTGTGTGCGTGCAGTAATGAATGAAGAGATGGAACAGCACCCTCCCCTTGCCTTTTAGTCCTCCTCTGCATAGTTATGCCGACTGGATCCACAATAAAAGGGCAAGAAAATGAGGAGTGACTGGCTAGGACAAGGTGGGTGTCCTCAAAGAGCGTGGATCAGTGAGGACACCTTATCCCAGGGCCCCCAAAACTAGAGTTTAGTGTTGCAGCCAAAGTAAAATCATTGCTTTGGAGTTTAACAACATCTGAAGGGCCACAGCTTAGCCTACCCTTCTTTAGAGGAACCAGCTGCTGTGGAATAAACTCCTGTGTAGCAATGAAAAGTGGCATTAAGATGGGATTCTTAATCTTACTGTGTTATTGACTTCTGTCCTGTAAATCACACACACACACACACACACACACACACACACACACACACACACACAAACTTGAATTTATGCCTGTTTACATATACTGGAAGCATATCAAGGAGAACTATGCTGAACATCTGTTGAAACAAACTCCTACGGGATTTTACAGTTTAATACTGGAGCCACCTAGTGGATGAAATATCAGCAGGAAAACGAATAGTGTGCATATGTGATGTAATACAGTACTGTACATTTTGTTTCATGATCACAAAATTCAGGCTAGCTATACTGTACTCTAATTCTATTTTTCTGTTTGCTGTACCATTTTGGTGTTCAGTGGTTAGGACTGATCATGTAAAACTTTATCCTAAATATCTGTGTTACCTTTTCAGCCCGTCAGGCAGCATTGCAGCCCTATAATACTGCCATAATTTATATATTGAAATTAATGGCACTGCCATTAGATCTGGCTACTAAGCTTTGATTCTTTGTATTGAAGTTGCGCTTTGAGTAAAGATTCCAATTCTGTCCCAAATGATTTATCTCATCTTTTTATATAGCTGTGCACATTCCCTTAACCTTTAAATCACTAGTGGTACTGATACCGGTTATGGCTTCTAAGTGCTTTTAATAACATAATTAATAGGGCTGAATGTGCTCAGGCTAATGTTTTAGAACACAGAGTTCATATAATGGTCAAATTGATGGTTAATTGATAATTAATAATGAAATACATGTGAACGAGGAGCTTTATAATTTGCACAATTAACAAGGTGCAGATGGGGATCAACAAATCATAGAATTGTAGAGATGGAAGGGACCCCAGGGTCATCTAGTCCAACCCCCTGCAATGCAGGAATCTAACTAGATTATACATGACAGATGGTCATAGAACCTCTGCTTAAAAACCTCCAAGGAGGGAAAATACACTATCTCTTGTGGGAGTCTGTTCCACTGTCAAACAGCTATTACTGTCAGAAAGTTCTTCCTGGTGTTTAGTTGGAATTTCCTTTATTGTAACTTTAACATTTAGGGACCCAGGTGGCGCTGTGGTTAAACCACTGAGCCTAGGGCTTGCTGATCAGAAGGTCGGCGGTTCGAATCCCTGTGACGGGGTGAGCTCCCGTTGCTTGGTCCCAGCTCCTGCCAACCTAGCAGTTCAAAAGCACGTCAAAATGCAAGTAGATAAATAGGAACCGCTACAGCGGGAAGGTAAACGGCGTTTACATGTGCTGCTCTGGTTTGCCAGAAGCGGCTTTGTCATGCTGGCCACATGACCTGGAAGCTATACGCCGGCTCCCTCGGCCACTAATGCGAGATGAGCGCGCAACCCCAGAGTCGGTCACAACTGGACCTAATGGTCAGGGGTCCCTTTACCTTTACCTAACTTTAACATTAACATCCACCTAAATTTATTGGATTATCCAACTGGAAATGGAAAAGTTTAAGAGTAAACTTTGTATTCAAAAGTCGGAGATGGGAATATGAAACTATACCATTCATGCAACAGCAACAGTTCTCTGGCCTGAGGGATGCCCTGTTAGGGGTGCTCCTAACAAGTACTGAACACAAACACGAATACAAATTTCTGAAGCTATTGTGAAGAGTAGAGTAGGCCCTCTAAACCAGCGTTTCTCAACCGCTGTTCCGCGGCACAGTAGTGTGCCGCGAGACACCGGCTGGTGTGCCGCGGCGTGCCGGGCTGCCAGGGGCGCCGAGCCGCTGCACCCGCGGCAGTCGTCCGGGGCCCGCGGCAGTTGCGCCCGACTCCCGAGCTGTGCGGTGCCTGAGGCGCCCGTCATCACAGCCACACTGTGTGGGAGGGGGCAGGGGCTGACGCTGACGCTCCCGACGTTCGGGAGTCCTTTGCGCATGTGCAAAGCGCAGCTGTGGACTCCGGCGGTTTCTCCCGAACATCGGGAGTTGTCTGGCGCCCTCCAGACGGCCGCAAGGCGCCCGCCGGAGTCTGCGCTGTGTGGGAGGGGGCAGGGCTGATGCTCTCATGGTCTCCCGACTCTGCCAGCCAGGTCTCCTTCTCCCGACGTTGGCAGCCCGGCGCAGCTCACGGGGCGCCCAGGGGCCGTCAAGGCAGGTGCTCGGCTCCCGTCGGCGGCCCTTCTCCCGCCATGGCTGCCGCCGCGCACCCGGCTGGGATCCAAGCAGGCGGCCGCGGGGCGGGTGTGTCGCTGGGTTCGCTCCTCCTCCTCCTCCCTCGGCGGGGCTATGAACTCCGTGTAGGTGTGTTTAAACTTTTATTGATGAAAAGTAAACTCTTCAGCATAAGTCTGTCATGATATTAACACGTATTTTCATTTTAGGCAGGCTAAATCATTTCGATTAATGACACAGCACTTCCTGTCGAGAATCCCATCAAAACAATTTTGCATAGGTGTACGCCACACATTTCATTAAAGTGCGCATCCAGGGAACCCCCCCCCCAAAAAAAACCCATTTATTGAGTACATAATCATAAAAGGACATCATTTTTATTCATCAAACTAATGAAACAAAAGTTTCACTATTTCTTTTAAATTAACAACCAAACTTTAAAAATACAATCTTAAGTGAGACACAAATTACTATCTTTTTGGCAAGTGTTTCTTACAGTCATAATTATATAGTCAATATAGGGCGGCACAGAATTAATTTTTTAAACTTTTTTAATGGTGGTGTGCCTCGAGATTTTTTTCATGGAGCAAGTGTGCCTTGGCCCAAAAAAGGTTGAGAAACACTGCTCTAAACTATACTAAGGCCTGGAGATGTCCACTTCAGAGTGGTGCATAGAAGGACTTTCACTGTGGTGGCCCCTGAGATTAGGTAGGCACGAACTGCTAGTTGCTTTTGTCAGCAACTGGAAACATACCTCCACATCCCTAGGTTATCCCTGATAGTCAATACAGGCTTTTGCCATCTCTGGTTATTGTGGCATAACAATGATTTTAATAAATAACAATAAATATTATGCAGAATCAATGTTATTAGGAAAAGTTCCAGATTTAATGTATTCAAAAAAATTGACATTGCCCTCAGCCATCCTTTGAAATTCACACGTTTCTGAATTTTGTAATGAAATTTTCCAACCAAGTCATGTGTACAAAAATGCATTTACTAGGGTAAAATGCATGCATTAGTGGAAATAGCATAAGCGAATACATTATATTATGGGGAATTGTTTCACAAAACTGTGCATATTAGGCAAAGCTGCATACAAAAATGTGTATGTTAGGAAAAAATTGTCCTAAAATGCTAACTGATTCATGAGGACTTCTAAAAATATTTTTTCACAAAGTGATGTTGTAATGTGGAGAACTGACCTTAAGTATGGAAAAATGGGAACTCAGAGAAACCAAAAGTGACAGATTTGCCCATCCCTAGTCTGAACTGCTATTTCTGAGAAAACTGATAACTGCATCTGAGTTGTGTGTAGATAGAATAGACTGCAGTACTTCTCTGTTTTCCTGTTGCCCTTTCCCAGTAAACTGCTTTATATCTCTGTTCTGTACAGAGGAAACTCTGACATTCTTTCAAGAGTTCTTTCCACAGCAAAGGAAAAACACTACAGAGGAGTGTTTTTCCTCAAACCTATCAAACTAATGTTTATGGGAACAGTTTGACTAGGTTTTATTTTAACTTCCATTTTCCCAGGCATAAAGTATTCTGTGACATATAATGTCGTCGTCCGTCCGTCCCCATCAAAAGCCATTTGTAGTGATAGTGAAGTTTGCTGGATATATATTTTAAATGGTCCGATACTTGGGCTTGGAATCTGCATATCTGAAAAGATCCTTTCAATTAGAAATCTAGCAAGTGGGAGACAGCTGGGCTAGAGTCTTTCTTCCTTATGTGCAAGTGTTTGTCTGTCTGTCTGTCTGTCTGCTTGCTTGCTTGCTTGCTTGCTTGCTTTTTAAAGAAGTTTGTTTGTTTGTTTGTTTGTTTGTTTGTTTGCTGTTTTTGTTCCTTTGTAACATGGGGAAGCATTTAAAAAATGACACACACATACACCAATCCCCTGTAACTTAAAGTAGAAAAATGCTGTTGTTGTTTAGTCGTTTGCCAGAGCATGCCAGGCACTCCTGTCTTCCACTGCCTCCCGCAGTTTGGTCAGACTCATGTTGGTAGCTTCGAGAACACTGTCCAGGGAGGTTGTTTATTTCAGCTGTATCATTCCTATTGTTTGAGGGATGAATCAGTTGACTGTCTAGCTGCCAGTTGGGAATGTTTCGAGGTTCTCTTGGGTAAAGTTTGTGTGATACAGATTACTCAGTCAGATGGTCTTGACACAAAAAGACTACATTACTTGTGCAAGCAAAACATTATTATTCATGTGAGTGATAGTGTTTGAACCATGCATCAACAGAAAATACCACTAGGCATTGTGATTGCAGCTGTTACCAATTCTATTCAGCTCAGTTCAAGCTGTTGATAGAACAGAATAAAACAGCCAGTGGCAAGAGTGTGCAAGTCGAGTTAATTTGATAGGCTAAGTTCTAATAAAAGTTTCCCATGAATCCAACCTTATCTCAAGAAAATGCTGTAATCTTTTGTTGTGGATTCCAGTTCTCTCTATAATGGGCAAATATTAACAATCTTATGTTTAGGTTGGAGATTGAAATCTGGATCTTGAACATAACTGGAAAAATGGGCCAGATGACATAATCCCTTCAAAAACAGATGTTTTCCCTGATGTACACTTGGGAGCATTAAGTTTGTTGTTCTCTTAGGAATCATTTGCCCCAAACCATGCTGTGAAAGCATGATGGGAATAAAGTTACATATATAAAAAATGACAGGGGAATAATGAAAACCACAAAGGCTATTATATCATAATGGGTAAAAGACTGAGCCAGCTGAGCCAGGAAGTCTTGAATTAAAATTTTGCCTCTATCACTAGTTCATTCAGTGGCCTCCAGCAAGCCACTCTTACTCAACTTCAGCTCCCCACCTGCAATATGGAGGTAACAACAACAACAAAGGGCTGTATCTAACAAAGTCTTACTTGGAGTAGACCTATTGGAATTAATCAACCTAAGCTAGCAATGCTCATTAATATTGTTACAGATCTGGAGCAATGGAGTTTGAGGGTGCAAGGGCACCCATAACTGCTAGAGTTAGTGAATGGTAAAGGTAAAGGGGCCCCTGACCATTAGGTCCAGTCGTGACCGACTCTGAGGTTGCGCGCTCATCTCGCATTATTGGCCGAGGGAGCCGGCGTATAGCTTCCAGGTCATGTGGCCAGCATGACAAAGCCGCTTCTGGCAAACCAGAGCAGCACATGGAAACGCCGTTTACCTTCCCGCTGTAGCGGTTCCTATTTATCTACTTGCATTTTGACGTGCTTTTGAACTGCTAGGTTGGCAGGAGCTGGGACCAAGCAACGGGAGCTCACCCCGTCGCAGGGATTCGAACCGCCGACCTTCTGATCAGCAAGCCCTAGGCTCAGTGGTTTAACCACAGCGCCATGTTAGAAAGTAATAAAGGGGTAGTATTTAACTGATTTTTTGAGTATTGAAGGGAAGATGCCAGACCAGTGAAAAAATAACAGGCGAAACTCCATTTCCAAGCCAAGGCATCACCTGGGATAGATGGCAAAAAGTGTTGATGGCCCATCACAGAGAAATCCTTGGGTCTCTGCAAATGGAGATTGCCAAGTTTACACTGAGTGATGACATAGGTTACAGGAAAATTGTGACCCTTCAAAGGCTTGGAATAGCAGAGAGAAGGGAGGGCAAGCAGAGAGAAGGGGAGGAATTACTTGGCATGGGGCTTCTGGGAAGGAGAAGCAGGAAGTGGTGAGAACTCAATGTGGGAGGCTGAAGGGCAGATGTGACACTAAGAAAGCCTATGAATGCAATGCTGAGCTTCTGTGAAAGACCAACCACTCCTGTGATGTGAATGCTGTAAACTCTGCACTCTCTCCATCTGCACCCAAGTTGTGGTTATGTGTTAATAAACCATATTTCTTAAAGACCCAACAGTCTCATCCACATCTTAATTCCCAATGGGAACACAACCCTGGACCCCCTGGAATCTTGCTGTGTCTCAACAAAGATTGAGGGTGGCACATAACCTTTGTAAAAATACGAATAAGTCTACTCTGAATAGGACTGCCATTTGATACAACCAGAAACATCACTCAGATAACATACGCAAAGAATTTTCAACATTCTCTCATTATTATTACTACTAAAATAAAAAAATTCCTTCAGTAGCACCTTAAAGACCAACTAAGTTTTTATTTTGGTATGAGCTTTCGTGTGCATGCACACTTCTTCAGATACCATGGTATCTGAAGAAGTGTGCATGCACACGAAAGCTCATACCAAAATAAAAACTTAGTTGGTCTTTAAGGTGCTACTGAAGGAATTTTTTTATTTTACTTCGATCCAGACCAACACGGCTACCTACCTGTAACCAGAACTATTATTACTACTGTTATTTATTAGACTTGTTAGCTGCTTAGTACCAAATTACGTGTCTTCAAGGGACTTACAGCGCTTCTAGAAACACAAGCATATTACAGGCAGTGTGTGACTATTTTACGTGCATCTGATTGACAAGCAATCATGCACATGCTCATCTCTGCCAACCCAATGTGGCCCGAAAACAGGGTGGAACAGGGCGTGCTTATGCATACTCCACTAATGCTCATGAGGGTCAAAAACGGGGAAACACCCCCCACACCCACACCCACATATATATACACACACCATATTTTGCACCATTGTAATGTACTCTAGCCATATATAAATTAAATAAAAGCTTCTGGTGGAACATTTACTGACTCATTTCTAACTTTCTGCCTACACAAGGAGCTATCATCTGAGAATTGCAAAGTTTCATAAATGGATCCATGGTTGGGACTCTATATTTCTGACCACTGATGGTTTCTTGCTGCTTACCTTGGCTGAATTTATATAAAACATTGAAAACATAACACTTGACTGAAATACTTAACACTCACTCTCAGGCTTCTGATCCACCAAACCTGCCTATTCTAGAACTTTGTGTGACTTCTGAATATTTATTTTTAGCTCTGTTTCACCAGAGTCTGGCCCTGACCCTGACTCACAAGACATGTATATATTGGATTCCAAAAGCTCCATCCTGTTTGACGCACAGATTGACCAAAAGGAGGAAAAAGCTGCAAGACCCTAACTTTCTCCTCAGTCTCCTCCTTCTCAAGCGCCACAATTGTTTGGAAGAGGGATCACTTTATTTCAATCTCTGTGTGGGAAGATTTTATCCATTGTGAAACCCGCAGTGAAAGAGCCATCTGAAATACGGCATTTCCAAAACAGGAAGGCCAAGTGTTTCTTTGTTATTTCCCTCTTCTCCTCCCTGGTGACAATGAAAAAGGAGGTAGTGCTTATGATTTCAAAACAATAAGAGCTGCCTTGGCTTCTTTCCCATTACATCCTTACAGAAGATAATCCTAAGTAGGATCCACTTGGTCACTGTGTAATATTAAAATGTAGTTGATTATAATGGCATATATTGATTATGTAAGTCATCAACTTTAAAATTGCTTTTATGGAAAATTATTATTATTTATTTGCCATCAATATGTACAGATATGAAATTGTTGACAAATATTTTGGTTCATGTTCCCTCTTTTTGTTAGTCTATCTTTTATTCTTTAACAATTGTGCTCCTGAATCTGTTCATCCAGTGTAGCTATCACAGGGCAAAGTACAACTTTCATTGGCATAGCTACCAGTAAAGCGAAGCTTAGTCCAGAGCTTAGTTTTCCTAAGCCCTGTAGCTCTGTTCTCACTTGCCATTAATAATAACTCATGATGAAACATCCACATCCCAGTACCAATGCACCATCATATAACATTCCAATGGCCAATTGGAGCAAATTATACCAATTAACTAAAAGAGGGAATCTGTATCTATGTGGGTTATAGCAAGGAACTTTACCTTTGTGGGACTGGTTCACCCACCCCATGGAGTCCTTTGCTCATGAGGTCCGCAAGCAACTGCCACTGACATTGTATTCTATTTCTTTGGAAAGCTTTTGAGTTCTACAGAAGCCAGTGTCAGCCTACTTGGCTAATTGATATTGGTATACTATAAACTAATGCTGAAGAGAACATTTGTTTAACATATGTTTGTTTGACTTTTCTTTTCTGGCTTTTTGCAGCACCAGTTCCAAAAAGAAAAAGGAATGGGTCTAAGAAATGTGGTTTGTGAAGAGAACCCATCTCAATGTCATATCAAACTGTCAGAATCAGAAGTGAAGCGCAACTGCATACTGCTGGTTGCGGCAGCTAATAAAGGTCAGTTGAGTAAATTGGTGTAAAACTTATGTAAAGAGATATGGTTTTACCGAGATTGTGTATATATGTCAGGGAGTGAGCGGTTTGTTGAAGTTAGATAATTTATGTTTCAGTGAGTTCTGTTTTCATTACTTCACACTTGAGAGGGTGGTGGGGTACGGAAAGCGAAATTTCATCAGTAATTCGTTCTCAATGCATCATCTGTTCCTTAAAATGTAAGATCCTCCAAATGAAGGTACAGAATTCCACAGTCTCAAGAATATCCCATCCAGTATCTCATGCTTGAAAAACATAAAACAAACAACACTATAGTACTAATCTACAGTTGCGTGTGATGGGCATCTGGCTGTGAATTTTCTGTTGTTTCTTCCCTTCCAGTTGTTATTTCTTTAAACTTCATTATGAATTGTAAAGGTAAAGGGGCCCCTAACCATCAGGTCCAGTCGTGACCGACTCTGGGGTTGCGCGCTCATCTCGCATTATTGGCCGAGGGAGCCGGCGTATAGCTTCCAGGTCATGTGGCCAGCATGACAAAGCCGCTTCTGGCAAACCAGAGCAGCACATGGAAACGCCGTTTACCTTCCCGCTGTAGCGGTTCCTATTTATCTACTTGCATTTTGATGTGCTTTCGAACTGCTAGGTTGGCAGGAGCTGGGACCGAGCAACGGGAGCTCACCCCGTTGCAGGGATTTGAACCGCCAACCTTCTGATCAGCAAGCCCTAGACTCTGTGGTTTAACCCACAGCGCCACCTGGGTCCCGTCATTATGAATTGTACCCACACCCAAAAAGATGGTGGGCATTTTTACTCCTGAGCTTTAAAGCAGTTCTTGTTGCAGTTGCTGTAATACAGGAATGGAGCAACTTTTTCAGCCTGAGGGCCACATTCCATCATGGGCAACCTTGAAGGGAGCACATGACAGTGGTGGGTGAGGCCAGAGGCAAAGGAGGACAGAGCATTTGTACTGTAGGCTACATTCCACTCACAAGGTCTGGCCCAATACATTTTGCTGTCTGAGACAAATGACAAGATGGAGACTCCCACAATTCCATGTACAAAAGCCAACCAAAGTGGCAGTTGAAATTTACTTCAAAACTGGCAACAGGATACATACCCTCCAAGTGTCCTGATTTTTCTGGGATGAGCCCAGAATTCCTAAAGCTATCACAGCTTCTGACTTGATCCTGGGGCACCCCAATTTCCCCCAGCTACTGGACAGGGGCCACAGAAGCACCTCCTGGGGCAGCTGCAGCATTGGGAAGGAGGCATAAGGGCTCCTTCCCAGAGTCTAGTTAGCACTTAGTAGACTTTGGCAAGAAGGTGGGTGGACTCTCAGACCCTGTCAGAGCCCTCATGCCTTCTTCCTGAAGACATACAAGCCTCGCCTCTTGCTGCTTTCTTCAGGTGAGGGAGAATAGGCTTTCCCAGCTATTGCACTGCTCCCGTGCCTCTGATTCCAGACTGTCCAACTATAGTAAAGTTTTCTCTGGCAGGTTCGTTGTTTTGTTTGCTTGTTTCTAGTTACCCCCAACTTCATTGCTAGATGATAACCAATTCATAACCAACTAACAACACCAAAAAGAAGAAAAACTATGTTCCCCCCTGCTTGGGTTCAGCCTTTGAGTGTGACCTATCACTTTTCTGGCTGCATTTGTGGCATTGCAATAAAGTGGTATGTTCTCCTTGATCTGTAACCTAGAGCTTTCCAAACTTTGTGTCACGACACGTTTGTGTGTCAGCTGCCATGTGTAGGTGTGTCATGTGAATGCTCTTATAAAGGGTTAGTTTAAGCTCCGGTAGGCTAGTAAAACTGAATTACTGTGTTGTGAAATGATGCATGTCTAAAAAGTGTGTCACCAACATGAAAAGTTTGGAAAGCTCTGCCCTAACAGATGGGAGTGGGCAGGAGAGGGAAGAAATGGAGGGGTAGCATAGTGCATGAGGTCCAGTGTTGCAGCAGTTAGGTTGTGCGATTTCTTTTCGGGGAGAGCGAGCGCAAGTGAGAGCTGTGTGAGGTTGGGAAGCAGCGGACTGCCCTCTCGCACTCTTGTGGTGGCAGGAAGATGCTATGTTAGGAGGAAGAAGGCAAGTTGGATGGTATGCATAGCAATGTCTGCTCCATGCCTGTCTTCCACCTGAGGCAGCTGTGTCCCTCTGCCCCAAGGCAGGGCCAGTTGTACCAGCCATGCAAAAGCCAGAGGATTCTATACAAACACACCTCTCTCTCCAATCTTCACCCAGATAAACAAAAGACATTAGCACAGTTCAAGGATATATTGCGGCCAGGCAAAGCACACGCGGACAATGCAAAGCTAATGAGGGGTGTGGCCTGGGGGAAAGTCCTAAGAGCCAGGCAGAGAAGCCTGGGTGTTCAGCCTATGGACCAGACCCTGTTTTTATAATATAAAAGTAGATTTAGTGTTGCCCAGAATGCTCATCCACAATACAAATATGCCATGAGTAATCAGGTGCTCTTACAAAAAGCACAAGTGATGTTTTGGTGATATAAGTTTGTGTGTGAAAATGCTTGTTGTCCTCATAGTCTCTTCCAGTTTTACAACAATGAATACCAAAGAAAGGTAACAGATGGACACAAATTTTATTGTGTGATTGATCTAACTTTTGTTTGTTTTGAAATCAACAGGTCCAAGTGCATTAGAAACGGTTCTTCACCAGAAGGCAGCGTTTTTGGAACAGGTAATAAATGAGGGGTAGGTAATAAATTAAGAATGTGGGGGAGCTGAGTTAGGTACAATAAGAAACCGCAATATCTAAAATATGTTAAAATCTGGACAAAATATGTGAGTGCTAGTAACTCTCTGTCGTAGAAATCATATGAATGTCCAACTGTCTCATTAAGATGTTAGGAGAGCCCCTTTCCCTCCACAGAGCTACAATTCCCATACTTTCATGGAAAGATGGGTTGACTGTTAAACCACTCTGATAATTTGTAGCTCAGTGAGGGGAATAGGGGTCTCCAAGCCACTTTCAACATGCTTAACAAACTACAGTTTCCAGGATTCTTGGAGTAAAGACTGTTTAAAGTGGTATGATACTGCTTTAAACCCTTTTAACTTTGAACCATAGCTGCCAAGTTTTCCCTTTTCTCACGAGGAAGCCTATTCAGCATAAGGGAATTTCCCTTAAAAAATGGGAGAACTTGGCAGCTATGCTTTGAACTAGGCCCAGTAACATGTGCTTCACTTTTTAAGCACTGCCCCATCAAGTCTAGCCAAAGCATGTTGCCACTGGCTTAGCATTCAAGGTATCTTAACCAACATCTATCTATCTATCTATCTATCTATCTATCTATCTATCTATCTATCTATCTAGTACTTTTTTCTGGGGGGTATGCAGGGGTATGCATACCCCTAAACATTTTGTGAATCTTTGTACTTTTGTCCATTTACTGTATTTACTTTTCCTGATTTGAACTGTAAAATGGTGATTTTCTTGAGTCAAAATGAGAGTACCTCTAAACATTTTTTTTAGAAAAAAGCACTATCTGTCTGTCTGTCTGTCTATCTATCATTTCTCACTCTTTCATACACACACAGACACAGACACAGACACAGACACAAACACACACACACACACACACACACACAATATGTCTGCATATGATTTGCTTATATAAATTATGTGGAAGGACGTGTGGATCCAGAATTGGCCTCCACAGTCAGTTATCGACTCACTTTTAAAACCATGTTTATGGAAGATAATCTTACTCGGCTACGAGTGATCACCAAAGAAGAAGATCAACATTGTTCTGTCTAAACAAAGCATATAACAATATATTGAGAGAGATATGCCACAAGTGGTTTATTCTTATTTATATTCAACCTTTTCCCCAAAACCAGGCCTTAAGGCAGTACACAAAAATTAAAACAAACGTGAAAAGCTAAAAGCATAAAGGATTACAGTTAAAAAGCAATTAAACTATAATAGAATTAACATGACATGAAAACAGATCTATAAAATCAAGTAAATAAAAGTCTTTCCCCTAAAAAACAGTCAGTTCCCAAAAGCCCACTGGAATAAAACAGTCTTCACTTTGCTGGCAGAAATATAAGGAGGAGGGAGCCTATTTAGCTTCTCTAGGAAGGGAGTTCCAAAGTTTGGGATCAGCCACTGAGAAGGCTTTATAAAGTTATCACCTTTGTGCAGTCATCACTTCTGAGCCCAGTCAAGTTTTTATGCTGCAGGGGTTATTATATTGCTAGGGCCAATTATATTGCTAGACCTACAGTACTATCATAGTTTTAATAAAGGCATGCAGTAGTAATTCACTGCACATTTTGGCACTTTACATCTTCAAAGTGTAATAATACATTTATTAATTAATCCTCACTATTCTCTAGTGAGGCAGGTCTCTGCTTGTAAAGCTGGACTCCAGGCACCTATAAAAATAGCACTGAAAAGCTAAATGTGCACATTGCTGCCACAGCTGTCATGCAGTAAATCTCAGGGAAAAACCACTGGGTAAAAAATTAATTTTGGAGATACCGGTAGTTGAAAATTAGATGCGATGCAGGAAGCAGCAAAATGTGAGACATAGGTGTCGTATGCACTTCAGGGTGCCACCCAGAGTAGCTGGGGAAGCTGAGCCAGATGGGCGGGGTATAAATATTATTATTATTAGCTTGATTGTGAGTACAATTCATAGCACTGAAAAGGGGAATGGAATCATTTCCCATATGCTAGTATACAGGATGCTAAACTGAGCATCAGGGCAGTGTGATATGGGATTTCCATGCTGGTTGTATCTAGTGATGGGGAGAAATTCTATTTGGTCTGCATTTAAAGGCAAACTTACCTAATTTGCACTTTTCCAAAACAAAGTGAGAACCAAAACCCAACCATCCTTCAAAATTCACACTTCTCTGAGTTTTGCAGTGCAGTTCTTGATCATGTAATGTGCACAAAAATACACATTCTAGCTGTGCTTTTCTTCCGGAAAAAAGGTGCCGGAACTCACCATGAAGTTGTTACCAGTGCTTTTCTTCTAGGGGGGAAAATGTGCTGGTACTGTGTAACCTTGAGTACTCCCAGAAAAAAGCACTTCATACTAATGCAAAGCATATATTAGTGAAAACAACATATAAAAATGTATAGTATTAGGGAAAATGTAATGCAAACATCTGTATATCAGGTAAAATTGCATTTAAAAAATGTGTATTTTAGGAGAAATCTCCACAAGCTAGGACTTGTTTTCAAAGCTTGACTGACACTTTAAGCACTTTGAAACATCATGTGTATTCACAGGGCGGCCCAGGTATTAGGCAGGCTGCTGTAGGTGGTGGAAGCCCCTTAAAGGGCATCCCCATGTGTGCCCCACCTGCCCCACTGCCTCCACCATTGGCAGAGAAGTAGCGCTGATTTCTGGTGAGGGCTCAATGGAATCATCTCACCCAAAATTGGCACTAGTACCAGCACCACTGCTGTGCTGGTGGTGGAGGCAGCAGGGTGGACAGGGCAGGGAGGCACTTCCTGTTTCTCCTCAAGTGGTGAAATGGCACCCACCGCCCCTGTGTAGTCAGTTGAACAAATTTCCTTCAAGAAGAAAATAAACCCAAGGGTAGATAATATTATATTAAAAGTTGTAGCAATTTTCAGGTGCTCCTTAGAACTTTCCGTTGGTTTTCACTAGGGGCTGCATCAATACTTCCATTGGGAGGGGAGGAGAATTTTCAAAAACGGTACCTAGGCTATGGTCTAATCTTATATGTGAAAGTAAGTTCTACTGTAAGTACCTTGCAGTGAGACTGGGATAGTAAATGTGTCTGTAAATTTTATCTTTCACCTTTCCCCTCCCAACCCTACTTGAAATTGAAAAAAGAAACCGAACTGAGAATTTTGGGTGTAAATGGGAGAGCCTCTGAATGTAATATGCTTCCTGATTATGTTATTTTTGGCTCTGTTCTGTATTTTTTCAGATAGGGATAAAGCCCCACAAACAGGAGGACATTTCGAGTCACAAGGACTATTCCCGGAAGACACTTATTGCCTTGGTCACCTCTGGTTTGCTGCTGGCATTTCTGGGATTGGCTGCATACTTCCTTATGAAACGACAGAGCTGGAGCCCCATGGGAGAGAGGCTGGTTAGTGCTTATAGCTGGCAAAACAAGTAGAGAGATCTCTAAGTTCAGCAGGAGTGTGAAAGGAAGAATGGTGGAAGCTTTGTAGAGACTGCTTGCTGGCTAAGAATTTCAAATAGTTAGCTGTCTATTTCAGGAGTTTAAAAAGAGGCGAGTGATGGTGAAAAAGATGTAGTGAGCCTACTTTTTTTTACGTTAGCAATTAACACATCTTGTTAGACCAGGGGGAAAGTTGAACTGCTTGCGGTTGTTCCAAAAAAGTTGTCCCCTACCATTCAACTGAAAAAGTTTAATGATAATAAAGGACATGAGAAATAATATTATTCTTTGATACATGGGTTGCCTTCCTGTTTATGGTTCCCTCTTTATAGCTTGTACTGTATTGTGCTGCCAACATCCAACTTCTAACTCTACCAGTTATATTCAATTGTAATTACATTTGTGTTTACAGATTAATATTTTGAGATGTTCGTATATTGGTACACAAACTCAGCAAACCGAGAGCTGAAATTTGTATTATACTTGTTTGCATGTATAAACAAGCCTGAAGACCCCCCCCCCTTTTTTTTAAGGCAAAGGAGCTGTAGAAGGAGGCAATGCAAGAGGGAGCAATATTTTTCCCAATAGCAGAAATGCCTGAGTTAAAGACCAAATGTTTCTTTTCGGTGTGAAATTTAAACCAATTTGTTGTCCACTTGATTCAGTTATCTAACTCTGCATTTTGTTATTATTTTCTGCCTCCTCCATTTAGGGTGAAGATCTATATTACACAGAAAATGATAACCATGGCAACACTGTGGTTTCTGTGGCTTCTCATGAACCGTCTGACCTGCAGGATAAACCAAACTTCAATGGAGGGGCTCGGGAAAATGGGACTGGTCAACCAACCTCAAAAAATGGACATTCAACCAAGCCCCATGTTGTGGCTGACACTGAACTGTGAAAAGGATATGGCCAAAAGCCTTATTAACGTGGCTTGAAAGACCAGAGTGGAAATATAGAGGAGCTAGAGTGCAAGGGTGCCATAAATGGAATCATAATCATTTTATCTTTTACAAAGAATTCAAAAATCCCATTCCAAAGCATACATTTTTAACAAGCTGCCACAGGACTTAGTGGTGCGCACAAGCTTTTGTTTGCTTAGCAAGCTGCTTCAATGGGATTTGGCTTGTTCATAGTATCTTTTTTTGCTCTCTCTCAGACCAAAATAAGATGTGACTGTCCCTTACAGCCATCTATCTAGGGAAAGGACAGGGGTGCTTCTCTAGAAATTTAGAGTAGATTTATCATTGTTAGGAATCTCCTTTTCAGCTCCAGTGCTGATTAGGGGGAGGAAGGATCTCTTCACAGTGAGAATAAATAAAAATAAATGTTAATGAACAATAAGGCATTTTACCACCTAGGTCAGCAATTCTGAGTACTGATTCACATGATGACCCTTTTCTCATGGTAAAGTCAACATAAGAGAACCGATATTGTGAATGCTCAAACACATGGCTGTATTTTGCCTCAACCTAGCTCAACCCACATTTAATTTTTTTCACGATACAAAAAATTGCCATTTGGATGCTCTATTTATTGGTCCAAGTCACTATACTAAATCAATGAAAAGGCAACCTGAGAGTTAAAACAAATTGTGTGCATCAAACCTCAGGAAACCCACTAACATTGTTACTTCTTTGGTAGATATCATTTGTCATTCCCACATCTAGACCCAGCTCAGGCATCTCACTCCAGCCTTTCTACTATGTGATGCAATGCCCTTAACACACACTGACAAGAACTCAGCAGCCGATCCCACAAGCCTTCTCAAGTACCATTTGGCAATCACCAAACAACATAAGACGACTGGGCGTATAAGACAACCCCCAACTTTTCCAGTTAAAATATAGAGTTTGGGATATACTCACTGTATAAGAAATACGACCCGGCGTGTAAGACGACCCCTGACTTTTGAGAAGATTTTCCTGGGCTAAAAAGTAGTCTTATACGCAGGAATATACTGTAAACTTAATGGGGCTTAATTCTAAGAAAACTTGTATATGACTTGTGTTGTAAATGAAGTAAACTGACTGTTTGGAGCTTTTGAACCCTATTTCCAAACAAACAAACAAACAAACAAACAAGAGTATGTTTGTAAATGTAAATCTTTGCCTTAATCACATCTGGTGTCTCACTTTTTGTATATTTGTTTTGCTCTATATATTTCCCTTTCCCCCCCCCCAAAAAAAAAAGAATACTAGGAAGCTGTTTCCTTATGTTGTGCTTTATTATTCCTATTCCCCAAGTTAAATGCCATTCTGGGGTTTGTTGACTCTGTATTATTATTTTTGTATGTTGTACAATGCAGTACAAAATATGAATAGGCTTTGAAATGAATTACCTTTTCTTCCCCCAACCCAGTCAGTATGATCATTATTATTTTACATTTAAACCTGCAGATTATCAATAGGGATAACAGGAAATTCTAATATGAATGATGCTTGGATCTCGGATAATGTGTCCACCATCCAGTGACTTAGGCCACATCTTCACAACACATTTTAAGCAGTATTGTACCACTTTAAACAGTCACGGCTTCCCACAAAGAATGCTAAGAACTGCAGTTTATTAAGGGCATTAACAGTTGTTAAAGGTAAAGGTAAAAGGACCCCTGACCATTAGGTCCAGTCGTGACCAACTCTGGGGTTGCGTGCTCATCTCGCATTATTGGCCGAGGGAGCCGGCGTATAGCTTCCAGGTCATGTGGCCAGCATGACAAAGCCGCTTCTGGCAAACCAGAGCAGCACATGGAAACGCCGGCTTTCCGTTTAACAGTTGTTAGAGGACCCCTATTTCCCACATTGAGCTACGATTCTGAGTGGCTTAAACATCCAGTCCCTCATTCGGGAGAACGTTACAGTAAGCTACCGTAAAGGAGCAACAACCAGGAAGGCTACTGCCACTGCCATCCCCCATTATCTGTGGTGGTTGCCTTGCTCTGCCTAATGGTAGAGCCAGCCCAGATCATAATTAACTGGTATTTTACATTTATTACATTAAGGCAGGTGTACTGTAAAACAGAGAACTTTATTTAAACAAGCTTCCTTTGACTCCTAACTCTCTCTGACACACCTGCTCTCTATACTGAACCACTTCCTGGTAGCTGTTCCCTTAACCTGTGCCTTCCCTCTGTGTTATAAGTCTCTCTCCCCCCAACATCTGTCCTAACCCTCTTACTTAGTTCCACATACATTGATACAGTGGGTGGGTGTATATTAAGACTGCAATCACCTGGGGCCTGTGAATAATAACCTAATCTATGGGAGGGTTTTCAGATGTGTATCAATTAACCACACCCACTTTTCTGGCCAGCTGGATCTATAACCAATCTGAATTGAAAGCAGCATGTTGAGGAGGAGCAGGAACAATTCTGGATTGAGAAAAGGTACATTTTTTGTGTTGCAAATGGGTTTATTGTGTATGTGGCCTGAAGCAGCTTTGTGACTGCAGACCAGCACACTCTCAAGTCTCTCAGCTAACAAGAGGATTAACAGTTATATCATTTGAAATACCGTACTTTGCATTTAGCCACTTTGATTATGTTTTATACTGAATCATGAGATAGAAGGTATCAGGAGTAAATTGAATTTGTGTAATACTTATGAGTATTCAAAACAAATGCATTGTCTGTAAAGTAGGGGTGGGGAACTTCAGGCCTGAGGACCAATTGCAGCCTTCCAGGCCTTTCTATAGGGCCCTCAGAACTCTCCCCAGACCAGAAGAAAACACGGGCCCTTGGGCTGAAAAAGGTTTCCCTCACCTGTGCTGTAAAGGAAGGATTTTCATTCTTACTTTACAGATTAAAACAAATAAGAATGCTGAGGCCAGGCCTTCCCAATTCATAGTTCAGTCACTTATCCAGAGATTTTGCACAGATACAATGAAAGCTTTCTGTTAGTAGGGATAGCTTGAGTGCCAGAGCCAGATGGTAGCCACTTGATCTTAGCCTTAACCTATGGCATTGTGACTAAAAATCAGTATAGCACTGTCTGGGCTGAGGCAATCATGGGAATGGATCCTGAGTTGTGTCAGGCTCCCTTTCTAACATTACATTAGTGGTGCAGGAGCTATTGCAGTACAGCTTTTCTATGGTACTCAGGTAAAATGAGACAGTCTAAGCCACATGGAAGGTGTTGTTGTTTTTTTTGCTGCGACTCCTCCCACTATCTCTGCTAAAGCCAGGAAACACCCAGCTTCAGCAGAGGTTCCAGGTGAAGAAGAAAGGACGGCACCCTTCTCCCAGGTTTCTGCACATAAACCTACAAACACACACACACACACACACACTTATTTAAATGTCGAGAAGTATTTCTCTTCAGAACCTTTGACCTTCCAGATGTTAATGAATTCCAATTCCCATCATCCTTGGCCATCACCCATGCTTGCTGGGCCTCATGAGGGTTGGAATTCAGCAACATCTGGAGCTCAGAAGGTTCCAAACACTGGGTTTAAAGCAGGGCCGGCCCTATGGCTAAGCTGGGTGGCGCAGGGCGCCACAGCGCCGGCCCGCTAGGGGGCGCATCGCAGCTGCACCCGCCCACCAGCCGCTCTCGGCAGTAGCGCTGCGCACTGAGCCCGCCCGTCGCGCTGGGAAACGGGGCGGGGGGCCCCCGGGGGGATCCGTCGCACCACAGCGCCAGAGGTGCTTAAGACGGCCCTGGTTTAAAGGATCCTGAGGAGAGCAGTACAGTGACTGACAGGGAACTCCCAGCCCAACCGAGAACCTGTGCCTGCTCTCAACTTTTGGGGGCTGCAAGAGGGCAGCGCCTTCCTTTTCCCTCTGCAGTTTTAAGTGGAGTAGGGGTGAGGAGATTATTCTGCTGGTGTAGCTCCACCAGTTTTCACTGCTGGCAGCATCTTCCTGCTAGCTACCCACATTACTAATGCAGATAGTTTTGTATAAACTCCCTTTAGGAGTTGCAATTGAACAAACTATCACATGTCATAAATTAAGACTGTGTCTACAACTAAAGTAAGAATCAGGAAATAAAGTCATTTCCAAAACTTAATTTTGCTGACCCTCACATTTTAGTGAACCTTTTGACATACCTCTGCTCTGCCTCAGGCAAATTTCTCAGCTCAGAAAAAAATAAATATAGCCTGATCTGTGGTAACAGAAGAAAAAAAATGCTGTTCCCAAACAGTGTGAACCCAAAGGAAATACAGTGCATTTTTCCAGCAGAGGTGCAGAACATGAGAGAATTCCAGTCCGGAAAGGCTGTGCTCAGAGCTACAGGAAGTTTCCCCCAAGTGTGTAAACACAGTCAGGCTTGGCTTGAACAAAACTGAAGGTACTCTTACTCCTTCCTTATCAATCTACATGCATTTCTTCCTTGCAGAAATTCCTTCTTAATCTTTTGCTTTTGAAAATTCTGAAGGTGATAAGAGTTTCTCCCTCCCTAATTTCTTAACAATTTCTCTGCTATGAGAAAGTAACAGAAGTAATCTAAAACTTCATCTTATTTGGATCTATAGGTGGCTCCTTACTATTAGAAGTGCAGGAGCCTAGTACCTCATGGAAAGAATAATATTCCACCTGTCACAGATGGGGTGTTGGCTACTCCCGAGTAAGCACTCCACACATCCTCTGGATTTTCATAGTTTTATTGTGCATGCTATATACAGTGGTGAGATGTCTCAAATCATGTCTGCTCTGCATGGGGCAGAAGCCCACAATGGCGTCTCGTGGGCTCTGACCCCCCTTTTAAGCCTGGGCATCCAAACGCCCCTCCTCCTTGCTCTATGGGTCCTCTGTGGTCCCAAACCAGGCTCCTGAGGTGCCGGTCTACCTCCTTTCCAGCCCCTGCTGAAGCTAGCTCCTCCCCTGCTTCCCTGCTACCAGCCTGGAGCTGAGCCACCAGGACTCTGCAGAGCCCTGGACCCGTCTTAACCCTTCCTGTTCCTGATTTAAACTCCCAGACTTGCTGTTGCTCTCCCATCTGATGGAAGTAAGCAGAGTGGGCTGCTCTCTGCAAGCCCTCTCTCTTACACCACCTATTGCAGGGAGAATTGTTTCATTGAACTACACTATCCTGTCCTGTGCAATTATTTAAGTGGCAGAGGTCAAAAACGCAGGGTTTTAGGTTCTATCTCCTCTGTTGTCAAGTTGCTGTGAGTTACAGGTTGGTCATGAACCCACCTTGTAAAGAATGGATAAACCATCCATTCTCAAATATAACTTTTTATTTAAATAATGCATTTGATTTTATGGGGAAGTGTGATACATGGCAGTTCAGGAAGAATTTTCATTCAATTACAATTGGAATTGTCTGAAGAATTTAAGTTAGCCATTAGATTTCTACACGAGTCAGTGAACACATTGACCTGCTCTAGAACTTCAAAGAGAAACCGGGAATGGTCAAATTCACAACTCCTCTGGACTGGGCAAAGGTTCAGAATAAATGATCAACACCTGCATAGGGCTTTAGACTTTAAACCAATTACAGTGGTACCTCTGGTTAAGAACTTAATTCGTTCTGGAGGTCTGTTCTTAACCTGAAACTGTTCTTAACCTGAAGCACCACTTTAGCTAATGGGGCCTCCTGCTGCTGCCGCGCCGCCAGAGCACGATTTCTGTTCTCATCCTGAAGCAAAGTTCTTAACCCGAGGTACTATTTCTGGGTTAGCGGAGTCTGTAACCTGAAGCGTTTGTAACTCAAATTCTACACTTAACACCAATTGATTTTTTATTACTTCTTTGGAAACTCTTAATAATCCTTCCTCTTGGTGGGATTGAAGGCTATTAGGATTTTCCCAGCTGGGTGTAACTGAATAACTGTGTCTGTGAGATCTTGCTAATAACACAGTTTAAGGGACCATTTCCAGTGTAAAACATTAAGAAGTTTTACTTCTTCTGGCAGGCCACAAACACTCCACCCTGCTGGTGTGAACAGACACACTGGGAGTCTCATATGAAAGCATAAACACGTTGCTAGTGTTTCCATAAGATCAACTCATTATGCTGCAAATGTCATTCTATCTTTATCTTCCACACACACACACACCCCGAAAGCAGAAGTGCATTCCAATCCTATTAATGTTTACTCAGAAGCCACACTAGAATTCAGTGGGACTTAGCCCTGTAAGCAGGGCCGTTTTAAGCATATCTGGCGCCGTGGTGCGAAGATCCCTCCGGCGCCCCCCTGCCGGCCTGCGGCACCCAGCCTTGCCATAGGGCCGGCCCTGCCTGTAAGTGTGGCTACGAATGCAGCAAAATTCCTTAAAGGACTTTATAAATGTATGGGTTACTGATAGCAAAAGGGTAAGTTTTTCATTTCACCCTGTCCATCTCTCCTACACATACTTATTTGCTGTGAAATTTTATTCTCTTCACTAGTATTCTGGCAGATCACAAATGCTGGTAAGTGGCAGCATTCTGCCAAGCTGGCCTAGCCGTAGTATCCACAGAGTCAGAGCCCTTCTTGCCAAGTACAAACCCACAGATCTCAAAGGAGGGTCACCTCCACCTGATCCTACTCCTACCCCCCGCGCCCCGCTCCAGCAATATAGATCGGGTTAGGATTTCACTGTAAGCGTGCTTAGGACTGCAGCCTTATTTCAGTTTCCCTCGATATTAGATTTATACAGGGCTACAAGTTCTCTTTCCCCCTTTGGTGAGGCTCCTTTGCCTTTGAGTAGCTAGATGCCTGTTTGCTAGTTTAACTGCTACTTTACTGGAAATTGCGAGGATACAGCAGCCCTAAAAGTTAACATAACATAGTCTATACTCAAGGGTCATGGCAGTGAATATTATTTCTTATAGTGTGGGGCACAGTTGCCTCGGGGGGAGGGGAGGCTAATTACAATATTAGAGCCAGAAATGATGAATACCAAAGTCTTTTTCCTGCCTTATGTTCAGTTTGAGGAAAAGAGGTCCTAAAGCTGCACTCCTAATCCCACTAAACAATATTGAATTCAATAGGACTTATGAGTAGACATGGTGAAGGCTGTGTGCACACTATACTTTTAAAGTATACTTTTGAAGCACATCCTCAAAGAATTCTGGGCACTGTAGCTTACTCCTCACAGAGTTACAGTTCCCAGCAACACTTAACAAACAACAGTGCTCAGAATACTTTGAGCGAAAGAATGTGTTTTGAATGTTCTTTAAAGGTACGGTATAGATTGTACAGTAAGTTGTTGCTGCCTGCCTCCCTTCATTCTTTACATATTGAAATAAAGAAAGCTAGACAGGGTGGGGGGACCTTTTTTAAAATGTGATTCTGTTTTCCTTTGCACAGCTTGGCTCAGCTATAAAGAGAGCTGTATCTTTAGAACCACATCTGTGGTATGATAAAGTGCATGGTTGAATTCAAGATGTTTTCCTGACATATACAGACAAGAAAAATATTATTAGACTTGGATCAGTTGTACTAAAGTATTTGTGCAAGTTGCAAGTCAAGGAACCCACATATAAATGTTGGGCAGATTCAACTAGAAAGCTGTGCTGGCTCCTGCTAGTACAATGGACCCTGCTAGCACATGGAGGTTCCCCCTCCTTCTCCCATGTGCCCTTGCCCCCCCCATTGGCTTGGGAGTTCAGGAGAACCCCAGAAGCAGCACACAGGAGGAAGAGAGGAGAGATCGATCCACCCGGCAAACAGAAATGCTTGTGCTGATAGTATGACATTGAATTCCATCCTAAGACAATGGCAAACTCATAAACATTATTCAGTTACTGACAACCAAGAGGAAATAGGGGCAGCTTCAATCTTCCACTCACCACCTTATAAATTGTAAATTTCTGTATCTGTGATGTGTTGACAACTTCATGTTAGCTTAGCAATGAGGTTTTTATTGGGTGCCAAAATTAAATCAATAATTATATCAATAGCTCAGTGTGATTTCTCCAGGCATAGTAGCCAACTCCTCGATGCCAAGGTCTCTTCAACCTCCCCCCATAAAATATTTGAGAGGGGGCCCCCAAATGTTGATAGGCATTACTATTCAAATGGTATGTGCACGCCATGTCTTGTGATTATGTGGGGTGCGGCTTACCTTCCCCCCCAATATTTTATTCAAGTGAGTACCACTTCACAAAAGAAGCCAACTGCAGAGAGAGTCACCTCGGCAGTTGGGATTCCTGGGGAAGAAATGACAGAGTCCTAGGTTTTGACCTCTGGATCTGAGTTGGGGAAATACGGTAGACTAGTCTTCTTACTGCTTCACATTGAATCAACAGGTTCATAAGATTGTGGTGGCCTGTTCCTTCCTTTTCTTGCTGAGGTGATGCAATACAGCCTGAACACAGAACTTAAAGGCAGTTGCCTTGGGCCTACCCTGAACTTTCCTTTTCACCCAAGTACTTCAGAAGAACTAACTCCTGCAGGGCAATGAATTATCTAATCCTCACAGCTCACTCTGTTCACAGACCAAAGTCTACCTCACAGAAGCTGTATATATCAAAGGGTATGTTGTGCTGACAGTAATGCTGTGGGTGAATCCTGTGATCTCTCTGCAGCCATAAGGCTCTAATAGAACAACAAAGGACGATCTTGGGGTGAACACTGTGGCTTCCAGTAATTCTTGGTGTCTTGCAAAATGTGTCTCTGCTTTGGGATTTTGAGTAGACATGTAGTTGTACTGTCAGTGTTGCAGCTTTTTATTTCACAGCTGACTCATGCACACTTGGGGGGGAGGTTTATTCTGTGCTTTTAACTGCAGTTTGCAGATATTATTCGGGGATAATGTGTAGTTCCAGGACTATGAAAACATCAGCTTCTGATTTCTACTGATCAGGCCGCTTTAAAAAGCATTGGAGCAGCCCAGGATATTGTTTTCTCATCATCTGGCAACCCTAGTTTATAATCTCTCTGTTTTTCTGTTTTTTAAAAGCAATGTTTCTGTTTCTCTTCTCTCCAGTATACTTTCGTAAATCTAAGGCCCCTTAGACACCTTGTAAGAAGTATCCCATTTAATCTAGCACAGGAGTTTTAATTAAATTGCATTCCTTATTCTTCTAGCAGAAATTGCTCTGCCCATAGCCTGAAAAATTGGAAGAGCACACTTCATTTTGATCTTGGAGTAGAAGTCAAGATGAAGAGCAGCATGTCAGGAAAATAATATTCCTTTTGCTTTAAAATTTAGGTCGTTTTTGAAAATTAAATTAAGAAAAATAAGCAAGAAAAACAGGAAGTACTGCCCTAAAGACAGAAATCAGCTTGTTGTTAGACAGGTTTGAGAAACATTACCATAAAATGTGTTACATGCAGCATTACCAACTTCTAAACAGGCCCTTGTTGCTGTCACTTCATGAGCAATTTGATCTGCAGCCATTGACAGGTAGTGTTTATCTCCATGCCATGGGATGCTTCACTTGCTTATTTCTGCAGATCAAATTATTTGCGAGAGGCACAGGAATAGGCTAAGCAGCCATTACCTTTTCTTGGCCATTTCGCAACCACCCTAGCCATCTTGAACAGTTCTTGTGATCTTATTCAGTGCTTTGACCTTACTCAGCTCATGATAGCCTCTCATTCTTACGCTTTCTCTGAAAAATAAGCTACTATTATAATGCCATCTTCTCAGCCTTGGAAGATACATCCACCTAGAAGAGTAATAATCTAACATAGCTTTAGTGTCCAAAATGTATCGAGAGTCCCTGGTGCAAAATTTATTTTGTTATTACTGTAGATGTTTTCCCCAAGGAGCAAAAAGGTGGCACATATCATTCTTTACTCATCTTCATCTTACCCCATAACAGCCATGTGTGGTGGGTTAGACTGTGAGATGGTGACTGGACCAAAGTCACAGTGAGTTTAATGGCTGAAAGGAAATTTGAATGCAGAGTTGCACTCTGACCACAATGCCATAGAATTGCCATATTGCTCAATATTCATTCCTGCCGTGTTCTGGTTTGATCTAATTTTGGAATAGTCATATTTGCTTAAAGATTAAGGTATCAATTGATCTTTATTACATTCCATGGGTTTTCTTTTCACATACTGTACTGGCACACAAAAGCCCCTTCATCATAATAACTTGTTCGTTGGAGACAAGGAAAATGGATTGATATGTTTTCACTAATAAATACCGGTAGATATTTAGTAGAATATCAGACTTAGTCACTCATAGTCAGCATCATTCTTTCTAGAGGTATGCTTGGCGGCAATTGTCTGGTAAAGGAAAACCAGAAGGATTTGAAGCTGCTATGTGATACAATGCCGCCATCTGCTGCACACATTTATATTTTAACATTTGAAAGATGAGGGAATATGCTAAATTACTTACATGAATGTCAATTTGCTTTTATGTTAAATCAGTTTTAAAAGAATTATGATGAAAGATACAACTGTAAAAATTAAGGACAGCAAAGGAACAGGTTTTTTAAAGTGTATATCAAATTTTCAAAAACAATAACAAAGAACAATTCCGTGGAGCAATTATTTCAGTGAGAATAAAATAAACAAAAGGTTAAGTAAACTTTTGCAGACATTACAATAAAATAGATTATTCAAATGAACATTTTGTAAGAGTTACATATCAATTATATGTATTGCCTTGCTACATAGAGAGATGTGTTGTTGGGGCACAGTATTATTATTTTTACTATGAGTTATATGAACAGAGATCAAACAACATCAAAAAGGCTTGCTTCTTAACCCCCTACAGAACCCTTCTATGGTGGGTTAAATGCTCAAACAAGGCAGTATCCCACCCCCTTTCAAATAGGAGGCAATGCATCTGTTTTGCCACTTGAAGGGAAACAGAAAGTGCTGTCCTTCTGCACCGCACCACCCTTACCTAGGTTGGGCAGTGGCAGTGGCAGGTTCTGGTGAGATCTCGCTGGAAATCAGTGCCAGTGCCGTTTCTCCACCAGTGGTGGAGGCGCTGTGGCAGACAGAGTGCCTGTGGGGGCACCACCTTGGGGGCTTCCATTGCCCAAGATGGCTGCTTCACCCCACCTTATGTGTGGGCCAGCCTTGCTCTCAAACTATCTGTCTCTAGAAGGACCCAACGCAGACTTCCAAGGTTTAGAGTCTGACTGCAGCCAGCAACAGAGCTAGCAGCTCCTTGGGGGTAAGAGTGGAAACAATGCATTACATAGTTTAGCCTTATAAACTACACCTTATTTTATTTTACAGATGTTATCTTCACACAAAGGAGATCCAATGTTTCACTTAGACAGTGATTGACTAAAGAGTGAATAAAAAGAAACGTATCATTCTGAAATAATCTTTTAGACTGTTTCAAAGCTTTTGCCAGATCAATTTTTATTGTCTTGATGTTTGTCTTCCTATATTTGGTTTATTTGTATAGGCTATGAAATCACACAAGGTAGGTTTTTTTATTTTAAAAAATCCTTTTTGGATTAACCTCTCAGTACTCTTAGATAGTGAATTTCTGTCTGGCTATTGGTCGAATAAAGTATTTTGATTGATTGATAGTGAATTTAAATCCCATAGATGCCACAAACCATAATTTTGAGCACCATTTCTCCAAAGTTAAACCTTTGGCGGCAGTTTTCTTTTGTTTATTCTTCACTCAGTTGTTTGGCCTAAGGAATTTCAGATGGAGCAAACCCATAACTTAAATTCTACACAGGCTGCACTAACACGATGAAATTGGTTGTTGCATCAGCTTCCATTAGTGTACCCTCTCCAGCTGTCTCTATGATAGCTAACACATTATGCTCAGTATGTCAAACTCTAACAGCTTGGAGGATCAGCTAAGTTACATACACATATTATATCACCAGTTTATGATACCGTAGGGCTGCTGGATCTCATGACCATGTAGGCAGTAAGCAGGGGAGGCCCTACTCCAAGTACCCCTTCCTCCTGAAGTGAAGTAGGTTGCGACAGAGGAACCAGACTTCCCTGCTGTGGCACACCCACTCTGGTATGTCACCCAGGCCATGCACTCGGTGCAAAAATATTATTTACCCAGGCCTTTTAATGTAGCACATATTACGTGGTTGTATATGTTCAAATGCTTTAAGCACTTACTTTAGTTTTTCTCCTTTTGTTGTTGTTTTAGCACCTCTTTTTTCCCCAAACATCATTGTGTTTCGTTTCAATTGTTTTGCACTGTTTTACATTGCAATCCTACATATGTCTATTCAGAAGTAAGTCCCACCGAGTCCTAGGTAAGTAAGTGTATCCTTCATGTTAATTTTGTGAGCTACTAAGAAACAGGGCAGAAATATATTACATAATTATCTAAGTAAATAACTGAGAACTCCCTTTGGCCCTAGGTCAAAATAAATCCAAACTCAACATGACTTAGATCCCATGACAGTATTGGTGGTGAAAAAGGTTTACGTCTCCATCAACCTTGCATCTGTTCAATGCCATTCAAATGAGTGTTAAAAGGGTTGTATGGCCACCCAGTTGGTGAACCCATGGAACCCTCAGTTGTAGCCCATTGTGACTTGGTCCAACTTGGATACAGAATCAGTATTAGGAACTAAACTGAAAGTCTTCATGGGCTGTGCTAGTCGTGACTGGCTGTATAAGCTACAGTTGATTTCGCCTGACAAAGTGCTTGGAAAAATTTGCCTCATGATGTGCTTCCTTAGCCTTTTCCATTTTTGACTGGTAATAGCATACATACAGCAAGACACTTACAACCTTGTTCATCATCATCATCATCATATAATAATATATTATTTATACCCCGCCCATCTGGCCGGGTCTCCCCCACCACTCTGGGCTGCTTCCAACACACATCAAAATACATTAAAATATCACAGACTAAAAACTTTCCTAAACAGGGCTGCCATCATCATCATCATTATTAATTAAATGTATATATGGTAGTGAATTGTTATTTAAATTTTTGGAATGCTCTCTCTAGGGAGGCTCGCCTGGCACTATCATTATATATCTTTAGGTACCAGGCAAAAACTTTGCTCCATAGCCAGGCCTTTGGCCTTTAGCTATATGTGACCTTTTAGCAGTGGGTAGCATAGCTGCCAAGTATCCCGTTTCCGCCGGGAAAACCCCTTTTTTCCTACCGTTTCCTGGCAGTCTCCCGTTTAGCTTTTTATCCCGATATTGTCCCTTAAAACTGCTTCTGCCGGCGGCCATTTTTCTGGTGCTGCTTTGCCCTTCTATGGGCACCAGAAAATGGCGCCGGCGGCGCCGGAAGTCGCTTCCACGCATGACCGGAAACGCGTAAAAGCTTTTACGTGTTTCCGGTCATGCGTGGAAGCGACTTCCGGCACTGGCGCCACCATTTTCTGGTGCCCATAGAAGAGCAAAGCGCCTCCGGAAGTTGCGTCTACGTAACTTCCGATGTCGCGGGCTGCCGATCCCGGATCTTTCCGTCCAGGACTTGGCAGGTATGGTGGGTAGGATATTTGTAACATATTTTTCCCCTTGGTTTTAATGTGTCAGAGAGTATTTTTTTGTCTGGTTGGTTGGTTATAAGTTGCTTTGGGTTGCCTACCTCATTGAAGGAGGGGGTAGCAAGATTCTTAATTATGAAACCATCTTTGAATGCTACTGGCCTTGGCAATTAGCAGTTAACTACATGGATTACTTGTTCACCTGGAATAGTTAGAATGGAAGCTGATAAGAAAACCCTTAATTCTTCTAGAAGAGGTAACCTTATTGAGTATTTATCACTGTCTGTTTGGGGTTTCAGCCCATAAGTATATGGGATATAGGGGTTGGTGAGAGCACACTAGTTTCAGAAGGCTTTTCTCAAACTCCCCTATGTTGTGATTTATTTGTTTTATTTAACAAACATTATATAAAGCTTAATTGTAACAAAACCTACAAGTGGTTTATAAGCAGTGATTTTGCTGTTTTGCTTCCTGACTCATTCGTGGCGTTTTATTGTGCTATATTCTATTGTTTTAATATACTGTTTAATATGCCTTTTGCTGAAAATAATATATACATACTGTATATTGTAGTAGTAGTAATAGTGCATTTTTCCTGGTATGTGCATACACATTTTTTTTGCTTAGAGCAGGAATCCCCAAACTTCGGCCCTCCAGATGTTTTAGACTACAATTCACATCTTCCCCGACCACTGGTCCTGTTAGCTAGGGATCATGGGAGTTGTAGGCCAAAACATCTGGAGGGCCACAGTTTGGGGATGCCTGGCTTAGAGTCACATTCCATGGTATTTAGAAGCCTACATAGAGTGGGAGAAAATACCCAGAACTGGGAATTTGTAGCACTCTTGCTGAAAAGTGTTGTAGCTTCACACAAGAGACATCATCAACTGCCTGGAACCAGTTTACTTGCTGGATTGCCTTATTCCATATATGCCCACTCAATCACTCAACCAGTCTGTGGAACTGGCACTGTTACAGGTGCCACATAATAGTGGTTTTGCAGTTGTAAGAATATTTTAGTGTGGCAGCACCTACACTTTGGAACTCCCTGCCTAGTGACACCAGGCAGCCAGTTGCCTTCTTCACTGCATTCCTTTCAACACCTGCTTAGAATAATTTTGTTCAGGCAAGCCTACCCAGAAATACAGGTGTTTGCTGTGTTTAATTTCTTTTTAGTTGTATTGGTATTAATCTTTTTTTAAAAAAAACACAAACTTTTAGTACCTATTTTTAACTGTTTTTATTGGTATTTTTAATGTTTCATTTTATATTGCTGCAAACCACTTGAAGTTTTTCAGGTTACAATCAGTAGTATATGCATTTTGTTAAATAAAAAAATAGAATTAAAACACTTAACAAAGCAGGTGGGGGATCAGAGGCACAAACACAGTAAAGCAGGTCTGCAGGCCTCAACTTACACCCTTCTTAGTACAAAGACAGACTACAAAGTGTCAGAGAGAGAGAGAGAGAGAGAGCAAGTCAACAAAAAGATGTACGCACCAAAACAAGTACAATACTGTAGTTTTAGATCTTATAGTAGGAGTTACTATATAGTGGCTGTTAATATATAATTCCATGTGCATGTAATGTTTTAAAAAACCTATAGAGATATTGTTGAATGAAAGTTTGTTTTGCAAAGTCAAAATGGTTTCAAATTTTTAAGGCTTTTAAAAAGAGAGAAATAATGGGGTGGGGTGTTGCAGTCTAGGATACAGCTTTTGACTGGTAAGGGGAGCTTGTTCCCATCTGGAAGGAAGTGGGATCTTGGGAAAGTTGAGAACTCATCCTTTCTGAGGGACTCTTTGAGGTCAGTATGCAGCTAGCTCTCATTACAGTGATAAATCTAGATAGAATACTTTTCTCTTTCGGAAGCGCTAATTCAATAATTTTGTGCTGTGATCATACAAATGTTTCATGCAGCTTTGTCTCAATAAGGTCGCTGTTAAGAATAGCATATTTTACATGACTTTTTACATTACTTAAGATATCATTTTACATGACTTGAATTCTTAAGCTGCCCAATTGTTCTTGTTGAACCATTTTTTCCTGTAACTGCCCGTTTGGGGGCTGAGCGTCCATCTTAAAAAAAAAAAAAAACCTTAGCAATTGGCCTTTTGCAGGGGGCAGGGACTCAAGTGAGTAGTGACTAGGGAGGCTGCTAGTGTTCCCGTCCATTTGCCAGGCCTGGAGCTGACTCGGTGCTGAGCAACAGCAGCATTCAGGTTTCTGGGAGTTGGAATGTTAGCATGTATATTTCATGAGAGAGAGAATGGTGGGGAACTTCTCAGCCTGTTCCTTCATAGGAGCTGCATGGCAGTGTTAAGTGGGCCAACAGATGTCCCTTTTATATTTGTATTGTAAGCTACAGCCCAACCACGCAAATCCCAGCGGTTTCCACATGTGCATCTCTCCAACCTGGCAAGCAAGAGGCATTGTTACAGTTCAAAGACACATTGCAACCAGGCTAAAGAACTGGAGGGCTATGTGGCACAGGGCCAAGGAGGGGTGTTGCCTGTGGGAAGGGATGTGGCTTTGAGGGAGGGGCGTCCTGGGCTGGTCCCTAGGGCCGACTAGACCTGGAAGTCACATTTGGCCCTTAGGCCTAAGGGACAGATTTATATGGAAGGGAAAAAGTTTGCAGAATGAGAATGTCCAAGGGAAAGTATTTCCCTAGTTCATAGAATGTAGAGTTGGAAGGGACCATGAGGGTCATATAGTCCAACCAATCTTTCCCCCAACATGGGTATGATTACACCACAGTGTGCATTTTTATTAAAGTACTGTAATAGCAAAATATTGGATAATGGAAAGTGTTATAGCACTATAACGATAATCTAAAAACAACCCCTGGAGCAGCCTTAAGTAATGAGAACTAGCATCTTCTTTCCAGTCTTTCAACCCTCCATTATTGAGGTGAGCAGAGAAGGTGGGAATTGGACTTGCATCAGACAAGCTTTAGAGGAGCTTTGGAAAGCAGCAGCCACGTTGAGGAGAGACAATAGAGCACATGCTTTGCATGCAGAACGTATCAGTTTCCGTCTCTGGCATCTCCAGTTAAAAAGGATCAGGAGTAGGTATTTATAAAATTTCTTGCCTGGGACCCTGGAGAGAATAAGACCAGATAATGCAGGACAAATGCTCTGGCATAAGTTTCCTAGGTTTTTTAAAGGGGAAAAACTATCCTCCTGTTGTGGAGATTAGGCTGCTCATAAGAGAGAACTGGGAAGAATGTAGGAGATGTTTATTCTGACTTCCAGATCAATGCTCTCCATGCTATAGTTAGCTCTGTTTTTAAGGCAGCATATGGATAAAGTTAATAAATAAATACTTTATTTGTTTACAAGGACAATAAAATTGGGAGTATTACTTCACCACTCCCTCTCTCCCACCCATTTCCTTTCCTTGTATTTCTCTTTTAAAATCCCAACATTTCCTTTTTCTTTGTATCTTCTTTCCTTTCCTAGTCTCTTTTTGGCCCAGAGGCAGTTTTTTATTTGGCAACACGCTATCATGTGGAAGGATGATAAGGTGTCTAATTAATAGATTAATTAGTTGTACAATGTTCTTAATGGCCTATTACAGGAAAAATCATTCAGACATTTTCCCCTTGTTGTGTGATATAATTTATGGCTGGGTCATAACATGGTTTATCAGCTCTTCTGCATGCTAAAGGGATGTTGCCAATTTAGGGTGGTTGTTGTTTCTGTTAATCATATGAATAATTATTTTAGCAAGCAAATAACCTTTAGATTTTTTTTGTGCAATGGTAGGAACATTAGCTGGGTGTGCTGGCTGGGGCTGATGGCAGTTGTAATTTCTCATTATTGCATGAGACCTATAATGGGAGACCTATAATACAGTACATGGGTATTTGCATGATGGGGGATGAACCCGAGAATCTTGTGTACATGAAGTTTTGGCAGTGGGGTGATGTTATATAGCAGGCATGTCCAACAGGTCGATCGCGGTATCAAGTTAGTGATTGTGTTCCTTTTGTCAAATCTCCCCTAAAAAAGCTCAACAACTCCTGGCATTGACAATGGGTAGATCACAGCCAGTCTTTTTATACCAGGCATCCCCAAACTAGGCCCTCCAGATGTTTTGGGACTACAGTTACCATCATCCCTGACCACAGGTCCTGTTAGCTAGGGATGATGGGAGTTGTAGTCCCAAAAACATCTGGAAGGCCGAGTTTGGAGATGCCTGTTTTATACTGTGAGTAGATGGCAGTCTCTTGGGAGTTTGATATGCCTGACCTACAGGGTCATGGAGAACTACTGAAGTATATGAGCTACACAATAAATTGCTTAATGTTGATATAACAGTGATATTATCACTGTTGGATATTGTTAATTGACCTGTTTTAAATGCTTAGATGCACTAGTAATTGTCAAACTGTCTATATCAGGCATCCCCAAACTGCGGCCTTCCAGATGTTTTTGGGACTACAACTCCCATCATCCCTAGCTAACAGGGCCAGTGGTCGGGGAAGTTGGGAATTGTAGTCCAAAACATCTGGAGGGCCGAAGTCTGGGGATGCCTGGTCCATATGTTATAATGTAACAATATTGTAATTGTTATGTATGGTATCTATGGATATTGTGCTCTTACTGTATTTACGGCTGCAATCCTAAAACTTTGGGTGGGAGGGGGAAACAGAGGCTATCTCCACCCTATTTCCGTTCCATTACTGCATTCCCATTTCCTCCAACGGGAGCTAAATAAATGGCAAAAAACCAGTGTCATCTTTTCTTTCAAAAGTTTCAAGACAGCTCAAAAATGAATAATATATCAAAACATATAAATTAATTTTTTTAATTAATGAACAAAATGAGCTACTACTGGAGAATCTTAATTATTTCAATCATGTTAATTGTAATTTTGTCAGCTTTATTATGGCCAATAGTTTTCTTATTAAAACTCAAAAGTGGTATGGTGGGACTTTATATCTAGATACATAACTGATTAAAATTTAAGGTTGTCTTGAATGTTAGTTCTACTCAGAGAAGACACAATAAAAGTAATTAATATGACTAACATAGGTCTTCTAATTTTAACAGGTCTGCTTTGAGTAGAACCAACATTAGAGACAACCCTTAGTAATTATTTTATTCATTGGATTGACAACCAGATTTTAATTGTTAGGTTTTGTTGTATTTCATATCAGATTTATTTCTCATATTGTGTCTATCTCCCCCTCCTTCATATTGTAATGACCTATGGTTATAATCAACACATATGAACTAAACTGAATAAAACAAAACATAAACCTGAATAAAAAAAATTACATACAGTCAGACATGTATAAAATCATAAAAATGGAACCAGTAAAAAAGAAAAAAATCACAGATATCTTAAAAAGACCAACTCAAATAGAATTAAAAGTCTGAGTACAAAATGAATTTTGTCTGGCACCCAGATATGACATAGGTGCTAAGCGTAGCTGCTTAGGACATAAATGCCATAATTTGGGCATCATTAAAGTATCATGGCAGGCTTAGGCAGTATGTGGACCGAGAACTCCCAGAAGTGCAAGCTGGATTTCGAAGGGGCAGAGGAACCAGAGACCAAATAGCAAACATGCACTGGATTATGGAGAAAGCTAGAGAGTTCCAGAAAAACGTCTACTTCTGCTTCATTGACTATGCAAAAGCCTTTGACTGTGTCGACCACAGCAAACTATGGCAAGTTCTTAAAGAATGGGAGTACCTGATCACCTCATCTGTCTCCTGAGAAATCTCTGTGTGGGACAATAAGCTACAGTTAGAACTGGATATGGAACAACTGATTGGTTCAAAATTGGGAAAGGAGTACAACAAGGTTGTATATTGTCTCCCTGCTTATTTAACTTATATGCAGAATTCATCATGCGAAACGCAGGACTGGATGAATCCCAAGCCGGAATTAAGATTGCCAGAAGAAATATCAACAACCTCAGATATGCAGATGACACAACCTTGATGGCAGAAAGTGAGGAGGAATTAAAGAACTTTTTAATGAGGGTGAAAGAGGAGAGCGCAAAATATGGTCTGAAGCTCAACATCAAAAAAACCAAGTTCATGGCCACTGGTCCCATCACCTCCTGGCAAATAGAAGGGGAAGAAATGGAGGCAGAGAGAGATTTTTCTTTCTTGGGCTCCTTGATCACTGCAGATGGTGACAGCAGTCACGAAATTAAAAGACGCCTGCTTCTTGGGAGAAAAGCAATGACAAACCTAGACAGCATCTTAAAAAGCAGAGACATCACCTTGCCAACAAAGGTCCATATAGTTAAAGCTATGGTTTCCCCAGTAGTGATGTATGGAAGTGAGAGCTGGACCATAAAGAAGGCTGATCGCCAAAGAATTGATGCTTTTGAATTATGGTGCTGGAGGAGACTCTTGAGAGTCCCATGGACTGCAAGAACATCAAACCTATCCATTCTGAAGGAAATCAGCCCTGAGTGCTCACTGGAAGGACAGATCCTGAAGCTGAGGCTCCAATACTTTGGCCACCTCATGAGAAGAGAAGACTTATTGGAAAAGACCCTGATGTTGGGAAAGATGGAGGGCACTAGGAGAAGGGGACGACAGAGGATGAAGTGGTTGGACAGTGTTCTCAAAGCTACGAACATGAGTCTGACCAAACTGCGGGAGACAGTGGAAGACAGGAGTGCCTGGCGTGCTCTGGTCCATGGGGTCACGAAGAGTCGGACACGACTAAAGGACTAAACAACAACAGCAACAAAGCATTATGATCTCTGGGCAGGTTTGTACATACTGTACTTAGAAAAAAACAGAAAAAAGGAAAACACACGGAAAAAACCACTTGTGAAAAAAAGATGCTGATGGGGTCATTCTGTTACCTGTTGTTGTTTTTAGTTGTGAAATTTGATTTTATAATGAAGTTGAAAATACTAGGAACCATGCACACTATTTAAAATATCACAAAATGAATCCATCTGACAGCGTCAGGCGCATATATATATATATATATATATATATATATATGTCCTGCATAATGAACATAACATGCTGATGCTTGTATTTGAGGATGTCTGCTCAAGCACAAAATATTCCTTATGTAGAATTCTAAGAACAGCATAATATGAAGGAAGAGCTATTCGCGGGGATTCAGAATTTTTATTTATTTATGTATTTAATAGATTTGTATGCTTACTGAGGCTGAGGTTGATGGGAGTTGTAGATCAGGAACATCTGGACACCCAAAGGTTCCCTACACCTGCTTTAATATGACATCCTGTTACTAAGATCCTGCTCTTAAAGTTAAAGGTCCCCAACTTCAAAATGCTGAAGGTAGAGTCTTCCTTGATCATCACTACTTTTCTTTCAACTTCCCCCCCCCCCATTCTTCAAAGAATAAATAAAAACCCTCTCCACACAGGAAAGATGTAGCTCCTATTTTGAGGGTGGTTATGCTTAAAAATGAAATTCTATTCATTTTTCTGGGAGTAGGCCCCACTGAATACAAACAGATTTACTGTGAAGTAAACCTGTCTCAAGGCTGCACCAATTTGAACCACTAGCTGGGACTGAATGCTATTTCATTTTTTTAAAATTCCTCATAAGAAACAATGCTGGAGAAAAGTTTTATCCACCTGCTCTATATCTTGCTAGTTTTCTTTCTGCAGGAATATATCATTTTTAGTTTTATGGCTGGTGCAGAGTATTCAATTTCCCACATTCAGTTATCACCCTCACCTTCAGTGAGAACTAGGCATTACTGTGCAGCTGTGATCCTGACCCCACTTACCTGAGAGCAAGCCGCACTGAATTCAATAGGTTTACCACTGACATGGTTAGAATTGCAAATAATTGTGCAGTACAAAAGTTGCAGTGTCTTGATTCTGAAATGCATCATCTTTGGAATTGAGTGAAGGGGAATCAGGTATTTCATTGGATTAATCTGCTCTTTAAATCTTTCTAACTCCAACTGCTTTCATCTACCCCACCCCCTTCATTTTTACTTTTGTATTGTGTACAGTATATTAAATTGTCTCTTGTGGGCAGAGACTAATATTTTAATATCTGAGAAGCACTTGGAAAATTCCTTGTGGTATGTAACAATAATAATATAATACTATATAATGCAATATGATTATAACTTGATATAATTCTATGATTCCTGTGCGAATATTACAATATCCGAGTTTGTTTAGTTCCTAAGCCCACTTAGAACTGATCGCTTTCTCCGTTCAGCCAATAAATATACGGAGGTGTACCGTGCTGAGCCAATAGCAGAGCTGGGTTGCTTTTGCAGCACTTTTTCATTCCTGAAACAAGCACATTCAGAGAATGGTGGGAGGCAGGAAGTTCTTGTGCTTAGCGGGGTCGGAGTGTACTTGCCGAAGAGCGGTACATCTTCGCCTCCACGCATGGACATGCTTAAAAAAGACAAGGCAGAAATGAATACAGCAAGTAGGCGGCATAGAAAAAGGAGACCTTGATCGTCATCTGACGCAGTTTGCATCGCGGAACAGTGGAGGGAGCCAGCAAAGAAGCCTGCAGAGGCGCGTAAACAAAACATGCCTGCGCCTCGTTTGGATGGATTCGCCGGGTAAGGTTTGTGCAAAATCTCATTACCGGAAGCTTGCTATGAACTGGCACGCAAGGAAGTAGATTTGATAATTACAAGGGGGACCTGTAACTTAAAACTGCATGTAGGCGGAGGAAAGCAGAGGTCTACAGGAATGACGCTCCAAGAATCTGCAGTATGTTGGAAGAGGCGACGTGGTTGACCTTGCGAAATATGCCCTGAACAGTTAAAGATGAAAAACAAATGAACGCCACGCAAGGAGGTAAGGCCGTCGATCCAGTGCGTTGTTAGGAGCCTTTTAAGAACGTTAGAAGGACAGCTGCTGGTAGTTTTGACTCGCCCCATGATGATTTTGAAGATCTTCGCTTTAATTTTGCTTGCAGCCTTCCTGGTTGACGAGAAAAACCTTCCACGTGATGTGACCTGAAGGGTTTCAAGCTGCTGTTCCAGGACAAGGACATTTTGTGCGAAGGCCTTTAAAAAAAAGGTTTAGCCGTTTCAAGGTCTCGCTTTTGGAATATTTCGGTGGCCTTTTTGGATGCGTGCAAATCGGGGGGCGGGGGGGGGGTCTGTTTTGTTCTTTTGTTTTTCCGAAACTAGCGTGAGCGGCAAGTGACCCACTTAAGACGGGCGGCCGCGCGATGGAGCCGCTCAGAAAAGCAGGGAACAGCTCCTGCTGCCGTCCTGTTGCAGGAGAAAGGGAAGCGCGCTCTGCAGCTCGGAGGGAAACGTTCTGTTCCGTCGCTGCCGCCGTTGCCGAGGCAATGACAGCGCCGACGATGATGCAAATGGTGTAACCGGTTCAAGAGGCGCACAAGCGCCGCCCACCTCGCCAGGAACCTGCATGCTGGGCTCTCAGGCGCACTTTCGACGCTTGCCGAGCTGGGTTGCCGGATAAAAGTCGCGCTTCAGTATTGCTGTGGGGAGAGGGAGAGATGGGCGGGCAGGCAGGCATGCTGCGGAACTGCGGCGCCTGCAGTTCCAAAGTTCTGTTTCTACAGCAGTGGCCCCTTTCCTTAGTACCCTGAGTTTCTGGGAGTGCTTTAAAAAGCATTTTGACAGCCGTGCAGCGGAGGATCTTAAGAGTTGCATGGCCTGGGCATGTTTGGTATGAGTAGTACTGTAAATTCAGTGGGGCATACTCCTAAGTCAGCGACTAGGCATAACATTTCCTGCCCTAAAGATTTTAGGAGCAAATTTCCGGGGGACTGCAGAGTGTAGACAAAGAAATGTGCAATTATTCTGCGGTTTATCATGTGCTTGTTGATACATGAGGTATAAGCAAGCTTTTCAGTAAAACAGAATTATTTGGTAAGTGTAAGGAGTCTCTGGTGTATTTGTTTTTTCCATTCTTTTTACTTGTTAGAGACTTGGAGGGTGCTTTCCGTGGACATGAGCTTTTAACCAAGGCCACATTGCTTTGAGCTTTCTAGAACTGTTTGTAGGCCAGCTGAAATTGGTATTGACAAAAGTAAGCTGCTTTCAAAAATTTGCTTTTTCCCCTTGCTACAGAAATTGTGAGTTTGGGGGAAATTATTGAAGAAGATGAAAACTTGCATTTATCTGAAGATGCACCCCACCCCACCCCACCCCACCCCACCCCGGCAGTGTCAAAAGAGCTGACATGTTCCTTGACATTACCAGGGAATGAATACTTTTATAAAGCATTGTGGCAAAGTATATGGGGTGTTTTTTGTTCAGTGCCTAGCAGACCACTCAGAATCCCCCCCCCCGGCCCGGTTCTTTAACTTGCACAAGATTAGGAAAATGTAGTGTAGCAGCATGGTATCACATACACTATATAGAAAATGTAAATATTTGGTCCAGGTGGCTGCAGTTGATTATAGCACAGAATCTAATAAGGAAAGTTAGTTTGGTGTACCATGTCTTTCAGTTTATTTCGATAACTTTAGGGTGGGGGCATTTTCAACAGCAACCCAAAGTCATCTGGGTCACTTATATCTCCATAAATGCTGCTGACAAGTGCCAGAGTCAGTCTTGAGGAATGGAGACAAATTCTAGAAGGAAGGCGATATTAGTCAGCAGTATTAAGAGACTAAGACCTTTAGTGCTACTAAAGAAACCATGTTGTTGGTTGTGATATGAGCTCTTATTGTATGAAGGCTTCATTTAATGACAATTAGACTTGCTGATTAAGGCACCTTGTTTTTATAGACAACAGACTTCAGGTGCCTCTGAAAGCTTTATTTTCTTAATTTGTTTTTTTCAGTGGGGAACTGAATAGAATGGTTCTGTCACTAAGCCATCTTTTGAGTTACTATTTCTATAAACAGGACCTATATTGTATTCTAAATCTAGTTTCTGTCATTTTAACAGTGGCTTATCCCTATTTGCCATTATGTCACATAGTTGAGCTTCCTGATTATAGGAAAGGGTACATTATATACAATTTCATTGTTATAATTTTTAATAATTAAACCTCATCAAACTAATAAAATAGTATAAGTCTTTTAAAATATTTATTATTGCAGATATTTAGGATACAATCTACGCATATTTAATCACTGATAAAACTCACGGATATTGGGAGAGGCATTATTAAGCCGGTTAGCAAGTTCCAATTTTTTTTTAAAAAAAAATTAGCCACATTGCTGTGGTTAAACCACTGAGCCTAGGGCTTGCTGATCAGAAGGTCAGCGGTTCGAATCCCTGTGACGGGGTGAGCTCCCGTTGCTTGGTCCCAGCTCCTGCCAACCTAGCAGTTCGAAAGCACGTCAAAATGCAAGTAGATAAATAGGAACAGCGGGAAGGTAAACGGCGTTTCCATGTGCTGCTCTGGTTTGCCAGAAGCGGCTTTGTCATGCTGGCCACATGACCTGGAAGCTATACGACGGCTCCCTCGGCCAATAATGCAAGATGAGCGCGCAACCCCAGAGTCGGTCACGACTGGAGCTAATGGTCCGGGGTCCCTTTACCTTTAAGAGTATGAAACATTGCAAACAAAAAACCTAAAGGTAATAGTGACTTAGTTAAGGGACATGTTTTCATTCTCTGAATGTTTCCGACTTGCTATTTTTGAGACTGATTGTTTCCTATTCACACTACTTTTAATAAGAGAGTAGGATAGTTGTCTGCAAGGAACCCTAATTTTAAAAATAGGAGCTCTTTAATCGTTTATGAAGCTAGTAAACCTCTATATATCACTGTGTGTGCTAGATTTTCAGAATGATTTCCTGTTGGTAGCACTGAAGAGCTATATTTCTAAAGTACTGTAGGTGGTTCTAAAATCACCATATCAGTGTTGTGCCAATGTACAGAATGGATGCTGCTGCTGTCTAATAACAACAGTGAGCGTTCCTCAGGACCAGGAAAAATATAAAATGTAGCTACAAAGAACTTGCTTAAAAGGTACCTGCAAATTTTGCCCTGTAATTTTCTTTCTAGGAGCGCTAGAGACTTACTTTTTTAAAATGAAAGCTCAGAGTCTGAGGCACCTGCATAGGGCACCACTGGAAGCCCTCGTGGGCACACTGAGTTGGTGACTGCTGCCTTATAAGAACCAGAAGCAAATGATAGTCAGTGCAGTTAGCGTTCACTTTTCTTTATACTGTACAGTCGTACCTTGGTTGTCAAACTTAATCCATTCCAGGAGTCTGTTCGAAAACCAAGGCGCAGCTTCCGATTGGCTGCAGGAACTTCCTGCACTCAATCGGAAGCTGTGTTGGACATTCGGCTTCTGAAAAACGTTTGCAAACCGGAACACACACTTCCGGGTTTACAGCGTTTGGGAGCCAAATCATCCCGAGTACCAAGGCATTCGAGAAACAAGGTATGACTGTACTTTATTTATGAAAGAGTTGTTTTCAGTATGGCCAGCTGTTCAGTGTTTAACGAAAGTAGATGCTGGCAATAAGGCCGACCAGGATTTTAATATTTTGGGTCCCACCCCTTTAAACTGTTGCCTTGCATGGCAAGTGCACAGCAAGCAGCACCTGCCCAAATCTCCAACTTTGTGCACAGCGGTTCCAGAAGCCTTGATATAATTTTGCTTGGTTTTATCTAGTTTTTATGAAATTTTATTGAATATTATTATTGTATAGTACTGTATGTTTATTGCTTTTTTGGAAACGAGCTAGATATTTTTATTATAAATAAATAAGATTATGTGGATAGCTTGGCTACCTCGGGTTTGGATTATTACATTTTCTCAAATTCCTCAAACGGTAAATTTTGCTGTGGGTCCCCATCACCATAACTTTTTGGTATACAAATATATGCATTCAGGTTGGCAGTAGGATAAACTGACATTTAATAAAGAGAGAAGTGGTCTTGCGTGAAGCCAGGTGCTCAAGACAAAACAAACACTTGCTTAGTTGATTTCTATCTCCTGTCCCACAGCTACCAGCACTCCAGCCTTGGCCGTTTTGTTCCAGGACAAATAACAAAGCCAGAGGAATAAAAAACAAATCATGTGAAAAGCACTTGGGGGGGGGGATGCTACCATGGCAATAAGAAAGTCAAGTATTATTTTTCCCTTGAGATATTGGAAGGTTGTAGTTTCAGTTCTGAAATGAGTTTCTTTTCTCCCCCCCCCCCCGCCCCATAGTGTTTAACTTTTTTATTATCATTATTTATTTTATTTACTAAATTTGTATACCACCTTTCATTCTACGGTCCAAGGGCAGTTCACAACAGAAAAATACAAAATGAGAACACAAAATGCATAATAAAACAAAAACAAACCAATAACTCTCCTCCCACAAACACATTTAAAATGCCATATAATGTTAATCATTCAAAGGCCTAGTTAATAGGGAAATGTTTTCGCTTGATGCCTAAAGATATGTAATGAAGGTGCCAGGTGAGCCTCCCTGGGGAGAACATTCCACAAACCACCGCAAAAGGCCCGTTCTTGTGTTGGCACCCTCTGGGCCTCTCATGGAGGAGGCACACAACGAAGAGCCTCGGATGATGATAGCAGGGTCCGGGTCAGTTCATATGGGGAGAGGCAGTCCTTGAAGTATTGTGGTCCTGAGCCTTTTGAGGCTTTATAGGTCAAAAACAACAGTTTGAACTGGGCCTGGAAACTAATTGATAGTCCGTGCAGTATCCCTAATATGTCCCAATTGCCCAGTGCCAGGAACACACACTCTAGATCGCTCCCGCCCCCCGCCCCCCAACTAGACACAGAGCCTGGAGAGAGAGATGGAATCTTTCTAGACTACAACAATTTCCCCTCCCCGACCCTCAGGTCCGCCCTGTTGCTGCACCGAGTACCCAGCCAGGTGAGCACAGTTGGGTTAGACCAACATCACCCTGTTTGCCCACCCAGGTCTCAGTGATACATACCAGATCGGCCTCATCCACAGTCAGATCCTGGATGATGGAGGCATGGGCGTACCCAGGATCAAAACTGGGGGGGGGGCACGCCAGCCACACACCCCACCCCCAGCCATGACGTGGCCGGGATCCCCCAGGAGGCGTGGTCAACATCCACACACCCCAGAGGGGAGGGGGTCGTTTCCAGCCGTTGCCGAGGCGGCCACTTGCACTTCTGCCTCACCCGCTCCTTTACCGGCAGCGGGGACTTAAACGAGGCAGTAGCAGCAAAGCTGCTGGAAACCTGGCCCTGGACCTGGGCTAACTTCAGCCCACACTCCTTCCAGTCACAGCGAGCACAGCACAGAAAGTGTATGTATGCAAATGAGGTGCCGCGGAGCATTGTGGGGCAGCACTTTCTGTGCTGTGCTCGCTGTGACTTGAAGGAGTGTGGGCTGAAGTTAGCCCAGGTCCAGGTTTCCCTCGACGGAGGCAGCTTCGCTGCCGCTGCTGCCGTTTCACTTCAGCCGAGCAGGCTGAGGCGGAGCACAGCTGGCAGTGTCCCTGCCTGTCGTGCTGTGCTCTCCCTTTTTTTGCTTCTGGGGGGGCACCTGCCCCCCCTGCCCCGCGCTGGGTATGCCCATGGATGGAGGCCTTACTCAGAACCAACCTGGCATTCAGTAACAGCAGCGGCAGACCTGTCAGCTGGTTGATAGGACAATCACAGTTTCCCAGGTTGGAGGAGGGGCTGGTGCATGGCATGGTCACTCACTGCCTGTACCATGTGCTTGCCCTAACCCCATTCCTACCCCATGCCTTCCCTTGCCCAGAACCACTGCAATTGGGGTGTTTAAGCGTATTAATTCTGTTGCTTCCAAAACTGAGCTCTGGGGGGAAATTACTCGGTCTTGATGCTTATGTAGAAGGATGTGTAGCATGTGCACCTGCATTGCCAGTCTTTATGTGGTGAGTGGGGAGAAAGAAACATGTTGTGTATCTGTAGCCTTGCTGTGACTTCAGTGGAACATTCCTTTTGCCTCATCACATGCAGTGCTTCTCAGAAGGAAACTTTGTGCCCTGTGTCTGAAGGATTATTAGGTCTCTGTGCTTGTGCTTCAGTTGAAACTGCCTGTCTTTCAGGAGTAAAATCGTAAATTTGGAGTATGATCTCGTGCCAGGCTTATCGTAGGAAGAGTTTCCATGCTACATTAGGCTCATTTCTTTCCAATACTTTTCACCATGTGGAGAGTTGTGAAGTCCCTGGAGGGGTTAACTGTGTGCCTTATTCTCGTGCTATACTCAAAAGGTACCACACATTAGCAGAAATATTGATAGAGCTGCTTTCTGTATGCATGATTGTGCGTGTATTACTAAAAAATAAGTGCAGTTAACTTCTCAAGGCATGCATCTGTCTATGTGGTGAGGGCATCCTAGCAAAACACATCTGCAACACTACAAAAAGTTGAGGAATGTTTATATGTAGTACATTTATTCCCCTCCCCAAGTGCTTACATCTATATCTTACATTGAAAAGGCACACTGAATCCAAACAATGCTGATGATCTACATCAGGGGTCGGCAAGGTTTACCGGCCTTGGGCCGGATCACTCCCATGGAGATTGTCCATGGGCTAGACTGGCGCAGCACGACTTCGGAAATTGCGTCTGCGCACGCACAGATACCGGAAATCGCATCTGCGCATGTTCAGACACCGAATATTGTGCCTGCGCAGAAGTAACTTTCGGCAACTGGACATGCACAGACACAATTTCTAGTATCTGCGTGGGCACAGATGCAATTTCCAGCGCCGCTCAGCGAGTCCCCGTGCCACGCTGCGCCGGTTTACCACAGTGCGTGGGGTACTCGCAGAGCAGGCAGCTTGGTTCAGGGGCGGCTCGTGGGCCGGTAAAACGGTCTTCGTGGGCCACACGTTGCCGACCCCTGGTCTACATCATATAGGGGTATACCACAGAAATATACCATGTGATGTCTTAGGCTATAATCCTATGTACACATGCCTGACAGTGATCCCTATAGAACTGGATGTAGTTTACTTTTAAATATGCATGGATAGAAGTGCACTGTTAATGAGTTAAACATATTTAAGAATAAGAATAATAAATTTTATTTATACCCCGCCCCCCCCAGCCAAGGCCAGGCTCAGGGTTGCTAACACTAGATACAAAAAGGGGGAAATGGGGGAGGGGATCAGGTTGGCTCCAGGCCAAATGCCAGGTGGAACAACTCTGTCTTACCGGGCCCATGGAAAGAAATCAGGTCCCGCAGGGCCCTGGTCTCAGGAGACAGAGCGTTCCACCAGGTCGGAGCCAGTGTTGAGAAGGCCCTGGTTTTAGTTGAGGCTAATCTGATTTCCTTCTGGCCCGGGACCTCTAAGGTGTTACTATTTGTGGACCTTAAGGTCCTCCGCAGGGCATACTGGGAGAGATGGTCCCGTAAGTACGAGGGTCCTAGGCCGTAAATTTATTTGTCCTGACCAGTGGCAAACGGTGCTGCTTGGCTGCCCCGGGGCAGCACATACGCAGTCCGTCCTGGCGCGTGCGTCGTGTCACGACGCGGCCTGATGCGAGGGCAGCGGTGCACTTGGCTGGAGGAGGTGAGGGGCGGGCCAGGGGCCGGCGGTGCTGCCCCCGCGCACTGCCCCTGCCAGACTAGGGCTAGGGGTGGCCCGCCACTCCCTTGCTATGCACCTGGTCCTGACCGCAGTAATATTGTATTGATGCCTCTGAGTTTTTGAATGAAAATATGCTTAGTAAGACCAAAACTAATGATAAAAAGTGAAAAACTAATTAAAACTGAAATGTCTGGCCTAGCTTTTGCTACCTGAGTGGTGGAAGAAGCAGCAATTGCAGGTTCTCTTTTTTAACACTGATAATGGAGTCATATAATATCATTTGGAATGGCAAGCAGGCAGTCTATATCAATATTTTTATTGCTGATGCTCCTAGTGACTAAATCAGATACTCTTCTTAAAGCTCTACTTTCAAGCCTATTCTGTGACCTTCCAGAACTGCTTCTTGTATAATTGTAACCAATTTTCTTGACACACCTCTTTCTGGTTGCCAAGTAACCAATCATATTGCTAGGAATCCATATTGCTATGGTATCCTTGTTTCTGTTTCTACCCCCACCCCATCTCTATTTAATTTTCTGCTTTAATTAATCAATTTTATAAAGCAGAAACATCTACGGTAGGTTTGTCCTTGTGAACACAAGACACTGATATAATATATGTAAGAACGACAGCTGATGATTAAGGATATGATTTTAGGTGACGTGTGTGTTGTAATCAGCTAAACAGGCCCCTTGCTATGAGAATTCAGGTTGCTACGGTTACCTATAGAAACTAGGACTTTGGGTTAACTCAGGACATCGATGCACAAAGCTCAGTATCTCACGTCCTTCTACACCAGCACAGAGAACGTGTCATTGCTTCTGTATCTGACTCCATATCCAGTACATCATTTATGGGTTAGCTTTCTGAAAATTACTACTGTATATAGAATTCATCATATAACAGTTTGTAACAGAACAGAACTGGGATCAGCTTTAAAAAACCCAATAAAGATTTGGACTGATCAACTGAAGTGCTTAAATTCTTAAAGTTCTACAGCAAGCCTCTGCTTCTTTAGTGTTCAGCTGTGTGTACATCTTACCATTTACTCCAGTGCGCTTCCTCTGCTAGTTTTTGAAGCCACATGACATTGGCCACAATCCATCTGTAATTTATGCCCTAGTTTCCTGAGAAGTAGTGCTGATTGATAATGTTTTCTCCCAAACCAGCTTCCAGCTGATTTGAAAACATAAGTCCTAGTTAAGGTGTGTACATTTTTGTGTGGCCCCTCCACGAGAGGTCCAGAAAGTGGCAAACACGAGAACAAACCTTTCCTGCAGTGTCTCCCTATTTGTGGAATGCTCTCTCCAGGCAAAAACTTTCCTCTATACCCAAGCCTTTGGCCTTTAACTATTTGTGGCCTTTTGGAAGTGCACAGGTTACTGTCATGTGCAGAGGACAACTTCATGAAAAGGGGTTATGGGGCAGAGGGCTATAGCTCTAGGGAAACAAATCAGGTAATCAGTAATGGTGTGTACACAGTGTAAATGGTGTAAGCCAGGCACCCCCAAACTGAGCCCCCCCCCAGATGTTTTGGCCTACAACTCCCATGATCCCTAGCTAACAGGACCAGTGGTCAGGGAAGATGGGAATTGTAGTCCAAAACATCTGGAGGGCCGAAGTTTGGGGGTGCCTGGTGTAAACAGTGGGGGGGGAACAACCTCACTGTGTTTTAAGCCGCTAAGATGTACATACATGCCCTCAGACTTTGAGATATGTATCCCAGTATAACAAGCTCTCCCTGGAGGGAGTTCAGGTATCTTATGGGTGGTCTTGATAATGTGATTCACCACAAAACAAGATCACAAATAAATAAAAACAAATTGGGGCAGTGAGAAATCAAGCAAGGATTAGATTATTGTACATTTCTTAATAGCTACACATTGGATTTCAACATGTTTCTGATTAATTAGTTAATCTAAAATCAGTATGTTAAACACGAGTTTAGCTTTGCAGTAATAAAAGCAAAATAGAACACATTTTAAAGTAACCTTTAATATAACATTAACAGTTGCATTTTTATCATTGGTTAATTATGTTTTGTTTGTTTCAGCCACAGGCCATAACAAAATTACAAATTCAGACATAAAATCAGAGCAGAAGTACAGCAACAGATAATAAACCAAAAGGGGGGAAATATTATTAGCACCACAGGAATAACTGTCCTTGGGGAAATCCAGGTTATATGAAATTACATAATCAACTGGATCAGTGGTTGCCAACCTTTTTGAACCGGTGGACAAATTCTGAATTTTGAAAGAGTGCAGTGGGCACCAATCCCAAACTAGCTGCCATGGAGGCGAGGCATAACACAAAATGGCTGCTATGGGGACAGAGCAGTACATATCATGGCTACCACGGGGGGAATGTTTGAAGAGGAAAAGGTATACTACAGGGGAAGCATAGCCTTGGAAAGAATTACCATTCCATCATAAATATCTAGTGCTGTTAACTGAGGTTTGTGTAATAGTGTTTGTTTACAACCATTGCTGTTCTTGGAAGCTAGTATTTATTAGCTGATGGTTGCTTGACTGACTCTGGCTGGGACCCAAAAGTGGGCCATGGGTTATTTTGAGATGGGCCTCTCCACCCTCTAACATGCCATAGCCTTTTGGCTGAACTAATGCCAACACCAGCAACTCATTGTATGTGCAACAAAGGTGACTAGGAGACAGAGAAATGCCGTTGGGACGAGGAAAGGAGGGTGTCCCTCCTTTGACTGGAAAATATGCTAGAGGAAGTGTTGAAGGAAACTGGAATATGATGGTGATTATGATTGTAATACAGGCATCCCCAACCTTCGGACCTCTAGATGTTTTGGACTACAATCCCCATCATCCCTGACCACTGGTCCTGTTAGCTAGGGATCATGGGAGTTGTAGGCCAAAACATCTGGAGGGCCGCAGTTTGGGGGTGCCTGTTGTAATACATAAACAGAGAAAAGAAAAGGGTTTAAGAGAGGAAAGTTGTTATGAAGAGAAATCAGCGAATGTCCCTCAAGGAGGAGAGATAAAGGGAGCTGGCAGTTTGGGGGTGTGGTAGGAGAATAAAATATAAGTTGAGTATGAAGGGGAGATGGAAGAAGAAATTACCAGAGGGAGCTAATGATTTGCAAGACATGGGGGATGCGAAGGGAAAAGTGTAAAAGAAAAAGCCTCCATGTAGAGCCTCTGGATCTGCAAATTCTGCCTAAAATAGAAATGCTGCCACAGTAGAAGACCTTAGTAATTTCCAGCTGATCATGTCAAACTCTGCCTCAGTCTGTCATGATTTTGTGACAGGACCTGCCCCTACACCACCCTTTTGTGATTGGTGGGCCTCATTACGGTAATTTCTGACTGTCTTAATTGGGCTTTAGAGGTAAAAAATTTGAGAATCCCTGTTACAAGGTTCAAAATTCAAATAATTGCCAGATGGGTGCAATCAAACACACATTTAATCAAGAACTCAAACACCAAGGTGTGAAATAAAGCATTTTCATAATAATATTTTTTTATTTATACCCTCCCATCTGACTGGGTTGCCCCAGCCACTCTGAGCAGCTAAGTTATGCTTCCCATTTAACTGTTCATAGTCTGATCCAACATTTCTCAACCTTGGGTCTCCAGATGTTGTTGGACTACAACTCCCATCATCCTTGACCACTGGTCCTGCTAGCTAAGGATGATGGGAGTTGTAGTCCAACATCTGGGGACTCAACTTCAGAAAGGCTGGTCTAATAGCTAAGTCAGGCATAGGCAAACTCGGCCCTCCAGATGTTTTGAGACTACAACTGTTAGCTAGGGATGGTGGGAGTTGTAGTCCCGAAACATCTGGAGGGCCGAGTTTGCCTATGCCTGCGGTAAGTGAATCCCAACAGATTTTATTTTTCCACCCTCCAAATTATCTCACCATCGGAGGGTGATAAGAGGAATAACAAATAAAGATGGGTTTGACTCCAAGGTATTTATATATTGTTGTTGTTTAGTCGTTTAGTCGTGTCCGACTCTTCGTGACCCCATTTATATATATTGTTTAGTAATAATAGTACCACAATCTCTGTTCCGTCTCAGTCACAGCAGCTTTAGATTGGGGTATACCCTGTGAATGTGAGCAATTTCTATGAGTAAAAGATTTTCCAAGTTTGTTTTGCTGCCATGTGGATGGCTGCATACAAGACAACATCTGTACATGCATTTGTCTTGGAAGGCAACACTTTGTTTGATAATTATTTTCATTTTTTTCAATAACATTTGGGGGGAAAATGTGGGGGAGAAAATTATACGTTGTAATCTTTTAAATCCCAGTAGAAATGCTAATTACTCCTCAGCTTTTCCAACATAAGCATTAAAGCCCCTTTCCAATAAAGTCACTGAATTTAAGTAACTATTCTTCATTAGCTAAGTTGCTGAATAGTTAAGTCTTTCCAGATAACAATAACAACACTTGGGATAATATAGACACTTAACATTATATAATTAAATTATTTCATTTAACCTTTTATAATTAAATTATTTTTTGATGTGTAACTTCATGATCAGAATTTATTAACCATAATTAATAGTTCACAATCTGTTTTCCTCAACACACACACACACACCATCAACATAAACATACATATATACACATACACACACAATACCCACTTGCAGAAAAAAATAAACCAGTGAGTTAAGATCTTATCTTAATAATTGTATAATTTCAGTTTCCTAAAGACAAACAGCCAAACACAATATCATATTTCATTAATAAATAAAGAAAATCATACCCTCCCTCCCAACACATATTGTTGGTATTCCACAAAAGCATAACTTTTGCTTATCCACAGAGTTTGGGGGAGTAGAGACCCAAGTGTAATTCTGAGTTCTTTGGAAAATTATATTTATTTTCTGCTTACAATTGTCTGACTACTGAACAGAAGATCATCATCTGAGTCCTTCATTTCCTAGTATGCAGCATTTTGTGCTCTTATTGTGCTGTTTGAGAGGACAGAATTTGAAAGTTTTTTCATCTGATCTGCTTAGATCCAGAATCTCATAGCCCAGAAAGGTGACTTTGGAAAGAGACAATATGTTATTCCATTGTATAGCTCTGTCAGAAACTTGTGTTCCTTCAGTTAAAATACAAAATCAAGTGAGCTCTAGGGACAAACACTTTTATCTTCCTACCCTGTCCATTCATGAGCTTTCTGTGGGCTCATGAAACAGGAAACCTTGAAAAAGTAGAAGTGTGGCTGTAATTGGGATTATTCTATTTTTAGCTCGTGAAGCAAGCCGTCTGCTGTCCTGTCCATGTCCCAGCAGAGGTGTTACATAACTCTGACTTAATTCTCTGTATCTGCTGCTACATCAACTTCCCCTTTCCTTTGAACTTTGCTTTTAAAATAAAACAAAACACCAGGCCTTTAATTTTTTTAACTCTTTACTTAACAGGAATATTAAGCAATACATTTACAGCAGCTCCTTAAGGGCATTGTGAAGTTCTGAACAGAAATTAACCAAATGATTGAAGAAACAATACAAAACTCACACAACCTTGATTATCTAGCAGTAACTTAAAATACGTTGGACACTCTAGTACTTCCAAATTAAGAGATTGCTGTAATTTGCTCATTCTAGAGTTGTCATGTGTGTTTAGGGTGAAAGTGTAACAGACAAGTACATGACCATGATTGTTCTTTGATATTCTTTTTAAGTGTCATTGTGTTTCTTGCGTAGTTAATCTGTGAATCTGGATGCTTATGCTCAAGTTACGGCCTTTGTAGCCTGGCGATTTTCCAGATTCCAAGAATGGATAGTGCATCTGGTTGGTGAGATAAACCAAGGATGTGCTCTTTAACCCACTCTGGATTAACCAGGAGAAAGGGAAAGCAGATGCTGAGCAGCATAGGAGAAATTTAGAAAAGATGTGTAGTGTCATCAAGGCATCATAATGTCTAGGTCAAGCCCTTTTTAAGCTGAGTATATACTGTGGGGTTTTGGGTTTTTTTTAAATTAAATACATTGTGGCAGATTAGTTCATTATACTAGGCTTGTTGTATATGTACAAAGCTGATTTGAGATGAGTGGAGAGCTAAGAACATAAGACGAACTTGCTGAATCAGGCCAATGGCCCATCTGGTCCAATATCCTGTTCTCACAGGGGCCAACCAGATCCCTGTGGAAGTCTGCAAGCTGGACATGAGTGCAACAGAATTCTGCCTGCCTGCAATTCCCAGGAACTATCTGGACCTTGATTTTAGGGCAGGGGTCAGCAAACATTTTCAGCAGGGGGCCGGTCCACAGTCCCTCAGACCTTGTGGGGGGGCGGACTATATTTTGGAAAAAAAATATGAACGAATTCCTATGCCCCACAAATAACACAGAAAACACATTTTAAATAAAAGGACACATTCTACTCATGTAAAAACACCAGGCAGGCCCTACAAATAACCCAGAGATGCATCTTAAATAAAAGGACACTTTCTACTCATGTAAAAACTTGCTGATTCCCGGACCGTCCGCGGGCCGGATTTAGAAGGTGATTGGGCCGCATCTGGCCCCTGGGCCTTAGTTTGGGGAAGCCTGTTTCTCTCAGTTGCTCATTGCTCCAATTTGTCTGTTCTTCACATTTCCACATTAGATTGCATTTTTTTCAATGTAAAAAAAAAATCCTCATGAATTCATCAGCATTGTCATATTTACAATATTTACAATACTAGGTGGGTGTGCGTGTGTATTATATATAATTTTGTATACACTGTATATTGTATATTATTTTGTATATATTGTACATAATTTTCAATATATACAATATTGGATGTAATTTTCCATAATACAGACATTTTTGCAAGGCAGTTTACCATAATATAACACATTTTGATACATTATTTTCATTTTTATGCACATTTTGCATTATGCATTTCTGTGCACATTACTTGGTCGGAAAGCTATGCTACAAAATTCAGAGAAGTTGAATTTTGAAGGATAGCTGGGATTTGGTTCGCATATTCTCTTTGGAAAGTGTGGATTGGGTAATTCACCTTTAAATTGAGTCAAATTTCTCCCCTAACCCCACCATGTCAGATCACCTCGTGTTGTTAAATCTCACTGTAAGATTCACTGAACATTCATTCCCCTTTGAGGCTATACCGGTATGTCTTGCCATGCAACTGCAAGGAATGTGTGCATGTTGAGAATATGTGGGGGGGGGGGAGATTTTACTTGAAGCAGTGGTTTTAAGAGGAAATAAACAGAATTCTAATGTACTAGAACAGGTATCCCCAAACTGCAGCCCTCCTGATGTTTTGGCCTACAACTCCCATGCTAACAGGACCAGTGGTTGGGGAAGATGGGAACTGTACTCCAAAACATCTGGAGGGCCGAAGTTTGGGGATGCCTGTACTAGAAAATGGATTTCAAAACATCATTCATCCTGCAGGTTTCAGAAATATGGTAAAAACTGTAAAAATAATTCTCTTGTTCAACCCCCCCCATTTGCATTGCTTACCCCTACCTTTTATTGTGGACAATATAAGGAATTGCATGCTGCCTACACAAGGATTAGGTGAAGTAGGGCCAAAGAACCCCACTGCATACTGTACCTTCTTTTCTGAATTATTGCTTCTTGTACATGTAGCTTATGCCAAGGCCATGATCCTGTGCGCTGTACACACTGGGACTTCTATCTGAATAAACATGCATTGGACATGAAGAGGTTATATGCAACCCTTGAATTCATCACATTACTATACATATCGCTATTACCCTGCGTCTCCCAAGCATCCCTGGGGGCATGCCTCATAGCATGTGCTTGTGTCTTGATCCCTTTTTCTCTTGTATTTATTCCATGACTAATGAAGCACAGAATGTCAAGCATAGAGAAAGGCTATTTATGGGCTACCAGTGCAATCCCTGCAACTTCCAGTTATGTTGTCAAGTGTACCTTCATGTTACGAGGCATCCCTGTGGTCTCTATTCTTAGCAGCTAATCATGGAAATAATTCTCTTCAGCATTACTGGCTTTTTGGCTTCAGAGGTTCGCCAGCTCTCCTGCTTACAGAGGCCATCAGCTTCCTGTCATTTGCCCCACCTGCAGAGTGAGTAACATTACTAGATAGCGTACCATGGCCCACCCCAGTATCTTTAAAGAGGCTCCCGTTTCTGATGCTGTCACATCCATCATGCTAATACTAAAGGTGATTACAGATGGTGTATGTTTTATGTTTAAAATGAAATGTAGAGCAGTAATATCCTATGATGCCACAGAACACGATTCAAACCCTCAATTAATTCCTTGCATGTGATTGCATAATTGTCTCTTTAAAATGGAGGCATAGGGTGCTGCATTCTCTCATCAATGCTAGGACTTTGTGTTCCGTATATTAATGCCTGCTGTTTAGTTCCACTCCTCAGTTTTATCGCTGTTTGTTCCCGTGTGTGCAGTTACTTGTACTTGCTAAAATAAGTGTGCAAGCATTTTTACAGCAATCCAAGATGCATGCTTTGTAAAACTCACTGTCAACATATTGAAAATGAATTCAATACTGCCAGATAACTTAAGGGAATAATAGGGAATGATTGAATAATAGGGACCAGGCCTTACAAAAATGCTTAATGTGAAAGTAGATCAAAGTACTTTGGAGCTTGTATCTCATTAAGTCAGCATTTGTCTGACTGTCTTAAAGTGTCACTTTTAGTGGAGTGGACTGAAGACAACATTCAGTCTGAAATCCCTTTACAGTGCCAGTAGTGCTCTAACTGCTTTAGAGAAGAGCTCCTTCACTTCAGCCTGAAGCAGAACCTGGCCTTGGAAGTACCAGAGCTTTGTATCTCCCTATTTAGTATCACATGGAAATGGCTGGTAGGTGAGAGAGATGACTCCTCACCAAGGACCTTTAGGAAAATGGGGGAGCCTTAACCCCCTGTTAGATGTGTTTGGGCCCATAGAAAGCTAGCAGGGCAGGGTCAAGTGGACCTCCCAAATTCCAAAAAAAGTTTCTGCTGTAGAAAACGCTCTGTTCAATGTGTCTCACATCCCAGCAGACTTGGGAATGGAATGGTGTGCAAAAGGGCCTCTGAAGATGATTTCAGTGCCAGGGTAAGCTCATACCCTGGGCCAGGTTCAAGGTGCTGTTATTAGTATGCAAAGCCCTTAATAACTTAGGACCAGTTTACCTACAAGATCGCCTGACCCCACATGTGCCCACTTGATTGCTTCGATCAGCGGAATTGGCACTACTACAGGTGCCACATAAAACCCATTCCAGCAGCTGGATCTTGGTGAAATAATAATAATAATAATAATAATAATAATAATAATAATAATAATAATAATTTATTATTTATATCCCGCCCATCTGGCTGGGTTTCCCCAGCCACTCTGGGTGGCTCCCAACAGAAAAATGAAATGAAATAATCTATTAAACATTAAAAGCCTCCCTAAACAGGGCTGCCTTCAGATGTCTTCTAAAAATCCGGTAGCTGTTTTTCTCTTTGATATCTGATGGGAGGGTTTTCCACAGGGCGGGCACCACCACCGAGAAGGCCCTCTGCCTTGTTCCCTGCAACTTGGCTTCTCGCAACGAGGGAACCGCCAGAAGGCCCTAAGTACTGGACCTCAGTGTCCGGGCAGAATGATGGGGGTGGAGATGCTCCTTCAGGTATAAGTTCCTCCTTTACCTGATTTGCTGCTTGATGAGCTAGCTGCATATGAACCAGTTCTGCTTTGTAGTCAATGAGGAAGAAGCATATTCCATACCTGATTTCAAAGTGGATCACACAGCAAAGGGCATCTGTTTTAGCATGTGGTTTCCTTGTTGTGGTTTGGTCGTTCTGCTAGTAATGCTAGTTTCACTGTTTGTACAGAGTCAAAACGTAATGCATTTATTCTGTCTTTACCTCATAATGAATTTTTTTTTCCTATCGTGTGCCCTCTGTCCCTTCCAAAGCTACTAATTCTTGTGGCTGCCCACAAAATAACTCGTAATTTTAGTACCTGTCTAGTAGTGTTGAAGACAAAGTTTTTAACAATTTGAGGGATACAACTTTCATGCTCCCCCTCCCAATATTCAGTAAGAGATTTTATGGCTTTAACAAGAACCTGACCAATCCCCCATTGCCATCTTGAAAGCTGGAGCTTGTTTTCCTCATTTAACTCCAGCAGTAAAGTACTTTTTAAATGCTTGCAGTGTTGGCATTAGACTACTGCTGTTCCTCTTGGCTTTGCCCCCATGCTGGGAAGAAAAGTAGGCCTTCTTCTTTTAAGGGTTGTGCGGAAGAGACTGCCTTTTAAAACACCACCCTACTATTTTTGCTCTGTAGAACAAAAGCAGCCATACCCCACAACTGTCTGCACTGTCTCTTTTTTGAGGCTTCTCGACGGAAACAGTGATAAACTATTTCTGGCTCTTCGAGCAGTAATTTAATACCAAACTACTGCTGGTCAAATGTGAACCTTAGTCACAGAGATACATCCAGTTGTAGGTTTAGCAGTAAACTGATGTATACTCGCAGCATGAACCTGCCCTCACTTGGATGCTCAAAATAATCTGGGTGAGTGACAGACATTGCATGTCTGCTTAAAAATCTTTTCTTTGTAAATATCATTCACCAATGCTGTTGCTGGCATTCTCCCATGTTGCAGCTTTTGGGAACACTGTAGTGCCTTTTACCCTGTAATTTGTACATTACAGGTTTCATTCTAGTTATAAATAAAGAAATATGTGGGCATGGTTCAATTTTGGGAACAGTTTGTACTCGTAACACATGTGAAGGCAGGCAGTCGTATTGTGAAGCATCCTCTGATGTGCTGTAGCCTTCCTCAAATGGAGTGTCCAGGAAGTTCTTGCAGCTCCAATCCTTGGGGAAAGCTGTTAACAGTGAAATGAGCCTCAAATGGGTCCACACCAGTTTTAAGGTTACGGGGATTCAAACCCTGTAGGCATCTTCTGTACAGTACTGACTTTTCCAAGCAAAAAAAACTAAGCACAGTTTCTTTGTAGCAGGAACAATGTTGCCTTTTAAATACTTACTGCTGTTGTACTGCCTTACTAGTTCTTAAAAAATAATCCTTTTTATTTTTATCTTGGTAACAACGTTTCCTAGCCAAATACAGACTCCCAAGTACCCAAACAGAAATCCCCTCTCCCTTGCCCAAACCCAATTAGTCACCATTTAGCATCCTATTTAACTCATCTGAATATGAATAAAATAATTCTGCATATCAAAACAACAAGACAAAAGCTTGGAAGGGAAAGAGTTGAAAGAAATGCTGCTGAATCAAACACATTAAGGAAGTTCACTCAGAACTCTTGGGAGTCTTGGAAGTGCCTTGTACTTTATCGTTGTCCAGCACTACTCCTTTGCCTTGCCTCCACATACATTTTGAGCTCTGCATCTCTGTGTGCACTGTTTTAGCATTTGGAAGTTTGTTCTTGCATGCATCTGTGCACAACAGATGTCACTTTCAGGCAGCGAATAACTCTAAAATAACTCTGTAAAGAAGAGGGAGGGGGAGAATCACTGGATTCTTCAGCTCTGCTAGAACATCGAAATTGTGCAGTCAGCCTTCCTGTACAAATTTAAGGCTGGCATGTTTCTGTTTTGAGGTGATCACCAGAGCCTTTCTTTTATCTAGTCTTTCAGAATTACCACAACATAGCAAAATATTCTGTCTTTCATATTCTGATTTTCAAGAATCCCTCCCCAAATGGTCCTTTTGTCATGCCTTGGTGCTCCTAATGGTTTCCTCTCACAGCTGAGACAGGCCATTTGAACTCCTGGCAAACTTATCGGTGAGGCAGAAAGGGTTAACACACAGCTTGCTGCCAGGGGAACACACACCCCTGGAACATTTTGGAGGGAAAACCATTTGCTCCTCTCACCATGCTGAAGTGATTAGCCATTGTAAGAAAAACCCTCTCCTGAGACACTGGTGACCTAGGCCTGCGGAGTTTCATGCATCCAGAGACAGGGTGTTTTTTTACCCCCACCCCAAATTAACAAATTTCCAAAATGTATTTGAGTGGAGTGTGGAATGCTTGAGGTTTGCAGACATTTGCAGAAATGAAACGGTTAAAAGCACGTGCTCGGGTGTGTGCCTAAAAGCAACTGTCTTTTATAAACTGCATTGCCTTTGCTGCCCTTTGTGTTAAATCAAAAATTATATCGCATGTGTCACTGGGATGTGCACTAGTTTTTCTCAAAGATTGGAAAACATCTGCTTTGTGTTGCTTTATAAACGGGAATGAGCTGGTGGGGGTTAATGACACGAAACTTTGCTCTGTTTTTAAGCTGTGCCTCTTCAAGAGATGCTTGCCAACCCTAAAAAGAGTTAAGCTAGCAAGTGTAACTGGGAAAGCCACATGAAGCTGACAATGCGAACATGAGAAAGGGGAAGCTTGGAAATGAAGCAAAGAAACCAAGATGAGGAGGGAGCGCAGAGATATGGGTGCTTAGCCTGGGAGTGACTTTCTCTTGGTTTGTCCGGCCCTGGTATTGCTGGCATTGGCTCTCTGGGGAAAGCTGCAGTTCTGCTGTTAAAACACAAGGAGCAGCCTGGAGAATTTTGAGCTGCGTCACACAGCTCAGAGGGGGAGAGAGAGAGAGAGGGAAAGCAAGCTCTGTCGATAGGTCTACTAGCAACAGCCCTGCTGCAGCAAGAGAGAGAGAGAGCTCATGAAAGAGAAGTGATAACAACATTGGGAAGCATGATTCCTTTACCCATACAGCATATTTTTTTAAAAAAAGAACCACTATTTTGAAGCTTGTTTAGAACCAGCAGATTTTGTCCACTGATGATACCGGAAAGATGCAACGCAGTTAATTCCGCAGGGGGGGGGCGTACATAGGAAGGGTTAATGGGAGGAAAATTCTGGAATGTTCTATCCTGCGGCGGCGCAAACAGAGGGTTGAGGACTGCACAGGTGTAGATGAACAGAATTCGTGGTTCCTCTTTTTCCTTACGTACGTATCAGATTGGGATGTGGGGTGGGGGAATTGAACCGACTGTCTCGTGTGTGTGTGTGTGTGTGTGTGTGTGTGTGTGTGTGTGTGTGTTTGTTGGGGTTTCTTTCTGTCCCTAAACTCCACCCCCAGAACTCTTACACCCCATGCTATTTTTCTGTGGCTAGATACTGTTGGCTGTGTCCTGCGTCACACCAATGGAATGAAGGTACAGGTTGTAAAATTTCACTGCGTAGCTGTAATGCAGATTTGGGGAAGGAAGAGAGAACAGTAGTTTTTCAGAGGTTAATATCAAGGAGTTGGCAGGGGGGTTAAAAAGACAGTCTCTGGATTTTTAAATCTGAGGGACTGTATCTGCATAGTTCAGAAAGTGGTGAATGATGACGCAGTGATCTTTGCCTAGCATGTTCCTGGGTTTAAAAAGCATCAGGGGGAACAGGTACACTGTGAATCTCCAGGCCAGCTGAAAGGGACTGAGTTAAGAAGGGAAGATAGCGTTTAGGAATTAAATGTCATCATTTTGGCGTTGGAAAGTTGTTTACCTTGCTCTCTCCGTGTCTCCATGTTGGCAGTCTTCCAGCTCACATGTGATAGTCTTCCCTGTACTGCTGCATCATTAACTGAGTGCCTGAGCCTACACATGATTGGCTAGGGAGGGCTCTTATTCTAAACACACAGTTCCATTGGAGGGAGAGGCAGTGGCAGGTGAAAAGCTGCCTCAGATTGGCTGGGGCCAGGATATCAAATCTAAATGTTCCATTCCTCTTGCTTTAAAAGGGGGTCTGAACAATTTGTGACTTAAAATGTTGGCTGTTTGCTTCTCTCCACCCCTCCTTTTCCTTAAATCAGGCATTTTGGAATGTGTCTGTGATCTCAAGGCTGGTCATTTAAAGAGAAAAGCAAAAAAGCAGGAACTTGAGTATTGTGGATTAGTTTAGTTTATTACTGGTTCAAGTGACGCAGAAGGAAAAACAAATATTCTGTGACTCGAGTTGCATCAGTAACAGGCGTGTTTCCGGCTGCTGTGAGACAAGCCACGATGACGTGACATTATTATAGGCTTCAGAAGAGACAACAAAAAAGAGGCTTTGGTGGGTAGCTAGAAAAATTCTAACTAGACAGAGCTATTTACTTGTATTATAAACTATGTGGGGCAGTGAGAGTGCCTGCCACTTGTATATATGTAAAAACCTGGACTAAACCAAAAACTGAAATGTGTCCTAGGTTACGTCAGTGTAACCTCAAAGTCAGTGCTGTGATGGGATTGAATGGCAACAGAAGATAGTGGTAAGATATATGAGGCTTTCTTTCTGTCATTTTGTTTTGTTTTAAAAGGAGGGGATGGAGAGTTCTAAGATGGCTGGAGAACGATAGGTGGACGGTCAAGAAGAATAAACCACCAGATCAAGCTGGGGAGCGGAGTGGGGGGGGATGAGGACCCACCATATAGGTAGACATAGTGCTTGCTTTAACCATTTCATGAGTCAGATTTTCCATTCTGGACTATCCAATAGCCAATTCCAGTCAAACATTTGTTCTGTTCTGGAGGATGGGGTCTATCTTCTCTTCTCTTTGGAACCTGCCATGAAATCCAGAGTAACTAGCATTATCACATAACATGAGAGGGTAAGTTTCTTGTGGCGTTTTCTCATAAAATGCTCCAATGAATTGAAGGGTTTACGATGGTAAAAGGATTTGTGTTGGTGACTCACCGGCATAGAGAGAGTCAAGTACAGACAGTCATTCGGCAGCAGTATGCTGGCTTTGGAACCAGATCAGATGCATTTTGATTCTCCATCTTAATTTCTTTTAAAGTACTCTGTCTTCTCAAGTGTTGTTACAAGATGTATTCTCACCAGTAGGCTTTAAAAGCCCCAAGAAAGGTGAATATGCATAGTCTTCTATTCACATTTGCTAGCTCAAAGGAGCAAGAGGCGGAGGGAAAGGAGAGAAAAAATCAGGAAGCCATTTCTGGAGGCAGACATGATGCGTGGAAGAAGGAAGGCAAGGAAACACAGCAAATACACCCCTCCTATATTATCCCCTCATGCACACCTTCATTTTTCCTTTCTTATTTGCCAAGTGTTATGCCTAATTTGAAATTCTTTCATTGTAGGTGCATCACTTCTCTCTCTCTCTCTCTCTCTCTCTCTCTCTCTCTCTCTCTCTCTCCCTTCCCCTTGCCCCCGGTGTGAGTCCTTGCTCTGCAGAGCTGTCTCCTCCAGAGGCAGTCTTGCATCCTGCAGTGCTAGTTCCGCAGAGGAGGGCAACAGGAGGCACAACTGCGATGGCTGCTCCCGGGAAGGGACCGACTTGGTGCTGAGATCATACTTGTTCCTGGCAGGACTTGGAGACTATAATGCAGCTGGGTAGGTCGGGAGAGTGCTTGGTTAAATTAATTTTGACCGACGCCATCTAAACAAACACCTCTTGTGTCTTCTAGACATGACCACTAGGGGTTACATATCCATAATGGCGTTCCTTAATATTTTTGGGAACTGGATTCATGAATGAGGAATATGGATGGAACAAACTCCTTTCTTTTCTTTATTCCCTAAAACACTTTTCTGAGTGTTTGGGACTGAGCATGGAGATAGATTTGCTATTTTTCTTACCACACTCAGATATGTTGGTGTTTGTTGTTTTTGTGAATCTGGATTGGGGGCTTGTTTTTTTTTAAACCACTTTCTTCAGTGATTGGTGGCAGCTCCTGCAAGGGATTCTATGGAACCTGAAAGCTACAAGGAGTGAGAGAGGCGTAATATTTCTGTAGGTTGATGAGGAAAGCAAGATTGTCCATCTCATGTGTCCGGAGTTATTCATACAGGGGCACTGGAGGCAGGTGAGCCTTGGCTGAAAGTAGTTTTGAAGCTTATGTGGTTTACTTCAGAGTCTGAAAATTTGCTGTTCTCGGCTGAGGTTTGTGACCTTGGGCTAATTTGTTTCTTTCTGCTTGCTTCCGTTTTCTTTTCTGCAAAGTGGGCAGGGCAAGGTCTGATTCTGATCAATGTTTCAAACTGTATTTCTTTAACAAGGAATACCTCCAAGTCCTTACCGAGACCATAATTCTCCCTTGTAGGCCTGGGATTGTTCCATTGCAATAAGACTCCACCGTTTTTGTGAAGTACACTGAGACATGATAGAACATATCAGGGGAGTGCAACAACTATGCATTTTTAAAATTGGTGCCATCTAAGCAAACAGCTGGACATGATTCTGAATGGTGTTATTTTTGGTAGTGGTCCATTGTGATGCATCTGTATTTTGCTATTCTTCTTTGAGAAGGCAGAAGATACAAACAAAAATGGGCGTGAGGAAGAAACACATTTTTAAAACCTCTGTATTAAAACTACACGTCATTACTCAAAACTGTTTGTGGTGTCTGCATGTGTTGCTTTCACCGCAGCTAACAGCAGAAGAATATAGATGGCGGCAACTGCACTCCTGGTCATTTTGTTGCTGGCAGAGTAGATTCAGTGCTTGCAGCACTGCTGCTGTTAATTTCCACGTCGTATCAAAACAGTATTGGGTTTTGTGTCAGGAGCTTTGCTGATGCTATGAGGAGAATAAAGTCTTCTTGAAAATTTCGTTTATCGCTTTTCTCTCTCTCTTGGTTTCTTAAGAGAGCACGTAAAAAAACAACACCCTTCTGCTTATAGAACTTGGTTTCCCCGACCCTTTGAGCCCCTCCCTTGCAAAAAAAAAAAAAAAAAACACAGTTCCACTTTGCAATTTTTTAATCCAGCGCTCAGGAGTGTTTTGCAGTGGTTTGGGTGTGGCCTTTGTTGACTATTTCCACCAGCCTTGTCAAGGGTAAGAAAAAGAAGGTTGGGTTTCTGTTGTGGTTGTGTTGATAATGGAAAAGAATAAACTTGAAACTGTTTATTAAGAGGGCCACATATAAAGTACAAGTGTCCTTGTATCAAAGATGACAATGTTTCTGAATAGGGTAAGTTCGTTGCCTTTTTTATTTTTTATTTTTTAAAGTAGCTTGATTTTTAAAAGAAATCTCTCTTAGCACGACTGCTTCCCCTCACAGAATTGCTTGCCTGAACAGGGGCAATGCCACGCAGCTGCTTGGGTGGCCATTTTGCTGCACCACCATCTACCACTAGCATATTCCAGATCCCCAGATTATATTTTACTTGTGGTTCTGAGACATACGCCCAGAACCAACATCTTTATTTTGTTACCAGCCATTCCTTCTGCAACAGTCTGAACTCAAATGTGAATTCAAAAGCAATGTGAAACCCTAAATTATGGTCAGAATCAGATACGTGTTTTACCAAAAAAAACACCTATAATTGCTTGAAACTAAGTTAATTGGGAGTATTCTAATGATTCACTCCATCGTGTTGCATATATGCATCCTGCAGTCTCTTGAACTTTCTTTTGCAGCATTGTATGTTTACTTGCCAGAGAAATAGGATACTAAATTTAGAAGGTGCATGAATTCCACTCCAGGTGCAATCATATGTAATGATCTATCCCAAATTATTTAGTTGAGTCACATTGGAACACCCTGTTTGGTCTGACTTGTACAACAATGAAGTCCAGGTGGTAGGATGAGACCCACCAGGGGATAATGGGAACTCTCTGGGTAGTTCATTAGCCTGCTTGTAGTTTGAACTGGCAATAATATAGTGCAGGGAATAGCAATAATGTAGCACATGGAATAGTAAATAAGGAAGGATTTCTAGGCTTACATTTGGATGAAAACAATGACTTTTTTTTAAAAAAAAAAACCAAGCCAATACTTAGAAAACCATATAGAAAACATTGTTGTTGAATAAATGGATGTCCTGATGTCAGGTCCCCAAAATATTGAGCAATTAACTCCAGGTAGTCACTCTTTCACAAATTATGCGGGTGTGGACGTATGTGCATTGATACCTGTTTTCTTGTCAAGACGGCAGTGCATCTTAAATCCTGCTTTTCTCTGTGGCTGCCTTTATCATAGCATTATTGGTAGTTTCTGCCATAGTAGCAGCAGTATATATGGAGAGAGAGAGAGAGAGAGAGAGAGAGAGAGAGAGAGAGAGAGAGAGAGAGGAAGAAAAAATGCACTAGCCCTCACTTTCGTTTTGGTACTTTCCTTGCCCTTCCAAAGAAGCAGACAGACTCTTGGGTCTGGCAGACTTTATCTTCCCATGTAGTTGCTGCTACTATTTTTCACAGTTTTTGCAAATCTAAGGACCTGATATATTGCCTCTGCTACCTTTTAATGGTTGTTGGTGGCAAGATGTCCTCTGTAGTCCATGGTCTGCATGCTAAAATCTGACCGTGTAGAGAACTAGCAGTTGAATATGTCTAATCTAAATGCGTCACAACAGCTTTCCTGAGTGTCATTGTTTTGGGGAGTCTTGTCAGGCTACCCATGGCCACTTTTTTGACTCCAGATAATTTCAGATCTACTGCTAAATTGAATGGCAAGCAGGAAGTGTAAAAGTTGATTGCTGTGGCCTTTGACTAATATAACTGGAATAATAGTGCTTGTTTTCTTAATGCCTTCCTTATTTGTTTAGGGACTTAGATTAAACTCTCCTAGAAAGTCTGTTCATGTCTCAAGAACAGGTAAAAATAATATGTGTGCTTCATAGGTGGCCCTGTGTAGTAGACTGTTGTCTTAACTCAGTTAGGGCGTATCCATATGTGGCTGTGGCTCTGGTCCAGACACCTATGACTGTAGCAGAGGATTACATGGTCAGGGCTCAGTTCATGAAGCCATTCATTTCTTCCTTGTGTTGAAGTGTGTTTGAACTTGGGGCAGATATGCCCTTATCCTGTCTCGCAGATGATGCTTTTGACAGTCAGAGGCTCTGCTGGTGTTGCAGATCATGGATTGAGGCCGAAATAATTCATTGTTCATGGTATCAGTGTGAGATAAAAACAACTAAGGCACGGGTGTCAAACACAAGGCCCGGGGGCCAAATCCGGCCCGCCAGACCTCATCATGTGGCCCGCCGAGCGCCCCAGCCAGCGGGACCCAGCAGCGGGACCTTGCTGCTGAAGCGCCGCGCCGACAAAGCGCCGACAAACAGCTGGGGCCTGGGGGGAGTAGAAAGGCGGCTGGAGCAGCGCTGCATGGAGCACCCCAAGCCACAGCAGGAGAAGGAGGAGGCAGCTTGCCGGGTCAGCGCCCAGCAGCGCCGCACGGAGAGTCCCGAGCCTCTGCGACACAGCAGTTCTCTATAGCACTTTGAATCCTCCTCCTCCTGCCATGGCTCGGCGCCTGGAAACGGCGGCTGCTGCTGCTGAAGCACAGACAAAGCACCCAGCAGCGCCGCGTGGAGGAGCAGGAGGATTCAAAGTGCTACAGAGCACTGCTGCGTCCCAGAGGCTCGGGACTCTCCGTACGGCGCTGCCGGGCACCGACCCAGCAAGCCTCCTCCTCTTCTTGCCTCTCCTCCTCCTCCTCCTGCCGCGGCTCAGCCTCATAAACGTGAGCTCAGCGGCGGCTCAGCTTCACGAACGTGCAACTCTGAGGCTTTACGCACTTCTCCTAAAATGGACACCCGCTGCCTCACGCTGCACGGGAAATGCTTTTTGCCCCTGGGTCCCTACGCGCTCTTTTCTGGCGCTGAATCAAGGCGGAGACCCCCCCTTCCCTTTCTTTCTTCCTCTCTCTCGTTCTTATTCTTTCTTTCCCTCTTCTTCCTTCTTTATCTCTGTCTTCTCTCCCTCTTTCTTTTTCTTTCCTTCTTTATTCCTTCTTTCCTACTCTTCTTTCTCTCCCCTCTTTCCTTCCTTCCTCTCTCCCTCCCACTCCCTCTTTTCTTCCTTCCTTCCTTCCTTCCTTCCTCCCCTCCCTCTCCCTCTCCCTCTCCCTCTCCCTCTCCCTCTCCCTCTCCTCAGAAACATAGGATGCTGCTTTATACTTCTGGCCCTTAAACCCTGGAGAGCAGCTCCAGTGAGTCAACCTCAGCCAGTCCCTTTGGTGAAGGGTGGTGGCTCACTGGCAGAACATCTGTCCTGCATGCAGAAGGACCCCAGCATCTCCAGGTACTAGTAGCTCTGCAAAGGTCCTGCATGAAACCCTAACGAGCCTCCACCACCCAGTGCAGTTACCAAAAATCATTTTTCAATAAATTGTACAATAATTGTACATTTGAATATCTTGCCATTATTCTGACTATGTTTCTGCTTTCAGAGCTAGTTATTACTTACATTATTACAAAAAACAGTAATAATTGAATGCAGTGACAATAATTTATGATAATAAAGAGTGGACACATAGTCCTACAGATACAACCGGCCCTTTGAGGGTGACCAAACTGCTGATGCGGCCCCCGATGAATTTGAGTTTGACACCCCTGAACTAAGGGGATTTTTCATGACCCATATGTTTAGTTTTCGATTAATAAGTAAATAAATCAGATTTCTTTTATAATTTTGAAAAATAAAAATAACAGGTCTCCAAAGAACCATTTCTGTGTGCGTGAGAGATACTGCAACCTTCTGATTCCTGTAAAGAAGACCTTGTATTCTACATGGAGGACAGTTCTTGAAACGGAGTAATGGGGTTGGAAGAAGAAGAAGAAGAAGAAGAAGAAGAAGAAGAAGAAGAAGAAGAAGAAGAAGAAGAAGAAGAAGAAGAAGAAGAAGAAGAAGAAGACGACCACCTCACACGGCATGTTCAAGTCCTTGTGTGTACCTAAAGTAGCTCTTTAGATCCTGGCTAACCAGTTTTGATCTTTTTCTCACAGTTGGCTTCCTTCATACGTGGCATGTATGCATTTTTAAACAGTCTTGTGTGTGATGTGTAAGGAAGTACATCTGTGCTACAGAGTAGAAGGGGAGTGGAAACCACACTGTGCCATTGCCCTCTTTACACTGAAAATGGTAACTCCCCAAGTGGACTGTACCACTCTAGGCAGTGCCTACCTCCTTTTGTGCTTGTGCCTTGTGGTATGGGGTAAAGAAGAGTAACTTTCTTTAACTCCCACTGCTTTCATATTTCTAGGGGAGTAGTATTTGATACAGTGAGGATTTCAGTGCGACAGTCAGAGGAGATCCGATTGCTGTGGCGTGTAGCATTGGATCACCAGGGCTTCTCCCACTTCACTCTCATTCACCCTGCAGCCAAAGTTTCAAAAATGTGTTCCACGGATGTTTCAAAATCTGTGACAAATTTTTAAAAGGGATAGTTTTCTTTGCACTGGGCCAGGAGGGTGGGGAGTGGCATGCTGTGTGCACCAGCAGGGCTAGTATCAGAGGTCAAGGTCATTGGGCATCTGATGAGGGCCACATCCCAACAAGACCCACTGTTGGCTTGCAGTGCCTCCCTATCCTTCCTCTTTGTCCTTGCTGTTTCTGCCCATTTCCCAAGCATGCAAGGCCTGGTAAAAGCACAGTGAGGAAGCTGCTGCCTCCACCCAGTGCAGATCAGACACAGTGCCTCGCCACTGCCAAAAAAGCTGGAACCAACACTGTGCACCAGCAGTAGCCATAATTAATGCTAACCAGGGTGTCCATCTTCACCAGGATTTGAAACTAGGATTTAAAGTGGATTTGCAAACTTCAGTTGTGAGAGAAGCTGGCTAGCATGAGGTAAAGAACCAGCTGTGTGTTATCTTTCATAGGTGATTTAACGAGATGTGGGCTTTCTAGTCAGCAAAGCCCTCCATTCTCTTTGAAGACGGAAACTGCATCTGTTATAGAACATGGTTCAGTTGGAACATTGTCCTAGTGCTGTGTTTTTTAAATTCCTGTTAGGGATGGAAGAAGGCACCACTTTCTGTTCTGCCCTGTTTTCGTCACATGCGGCACTATTTTTGTTGTGCTGCTGTTTGTCTTCTGCCAAAGACAGAAGTTTTTCTATTTGCTGTGGCAAAATTACGTAACCTGCCTAATGTACATAATTAACTATGTAATCTACGTAAATCACGTTGTCGTTACGTTCTTCCATCCCATTTGTTTCAGTGCAAAAGAAACACACTACAAATGGGCGTGGGGAGGCGGGTGGAACATATCATTGGTGGCCAGAAAGCAATAGCAAATATTGATCTTATTTGCTGGATTGATTTCCATTCTAGAAATGATAAATAAATGGACAATTTCTTCTATTTCCATTTTCATCAGAATTTTCCAATATTCCTAGTTGGTATCATACATGGGATCCAAATGCAAAATGTGGTGGGGCACTGCCAACACCTTGCAGTTCCTGGGAGGGGGGGAAAAGAGTCTTGTGACATTGTTCATAGCCCACAAAGGACAGCGAGGGAGGAAAAGGATGCCATCTTTCTTTCTCACCTTTTGAAATCTTCCCTACTTCTTCTTCTTCTTCTTCTTCTTCTTCTTCTTCTTATTATTATTATTATTATTATTATTATTATTATTATTTTGCAGCATGCATTCTTGCCACCCTAATTCTCACCTTCAGAACAATATAAAATGTTAGAGCATCAAGCAGGCCAATTCCCCACCTCCCTAGTTCCTCCTCACCCACCCACTCAATAGAACTAATGTTTGCGATGTTCTGCAGCTCCTGGAAGCTAACTGATTATTCTCAGTCTTCTGGCCTGGGGAGGAGATGTTTGTAAATTTTCAAACTTTTTTCAAATGCATTTGTGCACATCTGGGAAGTCCCCCTTTCACCACCAAACTGAAAGACATAGTGCCATCAAGTTCAGTATTATCAGAATAAGATAAAGCATAACTTCTTTCTCCCTAAGGAATGTTTTGGTTTTTTAACATTGTCAAGCATGTTGTCTGTCACCACACATTTTAATTTTGGGGGTTTAGCTTTTCCATTTTGGCTTGCTCCAATTGGCTTGTCTATTGGGGTATAAATTCCTTTGTACTGGACCTTTTTCCAAATGCTACCATAGTTCTTGGTGGCTTTTGCAAGGAAGGAGAGGCCTTGCAAAGGACGTCCTTTCTTTTGCTTCTGAAAATGAGGCACTGGGGTGCAGTAGAGCCCTTTTAGCAGCACCACTCTCTGCAATGCAGCAGGTATTCATGACTGCCAACCCTATGGTCCCTTAAATGGTGCAGTGGGAGTAAATAAAACATTTAAGGATGTGCTACATTTCCCCCCCCACCCTATTTCTTATCAGAAGCTGTTTGACAACATTGTTCTCATTGACTTCAACTGATGGTAACTTCTATTACTTCGCGGAAATGTGGCCCTTTGATGAGAGAAAGGGAATTTTAAAATCACGAGTCAGACATTCAAGAATGTGATAAACACTACAGTTTTAAATAAGGAAACATAAATGTGGGGAGTTGGTTTTTTACTTGTGTGCTGTTTCTTCTGTTGATGCCAACTTCCTTTTGCTTTACTTTCCCAGAATTCTTACCTCATGAACAATATTATATCAGATGTCCAACAGACCACAGAATTTTGAGAGAATGATGCCTAATAGCAGGAATTCTGTCTGATCTGGTACATGATGCTTGCCATTCCTTCGTCCCATCAAAACCTGATGTGGTAAGGCACAGGAGTGCACATAAGCTTCTGGTTTTCTGCTGTTTTAAGATTAGATCTTGCTTTTTCAGAGTATGGCACAAATTCTTACAGACCCAAATAGAATTGTTGAAGAATTGAATTCAACATAGAAAGTATGAACAAATGAGATGACATTATTGGCTGTAATTTGTTTACAGTTATTAGCTCCCTTCTTTATTGATGCCCATACTATTCCTTGCAACTAGCATCTCTGAGCACATACTTGATAAATTCATTACCCAGTGAAAACATACTGTTTTTGATTTTTCCCCAACAAAAGTGGGATATAATTTTTAAAATAAAAATATAAAATGGGGTCATGGACACTCCGTTATACTAAGACAGACCATTGGTCCATCTAGCTCAGTACTATCTGCACTGCCTGACTGCAGCTGTCCAGGGAGCCCACCACTGGGGCGTCGTGTGAGCAGAAGGAAAGGCATCTCGGGACCACTTCTTGGATTGAACTAGGCCACAGATAATGCGGAGAAGAAAATACTCCTGGTTGTATAGCAGGTCCCTTTGAGTTTCCTCCCTTCCCAAATTATGTGTGTGTGTATCAACTTGGAATAATTCCCATAAAAGCTCCAGGCAAGTTCCCATCCAGTGGCCTTTACATAGCTGGGAACGTAACTTTTGGAACCGATGGGTGCACTTCTGGTTGGAAACGTTAAACTGCAGTAAAGGGTAAGGAGACGGGCCTAATTTATATCTGGGAATAGGACCAGAACCCTGCAGGAGTCTTCATCCAGCTCCACCCCCCACTGTGCCAGCCTCCTGAGCATGTCCGTAATTGGTCAATTTCACAAGCAGGCTAAATTCAAATTTCTACCTCACAACCTCAGCCAGCGGGGAGAGGTCATGTCATCTCTCGCCAGCTGCTGGAAGCAGAGAAAAGAGCCTGCCGATGGCAGCGAGCCACGCCGCAACTGCCGCCCACGATCCAGGTGAGCAGAATTTCTGGCAGGAGTCTTTCCCATCGCTATCTGGAGACACCAATAGTTGGACCTAGGACCTTTTGAATGGAAAGCATGTGCTCTTCCACTGATCTAGGCCCTTCCCCACATAAAATTAGCTTTCTTGTGAAGTCATTCTTCATTGACCTCTCTATCTTGGTCACGTTGCCAGAGTTTCTTAGGCTCAGTATATAAATGATTAATCTTTAGATTGAACAATTATCCTTACTCTTGCAGATGAAGAAGAGCAGTTTGATTTTCAAATTGTTGTGTTGGCTAAGGCTCCAGAAAAGTAAAGAGACTGCAGAGTGCTTTGAGGAAGAACGTTTTGAGTTACTTGCCTTTGGGCCAAACGGCACATTACTACAGGGCTAGCCAGTGTGGTGTCCTTCAGATGATGTTGGACATAAACTCACAACATCCCTTACCCTTGGCCATGCTGGCTGGGACTCATGGGAGTTGGAATCAAACAATATCTGTAGGGCCCCATGTTGGCTTTTCCTGTGTTACATTATTCATATGGTTTGCTCTTGAGTGCAACATTTTCCTAGCACTCAAGAGCAATTGTATGCCCTGAGCTGGATCAGTACCAGGGAGGGTGTTAACCTTCCCACCCCACCACCACAGTTCCAATAGAAACTGGGCCTAGTATTTGCATGGGGGGAGCTCCATTCACTCCACTGGGAGCCTTTATTCACATGTAAATAGCAGCTACAAAGGAAGCAACATGGCTCAGAACTGTAGCAGGAGAAATGGTTAAAGCCACCTACACATTATGATCCCAATCAAGCTCTCCCCCCTTTCCCTAAGCACTGGCTATTTGTAAAAGCCAAATTGTGAACGCAAGGCTTATTTGTTTCGTCTATACCTGTGGATCTCGTTTTTAACAATTTTGTAACATACACAAATTTAATCAATAATAATACTGTAATATTAAATATTTTGGATAGTGCTGAATGCTGATGACTGAAACAACCGGCAAACAGCCAGTTCTCTCTCTCTCTCTCTCTCTCTCTCTCACACACACACACACACACACTGTGCTTCGAGAATCTGTAACTCAACTTGTGTCCCATAAATGACTAAAGAACTTCACATTCTTATTTTCTGTATAATTGTGCACGTGGGTGCTTCTGCCTAAGTAAAAGTCTGAACTTATTTACAGCACAACTCTGTGCATGCTTACTCAAAGGGAAGACCCATTGTACTTAACAAGGATTATTCCCATGAAAGTGTGCACAGGACTGTAACTTTGTTGTAGTAATGGTCTCATCAGCAAGTCTTTAAAATGTGTGATGGTGAAAAGGGGCAGAAGGAAGCAGAAGACTCTCCATCTCTTCCTTTGTCTGCCCCACCCATGTGTACTTCCAAAGTTTGACTAGTTACAGGTAGGTAGCTGTGTTGGTCTGTCGTAGTATCTGTGTATCTGAAGAAGTGTGCATGCACACGAAAGCTCATACCTATGACAAACTTAGTTGGTCTCTAAGGTGCTACTGGAAGGAATAGTTTGACTAGTCTGTAATGTCAGTGGTGGCTGTTCTATATGCCTTCCTATTCTGTTGAGAATAAAATGATATCACAGAGGCTCCAGTACACGTGAAGCAGTGAGACAGAATCAATATAGAGACTGTGTGGACTGCTGGTATTGGCTTGGGAGATGTGTGTTGGCTGCACTGAAGACAGCAAACTCCAAACATATTGCAGAGGCTTGGGTTGCACTGGTAAGTGAACAAAACCAGTCTTGCCTGCTCTGCTCCTCCTCAAGCAATCTTGGTTATGGAGACTGGCATGCATGTGGTAGAATGAAGGCACATATATGAGAATAATAATAATAATAATAATAATAATAATAATAATAATAATATAATATAATATTATTATTTATACCCCTCCCATCTGGCTGGGTTTGTCTGGTGAGGCTGAAACAAACCCCTTTAACTCGTTGATCATTCACATAGTTGTTTAAGGTTATTATTACTATTCCATTTGGGGTTTTGTAGCCTGTGACAATAGGTGGGGAAATACATTCCTCGTGAATAAAGCCTCTTGAGTAAAACAAAAATCCATAGCCAAAGCACATAAAAAGTAATTTCTGTCTTTCAGGAAATCCCTTGGATTTCCCCTTGCCTTGTCTACCACAGAAGTACGGCATCCCTCACCCCCACTGCAACAAAACTTTGCCCTTTCTTTAAAGGATTTCCCCTTTTAAAATTGCACAAAAATGAGATTGAGCCATTTACGTGTATACATAAAAACAGTACAGGACAGAAATTGGTTGACCCGTTCATCCCTATGTGCAGTATACAGGATGGTGAAGACTCTGGTCCTACTTTTGTTTTGAATTGCTTGGGAATGCTACTAGTTTAGGTTCTATTTCTGATGGCAAAATAATCAGATGTTTAGAACTAGCCAGAGGTAATTTTATGATTTGAGTAATATCCCTCCCCACTCTCTCACTATATATAAGGGTCTGGTGACTTCTGTTTCAGTGTATCTGAAGAAGTGTGCATGCACACGAAAGTTCATACCAATTACAAACTTAGTTGGCCTCTAAGGTGCTACTGTAAGGAATTTTTTTATTATGTAATTTTATTGGTTACTGTGGAAAGTTGGAATGTTCTTTGTTACACTGCTACAACGTCTTTTCCTCACCCTTTTCCCCACCTCGTTTAATTACGGTATGCTGTTTTTTATAAATAATTTACTATCTTGTTTCTGTTTTAGAATGTTGCTGCTTCTAGTTCTAGCACAGTTTTGGCTTGTGTTTTAGGTAAGACTGGCTTGTGCCGTATCAGTCTGGTGGTACATGTTTTAAAAGGTTCATGGCAAATTTTTAAGAGGGGATGCCACTTTAAAAATACAAACATGTGTGATAAAGCTAACTATCTGTCAGAATTGGCCCTGAAAGAAATGTGCAGCCTAGCATAGTTAACTAGTTGGTGTAGAGAAAATGGTTGCTGGGTACAGTAGAACTGTATGTCGCTATGACTATAATGGTGTGCTCAGGCCTCAGAGACGGAAAAGAAAGGGGAACAGAAGCGATTGGCAAGTACTGTAGTTTGAAACCAGTGGATTGGTCAGGCTTTGGTGTGGTTGCCTGTTCGTTTTGCAGTGCCGGTTGAATCCCAGGGTACAGCTTTACCCCGCAGGGTCATCCTTTCTGCATTGGATCAGCAGAGTATTTACAAATATCCCAGCTACAGAAGTGAGGTTTATGAACTTAAGCTGTAGAAGCAGTAGTCCCTTCATTATAGATGTCTGCAAAAATCTCTTAGAACCCCCAACTGCAGATGTCTTCAGTATTACCTGCTGGGACAGTTCTTCCACCTTACCTACCCACCAGCAGACTGGAAGTTGCTCCCTGTCTCATTTGTTTCCTGGTTCTCTCCATTTAGAGTGATAGCAAAAAATGCGAGATTCAGTTTTTATTTTACTATTTTTTTTCTTTGCTGTTTCTAACCATTGGCCTAACTTTTCAAGGAGGTACTGGTTGTTTTTGGAGAGCCTCTATAATTTTAAACTCTTCTCAGCTTAAGAAGGTATTGAATTACAGATGGACTTGAATTACAGAGAGTGACAAGTCATCCTCCAGGGGAGGAAACAAAAACATTGCTCCAAGGTTTGTGGAGCTGAGATACTGAAAATGGGGGCAGTGATTAATGACTGATAATTTTAAACCAGGGTCCTTATATAACAGCTGTCAAGTTCTCAAGAACTGGGTCTTACAGACAAGTAACCTTACCTAACATATTTGCCAGTCTCCTGTGGCACATTCAACAACAGGATACAATTGAAGCATTCCTCCGTTAGGCATCGGGAAAAGAGAACATTGGCATAGATACCACTGATTTAAAGAACGGAAGTACTTCATGGTTAAATTATTTACTAGGACATGAAACTCTGAAGTTCAGTTCCTTGCTTTGCTACAGAACCCTTTTGTAGTCCTGGAAATATTAAGCCTCTGTAAAATTGGGATAGTACCATATTTTTTGCTCCATAAGACACACTTTTTTCCTCCTAAAAAGTAAGAGGAAATGTCTGTGTGTCTTAAGGAGCAAATGTGTGGTCCCTTGAGCCGAATTGCCCAGGGGCAAAAGGCAGATTGTGCTTTTTTATTTTTAGAAAGAACTAAAGGCTAACAAGAGGGGGAAAGAGTGTTGAAAGGAACCCGCTCAGCAGCTGATTGCAAGAGATGGGGGAGGGAGATAAGGGAACTAGCTCCCTTCCCGGCCGCCCAGGCCCCTTGCCCAGGCCTCAATTGTTGTCTGCAGAGGGAGGCTGTTTGTTTCCCCCGCGACATGTGACTGGCTAATTAGATTATCTGTCTGGAAACTAAAAAAATTCCTTCAGTAGCACCTTAAAGACCAACTAAGTTTTTATTTTGGTATGAGCTTTCGTGTGCATGCACGAAAGGAAATGTCTGGAAATGTCTGGAAACTGTAGAAATTGGTCCCTTTCCTTTCCTAGAGAAGCTGCAGAACTGTGAGTTGAACCCCATAAAACAGGATTTTTCCCTTTGCAAGAGAAGCTCAACAACTTTGAGCTGATCCTCAAAAAAATGGAGCTTTCCCCCTTTGCAAAAGAAGCTTCCTCAAATATTTAATTGGGGGGGGGGGAAAGGCACCTAAGCCTCTAAGAGTTGGCTGCTATGCCTAGAACAACTCAGGAAAGCAAAATATTATTTTTCTTGTTTTCCTCCTCTAAAAAACTAGGTGCATCCTATGGTCAGATGTGTCCTATGGAGCGAAAAATACAGTAGTGCTTCTCTGCAGTATTTTGTAGTGGTGACTTGTGTGAATGAAAGATGCTGGTCAAGTAGTTCTTACATTTCCACATATACTTAGGGAATATTAGACTAATTCCAGAGCTGAATGGATTTCAGATAGCTTTGTAAAACCAATTGATGGAAAGGGAAAGTCCTATCACCACCTGCTTTAGTTGACTTAATATTACATTTACCGGTAATACCTTTTTTCCATACCTGGAAAAGTACCATGTGCCCTGTAAAATAAATTTTAACATTTGCTATCCCTGCCTTGACATAAAGCAAACTTGGGCAACTGCTTGGAAAGAACAAGCAATCGTTTAAGCCAAGTATAACCAAGGCATGTGGTATGAAACCTCAATTTACTTAGAACATGTATGCTTTGGATACATCACATAAGATAATTATTTGCATAGCCTTTACTGATTACCTGAATCTGGCCAATATATAAATATGCATTTTATGCAAGGGGGGGAGGCAAGTAATACTTTATTATTTAAAAGAGTGAGATTCCTGGAACCAATAGTTTGTGGAATAGAGCTCCTTATAGCATCAATGACCCAAATTTAGTTCTAACTTCAGCAAAGTTTTTGTGGTAGAGTTTTATGAAGTACTAGCTGACCCGGCCACGCATTGCTGTGGTTCTTTCCTGTGATTCCCCCCACTCTGTCCGGACACACGAGTTATCCTGCCCCCTCCTCCCCCCACCCCGGCTCATCCCTAGGGTTGCCAGACTCAATAGAGGACAGGACTTCTGTGCCTTTAATTGCCCTGCTCTCTTTTGAGTCTGGAAACCTTAAAGAGAAACCGGCAGACCCTTTGTTTAATTTCCAAGCAAAGGGTTTTCTGGTTTCTCTTTAAGGTTTCCAGACTCAAAAGAGAGCAGGGCAATTAAAGGCACAGAAGTCCTGTCCTCTATTGAGTCTGGCAACCCTACTCATCCCTGTGACTGCCCCCACCCTGTCCCGACCCATGAGCTATCAAGCCCCCTCCTCCCCACCCCCCCTGTCTGAGCCCTCTGTTGTCCCCGTGGATTGTTGCTCCCTCCCCTCCTGTATTTCCATACCTTGGCCCCCACCCTTGGAGAAGAAACTGTCAGCTTCTGGGTTCTATTTCCCAGCATGTACTTTTGTCTAAGCCCTCGGTTGTCCCTGGGGAGTGTTGGCCCCTCCCCCTGGTATCTTCCTACATTGGCCCCCACCCTTGGAGAAAGGAACTGTCAGTTTCTGGGTTCTATTTCCCAGTATGCACTTTTGTCTGAGCCCTCTGTTGTCTCCGGGGAGTGTTGGCCCCTCTCCATACCTTGGCCCCCGCACACGCATCGTGAACATTTTTATATATTTAGATTAAAATCTGTTGAAATAAGAACGTGAGAAGCAGAAGTTATTATTGTTTAATTTTTTATTTTGGGGTTTTCAATTTTTTTGGTGGGTAGTGTATGATTTGGGCGTTGTGTGTTTTGTGGTGGTTTTTTGGGTTATCTGGATTGTCTAATTTTGGAGTAGGTGTTTTGAATGTAGGATGTGATGTAGTTTGTTTTTTTAAACTGCACTGTTTGTGATGTTTTATTTCTCTAGTTGGGGTTGTCATTTATTTTGGTGTGTAGTGTATGATTTGGGTGTGGGTGGTTGTTACGCTTGTGCTCTGATTCTATTGCTAAGCGGCTCCTCTCCAGCTTTGCTGCTTTCACGGAGGAGGAAAGGAAGGGAAGCCCCTCTCATGCCGGCTTTCCCCACCCCCACCCCACCCCATCAGCGCTCCAGGCTGAGGCCAGGCAGGAAAGAGCAGCCTCCGTTAGTGTAAGCGGCTCCTCTCCAGCTTTGCTGCTTTCACGGAGGAGGGAAGGAAGCCTCCTCTAGTGTAAGCGGCTTCTCTTACCTCAGGAGATGGTTGGCGGGAGGCCAGAAATGTCAGAGAGATTTTTGAGGGTGTGGCAAAAGGGACCAGATGGCAGCGCGGGTTTGGAGGCAGCAGCTTAAATGGCGGGCAGCCGTTTGAGGGGAGGTGTACGCAAATGTCAGAGAGGCTTTTGAGTGTGCGGTGGAAGTGCTCAGATGGCGTCATGGCTTTTGAGACGGCAGCGTGCGATCTGCCTTTCCATTGGATGATGCTGGAGTCTTCAGAGCTTTTGCTAGTGACATCTAATAGGGGCGCCACTTTTTTGCATTTAATCATTATTTTAGGTATGAAAGGTTTGTTTTTTTGAAAATTTATTTATGTCAGATCCCTCCCCGATGGGCATGGAACGATGTGTCCTAATTTGATGCAATTCGGTTCAGTGGTTACGGAGCAAGGCTGTTACATCTGCACACGCAGTGTGAACATTTATATAGATTTAGCTGGATAAACTTTATGCCGTGTAAGTGCGAACACATACATAAGTAGCCACCACTGGTGTATTTATCACTAGTTCTCCATGCTGTAAGGGGCATTTTATCGACATTTTACAGAAGGATAGTGAAGGCTCAGAGAGACAGTGCAACTTACCTCACTCTATGTAGGAAATCCCTTGCATGCAGGCTAGTGCTCAGGCTACTATAGTTCACAATAGCATGAGTTTGTCAGTTGAGAATGTTTTGTTCTCAAATAGGCTTTGATTTAATTTCTCCAGCTTGCCGAGTTGTTCTAAACATTGAGCAGGGGTGAGAGTGGGCGCATTCGAACATTTAGAATGTGCTCTGCTTTTTTAGTGTCTTGTAGTTACCACATATCCCACCTGGTATACAAGGTGAGCTGAGTCTAAGCTTAACAGTTCATTCTTAAACAAAAGGAGTTGACTTATTTTTGTCTTTTAGCATATTTAACTAGGAAGAAATCTTACCATATTTAGTGTAAATTGCTTCTATGTAGGCCCTGTCTAGGATTGTGCTGCATGTAAAAGTTCTTACCCTTATTTTGCTATAATGTAAAATACCCAGGTGGCGTTGTGGGTTAATCCACAGAGTCTAGGGCTTGCTGATCAAAAGGTTGGCGGTTCGAATCCCTGCAACAGGGTGAGCTCCCGTTGCTCGGTCCCAGCTCCTGCCAACCTAGCAGTTCGAAAGCACATCCGAGTGCAAGTAGATAAATAGGGACTGCTCGGCGGGAAGGTAAACGGCGTTTCCGTGCGCTGCTCTGGTTCGCCAGAAGCGGTTTTGTCATGCTGGCCACATGACCCGGAAGCTGTCTGCGGACAAACGCCGGCTCCCTCAGCCTATAGAGCGAGATGAGCGCCGCAACCCCAGAGTCGGACACGACTGGACCTGATGGTCAGGAGCCCCTTTACCTTTTCCTTAAAATACATTTAATATAATTGATAGATGACTAAACTTCTTTGAAGGGTTGTATGTGTTAATGCTGCTGGTTAGGGAAGTTTTTAATGTGTGACATTTTAATGTATTTTAATCTTTGTTGGAAGCCGCCCCGAATGGCTGGGGAAACCCAGCCGGATGGGCAGAGTACAAATAAATTATTATTATTATTATTATTATTATTATTATTATTATTATATACTATACAGTGTACACTTATTTGGGATGTAATTCCCATAGAACCTGGTGAGACTTCTGCATATGATTGTGCTGCTATAAAACATGATTGCAGCTTTAAAAAAGTCAAGCTTAAATTTCAAACTAAAATGGGAGCAACGGGAAGTCTTTTACGTCTCAGTTGCTCTTTTTTTTTTTTTGGTGCGTTGCATTTCTTTTCAGCCTACATTTCAGCTTGGCATTATTTAGCTTGTGCCCTGAACCGATCCAGTGAACCTGGAGATCAGAAGACTTGGGTCTTTGAAATTTCAGTGGCGCCTTGTGCAAGGCCAAAATTAAAATTGACATGAGTCAGCAGTGTGATGCAGCAGCTAAAAAAGCCAATGCAATTCTGGGCTGCATCAATAGGAGTATAGCATCTAGATCAAGGGAAGTAATAGTACCACTGTATTCTGCTCTGGTCAGACCTCACCTGGAGTATTGTGTCCAGTTCTGGGCACCACAGTTCAAGAAGGATACTGATAAGCTGGAACGTGTCCAGAAGAGGGCAACCAAAATGGTCAAAGGCCTGGAAACAATGCCTTATGAGGAACGGCTTAGGGAGCTGGGTATGTTTAGCCTGGAGAAGAGAAGGTTAAGGGGTGATATGATAACCATGTTCAAATATATAAAAGGATGTCATATAAAGGAGGGAGAAAGGTTGTTTTCTGCTGCTCCAGAGAAGCGGACACGGAGCAACGGATTCAAACTACAAGAAAGAAAATTCCACCTAAACATTAGGAAGAACTTCCTGACAGTAAGAGCTGTTCGGCAGTGGAATTTGCTGCCAAGGAGTGTGGTGGAGTCTCCTTCTTTGGAGGTCTTTAAGCAGAGGCTTGACAGCCATCTGTCAGGAATGCTTTGATGGTGTTTCCTGCTTGGCAGGGGGTTGGACTGGATGGCCCTTGTGGTCTCTTCCAACTCTATGATTCTATGATTCTATGATTCTAAGTGCATGCCCCACCCACCTCCTGTTCTGCTCAATTCACTGCATCATAGTTGTGACAGCCTGCAGTGCCCCCTAGGCTCGGTGCTCAATGCAACAGAACCAAAATCCGCCTCTGTGGAGATGTTATTGAGTCAGCCTGCTGTATACAGTTTCAGAGATGGAATAGATAGTGGGAGTTTGTTTAGTGCAAGAAGGTTAAGCAGATGAACAGAATGGGTTTCTTGGGCTTTGATTCTGAAAAGGGCTAAAACAGGCTCACCTATGAGAAATGCGGGAGTCTATTTCTAATCTTACCATCTCCTAAAGTTATACCTGTCTGATATCAGACTTTGTGCCTTACAAGGTTGAAATGTAAGTGGGAAATTATACACAGTAAAAGAAGGGAAAGCAGGAGAGGCATTTCAATGCCAACTCCAGTGGCAACTCTGAGGGAAAGTTTCTTTACTTTGTGAGCTTCTTTGGCCGCATTCACATAGGTATTCATTTTCTGTTGAGTGAAAGCTCAAATATAATGTGGAAATTAACAATTACGGAAACATCAGGAAAACAGAATAGAACTACCATGTGAATACAGCCTTTGTCTGCATCAGTAGCTGATTTGAACAATAACAGTGCAGTATTCATTTGAGCCCATAAGTGTTGCAAAAACAGGGATGTATGAAGTTTATAAAGAGCTCTCTGATTAGGAGCTGAGTATCATAAGAGACACTGATTTTGGTTTAAAATTACTTACCAGCAAACTGTTGAATAAATAATTGTGACCTCCTTTTAAATAGTGCAAGCAGCTTGTCTCTGAGCAGAAGTGGAAGGCAGACTTGTACACAGGGGCGTAGCCAGGATCAAAACTGGGGGCAGGGCCAAGGCATGGGAGGGGCCACGAAGTGGGAACATGGGCGGGGCTACAGGGCCAGCGGGCCTGACGACATCGTGGCGGTGGCCACCTTGTGCTTCTGGGGCTGGCAGCGTCGGCGGCTACCCTGCTTGGCTGGAGAGGACGGGAGGGTCAGCCAGGCGAGAGGGGGTGGCAGGGTGGGCGAGGGCGAGGCAAGGCACGGCCGCAGTCACAACAGCTCCAAGGCGTTGCTGCATATCAGCATATTTCAACCATGTCGTGGGTTCAAGCCCCACCTTAGGAAAAAATTCCTGCATTGCAGGAGTTTGGACTAGATGACCCTTGTGGTCCCTTCCGACTACAATTCTATGATTCTATTGATATATTACCATAGCATATGCATCATTCTGCTTTCTTGAATTGTCCTACTCCTAGGCATAGCAGCCAACTCCTAGAGGCCTAGATGCCCCCCCCCCATTACTGGTAAATGCCGTATTTGAAAGAGTCATCCCCCCATGTTGATGGGCTTTCCATGTGGGGCTTATCTGCCCCCCCCCCGTATTTTATTAAGGATGGAAGAGGGAGGGTAGGAAGGAAGAAATAGAGAGAGGGATAACTCACATTTGTGGGTGCCTCTGGGTGACGCTGTGATGCTGGAACTCTGCAGCAAGAGGAAGATACCGGTACGCCTGTGCAGGAGCCTTGTAAACAGCTTTCTCTCTGCTTGATTTACAGCAGGCACGTCCAACAGGTAGATACCAGTAGATCACTGGATGTCTGTGGTAGATCACTGCTAGATCACTGGCACCCCTAAAAAAAAGCTCACCCAAAATTTTCCTCCTCCCTAAAAAAAGCTGAACTATGACCTGAAGCCCTAAACAAAAATGGGCCCCCCTCCCTCCTAAAAGAAGCTCAACAAGTTTGACCTAAACCCCCCAAAACAGGGCTTCCCTTCCTTAAAAAAACTCAACAGCTTTGACCTGAACCCCCCAAAAGGGGGTAGATCACTCCCAGTTTTTAACTCTGTGAGTAGATCAGAATCTCTTGGGAGGTGGCCACCCCTGATTTACAGTATACAGATGCAGGAGGGGCAGACTGGAACACCACTGCTTTTTATAAACATCACTGTGTCTATCAAAGCTACAGCCCCCCCTTTCTTATTCACTTCCTTTTAGCCTTGCAGAGCCACCTTAGTCAAATTGAATTCTCTGCACCTCATTAAATCGCCAATAGAACTCTTAATGTGATCCCTGAATGCTCATTAACAACTCCCACTGAAGAACAATAGGGTGAAGTGGTCAGCTATCGAATCTTACATTATTTTTTTGCTTCTGGGGGGGCAGCTGCCCCCTGCCTACGCCTATGCTTGTACATTGTGTTACAGGTCAAGACTTCCATTCTCATTCACTGCAAATCTCATTCCATTGGTTCTAATTTGCTTCCATTTACTTTGAGAGCTTTATGTTCTGGTTGCAGTTAATTTTTTTACATTGCTTCATCTTATAAAAATACACTTAAAATTAAAGTAGTACCGTATTGACCCGAATATAAGCCGCACCCAAATATAAGATGTACCTTTAAAATTGGACGGCGGGGAGAAAAAAAAATACCCGAATATAAGCCGCTCCCTTCCTTCCTGCTCCTGGCTGCATACTGGGCGGGGGGGGAGCCGCGCTGCATTGCCGACGGCCTTTCCCCTTCCTCGCTCTCTCCCTTCCCGGCCTTGGGGGAGAGGACAGGGGACTACGCATGGGGCAGGTGCTGCTTTGATGTGCTCCTGGCGCTGTTTGCCCTGTGCTCCTAGCTGCATACTGTAAGGTCACGAATATAAGCCACACTTTAACTTTTCATGGTCAGAATTTGGGGGGAAAGTGAGGCTTATTTTCAGGCCAATAGGGTATTTTTGGAAGAACAGTGAGAAGGCTGCAAAAATCTACTGTATGAATAAATTATACAAGTACAATATGAATGCATCTTATGTTCCGTTCCAAGGGTTCTGTGTATACATGGAAATTGCATATACTCCAGCTCTTGGAGCCACCCCACAGCTAGTGGGTGGAGAAAGAGATATTCCTTCATACTCTCAGAGCCTGCACATCAAGCAGGCCTTGCCCGCTCAAGCAAGGCAGAGAGCTTAAAAGCTCTTTTCATTCCAGGTAACCAAAGCAGACCTAGCACGAAAAGAGCTTTTAAAGGCTTTTTTATGCTATCTGCTTTGCTTGAGGCCTGCTCAGTATGCTGGTTCTGGGATGCTCGCACGAGATTTTGCAGCAGCTTGCACGGCCCTGCATGATAGATGTGTACAGACAAAAGAAGAAGAAAAACTCGAGAAACTGCTAAAAGGCAGAGGGCTCTTTTAATCTTTGAAAGATGGAAGCTCTGGCCAGTTAGACTTTCCATAATAATATTTGCATTTTAAATATCTAAACAGAAAGCAAATTATCACTTAGTAGTTAAGTTCAATGTGAAAATTGCATTGTAAGCACAGCTGCAACATTTAATTGCTTGATTAATGGGTTACTCAATTTTTAAAATTTATTATAAATGAAATGGCTAGAAATATATGGAATGTCCAAATAATTAAAATTACTGATTTTAGATTGCTCTGCACTTGGTTAATTACCATATCTTAAATCTATTTGTAGTCCTGATTCATATCCAACATAACCATAAGAATATAATCACAATCCACTCATTCGCTAGCCTGTTGTTCATAATTTGTGTTCAAATCTTAGCTTTAAAAAAAAGTATAATTAATAGCTACATTGGGGGGTGGAGAGTCAGATCCTGTAAACTATATTAGAAAGCCAGATTGTAGTAATCAGGGTGGAAATGTTTATAGATACTGTTGCCTATATGGGGTGTACAGGTCACATCAGTATGACTTCTCTGCCCAGAGTAAGATGAGAAACTGTCACCTCTTACTTTCATGTCTTACTATTATAGGAATTAATGGGATGGGAGCAGAGAGTAAACCCTATAGAATGTACCTTAGCCAGAATGGTTACATAGCTGGATGCATATTACCTGCCCAGCAGGTCATAGGAAGCTTCTGATGGAGCCAAGACTTAAATCGGGAGTTGCTAAATCTTGGCCTATTTATATATGGCCTGTGACATTTCCAGTAATAATCCTGGATTCTCATCATACATAGTGCAACCAGAATGCCATCTCTGCCAATTCTCTTTGAGTAATAAAGGCTGGTGGGGAAAACTGGCACTGGGCCATCATGTCCCTAAAATATACCACTGAGGTACTAAGAATGACACACACACACACACACACACACACACACACACACACACACACACATCAAAAATATTGTCTTGCCATTGATACTACATAGGAATAATTCAAACATCACTGCCCCATAAAGATACTATAACTTTTTAATCAGCCCAAGTAATTTATCAAGGTGGCGAATAGGACGTACATGGATGACAATGTTTTTTGCATTTGTTCATGGCCTGTGGATTAAGGGAAGACTGGGGTGAAGCTTGTTGATACATCTGGGTTCGGTGTTCTGTTGTGCCAGAAGTAGCTTAGTCATGCTGGCTTCCTCGACTTGTGAAGCGAGATGAGCACCGCAACCTCAGAGTCATCTGCAACTGGACTTAACTGTCAGGGGTCCTTTTCCTTTTCCTTTATAGTCTGCTCACATTATAATATCAGATCAGTGTACGGAAAAACAGAATGTGAGGTATACATCGAAACTAATATTTAAAATGTTCAACGCTATAGGATGTATCACTGAACAATAATTTAAAATTTCATTCTGAAAGGGAGTAGGTAATTCTAAGTGTCTTAAGGCTTGTTTCTATATTGTGCTAAATGGCTGCCCCATCATGATTTCCACTTGCACAAAGAGACTTCTTCACTCCCACATACACCCCTCGCCCTCCCACGTTTGCTCCAGAATGGATTTGTGGAGTGTGCTGGGAGAGAGGGCAAGTCCTGTTGCACAAGCAGAAATGCTTGTGTTGATGGGATGGTTACTTAGCACTACATTGGCTGCAAGCCTTAAGCATCTGAAAGATTGGATTGGTGGAGCATTCCTTCTCTCTCAATTGTATATATTCCACATTAAAGGGGCCACAGCACTGAAAACTGTACTGCAGGTAGACGTGTTAATTGCAGGAACTCTTGGGACTACCAGGTCGTCTTTTGCAGGGAAGGTAGTGGCTGGGCCAGAGCAGAAGAGGAGAGGTGATATTTTAAGTAGCTTGGTTCCAAGTTGTTTAGGGTTCTGTAAACTAGAAACAACACCTTGAACCTAGCCCAGTAGTATATAGGCAGCTAGTGCTATTGCTTCAACTAATATATTGTAGAAGCTTTGCAGAAACCCAGCAGATGTTTTGCCGAGGTTGTTTGGGCAATTGTTAAGTTTTCTGCACTAATAGTAGCCAATTTTCCAAAGAATCACGTCACAGGGAAACAATCTTTTAGATAAATGAATAATGTTGTGGTAAAGTAGCCAGAATTGGCTGGAGTTTCTTGCATAGAACTACAGTAATCTGGTTTCTGAAGTTAGGCTGTCATGTGTGTTTATTAGTACATCTATTTCAAACAATATATGAAGCTGTGCTGCAAAATGAATATCTTGAATCATAAACAAATCGATGGATGGATTGGTTGAATAGCAGGATAGTATGAATGAGTGGGAGAATCCTAGAGATCTTCAGTGAGAAATTTCAGGCATGCCTGAAAGCTAGGAGGAGCTGGAAGAGCTGATGCCTCAGTCCCATACTGTATTTCTATAGCACATTGTTGGAGTGACTGCTTATTTCAGCTCCTATTGTACATACTTGCTAATGATTAGAAGACAGGGATGTAGCCTGACAGCTGTGCCACAGGAAAGATGAAAGAGCAAAGGAGAAAGTGAGGGTAGGAAGTGTGGTAGAAGTTGGGACATAAAGCAGTAAACAGAGCATAGATTAGACAATGACCAGTCAGAACAATAGAAAATTGGGCTTAGGTGCTTAATTACAGACTGAGTTTAATGGAATCAGAATTAGGATGTGTTCACATTACTGCCTCAGAGCACATAAGTGTTATTTTTCACTGTGTTTCACAGCTCTTCCCCCACCCTCAACTGTTCATATCAGCTTAAGGGCTCAGATGGTTGTGAAGCCGGTTTGAGAAACAAAGCATCAAACATTAGCATCCTAGAACAAAGTACAGGATATATACAGTGAGGGGTGAAAGTATTTGATCCCCTGCTAAATTTGCCCATTTGCCCTCTGATGAAGAAATGACCAGTCCATAATTTTAATGGTAGGTTTATTATAGCTGTGAGAGACAGAATAACAGGGGGAAAAACCTAGAAACCCAGAAGACAAGTCAGAGATTGATGTGCATTATAATGAGTGAAATAAGTATTTGATCCCTTTGCAAAAGATGACTTAGTACCTGGTGGCAAAACCCTTGTGGGCAATAACAGAGATCAGACGTTTCTGGTAGGTGGCCACCAGGTTTGCACACATCTCAGGAGGTATTTTGTTCCACTCCTATTTGCAGATCCTCTCCAAGTCAGGAAGATTTTGAGGCTGATGTGTAGCTACTCGAACCTTCAGCTCCCGCCAGATTTCAATGGGATTAAGGTCTGGAGACTGGCTAGGCCCACTCTAGGACCTTAATGTGCTTCTTCTTGAGCCACTCCTTTGTTGCCTTGGCCATGTGTTTTGGGTCATTGTCATGCTGGAATACCCATCCTCAACCCATTTTCAATGCCCTGGCTGAGGGAAGGAGGTGCTCACCCAAGATTTGACGGTACATGGTCCCGTCCATCATCCCTTCGATGCGGTAAAGGTGTCCTGTCCCCTTAGCAGAAAAAACACCCCCAAAGTATATGTCCCCCTCCATGTTTGATGGTGTGGATGGTGTTCTTGGAGTCGTAGGCAGCATTCCTCCTCCTCCAAACACAGCAAGTTGAGTTGATGCCAAAGAGCTCAATTTTAGTCTCATCTGACCACAACACATTCACCCAGTTCTCCTCTGGGTCATTCAGATGTCATTGGCAAATTGCAGGCAGGCCTGTACATGTACTGTCTTGAGCAAGGGGACCTTGCGGGCTCTGCAAGTTCTCAGTCCTTCATGGTGTAGTGTGTTACCAATTGTTTTCATGGTGACTATGGAGAAAGCTAGAGAGTTCCAGAAAAACGTCTACTTCTGCTTCATTGACTATGCAAAAGCCTTTGACTGTGTCGACCACAGCAAACTATGGCAAGTTCTTAAAGAATGGGAGTGCCTGATCACCTCATCTGTCTCCTGAGAAATCTCTGTGTGGGACAATAAGCTACAGTTAGAACTGGATATGGAACAACTGATTGGTTCAAAATTGGGAAAGGAGTACAACAAGGTTGTATATTGTCTCCCTGCTTATTTAACTTATATGCAGAATTCATCATGCGAAACGCAGGACTGGATGAATCACAAGCCGGAATTAAGATTGCCAGAAGAAATATCAACAACCTCAGATATGCAGATGACACAACCTTGATGGCAGAAAGTGAGGAGGAATTAAAGAACTTTTTAATGAGGGTGAAAGAGGAGAGCGCAAAATATGGTCTGAAGCTCAACATCAAAAAAACCAAGTTCATGGCCACTGGTCCCATCACCTCCTGGCAAATAGAAGGGGAAGAAATGGAGGCAGAGAGAGATTTTTCTTTCTTGGGCTCCTTGATCACTGCAGATGGTGACAGCAGTCACGAAATTAAAAGACGCCTGCTTCTTGGGAGAAAAGCAATGACAAACCTAGACAGCATCTTAAAAAGCAGAGACATCACCTTGCCAACAAAGGTCCATATAGTTAAAGCTATGGTTTTCCCAGTAGTGATGTATGGAAGTGAGAGCTGGACCATAAAGAAGGCTGATCGCCGAAGAATTGATGCTTTTGAATTATGGTGCTGGAGGAGACTCTTGAGAGTCCCATGGACTGCAAGAAGATCAAACCTATCCATTCTTAAGGAAATCAGCCCTGAGTGCTCACTGGAAGGACAGATCGTGAAGCTGAGGCTCCAATACTTTGGCCACCTCATGAGAAGAGAAGAATCCTTGGAAAAGACCTTGATGTTGGGAAAGATGGAGGGCACTAGGAGAAGGGGACGACAGAGGACGAGATGGTTGGACAGTGTTCTCGAAGCTACGAACACGAGTTTGACCAAACTGCGGGAGGCAGTGGAAGACAGGAGTGCCTGGCGTGCTATGGTCCATGGGGTCACGAAGAGTCGGACACGACTAAACGACTAAACAACAAATGGTCCCAGATACCCTGAGATTGTTGACAAGTTCCCCCCATGTAGTTCTGGGCTGCTTCATCACCGTTCTCATGATCATTGCAACTCCACGAGATGAGATCTTGCATGGAGCCCCAGACCGAGGGAGGTTGACAGTTGTTTTGTTTTCTTCCATTTGCGGAATTACTTCCATTTGCGGAATTACTGCACCAACTGCTGTCACCTTCTCACCAAGCTGCTTGGCAATACTCTTGTAACCCAGCCCAGCCTTGTGCAGGTCTACAATCTTGTCCCTGACATCCTTGGACAGCTCTTTGGTCTTGGTCATGGTGGCTACTTTGGAATCTGCTGGACTGAAGCTTCTGTCGACAGGTGTCTTTTGCACAGATACTATAACGAGCTGGGATTACAGGTAAAACCTCTCCCTTACAGCAGGTGCTTCTAATCTCAGCTCATTACATACAGTGAAGATACCAGGTAGCCTGACATCTGGTTGGTTGAATGCACATCTGACTTTTGTCTTCTGGGTTTCTGGGGGTTTCCTGTTGTTATTCTGTCTCTCACAGCTACAATAAACCTACCATTAAAATTATGGACTTGTAAATTCTTCGTTGGGGGCAAACAGGCAAATTTAGCAGGGGATCAAATACTCCCCCCCCCACTGTATGTTATGGATAATGTCGTGTGAACATGCGTTAAAAACCCAGCACTAGAAATGCAGTGAGTGCTCAGTAAATGGGTGTGTGAATATAGCCTCAATTTCAAAAGATGACAAGTGGTACCAGCAAGGAAACATTAGATTGTAGCCTCACTTTCTAATGCAGCTGCCCCTGTAGAGGGTTTCACCAACCAGCCAGGATTCTGTAAGCTAACTCAACTGGTGCCACACCCATTTCCTATTTTCTAACTCTCACTCTACACTCCATGGCTAGTGAGCATATATATTCAGTCCTTATTGACGGGGGCGGTGGGAACTTGCCTGGTTACATTTTTCAACAGGGTTGGTTGTGTTGGGGTTTTTTTGGGGGGGGAGGGTTGTTTTGTTTTTTGTTTTGTTTTGTTTTGAATTCTGCAAAGCTCATGGTATTCCCAAGTATGAGGATACCTTCATCTTGTTTTTTTAATGGCTATGCATTTGCAACTTGAATTGTTAGGCAGAATGGTATCACATCCAGGGACACCCATTTCACATATTATCATGGTCTGTGTCCTTGCACTTCAAGAATAACTGAAGAGAGAGAGAGTGCATCAAAACAGCTGGGTGATATCTCTTTTTCTTTAACACAGAGTCTCCAACACAACTGAGATTATGGTTTTCTGGACCTCACCAGAATTAATACATTGCCAGCATGTTACTTTGCTCAAATGGCTGCATGTGGAATAGCATCATGGAGCCACTTGTTTCTTCTCACAGCAGAGTAGAATATTACTGTGATGCCTCATTGGCTTGTGTGGAATGATTATCTTGCCTTTCTGGCATGCTTGACTACCTCTTGTTTGATTTAGGAGGAATAGCTAGTGAAACAGTACAATATCTCTTCTCAGCACTGGCTGATCAGAATTTGGCAGGCTTTCCTGAAGGAAACAAAATGGATTCATTTTGATTCAGGTTCCTTTCAATAATACATCTAGCAATCCAAAAATGTATGAATCATCTCACTTCTTAATAGCCAATGTGTCGTTTTTGTCAGAACTGAGTGAACTTTTAAAAAAGAATCTCCATATGCAGCTATTTGAGCAAAGTAACATTTTACTCTTTATAGAAGGGTGGTCCAATGCTCTGCTGGCCTGCAAGGCGTCTTTTGGCAGCCCGTGGCAAGGCAAGGAACAGGAAGCGACTCCTGGGGCATGAGCGGCTCTAGGAAGAAGGTATGAGGGCTCTGACAGGAGGGTCTTTGAGTCCTTGTGTCTCCATCCCAAAACCTAGTTAGTGCTTTTCCAGCTTTGGAAAGGTGGTGGGAGGGCTCTAAGATCCTGTCAGAGCACTCATGTCACCTCCTCAAAGCTAGGCAAGCGCTTACTAGGCTTTGAAAAGGTTGTCCTTCAGCTTGATGCCCAGTGCAGGCAAACCGGTCACACTGCTTTAAATCCAGTGCTGCCCCCACCTCTCAGTGCCAGGAAGGAGGAAATGAAGTGCTAGGTGAGAGCTGTCCCTGAAGCAGCAGACACCTGGAAATGGTGCTGGTACTGGTGGTAGTGAGTTGGGGGAACTCCTCATTGTCTCTGGAGCTCATGGGTCAAGGGCCTGGCTGGGGAAAGAGGGATCAGTGAGGTGGGGAGGAGCAGCAGAAGTTTGGGGCAATCAGGGTGGGTAGATCTCAGCTGCGTGGAGTGTGAACAATTAATTGTAAGGCTTCCCCAATCCTTTTATAGGTACAATAATACCTCCGCGAACGTCTGCCTTGTCTAGCGTTCATTCCGGTGAACATCCACAGCAAACCCGGAAGTACCAGAACGAGTTACTTCTGGGTTTGCCGCGCAGAAGTGCAAATTGTTCTGCACGCGTGCGCAGACACGGCGCTTTGCCCTGCATCCTTTTTGGCTAGCGGCCAGGGCTCTGGAACGGATCCCGGCTCTAAAATGAGGTACAACTGTATATTTTCTTTGCCCTTCATTGTCAATTTGTGCTACCTGACTCTAGTTGGAATCTTTGTTAGAGAGTGTAAGAGAGAAAACAAATGGGGGTAAATAATATTAGGCCAAAGAGGAAAAAATTATTTGTGCTTCTCTGTTGTTGTTATTTAGTTCTCTGCAATGATAATACTAGTGCAGTCTCTGCAGCAAGAAAACGATAAAAGATAACTCCACTCTTCTTCATTTATGTCTGTGCCCTTGAATAAGGTAATTTTTGTGAATCCCCATCCCCTACCCTTTCATTTAGACAGATTAGAAAGACCAACCATGCATACGTCCCAGGGTATGGTTTGAAGGCATGTGAGGCCACCACTTTACTGAAACAGAGCATATCTGAGTGCATCTGATGCGTGGATGGGAAAACTCCTAGGAACTGTATGCATGCCACTTTGGGATCCATGTAAAAAGGGTGGGATTTAAAATTTAAGAAAATGCAAGTGAGTGATACCTTCATTCTAGTTCTGCTAGTTTCTATTTATGTTGTATTAAAAAGATCGCTAAGGAAACAAGTTTTCCCATTGAATACAATGGAACCAGGACTTTACAAATAGCAGAAAACATATATTTGGGTACAATAGTTATGACTGTGGTACACAAGAAGTATGTCTCTAGCAAATATCACCCATCAATAAAATAGAAAGGGTCCTACTGTGGGGTTCCCAGGCTTCAGAGACACGCAGTTTTGTCCTTAAGCTGCATTGCTCCCTGTTGTCTTATTAGCAAATCCTCTGTAATCTTCTGCTGGACCACCATTTCAGGAATGCTAGGTTAACACTGAAACATCTAACACATTTCAGCCAATCATTATGAAACATTTTGTTGAGAAAGAAAAAGGGTTTCAGTTGTTGAGTCACCAGTAAACTATGTACCTGTTGAGTACCTGTTGAGTATGAAATGTTATTTAGCTCTAGGCATAGGTAAAATTATCTTGCTGTGAACAGGAAAGAATGTAAGCTGACCTACAGGTAGAAGCCTGTGAATAATGTCCTATGGCATGTTTAGTACATTATAGCTGGAAGAACAGCAGTGAAGGGGTTGAATAAGCCTGTTCTCTTGGACCAGCAAACAAGTCTCCTACTGTCCATAAATTAAGTTATTAAGGGTCATCTTAGTCAATTGGCTGATGCAATTATTAAACAAAAACTATATAGATCACTTATTGTTAGGTATTGGGGTGCTTCTTTTCCTCAGTGGAATTATGCCTGAGGGTTAAGCTTATTTCAGGCTTGTTCTTTTTTTTAATCCTAGAATCTCTATGGTCCACCAACACATTTTAAATGTATGAAGCAAGAGTATCTTCATTAGTCCTTAACAGTCAATGCATAACTAATGTGTATTAAGAGATCTTTAATAGGCATTCTTACTTAAGAATGTGTCTTGCTGAATCAGCTTAAGAGGCACCTGGTCCAGGAAACAGGCTGGTATTGCAGCTCCCAGCAGGTGCTAAGTGATCCACTGGAGAAGAATAAGCAGTCTTTCTAGATTGTATTCCTTTGTGCCTATTTCCTAGTTGGCCTACACATATTTATATTTTGTTTTACGTTATATTATAAACAGTGTGCAGTTATTTTTGAACATTTTTAATATAGACAACTTGCATGAGGGTTAAGTTCCAGGGACTGTGCGAAATTGCATATAGCCGGAACAACCCCACAACTGAACATGTGCAACCATAAGTGTTTTCCTTCTAGAAAAAAAGGTGCCGGTATGGCGGACCCTTGAGTACCCCCAGAAAAAAAGCACTGGTGACCATTCCTACCTTTCTGGAGCTGGCGCACTTACCCCCCATGCAAGCCCAGAGGCCTGGTGAGACTTTTCCAGAGCCTGGGAACCAAGGCAGAGAGCTTAAAGTTTTCTGCAGTGGGAAAGTGTGGTGTAGAAAGAGCTTTCAAGCTCTCTGCCTTGCATAAGAGTATTTAATTTGTGAGATTGCATGCTGCCAAACATGTAAAGCTATAATTGCACAAGTTAAATATGTGCAGGTTGCAAGTCAACTTTACTGTACTTTCTGTCAGGTGTTTGTACACAACATAGGGTGCAATTTGTAGAAACGGAGTATAAAATTAAAAGCAAAATATCCATTTGTGGGGGAGGGACATATGGCATGCTTATCTCCCTACACTACAGCAGCCAGACTCAGGAGAGGTGAAGGGGAAAGCACAGGAAGTAACTGCATCATTCACCCCTCCCATGTGGTTTTCCTGTGACTGGTCTTCCCAGAACTGTATGGAAAGCAGCCAAAGGAAAGCTGTAACCATTCTAGATAACTTAAGAACCAGCCACTTGATGGGTTTGGGTGCTCTTACCAGTACTATGTTAATTATAAACAACTTCTCCATTTATTATTCTGTGTTTTCCACACTTGCCAGAGAGTAGTTTCCTCTAGGAGTGCTGCACTGGAAATCCTCAGGAGGAAAATGTGGGTGCTTATGATAAGCTTTCACTTAATTTCTTTTTCCAATGCCTTATTACGGCATTTCAGCCACAAACACAAGAAGAGAGCACAGAGTCCTTCTGTTTCATAATCTCTCCAGCTGGTCCTATTTCAATTAAAGAGGAAAAATGAGGTACTACATAGCTGTTACAAAACATCTTACGTGGCAGCATGATAATTTGCATATGTGGTAGGAGTCCAGGAAGGCACCATCGCCTGCTTCATGTTGACATTTTACTTGTCCTTAAAAGGACTTGGTGGAGGGTGGGGGAGAGAGAGAAAGAGCTGGCAGCTTGCTATGATTATTAAAAAAGAAAGAAATGAGGCTATTTGCTAATAACTGTAGCTTGCAAGGTGAAATTAAAACATTGCTTTATGGAATTTGTTTGGTTCTTTTAAAATGTCATCTGTCTGAAGGTTGGTGGTTTTAAATATAGCCTCCAAGCACCTTTTATACAACCTCCAGTGCTGATAAGGAGCTTGATAAAAGCTTTTATCTATGCCAAAGGGAGATGTTTCATGCCAAGACGTTTAAAGCCATGTAATCTCTACTGCCCTTACCCTGCTAGGAAAAGGGCATTTGTCTTGAGATTTGTATAATATCCAATAATTTGCCTTCCTCCTCCTGTTTTTAGCTCTTTGTCATGCTTATTAAAAGAGAAGTTGGCTCTTTTTAGTTTGTCTGAGTTTACTAATCACCAGAGCATCCAGATTATTTTCACTCAGCTTGGCTTCTTTATATTTTAAAGTAACCTCTACTGGTATACTGTCTCTCATGAATGTTCAATCTGAGATATCCCATATTCTCTCTAGGTAGTTAAAATACTAGCTGTTTTTAAGTTCCATACATGACTGCTGCTGGAAAAAATGTTGTTGCCCTAGTGTTTCCTGCAACATGTATTATAGATGTCATACACTTGAGTACACACATCCTTAAATTTTCATGTTACATGATCTGGGAAATCTGATAGGATAGGGTTCTCAAATGCATACATATGACTGTTTAAAGATTTGTCTCTTTGGGACAGAGAATTCTTTGTTTGGGTTATGTTGATCTGTAAAGTGCAATTTATACTGACGGTGTTATAAAAAAAAAAATCCTAATAGGCATTATTCTTCCTTACTCCATAGGTTGGCTATACCTTGCTGTTACAGCTGTCAAGTATCTTTGCTGAATAAATCTAAGGACGAGAAATGTTTCAGATTCCATTAGTTTTGCTCGTCAAGTTTCAAGTAGCTGAAATACCAATGCTTGTACTGATACAAGGATGGCTACCTTCATTGTTAGTAAGTATAAAACTGCAGATCACACACAATGCCATCCACAAACAATTGAAACAGGGTGTCTCAGCCCTACCCCTGGAATTGCCCATTTTAGGGCCATTTGCAGGACTCTGCTGGCAGAGATAATGCTAATGGGCCTTCTGCTTACATGTGGCAGGAGGAGGAGGTCGGCAGTGGTGGAGTCACACTTGTGGCAGCTGACAGTAAATTGGTTCAACTGGTAGAAACAAGCATAGAAATGCCTCTGCTCAATCCAACCCCACTCCCCAGCTTGGAGTAAGTGGGGGTTGGATTGCAGCCTAACTTGTGGCCTTCAGATATTGCTACACTGCAACTCCCATCTTCCCTAGCCAGCAAGGCCAATGGTCAGGTATGATGGGAGTTGTAGTCCAACATCTAGGAAATCAGTTTCCCCAATCCCGAATTAACAATAGTATGTTTGCAGCCATGTGAGGATAAGCAGCTTGTAGATTGTAGCCTAAATACATTTAACTAAAATGACAGGGTGGATAACAGAAATACTCCATTAGAATGTGGAGAGTGGAAGGTGCTTCATCAAATGAAAGAGTAGGAGGAGCTGGTTACAAAACATTTAAATTCTTTACAACTTTTTACGTTTTACTGTGTGTATCTCTGTCACTAGGTGCCCTACAAAAAATGATGTATGAGTCTGTGGTCAATTTATAAGAGACCATCAAGAAACTGATACTTCAAGAACAGTGATGCGATCAACAGAAAGTTAACACTGGTAATGATGCCGAAACCTCTTTTTCAAATCACCACATTACCGCTGGTTCAGAAGGGTCCCTTCATAATTCTGCATTGATTGAATGAAGTTAGCAACTTAAATGATTTATCTGATATTCTCCTAAAACCTAAAGTACTCCATGTGAATAAGCTGTTACATTCAAAGGGGAAATCTAAATATGTATGTGTGCACAAAAGATACAGAAGAATGGCTATGTCTGACTTGTATGAAGAAAGTACAAAAGCAGTGGCTGTGGTCCAGGCAGCTCAGATAGCCAAAATTTTATTGAGCCATGCCACTGCTGCTTCTAACAAGCCAGGCAGAACCACCCCTGGCTACCCACTGAATCCTTGTACTCAGCCAACCAAGTTGATTGTATGAGAAATAAATCACGTTAGCTCTCCATTTGATAGTCAGTGCCTTCCCTGTGTTGCTGGTCCTCGCACCTGACATAGCTATCTAGAAGCAAAATGCATTTAGCCAACCAAACTACTCCATGCCAAGGCTAGGTGAACTTAGACTAGCAGAGGGAAGGCAATATTGCCACCATTTTCTAATGGTGTACTTTCCTGAGATACTGTTTGATGTGTTTACCCTCAAACCAGCTTCAGTCCAAAAGGTGAAGTTATGTCACGTTTGCTTTGCAGTTAAGGTGAGGTGTGTATATTGGAGACAGCCATTGGGGCAGTTGCAGGAGTGGCAAAACAAATAGGTAATACAACCTGAAATGCAGTGAGGAAATGACCTTGCTGTGTTTTAAGATGCTAATATGTAAGTAGCCCAAGTATCCTGCAGGCAAGCATAGTGAATGTTTGATGACAAAGCCTGCCTCATCTCAAACCCAGAACTAGCTACATCTTTTTATACCCCGCCCATCTGGCCGGGTTTCCCCTGCCACTCTGGGTGGCTTCCAACAAATACCAAAATACATTAAAATATCACAGGTTAAAAACTTCCCTAAACAGGGCTGCCTTTAGGTGTTTTCTAAATGTCAGGTAGTTGTTCATCTCCCTGACCTCCGATGGGAGGGCGTTCCACAGGGCGGGTGCCACTACCGAGAAGGCCCTCTGCCTGGTTTCCTGTAGCTTTGCGTCTCGCAGTGAGGGAACCACCAGAAGGCCCTCGGCGCTGGATCTCAGTGTCCGGGCAGAACGATGGAGGTGGAGACGCTCCTTCAGGTATATAGGACCGAGGCCGTTTAGGGCTTTAAAGGTCAGCACCAACACTTTAAATTGTGCTCGGAAACGTACTGGGAGCCAATGTAGGTCTTTCAAGACCAGTGTTATGTGGTCTTGGCGGCTGCTCCCAGTCACCAGTCTAGCGGCTGCATTCTGGATTAATTGCAGTTTCTGGGTCACCTTCAAAGGTAGCCCCACGTAGAGCACATTGCAGTAGTCCAAGCGGGAGATAACTAGGGCATGCACAGTCTGCGGGCAGGTAGGGTCTCAGCCTGCGTACCAGATGGAGCTGGTAGACAGCCGCCCTGGACACAGAATTAACCTGTGCCTCCATGGACAGCTGTGAGTCCAAAATGACTCCCAGGCTGCGCACCTGGTCCTTCAAGGGCACAGTTATCCCCTTCAGGGCCAGGGAGTCCCCCACCCCCGCCCACCCCGTCCCCCCAAAACAGTACTTCTGTCTTGTCAGGATTCAACCTCAATCTGTTTACCGCCATCCATCCTCCAACCGCCTCCAGGCGCTCACACAGGACATTCACATTCATCTAATTTTAATGCATCCATCATGGTAAAAACAGCTGTCTGCACTACAGAAGCTGGATCCAATGGGGTGATGCAGATGCTGGAGAAAGTAAGCCCATACCTGTAGGGTGGGAAGTTCAGGCCACTTACCTCTGTGCTGATTGCACCTTAGCAAAAATTCCTATACAGTATGAAGCTGCTGACGTGGCACCTGCAAGAAAAAAGTGTCAGCATAAATATTAATGACCTGCTCTTTAAATGCAGTTGATTTGCAGCCCAATAAGGAAGTATTATAGTTAAGTATTGAACCGGTCTGTTTTCCAAAGGAAAAGAGGTTGCTAGGGACCCACTTACCTCAAAGGAGTAACTTTGGTTTTAGATTTGGATTGCAGCTAAATAGCTACTCACTGCCTGGGTACCAGGACTTCCACACTGGATGTCTTAGTCCCCTTATCTGGAAGAGATTTTATTGCAGCAATACTATACTGATTTTTGCTAGCTTTCAATCAAAACACAATGCACAAAGGAAAAGCAACTGTAAATATAACTATTATTCAATAATTATATCATTTTTAATAACTTCTAATGCAGGAACAGAACAAGCCAATTGTGGATGGTGGATGAACATTCGTGGCATTTGCAGCAGAGACATAAAAAGAATAAAATAAATAGTGCATGAGAAATGAAATTGAAGAAGAAAAGTAGTATTTCAATAGACCGAGAAGGAATACGCAGAGATGAGAGGTGTCCAAGATCATGGAGACACTTAAACATAAATAAAGGAAACTTAAAGGAGAGAGAGACAATGCAAGCAAAGGAGAAAGAAGGTCCAAATGAGAGGAAAGAATAAGTAACCTGAAGAACTCAAAATAGGCATTAATGGCTGCACCAAAAAAATGGGAAACCAAATAAAATCCCAGTAATCATAAATATAAATATACTAAATACATTTTTAGGGATTCAACATAGTTGTAATATTGTTAAGGAAGTATTGTTTCATTTTTACTATTATGCAGTGCAGTCAGTATACATAGCACTTTAAAGAGTAACAACAAGAAGGGATCCTGGCTCAGGGACTTAGAACGTAAAATTAAACAGTAGGAGCAACAGGGAAAATTGTGAAGTCAAGAAAGAACAGAAATGATAAAAAGTGAATGAGTGAAGAGATTACTAAAGCAAGGCATGACCTACAGGATCAAATCCACAAGATCCAGGAAAAAGAATGGGGGGATAGTGTAAGATGCTGTGGATTTACATGCAGGGCAGTTAATGTAAAATGAGGACAAAAAGCAAACTAAAAAATGATCAAAAGTCAGATTTTACATTAGAATGAACAACCTCAGGCAGCTTTGAAAGGAATTTAAGAGAAATAGAAAGATGGGATCCAAACACTATTTCTTAAAACAGAAGAAATGATAAATGCTTAAGGACCAATCCAAAAGATTAAAAAGATGGTTTAAGAGGAATAAACATGAGGAGATATATTTATTTTATGTATTTTATAGGCTGCCTTTCAGAATTGCCTCTTGAGGCGTCCCAACAAGTTAAAAACAGTCTATGATGTTGAGTAAGAAACCAAGGCAGGAGAGGGTGAAGAGGATGAGTTGTGAATTCAGGAGAACTGAGAACACAAAGTAGGTTGAAAATAAGCAGAAGAGACAAAAGAAGAAATAAAGTGGTGACAAAACACAACAGTAATAAAGAATGAATCCTTGACGTTTCATCAACAAACTATATATTAGTGCGTGGTTGGCATAGCTGCCAAATTTCCCTTTTCTCGCAAGGAAGCCTATTCAGCATAAGGGGATTTCCCTTAAAAAAAAAAGGGAGAACTTGGCAGCTATGGTGGTTGGGTGCTGGTGTAAAACAAAAATCTTGGGGGTCCACCAACCTTTCTGGCAGGTCCCAGGAAGGTTCAGGATTTAAACATCTGTATTAATTAGAGCATACAATGAAGATTACAAAAACCGTGGAAGAACAGCAGTCAGTAAGAGGGTTAGCAAGAAATAAAGACAAACCTGTTCCCTCATTGGTTTCTCTGTGTGCCCTGGTTTCTATATGTCCTCCACAAGCTGTTCTTTCCCAGGGTCAAAGGATAAAGGTAGAGCCCCAAGAGACAGCATGTTCTCAGGCCCTCGATGTTCTCTGCAAGTCTTGTACCTGGTTCTCTCAAGTCTCCTGACCCTGTAAAATGAGAACAGAATATGATAGGGAAGTTAATGGGAGAAGAAAGCCTCAACCCTTTCTGCTTGAGGCTGCATCATTTCTTGCCTCTTTGGGCTTCAGTGGCTAGCACTATTATGTTATAAGACGACCTTACCAACCTTACTATATGCTTGTGAAACATGGACCACTTATAAATGCCATCTCCAACTCCTCAAAAGATTCCATCAACGGTGTCTCTGAAAAGTTTACACATCACTTGGGAAGACAGGCAAACTAATATCAGTGTACTGGAAGAAGCACCAGTGTTGAAGCAATGATTCTTCAACATCAACTTTGTTGGACTGATCATGTTGTGCGGATGCCTGATGGTCATCTTCCAAAGCAACTACTCTATTCCGAACTTAAAAATGGAAAGTGTAATGCTGGTGGTCAACAAAAGAGGTTTAAAGACTGTCTCAAGGCAAATCTTTAAAAATGTAGTATAAACACCGACAACTGGGAAACACTGGCCTGCGAGCGCTCCAGTTGGAGAACAGCCTTTACCAAAGGTGTTGTGGGCTATGAAGAAACTCGATTTCAGGACGCATGGGAGAAACGTGCTAAGAGGAAGGCACGCTTGGCAAATCTACACCATGATCAACTCCCACCTGGAAACCAATGTCCCCACTGTGGAAGGACATCTGGATCCAGAATTGGCCTCCACAGTCACTTACGGACCCATTGTTAAAATCGTGTTTATGGAAGACAATCTTACTCGGCTACAAGTGATCGCCAAAGAAGAAGAAGAAAGAAGTTATAAGACGAGGAGGCAGGCCAGTTACACCCAACAAAACTGTCAAGATGTGAGAATTTCGGCCCTGACCGGCAGAGTAATTTGCCATTTTTGGAGTAATTAAGAAGATACAGAGAATGGTGAAGAGAAGAATAAGCAAAATAATCAATATGAGAATTAAAAGGTCCAAGAATAAGAGAGGGGAAGGAATTAGCTATGAGCCAAAGAACACGAGTAATGCAGAGAATAGAATATGGGAAGATATGAGTACCACAAATTTGAAATTCACAAAGAAATGAGAAGGGGGGTGGGGGGGGAGAGAATATGAAACTGGTAAGGGGGGGGACTACAAGCACCACCATGCTCTGTAACATGAGTGGGAAAAGGGAAAGCAGATTAACTAAAGAGTGGCAGAAGTAACTCAAATGAAGAGTTACCTTTCTCAATAAGGGCAAACAATGACAGAAACTGGGATTAAAACTCTGTAAAAGAATTGTTTCATAAGCCAAAATATGCCACTGAGTGTCATTGGACAAAAATAGTATTAGGAAATGAGATTGAGCAGGGACTAAGATTAGGTAAAATATCACCAGCAATAAAAAGTAAGAAGAACAGCCCCTCATAGAAAAACTGCAAAAAAAATAAATATCAGTAGATATGGCAAAGGGTAAAACCAGTGAAAGGACCACAAAACATTTGGTACAGTAGGGGAATAGGGTGGAGGAAATCAAGAGTTCCAAAAATGGGGGGATTACTTGGGACTTTCCTTGCCTCTCCTCAAAAGGGGTAGTAATGAAGTTGTGATGTAGCTTACTTGCTCCATTGACTTCAGTGAGCTGTACGTGATTAGCTAAAATGGCCAGACTGTTAATAAGATAAAGTTTAATGCAAGTAAGAAACATAGCCATCTATTAACATTAAACTATGTAAAATAACAAACCTTCTTTTCTTACTATATAAATAAGTAAAGAAGAAAATGAAAAGTTTAATGGATAAAATGTTTTGGGGTACTGTATCTTTTTCTTGTTTTCAAAAGCTAACATATTTACCTTATAAAATGTTCTGGATTCTTCGGGTTTTATGCATAATAGAATGTTGGCATACATTTATGTTCATATTTTCAGCATTTGTTTTATTACAATGAAAGTAGTGCACATACTAAACCAAGAAATAGCCATTTCCTTCTAGGAAACTTGGAAGATCAACTTTCTTTATAGTGCTTGGATTCTGAAGATGGTACCAGCACAAGAATGTGTCTTCCTCTGGAAGCTGGTTTCACATGGTGGCTTAGATTTTCCCATCTTTGTATCTAGCACCATTTGAAATCAGTGTTCTAGGAGCAAGAATTACAGCACTGGATCCAGAGAAGAACAGGAAGCAAGAGCACAGTAGTCACCAAATTTAATTTGGTAATATTCATATGTCTTTCTCTGTGTCTCAGTAAGAGAAAATGTTTAAAGCTGTAGCTTAAGTTATAGTTAACTGTAGTTAAGTTAAGGGACCCAGGTGGCGCTGTGGTTAAACCACTGAGCCTAGGGCTTGCTGATCAGAAGGTCGGCGGTTCGAATCCCTGTGACGGGGTGAGCTCCCGTTGCTTGGTCCCAGCTCCTGCCAACCTAGCAGTTCGAAAGCACCTCAAAATGCAAGTAGATAAATAGGAACCGCTACAGCGGGAAGATAAACGGCGTTTCCATGTGCTGCTCTGATTTGCCAGAAGCAGCTTTGTCATGCTGGCCACATGACCTGGAAGCTATACGCCGGCTCCCTCGGCCAATAATGCGAGATGAGCGCGCAACCCCAGAGTCGGCCACAACTGGACCTAATGGTCAGGGGTCCCTTTACCTTTACCTAAGTTATGCCTAGAGTACAAGAAAATACATTGTAGTACAGAGTGGCTGCCATTCTACTGCTTGCATGCAGCAGTGAAAGCTGCAAATGGAGAGCCCACTGCACTTGGTGAGACATGCAAAGAAATTAGGCTTGGGGAAAGCAATCTATGGTGGAACTGCGGCAACTTCCTATGAAGGGGGTTGGGATCCAAAGACATCTGGTCCGCCTTTTCCCACCTCATCACCAGCAGTACATCTATGCAGAGCTTTCCACGGGGGTACTGGGGACTCTTCTGGGGGTATATGTGCTGCCTTGCTGGTGGAGCAGCAGTTAGGCATACTCTGAAGAACCCTCAGCCAACTTCCAGCTAGCCGTCAGATTGCTTCATTTTATTTGCATTAATTTCACCACCTTTCATTTTCCTGCCATAGTTATTTGAATTCCATCAGCTTTCACACAAAAAACACTGTTGCATGCAACTTTAATGGGTATTCCATAAAAATGTAAAAGTGAGGAAATTTTGAATATAACATCCTATTTGTTTCAAATTAGTGCATGCTTAAGTACCAATAGTAATGTGGGAAATTTACATTTTACTTTTGGCTATTTGAATGTTGGTGGTGATAAGTCATATAATTAGGAACAGAACATTTATTGAGTACTATAACCATATTTTTCAGGCCAGCGTCTTCCAAACTCAAAGTAAATACCTAGTAACAAGATGCATTGACTAACAATGACCATTGTTCAAAGTTTCATAGGCTATGATCTGAACAACTTGCAAGTACTCATAACAGCCAATATGGAACTGGAAAAAACATCTCTTACACAGGCTGACCGATTTCTCTTGGTGTTCAGAGTCTTAGTTTTTGTCTAGCACCATTTGAAATCGGTTATGATGTAGGGGGAAAAGCAACTGCAATGGATATGCAGAGTGTGCTGAAAAAGCTCTATGAAGAGATGCCTTTAAAAGACTGATAAGACTATTGCTTTTGTGTCTCTTGTGTGGGCAGATATTGCAGTAACTATCTAAGTTCCATTGCAATAGAATATCTGTGGGCTTCACTGTCTAAATCAGGCATCCCCAAACTTCGGCCCTCCAGATGTTTTGAACTACAATTCCCATCATCCCTGACCACTGGTCCCGTTAGCTAGGGATCATGGGAGTTGTAGGCCAAAACATCTGGAGGGCCGCAGTTTGGGGATGCCTGGCCTAAATCCTCTAGCTGGAGTTGTTGGAGATGATAGTACTGTTATTCTGGCTGTAGACTTCAAAGTGCTCTGTTAATCCAGCCCTGTCAGTAGAACTGTACCAAATGCAAACATTTGGGCTAGATTATTCCTTAAGGCTTATTATTATTTCCATCTTGTTTTGGCTACCTTGTTTCAATATCATTTTCCCTGGAGTACTGATGACACTCTAGCCAGCCAAATTTGACTGTGTAATGTCAAAGACGGGAAATAAAGCAGGGGCCAGCAAACTAAGGCCCAGAGCCCGGATGCGGCCCACTAGGCTCGTTAATCCGGCCCTCATACCTTGCGGACCCTGCTGCCCACTCAGTCAGTCCCCGTGCTAAACCATAGCAGCGCGGAGGCTGATTACCACAATGCTGGCGCGGCTTCGGATTGGCTGCAGGAAGCTCCTGCAGCCAATCCAAAGTCATGGACACCTCCGGGCGATGCCCCTTCCTTCCCGCTGAGGCAGCCGTGTAGCCAAGAGCCGAGCAGGAGAAAGCGGCATGGGCTCTACACTCTGCAGACCCCTGGTCGACGTAGAGGATGACGACGCTGCTAAAGACGAGGCAGCGGTGACAGCTGTGGCACGAGAGGGAGGGTCTGGCCCCCACACAAAGTATGAGGGACAGTGGACTGGCCCCTTCCTGAAAAAGTTTGCTGACCCCTGAAATAAAGACAATTCAGAGTGAAGCATATGCTTCATCCTACTGCTGGAATGCTTTACTTTCATTTATATGTGCATGTGTGCACATCAGCAATATATGCATAATAAACATATATTTAACGCTGGACAAGCCAGTTTCACTCACAGATTTGCTAGACTTAGAAGAAAATGGCTTGAGGGAGGTAATACCGTATTGGCCCGCATATAAGCCACATGCTCCCTCACTGGTTGGCCTGCACATGCTCCCTCTCCCCACCGCCAACCAGCTGGGAGGCAGGCATGCCGCTCCCCCCAACACCAAGCAACTAGGCAGCATATGGTAAAAAGTCGTAAATATAACCGCACTTTAACTTTTCAGGGTCCGAAATTGGGGAAAAAGTGTGGCTTATATTTGGCCCAATACATTTGGTACATGAAGGTGAACCAGACATGTCACTGACCATTCCTCTGCACCAAATGAGAGAAGCACTGTAGTCGGTTTGTACCAGAAAGAACTATGTTGCAACTGCAAGAGGATTTTTTTTAAAAAAAAAAACATGACAAACAAATACTTGGAAAAAAGAGACAACATGGGAATACAAGAGTTTTGAATGAATGTTGCCCAAATTCTTAGCAGTAAAAATAGTATGGAAATGTCCTGTGTAAAACCAAAATTGCACCAGTATTTTGAATCATTCACTACTACTGACAGGCAGCAGACACAAAGTTAGGGCTGCTCACTCAGCCAAATCATTTTTTATATTCCATTTGGTAATATTTGTAAGGAACAGAATTGAAAATAAAGCAACTATAATGCCCTAAAGAGGCCCATCAAACCGCCACTTTGTGGAATGTTAACCTTTTTATTTACCCAGGCTTTTCCTGTTTAACTTTACTGCTATATTTTTAACTCCTCTTTTTGTTACACTTTGTTGAGTTGTTGGTTTTTACTGAAAATTGCCCTATGTTATAATAGAAAACATTTACAAACATAAAATATTTGTTTGCTTACTTTAATCTGCTGCAGACAGAGGCTCAATGTCACCTCAATGTTCCATTGCTCAACATTCCCACTGCACTCCCCCCCTCCTGCCACGTCATAGAAAAAAATAAGCTTGTGTTGTCCAGAGCTGGACTTGTGGTTTGTTTGTCTCTAAACAAATCATGAGCAATAAGCTAAGAACAAACCCTGGTAATTGTTTGGAGCTAAACAAACCATGAGATTGTGTTCAGACAACACAACGCAGATCCTGGCTCATCTGCTGTACGACAGAAGCATGGGGACTTTGGAGAAGCATGGACCAGCACTCTGCAGCTTTACATTAAACTATACTCTTTTAAACTATGGTTTAAAATGTAATGTGCAGATTGAGCCAGAGAGACTTTTGTACTAGAAAGAAACTTAAGAGGTTTCTTCCTCTCTCTTTTTACAACAATGAAGTAGTATATAATTTTGTTAAGCAAATTAAAAATTTAATTTGTAAATTCTAGTATGTGCAGAAAATGCAAAATGAAATCAGCAGAAATTTTTAAACCTGTGATATAAACTAACACTATATGGCACTGCTGTTTTACTTTTGTAAAAATTTGTGCTTTGTATGTCGTTTACAAATCATTCAGTTTTGCTACTTTAGTCCTCAGCAACACCATCCATTCCCAAAACTCCATTTTATTTTTCTTTATATATTTTTCTGGAATGTAAAATCACATTGAGAATGATGGTGCCTATTAAAGTAAATGAATTCTATTGCAAAATAATACAAAACTGATTTTGTTGTCTCATTCCAATCTGTGTGTATATTTCCTAAGTTTCTAAGGAGATGCAAACAAAAATACACTTCCTTTTTTCTTTTTTGCAATAGCTGCTGGGGGGAGGGGGACAATTTTAATCTGAAATACAGATTAGTGCTATTGGAACTGAATCCAAGGCCCACTTTCACAAAAATGCTATTTGTGTTTTCAGAAGCTGTCGTGTTCAAGTGTTAACAATTTATTGAACTTTGAACACACCTGTGGTTCTACAGCCTTCTTTGGTATCATCCTCAGGTCATTATTAAATAGGATGTGAAACCTGATCATAACAGCACCTCTCCAGTCAGAACTGTTAACCTGAAATGTAGTCCTTGGGGAAATAAATTCTAGAATTTTGTTGGAAACCGCAATATTTTCACAAAAAAATTGTTTTTAAGTAGCCATGACAACAGGCAAACAGCTTTTCCAGCTTTTTTTCTAGTTATGCGGCATGATGTACTTTAAAAACTGGTTCTCAGTCTCAGCGAATATCGCTGAGTTGTAATGGCAGGTGTTCTACTAGGTGGAAATTGGGAACCAGACAAAAAAAGGCGGGGGAATGTTGGTCTTACCAGTGAGGAGTTCCTTTTCTACAGTGGTAAGGGATATTCTTGTCTGGGCTTCTCTTCCCACTTCAGAAAACATGACTTACGCAAATCAGGTATCTGTCATGCCCTGACTGGGAGAGAGCTCCACCCTCCCTCAGTGCTGGGACATAGTCATGGGGCTGCAGAGTATAGGTCCTTTGCTGTGTAGCTTACTTAGAAAAGTGTCCAACAGAAAAAACATGGAAAGTAGAGAACAAAATAGCCTCCAGAACAGAAGAAACGGACAAACCTACCCAAGTCCATTTTCAATGCATTCTCACCTGGGAGGTAAGCTTTCCTCCTACCACTGACCATGCCCTATCTGGAAAAAAGAGCAGCATTTCATAGTCTAGGCTAGGGTCCAAGCTGTTCTTCCTACTCTACCTAACAAAAGCCAGTCAGGCAAATTTGAAGGTGTGGTTATCTCTTTCCATGATTTCAGATCTCTTTCCATGATTTCAGAATGGTGTTAAACTGCTCCTGTCTATTTCTAATCTACGGATCTCAACATTCTTGGGGTGTCTAAGAAAATGTAAGAAACTCATGTTCAAAAGAACTCACATTTCACAGAAGAAAAATTAGATGCTTAGAATCTCCCCTTTTTTTAAAAAAAGGCTAAACACATACTGTACATACAGTCTTGGCAAAAAAGCACCCCTCTTTGGATTCTGTGGTTTTACATAATAGCATAATAACAATCAGGTTCTTAGCAGGTTCTTAAAATTAGGTAAATACAACCTCAGATGAACAACTTGACCGTCATGATTTATTTAACAGAAATAAAGCTGTCCCCATGACTGCACACTCCCCTTGCAACAGAGAAAACCCCCAATAAATCCCCCCCTTAAAAAGGAGCTTAATCCCTTCAACTAAACAACAAAAACATGTATATTAGTAACTTCATTTTATTTTTAAATTAAATTGGATGTTGTGGGCATGGGGAGTTGGTTGGTGTTACACTGGGATCCCAGCTATCATTTGAAGAGCCAGATATGGTCTTGAAGACAAAAATATCTGAATGGTAAACTGCTGTTCCTTGCTGCTGAATGGCTCTTTTGGTTGATATCTGCATGGCTCCACCTGACTTGCTTTTAGGCCTGAAATCCAGGCCCTATTTGCCCAATTCAAGGCTGCTATTATTATTACTACCGTACTTCTACCACCACCATTCATCAGAAGGTCTGAGCACAGTTTACAACAAATTAAAAACAGGTGAAACAGATTATAATCACAAGAATCACCACCCCTGAACTTTTGAGTGTGATCTGTGTTCTCTCAAATCTCATATTCATAGCACTCTGGCTAGATTTTTTTAAAAAGGAGGGGCCTAGATTAGTACAGTACAGCGAAGGACTGTTGACACAACTCAACTTCACTTAAATTTGCACAGCAATTCTGCCTCACACTATTTAATACAAAATGGTAAATGGAAGCAACATCTGCAAGGAGGTGGAATGAAAACATACCAAAATGCATGAGATATTGCGTATTACTCCACTTGGCATTACTACAGACTCGTGTTTACCCTGAAACAGATGTGCAGAGGAAACTTTCTTCTTGAGTTTTTTTTAAAGGTGTTTTAATAGAACTCTTGCTATTAGAAGGTAACAGTTGGAATACTGGCAGCTGCTCAAAAGCAGAAACAGAGAAACCCAGGACTATTTTATTGCAGTGATTTAGCAGAGGCATTTTCCACCCTCCCTTCAAAACAAGCAAAGGCAGTTCATACTGAAAGGTCTTAATGTGAGAAAAATCTGCGCTGCAAATGCTTCCTTCAGTAGATTTTGTGGGTGAGTCCCGAGTGTGTTTCACAACAACCCTGCCATGTAGGTGGCAAGTATTGTTATTCCTAACTTGCAAAAGGGGGTCAGAAAGATCAGTTCTACTCAAAGGAAGACCCATTGAAATTAATGAAGAAGGGGACCCACCATAATCTTTTATTGTTTAAAATTCCTACTGCAGAATATATGCATTCAGCTGTTTCCTATTTTAGTTGAAAGGCACCTTGAGTCCCGCCAGGGGAAAAGGCGGGAAATAAATAAATAAATAAATAAATCTACTACTACTACTAATAATAATAATAATTATAATAATAACGGCAGCCATGTATTGCAATCTAGCATTATTGTCCTTACAATGTAGGGAGATCCGTGATGCAATCCAGTGTTTCACAACCAACATGGGGCGGGGAGAGGCTGACAGAAAATAGCTTGCAACAGACCTGTAGCCGACAAAATGAAGGAACACTTCGGTCCAGCCACTCGAAGCTCTCATCCCAATGAAAGGCCAGAAGAGGGTAGGAACCTGACGACGCCCCGCCGCTCCTCCTGGCGGCAGCTGAGGAACGCAGAGACGGGAAACGTCAGCACGGTCCGCCACAGAGATAATAAACAACAGAGTGGACTTCACTGCCTTGATAAGGCATTTCCGGTCTCACACGGAGCCGTGATTTTTAAACTACAGAGCTGCCCACGGGATCCAAGATTCTACTGTAACAGTGGCAGGGCAATAAAATAGACCCAACAAGTGGAAGAGGAGAGTAACAGAGATTTAATTTTCTTCTATTTGCATTCCAGATGGTTTGCTGCACTTAATAGACAAGCATTAGTGTTATTTAAAAAAAAACAGATTTTTCACATCAGCATTGTTTACTAATGAACTCAGATATGAACATAAGGTAGACATCAAAATAATCGCACTTCAATTTTCCCATCCCGACCCTTCTTACTGCACCTACGCAAACAAAGCAGATTTTGTATTTTCTGCTTCTTTGACTACTGTTCTTTACTCCAAATTTCTTCCTCCAATAACTTCTGAAAGGGTGATCAAGGCTTGGATTAGCTGAGAGCCTCCCCCACCCCACTCAGAATAAAAGAACATTGAAAACCTGAAAGCAACCATAAGGTGAGAAACATGCACGCATAGTTTTTCTCTGTGTTTTCAGCAATTCGCCAATGGGGGTAGGGGATGGAGGCCATATTGGTTCTACTTATTCGGGTTGTCGATCTGCTAAAACCATGTTTAAAGATGCGAGATGCATTTTAATGATGGGAATATAATACACGCTGGGCTTTCAAAATGCTTCTGATAAAGTTCCTTATTGAAGACTAGGCTTGCCAGTTACCAGATCCTGAGCAATAATTGCAAATGAGAGTGCAGCAAAAAAAATAGAAGTAAAATTAAAAGGGTATCCATGCATAGAGATCTGTCTGTTCACCGGAAAGGCTCCAAAGCCCAACTGGATCTACAAGGGAAGGCCACCTGTTAGCCATATCCCCCCCCCCAACATCAATGACAGATGTAAATTGTTAGAATTTGCCAACATATTCAAATTCATATGGTAGCAATAGACCCTGATTCAATATTATACATAACATATGCATGTTGTTGTTTCACTTTGGGAGCCTTTTCAGCTGAAGAGTAGGTAAAAATGCTTACCACTAATACTAATAATTAAAATTTGCAGTCAAATGTTGATATAGCTGGAAAGGCACAACTTTCGTAGAAACTGGGATTAAAGTTGTGGGGTAGATCAATTTCTAGACCATGAGACTCATAATCTGAGGACCTGGGTTGGAACCTCACAATGGGCAAAAAGATTCCTGCATTGCAGGGGGTTGGACTAGATGTGCAACCTGGGAGTCGTTTTGGACTCACAGCTGTCCATGGAGGCGTAGGTTAATTCTGTATCCAGGGCAGCTGTCTATCAACTCCATCTGGTACGCAGGCTGAGACCCTACCTGCCTGCAGACTGTCTCACCAGAGTAGTGCATGCTCTAGTTATCTCTCGCTTGGAGTACTGCAATGCGCTCTATGTGGGGCTACCTTTGAAGGTGACCCGGAAACTACAATTAATCCAGGATGCGGCAGCTAGACTGGTGACTGGGAGCAGCCGCCAAGACCACATAACACTGGTCTTGAAAGACCTACATTGGCTCCCAGTACGTTTCCGAGCACAATTCAAAGTGTTGGTGCTGACCTTTAAAGCCCTAAACGGCCTCGGTCCAGTATACCTGAAGGAGCGTCTCCACCTCCATCGTTCTGCCCGGACACTGAGGTCCAGTGCCGAGGGCCTTCTGGCGGTTCCCTCGCTGTGAGAAGCCAAGTTACAGGGAACCAGGCAGAGGGCCTTCTCGGTAGTTGCACCCGTCCTGTGGAACGCCCTCCCACCAGATGTCAAAGAGAAAAACAACTACAGTACCAGACTTTTAGAGGACATCTGAAGGCAGCCCTGATTAGGGAAGCTTTTAATGTTTAATAAATTATTGTATTTTAATATTTCTGTTGGAAGCTGCCGAGAATGACTGGGATTATTATTATTATTATTATTATTATTTATAGATGACCTTTGAGGGCCCACCTTTGCAATTCTAAGATTCTATGGTTCATCTGAGCTTGATCTCTATGGGTTGGAGATTAAAATGATGTTTTATGGATAGTAGCTTTCACTGCATGTAGCTGACCACTAGATAGCAGCAAAGAATTATCCAGAAGCCTTTATTTTGGCTTCTGGGGAGTCTTTTTGAATGTAATGTTTCTTTGGTTTATTTTTCCGACTCTATTGGGTGTTCAGTAGACGGGGTTTTATCCTTCATTGCCTTCTGATTCCAATAATTACCCTTCCTTCTGATAAGTAGCTATTCTGATCCAATAATTCTTCCTTCCCACATATCCACAAGTTTATTTTCCTTCAAATCCTTGTTCACCAACATGATTGTACATGTGCTATTACTCTCCAAAATTTAAATTGACTACACATGGTAATCTCTGGGTATAATGGGTCCCTGCCATGTGTAGGGTTGTGTAAAGAAAGTTTTGATTTTAGCCTTGTGACAGTGTTTTGGTGGACAGCTTTGTATATGATTGTACCTTACAGAATCATAGAATTGTAGTGCAGCTTATTTGCAGGGTCAAGGGGGTGGGCCTTTTGGTCCTCTGCAAATCAGCTATAAAATTAAATGAAAAATCTAGTAACCAGCAAAGACTACAGACCAAAGGAAAGTACTGTAATATGAAAATGTGATTTTAAAAAATTATTAAATTTATTAGACACTTGTCACTCAAAAGTCTCCAAGTGACTTAAAGTAAAGCGCTCAATTAGGGTGTGGTTAAAGAAAGCAAAAATGAAAACATTTAAAAGGAACAGGAGCAAATCAACATATACCCTTGAAGTTTTTAGCAATTTATACTTTTATTTACTTTCTCAACGAGAAGCATATTATATGTCAGGCAGTTATTCCTAATGGTTTAAATACAGTGGTACCTCTGGTTAAGAACTTAATTCATTCTGGAGGTCTGTTCTTAACCTGAAACTGTTCTTAACTTGAGGTACCACTTTAGCTAATGGGGCCTCCCACTGCAGCTGCGCTGTGGTGGCGCGATTTCTGTTCTCATCCTGAAGCAAATTTCTTAACCCGAGGTACTATTTCTGGGTTAGCAGTCTGTAACCTGAAGCATCTGTAACCTGAAGCGTCTGTAACCCGAGGTACCACTGTAACAGTATTTCTGCAATAAGATTAATTTTACAGAGTCTGTTTCTACTTGGGATTTTTAAAATATAAGTATTAATGTTACCAGTATTTAAAAATCATATGGCACAAATGTGGCATTGTTCCTTTAAGGGAGCAGGTGAAGGCTGCCCCAGCTAATATACAGATGGGATCTGGGGCGAGTGTATCATATATTTGGCCCAGGGGGTTATAATAGCATTCCAGACTTTTTGTGTGTAAATGTTTTGAAATTTTAATGTCATATACAGTGGTACCGGTACCTCGACTTACGAACAACTCGATGGGGGTAATGGCCGCGCGCTTACGAATGTCTCGACATTCGGGGGGAAACCGCAGCAGTTTTTTAGATAGGGTTGCTTCGAATTTTTCTGTTTCCAATGCATTCCTATGGGAACGTGCGTTTCCAATGGCGTTTTTCGACTTACGAAGGTGCAGTATGTGATTCAGCAGAGAATTATGCGGTAGGAAGTAACTTCCTTTAAAGGAAAATGGGTTATGTTGGAAGAATAAAAGCATGCAACTATCCTGGAAAGGATAGTGTTCTAGGTGGAATCTGATAGTTTTTTTTCTAAAGGAATTAGAATTAACTTTCATCTGTAGGAGATTGAAAATGACATTGTTGAAGCTGAGGATTTACTGGTGATCTGTGGTATGTATTGTTGTTGTTATTTTGTATATGGCTGAAAATTAACGTTAAGTATATTAGGATTTCATTTGTGGTGCAGACTACTATTGCAAGATTCTAACACAGTATAATTTTAGTCAAGGACTAGTAACTGCCTAAAAAGGTACAGGGACACACACTATCTACACACCATTTATAAAGCAGAGATTTAACATATCACATTGATACATATGCATGATATTTCTTACAATCTAAAATCTTTGATTCACAAACATACAAAAATATCTTCATAAATTTATACAAGTTATAAGATTCAGATTTAAAACAGTGGTCAGTGTAAACCAAATGCATCTGAAACATAAAGTCTTACCCCAGAATGGCTTTTGTGAACTTCTAAAATCCAAAGAGATTGAAAAAAGCAGCCGATTGTTACTCTGGAAAACCATCATGGATAGTAATGACATTCTCCTGTTTACAACAGAAGGACTACTACTGTATTTGGATATATTGGATTGTAAGAGGTTTTTAATTAATTCAAGGTAATCCCTTTTCATTACAACGGAGACTGACATCGAAGCAGTCTCAAAGTGGAATGACAGCGAAGCAGTCTCAAAGTCTTTTGACTCCGGGGCAGGGGGTGGGATACAGCCCTGGTTGGGTTTCTTCTGCTCTATAGCATTTAATGATGTGTCCAACATCTTTATGCTATACATTTCTCTAACAGCAGAAGACAGTGACAGTGCAGTTGAGCATATACACGGTGTAATGACATGAGGGCATGGGGTAAGTTGCAATGACTAGACATTAAGGAGAAGAAAGAAGAAAAGTCAGAACAGATGTGGCATTTTCAGAGATACTGTAACCTGGATTTCTTTTAACATTTAGTTCTATCCTCAGAGGCTGTTGGGGAATGCAGCAGTTTGTTCATATAGAATTCCACACGGTGCTGCCGCAGCAGCATTTGTTATTACACAAGTCACTTTTCCAAAGAGGTATGAAGATTCAGGAGAGCTTAAGCATCTTTGATATTCTAGGTGTATCATTTTAGCAGTCGTTTTAGAATAGCTAGAGTAAATGAAAAAAGAAAATAAGATTTTAAGCTTCGCACAGCTCCTAAAATTAACTGCAAGTCCTATACTTTAGCCTGAGGAAAGTAACAACAAAACAGTATACTTTTAAGGGTGAGTAAAATAATTTTGCAACATTAGTGCTATTTTTGCCAAAAGTACTACTTTTGGTTTTCCCCCCAGTAACTTACAGCAGTGGCATAGGAAGCCGCTCGGGCACCCGGAGCTGCAAACATAATGCGCACCCGGGGGCAGGGCATCACTATGTAGCGCACATGCGCAGTGTTGATACATATGGCGCATGCGTCACTACGTACGACACATGCGTCGCAACGTAGCAGGGTGCCGGAGGCAGCGCTGCTCGAGCTGCCCCTCAAAAGACAGAGCTAGGAGCGGGCCGCCCCCTCCGCTCCCCCCCCTTGCTATGCCCCTGACTTAGAGCATGATTCAACCTACAAGCCCTGCTAGAACAAGGATAGCTCAGTTGGTTAGAGCATGGTACTGATAATGCCATGGTTGTAGGATCGATCCCTGTATGGGACAGCTGCATATTCCTGAATTGTAAGGGGCTGAACTAGATTATCCTCAGGGTCCCTTACAACCCTACAGTTCTATGATAATGACACTGGGCAAGCTCTCGACTCTTAGGTATCCTATTTTTTAGGGATATTGTGTTACTGTTAATTTATATAGTATGCCGCATTTCAGCCAAAAGACATACCCAGGGTGACTGTTGCAAGGCTAACACTCTCTCAGATTCTTGGAGGAATGTCAAAACTTCTAACTCTGAGAACTCAAGTAAAGACACACAATACAGTCGTACCTCTGTTTACGTATCCCTCCGAATACGTAAACTTTGGGTTGCGAACATGGCAAACCCAGAAGTGTATACTTCCACGTTACACTGCGTGTGCATGCACAAAAACACTCGATTGTGCCGCGTGCATGTGCAGAAGGTCGCCTCCGGTTGCAGACTTTTTGGGATACGGCCGGGCCTCTGGAACGGATCCCGTCCGTAACGGAGGTACCACTGTATACCGTAACTTTGTACCAGGGCTGTCCTTCCTATTGGGCTGACTGGCGCGGTGCGCCAGGGTGCCCACCCAGCAGGGGGCGCATCAAGGGGGCCCATCAAGGAGGCATATGGAGCCGCCCGCACCTCCGCCTTGCCCGCTCTTGCCCGTCCTTTCTTGCTCTCTTGCTTGCTGATCTTTTGCTGTCATGATGCTCTCCTGCAGCCATTTTGTTATCTTAATGTAATTTTGCTGCCTGCTGACTCTCAGCCAGGAGTACTTGAGTTCAATCTCCATATGAGACAAACTCAGACTTTCTTGTGTAACTATTAAGTAAAGCTTGCCTTTCAGGGATCAAATCATGAACTGAAATGTGAGTAAACGTTTTGTTACTTTACTGAGAAAGACTCTTGTGTCTTTATTCTTGTAAGAAGGATTAAAGGGGACACCAGGAAATCATCTTAACTAAGAGATTCAAACAAATATGCAAACTAGCTTCCAGCTATATTGAGGGGAAATTGCTCTGCTACATCACTCACTAGCACAAGTGAAGAAGGATAATACCGTACTTACTCAATATATCCTTTCCTGCTATCCTTAACATTCCCACACTAATTACCTCATAGGGTTGTTGAGGTGATAAAATGGAGAGGGGGGGGGAACCATGTACTGCACCATGAGCTACTTGAATGAAAGGTGGAATATAAATAAATGAATAAAGCTAACCAACAACATAAACTATGACAGTTCTAACTGCAGGTGCATGTAATTAAACCATGTTTATAGTGTCCAGTTTTTAAGAAAAAAGCTTGGGATGGGACATTTCAGAGCAGACATGGGGAGAGGTGCTTAACTCTTACCAGTTCTGCTGTTTTCCTACCTCAAATCCCTGCCTCTACCCCATTGAGAGTTCAGATTCCAGGTTTAATTTAGGGCAGAGAAGCAGTAAGAAGGGTTCAACGACTCCTTTTTTCCTTTACACTTTATTTTATTTTAAAACAGCTGTTAGATTTAATTACATGCTTCACATGCAAATGCTTAATTCAGCCCAGAGTCTTTCATTTAAGTATTAGTATTGTAGGAATTTAATTTTAAATATATTTAATTTTATTTATATATGATAATGATTTTCACATTCATAACTATACATACATTTTAAGGTCAAATAAACACTCTGAAATAGAGGCTTGCAGAACTCTCAAAATAAGGCTTAAAATGGTAAATGGGCCCGACCATCAGGTCCAGTCGTGTCCGACTCTGGGGTTGCGGCGCTCATCTCACTCTATAGGCCAAGGGAGCCGGCGTTTGTCCGCAGACAGCTTCCGGGTCATGTGGCCAGCATGACAAAGCTGCTTCTGGTGAACCAGAGCAGCGCACGGAAACGCCGTTTACCTTCCCGCCAGAGCGGTCCCTATTTATCTACTTGCACTTTGTGGGAGAAAGTGCAAAATAAGGCTTACTATCTTATAAATGTAACCCAGCTAGGTGGGCTGGAGGTAGGCTATAGGCTTGTCTGAAAACATATTTTTATCATGCAATTAGATCTACTTTGCATGTGCTTATGCTGAGTAACTAGAATAAAGCCTTGTTTTAACAAACAATGGGTTAAATGTTAAAGATAAAAAGCACTTGTTTCAGCATTATAATTGTTGTTGTTGTTTCTTGAATCTGTAGATTTCCCTGGCATCTAGTATTGTGGGGGCTAAAATATCAAGGGCCCACAAGCTTAATACTGTATAGGAAAATTAAAAAGACACTGGGAAAGTAAGGATTACGCTCCTCAGTCTCAACCCTGGAAATTAAAATTCAATTTCATCAGTTAAATCAACTAAAGGATTATTTAGTCATCAACTAACTGAAGTGATTGAATCACCAAGCTCTTACATGCACAGGAGTGGAGTGCCTTATGCTACTCTGGAGGACCTGCACCCCATTTAGGTGTGGGCTTTCTGGGAGCTATACGGCTTTATCCCCAAAAGAAAGTGCTTAATAGCCACTGAATGAATGCACACCTTCTCGGATAAGAGATCTGGTCCCCCAGGCCCCCTTTTCTGTGTACATAATGTGTGTGGTGGTCCTCAGAGGTGCAAAGAAGAAAGGAGAGTAAGAGTTTGGTACAGTCTTACCTTTATTTGGAACACAAGGTCGTGTAAAGCGATTGGGCTGGCAGCCATAAGAAAACAAGCAAACATGCTTTAAGAAAAAACAGGGAAAAGTCACCTTAAGAACCCATTCACTGGTTTACTTTGAGATAGTAAAGAACAGAATGCACATGATTTCATCACATTTCTTTTCAAATATGCGGAACCATTTGAAATAGCTACTTTGCCATGATTTCCAGACATACTACTTCATAGACAATATGTGAATTCCCCCTAATTTTGTAACCATATGGTAAAAACCATAAAACTTCCTTGTATCATTTCTTCTGGAAAAGTACAGCAAGGGAATTGAAAACAAAAATGAATACCTGTAATCTGTATAACAATAAACCTCCTGAACAAACAATGGATAAAATTGTAGTTTGCTTCAAGAAATTATTGGAAAACCATCCATGAGGCAATACAACTGAGACTATTATTCAGATTTTGGAAAGAGACAATGATTATTCTAATAACTGAATCAGGGAAACATTGTCCACACCCTGAGTTTTACAAACTAGTTCTGCTTCTTAAAGAAGAATTTATTATAATACAGTTTCATGTGTTAACTCAAATTAGGCACAGGTAGGTAGCCGTGTTGGTCTGATGTAGTCGAAACAAAAAATAAATAAATCCTTCCAGTAGCACCTTAGAGACCAACTAAGTTTGTCATTGGTATGAGCTTTCGTGTGCATGCACACTTCTTCAGATACCAAGAAAGAAGTGTGCATGCAAACGAAAGCTCATACCAATGACAAACTTAGTTGGTCTCTAAGGTGCTACTAGAAGGATTTTTTTTTTGTTCAGATTAGGCAGAATTTATTCAAAATAGGAAAATATCAGCCAATATATAGTGACATAATGTCATCAATCCAGCAAATACAATATAGTCAATAGTGTTTCAATAGTTTCATTTTTAGAAAAGGCAATCAATCCACTTTGTGGATTATCAAAAACTCCTGGAACTGATTTTGGACGTGAGAGATGAATTGCGGCAGAACAATATAGAGATTCGCAAAATAAGACAGAACTGTGTGGAAAGTGAAGGTGTTGGTCTCAGTAGAGAATGAACTGAAGCAAGATGAACAAGCACCATCCGGGGGCATTGTAAATGACTTTGCAGAAGAGGAGGAAGATCCATCAGTCCTGGACAATATAACTGAACTTTAAAAAGAGGAGGGAGATGTATAGAATACTGTTCCCCCAGTGGGAGAGGGGTAACAAGACTTATGTTTGATTCAAGGAGTCCTCAAATAAGAACCAGCATGGAACAATGTCCTCCCAGTGAGAGAGGGAGGGCAGAATCCATGCTGGGGCCTGAGCTTAACTGGGGGGGGGGGGATTGAGATAGGGCTGAAAAGTGGAAACATAGCTGGATGGTACTGTGCTACAGTTAGAAAATTGGGGGGGGGGCAGCAGGGGACAAAGAAGGGAGAGTGGTGGACAGGTGGTGAAAGAGTGGGAATAGGGTGAGGAATAACATTGGGTTATTTTCTGATTAAGATGGTCCGAAACACGAATGTTTTATGGAGCTGGTTGATATATCTGGGAGATCCGGAGTCCAGGGGAAGGGGGGTAGAATTAGATAAATGTGGTTAAAGGTTATTATGACAGAAGAAATAACATTTGAATGTATGGAAAATTTTGGGGTATAAATTGTGAAGCTAAAGGAAGAATTAGAGATGGATGGGAAAATAAAGTTAGATTTGGATTAATTAATGAATTATAGGTTGAGGATAGTCAATGTCTTTTTCTTTTCTTTGAGTAGATTAGAATTGGTTGGGAAATAATGGAAAAATTGTGTCAGAATGATTTAAGATGATAAAGGAAAATTGCTTAATTTAGATTTAATGGACCCAGGGGGGGGGGAATCGAGGAAGTCCACAATGTCAAGTTAATGTTATGAATTGATATGTTTTTTTCTTTCTTTTTTCTTTTCTTTTTTTTGATTATGTTTTATTTTTACTTTTTGTGTTAAAATGTTTGAAAATAAATTTTATTTGGGGGAAAAAGAGTTCCATGACCCTTGAGGCCTTATCTGCCAAGCCACAGCCCCACATTCTAGTGCCATTGCCTGCTTGACATGTGTCCTTGAACTGTAATGATACCTCTGTCTTTGCTGGATGGTGAGATATACTTGTAAGAAATCACTGGGTTTTTTGCACGGCTGGATTGTGGAACTTTTGAACAGGTGTCTGGACGCAGTTTTGGGGTGGAGCAAAGCAGACAAGCTGAAGATTAAGACAGGATTGGGATTCTGTGAGTGTCTATTGTTTTGAATAGAGGTATTCAACTGGATCTGGAGATATTTAAACACATTCTGAAAGTCCAAATTTGTAACTTGGGGATCCTCCTAGACTTAGTGTTATTTATGGAAGCACAGGGAACAGAAGTGCCTAAGAGTGTGTTTCATCAATTTCGACTGATGTGCCAGCAACAATTGCATTTGAACGCATTGGACCTATTTGCTTCTGAGCCCAAATAAAGTGTGGGTTTTTACTTTTACAACACTAAATGTTTTGTGGTCAAGTGACTTATCATACTGCCTATGCCAGGGGTGGGAAACCTCCAGCATGTGGGTCAATCTTGGTCTATCAGGTCTGATTTGGTTTCTGAGGTCATTTCTTCCAAACCAAACCACACCCACTTGTTAATCAACTGTTTGGTGCAGAGGCAGGATTCAGTCCTGCTGGGCACTATTTTGCGAGTTCTTTTCCTGTGGGGAAAATACTAGTAATGCATACTCATCCCCTCCCCACCAGCCTGCAGGTCAACTTTGACAGTTAATTGGAAGCAACCACCTGTCAAGCTTAGCCCATGGGGTGGGAAGAAATAAATATCTTTCCCACGGAGCCACAAGCTTTCTCCACCTTGAACATCTATCGACAGTTACAGAAGTCCTGTATGAATGCTCACCAGCAGAGTCAGGTAGGTTGGTGGGCAGAACACAGAATTTATGACGGTAGGCCCAAGGATACAAAACTCTCTACCATGGGAGATGCAGGCTTTGAAAACATTTCTGATGCAGACAATTTTTAAAGTAAGAGGTTATGGTTTTATTGTGTTACTGTAATGGGCATGGTTTGGATTTTATAAGTTAAAAATGCTTAACATCTTTGAATAATGCTCAGCTTTCCTATTGTAAAAGTACGTAGATTCTGCAAAACTCTGGTCCTTGCTTAAGAAATTTGAAAATGCATTTTCAGGTATTTCTTATTCAGTTTCAATAAATTACATACCAAATATAAGCAGTACGAAGACAAAACCTAGAAGAGAGGGGAAATGATTTAAGTGAGCTTCTCACAAAACTTAAATATTAATTAAAAGAAATCCTCATTCACACTGGCAGTGACATCAGAAATAAATTTTAGCTGAAGCACTGCCAATGACTATTAATTTCACACTACAGCTGGTGGACATATTTCAGGGCCAGAGTAGATGTGATGCTAAATGTGTCGCGTTATTAGGTCTTGTTCTTAAAAAGGAGGCATGGGGGGATTTTTTTGTCCACTTGTGTGGGGTGTAACCCTTTCCCCCTCTGGTACTGTCCTGATGAAAATTACTAGCTCAGTTACCAGCCCCAGGAGGAAAGCACCAAATGGCACCAATTACATGGTTTCAAAGGTATATATTCCACCTTTTAAAGCATTTTTTAAATATTTTTGTAAATCAAAACAATGTATAATCACTATAAAAAACATGTCAATAGTATTAACAGCAAAGGATAAAAGCAGAACCAGGAGATTACAACTATCTTAATTAGTTACCACTGAAGGCCAGGAGAATTAAATGTGTTTACTTCAGGGATGCCACTCATATTTCAGGAGGGAATTCCAAAGATGGGGTGTTGCCACAGAGAAACTCTAAGTGGTGGGGCAAGAGGACTCCAAAGATGCAACCTATATTCAGGTTTGTATTGGAGGAGGCTCTCTTTCAGATATTTTAGTCTCAAGACACTTTAGATCTACTAAGGTAGAACCGGCACCATGAGTTACCGGTAAGTATGGAAACAAATCTGAAATCATTGCAATTGATGTAAAACCAGCATACTACGGTCTGAAAGCACATACCCGCCAACTATGTTTTGCAGCAGCTGCAGTTTCCGAACACTCTTCAAGGGCAGCCCTACACCTGTAAGTGACCAAGGTATGTATCACCATGGTCAGAACTATCTTTTCCGGGAAGGTAAGTAACTAGTACACCAGGCAAAACTATGTCACAGCCCTGGAGCTGGATTCATTGTCTTCAATGGATGAGGGTAAAAACTCGGAAGCAGAAGGGGAAAGACCTGCGGGACCAATCCTAGAAGCACTTCCATCAGATAAGTCTGTGGTGCCAGTGCCGCTCCAATATGAGGCTATAGTGTAGCCATCTTCAGACTCTAAGGACTCCATCACAGAGGCCCCAGTTGAGACCAGGGTCTCCCCTGCTTCACTGGAGTAGAAGACTGATGGAACAGGCTGGGGGCCTTTAATTGAAAAGGCACCTTCCAGTGCAAACAGGGCTAGCTGCTATATATGTCTTAGTCTCTGTTTGATGCTTGTTGAAATAACATTTCCTCCTCCCCAACCAAGGTGGGTGGTGAGACCACATCCTACTCAAGTAAAGGAACAATTGGGAACTGACTTTAAGTACCTGCCTCGCTCTCCACCTTGGTCCAATTCATTACTCCAAAGATCTACATGGCCACCTCAGTCCTGACAGTTCTTAATATCCAAAAAGAACAAGGATCCAGGTGGTAAGTCTCAAGCTTCCAAGAAGCTTCTCTACATCTTAAGGTTGGAATACCAGGTATCATTGCAAACTCTGACATCCAAGTATAATAGCAATTTTATCCACAAAATGAAACACGAACACAAACATGACAGTACATGTAGTAGTTCCTTCCCCATCTGGCCATTTGTTTCTGTTTATAATAGTCTAGTTTCTTTTTCAATGTGGCTTTTCATTATAAAATGGAATGTAGGAGAATGCTGTTTGCTTCTAATTGGTTTTAAATATCACACTTCTTAAAGAGTTGCTAGAATAGAAATTTACTTTACTTCAGATCAGAATGGGAAACCTATGGACCTTCAAAGATTGTTAGGATTTTTTAGGAGTTGTAGTAGTCCTGGCTTTATTCTGGCTTTAGATTATCCATTGGTGTCAGGAACAGGTTCCCCAGCCACCTACCGGTATCCTCTTTCCTAGCTCACCCACAGGGACTCTTAATTATTACAGATAGTGCTCCCAGTGGCCTACTGCCAGGTGAACTGCCTATATGCATCAAACTCAAGATAGTAATAGAAAGAAAATCTCCTGTATGAGGAAAAGCAAGAGTGACACCTGAAAAGTGACAGCAGTGTCAGAGAAGTGTTGCTATATATCTACAACTTCATACGTACTCAGATAACAAGATGGAAGTTCAGGTGACCATTGCTTCCCACCAATGTAGCGAATCTCAGATGGCCCTGATAATGTATAGCCAGCGGAACATTGAACAGTAACTTTATCTCCAGGCTCATAGCTGGTTTTCTTCCCCCAGATTATTTTCGCATTAGGGATAGACAGGTAATAAATGTCTGGTGAAGTTCTAACTGAAAACACAAACTATTATAAACAAAACAAAGCAACACTAAAGTCCACATTATTTTCCAAATATTTCATAGTTGAGCTTAACAAAGTGTTGTTGTGGTTGTGGTTTGTGGTTGGAAGGGCTGTAGCTCAGTGATAGCACACTTACTTTGTATGCAAAAGATCCCATGTTTAATTTATGTTATCTAGAGCTGGGAATGCCCCCTGCCCAAAATACTGGAAAGCTGCTGCCTGTCAGTATGGGTAATACTGACCTAAATGGCCCAATAGTCTGACTTGGTTAAAAAAAAGGCTCTTAATTCTTGGTTTGTATACAGCCTGGATAAACAGTAGTGCCTTAGCCTGGCATCAGAAAGCTGACAGTGATGGTGCCGGGTGTGTTTCCCAGGGGAAAGCATTCCACAAACAAAGAGTGACCCACTTAAAAAGCCCATTATTGTGTTGCCACCTCCTACACCTCTTCCAGAGGTGGGTACACTGAGGAAGTCTCTCATTATAACTACAGAGTCCATGAAAGTTCATATGAGCTGACGAAAGTCCCTAAGTTATTGAGGTTCTGAGCAATGTAAGGTTTTATGGCTCAAAATTCGCCATCATCCTTCCTCTACCATCAAGCTGTGAGTAGCAAAGTTAATTGAGTTCTATTTCTTGTTATATTGATCCGATTTGATGTCTCTCCCATTCTTTCAGTTTCTGGAATTGTAGTACATACAATAATGAGCAAAATAGCAACCCCAACTGACTGTTTTTCAAGCAATGTTTTGCTGTGTATACTCCCAGATTAGTTAATTCAAAGGGAAAGGATACAACACTCTGCTTTAATTAATGCAATACATTTCCTTGACAGTAGGCAGACACCATACTACTTTAAACAATTGTTCTGATTAGTTCCTAGACTATCCTTTGAACATAAGGCAAAGCAATGCCTTTTGAATCCAGCTAGCAATTAATCAGTGCAGCTCCTCTTGCATTATATGTGAGCACAAACATAGGGAGGTATTAAATAGCACTATGATGAGTTATTAATTGTGTGGCAAATAAACACAGAAATCACCGCCCATTAGGCACAGGTCAATATGCAGGGGACACACTATTAGTATGTGGGGGAAATGTCAATAGATTAAAATATCTCACTTATTCATTTTACTAAGTACATCACATTCTAGAATTAGAAATCAAACTACTGAATCATTCATTATACACTATTATTCACCTTATAGACCACTATAGGAAAGGAGCAACTGTCTAGAGCAGTGGTTCCCCATTGGGGGTCCATGGATCCCAGAGGGTCAATGGCACCATTTACATAACAAAAACAGAGAGAGATCAAATCATAGAGATATCAAGATTTTCAAAAGTAGGGGGGTCTGTAGTGTGGCTTTTGAAAATCAGAGGGTCCGCTGTATTTAGCTAATTGGGAACCACTGGGCTAGGGAATGGAACCTGATGTGAATAACCCAAAGCGATATTTATACCTATGGGACCCAGGTGGCACTGTGGGTTAAACCACAGAGTCTAGGGCTTGCTGATCAGAAGGTCGGCGGTTCGAATACCTGCCACGGGGTGAGCTCCCATTGCTCGGTCCCAGCTCCTGCCCACCTAGCAGTTCGAAAGCACATCAAAGTGCAAGTAGATAAATAAGGACCGCTCCGGCGGAAAGATAAACGGCGTTTCCGTGCACTGCTCTGGTTCACCAGAAGCAGCTTTGTCATGCTGGCCACATGACCCAGAAGCTGTCTGCGGACAAACGCCGGCTCCCTCGGCCTATAGAGCGAGATGAGCGCCACAACCCGAGAGTCGGACACGACTGGACCTGATGGTCAGGGGCCCCTTTACCTTTACCTATATTTATACCTACAGAAACATGCTTGCACAAGAGGATACCAGGAATTGTAGCCTTGGCATTCTACTTTCATCTCCATGGTTTCATCAGGAAAAGAATACTGCTTATTACAGGTTACAAAAACAGCTGTTCCAATCTTATACTGATGTTGCAATGGATGCACAGTCCCACTTGGAATTAATGGGGCACCGCATAATTCTGGATCAACTGCAACAAAAAAAGTCCCCACAAAAATTGTAAAAAAAACCAGTGTGTTCCATGAGGGAAGATGAAATATAAATGGAAACAAACAAACAAACTTGTTCTAGCTAATTAAAGAACTCACAAGAGGGAAACTGAAATAAGAACTGGCCCTTTATAAACAACACACATTCCCCTCAAAGTGCATTCTGCCAGGATGTCAAATATTCGTTTAACAATTCAACAGTCACACATACTTTGCTAATGCTATCCGACAGGATAAAATTGGGAGAGAATTTGGGAGATGTCCCTTCTGATGTCAGACTTGAATTTATAAAATGAAAAGCACATGTCCACAATTAGTAAACCATCTTTTATCAATAACTGAGGAAGCATAACTGCTATTTGAATGCTTTTATATTCTTACTTTTTTTACATGATGGCAGCGCAGGATACCAGCTACTGTTCGCTTCACATTTAATCAAATAATTTCCCGTCAGAAAGTATCCAATTTTGCATTCAAATGTAATAGTGTTGCCATACGTATATGAATCTCCAAATCCACTTAATATTAATCCATGTTTAACTACTGGATCTTCACATTTCACCACTATAAGCAGACAGGAATATTAAAAAACAAAAACTAAGAAATAGAACATTGCATATAGTTTATTTACATTTTCTCAAATATCAGTATATTCTGTTGAAGCCTTATTAAAAAGTTTGTTTTCTATTAAAAAAACCCAAATACTGATACTCATTGTCTGGCTATACGTTACATTGTGCCCTATATCTTCTATGTCACATGTTCTCTACAAAAGTTGTTACTACCTTGGATATTTAAAATAAATAAAACTAAAACGTGGTGTCACTTGCATTAGAATTGCTGATCTGTATATAATGTTTAAGTTGGTATTCTGAACAATTACATATATATATAGGAATATGCACACGAAAGCTTTTACCCAGAACAAACTTAGTTGGTTAATAATTTTTTAGCTCCAAGTGCTAATAAATATATGGTGACAGATCCAGTACAGAAATGCTAAACAGATACTATGGAAGCCCGATCCATCCATTGACCATCAGACCACAAAGCATGATGAATGGATCTCTCAAATGTTTCAGTTTTGCAGACAAAACATAAATGGCTTTATTCGCAGCTTTAGTCATTATGATTTTTTTAAAAAGGAACTGAAGCTTCTCTCCCAATGCAAATAGAGGCCATATAAGGAAACAAAGCGTGAACCCCACTCCCCATGCCATGATCGTGGATCCAATCTATCTCCAGCCCCCTTTCTGTGTATAACCTGATAAGTGATTCAGTGAAGGGTTAGGATTTGAGCAAACTCATAAATTCATGAATTTAGCCAAAGGGAATTCCCAAATTGGATACAGAATGCCTAGATAAGAACTATAAAAAATAAAAAAATAAAAACGACGTTAGATATCTAGGGATCAAATAAGGTTCCCACGGTAAGTGGTCTAAACTCAGCCCAAAGTTACCAGCAGAGGACATCAATATTAGAGGGAGACAACAATACAGACATGAAAGATCTCATAGGAGCAATGGAAAGAATAGGAAAAAATCTAAGCGACAAGATGACAACCCTAGACAGAAATATAAAAATAATAGATGGCAAGATGGAAACTATGGGAACCAAGATAGAAAAGAACTCCAACTTAATCCTGGACCTTTAAAAACAAGTGAGTGAACTGACAGTAAAACATAAAGAACTAGAAACAACGGTCCAAGAGGTTAAAACTAAAACACAGAAACAAGATGAACTGTTGAAAAAAATTCAACAGGACCAACAAAAAGATGAAAAGATACCAGGAAAAAAACGATGAAATTGATGAGTTAAGAAAAATACAGGAAGAGCCCTATGATGCCTCGGCGATATTGGAGATGAAGCAAAAAGAGACGATTCTCCGCCTAAAAAGGGTAAAAGAGACTCAAGATGAAGATATAACGACGAAACTGACAAAAGAGATTGCAGCATGGCTGGGAGTCGAAGAAGAACTGACATTGGACATTGAAAAAATATTCAGAATAAGACTTAATAAACACAAATTTAGGAGAGAACCGGGAGATTGTCTGGTCTTTCTAAATTCAAGACTGTTAAGAGATAAACTTCTATTGAAAGGCAGGACGGACCCATTACTCATAGAAGGAAACCATGTAGAGATAATGAAGGAAATTCCAACACGTCTATTGAAAAAAAGGGACAATTACAAATTTATGACAACGGCGTTAAGGAAAAGTAAAATAATGTTTAAATGGGAATTCCCTGAGGGACTATCTTTCACCTAAAAAGACAGAAGGTGAACTTTTAGATCGGTGGAAAAAGTGGGATGTTATTTGCCTACAAGAAACACACATATCCAAAAATCATGTAAGAGTACTAAAAAATAACAGATTAGGGATTAGGGATGGAATTTGTGGCGGCAGGAACAGAAAAGAAAAGAAAAGGGGGGTTGTTCTTTATATAAATACCTCATTGAAACCCCAAATGTTATTTCAAGATGAAGAAGGAAGAGTACTAGGAGTAGAAATTCATACGTGAGGGGAAAATAATTATACAGTGGTGCCTCGCTTAACGAATGCCCTGCTTAACGAAATTTCCGCTTAACGAAAGGATTTTTTGAGCGGAGGTTGCCTCGCTAGACGAATGCATTTTATGAAAAATTCATCTAGCGAATCGCGGTTTCCCATAGGAATGCATTGAAATTCAATTAATGCGTTCCTATAGGCAAAAAAAAGTTTAAAAAAATCAGTGCATTCCTATGGGATTCGCTAGACGAATTTTTCGCTATAAGAAAAGACCCGTGGAACGAATTAATTTCGTCTAGCGAGGCACCACTGTACTAGGGATCTATGTCCCAAACAATAGGAAGGGTGAATTATTTTAAAATGTAGAAGAAAAATGTGGGATTATATGGGAGAAAATATAATATTAATAGGAGATATGAATTGAGTAATATCAATAGAAATGGATAGACCGCAAAGAGAAAGAACAAGTAATTCTGGTAAACTACCTCTTTTCTTTTTTCATTTAATAGAAAATTTTTTATTTATATGACACATGGAGAATGAAAAACCCTACTGGGAAAGATATTACACACTATTCGGAGGCGAGGAAATCTGGGGGAAGAATCAATACAATATGGCTAACAAAGAAATAAATGTTAAATTTAGAAAAAGCTGAGATTTTGAATAGATCTATTTCAGACCATAAGCCAGTGACAATTCAAATGAGGTTTCAAAATAAAACTAAAGGGAGGTGGAGAATGAATGATGAAATTTGGAGAGATGACAAGTGTGTGTGAAGAGCAAAAGAAGTCCTGAAAGAATTTTTTGAAATAAATGAAAGACAAGAAACTGATAAGAAACTAATGATGGGAAACAAGCAAAGCCTTTATGAGAGGCTTTGCAATTCAACAAATGGGGAGGATTAAAAAGGAAAAAACATAATGGAGATGAACAAACAAATAAGAGAGAAAGAGAAAGATTTAATAAAGGATCCAAGAAATGAAGAATTATTGCAACATATTAAAAAAATTACAATCCCACTTATCTGATTTAATAAATAGTGAAGTTAAAAATAAAATTATCTGGACAAAACAAAGATACTTTGAGCAGGCAAATAAACCCGGAAGAATGCTAGCTTGGAAAGAAAAACAAACGGAAAGAGTAATTAATAAGATCATAAACAAAGGTAAAGAAATTACAGACCTACAACAAATCGAGGTCAGTTTTATAAAATATTACAAAAAATTGTATAAAGAAGGGAAAAAAGAAATCCAAAAGTATTTAATCGAAAATAACCTACCTGAAATTAATGAAATAGAATACCAATACCTTAATGCAGAAACTGAATAAGAAGAATTTAGAAACGTAATAAGGAAAACGAAAGATGGGAAATCACCAGGACCTGACAGGATTTCAATTAAATATTACAAAAAATTAGAAGAAATATTGGCACCTAAACTTAAATTATGAATGAAGCCATAGAAAAATGAGAAATACCAAAATCCTGGCAAGAAGCCTTAATAACATTGATTCCCAAAAAAGGTTCAGATCTAAATTTAATTAAAAAATTAGAGACCAATTTCTCTATTAAATATAGATTATAAACTCTTTACCGGAATCTTAGCAAACAGAATGAAAAACCTACTAAATAGAATAATAGAGAAAGATCTAGCCAGCTTCCTCCTGGGGAGACAAATAAAAGATAACATCGGGATAATCATTGACCTTATCGAATATACTGAATGGAAACCCAGCATGAGAATAGCAATGCTGATGGTAGACGCTGAGAAAGCTTTCGACAGCGTGTCATGGAGCTTCTTAAGTAATACTTGTGATCGCATGAAACTGGGACAGAAATTTATAAATGGAATACAAGCAATTTTTAAAGAACAGAAAGCCAAATTAATCATAAATAATGAAATTAAAGAGGAATTTAAAATTGAAAGAGGGACGAGACAGGAGTGCCCCTTATCGCCCCTCTTATTTATCATGACTCTGGAAACATTACTAATTGCGTTGAGGAAAGATAAAGAAATAAGGGTATTAACTTGGGAACGCTTTGCTACAAAGTCAAAGCGTTCACTGATGATGTGATTATTATGACAGAAAACCCAGAAGAAGGAATTCAGAAAGCCTTAGACAAAGTGGAAAATTTTGGCAAGGTATCCGGATTTAAACTAAATAAAGAATAATCTAAAATGTTGACAAAAAATATGAGATAGGGATAAAGAAGAATTGGGGGGGGGGGAGGAATCAAAATAGAAAATAAAGTAAATTACCTAGGAATATGGGTTACTAAGGGACCCAGGTGGCACTGTGGGTTAAACCACAGAGTCTAGGGCTTGCTGATCAGAAGGTCGGCGGTTCGAATACCTGCCACGGGGTGAGCTCCCGTTGCTCGGTCCCAGCTCCTGCCAACCTAGCAGTTCTAAAGCACGTCAAAATGCAAGTAGATAAATAGGAACTGCTACAGCGGGAAGGTTTGCCAGAAGCGGCTTTGTCATGCTGGCCACATGACCTGGAAGCTATACGCCGGCTCCCTCGGCCAATAATGCGAGATGAGCGCGCAACCCCAGAGTCGGTCACGACTGGACCTAATGGTCAGGGGTCCCTTTACCTTTATCTTTATGGGTAACTAACAAAAATACAAACCTGTTCAAAGATAATTATGTCAAAATGGAAGGAAATAAAAAAACAGCCTAGAGAAATGGAAAAACCTAAAGCTTTCAATCTGGGGCAAGGTCTCTATGATAAAAATGATAGTTCTACCGAAAATTCTATTGCTATTCCAAAACATCCCCATAATAATTGGAATGAAATACTTTAAAGATTTAGCAAACTTTATTTGGCAAGGGAAGAAGGCAAGAATGAAAATGGAAATACTGAAGGGCGCAAAAGAAACCGGAGGCTTCGCATTTCCAGACCTGAAAAGATACTTCGAAGCAGCCTGCTGGACTTGGTTAAAAGATTGGTTAATTTTTAAAAAAACTGACATCTTGGAACTAGAAGGTTGTAATAAATTTTATGGCTGGCATGGATATTTGATGTACGAAAAGTGCAAAATTCACAAGGATTTCAAAAATCACACAGTAAGGAAAGAGTTAGTGGAAGTTTGGGAAAGAACAAAAGAAAGAATAATAGATAAAACCCCTTGGTGGACATCGCCGCTAGAGGCAAATCCCACGCTAAAATGTAATTTTAAAAAGTATGGCTAACCTACAGAGAGATAAGAGAAAACATAAACGGGAATATCAAATTGAAGGAATACGAATAATTAAAAACTAGAGGAGTATCTTGGTTAAAATACTTTCAATTGAAGGCAACATATGAAAAAGATATAAAAACTAGGGGGTTCGGAAATAAGGTTACAAGATTTGAAAAAGAAGTTCTTTATGATAATGAAAAAACACTCTCCAAAATGTATAGGCTCTTAGATAATACAGAATCAGACTCGGAAACAAAGAATAAGTATATATGCAAGTGGGAACAAGACCTGGGGTGGAAATAGAACACAGTGAATGGAGGAAGTTCTGGGAGAAAAATATAAACTTTACAGCATGCTACACATTAAGGGAGAACTTTATGAAACTCCACTACAGATGGTATTTGGCTCCAGATAGGATAGCGAAAATAAATAAAACTATGAATAACTAATGCTGGAGATGCCACAATGCGATCGGCACCCTCTACACCATATGTGGTGGACCTGTCCCAAAATTAGAAAGTTTTGGGAAACAATACATGAAGGGACTCAAAAATTATTAAAAATATCCTTTACCAAAAGGGCAGAGTCCTACCTACTAGGAATTTTATACAATGATATCTCCATTGATAAAATTAACATCTTTCTATATGCATCAACGGTGGCGAGAGTAATAATAGCAAGAACTTGGAAAGGAGATAATATACCAACGAAAGGGGAATGGATAGACATGAAGCTATATGAATATCTAGAGCTAGCTAAACTAACAGAATACAACAAAAACCAAAAGACAATATCAAGAAACAATTGTTTTGTTGTTTGTTGTTTAGTCGTTTAGTCGTGTCCGACTCTTCGTGACCCCATGGACCATAGCACGCCAGGCACTCCCGTCTTCCACTGCCTCCCGCAGTTTGATCAAACTCATGTACGTAGCTTCGAGAACACTGTCCAACCATCTTGTCCTCTGTCGTCCCCTTCTCCTTGTGCCCTCCATCTTTCCCAACATCAGGGTCTTTTCCAGGGAGTCTTCTCTTCTCATGAGGTGGCCAAAGTATTGGAGCCTCAGCTTCACGATCTGTCCTTCCAGTGAGCACACAGGGCTGATTTCCTTCAGAAAGGATACGTTTGATCTTCTTGCAGTCCATGGGACTCTCAAGAGTCTCCTCCAGCACCATAATTCAAAAGCATCAATTCTTCAGCGATCAGCCTTCTTTATGGTCCAGCTCTCACTTCCATACAATGGGACTGCCTAAATGATTATTTAAAGAAAACAGGTCTGGGAAACAAAACATGGCTATGTTTAGACTAACCTTGCAGGATACCAAAATAAGATGGAAATTACAGAATAAAGGGGGAAATGTAAAAATGCTGTGCAGAAATGCGGTGGAAGTGTTTTAAGAATCAATGTATCGTATTGTCTAACCTTTCTTTCTGCTTTTCTTCATTTCTTATTCTTTTCTAAACAATTTCTCTTACTTTTGTTCTTTTCTATTATATCTTTCTCTCCTTTCTTTTTTCTTTGCTGTTTAATTAAATCTAACAATTCAACCTAGTTTGGTATACTGTCTGACTTGTAATGACTAATGAAATATGAGTTGGATTGTATATATTTTTCTCTTCTTTTTTTGTATGATTTTGTATGTTATTAAGAAAAGTAAAGAAGAAGAAGAAGAAGAAGAAGAAGAAGAAGAAGAAGAAGAAGAAGAAGAAGAAGAAGAAGAAGAAGAAGAAGAAGAAGAAGAAGAATTTAGCCAAAGCTAAGAAATAATACTGGCTAGCTTCCTCATGAGACCAGCCTGGCAATGGATTGCTGCGGGTGCATCTTGAAGAAACAAAAGGCTGATAGTGAGTTTGTGCAGCCATGCAGGCTGGCTGGACCAGGTTGTTGCAGAGACACATGGGGATGGCAGTGAATCCACTGCTATGCGGCTGGGAAGGACAAGCCCCCAGGTGGTAAATATGTGTAAAATAAACCATATTTCTTAATGTCTCTGCTGTGCCTTATTCTGAAGGAACACAAACTGTGGTCAAGTGCCCCAAACCCTAGAATCAGGCACCCATTCAGCAGAGGTTAGGGTGACCTGTAAAACTGTCACTCTGGTTACCCTGACTCCCCCAAGTTTCTGTGTGCCCTGACCCCCTCTAGATTCCTGAGTGGTGGGGTTTAATCAGTGTTTTGATTAATATGGTGTTTTGTTGGAAGCCGCCCAGAGTGGCTGGGGGAACCCGGCCAGATGGGCGGGGTATAAATATTATTTATTATTATTATTATTATTATTATTATTATTATTAAGTGGCATTGGATTTAACAGTGCAAAAGGGAAGCTAAATTTCTTTTCCAGTCCAGGGCATCACCTTGGCGGAGGGGGTAATGCTGGAAGAGGAAAGGGATGGGCTGGTTTGAAATTGGAACCTAGAAACAAAACCACATTCTCTCTGAAAAGTAGCAGAGAAGGAACGACCTGTAAGATATCTTTATTGTCATTGTCCCCTTGCGGGAACAACGAAATTACTCGTAGAGCCAATAATCTGCTAATATACTTAAGCAAAATCAGGACCACTAAGGTAGCCAGTTTATACAAAACCTAGAACTGGGGCATGGGCATGGGCATAGCCAGGGGGCACAGGGAGACAGCTGCCCCCCATAATCAATAAAAATCAATGAAAATACTTAGCAAACTGATGTTCTACACCCCTCCCAAAAAATCCTGGCTACATCCATGAACTGGGAATGTAGTATATAGCCTCACTGCCTGTAAACATTGGGGCTTCCCCATTTGCTTCTGTATAGCACAAAAGTGAAATGCAATGTTTACTGAGATAGAGCAGAAACATAAAAGGAGAACATAAGTATCTCTGTCACTCACTCCACACATAAAATATAATTAAACAACTTGGGGATTCTGAACGTGAACAATGAAGCTTAATATCAATACAAAGCCAAACAAAGGGAGGGACAAGAGGACAAGTATACAGCTCTCTAGAATAAAGTTCCCTTTTAATATATCATGAATCATAATATATCATGAATCAAGAGTAAAAGAAAATGCAACCTTTGCATTCAGGGGGGTTTCCCTTCCACACTCCTTTAGTATCACTATCCATGCCACAGTAAATAGAGTTTGCTCCAATAAGAGAGAAATTATCACTGCAAGTATATGTTATCACTATTCCAAGAGCATAGAAAGGGTCTCCAGTCCCATTGTGAAATCCATGAAGAATGCTTGGAGGGGTTGCACAGAAGAAACCTAGAAACATGTCAGAAAAAGGTCATATTCATAATGCTATAATGGTATAATATTTTGGATGTTATTCAATTCTTGGTGCTTTAAAATATTAAAATTTATTTAAGCGTATTGTTGGTTGACATCCATCTATCTTGAGAGACAATGGAGTGTGCCTCCAAGGGCAAAGTCAAACTACTGTGTTAACAACACTGAAGTGACCTCCCCAAGGGTGCAAGCCTGGGCAGTGTGTATACAGGTCCTGCGCTGCTCAGATGACAAGTAAATTTCTCTTTTATTTTGTATAATGGAGGCAAAATGGTAATATTAGACCAAAATTGGGGGAAACCAATAATTACTCCTCTTTAAATAGTTCTTTGCAGAGTCATACATATGGGAATTTACCCACAGTGATAGCATCTTCTCGAAAGCTCTAAAATAATGAGAGAGGGAGCTCACTCCCTGGTTTTAGGGCTGAGCAAAATTAGTTCAGGGAACAGTAATTCAGTCCCCAAATGGAAACAACTATCCCTGTTTCAGGGAGGGAATTTTTACCTTTTAATGCCCCCATCCCATTTTAAAAGCACTCTTGCCTCTCTGTAGAGGCACTCTCCCTTAGAGAGGCTTTCTACTGGCCCTTATTCTCCTCCAAAAAAAATGCAAGATGATGCAAGATGTAGCACTGTAATATTGTCACAGTGCCTCCTAGGAGGAGAATGACTGCCTGAAGGAATGCTCTCCAGTTCCTGTGCAGCTACAGAGAACATTAGTTATTTCCCTTCAAAAATCTTCCCCAGCTTCAGTGCCATTTTTAAATCTCATTTTTATATAGAAAGAAATGGTGCTTGCTGAAGCATGAGGGTAGGGTAGTGAGGATACAGCAGACAGAACTCTTTTCTTGTTGCTCCCTCACAACAGGCAGCATTTTTAATTTCATAAGTTTTAAAGTCAAAAGGGATAAAAAAAGAGAGGAAGAAGCCTCTACCATTGCCATGGTAAGTACCTCTCACCCAAAATGCTTTGTTCCCAACCCCAACCCCAACCCCCCAAAAAACAACCCACAAATAACTGAAATCTAGAACTGGCTACTTATGAACTGGATGGTCATTTTGTCTCAGCTCTGGAAATTCACAATACCCTGATTTTATTACCTTTGCAGAGTCTCCCATGTCAGAGCTAATTCATCAGGAAGCGGGTATAAAAGTGTGCCAGGCATACAAGCTCCTATGCCATAGGGTTGTCATATGTCTGGGAAATCCTGGACATGTCCATTGGGGGGGTGTTTATTGTTTGTTTGTTTGTTTTTGTTTGTTTGTTTTGGCTCAGGCAGCTCAAGCACAGGTGGCTCTGCATGCTGCAGCCTAAACTGGGGAAAGAGGCTCGTGGGTGCAGGTACTCTGCATGGTATCAGAGAAACGAAATTGCAATCTGGAAAAGGAAACTTGAGAGGAAGGAGTAGGAAGTACTTGAGCCATAAGATCCCTGCCATTGTAACCTATCCTAATATGTAATATCCACGGGGCATGGAAGGCAGACTGAGTATATGGATAAAATAATAATAATAATAATCCGGGACCTTACTGCAAGTGTCTATGAATTGCCAAACCAGACTGAAGACTTGGGGTGATGCCTTCCTAGACCAGATTACAAAAAAATAAAAAATGAGATATACAGTAGTCATGGGAGACTTCAACTGTCTTGATATCTGTTGAAACTCAGATTCTGCCAGGAATTAAGGTTCAGCATTTTTTTATCTATTTCCTCGCTGACAAGAGGCGTGTGGATTGGGTGATTTGCTAGACATTGTCTCTGATAACTTATTGCATTCATAGTTTGTGGCAATATGCCAGTGACAAACTGGTATGAAAATATGGAATAATTGAGCATGAACACAAAATGATCCAAGGGTAAGTGCATATTCTAGGTTCTTTGGGGATTGTTGTAGTTGCTAAAACACAGAGAAAGATGTTTAAATAAATAATATGATGAAATACCTACCTTCTAGTCCACAATACTTTATATTTCCAAAGCAGTCTAACTACACGTTTTGTAAATTGCACAGCTAGCAGCTATTGGTGGGTACCAAACACCGCATTAAAAAAATAAAATACCAATGCAGTCTTTGTACATGGCCAAACACTCTCCCCCATCCCACCGTAACCAAAGTATTCCTCGAGAATTTTCCCCATGCGCGCTTACTCCGGAGTAAACGCAGCTGGCTGGGCAGAATGGCACCCTGGCAGAGCCAGTGGCCTCAGGATGCGGAGCCCAATTTGTTCTGCTTTCAGCGCGGCCGGGGCCTCGCAGATGAGCAAGGAAGGGCACCTCAGCGCCACCTGGCTGTCTGCGGTAGGACATCCGCATTTACCTCAGGGGCCTGGAAAGACCCGCCCACTCGCGCGCCGCGCTTTGTGAAGCCTCTCTAAGCTCAAGGAGAGACGGCAGGAGGGCGAGGGGGCGGGACAAAAGGGAGGCTCAGCGGCCGCTAGAGGCTCCGTCGTCGCCTTCCTTCATCGTACTCACCCGCGCCATTATGAGGCAGGGACCACTGAGGGAGCAGCACTATCGATATCCCCATTAACCAGAGAGCCCGGAGAAGCCTCCACGACGGCCGTTGCATAGCGCTGACCTGAGAAGACGGCGACGAATCAACTGCGCATGCGGGGGTTGGGACAAAACGTTGGGAAGGAGCTGCGCGGCGGTGGCGAGGCGCGCGATCTCTACGTTTCAACGGGTCGCATCCAACCCGCGCGTTAACATTACCTGAAATAGACTAACAGGTGGCTCCCATATGACCTATTTAATAGCTCCTTTGGAGCTGGTACTTCCTTGTTACGTCTCCTGCCTCTCCAGGCCCATGACACCAGCAGTAGCTAGTGCGGACAGTTGGTAGCTGATCATTCCTGGTTGTCTTCATGTATAGAGGAGCACCTTCCTTGTAGAAATATGCTATCTTGTACCTTCTAGCTGACATATTGAATCTTTCATCTATTCTAATTTTAGTTCTATCCATCCTTGAAGAGTGAAATTTACTGATTTTCAGTAAAACAGATTTAACTGAATGTTTTATAAGTAATTTTAACCAATTATTAAATGCTATGTCTAGAAAGGAAAAAGCATACTAGAAATATCGTGAGAGGCTTATGAATAATTTAGAACAATCCTTCAGTGTAGCTTTATTTATTTAAAGCATTTTTATACTAGTTTATTTTGTAATCCAGAGATGTTACATATTCTAACATAAACATACTACACCACAGCAACCCATGCACAACCATTAGGATTGTCCCACCACTCCACTGCCTGTGAACTGTTGGCCTGGCTGTATGCTATTTCTAGTGTAAGAATTTCTACAAGTAAATAAACACAAATTGCTTCTGTCACCTCCCCCTCTGAAACCTTTCCTCAACTGAATGCAAACTTGAATAATATCTGAAGAAGTGTGCATGCACAAGAAAGCCCGTACCAATGACAAACTTAGTTGGTCTCTAAGGTGGTACTGGAAGGATTTTTTTAATTTTGTTTCAACTATGGCAGACCAACATGACTACCAACCTGTAACTAGAACTATTATTTTTATTCATCTAACACAGGCATCCCCAAACTGCAGCCCTCCAGATGTTTTGGCCTACAACTCCCATGATCCCTAGCTAACAGGACCAGTGGTCGGGGAAGATGGGAATTGTAGTCCAAAACATCTGGAGGCCCGAAGTTTGGGGATGCCTGATCTAACATGTAAAATGGAGGTGCCAAATAGAAACAAAAGGTAGAGGGCATGTGCTACCAGCATATGGGATGTTTAAGATCCCATAGGAACTGTAATGGAAGCAACACAGAAGACAACTGTATTTTTCCAGGAAGAAAGAGAAGATAGGAGGGGATGGGTAGAGATTAATGGGCTTGACAGTGGTTTCTTTACTTCACTGCAGCTGTTCTCTAAGGAACAGCAGAAGTAACACAAAGAACAGTCTGAAAGGAACAGACATAGTTGTACTATTCTGCTACAGAGGAGCAAGTACCTATAGAGAGAGATGTGTGGTTATTTACAGAATCCATGACAATATTGTGAACATCTCATGTAGAATGAATACTGCCTGCACATATCTTTGATGCAACGGGCATTAATTGGTTGTAGTCTGTTGCTATCTACTTTCAATCTATTACTCTTCTGTTTCCTAGTTTAGATGTAACAGGAAACGGGCTTTATCAAAACATGGTCTTAGCACAAAAAACAGCATACAGTAAAAGAAAATTGAAGTGAGTAGGGAGTATGCAAGTATAATCCTTGTTCTAAAACTGCCAAATTATAGTTTATTTAGCTGGGATAGTTACATTTAAATTTGCCCATGCCTAAGCCAGAACTATCTTTAAAAAAACAATAAAAACATTTTTATTACTTTAATTTATCATGATTAGTTAATTATCCTGAAATACAAACTAATCATGACTCATAAACCTCACACTCATCTACTTGCCAACACGCAGCACTTTACTCACACTCATCTGTTTTTACCTTTTGTTGTTTGTCTTCATCATTATCAATTTTTGCAAGTTCTCAGGGGTAGGGAACAAGCCATTTGTTGCTACTGCTGCTTATATTATTCAGGAAAGTCCACACCTGAAGCAGATTAGTCAGCTGCAGTTTCTCCTGCTCAGTTTTTTTTCCTGGTCTTGTTCTCTGCCTAGCAGCTATATTAAATATCCACACAGTGCTGAGTTCAACTATAGAACTCACTCCTATAAAAGGCAATGATGGCCAATGCAGCAAGGCAAATACTTTGTTCTTATGTATAAGATGGGTTGAAACTGAATACAATTTCATTTCACTGTAGATTACAGTCTATCTAGTTTACCCACTACCCGGTATATTTTACATATTGAAAATTTTTGATAAACCTCTTGATATTTGCACCCATTGAATGTAAGCAAAAAAGGGTCAAAGTGGCACAGCGTCTAATAAGCATTTTAAAATGTTGAGTTTTGTATTCATGTATATGCTTTATTTCTTGCAAAATAATATGTACAATACAAATTCGACCTTAAAGTATTTGATTCACATAGGTACAAAATACTCTTCAGAATTTACAGCTTATCCCTTGTAGCTTTAAGGAAGTGGTCAATGTAAGCCTAAGAAGAAAATAAACCAATATAAAATATTATACAACAACACTAGTAAGTTTCTAAAATGAAAAGTGACTTTAAAAGAAGCAGCTGAGTGTAGCACAGCAAATCATAATGAGCTGTGCTGATGTGCTTATGTTTACAACAGCAGAACTACTAAAATGTATGGGCATATGGGAATAAAACTATTTGTAAAATCAGGAAATTCTTCCAAATGTTTAGTCAAAATTGCCTTGCACCTTGAACTTGTTGATAATGCATCATCTATGTAACAGGGTTTTATCATGTCACCTGTTACCATCTCTCTTCTCTAGCCTAAGCATACCCAACAGTTATATGGGACTGACTGTTAAAGCAATGGGGTCTGAGAGGTTAGAGGTTTGTCAAGACTTAGTAGATTTTCCAGTATCTAGGAATATTTTTTTGCTTACCAATGAAGATCACATGGCACCCTTGAGCAGGCACCCTACTTCACAAAATGCCTCATTGGATTCCTTGGAGCACCTTCAGAAAATTGTAGTCAAATAACAGCCGGAGGACACTATGTTTGCCATCCCAGTTTTAGATTTTCAGGTGTTGAGAAGCTTAACATAAGTTTTCATTTATTGTCTAAGCTAGTACAATATTTATAACCTAGTGAGAAAACAAAAGGGAAAGCAACGGTGCGCACATACAGGTGTGTGTCATTAAATTTCAGTGGTAATTCCAGTTTCGTAATTGTTTTTAAAGCAAAAGCAGCTTGCAGAGAGAGAGATCTAGAGCAGAGAAGAGCTTGACTCTTCCAAAGCCTGCTGCTTCTCTGCTCCATATCCCTGCTCCCATCCCACATGTGTTCCAACTCTGAAGACTGATTTAGAGCAGAACAGTGGTGGGCAAAGCAACCATCTTTGTTCTAAATTTTCCTCTTCTGAGGTGGCTTTTTTCTACCAAAAAGTAACTGTTGGGATTGCAGTATCTGCATCTGCATCTACCATATTTTTCGCCCCATAAGTGGCACTTTTTTCCTCCTAAAAAGTAAGAGGAAATTCTGTGCGTCTTATAGAGCGAACGTGTGGTCCCTGGAGCCGAATTGCCCAGGGGTGAAAGGCAGATTGTGCTTTTTTATTTTTAGAAAGAGCTAAAGGCTAACAAGAGGGGGAAAGAGTGTTGAAAGGAACCCATTCAGCAGCTGATTGCAAGAGATTGGGGAGGGAGATAAGGGAAGCTACCTCCCCCCCCCCTGCCCAGGCCCCTTGCCCAGGCCTCAATTGTTGTCTGCAGATGGAGGCTGTTTGTTTCCCCAGCAACATGTGACTGGCTGATTAGATTATCTGTCTGGAAACTGTAGAGATGGGTCCCTTTCCTTTAGAAGCTGCAGAACTGTGAGTTGAACCCCATAAAAACAGTCTTTTTTCCCTTTGCAAGGTAAGCGGAACAACTTTGAGCTGATCCTCAAAAATGGAGCTTTCCCCCTTTGCAAAAAAAGCTGCACAACTGTGAGCTGACCCCCCCCCCCCCGGAAAATGGGGCTTTTCCCATTTGCAAAAAAAGCTGCACAACTTTGAGCTGATCCTCAAAAAAATGGAGCTTTCCCCCTTTGCAAAAGAAGCTTCCTCAAATATTTAATGGGGGGAGGGCAAAGGCACCTAGGCCTCTAGGAGTTGGCTGCTATGTCTAGGACAATTCAAGAAAGCAAAATATTTTTTCCCCGTGTTTTCCTCCTCTAAAAAACGAAAAATACAGTAAGTTTGAATTGGCCCACAGACATCTACTCAAGCTGATGCCTACTCTTTAGCTCAGGCATCCTCAAACTTCGGCCCTCCAGATGTTTTGGACTACAATTCCAATCTTCCCCAACCACTGATCCTGTTAGCTAGGGATCATGGGAGTTGTAGGCCAAAACATCTGGAGGGCCGCAGTTTGGGGATGCCTGCTTTAGCTTATATATTACTACACTTACAGAATTTCCATATACTTAAACATTGAAAAGTGGAATCTGTAAGAGATACTTACCTGTAACTGTGTAAATTACAGGTGTAGGTTTGAGGAACATTGTAATTAGTGAATTGTCATACTTACATATGTGCTTATTTACTGAATGACCATAAAAAGTTATAACAGTAGGGGGGAAATGAACAAAAACTGTTCTGGTGTTAAAGAAACCAAGTCAGACATTTCACTGATACAATTATAGTTTTATTTTTTAGAATGATTATGGCTATTGAGTCAAAATCTTGCCATTTCAAAATGGGCTACTGCATGATATACGCCATAAAAATAAACATAGTAACACTTACCTGTAGTGTCAAGGGTCTTACACTCAGTCCACGAGAAAAAAAAGAGACTCACACAGAGGGTTCCTGTGGGATACAGCACTATGAAATTCTACATGTACATTTGGTGCAGTGGCCTTTGCTGAAAATCTCAGCAGAGGACTGCCTCTGTCTTTTAACATGTATAGGGTCAAAAGAACAAGAAGAAAAAGAAAGAGAAAATAAGCAGAACCTACCCAGTGGCCTTCACTGGTTGGTCCCTCCTCATGCAGAGATGATGTTGGGTTTGCTTCATCTGCTGTTTCCTTGGTTGTATTAATGGGAAGCTCACTGTTGGATTGGGCAAAACTTACTAGCTTCTCCCGCTGCCTTCCGTTTTCTTTCTGGTGTTCTAGCTCAGATTTTGCCATTGGCTCTTCCAAAGTCGCTGGCAACAAAATACCTTCTTTGGTTGCTGCTCTCTTTTGCTCTCTCTCTTGCTCTCCTGTTAGGCTGCTGGGGAAAGGAGGTGTCAGGGTAAATCTGATTAAAATCTTTGGAATTTTTTTTTTTAAAAAATCACATGGTACTGAAATTCTATCATTGCATGTGCCAGCTGAGCTTTCATTCCAGAGAAGGGCCTTTCCTCATTATGCACATTTCAGCTGATTGGGAAATGAAGAAAAGTGCCTGTACATAATATATTAGGTATAGACAAGCACATATAGACAGGATAATCCTTCAGATACCTTGTTCCATGAAGAAGCATAAAACAAGTACTTGGAGTTGGGCCTAGAAAAAGGTCTGGAGGCACACGCAGTGCAATTGCTGAAACACTGGTATAATACATGTCAGGGGTTTCTGGTGACTATCGAGTAATTCCGGAACCGGCAGAAAGGGTCTGTGTTCCATGTTTTCCCTCTCCCCCTGGTCCCTTTCGCTCTCCTCCCGTCTGTGGAGTCTGGGCTCTTTCATCCTGCCTGAGCCCGGGCATTCTCTCTCCGTGTCCTGACTTCCCTCCACGGAGTCTGTGTTTCCTTCCGCTACTCTGTGAGGAGCTACTCTTGATGATGGGGGGGGTATTCTGTACTCCCTCCCCCTTACAATACATAATCCCAGTTAGCAATCCTGTAGCCACATTTTGAATTACCTGAGGTTTATGAATTGCCACCATTTTGCATATTGGGAAGCTATTTTATACAACAGTTTCCCTAAAGGTATGCTCACAGCAAGCTAAATATATGGTTTCACATTTGACAGTAGGCTGATATATCAGTAAAATGCTATGTGTTGTATGTGGCCCTTATGTGTTACAATTTTTTAAAAAAAATACATTTCCTTGAATTTCAAATATAGTGAAACAAACCATAATAGGAATATATATCCCCATGTACAAACAATAGTAGCATTTTACTATTTGAACACACATATCTCAGATCAGCAACCCAGTCAGGCCATTCATAGGAAAAACAAAATTTGCACTAAAGTTCAGATGATACAGCATGGACTGTTTCCTCTACATGGAGATAATTTCTGTGTAGTTAATGTATAAGGTAGACCTTAGACATGTAAAAGAAACAGGAAAAGGGGAGTTTGATATTAATTAAAAAATTACCTTTCTTGTGAACATTTCCCATGAACCATCTTACTTGCCATGAGCACTACAGAGATTATGCATGCTAAAAAAAAAAGGAAAAAAGGCTCATGAAAGTCCAAGAAAACTGATGTACAATTAAAAACAGCCATTTTGGAAATTTTATCCAATGTTACCTGAGGCATAAATAACAATACTTCATTATTGAATTTTGTTAATAACAATCTGACATTCCTTTCATTCCTTTCATGGAGACTATCATTCTGCCCTGCCAAATCCCCACACCACACATGATTCAGTTCTGCGGGGACCTGGAAGCATTTTTACGCCGTTTACACCTGAAGGAGTACTTTCATCACACACAAGAACAAGACAAAGTAGAACAAACTACATCCCCACAACACAACATCTCTCAACTTACTGGGAAACAACCACCACCCTCCCAATGCATTAATGAACAGAACATTGACCACCAACTACCACCGAAAAGATGTCACACAAAAAGGGACTCCACATGGACCCCTGATGGACGCAATACCACACTAGATCTGTACATCAACTGCTTCCGCCACAGAATCCAAACGGATGTGACCAGGAAACACCTTCGCTTACAACAAACTCTAAACCATGCTGAAAGGAGATCCATAGATAATCTCAGGAACAACCCGGACATTATAATCAAAGAGGCGGACAAGGGTGGAGCTGTCGTCATCATGAACAAAACTGATTACATCCAGGAGGCTCACAGACAACTTTCCAATACCGCCTTTTACATGAAATTGGACTCAGACCCCACACAAGCATACAAAAAAAGAACTGAACAAGATTGTTAAGGAGCTACCCCCACACATCCAAGAACAGATCCTCACAAACACACCAGCGGAACCTCGACCAGGAACTTTCTATCTTCTACCTAAAATACACAAACCAGGAAATCCAGGACGCCCCATCATCTCAGGTATTGGCACCATTACAGTGGGTGTTTCCAGCTATATGGACTCTGTTCTGAAACCATATGCTATCAGTGCTCCCAGCTACGTAGGTGGCACCACAGATTTTTTGAGGAAAATACAATCTTTGAATAATCTTCCTAACAATACTATACTAGCCACTATGGATGTGGAATCTCTGTATACCAACATCCCACACAATGATGGTTTACAAGCCATAAGGAACACCATTTCAGATAAAATCACAGCGGACTTTGCTACCAAACTCTGCCACTTTGTCCTTACCCACAACCACTTCAAATTTGGTGATGACCTGTTCCTCCAGTTCAGCGGCACAGCCATGGGCACCCGCATGGCCCCACAGTATGCCAACATCTTCATGGCAGATTTAGAACATTTCCTAAACTCCTACCCACTCAAACTTCTCTTGTACCTGCGATACATTGACGATATTTTTATTATCTGAACACATGGTCAACAGACCCTGGAAACCTTCCACCAGACATTCAATGACTTTCACCCCACCATCAACCTAACAATGAACCAATCTATGCAAGATATACATTTTTGGGACACTACTATAAAAATACAGGATGGACGTATAGACACCACCTTACACCGAAAACCAACTAACCGACAAACATATCTACATGCCTCTAGCTACCATCCCAAACATACCAAACAATCCATTGTATACAGCCAGGCCCAACGTTACACCCGCATCTGTTCCAACTCTATAGACAGAGAATCTCACCTAAGAGATCTACAGCAAACCTTTTTAGAACTAAAATATTCACCTGATCAAGTTAAACAACAGATCAACAGAGCCAGACTGATACCTAGAGAACCTGCTGCAAGACAGACCCAAAAAAGAAAATAACAGAACACCACTAGTTATCACGTACAGCTCCCAAGTTAAAACAGTACAACACATCATCAGAAATCTACAACAGGCATCCCCAAACTTCGGCCCTCCAGATGTTTTGGACTACAATTCCCACCATCCCTGACCACTGGTTCTGTTAGCTAGGGATCATGGGAGTTGTAGGCCAAAACATCTGGAGGGCCGCAGTTTGGGGATGCCTGATCTACAACCTCTCCTAGTCAATGACAGCTCTCTTTCTCAAGCTCTGGGAGGAAGACCTTTCATTGCCTACAGACAGCCACCCAATCTTAAATAACTCCTCGGTCACAATAATACAACCAGCAGACTTAACATGGACACTGGTACCAGAGCCTGCAATAAACCCAGATGCCAACTTTGCTGCCACATACACCCGGACAACACCATTACTGGCCCCAACAACATCCAACATACCATCTGAGGACTATTTAATTGCTCATCCTCTAACATTGTGTATGCCATCAAATGCCAACAGTGCCCTTCAGCTCCCTATACAGTGGAACCTCTACTTATGAATTTAATCCGTTCTGGATGCACATTCGTATGTAGAAACATTTGTAAGTACCGCACGGGCGCCTAGGCTGGGGAGGCGTTGAGGGGGGGAGGGCGCTTCCTCCGCATGGCGGCTCCGGCTGTGCTCCGAGCGGAGAAGCCGAGGGCAGGAGAGGTGGCCTCGCGGCGGCAGCGGCAAGCACCTAATCCCGCGAGGCTGGCAGGCCGGCCTCGCAGCGGCGGTGAGGCCCCGATCCTGCAAGGACAGCAGAAGGCCGGCCTCGCTGCAATGGCAGCAGTGGCGAGACCCCGATCCCATGAGGCTGGCAGAAGGCCGGCCTCGCAGCGGCGGTGGTGGCAAGGGCCCGAACCCGCGAGGCCGGCAGAAGGCCAGCCTCGCAGCGGCAGCAAGGGCTCGATCCACTGGTGGCGGTGAGCGCAGGGCAGCCGTTCGGATGTCGAAAATTTCGTAAGCATGCCGCCATTTTTTACTATTTTTTTCCCTTCGTAAGTAGAAAAAATTGTAAGTAGAGTCATTCGTAAGTAGAGGTGCCACTGTATTGGACAAACAGGCCAAACCCTACGCCAAAGGATAAATGGACATAAATCTGACATCAGGAATTACAAGACAGAGAAACCAGTAGGAGAACACTTCAATCTCCTGGGACATTCTATACAAGATCTCAAAGTAGCTGTCTTACTACAAAAGAATTTCAGAAATAGACTGGAAAGAGAAGTTGCTGAATTGCACTTATCACCAAGCTTAAAACCATGGAGAGACCTGGTTTGAACAGAGACGTTGGATTCTTATCTCATTATACATGATAAAGCGATCTTCTGCCATCTCACCCCTTGCTTTTTCATGCAAGACCATTTGCAGTCATTTACAGTCGTCAACAGCTATCAGTCAGTCAATCACCCATTTCCACCACTTCTCTGAGTGATACCCCTCCCCACCCTTTCTCTACATATAAGCGTCTGGGGACTTCTATTTCAGTGTATTTGAAGAAGTGTGCATGCACATGAAAGCTCATACCAAAATAAAAACTTAATTGATTTTTAAGATGCTGTTGGTGATCACTAGACCAATTCACTTACTATTAGTGGCAAAGATTGGTGAGAGGCAGGACTTTTATGTGAATCATCCTACCAATGTTAACTCTAAGAAAAATTAATGGGTCATTTATTCGTCACTAAGCAGATTTGCTTGCAGAATACTTACAAATCCAGTCTTCATTGAGCAATTGTTCTGATTTGTTTTTGGAGAAGTTTTGCAAGAATGATCATTCATCTTGATTTGCTTGCAGGGTGTTTAAATGTCTTCCCACTAGTCATTCATGCATCACACACCTACCTTTCAATGTATTTCCCAGGTACTTTCCAAATAATAAAAAGTCTGATTGTTTTTTACAGTGTATTTGTTCAGCCTTTTAATCCACGTTAACTACACAAACTTACCGTTCCGGTATGCAGTTGCAGTATCCTGCAAAATACTGGCAGTCTAGAGGCAAACAACCAGTGCTATTTTTCTAAGAAAAGAGGTGCCAGAACTCACCATAAGCACCTCCCTTGTTCTCTTAGAATTGCCATGGCGCCCACCCGAGAGGTGCCTGAACTGAGTTCTGGTGAGTTCTGGCTGGGGAAAAAGCCCTGCACACAACTTTATTTGTTCTTGGGGTGTGTGTGCAAAATACTACTTTTCTCTCTAAGCAGTTTAAAACTGTAACTCAAAAAGAAACAAAACAAAACCTACAAGTTACTTGCAGGTTTGTGTTTAGACAATGCTGACCAAAAATTTGAGCACTGGTGAAAAACTTCTAAAATGTGGAGGACTGTGAACACAGCTGGTGCTTTGTATATGTTCTGAAGAGTGACCTTACATAATCCAGGGTCAACACAATGAAAAAGATGGGGAAAACATCTAGGGGCATGAACCATGAACACTTTAAGTTCACCTGATTTCAACATTGATAGTTAAGCAGAGGCTTATATCTCTCTTATAAAATACTTTAAAATGTGTATCTCTGGCTGGAGAGTTTCACACTTTCTATTTTGCTATTGTGAAAAAATAAAACCTTGGCATGCAAACATTTATAATGAATCTTTATATTCTCCCCATTCATATTCAATAAATTACATACCAGCTATAAGCAGTCTGAGGAAAATACCTAGAAAAGAGGAGAGGAAAGACTAATTTGACAGGTTATTTAGACTTAGCCACATCTGAAATGAATTATAAACTGACGTACTGGAGCTTAATATAGATATCATATCACAAGAGGTGGATTTGAACACAAGAGCACTCACCCCTCCTGTGGTTTCCAGCAACTAATATTCATTTTTTAAAAATAAATATTATTAGTTTATAAAGAGAAATACAAAACTTGATCTCAAATATCTTTTTGTCCAACATTAAGATAAAAACATGACAAAAAGTAAAGAGATAGAGAAATAAGAAAAAATAAACAGAAAAGAGCTTTCAATAGGAAATAGAAAATATAAAGTTCAGAGATTAAAGAACTTCCAATTCTTCATCTGTCCACTATTTATAAACAATAATCACTTCATCTATTCTAATATAACACCAAACAAAACTGCTTTCTATCAACAAACCTTATCTTCAATCCCCCCATCCATTATTTTTATTTTTCATACAAAAAGTCTATGAGAACTTTCTAATCTTTAGTAAATGTCAACAATGACTTTTATCTGATTAAACATGTTGATTTTGCCATCTCAGCTAGGCCCATTGATTTTGGGTTGCCATATTTCAGAAAATGAAAATCCAGACCCAATCTGGAAAATTCTGGACATATGGCAGCCCAAGTTAAATTTTAAAAACCATTCTTCCATTGTTGATAATTAATCTTTCCATCTTTGTGCATATAATAGTCTCACCACCGTAATCATATATTGAAACAAAGTTCCATAGTCCTGTTCTAATTGTGTATCCATAAGTCCAAGCAGGAAGGGTTTCAGCCAGCAACTGATGTTCAGAAGTATTGCTGCCTCCAACTGTGGAGGGCAGAGCATAGCCATTGGTAGACATCTCCATGAATTTGTCTAATCCACTTTTTAAAGCTATTCAAGTTGGTGGCCATCACTGCCTAGGGGAGTGAATTTCATAGTTTAACTAAGCACTGTGTAAAGAAGTATTTTCTATTATCTGTCCTGAATCCTTGAGCATTCAGCTCATGAGTTCTAGGGTTACGAGAGAAAAGAGAAAAAAAATTCTATATCCAATTTCTCCATGTCAATTTTTATAAAATTCTATCATGTTGTCTCTTACTTGCTTTCACTCTAAATTAAAAAGTCCCAAATGTTGCAACCTTTCTTCATAGGGGAGTCGCTCCATCCACTTGATCATTTTGGATGCCTTCTTCTGAAGCTTTTCCAATTCTACAATATTTTTTGAGGTGAGGTGACTGGAATTGTACACAGTATGCAAAATGTGGTTGCACCAAATATTTCTATATTGCCATTATGATCCTGGTACAGTGGTACCTCGACTTACGAAGGCAATCCGTTCCGCTGCGCTCTTCGTAAGTCGAAACCTTCGGATGTCGAAGCGTCCATTTTGCACATGCATGAAGTGCGATTTTGCGCTTAGAGCAGGCGCTGACCGCAGGCGCAGAACGCACGTGAGGTGAAAATACTTCCGGGTTTGCCGACTTCGTAAGTTGAAACCTTCGGAAGTCGAGGCATTCAGAAGTCGAGGTACCACTGTAGTTTTATTTTCAATTTCTTTCCTAATGTTCCCTAGAATGGAATTTGCCTTTTTCCTGGCTGCCACATACTGGGTCCACATCTTCATTGAGCTATCTACTATGACCCCAAAGTCTTGCTCCTGGCCTCCAGTGCAGACCCTATGAGCATATAGGTGAGATTTTTTTGTCCCAGCAGGCATGACTTTATAATTGTTTACACTGAATTCCATTTGCCATTTTACCACCCAGTCGCTCAATTTGAAGAGGTCCTTTTGAAGCTCTTCGCAATCTCTTTTTGTTTTAACGACCCTGAAAAAAATTAGTATCACCAGCAAACCTGGTCACCTCACTGCTCCGTCATAATGCTAGACTGTTTATGAAGAAGTTTAAAAGCACTGGTTCCAATACTGTTCCTTGGAAGACTCCACATTCTACCTCTCTCACATTATTGTTCCCTCTCTAGAAACCTAATGGATAACCAGTATTTGTTAGAGTGCTGGTGTTATGAGCCTTATTTCCTTATGCTCAGTTAGTATATATGCATAATTAAAAGTCTCCAGTGACTTTCATTCTAATGTAAACAAACCTGATGTAAGCACTAGCACCCCCAACATCTCTTGGCACTCAGAGATCTGGGAAAACATTATCAATATTTTCACAATTATTATACTTACTCAGTTTACAAACTGGAACCTTAGGTGACCATTCATGCCCACCAATGTATCTAATCGTGGATGGCCCAAACAAAGTATACCCAGCATCACATTTAATAGAAACTTCATCTCCAGGGATATAGTATTGTTTCACCCCTTGGGTTATTCTTCCATTATGGATATAGAGTTCAAAAGTGTCTGGTGACGTTTTAGCTGAAAAAGAAGAAGAGGAAGTGGAGGAGGAGGAGGAGGAGAAATCTGGATTTGATATCCCGCTTTATTACTACCCCAAGGAGTCTCAAAGCTGCTAACCTTCTCCTTTCCCTTCCTCCCCCACAACAAACACTCTGTGAAGTGAGTGAGGCTGAGAGACTTCAGAGAAGTGTGACTAGCCCAAGCTGTATGTGGAGAAGCGGAGATGCAAACCCGGTTCACCAGATTACGAGTCTACCACACTCAACCACTACACCACACTGGCTCTCACAAATAACTATTGTAAATGACAAAGCAATGCTTTGTTTCTTTGTACAGTGGTACCTTGGTTCTCAAACTTAATCCGTTCCAGAAGTTCATTCAAAAAAAAAATCATACTTGTGCAACTTGTGCAAGATGCATAATGTTCCACACCAAAGGTTAAAAAAAACCTCTCTGGTGTATATAGATTTGGAATATATCAAGGGTTTAAGCATAAGAGTGTATACAAACATCTTCAAATTTAATAGGAGACCTGACCTTAGCCTGTCTTGTTCATGACATAAAATGATGTTAAACAGGATCCACTCTAGCTGGCACCCTCCTCTACGCTCTCTCCCTTCTTCCAGATGTTCAGACTGATTTCCCAAAATGGTAGCTTTGAGCAGGGGAAGGAAGAAGCTTAATTGTTTCCAAGATGACACCAGCCATAATGGCATGTAGGCTTTTGGAGCAGCTACTCCACAAAACATGCTCATAATACATGGATTTTGCAGATTTTCTTACTACTGCATGAGGCAAAAGTTGCAAGGGTAGCTTTGGATGGTCCCAACATTTTCACCCCTCTAAAATAAAGGTAAAGGCCCCCTGACAGTTAAATCCAGTCGTGAACGACTCTGGGGTTGTGGTGCTCATCTCGCTTTACTAGCCGAGGGAGCCGGCGTACAGCTTCCGGGTCATGTGGCCAGCATAACTAAGCAGCTTCTGGCGAACCAGAGCAGTGCACGGAATCACCATTTACCTTCCCGCTGGAGGGGTACCTGTTTATCTACCTGCACTTTGATGTGCTTTCGAACTGCTAGGTTGGCAGGAGCTGGTACCGAGCAACAGGAGCTCACCCCGTTGTGGGGATTCAAACTGCCGTCCTTCCAATCGGCAAGCTCTAAGCTCAGTGCATCCCAAATTTGCAGTCTGAGGCAAGGGACTGAAACTGTTTCATCATCATAGTGGCCCTGTTGCCTCTTCCTCCTGGGAGGAAGGCCATGTTTGCAAAGCTGAGTGTGACGTGTCTTATCAGATACTTGGGATAGCCAGCTTTAAAGCAATATGATTGCACCTTCTCTGAACTTCATCCAAAAAACTCAACAAGGTAATTATCTAGTAATATACACAGCACTCTGCTTTCCAACATGACCTAAAAAGCCATTGTTCTAGTCCCATCCCAGTCCTGCATTATGAGGAATGAAAGGATTCAAAGATTATAGGTGTTTGCCCCAATAGGATTATACAAGGGGAAGGGATGTTGCTCACTGCTCAAATCCCAAAGAAAATGTTTACTTGATAGCAGACTAGGTACTGCATCACATAAAAAAATTATGCTCATTTGATCTTTTTTTTAGAACAGCCTCACAGGGCTGTAGATGGGGGCGAAGATTGACGATCTGTGATTTACATAATGGGCAACATCTATCTAGAGTATGGAGCAACTGAGGAAAGAACATATTCGTGTGCTTCTCAAACTGGTTCTATACATACCCAAACACAGTTGTATAGAAGGATCCCACTGATTGTAGCCTTGGCATCGCACCCTCATCTTGGTGGTTTCATCAATGAAAGAGTAGTTTTGATTGCAGTACACATCAATGACATCTCCAACTTTGTATTCAGATAGCAATGGATATACACCTCCTTTGGGCACTACTGGGGCACCACAAATATGTGGAGTAACTGTAACAAGAACAATAAAACTGCAGAAGATAAAAATTAATGTCTGTATAATATTAGCCTTGCTTTTATAAGTCTGTGGTAAGAGTCAAGTTGTAACCATAATATCATGTATCTGGATTTTTGAGCGTGGTAAGAAGATAAGGCACAAAACACAGTTTACTACTGATTCCTTCATGGCCAAACCATGCGAACCTTGTTCCACAGTACACAAGAGAAAACAGATTTGATTTTTCTGAAAATTCTCTTAAGTGTTTTTTGAGCAGTCACAGATAAAGCAGACTTATAAAATAACCACTTGACCAGTTGTGGTGATGAGTAAGAAAAGCTTACAGGCAATCAGGTGAAGAAGCGTTATCTTTTCAGACACAAATGCATAACCTACATCTGTGTGACCACTGAGGCTACATATACTCTCTTTTAAGATAGACATTTTAATAGATTTATTTGCAAGGCTGATTTCAGAATGTGCACATACTAGGCATGCATGTGGGAAAGTTCCAGAACTTTGAAAGAAGGAAACATTCTCATGTCATCCTCCTTGACTGTCTAATTCATATTGGCTGGAATTCAAAGTGGTGCTAAGGAGTTCACTCTGTCAGCACATTTCTGCTTGCCTGATGAAATTATCTCCCCTCTTCCCCCCTGCCCCCCCCATCCAGGACTCCGATCACTACACACAAAGCCCCAACACTATCCTGCTTGAACCCCGTTCCACTCAGTCGCATGAACTGCTACTGTCTATAACCTCACTGACTGAACTTGCAGCTTTGTTCAGTGACCTCATCTGGAGTTCAAAGGAGATAAAGTAAAAACAATGCAAATATAAAGATTAAAGGTAAATACTGGCTAACAACAGAGAAGATGCAAGGAAAATAGGTAGAGAGATAAGAGCTGCTGGCTGAAAGTAGAAGTAATGTGGGAGTGAAGATAGCTGACTGCTTCACTACAAGGCAGGAGTGAAAAACTGGTGCTAGGAGCATCCCACTTTCCTGAAACCTTTTCGCTCCTGCCTTGTCCTGGACAAGGGTTATCACCCAACCCAGTGCCTGAATGACGCCAGAAATAAATGTGTTGAATAAATATTTTTGATTTGGGGCTGCCTCTCCTTCTGCATTAGTGCACCATTTTTACACTAGTGTTCTCTTAACTTGGCCAAGATCCCTACATGAGACAAAAATAGAGAAGAAATTCAATATATACACTTCAGCTTAAAACTCTACATGATACAGTATTTACTCTTTTATAACACAGCATTTCTCTGAGTTTAAACAGCTTCTTTATTGTTGAATCATAAAATATAAATGTAAATCCAGTGATTTTCCCCCCTTCAAAATCTTACTTTTTTTGCAGGATGGCACTTTAGGGACCCAAGTACCGTTCTTCTCACAGAGAATGTAATGACTTCCAATCATGAAGTATCCAATTTTACATTCAAGTGTAACACGGTTGCCATAAGTATAGGAATCTCTTAATCCACTTAATTCTATTCCATCCTGAACTACTGGATTTGCACATATAACCGCTGAAAGTAAGATTAAAAAGCAAAACTTTTTAAAAAATAGAATCTGTGCATTTCTATTTCCTTAAAGATGGGATATTTTGTGATGAAGCTTATTTTTTTAAAATAATCTGTTTTACTGTTTGAAGAATGCTTTTGTAGTGTCTGTGCAGGATTAGTGGTTGCGAAAATTAGTCCATCTCCTGCCAGGGATCCAAACTATTTCCCTGTGTGATTAGCACTTGCACAGCTGAAAAAAAATACATATTCCCAGCAATCAAACAGTTATTGGGAAAACAAGAAATGTAATGTAATTCTGCGTATGTGATTGTCACTGACACCTAACTAACTAGCATCTCTTTGAATCAGGAATAATGAGAGAGATACGTTGGTGGGCAGCGGGTGAACAGCAATTCCAATGCCCTATTAGGAATGTGCATTCTGTTTCCCTCCACCTCTGGTCTACTTGTATACTTGACAATAAACAAATCATTAAAAGAACACCAGACATCACCAAGGATTTCTCCTCCGAAAGGAAGACAAACCTGGGTAAGCATTGTGGCTAACATTTGGACTACTCGCGGATGTGGGGAACATAAAACAACTATGTATTTAGAAAATCCTATCAGCGATCTGGGTATTCAACACAGTAGTGCATAAGTTCCTAACAGGACAGCAGGCTTTTTAAATAAACATAATGAAAGAAAAACTGCTGTAAAAAGAAAATTCAACCTGTGCATTTGGGGGGGTTTCCCTCGCCACAGTGCTTTACCATTATTAGCAACAATATCACCAAAAAATGGAAGCAAGAAAGTATCATTGTAATGGTATTGTATCACTATTACATAAGGATAAGACTCAGTCCTGTTGTGAGATCCACCAATAATGTCTGGAGGGACTGCACAGGAAATTCATTTAAAAAAATGAACAAGTTAGCAAATAAGTGAAACTATTACCAGACAACATAGAAAAATCCAAAATATATCATGCAACTATTGTTACTTTAAACACATTAACATTGATTTTTAAACCATACAAATAATGACAATAAAAAACAACACAGCCCCAGACCTTTTATTAAAAGCAGTCAGTTCCCAAAAAGTATTCACCTACCAAGACAACAAGGAGGGAGCCAGTCTAGTTTCCCAAGGGAAGCAGTTCTGAAGCCTGGGAGCAGCCACCAATAAGCCCCTCTCCTACATCCCTACAAAGCATGCCTGTGAGGGTGGCAGGACCGAGAAAAGGGCCTCCCCATAAGATATCAAAACCAGGCATATTTGTATGCAGAAATATGGTCTTTCAGATAGCTTGGACTTAAGCTGTATAGGGTTTTATATGTCATAATCAGCACTATTAATTCTTCCTGGAAACAGAGCAGTAGCCATTCAGCTGTTGTGACAGGGAGTTGAATGCTCCCTATAACCAGCCCTAGGGACGCAGGTGGCGCTGTGGTCTAAACCAGAGCCTAGGGCTTGCCGATCAGAAGGTCAGCGGTTCAAATCCCCGCAACGGGGTGAGCTCCCGTTGCTCGGTCCCTGATCCTGCCAACTTAGCAGTTCCAAAGTGCAAGTAGATAAATAGGTACCACTCCGGCGGGAAGGTAAATGGCATTTCTGTGCGCTGCTCTGGTTCGACAGAAGTGGCTTAGACATGCTGATCACATGACCCGGAAGCATGTCGGCTAGTCAAGCGAGATGAGCGCCGCTACCCCATAGTTGTCTGAGACTGGACCTAACGGTCAGGGGTCCCTTTACCTTTACCTTTATAACCAGCCCTGGTCAACAATTTGGCTGCAGTTCTTCAAGCCAGTTGGAAGTTTCTGAGCACTTTTCAAACACAGCCCCACGTGGAACATGTTACAGTAATCCAAATGGGATATAACTAAGGTGTCACTGTAGACAAAACAGGCATCTCAAGGAATGGGAGCAACTTACTGGATTCCACAAGTAAATTGTGGAATTTTGTGTTCCACACCAAATGGGAACAACCATAATAAAACAGACTTAAAATTAGCAGGGTTGGGTAATGACCATAAATTGTGATTCTTTAATAGGTTACATGTGGAGTCACGAATTTGGGAATATTTGGGAACACAGACTACAGAGCTTCAAGAATGAGGAAGTAAACATCACTCCGTATCCTCATTTATTTTCCTAGAATGAATTTCCTGGTTCAGATGTTAATAGGGAAATCTGGCTTATACCAGACAGTATTGTCATGTAGAAGCCTGAAAAATTAGAGTAAGCTTTTAGAAATAACCAGGTTTTTTATAATAATAATAATAATAATAATAATAATAATAATAATAATAATAATCAAGCAGCACATACCTTTACATGGGTCTTCCAAATCTGTCCAGGAGCCATTACGACAGTAAGTGGTGGTGCCTTTACCAGGCAATCTTACAGCACCTTCTTTGCATTGGTATATTACAGCATGGCCAATAAGTTCTTCATAGACCTCAGAAAATGTAAACTTTGGTAAGTCAGCCACTTTGCAGCCCTCTCCAAACACTTTAAAAAGATAATAGTTTAAAATGTTACAGAAAACCTTGGAACTGAAAATTTTATTCACAACTTTGCTATATTTAATATTAAGATTTTTGTCACGTCAACCAACAGAACAAATATGGGGGAGGGGGTATAACTAACAGAATGAACATGTAACACTTCATAATACCCATATGAAAGTGTTTCAGGATGAGTGCATGAACTACTGTGTATTAGCAGACACCTTCAGTTTAAAGCTCAATCTCCTTAGACCTCCTCCTGTGTGAACTCCAGCAAAACTAGCACTGATGCTCCCTTATACTGTACAAGTCTTCTACATTTCAGATGAAGAGTTCCTGCTGGAATGTCCCCCAAAGGAGAAGGGCAAAGGAGGAGGAGACATGTGCTGGTGCTACCCCTTCTGTGCCTGCTGCTATGCAGGCAGGGAAGATGTATACAAATCCCACTTCTTTGGTACTAGTCATAAATGTACAGCACAAATTGCTGGGTTGCAACTTCTCAATTGTGTATTTTCCCCCGTTTTTGAATTAACAACATTCTAGACCACATTTTTAAAAATGCAAGACTGAAAAGCTTTTTATCTATGTATTTTCATATTCTGCCCAACCCTGCAATCAGCTGAGGGAAAGTAACAGAACATCTGAGGACTGAAGTAGAGGGTAGTGAACTCCATTCCCCTCAGTGTCTCTTGCATTTGCTCCCAGGAACCAGAAGCTGTAGGTGGCGGCAGCAGCAGCAACAAGCCAAGCAGAGGAAGCCCTGCCCTGTGAAAGACCTTAATATCAAGTACTTGGTATTACTGTATATAAATCCATATTCAGGCTACTTTAATCTTCTTCAAGACTTGTTGGAGTCCAGATCTTGACAGAGATTAGGGGACCAAGGGTCGATAACACAACATCAGAGAATATTGTACGATCAAGGTGAAAGGTGACTAGAAAATAGGTAATCGAGAAGAAGGTATGTATATCTGCAATGTGGTAAAATGAACAGCAAAGATTTGGCCATGGACAAGTGAGGGACAGCAAACAAGAAAGAGAAAAAGAGAAGGTCAAATATTTAAAGTAAATACGGTAAATGAATAGATCATAAAAGAAAGCTGAAATAAAACCAAAGTCTAAACACAATAAAACTTCCACAAAGTTTTGTGTATCCCACCAACCTATTACAAATATAAAACAATTCTGTTTCAACCCATATATGTATGCTGGGAAGTCATGACTAATTAGCCTACTATTTCCAGCCTCAGTGAAACAATGCTAAATAGATACTGTAAGCACGCACTTCTCACATATGTTGCTATACACATTTGATGCAGAAACATCACCATTTACAATGCCCAAGGCTGTAATACCAAAGCAGGGTTCTGTGACCAACAATACAATCCATGTTTACTTTAAAAATAAGCCTCACTCTATTTCACTGAAACTTAGTCTTATGTTGCTATGCATAGAATTGTAGTTGAAGGAAATGTATGGAATATTAGACTGAAAACTAGAAGCCAGTTACAGCTACATTACATATATCATCCAATCTGAAATTGGATTACTGGACTACTATTGCAAGAATTGGTATTGAATTGGTATCATATCATTTCCACAGAACTTATTTTTGAAAGCACTGATAATCAAACAGACGCCATTCAGATTTAAATAAATAATGAAGACATGGAATATTATTTAGTAATATAATTATATGTGTATTGTAGCAATGTTTCACTGATGAACTGGCATTTCAACATCAAAATAAATAAACAGAATAGCTGTGAATGGATACAAAATGAGCAAGGTTAACAAGTACCTTAACCTTTAAGGCTAGTAATGGGTATACAGTAGTACTTCCACTATCTGAAGCGTATGGCTCACAATAACACCCACTGGGGATCATCAGCAAAGAGTGTTACTTCACTGTTTTTGAGCTCCCAAAGCTATTTAGATGGCCACTGAGAAACCAGGATTGGAAGGGGACTTTTGTTTATTTTTTAATTTTATTCAGATGATTTTATATACAACAATATATTTATTTTTAAAAAATCAAAGTGGTGTTGCTTAACTCTGCAAAGCTTTTCTTACACAAGTTCTGCAACCATGTAAGAAATGGTCAGCTCCATGTTAAAAGCTACAGGGGCGCCTTGCAGATGTCCTTTTTATTATTCATTTTGTTCATTTGTGACCATTGATGTTCATCACGTTTCAACACTGCTTGAGCCTGCAAAGGTTTTCAGCCATACTCTTTCACTTCAAACCAATACGCATACCTGTAACTGCCTGCTGAAACCCCCTGCCACACTATCCTAGATTTCATAGAATCATAGAATTGTAGAGTAGGAAGGACCGTGAGGGTCATCTAGTCCAACCCCTTGCAATGCAGGAACCCAACTAGATCATACACGGCAGACGGTTGTCCAACCTCTGCTTAAAAGCATCCAGTGAAAGAGGGACTCCCTTCTACTGTTGAAGAGAAAGTTATTCCTGATGTTTAGTCGAAATCTCTTTTCTTGTAACTGGAATCCATTGGATCGGGTTCTACCCCCCTGGATTAGAAGAAAACAACCTTGCTCCATCTTCCATGTGACAGCCCCTTAAATAGTTGGGAGATGGCCAGCAGATTGGCGAGCATCAAAGAAATGCTCCTTCGGATTGATCTCTTTACTCTCACACTCTCTTTGAGCCTCTGCAACACTGTTTGTTCTCTCACTCGAGGATTTGGATTAGGTCATCCAAATTGGATCCGAATTTGGATTAGGTCATCCAAATTCGTTATTTTTTAAAAAATTATTATGATTTAGGGAAGCACCACAGAACTATTATTGTGTCAATCGCCATAAAAGACCCCTCTGGGAGGCACCAAGGTCTTCCCCATGCGTGCTTCCTCGGGAGTAAGAAAGCAGCCTGGCCGAGAAAGTCCTCTTGGGATGATGGGCAGCCCAATTGGCTCTGCCGACGGAAGCCGCTGAGTGGGGCGGCGCGCAACCGCCTCTCGGCTGAGGAGGGCCAACACCTCGGCGCCACCTAGCGGGCTACCGGGGGTGGGACATCCCCGTTTACCTCAGGCGCCTGAAAGAAAGACCCGCCCACTCGCGCGCCGCTTTTTGCGAAGCCTCTCTAAGCTCAAGAAGAGACGGCGGGAAGGCGAGCGGGCGGGAGGGGAAGAGACAGGTGGCGGGGAGAAAGGGAGGCTCAGCGGTCGCTAGAGGCTTCGTCGTCACTTGCCTTCCTCGTAGTCACCCTCCAATCCCTGAGCCAGCAGGGACAGCATCAACAAACCCAAGAGCCGGCGAGTCCGCAGAAGCCCCCAGGGCGACCGTTGCATAACGCTGAGCTGGCGAGCGGCGACGGCGCGAGAAGGAAGGCTCACAACTGCGCGGGCGAGTGGCGTAAAAGCGTTCGGTTAAGGGCCGCGTTGCGGGGAGCGACACGCGATGCTCGCTTTTCAGCTCGTGTTCCCTGTTTCCCCCCCTATAGCATTTCCCACCTAGAGTGCGGGATGGATCCTTTGCAGGCTGTACTTTTTCAGTGGAAGATGACAGCTTGCTGCGAAAGACAGCGGTGGAAATCCAGGATTACAGTATATCGTATCTGTGATATGTTGGTGGACTGTTCCATCACTCTGAAAAAAGTGCAGAAATCATGCTCTCTCGCATCGAAGTACTCTATTATTGAGTGGGGGAAATATGGTTCCTGGCTGCTGCTTTTTAAGGTTTTAAAAATCAATTTCATTAAAAAAAATCCTAGACAGTGCAATGCATAGTTGCACTATTATTGTGTCAATCGCCATAAAAGACCCCTCTGGGAGGCACCAAGGTCTTCCCCATGCGTGCTTCCTCGGGAGTAAGAAAGGCAGCCTGACCGAGAAAGTCCTCTTGGGATGATGGGCAGCCCAATTGGCTCTGCCGACGAAGGCCGCTGAGTGGGATGCGGCGGGCGGCGCGCGGCGCGCAACCGCCTCTCGGCTGAGGAGGACGGACACCTCGGCGCCACCTGGCGGGCTGCGGGAGGACATTCGCGTTTACCTCAGGCGCCTGAAAGACCCGCCCACTCGCGCGCCGCGTTTTGCGAAGCCTCTCCGGAAGGCGAGCGGGCGGTAGGGGAAGGGACAGGTGGCGTGGAGAAAGGGAGGCTCAGCTGTCGCTAGAGGCCGCTAGAGGCTCCGTCGTCGCCGTCGCCTGCCTTCCTCGTACTCACCCACCAGTTTCTGAGGCAGCAGCAACAGCATCGACATCCCCAAGAGCCGGCGAGTCCGCAGAAGCCCCCACAGCAGCCGCAGCATAATGCCGAACTGAGAAAGCGGCAGCGAAAGCCGAGTGCCTCAACTGCACATGCGAAGTGGGGGGCGGGGAAGGACGTTGGGAGGGAGCCGTGTGGCCGTCGGGAGGCGCGCGCCGAACGCTGCTCCGCTCGTGCTACCGGCCTTTCTGCTTGCCCTTAGAGAGGAAGTAGGCTTCCAATTCTACTTACAACAATTTTGCCGTGGCTCTGGAAAAAAAAATAGAAGCAAAGATTCTCATATTCAAGCATTATTGAGTGTGGGAAACGTGCTTGTCTTGGTTTGTTTGTTTTTTTACAGAGTTTTGAAACATTTTAAAGAATTCCTTACCAGTGCAAATACAATGCATAATTTTATCGCGTTGTTTGTGGGGCAGGGGGGAACCTCTCTGGCAGGTTATGACAGGACATCCGAAGTAATCCAGTGTTGTTATGCCAATGTCGCTTCTCCCTCGTGTTGTCTTATCCCGGAATAGTAAAATATCTTCCTTGGACACATTTGACAGGCTCCATCCATTTTGGTGTGGAGGCACTTGGAAACCTTCCTTGAGCATTACAAAACTGAAATTATATCTCAATTTTGAGATATAATTGAATATCTGTTTTATGAGTGTCTTAAACTAGATTGTTAGGCAAACTGACTATAACTAGAAAAGCAGGATATACATACTGTATTGTGGGAGAGAGGCTGAGGAAGAACAATGTTTACACCCAGGTTTATATATATACTAGTTTGTTTTTGCAACCATGGCCACAACTGGGATTGTTAAAAGTGGTGCCATTTCCCCTACCTATTCCCCTGTGAACTCTTGGTTGTATGCTATGAAATTTATTTGGTTCATTACAGTTGTTTTCTGTGTAACAGTAGAAGCAACAAGAAATAGGAAGAACATGAAGCAGATGAACGTAGTTCAATAGATGATTCAGCCATACAGGAGCAAGTTACTACAGTGGTACATCAGTTTATGAACACAATTGGTTCCGGAAGTCTGTTCATAAACTGAAGCATTCATAAACTGAAGCGAACTTTCCCATTGAAAGTAATGGAAAGTGGATTAATCTGTTCCAGACGGTCCACGGAGTACTTAAACTGAAGCGTTCATAAACTGAAGCGAACTTTCCCATTGAAAGTAATGGAAAGTGGATTAATCCGTTCCAGATGGGTCTGCGGAGTACTCAACCTGAAGCGTACTTAACCCGAAGCATGGGTGTAATTGGTTCCGGAAGTCTGTTCATAAACTGAAGCGTTCATAAACTGAAGCGAACTTTCCCATTGAAAGTAATGGAAAGTAAATTAATCCGTAAATTAATCCGTTCCATATGGGTCCGCGGCGTTCGTAAACTGAAAATTCATAAACCGAGGTGTTCATAAACCGAGGTTCCACTGTATAAAGATGTGCTTCCTTACAGCATACCCCTAAATCTATTACAATCCTGTGAGCAACATTTGCAGAATTATGGCTGTCTGCACACATATTTGATGCACTCACCCATAATTAGTTGTAGAATACAAGGCCAAGAGGGGGTCATGTCTGGGCAGCCCTGGACTTCCATTTGTTGCAAGCCAAAAATGGCTTATCTTCTGAGTTACGCCAATAAAACTCAGAGACAATAGCAGTTAGGAGTCCATTGCTGTTTATTGCAAAGCAATAGGTTACAGTCAAATCTTTTCGCAAAACTGCAACCCCGCCCAAAGGTCCAGGCAGGGGTATTTATAACATTTCAAATAAAGGATTTCAATTTTAACCAATCATTTACATCATTACCTTATTTCATATTTCAATTTTAACCACTCATGTAAATCATTACCTCATTTCATGTTTAATACACATGCGCAATAGGCATTGCCAACTAAACTTTGATTCCCACATTGTGTTAGTATGCATGTTGGGAACCTGTGTTACGTGTAGCCATTCACATCATGTATCAACTTAGCTCAGGGGTTTCCAAAGTAAGGCCGGATGCGGCCCAATCGCCTTCTAAATCCGGCCCACGGATGGTCCGGGAATCAGCATGCTTTTACATGAATAGAATGTGGGCTTTTATTTAAAATTAATCTCTGGGTTATTTGTGGGGCATAGGAATTTGTTCATATTTATTTTCAAAATATAGTCCGGCCCCCCACAAGGTCTGAGGGACAGTGGACCGGCCCCCTGCTGAAAAAGTTTGCTGACCCGTTCTAGCTTATGAGCTGTATCATCGTGATTTGCATATTAGCTGTCCTTCTGTCCCAGTGTGGGACTGCAACTTGCCAAATCATCAGTTTCATAAAGCAACAGGTTACCATAACTTCTCTATTAGAAGCATATTCAAGGATTTATAGGGGTTCACATTATCACATTCATTATGACCCTTTGGGCCACTACCACACATTCACACTGCCCTGGCTGGTGCCCAAAGACATTTCACAGACTCCCTTGGCAAGGAATTGTACTGGAGCTCTCACCCTCATCCCTTGCACCCTTGGCAAATAGATGATGGCCACCCAGAGCAGCGGAAGAGTGACCCCAGGAGTGGGTGGGTGGGGAGGCTCCTAGCGACGCTGACTCAGAATGAAGAAGCACAGTTTTTTGCACCCTGCTGGGCCTGCGCCCTTGATGGGAGCCAACATAACCAACCCCTAGGTATGCCCCTGCTGGCTCCCCAGAGAGGTTACTTCGGTGCTGCTAACGCAGAAAAAACAATGCGGGAGGCATACAGCCACAGCAGGCACTGTAATTCCAATGGTTTGACCTCATCCCTGAAGGCACACTCTTCCATGCCAACCACATGGCCATATTTATCATCATACAGTTGCACCAGCGCCCAAGCCTGCAATGGGACCCAAACTCTGGAGCTTTCACTTAAAAAGAATAAGTAAGTCTCTAGCCCTAACAGGAGGAAAGCTATAAGGCAAAATGTAAAATCACAATGAGCGCTAAGCTAAGTCTGAAATGTGATTGTTGAATGAGTTATTGGACACTAGGCTGGGGTCATAACAAGCTGCTGTTTTCTCCCCTTTAGTGCACTTTTCAGCTTCTGTAAGATTTTCTAATAATCCTTAGAATCTCCAAAATACCTACTAGATTCTCCCTTTGCCCTTCCTTTCTTCCTAACAACCAAGATGCATCTTTCCTCTTGTTTCAAATATGGGGCCACTGCAGTGGTTAAGAAGGAGCTGAGGGAAAACATGGCATACTGCTTGATAAGGTGAGCTGAAGGGAAACCTCGCACCAAAAATGTTTTAAGTGCCTTGCCCAACTGGATCGCAACTGCACTCAGATCTAGCCAGCATGACCAATCCTCAGGGATTATGGGATTTGCAGTCCCAAAGTATTTGGGGGGCATGAAGTTAGGGAAACCTATCCTATAAGGTTCCAAATGCTACCCTATGCAGACACATAACCCATATGAAGGACTGCACAGAGATCACAAAGAAATATTATTGAGTACAGATACTGTGGACAAAAATGGGGATGGATAACATCATCATACTGTGTTTCTGAGCCAGCTGCTCCTAGAGACAAAATGCTGGACTTCAGGGATCTCAGGAACGCGAGATGAGCGCCGCAACCCCAGAGTTGATCACGACTGGACCAAATGGCCAGGGGTCCCTTTACCTTTTTAACTTTCCCCAAAGCCTGCTGCTTCTCAGCTTCATATCTCTCTTCCCATTTCACATGTGTTCACTTTTGAGGCCTGTTTTAAAGAATTAGTGGGCAAGGGAATCCACTTCTTTCCTTCCTTCTCCTAGAATACCTCTTCTGAAGTAGACTTTTCTTTTAAATAATGTTGGTAAGGATTTAAGTATGTGCAACTGCATCTAAGTTTCCATAGAATCTGAACCAGGCACTTACCTTTACCTGAGTAAATTAGGTTTGAGATACACTATAATTTGTGAACTGTCATACTTCCTTGCATGTGTGTTTTTACTTAATGACAAGAATAAGACACTATTAGCAAAAGATGAAAAAGTAGGTTTTAAAGAAACAAAAGGTGGACACATTTTAAAGAAAGAAAAGTAGAACAAACTGAACAGTGTTTCACTGATGCTGTTATTTTATTTTTAAGGTGATTATTGCCCTAGATTCAAAATCTTGCAATTTCAGAAGGGCCTATTGCATAATAGGTGCCTTTGTTGCTTTCTTCATAAAACTACATGTTGTAGCATATACCGGTCAGAAATCTTATGCTCAATCAGCAGGAGAAAGGGGCAGTTCACACAAAGGTTTACTGTGAGATGCAGCACTATGAGATCTTACCTGTACAGTCGGTACAGTGGTTTTTGCTGAGTTCCTCAACAGAGTACTGACTCTGTCCTGTAACATGTAAGTAAAGGGCCACCATAGTCAGGGTCAAAAGAAGGGGGAGGAAAATAAAGAGAATAATAAGATGAGTCTACCCAGTTGCCTTCACTGATTGGCTCTTCATGTTGTGAAGATTATGTCAAATCTGCCTCATACACTGTCCCCTTGGCTCTGTTACTGGAAACTGCTCACTGGAAAAGACTGGTTTGGTTTTCCTCCAGACTTGTGCTTTCTATCTGGTATGCTTGCTCTGATTCTGCCTCTCCTTCCTTTCTTGCTACTGGCAAGACAGCATTAATGACTTCTGTGACTTTATTCATGTGCCACATTGTTCTCCATTTTGATAGCCTGTTGAAGACTAGAGGTGGCAGAGTAGACTTCATGTTGGGATGAGGAGCCATGAGGGGAGCCACGAGGAGCCTGCGGGGAGAATCCGGTTACTCACGAGAAATGGGGGAGTTTGCAAGGGTGCCGCAACCCCCTGAAAACCCCAAAATGATTGACTGGGGACTGGGTACCCAGCAGTGCCCTGGGAAGGTCTCTCCACCACCCGAGTCACCCCTTTTTGGGGCAAGAAGACTAGAGGGATTGAGGCTCTGGCACAGGTTGCCATTTTCTACTCACAAGCAACACAGCCTCGAGTTTCCCCAGCTCAGAGACTGATTCTCAAACAAAAAGAAATCTGGATCTGAATTTGAAAAGGTTGGTGAAAATAACTAATTTGGACAATAACGATTCAGAGGACAGTGGGGGTAAAAAAGGAGGTCAACCCCGACTGTGATTAACATGCTCTGTATAACCCAGGGGTCCCCAAACTACGGCCCCCGGGCCGGATGCGGCCCAATTGGCCTCCCAATCCGGCCCGCGACGACCCCCGCCGCCCGCTGCCGCCGCCCGCTCTTACGGCGCGCGGCGCGGCGACGATCAGAAAAATCGGCAAAAAATCGCCGAAAATCCTTTTTGCGCATGCGTATGGGCCTCTCCCGACCCAGAAGAGGTCATTTCCGATGCACTTCCGGGTCGGGGGAGGCCCATACGCATGCGCACAAGTGATTTTCGGCGATTTCCCCCCCGCCCGTGTGCGTGTGCGCATGCGCACGGGCGCGCACTCCCCCGCCCTCCGGCCCGCCGCGCGGTCGGCGCAGCGGGCACCAGCCCACTGCGCGGTAAGTCTGGGGACCCCTGGTATAACCTTTCTGCAGAGCTAAAAGCTTTTCTTTTGTTTTATTTAACCCACAACAAAACTTTTTTGGGGGGAGTTCCGGTTCCGGTCGCAGGAATGGCTGACCCTTTTTCCATCTTTCCGACCTTCATAAGGAATTTGGCGGTTGCTAGGGGAGTAAATGGCAACCTCCCCACCTCTCCGGGGGTTACGGAGAGGGCCGCAGGCCCGCAGATGCCCCTAAACCCACCCCGACTGTTCAAGGGGCGGGGGGGCCAGGGCTGAAAGCACTTATGGAGGAGCGGAGCTCCCCGGACGCCGACCTGCGTAGCGGGATCTCCATGATCAAAGAAGATAATTGGGCTTAAATTCATGGACGTGCTTCGAAAAGGAAGGGCAGAAGCTCTGTTTATTGCCAAGGAATCTTCGCTGCTGAGCGTGAGGAGTGAGGGAGTATATCATCGGCAAGAAAGATTGATTGGGACGCCACGAGAAGGGAAGTGAGTCTTCTTTATTCTTTCATACACTCTACGAGTTATTTTATACCTTCCCGGACGTGATGTCCTGTTTGTTTGGAACAAATGAGAAATGGAACTTAACTGTGTGAGTTAGACTCTATAAAACTATTGATATGATATGGTTAGAAGCTGTAAAACTGTTGAAGAGAGGGCCCCCCCTCCAACTGGACAATCGGAGTGCGGCTGGAAGCGTTTGGATTTATGAGGTGTGACGCACTTGGAATTTGAACAGCGATCTGAAGTTAAGTTCAGCTATAGGGCAAGGAGAGCTATAAATCTGTTAAGAGTTTCTACATAATGTGACAGCTGTGCCTATGCCCGGAAAGCTGTAAATTTTACTATGATCGTCTGCAAAAAAAACGTCGAGAAGAAAACGAAAGTGATCTGAGCTTTTCAAGATGGCACTGTTTTGTGTTGAAAGACCTACGCAAGAAGAAAGCACTCCAGACAAAGAGGATTTATGGGGATTTAGGGGGAGGCCGGACTGATTAAAACTCACACAGGAGAATGAATATATGGGAAATCTCATTTGATGCTTATTTCAGCAGCGGTGGAAAAATCGGATGAATGGATGAAAGAAGAAAATATTTTAGTGACTGCAGGGGAAGATCGAGATTATCATGGATTATGAGTGACTATTTGGACTTTAGAATAAAGACGACAGTAAGCAGTTGCGAGAAAACCCCAATTTTTTGAAGCATGGGAACTCCAAAATTGTATATGATTTGGTATAATATTCGGTTTAATTGATATGGATTTGTATAATTTGGAATAATGGATGTGATATAGTTGTATTTTAATTGGAAAATTAATAAAAATAGATTGTAAAAAAATAACAAAACTTTTTTTTGTTTATGTTATTTGCAACTGTCTTGAGTGCAAATATAAAGGGGAAACAATTTGCAAAACTGGGGATTTACTTTCATTGTTGAGCCTCGGGAGACCGCTGGAAGAGGAGCTTCCCTTTTACTTTTGTTTTTATTTCAACTGCGCAACTCTGGAAGATACATTGACAGACTTTTAAAATAAGACACAAAGTTGCCAAACAAGCAGTAAAAGATACTAAACAAGCTACTAAAGTAGCAAAAAAGACCTGCAAGACTTGTACATTGGAATTTGGATTTAAATGCCTTAGAGATCAGAAGAGAGCGGAGGAAAATACCCCCCCCCTGCCCGCTCTTGGTGTTTTGCCTCATCTGGCTATTTGTTTATTCCTCTTCCTCTTGCTACCTGCTCTGGAACGGTTTGGATTGGGCCAGCAAGCGGCTGAATACGTTGGCTCTTTGTTCCTTTTCTGGTTTAAATTGCCTTAAAGTGTGGATTGGCCAAACAACAGACAGAGGTGTAAGATACTTTGTGGATTTAAGGCTTGGCTCCTTTCTTTTTACTTTTTTAAATCAAGTTTTTGTTTTTTGCTACTAGACAGGTTAAGATGTGTGGATTAGCCAAACAAGAGACAGAAGAAATAGATTTTGACTTTGGTACTTTGGAGACTAACTTTACCTAATTTCCCTCCCCCCCCCTTCCTTTCTCTTTAACTGTATTGTATTTATGTGTGATATTTGCTGCCCTAGTGGTGGCTTTTTCTTTTTCTGGTTTTTCCTCTTTATATATTTTTCGCTCCATAAGACACACCTAGTTTTTAGAGGAGGAAAACAAGAAAAAAAAAATTCTAGCGAGAGCTGCACAGAGCATGTAAGCGGCTCTCCCTTTGTTTGCTTTACAGTGAGCTGGGAGGAGGGGTGGAAGGGGCTCCTGTCCGTCCCTCCTCTCGCCTCGATTTAAAGCAAGCAGACCTTGAGGACAGCCTCAAAAAGGAAGGAAGGAAGGAAGGGAGAGAGGGAGAGAGAGAGAGAGAGAGAGAGAAGGAAGGAAGGGGTGAAAGAGAGAGAGGAAGAGAGAGGAAGGAAGGAGGGAGGGAAGAGAGAGAGAGAGAAGGAAAGAAGGAAGGAAGGAAGGGGTGGGTGAGAGAGAGAGAAGGAAGGAAAGAAGGAAGGAAGGGGTGAGAGGAGAGAGGAAGGGAAGGAGGGAAGAGAGAGCGGAAAATATGGTATATTGTTTGGAAGAGCGAGAAAGGATTGGGAAGGGTTGGAAGGGTGACACCTACTGGTAGCAGCAAAAAGCTATAGAACAAAATAATTATACAGTGGTACCTCTACTTATGAATTTAATGTGTTCCAAACACACATTTGTAAGTCGAAAAAAATTGTAAGTCGAATCCCATAGGAATGCATTGGGAGAAAAAAATCGTAAGTTGAAGCAACCCTATCTAAAAATTCATAAGTAGAAAAAATCCTATCTAAACTGCATCCAAGATGGTGGACGGAGCTCCATTTGTAAGTAGAAAAATTCGTAGAGTTATTTGTAAGTACATAAACAATTGGAATATTAAAAAGGACTGTAAGATGGCAGAGAGAAGAAAGGGAATGGAAGGAGGAGCGACACCAGGAGAAAGAAGATCTAAACAAGAAGAAAGTAAAGGAGATATTGTGAAGATGTTTGCTGAACTTAGAAAAAATATTAAAGACATCAAACAAAGAACAAAATATGGAAAATAAGTTGGAACAGATGGATTAGAAATTGGATTTGACTGTAAAATAATTGAAAGGACCGATAAGGGAAATAGATAAAAGAACTCAAAATGTAGAAGGAGGATTGAAACATACACGAGACCTAAGGGAATTGAAAAAAGAAGATGAAAAACTTAATAGTGCTGTGTCAGAAGTAAACAAAACTGAAGAAGACATGTGGGATGCTATCACTATGCAAGAATTAAGACAAAGAGAAACAAATCTGAGACTTAGATCAATTCCTGAAACATAAGGAGAGAATATTGCTGGAAAATTAATTGCTGAGATTGCACAATTGCTGGAAATTGGACAGGAAGAGATGGCTGCTTCAGTATTAAATGCATTTAGAATCAGAACTAAAAATAAGAAAGGAAAAAAGTTCCCAGGAGATTGCTTAATTATTTTCAAAGACAAAGAAATGAGGAACAGAATTTTGATCATGAATAGAGAGAAGAAATTATATATTGATGGTTATTGTATTTAAGGACATCCCACTTCGTCTGTTGAAAAAACACCAACCATTCAGACCTCTGACACAAACATTAAGAAGAAATGAAATCTATTTTAAATGGGAATTTCCAGAAGGAATCTCCTCCTTTTTTTTTACAAAGAGAAGAAGTTCAAATTAAAGAATATGGATGAAATAAGGAAATTCCTTAGAAGATATAAAGAACTGGACAAGGAAGAATAACTAGCAGCAAGTGTGAAGGCAATTCCGGAGCGGGAAGAAGATAGTAATAAATTAATAAATTAAGACAAGAAGAAGAAGAGGAAGAAGAATTTTCATTAATTATCAATCAAGAGGTAGAATGGAAAATCAAAAGGACGAAGCAGAAAAATTTTGAACATGCAAACAAAGCAGGAAAATGGTTAGCATGGCAAATAAAGAAAAGGAAGTCCCAGAATATAATCAATAAGATTAAAATAGAAGAAAAAATAAATAGAAAATCTGATGGAAATTAGGAAAAGTTCTGTAAAATTTTATAGACAATTGTACAAAAAAACTGGAAAGAATAACACAGGAAAAATGGAAGAATATTTAAATAAGAAAGAAGTGCAACAGATTCTGACAGACAAGAAAGACCGACTGAATGAGATGATTGAGGAAGAATAAGTACTGAAAGCAATTAAAAACTTAAAGAGCGGGAAGGCACCAGGACCGGATGGATTTACAAAATATTACAAAAAAACTCAGTTCCACCCTACTTGTACCTCTCAAAGAAGCAATGAATAATATATTGAAAAAAGGAGAATTTCCAGAGACATGGAAAGAAGCATATATTACATTAATACCTAAACCAGATTCAGAGTTACTACAAGTTAATAATTATAGACCTATTTCACTATTAAATAATGATTACACATTTTTTGCTAGTATTCTTGCATGTATTAAAAGAGGTAATACATGAAGATCAAGCAGGCTTTCTACCTGGCAGGCAGATGAAGGATAACATAAGAAACACCATAATTATTATTGAATATCTGACAGCCATGAATGGAAAGCACACAGCATTGATTTTTGTTGATGCAGAAAAGGCCTTTGATAATATATCTTGAGAATTTATGATTAAGAATCTGGAGGTAATGGATTTAGGACAATGGTTTATAAGAAGTGTAAAAGCAATATATTTGGAACAAAAGGCGAAACTCATAGTGAATAATGTATTGACTGAAAATATTGAAATTACTAAAGGTACAAGACAAGGGTGTCCACTGTCGCCATTACTTTTCATTTCGGTCCTTGAAGTCCTCCTGAAGACAACAAGGCAAACAGAAGGAATTAAAGGAATAACGGTCGGAAGAAAGGAACATAAAGTGAAAGCCTTTGCTGATGACTTGGTACTAACAAAAGAAGAACCATTAGATAATGCTAAAGCAGCATTAGAAGAAATGGAAGAATTTGGACAAGTCACAGGTTTTTAATTAAGTAGGAAAAAGACTAAAATGTTAGCAAAAAAGTTGGACAAAGGAATGTTAGAAAAGATCCAACAACAAACAAACATAGAGGTAGTCAAAAAAGTTAAATATTTGGGAATTTGGTTAACCTCAAAGAATATAAATCTATACCAGAGATTTCTATAGAACAGTGTGGAATAAAATAAAGAGAGACTTGGAAGTGTGGGAAAGAATGAAACTATCACTTTTGGGTAGGATATCTGTAATCTGAACGTGCTATTGAAGATGTTGTTTTTGTTTCAATCGATTCCAATAATCAAAGGGACAGGTACATTTAAGGAATGGCAAAAGATAATTTCAAGATTTAACTGGCAGGGGAAGAAACCGAGAATTAAGATTTAAATTATTAACAGACACTAAAGAAAGAGGTGGCTTCATCCTGCCAGATTTGAAGTTGTACTACGAAGCAGTAGTACAACTTCTGCCTTTGTTGGTTAAAGGAATGGATGTTACTGGAAAAGGCAGATTTATCAGACCTAGAAGGACATGACAACAGATTTGGGTTGCATCCATATTTATGGTATGATAAAACGAAGGTACATAAAGGTTTTGGAAACCACATATTCCAAAAGTCTCTCTACGAAGTATGGGATAGGTATTAAAACCTATTGGAAAGGAAACACCCTGGTGGTTATCACTGTTAAAAGCTATGAGTGTGAAAAAAGAAAACATGAATAAAAATTGGGTAACATATGAAATGTTACTCCAAAACGATGGTAAAAAATGAAATTTAAACCATATGAGGAGGTGAAAGAATTTGTGAATGATTGGCTACATTATTATCAAATTAATGAAAAGTTTAAGGAGGATCTGGGGAAAAATGGATTTCGAAATACTAAATTGTAAGTTTGAGAAAGAAATATTGAATAATAAATTTAAAATATTGTCAAAAATATATAAAATATTGTTGGAATAGCAGTTGAAAGATGAAGAGGTGAAGTTGGTTATGATTCATTGGGCAAAAGATTTTGGATATAATATTATGTTAGAAGACTGGGGGAAACTATGGAAAGAAGGAATAAATTTTATAGCATGTTATGAAAATGATGTATAGATGGTATATTACACCGGTTAAATTAGCCAAACTTTATAAGGTAGATAATAAATGTTGGAAAAGTAAAGAAAAAGAAGGTACCTTCTATCATATGTGTTGGGAATGTAAGAAAGTGAAATGCTTTTGGGACATGATTTATAATGAAATTAAGAAAATGTTGAAATATACATTTAAAAACCTGAAGCTTTTCTATTGGGAATTATAGGTACAGATGTTAAAAAACAAGATGCTAAACTTTTCCAATATGCAGTAACTGTGGCAAGAATTTTAATAGCATAGAAATGGAAACAAGAAGAATTACCAACAAAGGAAGAATGGTTGATGAAGTTAATGGAGTATGCTGAATTGGCCAAAATGGTGGGACCAGAAATTCATCAAAGAATGGACTAAATTCGTAGGTTATTTGAAAGACAATTGCAGTCAATTAAATATGTTGGTAGGAATGCAATAAGCTTTGTAAGTTAAATTAGAAAAATCATTGATGAGATGGAATTTAAATGATATAATTTGGATGTTATAATTTTAAGCAGTGGTTAATTAGTTGTTGTTGTTTAGTCGTTTAGTCGTGTCCGACTCGTCGTGACCCCATGGACCATAGCACGCCAGGCACTCCTGTCTTGCACTGCTTCCCGCAGTTTGGTCAAACTCATGTTCGTAGCTTCGCGAACACTGTCCAACCATCTCGTCCTCTGTCGTCCCCTTCTCCTAGTGCCCTCAATCTTTCCCAACATCAGGGTCTTTTCCAGTGAGTCTTGGTGAGGTTAATTAGTTAAAATACAGCAATTGGTAATGACTATAAGAAAATCATAAGGAAGGATTGAAGGAAGTCAGGGCCTTTAAAAGCCAAAATATATAAGATAAAAGGAGAAAATGTAATAGAAATTACCATTGTATTATTGTAAAATGAATAAAAAATGATTTGGCAAAAAAACCAGTGGCAGTGTAAATTTGATTAAAAGTCTTGGGATTATTATTTTTCAAATCACCTGCCACCAAAATTATATCAATGAACATGTCAGCTAAGCTGTCATTCTGGAGAAAACCCTTTCTCTAGTTTCCACGAGACCTCAGATAAGATAGTGGGGAAACTCAGAAAAAGGCCTCTGCTTCAGAAATTTGTGTATGGACAGGACCATGTACAGAAAGGATTATCCTTCTGTACCTGGTCCCAAGATGTGAACAAGCTTAAAACAATTTGGAATTGTGCGTAGAAATGGGGTTGGAGGCACTGCAGTTTCTGAAGCACCGCGGGGTGAGAAAGTGCTAGCTATTATGGGTGGGCCTGATAGGACTTGAAGTCCATAAACATTTGGAAGACCAAAGTTTCCACACTCCACAGGAACAACCAGTGACAATGCTGAAACAAGGGGCAACCCCAGACTGCAACCAGGAGCCATGTGTCCCATTTCGCCACTTGAGGTGAAATAAGAAGTGCTGCCTGACCACCTGCCGGTGGAAAAGCAGCACCAGCATTGGTGCCAATTGGCTTCACCCTGCCTCATGTGTGGGCTGGGCAACCCCATTCAGAACAGAGTGAACACCAGTGCCTGGGTAGACGAAGCATTCAGATACTGTAACTTGACCTTGTCTGAATATTCAGCAAAAAAGGGGAAATTAATACATGTTTTTGTTAACAATATTTGTTAGCTCTCGTTTAATAAAAAAAAAGTATACTGCATTTCCTTTAAAATTTCAAAACAGCCCCCATAGCGAGGTTGTGAGAATATCAATTTATTATCTACAAGGAGAGTGTATTTATTTAGATAAAATGTTGTGGACCTTAGAAGTGCAAAACAGAAAGGAAAAGAGGAGTTTGGTGGTAAGAAAACTTTTACCTTGTTTGTGGACATGTCATAAAAGCCAATTTAAATGCTGGGATCAATGTAGGTAATATGCATGCTAAAAAGAAGAAGAAACACACACCACCATTCTAGTAAAAAAGCCCACAAAAGGTCAATAAAACTGATGCATAATTAAAAACAGCATAGAAAATGCTCTGCAAATATTACTAATAAACATTTCACACTTGAATGTACTTAACAATAAAATACATTAAACTGTCCTTTGGTGATCAGAAGTCATTCTAAGACCAAACTACTTATTATTAGGGTGATTTGTTGTCTTTGTTGTTTTGTTATGGGATTGGTGGTGATTTGTTTTCTTTGTTGTTTTATTATGGGAACCTATCTGAAATAACTATGATGCCAAAATTCTAAATTTACAGTTTCACAGACAGGATTATTATGAAAATGATCCTACCTCTTTGAATGTTAAGGTAAAACTTGCCAGCAAATTTAGTTGGATTGCTTCCTTAGGGGGGTAATACTAACTATACAGTGGTACCTCTGATTAAGAACTTAATTCGTTCCGGAGGTCCGTTCTTAACCTGAAACTGTTCTTAACCTGAGGTACCACTTTAGCTAATGGGGCCTCCCGCTGCCGCCCTGCCACCGGACCACGATTTCTGTTCTCATCCTGAAGCAAAGTTCTTAACCTGAGGTACTATTTCTGGGTTAGCAGAGTCTGTAACCTGAAGCGTCTGTAACCCGAGGTACCACTGTACTTGGGAGTAAACGCCACTGAGTTTAAATATGTATCTCAAAGAACCCAAAGAGGAGATTAGACAAATGATGAGCAAAGATTTGAGCATTGATGCCAAGCTTCGGAAATATGAAAAATTGTGCACACTGTTGGTGCTTTGTAAATGTTTGGAATAAAGTATTTGTGTTTATATGTAAACACAAACAAACAAACAGTCCTTGAATAATCCAGAGTCAGTGCAACAAAAAGAAATTCCTATTTAGGGGGGAAAATGGGGAAAACATCTAGATAATCAACTGACTATAAGCACTTTTAAGGCCCAATTTCAATATGGAGAATTAAACTCTACAATGAAACTTCAAAATGCTTATCTCTGGCTGCATAGTGCCCAGCTTTCTATGATCCCATAATATTATTGTCATTTTTCACATAGCAATGTTTTATACCATTTCATATATTTTTGCATATGAAATTGTATAAAATATCAGTATGTAAAAAACTATAATGCACCGCCATGTTTCCCCCATTCATTTTCAAGAAATTACATACCAGCTATAAGTAGTTTCAGGAAAACACCTAGAAAAGAGAGGAAAATGGTTCTAATAAGCAAATGTCTAGGAATAAAACCTTGTAAGACTAGTTATAGAAAGGCTACTCATTCAGACTGGCAGCCACATCAGAAATGGCTTATAAACTGAACTACTGCAGCTCAAGGTGGATTTTATATCAGAGCTGGTGGGTATGTTTACTCAACTCATTTTCACACACACACACCATACATACACAATGGGCACTTCAAAATTTATCTTATATTAAGAAACCACATGGGTTTAACAGAATAAATGTTGACTTTACATGACTCATTAATCTCAAATTATAATTGTTTTTTGCTGTGGTAAAATACTAAAGTTGCAAATCTCATTTTAAAATGAAATACTTGATGATTATGCAAACCATTTACAGATTCTCACAAACAGGAAACTAATTTAATTTGTTGCCTGTCAACTATATCAAACAACTACTTCAGAAGCTTCTGGGAATGTGTGTTGGGGTAGGAGAGAAAGTGCAGAAACTGATGTTTGCTTTGCTGTCTGCCAGTCACATGGAGCAGTCGCAGCAGCTACTTGAGGGACTTCTTGAATATGTGTGCATGGTAGCAGGTTTTTGCCTTTTCAGTAGTGGCACCCATCCTGTGGAATGCCCTCCCTTCAAATGTCAAGGAGATGAGTAACTATATAACCTTTAGAAGACATCTGAAGACAGGCCTGTATAAGGAAGCCTTTTAACATCTACCGGTAATGTTTTATTATGTTTTTATATATGTTGGAAGCTGCCTACAGTGGCTGGGGCAACTCAGTTAGATGGGTGGGGTACAAATACTGAAATTGAAATGTGGGAGTGGGGGAAGAAGCTGCTGCTTGAGATGGGCCTCAGGTGGATTTCTTGCTCTGAAACTGAAGAAAGCAAGGAAGCAGGTTTTGATTGTTGAATGAGGTTGGTTAATTTGTATTTGTATGTTGACTCATCATTTTTTTTAATTTTAATTGTGGGTAGGGGCCTCAAAAGCTGGGGTGCCCTGGGTTAAGAGACAAATACCCAGTTCCATAGTTGCACCTCAACCATTTCCACTCTGAATTTGTTTTAGTCTGTAAATTCCAGTCTGATAATTGTATTGGGTCTTGGGGTTTGTGAGTGGACAATTCAACCACTAACAAGACCCAATTCCACATACAAATGGATATTACATTTTCATTTCAACTAAATATCCATGCATACAAATATACATGTGTCAATGCCCTAAAAGCATCAGTTTTAACTGAGTGCAAGATGTGTCACCATGGCTGCTGCATCACTAATGAGTAACCATCTGAACACAGAATTTAACCCAATGCAGTAGACATTCCTGATCTGGCTATCGATGCTGGATGGTAATGGTTGGGACAACACTAGTTTCTAAGTCATGTTTCAAATGTCCATGTCAAAATTCTACCTTCTGACTGAAGAGAGAACACTTGTGATTCAGCACCAGGAATTTGGGATGCAAAGAGCAGTTCAGAAGTGCCTAGTGCTGACAATTTACAATATAGCCTTCAGAGAAGGTTGTTTGCCCCTGAACATCACCTTTGGGGTGAGTAAATTCAGCTTGCAAGATCTTCAGATAGACTGACTGGGTACTAAACAAATATTACCTGAAAGATGTTATAAAAGTAAGAGACAGAATAAACATTACCAAAGACTTCTGGAAGCTTGACTTCCGATGGGCTAGTGGTACCCAGGATTCATTCCATATCCACATTTTTATCTAGAGCGTTGCAGTCCAGAGTTCTACATCCAAAAGAACTTCTACAGCATGGCTCTTCAAGAGGTTGTGAACACAAAGGGCCACTTTATGGATGTCAATGTCTGTCAATGTCTGTGTTATTGGGAGGAACATGGTATAGCTCTCTTCTGGATGTCCCACCCTTGCTGATAAGCCAGAGGCTGGCCCAGTCTTCCCTGGCCTAGTGGTGCTTGCCAAGTGATTTTTCCATGTGCCCCCTCAACTTCACCATTCAGGCATTCGCCTTCAAACCGTAGCTGATGTCTTCCTACAGGTCTACATGGATAGGCATGGACTATATCTTCAGATACTACCACTGTTCAGCTTGGCTGCTTGTGAAAAGGCTTTGGCCATTTAAAGTTAAGGTGGAGGTCCCTCCATACCTTGCTAGATATGGATGTCATTGTTGTCTGCTGTATCCTGCTCAAAAGCTGCAAGACTCTTGAGAAGTACCCTGATGTGCCTAAGCTTGGAGATGAGATGGATGCTGTACCCATAGGCATAGACCAGAATGTTAACACAGTTCCAGTTAACCGATGACAAGTATGTATGCATGTGTAAATAAAACCATATATGTTTTTGCAGGCACCACAGTCATAGAGGTATGCACTTGCAACCCCAAATCTCTCACCAGTCAGAGATTTAGGATTTATAACAGTATTTTCAGAAATAAAATGCTTACTCAGACCACAAGTTGGAATATTAGGCAACCATTTCTTCCCACCGATGTAATTAATCTTAGATGATCCGATCAAAATATATCCAGTATTACATTCAATAGTAACTTCATCTCCAATGTTGTAGTATTCTTTCTCCCCTTTGATTATTCTTCCATTATGGATATAGAGTTCAGTAGTGTCTGGTGCTGTTCTAGCTGAAAACACACAAAAACTATTAAAAATAATATAAAGCAGTACTAAACTACACACAAAATAGGGAAAAAATTCATACTTGTGCAACTTTATTTTGCAAAATGCAGAATGTTCTATAAAATGATATGCTATTTTACATCTGTCAGAAGTCTCTGGGAGCTGCCATTAGGATATTTGGAGTCAAATGTCAACAATAAGCAGATGACACCCAGCTCTGTCTCTCTGTTCCAAGTGAGCATTCATTCATCATCCAGGTGGCATTGTTGCTGCTTTCTCCTGGGATGGGGCTAAAAGGAAGATTTTTAGGTCATGTTTGCAAAGCTTGGTGTGATGCATCCTATTAGATATTGATAGCTAGTTTGTAGATCCTTGGAAAAAGTTAAAGAGAGTGTGCAATCCAGTTCACAGCCACAGTATTGTACCTTCTCTTTTACTTCTTCCACTGATCAACTCTGCAACCCTGGCCTATTTGTCATGGTTCTAACCCCATCCCATTATTGCATTGTGCAAAATGAAAGGATTCCAAAGTTGCAGCTTTTGCTCTATCACTCCAATGAAATTTTTCATTAATGATTTATTTTTATATTAAAAACGTTGTATAAGAACTGAGTGGTTTGGAACACTTCTATTTCAGGCCTTCGGCATGCTGATGCTATTGCAGTTATCTCCATGACATTAATTTGAATATGGAAGTTACTGAGCAACTAAGTTTTGTATGAAACAGCACCTATTATTACTGCAAAGACTAAAATTCTAGGTATTGGCAAGAAGAAAGCTCATATATGGAAGTTGGGCAATCCTATGGCCAGCCACATTCATGTAAGCCACATTCAGTACTAACTTTCATGCAAAGAGACCCAGAACTGAATCTCTAATCAGGGACAGGATATGATGAGATGCACACAGCAACTAGCATACCACTAAAATAAAAATATCAACTGTAATTGGTATTAAAATATATCATTTTTAGTCCAACAGACCAATGCAGCCAATGTTCTGGAAAGCAAATGAAAGCATTCATGTAAATACTGTAGACGTAACAGACGTCTGTCAAATTGTACTTAAGATACCTTTGCCCGGGGGGGGGGGGATTAGACAAGGACCAGGTTCAAATCCACAGTAAGGCATGAATCTACCTAGGTGACCTTGGGCCATTTACTGTCTCTTGGCCTGAACAGCATATTGCTGTTGATGTGCAGATAAAATTGGGAGACATAGACCTATGTACACCACCCTGATCTCTATGCAAGAAAGGTGGAATATAAATGTAATAATGAACAAAAAAAGTAAACAAAAAACTGATGGAAGAATGAAGCAGCTTCAGAAGATGTCAAGACCACATATAACGTTGTGGGTGTGCCTGCCCATCTGTGATTTAGATAATGGGGAAATATCTGTCTTGAGTATGGCTTTAAAAGGAACATTTATATGGGTTCATACACATACAGAAGCATGGTTGTATAGGAGGATCCCACTGATTGTAGCCTTTGCATTTTATGGTCATCTTTGTGGTTCCATCAAAAAAAGAATGGTTTGGGTGGCAGTAAACTAAGACGATATCTCCAATTTTGTATTCAGATTGCAATGGATGCACACTCCCTTTAGGCATTACTGGAGCACCACAATTTTTCGAAAAAACTATAACGAGAGAAATAAAACTGGAATATATAAATGCAAGACTAATAATATACAATCTGTCACAAGATTCAAGATGCTGCCATTGTGTCAGGTACCTGGATTTTTGAGCAGGGCCGTCTTAACCGTTGGCGCTAGGGGTGCATGGCACCTGGGCACCGGGCTCTCAGCGGTGCCAGGTCGAGAGTCCAGGGCTGAGTGTTGAAGTCCGGGGAAGAGCCTGCAGGCTCTTCTGCTGCAGACGGCTCTTCCCTGGACTCCAACTCTCACCTCCAAATTCGCACCAAGACGCCCGCAGCAGAAGAGCCTGTAACACTCCGACGGGCTCTCCTCCGCTCAGCTGTCAGCTCTTGCCCCAGCTGCATGGCGGCTAACTGTTTCAGTGCTGCGCCTGGAGCACCGTATAACGTGGCGCTACGTGACGCATCCTGTTGCATGCACTGAGCTGCGGGTTCCTTTGCTGGATTTTTTGCTGTCGGCGCATACTCCCAGTGCCGCCCAACGTGGGGTGCCAGTGCAGAACGATGGGGAATGCAAGCGGCAGTGGAGGAAACATCTCCGGATGGGATCTGCCGCGCGCCGACAGCAGCAACAAATCCCGATGAATAGGAGCACGCAAATCCTGTCCAGAGATCTTTCCTCTGCTGCAGCTTGCATTCCCTGTCATTCTGCACTGGCACCCCATGTTGGAAGCATGCGCTGACAGCGGAAAAGCCAGCAAAGGAACTCGCAGCTTGGCGCATGCAACAGGATGTGCCGCGCAGCGCCGTTACACGGCACTCCGGGCGCTGCATGCGCAGCCAAAACAGTTAGCCGCCATGCAGCGGGGGGGGGGAAGGGCAGCGGGCAGACAGCACGGTGACTGTGCCACCCAACATTTTGTCACCCCCCCGAATGGAAACCCACCCCCTCCTCAAAAAAAAGGTCAACAACTCTAGGCAACCTAGGAGCACTAGGCAGATCTTTGCACCCCGGCGCCGCATATGCTTAAGACGGCCCTGTTTTTGAGCTCTGTAAGAAGGCACAAAACAGTTTACTACCAATTTTGTCATGGCCAAGTCATGCAAACCCTATTCTTTTGAACACAACAGGAGAAAAATTAATTCTTAAACTTTTGTTCTTGAAATGTTTTCTGTGCAGTCACACATTGGGCATGATTGTAAAACAAATGCTATTAGGCAAACGGGATAAGAGTTATCCTTTTAGAAACAAATGACTAACACATCTATGTGACGACTGAAGCTATAAAATCTCTGTGTAAGCTAGATTTCAGTGGACTTCTTTAAAATACTGCATTTGGGAAGGTGTAGGTTCTAGACCATTTGGGAAGGTATAGGTCCTAGGCCAGGGGTGGGGAATCATCCACCCTCCCTTTCTCTAAGGAATGTGTATACATGCTGGGGTGGGTATAAAGCCAAGGTTGGATTCACCAGCATTGGCTAAATGTGAGGTACTTGCTGAATGCAAGGTAACATGCTTTATGGCGATAACATAGCATGGCGAGCTAGCATGGTAAAGTGCTAGTGGATATCTATAAACTTGGGTCTTTACAATATTTATTTCTAAAACCACAAGAACTGAATTATAGTAGATTAGTTCCTGATGCAGTAGCATCTCTTAGATTTTATGTAGCTAGTGTGTTTATTTTTTGTCTTGTGTCATGAGACATTGAACAGTTTATATAATTTGAACTGAACTGTCTGGGCAAAGAGTTTTCTGAACTGGGAACTCTGGAAAAGGCTGACTACTGGAAAGGAGGAAGAACCTGACATTCTGCTGGATGACTCTGCTAGAGCTGTGCAGACTCTGCTGATCACACTGCTTGAAGTGTGGTGTAGTATCAACAAATGGATGGTGGGCCCAGTATAACAGGTTATTGGCCAACTGACTTCTATAAGTCTAGCAACGGTTCATGTGATGGGGCAGATGCTGAACACCAGCACCATTATTGGTTACCTGGATCACTGGGGCAGCAGCAAACTCAGAGCTGCAAAGGTGCACCAGTGAGGCTGTTGCTGCCACTCTAGCAGTCCTACGGTTACGGACACACAGCCCCAACCTAGCCTTTGCTGCTTGTTACTTAACTGAGCTGAACTTGCAGCTCCATACAGCAGCCTCTTTGGATTACACCTTTTGATTACCTTCTGCCTTCGATTCCTTAATTTTCTCCTCCTAGCACTGGTGAACTCCAGACACTACTTCCTACTATGATTTTACTTTCTGTCTTCTCCCCTGGAGCTAATACATGCAAAACTAATAAATGTGTTTTCAGATTTGGACTGCCCCTTCTTCTGCATTAGTGAGCCATTATTGTACTAATGTTTAAGCAACTAAAGCTCAATTGGTTCTCTGAACTTGGTGAGATATAACACCAAAATACACCTTGGTGACCAACATTTTTACTCCTTTTTTAACATGTCAGTTCCCTATGTTTAAATGGTTTTTTTTTATTGTGGAATGAGAAAAAATATACGTATTCTAATCCAGTGCTTTTTTCAAAGCCTTACTCTTTTTGCAGGTTGGCACTTCAGGGACCCAAGAACTGTTCTTCTCACAGCGAATGAAATAACTGCCGATTAAAAAGTATCCAATTTTACATTCAAATGTAATAATGTTGCCATAGGTATAGGAATCTCTAAATCCATTTAATTTTATTCCATCCGGAACTACTGGATTGTCACACATAATCTCTGAAAGCGAAAAATAAAATTAAAAAGCAGAACTCAATAAAAACTAGAAAAATTACATTTCTGCTCTCTTGAGAATGGGGTATGTTTTTGATTAAACTTATTAAAAATTATTCTCTCCCAAATCATTAATCTAGATCAGGAGTGGCCAACCCTTTTTTGGTCCAAGGGCCATGTTTACCGTTGGCTAACCCAATAGATGGAGTAACATATATTACCATTAAAAAACAAATGTTTAGACTCACTTTATGTATTGGGTTGCTATAATTTTTTCACCATTCATAATTGTGCAACTTTAGTATAATCACCTAAAGGAACAGCCACTAAGGGTCCATGTTATGACAAGCACACTTGTCTTTTAAGTGGTCTTAGAACCGGCCACTTTCTGCAGGAAAAGCAGCCTCACTGAGCTTCAGTTCAGATCAGGATTGCAATGTGGATGGGAGTGTGGAACCTTAACCCCACACCATTTCCCCAGGCTCACCAGCAGCTTGTCTTTGCCCCCTGAATACATTGTTTACTGCATGTAGCACATTTCTGAAGAGGATCAGCTTTTCAGACAAGTGCTTTCCTGTTTGAGGAATACTTTTTGTAATGGTTGTGCAAAATTATTGGTTGATAAAATCTCCTGTGAGGGTTCAACATTATCTTTCTGCAAATTAGCTTTTGCACTATTGGGAAATCAGATTCCTAGCAATCAAACAGTTAACAGGAAAACATGAATCAGGAGTGCTGAGAGATATTCCAGTGCCCTGATATAAGCGCATATTCTGTTTTCCTCCAGCACTGTTCTATTTGTTCTTTTAATGTTTGGCTTATTTTCAAATATACATCTGTCTACAGTGATTTCTCCTTCAACAGGAAGACAAACATGGCAAAACACTGGAGTACTCAGGGAAGTAGAAAACACACACAACACATGTATTTATAAAATCCTATCAATGATCTGGACATAGCAGCACACAGCTTCCTAGCAAGTCAGTAGACTTTTTTAATAGCATCACTGCAGATAAAATTATTATGAAAAGAAAATTCAACCTCCACATGTAGGTAGAGGGAATTCCCCTCTCCACTGTGCTTTACCATTATGAGCAACAATATCACAATAAATGGAAGGTGCTACAAAGACCAATAAAGTCTCATTGCAATGGTATTTTATCACTATTTCTTATGGATAAGTCCCAGTCCCATTGTGAGAGTCATCAAGACTACCTGGAGGGACTGCACAAGAAATTCCTAGAAAAATATTGAACAATTTAGCAAATAGGCAAATCTTGGATAGAACTGTTGGGAGTCTGGTAAATACGCTGCACTGGTGTGCAGAGAGAAATAGTCTGGAGTGCATGTGGAGAACACAAGAAAACCTTAAGGTTTATTACTTATGACAATCAAAGCCATCTTGAGTACAAATCTCTACTCATATTTTGCACAAAAAGGGGTCCTGCAGGCCCCAGGCATGAGTTGGCCACCATTCTTATCACCTGCTGTCTTTGTTGTTGTCGTTTAGTCGTGTCTGACTCTTCGTGACCCCATGGACCAGAGCACGCCAGGCACTCCTGTCTTCCACTGCCTCCCACAGTTTGGTCAAACTCATGTTTGTAGCTTCGAGAACACTGTTCAACCATCTCGTCCTCTGTTGTTTCCTTCTCCTTGTGCCCTCAATCTTTCCCAACATCAGGGTCTTTTCCAGGGAATCTTCTCTTCTGATGAGGTAGCCAAAGTATTGGAGCCTCAGCTTCAGGATCTGTCCTTCCAGTGAGCACAAAGGGCTGATTTCCTTCAGAAACGATACGTTTGATCTTCTTGCAGTCCATGGGACTCTCAAGAGTCTCCTCCAGCACCAAAATTCAAAATCATCAATTCTTCGGCAATCAGCCTTCTTCATGGTCCAGCTCTCACTTCCATACATCACTACTGGGAAAACCATAGCTTTCCCCCCAAAAATAATATTTATTCATTTTAAAGCAACAATACAAAATGCAAAAAATGAGAAAAAGACAAAACAAATAGGCAAAAAAGAAAAACATAACAATTACAAGAATCTTTCTTCTTTTTACTTAACATTGTTGACTTCCTCAATTCCCCCCTCACTGGGTCCATTTTTAAATCCAACTTAAGCAGTTTTCATTTTATATCCTAAATCATTTTAACTTTTTTTTTCATTTTCTCTCAATTATTCCTAATCTATAAACATCATAAATCCTTAACCTATAATCATCAATTATCCTAGCCAATAATTAATTTCCCAACCGACTTCCGGTCTGGCGCCATCAGGGATCGGCGAGGAAACCTCGGGCTCCGAGGTTCCCTGCACTTCAGGGGGGGGGAGAGCCGCTTGGGCAAAGCGCCCCCCCCGGAGAACTCCTGGATTGGGCTTTCCAGGAATGTGACAAGAGCAGACGGAGCGAGACGGAGCCTTGGGACATTCGCTTGCTCTGAAGTGCGAAGCTCCGTGCCGGTCTCAATTGAGCACCAGAAGCCTCCAAAATTCGATTTGGACTTGTAAGTAAATTTTTATTAACCAATTTGGGTTAAGAATTTGGACTTGGGAGGGGAATCCAAAAGAAAACGGAGGTCGTTTCCCCCCCCCCACGAGATACCAAGATGCAGTTATTGAGCCTGCAGCCATCATGCTGAAACGGGACTCTGAATTTCTCTAAAAATCAAAGTGGACCCCTTCCCTGTGGCAGCGGAGCCAAAGGAAGGTGATTTATTTTATTTGTGTGGATTTCCGCAAAAAATTGGAACTTTGCATTAACAAGCTCTCCGGCAACCGGTGATGGGAAACTGGAGGCTTCGATCAGCTAATATTAGAACTCGTCTCTGGCACAACAGCCTAAACGCCATGTTGTAACTTGAGAAGACAAAGGATACAGACAGCCAAAACAACACCACGAGATGTGTGAGAAAGGGATACAAAGTGTATGGGAAAAAGTTCAAGAAGTGTTGACAGGAGTAAAAGAATACAGAAGACTTACAAAGTTATGGATTGAAACTCAGCGACTTCTCCCCACAGACAATTTTTAGACACAGGTTGAGGACATAGATCTTACAAGCATTAAAGTTGTAAAGGAGGAAGAACAAGAGGAGCTACAGATTTCGATCGATGTGCAAGCGGTGAGAGAGGTTGCACAGGACATACGTGATAACGGAGGAGCTCCAATGGGTGAGGAAGTCCAGGAACCGCTTTTCCCAGTGAGAGAGGGAAAACAGGTTATTGGGAAAGATGACCAAGATGTGACATTCAACAAAGTTGTGGCCGGGATTCGAACCTCCTTAGTGAGAAAAGGGAGGCAAGAACCAGGCGAAGGACATGCTAAATGGGGGGACAAGGAAAAGGAGGAACTGGAGTGGGGTTGGCAGAAGGATTGCTGGAAAGAGGAGGGTGGGCTGTTGTGGTCGAGAGATGGAGTGGGATGATTAATAAAGCATTGTAACTATGGGACGGATTAAATGGTCTGAATTGGATTGCATATAAGGAACTGATCGAGATACCCAGTGGAACGTCAATCGGGAGAAGGAGGGGGGATTTGGATTAAATTAGGTTAGAAATGAGGTACCAGAATTGTTAGAATGGAAAAGGTAGAATATTTTTTAAAGAAAATCAATAGGCTAAAGGGATTAATTAAAAGGAATAATTTGTGTAGTAATTTGGAGTAAAGGATTATATCTAAGTATTATTTTAAGTTTTAAGTTTTAAATTGTTAGTTCTGGAATAGTTAATCAGGAAAATTGCTAAGATGGGATATAATTAGACTCGGGAAGGGGGGAGCGGGGAAGTCGAAGTTAGGACAAAGATATTAAAATATCAAGATTGCATTTTGCTTATTTTTTCCCTCTTTTTCCCTCTTTTTCCCTTTCCCCCCCTTTTTCTTTTTTCCTCTGGAATTTTCTTTTTTTCTTTACACAATATTATATTATATGATGTGATGATGTGATGATTTTTATTTTAAATTGGAAAATGCCAATAAAGATAATTATAAAAAATAATTAATTTCCCAACCATTAATTTCCCATACAGGGGTGTATTTCACCCCTTAGCCTAAAATTAATTTCCCCAAAATATCTATAAATTCAAACATTGCATCTTCTATTCTAATAACATTTAATCACTTACATCTGATTCAGCCCCCCCTCCCCTGGACTCGGAGTCTCCCAGACAATTCAGCCAGTTCCATGAGTCAATCTAGTTTCGGACCATCTTAATCAGTCAGAAAATAACACCCAATATTACTCCTCCCCCCACACCCACTCTGTCAGAGCCTATCAACCACGCTTCCTTCTTTGTCCCCTGCTGTCTCCCCAATTCTCTAACTGTTACACAATACCAGCCACCTAAATTTCCACTTTCAATCCTTTCACAATTTTTATTCCCCTTAGGTTCTGACCCCAGTATGGATCCTGCTCTCCCTCTCTCACTGGGAGGGCATTATTCCATACTGGTTCTTCTTTGAAGACCTTTAAAATCAAGCATGGGTCTTGTTTCCCCCCCCCCTCACTGGGAGAACAATGTTCCATGCCTCTTCCTCTTCTTCTTTAGAATCAATTGCATTGTCCAGGACTGCTAAGTGTTCGTCTTTCTTCTCTATATTCTCTGGTAGAATTAGTCCTTTTTCAATTTCCACACACTTCTGGTTTATTTTTCCAATCTGTATTGTATTCTGTTGTACTTCACTTCTTAGCTCCCATAACAATTTCAAGAGTTCTTCTTGGAAATCAGAAGAGTCAGGTATTATTGTTTCTACTGGCATCTTGCCGTCTCAAATTTCATGGGCACAGCAAGAGTTGTAACACAGGAAATGGTGCAGTTTATATCTCCAATCTTCAGAAACCAAAGTTATGTCCAAACTGGCTGCAATTTAGCATTTTGAATTTTTGTTCATACATTTTTACTTTCATATGCCTTTGTGAAGAAAACATTTAACATTCAAAGTCATATATTTTATGATCTCTTCACTTTTGACAGTTCACAACCTCAAAGAGGTAAACACATTCCTTCCTTTTATGACGTCATAATGGCGGCTCACTGATCCTTACAGGATCCCGATTCCAGCGTACAGGGTGACTTTCCCCAGTCCACAATAAGACTTTTACAGGGATTTTTCTTCAGATCAACCCTTCTCCCCTTTACCCTGCCTCAGGGGGAGAAATCAGGTTCAATCTTTGGGGATTTGAAACTTCCTGTCAATCTTTCCAGCTTCGGGTAAAAGTAACTGCTTCTTGCTTCACTCAGTGGGGGAGATCGACTTCTGTTTTTAAAATCTCCTCCCGTGGCCAATTCTTTCAAATTTAAAGTTTTAAAGGCCCTTTTCTTTACTCACAATATCCAATGTCTTCAGATCTTTAAAATTTGGATAGAATCCACTGCTCCACAGGCTGCCGGCTCAGAGCTTCACGCTTCGAGGGTAGCGAATTGACTCACAAAGGCACCCACGTCTCCACTCCGTTCGCTCTCGGGTCCCTTATTAGGGCCTACCAGGGAGCAGAGGAGGTGTGTGGGGGTGCAGCTGAGCCCCCACATTCCCAGAAAGCTCTATCTAGGGCTCTTTTGGGGAGTCTACGCCGCTCTCGCGGCTCTCCCCTCCCTCACAGCGCCAGGGAATCACGTAGCTTGAGATTCTCTTGCTGAACAGCAGTGGCAGTAGACCGGAAGTCTTGGGAAACCCATAGCTTTAACCATATGGACCTTTGTTGGCAAAGTGATGTCTCTGCTTTTTAAGATGCTGTCTAGGTTTGTCTTTTCTTTTCTCCCAAGAGGCAGGCATCTGTTAATTTTGTGGCTGCTGTCACCATCTGCAGTGATCATGGAACCCAAGAAAGAAAAATCTCTCACTGCCTCCATTCCCCCCTCCCATTTGCCAGGAGGTGATGGGACCAGTGGCCATGATCTTAGTTTTTTTGATGTTGAGCTTCAGACCATATTTTGCGCTCTCCTCTTTCACCCTCATTAAAAGGTTATTTAATTCCTCCTCACTTTCTGCCATCAAGGTTGTATCATCAGCATATCTGAGGTTGTTGATAATTCTTCCGGCAATCTACAACTTCTTATTTCATTAGAGTTTATTTCTAAGTAAGTGTGGGTATGATCACAGCCACAAATTAAGAGGCACTTGATATTTCTTATGTTTAAAGCATTAGAGTAACTTTTTAGAAATCATAAAAATAAACAAACACGTTTTGAACAACACATACCATGACAGGGGTCTGACAACGGTGTCCAGGAACCGTTAATACATGTAGTTGTATTAGTTTGATCATGCACTCTTACAGCACCTTCTTTGCATTCATATATTGCTGAGTGGTCATATGTAATGATACCGACCTCAGAAAAGGGAAATATCGGTAAATCGTCAACACCACACGTCCCTGGATTCACATAAGAAGACAAAGATTAAATATGACACAAAAGCCTTTGGAAATAAAAGTGCTGTTTAAAATATTGAACAATTTAACAAATAGGCAAAACTTGGATAGAACTGTTGGGTGTCTGGTAAATATGCTCCACTGGTGCGCAGAGAGAAATAGTATGGAGTGGATGTTGAGAGCACAAGTAAACCTTAAGGTTTATTACTTATGACAAACAAAGCCATCTTGGGTACAAATCTCTAGTCACCTTCCCCCTCCCCACAAAAAAGTGGTCTTTGCAGGCCCCAGACATGAGTTGGCCACCATTCCTGTCACCTGCTGTCGTACTTATTATTATTTTATTAGAGTTTATTTCTAAGTAAGTGTGGGTACGATCACAACAATAAATTAAGAGACGCTTGATATTTCTTATGTTAAAGCATTAGAGTAACTTTTTGGAAAGCACAAAAATAAACAAACACGTTTAGAGCAACACATACCATTACAGGGGTCTGACAACGGTGTCCAGGAACCGTTAACACATGTAGTTGTGTTCTTTTTATCATGCACTCTTACAGCACCTTCTTTGCAGCTATATATTGCTATGTGGTCATATAGAATGATACTGACCTCAGAAAAGGGAAATATTGGTAAAATGTCAACATCACAGGTCTCTGGGTTCACATAAAAAGACAAAGATTAAATATGACACATAAGCATTTGGAAGTAAAAATGCTGTTTACAGTTTCACAACATTTGTTCTAAAAAACTAAATATGGGATAATTATAACAAACAATAATGAAAGAAAAACACTGACAATGCAATGAAAGTGTTTTAAGATGAGTTCATTAAACAGTGTGTATTAGCAGACACCTTTCACACTGAGGACTCGATATCCTTAACCTTCTCTTCTGCAAGCTCCAGTGAAACTAGCTCTGGTGTTCTTTTACACAGTTCTTGTTAATTTCAAATAAAATATTTCTGCTGGAATGCCTTTCGAAGAAAATGAGCAGAGCAATCCTTACAGTGGTAGATCTATCACAATTGCCTAAGCCAGGCCCATGCAAGGAGGTGGGGGAAACTGGGCACACTTTCCCCAGGCATCGGAGGTTAAGTGGGTTGGAAGGCCGCCACCAGGGGCCTGCTACACTTACACTGTCATGTCATGAGCATCCTAGGCCTCCCAGCCTAAGACAAGTTCTGCAAGGTAGGTGGTGGTGGTGGTCCTAAGCCCTGTTGGCTTGTGCCGTCCTTAGCAACTAGTTTTTTTTTTTTTTTGAGGTGGGGTGGGGAGGTTTTCTCCAGTGAGAAGAAATTAATTACCAGCTCTCAGTCTAGCACCGTTTCAGAACTCTTTGGCAGCTTGTCAGTGGAATGGAGGAACCCAGGATCCTCAGCCTTCCCAATGAGTTGTCAATCTACCTTTGACACATATTTATTTTTTTACATCTGCCGCAGGTCTAGGACAAAACCATCTTAATCTGATCCCATTAAAAAATTCCTCCAGCTAACTCTTTTCAACTGGAGTTTTCCCACAGAAAATAAAGAACATGTCTCTTTACTCTCTATAACACTTCTCAAGCTAAAACCTCTGTAGCAGTTGACAAGCAGTAAAATACATAGATACAGATCTTGGGCCCTCCTAATAGTAAAACACAATAACAGGTAGACATGAAGCACATACATACATACATACACTACTGTATCATAAAATAATGAACCCATAAATTAGCCAGGAATGAATCCAACATTCTGCCAGGACATGGGTTTGCGCCTCCTTACTGAAGCCCAGGAAGCATTTGCCCAGCTTAGTGAAGGAGGTGTGATACTAAGGAAAAAAAGAGCTGGTGCTACTGTGCACCCAGGGCCGTCTTAAGTATATTTGGTGCCCTGGCGCCATGGTGCGATGGATCCCTCCAGCGCCCCCGCCCCGCCATGGGCGTAGGCAGGGGGGGCAGGAGGGGGCAATTGCCCCCCCTAGAAGCAGGGCCACTGGCCAGCCTGCCCCACTGCCCGCCCGGTGCCGTCTCCCTTCTCCCTGGCTGGCTGTGGGGCGGGCGGCGGGAAAGCACCAGAGCCGCGCAAAGCGTTTGGCTGGCTTTCCCTCCCTCCGCCCCACAGCCAGCAAGGGAGAAGGGAGACCTCCCTTCTAGCCGGCTGGCTGTGGGGCGGGCGGAGGGAAAGCCAGGCAACCGCTTTGCGCGGCTCTGGGGCTTTCCCTCCACCTGCCCCAGCGATTGCAGAGGGGGAGGAGGGGATCGGAGCAGCCCGATTTCGGGCTGATCCTGGCTCCCCCTCGTCCCTTCCGATCGTGGAGGGGGAGGAGGGAGTCGGAGCAGCCCGATTTCGGGCTGATCCTGGCTCCCCCTCGTCCCTTCCGATCGCGGAGGGGGAGGAGGGAGTCGGAGCAGCCCGATTTCAGGCTGATCCTGGCTCCCCCTCGTCCCTTCCGATCGCGGAGGGGAAGGAGGGAGTCGGAGCAGCCCGATTTCGGGCTGATCCTGGCTCCCCCTCGTCCCTTCCGATCGCGGAGGGGGAGGAGGGAGTCGGAGCAGCCCGATTTCGGGCTGATCCTGGCTCCCCCTCGTCCCTTCCTATCGCGGAGGGGAAGGAGGGAGTCGGAGCAGCCCGATTTCGGGCTGCTCCGATGTGGCCCCGCCCCCGCCCCTTGCTCCCCGCCCCTTGCCCCCCTGATTTTCATCCTGGCTACGCCCCTGCGCCCCGCCCCGTTTCCCAGCGCGGCGGGTGGGCCGGTGGAGCTGTGCGGCCGGGCCGGCGGGTGGGCGCAGCGCACAGCGCGGCTGCATAGGGTGCAGCTCCGCGGCAGGCGGGTGGGCGCAGCTATGCAGCGCCCCCCTGGCGGGGGCGCCACCCAGCCTCACCCTTGGGCCGGCCCTGTGTGCACCATTGTGTACCACCAGAAAAAAGCACTGTTTTTTTACAGAGGTGACCAGGAAAGGATCACACACCATTAATCTGATATTATCTGATTCACTTAACACAAATAACAAAGGATGCAGCCAGATGCACTTTGGCATCTGTGCTATGTCAAGAATAGACAGAAAGTCTTATTTGAGATGTGATGTAATGGAAACATGAATCTCATTTTTTTGTTGGGGTAGTTTTATTTCTCATGTTGCCAAATATCCTGTGTAGAATTTGTAGGCTTTGCAATTTATGGGCTGCAATCCAGAATCACCCTATGCCAGGTTGGGGTGTGTGTGTAGATGGAGTGAAGACATTTCTGGTGGCTCCTTTTGCTGGCAGTGTGCCACTCGTGCCACTCTGCCAGCAAAGATCTCCCCCTTTGTTCACTGAATTGTACTGGCAGGTGGAATGCTACTGGTGGTATCCCCTCCACCGGAAAGCCCTGAAATCCTGTATTCTGTAGTTCTGGTGGATCAAAAGGTGCTCTCAAAGCGCTTTGCTAGATAAGCAGCTATAAAGATGCTGCACAGTTTGTTTTGTCTTCTCTTGTTTATACGATTTTATGTATTGATATTAACCTTAAGTTCTTCATTCTACAGCTGCCCCCCCCATCAAGAAAATAAATAAAAATAGTTAACTAACTGACCTGTCGCGTTGCAGCTAGCCCGGTTCTGCCCCCCCCTCCCGCAAACACCGTTCCCTCACTGAGAATTTGAATTAGCTCATCCAAATTGTTTATTATGATAATGATTTAGGGAAGCACCATAGAATAAAGTAGAACAACCACACCGCTAATGCACTATTATTGTGTCAATCGCCCTAAAAGACCCCTCTGGGAGGCACCAAGGTCTTCCCCATGCGTGCTTCCTCGGGAGTAAGAAAGCAGCCTGGCCGAGAAAGTCCTCTTGGGATGATGGGCAGCCCAATTGGCTCTGCCGACGGAAGCCGCTGAGTGGGGCGGCGCGCAACCGCCTCTCGGCTGAGGAGGGCCAACACCTCGGCGCCACCTAGCGGGCTACCGGGGGTGGGACATCCCCGTTTACCTCAGGCGCCTGAAAGAAAGACCCGCCCACTCGCGCGCCGCTTTTTGCGAAGCCTCTCTAAGCTCAAGAAGAGACGGCGGGAAGGCGAGCGGGCGGGAGGGGAAGAGACAGGTGGCGGGGAGAAAGGGAGGCTCAGCGGTCGCTAGAGGCTTCGTCGTCACTTGCCTTCCTCGTAGTCACCCTCCAATCCCTGAGCCAGCAGGGACAGCATCAACAAACCCAAGAGCCGGCGAGTCCGCAGAAGCCCCCAGGGCGACCGTTGCATAACGCTGAGCTGGCGAGCGGCGACGGCGCGAGAAGGAAGGCTCACAACTGCGCGGGCGAGTGGCGTAAAAGCGTTCGGTTAAGGGCCGCGTTGCGGGGAGCGACACGCGATGCTCGCTTTTCAGCTCGTGTTCCCTGTTTCCCCCCCCCTATAGCATTTCCCACCTAGAGTGCGGGATGGATCCTTTGCAGGCTGTACTTTTTCAGTGGAAGATGACAGCTTGCTGCGAAAGACAGCGGTGGAAATCCAGGATTACAGTATATCGTATCTGTGATATGTTGGTGGACTGTTCCATCACTCTGAAAAAAGTGCAGAAATCATGCTCTCTCGCATCGAAGTACTCTATTATTGAGTGGGGGAAATATGGTTCCTGGCTGCTGCTTTATAAGGGTTTAAAAATCAATTTCATTTTAAAAAAATCCTAGACAGTGCAATGCATAGTTTTACTATGCCATGTGACAGGTTGAAGAGAGGGTCTAGACATGGCTGAGAAAGTGTGGTTTATGACAGCTATATAATGCAGTCCGGTATTGTGGGGTGATGCCTGTGGCTTATGACTAGTCAAATATGTAATTGACGGCTGTATCCTTTCATATCTTCCAGGACCCATCTTTTGGGGGTGCTTAGGGGGAGACACGGGCTACTGGAGAGCCATCTCTATTTGAACAAGTATTTGTCTTTTGGTTATTGCTGCTTTGGCTCTTCTATTTGATATACCGTATTGAACCTGACATTGTCTTTTGTTTTATCAGTCTTTCAAGGTTGACATTGTACTGATTTTCAATACAAACCAAATATGTTTTAACCAGATTATTAGCCACTTGGAATATAAATATATTCCAATAGATAGGGTGTAGTTTTGAGAGAGTGGCTGAGGTGGAATAATTTAGAACAATCCAGTGAAGATTTATTAATTTATTTAAAGCATTTGTTTATAATAAATAATAATAATAAAATTATTTATACCCCGCCCATCTGGCTGGGATTCCTCAGCCACTCTGGGCGGCTTCAAATAAAATATTAAAATATAGTTGTCCGTCAAACATTAAAAGCTTCCCTAAACAGGGCTGCCTTCAGATGACTTTAAAAAGTCTGGTTAGTTTTCTCTTTGACATCTGGTTGGGGGGGGCATTCCACAGGGCGGGTGCCACTACCAAGAAGGCCCTCTGCCTGGTTCCCAGTAACTTGACTTCTCACGAGGGAACCCCCAGAAGGCCCTTGGCGCTGGACCTCAATGTCCGGGCAGAACGATGGGGGTGGAGACGCTCCTTCAGGTATACAGGACCAAGGCCGTTTAGGGCTTTAAAGGTCAGCACCAACCCTTTGAATTGTGCCCAGAAACGTACTGGGAGCCAATGTAGGTGTCAGAGGGCCTGATGTGGCTACTCTAGAGTAACGACTCCAGCATAGTCTTTTTAGGCTTTTATTAAGTGCTGATTATTTACAGTGGTCAGAACGATCTATATACATGCTTGTCCCTCACAGTAGGTCATTCAAGACTGGTGTTATGTGGTCTCGGCGGCCGCTCCCAGTCACCAGTCTAGCTGCCGCATTCTGGATTAGTTGTAGTTTCTGGGTCACCTTTAAAGGTAGCCCCACATAGAGCGCATTGCAGTAGTCCAAGCGAAAGATTAACTAGAGCACGCACCACTCTGGCAAGACAGTCCGCAGGCAGATAGGGTCTCAGCCTGCGTACCAGATTAATCTGTGTACCAGATTAGTTTATTTTTTTGAATCTAGAATTGTTATAAAGTTGCAACAGAAATCTATTACACCATAGCCATATACAACAACCAGGATTGTCGAAAGTGCTGCATTTTCCCCATATCCCACAGAAAGAATTTATCAGATAAATCAACACAAACAGCTTTCATCTCTCCTAGCCAAGCTTTTCCTCATTTGAATGGAAGCACAGTTGGAATAAAAAAAAAAGACAGTGTGCTGTTAGCCTATGGGATGTTTATGTAGTAGAAGCAAGAGAGAGAAGAGGATAGACAGAGATGGGTGGACTTGACTCAAACTTGTTCTAGAGAACAGTAGAAGCAACAGGAAGTAGAGTTGCAGGAAATACAGTTGTACTAGGAGGAGCTGTAAACAGGATGTATCAACAGAAATTGATGTGGGCTTCTTTAAAGAATGTCCCTAAATCCATAACAATTATTACTGCCTACATAAATATTTGATGCAATGATGTATAATTAGTGGTTGACTGACTGTTGCTATCCACTTTTAATTGCTACCTCTCCCAGATGTAAATTGTGGCTTTAACAAAGCATGATTTGACAAACCGTGATTTATTTAGCTGGGATAGTTACATCTGAATTTCCCTGAATTTCCCTATATCTGAACCTTTGTTTTTTTCACCACGCTCTTTTGTAGGCTTCCAGGACCTGTCTTCTTTTACTTGTTACTCAGTATTAAAGTATCATAAACATTGATGGTGTTACTTAAACAATAATTTTAAAGTTTCAATTTGAGGATTAAGTTCACTATACAACTAGATGGCAACACATGACTTTTAAGCATGTAGCATGGAAATGTATCTAAGCAACTGCATGCAGGTCTTGATATCCGAACACAATGTTTTCTCATGAAATTGTTTGTTAGGCAAGCATTTACATGAGTTGACAATTTTCATTGATTCCTATGGGGAAATTCCTAGTGTGTTCCCAACCATGGAAATATGACTACAAAATGATGAAAAATCCTGGGAAAACCCTCTGAAACATCGAAAAAGGCAAACAAGGAAGGGAAAAATACTATTACAGTGGTACCTTGGTTTAAGAACAGCCCTGTTTACAAACAATTCGGTTTATGAACTCTGCAAAATTGGAAGTACTGTCCTGTTTTGCGAACTTTACCTCGGTCTAAGAATAGAATCCGAACGGTGGAAGGGCACCGGAGGCCTCATTAGGGAAAGTGTGCCTCGGTTTAAGAACGGTTTCGGTTTAAGAACGGACTTCCGGAACAGATTAAGTTTGTAAACCGAGGTACCAGTGTATCTAATCTCTCCACACACAACCACCCCAATGGTTTCTTGAGAAACAGCTGCCATAGACCGCTCACAGGCAAAAACCCAAAAGCTTATTTGTTTAAAGTAGCACACACAGGTTTGGCTGTTTAAATACCTGAATATGTCTGAATATGTGAGGTTTGGATACTAATTCTTTTCATATAACATGTCATGAACTAGCAGGACAACAGGGAAGAGAAAGAGGATCCTGGCAAGGGGTATACTTGTGACTGGTCAATACCAGGGCAAGCTGGGGGTGGAGGAGGAGAGGTTGGGGGCATAGAAAGTACTCACGGGGTGACAGAGGTCGGCAAGGTGATGGGAGTCACAGCACAGGAACCAGAGGAGCAGGACCCATTACCCAGAGCCGGAGGGGCTCCCATCTCCATGAACATGGTGGGCTCTAAGGCATAAGGAGCAGGAGCAGATACATTCCAGGAGGTTGAGACAGGCAAGGGCAAACAGCTCAACTCATTAGCTGGCCAGGTGGGGTGCATTAGCTTTGCGAGGAGGTGTGTGATTCCTCAGCGTGAGTAGCTCTTAGGACAGGTGAGGGTCACATGTCTCATCAAACCCAAATGCAGAATTCAGCGGTGATATTGGAGGGGTGGTAATAGAAATAGTTGGCTGTGCCTATCATTGGCTCCAACACCACCTACTGTTGATCTCCCTGCCTTCTGTCCCACAAGTACCATCCGCCACTAGGTACAGAATCTATTTTTAAAAATGAGATTTAAGATCTTATATTCATGTATATGCTTTATTCCTTGTAAATTAATATATAATACAAATTCAACTTTAAAGTCTTTGATTCAGGTAAGTGTATAATTATCTTCAGAAATTTACAATTTATCCCTTGTAGCTTTTAGCAAGTGCTCATTTAATCAAGTGCCTGAAAAGAAACGAAAACCAATCTCAAATACGAAAACCAATCTCAAATACAGCTGAACATCAACAAAACCTATTATGATTTGCCTGTCATTTAAAACAGGCAGACAACTTAAACATCTGTGTGGGCATACACAGTAAGCCAGCAACTTGTGTGCATTCAGCTTTACGTGCATGTCAAAAATATATTTACAAAATTAAAAGAGGGCAGGTTCTGGAGGAGCACTAAGATGTCTCAGATAGTCTAGAGCAGGGCTTTTTATAGCCAGATCTCAACAGAACTCAGTTCTGGAACCTCTCACGTGGGTGGCATTGCCATTCTAAGAGAACGAGGGAGGTGTTCGTCATGAATTCCAGCACCTCTTTTTCTAGAAAAATAGTACTGGTCTAGAGAGATCCTAGAGATGAAATAAAATACAAAATTTGAAAGGGAAAGTACTGTATAGAGAGAAGAGAAAATAAAACAGAATAAAGTTTGGCTTTTTATAAAGAGGAATGGGGGAAGGGTGATAAAGTTTCAAAGATGTGACCAGTGCCGTGGCCAAGAAGGAATTTGAGGGGGATGGGAGAATACTGCTTGAGAATACATTATGTGGAATAGAAGCAGACCTACCAAAATGTTTTTAAGAGCCTAACTCTCCCCCAAACTGGTCTCCTCCTGACTCTTTGACGCCAACTTTCATCAGCCCTAGCCAGCACAACCAAGGGTCATGGAAGAGGGACTTGCAGTCCAAAGCATCTGAAAGGCACCTGCTCCTGAAGGTTCTAAATACTACTCTGGGCACATAACCCACACAATGGACTGTATAGAGAATACGAAGAACTCTAAGTACAGATGCTGAGGACAAGCAATAAGGGATGCCTACCATTCTAAAACTGTGGTTGTGAGCTGTCTGCTTCTGGAGACAAAATGCCACACTTAATGGATCTCAGTTTGAACCACAAATGCAGTTCTTCTGTCCCTATCTAGGACTGTAAGCAAAGAACACATTTTTTTCAATTTTATGAAATATTTATGTGAAGTAGTTCCTCATTTTAAGTATCAGGTGAATTAAAGTATCAAAAATATTTAATTGAGGTTGGAAGTTTGCCAGGAATTGGTAGATTTTCCAGTATCTAGAATTTTTTTTTTGCTTACCAACGAAGATCATTTGGCAGATTTGGGCAAGCATCTGTTTTTCAGCTATCTCCCAGGGCTGTTGCGAGGCCAAGATGGAAAAGTGAGTTCTTTGGAGCAACTTCAGCTTCAAAATATGAATACAGTAAGCACATATAATGTCATTCATAGTAGTTTATAGGAGAACTGAAACATAATTTACAGTGAAATCTTATTGTTTTAGATCAGGAGAATCCAACAGTGCCCTCCTGATGATGTTGTACTGTACTAGAGTTTCTGTAAGTCCCAGGCAGCAGAGGCAGTAGTTATAAACAGAGCTGGCCTGCCCATGAGGCAGGGTGAAGGGGCTGTGCAAGGTGGAGAAAGCACAAGAGGTGGTGCCCCAACACTGGCAGAACAGCCCTTGTTGGGAGCACTCCAGCATGCTGCATTGCAGCTTCTCCCCAGTCCCTGGGAAAGAGAAGACAAGCATCAAGCCCTTGCAAACTTGCTCCCACTTTTGCTGAGTTTGGTGAGAGTGGAGGGTATTCTGGTGTGTCCCTTCACCACTTTCCTTCCTCACCCCAGGAGAAGAAAAGTGACAAAGCCTTGTGAAATGAGTTCAGCAAGAGCGGGGGTGGGGTGGGAACATTACAGTGTGCAGCAGAAGTGGAGAGGGGGTGGCAGGGGGCACAGAAAAGCACATTCTGTTTTTGTCCCAGGTGGTGAAATGGGATAGGCCATTCCTGGTCATAAATGACAGTAGTTGTAGTCCAACAATCTGAAGGGCACCATGTTAGCAACCCGTTTCAGCTTTTCAGAGAAGACTGCTTAAGCCTTCTGCTTCTCTGCAATGTATCTCTGGCCCCAGACCATACTTTGAGGTCCATTTTAAATCAGAGTAGTGGTGAGCAAAGGAGCACTCTTCTTTGATCTCAATAATCCCCTTCTGAAGTAGCCGTTGGGACTGTGCTAATAAGCATCTGCATATAGGTTTTAGTCTGGCCCATATTTTTCTACTTGAAGCAGATATCTACTCTTTAACTTACAGTTGTGTTGATAGAATTTTCACATTCATTACTAAAATGTTGAAAAGTGGAATCTGAAATAGGCACTTTCCTGTAACTGTGTATATTATAGGCACAGGTTTGAGGGAGGGACATTGCAATTTACTGTGTGAACTGTCATACCATACAAGCATCTCCCCATTTATGCACGTATCTCTCATGTCCAACCACATATACTACATGCAATGTCAGGAAATAAATAAATAGATTAAAACTGCAAAAATGGCAAAAACAGCCAGAATAGAGTGGGAAAATGCAAAAATGGTGCAAAAAGAGTGGGGAGATGGCTAGCAATTCCAGGTGCCTTTGCAACTGCAACCCCAGGAGCCTTTGCACCAACCTTTGAGGCCTGTGGAGAGCTGGAGTTTTAGAAAGGAGGTTTGGAAGGAGCAATTGTGGTGGAGTCTAGAGGCTGTTTACAGGCTTTTTATATGGTGTTCCCCACTATACGTGATTTCATATATACATGCAGTACCCAGGAATGTAACCCCTTTGTAAGTGGCGAGTATTTCTTTGCATGTTTATTTACTGAATGTGAGTGCGGAAATGCAGAATTAGCTAAAGATTAGCAAAAAGAATTTTGGATTTAACACCATTTAAATTCAGACACATGTTAAAAGATAGGCAGTAGATCAGATCACAGATACATTTATTATTTGATTTTAAAGATGAATATGGACCTAAATTCAATGTCTTGCCATTTTTGAATGTGCTGTTGCATCGTATGTCCCTTTATTGCTTTTTCTCATTAAAAATATATATGCAGGAGCACATATTATGCAGGGACCATATGCTGAGTTCATAGAGATGAGGGAGCCTTACACAGAGTTATTATGGGATGCAGCACTATGGAAGCCTACTAATACTGATGATGTGGTGGCATTTGCTGACCACCCTCAACAGAATACTGCCTCTCTCATTTAACACATAAGTAAAGGGTGATAGGGAAATTAAAGGTAAAAGGGAAGGAAAAGAAAGGGGGGGAGCTGAGTCTACCTAGTACAATGATTTGCTCCTGAAGCTGCGGGGATGTCCCAGTTTTCCTTGTACTGCTAAGTTCTTGGATGTTTCACTGGAAAGGTCATTGCCGAGTTGGTTAAGACTGGCCACTGCTACTTTACTCGTTGGCAGCAAACTAAGTTCTTTGGTAGCTGTTGTGCTCTGCTGCGTCTCTCTCCTCTCTGTTCCTGCCCTGTCAGATAATGGAAGTACAAGAGCAAGTATGGTCAACCCACTCTTTCAGCTAACCAATCTAGGCCTCTCCACCTCTCTAGGCTTAATGGAGAGTTCCACCTATATACGGTACTTGTTCCATGTCTCAGGGCGGTCATCTGTATGGAAGTATATCACTGCTGTGAGGCTACCAAAACTGCAGCAAGGTGCCAAACAAGGTGCAAAACCTATATACAGTCATACCTTGGTTTAAGTACACTTCGGTTTGAGTACTTTCAGTTTAAGTACTCTGTGAACCCGTCTGGAACGATTTAATCCACTTTCCATTACTTTCAATGGGAAAGTTCGCTTCAGGTTAAATACGCTTCAGGTTAAGTACAGACTTCCGGAACCAATTGTGTACTTAAACCGAGGTACTACTGTAATTCTATATAAATTGTTGGGAATGGATTGGAACCAAAACCAACACAATTCACCACACTATAATATAAAAACCACAATATCGTTGCAGACAGAATATTATTTTTAATTTTAAAAGATGTTGCATTTATCTTTGAAAAGTAATTAGAGAAAATAGGCTTCCTTCTCCCTCATGGAAGTGCTTTGTGGATGCACAAGGCCTTCTTTTCACTGTAACTCCCTTCACATTTATCCAAGAACAGGTCCCATTGGACTCAATGGGATTTATTTCTGAGTAGACATGTACAGGATTGCACGGTTAATCACAATAGTCAGAAGATTCACTATTAGACCTCAAGACCCCGTGATGGAGCTCTGCTGGAGATCTTAGCGTATGGACAGGGAGACATAATGATGTTTCAGGTATCTGGAGACAACAATCTTCAGCAGAAGCCATGAAAGGCTTTAAAATAAGTACTAGCAATTGATTTGGAGGCAATGCAGTTTGTGAAACACTAGCATGACCACAACACTTAATCCCAGTTAGCAATTTTGCAGCCACAGTTTGAACTACAGTAATTGCTGTTTCTGAACTGGCTTAATCTTATTCCAATATATTTATGTCAAACCTGTATAGAAGGTGGAACCAGTTCAATATCATTAGATTTCTTCTAGGCTGCGTCCTTTAAGGAGTTAATTGTGTGTACTGTCTCATATGAAGAGGTTGTGGGCTTCTAGGAAGGCCCCAACATGAGAGAGTACAGTATGGGATGGTGGGCTTCCCTTAAAGGCCACCAAAATAAGACACTGGACTGCTGCCTAGTAGTCATCTTAGATACACAAGGGTAGCATGGGAGACATGGGCTATCTTCTCTTGTTCAGGAGGGGATTTTCCAGCAACAAAAAATGTTATGAGATAGCTGACTTTCTATACTTATTCTGAGCTAGCAAATAAAACCTTTTAAAGTACAAGTTGGTGTTTCTTTTATTGCCAACCTGAATCTAAAAGAACCCATTGCCCCTTGGCAACACTCTGCCTGAGGCTAGGCTACATCTAGATAGGGTTGGAGCTAATGCACCAGCCTAACCTAATAGTAACCTGACCTAAATAAGTTAGTCTAGACTCAACTGCTCAACTGTTAATTGGGTGAAGGCAGCTTGAATATTCAACAATAGCTCTGGCCCAACTGCACTGGATATCAATCTGTTTGTGAGACCACCTTTCCCATATGAACCTGACCGGACCCTGAGATAGTTATAAAGACTCTACTCTGCATGCCACTTCTGGGAGAGGTCTTGAGGTTGGCAACAAAAGAACAGACTTTTTTTCTGTAGTAGCTCCATGTCAGTGGAATGTTCTCTCCAGGGAGGCTTGCCCGGCACCAACTTTTTCATTGTTTTGGTGGCAGACAAAAAATGTTTTTTTGTTTTATTGAGCATTTGGGGAGCCCCAATGATTGGATATTTTTATTCAGATTTTGTTTTTAATGTATTTATTCATTTTTTCGGTATCACTATTCTTCGTTTTTGTAAATTGCTTTGAGACATTCCATTATGGGAAGCTATTCATTAAAATAATAATAACTAGAACAATAATGGGAAACTTATAGCCTATTATTCCTTACTACTGGTCACTATGGCTAGGGCTGATGGATTTGGAGTCCAACAACACTTGAAGGAACAAACGTTCCATGCTTCAGTAGTTCTAGTTACAGGTAGGAGGTAGCCGTGTTGGTCTGAAGTAGTTGAAACAAAATTTAAAAATTCCTTCCAGTAGCACCTTAGAGACCAACTAAGTTTGTCACTGGTAACCAATGACAAACCTAGTTGGTCTCTAACATGCTTCAGTAAGTACTAAAGGATGCTCAGTTCCATAGGGGCAACCTGTCCATCATATGACAAAGCTGGAAAAAGCAGCAACTGCACTCCAAAGATCTGTTCATGGCATACCCATTCCACTTGGAGGTGCACATTTCTTAACTGATAGATTTTGTCATATTAAAGGGTTTTAAATGTTCATAAATCTTAATAAAAATATATATGTTCTGATGGCATATTAGACTGCGATGACTTGAATATGTCCTCAGATCAGCTGACAATATAAACAACCACACACTTGGGTGCCTTGCCATTGTTAAAATTATTATTATTACTAGGGGCCTCCAAAGCTGGAAGTGGCCCTGGTCTCTCTGTATTTCTGAGGAAAGTACAGAGGAAAGAAGAAAAAATGCTGAGAATCATTAGGAAATAGAGATAATAGTGCATGCTGTATAAGTGCAGTGTGTGTGTCTTTCTTTCTTTCCTTTTCTTTTTGCAATATCTTGCTGTTTGGACAGCCATAGCTCATATCCACTGCCCATACAATTTAGTAACAGCAAAAACACCACAGAAAGTGCACTTTTGATGACACAGCATGCACTATTTTCTCTACATGGTGACAATCTCTATGTAAGTTATATGTAAAGTGGACTTTAGAGACATAAAACATTTTTTTTTACGAGAATGCGAAACAAAATACAAGCTGCTCAAAGTTTCAATAACACACTGGGCAATAGATATAGGACACAATATAGACTTAAACCTCTGGGAAAAACTATGGAAAAATGATTTGAAATTTACTGCATGTGATACATTGAAAGAGAATGATACGAAAATTATTGATATATGGTATTTAACTCCGAATAGGTTGGTTAAGATGTACAGAGCAGAATCAGATATGTGCTGGAAATGTAAAAAAAAATAAAAATGGAGGGAATTGTTTTTTCATATTCGGTGGACATGTAAAAAGGTAAAATAATATTGGGAGATGATCTACAATGAGTTCAAAAAAGATCGGAGTCCTTCCTGTTGGGAATAGTTCAGACAAAAATTCCTAGGTGCCAGAAAAAATTATTAATGTATGCAACATTTGTGGCTCAAGTTTTGTTAGCCCCAAAATGGAAAGCGACGGAGGTCCCAGGCAAGGAGGATTGGCAACTTAAGATGTTAGAATACGCAGAACCAGCAGGTTTAACACATAGAATAAGAGAGCAAGAAGATCATGTATTCAAAGAAGAGTGGAAAATATTTATTGAGTATATGGAAAGTAACAGTATAGAGCTGAAAATACTGGCAGCATTAAGATAAATTCAACAGTGTAATAAATATTTGAGTGATCTAAGAGTGGAGAAATGATTAAAATGGTTCAAGTAAAATGTACAGATGTAAAATGTATAGACAAGCAAAATGAACCATGGAAGGAGGAGGGAAGTCATTGGAGATATAATATTATGGGAAAAAAATGTTTGGAGATGTAAAATTGAAAATTCAATAAAAATGTAGAAACATAAAACAGAAAGTAAAGGAGGAGTTTAGTAATAAAAGATATTTTACCTTTGCAAGTAAAACTTCTGATAAACCATTTTGGTTCCAACAATCAATACAGGTAACAGGCATCCTAAAAGAAGAAGAAGAAAAACACAAGAAAAATACACCATACCTCGGTTTAAGTACGCCTCGGTTTGAGTATTTTCAGTAAGTACTCCGCGGACCTGTCTGGAACGGATTAATCCACTTTCCATTACTTTCAATGGGAAAGTTCGCTTCAGGTTAAGTACACTTCAGTTTAATTACTCCACGGACCGTCTGCAATGGATTAATCCACTTTCCATTACTTTCAATGGGAAAGTTCGCTTCAGGTTAAGTATGCCTCAGGTTAAGTACGGACTTCTGGAACCAATTACTATACACTCATACCTTGGGTTAAGTACGCTTCAGGTTGAGTACTCCATGGACCTGTCTGGAACAGATTAATCCACTTTCCATTACTTTCAATGGGAAAGTTTGCTTCAGGTTAAGTACGCCTCAGGTTAAGTACAGACTTCCGGAAACAATTGTGTTTGTAAACTGAGGTACCACTGTACTATCCTATTCAAAAAAAGGCTCATGAGAGGCCAAGAAAACTCATGCATAGTTCAAAACCAGATTTGAAAATGTCCTTCAAATGTTACTCAAAGCATAATAACACCTCTTGAATGTTAACAATAAAATACAATGATTTGTCATTTGGTGATCATAAGTTACTCCAAGACAAAAAAAACACCAATTATGATAGAGTAAAGATCGGTGATTCACTGCCTACACTGCTATTTAGTACCAGAAATCATTTTAAATTATTACCAGTAAATGCCCTGTGTGTGTGTGTGTGTGTGTGTGTGTGTGTGTGTGTGTGTGTGTGTTACAATGTACTTGTAGATTTTGGGCCCAAGAATGAGATTCATCAATTGATGAGCAAATATCTGAGCACCAGTGCCAAACTGATAAAATGTGGAAGATTTACAAAGCACCAATGGTGTGCACAATGTTCAGAGTCAATTCAACAAATAAGTACGGTAAATCCTGTCTAGCAAAGAAAAATATGGGAGAAACTTCTAGGGGCATGAGCTGATTTTAAACCCATACTTAAATTTCCCTATTGAAAATCAGGGGACTTAATTCAATAAGGAGAATTAAGCATGGACTTAAATCTCTTCAAAAAGTGAAACTTCAAAGTGCTTATCTCTGACCCCAGTATTTTTTGCTATTGGTAAAAAGCATCTGAAATTGTACAAAGCACTGGTATTTAAATATGTTTAATACATCTTCCTGTTTCTCCCATCCATTTTCAATAAATTACATACCAGCTATAATTACTCTCAGGAAAATACCTAGAAAAGAAGGGGAAATGGTTCTAATAAGCAAACTTCTTAGAAAAGAACATTGTAAGACTATTTATCGAAAGTCTACTCAGACTGGCAGCCTCATGAGAATGTACTGCAGCTCAAGGTGGATTTCATATCACAACTGGTTGATATGCTTTGCTTACTGCACGTACTCTCATATATGACTTGGTCATTTTAAACTTTCTCCTATACTAATCAAGAAATCATACAGGTTTAAAAGAATGATCATTGACTTTATTTGACTCATTAATTCCATTTTATTTTATTTTTTGCTTTTTGCTAGGATTAGAATTTGCTTTTACAATACTAAAGCTACAAGTCTCATTTTAAAAATAAGTACTTACAAATCCTCACATTTCATGAAAACATTGATACTCACATCCTCAAGCTGCTTAGAGAAAAGGTAGGACATAAATGTAATAATAAAACCATGGTTTTAAACTCATGATGCACCAAAATACCTTAATCGGTTTTAAGAAGCTGTGTGAAATTGGTTCTAGAAATGTGAAGGGACAGCAACAGATACATATAAAATACTACTTGATTTTTCAGTTTAAACATAGTAGGCATCAGATCTCAATGTGAGTATCACAGAGGGTGAATGGGCACACATCCCTTTTAAAACTATTTCCACTGTAATTAAAGAATCAACACTGCAACTTATTCATAAATGGCACTGGACTCCAGTACACCTACATTTGACAACTCCATTCCACCTGTATATTGGAGAGGTTACCAAATATTGGAGACCTTAATTCATCTTTTGTGGGAGTGCTTAAAGGTACAGGTTTGGGGAGATCTGTGTTCATGACCATATCTGAAATGTTACACTAGAAGGTTGAAATCGTTTTGCTCAATGTGGGGCTCAAACCCGCAATCCTGAGATTAAGAGTCTTATGTGTTGAGGTTTTTGCCTGTGTGAGGACGTGCATCTGGTCACATAGCAATTAAGAACTGGCAACATGCCCAGAAGGATGAATCTGCCATCTCTAGGGGCTCATAATCTGCCTGGTGATGGAAGCCTAGCAACAGCTCGGTGATTGGTGTAGAAACCTTTAAAGACTGAGTGTGAACATGTGCTCTGTGTGGAGAGTTCTGGAGAGTCTGTGTAGTGGAGCATGTGGAGTTGGTGGTTGTATATAGAGAGAGATAGAGAAGTACTGATCTATGTTCTGTTGTTTTCTTTATAAATAAAGGTGTACATAGTTACTCAGTACTAGTGGCAGTGAGTTCCTGTGTCCATACTACTTGCCTACATCTGCGACCAAGAAGTTTCTGCTGTGCCTGTGCTTACTCTGCTGAGTCCAACTGGTATTAGTTGGCATTTATGACAAGATCCAGCCTTGCTGGTCTTAACATTATGTTCTACCAAATGAGCCATCTCACAGGCATAGCTTTGCTTTCTCTTTCTCAAAGGCAAAACAAACATCTGTTATGTAAGTCACTTGTTTGTAATCTTCTGGCTACTGTGCATGTGTAGAAGGACACAGAAGGCTGTTCATTTCGTAAATGGTGTGACAGAGCATGGCATCTGGTGCTAATGGACAAGATCATACAAAGGTGTTAGCTAGCTAGAAGGGAAACTACAAATGGCATGCTTGAGACAAATTGGTTTCAGTTTATTTCTTTTATTAGCTCCCAAACAGAAGTGCTCAAACCTACGATATCTCACAGCTTCTTCCGGGGGGGGGGGGGTCGTTGGCCATCTTCTTCAATACATGTTTATATGATGAAAATATATTTGTATGTAACTGGCCATAAGGATTAAAATCAATGACTCATTTTGTTTTGTTTGTTTGCTTTTCAATAAAAACAATATTACAAAAAATTTAAAAAGCTAATTGGGCAGGGACGTGACGGGGTAGGTTCACCTATGAGGGAATGGTGAAAGAAATGGATTTTTGCTTGGGGCACCGTAGAAGATGGCTTAAAATAACATCTCTCCGGCCATCACAGGGTAATTAGAGGCTGAGAATGGGAGTAATCAGCCTCCCTAAATCTTCCCATGGGTACGGGAAGACGCAGTCTCAGCCGCAGATGCCCATCAACCAGCTTCGACTTCGGAAAGAAGGAGGGGCTGGGGGCACTGGATGGAAACCCCCAAGATGGTCTGGCACTCCTGAACGCTGCTTTTACGAGCGAACCAAATTCCATGGCTTAAGAATAATAATTGGATTTAAGTTTTGGACATGCTTCAGATGAAGAGGGAAGATTTATTCTGCTAAACCTAGCCTCTGAGGAAATAAAAGATAACCGAAGAATGATTACAGCAGAGCGCTAGAATGGTATGTGATGGAGTTGACCGGTGTGTGTGTGTGTGTACTTTTTTTCTTTCTTTTTGCTGTGCCTTAATATCTACCTAACAAAACCTCCCTTAGAAGAATCGTCTATAACTTTTATAAAGCAAGCGAGATTGGAAAGTTGAATTTATTGTGATAATTTTTTTAAAAAAAATAGACTGTGTGGAAATGAAAATATAAACAAATAAAGCTTTTATTTTTGGCTTTCCCTGGAAGGTGATTAAGAGTCCCTAAAATATGAACATCAAATAGAAGCAATCTCGTTAGCAGCTGGAACTTGGTCAAGAAGTTTCTTGGATATGACGCTGTTATAATTGGGGTCCACCATGTTAGAGCCAAGATCGGGCCACAAAACAGTCAAAGGGGGAGTGAGCCATAATTATCCTCATTAGATGTGTATTTCCAGTTTTGATCTGGCAATATTTCTCCTGAAAAGGTGTACTATGTAGCCGGTCTTGAGAAACTAATGAACAGAGGCTTGATTTGATTTATTGGAATTGTTTGAAGATGGTGGCAGCTGGCTGTGAAAAGACTCTTGGATTCCTGGATTGACTTGGCAAGATTCCAGCTTGTGAGGAGACATTGCTAACTAACAGATGGGAATCATAGGCATAAAATTCACACAGAATCATATATTGTTTGGTTAAACTCACTTGCTGGAATGACTCAGGGTCTTGAAGGGGAAAAAAGATAGAATAATAATACTGGTAATAGAATTATTGGAAATGATATGGTCTATATTGATTAGAAATGCAGTGTATTATAAGACGATTAGGCCTCTGAGCCTGAAGCATGGGAAGTCTGATTTAAAATTTTTATAATTTGGCAGAAGATTTGGATTAATTGTTTAATTGATATTTGTATAATTTATATAATTCAGAATATGATTGGATGTTTAAAGTGGGAAATTTAATAAAAATGATTTATTAAAAAAAGAAAGAAATGGATTCTCCAGTCTCTCAGAATAAATATCCTTCTTCCTAGGTCATTATATCAAATAGTAGAGGAGAATCTGAAGTGACTACAAAGAAGGCCAGCTAATCATTTAAATTTTGATGCACAACTGTGAGATAAACTGTCTAGATTCTGTAACTCTATGGAAGCATATATTTAAAAGGAGGCAGTCTCATATCAATTGAAAAATATTTGGCATGTTACATTTTCACAAGGATTAATACTTACTCAGATAACAATGCGGAGTGTTAGGCACCCATTTTTTTCCACCAATGTATTTAAACTTAGATGATCCTTTCAAAGAATAGCCACCATAGCACTGAACAATAACTTCATCCCCAGGATAATAGTATTCTTTTCCCCCATGTTTTATTATTCCATTAGAGATATGGAGTTTAGCAATGTCTGGGGATGATCTAACTGAAAACAAACAATGATCATAAATAATAAAGTAACACAAAAGTCCACATAGAAATAATATTATTTTTCCAAAATCTTTCATACTGCATGAGGCTTTTTCTACTCCTTTGTTATGCACCAATATGCTATCTGGTGATATTTTTCTAGAAAAAGAGGTGCCAGAACACACCATGAGCACCTCCTTCATTCTCTTTGAAATGCAATGCTGCCCACCTGAGAGGTGCTGGAACTGAGTTCTGGTGAGTTCTGGCTGGGGGAAAAAGTCCTGATGCTATCTGAGCCAGGGTGTTGAGATTTGATTAATCACCAAAATAGCTTTGTTGCTGCTTCCTCCTGTGGTGTGGCTAGACTCTTAGGTCATGGTTGCAAAGCTGTGTGTGATGCATCAAAATATTGATTACAGTGGTACCTCTTCTTACATTCACCTTGGGTTATATATCCTTCAGGATATGTACGCGGCAAACCCGGAAGTATTTTTCCAGGTTTCACCGCACATGCATGTGCTGAAGAGAAGCACTCTACCGTGCTGTGCGCAAGCACAGAAGCAGTCCCTCTGGGTGCAGAAACCTTGGGATCTGACTGGAGCTCTGGAACAGATCCCGACTGCAACCAGAAGTACCACAGTACTAGTTTGTGGATCCTTGTTGTTGTTTAGTCATTTAGTCGTGTCCGACTCTTTGTGACCCCATGGACTAGAGCATGTCAGGCACTCCTGTCTTCCACTGCCTCCCGCAGCTTGGCCAGACTCATGTTGGTGGTTTTGAGAACACTGTCCAACAATCTCATCCTCTGTTGTCCCCTTCTCCTAGTGCCCTCAATCTTTCCCAACATCAGGGTCTTTTCCAGGGAGTCTTCTCTTCTCATGAGGTTCCAGGGAGTCTTCTCTTCTCATGAGGTTCTTTTCCATGGGACTCTCAAGAGTCTCCTCCAGCACCATAATTCAAAAACATCAATTCTTCGGCGATCAGCCTTCTTTATAGTCCAGCTCTCACTTCCATACATCACTACTGGGAAAACCATAGCTTTAACTATACGGACCTTTGTCGGCAAGGTGATTTCTCTGTTTTTTAAGATGCTATCTGGGTTTGTCATTGATTTTCTCCCAAGAAGCAGGCGTCTTTTAATTTCGTGACTGCTGTCACCATCTGCAGTGATCATGGAACCCAAGAAAGAAAAATCTCTCACTGCCTCCATTTCTTCCCCTTCTATTTGCCAGGAGGTGATGGGACCAGTGGCCATGATCTTAATTTTTTTGATGTTGAGCTTCAGACCATATTTTGGGATCTCCTCTTTCACCCTCATTAAGAGGTTCTTTAATTCCTCCTCACTTTCTGCCATCAAGGTTGTGTCATCAGCATATCTGAGGTTGTTGATATTTCTTCTGGCAATCTTAATTCTGGTTTGGGATTCATCCATGATGAATTCTGCATATAAGTTAAACAAGCAGGGAGACAATATACAGCCTTGTTGTACTGCTTTCCCAATTTTGAACCAATCAGTTATTCCATGTCCAGTTCTAACTGTAGCTTCTTGACCCACATAGAGATTTCTCAGGAGACAGATGAGGTGATCAGGCACTCCCATTTCTTTAACAACTTGCCATAGTTTGCTGTGGTCGACACAGTCAAATGCTTTTGCGTAGTCAGTGAAGCAGAAGTAGATATTTTTCTGGAACTCTCTAGCTTTCTCCATAATCCAGTGCATGTTTGCAATTTGGTCTCTGCTTCCTCTGCCTCTTCGAAATCCAGCTTGCACTTCTGGGAATTCTCGGTCCACATACTGTTTAAGCCTGCCTTGTAGAATTTTAAGCATAACCTTGCTAGCGTGTGAATCCTTAGTAGCGTGTGGATCCTCAGGAGAGGTAAATGGTGTGTGTGTGTGTGAGAGAGAGAGAGACAGAGAGAGAGAGAGAGAGAGAGACCCAGCATCACCCTCTCTTTACTTGTCCCAACAATTCACAAGCTAGCTATTGAGCAAGACACACAGCATTCAGCTTTGCAACTATGGCCTAAACACCATCATTTTAGCTTCATGCCATTCCACATTACGAGGAATGAGAGAATTCAACAGTTGCAGTTTATATTTGAAGCTACACTGGACATTGTGTTACCCGAAATTACTATTATTTTTACTTTGCCCCATTGTTTCTAGACTTTGCTTTGCAAATAAGGTAAAACAATGTACATTTACATCCATCAAGTAGTGCATTACTGCATCGCCTCTTCCATAAACATTTAGCACAATACTGTCAAAGGAAGCAGCACTATGTTAATATTAGTACAGTAGCAGTATCATTTATTATTTGTTTATTTATCAAATTTATATCCCTCCTTTTCTCCTGAAAGGAGCCCAGGTAATAGCTTCCCTGCAAAGAAACCCAGAAGTGAATGAGATGAGATGCACTCTATATTAGAGAAAAGGCCTGTGGATAAAAATATATCATTCACTATTTCATTTTATTAAGGAGATAATGTTTTAATATTAGAACATTAGCAGGGGAAAGCAAACTATTAAATTATTCACTATAATGGCTTGTAGTCAATGCAGCACTAAGGTGAATGTTCCATCAGTTCATGGATTTATCCTTGTGCAACTGACAGTTCTCCTGTTCCTGCAAAATCTCTTCTGTGGGTTTCACTATCCCTTTGGAGCTATAGGGATGGTGCAAGCCATACATGGAAGGAGGAGATGGGTGAAATCTCCTTACACTAGTATAAAAACTAGTTGACTACCACCCATTACATTTTCACTGCTTTTCTCCCTTTTCGATAACACTAGAAAAGGGGTCCCCAAACGTACCCGGATTTGGGCTGGAGCGCAAGCACATACTATTTCCGGCCGACTTCTGGGTCAAAAAGGCACCGGAAATAGCTGGTGCACATGCGCACGAGCCTCCTCCGGCCCGGAAGTGCACCGGAATTGCCGGGGGCTGCATAAATGAGCCTCGTGGGCTGCATGCGGCCCATGGCCTTAGTTTGGGGAACCCTGCACTAGAACATATAACACTTAGAAGCTGTTGCAGTGAAGCTGAATGCTGGAGTATTCAGAACCTTATTCACACAACATATAAACTATGGAACTCTCCTGCCCCCCCCAAGAGGCAGTGATGACCACCAAGTTGGATGGCTTTAAGAGATTTAGACAAATTAATGGAAGATAAAACTATCAGGTGCTATTAGCCATGATGGATATGATCTGTCTCCATGATCGGAGACTGTATACTTCTGAATACTAGTTGTTGGAAAGCACACAAGGGGTGGGTGCTCTTGTGCTTGGGTGTCCTGGCTTGCATGCTTCCCATAGGCATCTGGTTGGTCACTATAAGAATATGATGCTGGGTGGGGGTGTGTGTCATTCATCTTCTCTAGCAGGATGCTCTTATATTTATTTATTTATTTATTAAATTCAGCACAACTGATCAATAGTTATGGTTTTGTAAAACCAGTGAAAATAAGCCCTTTCTTCCCTTAGTATGCTATACACACAAAAAGCAAAAGCCTGCCAATTTGTTCTCTGACAGCTGGCTGTGGGACTTATTGTCCTCAAGCAATATAAATAGGAAAATGATTTTATTCCTCATCAAATAAAATATACTCCTTCTAGTTGCTCTGAAACTACATATTAAGGGGAAGGGATTTAAAGCCCAGGTAAAAAGAAAGAATGGTGGGGTGTAAGAACTGAATAGCTTCAGGAAGTGTTCAGACAAGGTTTGGGTCCAGGTTGCCTATCTCTGATTTAGACAATTGGGAAATAGTATCTGTCTTGAACATGGTATTAGAAGCAGAGTGCCATCTAACCTACAGTTGCTGTGAAAAGGCAAACTCTATGATGAGGATTAGAAAAAAGGATGAAAAATGAAACTGCCTATTGCATGCCTTTATATAAATCTATGGTGCAGCAACACTTTGAATATTGTGTACAGTTGTGCTTACTGCAATGCAAAAGAGCAGTATTGTAGAGCTGGAAATGATGCATAAAAGCGAAAGCAAAATTATGAATGGATTGGAGCAACTCTTTGTGGAAAGGGTATAATATTTAGGGCATTTTAATTAGGAAAAAAAGATAAGGGGGGGGTCATTATAGAGGTATATAAACTTATTCAAGAAAATGGATACGGGAATATTTTTCTCCCCTTCTCATAGTATACTAGAGTCCAGGGTCATCTAATCAATCTGAATAGGAGATTCAGGACTGACGAAACAAAGCTCTTCACGCAACACAGTTAAACTATGTAATACATTACTGTACTACAAAATGTAGTTATGGAAGCCAACTTTGGACAGTTTTGAAAAGGGATTAGATACTTGTAATCTGATGGAGAATAAGGCTATCAAGGTCTATATGATACAGTCATAATTGTTATATATCAGCAGCAACATGCCTCTAAATACCAATTGCTGGGGTCATGAATAGGAGAGTGCAATAGCACCATGTCCTGAGTGAGGGCTTCCCATAGGTATTTGGTAGACCACTGTGTGAACAGAATGCTGGACTAGAAGAGCCTTTGCTGGGCTCAGTTTATTCCCTGGGGGCGGACCCAAGAAAAGCCCATTGGTTGGTTGCCCCCGCCCCGGGAATCCCCGGGTCCAGGCCTGCCAGCCAAAGGCCAATCTGCAAGCAGGCCCACAGTCCTCCCCAGCTGACTGCTGGATCACTGACCAGGCCCGTGGCCAGGCTGCAATGCCGTCTGACCATTTAAAGTAAGTGGACTTGTCTAACCTAGTAGGGCTTTTAAGTTTTTATCTTCTTTATCAACAGACGTCAATACCACAGAGCTGAATTTATACATACAGAAACAAAGTTGTATAGGGGGATCCCACTGATTGTAGCCTTTGCATTCTGCTTTCATCTCCATGGTTTCATCAGGAAAAGAATACTTTTTATCACACTGCACAGAAATGATACTTCCAAGTTTATAATGAGGTTGTGGTGGATGTACACTTCCTTTTAGAATTCCTGGAGCACCACAAATATCTTGAGAAACTATAACAAGAAAAATAAAACCACAATATATATAAAATAATGTCTACATCATTTTAGCCTTGCTTTTATAAGTTCATAGTAGGATTCCAGGTATTACCATAATATCACATACCTGAATTTTGGGTAATCTATGAAAGTAAGTCACAAAATGCAGTTTTACTACTAATTGCTTCATGGCCAAGTCATGCAAATCCCATTCCTGTGACATCATCAAAAGTAACTTCTGTTCTCTGAGTATTTTCTGAGCAGTCACACATTGGCAAGCTTGTAAAATAGCCACTTGACTGGTTGTGGTAAGCACAGCTCACAGGTAACCAGGCTAAGAAACTTCATCAGGCAGCTTCTTTCTTTTTGGGCACAAATGACTAACAAAAATCAACGGAGAGGGCCCCCAAATATATGTAACAAAAGACAAAGTAACCGATGGGGAACTACCTTCATAGACGACAGCCATAGATCCCCTTTAGTACATCATTTTGCTTTTTTATATTACTTTCTTAAAAACATGGTGCAAAATGTTAACATTTGTTTGATAATATTGTTATAGGTTGGTAGGTGCTATAATTTAATTAAGCTTTGCATGTTAAAACTGTGTATCAGACCCCCAAGTGTTAGAATGTAATCAAGAATGTAATCGTAAAACAAGTCTAAGTTGCATGTTAGATATTTCTAACCTTCTGAAATTAGCATTTATGAAATGCTAATTATGTAAGGCAAACTTCCTAAATTGTATATTAGACATTTCTAAAGCCTAGGAGATCAACATGTGTCATTTAATTAAGTCATTTAATTTCTTTTTGAGGTGTTAGCCTGGGGCACCCTTATATCGTAGAGTCAGGTTGTTTATTTGTACAAATAAACCAAATATCATAAAGACATCCCAGGCTCCACTGTGCTTCATTTTCCAAAAGGAAACACAGACCCTAGATAAGTGTCTGGTACTCCTTTGACTCTGGCACTGCTGTGGAGACTGGCAATGGTATTTAACAATGTTATAATATGTACAAATATAAAGTCACAATAATATGACATCTCATTTGTTTCTTCCGTAAGCTCTTAACCATTTGAATTCAACCAAATGGTTGAATATTACAAAGGACTGTAATAAAAACGGGATTCCAATATTAAAAAATAAATTTTGAAAAGCTTCATAAGATAATGTAATTTAAACATTCAAATTCAAAACTGCAATCCAACAGGGAAGAATTTAGACTCCTCCGCAAGGAGTAAGTATACCAGTATGTTGCTGCTGATCAAAATTTGGCTGAGGTCTTACAAAACAGAGGACCATCTATGAATGATTCTCCGTTCTGATTCTGATGAAATATGAAATGAGATTCAATCCTGGAAATCTTGTCAGTTTATAATCTGTATTGTTTGCAGAACTTCTTTCTTTTATAAATAGTGGCCACAGCTTTGAGAATCTATTTCTATTTTATAATTTTGTTCTCATATGTTCAAGTTCTAATAATTATTATCTGTGATATCTTTCATATGAATTCTCATGACTTTGGCTTTTGTTATAAATAACTAACATACCTCTGTGTGACTAGTGAGGCTAAATAATCACTCTTTAAACTATGTGTTTCAACATACTTCTTTGCATGCCTGCATTTCGGAATGTGCACGCCCTAGGCATAAATGTCGTTTTAAATGGCTTCTTATTGTTGAATGCAGAAACATAGATGCTAATATTTTTGTTTTTAAATAATTCTTACTCTTTTTGCAGGATGGTGCTTTAGGGATCCAAGTATTGTTCGCCACACATCGAATGATATAACTTCCGATCATGAAGTATCCAATTTCACATTCAAATGTAATATTGCTGCCAAAGGTATAGTAATCTTTAAACTCACTTATCTTCTTTACTCCATCTTGAACTACTGGATCTGCACATATAATCACTGAAAGCAGAAATAATATTAAAAATCAAAATCCCTTAAAAACAGAACCCTTACATTCCTACGTTATTACAAGATATTTTTCTGCTGAACTTTACTAAAAATTAATATATTCCGTCATCAATCTAGAAGATCTTTGAAAATGAGACTATAAATGCTTTTCTGTGAGACTGCATAGAACACATGATGAAAAAAGGCTCCTGCTATCTTAAGGCCTCTTCCTACAGGTATTTTCCTGTTTGAGGAATACCCATTATTTTAGTAATGGCTGCTGCAAATCAAAGGTCTCCAAAACTAGTCCCATCTGCTGAACTAATCCTTAGAAGGATCCAAATATATTTCCTCCAATTAGCACTTAAACGTACTGTATTCCTAGCAATCAAACAGTTCATGGGGAAATTATGTCTCCAACAAGCACTGCTATGTATCAGTGGCTATACCGCAGCACTTGTGTGAATCAAAAGAGATGGAAGACATTATCACACAATCCACATTTTCAAACTTTCTTTCAGAAGGAAAATACAGCCCTCTCTGAAGCACAGCAAAATCATCTGTGCCATACCAGTAGAAGTACATACTGGTGGAAATTATTCACTTTGTTAATGGGCAAGAGTTATCTTTCCTGCTTTTAGACTAACAGGGACTAAACCATAAACAGATAATTTAAAATGGAGCATTGTTATGTTTTTAATATGAAGTAGTGCTTTACGCAGGTGGCACTGTGGGTTAAACTGCAGAGCCTAGGGCTTGCCGATCAGAAGGTCGGCGGTTCGGATCCCCACGACGCGGTGAGCTTCTGTTGTTCAGTCCCAGCTTCTGCCAACCTAGCAGTTTGAAAGCACGCAGTGCAAGTAGATAAATAGGTACTGCTCCGGGGGGGAAGGTAAATGGTGTTTCCGTGTGCTTCTCTGGTTTGCCAGAAGCGGCTTAGTCATGCTGGCCCACATGACCCGGAAGCTGTATGCTGGCTCCCTCGGCCAGTAAAGCAAGATGAGCACTGCAATCCCAGAGTCGTCCGCAACTGGACCTAATTTACCTAAAGATAAAAGGGTCCCTTTCCCTTTACCGCTTTACTGTACTTCTCACTACCAAAAGATTCTATCTCAGAAAGTGAGTAGAAAAAACAGACCTTTATGAAAAGTATTATAACATCCTACCTCCACCCAGAGAAGAAAAATCTGTGTTAATTGGACCAGTTTACTCTTCTCTAGTGGGTATGTATCCAGCCACTGAATGTATAATGATAATTGGGTAGGCATTACAAATGGGAATGATGCCACCCATTCTGTATGAAAAAATACCTGACTTTGTTTTACTGCAAGGAGTATGTGCGATAGACATACTCCTATACACTCAAATCCTGAGGAACATCCTTGTTTTCTGTGATTCAGCAATCACCCATTAATGAACCAGGAAGTTAATGCTTTAGCCTTTTCCCAAATATCAATAATTTCTATGATTTCATTCATTGGTTAAAATTGTAAAAGTCAAGTGCCAGAAGGCTTTTTACAACAACAACAAAAAGTAGACAAAATAAGAGCCTGGACATTTTGCCGTTTATCTCAAATTCTTAAAAAATGTAAGGTGGGAAAGGGATGCAACAATACAGCAGAACCTCCTGACAAGTCAACAGGTTTTGTTTTTTATAATCATCATGAAGGAAAAACTGGTATATATTAAAAAAAACAACCTTGGCATTTTGGGGGTTTACTGCTCCACAGTGGTCTATTAGTCTTATCAACATCACAGTATATAATAGGTTCTCCAATGAGTGAGTAAGTCTCCTTGCAGCTGTATTTGATCACTATTCCATAAGGATAAGGAGGTGCAGTTCCGTTATGGGATCCACCAGGAATGTTTGGAGGCTTTATACATACAACTCCTAAAAGAAAATCGAATAATTCAGCAAAATGGTAAAACTGTCAACAGCATACTGTTGAAAACTCCCAAACATACCATGTAACAACTTCTATTTTAAATACATTTATTTAGAAGTGATAAATACCTATTCGATTCCTCAGTTAAATTTATTTCTTTATTTTACCCAAAATGAACAAAATCATAATAAGAGAGGCTCACATTTTGGCAGCAGGGTATTACCATTGGTTGTGATTCTGAGAGTCATTCTCTGTGGTGTTGCACATACAGGAACACATCTGCAGTTCTGTGCAGACAGGAAGACTTTTTGGAAGTACTGAAATACACTCAATATCCTGGCTTATTTTCCTGTTAGATTAATAGAAAGTAAGCCAGAAGTTGCTGCTTCTTATGTTAACAGAGAACTCTGCCTTAATACAAGCCAGGATCTTCATACTGAAATTGATGCACAACCAGGGGAGGAGGAGAAGAGGGAGAGGAGAAGACGCTTGGGTCAAGCGCTCATTCCCACCTTCATAGAATGATTGTCAGAACTGCACTATTAATTTTCTGCAGTCGATGTTCCTTATTGTACAATCCTATGCATAGCTACTTGAAAAGTAAGCTCAAGATAAATGTGCACATTTAAGTGTATTTAAACCTAACCTTTGTTATTACACCACATTTTAAGTCACACTGAATCTGCCTTTTACCATCATGGAACTCAAGATAGAACGAATAGGGTAAGTACATATACTATCCAAGCACTGAGCAGATTCCAGACCAGTTGAGCTTTCTATATAATAATAGCTGCACATGCAAATATTCTGTTTTATACTTTTTCATGAATGAAGAGTGCTATTACTGCGGGGAATATCTATTTAGATCTCTATATGTAACCCTACTAACCACGTACACTAACCTTTACATGCAATCTGAATCCTATTCCTTATGGAAACATAGGGACGATGTGAAGATAACTCATGACACCAGAACCTTGGTGGACTGGTGCCTGATGCATTGGTGGACTGGTGCCATCATGCATTCTGGAATATAGCCTCCTTTGTGTTCCCTACCCACCTGGCCCCAATGTAATCCTCATCTCAACCGAATGCTACATGACATTTTGTACATACTCTCAACAAAGGTTTAAAATAACAATGTTAAGTGTGTCCTCTTTCCTTACATGAGCAACAATAATGGAGCAGGACCCTTTGTCTTATCAAATCAATTGATCCTCTATGGGGGGATTTTTGGCTGGGAAAGTTGCCCATAAATGTGGACTAAAGAAGAAAGTAATTTGTGGAGTAAAGAAGAAAGTAATTTGTGGAGTGCTAGAACGTAACCCTTGTGTAGGTGGGGAGTCGCCTGTACAGCCAGCAGCACTTACCTTCTTCAAATGCCTTCTGTATGCCTTTGGGTGTATCTGTATATACACAAAGTTCTCCCTGCTTTTTACCTCTTATCTGATTTCACCTACAGTGGAACCTCGGTTTATGAACACCTCGGTTTACGAATTTTCGGTTTCCGAACGCCGCGGACCCATCTGGAACAGATTAATTCACTTTCCATTACTTTCAATGGGAATGTTCGCTTCAGTTTATGAACGCTTCAGTTTATGAACAGACCTCCGGAACCAATTACACCCATGCTTTGGGTTAAGTACGCTTCAGGTTGAGTACTCCGCGGACCGTCTGGAACAGATTAATCCACTTTCCATTACTTTCAATGGGAAAGTTCGCTTCAGTTTATGAACGCTTCAGTTTATGAACAGACTTCTGGAACCAATTGTGTTCATAAACCGAGGTACCACTGTATTCTTAGAAGTTTTTAGCAAATTCTTTTGTGAAATTTTCTAGACTGCGATCTGCCATAGCCACTTTGAGAGCTTTTTGTTTTATAATCAAGCTGTGTAAATTTTATGAAATTAAAATATTCTTACCATAGTCTCTGTCAGTTAAATGCTTATAAGGACAAAAGCCATTTACAATTGACGAGACATTATTTCTTTACTCCTGGCTGAATTAATATTACCTAAACCCAATCTTGGAGGTTGGTGTTGTTTAAATAGCTTAAGAAAGTGCAAACCAGAAAGTTATCAGTAAGAAGCAGGGCGGGATTCAATTACCTCTGGGTGCTCAACATTCCGTGTAATTTAGATATGTGTTGATTAGTCTAAACTTAGAGACCTCATTTAGACATCTACAATAGCATTTTAAATAAGAAATCTGTAAACCCTATAACTAACATTTTTTATTTTATTTGTATTGTATGCATAACATACTACATTTTGAAAATGCTTGAGGAATTCATTCTTTGCAAATTCCAGTACCTAACTTGCTGGATTCACAACTTGCAGACTAATGCAAGGAATCAGAATAAAGTTGTCCTTCAGATTTCGCACTCCAAAATTTCAGGTGTAATTTTTGATTTTTTAAAAAAAGCACGAAAACACAACATATATAAAATATGTTTAGAAAGCCGGAATTAAGATTGCCGGAAGAAATATCAACAACCTCAGATATGCTGATGACACAACCTTGATGGCAGAAAGTGAGGAGGAATTAAAGAACCTTTTAATGAGGGTGAAAGAGGAGATCCCAAAATATGGTCTTAAGCTCAACATCAAAAAAAATAAGATCATGGCGACTGGTCCCATCACCTCCTGGCAAACAGAAGGAGAAGAAATGGAGGCAGTGAGTGATTTTACTTTCTTGGGCTCCTTGATCACTGCAGATGGTGACAGCAGTCACGAAATTAAAAGACGCCTGCTTCTTGGGAGAAAATCAATGACAAACCTAGATGGCATCTTAAAAAACAGAGACATCACCGTGCCAACAAAGGTCCGTACAGTTAAAGCTATGGTTTTCCCAGTAGTGATGTACGGAAGTGAGAGCTGGACCATAAAGAAGGCTGATCGCCGAAGAATTGATGCTTTTGATTTATGGTGCTGGAGGAGACTCTTGAGAGTCCCATGGACTGCAAGAAGATCAAACCTATCCATTCTGAAGGAAATCAGCCCTGAGTGCTCCCTGGAAGGACAGATCGTGAAGCTGAGGCTCCAATACTTTGGCCACCTCATGAGAAGAGAAGACTCCCTGGAAAAGACCCTGATGTTGGGAAAGATTGAGGGCACAAGGAGAAGGGGACAACAGAGGACGATATGGTTGGACAGTGTTCTCGAAGCTACGAACATAAGTTTGACCAAACTGCGGGAGGCAGTGGAAGACAGGAGTGCCTGGTGTGCTCTGGTCCATGGTGTCACGAAGAGTCGGACATTACTAAACGACTAAACAACAACAACATGTTTAGAAATGTATGATTCGTTCCTGTATTCTTTTGACTGAATTATTTAATATGAGCTTTTTAAGGATAATCTATGTTGTAATTTTATTTATTAAAATTAAGAAAAATATACAAAAACCAGAAAAAGTAATGCATCTTTTTGTGAGAATATACATGCTTCAATACTGTATGTATTTCCATGTGGCTCTTTTAAATTAGCAGGTTACTATGGAAATGAGACAGAACAGATTTATGAATACCGTAGCTGTGGAACAAACACAGAATAGGAACTAACTAATTTGCTTATTTTAATGTCCATGTTTACTAAATTTTAAGGAAAATTCATAGCCCAATTGTCCCACTGAGTTCAATATAGGGCTTTCTCCTAAGGAAGTGTTCATAGGAATGCAGCCTTCAGGTGCAATCCTCTATATCCCTACCTGGGTACAAACCTCCACTGAACACAGTGAAACAGACTTCCAAGAAAACAACTGTGCTGTTAATCACAAAAAATATCACTCCAAATTTGTAAATAATTTACACTACTTACGCACACAACGTGGAGGTGGATTACTCCAGCGAACATCACTTCCATATTCCTCACATGTGTTCCAACGTTTCCCAATCATTTTGTATCTGAATGTACAGGATAAAAAATCCAACCAAGTGATGCTCAAGCCATATAAATCAGAAGTACAGTTGGTAGGCAGTTCATAGAGTGGTGCTGTTCAGGTCTACTCCAATCTAGATAAGGTCTTACTGCGCTTAAAATATCAAGATTGCAGCTGGGAGGTACTGCCCGATCTAGCCCTGATTCTTCATGTTTTCTAAGCTTATGATAATTTTAAAATCTCTTGCTAATTATGCTGTTTTAAAAGTGCATTTTATATTGAACTTTTTTTACTGTTTTCTTCTAAAATGTTTAAGAAAAAATAGTTAACTTCGCTGTGTTGAACGTGCATTCTGCAGTTAACCTCTTTTATACAGTAATGTATTATTTCGAAATTTTTAGGATTATATTTAAGTTTCCTGTTAATTATGCTGCTTTGAATGTATCCTAGATGTTTATCAGTAATGTTTTATTCTCTCTGTGTGTATGAAACTATCAATTTTTAATTGTTTTTTAATTATTTTCTCCCTTTGTTTTTAATTGTTTTTATTTTTATCTGCAAGCCACTTTGTCCCTTCCCAGGGTAAAAGGCATGGTATACATATATAAAAATGAAATTTATACTGATTATGATGATGATGACAATAATAATAATAATAATAATAATAATAATAATAATAATAATAATAATGGGACGCAGGTGGCACTGTTGGTTAAACCACAGAGCCTAGGGCTTGCTGATCAGTAGGTCGGCGGTTCGAATCCCTGCAACAGGGTGAGTTCCCGTTGCTCGGTCCCAGCTCCTGCCAACCTAGCAGTTCGAAAGCACCTCAAAGTGCAAGTAGATAAATAGGGACCGCTACAGCGGGAAGGTAAACGGCGTTTCCGTGTGCTGCTCTGGTTCGCCAGAAACGGCTTAGTCATGCTGGCCACATGACCCGGAAGCTGTACGCCGGCTCCCTCGGCCAATAATGCGAGATAAGCGCGCAACCCCAGAGTCGGTCACGACTGGACCTAATGGTCAGGGGTCCCTTTACCTTTACCTTTAATAATAATATATTTAAATTCTCCTCCTGAACTTAACTGATTGCATCTTCAGTTACAAAGTACTGCCAATTTTAGTAGTTTCTGAAAAAACAATTAAGAGCAAAAGTACTGGTATATTGGAAATGTTATTGGTGGCCTTTAATGGTGTTCCCTTACCCTAGAAAACACACATATGTAATACTTGCTCCAGAGATGTATGCTGGATTAAATGAGAAAATACTTCCATCTTTTATTGGTGCTGGACTCTCACATGTTTTTGCTGAAAAGAAACATTTTGGAATTAAACATACAAAACCAGGGGAAAAAACAAACAGTATTTTTGACAGGTCTGGTGTTAATAAGAGGAGGACAGTTTTGACAAATTGCATTAATAACATGAAGGAAATCAAACTATATCTAAGATAATGCATAAAATAATATAGTAACATACAAGATCTCTTTATGTCCACAGTTCACAATCCTAGCAAATATCCTTTTTAAAACCAAACATTATTCTGAATATATTTGCCAGGATCATTAACTACACATAAAAGATATTGTAATGTCAATGATCACCATGCGAGAGATCTTCAAAGTGCCATACTTTGTTATTTTACATTTTCCTTCACATATTTTAACAAAACTGTTCAAACAGCCCCTCATTGCTCTTTTCAACTGTTGAAGTACACCATCTTAAACTCTTATGAAAGCACAGATCAGCACATGCAATGAGTAAACAAACCAATCTCTTGCACACCTTGAATAAGAATTTTGTGTTTCTGGATGCCTTTCCAGTGGAAGTGGGCATCACTCATATTTATTTAATCTTCCACAGAAGATTAGTACAAATAAAAAAGTGCTAGTACTGCACTATCACCTGGGTAGAAGAGACAAGGTTGCCCTACTGGAAGACAAGGTCCAGCAGCTTCAGGCCCGTGTATCTACGCTCCAGAGAATTAAAGAGCTGGAGCTTTTCTTGGATGCAGCAGAGCACACTGTCTGCACCAAGGAGGAGATAGGGGACATCCCTGAGGAGGAGGTCAGTTCCCCAACACAGGACCCAGATGTATGGAGGAACATGACTCATAGAAGTAGAAGGCCCAGGGATCTCTCTGAGTGTTTAGAACTTCACAACCGATTTGAAGTGCTCTCCCTTAACATGGAAGACGAGGAACAGACTCCATTTGAAGATCTCTCCCTCATCACAGTCGATCAGGAATATGAAGACGAGCAGAAAAGTCAGTCCTCTGGGAATATGTAGGTAACCTTGGAAGGGACAGCACGTGGAAGAATCCCGACCAAGCCTATGAAGAGATGTGTAGTGGTGATAGGGGATTCCCTACTGAGGGGTACAGAAGCAGTGATCTGTGGGCCTGACAAGATGTCTCGAGAGGTGTGCTGTCTTCCCGAGGCCAAGATCAAAGATGTAACAGAACGGCTGCAAGGAATCATAAAACCCACTGACAAATACCCCTTCCTTTTGGTGTATGTGAGAACCAATGACACTGCAAGCCATAGCCTACAGAAGATCAAAAGTGATTATGAGGCTCTGGGCAGGAAGTTGAAGCAATTAAATGCACAAATTGTCATCTCATCTGTCCTGCCAGTTGAACGACATGGCCCAGGGAGAGAGGGGAAAATAGGGGAAGTGAACAACTGGCTTCGCAAATGGTGCAAACAGGAACGGTTTGGATTCTTAGATCACAGCCTGCAGTTTCTTGAAGATGGACTTCTGGCAAGTGATGGGCTGCACCTCAAAAAGTTGGGAGGAATGTTTTTGCCATGAAACTCAAAAACCTCATCAGGAGGGCTTTAAACTGACTTATGTGGGGGAGGGAGACAGTGGTCCTGAAGGTAGGAGTCTATCAAGTTCTGAAGATGATCATCCAAATGTCTAGGACCAAATGGAGCAAACAGCACGTAGACCTAGTGGTGAGAGGAAAATATCCTTAAATAAGAGACATGGGGGAATGATCAATGGTCTTCAATGTCTGTATACTAATGCACAGAGCATGGGAAATAAACAAGATGAACTTGAGCTCTTGGTACAGCAAACTAAATACGACATAATAGGCATCACTGAAACCTGGTGGGATGAGTCTTATGATTGGAATGTAGAAATAGAGGGATACAATCTATTTCAGAGAATTAGACCAAACAGGAAAGGAGGAGTAGTAGTGTTATATGTCAGGGATGTGTATACCTGTGAAGAGATCCAGGATTTAAAACTTCAAAGCCAAATTGAGAGTATCTAGGTCAAAATTAAGGGAGAGAAAAATAACAGTGATCTCATTGTGGGAGTTTACTATAGATCCCCAAGCCAAACTGAGGACACAGATGATGCCTTCCTGGAACAGATGACCAGGCATTCAAAAGGAAGTGAGATAGTAGTAATGGGGGATTTCAACTATCCTGATATTTGTTGGATGTCAAACTCATCCAAGAGCATAAGGTCGAACAGATTCCTCACTGGCCTTGCAGACAATTTCATTGTCCAGAAAGTGGGAGAAGCAACAAGAGGATCAGCCATTTTAGATCTGGTCCTAACCAATAGTGATGACCTGGTTAGTGGGGTAGAAGTGGCAGGATCATTAGGTGGGGGTGATCATGCTCTTCTGGAGTTTATTATTCAGCAGAAAGGAGCAACCAAGCATACTAAGACTCAAATCCTAGACTTTAAGAAAGCCGACTTCAGAAAACTTAGGGAAACGCTGGGTGAAATCCCATGGACAGAAATACTAAAAGGGGAGGGAGTTCATGATGGTTGGGAGTTTGTTAAAAGGGAGATATTAAAAGCACAACTTCAGGCAATACCAATGGGACGGAAACATGGAAGGTGCCTAAAGAAGCCAGGGTGGCTATCTAAAGAACTTTTAACTGAATTAAAATTTAAAAGGGATATGTACCAAAAATGGGAAAAGGGAGAAATCACCAGAGAGGAATTCAAACATATAGCCAGCACATGTAGAGACAAAGTCAGAAAAGCTAAAGCACAGAATGAACTCAGGCTTGCTAGAGAGGTTAAAAGCAACAAAAAGGGCTTTTATGGGTATGTCCGTAGCAAAAGGAAGAACAAGGAAACAGTGGGGTCACTTACAGGAGAAGATGGTGAAATGCGAACAGGGGACAGAGGAAGGGCAGAACTCCTCAATGCCTTCTTTGCCTCAGTCTTCTCCAAAAAAGAAAACAATGCCCGACCTGAAAAATATGGAGCAGATGATTCAGCAGGGGAAACAAAGCCCAGAATAAGTAAGGAGGTAGTACAAGAATACTTGGCTAGTTTAGATGTATTCAAGTCTCCAGGGCCAGATGAATTACATCCAAGAGTATTAAAAGAACTGGCAGAGGTGATTTCAGAACCACTGGCAATAATCTTTGAGAATTCCTGGAGAACAGGTGAAGTCCCAGCAGACTGGAGGAGGGCAAATGTTGTCCCTATTTTCAAAAAGGGGGAAAGCGAGGACCCAAACAATTACCGCCCAGTCAGCCTGACATCAATACCAGGAAAGATTCTAGAGCAGATCATTAAGCAAATGGTCTGTGAGCACCTAGAAAGAAACTCTGTGATCACTAAAAGTCAGCATGGGTTTCTGAAAAATAAGTCATATCAGACTAATCTGATCTCATTTTTGACAAAATTACAAGCCTGGTAGATAAAGGGAACGCTGTGGATGTAGCCTATCTTGATTTCAGCCAGGCCTTTGACAAGGTGCCCCATGATATTCTTGTAAAGAAGCTGGTAAAATGCGGGATAGACAATGCTACCATTCAGTGGATTTGTAACTGGCTTACTGACCGAACCCAAAGGGTGCTTGTCCATGGCTCCTCCTCATCCTGGAGAGTAGTGACTAGTGGGATGCCACAGGGTTCTGTCTTGAGCCCAGTCTTATTCAACATCTTTATCAATGACTTGGATGATGGGCTTGAGGGCATCCTGAGCAAGTTTGCACATGACACCAAACTGGGAGGGGGACAGGATCACACTTCAAAATGACCTTAACAGATTAGACAACTGGGCCAAAGCAAACAAGATGAATTTTAACAAGGAGAAATGTAAAGTTCTACACTTAGGCAAAAAAAATGAAAGGCACAAATACAGGATGGGAGACACCTGGCTTGAGAGCAGTACATGTGAAAAGGATCTAGGAGTCTTGGTAGACCACAAACTTGACATGAGTCAACAGTGTGATGCAGCAGCTAAAAAAGCCAATGCAATTATGGGCTGCATCAATAGGAGTATAGCGTCTAGATCAAGGGAAGTAATAGTACCACTGTATTCTGTTCTGGTCAGACCTCACCTGGAGTACTGTGCCCAGTTCTGGGCACCATAGTTCAAGAAGGATACAGACAAGCTGGAATGTGTCCAGAAGAGGGCAACCAAAATGGTCAAAGGCCTGAAAACGATGCCTTATGAGGAACGGCTTAGGGAGCTGGGTATGTTTAGCCTGGAGAAGAGAAGGTTAAGGGGTGATATGATAGCCATCTTCAAATATATAAAAGGATGTCATATAGAGGAGGGAGAAATGTTGTTTTCTGCTGCTCCAGAGAAGCGGACACGGAGCAATGGATTCAAACTACAAGAAAGAAGATTCCACCTAAACATTAGGAAGAACTTCCCGACAGTAAGAGCTGTTCGGCAGTGGAATTTGCTACCAAGGAGTGTGGTGGAGTCTCCTTCTTTGGAGGTCTTTAAGCAGAGGCTTGACAGGCATATGTCAAGAATGCTTTGATGGTGTTTCCTGCTTGGCAGGGGGTTGGACTGGATGGTCCTTGTGGTCTCTTCCAACTCTATGATTCTATGAGGTGCTGCATGTTGTGAAGAGGATGCTCTGTGTGAATTATCCTGCCACAGAGTTACAGCATAGTTGTAACAGATGCCACAAAATTACTTAGCATCAGGTATTTTAAAAACTTTGCATAAGATCTTTGCAGGAATGCTTTGATGGTGTTTCCTGCTTGGCAGGGGGTTGGACTGGATGGCCCTTGTGGTCTCTTCCAACTCTATGATTCTATGATTCTATGATCTGGGATGTTTGCTTCTTTCATGTCTACAAGACTGCAACTTGCTATTCTTGACAAATTCAAAATCAATATATTTATTCTTCTCTTGCCTGGCTGCCTCATCATGCAAAACTCAGCATAGTTTAAGGTGGTTATGCAGTTAGATTTTTGTCAGAAATAGCACTTGCCTTCTTACTGCAAAAGCAGTTATTTGTATAGTCAGTGTGCTGTAGGGGTTGGAGTGTGGAGCTAGGATTAGGCAGGTCAAAGTTCAAATCTTCTTTCAGACATGAAGCTCAACGGGTGACTTAAGGACAGTCACTGTCTCTCAGCCTAACCTAAATCCATAGGATTCGTTGGATAAAATAGAAGGTGAAGAAAACCATGTCTGAAGAAAAATACATACCATATGATATTCTGAGCTCTTTGAAGGGTTAAATGTAAATGTATCAAATCAAACAGCTGCACCATTTACAGTCCCTAGCTCAAACATGTTTCAAACTGAGTCATATGGCTACTTTTTATTTCCCTGTTCACCAAACCACTAATATGTCTTTGTGGCCAAAACCAAAAAACATTTCATCTTAATAATGTCCAAGGACCTGCATGTTCTGGGGACTTTATCTTTTTAAAAACAAAGTCTGGTTTGTCTTTGCTCATAAATATCTGCAAATCATTACAATAAATCAAAAGCAAAAGATGATGTACCTTTACAGAACTTTGCAAGCGGTGACCACTTCAGATTTTTACCACAGGTAATAGTATTCAAGATGCCAGGAACTTGTTCAAATGCTGCCTTACATACAAAGTGTACTACCATCCCAATAGGAAACAATACTGATGTTCCAAACTCATATTTTAGTTTAGCTCTAGTTCGCTTTGGTCGAAAGGGGCAGATTTTTGCAAACAAAAAGCAATATAACAACTTATGACACCATGTTAGAAACTAGAATGATGCAAATGTAAGAATGTTTACAGACTGCCTACATCCTGCCTGTTTTAAACCATGTACACACACACACACACACACACACACACCAAGCAGACATAGCAATCTATGGAGTTTAATGAACTGAAAGATTAAGACCACAATATAGCTATGCATGTTTACCAGCCACGATAGTGGGGTCAGCATGGTGAAACCACCACTACAAGCACCAGATTTGTTGTCGGTGCATTTGCAGTACGCCAGCCTCCTCCCACTCCTGGATTAGTGCATCAATGCTGGTGATGGAAGGTCAGGTAACTGCTGTCACTCTGCCAACTGCTGCTGATATTTACTCAGAAATAAACAGCCAGGTAAGTGTGTACAGGAATACAGCTTAAATGTGAAATTTTCTGCTTGAAACTGGGGAAATCTAGATGAGAGAGCAGGAAAGTCTATTCCATTTATCTCAATGAAAATAAAAAAACACAGGCTGCAGCTGTTGACCTGACTGCTGTGGAAAAAAATAGAATGACCATCAGCCAAGTGACAGGCCATAGGATAGCTCCAATACCTTCATCACTTAGCTCCCTTGCCATGCCATCCCTTCGAGCCCAAAGCCTTCATCTTCATCTTTTTTGTTTGTTTGTTTTTAGTTTTTACTGCCTGAATATACTGCCTTTCTGTCAAGGAATCCAATGCTCTGGCCATTGGTGGAATTTCCCAAATACAATAAACCCATGATCCAGACGACATTCAGCCATCCCTGCTTCATCTTCAGTTGCTTCTGCTGGAGGCTTCCTGCCACACCTTTAAGAGGTCTAAAAGAAACTTATTCGACATTTGAACTGTGCTAACAAAGCCTACAAATGCAGAATAAAATGGCATTAGCAGAACATATCCTGCTGTTTGAGATGAAGTATGAAACTCCACATAACATGTCTGATCCAATTTTTGCTATGCTAGATCATCATAGCAGAGGCTTTCCTAGATGTCTGGGGAAGGAAATGGTGAACTCAACGCCTCCTGTTAACAGCTTGTTGTGATTGCTGATAGCCAAGCTGTAAATCTTGGCAGTCAAATTCACTCAATGAACAAGGGATTAACCTCGGGTGCTCTGAAAAAGCAGCTTTCCATGCCCAGACCAAGAAGCTTAAATTACGACTGAGATGTTATCAGTCTGCCATTTGACATTTACATCTGGATTGTGAGCTAACTGCTGGCTGAAGAAGAGATGATTACCAAAAGACTGAAAGCAAAACAAAAAGCATGTTTTAATTATTTGCAATTTAGAAATTTTTAAATGGCTAAATAGCATCCCAATTGCTAGAAATCTTTATTAATGGTGCTGACTTCAAACTGAAAAGTATTTTTTTCTATGTCACTGTGGGAAAAGAATGCAGCCCAATAAGGAATCCTGTGAAGACCTTCAGGTGAAGACGGGAGACTGAAGCTCTTAAGGTAGAGACTGTGGAGATCTTAAGGTAGAGACTGAGCTGCTAATATGACTAAGACCACATTCCGTATGGCAAAAGTATTGTTGGACACCCCATTGACTGTTGGCATATTACAGCAATTAGTGGATGAGCAATTAAAACAGATCAGAGTTGAGATCCATGAAATGGTGAATGGAAATGGACCACAGGAGGATGAAATGGAAAATGGAATTAAAGACACAGAAGCTTTGGAGAACAATACCAATAAAAGGTTGCCGGAACAGGAGAGTGAAATGAAAGTTGGGGGCCGTAGATGATGAAATGGAGAAGTCCTTCGCAGAAGTGTCTTGAGGGATAAAATAGCCAAATGGCAGAATTATGATGTTGGAGGAGTGGAATGAAGTCATGGATGGAAATTGAAGTTCTTGTTGTTGTTTTTTTAAAAAAGGATGGAAACTCATAGCAAATACAACAGGAAAGTGATGGGTGCTTGGTGAAGGACCCTGCGGGAGAGGGAAGGTCTCCCAGGCCTGAGACTGGGGGAAGAAAGTAAACTCCCAACTCTCACCTTCACAGCTCTCACCTCTTTTTGTATGAGAACAGGGTTAAGATCTTTGAGAGCTGACTTTGTATTTTCTTTTCTCTTCTTTATCTAGATTAATTTGCTTTTTATTGTATTGTATTATGAAAAAGTCTTAATAAAATTTTATTAGAAAAAAACAGGGACATTTCCTTATTCTAGAACAGATCCAAGCACCTACAAGGTCCACCCAGATTTCATGAAGTTCGACCTAGTCTTCCTTGTATCCCAGATAAACCATAACTTGCTATTTTTTCTGGTTGCATGCATCAGTCACCACCAACAGTACCTGTGCAGGGTCATGAGGCTTATTGGATTCTAGTAAACATTCTAGAACATCTTCCATGTGACAGCTCTTTAGATATTTGAAGATGTCTGTCATATCACTTTTCAGTCTCCTCTTTTCCATACTAAGCATAACTAACTCCCTCAATCATTCCTCATAAGACTGTGTTTCCAGACCCTTGGTCATCTTGGTTGCCTTCAACTGCACATGTTCCAGCTTGTAAATACCCTTCTTCAACTGCGGTGCCCATGACTGAACAAAGTTCTGCAGGTGTGGTCTGACCAAGGCAGAATAGAGTGATACTACGACTTCGGTGTGGTCTGACCAAGGCAGAATAGAGTGATACTATGACTTCCCTGATCTCAACACTATACTTATGCAGCCTTGAACAGCATTAGCTTTTTCCCTGATGCATCGCACTGTTGACTCATTAAGCCTATGGTCTATTAATATCCCTACATCCTTTTCACACTGCTGACAAGCCAAGTATCCCTCATATTATATTTGAGAATCTGATTATTCCTGGCTAAGTGTTAGAGCCTTACATATGTCTCCACTGAAACTCATTTTGTTAGTTTTGGCTCAGATCTCTAATCTGTTATGGTATTATGGAATCCTGTTTCTATCTTTGTGGTATTATCTACCCCTCCCAGTTTGATGTCATCCCTATTTTAATAGCGCTCAATTCTAGGTAACTATGGATATAATCACAACCACAAAATAGATGATGTTCAACTTTTCTTGAGTTTATAACATTACAGCAACTTTATATGAACAACAAAAATTACAACACACCACCACAGGGGTCTTCCAATGGTGTCCAGTTTCCATCAATGCAATGAATCATATTTGGTTTTGAAGGGAATCTGGTAAAACCTTTTTTGCATCCATATTCAGCATAACCAGGTATTTCATGGATGATCTCAGAAAAGGAAAACACTGGTAACTTCTCAATTTTACATCTTTTTCGGTCCCCTTTAAAAACACAATAGTTAAAGATGTTAAGTCTTTTGAACTAAAAACATTGTTCACTATTTCACCATATTTGTTCTGATAGTTAATGTAATAAAACATAAGTAATAAAAATACCAGAAAGTATTTTAAAAAAGCAAATTATTATAACTAAGATATGAAAGAACAATTGAAAATACACATGTGAAAGTGTTTTATACTATGTACTCTTTGAAATTTAAAACTGAGCCTTCCTGAATCTTCTCTTGTGCAAACTCATGATACTAGCATGAAGTGATGCTCTCTTATAAATTCTTATACATTTCCAAGTTCAGAATTCTGACCGGAATGCCCCTCTAGGGAAGGGGTAGGGAACCATATTCAGCTTTAAGGCCACATTCCCTTTTGAAAAACCTTTCAAGACCACATGCTAATAGCAGCCAGGGCCAGAGACAAAACTGGGTGGAGTGACAAATACCAATAAAATCAGGTTTCCCCACAATTGCCCTTGTGCTATGAAATGTTCTTCCTCCTGCCATACGAGAAGCAAAAATCATCAGGCGCTTCAAACATCTTTTAAAGATGTCTTTTGCCCAGGCTTTCCCTTACACGGAAGACCAGAGGTTTTTTGCCAAGGTAACTAAGGAGAAGATCTGCATTGTGGTAAATCGATGAAGAATATGACTTGACATCAAACTGTATACGTATGGGGAGGGGCAGCAAAGGAAAGAGAAAAAGGAGGATCAAATAAGTCACACAGGAAACACAAACATAAATAACAGAAGGCAATCTTCAACCCATATATGCAGGCTAGAAAACTAGGTCTAATTACTAGATCCCACCTCATCAAAACAGATTTTTGTGCATTTCTCACACATTTATTTGGTTTCAGTATTTAAAAACTGTATTACCTCCCAAAGCAGTCCAGGGTGGCAACCATCTAATGCTACAATAGTATGATTTGAAATTGAATTAAAACATTTCTAAAACATTTTAAACCATCTATACACATTTAAAGGGAATCACATACCATCAGTTAAAATTTCAGTTGCTATGGCCAGTGTCCATCGGCCATCATTTGCCTGGGTAAACAGGAATGTTTTTAAGTTTCTCATGGGAGTCAATAATGAGGGAGACAAACAAGGAACCACTAGTAAGGAAGCCCTGTCACAGGTAATCCTCAAGTAGGCAACAACCAGAAGCACCAACCACTGGGCCTTTCCTGCTGATTGTAGAGCCCAAAACGATGAACAACAACAATAACATATAACCAAGTGAACACAGAGACAAAAAACCCTAAATAAATACATTAAAACCAAGAGGGGGGAAACATTTAAAACTTTCTGTCCACTTTTAAAGGGCCACAGATAGTTAAAAGCCAAGGATCTGGTTATAGAGGAAAGCTACTGCCTGGTGCCAAAGGATATATAATGATGGCACAAGGTGAGCCTCCCTGGGGAGAGAATTCCACAAATGGAGAGCCACCTCCTGGGCCTCTTGCAGCATATGAAGAAGGGCCTCAGGTTATGAATGCAGGGTCTGGTCCTTGAGGCACAGCAGTCCTGAGGCATTTAAGGCTTTATAGGTCAAAACCAACACTTTGAAACTAACTGGCCACCAGTACATTTGGGACAGCATTGGTGTTATATGTCCAAACCATCTTTCCCTGGTGAGCAAGCTGGCAGCTGATTCTGCACCAAATGAAGTTTCTGAATGGTCTTCAGAGGAAATCCCCATTTATAATGCAATGCAATAATCTAACCTAGAGGTTACCAGAACAGAGGTTAGGCTATCCCTGTTGAGATAGGGATACAGCTGGGCCACCAGCCAAAGCTGAAGGAAGGCACTCCTCGCCACCACCACCACCTGAGCCCCAAGCAACAGCAATGGATCCAGAAGTACCCCAAAGTTGTATACCTGCTCCTTCAGAGGGATTGCATCCCCAACAAGAGCAGGCAATCTCCCATCCATCTGACTTGGGAGCCACCCACTAACAATGCCTCTGTTTTATCTGGATTGAGCTTCAGTTTACAGTGGTACCTCGACTTCCAAAGGCGATCCGTTCCGCGACACTCATCGGAAGTCAAAGCGTCCATTTTGTGCATGCGCAAAGTGCGATTTTGCGCTTCTGCGCATGTGCAGACCGCGCGTGCGACAAAAATACTTCTGGGTTAGCGGACTTCGGAAGTCGAAACCTTCGGAAGTCGAGGTACCACTGTATTGGCTCTCATCCAGTCCATTACCGAAGCACTTGAGTAACACGGTGTTCAGAGCTTTGTACTCAATAAACTCTTGCCTCAACTTGAGATTACATTCAGAATTACAAATAACTATTTTCACTAATACTAAATCTTCGAATCAGGCTTGGTAACTCACTGGGAGTCAGTGTGGCATTTCAAGACCAGTGACACTTGGGCACATCAGGTTGCACCACTTACCTGAATGGCAAGTGCATTCTGCAGTAGCTGCAGCCATCTTTTACACTAGCTGCAGCCCAACAGTTCATTAAAACAGTCTAAACAGGATGTCACTAGTGATACAGGAGTTCGGACAGCTGGCAGGATTTAAATTAAATAAAACAAAGACAAAGGTTTTAGGCAAAAACTTAACAATAGATGAAGTTAATAAGTTGCAAGATATCACGGGATTGACTTTTGTGAAAAAGGTGAAATACTTAGGGGTGAATATGACAGCTAAGAATATAAACTTGTTTAAAAACAATTATGAAAAAGTTTGGAAAGAGATAAAACATGATTTAGAAGGATGGTCAAATTTAAAGTTATCTATGACTGGCCGTATTTCTGTTATAAAGATGAATGTATTGCCAAAAATGTTATTTTTATTCCAAGCATTACCTATTGTTGATAATGTTACATGCTTTAAAGAATGGCAAAAGGTTCTTTCAAAATTTATCTCGCAAGGGAAAAAACCTAGAATTAAATACAAACTTTTAACAGATGTGAAAGAAAGAGGAGGTTTCTCCCTACCAGATTTGAAGTTATATTTCGATGCAGCAGCCTTTTGCTGGTTAAGAGAATGGTTTGCTTTAGAAAACGAAGAGGTACTTGACTTGGAAGGTCACGACAATGCTTTTGGATGGCATGCATATTTATGGTATGATAAGGTCAAAGTGCATAGAGGTTTTAAAAACCATATTATCAGGAAAACTCTTTTCAGTGTATGGAACAAGTATAAAGACCTGTTAGAACCAAAAACACCCAGATGGATTTCACCGGCAGAAGCTAAAACTCAAAAAAGGTTAAACATGTCAACAAATTGGTTGAGATATAGGGATATCTTGGTGCAAGTTGGAGATCAGATAAAGGTTAAATCATATGAGGAATTATGTAGTATTTAATAAGTTATTTTATATGTGCTGAGGCTCCAATACTTTGGCCACATCATGAGAAGAGAAGACTCCCTGGAAAAGACCCTGATGTTAGAAAGATGGAGGGCACTAGGAGAAAGGGACGACAGAGGAGGAGATGGTTGGACAGTGTTCTCGAAGCTACGAACATGAGTTTGACCAAACTGCGGGAGGCGGTGCAAGACAGGAGTGCCTGGCGTGCTATGGCCCATGGGGTCACGAAGAGTCGGACACGACTAAACGACTAAACAACAACAACAACAACAACAACATGTGCCTGAACAGCGCCTATCAGCTTGTGATGCAGAGCATGCGAAGAGCGCCGAGAGATCCCTTGGTGCCGCCGCGAAAGAGGTCCCTGCGGCGGCCTCGCATCTCACCTGCCGCCCGCCGCGAATCCTGGGCGGGAGAGGCGCGCAACTGCCGCGCGGCTGAGGAGCCGGGACTCGACGCCTCCTCGCGGGCGGCCTCTAGCCCACATCATGCCCCGCTTTGCGAAGCCTCTCGAAGCACGAGCGGGCGTGAGGGGAGGCAAAGCGAAGGGAGAGAGGCCGCTAGAGGCTCCGTCGACTGCCTTCCTCGTACTCACCCACCAGTTCCTGAGGCAGCAGCAACAGCATCGACATCGCCAAGAGCCGGCAAGTCCGTAGAAACCCCCAAAACAGCCGCAGCATAACGCTGAGCTGATGCGGCGGAGCGGAGTGTCCCTCATTGCGCATGCGGGAGGGGGGAGGCGGGGAAGAACGTTGGACAGGAGCCGCGTGGCAGTGGCGAGGCGCGCGCCGAACGCTGCCCTCAGCTCGCGCTACGTTACCGGCCTTTCCATTTACAGAGAGGAAATAGGTTTCCGGGTCCCTTGTTACATATTTTATAAGTGGCCGTCGAATGCCAGGTATCAGGACTGCGCATGCGGGCAGGCGGGAGGGAGGCGAGCTCGTGCTAGGAGTTGGGCGCGGCAGGAGGCGCCGCCCCCGCCCGAGAACGCGCTACGATTGGGTGGGATAGGAGAGGTGGGCGGTTTGGCTAAGGGCTGCGCCCCCTTTGCTCCGCCCCCCTGCTTCCCAGGCTACAGTGAAGGCGAGAAAATCCGGACACAAAGGTTGTTGAGGTGTTATTTTGGCCACGTTTTTGAGGTTTTTTTTTTAGTTTTGCCCAAAGTTGTTGTTTTTTGCGTGAAAATCGCCTAAATCTACTTTACCGATATGGGCTGCATTAACTCCGGATGTTCTTGGAGCAGCAAAGGGAGCTGGGTGTGTGTTGGTGTGATGGGAAACCTCAGGCTTTTAAAAAAAAACACATAAGTTTTAAGAAGAATTTTTATTGTGCTAACCAAAGGCCATATTTAATCAATGAGTATTGCAGTTCATCTTTTGATACAAGTTTATTTACAAAATGCGCCTAAGGAATCTTGTGGCATTTTTAAGACCAACACATATTTTGTGGCATAAGCTTTGGTGGACCATACATACCCTAGTACTACGTACTACAAAGAGAGAGTGGTGGGGAGAGAACCAATGAGGCCAAAAGCTGGTCGAAACAATAAAGTTAACGCACCAGAATATTCCTCTTCCAGAACATCCCAATTATAATAGGAATGAGAAAGTTTAAAGACTGGCAAAAAGAATTAGCCAACTTCATCTGGCAAGGGAAAAAAGCCAGAATAAAAATGGAAAATTTGATAAGACCGAAAGAATCAGGAGGATTTGCACTCCCAGATCTGAACAGATATCATGAGGCAGCTTGCTGGAGCTGGCTCAAAGAATGGATACTCTTAAAAAACACTGAAATTTTGAACTTAGAGGGTTGGGACAAAATATTCGGGTGGCACGGCTACCTGATGTACGGAAAAGCTCAAATACACAAGGGGTTCAAAAACCATCTTATAAGGAAAGCTCTACTGGAAGTTTGGGAAAGAACTAAAGAGAAAATTATAGAGAAAACACCCGGATGGGTATCTCCAGTAGAGGCAAATACTACATTAAAATTGAACAAGAAAAAAACATGGTTAACCTACAGAGACGTGACAGAGGATAAAAATGGGAAAGTCATTCTAAAAGACTATGAACAACTTAAGAAGACAGGGCTAAGCTGGTTGGAATTCTTTCAACTGAAAGCCACATACGAAAAAGATATAAAAACAAGGGGAATTAGAATCAAAACAACAAAATTTGAGAAAGAAGTACTTCAAAACGATGAAAAAATAATAGCCAAAATGTATAAAAGACTCAAAAATACAAATATAGATGAGAGCATAAAGGGGAAATGGATGCTAAAATGGGAACAAGATTTAGGGTATGAAATAACAGAAGAAAATTGGAAAAAATTATGGACAAAAGACATAAACTTTACCGCATGTTCTGCAATAAGAGAAAATTACATGAAGATGCACCACAGGTGGTACATGGTACCAGAGAAATTGGCGAAAATGAATAACTAACTCTCTTAGTAATAAATGCTGGAGGTGCAATGGTATGAGTGGCAGTATATTTCATATATGGTGGTCATGCCCAATGATTAAATTTTTGGGGGGAATTAGTGCATGAAGAGATTAAAAAATTATTAAAAACGTCTTTTGTTAAAAAAAAGCAGAGATGTATTTATTAGGCATTTTGAACAACAACATACCCAGTGAAAAAACAAACATCTTTATGTATGCATCAACAGCTGCAAGATTACTAATAGCGAGTAAATGGAAAAGTACAATTATACCAACGAAGGGAGAATGGCTTGACAAATTATGTGACTATTTAGAATTAGCAAAGTTGACAGATATAATTCATCACAAATCCAAATCCAAAATTCAGAAACAATGGGAGTGTCTAAATGAATATTTAGGAAAACAAGGTCCGGGAACAAAAATCCGGTTGTGTCTAGAATAACCTTACTGGAATTGATCTATGTGAGAACTAAACTATCTATGACGGAAAATAATACAAGACGATGACAATAAGAAAAAGACAGAAATTACATATTTATTTAGCTTAACTTCTGTACGGAGTCGCGGTGGAAGTTTGGAAATGGTATATAAGTTCTTCTTAATTGTTTCTTCTCTCTTTATTCTTTACTCTTTATTTACTCTGTTTATTATTTTTCTTCCTTATTTTCTTATTTTCCTTGCTTTTCTTTTTCCTTTTCCTTTTTCTTTCTTTCTCTTTTTTCTTCTCCAGCTCTTTTGTTGTTGTTGTTACTGCTCATGTAAAAAGATATTAATAATGATATGAATCTATCTTTTGGTTCTGTAGATGCATATGCATGATTTATATGTGTACATGTATTTTTATTTGAATATATCAATAAAGGATTTTAAATTAAAAATAAAATAAAATAAAGTTAACGCACCACAGAGCACAAAAGAATATTGCATACAAATAGATAAGAGCTAGCATGATTGGTATGACCTACCCCCCACCTGATGGCAAATAGGCAGAGGGCAGTAAGTGGTTGAAAACTAAATAATCTTATTGTAGAGAGCTATGAATTTCTGGGATCTGATGACCATGTTTCTAATATCATTCAGCATGATAGCTTTATTCAGAGTCTCCATTTCAGAAATTTTGCTGGTGTATGATAATTTTTCAGGTTTGCTACAGAATTGGAAAACTGAAATGCTACTCCACTAGTTTCTGAGTCTAAATCTGTTTACCCAGAAGCAAAACCCACTCAATTCAATGCATATCAATATCAAGTACTGTATCTGAACCTTTGTTTTCTTCAGCACGCTCAGGTTTTGTAGGCTCCCAAGCCTTTTCCAGTCTTTTTTTACTTGTTACTCAGAAAAGAATAAACATTGATGGTGTTACTTAAACAATAATTTTAAAGTTTCAGTTTGAGGATTAAGTTTATTATCCAACTAGATGGCAACACATGACTTTTAAGCACGTAGCATAGAAGTGTATCTAAGCAACTGCATGCAGGTCTTGATATCTGAACACAATGTTTTCTCATGAAATTGTTTGTTAGGCAAGCATTTACATGAGTTGACAATTTTCATTGATTCCTATGGGGAAATTGCTAGTGTGTTCCCAACCATGGAAATATGACTACAAAATGATGAAAAATCCTGGGAAAACCCTCTGAAACATCGAAAAAGGCAAACAAGGAAGGGAAAAATACTATTACAGTGGTACCTTGGTTTAAGAACAGCCCTGTTTACAAACAATTCGGTTTATGAACTCTGCAAAATTGGAAGTACTGTCCTGTTTTGCGAACTTTACCTCGGTCTAAGAATAGAATCCGAACGGTGGAAGGGCACCGGAGGCCTCATTAGGGAAAGTGTGCCTCGGTTTAAGAACGGTTTCGGTTTAAGAACGGACTTCCGGAACAGATTAAGTTTGTAAACCGAGGTACCAGTGTATCTAATCTCTCCACACACAACCACCCCAATGGTTTCTTGAGAAACAGCTGCCATAGACCGCTCACAGGCAAAAACCCAAAAGCTTATTTGTTTAAAGTAGCACACACAGGTTTGGCTGTTTAAATACCTGAATATGTCTGAATATGTGAGGTTTGGATACTAATTCTTTTCATATAACATGTCATGAACTAGCAGGACAACAGGGAAGAGAAAGAGGATCCTGGCAAGGGGTATACTTGTGACTGGTCAATACCAGGGCAAGCTGGGGGTGGAGGAGGAGAGGTTGGGGGCATAGAAAGTACTCACGGGGTGACAGAGGTCGGCAAGGTGATGGGAGTCACAGCACAGGAACCAGAGGAGCAGGACCCATTACCCAGAGCCGGAGGGGCTCCCATCTCCATGAACATGGTGGGCTCTAAGGCATAAGGAGCAGGAGCAGATACATTCCAGGAGGTTGAAACAGGCAAGGGCAAACAGCTCAACTCATTAGCTGGCCAGGTGGGGTGCATTAGCTTTGCGAGGAGGTGTGTGATTCCTCAGCGTGAGTAGCTCTTAGGACAGGTGAGGGTCACATGTCTCATCAAACCCAAATGCAGAATTCAGCGGTGATATTGGAGGGGTGGTAATAGAAATAGTTGGCTGTGCCTATCATTGGCTCCAACACCACCTACTGTTGATCTCCCTGCCTTCTGTCCCACAAGTACCATCCGCCACTAGGTACAGAATCTATTTTTAAAAATGAGATTTAAGATCTTATATTCATGTATATGCTTTATTCCTTGTAAATTAATATATAATACAAATTCAACTTTAAAGTCTTTGATTCAGGTAAGTGTATAATTATCTTCAGAAATTTACAATTTATCCCTTGTAGCTTTTAGCAAGTGCTCATTTAATCAAGTGCCTGAAAAGAAACGAAAACCAATCTCAAATACGAAAACCAATCTCAAATACAGCTGAACATCAACAAAACCTATTATGATTTGCCTGTCATTTAAAACAGGCAGACAACTTAAACATCTGTGTGGGCATACACAGTAAGCCAGCAACTTGTGTGCATTCAGCTTTACATGCATGTCAAAAATATATTTACAAAATTAAAAGAGGGCAGGTTCTGGAGGAGCACTAAAATGTCTCAGATAGTCTAGAGCAGGGCTTTTTATAGCCAGATCTCAACAGAACTCAGTTCTGGAACCTCTCACGTGGGTGGCATTGCCATTCTAAGAGAACGAGGGAGGTGTTCGTCATGAATTCCAGCACCTCTTTTTCTAGAAAAATAGAAATCTCCCAGGGCTGTTGCGAGGCCAAGATGGAAAAGTGAGTTCTTTGGAGCAACTTCAGCTTCAAAATATGAATACAGTAAGCACATATAGTAGTTTATAGGAGAATTGAAACATAATTTACAGTGAAATCTTATTGTTTTAGATCAGGAGAATCCAACAGTGCCCTCCTGATGATGTTGTACTGTACTAGAGTTTCTGTAAGTCCCAGGCAGCAGAGGTTGTAGTTATAAACAGAGCTGGCCTGCCCATGAGGCAGGGTGAAGGGGCTGTGCAAGGTGGAGAAAGCACAAGAGGTGGTGCCCCAACACTGGCAGAACAGCCCTTGTTGGGAGCACTCCAGCATGCTGCATTGCAGCTTCTCCCCAATCCCTGGGAAAGAGAAGACAAGCATCAAGCCCTTGCAAACTTGCTCCCACTTTTGCTGAGTTTGGTGAGAGTGGAGGGTATTCTGGTGTGTCCCTTCACCACTTTCCTTCCTCACCCCAGGAGAAAAGTGACAAAGCCTTGTGAAATGAGTTCAGCAAGAGCGGGGGTGGGGTGGGAACATTACAGTGTGCAGCAGAAGTGGAGAGGGGGTGGCAGGGGGCACAGAAAAGCACATTCTGTTTTTGTCCCAGGTGGTGAAATGGGATAGGCCATTCCTGGTCATAAATGACAGTAGTTGTAGTCCAACAATCTGAAGGGCACCATGTTAGCAACCCGTTTCAGCTTTTCAGAGAAGACTGCTTAAGCCTTCTTCTTCTCTGCAATGTATCTCTGGCCCCAGACCTTACTTTGAGGTCCATTTTAAATCAGAGTAGTGGTGAGCAAAGGAGCACTCTTCTTTGATCTCAATAATCCCCTTCTGAAGTAGCCGTTGGGACTGTGCTAATAAGCATCTGCATATAGGTTTTAGTCTGGCCCATATTTTTCTACTTAAAGCAGATATCTACTCTTTAACTTACAGTTGTGTTGATAGAATTTTCACATTCATTACTAAAATGTTGAAAAGTGGAATCTGAAATAGGCACTTTCCTGTAACTGTGTATATTATAGGCACAGGTTTGAGGGACATTGCAATTTACTGTGTGAACTGTCAGACCATACAAGCATCTCCCCATTTATGCACGTATCTCTCATGCCCAACCACATATACTACATGCAATGTCAGGAAATAAATAAATAAATAAATAAATAAATAGATTAAAACTGCAAAAATGGCAAAAACAGCCAGAATAGAGTGGGAAAATGCAAAAATGGTGCAAAATGAGTGGGGAGATGGCTAGCATTTCCAGGTGCCTTTGCAACTGCAACCCCAGGAGCCTTTGCACCAACCTTTGAGGCCTGTGGAGAGCTGGAGTTTTAGAAAGGAGGTTTGGAAGGAGCAATTGTGGTGGAGTCTAGAGGCTGTTTACAGGCTTTTTATATGGTGTTCCCCACTATACGTGATTTCATATATACATGCAGTACCCAGGAATGTAACCCCTTTGTAAGTGGCGGGTATTTCTTTGCATGTTTATTTACTGAATGTGAGTGCGGAAATGCAGAATTAGCTAAAGATTAGCAAAAAGAATTTCGGATTTAACACCATTTAAATTCAGACACATGTTAAAAGATAGGCAGTAGATCAGATCACAGATACAATTATTATTTGACTTTAAAGATGAATATGGCCCTAAATTCAATATCTTGCCATTTTTTAATGTGCTGTTGCATCGTATGTCCCTTTATTGCTTTTTCTCATTAAAATATATATGCAGGAGCACATATTATGCAGGGACCATATGCTGAGTTCATAGAGATGAGGGAGCCTTACACAGAGTTATTATGGGATGCAGCACTATGGAAGCCTACTAATACTGATGATGTGGTGGCATTTGCTGACCACCCTCAACAGAATACTGCCTCTCTCATTTAACACATAAGTAAAGGGTGATAGGGAAATTAAAGGTAAATGGGAAGGAAAAGAAAGGGGGGGAGCTGAGTCTACCTAGTACAATGATTTGCTCCTGAAGCTGCGGGGATGTCCCAGTTTTCCTTGTACTGCTAAGTTCTTGGATGTTTCACTGGAAAGGTCATTGCCGAGTTGGTTAAGACTGGCCACTGCTACTTTACTCGTTGGCAGCAAACTAAGTTCTTTGGTAGCTGTTGTGCTCTGCTGCGTCTCTCTCCTCTCTGTTCCTGCCCTGTCAGATAATGGAAGTACAAGAGCAAGTATGGTCAACCCACTCTTTTAGCTAACCACCTCTCTAGGCTTAATGGAGAGTTCCACCTATATACGGTACAGTGGAACCTCGGTTTATGAACACCTCGGTTTATGAATTTTCGGTTTATGAACGCCGCGGACCCATCTGGAACGGATTAATTCACTTTCCATTACTTTTAATGGGAAAGTTCGCTTCAGTTTATGAACGCTTCAGTTTATAAACAGACTTCCGGAACCAATTACACCCATGTTTCAGTTTATGAACGCTTCAGTTTAAGTACTTCGCGGACCCGTCTGGAACGGATTAATCCACTTTCCATTACTTTCAATGGGAAAGTTCGCTTCAGTTTATGAACAGTTACTCCGCGGACCGTCTGGAACGGATTAATCCACTTTCCATTACTTTCAATGGGAAAGTTCGCTTCAGTTTATGAACGCTTCAGTTTATGAACAGACTTCCGGAACCAATTGTGTTCATAAACCGAGGTACCACTGTACTTGTTCCATGTCTCAGGGCGGTCATCTGTATGGAAGTATATCACTGCTGTGAGGCTACCAAAACTGCAGCAAGGTGCCAAACAAGGTGCAAAACCTATATACAGTCATACCTTGGTTTAAGTACACTTCGGTTTGAGTACTTTCAGTTTAAGTACTCTGTGAACCCGTCTGGAACCATTTAATCCACTTTCCATTACTTTCAATGGGAAAGTTCGCTTCAGGTTAAATACGCTTCAGGTTAAGTACAGACTTCCGGAACCAAACCGAGGTACTACTGTAATTCTATATAAATTGTTGGGAATGGATTGGAACCAAAACCAACACAATCCACCACACTATAATATAAAAACCACAATATCGTTGCAGACAGAATATTATTTTTAATTTTAAAAGATGTTGCATTTATCTTTGAAAAGTAATTAGAGAAAATAGGCTTCCTTCTCCCTCATGGAAGTGCTTTGTGGATGCACAAGGCCTTCTTTTCACTGTAACTCCCTTCACATTTATCTAAGAACAGGTCCCATTGGACTCAATGGGATTTATTTCTGAGTAGACATGTACAGGATTGCACGGTTAATCACAATAGTCAGAAGATTCACTATTAGATCTCAAGACCCCGTGATGGAGCTCTGCTGGAGATCTTAGCGTATGGACAGGGAGACATAATGATGTTTCAGGTATCTGGAGACAACAATCTTCAGCAGAAGCCATGAAAGGCTTTAAAATAAGTACTAGCAATTGATTTGGAGGCAATGCAGTTTGTGAAACACTAGCATGACCACAACACTTAATCCCAGTTAGCAATTTTGCAGCCACAGTTTGAACTACAGTAATTACTGTTTCTGAACTGGCTTAATCTTATTCCAATATATTTATGTCAAACCTGTATAGAAGGTGGAACCAGTTCAATATCATTAGATTTCTTCTAGGCTGCGTCCTTTAAGGAGTTAATTGTGTGTACTGTCTCATATGAAGAGGTTGTGGGCTTCTAGGAAGGCCCCAACATGAGAGAGTACAGCATGGGATGGTGGGCTTCCCTTAAAGGCCACCAAAATAAGACACTGGACTGCTGCCTAGTAGTCATCTTAGATACACAAGGGTAGCATGGGAGACATGGGCTATCTTCTCTTGTTCAGGAGGGGATTTTCCAGCAACAAAAAATGTTATGAGATAGCTGACTTTCTATACTTATTCTGAGCTAGCAAATAAAACCTTTTAAAGTACAAGTTGGTGTTTCTTTTATTGCCAACCTGAATCTAAAAGAACCCATTGCCCCTTGGCAACACTCTGTCTGAGGCTAGGCTACATCTAGATAGGGTTGGAGCTAATGCACCAGCCTAACCTAATAGTAACCTGACCTAAATAAGTTAGTCTAGACTCAACTGCTCAACTGTTAATTGGGTGAAGGCGGCTTGAATATTCAACAATAGCTCTGGCCCAACTGCACTGGATATCAATCTGTTTGTGAGACCACCTTTCCCATATGAACCTGACCGGACCCTGAGATAGTTATAAAGACTCTACTCTGCATGCCACTTCTGGGAGAGGTCTTGAGGGTGGCAACAAAAGAACAGACTTTTTTTCTGTACCGGTAGTAGCTCCATGTCAGTGGAATGTTCTCTCCAGGGAGGCTTGCCCGGCACCAACTTTTTCATTGTTTTGGTGGCAGACAAAAAATGTTTTTTGTTTTATTGAGCATTTGGGGAGCCCCAATGATTGGATATTTTTATTCAGATTTTGTTTTTAATGTATTTATTCATTTTTTCGGTATCACTATTCTTCGTTTTTGTAAATTGCTTTGAGACAATCCATTATGGGAAGCTATTCATTAAAATAATAATAACTAGAACAAGCATGGGAAACTTATAGCCTATTATTCCTTACTACTGGTCACTATGGCTAGGGCTGATGGATTTGGAGTCCAACAACACTTGAAGGAACAAACGTTCCATGCTTCAGTAGTTCTAGTTACAGGTAGGAGGTAGCCGTGTTGGTCTGAAGTAGTTGAAACAAAATTTAAAAATTCCTTCCAGTAGCACCTTAGAGACCAACTAAGTTTGTCACTGGTAACCAATGACAAACCTAGTTGGTCTCTAACATGCTTCAGTAAGTACTAAAGGATGCTCAGTTCCATAGGGGCAACCTGTCCATCATATGACAAAGCTGGAAAAAGCAGCAACTGCACTCCAAAGATCTGTTCATGGCATACCCATTCCACTTAGAGGTGCACATTTCTTAACTGATAGATTTTGTCATATTAAAGGGTTTTAAATGTTCATAAATCTTAATAAAAATATATATGTTCTGATGGCATATTAGACTGTGATGACTTGAATATGTCCTCAGATCAGCTGACAATATAAACAACCACACACTTTTCTTGGGTGCCTTGCCATTGTTAAAATTATTATTATTACTAGGGGCCTCCAAAGCTGGAAGTGGCCCTGGTCTCTCTGTATTTCTGAGGAAAGTACAGAGGAAAGAAGAAAAAATGCTGAGAATCATTAGGAAATAGAGATAATAGTGCATGCTGTATAAGTGCAGTGTGTGTGTCTTTCTTTCTTTCCTTTTCTTTTTGCAATATCTTGCTGTTTGGACAGCCATAGCTCATATCCACTGCCCATACAGTTTAGTAACAGCAAAAACACCACAGAAAGTGCACTTTTGATGACACAGCATGCACTATTTTCTCTACATGGTGACAATCTCTATGTAAGTTATATGTAAAGTGGACTTTAGAGACATAAAACAATTTTTTTTTTACGAGAATGCGAAACAAAATACAAGCTGCTCAAAGTTTCAATAACACACTGGGCAATAGATATAGGACACAATATAGACTTAAACCTCTGGGAAAAACTATGGAAAAATGATTTGAAATTTACTGCATGTGATACATTGAAAGAGAATGATACGAAAATTATTGATATATGGTATTTAACTCCGAATAGGTTGGTTAAGATGTACAGAGCAGAATCAGATATGTGCTGGAAATGTAAAAAAATAAAATAAATGGAGGGAATTGTTTTTTCATATGCGGTGGACATGTAAAAAGGTAAAATAATATTGGGAGATGATCTACAATGAGTTCAAAAAAGATCGGAGTCCTTCCTGTTGGGAATAGTTCAGACAAAAATTCCTAGGTGCCAGAAAAAATTATTAATGTATGCAACATTTGTGGCTCAAGTTTTGTTAGCCCCAAAATGGAAAGCGACGGAGGTCCCAGGCAAGGAGGATTGGCAACTTAAGATGTTAGAATACGCAGAACCAGCAGGTTTAACACATAGAATAAGAGAGCAAGAAGATCATGTATTCAAAGAAGAGTGGAAAATATTTATTGAGTATATGGAAAGTAACAGTATAGAGCTGAAAATACTGGCAGCATTAAGATAAATTCAACAGTGTAATAAATATTTGAGTGATCTAAGAGTGGAGAAATGATTAAAATGGTTCAAGTAAAATGTACAGATGTAAAATGTATAGACAAGCAAAATGAACCATGGAAGGAGGAGGGAAGTCATTGGAGATATAATATTATGGGAAAAAAATGTTTGGAGATGTAAAATTGAAAATTCAATAAAAATGTAGAAACATAAAACAGAAAGTAAAGGAGGAGTTTAGTAATAAAAGATATTTTACCTTTGCAAGTAAAACTTCTGATAAACCATTTTGGTTCCAACAATCAATACAGGTAACAGGCATCCTAAAAGAAGAAGAAGAAAAACACAAGAAAAATACACCATACCTCGGTTTAAGTACGCCTCGGTTTGAGTATTTTCAGTAAGTACTCCGCGGACCTGTCTGGAACGGATTAATCCACTTTCCATTACTTTCAATGGGAAAGTTCGCTTCAGGTTAAGTACACTTCAGTTTAATTACTCCACGGACCGTCTGCAATGGATTAATCCACTTTCCATTACTTTCAATGGGAAAGTTCGCTTCAGGTTAAGTATGCCTCAGGTTAAGTACGGACTTCTGGAACCAATTACTATACACTCATACCTTGGGTTAAGTACGCTTCAGGTTGAGTACTCCATGGACCTGTCTGGAACAGATTAATCCACTTTCCATTACTTTCAATGGGAAAGTTTGCTTCAGGTTAAGTACGCCTCAGGTTAAGTACAGACTTCCGGAAACAATTGTGTTTGTAAACTGAGGTACCACTGTACTATCCTATTCAAAAAAAGGCTCATGAGAGGCCAAGAAAACTCATGCATAGTTCAAAACCAGATTTGAAAATGTCCTTCAAATGTTACTCAAAGCATAATAACACCTCTTGAATGTTAACAATAAAATACAATGATTTGTCATTTGGTGATCATAAGTTACTCCAAGACAAAAAAAACACCAATTATGATAGAGTAAAGATCGGTGATTCACTGCCTACACTGCTATTTAGTACCAGAAATCATTTTAAATTATTACCAGTAAATGCCCTGTGTGTGTGTGTGTGTGTGTGTGTGTGTGTGTGTGTGTGTGTGTGTGTGTTACAATGTACTTGTAGATTTTGGGCCCAAGAATGAGATTCATCAATTGATGAGCAAATATCTGAGCACCAGTGCCAAACTGATAAAATGTGGAAGATTTACAAAGCACCAATGGTGTGCACAATGTTCAGAGTCAATTCAACAAATAAGTACGGTAAATCCTGTCTAGCAAAGAAAAATATGGGAGAAACTTCTAGGGGCATGAGCTGATTTTAAACCCATACTTAAATTTCCCTATTGAAAATCAGGGGACTTAATTCAATAAGGAGAATTAAGCATGGACTTAAATCTCTTCAAAAAGTGAAACTTCAAAGTGCTTATCTCTGACCCCAGTATTTTTTGCTATTGGTAAAAAGCATCTGAAATTGTACAAAGCACTGGTATTTAAATATGTTTAATACATCTTCCCGTTTCTCCCATCCATTTTCAATAAATTACATACCAGCTATAATTACTCTCAGGAAAATACCTAGAAAAGAAGGGGAAATGGTTCTAATAAGCAAACTTCTTAGAAAAGAACATTGTAAGACTATTTATCGAAAGTCTACTCAGACTGGCAGCCTCATGAGAATGTACTGCAGCTCAAGGTGGATTTCATATCACAACTGGTTGATATGCTTTGCTTACTGCACGTACTCTCATATATGACTTGGTCATTTTAAACTTTCTCCTATACTAATCAAGAAATCATACAGGTTTAAAAGAATAATCATTGACTTTATTTGACTCATTAATTCCATTTTATTTTATTTTTTGCTTTTTGCTAGGATTAGAATTTGCTTTTACAATACTAAAGCTACAAGTCTCATTTTAAAAATAAGTACTTACAAATCCTCACATTTCATGAAAACATTGATACTCACATCCTCAAGCTGCTTAGAGAAAAGGTAGGACATAAATGTAATAATAAAACCATGGTTTTAAACTCATGATGCACCAAAATACCTTAATCGGTTTTAAGAAGCTGTGTGAAATTGGTTCTAGAAATGTGAAGGGATAGCAACAGATACATATAAAATACTACTTGATTTTTCAGTTTAAACATAGTAGGCATCAGATCTCAATGTGAGTATCACAGAGGGTGAATGGGCACACATCCCTTTTAAAACTATTTCCACTGTAATTAAAGAATCAACACTGCAACTTATTCATAAATGGCACTGGACTCCAGTACACCTACATTTGACAACTCCATTCCACCTGTATATTGGAGAGGTTACCAAATATTGGAGACCTTAATTCATCTTTTGTGGGAGTGCTTAAAGGTACAGGTTTGGGGAGATCTGTGTTCATGACCATATCTGAAATGTTACACTAGAAGGTTGACATCGTTATGCTCAATGTGGGGCTCAAACCCGCAATCCTGAGATTAAGAGTCTTATGTGTTGAGGTTTTTGCCTGTGTGAGGACGTGCATCTGGTCACATAGCAATTACGAACTGGCAACATGCCCAGAAGGATGAATCTGCCATCTCTAGGGGCTCATAATCTGCCTGGTGATGGAAGCCTAGCAACAGCTCGGTGATTGGTGTAGAAACCTTTAAAGACTGAGTGTGAACATGTGCTCTGTGTGGAGAGTTCTGGAGAGTCTGTGTAGTGGAGCATGTGGAGTTGGTGGTTGTATATAGAGAGAGATAGAGAAGTACTGATCTATGTTCTGTTGTTTTCTTTATAAATAAAGGTGTACATAGTTACTCAGTACTAGTGGCAGTGAGTTCCTGTGTCCATACTACTTGCCTACATCTGCGACCAAGAAGTTTCTGCTGTGCCTGTGCTTACTCTGCTGAGTCCAACTGGTATTAGTTGGCATTTATGACCAGATCCAGCCTTGCTGGTCTTAACATTATGTTCTACCAAATGAGCCATCTCACAGGCATAGCTTTGCTTTCTCTTTCTCAAAGGCAAAACAAACATCTGTTATGTAAGTCACTTGTTTGTAATCTTCTGGCTACTGTGCATGTGTAGAAGGACACAGAAGGCTGTTCATTTCGTAAATGGTGTGACAGAGCATGGCATCTGGTGCTAATGGACAAGATCATACAAAGGTGTTAGCTAGCTAGAAGGGAAACTACAAATGGCATGCTTGAGACAAATTGGTTTCAGTTTATTTCTTTTATTAGCTCCCAAACAGAAGTGCTCAAACCTACGATATCTCACAGCTTCTTCCCGGGGGGGGGGGGGTCGTTGGCCATCTTCTTCAATACATGTTTATATGATGAAAATATATTTGTATGTAACTGGCCATAAGGATTAAAATCAATGACTCATTTTGTTTTGTTTGTTTGCTTTTCAATAAAAACAATATTACAAAAAATTTAAAAAGCTAATTGGGCAGGGACGTGACGGGGTAGGTTCACCTATGAGGGAATGGTGAAAGAAATGGATTTTTGCTTGGGGCACCGTAGAAGATGGCTTAAAATAACATCTCTCCGGCCATCACAGGGTAATTAGAGGCTGAGAATGGGAGTAAACAGCCTCCCTAAATCTTCCCATGGGTACGGGAAGACGCAGTCTCAGCCGCAGATGCCCATCAACCAGCTTCGACTTCGGAAAGGAGGGGCTGGGGGCACTGGATGGAAACCCCCAAGATGGTCTGGCACTCCTGGACGCTGCTTTCACGAGCGAACCAAATTCCATGGCTTAAGAATAATAATTGGATTTAAGTTTTGGACATGCTTCAGACGAAGAGGGAAGATTTATTCTGCTAAACCTAGCCTCTGAGGAAATAAAAGATAACCGAAGAATGATTACAGCAGAGCGCTAGAATGGTATGTGACAGAGTTGATGGGGGGGGGGTGTACTTCTTCTTTTTTTTTTTTTGCTGTCCTTAATATCTACCTAACAAAACCTCCCTTACAAGAATCGTCTATAACATTTATAAAGCAAGCGATATTGGAAAGTTGAATTTATTATGATAATATGGGTTTGTTGGTTTTTTTAAATAGACTGTGTGGAAATGAAAATATAAACAAATAAAGCTTTTATTTTTGGCTTTGCCTGGAAGGTGATTAAGATTCCATGGGCGTACCTAGCATGGGGCAAGGGGGGCAGCTGCCACCCCTAGAAGGTCGACTAGGGAAGCCTCCGGAAAGCGGCCTAAAGCCGCTGAACAGCTGAGAGGTGCGCCTGGATCGGCCTCTGCTGCGCCTCTCAGCGGGCGTAGTGGTGCCCCTGGTGGCCTGGCGCCCCGCGCCACCGGACCTGGACCTAGAGACGGCCCTGCTTCAGAGCAGGGGAATTTCGTATGAGAGAGTTTAGGGGGTTCATTTAACGGCTGCAGCCGCCGCCACCGAGTTGTTGGGCCCGCTGGCCCTGTAGCCCCGCCCACATTCCCACTTTGTGGCCCCTCCCATGCCTTGGCCCCGCCCCTGAATGACCATGGCTTGCCCCCCCCCTAGTTTTGATCCTGGGTACGCCCCTGTAAGATTCCCTAAAACATGAAACAGAGAAAGGGCAGAACTCCTCAATGCCTTCTTTGCCTCAGTCTTCTCCAAGAAAGAAAACAACGCCCGACCTGAAGAATATGGAGCAGATGATTCAGCAGGGGAAACACAGCCCAGAATAAGTAAGGAGGTAGTACAAGAATACTTGGCTAGTTTAGATGTATTCAAGTCTCCAGGGCCAGATGAACTACATCCAAGAGTATTAAAAGAACTGGCAGAGGTGATTTCAGAACCACTGGCAATAATCTTTGAAAATTCCTGGAGAACAGGCGAAGTTCCAGCAGACTGGAGGAGGGCAAATGTTGTCCCTATTTTCAAAAAGGGGAAAAGAGAGGACCCAAACAATTACCGCCCAGTCAGCCTGACATCAATACCAGGAAAGATTCTAGAGCAGATCATTAAGCAAACAGTCTGTGAGCACCTAGAAAGAAACAGTCTGTGATCACTAAAAGTCAGCATGGGTTCCTGAAAAATAAGTCATGTCAGACTAATCTGATCTCATTTTTTGACAGAATTACAAGCCTGGTAGATGAAGGGAACGCTGTGGATGTAGCCTATCTTGATTTCAGCAAGGCCTTTGACAAGGTGCCCCATGATATTCTTGTAAAGAAGCTGGTAAAATGTGGGCTAGACAATGCTACCATTCAGTGGATTTGTAACTGGCTTACTGACCGAACCCAAAGGGTGCTCATCAATGGCTCCTCCTCATCCTGGAGAGTAGTGACTAGTGGGGTGCCACAGGGTTCTGTCTTGGGCCCAGTCTTGTTCAACATCTTTATCAATGACTTGGATGATGGGCTTGAGGGCATCCTGAGCAAGTTTGCAGATGACACCAAATTGGGAGGGGTGGCTAACACCCCAGAGGACAGGATCACACTTCAGAATGACCTTAACAGATTAGACAACTGGGCCAAAGCAAACAAGATGAATTTTAACAAGGAGAAATGTAAAGTACTACACTTGGGCAAAAAAAAATGAAAGGCACGAATACAGGATGGGAGACACCTGGCTTGAGAGCAGTACATGTGAAAAGGATCTAGGAGTCTTGGTAGACCACAAACTTGACATGAGTCAGCAGTGTGATGCAGCAGCTAAAAAAGCCAATGCAATTCTGGGCTGCATCAATAGGAGTATAGCATCTAGATCAAGGGAAGTAATAGTACCACTGTATTCTGCTCTGGTCAGACCTCACCTGGAGTACTGTGTCCAGTTCTGGGCACCACAGTTCAAGAAGGATACTGATAAGCTGGAACGTGTCCAGAAGAGGGCAACCAAAATGGTCAAAGGCCTGGAAACGATGCCTTATGAGGAACGGCTTAGGGAGCTGGGTATGTTTAGCCTGGAGAAGAGAAGGTTAAGGGGTGATATGATAACCATGTTCAAATATATAAAAGGATGTCATATAGAGGAGGGAGAAAGGTTGTTTTCTGCTGCTCCAGAGAAGCGGACACGGAGCAACGGATTCAAACTACAAGAAAGAAAATTCCACCTAAACATTAGGAAGAACTTCCTGACAGTAAGAGCTGTTCGGCAGTGGAATTTGCTGCCAAGGAGTGTGGTGGAGTCTCCTTCTTTGGAGGTCTTTAAGCAGAGGCTTGACAGCCATCTGTCAGGAATGCTTTGATGGTGTTTCCTGCTTGGCAGGGGGTTGGACTGGATGGCCCTTGTGGTCTCTTCCAACTCTATGATTCTATGATTCTATGAAAATCAAAGAGAAGCAATCTCGTTAGCAGCTGGAACTTGGTCAAGAAGGCAGTCTCATATCAATTGAAAAATATTTGGAATGTTACATTTTCACAAGGATTAATACTTACTCAGATAACAATATGGAGTATTAGGCACCCATTTTTTTCCACCAATGTATTTAAACTTAGATGATCCTTTTGAAAAATAGCCAGCATAGCACTGAACAATAACTTCATCCCCAGGATAATAGTATTCTTTTCCCCCATGTTTTATTCTTCCATTAGAGATACGGAGTTTAGCAATGTCTGGGGATAATCTAACTGAAAAAACACACACACAATGATCATAAATAAGAAAGGAACACAAAAGTACACATAGAAATAAGATTATTTTCCAAAATCTTTCATACTTATACAACTTGATTTGCAAGATGCAGAATGTTCTGTACAAAATGTTAAGAAAACCTATTGATGTAATGTATAGATCTGGAAGGACCTTTTAAGCCTAAGAGTGCAAACAAAAATCATCATTCAGAAAAAACTGTAGGAGAACTGACCCCCTACCTAAAAAGCTGCCAAGCAGGCTCAACTCGAATTGACCCTCTCCTCCAGAATTTCTCCCCTCTCTTCGAGCAGGCCAGTCTGTTTCCCCAAAACTAGTATCTGTGAAAAGGGGCAGGAAGGGGCATAATTCTTTCCAGGATGGCACCAGAGGTAATTCTATGCAGACTTCTTAGGAGAGCTACTCCAGAAAAAATGCACACAATAGACACCTTCCATAAATCTTACAAATTTTCTTTCATGACTGCATGAGGCAAAAGTTACAAGGGTGGCTTTTTTTACTCCTTTGTTATGCACCAATATGCTATCTAGTGCTATTTTTCTAGAAAAAGAGGTGCCAGAACACCCCATGAGCACCTCCTTCATTCTCTTTGAAATGAAATGCTGCCCATCTGAGAGGTGCTGGAACTGAGTTCTGGTGAGTTCTGGCTGGGGGAAAAAGTCCTGATGCTATCTGAGCCAGGGTGTTGAGATTTGATTAATCACCAAAATAGCTTTGTTGCTGCTTCCTCCTGTGGTGTGGCTAGACTCTTAGGCCATGGTTGCAAAGCTGTGTGTGATGCATCAAAATATTGATTACAGTGGTACCTCTACTTACATTCACCTCGGGTTATATATCCTTCAGGATACGTACGGGGCAAACCCGGAAGTATTTTTCCAGGTTTCACCGCACATGCATGTGCTGAAGCGAAGCGCTCTACCGTGCTGTGCGCATGCACAAAAGCAGTCCTTCTGGGTGCAGAAAACTCGGGATCTGACTGGAGCTCTGGAACGGATCCCGTCTGCAACCAGAAGTACCACTGTACTTGTTTGTGGATCCTTCTTGTTTAGTCATTTAGTCGTGTCCGACTCTTTGTGACCCCATGGACTAGAGCACACCAGGCACTCCTGTCTTCCACTGCCTCCCGCAGTTTGGTCAGACTCATGTTGGTGGCTTTGAGAACAGTCCAACCATCTCGTCCTCTGTCGTCCCCTTCTCCTAGTGCCCTCAATCTTTCCCAACATCAGGGTATTTTCCAGGGAGTCTTCTCTTCTCATGAGGTGGCCAAAGTATTGGAGCCTCAGCTTCACGACCTGTCCTTCCAGTGAGCACTCAGGGTTGATTTCCTTCAGAATGGATAGGAAAGCAGGGAGACAATATACAGCCCTGTCGTACTCCTTTCGCAATTTTGAACCATTCAGTTATTCTATGTCCAATTCTAACTGTAGCTTCTTGTCTCGCATAGAGATTTCTCAGGAGACAGATGAGATGATCAGGTACTCCCATTTCTTTAAAAACTTGCCATAGTTTGCTGTGGTCGACACAGTCAAATGCTTTTGAGTAATCAATGAAGCAGAAGTAGATATTTTTCTGGAACTCTCTAGCTTTCTCCATAATCCAGCACATGTTTGCAATTTGGTCTCTGGTTCCTCTGCCTCTTCGACATCCAGCTTGTACTTCTAGGAATTCTCGGTCCACATACTGTTTAAGCCTGCCTTGTAGAATTTTAAGCATAACCTTGCTAGCGTGTGAATCCTTAGTAGCGTGTGGATCCTTAGGAGAGGTAAATGGTGTGTGTGTGTGTGTGTGTGTGTGTGTGTAAGTAAGAGAAAGACCCAGCATCACCCTCTCTTTACTTCTCCCAACAATTCACAAGCTAGCTATTGAGCAAGACACACAGCATTCAGCTTTGCAACTATGGCCTAAACACCATCATATTAGTCATGCCCATCCTACATTACGAGGAATGAGAGAATTCAACAATTGCAATTTATAGGTGACACTACACTGGGAATTGTGTTACCTGAAATTACTATTATTTTTACTTTGCCCCATTGTTTCTAGACTTTTCCCCTGTTCCTCCAAAATCTCTTCTGTGGGTTTCACTATCCCTTTGGAGCTATAGGGATGGTGCAAGCCATACATGGAAGGAGGAGATTGGTGAAATCTCCTTACACTAGTATAAAAACTAGTGGACTACCACCCATTACATTTTCACTGCCCAAATAATGCTAACTTGGGTGGTATATAAATATTATGAAAAAAATGCATGCATGCATATACAATATATACATAGAATTTAACTGTATACCTAGAAGGAGTAGCTTTTCTCCCTTTTCAATAACACTAGAACAGGGGTCCCCAAACTTACCTGGATTCGGGGCGGAGCACAGGCACATGCGATTTCTGGCCCACTTCTGGGTCAGAAAGGCGCCGGAAATAGCTGGTGAGCATGCGCACGAGCCTCCCCCGGCCCGGAAGTGCACCAGAATTGCCGGGGGCCGCATAAATGAGCCTTGTGGGCTGCATGCGGCCCGTGGCCTTAGTTTGGGGAACCCTGCCCTAGAACTTATAACACTTAGAAGCTGTTCCAGTGAAGCTGAATGCTGAAGTATTCAAAACCTTATTCATGCAACATATAAACTATGGAACTCTCCTGCCCCCCCCCCAAAAGAGGCAGTGATGACCACCAAGTTGGATGGCTTTAAGAGATTTAGACAAATTAATGGAATATAAAACTATCAGGTGCTATTAGCCATGATGAATATGATCTGTCTCCATGATCGGAGACTGTATACTTCTAAATACTAGTTGCTGGAAAGCACACAAGGGGTGGATGCTCTTGTGCTTGGGTGTCCTGGCTTGCATGCTTCCCATAGGCATCTGGTTGGTCACTGTAAGAATATGATGCTGGGCGGGGTGTGTGTGTGTCATTCACCTGCTCTAGCAGGATGCTCTTATATTTAAATTTTTTAAAATTCAGCACACCTGATTGATACAGTTATGGTTTTATAAAACCAGTGAAAATAAACCCTTTCTTCCTTTAGTATGCTATACACACACAAAGCAAAAGCCTGCCAATTTGTTCTCTGACAGCTGGCTGTGGGACTTATTGTCCTCAAGCAATATAAACAGGAAAATGATTTTATTCTTCATCAAATAAAATATACTCCTTCTAGTTGTTCTGAAACTACATACTGTATTAAGGGGAAGGGATTTAAAGCCCAGGTAAAAAGAAAGAATGGCGGGGTGTAAGAACTGAATAGCTTCAGGAGGTGTTCAGACAAGGTTTGGGTTCAGGTTGCCTATCTCTGATTTAGACAATTGGGAAATAGTATCTGTCTTGAGCATGGTATTAGAAGCAGAGTGCCATCTAACCTACAGTTGCTGTGAAAAGGCAAACTCTATGATGAGGATTAGAAAAAGGATGAAAAATGAAACTGCTTATTGCATGCCTTTATATAAATCTATGGTGCAGCAACACTTTGAATATTGTGTATAGCTGTGTTTACTGCAATGCAAAAAAAGCAGTATTGTAGAGCTGGAAATGGAGCTGGACTCCCCGGGTCCAGGCCTGCCAGCCAAAGGCCAATCTGCAAGCAGGCCCACAGTCCTCCCCAGCTGACTGCTGGATCACTGACCAGGCCCGTGGCCAGGCCGCAATGCCGTCTGACCGTTTAAAGTAAGTGGACTTGTCTAACCTAGTAGGGCTTTAAAGTTTTTATCTTCTTTATCAACAGACGTCAATACCACAGAGCTGAATTTATACATACAGAAACAAAGTTGTATAGGAGGATCCCACTGATTGTAGCCTTTGCATTCTGCTTTCATCTCCATGGTTTCATCAGGAAAAGAATACTTTTTATCACACTGCACAGAAATGATACTTCCAAGTTTATAATGAGGTTGTGGTGGATGTACACTTCCTTTTAGAATTCCTGGAGCACCACAAATATCTTGAGAAACTATAACAAGAAAAATAAAACCACAATATATATAAAATAATGTCTACATCATTTTAGCCTTGCTTTTATAAGTTCATAGTAGGATTCCAGGTATTACCATAATATCACATACCTGAATTTTGAGTAATCTATGAAAGTAAGTCACAAAATGCAGTTTACTACTAATTGCTTCATGGCCAAGTCATGCAAATCCCATTCCTGTGACATCATCAAAAGTAACTTCTGTTCTCTGAGTATTTTCTGAGCAGTCACACATTGGGGAAGCTTGTAAAATAGCCACTTGACTGGTTGTGGTAAGCACAGCTCACAGGCAACCAGGCTAAGAAACTTTATCAGGCAGCTTCTTTCTTTTTGGGCACAAATGACTAATAAAAATCAACGGAGAGGGCCCCCAAATATATGTAACAAAAGACAAAGTAACCGATGGGGAACTACCTTCATAGACGACAGCCATAGATCCCCTTTAGTACATCATTTTGCTTTTTTATATTACTTTCTTAAAAACATGGTGCAAAATGTTAACATTTGTTTGATAATATTGTTATAGGTTGGTAGGTGCTATAATTTAATTAAGCTTTGCATGTTAAAACTGTGTATCAGACCCCCAAGTGTTAGAATGTAATCAAGAATGTAATCGTAGAACAAGTCTAAGTTGCATGTTACCTTCTGAAATTAGCATTTATGAAATGCTAATTATGTGAGGCAAACTTCCTAAATTGTATATTAGACATTTCTAAAGCCTAGGAGATCAACATGTGTCATTTAATTAAGTCATTTAATTTCTTTTTGAGGTGTTAGCCTGGGGCACCCTTATATTGTAGAGTCAGGTTGTTTATTTGTACAAATAAACCAAATATCATAAAGACATCCCAGGCTCCACTGTGCTTCATTTTCCAAAAGCAAACACAGACCCTAGATAAGTGTCTGGTACTCCCTGGACTCTGGCACTGCTGTGGAGACTGGCATTGGTATTTAGCAATGTTATAATATGATTTTGTGGGCAAAGGATGTTGGACATAATATTATGATAGAGGATTGGGAAAAACTTTGGCAACAGAATATTAAATTTACTGCTTGTAGTTTGCTAAGAGAAAACATAATGAAAGTGATGTATAGATTGTACCTTACACCAGTAAAATTAGATCTATCATAATCATGATAATAAATGTTGGAGATGCAAGAAAGAAGAGGGTTCCTTTTACCACATGTGGTGGACGTGTCCACTGGTAAGTGACTTCTGGGATAAGATTTATAATGAACTTAAGAAAGTGTTGAAAAACACATTTGTTAAGAAACCAGAAGCATTTCCACTGGGCATTGTTGGCAAGGAGATTCCTAAGAAAAATGTATCTTTTTTTATGTATGCCACGACGGCGGCGAGAATTTTATTACCTAAGAACTGGAAATCACATGTACTACCAACAGTTGATGACTGGCAGATGAAGATGATGGAGTTTATGGAACTGCCTGAGATGACCGGAAGAATCCGCAACCGGGGAGAAGAAGCGACAGAAGAAGAATGGAAAGATTTTAAACTATATTTAGAAAAATATAGAAAAATATGTAAAAGTAACATATTAAGATCAGAATTAGGTTAAAAAGAAACTGTGGAATGTATGAATATGTTAAGTGGAAATGAGTAAAATAAGTTTAGAAAAGGTGATTAAAATGGTGTAGAAATTGCTAAAATTTAATCTGACAAAGAACCGCAGTGGACGGGAACCCGAGGGGGACCCCATATATAATGTGAAGGAAAAAGGAATAAGTAATTTGAATTTGTGTGTTTGTTTTTCTTTTTATTGTTGTTATTGTAGTGTCTTTTTATATTTTTGTGCTTTTTATTTTTTGTTTTGTAATAATTCTAATAAAAATCATTATAAAAAAATTAACAATGTTATAATATGTACATATATAAAGTCACAATAATATGACATCTCATTTGTTTCTTCCGTAAGCTCTTAACCATTTGAATTCAACCAAATGGTTGAATATTACAAAGGACTGTAATAAAAACGGGATTCCAATATTTAAAAAATGAATTTTGAAAAGCTTCATAAGATAATGTAATTTAAACATTCAAATTCAAAACTGCAATCCAACAGGGAAGAATTTAGACTCCTCCGCAAGGAGTAAGTATACCAGTATGTTGCTGCTGATCAAAATTTGGCTGAGGTCTTACAAAACAGAGGACCATCTATGAATGATTCTCCGTTCTGATTCTGATGAAATATGAAATGAGATTCAATCCTGGAAATCTTGTCAGTTTATAATCTGTATTGTTTGCAGAACTTCTTTTGTAGCCTTATCAGCTACTAAGGGTCCTTTAAGTTGCGCCCAGGCAAGGAAGGACAGAGACAGGTCCTTTAAGTTGCGCCCAGGCAAGGAAGGACAGTCTTGAGTTCCAGAGAAAGAGTTTTAATCTCTTATTAGAGAGACTCCTGATGACAAGAGTAAAGAAACACAAATTTGCAAACATTCTTATACACTTCTTTGCCCCCCCCTTCCTCTGTAAATGTGTGCACGCAAGGGGGTCACAAGTACATATAAGGAATATCCGTGTCCGGTCCTGTGCATAAGCACATGCTGACTCAGCCTTGAGTAAGACTATGCGTCAAGCATAGCAGCTTCCAGCGCCAGGCTCATCCGCTGATAAGGCTTTCTCTGTGTTCCAGACAAGGTCAGCTCTTAGCCTTGATAGCTTAGCAGGGCATTCTGTCTGGCTTCCCCTTTGGCACACAGAGGCATAGAGGCAAAGAGAACAAGGGGGGTGGGGTGGCTAAGCCATACTCAGAATTATACAATGCAGACTATATGATCAGATTTATAGCTCAATAACACAATTGGCAATTCTCTCCCTACACTTTCTTTTATAAATAGTGGCCACAGCTTTGAGAATCTATTTCTATTTCATAATTTTGTTCTCATATGTTCAAGTTCTAATAATTATTATTTGTGACATCTTTCATATGAATTCTCATGACTTTGGCTTTTGTTATAAATAAATAACATACCTCTGTGTGACTAGTGAGGCTAAATAATCACTCTTTAAACTATGTGTTTCGACATACTTCTTTGCATGCCTGCATTTCGGAATGTGCACGCCCTAGGCATAAATGTCGTTTTAAATGGCTTCTTATTGTTGAATGCAGAAACATAGATGCTAATATTTTTGTTTTTAAATAATTCTTACTCTTTTTGCAGGATGGCGCTTTAGGGATCCAAGTATTGTTCGCCACACATCGAATGATATAACTTCCGATCATGAAGTATCCAATTTCACATTCAAATGTAATATTGCTGCCAAAGGTATAGTAATCTTTAAACTCACTTATCTTCTTTACTCCATCTTGAACTACTGGATCTGCACATATAATCACTGAAAGCAGAAATAATATTAAAAATCAAAATCTTAGAAAGTGAGAAGAAAAATCTGCCACCCAGAGAAGAAAAATCCGTGTTAATTGGACCAGTTTACTCTTCTCTAGTGGGAATGTATCCAGCCACTGAATGTACAATGATAATTGGGTAGGCTTTACAAATGGGGATGATGTCACCCATTCTGTATGAAAAAATACCTGACTTTGTTTTACTGCAAGGGGTATGTGATGTACACTAAAATCCTTGTTTTCTGTGATTCAGCAATCACTTTTCTAACCATCAATGAACCAGGAAGTTAATGCTTTAGCCTTTTCCCAAATATCAATAATTGCTATGATTATATTCATTGGTTAAAACTGTAAAAGTCAAGGGCCAGAAGGCTTTTTACAACAACAACAAAAAGTAGACAAAATAAGAGTGGACATTTTGCCTTTTATCTCAAATTCTTAAAAAATGTAAGGTGGGAAAGGGATGCAATAATACAAAAGAACTTCCTGACAAGTCAACAGGTTTTGTTTTTTATAATCATCATGAAGGAAAAACTGGTATATATATATATGCCAGAAGCGGCTTAGTCATGCTGGCCCACATGACCCGGAAGCTGTATGCTGGCTCCCTCGGCCAGTAAAGCAAGATGAGCACTGCAATCCCAGAGTCGTCCGCAACTGGACCTAATTTACCTAAAGATAAAAGGGTCCCTTTCCCTTTACCGCTTTACTGTACTTCTCACTACTAAAAGATTCTATCTCAGAAAGTGAGTAGAAAAAACAGACCTTTATGAAAAGTATTATAACATCCTACCTCCACCCAGAGAAGAAAAATCTGTGTTAATTGGACCAGTTTACTCTTCTCTAGTGGGTATGTATCCAGCCACTGAATGTACAATGATAATTGGGTAGGCATTACAAATGGGAATGATGCCACCCATTCTGTATGAAAAAATACCTGACTTTGTTTTACTGCAAGGAGTATGTGCGATAGACATACTCCTATACACTCAAATCCTGAGGAACATCCTTGTTTTCTGTGATTCAGCAATCACCCATTAATGAACCAGGAAGTTAATGCTTTAGCCTTTTCCCAAATATCAATAATTTCTATGATTTCATTCATTGGTTAAAATTGTAAAAGTCAAGTGCCAGAAGGCTTTTTACAACAACAACAAAAAGTAGACAAAATAAGAGCCTGGACATTTTGCCGTTTATCTCAAATTCTTAAAAAATGTAAGGTGGGAAAGGGATGCAACAATACAGCAGAACCTCCTGACAAGTCAACAGGTTTTGTTTTTTATAATCATCATGAAGGAAAAACTGGTATATATTAAAAAAAACAACCTTGGCATTTTGGGGGTTTACTGCTCCACAGTGGTCTATTAGTCTTATCAACATCACAGTATATAATAGGTTCTCCAATGAGTGAGAGAGTCTCCGTGCAGTTGTATTTGATCACTATTCCATAAGGATAAGGAGGTCCAGTTCCATTGTGGGATCCACCAGGAATGTCTGGAGGGTTTATACATACAGCTCCTAAAATAAAATTGAATAATTCAGCAAAATGGTAAAACTGTCAACAGCATACTTTTGAAAAATCCAAAACATACCATGTAACAACTACTATTTTAAATACATTTATTTAGAAGTGATATATCTTAAATGCGGGACGTGGGTGGCAATGTGGGTTAAACCACAGAGCCTAGGGCTTGCCGATCAGAAGGTCGGTGGTTCGAATTCCCACGATGTTGTTCGGTCCCAGCTCCTGCCAACGTAGCAGTTTGAAAGCACGTCAAAGTGCAAGTAGATAAATAGGTACCGCTCTGGTGGGAAGGTAAACGGCGTTTCCGTGCGCTGCTCTGGTTCGCCAGAAGCAGCTTAGTCATGCTGGCTATGTGACCTGGAAGCTGTGCACCGGCTCCCTCGGCCAATAATGCGAGATGAGCGCCGCAACCTCAGAGTCGGTCACGACTGGACCTAATGGTCAGGGGTCCCTTTACCTTATCTTAAATGCCTATTGGATTTTCTCAGTTAAATTTATTTTTTTATTTTACCAAAAATGAACAAAATCATAATAAGAGAGGCTCACATTTTGGCAGCAGGGTATTACCATTGGTTGTGATTCTCTGAGTAATTCTCTGTGGAGTTGCACATACAGGAGCACATCTGCAGTTCTGTGCAGACAGGAAGACTTTTTGGAAGTACTGAAATACACTCAATATCTTGGCTTATTTTCCTGTTAGATTAATAGAAAGTAAGCCAGAAGTTCCTGCTTCTTATGTTAACAGAGAACTCTGCCTTAATACAAGCCAGGATCTTAATACTGAAATTGATGCACAACCAGGGGGGGAGGAGAAGAGGGAGAGGAGAAGATGCTTGGGTCAAGCACTCATTCCCAGCTTCATAGAATAATTGTCAGAACTGCCCCATTAATTTCTGCAGCTGATGTTCCTTATTGTACAATCCTATGCATAGCTACTTGAAAAGTAAGCTCAAGATAAATGTGCACATTTAAGTGTATTTAAACCTAACCTTTGTTATTACACCACATTTTAAGTTACACTGATAATCTGCCTTTTACCATCATGCAACTCAAGGTAGCACAAATAGGTTAAGTACATAAAGTATTCAAGCACTGAGCAGATTCCAGACCAGTTTAACTTTCTATATTCAAATAGCTGCACGTGCAAACATTCTGTTTTATACTTTTTCATAAATGAAGAATGCTATTAATGCTGAGGAATATCTATTTAGATCTCTATATGTAACCCTACTAACCACGTACACTAACCTTTACATGCAATCTGAATCCTTTTCCTTATGGAACCTAAAGAAGAAAGTAATTTGTGGAGTGCTGGAATGTAACCCTTGTGTAGGTGGGGAGTCGCCTGTACAACCAGCAGCACTTACCTTCTTCAAATGCCTTCTGTATGCCTTTGGGTGTATCTGTATATATATTCTCACAAAGTTCTCCCTTTTTACCTCTTATCTGATTTCACCTATTCATAGAAGTTTTTAGCAAATTCTTTTGTGAAATTTTCTAGACTGTGATCTGCCATAGCCACTTTGAGAGTTTTTTGTTTTACAATCAAGCTGTGTAAATTTTATGAAATAAAAAAATCCTTACCATAGTCACTGTCAGTTAAACACGTGTATGGACAAAACCCATTTACAACTGACGAGACATTATTTATTTACTCCTGGCTGAATTAACATTACCTAAACCCAATCTGGGAGGTTGGTGTTGTTTAAAATAGCTTAAGAAAGTGCAAACCAGAAAATTACCAACAAGAAGCTCAACGTTCAGTATAATTTAGATATATGTTGATACCGGTATATGTTGATTAGTCTAAACTTGGAGATCTCATTTAGACATCTACAATAGCATGTTAAATAACAAAACTGTAAACCCTATAACTAAAAATTTTTATTTTCTTTACTTGTATTGCATGCATAACATACTACATTTTGAAAATGCTTGAGGAATTCATTCTTTGCAAATTCCAGTACCTAACTTTCTGTATTCACAACTTCCAAACTAATGCAAGGAATCAGAATAAAGTCGTCCTTCAGATTTTGCACTCCAAAATTTCAGGTGTGATTTTTGATTTTTTAAAAAAGATGAAAACACAACTTTAGGATAAAATATGTTTAGAAATGTATGATTCGTCCCTGTATTTCTCTTCGTTTGATTGAATTATCTGTTGAATATGAGCTTTTTATGGATAATCTATGTTGTAATTTTATTTATTAAAATTAACAAAAATATACAAAAACAGAAAAAAGTAATGCATTTTTGTGAGAATATACATGCTTCAGTATGTATTTCCATGTGGCTATTTTTAATTAGCAGGTTACTATAGAAATGAGACAGAACAGACTTATGAATAGCTGTGAAACAAACACAGAATAGGAACTAACTAATTCGCTTACTTTAATGTCCATGCAAAATAAAAAAATTCCTTCAGTAGCACCTTAAAGACCAACTAAGTTTATATTTTGGTATGAGCTTTCGTGTGCATGCACACTTCTTCAGATACACAGTGTGCATGCACACGAAAGCTCATACCAAAATATAAACTTAGTTGGTCTTTAAGGTGCTACTGAAGGAATTTTTTTATTTTGCTTCGACTCAGACCAACACGGCTACCTACCTGTAACTTTAATGTCCATGTTTACTAAATTTTAAGGAAAATTCATAGCCCAATTGTCCCACTGAGTTCAATATAGGGCTTTCTCCTAAGGAAGTGTTCATAGGAATGCAGCCTTCAGGTGCAATCCTCTATATCCCTACCTGGGTACAAACCTCCACTGAACACAGTGAAACAGACTTCCAAGAAAACAACTGTGCTGTTAATCACAAAACATATCACTCCAAATTTGTAAATAATTTAACTACTTACGCACACAACGTGGAGGTGGATTACTCCAGCGAACATCACTTCCATAATCCTGACATCTGTTCGTACGTTTCCCAATCATTGTGTATCTGAATGTACAGGATAAAAAATCCAACCAATTGATGCTCAATCCATATAAATCAGAAGTACAGTTGGTAGGCAGTTCATAGAGTGGTGCTGTTCAGGTCTACTCCAATCAAGACAAGGTCTTACTGCCCTTAAAATTTCAAGATTGCAGCTGGGAGGTACTGCTCGATCTAGCCCTGATTCTTCATGTCTTCTATGCTTATTATGCTGTTTTAAAAGTGCATTTTATATTGAACTTTTTTTTAAACTAATGTTTTCTTCTAAAATGTTTAAGATAAAAATAGTTAACTTCTCTGTGTTAAATGTGCATTCTGTAGTTAACCTCTTTTATAATGTATTATTTTTAAATTTTTAGGATCAATCAATCAAATCTTTATTACGGTCACCGACCAGTACAATAAATTATTGCATTACATCATCAAAATTAAAATTTTAAAATAAACTAAAATAATTTATCTAAAAAGGGATCAGCCATCATTAGATCTTTAGATAATATATAAAAATTATTTACTATACACTATAAATTAAAAACGGAATTTTTCTAACTCTGAGCAGGAGTTAATTTGAGTGCCTCCTGTATAAGTGCACATGATTTTAATAGCATTGGTGCAAAATCTTGCCACCATGGCAGTGACATTTGGGTTGGAGTCTGAAAGGAGCCATTTTGTATGGAATTCTTTGGATTGTTCAGGAAGCTCATCTTTGAGATAATTTGTTTCGCAAGTCTCTATAAATAAAGCAAGAGAAGAATACATGGTCAATGGTCTCAACTTCTCCAGAATTGCGCGGGCAATTGCACAGGACCCATCTGAACTTCCCGTATAAAACAGCTGAAGGCAGAATGTGATACCTGGCCAGAGTGAACGCCCTTCTGTGAGATGGTATCTCTAGTTGAGTTAGATATTCAGCTGGAAGCGACAAGTATCTTCGTTCTTCCAGAGTCAGAAAAGGGGGACCTTATTTAGGTCATTTTGCCTCTCAATATCAATTATTCTCTGTTTAACTATATTCCTAGCTGTATTATAGCCGCAGGAAATGAGATAAGTTGGTTGGAGGCCTATGTTTAACAACTTATTTTCAATGGCTCTGCTCCAAGAAGATTGGTACTTTTCTTTCAGTATCAGTGGGGCCAGGCCCTGAGGGTTAAGATGTAATTTCAGCCATAGATTACAGGCTTGTATCCAGATTCTGGCCTCCACACGTATCATTCCTGTTTCTAACCACAGAGCAGCATTTGACAAGCAAGGAGGTGTCTGGAGACCCGCTCTGATGAACTTAATCTGGACTGTCTCTAGTAGGGTTAGATTAGGGGGAGGGGCACAGAGTTGAGCCCCATAGAGTAGTTGAGCCTGTGCCGTCGCCTCATAAAGCTTTAGTGCCGCCAGTATATAGTGAACGCCTGTTGTTCTTAAAAAGCTTAGTATTACAGTAGAGGTCTTATGAGCTTCGGTTACTACATGGGTTATATGGGCTTTCCTTAGCCCTTTATCATGGAAAACTATTCCTGAGTACTTAAAACTACAGTGGTGCCTCGACTTACGAATTTAATCCGTTCCAAAAGCATCTTCATAGGTCGAAAAGCGCCACTGGAAACGTGATTTCCCATAGGAATGCATTGGAAACGGAAAAATTTGTAAGTCAAAGCAACCCCATCTAAAAATTCGTAAGTCGAAAAACCCTATCTAAAACCGCCACGGTTTCCGTTCAGATGTCAAGAAATTCGTAAGCATGCGGTCATTTGCCCCATTTGTAAGTCAAAAAATTTGGTTGTCGAGTCGTTCGTAAGTTGAGGTACCACTGTATGCACTTGTTCAATTCTTCGACCATTTATACTCCATGTTCGAATTTTGGGATGTTTAGCAAAGGACATTACTTTAGTCTTTTGGTAGTTGATAATAAGATGGTTCTCTTGACAATAATCAGCCAGGGAACGAAGCACCTGTCGTAACCCAACAGGAGTCCTAGATAGAATCAGGGCATCATCTGCATGTGATAATATGGATATTTTCCTTTCTGCCAGTTGGGGTGGATGGAAATCTAATTCAGATAATTTAGATATAACATCATTAATGAAGTAATTGAATAATAGAGGGGCTAATACACATCTCTGCTTGACTCCCCGCTTGGTGGGCACTGGACTCATGAGATGGCCCTGTTGTGAGCAACGCACCATGAGAATATAACAATCGTATAAGCTGGAATAGGCGAGGATCAACTGATGAAACTTTCAACTTTTCCCTGAGCTTAGTTTGCGAAATGGAATCAAAGGCAGTTTTTATATCTATAAAAGCTGTGAACTGGGAAGAGGATTTATTGGTTGTATATTTCTCAATTAGATGTAGTAGGACTAAGCAGTGGTCCGTGGTCGTTCTTCCTTTTCGAAATCCTGCCTGTTCGTCAGCAATTTGGGACTCCGCCTCAAGCCATTCAAGAACTTTATCTTTAAGATGAAAAGTGTACAATTTACTCGCAGTATTAAGTAAGCTTATTGGCCTATAATTTCCTGGGTCCAACTTACTCCCTTTTTTATAAATGGGAATAATAATGGCCGTCCCCCAGTCCTTTGGAATATGTCCTGTGCTATCAATATACGTAAATAATGATGCTAGTACCGGGCACCACCATTCTTTGTTCACCTTACACAACTCTAAAGGAATTAGATCCTCACCCGGCGCTTTTCCTACTCGAGATCTGGACAACAGAGAATCAATCTCATGTGTGGTAACTGGATTCTGTGAGCTGAGAGGATTAAATAGCTCAGCGTTCACCCTGCAATCAGATACCTGAAGAAGTGTGCATGCACATGAAAGCTCATACCTATGAGAACTTAGTTTGTCTCTAAGGTGCTACTGGAAGAATTTATTTTTATTCCAGGGAATTCTGTAATGGTTTGTGTCTTGTGTAAAAGAGTTCTTACACTACCCCTGCGATGCAGGACAAGAGGAGGTGCGAGCTGAGAGGGTTAAGTAGCTCAGTGTTTGCCCTGCAATCACAGGCCTATGACGTCAACATCCAGGAATGCTGTGTACTGTTGCATTCTCTGTGTAATGTGAGACGTCCTTATTATTTCTGTACTGTGTGTGTAGCTCTCCAGCTGGGAGTGAGCAAAACCCTCGGCTGCGGAGTTTTCTTAAATAAACATCTGCGTTTTAATGAGAAAGGAGTCACCAACAGTTATTTGCAGACACGGAGGCTGAAGCATTCTGGCTGCTGATCAAACTCTGCTGATTTGAACTGGAAAGAAAGTTTTTTTAGACTTTGGCAGCAGAAATGCACATGGAGCGTACCAGGCGAAATGGCACAGCTGGATGTTGCTAGTGAGAAGATAGGGTTTTTTTACCTTATGCTTCAGCATGCTGTGCCGCATCTTTTTCAAGACACGCCATAGATTCCATTCTGGTAAGTCTTTCAAAGTCGACACATCTGGGGTCTCGACAGAATCAGAATCTTCATACATTTGCCTGAAGTGCAATTCCCATCTCTCAGGGGTAATATATATTTCTGAATTTGGACGTCTACTCTCACTATAAGATATAACATGCCAAAATAATGTCGGATTTTTAAGCTTAGCCGCTTTAATAAGGCGTTCCCATAAATCTGCAGTTGCTTTCTTCTTTTTCTGTTTTAGAATATTTTTATAGCGTTGATTGAATTTGGCTACTTGCGTTAGATTTATGTGTGGTGATACCCAGCCATTATTTTTAAAATTTGAATATGCCGACATGAGGGCTTCTTTGGCCTTAATACAATCTTTATCAAACCATGGTCGGGATATAGGGGCGGCTGCTCTTACTGTGGATTGGGGATTGTGGCCCAAGTAGGGTGAAAATTCTTGGACCAGAATCTTGTAGGTCCTTACTGGATTTTGTTCCTGATCTGAAGACATGAGTTGCTGTCTCAACTTGGTAAAGGTTTTTTTGGCTAGGACTTGCTTCAACTGGAGGATTATATTTAAGTTTCCTGTTAATTATGCTGCTTTGAATGTATCCTTATGTTTTTCAGTAATGTTTTATTCTGTGTTTGTGTGTGTGTGTGTGTGTGCGAAACCCCATCAATTTTTAATTGATTTTTAATTATTTTCTCCCTTTGTTTTTAATTGTTTTTATTTTTATCTGCAAGCCACCTTGTCCCTCCCCAGGGTAAAAGGCATGGTATACATATATAATAATGAAATTTATACTGATAATAATAATAATAATAATAATAATAATAATAATAATAATAATAATAAATTTAGATTCTCCTCCTGAACTTAACTGATTGCATCTTCAGTTACAAAGTGCTGCCAATTTTACTAGTTTCTGAAAAAACAATTAAGAGCAAAAGTATATTGGAAATGTTATTGGTGGCCTTTAATGCTGTTTCCTTACCCTTGAACACACATATAAAGAATTCTTGCTCCAGTGGTGTATTCTGAATTAAATGAGAAAATACTTCCATCATTTATTGGTGTTGGAATCTCGCACGTTTTTCCTGGGGGAAAAAAAAGCATTCTGGAATTAAACATACAAAACCAGAAAAAGTAACAAACAATATTTTTGACAGGTCTGCCATTAATAAAAGGAGGACAGTTTTGACAAATTGCATGAAGAACATGAAGGAAAGCAAACTATATCTAAGATAATGGATAAAATAACGTAGTAACATTCAAGATCTCTTATGTCTACAGTTCACAATCCTAGCAAATATCCTTTTTAAAACCAAGCATTATTCTGAATATATTTGCCAGGATCATTAACTACACATAAAATAGTAGTAATAAATAATAATAATAATAATAATAATAATAATAATAATAATAATAATAATTTATTTTTATACCCCACCCATCTGACTGGGTTTCTCCAGCCACTCTGGGCAATTTCCAGCAAAATATTAAAATACAATAATCTAATAAACATTAAAAGCTTCCGTAAACAGGGCTGCCTTCAGATATCTTCTAAGTCTGGTAGTTGTTTTTCTCTTTGACATCTGATGGGAGGGCATTCCACAGGGCGGGTGCCACTACCGAGAAAGCCCTTTGCCTGGTTCCCTGCAACTTGGTTTCTTGCAACGAGGGAACCGCCAGAAGGCCCTCAGCGGTGGACCTCAGTGTCCAGGCAGAACAATGGGGGTGGAGACGCTCCTTCAGGTATTGTGGACCAAGGCCATTTCCGAGCACAATTCAGAGTGTTGGTGCTGACCTTTAAAGCCCTAAACGGCCTCAGTCCAGTATACCTGAAGAAGTGTCTCTACCCCCATTGTTCTGCCCGGACACTGTCAATGATCACCATGCGAGAGATCTTCAAAGTGCCATACTTTGTTATTTTACATTTTTCCTTCACATATTTTAACAAAACTGTTCAAACTGCCCCTTTGAACCATCAGCTGATTTTCAACTGTTGAAGTACACCATCTTAAAATCTTATGAAAACAGATCAGCAAATGCAATGAGTAAACAAACCAATCTCTTGCACATCTTGAATAAGAATGTTGTGTTTTTGGATGCCTTTCCAATGCAAGTGGGCATCACTCATATTTATTTAATCTTCCGCAGAAGATTAGTACAAATAAGAAAGTGCTAGTACTGCACTATCACCTGGGTAGAGGAGGTGCTGCATGTTGTGAAGAGGATGCTGTGTGAATTATCCTGCCACTGGGTTACAGCATAGTTGTAACAGATGCCACAAAATTACTTAGCATCAGGTATTTAAAAAACTTTGCATAAAATCTGGGATGTTTGCTTCTTTCACCTCTACAAGACTGCAACTTGCTATTCTTGACAAATTCAAAATCAATATATTTATTCTCTTGCCTGGCTGCCTCATCATGCAAAACTCAGCATAGATTAAGGTGGCTATGCAGTTAGATTTTTGTCAGAAATAGCACTTGCCTTCTTACTGCAAAAGCAGTTATTTGTATAGTCAGTGTGCTGTAGGGGTTGGAGTGTGGAGCTAGGATTAGGCGGGTCAAAGTCCATATCTCCTTTCAGACATGAAGCTCAATGGGCGACTTAAGGACAGCCACTGTCTCTCAACCTAACCTAAATCCACAGGATTCGTGGGATAAAATAGAAGGTGAAGAAAACAATGTCTTTAGAAAAATACATACCATATGATATCTGAGCTCTTTGAAGGAAGGGTTAAATGTAAATGTATCAAGTCAAACAGCTGCAGCATTTACATTCCCTAGTTAAAACATGTTTCAAACTGAGTCATATGGCTACTTTTTAATTTCCCTGTTCACCAAACCACTAATATGTTTTTGTGGCCAAAACAAAAAAACATTTCATCTTAATAATATCCAAGGACCTGCATGTTCTGGGGACTTTATCTTTTTAAAAACAAATTCTGGTTTGTCTTTGTTCATAAATATCTGCAAATCATTATAATAAATCAAAAGCAAAAGATGATGTACCTTTACAGAACTTTGCAAGCGGTGACCACTTCAGATTTCTACCACAGGTAATAGTATTCAAGATGCCAGGAACTTGTTCAAATCCTGCCTTACATACATAGTGTACTACCATCCCAACAGGAAACAATACTGATGTTCCAAACTCATCTTTTAGTTTAGCTCTAGTTTGCTTTGGTGGAAAGGGGCAGACTTCTGCAAACAAAAAGCAATATAACAACTTATGACACCATGTTAGAAACTAGAATGATGCAAACGTAAGAATGTTAGAAGATTCACCACTGTTAACAGACTGCCTGCATCCTGCCTGCTTTCCTGTTTTATCACAAAAAAAACAAGCTGACATAGCAATCTATGGAGTTTAATGAACTGAAAGATTAAGACCACAATCTGTGCATGTTTACCAGCCACGATAGTGGGGTCAGCATGGTGAAAACACCACTAAAAGCACCAGGTTGGTTGTTGGTGCATTTGTAGCACACCAGCCTCCTCCCACTCCTGGTTTTGTGCAGCAATGCTGGTCATGGAAGGTCAGGTAACTGCTGTCACTCTGCCAACTGGTGCTGATATTTACTCAGAATTAAAGTGTGTACAGGAATACAGCTTAAATGTGAAATTTTCTGCTTGAAACTGGGGAAATCTAGATGACAGAACTGGCATAAGGAAAGTATATTCCATTTATCTCAATTAAAAAAAAATAGGCTGCAGCTGTTGACCTGACTGCTGGGGGGGAAAAATAGAATGAGTGACAGGCCATAGGATACTGTAGCTCCAATACCTTCATCACTTAGCTCCCTTGCCATGCCATCCCTTCGAGCCCAAAGCCTTCATCTTCATCTTTTTTGTTTGTTTGTTTTTTGTTTTACTGCCTGAATATACTGCCTTTCTGTCAAGGAATCCAATGCTTTGGCCATTTCTGGAATTTGCCAAGAACAATAAACCCATGATCCAGACCACATTCAGCCACCCCTGCTTCATATTCAGTTCCTTCTGCTGGAGGCTTCCTGGCACACCTTTAAGAGGTCTAAAAGAAACTTATTCGACATTTGAACTGTGCTAACAAGGCCTACAAATGCAGAATAAAATGGCATTAGCAGAACATATCCTGCTGTTTGAGATGAAGTATGAAACTCCACATAACATGTCTGATCCAATTTTTGCTATGCTAGATCATCATAACAGAGGCTTTCCTAGATGTCTGGGGAAGGAAATGGTGAAGTCAACGCCTCCTGTTAACAGCTTGTTGTGATTTGTGATAGCCAAGCTGTAAATCTTGGCAGTCAAATTCACTCAATGAACAAGGGATTAATCTCAGGTGCTCTGAAAAAGCAGCTTTCCATGCGCGGACCAAGAAGCTTAAATTACGGCTGAGATGTTATCAGTCTGCCATTTGAGATTTACATCTGGATTGTGAGCTAACTGCTGGCTGAAGAAGAGATGATTACCAAAAGACTGAAAGCAAAACAAAATGCATGTTTTAATTATTTGCAACTTAGAAATTTTTAAATGGCTAAATGGTATCCCAATTGCTAGAAATCTTCCCAATAAGGAATCCTGTGAAGACCTTCAGGTGAAGACGGGAGACTGAAGCTCTTAAGGTAGAGCCACTGGAGATTTTAAGGTAGAGACTGAGCTGCTAATATGACTAAGACCATTCCGTATGGCAAATGCATTGTTGGACACCCCATTGACTGTTGGCATATTACAGCAATTAATGTTGGAGGAGTGGAATGAAGTCATGGATGGAGAGACTAAGAGACATCCTGAGCTGGCAGAGATAGAGTTGAAGAGAAAGGATTCTGCATATGATTTGGAGTGAATTTACAGGGGAAAGCTACCGACTCATGGAAAAAGAATGGAAGAAGATGAAATTGAAGTTCTTGTTCTTGTTTTAAAAAAGGTTGGAAACTCATAGCAAATACAACAGGAAAGTGATGGGTACCAACAGTACCTGTGCAGGGTCATGAGGCTTACTGGATTCTAGTAAACATTCTAAAACATCTTCCATGTGACAGCCCTTAAGATATTTGAAGATGTCTGTCATATCACTTTTCAGTCTCCTCTTTTCCATACTAAGCACAACTACTGGTAACTCCCTCAACCATTCCTCATAAGACTGTGTTTCCAGACCCTTGGTCATCTTGGTCGCCTTCAACTGCACATGTTCCAGCTTGAAATACCCTTCTTCAACTGTGGTGCCCATGACTGAACAAAGTTCTGCAGATGTGGTCTGACCAAGGCAGAATAGTGATACTATGACTTCCCTGATCTCGACACTATACTTCTGTTGCCAAGAACAGCATTAGCTTTTTTGCTGATGCATTGCACTGTTGGCTCATTAAGCCTATGGTCTATTAATACCCCTAGATTCTTTTCACATTGCTGACAAGCCAAGTATCCCTCATCTTATATTTGAGAATCTGGTTATTCCTGGCTAAGTGTAGAGCCTTACATATGTCTCCACTGAAACTCATTTTGTTAGTTTTGGCTCAGATCTCTAATCTGTTAAAGTATTATAGAATATAATCACAACCACAAAATAGAAGATGTTCAACTTTTCTTGAGTTTATAACATTACAGCAACTTTATATGAACAACAAAAATTACAACACACCACCACAGGGGTCTTCCAATGGTGTCCAGTTTCCATCAATGCAATGAATCATATTTGGTTTTGAAGGGAATCTGGCAAAACCTTTTTTGCATCCATATTCAGCATAACCAGGTATTTCATGGATGATCTCAGAAAAGGAAAACACTGGTAACTTCTCAATTTTACACCTTTTTCGGTCCCCTTTAAAACACAATAGTTAAAGATGTTAAGTCTTTTGAACTAAAAACATTGTTCACTATTTCACCATATTTGTTCTGATAGTTAATGTAATAAAACATAAGTAATAAAAATACCAGTAAGTATTTTTAAAAAAGCAAATTATTATAACTAAGATATGAAAGAACAATTGAAAATACACATGTGAAAGTGTTTTATACTATGTACTCTTTGAAATTTAAAACTGAGCCTTTCTGAATCTTCTCTTGTGCAAACTCATGATACTAGCAGTGAAATGATGCTCTCTTATAAATTCTTATACATTTCCAAGTTCAGAATTCTGGCCAGAATGCCCCTCTAGGGAAGGGGTAGGGAACCGTATTCAGCTTTCAAGGCCACATTCCCTTTTGAAAAACCTTTCAAGACCAAATGCTAATAGCAGGCAGGGCCAGAGACAAAACTGGGTGGAGTGACAAATACCAATAAAATCAGGTTTCTCCACCATTGCCCTTGTGCTATGAAATGTTCTTCCTCCTGCCATACGAGAAGCAACAACCATCAGGTGCTTCAAACATCTTTTAAAGATGTATTTTGCCCAGGCTTTCCCTTACACGGAAGACCAGAGGTTTTTGCCAAGGTAACTAAGGAGAAGATCTGCATTGTGGTAAATCGATGAAGAATATGACTTGACATCAAATTGTATATGGGGAGGGGCAGCAAAGAAAAGACAAAAAGGAGGATCAAATAAGTCACACAGGAAAACACAAACATAAATAACAGAAGGCAATGTTCAACCCATATATGCACGCTGGAAACTAGGTCTAATTACTAAATCCCCCCCTCATCAAAACAGATTTTTGTGCATTTCTCACACATTTATTTGGTTACAGTATTTAAAAACTGTATTACCTCCCAAAGCAGTCCAGGGTGGCAAGCATCTAATGCTACAACACTATTATTTGAAATTAAATTCAAGATTTCCCTCCCTCCCATCCTTCGGCTTTGTTTTTCCACTCTTATCCCGCAGTTTTTTTTACCTACTTATTCAAAGTCAGTTCGTAGGATTTATTTTAGTCCTGCAAGTGTCCTTAAACTTCTACAGTTTCTCTCCATGTATTCAACGGATTTACTCCATTCTTTTTGGAACCTTGTTTCCCCCTGGTATCGGATCCCGTGGGTCAACTTGGCTAATTCTGCATAGTCCATCATCTTCGTCCTCCACTCCTCAACTGTCAGCAAGTCCTGTAGTTTCCATTTTTGGGCCAATAAAGTTCTTGCCGCGGTTGTAGCATACATAAACAATCTCTTATCTTCTTTAGCAATTTCCCCTCCCATTATACCCAATAGAAAAGCTTCAGGTTTTTTGGGAAAGGTGTATCTGAACATCTTTTTCAATTCATTATATATCATTTCCCAGTATCTTTTCACCTTTTTGCATGATATGATAGAATTCACTATCTTTCTCTTGACATTTCCAGCACTTTTTACTACTTGTTTTATACATTTTTGCTAATTTAGCTGGTGTTAAATACCATCTCTACATCATTTTCATAACATTTTCTTTCAAGGCGGTACATGCAATGAATTTCAATGTTTCATTCCATAATTTCAACCATGCATCATATTCAATATTATACCAAAAATCTCTTGCCCATCTTATCATCACATATTTCGTCAACTCATCTTTTGTACACCATTCAAGCAACAAATTATACATCTTTGACAATAACTTTACTCTGCCTCCCAACAATTCTATTTGAAATTTGGACCTTTTTTTCAAATCCTAATTTCTTATTGTCAGAGAGACATGCACAAGCTGGCAAGACGGGACAGAAAGCAGCAAGGCAGGAAGGAGGTTCCAGGGCTCCAGCAGGATCCTGGAGCCTCAGGAGAGAGAGAAGAGGGGAAGGAGGTGCCAAGGCTCTAGCAGGATCCTGGAGCCGCTACTGCAGTTGGGATGCAGGGAAGCAGGGGCGGAGCCAGCTTCAACAGAGGGTGGAAAGGAGAACACTGTCAAACCATCTCATCCTCTGTCGTCCCCTTCTCTTCTCACTAGGTGGCCAAAGTATTGGAGCCTCAGCTTCACGATCTGTCCTTCCAGTGAGCACTCAGGGCGGATTTCCTTCAGGGTGGATAGGTTTGATCTTCTTGCAGTCCATGGGACTCTCAAGAGTCTCATCCAGCACCATAATTCAAAAGCATCAATTCTTCGGCGATCAGCCTTCTTTATGGTCCAGCTCTCACTTCCATACATCACTACTGGGAAAACCATAGCTTTAACTATACGGACCTTTGTAGGCAAGGTGATGTCTCTGCTTTTTAAGATGCTGTCTAGGTTTGTCATTGCTTTTCTCCCAAGAAGCAGGCGTCTTTTAATTTCGTGACTGCTGTCACCATCTGCAGTGATCAAGGAGACCAAGAAGGTAAAATCTCTCACTGCCTCCATTTCTTCCCCTTCTATATGCCAGGAGGTGATGGGACCAGTGGCCATGATCTTGGTTTTTTTTTATTATGTTGAGCTTCAGACCATATTTTGCGCTCTCCTCTTTCACCCTCATTAAAAGGTTCTTTAATTCCTCCTCACTTTCTGCCATCAAGGTTGTGTCATCTGCATATCTGAGATTGTTGATATTTCTTCCGGCAATCTTAATTCCAGCTTGGGATTCATCTAGTCCAGCCTTTCGCATAATGAATTCTGCATATAAGTTAAATAAGCAGGGAGACAATGTACAGCCTTGTCGTACTCCTTTCCCAATTTTGAACCAATCAGTTGTTCCATATCCAGTTCTAACTGTAGCTTCTTGTCCCACATAGAGATTTCTCAGGAGACAGATGAGGTCATCAGGCACTCCCATTTCTTTAAGAACTTGCCATAGTTTGTTGTGGTCGACACAGTCAAAGGCTTTTGCATAGTCAATGAAGCAGAAGTAGACGTTTTTCTGGAACTCTCTAGCTTTCTCCATAATCCAGCGCATGTTTGCTATTTGGTCTCTGGTTCCTCTGCCCCTTCGAAATCCAGCTTGCACTTCTGGGAGTTCTCGGTCCACATACTGCTTAAGCCTGCCTTGTAGAATTTTAAGCATAACCTTGCTAGCGTGTGAAATGAGCGCAATTGTGTGGTAGTTGGAGCATTCTTTGGCACTGCCTTTCTTTGGAATTGGGATGTAGATTGATCTTCTCCAATCCTCTGGCCATTGCTGAGTTTTCTAAACTCAGTCTATGCAGCACAAAGAGGTCTAAAGGTCAACCATTTTGATGTTGACACAGCCTATTTAAATTCACCATTGGAAGAAGAAATTTATATGCAACAACCTTTAGGGTTTAAAGAAGGAAAACCTAGACAAGTTTACCGGTTGCATAAGTCCATTTACGGCCTAAAACAATCCGCTAGAAATTGGAATATTTTTTCTAAATAATGTGCTTGAAAGCTTGGGATTTAAAGGTTGTGTGGCTGACAATTGTTTGTATGTAAGAGGTTCAAATAATAAAAAAGAACTAGTTTCGGTTTTTGTTGATGATATGATTTACGTAGCTGAAACTGAAGCTCAAATTCAAACTTTTGCAAAACAGCTACAAAAACCTAGGGAAAATACATGAGTACCTAGGAGTACAAATCACAAGAATTGAGGATGGAAGTTTTCTGTTAAATCAAACAAGTAAAATTCAGCTACTACTACAAAGATTTAACATGTCTGAGTATAAAAGTGTACGGACACCTATGGAAGTAGATTTTATAAAAAGTGCTCAATCTGAAAATGATGTAAAGTTTGAAAGTCCTGAGTTATATCAGTCTGCTATAGGAAGCTTATTATATTTATCCATGTGGAGTAGGCCGGATTTAGCATATGCAGTTGGTATACTCAGTAGATCAGTTTCTGAACCAAAGAAACATGATTGGGTTGGAGTAAAATGTATTTTCCGTTATTTAAAAGGAACCACATATTTTTGCCTAAAGCTATCATCTTCTGGAACTGAACAAATTAGTTGTTTTGTTGATAGTGACTGGGCAAACTTGACAAACTTGACCAAAAATCAGTATCAGGTCTGGTCATCAAATTCGGAGACTCCTTGATAGGATGGAAATCAAGGAAGCAAGGTCTAATAACTTTGTCTTCTACCGAAGCTGAGTTTTGTGCTCTTTCGGAATTATGTAGAGAGCTAGAATATTATATTAGTTTGGTTAATGATGTTCAAGGAACGTGTGAGTTACCCATTACGGTCTGGGAAGACTGTCAACCCTGTATATCTTTGGCCAATACCAGAAATTTTAAATCCAGAACAAAACACATGGATATACGTTTCCAAAATGTTTGCCAACAATCTAAGAGAAATCTGATACAGTTAAAGTACTGTCCCACAGAAGATAACGTAGCTGATGGTCAAACCAAGCCTCTAACTTTTCAGAAACATAGTGATTTGTGCAAGCACCTAAATCTGGGAAGATATGAGTAAGATGCAGATGTTCAGTATTTAGACAATAGACTGGGAGGGGGTGTTGGATTTTTTGAATATGATTTGAGACATCTCAGCACTGTATATAGCATGCACAATAAAACTCGGAAAATCCAGGCGATGTGTGGAGTGCTTACTCGGGAGTAGCCAACCCCAGCCATCCATGACACTTATCTTTTGTCAAAACATTATTCACCTGATATTGTAACCATCCAGTCAAAGCCTCCTTAATTTCTTCAAATGGTTTTAATTTCCAACCTCTATCTGACTTTATCAACATTTCTTCATAAGTGGCCCTCCTCCTCTCCATATTTAACTTTTTAACTGTCAGCACCTCTACTGGTAAGATCCACCAAGGCGTTTTGGTCTCTAACAGCATCTTATTTATTTCCCAAACTTCAAATAATGACCTTATCACATGATTTGAAAAACCTTTGTGTGTTTTAATCTTTTCATACCATAGATAGGCATGCCATCCAAATCTGTTGTCGTGACCTTCTAGGTCTAACAAATCCGTGTTTTCCAGTGTTATCCATTCTCTTATCCAACAGAGACAGGAAGCTTCATAATATAACCGTAAGTCTGGCATGGAGAATCCACCTCTTTCTTTCCTATCAGTCAATAACTTGAATCTTATTCTTGGCTTCTTCCCCTGCCAGACAAATCTTGATAAGTTTCTGCCATTCTTTGAATTGACCTGTCCCTTTTATTATAGGAATTGTTTGAAACAAGAATAACACCTTGGGCAACACATTCATCTTAATAGCAGCTATTCGTCCCATAAATGACAACTTCATTCTGTTCCATATCTCTAGATCTTTCTTTATCTCCTTCCACACTGGTTCATAATTGTCATTAAATAAATTAATATTCTTTGCTGTCATCCAAATCCCCAAATATTTTACTTTTTTAGCCACTTCAATGCCATATTTTTGTTGAATTTCCTCTTTTCCTTCTTTGCTTAAATTCTTAACCACCATTTTTGTTTTCCTTCTATTCAACTTAAACCCAGCCAACTGTTCAAATTTGTCAATTTCTTCCAATGCTTCTGCAACACTTTCGCTAGGGTTTTCCAAAGTTAAGACCAAATCATCTGCAAAGGCTTTTAACTTAAATTCTTTTGCACCCAACTTAATTCCTTTAATCTTTGGAGTTTCTCTCAGTCTATTCAGCAATACCTCCAGGACCGTAATGAACAATAATGGTGATAGTGATGCTTGCTTGGTTTACTTTTGCAGTTCTCAAAACTGAATTTGACTCAGCAGAGATCACATGCCTCTTCTTCACAGCAAAAATGTTATAACATGAACAGAGTTGAGAAAAAAGACCTTAATATTATTGTTCTACAAACCTATGAATACAGAATCAACCCCTTCAGTGCTAACTTTCAAGAAGTTCAGTGAATAGAATAGAAACAATAGTTTTCTGATTGTTTGGAGTGGACAGTATTTAAGTTTTTCATGTGTAGGCTGGGCTGACAGTCTAAGTTTCTTAATATATATATATATATTGTTTTTGTTTAGCCAAATTAGTTAACAAGCATGGATGTTTGTTTAAGCAAATATCATATGCTGTAATGTTATTGTTTCAGTTGAATAAATCTATTTAAATTGTTATTATTAAGGTAATGATTATTTTTCTCCTTCCTAAGTACAACAGAAAAGTTGTCCAAATATGAATGATTAACCTATTAAACTGGGGGTAAAAAAACTAATATGAAAAGTTATTCTAAAAATCTTCATCTACTTGCATATTAAAGTTATACCAGCAAGAATTAGTCTTTATGTAGAAAACTATGATTTAAATCAAGCCTTACTGACTAGTGATTTAAATCAGTTTGATTTAAATCAAATCCACCCTGCAACCAAGTGAACATAGAAACAAAAAAACCTAAATAAATACATTAAAACCAAGAGGGGTAAACATTTAAAACTTCCTGTCCACTTTTAAAGGGCCACAGATAGTTAAAAGCCAAGGATCTGGTTATAGAGGAATGCTACTGCCTGGTGCCAAAGGATATATAATGATAGCACGAGGTGAGCCTCCCTGGGGAGAGCATTCCACAAATGGAGAGCCACCACCTGGGCCTCTTGCAGAGGGGGCATATGAAGAAGGGCCTCAAGTTATGAATGCAGGGTCTGGTCCTTGAGGCACAGCAGCCCTGAGGCATTTAAGGCTTTATAGGTCAAAACCAATACTTTGAAACTAATTGGCCACCAGTACATTTGGGACAGCATTGGTGTTATATGCTCAAATCATCTTTCCCTGGTGAGCAAGCTGGCAGCTGATTCTGCACCAAATGAAGTTTCTGAACGGTCTTCAGAGGAAATCCCCATTTATAATGCAATGCAATAATCTAACCTAGAGGTTACCAGAACAGAGGTTAGGCTATCCCTGTTGAGATAGGGATACAGCTGGGCCACCAGCCAAAGCTGATGGAAGGCACTCCACACCACCGCCACCACCTGAGCCCCAAGCAACAGCAATGGATCCAGAAGTACCCCAAAGTTGTATACCTGCTCCTATCGGCGCTTCGCACACGCACAGAAGAGGTGCTTCATTTACGGACTGCTTGGGGAGTGACCGGCTCCCCGGAACCAATTGCGTCCATAAACCAAGGTACCACTGTACTAAAACCTTGAATCGGGCTTGGTAACTCACTGGGAGCCAGTGTGGCGTTTCAAGACACTTGGGCACATTGGGTTGCACCACTTACCAGAATAGCAAGTGCATTCTGCAGTAGCTGTGGCCATCTTTTACACTAGCTGCAGCCCCACAAGAGTTCATTAAAGTACATTGGTACCTCGGGTTACAAACGCTTCAGGTTACAAACTCCGCTAACTCAGAAATACTACCTCAGGTTAAGAACTTTGCTTCTGGATGAGAACAGAAATCGTGTTCTGGCAGCGCGGCAGCAACAGCAGGAGGCCCCATTAGCTAAAGTGGTGCTTCAGGTTAAGAACAGTTTCAAGTTAAGAACGGACCTCCGGAACGAATTAAGTTCTTAACTAGAGGTACCACTGTGATCTAAACAGGAGGTCACTAGAGAATTGAAAAATTAAGATTAGCCTATTCTGGTCCAGTATATAGTGCTGTACACATTTTTCCTCCAATAAAAAAGTGATGCAGTACACATTTTTTCCTCCAACAGAGATGCAGGAGCATCAATGTGTGAAGCAAATCCAACATGACAAGATCAACACCAAAGCAGAGTGTGTATGACAGTTTTACATGTTTATGCAGAGGACATACTCTGTTCAATGGAACAGAGCTCTGCAAAAACTTGCAGCCTCGGAGAATGAATAGAACTTACATATGTATATAGGGTTATACTGAAGAACCAGAAGCAGGTTATAACCACATTACAAACATTAACCATTTTGAAATTGGATTAACTTCTCACTGATAAGTATAGCCGAAATTAGTCTTTGTGAAAAGACTTATCTTCTCTTCACATACTGTATATCCCTGCGTATAAGGCTACTTTTTAACCCAGGAAAACCTTCTCAAAAGTCAGGGGTCGGGTACTATACTGATCTAAAAAAGCACATCACACAAGGGGAAAGGACCAGGAAAGGACGAGGAAAATCAAAATCAAAACTTGGGGAGAGATCTTCCTATAATCTTTTTAAAATTAGTTTTTATTAAAGATTTTATAGTGAAAGAAAGAAAGTACAGTGTGTCTCCACGCACTTTCAATTCATAGAATCTTTTTCACAATTCATTTACCTTCGGTATGAGACACTGTTGTCGTATGCATTATGCGGTGGGGGAGGAAGAGAGGAGACACAGGGTAGATAGATAGGGGTATAATGATCTTTCATTCTATTGCATAGTGTTTGTGCAGCTTTTTGTATTAGTTTCATGGTTAGAGCCGTAGAACTGACCAGCGAAAACAGTTCTGGGGCAGGTGGTGCCCGATGGAGCTGGGCTTCCAGCAAAGCAGCCCTGCTTCCTATCTTTCCCACGGAAGAAGCTTGCTGGAATAGCTGCCCCTAGGTGACAGGAGAGGGGAGGCCTGGTGGAGCTGGCTGGTCACAGAAGAGCGCATGGAGCGAGTTCTGCCTCTCAGCTGGAATGGCTGCCCCAGAGGACATCTGAATCGAATCGAATATTTATTGTTGCAATCAAACGACCAGTACGAATGAAACAAAATAGAAAGCACATAAAACACATCACTCAAATGCGTACAACAGGCTAAAAGGGACTAAAATAAAACAAGGCAGACGCAAGCTCGTTCCAACTTCACGCGGAGTAGTATTTAATAAGTTATTTTATATGTGCCTGAACAGCGCCTATCAGCTTGTGATGCAGAGCATGCGAAAAGCTCCGAGAGATCCCTTGGTGCCGCCGCGAAAGAGGTCCCTGCGGCGGCCTCGCATCTCACCTGCCGCCCGCCGCGAATCCTGGGCGGGAGAGGCGCGCAACTGCCGCGCGGCTGAGGAGCCGGGACTCGACGCCTCCTCGCGGGCGGCCTCTAGCCCACATCATGCCCCGCTTTGCGAAGCCTCTCGAAGCACGAGCGGGCGTGAGGGGAGGCAAAGCGAAGGGAGAGAGGCCGCTAGAGGCTCCGTCGACTGCCTTCCTCGTACTCACCCACCAGTTCCTGAGGCAGCAGCAACAGCATCGACATCGCCAAGAGCCGGCAAGTCCGTAGAAACCCCCAAAACAGCAGCAGCATAACGCTGAGCTGAGGCGGCGGCGCGGAGAGTCCCTCATTGCGCATGCGGGAGGGGGGAGGCGGGGAAGAACGTTGGACAGGAACCGCGTGGCGGTGGCGAGGCGCGTGCCGAACGCTGCCCTCAGCTCGCGCTACGTTACCGGCCTTTCCATTTACAGAGAGGAAGTAGGTTTCCGGGTCCCTTGTTACATATTTTATAAGTGGCGGTCGAATGCCGGGTATCAGGACTGCGCATGCGGGCAGGCGGGAGGGAGGCGAGCTCGTGCTGGGAGTTGGGCGCGGTAGGAGGCGCCGCCCCCGCCCGAGAACGCGCTACGATTGGGTGGGATAGGAGAGGTGGGCGGTTTGGCTAAGGGCTGCGCCCCCTTTGCTCCGCCCCCCTGCTTCCCAGGCTACAGTAAAGCCGAGAAAATCCGGACACAAAGGTTGTTGCAGTTTTTTGTTTGTTTAGTTTTGCCCAAAGTTGTTTAGCTTTTTTTTTTGCAAATTTGTGTGTGTGTGTGTGAAAATCGCCTAAATTTAGACAGCCACACACTGGACAGCCAGTGTGGTGTACGGTAGTGGTTAAGAGCAGTGGACTCCTAATCTGGTGAACCGGTTCGCGTCTCTGCTCCTCCACATGCAGCTGCTGGGTGACCTTGGGCTAGTCACAGTTCTCTGAAGTCTCTCAGCCCCACTCACCTCACAGATTGTTTGTTATGGGGGAGGAAGGGAAAGGAGATAGGGTGTGACTTTCAAGCAGCAACAAACGCCCACAGAAATGTATATATCTGTACAAAGTAGTTTTATATGTCCAGAGTTTAGTATTGATCAAGATGTTGATCAAGACTATCACTTCATAAAGGGAAGACTGCATCATTCCAAGTCAAACATCTTTCCTACTACTGTCCACATCTGTAGAGTGACTTCATTGAGTAGACCAGTGAAATCTCTGAAACTTTTCCAAGCCAAACTTCTCTTGCAGACGTAGGCTCCATTTATGATACATACAGCTGTTTAATGAAAACAGCCACAACCGTCAAAGAATTTCAGTACCTGCTGCAATAAGTCAATTATGTCAAATGCAAGTTGGCTGTGAATTAAGAACAAAATACATAATTTTTAAATTTAATTTTATTTATAACAATTTTTTATTTCTGACCTTTCAGAATATTAATCCTACAAGGTAGTTTACAAGTAAAGTTACTGTATATTATATATTTTGAAAATACAAAAAAGTTAACATATCAAAGCCACAGTGAATATTTCTACCTGTAAGGAGCAGTGCAAAAACTGAAACATTAATGCGTTCCTCTTTTGAAGTGGCAAAATATTTGTATTCACTTTCCAAGCAGTGATTGTGTCAAGTGGTCCAAAGAAGCAGGTATATTTGTTGGCATCTGTTCATCCAGTTACTTTCACCTGTAATTTAGGTGAGAAAAACAGTAGCAGTATTCAGTAAATGTTCCTTTTATTTACAGTGAATTTGCACTATTTCATCCAGGCACAGTTCACCTTGATGATTCTAACTGCTAATGTATTCATGAAGCTAAATCTGGTTACTTCAGAATTCCTTCTCAATGAGAGACCTCCTAAATGCTGGAGTAAGTGCCACATGAACAGAAGCAAGGAATGATGATGGGGAATCCAAAGAAAGAGTCCCAGGTCTGAAGGGATATGGGGCCACTATTTAGCAGGTCTGAGTATTGTCAATGCCTCAACAGCTGACCATCTTGGAACCATGTGTGTGCCCCCTTAGGATTCCATGACAGACGAAAGGAAGGATATGAATGCAAGAAACTAAATAATACATATAAATAAATAAATACATTTTATCTTGCTGCATACAGTTATCTTTAGAACGGGGGCAATTTCAGAAGATTCAGGTATTGGTACATCTGTAATCCATAGCTACTGTGTTACTGCATGCTTTACATGCATATTAGGGTGATGGCTTTTTCATTCCCCCCCCCCAAAAAAATTATTTCCTGTAGCACAAATGGATGAACTTTTGACTATTAATGACTAAAATGAGGTATATTCCATTGAAATATTTAAAAAGGTTACGCACAAACCGTTTTTAATTTTTTTGTATGCCGTTTTACCATTTCATAAAATTGTATTAACAATTCTATATATATTTCATATCAAATTTGGACACAACACCACATTCCACAATGGAGAGTGTTCTTAGCAACATAGGGTATACAAATGTCACACCTGCGCAAGGTAAAAGCCCCTTTTTGGGACCTCAAAACTCAGCCGGCAGACCCTGCCGGACATGCTGGGAAAAGAACCTACAGGAGAGGTAGCAAAACATCGTCCTCTAGCGGCGTCTATATGTTGTATATATGTAAAGCTTGGGTTCAATTTTATATCTGTTTACAGTGACTTCAAAAATGGTCAAAAAACTGATAAATAAAATTTTAAAAATCATTTTGTGTTTTTTTTAAAAAAAATAAAAATCATTTTGTGAGGTTTTTTTAAATCAAATCTCTTTGAAACTAAGATTTTATATAATCTTTAATGAAAGCTCATCAAATTATGATACAGGGAAATTAGGTTGTAGAAAAGTCATCACCCTAATGCATATCTAAGAAATAAAGGCATATTATCCCGGGGGGGGGGGGGGGAGAGAGAGAAGGGATTCAAATGTTGTGAGGAACCTGTGGCCTTCCAGAGGATGTTGAACTCCATCAGCCCCAATTGGCTTGGTCAATGGTCAGGGATGATGGGAGTGTAGTACAGCAATATTTAGGATCATAGTTTCCCACCCCTGTTTTATAGCATTGGACTCTGGGTCTCCTTTTTAACATTCAACTGGGACATTTTCAATGTGGACAAAATGGTCTAAATCAAAGTATTACCTATTACTGCAAATACGAAGCCTTTTTCAGAGTTGGATCATGCTACTTGAAGGTGTGGACTTTCATATATTCTGCTGCTTGCAGGAGTATATTTACTTAAGAAATAGGAAGAAAACAGTATTAAAGAATCAAGTAGAAGAGTTCGGGATTCAAATAAATAAATAAACTTTTTTAAAAAAATTAATGCCTGGGATCCAGAGTTCCTGTGAGTGGAACTCTGTTCATAGGACAATCCAGCTGGAGATGGGGCAGGAGGGAGGGAGGTGATTTTTGCTGCACAGATTATCCTTTCCTCAGATTCTTCTAACCCCATTATCTTTCCAAACATGGAGATGTGGCTGTTTGCCAAGATAACATCTAATTCTTCAAACTACTGAAAGATCAGTGGAAATTTACAGAAGTATGAAATCTTGACAAGCCCTGTTAATGGGGGTTCTATTTTAAAATATATCTTGCAGAAAAAGAAAATAATTTTAAAGATCTAGCCAATGTTCCTTTAATTCCAGTGCAAAAGAAATGAACAATCTGATGAAGCAGGTGGGTTGATGCAAGTTATTGCCCAAAACATATCGAGGGCACCAGGTGGAACAAGCATCCCCAACCTGCGGCCCTCCAGATGTTTTGTCCTACAACTCCCATGATCCCTAGCTAACAGGACCAGTTGTCAGGGATGATGGGAATTGAAGTCCAAAACATCTGGAGGGCCAAAGGTTTGGGATGCCTGTGGAAGAGGATGGCTAATATCACCCCACGGCCATTCTCCCAAAACAGTGCACTTGCATTTGTGTAAAAGGCTATGGCTTTTGTCCTGGTAGAGCTGAAAGACCGCTTGTACTTTTGTGCAGGGGTTGGGACACGGATCGGTCTGCAAATGTGTGTAACTTAGTACCAAGTAATACAAATAAGTCATAAAAATAAAGTAATGTGACTTACGCTTTGTTCCGCTTCAAAACAATTACAGTTACACAGAAAGCACCAGCAACAACCAAAAGAAGCAAGGCGCCAACCAGAGAGCCTGCTGAAACAAAAGAATGAATAATGTTTGTATCCCGTAGTTGCTAATAGCAACATTATAAAACCATAATATTTTGGAAAACAAACATAAAGTTCTTTAATAAAAATACTACAATAATTCACCAGAAATCATTTACACAGAATCCGAAAGAACCATTCTAAAAATTAACCCATTAATTGGCATGGTTTTCATTTTTATATCCGTGACAAAACATCTTTCTAATATCATAGTCAATAATTTTGCAACCTTTATTTGAAGACAGCTATGAGCTAATTACAGTTTCTTGAATCTTGAGCTATATATTAGATTTATGAATATGAATGAGTGCTCTCTCATAAATTCTGACATTTACAAAAATGTTTTGGGGTTTTGATAAATGTTCATTTAAATTCTAGATTAAATTACATATTTTTAAACAAGTTGAAATCCTAGCTTACCTAGAATTCTGAATATACTGTAACTGTTTAGGATTAGGTTGAAAGGGATAAGGCAACACAATACAACATATCTGCTAGAGTCATGGCATGTTTTGACTCTGTTTCTGACAAAATAGCTGAATAATAAAAGTGGCCATCTGAGCTTCTTCCATGTTTTTTTTTTAATGGAAACCTAGAACAGCTCTTATAACTGTACTCAAATGTGTAAGACATGGTGGTGGTGATCTTTGCATATCTTCTGTATTACTTACCTGAGAGCCAGCATAGTAGGGGGTTGAGTGTTAAGAGGGTTGGATTTGGAAAGGGAACGTCAGGTTTGAGTAACTAGTCAAATTACTCTGTCATGTTAAAGTACCTCACTGAGTTATTGTGAGGATAAAATACTTCTCTGAGCTTGTTGTTAGAGTAGAATAAAATACATTTAAAATACAGTACTGAATACATTTGTCTTTGAAGTAATATGTAACAATGAGAGGGAATAGGGACACAACATTCCTGGGATAGTGGAAGTGGAGTTGTCCCCTTCCAAATACACTGCTTCAGATGCCAATCCATCATCATCATTGTTGCTGTTGTTGTTAAAACTGTATACCGCCCTTCATCTGTAGATCTCAGGGTGGTTCACAACATACAATTACAATAATAAAAACACAAATTGCATAATGAAAATAAGAACAAAAACAAAAAAAAATCCCCTGTCCCATATCTCTCAAATGTAAGTAATACCGGTAGTGCACCCCATATTAGTGTACAGTGTACCTCGGGTTAAGAACTTAATTTATTCTGGAGGTCTGTTCTTAACCTGAGGTACCACTTTAGCTAATGGGGGCCTCCTGCTGCCGCTGCACCGTCAGAGCAAGATTTCTGTTCTCATCCTGAAGCAAAGTTCTTAACCCGAGGTACTATTTCTGGGTTAGCGGAGTCTGTAACCTGAAGCGTCTGTAACCTGAGGTACCACTGTACCCTTCTAAATGTTTCTTTTCTACCTGCTACCTTGGTGTTTTGCCAAGCATGCTGCTACCACCTTCTCTTTTCTCAGTAATCCTGCATTGCCTCCATTGCTGTCACAATGCAGCACTTGAGTTTGTTATTAGTATACAGTAGGTGATTCTGGAAAATATGTGCTAAACTATGAGACAGAAAATTAGCAAAGGCTGGACCATTAAGGAAAATGGGGAATTGCCCCACCAACCTCAGTCTACCCTTAGCTGGCCCCTGTCTGCCTGCGTTCTTACAGGAGGTGGCAGCAGCTATCAGCTTCCTCCTCCTCCTCTGTGTTCATAGAATTCAGTAGTGAGGAGGATGGGGACAAAATGGATCAGTCGGTTCAGCCTCTCTTTGGCTCTGGCTCCACCTACAGTTGGCCTCTCTCTCTGTCTTTCACCCTACCAGTCCCAATTAGCATCAGCCACCACTGGCACTAATAGGCTTAAGCTATTCTATATATGTTTTGTGGAGTTGTAGCATCCTACATTTATTAAGAATCAGATGGAATTCTCTGGAAGTTACTTACCAATGCCTGTGGCTATGGAGACATAAAAACCTAAAGTGCAAAATGAAACACAAGGAATGAACTGTATTACTATAGAGCAAGAAACATGAGTAAAAATATTTGAGTGAAAGCTTTCTAAGCACATAGTTTTATAATTAAGAAACTGATTTATCTATCAAATAAAACTTAGAGTAAATATGTTGGGGGATGTAACAATGGCAGTAATTGCCAAGCAATGCATGATTTTTTTTATTACTGAGGAAATATATTCACCATAGGAAACTTAAATAAATGTCCACATGCCAGTCAATTGATCAATGGTCTCTTAATATGCCATTTCACTATTATTATGTCACTAATGAGTAAATCAAGCGTGACCAGACTTTGGCAAGTTTAACAAGTCTACCAAATACTATAGGAAATATACTATCCTTCTGCACACACGCACACACACACACACACACACACACACCCTGGCAGCTTGGTATCATTTTGCCTCTAGCCTTTTATTTATTTCCAAATATATTTATTGATTTTATAAAACTGAGAAAAATAAAACATATAAAACACAAAAATACAAAAAAATCACATAAAACACAAAATTACAAAATACAAAAAGAAAAACAACAACCATATTTAACGTTCATATATCGTAACATTGTTGACTTCCTCAAGTCCCTCCTTTCTGCTTTTCATTGTATGTCACCCTTAGTAATTTCTATATCATACTTCAATCATCTTATTATTATCTTAACTAAGTAATTTCTATATCATATTTCAATCATCTTATTTTTATCTTAACTAACAAAAATTCACCTCATATTAATTCTTTAACAACATTCAACATCTTACCCTTATATCTAAATCTTAATATACTACAATACCTCTACAAATCCTCCTCTACAAGCTCCCTGTACTTCCAAATCTTATCTTAAACGTTTCCAATATTGCAATTATTTCTTAAATAAACTTTAAATTTCTTGTCTCTAGCCTTTTTAACTGTGGACTGAACAGCAGCTCAGTAAAGGAGAACAGACAGGATTCAGGCCTACTGGCCCTCCCATTCTCTCCAGACATGAAGCATATTCTTGATGTATGTGCCACTTGTGGTGCCCAGAGGAAATCAAGACAGGGCTTTATTGTGGAATAAAGTCATTAGCTTTTGCTGATATTTTCTAAATTCCCTTGCAATACAAATCTTTCCATCAATACAATACAAACTTCAATCAATACAAACTTCAACGAAATTCAAATTCGTCATCTACAGAAACCCTTCCTTTCTGTTGCTCACCTTGGTTACAAACTGGCACAGGAGGATCCCATGTGAAATCAGGCTGACACTGAATGCGAGAACTGCCTTTCAAGACATAACCATCCTCACATTCCAGAGTCACATTAGTTCCGATCTGAATCACAATTTCTGATTTTTCCTTCTTGCCACCAGAAATCTGTGGGAGTGTGCAGCCTACTGCTGAAAATCAAAGATAATGAAAAAGGCGTATCAGGAAAAAAAGGTGATGATGGGAATTATCTAAAATTTACAAATACTTTTTGATAATTTACTTTTGCCCCTGTGACTGATAAACTTAATACAGTAATAAATTGTGAGTTTAGACAAACTGTAGAAAACCCTTTTTTCTCTTCCTCTAGATTGCATGGCTCGGCTCACTTGTCCAAGTCATCTGTTGCCATTTTCTTTTAAAGCATATATTTTAAAGCAAAACACTGATCATGCGTCTTACAGTATCGGGGCCTGCAAATTTCAAACCCTCCTTATTTTGGCAGTAGGAACTAAATTTGGAAATAATTTGGGGGATGGAGAAGTAGCTATCTGGAACGCTCATCAGGCTTGTTCTTGTAATTAGAGTTGCAGTAGCAGCTATTCTGAGAGGACCTCAGAAAAGGAAGACAAAATTGGATAAACTGGATAAATACTGCTGGCCAACAGAGGCAGCTAGGGTCCTTTATGGCTGTGGAGAAATTACCGGTACATACACACTTACATTCACAGTGTGGGACAGGAAGACTCCACACACCAGATGCTGTGCAATTCAGTGTTGCCTCCCCTATTAGTACATAACCAGGTTGACAGCTGTAATTTACAGATTTCCCATTGGTATATTGTATTGATTCTGGTGCACTGTAATTTCCATGCTGGACATATGGAGGCGAGGGGCACTGTATCACTGAAAAGAGAAATAGAAAGTAATGTTCCTCTGCACTAGTCAGTAAGTGAGAGAGAAAATATCTCCAGCAATATTATACATAACCTTCTGGACAGAATCCAGAAAGGATTTGCATTTAATCAGGAATTCCAAATTCTTGCCATGGTTCTCAAATGAATGGAACATTTCAGAGCATGTTATTTGCCCAAACTCATGCCTGCTGCCTTAAAAAATAGAGCTCAAGTTCCAGGTGATGCCCATGCTGGTCTTTGGGGGTGGTGGGGTGCTGCTGCTGCTACAATAGATTTGTGACACATTAAGTGATACCTTGCACTCTGGGTTCAAGAAATATTTAGAGAGCGAGAGCTTGACAATATTGCAATAAATTTCACTGGTGATTCAGAGGTCTAACAAGTTAAGCTAGGTATGAACTCTGACTACCTTCCTTGAAATCCTTGATGCCTTGCATTACTGTATGTAATTGTTGTATATGCTGTATGTTGTGGTTTGCTGTTTGGCAAAATGCAATGAAATTCTTATGGCCTTTGGTTAATACAATAAACTCTTTGGTTGGTAATATACATAATAAATAAACTTTCAGAATATAGTATCTAAGTCAGGAGTCCAGCCTTTAAATTGTGCAGTAGTTTGGTTTGAGCCCTTCCAAAGTTTTCCTTTTCTTTCTATGCTTTCTCATTTTCACTGTATCTGAAGAAGTGTGCATGCACACGAAAGCTCATACCAAAATAAAAACTTAGTTGGTCTTTAAGGTGCTACTGAAGGAATTTTTTTATTTTACTTCCTTTTCTTGTGTATTCAATAGCTGTACCAGTGATTATTTCTATACTTTTAATAAATAATTAAGTACAGGAGCCTAACATAATATGCCTGAAAAAGCAGAAGGACAGCTGTTGCTTAAATTAAATTAAATTATGCTTAAATTAAATTAAATTAAAGCATGCTTTAATTTACTACTGGCACCCACTGCAGTACAGTCAATAATATGTTCTGAGTATTGACGTTACAGTAGTAATTTAGGGTCTCAGTCACAGGCACCCCTGCCCTGGCATAAAGTGTTCCAGGACCCATAAACATTTTCAGAAGGGCATTAATCCATACAGCGGCCTCCCAAGATGTAACCTTTCCTAATCTGGCTGAACTTTTGTGGAGGCATTGTCCAACACCCTGGTCAACTTGGCAGGACTTCCACTGATAAAGCAAGTGCTTGCTTTCACCACTTGCCAATCTGGCTTTGTCTTTCCTAACGGACAGCTCACATCCTCAATTATCCTATGCAAAACAAAACTCTGTATGATACATTTCCAAAATATGTGCTTCCAGTTTGAGGCAGCACTAATGTAAGAATGTGTCTGAATCAAAAATTTTCCAATGAAGAGGGGAACAATAATGGGTAAACATCGAAACAAAATTTAGTAGCTTGCACTCTTTGAACAATTCTGAAAGATCCTGAAATCCAGAAACCTACTTTTGCAGTGAGGAGCAGGGGAAGACCATGTGCCAGATGGTGTGCAATAAATAGTTGCCTCTCCATTTAGAGAGTAGCCAGGCTCACACGTGTATTTCACAGACATTCCACTAGTAAACACTGACAGTTCCTGGTGGCTGTGATCCCCATTTTGGATTTTTGTGGGTTGCTGGCATCGAATCTCTGACAGGATAAAAGACGAGGAAGCTAGGAAAAAGTAAATAAGATTCTTGACCCCAAGGAATCATAATTGTTATCTATATGCAGATAGTATCTCGAATGACCTAATTCAGTGCACTTGATTTCTCTTTCCAGCTACAGAAAGATGTAGGGGCAAGTAATTGTAACATTCTTCACCATGGGAGGCAGAAATAAACCCCTAAATTATGGCACCCTATGCCCAAAGCTTTCACTATACGCTGAAGATGCATGTCTTTACCCTTTGATTTTGTGGGTCACATCTCTCTCTCTCTTTTTTTTTTACTGAATTTGTACTGTTCTCTTTCATTTCTACTTATTTTACTTGTTTTATCATTGTAAGTGCTTTATTTGTTTTTATAATTGTATATTACATTGTTTTAACCCTTCCTGAGTTCTTATGAAGAGTGGGTAAGAAATATAAGAGTTGAATAAAACACCCATTGCACCTCTTCTTTCCCCCCATAAATACAGGTATGTCATATCTTTTAATAAACTGACTTCAATCCAATCAAGGAAAAACAGAGAAAATTATTGATGTGGGCACACACTGTGACAGGGATGAGGGAACCTCTGGCCCATCAGGTCTCTCTATTCAGCCCCAGGCCAAACTCCTCACTTCACTTATAATATTGGCACTGTCCTTCAACTGAAATGGGTGATATGTCTCCAATGTCCTGGCTCTCACTGGAAGAACTACAAATCGGGGTATGGTTTCTGCCAAACCTTTAATGCTCGTGTAAGAGAGAGGGCTTGCAGAGAGCAGCCCACTCTGCTTACTTCCATCAGATGGGAGAGCAGCAGCAAGTCTGGGAGTTTAAATCAGGAACAGGAAGGGTTAAGACGGGTCCAGGGCTCTGCAGAGTCCTGGTGGCTCAGCTCCAGGTTGGTAGCAGGGAAGCAGGGGAGGAGCTAGCTTCAGCAGGGGCTGGGAAGGAGGTAGACCGGCACCTCAGGAGCCTGGTTTGGGACCACAGAGGACCCATAGAGCAAGGAGGAGGGGCGTTGGGATGCCCAGTCTTAAAAGGGGGGTCAGAGCCCACGAGACGCCATTGTGGGCTTCTGCCCCATGCAGAGCAGACATGATTTGAGACATCTCACCACTGTATATAGCATGCACAATAAAACTATGAAAATCCAGAGGATGTGTGGAGTGCTTACTCGGGAGTAGCCAACAGTACACCCACCTGTGACAGCTCGTATTACTAGGACACCTAAGCACTTCCATTTTCACCTTCACTCCCTTTTCCCTCCACCCTCCCCCTTCCTTTTCTCAACTTTCCTTCCCACACAGATCACCTCCATTTCCATACCTTACATTTTATCCTGTTATGCAGCCCCCTTTGCATACAGTCACGCCCACCTACCCACACATACCATTATTATGTTCAACTCTTCCCTGACTCCTCTTTTTCCAATTCTCACTTGCACACAGACCACCCACCTCCATTTCCACACTCCTCCTCCCATTTTGCAGGTCCCTTTATGCCCAGAAACCATGCTAATACATGTAAAGATGAATAGCACTTTAAGAGTCAGCCTATCAGTCAGTTCTTTACACAGAGTTTAGTTCAGTTGATGGATGTTGTAAATAGATAGGTATTGCTTTCTAATAAAATATACCTTTTAAATTACTACATTAAATCTGGAACTTCATGTTTCAGACAACACATGGTAACCATAGCTGCCAAGTTATCCCCTTTTTTAAGGGATTTTCCCTTATGCTGAATAGGCTTCCTCGCGAGAAAAGGGAAAACTTGGCAGCTATGATGGTAACAGGAGTGAAACATGTGATTGTGGAATTGCAGTTTGGAATATTTGAAGTGAGAACAACAGAGCCTTTCCTAACTCCCTGGAAACTGCCACTTTCCCTCACTCTGGGTCACCCACTGTTCACTCTACTCACACTTCTGCCATAGTTTAAGACCATTTATTTTCCCCACAGTTTCCTTTACTCAAACTTCTGCTCTTGTTTAAAACCACCAGTTTAAAACCCATGTCCTCTTTTGCCATCGTCCCCCATGCGGATTTCATGCAAATCCACGATTGGGATGCAGGACTACACATCCTCGAATGGGGGCTGCCTGATGATAACCTTACATTTTTATATAGATAGCAAGAGACCTAATACTCAATATCATCCTATATAATAAAGTCCCTGTGTCTCTGCGTCCAGTCCCTGTGTCTCTGTGTCCGCACTACTGCGCATGTGCCCCACGGACACAGGGATTGGACGCAGAGACTGGACGCACGCACGCGCTCTCCCCCCAACCCCTCTGCCTACCGTTTACCTACCTGCGGCCGCCAACTGCCGCTCCCCGTGCGAGCGAGCGCGCTCCGTCTCCACGCAGGCGCACTCACTTCTAAGCAGCAGGAAGCCGAGGAAGCTGAAGTGGCAGTGGGCGCTTTCTTGGCGAAGGCAAGCAGGTGGGCTGTCTGCCCACTTGCCTTCACCGAGGAAGTGCCCGCTGCCGCTTCGGCTCAGCAGCAGCAGCGCCTCCTCGGCGAAGGCAAGCAGGCAGACAGCCCACCTGCTTGCCTTCGCCGAGGAAGCCGAAGGGGCAGCGGGCGCTTTCTGGGTGAAGGCAAGCAGGCGGGCTGTCTGCCCGCTTGCCTTTGCCGAGGAAGTGCCTGCTGCCTCTTTGGCTTGGCGGCAGCAGCGCTTCCTCGGCGAAGGCAAGCAGGCAGACAGCCCGCCTGCTTGCCTTCGCCAAGGAAGCCGAAGCGGCAGCGGGCGCTGAGGGAAGCCGGCTTTGGCTTGGCGGCGGGAAGAAGGGGAGGAATTCCTCCCCTTCTTCCCACCACCGCCAAGCCAGTCCCCGAGCCGAAGTGCGGCGCGGCGGGGGCTTTTCGCCATTTGCCTTCCCAGAGCCAAGGGGGAGGCAAACGGTGAAAAGCACCCGCCGCGCCGCACTTCGGCTCGGGGACTGGCTTGGCGGTGGGGGCTTTTCGCTGTTTGCCTCCCCCCAGGGCTTCCCCTCCGTTCCCGCCCGGCTAGCACCCGTTTACTTAATGGGCTGAATGACACTAGTAATATAAGAAATACGGTATAGTACAGTACATATAGGCTGTAAAGTGGTTCTCAATGTTGTCAGCACTGCATGCCACTTTTATTATTAGCACTGTTATCCATCTGGAAAAGCGAGATGAGCGCGCAACCCCAGAGTCGGTCACGACTGGACCTAATGGTCAGGGGTCCCTTTACCTTTACCTATAATTGTTTTATTATTTTATTATATTTTAATAGTATCATTGTTATTCATCTGGAAAAGCTAAATATATCGCAACCTACGTTGTTTCCTTTTACAATGAGGAACAGATTGATCCCATGTTCCAGAAGACAGACAGTGTATTGTCGCAGCTCCAGTAAGAATGTAGTCAGGGTCACAACGATACGTCACAGAGGAGCCATAAGGAAAATCTTCCAAACCTTCAGGGTCACGTTCCCCATTGGCAATTGCTTGAGGTGCTGGGCATCCTGTGGAGAAATGTTTCAATGCAGAACTATCATCAGAGATTTTACTTAGATCTGTAAGACCTAAGCCAGGACAACTGCACTTTAGGCAGACATGCATTAACTACAAGGGCTACTGAATTGTACAGAGTCATGTGCACATCTATGGATCAGGGACAGTGGTTGTACAACTGAATGAAAATAACCTTTGCATTTTGGAAGTTTAGTCCAGTTCACAGTGTTTGAGCCTTCCAAAATACAGGTAACCAGATACTCTCCATCGAGGGAATAACCGGCATCACAAATGTATATTACAGAACTCCCATAGGTGAGGTCTTCTCCTATATTCTTTCCATGTACAATGCTTGGTGGAGGTGGACAACGCATTACTGCAAAAAGAAAAGAAAAACAGAAGTAGATATAATGATGCTAACTGAGAATTCCCAAGTATCACTTGCTCTGTGTTTTTAGCCAACAAGGATAGGCAGGGAAATACAAACCTTCACACTGGGGTAAAGGCTGACTCCAAGCTCCAGAGGCTGTACACTGACTGGAAGCCTTGCCACGTAACAAGTAGCCACGGTCACAGGTGTAATTTACGTATCTTCCTGTAGCAAAATGAGCTTCCCCGTGGCCATTGTGATCGCCATTTGGAATAGGCAGAGGAGGGGGACACTGCAATTCTAAAGCAAAACTATATGAGCATCAAGCTTGTCTCAAAGCAAGCTTTTAATCAACTCATGGGTGCAGTAGAAACCCTCCCAATTCTTGATCCGAGTATCACAACTCCTTCACTATAGTAGATTCTACTTTAGAAAATAAACAAATAGAAAAAAGTAAAAATAAATAAATAAAACATTTACCTCAAGGCATCATAATTGCTTCCTATGTGCAGATAGGAATGAGCTAAGCTGGTACGCTAGATTTCTCCAAGTCACATGATACAGAAGCTCTTCCTGTAAGCCATTAAATGTCCACAGAGATCCAGGTTCAGAGAAAGTATTCCTGGTTCAGAGGTGCTGACATTGTTTTAAAAGGGCACCATTGTGTGAACTCGTCTTGTGTGAACTACTGCCTTTAAGGCAGCATGTACTGTGCCCTGTGAAAAAGGCCACCAGTGCCAGCGAACAGGAATATGGGGATTAAAGCACAGAAAGTTGGTTCTGAACTTGTGGGTCAGGTAAAGCCTGGGCAAAGACAGGACATCTGAAGCAACTAGTGGTTGTTCCCAGATCTAGGAACTCCTAATCCACAGTCTCTGTCCAACCAGGATTGAGTGCATCTCCCTTCCTTTACTAGTGATATTGCCTATTGGTTGGATTTCTATTTCAAAATTCAGTTCAATCAATTAAAAGCAGAACTTGTTGGGTTTTCCCCTCTTGTGTTTAAGGGAAGGGCCTTAGCTGAACTGTAGAACATTTGTTTCATGAAGATTCCTGACTTCTCCAGGTAAGGCTGGAAATGCCCCTCCAAAACACAACTGTGTGACTCCATTTAAGGCAGCTTCCCATATTCCTAATTTGGGAGGGAAGTACGCCGGATTTTCTTTTGTGGGAGTGTTAGATAAGTTGGTTAGATAAGTTTGTATGTTTCATGGCTCATATCTGGAAACTCCCAAGGAGGACCTCAACAGATTTAACTACGGTAACTTTTTTGCTTATCACAGAAAAATGAAATCCAGTCAAAGTTGTGCTTAGTACCTACCCCTTACACAGATGGGTGTGGGAGAATCCCATGTGCTGTCAAACTGGCACTGAATTGTATGGTTGCCTTTCAGGATATAGCCAGAGTCACATTCAAATGTAATTGTCTCTGTGGGCTTAACTTGCCCTATAGATATTGTTCTTCTTCCATTCTGAATTTTTGGACTTACACAGCCAGTGACTGCAAAGGAAAATATATGTCAGCTGCAATAAGGAGCATATTGTAGAACCGTTTTCTTAATACGTTGAATGCAAAGCTCAAAATTTATATTATTATATAAGGCTCTTTATGGATCAATAGCAAGATATCAATAGCAATAGCAAGATATCAATAGCAATGTACAGTTTGGAGTTAGAAAGTCTCAGCTTGGACTGCCTAGGAACAGCAAGGAAATGAGAACCAAAAAAGAAAAAAATGGTCACTCCATTGGTCAGGCCTTGATCCATTAATGGAGCTGTATATATGTGGCTCACACATAATATTTGAGATGCCCCTCCCTTAAGGACTTAACTGGAACTATAATTTTCAATGCAGAAATAAGGAACTTGTATGAACGTTCAGTTGCATTTTAAATCTGTTTTGTGGTTAGCCTATACAAAGCCAAAATGAAAATCCAGTGTAGCAGAATACTTGCATTCACAGCGTGGGACAGGGAGACTCCACACACCGGATGCTGTGCAATATATAGTTGCCCTTCCTATTAGCACATAACCAGGGTCACAGCTGTATTTTACAATTTTTCCACTGGTATATTGTTCTGATCCCAGAACCCTGTACTTTCCATGCTGGACTTTGGGAGGTGAGGGGCAATGTATCTCTGGAAAACAACAACAACAACAACAACAACAACAACAACAACAACAACAACAACAACAACAACAACAAGGGAAGAAGGTATTGTTCCTCAGCAAGACAGACAGAGAGACAGACAGGCGATACATCCAACAATAACATACATAAAAAGTCAGCTTCCTACATTAGATCATAGTACAGTGTGATTAAAATTGGTTTAAAATGCCTTCACTTCAGTTTTTAAACATTACTGTATTAAACAACTTTAGTTGTGTGCTTGTTATTTCCCTTTGTGTTTTTGATCTTTGTTGTGCATACAGCAGTAGTTGTTGCATGCATCCATAGCTGCCCACTTAAACTTCAGCCATCCCTATGAAAATCAGAAGTGCATAATTTAAATGTTTTAGGTACTATCCTCCTGATAGCTACAGGGATGGTAAGAGAGCAACAAGAATAGTGGGTTTGCAAAAGGACAACAGCAATGCATACTCACAAAATCACCCACCTCCACAAACACGGACTTAATGGACCAATACAACCAACAAAGCAACAATAAAACATGTCGGGTGGGGGAGAAATATATACAGTTTTTATATGAAAAATGAAGGATGTTTTCTGAAGGGAAAAAAGCATGCAACACTCCATAAGAGGGTTAATGACGTGGCTACACTTCAGTCATTCAACAACAATAAAAAGAGCTCACAGAACCCTAACTTCTAACCCATTATTTGTAAATCACCAACTACTGCAACATTATTAGCTACAGTGGACAGAAAACAAGGCTGCCCCCCCCAATTTCTGCATACATATTTCAGAATTATTCTCAGTCCTGTCGGAACAACTGGAACTGCTGTTGAACATCAAGGCAACTTCCAGCTTCTCTGTACAGAGGAAGTCTTACGCTTGGGGGTTCATATTCCATACTTACAAACAATGCTGCTTACCTTTATATACTAAAATACCATGGACCTGCACCTCAGCATAAATGCAAATTCTGATCTTTCTGGTAAAGCAAGGTCCTTCCCTTCACCACCCAGATCTTGAGTAGCTTACACAGTGGAAAGAGATGCTTCTATGAGGTAGACTGCATTTCCACAGCAGGCTAAGAGAACTTTGAGTAGCCTGAGACTTCTCAAGAGATGTAGGAGCAAGGAACATACATCTAAACCTGTCCCATTTCATTGAATTTTGTATTCAATTAGCCGATTGATGAAGCTGCTCTCCCAAAAGACAAATGTTTATTATAGAAAGCAAAACACTCCTTGTACACATATGAAGTCATAAATTATCTATACTTTCTTATTTCCTTCCACTGCGAACTACCAGTATTTTTTTTTAACATATAGTGTGTCAGGAATGAAATATCTTTTGTAACAATGTTTTCAGACTCGTATGATTTGCATATGCTGCTTGAAATAAAAAGGCTGACTCACCTTTGCAGTTAGGCGCTGAGGAGTTCCAAGACCCGGATGCTGTACAAAAAATTCTGGCATCTCCTATAATGCTGTATCCAGGATCGCAACTGTATTCTACAAACCCCCCATTAGTAAAACCTTTTGCTTCCTGACTGCTGTATTTCCCGTGAGCGACCACTTGAGGTGGGGGGCACTGCACTGTTGAAAGAGAGGGTAAAGTATATCAGGGAGCTGAAAAATGAAAACTGTCACAAAATCTGGGATTGTGACTCAGATTACATCTTCCAAATGCTAGTGGATGGATATCACAGAGGACATAAAGCTGAACACAGTGCCGGATTTAGGGCGGTGTGTACTAATGTGAAGTTTCAGTGAGCCTAATATACTATAAATCCCAAGAGGGGTGGACCACTTCTCTGAATCACTGTGGGTGGTGAGCTGCAGGCCCCAAGAGTAATTTAGTACCAAGCTAGAAGTTCCTAAAAGGGCAAATTCTGACCCAATCCCTGTGAGTGGCGATACTGTCTACGTAAGCAAGCAATTGCCAAGCAAGTCCAGCACAGTCAAAGTCTACTTCAAATAAGGAACCCTACCAAATAAATGAGGGGATTAAGAAAAGGAAGTTGAACAGAAAAGTTGCAATATTCCCAGAATGCTGGGGAGGGGAAAGTTATTCAAAAACCACAGTAATAGAAACTCACTAGAATCTAAACTGCAGATCAGGAAAAGTACCACCAAGGAAAGAGGATGCCAGCATGGTTAAACAGCAGAGTCAAGGAAAGTATTAGAGGCAAGAAGACTTCCTTCAGAAAGTAGAAATCTTGTTCAAATGAAAATAAAAAGGAGCACCAATTTTAGCAGAAGTGCAGGTGACAGTAAGGAACAAAGACCAGTGTTAACATCAGTATAGATGATAAAAAGCAATTATATCCTCTGTTGCTGAGATTGTACAAAATGTCATCTTAAATACTTTCACAACGTGGCAGAGGGCTGCTCCACTCTCCAGAAGCTGTGCAGGAAATAGATGCCTTTCCAACGAGTGAGTAACCAGGATCACAGGAATAATTTACAGACTTCTGAGAAGTAAACACTTCCCCAGAAAAACCATTGTGATTTCCATTGGGTATATCCAGAGGCAAGGGGCACTGTGATACTAAAAGAAAAACGAAATAGGAGAGAACATTCACAATAGCATATCAATGGCACATTTAACTGAAAATGTATTTAATTTTTTAAAAATATTTTTATGTATTTATTTAAATTTCTATGCCACCCTTCATCTGAGGATCACAGGGCAGTTTACAATATAAAAACGCAAAAATACAATATTACTACTTGTGTGAACATTTACTGCAGATATTCCTGCTTCCTTCTATAACTAAAGAACTATAAATGCTCCCTGATTATTGAAGTTGCGAGCATGTATGTATCCAACTCATATTCATGCTTGCATATATATGGATGCTTCGTATTTATACTTGCCCAGTTCACAGTGAGGTAGAGGAGGGTCCCATGTACCATCTACTTGGCAATGAATCTCTCTTGTTCCTGATATTTTGTAGCCAGCATTACAGTCTAAAGTCACCCTTTGGTTATATGTGTAGGTGTCTGAATAACCAGTTACTATCCTTCCATTCCTTACTTGAGGGGGTGGACACTGAGTCACTGAAAAGACAAAGTTTCAACAAGCATACAGTACTGAAGGTAAAAAGGGAAATACCTGTTCTCTGCATATCTGTGCGTTTAGCTGGCAGTATTATAGGCATGTGGATTGTGGGCTGATAGAATAGGGTGAGGAACCTCAGGCTCAGGGCCCAAATGTAGCCCACCCTGCTTCTCTATTTGACCCTCAAGTCTCTCCCCATGTTCAGGGCTGGATTAAACCTTAAGCAAAATAAGCACGTACTTAGGGCATCAAGGGAAGGGGGGCGCCATAAAAAAATTCAGTTGCTGGATTTACCATGGACCATATGGCACAGCTGAACCAGGTTCCACAAAAAAGGTTCCCACAGTAAGTGAAAAATGAATACACATGGACACACACAAATAATAATAATAATAATAATAATAATAATAATAATAATAATAAATTAGTAATAATGAATTAGTAACAATAGAGAGTAATGATATACATTATTCTTGGGAAAACCACAAAATTAGAATCTGGTAACTGGTAAACTGCCACTTGGTTCACTGAGGCTCATGTAATCGTTCTTATCTTGGTCATTTACGCTGTCCTGTTCAGTCACCCACTGAGAGTGAGTGCAGCAGTGTTCAGTACAGTGTTGCCAGATTTGGGGGGAGGGGGGGTTCCTTCAAATTTGGAGATTTTTAAAGGCCTTGGTGAGAATTGTTATCTCCACAGCTTTTCTTGGGGTGTGTGTGTTGGGGACAGCAAAATAAAAACCACATCACGATTAACTCATCAATTTATTAATTTCTCAGCTGAGCTTCAGCAATTTCACTCATGTGCATCGCAAGTTCAAGTGCAACAAAAAAATGTAAAAACAAGATTCAGTCACGCTGAACTTGATAAAATAATTGTAGAAGACAATGTTGAGTCTGCCTTTCCAAATGCAGACATTTGCTTTCATATATTTTAATATTAATAGTCACAATTACAGGTGAAACTCGGAAAATTAGAATATCTTCGAAAAGTGCATTTATTTCTTTTTTGTTTTTCTTTTAATTTTTACAAATGCTTTCTTTTGGAAATTCCACAGTAGTAAAACAAATAGTTACAATAATCAAAAAATAATAAAAAATAAACATCGCTATTAAATTTCATTAATTACATCCCATTTATAATTGACCCACCTAACGACAAATAATTACAATTACAACAAAGACTTGACATATCTTGCTTTGCATGCCATGCATCTATCTCATATATTGGTTTTACCTTTAAAGTTGCATTACTGAAATAAATGCACTTTTTGATGATATTCTAATTTTCCAAGTTTCACCTGTAGTCACAGACTGCTCAGCTAAGTGTTCATTTTCTCAGTTGAAGTATATTAAAAATCCCAACAGAACAGCTATGCAACAAGGCGGGCTGGATGCATTATCTCTACAAAGTATAGAAGCAGATGTGTTATGGAAGATTAGTTTTGAGGATCTGATAAAAGACTTTTCAATTAGAAAAAGCAAGAGAAAAGTAGAAGAAATAGTGGGTGGAAGGTGAGGGGTGTCAGTGGGGACAACGATGGAGTTAGGATTCCTGCCTTCTCTTTCCAGACATTAAGCAGGAGTTTCTTCGCCACTTCCCTACTCACCCTACCAAAGAACTGCATGTTTCACCTAAGGAGGAATGCAGATCTGATTAACAACTGGATTTTATATTTTCAGAAATGGGGTTGTTATGTTGGAACCAACCATTATATGTCTTTTCATCCCAGCAGTCCTAATTATAGTTGTAGGTAGGCATTGCAGCTTGTACAATACTTGGGGACATTTTGGTTTGCCCCAATATGAATCCCCCACCCTTGCCTTTGCATGTTTTTAGGAATACAAATAGCTAATGGTTCTTCTTGTTGGAAAGTAATACAGTAATGACTGCTGTGATTTTGCCAAATGTTCATGCTTATTGATTAACACAACTTCCTGCAATTAACAAAATGGGATGGAGAATATTTAAAAACACACCTCCACAATATGCACGGCCACTCCAAACACCATTTAATCCATCCTTGGTAGTACAGTAAATAGTGGAATTTCCCACAAGAGGGTGATGCTTTTCACAGGTGTATGATACAGCTGTCCCATAGAAGAAGTCATCTATATACATGCCACTGTGCTTGCCATGGGGAACATCTGGTGGTGGGGAACATGAAATAGCTAGAGAAAGGGAGAAGACAAACATAAAGCATAAATGATGTATTCTGTTTTCTAATTCTGATGGCTACTATTGGAGCCAACAGATGAAGTTAACAGCGTATGTAATATTAATGACATAGAATACAGCCAATAGTGAAGAAAATAATACAAGACACCCAGAGCTCCATAATCTGCCATGGAGATTACATGAAACACAAGAACTACAATGGCTACTTATAAATACCAAAATAGAGAGCTGAACTATTCTGTAAGACACATAAATTAGATAATAACAAGACAGAGACTGACCACTTTCTTTAGGCTGAAAGCTTTACCAGCTTAGGAGAAATACAACTGAGGAGCATACAATAAAGAAAGTATTTTTGTTGTTGCTGCAGATACACATCAGAAGAGAGAGGATTAATGCTCCTCAACTGGAATATTGGAAGGAACTTCAGTCAACAATGAGATTGTTAACTACAATTCTGTGAAGACAATTTAAGGGATAGTAGGTACCGAAATGCTAAGGCCAAAGAAAGTAGCAATATTACAAACATTGTTTTAATAGTGTAAGACTAGGGACGTGGGTGGTGCTGTGGTCTAAACCACTGAACCCTTTGGGCTTGCTGATCAGAAGGTTGGCAGCCGATTGGAAAGTCAGCGGTTCGAATCCCCACAACGGGGTGAGCTCCCATTGCTCTGTCCCAGCTTCTGCCAACCTAGCAGTTCGAAAGCATGTCAAAGTGCAAGTAGATAAATAGGTACTGCTCTGGCGGGAAGGTAAATGGCGTTTTCGTGCACTCTGGCACTCGTCAGTGTCTTGTTGTGTCATAAGCGGTTTAGTCATGCTGGCCACATGACCTGGAAAGCTGTCTGTGGACAAATGCTGGCTCCCTTGGCAAAAAAAACCAAAATGACCGCCACACCCCACAGTCGTCTTTGACTGGACTTAACCGTCCAGGGGTCCTTTACCTTTACCTTACCTAGTGTAAGGTGTAAGATATTCCATAATGGTATTCCAAAAAACGAAATTACTGCCATACACACAGTCGCCTTTGACTGGACTTAACCGTCCAGGGGTCCTTTACCTTTACCTTACCTAGTGTAAGGTGTAAGATATTCCATAATGGTATTCCATTATTCTCATGATTTCATGGATAACCTGATACTATATTCTGATACTCTTGCCACAGGATTCCTGTGCTTTATAACTTTGCCATGTGACTGTGATACTGATAATGTAGGTTACACCAGTTTCTGTTAGTCTGGCATCCATCTTGGAACCACTCCCAAGAGCACAAGCCTTGAACCTGTTAAATTCCAACTTTTTCTCAAGAAATACTTTTGCTTTTTGGCCACTAGGTGGCAGCCATATACTGTATCTTAAAGGTAAAGAGACACCCCCTAACCATTAGGTCCAGTTGTAGACGACTCTGGAAGAGCTGTAGAAGTGAACCACACCTACTAGTTATTCACTGATTGTCAATATTTTTGTGCCAGTGATGCTATTTTTACATAGCTAACAGTCAACCCTTGTGGTGGATGGGCCTTGAATCAGCCTCCTGGGGACCCAGAGGCCATTCAGAGCTGGGTGGTGTGCATAGCTGCCAAGTTTTTCCTTTTTTTAAGGGAAATTCCCTTATGCTGAATAGGCTTCCTCACGAGAAAAGGGAAAGCTTGGCAGCTATGGTGGTGTGTCATCCTATCAGGAGGGAGTGGAGATTTAAATGTAGGCCTGGCCCACTGATAAGGACAAACAGATTTGTATCTAATGCTGTGCCTGCCTCACTTCTGCCACCTACCCCGCTGTCTTTGGGGAAGCAGCACTGGCTGTGGCACTGGTTTGGGGCAAGATCTTGCCAAAATCTCACGAGATCCTAAGATCCTATGAGACTTTGGTAAGACCTTACAAGATATCCCCAGATGTTGGTGCCACTGCTTCGCGGGCATCGCCATGGCGCTGGCAGCAGGGTGCAGCAGGTGAATTAATCTGTGATATTACAAAAAGCCTTATTAGGTCAAGCATTGACAGTGACATGCAGTTGACAAATGGATTTGTCATAAGATCTAGTCCCTGTGTCAGTGTCTTTGTTATGTGGTCTGTCATTTAGGTTTGGAGGCTGTCTGTAAGTAGGCATGAGCCTACTGCCCAAGGCTGTGATATATGTAAGCCTATGAGAGGGAAATGTTATTGTTCAGGACGGGTTGTAGATAATTGATTATACATTTCAGTGACTTTAGCTGGATGTTGCATGTGACAAGTGATGTTCTCTTCTAGGTCTATCCTATAGTAGATTTTCCCTTGGTGCCAGCCTTGCCTTGTCAATCTGTTTACCTTGTCAATCTGTTTTCTCCCCCATTTCATTGGGTCCATTTTATACTCCGATACATGTCTGATGCCACTGTTTAAGTTGTGGAGTGATATGGGTAGAAGCTGAAAACATGTAAGTATGTGTAGTGGTCAGTAGCTTCCCATTATGTCCATTATGTAATTGCACAGCAGTGTCCGGAAAGTGAACTTGCATTGACTGATTTAGGCTCAGGTGGAGTAAAAGTTATTAAGTCCTGGTGGAACTTCTCAGTTGCCCTCTGGAAAAATGATAAATGTTAAAATGTGTTCTACTTACGCAGACAAATAGCAGTTTCACCAGTCCATGCTGCTTTTAGGCCAGATATCACACACTGTCTGAAAGATAGACCAACTAGCCTGTACCTGAATTGAGATAGAAGCAATTATGGATTGTCAACTTCTTTATCCCAGGATGCACAGAACTAAATGCATATCACAAAATGTATGCAGTGTGTTATTAGAGGTCACTGCCCACACACTTCTACTGTGCTTGCTGCGGGTGTGCTGGCTCCTCAATAAAACCGCTTTAAACAACTTGTAGCAGAGTTTCTTCCTGGCAGGAAGAACAAGAGACTACGAGACTTGTGCAAAATACTCAGTCAAGAGTTACCTTTATTTCTTGGCTGGTTCACAAGCATTTTAATTGCGACTATATACAAAACTATTTACATACATCTTTCCACCATGGTATAAACTCACAGCATGTGAGTACTCTTTCCTCCTGCAGGATGTTGCAACCTGCTACTTCCACTTTTTATTTTCATCCCCAGCTGTAACCATTCAGCCTAGAATATCACTCCTAACTATTAAAGAAAGATTATTTAAACCTACAAGCACCTTTTTCTGTTTCTTTGAGGAATGACTTCCTAATGTGTACCCATTCAGAACCAATACCAAAGCTGTATATTGAGTGATTATCACAGTAAAATATATTCTTTACAGACCAGAATTCTCTCTTCTGCAAACCCTGCAATTCCCACAAGCATGCTGATATCTCCCTCTATCTGTGGTTCTGTCTCCAATCCTACTGGTACTCCCCTCAGCAGATAGCATAGCTGCCAAGTTATCCCTTTTTAAAGGGATTTCCCCTTATGCTGAATAGGCTTCCTCGCGAGAAAAGGGAAAACTTGGCAGCTATGGCAGATAGCATTAGGCTGCAAGACAAGTTAATGCCTGGGACTGGCTAAATCTGTCCTGGTAGGGGTCCTGTTTCTTCCAAATCTGCATTACAAGAATAAATTGATTTATAAACCTTTTCCTGCATAGGAAGTTAGGTGAGGGGGGAAAGTTAACTCCAATGACTTTTTCTTAAATTGTTAAAGGAAGAGCAGCCCTACCAGAAAAAGTAACCCTATTGATTTCCTAATGCTTACCCTTCCTCGCAGGTGTAATTTATAGTAGAACCAAATAAAAGATCTTTTGTTACAATCAGCCTGCCATTATCTGGTTCTCCTGGATATCCACATGATTTTCCTGTCAGAAAAAAAAAAGCAAACCATACAGAATTTCTCCCTGGAATTGGTTTTAAAGCAAATTTAATTAAAGCACAAAGGAAGAATGGTGCAACTTAATTAAACCACTTATATTAATATAACAATCAATACAAGGATGGTAAGAGACTCACTTTTGCAGAACTCCTGAACTCCTGACCACTCCTGATTTCTTATGCACATAAGAGAGGCCTTCAATCCGGGATGCTTAGCATAGCCTGGACGGCACATGTATTTCACAACTGAGCCAACAGGAAAGGAATTATTTTCTTTATACTCATTGAGAAGTTCAGCAAATTGTAAACTGGGTGGGGGTGCACAGCTACCTCCTGGTGAGATGGAGGGAGGAAGTAGGGAGGAAGAGAGGGGAAAATGAGGCCAGTGTTATTGTGAAGTTCAACAAAGTGTAATATTGTGGTTCTAACTTTAGACTAACCTCCAGTTCCTCCACCTATAATATAGCAGTGGTCCTCACCACTCTTCTCTCACCTGCACTGTATTTATTCATTCATTTGAATTTTATATTTAAAAAAATGCATATATTGCTATACAGAAAAAATTTCAATGCAGTTTACAACAATTATACATACATAAAACCATACAAAAAGTTTAAAATTATTTATTTTATATGTTTATATGTATGTGAAACATAAAATAGGATAATGGGATAATTGCACCGAGCAGGAAATAATATGTACAGCACAAAAATGAGAGAAGCAATTTCATCAGTGGGAACAAGATGTGATGTCCAGTTCCTTACTCAAGCAGATTAAAGAACATTCAAACTGTTTTATTTCTTCTGTTTCTTGGAAGGTGGTAGTGCCTTCACTATTATAAGAAGGACCTTCCTTCAACAGTTGCCAGTTTGACTTTGGGCAGCAGCCAGCAAAGTACTGTAATTGCATTCTGCTTGTGCAACAAAACTTCTCACCCCTCTCTTTTCCCTGTAGGCCTTCTCCAAATCTGCTCCGGAAGGGTTGAGGGAACCCTAGAACAGGTTTAGGGTATGCACAGGGGGAGGGGGAGAAGGGGCAGTTCTACCGCACAACCAAAAGTCATTGCACTAATAGAACTACAGTACCTTGCAGTATCAGAAGGTCGGCGGTTCAAATCCCCGTGACAGGTTGCTTGGTCCCTGCTCCTGCCAACCTAGCAGTTCGAAAGCACCTCAAAGTGCAAGTAGATAAATAGGTACTGCTCTGGCAGGAAGGTAAACAGTGTTTCCGTGTGCGGCTCTGGTTCGCCAGAAGCAGCTTAGTCATGCTGGCCACATGACCTGGAAGCTGTAACGCCGGCTCCCTCGGCCAATAAAGCAAGATGAGCGCCGCAACCCCAGAGTCAGTCACGACTGGACCTAATGGTCAGGGGTCCTTTTACCTTTACCTTGCAGTATCACTCTTTGTCTCTTCTAAGGAACCCTTCAGAAGTTCCATTAATCTGCACAGAACTGAATTCTGTGTGACAGTTCTCTAAGGGTGTGCTTTCATTATAGGAAGAAGCACAACTTTATTTGCCTGGAACCAAATTTTCAAGGCTGAATGGAAGAAATGGTGTAAATATTGCTTTGTAGCTTGCCCTGCTAGAGCCAATATGGACAATCTTATGGTCAAAATATGTACCTTCACAGCGAGGGGCAGGGGAAGACCATGTACCAGATGCTGTGCAGTAAATAGTCCCCTCTCCAATTAGACCATAGCCAGGTTCACATGTGTATTTCACAAACATTCCATTAGTAAACACTGCTGCTTCCTGGTTGTATATCCCATTTTGAACATGTGGGGGTGGCTGGCATTGAATCACTGAAAGGGGAAAAAGGTGGTTACAAAGGAAAAACACATTACAAACATCCTTGGCTGTAAATTCCACATTTGTAAGAACTTAGTCATTTAGTGTGGCAGTACCTACAATTGGGAACTCCTTGCCTATTGATATCAAGCAGGTGCCTCCACTTTATTCTTTTTGGCGCCTGCTAAAAGCATTCTTGTTTTTTGCAAGCCTACCCTAATACTTAGAGAGTTGAAATAATTTTAATCTGTTTTACTATTTTAACTTTTGGGTTTTTTAAGTTGTAAAATTTCCTTGATTTTATTTTTGTAAACTAGTTTTAAATTGTTGTTGTTTTTTTACAATTAAGCAGTGTATAAATTTTATGAAGCAAATAAATAATAAATACTGTTAATAAGTGTGTGTCAATCTGAAATTTTTCTTTGGTTTATTAACCTAGATCATGGCATGAGTAAAGGTTGGCCTAACTTAATATGAAAGGAGCCCCCCCCCCCCAATTTATTGGTTCTGGTACCATTATTATATTTATGCTTTTTACAAAACATATACTAATTCAGATGAAACATTGTACATATCTATTGCACTTCTTTTTGGTTCTGCAATTGCATTATTTGATATGATTCCTATTTCAGGTTTCAGTCCAATCAATAAATCCCCAAAGGCTTATTTCCTCAATCACACCCTATTGCAAGTGTAGCCAACTTGGTGCACTTCAGTTGGGGTGGACTATAACTCCCATAATCTTTGCCTATTGACCATGGACTGGGGCTGATAAGAACTGTAGTCCAGCAACACATGAAGGGCACCAATTTGGCTATATTTATTCAGTGGAATGATTTAAGTACTTACACACCCCTGTATGGTATTGATTTGTAGACACTGGTATGGTATGGTATGGTATGGTATGGTATGGTATGGTATGGTATGGTATGGTATGGTATGGTATGGTACTGATTTGTAGACACTGGGTTTTTTAACATAAGGTCAGATGAGACTTTCATTCTTTTTGGTTCATATCTGAAACTGTCAAAGGAGATCCAAACAAAAGGAAAGCATTCCTGACTATTAGAAGCAAATGAAACATATACTAGTACCTACCCCTAACACAAATGGGCACAGGAGAATCCCATGTGCTGTCAAATTGGCACTGAATTGTGTGGTTGCCTTTCAGGATATAGCCAGGGTCACACTCAAATGTTATTGTCTCTTTGGGTTTAACTTGCCCTCTAGATCTTGTTATTCTTCCATTCTGGATTTCTGGATTTACACAACCAGTGACTGCAAATGAAAAAGGATAAAGCCATTATTAAATTCTATAATATGTGAGACCTGAGAGAAGGGTGTATTGCAGAAAATATAAAACTTTGATGTAAAATTCAACATTTTAACTTTCTAGGATTATAGACAACCTCTTAAAACTTTCCTGATAATTGGGAAGTGTATTGGTTTGATGTTGGGAAAGATTGAGGGCACAAGGAGAAGGGGACGACAGAGGATGAGATGGTTGGACAGTGTTCTCGAAGCTACGAACACGAGATTGACCAAACTGCGGGAGGCAGTGGAAGACAGGAGTGCCTGGCGTGGTCTGGTCCATGGGGTCACGAAGAGTCGGACATGACTAAACAACAACAACAATTGGTTTGTACATGTCCACAGAATGGAAGATGGCAGGATCCCCAAGGACGTACTTTTCGGGGAGCTAGCTTCAAGCACCAGGCCTGTTGACAGACCAACTCTGTGTTACAAAGATGTCTGCAAATGTAACATGAAGGCTGGCAATATCAACCCCGCCAGGTAGGAATTCCTTGCATCCAACCACAGTGCCTGGAGACAGGCAGTCAGGTCATGTATCCATAGTAGTTACCAGAGGAGACATGACCACTGGGAGGAGTGCAGAGAGCAGAACTGCCATGTTGCATATGCAGCAGCACAACTGGACACCTTTATCCCACTGCTGCCAGTTATTTATTGTGGATAGATCAGTTGGTTTAGAGCATGGTACCGAGAACACCAGGGTTGCAGGTTCAATCCCCATATGGAACAGCTGCATATTTCTGCATTGCAGTGTGTTGAACTAGATCAGGCATCCCCAAACTTCGGCCCTGCAGATGTTTTAGACTACAATTCCCATCTTCCCTGACCACTGGTCCTGTTGGCTTGGGATCATGGGAGTTGTAGGCCAAAACATCTGGAGGGCCGCAGTTTGGGGATGCCTGAACTAGATGATCCTCAGGTTCCCTTCCAACTCTAGAATTCTATAATCTGCTGCAGCTGCAGCAAAACATGTATCTCCTATCAGGGCCATCTTAAGCATACCCGGCGCCCTGGTACGAAGATCCCTTCGGCGCCCCCCCCCTTTTCCCAGAGTTGGACCCCCCCAGTCCTTCCAGCTTGGCGGCGGCGGGAGCTGCGTGGGGCTCGGCGGGGATGTCTTTGTGGCCTTGCGCCGCTGGCTAAGCTGCTGGGCGAGGCGCTAGCAGCGCCCGACAGCTCGGTGGTGCCCATGGCCTCGCTGCCGGTGCGGGGCGTCTTGCTCATGGGGCTCTACTGCGGCATCGGCAGCAGCACAGCCGGAGCCGCTGCCGCCATCGTGGCAGGAGCCGGAGCTGGGCCGGGCGCGCAGCTGGCCGCCTTTTATGTGCGCTTCCAGCCGGCCCGAGGCAGAGCCGGAGCCGGAGCGGCATCAGACCAGGCATCAGAAGCGGCAAGCGGCAAGCGCCGAAAGGTGGGTGCTGCAGAGTGAGGCGCTAGCGGCGCCCGACGGCTCGCCGGTGCGCGTGGCCTCGCTGCCGCGGCAGGAGCCAAAGCCGGAACTGGGCCGGGCGCGCAGCTGGCCGCCTTTTACGCGCGCTTCCAGGCGGCCTGAGGTGGAGCTGGAGCGGTGTCGGACCAGGCAGCAGCAGCGGCAAGCGACAGGCGCCGGAAGGTGGGCGCTGCAGAGCGGAAAAGGGAGACCGCCGCGCAGCTCCCCCACTTGCTGGGGCGCCCCTCTGTGCCCCTCTGCGTCCTCTCAGCCCCCAGGCGCCCTGGTGCATGGCGCCACTAGGATCAATGGGCGAGCCGGCCCTGTTCCTATATTGGTCTTTACAGCCACATCAGGTGCTGTAACTCTCCAAATGTTTGACTTTACTCTTGAAGACACACTGTTCCATTGTCTCCCAAGACAGATGTGTGCCAAGAGGACAACAATCTATTCAACATGAAGGCTGCAATCTCATCACACGTAGTAGTAAATTTAACAGAACTCAATGGCTCTTACTTCTGAGTAAACATGCGTAAGATTCCACTGCAAGGTATTAACTATGTTTCCTACATATTAATGATTGAAACATGGATTCATGGAACACTACCTTAAAGCACTGGGAGGGACACGGGTGGCGCTGTGGGTTAAACCACAGAGCCTAGGGCTTGCTGATCAGAAGGTCAGTGGTTCGAATCCCCGCGACTGGGTGAGCTCCCGTTGTTCAGTCCCAGCTCCTGCCAACCTAGCAGTTTGAAAGCATGTCATAGTGCAAGTAGATAAATAGGTTACCGCTACTGTGGGAAGGTAAACGGCGTTTCCGTGTGCTGCTCTGGTTCTCCAGAAGCGGCTTAGTCATGCTGGCCACATGACCCGGAAGCTGTACGCTGGCTCCCTCAGCCAGTAAAGCGAGATGAGCGCCGCAACCCCAGAATAGTCCGTGACTGGACCTAATGGTCAGGGGTCCCTTTACCTTTACCTTTATCTTAAAGCACTAGATGGTTTTCTCAAATAATTATTAGTTGAAACAGTCAAACATTTTACAGCAAGTGATTTGTGGATTGCTTCTTTGATTACAAGGAACATAAACTTTAGGAGGAACAGAAACAAGGAAGAGTCATGGGGAATTTCTGCTTATTATAGTTCATCATCATCATCATAGACTTTTATTGCGCTAGCCATAGGCCATGGCATCATTCGGAAAAATAACAAAAGAAAAAACCATAAAAATCTATTATAGTTCAAAAAAGCATTGCCTTCTATTGAGGCTCAGGTTAAAAGCCCTCATATTAGAAACACAGTCAGAAACAGTCTGAAAAGGAAGTCTCTTTGCAGGTGAGGAGTCTCATATGGAAGAGCTTCAAAGTGATACTTGCCCTGTTCACAGTGAGGTAGTGGAGGCTCCCATGTGCCATCCACTTGGCAATGGATCTCTCTTGAGCCAGCTATTTTGTGGCCAGCATTGCAGTCTAATGTCACCCTTTGGTTATATGTGTAGGTGGCGGAATAACCAGTTAATATTCTTCCATTTTCAATTTGAGGAGCTGGACAGCGAGTCACTGAAAAGAAGATGTATTTAATAAACATAGAGCTACAAAGGACAAAATAAAAGAATAGACCCTCACTCAGTGCACCTGTGCCTTTATCTGCTGAATCATGGACAGGTGGATTGATTTTGAAATTTTAGGAATATTGATAGTTAATACTTATTCTGTTAGAGCTATCAGAAGAAAACGCTTGCCACATTACCAAATCAACACAAATCGGACCTTTCTATATAAACAATAGAAGAACACAGAGTAACACTGGAAAACCACACCTCCACAATACGCACGGCCACTCCAAATTCCATTTAATCCATCCTTAGTAGTACAGTAAATAGTGGCATTTCCGACAAGGGGGTGGCCTTTTTCACAGGTGTATGTTACAGCTGTCCCATAGAAGAAGTCCTCCATGAACCTGCCAGTGTGCTTGCCATGGGGAACATCTGGTGGTGGAAAGCATGGAATACCTAGAAACAGAAACAGAAGATACATGCCAAAGACAATTATTTTAGCAGGTTTAAAAATAAAATAAAATTATTGTGTCTTAGTTTATTTTGCATCTAATCGTTTCCCTACCTAAGGATACAATAGTGCTTTCATTTAATTTGAGGAAATGCAGTTATTATCTTTGTAAATTAGAATCTGAAAGTTTTTTAATGCGCTCTGGCCAGGGGCAGAACTTCATTCTCCTCTGGCGGCAGCGGCGGGGGCAGTGAGCAGGTGGGGGTGTGGATGGCCTCCCGCAGGGGCATGACATGCATCCCCGGGGGCGTAGTGCGCCGCCTGCGGGGGCGTAGCGCCCAGCGTGGGGGAGGGGCAGCCACGATGGCACCCTGCTGGCATTGTGTCGCCGGGGGCGGTGAGCTCCCTCCGCACCCCTCTTCCTCCGCCAGTGCCTACTGCAATTGTATTTATGAAGGCTTATTTTTATATTTGTGAATTGTTATACTGAATTTGTTTTGTAAGAATGTCTGATGGTTTTGTAAATGTAAGAATAATAATAAAAATGTGGACCATGTGTTTTGATTGATAATATTGTGAAAATTAAGTCTGCTAGTGCCTACTAGCCACAAATACAAGAAATATAGTCTTATTGTCAGGGATAACCAAGAAGATTAACAAGAGCAGATGTCTAACACCATATTTGAAAAAGAATATTATAATGTTTTAAAGAAGAGCAGGAAGATATGTCAGCATATTCAAAAGGCTACAAAAATATCAGCAAAAATAATATTATTCTGAGAAATTTATGATTGCAATCATCTCTTTCATTTTACAATCACATAATTTTGTGAAGCTACTGCACAATTTGGCATGGACCTCATTAACTAGAATACTCAGAGAAGATGGAGGGTGGCACATTGGGAATTATTTTCTGGATTTTAGACACTAACTAAAAAGGCATAGAAGGCTCATGTGACACTGCAGAAATAGTACATCATACCTGCCAGTTAGATCTGGCAGTCATTAATTTCATCTTTTGTTTGAAAATTATATTAATTTCATGTAAATAAGGCAGCTTACTTCTTCCTGTCACATCTTTGCAAAGTTCTTTCATTCACAGTATTTTAACCTTTCCCCTCTAATGAAAATCTAAAAAGTACATCTGCAGAAATTTATCTGTGTATTATATTTGCATAACTGTACTCTTGTCAGTCTAATTCACTTCAGGGGACCTCTTCTATAGAAGTTAGTGGTAGTGAATCAGGACCCATTTTTTTTAGTTAATTGTTTTATAACAAAGAAACATTTATCTGGACAGCATCCATGTGACAAGAGATGGGCAAAATTGCACTGTGCCATTCAGGCTAACAGGTAAGTAACAATTGTTACAGGCACAGGAGCAAACTCAGGGCTGAGGAACCTTTGCCCCCCCTAAAATATTTGAGGGGGCTGCTCGCCCCCGAAGTTGATGAGAATTGCCATTCAAATAGTGTGTGTGTGCCGCACCATGTGAACAATTATGCAGGGTGGGGCTTACCTGCCCCCCTATTTTATTCAAGTTGGCAGCCCTGGTTACAGGTAAGTCCCTCCCTCACATTAGTAGGTTCACAAAATAGCTTGAGGATACAGGAGTCCGCTTCACTTTTTCTTAGACTGAATGTGACCAATATTTAACCATTGTCTATTCCTATGTTTATTTGCTTATTTCAGCAGTCTCAGAGGTTATCCCAAAGAGCGAGTTATACCGGGCTTCGTGAAATAAAGCTTCCATGCCATAATTTGTTTTACGCTATTTTTAATGTTGTATTTTCAGTTTCTGTAACCTGCCTTGGAACCTTAAGGTGCAGTACAGGTAAGAAATTAAAGTAACAAGAGCAACATTTTGACACCAATTTACCTCTAATACTGCTAGACGAGAGCATGCAAATGTATTTACCCTTTACCATTCATACTAAATTGATTTTGAGGTGTTCCTGGTGCCATGTAAGAGTACTATTTACCAACATAGCAGTAAAAAATATGTTTTACTTACGCTGACAAAGGGGAACATCATTAGTCCACTCTACTTTTCGGCCAAATATGACACACTTTCTGCTGGAAGTACTACCAATTAACCTGTGCCTGTATCAAGAAAGAAGTAGCTGTGGGTTGTCACCTTCTGCCTCATGAGATGCATAGAACTGATGTGTTTAGAATGTAAATGCTCTGCTTACCAACTTTCCACAAACAAATGAAATGTTTTTTGAAGGACAGGGAAGCACATTTATTGTCAGCCAGGATTGTGCAGATATCTCAACATATCTTGCAATATTCATTTAATTAATATGTTCACCCCTCTTTCAATTGTTCTTGGTGTCGAGCATCCCAGTTTACTGATATCCATTGAGCAAGCAATACAGGACACTTCCTGGGGTAATATGGATTTATAACACAACTTACCTAATTTATTTTACTTGTATGTTAAGAAATATGATACATTGTCCGCTGAAAAGAAGGACTGAAAATGGTTACATGCCAACACTGATAAAAGCTAGCGGGGCTGGTCCAGGGAGGTGATCAATGCCTCATTACAAGAGGAGGTGGTTCCTGCCTGCTTGAAGGAGGCAGTGGTAAAACCACTCCTTAAGAAACCCTCCCTGGACACAGAAATCTTTGACTACCAGCCAGTTGTTAATCTCCCCTTCATGAGCAAGGTTCTTGTCAAGGTTCTGGTGGTTGTGGACCAGACCCAGGTGCTCTTGGAGGAAACTGATTTTCTAGATCCATTTCAGTTGGGGTTTAGGCCTGGTTTTGGCACAGAAACTGTTTTGGTTGCCCTACATGATGACCTATGTTGGGAGAGAGACAGGGAAATGTTTCCCTGTTAATTCTCCTTGACCTCTCAGCAGCTGTTGATACCATTGACCATAGCATCCTTCTGGAGCAGCTGTGTGAGTTGGGGATAGGTGACACTGCTTTGTCGTGGTCCTGGACATTGCATTCATCATCTGAGGCCCTATACAAGAATGGGCCTTTTCTGTAGTGGCTCCCCATTTGTGGAATGCTCTCCCCAGGAAGGTTCGCCTGGCACCTTCATTATATATATTTGGGTGCCAGGTGAAAACGCTCCTCTTCAACAAGGCCTTTGGCTGATAAGGGGGGGGGCTATTGTTTTGACTTAATTATTTACTTGTGTTTTATCTTGCATTTTACTCTGTGAACCACCCTGACATCTTTTGATGAAGGGCGGTATGAAAAATTAATAAGTAATTTTTTGCACATGGAAGCATGTGCAAAGACTTCTGCTTGTGCAATGTGGTACTTTCTATCCCTTCCTGTGTGTCTCCTGAAATTGCCCCCCCCCCCCAAACAGTGGGGGGAGGAGCAGGGAGGGGATTGTTCTGCCTAGCAAACTGAAATGCTTCACAGTAGGAATGTTCCTCATAGGGTGGCACTGAATTTCACCCCGTGTGCACAGATTCTGAAAAACAAAAATATCACCACACCCAGTACATAAGAGCTCTGCTGGATCAAACCAAAGGGCCACCATTCTCCTACCGTATTACAGTGGCCAACCATATGCCTACTGTAAGTAGACATGAATGCAAAGCACTTTATTCTGAACAAATGTGCATAGGGTTAAGCATAGAAAATCGTTAGTCTCTAGGGTTACAAGCTCTCTCCTTTTCTGTGTTCTCAGTGCCTTTAAAAACTACATAGTGAACCAACAGAAATAAGTCAAATGAGATTTTCCTGTCTGTGAGATAAAATTGAGAGAAAAAGCTTTACCAGATTCTTTCTGCTTATGCAACTACAGAGGATAGAGGAGCCCTAGTGGGAAGTCAGGCCAGAGGGATCAGAGGAATTCTCTCTTCTTGGCTTTCCTGATGCTTACCCTTCGTTGCAGATGTAATTTACAGTGGAACCAAATAAAATATCTTGGGGCACAATCAACCTCCCATTATCAGGTTCCCCTGGAAGTCCACAAGATTGTCCTAGCAGGAAGAAAGAGACAAAGTGTGCCTTAAAGTACAATGCTGCTCTAAAGTTTCCATCTCCTTCTCATTTTAAATTAATAAATTATCAAGGGAAGAACTGCACACCGCAATACATCTCTTGTATTCAAACCACTGAAATGATTCAAGTTGGTACACGGCCCATTCTCACAAATATTTCAAAGAATGTTATGACACTCACTTTTACAGCGCTCCAGAACGTTGGACCATTCCAGGCTTTGCAGGCATGTACTAGAGTACTTCAGTCCAGTATAGCCTGGACGGCACATATATTTCACAATCGAGCCAACAGGAAATAAATTCTTTTGCTTATACTCGTCAGTTAGCTCAGCAAAGTTTAATCTAGGTGGAGGGCCACAGCTGCCTAATGATAAAAAGAGAAGAGGGGTAAATCAAGTAAATGTGAAGCTCTGCCCAGTGCAATTTTGTCTTTTGAACCACTATATCATTTCCTCCACCTGTAACACGGAAATGACCATTTCTTATCATCAAAAGTAACCACTGGGGCAGTAGCTGTACAGAACTAGTAGGAGTCTTAGTCCTTGTGGGATATGCCGCAAGTTAAATGTATTAGAATGTTAATGCATTAGGCTTTCTGTATTTATCTTCTAGCTGTTCTCGACCATCTCAGCGTTGGTATTGCTGTGGTGCTGACAACTTTTAGAAACAACAGACAGCAAGGGAACTGCCATCTCACTGCTACTCTCACCATTTGAGCTGGGGCCCCCCTCCCCCCACCAGAGGCCACTGGTGTGGAACTGTGAGGGAGAGCAATAGGATAACCTCTGGCATTGATGTTATCAACAGGACACCTGTGGGCTTACCTAACATGATGGGAGAGACAACAACCCAGCAAATTACAGCTAGGCAAAGACAAAGGCCTTACACCCTGAAAGGTCAACAACTTTGCACTGCATTCCGTCTCTTCTGGGCAGGTTGGGCCACCAGGCTATTTTTCAGGCCTGCTTTACCTGTAAGCAGCTCATTTCCAGAAAACTCAGAAGAGAGGAGATAGGGAGGGAATAGCTTTAATTGGATGCTGCCAGCAAAGATCAAAGAGAGATTAATTAGGACTCTTCCTCCTCTTCTCTCTGGGGATAGTTCTAACTGGAAAAGGCCTGTAGAGAGAAAAGTTCTAAACTGATTGCTGCGCTAGTATGTAGGGATGTGGACTTAAGAGGAGAGACTAGGAGACAACAAATTAGCAGCAATGTCTACTACACCATCACCAAGGAAGAAAGGTATGTAATGTGGCTGGGGGGGGGGGGGGAGGACAATAGAGGGGTACTTCAGTTTACAAACACAACTGGTTCCGGAAGTCTGTACTTAACCTGAAGCGTACTTAACCTGAAGCGAAGTTTCCCATTGAAAGTAATGGAAAGTGGATTAATCCGTTCCAGACGGTCTGTGGAGTACTTAAACTGAAGCATACTTAACTTGAAGCAAACTTTCCCATTGAAAGTAATGGAAAGTGGATTAATCTGTTCCAGATGGGTCCATGGAGTACTCAACCTGAAGCGTACTTAACCCGAGGTATGAGTGTACAGTAATTGGTTCTGGAAGTCCATACTTAACCTGAAGCGTACTTAACCTGAAGCGAACTTTCCCATTGAAAGTAATGGAAAGTGGATTAATCCATTCCAGACAGGTCCGCGAAGTACTTAAACTGAAAATACTCAAACCGAGGCGTACTTAAACCAAGGTATGACTGTAGAGGATTCAGGCCTGTGGCTGGGAGAGGAAGAAATAAGAAGAGCAGCCAGGGCCTGGGACATATTTGGATAGATATGTGCATGTGTGTGCACTATAATTTTATTTAGAGATGATCTGAGGAAATTAATTGGATGTTCTACTTAAGATGGGACATAGGAGCAACAATTGAAGCAAATTCTCTCTCTCTGTGTGTGTGTGTGTGTGTGTGTGTGTGTGTGTGTGTGTGAGAGAGAGAGAGAGAGAGAGAGAGAGAGAGTTTTATAAACAAAATCTTCATACACTGCTTCTGATGTCATTCATTAACACACACACACAGAGAGAGAGATAAGGATAATGTTAATACATTTAAAAATATGCATGGTTGGCTAAGGGAATGGGGAGAAATGCTACATCCAGAAAGGCCCCTCAAATGTACTTTCTGCCTCTGGGCTTTTCATAATCACATCAGAAATGGTTACCTTTGTTTCATGCTTCAAAAGTTTTGGATCCATATAGAGGTTTCAAAGAGCATGTGGCAACAGTTCGGTGTGAGACCAAAATGCCCCATGGACCTAGCATGGGGACTTTCCAAACGATCAAACTGATCCACACAATAGGTTTCTAGAAGTTGCAATTGGCAATTGTTGTTGTTGTTTAGTTGTTTAGTCGTGTCCGACTCTTCGTGACCCCATGGACCAGAGCACGGCAGGCACTCCTGTCTTCCACTGCCTCCCGCAGTTTGGTCAAACTCATGTTTGTAGCTTCAATAACACTGTCCAGCCATCTCGTCCTCTGTCGTCCCCTTTTCCTTGTGCCCTCCATCTTTCCCAACATCAGGGTCTTTTCCAGGGAGTCTTCTCTTCTCATGAGGTGGCCAAAGTATTGGAGCCTCAGCTTCAGGATCTGTCCTTCCAGTGAGCACTCAGGGCTGATTTCCTTAAGAATGGATAGGTTTGATCTTCTTGCAGTCCATGGGACTCTCAAGAGTCTCCTCCAGCACCATAATTCAAAAGCATCAATTCTTCGGCGATCAGCCTTCTTTATGGTCCAGCTCTCACTTCCATACATCACTACTGGGAAAACCATAGCTTTAACTATACGGACCTTTGTTGGCAAGGTGATGTCTCTGCTTTTTAAGAGACAATTAATTGCTTTTTAATTGGCAATTAGGGATTGTCAAAAACCACACGTTTCTGGAAATTTCAACTCCCCTGTGGATGTGCTGCCAGGCAAATGTAGTTTTTGACAATCACTACATTGGAACTCAGTAATTTCATTTAATCAAATGGTGAAAAGAGTTCTTACTAATCTGTATAGTACCAAAAATTGTACTAATTATTATTTACATTAATGGACTTATCACTTGCTTGCATCTTCGGCCTAAGTGGCCAATGGCTATCATACTACACACACTTACCTGGGATTAAGTCTCATTGAATACTGTGGAGCTTGCTTTTGAGTAAAAAAACTTTCATATGAATCTAAAGTAAACATTGTGGAAAGTTGGAATCATAGCAAAGAGGCAAAATGTTGATCAAAAACACTGCTAATAGAAAGATCAATAATTATTTCCCCTAATTGTAGATTTTTTTAAAAAAACAGCTACAACAAACTATTCAACAGACTGTTATACAAATTTTAAGGTGCATACACAGAGCAGGTACACGCCCCACAAAAAACCAATCCTTTGCCCTTCAAAAATTAGGGAATATTTCCTGAAAAAATAGACATTTTATTTGAGTTCACTGAGCAATCCCAAAGCCATCTTTGCTCTCTTAATGACCCCAAATATTATTATTTTTTGCTGCAGAAGGAAGCATGTTGGAAGCACCTTACCTAATAGACTGGCTGAGTTACTTTCACTTCCAAGTCCTTCAAATCCTATAAATCAGAGGTTTTGAACCTTTTTGAGTCCATGGCTCCCTTGACCAACTACATTCTTTCTGTGGCACCCCTGTGGGGCTCAGGAGCCAAGTTATGTCACCCCTTGCCTGCAGAGCTGGCAGCCCCTCACTGCTTTTTGAACACCCTCCCTTGTGGAGCGTTTCTTCAGCCTCTTCTCCTGTCCCCAAGAGTCCTCCGGGCAGCCACTGCTGCCACCTCTGAGCTGCCCACCCTGCCCCAAAGAGAGGTGCCTCCACACACTGCCCCACAGGGGCCTGGGAAGCACCCCCTGGCCAGCCCCAGAGGAACCATTCAGAGGAGGGAGGGAAGGAAAGAGGGACAGAAGCCAGTGTTGTCCACAGCACTCCTGAACATCATTCAAGGCACCCCAGGGTGCCACGGCACACTGGTTGAAAACCACTGCTGTAAATGGATAAACATCTTCATATGATGGGACCGCTGCTCTGCAAAAACAGTCTGGCAAGTATCTGTTAAAAGCAGAGCAGACCTGTCAAAAGTGCATATACCTATGAATAGGTGAAAATTTCTGACAATGGATTTGGGGCCAGGAGAGACAATTAGGTATTGTAAGGTACCTTGACCAACAGGAGACAAGTCATATTTTCAAATTTCTATTGTAGACCTCTTTCTGTAAAGCTTGTAAACCATTTTGGGTGGTCTTTGGCTAAGGGGTTGGGCAATTTCTGTAGTGTCTTCTTCTTCTTCTTCTTCTTGTTGTTGTTGTTGTTGTTGTTGTTGTATGACTTAAAGGATGCATTGTTTTATTAGACAGCTACCCACTCTGCCCACTTTCTAATGCAAAAGTTAGTAATCAAATGGGACTTTTTAGAATTATTTATTTATAAGAAGCCACTGAGGAAGTTGAATATTTTGCAGTTTCTTCCTTCAGAAACTTCCTCTTGCTATTTTATGTAATGGATTTATAGGAGTATTCAACTGACTCTCTTCATTCATTCACTGAAGAAGCACAATTGTAAAAAGAAGAATAAAAGAAGCATAATTGTACCAACCTGGCCGCACCCTAAAATACCAGTGTGACTATAGGCTACATGCTGTGGTGGCTGTGTGTTTGGCATTAATGTTAAATGTAAGCATGTACGTCTCTTCAACGTAACCAGAAACCTTGACTGTCCCAGGTTTCTTGATTGTGAAGAACCCTATGGACAGACACACAGTAGCATGCAACCAGAAGGTTGTATGACAGCATTAGATCCGGGATGTGTCAGTAGCAGGCATCGTCCCACTCTCATGTACTTGGTGAACATGTGAGGGGGATCATCCAAACATTAGACTCTCTCACTATTTTTAAACGCCACAGAATGTCAGCTCTTGCTCTTAAAACTTGACTAATCGAACTAGGATATTCTCCCTTTTATATAAACAAAACTCTTTCCTTCAACCATGAGCCAACTGGTTTTAGCATCCTATTCATATTATTGCAGCTGTTTACATGAAAGTAAACTTTAAATATGTAGTGAATTCATTTCTAAAAATTGCTTTCACTTGCTGTGTTTCCCTCATTTTTCCTTCTAACACTGTGGGCTTGGGTCTACCTAGAAAGATTTATACCTTGTTCTATCCTGAGGTCTTAAGGCACTTAAAATATACTTTTAAAAAGGGTATAAAGCAGGGTTTTTTCCAGCCAAAACTCAGTTCTGGCAACTCTCAAGTAGGTGACATTGCCATTAGAAAAAACAAGTGTGAGTTCTGCCACCTCTTTTTCTAGAAAAATAGCACTGATATATAGTATAGTAATCCATGTCCCCACAGTTCTCATAGTTTAAACATACTGTACCATTGCCATTCTCAGACCCCTGGAAAAGTTAGACAAGAGACACTCCTACCTGATATCTGCATAGCCACTACCAGTCAGTGTAAACAATACTGAGCTAGAGGGTCCATTGGTCTGACTATATAGTATAAAGCATATTCCTATGCTCCTACAAGCAGAATTATACCAATATGGGGTTGAGTTTCCTAGGTTTTGCTTTGCAGTCACAATGGACTAGAAAGGCTGGAAGAAACATAAAGTGAATCAGAAGTTTTCATTTGAATGAGACGAAGAGGAGATGCTGGACATGCTAATTAGTATATCCAATAAATCTGAGTCTACCCCCCCCCAACAAGCAGACTTAACTTTTGCACTAGTGGCACGACAGAGTCTCAAGATATGCTCTCCCAAGCCCACAGACACAGTATGTTCACACTTCTCTCTCAGCGACGGCTACGCTGGCTTAGCCATGTCCACGGAATGGAATATGGCAGGAAACCTGAAGGACATGTTCTACAGGGAGCTGGCTTCAGGTACCAGGCCTGTTGGCAGACCAGCTGTGTGTTACAAATATGACATGAAGGCAGGCAACATCAGCCCCTCGTGGGAATCCCTTGCAGACAACCACAGTGCTGGAGACAGAAAGTCAGGTTGTGCATCCATAGCAGTGACCAGTGGAAGAATGACCGCTGGGAGGAGTGCGGAGAGAAGAAATGCCATGGTGCAGCTGCAGCAGCACAACTGGACACCTTTATCTGCCCCAGCTGCAACACAACATGCCTCTCCTGTATCAGCCTCTACAGCTACAACAGGCACTGTAGCCTTACAGTGGTTTGACTTCACCCCCAAAGGCACACTCCTCCGTTGCCTTCTGAGACAGATGGATACCAACCAACCACAAACAAGATAAAGCAAGGATTAGGAGCCATCCTTCTCCTCCCCATCAGCTACCACCTTGAAATCCCTTTTAACAGCCGATGACCCTTCCTCAAGCTCCTTTCTCCCAACGGAAGTGGAACAGAAATGTATTGCCAACTCAGGCAGCACCAACTTTTGCCACATTCCATGGGGGACCCCCTCCCTGCCAAAAAGGATGGGAATTGAGAAATACAGAAGCTAGACATAGAGAGTCCCAATTCCCAACTTCTCACCTTGATCTTCCAAAGTAATGGCCAGAAGTTCCATCAAGCCCCATAATAAGGGAAGCACGCATGCAAGCATCATCGCTCTCACTCAGGTCACAGCAATGAACGAGAAGTTGCTGAACCTAATAGGGATATATAAATAAATGCAGAAGAGGAAGCAGCAGCAGGCAAATAAATGGGGCTTTCACAGAAAAAAACCCAAAGGAAGCTTGACAGAGAACTATATAAAAGGCTTCCCAGTCTTTCTCAGCACTTAAAAGCATTGTGTAAGCTCTAGGCAGACATTAGCCCAGAGTCTGGTTTCAGTTTGAACATAGCAAATAGAAAGGGTTAAATTGATGAGATTCTCTTTTGAGAAATTATGCATTGGTTCTGGCCATCCTACCTCCAAACCTATTTTACAGTTACCATAGTGCTGCTGCTGAAAATTGTCCTCAGCTCAGCCTCCATTTCTTCCAAGAAGATACAAAATACTGTATTACATTAAGGCTGAGCTGCTGCCTTTGGACAGCAAAAAGGCTGGCATAGTCACTGGCTTTTAGAATTAGCACCCCTATTTTCCTGGGAAATATTGAAATTGGAAGATTAGGATGAGTTATGCTAGGATGAATTTTTGCTATTTGGCACCTTAAAATCCACCTCTTACCAACAGCTATGTGATTCCAGGGGCTGGGATTTTTGCCTACTTTCCAAGCTGATTAGTAGGCACTGCATTTTACTGCTTACCTACGGTCTGAATTCAGTTGTTTGTTTTGCACTGCAAATTCTACTCATGGGATTTGCTTGGCAAGTGAGACACAGAGCTTGCTCAAAACAGAAGTACACCACCAGAAAGAAACTGTTCTTAATTAATGATACTGTACGTGCCATTTACAATTAAATAATTAAAGGAAAATTGATAATGGATTCGGACATGAGTTTTCCTTTCCTTTATCCCATTCCTGTGTCCACATTCCAGTTTTGAAAGCTTTGGATATGTGAGCAAGCAGTTCCCTTCTGCAACCTTTTACAGCATTTCCTGCACTGAAGTGTTCTCAGTGGATGAAATACATAACACAGAAAGGGATTTGCAGGACCAATGCACATGCAACTGCAGAGTACACATATAACTGCATCCCCTGCTAATCACCCACTGCAAAAGACAGGACCCAGTATGGTATACAACACTTCAGTGATTGCAGGGGATAACAGAACTATTATTCCTGTTTTTATTGTAGTAGCAGAGCTAACTAGAGGCCCACAGGCACATGGACTTACTATGCATGAAGGACTGGGTGGCCACAGGGAAGCTCAAAGTTAAACATTCATGTTTATGAGGCTGATGGGAGTTGTGGTCCAAAATTATTTGGAAAGCTTTAGCTACTTTGAGTTCATAAAAAAGCCCCCAACTTAAAATAAATTTCTACAGTCAGCTGCCAATTACCGTGTTTCTCATATTATAAGACATGTCTTATATTTATTTTTTCCTCAAAAAAAACCCACTATGGCTTATTTTCAAGGGATGTCTTGTTTTTTTCCTCCTCCTCCTGCCGTGGCCGGCATTGCTGCTGCGCCTATCACTATGTCTTATTTTTGGGGTATGGCTTATATTCCTTGAATGCTTAAAAATCCTGCTATGGCTTATTTTATGGGTATGTCTTAAAATATGAGAAACAGGGTACATGCCAATTAATGCACATATTAACAAAGCCACTATACAGATGCCTTTTTCCACAGCAAGGAATATGGAGAAATTAGTTACAAACAATGCAAGTCTCACTATTACAAGGAAAGGTCATGTTTAATATTGCTCATTGTAGCTACCATAACCAAATGACCTTTTAAAAAAAGGTTTGTACTTTTATCTCAGCCAGTTAACACGTGTCCATCACATTCAACACTCAAAATTAAAGAAGCAACACTGAACAGCACATGGCCCACTTTGAAGTGCTAAGAACATCTCAAAACATGCCAAGGCACCATCTCATGGTACTTTGCACAAAGTTAAAATGTGTGCACAGAATGCTTGTCTGGGTGCTGTAAAGGAAGTTACCAGGAAGTTTTTGCCACAAACATCTATTTTCACTGCATTGTGCATCTCTGCATGGTGAGAAACAGATTCGAAACAGCTATGTGCTATTAGGCGTATCAACACAAGCTGCACTGCATCACCAGTTTCCTCTTATCGCTTGGGAGTAGAAAGCTACCAATGATAGTGCCTTTTATTCAATATTTTAGTTTATTTGCACACATTCTAAGATAAACAATTTTCTCTATATATACATACTTCATAGTTAATCAATTTAAACAAAAGAAGTGCACAATACAACATAACATTTTAAAATAGCATGTAACAAACAAGTTAACTTCATGACTATAACAAGCTATAGTTCAAATCATCAGAAGCACTGCACTTTTCACTCATATTGACCGTAACAGGAGAATCATTTTACTTGTTGTAAACATGACCCTTGATATTTTGGTTAAGTATGCAGAGTATTTGTTTGCCTATGAAAATATATCAAAAAGAAAGTGAGTATTTTCAATTAGGCACATGTTACTTTTGTTCACACTTTTAAAGATCATGTAAGGAAATCGAGACAACTTTTACAATTCTTCATGAGAAAGGCTTGTGGAAGTAAAATGTTTGGTAAATATTAACAGCTTTACTTGTCCCTCCCCTTCAAGTGATGAACAAGATTCTAGGAAACAAACTGTAATAAGTTCTTCTTGGTTCTGTTTTTTATTGAGGCACTTTAAAACACATTCTGCAAAGGAAGTTGCAACCCAGTTATATGCAATAACAATAAGTGCAAATGACCAGAGTTTTCTTGGGGCCCAATACTGCTTCATGCTTCAAGTAGCTGAATAACCTGGATGCCCAGTTTTTTAATGAAAATTGCTTTGGCTTTTTCCATGTAGATCTTCATTCAATTCTCATTTCTGGTTCTCAAAATAAGAACTGTTGGGAATTAATTATCAGCTGGAAGCTTACTGGAGCACAGCTCTACTGCAATCAGGAGGCTTTGGGTTCCAATCCCATTTCTGTGCAAGTCGAAACTGGATGGTAAGACTCAGGAGGGGTAGAAGGAGGGTCAGTTTTTCTGGAAAAAAAGTTACAAATATTTTTGATTGATTTTGAAATCACTATATCATTTTGTTTAGTCTTCCTGTCAGGAAGGAAAAAGCAACACACAAATACATCAGCATTCCACTGCATGCTATTGACATTTTGAAAGCAATGCAAGTAACTTTTACATTGAAGAAGCGGCCATACTGTTACTTCTTAGGAAAGAAAATTAGTTCTGGAAGCTACAGAAATAGAAGTAATACACGGACTGTTAGCAACTGCAGGATATTAGAAGTAAAACAGATAAAGAGAATTAGGATTATATAAACACAACAGATATGAGTGAGACACAGCCCAAGTACAGTATAGAAAAATGGTCACTTCTAACAGATTCCTTGTAGAATCTGCCCTTGAATCAACATTCCACAGGCACCATTGTCCATGTGGGAAACTTGGGCAAGTGTCAGCAATAGAGCTTTTGTAAGTAAGGAGCACTGCAGGCATCCCCAAACTTCGTCCCTCCAGATGTTTTGGACTACAATTTCCATGTTCCCCGACCACTGGTCCTGTTAGCTAAGAATCATGGGAATTGTAGGCCAAAACATCTGGAGGGCCGCAGTTTGGGGATGCCTGATTTACATAAAAACATTCTTGGCTTCAGGACAAAACAAGCTAACAGCTGAAAATATTTTACCGGTTGATCAGTTGAGACAGAAAAGAAAGAGTGTGCCTGACCCACGCAGGTCATTCCAATGTCATTCCCATTTCTGTGCTTTAATCAATGCCTGCTCACAGTTTGACATTTAACAATCATGAGAAAGAAATGTAAAACACTATCCCACAAACTCACTAGTAAAGGATAAAGGGACCCCTGACCATTAGGTCCAGTCGTGACTGACTCTGGGGTCACGGCGCTCATCTCGCTTTATTGGCCGAGGGAGCCGGCGTACAGCTTCCAGGTCATGTGGCCAGCATGACTAAGCTGCTTCTGGCGAACCAGAGCAGTGCACAGAAACACTGTTTACCTTCCAGCTGGAGCGGTACCTATTTATCTACTTGCACTTTGACGTGCTTTCGAACTGCTAGGTTGGCAGGAACACTAGATCACTCTAAAAAGAGAATCTCCAAACACAAAACATGTTATTCAAAGAATAATCTCAAAGTTGTTTGACTAAGATTGAAAAGCTTATTCAGCACATACAGTAGGATGACTATATTATATTTAGCACTGGAAAAGCTTGACAATATTGTACCTTACAATACATTTAAAATGAGGCAGAGATGCTCAATATTCAATAGAAAACTATAAACATGAATAGCTTCAAGCACGTAAGATGCCATTAATGGGTTTAAACATTCTCAAATATAATCCTGCAGAGTTGCTCAAAAATCAAATTAAGAGCCATTGCAACACAATGCTATGGGTTCCCCCAGAACTACACACCTAGGCCTTCTACAGGTATGCTACAGGTATGCAATTAGTTGGCAGTCCCAACAATAGACTATATTTATATTTCCCATAATCATGAGTATGAGGTTATATCAGTGTTGGGGAAACCCACACTGGAAGATGTATTTTGAGGAGGTAGGTTGATTGGTACAATCATTCCTCCATGCCTGCATTGTTTGCTTTATTGCTTTGACTGTTCCAAGGTTAGGTGTTTGCAGATTGGGGCAGGAGTCACTGGCTGAAGGTCAAGTGCCGGCCACAAGTGTTACAGCTACAGCAGGACCTCAAGATTAATTATACTGGCCCCATCCATTTGCTTATCGTATCCCTTACGCCTTCTAAATAATGACTTCCAAAGCAAGTTTAAGGGCTTTTGACATTATGCCAATCAGTACATAACTACTAAGAATTTAGAGTACATAAATCTCCCAGATGCGGACATAAGTTTTGAGCTTTGACATAGGCCCAGACCAGCTGGGTCCTGCATGTTGGCCAGACAGGGTCTCTCCCTGGGGCTCCCGACAAATGAATGGGGAAGTATCTGGTCTTGCTTATGTTATGTTACTCTGCTGAAAGTCTTTTTCACTGATTACTATTTTGTATTTAGCCTATCACTTAATAAAATCACCGAATTTCTCTCCACTGGTATTGTTACTGCCTCTGAATCCAAAAGATCTCTTGCCTTTGGCAAAAAATAAATAAATCAGTATTCTCTAGTATCAAAACTGAATCCCTGAACATCTTAAAGACTTAAAAGACATGTGAACAATCTGTTACAGGAATTATTGCACTGAATATTCAAAACTAGTAAATAATTATTGTATTAATCTACAGAAATACCTTAATTAGTGCTCACAAATTTAAGTGAACCTGTCTGCATACATATATGCATCATATTAAAACAGTAAAACCATGCATACAATGCTACAACAAAAATGGACAGTCCTGGACACAAAAATAGAAAGGTCATGCAAGACAAATGTTCAGAATAAATTATTGTTGCAAATTGTTGTCTTAGATTATAGGACTGGCCTAGATTCTTCCAGAAAAAAATCTACTGGCTTCAGGCAGGATTGTTCAACAAATCCATTTTCTTACTGTGTCTGAAAGTAAAAATCACAAACTGCAAGTACCCTTGACGGTTCCAACACCTGTAGATTAGAGCAGTGTGTTTTATAACTTAATTTAATAGTGGATTGCAGAATTTTTAGTGCCAGAATATTCATTGTCAAGTCTGCATTAGGATGGACACCTTAGGTAAATTGAGACAGAGCATTTCTGTCACTTCAGAACACCAATGGTGGAAATGGGATAAAATACTGACTAGCTGTTCTAGAAAAATTATTGTGTTTTACTTGTTATTGTTTATTCTGTGCTGCCATATTAGTGCAACTCTTCACCAAATAAATAAATAATAAAAATACTAAAGCCCCTTCTGAACACCAAGCACATTTATACGGAAAGTATAAGTGAACAGAAGGCAAAGTGAAGCCAAGAAGCATATATTAGCTCACACCGCCACAAACGAAGCTACAAATAATTAGATATGGCTTCTCCTGAGCTGACTCACCCCTTTATAAAGCAAGATCTGTATTTCCAACCTGCAGCAATAAGACAAAGCCCCAATAAAACAGCCACCACAGATCCTTGAAGGGAAGAAGAAGAAATCCAGTAATATACTGTAGTAATGATTAACAAGGCAAAGTAATAGTTTTTTTCTGTTCAGGAAAAAACTGTCCCAGTCTTAAATAAAGACTGAAATGTAATCACACCAGTAGCTTCAAAATAGGTTTGAGACAACAACCCCCAAACAGGACCCAAATCCTACTGCAGACTTAACAAAAGATAAACAAACTATTAAAATCAATGAGAAAAACCTGTCAGTTCGTTTTCCACATGAAGAACCAACATAAAAAGCTGTGCTTTCAGTGTTTGACCACTTTCAAGTTGCTACCTTGTAATGCTCAATGGACATTGAAGCCACTCATGTGGTTGAGTTCAAGTGTTACAGGACATAGCAAGTCTCTAGACACATACATACCCAGAGCAGCAAGTCCACTGTACATCTGCACTCACCCCTTTTCTGGCAAATATGCAGTCTTCCTCAGAGATTGGTTTTAGAAACAAGTTCTTCTTGTTCCTAGCAGATGTTAGCTGCGCAAACTGAACGGCCCTAATGACAATCAGAGAGCAACTCCCCCACCCAAGCAATGTGTCCAGCTCAAAACACCTTTTCTCTTGAAAAAAAATTTAAGCACCGACCACGCCCAGAAGCTGGAACATTAAAAGGCACAACACAGAGGAAGTCTGTGCTGGATTTGGAGCCAGCTATGTTCATTGCAGGAACAAAGGTAGTGGAGGAAATAAATAAACAAAATAACTAAATAAAAAGACACTAGAACCTGGAAGAAAGTATATCTGTCTGCACCCCAAGAATTCTCGCAAAGGAATCAATTTTTTTATTCAAGTAGGAGTCTTCAACATTTAAACCACAAACTGGAGAAAAAAAAGGAAGGGACACACACATTTCCACCAGGCAATAAAGTACAATGGTTGCTGAAATCCAAGCTTTGGAGAATGAACAGCGGTAAATCAATGAGGGATTGTACCTCATTCTGTAATTACTTACCAATAATAACTCCTGAGGAGCGGTTAGGTACTAAAATGGAAGGGAAAAAGGTTAGATGTTATGTGAGGGTGTCAGATTCTAGCTCTCATTGCATTTGCATCTGCCGCACACACTCTGAATAAAATATAGTACATTAAAGTATTATTAAAGGTTCAACTAATAACCGAATATAATCTGCTCCAGTAGACAATGGAAGACTGAATGTTCTAATTATTAATTAGAAGTATTTATCTAGCTGATAAATAATTATAATTAATAAGAAATCCAATTGATCCAGCAGAAATGGGGTTCTCACTTAAAAGTATTGGGTGGCAGACCAGGTTAATGGGTCCTCCCCAGTGCAGGGGAGGAGACTAGCAGTTTAGGTCACAAGATAGTTATGTGGTTATATACATAAATTTATATACAACATTATCTATCTATCTATCTATCTATCTATCTATCTATCTATCTATCATCTACTATTATATACTATTCTGGTGGTAATAAAATCTCTAAGTGGTTTACCAAAAAAAAACCTTCAAAATTATCAATAAAATGCAGTTAAAAATAGGTAACATGCCAAATTAATCTTGCCTAAACAAAAATGTTTTAAGCACACCCCAAAAGGTGTATAGTGACTGATGTCAATAGGCAGGGAGTTCCAAAGTATAGGTGCTGTCATGTTAAAAGATTTCTTACAGGTGTGGAATGAATATTATGTGGCACCTGTAACAGTGCCAGTTCCGCAGATTAAAGTGGCTGAGTAGGCATATAAGGGTTAAGTTATGGCAGCAAATAGGCAAACGGTGAGAATTTCTGAGCAGAGATGAGAGTCTCACTTCTGTCAGCAACCATGCTGCAGCACTCTGAACTAACTGCAGTTCCCATATCAAGCACAAGGGAAGATGTACCTATATAGAGTGCATTGCACTATATGCACTTTATAGAGTGCATTGCACTATATGCACCCATATAGAGTGCATTGCAATGATCCAATTTCCACTCACCACTGCCTGAACTACTGTGGTCAAGCTCACCAGGGCCACAAATAGTCATAGCTGCCATACCGAGTACAGCTGATAAAAAGCACTTCTAGCCACTAAAGCTACCTGGCCCTCCAGTGACAAAGCTGGATCCAGAAGCACCTGCTGATTGCATACCTGCTCCTTCAGGGGGAATGCTACCCCATCAAGGGCAGGCAACTGATCAGTTTCTCAGACAAAGGAACAACTCACTCACAGTACCTCATCTTGCCAGGGTTCAATATCTGTTTCTTATCCCTCACTCATCCCAATACTGCATAAAGGTACTAATTCAGATGTTATAGAGAAATAGAGGTGAGCCTCATGAGTATAGTGTTGGCACCTTGCCTGCCCCAACCCCTAATGACCACTCCCAGCAGCTTCACATAGATACTGAATAGCATTACAGTATGGACAAAATAGGCTCCTGTGGCACCCTATAGCGTAAGTGCCAGGAAGTCCAAAAGCACACATCCAATGCTTCTCTCTGGACTCTGTGACTGCAACTGTTAAGCAGTGTTTGGTTAGCTCTAGAGCACGATTTGCACCACTTGTGCTCTAGTCTTCATCAACCTTGTTCCATAGCCCAAAGTTCCCCAGAATACCAATGAGCCATTCTGGTTCCATGACAAGGAAATTTGGGGGCAAGCATGTTCACCACCTGTTTCATCTCACCATTCTATTGGGAGACCATGGCTTTGGTGGAACTGTCAGCTTTCTCTGCTGGGAAATCCCCCAGAGCATTCAGGAAAAAGTTCCATGTTCCATTGAAGGGAGAGATTTGCCAATTGTGTTATTGAGCTAAATCTGATTATATAGTTTGCATTGTATAATTCTTATTGTATGGCTTAGCCCCCCCCCCCATATCCCTGGGGTGCTTTCCTCCTAAAACGCTTCTTAAAATGCTTTTCAGTGCCTCTGCGTCTCTGTACCAAAGTGGGCCAAAGTGTAATGATATCAGTCTCTGATAGTAGGTCATATGAAAATGGTGTGACCATGACAATGGGGTAATATGAACCCGCTCCCCAATATCCAGGCCACCCTCATACCCTGAGGCAAAAACTAAATTGAAGGCATGCCCTGCCCATTGACCTAATGACCATTTTAGAAAGCCTTATGGCTGGGCATATATTGGATGGCATAAATTCCCAGTCATAGGGCCTTGGTGTAGGTATTTAAGTCCCTGGGCTTGTCCAAAACCACATTTGAGACTGCCTCTGCTTTAACAAGCACATGGCTTGTTGAAACACCATTGTTATTGTTTGTCAACATTTGTCTAAAAGAAAACATTCTCTTATTTCAGGTTTTTTTAAATATGCTACAGCCTTCTCAGAAATCCTCTTCTTGATAATGAGAAGAAGCCCACTGGCACGGCCCATGAATCACTTGTACCAGGACAGCACACAAAACCTACGAAACACATTGCTTGGGATTTTGGAGTGCAGCCATCATCGTATCTAGCTACAGTGAGTTACAGAACTGAAGAGAACAATTATAATAGATTGAATCAAAGTCAAACTTAATTCCAGAACTGCACTGGGAATTCATGGGACAACAAACCAACCATGGTGATATATTCAGTTGAGGATTATATGCAAGTTGAACTTTATGGTATGAAAACCTCTCAAGAGAAATAGTTTCAGAAAACAAACTATTCTTACCAGCTTAATCCCTTCCACTTTATACTAAGGAGAGAAATCTAAAGGGCAAGGGCCATAGTTAAGTGGTAGTACACCTGTCCTGCAAGCAGAAGGTTCTAGGTTCGATGGCAAGCATCTCTAGGCAGAACTCAGAATGTCCTGTGTCTGAAAACCTGGAGAACTACCAGGCAGTGTTGACATTACTGAGCTAGATGGACCAACTGTCTGTGTAGAAGGCAACTTCCTATGTTCTTATGGGTACTTGTTTGCCAAACAGTGTCTCCAGATACTAAGCAGCAAATATGAGCTTTCCCCTCACCTTCAGAACCACAAGAAAGAGACACCAAGGCCACAGAGATTATACAGAGATGTGTCACTGGAGTCTAACACAAAGAATCCTTCCTTCCTCATTCTGCCACTGCCTAACAAGCTGATTAGTAAGGACTGAGTAAGAAACATTCCTGGAATAATTCACAAGACTGGAAATCCTCCCCTATGTCACCTTGCCTTCTCAAATGGAATGTTCCCAATCTCAGCTCAGAATTTCTTTTTTTAGAAAAGCTGTCACACCCTGCAATAGAAGCGCAATAGCTAATCTAAAAACAAGCTGATTAATTTGCTGTCACTACCACCACCACCTTTCAGCTTTACCTGTGTCATCTCTGGGCGGCTTTGTCTCTGGACTGTGTGTAGATCCTATGCAAAAGAGGGAGTTTATAAAACACTGGCTTTGGAATTCATGAAAAGCAGTATAGAAAATTTTAAAGAAAAGCAAAGGAAACTGGAAAGCTTTGCCTGAATTTCCTACACAATATATTCCATAAGTTACAAAATATTCCATAAGTTACACAATTCACATAAAGCCAGGCATTCCTAAGGGACCTTCTAGCATGCAAACCAGAAAAAGGCCCCACAAAGAACTAAAATGGAAGAAAAAACTCAAAGCGTTTACCTCCCAAAAATCCTGAGTGATTGTCTGCTGTTGAAGCTGTCCAAATAAAAATTCAGCATTTTTAAGAAGTAGTAGTGAACTTGGGAGTTGGATTACATTTGACTAAGCAGTCAGAAGGCATCTGAGCTCCTAAGAAGCATTAGAAGCTTAAGGAGCAAATGTTCTCTTTATAAAATTTACATCTAATGATAAAACAGAACAAATGTTTCCACTTCTTCCACAAGACATATTCTCAAAATTTCCTGTACATTAGCTTTCCCAATGACATTTTTTCATTTCAGTTTCACCTAGCACTATCACTGAACTTCTACCACCCTGTTTGCCTTAATCACTCCTAAAAGCAAACACAGATTGTTGAGTGTGGACTGTAACTGCAGTCAGAACATCCACTGAGAAACAACAGAGAGATATTGGCATGCTTGGAGAAAGAAAACCTAAAGAGGAAACCCCTTCAAAATAGACTAATGAGAAATGAGGGAGCCAAGTAGCTGTTGAATAGAGTGACTGCTGGAAAGGAAAACATAACATGGGACAGTACAAGGGAAATGGAATGCACTGTTTGGGGGAAAATACCTAGCTTGCTAAATTTCTGAACATGCAGTCTTTTCAGAAGGAAGACCACACACCACAACCTTCTGCTGCAGTTTCTTCTTATGGTATGCAATTCCAGTGTTTCAAAACAACTGCTGCACTACCATGTACCCAAGTCTCTTCACGATATTCTTCTGATAAAATTAATCCTCTCTCTGGACTTATCAGCAGTAAATATTGACAAGACTCCATTCCTCCACTCTGGTTCTATCCATAAACTCAATTCTTACTCACTCCCTACTTCTTAAAATGTATCCACCAATAACAGTGAAAAGCAAGTGTTTACCAATTTCAGGGTCCAGCGTGACTCCTCCTCCTCCTCCTCCCCCCATTCCTGGAACAGATGTGTAAAGAGACTGATATCAACATTCAAGTACTGATAGCTCTCCAATTATGCCCTTTCAAAATCAGGAGTCAGAAAAGTCCATATAGGGTGCCATATGGTCTCAGGACACCAGCTCCTCAATGGTCTCAGTCTTTGGAATCAGCTTTAGGAAGTTAAAATGTATTTATATTTTAAAACTGCTGATGCTACTTCATAATTTGATTTTTTTAGGCTGCCTTGTTTTTAACATTGGATTTTAAGTAAGCAGAGTAAGCAACTGTTGCTGTTGCAACCACTACTAGCGGTGTGTGGGTGGGGGGCAAAAGAATGAAGGAGAGAAACATTTGAGTACTCCTGCGGAGTAAGAGGAGTGGAGCAAGTAAGCATCCTGGGCAGCAGCAGCCATCGCCATGCAGGAGGAGGGGTGGAATGAAAGGGAGAAATTTCCAGATCACTACCACCACCAATGAAGCCAGCACAGTTCACAAGGATTCATTTACATCAGGTGTGGGAAACTGGATCCAATCAGGGGGCCAGATCAGGGGCGTAGCCAGGATGAAAATCAGGGGGCCAAGGGGCGGGGCCAAGGGGAGGGGGAGGGGCCACAGCGGGGCAAGGAAAGCTCCCTTCTCCCTTGCCAGCTTTCCCTCCTCCCGCCCCGGCGATCGCGGAGGGGGAGGAGGGGATCGGAGCAGCCCAATTTCGGGTTGCTCCAACTCCCTCCTCCCCCTCCGCGATCGGCAGGGGCGAGGGGGCGCCAGGATCAGCCCGAAATCGGGCTGCTCCGACTCTCTCCTCCCCCTCCGTGATCGGCAGGGGCGAGGGGGAGCCAGGATCAGCCCGAAATCGGGCTGCTCCGACTCCCTCCTCCCCCTCCGCGATCGGCAGGGGCGAGGGGGAGCCAGGATCAGCCCGAAATCGAGCTGCTCCGATCCCCTCCCCCCCTCTGCAATCGCCGGGGCAGGTGGAGGGAAAGCCCCACAGCCAGCCAGGGAGAGGGAGACGGCACCGGGCGGGCAGCGGGGCAGGCTGGCCAGCGGCCCTGCTTCTAGGGGGGGGCAATTGCCCCCTCCTGCCCCCCTGCCTACGCCCATGGGCCAGATCCTTATCCCCGTCAAAGGCCAAGTGTGAAAGGTAGTCAAACTTGCTAATCACTGGGGCTTTAAAGCCATGCACACTGCTCTCTGCAAGGACTGCTGATCAACTGGTTCTCGGGGCTCCCAAAAAGCCACAAGCGATGCTATGCAGATGCCCAACAGCAGAATCTTGTCCTGAAGCATGTTAACCTCCAAAGCTGCAAACCCTTTTTTGGCCCAGCTGCATCTTTTCTTGCCCCACCCTTCACATCATATATGATGTGAAGTGTAGGGCAGGAGAGTGTGGCTTGGCCAACAGCATCTTGTGACCCATTGGAGAGGCCTAGCAGGCCAAATTAGGTACCTGGGGTGGAGGTTTTACACTGCTAGTTTACAGCAAGAATGTGGAAAATGTGGCCCTTCAACTTCTATCAGCAGTAGCATGATCAATGATATGACTTATGAGTCTAACATCATCTGGAGACCAACAACTCGATATTGTAGAGGACCTGCCATATACTCTTTCTCAATTTTATTATTTTAAAATCAAATTTCTGCCTGTAAGCTTTTAACTTTAATGTCTACTAGGCAGCCTACATATCACTGAGAACCTGCAGCATCAAAGCCTTCAGTTTTGTCTGTTTTTAACACCCATCATAGCCTCCCAACTAAAGGACACTGTGTATCAGGACTGAGAAAAGTATTTACTCCAAAAAAAGCCTTTGAAAAGCTGTTGCTAGTCAGAGCACACCAAACCACATTAGGCTAGGTGGAGCAATGATTTAAATTGTATAGGCATTTCTATCTCCCTCTGATCTACGCACCTTGAGCTCAAGACACTATGACCAAACGCACGAACAGACCTATAAATTTCTCTTGAAGAGCAGTACATAATTTCTATAACAAATATAATTCCATGAGAGTAAAAACAAATTGTTTACCAGTTTCAAGTTTTATCACTTTCACTCTCAGGTGCTGACTACAAATGCATTTATGCCTTCTTTCAAAATTAATAGTCAGAAAATTAATGAGATTCACACAAACAGGTTTTTTTCATGATATTGTCTGTGGAATAAGCTTTAGAAAATTAACATGTGTATTTTTTAAACTGCCAATCTTATTTGTATTTTGAATTTTTCATAGGCCAATTTGTTTTTAACATCTGATTTTATCTGTAAAGGTAAAGGGACCCCTGACCATTAGGTCCAGTCGTGACCGACTCTGGGGTTGCGGCGCTCATATCGCATTATTGTCCGAGGGAGCCAGCGCACAGCTACCAGGTCATGTGGCCAGCATGACAAAGCCGCTTCTGGCGAACCAGAGCAGCGCACAGAAACGCTGTTTACCTTCCTGCTATAGCGGTACCTATTTATCTACTTGCACTTTGAGGTGCTTTCAAACTGCTAGGTTGGCAGGAGCTGGGACTGAGCAACGGGAGCTCACCCCGTCACGGGGATTCGAACCGCCGACCTTCTGATCGGCAAGCCGTAGGCACTGTGGTTTAACCCACAGCGCCACCCGCGTCCCCGATTTTATCTGTACCTTCTCTATAACACTTTATTTGTACTTGTACATCGTTGGGCTGGTGACCAAGAACACATGAGCAGTCAAGTTTTAACAGGATGAGGGAAGCCTCAAGCAAGTGGAGCACGTGACCATTACTACCCACATCACTAGCAGTAGGTGGAAAGAAATGTCTGAGCAGGCTGGTGGAGGGAGCAAAGCAAGCAAGCTGCCCAGGAAGTTGCCACTGCTAGGTCCACATTGCTACCACTCTGGAGAGAAGGAAACCTGCATTTCAAAACTACAGGCTTTCTTCTCTGGGCTGAGGTGGGAGGGTGAAGGAGAGAAAATCCTTCTGGCTTTTGACCTCCTGCCCATTGGTGGCAGGCAGCCCAAGCTAGCACAGTGAGTGAGTCGGTCACCCAAGCATGTGGAGTGGGTAGTGAAAGGGGAAAGTCACTTCCCAATACCACGGGCTGGTTGCTTCTTACTGGAGAAACAAGCTCCAAAGAGGTCCACCAGACACCACGATCCTTGCGCCTCACTCTACCCCATCTTGTCAAGTGGCTGTGACCTGAAAAGTGACCTGAGAAGTCAGGAAAGCAACAAAGCCCCACCCATACTGCCTCACCAGATGCTACTGCAGAATGCAAGGATCTGGGAGCAGGCAGGAGATAGGTAGTGTCTGAAAGGTAGCACATGGGGCAACGAGCAACACAAGTAAGCGCACAGCCCCTAGTTAATGTATATTTTTGGTAAACCACTTACAAAGATTTTAATAATTAAATATTATTCAATTAAAACATAAAATATAAATGCTTTGGAAATTTTTGAACTCCTGATTTGATCATGCAGGATGGCTTATTTCACTTTGCACCTGAAGCAGTTGACCAAAGATAAAAAAAAAAACTGAAAATTGAGAGACTGAAGTCCCATTTTTTTCTCTTTCACCTGTCTCAGAAGTTGTATCTTTATTCTCTGATTGGGGCGGATCAACAGTGGTGGTGAAAATACCTGCAAGAAAAGACAGAGGAGGCAAAGAAATATGGAGGTTCTGCATTAAAGTGCAACACAATACCCTGCTTTTCCTCCCAAGGAGCCCTTGTGATACTTACCCTTGAGACACTGTGGAGGAGGAGGATGCCATACGCTGTCAGCCCCACATTTACTATTGTCGCTCCCCACCAGAGTGTATCCATGTTCACAAACATACATTATAAGATTATTATATTCATATGTAGGTCGAAATGTAGTTGTCAACATTCCATTCTTAATAGAGGGTCTAGGGCAGCTGACAACTGAAAAGAGATGAGCAGCATTTAAAAAGATACTTGTTAATTAACCTATGGGTTACCATGCACAATGATTTAACTATGGTTTATTTACTGCCAGCAAACCACAGTCTGAAGTTGCTTGCATTTAAACTTCAGTTTGTTTTAACTGTGGACTGGCATTACATGTGGGTGCAGCACCCTTTTCTTAACCGTGGCTTGTTTGGCCACCCCATCTCAGACACTAACCAAACTGCAAAGACACAATGGAAGAGAGACTGGAAAACAAAGCAAACTGGAAAAGCAAGCAATGGTTTGCATTATTATCTGTGAGATAATTAATACTTTACTTATGACTTGTTAAACAGTGGATTCTATGCAAACCAGGCCAATGTCTCCACCAAAGCAGCAGCAGGGACTTTATACTTGCAAACTACCAAGAACCACCCAAATTTGGCAAAATGTTTTCTTTTTTAACAGAATCTGTATATTCCAAATTGGAAGTGCACACACAAGATGATTCCACTTATTGTGGCTTCAAACAACTACAGTGGAACCTTGACTTACATACGCCTTGTCTCGCAGACATTCCAAGTTGCATCTGCGGCAAACCCGGAAGTAAACACCGGATTTGCCGCAATTTACGCATGCATGGAAGTGGCTTCTGCCATTTGCATGTGCGCAGAAGCGCTGCCGCCATCTGCGCATGCACAGAAGCGCACTACTGCTGAATGCGCACGCGCACAAGACGTCTCTTCTAGCGTACAGTTTCAACCAGCGGATGGACCTCCGGAACGGATTATGTCCGTAAGTAGAAGTTCCACTGTAACTGATTGAATAAAAATATATAATCTTCATTATATAACATTATTTATTTGACAGGTCTATAAACTCCTTCAAAGACAGAAACTATTCAAGTGATAAAATCAGATAAGAAATCAAAAGACTAACCTCTAAAAACAGTAACACTGTCCCTGCAATTATACTACTGTATTACAATTCCAAAAAACAGTCTGGGTCACACTTCGAGGACGGCTTTCTAGGAACTGCTAAGAACTATTTAAAGCCCTCTGTAACTTTGGACCAGGTTACACAGTGCCTCAGATTTTGATGTTTATTTGTTTAGTACATTTATAACATGCCTTTCTTCCATCTGGGCACTGAACTGACCCAGATCTGACCCAAATCTGCTTAGTTTCAGCAAGGTGACTACATCATTGATTGGCTCACAGACCATCTGCTGAAGTGATTTCACCAAGGTATACGTGACAGTTTCTACCTACTGAGTATTGTTCTTAAAAAAGCAACTCACATGTGAAAATCATTTCCTATGAAGCTGAAATGCAGCATATAGTGTTATGCCTGTATACTAAGGGGTAATATTAGGTTATCACGTATTTTAGTGTTACTGATATCTTCTCAAAGCATTTTTGTTTAGTATAGATACTGCACAAAAAGCCCTTGAAATGTGAAAAGCCAAAAAAAGGGGGGGGGAGAAAACCCTGCAAAGAATAGCAATTACTACTTAATACTCTTCCCTCCATGTACTGCAGGAAATTTATATTATTTTAATTATTCATTGTACTCTGAGCACAACAACCCATTCCTGCTAAAGGTAGTAATGCATAAGTCCAAATGAAGCTAATGGAATAAATTACTCACAACTAAATCTAAGTTTCTTTGTTTTCAATGTGACTTCATAGTGGCTATCCTTGACTGGATCAGGCCACAAGCTTCCCTCAAAATGACTCAGGTTAAAACAAGCTACTCATTGAGGGGGCAATGCTATTGCATATCTCATACTGCATCTCAATCCCACTAAAAACCTCAGAGGCTGAATAGCAGCAGCAGCATTGTGTACCAGCTTACAAATATAGCTCACTCCAGCAAGAACTTTATTTATATTAACGTATCACAAGGAAGCTACTAAGCATAAATTTCCATCACCTTTACATTGAGGGGCAGCTGGACGCCACTCTCCATTTCTACCATCTGCAGCAGTTGAACACGTAATGGTTCGGCTTCCAATAAGGGAGAAAGTAGGGTTACAGGTATACGTTACTGTTGTGCCATGGTCAAACTCATCTAAACCTCTGCCAGTGTGTGCACCATTGGCAATGTCAGGAGGGGGGAAACAGGGGATTCCTGGGAAGCAGAAGCAACATGAACAGTTCAGTTAGACCACAATTGCAAAAGCACCCCTGCTGGGGGGGGGTAATCGGACTAAACTTATTTTCACTGAAAAGATGTTTCCTTTTATAAAGTAATCATTTGATACTTATTATAGGCATGTGCATCTATTTTGGATGCACCCAAACATTGAAATAGTGGGCTGTTGTGAAGATATTTCCACCTCCTCCAAAGCAAACTGGGTCTTATGTGAAGCATGTTGCCCCTAAATATTCACAGAGGAAGCTACCAAAGCCCCCTTACCTACTTCAGAGCAGGGACTGCTCTGGAAAAAAAGAGATATCAAGAAAGCTGTTGCGGGGGGGAGATAAACGATACACCAAAAAAGCCAACCCACAACCAAGAACTCTGTTGCCCCAAAGTTCCTTGATAGAGAAAACCCCCTCCCAGTTTTTATTTTTGCAGGGGGCTTTATTTTCTTCATGGAAATCTATGGAGGCAGTAAAACTAGGGAGTAAAAGCTGTCCTCTGAAAACAGTTGAGCGGGAACCCCCACTCCCCAGGATGGTCCTTGTGACCCCAAGAGACCTTTGTAGGGATTCCACTGTCCTCAGCTTCCTCACTATTACAGCCTTTACATTTCCCCGTTTATGTCTATGGAGACAAGGCTGTCTTCACAGCTGAACACAGAGAAATAACAAAGCCTGAACCCCTGAAAACCACTGGAAGGAGAAGGGAACATTCCTACCCAGCAAAGCCACTTTAAAGCTATGCAAAGTTGCCAAGAAGGAACTGCTTCAGCTGAAAACTTAAATGACGTTTCAGGAGGCTTCCAGTAATCAAGGTACATAACTTGGCCAATTCTTCCTCAATCCACACACATGTGGAATACTAACTCCAGAAGAAGATAGGTCCCCAAAAATGATATGGGGCAACCAGCGGATGACACAAATTCAGACTCCTCACAGGCCACTGTTAAGTTTTAAACACCCAAGCCGAAAGGTGAGCCCAAGAAACATAGGTAAAAAAAATGGAATATGTTGAAGTCTAATCATTTTTAGACAGATCGTGAAGCTGAGGCTCCAATACTTCGGCCACCTCATGAGAAGAGAATAATCCTTGGAAAAGACCCTGATGTTGGGAAAGATTGAGGGCACTAGGAGAAGGGGATGACAGAGGACGAGATGGTTGGACAGTGTTCTCGAAGCTACGAACATGAGTTTGACCAAACTGCGGGAGGCAGTGCAAGACAGGAGTGCCTAGCGTGCTATGGTCCATGGGGTCACGAAGAGTCGGACACGACTAAACGACTAAAAAACAACAATCATTTTTTATTTCTTTAATCTGCTTATTATTACCAGTTTATTATTATCCACTTTTCCTCCAGGGATGGTTCTCTACCTCCCTATACAAGATCACCACAGAGAAGAGGATCTTCTTGTGGTCCTCAAACTAACCCCTTTCACCAATGAATAGTGAGTACAACTTGGGATTGGTGATGTGTGGATGTTCTATATACCTGTACACTGCTTTATTCCCTCAGATCCTCTCTGAATAATGACAATGAAGCAAAGTTGCTTCCATTACTTCCACTAAAACTTAAATACTAGATTGAGAGGGACAAATCCTTTGTTTCTAGGAACATTGGAAAGTTGCTTAATGAACAGGCTGTGCAGGGTTTTTGAAGAAACATACCCATTTGCAAGGAATGGCAGAGGTTGAAATGATGTGTCCAACATTCTTCCCTGCTCTGATATCTTATGTGTCTAATTCCTCCCTCCTCGAACACCAATTTCATGAATTCCCAGTAACATGTGTTTTGGCAACTAACATATGTTATTTCATTGCACAAATTTCCTGTTCTGGGGAAAGCTACAAATACAGTCAGCTGGTTGGAAACAACAATTATGGTGAGTATCTGGAACAAGATCAGAAAGTATCTTGAGTTTTTCATATGGGTTGAGGACACTTACACATTTGCAATAAACAGAGCCACACTATAACACATTGAGATTAACCTTAATAAACTAGAATTAACAAATCATCTTACGTTGGCAAAGTGGAAGTTCTTTATTCCAAACAACTTGGCTGCCTATAAGGGAACATCGAAGAGTCTTTTCGCCTACTATTCTGAACCTAAAGGGAAAGAGAAACCTTATACAGTATTTTAATGCAAAGGGTGTAGGTGTGCAGATAGAGGATATTTCTTAGCCAGTACATATACCTTATTTAGACTATACTCTCCCCTACAGTGTCACCATTCTGCTAGTTGACACAAAAAGAAAATAATGGAACCAACCACCACCAGTCCAAAAGCAGAAAGAAACAACACAGCAGTAAGAATATTAACAGCAGTAGGATTAAAATCTTTTCAAGTAATATTCAATGAAACCTGGCTAAAAAGGTCTCTGCTTGGTGCTGAAATGTTGCAAAAATAGGGTCAGGAGAAGTTTCCTGAAGAGAGGATTCCATAGATGGGGTACTGCAACAGAAAAGTCTGGTTGCTGTCAGTCTAAGTTGAAACAACCTAGCAATTCACTTCACTTCACAATACAGAATTATTTCTTTTTTTAAAAAAAAGAGTGCCCACATAAAGTCAAATCAAAATAAAAACCTTGATAGCTTGGATGACAGGCTGTAGTACAGGCACCCCCAAACTTTGCTCCTCCAGATGTTTTGGACTACAATTCTCATCATCCCTGACCACTGGTCCTCTTAGCTTGGGATCATGGGAGTTGTAGGCCAAAACATCTGGAGGGCTGCAGTTTGGGGATGCCTGCTGTAGTGCTTTCAAAAGAGAGCCTGGGCTTTTTAATTTCATTATAGTGCACTTCCTCAGGTCAATATAAACCACTTGAAATACAATTCAGGTATCTAATGAGGGTTTTGCACTGCGCTATAATGGGGAGTGGCATGTCACCTTAAAAACAAAGGGGAGCAGTAAAGGCAGGAATTCATTATCTTTTAAACATGTATTATTTCATTAAAACTATGTGAGTCCCCACCCTTGATTACTATTTTAAAAAATCAAATTATCAATACCACTATCTAAAAAACCCATCATTATTTTACCATATTGCAAGGGGCAGGACTGCGGCTGCAACAGTTTGGTTTAACAAGCCCTGTAAAATATTCTTATATCTATTTTGCTATTTTCCTGGAGAAAGGGAGAGGTTAGGGTAATATATGACAACCCTGAAGGGTAGTCTAATGGTAATGGTGCTATTCTGGCATATTGTTTTTCTGTGAAGTGGCTTGTAGCAGCAGTGCAATCACTTAAGGGCTGCAAGGAGCAAACGGAAACAGAGAAAGAATTGAGGAGTTCAGTAGTGATTGGAAAGACATTCAGATGCCAAGTCCAACCATAGAAAGACAGCGGTTCTGCCAACTGAGAAATACGGGCAGCCCTGTTTATCCAAGGTTACATTCCGAAGCACTGTGCATCATGTATAATTAAAACCCATTAGAAAAAACCTGCAAACACCCCGCTCCACCCCATGATGTTTCAGTGACATCTTTATGACGTTTTTGCACGTTACTTCCAGGTTCAGCGCAATGTGCACCCATATTGAATGTGCATAAACGGAGGGCTGCCTGGAAACAAAATGAAAAATCTGAATACAAATTGCCACTGCTTAGGTAGTAAATCAACTAGAAACAGTGGATCTGTTCCTTCTTTATTAATTTATTGGGAGCATTTACTCCCCTCTATACCCTCTCTGTGGGCACCCATGATTATAATTATAAGATAGAGCTGATTTTTAACAGTAATGCTTAATATGGTAACAATTAATATGTGTCTGTCACCAAGCCCTCCCAGGAGTTTTAAACAAAGCAAGGTGTTACAAACGTTGACTTAAAACTCACCCCTCATCACAGCCTAGAGTTATTTCATCACCTAGTCGCAAGTCTGTTGCTTTTATTATTCTGCCATTATCTAAAGTTATAGTAGGACATAGCCTTCCTAAAAGAAAAATCAGAACAAGCATTAGCACATGCAACCTTGATTCATTCTTTTTTAAAAAGGGTATCCTATAGACAGATGGGGCTCCTCAACCTTGGAAGGAAGCCCATCTAGGAGAAGGAAAGCTCTGGTCCTAAACCTTCACTGCCTTGCAGTATATCTTCAGAAGAAAAGGCTAATGAGTAAACCCTATATAGAGCAGTGTCCCTAAGACGGTTGTATGGCGCCTTGGATGCCTCCTGCAGCCAAGCTGGTGCCAAACAAATTGCTCCGCTTTCCTTTGGTCCACATTAATGAGGGCAAAAGTGGACCAATAGAAATAATAACAGTCAAAAAAATAAATAGAGAAAAAGTCTGGCATGCATATAGAGAGTTGTTAGAGGAGAAAGAAGGAAAATTGAAACTTAAAGATTTTGATGAAGTAAGAGAAGTTGTTCAAGATTGGTTGCAACATCGACAATTAAATGAGATATTTAAAGAAGATACCTGTAACAAGAAAGGTTTTAGTTATACCGTATCTAGATTCCAGAAAGAAATTGTAGATGAAAATTTTAAACTATTAAAAAAGATGTATAGTATTTTATTAGAATGGGGCACCAAAGATGAGGAGGTGAAATCCACAATGATTAAGTAGGCACAAGATGTAGGACACAGTATACAATTAGAGGACTGGGAGAAATTATGGAGAGTAAATTTGAAATTTACTGATTGTATATTATTAAAAAATAATTCTATGAAAATGATGTACTGTTGGTATATCACACCAATGAAAATGGCAAAAATGTATAGATCAAGCTCCAATAAGTGCTGGAAGTATAAAGAGAAGGAAGGCCCATTTTATCATTTATTGTGGAATTGTAAAATAGTTAAAAATTATTGGGAAATATATAATGAAATGGAAAAAATGTTTAAGATAACTTTTGTTAAAATTCCAGAAGTTTTTTTGCTAGGAATTTTAGGTCAAAGGGGGTGGTGGTGGAAAATTTAATAAAAATTATTTACCAAAAAAAGAGAGAGAGAATAAGGAGGCCAAAAGCGGGAGTCTTGTGGTCTGGGCTGCCCACATCCTTACACACCACCCAAACTTGCATCCCTGGGAGGTCATTTGGGTGCTGCTCACATCTCTTGACACAGATGGATGCCAACAACACTACAGGAACCAAGGTCATTTCCAGATGACCTGTTAGAGCATTCATGCTTTTTTGTGTTATACCACAATCTTCAGTGCATTTTCCTGCCACACACTTTACTGCAAGAAACCTATTTTTTTTAAAGCAGGTTTGCTGACAAGGGCACCAAATACACTGTGCTGTCAGAATTTGTGGGTATTAGATTGGATCCCACCTGCAAAATAGACACAGTCTGGAAGTACTCTTGAAAATACTATCTTCTCTAACAGGTATCCAGTTTTATTGGTTTTTCATAATAAGGTCATCTGTTGGCTGCATCCGGCCTTTAGGGTTGTTTCTTTTCTGCTTCATGAGTTGAAAGCAGCTGAAAGATCATTTCTTCCCATATTGTACTCTTATCCTTTTGTCACCTCTGATAAATAGATGTTCTAAGTTTTGTTAGTGCTGACACTGTCTAGTATCAAAAAAGAAGACAGCTGAGATAATTAAAAATTCTCTTTTGTTGACTACAAAGTTGTAATACTGCTTCCATGCCCTTGTGTTTATCTCAACTGGTTAAAACTAAGGTATTTTGTTCAAATAAAATTAACAGTTATACTTTAATTAATTAATTAAATTGATCTACCAGCCTTCATGGGAATATGACAGGGCAGTTAAGTACGGTACTTTTAAGTACAGTAGTTTTGTGTGCCTGCTAGGGCTATTGTGCACTTATATTCTTAAAATAATGAAGTTGGATCCAATAAGAAAATATTGTGCATATTTTCCAGTCGGTCCACCTCATGCCTAGAATGTCAGCCCCCCCCCCAAAAAAAAATTCCTTCAACTTTTCAGAAATTTTACATCTCCAGTCATGGTGAGGGAAAAATCAGGCTTGGGCAGCATCTAGTCATTATTTTAGGTTGTAAAGGTAAAGGGACCCCTGACCATTAGGTCCAGTCATGACCGACTCTGGGGTTGCGCGCTCATCTCGCATTATTGGCCGAGGGAGCCGGCGTATAGCTTCCAGGTCATGTGGCCAGCATGACAAAGCTGCTTCTGGCAAACCAGAGCAGCACATGGAAACGCCGTTTACCTTCCCGCTGTAGCGGTTCCTATTTATCTACTTGCATTTTGACATGCTTTCGAACTGCTAGGTTGGCAGGAGCTGGGACCGAGCAACGGGAGCTCACCCCGTCACAGGGATTCGAACCGCCGACCTTCTGATCAGCAAACCTTAGGCTCAGTGGTTTAACCACAGCGCCACCTCTCCAGGAAAAGAACTGTCACGGCTGGAACCCCTCACCATCACGATATCGTAAGAATCATGGAATTGTAGAGTTGGAAGGGACTCCAAGGGTCATCTAGCCCAACCCCCTGCAATGCAGGAATCTCAGCTAAAGCATCCAGCTAAAGAAGCTAGTTCAACATTCAGGTCCAGTTTAAATGTCTTAGGAAAGAGCAGCTGCCTAATACAAATTCTATTCAATATTCTGTAGCAGCTGCCTAATACAATTTCTATTCAATATTTATTTACAGATATTGTCCAAGGCAGCTTACTATATATTTAATATAAAAATACAATAGAACAGAGAAGACTCACTAGGACAGGACCAAGAGCTATATACGTTTAACCCTCATTCTCAGATGTTCTGACAACCACTTTGCTGCTGAATCTCCTGGCCTGGAAATGGGTGCTAAAGCAGCCAGATATAAGTCCCTCATAGGCCAGGAATTCCTACAGGTCTGGAGTTGCTGCCGATGTCTCTCACAGCTTTGGGCTGTGTCATTGAGGAGAACCAACTATTAACTACTGGTTAATTTTTTTGTTTTTATGAGGAAAACCCTGGTACTTGGAGACTTGGAGAAATTAAACGGGGAAAAAGGTTTTATTTTACAGAACAAAACTGGTAAAACAAAGGATGTGTATGTAGATAGAAATCTTTCAAGAAACAGTTAATGTGTTTATATTTATATTAAATTTAGTGGATGTTATAGGCTTCCATACAAGGTGGCAAACACACACTTCTTTTCAGTTATTTCACTTCAGTTCCTTAAACTTAATTGTATAGATGTTACAGCTTAGGTCTTAATACTTGAGTTCTTCAACAAGGTTTCCCAACCTTTTATAAATCACATTCCTGAGGCTTCTTACTGAATGGAGACCCAAGCAGAGTGTTCCCTAAAAACTCTATTTCTCCTGTCCCCTATTCAACTTCCCAGTTTTTCTCTTGTCTGTACACTCCTAAAAATACATGACACAACCTCCTCAAAAATCCAATTAAGATGTGTTAGGTGGGCAAGAGAGGGACTTAAGATCAGATAGAGAAGGAAATGAGCAACAGATATGAGGTCCTGGAGAGTGAGAGGTTGTTCAGAACATAACTAGGAGCAATAAATTCCTACTCGTTAATTGTATGTTAAATGAGTAACCTTATATATTTGAACAGAATTAGTCACATGAACAAAGCTTTGGAAAATAAGATGTTATAGCTAGTAAAAGTTATTTAATATGGCTTAACAATCAGAACAGTATATCAAAAATGTTGACATCTCAAGGCCAGTTTTAAGCCTTTTTTGGGTCAATCTCATCTTTTATATATTTGGTTTGCTTGAAGTAAAACCCTCATCTATGTGTAATCATTATTAAATTTAAAAGGGAATACCTCAGAGATATGCAAGAAAAATGCATTTGAATGCAGAATGTGGCAGTGAATAGAGAACAGGAGCCTACCATTACATCAAATTCTAGAACTAGGAAGGACACATCATGCTTAATGTACCACAGGTTCAGTTTAAACACAAGGAAATATTTTTCTGTGTATGGAACTTTGGAATCAAAATAAATAATGGCCAACAGTGCAAAGGACTAGAAAGAAGCAGCATTAGAAAGAACAAATGGGACCAGCTGCAACAAAATGCTGTGCTATTCCATCACTTTCCAAGAGAAGGTTATTAGACAGCCAGTCATGCTCTTTCTCCACCAAACAAATTCATCCTGTCCATCCAGTTCCCTCCTCCCGCTGTTAGCCAACCACCTGATCGTTCATGTTCCATCTTCATCAGGCTGTTTTTGCCTCCTTGGTTTCTTAAAAGTTGTTATTTGGTACTTCTGCAAACTTTGGGGTTCCTCCCAGGATGCTATTTCTCTGTTCTTGTTTCTTAGAAGCACCTTTGTGACTACAGTCCCAAGGGCATTCACCACCTAAGTCCACCACTGGGAGGAGTAATACTTAAAATATTCTAGCTTCCCAGTTTAAGCCCTCAACATACTGCAATAGAAAACCCTTCTGTATTATTTCCTAACTTTCTGAAGTGTCTGGATCTCCTCCAATCCACTGCTCTGATCTAAGGTGGCTCTTCAATAGTTTTACATATTCTGCTAAGTAAGTGAAACTCACCTCGACAAAACTTTGGATTTTCTGTTGACCATTTTGAAGTGTCAAGACACGTAAGAGAAAGAGTCTCTCCAGGCATAGGCTCATAACCTGGAATGCAACGGTAGCTCAAAACAGTCCCAACAGTATAACTGTCTTTTGGGTCGCCGCTCCTTAGACTTGCATTAGGTACATTTGGATGGGTGCAATCACCTGGAAATAAAGAATGTTAGGAAGCTCTGAAGCTATGGGAGCGAAGTCAAGGTTCATTGTAGCGCTGAACACTGGATTATTCATAAAGAAATGTCTATGACATTTTCCTCTAATGGGATCTATAGAGCCATGTCCTAATAGATTCCTGGATTTCATTTGCTGACCATTGTTGGAACAAGACTGGCAACAGTAAGACTTACAGAGCAATCATAACATAGCTACCTGGAAGTAAGCCCTACTGACTTCAAAGGGGCTTGCTTGAAGGTAGGTGAGGATAGGACTGCAGCCTTACTGTACTGGGCCAAAATCCAGAAAGATGAAGGGGACCATCCACTAAGTATGTTTTATGTCCCATTGCACACACTGCTTGTGAGTCTAGTGTCAGGTTGCCTGTGTCAGGCTGCCAAAGAATTACATGCTTTTCAAAAAGGCAATAGCTAGCTGAAATGCTTTAAGAAAGAAACGTGTTTCATCATACATTAAGAACTATTTTTTTCACAACAAATTTACTAGAGTTGTAAGCAATCAACTATTGCAGCATTGGTGTTTTTTTTAAGGATCTTGAGTAGATGAAAACATTAATTAATTTTGCAAATTCTTACACCTATGTTTTCTTCCTCCAATGCTGTGATGGAATCATGACAAATCCCCAACAAAATCCTAGTTCATTTGAAACCTTGCCTGTGACCTTTTGGTTGATCCTAAAATACATATATTATTGCCAAAATATGGCCTTCAGCTTTTCAATAATTATTTACCCTTAGCACTTCATACTTGGCTATTCCTGGTTAGGAAGTTTTGGAGGCAACAAGATAATGACATCCTTAAATTTTAGTGACATATAATGCACCAAATAAATTTACGTGTTTTGTAGTAAATGTCAATGCTATTTGGAATGTTAGGTAGCTGTCTCACAACTACTTCAAGTCCATGCAATTAAAATTGTATTCAAAGAGACAGCAAAAGGAAACAAACACATAGTAGACAAATGCCAGGCCTGTCCAGCACATGTCCAATGTGCTTATAGAGCATGCTGCAGTGTTCAAATCAAGGTATGCTGTGAATACCATGGATGCTCATTTATGACATAATCTCTTGCATCAGGTGGGCAGGCTGTCACTTTTATATTAAGAGTCCTCCCCTGCACGCAGTGATCTTATGTGGCTCTGTATCTAGCACTGCCTGGCTGCCTGTCTTAGTACTGACATCATTAGTCAAGGAGGCTCCCTGTTACTTGCTTTTAACTCTTGAAAACAGTACAAGATAAAGGAAGAAGAAAGCAAAAAGGACCCACAGCAAGGTCAGGGAAGCTCTGGGCTTGTCCAGAATTGCAACACATTATTCATATGCCTCAGAAACATGTCAAAAATAAGGCATCCAGTATAGGTAAAGGTCTTATGAAGTAAGGCCTGGAAAAACGTAAGATTTAAGGGGAGACGTGGCGGCTGTTTCCAAATATCTGAAGTGCTGTCACAGCCGAAGGCGGATCAGATCTTTGTTGCTCCAGAAGGCAGAATAAGAACAAACACGTGGAAATGAAAAGAGAGCAAACTTCCGGTAAACACAGGCAGGCTCCAAGTTCCCTCCTGCCCTGGACGCGGGAATTGCCTTCCTTCGCCATCCCCGAGAAAGCCTTACTTCGCCCTCGGACATGATCCGTCTCTAGAGGGAGGCGGGGCGCCTCCCATTTGACAGAAGAACAGACGGGCATCCCGAAGCCCCCTCACCTCACCTTGAACTCTGAACGGCAAGGAAAACAACAGCAGCAGCAGCACCGGCGGAAACCGCCCCCCGCCAAGGAAGTCAGGAAGAGGCGCCATCGCACTAGAGAGAGACCCGGCCGGAGTCGGAGAAAGAGAAAGCGCCGCAGCTCCCTCCGCAACTGAAAAGCAAAGCGACGGAGCGGGCCCAGGAAACGCTTCGACGGGAAGGGAGCGGCGGCGGCCAAGGGGCGTGAGCAGCAGCGTCGCCTCAGAAGCTCCGCCGAGAGGAAGGCAGGGGGGAGGGGCCACACGATGAACCGCCTCCGCCGTTATAGGTTCCCGTTTATTAGCTAACGTCCCAAGGCCGCCGCGCGCGTGCCGGTTGGAGGTTGCGGGCAAGAGCGCGCTGGGATTGGCGGGTGGAAAACGTGGGGGGAACCACAACTGAGGGGAAACCATAACTTTCGGATAACAGCCGCGTGATGAGTCTGCTCTCTGACCCTTGCGGGGAAGAGATAACGGGTTCCGCGCATGGCAGCCCAAGCTGTTGGGGGCGGGGCGGGGCGCCTCGAGGGACCCGAATTCATTCTCACATACTTACGGTAGTTACAGGTAGCGTGCTGGTCTGACGTAGTCGAAACAAAATATTTAAAAAATTCTTCCAGTAGCACCTTAGATACCAATTAAGTTTGTCATTGGTATGAGCTTTCCTGTGCATGCAGGTATTCTTCTTCAGGTATCTGAATAAGTGTGCATGCACACAAAAGCTCATACCAATGACAAACTTAGTTGGTCTCTTAAGCAGGGCCGGCTCTAGGTAGAGTCCCGGTGGCATGGTGCGCCAGGGCGGCGGCCCGGTAGGCAGGCGCTGTGCGGCAAAGCCGCACGGAAACCATGCTGCGCCCTACGAGGGCGGGGGCGCCGGAGCGATCTCCGCCCCTCAACGCCAAGGCGCCCGACCTGCTTGAGACTGTCCTGCTCTTAGGTGCTACTGGAAGGAATTTTTTTATTTCATTCCCACATAAGACCCCCTATTCCCCCCTCTGAGCTGTAATTCTCAGAGTGGTTTAACAATCAATCCCACTTCCCAAGAAACCCTGGAAATTAGCACTAGGAGGGGAATAAGAGACTCCTAGCTCTCAACGCCCTTACCAACTACACATCCCATGACTGTTTAAAATGTTATTTGTTGGCATCCATCTGCCTCAGGTGACAATGGAGGAGTGTGCCCTTAGGGGTGAAGTCAAACTGCTGGAAGGCTGCTGCAACGCCTGCCTATGCTGTAGTAAAGTATGATGCAGTAGAGAGACATGTTTTCTTGCATCTGGGGCAGATGAAGGCATACTACTTTAATTGTATAGTGTGTGTGTGTGTGTGTGTGTGTGTGTGTGTGTGTGTATATGTGTGTATATGTGTGTGTGTGTATATATATATATATATATAATATAGCAGGCATCCCCAAACCGCGGCCCTCCAGATTTTTGGCCTACAACTCCCATGATCCCTAGCTAACGGGACCAGTGGTCAGGGATGATGGGAATTGTAGTCCAAAACATCTGGAGGGCCGAAGTTTGGGGATGTCTGGTATATAGTATAAATGTATAGTGCAGATAGGATCTAAGTGAAGCCCACAGCATTGCACCTCGGGTATCATTCCCATGAGACCCCCATGACGCCCTACAGCCCCCCCCTGTAGCAGGGACCCAAAGGGCCCCAATTAAGGTGATAATGTAAACCCCTATAAATCCTAGAATATGCTTATAATAGTGAATTATGGGAACTTGTTGCTTTAAGAAACTGATGATCTAGCAAGATGCCGTTCTTTTACCAGAACAGAAGGTCAGCTAACACGCAAATCACAAAGATATAATAAGCTAGAACACAAATTGTTACATAGTACAGTGGTGCCTCGCTTAACGAATCCCTTGCACAACGAAAAACTCGCTAGATGAAAGAGTTTTGCATTGCGAGAGGCATTCGTAAGATGACAAAATGTTCTATGACCGCCGCTTCGTCTTACAAAGCGCGGCCATAGAAAGCGGCAAAGGAAGATCAGCTGTCAGCGCGGGAAGATGACAGATAATCTTTCTTTGCCAGGGGGGATGGAGCCGAAACGTGGCGGTGCGGCGGCTGCCCCTGCCTGTCTTCCCCTTGGCTCAGGGAAGACAGGCGGGGGCAAGCAGCGCCCGCTGCGATTCGGTTCCATCCCCCGGAGCCACCGCACCGCCCCGCACCACCGGGGAAGACAGGCGGGAGGCGGCGGGGGGAGAAGCGCTTCTCTCCCCCGCCGCCTCGCCGCGCACCAGCGGCATAAGATGGCGCTTCGGAGAAGGTCTCCGAAGCGCCGTCTCATGTCGGGGGAGGCGGCGGCGGGAGAAGCTCTTCCCCCGCCACCTCTCGCCGTGCACCGCCGGCACAGAGCGCAACTTTGGAGGTCTCCGAAGTTGCGCTCCATGTCGGGGGAGGCAGGCGGGCGAAGCTCTTCTCCTGCCGCCGCCTCTCGCCGCGCACATCCGGCACGTATGTATAACAGAAGATTCTTTATTCCCTCTTTCCACACTCTGTACTTTTATATACCTCTTTTATTACCCTTCTTAGTCTTTTGTTGTAAGCTTTCATTTTCTACCGGTAGTACATAGCTTCTCATTAGTCATGTCTCTGAAACTGGTCAGAATTTTGCTATGGCAGTCGGAGAAAAGCAGGAAGTACAAATGCAACATTGTTCTTCTCATGTGTTTATCTTTCTTATGCATTTATGTTAGCTAACAGATAAGGATGAATCTGATTAGTTGAATTTGCCTACTTAGGATAGAAAGCAGTATAACTGATGAGGTAAAATTCAATTCCTTGAGGGACTGGCATGACAACCACATTCTTGGCAATCCTGCCAAAATAATTGTTGTTACTCCCTTTCTGAAGAACTGTTGCATCATCCAAAACAAGGCAAGGTATGGAAGCAGGGTATTTTTTTTTATTTGTCTTACAGCCTCACCCACTCTCTGCTTTGCATATACAGTATTCTTGCCTTTCACAATATGAGGAAATGGGGAATAGGTTTTGTAAAGCAACATGAGGAAAAAATAAAGAGTATAAATATCTCTAGAAAAAGAATACCGGTATACCTTTATTTCATGGGTGCTGCTTAAACAGTTCTACCCATTCATTTTTCTAAGGCTGATACCTTCAGCTGCTTACCAAACCTTTGGCACTCTCTCTCTCTCCCTCCCTCTCTCTCTCTCTCTCTCTCTCTCTCTCTCTCTCTCTATATATATATATATATATATATATATTTAATGTGCAGTTCTTGTTTGCTCTGTGGCATGAAACAGTAAATGAGTATTGTCACTGGGTTGTATCTAATACTAGTCCTACTCCAAAAATGATGAACATGATTAACTTAGGTCCATTAAGTTAAATGGGTCTGAGTAAAACTTAGTTATCTTTTATCTCTGAGAACAAAAGCACTTAATGAAATAAAACTTATTATTATCAGTTTATACTGAGTAGCAAGTAAGTCCTCTTTGTTGTATAGCCTAATGGACTAATGATATGACTTCCTCTGGGATACCAGGCTTCAAACCCCCATTCGGCATGAAGCTCATTCAGTTCCTTTGGGTAAGGCAATGTAACATTACACCAGGTCCAAATCTCATTTAGCAGGGGGGCTGCTGCTGCTTTGCCTATAAGCTTTTAAAGTTGCCAGGTCACATGACTGAGCTGAACAAGGTAAGCAGCCTAAGTCCCCACACTCTGGTCCTGCCTAAGAATGCCCCCTTTTGGGGGGGGGGCTTACACTGGCTTCGGTGCAGCCAGTTGAACAAGTTACATCAGTGAATCATCTGCTGGACCAGCATGGGGGCCTCAATGCTGGTTGAGCCAGGTATCTGTTACATCCTAAGGTGCTTATCCCGGCAGACCTTGCCATAGCACTGCCCACTTAAATCACTCTTTCGCAGCCTAACCTAGAGATACTGTGACATAACCATATATTAGCATCTTGGAAGAAGGATCTTGATTTAATATGCTGTAAACCGCTTTGAGATTTTTCTTAAAAATAAAAAGCAGTATAGATACTAAATAAATAAAAGAAAAAAGGTGGGATAAGGTAATGAGCAATAAATGAATTACCATACTGAAGGTCTGTTGGGACATCCAGGTTTTGGATAATCAAGAGAATTCTTCAGATATTCTGCTCTTTCATGGAGCGTAACATTTTAGTTCCCTCAAAGCAGAACCATTTCATTGTGTTGTAGTGGTAATTGCTACAAAAGTATTTTAAATAAGATGAGAGCTGCTTTTCATCTTTCTAAGTCCTTCACCTTTTTTAGAATGCTGAAATCTCATGGTGAAAGGAATCAAGGGCGTACCCACCATTCGGCAAGTTAGGGCAGCTGCCCTACTCTAGAAGCAGGGCTGGTGGGCAGAGGCGGAGCACAGCCCGGCGGAGCGCGAGTTCGCCATTCCCGCCGCACCGCGCCGAACCCTCCCTCCAGCTCCCCGGCGCGCCCTCAGGCAAGGCCAAGCGCGGCGGGGAACCAGGGAGCGCGGCGCGGCGGGCGGGAACGCTGAACCCGCGCTCCGCTGGGCTGGGCTCCGCCTCCGCCCACCAGCCCTGCTTCTAGGGAGGGGCACAGCCCAGCGGAGCGCGAGTTCGCTGTTCCCGCCCACTTTGTGGCCCCTCCCCTTCCGTGCCTTGGCCCCTCCCCTTGCCCCCCCCTAGTTTTGATCCTGGGTACGCCCATGAAAGGAATTGTTCTGTTCATTATGAAATTAGTCTAGAATCTTATGAGATTAGTGAGTAATTTGTTGACACCATTATAAACTCAGGGAGTTTCCCCACGCTCCCAAATCTAATCCTGTATATAATGTTTTTAAAGGAAAAATGGAATAAAAATGTAAAAAGCTTTTAAAAAATGGATGGATATGCTCCCTCCACTCAGTTGATATATATTTTCTCTCCCAGCACACACCCACACTCCTTCATAAACACAGGAAGGCTAAAATTAGGGTGAAGGGAGGCTGCTTTATTGTTACTGAATAGTGCAGCGGGCAGACCTGATACACTTTTTTTTTTTTTAGAATAATACTTAGGGAGATTTTTGCCTAAGGAAAATCACTATTGTCAGCTGCCCATAGGCACAAATGATAGATAGATATTTATCACGGCTTTAAGCCCATATAAACAAACAAAACAAAACAAAACAAAACAAGACCATAACAGAACCAGACAAAACCATTACAAAATCACAAGACCATTTACAAAATACATCATAAAACGCATCATGGTGATTGGGGGAGACAAAGAAAATACAAGAGGGTCAAATTTCCGATTAAGATTAATATAAATAAAAACTTTCAGTAATCAAACAACATTCCAGAACGTCTCTTGTGTGAAAGAACTGAGGTTAAAAACCTTGGGGATCCGTGTCTTGCAGCACGTATGCAAGGTGAGACTCAACTGGCTTATCAGCTAGTTTCTGGATTATCAATACATAGGCACAAATGAGTAATTGAACCCTCCCATGGTCAATCTATTTCTACATACCAGTAATCTAGCCAATAATGATTTTTAAAGTAAATATAGTTTATGACTTAAGTGTTGACTTCAGAGAGACTACCTCATTGCACTGTAGAGGATGAGATTTCCTTTGATAAAACAAACAGGCTGATTCTTTTTATTGGATAGACTATTTTTAAAAATGATGTTATATTTCTGAAATGTTCAGTACGGATGGGCACAGTACTGATGTCCTGAAAATGCTCAGTTCCCACACCCTTCCTGCTTTCTGACTTCTTCCTGTGGTTGCTGAACAGAGTACTCTATAGCTAATAGTATATTAGCAATTAAAGAACACAAATGGATGTGTTCACACCTGCCTTTGCAAACAGCTTACTCCTGCATTGAGTCCAGCAGTAAAGTACGGTACTTAACTTTTATATTTGTTTGGCTTTCAGTGCAAATTGACAACTTCCTTTTTACTGTAATGCTGTCCCCATGCCAACAATAACAGTGACTTTACTTCCTGGTTAGAAGCCTTATTACTTGCATTACAAAAATGCAAAGCAATGGAGAGAAGATACTCAAGTAAGGCTAAAACACCCCTTTATATCTTGCGTGAATGGGCAATAAATAACTAAACATGCTGTGGTGCTGTGCATTTGACCCCATCCCTGATGATGTGCGGTTCTTCCTGGTCCCACTCCAACCTGAAGCAGGGAAGCCCATATGCCTTTTCTATTCTGAAGAATCAGCCCAGGCCATACCCTCTCCAAAGCTAACATTTCCTCCCCAGCTCTGCTCTGCGCAATCTGATAGTGCTTTTGCCTGGCTGGAACGTGTTCTTGAACTGTGATAATGCCTCTTGTTTGCCTGGATGGAGGGCAGAGAGGTGTCCTCTAATTTTTGCATGGCTGGAAAGTACCCTATTGTAAAATGTTAGAGATACATCAGTTGTTCCATCTCCTTTCCCTCTTGTCCCACCCACCATTGGCATGTAGCAATTTGTCAGGGCTGAGGCCAATGGTTATTACATTTACCTTTTTACGTTGTTGCCTCCTGAATTGGGAAAAGGAAACCTAAAATATATTGGAGGTCTGAAAAAAGAGGAGGGTTCAGGTTATTCCACTAAGCAGGCTATTCCACTATGACAAGGCCTTCCATAAGAGGGCTTCCAACAATCCCCATGCCAGGTAACAGTGTTTTCTGACTCAAGCTGGTGGACCTCATATCAGGGAGAGGTCACAGGGCCTTTAAACAAACAAGCCCTGCTTCCAAGCGGGGCCCAATATGCCATGTTTGCTGAGTTTAATCAGGAGGCCTGCCAAAGACTTCATTGTAAGGTCATGCACGAGTGTGAACTCTCAACCCACTTGCACCTGTACTCATGCCCCCACAGCTTCTTTTGAGAACCCTGGGGCTACGGTCCTGGAGGGACCAAGGAAGAATACTGGCACCTTGCCCCTTCCACTGGTTGGGAGAGAGGGAGTAATCACCCACCCAAACCTCAGGTCCTATGCTCCCTCGCCCTCTCTCCAGTACACCCTGCTGCCTTGCACTTGTACCCAGATTGCTAAATGGTGGGTTACCTTTGGGAGGGCTTTACCAAGGGTCTTCACATACCAGCCATAGGTGAGCGCAAGTATTGGAAGTATCAAGCCAAAAAGTGGTTCAAGAGCTATCCAAAATTGCCACAACAAAAATAAACAAGGAGCTAGTGGCCAACTGGATTGTGGGTCCCTTCTCTCAACCAGACCTTCAGGTGCCCAATAATATTAATATTAATTTATTATTTATACCCCGCCCATCTGGGTGGCTTCCAACAAAATATTAAAATACATAAATTCATCAAACATTAAAAGCTTCCCTAAACAGGGCTGCCTTGAGATGCCTTCTAAAGGTCTGGTAATTGTTGTTCAAGAAGGTACCAGGGGAATTCAGGTTAATACACAACCAAGGTTAATACACCACCAGGTTCTGGCAAATGAAGTGGACTATAGACCACAAAAGTGACAAAAGAAGCCTATTGAACAATAATCATTCAGAACAAGTGATATGCTAAGCCTAGATCCCTTTAAAAGCTTCTTAGGCCAACAGGGATACATGGATGCATGTTCCAGATCTATATCACTCCCAGGCCCTGGCTATGCCTATTTGGCCAGAAACAGGTCAGATGCCTAGCAACTTCATTGTAAACAAAACTGTGACCAGCAGGTTTGCCAGTTCTTGCTTTAAGACAATGGCTGAGCTTTTATATGCTCTGATGCACAGAGGAAATATGTAACCTCTGTGCCTCCACCCTGTTCTTCTCCAACTAACCTTGGTGAGGACGACTCATTTTGCACCACAGCTGGGGTATGTGGAAGAAAACTGGTGGAGGTACAGCAGCTTCAGCATTACTCAAGGTCCAGTGTATTAAAGAAAGTTTCTCACCTTGGGCAAATGCTTAGCAACCCTAGCCATTTAATCTACCCATAACATTGATCCAACGTTTAAGTTAAATATAAGTCAAATATAGATAAGCTAAATATAGATTCAAAGTGCAAAACTATACATGTGCACTCTAAAGTAAGTTCAGTGGGCTTTACTTCCAGGTAAAATGGGTATAAGATTGCAGCCTAATGGGTTTTCATTACAACACCATTAAATAGGATGCATTTTATACTGAATAATTTTCATTGCTTAATCCTGGTACCACAGGGGCAGCAACCACCACCTTGTATATATAATTTGATTTGTTGAGAACCAGTGTCAATCTATATCAAAGACTATCCCAATAAAAATTCTCATTGGAAGAAAATTGCTTATAAACTCTATTAATGAGATATAATGTTCAATTGTTTCCTTTCTAAAGGCAGCAGAAAACAGAGCCAAACATTATAAGCACTTTTCCAGGAACACAATTTTAAAATACATTTAAGTAATCGGGTATGATCAGAGGTGATGCCAACGTGAAAAGGTTACAGATATTTAGGTGGTCTTGGTTTGCTTCTCTTCCCAAAAAATCCACTGTAAGCATTACGTTGGATATCTCCTAAATTACTGCAATAATGTAATGAGTGAGGTTTTGAATTACTCAGAATTCTTCTTCAAGGTGGATATTCAGTAAGGTCAACCAGCCAAAGATTGAGAAGAGAAGAGAAAAATATGTTTCATGACATATGCCCATGACACATTTTCCCATTTCTTGTCTTTAATGAACATTTAAGCCTGAAGCCAGAGTTCTAGAGAACCCAAATGCTTATTCCCTAATTTGTGATGTTTTAACTGTTCCTTATGGTAGATATGCAAACAATTAGAAACGAATCTTACAGATGCCAAAAAGTAGGATGGGTTCTTTATTTATACAGTACATCCAATTAGATTCTGTCCAAGACAATAAAAGACTTGACTCCCTATGCAAATCTAAGTCAAAGTTATATAACATTTAATACTGTAAGTAGACCTTATCAAACATGCATTCAAAGTTCAGGGAAAAGTTTTTTCTAGCTCGGGAATATCCACATTTGCATGCAAAACCAGCTGATACAGGGGTAAACTGTTCCTTCTCTCATTTCTCCTCAACTTAACAGCTCCCTACTTGTAGTGCAGTCTAAGAAGAGAAAACATAATATAATCCACAAATTATATGCAGAAAAATGAAGATTAATCTTAGTTTTTACTTCCAGTGTTATGCTTGCTAGTTTATTAGCGATGTACAAATACAAGGATATAGGCAGGATATAGAATCAATCTAGACTGAAAACATGAGGACAAGCATGAATGATTTCGGATTGAAAAAACATTATTATTATTATTATTATTATTATTATTATTATTATTATTATTATTATTGCTACAAACAGGAGATTGTGTATGCAGCCTTGGGCTTTTAAAGCATTCTGCAAATAAATGTATAACCCGCAACTATAAAAATTTTTGATATCACCAAAGAAACAGGTTTAATGTAAACAGGCTCATGTGCCAAAAATGTGTTGTTTATGTGGCAACAAGTTTTCTTTTCTTTTCGCTGAAACAGGCTACACCAACGGAAACATTAAGTTCCTCATATTTAAAAAGCAGTACAATTTGGAGAATATAAAAGATAGCATGTGCCCTCTATAGGAGGAAACCGGCATTTATTTATTCAACAATGGTCATAGCTAATACAGTACAGTACAGAAAAATGCTAGCTATAACACATTTCCCCCCATTTAGCCTGGATTACCCCTTCCAGGAAAAAAGGATTGCGTTTTTTAGTACAGTAACCCATTTGTGCTATCTCAACAACCTGTTTTAGAATATTAGGTAAGGTAAAAGGTAAAGGACCCATGGATGGTTAAGTTCAGTCAAAGGTGACTATGGGGTTGTGGCGCTCATCTTGCTTTCAGGCCGAGAGAGCTGGCCTTTGTCCACAGACAGCTTTCCGGGTCATGTGGCCAGCATGACTAAACCACTTCACAGAACACTGTGACAGAAACCAGAGCACATGGAAACGCCATTTACCGTGTTTCTCCTAAAATAAGACACGTCTTATATTTATTTTTCCTCCCAAAAAACACACCACGGCTTATTTTCGGGGGATGTCTTATTTTTTCGAGCGGGAGCTGGCAACCGCGCCACCGGCCGAGCAAGGAGGAAGCACACGTGCCCTCCCAGTGTTCCCCAAGGGATCTTGTGGGCCGATCCCTCCGGACCCTCTTGGCTTTGGGGTCCCTCGCTCCCCTTTGCCGCCATCCTCCCCGCCCCCGGGCGAGCGCCTGTCTCTCCCCAGGGAATGGCATCCACACGGTGCACATTCCTGAGCCGGCGGAGGGGCTGCTGGGACTTGTTTTGGCTCAGAGGACCAATTCCTCCATTCAAACGCCAGTGTGCAAATCTGCCCTTGCCTGCCTATAGCCTGGCCCCCTTTCAGCCCGGGTCCAGGCTGGTGACTGGTGACTGCTCCCGCCAGGTGTGCGTGTGTGTGTGTGCAAGGGATGAGTAGGCGAGAGTATGCATGGGCGAGAGGCGGACCGGGTGCGGGGCTAAGACGGAAAACGGCGAGGAGGGAGGAAAAGGGCGGGCGCGCGCCACCAAAAGACAAACGGAGCGGGGAAATTGGACCAACTCCCCCGGCTGCTCCTTCCGGCTCGGGAGTTTGCTCCTTGGGATGCCCGATTCCGCCGCGGCAAGAGGCGGCTGCACGGGAGCCACTTCGGGGAGCAAAGCGCCGCGCGAAGAGCCTGGTGAGAGGCAGCTGCGGCTGCAGGTGAACTGGGGGCGAGCGCCCTGAGCACTGTGGCGGTAGCGAAGAGGCGCCCGATCAGCCTGCTTCTCAGCTGATCGGGCGCCTCTTCGCCACCGCCGCAGCGCTCAGGGCGCTCGCCCCCAGTCGCCCACGCAGATCCCGGGCTTCACCTGCAGCCGCAGCTGCCTCTCAGCAGGCTCTTCGCGCTGCGCTGTGCTCCCCGATCAGCTGAGAAGCGTGCTGATCGGGCGCCTCTTCGCCACCGCCGCAGCGCTCAGGGCGTTCGCCCCCAGTCGCCCACGCAGTTCCCGGGCTTCACCTGCAGCCTTCCTTTCCTTGCCAGACCTGCTCCCCCCCCGGCTTATTTTCGGGGGATGTCTTATATTTATTCTATTAATGAAAAGCCTGACATGGTTTATTTTTGAGGACCGTCTTATTTTAGGAGAAACACTGTACTTTCCTGCCACAGTGGTACCTATTTATCTACTTGCACTGGCATGCTTTCGAACTGCTAGGTTGGCAGGAGCTCGGACAGAGCAATGGGAGCTCATTCCGTTGCGGGGCTTCAAACCACCGACCTTCCGATCGGCAAGCCCTGTCTGGAAGCACCCTGAATCAGTTGTGAAGTCTGTATATCAAGTTATAGAGATCTGGGAGCAACTTTTTATAGAACTATTAAGAGGCACTGGTTTCAATTTTGTCCCAATCTTTTTAAAATATATTTTATTGAGCCTTCTTATATTTTTGAGTTTCTTTTAAATGAAATAAACTCAGCTGAATGAAATCAAATATTTGTTATTTTAAGATATGTGGACTATTAATGAACTTGACTTGATTTATTCTATGAATCTCTTCTCCAGGCTTGAAATGTTATCAAACAAAAACTCGACATGCAAGAAAATGTGTGTTAAAAAATTATGCTCTTCAAGCCTTGCTCAGCCTCCCTTTCCTCCTATGTTAAGCAATCATATCTCTTTGTGAAAATCTGCATGAATCAGCCAGCTTGCCAGTGGTAAGTGATTCACCCAGCATAAAAGCAGCATAGATATACCTCCATAACCATTTTGGGAAGGGTAGAGGTGCAGGAGCATGTATGATTCCAGAGTCAGGAGAACAAAGAGAATCCCTTCTCCCTCTCAAAGTCACAACTGCTACTTAATTTAATTTTCAGCATTAAAATGACTTTAAAAATAATACCTTTTGAGGCGAACGTTAGCTGTGCTGTTTCCTGTTTCTGCAGACCATATTTCATAAGACTGCATGGTTTAAAGTTTCTTGATTCAAGTGGCTGAACAAGCAAAGGAAAGAGGCAGGCATATAAAAAAGAAGAATGACGAAGAGCACAGCGCTATGCATGCTTACTCAGAAGAAAGTTTCACTATTGGCAGTGGTCCTTACTCCCTAAATAAGCTGTTTAGATTGTAGCCTAACCTTTTATTTGCCAGGTTTCAAATACGTACAGCTCTGCTGTGTTGTGTAAACATTAATTTGTTTGCAGAGAATGAGGTATTCTCATCTTTAGGTCAGGGAATGTATTCCAATGTATCCCGTACAGTATGTTGGATTTAAGAATACTATTACAATGAGTGGCTACAAGCTGTTCTCCACCCCTTGCTTTCTCCACCCCCTGCTTTCTACGTAAAAACCCTAAGGCGTCTACAAATGCATAAGAACAGATAAAAAAAAGTACGATTGCAACTCACAGACATTTGACATGTGTGATTTCAGCTTTACGTGGTTGAAGGACAGCCAGTTGAAATAAAGCAAATGCATGAAAGCAGAGCTTAAAAGCTCCTTTTGTGCATGGTTTTCCTGGTGTGGAAAGAGCTTTTAAGCTCTCAGACTTGCTTACTGGGCGCCGGGAGAGTTTTGTGAGTTCTTGCAAAAACTCAGATGGCCCCAGAAGATTTCACAAAGCATCTCAGAGCCTGGTAAGCAAGGCAAAGAGCTTGGACCACTTGCTGCATCAGGTCCAGAAACAGTAAGGATGCTCAGAAGAAGGGGGGGGGGAGTTAAGTTTGTTTTGCTATACAAACCATCCCTCCCCAGATATGACCCCACACAAGACACAATTGATCAAAGGTGCTACAGAGAAGAAACTGGCAATGGGTTGGATATGAATATTGTGCTAAACAAGAATTTATGACCAGCTTACCTTCTTTTCTTTTCAAAAACTTTCTTTAGGAAAAAAATAATACCAACAGTAAGAAGAACTGCCACAACCAGAAGTGCTGAGAGATGGGGGAGAAAAGAAGGTGGTGGAAACTATAAATGAAGTATTACCACAATGCAAGTGCTATATAGCACTAATTTAATTAGCAGCCCTAATCTCAGGGAACAAATTGGGGAGGAGGAGCATGCAAGCCTGGGCTCACTGCAGCTTGTCCTTGTAATGCTAAACCATGGTTTAATACTACATACAAACTTAGCCACTGTTAAAAAGGTGGGGACAAACCTAGAATGCCCAGTCTCTATTCTAAAATAGAAAAAAGCAATAATATTGAAAAAGAAAATAGGACTTCCAGTTGATCGCGCAGCTATTTTCAGTCAGGGTTTCGTTCGTTGGTGTGAAACCTGGCGTGTCAAAGGCTGGGGATACCGCTCCAGCGCAGCAGATCCCCTCAGAAACCCCAAATCGAGCGTTTTGGGGACGTGGACATCCGGCTGCGCAGAATTGCGGGCTCTCCCCTCCCCGGCAAAGGCCCTATTTTGAGCCCCCGAGAGCGAGGGGGTCGGAGCTGCAGCGCAAAACGGACATATCGCTTCCTTTGACAGTGTGAAGTTGCAGGACTGAGTGGCAACAGCGATCAATACTTCCAAAGGATAATAAATAAAGGACTGTACTGTGAGCACTTCACTAAATTTGGGACTAATTTGAAAGAAAATTTGGCCACGGGAAAGAAACTTTTAAAAAACGGAAGCCGGTCCTTACCCACTGAGTAACACAGAAAGCAATAACTGTTACCTGAAGCCGGAAAATATTTTAAGAGTTGCTAAACTTCCAAAGGCAAGATTGGAATCTTCCCTTCAGAAGCAGGGGAAATAAAAATATTGAAAAGGAAAATAACCAGAATATTATCATTACTATGTGGCAAAGTTTACACTTTGCTTTCAATTCAAGCCCCTACAGAGATGAAAGCATTTGTGTGTGCATTCACTATATAGATCCACAGATTTTCACTACAAATGTAAATTGTTCACTGTGATATTATGAAAAGTCTGAGATTCTATATCGGGCCCAGGTAAGCCCTGCCCTGCATAACTGATCACATGATGCAGTGCGCACACACACCATTTGAATGGGAATGGACATCAACTTTGCAGGGGCCTGGCCCCCTCAAATATTTTATTGTGGGGGCCGAAACTCCCATGGCCCCTAGGAGTTGGCTGCTATGCTGCCTTGGTCTTACTCTACATTCTTGAGTGACTACATTCAGATGCCATTTCACTATGGCGCAATAGCCACATAATTTGGGAGGGGGAGGGAGTATCCACATAATTTCTTATCGGTGGCTACCATATGACTTTGTTATGATTTTCCTCTTAAGAAACAGTGTGTTCATGCTGCACTATTCAGTAAAGTTTCACCTTCTCACACTAGTGGGAAAAGAAAATTAGAGGAACACATAATAACTTACAGTACTATTTGTAAAGTATTTGTAGTTAAAGAAATGCCTGATTAGAGTCAAACAAATAGATAATAAGATAACTTACAAATATAAAGTAGAGTTCGAAGTTGTGGTCCTTAAAATAAAATAAAAAAGACATGTTTTTCAAAGGCCATGTGTAATGCAAGGACATGTTACGTAAGGAGATATCATTCATTATAGGACCAAATCTGCTATAAGCTGATCCTGACTTACTGATTCAAAGCAGTAGACATGGGCAGTGTCACTTTAGAGAGAATACACACACACACACACACACACACACACACACATCCATATAATATAGATCTTATATACATACAGTGGTACCTCGGTTTAAGTACACAATTGGTTCCGGAAGTCTGTACTTAACCTGAAGTGTACTTAACCTGAAACGAACTTTCCCATTGAAAGTAATGGAAAGTGGATGAATCCGTTCCAGACGGTCCGCGGAGTACTCAACCTGAAGCGTACTTAACCCGAAGTATGAGTGTAATTGGTTCTAGAAGTCTGTACTTAACCTGAAGCGTACTTAACCTGAAGCAAACTTTCCCACTGAAAGTAATGGAAAGTGGATTAATCCGTTCCAGACGGGTCTGCGGAGTACTTAAACTGAAAGTACTCAAACCGAAGCATACTTAAACTGAGGTATGACTGTACACTCTCACTCTCATTCTCTCTCATGGTTTCCACCTCTGCTCACTCAAACCCTTTGCCAACCCCACTTCCTCTACACCTGACCCAACCTTGCTTATACCCTCAGTGTGCCCCGTCCCTCCCCCCACAGCTCACTCTAAGCCCTGCCCCCTTTTAAAGAAGGAGGCGCTACAGAGAACCATTTGGCAAATCAGTATCTGACATGCCTCCCTTCTCCATTAAACCTCACTGCAGGTGGGTTTAATTGGGGAGGGCACTCCAGAGAGAGGTTTGTCTAACCCTCTCCTCCTTCTATTGGCAGCCGTGTAATACTGCAGCATGATGACAGTGTTCCATTTTTGTGTATATAGGAATGCACGCACACACACACACACACACACAGAGAGAGAGAGAGAGAGAGAGAGAGAGAGAGAGAGAGAGAGAGAGAGAGAGAGATTGTTACCAGGGCAGAACAAGGATTACAGGAGTTTGTTGGAGGATCTGGTGTCTGCACATGGAGCAGCCCAATTTAATCCCCATTCCAGATTAAGGAGCATCTATCACCAATTATCTCTCTTTAAAACACACACACACACACACAGACAGAGAGAGAGAGAGAGAGAGAGAGAACAAGTGTATCAAAATGCTTGGTACACACTAAACACAGCCTTACTACAAAGTACGATAGGCTGGAAATGAAATTAGTATGCAGCTACAGCAACAGATCAAATCTGATTTCAGCTTCTGAACAATACGATCACAGGTAGGCCACATTCATGTAGCTCTGTATAATGTTTTTCCCAATTGTTAACTTTAAATAAAACAAGTAGTTTGTCAACATGCTGTGGGTCTCCTTATAGTTAAGCTCCCTTGTTTGCTACAAACACTGGTTAAGATCCCTATATTGCAGAGGATTGGGCTGGATAACCTTCAGGATCCCTTCCAACTTTACAATTCTATGACTCTATGAACGAGCAAGAATGCCTGTTGCCTCAGCAACATCAATCCAATACCTCCATGTATAAAGCTTGTACAGTATTTGAAACCACTTTCAATGTAAAGGAAACAATGTAAAAGAAACCCCCAAATCAATGCACATTATTGCTTCTATCATTGGAACACTGTGCAAGGGCAGCCAAGCAACCACATTGGAACCAAGTAACATGTAGACAAAACTGCAGATTTTGAAAACATACAAGGCGTTGAGCATGGATATTCCCTAACACGACATCCAAACACCAGGTGCATTTCCCCAATCATTATACATAGCACTACACATTGAATACACCAGTGAACTACACATCAAAACCTCAATCTATGTTCTGTAGTCTAGTTAATTCATCTCAAGAACTTCACTCTAGTAGATTCAAAGATGTGTGGAAGAATTTAAGCACAGAGGGTAGCAAATGGGAAACATGAATAAATACTCCCAACAATATATGATACAAGTCACAAAAGCAACTAAAATACTAAGATTTCAGATTCTTTCCCTAGCACCTTGACTCCAAAGCCTTCCTTTTGCTCCAGAACGTATTCTAAGCAGAGGGTTAGTCACCAAGACAAAGTTGTGGTGTACACTTGGCCTTCGTTAATCTAGGCTCGAATAGTAGCTCCACACTTTATTCAGCAGACCTGGGATCTTGAGAATAGACACATGCACTACTTTCTACTTGGTTCCTAATGTAGTCAAATCACCCAAACCCCTATTATTTTGCAATGCCGAACCTTGAAGAAAAAAAGCACCATGCATGAAGCCATATGCCACCCACTGGTAAATGCACCCAAATGCATTAGCACCCAAATGAAATCTCTCTTGCACCCTACATACCTTTACATTCATCACCAATGGTGGGAAAAGGTAATCTCACTAGCTGTGTAAATACTCTTCCACTCTTTTAAAAATTAAAAAAGGAAAAGAAAAGCCCTCATTGCATAATCAAGCCCTTAAGAGAAATCCAAAAGCAGAACTCAGCCTTCTACTTTATTTTATTTATATTCCACCATTCACCCAAGGGTCCCAGAGCTGCACGCAATAGACATTAAATAGACAGGTTAACAATAAAAACCGAAAACAGAATAAATCAAACATTATCACACAATTATTAACAACTAGCAGCCTCATGCCCAGCATTGCACAGAAATTCTAAGAGACCTAGACACCGCTGTCTCAGCAAGATCAAGTGCAGAAAAAGCTTCCCATCCTTCTTACACTGCGGCACAAAGGCATGAGATTTTTTTCACCCTTCTCCCCTCATCCTCACTCTGGATGCTTTGAATAATTGGGTTGTGTAAAATGTAGTAGTTTCTAATGTGGCTATAGCTGTAAAGTGTTTTTGTTGGGGATGGACGCCAATACAGCTGCTTGCCAATGCTGCAAGGGACCCTAGATACACCTCTGTATAAAAGCTTAGCCTATGCTTGAACCCTCATTACAGCTTCTTTTTCGTTTCTGAGCAACAAGCCACATATTGAGCTGGTTTGCAGGGCACACTATGCTAAATCTGATTGATATATTGATTGATAGATAGATAGATAGATAGATCACATGCCAACACTAAGGACACGGTAATAATCAAAGTTCTCCAAGGGGTTAACAGGTATTATAATAATTACATTGCAGGAAAAGACAAAAAGAACAGAACATTTTGAAATCCTAATAAAAGTTCTGAATTAATCACAAGCAATTACAATGCTAGCTACTGAAATGAAAAAAAAGTTTTCCAACCTGTATTATTTGTAGCACTACCTCTTGTTGGTGGCACAGTTTGCCCTGTATAAGAGGCACACGAAGATGGATTTAAAGTTTTTGCTTTAAATTGTAATAATCAAAATTCTCAAATGAATTAACAGGTTTTAGAACAAACTGCAGAAAAAGCAAAAATAACAACATAAATCCCAATAAAACCTAATTTAAAAATTCTGTGTTGACCACACAAGCTATTGCAATTAAATAATCAGTTTCTAACCTGTTGTCTTTGTAGTTCTATCTTCTGTGGGTTTTTCAATTAGTCCTGTATAAGAGGCACATACAGACATATTTAGTTCTCGCTCTTATAAAACATTACAATTTAAAGCATTTGCTGCTCCTTAATCTAGTGTAACTGAGGGCTGTCAGTTTCTATGGCCTATGACATGAGTGATGCAATTAATACTCTCTGTGGTTATCAAGCACATACAGACACATACCATATACATCAGGCATCCTCAAACTTCGGCCGTCCAGATGTTTTGGACTACAATTCCCATCATCCCTGACCACTGGTCCTGTTAGCTAGGGATCATGTGAGTTGTAGGCCAAACCATCTGGAGGGCCACAGTTTGGGGATGCCTGATATACATAAACAACAACTCTATACCAAAGAAGATGAGCATGCCAGCTAGAAGGGTTTCCCTCTGCAATACCTCCTGGCATCCTCATATTCTTACTGCAGATATTTGAGTCTATTGGCATTTTTTCTATGAAGAATAATGACTTTTCCCTGGCTCCCCTTGGAGACTTTCATTGCTGTTAGGTGGCTCAATATAAGGTGGTCAGTCCTAATTAATCGGGTATCTGTCACAAGAGAATCTTACGTTGACATTCTGGAGGCTTCTGGCTCCATTCAACATGATCTTTCTTCCACTGACACTGAGTAGTAGGTGATCCATTTAATCTGTACCTAAATAAAAGGAAAACTACATAATTTGTACATATTTCTTCAGCAGTTCCTTTAATAACTCATAATTTTGAAGCACACACTTTTCCGATATCAAGCAAAATTAGAAGTTAGCTGTGCATCCTAATAGAGATATTTTTATTGCCACTGCATTGCAGTTTAAATGTTTTTTTTTCCTATTATGCCCCATAAATGAAGGTTCTATCATCTTTGTTTATAAAGGTTATTGTGAGCTACCGTTCCAAGAGTTCCCTAAGGAAGAGGAATTGATTATTAAACCACTCTGAGAATTGTAGCTCTTTGAAAGGGGTCTCCTAACAATGCTCAGAATCCTTAACAAATCATGGTTTCCAGGACTTATACAGCTTTAGATGGACAGTGCAAATGGGCCCATGTATGGTTCATCATAGAATTCCTTATCACAGAGCAAGTGCTTATGATATCCTGCTTCTCTCTGCTACCCTCCGTATCATCAGGCAATGCTCTGCCACTCCTGGACAGTTACGAGACCTATTAAAGTTGGCTGAAGGTCTCCCAAAACCTGACGCTGTCTCTGTCAAATAAATAATGATATGTAAACAAATACCATACAGTAAATCTTATACAATTTAGCATTAAACATCTGATAATAAATTTGCAAAATAAACCCAACATAAGAATAAGGCAGGGCTAAGAACCCTTAACTCTGTTAGATTAACAAACAGTTTCTCTTTGGTCTATCTCAAACTCTAGGTGCCTAAATTCTTCAGAATAGCAACTTTTTTAAATAGTGGGTAGAGGAGAGCATTACTTTCCATTTGAAGAATGTAGCATATTCAACACCTGTGGAAGGTATTTTATTGCATTCTTCCTGCCAGGTTCTTTGTGAAATAGTTGACGAGGAAGTTCAGAGCTGGTTTATTTTGCAATCCACCTCATTTGGTTTGCTTATTCCAGTTTACGGGGGGGGGGGGGGACTTCGTCCTCTCAGAATAAATAGGAACGTATCATACTTACTACCATAACACTTATGGGAGAGAGTTGTGCTTAGGTTTTCTGAAAATTATTTTAAGAAAGTACTAATGGCATGATTGCTTCAAGTCTTAAACTATAGATTTGTTCTCCAGAATTCACCCATAAAAAATTTTATGTATTAATTAAGACTTGCTAACAGAGCCAAGTCAACACGCACCCATCTTCACATGTGAAATTTACTTTTGCCAAATACAGGAGATTAGTTAGAATAACAGCATCACCATGTTCTGGCTTTCCTGGATCACCACATGATTTTCCTACAGAAAGGAGATAATTAGCATATTAGGATTATATGGATATGGCATTCATTGACAATTGGATTCATCAATTATTCTTCCCCAGGTTCAAAGGGTAACTAAGAAAGCTTATGATCTGCCTATGTTTTCAAGAAGCAGCCCCTTACAGTGTTAGAAAAGTTGCCCTTTAAGTGAGAAGAAATTAACAAGAACGCTGATGCAGGGTTTGGAGGTGGGTGACAAAAAATACACAAGGCCTTTAGATATAAAAAGTCCATTGAAATTAATGGCTTTAAGCATGCTCAATTGCTTGACCGGTAATGGAATTGCTATTATTAAAAGGCTGTTGTTGTTCCAACCAAATCAAAAGCAAATTAAATGTATTTCAAGTCTGTGGTTATATCCATACATCACATGAAGACAGTAAACAATGGTTTAGTGGTGCATGAATATGCTGAAGCAAACAGGCTCACACCCTCCACCACCACCACAGCTGGCCTGCAGTTTGCAGTGTCTTGTACCAACTATAGGTTATCATAGCTTGCTGAAAGTAACCATAGTTAAGGTTACATTATGGGTCCTTGTTACATAGCATACTGTGGTTAATTGAAAATTACATGTGAAAAAGATCAAGGATCTAGTAGACCACAAGTTTAACACGAGTCAGCAGTGTGATGCAGCAGGGGGAAAAGCTAATGGTATTCTTGGCTGCATCAACAGACGTAACAGTCTGATCATGAGTACTGTGTCTGGTTTGGGGCATCAACCTGTAAGGAAGACATTGACAAGCTGCAATGTTTGCAGAGGAGGGTAGCCATAGAATCATAGAGTTGGAAGAGACCACAAGGGCTGAAATCAAGATAGGCTATATCCACAGCATTCCCTTCATCTACCATGCTTGTAATTCTGTCAAAAAATGAGATCAGATTAGTCTGACATGACATATTTTTCAGAAACCCATGCTGACTTTTACTGATCACAGCGTTCCTTTCTAGATGCTCACAGACCGTTTGCTTAATGATCTGCTCTAGAATCTTTCCTGGTATTGATGTCAGGCTGACTGGGCGGTAATTGTTTTCCCCCTTTTTGAAATTAGGGACAACATTTGCCCTCCTCCAGTCTGCTTGGACTTCACCTGTTCTCCAGGAATTCTTCAGGCCGGGCATTGTTTTCTTTTTTGGAGAAGACTGAGGCAAAGAAGGTATTGAGGAGTTCTGCCCTTTCTCTGTCCCCTGTTCGCATTTCACCATCTTCTCCTCAAAGTGTCCCCACTGTTTCCTTGTTCTTCCTTTTGCTACGGACATACCCATAAAAGCCCTTTTTGTTGCTTTTAACCTCTCTAGTAAGCCTGAGTTCATTCTGTGCTTTAGCTTTTCTGACTTTGTCTCTACACGTGCTGGCTATTTGTTTGAATTCCTCTCAGGTGGTTTCCCCCCTTTTTCCATTTTTTGTACATATCCCTTTTAAATCTTAACTCAGTTAAAAGTTCTTTAGATAGTCACCCTGGCTTCTTTAGGCACCTTCCATGTTTCCATCTCATTGGTATTGCCTGAAGTTGTGCTTTTAATATCTCCCTTTTAACAAACTCCCCAACATCATGAACTCCCTTCCCTTTTAGTATTTCTGTCCATGGGATTTCACCCAGCGTTTCCCTACGTTTTCTGAAGTCAGCTTTCTTAAAGTCCAGAATTTGAGTCTTAGTATGCTTGGTTGCTCCTTTCCGCTGTATAATAAACCTCTACCCCACTAACCAGGTCATCACTATTGGTTAGGATCAGATCTAAAATGGCTGATCCTCTTGTTGCTTCTCCCACTTTCTGGACAATGAAGTTGTCTGCAAGGCCAGTGAGGAATCTGTTCGACCTTATGCTCTTGCTAATGAAACAACCCCTGTGTTGCATATGTAACCCCTGCGTGTATGGCCCCTGTTCCGCAGATTGTATACAATCACTAAGTTAAAAAATTGAAGAAGACCAAACCGAAACAGTATGATTACCTTGGATCACTGTCTCACATGTTGTTATAGTTTATAAAGATAAAAATAGATATATTTCGCCCGCTGGAATTGGTCGACGTGTTGCCTCTTTTTTTTGGTATTTCGACCTTATGCTCTTGGCTGAGTTTGACATCCAACAAATATCAAGATAGTTGAAATCCCCCATTACTACTACCTCACTTCCTTTTGAATGCCTGGTCATCTGTTCCAGGAAGGCATCATCTGTGTCCTCACTTTGGCTTGGAGATCTATAGTAAACTCCCACAATGAGATCACTGTTATTTTTCTCTCCCTTCATTTTGACCCAGATACTCTCAATATGGCTTTGAAGTTTTAAATCCTGGATCTCTTCACAGGTATACACATCCCTGACGTATAGCGCCACTCCTCCTCCTTTCCTGTTTGGTCTATGTCACAGTGGCCGGAGTGGACTTCAGAGTAACGACGCTACGCAGCTCTGCATTTTATTCTTTTATTGGTGCTGCGTATTTACAGTGCTGAAGTCATTGCTATTTACACGGAGTGATGTGATCAGTCGGTTTCAGAACCTCCTAATGGCTTTTGGCGCGTCTTTCTCCAACACAAAAGCTTTGGCAGACCCATCCTCTTTCCCCTCCTCTTTCTGCGTAGTTCTGGCGTTGGGGGGATGGGTCTCCCTCCCTTATTCGCCCCTTCCTGTCCCACCTGGGACCCTGGCTCCTCTACCTTGCCTGAGCCTCGGACACGACTTCCTGCTTCCCCACTGGAATCGGAACTCTCTCTGCTTTCCCCTGTGCTCGGTGATTGGCTTGAACTCAGGAGGGGAGGGACTTCGCGATATCCCCTGTCCCTCACAGTCTATTTCTCTGAAATAGATTGTATCCCTCTATTACTACATTCCAATCATGAGACTCATCCCACCAGGTTTCAGTGATGCCTATTATGTCGTATTTAGTTTGCTGTACCAAGAGCTCAAGTTCATCTTGTTTATTTCCCATGCTCTGTGCATTAGTATACAGACATACTTGAGCCAAGATTATCAAGGGTCAGGAAACCAAGCCTTATGAGGAACAGTTCAGCGAGTTGGGTATGTTTAGCCTGGAAAAGAGAGACTGAGAGAAGATATGATAGCCATATGCAAATATCGAAAGGGCTATCATGCCACATAGAGGATGAAGCAAGCTTATTTTCTCCTGCTCTGAGGGCTAGGAGCTGCCTGCAGGCAATCAGAAGCCGCACTTTGGAAGTCGAACGTTTCAGAACTTGAGCAGACTTCCGGAATGGATTCCGTTCCACTTCCGAGGTATGACTGTACAGTATCATACTCTTCTGAACATATTACAGATGAAAACAAGATTTCAACTGTGCGATCTTGAAGTTAACTGCAACAAGATACTGACCTTTACAAAAAGTTGGGATTTGTGTCCAAGTGTAATTCTCACGGCAAGTAATAACAGGAGTTATTTCAGGGATAGTGTCGTAACCTTGGCGGCAGATATAGGCCACAGTGGTGTTGGCAATATAGTAATCCTTCCTTTGCCCTTTCTTTACTTGAGCAAATGCAGACCTTGGTGGGCTCATGCAACTGCCTGGCAACAAAAGCAGACAAAAGAATGGGAAAATGTGCTGGGAAGGATTTGACAGAGAGAAAGAGTCTTTTCCTTTTGATTTTTGAACTTTTTGATTGCAATACTGCATTACGTGACAAATGCAGACAATTTATATAAAGAGCAACTGGCACTGTCGGCATTTTGCTGCCAGGTAAATACCTTCCTGATTGCTGAGCCATTTGTGGGCTGCTGGTATTACTCTGCCATTTCAACGAGGAGCTGAGAGTCACTCCAAGGAGTTTTAGCTGAATTTTAGGAAAATGTGGTTTTACCTGCCAATATTTTTTAAAAAATCTATTTTATTGATTTTTTTACATAAAATATAATAATATTCAGAAGCAATTATTTAAGGCAGGCAGGTCGCAATCTGAGGATTGCCACTTTGGGCCCAATATTGGAGGGGCTCAGTGCCATGCCACGCACCTGTGACATCACAAGTGTGGGGCACGCCTGTGACATCACTTGCACAGGGTGTGATGCGTGCCTGTGACATCGTGCACGTGCACAACTGGGAGGAGCCCAAGCGCCTAGCCCAGCTCACCGAGCTTGGCGGTGGACCAAGCAAGCCTCCTGCCAGCCAGGCTGCGGCATGGCTGAGGCTGGCACGGCCAAAGTGGGAGCCACTGCTGTGTCTGCCACAGCAGCAGCGGTCGGTGGCAGAGGTAGTAGGGAAAACGGCGGCGGCAATGCAATTGTAAGACACCCTGAGAACCTGTAGAAAAATGGGGTATAAAACATTTGCTTAAAATCCATCAATACATGAATTAAACAAGATGTCATCCTTGATTCTAAAACGAATAGTCATTTAAAAAGCCAAAAACAACCCCCTCTTTCCCCCCACAACAATATGTCAAGGATAGGTACATTAAAAAAATAAACACTTACCCACACAAAACTGTTCTATGTGTGTCCACTTTGAATCTGGAAGACATGTTACAACATCTAGTTTTCCATAGATATTAAAAAAGTTGCCCACACACTTGTAAATTACTGTTGAGCCTGGAGGGAAAGATGTGCCCTCAATATTCTTATGAGGGACTCCATTGCGAATGACTGGTGGAGGGCCACAATCACCTATGACAGGCAGAAAATATTGCTTTTAAATCAATGCATTGCTGGTATTGTATTCAAATAATATTGCTATGGATTTACCTTGAACACTGGCAGAAACGCACATCATTACCTTGTTCAGTATCATTCAGCTTTCATGCAGAATGCTGTATTTAGTTTTAGATATATATTACAAGGATGACCAAGTGCTTATAAAACACCTTAAATGCACAAACCTTTTAACAACCAGTATCTCATCCATCCATCTTCCCAACCCTGAGACAGTCCCTATTTAGCAAAGGGGAAATGAACTAACATAGAGTCATTTATCCCAAGACTATCAGCCAATCTAATTCTCTGTTTGAGCCTGCAATAACTGTAAGAATAAAAAACCAAACAGATCAGGCAAAGCTGACCTTACAGAACAGGCAAAGTGAGGTAGCTGCTTCCTGTGGTTTTTATTGGTTCCCACCCTCAATCTCTACATGTATTTAGCCTTTTCCAATCTCCTGAACTGGCAATGAAACTTTCTTGTTTCCGAGTTGGGCAGGATTGGCCAGTTTTCTCATCTGGTCACCTCCCAATATGTCATAGGCAGCAGTGCTGGGAAAGTCCTCTGCTTGAGTGAGCAGGCAAAATGGCAGCCAGCCCAGGACATGCACTTTAGCAAGCATTATACTTGTGCACATGTTATTCTGCTGCCATACCGACCTACCGTAATTTCCAGATCTGCCAGGGAAACCTTGCTGGCGGTTCCCATGCCTAATAAGCCTGTGGTGAAGGGCCCCATGGTGGGGTGTTCTCCGCTTTACCCTCCTCTGAGGTGTGTCTCACCACCACATTGCTTTCATTTTGATGGCAATGCACCTCTTTGCCTATGTCCTCGTGGAGGGGCAAAGTGTGCAAGGAATTTGTGTATTTATTTATTTTTTGATTTTGTATTGAGTTGTTTTATGCTTTTTTTAGATTAATGGTTAGGTCTGATTTTGAAGTTTTGATTTTGAAGAGGCCTTTAGGAGAAGAATGGATTATAAATAAATAAATAAATAAATAAATAAATAAATGCTGCTGCTCCATTGTATACAGGTGACCATTCTGTGGGCACTTTTAGCCCTGGGGATGGAATGGGCTTACAGTCTTACAAGTGTTGAAGGAAAGAGCTGCCTATGTATGCCTCTGCCCCTCTAAGGCTACCAACCTCCCTCGGTGCTGTGGTGGAACCTGTTGAAGTAAATGTCAGCTGCTAGTCCAGTGAGCTTTTGGGCAAGGAATGATGAAGGAAGCCAACCAGATCTTTGCCTCAGACAGCAAAATGCCATGTCAGCTTGTGGTGAGACAAGAATGACAAACCACCAGTGTGCTCAGGAATCAGCTGTTGGCACAATGCCACACTTAACCCACATTTAAGGTGCTGGCAAATCAAACTTTAAAAAAGCTGGGATGGGGAGGAGAAGAAAAGAAAACAAGAGTTAGCAAAATCGTGTTTCCTGTGCTCAAAATATTTACAGAAAAGCCACGGAGCTTTGTAATAAGTAATTTTGTTATTGCAGCTGGGAGAAATGTGGAGACAAGAGCATTACACTAACACATATGATTGCAGCATTATCAGCCAAGCATCACAGGGCTCACCACAAACCTTATTTAACCAACAGTGCCGCTCTACCTACACAACAGGCTTCCATGTGCACATCAAAATTAACTCTATTTTCCTGTCACCTCCAGCGCCCTGCATGCCCTCAAAATCAGCTCTGTAGGGATTGGGGGCGCTCCAGAGCATATTGGGGCATGCCAAAGGCCAGGGATCACCATTTGGCAAAAGCTGTAAGAACCTAAGATGAGCTTTGCTGGATCAGCTCAGTGAGCCATCTAGAGCAGCATCCTATTATCACAGTGGAAATATCCACTCCTAACCACCAAGTGTTTACGAGTGTTGTCAGCTTTGTAGATGCACAAGAGGCCATTGCCAAGGTTACTCATATTGGCCAAACATTTGTATCCGACCAGAACGCTGTCTCAGTGCCCTTCCCCACTCTACATGCTCGCTCTCACACACAGTATCCAAGTATTAGGCATCTTGGCCAAATTTCAATACACCAAATTGGGCATATCAGAACTTTGTTCTCACAGCTTTTGAAGGAGTATTCTTTAAGGATATAGATCACATGATGATGTAGTCACTAGCGGGCTGTGCTTGAATATGCATAATTACATATACTCTTTCCCCTCAACAGTTATAAAAGTTCTTCTTCAGCTTTCAATGCTGAATCATTGGAAGGATGTGGCTAAAACATACAGCAGGAACAAAAATATCTCTAGGTCATCGGGCAGTATCCAATGAAGTAGCTCAGGTAGCAGAAGGACTTCTGGTTCCGCAATATAACTTCCCCTTTCTCTCTCCCTGCACACCCCCTAAAGTAGTTTGGGGTTCTTGCTTTCTGGAGCATACATAATTTCAACTCATCACCAGCGCACAGCACTGGTACTTGAAAAGTCCCTGCAAGTTCTTTGTGGCAGCTGTTGTAGAAGCAACTGTTTTTAAAATTTAATTTTATTTATTTCTAATTTTAACAAATAATAATAAAAAACAAATAAAAAGAAAAATGGGATGGATTGACCCCTTTCCTTTTTAACAGTACAAATACTACAAATACCTTCCATATCTCATCAAAATAATTTATTCTGTATATTCCCCACCTTACCTTAATAGAACATGTTAATTTATCATTAATAGCTATATCCCACACCTCTTTATACCATTCTTCCATTTTATATTCACACAGCAGTGGTACTTGAAAAGTCCCTGCAAGTTCTTTGTGGCAGCTGTTGTAAATGCAACTGCTTTTTCAGCAATTAACTTATCACTGCTTTCTGATAAAAAGCTGATTTCCGGCTGAGCAGTCTCATACCCATGCTTTGCTAAGCTCAATCCAGATAAGACGGAGGCACAGTTTGCGGGTGGTTCCCTAGACTGGATGGATGGGGGGGGGAGCCTCCTCTTGATGGCGTTACATTCCCTCCAAACAAGCAGGTAGTAGTTTGGGAGTACTTCTGGACCCATCACTGTCATGGCCCTGGTGGTGCAGCGTGCCTTCCATCAGCTTCAGATGCCGGCCCAGGAACAACTATACTCCTATTTGGGCAGGGACAGCCTATCTTCTGTTGTTTACGTTAGTTCACTGCAATAGGTGATTCAGAAATCATAGTTGGTGCTTGAGCACAAAACACCAATTGTGACCTGACTACACTGGCTACCAGTTAGTTTCCAAGCCCAATTCAAAGTGCTGCTTTTGACCTATAAAGCCTTATGCAGATCAGGACCCCAATGCCTCAAACACCACTTCTCCCCGTATAAAGCACCCTGGACCTGGCTTTCATCACCTTTCATTAAAAAATTTTTTTTTAAACCAGGCCTTTGCCTCTTAATTATCTTTGGCCTTTAGTGGGTGGAATGTTTTAATCCTGCCTTTTAAAAAATAGGATTTTCCTTTAGGGTCTATATTTTTTCTTTTCTTTTATGCTGGTTTCAATGTATGTGTTTGTATGTACATATATTGAAAGTTGCTTTTAATTGCCTTGGTAAAAAAAGATGAATAATTTTAAATAATAATAATTCACTATGTCTTTTTGAACAGAATACTACAGACACACTTAAAATACTGTACTAAGCTACGGTAACTACCCCAGAACCATGTACTGTACTCCCTCAAACTGGATTGTATGAAAATAACCTCTGAACATAACCCTATTCTAAAAGAGCTGCATTGACTGCCAGTTCACATTTGGGTCCAATTTATAGTACTCACTTTAGTGTTTTAAGCCCTAAATAACTTAGGCCCCACATTGCTGAAAGACCTCCTCCTTCCCTCATCAGTAGCAGCCATCTAGGAGCGTCCATCACTTCCCTATAAAAAGCCAATATTTGAAGTCGGGCAGGATGGTGGGCGCTCCTAGCTGGCTCCAAGGGGCAGGGAGGAACCCCCTCTGTCCAGTCGTGGCTCCCGCTTTCCCTCCAGCTACTCACTCAGGATGCCGGCAAGCAGTGAAGAAAGCACGAGGAGTCTCGGGCCAAGGCTGGGCGGGAAGAGCATCGCAGCGCGCAGCGTCCGCGCCTTCCAAGAAGAGCCTCTTCCAGGGAGCGATTACGGCTTCCAAGAACGCCGCCGCGAGAGTCCGGGGGGGGCGGAGCCTCGAGGGGAGAAATCCGTCAAGGCGGAGAGAGCGGGAGGCTCGGGGGGGGGGGGTTGCGGCGACGGGCGAGGGGAATCCGCGGCGGGGCGGTGACTGTCTGGCCGCCTCCTCCTCTTCGCTCTGGGAAGTGCAAAAGCTGCAAGGGAATCATTTGGTCATCTTTCCTCTCCTCTCCCGCAGTTGTTGTTTCCCCCGCTATGACTTGAAGCCTGGGAAGTTCGGCAGTTCGTCGTCAGGCTTGCCAAGGCTGTTGCTACCACAGAATGAAAATAGTTACCTCGTGCTCGTTTGGAGAATTTGAAAGTTTTAAGACCCTAAATTATAGCCTCGCTTGGTTTTCCAGTTACGCCCCGAAGCGGAATGTTAAGGTGTGGTGATGATGGTGTTGTTTTTTTGGCAAGGCGTGTGTGGGAATGCCGTCATGTGTATTTTTTTTTTCAAAGATAAAAATTCATAGACTCGTAGAACTCGCTCCAGAGTTGGGCGGGACGCTAGGGTCATCTAGTCCACCCCCCTGCAGTCCAGGAGTCTCCTATATTCACTCGTGCTTTAATAATAATAATAATGAATTTTTATTTATACCCCGCCCTTCCTGGTTTAAAAACCAGGCTCAGGGCGGCTAACAGCAAATATAAAACATTGATTAGTGTGCGACTTAAATACAACATAAAATGCAGCATCAATATCAATAAAATTAGATGAGTGTCAGGCTTACTACTCATAGGGTACTTCGGGCCCAGGGCCAAATGTGGCCCTCCAGGCCTGCCTGGCTGCTGGCCTTCAGAATTGTGGCTGGGCCATTGGCCCAATACAGCAGGTTCTTCTTATGTTCCTAACAGTGCAATACGTTAAACTGTGTAGTTCCTCTTTTTTAACAAATAAATGAAATTTCTCCGGTTACATCCTGTTCTTCTGCCACATCCTGACGGCTGAGAGCAGTGACAGTTGATTGCCATGCTGGCAAATGTTGTTGATACCTGCAAAATACCGTACAGTAAACATTAATACAGCAAGTCTGTGAGGTAGGGTAGGCTGAGACTTAGTTAACAGACCCAAAGTCACCCATGGAAGCTTGTGGCTGTGTGCTATTTTGAGTGATGATTTCAGCCTAGGTCTTCCAAATTAACCACTGCACAACACTAACTAGAATCTGGCAGCCAGGAATGGAGTTAGGACAGAATGGAATATGCTGACTTTTCAGATCTCAGCACTAAGGTACGAAACATAATATGATTCTGTTAGCACAGTAAAATAATCCCTGTCAGATTTAGCATAGCAGCAGTGCTGGGCCATTTCTAGTTTGCACAGAAAAGTCAAAACTATGGTAGCAATGTAATGCCAGTGCTTAGTTTTGATAAACAAATTGAGGATTTACGCATCTTGAGGGCATTTCCAAGCAGACTCTTTTTTTAAACGTCAAGTGTATACTGAGTCATCTGGCCTAGCAGTCAGAAGCAAAACCACATTAATCAGATACTGGTGTTGTGTGCCCTTGCCCAATGGCATGCAGAAGCCTTTCTGCGTGTAAGTACACAAATGGTAGACTAGGGATTCACAGCATCAGCAGAAATCACATAGAAATCCCCCCCAAAAAACCCCCTCAAATTACATTCACACATGAATGTTTATTTATAGTCAAATTCCAAAAAACAAATATTTGATTCCATGCAATGAAGGGCAAACAAACTCAAAAACACAAGCCCACTAACAATGCATTTTATTATTATTAAAATATTAAAGAAATTAGGAAAAAAATGAAATAACCAATACTGTACTTTATCAATTCCATGAACATTGCTTTCAAATCTTTATAGCTTTGACATAGCTTTCAATCACAAGGGGAGACCAACCTATCCAATCCTTACATTGGCAGTGAAGAAGCACCTGCTCCTTTGCTTCTGATTCCTCTTCCTTCCCCATCCTTTTTTTGCTCTTTGTGTGGTGTGTGGTGTGTGGTGGTGGGAAGGGGGGGGGCAGAGGTACTCTTTTAATATTTGTACAGTGCTTTGAAAATGTTAGGTGCTTTTGAAGTGTAATATTATTGTCAACTTTCTGAGGTATAAAAAAGAAGTTCTTATAAAAATAGTGATTATTTATTTTTCATTTTAAAAACACAGTGTTATAAAAATTAAGTTATAACACAAAAAAGAAAAGAACATATTATCATTTGTGTTCCAGCGTTTTATAAATATCTATTTTTCTATCTATCTGCATACGTAAGAGACATGTTGTATAAAAGTAATACAAACTTAAATAGGAGAGCAATCACAAAGGGTTTGATGATGGCACATTCTCTGTCATATGTCAAAAGGCATATTACTATTCCTCTTTTTAATATTTACCTAGGGAAAATTTCCTTATAAATTTTAAAGGGGGGGAGGATACTAGCATATTTTGCTGGAACTGTATGAATATTATCATCATTAATTACAAAAAAAGATAAAGCTCTATTCCTTTATATTTGTCTTTGTCTCAGTCTTAATCTTGGTTCAATTTTTTCTGCCATTGTGACAGTGCTATTTTTCTAGAACACCTCCCTCATTCTCTAAGAATGACAATAGTGCTCACCTGAGAGGAGCCAGAACTGAGTTCCTGTGAGCTCCCCCTGAAAAAAAGCCCAGCAACAGGCCATATTTGATAAACTAAACCTCTTAAGTAAATTGCCATTTTTAAAGCAATAACTATTTGAGCCTCAATCAAGAAAAACTCAACCAACTCTTTATCTATTCATTTTTCATATGATCCATCCCAGAAACCTAACAATGCTAGGGAAGGTATTGACATGAGGTCCTATCTAGAGAGTGAATTGATTTCCTGAAGTACCATATCCCAAAAATCTACCAGTAGATGGCATATAAACCAAAGGGGACAAATACAGGTTGTTGTCGTTGTTGTTTAGTCTTGTCCGACTCTTCGTGACCCCATGGACCATAGCACGCCAGGCACTCCTGTCTTCCACTGCCTCCCGCAGTTTGGTCAATCTCATGTTCGTAGCTTCGAGAACACTGTCCACCCATCTCATCCTCTGTCGTCCCCTTCTCCTTATGCCCTCAATCTTTCCCAACATCAAACCAATACACTTCCCAATACACTTAAAGAACCTTTTAATGAGGGTGAAAGAGGAGAGCGCAAAATATGGTCTGAAGCTCAACATCAAAAAAACTAAGATCATGGCCACTGGTCCCATCACCTCCTGGCAAATAGAAGGGGATGAAATGGAGGCAGTGATAGATTTTACTTTCTTGGGCTCCTTGATCACTGCAGATCACTTTCTTGGGAGAAAAGCTATGACAAACCTAGACAGCATCTTCAAAAGCAGAGACATCACCTTGCCGACAAAGGTCCGTATAGTTAAAGCTATGGTTTTCCCAGTAGTGATGTATGGAAGTGAGAGCTGGACCATAAAGAAGGCTGATCGCTGAAGAATTGATGCTTTTGAATTATGGTGCTGGAGGAGACTCTTGAGAGTCCCATGGACTGCAAGATCAAACCTATCCATTCTGAAGGAAATCAGCCCTGAGTGCTCACTGGAAGGACAGATCCTGAAGCTGAGGCTCCAATACTTTGGCCACCTCATGAGAAGAGAAGGCCCCCTGGAAAAGACCCTGATGTTGGGAAAGATAGAGGGCACAAGGAGAAGGGGACGACAGAGGACGAGATGGTTGGACAGTGTCTTGAAGCTACAAACATGAGTCTGACCAAACTGCGGGAGGCAGTGCAAGACAGGAGTGCCTGGCGTGCTCTAGTCCACGGGGTCACAAAGAGTCGGACATGACTAAACGACTAAACAACAAGTGTTGCATGTTTATAGCGCATTCAAAATGTATTATTGTGACGAATGTAGCTGAGTCCTATGTGTTGACAATATTGCTATCAGTTTTTTGTTGTAAACAAAAGACGCAATGCCACATGCCCTCAAAAGATACTGTGAGAAATTCAGTGTTGCTCTACAATGCTCATTGTGTTTAGGCAAGCATTTTAGCTTGCCAGACAGAAAAACCCGCCTCTCCCTGCTGCATTGTTCTGGAGGCTCTTGTGACACCCCCAAGCCCATTTTGATGGACACAGGGGAAGAGAGGGCAGAAAGCACCACTGCCCAAGCCAAAGTCCCTGCATGGGGCTTATGCTGATGGGCTTCATTTGTTGAACCCCACCCTATTTTATTTTGTCTTTTTGCTATATTTATTCAATAGGTAAAGTGGACCTGATGGCAGCCTGTGCACCTGTTTTTCCAAATGTCTGCTCTGATCATGTGTACAGCAGGGTGGAGTAGAGGGTGGCTGCAGTTCAATGTCAACATCAAAAACATTACCGTATTTTTCGCTCCATAGGATGCACCTGACCATAGGACACACCTAGTTTTTAGAGGAGGAAAACAAGAAAAAAGATATTTTGCTTTCTTGAATTGTCCTAGGCATAGCAGCCAACTCCTAGAGGCCTAGGTGCCTTTGCCCCCCCCCCTTAAATATTTGAGGAAGCTGAATTTTTTAAAGGATCATCTCAAAGTTGTGTAGCTTTTTTTGCAAATGGGAAAAGCCCTGGTTTTTTTTTGGGGGGGGGAGGGGGTCAGCTCAGAGTTGTGCATCTTTTTTGCAAAGGGGGAAAGCTCCATTTTTTAGGATCAGCTCAAAGTTGCTAAGTTTCCTTGCAAAGGGGAAAAATCCTCTTTTTATGGGGTTCATTCACAGTTCTGCAACTTCTCTAGGAAAGGGGCCCATTTCTACAGTTTCCAGACAGATAATCTAATCACCCAGCCAGTCACATGTCTCCCTCTGCAGACAACAATTGAGGCCTAGGCAAGGGGCCTGGAGGGGCCTGGAAGGGAGCTAGCTCTCTTATCTCCCTCCCCGATCTCTTGCAATCAGCTGCTGAGCGGGTTCCTTTCTCTTTCCCTCTTGTTAGCCTTTAGCCTTTTTTCTTTTTTTCTTTTTAAAAAGGCACACCTGCCTTTAGCCCCTGGGCAATTCGGCTGCAGGGACCACGCATTCACTCCATAAGACACACAGACATTTCCTCTTACTTTTTAGGAGGAAAAAAGTGTGTCTTATGGAATGAAAAATACAGCGATCCTCTTCCTTCTCTGCTCTTCCTCTTTGCATTCCTTTGCTTTAGATACTTTTCTCCCTGAGCAGCTCACTTTCACTACTGGAGTCAGGCTGGGAGAAAAATACCTAAGACTCTTGCCAGGAATTAAGAAGGCAGGGGTGAAGATATATGAATAAACAACCCCTGACAGTTCTGTTTTAGCCCAAATAGCAGGCTTGAAAACTCACTGTAAAACTTCAGCCTTCCCAATAAAATTATTCCCTTCCCAGTGGAATTTGAACCTGACATACGTTTGAAATATCTTTCTGATTTACCATTGTACGGAAACTCCCTCCATCTGAGGCATTACTCTTGCCACTGCAAAAGCTGTAGTCAGTCTGCTGGAAAACTCATGCCTTGGGTTTTATAATATAAATAATGTGCATGTTTACAGATCAAGAATGAGATGTTATGGCCCATTCAGACTAGTGCTTTAACACATTGTTTTCTATGTATCTTTGCTCTTGACTTGTGGGAAAGTGCATGAGTGGTGTATTTATCCTGCATTAGATTCTTCTGCGATGTTCCTAATACAGGATAAATACACCACTAAAATGTATAAAAGCGTGCAAAATACCTGTTGGGGGTGTGAGGAAGTTGGTGTAAAAATAATAATAATATTTTGGGATGAAAACCATCTAGAACTGGAAACAATCTTAGATATTAAATTTCAAAAAACACCAGAAGCTTACCTCTTAGGGATTACTACCCCGGATATACCCAACAAAATACAAACCTTCTTGTACACCTCTGCGGCCGCAAGAATCCTGGTGGCATCATACTGGAAGAGTGATAAAGTTCCAAACAAAAGGGAATGGCTCCACAAAACAGTAGATTATATTGAGTTGGCTTACTTATCAGAAAAAATAAAAGAGAACCCGAGAAGCAAATTTACAGAAGAGTGGAATAGCTTTCTTTGTCATTTAAAAAAGAGGTGCGACCTCAACACAGTTCACGTACTGGAATAACAATTGCAGAACAAGATTGAAATAGTAGAAAAAGAAAATCTTCTATATAAAAAAATGTTTAAAAGTCCCCGTTTGTACGCATCCAGCTAACTCCAAAACCGCTTGACCAATTGCGTTCCAATTTTGTCACAACGTTCCATGTGGATGTATGAGTGTATGCACATACATAGAGTATACAGATATCACACCTGTCACAGGTAAAAAAACGTTTTTGGGAAAACCCATACAAACATGAACAGGAGAAGTTGCAAAACATTGCCCTCTAGCGACGGCTACACTGGTACTGCACCTAGAAAAGCTTCCCTCTCTACAGCAGCTCGGCTTGGCTTTGCAGACTGGGACGAGTGGAGCTGGGGGCTCGCCTGGGTGGGGGGAGGAGGGGGTGGAATAGGTAATGGGTCGGGACAGGGTGGGGGGAGTCACGGGGATGAGCCGGGGGGTGGAGGGGGCGGGATAGGTCATGGGTCGGGACAGGGTGGGGGGAGTCACAGGGATGAGCCACAGCAACGCATGGCCGGGTACAGCTAATGTTAGATATGATTAGTTACTATAAAATAGTGTTAGTCTCATGATGTTTTTTTGTTTTGTTTTTGTTTTCCTTTCTTTTTTCTTTTAGTGAATCAAGGGAGAGTTGGTTTAGGGAGGTCAATGATTATATACAAATAAGTTCTTTTCTTATAATATTTATTGATGAAAAGATTAAAACAAATTTGAATGAAAGTTTTATATTCAATATGTTAATATTGTGGTCTTTCCTTTGTGAATATGTAACATATTAGATTCCAAATGGAATTTATTGTAATGTAATGTTTGCATGAGATAAAGATGTTGTAAGGGGGTGGGCTTACAGGGAACACCCATCTGCCATCAAATCCAGCTCTTCTAATGGCTCGGACAACAGCGGAAGGGTAGGAGACAGGAAGGAGGAAGTGAGAGGAGCGGACTGGGGCTCAGACAGCATACAAGAGCCCTACCTGCAGCCTGTGATATCAGCAAGGAAGGAGGGGCCAGCAGAGAGTTCCAGTGGGGAAACAGCCGAGGGGCGTCCTTTCAAATTCACCCCGGAACTGAGGCGATCAGCGGCTTGCAAACGCAGGGGGAAGAGATTTGGGGTCCCCAAACTACTCTGCTGGGGGAGGAGCCCAAAAGCGCCATTGGGAGAATCTGATAGTAGTGAGTAGACATGTTTTCATGAAGCTCTTGCATTGTAAATAGCTTTCACAATAAAAGCACTAAAGACAAGATGGTTTGGAGTGTCGCTGCTCGGGGGGTAGCCAGCCATCGCCCAGACAGATCCCGTTGTTGCTGTCCAGATGCGCTATAGCACAACAAAAGCAGGATGAAAATAAACCAGTACATTTGTGGTATAAATATTTACGGGATTTCAGCAGGGAGCTATGGGAGATGCACTGATTGGGAAGGAAGCAGTGTGACCACTTCAAAGCTTTTGCAGGATAAAACAGTATTGTTATCTGATGAATGTGAGCACATACACCAGGTATCCCCAAACTGCTGCCCTCCAGGTGTTGTGGCTACAACTCCCATGATCCCTAGCTAAGAGGACCAGTGGTCGGGGAAGATGGGAATTGTAGTCCAAAACATCTGGAGGGCCGAAGTTTGGGGGTGCCTGACATACACTGTATTAGTCTATCAAATTGCATTGTTTGCACCTGCAGCGAATAAAATCTGAGCAAGAAATTTTGAACCAAGCATCAATGGTTTGTAAAGGAAACTCGTTAATTTGAGAAAGTTTATAATTGATTTCAATTTTGATTCTGATTTTATTTTCACTGGAGAGTATATTTATGTATATTATTGTGTATGTTATTGTATTTGCTACAGGCAATAAATATTTATTGTATTGAAAGCAGAATAAGTACAAAGCGTCAGGAATGTGTAATGAATAGGACGTCTGGAGGGGCCATTAACTCAGCTAGTCACATGCATGCCATTATATTCTAGACTCAAATATGCCTGGAGTCATTTGATAGTAGCAAAGTCGGCTTATCTCACATTAAAACTCTCTTGCCAAGTACAGAACTTCTTCATGATTGGGTAGCTTAGCAGAAGAGAAGCATGTCAAACAGATGGCAAATGAAAACAAATGCAACTAGAACAAAAATATGTTTAAAAAGGACGTGCATGATCAAAGCAGCCATTGATTTAATAGGTTGTTCCAGCTTTTATCTTTTGCATGCTTGTGCACATGTATTTGTTACTACTGAATATTCATAGTAACATTGCCATAGTGTCATGGTGGGTAAGGTGGCAGACAGCTTATTCTGTACCTGAATAGATATATGAATATGAAATTTTTATTTGCTGATATGATTCACTTTATATGCTATATTTTTTCTTTACCTATACCTCTGCAATAAATAAATATAAATAAATAAATTGTTCAGTAGCACCTTAGAGACCAACTAAGTTTGTTCTTGGTTTAAGCTTTCGTGTGCATGCATACTTCTTCAGACACCAATTTTGTGCATACAGAGCCCAGAAGACAGATATAAAACAATAATGATATTGATCTATCGCAAGATCATCAACCTCATATCCTTGGTTGGGCTGTTGGGTGAACTCAGGGTGTGTTCACATCACTGCCTTAGAACACAGTCTGTCCCCCGCTTCCCAGTGTGTTTCCCAGCTCTTTCCCCTCTAGCTGTTCAGATCAGCACAGCTTCATTAGTGTCAGATTCATTTCTCTGTGTGTATACACAAGAGAACATTGACAAGGCCCCATGTGGAGCACATTACAGTAAGCCAAACAGGACATAACTAAGGTGTGTCAAATCAACATCTCAAGGAACAGGCACAGCTGGCAAACTAGCTTTAACTGTGCAAATGCACTTCTAGCCACTGAAGAACCTGAGCACCCATCAAGGCTGGGTGCAAGAGAACACCCAAATTGTGGACCTGTGTATTCAGGGAGTGTGTTACATTCCATCCAGCACAGGCTGAATCCCTATTCCCTGTTCTGCCTCCCAACTGACCAAGAGCACATCTGTCTTGTCTGGATTAAGTTTCCATTTGTTCATCCTCATGCATATGATACATTTCATGGGAGACAGAACAGAATCCTGAGGAACCCTGCAGGCCAAACGAGTTCTCCACCACCACTTTCTGGGTTTGCCCCTCCAGGAAGGACCAGAATCAGTGAAAAACAGTGCCTCCTTGTCCCATCGCAGCGAGGCAGACCAGAAGGATACCATGGCTGATGGTATCAAAAGCTGCCAAGAGGTCCAGCAGAACCAATAGAGCCATACTACTCCTGTCCAGTTCCCGGCATAAGTAATTCATCAAAGCGACCAAAGCCATATTTGTCCCATAACTAGGCCTGTAACCAGATTGAAATGGATCTAAATACTCGATCCACTCCAGAAATTCCTGGAGCTGAGATGCCATCATACCCAGGGATATTAGAAACTGGCCAATAATCATGCAATACGCTGGGGTTCAAGGAGGGCCTTTTCAATAGAGGTATGTTAACTGTCTCCTTAGGCTTGCAGGATCCTTGCCTTGTTGTAAGGCGGCACTGATTTCCCTTCAGCCACTCAGCAGCAAGTTCCCCACTGGTCTTTCTGATGAGGCAGAAAGATCTGCTAGTACACCTGTGGTAGCTCTTACATTTCCAAGGATCCTGCCCACATTCTAAGGCTGTACAAATTGAAAAGTATTCATTAACACTGGACAAGCAGAGGCCAAAGTTACATCCACCCGACGCATATCAACTATAGTGTCCAAGTCAGAACGGATCTGAGTGATTTTGTCAGTGAAGAGCTGAGCAAACAGTTCGCAGCAGGCTGTTGCTGTTGAGTACTCTAAATTCTCCCATGGGTCAGAGTGCAAAAGATATCTGACCACCACTCAAAACAGCTCCACTGGATGGCTCCTTGCTGATGCAATGGAGGCAGAGAGAAAAAGAGATCGTTGCTGTGCTCACTATTCTTCAAATAGGCTCTAGCCTATGTTTGGTTGGACTCATTCTGAGTTTTCTGCCATCATCACTCTAGTTCAGGCATCCCCAAACTGCGGCCCTTCAGATGTTTTGGCCTACAACTCCCATGATCCCTAGCTAACAGGACCAGTGGTCAGGGAAGATGGGAACTGTAGTCCAAAACATCTGGAGGGCCGAAGTTTGGGGATGCCTGCTCTAGTTGCTGTCTCATGTGTTTCATCATCACATGTTTCTAGAGAAGCAGGGGGCGGGTTTTGCTCCACTCAGTGAGATACTCGTGAGCTATCGTGTCCACCACCTTGGCTATTTCTCTGTTCCCAAAGTCCACCAGTGCTTCAACAGAATCACCTTCCAAGGCAACAGGAAACTCCTCAAGAGCCATCAGCCACCTGGGACGGACCAGCTTAGTCGGTCCCCCACCTCTGCAGAGGCTCCAGGCTCCAGCAATTCTAAACTCCATCAAGAAGTGGTCTGACCATTAAAATGGAACTATAGAAAGTCTATCCACTCTAAGATCACCATCATCCAATCCAGCACAAAAAAACCTAGTCCAGAATGTGCCCAGCTGCATGTGTAGGACCAGAAATTACTGGGAATTTCTGGTTCTTACAGGGGAGCTTCAAAGTCCCCGAGAACAAGCACCAACCCCAAGACCACCATGGCTAGCTGAGGAAGAAAACTAAAAACCTGTTTTACAGTTACCATAATGCCACATTTGGCTTCCAAATATATTTCAATAAAAGCATCCCATGAGGCTTTGTATAAGATAGAATAGTACACAGAATGCTTGGCTAGGTGCTGTAAAGGAGAAGTTTGAAACTGCTATGTGATTATAGCTGTATCAACCCAAGCTACACTGTACAATCAGATTGGGAGTAGAAAAGCTAGTGATAATACTTAGTGTCTTTTATTCAACACTTCACTTTATTTGCACACATTCTAAGATAAACATGGGGTCACGAAGAGTCGGACACGACTAAACGACTAAACAACAACAACAAGATAAACAACTTTTCTTCTGTATACTTCTGTATATTTAATCATTATAAATAAAGATGCACAATTTAGATTCTAAAAGCACTGTAAAAAACAAAATACCTTCATGAATGTAACAAGTTTAATTCAGTACATTTGAAGCACTGCAGTTTTAACTCGAATTGATTTTAATGGGATAGTTATTTTATTTAACTTTTTCCTATGGAAATTAAGGTGTCTCAAAAGTATTCCTTGCTTTTTTGGCTAAGTACACAGGACTTTTCTTTGCCTATGATGATTTTTTAAAAAGAATATTTTCTATTAGGCACATATTACTGTTGTTTACACTTTTGAAAATCCTGTAAGGAAATCAAGGCAGCTTTTAGAATTCTGCATGAGAAAGGCTTGTGGAAGTCAAAAGGTTGGTAAATTTTAACAGCTACACTTAACCCCCTCCATTTCATGAGATGAACAATATTATAGGAAACAAATGGTAACATTTCACATTTCCTACACAGAACCCATTACATCTTTACAAGGTTTGAAGAAATAGTAAAACACCTTGCCAGCGTAGATACACAATCAGTTCTGTTTGGCTCTGTATTTGATTAAGGCACTTAAAGAGACATTCTTCAAGGGAAACTGGAACCCAGTTCTACGCAAAAGTAAGAGCAAATGATGAGAGTTGTGTTGGGGTCTAGTACTGCTTCATGCTTCAAGTAGCTGAATAGCCTGGATGGCCAGTTTTTAATGAAAATTGCTTTGACTTTCCACATAGTCCTTCCCTCAATTCTCATTTCCAGTTGTAAAAATTAGAACTGTTAGGAATTAATGATCAACTGAAAGGCTGCTGCAGCACAGCTTTACTGCAGAAGACTAGGGTTTTTGTAACCTTTAGGTTCCAATCCAGATTTTGCTACTGACATGTCAAATCGACCAGACCTAGAAAGAGTTTCAGCTTCTCTGTAAAAATAAAATACTTAAAATTAATACCTATGTTCCAAACATTACATCATTTTGTTTTGTTTTGCTGTCAGGAAGAAAAAAATCAACACACAAATACATCTGCATTCCACTTCATGTTATTCAAATTTTAAAAGTAATGTAACTTTCACACTGAAGCAGTAGCCATGCTGTTGCTTCTTGGGTAGGAAAATCAATTCCAGAAGCTGCAGAAGTAAAGCACTGATTGTTAGCAACTGCAGGATATTAGAAGTAAAGCAGATAAAGTGAATTAGGATTATACTGTATAAGCAAAACAGATATAAGGGTAGGAGACACATAGCCTAAGTATAGAAAAAATAGTGACTCCTAACAGATTCCTTTTAGATGAGCCTGCCCTTCTCTCCACTGGGGTTGTTATTGCCTCTGCATCAAACAGAACTCTTGCCTCTGACAAAACAATCAGCATGCTTTGGTATCAAATCTGAATCCCACAAAAGTCTTAAAATACATGTAACCTACCTGGGACAGAAATTGTTGCACTGAATATTGATAGTTAGTAAATAATTACTGTATTAATCTATGGAAACAGCTTAATTAGTGCTAACAAACAAGGGAAAATATATACAGTGGTGCCTCGCTTAACGAATGCCCTGCTTAACGAAATTTCTGCTTAACGAAAGGATTTTTCGAGCGGAGGTTGCCTCGCTAGACGAATTCGTTTTATGAAAAATTCGTCTAGCGAATCGCGGTTTCCCATAGGAATGCATTGAAATTCAATTAATGCGTTCCTATGGGCAAAAAAAAATTCAGTGCATTCCTATGGGATTCGCTAGACGAATTTTTCGCTATAATAAAAGACCCGTGGAACGAATTAAATTAGTCTAGCGAGGCACCACTGTATATCGTATCAAAACAGTAAAATCATTCATACAAAGCTACAACAAAAATGGACAGCCCTGGATACAAAAAAGAAAGAAAAGCCATGCAGGAGAAATGTGCAGAATAAATTATTGTTGCAAATTGTTGGTTTAGATTACAGTACTGCCTAGATTATTCTAGTGGAAAAACAAAAACAGAACACCACTGCCCTTAGACAGAACTGCTCAACAAATTCATTTTCTTACTATGTCTGAAAGCAAAAACCACATGCAATACACATTTGTAAAAGAGAGAATAATGTTTTATAACTTTATTTAATAGTAGATTCAAGATTTTCAGAATAGTCATTGGCAAGTCAGTATTAGGATTGACATTTGATGTAAACTGAGAAATACCATTTCTGTCACATAAGAACACCAATGTTAGAAAAGGTATAAAATACTGAATATCTGTTCGAGAAAAAGTACCGTGTTCTAGTGTCATGGCAACGCCAAGAGAGGTTCCAAGGGAAAGGGAGGAAGAAGAGTCTGGGCAGGGATCCTTAGGAGGGGATAGACAGGAAATGGCAGAGAGGGAAGAGGGGAAGAGAGCCGAAAGAAACCGGGAGGCAGTAACGTCTTAAGGGTATCCAGCTGCGTGGTGCAAGAATCCTCCGGCGCCCCCCCCCCACGGCGGCAGTAGCGTGCGGCTGAGGGGCGGAGGTGGAGGATGGCGGAGCCTGGACAGCGCCCACTACCTTGCAGGGGGGTGGCCTGGGTGCAGAGCCCACCTCCTGCAGAGGGGACTGCTCGGCCTCCCGCCCTGGACCGACCCCTCCTTGGCGCCTCCCTCCAGCGGCTGCTCCGGGACGTGGCGGTAGCGCGCGGCCATTGAGCTTCCTCCATGAAGCAGAATCACCAAGACTCCTGGCTAGAGTGGCAGCAGGCGCGTGGTGCCACTCTAGGCAGGAATCTCACTGATTCTGCTTCATGGAGGAAGTTCAATGGCCGCGCACTACTGTCGCCATGGGGGGGGCGCGGCGGCAGCAGCTGCTCCCAAGCACCAGCCATTCGGCGCCCCTTCCGCGTCCCTGGTGGCCAGGCGCCCTGGCGCCTTGCGCCACCCAGCCCAGGCCTAGAGACGGACCTGCCGGGAGGCGAGACATCTCTTGGATGCTGATGAAGAGCCCCAACACCACTCCAATACACACAGGCGCCCTCAGCTCAGGAGAGGAGGGAACTTAAAATGCTATGTTAGAGGAGCCGCCGCCAACGTTTACTTCTCGGATATGATCCCGACGATACAGATGCGTGAGAGATGTTCTGTTCCTTATGTATATATGTAAATAATAAAGGACTGTAAAAATATCTCTGAGTGAGCAGAGGTATTCCTTGCAAAGAGTACCTACATCTCTTACATTTAGTTAGCTTTTATTCTGTGCTAGCAGATTAGTGCAACTATTCAACAAAAATGTGCAAGCCCTTTGTGAACACTAAGCACATGGATGTGAAATGTGTGAGCAAAGTAGAAGTCAAGAAGCCTATAGAAGCTCACTCAGCAACCAAGAAGGTTACAGAGAATCAGGGACAGCTTCTCTTGGGCTGACTCACCCAGTTTTCATGTAAGATCTTATTTTCCACATTCCAGCAACTACAACAACCACAACCATAAGAACCGTGAGACATCCTTGAAGGGAAAAAAGAGAAGGATATACTGTAGTACCAATTAATGAGACAAAGTAATTATTTTTCTGTTGAGAAAAAGTAATAGTATCAATAGAAGCCACAAGACCTTGCAATGCTCTATTGACATTAAAGTCACTCAGGTGGATAAGTTCATGTGCTACTGGGTACTGTTAGGTCTCTAGACACATACGTACTTCAAGCAGCAAGTCCGCTGTACACCTGCAGTCACCCTTTTGGGGGCAGATGTGCAGTTGTCCTCAGAGATTGATTGCAGCAACGAGTTCTTCCGGCCCCTAACAGATGTCAACTTTGCTGACTTAGCGGCCCTAATGACAATCAAAGAGCATCTCTCCAACCCAAGCAGTGTGTGAAGCTGAAGCAGAGCTGCCAGGTTGCCCCCAAGATTGAGGGGCCCCAGCATGCGTGTGATGTCACACGTATCGTATCACATGCCATGCATGTGCAGTGGAGACCAAGCACTCTGAAGGAGCTGGCCATTAGCTATGTGATGTGTCTCACACACATAGCACCTCAACACTAGGCCCTTTATGGTTGGCATGCCTAAGCTCAAGACACCCTTACTCCTGAGGATTTTTTAAAAGCCCCAGTCACACCAGGTGCCAGAACATTAAAAGCCACAGCATGGGGGAAGTCTGTGCTGAATTTGGAGACAGCTATGTACATTATAGGAGCAAAGATAGTGGAGGAAGCAGAGCTGGCCTCACCAGACAGGCAAGCAAGCAAGCAGGCAGGCAGACAAAATATATCTGTCTGTACCCTAAGAATATTTGATAAAGAATCATTTTTTTCTCTAAGTAACAGTCTTTAACATTGAAACCACAAATGTGAGAAAAAAAGTTAGTGAAATGCACAAGGCATTAAAATACAATAGAGCAGCGATTGTACACTAAAGTAACTTACCGGTACTCTAAATTGTACACTAGTGTACTCTAGTGTACTCTAATTGTACACTAAATTACTTACCAATAATAGTTGCTGTGGTGTATTCAGATTCTAGAATAGAAGAAAATTAAAAGTGTGAGCTAAAATTTGAAGCAATTTAATTGTGACAGATTGTGGCTCTCTCTATGTTGTATGTATTAATATTTTATTGAAGGAATTTCAGTTATAAAGAAATAAAATAATACAGACAGAAAAAAGAAAGGAAAGGTGAGTTTAAAAAAATCAACAAATATGTGTAGAAGTTGCAATGTAATATACTCCCATATATACTTAAATAAATAGGATACGTTATAATCCTAATAAATATGTGGATATTAATGCTACGTTCTGTATAAACTTAGTTCAAATGTTGTCATTTCCCCCCAAAGTCTATGTCCATTCATAAGTCACGAGTGTTGTCATATTGTCAATCCATTGATTGAAAGGAATCTTATCTTTATTCTTCCAATTCATCAGTATCAGTCTCTTTGGCCACCATTTGGGCAAATAGAATCCATTTCCATTGTCCGGTTGTTAATTTCCATGCAATAGGTATATATTTCAAAAGAATATTATTTGCTGAAAGGTTTAGCTTTTTCTGCATAGTCATAGTTATACAGTCCAGCACTTCCTCCCAAAACAAAGTGCATATACAACACTGTACAAACTTATGTTTCAAGTAGGCATTGTCCTTGCCATATCTCCAGCATAGAGCTTTACCTGTGTCATCTCCAGCAGGCGTCTCTGGATTGTGTGTCGGTCCTATACAAAAGAGGGGATTATTATTATTATTATTATTATTATTATTATTATTATTATTATTATTATTATATTTATATCCCACCTTTTCCCCAGACAAGGAATCAAGACAGCATACAGATAAAATGGAAACAGTTAAAAAAAACATGTAAAATTTTTTAACAGTAATATTGTGTGTGTGACCTATTATAAATACAGATAATTACAATAAAAAACATCATAGCAGCAGCCTCACCAGTTCATAAAAATAGTATAGGAAAATTTAAATTAAAGCAAAGAAAACTGTAAAGCTTATAAATTTGCTGTCATGACAACATTTCTGCTGTACCTGTATTGTCTCCAGGAGGTACTGTCCCTGGACCTGCTCATATAAAAAAGAGGGGATTGTTATTTTTATATTTATTTATATCATGCTGTGGTGGTTGCCTCCACCTGTACAGGACCCCCCAGACGTTTCACGGTCCGTTGATTCCTGCACAAACCACTTTATTATACCGCTGCCACCAACCAGTAATAAGTTTGGTAACTATCCACTACTTCAGACAAGGATAATGGTTGAACAAAAGAGGTTTATTTAGAAATGGTACATAAGCGTATGGTTTCAATAGTTAAGTTCCTGAATTCTTATATAACAGTTCCTATACCGGCCTATTACCTCTAACCTTTAATAACTAAACCGTCAAACACTCTATCCTTTCTGATTACCTACCACCTAATGCCTCACCCTCCTCCACCTTCCACACAACTCCCTCAACTCAACCCTCATGCAACTCCCCCAACTCAACTCCCTTCTACCTCCCAGGGGTGGGTTAAATAGTCCTCCTAACCCCGCCCCCTAGGGTTCTAACTGTCATTACCTGTTAACCCCTTCTATACCGGGTCTGACTTTACAGTGATCGTCACACATGCCTTTCCCCAGACAGGGAGTAAAGGCAGCTTACAGATAAAATGGAAACAGCTAAAAGGGTCATGTAAAAACAATTAAACACTGGTGTGTGTGTGTGTTGTGTGTGTGTGTGTGTGTGTGTGTGAGAGAGAGAGAGAGAGAGAGAGAGAGAGAGAGAGAGAGAAAGAAACCTATTAAAATACAGATAATTACAATAAAAAACATCACAGCACCAGCCCAACCAGTTCATAACCACTGCTTTGGAATTTATGAAAAGCAGAAGATAATGAATAATAAAGCAAAGTAAACTGGAAAGCTTTGCCTGAATTTTCTATACAATAAAAGAGATGTCTTTGTACAAAGAACAACATTCTATAAGTTACGCAATTTGCAGAAAGCAAGGCAGAGCTAAAGGACTCTCTAAAAAAGCCCCACAAAGAACTAAAGTGTAAAGGGAAAAACCCTCAGAGCATTTACTCCTCAAAATTCCTGAGTTATTATTCCAAGGGAAAATTCAGCATTAAAAAAGTATTTCAGACACTAGTGGATTTAGGAGTTGGATTACAGTTGACCAAGCAGTCAGAAGATATCTGAGATACCCAAGAAGCATTAGATAATGGGATAATATTTAAGATACAGTGGTGAGAAAGGATGATGTAGTTTTCTTACTCTTTTCTTCCTTTTATATTATTTCTTGTAGATTAGTTTCTCTCAATGAAACTTTGCACCAAAACAAAAAAATAAGGAGCATATGTCCTATTTATAAAATTTACATCTATTGACACAACAACAAATGCTTGCACTTCTCCCTTACATTTTACCACAAGACATGTTCTCACAAATTCTGTACATTAGCTTTCCCACTGACATTTTCTCATTTCAGTTTCCCCTTCTATCCTTTTTTATTACATAAAATACAATAAAAGCTGAACTAATCTGAAGAAGATAAATAGGAGAGAAGCAAGAATAACCAAAAAAAGAAGATAATGAATAATAAAGGAAAGTAGCAGAAGAAAAGAAGAGAAATACCAGGTCCTCACAATTATACCTTAACCTTTATTCCACACACAGAAGTGAACCCTCCCAGCTCTCACATGGGTGGGGCTTTCTTCCTCTTCCTGCAGCCTCCCACCCTGGGAGAGCCTCTCCTCTGCCCCTTAAGCAGGGCCCTTCATCTTCCATCCATCACCTTCCTGTGTGTATCTTCATCAATCCAAGAAAGGAAACTTCAAAAAGCATATATATATATGAATAGATAGATAAACTTAGCAGAGAGAAAACAAGAATTAAAGATAATAGAAAAGCAAGCTAAGAAGAGAAATAAAGAAAAAGATGGTTGTCCAATTCCTTTCATTTGATTCCGATTCCTTTCTCACACAGACAGAATTCAGTTTTGTTTTCGCAGCAAACACAACATGGATGGAGATTTACACGCAGTAAAAACTGAAGGTTCAGAGCTTATCTTATCAGTTGTGTTCTTTTGAAGTGAATTCATTTAAGCTTGCATTTGTTTGTTTGTTTTCTAGCCTGTTAACCAGGTGCTTTTTCGGTCCCCAGCAACCCGCCAGCTCACTGGGTGCTAATTAACTGGCAGATCATGCTGCCCTTGAACCACCTAGTTTGCCTTAACCTAAATGCAAACTCAGATGGCTGAGTGCCTACTGAACTGCAGCCAGAATATCCATTGTGAAACAAGAAGGAGATATTTGCATGCTTGGGAAAAGAAAACCTAAAGAGGCAACCACTTCAAAACATAGACTAATGAAGAAAGAGCAGGCCAAACAGCGGTTGAACAGAGTGACAGCTGGAAAAGATAAACAGAACATGGGACGGGACAAGGGAAATGGAATGCATTGACTGGGGGAAATAGCTTGCTAAATTCTGCATAGGCACCGTTCAGAAGGAAGGCCATGCACCACAACATTCTGTTGCAGGTTCTTCTTATGGTGTGAAATTCCAGTATCTCAAAACTACTACTGCACTACCATGTACCCAAGTCTCCTCACGATATTCTTCTAATAAAATTAATCCTCTTTCTGCTGACTTATCTCTGTAAATATTGACAAGTGTCCATTTCCTCCACTCTGGTTCTATCCATAAACTCAATTCTTGCTCACTTCCCACTTCCTAAAATGTATCCACCAACAGTGAAAAGCAAATGTTTACCATTTTCAGGGCCTAGGGTCTCTCCTCCTCCTCCTCCTCCTCCTCCTCCTCCTCCTCCTCCTCCTCCTCCTCCTCCTCCTCCTCCGCCTCCAGGCGTTCCCCCTGTGTATAAAGAGACTGATATCAACTTAAGTGCTGACAGCTCTGCATTAATGCCTTCTTTCAAAATTAGCCCATATAGGGTGCCATATGGTCTCAGGACACCAAGTCATCTTTGGAATCAGGTTTAGGAAATTAAAATAGTTTTTTTTAAAAATAAATAAATCTGATGTTACTTATATTTTCATTTCTTAATAATCCAACTTTCTTTTTAATGTCTGATATTATCTGCATTTTTCTCTAATACTATATTGTACTTGTCCATCACGAGACTGGCGACTGAGAGCATGTAGGTAGAATCATAGAATCATAGAGTTGGAAGAGACCACAAGGGCCATCTAGTCCAACCCCCTGCCAAGCAGGAAACACCATCAAAGCATTCTTGACATATGCCTGTCAAGCCTCAAGTAGTCAAGGATGACCTCCTTCTTCTTTGGCGATCACTCATAGCTGAGTAAGATTGTCTTCCATGAACACAGTCTTAACAATGAGTTTGTAAGTGACTGTGGAGGCCAATTCTGGATCCACACGTACTTCCACAGTGGGGACATTGGTTTCTGGGTGGGAGTTGATCATGGTGAGGGTTTGCCAAACGTGCCTTCCTCTTTTCTTTTTTTTAATATCATCTTTATTGATTTAAAAAATAGATACATACATACATCAAATCGAGAATGAAAGAAAAAAAGGTGGAGGAGAAGGAAGAAGAAGAAAAGGAAGGAAGGAAGAATAACAGATTATAAACAAATACGAAAAAAACAACAAAACATCATACAAAACACTATTTTACATTCATAAATAAAACCAACTTCCAATTCTTCATATTGTATTTGTGTTTTTCTGTTTTCCTTATATTTAACGCACATTCTTCTATCACTTCATTTAGTCTTTTAATGTTCTTGCCTTTGTTTATTTTGTAGTCTTTATAAGTGTAGCGATCAGCATCGAGTTAGGCCGGGTTAGTAAGGGTTAACAAAATAGAACAGTTAGAACCCAAGGGGGTGGGCTCTGGATGGGTATAAAAACCCCACCCCTGGAGGCAGTTGGAGTTGTCGGTTGGTCGGGTAGTCAGTTGGTCAGGTAGTCAGTTGGTCGGTAGTTGAGAGTTAGAGATAGAGCTGGTTTAAATACGGAGGGCAGGCATAGGTGGTGAGATATTGAGAAGTCAGGATAGAGAGTTTGAGTGCTTTTATTTGCAGAACCATTTAGTTGACTTTAGCGGTATTAGGCCGGTAATATTTATAATTTGCGGTAATAGGCCGGTATAGGAAACACCTGTTATTTGGAACGTTAATAAGAATATTACTGAAACCATTACGCTTATGTACTTACAATAAAACAACATATTTTTATTTCAAACAACATCCTGGTCTGAAGTGATTAACAAGTGCCAGTTAGAATACTGGTTGGTGGCAGCAGGTATTCCACGTGTCGTTGGCGCAGTCATCAATAGACAGTTAAACGTCCGGGGGTGCTGCGCAGGTCAGGGTGACCGCGACAATAAGATTCAGTACAGTTCCACGAAGAGGTTGTTATTCGAATAATATATTTTTAAATATTCTTTAAACATATTCCTTTCTCTATATACCTTCTGATTAGAGAGCCCTTTTAGTTTCCCTGACATCTTTGCCAATTCGAGGTATTCTATCATTAATATTTGCCATTCTGTTATCGGTAGTACTGTTCCGTTTTTCCATTTTCTCGCCACTAGTATTCTGGCTGCCGTTGTTCCGTACATGAACAATGGTCTTATATCTTTTCCTGTTTCCAATGGCATTATTCCAAGAAGGAAGGTTTCCGGATTTTTTCTGAATGTAAATCTGAAGAGTTTTTAAATTCATTATATAATTTATCCCTTGGTAAAGGCTGTTCTCCAATTGCAGCACTCATAGGCCAGTGTTTCCCAGTTGTCTGTGTTTATACTACATTTTTAAAGATTTGTCTTGAGAGAGTCTTTAAACCTCTTTAGTTGACCACTGGCATTACACGTTCCATTTTTAAGTTCTGAACAGAATAGTTGCTTTGGAAGACGATAGTCAGGCAACCACACAACATGACCAGTCCAACGAAGTTGATGTTGAAGAATCATTGCTTCGACACTGGTGATCTTTGCTTCTTCCAGTACAGTGACATTTGTTTGCCTGTCTTCCCAAGTGATATGTAAAATTTTCCGGAAACACCGTGGATGGAATATTCCGAGGAATTGGAGATGGCGTTTATAAGTAGTCTATGTTTCACAAGCATGCAGTAAAGTTGGTAGTACAATAGTTTTGTAAACAAGCATTTTGCTTTCCCTGTGAATGTCCGAGTCCTCAATCGAGAGAAACTGCACTCACAGACCTCAGGCAATGCTCGATTTCAGCATCAATGTTGGCTCTTGTGGAAAGATAACTGCCCAGGTAGGAAAAGTGATCGACACTTTCCAATGTTACACCATTGAGTTGGATTTGTGGTGCTGCAGATGGGTTGTTTTGTGCCTGTTGGTGCAGCACTTTGGTTTTTTGGATGTTGAGCGACAGGTCAGGCTTTTCATAAGCTTCTGCAAAGATATTTAGGATGGTTTGGAGGTCATCCTCTAAGTGTGCACACACTAAATTGCCATCAGAATGCTAAAGCTCTATGATGGAAGTTACGCTAACCTTTCTCTTTGCTTTCAGCCTACTCAGATTAAAAAGCTTTCCACCTGTTCGATATAAGATTTCTACTTTGCTGAGGAGTTTCCCTTCAAGGATGACCATTACTGCTGCCGCCACTAGCAGTGAGGGTGCAGGAGATGGGACAGAATGAAGGAGAGAAATGTCTGAGTAGGCTGGTGGAGTGAGCAAAGCCAGCAAGGGCCCAAAGAAGAAATCACTGCCATGCTCACATTGCTGCCACCACCAAAAGAAGGAAGATTGCACTTCAAAATTGCAGGCTTTCTTTTGTGGGTCAAGATGGCAGGGGTGGGGATGGAGAACAATCCTTCTGCCCCTTGGTCTTCCTACCCCCAGCAGGAACAACGAGTGAGTCACTGGCCCATTGTTCCTTTGCACATTTATATACCCAGAATCAAACCGTTACCTCTTAAATGCTAAGTTCCAAGAGGTTCAATGAGTACATTGTTTGGAATAGAATAGATCTGCACAAGTAGCTAAGTGTGAAACAGTAAAAATGAAAGTGCAACCTTGTGAGCAGAATACTCCACAAGTCCTGAAATCTTTGCACAACTCAGACTTGAGGCAAGTGCTGAAGGCACTTAGGCTGGCAACCTCTTCTCAATCCCTCTGGGTTTCAACAACTGCACTAACACTTTACTGTATAGAATAGGCACCTGGATGCCTTGGCGAGACCTTGAAGTGCTTGCCAGTCAACTAATAAAGAGTTCACTGCTTCCAAGTCCGTCTTCCCAGGGCTCACCTGGCATTGTCCAAACAATAAAGTCTCTAACCACATCAATTAACAAACATAGGGACATATGCTATATTGTTTTAATTAACATGTTTAAATTGTTATTAAGGAAATGTTATTTTTTAATTTTTCTCATTCCAATAAAGTACAGCAGAAAAGTTGCCCAAATATAAACAGTTAACTTATTAAACCTTACAATAATTTAATAATCTACCGGTATCTATATATTTCGAATAGTATAACCAAAATCAGTAATTTTTGATATAACTGTAGAAACTACTCTGAAAATGTAGTATTCCAAAATGAAACCTTCATCTGGTTGCAAATTTTGAGATTATACCAGCAAAAATGAATCTTTCTGTAAAAAAAATGATTTAAATAAAGTCTTACTGACTAGTGACTTAATTTAAATCAAATCCACCCTGCTTTTTCATAACTCACCTGTGCTAGAAGTATTTTTTGGGGGGAGGGACCTCCATCTGGATGGATGGTGGCAACATTGGTGGTAGAAAACAGAGGGGGCAAAGAAATAAGTATGTTGTGCAGTAAAGTGCAACACAATAGCTCTGACATTTATTTAATGAATTTATACCCTATGCTTCCTCCCAAGGAACCCAATTAGGTGTAGTAAGATACTTACCCCTGACACATTTTGGAAAACGAGGAATCCATCCATGGTCAGGCCCACATGTACAAGTGTCTTGGCCCACCATAACGTATCCTGGATCACATACAAAAGTTACACGAACTCCATATGTATAAGGACGCTGAGGCTTTTTTATCACTCTTCCATTTGGTATTTCAGGTTCACGGTCGCAACGGATCACTGAAAAGAGAAGAGCAATATTTAGAAATCTACCTGTTTATTAATCCATGGCTGATTAAACTCTGCATGAGGACTTCACTATGGTTTATCTACTGCAAATAAATTACAGTCTGATGTTATTAGCATATAAACTTCAGTTTGTTGCAATTGCATCTTTTTATTTAACTGTGGCTTGTTTGTCCATCTCACCTCAGACACTCACCAAGTTGCAAAGGCAAGAAAGAAGAGCGGCTGAAAACTAAGCAAACTTCAGAAAAAAGAAGTGGGAGAATTCAAAATTTACTTGTGGTTTGTTTGGAGAGGCTGCCCTTGGTTTGAAGAGGCTGCCTTATTATAGTAAAAGGTAAAGGTAAAGGGACCCCTGACCATTAGGTCCAGTCACGGACGACTCTGCGGTTGTGGCGCTCATCTTGCTTTACTGGCCGAGGGAGCCGGCGTACAGCTTCCGTGTCATGTGGCCAGCATGACTAAGCTGCTTCTGGCGAACCAGAGCAGCACACAGAAACGCCGTTTACCTTCCCACCGGAGCGGTACCTATTTAGCCACTTGTACTTTGACGTGCTTTCGAGCTGCTAGGTTGGCAAGAGCACGGCCTGAGCAACGGGAGCTCACCCCATCCTGGAGATTCAAACTGCTGACCTTCTGATTGGCAAGCCCTAGGCTCTGTGGTTTAACCCACAGCGCCACCCACGTCCCCCTTATTGCTGTAGCTCCTCTAATAAACTGGGTCTCTACCAGATGCTGTGCTTGTATAGGTCTCTTGGTTGCATTTTCTTTAAGGTGCTATTCCCACATGTGGGCATGAACCATTAAGAGGTGGTTTGGAAGTAAATTATTACCACACCGTTTTGGGGGTTTGGGGGGGCATAAGCTGCATAGGAGAAATTGGAAGTGGGCACACAAAAACTGATTCAATTCCTGCAGGCTTAAAGTAATTAACTGATCCATTTAAGCATATCATATCAATTAAATTGAATTATTTATTCTTCAAATCTGTAAACTGCTTCAGAGATAGGAACTATCAAAGTGATGTACAAGGAGATAAAATCAGATAAGATACAAAAGACTAACTTCTAGAAACAATAACATCATTACTGCAAGTAAAAAATTAAAATTGGCTGAGTTGCACTTCTGGGAAAGCTTTCTGGAAATTGCTAAGAACTATGTAAAGCCGTATACAATTCTGGGATCAGGTTCTCCAATGCCTCAGATTTTTATGTTAAATGGTGTGGATCTACTTAGTACAGGCAGAACCTGCCTTCCTAGATCTGCTTAGTTACAGAAAGATGACTGCATCATCTGCCCTCAGACCATCTGCTGAAGTTATTTCACTAAAGTATTTGTGACCCACTGAATATTTTTCTTAAACAACCACCACATCTATGCAGGCTATTCCTAATCAGGCTGATATATGGGATATAGTATTATGCCAGTATACTATGTGTAAAGTTAGCTCATTATATACTAACTACTTCATCTGAATGCAATATTTGTTTAGTATAGATCAGGCATCCCCAAACTGTGGCTCTCCATATGTTTTGGCCTACAACTCCCATGAACCCATAGCTAACAGGACCAGTGGTTGGGGAAGATGGGAATTGTAGTCCAAAACATCTGGAGGGCCGCAGTTTGGGGATGCCTGGTATAGATACTGCAGAGAGCCCTTGGAATGTAGAAAGGCAAACCAAGTCCAAATGAAATTAATCAAATAAATTGCTCACAACTAAATCTAATTTCCTTTGTTCTCAGTGGGATACAATAGTGATTATTTTGATTGGATTAGATTAGACCAGGCATCCCCAAACTGCGGCCCTCCAGATGTTTTGGCCTACAACTCCCATGATCCCTAGCTAACAGGACCAGTGGTTGGGGAAGATGGGAATTGTAGTCCAAAACATCTGGAGGGCCGAAGTTTGGGGATGCCTGGATTAGACCATAAACTCTCAAACTGACTCAGGTTAAAACAAGCAACTCATTGAGGGGGCAATACTATTGCATCTCCCACACGGAATCATTTGCAATCCCACTGAATACCTCACAGGTTGAACAGCAGCAGTACAGTGCTTAGCAGATGGCAAAGTTCGCTCATTCTAACAATAATTCCATTCACCAGCCATTGTACACAAATTACATTAACATAGTACATCAAAGATACCAAACATAATCTCCATCACCTCTACATCTAGGTGGAGCTGGGAGCCACACTCCAGAAGTACTAGTTAGAGAATCTGAACATGTACTAGTCGTGCTTCCAATAAGGGAGAAATTTGCATTACAAGTGTATGTCACTGTTGAGCCATAGAAATACTCTTCATGAGGTCGACCACTGTGTGAGCCAAAGAGAATGGTTGGAGGGTCGTAACATCGGATTCCTGGGGATCAAAAGCAACATTAGCAACAGTTCAGTAGGACTACAATTGCAAAAGCATCTCTGTTAGGAGTGTATTTGGATTAAAGTTATTTTCACTTAAATGATGTTCCACTTTATGAAATAATCTTTTGATAATTCAAGGCCTGAGCATCCATTTTAACTGTCACCCAAACACTGAACAAAAGTGGACTGCTGTGAAGGTATTACAACCTCCTCAAAAGCAAACTGGATCTTCTGTGAAGCAAGCTGGACTTGAAACTTCACAGAGGGAGTTGTCAAAGCCCCAGTGCCACCTCCAGAGCAAGGAATGTTCTGGAAAAAATAGATATCAGGGAAGATGTTCAAAAGCTTAAATAAAGGGCACACACCCAAAATGGCTGATGGAAGTAGTAAAGTCAACCTCAACTGAGTATTCAGCTGCCACATGGTTGCTTGGTGGGGAAAATTCAGGCTCCTCAAGCCATTGCTAAGTGTTAAGCACCCAGGCCAAAAGGTGAGCCCAGGAAACACAGGTCAAAAATGTTGAGGCATTATGGAATGTGCTGTAGTCAAATTTAATTTATTTAATTCATTTTTATTTAATTGAATTTATTTAATTCATATTACATTTTATCCCACCTTTCCTCCAAGTTCAACGTGGCATACATGGTTCTCTGCCCCCTTTTACGAGGTCACCACAGAGATGACGACCTTCTGGTGCTCCCCAAACTAACCCCTTTCACCAGTGGCTCAGTGAGCAGAATGTGGGATTAGTGCTGTGTGCATGTTCTATATGCACTGCTTTACTCCCTTAGATCCTCTTGTCTGAATAAGCATAATGAAGCAACATTGCTTACACTACTTCCACTAAAATACTAGATTAAACGGAACAAATCCTTTCTGTTCCAAGAAACATTGAAAAGTGGCTTAATGATCAGGCTGTGTTATGATTCCTGGTGGAGCATATCCATTTGTAGGGAATGGCAGAGGTTTGAATGACTTCAACAATTCCTTATGTACCCAACTCTTCCTTGATCTAATACCAATTACAGTGGTACCTCGACATCTGAATGCCTCGACTTCCGAAGGTTTCGACTTACGAAGTCGGCAAACCCGGAGGTATTTTTGCCAAGCGCGCGTTCTGCGTCTGTGCAGAAACGCAAAATCGTCCTTTGCCCATTCACAAAATGGACGCTTCGACATCTGAAGGTTTCGACTTACGAAGAACACCGCGGAACAGATTGCCTTCATAAGTTGAGGTACCACTGTATATCAGTTCCCATTTATGTGTGAGTTTGCAAACAAATGGGTTATTTGAGAACACCAATTTCCTGCTCTGGGGAAAGCTGCAAATGAAGTCAGCTAGTTGGCAACAATCATGATCATGAGTATATTAAGCATGATCAGAAAGCATCCTGGTTGAGAAGACTTACACTTTTGCAATAAATAGAGTCACACAGTAGCACGTTGAATTTAAATTAAATAAATTCAAATTAACAACTCATCTTACGACGGCAAATGGGAGGTGGTTTATGCCATTCAAGTTTGCCAGCTACTTCCACACATCGAAGAGTCCTTTCACCTACCAATTTGTACCTAAAGGGAAAGAGAAATCTTTTATTTTAGTGAATTGGGTTAAAAAGTGTGTGAAGAGAACATATCTTTAAATACAGTATACTTGATTTATTTAGATTATTTATATCCCATCCTACAGAGTCGCTACTCTGCTAGTTGACAGAAACAGAAAAAAATTAAACTAACCACCACCAGTTCAAAAGCAGTTAGAAACAACACAACAGCAAGAATATAATAACAGTAGGATTGAAGCCAGTTCAAATAACACTGAATGAGAGCTGGTAAAGCGGTCTTTACTTTCTACTAAAACAATGTGAAAATGGGGCAAGGGAAACTTCCTGGGGAGAGGATTCTATAGGTGGAGCAGTGCAACTGAAAAAGCCATTTCTCTGGGTGCTGTCAGTCTAGGTTGAGACAAGCTAGCAATTTAATTTAATTTAATTCCAGATACAGTGGTACCTCGGGTTACAAACTTAATTGGTTCCAGAGGTCCGTTCTGAACCCGAAACCATTCTTAACCTGAGGCACAATTTCCGTTCTCATCCTGGGGCAAAGTTTGTAACCCGAGGTACTACTTCCGGGTTAGCGAAGTTTGTAACCCGGAACGTTTGTAACCTGGGGTATGACTGCAAAGAAATTATCTTTTTGTTAAAGAGTGCCCAGAAAAAGTCACACCAACATAAAAATGCCAGTAGCTTGGACATAGTGCCTTCGTAAGCACCAACCTAAAATTTCAAATTTCATCATAGTGGACTTCCTCAATTCAAGGTGAAGTGCTTGAGATACAAGTCAAGTAATCCAGGATTGACATTCATCTAAGATGGGGAGTAGTGTGTCACCTCAAAAACAAAGGGGAAATGTCTGTGTGTCTTATGGAACGAAGGCACTGGATGACAGCGGGATCCCTCGGCTGCCGCTGCAGACGCAAGCGGAGGGATGCCTCTGCCGCCTGAGCCATGGCTCCCGGCAGTGGCAGAGGAACGAGCAGCCCGTTCCTCTACTGCAGCCATCAACAGCAGCAAAGGGGCGGGGGAGGAACGAGCAGTCTGAAAGCAGCGCAGCACCTTTCAGCAGCGAGAGGCGGCGGTGGGACCGGTGGTTTATTAAAGGTAGTTTAGTACATCATTTCTTCTTTTCCTCCTCTAAAAACTAAGTCTATCTTATGGTCAGGTGCGTCATATGGAGTGAAAAATACGGTATATTTATTTTGCTGGAGAGAAGGGGAAGTTAGTGGGGCATATGGAAACCCTCAAGTGTGGTCTAATATCGTTATTCTGCCATATTTCATTTATTTTATTTTTAGAGAGATGCACAGAGAACGGTCAACTTGCTTGAAGCAGCAGTGCACTTAATAAGGGCTGCAAGGAGTAAAAGGAGCCAGGGAAAGAACTGCAGATTCCACCAGTGAGTGGAAACATATCCAGATGTGAGGTCTAGTCATAGAAAGGCAGCAGTTTCACCCACTGAGAAAGAACCAAATGAAAGACCTGAATACAAGTTTCTCAGAAGCCAGAGGTTGCCACTGTTCAGTTATGAAACCAACCAGAAACCTGATCTCTGGTGCTGCTCAGTTGCGTTTAATAATTTATTTGGAGTATTTACTCCCCATCTCACCCTTTCCCTGGACACCCATGATTATAAATATAACACAGACTAGACAAGAATTAATGTCAAAAACCTAGCCTAATATTTTAACAATTAATATGTCTCTGTCATGAGCCCCTCCCAGGAGTTCTAAACAAAGCTAGGTAGGTACAAAAGGTGACCTACAACTCACCCCTGAATACAGCCTAGAGTTATTTCATCACCTAGCCGCCCTCCGCTTGGTATTACTACTCTGCCATTCGCTATATTTACAGGAGGACATAGCTGTCCTAAGAGGAAATCAAAACAAGCATTAACACATGTAGCCTTGATTTCTTTAAAAATAAAATAAAAAGGTACATTACAGACACAGAATAATTGATGTTTTTGAATTATGGTGCTGGAGGAGACTCTTGAGAGTCCCATGGACTGCAAGAAGATCAAACCTATCCATTCAATTCAATATCCTGTTTAACTGGTGGTTCACAATAATGTCATCTTTAGGGATGGATGCAGACATTGGTGTTATTTCTTTTCTCCTTCATGAGTTGAAAGCAGTTGTGAGACCATTTTTTTGCTTTATGGACACTTATCTCTTTGTTGCCTGTGGCATATAGATGTTCAAAGTTTCTGGACTGCTACTGCTGACAATATCCAGTATCAAAAAGACGACAGCTGAGATCATTAAAAACTCTATTTTGTTTACTACAACATTGTAATATTTCCTCCAAACAGGCTGTTGCTCTCTTCTTGTTTCTTAAAAGCACCGTGTGTCTACAGACCCTAACGGCATTAACCACTTGAGTTCATCATTAGGAGTGATGTTCAGAATATTACATCTCCCCAATTTAAGTCTCCGATGTTCTATACCCTAATATTTTCTATCTTTTTGAAGTCTGTGGATCTTTTTGAAGTCTCTGGATCTCCTCTAGTCCTCAAACAAGATACCTGATCTAAGATGGCAGTTCAACAGTTTTAACTATTCAGCTAATTAAGTGAAACTTACCTTGACAAAACCTAGGATTTTCTATTGACCATTTTGAAGTGTCAAGACATGTAAGAAAAAGAGTCTCTCCAGGAATAGGATCATAACCTGCAATGCAACGGTAGCGCAAAACAGTCCCAGCAGGATAACTGTCTTTTGGATCCCCGCTCCTTAGGGTAGCATTGGCTACATGTGGATGGGTGCAATCACTTGGAAATAAAAATTCAGAGGAAGTTCTGAAGCTATAGGAGAGAAGACAAGGTTCATTGGAGTGGAGTAGATAATTCGTAAATCTCTATGACATTTTCCTTTACTGGGATCTATAGGCCCATGTTCCAATAGACTCTGGGAGTTCATTTGCAGAGCAGAAGCTGGAACAAGACGGGCAGCAGTAAGACATAGAGTAATCATAACTATGTCTCTTCAGATGTAAGCTCTCTTGAATTCTAAGGGGCTTGTTCACAGATAAGTGAGGCTCAGATGGAAGCCTTATCTACCACCTGCTACCCACATGGAAAATAAGTGGTTGCCTTTTCATCTAAACAAACTTGTGAGAACCACATGGGTGGCACACCTGTTACCAGCATCTAATGCCTAACAGGAGATAGAGGGAGAAAGATACAAACAGTAGCAGCAACTGAAGGATTGTCTCCTTCCCCATGATGGAGCCATTCCTTTGAGAAAGAATCTGTGTGAGACAAACTATGGCAGACACAACACCAGGCACCTGCTCTCCTGGGTTGGTTTTCTTTTAAATGTTGTTCATTATGAATGCTGCAAACCACCAACTTCAGTTGAATGCTGAAATATAAATATTTTATATAGTAAATTTTAATTCCAAACCAGTGGCTATAGAGCAATGATCCGGTGTTAAATGGTAACTATTTTTTTTATGTTATCATGGGATGGGGGTACAATCTGGAACACAAAAAAGCAGCACTAGATCTTTTAAGACCCATGCAGCTGCTGCTGTGCTGTCTTCCTTTCCTTGTCTAACATCTGTTTTAAAATAACACATGATGTCACATTTTCACTCTGTATTGTCCCACCCTACTTCTCACTGTTGCAGGACAATCCTGGGAGCAGAAAGATACCACTATATGTTGTGCTTCGAAGTTGTAAAACAAAATAATAGAAAAATTCCTTCCAGTAGCACCTTAGAGACCAACTAAGTTCGTATGAGCTTTCGTGTGCATGCACACTTCTTCAGTTGAAGGAAGAGATGGAAACAAATAGAGGGTGCTAATTCAAGGTGGTTATATTACTCTTTCTTGAGTGGTGTTAGAAACCCTGAAGAGATAAAGAACACAACTGCAACTCTATACCATACCATTTTTTGGCAGTTTTTATGAAGAAATCTCGTACTTTGACTTATGGATGGAAACTGTCACACAATATTACTATTTGTGATATACTGAGTTCCAAACTATGAATAACTGTATAAATGTTAGCTCTGTGTAAATGATGAAAGGAGAGAACAGGTCAAATTATTCATGGCTATCTTAAATAAACAGGACTTAAAATAGCAGATTAAGTAATAGAGCAGTCCCAGAACAACATTCCTTGGAAGAATACCACATTTCATTAGGGGTAAAAAAGCTCAGAAGGCAAAGGAACAATATGAATATTCCATCACTGCCGTTCCATCCATTGCTCTGTATAAGTAGAATGACCATTTAGTTAGAGCAACTACCTTTGATAATTATACAGTGGTACCTTAGTTCTCAAATGCCAAAAACCCAGAAGTAAGTGTTCCAGTTTTCAAACGTTTTTCAGAAGCCAAACATTCAATGTGGATGTCGGCTATTGTTTCCAGGGCGCCTGCAACCATCAGAAGCTGCACCTTGGTTTTCGAACATTTCAGAAGTAAAATGGACTTCTGGAACGGATTGAGTTTTGTTTTTGAGGCTTTTTCAGTTAATTTGTTTTTTTGTGATTGTGTTGAACCCAGTTAATTTACTGATTGATTGATTGATTGATTGATTGTGTGACTGCGGAGATGGATAAAAGCCCCCCATCCAAACAATGACTATCATCAGTTCAGGTAAGAAAAAAAATAATTTTAATTTTTATCAACTACAATAATGCCTTATCTATTTTATACTACAGTACATTGATTATTGCTTTCATTTTATGGCTCAGTGGTTTCATTAGATAGTAAAATTCATGTTAAATTGCTGTTTTAGGGGTTGTTTTTAAAAGTCTGGAATGGATCAATCTCTTTTGCATTACTTTCTATGGGAAAGTGCGCCTTGGGTTTTGAATGCTTTGGTTTTGGAATGGACTTTCAGAATGGATTAAGTTTGAGAACCAAGGTACCACTGTATGTGTGAATGTGTTGCATTTTTGAGAGATCTTGTTTTGCAAATTCTTACAAAGTCCATGTTGCTGGACAGGCCTGGTGTTTGTCTACTCTTTACTATTTGTCTGCTGTTTACTGCAGTGTTCAAATCAAAGTATGTTGTGAATACACTGGATTGACAGCAAATGTCTTTGCATCAGATGGGGAGGCTTTGGTAATGCTGCATTAACAGCCCTCCCATGAGGTGGAGAACATGCAGTGATCCTAGATGGCTCTGCTACATAACATACCCTTTGATCCGCTTGTTCCAGAGCTGAAAGCTACAATCTAGCACTGCCTCACAACCTATCTTAGTACTGGCATTAGTCAAGGAGGCTCCCTGTTATTTGCTCCTGACACTCCAAAACAATATGAGATAAAAGGGAAAAGAAAGCAAATAGGACCCACAGCATGGTCAGGGAAGCTCTGGGCTTGCACAAAATTACAACACACTTCATATATCCCAGAGGTAGGATCCAACTCCTAGGGCCAATGTCCCTTTGTGCCCCCCAAAATTTTTGAGGGGGCTGCCCCCCAAGTTAATGAACATTGCAATTCAAATAGTGTGTGTGCACTGCATCATCAATTACATGCCCCTCCACCAATATTTTATTCAAGTTGGCACTCCTGGTCTTAGGAACAGGGTCAGGCATCCAGCATGGTTAAAGGTCTTTCGAAGCGCAATAGAAAGAGGATGCTTAGCCTTGGAAGATGAAAGATTTAAGGGGAGACGTGGCGGCTGTTTCCACATATCTGAAGTGCTGTCACAGCCGAAGGTGGAGCAGATCTTTGTTGCCACAGAAGGCAGAATAAGAACAAACACGTGGGAATGAAAAGAGAGCAAATTTCAGGTAAACACAGGCAGGCTCCAAGTTCCCTCCTGCCCTGGACGCGGGAATGGCCTTCGCCATCCCCGAGAAAGCCTTGCTTCGCCCTCGGACATGATCCGTCTCTAGAGGGAGGCGGGGCGCCTCCCATTTGACAGAAGAACAGACGGGCATCCCGAAGCCCCCTCACCTCACCGTGAACTCTGGACAGCGAGGAAAACAGCAGCAGCAGCGGCGGCAGCGGCGGCAGCGCGGACGGAAACCGCCCCCTGCCAGGGAAGCTGGTAAGAGGCGCCATCGCACGAGAGAGAGCCCGGAGTCGGGGAAAGCGAAAGCGCCGCAGCTCCCTCCGCAGCTGAAAAGCAAAGCGACGGAGCGGACCCAGAGAACGACTCTACACGAAGGGAGAGGCGGCGGCAGCGCTTTTCTGGCAAAGGGGCGCGAGCAGCGGCTTCGCCTCAGGAGCTCCGCCGAAAGGAAGGCGGGGGGAGGAGCCACACGAGGAACCGCCTCCGCCGTTATTGGTTCCCGGTATTAGCTTACGCCCCAAGGCCGCCGCGCGCGTGCTGGTTGGAGGTTGCGGGCAAGAGCGCGCTCGGGATTGGCGAGTGGAAAAGGTGGGCGAAACCATAACTGATGGGGCAAGGCACCCTGTAGTTTAGGTTGAAAGCCGCGTGGTGGGTCTGATCTCTTGACCCCTCAGGGGGAGAGATAACGGGCTCCGCACATGGCAGCCCAAGCTGGGTCGTGTGCGAGCTGCTCCTGGTGTTGGGACAGGGGGAATCTCGAGGGAGCTGACTTCATTCCCACAGAAGACGACCCCCTATTCCGCTATCAGAACGGTTTAACAATCAATCCCACTTCCTATGATAATAAATAAACACTATTATTTTCATCACCATGATCCTACACACTGTAGAAGAGAAACTCCCCACCGGTGTAGAAATCATATATCAAACAAATGGAAAGCTCTTCAATTTGAGTAGGCTCAAAGCAAAGAGTAAGGTTACCATGCCTTCAGTCATACGCATAGCTTCAATATGCTGATGACAACGTAGTGCGTGCACACTCATAAGATGGCCTCCAAACCATCCTAAATATCTGAACAGAAGCTTACGGAAAGCTTGGCCTATTGCTCAACATCCCAAAAACCAAAGTGCTATGCCAACAAGCAAGCACAAAACAACCCACCCCCCACAGCGCCGCAAATCCAACTTAATGATGTAATGTTGGCAAATACTGATCATTTTGCCTACCTAGGCCATTATCTTTCAACAACAGCCAACATTGATGCTGAAACTCAACATTGCCTGAGGTCTGTGAGTGCAGCTTTCTCTCGATTGAGGACTCGGACATTCACAGGGAAAGCAAAATGCTTCCTTACAAAACTATTGTACTACCAACTTTACTGCACCCTTGTGAAACATGGACCACTTATAAATGACATCTCCAACACCTCAAAAGATTCCATCCACAGTGTTTCCAGAAAATTTTACATATCACTTGGGAAGACAGGCAAACAAATGTCAGTGTATGGGAAGAAGCAAAAATCACCAGTGTCAAGGCAATGATTCTTCAACATCAATCAACGTCATTGGATTGGTCATGTCGTTCAGAGATGCTGGATTATCATTTTTCAAAGCAACTACTCTATTCCCAACTTAAGAATGGTAAGGTAATGTCAGTGGACAACAAAAGTGGTTTAAAGACACTCTCAATGCAAATTAGCACTGGGAGGGGAAAAAGAGCCCCCTAAGTCTAAACACCCTTACCAACTACATATCCCATGACTGTCTGAATTTGTTGGCATCCATCTGCCTTCATGGTGAAGTCAAACTGCTGGAAAGTTGCAGCGCCTACCTAGATTGTAAAGTATGATGCAGTAGAGACATGTTTTGTTGTAGCTGGGGGAAATGAAGATGATAGGATACTGCTTTAAGTGTATAGTACAGATAGGACCTAAGTGAACAACGCAACAATGGGCATTTGGTATCAATACCAAATAGGCCCAATAATTACTGCCATTTCAATGCAGCAGATATGCCAAGGTTTTGCAGTTCTCCTGTACTCTTCATTAGTTTAGCTTAGAAGAGGATTGGGCAGTGCTGACTGCCACCATCCATCCACCAGCACTATCTCTGCAATACATATACACAAGTTATTGTCGAGATACAATGGCATGTGTCTCCAGGGGTGAAGTCAAACAGCGGTGTTAGCAGCACCAAAGTGACCTCCCTGGGGTGCAAGCTTCTACAGCCTTCTACATTACAAATAACAACAACCAAAAAACACAAACAGCAACAGAACAAAACATATAAAATTTCATATTCTTAACCTCTTATCTAATCACTAGTGTATTTCAGCCCATTTAATAACGGGCGCTAGAACATCCTGGGGTTCGGAGAAGCGCTTGTGCAGCGCTTCTCCGAACCCTGGGACCTGTCCTTGCTGTCGGCAGCAGGGGGACAGGAATGGAGGAGAAAGCGCTGCGTTCTCCTCCTCCGTTCCTCTCCCCCAGCCGCCGACAGGAAGGACGCGCGCACTCTCCCCCCCGCCTCCTCCAACCGCCGTTCCTCACGGCCAGGGAGACGTGCCCTGCAGTGAGGCGGTGTCCGGCGGGAGCGGCGGTTGGAGGAGGCAGGGGGGGGAGAGTGTGCGCGCGCAGTCTCTGCTGTCCAATCCCTGTATCCCTGGGGCACATGCGCAGTGACCCAGGGACACACGGGACAGCTTAGACGCAGGGACAACTTGGACATTATTATATAGGATTGTACTGCGACTTCCTCGGATCCTCCTTACTGCGATTCACTGCTAGTCCACTTTAGCAATTTCTACTTCATAATCCTTTTATCCTTATTTAAATTATACTTATTCTTAATTCCAAACAAAACCATTGTCTATCATATTTCATATTTTCCTTCACCACCAAGCCAAATCTTAAACTACAGCATTGTATATACATCAAAATCCATTTCTTTCTATTTAATTACAATACTATTCTTCTTCAAATAAACTTTAAAACTCTTCCAATCTTCTTCCACCGATTTTTCTCCCTGGTCGCCAAGCCTCCCAGTCAGATCAGCTAATTCCATATATTCCAGCATTTTCATCTGCCACTCTTCCACCATCGGTATTTCTTGTGTCTTCCAATATTTTGCTATCAAAATTCTAGCTGCTGTTGTGGCATATAAAAAGAATGTGATATCCTTTTTGGGTATTTCATTCCTGACTATCCCCAGTAAAAAGGCCTCGTGTCTGTTAATATCTTATACTTAATTCTGGGTTTTTTCCCCCTGCCAGATAAATTTAGATAAAACCTTTTGCCATTCTTTGAAACACTTTATATTGTCGATTATCGGTAATACCTGGAATAGGAATAACATTCTCGGCAGCACATTCATCTTAATAACTGATATTCTACCCATCAAAGACAATTTCAAATTAGACCATATATCCAAATCTCTCTTAATCTCATTCCACATTTTTTCATAATTATCTTTATACAAATTCAAATTTGTTGCAGTCATATTTACACCCAAGTACTTCACCTTCTTTACAAACATCAAGCCAGTAGTCTCCTGTAACCTATTTCCCCCCTCTAATGTAAGGTGTTTTTCTAAGACTTTCGTTTTAGTCTTATTCAACTTAAATGCTGCAACTCGTCCAAACTCCTGTATTATATCCAGCACTTTAATAACGCTGGTTTCTGGGTCCTGCATTGTCAATACTAAATCATCCGCAGAGGCTTCATCCCTAATCATAGTCAGCAAGACTTCCAGAACTGTTATAAACAATAAAGGGGAAAGTGGGCACCCTTGCCTGGTTCCTTTTTCAATTCTTATTTCCTCAGTCACCACATTATTAACTATAATTTTTGCTTTTTGCTCAAAATAAATTGCATTCAAACCATTCATGGAATTTTGCCCAACTCCCAAATTTTCCATATTTTTCTTCATAAAACTCCAAGAAATATTATCAAAGGCCTTTTCTCCATCTATAAATATCAATATCGCCTTCGTATTCCTCTTGGCCTCTAAAAATTCCAAAACATCTACTATGTTCCTGATATTATCCTTCATATGCCTAGCAGGTAAAAAACCTGCTTGGTCATGGTGTATAAGATCATTAAGTACCTTCCTCAACCTCATAGCCATAATACTTGCAAAAATTTTGTAATCCACATTTAATAATGAGATAGGACGATAATTCTTAACTTGAGCTCTATCCGCATCCGGTTTAGGTATCCATGTGATGAATGCATCTCTCCAGGACTCTGATGCCCTGTCCCCACCTAATATTTTGTTGCAAACGTCCATCAAAGGCTGAATCAACCAGTCTTTTAAAGTCTTATAATACTTTGCAGTCAAACTGTCTGGTCCTGGTGCCTTGCCTACTTGCAATTGATTAATTGCTATCTCCACTTCGTCCCTTGTAATCTGGTGATTGAGTAGGGTTTTATTTTGTGTCGGAATTTTTTGCAGTCCATGTTTGACCAAAAACTGGTCCATTTATCCTAAATCTTCTTTATCTTTCTTATACAATTGTTTATAATATTTCTGAAAACATTTTCTGATTTCTGCTGGGTTCTCTATAATCTTTTCCTCCTGTATTATCTTACTTATTGCATTTTGCTTTTGGTTCTTTTTCAACTGCCATGCCAACAACTTCCCACATTTATTTGCAGATTCAAAAGATCTCTGCTTCATCATCTTCACTTTCCACTCAATTTCCTGGTTAATTAGCTGAGAATATTGTATTTGTAAAGCATTTATTTCCTTTTGAACCTGTTGATTTTTTGGGTTAGTCCTTAACTTTCTCTCTTCCTCTTTCATTTGGTTTATAATATTCTCTTTTCTTGCCTCTTGTGCTTTTCTCCTTATTACATTCTGCTGAATCAAGAATTCTCTCATCACCGCTTTACTGGCATCCCATATGACCCTTCTTTCTGTTTCATTATTTAAATTTATTTCAAAATAATCTTTTAGGGTCTTTTGGCCCTTCTCAACAATCTGTTCATTCCTCAACAAGGCATCATTCATTCTCCATCTATGCGAACCCTGTACAAACAATTTTAATTCCATCAGCACTGCATTGTGAGCAGAATAAGTCTTTGGGCAAATTTCTGCTTTAATTATTTTTGGAGCCAAGTCTCTTGTAGTCCAAATATAATCGAGTCTGGAACCTGTTTGATGTACATCTGAAAAGAACGTGAACTCTTTTTCTAATGGTTTTTTTAATCTCCAAGTGTCAATCATGTCCAAATTTTCAACCAACTCAAAGAAAGTCTTTGGTAATCTTCCATCGTTTGATAATCTTTGCCTTTGTGATCTATCCATCATTGTAGAAACCACCGCATTCAGGTCCCCCATCAAAACAATTTTATAATCCATATAATCCAGCAATAAATCGTGTTACTTCTTATAAAATTCCGATTTAACTTCGTTTGGTGCATAAATTCTGACCATTAGAAACTTCTCCCCATGCGCCTTTACTTCAACTGCAACATATCTTCCTTCCTCGTCTTTAAATATAAACTTTGCATCAAATTTTTCCTTCACATAAGTTACTACTACTCGTTTTTTAACCTTTCCCGATGAGATAAAATCCTGACCCAATTTTTTATTTTGTAATATTTTTCTCTGAATTCTCGTCACATGTGTTTCTTGTAAACACATGACATCCAAATTCTGTTTTTGTAACACATGATATACCTGGTTTCTTTTAAATTTCGAGTTCAAACCGTGGATATTCCAGGGAAGTATTCTCAATGCCATCTTGCTTACTAAGTTGTGGGTTCTGCTCCTGGTCCAGCTCCTAGCAGTTTCAAGTCAAAGAAAGGTGGCGATATTGGTTGTGGTGCTGCGCCTGCTCCCGTTTCCACTTCAAAGTCCTTCACGGTTTCCCCCCCAGGAATCTTATCTTGTCATCCACTGATTTGATCCGAATCTTCTTCTGTTGATATTTGAAAAAGAGCCCTTCCGGATATTCCCACCGGAAATATATTCCTTTCTTCCTCAGGAGAGTTGTCAAATCTGTATATTTCCCCCTCAGGCTCAAAAAAAATTTCGGGATGTCTTTAAACAGGATGATCTGCTTGCCTTTTACTTTCAAATTTTTCTGGTAATGTAGGCCCAGAATTTTATCTCGTTCTCTTGTCTGGAACACTACCATACAATCACTTATGAATTTTGAATCTTTCTTCTTTGATTTCACTCCAAATCTATAGGCCTTCACAATTATTGCATCCAATTATTCTTTTGTCAATTCCCAAGCTTTTTGTCAATTCCCAAGCTGTCATGAACTCCTGGATTAAGGTTGCTTTTAAATCTTCTTTCTCTATCTCCGGAAATCCACGAATTCTCAAATTCATTTGTCTCTCTCGCATCTGTAGAAAAGCAATTTGGACCTGTGTTTGGTAGTGCTGGCTTTCCAAATCCTGCACTCTCACAGTCTCAAAGTGCATCACTCTAGTCTCTATTCCAGCGACCTCTGTCTTCACCTGTTGAACATCTTGGGTCAGCGTTCCAATTTCCTTTTTTAAATCTTTAAATTCTTCTGTATGTTTATCTTGCGTCTCCTGTAATTTGTCCTGTCCCTCTTTAAGGGTACTTAACATCTTAAGCACCTCATCTTCAAAAGTTGAAGAAACCAACAATTTCCTTCTTTCCTTTGAACCTTCTGAACCATCCCCTGCCATAACAAACAGAGGTGCACCAGTTCCAAATGTTAGCAATAAATTGAACGTTTATTTTCCCCTCTGGTGGCAAGCCTTAATTTCAGTCACAACACACCAGCTTTGCAGGATTGGAATGTCAAGGTCACTATTTTCTCAGCACCATCCAAGCAGCTGCAGCTGCTAGAGCTTACCAATAGCACGTAGGCAAACAGTCATAAAAGCAAAGAAGAGTCTTATTTTCTGTATACCTCAAATTGACAAAGAAGTCAATATGTTGCCAGTCTATTATCCAAATAGGAAACAATGTATCTGTAAAGCAATCCAGTCTCTTTGTAACCTCACAAAGGGGCTCGCTGTCTTTCCCGGTCTCTCCCTCCCAGCAAGAAAATCGGCTTGTACTTTCATTAAAGCATGTCCTCTGCAGGACATACAATTCAAAATCAGTCTCTTCCCCCTTGCCCTGCTACAGGGGTAGTATCGAGGCTTGGATCTTGAATATTATCAGTTCTCAAAGCCTCTGTTGCTGTAGCAATAATTGATTGCTTCCATCTTTAGTGCAGCAGGGAAGAAGAGACCTCCATTTTAACTCCTTCCCGCGGTCAAATTGCTTCCAAATTAACACTTTTTTAACGAAGCTTTTTTACTCACGGCATCCAAATTATCCGAATAACAGCTTTTTAATGGAGAACTTGATCGCTCGTAGTGCCTGCGGACTTGTGGCTGCACGCGCTGAAGATAGCGAAATCCTTTCGAGGCGCCCTAGTCTTCAACCCCACTCACTCTCGGCTGCCCTTATTAGGGTCTACCAGGGAGTAGGGGAAACGTTCAGGCACCCGCCGAATCCTGTCCTCAGAACGCGCTATCTGAGGATTAAATGGAAGCCCGCATCGCCGTTGCGGGGTCTCCCTTGCCTTCAGCGCGCCGGAGGTTCCCAGCGTCGGGAACCTCCCGTCCGCTCAGCTCGGCAGTCAAGCGGAAGTCCCATTTTGGATGCGATTTTGATAGGATTTTTTCGACTTACACATTTTTAGATAGGATTTTTTTGACTTACGATTTTTTGTATTCCCCCCATGGGTTTGACTCACGTTTTTTTTGACTTACGAAGGTCCGTTCAGAACGGATTAAATTCGTAAGTCGAGGGACCACTGTAGATCTGCTTAACTCCTCCAGAAACCCCTGGAGACAAGATGCGACCACACCTGGAATATTAGAAACTGGCCAATAATTATGGAATACAAGGACGGCCTTTTCAATAGAGGTCTTTTAACTGTCTCCCTTAGTCATGTTGGAACTTTGTTGTAAGGCGGCACTGACCATTCCCTTCACCCACCCAGCAAGTTCCCCACTGGTCTTTTTGATGAGCCAGAAAGAGCAAGGATCTAGTACACATGTGGTGGCTCTCACATTTCCAAGGATTCTGTCCACATCTTTGGAATGTACAAATTGAAATGTATCCAGTTTCAGCGAGTCTGAACTCCACCAAGTAGTGATCGGACCATGACAATGTAGCTATAGAAATTCCTCCACTCTAACATCACCATCATCCAATCCTTCACAGAAAACCAAATCCAGTGTGTGCCCAGATGCATGAGAAGAGTCAGAAATTATTTGGGACAGACTCATGTATCTGACAGGGGAGCCTCAGCGTGAATGTTAAAAGTCCACCAGTACAAGCTTGGAGGAGACCAGCACAAACCCCAAGACCTCCATGGGGCTACAGCAACAGATTCCCTATTTTGTCCCAGTCACCCATCTTCAGATACACAAATTAAAACCCAGCAAACTGGGAGAAAGGGCACCTGGGAGATGCTATGATGATAGACCATTGCAGCTCTGCCTCCCCACCCCACTGATCTTGCCTCCTGCTGTACAGATAATTCCAGTGGCCAAAGCTGAGAGGCTACTCAACCACCAGTTCATCAAACCAGGTCTCTGTAATACAAACCAGGTTAGTATATTCATCCCGGATCAAGTCTGGAATGGCTGTTGTTTTGCTATTCACCGACCTGGCATTGATCAGCAACACTTGAGATACTAGGGCCCACCTGAGATACTGAGAACAAAAACTTCTGTTCAAGGCACCATCTAATGAGGCTTTGCATAAGATAAAAGAGTGCACAGAATGCCTGGCTAGGTGCTCTAAAGGAGAAGTTAAGTACCTGCCCACAAACATCTATCCTCACTGCACCATGCATCTATGCATCATTCATAGCCAGAAAGCCATTTGAAACAGCTACCGGTATGTGGCATTATCTGTATCAACCCAAACTGCAGTGTATAATCAGCTGCTCTTATCACTTGGGAGTACTTAGTGTCTTTTATTCAACATTTCAATTTATTTGCACACATTCTAAGATAAACAACATTCTCTATACATATTTAATCAATTTAAATAAATAAATATGAACAATTTAGATTCTAAAAACAATGTATAACAAACAAAATACCTTCATGAATAGAGCAAGCTTTAATTCAAACCATATGAAGCACTGCATTTTTCACTCCAATTGATTTTAATGGGAGAGATATTTTCCGTGTTCCCATTGAAATTAAGGTGTTGAGAAAGTGTTCCTTGATTTTTTGGTTAAGGATGCAGAGCTTTTGTTTGCCTATGACTTTCACATTTCCTACACGGAACCCATTACATCTTTCCATGGTTTGAAGGAAGAATAATGCACCCTGCCAAGGTAAATATACAATCAGCTCTGCTTGGCTTTGTATTTGATTGAGTCACTTAAGAGACATTCTTCAAGGGAAGTTGGAACCCAGTTCAATGCAAAAGAAAGAGCAAATGATGTGAGTTTTGTTGGGGCCCAGTACTGCTTCATGCTTCAAGTAGCTGAATAGCATGGGTGGGCAGTTTTCTAATGAAAACTGCTTTGGCATTCCAAATAGTTCTTCCTTCAATTCTCATTTCCAGTTGTAGAGTAAAAATTCCAAATGAGAACTGCTAGGAAATAACTGCAGAAGGCTACTCCAATTGGGAACCTTTGGGTTCCAATTGTGGCTCAGCAAATTCAGCAGAGCTAGTAGGAGCTTCAGGTTGTCTGTAAAAAATAAATAATTAAAAAATTGAAATTAACACCTATATTTTGACCATTGCATCATTTTGTTTAGTTTTCCTGTCAGGAAGGAGAAAAGCAACACACAAATACATCTGCATTCCATTTCGTGTTACTCATTTTTTTAAAGTAATGCAAGTAACTGTCACACTGAAGCAGTAGCCATGCTGTTGCTTCTTGAGCAGGAAAATCAATTCCAGAAGCTACAGAAAAAGATGTAATGCACTGATTGTTAGCCACTGCGGGATATTAGAAGTAAAGCAGATTAGATAAACACAACAGATATAAGAGTGGGAGACTAGGGCTGGCTGATGTTAAGTTTTCAGCATCTCAATAAATCACCAGCCAGGCATCACAGTTTGGCGATACACCGTGATGTTGAAACAAGCTGCACTGGCGAGACGTAGGGTGAAACTGAGGCAGTTCTCACTGCAGGAGCTGAGGCCCTTTCACCCTGGTGCCTTACAGGCTGGGGTCAATGCAGGTGGCCTCTGCCCTCTGCTTAGTTGGGGGCAGAAGGGCTCCCACCCCCCAACTGACCGATCCTCGATCCCTCAGCAGGATCGGGCTTTGCTCAGTTGCGGGATGGAGGAAGCCTCTCTTCCACCTGCTGAAGGGCAACGATGCATCTCACAGCCAACCAGTTAAAGTATCCCCCACCACGCCGCTGGCTTGCAAGAGCCAATGCTGGGCTGGGGGATCCTTTAACTGCTCAGCTGAGGGGAGCCCCCACCCCAACACCGGCTAATGTGAGCCAATGGCGGGATCAGATTCTCCATCAAACTGCTCAGCTGAGGCAAGGTTAGCCACCACACTCCTCAGCCAAGCAGTTTAAAGATGCAGAGGGAGGAACTAGCTGTATCGGTGCCTCACTGATGCAGCTTGTTTCTCCCTTTGTACCCTATGAGGGCAGAGTGGGATGGTGGTTTCACTCAGCAAGCGCTGCTAGCAGAGGGACTCAAGAGCAGTGGCAGTCTCACAAGTGAGATATTGCTGAGGGAAGGCAACATTGTGGTTCACTCCTGATATCAATATATCGCCCAGGCCTATGGGAGACACACAGACTAACTATAGAAAAATAGTGACTTCTAATAGATTCCTAACAAAGTCTGTATAGTTAAAGCTATGGTTTTCCCAGTAATTATGTATTGAAGTGAGAGCTGGATCATAAAGAATTGATGCTTTTGAATTATGGTGCTGGAGGAGACTCTTGAGAGTCCCATGGACTTCAAGAAGATCAAACCTATCCATTCTGAAGGAAATCAGCCCTGAGTGCTCACTGGAAGTACAGATCCTGAAGCTGAGGCTCCAATACTTTGGCCACCTCATGAGAAGAGAAGGCTCCCTGGAAAAGACCCTGATGTTGGGAAAGATGGAGGGCACAAGAAGGGGACGACAGAGGACGAGATGGTTGGACAGTGTTCTCGAAGCTACGAACATGAGTCTGAGCAAACTGTGGGAGGCAGTGGAAGACAGGAGTGCCTGGCGTGCTCTGGTCCACGGGGTCACGAAGAGTCGGACATGACTAAATGACTAAACAACAACAACAAACAGATTCCTCTTAGAGAGCCTGCCCTTCTCTCCACTGGGGATATTGCCTCTGAATCAAACAGAACTCTTGCCTCTGACAAAGCAATCAGCATGCTTTGGTATCAAATCTGAATCCCACAAAAGTCTTGTTGTTGTTTAGTCGTTTAGTCGTTTCCGACTCTTCGTGACCCCATGGACCATAGCACGCCAGGCCCTCTGTCTTGCACTGCCTCCCGCAGTTTGGTCAAACTCATGTTCGTAGCTTCGAGAACACTGTCCAACCATCTCGTCCTCTTTCGTCCCCTTCTCCTAGTGCCCTCAATCTTTCCCAACATCAGGGTCTTTTCCAAGGATTATTCTCTTCTCATGAGGTGGCCAAATTATTGGAGCCTCAGCTTCACGATCTGTCCTTCCAGTGAGCCTTCCACTGTCCTTCTTAAAAGACATGTAACCAATCTGTGACAGAAATCATTGCACTGAATACTGATAATGAGTAAATAATTACTGAATTAATCCATGGAAGCAGCTTAATTAGTACTCACAAACTATGGGTCATATCAAAACTGCAAAATAATGCATACAAAGCTACAACAAAAATGAACAGTCCTGGATACAAAAATAGAAAGAAAAGCCATGCAAGAGAAATGTGCAGAGTAAGTTATTGTTGCAAATTGTTGGTTTAGATTACAGCACTGCCCTAGATTCTTCTAGGGGGAAAACCAAAACAAAACATTACTGCCTTTAGATAGAACCGCCCAACAAATCCATTTTCTTACTATGTCTGAAAGCAAAAACCGCAGACCGCAAGTACACATTTGTAAAATAGACAATAATGTTTTATAACTTTATTTATGGTAGATTTCAAGATTTTCAGGGCCAGAATAGTCATTGTGAAGTCAGCATTGGGATAGACAGCTGATGTAAACTGAGAAATACCATTTCTGTCACATCAGAACACCAATGCTGGAAATGGGATAAAATACTGACTAGCTGTTCTAGAATAATTACAGTGCTTTAGTTAGCTTTTATTCTGTGCTAGCAAATTAGTGCAACTGTTCAACAAAAAATGTGCAAGCCCTTTCTGAATACTAAGCACATGTATGCGGAAAATGTGAGCAAAGTAGAAGTCAAGAAGCATATTGAAGCTCACTCAGGAACCAAGAAGGCTACAGAGAATCAGGGACAGCTTGTCTTGGGCTGACTCACCCGGTTTTCATAGAAGATCGGTATTTCCAAAATACAGCAACTAGAGCAAGCACAATTAAAACAGCCAGGATACATCCTTGAAGGGGAAAAAGAGAAAGATATACCGTAGTACCAGTTAATAAGAAAAGTAATTATTTTTCTGTTGAGGAAAAGCAATAGTATCAATAGAAGTCACAAGACAGGTTCTAGTTACAGGTAGGTAGCCGTGTTGGTCTGGTGTAGTCGAAACAAAATAAAAAAATTCCTTCTAGTAGCACCTTAGAGACCAACTAAATTTCTCATTGGTATGAGCTTTTGTGTGCATCTGAAGAAGTGGCCATTAGCCCTGTGATGTGTCTCACACACACAGCCACCTCAACACTAGTCCCCTTATGGTTGGCATGCCTGAGCTTAAGACACCCTTACTCCTGAGGATTTTTTTAAAGCCCCAGTCACACCCGGTGCCAGAACATTAAAAGGCGCAGCATGGGGGAAGTCTGTGTTGAATTTGGAGACAGCTATGTACATTGCAGGAGCAAAGATAGTGGAGGAAGCATACAAATAAACAAACAAACAAACAATACAAACAGAGGATATCTGTCTGTACCCTAAGGATATTTGATAAAGAATCAATATCTTCTCCAAGTAGAAGCCTTCAACATTTAAACCAAAACTGGAGAAAAAAGTAAAGGAAACACACATTACCACAAGGCATGAAAGTACAATAGCAGCGATTGTACACCCAAGTAACTTACTCGGTAACTACTTACCAACAATAATTGGGATGTTGTCAGTTTCTAGAATAGAAGAAAAGTGTGAGCTAAAATTTGAAACAATGTAATTGTTACAGATCGTAACTTGCTCTCTCTCTTTCTATGCATGTATGCATTTGTGTGTTTCATACACTGAATAAAACATAACACAACTAATAACTGGAGATAATCCACTCCAGTACACAATGGAAGACTGAATACAGAAGTGTTTTGCTGGAACCAATAAATGGGTTTCCCACTTTTAAAAATTTCACATAATTTTTGAGTCCACCATGTCTAACGTCCATTTCGTCCAATATCCGCAACAAACCCGGAAGTACTGGAACGGGTTACTTCCGGGTTTGTCGCTCGTGCATGCACAGAAGTGCTAAATCACGCGTGCACAGAAGCGCAAACTGCTTCATGCATGTGTGCAGAGTGGCGCTTTGTCGTGTGTCCTTTTTGTCTAGCGTCCTGGACTCTGGAACGGATCCCAGTCACAAAACAAGGTACGATTGTACCAGTACATTCTAAATTTGTTCCTCTAAATGACTTACTTTAGTGATTCAAAGAATCCCAAAGCAGTTTCTATATATATAAAAATGTAGGCATTGCGCACGCAGAGGTCACAGCCTTTCTCCGTATCCGCTGAACCAAATTGCATCAAATTAGGGCAAAGCGTACCTTGCTCATCAGTGAGGGATCTGGCATAAAATAAATTTCCAAAAAAGCACAGCTTTTATACTTTAAATAGTGATTAAACGCAAAAAAGTGGCACACAAATTAGACATCACGCTGTCATCAGAAAAAGCTCTGAAGTGCGGCGCCAAATAATGACATCATCAACCAAGCAACTGAAACCACCAAGGCGGCCATTACCAGACCCCTAGGCCCCTGCCAGGCTGCTAGGCCTCCATTAGGCCCGGGGATGGGGAGAGGGTGAGCGTCCGGATCGCAGGCCTCAGTACGGCCTTTGTTTTATGTAGGCCCCTGCCAGGCTGCCAGGCCCCCACTAGGCCCGGGGGGGGGAGGACAAGCGCCCGAATCGCAGGCCACAGCACGGCCTTTGTTTTACCGTATGAAGGCCCCTGCCAGGCTGCCAGGCCCCCACTAGGCCCGGGGAAGGGGGGTTTTTACTTTAAAATTTCGTGGGCGTTGTGTCACAAAATTTAGTGGGCGTTCCGGATCGCAGTTCGTAACCCGAAAAGGTCGTAAACCGAAGTGCCATTTTGCACATGCGCAAAGTGTGATTTTCGCGCTTTGCGCATGCGCAGAACGTACGTGCAACAAAAAATACTTCCAGGTTTGCGGAGTTCATAACCAGAATTGTTCGCAACCCGAGGTGGTCGTAACCCGAGGTACGACTGTATAGCCATTGTTCTTTCCCTGGGGTCTCTCTTTGTTTTCAATATCTTGCATTGTTGTTGTTTAGTCGTTCAGTCGTGTCCGACTCTTCGTGACCCAATGGACCAGAGCACACCAGGCACTCCTGTCTTCCACTGCCTCCCGCAGTTTGGTCACACTCATGTTGGTGGCTTCGATAACACTATACAACCATCTCATCCTCTGTTGTCCCCTTCTCCTTGTGCCCTCCATCTTTCCCAACATCAGGGTCTTTTCCAGGGAGTCTTCTCTTCTCATGAGGTGGCCAAAGTATTGGAGCCTCAGCTTCAGGATCTGTCCTTCCAGTGAGCACTCAGGCTGATTTCCTTCAGGATGGATAGGTTTGATCTTCTTGCAGTCCATGGGACTCTCAATAGTCTCCTCCAGCACCATAATTCAAAAGCATCAATTCTTCGGCAATCAGCCATCTTTATGATCCAGCTCTCATTTCCATACATCACTACTGGGAAAACCATAGCTTTAACTATATGGACCTTTGTAGGCAAGGTGATGTCTCTGCTTTTTAAGATGCTGTCTAGGTTTGTCACTGTTTTTCTCCCAAGAAGCAGGCGTCTTTTCGTGACTGCTGTCACCATCTGCAGTGATCATGGAACTCAAGAAAGTAAAATTTCTCACTGCCTCCATTTCTTCCCCTTCTATTTGCCAGGAGATGATGGGACCAGTGGCCATGATCTTGGTTTTTTTGATGTTAAGCTTCAGCCCATATTTTGCGCTCTCCTCTTTCACCCTCATTAAAATGTTCTTTAATTCCTCCTCACTTTCTGCCATCAAGGTTGTGTCATCAGCATATCTGAGGTTGTTGATATTTCTTCCGGCAATCTTAATTCCGTTTTGGGATTCATCCAGTCCAGCCTTTATAATGATGAATTCTGCATATAAGTTAAATAAGCAGGGAGACAATATACAGCCTTGCCGTACTCCTTTCCCAATTTTGAACCAATCAGTTATTCCATATCGTTCTAACTGTAGCTTCTTGTCCCACATACAGATTTCTCAGGAGACAGATGAGATGATCAGGCACTCCCATTTCTTTAAAAACCATGCCATAGTTTGTTGTGGTCAATGCAGTCAAATGCTTTTGCATAGTCAATGAAGCAGAAGTAGATGTTTTTCTGGAACTCTCTAGCTTTCTCCATAATCCAGCGCATGTTTGCAATTTGGTCTCTGGTTCCTGTGCCTCTTCGAAATGCAGCTTGTACTTCTGGGAGTTCTCGGTCCACATACTGCTTAAGCCTGCCTTGTATAATTTTAAGCATAACCTTGCTAGCGTGTGAAATGAGCGCAATTGTGCGGTAGTGGGACCATTCTTTGGCACTGCCCTTCTTTGGAATTGGGATGTAGACTGATCTTCTCCAATCCTCTGGCCACTGCTGAGTTTTCCAAACTTGCTGGCATATTGAGTGTAGCACCTTCACAACATCATCTTTTAAAATTTTAAATAGTTCAGCTGGAATATATCATCACTTCCACTGGCCTTGTTATCAGCAGTGCTTTCTAAGGCCCATTTGACTTCACTCTCCAGGATGTCTGGCTCAAGGCCAGCAACCACACTACCCGGGGTGTACGAGACCTCCATATCTTTCTGGTATAATTTGTCTGTGTATTCCTACCACCTCTTCTTGATGTCTTCTGCTTCTGTTAGGTCCTTTCCACTTTTGTCCTTTATTATGGTAATCTTTGTATGAAATGTTCCTTTCATATCTCCAATTTTCTGTGAGACAGGCGGCGGCGGGGGAAAGCAGAGGAACGAATCCGTTCCTCCGCTTCTCCCCCCCTCTTCCCGCACTAGTGTTCCGCTAGTCTTTGCCGGTTGCCCCTCACTGCTCGCGGCAACTGGCAGAGACCAGCAGAACACAAAGGGGAACCAGCTGTAGCGCGGAAAGAAGGCAAAGGAAGATCAGCTGAGAGGCACTCACAGCTCATCTTCCTTTGCCTTCTTCCCACGCTACAGCTTGTTCCCCTTTCGCTAGAGGAATGCCCTGTAGGTTTTGTGATCGGAGGTTTTTATGGCCACACTTCGCAAGATGAAGCAGTGGCCATAGAAAAGCTCATCGTCTTGCGAGGCAACCTCCGATCGCAAAACCTATTCGTATAGCGAAAAATTCGTCTAACAGGGCATTCGTCTAGCGAGGCACCACTGTATATTATTGCCAGTTTAACTGGTGTTAATTACCATCTATATTGCATTTTTTGCATATTTTTGGTTACATGCTGAAAGGTTCATTGTTGAATTCCATATTTTTCCCCACTCAGCAATTTCAATATTGTCCCCAATATCAATAGCCCATTTTATCATTGCTTCCTTTATAAGTTTGGCTTTAGTCTCCCATTCTAACAAAAGTTTATATATTTTAGAAATTAGTTTTTTGTTAGGCCCGAAAATAACTTTTTCAAATTCTGATTCTTCTTGCACAAATCCTCTTTGTGTTTTTTACACATCTCATTTGTTTGGAAATACAGTATTGAAATCAGTCAGGTGTCCAATTAGACACCTCCTCCCTGTCTCTAAGTTTTATATTGCCATCTTTATATTCAAGGAAATCTTTGTACTTTCCTCAAATCCTATCCATATTTAACCTTTTTACTGCAACCGCTTCCACCAGTAGAATCCAACCGGAAGTCTTTCTTTCTAAAATATCTTTATGCCTCATCCAGATCTTATATAGACTCATTCTAATCACATGATTAAAAAAATCCCTTGTGAACCCTAGTTTTTTCATCTCAGAGATACGTGTACCATCCAAAGATCAAATCAGCAGCTTCTAAATCCAATATATTTATATCCTTCAATTCGAGCCACTCCTTCATCCAACTTATACAAGTTGCTTCATAATATAGTTTCAAATCTGAAAGAGTGAACCCCACTCTATGCTTTTCATCTGTTGGTATTTTATATTTAATCCTTGGGTTTCTTCCTTTGCCATAGAAAGTTTACTGTATCTTTTTTACATTGTGTAAAGCAATTGGAATGGAATACCACCGGTAACGATTGAAATAAGAATATCATTTTGGGGAGAACATTCATTTTAATTATGGATATCCTACCCAAAAACGACAAGTTCATTCACTCACATTTTTAAGTGTCTTTTTCCATTTCAGTCCACACTTTATTATACTTATCTTGGAATAAGTTCAGGTTTTTAGATGCAATCCAGACTCCTAAGTTTTTAGTTTTCTTTTCCACTTTAATTCCTAAGTCATCTCTCTTTGGTTATTTATATTCTGAGTTAGCATTTTCATTTTACCTTTATTAATATAAAATCCCACTAGATTGCCAAATGTTGTAATAGCTTCCAAAGCTATTGGTAAGCTTAGGTTTGCCATATTTCAAAAAGTAAAAACCAGTGGGTTTTTTTTCAAAAACGCAAAAAACAAACAAACCAAAAACCAAACCCCACCATTACTATTTTTCAATTGACTTGCCTAAGATCCAGGACAAAGCACCACCTTTCAGAAATTCCCCCAGACGTCAATTCCACCTTTGAAATCCCGGTAATGTCTGGGAAAATCTGAATGTGTGGCAGCCCTAGGTAAGCTTACCGATGGATTCTCTGCTGTTATTAAAACACCATCCACAAAAGTGTTGATTTTTTCTCTGCCTATCCGCAAACACAATCTCTCTAATCCACCAGGGTAGCAACAGGGTTTTTCCTGTTGTTATTCTGTCTCTCACAGCAACAATAAACCTACCATTAAAATTATGGACTGGTCATTTCTTCGTCAGAGGGCGAACGGGCAAATTTAGCAGGGCAATCAAATACTTTCTTCCCTCACTGTATGGCTTCCAAAAATGTCTTCAGTTGCTCTGCCACTATCATTTGCTCACCTTTTCCAAAAACATTGTGATTGGTTTGCAGTTGTCACAAACTTTTCATTTTTTGCTTTTTAAAACATTTTTTAAATTTTGTATGGTTTTACTGTATTGTTTTATTGCTGTAAACTGCTGATTTATTTTTTGTGTTATAGAAGTATAAAATATTTTTATATAAATAAATAAACCACTGGGTCAGGTATTGGCTTCTTTAGGCATGTAATCTTTTAAGAGCAGTGGGGACCACCCCCTTGCATAAAGATCTGGAGCTTAGCACATTTTATCACCTAGATTTAATTAGTCACTAGGGACAGGGATTGAGGGCACATGTACTATGGTATATTACTGCAAGCATCTTGACCATGTCATCAGGCCACATCAACTGAAATTGATTTCACAGGGCAAGATGGGATATTGGATGCATAGCCTATCAGTGTTTGAAAAAATAAGAAGGTTCTGACTTCCTTTGTCTCCTCAGCCTGGTCCTCGGCCCCTTGTCGGCATGAAATAGTCCACGAGAACAGGGTCCTTGCAGAGTATTTTCTGCTTTTAGTCTTAAAAAGTCTTTATCTGCAATACGACCGACCAACTGTACACACAACAACACTACCAGCTTTCTCTAAACAACCAACCCACCACAAACACCCAAACAGATCATCCTATATATACACAAGCATATTTGGGTGAAAGGTTGCATGAGTCATGTAGGCTTTGCCAATTCATTGTAGGCTGCTGACTCATGCTGACTTAGTTCCTTTTTTAATTAAAGAAACAGCGGCTAATTTTAAAGCAGTGACATAGCCATGGCAGTAAGTTGGCTCTGAAGGTGAGAGACTTTACTGTCAAAGTATTGTATGAAAATGAGGCAGCAGGCCTTTGAGGAGTCCAGCGGTGTGCCCTCCAGGGGCAACAGTGCCCAGACCATCCTGAAGTGTTCTGTTGGTTGGTGGCTTGAGTTTGCAGTACAGGCAGAAAGTAGGCACAACCTGTGTTCAGGAGGACTTGGAGTGAAATTTATCTCTAGTTATTTGCGGTCCTGTTTCATAGTCCACAAGTCACCACAGTACCAGGGAGCTCCATAGCATTGTTTGGAAGAGATTGTGTCTATAGCCCATTGCCTCTTGCCATCCAAGAAATTGCTAACACAGTTATAAGGTTTGCACTTCACTCAGTTGTGTTCTGCACTAGTTGCCACTTCCAGAGCAATCCCAAGGCAAGCCCACACAAATCATGGCAGCACTCCAGATGTGAGGTTGCCAATGTGCGATCCACAGAGGTGAGATCCTGTCCATGTAAGAGCATAGTTGGGGCACAAGCCAAAGCTAGTGAAAGTTGCTGCTAGCCACCAAAGGGTTTTTCTTCTTCTTCTGAGGTGTGATACCAGGTCCAGGATTTTCTTAATGTGGTTGCATTTCCAGCTTATGCAGAGATGGATTCCCCAGGCCCTGAACACACACTATTGTACCCCTCAGCTAGCTCAAATAAACCATAATGAGCAAGGGATGAGAAAGCAGGTTGCGAGCTGGACAGCTACAAGTATCTTGTCCATGTTCTCCGGCCACAAAAAAGTGGGTTAAGTCCCCCAAAACTAGGTTAAGGCCGGGCATTGAACACCTCATTTGGTACTGTAGCAATAGTAGCATTCAAGGCAGCAAAAATACAGATGGCTTTCTTCTCAAAATGCTTTGCAAATTTGTCTCAGCCGTTCTCCAACTGCAATATATGACAGTTATTCCTACAACACTCCAAAAAGCTCTGAACAATTATTTAAGGATGCCATGGAAACAGCAAAATAAGTCTTTATAGCTTTCACTGCTATACACTCCAACATGTGTCTGGTTAACTTCATATGGAGCCTTACATCAGTGTTTCTCAACCAGTGTGCCTCCAGATGTTTTGGGACTACAACTCCCATCATCCCTAGCTAGCAAGACCAGTGGTCAGGAATGATGGGAGTTGTAGTCCCAAAACATCTGGAGGCACACTGGTTGAGAAACACTGCCTTACATCTCTTGCACTCTAGCTGTCATCCAGCCTGCTTCACTGCTGCAAGTACCCAATTTGAGATTAAAGTCTCAAGAGGACTGTTGGCAGCCTACTACAAAATGCCCCAGAGGAATCCATCAAATTCCATTAGGTCTCAGCTTCTCCAGGTAATGCCCAGGATGTCCCCTGTCTGAAAACCTGGAGACTTGCTACCAGTTTGAGCTGACAATACTGAGCAAGCTACCAACTGCCTGGGTGGAAGGCAACTTCCCATTCTCAGCCCAAAAACATTTTCTATTTTTAAAAAGCTGCCACATTCATTAGAAATGCAATACCGAATCTAAAAAAAAGCTTATAAATTTGCTGGCACTACCACTTTTCAACTGTACCTATATCGTCTGCAGGAAGTGTTGGCTGTGGACCTGCTCCTATAAAAAAAAGAGGGGGTGTTATTTATATATTTATTTATATCATGCTTTCCCCCCAGACACAGAGTCTAGGCAGCTTACAGATAAAATAGTACAGGTAACAGCTTTAAAAAGTCATGTAAAAACAATTAACACTAATATATGTGTCTCAGAGAGAGAGAGAGAGAGAGAGAGAGAGAGAGAGAGAGAGCGCGTTATTGAAATATAGATAATTACAATGAAAAAACCATAGCCCCAGCCCCACCAGTTCATAAAACATTGCATTGGAATTTATGAAAAGCAGTTTAGAAAATTCTAAAAGAAAGCAAAGAAAACTGGAAAGCTTGCCTGAATTTCCTATACAGTGGTACCTCGGCTTATGAACGACTTGACAACCAAATTTTTCAACTTACGAATGGGGCAAATGGAGGCTTACGAATTTCTTGACATCCAAACGTAAACCGCGGTGGTTTTAGATAGGGTTTTTTCAACTTACGAATTTTTAGATGGGGTTGCTTCGACTTACGAATTTTTTTGTTTCCAATGCATTCCTATGGGAAATCGCGTTTCCAATGGCGCTTTTCGACTTACGAATTTTTTGACCTACGAAGGTGCCATTGGAACGGATTAAATTCATAAGTCGAGGCACCACTGTACGATAAAAGACATGTCTTAGTACAAAAAAAAAAAATCTAATAAGTTACACAATTCACAGAAAGCCAGGCAGAGGTAAAGGACCCTCTAGCATCTAAAACAGTAAAAAGCCCACAAATAGGAAAGTAGCAAGAATAAGCAAATGAAGAAAATTAAGAAAAGAAGAGAAGAAGAAAAAGAAAAGAGAATAAAGGCCAGACCCTCTATCACAATTATATTTTAATTTTAAGGGTCATTTCATATCAAGTGATCCAACTTTTTTACCTCATGTCATCCAATTTGTTTCATATTTTGTACACCTATTGAATGATCAAAACTAAGTTTCAATCTTTTTTTAAAATCTCATCTTGTTTCTGAGTTATGAGGGTTTGAAATTTCAATAAATAGACAGTTTTGGCCTTGCTGAATAGCTGAACAACATTACAGTTCGAAAAGAAAAACAGAATGTGGGATCGGGCAAAGGAAATGGAATAGCTTGCTAAATTCTGAATAGGCACAGTTCAGAAGGAAGGCCACACACCACAACATTCTGTTACAGGTTGCTCTTATGGTGTATAATTCCAGTGTATCAAAACAACTGCAGCACTACCATGTACCCAAGTCTCACCACGAAATTCTTCAACTAAAATTAATCCTCTCTCTGATGTCTTATCTCTGTAAATATTGACAAGAGTCCATTTCCTCCACTCTGGTTCTAACCGTAAGCTTACTCCTTGCTCACTCACCACTTCTTGAAATGCATAAAACAATAACAGTAAAAAGCAATTGTTTACCTGCTCCGGGGTCTACGGCGTCCTCTTCTCCTGCATCATCTGCTCCTCCTCCTCCTGCAAATCCAGAGGGGGTTGGTGATGGTGGAAATAGTAACTGTGATCTGTAAGTCCTTGGCGAGACCTTGAAGTGCTTGCCAGTCAACTAATAAAGAGTTCACTGGTTCCAAGTCCTTCTTCCCAGGGCTCGCCTGACATTGTCCAAACAATAAAGTCTCTAACCACATCAGTTAACAAACATAGGTACATATGCTATAATGTTATTGTTTTAGTTAACATGTTTAAATTGTTATTAAGGAAATGTTATTTTTTAATTTTTCTCATTCCAATAAAGTACAGCAGAAAAGTTGCCCAAATATAAACAGTTAACTTATTAAACCTTACAATAATTTCATAATTAGTCTATGTATTTTGAATAGTATAACCAAATCAGTAATTTTTGATATAAACGGGAGAAACTACTCTGAAAATTTATTATTCCAAAAATGAAACCTTCATCTGGTTGCAAATTTTAAGATTATACCAGCAAAAATGAGTCTTTCTGTAAAAAAATGATTTAAATAAAGTCTTACTGACTAGTGAGTTGATTTAAATCAAATCCACCCTGCTTTTTCATAACTCACCTGTGCTAGAAGTTTTTTTGGGGGGGGAGGGACCTCCATCTGGATGGATGGTGGCAACATTGGTGGTAGAAAACAGAGGGGGCAAAGAAATAAGTATGTTGTGCAGTAAAGTAACTCTGACATTTATTTATTGAATTTATACCCTACCCTGTTTCTCATATTTTAAGACATACCCACAAAATAAGCCATAGCAGGATTTTTAAGCATTCAAGGAATATAAGCCATACCCCGAAAATAAGACATAGTGATAGGCGCAGCAGCAATGCCGGCCGCGGCAGGAGGAGGAAAAAAATAAGACATCCCTTGAAAATAAGCCATAGTGTGTGTTTTTTGAGGAAAAAATACATATAAGACATGTCTTATAATATGAGAAACACGGTATGCTTCCTCCCAAGAAACCCAATTAGGTGTAGTAAGATACTTACCCCTGACACATTTTGGAAAACGAGGAACCCATCCATGGCCAGGCCCACATGTACAAGTGTCGCTGCCCACCATAACGTATCCTGGATTACACACAAAAGTTACACGAACTCCATATCTATAAGGACGCTGAAGCTTTGTTGTCACTCTTCCATTTTGTATTTCAGGTTCACGTTCGCAAATGACCACTGAAAAGAGAAGAGCAATATTTAGAAATCTACCTGTTTATTAAACCATGACTGATTAAACTCTGCACAAGGACTTCACTATGGTTTATCTACTGCAAATAAATCACAGTCTGATGTTATTAGCATATAAACTTCAGTTTGTTGCAATTGTAGATTGGCATTAGAGGTGCAACTAGCATCTTTTTATTTAACTGTGGCTTGTTTGTCCATCTCACCTCAGACACTCACCAAGTTACAAAGGCAAGAAAGAAGAGCGGCTGGAAAACTAAGCAAACTTCAGAAAAACAAGCAAAGGTTTGCTTATTTGTCTGTGGGAGAATTCAAACTTTACTTGTGGTTTGTTTGGAGAGGCTGCCCTTGGTTTGGAGAGACTGCCTTATTGCAGTAAAAGGTAAAGGTAAAGGGACCCCTGACCGTTAGGTCCAGTCATGGACAACTCTGGGGTTTTGGCGCTCATCTCGCTTTACTGGCCGAGGGATTCGGCGTACAGCTTCCAGGTCATGTGGCTAGCATGACTAAGCTGCTTCTGGCGAACCAGAGCAGCATACGGAAACGCCGTTTACCATCCCACCAGAGCGGTACCTATCCACTTGCACTTTGATGTGCTTTCGAACTGGAGCAGTGACCGAGCAATGGGAGCTCACCCCGTTGCAGGGATTCGAACTGCCGACCTTCTGATTGGCAAGCCCTAGGATCTGTGGTTTAACCCGCAGTGCCACCTGCGTCCCCCTTATTGCAGTAGCTCCTCTAATGAAATGGGTCTCTACCAGATGCTGTGCTTGTATTGGAAGTAAATTCTTACCACACCGTTTTGGGGGTTTGGGGGGCATAAACTGCATAGGAGCAATTGGAAGTGGGCACACAAAAACTGATTTAATTCCTGCAGGCTTAAATTACCGTGTTTCCCCTTTTTTAAGACACCGTCTTATTCTCTTTTTTACTCAAAAAAAAAACACGGTGTCTTATTTTCAGGGGATGTCTTGTACCTTAAGGCCTCCTCGGAGGGGCCAGGCAGCTGGTTCGGGGTGCTGCTGGGTGCTCTGTGCGGCGCTGCAGCAGCAGCCAGTTCCAGGCACCAAGGCAGCAGGCCGCTGGCTCAGCGCTCCACCCGGCGCTGCCGGGCGCTCCTCTCTGCAGCGACCGGTTCCGATGGCGGGGCGGCAGGCAAAAGAAAAAAAAGGAAAAAAGGAGGCCAGGCCGCTGCGCTCCGCTCTGCAGCCGCCGGTTCCAGTGGCGGGGCGGCAGGCCGCCTCGGGCAGGCAAAAAAAAAAAAGAGACCAGGCTGCTGGCTCGGGCACTCCGTGCGCTCGCTGCTGCAGCAGCAGCCGGTTCCAGGCCCCTCTGGCTGGCTGGGTCCTGCTGGCTGGCTGGGGCGCTTGGCGGTCTCGTTCTACACGGCATGGAGGTATGCCTTATTTTCAGGGGGTGTCTTATATTTCACTAATGCTAAAAAATGCTGCCATGGCTTTTTTGACTTTTCTGACTATGTATTAAAAAGGGGGGAACACAGTAATTAACTGATCCATTTAAGCATATAATATCAATAAAAATGAATTATTTATTCTTCAAGTCTTCAGAGATAGGAACTATCAAAGTGATGTACAAGGAGATAAAATCAGATAAGATATAAAAGACTAATCTCTAGAAACAATAACATCATTCCAGCAAGTATAAAATTAAAATTGGCTGAGTTGCACTTTAGGGAAAGCTTTCTGGAAATTGCTAAGAACTATGTAAAGCCCTATACAATTCTGGGATCAGGTTTCCCAATGCCTCAGATTTTTATGTTAAATGGTGTGGATCCACTTAGTACGTTCGGAACCTGCCTTCCTAGATCTGCTTAGTTACAGAAGCTATTTCACTAAAGTATTCGTGACCCACTGAATATTTTTCTTAAACAACCACCACATCTATGCAGGCTATTCCTAATCAGGCTGATATATGGCATATAGTATTATGCCAATATACTGTGCGTAAAGTTAGCTCATTATATACTGACTACTTCATTTGAATGCAAGATTTATTTAGTATAGATACTGCACAGAGTTCTTGGAATGTAGAAAGCCAAACCAAGTCCAAATGAAATTAATCAAATAAATTGCTCACAAATAATCTAATTTCCTTTGTTCTCAGTGGGAAACAATAGTGGTTATATTGATTGGATTAGATTAGACCATAAACTCTCAAACTGACTCAGGTTAAAACAAGAAACTCATTGAAGGGGCAATACTATTCAATCTCCTACATGGAATCATTTGCAATCCCACTGAATACCTCACAGGTTAAACAGCAGCAGCACAGTGTTTAGCAGATGGCAAAGTTAGCTCCTTCTAACAAGAATTCCATTCACCAGCCATTGTACACAAATTACATTAACATAGTACATCAAAGATACCAAACATAATCTCCAATACCTTTACATTTAGGTGGAGCTGGGAGCCACACTCCAGAAGTACTAGTTAGAGAATCTGAACATGTACTAGTCGGGCTTCCAATAAGGGAGAAATTTGTATTACAAGTGTATGTCACTGTTGAGCCATAGAAATACTCTTGATGAGGTTGACCACTGTGTGAGCCAAAGAGAATGGTTGGAGGGTCGTAACATCGGATTCCTGGGGATCAAAAGCAACATTAACAACAGTTCAGTAGGACTACAATTGCAAAAGCATCTCTGTTAGGAGTGTATTTGGACCAAAGTTATTTTCACTTAAATGATGTTCCACTTTATGAAATAATCTTTTGATAATTCAAGGCCTGAGCATCCATTTTAACTGTCACCCAAACACTGAACCAAAGTGGACTGCTGTGAAGGTATTACAACCTCCTCAAAAGCAAACTGGATCTTCTGTGACGTAAGCTGGACTTGAAACTTCACAGAGGGAGCTGTCAAAGCCCCAGTGCCACCTCCAGAGCAAGGAATGTTCTGGAAAAAAGAGTTATCAGGAAAGATGTTCAAAAGCTTAAACAAAGGGCACACACCCAAAATGGCTGATGGTAGCAGTAAAGTCAACCTCAACTGAGTATTCAGCTGCCACATGGTTGCTTGGTGGGGAAAATTCAGGCTCCTCAAGCCATTGCTAAGTGTTAAGCACCCAGGCCAAAAGGTGAGCCCAAGAAACACAGGTCAAAAATGTTCGGTTTCTGATAATTGGTTCTCATGGGAAACTTACAGATTCTTGCTTCACACAATTAACTCAAGGCAGTGTCAATTTACTCTTGGCAGGAAGCCAAGGTCTGCCTGGCCTGGCAACAGCTCTCTGATTGGTTAATGACCAGCACTGAACTCTGTTATCTAGGAATGCTAGCACAGTTGTTCCTTGTTGGGTGTTAGGAGTAGGAGTGCTGCGTGTGGTTGGAGAGAGAGAGAGGATTTATTTTGCTTTGCTTTGTATGCAGAAACTCTGCTGGTTTTATTTTCTTTTAATAAATCCTGTAAATAGTTACTCTGCGTCTAGCCGACTAGTCATTTCCACCTCACCCAGCTTCTGCGCTGTGCAGGAAAACTCTGCTACATTTGGGCTAAAGCCACTAGAGCTATGCCTGACACTTCAAAATTCTAAGAAAAAATGTTGAGGCATTATGGAATTTGCTGTAGTCAAATTTGTTTTAATTTATTTAATTCATTTTTATTTAATTGAATTCATTTAATTCATATTACATTTTATCCCACCTTTCCTCCAAGTTCAACGTGGCATACATGGTTCTCTGCCCCCTTTTACGAGGTCGCCACAGAGATGACGACCTTCTGGTGCTCCCCAAACTAACCCCTTTCACCAGTGGCTCAGTGAGCAGAATGTGGGATTAGTGCTGTGTGCATGTTCTATATGTGCTGCTTTACTCCCTTAGATCCTCTTGTCTGAATAAGCATAATGAAGCAACATTGCTTGCACTACTTCCACTAAAATACTAGATTAAACGGAACAAATCCTTTCTGTTCCGAGAAACATTGAAAAGTGGCTTAATGATCAGGCTGTTATGATTCCTGGTGGAGCATATCCATTTGTAGGGAATGGCAGAGGTTTGAATGACTTCAACGATTCCTTATGTACCCAACTCTTCCTTGATCTAATACCACTGTATATCAGTTCCCATTTATGTGTGAGTTTGCAAACAAATGGGTTATTTGAGAACACCAATTTCCTGCTCTGGGGAAAGCTGCAAATGAAGTCAGCTAGTTGGCAACAATCATGATCGTGAGTATATTGAGCATGAGCAGAAAGCATCCTGAATTCTGTATATTGGTTGAGGAGACTTACACTTTTGCAATAAACAGAGTCACACAGTAGCACGTTGAGTTTAAATTAAATAAATTCAAATTAACAATTCATCTTACGATGGCAAAATGGAGGTGATTTATGCCATTCAAGTTTGTCGCCTACTTCCACACATTGAAGAGTCTTTTCGCCTACCAATTTGTACCTAAAGGGAAAGAGAAATCTTTTATTTTAGTGAATTGGGTTAAAAAGTGTGTGAAGAGAACATATCTTTAAATACAGTAAACTTGGTTTATTCAGATTATTTATATCCCATCCTACAGAGTCGCTACTCTGCTAGTTGACAGAAACAGAAAAAAATTAAACTAACCACCACCAGTTCAAAAGCAGTTAGAAACAACACAACAGCAATAATAAAAACAGTAGGATTGAAGCCAGTTCAAATAACACTGAATGAGAGCTGGTAAAGCGGTCTTTACTTTCTGCTAAAACAATGTGAAAATGGGGCAAGGGAAACTTCCTGGGGAGAGGATTCTATAGGTGGAGCAGTGCAACTGAAAAAGCCCTTTCTCTGGGTGCTGTCAGTCTAGGTTGAGACAAGCTAGCAATTTAATTTAATTTAATTCCAGATACAGTGGTACCTCAGGTTACAAACTTAATTGGTTCCGGAGGTCCGTTCTGAACCCGAAACTGTTCTTAACCTGAGGCACGCTTTCGCTAATGGGGCCTCCCGCCGCCACCACGCCACCGGCAAACAATTTCCGTTCTCATCCTGGGGCAAAGTTTGTAACCCGAGGTACTACTTCCGGGTTAGCGGAGTTTGTAACCCGGAACGTTTGTAACCTGAGGTACAACTGTAAAGGAATTATCTTTTTGTTAAAGAGTATAGGCTATGGGGAGAAATAGAAGATAAATGGATGGGAAAGTAATTTTGGATTTGGAATATTCAATGATTGATAGAATGTGGATAGTTGATGTTTTTTAGATTAGAAACAAGATTAGGGTAAGTTGTTAATGTTAAAATGTGATAGAATGATATAAGAAATAATATGAAAACTGCTTAATTTGGATTTAAAAATGGACCCAGTATGGGGGGAATCGACAATGTTAACTAAAAAATGAGAGTAAGAATATGGTTTGCTTTTTATGTTTTGTATTTTCTGTATTTTTTTCCTGTTTTTGTAATTTTGTTTTTGTTTGCATTTTTTTTGTTTGGTTAATGTTGGGAAAATCAATAAAAATCATTTGGGGGAAAAAAGAATTAATGTCAAAAACCTAGCCTAATATTTTAACAATTAATATGTCTCTGTCACTTCCGGTTGGAACCGCGGAGCGCGAGCTGGCGAAAACGGGAGCTCTGTAACTCCCGACTTTTAGCTGGATAAAGGGAGGGTTCGCGAGGCAAAGCAACCCCTCGGAAAGGGTTGGGGAGGCGATCCCCACCCGATACGTCGGCGGTTCCCCACAAGGACCTCCCGGACACCTTCGTAACCTGTAGAAGGAGGGGGAGAGACCTGGAAACTGCGACAGGAAACTTTTCCAGCGCAAGCCGAAACCAGCAGCGCTCATGACGGTAAAAACCCTTTTTAAAAAAATAACCCCTACGACTACCCCGGGCGTGAACTAATAATTGAGACCTAAGAAAACAGCGTAGAGTCCCCCCCCCCGCAAGTTGGATTTCTTTGAGTGTGAGCTAAGGGAGAGCGGGGGAGCGGGAAGGAGCGAAGTGAAGAAAATCGCGTTTGCAAGGGACGTCGTCAGGGGAGAAACAAAGTGAATTTTAAAGTGGGGGAAGCAAGAATTTACTCTCAACAGGATCTGTCTGGGCTCCGATAGTCGTAAATTCCACACAATAAAAGATAGAACCAGTGTTTGATTTTGCAAACAAGAGTTAAAGGAGATCTCCTGAGAGAAAGAGACAAAGAGAGACAGATACCGTGTTGTTCTGAGGTTGGACTGTAAAGTGTGCAATTGAGAATAATATTTTAATAATTTTTATAAGCTGAAAAGTGCAGGAAGAAAATGGCGACGCTACATTAACAACTATGACTAAGCAGGCAGAGAAACAAAGAAGCCAGAAGTGACATTTGCAGTGCACAAGATTGAAGAGGAGAAAGGCTGAAAAGGGGAAAAAGTAACCCTTAATTGCTACACAGTGACACCAGGTGGACATTAAAGAGACAACAGACAGTTTCTGTTCTTTCAAGAACTGAAACAAGAGTGTCACTGTCTGTAAACTAAATAGCAATAAAGGCAGTGCAGTGAAAAAGATGGGAGACAGAGAAAGAGCAAAGAGACTAAATACAGCTAGCACCTCCCAGAGACGAGTATCCACAACTGAACATGAGATGGACCTCAGAGAACTGATTCTAAGTTTAAAGAGTGACATTGGTGACCTTACAGAAATTAAGAAAGACATGAATGAGAGACTCATAAGCCTGGAAGATAAAGTTGGGAAAATTGAAGAAAACTTGGAGTCTAATGATAAGGATAAACAGGAGATCAGAGACCAACTAACCAAAATGGAAGAAGCCTCTAGCAAGACAGAAGAAACAATCCAAGAGATGCAAAATAAAAATCAAACCCTCGAAAACTCACTGAAGAATTTTGCGAAAGAAAAGAGGGAAGGAAAGAAGGAAACTGAAAGTATAAAGAAAGATTTGGATGAGCAAAAAGCAACCTTGGAAGCATCTCTGGACGCCCTTGCTATGCTTCAGATGAAAATGGAGAAAATATTGAGATTCCGCAATATTCCGGAGGTGGCGAACGAGGACATCGAAAAAAGAATAATAACGGCTCTGGCGAAGTGGTTAGAGATGGAGGAACGGGAGATTGAAACCCGCGTGGACGAAATTTTTAGGATTAACTCCAAAAAAGCTAAGGCCAATAATTGGCCTGGAGACTGCCTGGTGTCTTTTACTACCATGTGGATACGGAGCAAGGTCTCAAGAACCAAGGGAAAAAAGAAGCTAGTGATGGACGAAACCGAAATAATCATACTGAAGGATATTCCTCCGAGACTGGTGCATAAGAGGAAAAGATATCACTTCTTAGCTAAGGCGTTGAGAGCAAAAAGAATCTTTTTCAAATGGGAGTATCCGGAAGGCATGGCCTTCGCTTTTAAAGGAAGATGGAGGAGATTCGATACCCCAGAGGCGGCAGACAGATTTTTTAGGACGTACTCCCAAGAATTGGAAGGAGATAAAGCAAAATCAATTAAAGAACAGCAAGCTAATACAAATGATGAAGAGGAGGACGAACACCTGAGCAGAGAGGAGGAGGAAGGGGAGGAGCAGAGGGAGGAGGAAAGAGAGGAGGGAGAAACAGAAGAATGAAAGATAGTTGGTTTGATATGATTAATTGTAAATATATCCATTAACCAACTTTGACTTTAACAGATACAGGAGCAGTTTGGGCCTCCTATCTAGTTTATTTTCCCCCCCATATAGCTCTCTTCCCTTTTTCTCCTCTTCTCTTATTTCCCCAAAGATCACTGCGTAAGAAATAATTTAGCTTTGTTTTCTCTTGCAACTGCTTAGCATAGTTAATTGAATATTAGTTCCTTTGAGTTTTTCCTTTTTTCTCTCTCTCATTTTTCTTAATTTTTCTCCCTACTCAGTCCCTTTTCCATTTTTTCTTCCCTCTTTTTCTTTTCTCTCTCTTTTCTACCCTTTCATTCTTCTTTTTACTGATTCCCCTTTTTCTTTTTCTTTTCTTTGGTTAGAACTATATCTTTTTCTTTTTTTAGAAATAAATACTACAGGAAATTTCAATAAAGTAAATATGAATCTGAAAATTATATCATGGAATTTAAATGGTTTAAATAACAAAAAGAAACGGAACAGGGTGGGACATTTATTTAAAAAGCAAAACTTCGATGTAATATGTATTCAAGAAACACATATAAACAAAAAGCATGTAAGGGTATTAAAAAATGAGAAATTGGGGAAGGAATTCGTTGCGGCAGATGAAAGAAAAAAAGAGGAGTAGTGCTTTATATCAAGGAAAAATGGAATCCAGAACTTTTATGGACAGATAAGGAAGGAAGAATAGTGATAGTGAAAACAACAATTGAAGGCGAGAAATGGGTTTGGGTGGGTCTATATGCCCCTAATGGGAGCAAGATAGCCTTCCTAGAAAAACTGGAAGCTCAATTAATGAATCAGATTGATGGCAAATATATAATAATGGGAGATATGAACGGGATTATTGATCCAGAATTTGATAAAAATGGGAACAAAGGAAGGAAAAGAGTAACAAAATTACCTAAAAAATTTATTGAATTGACAAGAAATTATAACCTATTGGACGCATGGAGATATAAGAATCCCATAAAAAAAGAATTTACTCATATATCAGCCCGCCATCAGACAGCTAGTAGAATTGATATGATATGGATATCCAAAGAATTAGCACTAAGAGTACAAAAGGTAGAAATTGGCCCCCAAACCATATCAGATCACAACCCAGTGACCATGATTTTAAAAGAAGGAAAAAAAGTAAATAACTGGAGGTTAAATGTATTTATGTTAAAAGACCCAAATATAATAAAAGAAGCAAATAAGAAACTTAAGGATTTCCTTGATCTGAATAATAATGGTGAGGTGGAATTAGCTACAGTTTGGGACGCAGGGAAGGCGTTTATGCGGGGGTATCTTATCCAGCAGAGCGCAATATTGAGGAAATTCGAAAGGTCAAAAAAAGAAAATCTTATGCAAGAAATTAAGAGAAAGGAAAAAATATTATATATGAAATACGATAAGCGGATAGAACAAGAATTGAAAATTTTAAGATCAGAATTTGAAAGAATAATTGATCAGGAGCTAGAAAGACAATTACAAATATGGAAATATAGGAATTTTGAATGGGCAAACAAGCCGAATAAATTATTGATCTGGCAAATTAAAAAAAGGAGAAATGAAAGAATAATAAATAGGATCAAATCGGGTGATAAATTTTTTGATAAATCAGAAGAGATTATGAAAGTATTTCAGAAATTCTTTGAAACATTATATAAAAAAGAAGAGATAAATGATCAAGAAATTGATGAGTTTTTAAAAATATATCAGTTGCCGCAAATCCCATTGGAAAAAATAAGATATTTGAATAGAGAAATAACACCCCTCGAAATAGGAGAGACAATAAAATCTATGAAAAAAGGAAAAGCTCCGGGACCGGACGGATTCCCAATAGAATATTATAAAATATTCCAAGAAACCTTGTTAACCCCACTTAAAGATTTAATGAATAATATATTGACAAAAGGAATCACCCCCAAAACTTGGACAGAAGCTCAAATTTTACTAATACCAAAATCAAAAACAGAGGTAGATTTGCCAGACAATTATAGACCAATCTAATTGCTAATAGATTAAATATTATATTGGAAGACCTAATACACAAAGATCAGGCCGGTTTTGTAAAAGGAAGATTTGCCAAAGATAATATTAGAAATATAGTGAATATCCTGGAATGCCTTGAGAATAGGAGAGATAAAGGAGCAGCTCTCCTGGCCATTGATGCGGAGAAGGCTTTTGATAGAATTTCCTGGAGGTTTATGATAAAAACAATAGAAAAATTAAAAATGGGAGAATATCTAGAAGGTGCAATAAAAGCAATATACAAGACGCAGGAAGCCAGTGTTTTAATAAATGGAAGACCAACTAAGAAAATAAATATAGAGAGAGGCACCAGACAAGGATGCCCTCTGTCGCCTATCCTCTTTATATTAACACTGGAAATTGTATTTAAAAATTTAAGAGAGGAAGAAAATATTAAAGGAATAGTAATTGGGGGGAAAAAGTTTAAAGTAAAGGCTTTCGCAGATGATATTATAATAACCACCGAAGATCCAATTCAAAGTATCCCTGCAGCTATAGAAAAAATTAAGGAATAAGGGAAGCTAGCAGGCTTGAAAATAAATTATGAGAAAACCAAAATGTTGGTGAAAAATTTGGAAAATAAAGAGATGCAGGAACTTCGGGAAAAAACAGGCCTAAAAATTGATAAAAGATTAAAATATCTAGGCATCCACACAACAATTAAAGGGATAGACCTGGTGCAAGAAAATTACAAAGAAATTTGGAAAAAAATAAAGAAAAATTTTGAAGTATGGAGTAAACTCAAATTATCAATTATGGGGCGAATCTCACTGATAAAAATGTGTGTGATTTCTAAAATGAATTTTCTTTTTCAAAATCTTCCAATTTTAGGAAAAGAAAAATTTTTTAGAGAATGGAGAAAAGATGTGGTAAGGTTCATTTGGAACGGGAAAAGACTGAGGGTCAATTATACAATTATGATTGATCATAGAAATAGGGGAGGCTTCGGCCTACCGGACCTCGAAACCTATCACGACGCTGCAGCCATCACTTGGATCAAAGACTGGATAGAGCTTAAGAACTCGGACCTCCTGGATTTGGAAGGCCAAGGGTTGCCATTTGGGTGGCATTTTTATTTAATGAAAGACAAGATAAGTAATAGGAATATTTTTATGTTCAACTTAATTAGAAAATCCCTATACTTAGTATGGCAAAAGTATAAAAGATATTTTGAACCTAAGACCCCTTGGTGGGTCTCACCATTAGAATTAGTCGCAGTTAGAAGAACAAACATGGAAAACACCTGGCCCACTTATAAAGTAATCTTGGAAGAAAGAGAAGGAACATTAAAGTTAAAGGATTATTCGGAATTAAAAAACTATTTGACCTCTTGGCTACAATATTTTCAAATAAACCAAAGATTGCAATTAGACAAAAAAATAGGATTCGAAAATAAAATATCAAAATTGGAAGAGATTCTATTGGTAAACCAAGATAAATATATAAAAAAATTGTATCAAATTATGTTACAATGGAAGAAAGAAAAGGAGATGACCAAAGATTATATGATTAAGTGGGGCCAAGACTTGGGAAAACCAATCCCAATACAAAAATGGGAGAACCTATGGAAACGCGACTCAAATTTTACACCTAATTACGATTTGAAAGAAAATATTCTAAAAATGCTAAATAGATGGCACCTGACGCCACTAAAATTGTCAAAAATTTATCCAGGGGTCAGTAATTTATGCTGGAGGCGCAATAAGGAAATTGGCTCATTTATCCATATATGGTGGAATTGCAGCATAATCAAGGGATTTTGGGAAATGTTATACAAAGAATTAAAAAAAATATTGAAATATTCCATTAAGAAAAGTCCGGAAATGTTCCTTTTGGGAATGTTACCGGAGGATGTTAAACCTAAGGATAGGTGCATAATAAGTTATGCAGTAGCAGCTGCTAGGCTGCTAGTTGCAAAAAATTGGAAAACTTTGGTAATTCCCAGCAGAGAGGACTGGCAAATCAAGGTATTACAATATTATAGATTAGCGACAAGATATGAAGAACTCAAAGGAACAGATTCAGAAACAATCATAAAAACATGGAAACCATTCATTAATTATATAAAAGATAAAGTGGAGAACCCAAACCTGATCTCAGATACTTAAAGGCTCTATCATAGGTATAAGTATAATTGTAAATGGTTTACATTTATATGTCATTGATAGTTTTGTGTAACATGATTGGTAGTGTGTAATATCTTATATGGAATCTAGGGAGGAGCCCAGTACAGGATGGGAAGTCATGAGGGAGGAGGGGTAGGGAGGGGGGAAAGATGGGAGGGCTGGGGAGGGGAAAAGAACAACCACACGACAATGTATCGTTGATGTATATTTTTCTTTTAATCATTTGTATATCTTTGAAACCAATAAAGATTTGTTTTTTAAAAAAATGTCTCTGTCATGAGCCCCTCCCAGGAGTTCTAAACAAAGCCAAGAAGGTACAAAAAGTGACCTACAACTCACCCCTCAATACAGCCTAGAGTTATTTCATCACCTAGCCGCCTTTCGCTTGGTATTACTACTCTGCCATTTGCTATATTTACAGGAGGACATCGCCTTCCTAACAGGAAAATCAAAACAAGCATTAACACATGTAGCCTTGATTTCTTTAAAAAATAAAATGAAAAGGGTACACTACAGACACCAAAGCCACCGCCAGGCGACCTGTTCGTTTGCGGAGAGGTTATATGGCCTTGTGTCAAAAAAATTTTTCTCAGTATCTCCAGTGCATTTCCCTGTCACATTCTTTACTGCAAAATGTCCAGATTTTTTATTTTTTATTTTAAAAATAAAGATTTGGTGCACAAGAGAACCAAATACGCTTCAACGGTGCTAGCTGAATTTGTTGGTATTTAATTGAATCCCACCTGCAATATAGAGACAGTCTGAAAGTATCCTTGGAAATACTATATTCACTAAAGGATAATTCAATATCCTGTTTTACTGGTGGTTCACAATAATGAATCTTTAGGGATGGATGCAGACATTAGTGTTCTTTGTTTTCTCCTTCATGAGTTGAAAGCAGTTGAGAGACCATTTCTTGCTTTATGTACACTTATCTCTTTGTTGCCTCTGGCATACAGATGTTCAAAGTTTTTGGACTGCTACTGCTGACAGTATCCAGTATCAAAAAGATGACAGCTGAAATCATTAAAAACTCTATTTTGTTTACTACAACGTTGTAATATTTCCTCCAAACAGGCTATTGCTCTCTTCTTGTTTCTTAAAAGCACTGTGTGTCTACAGACCCAAGGGCATTCACCAATTTAGTTCATCATTAGGAGGAGTGATGCTCAGAATATTACATCTCCCCAATTTAAGTCTCCAATGTTCTATAAAAGAAAAGCTTCCGTTATTATTTTCTATATTTTTGAAGTCTCTGGATCTCCTCTAGGCCTCAAACAAGATATCTGATCTAAGATGGCAGTTCAAGAGTTTTAAATATTCAGTTAATTAAGTGAAACTTACCTTGACAAAACCTAGGATTTTCTATTGACCATTTTGAAGTGTCAAGACATGTAAGAAAAAGAGTCTCTCCAGGAATAGGCTCATAACCTGCAATGCAACGGTAGCGCAAAACAGTCCCAGCAGGATAACTGTCTTTTGGATCCCCGCTCCTTAGGGTAGCATTGGCTACATGTGGATGGGTGCAATCACTTGGAAATAAAAATTCAGAGGAAGTTCTGAAGCTATAGGAGAGAAGGCAAGGTTCATTGGAGTGGGGTAGATAATTCGTAAATCTCTATGACATTTTCCTTTACTGGGATTTATAGGCCCATGTTCCAATAGACTCTGGGAGTTCATTTGCAGAGCACAGCTGGAACAAGACGGGCAGCAGTAAGACTTATAGAGTAATCATAACTATGTCTCTTCAGGTGTAAGCTCTATTGAATTGTAAGGGGCTTGTTCACAGATAAGTGAGGCTCAGATGGAAGCCTTATCTACCACCTACTACCCACATGGAAAAAAAGAGGTTGCCTTTTCATCTAAACAAACTTGTGAGAACCACATGGGTGGCATACCTGCTACCAGCATCTAATGCTTAACAGGAGACAGAGGGAGAAAGATACAAACAGCAGCAGCAACTGAAGGATTGTCTCCTTCCCCATGATGGAGCCATTCCTTTGAGAAAGAATCTGTGTGAGACAAACTATGGCAGACACAACACCAGGCACCTGCTGCTCCTGGGCTGGGTTTCTTTTAAATGTTGTTCATTATGAATGCTGCAAGCCACCAACTTCAGTTGAATGCTGAAATACACAGTAAATATTTTATGTAGTAGATTTAAATTCCAAACCAGTGGCTATAGAGCAATGATCCTGTGTTAAATGACAACTAATTTTTTTTTTTATGTTGACCTACCATAATGGGGGGGGGGTACATTCTGGAACACAAAAAAGCAGCACTAGATCTTTTAAGACCCATGCAGCTGCTGCTGTGCTGTCTTCCTTTCCTTGTTTAACATCTGTTTTAAAATAAGACATGGTGTCACATTTTCACTCTGCATTGTGCCACCCTACTTCTCACTATTGCAGGACAATACTGTGGTGACTTGTGGACTGTGAAGCAGGACCGCAAATAACTAGAAATAAATTTCACTCCGAGTCCTCCTGAACACAGGTAACCACACATAATTGTGCCTACTTTCAGACTGTACTGCAAACTCAAGCAACTTCTCAAACAACAACTGACCACAGTACCAGGGAGCTCCATAACATTGTTTGGAACACTCCAAAGAGATTGTGTCTACAGCCCCTTGCCTCTTGCCATCCAAGAAGCTATAAGGTTTGCACTTCACTCAGTTGTGTTCTGCACTAGTTGCCACTTCCAGAGCAATCCCAAGGCAAGCCCACACAAAGCATATGACAGCACTCCAGATGTGAGGTCGCCAATGTGCGATCCACAGAGGTGAGATCCTATCCATGTAAGAGCATAGTTGGGGCACTAGCCAAAGCTCGTGAAAGACGCTGCTAGCCACCAAAGGGTTTTTCTTCTTCTTCTAATGATAATGCCAAAAGGAGTACTCATTGTCTGGCGGCAGTGATGGCTTGGATGAGGGCAAACAACTTGAAGCTGAATCCAGGGAAGACTGAGTTGTGATACCAGGTCCAGGATTTTCTTCATGGGGTTTCATTACCAGCTTATGCAGAGATGGATTCACCAGGCCCTGAACACACTCTATTGTACCCCTCAGCTAGCTCAAATAAACCATAATGAGCAAGGATTGAGAAAGCAGGTTGCGAGTTAGACAGTGACAAGGATCTTGTCCATGTCCTCAGGACACAAAAATGAAAGTGGTCCCAAAAAACTGGGTTACGGCTAGGCATTGAACACCTCATTTGGTACTGTAGCAATAGTAGCATTCAAGGCAGGAAAAATACAGGTGGCTTTCTTCTCAAAATGCTTTAAAAATTGTCTCAGCCGTTCTCCAACTGCAATATATGACAGTTATTCCTACAACACTCCAAAAAGCTCTGAACAATTATTTAAGGATGCCATGGAAACAGCAAAATAAGCCTTTGTAGCTTTCACTGCCATACACTCCAACATGTGTCTGGTTAACTTCATATGGAGCCTTACATCTCTTGCACTCTAGTTGTCATCCAGCCTGCTACACTGCTGCAAGTACCAGAGAAAACCAGGGAGTAAAGTGGGCTCAACAGTGCCAGAGAAGGCACCCAGGGGCAATTATGTCAAAAGCCCGCTGTATCTCCCTATTCCAATGTGAGATTAAGGTCTCAGGAGGACTGTTGGCTGCCCACTACAAAATGCCCCAGAGAAATCCATCAAATTCCATGAAGTTGTGGGAGGGGGGGCAATCAGATTAATGAGTCCTCCCCAATGCAGAGGAAGGGTAGTCCCATAAGACTGAATCTAAAAACAAGCTTATACATTTGCTGGCACTACCACCTTTTCAATTGTACCTGTATCGTCTGGAGGAAGAGTTGTCTGTAGACCTGCTCCTATAAAAAAAGAGGAGGTTGTTATGTTTATATTTATTTATATCCTGCTTTTCCCCCAGACACGGAGTCTAGGCAGCTTACAGATAAAATAGTAACAGCTTTAAAAAGACATGTAAAAACAATTAACACTAATACAGTCATACCTCGACACCCAAACGCTTCGACTTCCGAAGGTTTCGACAACCACCGGAAGGACAATACTGGGAGCAGAAAGATATCAGACCATATGTTGTGCTTAGTTGACAAGTTGAAAAACAAAATTACTTCTCACTGTTGCAGGACAATCCTGGGAGCAGAAAGATACCACCATATGTTGTGCTTCGAAGTTGTAAAAAAAAATTTAAAAAAATCCTTCCAGTAGCACCTTAGAGACCAACTAAGTTTGTATGAGCTTTCGTGTGCATGCACACTTCTTCAGTTGAAGGAAGAGATGGAAACAAAGAGAGGGTGCTAATTCAAGGTGGTTATATTACTCTAACTTGAGTGGTGTTAGAAACCCTGAAGATATAAAGAACACAACTGCAATTCTATACTATACAATTTTTTGGTAGTTTTTATGAAGAAATCCTCTACTTTGACTTATGGATGACACTGCCACACAATATTACTATTTGTAATATACTAAGTTCAAAACTATGAATAATTGTATAAATGTTAGCTCTGTGTAAATGATGAAAGGAGAGAACAGGTCAAATTATTCATGGCTATCTTAAATAAACAGGACTTAAAATAGCAGATTAAGTAATAGAGCAGTCTCAGAAAGATGACACTGCAGAACAATCTTCCTTGGAAGAATACCACATTTCAGGACAGTGGTGCCCATTTGCTTAAAGGTACCTCAGTAAGGCTGGAAGGTGATCCAACATGCCATGCTAGAATCGTAGTAACCATTGGGGGTAAAAAAAGCTCAGAAGGCAAAGGAACAAAATGAATCTTCCATAATGGCCGTTCCATCCATTCCTCTGTACAAGTAGAATGACCATCCAGTTAGAGCAACTACCTTTGATAATTATACATTGGTACCTTGGTTCTCAAATGCCGAAAACCCAGAAGTGTTCTGGTTTTTGAACGTTTTACAGAAGCCGAACATTCAATGTGGATGTCAGCTATTGTTTCCGGGGCGCCTACAACCATCAGAAGCTGCACCTTGGTTTTCAAACATTTCAGAAGTAAAATGGACTTCTGGAACAGATTAAGTTTTTCTATTTATTTTGTATTTTTGTTTTTGAGGCTTTTTCAGTTCATTTGTTGTTGTTTTTTACTGTTTGGAACTCAGTTAATTTACTGATTGATTGATTGATTGATTAATTGATTGTGTGACTGTGGAGATGGATATAAGCCCCCAATCCAAACAATGACTACCATCAGTTCAGGTAAGAAAATAATAATAATTTTAATTTTCATCATCTACAATAATGCCTTATTTATTTTATAGTACAGTACATTGATTATTGATTTTATTTTATGGATCAATGGTCTCAATAGATAGTAAAATTCATGTTAAATTGCTGTTTTATGGGTTGTTTTTAAATGTCTGGAATTGATTAATCTGTTTTGCATTACTTTCTATGGAAAAGTGCACCTTGGGTTTAGAACGCTTTGGTTTTGGAACAGACTTTCAGAATGGATTAAGTTTGAGAACCAAGGTACCACTGTATGTGTGAATGTGTTGCATTTTTGAGAGATCTTGAGTAGAGGAAATTAATAAAGAATTTTGCAAATGCTTACAAAGTCCATGTTTTCTTCCTCCAATCCTGGGTTGCATTCATGACAAATCCCCAACCAATATTCTAGCTCATCGGAAACCTTGCCTGTGACCTTTTGGTTGGTCCTAACAAAAATAGGCTATGGCCTTTAGCTTTTCAAGAAGATAGGTTATCTACAACAACCGCATTTACACTCACTGCCTAACACTTTGCTTTTCCTGTTATAGGATGTTTTGCAGGCGATACGGTATATCTTGACACCCTTAAATTTTAGTGAAATTTGATGCACCAGATTTACATGTTTTGAAGGAACTGTCAGTATCGTCTGGAATGCTAGGTAACTGTCTCACTACCACATCAAGTCCATGCAATAAAAATGGTATTCAAAGAGGATGAAAAAGAAAAAGAGCACATCGTGGATATGTGCTGGACAGGCCTGGTGTTTGTCTACTCTTTACTATTTGTCTGCTGTTTACTGCAGTGTTCAAATCAAAGTATGTTGTGAATACACTGGATTGACAGCACAAGTCTTTGCATCAGATGGGCAGGCTTTGGTAATGCTGCATTAACAGCCCTCTGCATGTTCCAGAGCTGAAAGCTACAATCTAGCACTTCCTGGCAACCTATCTTAGTACAGTACAGTACAGTACTGACATTGCAATTCAAATAGTGTGTGTGCACTGAATCATGTAAACATTTACATGCCCCTCCACCAATATTTTATTCAAGTTGGCACTCCTGGCCTAGGAACATGTCAAGAGTCAGGCATCCAGCATGGTTAAAGGTCTTACGAAGCGCAATAGAAAGAGGATGCTTAGCCTTGGAAGATGAACGATTTAAGGGGAGAAGTGGCGGCTGTTTCCACATATCTGAAGTGCTGTCACAGCCGAAGGCGGAGCAGATCTTTGTTGCCACAGAAGGCAGAATAAGAACAAACACGTGGAAATGAAAAGAGAGCAAATTTCAGGTAAACACAGGCAGGCTCCAAGTTCCCTCCTGCCCTGGACGCGGGAATTGCCTTCCTTCGCCATCCCCGAGAAAGCCTTGCTTCGCCCTCGGACATGATCCGTCTCTGGAGGGAGGCGGGGCGCCTCCCATTTGACAGAAGAACAGACGGGCATCCCGAAGCCACCTCACCTCACCGTGAACTCTGGACAGCGAGGAAAACAGCAGCAGCAGCGGCGGCAGCGGCGGCAGCGGCGGAAGCGCCGACGGAAACCGCCCCCTGCCAGGGAAGCTGTTAAAAGGCGCCATCGCACGAGAGAGAGCACGGAGTCGGGGAAAGCGAAAGCGCCGCAGCTCCCTCCGCAGCGGAAAAGCAAAGCGACGGAGCGGACCCAGACAACGACTCTACACTAAGGGAGAGGCGGCGGCAGCGCTTTTCCGGCCAAGGGGCGTGAGCAGCGGCGTAGCCTCAGGAGATCCGCCGAGAGGAAGGCGGGGGGAGGAGCCACACGAGGAACCGCCTCCGCCGTTATTGGTTCCCGGTATTAGCTAACGCCCCAAGGCCGCCGCGCGCGTGCTGGTTGGAGGTTGCGGGCAAGAGCGCGCTCGGGATTGGCGGGTGGAAAAAGTGGGCGAAACCATAACTGATGGGGCAAGGCGCCCTGTCGTTTAGGTTGAAAGCCGCGTGGTGGGTCTGATCTCTTGACCCCTCAGGGGGAGAGATAACGGGCTCCGCACATGGCAGCCCAAGCTGGGTCGTGTGCGAGCTGCTCCTGGTGTTGGGACTGGGGGAATCTCGAGGGAGCTGACTTCATTCCCACAGAAGACGACCCCCTATTCCGCTCTCAGAACGGTTTAACAATCAAGCACAAAATCAAGCACAAAACAACCCCCCCACACACATACACAGCGCCGCAAATCCAACTTAATGATGTAATGTTGGCAAATACTGATCATTTTGCCTACCTAGGCCGTTATCTTTCAACAACAGCCAACATTGATGCTGAAACAACATTGCCTGAGGTCTGTGAGTGCAGCTTTCTCTCGATTGAGGACTCGGACATTCACAGGGAAAGCAACATGCTTGCTTACAAATCTATTGTACTACCAACTTTACTGCACACTTGTGAAACATGGACCACTTATAAATACACCTCCAGCTCCTTGAAAGATTCCATCCACGGTCTTTCCGGAAAATTTTACATATCACTTGGGAAGACAGACAAACAAATGTCAGTGTACAAGAAGAAGCAAATATAACCAGTGTCAAGGCAATGATTCTTCAACAGGAACTTCATTGGAATAGTCATGTCGTTCGGAGATGCTTGATTGTCGTTTTCCAAAGCAACTATTCTATTCCCAACTTAAGAATGGTAAGGTAATGTCAGTGGACAACAAAAGCTGTTTAAAGACACTCTCAATGCAAAATAGCACTGGGAGGGAAATAAGCGCCCCCTAAGTTTCAACACCTTTACCAACTACATATCCCATGACTGTCTGAATTTGTTGGCATCCATCTGCCTTCATGGTGAAGTCAAACTGCCTACGGCTTAGACAGCAAGACTAATGTGGCCCAAAGGAAGGCAGGGCACCAATTGGGCTGCAGCAGCTGCCGAAAGGAGCCATCCAACCATCTTAGGGACTACACTCCAGATTTGTGTAGTTACTAATGGCCTTTTCTTCCCAAAAACATTCTACAATGCAGCAGAGGTTTAGGATCAGAGATTTCCTTCTCCCGGATGGGCAACCTTCCCTTCTACAGCAGGTGCAGAAACTGCCTTATTGATCACTGGACCCACTATTGGTCTTGTCAACTCAATCTCCCAGAGCCTGTCTTCATATGCAGGGCAAATCCCCAACACACTGAGGGTTTGAGACTCATCAGCTACCCTAACCTGGTTTAGCCATCCAGCTAAAGCCATTTCCTGGATTGTGGATGTTGTCACATGCTGATAGCTTCTAGGAGCCACAGGTGAGAGCTAAGTGCAGAGTGCGGACCAAAGGTGAACAAATACCCCAGAAGGTTCACAACATGTCCCCCACCACAGGTATATCAACACTCCCATAAGACCCCACAAAAGTTCAAGCATGTACAAATTACCCCAATACTCCACCGCCCTGCCTTGGCCCCTAGAGTAATTACAGTACAGCCTCTCCCTCCCAATATTAATCTTGGAGAGAGGTCACACTCCACAGTCCACTTCCTGATGTCAGTAATCCACACCAAGGCAATCAAAGCCATGTCTATCCTATGACGAGGCCTGTAACCTGATTGAAATAGACCTGGGTAACTTCTCCAGAAACTCCTGGAGATGAGATGCCACCACACCTGGGATATTAGAAAATGGTCAATAATTATGCAATACAAGGACGGCCTTTTCAATAGAGGTCTAGATAGTTTAGATTTTTTCGACTTATGATTTTTTTTTATTCCCCCCCCATTGGCTTTGACTTAGAATTTTTTCGATTTACGAAGATTAAATTTGTAAGTTGAGGAACCACTGTACATCTGGTTAACTCCTCCAGAAACTCCTGGAGACAAGATGCCACCACACCTGGGATATTAGAAACTGGCCAATAACTATGCAATACAAGGACGGCCTTTTCAATAGAGGTCTTTTAACTGTCTCCCTTAGTCATGTTGGAACTTTGTTGTAAGGCGGCACTGACCATTCCCTTCACCCACCCAGCAAGTTCCCCATTGGTCTTTTTGATGAGCCAGAAAGAGCAAGGATCTAGTACACATGTGGTGGCTCTCACATTTCCAAGGATTCTGTCCACATCCTTGGACTGTACAAATTAAAATGTATCCAGTTTCAGCGAGACTGAACTCCACCAAGTAGTGAACGGACCATGACAATGTAGCTATAGAAAATTCCTCCACTCTAACATCACCATCATCCAATCCTTCACAGAAAACCAAATCCAGAGTGTGCCCAGGTGCATGAGAAGAGTCAGAAATTACTTGGGACAAACTCGTGTATCTGCCAGGGGAGCCTCAGCATGAATGTCAAACGTACACCAGTACAAGCTTGGAGGAGACCAGCACAAACCCCAAGACCTCCTTGGGGCTACAGCAACAGATTCCCTATTTTGTCCCAGTCACCCATCTTCAGATACACAAATTAAAACCCAGCAAACTGGGAGAAAGGGCACCTGGTCAGGGGAGATGCAACCATGATAGATCATTGCAGCTCTGCCTCCCCACCCCACTGATCTTGCCTCCTGCTGTACAGATAATTCCAGTGGCCAAAGCTGAGAGGGTACTCAACCACCAGTTCATCAAACCAGGTCTCTGTAATACAACCCAGGTCCAGGGGCATAACCAGCATCAAAATTAGGGGGGGCAAGGCCAAGGCACGGGAGGGGAGGGGCCACAGTGGGAATGTGGGCGGGGCTACATGGCCTGCACCTCCCAGCTCTTCCGAGAAGGTGGCCCCAGGCTCCCGGCGCGAAGCTCCAGAGGCGCGCGGGGAGCCTGAACTTGTGGCCACCTCCTCTGCGCCTCCCAGCTCTTACGAGGAGGCGGCCCCAGGGTCCCGCTCCCGGCACGAAGCTCCAGAGGCGCGTGGGGAACGTGAGCCTGTGGCTGCCTCCTCCGCTTATGCTCCCCGCGCTCCTCCGCTTATGCTCCCCGCTCCCGCTTAGCGCTCCTACGCTTACGCTCCCCACGCGCCTCTGGAGCTTCGCGCTGGGAGCAGGAGCCTGGGAGCAGGGCCATTTGTGTGATTTTTCCCTACCCTGTGCCGATCCATGACGTATCCCTGTGATTTCCCCACTCCTCCCCTCATTCCCTGGCTTACCCCTGTGATTGGCCCTTCATTTCCCCCCCATCCCTGTGAATCCCCCAACTCTGTCCTAATCCATGACCTATTATCCATGACCCCTTACCCCTGTGATTTCCCTTCTCTCCTCCGTCCAACCCCCCCCCCCCGGGTTATCCCTGTGAACCGTTCATTTTGCACACAATCATTCCCCCAATGCATGTTCTGTAAAATTTTGCCCTGTCCCAACCCTGAATCCCCCAACCACGTGTGTTATGTGAAATAACATTTATTCTACCCAAAGGCCCGGCCCTGTAAAAGGCCCATATTCAGTTGATTCTATGCTGCGGCCTAATCGCCCCCTCCCATCACCCACCCAGGCAGGCCCTTAAATCCACTCAGCCTACTCTGCAAAGCCGAGGTGAGATACTGTGGAGAGGGCAGGTTTCATCCCCGTGTCTCCCCCCACCCTGTTCTGACCCATTACCTATCCCTGCCCCCTATTTGGCCCCCCCACCCCCCAGTCAGGCCCCTACCTCCACTTGGCAATGTTGGGCCTTGTTGCTGCAAAAGGCCTGTTTTCAATTGGTTGCTGTGGAATTTTGTGATGTCATCTGGAGGTGTCTAATCATTATTTTAGGTATGAAAGGTTTGCTTTTTTGGAAAAAAAATTATGCTAGATCCCTCACTGATGGGCATGGAACGTTGTGGCCAAATTTGTTACATTACAGTTCAGCGGTTACAAAGAAAGGCTGTGACCTCTGCACACGCAATGCCTACATTTATATATATAGCGATTTCAGTTTATTTGTACACATTCTAAGATAAACAACATTCTCTATACATATTTAATCAATTTAAATAAATAAATAAATATGAACAATTTAGATTCTAAAAACAATGTATAATAAACAAATACCTTCATGAATAGAGCAAGCTTTAATGCAAACCACATGAAGCACTGCATTTGTCACTCTAATTGATTTTAATGGGAGAGTTATTTTCCTTGTTCCCACTGAAATTAAGGTGTTGAGAAAGTGTTCCTTGATTTTTTGGTTAAGGATGCAGAGCTTTTGTTTGCCTATGACACATATATGTGTCATAGGCATATATTACTGTTGTTTACACTTTTGAAAATCCTGTAAGTAAAGGCAGCTTTTAGAATTCTGCATGAGAAAGGCTTGAGGAAGTCAAAAGGTTGGTCAATTTTAACAGCTGCACTTGCTCCCTCCATTTCATGAGATGGACAAGATTATAGGAAACAAAATGTAACATTTCACATTTCCTACACGGAACCCATTATATCTTTCCATGGTTATTCCATGAAGGAATAATAATGCACCTTGCCAGGGTAAATATACAATCAGCTCTGCTTGGCTCTGTATTTGATTGAGTCACTTAAGAGACATTCTTCAAGGGAAGTTGGAACCCAGTTCTATGCAAAAGAAAGAGCAAATGATGACAGTTTTGTTGGGGCCCAGTACTGCTTCATGCTTCAAGTAGCTGAATAGCATGGGTGGGCAGTTTTTTTAATGAAAACTGCTTTGGCTTTCCACATAGTTCTTCCTTCAATTCTCATTTCCAGTTGTAGAGTAACAGCTCCAAATGTGCACTGTTAGGACATAACTGCAGAAGGCTACTCCAATTTGGAAACTTTGGGTTCCAATTCTGGCCCGGCAAATTCAGCAGGGCTAGTAGGAGGTTCAGGTTGTCTATTTAAAAAAAACAACACCTATATTTCGACCATTACATCATTTTGTTTAGTTTTCCTGTCAGGAAGGAGAAAAGCAACACACAAATACAATACATCTGCATTCCATTTCGTGTTACTCATTTTTTAAAAGTAATGCAAGTAACTGTCACACTGAAGCAGTAGCCATGCTGTTGCTTCTTGAGCAGGAAAATCAATTCCAGAAGCTACAGAAAAAGATGTAACGCACTGATTGTTAGCCACTGCGGGATATTAGAAGTAAAGCAGATTAGATAAACACAACAGATATAAGAGTGGGAGACTAGGGCTGGCTGATGTTAAGTTTTCAGCATCTCAATAAATCACCAGCCAGACATCACAGTCTGGCGATACACCGCGATGTTGAAACAAGCTGCACTGGCGAGACGTAGGGTGAAACTGAGGCAGTTCTCACTGCAGGAGCTGAGGCCCTTTCACCCTAGTGCCTTACAGGCTGGGGTCAATGCAGGTGGCCTCTGCCCTCTGCTTAGTTGGGGGCAGAAGGGCTCCCACCCCCCAACTGACCGATCCTCGATCCCTCAGCAGCATCAGGCTTTGCTCAGTTGCGGGATGGAAGAAGCCTCTCTTCCACTTGCTGAAGGGGAGGCAACCATGCATCTCACAGCCGGCCAGTTATAGTATCCCCCACCACGCCGCTGGCTTGCAAGAGCCAATGCTGGGCTGGGGGATCCTTTAACTGCTCAGCTGAGGGGAGCCCCCACCCCACCACCGGCTAATGTGAGCCAATGGCGGGATCAGATTATCCATCAAACTGCTCAGCTGAGGCAAGGTTAGCCACCACACTCCTCAGCTGAGCAGTTTAAAGATGCAGAGGGAGGAACTAGCTGTATCGGTGCCTCACTGATGCAGCTTGTTTATCCCTTTGTACCCTATGAGGGCAGAGTGGGATGGTGGTTTCACTCAGCGAGCGCTGCTAGCAGAGGGACTCAAGAGCAGTGGCAGTCTCACAAGTGATATATTGCTGAGGGAAGGCAACATTGTGGTTCACTCCTGATATCAATATATCGCCCAGGCCTATGGGAGACATACAGACTAACTATAGAAAAATAGTGACTTCTAACAGATTCCTCTTAGAGACCTGCCCTCCTCTCCACTGGGGTTGTTATTGCCTCTGAATCAAACAGAACTCTTGCCTCTGACAAAACAATCAGCATGCTTTGGTATCAAATCTGAATCCCACAAAAGTCTTAAAAGACATATGACCAAACTGTGACAGAAATCATTGCACTGAATATTGATAATGAGGAATTAATTACTGAATAATCCATGGAAACAGCTTAATTAGTGCTCACGAACTATGGGAAAATATATGGGTCATACCAAAACTGTAAAATCATGCATACGAAGCTACAACAAAAATGAACAGCCCTGGATACAAAAATAGAAAGAAAAGCCATGCAAAAGAAATGTGCAGAATAAGTTATTGTTGCAAATTGTTGGTTTAGATTATAGCACTGGCCTAGTTTCTTCTAGGGGAAAAAACCAAAACAAAACCTTACTGCCTTTAGATAGAACCGCTCAACAAATCCATTTTCTTACTGTATGTCTGAAAGCAAAAACCACAGACCACAAGTACACATTTGTAAAATAGACAGTAATATTTTATAACTTCATTTAATAGTAGATTTCAAGATTTTCAGGGCAAGAAGTCATTGTGAAGTCAGCATTGGGATAGACAGCTGATGTAAACTGAGAAATACCATTTCTGTCACATCAGAACACCAGTGCTGGAAATGGGATAAAATACTGACTAGCCGTTCTAGAATAATTACAGTGCTTTAGTTAGCTTTTATTCTGTGCTAGCAGATTAGTGCAACTGTTCAACAAAAAATGTGCAAGCCCTTTCTGAATACTAAGCACATGTATGCGGAAAGTGTGAGCAAGGTCGAAGTCAAGAAGCATATGGAAGCAACCAAGAAGGCTACAGAGAATCAGGGACAGCTTGTCTTGGGCTGACTCACCCAGTTTTCATGGAAGATCGGTATTTCCAAAATACAGAAACTAGAGCAAGCACAATTAAAACAGCCAGGATACATCCTTGAAGGGAAAAAAGAGAAAGAAAGAGAAAAATAGTACCAGTTAATATGACAAAGTAATTATTTTTCTGTTGAGGAAAAGCAATAGTATCAATGGAAGTCAGAAGACAGGTTCTAGTTAAAGGTACGTAGCCGTGTTGGTCTGGTATAGTCGAAACAAACAAACAAAAATCCTTCCAGTAGCACCTTAGAGACCAACTAAATTTCTCATTGGTATGAGCTTTCGTGTGTATCTGAAGAAGTGTGCATGCACACGAGAGCTCTTACAAATGAGAAATTTAGTTGGTCTCTAAGGTGCTGCTGGAAGGATTTTTTTTTATTATGTTTCAACAAGACAGGTTGTTACCTTGCAATGCTTTATTGACATTAAAGTCACTCTGGTGGATAAGTTCATATGCTACTGGGTACTGTAAGTCTCTAGACACATACGTACAGGGCCGTCTTAAGCATACCTGGCGCCCTGGTGCGACGGATCCCTCCGGCACCCCCGCCCCGCCATGTTTCCCAGTGTGCACAGGCCGGAGCCCTGTGCAACCCAGCCTGGTCGTAGGGCTGGCCCTGGGCCAGGGGGCGCTGCCCGCCCCCTGTTCCGACACCCCTGCGCACGGCGGAGGCGGCCCCAAGCCCGTGCGCCTCCGGAGAGCGGCCTGAAGCCACTGAACAGCTGAGAGGAACGCCTGGGGAGGCCTCCGCCGCGCCTCTCAGCGGGGGCAGCGGCGCCCCTGGTGGCCTGGCGCCCTGCGCCACCGGACCCGGGCCTAGAGATGGCCCTGCATACGTACCTCAAGCAGCAAGTCCACTGTACATCTGCAGTCACCCTTTTTGGGGCAGATGTGCAGTTGTCCTCAGAGATTGATTGCAGCAACGAGTTCTTCCTGCCCCTAACAAATGTCAACTCTGCAGACTGAGCAGCCCTAATGACAATCAAAGAGCAACTATCCAACCCAAGCAGTGTGTTAAGCTGAAGCAGAGTCACCAGGTTGCCCCCAAGATTGAAGGGGTTCCAGGATGCGTGTGATGTCACACATATCGCGTGTCATGCATGTGCAGCGGAGGAGAAAAAGCACTCTGAAGGAGCTGGCCATTAGCCCTGTGATGTGTCTCACACACACAGCCACCTCAACACTAGGCCCCTTATGGTTGGCATGCCTGAGCTTAAGACACCCTTACTCCTGAGGATTTTTTAAAAGCCCCAGTCACACCCGGTGCCAGAACATTAAAAGGCGCAGCATGGGGGAAGTCTGTGTTGAATTTGGAGACAGCTATGTACATTGCAGGAGCAAAGATAGTGGAGGAAGCATAGCTGGCCTCACCAGACAGACAGACAGACAGACAGACAGACAGACAAACAAACAAACAAACAAACAAACAAACAATACAAACAGAGGATATCTGTCTGTACCCTAAGGATATTTGATAAAGAATCAATATCTTCTCCAAGTAGGAGCCTTCAACATTTAAACCAAAACTGGAGAAAAAAGTAAAGGAAACACACATTACCACAAGGCATGAAAGTACAATAGCAGCGACTGTACACCCAAGTAACTTACTCTGTAATTACTTACCAACAATAATTGGGATGTTGTCAGTTTCTAGAATAGAAGAAAAGTGTGAGTTACAATTTGAGGCAATGTAATTGTTACAGATTGTAACTTGCTCTCTCTCTTTATATGCATGTATGCATTTGTGTGTGTCACACACTGAATAAAACATAGTACAACTAATAACTGGAGATAATCTATTCCAGTACACAATGGAAGACTGAATATAGAGATATTTCGCTGGAACCAAGAAATGGGTTTCCTACTATTAAAATTTTCACATATAGCGTTTTGTTTTGTGTGTTTTTTTTAAAAAAAATTAATTGATGTTACACATTAAAAAGAAAACATACATAATATCCGCCTTTTTCCCATCCACCATCCACAGGCCCCCTCCTGCCATGAGAAAGTCCGGTGAAGGTAGACAGTCGAAGGTGGTCCATTTCATGGTTGAGTGTGTACCCTCCCCCCCTCCCCTGCCCCAGAACCCCCCCCTGCCACCAGAGAGCTCCAGAGCAACAAGGAAGAAAGAAGGAGTATACCCACCCAACTATTTATCCAAATATACATTTAGAACCCCCACACCCCCCTCAGAAATGAAAAATATATAAAAAGAAAAAAGAAAGAAAAAGAAGGGGGGAGAAAAGAAAAAGAAAAACCATCATGTTCATTCATTATAATCACATTTTAGGGGCTTCCCCAACCTCCCCCCTACCCTGGTCTACATTTCCAATTCTCATTTAACAGATTTCTTATCATTATTCCCATTCTATTTAACCTTATTTTTTAACCTTATTTAATATTCTCATTTGCAAATCTTACCATAATTTCAACTAATCAGCCTTCTTTGTTTCCCCCTTACCTAATTTTTATCTCCAAAGACCTCCATCCCTTTTAGACCATTTATTCATTCCTAATTTTAATTAACTATATATCTATTGAACAATATACCTACTCCTCCTTTGGGACCCATTCACCCCCTTCAGTCCAGCAAGTTCCATAATCGACAGTCCAGTTTTCAAGCCTTTTAATCAATCCTAATAACAAATTTGCCATTCCTCCTTCATCCCACCCCCCTTTTCCAAAATTTAACCATCCAAACTTCCTTGTAGCCCCCTTGGGTTTTCCCACTTCTTTGTACTTCCATTTCCTTGTGGGTATCCTGGATTTCAAAAAATTCTATCCTTTCGACCAGTCCGAAAGCACCTTGTCCTTCCCCCAACATAGGGGGAATAAATTCCAAATCTTCTTGTTGAGCAGGTTCTTCGATTTCTTCCTCTTTCTTTTCCTGTTTAGTTTCATCTTGCTTTACAATGTCTTTGTCACTTGATACATTGTTTATTTTGTCTTCCTCTGCTGTTACACTGTTGGTGTCTTCCGACTGTAGAATTTGTCTCTGTTCTTGCAGCTGTAATTCCTCATAGTATAGTCCAATTCTCAGTTCCCACAGCTTTCTCAAAACATTTTGCTGGAACCCAGATGGATATACTTTTGTTGTCATTCTCAGACTCTTTCAAGGTCACTTGTCTTGGGAGTCAGGCAACAGTTATGTAGTTTCATCCACCATTTTGTACAAAACTGCCTGTCATATTTGTCACAGTTCTATTGCCCTGGATTTTTTTTTAAAAAATGTTTAATGTATAATACTTTCAAGTCTATACACTCTTTTCCTTCGTTTCTTTTTAATGAAACTTGTCAACTCGCTGGTCTGTCAGGGCTGATGAGTGGTACCGCGTTTTGAGTCTGCCATGTCTAATGCCCATTTCGTCCAACGTCCACAACAAACCCGGAAGTACTGGAACGGGTTACTTCCGGGTTTGCCGCTCGCGCATGCACAGAAGTGCTAAATCACACATGCACAGAAGCACAAACCGCTCCGCGCAGAGCAGCACTTGGTCGTGTGTCCTTTTTGTCTAGTGTCCTTGACTCTGGAACAGATCCCGGTCGCAAAACAGGGTACGACTGTACATTCCAAATCACTTACTTTAATGATTCAAATAATCCCAAAGCAGTTCATAGAATAAAATTCAATACTAAAAGGTTATAAACATATCAAGTAATGTAAGTATTAAAATATACATTAATTCTAAATAAAATAAAATAAACAGCAAACAATATACAATGTCAGAGATATACACAGAATCTGGAATAGAATAATATCTATATCTTTAAGTGTCTTATATCCATAAAACAATTGTAAAATGCTGTATATTCAAAATCAGTAGATAAAGTTAATATAGCAACACAGCTGAATCACCTCCCGAGGAAAGGCTAAGTGAATAGGCAAGCTTTAAGCAAGTGCCTAAATGACAAGACAGCTGGAGCCTGCCTGATGTTCACTTGAAGCACAATCCAAAGGGCAGGCGCTGCCACACTAAAGTCTCTGGTCTTGGACTTCCGGCCGATTGCGCGGCAATGGCGGGCGCCGTTCTCTTCAGCAGAGGGGAACGTGTGCTTCCGAGGCAAGGGGGGACTTCTTCAGCGCAGCGCCCCCCCAGAAGAAACCCCAAATTGAGCGTTTTGGGGACATGGATCCGGCAGACGCCAGAAGCGAGCTCCCCCCTCCCTCGGCTAGCCTATTTTTGGGCGGTGAGAGAGCAGGGGGTTTTGAGCTAACGCGGCGCATCAGAGCATAGCTGTCTTGGAGGCACGAAGCTGCGATCCTGCCAGGCAACAGCGATCGGTTTTTCCTAAAAACTGGAAAAAAATTGAAGACATTGGATACTGTGAGTAAAAGGAGAAATTTAAGAAACTTTTTTAGTAATTGGAATGAATTGGCCACAGGAGGAGATTCAATCAGGAAGTCGATCTCCCCCATTGAGAGGACCATAACGCAGTTAACTTGCCTATAGCCAGAAAAGTGAAAGGAATCTTTTAATTATCAAGGATTGGACTTAACACCTTCCCCCGGAGGCAGGGTAAAGGGGAGAAGGATTAAATTCATCAAACTCCCTGCAAAAATTCTTAATTTGGACCGGGGAAAATCCCCCTGGAAACTGAAATCGGGTCCCGGGAGGAAGCAGCGAGCCACCATTATGACATCACAATAGAAATGAATTTGTTTATCTCTTCGACACAGAACTGTCAATTGTGAAGAGAGAGTAAAACACAAGGCTGTGTATAAGAAATATGATATTGCTCTTTTCATAAATGGAAACAATAATTTTAAGATATGAAAAATAATTCTAAAATGAGAACTATAACCAGTTTGGACATAAACTCGGGTTTTGATGTTTTTGGAAATACAATCTGTTCAACTTCTTGCTCTGCTCTGTTCCCATGAACTCTGAGATGAATAAGATGACTGTAGCCACAACATCGCCTGCTGGCCTTGACTTTCAGAAGGATCTTTTGGAATTGGTTTTTGGACCTGAGAAATGAATTGCGGCAAAATAATTTATTGTTGCATAAAAGTAATACAGAATGGTGTGAAAGGAATCAGAATTGTCAGGATAGAGGGGAAAAGATTAACTCTAACAGAGAGTGAAGTTACGGAAGAGGAACAACCACCAGTCTTGGGCAGTGTAATCAAATTTTTTAAAAAGGAGGAAGATACATGGAACATGGGGAATAGATCATCTGTTTGATGCAAGGAGTCACCAAAGAAGAACCAGCATGGAGTAATGTCCTCCCAGTGAGAGAGGGAGAGCAGGATCCATACTGGGGTCAGAATATAAAGAGAATAAAAACTGAGAAAGGGCTGGAGAATGAAATTTTTGCTGAATGGTTTTGTACTACAGGCATTTGAAGAGCTGGGGAGGCATCAGGGGATGGTTGAGGAAGAATGGTGGGTAGGCTGGGACAGGGTCAGCAATGTTAAGTAGACAAAATATGATTGGAGAAGTTTTTCTTTGTTATGTTTTCTTTCTTTTCTTTGCCTTTGTTTCATATCTTGTTTTGAGTTTTTGTTTTGCTTTTTGTGATTCTGTATTTGGAAAAAGAATAAAAATTATTTGAAAAAATAAAATAAAAATAAAGTCTCTGGTCTTATTGCACGTAAGTTGAACCTCAGGAAGGACATGGCACTACTGAGAGTGTATCTCCTGAGGGTCAAAGTGTCCAAGCAGCAGTATAAAAGGTAAGGTGTTTCCTGGTTCCACGTTGTTCATGGCTGTACATGCCAATAACAAGACTTTAAACCTGGCTCATCAGCATATTGGCAGTCAGTGCAGCTTTCAGCACAGATGTTAGGTACTGTCCATGGGCACCTCCTTCAGCAGCTTTATAGGAGCATTCTTTACTAGCTACAAATTCTAAACCCAATATTAAAGAGACATAGCACATACCTTTGTAAACCAAGAAAAATTTAATAAAAATATTTTTTATAAAGGAAACCCCATACAGAGCATGTTGCCTGGACTACCATACTAAATTACCCAATAACTGTATTTATCACACCAGCTGAAGTCAAGAGAAGGGCACTCCTAGCCACTGAAGCCATTTGGCCCCCTGGTTACACAAATAGTGCCCCCAAGCTCCATACCTGCTTCTTTAGAGGGAGTCCAACCCCATTCAGAACAAGCAACTGAACTGTTTCCCAGTCTCAGGATCTGTTCACCTGCAGACTTGCCATCTTACCAGGTTTCACGCTCAGTTTATTAGCCATCATCGAGTCCACCACCATGCCAGGCACTGGGGATAAAATCATGCCCCAGGAAACCCCACAGGTGCCAGGGGGTCGAAGGGTACTTCCCCAGTGCTAATATTTGGAACAGTCCTGGGAGATAGGATTGGAGCCACTGTAAAACTGTGTCCCATACTCATCCTATGGAACCAATCCAGGAGGATATCAGGTTTGATGGTATCATCAAAGACAGTTCTTTTTATATCTTGCTTAACTGTATATACATAAGTTCCTTCACCTCATTATCCACTCTCTCCTATCTTTTATGTTGTCAACTCTTGGTCACAAAGCATCCTCTACCTGGAATTTATGTTTGAGATCAATTTTTTGTAAATATTCCCCTAGACACTCGCAATCACTCATTGTCTGTTAATCATATTGATTTCTTATTTTAGAATTGATTTCTTATTTCAAAAAGTAAAAACCAGTGGGGTTGTTTTTTTTTACAAAAACGCAAACAACAACAACAACAACAACAACAACAACAACAACAACAACAACAACAAAACCCACCATGCTATTTTTCGATTGACTTGCCTAAGATCCAGGACAAAGCACCACCTTTCAGAAATTCCCCCAGATGTCAATTCCACCTTTGAAATCCCGGTAATGTCTGGGAAAATCTGAATGTATGGCAGCCCTAGATAAGCTTACTGATGGATTCTCTGCTGTTATTAAAACATCGTTTGCAAAGGCGTTGATATATTCTCTGTCCTATCTGCAAACACAATCTCTCTAATCCACCAGGGTAACAACAGGGGTTTTTCCTGCTGTTATTCTGTCTCTCACAGCTACAATAAACCTACCATTAAAATTATGGACTGGTCATTTCTTTGTCAGAGGGCAAATGGGCAAATTTAGCAGGGGAATCAAATACTTCCCCCCTTCACTGTATGGCTTTCAAAAATGTCTGCAGTTGCTCTGCCACCATCATTTGCTCACCTTTTCCAAAAATCTTGTGATTGGTTTGCAGTTGTCACAAACTTTTCAATTTTATTTTATTTTTTTAAACATTTTTTAACTTTGTATGGTTTTACTGTATGGTTTTATTGCTGTAAACTGCTGGTTTATTTTTTGTGTTACAGAAGTATAATTTTTTTAAAATAAATAAACCACTGGGTCAGGTATTGGCTTCTTTAGGCGTGTCTTCTTTTAAGAGCAGTGGGGACCACCCCCTTGCATAAAGATCTGGAGCTTAACACACTCTATCACCTAGATTTAATTAGTCACTAGGGACAGAGATTGAGGGCACATGTACTTTGGTATATTACTGCAAGTACCTTGACCATGTCATCAGGCCACATCAACTGAAGTGATTTCACAGGGCAAGATGTGATATTGGATGCCATAGCCCAGGCATGGTCAACAGGTCGATTGTGATCTACTGGTAGATCCCCAGGTAGTTTCTGGTCGATCGCTGGTAGATTGTGGGTTCCTTAGTGACCACCAGCCTAAAAGAAAAGAAAGAGCTCCCCCCTAAAAAAAAAACACCCTCAAGAATAAATAAACCACTGGGTCAGGTATTGGCTTCTTTAGGCGTGTCTTCTTTTAAGAGCAGTGGGGACCACCCCCTTGCATAAAGATCTGGAGCTTAACACACTCTATCACCTAGATTTAATTAGTCACTAGGGACAGAGATTGAGGGCACATGTACTTTGGTATATTACTGCAAGTACCTTGACCATGTCATCAGGCCACATCAACTGAAGTGATTTCACAGGGCAAGATGTGATATTGGATGCCATAGCCCAGGCATGGTCAACAGGTCGATTGTGATCTACTGGTAGATCCCCAGGTAGTTTCTGGTCGATCGCTGGTAGATTGTGGGTTCCTTAGTGACCACCAGCCTAAAAGAAAAGAAAGAGCTCCCCCCTAAAAAAAAAACACCCTCAAGAACTCTTGTCTCTCCCCCACAAAAAAAGCTCAATAACCATGGGCAATTGCAGGGAGAGCTACTTCCCTCTTCCCGATACAGAGCTTACCAGTATGTGTGTGACTGTGTAAGTGCATTGCACAGAATGGCTGGATTGCTCTCCATCCCTCTTGCCTGCCTAGAGCTCCCCGGCTCCTCCTCCCTCATGCCGCAAGAGAGGGAGGGGTGTGTGTGAGTTTGCGTGCCTGCATGGGATGGCTCCGCTTTCCTCAGGAAGTAACAGGGCCCGAGTGAGTAGCTGGAGAAAAGTGGGAGACGCTACTCAGAGCCACTGGGAGCCAGCTAGAGAGAGAGAGAGAGAGAGGGAGAGAGAGAGAGAGAGAGAGAGAGAGGCGCTCTAGCTGGCTCCCAGCTGGGGGGGGGAGAGGTAGGTGGATGGGTGCCCCTAGCTGGCTCTCAGCTGGGGGGTGGGGGGAGAGAGAGAGAGGGAGGGAGGTGGATGGGTGCTGCTAGCTGGCTCCCAGCTGGGGGGTGGGGGAGAAAGAGAGAGAGGTGGATGGGTGCCCTTAGCTGTCTCTCAGCTGGGGGGTGGGAGAGAGGGGGGAGGGATGGGTGCTGCTAGCTGGCTCCCAGCTGGAGGGTGAGGGAGAAAGAGAGAGGTGGATGGGTGCCCTTAGCTGTCTCTCAGCTGGGGGGTGGGGGAGAAAGGGAGAGAGAGAGGTGGATGGGTGCTGCTAGCTGGCTCCCAGCTGGGGGTGGGGGAGAGAGAGAGAGAGGTGGATGGGTGCCCCTAGCTGTCTCTCAGCTGGGGGGTGGGAGACAGAGAGAGGGGGGGAGGGAGGTGGATGGGTTCTGCTAGCTCGCTCCCAGCTGGGGGGGGGGAAGAGAGAGAGGGAGGTGGATGGGTGCCCCTAGCTGGCTCTCAGCTGGGGAGAGAGAGAGAGAGGCGGATGGGTGCTGCTAGCTGGCTCTCAGCTGGGGCGTGGGAGAGAGAGGGGGGGAGGGAGGGAGGTGGATGGGTGCTGCTAGCTGGCTCCCAGCTGGGGGGTGAGGGAGAGAGAGAGAGGTGGATGGGTGCCCCTAGCTGGCTCTCAGCTGGGGAGGGAGAGAGAGAGAGGTGGATGGATGCTGCTAGTTGGCTCTCAGCTGGGGGGGGGTGAGGGAGAAAGAGAGAAAGAGAGAAAGAGAGAGGTGGATGGGTGCTGCTAGCTGGCTCCCAGCTGGGGGGTGAGGGAGAAAGAGAGAAAGAGAGAGAGAGAGAGGTGGATGGGTGCTGCTAGCTGGCTCCCAGCTGGGGGGTGGGGAGAGAGAGAGAGAGAGAGAGAGAGAGAGAGAGAGAGAGAGAGAAAGAAAGAAAGAAAGAAAGAGAGAGATAGAGGTGGATGGCTGACCTTACAATCAAAATTTTTGATCACTTTCCTAATATGCAGGACCATCTGGGAAAAAATTCTGACTTTGTTTTTCAAACAGAGAAGTATGTGGTTGAAATTGGTTCTGTTATTCTGGAGTTAGAAAAAAGATTTGGCGACTTCCAAAAAATTGAATTGTAGCGTACATGTCATTTCCATTCAAAGCTGATTTGGACATTTAAAAAAATGCTGGCATTATCAGTACAAATTACTCATGTTGCAAAATATCTTTGAAAATGAGATATTAACTCTGAAAAATGACATTTTTCTGAGGGCCCGTGCAGAAGAAGAATCATTTTGGAAGTTTGTGCTCAGACAGAAATTTCCAAATTTGAGAAGATGCAGTGAAATTTTACACTCATGTTTTGGTTCTACTTATTTGTGTGAAGCTGCATTTTCATATTTAAAAATGACAAAGAGTAAGCAACGTTCAAACATGACAAATGAGCACCTTAAGGATTCCCTGAAGCTGGTCCTGACACAGTACTTGCCTGATATCGAACAGTTGGTTACCAAAATGGTGATGCAGGTGTCACACTAACAATGGAAGAAGGCATGTATTTTTAAAAGAAATCTTGATAGGTAGGTTAACGGAGTGGGTAAAGGAGTTTGTGCGGCATACAGCTTTGTGAGTGCTTTTATGCAATTCTCTCCCAATAAATCTCTAAAAGTTTATGTTGTCCCCCGTAAGAAAAGTATTTGGGCAGTGCTCCCCCCAAAAAGGTGACCAAATCTGGTCACCCCCCCTTTCCTTCTCCCTAAAAAAGCTCAACAACTTTCAGTTGAACCCCGCCTGGTTTTAATTCTGAAAGTAGATCACAGTCTCTTGGGAGTTGGCCACCCCTGCATAGCCTATCAGTGTTTGAAAAAATAAAAAGGTTCTGACTTCCTTTGTCTCCTCAGCCTGGCCCCCGGCCCCTTGTCGGTATGAAAGAGTCCACAAGAAGAGGGTCCTTACAGAGTATTTTCTGCTTTTATTCTTAAAAAGCCTTCATCTGCAAAACGACTGACCAATTGTACACACATCAACAGTACCAGCTTTCTCTAACCAACCAACCCACCACAAACACCCAAACAGATCATCCTATATATACACAAGCATATTTGGGTGAAAGGTTGCATGAGTCATGTAGGCTTTGCCAATTCATTGTAGGCCGCTGACTCGTGCTGATTTGTTGTTGTTGTTTAGTCATTTAGTCGTGTCCGACTCTTTGTGACCCCATGGACCATAGCACGCCAGGCACTCCTGTCTTCCACTGCCTCCCGCAGTTTGGTCAAACTCATGTTCGTAGCTTCGAGAACACTGTCCAACCATCTTGTCCCCTGTCGTCCCCTTCTCCTAGTGCCCTCCATCTTTCCCAACATCAAGGTCTTTTCCAAGGATTCTTCTCTTCTCATGAGGTGGCCAAAGTATTGGAGCCTCAGCTTCAGGATCTGTCCTTCCAGTGAGCACTCAGGGCTGATTTCCTTAAGAATGGATAGGTTTTATCTTCTTGCAGTCCATGGGACTCTCAAGAGTCTCCTCCAGCACCATAATTCAAAAGCATCAATTCTTCGGCGATCAGCCTTCTTTATGGTCCAGCTCTCACTTCCATACATCACTACTGGGAAAACCATAGCTTTAACTATACGGACCTTTGTCGGCAAGGTGATGTCTCTGCTTTTTAGGATGCTGTCTAGGTTTGTCATTGCTTTTCTCCCAAGAAGCAGGCGTCTTTTAATTTCGTGCCTGCTGTCACCATCTGCAGTGATCAAGGAGCCCAAGAAAGTAAAATCTCTCACTGCCTCCATTTCTTCCCCTTCTATTTGCCAGGAGGTGATGGGACCAGTGGCCATGATCTTGTTTTTTTTGATGTTGAGCTTCAGACCATATTTTGCGCTTTCCTCTTTCACCCTCATTAAAAGGTTCTTTAATTCCTCCTCACTTTCTGCCATCAAGGTTGTGTCATCTGCATATCTGAGGTTGTTGATATTTCTTCCGGCAATCTTAATTCCGTTTTGGGATTCATCTAGTCCAGCCTTTCACATGATGAATTCTGCATATAGTCGTGCTGATTTAGTTCCTTTTAATTAAAGAAACAGCGGCTAATTTTAAAGCCGTGACATAGCCATGGCAATAAGTTGGCTCTGAAGGTGAGAGACTTTACTGTCAAAGTATTGTATGAAAATGAGGCAGCAGGCCTTTGAGGAGTCCAGCGGTGTGCCCTCCAGCGGCAACAGTGCACAGACCATCCTGAAGAGTTCTGTTGGTTGGTGGCTTGAGTTTACAGTACAGGCAGAAAGTAGGCACAACCTGTGTTCAGGAGGACTCGGAGTGAAATTTATCTCTAGTTATTTGCGGTCCTGTTTCATAGTCCACAAGTCACCACAGTACCAGGGAGCTCCATAGCATTGTTTGGAACACTCCGAAGAGATTGTGTCTACAGCCCCTTGCCTCTTGCCATCCAAGAAGTTCCTAACACATTGCTTGAGTGGCATACGAAAGATGAACAAACAAAGAATGTTATGATATTGTGGGCAAAGGATGTGGGACATAATATTCTGATGGAAGATTGGGAAAAATTATGGAAACAGAATTTGAAATTTACTGCGTGTAATCTTTAAAGAGAAAATATAATGAAAATGATGTATAGATGGTATCTTACACCAGTAAAATTAGCTAAGATCTATCATAATCATGATAACAAATGTTGGAAATGTAAGAAAGAGGAAGGATCTTTTCATCATATGTGGTGGACTTGCCCTCTAGTAAGGGGTTTCTGGGAGAAGATTTATAATTTATTAAAGAGAGTGTTGAAAAACACATTTATTAAGAAACCAGAATCCTTTCTATTGGGTAGAGTTGGAAAAGAGATTCCCAAGAAAAATGTAAAAAAAAATCTATATGTTACAACGGCGGCAAGAGTATTATTAGCTAAGAACGGGAAGACTCAAGAATTACCAACAGTGGATGATTGGCAAATGAAAATGATGGAGTACATGGAACTGGCTGAGATGACCGGGAGACTACGTGACCGGGGAGAAAAAGCGACAGAAGAAGAGTGGAAAGATTTTAAAGTTTATTTTAAAAAATATGGTAAAATTGTATATTGAGATTAGATTTATAAGTTTATAGAAACTGCGGGTTTGAGAATTATGTTAAATAATTTGATGTATGAGAGATCTGAATTTGCAAGTTGTTTTAAATAATGAATTGGAAATTGCTAAAGATGAATGAGAAATGAACCGCAGATAGAGCTCGAGGAAGTCCCCTCTTACAATGTTAAAGGAAAAGGAGTATGGTATTTTGATTTTTGTGTTTTTATTGTTATTTTTGTAATGTTATTTTTTCTTGTTATTTTTGTTTGTATTTGTTGTGTTTAAAGTGTTGTGTTTTGTTTTTGTAAAACCAATAAAAAATATTTAAAAAAGAAGAAGTTGCTAACACAGCTATAAGGTTTGCACTTCACTCAGTTGTGTTCTGCACTAGTTGCCACTTCCAGAGCAATCCCAAGGCAAGCCCACACAAATCATATGACAGCACTCCAGATGTGAGGTTGCCAATGTGCGATCCACAGAGGTGAGATCCTATCCATGTAAGAGCATAGTTGGGGCACTAGCCAAAGCTAGTGAAAGGTGCTGCTAGCCAGCAAAGGTTTTTTTCTTCTTCTTCTAATTATAATGCCAAAAGGAAGACTCATTGTCTGGAGGCAGTGATGGCTTGGATGAGGGCAAACAACTTGAAGCTGAATCCAGGGAAGACTGAGGTGTGATACCAGGTCCAGGATTTTCTTCATGGGGTTTCATTACCAGCTTATGCAGAGATGGATTCACCAGGCCCTAGCTTTCACTGCCATACACTCCAACATGTGTCTGGTTAACTTCATATGGAGCCTTACATCTCTTGCACTCTAGTTGTCATCCAGCCTGCTGCACTGCTGCAAGTACCAGAGAATACCAGGGAGTAAAGTGGGCTCAACAGAAGGCACCCAGGGGCAATTATGTCAAAAGCCCGCTGTATCTCCCTATTCCAATGTGAGATTAAGGTCTCAGGAGGACTGTTTGCCCACTACAAAACGCCCCAGAGGAATCCATCAAATTCCATTAAGTGTCGGGGCAGATCAGATTAATGAGTCCTCCCCAATGCAGAGGAAGGGTAGTCCCAGAAGACAGATAAATACATAATAATGAATATTTATTTATGGAAGGTCCCAGGTTCACTGCCCAGCATCTCCAGGTAATGCCAGGATGTCCCCCGTCTTAAAACCTGGAGACTTGCTACCAGTTTGAGTTGACAATACTGAGCAAGCTACCAACTGTCTGGGTGGAAGGCAACTTCCCATTCTCAGTTCAAAACCATTTCCTATTTTTAAAAAGCTGCCACACTCATTAGAAGTGCAATACCAAATCTAAACACAAGCTTATAAATTTGCTGATACTACCACCTTTTCAACTGTACCTATATCATCTGGAGGAAGCGTTGTCTGTGGACCTGCTCCTATTAAAAAAAAAAAGAGGGGGTTGTTATTTTTATATTTATTTATATTGTGCTTTCCCCCCATACATGGAGTCTATGCAGCTTACAGATAAAATAGTAACAGCTTTAAAAAGTCATGTAAAAACAATTAACACTAATATATGTGTCTCTGAGAAAGAGAGAGAGTGCACTATTGAAATATAATTTTTACCATTGGAACGGATTAAATTCATAAGTCGAGGCACCACTGTACGATAAAAGACATGTCTTAGTACAAATTTTTTTTTAATAAGTTACACAATTCACAGAAAGCCAGGCAGAGGTAAAGGACTCTCTAGCATCTAAAACAGCAAAAAGCCCACAAGTAGGAAAGTAGCAAGAATAAGCAAATGAAGAAAATTAAGAAAAGAAGAGAAGAAGAAAAAGAGAAGAGAATAAAGGCCAGACCCTCTATCACAATTATATTTTAATTTTAAGGGTCATTTCATATCAAGTGATCCAACTTTTTTACCTCATGTCATCCAATTTGTTTCATATTTTGTACACTTACTGAATGATCAAAACTAAGTTTCAATCTTTTTAAAAATCTCATTTTGTTTTTGAGTTATGAAGGTTTAAAATCTTAAAAAGACAATTTTGGCCTTGCTGAATAGCTGAAAGCACAACAGTTCGAAAAGAAAAATAGAATGTGGGGTCGGGCAAAGGAAATGGAACGTACTGACTGGGGGAAATATCTTGCTAAATTCTGAATAGGCACAGTTCAGAAGGAAGGCCACACACCACAACATTCTGTTACAGGTTGCTCCTATGGTTTAAATGGTAATTCCAATGTATCAAATCTACTGCAGCACTACCATGTACCCAAGTCTCCTCAATAAATTCTTCTAATAAAATTAATCCTCTCTCTGCTGACTCATCTCTGTAAATATTGACAAGAGTCCATTTCCTCCATTCTGGTTCTAACCGTAAGCTTACTCCTTGCTCACTCCCCACTTCTTGAAATGCATACAACAATAACAGTGAAAAGCAATTGTTTACCTGCTCCGGGGTCTACGACGTCCTCTTCTCCTGCATCTCCTCCTCCTCCTCCTCCTCCTCCTCCTCCTCCTCCTCCTCCTCCATCTCCTGCTTCTCCTCCTGCTGCAAATCCAAAGGAGTGGTGGTGATGGTGTAAATAGTAACTGAGATCTGTAAGGCCTTGGCGAGACCTTGAAGTGCTTGCCAGTCAACTAATAAAGAGTTCACTCGTTCCAAGGCCTTCTTCCCAGGGTTTGCCTGACATTGTCCAAACAATAAAGCTTCTAACCACATCAGTTAACAAACATAGGTACATATGCTACCGTATAATGTCATTGTTTTAGTTAAAATGTTTAAATTGTTATTAAGGAAATGTTATTTTTTATTTTTCTCCTTCCAATAAAGTACAGCAGAAAAGTTATCCAAATATAAACAGTTAATTTATTAAACCTTACAATAATTTCATAATCTGTCTATGTACAGTGGTACCTTGGTTTAAGTACACAATTGGTTCCGGAAGTCTGTACTTAACCTGAAGCATACTTAACTTGAAGCGAACTTTCTCACTGAAAGTAATGGAAAGTGGATTAATCCGTTCCAGATGGGTCCGCAGAGTACTTAATCTGAAAGTACTCAAACCAAAGCGTACTTAAACCAAGGTATGACTGTATTTCGAATAGTATAACCAAATCAGTAATTTTTTATATAACTGTAAAAACTACTCTGAAAATGTATTTTTCCAAAAATGAAACCTTCATCTGGTTGCAAATATTAAGATTATACCAGCAAAAATGAGTCTTTCTGTTAAAAAGATGATTTAAAGTCTTACTGACTAGTGTCATAACTCACCTGTGCTAGAAGTTTTTTTGGGGGGCGGGACCTCTATCTGGATGGATGGTGGCAACATTGGTGATAGAAAACAGAGGGGGCAAAGAAATAAGTATGCTCTGCAGTAAAGTGCAACACAATAGCTCTGACATTTATTTATTGAATGTATACCCTATTCTCCCTCCCAAAGAACCCAATTAGGTGTGGTAAGATACTTACCCCTGACACATTTTGGAAAACGAGGAATCCATCCATGGTCAGGCCCGCATGTACAAGTGCTATTCCCCACCATAACGTATCCTGGATTACATTCAAAACTTGCACGATCTCCATATGTGTAATAACTCTTAGGCTTTGTTGTCACTCTTCCATTTTGTATTTCAGGTTTACGGTCGCAACGGACCGCTGAAAAGAGAAGAGCAATATTTAGAAATCTACTTGTTGATTAAACCATGGCTGATTAAACTCTGCACAAGGACTTCACTATGGTTTATCTACTGCAAATAAACTACAGTCTGATGTTATTAGCATATAAACTTCAGTTTGTTGCAATTGTAGATTGGCATTAGAGGTGCAACTAGCATCTTTTTATTTAACTGTGGCTTGTTTGTCCATCCCACCTCAAACACTCACCAAGTTGCAAAGGCAAGAAAGAAGAGTGGCTGGAAAACTAAGCAAACTTCGGACTTCCGGTTTATCTCTTGCATGGACTACTGCAATGTGCTCTATGTGGGGCTACCTTTGAAGGTGACCCGGAAACTACAATTAATCCAGAATGTGGCAGCTAGACTGGTGACTGGGAGCAGCCGCTGAGACCACATAACACCGGCCTGGAAAGACCTGCATTGGCTCCCAGTACGTTTCCGAGCACAATTCAAAGAGTTGGTGTTGACCTTTAAAGCCCTAAACGGCCTCTGTCCAGTATACCTGAAGGAGCGTCTCCACTTCTACTGCTCTGCCCGGACACTGAGGTCCAGTGCCGAGGGCCTTCTGGCGGTTCCCTCGCTGCGAGAAGCCAAGTTGCAGGGAACCAGGCAGAGGGCCTTCTTGGTAGTGGCACCCGCCCTGTGGAACGCCCTCCCATCAGATGTCAAAAAGAAAAACAACTACCAGACTTTTAGAGGCCATCTGAAGGCAGCCCTGTTTAGGGAAGCTTTTAATCTTTAAGAAATTACCATAAATTCTGCCGTATAAGACGGCTTTTGAACCCAGGAAAATCTTTTCAAAAGTTGGGGGGCCGTCTTATATGCCGGGTACAAGAATCTGCGGTCACCGCATACGGTGGGGGGAGCTCAAAAACGGCCGCATCCCCACTGTATGCAGTGACCATATGTACGCAAAGAAGCGCGCTCGGGAGGGGGCTGCTCCCCGCCAGGGAGAATGGCTCCCTCATGGCTTTGCGACCTGGATCAGCGCAGAGATACAGTTTTGTGTATTTCATTGGTGTCAAGCTGCTGCCTCTTCTCTTTTTGTCAGCGCAAAGCAAAGGGATCTCTCCGTCTCTCTCCCTCTCTCTCCGCTCTCTCTTTCACTGCTGCTCAGCATCTTTCGCTGGCTGTGTGAGCCTCCGATGTCTCTGCCTCTCTATCGCTATCCTCTCTATGGTTTCTTTCCCCCCTTTTGCTCGATGTCTCTGCCTCTCTCTCTCTCTCTCCCTCTCCCTCTCTATGGCTTCTATTCCCCTTTTGCTCACTCAGCCAGCCTCGTTGTCTCTCTCTCCGCTCTCTCTTTCACTGCTGCTCAGCGTCTTTCGCTGGCTGTGTGAGGTTTCTTTCCCCCTTTTGCTCGATGTCTCTGCTTCTCTATCTCTCCTCTCTCTGGCTTCTTCCCCCCTCTCAATAACTAAGCAAACAAACAAACAAACCACCATTTCCCCGGCTGCAGACTTGAGTGCTGGAGAAGACAGCCTCCCCTCCCCTCCCCGCCAGAAAGGGCTGGAGTACATCCCAAATTCTATATTTTAACTTGAAAAGTAAGGGGTCGTCTTATACGGCCAGTCGTCTTATACGCCAGCATATATGGTACTGTATTTTAATATTTCCATTGTAAGGCGCCCAGAGTGGCTGGGGAAACCCAGCCAGATGGGCGGGGTATAAATAATAAATTATTATTATTATTATTGTCCATGGAGTTTTCTTGGCAGGGATACTGGAGTGGCTTGCCAGTTCCTTCTCCAGGTGGATCACGTTTAGTCAAAACTCTCCACTATGACCTGTCCATCTTGGGTGGCCCTGCATGGCATAGCTCATAGCTTCTCTGAGTTATTCAAGCCCCTTCACCACGACAAGGCATTGATCCATGAAGGGGGGCATTGATCCATTGCTCACTGGAAGGACAGATCGTGAAGCTGAGGCTCCAATACTTTGGCCACCTCATGAGAAGAGAAGAATACTTGGAAAAGACCCTGATGTTGGGAAATATTGAGGGCACTAGGAGAAGGGGACGACAGAGGATGAGATGGTTGGACAGTGTTCTCGAAGCTACGAACATGAGTTTGACCAAACTGCGGGAGGCAGTGCAAGACGGGAGTGCCTGGCGTGCTATGGTCCATGGGGTCACGGAGTCGGACACGACTAAACGACAACAACAACAACAACAACTATTATTATTATTATTATTTACCGCGGCTCGACTTCAGACGCACACCTTCCGAGCTCTGGGGGAATGTGCACTTACTGAAGGAAACAGGTGTGGTGAGGCTTCACGACCCCCCAAAAAGGAACAGGGAGGTTCCCTGTTCCTAAAAGGAAGTCGCAGGAGCATTGGAGGGGTCCCTGCAACGGACCAGGAGGTCTAGAGGGGGGGGCCACAGATGCCGGCAGCTGTGACGCCCTCCCCGCGGTGAGAAAGCCTGATTTCTGGAGCAAAACAGCGGTATAATTTCCATTGAATGAAGAAGTCTGCTGTCTGGCTATACAGTTGGTGTACTTTTTTACTGGAAAAACGTACCTTTCTTAGATAAGTTAAAAATAAAAGAGACAGTAAAGGTCTCCTATCTACCGTAAGGAACTTACCTAAGGAAGGGGGAAAACACACGCTACGGGTTATAATAAAGGAAGGGAGAAAACACGCGCTACGGGTTATAATAAAAGAAAAGGCAGCAGACAGATACCAGACGCATGGAAAAGAGGGGGTCAACCCTGAATTATTTAGTATAAGTAGAAACAGCAGAGGGGACTTGCCTATCCCACTGGGAGCACGGAGAGAAAGTCTGCCAGAGTTAAAGGGAAGTAAGAGAACTTTAAAGAAAGAAATGGGAAGAAAAGACAATGTCCAACTTTTAGGAGCTATGCCACTGCCCCAACCCCTGATCAGAGTCTGACTGATCCCCGTTGGGAAGAAGACTTTTAAAACGCAGAATTTAACGCTTTGTGCTGATCTGTGCTGGTGAACTGAAGGGGTGATTGGCAACAATTTCAATGGGAGACGTAGTGTGTAGAGGCTACCTCACTAAAAAGTAACGAAAAGTATCAAAGGAATACAGTTGAGAGTTTTGCTGAGTCACTGTAACGAAGCTCTGTTGCTTTAAAATCTGTTTCTGATTGGGGGGGGGGACCCGACACAGAGTTACAAAGGAGGAAAGAAGAATTAAGTAAGAAGCAGAGGGAAAGGAGAAACGGTAGACAACACTGCTACTTGCTGGACAAAATTGAATTTTTTACATGAACTTACTGATGAACTTACTATCATTTTAAGAGGGAAACAACTTTAAAGGGGAGGGGGGAGGCAAAAGAGAAGAAAACAGTGGAGAGACAGCAGCAGAGGTGAAGAGAGAACTTCAGTGGAGTTGTCACTCCCTCTTCTTTGATAGTAGGAGCTTAAATTGATGCCTCCATAGACGTTAAGTATATAACAAAATAATCTCCACTCCTCTGTAATACTACCTTTGTTTCAGGGGGTAAGAGACGGTAAAAGACACAGAAGCTGGGTTTGATATGTCCAAGCTAAATAAAAAGCTGGTAAACGCAACCTCTTCGACCTCCATTCTTAACCCCAATAGAAGGAATTCAACCCAAGATGCCGAAATGAATACCAATATGAAAGAATTGATGTTGGGACTGAAAAGAGATTTATTAGAAATGAGAAAAGAGTTGAATGATAATGCTAAGACCACAGATCAAAAACTTGATTTGATGGGTACAAAAATGGATGAAAATGTAAAGATGGTGACAGAATTAATGGGGAAAGTGAATGAATTGGTGGTAAAATTTTTGGAAATCACAAAAACGGTACAAGAACTAATGGGCAATACAATTAATTTGGAAGAAGGGGTCAGGGAGGTACAGAAAGAGGTGCAGAAAGAGTGTCGAGAGCACAAGGGTGAGACAGATAAAATAAATAAAGAGGTAGCGGAGATGAAAGAAACACATGAAGCGGTCCTCGATGCGATATCAATGATAGAAATGCATTGTTGTTGTTGTTTAGTCGTTTAGTCGTGTCCGAATCTTCGTGACCCCATGGACCATAGCACGCCAGGCACTCCTGTCTTGCACTGCCTCCCGCAGTTTGGTCAAACTCATGTTCGTAGCTTCGAGAACACTGTCCAACCATCTCGTCCTCTGTCGTCCCCTTCTCCTAGTGCCCTCAATCTTTCCCAACATCAGGGTCTTTTCCAAGGATTCTTCTCTTCTCATGAGGTGGCCAAAGTATTGGAGCCTCAGCTTCAGGATCTGTCCTTCCAGGGAGCACTCAGGGCTGATTTCCTTAAGAATGGATAGGTTTGATCTTCTTGCAGTCCACGGGACTCTCAAGAGTCTCCTCCAGCACCATAATTCAAAAGCATCAATTCTTTGGCGATCAGCCTTCTTTATGGTCCAGCTCTCACTTCCATACATCACTACTGGGAAAACCATAGCTTTAACTATACGGACCTTTGTCGGCAAGGTGATGTCTCTGCTTTTTAAGATGCTGTCTAGGTTTGTCATTGCTTTTCTCCCAAGAAGCAGGCGTCTTTTAATTTCGTGCCTGCTGTCACCATCTGCAGTGATCAAGGAGCCCAAGAAGGTGAAATCTCTCACTGCCTCCATTTCTTCCCCTTCTATTTGCCAGGAGGTGATGGGACCAGTGGCCATGATCTTGGTTTTTTTGATGTTGAGCTTCAGACCATATTTTGCGCTCTCCTCTTTCACCCTCATTAAAAGGTTCTTTAATTCCTCCTCGCTTTCTGCCATCAAGGTTGTGTCATCTGCATATCTGAGGTTGTTGATATTTCTTCCAGCAATCTTAATTCCGGCTTGGGATTCATCTAGTCCAGCCTTTCGCATGATGAATTCTGCATATAAGTTAAATAAGCAGGGAGACAATATACAACCTTGTCGTACTCCTTTCCCAATTTTGAACCACTCAGTTGTTCCATATCCAGTTCTGACTGTAGCTTCTTGTCCCACATAGAGATTTCTCAGGAGACAGATGAGGTGATCAGGCACTCCCATTTCTTTAAGAACTTGCCATAGTTTGCTGTGGTCGACACAGTCAAAGGCTTTTGCATAGTCAATGAAGCAGAAGTAGACGTTTTTCTGGAACTCTCTAGCTTTCTCCATAATCCAGCGCATGTTTGCTATTTGGTCTCTGGTTCCTCTGCCTTTTCGAAATCCAGCTTGCACTTCTGGGAGTTCTCGGTCCACATACTGCTTAAGCCTGCCTTGTAGAATTTTAAGCATAACCTTGCTAGCGTGTGAAATGAGCGCAATTGTGCGGTAGTTGGAGCATTCTTTGGCACTGCCCTTCTTTGGAATTGGGATGTAGACTGATCTTCTCCAATCCTCTGGCCATTGCTGAGTTTTCCAAACTTGCTGGCATATTGGGTGTAGCACCTTAACAGCATCATCTTTTAAAATTTTAAACAGTTCAGCTGGAATATCATCACTTCCACTGGCCTTGTTATTAGCAGTGCTTTCTAAGGCCCATTTGACTTCACTCTCCAAGATGTCTGGCTCAAGGTCAGCAACCACACTACCTCGGGTGTACGAGACCTCCATATCTTTCTGGTATAACTCCTCTGTGTATTCTTGCCACCTCTTCTTGATGTCTTCTGCTTCTGTTAGGTCCCTACCACTTTTGTCCTTGATTATGGTAATCTTTGTACGAAATGTTCCTTTCATGTCTCCAATTTTCTTGAGCAGATCTCTGGTTTTCCCCATTCTATTGTTTTCCTCTATTTCTTTGCATTGCTCATTTAAGAAGACCCTCTTGTCTCTCCTTGCTGTTTTTTGGAAATCTGCATTCAGTTTCCTGTATCTTTCCCTTTCTCCCTTGCATTTTGCTTGCCTCCTCTCCTCCGCTATTTGTAAGGCCTCGTTGGACAGCCATTTTGCTTTCTTGCATTTCCTTTTCCTTGGGATGGTTTTCGTTGCTGCCTCCTGTATAATGTTACGAGCCTCCATCCATAGTTCTTCAGGCACTCTGTCCACCAAATCTAAATCCTTAAACCTGTTCCTCACTTCCACTGTGTATTCATAAGGGATTTGATTCAGATTGTATCTTACTGGCCCAGTGGTTTTTCCTACTTTCTTCAGTTTAAGCTGGAATTTTGCTATAAGAAGCTGATGATCTGAGTTACAGTCAGCTCCAGGTCTTGTTTTTGTTGACTGTATAGAGCTTCTCCATCTTTGGCTGCAGAGAATATAATCAATCTGATTTCGATGCTGCCCATTTGGTGATATCCATGTGTAGAGTCGTCTCTTGTGTTGTTGGAAGAGAGTGTTTGTGATGACCAGCTTGTTCTCTTGACAGAACTCTATTAGCCTTTGCCCTGCTTCATTTTGAACTCCCAGGCCAAACTTGCCAGTTGTTCCTTTTATCTCTTGATTCCCTACTTTAGCATTCCAATCCCCTGTAATGAGAAGGACATCCTTCTTTGGTGTAATTTCTAGAAGGTGTTGTAGGTCTTCATAGAATTGGTCAATTTCACTTTCTTCAGCTCCGGTAGTTGGTGCATAAACTTGGATTACTGTGATGTTAAAAGGTCTGCCTTGGATTCGTATCGAGATCATTCTGTCATTTTTGAGATTGCATCCCATTACAGCTTTTGCCACTCTTTTGTTGACTATGAGGGCCACTCCATTTCTACTACGGGATTCTTGCCCACAGTAGTAGATATGATAGTCACCCGAACTGAATTCGCCCATTCCCTTCCATTTTAGTTCACTGATGCCCAGGATGTCGATATTTATTCTTGTCATCTCATTTTTGACCACATCCAGCTTACCTCCACTCATGGTTATTACATTCCAGGTTCCTATGCAATATTTTTCTTTACAGCATCGGACTTTCCTTCCGCTTCCAGGCATATCCGCAACTGAGCGTCCTTTCGGCTTTGGCCCAGCCGCTTCATCAGCTCTGAATCTACTTGTACTTGTCCTCCGCTCTTCCTCAGTAGCATGTTGGACGCCTTCCGACCTGAGGGGCTCATCTTCCAGCGTCATAACTTTTATATGCCTGTTGTCTTTGTCCATGGAGTTTTCTTGGCAGGGATACTGGAGTGGCTTGCCAGTTCCTTCTCCAGGTGGATCACGTTTAGTCAAAACTCTCCACTATGACCTGTCCATCTTGGGTGGCCCTGCATGGCATAGCTCATAGCTTCTCTGAGTTATTCAAGCCCCTTCGCCATGGCAAGGCATTGATCCATGAAGGGGGATAGAAATGCATAGAAGAGAGAAATCGTTAAGATTTAGATCAATACTGGAAGAGCAAGATGAACAGATAGAACAAAGATTGGTTGTAGAGTTAGCAAAATGGCTTAAAATAGACCAGCAGGAGATGGCACAAAATATTGAGAAAGTATTTAGAATTAGATCAAATTTGGCAAGAGTGAACAAATGGCTGGGGGACTGTCTGGTAACTTTTGTAAATATGGAAATGAGAGATCAGATATCCGCAACTGAGCGTCCTTTCGGCTTTGGCCCAGCCGCTTCATCAGCTCTGAATCTACTTGTACTTGTCCTCCGCTCTTCCTCAGTAGCATGTTGGACGCCTTCCGACCTGAGGGGCTCATCTTCCAGCGTCATAACTTTTATATGCCTGTTGTCTTTGTCCATGGAGTTTTCTTGGCAGGGATACTGGAGTGGCTTGCCAGTTCCTTCTCCAGGTGGATCACGTTTAGTCAAAACTCTCCACTATGACCTGTCCATCTTGGGTGGCCCTGCATGGCATAGCTCATAGCTTCTCTGAGTTATTCAAGCCCCTTCGCCACGGCAAGGCATTGATCCATGAAGGGGGATAGAAATGCATAGAAGAGAGAAATCGTTAAGATTTAGATCAATACTGGAAGAGCAAGATGAACAGATAGAACAAAGATTGGTTGTAGAGTTAGCAAAATGGCTTAAAATAGACCAGCAGGAGATGGCACAAAATATTGAGAAAGTATTTAGAATTAGATCAAATTTGGCAAGAGTGAACAAATGGCTGGGGGACTGTCTGGTAACTTTTGTAAATATGGAAATGAGAGATCAGATTTTATAAACCAGCAGTAAGAAAAAACTCAGACTTCAGGACACAGACATAATTATTCATAAAATTATTCCACCTAGGTTGTTGAAAAAAAGGGAGAAATACAAACCACTGGTAGAAGCCCTAACGGCTCAATCGATTGTACATAGATGGGAATTCCCAAAGGGAATATCCTTCTCTTTTAAGGGCAAAAGAAATAAGATTTGTCTCATGGGAAGAAGCAGACATATTTTGGAGAAAATATAGAGAACAACTGGGAGGTAAAAGACAGTTGGGTGGAAGGGTGGAGGACACTGGAAATCAATTAGAAAAAGAGGAAGACTTGGAACAGAAGGCAAAAGGATCGCAAGTGCTTAAAGACTTAGAGTAACTGTTTCCCCCTTTTTTCCTTGTTATTGCCCTTCTTCTATTTTATTGCAGTAATTAAGATCAATTGTCATTGTAATATTAAAATTTTAAGTACTTTACAGTAAGGTAAACCAATAAAGTATTTAATGGATTTTAAAATAGCAACGGATTGAACGATAAATAAAAAGGAAATAAGGTTGACCATGTACTTAAAAAGCAAAAAATTTGATTTGATATGCATGCAAGAAACCCACGTCATGGAACAACACTCAAGAATTTTGTATAACAAAAAATTAGGAATTGAATTTTTCTCTTTGGACAAAACCAAGAAAAGAGGAGTGGTAATCTATGCCAAACCCCACCTAGAGCCAAAATTGATTTTTAAAGATACACAAGGACAGGTGGTAGGGACAGAAATTACTGCTCAGGGAGAAAAGATAACAGTGATTGGCATCTACGCGCCCAATGAAAAGAAAAGTGAGTTCTATCAATCTTTGGAAATAAAATTAGTAGACAGTGTGGGAGAAAAGATTATTTTATTAGGAGATCAGAATGGGGTAGTAGCACCGGAGCTAGATAGATCAGTAAAGTTGCGAAAACAAAACAAATGAGATTACCAACAACCTTTTTTCGATCAACAGAAACATTGAATTTAGAAGATGCATGGAGGAACAAAAACCCATTTAAAAAACACTTTACTTATTTCTCTTATCCCAATAACTCTGCTGGAAGAAGAGATGCCATTTGGCTATCTAAAGATTTGACCTTAAAAATATTTAAAACAGAAATCCAACCTAAAACACTATGCAGTTAGCGTATGTCTAAGATGGAACAGGAAAGCACCAACAAGGTGGACTAAACAAATCTCTCTTAAAAGATGAAAAAATATAGAAAAAGCCAAAAAGACATTAAAGGAATTCTTCAAATTTAATTTAGGAAAAGATACGGATTTAAACGTGGTATGGGACGCTAGTAAAGCGGCCCTTAGGGTTTTTTTTTACACAACAGAATTCAATACAGAGAAGACAGAAAGAAAAAAAGAAACAAGAGGTGATAGAACGATATAGAATTCTATAACAAGCCAGATAATATGGAATTAAAAATAAATAATAAAATATTACAATCACAATATTTGATGTTAATAAGTGAAGAATTGGAATGGAAATTAAAGTTAATGAGACAGAGAAATTTTGAGTCAGCCAATAAGCCAGGAAAAGTACTTGCGTAGCAGCTAAAGAAAAAAGAATATGAAAGATTAATTAACAGAATGAAGGTCAATGACAAAATTATAAGTGACCCCAAGGAGATTGAAAATAAATTTGGTGAATTTTATAGAGAACTTTATAAAGAAGGGAAAGAAATTAAAAAATATCTAGACCAAAATTGCCTCCCCAAACTTATGAAGGAGCAAAGAGAACTTCTGAATGGGCCCATCACAGCTTTTGAAGTTCAAAAAGCCATTAAAGAAGCCAAAACAGGAAAGACACCAGGGCCAGATGGCCATTCGTCAACTTATTATAAAAAATTAGAAGATACTTTGTTTGAACCTCTTAAGAATATCATGAACAAGGTACAGATGGAAGGCGTAATGCCAGATTCATGGAAAGACAGTTACATTACACTTATACCAAAACAGGGGAAAGACCAACAATAACTAACAAATTACAGGCCTATATCCCTCCTGAAAAATGATTATAAATTATACGCATATATAGTGGCAGAAAGAACCAAAAAAATTCTTCAGGATATTATACACGGAGATCAAGCACGTTTTCTCCCCGGTAGAAACATACAAAACAATACCAGAATCATAATTAATCTATTGGAATATTTAGATCTAAAAATAGATAAACTGGCCGCCTTAATGGCAGTGGATGCAGAGAAAGCTTTTGATCCGGTCTCTTGGAAGTTCATGAAAGGCATCTTACAATAAATGGAATTTGGGGTGCAATATCACAATTGCATTCAAGAAATTTACACTAGACAAAAAGCTAAAATCATAATAAACGGATCCAAAACACAGGAATGTGAAATCAATAAAGGAGTGAGACAGGGATGTCCCCTCTCACCACTAATATTTATATCGGCACTGGAAATCCTGTGTAAAAAAAATAAGAGAGGAAGAGAACATCAAGGGCATACAGTTGGGGAGAAATAAATATAAAATAAGATCATTTGTGGATGGCCTTATTATAACAACGGAACAACCAAAAGAAAGTTTGATCAAAGTAATGGAAACTTTGCAAGAATATCGGAAGGTCTCTGGATTTAAGTTGAACATAAATAAAACTAAATTATTAGCTAAAAATTTAACATCAGCAGCACTGGAGGAAATTGAGAAAACAAAAAAGTTAAAAATATATTAAAAAATCAGGTATTTAGGAATCTGGCTCACTCCAAAGAACACTAACCTTTTCGAAGACAATTATATGAAAACATGAGGAGAAATTTAAAAAGATATGGAAACATGGAATAGATTACACTTATCATTTTTAGGCCGAATATCAGCGGTTAAGTTAAATGCCTTACCTAATATTCTTTTCCTGTTCCAGACCATACCAATTATAAGGAAGATGGAATATATAAACAATTGGCAGAAAGAAATCTCTAAATTTATATGGTCAGGAAGAAGACCAAGAATTAAACATAAGGTGTTAATTGACACCAAGGATAGAGGGGGCTTCGGTCTCCCTGACCTTACGGTAAACTATACTATGAGGCTGCATGCCTGTCATGGTTGAGGGAATGGTGCCTTTTAAACAACACCGACCTGCTTGACTTAGAGGGGCATGACACCCGATTTGGGTGGATGTGTATCTAAATTATGGGAAAAGCAAGGCACATAAAGGCTTTTCTAATCATATAATACAAAATACCCTGTTTAAAGTATGGGGAAAATATAGAAGATTATTCGAACCAAAGACGCCGAGATGGATTTCGCCCCAAGAAGCAATTGCAGTTAAAAAAAAGAACATGAAAGGGAGCTGGATAACTTATAATAACCTATTGACAGAAGTTGATGGTCAAATAAGAATTTAAAAATATGAAGAAGTGAGGACCTTTTTTACAAGTTGGTTGGAATATTACCAAATACATGATTTATTTAAAAAAGATAAGAAAATAGGATTTGAGAAAGAACCATCAAAATTAGGAACTGAATTAATAAATAATAAAACAAAAATAATTTCAAGAATGTACAGGCTTCTACTTAACTTTGAGGTGATGGAGGAAGAGGTCAAAGTTACCATGGTAAGATGGGCCAAGATATTGGATGCCCCATTATGATGACGAAGTGGGAAAACCTATGGAAAATAAATATGAAATTCACCGCGAGTTACAATATTAAGGAAAATAAGATGAAATTACAACATCGATGGTATTTAACCCCTGCCAGGTTGTCAAAGATCTATAAAAAATTATCAAATGTATGCTGGTGGTGTGGGGGGAGTAACGCCGATCTATATCACATGTGCTGGACTTGCGGGAAGATTAAAGTATTCATCAATTCATATGATGAATTGAAAAAATGTTGGGTATCACGTTCTTAAAAAGACCAGAGGTTTTCTTGTTAAGTATGGTAGGAAAGGACATTCCGAACTCAGCAAAAGAAATATTTCTCTATGCAACAGCGGCTGCCAGATTACTGGTGGCTAAGGGATGGAAGGAACAGGAGGTGCCCACAGTAAACGATTGGCAGAGTAAAATGCAGGAATTAGCAGAAATGGCATTTTTAACAAACTGTTTGAGAGGCAAATCAACACAAAAAAATTATGAAAAAATGGGATAGATATAAATTATATGTGCAAAGGTATGGCAAAGGTTCATTGTCTATGCAAGCATTTGATTGATATTGGAGAATGGACGAATCAAGACAAATTCCAACTTGGTACCGTGACGCGCTAGGAGATAACAATGTATTAGATAATAGATATAGAGAATAGTACCAAGTAATGTACCAAGTAATATACATTCATCTTAAACATTTGACATACATCAGGAATTGACAGGAAGTCCAATGGGGGTAAGCAAATATTAAATATAGATGATTCTGAATAGGCCCTTTTTTTCTCTTCTCTCGTTGTACTGAATTAATAAAACAGAAAACTAATAAGAGATATCTTTTTGTTTGTTTTTTTCTGTTTTCTGTGCTGCAGGTTTTTGTTTCAGTATTTAGAGATCTTTGATTGAGTAAATTGTTTAGGAGGGTTAAGAAGAAAAGAGAGAAAGAAAAAGAGGGAAGCCGGGATTGGGGAGGGGAATGTATTTGTATAAGTTGATATATCTTGCTTGAATATTTTTCCTTTGTATCGGAATATTCTGTTAATTTTTTTTTTTTTTTGGAGAATGCAATAAAAAAAATTTTTTTAAAGGAAAACTAAGCAAACTTCAGAAAAACAAGCGGTTTGCTTATTTGTCTGTGGGAGAATTCAAACTTTATTTGTGGTTTGTTTGGAGAGGTTGCCCTTGGTTTGGAGAGACTGCCTTATTGCAGTAAAAGGTAAAGGGACCCCTGACTGTTAGGTCCAGTCGCGGACGGCTCTGGGGTTGTGGTGCTCATCTCGCATTATTGGCCGAGGGAGCCGGCATACAGCTTCTGGGTCATCTGGCCAGCATGACTAAGCTGCTTCTGGCGAACCAGAGCAGCACACGGAAACACCGTTTACCTTCCCACCGGAGCGGTACCTATTTATCCACTTGTACTTTGATGTGCTTTCGAATTGGAGCAAGGACCGAGCAATGGGAGCTCACCCCATCGCAGAGATTTGACCTTCTGATCGGCAAGCCCTAGGCTCTGTGGTTTAACCCACAGCGCCACCCACGCCCCCCTTATTGCAGTAGCTCTTCTAATAAACTGGGTCTCCACCAGATGCTGTGCTTGTATAGGTCTCTTGATTGCATTTTCTTTAAGGTGCTATTCCCACATGTGGGCATGAACCATTAAAAGGTGGTTTGGAAGTAAATTCTTACCACGCCGTTTTGGGGGTCGGGGGGGGGGGCGCATAAACTGCATAGGAGAAATTGGAAGTGGGCACACAAAAACTGATTCAATTCCTGCAGGCTTAAAGTAATTATCTGATCCATTTAAGCATATAATCTCAATTAAATTGAATTATTTATTCTTCAAGTGATGTACAAGGAGATAAAATCAGATAAGATACAAAAGACTAACCTCTAGAAACAATTATTAAGATTTGTATATGTCCTCTGCTGCTCCAGCAAGCAGCATGTAATGTGTCTGTTGGTTTTCACACACACACAGTCTGGAAAAGGAAGTCTATGTTATCTTTCTTTACCATGTGGTGTTATTGTTTCTTCCCTTTTGCTTCTGCTCTCGATGGAGGAAGGAAGCAAAGATGAATAGCTCTGAGTTTATGAGCTGTGTTGCCTTTAATAAAGTAGTAGTTTAGCCCTACTTTATGGCTGTTTTATCTGTGTGTGTCTTTCTTCACGGAGGGTGATCACATATCATCTGGAAGTGCCTGTACGCTGGGGGATATTTCAACAACAATAACATCATTCGAGCAAGTATGAAATTAAAATAGGCTGAGTTGCACTTCAGGGAAAGCTTTCTGGAAATTGCTAAGAACTATGTAAAGCCCTATACAATTCTGGTATTGGGTTTCCCAATTCCTCCAATTTTTATGTATATGGTGTGGATCTACTTAGTACATTCAGAACCTGCCTTCCTAGATCTGCTTAGTTACAGAAAGATGACTGCATCAATCTGCCCTCAGACCATCTGCTGAAGTTATTTCATTAAATATTTGTGACCCACTGAATATTTTTCTTAAACAACCACCACATCTATGCAGGCTATTCCTAATCAGGCTGATATATGGCATATAGTATTATGCCAGTATACTATGCATGAAGTTAGCTCATTATATATTGACTACTTCATCTGAATGCAAGATTTGTTTAGTATGGATACTGCACAAAGAGCCATTGGAATGTAGAAAACCAAACCAAGTCCAAATGAAATTAATCAAATAAATTGCTCACAACTAAATGTAATTTCCTTTGCTCTCAGTAGGACACAATAGTGGTTATTTTGATTGACTGACTCAGGTTAAAACAAGCAACTCATTGAGGGGGCAATACTATTGCATCTCCTACACCAGGCACCCACAAACTGCGGCCCTCCAGATGTTTTGGCCTACAACTCCCATGATCCCTAGCTAACAGGACCAGTGGTCAGGGATGATGGGAATTGTAGTCCAAAAACATCTGGAGGGACAAAGTTTGGGGATGCCTGTCCTACAATGAATCATTTGCAATCCCACTGAATACCTCACAGGTTGAATAGCAGCAGCACAGTGCTTAGCAGACTGCAAAGTTAGCTCATTCGAACAAGAATTCCATTCACCAGTCACTGAACACAAATTACATTAACATAGTATACAGCAAAGATACCAAACATTATCTCCATCACCTTTACATTCAGGCGCAGGTGGGCGCCACACTCCAGCAGTACTAATTGGAGAAGCTGAACATGTACGAGTCGGGCTTCCAATAAGGGATAAATTTCTCTTACAAGTGTATGTCACAGTTGAGCCATAGTAATACTCTTCATGAGGTTGACCACTGTGTGAGCCATAGAGAATGTTGTCAGGGGGGTAACATCGGATTGCTGGGGATCAAAAGCAACATTAACAGGTCAGTAGGACTACAATTGCAAAAGCATCTCTGTTAGGAGTGTATTTGGACTAAAGTTATTTTCACTTAAATGATGTTCCACTTTATGAAATAATCTTTTGATAATTCAAGGCCTGAGCATCCATTTTAACTGTCACCCAAACACTGAACCAAAGTGGACTGCTGTGAAGGTATTACAACCTCCTCAAAAGCAAACTGGATCTTCTGTGACGTAAGCTGGACTTGAAACTTCACAGAGGGAGCTGTCAAAGCCCCAGTGCCACCTCCAGAGCAAGGAATGTTCTGGAAAAAAGAGTTATCAGGAAAGATGTTCAAAAGCTTAAATAAAGGGCACACACCAAAAATGGCTGATGGAAGTAGTAAAGTCAACCTCAACTGAGTATTCTGCTGCCACATGGTTGCTTGGTGGGGAAAATTCAGGCTCCTCAAGCCATTGCTAAGTGTTAAGCACCCAGGCCAAAAGGTGAGCCCAAGAAACACAGGTCAAAAATGTTGAGGCATTATGTAATGTGCTCTAGTCGAATTTATTTTAATTTATTTAATTCATTTTTATTTAATTGAATTTATTTAATTCATATTACATTTTATCCCCCCTTTCCTCCAAGTTCAACGTGGCATACATGGTTCTCTGCCCCCTTTTACGAGGTCGCCACAGAGATGACGACCTTCTGGTGCTCCCCAAACTAACCCCTTTCACCAGTGGCTCAGTGAGCAGAATGTGGGATTAGTGCTGTGTGCATGTTCTATATGCACTGCGTTACTCCCTTAGATCCTCTTGTCTGAATAAGCATAATGAAGCAACATTCCTTGCACTACTTCCACTAAAATACTAGATTAAACGGAAGAAATCCTTTCTGTTCCGAGAAACATTGAAAAGTGGCTTAATGATCAGGCTGTTATGATTCCTGGTGGAACATATCCATTTGTAGGGAATGGCAGAGGTTTGAATGACTTCAACAATTCCTTATGATCCAACTCTTCCTTGATCTAATACCAATTATATCAGTTCCCATTTATGTGTGAGTTTGCAAACAAATGGGTTATTTGAGAACACCAATTTCCTGCTCTGGGGAAAGCTGCAAATGAAGTCAGCTAGTTGGCAACAATCATGATCGTGAGTGTATTGAGCATGATCAGAAAGTATCCTGAATTCTGTATATTGGTTGAGGAGACTTACACTTTTGCAATAAACAGAGTCACACAGTAGCAAGTTGAGTTTAAATTAAATAAATTCAAATTAACAATTCATCTTACGATGGCAAAATGGAGGTGATTTATGCCATTCAAGTTTGTCGCCTACTTCCACACATTGAAGAGTCTTTTCGCCTATCAATTTGTACCTAAAGGGAAAGAGAAATCTTTTATTTTAGTGAATTGGGCATTAAAAAGTGTGTGAAGAGAACATATCTTTAAATACAGTATACTTGGTTTATTTAGATTATTTACATCCCATCCTACAGAGCCGCCACTCGGGTAGTTGACAGAAATGGGGGGGGGGCAACCACCACCAGTTCAAAAGTAGTTAGAAACAACACAACAGCAAGAATATAATAACAGTAGGGTTGAAGCCAGTTCAAATAACACTGAATGAGACCTGGTAAAGCGGTCTTTACTTTCTGATAAAACAATGTGAAAATGAGGCCAAGGGAAACTTCCTGGGGGGGGGGGATTCTATAGGTGGAACAGTGCAACTGAAAAAGCCCTTTCTCTGGGTGCTGTCAGTCTAGTTGAGACAAGCTGGGAATTTAATTTATTTTAATTCCAGATACAGTGGTACCTCGGGTTACAAACTCAATTCGTTCTGGAGGTCCGTACTGAACCTGAAAGTGTTCTTAACCTGAGTCACGCTTTCGCTAATGGGGCCTCCTGCTGCCGCCGCGCCACCGGCGCACAATTTCCGTTCTCATCCTGGGGCAAAGTTTGTAACCAGAGGTACTACTTCCGGGTTATCGGAGTTTGTAACCCAAAGTGTTTGTAACCTAAGGTATGACTGTACAGGAATTATCTCTTTGTTAAGAATGCCCAGTAAAAGTCACACCAACATAAAAACGTCAGTAGCTTGGACATAGTGCTTTTGTAAGCAGCAACCTCGGATTTCAAATTTCATCATAGTGGACATCCTCAATTCAAGGTGAAGTACTTGATATACAATTCAAGTATCTAATCCATGATTGACATTCAGCTCTGATGGGGAGTAGTGTGTCACCTCAAAAACAAAGGGGAGCAGTAAAGGCAGGAATTCATTATCTTCCCAACAGACCTTATTTCGTTAAAAAAGTCACCCCACCCCACATGAGTTTATGATGATTTAGAAAACTGCTTTGCCAAAGCGATTGTAGATAAAATCCATGATTATCACACCGTATCATAGGGGGCAGAGCTGTGGTTGAGAAAGTGTGGATCACATGAACTCTGCAAAATATCACTCCATTAAGACACACTTTTTTCCTCCTAAAAAGGAAGGGGAAATGTCTGTGCATCTTATGGAGCGAAGGCACTGGACGGCAGCGGGATCCCTCGGCTGCTGCTGCAATCGTGAGCGGAGGGATGCCTCTGCCACCGGAGACATGGCTCCCGGCAGAGGAACGAGTAACCCGAAAGCAGCACAGCGCCTCTCTCAACTGTGCCTCCTGTGCCTGCCCCAGCGAGAGGTGGCGGTGGGACCGGTGGTTTATTAAAGGTAGTTTAGTACAACATTTGATTCAGAATATTTTTTTCTTGTGCGTCTCATGGTGAGGTGCGTCGTATGGAGCGAAAAATACGGTATGTTTATTTTGCTGGAGAGAAGGGGAAGTTAGCGGGGCATATGGAAACCCTCAAGTGTGGTCTAATATCGTTATTCTGCCATATTTCATTTATTTTATTTTTAGAGAGATGCACAGAGAACGGTCAACTTGCTTGAAGCAGCAGTGCACTTAATAAGGGCTGCAAGGAGTAAAAGGAGCCAGGGAAATAACTGCGGATTCCACCAGTGAGTGGAAACATATCCAGATGTGAGGTCTAGTCATAGAAAGGCAGCAGTTTCACCCACTGAGAAAGAACCAAATGAAAGACCTGAATACAAGTTTCTCAGAAGCCAGAGGTTGCCACTGTTCAGTTATGAAACCAACCAGAAACCTGATCTCTGGTGCTGCTCAGTTGCGTTTAATAATTTATTTGGAGTATTTACTCCCCATCTCACCCTTTCCCTGGACACCCATGATTATAATTATAACACAGACTAGACAAGAATTAATGTCAAAAACCTAGCCTAATATTTTAACAATTAATATGTCTCTGTCATGAACCCCTCCCAGGAGTTCTAAACAAAGCTAAGTAGGTACAAGAGGTGACCTACAACTCACCCCTCATTACAGCCTAGAGTTATTTCATCACCTAGCCGCCTTTCGCTTGGTATTATTATTCTGCCATTCTCTATACTTACAGGAGGACATCGCCTTCCTAACAGAAAAATCAAAACAAGCATTAACACATGTAGCCTTGATTTCTTTAAAAAGAAAATGAAAAGGGTACACCACAGACACCAAAGCCACTTCCAGGTGACCTGTTCGTTTGCGGAGAGGTCATACGGCATTGTGTAAAAAAAAATTATCTCAGTATCTCCAGTGAAATTCCCTGTCACATTCTTTACTGCAAAATGTCCAGATGTATTTATTTTTAAAATCAGATTTGGTACACAGGGGAAGCAAATACACTTCAACTATGCTACCTGAATTTGTTCGTATATAATTGAATCCCTCCTGCAATATAGAGACAGTCTGAAAGTGTCATTGGAAATACTATATTAACTAAAGGATAATTCAATATCCTGTTTTACTGATGGTTCACAATAATGTCGTCTTTAGGGATGGATGCAGACATTGGTGTTCTTTCTTTCCTCCTTCATGAGTTGAAAGCAGTTGAGAGACTATTTTTTTCTTTATGGACACTTTATGGACAGACCCAAGGGCATTCACCAATTGAGTTCATCATTAGGAGGAGTGATGCTCAGAATATTACATCTCCCCCATTTAAGTATCCGAGGTTCTATAAAAGAAAAGTGTCCGTTATTATTTTCTATCTTTCTGAAGTCTCTGGATCTCCTCTAGATATCTGATCTAAGATGGCAGTTCAACAGTTTTAAATATTCAGCTAATTAAGTGAAACTTACCTTGACAAAACCTAGGATTTTCTACTGACCATTTTGAATTGGAAATACATGTAAGAAAAAGAGTCTCTCCAGGAATAGGCTCATAACCTGCAATGCAGCGGTAGCGCAAAACAGTCGCAGCAGGATAACTGTCTTTTGGATCCCTGCTCCTTAGGGTAGCATTGGCTACATGTGGATGGGTGCAATCACTTGGAAATAAAAATTCAGAGGAAGTTCTGAAGCTATAGGAGAGAAGGCAAGGTTCATTGGAGTGGAGTAGATAATTCGTAAATCTCTATGACATTTTCCTTTACTGGGATCTATGGGCCCATGTTCCAATAGACTCTGGGAGTTAATTTGCAGAGCACAGCTGGAACAAGACGGGCAGCAGTAAGACATAGAGTAATCATAACTATGTCTCTTCAGATGTAAGCTCTCTTGAATTCTAAGGGGCTTGTTCACAGATAAGTGAGGCTCAGATGGAAGCCTTATCTACCACCTGCTACCCACATGGAAAATAAGTGGTTGCCTTTTCATCTAAACAAACTTGTGAGAACCACATGGGTGGCACACCTGCTACCAGCATCTAATGCCTAACAGGAGACAGAGGGAGAAAGATACAAACAGCAGCAGCAACTGAAGGATTGTCTCCTTCCACATGATGGAGCCATTCCTTTGAGAAAGAATCTGTGTGAGACAAACTATGGCAGACACAATACCAGGCACCTGCTGCTCCTGGGTTGGGTTTCTTTTCAGTGTTGTTCACTATGAATGCTGCAAGCCACCAACTTCAGTTGAATGCTGAAATATAAATATTTTATGTAGTAGATTTAAATTCCAAACCAGCGGCTATAGAGCAATGATCCTGTGTTAAATGGTATTTATTTATTTTTATGTTGACCTACTATCATTGGAGGGGGGGTTACAATCTGGAACACAGAAAAGCAGTACTAGATCTTTTAAGACCCATGCAGCTGCTGCTGTGCTGTCTTCCTTTCCTTGTCTAACATCTGTTTTAAAATAAGACATGGTGTCACATTTTCACTCTGCATTGTCCCACCCCACTTCTCACTATTGCAGGACAATACTGTGGTGAATTGTGGACTGTGAAGCAGGACTGCAAATAACTAGAGATAAATTTCACTCCGAGTCCTCCTGAACACAGGTAACCACACATAATTGTGCCTACTTTCAGCCTGTACTGCAAACTCAAGCAACTTCTCAAGCAACAAGTCACCACAGTACCAGGGAGCTCCATAGCATTGTTTGGAACACACCGAAGAGATTGTGTCTACAGCCCCTTGCCTCTTGCCATTCAAGAAGTTGCTAAAACAGCAATAACGTTTGTACTTCACTCAGTTGTGTTCTGCACTAGTTGCCACTTCCAGAGCAATCTCAAGGCAAGCCCACACAAAGCATGACAGCACTCCAGATGTGAGGTTGCTAATGTGCAATCCACAGAGGTGAGATCCTGTCCATGTAAGAGCATATCCGTTTATGTCAATCACCTCCTCTTCCCAAGTTTCTTGTAAAAGAATTACTTGGAATAAGTTAACAAATTTTAAGAAGTCTGGATCAAATTTCTTTCCCCTCCATCCCGCAATATTCCAGCATAGAAATGACATCAAAGGGCGACTAGGTTAGTCATTAGGTACCGGTAGTGAAATTGAGTGGGAATGGGATTCTGACTTTGGGGGAGTTTCAGCTTCAAAAAATTCAGTAATTTTCCTTTGAGAAGGTGGCAATCGTGCTATACATCCCAACCGTTTAGATTTATTGGGATGGTTTGACTGTAAAATTGAGCCACTCGTCTCACTAAAGCCTAAAATAGTTGGCTTTTCAGAGCCAAGTGGTAGAATTAGAGGGGTATTACTTAGGGAGAGAGAAATTACGTCAACAGAAGTAGTACCACTAGTTGGATTTTCATTAATTTTGTTAATACGACCCGTCGGGTCTTCAACCAGATCATTCTTCGGGGCTGAGAATGAAATAGGGTTGTCTCTCATTTGTTGGACTGGTTCAGTTGATTCTGTTACCAGTTCGATGATATCTATGGATGTATTCAGCTTGCTCACGTTGGAAGAGAGTGGGTTAATAAAATTGCAAGTAAGCCCACCCATATGGGGCACTTTATATGGAGAGCCCAATGCAGATTCATTAAGTTCTCTCATTTTATCCCAGGCGGATGTTGTGGCCATATTTGCCTCAGAGGGGGGTTGCGTGGTGCATGAGTCTGGTGGAGAGGTTTTCGCCTCCAGATTATGGAAGAGTGGGTTCATCTCAGCAACAACCTGTTGGCTGGAAGGGGTGGGTGCCTTCCCAACCCACAGGTCCAGCTTTTGATGGTATAAGAATGGGTCAGAATCTGAAACACAGTCAGGCATGTTTTGTTTAGGTAGTCTCAGCTGTTCATCACTTTTGTCAGGCAGAAGCGGAGAGTGTCCATTTTATGGAGTATTTCTTTCTGAGCTTCCTGTGGGAGAGCACTATAAGAATAAAGTAAGTTATTTTCAAAGCTGTCAAGGACGATTCCCTGATTCACCGCATACGTGGGCCCAAGGGAGTCCAACTTTTGAGGGTCCTTGGCAACCAGACCAGTAGGGTGATTAAAGATGTCATCCGCAGAGTTTATATCAATTAGAACGTGTTGGTCAACCTTATGTTGGAGAGTTTTTGGCTAAATTACAGTATGGTGGATAAGTGGAATTGGGGGTGCTTCATTTTTAAAGTACCTTGAGATTCTTACGCCACTTGTCTTCAGGTGTTCTCTACATTTGTACACCAGTTTTGCCAGTCTCCCATCATAAAATGAGACCACCACTCTGGCGAGGAATCCGTCGAAGTATAGATATTCCACTTGGGCCAAGTCAGTGGGGTTATTAAGGATGCCTGGCATATAGGTCTTTAGAAAGTTCAATAGATGGGCTTTACACTCTTTAGGATAATTTGATAGAACGAGCTTGTTTCGGTACAGCACCAGATTCCAGTTATTATTTGTCAAATTCCTCTTCTTAGAGGGAACAGTTTTATCTACAGATAAAACGTGAGACCATGGATCTTGGATCAAAAGGTCTTGCTTGGAGTTAGGTGTTGGGGTAAGCGCTAGGGGTTCCAAGCATTCCAACGCAGCATCAGGGCAAGGGTTTATAGAAAGTTCTTGCTTAGAAGGCTTCCTGGCTAGAAGTTTCCTGGTGTTCCCACTGATCCCGGTTATTGAGGTACTCTTGAGGAGATTAAAAAGCTTCTTAAAATCCATTTTTTTGTAACGCACTGCCTTATTTTTTTTATAACATTTTTACACTTTTTTCCATTTATGGGCCTCCTTTTCAAGGCGATAGCCCAGGATCTCTTGGCCTTCCTTGATGATCTGTTATTGCAGGTGGTAGGAAGGAAGTTGTTACTTTCCAATTCTGCAGTCACTCTGCCAGGTTCCCTGCAGAGGGTTTTACAAGTGTCCATCATTATAGTGAGGATTTTTGTACAGGTGTCCAAATAGGATTTTATATGTTCAATGTCCTCAGTTAAAAGCACAAGCCATTTGATAACAGATAAATCCTCACCATTTGTCTCAGGGGATTGGAAGCAAGAATCTTTTGATGTTTTAGAATTTCCCGAAGACAGCTCTGCAAGTTGTTTTAACATTAGTTCCTCCATTTCTCGGTGTTGGGATAGTTCAGGAGAGGCTTGGAGTTTAAGTCTCTGTTTCGGGAGTACTTCAGTGTCTGTATCAATTATGTTTGAAATTACTTTGAGCTTTATCAGCCCTTTGTTGTGGCATTCTTCTGCACAATCTTTTCTCTGCACAGCCAGCCCTTCGCTGTGGCTGGCAGAGGACTCGGTGCGAAAGGGGGAAGTTTCAATTTTCTGCTGATTCTCAATCAGTTCCACTTTACCCCTATTCTTATAGGGTCGAGTGATTTTTGTTTGCACTTCCTTTAGAGTAGCTCCTTTAGAGAGAGGTCTTAGATCACTCCGAAGAAAGCCTGAGGTTTTACAGCCACTCCGGGTCGTCACCATTATGTGTTTGGTAAAAATCAAGTTGGTAAAAGTCTCGCTTCGGTTCATTAGCTGGAATAGTAGAATGGTAGAGCAGGGAGTACATGCAGGAAGATAACGATAAGAGATTTCTTGTTAATTACTGCTGAGGCCCAGACGCTCTCCCAAATGAAGGTCAGGGAGAGTTAAAACAACTCCCTACTGTACACTAATTCCTTAAAACTTGTGACTGAAACTTGAAGCTTAAAGCTAAGCTAAATTAAGCAGATAAGAATAAAGCGAAAATAAGATATAAACACAATATAAAACAGTAAAAAACCTTAAAAACAGACCAGTAAAGTATGGAGGTCAGAAGGGAGGATGTTGATACTCCGCCATCTTCATGTAAGAGCATAGTTGGGGCACTAGCCAAAGCTAGTGAAAGGCGCTGCTACCCACCAAAGGGTTTTTCTTCTTCTTCTAATGATAAGGATAATGCCAAAAGGAGGACTCATTGTCTGGAGGCAGTGATGGCTTGGATGAGGGCAAACAACCTGAAGCTGAATCCAGGGAAGACTGAGGTGTGATACCAGGGCCAGGATTTTCTTCATGGGGTTTCATTACCAGCTTATGCAGAGATGGATTCACCAGGCCCTGAACATACTCTATTGTACCCCTCAGCTAGCTCAAATAAGCCATAACGATCAAGGGTTGAGAAAGCAGGTTGCGAGTTGGACAGCTACAAGGATCTTGTCCATGTCATCAGCCCACAAAAATGAAAGTGGTCCCAAAAAACTGGGTTAAGGCTGGGCATTGAACACCTCATTTGGTACTGTAGCAATAGTAGTATTCAAGGCAGCAAAAATACAGATGGCTTTCTTCTCAAAATTGTCTCAGCCGTTCTCCAAGTGCAATATCTGAGAGTTATTCCTACAACACTCCAAAAAGCTCTGAACAATTATTTAAGGATGCCATTGTTGTTGTTGTTGTTGTTTAGTCGTTTAGTCGTGTCCGACTCTTCGTGACCCCATGGACCATAGCACGCCAGGCACTCCTGTCTTGCACTGCCTCCCGCAGTTTGGTCAAACTCATGTTCGTAGCTTCGAGAACACTGTCCAACCATCTCGTCCTCTGTCGTCCCCTTCTCCTAGTGCCCTCAATCTTTTCCAACATCAGGGTCTTTTCCAAGGATTCTTCTCTTCTCATGAGGTGGCCAAAGTATTGGAGCCTCAGCCTCAGGATGCCATGGAAATAGCAAAATAAGCCTTTGTAGCTTTCACTGCCATACACCCCAACATGTGTCTGGTTAACTTCATATGGAGCCTTACATCTCTTGCACTCTAGTTGTCATCCAGCCTGCTTCACTGCTGCAAGTACCAGAGAATACCAGGGAGTAAAGTGGGCTCAACAGAAGGCATCAAGGGGCAATTATGTCAAAAGCCCGCTGCATCTCCCTATTCCAATGTGAGATTAAGGTCTAAGGAGGACTGTTGGCTGCCCACTACAAAATGCCCCAGAGGAATCAATCAAAATGCCCCAGAGGAATCCATCAAAATGCCCCAGAGGAAGGGTAGTCCCACAAGACAGATAAATACATAAGAATGAATATTTATTTATGGAAGGTCCCAGGTTGACTGCCCAGCATCTCCAGGTAATGCCCAGGATGTCCCCTGTCTGAAAACCTGGAGACTTGCTACCAGTCTGAGTTGACAATACTGAGCAAGCTACCAACTGTCTGGGTGGAAGGCAACTTCCCATTCTCAGCTCAAACTAATTTCCTATTTTTAAAAAGCTGCCACACTCATTAGAAGTGCAATACCAAATCTAAAAACAAGCTTATAAATTTGCTGGCACTACCACCTTTTCAACTGTACCTGTATCGTCTGGAGGAAGCGTTGTCTGTGGACCTGCTCCTATAAAAAAAAAGGGGGTTATTATTTAATATTTATTTATATCCTGCTTTTCCCCCAGACATGGAGTCTAGGCAGCTTACAGATAAAATAGTAACAGCTTTAAAAAGTCATGTAAAAACAATTAACACTAATACAGTCATACCTCAACACCCGAACGCTTCGACTTCCGAAGGTTTCGACTTCCCCCGGAAGGACAATACTGGGGGCAGAGAACCCCTGGAAGGACAATACTGGGAGCAGAAAGATACCAGACCATATGTTGTGCTTAGTTGAAAAGTTGAAAAACAAAATTAAAAAAAATCCTTCCAGTAGCAGCTTTGAGACCAACTACGTTTGTATGAGCTTTCGTGTGCATGCACACTTCTTCAGTTGAAGGAAGAGATGGAAACAAATACTGTAGAGGGTGCTAATTGAAGGTGGTTATATTACTCTTACTTGAGTGGTATTAGAAACCCTGAAGAGATAAAGAACACAACTGCAACTCTATACTATACAATTTTTTGGTAGTTTTTATGAAGAAATCCCCTACTTTGACTTATGGATGACACTGCCACACAATATTACTATTTGTAATATACTAAGTTCAAAACTATGAATAACTGTATAAATGTTACTTCTGTGTAAATGATGAAAGGAGAGAACAGGTCAAATTATTCATGGCTATCTTAAATAAACAGGACTTAAAATAGCAGATTAAGTAATAGAGCAGTCTCAGAAAGATGACACTGCAGAACAACCTTCCTTGGAAGAATACCACATTTCAGGACAGTGGTGCCCATTTGCTTAAAGGCAAAATGAATCTTCCATCATGGCCATTCCATCCATTCCTCCGTACAAGTAGAATGACCATCTAGTTAGAGCAAATACCTTTGATAATTATACAGTGGTACCTTGGTTCTCAAACGCCGAAAACCCAAAAGTAAGTGTTCTGGTTTTTGAACATTTTTCAGAAGCCGAACATTCAATGTGGATGTCGACTATTGTTTCTGCGGCACCTGCAACCATCAGAAGCTGCACCTTGGTTTTCAAACATTTCAGAAGTAAAATGGACTTCTGGAACGGATTAAGTTTGGCTGTTTATTTTGCATTTTTGTTTTTGAGGCTTTTTCAGTTAATTTGTTTTTTGTGATTGTGTGGAACCCAGTTAATTTACTGATTGATTGATTGATTGATTGTGTGATTGCGGAGATGGATAAAAGCCCCCCATCCAAACAATGAGTATCGTCAGTTCAGGTAAGAATTTTTTTTAATTTTTTTTATCATCTACAATAATGCCTTATCTATTTTATACTACAGTACATTGATTATTGCTTTCATTTTATGGCTCAGTGGTCTCGTTAGATAGTCAAATTCATGTTAAATTGCTGTTTTAGGGGTTGTTTTTACAAGTCTGGAATGGATCAATCTGTTTTGCATTACTTTCTATGGGAAAGTGCGCCTTGGGTTTTGAACGCTTTGGTTTTGGAACGGACTTTCAGAATGGATTAAGTTTGAGAACCAAGGTACCACTGTATGTGTGAATGTGTTGTATTTTTGAGAGATCTTACAAAGTCCATGTTTTCTTCCTCCAATCCTGGGTTGCATTCATGACAAATCCCCAACCAATAGTCTAGCTCATCGGAAACCTTGCCTGTGACCTTTTGGTTGGTCCTAACAAAAATAGGCTATGGCCTTTAGCTTTTCAAGAAGATAGGTTATTTACAAAAACTGCATTTACACTCACTGCCTAACACTTTGCTATTCCTGTTATAGGATGTTTTGCAGGCGATACGGTATATCTTGACACCCTTAAATTTTAGTGAAATTGGATGCACCAGATTTACATGTTTTGAAGGAACTGTCAGTATCGTCTGGAATGCTAGGTAACTGTCTCACTACCACATCAAGTCCATGCAATAAAAATGGTATTCAAAGAGGATGAAAAAGAAAAAGAGCACATAGTGGATATGTGCTGGACAGGCCTGGTGTTTGTCTACTCTTTACTATTTGTCTGCTGTTTACTGCAGTGTTCAAATCAAAGTATGTTGTGAATACACTGGATTGACAGCACAAGTCTTTGCATCAGATGGGCAGGCTTTGGTAATGCTGCATTAACAGCCCTCCGCATGTTCCAGAGCTGAAAGCTACAATCTAGCACTGCCTGGCAACCTATCTTAGTACAGTACAGTACTGACATTGCAATTCAAATAGTGTGTGTGCACTGCATCATGGAATCAATTACATGCCCCTCCGCCAATATTTTATTCAAGTTGGCACTCCTGGTCTTAGGAACAGGCTCAGGCATCCAGCATGGTTAAAGGTCTTACGAAGCGCAATAGAAAGAGGATGCTTAGCCTTGGAAGATGAAAGATTTAAGGGGAGACGTGGCGGCTGTTTCCAAATATCTGAAGTGCTGTCACAGCCGAAGGCGGAGCAGATCCATAACTGCCAAGTTATCCCTTTTTTACAGGGATTTTCCCTTATGCTGAATAGGCTTCCTCGCGAGAAAAGGGAAAACTTGGCAGCTATGAGCAGATCTTTGTTGCCACAGAAGGCAGAATAAGAGCAAACACGTGGGAATGAAAAGAGAGCAAACTTCAGGTAAACACAGGCAGGCTCCAAGTTCCCTCCTGCCCTGGAGGCGGGAATTGCCTTCCTTCGCCATCCCCGAGAAAGCCTTGCTTCGCCCTGGGACATGATCCGTCTCTGGAGGGAGGCGGGGCGCCTCTCATTTGACAGAAGAACAGAAGAACAGACGGGCATCCCGAAGCCCCCTCACCTCACCTTGAACTCTGGATAGCGAGGAAAACAGCAGCAGCAGCAGCAGCAGCAGCAGCAGCAGCAGCAGCGCCGACGGAAACCGCCCCCCGCCAGGGAAGCTGGTAAAAGGCGCCATCGCTCGAGAGAGAGCCCGGAGTCGGAGAAAGAGAAAGCGCCGCAGCTCCCTCCGCAGCGGAAAAGCAAAGCGACGGAGCGGACCCAGAGAACGACTCTAAACTAAGGGAGAGGAGGCAGCAGCGCTTTTCCGGCCAAGGGGCGTGAGCAGCGGCGTAGCCTCAGAAGCTCCGCCGAGAGGAAGGCGGGGGGGGAGGAGCCACAGGAGGAACCGCCTCTGCCGTTATTGGTTCCCGGTATTAGCTAACGCCCCAAGGCTGTCGCGCGCGTGCTGGTTGGAGGTTGCGGGCAAGAGCGCGCTCGGGATTGGCGAGAGGAAAAGGTGGGCGAAACCATAATTGATGGGGCAAGGCACCCTGTCGTTTAGGTTGAAAGCCGCGTGGTGGGTCTGATCTCTTGACCCCTCAGGGGGAGAGATAACGGGCTCCGCGCAGTCTAGGCAGGCGCTGCTCCTGGTGTTGGGACTGGGGGAACCTCGAGGGCGCCGACTTCATTCCCACAGAAGACGACCCCCTATTCCGCTCTCAGAACGGTTTAACAATAAATCCCACTTCATAAAATAATAAATAAACTCTATTTATTATTTTCATCACCTTGATCCTACACACTAGAAGAGAAACTCCCCACCGGTGTAGAAATCATATATCAAACAGATGGAAAGCTCTCCAATTTGAATAGGCTCAAAGCAAAGAGTGAGGTTACCATGCCTTCCGTCATATAGCTTCAATATGCTGATGACAACGTAGTGCACACTCAGATGATGGCCTCCAAACCATCCTAAATATCTGAACAGAAGCTTATGGAAAGCTGGCCTATTGCTCAACATCCAAAAAACCGAAGTGCTGCGCCAACAAGCAAGCACAAAACAACCCTCCACCCCCGGCAGCACCACAAATCCAACTTGATGTAATGTTGTGAAATACTGATCATTTTGCCTACGTAGGCCGTTATCTTTCAACAACAGCCAACATTGATGCTGAAACAACATTGCCTGAGGTCTGTGAGTGCAGCTTTCTCTTGATTGAGGACTCGGACATTCACAGGGAAAGCAAAATGCTTGCTTACAAATCTATTGTACTACCAACTTTACTGCACACTTGTGAAACATGGATCACTTATTACATCTCCAACTCCTTGAAAGATTCCATCCACGGTCTTTCTGGAAAATTTTACATATCACTTGGGAAGACAGGCAAACAAATGTCAGTGTACAGGAAGAAGCAAAGATCACCAGTGTCAAGGCAAAGATTCTTCAACAGCAACTTCATTGGATTGGTCATGTCGTTCGGAGATGCTTGATTGTCGTTTTCCAAAGCATCTACTCTATTCCCAACTTAAGAATGGTAAGGTAATGTCAGTGGACAACAAAAGCGGTTTAAAGACACTCTCAATGCAAATTAGCACTGGGAGGGAAATAAGTTTCAACACCCTTACCAACTACATATCCCATGACTGTCTGAATTTGTTGGCATCCATCTGCCTTCATGGTGAAGTCAAACTGCCTACGGCTTAGACAGCAAGACACCCCCCCCCCTCAGCCTCACTGATGTGGCCCAAAGGAAGGCAGGGCAGCAGCTGCCAAAAGGAGCCATCCAACCATCTTAGGGACTACACCAGATTTGTGTAGTTACAAATGGCCTTTTCTTCCCAAAAACATACAATGCAGCAGAGGTTTAGGATCAGAGATTTCCTTCTCCCGGATGGGCAACCTTCCCTTCTACAGCAGGTGCAGAAACTGCCTTATTGATCACTGGACCCACTATTGGTCTTGTCAACTCAATCTCCCAGAGCCTGTCTTCATATGCAGGGCAAATCCCCAACACACTGAGGGTTTGAGACTCATCAGCTACCCTCACCTGGTTTAGCCATCCAGCTAAAGCAATTTCCTGGATTGTGGATGTTGTCTAATTATAGTACAGCCTCTCCCTCCCAATATTAATCTTGGAGAGAGGTCACACTCCACAGTCCACTTCCTGGTGTAAGTAATCCACACCAAGGCAATCAAAGCCATGTCTATCCTATGACCAGGCCTGTAACCTGATTAAAATAGACCTGGGTAACTTCTCCAGAAACCCCTGGAGACAAGATGCCACCACACCTGGGATATTAGAAACTGGCCAATAACTATGCAATACAAGGACGGCCTTTTCAATAGAGGTATTTTAACTGTCTCCCTTAGTCATGTTGGAACTTTGTTGTAAGGCGGCACTGACCATTCCCTTCACCCACCCAGCAAGTTCCCCACTGGTCTTTTTGATGAGACAGAAAGAGCAAGGATCTAGTACACATTTGGTGGCTCTCACATTTCCAAGGATTCTGTCCACATCCTTGGACTGTACAAATTGAAATTAAAATGTATCCAGTTTCAGCGAGTCTGAACTCCACCAAGTAGTGATCGGACCATGACAATGTAGCTATAGAAAATTCCTCCACTCTAACATCACCATCATCCAATCCTTCACAGAAAACCAAATCCAGTGTGTTCCCAGATGCATGAGAAGAGTCAGAAATTATTTGGGACAGACTCATGTATCTGACAGGGGAGCCTCAGTGTGAATGTTAAAAGTCCACCAGTACAAGCTTGGAGGAGACCAGCACAAACCCCAAGACCTCCTTGGGGCTACAGCAACAGATTCCCTATTTTGTCCCAGTCACCCATCTTCAGATACACAAATTAAAACCCAGCAAACTGGGAGAAAGGGCACCTGGGAGATGCTATGATGATAGACCATTGCAGCTCTGCCTCCCCACCCCACTGATCTTGCCTCCTGCTGTACAGATAATTCCAGTGGCCAAAGCTGAGAGGGTACTCAACCACCAGTTCATCAAACCAGGTCTCTGTAATACAACCCAGGTCAGTATATTCATCCTGGATCAAGTCTGGGATGGCAGTTGTTTTGCCATTCACTGACCTGGCATTGATCAGCAGCAGCACTTGAGATACTAGGGCCCACCTGATACCGAAAACAAACACTTCTGTTCAAGGCACCATCTCATGAGGTTTTGCATAAGATAAAAGAGTGCATTGAATGCTTGGCTAGGTGCTTTAAAGGAGAAGTTAAGTACCTGCCCACAAACATCTATCCTCACTGCATCGTGCATCTATGCATCATGCATAGCCAGAAAGTGATTTGAAACAGCTACCGGTATGTGGCATTATCTGTATCAACCCAAACTGCAGTGTATAATCAGCTGCTCTTATCACTTGGGAGTAGAAAAGCTAGTGATAATACTTAGTGTCTTTTATTCAACATTTCAATTTATTTGCACACATTCTAAGATAAACAACATTCTCTATACATATTTAATCAATTTTAATAAATAAATATGAACAATTTAGATTCTGAAAACAGTGTATAACAAACAAAATACCTTCATGAATAGAGCAAGCTTTAATTCAAACCATATGAAGCACTGCATTTTTCACTCTAATTGATTTTGATGGGAGAGTTATTTTCCTTGTTCCCACTGAAATTAAGGTGTTGAGAAAGTGTTCCTTGATTTTTTGGTTAAGGTTGCAGAGCTTTTGTTTGCCTATGACTCATATATGTGTCATAGGCATATATTACTGTTGTTTACACTTTTGAAAATCCTGTTAGACAAGGCAGCTTTTTAGAATTCACATTTCCTACATGGAACCCATTACATCTTTCCATGGTTTGAAGGAAGAATAATGCACCCTGCCAAGGTGAATATACAATCAGCTCTACTTGGCTCTGTATTTGATTGAGTCACTTAAGAGACAATCTTCAAGGGAAGTTGGAACCCAGTTCAATGCAAAAGAAAGAGCAAATGATGAGAGTTTTGTTGGGGCCCAGTACTGTTTCATGCTTCAAGTAACTGAATAGCATGGGTGGGCAGTTTTTTTAATGAAAACTGCTTTGGCATTCCAAATAGTTCTTCCTTCAATTCTCATTTCCAGTTGTAGAGTAACAGTTCCAAATGCGAACTGTTAGGAAATAACTGCAGAAGGCTACTCCAATTGGGACCCTTTGGGTTCCAATTCTGGCTCAGCAAATTCAGCAGGGCTAGTAGGAGCTTCAGGTTGTCTGCAAAAATAAAATAAAAAAAATTAAAATTAACACCTATATTTCGACCATTGCATCATTTTGTTTAGTTTTCCTGTCAGCAACACACAAATACACCTGCATTCCACTTCGTGTTATTCGTTTTTTAAAAGTAATGCAAGTAGCTGTCACACTGAAGCAGTAGCCATGCTGTCGCTTCTTGAACAGCAAAATCAATTCCAGAAGCTACAGGAAAAAGATGTAATGCACTGATTGTTAGGCACTGCAGGATATTAGAAGTAAAGCAGATTAGATAAACACAACAGATATAAGAGTGGGAGACTAGGGCTGGCTGATGTTAAGTTTTCAGCATCTCAATAAATCACCAGCCAGACATCACAGTTTGGCGATACACCACGATGTTGAAACAAGCTGCACTGGCGAGACGTAGGGTGAAACTGAGGCAGTTCTCACTGCAGGAGCTGAGGCCCTTTCACCCTAGTGCCTTACAGGCTGGGGTCAATGCAGGTGGCCTCTGCCCTCTGCTTAGTTGGGGGCAGAAGGGCTCCCACCCCCCAACTGACCGATCCTCGATCCCTCAGCAGCATCAGGCTTTGCTCAGTTGCGGGATGGAAGAAGCCTCTCTTCCACTTGCTGAAGGGGAGGCAACCATGCATCTCACATCCGACCAGTTAAAGTATCTCCCACCACGCCGCTGGCTTGCAAGAGCCAATGCTGGGCTGGGGGATCCTTTAACTGCTCAGCTGAGGGGAGCCCCCACCCCACCACCGGCTAATGTGAGCCAATGGCGGGATCAGATTCTCCATCAAACTGCTCAGCTGAGGCAAGGGCAGCCACCACACTTCTCAGCCGAGCAGTTTAAAGATGCAGAGGGAGGAACTAGCTGTATCGGTGCCTCACTGATGCAGCTTGTTTATCCCTTTGTACCCTATGAGGGCAGAGTGGGATGGTGGTTTCACTCAGCGAGCGCTGCTAGCAGAGGGACTCAAGAGCAGTGGCAGTCTCACAAGTGAGATATTGCTGAGGGAAGGCAACATTGTGGTTCACTCCTGATATCAATATATCGCCCAGGCCTATGGGAGACACACAGACTAACTATAGAAAAATAGTGACTTCTAACAGATTCCTAACAAAGGTCTGTATAGTTAAAGCTATGGTTTTCCCAGTAGTGATGTATGGAAGTGAGAGCTGGATCATAAAAGACGGCTGATCGCCGAAGAATTGATGCTTTTGAATTTAGTGCTGGAGGAGACTCTTGAGAGTCCCATGGACTGCAAAAAGATCAAACCTATCCATTCTGAAGGAAATCAGCCCTGAGTGCTCCCTGGAAGGACAGATCATGAAGCTGAGGCTCCAATACTTTGGCCACCTCATGAGAAGAGAAGACTCCCTGGAAAAGACCCTGATGTTGGGAAAGATAGAGCGCACAAGAAGGGGACGACAGAGGACGAGATGGTTGGACAGTGTTCTCGAAGTTACGGACATGAGTCTGAGCAAACTGTGGGAGGCAGTGGAAGACAGGAGTGCCTGGCGTGCTCTGGTCCACGTGGTCACAAAGAGTCGGACATGACTAAATGACTAAACAACAACAACAAACAGATTCCTCTTAGAGAGCCTGCCCTTCTCTCCACTGGGGTTATTGCCTCTGAATCAAACAGAACTCTTGCCTCTGACAAAGCAATCAGCATGCTTTGGTATCAAATCTGAATCCCACAAAAGTCTTAAAAGACATGTAACCAAACTGTGACAGAAATCATTGCACTGAATATTGATAATGAGTAAATAATTACTGAATTAATCCATGGAAACAGCTTAATTAGTGCTCACAAACTATGGAAAAATATATGGGTCATATCAAAACTGCAAAATCATGAATACAAAGCTACAACAAAATGAACAGCCCTGGATACAAAAATAGAAAGAAAAGCCATTCAAGAGAAATGTGCAGAGTAAGTTATTGTTGCAAATTGTTGGTTTAGATTACAGCATTGGCCTAGATTCTAATAGGGGGAAAACCAAAACAAAACATTACTGCCTTTAGATAGAACTGCCCAACAAATCCATTTTCTTACTATGTCTGAAAGCAAAAACCGCAGACCGCAGGTACACATTTGTAAAATAGACAATAATGTTTTATAACTTTATTTATGGTAGATTTCAAGATTTTCAGGGCCAGAATAGTCATTGTGAAGTCAGCATTGGGATAGACAGCTGATGTAAACTGAGAAATACCATTTCTGTCACATCAGAACACCAATGCTGGAAATGGGATAAAATACTGACTAGCCATTCCAGAATAATTATAGTGCTTTAGTTAGCTTTTATTCTGTGCTAGCAGATTAGTGCAACTGTTCAACAAAAAATGTGCAAGCCCTTTCTGAATACTAAGCACATGTATGTGGAAAGTGTGAGCAAAGTAGAAGTCAAGAATCATATGGAAGCTCACTCAGCAACCAAGAAGGCTACAGAGAATCAGGGACAGCTTGTCTTGGGCTGACTCACTCGGTTTTCATGGAAGATCGGTATTTCCAAAATACAGCAAGTAGAGCAACCACAATTAAAACAGCCAGGATACATCCTTGAAGGAAAAAAGAGAGAAAGATATACCGTAGTACCAATTAAGTAATTATTTTTCTGTTGAGGAAAAGCAATAGTATCAATAGAAATCACAGGACAGGTTCTAGTTACAGGTAGGTAGCCATGTTGGTCTGGTGCAGTCGAAACAAAATAAAAAAATTCCTTCCAGTAGCACCTTAGAGATCAACTAAATTTCTCATTGGTATGAGCTTTCATGTGTATCTGAAAAAGTGTGCATGCACACGAAAGCTCATACCACTGAGAAATCTAGTTGGTCTCTAAGGTGCTACTGGAAGGAATTTTTTTATTTTGTTTCAACAAGACAGGTTTTTACCTTGCAATGCTCTACTGACATTAAAGTCACTCAGGTGGATAAGTTCATGTGCTACTGGGTATTGCAAGTCTCTAGACCATAGCTGCCAAGTTTTCCCTTTTCTCGCGAGGAAGCCTATTCAGCATAAGGGAAAATCCCTTTAAAAAAGGGATAACTTGGCAGCTATGCTCTAGACACATACTTACCTCAAGCAGCAAGTCCACTGTACACCTGCAGTCACCCTTTTTGGGGCAGATGTGAAGTTGTCCTCAGAGATTGATTGCAGCAATGAGTTCTTCCTGCCCCTAACAGATGTCAGCTCTGCAGACTGAGCAGCCCTAACATAGCTGCCAAGTTTTACCTTTTCTCGCGAGGAAGCCTATTCAGCATAAGGGAAAATGCCTTAAAAAAAGGGATAACTTGGCAGCTATGAGCCCTAATGACAATCAAAGAGCAACTCTCCAACCCAAGCAGTGTGTTAAGCTGAAGCAGAGTCACCAGGTTGCCCCCAAGATTGAAGGGGCCCAGCATGCATGTGATGTCAAACGTATCGTGTGTCATGCATGTGCGGGGGGGGGGGGGAACCAAGCACTCTGAAGGAGCTGGCCATTAGCCCTGCGATGTTTCTCACACACACAGCCACCTCAACACTAGGCCCCTTATGGTTGGCATGCCTGAGCTTAAGACACCCTTACTCCTGAGGATTTTTTAAAAGCCCCAGTCACACCAGGTGCCAGAACATTAAAAGCCACAGCATGGGGGAAGTCTGTGCTGAATTTGGAGACAGCTATGTACTTTACAGGAGCAAAGATAGTGGAAGAAGCAGAGCTGGCCTCACCAAACAAACAAACAAACAAACAGAGGATATCTGTCTGTACCCTAAGGATATTTGATAAAGAATCAATATCTTCTCCAAGTAGGAGTCTTCAACATTTAAACCAAAACTGGAGAAAAAAAGTAAAGGAAACACACATTACCACAAGGCATGAAACTACAATAGCAGTGATTGTACACCCAAGTAACTTACTCTGTAATTACTTACCAACAATAATTGGGAGGTTGTTAGTTTCTAGAATAGAAGAAAAGAAAAGTGTGAGCTAAAATTTGAAGCAATGTAATTGTTACAGATCGTAGCTTGCTCTCTTTGTATGCATGTATGCATTTGTGTGTGTCACACACTGAATAAAACATAGTACAACTAATAACTAATAACTACTCCAGTACACAATGGAAGACTGAATATAGAGATATTTTGCTGGAAGCAAGAAATGGGTTTCCCACTTTTAAATATTTCATATAGTGGTACCTCGTTTTGTGTCCGCCGTGTCTAGCGTCCATTTTGTCGAACGTCCGCAGCAAACCCGGAAGTACTGGAACGGGTTACTTCCGGGTTTGCCGCTCGTGCATGCACAGAAGTGCTAAATCACGCATGCACAGAAGCGCAAACCGCTCCGCGCAGAGCGGCTTTGTCGTGTGTCCTTTTTGTCTAGAGTCCAGGACTCCAGAACGGATCCCGGTCGCAAAACAAGGTACGACTGTATATTCCAAATTTGTTTCTCTAAATCACTTCCTTTACTGATTCAAATAATCCCAAAGCAATTTATAGAAGAAAATTCAATACTAAAATTTTAGGGCACTAGGAGAAGGGGACGACAGAGGACAAGATGGCTGGACAGTGTTATCGAAGCTATGAACATGAGTTTGACCAAACTGCGGGAGGCAGTGCAAGACAGGAGTGCCTGGCGTGCTATGGTCCATGGGGTCACGAAGAGTCGGACACGACTAAACGACTAAACAACAACAACAAATCAAGTAATGTAAGTATTAAAATATACATTAACTAAATAAAATCAACAGCAAACAATAAACAATGTCAGAGATATACACAGAATCTGAAATAGAATAATATCTATATCTTTAAGTGCCTTACATCCATAAAACAATTTTAAAACATATTCAAAAATCAGTAGATAAAGTTAATATAGCAATACAGCTGAATTACCTCCCAAGGAAAGGCCAAGTGAATAGGCAAGCTTTAAGCAAGTGCCTACGGTAAATGACAAGACAGCTGGAGCCTGCCTGATGTTCACTTGAAGCACAATCCAAAGGGCAGGCGCTGCCACACTAAAGTCTCTGGTCTTATTGGACGTAAGATGAACCTCAGGAGGACATGGCACTATTGAGAGTGTATCTCCTGAGGGTCAAAGTGTCCAGGCAGCAGTATAAAAGGTAAGGTGTTTCCTGGTTCCATGCCACTGACAAGACTTTAAACCTGGCTCATCAGCATATTGGCAGTCAGTGCAGCTTTCAGGTAAGGTGTTTCCTGGTTCCACGTTGTTCAGGGCTGTACATGCCAATAACAAGACGTTAAACCTGGCTCAACAGCATTTTTTAAAATAATAATATTTATTCATTTTCAAATAATACAAAATACAAAAAAATCACAAAACAAAAACCAAAAAGACAAAAAACAAAAACAAAACATATAAAAGAAAAACATATCAATTCATTTTTACTTAACATTGTTGACTTCCTCAATTCCCCCTCACTGGGTCCTATTTATAATTCCAGTTAAGCAGTTTTCATCTTATATCTTAAATTCATCTAACACATTTTATCATTAACACTCAAATATTCTATTCTAAAAATATCATCTATTCTCCACCAATAATTAATCAATTTATCCAAATCAAAAATTATTTCCCCTTTCTTTATCTTCTGTTTCTCCCCTTAGCCTATAAATTTTTACCAAGAACTTTCCATAAATTTAAATATAAATTCTTATATCATCCAAACATTTAAACCCATTGTATCAAATTTAACCCCCATTCTCCCAGATTCTTCATCGAGTTCCATAAGTCATTCCAGTATCAGACCATCAAAGTTTTCATCTTATATCTTAAATTCATCTAACACATTTTAACATTAACACTCAACTATTTCTATTATAAAAACATCAACTATCCTTAACCTATAATTCATCAATTCATCAATTAATCCAAATCGAAAATTATTTTCCCATCCATCTATCTTCTATTCCCCGCCTTAGCCTAAAATTTATTCCAAAATTTTCCCCATAAATTCAGATATTACTTCTTCTACCATAATATCATTTAAACACTTAAATTTAATTCAGCCCCCCCCCCTCCCCAGGACTCAGGGTCTCCCAGACAACTCAGCCATAGGTCCTTCCTGTTTCGGACCATCTTAATCAATCAGAAAATAATATCCATTATTACTCCTCACCCCACTCCCACTCTGTCACAACCTATCCACCACACTGCCTTCTTCGTCCCCTGTTGTCTCCCCAATTCTTGAACAGTTACACAATACCATCCAACTATATTTCCACTTTTCAGCCCTTTTGCAATTTTTATTCTCCTTAAATTCTGACCCCAGTATGGATCCTGCTCTCCCTCTCTCACTGGGAGGGCATTATTCCATCCTGGTTCTTCTTTAAAAACCCTTTGAGTCAAGCATGGGTCTTGGTCCCCCCCCCCTCACTGGGGGAACAATGTTCCATGCCCCTTCCTCTTCTTCTTTAAGTTCAATTGCATTGCCCAGGACTGATGATTGTTCATCTTTGTTCTCTACACTCTCTGATGAAATTAATCCTTTTTAAATATCCACGCACTTCTGATTTATTTTTCCAATCTGTATTGTATTCTGGTGTACTTCGCTTCTTAGATCCCAAAGCAATTTCAGAAATTCCTCTTGAAAGTCTGAGAAGTCAGATGATATTATGTCTACTGGCATCTAGCTCGTCTCAAATTTCATGGGAACAGCACAGATTACAAAGCAGGAAATGGCGCACTTCTTATTTCCAAATTTCAAAGACAAAGATTATATCCGAACTGGTTGCAAACTCGCATTTTCAGTTCTTCTTCATACCTTAAAACTCTTATGTCCATTTATGAAAAGAGCACTTATCAAACTTCTTTTTCACAGCCTTATATTTTGCGCTCTCTTCAATGCTGACAGTTCCCAACTTCAAAGAGGTAAACAAATTCCTTCCTATTGTGATGTCATAATGGCGGCTCGCTGATCCCTCCAGGGACCTGACTCCAGCTTCCAGGGGGACTTTCCCAAGTCCAAAATAAAGATTTTTACAGGGATGTTACTGAGTCTAACCCTTCTCCCCTTTACCCTGCCTCAGGGGGAAGGTTTTAAATCCAATTTTTGGAAATTGAAAGCTTCCTGTCAATCTTTCCGGCTTTGGGCAAATTAACTGCGTCTCAGTTCACTCAATGGGGGAGAGCGACTTCCGTTTTTAAATCTCCTCCCGTGGCCAATTCTTTCCGATTAAATTTTTTTTAAAATCCTTTTTCTTTACTCACGGTGTCCAATGTTTTCAGATCCTTTAATGTTGGAAGAATCCACCGCTCCAAAGGCTGCCGGCACGGAGCTTCACACTGCGAGGGTAGTGATTTGACTCACAAGGGCACCCCCGCCTCCACTCCGCTCGTTCACGGCTTACCGTGTGCAGGGCTTACCGAGGAGCAGAGGAGGTGAAAAGGGGTGCAGCTGAGTCCCTGGCTCAACAGCATATTGGCAGTCAGTGCAGCTTTCAGCACAGATGTTAGGTACTGTCCATGGGCACCTCCTTCAGCAGCTTTATAGCAGCATTCTTTACTAGCTACAGATTCTGAACCCAATATTAAAGAGACATAGCACGTACCTTTGTAAACCAAGCAAAATTTAATAAAAATATTTTTTAAAAGGAAACCCCATACAGAGCATGTTGCCTGGACTACCATACTAAATTACCCAAGAACTGTATCTATCACACCAGCTGAAGTCAAGAGAAGGGCACTCCTAGCCACTGAAGCCATTTGGCCCCCTGGTTACACAAATATCACCCCCGAGCTCCATACCTGCTTCTTTAGAGGGAGTCCAACTCCATTCACAACAAACAACAGAACTGTTTCCCAGTCTCAGGATATGTTCACCTGCAGACTTGCCAGGTTTCCTGCTCAGTTTATTAGCCATCATCGAATCCACCACTGTGCCAGGCACTGGGGATAAAATCATGCCCCACAGGTGCCAGGGGGCCGAAGGGTATTTCCCCAGTGCTACTCTTTGGAACAGGCCTGGGAGATAGGATTGGAGCCACCTTAAAACTGTGCCCCATACCCATCCTATGGAACCAATCCAGGAGGATATGAGGTTTGATGGTATCAAACACAATCTTTTTTCTTTTAAATTCAATTTTTTAATTACATCATTTTCTATTTTTATACATTGGTCCTGTTGCCAGCACTCTAGGACAGTTCTTTTTACATCATGCTTAACTGCATATACATAAGTTCCTTCACCTCATTATCCACACTCTCCTATCTTTTATGTTGTCAACTCTTGGTCACAAAGTATCCTCTACCTGGAATTTATGTTTGAGGTCAATTTTTTGTAAATATTCCCCTAGATACTCCCACTCACTCCTTGTCTGTTTATCATATTGATTTCTTATTTTAGAATTGATTTCTTATTTCAAAAAGTAAAAACCAGTGGTTTTTTTTTTTTACAAAAACGCAAAAAACAAACAAAAAACCCCACCATGCTATTTTTCGATTGACTTGCCTAAGATCCAGGACAAAGCAGCACCTTTCAGAAATTCCCCCAGACGTCATAGAATTATAGAGTTGGAAGAGACCACAAGGGCCATCCAGTCCAACCCCCTGCCAAGCAGGAAACACCATCTAAGCATTCTTGATATATGGCTGTCAGTCCTCTGCTTAAAGACCTCCAAAGAAGGAGATTCTACCACACTTCTTGGCAGCAAATTCCACTGTCGAACAGCTCTTACTGTCAGGAAGTTCTTCCTAATGTTTAGGTGGAATCTTCTTTCTTGTAGTTTGAATCCATTGCTCCGTGTCCGCTTCTCTGGAGCAGCAGAAAACAACCTTTCACCCTCCTCTATATGACATCCTTTTATATATTTGAACATGGCTATCATATCACCCCTTAACCTTCTCTTCTCCAGGCTAAACATACCCAGCCCCTAAGCTGTTCCTCATAAGGCATTGTTTCCAGACCTTTGACCATTTTGGTTGCCCTCCTCTGGACACGTTCCAGCTTGTCAGTATCCTTCTTGAACTGTGGTGCCCAGAACTGGACACATTACTCCAGGTGAGGTCTGAACAGAGCAGAATACAGTGGTACTATTACTTCCCTTGATCTAGACGCTATACTCCTATTGATGCAGCCCAGAATTGCATTGGCTTTTTAAGCTGCTGCATCACACTGTTGACTCATGTCAAGTTTGTGGTCTACCAGGACTCCTAGATCCTTTTCACATGTACTGCTCTCAAGCCAGGTGTCACCCATCCTGTATTTGTGCCTTTCATTTTTTTTGCCCAAGTGTAGTACTTTACATTTCTCCTTGTTAAAATTCATCTTGTTTGCTTTGGCCCAGTTGTCTAATCTGTTAAGGTCATTCTGAAGTGTGATTCTGTCCTCTGGGGTATTAGCCACCCCTCCCAATTTGGTGTCATCTGCAGACTTGCTCAGGATGCCCTCAAGCCCATCATCCAAGTCATTGATAAAGATGTTGAATAAGACTGGGCCCAAGATAGAACCCTGTGGCACCCCACTAGTCACTACTCTCCAGGATGAAGAGGAGCCATTGATGAGCACCCTTTGGGTTCGGTCAGTCAGCCAGTTACAAATCCACTGAATGGTAGCATAGTCTAGCCCACATTTTACCAGCTTCTTTACAAGAATATCATGGGGTACCTTGTCAAAGGCCTTGCTGAAATCAAGATAGGCTATATCCACAGCAGTCAATTCCACCTTTGAAATCCTGGTATTGTTATTCTTTCTCTCACAGCAACAATAAACCTACCATTAAAATTATGGACTGGTCATTTCTTCGTCAGAGTGCAAACAGGCAAATTTAGCAGGGGATCAAATACTTTCCCCCCTCACTGTATGTCTTCCAAAAATGTCTGCAGTTGCTCTGCCACCATCATTTGCTCACCTTTTCCAAAAACCTTGTGATTGGTTTGTAGTTATCAAAACTTTTCAATTTTTGTTTTTTTAAAAACATTTTTTTAACTTTGTATTGTTTTACTGTATGGTTTTATTGTGGCTTGAGTTTGCAGTAGAGGCAGAAAGTAGGCACAATTATGTGTGGTTACCTGTGTTCAAGGGACGCGGGTGGCACTATGGGTTAAACCACAGAGCCTACGGCTTGCTGATCAGAAGGTTGGTGGTTCGAATCTCCACGACGGGGTGAGCTCCCGTTGCTTGGTCCCAGCTCCTGCCAACCTAGCAGTTCGAAAGCATGTCAAAATGCAAGTAGATAAATAGGTACCGCTCCCGCAGGAAGGTAAACGGTGTTTATGTGTGCTGCTCTGGTTCGCCAGAAGCGGTTTTGTCATGCTGGCCACATGACCTGGAAGCTGTACACCGGCTCCCTCGGCCAATAACACGGGATGAGTGTCACAACCCCAGAGTTGGTCACGACTGGACCTAATAGTCAGGGGTCCCTTTACCTTTACTTGTGTTCAGGAGCACTCGGAGTGAAATTTATCTCTAGTTATTTGTGGTCTTGTTTCATAGTCCACAAGTCACCACAGTACCAGGGAGCTCCATAGCATTGTTTGGAACACGCTGAAGAGATTGTGTCTACAGCCCCTTGCCTCTTGCCATCCAAGAAGTTGCTAACACAGCTATAAGGCTTGCACTTCACTCAGTTGTGTTCTGCACTAGTTGCCACTTCCAGAGCAATCCCAAGGCAAGCCCACACAAATCATATGACAGCACTCCAGATGTGAGGTTGCCAATGTGTGATCCACAGAGGTGAGATCCTGTCCATGTAAGAGCATAGTTGGGGCACTAGCCAAAGCTAGTGAAAGGCGCTGCTAGCCAGCAAAGGTTTTTCTCTTCTTCTTCTAATGATAATGCCAAAGGAAGTACTCATTGTCTGGAGGCAGTGATGGCTTGGATGAGGGCAAACAACCTGAAGCTGAATCCAGGGAAGACTGAGGTGTGATACCAGGGCCAGGATTTTCTTCATGGGGTTTCATTACCAGCTTATGCAGAGATGGATTCACCAGGCCCTGAACATACTCTATTGTACCCCTCAGCTAGCTCAAATAAACCATAATGAGCAAGGGTTGAGAAAGCAGGTTGCGAGCTGGACAGCTACAAGTATCTTGTCCATGTTTTCCGGCCACAAAAAAGTGGGTTAAGTCCCCCAAAACTAGGTTAAGGCCGGGCATTGAACACCTCATTTGGTACTGTAGCAATAGTAGCATTCAAGGCAGCAAAAATACAGATGGCTTTCTTCTCAAAATGCTTTGCAAATTTGTCTCAGCCGTTCTCCAACTGCAATATATGACAGTTATTCCTACAACACTCCAAAAAGCTCTGAACAATTATTTAAGGATGCCATGGAAACAGCAAAATAAGTCTTTATAGCTTTCACTGCTATACACTCCAACATGTGTCTGGTTAACTTCATATGGAGCCTTACATCTCTTGCACTCTAGCTGTCATCCAGCCTGCTTCACTGCTTCAAGTACCACAGAAAACCAGGAAGCAAGTGGGCTCAACAGTGCCAGAGAAGGCCTCCAGGGGCAATTATGTCAAAAGCCCGCTGTATCTCCCTATTCCAATTTGAGATTAAAGTCTCAAGAGGACTGTTGGCAGCCTACTACAAAACGCCCCAGAGGAAGCCATCAAATTCCATTAAGTCTCAGGGGGGCAGATCAGATTAATGAGTCCTCCCCCAATGCAGAGGAAGGGTAGTCCCAGAAGACAGATAAATACATAAGAATAAATATTTATATATGCAAGGTCCCAGGTTCACTGCCCAGCTTCTCCAGGTAATGCCCAGGATGTCCCGTCTGAAAACCTGGAGACTTGCTACCAGTCTGAGTTGACAATACTGAGCAAGCTACCAACTGTCTGGGTGGAAGGCAACTTCCCATTCTCAGCTCAAAGCTATTTCCTATTTTTAAAAAGTTGCCACACTCATTGGAAGTGCAAAACCGAATCTAAAAACAAGCTTATATATTTCCTGGCACTACCACTTTTCAACTGTACCTATATCGTCTGGAGGAAGCGTTGGCTGTGGAGCGGCTCCTATAAAAAAAAGAGGGGGTGTTATTTATATATTTATTTATATCATGCTTTTCCCCCAGACACGGAGTCTAGGCAGCTTACAGATAAAATAGTAACAGCTTTAAAAAGTCATGTAAAAACAATTAACACTAATATATGTGTCTCAGAGAGAGAGAGAGAGAGAGAGAGAGAGAGAGAGAGCGCTATTGAAATATAGATAATTACAATAAAAAATAATAATAGCCCCAGTTCATAAAACATTGCATTGGAATTTATAAAGCTTGCCTGAATTTCCTATACAGTGGTACCTCGGCTTACGAACGACTCGACAACTGAATTTTTCAACTTACGAATGGGGCAAATGGCCGCACGCTTACGAATTTCTCAACATCCAAACATAAACCGCGGTGGTTTTAGATAGGGTTTTTTCAACTTACGAATTTTTAGATGGGGTTTCTTTGACTTATGGATTTTTCCATTTCCAATGCATTCCTATGGGAAATTGCGTTTCCAATGGCGCTTTTCGACTTACAAATTTTTCGACCTACGAAGGTGCCATCAGAACGGATTAAATTTGTAAGTCGAGGCACCACTGTACAATAAAAGACATGTCTTAGTACAAAGAAAAGCATTTAATAAGTTACACAATTTACAGAAAGGCAGGCAGATGTAAAGTACTCTCTAGCATCTAAAACAGTAAAAAGCCCACAAATAGGAAAGTAGCAAGAATAAGCAAATGAAGAAAATTAAGAAGAGAAGAAGAAAAAGAAAAGAGAATAAAGACCAGACCCTCTATCACAATTATATTTTAATTTTAAGGGTCATTTCTTATCAAGTGATCCAACTTTTTTACCTCATGTCATCCAATTTGTTTCATATTTTGTACACCTATTGAATGATCAAAACTAAGTTTCAATCTTTTTTAAAATCTCATCTTGTTTTTGAGTTATGAGGGTTTGAAATTTCAATAAATAGACAGTTTTGGCCTTGCTGAATAGCTGAACAACATTACAGTTCGAAAAGAAAAACAGAATGTGGGATCGGGCAAAGGAAATGGAATGCACTGACTGGGGGAAAATAGCTTGCTAATTTCTGAATAGGCACAGTTCAGAAGGAAGGCCACACACCACAACATTCTGTTACAGGTTGCTCTTATGGTGTATAATTCCAGTGTATCAAAACAACTGCAGCACTACCATGTACCCAAGTCTCACCACGAAATTCTTCAACTAAAATTAATCCTCTCTCTGATGTCTTATCTCTGTAAATATTGACAAGAGTCCATTTCCTCCACTCTGGTTCTAACCGTAAGCTTACTCCTTGCTCACTCACCACTTCTTGAAATGCATACAACAATAACAGTGAAAGGCAATTGTTTACCTGGTCCGGGGTCTGCAACGTCCTCTTCTCCTGCATCATCTCCTCCTCCTGTATCTCCTCCTCCTCCTCCTCCTCCTCCTCCTCCTCCTCCTCCTCCTCCACCTCCTCCTCCTCCTCCTCCTCCTCCTCCTCCTCCAATGGTTATATTTGGACCACCTGTGTAAAGAGATTTCGAAGTGTAAAGAGATTATAGTCTAACTTTATTTCAACATCTGATTTTAACTGTATTTTATCTGTATTTTCTCTCCAATACTATATTGCAGTGTTTCTCAACCTTTTTTGGGCCAAGGCACACTTGTTCCATGAAAGAAATCACGAGGCACACCACCATTAAAAAAGTTTAAAAATTTAACTCTGTGCCGCCCTATATTGACTATATAATTATGACTGTAAGAAACACTTGCCAATTGCTGTGTTGGTTGCAATCTCCTGTAATAAGGCTTCACTAGCCGCTGATTTCTCTGCCAGCACAATCCTTTGCTCAGCAAGTTTCAGGTTGAGCTCATCCAGCCAGCTTCTTTAAGTTTGTCTAAAACCACCCTCCCGTGGTGGTGGCTTTTGAGAGCTGCGCTCGCTCCGCGTAATGACCCGGCCGGCTTCCTTTCCGGCGGGTTAGCGTAGTGGATTGGCGGCCGCCAGGCACGTGACAATGCAAATCGCCCTAATCGTCGCTGCACGTCGCGGCACACCAGCCAGCGTCTCGCGGCACACTAGTGTGCCACGAAACAGCGGTTGAGAAACGCTGCTATATTGGACTTGTCCATCATCCGGCTGGCGACTGAGTGCACGTGGGCAGTGAAGGATGACCATTACTGCTGCCGCCACTAGCAGTGAGGGTGCAGGAGTTGGGACAGAATGAAGGAGAGAAATGTCTGAGTGGGCTGGTGGAGTGAGCAAAGCCAGCAAGTGGCCAAAGAAGAAATCACTGCCATGCCCACATTGCTGCCACCACCAAAAGAAGGAAGATTGCACTTCAAAACTGCAGGCTTTCTTTTGTGGGTCAAGATGGCAGAGGTGGGGATGAAGGAGAAAACTCATTCTGCCCCATGGTCTTCCTGCCCCCTGGTAGCAGGCGGCCCCAGAAGGAACAATGAGTCACTGGCCTAGGTAGGCAGGTGGTGAAAGGGCGAAATCACTAACCAGTATCATGAGTTGTTACTGGAGGAGGAGGAGAGAGGTCCACCAGATGCAGTGATCCCCTCTCCTCACTCCTCCCCCATCTTGGTAAGTGGTTGTGACCCAAGAAGTCAGGAAAACAACAGAGCCCCATCCATGCTGCCACCTAGTGGTTTAATTATGAAATCTTATATATCCTATTAGCATTCATGGAGTAAGATAATCCTGACTTAAATCTGAGCTATTAAAGTCATATTTTCTAACTCACCTGGGACAAGAGTTGCGTTTCCGGGATTGATTCCGGGTGGGATAGTTGGTATTTGAGCTGGCAGAAAAGAGAGCACAGAAATAAGGATTCTGCAACACAATAGCTCTGACATTTATTTACTGAATTTATACCTTGTGCTTCCTCCCAAGTAACCCATTTAAGTGTAGTAAGATACTTAACCTTAACACATGTTGGAGCAGGAGGTTGCCAGGCACTATCAGCCCCACATTTACTACTGCTATTCCCCACCAGAGTGTATGCAGGATCACATACAAACTTTACACAACTGTTATACTGTATGTGTACACGGGTTGTACCACAGTCACTCTTCCATCCTCCCCCCCAGTTCTAAACAAAGCCAAGGGATGCGGGTGGTGCTGTGGTCTAAACCACTGAGCCTCTTGGGCTTTCTGATCAGAAGGTTGGCGGTTCAAATACCCACAAAGGGGTGAGCTCCTGTTGCTCAGTCCCAGCTCCTGCCAACCTAACAGTCTGAAAGCATGCCAAAAGGTGCAAGTAGATAAAAAGGTACAGCTCTAGCGGGAAGGTAAATGGCGTTTCCGTGTGCTGCTCTGGTTTTGGTGTTCCATTGCGCCAGAAGCGGCTTAAGTCATGCTGGCCACATAACCTGGAAAAACTGTCTGCGGACAAACGCCGGCTCCCTCAGCCGTTAAAGCGAGATGAGCGCCGCAACCCCAGAGTTGTCCGTGACTGGACTTAACTGTCAGGGGTCCTTTAAAGGTAAAGCGACCCTTGACCGTTAGGTCCAGTCGTGGACGACTCTGGGGTTGCGGTGCTCATCTCGCTTTATTGGGCGAGGGAGCCGGCGTACAGCTTCCAGGTCATGTGGCCAGCATGACTAAGCCGCTTCTGGTGAACCAGAGCAGCACACAGAAACACCATTAACCTTCCCGCAAGTGCGGTACCTATTTATCTACTTGCACTTTGATGTGCTTTCGAACTGCTAGGTTGGCAGGAGCAGGGACCGAGCAACAGGAGCTCACCCTGTTGCGGGGATTTGAACTGCCGACCTGATCGGCAAGCCCTAGGCTCAGTGGTTTAGACCACAGCGCCACCCGTGTCCCTTACCTTTTTAAATAAAGCCAAGTACTGTAGGTACAAAAGGTGACCTACAACTCACCTCTTATTACAGCCTAGAGTTATTTCATCACCTAGCTGCAAGTCTTTTGATTTTACGATTCTGCCATTCTCTAAACTTATTGTAAGACATCACCTTCCTAACAGGAAAATCAGAACAAGCATTAGCACATGCAGCCTTCATACTTTAAAATGAAAAGAATTGGACACCAAGGCCATTTCCAGCCTTGTTTGAGCATTCATCCTGATTTGTTTGGGGAGAGGCTATACACCACTGTATCAAAGATAATTTCCTATCACGTTCTTTATTGCAAAATGTCCAGGTTGTTTTGTTTTAATCTTACTTATCAAACCTTTATTAGGCATTTTACAAATAAAACCATAAAAGAGAAAATCACATATAAGAGCCTTGAAATCTATCTATCTATCTATCTATCTATCTATCTATCTATCTATCTATCTATAAATGTAAAAATCTTGAAAGAGTTTTCTCCGTAACCGCTTGACCGATTGTCCTGAAATTTTGACACAACTATCCAGGCCACTCCCCGTGGGTTGTTGGGGACAAAAATCCCTGACATCTCACATCTGGGCAGGTAGAAACCTGGTTTTCCACCAAGTCAAACAGCGCCCTCAAGTGACGTTATACCCTCCTCCACCCCCTCCCTTCCTGTGAAATCTAAGCCACACCCACAAACCAAATGACATCATCAACCAAGCAACTGAAACCACCAAGGCGGCCATTATCAGACCCTTAGGCCCCTGCCAGGCTGCTAGGCCCCCACTAGGCCCGGGGGTGGGGGGGAAGAGGGCAAGCGCCCGGATCGCAGGTCGCAGCATGGCCTTTGTTTTATGTAGCCCACTGCCAGGCTGCCAGGCCCCCACTAGGCTCGGGGGGAGGGGAGAGGACAAGCGCATGGATCAGAGACTGCAGCACGGCCTTTGTTTTATGTAGGCCCCTGCCAGGCCCCCACTAGGCCCAGGGGGGGATAACCCACAGCAACGCACTTGGGGGCATGGCAAGGGGTTTTTACTTTACAATTTAGCACCACTACCCCCCCAAAAAATCCCCCACCAAATAACCACAAGACAAAAATAAATACCATCCTTCAAAACGTCATGAGATACGCCGGTCACAGAGAGGGGGGGGGACAAACAGAATAGATCATGGATCGGGACACGTGGGGGCAGTCACAGGGATTAGCCACAACAACGCGCCACACCCACAAACCCCGCTACGAGATCCTGTAAAACAGGGGGACTCTGAGGCTCAGGGGGATCTGAAGGGCGCCTATTACCCTCCGTTTGACAGACTAATGCACAGCAACCCACAAACCCCGCCTCCACCACGAGATCTACCACTCAAATCCATCCATCCGGCAGAGGTGTTGAAGACCAAACCAACTGAAAACAGGTAGGTAGCCGTGTTGGTCTGACGTAGTCGAAACAAAAATAAAAAATTCCTTCCAGCAGCACCTTAGTTGGTGTTTAAGGTGCTGCTGGAAGGAATATTTTTATTTTGTTTCAACTGAAAACAGGCCTTTTCCAGCAACAAGGCCCAACATTGCCAAGTGGAGGTAGGGGCCTGCCTGGGGGGGAAGGGGGCCGAATAGGGAGCAGGGATACGTAATGGGTCAGAACAGGGTGGAAACCTGCCCTCTCCACAGTATCTCGCCTCGATTCAGGGGGACTCTGAGGCTCAGGGGGATCTGAAGGGGGGCTATTATCTTCCATTTCACATATACTACGACTGAATGCAACCCTCTGCGTCTTTTTTAAAAAAAGCAACAACCATGCACTTTCTCTCCCCAGTTTAAGTCCTCAGATATTTGCAGTGCCCAATTCCCCCCGCCCTTGATTTACAATCCCCTACCTTCCCCTTGCCACTTCCTGGGTTTTTTATGGAACTGAACAACTCAGTTGGAGGGAACAGGTGCAATTAATGGTGGCTATCTTAAATAAATGGGACTTAAAATAGCAGACTAAGTACGAGAGCATTCCCAGAAAGATGACACTGCAGAACAACATTCCTTGGAAGAACACCATTTTTAAGGACAGTTGTACCCATTTGCTTAAATGCACCAAGTAAGGCTGGAATGTGATCGAACATCCCATGTTATCAAGAGGCAGATCCAAAGCACAAAAATCATAGGAACAGGGCCATTTGGGGGCAAAAACCTTGGAAAACGAAGCAGCATTGTCCAGTTCTATCCATTCCTCTATCTATCCATTCCACAATTGCGCTCATTTCACACGCTAGCAAGGTTATGCTTAAAATTCTACAAGGCAGGCTTAGGCAGTATGTGGACCGAGAACTCCCAGAAGTGCAAGCTGGATTTCGAAAGGGCAGAGGAACCAGAGACCAAATAGCAAACATGCGCTGGATTATGGAGAAAGCTAGAGAGTTCCAGAAAAACGTCTACTTCTGCTTCATTGACTATGCAAAAGCCTTTGACTGTGTCGACCACAGCAAACTATGGCAAGTTCTTAAAGAAATGGGAGTGCCTGATCACCTCATCTGTCTCCTGAGAAATCTCTATGTGGGACAAGAAGCTACAGTTAGAACTGGATATGGAACAACTGATTGGTTCAAAATTGGGAAAGGAGTACGACAAGGTTGTATATTGTCTCCCTGCTTATTTAACTTATATGCAGAATTCATCATGCGAAAGGCTGGACTAGATGAATCCCAAGCCGGAATTAAGATTGCCGGAAGAAATATCAACAACCTCAGATATGCAGATGACACAACCTTGATGGCAGAAAGTGAGGAGGAATTAAAGAACCTTTTAATGAGGGTGAAAGAGGAGAGCGCAAAATATGGTCTGAAGCTCAACATCAAAAAAACCAAGATCATGGCCACTGGTCCCATCACCTCCTGGCAAATAGAAGGGGAAGAAATGGAGGCAGTGAGAGATTTTACTTTCTTGGGCTCCTTGATCACTGCAGATGGTGACAGCAGTCACGAAATTAAAAGACGCCTGCTTCTTGGGAGAAAAGCAATGACAAACCTAGATAGCATCTTAAAAAGCAGAGACATCACCTTGCTGACAAAGGTCCGTATAGTTAAAGCTATGGTTTTCCCAGTAGTGATGTATGGAAGTGAGAGCTGGACCATAAAGAAGGCTGATCGCCGAAGAATTGATGCTTTTGAATTATGGTGCTGGAGGAGACTCTTGAGAGTCCCATGGACTGCTAGAAGATCAAACCTATCAATTCTTAAGGAAATCAGCCCTGAGTGCTCCCTGGAAGGACAGATCGTGAAGCTGAGGCTCCAATACTTTGGCCACCTCATGAGAAGAGAAGAATCCTTGGAAAAGACCCTGATGTTGGGAAATATTGAGGGCACTAGGAGAAGGGGACGACAGAGGACAAGATGGTTGGACAGTGTTCTCGAAGCTACGAACATGAGTTTGACCAAACTACGGGAGGCAGTGCAAGACAGGAGTGCCTGGCGTGCTATGGTCCATGGGGTCACGAAGAGTCGGACACGACTAAACGACTAAACAACAACAACAACATCCATTCCTCTGTGTGAGCAGACTGGCCATCTAGTTAGAGCAACTACCTTTTATAGTTACATCCCCACAGAGCCTGTGTGAATGTGTTGTATTCTTGAGGGATCTTGAGAAGATAAAACTACAGATTTGAACGAAGTCCATGTTGTCTTCCTCCAATCCTGGGTTGCATTCATGGCAAATCCCCAACAAATATCCTAGCTCATTTGAAACCTTGCTGGTGATCTTTTGGTTGGTCCCAACAACTATTTATTATTGCCATACCATGGCCTTCAGCTTTTCAAGAATTAAAGTATAATCCTCATATCTGAAGCATAGGGTATATGCAACAACCACATTTACCCTCAGCGCTTCACACTTTGCTCTTTTAGGAAGTTTTGAAGGCAACAAGAAAAGGACACCCTTAACTTTTAGTGAATTGTGATGCCCTAGATTTACATGTATTGAAGTAACTGGCCTCTCAGTCCATACACAGAAAGTGGCCTTCTTTTTCTTAGCTCTACAAAGCAACACCAGAGGCCGGCAGCTCATCTGATAGATAATGCTAGCAGTGACATCCTACACAGGTGATGGCCAAACTTGGCCCTCCGGCTGTTTTGGGACTACAATTCCCATCATCCCTGATCACTGGTCCTGTTACCTAGGGATGATGGGAGTAGTAGTCCCAAAAGAGCTGGAGGAACAAGTTTGGTCATCACTGCCCTGAGCAGTGGGAGGAGTTGGACTTCTCCCCATCCCTGAGAAAGCCCTCAGACAACTTTTAAGGTGCCAGATTTTTCGTCTTTTCGGCAAGGCGAGGCACGACCCAAAGGCATTCCTACCTCACACCCCGCCTCACCTCGAACTCTGGACAACGAGAGAAACAGCAGCAGGAGCAGCGGCGGCGGCGGCGACAAAGAAGGCCCGCCAAAGTAGCATGTGAGAGGGGCCATCGCAGCAGCACAAAAAGGAGAACCGTTAGGGGCAAGTCAGAAAAAAACAGAAAGCCCCGCAGCTCCCTCCGCAACGGAAAAGCAAGGCGACGTGGCTGGCCCGGGAAACAACTCGAGGGGAAGGGAGCCGCGGCGCTTTTTTTCAGCCAAGGGGCGTGAGCACTAGCGTGGTTTGAGCTCAGGCGCTCCAGGAGGGCGAGGAGAGGGAGCTGTCTCCGCCGTTATCGGTTCCCGGCCTTAACGCCCCAGTGCCGCGCGCATGCCGGTTGGAGGTGGCGGCCAGGTCGCGCGCTCGGGATTGGCGGGTGGGAGACGTGGGGAGAAGAGCCGCGTGGTGCTGGGTCTGCTCTCTGCACCGCCCGGGGGAAGAGATCGCGGGATCTGCGCGTGGCAAGACCCCTTTCGACCGCTTTGATGCGGAAAGTAGAGCGATACGGTTGGCTCTAGCTGAGCTGCAGCAGCTGCCGAAAGGAGCCATCCAACCATCTTTGGGACTCTTATTCTGAATTTATGTAGGGTTAAAAAAGGCCTTTTCTTCTCCTAGAGATCTTACAAGGCAGCGGGAGAGTTAGGATCAGAGATTTACTCATCCTAGATGGGCTACCTACCCAGGTTCTTTCTACAACACGTGGAGAAACTGCTTTATTGACCACTGGACCACTATTAGTCTTGTCCACTCAATCTGCCAGAGCCTGTCTTGGCATGCAGGGCGGGTCTGAACTCCATAAAATAGTGATCCAACCATGACAATGGAGCTATAGAAAGTTCCTGCACTCTAAGATCACCACCATCCAATTCTGCACAGAATACCAAGTCCAGAGTGTGCCCAGCTGCATGAGTAGGGCCAGAAATTACTTGGGACAGACTCATGCTTCTGACAAGAGGTGTATCAGCATGAATGTTAAAGTCCCCCATCACAAGCTTGGGGGACTCCAGCTACCCAAGACCTCCTTGGCTAGCTGAGGGAGACTGAGCCCCAGGGTACAGCAACAGAATCCCTATTTTGTCCCAGCCACCCATCTTCAGATACACACAATCAAACCCAGCAAACTGGGAGAAAGGGCACCTGGTCAGGGGAGATGCAATCATGATAAACCATTGCAGCTCAGCCTCCCCACCCCACTCCACTGATTTTGCCTCCTGCTGTACAGATAATTCCAGTGGCCAAAGCTGAGTAGGGCCAGAAATTACTTGGGACAGACTCATGCTTCTGACAAGAGATGTCTCAGCGTGAATGTTAAAGTCCCCCAGCACAAGCTTGTTCATCCAACCAACTCAACCACCAGTTCATCCAACCAGGTCTCTGTAATACAAGCCAGGCCAGTATGCTCATCCCAGATCAAGTCCTCGATGGCAGTTTTGCCATTCACCGACCTGGCATTGATCAGCAGCAACACTTGAGATACTAGGGCCCACCTGAGATACTGAGAACGCACACTTCTGTCCAAGGCACCATCTCGTGAGGCTTTACATAAGGAAAAAATGCACAAAATGCTTGGCTAGGTGCTGTAAAGGAGAAGTTAAGTACCCGCCCACAAACATTTACAGTGGTACCTCGGGTTAAGAACTTAATTCATTCTAGAGGTCCGTTCTTAACCGGAAACTGTTCTTAACCTGAGGTACCACTTTAGCTAATGGGGCCTCCCGCTGCTGCCACTCTCCCGCCAAGGGCGTACCCACCACGGGGCAAGTTAGGGCAGCTGCCCTACTCTAGAAGCCAGCTGCCCCCCCCAAGCTAAAAAGAAAGAAGAAATCTCAATGCAAAAAGCGGGGCACGCGGCCCCAGCCAGAAAGAAACAGACCAGCCCTCCCCCCTTTCCCCTTTCCATAACCCATCACACTTTCTCCTCTCCCCCTCCCACTATCGAGCTGCAAAAGCGGTGGGGTGTAAACATAAGAGACAGAGGGATCCTCGCTTGTTCTCCCCACTCCAGCCCGACCACCCCCACCAAGAAGTCACTTCTTTGTAGTTTTCTCCCCTGCAGCAGGAGAAACAGACACTCCCCCAATTCGAAATACAGTCAGTTAGCAGCAGCAAACACGCGCACACACGCGCGCGCACACACACACACGCACACACGCGCGCGCACACACACACACGCACGCACACACACACACACACACACTGCAGGCTCCTTCAACCCTTCCAAGATCCTCCCTCCCCCCACTTTCTCCCCGGATCGAGGCACTCACACTCACTTTTCTGGCTGGATGCCTTGATGTCTATGCAGAGCAGCTGCAGGGGCAGCTCAGCCAGGGACAGTGGCTGCGGAGCCAGCCCAGGAGGCACAGAGGGGAGCCGGGTGGGAAGCAGAGGAGGAGGAGGCTGAGCCGTCTGCGCTCGGGGCAGAAACAGCGCACCCAGGGGATGGGGCGAGCTGCCCAGAGGGGCGACCAGTGCCGTGGGCAGGGGGGCAGGAGGGGGCAATTGCCCCCCCAGAAGCAAAAGGCTAAGGGGCGCAGTGTGGCAGCCCCAGGCTCCGGCTCCCAGCGCAAAGCTCCAGAGGCACGAGGGGAGCGTAAGCGGAGAAGCGCTAAGCGGGAGCGGGGAGTGTAAGTGGAGGAGGCAACCACAGGCTCGCATTCCCCGCGCACCTCTGGAGCTTCGCGCCGGGAACGGGAGCTTGGGGCCGCCTCCTCGGAAGACCTGGGAGGCGCGAAGGAGGCAGCCCCAGGCTTGCGTTCCCCGTGCGCCTCTGGAGCTTCGCGCCGGGAACAAGAGCCTGGGGCTGCCTCCTCAGAAGAGCTGGGAGGACGCAGGCCATGTAGCCCCGCCCACATTCCCACTGTGCCCCTCCCCTCCCGCCCCTTGCCCCCGCCCCTTGCCCCCCCTAATTTTGATCCTGGGTACGCCCCTGTCCGCCGCCACACGATTTCTGTTCTCATCCTGAAGCAAAATTCTTAATCTGAGGTACTATTTCTGGGTTAGCAGAGTCTGTAACCTGAAGCGACTGTAACCCGAGGTACCACTGTATCTTCACTGCATCGTGCATCTATGCATAGCCAGAAAGCAATTTGAAACAGCTATGTAGCATTAGCTATATCAACCCAAGCTGTACTGCATAATCACATTGGGAGTAGAAAAGCTAGTAAAAATACTTAGTGTCTTTTATTACCTCACCTGGAGTACTGTGTCCAGTTCTGGGCACCACAGTTCAAGAAGGATACTGACAAGCTGGAACGTGTCCAGAAGAGGGCAACCAAAATGGTCAAAGGCCTGGAAACGATGCCTTATGAGGAACGGCTTAGGGAGCTGGGTATGTTTAGCCTGGAGAAGAGAAGGTTAAGGGGTGATATGATAGCCATGTTCAAATATATGAAAGGATGTCATATGGAGGAGGGAGAAAGATTGTTTTCTGCTGCTCCAGAGAAGCGGACACAGAGCAATGGATTCAAACTTCAAGAAAGAAGATTCCACCTAAACATTAGGAAGAACTTCCTGACAGTAAGAGTTGTTCGGCAGTGGAATTTGCTACCAAGGAGTGTGGTGGAGTCTCCTTCTTTGGAGGTCTTTAAGCAGAGGCTTGACAGGCATATGTCAAGAATGCTTTGATGGTGTTTCCTGCTTGGCAGGGGGTTGGACTGGATGGCCCTTGTGGTCTCTTCCAACTCTATGATTCTAATTGCTAAGGGAGTTTCACCCAAAGGGGAAATTCTAATCAACAGTATTTCATCTAACTTATGGTACCAACATTTCCCCCGGCTATATACAGCTCCAAACATTGCTGAACCGAGCCAGTTTCCTCCTCTTAAAAATGATCTATTAATGGGCTGGGATCCTGTTACCGAATCAGAATGTTTACAGCTAACTGAAACACTCAAGAATGGCAAAGCTCCCGGTGAGGATATGATTCCTCCGGAGGTGTTTAAACTAAATGCCCAGTGGTAGGCCGCTATTTTGGCCCAACTTTTTACGGTAATAAATGATACATGCAAAATCCCAGAAAACTGGAAACTGAGTCTGGTAGTCCCTATCTATAAGAAGGGGGACCCCCAAGACCCGTCAAACTATAGGCCCATATGTCTCCTGGACATCGCGTATAAACTTTATACAGTGGTGCCTCGCTAGACGAAATTAATTCGTTCCACGGGTCAATTCGTGTAACAAATTTTTCGTCTAGCAAGTCCCAGTTTCCCATAGGAATGCATTGAAACTTAATCAATGCGTTCCTATAGGCTCTGGGGGACTGGCAGCAGCATGCGACGGGGCTTCGGAGGTCTCCGAAGCCCCGTCCGATGCCATCTGTGTGCGAGGCGGCGGGGGGAGAAGCTCTCTTCTCCCAGCCACCACCTTGCCTGCCTCCCCCAACATGGAGCGCAGTTTCGGAGACCTCCGAAGTTGCGCGCCGTGTCTGGGGTGCGGCGCTAGAGGCGGGGGAAGACCTTCTCCCACCGCCGCCTCTTGCCAGCCTCCCCAGACACGGAGCGCAACTTCGGAGACCTCCGAAGTTGTGCTCCGTGTCTCGGGTGCAGGGCGAGAGGCGGCGGCGGGTGACGGAGCCGAATCGCAGCGAGCGCTGCTTGCCCCCGCCTGTCTTCCCCGAGCCAAGGGGAAGACAGGCAGGGGCAGCCGCCGCACCGCCGCGTTTTGGCTCCATCCCCCCTGGCAAAGGAAGATTAGCTGTCAGCTTCCCGCGCTGACAGCTGATCTTCCTTAGTCACTTTCTATGGCCGCGCTTCGTAAGACGAAGCGGCGGTCATAGAAAATTTTGTCGTCTTACGAATGCCTCGCACAACACAAAACTCTTTCGTCTAGCGAGTTTTTCATTATGCGAGGCATTCGTAAAGCGAGGCACCACTGTACTCGTTACCTGCTAAATAAATTGGTTGACTGGGCTGACCACTCTAACTTGTTTAATCCGGAACAGGCAGGGTTCAGAAAGGGCCATAGCACAACAGGTCATTGTATGGTATTACAGACAATGATAGATAAGTATACAAAGGTACATACCGTGTTTCCCCTTTTTTAATACGTAGTCAGAAAGTAAGCCATGGCAGGGTTTTTAACCATTTGAGAGCTATAAGACATACCCCGAAAATAAGCCATACTTCCGCACCAGCTAGCAGGACCCAGCATGCCGGCCGCGACAGGAGGAGGAAGCCTGCCGGGTCGGGTCAGTGCCCGGAAGCGGCGGTGGCTGCTTTAGTGCCAATAAAGCGTGCAGCAGTGCCGCACGGAGCACCAGCCAGCAGGACCCAGCTCCTGCAATGCCGGCCGCGGCAGGAGGAGGAAGCCTGCGGGGTCGGGTGGGTGCCCAGAAGCGGTGGCGGCTGCAGCGCTGACAAAGCGTGAAGCAGCGCCGCACGAAGCACCAAGGGCACGAGCGGCAGGAGGAAAGAGAGAGAGGCTCGTTACTTGCGGCACTTTAAGAGAAGCAGCCAGAACCGATCTCCACATTCCGAGCCTCCCTTTTGCGCGTGCGGGCATGTTAAAGCCCCGATCACTTCACTCCCCACTTCTTCCTCGCCATCCCTCCCTTTCACGCATTGCCTTGACCCCGCAGCCCCCCTCCCTGGCCATCTTCCCCTAAGTGCAGCGCTGCTTCGTGAGCGCTGCAGCCGCACGCTCTCTGTGTGTGCTGCAGCTGCACGCTCTCTGTGTGTGCGCGTGTCTCTTTCTTTCTCTCCCTGTGCGTCCGTCTCTCTCTGTGTGTGTGTTTGTGCGCGTCTCTTTCTTTCTCTCCCCGTGCATCCGTCTCTGTGTGTGTGTGTGTGTGTGTGCGCGCGTCTCTTTCTCTCTCTCCCCCGTGCGTCTCTGTGTGTGTGTGTGTGCGCGCGCGTCTCTTTCTTTCTCTCCCCCGTGCGTCCGTCTCTCTCTGTGTGTGTGTGTGTGCGCGCGTCTCTTTCTCTCTCTCCCCCGTGCGTCTCTCTCTCTGTGTGTGCGCGTCTCTTTCTTTCTCTTCCTGTGCGTCCGTCTCTCTCTCTGTGTGTGTGTGTGTGCGTGTGTGCGCGCGCGTCTCTCTCTCTCCCCCCCGTGCGTCTCTCTGTGTGTGTGTTTGTGCGCGTCTCTTTCTTTCTCTCCCCGTGCATCCGTCTCTCTCTGTGTGTGTGTTTGTGCGCGTCTCTTTCTTTCTCTCCCCGTGCATCCGTCTCTCTCTGTGTGTGTGTTTGTGCGCGTCTCTTTCTTTCTCTCCCCGTGCATCCGTCTCTCTCTGTGTGTGTGTTTGTGCGCGTCTCTTTCTTTCTCTCCCCGTGCATCCGTCTCTCTCTGTGTGTGTGTTTGTGCGCGTCTCTTTCTTTCTCTCCCCCGTGCGTCCGTCTCTCTCTGTGTGTGTGTTTGTGCGCGTCTCTTTCTTTCTCTCCCCGTGCATCCGTCTCTCTCTGTGTGTGTGTTTGTGCGCGTCTCTTTCTTTCTCTCCCCGTGCATCCGTCTCTCTCTGTGTGTGTGTTTGTGCGCGTCTCTTTCTTTCTCTCCCCCGTGCGTCCATCTCTCTCTGTGTGTGTGTGCGCGCGTCTCTTTCTCTCTCTCCCCCGTGCGTCTCTCTGTGTGTGTGTGTGTGTGCGCGCGTCTCTTTCTTTCTCTCCCTGTGCGTGTCTCTCTCTCAGTGTGTGTGTGTGTGTGTGTGTGTGTGTGTGTTTGCGCGCGCGCGCGTCTCCCCCCCCCCACAGAGAAAAGGTTCCGCTTCGGCTCGTCATTCAGCCGCGCGCGCGCGCCAGGGGCATGGGCCCAAGCCTCGTCCCCCTCGCGCTTCCCTCACAAGCATCTCAGAGCGGGACGGGTCACGGCCTCCCTCCTCATTCCTCGGCCGGCGTGAGAGAGCCCGGGGAGCAGAAGGATCCCAGGTTTAACCCCCAGGTACCCCCAAGTTTGAAATTCTGGAGAGCTGCTGCCAGCCTGGTTGACAGTAAAACCTGGATAGCACAGTAGGCTAGAGTGTGGTGTTTATAATGTGCGCGGAAGAGAGCACCGAGTGTCCTGAGCCAGTGGGACCCAGTTGTACCAGCACTTAAAAAAAAAGACACCCCCTGAAAATAAGCCACCGTGTGTTTTTTTGAGGAAAAAAAGTTATAAGACGGTGTCTTAAAAAAGGGGAAACACGGTAAGAGCAAACTTTTTGTGGCTTTTGTAGATCTTACATCTGCTTTTGATTCAATTTGTAGGGACAAATTATGGCAAAAACTATATGAAACAGATATTGATAGACGACTTCTCAAAATGCTTAGGGAGTTACATACAGACACCACAGTCAAATTCAGAACTGGGATGTCAGGCAACTATACTGACCCAATGCCACTGGGGAAAGGGCTTAAACAGGGTTGCTTGTTAGCGCCGTTCCTCTTTAATTTTTATATAAATGACATTGTTCAACATATGGCGAAGTACAAGTCATCAGCTCCTGCCCTGGAAGGCAAACACCTGAATATATTGCTATATGCTGATGACATGGCTGTCATGGCACTTACTCGAAGGGGTCTACACAGCATGCTGGAGGGGCTCGCAGCTTATTGTTCCCAAGACTCTCTAAAAATAAATTATGACAAAACCAAAATTGTGGTGTTTACTAGAGCTTGCCACACATTTAGATGGTCTTTAGATGAACACATAATTGAACAGTGTCCTTTTTTAAAAATATCTTGGTATAAATTTCCAAGCTACATCTAGCTGGCTTGCCCACTGCAAGGCTGTAGCCCTTCTAACACGTAGGACAATCGGTGCTCTGCTCAGCTTTTTCTATACGAGGGGAGGGCAACTGGTGATCCCGGCACTAAAAGCTCTTGTTGGAAACGTGATTCCCTAGATGCTATATGGGGTAGAACTCTGGGGATGGAATCAGAAGCTGCTAGAACGGCTTGAAATCTTCCAATATTTTTATCTCAGAAGAATTCTAGGCCTCCCTCAGGGTACTCCAGCAGCCTTCTTAAGAGTGGAAGTAGGATTACCTTCTGTGTCTGCCAGGGCCCACTTAAGATTTCTGCGTTTTTTATCAACCTTGCAGATGCCTCAAACACCTTATTGGCTAAACAAGCCTTTGTATCTTTACAACTTAATACTACTTGGTGTCAAAACCTATTAGATATTGTATCCAGATACAATCTACCAGAGTTTAATACTCTCAAACTGTGGAGCCTTGATAAAGTTCGGGAATGGATCTTTGAAAAAGACGCCTTTTTAGACACCACGAAGATAAAAAATTCTGGGTTTTCCTACTGGTTCCCCCGAGTAAAGGCAGTCAAAATCTGTGCCAACTACCTGGTGGATATCACTGATCCCACCCTTCGGAGAGCTTTCACCATGGCTCGGTTTCAAACATTGCCAACTGCATACCTGACTGGTAGATTTACAAAAATCCCAGCAGAACACCGTTTATGCCCTTGCTTCACGAAAATTAAAGAGGATCTTATACATTACCTTCTCTATTGCCCCATTTACTCGGGCTTTAGAGACGCGATGCTGCAAACTATACCCAACTCTATAATAAATCCTGAAGATAGAGTAAAATTTTTGTTAGTTAATGCTAACCCACGAATTACCCATGTGGTAGCAGTCTTTGTGATGAAGGCCATGAAAGCCAGGGAAATATTTATAGATGATAAAGTAAATACCCCTTCATCTTCTGTTTAACTCTTTGCTTGTTTTCCTTCTCTTTCTGTTTTGTGGGATGAAGGTTTTGTTGGGATAGTATGTAATGAATTTTAACATTTTTAATTATTGTTGTGTTGATATTTGTGTACAGGCATGGTCCTCACAATAAACAGTTTTGTTGTTGTCTTTTATTCAACATTTTAATTTATTTGCACACATTCTAAGATAAACAACATTTCTTCTCTATACATATTTAATCAATTTAAATAAAGATGCACAATTAGATTTAAAAAAACAAAGTATAACAGACAAAATACCTTCATGAATAGAGCAAGCTTGAATTCAAGCTATCTGAAGCACTGCACTTTTCACTCTAAATGATTTTAATGGGAGAGTTATTTTACTTAACTTGTTCCCACTGAAATTAAGGTGTTGTAAAAGTGTTCCTGGATTTTTTTGGTTAAGGATGCAGAGCTTTTGTTTGCCTATGACATATATGGCACATATAATATTAGGCATATATTATTGTTTACACTTTTGAAAAGGAAATCAAGGCAGCTTTTAGAATTCTGCATGAGAAAGGCTTGAGGAAGTCAAAAGTTTGGTAAATTTTAACAGCTACACTTGCCCCCTCCGTTTCATGAGATGAACAAGATTCTAGGAAACAAATGGTAACATTTCACATTTCCTACACAGAACCCATTACATCTTTACAAGGTTTGAAGAAATAGTAAAACACCTTGCCAGCATAGATACACAATCAGTTCTGTTTGGCTCTGTATTTGATTAAGGCACTTAAAGAGACATTCTTCAAGGGAAACTGGAACCCAGTTCTACGCAAAAGTAAGAGCAAATGATGAGAGTTGTGTTGGGGTCTAGTACTGCTTCATGCTTCAAGTAGCTGAATAGCCTGGATGGCCAGTTTTTAATGAAAATTGCTTTGACTTTCCACATAGTCCTTCCCTCAATTCTCATTTCCAGTTGTAAAAATCAGAACTGTTAGGAATTAATGATCAGCTGGAAGGGTGCTGGATTACAGTTGTACTGAAGAAACTTTGTTCAATTGAGAACCTTTGGGTTCCAATCCAGATTTTGATACCGACTTGTCAAATTGAGCAGGCCTAGAAGGAGCTTCAGGTCCTCTGTAAAAATAAAATAAAATATTTAAAATTAATACCTATGTTCCAAACATTACATCATTTTGTTTTGTTTTCCTGTTAGGAAACAAAAAATCAACACACAAATACATCTGCATTCCACTTCATGTTATTCAAATTTTAAAGGTAATGTAACTTTCACACTGAAGCAGCACTGCTGTTGCTTCTTGGGCAGGAAAATCAATTGCAGAAGCTACAGAAGTAATGCACTGATTGTTAGCCACTGAAGGATATTAGAAGAACAGCAAATAAAGTGAATTAGGATCATATAAGCAAAACAGATATAAGCGTGGGAGACTAACACACTAACTGTAGAAAATAGTGACTCCTAACAGATTCTTCTTACTGTAGATGAGCCTGCCCTTCTCTCCACTGGGGTTGTTATTGCCTCTGCATCAAACAGAAATCTTGCCTTTGACAAAACAATCAGCATGCTTTGGTATCAAATCTGAGTCCCACAAAAGACTTAAAAGACATGTAACCTACCTGGGACAGAAATTATTGCACTGGATATTCATAATGAGTAAATAATTTCTGTATTAATCTATGGAAACAGCTTAATTAGCACTCACAAAGCTACAGGAAGATATATGCATCATATCAAAACAGTAAAATCATGCATACAATGCTACAACAAAAATGGAAAGCCCCGGATACAAAAAAATAAAATAAAAACCATTTTCTTACTATGTCTGAAAGCAAAAGCCACAGACTGCAATACACATTTGTAAAAGAGGGAATGTTTTATAACTTTATTTAATAGTAGATTTCAAGATTTTCAGGGCCAGAATAGTCATTGGCAAGTCAGTATTAGGATGGACACATCAGAACACCAAATGGGATAAAATACTGACTAGCCATTCCAGAAAAATTACTGTGCTAGCAGATTAGTGCAACTGTTCAACAAAAAATGTGCAAGCCCTTTCTGAACATTAAGCACATGTATGTAGAAAGTGTAAGCAAAGTAGAAGGCAAAGTGAAGTCAAGAAGCATATGGTAGCTCATTCAGCAACCAAGAAGGCTACAGAGAATCAGGGACAGCTTCTCTTGGGCTGACTCACCTATTTTTCATGGAAGACCTGTATTTCCAAAACGCAGTAACTAGACAAGGCACAACTAAACAAGCCAGGACAAATCCTTGAAGGAAAAAAAGAGAAATAAATCCAGTGATATATTGTACAGTGGTGCCTCACTTAACGAATGCCCTGCAAGACGAATTTTTCGCTAGACAAATGGATTTTGCGATCAGAGGTTGCCTCGCAAGACGACAAGTTTTTCTATGGCCGCCGCTTCGTCTTGCGAAGCGTGGCCATAGAAAAACAAACCTCCAACTGCAAAGTCCAGCGTGCAGTGAAAAATTGCCAGGGCTTTTTGCCGCCTGCCTTCCCCTTGGCCACATCGCCGCACTTCTGTCGGGCGGGGGGAGGGAGGAAATCCTGGATCTGTCAGGTGTTTTCGCTGGCTGCCTTCCCCAAGTCAAGGGGAAGGCAGCCGGCAAAACGCCCCCGCATCGGCGCGCTTTCGCCCCATCACCTGGAGCCAAAGCGTGCCGGTGCGGGGACGTTTTCACTGGCTGCCTTCCCCAATTCAAGGGGAATTTGAATCCCTGCAATGGTTTGAATCCCTGCAATGGGGTGAGCTCCCGTTGCTCAGTCCCAGCTCCTGCCAACCTAGCAGTTCGAAAACACGTCAAGTGCAGGTAGATAAATAGGTACTGCTCCGTCAGGAAGGTAAACGGCATTTCCGTGTGCTGCTCTGGTTCTCCAGAAGTGGCTTTGTTATGCTGGCCACATTACCTGGAAGCTGTACGCTGGCTCCCTCGGCCAATAAAGCGAGATGAGCGCCACAACCCCAGAATTGGTCATGACTGGACCTAATGGTCAGGGGCCCCTTTACCTTTATGTACATTACAGGAGCAAAGTTAGTGGAGGAAGCAGAGCTGGCCTCACCAAATAAATAAATAAACAGCAGATCTTGGAGAAAAGTTTGCACCCTAAGCATATTTGAAAAGAATTAATATCTTCTCCAAGTTGGAGTCTTCAACATTTAAACCAAAACTGGATAAAAAAGTAAAGGAAACACACATTACCACAAGGCATGAAAGTACAATAGCAGCGATTGTACACCCAAGTAACTTATTCTGTAAGTGCTTACCGATAATAATTGCTGGGGTGTTGTCAGAATCTAGAAAAAAAGTAAATAAAAAGTGTGAGCTAAAATTTGAAGCAATGCAATTGTGACAGATCGTAGTGTGCTCTCTCTCTTTCTATGGAAGTATGCATTTATGTGTGTCACACTGAATAAAACAAAGTACAACTAATAACTGGAGATAATCTACTCCAGTACACAGTGGAAGATGGAACCAAGAAATGGGTTTCCCACTTTAAAAAAATTCACATACATTCTATTTTTTTCCTTTAAATTACTTATTTAAGCCTCTTCCTTTCCAAACATCCCAAGGCAGTTTATATAATAAAATAAAATAAAATAAAATTGAATACTGAAATGTTAAACATGTTAAACATTTTAGTAAGTATTAAAATATAAATAAACTCAAATAAAATCAACAGCAAACAATAAACAATGTCAGAGACATATACTGTATAGAATCTAAAATAGAATAATATCTAGTCACGAAAGTCTGAGCATACAAATATATTTTTAAGTCTTACACCCATAAATCAAATACAAAATATATTACAAATCTGTAGATAAAGTTAATATACCATATATTCCAGCGTATAAGACGGCTTTTTAACCCCAGAAAATCGTCTCAAAATTCGGGGGTCATCTTATACACCGGGTAGTGCCCGCTCGGCAAGTCCTCCGTGTGCTGCGCTAAACCGGGGACTCACCGAGCAGCACAGAGACTCGCCGAGCAGCGCCAGAAATCGCCCATATCCAAAATGTCCACAGCGCCAGAAATCGCTTCTGAGCATGTGCGGACATGAGGACATGCTCAGAAGCAATTTCTGGCGCTGCAGATATTTTGGATATGGGCAGAAATCACTTCTGTGGCTGCGAAGACGCGATTCCGGCGCTGCTCGGCGAGTCCCCGCTGCGCCAGAAATCGCAAGTACATAAAATATAGAGAATATCCCAAACTCTATATTTTAACTTGGAAATTAGGGGGTCGTCTTATACACCCAGTCGCCTTATAAGCCGGCATATACGGTAGCAACACAGCTGAAACACCTTCCAAGGAAAGGCAGCTGCCTATATGACAAGATGGCTGCCTGATGTTCACTTGAAGCACAATCCAAAGGGCAGGTGCTGCCACACTAAAGTCCCTGGTCTTATTGGACATAAGATGAACCTCAGGAGAACATGGCACTACTGAGAGTGTAGGTCCTGAGGGTCAAAGTGTCCAGGCAGCAGTATACAAGCTAAGGTGTTCCCTGGTTTCAAGTTGTTCAGGACTAATAACAAGACAGCAAAATAAGCCTTTGTAGCTTTCACTGCCATACACTCCAACATGTGTCTGGTTAACTTCATATGGAGCCTTACATCTCTTGCACTCTAGTTGTCATCCAGCCTGCTTCACTGCTGTAAGTACCACAGAAAACCAGGAAGCAAAGTGGGCTCAACAGTGCCAGAGAAGGGATCCAGGGTCAATTATGTCAAAAGCCCGCTGTATCTCCCTATTTCAATGTGAGATTAAGGTCTCAGGAGAACTGTTGGCTGTCTACTACAAAATGCCCCAGAAGAACCCATCAAATTCCATTAAGTCTCAGGGGGGCAGATCAGATGAATGGGTCCTCTCTAATGCAGAGGAAGCGTAGTCACAAGAAGATAAATACATAAAAAGGACCTTTTTATGTGGAAGGTGCCAGGTTCAATACCCAGCATCTCCAGGTAGCACCCAGGATGTCCCCTGTCTGAAAACCTGGAGACTTGCTACCAGTCTGAGTTGATAATACTGAACAAGCTACCAACTGTCTGGATGGAAGGCAACTTCCCTTTCTCAGCTCAAAACCATTTCCTATTTTTAAAAAGCTGCCACACTCATTAGAAGTGTTATTCCCCCCCTATTCCACAGGGGGATGTACTAGGACAACCGATCTCAGTGATCACGGGTAGGAGGAGGAGTTACGCTAAGACCAGACCATGTCATTACCGAGGAGGCAGGTTTAGTCGTTTGAGGACTATCCCTGCCTCCGGGTCTTGTCTTGTCTGGACGGACACTGGAATCAGCAAGGGATACCCACAAGACCTGAAGGTGCTGCTGTGCAATGCCAGGTCTATGATTCATAAGACCACTGCCATCCATGACTTGATTGTGGATGGAGGACTTGACCTGGCATGTGTAACAGAGACTTGGCTGGATGAAGCAGATGGGCCTGTCCTTGTCACCAGGTTTCTCTTACACACAGCAACCCAGGCCTTGTGGGCGGGGAGGGGGGGGTTGCATTGATCTTTAGGAAGTCATTAGTTTGCACCAGGTGTCCTATTGGGAAGACCCAGTTCTCTGAGTGTATGTTCTGGAAGTTGGGCAATAGGGGCAGTACAGGATTCCTTTTGGTGTATCAACATCCCCGCTGCACCAAGGATTCCCTGCCTGAGCTGCTTCAGGTTGTGACAGATGTTCTCCTGGAGATGCCTAGTTTGGTTGTCCTAGGGGATTTTAACATCCACGCTGACATTACCTTAAAGGGGCCACTCGGGACTTCATGGAAAGCATGGCCTCCATGGGGATGTCCCTGAATAAGTCTGGCCCAACTCATAGCCGCGGATATGCCTTAGACCTGGTGTTCACCTCTATGGATGCTGGTGATCTGACACTAAGTAAAAGCAAAACTAAAGAAGTGCCATGGTCAGATCACTTTCTGGTGCAACTGGACTTCTCTGCGACCCTTCCCCTCTGCAGGGAGATGGGACCGATTTGGATGGTCCGCCCCCACTTAATGGATCCAATGGACCGATTTGGATGGACCCCACTTAATGGATCCAAATGGTTTCCAGAGAGTGGTAGGGGATGCTTTATCCCATGTTGATGGCCTTTCAGCTGATTCCCTGGTGGCCCACCGGAAGGTGGAGTTATCAGGGCTATTGACTGTTTGGCTCCGAAGCGCTCTCTCTGATTGCATGGAGCCCGGACAGTCCCGTAGTTTTCCAGGGATCAGAGGGCAATGAAACAATCGCTGAGACGGCTAGAGCGCCGATGGCAGATAACTCATCCTGAAGCTGACCGGACACGGGTTAGAGCTCAATGTTGAGCCTAGCAAGTGGCAATAGTGACGGCAAAGAAGACTATTGCATCTGCAGAAAACAGCAGCAGGAGACTCTTTCAGGTGGTTCGCAATTTAGTGGAACTACCTGCTCCATTGGGGCCCAGTACAGGCCACATGATCTCCTGCAATGATTGTGCAAAGTTTTTTGCAGATAAAGTCACTCAGATTTGGCAAGAGGTAGACTCCACTGTGGGAGCAGGGCAGGGCGGGGGAGTGCTAGAGTCCTGTCTAGTCAAGTTGCGTTGGATCAATTCCAATCTGTTACCTCTGAGGATGTGGACAGGCTGCTTGGACGAATGAAACCAACCACCTGTCTCCTTGATCCTGGGCTTATAAAAGTTAGCCGGGAAGGGCTGGGCGATGGGCTTCGTGGGGTGGTGAATGCCTCTCTCTGTGAGGGAGCCTTCCCAGAACCACTGAAAGAGGCAGTTATTAAACCACTTCTTAAAAAAAACATCTTTAGACCCGGCCAATATGGCCAACTATCGCCCAGTCTCAAATCTTCCAATCTTGGGCAAGGTGATTGAGCTTGTGGTGGCTGAACAACTCCAGGCACGCCTGGAAGAAGCAGACCATTTGGATCCCTTCCAGTCGGGATTCAGGCCTCCTCATGGGGCTGAAACTGCCTTGGTCGTACTGGTCGATGATCTCCAGCGGGCTAGGGACAAAGGTGAGAGCTGTTTCCTAGTTCTGCTGGATCTCTCAGCGGCTTTTGATACCATCGACCATAACATCCTTCTGGACCGTCTAGAGGGGCTGGGAGCTGGGGGCACTGTTATACAGTGGTTCCGCTCCTTCCTCCTGGGCCATGTTACGAAAGTGGTGGTGGTGGTGGGGGGTGAGTGTTCAGACCCCTGGGCTCTCACTTGTGGGGTGCCTCAGGGCTCTGTCCTCTCCCCCATGCTTTTTAACATCTACATGCAGCTGCTGAGAAAGATCATCAGGGGGTTTGGGCTGGGTGTTCATCAGTATGCGGATGATACCAAGCTCTACCTCTCTTTCAAATCAGAACCAGTGAAGGTCCTGTGTGAGTGTCTGGAGGTGGTTGGAGGATGGATGGCGGCTAACAGATTAAGGTTGAATCCTAACAATACAGAAGTTTGTATTTGTATGGGGGACACGAGGTGGGCAGGGGTGGAGGACTCCCTGGTCCTGAATGGGGTAACTGTGCCCCTGAAGGGCAAGGTGCGCAGCCTGGGAGTCATTTTGGACTCACAGCTGTCCATGGAGGCGCAGGTCAATTCTGTGTCCTGTGTCTGGTACGCAGGCTGAGACCCTACCTGCCTGCGGACTGTCTCACCAGAGTGGTGCATGCTCTAGTTATCTCTTGCTTGGACTAATGCAATGCACTCTACGTGGGGCTACCTTTGAAGGTGACCTGGAAACTACAACTAATCCAGAATGCGGCAGCTAGACTGGTGACTGGGAGCGGCCAAGACCACATAACACCGGTCTTGAAATATCTACATTGGCTCCCAGTACATTTCCGAGCTCAATTCAAAGTGTTGGTGCTGATCTTTAAAGCCCTAAATGGCCTCAGTCCAGTATACCTGAAGGAGCATCTCCACCCCCATCGTTCTGCTCGGACACTGAAATCCAGCGCCAAGGGCCTTCTGGCAGTTCCCTCGCTGCAAGAAGCCAAGTTACAGGGAACCAGGCAGAGGGCCTTCTCGGTAGTGGCACCCGTCCTGTGGAACGCCCTCCCACAAGATGTCAAAGAGAAAAACATCTATCAGACTTTTAGAAGACATCTGAAGGCAGCCCTGTTTAGGGAAGCTTTTAATGTTTAACAGACCATTGTATTTTAATCTTTTGTTGAAGCCGCCCAGAGTGGCTGGGGAAACCCAGCCAGATGGGCGGGGTATAAATATATTATTATTATTATTATTATTATTAGTCTAAACAAGCTTATTAATTTGCTGTCACTACCACCTTTCAGCTGTACCTGGATCGCCTGCAGGAGTCGGCAGTGGTTTGTTTGTAGGTCCTATAAAAAGAGGGGGGTTGTTGTTATTTTTATATTTATTTATTTACATCATGCCTTTTTCCCAGACAGGGAGTCAAGGCAGCTTACACATAAAATGGTAACAGCTTTAAGAAGTCATGTAAAAAACAATTTAACACTTATCTCACTCTCTCTCTGTGTGTGTGAGTGTGTGTGTGTGAGAGAGAGAGAGAGAGAGAGAAAGAAAGAGAAAGAGAAAGAGAGAGACCTATTAAAAATACAGATAATTACAATAACAAACATCACCGCACCAGTCCCACCAGTTCTCGACAAGGGTCCATTTCCTCCACTCTGGGTCTCTCCATAAGCTTACTCCTTGGTCACTCTCCACTTATTGAAATGCATCAATTCATAACAGTGAAAAGCAATTGTTTACTGTTTTCCGGGTTTAAGGCGTCATCTCCTCCTCCTCCTCCATAATCCACTTCTCCTCCTCCTCCTCCATCATCCACTTCTCCTCCTCCATCTCCTCCTCCTCCATCTCCTATTACTCCTCCTCCTCCTCCTCCTCCTCCTCCTCCTCCTCCTCCTCCTCTAGTGGTTGACACTGTGGTGGTTGGACGAGCTGTGAAAGAGATTTATATCAACTGCTCTGCATTTATGCGTTCTTTCAAAATTAGGAGTCAGAAAGGTCTTCGCAGGTAAGATTCACCTATTGTGTGAGCAGGGCGGTCCCTCCCCTTACCTGGCCGATCCCCTGCCAACGCCTCCCCAGGTGGGATTGGGCGATTGGCTGAGGTAGGCGGAGACCTCCAGGTATGAAGCCTGGGGAGGATGAAGCCAGCCCAAACTACCAAGAGCCACACTGGGATCTGGGGGGGGGGGGCTGCGCGCAACGACACAAAAGGCGCCCCCCATTTGACGTGGGGAGCGGTCATTATGCGTTCTTTCAAAATTAGGAGTCAGAAAGGTCCGTATAGGGTGCCACATGGTCTCAGGACACCAGGTCCTCTATGGTCTCAGTCTTTGGAATCAGCTTTAGGAAGTTAAAATAGTTTTTTTAAAATAATAATAATAATAATAATCTGATGTTACTTATATTTTGAATTTTTTTATAGGCCAACTTTTTTTCAACATCTGATTTTATCTGCATTTTTTCCTCTAGTACTTTTTCTCTAGTACTTGTCCATCATTGGGCTGGTAACAGAGTACACGTGGACAGTCAAGGATTACCATTACTGATGCTACCACTGATGCGGAAGACGGGACAGAACAAAAGAGAGAAATGTCTGAGTAGGCTGGTGAAGTGAGCAAAGCAAGCGGCCCAGGAAAAAGTCACTGCCATGCCCACATTGCTACCACCACCAAAAGAAGGAAGATTGCACTTCAAAACTGCAGGCTTTCTTTTGTGGGTCAAGATGGCAGAGGGTGGGATGAAGGAGAAAACTCCTTCTGCCCCTTGGTCTTCCTGCCCCCTGGTGGCAGGCAGCCCCAGCAGGAACAACGAGTGAGTCACTGGCCTAGGTAGGTGGAACGGGTGGTGAAAGGGCGAAATCACTAACCAGTATCATGGGTTGTTACTGGAGGAGGAGGAGTGAGTTCCACCAGATGCAGTGATCCCCTCTCCTCACTCCTCCCCCATCCTGGTAAGTGGCTGTGACCCAAGAAGTCAGGAAAACAACAGAGCCCCATCCATGCTGCCACCTAGTGGTTTAATTATGAAATCTTATATATCCTATTAGCATTCATGGAGTAAGATAATCCTGACTTAAATATGAGATATTAAAGTCACATTTTTCTAACTCACTTGTGCTAGAAGTTGGTTTTTTGGTACTTCTAACTGGACTGATGGTGGCGGAATCTGGCAGAAAAGAGAGGGGGTAAAGAAATAAGGATGTTCTGCTTTAAAGTGTAATACATTACACAATAGCTCTGACATTTATTTTTTGAATTTATACCTTGTGATTCCTCCCAAGGAACCCATTTAAGTGTAGGAAGATACTTACCCCTAACACATGTTGGAACAGGCGGGTGCCAGAAACCGTCAGCCCCACATGTACTACTGTCATTCCCCACCAGAGTGTATCCACGATCACATACAAACATTATGTGATTTCCATAGGTGTACGCTTGCTTATACGCAGTTGTAATTCTTCCATTTTTTATGTTAGGTCTACTGCATATGACCACTGAAAAAACAGCATTTAGAAATATACTTGTTATTTAAACCATGGCTTGCTAAACCTTGCACATGGATTTAACTACTGCCAATAAACTACAGTCTGATGTTAGCATATAAAATATAAATTGTGGATTTGCATTACAGGTGTGCCCAGCACTCTTTTCTTAACCGTGGCTTGCTTGGCCATCCCACCTAAAACAGTCACCAAACTGCAAAGATGGGAAGGAAGAGCACCCGGAAAACAAAGCAAAGGTTTGCTTATTTGTCTGTGAGGAAATTCTAATTTTACTTGTGCCTTGTTATATCATGGGCTAGTGTTCTATGCAAACCAGACCAATGTTCCACCAAAGCAGCAGCAGTGACTTTAAACTTGTAAAGCTCCCAACTTTGCCAACTTTTGGCAAAAGGGGAATATAATTAGCTATGCCTGTGATAGATTTTTTTTCTTAAGCTACTTCTTATAATTACAGTGGTACCTTGGGTACTCAAACGCCAAAAACCTGGAAGTATTCTGGTTTTCGAACGTTTTTCAGAAGCCAAACGTCTGATGCGGCTGTCAGCTATTGTTTCTGGGGCCCCTGCACTAATCAGAAGCTGCGCCTTGGTTTGCGAACATTTTTTGCTATTTATTTTGTGTTTTCGTTTTTGAGGCTTTTTCGGTTAATTTGTTTTTGTGACTGTGTGGAACCCAGTTCAGCTACTGATTGATTGTGTGACTGCAGAAATGGATAAAAGCCCCCCATCCAAACAATGACTATCATCAGTGCAGGTAAGAAGAATTTTTTTAAAAAAATTTTTTTTATCATCTACAATACTGTCTTATTTATTTTATAGTACAGTACGTTGATTATTGCTTTCATTTTATGGATCAATGGTCTTGTTAGATAGTAAAATTCATGTTAAATTGCTGTTTTAGGAGTTGTTTTTAAAAGTCTGGAATGAATTAATCCATTTTGCATTACTTTCTATGGGAAAGCATGCCTTGGTTTTGGAATGGACTTCCAGAACAAATTAAGTTTGAGAACCAAGGAACCACTGTATGTTTATTTTGCATTTATTCTCTATATAAAAGCTATGTATCAATGAATGGTTCAATTCCTGTATTCTTGATACCTTATGTGAACCTCTGAACTATTAATTTCCTATATATGTCTCTCTCAAAAATTGTTTGCCTAGTTTATCCACACAAATGTTTAGGATGTTTAGTCGATAGGTTGCTCTTACCTTGAGTCTTCCAAACACGGGAAGCTATAGGAATGGTATGTTAAGGACATTTTAATGGTCTAGTTGTCAAGGAAGATTGACGATAAGTGGGTGAAATATGATTCCTGAGGCTCCAGAGTATGGGGGGTACTCAAGATAATGAATTAAAGAAGATAATATAGAGGAGCAAGACCTGTGACCTCTCTTTACATTTGAGTGTTATTGGCTAATGATGTATTGTGTTTGAAAAATCTTGTAAAAGCTTTGGTAGAATGTGCCTTCGAAGCAGTTCTTCTAACTGGTGGTTCTGGTTTAGAGAGGCTTCCCAATTGCAATAGTTCCTCTAATAAACTGTGTCTCTACCGGATGCTGAGCTTGTATAGCTCTCTTGGTTGCATTTTGCTTTAAGGTATTATTTCTTCACCTAGGCATGAACCATTAAGAGGTGCTTTGGAAGTTAATTCATAGCATACCTGTTTGGGATTTTTAAAATTTTATTTTATGGATAGGTGAAATTGGAAGTGGACACACAAAAACTGTTTCTATTTCTGGTGACTTCAAATACTAATTAAGCCAATTAAAATATATAATCTCAATCCAGCTAAATTTCTAGAGGTCTATAAACTGCTTCAGAGACAGGCATTATCAAAGTTCCTGCGCAGAAAGCCAAACAAATTCAAAGGATAACAATTACTGTATTACTTAATACTCCTCCTTCATTTATTGCAGGAAATATTATATTATTTTGATATATTGCAGGAAATATTTATATTGTTTTTATTCTTCCTGTTACCCTGAGCAAAACAACCTAAAGGCAATGATTAAGTCCAAATTAAATTAATCAAATACATAGCTCACAACCAAATCTAGGTTCCTTTGTTCTCAATGGGACATAATCGTGATTATTTTAATTGGATCAGACCATAAACTTCTCTGAAAATGACTCAGGTTAAAACAAGCAACTCATTGAGGGGGCAATGCTGTTGCATCTCCCACATTGAATCACTTGCAATCCCACTGAAAACCTCACAGGCTGAACAGCATCAGCACAGTGCTTAGCAGACTTCAAAATCAGCTCATTCCAACAAGGATTTACTTTTTCCAGCCATTGTATGCAAATGACATTAACAAAGTACAGGAAAGGTACCAAACATTAGTTTTCATCACCTTTACATTCAGGTGCAGCTGGACGCCACTCTCCGTTTACACCATCTGCAGCCACTAAACATGTAATAGTACGGTTTCCAATAAGTGAGTGATAAGGATCACAAGTGTACGTCACTGATGTGCCATAGCTATACTCTCCATCAGATGTGGTACTGTGTTGACCATTGGCAATCTTAGGAGGGGGGAAACAGGGGACTCCTGGGGATCAAAAGCAACATTAGTAGTTCAGTGGGACTACAATTGTAAAAGCATCTCTGTTAGCATTGTATTTGGACTAAGTTATTTTCATGGAAAAGATGTTCCACTTTATGAAGTAATCTTCTGATAATTCGAGGGCTGAGCATCCATTTTAACTGTCACCCAAACACTGAACCAAAGTGGACTGCTGTGTAGGTATTACAACCTCCTCAAAAGCAAACTAGATCTTCTGTGAAGCAAGGTGGACTTGAAGCTTCACACAGGGAGCTGTCAAAGCCCCAGGGCCACCTTCAGAGCAAGGAATGCTGGGGGTGGGGGGAGACCCTGTGGCCTCAAGAGACCTTTGTCCTCAACTTCCTTACTATTAGCCTTTATTTTCCCTCATGCATGCCTATGGCGACAGGGCTGCCTTCACAGCTGTGTACAGAGAAATAATAAAGGCTGACCCCAAAATACAGGGTTATCAAACGGGATTTAATGACAATATACATAGTCCATATACAATTACAGATTACTGTCTCAAACAAATTCAGACATGAAATAAAACCAAAATAGATAAACCACAGGTATGTGAATGCATGAAAGGTAGTGAATAAAACTGTATATACATTAGACAGAATGGGCAGACAAGGAAAGGACACAAAAACAAGGACCCTATTATACCAAGGGAAAGCAATGAGAGTATTTGAATGCCCTAAGTCACTTTATCAACCATGTTTGCTTGTAGGTCAAATAAATTTGCTGAATTCCATAGTTTTTTTTAATTAATAAAAAGTATTTTTAAATTATGTAATAAAGGATGAACCCCTGAAAACCACTGGGAGGGGGGAGGGAGCCTCCCTATGCAGAAAACCACTTGAAAGGTATGTAAAGGGGCCCAGAAGAGGCTGCTTTAGATGAAAAGGCAAATGATGTTCCAGGAGGTTTCCAGTAATTCAGGGGGATCTGACCCAATTGTTCCCCAATCCATCCACAGGTGAAACTCTAATTCCAAGAGTATATAAGTCCCCACAAGTTATATAGGGCAACCAATAGATGACTCAAATTCAGGCTCCTCACAGGCCATTGTTAAGTGTTAAGCACCCAGGCCAAAAGGTGAGCCCAAAAAACATAGGTAAAAATGCTGAGGCATTATGGAATCTGCTGTAGCCATTTTTTAATTCACTTCATATTATATTTTTATCCCACCTTCCCTGCAATGAGTTCAAGCTCTCCAAAAACTAAGAGGCTACTATTATAAGCGCTTGTCACCAACACTGGATGCCAATAAGGCATTAAAGAAAATTTTTACTCTCAGCTGGCACCTAAGGAAGATAAAATTATCCTCCTGGGTGATTTTAATGCAAGAGTTGGGCGAGATTTCGATCTGTGGCCTGGGACTATTGGGAAAGAAGGAGTTGGCAACAGCAACCAGAGCGGAATCTTACTTTTGATGATATGTGCAGCACACAACCTTGTTATTACCAACACACTCTTTCGACAGAAAAATAAATTTAAAACTTCATGGAGGCATCCTCGGTCAAACCACTGGCACCTCTTAGACTATGTTATTGTCCATGCTAAAGATTGCCGTGATGTGCTCCTTACTAGAGCTATGACGAGCGCTGACGACTGCTGGACAGACCACCGACTAATACGCTCCACGATGGCTATCAAGATTATACCTCAACACAGGCTTCAAGGAAGGAAACCAAGGTGCAAAATGAACACTCAAACCCTTCAAGACCCCATTAAGCGGGACTGCTTCCAAACGACTCTTAAGGACCATCTGCTTTCAGAATTCCCTGATAACATCGAGGAACACTGGACCAAGCTAAAAACATCCATTATTGCAGCCTGTGAACAAACTATTGGATACTAACCAAGAAACACCAGGACTGGTTTGATGAGAATGACACTGAGATTGAACACATGATTGACAAGAAAAGGAAGGCCTTTCAGATCTGGCAAAGGGATAGAAAGAGATAGAAACTGTGCCACTAAGAAAAAAAACTATGCCAACGCTAAGGCTGAGGTTCAAAGAAGAACCAGAGAACTAAAAAAAGCTCAAGGGATCCAGCACTTAGCTGACCCTCATGATGCACAGAGTTTCTTTAAAGCCACAAAGACCATCTATGGGCCAATAAATCATGGCATATGCCCCTACGCTCAGCAGACGGTAACATACTTCTAAAACAGGCATCCCCAAACTTCGGCCCTCCAGATGTTTTGGACTACAATTCCCATCATCCCTGACCACTGGTCCTCTTAGCTAGGGATCATGGGAGTTGTAGGCCAAAACATCTGGAGGGCCGCAGTTTGGGGATGCCTGTTCTAAAAGATAAAGAAGCTATTGTACTGCGCTGGAAAGAACATTACCAACATCTCCTTAACCACAACTCCCCCATAGCTGCTGAGGTCCTCTCACAAATTCCGCAAAAACAAGTTAGAGATGAGCTTGCAATATCTCCAAATTTGGGAGAGTTGTGTACAGCTATTAACCAAATGAAAAACAACAAAGCCAGTGGACCTGATGGGATACCTGCCGAAATCTTCAAAGTGGGCGGAATTGAACTTACACAACAACTTCACAAGCTCATCGAAAAAATCTGGGAAAGAGAAGAAATCCCAGCAGACTTTAGAGATGCCAAAATTATCAACAGAACTGATTGTGGAAACTATCGAGGCATCTCTCTATTACCAGTAGCTGCGGCCGGCAAAATTCTTGCAACGATCTTAGCAAACCGTCTGGTAACAATATCCGAGGTGACCCTTCCTGAATCCCAAAACAGTTTTCAGCCTTCTAGGGAGACAGTGGACATGATTTTCTTTCTTTTTTTTGATATATTTTTTATTAATCGTTTTGTCAACAAACATACAAAAATACAAAAAACATCAAGATACAAAAATACAAAAATCAAACAACATATAACAGAAAAATATATCATTTCTCATCCATTTTGGTAATCATTGTCTTCAGGCTTCCCCAATTCCCTACTATCTGATTTTCATTTTTATAAACTTCTATAGCAGTTTCTAAATCATCTTTCTTACCCATCATCTAATCTCTTTAAAACTTCATAATTAATTCATCTTCATATCATCTATCCTTATTTCAAACTTTTAATCTTCTATTATTTCCCTAATGCCTTAACCTCTTTGTTTTCCTGGATATTCAAACTCTAATTATCGAATACATTCCCTATATACATTTTAAATTTCTTCCAGTCTTTTAAAACTTTGTCATTTGTCTGGTCCCGGAGTCTTCCTGTCAATTCTGCCAATTCCATATAGTCCATCATTTTCATTTGCCATTCCTGCTTCGAAGGCAATTCCTCTTTTTTCCAATATTTTGCTATTAAAATCCTAGCAGCTGTGGTGGCATACATAAACAGATTAACATCGTCCTTGGGAATTTCTTCCCCAATTATTCCAAGCAAAAAGGCTTCCGGTTTTTTCAGAAATGTGTTTTTAAACATCTTTTTCAATTCATTATAAATCATTTCCCAGAAGCCTTTTATCTTAGGGCATGTCCACCACATATGGTAGAATGAGCCAACATCCTGTTTACATTTCCAACATTTATTGTCGCTTTTGTGGTACATTTTAGCTAACTTGGCCGGCGTCAGATACCATCTATACATCATTTTCATCAAGTTTTCCTTCAACACCGTACAAGCCGTAAATTTCATACCTTTCTTCCATAATTTTTCCCACTCCGACATCATCACATTATGACCCAGATCCTTGGCCCATTCAATCATAACTGATTTTGTTTGCTCATCTTTCAAGTGCCATTCTAACAGCAAATTATACATTCTGGACAAATTCTTGTGGTCTGTCTCTAATAACTCCGTCTCTAGTTTCGATTTTTCTGATTGGAATCCTAATTTTTTGTCTAGCTTGAATGCTTCATTTATCTGCACATACTGAAACCAGTCGCTCAACCTATCTTTCAATTGTTCATATGGTCTTAACTTAAAGTGGTTTCCCACTTCCATCAAAATATCTTTGTATTTCAACCTATTCTCATCCATATTTGTCCTTTTAGGTTTCTTTGCCTCAAGTGGTGAGATCCACCTAGGAGTTTTCCTTTCCAACAAATCCTTATATCTCATCCAGACATTAAACAATGATTTCCTAATTATATGGCTTTTAAAGCCTTTATGCAATTTCACTTTATCATACCATAAATATGCATGCCAACCAAATGCATTATCATGGCCCTCTAAATCCAACAAATCATCATTATCTAGCAAAAACCAATCTTTCAACCAACAAAAAGCAGCAGCTTCAAAATAAATCTTTAAGTCCGGCAAGGAAAATCCTCCTCTTTCTTTAACATCAGTCAAAAGTTTATATTTAATTCTTGGCTTCTTCCCCTGCCAGACAAATTTAGACAATATCTTCTGCCATTCTTGAAAACATTTCATTTTGTCAACTATCGGTAGGGCCTGGAATAAAAACAACATTCTCGGCAAAACATTCATTTTAACAGTTGCTATTCTACCCATTAAAGACAAATTCAACCTCGTCCATACTTCCAAATCTCTCTGGATTTCTTTCCATAATTTCTCATAATTAAGTTCAAATTTTTTGACGTCATATTAACTCCTAGATATTTCACCTTTTTTACACACTTCAGTCCTGTGCATTCCTCTATATTCTGTCTCTCTTGTAATGTCAAATTTTTATCCAATACTTTAGTTTTCCCTTTATTCAGCTTAAAACCCGCCACACTGCCAAATTCTTGAATTATCTGCAGTGCTCTCACTGCACTCTGTTCGGGATTCTGCAAAGTCAATACTAAATCATCTGCAAAGGCCTTTAACTTATATTGTTTCGAACCCACTGTAATCCCTTTGACACCTTCATCGCTCCTTATCATATTCAGCAAAACCTCTAGGACAGAAATAAATAACAGGGGGGAGAGTGGGCACCCTTGTCTTGTTCCTTTCTCAATTCTTATCTCTTCTGATACCACATTATTTACAATAATCTTCGCTCTTTGCTCAGAATAAATACCATTAAGCCCATTAACAAAATTTTGGCCAACCTCCATTTTTGCAAAATTTCTTTTCATAAAATTCCAAGAAATATTATCAAAGGCTTTTTCGGCGTCCACAAAGATTAACATTGCTTTGGTGTTTATTTTCACTTCCAGTCTCTCCAAAATGTCTATTATAAATCTTACATTGTCCTTCATATGTCTTCCAGGCAGGAATCCTGCCTGGTCTTTATGAATTAAGTCTTTCAACACCCTTTTCAGTCTTGACGCCAAAATACTAGCAAATATCTTGTAGTCCACATTTAATAAGGAGATTGGTCTATAATTCTTAACCTGAGTCTTGTCCACATCCGGTTTTGGTATCAGAGAGATAAAGGCTTCTTTCCAAGTCTCTGGTGCTTTGCCCCCCCCTAGAATCTCATTTGCTACCTCCATTAAAGGTTGTATCAACCAGTTTTTTAATGTTTTGTAGTACTTGGAGGTAAGTCCATCCGGTCCTGGGGCTTTGTCGCTTTTCAATTCTTGAATTGCCATTTCAATCTCTTGTCTTGTAATCAGTCCATTCAGTAGGTTCTTTTGTTGTGCTGGAATTTTCTGCAGTCCATTTTCTTTTATAAATTTCTCTATCCCATCTAAATCTTCTTTTTCCCTTTTATATAGCTGTTTGTAGTATTTTGTAAAACATTTCCTTATCTCTGCAGGGTTCTCAATAGATTTTCCTTCTTCCATAATCTTTATGATAGTATTCTCTTTTTGTCTTTTCTTCAATTGCCAGGCCAACAGTTTCCCACATTTATTAGCCGATTCGAACGATCTTTGCTTCATTCTTCTAATTTTCCATTCAATTTCTTCATTTACTATTTGGGAATACTGTACCTGCAAAGCTTTTATCTCTTTTTGAACTTCCTGACTTTTCGGATTATCTCTCAATTTTTTTCCATTTCTTTCAATTTGTCCAAAATATTTTCCTTCTTTTCATTTCTCTTCTTCTTCCAAATTGTATTCTGTTGAATCAAAAATCCTCTCATTACTGCTTTGCTGGCATCCCAGACCACTGTAATATTTTGTCCTTTATTCAAATTTAATTCGAAATAATCTTTCATCATCTTCTGGGCCTTATTAATTATCTGGTCATTTCTCAATAAAGAGTCGTTCATTCTCCATCTAAAAGAACCCTGCAGATACTGTTTCATCTCCATTAGCACTGCGTTGTGGTCTGAGTAGGTTCTGGGGCATATCTCGCTTTTTGTCACTTTTGGACATAAGTCCTTTGTAATCCAAATGTAGTCCAATCTACTTCCTGACTTTTGCGAGTCCGAGAAAAAAGTGAACTCTTTTTCCAATGGATTTCTTAGCCTCCAAACATCTACTAAGTCTAAGTTCTCTACCAAATCAAAAAAAGTTTTTGGAAGCTTACCATCATTGGATATTTTATGTCTTTGAGTTCTGTCCATCATCGTCGATACAGCCCCATTAAAATCTCCCATCATTATGATCTTATAATCCAAATAATCCAACAACGCAGTATGTATATTCTTGAAAAAGTCTGATTTAGCTTCATTTGGTGCATAAATTCCAAGTATCAAACATTTTTCGCCTTGCAGAGATATTTCCACTGCAATATATCTCCCTATTTCATCCTTAAACAACAATTTAGGATTGTATTTTTCCTTTACATAAATGACTACCCCTCTTTTCTTAACTTTATCAGCAGATATAAATTCTTGGCCCAATGACTTATTTTGTAGAATTTTTCTATGAGTCCTGATTACATGGGTCTCTTGTAAGCAAATAATATCCAAATTCTGCTTTTTGACTACATGGTAAATCTTCCTTCTTTTAACGTTTGAATTTAGCCCATTCACATTCCACGAAAGTACTCTTAACGCCATCTTGTCTTACTTTATAATTTAAACGTCTTCCCCTGGCCCAGCACCAGTCCCAGCTCCTAATCCTGCCAGCAGTTCTAGATCGAATGCTCCTGGTCCAGCTCCAGCTCCCAAACCTTGATCTCCAGTTGATGGTTTAAAATCTTCTGCGTGGCTTTCCAGAAATCTTCTTTTATCCTCGACCGATCGGATCTTGTACTCTTTTTGTTTATATTTAAATGCCAGGCCCTCTGGAAATTTCCACTTGAAAAAAATATTTTTCCTTATCAGAATCGTTGTCAGGTCTGTATATTTATTTCTCTTAGCCAAAAAGAATTTAGGCGTTTCTTTAAATAAAATTATCGTATGCTGGAGGACTTCCAATTTTTTCTGATAGTGGTGGCCTAGTATCTTATCTCTTTGATCCTTTGTTTGAAAAACCACTATACAATCATTCAAAAAATTAGAATCTTTTTTCTTTTTTGGGCCTACTCTGTAGGCCCTCAAAATAGTGGCTTTTATCTCTTCTTTATCCAGGCCCCACCAGTCAGAAAATTCTTGAGCAATTAAATCTCCTAGATCTCCTTTTCCCTTCTCCAGCTCCGGCAAATTTCTAAGTCTTAATTGGTTCTCCTTATCTTTTAATTCAATAAAAGCAAGCCTAATTTGCGTTTCTTCCTGCAACTTTTCTAAGTCCGTTAACTTATTTGTTTCAATATCCGTCACTCTTACATTTAAACCAGAGACCTGCGTTTTTACTTCCTGAAGGTCTTTTTTCAGTACACCAAATTCTTCTTTAAATTCCTGGAGACACTTTGTAGTAGCTTTAACCTCTGTAGTTAAACTTTGTAGGCTCTGCTTATTGTCTTTCATAAATTCCAAAATTTGCTCTTGAAAAGCTTGATCTCTGGACTCCCTTCTCAATTGCATTTTTTTATCCGTACCCGACATTTTCTAATTATATATTCCACCTTTATGGTTATCAAATAATTTGTAATCCACCAGGCAGCTAATGTGCCTTCCCACACCAAAAAGCTGTAATCCACAATATAATTGTTCTATCTTCAGGTCCAGAGAGGTGCCTTCTTTGCAGAGTCCCAAATTTTGTAATCCACTTAGCAGCTAGTGTGCTAGACCAGTAGAACTTCTCTTTAAAAATATTTTATAATCCACACAGCAGCCAACGTGCTGGAAATCACATAAAATCTTCACCAACCAAGTCACAAATCATTTGTAATCCACACAGCAGCTGATGTGCTGGCAAACACCTTTTCTTTCACCAAAACCCAAAATATTTTGTAATCCACACAGCAGCTGACGTGCTGGAAGTTAGTTTCGTTTCCTCTTAGTTCAAAACACCACTGTATTGCCAACAGTGGCTGCAGTGCTGGAAAACACTCACTTTCCTCCAGCTGGTTCCCCAAGGTCACCCAGCCTTCATGAAACCCAAACAACTGAGTAGGTGCTGGGGACCAAGTTCCTTTCTCACAGGCAACAAGTACTTTCAATCCATAGGGGTATAGCCAAGATCCATCAGTCTATTGCAGTTTTTTCAATATAATTCCAACAATGTGGCAAGTCTTTAGCTTCCAAATAACACTGTCCCAACTTTCCAAATAGTTACAAAGAAGCAGACTTCACAGCTCTTTCCCAGTTCTTTTGAGGCTTTGTTACACTAATAAAGCCTCTATTCTCTGGCTGAGCTGACAGGTCCTCCTTTCCAGCAAATGACTCCCTTTTGGTCTTTACAGCTTAATTGCTTAATTGTTCTCTGAATACACCTAAATCGTCTCCCCCCCCCTCTCCATAGGGGAGGTTTGACAGCTCTCCAGCAAAAGTCTTGGTCTCTAAAAAGTCTTTGCGGCTTCAGTAACTTTTGCTGCTGCCGCTTCAAACAGTAGATAGGGGCTGGCTTCCTTCTTTTAAACCCCTTATCCGTGGCCAAACTCTAATTTCTCCAATTAATCTAATTAATTCCGCTTGTTACTCACGGTTCATTGCATTTCGTTTGAAGGAAGAATCACCCGCTGTTGCCAGTCAGTCTTGCGGCTTCGCACTGTCAAGGGAAGCGCCAGGTCCGTTCGCGCTGCAGCTCCGACCCCCTCGCTCTCGGCGGCTTAAAAAAGCCTTTTCCCGGGGAGGGGGGAGCCCGCAAAATCCGCTGCCGAACCACCACGTTCCCAAAAAGCCCTTTTTGGGATTTCTGAGGGCACACGCTGCGCCGGAGCGACGTGCCCAGTCCTTGACGCGCCAGGTTTTACTCCGCGAGCAAAACCTCGACCGACATGGCCGCGCGAGCGACCGGAAGCTGACAGTGGACATGATTTTCACCGCTTGACAGCATCAAGAAAAAATGCAGAGAGCAAAACCAACCCCTGTATATGCCGTTTATTGACCTGACTAAGGCTTTCGACACTGTAAATCGTAATGCCCTGTGGACTGTCCTTCTGAAAGCTGGCTGCCCAGATAAATTTGTAAACATCATTTGGCTCCTCCATGATAATATGACAGCAACAATTGCAGATAACAATGGCTCTCAAAGTGAACCTTTCACAGTCGTATCAGGTGTTAAACAGGGTTGTGTTATTGCCCCAACTCTATTCATTATTTTCATTGCCATGATCCTACACTTTGTCGACGGGAAACTCCCCAGCAGAGTAGAAATCATATATCGAAGAGATGGAAAGCTCTTCAATCTGAACAGGCTGAAAGAAAAAGTAAGGTTACCGTAATTTCCATCATAGAGATTCAGTATGCTGATGACAATGTAGTGTGCGCATGCTCAGAGGATGACCTCCAAACCATCCTAAATATCTTTGCAGAAGCTTACGTAAAACTTGGCCTATCACGCAACATCCAAAAAACCAAAGTGCTGCACCAACAAGTACAAAATAACCCCTCTGCAGGGCCACAGATCAAACTCAGTGGTGTAACGCTGGAAAATGTTGATCACTTCTCCTACCTTTCCACAAGGGCCAACATTGATGCCGAAATCCAGCATCGCCTGAGCTCTGTGAGTGCGGCTTTCTCCCGATTGAAGTGCAGAGTGTTTGAGGACCGGGACATTTGCAGGGAAACCAAAGTGCTTCTTTACAAAGCTATTGTACTACCAACCTTACTATATGCTTGTGAAACATGGACCACTTATAAACGCCATCTCCAACTCCTCGAAAGATTCCATCAAATGTGTCTCCGAAAATTTTTACACATCACTTGGGAAGACAGGCAAACTAATATCAGTGTACTGGAAGAAGCAAAGATCACCAGTGTTGAAGCAATGATTCTTCAACATCAACTTCGTTGGACTGGTCATGCTGTGCGGATGCCTGATGATTGCCTTCCAAAGCAACTACTCTATTCCGAACTTTAAAATGGAAAGCGTAATGCTGGCGGTCAACAAAAGAGGTTTAAAGACTGCCTCAAGGCAAATATTAAAACATGTAGTATAAACACTGACAACTGGGAAACACTGGCCTGCGAGCGCTCCAGTTGGAGGACAGCCTTTACCAAAGGTGTCATTGGCTTTGAAGAAACTCGATTTCAGGACGCAAGGGAGAAACGTGCTAAGAGGAAGGCACGCTTGGCAAATCCATACCATGATCAACTCCCGCTTGGAAACCAATGTCCCCACTGTGGAAGGACGTGTGGATCCAGAATTGGCCTCCACAGTCACTTATGGACCCATTGTTAAAATTGTTTATGGAAGACAATCTTACTCGGCTACGAGTGATTGCCAAAGAAGAAGAAGAAGACATGATTCTCTACCCCCCCCCATATGAAACACCACAGAGATGACGACCTTCTGGTGCTCCCCAAACTAACCTCTTTCACCAGTGGCTCGGTGAGCACAATGTGGGGTTAGTGCAATGCCCATGTTCTATTTGCACTGCTTCACTCCCTTAGATTCTCTTGTCTAAATAAGGGCAATGAAGCAAAGATGCTTCCACTAAAACTTAAATGCTAAATTAAACAGAAGAAATCCTTTCTGTTCCAAGAAACATTGAAAAGTGGCTTAGTACAGGCTCTGTAGGGTTCCTGATTAAACATATATCCATTTGTAGGGAAAGGCAATTGTTTGAATGACTTCAGCAGTTCCTTATGCACCCAACTTCTCCTTGATCTAATACCAATTCCATCAGTTCCCATTTATGTGTGATTTTGCAACAAATGGGTTATTTCAGAACACCAATTTCCTGCTCTGGGGAAAGCTGTAGGTGAAGTCAGCTAGTTGGCAACAACCATGATGGTGTGTTTATGGTACATGATCAGAAAATGTGAACTCTGTATATTGGTTACACTTGCAATAAACCAAGTAACACAGTAACACATCGAGTTCACACTTAATAAATTCAAATTAGCTCATCTTACGTTGGCAAAGTGGAAGTTCTTTATCCCAATCAACTTTGTTTTGAATAAGCCTACATCGAAGAGTCTTTTCACCTACCATTCTGTGCCTAAAGAGAAATACAAATATTGTATTTTAATGCATGGAACATAAAGTGTGCAGATAGAGCATATTTCTTATCCAGTACACTTGCTTTATTTAGACTATTTATATATCCCATTCTACAGAGTCACCACTGTGCTAGTTGACAGAAACAGAAAAAAATAAAACCAACCACCACCAGTTCAAAAGCAGTTAGAAACAACACAGCAGCAAAAATATAATAACAGTAGGATAGGATTGAAGCCAGTTCTAACAACACTGAATGAGACCTGGTAAAGCGGTCTTTACTTGCTGCTAAAACAATGTGAAAATGAGGCCAGAGGAAACTTCCTGGGGAGAGGATTCTAGAGATAGGGAAGTGCAACTGAAAAAGCCCCTTCTCTGGGTTGAGAGAAGCTAGCAATTTAATTTAATTCCAGATACAGGAATCATCTCTTTGTTAAAGAGTGCCCAGAAAAAGTCATACCAACATAAAAACTGAAGAAGTGTGCATGCACACGAAAGCTCATACCTATGACAAACTTAGTTGGTCTCTAAGGTGCTACTGGAATGAATTTTTTTTATTTTTTGTTATAAAAACTCCAGTAGCTTGGACATAGTGCCTTTGTAAGCAGGAAGTAGGCTTTCAAATTTCATCATAGTGGACTTCCTCAATTCAAGGTGAAGTACTTGATATACAATTCAAGTATCTAATCCAGGATTGACATTTAGCTATGATGGGGAGTAGTGTGACACCTCAAAAACAAAGGGGAGCAGTAAAGGCAGGAATTCATGATCTTCCCAACAGACCTTATTTCATTAAAAATGTCATCCCACCCCACCTGAGTTTATTACCATTAAGAAAATTACTTGGCCAAAGCGATTGTAGATAAAACCCACCATTATTACACCGTATTGCAGGCTGAGAGAGCGTGGATTACACAAAATATTATTGTGTCTATTTTGCTGGAGAGTAGGGCTTGTAGAACGCAATTGTAGATAAAATCCATGATTATCACACCATAACATAGGGGGCAGAGCTGTGGTTGAGAAAGTGTGGATCACATGAACTCTGCAAAATATTATGTCTATTTTGCTGGAGAGAACGGGAAGTTAGAGGGGCATATTAAAACCCTCTAATATAGTTATTCTAGCATATTTATTTTATTTTATTTTTAGAGAAATGCACAGAGAACCGTGCACTTAGTTAAGGACTGCAAGGAGTAAAATGAGCCAGGGAAAGAACTGGGGATTTCATCAGTGTGTGGAAACACATCAAGATGCCAGCATAGAAAGACAGTTCTACACACTGAGAAATAACCAAATGAAAGACCCGAATACACGTTTCTCAGAAGCCAGAGGTTGCCGCTGCTCAGTTACCAAATCAACCAGAAATGGTAGACCTGTTCTCTAGTGCTGCTTACTTGTGTTTATTAATTTATTTGGATTGTTTACTCCCCACTTCACACTTTTCCATGACCCCCATGATTATAACACAAACTAAATAAGAATTAATGTCAAAAATGTAGCCTAATATTTTAACAGTTAATATATGTCTGTCACGAACCCCTCCCAGTTCTAAACAAAGCAAAGTAGGTACAAAGGCAACCTACAACTCACCCCTCATCACAGCCTAGAGTTATTTCATCACCTAGCCGCAAGTCATTTGATTTTACTATTCTGCCATTCGCTAAATCTATAGTAGGACATCGCCTTCCTAACAGGAAAATCAAAACAAGCATTAGCACATGCAGCCTTGATTTCTTTAAAAAGAAACGGGTACACTACAGATACCAAGGCCACTTCCAGATGATCTGTTTGAGCAGTCATCCTGATTTGTTTGGGAAGAGGTTATACGGCATTGTGTCATAAAAATTATCTCAGTATCTCCAGTGCAATTCCGTCACATTCTTTACTGCAAAATGTCATTTAAAGAAAATAATCAGATTTGGTGCACAAGAGAACCAAATACGCTTCAGCTGTGCTACCTGAATTTGTTGGTATTTAACTGAATCCCTCCTGCAATATAGAAACAGCCTGAAAGTGTCCTTGGAAATACTATATTCACTAAAGGGTAATTCAATATCCAGTTTTACTAGTGGTTCACAATAATGTCATCTTTAGGGATAGATGCAGACGTTAGTGTTCTTTCTTTTTTCCTTCATGAGTTGAAAGCAGTTGAGAGACCATTTCTTGCTTTATGTACACTTATCTCTTTGTTGCCTCCGGCATATAGATGTTCAAAGTTTTTGGACTGTTGCTGCTGACACTATCCTGAGATCAGCAGCAACAGCTGAGATCATTAAAAACTCTATTTTGTTTACTATAAAGTTGTAATAGTACTCCCATACCCCTGTATTTATGACAATAGTTAAAACAAAGGTATATTTGTTCAAATAATTTTAAGACAGTTATACTTTTAAGTACAGTAGTTTTGTGAGGATACTATTCATCAGCCATGGTGGAGAAAAATCAGGCCGGGGCAGCTTCTAGTCATTATTTAAGGTGAGAAGCTCCAATACATCCTCAACTACTTTTGGAGAAGAGGTGACAGTGTTGGTACCTCTCACCTTCACAACATTATAGTGTAGTATAGTGTGACTTGAGGGTCATCAACACCCTAAAATGCAGGAATCTCAACTAGATCATACATGACAGAAGGCAATCCAACCTCTGCTTAAAAACCTCCCAGGAAGGACAGTCCATCACCTATGTTCCACTGTCAAACAGCTCTTACTGTCAGAAAATGCTTCTTGATGTTTAGTCAGAATCTCCTTTCTTGTAACTTGAATCCATTGGTTCAGGTCTTAGCCTCCGGAACAGGAGAAAAAAAGCTAGTTCAGTCTTCAGGTCCAGTTTACAGGTAGAGTGTCTTAGGGAAAAGGTTGCTGTAGCAGCTGCCTAATACAATTCCCAGCCACTATTAGTTCACATTGTATATATTTGGCCTATGATATACTTAAGATAAAAATACAGACAAATAGAGAACACACACTAGGGCAGAGTAAAATGTATAGAGGTTTAACTCTCATTCTCAGATGTTCAAACTGCCACTCTGCAGTTGAATCTCCTGGTTTGGAAACAGCTGCTAGAGCTGTTTTAAGAGTTTGGTGAATATATGCATTGTTTTAAGCAGAACTGATACACAAGACAAATGCATTCTAATGCTGACTGCAGTACTTGGGCTAACAGTTATTTTCAACACCATACTGGTACTGTGGAAGCATCTCTAATAATTCTTTAACAGTAATATTTACATACATATATAAAAAGATTGTTTGGAGATATTTAGTCAAGGCAGTAATAATAATAATAATAATAATAATAATAATAATAATAATAATTTTATTTATACCCCGCCCTTCCCAGTCAAGACCGGGCACAGGCGGGTAACAACAAGAATATCAAAGCAAGCATAAAAGAAACAATTCAATTAAAATGCAGATTAAATACAATGTTAAAATTCAATTTTAAAATTAGGGATCTACAAGTGCAACCTCATTTAAAAATCTGTAGGATAAAGCCTTAGGGAAGGGCCAAGCGGAACAGCTCCGTCTTGCAGGCCCTACGAAAAGATGACAACTCCCGCTGGGCCCTAGTCTCCTGAGAGAGAGAGCGTTCCACCAAGTTGGGGCTAGTACTGAGAAGGCCCTGGTCCTGGTCGAGGCCAGTCTAACCACCTTGTGATAGGGATCTCCAGTATGTTATTATTTGTGGACCTTAATAATAATAATTATTTATTATATGTACCCTGCCCATCTGGCTGGGTCTCCCCAGCCACTCTGGGCGGCTTCCAGCAAGGATTAAAATGTCACAGATTAAAAACTTCCCTAAACAGGGCTGCCTTCAGATGTTTTCTAAATGTCAGGTAGTTGTTTATCTCTTTGACCTCTGATGGGAGGGCATTCCACAGGGCAGGCGCCACTACCGAGAAGGCCCTCTGCCTGGTTCCCTGTAGCTTTGCTTCTCGCAGTGAGGGAACCACCAGAAGGCCCTCGGCGGTGGACCTCAGTGTCCGGGCAGAACGATGGGGGTGGAGACGCTCCTTCAGGTATATGGGACCGAGGCCGTCCTGTATACCTGAAGGAGCAATACAGTACGAAACATAAGGGGAAAAACTGTAAGACAAAAGAGTGCATAGGAAACAGCTGCCTACCATTACATGTAATTCTAGAACTAGGAAGTACCCAGCATGCTTAACATACCACAGGTTCAGTTTAATCACAAGAAACTGAGCTGAATTATGAAACTCTGGAATCAGAATAAATGCAGTTGTGCCCATAATTTATGCTTACGTTACTTACGCAATTGCAGGTCTTTGTGGGCAGGGGGTAAACAGGTAAACAAACAAACAAGGAGCAGGGGAAGCCTGCCACAGAAAGAGCTGTTTAAGTCATACCAGATTATTGAACAGTCATACAACCCCTCACTCCTCCATTTTAGAGAACAGTAAGGAAGGTACTGCCTTGCTTACTGGGCTCTGGAAAGCTTGTCTGATGGCCCTGGTTCTCTCACAGAGCCCTTATGTGACCTTTCCAGAGCCCAGTGAGGCAGAGGGCAAAGCAACAGCTGGCCTCCGCGACTGAGGGGGCTGGGGCTGTGCGACCTCTAGAACTGAACTTTAATCTGCAACCGCAATGGCCAACAGAGTGAGAGACTAGAAAAACACAGCAGTATACAAGAAAAATGGGACCTACTGCAACAAAATATTATATTTTGTTACTTAACATGGAGAATTGATGAGATAGCCAGTCATGCCCTTCTTCACCAGACCAATCAATCCTCTCCAAATTTTTTTAGATAGCCAATAATCTGTGATTGATCACTTTGAGTATTCATTGGGCTGTTTTTGCCCCCTTTGTTCCCTTTTAAATATCTGATACTTCTGCAAACTTTGGGGTTTGTTCAAACATGCTATTGCTCTCTTCTTGTTTCTTAGAAGCACCTTGTATCTACAGACTCAAGGGCATTCACCACTTGAATTCATCATTAGGAGGAGTGATGCTCAGAATATTCCATCTCCCTGATTTAAGTCTCCAATGTTCTACAAAACAAAAGCCTCCTTTATTATTTCCTAACTTTCTGCAATGTTTGGACCTCCTCCAGTTCATAGGCAGGTTACTGACATAACTGGTCTGATCTAAGGTGGCTGTTCAACAGTTTTAGATATTCAGAAAATTAAGTGAAACTTACCTTGACAAAACCTAGGATTTTCTATTGACCATTTTGAATTGGCAAGACACGTAAGAGAAAGAGTCTGTCCAGGAATAGGCTCATAACCTGGGATACAACGGTAGCGCAAAACAGTCCCAGCAGGATAACTGTCTTTTGGATCCCCGCTCCTTAGGCTAGCATTGGCTACATGTAGATGGGAGCAATCACCTGGAAATAAAAATTCAGAGGAAGTTCTGTAGCTATGGGAGAGAAAACAAGGTTCATTGTGGTGCAGAACTCTGGATAATTCATAAATCTTTATGACATTTTCCTCTACTGGGATCTATAGGACCATGTTCCTATCGATTTTGGGAGTTCATTTGCAGAGCACAGCTGGAAGAAGACTGGCACCACTAAGACTTTTAGAGCAGGCATCCCCAAACTTCGGCCCTCCAGATGTTTTGGACTACAATCCCCATCATCCCTGACCACTGGTCCTGTTAGCTAGGGATCATGGGAGTTGTAGGCCAAAACATCTGGAGGGCCGCAGTTTGGGGATGCCTGTTTTAGAGTAATCATAACTACCGGTATGTTTCTTCAGATGTAAGCACTCTTGAATTTTAAGGGGCTTGCTTGTAGGTAAGTGAGGTTCAGATGTAAGCCTTATTTACCACCTGCTACTCACATGGAAAATAAGTGGTTGCCTTTTCATCTAAACAAACTTGTGAGAACCACATGGGTGGCACACCTGCTACCACCATCTAATGACCAGCAGGAGACAGAGGGAGCCCTGTGAGCTCTGTGCAAAAGATGCAAAGAGGGAACAGATCCAATTAATGGTGACTATTTTAAATAAACAGGACTTAAAATAGCAGATTAAGGAGCATTCCCAGAAAGATGATCCACTGCAGAACAATGTTCCTTGGAAGAATACCATATTTTAGGACAGTTGTGCCCATTTACTTAAAGTAAGGCTGGAAGATTATCCAATATGGCATGTTACCAAGAGGCCATATTCTTAAAGTATAAAAATAGTAGGAACAGGGCCATTTGGGGGCAAAAAGCTCAGAAGGCCAAGGAGCAACATGAATCTTCTATCATTGGCCAGCTCTATCCATTCCTCTGTGTGAGCAGAATGACCATCTAGTTAGAGCAACTACCGTTTATAATTATATCCCTGCAGAGCCTGTGTGAATGTGTTGTATTCTTGAGGGATCTTGAGAAGATGAAACTAATAAATAATTTTGCAGATTCGTACAATGTCCATGTTGTCTTCCTCCAATTCTGGGTTGCATTCATGGCAAATTCCCAACAAATATCCTAGCTCATTTGAAACCTTGCTGGTGACCTTTAAGTTGATCCCAACAACTATTTATTATTGCCATACCATGGCCTTCAGCTTTTCAAGAATTAAAGTATAATCCTCATATCTGAAGCATAGGGTATATGCAACAACCACATTTACCCTCAGCGTTTCACACTTTGCTCTTTTAGGAAGTTTTGAAGGCAACAAGAAAAGGACACCCTTAACTTGTAGTGAAATTTGATGCCCTAAATTTACATGTATTGAAATAACTGGCCTTTCAGTCCATTCACAGAAAGTGGCCTCCTTGCTCTTAACTCTGCAAAACAACACAAGAGGCCGGCAGCTCATCTGACAAATATGCTAACAGTCTGAGCAAGGCGGGGTACGACCGAAAATGCATTAAACCCCCTCACCCTACCTCACACCCCACCCCACCTCGAACTCTGGGAAACGAGAGAAACAGCAGCAGGAGCAGCAGCGACGACGCCAACAACAAATGCCCGCCGGAGTAACTTGCAAGAGGCGCCATCGCATCAGCACAAATGGAGAACCCAGAGTCAGAAAAACAGAAAGGACGACAACGGAAAAGCAAGGCGACGTGGCGGGCCAGGGAAACAGCTCGAGGGGAAGGGAGCGGCGGCGCTTTTTTTCAGCCAAGGGGCGTGAGCACTAGCGTGGTTTGAGCGAAACAGGCCGAGGAGGGGAGCCGTCTCCGCCGTTATCGGTTCCCGGCCTTAACGCCCCATTGCCGCGCGCATGCCGGTTGGCCAGGGCGCGCGCTCGGGATTGGCGGATGGGAAACGTGGGGAGAAGAGCCGCGTAGTGCGCTCTGTATCGCGCGGGGTAAGAGATCGCGGGATCTGCGCGTGGGAGCCCCAGCTAGGACGCGTTCACCTGCGGGTGGCGTGGGGAGAAGCCACGAGGAGCAGCGCTGACCGACGGTTCTCCACTTACACTTCTGTCCCTCATTCAGAGCAAGTCACAGGAGCTCTCCTAGGAGTTATAACTTGCCTTGCGCTTTGGCGTCCTGGGTGTGCTCAGGGAATGGGATGGATCGTACTGTACGTATCTACTCAGCCAGAAGCCCCGCTGAATTCGCTCCACAGTAGGCGAACATGGAATGGCAACCTTAGTTCCAGGAGTGCCAGCTTGGCCCGGCAACCGTAGGTGCCAGGGACCGTAGGTGCCATGTAGCGTGAATGTGCCATGTGGCGCCAAAATTCGTGCCCGGCCCCATTATGGGGAATTTTGTGGGCCCCAGGACCTATGCTTAGTTCCTTACACAATGCTAGGGCTTGGCAGTGCCAGATTTGTGTATAAGCTAAACAAGCTTATACACAGATCGGTGTTATGTGGTCTCGGCGGCCGCTCCCAGTCACCAGTCTAGCTGCCACCAGTCTCCTACCTTCACTTTCATTGTTCCCCCTTCTGTTAAATTTTTCTTCTTTTGACTCCTGCATCTTCTGTCCCCTTTCACTTATTAGTTCCCTGGTACTTTCCCTTCAGCATCCTGCATTTCATGGAGCTGCTGTCAGCATTTAAGCAGTGCTTCACAGCTGCTGCCACTACCTGTATTTCCATCTGAGCAAGTTTGGAGAGGAGTGGCATGGAAGGTAAACAAAGCAGCAGCTCTTGAATCCTTCTAACAGATCAGTTTGATAAACAATTGGAGGAAAGTAACAGGGAGAAACAAGGTTACTTTAGTGGAATGCTTTTATTACCAGTATATTTCACAAATAAAAAAATATTGTGCAAATACCTTGGAACATGAGATTCCAGCATTGTACTATTTCACATGGACAGCAACATGAAAGAAATTCTAGGCATTTCCCCTTCAAATATAGAATTTGAAAGCAAATGTGTTGTTTGCCAGTTCTTCACTTAAACCTACCAGTTTAGCATATTTCACACACTCATGCATCTCCTTTTTCTAGGTCTGAACTAATCCTGATGTGCTTTACTGAAGATGTGTACAGTATTTAAAAAACAAAACATATCTATGTTTTATTAACAGGAACATGCAAAGACAAGACATGCTTCTATTTACTTTCTAAAGTGCGTAACAGTGCAATAATTACTCTTTCATAAAGGATATAGTTCAATCATATTTCATTTTAAAAAATATTGCTATGTGCAGAGCTTTGGGTATAAAAAAGACAAGTCACATTTAGCTATTAGTCTAATAAGGACAAAGCTCTGGCATGTATGACACCTCACTTACTTTGGGCCATTGACAATTACTTTCTATTCTTTACAAAATAAAAAAAATCCTTCCAGTAGCACCTTAGAGACCAACTAAGTTTGTCATTGGTGTGAGCTTTCGTGTGCATGCACACTTCTTCAGATACACTGAAACAGAAGTCACCAGACCCTTATATATAGTGAGAAGGTGGGAAGGGTTATTACTCAGAAGGGTGGTATGAATGGGTGATTGACTGACAGGTGTGATAAACCTGTTGACAACTGTTAAAGACTGCAAGGGCTACCTACCTGTTTCTATTCTTTGTCATTCCCATATACAGTACTACAGCTCTAGCACCTGTGCTTTTATGTCTGTTTGGAAGTAGTATATTGTATAATATACAAACTGTTACACTCAAACTGTTACATTCATTCCAGTGTGTATTTGTGTGATCAAATGCTTTCTATCCTGTTGTAGCCAATGGTGATCTGTCTGAAGATGAAACTGAACAGTTCAGTTACAAACCTGAATTTGGATTGCATTGCCTACTCAGTGGCATTAAAACAGTCCAAGCTGAAGGCGGTAAGCCCTTTCACTTGAATTCTCACATACTGAATTCTCACATATAAAGCTATACTGTTACATCTGCTACAGGCTGCTGTGAAACAAAACTCCTGCTCTGTGTCAGGGCACACTGCTCTGACATTGGCTCCCAGTTCGTTTCCAAGCACAATTCAAAGTGTTGGTGCTGATCTTTAAAGTCCTAAATGGCCTAGGCCCAGTATATCTGAAGGAGCGTCTCCACCCCCATTGTTCAGCCCAGACACTGAGGTCCAGTGCCAAGGGCCTTCTGGCGCTTCCCTCACTGCAAAAAGTGAGGTTACAGGGAACCAGGCAGAGGGCCTTCTCGGTAGTGGCGCCTGCCCTGTGGAACGCCCTCCCATCAGATGTCAAGGAAATAAACAACTATCTGACATTTAGAAGACATCTGAAGGCAGCCCTGCTTAGGGAAGTTATAAATGTTTGATGTTTTAACGTTTTTTAAATATTCTGTTGGGAGATGCCCAGAGCAACGGCGGAGCTTCATGCTCCGCCACCAGGGGTGGAGAGCAGGTGTGCTGCCCACAGCGATGTGGCGCGCATTCTGGGTGCGGGGTGCACAATGATGTGGCATGTGTTTTGGGGGCAGGGCAGGCAGCGGTGATGGCGCCCCTGGGATCGCGTCACTTGGGGCGCACCGCCCCCACTGCCCCTATCTTCCTACGCCTCTAGCCCAGAGTGGCCGGGGAAACCCAGCCAGATAGGCAGGGTATAAATAATAAATTTATTATTATTATTAGTAGTAGTAGTAGTGGTAGTGGTGGTAGTAGTAGTAGTAGTAGCAGTGGACCCACTTTAAAGCTGGCCGGAGGGGCTAATAACCAGAGACTGTACTAGATGATAACTGGGCTCCTCCCTGAAAGGAAGGATCTATTCCTGCACTGGAAGTTAAGCTTTCCATGTGCTCAGTCAACTGGTCTCTTCTGACAGAAAAGAACCTTCTCTATCCAGAAAAGTGAATCAAGAAGCCTGGGGTGGTGCCAAGTTCTCTGATTGAGCCATGCTCATTATCCAACCTATCTTAGAAGCTACTGTTTAACCAAGATAAAATGGGATGTTTTTCAGAGTACATATACTAGACTAGTGCCTAGTTGTACGGTTAAGGGCACAAAGACTACAACAGCTTTGGTAAGTCATGCAATGGGGTGACAGTATCATACCCTCCAATATTTTTCTGATGAAAATAGGGACACCCTATCCCATGTTAATTATGATTTTATAGTTTATACTCTGCTCATCTGACCGGGTTGCCCCAGCCATGCGGGGTGACTTCCAACATACAGTGGTACCTCGGTTTGCGACCACAATTGGTTCTGGGGAGCCGGTCGCTCCCCAAGTTTGTTGCTCCCCGCGGCACGCTTCTGTGCATGCTGCGCAGATCGCTTCTGTGCATCCGAGTGCCGCGGAACCCAGATGTAAACACTTCCGGGTCCGCAGTGGTAGGAAACCGAAGTGGTCGCTCCCCGAGGCAGTCGCAAACCGAGGTACCACTGTATATAAAAACACAATAAAACATCAACAAACCTCCCTATACAGGGCTGCCTTCAGATGTCTTCTAAAACTTGTATAGTTACTTATCTGCTTGGCTGGGTGTGTGTGTGTCACATAACTCCATACCCTCCAACATTTCTCCGATGAAAATAGGGACATCCTAAGGAAAAGCGGGACATTCCAAGATCAATTCAGACACCGGGATGGCCTCTGTAAATCTGGAACTGTCCCTGGAAAATAGGGACACTTGGAGGGTCTGCAGTATGTATCTACTGAATGATCAGATGTCATAATGATTTGTTTTATTATTCAGGCACTGAGCATGGGTACCATTGTAATGAACCACAATCAGCATAGGCTTGCAGTTGATTGATTACCTACTAATGGCTGTGCTTTTAAAACACATATTTTGCATTCTGAATCTAAGGCAACAACACATTACTCACAACACTAGTTTTAGATATACAAAAGGAAACTTCAGACATCCCTGACCAGAAAGCATCTTGGTCAGCACAGGCTGTTTGTGGCAGAAACAACCCCCAGCATTGATAATATTATTATATTACAGCAGTGATTTTAGTCAATGAAGATCAAACTGCTCATTAATAAGCAGTCACATTCATATGTCCTGGTATTTAAAACATATTATTTACCTCTTGATGCAAGCAGGGAGTCATTATCAAAACATTCCCTCATAAAACTGTGCAAAAGATACAGCAGTATATTGTGCGTAGAGGCAGTAGGTACTATATTATTTCTATGGCAACATATTTATCCTAATTGTAAGCAGGATTGTGTACTTTGGTAGTATCACATTGGAATGTGGTTATGGTATGCTTAAATATATTCAATGGAAATTGCTTAATTTTGTGGGACTGTCCCCTAAATATTTTATTTATAAACATCAAGAGTAAGTCTGCAATCCTACGCATACCTACAGTACCTGGAAATAACTCCTATTGTATTTAAAACATATTATTTACCTCTTGATGCAAGCAGGGAGTCATTATCAAAACATTCCCTCATAAAACTGTGCAAAAGATACAGCAGTATATTGTGTGTGGAGGCAGTAGGTACTATATTATTTCTATGGCAACATATCCTAATTGTAAGCAGGATTGTGTACTTTGGTAGTATCACATTGGAATGTGGTTATGGTATACTTAAATATATTCTATGGAAATTGCTTAATTTTGTGGGACTGTCCCCTAAATATTTTATTTATAAATATCTGCAATCCTACGCATACCTACAGTACCTGGGAATATCTCCTATTGAATAGGGTACTTCTGAGTAAACAAGGATAAGAATAGGAAAACAATTCTTATTTTTATGTGTAAGCCACCTTGAGACCCATCAGGGAAAAAGGCAGAGCATAAATAAATAAATAAATAAATAAATAAATAAATAAATAATAGGAATGATTACACTATAAACCCTTTTTAGTGGGCTCAATCAGCAGAAATAAAAAAGTTGATATCAATCCATTATGTAACACAGAGCTTTCCAAACTTTTCATGTTGGTGACACACCTTTTAGACATGCATCATTTTGTGACACAGTAACTTAGTGGCAAACAAGAGGTTAAACTAAGGCCTTTCCAGCACTGAGAGAAGCGCAACACACTGGCACACTAATGTGTCGCGACACAGTTTGGAAAGCTCAAACTCACTGCATATAGATTTATCTCCATTCTGTTCAGGATTCAGAAAAAAGACATACAATAATGCCTGAATGAACTTCTGAACCTACAATGCCCTGCCCTGCAAATTACGCTATGCCAAACTATGTCTGGGTATGAAGGTGTGGGCTCTGAGAGAGATGGTGGCCACTGAATTTGCTCCTCCCTGGCCATTCTGTAGCTATGCCATGGCTTGTCTTAAGAACCCATCTCCTAGCCCAGTGTTTCCCAAGCTTGGGTCTCCAGCTGGTTTTGGACTACAACTCCCATCATCCCTAGCTAGCAGGAGCAGTGGTCGGGGTGATGGGAGTTGTAGTCCAACAACAGCTGGAGACCCAAGTTTGGGAAACACTGTCCTAGCCCATCAATTCCAGTGTCCTGTTCTCACAGTGGCCAAGCAGATGCCTGAAGGCAGGCAGAACACAAGCAGAACAGCAATCTGGTCACTCACCATTTCCAACAGCTGACATTTAGAGACATACTGCATCTGACAGTGCAGATGGAAAATGCCATTGTGCCTAGTAGTCATTGAGCTCCTCCCCATGAATCTGCCCAATCCTCTTTTAAAGCCATCCAAGTTGGTGGGCATCACTGCCTCCTGTGGGTGTAACAGTGAGTTGCATTAAATATTTTCTTTGATCTGACCCTCAAAATCTGTTCCAGAAGGTTGGGTGACTCATTGGAATAGCATTGGGACTGCAGGAGAGGAGGAGAATTGGAAAAAAAATCACCTTCCTCCCCATTCTCTCGATGGAAACCTCCATTGGATCAAAGAGCATTTCATCAGCATTGATGGATGCCATTGGATATAACTAAGATTTCCCATAGGTATACCTGAAACACTGTGAAATTAGTGTACCCATAGCATATATTCAAATGGTTATACATTAAAATAAATTATTAGTATTTAATAAGAATTGCCTGACTTTTCAAGCCAATGGCCCATCTTTAGTAATATGTCTACCAACAGTGAAAGACAGATGTTTCAGGATGGTTAGCAAGAAAGTGTCATTCTAGACTCTGTTATCTCTCGTTATTTCTATTAATCCAAGCCATGAAAATGGATCTTGCATAGCCAAATAAATCTTGCCTTTGCTTTTGGAAACCTTAATGCTAGCAATTTCATTAAGCTGTGTCTATTTTTGGAATAGGCACTGAAAAGCTAAGATATCATATCTCCCCATGATTGAATGTCTATGAAAAAAAAAAAAAAGCTCCAGAAACATTTCAGAGTTCCCACAGAACCAAATGAGAAAAACAACTAGATTTTGCTTGGACTTTGTGGCAGTACTGTCAGTGTTTCAATGTCACATATTTAAGAAAAATCATCATGTCTTCATGCCTCATATGTAGGCAGAAGACTCCTCTCAGGATCTCTTCTACAAGGAAGAATCTTCCTAAGTCTTAACAATGCAATTTAGATTGGGCAGACAAAACACGAGTTGTGGTTGTGATGATAGCAGACAAGAAACATAACACATAAGAACAGCTTCCTGGATCAGGCCAAAGGCCCATCTAGTCCAACATCCTGTGCTCATAGTGGCCATCCTGAACTACATTCCCCAGAGCTACCTTGTCAGGAAATGGGTAATTTAAATAGATTTGAAAGTGATTTAAATTTGAATGGCAAATACGTCTTGAAGATACATGATTTCTAGAAGATCCAAGTACATCACCAGAGCTTGAGAGGTTCAAAATGAGTTTGCTCTATGGTGTGGTGAATATCTGGCTTTCCAGACATTCCTGAACTACAACTCCCCTTAGCCCCTGGTAAGCATGGCCAATGATCAGGGATGATGGGAGTTTAGCAACATCTGGAAAGCCAAAGGTTCCCTGCACCTGCTCTAGTATTTAGATCAGGCATAGGCAAACTCGGCCCTCCAGATGTTTTAGCACTACAATCCCCATCACCCCTGACCACTGGTCCTGTTAGCTAGGGATGATGAGAATTGTAGTCCCAAAACATCTGGAGGGCAGAGTTTGCCTATGCCTGATTTAGATGTTGAGTAGCGTGGTATTTTTCACAAAGCAGATTTTCAGCACTACCGTACCATTTTTAGAGATATTAAAAGAACTTGTCATTGGTCCAGAAAACTAGCTAGTCCACCATGCTTTAGTCTCCTGAGATAACAGCTACATTTAACACTCAGGATGTTGATCAAGTGCAAGGGGTTGCAGTCCCAGGTGGCTTATTTTCTGAGGCCTCCGTGACGAGTTTCCATCACACAAGTGGAATGCTTCTACAGTGCTTTGCCAGCCATTCTCTGGAAAGGAGAAACCAAATGCAAAAGTCAAAACTATGAACATTTATATCCTAAAGGAATTCCACATTGCCATTCTCAATATTGTTGTTCACTTTTTAATTAACTGTAAGATCATTCAGTTAAATGCATTATGTTGGACCACATAAGATCACTGGAATTAATGTTTCACAAACCGTACAAAATTGTGCCCCACTTCTAGAATGATTAAGTCTTCATGGCATCTCCACCTTCAAAACCTCACTCAATATACTCATCCAGCTGCCAAGTTCATAGCACCACCCCTTCTCTCAGCATCTGTAGGCATGTTTGTTATGCTACCCTAGCCTAATTCAGCCCTTGACCATCTTTAACTTCTAACACATGCCTTTATTTCCTCCCCCAAATGGCTAACTGGTATTGTACATTAAAAAAACTTTAACTTGTGGTTTTCCAAATTATGATTTTTTAAAAAAAACAACAACAGATCTATTATTTAAAAAGGCACACAAACCCATTTGCAATCATCAATCTGGCTTGAAACACACTGATCTGCAGAAATATTGCAAATGAATTCTACAGTTTTCTTCTCTTTGACTATTACATAATCAGGGAAGTCCACTTGTCACAGCTATATCCTGTGTTGTTATCTTTACATATAATAATTTTAATCAGGATTCATATGGAATTCAAATGAGTATAACAAGTCTGACTGCAGTGAATTCCACACATGCTCAAAAAATAATTTTGCATTGCTCTCATCACATTTGTTAATTTTGCATTTTGAAGTGCATTCAAGCCAATTAAAGCTGCAGTCCATACCACATTTATGAGAGATCCCCACTCAAATCAGATGGATTTACTTTTGAGTATAACTTGCTCAAAGACAACTTTTGTGGAGGTGTCCAATAACTTCATCTGCAAATTTCTTTTTTATAATATGTATTTCATGCATTCATAGTTGGTCATATATGATTATTTTTTATAAATACTTGCAACTACTCACAAAGTTGAGCTTAAGCGACCTGTCACTGGCACATTTTAAAAAATGGACATTGATGAAATGAACACAGGAATAAACAATGCTTGATTCAATAGTTCCTTAAACCTTATTTTGTATTTCAGGCCTTGACACCAAAAAGCAGTTTTATTTCTAGGGCAGCCTTCTCCAACCCTGTGCTGGGACTAGTGGGAAGACACTAAGGTAGGGGAAGGCTGCTTTAGGGTATGGTCCACATCAGAATATATTTTTTTTGGACAAACTATCTTTTGACTGAATTGCCTTTCATACACCTCTTTTAAATGATCAAAGACCTGTCCAGGGTTAGGAGATGCTATGTTTCAGTCTGAAAACTGAAAGTGGCTGTGGCCAATCATAGCTCTCTGATGACTATGCAATATCTGCAAGCATATCTACCACATTTATACAGGCATGTATAATATGTAGAGTGTTCAGAGGTCAACCTTCCAAAAAATCACGGTGATTTCAAGTTCCCCCTTACAATGCTCTCCAAGAAGCTCCTCTTGGAGCCCCACCACTATCACCAAGGGGCACAGATGGCTGGTCCTTCCCCATACAAGTGCTTTCCACCTGCACATGGATGTGAGTGTTTGGATTCCAGCCGTGATGTGCAAAGCAGCCACTTACCCTTTACATCTGCCTGAGCTCCACACAATTGAGAAAGTGCATTTTTGCCTCCAGCTTTACAAACTGTTACTGATTTTGAAAAGAGTGGCAGCACAAAGTAATGAAAAAGAAAAGCATTGCAGCATGGTGGTTTGCAGTGGGTGAAATTTTATTTACATGGTCCACAAGAAAGTTCACAATGCTAATACAATTATTTAAGATGTATCATTACAATTCTGATACTCAGGCTTCCAGTCTAAAACTGCTAACCTTTATGGGGGGGGGGACCACCCTGATGGTTTTATGACTTCTACTTATTTCTGCACAGAAAGTTAACAACTGGCAGTTTGATGCTTTTTAGAAGTATACATTCACATAGCATAATTGCACAGATACACACCAGCAAATTAAATGAAATAAACCAAGAAGATATGCATATAGAGCAGACATGATTGAGATGTAAGATCTAATAAATCTCTCATAGGTAATTGGGCAGCAAATTTTTGCCTAAATGAAACTATTATGTAGAGAAATGAAACATTGCAGTATTTTAATTTATAATTATATAGGATGAAAAATATCATTATCTACCTGAGTGCTTTCATTCACACGACACAACATGAACATAAATATGGCTATAGTTACAAATGCACCACCCCATAATGCCATGGTGCATCTCTAAATTTGAGTTGTTTCCTGGGCAGTGCAACTTAATAATGGTTCTAGGCCTTGGTCTTAATTTAAGCCACAATTAACAGCATTAGTACCAGTATTTGGATTCCCATGGAGTGCAATAGTGGTCTCATCTGTATGTCCCCACTTAGTGAATAATAATCTGGAATGATGGGGAAATACAGTAATAATGGAGCCCTTCTGCATTTGAGCCAGCATAGGCAATGCATCCCTGATTATCCAGTTGCTCCTGCCTATGGAAGCTAGCATACATGTATCAAAACCATAAACTGCACAGCAAATCAGTTCTATATGCATTAGCCTTCAATTATACAATTTTAAAAACTTCCACTGAATGTATAACAAAGTTGTTGCAGCAAAAAGTCATCTTGTATGTGATAACATCCTTGTTCTGGCACTTGGAAAATTTTGAGGTTTATAAAAGAAACAGATGGGCAAAAATGAATTGTGTGTGTGTGTGTGTGTGTGTGTGTGTGTGTGTGTGTGTGTTGAGAGAGACCTCCACAGTGCTCTGATGCCATCTTTATAAAGTTACTTTTAACCATATGCAAAACATTCATATTTAAACATAAAGGAGATCATTATTTAAGCTTGTGCATTATTGCAGCTTTGGTAAAAGTCAAATTGCTTACAGTGTACATATAAATAAACATTTATTATTATTTCACGTTCACCATTAGAGAGCCAAGGAAAACAAGGCACATTGCCCTCTAAAATGAAACACATTCATTTGTCCTAAGAAACACAGGGCGGTGATTCACCTCTGAAATTGCTGACTACAAATTATCAAATAAAGAATAAATCAAACATAAAAAGAAATCAAACTTACTCCTAAATCCATACTTCCAATAAATGTTTAAAGAACCACCAGAGATCTCTGAGAAAGAGACTACAGTTATATATTGTTGCCAATTTCGCCGGGGTCAGATACCATCTGTATTGCATTTTAATTATATTTTCTTTCAGGTCATAATTTGGTGTACAATTTATATTTCTGTTAGGAATGCTAAGTGATGGAATTAAGGAAAAAGATAGATGTGTAGTAATGTATGCAACTGCAGCCGCCAGACTTCTTATCATTAAAAATTGGGAAAGTGATTTAATACCTAGAATAGAAGATTGGCAAATCAAAATGATAAGATATCAAAATTGGACGAGGAAAACAGGGGGAATTAAGGGGATATCAGAACAGAAAATTGATAAAGATTGGAAAAAGTTCCAATAATATTTAGCAAATTTTGTGGAGAAAGCTGATATCTTAGCAGACAGATGAAGGTATGATGAAAGTAAATAAAAATAAAATGAAACATGCAAATAGGTATACAAAGGAATTTGGTTACAGAAACTGAAACAGAGAAAAGGCTGGAAGTCATCACAGGGTGGAGGGGGTGGAGGGTTGGTAGGGGTTTTTTCCTATTGTTTGTAATTATTCTTTCTTTAGATATTTTTTCTTTTTTGATGTTTAATATAGTATATTTGATGTATAGATTTTTTTAATTGCTATTGAATTTTATATATTCCTTTTTTCTTGTTTTTTGTAAATTTTTGAAAGAAAGAGCAATAAAGATATATATTAAAGAGAGAGAGAGAGAGAAAGAGACTACAGGGGGGAAAGAGATGTCCAAACATGCTAGGAAATGAATTTGCTGAAATGAACTAATTGAAGTCTAATGTGTTTTGGCTTGGGTGTGCAGACTGATGGAGAACCCAACTTAACCAACCTAGTCATAAAATTGTCTCTACTGTCTTCTAGAGCCTTGATTTTCAAGTGGTTAAGCTCTCACCCCAATAACCATGTGCTTTAGCTATGAGCTGTACAGTATTCAAAAAAACTGGGGAAGAGCAGTTTTTGTCTCTCCGGGAGCCTGCACATTTATGTGGTCTTACCACAACGAAGTTCAAGTTACCATGTTGTGTGAACCATGTCACTATCACATAGGATTTTAAAAAGAATTAATCTTGGGTCCTATGTTGCAGACTAAAACTGCTGAAGTCTAGCATATGAACTTCTAGATTAAGGGAGCAATTCTAAGCCCTGATCCATAGAACTAGAGGTGATTAGGATGCCAGAGGTGTCCCTCCATCAGGCTCTGGTGATGGCGGGGAGGCTCTGCCACCACATAAGACCTCACTATGCCTGCCAAAGGTGCAGGCTTGTGCTGGTGGTGCTCCTTTTTAAAAAAGTTGATCTCTCCCCTGTCCTGACTGGTAGGAGCTTTGAGTGCAGTGGCTTTGAATGCAGTAGTAGCTCTGACACTCCGAATGCCCCCAGGCCTGGGTGACCCTGGGTTGGGGTTGCTCTGTAAGGGCAATACAGAATAAAGTCCTAGATAAGATGCTAAACTACATTATCATTTTTGAGGTCATCTCTCAAAGTTGGGAGTTAGCTGAAACAGTAGTCTGAGTATCTTTTGTGTGTCTGTGCACAAACTGCTTCTATGCCTGGTCAGCTTGCATTAGTGTTGAGATAACTGCTCAGGAAAAACCAGAAAAATCACAATGCATGCTTATATTGGTTTTGCTACAGCTTTGTCTTAAATGACGATAGAATGCCATTCATAACACCCCTGCCAGTCCATTCTGAACATGGTGTTTCAGTACTAGCAACTAGTTACCTTTCCATTTGTAACTTCTACATGAAAACTGGCTTTGTATGATGAGCTACCAGTAAAAAGAATAATTTAAGCCCACTCAGCTACAGACAACAGCAATTGAATGTACAGCACTAGGAGTAAAAAATGGTGCAAGTGTGGATGTCTTGGCTCAGATTCACAAAGAATATGCTCCCCACACTCTTTTACTTCCTTTATGTGTTCATTAGCCTAAAATGAGCAGGCTAATGCGTTTTTGCCTCCAAAAGCAAAACCAAGATATGTTATACAGGGCTTAATTAATTTGGAATTAAGCATGCAAAACTGTGACGACAGCATTACATCCAGCTACCCAATTCAAAGTGCTGGTTTGGACTTATAAAGCCTTAAATGACTCAGGACAGCAATACCTCAAGGACCGCCTTTCCCCATATGAACTGACCCGAACCCTGCACTTATCATCTTAGGTCTTTCTTTGGCCCAGAGGGTAGCAACATGAGAACGAGCCTTTTCTGCAGTGGCTCCCCATTTGTGGAATGCTCTCCCCAGGGAGGCTTGCCTGGTGCCATCATTATTTATCTTTTGGTGAGAAGCAAAAACGTTTCTCTCTAACCAGGCTATTGGCCTTTTACCATCTGTGGCCTTTTAGAAATGTTTTTAATGTATTCCCACCACTCTTTGTATTAATGTATCTATGTGGAGTTTATTGTCTGTTTGTTTCTAAGTTGCTTTGTGTTGCCCTGGGCAAGATAAAGCAACTAACAAATTTAATAAATACAACTAATAATAAGTATGGTAATAGGTTCCATATGAAGCATCTGTGACTGGGTAAACTGTAAGGTGGCAATTCGTGGCGATCTCCCTGCAAAAGCCATCAAGATACAGTCTAGTACTTTTACTGAGGAATTCCTTAAAGGGTGGTGGTTTAAAAGTTAACAGTATACATCAAAATGTAATATATCAATCTCCTCACCTATGCCTGCAGTTGCCATATGTCCTGAATTTCCCTGACACAGCCGTGATTTGGCTGTTTGAAACTGTGTCCAGACAGAAAATGCAGAAATGTCTTGGAAAATCTGTATGCATATTGGAAGTTTAGTTTTCTAAGTAAGTTTTAACTTTTTTGTTATGAGATTTCAACAATTTTGTGTCACTTTTTGAAATATGGCAATCCTACCTTTGCCTCTTAGGCTAAGATTAGTGTGGGCTGTCCCAAGGCTCTAAATGGCTTTGTTTAGATCTACCATAACAGGAATTGTATGTTTTAGATGTCTACTATGTAATTATAGGCTTGTGTATTTGGACAATATAATTTATTCTGAGGGCTTACTCTGAAAGTGACCATCATTCAAGTATGCAGCCCACTAATTCTTTCTTTCTAGGAGAGTTTCATCACTATTTTAGTGGTTCTGTCTTTTTCCAAGTGCTTAAAACTGTAAAAGGCAGGTACAGTGGATGAAAGCACATCTATGCATCTTGAATGTGTATCAGGAAGCAGAAACCAGGATACATCCACTGTCATTATTATAACCACAGAAAAGTCTTTGGGGTTGGGTTTTTTTTTTAAGAAGTGGATTTGTTGCATCAGGGCAACTTTAATCCACTTTAATTGTGCAAACCTAACTTTAGTATGAGCTTGAAGCCCTCCTGCAAAATACTGACAGTCTGGAGGCAAACAAAACCTGTGGTTTTTTTTACTCCAACTCCCATCAGTCCCAGAGCCAGCAGGACCAGGGGTTATAGGAGCTGAAATCCAGTAACATTCTGATGGATTACAGCTAGCCCATCCTTACTTTATGTGGCTGGTCTGGGCAGAAGTCTCATGCTCTCATTTTTCCTCAACACTGCCCCACCCTCTTATTCCTTTACTAATCAAGCCTTTTAAAAATAATGGAACAAATTTCCAATTTAAAATATTCAGTCATTCATCAAAACCTGGCTGCATTTCACAAACCTTGAACCAAGGAGACCCACCCTGTTGCCTTCCCTTTCCCCCCAGCAAAGTGAATCAAGTTTATCAGGGGGTGGATAATTGAAAGTTCACAAATGTAGCCTTTATCAAGATTATTATTACTATTATTATTTTACAAAACATACACCAACAAGATTGCAGTTATGGGAAAATGCAAGCACTGGGGTAAGGGAACCCTATGAAAAGGTTCCCAGGACAGCCAGGGACAAAACTGAAACATTTCCAGCAAACAATAAAGCACATTGTGCAGGCAAATAATCTTCAGACTTCTTTGGGAGTGTTCCCATTAAGGCAAAGTACGGGAACAGTGCCAAGTATCGAAAGTGCATTCCAGACCCTGAATCACATATCCCTGCATCTATTTCCTAATATGCAGCAAGTATTTAACAAATTTTTTTTATCTCTATTATTAAATCACCCCCATAAAGCAGCAAGGGGCTACAAATGGATTGTGGTTTCTAGGAAAAAATGCATTTCATAAATGGCAAGGAAAAGCGACTCCCACATGTGTTGCAAGGCAGCTGTCACAATCACCATTACATGCAGGGCAGAAATCTAACTCCACAAAGCAAAAATACCACACACAGAAATACACAACCTCTCTCTCTCTCTCTCTCTCTTCCACACACACAATTGTACAGGACAATCACAGCTATTGGGGAATGTTACAAAAATAGCCACAGATTTACAAATATTAATACAGGTGAGGTCCACACACAAAATGGAAAAAGCTAAGATATCAAAGAGAGACTTGCCACAGTTACATTTAGTAATGCTGCACAGGGGAATGCAGACCAGCATAGTTGCAGAGCAATGGAAGGGGAAGAAAATTTAAGAGACTGGCCATTCTGTGCAGGTTTGCAGCAAATGCCTCCTTCATGGGACAATCTCACTTGGTGGTAGCGAGACCAGGGGCTCACAGATGATTGCGTCTGATTTCTCCCTGTAGAGAGGGAAATAACATGCCATTGACAATATCCTCTCACATTATAATGTGAGAAAGAGACAGGATAGTATTTTCCAACTCTTTGTACAGTCATACCTCGGTTTAAGTATGCTTCGGTTTGAGTACTTTCAGTTTAAGTACTCCGCGGACCCGTCTGGAACAGATTAATCCATTTTCCATTACTTTCAATGGGAAAGTTCGCTTCAGGTTAAGTACGCTTCAGGTTAAGTACAGACTTCCAGAACCAATTACAGTCATACCTCAGGTTAAGTATGCTTCAGGTTGAGTACTTCGCGGACCTGTCTGGAACGGATTAATCCACTTTCTATTACTTTCAATGGGAAAGTTCGCTTCAGGTTAAGTACAGACTTCCAGAACCAATTGTGTACTTAAACTGAGGTACCACTGTATTCTGCTTCTCAGGGACAACTGACAATGTCTAGGTGTGCTAGACACATGTAGCTGGCACTGTTAGGGCATGACATTTCAGGAGGACTGCAGCACACAAGCACTGCAGGAGCAGAATCAGGTCTGATCTGCTCACCTTCCTTACCAAGAAAAAAGTGGTATAGGACCAAAGTGGTATAGGACCATTACACCTCAAAGTGTGTGTGAGAGCAAAAATGCAATGACCAATTCACAATTGCTGGATGATTTGTTAAGTATGTCCAACAGCAATTGGCTGCAACAATGTGATGTCACACAATGTTCACAAACTGTGAAGAGATGAATTCTTTCATGCAACATTCTATGGCTTATGACTCACATTTACAACACAGTCCTATGCATGTCTGCTCACAAATAAGTCTCATTGAGTTTGACAGAGCTTATACATGGGTATAAATCAGATACAGGGGTATAGGAGCTTCTGTGACTTCCTTCCTATCTCTCAACTTCTCCTGTGTTCTTAATTTCCTTTCTTATTTCTTCCACTTATATTTATTCACTCTTCTGTTATCTCTCACTCTCTCATTAATTCATGGTCATAACCTACACCTCCTCATTATATTTACTCCTGTGTGAAGGGCTGTAACTAGGTGGTGGAGCAGCTGCATGAAGGTCCCTGGTCCAATCCCTTGCATCTTCAGGTAGGGCTTGGAGAGTCTCCCATCTGAAACCTGGACAGCTGCTGTCAGTCAGTGTGGACAACTGGTCCATCAGCTTGATGGACCAATGGTCTGATGTTCCTGTATTCATTCCTGTACTCACTCCTGGTAGGATTATATCAGTTCATATGGCCAGAGAGTGTGTGTGTCATATTACTTAACAGATACTCTCTCTTCAAAATAGTGCACAGGTTCTAGGAATCTACAGATACCAAGTCACACTTGGCAATTTCTGCAACGTGGTAGCTTGCTTCCACAATTCTGAACTTCTTCCCACTATTCCTGGTACTGGAATGCGACCAGCAGCTCTCAGCCTAATTCTCTCAACAGTAATCTCCAACTTTTTGTGAGATGCAAAAGTGTCATTTTACAGGGCTATTGGGAAGCAAATATATGATTTACAAAATTCCTGTAAACTGAGCCTCAAGAGGAGATTGCGTATCAAGGGATTAGAAGATGTCTTTGTCAAAATGCTTTGTCATAACTGTAGACTCAATGTTGTTGTTGTTGTTTAGTCGTTTAGTCGTGTCCGACTCTTCGTGACCCCATGGACCTCGTGACCCCATGGACTCAATAGGTAACTGCAAACAATCATGGCTTCCCCACGAGTGCAACGGCATGGAGTCTGTAAGGACCATAGTTCAATGGCAGAGCTCATGCTTTGTATTCATAATATTTTATTCTGTGTTCAGTGTCTGGCATCTCTAGTTGAAATAGGATCATAAGTAGCAGGACTTGGATGGTTCACAGCCTGAGATCAGTGCACACCATAGCAGACAATACTAAGCTAGCTAAACCTGTGGTCTGACTCAGTACATGGCAAACTTTTATATTCATATTTTAAACTCATTTGCAAACACCTACAGTCATGCTTTTCATTTTTGGCTTAAAGCTTAGCACATCTTTGGAGCATGAAAAAATTGTAGTGGTCCTAATAAGATAATGCTTGTACAGCTTCAGCAAGCTTGCTTAAAGATAGGTTTTATACTTGATTCTTTGTTGTGCTTCATCCATCTTGCTCATTTTGAAAGAAAAGTCACTTTTCTATAAATTGATATTGATCTATGAGCTGTAAAATATTCCACCCAACTTAAAGGGGCTCTAATTTGTAGGAGAATTATTTGGTACTTTCTCTCCATGTACATTCTTTTGAAACAGACTTCTTAATCATCTCTTGGTAAATGTGTATTTATCAAAAACATACAATTACACATGCAAGCTGTTCACAATGATACTCACAGGCAAGCCCTTCCCACTTGAAGCTGCAAAGAAAAAAAAACAGTATAGGAAAGCTCAAGCTGCAGTTCAATGAAGATATAAAAAGCAAGAAAGCAGAAAAGCACATAGAAAGCAGTCTTCACAAACAAGACGACCAATGTAGCCTTCCATCGAAAATTATTGCAAAATGCAAGCCAGTGACTGTTAAATGGCTACCGGCCTATCGTAATTACATATAGCTCCCCCCCCCCCCAAGCCAAAGCACGTGAGCAGAAGCTACAAAAGCAAATTGTCATCTGCATTTTTTAAAATCACCATACCCAAGAAACACATTTCAGTTTTAGCATGAACTACTTATTAGTTGGAGGTGAGGCCTGCTATCAATTACTGTTTTTTTATACTGAAGCCATTGCCGAAAGGCTATGCAAAGAACAAGATTTCAGCACCAGTTTTTCCTGTTCTTCCATCAATCTGCTTCTCGTATATTACAGTGACAAACCTGGGTGATTTTTTTTAAAAGATCCTGGACTACCATATCAAATAAACAGATTGCAAATAGTCTGAAATCCTGTTTCATCTACAGCCTCACTCCAGGAACTTGCGCTGGCAGAGACTACTGTCTGACATACACCCTGGAAACTGGGTCTTTGTTTTATTAAGCAACAGAGCACTATGTTGTAGCCTGAGAAATAAGCAGCTGATGAAAAAGCAAAAAAAGCAAAATGCAAATCAGCAAGCAAAATTGCAGTGATATTGGAAATGCTGCTGAAAACTCTATTTATCCAATCTAAGGGATATACACGGCAGCCTGGGTCACAGAAAACTACAGCAAATTACTGCATATATAGTACAGTGGTACCTTGGTTGTTGAACTTAATCCGTTCTGGGAGTCCTTTCGACTCCCGGAACAGTTTGAAAACTAAGGCGTTGCTTCCATTGGCTGCAGGAGCATCCTGCACTCAATCAGAAGCCGTGTCAGACGTTTGGCTTCCAAAAACGTTCGCAAACTGGAACACTTACTTCCAGGTTTGCGGTGTTCAGGAGCCTATTTTTTCAGGAGCCAAGCCATTGGCCAACCAAGGTACCACTGTATAGCAAATATGACTAAGAAATTATGTATATGTTGGCTATATTGTGTAGAGTCCATGCACTCAGGTATAAACTACTATGGATCTGACAAATCAGTCTTAAAATGCTCACTTTAGATAATAGCCTTATTCAAGTGGCTTTTGCTTAGCACTAGAAACATATTTTCCTCATAAAAAGGAAAGTTTTGCAGCAACAGAAATCATTATTACTTTCAAGTGTCCACCTATAATTTTCAAACCAGAATACTTCAAAGTACATAGCCATTTGGAGTGGCCTGACACGAACCCTTTGGCCAAAATCTAAAAGGCCACACAGAGTTCTTTGCATCAATGCCTCCCGAGCTACTCCACCTTTGTGAAAGTCACACCCTAAAGGTTAACAAATGTGGTGCAAAAGGCTGCAGCTGGAAGGGAAATTATTCCCCCCCCCAACCGCCCCCTGCAATGCACGCACAGAAGCATCTTAATCATGCACAGTAGGTTCTTTGAATCCTGACTTTTGATGGTAGGTTCTGTCCAATAATCTTACGTAAAGCGTCACCAGCTTTCAATTGGCTTGAAAAGGTCAATTTCTGAAGTAAGGAGTGACAGGTGACATAATATTGCAGAATTTTTGCCGTGCTTGAAATGGGAATAGAAGATTAGGATAGAGATATTACCACCTGAACACTGTCTTGCAGCTTTTGTTGATCAGCCCCGTCTCGAGCCTCCCGGAACAGAAGAGAGCCTGCCGGATTGAGAGGCCGGCTCCCAACACTGTAATTGCGAGGACGTTTTAGTGTGTCCGGACTGGCTAGTGGTGTAAAGCTGTTCCTTCTCATCCTTACAGGGGTTTGGCTCTTGGGAAGGTTGTTCTGATTGAAAATGGAGGATATTATAAGGGGTGAGAAATCAAATCACAGAATTTTAAACCACAGTTAAAACACCACTGAATATTGTTGATGCCAGGCATATACATATACATATATGCCACTGATATTCATAACTCTGCTTCATATGGTGTGCTCTCCTGCGGTGAAGGAGCAAGGGCACATTTCTCTCTTCCTCCAAGTGCTTCTCATAAGTGCAGGGAGGAGGCTGCTGTGTTATTGCGAACTGTCATTTTATTTTATATACCTCTAGTTTTTTGTACCCTGCCTTGTTCTTGCATATGAAAACACTATAAATATTGTAACTAAAACATTAGCAAAATAAACCTAAATAAGGTTCATTTCTACCTAGGTGTATATTACTAGAGAAAAAAAGGGGAATACAAATGAATGAGCAGAGTATTACCAGGTAGGGAATCCTTCAGTACCACTCAGGCAGGTTAAATATTAAATGCTGCGTGCTCAAGGTCTCTGCATGCAGGATATAATTCTTGTTCACAGATCAGATGACTTCAGCTATTTTTCTTACATAAGCTGTTCGGAAGTGTGACACTAGGGCAGTGGTGGTGAACCTATGGCACGCGTGAGTCTTCTCTGTGAGAGTCTTCTCTGTGAGCACGCGTGCCATCGCCCCAGCAGGGGGTGGGGGAGGAGGAGAAGGAGAGGAGGGCTCTCGTGTGCCGTCCAAAGCCTGAGGCACCAGGGCCTGGCAGGCGAGCGAGGGGCTCAGCAGGCATTGACTTTTGATGCACCAGGGCCTCCCGCCAGTCTGTTTTTCCTACTCTATTCCGTGGAGGCTGCGATCAAACGGCAGCCGAATAAACGGCAAAATATAATAATAATAATAATAATAATAATAATAATAATATTTTTACCCCGTGCATCTGGGTTTATTTATTTAGATTTATTTATATGTGCACAGGCAATCATTATTATCTCATATTAAAAATTGGGAGAGGGTGGCTCTTAGTGCAGCCCTCCTGTGTACACTACTGGCCAAAATTGTGGAACCTTCTGGAAAAATGTATTTCTGAGGTTTGATGGCTCATACCACCACTTTGCTTTGGAGTAATACCAGTGCTTTTTTTCTGTGGGAGCACAGGGGGACGCATACCCCTAAACATTTTGGGAATTTAATGGGAGAAGAAATTCACTGTATTTATTTTTCCCGATTTGAACTGTATTTCATTTTCCCCAGTGGTGATTTTCTTGAGTCAAAATGAGAATACCCCTAAAAATTTTTTTAGAAAAAAAAGCACTGAGTTATATCATAAAATTATATATATATTTATATGAAGAATTTAATGCAATAACTTTTATGAAGGATTATTTATTACAACAGCAGTCCTAAAGAAGAAACGTGAAACACACAGAAATGACCGCTCCCCACATCAAACAGGGTGGGGGGGTGGGACTTTTGTGCGGTCGAGCACAGCCCCCTAGATCCCAGAGCGGCCCCTGGTAGTTCGAACTGGCATCCTCCCCTGGCTGGATACCTGGGGTCTCCGCCTACCTCAGCCTATCGGCCAATCCCACCTGAGGAAGCATTACCAGGGGATTGGCTAGGTAAGGGGAGGGATTATCCAGCACACACAAAGAAAGTGATTTTTACCTGGGAAGCAGCAGAAAAAAATGAGATATACAGGTTAAATTGCTATGTTGGCACTTTGTGATAAATAAGTGGGTTTTGGGTTGCAGTTTGGGCACTCGGTCTCTAGAAGGTTTGCCATCACTGCACTAGGGCAACATAATTTTCAGGGTCTACTTTTGGCTGCAGCATTTCGAGTGAATATTTTGTTGCTGCAGCTAAAGCAGCACTCTGTGATGTTCAACTGGCATAGAACTCCTTAGCATACAAATTCCTGGTTGCAGGGCTGGGCCAACACAAGCCTTCCTGGGCTAGTCTAAGAGCTCTCAGGAAGTCACAGAAGTCAGTCTTCACGAACCCTTCCTCTGCTTTAACCCCATGGTCTCTTTTATAGCACAGCAATGTCACGGAAGAACAGGCAGGAAGCAAACGTTCAGCGCTGGCCCTTGCACCTTGAACTATAACACCTGCTCCTTTTGGGTGAATCTGTCAACATAGTGGCAATGCTAGGCTGTTCACCATCCAGGAACCACATAAATACTGCCTTCAGTTCTATGGATTTAGTGCCTACTAGCGACACAGTATTGCACACCACTTTCCTGGCTTTTGAGCCTGGCTTAGAATGGGACCAACAACAACCCCAAAAAAAGCCCGAAAACAAGCCCAAAGATGATTTAAACCAAGTCCTAAAAAAACTTGTTCATGCTTACTTTCATCCTACTGTGGCTACACACTGAAATGTATTTTTCTGCCCTTCAGCGTTTCATCATTGTTTTGCTTTCTGTGAGTCCCAGAAAAACAGCCAATCTAATCATTTGAAATCTAGATGGGGTAAGAAAGGCAAGCATGGGGGCGGGGACGGATGGCGGGTAGAAGGCCTTGCTGCAGAGCAGAGGGCATCTTGTTTCAGAGAAAGAGAAGAAGAAAAGATACCTTTGTAATTCAAATGAACATTCCAGTCAGTTATTTTATTCATAGTATAAACTGAGGGAAGCTAGGTTAAAAGATTCCCAAAGTGGAGTGGTTCACAGTTTACTGAAACCACCCACGTAGTATTTCTTGGTCTTAACGATGCCCTGGAACTTATTTTCCTTATAAAATAAAAACTTCAAACCAGCAAATTCATAGGATATATATGCCATGCTGTATTGTAGTACCAGTTGTATGCAGATTTTGCATATTCAAAGCACTTAATGCTTTCGAACTGAATGAACCATTGCTATAAGATTGCTAAGCAATATCTATTGCATACTAGCTATTACATAGCTGAAGGCAAAAGGCCTAACTGCATGCTTTTTAAAAAATGATCTTGAATTGCGAGTATACCATTTTTAGCAACCTGTATTAGATCTGTTGGTACAATGGCACTAAGCTCACGGCAATCTCATTCTTACAGTAAATTAAGCAACCAAAAAAAGGCAAGGTTGGGTTTCGAGCTGTAATAATGTAACCTTATTTCCCCAAATAACTGTCTCTATCAAATATACTGGCTGCTTTTTTGGCACTTCAGTGAAATAATGTGTACAAGATTTCCCTCCACTTATGACAAACTGATATGCAAAGGTCACATTTCAGCCTTTTAATATAGTACAAGAACGTACAATGTGTGTACAAGAATTTGGACTCATCCTGTACTTTGGCAACCTCTTAAAGAGGCAATAGATCACCTGTTACATGATGACTGGAGCACGGGTGAGGTGAGATTCGACTTCTTTTTCTGCTTCCTCAGATTTCCAATCAGGTTAGACAGACAGGGGAGGTAAAGGTTTTCAAGTGATTATGTCCACAGGGAGTACATTGTGACCTGGTAAATACTTGCCTGGATTCATCTTACAATTCACATAGCTAGATATGCAGTTCACGTATCTTGCATGCCAAGAGCAACAATACAAAGCCTAGATGTGCCTACTCAGAAGGAAACACCAGCGAGTTCAGTGGAACTTACTCCCAGGTAAGTGAGTATTGTACAGGGTTGCAGCCTGAGCTACTAAGTCTAAGAACCCATCTTTATATTTTACAACCCAACAAAATTGACCATATCTGGAATGCAGCAGTGCTTTTCTTTACCCCAAAACCATTAATGATATACTTTAAAGCTCTAAAACATTCAAACTGAAGATCAGACATTTATGTCTGATGTTTTTTTTAAAGAAATACTATCATTTATGCATTTTTAAAATAATAGCCTAAGAAATACATTATTCATCCCTAAACAGTACTTTCAAAGCATTAAAAAAATCAGAATAGGCACACGCACACACATATATGAGAAATCTCCCATTGTAAATTTGATTCCCCAGTTCTAATCTGATAATATATTCCATGACTTATTTTTTGGGGGGGGAAACTACAAGAAGGGGATAGTATTTTCTCAGAACCAAGGGTGGGGTGGGGTGGGGGTCTGAGTGTGCCAGAAAAATTACCCTCCTCATGAGTAAAGCACAATAGGTCCCCTCTGAAGTGGACTAGGAGCTTCCTATTGATTTCCAAGGGTTTTGTACCCATAGCCCAATGAAACCAAAGTACTTGGGCCTAAGTTGTTAAAAGTTAATGAGATTTGACAGCTCAAATCTATGTACATCAAGTTAACACAGTCGTGGGTCAAACTTTCAGTGCGGCAACAAACAAAACAGAATACACAGGAAAGGGCTGGTATATATTTTACATACTGTTGTGGGTGGCTTGTCCCGGTGTGTGTCCACAGCTTCCACATTCAGGGAAATCACTTCCAATTTACAGCCTTCATAAATGTGAAAAATGAAATACACTTAAAATCACGCATTACTACTACATTATTAGACGAAGGGGGGAAACAAGAAACACAGAGAAAAAAATCCTGAAATGTTAATTTTGCAAAGATCCTTCTGAGGAAGAGACAGGGGCTCTACTGTATGCATCTCAACATTTCGTCTGGATTGTTTCTTATTTGGGCAAAGAATTCAACAACACAGGTGCAAGTTATAGGTGCAATCCAATTGGTGCTTCTTGTTCTTTTGCTAGAAGAAGGGGCGTTTTTGACCATTCTTTGCTTCTCTCTGCAGCTCCTTCCATGCTACCTTCCACCTGCTCCAGATGGTCCTCCAACACTCTGGAGCTGATTTTGGGGGCTGCTGGGAGCTGTAGGGGGGGGGGACTTCCTCTTCTGTTAGTACAGCCATACCTTGGTTGTCGAACGGAATCCGTTCCAGAAGGCCGTTCGACTTCCGAAAACGTTCAACAACCAAGGCACAGCTTCCGATTGGCTGCAGGAGCTTCCTGCACTCAATTGGAAACTGGGGAAGCTGCATCAGACGTTTGGGTTCCAAATAATGTTCACAAACTGGAACACTCACAGGTTTGCAGCGTTCAGGAGCCAAAACGTTTGACTGACAAGGCGTTCAGGATCCAAGGTATGACTGTATGTGTGTCTGCTATGGCAAAGGCACTTCTGCAGATAAAAGGGCACCAACTGAACACAACCCTATCAGCCCCTCAATTTACAGGAGGTGGGGGAAAAGATGATTCAGGGTAGTGAAATAACTTTCTGCTAGCTCTGTGAAACAGGTGCAATCTGAACTCTTGTCTCAAGTTAACATTCTAAGCACCAGTAAGCACTAGATCATTGCTTCCTCTCTCCCTGCCCACCTTAATAAACAAACAAATACTTACCATAAGCAACTGGTGTGAGTTTAAGGATGGTATGAAGAGGGCACCTCAGGTAGGGCAGCTCATCTATAAGAATACAAGTGGAAGCATAGAGTTGGAAGGGACCCTGAGGATCATCTAGTCAAACCCCCTTCAATGCAGGAACCTCAACTAAAATAAGAATTAAAAAGTACCAAGCATGGTCCAAAATGTACTCTATGAAACTCTCCTTGTTGCCTCAACTCAGAAGGAACTTTGTGGTAAACGTGTGAATGAACCTACAGACTTGTGACAGTAATGCTCGGAGGATGTAGTAAACCCTAGATGTGCAAAAGCCAATTAGCAACAGAGATAATTTCTATCAGTCTATGCAATTATATCCAGTATAAATCACTCACAAAGTGGTTTACAAGAAGTAAGATCCTACACTTGTCTACTCAGTAGTAAGTCCCATTTGGATAACTCCTAGGTGGAGTGTGCATGGAATTGTAGCCAAAGCAATTTAAAAAAAATAAAAAATAAAAACTGACAGTCAAAATGAGAATGAAAATTAAGAACAATGAAATAGGATAAAAGGCACAGAAGAGTTGTTAATGTTGGAACTGCAGTGAGGGGAATGTGCTTTGGATGTCATGATAAATCTGGTTCCCATGCACTGAGGTCCGGAAGAAAATATTGCGCTTGGGTGATTTGCATCAGTATGTTTTTGTACTGATGTGCGTCCTAATAATGCATTTAGGTCATGTGCAGTTTAGCCCCATGCTGTTCCAGATAATGTGCTTTGTAATAGTAAAGATGTACAAAAAACAGCTCTGCTCCTTACCTGCACTCTTATCAAGGAAATAGGCCAGTAAGCATCTCATAACTGCTTGATGAGAAATAACTAGAACATTGCCCTGACGCTCTAGCTCCATAATCACAGGTTCCAAGCGCTGGACCAAATCTTGGTAAGACTAGAAAACAAAAACAAATATTTACAAGAAACAAAAGGCACTCACCTGATCTTTTATAACCTCACAAGTTTCAAAGTGATCAGAAATACACACACACACACACACACACACACACACACACCCCAGCAGTGGAATTCAATGTGGTACTAAGGAAATTGTTCCATTAGCGCAAGCAGAAATGCTTGCTCTAATGGAACAATCTCCCCTCTGCTCCCCTATATACTGTTCTTGGGATTCTTCTTAACCCCCCTCTCAGTGCAGATCTGGGGGAAGTGCAGGGGCACCATTGGGGGGGGCAGAGAGAGGGAGGAAGCCCTGTTACACTAGCAGAAGTCCTTGTTCTGGCTTTTGCTGCTGGAACTGGGTAGTTGAATCTCCCTAGCAGATCATCAATCAATCAATCAATCATCATAATCTATTAGACTTATTTTCTGACTCTTCCTTTAGAAACAACAAGTGCCTTAAGTGGACCCTCGTGACAATTCTAAGTTATGACAGAATCACCCATGGTTAGAAGTAATTAGTGTTTTAAAGATTTTCTTCCAAGTTTCTTCCAGGTTTTCTTCCAAGTTATGAGAATAATCATGCCTGAAATCTATCCAACCATACTTAAGTAGAGCTTAAGAGTATGCCAGAATTTTTATTTTTAAAAACTTAAATTTCACCAAAAAAGATTACACTTTTTATGATGTGGAAAGAGGCTACCTAGGGAAGTCACAATGAATTCAGATATTCACATTACAAAATTGAGATCTAATAATGGGCCAATTCAGACAATATGATAAACTATTATGGAAACAAGCTGCAGTGACCATCAGGCTCCCAGGCTTCCCTCTCTCCCTTCATCCCACAGCTGCAAGGAGGGTTGGAGCAACTGGCTAAAATGTTTTAAACAGTTCTAATTTTGATTCCTCTGTTTCATTTTTGTTGGGTTGGGGTTGGTTAAATGTTTAGTTGGGGTTGGTTGTTACTTTACTTAAGGAATAATTGTAAACTGTTTATTATTACTGCATTGCTATTATTATTGGTTTTGATTTATTGGTTTGTTTGTTGCATGTATACCGGTAGGATATCTTGTTTTTTTAATGTTTGGTGCTTTGTTGTGTTTTATATGTTGTAAACCACCCAGAGTGGCTGGGGAAACCCAGCCAGATGGGCAGGATATAATTTATTATTATTATTATTATTATTATTATTATTATTATTATTATTATTAGTATCCCAACTGTAACCACAGTTTGAATTTGGCTTGGTTCAAAGAATGTACAGTAAAGATTACCCACATTTTGCTAGAGTCGACAAAACATCAAGAGGCAGTTAATCAAAAACAAAAGCAAGCTTCTGATCTCTTCTTTACTACTGTTCTGGAAGAGAGGTGGGGAGAAGCTCACTTTGACTTTATGAGATACAATGGTTTGTCTTAGCTTCTGAATCAGCTCAGTAAGAGTCCCTGCTGTAGTTTCCTATTTTACTGTTTTTTGCAGTTCTATTAGCAGTTTTACCATTGATCACCGCCTATCCCTTCAAAACTATAAAGTCAAAAGCAGTAATATTTTATTAATTGATGAAAAAAGCTCCATACTTCTCCTCCAGGGTAGCGATAAAGGTATTTATCTTGATCCCGAAGTGCAAATTCTTCTGGATACTTCCTCTGAATTCCTTCATAGGTCATTTCTTCACATACTCCCTAGCAAAACAGGAATTAATTCCAGAAGATAAAAAGAAAAGCTATCTGCATTCAGAAATTTCCATTTTTAACATATGTGACACCAGTTTGCATTCACTTACAAAAGAGTGAAAATAATTTCAGTGGATTATAGAAGATTTTATCTCAAAACATGGAGGTTCCATAATTTTGATGACATTTATGATTGTAATCTCATGCCCACTAATTTAGGAGCAAACGCTACTGAATACGTTTCCGAGCACAATTCAAAGTGTTGGTGCCGACCTTTAAAGCCCTAAATGGCCTCGATCCAGTATACCTGAAGAAGCGTTTCCATCCCCATCGTTCTGCCCGGACACTGAGGTCCAGTGCCGAGGGCCTTCTGGCAGTTCCCTCATTGTGAGAAGCCAAGTTGCAGGGAACCAGGCAGAGGGCCTTCTCGGTAGTGGCGCCCGCCCTGTAGAACGCCCTCCCATCAGATGTCAAAGAGAAAAACAGCTACCAGATTGTTAGAAGACATCTGAAGGCAGCCCTGTTTAGGGAGGCTTTTAATCTTTAATCATTTTATTCTTTTGTTGGAAGCCGCCCAGAGTGGCTGGGGAAACCCAGCCAGATGGGCGGGGTATAAATAAATATATTATTAATTATTATTATTATTATTATTATTACTACTACTACTACTGAATATGCCAGAACTTCCTTTGATTTAAATATTTGTTCATTTGTTTGTCTGTTACGTTTTAACTGCACCCTTCCTCCTATCAGAGCTCAGGACAACATGCACAAAAAAGAGTAACATCCAAAAATACAGAACATTTCATGAATTTGTGCGTCAACCTTTCACAAGACTTTCAAACTTTTAAAATTCAGACTAATTATACATTTTGGGAAAATTTGGCTTACTTCCAATTTCTTGAAATAAGTGAAGTTTTATTTAGATTATCCTTACATCAACACAAATCACTTGCAACACCCACCGTCTTCACCACCAGTGTGTGGCTTTTCTGTAATTTTACTCACAGCATCAATCTCGTTCAATATCTTCCACTGCTCATATGGGACACTCAGGGCCTCTGCTGTCTGGATAGTTCTTTTCAACTGGCTAGTCCAGACCTTCAGATCCACAATCTCCTGCTCCTTGATGAACTTTTTCAATGCTTGTGCAAACTAGGATACAACACAATACAATTGAGATGCTTATGCAGTTTTTGGCTTGTTGTCCTGGGAAAAGATTCCTCTTCTTTTATTAAGAAGAAGAGAACACCAATCTAGGTCTGATGCTGCTCACAATGCTAGGGCAGGTAGCTACAAGGGCATGCAGAATCAAGACAGGGAAGATATAGTTACAGGTAGGTAGCCGTGTTGGTCTGCTGTTGAAACAAAATAAAAATAAAATAGAAAAATTCCTTCCAGTAGCACCTTAAGAGACCAACTAGGTTTGTCATTGGTATGTATCTGAAGAAGTGTGCATGCACACGAAAGCTCATACCAATGACAAACCTAGTTGGTCCTTAAGGTGCTACTGGAAGGAATTTTTCTATTTTATTTTTATTTTGTTAGGGAAGATATAGTTGCAGATGATGCGAGTCCTTGGAAAAGCACACTTTCCCCAAAAGTATGTAAAAACACAGTTTGGTACAGAATTTGCCATATTTTGTTATACAGGATTGGAGCCAACCCTAATTTCATGCAGTCCACAAGAATGGGGTTCCACAAAACTGAAGAGAGAGATTTGCAGTGAGGCAAACTCCACCAACTTTGGTTGTGGGTTTTGTCCACCACTGGCTGTGGCACCCAACTGACTTTTCCTATGGGCTAATGGCCTTTCATAGGAAAATATTTTCTTGCTCCTGTTCTTGAAAGAATGTATCTGTGAAGACAAGTAAAAGTATACTTTTGACTTAAGTTTAGGAACCTATCCAATATGAATGATCACACACAACTCTATAAAATTAATTGATGAAGGCCGCGGCCTTCAACTTACAGAAGAAATGATTTTATTGAAACACACACAAACACATATTTAATGCAATACAGTGGTACCTTGGATCCCGAACGCCCTGGAACTTGGATGTTCTGGCTCCCAAACACCACAAACCCAGAAATGATTTTTCTGGTTTGCAAATGTTCTTTTGGAACCCGAACGTCCGACAGGGCTTCTGATTGGCTGCAGGAGCTTCCTGCAGCCAATCAGAAGCCACTATTTGGAAGTCGAACAGACTTATGGAATGGATTCCGTTCTACTTCCAAGGTATGATTGTAGTTGTGTAACTTTCAGATATGTATAAGTTATGCGGGTTTTATCTCTTTTTAGCTACTGTTGGTTTTAACCATCTTTTGCATGTTTTTAAATAATGAAGAAAACTGCTTTGAAGTTTCAAATGAGTGAATGAAACATCTGCAGGTGTTTTCTCAGAAAGCCATTTAATAAATGGAACAGTTCTACCAGCAGGAACCCAAGCAGGGGGATAAATTTAGGATTATGATTCTTTTCTTTGCAATTATTGGCTGCATTGGCACATCATGGTGCACTGTAAACCATGGCTTAACATGCATGAGCAAACTGTACCTTGTCCCCACTCACAACAGGAGGAAACAAATCAAAATCCCTGGGCTGAGGTATGCCCAAAATGAAGGACTGACATTTGTCTCAATCCCAAACCACAACCCTTGGTTTGAATGAATTGCTAACCCCAAGGACCTTGTTTGATTCCTCCTGGTACAAGGAAGGAGCATTCACATTGAACCATTAAGTATGGCTTACTTGTGACTGTGCTTTGCACAAATGAAGGTGAATGTTGGCGGAAAATCTGACCCTCAACTTAGCTCCTAAAATGCCAATACAGAGAGCAACAAAACTTATGCGTAGACCATACCTGCTTCCCTCGCGCTGACAGGCCTGAATCCCCACCAATCTTGCTAGCCAGGTTGCACTCACTCTCACCATGTCTACAGAGATAGATGGTGCGTGGCTGAACATGGATATTCATAAGGTAATAGACAATTTTACTTTGGATGTAATCTTGGACTCTGTTGACATGGAAACGCTGCCCTACGTTGATCACTTTAATGAAAGAACGGTCTCTGGAATTCAGAAAACACCAGAAACATTATCAATATAATAGTTCAATAAGTATTTTCTTCTGTATGTACATGTTTCACAACCCATAAGTGAATGTATACTGCAGGAAAAGATGGGTCACTGAAATTCACAACAGCATATCCACCAGGATCACAAACTGCTGCGTAAATACAGGCTACAGTGTGGTGTGAATTCCCTTCAGCTGGATTTGGAATTGGCTCAGAATTTATTAGCTTCATCAGAGTTCTGCTAGGGCAGATCCTTTGGAGGCTTTTGTATAACATAGCCCAGCCTGAACCAAGAAATAAGGCTGGCGATGAAAAATACATAAATATGCATGGGGCAGTTGAAGACTCACTGCTCAGCTCAGAAATTATTTTCTGCATATGTGCAGAGAAATGCCTACAGGAAATGATGTCAATTATAAGCTGGATAAATTCATTTTCCAAACCAAGTAATTATGAACTTTGGCAACACTGACACTTACAGTAGTGACAGTGCAACTCTGCAAGCCAAACCAGACATGTTTGAACTTAAGGTGATGAATGCTTAGTCTCTTAAGAGTGTCAGAAGCATATTTCAATGAAGCTACAAGGAAAAAAGCACCATTCTTTAGTTTCTTTACAAAGTGTTTCCAGTTCTCAGTGATGGAGAACTTCAAACATGCAAGGATAATGCTTAAAATTCTAAAAAGCAGAGAGGACTCTTAGAGCTTTCCCGGGAAGCAAGAAGGGACATTTGTATAAGAGATTGCTGTTTCTGCTACTATGGAGAGTGTTTTCGCATGTTCTAAACAAGTGTGGGGAAAGAGGAAGTCAACTCATTTGAACTTCCTCTCCCTTTGTTGGTTTAGAACACCTGAATTTCTGATGTCTCATACAATATCCTTGTGGAAATGCTGAAGTGTCACCACATGTAGTTCACTTCTTGGTTTCATTTCCACCCCGAACACATACAACAACTTGCAAATCTCCTGATTCCTTTGTCCTGCCTCTTACTTGTCATAATTAACTGGATCAAGAGGCTGATAGGTGACTTTATAGCATTCTATTCGCTTTAGGAAATCATCCATCACATTCTCTCGGTTTCTCTCTGGGTAGTCAGGGCTGGAAACCTTCACTTCCTGATCAACAAAGAAAGTTGTTTCAAAAGTTAAGCAAACTTTATACATAAAAAGAAAAGAAAAAACACTAGTGAAACAAGTGTCTGACTCGCTCCTGAAGCAGCATGGTTCCAACACACATGATCCCTAAGCTTCCAAACAAAAAGATACTGTTTAAAAGTCTGTCTCATCCTGGCACAGAAACAAAGGACAATACTAAATGAATACAGTAGTGCATTATTTGCTTTGGGAATAGATAGACTAGGCTGCCCTTTCTATTACCTTTCCATGCATGCTGTTTGCAAGCTTGTGCCAAAAATATGTTCCAAGGTCAATAATTTGATGACTTAATTTTAGCTTCCAAAGTCTTACATAACTTATGTAAATACATCCGTTAGCCTTAAGTTACCATACCTAAACAAATACTATTTTCTTCAAGCTCTGTGTGGCGATTCACCACCGAGACAAGACCCAGCATGTGAGGGGTTAAGCTTAGAGCAGATAGAACCCTCGGGGGCGGGCTCAGCCCAGGGATAAAAACCCCTCCCGAGTGGCAGTTAAGGGGGGAGTCAGTTGAGGTTGGAGTCAGTTGGTGTTGAGCTAGGAGTGGTTGGTTATATGCAGAGAGAGCTAATTTAATATATTGAGGAAGGAGAATAGGTGGTGATTTAGTCAGACGGGATACAAAGTTGGGAGATTATTAATAAATATTTACTTAGTTGACTTTAGCGGTAATAGGCCGGTAATTTATAATTAGCGGTAATAGGCCGGTATAGGAACCATCTGAAATTTAGAACAACCTAAGATTTGTACTGCAACCATTAAGCATATGAACACACAATAAAGCAATTTCGTTTTATTTTATCTGTATCCTGGTCTGTGGTGTTTTGGTGGAGGTGTTTATTTTGTAGTTGGCACATCACCAATCGACCGTAAAACGTCCAGTGGTGATGTGCAGGTCAGAGTGACCGCTACACTCTGCATATAAGGAAGTAGCCATTTGCCAACAGCTATTACTTACATCCCCCCACACCCACCTCATTGGAGTAAAATTATGGAGGGGGGGAGTATATGATACATATAAACTTGATAAAATTACTTTTGAAATAGAAATAAGCAAAACCAATGATCACTAAGATGTTCTGGATTTATGTACTCACAAAGCCTGGAAATTATTTAAAGTGTCTTATATGGGGTCAAACCACCATTCCTCTGATCTCTAAGGCCAGGCCAAAAATCCCTCCTTTACATCTGCAGGGCCATTTCTCCCAGCTGGGTTTACTTCAGATATTGCAGCCTGGCTGATGGCAAAATTACTTCACATGTTGAACCCCCTTTTCCAGGTGAGGGAAAGGGGGTTCAACATTCTTCAACTGCAGATAGCTTTTGTCATTAAAATCGCATGCCATTTGAAAATTGTACTGATGAATCTGTAAAGACACACATTATCTTGTGTAACCTGGCATTTAAGCATGACATTAAAATGCAGGTGTGCTGCTAGCAGGAAGTCTAACTGCAGTGCTGATAGATAATTTACATGGTTACTCTGGCAAAGACCAGGGTCACCCCATTGTAACAAGTGTACTACATAACGTGTGATGGGCAATATGTGACCACAAACATATGCAGACACATACCAGGGAACTCCAGCCATAGTTCAGAGTGGCTCTTTGAGAACTTGAAACATGAGTCTTGGAACAGACAGTGTTGGAAACAGCATTGTCTAATACTGCAATATAAAAAGCAAAACTCCTGAATGGCCTTGGGCAGCTCTCATCAGGGCTGGCCGAAGACATTTTGGCACCTGAGGTGAACCACAAAATGGCATCCCCCTCCCCATCAGGGAAGAACAAGGGGAACAAGGGGCGCAATAAAGATCTACATCGAGATCTGCTGCCCCTATGGATCCTGCCACCTGAGATGGTAGCCTCACTTTACCTCATGGGTGAGCCAGCCCCAGCTCTCATCTAGAACTAAAGAGGAGCTCTTCAATATGTGCCATTATTTTGTTTGATATTTTTCAAGTGGTGTTCAAACTGGACTGAATCCAGATTCAACCCTCAAGACCAGATTTCCAGGGAGCTGCAGGGGGAAGGAGGAACCCATGAAAATTGCTGCCTGCACCCTTTTCACTGGCGGAAGCATTCCCCTGAACAGAGTTCCTCTCACAGGAAGTCTACATCCAATCTGCAGTACGCCATTTCTGTGATAGACACATAACACCAACAAACCAGCAGCAAGAACAAATGCTGCATGAAATGTGGAGCAGGTCTAAAACATCACAAAATTGTGGTCTCTCTCTAGTAACGCCGAACTAATGCCAGTTAAGCATTCTGTAACAAAGACATTCTAAGTAGGCCAACCTTTGGAATATGTCAAATACTCACCAATATATTGGCAGCAATGACCTCTGGATCATCACAGACAGACTCCACAAAAAATACCTGCAAAAGGGTTGGAGGAGGAAAGATGCTTATTAAATTGCAGGTCCTCTTCAGGCTGCAGCCCCTCAGCCTAGTTTCAAAAGGCCTTGGTATGCAATCAGTTCACACCTCCCACGGGAATTCTCTGCCATCAGCAGGCAGATCTCTGGGTAGAGAGGAAGGTTGGGGAGAGAAAAGGGAGGGTCAGAAAGAGAGGCAGAAAAGAAGAGGAGAGGCAGAGGGAGGAAGTGAAAGAAACAATGAAAGAGAGGAGAGAGAAATGGGGTGGTCTAGCCACTTTTGCTCTGGCTTTGCCCGATATGAGCCTACCACCTGAATGGCATTTTTAATTTCATTTAGATTTTGTTTCTACAGCTGTCATCAGGCCCCTGAAATTTCTCCTTCAGTAATAATAATTTAATAATCATTAAGTCCTAATTTAGAGATTTAGATAATTCCTTCCCAATTAGAAAGAATCCAAAATGAGATGTAACCTGCTCTGATAACTTATTATACACCCCCCACCTCCACCCACCCCTGCTCTAGCACAAAATGATAGACAAGCTCATTTTCTACTTTGTACTGGGAACAAGCTTGTAATGAAGTCATCACCTTAAAAGAATTTTCTTTAGCAAAGGTCAAAATCATGTCCCGCCTCTCCCGAGTTGTGTTAGTTCCATCAAAGACCTTAAAGAGAGAGAGAAATGTGCCCATCAAACTTAGGTGTCCATGGAACATTAGAAGAGTAGGTAGGGTTGCCAGACTCAATAGAGGACAGGACTTCTGTGCCTTTAACTGCCCTGCTCTCTTTTGAGTCTGTAAACCTTAAAGAGAAACCAGCAGACCCTATGCTTGTAAATTAAACAAAGGGTCTGCTGGTTTCTCTTTAAGGTTTCCAGACTCAAGAGAGCAGGGCAATTAAAGACACAGAAGTCCTGTCCTCTATTGAGTCTGGCAACCCTAAGAGTAGGTAGATAACATACAAATACACACATGCCTAGACAGCTTTAAATCCCAGCTAAACATTTAATAATGGATTGAATTCAAGTCCACCTGAGAACAAAATCTCAAAGAACTCCACTGGACTCCACACCTTATTATTTTTAAATAGATAAGCTGGTAGAATCTCAATGCACATACCAAGCAGAACTTCCAGGTCTTAATTACAACTCAAACCACGTACTAAAATATTTATTACATTTTTATCTGATTTCTCTCCGAGAGCCTAGGGTGATACAACAAATATAAACAGAGACAAAAACTCAAACTTGACATGGCGTAGGGACCCTGCTACCCAAGTAAGTGAGATTGGCAGGGACAAACGAGGAAGTTTTTTCGGCTGTGGCTCCAATCTTTGGAACCTCTCACCTGACACCTACAAGTCCAGCACACTCCAATCTTTTCAGAAAGCAGTATTTGAAGACAGCCTTAATTATGTATTCAAACATTTGTTTAGCGTCCTTCATTTAATTTTATGCTATGATGGTTCACGACAATAAAGCAATGAACACGTTGAAACTGACCACAAATAAAAGCAGCTGATAAAATATCAGCAACAGTGCTTAAAAGGCCTGGGGGAGTAAAAACATTTTGCCTGGCACCTAAAAGATTATGTTGGGGTAGGACAAGTCCTTATGGAGAGGGAAATTCCATAACTAGGGCAGCCTAGCCAAGAAAAGTCCTCTCTGTACTTGATATCAGCTTCACTTCAATTTATCAGCTTCTGATAGGAGAGGTATCAGAGAAGGGCATTAGCAGATGATCTTGGAGCCCAGTAGGAACATCAGGAAGAACCTTCTGACAGTAAGAGCTGTTCGAGAGTGGAATGGACTCCCATGAGAGATGGTGGATTCTCTTTCCTTGGAGGTTTTTAAGCAGAGGTTGGATGGCAATCTCTCATGTACGGTATGATCTAGTTGAGATTCCTGCATTGCAGGGGGTTAGACTAAATGACCCTTGGGATCCCTTCCAATTCTATTATTCTATGTGTCTAAGAGCTTTTTCTTTCTCCTCTTCTTCTTCTTCTTCTTCCTCTTCCTCTTCTTGGATTACTGTAATGGGCTCTACGTGGGGCTACCTTTGAAGGTGACCCAGAAACTGCAACTAATCCAGAATGCGTCCAGAATGCGGTAGCTAGACTGGTGACTGGGAGTGGCTGCTGGGACCACATAACACCAGTCCTGAGAGATCTACACTGGCTCCCAGTATGTTTCAGAGCACAATTCAAAGTGTTGGTGTTGACCTTTAAAGCCCTAAACCAGGGGTCCCCAAACTTACCTCGCCAAGGGCCAGTGCTACCAGCGCCGATCACACTGTGGGCCGGAGCGCGCAGAAGGAGCGCCTATACATGTGCGCACATGCGATTTCTGGTGCACTTCCGGGTTGCAGGAACACTGGAAATAGCTTATGTGCATGGGCATCCTCCGGCCCGGAAGTGTGCCGGAAATGACGCTTGCGCATGCGCACAAGCTATTTCCGACGCTCCCGGCGACCTGGAAGTGGGCAGCTGTGTCGCGCTGATAAGAGCAGGTAGCGGCAGCGAGGGTTGCCGGGGGCCACATAAATGAGCCTTGCGGGCCACATCCGGCCCTCGGGCCTTAGTTTGGGGAACCCTGCCCTAAACAACCTTGGGAGCGTCTCCACCCCCACTGTTCAGCCTGGACACTGAGATCCAGCACCGAGGACCTTCTGGCGGTTCCCTCATTGTGAGAAGTGAGGTTACAGGGAACCAGACAGAGGGCATTCTCGGTAGCAGCACCCTTCCATCAGATATCAAGGAAATAAGCAGCTATCTTAATTTTAAAAGACATCTGAAGGCAGCCCTGTTTAGGGAAGCTTTTAATACTTAATGCTGTATTGTTTTAATATTCAATTGGGAGCCGCCCAGAGAGGCTGGGGAGACTCAGCCAGATGGGTGGGGCATAAATAATAAATTATTATTATTAATTATTTTATTATTACTACTACTACTACTATTATTATTCCTCTTCGTCTTCTTCTTTTGCCTCGATGCTTTCCCCATGAAAACCCACTCTTTACTGCTGAAAACAGTTCCACGGAAAAACTGAATTGCTGTTTGTTCCAATTCACTGCTAAATAGCAGGTTTTCCTGGAGAGAAAGCCTTGAGAAATTACATCCTGTTATTAGATATGAGTAGATGTATTCTGGGCTTGTGCCATAAACTCTTAATTCATTTTCGGCCCACCTTGAGATCTTGGACATGCCATTAGCCCAGACATACATTGTGTGGCCAATTCTTAATTTCCCCTATATGTATTTACATGATGGGAGTGGTGCTCTTGTGTCTCGGTGCCACCTGTAGTGGGTCCCAAACCACCAGCTGAAGGCCAATAATCTTGTGTGCACTTACAGCTATCTGGCCAGACTCCTCCATGAGATAAACTTTCACATCTTCAAGGGCCACCAAGGCACATTGTCTGCAAGATAATAAGAATAATAATCGAGTAGGATGGTTTAAACCAAGACGACATCAAACCAAACTACAGTGGTACCTCTAGTTACGAACTTAATTCTTTCCAGAGGTCCGTTCTTAACCTGAAACTGTTCTTAACTAGAGGCGTGCTTTCGCTAATGGGGCCTCTAGCTGCTGCTGTGCCGCCGGCACACAATTTCCGTTCTCATCCTGGGACAATGTTCTCAACTCAAGGTAACTCTTCCAGGTTAGCAGAGTTTGTAACCTGAAGCATTTGTAACCTGAGGTGTTTGTAACTCGAGGTCCCAATGTACTGGAAGTGGTGATTCAGTGAAATATGTTATGCAGCAATAGCCTTCTCCCTGTTTATTTCATAGTGCAACCCACTGAATCAGATATGGGGGTGGTGAAATGGGATGGGCTGCCCCTGGTACAGCAGGATAGTTTCTTCACATGCCCCTCTCTACCCTACTATTCTGCCCTTCCTTTTATTTATTTCTATCCAATAGAGATAACTTAGTAAAAGTTGAATGATATATTGGCTTCTCTATCTTCAAAGGTTTAAAAATAACAGCTCCCCATGTTTTGAGGATAATTTTAGTGAATTCCAAAACTAGCAACATAAATACTGAATTATAATTATCTGTTATTATTTAACAGTCACCAATATTTTGAGAGAAGCTGGTATTAACTTACTTTCGAATCCTCATGGCTTCTTCATTATCATGCCTGAAGAAATCATAGGACTTGTACGATTGTACTGCTTCACGGCGGTAGACTCCTAAGTTAAATACTTCACAAAACGGAAATTCAGTTGTCAACATTCCATAATAAATAGTGTTACAGTACTAATAGCAGATGGAAATCTGGTATCTAAATGCCAGTCATCAAAATACCACTATTCATTCAGATTTTCACTTCACTCCCCTCCCCATGGGCCTCACTTTAAAAAGATTAAGAAATTAAAAACATGGCATCAACTCATCTGTTTGTGATCTAAGTACAAATATTGCTGTACTACATGAATGCCTCTGTTAATATTTTTAACCTATAAATGAAGTAAGGAAAGTCTGGTTGCTTCCATTTTACAAATGGGGAAAACGTAATCACAAACACTATGCTTATAGAGGACCACCAACTTGTTTGGGATTCTCAACCACCTAAAGACTCTGGGGACCACAATAAGAAACTTTTTTTTTTCAAAAAATAGAGCTGAAATTAGACTTCTAAAGTACCACTGAAACATATTTCTTTGCCTTGTACTGACTGACACTGCCAAAAAGTAGAATACTCTGATACTATTGTTATTTAGCACTTGTTCAGAGCAACTTTTCAATTATTGGAAGAAATAAAAAGATAACCACATCTAGGCATAATCAATCAACCAGGACTAGATTAATGCAAACTTTTAACTACCAGCTTTCCCAGCCACTTGAAGCTGATCAGAAACTATTTATTGTTTTAACTGTGTAATAACTATTATATCTCATACATAGAAATATAGAAAAACCTTTTGTAGGCACTCCAATCCAGTTGAGGTAGCGAGTTAATTTCTTGGACACGTAGGTCTTGCCTCTTGCAGGGAGGCCAATCATTACAATCAGAGTAGGGGAATTGGTCATATAAGAGGCCCATGCTGCAAAGACAGAATCGGTAACTTCTACAAAACTGAAAAATAAAAATGCTGGCAATAAGCCAAAGTAATGAAGGCTTCTCACAACTCTTTCTGCCCATACATCTGCCACAGATGTTCTGTTCCCATAATCAATCAGCAGACTATGGCATGGTTGTATCAGGTGTTTGCTAATAAAGAAGGCTAACCAAGCAAAAAAAACCCAGGCACTGACTATGTGCCTCAAACTGAGCGTGTCACTCAGTTAAAAATATTTCCCAATTAAGCTGTGGGCTTTTCAAGGTTAACAGAAAAATGTCAAGATCCCTCTTGAGAACACCAATGGAGCCAGCTTCCTTTCTGAACATGACGAATATGATCTGAAAAATATAAATAAACTGGTATTTTATTTGCTTTTTGTCTAAGATGCAGAATTTTCTAACATTCATGCTCCCCTCAAATGAATAGGGGCTGTGTATGATGCTTATCAAGAAATATATTATTTTTCTTCAGTAAAAGAATAGTCTGCAGTTCATGGTAGATACCTGTACATGATTTGTATTCGGTGCAGCAATGATCAAAAGCCTAACAAAACAGATGTATGTGGAACCTGCAGACAAACCTTCCCAGCACAATACTCTCCAGATGTCATTATTTTTAAATGCAAACTAAATAGAATTTCTCCCCATTTATAGCCCCAGCTTATGGAAGGACTAGTTTGGGGGTGGCTGCTGTAGGTACTACCCCAAGAAATCCTGGCTCCATTTCAGTCAGCACCAAAATTCTCAATTATTGCCCCTGTGCCCCTGAAGGACCAGGTGCACAGCCTGGGAGTCATTTTGGACTCACAGCTGTCCATGGAGGCACAGGTCAATTCTGTGTCCAGGGCAGCTGTCTATCAGCTCCATCTGGTATACAGGCTGAGACCCTACCTGCCCGCGGAAAGTCTTGCCAGAGTGGTGCATGCTCTAGTTATCTCTCGCTTGGACTAGGCCTACTGCAATGCGTGCTACATGGGGCTACCTTTGAAGGTGACCTGGAAACTGCAACTAATCCAGAATGCGGCAGCTAGACTGGTGTCTGGGAGTGGCCGTGGAGCCCACATAACACCAGTCTTGAAAGACCTACATTGGGTCCCAGTACATTTCCGAGCACAATTCAAAGTGTTGGTGCTGACCTTTAAAGCCCTAAATGGCCTCGGTCCAGTATACCTGAGGTCCAGTGCCGAGGGCCTTCCGGCGGTTCCCTCGTTGCAAGAAGCCAAGTTGCAGGGAACCAGGCAGAGGGACTTCTCGGTAGTGGCGCCCGCCCTGTGGAACGCCCTCCCATCAGATGTGAAAGAGAAAAACAGCTACCAGATTTTTTAGAGGACATCTGAAGGCAGCCCTGTTTAGGGAGGCTTTTAATCTTTAATTGATTATTTTATTCTTTTGTTGGAAGCCGCTCAGAGTGGCTGGGGAAACCCAGCCACATGGGTGGGGTATAAATAATAAATTATTGTTGTTGTTGTTGTTGTTATTGTTGTTGTTGTGGATCCAGGATTAAATTGCATAATTGAACATTTTACCAATTTTTGGACAGAATCCAAAAATTAAAATTAAAAAAATTGTCATGTCAGTAAAAACAAATTGTATGCAGGCCATTGTACTAGAACAATGCAACAAACCTAGCTATTACAGGCAGTGCTTTTTTTCTTTAAAAATGTTTAGGGGTACTCTCAATTTTGACTCAATAAAATCACCATTTTATTGTTCAAATAAGGAAAAATAAAAACAGTAAATGGACAAAAGTACAAAGATTCACAAAATGTTTAGGGTTTTGCGTCCCTCTGCATCCCCCCCCAAAAGTACTTATTACAGGAATACTGCAGGGACTACAGTCATAGAGCCAGAGAGAAATATTTTGGAATGGGGTGCAGACCAGCAATTTCCTGGTGGTAGAGAGAGGCTGGCAGTTGCATGTATATTTTCTGTAATCACAAGACTGCAAGAAGCCCTACCAGCTTAGAAGGAACTGAAAGTAAGTTACCCTACTGACCTACTGGACTTCACAATCATTTACTTACCCACCCTCTTCCCAGAGGATCTAAAACAAATAATGAGTTCTAAGAATATAGGTTAAAGGATCCTGGTACTGAGGTTGTTTATTCTTCATTAGCAAACTATCTCATGACTCTGTGACAGTTGTAGGAAGTCTCCTAGAAACTAGGGTCCTACAGCATAAAACTAACCCTTTGGCAGACATTCTAAAAGTAAAAAGGTATTCAAAGTGAGGGGAGTGGTAGTTTAGTCACTTTAACAGAAATGACACAAGTAGATTTGGGCCAGGCTGACAGGAATTTATATAAGATTAGTCCCATTATCAATTCCTTTAAAGTATTTCTATTCCAATTTTACTTTTATTCTGCCTTTCACAGAACTTCACATATCAAAGTAACATGGTTCTCCCTCCTCTCTTTCCAGAGTTTTTTTCTCTTCAGAACAACCCATGTGAAACAGGTGATGCTAAAATAAAGCTTGTCACTATAAATAATTTAGCTTGGTAACATAACATCAAGGGTTGTGCCCCAGGGAATAATTCATCCCTATGTTTAGCACTGTGATAAATTTGAAAGTCGGGGCACAAACCCCCACACACCACTTTTCTTTCAGTATTTATATATGTACCAAAGGGAAAAAATGTGCTGCCCAGCAAAGCAAAGCATCACAAATACTCACAGCACTTTTTCTCTGAGAATCGTTGATTTGAAGGTTTTTCTTGGTTGAAACCGTTGCTGTTTACCTGCTCCAGTCCTGGAGCTGCATCCCCTGACATTGCTGCAAGGCACACACTTCCTCACTTTTGATCGCCAGCCTTCTTCTAGAAAACCAAAGGAGGAGTATTATGAAATGCTCAGTTCTCTGGCAGTAAAAGAATAACATGCACAAACAGCAATCTGTCCCTGATGTTCCTTCCAAGAGGGACTAAAGTGGGGCAGGGAAAAGCGGAAGCTACATTGAAGTTGCTAATCAAGGTCAAGAGATACTCATCCTACTATTTTCAAAAGATGAAACAAACCCCATAAAGGAGGAAAGCAGGAAAATGTGTCATTCTCCCTGATGAGACCATTAAAACCAGGAAATGGGTACTGTATTTGCATCCTATATAATCCTTAGCATTCTTCGTTTGATAATTACATCATCATCATCCCCCTTCTCTCTCATTTTTGCAGAATTCCAATTGCTAAAGACCTTTCTAGGCTAGAGGGCATTACAGTGATCAGCCCCAAACCGGCAGCAACACACACCGGCGATCCCAGACAGGTAGCCGCGAATAACTGTTGACGAGGATTTACGTATATCTGGAGTTAGAGCCCTCCTGTCAGTTCAGCAGCTGGAGCCTCAAGCTCAAAGAGCCTTTCCTCCCGTCGGGCCCAACACACCTGCAGAATTTAGCACGCCGTCGCTGGGGACAGCAAGTCCAGCGTCCTGAGAGCACAGAACGGGAACCGGTCCGGCAGCTCCAAAGCAGAAGTGCAGATTGAGAAAGAGCCCGCCCCACCTCCTGCCCGCCCCCCAACAAGGCCGGTGAAGCCAGGGGACTGGAGTGCATCCGAAACCTCAGCAGCAGGTATCCAGGTGCATCCTATTTTACCTTCAGACGCCGAGAGGGAAAAAGAGGCCGGCTCTGCGAAGATGCGCAAATGAAAACGGCCAACCGGCAGCACCGGCTACGAGGTGCGAATTCAGTAAGTGACGCAAAGAAACGCAGAAAGAGGGAAACGGGAAAAAAACAGTGGCAAAAGGAGGATTATCGTACACTGGCGTATGATCACAAGGGTGTTTCTCAAGGGTGGTGGTGTATTTAACGATGTGCATGAAGTTACATAAGCCCTGTACATCCATCTTATTTCTTGGGTGTTGCAGTGCTACCATCACACTCAATGCGTGCACACGTTCGCGGACTGAGTATGAAAAGCAACCCGTCCACAGAGGGGCTACACGTAACCGCGGGCAGGAAACTTATCCCGAGGGCTGGTAGTCGTGGCACTTATAATGGGCCAAATGTAATGCAGCAAACGGTTCGGGACCCACGCCGCAAACGCATGTGCGAAGAGGCTCCGCGTACGGTAGCAGCGGCTCCAGTTACAAAACAATGTGGGGGAAAGGGCATCCCAGGCGAAGCATCCTAGGCCTGCGAGCTCAGAGCCATCTCTACCGCGCATGCGCGTGGAAGGAATGGCGTGGGAGTAGCCTAAGCCGGATGTTTTCAAGCGATCTTTCGCTGGGAGCTCGCCCTCGAATCTGATTGGTTGCCCGGGTGAAGTGCACGTTGGTTCGATGGGAGAAAGGGACCAATAGGAAGTCAGAGGAAGGAGCCGCGAGGGCTGCCGGTAGCCGCCACCATTTTGCTGTTGGGGGGCAATGAAACCCGGCAGCCGCCGCCGGGACAACTCTGGAACATCAGGCGGGGAGATGTTGCGGCTGCGCTGTAAAGCCCGGAGCGGCTCCCATCCGCTGCCCGGACTCACGGCGCACTCCCGCCTACGCGAGCTCCAGGCCGCGATCGCTACCCTCACCGGCGTCCCCATCCAGGCCCAGCGCCTGCTGCTCGGTTTCCCCCCGCTAGGCCTCGACCTCAGCGACGAGGAGCGGCGCCTCGGAGAGCTCGGCATCCACTCTGGTAGGCCTCTTCAGATGAGGGTTTTTTTGCGGGGGGGGGGGAGAGGGGTGTCTTAGTTTCCTCCTGAGAAGCCGGGGGGGGGGTCTCTAGAAACTCCTCCTGGCCCTGTACAATGTGCGGTAGTGTAGCCTGCTGTTGTGTAGCTGGACGAAGGGTCAGTTCACGAGAAGCATTGGGATATGCGTCCTCGCAAAGTGGTATTCAGAGGCACACCACTCCGGAACTGGAAACACAGGGTAGGTAGGCATCGTAACCAACAGTTACTGGTATTATTCTGCTCCGCGAATTTGTTTGTTCCCCTTTTTAAAGGCTTCCAAGCTGGTTCCCATCACCACACTTTTCAAAGGTAAGATCCAAGGTGGTGAGCAGCTCCAATTATGTCCAACACTGATTAAAAGCAGCCTGTAATATTAACATAGGTTGGGATTTTCGTCCAGTTTTTTGGCCAGTTAAAATGGATGTATCTATCATTTCCTCCCCAACCTGGCGCCCTCTTGGGTGTTTCAAGCAGTTCCCTCCAGCCCCAGGCACATGACCAATGGTAAGAGATGATGGAGACACGGTCCAGTAACATCTGGAGGGCACCAGTCATTTCCTTTTCTGCCAGCTGGTAAGGAAGGGACAAGCCTGATTTCAGTTGGTGCAGCTGAATGAGTGTTTTCACAAATGGTTTTAGAATGTAATCCTGTGTTCCTTGGAAGTGTGTCCCAGAGGCTAAAGGATAGATTGGGTCTACCCCTTTAGTGTTGGGAAATGAGACCTGATGTCAGTCTCCTTTTCTGCTTCCTCCTCCTCAGGTGTCTTGGCCCAAACAGTGTTGGAGCTCCAACATGGTGGGGCAAAAATGAGGTGTTCTAGGAAGCTGCAAGGATCCAAAGCTATTTTGCCCCCCACAAGTCCACATACAGGGAGGAGGAAGTTTAGACACACTCCAAAAATTGCCAAAATATGTTGCTTCCCTTTCTTTACTGTTGCTTCCGATTATTAAAACAGGAAACAGATAGGAATGCAGGAGTGCCCTTGCTTCCACTCTGCTGGGTTTATGTCCTATATAGCTTAGAATAAAGCAGTTCAATTGTCTTCCACGTTCTCCTCTTACACCCCTCCTCCTTTAGTATTGGCAGCCTAAGAGGAATAGTTCTGTCCAGCAATAATATTAGGCCGTCTTCTTAAAAAACTGTAGTTGTCAAAAGATGAGTGGTGCAACATTTCTGTGGAAGGAAACTACACATTGCAAAATATTTCTGAAGCACAGCATGTATTCAGTCACATAACAGGAAATATTGAAACACAGATGTTTTGACATCCTATAATTGTCTAAAATTGGCTGGGTGTTGGTTGTTACTACCCAATAATTAAATTTCAGATTTTTGCTATTAGTATTAGTATTGAATATTCTCAGCCTACCCTGATCCACAAAAGGATTAGTGTAGCTTGTCATCTACAGTATTTAAAATTGGGAATACACACACTCTCTCTCTTTTGTGTGTGTGTGTATAAATCTTGTTCAGTAATAGGTTTTAATTCCAAAAACACACTTGATGTGTCATAAAACTCAGTGAGCTGAAGTTCTGTACAATAATCCTGTTGACATATGAATAAAACATTCAGAAATTTTTGACAGTTAGATTTTTAAACTACTGGTATTTCTAGAAGTCCTACAATGAAATCTTGAGTTTTCTGATTTCTGTATTTAGCCACAAGGAAATCATGCTGGCAGTAAAATCTGAATCTTATCTACATATTCATGACCAGTTTTTATAATGCTTTACCTGAGTGTCAGAATACTTAATATATTTCCTCAATAACCCTTTCAGCCTACAGTATATTATTATCCTATTAGAAAATGTCGGGGAGGGGGTATCTGAAAGATTAATTCATGGCCGACTGAGACTCAGTAGGGAGGAACTTGTAGTTCATGCTCTTAATTGCTGCAGTAAACTATACCTTTATTTCTTTGTTCTGTTTTTCTTGACAGGTGATACTCTAATAGTTGAAGAAGATGCAGCCAAGCCCAAGACTGAGTCACCCATAGTTACAAAACGGACTGTTCCTAATTCAGTCAGGGAAGCACTCCCTGTGCTTGCTCGGAAGGTTGTTCCAGCAGATAACTCATGTCTCTTTACCAGTATATACTATGTGGTAGAAGGTGGGGTTTATGACCCAGGATGTGCCCCAGAGATGAGAAATCTTATAGCTCAGATAGTAGGAAGTGATCCAGAATCTTATAGTGAGGCAGTATTAGGGAAAACTAACCAGGAATACTGTGAATGGATCAGAAGAGAAGATACATGGGGAGGTGCAATTGAGGTTTCCATTTTGTCTAAATTCTATCAATGTGAAATTTGTGTAGTGGACACTCAGACAGTTAGGATTGACCGTTTTGGGGAAGATGCTGGCTATGCCAAACGGGTTCTTTTAATTTATGATGGTATTCACTATGATCCACTTGAGCGTAAAGTTCCCAACTCGGATATTCCACCCCAGACAATTTTTTCAGCATCTGATGACATTGTCCTTGCACAGGCTTTGGAGTTAGCAGATGAAGCCAGAAGAAAAAGACAGTTTACTGACGTAAACCGATTTACATTGAGATGTATGGTGTGTCAGAAAGGATTAACAGGGCAAGTGGAAGCCAGAGAACATGCCAAGGAGACTGGGCACACCAACTTTGGAGAAGTGTGAATTTTCTGTGGGGTTGGTTATATCTACTACCTCACTAAACAAGAACAAGCCTCCAGGTTTTTAAATAAGCTGTATGTAATCAAATGAATCTATTATAAGCTTGAAAGACCTAAATTTAATTATGGCTGATGCGCACAGGTTTGCTGTGGTTAGTTTGAGAAGTTTACAAGCGTATATGTGTGTCATTTTTCCAACTGGCTTGGAGTGTTCTTTTGCATGTCTAAGAGAACTAGAGACAACTATTGATACCAACTGCTCTTGAAAGAATCTGAACAGCTGATGCAGGAATTCCTCTGTGACACAACTGGTTATGCACTCACTACTGTAGCTAGCTAGGCTTGCATATAAGATTTTAGAATCACTGATGGAATAAAAATGTCAGCTTGGTTACAGAGTTTTTGATTATACAATCTACTGAAGAGTTTAAGTTGGTTTCCATTCAAATTTGGTAAGATTACTTGTGTCTCTCAGCTTTGTTCATGCAAAATGTGTGTTTTTGTTTAACTAAAGGCAGATCATCTACACAGTTGCCTCTTCAATATAGTAATCCCAAAGTTGGTTTATTTCAAATCACTGAACAAGCATACCATGTTTGCGTAAGTGAAGCTGTCATGATAAAGGGCTTCAGCTTGGAGGTTTAGTCTTCAGCTGTCTTAGATAGTGAAAAGCTACCAATAAGACCACATTTCCTTAGTACTTAATATATTGGTGCCCATTAATTACCAGTACATTTTAAACTGTTGTTGGCTGCTTGGAGGCTTACGTGCATTGATGCCATGTTCTTCAAAATTACTGAAATTCCAACATTCCAAGCAATACAAATGAATGCTTTTTTAAAACAACAGATAAATCATATACTCAAGGTGCATTTTTTTGGGGGGGGCATATTTCATGCCCCCCTCCCAAATTGCCACATGTTTATTTGGTTAATGTGGAACCTTTTGGGCCAAATTCCAAGCAAGTCTGCCTCTTCTCTGGTTTCTGAATATGGCAGTGCTGGATTTCACTAACTGCTGATTGTCTCCTCTTGAAACATGTCCAAGAAAGATGAACCTCAACCATGTACCTGCTTTATGATGTTAACTGAGGGGTTAGCATGTTTATATAATCCTCTGTCAATTGGGAATGGTGCTTCTCACCAGGAATGGCAGTTCTTGATCTATATCCAGTACCACAATTTCGTGACTTGCTAGTTATACATTTATGGTTGCCATTATTAATATGACAGCAAGTGCTCCTATACTGTGATCCAACTCTTATTTTATCACATGATTAAATTCCACAGCCTTCTTGCTGCTGAGGCCTTTAAGTGGGTGACGTATCACTGGTTAGTATAAGCTATTTTGTACATGGGCTCTTGGCATTGCGTCTTCAAACTGCTTCAGTACTTGGGTTGTAGCTGATATCTAAATAATTTTGCTTCTGTCTTCTTTAATTATGAATAATTAATAGTTTGGTTTACATGTATATTTTTTAAATTTTTCGTAGAAACAAGGTCCTTTGTAGATTGTGGAACACCCACATTTACACCTGGGCTAATTGAATTTCAATTAAGTTAGAACTTTTTTTTTTTAAGGCAAGGGTCTTTTTAAAGACATTTTTTTAGATCCAGTAGGTACACTACTTAGAACTACTGGTAAGAATCTTACTTTCCTGTAACTAAAGGACTGCATATTGATAAAAGTCCCCCAACTCATCCATAGTTAAGTGGGAAAATAAATGGTTGGAATGTGGATAAAATTAGTAGACAGAGTGTAGCATGAGCCTTGGAGTTGCAAGGAGCCAGTGCTAGTAGCCTACTATCGGCTTACATTATGCTGGGATCAGCCATAAATGCCAGTTCCAGCACAGCATAAAGTTGTCTGAGATAAACCGGTTGAGGCTTATTGCATGACAGAGTCAGTGGCATCAATCCTGTTCAGAGTCTATTTGATTGGTATTGCAGTGAGATTGCAGCTGACATGCACCACTGACGTGTTGCACTTAGGATGCTGTCTGTGCTGTTGGTTTGGGGTGCTAGACCTTAACATTATGCTTTTACCTTTTGAATGGTTCTTTACATTCACTACATATGTTTTTTAGCCATTTTGCAATACTTCTACATTATTTCCGCTTGGAAGCATTGAAGCTTTTTTGCTCATCCAGTTATAGGTGCTCAGAATGGTTGATGAAAACAGATTTGTTCTGGCCAGGTGAAGTTAGTTGGAAGTTCCATTTATAGCAATGGAAAAAGTTAGAATGAAATAATTCCATTATTTTCAATGAAGCTTGCACTACAGTCCTGTGCATGGCTACTCAGAACGAAGTCTGACAGTGTCTAGTGGGGCTTTACTCACAGAAAAATGCATAGGATTGCTCATAACTAACTAGCTGGGTCAGGCTAGTGGAGATACTACGTAGAATTGTCCTGTAATATTTTGACAGAAGCCTTAATTGGACAAACCAAGTAGGGCTATGTTTCAGGAAGACACTTCCAATTTCTCCTTGGCTGAAGGAGGCAAAGGTGTAAATACAGTCATACCTCAGAAGTTGAACAGAATCCATTCTGGAAGTCTGTTCGACTTCCAAAACATTTGACTTCCAAAGCACGGCTTCTGATTGGCTGCAGGAAGCTCCTGCAGCCAATCGGAAGCCGTGGAAGCCCTGTCGGACATTTGGCTTCCAAAAGAACGTTCAAAAACCGGAACACTCACTTCTGGTTTTCGATTGTTCAGGAGCCAGAACATTCGACTCCCAAGGTGTTCGGGAGCCGAGGTACAACTGTAATTCCAATTAATGTGTTTTAGGCTTTGCTTGATTGTGTCTTAAGTAGTGCATATGAAGAGTGAAGCCAATGAAACAGATGGATTTTGAATAAGTAATATTGGTACTGATGTTAACTTTCAAGTCACACTGACTAAGAGTGCAGCACACACATACCTAGGAGTGAGTCCAATTGAACTCATGGGTTTTACTTCTGAGTAGATATGCCTAGCATTGCAATGTGAAACTGATTTAATTTTTTAAAATACTTCTGTTTTAAGTCTCTTCCAGTAACTTTTTACAAGGTCTAAAACAGGCATCCCCAAACTGCGGCCCTCCAGATGTTTTGGCCTACAACTCCCATGATCCCTAGCTAACAGGACCAGTGGTCAGGGAAGATGGGAATTGTAGTCCAAAACATCTGGAGAGCCGAAGTTTGGGGATGCCTGGTCTAAAATGTGTGGAAGAATAGAGGAAATAAATATGTGACACATTTTACACAAAATACTTGTGCCGGCCTAACACCAGGCCTAAAGCCATGTACTTGGAAGAAGTTTGCATTAAAATCAGTAGGACCTCCAATTGACTGTATTTGAAATAAGATACAAAAGCTGTGATCTGACAGTATTGATTTGAGTGAAATACACTTGAATCCCTGTGGTCCTTTAGCTCAGAGTAAATTTATATACCCGTATTTGTTCACTTAAAGGCTCATCCACACTTCTGATTGCCCCACTGTTTTACCCAAGGAAAACCTGCTGTTTACTGCTGAATTGAAGCAAACATCAGTCAGGTTTTCTGTGGATTAAGGTTTGCTCCAACTTAGCACTAAAGAGCGGGTTTGGGGGGGGGGGAAGTGGGGTGGGACAAAGGCAGAACCTCTTGAGGTGAGCCCTGACTGTCTCAGATTGTTGGCAGACTATTACTTTGTCCTCAGTTTGCCTGGTTGAGAAATGAGCAATGTTCACAACAGTGGTGTGAAGCTGGCCTATTTGCATGGACAAAGATTCCCTAGGTCATCTGTTTTGTATATCTTTTCCTAGTAAATGTTAATTTTGGAAGTCTATCTCAAGCTACAGTTTTATGTTTTTGCTGTGGTTTTTCAGGAGGCAACACTTGATAAAGGGTTATATTGAACTAGTAGACTTTAACCCTCCTACAGCCTATCTTTAAAAAAGTGAAAACAAGTGCAAAAGTGTTCTTTTGTCTCCCTGAATTTTACCATCAGTATTATGTATGCACATTATGTTTTAATTCTTTTTGATAAAATGTTTTCGAATATAGATCAGGTGGATTTTGCTGAAACTAGGAGCAGTGTACCTTCAAAGGACCATAAAAGTTTGATGCATACGAGGAGCAAAATGTTTGAAATTATACAAACTGCCTTGAAACAGACCTTTTAAACTGAAAGCCTGTTAAATCTAGCTGGCTGTTTTAATCTGAAAGCTCTCAAGTTCAGCACAAAGTTGATGGTTATCTCCTGTTTCTCTTTAACATCTGGTTATCAGAATCATGCTGCCTCTGAACATGCAGGTGCCATTTGACTTTGACCAAATAGCCATTGATAAACCAAGCCATTTAAGCTAGCAGCCCTTACCATATGCTTTAGTAGTAAATTCCAGTGGTTGTCTGTTAAGGTTTTTTGTGCTGAATCAATCACAAATCAGCAATGGATGACACTGAGTGCTATTATTATGAAATGAGTGGGGGGAAATACCCTCCCAGCTTCCCCCATGCTTTGTAATCTCATAAATCGCTCATGTTTCCCTTTGCCTCTTCTAGACTAGTCCTAAACACTTAAGATTTTCCTAGTAGGGATGATACTCCCATTCCTCCAAGCGCCAGTCAAATAGGACATAAACCTTCCTGCAGGAAATACTGGCACATGTTCTTCTGTCAGGATGTCCCATTGCCTTCAGAACTACTTTGCACAGAAAACTCAAGTATGCTGGTAAATCCAGGGTCTAGGTCACAGCCTAGAACACATTTTAAAAAATAAAAACTGTATCAAATAGTCAGTGCTCCCTGTTCCTTGTGATGTTCTTTGATATTTTTTTATTACACCATTGTTTTGAGAAGCTAGTGTCTGCATGCCTCTTATAGATACAGAAATATCAATTAATGCATAGGACTTCCATGTCCTGTGGAAGAAGTCAATATGAAATGTTTTTCTAAAAATTATTGGTTGAAAGCATCATTACTGAACACATTCAATCTTTGGTGGAAAAGAATACATGATTGGAATGTCTAAAAATGACTATTTTGATTCATACACTTGGACAATAGAAAGACAAGTCTCTTCCAGTAGCTTTCTTATTTAGTGTTACAATATAATATATCCTTTTATAATAGGGAAAATTGTTTTTCCTACTGTCGTCTTCAGTCTGGAATGATGAACAGATGCATCTACTCCTAGTCTCTGTTCAGTGCCAGCTTCTATGTACTGCAACATACAACTGCCATATTAATGTTCTGAGTGCTATCATTAACCTTGAACACTTCAGTAAATGTTGAAAACTGGGTGTGGTATAAATATTGAATGTCTAAATGTTAATGAAACACAAACCTGTAATGTTACTTGACTGGATTATATGTTGAAGCTCTGTTCTGAGACTTGCAGATCTGGCAGCTATCACCAGCACTAACTTCTATAAGGATGAAGGAACTTCACTTACTCTTAAGCATGTGGCCTTTCGCACACTCTTATATGAGATGACTGTCTCAACTAACAGCACTTTAAAAGCTTGTCAATCAAAGTTTACAAGTTTAGTGTTTTTGCCTAGGAATTAAGTGGTGCAGAAAGTGCATTATTAATTATTTTTCTGATAAACCTACATACAACATTTAAAAACTCCTGGTAACTATTTCCCAATGGCGCTGCATCTTGCTGTTTCATACCATTAAAGTATGTTCTGTTGAACATGTGCCCTTGAGTTTAAAGTCGTTATAGCAGCAATAAACTGTAATATTTATGCATGCATATTCAACATTGTGATCACTTGTGCTTCTTTCGGCTTTTTATCTTTAATAAACATTGGTATTTGAACATGTGCATAGAGTACAAGGACTACTGCAAACTCTACTGAAAATGTGACTCATGCCTCTTCTACCAAAAAAATACTATTATTTAAATTTGTATACCCCCCTTCATCTGTAGATCTCCGGGCAGTTCACAGCATAAAAAGACAAGACAAAAACACAAAGTACATAATAAAAACCAAACCAAACCAATAAATGTCAGTTTATTTCTTGTAGTGAAATTGATGGCCTACAAACGTGTTTAGATTGCCAAAGTACTGGTCAGTTAAATGAATGTAAAAAGCTGCATTTTATTGAGTTTGACTGTTGAACCATCTAGCCTAATACAGTACTGTCTAGTCGTACTTTCAGCAGCTTTCCAGGGTGTCGAGCAGACGTCTTGCCTATCACCTGCTACCTCATCCCTTCCTCCTTCAGTTACGTTAATTGAACTTGGCTCTCCTGTGTGCAAGACGTGCTCTCCATTTGAGCTTTGACCATCAATGCATTTAATGCTATTTGGCTTCCTTGTACAGTAGGCATTGATGAGCAACTATGAAGCATTCCCAGAATATTAAAAAAACATGAGCAACTTATGGGAGGCAATGGTGCTTTATAAAAGGGATACTTTCCCTTCATTTGAAAAACACCAGCAGAATTGTTCAGTTTCTTTAATCTCATGCTCTGGAAGTGACCATGATTTGGGTCAGAAAACAAAATACATCAATATCTTGTTGAACAGTACATCTTGCATGGCATGTTGAGGTCTATGAGGGAAGGAGAGGTGGTAAAAATCGACTGGAACTGATCTCTAGTGTAAAAATAGCAATAAATCTATTGCTGCTGCAAGGAGCACAAACTCATTCTGGGTCATAGAGTACAGTGTGAAGAAGGTGTGCCTGTGCAATCTTTGGCTTGGCATTCTCTCCTTCGCCTCCACATTTATTCCCTTAAGTGGCTGGTGGGAGAATGAATGTTTTATTCTAATGCTCCTTTAGCTGGTCTTGTTGCAAGTGCACATCAGAAATACAGGATCATTTTTTTTCTTCCCTGGAAAACTTATAAAATTGTAAATCTACAATATGGCAATGAATGTCCCTTAACTTTTTGTAAAATTATATTTTTAAGGTCAATTGAAACGTTAATTTGGTGTGTAAAACTTGTAATCGGCTAGTTATCAAGCCTATCAAGGTAACTACTGATGCTTGGCCTTTACAAATTTATGCATTACTAGAGGCTTGGTTAACTGAAAATGTTTACATTTTAAGCAAGATTAATTGGGATTTTACTTTTCTGCTCGATTAAAGTTAGTCACAAACTTTTGAATGCCAAGTCTTGTTTCTAGAGACCAAAAGAAATGCTTAGTGGTGCTTAACATGCAGGAGACTTCCAACAGCAGAGGGCGTCTCAATATTCATACAGTATTTCTGACACCAGAAGAAAGGCAATGAAAGTCTCAAGTTTTCTTTGGAGTGCATTGTTCTAAAACTTGTATATTGCCACGTGATGCTACTACTAGAGCCATCAGGGTAGCTCTCAGCACTCCAACAGAAATGACAGCTGATTGAAAACAAAAAAGCAAAGCAGCTCATTGCATGAAGTGATTAAATGCAGATTGGTTGAATGCAGAACAAAAAGCTCTTGGTCGTTAAGACTAGAGGGGCTTTGGGCATAGGCCATTCTACAGCTTGTGCTCACCTGTGCATGGAAGTATATTAACTCAGCTGGAAGAAGGTGCTCACTTGTGCAAAGGGTCTTCTGCTACTGTAGGTCTTTGCTTTAGCCGGTGGCTGGATAAAATCTGTGGGAAGCTAACAGTGAATGTCTGACTGCTGCCATTCTAGTGGGACTCAGCGCTCTGCTCATTATAAACAAAGCCTTTTAATTTAAAATGTTTTTCCACAAAAGCAGTGTAACTTGTTTTCAAAGCTCTAGCTACTCCTTGTGGGTTGATGTTTGATGCTCGTACTTCAAATGGTGTCAGTCCTATTTTCAGACTATAGCACAATTTAGCAGCCTGGGGTTGTATACCTTTGAATCATGTATAATGGAACTTGCCTTTCCCCCTCCATTTTCCATGTTACTAAAAATGATACATGATAAGGAGTACTTATATATGTACAAAATCAGTTGTGGATTTTTGTTCAGTAACCACAACCTGCACTTCACTTCTTTAAATGAACTTTGCTGCAGGAATTAAAACATGGATGAAATCCAGAGCAAAGTTAAAACATGGATGAAACCACAACAAAATTTACCTGCATACTGGTTTGACCAGCAGATGAGGCGATAAATCTTAAATCTGTTTATTTTCTCTATTTCAAATCTCTAGATGCATAATATGGTATTTAATAATATACAGTGGTACCTCGAGTTACAAACGCCTCAGGTTACAAACGCTTCAGGTTACAAACTCCGCTAACCTGGAAGAGTTACCTCAAGTTGAGAACTTTGCTCCAGGATGAGAATGGAAATTGTGTGGCGGCGGCGCGGCGGTAGCAAGAGGCCCCATTAGCGAAAGCACGCCTCTAGTTAAGAACAGTTTCAGGTTAAGAACAGACCTCTGGAACGAATTAAGTTCGTAACTAGAGGTACCACTGTACTGTACATGCTAATTATATTAAGATGACTCATCCATTATGACAGGACCCTGTGAAAAGCCGGCATTGGGCTACTGGTCTCTTTCCAGTAGACTGGGGATTCTGGCTGTGGGGGTTCTTGCAAACAATGCTGAGCAGGGAGACCTTAGCCAGGTCCAGTAAGGTACTTCATATGTTGTCAAACAAGGCTTCTTACCTAGAGAATCACTTAACTCAGATAAAACTCTTACGGCATTCTACATATGCAGTCTTGTTTCATAAACCATCATTTGACCACAGGAATTCTAGTTAAAAGCCCTGTTCCAAGAAATAAACAACACTGACTTTTAGAAGACATCTGAAGGCAGCCCAGTTTAGGGAACTTTTTAATGTTTGATGTTTTGTGTTTTTAATATTCTGTTGGGAGCCGCCCAGAGTGGCTGGGGAAACCCAACCAGATGGGCGAGGTATAAATAAATTATTGGTAGTAGTAGTAGTACATAAAGTGAAATATGTTAAGGCACTTTTGTGATTGTGGTACTCGACCTACAGAATTTTCCTGAGATGACCTGCCAAATCTCTCTTGTTCAGAAATGTTTGGGCAAAACGGCATTTGTGGCATGTAATGTTTTCTGTTGCATTTTTTAAAATATATATATATATTATGGCTTTTGTTAGTTTTCTTGGCATTTATATTGAAAAGAAAGGTGGAATGATAATTTTAGAGGTAAAGTGGAATTGTGAGTTGCATTGCTGAGAATATAAGGACCAAGTATTTTGAATCAATTAATGCCAAAATTAGAACACTCTAGAAAGTGTCCTGTGCCATTGGAGTTGTGCTGCAGCATTTCAGGTCAAACATACAACTGCTTCATTTCTGTTGTCTTGAGGAGTTCGCCATCGTCTGTTTTACAGAAGAAAAGGAACCAAGTGACACGTGAGATATCTCCAGACACATGGAAATACTTAGTGTTAATCTTAATTTAATAATCCTTTTCTTAGGCACATTACGTTTTTAAAAATTCTTAACAACCAACCTGTAAGGCCTATCACCACGCACTCCATATTTCTGAAGGACAAGCAAGACAGCTGTAGACAAAACTTAAACAAAAAACAGCAGGCCAGTCCAATGGCCCATGCACTGATGTAAATCACAATGTGGTGACTCATGAGCCTTTGGAGCATCCTGAAAGTTATCTATCTAGTCCTTCGACCTCATCAAAATGTTGATGCCAAAATTGGTACCTCTCAAATACTGAGCTGCTTCAGGAAAAATATTGCCTGTTAAGTGGTAGCTTAAAGTAGTTCATTTTGCAGTGCAGTATACCCCTTTGATCACAGCACTCTAGGGACCATCTTGTCAGGAAGTCCGTTCCATACTATTGCAATGGTTACCAATTCAAATGTTATCTTGCTGGACTAATAAGAAGCAAATTGCTCACTGTTTGATTTTTATTCACTTTCACAACCTACTTCAGGGAGTGTTGTACTGGTTGAGCTGGAATAAATGTTGAGTTTCCCTTCTCCCCTTCCATCAAGTACTTTTTAGTTAATAATTAAGAAAATGGAATGCTAAGCATATGCAGAGGTGACATTTGTGTGCCAACTTAGAATAATACTTCAGTGATGTGGAAAGAAAGAGTAGATAGAGTGTTGGGCGGCTGAGGGCGGGGGCCCTGTTTGTCCTAACTTCCACATGGTAACATGTATTAAAATTTGTGTTCATCTTTAAAATTAATAATACAGTTCCTCTCCTCTACAGTATTTGCATTTGGACTAGTTTCCATTTTTTTTAAAAAAATTGAAAACCTGACACCCAGCATGGTGTCCTTAAAAAAGCTAAGGGACCCCTGACAGTTAAGTCCAGTTGCAGACTACTCTGGGGTTGCGGCGCTCATCTTGCTTTACAGGCCCAGGAAGCCTGTGTTTGTCTGCAGACGTTTTTCCGGGTCATGTGGCCAACATGACTAAGACGCTTCAGGCACACCAGAACATTGAAACCATTTACCTTCCTGCTGGAGCGGTACCTATTTATCTACTTGCACTTTTTGGCATGCTTTCAAACTGCTAGGTTGGCAGGACCTGGGACCGAGCAACGGGAGCTCACCCCGTTGCAGGGATTCAAACCGCCGACCTTCTGATCGGCAAGCCCAAGAGGCTCAGCGGTTTAGACCACAGCGCCACCCGTGCCCCTATAATGTCCTTTAGCTAATTCTGAATGAAGTTGGCCTGATGTGAACAGCTAGGTGGCAAAGTGCCATGACACTCACTAAAAAGCCCATTGTGCTGTAAAGCACTAATGTGAACGCACCCGGAATTCAGCACTTAAAAGACAGCACATTAAATTTTATTCTGAGAACAAAACTTAGAAGTTTAAGCCCCACTCGAGGAGTGAAGCTGTGTAGCCATGAAGATGCTCGTGAGCAGGGGTGGAGTCTGGTCTTTCAATTTTCAGTGTTGTCCTGTGCAAGGCCAAAATTCAGCGCCTCCTGCCCCTCGCCTTCCATTCTGCTCAATTGACCATGTTGTAGTTGCAACACCCCTGCAGTGTTGCATGCAACGCCCAGTGCAGTGGAACTGGCTGAGCTCCCCTAAATTCCCCTCTGTCATGAGAGGGTCTGAGAAACTGCTGTTATGAGAGTTATTTGCTATGTAATATCTTGCTTTTAGGCTTCATTTAACAAATTTGGAATATATATTCTATATCCTAGTTGAAAATTGGTATATACAAGCGCTGCTATATGTTCTGGATTAAAATGGCGTCCTGGATTAAAATTCTTGCAGCTTTTACTAAAAAGCTTAACAATTTTGGTAGGTTTTCTAAAAGCATCCCTAGTGTAGACTACATTTTACACCTGTCTGTTAAATAATGAGTTATATATAATTCAATGAGACTTGGCTGCCTTTTTCCTAGAATTTTTCAGAATTAGACCTTAATCGTCTATTGGGATCTTACCAACATTTCTTTGTTCAAATATTTGCTCTATTTTATGTTTTAAACTCTTGCCCTTTTCTGAAAAATGTGGAATTGAGAAGAGTAAATGTGGATTTGATAAGTAGCTTATCTTTTCTTCACTCTACTATTCAGATCTTTGTTAATCTGTAAAATTAAATAAATCATAGCTGCTGGGCAATTTGTTATCTCATTATTGGACTACAGAAGGCTCCCAGTATTTGTATAGTGGCCATTTGCTACATTTTAGCTGTGTTTTATCTTCACTTTTTATTATGTTCACCACTTATAGAGTTCCATGTTTAAGCAGTCCATAAATCTTTACAAATTACCAATGGAAGGATGGCAATAATTTTTTGGATTGTAAATTTCTCATGCTCAAGTTGAATTCTTGTATATGCCTGGTGCTGTGGAAATGTTTGTAAAGCACAGGCACAAGTTTGATTCATGAGCAATTTGTGAAAGAACCAGCCTCTTCAACTTTTCCTGTTGCCGATCTGTAAAGCACGCCATGTTAAATCACCTAGGACAATAAATCTGATGAACTAATGTATTTTAAGCCACATCCTAGAAGGAACTAATTAATAGGTAGGAACATATTAGAGTCAAAGCTATGAGTTTCTCTTTTGAAGGTGTCACTAGCAAACTATGCAGAAGAGCGACATGCCAAATGAAGGTGGTGCCTCCAAGTGAAATGTATGAGGCAAAAGAAAGGCACTTGTGCATCTGAAAATATAGGCAGCTTATTGCCATCTCTGAAGTAGCCCAGCAGCCTTGAGAGCATGAGAAAGAAAGGTTGGGTTCCATTAATTAATTAATTAATTAATTAATTGGTTGGTGGGATGGGATGGGATGGGAGGTTGCAAAGTTGATATTGCCACCATTCTTACTCTTTTTGATGTGTTCTGAAGGGGGTGGGGTGGGGGGGGGGAGAGACAGCAAACGACTGTGTGTGTGTGTGTTCCACTCTTATAGGATAGCATGGAAGGTGGGTCACATGTCTAAAAGATGTAATTCCACCAAATTAGTCCAAGGTTCATCTTCTAATTCAGCATTCTGTTTCCCGTTGTAATCAACCAGATGTCTCTGGAATCCAACAGGCGCTCCATGTTTATTTCCCGGGGTATTGACATGATTAGTCTCTAAGCTGGTGTGTTTGTGTTAAAGTATAATGATTATAGTAATAACTAATCATAGGGCTGCTAAACTGGACTTCATCGAGACTTCATTTGGATTGTGTTTTGGGTTGGAAATACTAGGTTTCCTAATATTTGCAATACCAGGAATGTTTATGCAGAGGTAAATCACACAGGGTTCATTGGGTTGCTGGGTTTGCCCTCAGCAAGTTTGGTCACTTTACTCAAATTCTGAAGACCAGCTGGTGCCACTATTTTCTTAAGCCACAAGGATTCTGCCACTGTTGTTGCAACTGGGTTTCCTGCTTCTGCTCCACATACTCATATGTATAAACTGCTATCTCATCACTAGAGACCGGTTCACCAGCCAAGGACATAGCAGCAGACACTTTTGCTCACTTAGGATATGCATGCAAGTGTACATAGGGTGCACTTATTCCCATGCTATGAGCCTATGAACACTTTCTTCTTGGGAGTAAGACTCCATTGGTGGCTATGTATTTTAGAATGCATACTGGAACTATGTCCTTGAATTTTCTGTACTATACAGGGGGTATTCTGGAGATGGATTGATGTAGAAAGTGCTCCCTGAGGGTAGGAAGTTTAAATTCCACTAATCTAGAGCAAGCCTACAATTTACCAATTGCTATTATTATTTCCCATTTATATGAGGCCAGCCTTTCATTGGTTAGGTGTAGTAAAAGCCAGGTGTCGCTGCATATAATAGCAACCCATTTATCTGAACAAGTTCTAGCAACAGCCAAGAAACTTCTGGTGGATCAGAAATGAAAATAAGACTTCATATCCATGCATATTTACATGGTGATAATCCTGAGTCTGTTTTGGGCAATGGCTATCCAATCTAAGACCCGCAGATGCCCTTCTGTATCCTTCGTTTTCCCCTGCCTCATTCTAGCAGCTGGTACCTGTGGATCACAGGTTCAGTTCCCAGATCTGTAGTGTGCTCACAAAGGGAGGTCCATTTCTCTTTTCATTAGTTTTCATGGTTGTAAAGGGGTAGCGATGATGCTAACAAATAAGTGTAAAGGTCGTGCTCTATGGAGAGCTGGCTTCAGGCACTAGGCCCATTGGCACATTAACTCTGCATTACAAAAATGTCTCTGAGACATGAAGGCTGGCAACAACTCCACTGTGTCGGAATTCCTTGCAGAAACCATAGTGCTTGGAGACTGATAGGTTGTGACTGTGTAGCACACATCAGAGGAGAAATGACTACAGGGAGGAGTACAGAGAGAAGAAATGCCATGGTGCATCTGCAGCAGCACAACCGGATGCCTTCATCTGCCCCAGCTGCAACAAAACATGTCTCTACTGCATTGGTCTCTACAGCCACAGCAGGTGCTGTAACTCTCCAACGGTTTGACTTCACCCCCAAAGGCACACGCCTCCATTGTCTCCCAAGACAGATGCCAACAATGAGATAGGAGAAGCTTAGGTACACTGAGAATGTTAGAAGAAATAAAATGAATAATGCGCACTGCTGGATCTAAGCCAGGTAGTTGATGGAAGGTGACCTGTGTCTACAACTCCATTCTCCAGAGTTATTGAGTGTCCTCTGCCTGCATTTTTGAGCAATTGGTAGGGGAAGAAAAGCAGTAGGAATACAGCCTTAACAAAGACGGGAAAGCAAAGGGGCTGCAAAGAATGAAGCAATGCATCCTGCGCCATGTGTGGGCTTCTGATTTTTTTGCCACCCCCCTTTTTCAGAGGAAGAGAAAACCCATATCCCACAGTTCCTCCTGAATGGGAAATATAACCTGTGACATTTTAGCTGCAAAAGATTCATCTTAAGAAAATGCAGATTAAAAATAAACATTTACCTGTTTTGCTTCATTCCTGGCTGCCAAAGTTTAGAACTGGGGAAAAAAAGTGATTGGCCAAGAGCTCTGTAATCCTGCCTCCCCCTCCTTTTGGTAACAGCTGGAATGAGGAGTTTGAAGGAGGATATGTGATTGGTTGAGAGTCAGAAGCAGGGTGGAGTGAGGAAGACAGAGGAGGAATTTACCTGTCTAGGTAAGTCAGTAGGAGGTCAAGAAGAGAACAGAGAAGGTGGTATAGCCTGTTTGGTCGTGTCAGTTCATAGCAGAGTAGCTGGAATTGTTTTTATTTCCTAGTAAAGGTGAGTTAAACTCTAACTAAACTATGTTTGCTTAGGCGGAAAAGGAGTGTTCCTGGATTTAGATACAAATAGCAGACCAGATAGCTGGCTTGTCCAGTCTTGCTTATACGCTTCCCCTGTTTCTTGCTATCTTTCTTGCTGTTGTTCCTGCTGAAATCTTTGGGCTCGTAAAGGATTATGGAAAGTCTTGAGTTTCCTAGTGAAGGTAATCCATGCATGTTGCAAACCTTTCCTGATAGATTTATAGATTTTAGGGGGAATTCTGCTGGTAGCTTAGTTGCTTTTAAAATGACTTTTAATATCAAAATCTGTGCCTTTCTAGTGAATGACAAATGTTTGTCTCTTTCGTGGCTTCTGTTCAGGCTTATTAACAATGAAAAATATATAGAACTGTACAGTAGTAAGAAAAGCAGCTTGCTTTAAAAAAATCTGGAAGATGCAACCAAGCATAAATGCGCTCTCTCTATATTATATATTATATATTATATAATTTATACATTATACTCTCTCTCTCTATATATATATGTAATTATCACACTTATGGGAAAATAAGCTTACTTTAAGTTTTGCAATCATTTAAATTATTTTAATAAATCTTCAGAGACTTGGATGGAAATTGTTTTAAACATGAGATGGGGGTGGAAATGTGCTCCTTATCAGTTAAATGTAGGTAAACATGCAGAACTGTGCCTGCTTGTAATGTGAAACTGGAAAACTATGATTGTGCAGCTCTGGTGCTGTAAGGGTAATGATTAAAGAGTCTTTTGTGTAGGTCGAAGTGGATGGGTCTCCAGGGTCAAGGTGCTTGTGCATGTATGTTTGACATGTTCTGTCTCTTGTTCTGATGTGGTTTGGCCAATGGGATGCAGAATAGCATTAGTCCATGCAGATGCATTCAAAGTAGCATTATTATTATATTTTTAGTGAACTGGCAACACTATTTCATTCTATTGGTTTTTAATACATAAGAATACATGCCACCAAAGCTTATTTAAAAACAAAATCTAAATTCTTCAATGGAGTCACTGAGTTTCATTTGCATAGAATTCTTGGGCAATGTATTGCTCAGTCAGCTAAACTCTGTGTGCTAGGTTAAAAACTGGAGCAAGCCTATACCACCCACCCTAAAATAAAAGAAATTAAAGTAACCTCTACTTGAGGGGACCATGAAATGATCTAATGGGGAAAAGGGATAGTCATTGACTCTTGGTATTTGTCCTGATGCATGCTAAACTCCAACAATGTGCACTGCTTCATCTGCTTTATTTATTTATTTGTTGTTTGTTATATCCACTCATATGCCAAAATCTAAGCAGTTTACTACTATACTTAAAATACACAATAACATTAATTAAAATATACAATAAACGAAATGTAACAGTGCAAATGTAATAAATAGGTTGGTTGTAAAAAGATTGTAGAAAGGAGGAGGGATCTGGATGAGATTTGCATTTTATACTATTAAAATCCACTTGCAGCTGAGCATCAAATGAAGGACATGAGCTGGCGTTGAACGTCACTTTTGACAATGAACCTTATTTACAATGCCCCTTGGTGGAAGGACTTTACCTTTCAGATTGTAGGACCTAGTACTTAATCTTTTTATAGTTTAAAGAGCAACTAGTTATAGAGGAGACCATCTGATCTTGTAGACCCAAGTATTTTGCCTCTATCTAAAAAGTAATTAGCAGTACTACATGTACCGAGGGCTGTTTGTGAATGTGCATAGATCACCTTTATTTTATTACTCTGTTCTAATACTTATGATGTAAAATAGCAGTGGAGAACCTCTGTTCCGTGACATAATTTGGCCCACGAGAGTCCCAGTTTGGTCTGCAAGGCCCTTCCCCACAAACAATGTCATATGTGATGTCAGTGCAGGACAGATACAGCTGCAGCTACAAAGGCACAATTGAGAACTTGAAGGGATAGATGCTGACAGGGAGCCCCGCTGGGATCAGATCCAGCAGCAGGCAATTCCTCAATGGGAATTCCATTGGGGTTCGTCTTCTCAGTTTGCAGGAAGCAATTTGGATTCAAATCCATATTTCTCCCCCCCCTTTAAATTGAGGTGGTAGTGGGTACAGCTGCCTCACTCATTGCTTTCCTTCTGAGAGCTGGCTGTGCACTGTTGCCCATTCCCTCTGCTCCCTCCACAGTGTTGGTACCCATTTCACTACATGGTGGTAAACATATGTTTCGTGGGCCCAGAGCCTACAGGGACATTAGGAACATTAGGAAGAACTTCCTGACAGTAAGAGCTGTTCGGCAGTGGAATTTGCTACCAAGGAGTGTGGTGGAGTCTCCTTCTTTGGAGGTCTTTAAGCAGAGGCTTGACAGGTATATGTCAAGAATGCTTTGATGGTGTTTCCTGCTTGGCAGAGGGTTGGACTGGATGGCCCTCGTGGTCTCTTCCAACTCTATGATTCTATGACTGCACTGTAGCTGAAGGTCAAGAATCGAAAATGCCTGCCTCCTTCAGTTGGCTCTTATATGATATGCGTTGTTGATAGTGTTGCACACCACCCCAATCTCTGAGTGGGGCGAGATTCCAGGGATTCTAGGTGCTTACCCAGGGGTTATGTTTCCTTTTGGGAATGAGGCATAGCGGAGACTGTGGTGCCTTTATGATATATGGTTTATTTGCACATATATACAACCTGAGCCTATCACAGTATCAACACCGAAAAGGGTCTTGTTTCTCTCATATCCACAGCCTTGGATTCAAACAGACATCAAACATTGCACTCTCTCTCTCCTCCCAGCTTGCTGCTTTAAATCTGGCCCATGTCACTGCAACTCAATTCTAAACTCAGCTTCATCCTTCTAAGTAACCACAAGTTGGGCGAGGAGCCCCAACCAATTGCCCCTTTCCTTTGTTTTTCCCTTAATGGCCCATCACCCAGGCTATCACCTCATCTAGCTGGCCTGGCTTATATTTTAATACTTGCTTGATCAAGGGGTTACAAGGATCTCACCTACAGCCTATTTCCTCTCCCTCCAACTCATAACAATATCAAGTATTGGGCACACCCTGCTTTCATTTCCTTAAGAATAAGCGGCAATGCAGCAAGAAAACATTTTACTGCTGTGTCCTATGTTCATAATCGCTATCAGTGAACTGTGGCTTCAGGTTGTGAGTTAATATTTAATATCTCAGATTTTAGATACACCTTTGTTAGCTTCTAAAGCCTTTTGAATATCTAGGCTCTGGATTACTCAAATGTCCTTCCAGGTTCAGCTGCTTAAATGTGATGCTAGTAGTAATGTACAGTCTTGGGCAAGTTAGGTTGTAATTTTCTTAGGCTGCTTATTCAGTGCACCAAACCCTTTTATATCATCTTCGACACATGTTTGTTCCTCTTAGTAACAGAAGTCAGAAGACTGCTTTTTACACATCTTTTTTGGTGATCATTGTTGATCCAATGTGATGAGAGTCTGTCTTTCCCCCCTATATTTTCTTACTCTGAGGCATCCTCCTAATGAAATAACTCTGCAGGACCGGCCCACCCATGAGGCAAGGTGAGGCAATTGTCTTAGGTGACAGGATCCACAGAGGCGGCAGATCCAGGTGTAGATGTTTATTTCCCCCCTTGTTCCTGACGTAGACCTTCACTCACCCATTCTTCCCTGGGGGAAGGGGTGGTGGTGCCATTTTGTAGTTTGCCTCAGGTGCAAAAAGGTATTGGGCCAGCACCGTAACTCTGTATATTGCTCTTGTCATGGTTGCCTCCTTATAGACTTGAAAGTAAATGGTATAATTGATGGCTAAGAAAAACTGTTTCCCAGTAACAACAGTGTTCATCCTGTTAAAGCAAAGGTAAGATGTATGTATAGCATCAGTAAAAAAAAGTATAATAAAGTACTGAAAACAGTAATTTTAGTCCAGATGCTACAAAGAGCTATTCAATTATTTTGGCACATCAAACAAATGTTGATTTTTAAAATAGTCAAGGGTCTACTGATATTTGTTGCTTTGTAATGAACATTAGGAAAATAATATACACATTCCCAACCAGTACTCCACAGGTGAAGTGAGTATGTGGAGTAATTTATATGAGAGTTATCAGTGTGGTTTGCATGTCACACTAATCGAAACCTTGGTTTAGCACGAATGTGTGGGCTTCTGGAGAGAAGTTCAATTTTTGTTAAGCCAAAGTTTGGCTTATTGTGTCACCTGGGCTTGTGGTTAACCAGAGTTGGGATTCTGCTAGATTGGTAAAGAAAAAGTGATTTATATGCGTTGTATATGTGATATAACACTGTGCCACCTGGTTTTCCCTGCCAGATTTTTCTGTTTAAATTTACAACACGTTTAACTGAAATGCTTCTTTGATGTGTCTGACTCTAGATCCTGCGTTGGCTACAACTCGTGGTTAGTCTGGAGAGGTCTTGGTTTAACTCGTTCGGCTCTATTGCTGTGATATCAAGGTCACCCCATGCCGAAGCTTACTTCTCAGTCTCCCATGCAGTTAACTCCAGCAATGTGGCCACTTTGTGTGTGGCTCTGAAACTGTAACATCTGTGCCTGAGAAACTTTCCTTTTGTCCACACTGAACATTCTACACTGATGGTGGCGGCGTTGCTAAATACCTGTTAGTCACTCTCTTATCCAACTTCGTCATAAATACTGCGTGTTGGAACACAAGCAGAGTACCGTATTTTTCCGTCTATAAGATGCCCCCTTGTATAAGACACCCCTAATTTGGGGGGACTCAGATTTAAGAAAATGGGGGGGAGAAGTATCCGTGTATAAGGCGCCCCCTAATTTTTGAAATTATTTTTAAAGAAAAAAATCTAGTCTTATACATGGAAAAATATGGTAACTTGAGTGGAGAGATTGCTGTATTTGGTAGGAGGCCGTGGGATTTTGTCTTGATGTAATCTCTGTGCACAGTGCCGTGATGTGAATGAACCCTGTTGCTGGATTTTGTACAACACAAGATAGCTTATTTCCCCCAAGCAGAATTCATAAAGGTCCTTCCTAACCTAAGGAAGATGAGATGGGAAGTGAGGCAGGGACTGCCTTCTTTCTAGATCGTTGCTTATGTATGTGGCATCAAGGGCATGGCCAAGGCAGAGGAATAATGGAAGGCATTCAGTATCCCATGTGAAAACTGTAAATATTATGATTGGCACACGTGCACCGCAATCTTTGAGAGTTTCCTTTTTATTATATAAGATGATTTGCTGACGTGATAGCACCCTTGATCACGCTGCTTTTTGCAATTTGAATGAACACACCCTGTGATTCTCTAGCACTTTCTTACGAATGGAACTGACATGCCTTCACTTTGAAAAGAAGCTTTTCAGTGCTGCTGAGCTTTAAATATTAGTTATCCGTGTTATGAGGGAGTAGTCTTCCCATCTCTTGCTGGATGACTTTACAGAATGTGACAGGCAGAGGGGTGGAGCCGGAAACGTGTATTTCTGGTTAGAAAGCTTGTGACCACATCATCACAAGGCAGAATGTACTGAATGAAGCATGGGGAGGGAGTGGTGGGAAAAGATGGTTGACACTCTTGGCTTCTGCCACTGATTTTGTTGCATGGTCTTAGGCAAGTCCAGTAGCTGCTTCAACAGAAGCTGTAGGGTGCCTCTCACATAGCTTGGCTCTTGGATCATGGCTTGGATCTGTAGCTTGAAGATTCAAATCTGACCTTGTGGATCAGCCTGGAGGTTCACACACACAAAGAGACTTAGTGTCTATGGACTAGGGCTTATGTCTATTTATTTTGGAAGGACAGAAGGCAGAGGAGGGGATTGGGTGCGAGTCAAGCATCAGGGAGAAACAAGAATGCCTTCAGTGAGTAGAGTTGCCTGAGTTTGTAACTCTAAACTTTTTGATGGGGAAGCTGGGGGACAGGAGGGCTGTGACCAGGGCTGTTTGACAGAAAACAATATGGGGCAGAGGGGTTCAAGGTTAACCAGAGGTGTGCTTCTCCCCTTCTGTAGTATTTGCATTAGGACCAAACTAGGATTAAAAGGCTTTAAATGTGTTTGGTGAAGGTTTGTAAATCATGTTGTTGTTGTTTAGTCGTTTAGTCATGTCCGGCTCTTCGTGACCCCATGGACCATAGCACGGCAGGCACTCCTGTCTTCCACTGCCTCCCGCAGTTTGGTCAAACTTATGTTCGTAGCTTTGAGAACACTGTCCAGCCATCTCGTCCTCTGTCGTCTCCTTCTCCTTGTGTCCTCAACCTTTCCCAACATCAGGGTCTTTTCCAGGGAGTCCTCTCTTCTCATGAGGCGGCCAAAGTTTTGGAGCCTCAGCTTCAGGATCTGTCCTTCCAATGAGCACTCAGGGCTGATTTCCTTCAGAATGGATAGGTTTGATCTTCTTGCAGTCCATGGGACTCTCAAGAGTCTCCCCCAGCACCATAATTCAAAAGCATCAATTGTTCAGTGAAAAATCATAGCTTTGAAGCAATTCTGATTAGGTATAACCACAGTTGGCTCTGTCGCAGCAAACTGTGAAGGAGGAGACAATATATGAGAGGAGGCAGCAAACCAGCATGTGGTGTATTCGAGTCTCAAGACTGGAAAAATAAGACAGTATGTGACATAGAGGATGATAACATGAGGCTGTATTGAGGTTGATGTGAATATAGCCACTGAATTTCTATGGTTGTATTGTTTCCTGTCCAATCAGCTCTCTCTTTTTAGTATAAGTTAAGCTAAATGACTAGGCATTCACTTAGCTATGAAGCACACTAGGTGGGTGACCTTATCACAGACTAACCTCACAGGGTTGTTGTGAGGATGAAGTATAGGCAAACCACATACTCAAGCTCCCTGGAGGAAAAGCAGTATATAAGGAGGTGTTTATACACACTGTAAAAGAAAAAGTCTATTAAAAAAATGAGGACGTGCACTCGGAAGTGTGGGATAACAATAACTCAAAGTGAAGATTTATAAACTATGCAAACAAATTGGAATGAATGCTCAATAAACAGCAGATGTATCACCTTGAGGCAAACTTTGCACAAATTTCACATGAACCAATGAATGTTACGATTTGTAAATGCCACCTGTCCATCATACTCTTACCCCCTCAGTTGCCCTTTAATATGATTTTGAAGCTTAGTTGGGGTGTAGTCAATATTGTCTTTTGTAACAGGTGTAGAATTTCTGGACATGCCCTAAATTCCAGACTCTGCAAGTTGCAAAACACACTACAGTCGGCTTAATCCCCCACTAGTGCCCTATGTATCAACCTCTGTTTTCAAACAGCTGCAGTTTTCATCTGGGCCTCAAATTTCTGAAAGACCACTTTCTTCCATACAGACCCTTTGGAGTATTACGATCAGCAGAGGAAGCTCACTTGGTAGTTCCACCACTCTCAGAAATTGTGCGTGGCGGCCTGGGAGAGGGCCTTTTTGGTGGCCAGCATGAAGTTTTGGAATTCCCTCCCCACAGAGGTGTATCTGACACATTCTTTGTGTAGTTTCCATTGTATGCTGAAGATGCACCTCTTTACCTTGACCTCTGGTATGTGACCTGAGATATATATTTTTAGGATCCACCCTATTATTGTGACTATGATTTGTTTTTAATTGTTTTTAATATTGTATTTTTAAATTGCTGTAATCCGCCCTGGAACCTTATGGTGACGGGTGGGTAAGAAATCAGACATACCGGTACGTTGTTGCTGTTAATTTTATATCAATGGCACCAGAACAGCTGGCCTCTTTCAGTGAGCTCTCCTATATGTGTGTAGGGATGAGGCATGGGGAAGGAAGTCATTTCAGTGCACACTTAAATGTGAATCTAGTTGGTTAGAGTGTGATGCTGATTACATCAAGGTTTCAGGTTTGATTCCTGTATGGGACGAGCTGTGTGTTCTTGTATTGCAGGGGTTTGGACTGATGGTCCTTTCCAACTCTACAATTCCACGATTCTACCTAATTTAAATTTCCCTCAAACAAAAGTGAACCAAAAGCCAACTTTCTTTCAAAAGATGCAGAATTTTGCAATATGGTTCGCAACTACAGAATGCATATATTATGGGGAAATGTACATGAAAATGCTCACAATAGTGAAAATAACATTAAAAATACATTCTGTTAGGTAAAATTGCTTACAGAAGTGTGCACGTTGGGCAAAATGTGCAATAAAATGCTAATGAATACTTCTAAGATATTTTTTTAATAAAGAAAAACACAGTCAGGTGTGGAAATGTGATGGACTGAACTTAAGACTGGAAAAATGAAAGTCTTAAACGGGCAGATTTCTCCATCCCTAGTAGGGGTTAAAGACACCTGCTTAGATTTCCTGCAAGACTCATCCCACACCACTCATTGTGCACTATAGCATTAAATCAGGAATGTGGGAAGGGGCTTTTCTAAAAGACCCCTGTCCTACCATGTGTGTGTGGCCTGTCCCTTTAAGGTATTCTCCTTCACACAAGGAATGTGAGGTATGTGCCAGGTAGGGAATGCACACCCTGGCCTCTGCCCTAAGTAAATAGGCACCGTTGCCCATAGAGCCTGTGACAACCTTGCATTATTTAAAGTTAATCTGTGACTTTCCAGCGTTGCTGGTTTATAGGCAGAGTCAGCATTAGTAGTAATAATAAAGGGATATGATATTGTGAAATGTCATCCTTTGCTCGCCTTGTCATTCTGAAGGAATGTGCTCCTGTGCAAAGAAAGCTGGTCCTTTAATGTAGTGCATTTCATGCAGGCAGGTCTTCTGTTGTCCTGAGGCTGAACTTCTATAGGCTGGGAGAAACATAGAGCCTTTCTTTCATTACAAGGATTACATCCGGTCATAGGGATAGATTCAATGAAATAGCTGCGCTAGTGGGAGCCAAAGCAATGAGCTCCACTGGTGCAACAGGGCTTTCTTCCTCCACTCGCACCCCCATCCCAGTCAGCCGAGGGGGGGGGGCATGGCATTGGGAGAACCCTTAAAACAGCATGCAGTGGTGGATGAAGATAGGAGTGTATTCTGCCTGGCAAGCAAAATGTCTACAGTTTGGTGAAGCATTGGTCTCGGCTAATGTCTTCTCTCTTGACTGAGAGAGGTAACTCGAAAAGGTCTTTCCAAATGTTTAAGGCACACAAGCTAGAAACTGTGGAGTCTTAAACTCCAAGATGAGAACTCATTTCAGAGGCAGCTACTGTGGGGACTCCAGCAGAGTCTCCAACAATCCAGAGTAAGATTCCGTCTCTATAGCCATATATATGTGGGCATGAGCCATTTCTGCAGGTGCTTGTTGGGGTTTGAAAACATGCAGCAAGCCTTAACCAGCAAAGAACAGGAGGGGATGTGCTGGAAGGGGCAGGACTTGCCAGTCTCTCCGCCACGCCACGCCCCCCCCGGCTCCTCTGATTACAGAAGGAAAGAGAACACCTTAAAAAGGCTTGTGATTGATCCAATTCTGAACTGAAACAGCAACAAGAGTGTATAAAAATCTGCTAAAAAGCAGAAAGAGAAACTGATTTTGTCAACATGGCCATTTCCAAATTTGTAACAGCAATGGATGTGGGATTTGTAACAGCAATGGATGTGCAAGAAATGCAATAAGAAAAACCTTACAAAAGAGCAAATTGCTTTTAATAGCTATTCTTGCTGTATGACTCTTGTTTTGTTCCAGCTAGTCTTTTTATACTTTGTTTACCTGTTAGTTTTTTAACATTGTGAGTCACTTTTTGTGAAATATGTGACATGACTTATAAATACTTACTATGTAGTTTGGAAAAATATTTGTTCACTGTGTATTTGGACACCTTTTAAAGATATTGTAACCACATTTTGCGTAATGATTTCTGAGATCAAAGAGCAGGTTTTCATCTGTGTTCAAGTACATTTCAATAGCATTTTGAATCAAGATGGTGGACCGAACTGATTTTTTAACTACTGATTTCAAAACTTTTCGTATGCTAGTTTTATATTGGTGATCACTTTAGGGGTTAATGTGGACATGGGCCAACTTCTCCATGTGCGTGCTTGTGTGTCGTCATCCACACATGAGTGCTTTCAAAACATCTTACTATTTTCTGTCTGCACTGGTAGGTGGCGTTTGATTGGATGTATTCACAATATTGTGTTGGTGTTCACTGCCCTTAATTAGTACTTCCTAACTCATCATAGGGGATACAGGTGGCGCTGTGGGTTAAACCACAGAGCCTAGGGCTTGCTGATCAGAAGGTCGGCGGTTCGAATCCCTGTGATGGGGTGAGCTCCCGTTGCTTGGTCCCAGCTCCTGCCAACCTAGTAGTTTGAAAGCACATCAAAGTGCAAATAGATAAATAGGTACCGCTCCAAGCGGGAGGGTAAACAGCGTTTCCGTGTGCTGCTCTGGTTTGCCAGAAGCGGCTTTGTCATGCTGGCCACATGACCTGGAAGCTATACGCCGGCTCCCTCGGCCAATAACGCAAGATGAGCGCCGCAACCCCAGAGTCGGTCACGACTGGACCTAATGGTCAGGGGTCCCTTTACCTTTACCTTTAACTCATCATAGGTTCTGGAAACCTGAGGTCCATTATGGGCATGTATGTAGGTATTTACTCACCCATGCACATACTTCATAAATTTCTGAAATACAAGTTGTCCAGTGTTCCAAATTTGCACAAAGGACACTATTTTTTTTTATGTATGTGTTGCTTCAAGCCAGGAAACCTGAAGTCTGTTGTGGATATTTGCACAGATATTTGTTACCTGTGCATGTGCACGTTTTTGTATACAGGCTTTCTGATGTACCAGATGTGCACAAAGCAGTGAATGCCATCACCGCCCCTCCAATAATGTGTGTGGCTCCAAGTCAAGCAAGGATTTGGAGACAGTGGCATGAAAGACTGTCACTTGCTTGCCTCTATTTCCTTTCCCACCTCTTGTACCTGAAAGGACAAGTTTTATTTTTAATGCAGCTGTTTCAAGCAAAAGCACTTCTGGCCAAAAGAACTTGTTGTTGTTGTTTTATTAAAAAAAACCCTGTTAAAATGTGAATGTGCCTTCAGCAGCTTTTCTTTGGGCAGATGGAAACAAAATGGAAGTAGGAAGTGTGGCAGGCGGCACCCAGTGAAATGTCACCCGTCATGTAAAACAACCTGCCCACACAATGCACTTCATTGGATTCACAGTCTGGTCACAAACTATTTTATCTTGGATTTTCTTCCTTTACTGGATTATCCATGGCTTAGGAAAATTCAAATTTAGTGGGAAAAGGTATGGATAAGGAGGGATCATATAGATAAGGAGGCATCATATAGACAATGCAAAAAGAAGAATAATTAGAGACACAATGAGCTGCAAATCCACATTAAACACTGGTGTGGACCAATCCTTAGCATTCCCAAGCAATGCTGGGCACAAGGTTGCTAGTAATAAATAATAATTCTCCCCAGAGTATTTATTTTTATTTATTCCTGAAAGGTGGGGTGAGCGAGAGCTATGCATAGAGAGAAGTGGGTTTAAAATGGCTGCAACTTTTATCAGTTATGCGCAAAACATTGCCAACCTTGATTTTTTTTTTAAAAAAAATCCATTATGTTAAAAGTACAGTGTATAGGAATTTTAACTTGCTGCAGTTGTAAGGTGTTTAATTTTGTTTGTTTGCTTTATTTGCTGATTCTTTTTGTATTTTTGTATTAGTATTGTTGATTTTGATTCGCTACCCTTCAACAACAGGTCTAACAAACATACCCCAGTATCCTCTTCTTCTTAGCTTCTCCTGATTTTTCCTGCTGCTCTTGGAGGGGCCCCTCTTGAGTCCCAGGCTTGGGTATCAATATTTTTTTCCTCCAATTGCTTAGCAACAGTGATGAAGTGCCCTTAGCAACAGTGCTGCCTGCTCTAATTTTCTTCATAAATGTCTGATTGACATACTTATGCTAAAAAAGGATGAAAGCTGGGGTGGGAGTGGGGGTTGGCCAACCACAAACTCCTACCCCTTCTACCTGTTTGTTGGCGTCCCTGAGGACACTGCTTCTGAGAATTGATTGATTATTATAGCAATGTGTCATGGTGAAGGGAAAGTACCACTAAGTCAAGTGTATTGACTTTATTGGATCCCAAGGCTTGCGAATTTGGGCATTGCTTTATATCTTGTTGTAAGATGCCATGTGTGTAGAAGCAGCAAGGTATAAATGAGTTCAAATCCTTGAAGAATGATATTCATATGCAGCAACTGGTAGGATTTCTGCAGCAGTAATCTGTTTTTGAGTATGTTCTGAAGCTGTGATATATGTTTATGGTTTCTTCTTTTGTTTCCTCTCCAGAATTCTTCGGTCATACTTACAGCTCTCTTGCCTGACTAGTGATATGCCTAAAAAGGATTTGTGGTTAGGGACAGCTGACCCAGAACCCAGAGCAATTGTTCACAGCGCAGGAAGTTGTGACAGTATGATCAGTAATGACTCCAGCTTGTCCGAAAAGGTAATTTAATTTAATTTTAATTTAACTTTTTTATGTTCCACATAATTTCAAAAGGTTTGAACAGGTTTAGAGGCCTAAATAATATATCCAACTGCTAAAACATTTAAGAAGTATAAAAGATAAAGCACCATCTTAAACATGGGCTAAAGTTTTCAACTAAAAATAAAAGAAAATCTGAAATTACCTGCAAGCTAGGGCTTTGTATTGTAGGGATGGGGAACCTGTAGTTCCTCTGGTGTTGTTGCAATACAACTACCATAATCTCTGATATGCTGAATTAGGTTGAAGGGGGAGTTGGAGTACAAAAGGATGGAGGGGGCCCACAGCTTCCCCATCCCTGATACACAGGGATAAACATCTTGTTTGGGGCAACTAATTTTTGAGGCACGTGTTTGACTTGATTGTCACTTAGGTCACATCTGGACTTCCCTGTGTGCTGTGTTTCTAGGCACAGGTCTGCGCTTTCATGCTCAGTAACCAAGTCCTTTTCTATTTCCCCCAGCACTTGTGAAAACCTGTTATTTACTGCTGAATCAGAGCAAATTGCCGTTTGTTTCACTAAAGTTTAATACAGCTTAACTCCAAGTTTAGCACTGTCATTCTGTAACCTGTGGGGTGGAGTGGATTTCTGTCCAGTGCCTGCATGGGTATCTTTATCATCTGCTTACAGTGTCTGCATCATGGACACACGATGAGACCAGGAAAACTATTTCCTGTCTGACTTGAAGCTTACTAGATGTTTGCTAACTGTAATTTGTAGAGATTTACTAACCACAAATTACAGTTCTGAATTGAACTTCCATTCCTTCTGTTGCACACTAGAGATGAACTTGTGCATTTAATTAATAACAATGAGCAGGGTAGTTCAATTATTGTGTGGCCTCTACCTTGTCATCGTAATAAACCTGTACCTTGCAAAAACTCCCACATGGCCTCATCCTAGAAGAAGCAAGGGAAGCCTAATATGTGGTCAATACCACAGCACTCCAACTCTTCCTACGTCAGATTTTTTATCTTATTACCATTTGGGTATATCAGTTGGGACATTGACATTAATTGACAGTTTGGAACTCAACTTGGAACTCAACATGGAATATCTATGCTTGAAAATTACTGAAAGCAAACAAATCCTGTGAATTTTGGAATCTGGTGGATGTAATTTATGCATTCATTTTGGCCATTGGGCCATTGAACCAAATATCTTGTGGCTACGTTCAGTCTTTCTCTCTGAAGTCATTGAGAATGGGAGTGGTAGTTGCAGAAAATTATTTTGATAAAATAATAATAATAATAATTAATAATAAATTATTTATACCCCGCCCATCTGGCTGGGTTTCCCCAGCCACTCTGGGCAGCTTCCAACAAAATGTTAAAATACAATAGTCCTTCACATATTAAAAGCTTCCCTAAACAGGGCTGCCTTCAGATGTCTCCTAAAAGTCTGGTAAGGTAGTTGTTTTTTCCTTTGACATCTGGTGGGAAGGTTTTCCACAGGCCGGGCGCCACTACCGAGAAGGCCCTCTGCCTGGTTCCCTGTAACCTCACTTCTTGCAGTGAGGGAACAACCAGAAGGTCCTCAGCGCTGGATCTCAGTGTACGGGCTGAAGGCACCACATTGAGCCGCATGAAATGGAAGTCCATCAACCTCACCAAGACACATGGACAAATTTTGCTTCGACTCAGACCAACACGGCTACCTACCTGTAACTAGAACTATGGAAGGCACCACATTGAGCCACATGAAATGGAAGTCCATCAACCTCACCAAGACACATGGACAAATTTTGCTTTGACTCAGACCAACACGGTCTGAGGTGGGGGTGGAGACGCTCCTTCAGGTATACTGGACGGAGGCCATTTAGGGCTTTAAAGGTCTTTGAAATGTGCTCGGAAGCGTACTGGGAGCCAATGTAGGTCTTTCAAGATCGGTGTTATGTGGTCTCGGAGGAAGAACAAAAAAGGGAGAACAATAATGGTGGTGTTGACCTTGGTTATAAAGATCCTTTGTAGGCTGTACTGACAGACCAAATTCTTGCAACTTCACTGCAAAAATTAAGTCTTTAGGGAAGGTAATAAATCTGAGATGAGGATAATTCTTTTTGAGCTTTTATGTCTCCTTGTTCATGTTGCTCAGGGTGTTTTTGTTTTTTTGTCTTGAAGAGTGACAGTGGCTATGACTATCTATCAGTGGCGGAGAAAGAATGTCTTATGTTCCTTGAAGAAACACTAGATTCTCTGGATACTGAAGGAGACAGCGGAGTTTCTACTGATGAGGCAGAGACAGCTGAGTCTTCTAAGCATCCACGGACGTGGCCTATGAGAGATGTTCCTAAAGGTAAGCTGAGTTCTCTTGTGATTCTTTAACAGGAATGTTTCAGCTGAAGCACCATTCCTGGCCCAGTTTAGATGGTGGTGAGGAAACAAAGCACAGACTAGTTTCAGAACTGTAGAGTTCCGTGTGGAGAAAGTGTTTCACATGCATGTTCTATTAAGAGCACAAAATTTAGGGGTAGATCTAGTTGCTTGGATGCTAAAAAGCACACATTCATTTTAGCTCCTTTGAACAACTAAAAGTAGCCATAATGAGCTTGAGTTATCTCTTTAGGTTGGTAACTTAAAGTATTATGGTTCAAGGCAATGCACTTATGCTGTGGAAAAACCAAAGACATTTCCAAACCTCTAAATCCAGTTCCAGTTTGGTTACAAACACACATCCCCCCATAGAAACCAACCAACCAACCAACCAACCAACCAACCAACCAAAAAACATATTCTCTGTTACTCCTTGAGACTGTCTCTTTTGCTGCTTTTAATCTAATAAATACCATGCATGGGATTTCTTAAAATATCACTTTGATACAGTTAGTATTTTGTGTTTAATTCATCCTTTTGTGGTAAGGCAAATAAGGACTTGGGTTTGCTCTTCTTCTCTTTCTTTTTGTTGAGGTTTTGTAGTAGTAAGATTGTAAGAACAATACTTACGTCTCCTTCTTTTGTTTCTTTCTATCCCCACACCCAATACTGTAGAGCTGGATCATGAAAATCTAGGAAAGCGCAACAAAATTGAACCAAAGAGCAAAAAATGTCTTTCTGGCTCTGTACCTGTTGTCACCCCAAATCCAGGGCATCATGTCTTTCCAAGGAACATCAGTGTAAAAAGTGCCCCCAAGGTTTCCCTTGCTGAAGCAACAGGGCCTAATGTTGCTGATTCTCTGAAATGCCAGACTTCATGGGGGTCTCCTAAGCACGAGCCAGCGGACATATCAAATGACAAGCCTAAAATGAGCACCCAGTTAAGGCCATCTAACTTGGAATCTATAGTCATCCCACCCCCTGAACCTTTTCAGGACCAGCGGAGGAGTCATCCTAGAATGGGGCAAGAGCTAAGTGGGACATCTCACTATGAAAGTAGGAGGAATGTTGATGTAGTGGAGGGATATGAAGCTGCAGCTACCCAAGCAGAACTTTCACTAGATAAGATGGGGGTAGCAATTGGGAAAGAAGCCATTCTGAAACCTCTCTCACCTAAAAGTAGCAATAAAATTTCTGAACAAATTACTGTTGCTCCAGAAAATTATCAAAAACCTACACTGGAAGAACCTGCCCTAGATCCCAACTTCAAGCAAGGTCCTCCCACTGCCCCCAAACCCAGGAAACTGCCACCCAATATTATCCTTAAAACCAGCAAAGGTAATGCTGTGTCACTCAATGTGGATCCCAGTCACAAGATAAAGGTTCTGGCTCCATCAAACGGCAGGCCCAGAGCTGCAACTGGTGATTTTTCCATGGAAAAAGTTCATTCAATCCAAAATGAACAGGGGAGAGCCAGGAGGGAAGCTCTTAAGAAACTGGGTCTCCCTCTAGACCAAGAAAAAGATCCTGATGATCATGTGATCAAAACCACATCTTACTCAATTCCAAGAGAAACTCCCAGGACAAGCAGCAGGGAGAATGTAAATATGGATAATGTCACCTCTGATAACAAATCTGATGAACAGCATAACCAGGTTGGTGGGAAAGAAATCTACCCAGTGGATATCAACCTTGCAGCTGTCAAACAGGTCAATGTCAAATCCAAAACCCTGGAGCGTTCAGGTGTCGGTTTGAGCAGTTGCATCTCTTCTGGGAGCGAGGACCAGAATATTAAGAACAGTGGTTCACTTGGCAAAATGTCGTTTTTTGACAAGATCACTCCAAACTTTCTTCGGAGTAGCCGGCCACGCCCAGCTTCCCTTGGCATGGGGAAAGACTTTGTTGATCTGAAGGAAAACAAAATGCATAATGCTGAGTTGGAGAAAAGTGACAAACGAAGATCTTATCCACTTCAGCCCTCCTCTAAGCTGCCCAGGCCACCGTGTGTCAGTGTAAAGATCACCCCTAAGGGGGCCACAGAGGAGCATAGAAAGGAGGCTTTGAAAAAACTTGGTCTATTGAAGGAGTAAGCCAAATCATTTGATCAGTAGGAAAACTGTGTGTTCAGTTGTGGATAATGAGTATACTTGCTTGCTGCTTCCGCTTCTTCAGCTAAAATGGGAGGAATTGCAGCATAGGATGAAGGTCTTGTCTAGTATGTAGACATTCTGGATGGATTAACCAGCACAGGCTTCAGCTGTCTGCATGAGAACTAGCACCTCTACTTATGTAGAGGTGGATTAATTCTGCCATTTATATCTGCCACCACCTTTATAGGATCTTAGGGTGTTGTATATAGTGTATAAAAGTATGATTATGTATGTATGTATGACTATGTAATAAGTATGTGGTTAACTGGGAGGGGTAACTCCCAAAGATCTAAGTTGTAATTACTATGCCAAAATGAACTCAGAGGTCTTGTAACATGACAACAGCCATACAGCTAAAAATCTTTAGTTAAGATTGAGTTGCAATAATGTTTTTTGGTTCCTTTTTAAAACTCTGGGCCTGATAATCTGCTGCACACGGTGTAGCTGGTGGAATCAGGAGGCCTGTTTATATCCACTGAAATGACGCATGCGCTAGATATTTAATAAACTGGCAAGAATGCATCGGATATGAATCTTAAGTGTCAAGTTCATGAATGATAAGAAGTACTTGCCAATTCACCTCCAACATGTCTTCAAAATGGCTGGCTAGAATTTGATTAAAAGCAAATGAATACTAGAACTAGAATTGATCTGGTCGATGGTAGTTTGTTGTACCTGCTTATGTGAACAAATTACTGTTGTATGCTCATTTAAAATAATGCAGTATTCTAGTATGAAAATTGCAGTAAAATTGAAAAATAAACCATTTTATATGGAGGGAACTTTGGATTTTATTTGGTTATTAAAAACATGTTAAAATAGTAAAGTGGAGTAGGGAGAACTGGTCTGTGGGAAAGACAAAACCTTGAAAGTGTTCTAGATGAAGTTGCATGAAGAGATTAACAGCATACTTGTACTCTAAAAGTTATTCTGTGGCTAACTGATTTAAAGTCTGATCTGTAACTTGGATTTTACTGCTTGTTCTCTCCCTGCAACCTGCTACCACCTCTGCCTCAGGGTTTTAAACTGTAGAACCATAGACTCCATGAACAGATTTCTCCTCACCTACATTTGTCAAACTGGTGATGCTACAAGACTATAGGCATTAGCAGTCTCCTCAAAACCAATTCGCATGACCTAGGGCTTCCACTTTGCAGCAGGGAGCTAAATTTATGTCCATCTCAATATACCTCTGAACTGCAAGTTGGCAAGACCTCACTCAACCAACTTTGAATAAATACCAAGACATGTGAAGAAAGGAAAATGGCTAGTCTGAACATATGACAAAGTCAACTTGTTAAAATCACTTCAAAAATATGGGTGAAATGTTTTTATAACTGACTCATGGGGGATGGGGTTAGAGGCAATTCCTGACAGGAACTTGCCTGGGGCATTCTCCTATAGGCTTCAAATCTACATTTTAGCACTCAGTCCTAATAGTATCCCGAATGTCAACTCAAAATTACTTGTGTTCCCAGGATACTAATTTAACTTATGTCAATTTTAATGGTTGGGTGAACGTTTGTATTGGACTTTGATGCCTTCCTGTTGTTGTTTTTAAAGTGCAAATTTTCTCATGCCAATTTGTTTCTGACATTAAAGGAAGTAAAAATCCATTTTAGAGTGGAACTTTGGGTGTGGCTCCTGTTAAATAGCTGACACCAAAATCCTTAACTAAACATGTAGAAAGAAGTCTTGTTGATTTTGATAATGCAACTAATTCCTGCTTACATAACTTTTTTTTTTTTGCTTGGAGTGTAAGCTGGAGCTTTTGTTTCATTTGGCCTTCTATAAATTTTGCAATTGACTATTACACTTAACCAGAACTGATATTTGCTATTATATTGGCAAAACCATCCAAATGTTCCCACCCCCCCAAAAAAAAATTACGACAGGCTGGAAGGGTTTTTGAATTGAATAGATGTATCCATCTGCTCAGCTGAGCTGGCCTCTTGTCATCTGCTATAGATGGAGTCCAAAAAGCACTCCAGCATCCACCTCCCCCTTAGGTCGACTGAATGTGCAAGTGGGTGGGAGGCTCACAAGCAGAAAGCCCCGAAATGGGGTTCTGAGGGCAGGGAGAGGGAAGACCAAGACACCTTTGGATCTCCTACAATCCTGAGTAGTCTCACTGCCATCACCCAGTGGCATTGCAGCTGGCACAGGGATCAGATCCAATTGCCCACTCCCCTTCCCCAGCTCCTGCAATGGCCTATTTGAGCAGCTGGGTTAAAGATGCCAGCAGTGGGTGAGGTTTTTGATTGTGCCCTGACTTTGGAAGTTTGTTCATCACATTTGTGTGCTAATAAAAGAACTATGTTTATAATCGCCCAATTCAAAGTCATGTATGCAAGGTGCCACATATCCTTTGCACAAAGACTGGTAGTGGCTTGCTGGTGTTTACAATGCTAATTTAAACCAATTATTGTTATGGTTCCAGTAAAGTATATTCTAGCTCTTACATATGCATAGTTCTGCCATTAAACTACCTTAAGTAACTTCAAAAGTACTATGACACTACAGCTGATTAAAAATTGCAGAACATCTTTAATAATCATATTGGAAATGTCATAGTTGAAAATAAATAGCAGATGAACTTGCAAAGGTAAATGAATGTTAATAATAACCAGACGATTAATCAGTAGCATACAGACACATATGCAGTTGGACCAAAGGAAGCTGCCCTATTTGCAGTCAACCCTTAGGGCCTTCTAGCTCAGTATGTCCTACAGGAATTCCCCAGGTTTTCAGGTGGGGATCTTTCATGGCCCTAACAGGGAATGTGCACTGGTCCCTGCCAAAGGGGAAGTGTCTCTAAAATGCATCAGTTTTGTGTGTTCAGACCCAGAGACGTCCCCCCCCCCCAAATAAATTCACACTTCACTCAAATTTTGGTTTGGTTTTTGGCAGAATTTAGGCCACAACTTTATTGATTACAGAAAGTAAGTGGTTGCATAGGCTCTGGTTCGACTAGCTCCACACCAGCCTCCAAGCAGAACAGTGGCGAAACTCAGCAATTTGCTCAGAGAGGGAACTCTCGGAGATGCCCAAAAGCAATCAACTAGACAGAACAGCCCAGTATCGCAAGACACAATACCCAATAAAATTAAAGGCCCCAAAGCTGCAGCCGCAGCCGGGACAGAGAACAAAAAGCCGCTGCGCAAAAGCCCACTAGAAAATTAAGTGGGCAGCGGCAAGCTCCACAGACCGGGAGCGCTCAAGGGGCCGAAGCCCCGTGGGATGAAAGCCCCTCTAGGGGGAAGGGAAAGCAAGGAAAGGAAGGGAATTAACCAAGGAAGGAAGAAAACAACTGGAAGAGTCAAGGGAAATCACCAGGACGATCCGTCAAAGGTACATCACTCTCTCTTTCGGCTGCACAGAGGACACGCTGTTGCTGTTCCAAATGCATGCACCGAAAAAGGAAGCTCTGGGTCACATGCATGGGTCCCTCGATCCGTTTGGACTGCACCCCATTGGCCAGATTAAACCCAACATTGAGGGACCTACCAGGGGATACACAGGGGATCGGTCTCCAGGTCTCACGGCAACATGTGCCCTCTTTGAGGGAGGACACAATATGCCTGTTCCACACACACATTTCCCTGCTATAGTAGCCTCTTAAGCTGTGAGCGGTGCTCCCCCTAGTTTAAGAGATTGCAGGGGCGATGAGGCAAGTAATGCATGGGTAGATGGCTGATTCTATTCACAGACATGCATATCTCTAAAATGAATCTGGTGATGAAGTTTGGGAAAGTTATTTGTTTCTCTTCCACATGAATGCCATACTTTCGTATTTAGTGGTGGAAAAGGCAGATGGAGAATGATGGATCAGCTTTGCAAGCAGCGACAGCTCCTTAATCCTGGAGTTTGTATCCTGACAGGCCCATGCATGTGGCTTTCTACTACAAGGGATCTATTTAATGTGGCAGGCTTTGTTCTTGGCACAGCTGTGATGTTATGCAACACAAGCCTAGTACAAGGCCGTTGGAAAGTATGTAACATGCTCAGGGTTCAGGCTGTGCCGAAAAGTTCTGAACGCAATATTTAACAGTCCGTAGAGGCTTGGGCCTCATTCATTTTAAATACTGTATGCAAGTCAAATCAAAATTTCAACAAGCCTGGAACTGGTGAGATTTTAAAAGCAGGTTCTTTAGGTTTTATGCAGTTTTGCATTCTTAGTATGTTGATTGACCTTATTTGCTTTGATTACTGTAATACTTTAAATGTTTATGATAAACCCCTTCTGACATTGCCATTTCACACAATGCAGTCAGTACTGGTTCAAAGTTCAAGTTCACAAATTGCAAGAGCATGGGATGTGCAATATGTTTAAAAAAATTCTGCTTTTAACTTTTTATTGTTTTATATTGTTGCAAACCACTGTGGTATATTTTTTATAATACAGCAGTATATATTTTTTATTATTATTAATAAATAACATTCCAACCACCCTGGGTTGGATTAAGCTTTTAGAGGCCCTGGCACTGCAAAGAGTATGGTGCCACTCATATGTTATTAAAAATAAATACTAAACTGTAAAATAAAACAGTAGGGAAGTCGAACAATTCTGGTTATTCCCATGATGTGGGTTTTTTTTTGGGGGGGGGGATATCCAATGTCAAATTCTTTAGAATTCCTCCACCTTTTTTGTAGTTATTCTGCTTTGCTAGCGCCCAAAGTATGTTCTTAGTCTGCCTATTGGATGAACCAGCACGACAGCCATCCTTAGAGTGTATTTTAATCATCGGCCTCCTACCGCCACCCACAAATCTTCAGTCTATGAGAAGATGGTAGATTGTTAGGACTGTGAGGAATAAACATTTTTAAACTTAAGCAGCAAGTAACAATGACAAAATGAAAAGGAACTGCAGAGGGAGAAAAACTGTTTATATGTGCACTCCCTCCCCCCCCCCCATGTAGTATGCACACTTGCCCAGTTTGCAAATCTTCCTTCGGGTCTATAATTCTCTTGGAAGGATATTACAAAATATTTTGACTTCTGAGAAAATGGGGAAATGCAATTCTTCACCCATTTAGTTTATTTGTTGATACTGACGTGAGGGGTTCAGCCTGATAGTTGTGAACAAGTAGTCAGTAAGTTTACAAAAGAATATTTGTGTCTAGTGTATTAATAGCTGGATTTGTTGTTACTTTGTTTCATGAGTGGACAATTTGCCTGCAGGGATTTGATCTCAGACAGGTGCTCTGCAGGTGGTAGGTGTGAGAAATAGCCAGTATTTGCAGTTTGAACTTCGACAGAAAAAGTGACAAAAGCAAGTTTCCAACTGGAATTAGTTGGAAAATATTACAGTTCCTGTGTGGAGTTATTACCAAACCATACTTATTTTTTCCCCGCCCCAGATGTAGTGAAGACACACAAATGTATCCACCTTATCAAAAGCAATTCTGTACCGTTTTCTGACCATGTGTATATACAGTTAGGAATAAAATACTGTATTTTATAGACTCTGTTGAAGTTGCTTTTGAGAATTATGCGATATTCAAGCGCATATTTTGAAAACAAGGGGTCCACAGAGCTTCGCCTTGTTATTCCTAGTTTCAAGTAGATTTAGGTGCACCTTGGGGCCATCCCTATTATTAGGCAGAGTGAGGCAATCTCCTCAGGTGACACAGGTACTGGGGAGGGGGCAGCAGCCTCCTAGGCCTTTCCTCCTGAGCTCTTTGGATTCCCCCTTCCTGTTGGGAATCACAGCTGTGTGTGTGTCACACAGCCTGTCATGCACACCTTAAACTAGCAGGGGCAACTCATGTGTAGTGGAGGGTGCTATTCCATTGCCGGTGTTGAAGTAAGATTGAGCCACCGAACCAGTGAGCTGCTGTACATGGAGTGGGGAATGGCAGGGGATTTTGTCATTTGCTTCAGGCAGCAAAATATCTTGGATTAGCCCTGATTTTCTGTGAATTGTAGTGTGTGTGTTTTATCCTTAAAGCTTACCATAAACATGTCTGCTTAATATATTTTGCTTTGTTTTCACAAACAGATTTATGCCAGCACATTTATCTGACATCCTCAGGATATCATTCCTGGGGTTTTCCTTTTGTTTGTTCTGTATTTCTCTCCAACATATCAAATCTGTTTGGAAGATATTTAATATCTATGTTCTGCCTTTCCAGTGGATGCTCAAGGAAGCTAACAAGGATTAAATACTTCATTTATTTTAAGGATGCATTCTCTAGTTCATATCACAGCTCAACTGAACACAATGGATGCCTTGTGCTTCACAGACCGCTGCAGCTGCATAGAGCTCATATAATTGGACACCCTTAATTCACTTACCAGACAGAGGTGATCATTATTTTGGGAAGATGGCTGGAGAACAAAATCAGGAAGCCACCAATAATAGGAGAAAGGAATGAGTATTTTTTGAGCCCAGTGCATGTTAGCATTCTTCTTCAGGAGTGCTCCTAAACAATTTCAACTGGTATATGCACAATTTGAATTTGTAAAATGCTTTGCAATCTCTGTTTTGTTCCCCCTTTGATAATATGCATTTAGGTACTGGATGTAAGCTACACCTGGCATTGCATTTTTCAAAGTTCTTTTTCTTCCCCCAAAATAGCTTCCTTACTTAGATTTTAAGGGGGTTTGTTTGAATAAAATTTGAGAACACTCCCATACATCAAAGGGTTAGGCCTGGTAAGAACATATTCATACAGGATTGGGAATAAGGTGTGTAGGCAGGTTGGCTCTGGGGGAAGTTACTCCCATTTGTTGGAGTAATATTTTTGAAATGAGCTGGCTTGATTTACAATTTGGAGTCTCCTCCCTTGTAAAGAGGAATTCATCCACCAACACACTTTATGGTGCTGGGCTGGGCTAGGCTGAGCTCAGCTTTAACCTGGTGCACATGTCTTATTTTACCTCACAACACTGGCCTGCAGAACCTTGTCATGTGGGTGGACAGAATTCCTGAACATTCACGTACCTAGTGATTCCTCAGTCTGAACCCTTGAAATTGTTCACATAGGTGCTGTCAGGTTGTTAGGCTGGACTGCAGATACCGAAAACAAACACGCCTTTGCCCACACACAAACTTGTTTAGACACCTCTTTGTGTTTTGGAACTCACAGTGTTGTGACAAAAGCCAGCATCATAGTTGGTTCTAGGCAGCTATAATTAATAGTGAAGGTTTATCATCTCAGTAAGTTTGCATATTCTTAATTGTTACTCCCACTTCTTCCCGCTTTTCAAATTACAAAAGAATGTAAAGGAATGTGGCATTTATTTAATTTCCACCTTTCTTTTGTGGAACTCGGACTATGTCTCACAACAGCTTTATGAGGGCTAGGCTAAGAGAATGTGACTTAATGGATGCACAGGTATTTGAATGTGAATTTTCCTGTTGCTTGGAAAGTTCATTTTAAAATGAAACTGTGTGTGTTTCATTTTAACACACACACACACACACACTTTTATTTCTATGCTGCCTTTCCATAGTTCAAAACATGCTCAAGGGGATTCTGCTGCTGAGGCAGTCACCTCACCTGGCCTCCTGGGTGGGCCAGCTCTGACAACACCATGCAAATAAGCTGCTAATGTGTACATAGCCTTAGACTTGTACAAAATAGCACTGCCACCCCTTTGTCTGTCAAGCTTCTATGTCTTTCACAGTGCATGGCAAAATAGTTTTTTCCCCCTTCACTTCACCTCCATACTTGAGCAGCTGTCAAAGGCACAGGAACTATTGCCAGGAGGGGAATAGCAACCCTAAGGTGTATGTGGGGGAGAGATCAGAGAAAACATGTCCCGACTAGCCACTCCCTTTATTTCAAGATTGGAGGTGATGGCTAGATTTTCTGCTGGTTTACATACCGTAGCTATTTATACATTACTCACATCTATATGTCCATTTCCTGGAATAATAAAATTTAGTCTTCAAGGAACCTCGTAAAGAAAAGGTGTAACGATGTATACATGAATGCACTGAACTAGAAACATATACACACCTTGGTTTAAAGTCCAAATATTTATTATTTTTTGTTGTTGTTTAGTCATGTCCGACTCTTCGTGACCCTATGGACCAGAGCACGGCAGGCATTCCTGTCTTCTTATTATTTGTAATCAGTCTGAAAAGAAGTGTTGATGGCGGAGTTAGCTAAAACATACTCCTTTTTTGGAAGGTTGAATATGTTTAGTATACAGAACAAATATGACAGGAACTGTGAACTAGAAATGCTAAATATTTCTGGGCAACCCCAAGGCCCCTGTCTCCCTTTTTATGGTTCTTTGTCTTTAAACCATACCATACTTCTACTTGTCCTGCTACATTTCCCTGGAGAAACCTGCTCTTTACCTCTGAATTGGAGCAATCACCAATCCGGGTTTCAGTGGAATGATGTTTGCTCCAATTCAGTGGGCTTTCGTGGGGAAAATGCTGGACAAACATTTGCTGCTCAAACTTTGTGCCTGGAAAGCATGGGACAGTTGAAAAAACAAACTGGCCCATTCAAATATCGATAAAAGACTTTTCTGGCTCATCCATCAACTACATTGCAAGTGAGACTGGGCCTTCAAGTCACCCTCTCACAGGTAATTCCAGTTAACAGAGGTGTCAAGCAAGGATGTACACTGGCACCCTTCCTATTTAATTGCTATATAAATAATCTCATCCCTGATATGGCACCCCCACCCTTGGGAATAATAAAGTGCCAATTCTGTTCTAAGCCGACGATTTAGTTTTGCTATCTCAGAATAAAAAAGGACTTAGAAGAATGGTAGTCAAATTTGGACAGCTGTGTTAAAAAGAGCATCTAAAAATTAACTATGATAAAACCAAGGTCACTCAGACCTGTGCTACCTAAGCATGGGACGAGTAGTGAATGAGCTCTATAATAATAATAATAATAATAATAATAATAATAATAATAATAATATATTATTATTATTATTATTATTATTATTATTATTATTATTATTTATACCCTGCCCATCTGGCTGGGTTTCCCCAGCCACTCTGGGCGGCTTCCAACAGAATATTAAAATACAGTAATCTGTTAAACATTAAAAGCTTCCCTAAACAGGGCTGCCTTCAGATGTCTTCTAAAAGTTTGGTAGTTGTTTTTCACTTTGACATCTGTGAGGGCATTCCACAGGGCGGGTGCCACTACTGAGAAGGCCTTCTGCCTTCTCTGTAACTTGGCTTTTCGCAGCAAGGGCCCTTGGCACTGGACCTCAGTGTCCGAGCAGAACGATGGGGGTGGACTGGACAGGCCCTTGGACTGGACAGTTCTTTAGACAGAGAATGCCTTCCAATAGAGGGCTGTCATCTGATAGCCCTTCAAATGCAGGACTCATCTGTGAAGTTGGACAGTGGAGCAGGCTATATAGTGAAACATAGTAAAACCGTTGTATCATACAGTACTTGCATGAGCTTTTAAGGGAAAGCAACATCAGGAATCTATCCTACCCATTTTAAAAAATAGACTTTACTAGTTTTAAAATATGTAGAAAAACAAGGGAGAAAATTGTCACCCCCGTATCAAAAAACAACTTAACCATCACATATAGGATTTTCCATACTGACTGAATTACATAAACTCCTTTCAAAACTTCATGTGTAAGGATTGTTAAAAATTGTTCCCTTTCTTTCTCTTCTCAGGATCAGAAATAGTTTCCGCTAATTGTTCTTTCATGGGACCTGTCAATGCTCTTGGAGACCATGTGAACTTCGTTGAATGTTAAACATCACTGCTTCTGTTTGTCCATTCATTTTCTCTGAATAAGTGTTTGCCTTTGCTTTGGAATATTCTTGAGTATTGCAAGTTTTAACAGCTCTGTCCTAAGGTCACATGTACATTTACAACTTGATTCTCTTACTACCTAGAAAGGAAGTATTTGTTAGAAGGGTGGAGTGCTTCTTTATAAGAGAAAGGACTACAGAGATTCCACAGTCGTTCCAGGTGCTTTTGTTTGTATGAACTAGGTCTTGTGCACTTGCATAGGAATAAATATGGGGCAAAGTGGAGGGTGCTATTCTTATGCCCCTTATACCAGGGTTGCTTCCAGATGACTTCTATATATTGAGTACTCATCCTGATTTGTTGGCGCAAATTTTGAAGGGTGGTTAGACAATAGTGGTTATTTATTGAGCATTCATTCTGATTTGTTTGAGTGGACATTCCTGGAGAGAGCATTTTCTTATCACTTATTGCAAAAAATGTTTGCTTTGGAGGGGCAGGGTAGCACCAAATCCACTCTAAGAGAGCCAGTGTGGTGTAGTGGTTAAGAGCGGTGGTCCATAGCTGCCAAGTTTTCCCTTTTCTCGTGAGGAAGCCTATTCAGCATAAGGGAATTTCCCTTAAAAAAGGGGATAACTTGGCAGCTATGGCGGTAGTCTCGTAATCTGGTGAACTGGGTTCACATCTCCGCTCCTCCACATGCAGCTACTGGGTGACCTTGGGGCTAGTCACACTTCTTTGAAGTCTCTCAGCCTCACTCACCTCACAGAGTGTTTGTTGTGGGGGAGGAGGGGAAAGGAGAATGTTAGCCGCTTTGAGACTCCTTAAAAGGTAAAGGGACCCCTGACCATTAGGTCCAGTCGTGACCGACTCTGGGGTTGCGGCGCTCATCTCGCGTTATTGGCCGAGGGAGCCGGCGTACAGCTGGCAAGCATGACAAAGCCACTTCTGGCGAACCAGAGCAGCACACGGAAATGCCGTTTACCTTCCTGTTGTAGCGGTACCTATTTATCTACTTGCACTTTGACGTGCTTTCGAACAGCTAGGTTGGCAGGAACTGGGACCGAGCAATGGGAGCTCACCCCGTGGTGGGGATTCGAACTGCTGACCTGATCGGCAAGCCCTAGGCTCTGTGGTTTAACCCACAGCTCCACCCACATCCTTAGGGTAGTGATGAAGCGGGATATCAAATTCCAAACTACTTCTTCTTCTTCTTCTTCTTCTTCTTCTTCTTCTTCTTCTTCTTCTTCTTCTTCTTCTTCTTCTTCTTCTTCTTCTTCCACAACCTGAATTTGCTGCTATGCGAATGGATCCCACCTGACAATAGCCATGGTCTGAAAATGCCCTAAGAACTGGCTCAGTAAGCCCTTTCCATAGTCTGTATTGGTGTTCATGGGTCAAATGCAATTTGAAATTTCAACTATATCTCCAGATCAAGCAGATCAACAAGCCAGGCCTGGTGGTACCAGTCAGCATGGTCAGCAATCAAAAATCCGCTGCCATGTCTTTGCTGCCACTGCTGACCTTCATCCTTCATCCGTGGTACCATTTCTGGTTCCTCTGTCTATGGCGTTGCACCATTCTCCTCACTCTCCTTGCTGTTTGCAGGGCGGTTCCTCCCATTTGCCCACTTTTAGAGTGTGGCGGAGCAGAGAAATAAGACAGAGGATCCGGTGTCCCCTGTCACGCTTTGCACGGGAAGAGGTGTGTGTTTGCAAACTTGAAGACAGCCCTGTATTAGCTCTTATCTTTCATGTCACTGCATTTCAGTTATCCTGGATCTGCCATCAGCAATGGAATGCTGTGTGTATTTAGCAGGGTGATAAATCTTGCCAAAGTCACCCATATATAGAAATCACAAGTCTGAACCAGTTTATTCCTGATGGTGCAGCAGTTACTCCCCACAGGGCACAGAGATCAAACTGACTGTTCACAGTCATACTTTATTCCTAAAAACAGCAACCTGATATTTCAGGATTACTTTTTCTGTTTCTATGCACAACATATAAAACAGGTACTGAAGATGTTCTGATTATACTTTATTTACAATGCACTCTCTTGTTACATTGATTTCAGGAGCTTGGTTTCCTTTGGGTCGGTTTCTACACATTGAAGAAGGTAAAAGGAGAACTGCCTGGTTGCTAAGAAGTGAGTAGATCATAGGATCATAGGGTTTCTGCTAAGAACAGTAGACCAAGATCACCTGGCCCATTTAGCTCAGACATTGACTGACAGTGGCTCTCCAGCATTTTGAATAGTGTTGCCTTTTCTCAGTGCTGCCTAGAGATGCCAGGGACTGAGCCCTAACTAGTACAGTGTAGACATGGAAAGTCAAAAATCATGCCACAGATCCGATCTCTAGTCATCTTTTGAATTTAGCAATGTTCACATAAATTTGCCTAGTGTCAAAATTGATGGCTGTCAGGTGCCACATTAAATGATTTTAATTTGGAGAGACTATAGAGATTTATTTGACTCCTTGCTGCTGCTGGAAAATACTGTTCTTGTATCTGTTAAATGTTTCTGTTTATTTCAACCATGTATGTTATCTCGAAAGGGGGCTTTAAAATGTTTTCAGTCAATAAAGATATAGGAAGTTCCTGATTTATGGCTATTGTTTCTGTTAATAACCAATCTGCAGATTTTGATATCCATTTTGTTTGTCAAGGTGCCTTTACCTGAGTTCCAAACAATGCATGTCAAACTTTAAAAAATAATAATCAGCAAAGGCAGACACAGACGTAAGCAACCAGTTGGATTGCAACAGCCCAATCCTTAAAGGGCATTGCTGACATAAACTCCATTATCTTCCACCTAAGGATTCTGAGTTACACAAGAGAAGTGTTTGAACAACAAAATAAAAAAACCTGCCTAGAGCCTACCTCTGTGAACAGAGCTAAACAGAGTTATGGAACAATGACATTGATGATTGCACATTGTGTCTGACTTTGCATTCCCTTTCCTCCAGCAGACTCTGTTTTGGGGCTTTGATTGGTCTGTTGAGTTGGCAAGTTAAAACTAGTGTGAGGAATGAGTAGCTGCAGGAAAGCCACAGCCACAAACTCTTCAAGCTGCAAATGAAATGATCAAACACTGTAGTCAGTGTAAGGGGAAGTAATATAAATGAGAGGTCAAAGACTTAGTGAATGTGTGCTAATATTACATATGAATTCATATCAGCTGTAAATCAGAACTAGCCAGATGCCCTCTCATCCCTTTGCCTTCATTCTCAGCTCAGTTCCACATTCCCTCCCATGTCTCTAGTTTCTGTATTTTAGCCAAATGATTGTTTCTTCCCCACTTGTGCTTCAGGACTCCCTGTTAAATCGTCTGATGATCCAAATAACTACCTGCCAGCTCATTCTACCACCAGTGGCAATCAAGGTCAGCATTTTCGCAACAGCTTTGTTGATAGAAAACACAAGGAAAAGCAAAACACAGCTCTGCCTCCAGATACCACATCTGCCTTGCAATGTACTGTTTACAGGTGTGATGGGAAACACCTAGCTACAGCCTTCAAGTTAAAAACAAACAAAAAACTATCAGGCTTTGCATGTAATCTGATAACCTGCTGGGCACCATCCAAAGCGAAGCATTTGGCGTGCTATGGTCCATGGGGTCACAAAGAGTTGGACACGACTAAACGACTAAACAACAACAACAAATTATTATTTGAGAGTGCTAAGCACGTGTGCATCCTCAGCAATTCTGTCGAGATATATGGGACTTAAATGTTCCTAATGATGGTTGGATCATGACCCTTGTCTTTGCCTTCTGGAACATGAATGGAGTGCTGCATCCCATTCTGGGTGCCACCAGGTTTTAAGAAGGGAACTTACAAACTACAGTGTGTGTCGAAAGGGGAGCAACCAGCATTATAAGATGTCTGGAAGAAATCTCAATGAGAAAGGGCTTGTTCTTTAGCCTTGAGAAAGGAAGGTCAAGAGGAGACATGATAGCTCTTTTCAAACATCTGAAGGGGTCTCATACAGAAGATGGAGCAGGCTTGTTTTCTTTTGCCCCAGGTAGCAGTACAAGAACCAATGGGTGGAAATGGCAAAGAAAAAGTTGTCATTAGGAGAAATCGTGGGACAAGCTGCCTTGGGAAGTGGTGGACTCTTCCTTGCTAGGCATTATGTCAGCAGAGGATGGATGGCCATTCAATGATGTTGTCATTTGTAAGATTCCTGCATCAAATGGGGTTGGAGTAGATTACCTCCCATGTTCCTTCGAACTCCTAAATTCTGTGGAGAAGAACATTGTGATGTTGCCTTGAATTATCTAAAAGAGCTAGAATGAGGTTTCATCTCCTGTGACCCTGTTGGTTACTCTGACCAGGAGCCCACAATGCCTTACATACTTTGGGGCACTGTATCTTTATCCACAGACACTGTTTACTAGTTTCTAGGCTCTGTTGTTTTTTAAAAAAATTCCCATCAATGTAGTTATGTAACCAACTGTTAGGTAATGGTGATTTCCAAGGAAACAACTTTGTGTCTAATGAGTACATTTTGCATCATCATTTACAGGATGCTTCTGGCAAAGTTGGCACTTCGTACAATGGTGCAGAAAAATTCAAGTAGCAACAGCCCTTATGGAAAACACTATGGTACTGTGGCTACTTCCCTGCAATTCTGAGACAACATGCTGGAAAGAATTTCCACAGGTTGTTGCTTAGCCGAGCAGCAATTAACAGCAGGTTCATAAAGCTATATTACTCTCTGAGTCTGTAGTGTTACTGTTCACCTCCATACACACCAACCAGGCTTGCACCCTCGGGAGGTCACCTGGTACTGCTAAGACAGCGGCTTGACTTTACCCCCAGAGGCACACTCCATTGTCTTTCAAGACAGACAGATGCCAGCAACTAAGTGTTACTGCAGAGAAGTCAATGCGTTTTAGGACTTCAAACAGCATGACAGGGAATAATTGTTAGGGAAAGAGATGACAAGAGGTATAGCAATGGAAATTACAGAATCATAGCATAGAAGGGGAGCTTGTAGACTAGCTTTTACAAAACGGGCACCCTCTAGATGCTGCTGGACTACAGTTCCCACCAGGGGAGTTGTAGTCCAACAACATCTGGGCGGCGTCAGGTTGGTGAAGGCTGTTGTTGATCATCTCCTCCTCAGTGCAAAAAATTCAGGATCACAGTATCAACAACAGAAAACTGTCTCACTTCTTCCTGAAAAAGTTATCATAAGGAAGAGCCCAGCCACGTCACTAGGTAATTAGTTGTATCAGTAAGCATTTTTCTTAATGTTCAGTTAGAGTCCTGTATCTTAAGCCCATTAGGTCCTGTTCTCTGTGAGCAGAAAACAAGTCTTTGTTGTCTTCTATGCGCTATTACCTTTCCCTGTCAAGGTTCTCTTTCCCAGGCAAACTGTACACATAGGAATCCCTCATAAGATTCTTTTCCTGTGATGCCGATAATCTTTGTTGCTCTTCTTGGAATCTATTGCAGTTTGTCTTAAGATACAGTACTTCAGATGAGGTCTGACTAGCACAGAATGAAATGGAACTATTACTTCTTGTGACTGAGAAACTATGCTCCTATTAATGCAGCCTAAAGTGGCATTCAGGGACACGGGTGGCGCTGTGGGTTAAACCACAGAGCCTAGGTAGGGCTTGCCAATCAGAAGGTCGGCAGTTCGAATTCCCATGAAGGGGTGAGCTCCTGTTGCTCGGTCCCTGCTCCTGCCAACCTACCGTGTTTCTCCTAAAATAAGACGTGCCTCTAAAATAAGCCATGGCACGATTTTCTCGAGGCAATAAAATAAAAGACATACCCCGAAAATAAGCCATACTGATAGGCGCAGTTTTGGAGGGCGCCAAGGAAGAGGCTAGGCTGGATGCGGCACCTCCCTTAAGATGGCCCTGGCTAGAGCTCCTGAGGGTGCCCCCCGCCACCATTGCCACCCCGCAAGCTCTTCGTCCCTCTGTTTAGTTACCGGTAGTTTAGTTTTTGCGCGCCTGCTGCGTTCAGAGTGCACGAGAGTTTTTATCTCCACCGAAGCGGGACCTCCCGCCCCTGCTCCCTCTTCCAAAACCTCCGAGCTGGGTCCGCAGCATGGTGGTAGCGGCGGAGACAGTGAGTGAGCCACCGCCCGCGCCCTCCGCTCCCTTGTCAGGAGGCTGCAAAGGTGGAGGGAACCGGAAGCCCCCAGTGCTGCCCCCAGTCCCGCTGCCGGGCCGGCCATGTGCAGCGCCCCAGGAACATGGCGGAGGCGGCGTGAATGAATCCAACCAATGGGGGCAGCAGCCGTGCAGCTGACAGGCGCGCAAGCCGCGTTGCCGGCGCGCCGAGGGGACGCGGGTCCTTTCCCTTTGGTGAGTGCCGGCCGGCGGCTCCCGGGCCCGAGGTTCTGCCTCATGCCCAGGCTTCCGAGGAGCCTTGCAAAGGGAGGAGGCCATTGCCTCCTCCTCCTCTTCCCCCTTTGCTGCCACCGCCTCCTCTCCTCGCTGCAGCGTCTATCGGGTCCTGCACGCTGAAGCGCAGACAGTGCAAGAGGAAGTGGCGGCCGTGGCATAGCAGTTGCCGCCCGCCTTCCGGAGAGCGTGTGTGTGCAGACAGGGACGTGGTTGGCTGCCCGGTGGGTGCCGGCAGCTTGCTCGACCAGAAACCCGCTCTGTTCTGCAAGCCGGGTTTGGCTGAGGAGTGAAGCAGCTCTCCCATCCCGATGGCTCTAGTTGTGTCCGTCCCACCGCACCGCACCGTTTGTGTTGCTGCACCGTCCCTCTCCGTGCAGTTTGGTGCTGAGCGCGCGCGCGCTCCGCCCCCCCCCCGTTATTTTAGTTTTTGCGCGCCTGCCACATTCAGAGAGCGTGAGAGAGTTTATCTCCACCGAAGCAGGATCCCCCTCCCTCGTCCGAAACCTTTCATGTCCACGTTCCTTGCGATCAAAAGGCCGAGGGAAGGGGGAAATGCTTCTGGTGACAAGAATTGAGATGGATCCTATGAATGTTTACTGTGAGCTTAGTGAGTCATAGTTGAAGTACCGTAAGTAAGGTATGTTTAGGACTGCTACCAATTAGGGAATAAGCAAACACACAATTATAATTGAATAAATGTAGATCGCTGTACCATACTTAATTTAAAAAAATAAGACATCCCCTGAAAATAAGCTGTGGTGTTTTTTTTTGGAGGAAAAATAAATATAAGACTTGTCTTATTTTAGGAGAAACACGGTAGCAGTTCGAAAGCAAGTCAAAATGCAAGTAGATAAATCCGTTCCGGCGGGAAGGTAAACGGCGTTTCTGTGCACTGCTCTGGTTTGCCAGAAGCAGTTTAGTCATGCTGGCCACATGACCTGGAAGCTGTATGCCGGCTCCCTCAGCCAGTAAAGCGAGATGAGCGCTGCAACCTCAGAGTCGTCCGCGACTGGACCTAATGGTCAGGGGTCCCTTTACCTTTAAAGTGGTGTGCACCTTTTCTGTAGCTGATAGGACACAGCTGACCCGTGTTTAGTTTATGAAGATTAAAAGCATCACAAGACTTTAAGCGGAGGCGTTTTAAACTGGCTTCTGCTGATGCCTATTAAAGTGCCTATTCAGCCCAGTCTCACAATTCCTTGATTTTAGCTTGCCTTCATTTGTGCTGCCTTCCAGATAGATACCACAGTAAGAAAGTCCCTTTATGTTCCTTCTGATGTCATTTGATTTCAAAATGTCTTCTGACAGTTACTGCATCAAGGAAAATCTGGCCCCGCCCAAGTGATCTTTGTCACTTCATTGCATATGCATTTTTCTTTGGGTACACAGCAGTCCAGATTCAGGACACAGAGATTTAGGAGATATTAGAGTTAATATTTTCCCTAGGGACATCACATCCTAGGGAAAAGTGGGACATTATGGGATCAAATACTGGGGCAGCCTCTGTAAATCTGGGATTGTCCCTGGAAAATAAGGGGCACATGTTTCTCAGCCCTATGGAAGCAATTTATCTATGACCAGTTCTTGGACACCTGGGAGATCAACACAGTTGTGCACTCAGTGGCCAATTGCATGGGTCTTTTATTAGAGAATCAGCACTCACCCACAATGGTGCCAGGTCATGAGTAAGATACTTGCAATCAGGCTCAGACCATGTGGATAAGTAGCTACTGTCTGGCTGGGAGAAAGTAAGCAGCACTGTCAGGGGTCCATCTAGTGGAGATATTTTAGAAACAGGTAAAGTAAAATCATTGAGTCAGGATTTTGCTAAAGTAGCTCTGTGGAATTCTGAACAGCAACAGTGTAAATGAACAGTAGACGGGTGCCAAATTCTAGAAAAAAACACTTCACTCACATCCATTGCTGCTGGGGAGATATTTCGTTAAACAGTTTAGAAGAATAATTAAATGTTTCAGAAAGCCCCTATGACAGTTCTGCCTCCAAGCTGTTGCTTTCCTGTAGATTAGATCATATACTAACAAATTTAGCTTGTGGAATTACAGTGGATTTGGTGTTCTTGTGCAATAAACCTGCTTCCACGAAACAGAAATAAAAATTGAGCTATTTCTGGTAAGGAAAGTGACAGGAAAATACACCATCTCACAGGAAAACATGGAATTGCTTGACACAATGTTACATAACCTCATAGAATCGTAGAGTTGGAAGGGAACCTCAAGGGCCATCTAGTCCAACCACCTGCAATGCAGGAATCTCAGCTAAAGCATCCAGGACAGACGACCATCAAACAGCTGCTTAAAAACCTCCAAGGAAGGAAAGCCCACGACCTCCCAAGGGTGTGCCTTCCACTGCTGAACAGCACACAAATTGTCATTGCAAATGAATAAGAATGAATGCTCTAGAAATAGGTTGCCAGGATGAGCCTTTAGTTAACACTCACTGATGCTTTTTTAATTTCTGAAAGAATTTCATCAGTGACAGCTGCACTGGTGGGCCAAATCTGGGCCATGGGCTGGAGTCCCCCTCTCTGTTCAGCTTAGCAAGACCTTGTGAGTATGTGGGCTCCTGGAAAAGACCTAATCATTTTGCTCCTCTTTGCTCCTTTTTACTGCTGTGCTGAGCTAAGCAAAGGTTTGGCATAGCATGTTGTCTGAAGCAGGACACATGGTTAAACTCTTTCCTCACTAACCATGAGCTGAAGTCAAGGTTTGGCCTATTATGTTGTGTAAATCACATCACAGTGTAAATTCGTGTCACTCATATTAATGATGATAATACATTTACTTTCAACAATCAACAGCAAAAGCTATTTAATCACTTGGGAACGCTACAAAATCTTGAAACTCTGCTCTGTGTCAATAGGAAAAACTAGGGAAAGAAGTGCACACACAAACAAACCAGACTTTTTAAATAAAAAATCAGATGAAATGTACACACAAAACCTCCATCATGCTTTTCACATAAAAGCCCACAACAAAACCATTGATTGAAGCACAGGCCATCATAATACCCTCAAGGAAGACCATAGAAAGACCAGTCAATCAATATATCAATGTAAAATAATGTTTGGTGTCAATGCCTTTGTCGTATGCTCAATGAGGAAGAAAAAAAGAATATTACCTGCAACTGTGATAATAAATTTTTGCTTATATCATTTCATTATATGCTTATATCATTTCATCATTATTATTCTACTTTGAATGCTGTAGGTTCAGTTTCAAGTGGTGATTGATGGAGATTGAAAACTTAGGCTTGTAACCCAGATCTGTTCTGTCAAAGCTTTATACCCTTCTAAATAGTTTGCTTCTAGGGATATGAAATTTGTTCAGTTGGGCAAGCTGACAAGATACACTGAAGAATAGCTTTATTTAATACGTAAAACAGACAATAAATATCAAAATGTGATTTTAAAAATGCAGATCACAGGGGAAACAAGTCCCATAATGTAGTGGTAACATATGAATTGGACCTAAGGCTATGTGTATTTGGAATAATGTTTTCCTTGCAGTGTTAAATTTACACACACACACCCTGTAAAAGAAGTGTAAAAGAAGTATCTGAAGAAGTGTGCATGCACACGAAAGCTCATACCAAAATAAAAACTTAGTTGGTCTTTAAGGTGCTACTGAAGGAATTTTTTTAATTTACCCTGTAAAAACAAAACAAAAAAGCTACAGGTGCACCTCTTCAAATAGGCCCTGTTATGCATGGCAGAGCCACTTGATGGCAGCATTGTTCTGCACTTGCTGTGTAATAAGGGAAGTAAAACAGTAGACAATTACCACAAATTAGGAGGTGCTGAAGTGTCTTGCTGCAAGGTGTTGTCTGATACCAATCTGATTAAAGCACATTGTGTGTTGGGAAAACATCAGGATTGGGCTGAGAAGGCTGGGTAGTAGTAGTACCTAGTAGTAGTAGTAGTAGTGCCTAGTACTATTACTACTAGTAGTACCTAGTAAAGGTAAAGGTAAAGGGACTCCTGACCATTAGGTCCAGTCGTGACCAACTCTGGGGTTGCGGCGCTCATCTCACTTTATTGGCCGAGGGAGCCGGTGTACAGCTTCCAGGTCATGTGGCCAGCATGACACAGCTGCTTCTGGCGAACCAGAGCAGCACACGGAAACGCCATTTACCTTCCCGCTGTAGCAGTTCCTATTTATCTACTTGCACTGGCAGGAACAAGGGCCAAGCAACGGGAGCTCACCCGGTCACAGGGATTTGAACCGCCGACCTTTTGATCAGCAAGCCCTAGGCTCTGTGGTTTAACCCACAGCGCCACCTGCTAGTACCTAGTAGTAATGCTCTTCTTCTGGGAGCTGGTACATGACAGGTACAATATCCATAAAGGCACACTTGATAAAAATGGGTCTACATATCACATTAGTTTTATAGTTACCAATATTGCCAAGATGGAAACAGCAAAGCTGCAGAATAAGATAAGACCTTGTTCACACCGTCTTCTGATGCAGGATGTTCTTGCATGGTGAAGGAGGGGGAGGTACAAAGACTGAGAGTGAGATGGCTACCTGTATTATTATTCTTGGCAGCCTTATATCAACCAATCATTAACATTACCAGAGAAACAATTAGGCTTGGTCCTATCAAAACACACTATATGGTTATTATTTATCTACCAACCTTTGAGCTAGCAAACACACTTTCCAAAGTAGGACAGAATGAAGAAAAACAAAACAAAACCACAAGAGGAGTCTAAAGGGATTAAGTGTTTCAGCCCCATTGATAAAGCATCAAGGCAAACAGTTGAGCATACAGGCCAGTTAAGCACTTGTATAAGTTCAGCAACTAGAACAACTGATTAAATTATTAATTTTTATTAAAAAAAAACCCACAGTTGCTTTTTATAGATACTTATTATCAATTTGATATGTGGATGTTAAGAAATGAAAAGAAATGTGTAGATGTTAACATATGAAGCCCAATAAACAACAATGACCAAAAAGAAAGACAGAAAGAAAGAAAGAAAAAGAAAGAAAGTAGAAAATGGATGTGTGGGCTATCTAGTGTCACATGTATGACTATTTGACTGCAGGGCAGAACCTATGAGCATGTATTCGGTGCAATGAGCTCCTGACACAAATGCACTCTCCTGAGGCCTAGGGGTACTAAAGGAACTTGTGAATGTAATCTCAGAGCCTCTGTCTACAATCTTTGAGATTTTTTTGAGAACAGGTGAGGTCCCTGTGGACTGGAGGCGGGCAAATGACCCTCAGGGTCCCTCCAGCTGTACAATTCTATGAAAGTGAGTAGGGCCAGAAGCAAAAGTGGGTTAGCAAGAGACAGGACTTTTACCTTTTTACAGCAGCCACACCTATTTTGTACTGCCCCTTTTTTGCAGTTTAGGGGTTCACTTCTGATTAAAGTTCGAGGTAATGAACTTAAGGTTAAGATGTGTTTCTAATTTACTGAATGAAACTCTCCCTGGACTCGCTTATGTGAATCAGCCACAGTTCTGTTCTCTGATATTCTAACTGCCCAGAAAGCAGGGGAATTTTTTTGTTTCGTACTCTGACCATAGATCCTTCCTCTTCTTTTAAATCAAGAACTTCATTATATTACTGACTGCGGTGACCTGAGATGAGTTAGACTAGACTTGAGGCTTCCTCTTTTTAACACACAGCTTGTTTCATTTATATGCTACTTATTGAAGATAGCAGAGTGTGAAACAGAAATTTGTAAAAGGTAGGACTGAAATCAACTTGCAGCTTCATGTATAGTATTTAAATATTTATTCAAAAAAACCAAAATTTTCAGGTAGGTGATGCTATGATCAAACCTGCAGTTTGGAAAATCAATGTGCTTTTGATATTCATCAAAAGGTAAGGAAAAGTCATTTTGTGAATCATAAATTAACAGTGTAAAAAGACATTTTTTTCCAAATCTGTCGAGGTAGCCATTGCTTATATTGGATCCAATGTGTTTTGTTCTCTAATGCTAAATGCTGACTTTGAGATTACAACTTTTATAACTTGCTAGGTTTGACCAGTTTTCCCAATATAGCACACTGTACAATGAGAAGTTTTAATTGCCGGGATATTTTTGTCTCCACTGAAAGTTACCGGCTGGTTGAATAAATTCTTGCAAATGGTAAAAATAGGAAAAGTGACATTTGGTGAATGAATGGAGGATACTATATAAGGATCTTTTTGAGAATAAGTAGGACTTTGAATTACTATTACCGGTATTTGGAATATGCTAAAAAAGGTCTCCTTGACCTCTGATGGGAGGGTGTTCCACAGGGCGGGTGCCACTACCGAGAAGGCCCTCTGCCTGGTTCCCTGTAGCTTTGCTTCTCGCAGTGAGGGAACCGCCAGAAGGCCCTCGGCGCTGGATCTCAGTGTCTGGGCTGAGCAATGGGGGTGGAGACGCTCCTTCAGGTATATAGGACCGAGGCCGTTTAGGGCTTTAAAGGTCAGCACCAACATGAAGTCCTCAGTGTTGGATTAGGAAGCATGCATACAATTGCACACCACTGTTCCTCTCCCATTTCAATGGAGTGGGGAGCCTTTCTCGGGGAAAAGGAAGAGGGTAGCAAATGGCAGGAACTGAAGCTTCCATCACAAACTCCAGAGTTTCTGAAAGGATATATCACATTTGTGTGGGAAAGGCAGTTTCTGCAGATAGGAGTGCTCTGCCCTGCTGCCATCACCTGTGCACACTAACCTGAGAGTAAGTGGGGGTTCTGATTTATGCATCTAAAATATGCAACAATCAGGCCTGAGTAAGATTGGTTGAAGGTTTGGAGCTATACTAATTTGCAGCCCCCCCCCCCAAAAAAAACTACCTATGGTTCTTTATAGTACAATGATGCCTCACTCTAGTTAAAGGAAGAAAAAATTGGTGCCTGTGGTATAGCCAGTATACCATTCCTTCTGTATCTTCACAGCAGTTATGTGAGGGGGATTGAGCTGAGAGTTGGTGACTACCCCAAGGCAAGAACTAAGTAAATGTTTAAGAGTATTTTCTTTTTAATCTATCAAGGTTGATAAAATGTTTTTTTTTTAAAAAAAATTGTGTTTTGCTGAGTGGTGTAAGACCCCATAGGCTCAGAATATTTTTGGTAGTCCATAAAAGCTAATGCCATGATGAAATTAGAATCATAGAATCATAGAGTTGGAAGAGACCACAAGGGCCATCCAGTCCAACCCCCTGCCAAGCAGGAAACACCATCAAAGCATTCTTGACATATGCCTGTCAAGCCTCTGCTTAAAGACCTCCAAAAAAGGAGACTCCACCACACTCCTTGGTAGCAAATTCCACTGCCGAACAGCTCTTACTGTCAGGAAGTTCTTCCTAATGTTTAGGTGGAATCTTCTTTCTTGTAGTTTGAATCCATTGCTCCGTGTTTGCTTCTCTGGAGCAGCAGAAAACAAGCTTTCTCTCTCCTCTATATGACATCCTTTTATATATTTGAACATGGTTATCATATCACCCCTTAACCTCTTCTCCAGGCTTATTTTGTGGTACCATATGTTATGCATCCATGTATACATTCGTGGGGCAAAAATGTGAACAAACAAGTTTAGTTTGGGCCCCAGAAAGGAAGCTGCGCAAGGAGCTGCGCGACACCATTTTGTTTTGAAGTCATACTTAAATCATTGGATTTGGGGGTAACACAGCACTGATCTGGTTAAATTCTCTGACCCTAGCTTGGGGGACACAATGCAATGTTAGAACTAACTGCTTATTTCCTTTTTGGTCCTATTTTATCCCCTAAGTCCTTTGCAGAAGCAAGTAAGCTAACAACCTCATCAATCTTCTTCATCATGGGCATGGATGTGTGTGTGTGTGTGTGTGTGTGTGTGTGTGTGTGTGTGTGTGAAATGTACAAATTCTACTGTCTTCAAGTGAAGACACTTGAAGCAGCAACATTTTAAAATGAAACACACAAACAAACTAGAAAGGGGATTTTTAACATGCATGGGGAAGTTCTCCAACTGTCCAGACTGAGCTTGCAGCCACACATATGAACATTACCTTTATTCAGAGTCACTGCTGCTAACAAATTTAGCCAGAAATTCTGGAAAGAAGCAAAATAGGGAAAGGAAGTTGTCAGCAGGCTTTGGGGGAGAAAACGCTTTAGGGAGGCTGTTTAATCTGCAGAAAACATTTCAATTTTTTGCCTGTAACAGCAATTATGAATGCTAGATATATTTCACAGAGGATCGGCCTTCTTGGATTATAGAATGATATATATATATTTCTATTTTACACTTCATTATCTTTAATAAATGTAATGATTTTTTTAAAAACCCTTCATATCCCTGCCAGGTTTTGTAGGGGTATTCAAAGTCTGTCCTTCTCCTCGCATCCAGCTTAGATGTCTGATTTTGAATAAATCTGAATTCAAGCACAGTGATGAATACCTTTATTTTTTTCCTCGTTCTCATACACGGTGAGTAGGCAAAAGCTGTGTCATCTTCCATAAGTTTGATAAGTTTGTGTCAGGGTTGTGAAAGAATTCGGGTTCATAACAACTACCTTCTCTCTGGTCCATCTTTGGCAGTTATGTGTTTTCTGCTTGCTCCTTCAAGAAGAAATCTTTCTTTGGTTTAATATGGCTAGTAAATTGTCATTTCTCCCTTCTTTCACACTCTCTGCAGCCAGTTTCATATATGCTTAAGATATATTTTGGCTTTATAAAATAAAAAAACGCAAAAACAACAACAAAAATAACAATAAACAGAGTTATTCTATTGGTAACTTGGAAACATTCTGTAAACTTAATAATATTAAAGTTCATATTTAAGTCTCTTTTCCTTAGTCTGAGGAAAGGTTTAAATAAATTTGCTGCAGATGCCCCTTATAAGAGGTTTCCCCAGCCACTCTGGGCGGCTTACAACATATCTAAAAACATAATAAAAACACTAATCCTTAAAAGCTTCCCTAAATAGGGACATCTTCAGATGTCTTCTAAAAGTCAGATAGTTGTTTATTTCCTTGACATCTGAAGGGAGGGTGTTCCACAGGGTGGGCACCACTACCGAGAAGGCCCTCTGCTTGGTTCCCTGTAACTTTGCTTCTTGTAGTGAGGGTACTAGCAGAAGACAGAAGACGCTCGGAGGAGGACCTCAGTGATAGGAGTGGAGACACTCCTGCAGGTATACTATGAAATATCTGGGCTTTACTTTGACTTTCACAGATAAATCTGTTAGACTTTTTCTAGGAAACTATTTTTACATTAGAGAAGATCCAGACAAAGCAGGATCTTTCAAAATATATTGGAATGGACTTAAGATTTCAGCTAGAAAGCCTCAAGGTCATCTCTGGTTCATTGACTCTACAGTAATACAGTTCAGTTCTGGTCAGTAGAAGGGCTGCTTCAGTGCTCAAGGCTGCCAAACAGGTCTAGCTTTGTTCAGTAGTTGGCTAAGTATAGGCAATTTGTCAACATAGGAACTAATATGTAATTTTTTTTTAAAAAAACTGTCTAGTAGCACCTTAGAGACCAACTAAGTTTGTTCTTGGTATAAGCTTTCATGTGCATGCACACTTCTTCAGATAGGAACTAATAGTTTCTGAAAAAATAATATTTTGTTCCATAGCACTTGAGGATAACAAGACACAGGTCAAATCAAGGCTAGCCAAGGTAGAGAAAGTCAAATCACAGCTGACAAATCAGATTAAGGTTATTCTATTCAGAGAACAGAGAAAACCAGGACCTTGGATAGTTCCAAATGAACTGATGCTACAAATATGATATCCCAGCAGGAAATGAAACCCTGCTGAAGCTTTATGTAGAATGGAAAGGTTTGTAGGGTGGTTGGTTCTACTTTCCCGGAGGAACTGGCTAAGTTTTTGAAGGACTTTGACTTGATTTTGCAGTATTTGACTCCTACATGCTGGGGAAACCTCCAAGGGTGAGTCCAAGCGTGGTTGCAGGGCTGTGTCCTCTGACTGGGAGGTTCCCTAATATACTGCCAACAGTGACCCACCTGAATTTCATCCTTATTGGTGTCCTCTGTTGTGCACTGCAAGGGGCCATTTGGTAAACAGGGCTTAGCTTTCTCCCCCACCCCTTCTCTGGGGATGATGTTGTCCAACTGTGTCTGTGTGGCCTAAACCTACTAAGACTGTCTGAGGAAAAGGTTGGAGTTGGAGGATTTCTTGGGAGCTGTGTGGTACCTGGGCTTCCTCAAAACCAAATATGGCACTAGTATCTGTTAGTGTGTGAATCTCCACCCATGTGCAACCTGTATATACCGTGTTTCTCCAAAAATAAGGCACCGTCTTATATTTATTTTTCCTTAAAAACCCCCCACTATGGCTTATTTTCAGGGGATGTCTTATTTTTTCCCCTCATCCTCCTGCCACGGCCGGCATTGCTGCTGCACCTATCATTATGTCTTATTTTTGGGGTATGGCTTATATTCCTTGAATGCTTAAAATTCCTGCTATGGCTTATTTTATGGCTACGTCTTATTTTCGGAGAAACAGGGTACGTGTAAATAAACCATGTGTCACAAAACATAGTAAGACTCTAGTAACCCAACTGGAAATTGGGTACATGCTATACCCCTGAAGTTATCACTGTTCAGAGGATTGTGTAAGAGTATGATCCTTATTGGGAAGTGTCAATGCTTCAAATGATTAACCAATTAGCAAAATATAAACATTACCAAAGCTTTGTTGGGATACTAATTCCTTGTTCAGATAGTGAATGAAGTGTGAATTAAATTGCAGTTTAATAAGCAATCATACCATTCATTGCAGTCTTGAGATCTTCCCCATTCGACAAAATATACCTGGTAGCAGTGTCAAATTTGACCTTCAGGACTGTAGCAGCATACTGCTTGCAATGATACATACAAGATACAATTCCCATCGATCCTTAATAGGGCCAGCAGGATCAATGGGAACTGCCTCTCACATGGAGCGACATCTCTTCCCAATCCATTCAAATCATTCCCAGCCTGGTTCAAAGGGGGGTTGAATTGCACCATGACCCTATATAAATTGTCTTATTGCTTGAGTAATGTGTTGATAGCTTTTGTACCCTTATTTAAAATAGTGTCTGGAACATTACATGCGCCAAGGCTGCTGATAAGCCATGCTGGAAGATCAGTGACAATCAAGTGCTACTATGAAACCACATCAGCCAACAGACATGGCAGAAAATATTGGTGCAAGGAGTCAACCAACCGTCACTCTTGCCAGACTATCATTTCAACTAACCATTTCACTCACAAAGACTATGAAGGGAGAGTGTCAATGCACGATAGCCCTCAAAGTGGGATTTTGCAAGTGACAATGACACAGTTGGTGAAGACAGACTCCAGTAATTACAGATGTGGCATTGGCAACAACAATGCTTATGGTTTTTATGCTGGAGTGAATCTAACCATTTGGGAAGGTAAGCAAGCTGTTGGAATCCAAACAACGTTTTCCAAAAACTGGTGAAGCTAACTGAAGGGTTATTTTAACAATTGGTTTTGTTTTTGGGGTCTGCTTTTTCAGTTGGCTTGATGGGAAAATTTTGCCTGCTTTTTCTTTTTGGGGGTGTGTAGGGTGTGCGTTTTGTCTCTGTTGGTCTGTGTTTTAGTCTGTGTGTATTGGTGCTGTGTGTGGGGGGTTTTTTTTGGGGGGGAGGAGAAGGATCTGAGTATTGCTTCTTTGTTTTTCTTTTAAATGGGTATTTTGTGTGTCCACAACAGGCTTTTCCAAAACTCTTTGGAAGGCAGTAGCTTTGCCACCTGTTCTCTAAAACAAACTAAAACAAAAAATGCTTTTAGGGATATCCTGGTTTAGAAAAAGCAAAACAAATATATATATTTGGGTAAAATTCTATGCTAAGAAGTTAGTTCAAAAGACTTCCTGGCAGAAATCTGGGATTCAGAACAATCACTTTCCAGTTCTGCTTTTGCCTCACTTTTCTCCATTAACCTTCAATAATCATGGCTCTTTAAGCTCTCTCATATCTGTACTCTAATGTGGAGCCATTAGCTATAGATACAGTTTTCCATTTACAGTTGTTCAGAGGGCTAATAACCCACCTGAAAAATGTAGAGGCAAACAAGGCTTTCAATAAATTGCTAGGTGGATGAGGACAAGCCCGGCTTTTGCATGTATTTGGGTTGCTTAAATGTTTTAAGTTAAAAAGTCTGTTTACATTTTTGTGCCTGCTTGATTGTTGTTTTATAATTCAGTGGTACCTCTACTTACGAATTTAATGTGTTCCGAACACACATTTGTAAGTCGAAAAAAATTGTAAGTCGAATCCCATAGGAATGCATTGGGAGAAAAAATTTGTAAGTCGAAGCAACCCTATCTAAAAATTCGTAAGTAGAAAAAATCCTATCTAAACCGCATCCAAGATGGCGGATGGAGCTCCATTTGTAAGTAGAAAAATTCGTAAGTAGAGTTATTTGTAAGTAGAGGTACCACTGTTAATCATTTAATTCCTGTCCTGTCCTTTCTTACAAAGGATTCCAGGGTGGCAAACAACAAACTAGCAAAACAATACAATTACATTAAAAAAATAAAACATTTTAAAACAGGCACATAGCCTCACAGCTAATGATCTTAAGGAACAGCGTCTTTCAGTCACCAAATGCCAAGGTGAATTGCAACATTTTAAAATTCTTCCTCAATGTTAATAATGAGAGAGACAGATATGCTTGACCAGGGAGGGCATTCAGCAAATGGGACTCAGCCTCTGAGGAGACCCTATCATGGGTCGGTGTGAACTGTACAGCACCCAACAGAAACATCACGAACCGGGCCTCTCCTGCTGATTGTACCAATGATGTGCCAATATCATTGATATTGGTAGAGGTACCCTTGATTTCTTCTCTTTCTCTAGTAAAATACCTTTTTATATTTTCATAAACATGCACTATTGGCTGTAGTAGGTCGTAATGATTCTTTGAAAAATTGTTTAAGACTGGTGGTGGTGGTGGGAAGATAGTAATATATGCTTTCTTTTCTCCAAACAGGTCCAAATATGCCAAAATCACCTGAAATACTTTGGGGTAAAGTGGGAGGGTCAGTAAAGATCCAATGCCCATTGGAAACTGCCAGGTCAAGCATGAGGAGATCCTTTTGTAAGATGAGCAGATCTGGCTGTTCTCTCATAGCAGATACTAGCATGAATAAGGGAAAACAGCAAGAAGGAAGGATTATTTTTACTGCTGGAAATAGCTCAGAAACTTTCAAAGTCTTCATAAACAAACTGAGAAAAGAAGATTCAGGAATGTATAAATGTGGAACAGGAACGTCTGGCGACAATACAAGCTTAAGCATCATACAACTGGAGGTCACAGAAGGTAAGCAGAGAAGTAAAATGACAAAATCACAAATGTGGACCCATAGAAGAGGCAGGCAAGAAAATCAAGGCAACAGGGAGAATATATTTCCTCTTTTACCTTCTCTCTATATCTCACCATGCTTTCTGGTTCCATGGAGGTGGCTTTAGACCCTGATGGTAACTCAGGCACCTATATGACCAGCTTGAGCATAGGAGCTGTGGCAGTGGCTGTCCAGCCCCCATAATGGCCCTATGAGCTGGTGGGTATGTGTATGCAGTACTCCCTCTACAAATATGGGAAATAATCCTCTTCACAGCTTCAATGATCCTTGGGCATGGGTTTTGGGGGGATGCAGAATGCATTGTCTCATCTCCTTGCTAGCCCCAACCTAAAGCAGTAGGAAGTTCATTTTTCAAATTTGCTTTCCTTCCACCTCTACTTCTAAGCCAAGCTGGCTGAGGGCTTGTTTCTGCTGTCACTTTTCTGGTCCAATTACTGACACTAAAAGTCTTCTATAAAACCAAGCTGCCCACGCAAGAGTGTGCTGGCAGAACTAGACACACAGTTTTGCAAAAATGTTTGCTCAAGTATTATTCCTAAAAGCATTTCTTTAAAGGTAATTACAAAATTACAGTGCTTCTGGAAACCAACTGCCTGAAGGGGTTGTAAAATGCAAAAGAACAGTCCTTGCCAAAACATTTAACTTTTCCTTATCTTGGCAGCTCATCTGATAAACTCATCAAGTCTAGACACTTCCATTGTATAGGGAATCACATATTAATCACAGCATATTAAGTGAAGTCTAGCTTCAATTATCTGAAGAAGTGTGCATGCACATGAAAGCTCATACCAATGACAAACTTAGTTGGCCTCTAAGGTGCTACTAGAAGGAATTTATTTTATTTTGTTTCAATTGACGTATTCTACATGATCCTATATGGAGACATCCCTTTCTGTTGGTACCCAATGCATTTTTGGAAATTGCTAAATTCTTCTTCACAACCTTCTCTCATGGCAAGAAGTCCCACAGCATCTGTGCAACTGAAATCTATTGGGTGGGGCAAGCAAGCAAGGAGGCACTGAGCAGGTTGCAGCACTAAAAGTGGTCCAAGACCTACTGTTTAAGACTCCTCTAATCCTATAGGCTTGAAACCACTTCCATGTGTCTGACTGTTGGTAATGTTCCCGCCCTGAGCAGTGTGAGTATAGGGGTACTCAGAGGAAGTTGAGTCACAGACCTTGCCTGAGCATATACTTTTTTCATGTAAACCCACCACGGGGGGCTCTCAGTTGAAAGTGGCTGCTGCTGAATAAAATCCCTTGTCTTTCTCTGTGTGGCTAAGTTTGTTAGAACAGGCAGGGCCCTTTATAATAGGGTTACCAGAGGTCCCCATTTCCCAGGGACAGCCCCCGGATTTGCAAATAAGTCCCCGGACAAATTCCATCCCCGGAATGTCCCCAGATTTCATCTAATGTCCCTGGGAAATGCAGCAGCGGCAGTCTCAGCAGCCCAGAGCAGTTGGCTCTGGCAGGCTTCAGGAGCTGCTCAGAAGTCCCCATATGATGGTGGTGCAGGGGCTCAAAGATGCAGCTTCTGAGCTGCTTCCACCTTCCCTGACCCCAGCAACTAAGCTGTGAAGGGAGGCTTCACGCTGCCTATCAGAGCTTGCGTGCGAGCAGGAGGGGGCAGGGATCTCTCAGTTAGGCAACAGGAAGCCTCCCTTCCCAATTGAGAGATCCCCGCCCCCTCCTGCTTGCACGCAAGTAGGAGTGGGATTGCGGCTGTTCCGATGGGAAGGGAGGCATTGCGCTGCCCGAGCCTCGCCGCCGCTGCCACTCTCGGCCCTCCTTCTCCGCCTTCCATGCCTGACCCACCGCACACCGCTTCACCACCACCACTGAAGAGCCAACAACTCAGGGACTGCCCAGGCTCGTGGAGAGAGGAGATGGAAGCCTCGAAGGAAGGGTAAATGTGGTGGTTGAAGTCAACGTGGCACCTGCTCCTCTGCCCCCGCCATTGCTGCAGCATCAACATCCTGAACGTGTAGTATTTATTTATTTATTTCATTAAAGTGTCCCCAGATTCATTGAAAAAAATCTGGTAACCTTACTTTATAAAGGAAGTTGTTCCAAATCCCTCTGGTGAACTGTTGCCATGATACCTGTGCTCTTCTTTCTCAATCAGGGTTCCATGGGAACATGAGGCATGTATGGTAGCACTTGGTTCCTGGCAGGTGTGCAGAGGTGCCAACTTGAATAAAATATTGTGGGGGGGGGGCGGCAGGTAAGCCCCGCCCCATATAATAGATCACAAGAAGCAGTGCTTGCACACCATTTTATCACCTTTTATCCTGGGCTGCTCTACTTTGAATGGTGAATATTTTATTGGGGAGGAGGGGGCGAAGGGAACTTGACCCCTAGGAGTTATTATTATTTATTGAATTTATATACTGTACCGCCCTATATCCGGAGGTCTCAGGGCAGTTCATAAAATAAAATCAAAATATAAAACCATAAAATACATAATTGAAATAAAAACAACGACCCAATAACCCCCCTCCCCACAAAACCCCCACATTTTAAAAGGGCATAGGATGTCAATCAAATCAGCCAAAGGCCTGGTTAAAAAGGAACATTTTCGCCTGGTGCCTAAAGGTGTATAATGAAGGTGTCAGGCAAAGAGTTGGCTCTTAGGTAGGGGTGTGTGTGTGTGTGTGTGTGTGTGTGTGTGTGTGTGTGTTGGGCGGGGGACAGTGGGGAGGTGGTACATTTAAAAAATGAATGTACAAATGATTCCCTGCGCATGGGCTGCTAGATTTTAGGAAGGAAGGAAGGAAGGCTGTAACTTTCTCCATGACCTCCCTTTTTAATATGGAAGGCAGGGCTGTCCCACCCATGTGGCAGACTGAGGAAGCTGTCTTGGGTGGTGGAACCCTAAGTGGCGGCACCCCCACGGCCACCCTGCCACCTCATGAGATCTTTCTGGAACCCGCTGCCACCATCACTTCACAGGTGCTGCCACACAACCCAGGTAAGAGAGGCTTTGGTGGTTGTGGGCGCCTTTGGTGGCAGGGCAGCGGCGGGGCGGGGTGGCAAAATGGGAAAGAAGATTAGAGATAGATAGGCAGATAGATACATAATGTGTGATCAGATGAGATCCCCCACATTCCCTGTAGTCTTAAGTGGTATAGCTCAAACATATAACGGTAAAGGTAAAGGGACCCCTGACCATTAGGTCCAGTCGTGACCAACTCTGGGGTCATCTCACGTTATTGGCCGGTGTACAGCTTCCAGGTCATGTGGCCAGCATGACAAAGCCACTTCTGGCAAACCAGAGCAGCACATGGAAATGCCGTTTACCTTCCCGCTGTAGCGGTTCCTATTTATCTACTTGCACTTTGATGTGCTTTCAAACTGCTAGGTTGGCAGGAGCAGGGACCGAGCAACGGGAGCTCACCCCATCACAGGGATTCAAACCACCGACCTCCTGATCAGTAAGCCCTAGGCTCTGTGGTTTAACCCACAGCGCCACCTGCGTCCTCAAACATATATTACTATCTTAATAAGGCCTTTTACTTCACCCTAGGGGTGCTTTTTGTAGAATTGCCCTTTATGCCTGCACAGTGAATCACATGCAGACATCCAATCTGGGGTCCCACAAAGCTCAGTTCTAAGTGGATTCCAGGTGGTGAGATAGCTTGCTATGTGCAGGTCTGGCCTAAGACATTTTGCCACATGGGACAAAAGACAAGATGGTTCCTTCACCTTATGATGCACAGAAGGCAACTTGGCCTGCAGTTGGATGATGTTATTTCAATTCTGTCAGCAGCAGAACATCCCTCAGGGCTTCTGAGAGGATTAGATCAGGCATCCCCAGACTTCGGCCCTCCAGATGTTTTGGACTACAATTCCCATCATCCCTGACCACTGGTCCTGTTAGCTAGGGATCATGGGAGTTGTAGGCCAAAACATCTGGGGGGCGCAGTTTGGGGATGCCTGGATTAGATTGATCATGGGGGTGCAGGATAGGACACAGACAGCCAGAAGGGTTCAGGAGAAACAGCTAGTGGGTTGATGCTGCCGCCCAGCACCTGCTGCCTAAGGCAGCTGTCACACTCTGCCTAATAAGGCTGGCCCTGGTGAAGTGAAACCACTGGTAGCTGTTGCATCATGACAAAGGTGGGAGATACCCCTCTTTCTGGTCCATGCTAGGTGGAATAAGACAGTGCTGCTGCCCCATACAGCTGTACAGTTGCTGTACAGTTGATAGCATCTCTGGAACTGATGCTGCTGGCATCAGAAGGGCCAACTAGCCATGTACCAACTGTGCAGCATCTTCAATGGTACTGATTGCAGAGCCTCCACTTACTCGACTGCCTCCTGGAGTCAAAAGGTAAAGGTGAGAAGGACCCAGTCCCTACATTGCCATGCTGCAGCCTCTTTCAGCTTCATCCAGCAATGCCTTGGCCATTGTTCTTCTGACAACTCCCTCTGAATTCCAGCTAATAGCACTGAAATACAGTTCCCATAATCCCCACTCAACATGATCAATGATCGGGGCTGGTGGATGGGAGTTGTGGTTCAGCAACATCTGTGGGGCTACAAGATGGCCACCCCTGGTGTAGGAACATTCAAGAGCATCTTGATTTTCAATGATTCTCAATTACAGAATCTTTTCCCTCCTAACAGAATTGGTTTTCTTCAATATTGTAAATGATACAGCAACCACATATGAGCCACAAAGAATTTGGACATCCCCCCGCAGTTATGTGACAGCTACAAATGAAGTTTACAAGCAAAGGTAAAGTTAGAAGATGTCTTGTCTAGCCTAAGCACATTCTCATGCTTAGCCATTTCTCTGAAATTTAAGTTTTTTTTAAAAAATGTCATCCAACCAGTCTGAAAAACAGGCACCAGCACTTCCAGAGGGTAGTTTAGCAGCTGATACCAAGGAAAGAATGAGAAACTGATTCGAACTAATGTGCAGAATCTTCTAGTTAAAATACTAACATGCATAAATGGGGGAGAGCCGCTAATGTTCTGCACGCTTGGTATATGAACTGCAATTTCCCAAAATAGCCAGTCGAATGCTTAGAAGGGAAAAATTGAAGAAGAATTATGCGTTGCAAGAAATAAGGATGAGCCAGTAGATGGCACTCCTTTCACTGGTGTTAAGGGTTATTACACTGCTGCAAACGTTATTTCAACCAAAAAACAAAACAAAATGCAAGGTCTATAAGAAATTAGATACAATTGATGAACTGATGGGTGGGGAGGGTCCAATTTTGTAGATTGGGCAGAAATCAAAGCAATCATCAAAAGGGTGGGGAGGGAGTGATAAATGTTTGTGTGTCCTGTGTGTTGCGCTCCCTCCCTCCCTCCCTCCCTCCCTCCGTGTGTGTGTGTGATTGGTGGTTGCACCTACCTTTCCCACACCCTCTGTTAGACTGAAGTGACTGTGGCTCTATTGTAAAGGGCAAAACATGCCAATTCCCACCACAACACAAGGGTAATTTTGAACTCTTTTGTCCCAAGTCCTAAAGGTAACAAGGGACTTTAGAATACCAGACTATCTCTTATCTCCAGTGCTTTTCTTGAGGGGACGCAGGGGTATGCCTACCCCTAAACATTTTGTTAATCTAAATTTGGCCTCATTGAGGGGCAGTATTTCAACATGAGTAGGAAAATGAGAGTACCCCTAAATATTTTTTTAAAGTAAAAAAAGCACTGCTTATCTCCAGAAATAACCTGGTGAGCCCCACCACTCATGCTATGTTTGGGACTGTTGTTATCATGAGATGCCCTTGGAATGGTTTTAACCAAGTATTTTAAGTGGCCAGTAATGCTTAAGGCATCTGTAGTGTATAGGAGCACTGTATGTGGGACAGCCCCCCCTCTTTCTCTCACCAAGGTGAACTCCTGAACTCCTTTTGATCCCACTGGGTGATGCTCCTTTGAGGCATTGCTTGCCAGTTTCTACCACCTTCCGAGCTGCCTTTACTTCCTTCTCCCCTACTTATTCAATCTCCTCCATCTTCTTGTCTCCCTTTTATCCTGGGCTGCTCAACTCCTCTGCTACCGTACTTGTCCGTACCATCTCCTGCTTTTTCTTCACAATTTCCCTTACCTTGGGACCTGCTATTGATGTGCTACCATTTACCAATTTATCATCTGGCTGGTTGGGGGTTTCCATCTTCACCGCAGTGTTGCCCCACCCTGTCCTTTACAGTCTGCCTGACTTACCTTCCAGGCGGGCAGCAAAACCATTGGAGTGATGGAGAAACTGGCACTCCCAGCACCAAGGTTTCACCCCAATCAACTCTGCGCTTTTTATAAACAATATTGATATCTGTTTCATTGTGATGCTTACAATAAAATAATTTTTACCCACCCCACTCTGTACAAAAGATGAATGCCATTGTAAGGCCCTCTACTTCTCACTCACAATTCCTTACTGAGCCATTCCTGTTTCCCTGTTGACATCCTCTTGGTCTGTTACTTGAGATTTTGGCTCCTGCCTTCCATCTGACTCATGATGGCAATTTCTTGGTCTAATGTTTGGGCTGCTAACTTGTATGAGCTGCTCTGATCACTGGCGCCAAAAGAGATTGATGTGTAACAGACCGTCACCAGCCACTGGGGAAGCAAAAGTTTACACATTATGACAAGCAAAAAAGGGGCTCTTTTTTGTACTATGTCTATATTTAGGTTGTCTGAAGCTGAACTCAATCTACCTCCAATTGTGATACCAATTGTGCTTGGATTTCTTGTTCTGGCTGCAGCTGTTATCATTGTACTTCTTAAGATAAGGAAGCGAAAGAAGGATGGTAAGCAAAACCATCTATTCTCTTGGTACTTTTGTGCATTTGGTTCTTGTTGGGACAGCAAAATGTGGCACAAAGCAGCCCTTACTGGCGTCATGTTCAGTTTTCAGTCACAATGGATGCAGGTTGGCTAGATCTTGCTGATCCAAAGTGTGTCTGATTTAAGATGGAGCATTTGTTTATGTATCCATTATATCAATGCACTTGAACCACAACTTTCACAAGGGGACTGGCTATAAATCATAAAATGCATACAACATTGTAGTTGTGCAATACCAACAGTACTGTACAAGCCTATTCTTTCCTTAGAAGTAAGCCCTACAGAGCTCAATGAGGCTTAATCCCAGGTAAGCAGGTATAAGATTGCAACCTAAGTGCTAAAACATAATTCCTACAAGGTATATAAGGAAACAGAAGCCCAAGAACATGTTTCTTGAAGGCCTGGCAGCATAAGACTTTAACCTTAGAAAAATGAGGCAAAAGATCTACAGTAGCAACATGGGCTTTAAAGCTGTTTTAAAGCTGGGCTGCCACTACCAAAAAGGTCACACTTCTTCTCTCAGCCAGGACAAGCACCTGGAGGAAGCTCTCAGCAAAATGTCCTCAGTTCCTGAGGACATTGGCAAGGCAGAATTCATTCTCTAAGGTATCCCAAGTCATGTGGAGCTTTACCAACAGTACCTTGACTTTAGCTCAGAAACAAATGGGCAGGCAGTTCTCTCAATACTGACACAATATGCCCTGTAAAGCTACCACTGATTAGTGATTGTGCAGCTGTATATTGGACCTGCTGAATTTTCCAAACCTGCTATGCAATAGTCTAATCTAGAAGTTACCACCATGGCATCTATGATGGGTGCAAACTCTCCCTTTCCAGAAGAGGGTACAGCTGGCAAATCAATAGAAACAGGGGGAAAAGGAATATCTAGTTAATGAGGAGCAGTACTGGCTTCAGGAGTGCTCCTCTGCCCCAAATTTTGTGTACCTGGTTCTTACAGGGAATGTGATCCTATTCAGAAAAGGCAGAGCACCACCACTCCTGGTTTCTTAGGTCTCCTGTCTTCAGTAAGTAGTGTGACTTATCTGGTGAGGGCCTAAGTTGTCCGTTATTTTTGCCTCAATAGTGAGGTAGTGGGCCAATCTGAGTTTGTTTGATTGTTAAATGTCAGAAGCAGTAGTGGCATGTGATGGACCCAGAGCACCATCGGAGGTGGTGGTGCGACATTCCCCAGGACAGGATGGGTGGGGGCAAAGCATTGCTTTTAAGATGATCAGAGCACAAGCTATTTGCACATGAATATTATTTTGCTCGCTGGCTTCTCTGGGACAACTCTCACTGCCAAATCTAGTAAACCTGCATAACATACTGAAACATCAATTTATTTTGAGACTAGTGGTATGTCTTCTTAGCCACAGAAGTTACCCCAGTGGTCAATGGATGAAAATGTAATTATCTGTTGGGTTTTTACCAAAAGCGTCATATGACATTCCTGCAAGAAACCCCGAAGGAGCAATACCACTGGCTGTCCAACATTGTTCAGGAGAACAACCCATGGAAGAGCAAACAGGCTCAGCGGATGAACAAGAATCTGCTCTAGGCCCTGACAAAGGTATGTGTTCTTTCTGCCTCTGTGACTTAAATTTCCCTTGTCAGATGAATATCAATAATATTAACCTCCTTCCCAAAATGTTGGCCATAATCCATTGCACAATTGTTTGCAATGGGCCTTTCTTTCTTTCTTTCTTTCTTTCTTTCTTTCTTTCTTTCTTTCTTTCTTTCTTTCTTTCTTTCTTTCTTTCTTTCTTTCTTTCTTTCCTATCATCATTTCTGCATGTAAAGAAATATGTGAGGGTCAGTGATGGAGCACCCCCTTCAACACATCATTTTATTGTGTTTTATTTATTGAGTCTGAGGGTGAAGGTTTGAAGCAGAGAGTCTTCCCTCCTGCCTCCTCTATGCATGGAGATTCCCCATGCAATTAAGAACCTTGCAAAATCACAGTTGAATAGTTCTGGTGCATGGCTCCCATCTGTTTAAAACCTTTCCCCCTCATTTTCAATGCCTTTTGTAATAAGGAGGTTCTGATATAATTACTGGATGACTATTTTTTTAAAAAAGAAGACGTTATGAACAGCAAGCTTTATTATGTTGAACTGACTGATATGGTACAGTTATTTGGTGTCTTCTATTAATTTAAAGCTACTGCTTTAAATACTATTAATGATCAAATGGTATTAAAGTTTATCGTGGCTGTAGAATGTTGAAGTCTGGAGTCAGGAAACTACTGAATAAAATAGCAAAAATGAGGCTGAGGTGTTGTTTTTTAAAAAAACTTTGCAGAGTTGGTGGTTGTCAAGCCATCCTGTTTTGGGCCATGTTCAAGTTCTTTAGAGACAAAGACATAAAAGTAGTTCCGAATAATTTAGCTTCTGTGATATAACCTAATTTCTCCCTCTCTCTTTGTTTTAGTTGAGGTCCAAGTTGAAAATGAGTATTCTTTGCTCAGCCATGGGGCAAATCCCGAAGACCTGAGAGAAACTGATTGACTGCCTTATCAAATGAGGTTGCATATAGTTAACAGAGAATTTTCAAAGCTTGCATTATGTACTCTATTCTATGTCTAAGAAGCAGTCATTCTGCATTATATTTTCCCCTTCTGATATTGACATTAAATTATATCAGAAATACAATGTGAGGTAGACCTCTTATTACCGGTAGTTTTAAAGTAATGGCCAGGATCTAGATACTTATAAGGCTTTTAATTCTGTGTTCACCCAATGAGTCTTTGCATTATGTGTGTGTGCCTTTGGAAATTAAGGGAAGTTTCAAAAACAGTTTGTGCTTCTCTGAATTGGGGGTTAGTATTAAAATATATATTGGTTATGTGTTAGCTCTTGGGTGCATCTCAAATCACTCTGGATCCTTGCTCTTGTGATCATTCTTAGCCATGATTCATACATGAGTTTTGTATTGAGAGAGGTGATGTCAGGAGCTGGCATTTCCAGATATGATTGAGAGAGGCTCCCTGTCTAAAACTGCTTTGAGGTTTTATTTTTATAATAATATAAAATATGATTATATATATATATATATATATATATATATATATATATATGTGTGTGTGTGTGTGTGTAATGAAATAAATAAATAAAACTCCTGAGAGCCAGTGCTTTCCAGTGGACAATAATGAGTTAGATGATTCTACTCCAGTGATCTTACTCTAGCAGGGGTCAGCAAACTTTTTCAGCAGGGGGCCGGTCCACTGTCCCTCAGACCTTGTGGGGGGCCGGACTATATTTTGGAAAAAAGAATGAATTCCTGTGCTCCACAAATAACCCAAAGATGCATTTTAAATAAAAGGACACAATCTACTCATGTAAAAACACTCTGCTTCCCGGACTGTCCGTGGGCCGGATTGAGAAGGTGATTGGGCCACATCTGGCCCCCGGGCCTTAGGTTGCCTACCTCTGCTCCAGAGGATAAGGCAATGTTCCTATGTTCTTATATGGATAAAAGCAATGAAGATGAATTAGCTCCAGGGTGGCAACTAAATGCTAGCTGGTAGCATATGAAATGAATGTGGTGAAATCGCCTTGTGACAACTTCAATACATCTAAAAGTAACATATGACTAGGGCCTTAAGTGGAATTTACCAGTGTGTTTTTCTAGGATGTCACAATTTTCTAAAGTTTGCTGATTTTAAAACATTTGACCATCTAAGGCACATATTTCAGAATTAAACAAACCACAAATATCCCAGCATCCCCTCCCTTCCAGCAAGTGCTCTCTGAAATTGCTAAGATTATTGCAATTGTTCGATAGGTTGCAACAATTTCACATGTATTTATTCCTACTCTATAATAAATAAGGCAGTGACCCAGAATAATATCGGGGCAAACTGTTTTTACACAGTTTGTTTTTGTTTAAAAAAACTTGTGCTGGATTTTGATTTTGATGCTACTGTTACATGCTTCTTCTTCTTCTTCTTCTTCTTCTTCTTCTTCTTCTTCTTCTTCTTCTTCTTTGTTTTTTTTTTTGTTTTTTTAAAAAATCTTCCAGTGTTTGTAAAACAACAATTGTTGTTCTCCAGCTTATGTGGGAGGGGGTAAGTAATAATGTAAATAAATAACCAATATTGGGTTGGAGTCACTCCTTCTGTTGGAGGAAAGGAACATTTGGATCAAACCCATGTTTTATTAATTTCATTGTAATCAGAGTGTGCTGGGGAGAAAAAGAATATTCATTGCACATATATTTTTCAGAAATTTGTTTGTCCCCCCCTTCTGTACAAATAATAAAAGCTGAATTATTAAAAAAACTTTGGCTATGATTGTCAAGAAATGCAGTCAGAAATTGAGCTTCATTCATGATCATTAGGCAATTAGCACCATGTATACATCATTGTAATGGTTCAAACTCATTACATAGATAATAGCCGGTGCCTTTGAGTGCATTTCCTTGATTCTGTGAGGTTGACATTTTGTACAGCAATAACCCTGATGGAACCGCAGATGAGAAGCAATAGTTAGATAAGCTGTATGCAAACAAGGGAGAATAAAGTAACTTTGGATCTGATACTGTATAATTTTCTTTCAATGCTGGATGGAGGATGCAAATATTTTGCATAGCCTACTTAATAATGACAAGATCTAATTACCGGTAATAGGAAGTGACCCTTAACAATAAAAAAGGAACCTACATATTGCCTGCGTTGGCACCTCTTCCATCTTCAGAAAACAGAAAACAGAAGATTATGTTTATTGTATGCTGAAACATTGTTTTATTTATTCTGGGGATGAGTACAAACTGAAAATCCTTGTCCATCAGGTTTTGTGCTTTTGTATGTAAACTCAAACAATGGGAGAGGCTGAAGTTCAGGCTTCGAGTTTCCAGAGCCACCTGAGTCAGAAGGCTGTAGATCTGGCAGTAGGGATCTTTCAGGCTTCTAGGATCTGGTTTGCTTTTGCTAGAACCCCACATCCATCAAGCAGAGCCTGGTGCAAATGACATAATCATCAAAGTTAAGGATTCTGAGCCCAGGAATTTCTTTTGAGCTCACAATTCTTCCAAACTAGCACTCCCCCTACTCACAGTTCTGGTCCCTCCTACCCCTGCCTTCTTCAACTGGGATCAAAACATTCTTTCTAAACTAATTCATCATACTCAGATCTACCGCTAAATTCTACCTTCTGCCCAGTCCTGCTGTAAATGGCTATTTTTTAAATATTTTGAATCCACTCGTTGTAATGCATAACCCTGCAGAATAGGTCCACCACTTCTAGTGTAGGGGAACAAAGTTGAATTATTTCACATTTAAATATGAACTTGCCTACGGTAATTCACACTTTCTAAAACAAGATGTGACTTGAAATACAATCATCCTTCACACTGTCCCAAATTTTGCAGTGCAGTTCTCCAGCCATGGAATATGTACAAAAAATGCACATAGGGCCTACTTTTGTAAACTGTGCATTTAAATGCATATATTAGAGAAAATAACCTATAAAATGCATTATAGTAGGGGAATATTTGAGGGACCCAGGTGGCGCTGTGGTTAAACCACTGAGCCTAGGGCTTGCTGATCAGAAGGTTGGCGGTTCGAATCCCTGTGACGGGGTGAGCTCCCGTTGCTCGGTCCCAGCTCCTGCCAACCTAGCAGTTCGAAAGCACGTCAAAATGCAAGTAGATAAATAGGAACCGCTACAGCGGGAAGGTAAACGGCGTTTCCATGTGCTGCTCTGGTTTGCCAGAAGCGGTTTTGTCACGCTGGCCACATGACCTGGAAGCTATACGCCGGCTCCCTTGGCCAATAATGCGAGATGAGCGCGCAACCCCAGAGTCGGTCACGACTGGACCTAATGGTCAGGGGTCCCTTTACCTTTACCTTAGGGGAATATTTAGCTTTTCAAATTGAAATACTTTAGGCAAAATTGCATAAACGTGTGTATATTAAGAGAAATATGTACTAAAATGCTGATCGATTTTCATGACATTTTCATGAATCATAGAATCATAGAATTCTAGAGTTGGAAGGGACCCTGAGGGTCAGCTAGTCCAACCCCCTGCAATGCAGGAATCTCAAGTGAAGCATCCATGACAGATGGCCATCCAACGTCTACCTAAGGAGGATCCATCAACTTCAGACCGAGTCCTTCCCATGAATTTTCTTTAAAAAAATAACAACAACCACAAACGAATGTGGAAGATGGAGAACTAACCTTCAGACTGGAAAAAGAAGAAACTGAAATTGACATATTTACACATCTGTAACCATTTCATTCTTCAACCTGGATAATATTTAGGGTCATCTGGAATTGCCTTTAGTTCTGTTGCTGTTGCTCATTACTGTTCCTTTTGGAAACCCTGAAATTCCAGCAGTTTGTGCCACCACAGATAGCTTTCCTTGTTCTTAATTTTGCATTCCTGGGCACCATTGCATACACACATATTAAGGGAGGGGTCCTTTGACCATTGTGTATCAAGTTGAAACACTTCAGATGAACGCTCAGGATGTTTCCTTACTTGCCTTCTTGAGAAAAGAGAAAGGAGAAGTTCAGCAATGCAGTCATGGAAGGGCTGCGTGTTATTTATCAAAACTGGGTCAGAGCATTACCAAATGAGCAAACATGGGAAATATCATTTTATAATAATCCTTACCAGAACTTGGAAAAGTTATACTTATACATTAAAATTGTGCAGCCTCCAAAACACATACGCTTCCTAAACATAGAGTGTAGATTAATAAACAATGATTGCACAGTACAATGGTTCTCAATTAGCTACGTATGGCGGACCCCCTGTTTTTCAAAGGCCAAGTCACAGACTCCCTATTTATGATATTTTTGATATCTCTGTGGTAGTTTTTGTTACATGAATGGTGTCATGGACCTCCTGGGTAGGTTATGTGGGCCCCCTGGGATCCACAGACCATCAATTGGGAACCACTGGCATGGTACATTTGTGGGATGGTATTCCTTTAAGAAGTTTCAACAGGTGGATGGATGTACAGGGCTGGAGTTAAGAGGAGGTCTTATGACACTTTCACTTTTGTAAAATCCCAGTGCTGTGCCAGCTGTACTTAGGAAGCCATAAAGAGTGAAGTGACTCAAGGGTCAGATTTTCGACCTAGTAGGAGGATAGAACAGAAGAGAAAACGTGCTTTTTCCACCAGTGGTCTACTCTGCACAACTAATCCAGAATGTGAGTAATGCTTCTTTACTATTCCCTAGAAGTGTGAAATTATATTGCTGCATTTGTAACAACAACAGAACAACAACAACAAATTTTAAAAATGAAAATGTTGATTTCCAGGCTCTGAGACATTAGCCTTCATATTTAGAAGGTCAATCTGTAGAGGTATCAAGGAAATTTAGGACTGCTCCAGAGATGCTTACTACAGTTACTTTGAACGTTTTGTTCAGGAGTCATTCCAAATCATGCAATTTATCAATTTATGTGGAGGCTATTTTAATCACTAGGTGGCAGACACATTTTTATATATAAACACTTTGATGAGTCTTAACCATGTTTACCTGAGGTAAGTCCCCATGATAGCTTGCTTATGAATTCAGCCTAGCTGTATATTTTTAAATGGGTACTAAAGAATGGAGGCCTTGTTTGGTAGATAGAGATATTTATGGAAACCATATGGATCCATTTTTTGTTGATTATTTTGGCATTGTGTGTGTGAAGGGGCTGAAAACACCACTCAGAAGCTGCCGCTGAGTGACACTTGAAGGGGGCTCTGCTGTTGCCACAAAGTCTACCACTTAGAACATCAGTTGGTGATTGTGGCAGGAAGGGAGCAGACATTGCATGAGGCTGCATTATGCAGGCATTGTTCCTAAAGAGTACCTGGTAGCGCTACCAGGATGAGGTACAAGACACAAATACACCTGCACATCAAACCAATCAGGTTTGTGCTGCTCGTAGGAGCTGCCCACTTACACAAAGTCCCCATGTACCATCTCACCCAACACAAGGCTGATGCGATGGGCTGTCTTGGGTGAAAGCCCAACTGAGCACTACAGTGCCTTTGGAATTCATCAGAAATTCTTTCCCCTGCTCCGTAGGAACCTTCAAATTAACCTCAAATTCTGCTATAGATGGAGTTCAACGACAGTCTTAGGATGTGCAAAATTCTACTGAGGACTTGCACTAGTCATCAAAATTATTTTTGCTTCCCTTGAAATTTCTGAGATACTTCACCAAATCAGGAATCTTCAAATTCACCTCAAAATGTTGCTCAAATTGAAACTCAGTAACAACTCTGGGTGTGTTAAGTGACTAAAGGAGCATCTGGTTCTCCTCTTTGTTGTGAAGCAAGATCATCTCCATCAATCTAAACTGAATGATAATGGTCACAAGCAGAATATCAGTGTGTTGCAGAAAGGTACTTGGCTCAAGGTGCACCATTCAGTAAGTCAAGTCAAAACCTAGATCAGGGCCACAGTCAAAAATCATAGAATCCAACCTCCGCAATGCAGGAATATTTTGCCCTACTTGGGGCTTGAACCCATGGCCCTGAGATTAAGTGTCTCATGCTACTGACAGCCAATGTAACTTGGAGGGGGGAGGAATCAACTAGACCTAAAACAAGTGAATCCCTTAGCATAAGGTAAACCTACCCACCAAGTCATCATAAAGGAATTTTTGTTAGACACAATTTCCCCAACATGCTGTAGTAATGTATGGCAGAACTGATGTCCTGACAGAGGAAGGTGGAAACTTTCCTATCACTGGATTGCAATTGAGGTCTACAGATTTCATTCGAAGAGCTGCCCTGACAAGTTGAGTTTTAGTGCTTTGGGAGCAATATTTGGAAGGAATAGTGTATTACTAACTTTGCTAACCTTTAAATAGAGTAGGTCTGCTGAAGTTTTTTTGCTCCCGAACCAGATATTTATTTATTTAAAAAGTGGGATGTCAAATTAATCTGCCTCCAGATTTACTTTTACAGAAGTTTGGAATGAGGGGTTGGCAGGTCCTTGTGGAAGGCAGGGTGTTAAACACATCTCAGAGCAAGGAGAAAAGTTACATTTTCCTGTGGAACCATTCCTAGTTTTCTCCTCTCTTCTAAAGTTGGAACTACTGGTACTTCCTTTTACATCTTAGGGTGTGACAGAAGGCAATCAGTGTTCTAATGTTTGTGCACTAGCTTTTAAAAAATGTAAGTTGAATGTTTAATGTGCATAATAACCAGCCATTGTGCACATCCACCAGGCTGCAACCGTGTACATTCACCACCCAGCTTACATCATACCTAACATATATATCAAATTAGATACAAATAAATGAGACTATTATAAAGGAGCGTTCATAAGGTCTGTCCCCCTTTATAAACCATGTTTCATATTTTCTTCCATGTTTTTCATTAATGTTTCTTTTTAAGGCCTAAGAAAGGTCTTAAGGTAGAAGTGAAGTTAAGATGCAGGTGTGCAGATCTCTGAATCATCTTTATTCATTTTCTTGTGAAATTAACTTCACTTCTATCTTAAGAACTTTCAAGCACACTTCCAATTCTTCTAGATTAGTTCTTAAATCAGATGACTTGCCCATAAGTAGGTCATTGCAGCTGTATTATTAACTCAAGAACAAAGCACACTGTGTGATGGTCACTGTGTTTTTTAAAATAATTCTTAAGCAATTCTTGGCTCACTTTTGACTCCTGTCATGATTCAGAAACAAAAACCATGACTGCATGCAAATGATGAGCGAAGGGCACGTTATGATTATTCTAAAAAGTGGTAATGAGTCTGGTTTGCGACATGAGATAATTAATTATGAGATAGTTAATTCTTGCAAAGCTTTATGACACTTGCATCCAATTGTGTGTGAAGACCTTTAAACCTCCCCCTTAAATAAATTCAGACAAGACTCAAATTTTGGTTTGGTTTTTGGCAGAATTTAGGCCACAGCTTTATTGAGTACAGCAAGTGAGTGGTTGCATAGGCTCTGGTTCGACTAGCTCCCTGCACCGTTGCAGATAGCGCTGACCCAGAGCTCCATCATAGGTCAGCCTAGGGTGAGCACCTGGAATGGCAGAAAGCCAGGGACATGCTGTGTCCACCACCCAGATGTCCCCCTGGACTCAGGCACGGGCATAGCCCCTCGCAGGGTTGACCAAACCATTGAGTCCCTGGATTCCTATAACAGAATACCCCTTCACATAGGGATGGCAAGAGTGTTCCCCCCATCCCTATCACCTGAACCAGAGCCTATCCGCAACCTTACAAGTTGTGACAATTTGCTATGCGGCAGACAAAACCCAAATGGCACCAGCCAATCAGCGAAGTGGGGAAAATTCCTGCCTTGCCCCTGTCCCAATGACAGACAACACACAACGGCATAGCAAGGTCAAGCGTGCAAGCCCTAAATATAGGGAGAGGTGGGTGGGTGTTCTGATGCACTGACCAAAAGAATCATAGAATCATAGAGTTGGAAGAGACCACGAGGGCCATCCAGTCCATCCCCCTGCCAAGCAGGAAACACCATCAAAGCATTCTTGACATATGGCTGTCAAGCCTCTGCTTAAAGACCTCCAAAGAAGGAGACTCCACCACACTCCTTGGTAGCAAATTCCACTGCCGAACAGCTCTTACTGCATTGGCATATATAGGTCCCTTGATCCATTTTGGCTAGTGCCCATTGGTCAGATTGAACCCATCATCAAGGGACCTACTAATCGGGTGTTGTGGCTAACCAATCATACCCAACCGCAACACAAGGGTTTGGTTGCCAGGTCTCACCACATCATGTGCCCTCTTTGAGGGAGGACACAATTAAATGCAATATACTTCCTGAAAGGAGATAGCTCGGTAGAGCATGAAACTCTTAATCTCAAGGTCATGCTAGTGTGCTTACACCATGCCAACCCCCCACCTCCTCAACCCTCTCCATCTGCCTCCTGGTAAGTAGCAGTGATGCAAGCAAATATGGAGGTCTGGTCAGTGGCAGCATTTATGTTAGCCCTTTCCAGACCTTCAATCTGTGTTTATTGGGCACACATGAGGAGGGGCAGAATATGAGCAGCAGGTTCTGCCCCAGGCATTTTTATTTGAAAGCTATTGAGTCTACATGCATGCAATTGTAGGTTTGGATCTGCATGGCAAGAGGGCCCTATGAGTTGTATGTGTATAAATTCTATGCAGACATACTGCTGAATGTGTAGAGTTCAGGAGTGAGGACAGCATACAGAAATCCCATTTCTCCACTCCCAGAGCTACAATCGCTGTAAAGAGGGATTGACTGTCAAACCACGCTATGAGGTATAACTCTGGGAGGGGAATAGGGGGTCTTCTAACAACACTCAGCACACTTAAGAAGCTCCCAGAATTCTTTTGTGGAAGCCGTGACTGTTTTAAAGTGGTACATTGCCTAACATTAGTTTTCCAGTCTCAAGCCTGGCTGTGGGCAGGGCCGGAATTAGGTTTGATGAGGCCCTAAGCTACTGAAGGTAATGGGGCCCTTTATATGTCAAGCTGTCCTTTGTCAACAACAAATTGTCACAGTTTTTTGTGTTGAATCTATGGTATATGGTAATTTATGGACCTAAAGCCATTTGCACATAACAAAATATGTATTTTATCAAAGTAATTGTTGAACTGAAATACAATTGGAAATGTACATCCAGTTTTTTTTCCTTTAAATTTTTTTTGGGCCCCCAAGAGAGTGGGGCCCTAAGCTATTGCATGTTTAGCTTATACTGTACGTAAATCCGGCCACTTCATTCCCCACAAAGCTCAAATTATGAAGAAAAAGAAGGGGGGTTAGGGAAATGGCAAGTCTTCTCATCCCAGCTCCACCCTCCAATTTTAGCTTTCTAAGAACAGTAGCTGAGGTGGAGGGCGGGGAGGAAGAAGTGATAATACGGAATAGTGTACCCAGCAAACCAACATTTGAACAGTTAGTCAAGTTACCAGCACATGTACATATAAAAAGGCTCACAATGGTATGAGCCCACTTGATTTCTTTTAAACACTTCGTAGGCATCAGAATTCTGCAGAATAACCATTTCATAATATGATTAAAGCTACTGTTATCAAATGAAGATTTAACAGTTACAGTATAGCTCAATGTGCTAGATACACACACACACACACACACACACACACACTGAAGCATGTTCAGGTGTACATGCAATTGACATTTGGTTATATGTTAATACTGTATCTTTCAACTTGACACTATTTATCTTAGATGTTTATACAGAGGTAGATAATAGTGCAGATAAGAGGTAGAAAACTGGGTGACTTTGCAGAAGTACTGAAACTGGAAATGTGTGCTTGTGGGTAACATGTGAACAACGTGTGAACAGGAAGTCATGCATTCCCCACGCATGCAGAGGAGATGAGTGAGTTTCCCTTTCACAAGGTAGAGAGTTTAACCATATTCATAATGCCTGCTGCTTGCATAATTCACATAATACATGAAGCTTCCCATAATTTTGATTCCAGGTCAGCTTGTACAGTGTACCTAAACAACTTTGAAAAGGATAGTTAGCTGTATTGCTTCACTCCTATGAATTTCAGGTTTTGTCTGTATTTTCCCTTGATCAAACACATTATCAGAATACTGTAACTCATCTGGGGTAGAATGGATATCCTTAACAGGCAGGACAATTTTGACAGAGATCAAATGAACTGTAGTTTCATAAGGGATTTTAAATTGTAGGAACATATTGGGTTTGTGCTTGATGAACTCTTGAGATATTTAGTTTGATTGTAAGACTGGCAACAGAACCATAATTAATTGATAAATTAATCTTCAATTTTGTGGAGTACTTTATTTACCGTATTTACTCAGTTCTAATGCTCACCTTTTTTGGCCAAATTACATGGCGAAAATTAAGGTGCACATCAGATTCAATGGCACATTTCACCAGCAAATACTTTTTTTGGTTTCAAGGTTCTGAAAATTGAGGTGCGCATTAGATTCAATGGTGCCTTAGACTTGAGTAAATACTGTAGCTGTTTCATTTTTTTTTAAGGTGTTAAAAATCTGATTCTGTTTTTAGAAGGCTTTATGATCAGCCCAGATTCTCAGGGTCAAGACTGTAAATGAGAAGTACTTTGTAACTTTCTACTTTATTAGTCTGTGATACTTTCAGTAATGAATTAGCTATGACCTTTGGTTCACCTTTGTCCTAAAGTGTATCTTACAGGGGTTTAATTTTACAACAGCCAAGCCTTTTGAAACCATCCATTTTCACAGTCAGTTTCAATAACAGAAATCAGGGCCATTTTCCAAGCAATTCCCCATTGTGAGGTCAGATTGTTCAGAGTGAAGGATACTTTTTTGCGATTGTTTTGTGACTTGGTATTTTTTTTAAAAAAATTCTATACCGCTTTATATTTTAAATAAAAATCTCAAAGCGGTTTACAGCATATTAAATCAATAAATCAATAAAATAATAGCCGGGTGATGTTTGTATTTCATTTCCTCCTAAACTGCCTGGTGAATATTAACTAATTGTGTGCTGGGAAATAAGAATTTATAGAAACTGCTTAGTTCCGACTGTGAATGGTTAGGCTATAACAATACACATACATAATATCTGAAGGAGCATCTCCACCCCCATCGGTCAGCCCTCTTCTGAGGGTCTTCTGCTGGTTCCCTCATTGCAAGAAGTGAAGTTACAGGGAACCAGGCAGAAGGCCTCCTTGGTAGTGGTGCCCTCCCCGTGGAACATCCTCCCTTCTGATATCAAGGAAATAAACAACTATCTGACTTTTAAAAGACACCTGAAGTCAGCCCTGTATCAAGAAGTTTTTAATGTTTGATGTTTTAGTCTGTTTCAATGTATGATGTGAGCTGCACAGAGTGGCTGGGGAAACCCAGCCAGATGGGCATGGAATGTATGTATGTATGTATGTATGTATGTATGTATGTATGTATGTATGCATGTACTGCATGTGTGTGTGTGTGTGTGTGTGTGTGTGTGTGTGTGTGTGTGTGTGTGTACTGTATTTTCCTGCATATAAGACTACTTTTTAACCCAGGAAAATCTTCTCAAAAGTCGGGGGTCGTCTTCTACGCCAGGCCGTATTTCTTATATGGCGAGTATATCCCAAACTCTACATTTTAATTGGAAAAGTTGGGGGTCGTCTTATACGCCCAGTCGTCTTATATACCGGAAAATATGGTATAAATAAATAAATAAAAAATATATAGAGACATATATACACATGACACATCAGAAGTGTGAATACGACTGCAACCTTTCTCAAAACATTGCATATGTGAATGTAAATTACGAGAGGCAAATTTTGGCTGACTTTCAAGGTGACTATATGCAAATTAAGGGACCCAGGTGGCGCTGTGGGTTAATCCACAGAGTCTAGGGCTTGCTGATCAGAAGGTCGGCGGTTCGAATCCCTGCAACGGGGTGAGCTCCCGTTGCTTGGTCCCAGCTCCTGCCCACCTAGCAGTTCGAAAGCACGTCAAAGTGCAAGTAGATAAATAGGGACCACTCCGGCGGGAAGGTAAACGGCGTTTCTGTGTGCTGCTCTGGTTCGCCAGAAGCAGCTTTGTCACGCTGGCCACATGACCCGGAAGCTGTCTGCGGACAAACGCCGGCTCCCTCGGCCTATAGAGTGAGATGAGCGCCGCAACCCCAGAGTCGGACACGACTGGACCTGATGGTCAGGGGCCCCTTTACCTTTACCTTTATATGCAAATTATAAAAGTTACACACACACACACCAATGTTCCTGAGACTGTGGCTTGGGTGTGTTCCCGGATTCTTGGGAATTTCAGGTAGAAGCAAAAGTCAGTAATGCTTTCTACCAGCCATGGCCCTATCTAGAACAATCAGACCTTACCACAGTTATCAAAGCATTAGTGAATCTCAGACTCAGCTATACAGCTGCAAATAAAACCTTTTGAATGTGTTGTAAAGTGCAATATACAGTTGTGACACTAGATAACTCCAGGTTATCTTAGGGACTGGTTGCCCCTGTATCAACTGGTCCCTGCCTTAAGATGTACCGTACTTCACAGACCCTGTTGAGATAATTGAATCATAGAGTTGGAAGGGGCCTTGAGGACTGTCTGGTCCAACTCCCTGCAATACAGAAATATGCAGCTGTCCTGCACGGGGATCAAACCTGCAACTTTGGTGTTATCAGCACCATGCTCTTACCAACTGACCTGCAAATACAATCATATTAGCTGTTTAAATGATGAGAAAGGGATGGGTTTTTAAAAAAATATTTGAACTGATCTTTTAAACTTCGATGATATTTTATTGAACTTATGTTGCATCCGTTTTATCCCTTTTGCACAAGCTGCCTGACGAGGGCTTTTCTCTACAAGGCAGCATAGAAACCTTTTCAATAAAGCACACATACTACCAGGAAGTGGCAGTCAGCTGTTTTGATTACAAAGGGGGGGGGGAGAGAGAATCAACTTCAATCTTGGCCAAGGCAAACAAAGCATAGAAGGACATATTGTGACTGATCATAACCACTCTTATGGGCATTAAACAAGAATGTTTTAGAATGTTTGTCCCAGGAATGATACTATTTCTTTGACCTATATGCTAGATTAGCATGGCAAAGGAGGAGGGAAAGACTAGACTCTATTCTTCATATATAGTTGGGACTGATAAGATCAGGGGGGGGCCAAGGTTTACCTCACCTGGGCTGATTCACTCCCGCGGAGATTGTTCCATGGGCCAGATTGCATCTGTGTCTGTGCAGACATAATTTCCGGCGCCACGGAAGCAAGTCCCTGCTCTGTGCTCTGCTGGTTTAGCGCAGCGCACGGGGACTCGCCAAGTGGGCGGCTCGGTTCGGGGATGGCTCGAGGGCTGTTTAAATGACCCCTGCGGGCCGCAGGTTGCCAACCCCTGGATAAGATGATGCTATCTTCTATAATAAAGCACACAGTGTGATGTGGGATTACTCTAAGACAGAGCTTTCCAAACTGTGTGTCGTGGCATGCTAGTGTGTCAGCTGCAGTGTGTTGGTGTGTTGCGCAAATGCTCCCCTCACTCCTCCCGGAGCTGGAAAGGGGTTAGTTTAAGCTCTGGTTTGCTAGTAAAACTGAATTACTGTGTCACGAAATGGTGCATAGGTATCTAAAAAGTATGTCACCAACATTAAAAGTTTGGAAAGCTCTAACCAGACATAGGGCCTTCTCGGTAGTGGCACCCGCCCTGTGGAATGTCTTTCCAACAGATGTCAAGGAAATAAGCAGCTATCCTATTTTTAAAAGACATTTGGAGGCAGCTCTGTTTAGGGAAGATTTTTTTATTTAATGCTGTATTGTTTTAATATTTGATTGGGAGCCGCCCAGAGTGGCTGGGGAGACTCAGCCAGATGGGCGGGGTACAAATAATAAATTATTATTATTATATTATTATTACTAAGATCTCCAGCAATTCATAGTTCACACCACCTGCATAGAAATAGATAGATAGATTAGATAGTATATAATACAAAATTTTATATAAAATTAATACTTGTTGATACATTTAATATGACTTAGACTCCCCTTTGAAGGAAATGAGTCACTAATGAAGTGACAGTAATAAGTGTTTAAAAAATACTCTAAACCACTATGCAGTCAATCTGTGAGAGAATAGAAATGCAAATATAGCTGTCTGTCTGTTCAGGTTAAAGCTTGTACCACAACTTCCCGCTTCCTGATATGCACCAGTGATTTAAATCCGCTAGTCAAATTTTGTTTGTAAGGGCAGCCTCATTCTTTCCTGCTGCCAGAAATGATGATGGATCTTGTGTTACTTTGTTTTATAGTTTTCTCTTGATGTTTGAAGTCCTGTCACAACAAACCTTTCTTTGCAATCCTAAATCCTAGAAATTTAAAGCAGAATTACAAAATGCACCATATTCTGCTATTTTTATTCCTACATGCAGTGCTTTTCTTTCTGGGGGTATGCAGAGGTACGCATACCCTTAAACATTTTGTGAATCTAAGTTTGGCCTCATTGAGGGGCAGTATTTCAATATGAGGAGGAAAATGAGAGTACTCCTAAACTTTTTTTCTTTTTAGAAAAAAAGCACTGCCTACATGTGTGTGATAATGACTCAACATATTTATGTTGATTTTTAGTATATATTTCTTATTCCCTTGCAGAAACAAATGTTTGTTGAGATAAGTACCTTTAATAAAATGTTTGGTATGAGATACACCAAAATTTAAATCAATGGAAGTTTGCTTTTACTGATATGTCTTAAAATTTAGGATATCAATGAAAAGTCTCTGAGAATTCTCACATTTACTGGTAAATCTCAAGGCCAAGCAAATGACTTTTACTAAATTCCATTGTCTTTTCAGTTTACCATGGTATGCGGGACAGTGTTCTGCATAAGCATTGTGACACAAACATTTCTGTACATTAAAGAAAACAACTTCATTTCCCTTCAGTGAATAACCCAATTTTATTCACATTTCCCTCTGCACTGATTTTCTGGGCTAGTGTGATGGTGCAGAAAATTCTGAACAGTACAGCTACTCAGAGAACCAAGTCACCAATGACTGCAGTTCAATGTTTGTGAGGAAAAGGAACACTGTTGGGTTGATCAAGACTAAATCCTGATATAACCTCTAGGGTGGAGCCAGCATCAGGGCCTGGCAATGTCTGGCACCTGCCAATGCCTACATTAGGGCCCTCACTGCTGATTCCCAGAGCTCCCTGGTCTTGCTCTTCCTTTTCCTCTTTGCTGCCTGTCCTCTCACTTGTCCTCTCCAACCATGCAAACAGCAAGAAGATTAAGAAGAAAGAGCAACAGCCTCCACTTGCCATGGCCTCTGCTTTGGGTGCTGAATGGGAGGATGAGCAAAAGGGCAGTGGTGACAGTGACAAGGAGGGAGGCCCACTCAGATATGAGGTGCCATTGAAGCATCTTGTACAAGCCCCCCCCCCCCAATCTTGAACCAACATTGGTGATGGAAACCGGAAACCAAGGGAATGGTAGGTGCGGGAGGATGAGGCTTGATGACAAGGGAAGAGGGGAGAGGACCTTGAGGCAAGATGGACTAATGAGAATTGTGTAACTGAAGGAATCCCTCAGTAGCAATGAGGGCCAAGAAGTAATTGGATGTAGCATCATAGAATCATAAAATTGTAGAGTTGGAAGTGCCCCTTGGGATCATCTAGTCCAATTCCCTGCAATGTGGGAATCTCAACACACAGTCCCCAATCCAATTAGAAACCGTACCAGACCCTGCTTACCTTTGCATATTATGCAGGAGCCGGAGAATGATTTGTTCAAGTAAGAGAGCTTTTGTGAGAAAACTTATTTAACCAACTGAGAAAATATTTCAAGCTTCCAGAGAATGAGAGGACCTTGGTTTAAAATATTCTAAAGCCAAGGCCATCTTGTTTGTTTTATACCAGCCTCTAGCTGGGAAGTGTTATAGCAGACGGAGGCTCAGAATCTGAAAGGGCATTTTTTTCATTGTCCAGGAGTTAATAAATAGCCTAAGACAAGTAGCCATTGAGCAACACCACAGCAAGAGGAAGAAAGAACAACAAGGCATCTTTTATGCAAAGGAGGAAATAAAATATTTTCACTTCTGGGAATTACCCCTTATAACAAAGTCCATCACCTGATCCCCAGAGAATTAATTCTTCAGGCTATTTGCACACTGCTTACTTGGCATTCACTATAGTCTCTGCCTGCACAAATGCTGCAAAACACCCCTTCCTGGATGGTAAGATCAGGGCCGTCTTCAGTATATCTGGTCCCGTGGTGCAAAGATCTCTCTCCCCCCCTGTTTCCCAGAGTTGCTGACCTTTTTACAGCGCTGCTGACAGCTTTGCGGGGCTGGAGGAGGCAGGCAGCGGCTGGAGGGTGGCTCCTCCGGCAGGGATGCGGCGCTGCTTCAGTGAGGCGGGTGAGCTGATGCCGAGAGGCGCCACGTCCAGCCTTCGTCTCTTCCCTGGTGCCCTGCAGAACTTGGTACCCTGGTGCCCCATGCCACTTGCATCTATGGGCAAGACACCCCTGGGTAAGATGACTTGGCTGCCATGACTACACGTGCGCCCCTGCACAATTGCACTCACACAAACACAACCCATGCCTCTTCCCATGCGATTGTTTCCAAGCCTTGAGGAAATAGTTCAGAGCGAAGCTTCAGGCAGCCTCAGGCCATGCCTAAAATTCAGTGCCAAACAACCTGCAGTTGTCTGCTCAGAGGGTAAGGTGGGGTAAGCAGAAATTAGTGGGATTTCTTGGTTTGTTAAAACCCTTATGATGGGAGGAAGAGAAAAAAAGCAAGGATTTTGGATGAACATTCCATGATGGGACACATTGCAGGAGGGTTAGTACCTTACAAGAACTAACTTACTTGCAAACTGAACATGAACATGAACTTGAACTCGGGTCAAGACTTGGAATGAAGTGATGTGTTCAGGTACCGGTTCCAAGAAAAACAGCTGATACCCATAACCTTAGCCTTCTGAGCCTTTGGTGTTGCCACTGATTTTGCTTCTGAATGTATATATTGTGCAGCAGTAGAAGAGCTGTGTGATCCCACCCACCCAAGGCCATTATATATAATGCCAGATAAGTCTTATTTCCGAAGGTGCCAAGGACTTGCATGGGCCCCAGTAGCTATGGAGGAATTATAGAGGTGTGTGTGTGTGGGGGGGGGAATCTTGCAGAACAGCTAGTCCAAACCACTGCTTGATGCAGAACATTCAGAGCTACATGAAGACTGCAGTCAGCAGTGGTGCATACTCTCCCGATGGCAGTGTTGCATTTGCCAGGATGGGTGTGTGTGTGCAGGTTGGGGGAACTCTGAGTTGGTGGCGGCTTCCTGTCAGTGGAAAGCTGCTCCCATCAACCCAGAACTTTCCTGACTTCGTGGCTACCTCACCACATCCTTATCTCAGAGAACAGCAACACCACCGCTGCTGAAAGTGTGGTGATGATCCCATGAATGGCTGTCCATTCTGTGCTTGATAAGCTCTAGTGAGGAATAGCCAGCCAGCTCTGTAGGTAATAGATTCCATTGTCAAAGACCTCTTACCATCAATAAGATTCTCCTCATGTTCAACCAAAATCTACCTCCTCCTAACTGAAGTCCATTAGCTCTCATCTTGCCCCCTGGGGCAAAGGAGAAAATTCAAGACAAACACTGCCCTCTAACCTCTGTGTTTCTGACTAAAGGAGAAGAGGTGTAAAGGTCGGATCAGCTGTAAACTTAGAATGTAAACTCTCTGGATTTTAAGGAGTGGTTTTTGGCAGCTCTTGAGTTGCCTAACATGTAGCCTTCTTTCTTCCTAAGTCAGCACGTAACGGGGCAGCAAGGAGAGTGCCAGAAACACTATTTAGGGAAGCGAGAGGTAGGTGGCAAAGACCAGTCTTTGGGAGAGCATCTGGAGGGAACTGTGTTTGTAAATGTATGTATCACCCTATTAAAATTGGGTGTGGTGGAAGAAATCGTCACCCTTTTGGTCTGATCCCTGAAAGGTAGAAGGAAGAGACAGCAAATGCCTACTGGAGGGATTGTTCCAAAATTGGGGTCTAATTTGGCATTGATTCAGATTTCTAGCAATCAAAAGTTGGAACCTTTTGAAAAAGGGAACTGGGTCCCATGTTTTGATTCAGTCCATTGCCAAACTTTATCATATCTACTTGATTAACCACTTTCTATTAAGACTGCCTTGGCTGTGTGTCCCTATGGTGTTCAGCCCTTTTTATTTCTTATTATGTATTTGCAGAAAATTTAAGACAATGTGATGGGCAAGATAGAGACCCGACAGCATGCTATTCTGCAAGCTGCCTTGGTTGTAAGCTCTACTAAATGTAGGCATTAGAAATATTGAACAAACACGCTGTGTTAGAAAAACTCTGTAGGAATATTGTGTGTGAATGAGGGCTAAGAGAATGATACTAGTTAAACGCTGCTCTCTCTCTCTCTCTCTCTCTCTCTCTCTCTCTCTCTCTCTCTCTCTCTCTCTCTCTCTCTCACACACACACACACACCAATTTCCACCATCACAATCCTCTGCTTGAGTAGAACAGGATAGAACGGCAGGGGGATGTAAGGAAGCAAACATTGAAGGTGACTCAAGATGGAACATGCAACTTAATTCTGAGCAGAAATCTCCATCCACAGATGACAGAGCTGCTAAGTTTGGAGGCTCCAAAAACTTCAACATCATGAGATTTTGAATGTTGTCTTCTCAATGTCCAGTCTTTACACCATCTGCATCAGGAGTGGTGATGGGCGGGATGATGGCCAATAATCTGAAGCTGAATTTGGGGAATGGTCATAGCACAGTAATAGAACATTTGCCTTGTTTGCAGAAGGTCCCAGGTTCAATCTTCAGCATCTCCAGGTGGGGCTGGGAGGACTATTTACCGTATCTTTGGAGAGCTGCTGCCAGGCAATGTAGACAATCCATGGTCTGACTCAATGTAAGGCAGCTTCTTATGTTCCTAATCCTGACAAAATGGAGATGATGTGGGTCAGTGGTTCCTGAGCAGCTTGGATCTCAAGTGCTTGAAGGAGCGCCTCCCAAACCAGACTTTGCCAGCAGTGGAAGCAGGGCCGTCTTAAGCATATCTGGCGCCCTGGCGCTGTGGTGCGAAGATCCCTCCGGTGCCCCCCGCCCCGTTTCCCCCCTGGCGCCCTGCGCCACCCAGCCTTGCCTTAGAGCCAGCCCTGAGTGGAAGAGACCCTGTTCGTGGTTCAGGAAATGGTGGCAGTGAGGAGGGCAGTCACACAATATGGCATTCCCCATGGCAGCATCGCACCTATGGAACTTCCTCCTGGGTGAAATCAGGCTGTCTCCTCACCTTGAAAATGCACCTATTTATCCAGCTATGATTCGAGTTTGCCTAAAAAATGTTGCTGTTTTATTGCTGGGGAGCTGGTGAATGCTTTTAATGTGTTCTTTGACATTGTATTATCTGCCTTGTGCTCCCTTTTGGAAAGGAAGGTGTGGCGTAAAAATAACAACTAAATAAATAATTAACAACACACTTTTTAAAGCATTGATATATCCTCTTATTCATAACACCAGTTAGGAGCAAGCATTATTATATTTTTAAAAACCCCAATGAAATAAAAACATCAGCTTTGGCTTAGCTCTGCAAGAGTCCCTGGCATTCAACAGCATCAGGCTGGAATCATCCCTTTCTAGCTCAGTTATACATACTAGAACCCAGTAACCCAGTTTGTACAACACACCAGGACAAACCGTGGAGTGGAACTTGCACACACTTTGCTCCCCCCCCCCCGTTGCACTATGCTAAACCAAGTTTTGGCTTACAGTGTTTTCTTGAACTGGGCCAAGGCTACAGCTCAAGACGGGATGAAAGAGCTTAATTGCAAGTCCCAGTTTGGATGACATACTAAGCCAAAACATGGCTTAGCTCAGTGTGACATGGCAGAGAAGGGGATAGGGGCAGGGGAAGCAAAGTGGCTGTGAGCTCCTCTTTGGGAGCCTGCCACATTCACACAGTCTCACTAAGCCCAGGTTTGGCTTGGCATGTTGTGTGAATGAGCTCAGACTCTTGTTTTTCTTATTATGAACAGCTGCTAGGAGTCTCATGGCACTATAACTATATAATGCTTCCTGACTTTTATATATGTTTACTTGAAATGCAGTTTCAAATCATGAGAGTTTGAATAGAGCAAATGAAGAGCAAAGATTTGGAGGGACAAAGGGGTATAGAGATAAGGCTTGGAGAGGAGACCCAGCAAACAGTGGGACAGACCACCCATAAAACTGCCACTCCGTGGCATGATGTAAGCATCACTTCTGTTCTGATGACATGTAAGCAAGAACACTGTCCCCTAGAAAAGTTTCAATGTTGACGAACATGATAATGGGGCCTCTAGATATACTGAGATATAACAATCACTTCTTGCCTAGGAGTACTGTCCACACATCCTACTGGAATCAATAGCAAAACTGCCATAGATTTTAATAAAAATAGAGCAGGTCCTATTAAAACAGTGGCAAGATTGTTTTCTGGTCTTTGGCGTATGTTGCCAGACACATCTGTACATTGCGACTGCCCTCTAGTGCATCATTTTAGAATTTCATCACACCGTCAAATCTATGTACTGTAGTTCATAAATCCTTTGAACTTCTAAAAGTTATTTAAAACTTTCAACCTCTCCAACTTTTAATAAATGAACTGGTTAGTCAATTAGTATAAATATTACTGTAAGAAAAATCAATGAATTTTGAGGATGTTTCTTTGAGCTCACAGTTTCTCTTAGCTAAATAACACAATGTTATGGGGAAATTATCTCAAATACTGGTACATGACCTGGATCAAGCGATATTCATTCACAATGCCAGGCTGAACATTGCTAATGATTCTTATTTTTTATGTTTTCACTTAAGATTCTATGCAGAGTTATTTAGTTGATGTACTATTGAAGCCTGTTTCACACCACACACACACACACACACACACACACACACACACACTATCCCTATCCTAGATGTTGCCTATTTACAGATGTAATCGTTTCTTTTTGAATTTCAGTTTGCATTAGAAACCTGGGATCTCAGGTTTAGGACCCTTGAGTAAAATGGCCGTCTTGGCCTTCATCTTTTTGTTGGCCTTTGTCCAAGCTGAATCTGCAAGCCGTGAGTATTTAACCAACCACCAAGATATTAAGAACACAATTTATACATCTTCATAGGGCAGTAGCCCAAAACATTTGTACCCTTGATACAGTATAACCCACAGGCACTTATGAAGAAACAACTACTTAAGGAATGATCTTGCAAATCCCAGTGCATATAAGTCCCATGAATTTTAATGGATGGATTTAAATTCATGGAACGTAAATATGCCTAACTTTGATTGGCATATGCTCCTGTATATTTTAGTGTTTGTTCCAGATGGTACTAAAATTAATTCTGCTTATTTTTTAAAATTCTGATAACCTGGATGATGCCCTGGCTTTTCTAATCATATGTTGATATTTCTGAAGTGTAAACTGAGAAGAAGTGGCCTTCCTAAGTAATATGTTGCTCAGCCTAGAAAGCAGAGGCAGGCTTTATAGATGGTTATTATATAGATGAAAGTGAGGTGCTGTAAAGGCATTTGATACTATCCAGCTGCCCTTTCTGTTTGCAACACAACAAACCTTTAATGTTGGAAGAACTTTTAGAATGCAAGGTGTTTATTAAATCCAAAATAAGAAATCTGTATAAATAGGATTATACCCCTAGCATTCAATTTAGCCACTTTCCCTAAAGGGCTGCTTTCCCCCATACAAACCAGCAGAGATCCTGAGATCATAGACCCTTCTGTGCACGCCACCTCTCAGAAAGATCTGGAGGATGGTGAAGAGAGCTTTCTCTGTAGTGGCTCCCTGTTTATGGAAGGCTCTCTACGAAGGCCTGCATGGCACCAACTTCAGCACCAGACAAAGACATGTCAGACCCTCCAAGGGTCCCGATTTTCCAGGGACAGTCCTGGATTTTCAGAAGCTGTCTGGGTTTCTGATTTGATCCCAGAATGCCCTGCTTTTCCTTAGGATGTCCCTCTTTTCATTGGAGAAATCTTGGAGGGTATGGAGTTATCCAACCCCCGAGCCATCTGAAGGCAGCCCTGTATAGGGAAGTTTGGTTTTTAAAAAAATGTTTAATGTTTTATTATGTTTTTATATATGTCGGAAGCTGCCCAGAGTAGCTGGGGCAACCCAGTCAGATGGGTGGGGTATAAATAGTAAAATTATTATTATGGAATAGGATGTCCCTATTTTCATCGGAAAAATGTTGGTGGGTATGACATGCTTGCTTTCCCAAGCATTTGGGACACACCAATATGGTACTGTAGCATTAAAACAGTTTTTAATATGCTTATGTCATTTATTATTAAATACAAAAATGCAGGAACCTCAACCTGTTTTGGGAGAAGCGTCAGATATGCAACATATTGGGTGTCAGGGGCAGGGCAGAACGGGATTTAAGTTTCATTGGTAAGCAGATCACACAAACTGCATATGGCAGGGGCTCAATCTTATTTAAGGCTTGTAGTTTGACACTCTCCATAATTTCAGCTTTTATTTTAGTGATGCAGTGGCAGCTAGTGATGTGCACTGTTTGTTTCCCTTTTCAGTTTTAACTTCAAGTCCCATATTTGGACCACGGCAGGTGACTGGCTTGCTTGGCGGCTCAGTTACCGTGAAATGCTTTTACCCTCCCACTAGTGTGAATAGACACAGCAGGAAGTACTGGTGCAAGGAATCAACACGGCAATGTTCAACCATCATTTCTAGCAATGGCTATGTTGCCAGAGAATTCAAAGGCAGAGCCTTAATAACAGACTTTCCAGAGAATGGCATATTCACTATATTAATATCAGAGCTGAGAAGGGGAGACATGGGGATGTACAAATGTGGTGTTTCACTAAATGACAATGGACTGTCTTTCAGAGTGAAGCTGGATGTTTCCGAAGGTAAATATATAATGCTACTTTATTTTCTGTAAGAAGCAAGCTACAAATATCCAACCTATCTATGGCTTATTGGAAGATGAGATTTTTAGTTTCCGCTTTTTCCTGCTTCATCCTCTGCATAACTAAATAATCTTATTGTTTTATTGTGGGACAAACAAATTCTGAATGCATATGAGCTGTGGATGGGAAGGCAAGTGAGTATGAAGGGGAGGGAACACAGTGGTAATAATGTCACTTCTTGACACTAACAGTTGTAGATGGGGAGGGAGAAAGTCCTTGAAGTCTCCAACTGTTTAATTACTTTTTTGGGGGAGGGGGGAAGCTAATGGAATAAATGTAGGAAGTCCTAAGATGTAGAACCATGGAGCAATATATAGTGCAATGCAGAACAGCATGAGATTGTAAAATGGAAGATGGAGAAATGGTAAAGCTATGTCTCCTTACTATAGATTCAACAGTTCCTGATGAAGCTCAACTCATTTATGTTGAGCAGTATGGATCAGTGACTGTGAACTGTGACTTGGGTGCGCAATATGCAAGTGCTCGGAAGTACCTGTGCAAGATGTCAAAGAATGATTGCTACACTGTTATTGACTCGTATGGAAAAATTGACCCATCCTACGAAGGAAGAGTTCTGCTGAGCTTTCTCGGGACTCCTGGATCATTCAGTATCTTTATGACTCAGTTAAAGAAGAAAGATTCAGGGTCATATCTCTGTGGAGCTGGGATTTATGGGGCAGGGGGAGAATCCAAGGAACTGGATCTACATGTCTATGAAGGTGGGTAATGGACTGGGAGTTTTTGCAGTCCTGAATGCAAACAAAGTGCCCTCTTAATCCTTGCCTATCATGTCTGATAAAATCTACTAGGAGGGGATTGACTGGATGGCTCTAGGGAGTGGACAATGTCTCACTGTGGGAGGACGTTATGCCCTCTGCCTTGAAGGAGGCTCCTCTTGAAGAGGTCCTCTCTGGATCCAGGGTTTTTTAGAAAACTACGATCTAGTCTCTAATATTCCTTTACTGGGCGAGGTGATTGAGAAGGTAGTTGTCAGCTAGCTATGGGTATGTTTGGAAGAAACAGATTATTTAGATACATTCCAATCCGGTTTCAAACCCAGTTTCAGCACTGAAACAGTGGGAAATGTGATCCTGTTGGTTTCCTTGACATCTCCGTGGCTTTTGATACCACTGTCTATGGGGTTCATCTGGAGCAACTCAGGGAAGTGAGAATTGTATTACAGTGGTTCTGGTCCTATCTGCAGAAGTAGTCCAGTACTGTACTAGGAGAATGTTTATTGGCTCCATTGCTTTTGGGCTGTGGAATCCCACAAGTGTCCATTCTTACTATATTAGAACATCTCTATGAAACCATTTGGAGCTATCATCTGGGGATTTGGAGCATGGTGTTATTAGTATGCTAAATGTTATTAAACGTGGCTTCTGTAGTGGACCACTTTTGTAATGTTTTATTTTGAAATCTTTAAGATAATATTTCAGTTTCCCATTAATGATGTTGCTTTGAATGTACACTTGACTTTATTCCATAATGTTTTATTCTATATATTTTTATTTGATAATTTTAATGTAAACTGCTTTAAGATTCCCCCCCTTAAATATATAAAGAGGTATAGAAATGAAATCAACAACAACAGCAATGATTTCATGCCTTCTCTTTCTCCAGGGGCTTTGGTGCCCAAAGGACAACCTGTAGCAAGAGGAGTCCAAGGTGGATCAGTGTCTGTTGAATGCCATTATGATCCAAAAGAGAATTATACACGCAAACAGTGGTGCAAGTTAGAAAAAAACAGATGCACTCCATTAATAAATGACTTTGGGTGGGTGATGGATTCCTATGAGGGAAGAATAGTGATGCATGATAACCCAGAAAATGGAACATTCACCATCCTGTTGAACCAACTGAATGAGAAGGATGCAGGGTTCTACTGGTGTGTAGTAGATGGAAAAGAGGAAAGAAGGTCAGCAACAGAGCTGAAGATTGTAGAAGGTAACATACCATGTTTCCTCTAATGTGCTTCTCAGCAGAACTGTATGCCTCTTTTTTTCAGTGTTGCAGAGCCTAAGCTGATACAGCACAGCAGGATCAAACTGAATCAGTCCTAAATATTATACTTGTTTTCCAAAGGGACTTTGTTGCAGATAATGAGAATAATCCAGAAAGGAGCAAGCTGGACATGAAATGAAATGAAATGCATTATCACATGAAACATCGCCTGTTTTTGGTTTGTAAAAATGGGGCAATATTCACTGGGTGAGAGAGCAGGATTGGTTCAATGATAGGTAGGGTTTGGGTAGAAGAAAATAACTTCTTCCCTGAGACCCCAGTGAAAACACTCCCCCTCCCTTTGCATTAGTGATAATGGAAACTTTCTTGCAGTGGAAATCCTACATAGAGTGTGGGAGGTGGGTAGATGGAAAAATTGCAGTGGGTAGGTGGGTGGGTGGGACGGGTTAGACTGCCCTTCCCAACCCACTAGGGTATTGATCCTTTGTCAGATTATTCTCACAGTGGTTGTTTACACTAAGAAAACTGCATATTAAATGTCTAATTTAATTCCCATTAATTTCAGTAAGAGAGAACGACTTAATTCTAACATTGAGATGAATGGGACTGAAAGAGATTTCCTAGATAAAAGCCAGTTGTTTAGAATCACAGCAAATAGTTTTAGATAAACTAATTTGTGGATCTGGCTGTCTACACGTCCTAATTAGGGTACATTCAGAATAGGAATTCTTTGCAGATTCTGCTAAAGAAAATAAGGCAAGGATATGCTATCCAATTTTGAAATTTAATCACTAACTCTACTTCCTGGTTTTATTGTTGCTGTTGTTTACCACCTTGAAGAGATAGGACTGCCCTGATAACTGCTTGTCCAGAACTGCCATTGTTGTACTCCTCCTCCACTTCTTTCTTCTACAGGAAATGTGTACCCAGTGCCCATTCCACTAGATAACTTGTTAATTTCATCTGCTAATTTCTTAAGAAGCTAAGATAGGCTGTCTACACACAGGGGTGGAGGGGTGTGGTGGGGGTAGGTCGCCTCGGGTGTCACTACTAAGGGGGGGTGACAAAATGCCGGGCGGCACTCACCATGGGGCCCGACTCGCCCCGCTCCGCAGGCGGCTGGCCCCGTCCCACGGTCGGCTAGCCCTGCCCCAGGCACAGGGCATGTGCACCACCCCAGGCATTTGATCGGCTTACTCTGCCACTGTCTATACATCATATATTTGAAGCACATTGAAAACACATTTCCCCCTGTGCAGAATCCTCAGGACAGTAGTTTTTCTTTCTGTTGAAAGGGAAATACCCAAAGTACATTCTACTTGGATTTTCTGCAGCAAACACTATTCATAATTGCCTAGTTCATGCATTCTATTTGTCACAGGAATATGTGCTTGGGAAGGTCTGGTCTGGTCCAGTTAGGGGTGTGTGATGTGATATACTGTATTGTATACCAGCTATTTCATTTAACTATGCTAAAATTAGGCTCTCTGTCTTTGATTTAAAGTGATTTACTGATTGCCTATTTCCTTCTAATGCTTTCCCTATTTTGAAACAGGGATACCCAATTTAGTAATAGATAATGAGATCAACGCTGTTGTCGGTGCCCCACTGAAACTATCATGCTCTTACACATGTGAATATGCTGCTTATGAGAAGTATTGGTGCAAGTGGAAGAATACTGGGTGTGAACCTCTCGTTTTATCCACCCAAAATGAAAATGGCTTGGTGGTTAACTGTGATGCAACCAATAGAATTTTGTCGCTGAACTTTGACCAAGTGTCACAAACAGATCAAGGGTGGTATTGGTGTGGAGTCAGACGTGGAAGTCACTATGCAGAAACAACTGCAATGCATCTGGAAGTGCAAGAAGGTGAGCTTCAGTTCTGATCAGAGGGACAACACAGCAGGTTTCATATCCTGTACTGTCCACATTTTACCAGGCCTATTATGGGTTGCTTCAAAATCTTGACACATTATAATTAGTGAGCAGTTCAAGAGCAGATTCATGCTTGTGGGTCTTTGCCTTTCATGGATGACATGATTTAGCTATGCTCCTGGTTTGCTAGAGTGCCATAATTCATTTTTAAACCACTCAATTAAACAATTCACAAGATACTTTTTCTATAATTTGATTCTGCAAGTAACATAGATTGGCAACAATTAAAAACAGGAGCATTTAAAGGCACTTCCACACAACAGATTACTGTGGATTACTGAGACATGCATGCTTCTTTTAGCCTCTGCATAGAGCCCTTTGCCCTTCCATTGCCAATACTGTAATTAATGTTAGTTTACAACAGCTTCCCATTTTGTCTAAACCAGGAATCTATCATCCAGTATCTTAAATCAAGGCTTGGTTTAATATCCTGGTTTAATATCCGTTTCTAAGGTAGTAAAACTTTTCTTTGGACAAAATGAGAAACTACGGTATAGTTAATTAAAGCCTTCTTGGTTTTATTGTGAATAATAGGGCAGAAATGAAGGGGGTCTGTGTGCAAGCAATAAGCCAAGATACAACCATTATCATAAGGCACTGACTATTTTATTTCTTTTCTGCTTTTTGTTTTCTTATATGTTGCTTGATCCCAATTTTCCAAACATGCCTAAATAGTGTTTCAAAACCCTAAAGAAGATTCCAGTTCCGACAAAGAACCCAGTGATGTTATAAATCCTAAAGTCGACCCAAGAAGCAGGGGCCTTCCCTTAAATGAAGCTAAGGAGGCAACTGGAGTTGGAAGCCCAGTAGACAGGTGAGTCACTGATGTGTGAGTGCATTGTATAAGGAGAAGCAAGGGGATCTAAAAGAAGCAGCAAGTCACATTTTGTTACTGAATTTACAGTATCAGATACATTTTGAGCAATCAGATAAACTGACAGTTGGCACATGCTGAGGGCCAGGCCTGCTCCCCTTTGTGTAAAAATAGAGTCCAATCTGAAATACAAAAAGAACTTCACAGGGAAAGAGTGCAGAGGCCGTTCTCATCCCTTCCCTGTAGCTTTTCTCCCTAGACATTTTTCTTGAGCTGAAGAATGATAAGCAGAAGGGTAGAAGAGTCCTCTATTTCTCGCCTGCATGTCCCTTTGCTTTCAAAATTAGACACCCCCCCCCTTTTTGTGTGATTGGGGCTCTTCCATGTTGAAAAACTCATGGAGCTACCATAAGCATGTAAAGTTTGCTCCTAATACTAATAGATTCTGGAAATGTACCCGATGTCTTTAAAATATCATAAGAATATAAGAAACGCTTGACCATGTGAACAGAATATTTAGGCAAGTTTATTTATTTCCAAAAATTTGTATGCACTGGCTATGCATTCTAAAGTTACTACAATGCCAATTCAACTTCTTTTTCAGCCATGAAGATAGTAAAACTTCCTCAGTTCTGGTCTCCACTTTAGTCCCCCTTGGAGTTGTGTTTCTGCTTCTTGTCGCAATTGGTATTGTTGTGAAGCGCAAGGTTTTCAAGCATTCAGGTGAATCTATACAAGTTCTTATCTGTGTGGAATATAATTTTAAATTTATGTACTTTTTGTTATAATTTGAGTTATAATTTTAATTTTGTTAGAATTTGAGCACTTGAATTATCACTTCCCAAACAATATATTGTGAACTCTAGCGAGGTGAACTTCAGAAACATTTTCCTTGGGTGCATAGAATCATAGAATCATAGAGTTGGAAGAGACCACAAGGGCCATCCAGTCCACCCCCCTGCCAAGCAGGAAACACCATCAAAGCATTCCTGACATATGGTCGTCAAGTCTCCACTTAAAGACCTCCAAAAAAGGAGACTCCATGTAGCCTTGGGGTCTCTGTTTGTCTCTTAACTCCTGTTAGAGTACATTTCCGAGCACAGTTCAAAGTGTTGGTGCTGACCTTTAAAGCCCTAAATGGCCTCGGTCCAGTATACCTGAAGGAGCGTCTCCACCCCCATCGTTCTGCCCGGACACTGAGGTCCAGTACCGAGGGCCTTCTGGCGCTTCCCTCGTTGCGAGAAGCCAAATTGCAGGGAACCAGGCAGAGGGCCTTCTTGGTGGTGGCGCCCGCCCTGTGGAACGCCCTCCCATCAGATGTCAAAGAGAAAAACAGCTAAAAGATTTTGAGAAGACATCTGAAGGCAGCCCTGTTTAGGGAGGCTTTTAATGTTTAATAGATTATTTTATTTCATTTTTCTGTTGGAAGCCTCCCAGAGTGGCTGGGGAAACCCAGCCAGATGGGCGGGGTATAAACAATAAATTATTATTATTATTATTATTATTATTAGAAACAACTCACATGCCAGGAATGCCTAGATGCACATGAAGGCACATATACTCTATGAAGCTACACTGGCATCCTTTTGTCTTCTGGATCACAGTTAAGAATAAGAGTGTAATGGTCCTGGTATGAAGTATTCACATGGGTGGTACAGCAGCACAATCACTAATTCTACCTGTTAGCCCCATGAGAAACCCACAAATATTTTCTCTGGCTGCAATTCTATGCTTGCTTTCTTTGTAGCTGCAATGAATGAAGAGGACCTTGCTTCAGAATTTGAGATGGGTGGATATGTCTCAATATTTTGGCTTCTCTCCACGTCTCATTTCCCCCCCCAGTCTTAAGTTCAGTTATCCACATTTCTACATCAGTTTGCTTTTTTTTTTAAGTCCTCATGAAAATCCATCAACATTTTTGTGCAAATTTCTCCTACTATGTATGTTTTGTACTGTATATGCAATTTTGCATAAAGTACACATTTTTTGCAAATCATTTTTTTCTGATATAATGCATTATTTTCACCAGTATATGTATTTATATGCACAATTTACCACAGTATTATGCATTTTTGTTCACATTATGTGGATGAAGAACTGCATTGCATTTCCCCTCTCCTTTCTACAGATTTGGTCTCAGTTGGGAGCTACAGGACAAACATCAGCATGACAGATTTTGAGAATGTGAGACAGTACGGAGCAAAGGACAATGTATGCATGGAATATGCTAATGAGACCCAATTAGGGATGATGGATGGTAAGACCCTTGTATAACATTTACTCTAGCTACAACTAGGTGTTCATGGGGAGAGACAATGGAATATAGTGATTCATTTAAGAAAGTTGTGTATTCATGGAAGAGCTTTCTATTATTTTCATGTTCAGCCCCTTAACATCTCTCATTCTTTACAGAGAATATAACCAGTGGCAGTCCTAAGGAGACTGGTAAACCAAAGAAGACAAAGAGGGTAAGAGCGAACTAGATTAACAGGACTGTAATAGTCCCTTGGTAATCCCAGTTACGAAGCAGGGGGGAAAAACTCATTCTAAAAGCTTCTAGTATTCTTTATATGTTACTGTATTAAGTAAGGACTTTGGGGGGCAGCTTCCCCCTAAACTGCCGTACTCATTCTCTTCCTTTCAGAAGGATGCACAAACCTTCAGTTAGTTTAATTTGTTATTTCTCTTCCATTTTTTAAAAAAAGTCTATTTTCTTTTCTTTTGTTGTCTATTGGTAGTTTCAGATTAACTGTTGTTTAAATTTACGTTTCAGTTTGCTAGCCCCTTTGTGATGGATGAAAAATGGCATAGACTGTTGCAGACAGTAAATTAGTTAGATCAAACTAGCTGCCTTCATGTGTGCAGCACATGAAAGGGTGCCCCAGGGGATGCTGGGGATGCTGCTGGCCTCATTCCTGGATGGGCCACGCATTGGTATGGTTGCCTGCCCTAAAGGAGCAAAGTGTGTGAGAATCTGTGTGCATGTGGGCATTACTGATCAGGCAGGGGTGCAAATCATATGAAAACCTACGCATGAGCAGCTGCTTCTTTGATGCAGACATCTAAGATATCTCCGAGTGCCTCACAAACTGGAGTTCTCTCTCAGGAAGCGGCCATGTTGTGGACCAAATTAAAATAGTACTGGGGTGTCTGTTTGTTCTTTTAGGGCTCCACGGAGGAAATTGAGATGGCTTATACCACAGTCCTGCTGAATGAAGGCAACAAGACCCCTGCAAGAAGAGACCAGGAACAATAGAGCTTTGCAGATGGCTGAAGAGTTTCATTGCAAATGCTTTGGAAGACCGGTGGAAGCCAATTATGCAATAATGAGTAAAGGCAGCCTGTGATTAGAATAAGTAAATAGCGAGCTATGCTGAGATGCTAATATTTCCACAAATTGTCTCAGTTTTGCCACATGCTATACAATATTTCTTGATCAGCATAAACCCCTTTAAGGGTCAATAGTGTCATTTCAAAGTTATATAAATCAAATTAATAAAGTTTTGTGATTTAGGAGAAATGTACTGATGGTAAGAGCAGTTAAACAATGGAAGCAATTACCTAGAGGGGTGGTGGGACTCTCCCTCACTGGAAGTCCTCAAGCACAGGCTGGACAGTCAACTGTTAGAGGTGCTGTAGCTCTGGATTTCCTGGATAAAGCCTGGCGTTGAATTCAATCCCCTACAAATCTGTGCTTGCTTGCTTGCTTGATTTATCTTCTTTCTCTCATCACATCCACACAAAACATTTAAAGCCCTATTACACCACTTTAGAAGTCATGGAAATTGTATTTTGTTATGGGTGCTGACCTTGCAGAGCTGCATTTCCCATGAGTCTTCATGACTGTTAAAATAATACAATGGTGCTTTAAATGTATGGTGTGGAAGCCCCCTGCCCTCTTTCCACTCTACCACATTTCAGAGATTTTCATTTCATGCAATTTTATTGAGAAAATGTAAAACAAAACAAAATGAATCAATAATCAGAAAAGAAATGAAACTAGCATCACATAATCATGCAATCATGAATAGAAGGAAAGGGATGGGGAGGATGGGCGGGAACTGATTCTGTACCTGATTATATCTGTGAAACGCTGAAACATTTTAAACTAATAGGTATTGATGTTGAAACTTTGTACAAATGTTGTGTCCATCTGTATACGAAAACAACAGCTGGATTTTGCTGTTGGTGGACTCTATATAATGAGAAAAATAATCGTTTAAAAATTAATTCAGTAAACGCAAAACATAAAAATATAATTTTTTGTTTGTGAGCCTGACTCTGTAGTCTATAATCATCTGGAATCAAGTGACTTTATAGTTATTTGTATGCAATGTTTTTGAGCAGTGTGTTTTGACATAAAAATATCCTGAATGTGAATTTGGGAGTTGAATTTGTTGCTGATTTTGAGAGAGAACTCATGATTTTGAGAGAGAGCCACATTGTCAAGATCTGGATATATGTATCCATTACTGGATGAAGTGTTTACATTTTACAACAGGGAGACAACCCTGAATAGCAAATGCAACATAGTTCTGTTACACACTTGATAGAGCAAACTGGAGTCAAGTGTTGAACACCTGGTAAGCACTCTTTTGTCCATCATTTTTGATCTGTGGCCATTTCAATAGGAACCAAATCATTGGGAGGGGGGAATAAATTTTGCTTTGTTAAGAATAAAAGGGGTTGATGGCTCCTTTACTGTGCCTCATATATTACATAGTGATAGAGTTTAAACCTTTGGTCACACTGCAAGGCTGTAGTACTATATCTATTTTATCAGTAGATATGATGCTACAGTTCCTCCAATTGTATTCATTTGGACAGAATTTCAGTTTCTATGCATTAGAACTGAAAAGAAGTGTCAAGTTATTTCTGCTGACATTTGGTGAATGCATATTCCGTGAGTTCGCTTCCCCCCTTTCCTCATTTTATCAGTTTTAGATCAAAGCAGAAGCACTTCGGTGGTTGGCTGCTGTGAGAACAGGACACTGGACTAGATTGGTTATTCGCCTGATTCACCAGGCTATTATTATGAAATCTTTCTGGAAAACCACAACCGAGTCTATGCCAAAGTCTCTCATAAACCTTTTTTCAATATAAGCCCCTTTTCTACCTCAAATACATCAATGGACCATTCTCAAACTTGCCCCTCTCTTACACTGCCAAGTTTCCAATCATCCTGTTAAATTTTCTACCTATAATCCATGAACCTACTGCTCCAGTTTCTCATTATAATGATGGAGTGTGATTTAGCCGACTCACAGACAACATAAGCTCACAGTCTACAGAAATAACTACCAAGTTGCTGTAAAAGATTGAGACAGCATCTCTATTATTTGCACTTGTCAGTTGTAATGGGGTGAGGACAGTTTAAGCCAGGAGGGGGTGCAAGAGGCACACAGACTAAGAATGATTGTAGGTGTTCTCATCCTGCTCTGTCTTCCTGGCACTGGGGAGGCTTTTCTGACAGCGGGGGGGGGGGACTTTTGGTGGAAAGCTGCAGGTGGAAGAGAAAGTGGTCTGCAAGGGGGCAGGGATATTTTGACCTTTTTGTAGGGTTGTAGGCTGAGGAGGAAGGGACACCTTGTGAACTTGCTGAGGGAAACCGAGGTAAGGAGAGGGGAGATGGTGTGGTCACGAGGGAAACTGAGACAGGCAGAGGAAGTATATTGTAGTCCTGGCAAGGGAGGGAAACTGAGGCAGGGAACCCCTGTTAGGTACTCTGTCCAAATAGCAGCCACCCATTTGACACCACTGTTGCTGTAGCTTCTGCAGGCAGTGCTGGGGAAGAAGAAGGTGGCAATAAGGTTCATAGCTGCCAAGTTTTCCCTTTTCTTGCGAGGAAGCCTATTCAGCTTAAGGGAATTTCCCTTTAAAAAAGGGAGAACTTGACAGCTATGATAAGGTTGGGACTGGATACACTGGCAGGAGCGCCAGATTGGCCCTGACAGTACAGTACAATTGCGTCTTGCACTGGGGTTGCATTCTGGGAGTGGCATGTATACACAAAAACATGTATGCACAAACCGCTCCCTTGGAACCACTGCTTGGTCTTGGAGGCACTGTTGTTCCTGGGAGCTGATCTGCCTCTTCTTCAGAGGCCAAGGTCCCTTTCTGCAGGGTGGGATCCCTGCCTGTCTCCTGGCAGATCCTAAGGTCCCAGCTACTACAGAGGTGTTGTTATGGGCTGTTCCTAAGTTTCTGGGATCCCCAGATCCTCCTTGGCAAGTTATTGTGAGGAAAATCTGGGGAGGGAAGAATATCCTGCTATACTGCATATCAGCAGTCAGATGCTTAGGACTAGAAGACAAAAGCTAGATTTCTCCATCTTCCTAAGCCTCCCCTGGCTGCTTCACAGGTGGTGGTGGGGAGTAGTAAACTGATCATCTAACTCAGGCTAGATACATACAATAACAGATGGGGGCCAGAAAGTACTATATAAATGTTAGTCTTCTTATTACAATATTTGGATGTTTCAAGACATATAATTCCTTCCAAACTATTAGATTCAAACCAAAAATTGAGCCAATTTATACACCATTTATGAAGTGCACACTTGCTCTGTCTGCTCATCTGAAGATATATCCCAATCCTACCTGTGCTTGCTTAGAAGTGGTTCAGTCAATCCAGATTGTTGACCCAGATGGATTCCTGCTTGTGTTTTATGTATGTTTACTGCATCAATTCACCACCTTTAAACAGTGCTTCTCAGGAGAGGTTGCATGCCAGTATGTTCCCTCCTAATCCCCTTAGGCAAATATCTGCCACAGAGACTATTTAGGATTGATTTTAGATCTCAGATTAGCACAGGCTGTAAATTCCACCACTCACCACTGAGAGCTGTAGAATGTTCTCAGCTGCTAAATCTCCTTAAAGTATAGCAGTAACAAGCCAGTAGCACCCGGGCCTACACAGAACCCCCCCCCCCACCTTGTATCTGGGTCAAAAAAATGTGAAAGCCCAGGAACATTCTTTGTCAGAGTGTCACTATTTATAGACTATTACCAGGTTTTCAAACAGATCTGGGTGAATAGGACTATTACTACTTGCCCTCAGGCAAGAATTGGTCAAAGTCTTGGACCTGATAAGATGTGTTAATTCTGCAATTTGAGGCAGAGGTAAGAATGGACAAAGAGAGACACCGAGAGAAGTGAGTTTGGGTTCTGAAAACTAATATTCTAGCATGGTCACTGTCTCTTTCTGGAGAGCTGTGGTGAGATAGAGCTGGGCTTTGGCTACTTGGTGGGACTGTTTTAAAAGGCATATATTTCATTTCATGGTGACTATTGGAGTGTTAAGCTGCTTGTCCAGTTCCAATTAGCCAAAGTATTTGTAATTTACCAGCCATGAGTGACCTCCTCAAACATGGGTAAGCACTATGCCTGGGAACTTCTCACTGCTCAGAGAAGTGTAGCTACTGTAGAATATGTTCCAAGTCAAAAGCAAAACTTCCTCAACTCAGCAAGCCAAATTTTGTGCGCTGTACAGCTCACACAAAGGATTATTGCATTAGATTTGTTCTGAATAATTAAAACAATATGCTAGAGAAAGGCAGTAAAGTGGAGGTGCATTTTTGATCTTTCAGCAGGCGTGTTGTGCATTGACCATAGCCTCTTAAAACAGTCTGCAGAGACAATTTGTGTAGAGCTGGTTTGAAACGGAACTTGAACAGAGAGCCAGTGTGGTGTAGTGGTTAAGAGGGGTAGACTCGTAATCTGGGGAATCAGGTTCGCGTCTCCGCTCCTCCACATGCAGCTGCTGGGTGACCTTCGGCTAGTCACACTGTAATGAAGTCTCTCAGCCTCACTCACCCCAAAGAGTGTTTGTTGTGGGGGAGGAAGGGAAAAGGAGATTGTTAGCTGCTTTGAGACTCCTTGTTGTTGTTGTTGTTTAGTCGTTTAGTCATGTCCGACTCTTTGTAACCCCATGGACCAGAGCACACCAGGCACTCCTGTCTTCCTCTGCCTCCCTCAGTTTGGTCAGACTTATATTGGTGGCTTCGAGAACACTGTCCAACCAACTCATTCTCTGTCGTCCCCTTCTCCTTGTGCCCTCAATCTTTCCCAACATCAGGGTCTTTTCCAGGGAGTCTTCTCTTCTCATGAGGTTTCCAGAGTATTGGAGCCTCAGCTTCATGATCTGTCCTTCCGGTGAGCACTCAGGGCTGATTTCCTTAAGAATGGATAAGTTTGATCTTCTTGCAGTCTGTGGGACTCTCAAGAGTCTCCTCCAGCACCATAATTCAAAAGCATCAATTCTTCGGCAATCAGCCTTCTTTATGGTCCAGCTCCCACTTCCATACATTACCACTGGGAAAACCATAGCTTTAACTATATGGACCTTTGTCGACAAGGTGATGTCTCTGCTTTTTAAGATGCTGTCTAGGTTTGTTGTTACTTTTCCCCCAAGAAGCAGGCGTCTTTTAATTTCGTGACTGCTGTCACCATCTGCAGTGATCATGGAACCCAAGAAAGTAAAATCTCTCACTGCCTCCATTTCTTCCCCTTCTATTTGCCAGGAGGTGATGGGACCAGTGGCCATGATCTTAGTTTTTTTTGATGTTGAGCTTCAGACCATATTTTGCACTCTCCTCTTTCACTCTCATTAAAAGGTTCTTTAATTCCTCCTTTAATTGAGACTCCTTAGGGTAGTGATAAAGCAGGATATCAAATCCAAACTCCTCCTCCTCCTCCTCCTCCTCCTCCTCCTCCTCCTCCTCCTCCTCCTCCTCCTCCTCCTTCTATCAATAAAAAGTGATTCAGGGTGCCAGAAAGATCAGCAATTCTAAATTACAGTTTAGACAATGAAATCACTTCCTGAGATCCACCCAGGCTTAAGAAAAGTAGCGTGGGTGTACATTCCATTGGGTTTATAAATAGAAGAGGAGTATTTTAAGGTACTTCCACATTTCCTTGTATTTTCCTTTCACTCAGAAGTTATCTCTTGGGTATAATTAGCCTCATCTTCATGTACATTAATGTCAGAGGCCTGATGTTTCCCAGATAGTTCCTGGTTCTTCTCCTTGTGTGGCCTGTTTCCCAACAGGTGTGTACATCTCTCTGCTCACCTCCGGTGTTGCATCACTTTCTGTTAAGGCAGGTGGCAAACCAGGAGACTGCTATACGTAGCTGGTGACCTGAATTTGACTTGGTGGTTACAAGGTGTGTCATTGCAATACAGAGAATACCACAACCAGCTTTGATCATAGTGGTGTTTCAACAGTTGCATCTGAGAAGATGAAGCTCAGAGCCTAAAAACCTATTTCACATCAGTTGTTTGCCAACAGGAACCACACTTATCTTGGATTGTTGTTGTTGTTTAGTTGTTTAGTCGTGTCCAACTCTTTGTGACCCCATGGACCAGAACACACCAGGCACTCCTGTCTTCCTCTGCCTCCCGTGGCCATGATTTTAGTTTTTTTGATGTTGAGCTTCAGACAATATTTTGCGCTCTCCTCTTTCACCCTCATTAAGAGGTTCTTTAATTCCGCCTCACTTTCTGCCATCAAAGTTGTGTCATCTGCATATCTGAGGTTGTTGATGTTTCTTCCAGCAATCTTAATTCCGGCTTGGGATTCATCCAGTCCAGCCTTTCGCATGATGAATTCTGCATATAAGTTAAATAAGCAGGGAGACAATATACAGCCTTGTCGTACTCCTTTCCCAATTTTGAACCAATCAGTTGCTCCATATCTAGTTCTAACTGTAGCTTCTTGTCCCACATAGAGATTTCCCAGGAGACAGATAAGGTGATCAGGCACTCCCATTACTTTAAGAACTTGCCATAGTTTGCTGTGGTTGACACAGTCAAAGGCTTTTGCGTAGTCAATGAAGCAGAAGCAGATTTTTTCTGGAACTCTGTAGCTTTCTCCATAATCCAGTGCATGTTTGCAATTTGGTCTCTGGTTTCTCTGCCCCTTCAAAATCCAGCTTGCACTTCTGGGAGTTCTTGGTCCACATAATGCTTAAGCCTGCCTTGTAGAATTTTAAGCATAACCTTGCTAGCGTGTGAAATGAGCGCAATTGTGTGGTAGTTGGAGCATTCTTTCACACTGCCCTTCTTTGGGATTGGGCCAATCCTCTGGCCACTGCTGTTTTCCAAACTTACAATAGGACATCTGAATAAAATTTGAATAGGATTATGTTTGCAAAAGGCATGCTAAACTACACTGTGTGATTGTGTTGGGTTACTTGGACAATTCCTTCCAAAGGATGCATCAAAATCTGAGTTGAGGGACAGGGAATGAAGTAAATTCCTCAATGCAAACAACGTCACTCTCTTGTTCCTTATATGCTCCAAAGGTTTGGGGCACCCTTGGAGCACATTGGGAGGACATGGGGGTTGTAACAGGAGGAGAGAAGGGGAAGCCCTGTTGCATCTGTTGGCACAATGTTGGATCATGCCCATTCAGTGCAGCCCTAATTTTTACTGATTTAAGTAGTTTTGCATCAGAAGTGAACTCTGAGGGGGTTAGAATAACCTGAATTTGACATCAAATAAGTGAAAGGGGAAAGAGAAGCAAAAGGACAAATACAAAATAAAGTTGTCCCCCCCCCACAAAAAAGCCATAGTATACTGACATTTACCTATTATAAATGCCGCATGCTTTTTCGTTTAAGCAATAGCTTTGAGGCACCAAACCCTCATCATATGGCACCCAGAAAAGTTCCTGTTTATACCGTAACAAAAGGAAAAGCTTCCAACTCCCTTCAATTCTTCTGGGGTAAATATCACTCATGCATGTTTTTTTTAAAGTATAAGAAGAGATTGCTAGGCACAAAATGTGGCAGCCTCAGGGCAAGAGCCAATTATGACAGAATTCAACTTGCTTGGGACCCTCCCATAGGAACAAAAGTTTATGGTTGTGCAATCAATTTAACTCTTCTAGTACAAGGGATTTCCAGACTTACATGAAACTAAGAACACAAGAATGTTGGAAGTGCTCTGCTTGTTCACACCAAAGGCTTGCCTAGCCTGGTATCCCATTAGCCACTGTGGCCAGCCAGGTTCACTTTCCTACTGCGGTTCCCCAGCATCTGACATTTGGAAATTTACTGCTTCTGATTTTAGAGGAAGTCTAAAGTCATCGTGAACAGTTTCCCTTGATATGGGTATAGGTGTATAAGTCTACAAACACAAGGGGTTATAGATGTGATCAACATAACAATGAGCTACCTCCACATTGCCTTATTTTTAATACTGTGCACAATATTCGTTAACTTATGTTGACCAGACTGGCCTATTTAAAATGTCGATTTTGCCCTTAGGGCATGATTTCTATAGTGATCTTAAAATAATTGAAATGTTTTTCAATCAATTATCAGCTTGTGTTTCCAAAGTCCTGGTCTGCTAAGCAATGGTGGCTGATCCATTAGGCTAAAGGTGGACTGCTCTACCAACTAAAAAAAGCTCATACCTATGACAAACTATGACAAACCTATCCATTCTTAAGGAAATCAGCCCTGAGTGCTCCCTGGAAGGACAGATCGTGAAGCTGAGGCTCCAATACTTTGGCCACCTCATGAGAAGAGAAGAATCCTTGGAAAAGACCCTGATGTTGGGAAAGATTGAGGGCACTAGGAGAAGGGGATGTCAGAGGACAAGATGGTTGGACAGTGTTCTCGAAGCTACGAACATGAGTTTGACCAAACTACGGGAGGCAGTGGAAGACAGGAGTGCCTTGCGTGCTATGGTCCATGGGGTCACGAAGAGTCGGACACAACTAAACGACTAAACAACAACAACAATGACAAACTTAGTTGGTCAATCATACTCTCTTTAGTGGCAGTGCACCCTCCTTCAAATGGGCCCAGTGGAAGCAGCACCCAGCCTCACGGTAAGCCATCACTGCAACAAGCAAAATAATAATAATAATAATAATAATAATAATAATAATAATAATAATAATAATATTTAACAATAATAATTTAGTTGTTTATTATTATTATTTAAAAAATGCTGGTCTAACTGGCAAATCCCCACACAGTGCCTCTGGGATTTCAACATAACATCACTTAGTAGCCGCAGCCATTTCCAGCTGTGAATGGCCCAGCCCAATAACTTCTGCTGCCTGAGGCAAAGGATAAGATTGTGCCTCTTCCCAATCTGTGTACAAAAGCTGACTGGAATGGCAGCTGAATCTTACTTTAACACTGTAAATGAGACAGCATCTGATGGGGCACCTGGGGGCAGGAGGCTGGCTTAGGGCAGGTAGCACACACAGCTTGGTCTTCCTACAGCTATCGCTCTCAGACCTGCAGCACCTGCCACCTAAGGTGATTACCTCACTTTGCCTGCTGGTAGGGCCTGGGTTGTTGCAATCAACATTTTGACTCGGGGGCAGGGTTGGAGGTGAGTCCTCCTGAAGGCTCAGGTCACCGACAACTGTCTGATGGTGCTGATCTGTGATGGCAGGCCTGGGCACACCTACAATTGTTTGTGGTGCAGTGGTAGAATATATTTCTGGAACCTGATTACTCTTTTTTCCAGACCTACCTGGAAATGCCAGAAACTGAACAAGGGATTTCTGCATGCAAAACAGGTGATGCAACCATCCATACTTGCCCAAAATCTATACTGCAACTGAACAAGATCCCGTGTCAATATGCAGCATCCTTGGTGTGTGGCCAATTGTCTCAGCAGAACCCAATGCTAATGGGGCCTCTGAACAGTGCTAGCCAATAGCAGTATTCTGGGGCTCTGAAGGAAATTTAGAAGGCAGCTTCCAGTCCTCCATGGGGCATAGCTGTCAACCTCCGGATTTGAAGATAAGGAAATCCTATTGTGCTGTCAACTCCCGGATATGAAAGTACTGTAAGGGCACTGAATAAGGGAATTTCCTGCAAAAAAGGGGAAGTTGACAGCACTGCCACAGGGGGACATCTCAATTTCCACAGTGCCCTGGAACAATGCCATCACTGGGACATTGTGGGAAATTTAAACAGCAACTAAATGTTCACGGATTGGAATACTGAACCTGCCCATTGCTGTCAAGTAAGCCAATGTGGAGGTGGGGGCACTTTGTGTAATAATAATAATAATAATAATAATAATAATAATTTATTTATACCCTGCCCATCTGGCTGGGTTTCCCCAGCTACTCTGGGCGGCTTCCAACCAAATATTAAAAACAGTACAGCATCAAACATTAAAAACTTCCCTAAACAGGGCTGCCTTCAGTTGTCTTCTAAAAGTAAAATAGTTGCTTATTGCCTTGACATCTGCTGGGAGGGCGTTCCAAAGGGCAGGTGCCACCACCAAGAAGGCCCTCTGTCTGGTTCCCTGTTGCAGAAGCATGGAAGCAGCTCAGAATCAAAGGTGGTCAACCTAACTGGTAACTGCATGACTTTATTTATTTATTTATAAGATTTCTTATCCACCCTTCACAATAAAATATACCACTATAAAATCAGAGAAGACCAATACAATGATAAAACATGGAAAAAAATATTTTGGAAAGAACACAGACTCTGTAGGCATTTCCAACACGGGCTTACAGGAAATGGTTTTCTAATATGCATAATAGCCCCCACTTTACAAAGTGATATTGGCAAGTCACATCATATACCTTGATTTCCTTTCATGCTGTTATGCCTGTATTCAACCTCCTCTGGCCCCTCCTGATAGCATAGCTGCCAAGTTTTCCCTTTTCTCGCGAGGAAGCCTATTCAGCATAATGGAATTTCCCTTTAAAAAAGGGAGAACTTGGCAGCTATGCTGATAGTGATGTCAAGAGGAAGACCGGAAAAGCTGTCTCCTTGGAAAATACATGCACTATGCTTAGTGCACCTGAGTCAGCAATTCATTTTTTCCTGATATTACTTCAAAATGCTACCAGCTGATCAGATTATCACAGGCTAGTGATTGCTGGAATTATAAATCCTCCTAGTAGAGACATGTCTTTAGCTAGAGAGTGATGCAAACCCAAGAAATGCTGGTTTTGCCTCCTGGCATCTTTTATGTAATATATAGCAAGCAGACTTCCCGGCAGGAAAGAGAGGTTACTGGTTTATTTTTTCTTCCTTCAGACTTCTTCATACTGTTAGTAGATTTGTCCAAGTTTGCATCATCACAGTTATGTCGTATTGACATCATCAGGGTCACCTGACAGTTGTGTTGCCAAAGGGACAAAAACAGGTGCTCCTGTTTAATATATCGTAGTCTATGCATCTTCAGTGAGGCTGTTTTACAGCAATTTAAAGTTGACTGCTGGCTTGCTCCTGACAAAGGCATACTTTGTTTTTATTGCACTTTGATTTATTGTGCTTCACAGATATTGCTCCTTATCAGGATGTGGGTGAAACTGCAGAAAGCCTGGCCACTTCTAGGAGAAGGAAGCCCACTCCCACTGCCCCTCTTCTGTCCGTAGGAGTGAAGCTGGCTGCCCCTGCAGCCAAGGGGACCTGGCTAGCTTAACTGTGGTCTAAACCACAGAGTCTATGGCTTGCCGATCAGAAGGTTGGCGGTTCAAATCCCCGTGACGGGGTGAGCTCCCGTTATTTGGTCCCTGCTCCTGCCAACCTAGCATTTCGAAAGCACGTCAAAGAGCAAGTAGATAAATAGGTACCGCTCTGGCGGGAAGGTAAACGGCATTTCCGTGTGCTGCTCTGGTTCGCCAGAAGCAGCTTAGTCATGCAGGCCACATGACCCGGAAGCTGTACGCCAGCTCCCTCAGCCAATAAAGTGAGATGAGCACCGCAACCCAAGAGTCGTCCGTGACTGAACCTAACGGTCAGGGGTCCCTTTGCCCTTTACCTTAACTTACACATGTACTGGGCAACAATAAAAATTGTGTGACTCACTTTATTGTGATATTTGCTTTAATGCAGTGGTCTGAAACCAAACCTGCAATATCTCCAACGAACGCCTGTACCAAAATCTATTATTACCAATATATGTTATTGTTATGTCCATTGGGCCATTGTACATGGGGCACAATGTTGACAAGCAAAACTCTGATTGCAGAGATTGCAAGAATTATCCCTAAATGTAGTGTTGGGAGCCTGATGCCACCTACTGGCTTCATCTCTCTCACACAATAACATACCACTTCAGCCAAATCAGCTTTGCATTAATTGCCAGACAACACCTATCTACCCTCCTCACTTCCATTCATACTGTATCTGTATGTAAGAGAAAATTCTGTCACATTCCACAGACAGAAACACTGCAAACATAGAATACAGAGGACGTCTCTTTGCTTACACAGTTTTATGCAATGCAGTTATTGTGTGTGTGTTAGTGGCAGTACAAAGTGGCAAAGCAGTGGTCAAACATCTGCCGTGATAGCAATTCACTGGGCCTGGGACTGATGGCAAGTGTCCTCGTATGGAAAGTGAGAGTGTTAACGTCAATCATTATGAATTGTTAAGAGTAGCTGATAGGATCAGGCCGATCAGGATAAGCCTTCCAAATTGCTGTCTATTCACCCGGCTCTAGTCTGCTGCAGTGTGGCATTAGTGTTGAATTGCCTAAAGGCCAAATGTAAAGGGAAGATCAGGGCTTTTTTCAGCTTGAAACTCAGTTCTGGCACCTCTCAGGTGGGCACCATTGTCATTATAAGAGAACAAGGAAGGAATATGGAGAGACATAAAATATGGATTATGAAATAATATGTAGTCAAAAAGGTTGACAATGGGATCCATGGAGGGCATGGTGGGAAGTCTGGAGATTCACAAAAATCTCTAAATAAGGACATGTATTTTGTATTGTTATAAGTTTGCACTTGTAAAATCAATTTAAAATTATTTCAAAAAAGAAAAGAGAACCAGGGGGGCATTCATTGTGAATTCTGGAACCTCTTTTTCTAGAAAAATAGTGCTGGGGGAGATCTTAGATTGAATTGTAGTGGTATTATTCCAAGGGGTATTATTTGACCAGGACAAAGCTGCTTGTAGTATTCTTTGCAACTGCAAAGGTTTTGGGGTGGACATATTGCTTTGTTTCCAGTTGATAGATACCCAATAGCTTCCTACTGAAATTCTGCAATTTTGCATACCACAGTGGACAGGAAGAAAAAACAATAACATTTTTGGACGAACTGCAGAAAAACGAACACAGTGCCACATGTGACAAATAGAGGACAGGATGGAAAGTGATGCCTTCTCACTACCCTACTTGAGTGCTATTTTAAGAGAATTACATCCTAAAATCATGGATGGTCAGGCTTGGAGGATTCTCTGCCAGCAGCGTCAAGGATCAAGGCAGAAGCAAGATAGTTCGTATTTATGGTTTTATTCAGTTCTCGTGGTGCAAGACAAAGAATCCAGTCCTTAACTCCATAGGGACATTGGTCACTTGGAGCTCCTCCCTTTCTTTCCCCAGCAACAGCCTGTGTCCCTACGGGTGGCCTCAGGAGTCGAACTTCTTTGAGCCCTTTGCTCTTGAAATCTAAGTGAGCAACACGTATGTAGGGATAGTGGTGCTTCTATACTTTCCAAGGATGTCACTGCTGGAAATTCTCCCCCTCCTTCTCCTAACACCTCATAACTTGGCAACTCTGAGTTCTGCTGCAATCCAATCCTGTCTTCCTCTTCTCTTGACACTACTGGAGAAGGGGGCCCCAGTCCCCCTCCTCCTCCAAAGTAAGCAAAGGAGGAGGAGGGGGAGATTCCCAGCCTTCCCCTTCAGTCCAGTCCCTGACATGTTAATGTTAATATGGAGATGGCAATATTGAAACACTGGCTCATTTTTTCCTATGTTGCTCTTTTCGCAGAAATTTGCATAAAGAGCCAATTGCTCCATTATTATTTTCTTACAAAGGGCAGTCATTTGATTTCTAAGTGATTTTTCCCTTTGTGGACTGAGATAATCTGGTAATTGTGAAGTATGAAATTTTTTTAGTGGCTACCATTAAAATAAGGGAGAGTATTTGTAAATGTGCAATTTACATCATTTGTAATTTGGCAAAAGCTGCTTATCTTCAGTTCTGTTTGCAATGGCTGATGGTTGATCCAGCTTCATTGTAGGGTGGGCATTTTTCAAGTTTCCCAGGCTTGTTGTGATGATAAAATGGGGACACAGTAAACCATGTACAACGCTCAGAGCTCCTCGGAGGAAAAGTGTGGTGTAATTTTAATAAATGAATAAACAGGTGTCTATTCAGAGACTAAAAAAGCAATACATCTAGATCATTGTAAAAATAATATCACGTCTTTATTTAGGCAAGATAAAAACATTTACACTGTATCTAAAAATAAATTCAGAGTTCCAAACAATTTAGACATTTCGGATAAAAAAAGGTTGGTATCGGACTTTGTTAATAATTAATAAATACATTATAACTTTTGCGTGTTTTAAAAATGAAATAATTAAATATGCTTTTGTATAAATACATTTTAAATAACAAAGTAATTTAAAAATTACAAAATGTTTTTTTTAAAAAAATATGCCTAAATAAATAAATAAATAAATATTATTGTTATATACCACCTTTCATTTTGAGAAGTACCAAATAAATATACATAAATATGAATATTTTTACGTTATTGAAATGAAAAACAACTATTGCATTTCTTGATGTTCTAAAGCTTGTGTTAGGCATGGTTAGCTCTTGAATCCTTCCATCCAGGCAAAAAGAAGGTCCATCTCTCCCAGAGCTTTGATTGCTGCTATATTATTATCAAGCTGCAGAAGAGAAAAACAATTTCATACGTTCATTACTGAAGAATATATAAGCAAACAGGAGGGTAATGGTTGTAAATGTATTTGTTGGCTTTCAACTTGATTTCCCTTTAATGTTGTTTATAGAGTGTTATTTCCAAATATTTAATTCGTAATCTATATTAAAAGGTAATAGAGATACCCTTGATAAGATCATTCATTAGAAAGGTTGCACAACTGAACAAAGACATTGACAACCGTTAAATATTTAAGTACAATGTTAACAACACGTTTTACATTTTATGGTAAAAATAATTGATAATGCGGTACATTCAGTATAAAGTATTCACTGGATCACTCTCAATACTGTTTTCACACTATTATTAACTACATGCATTTTAATATTGAATGTTGACTATTTTTCTCATCATGAGACATTATTAAGTTGTGGTCTTCATGTAATGAAATTCGTCCCAGATTTTTTGTTGTTGCAGGTCATGGTAATATGTAGAAGCAGGAAATGTGAGATGAGATCGGTGGATGTAGGGCAAATGGCTGAACATGCTATTCACTTTACTATTCAGTTCATATTCATAGACCCTACAGTTATAGTTCAGTGTGGTGTTAATTCTGTCTGAAGCCCCGAGTAGTATAATGGGGCGATTGCCTTCCTAATAATGGAATATTAAACATGAATTATTTCTCCCCCCTCCCCTTTCCTCCTGCCTCATGAAAAAAATACATATCTTTGTGGTTCAGATCACAGTAAGTGATCTGAAAGTCGTCTCAATACGCTATGTGAAAAACCTGCATTGTACCTTGTGATTGTGGCATGACAACCCCATTCCATGGTGGCCCTACTTGCATGCTTCTCCGATATGTAGATAAATGAGAGATGCAGAATTGACTTTTTTGGTCTAGCCCAAAGTAGTATAAGATAGACAATATATCTGAGACCCTGCCAAAGTCCTAAAGCTTCCTGACAGATCAGTCCTAAATAGCAGAGAGGGGAAAACAAGCAAGACAAGTTACCTTTTTGTATTCATCCAGTATAAGTTTAAATCTTCTATGGGTCTCTTCTCCACAGGAACATTTGTTTTGATCATGCTGATTTCCCAAAAAAGCACAAGAGGAAAAAATGATTAGGATAATTACATGTATAGTATAACAAGGCTGAAAACTATTTATCCTACTTTCATCTTTGAACTTTGCACTGGCATTTGGATTTAGAAAGAACCCGGGTGCAGATGCCCACCTCTCTTAACTACCAGTATAGCCGTATTGCTTACTTTGTAAAAATGCATTTCTATTCCTGTGACCATTTAGGATTTCTGGAATTGGTGTGCATAATGAGCCCAGGTTCCCACTTTTCAATGAAAAAAGTCAGGGTCATGCATCATACTTACACACTGTCTCAGACTTGTCTTGATGCTGAGGAAGGCATTGGCCAGAGTGCTGGTTTTCCTTCTAAGCAAGTTGCTTGTTGGTTCATAGTGTCTGAAAACACTTTCAACATAAAACCTCAGCAGGTGGCGGAGTAAACAACAGCTTTCAGATGTCTAAAGCAAGGGGAAAATATGTGGTTTGCATGGTCAAATTCAGATTTCCTTCAGTTGGGGGCTCAAATCGATAATAAGGCTCTCAAGGGTCTAGTTCACACATAAAAGGTAAAGGTAAAGGGACCCCTGATCGTTAGGTCCAGTCGTGACCAACTCTGGGGTTGCGCGCTCATCTCGCATTATTGGCCGAGGGAACCAGCGTATAGCTTCCAGGTCATGTGGCCAGCATGACAAAGCCGCTTCTGGCAAACCAGAGCAGCACATGGAAATGCCGTTTACCTTCCCGTTATAGCGGTTCCTATTGATCTACTTGCATTTTAATGTGCTTTCAAACTGCTAGGTTGGCAGGAGCTGGGACCAAGCAACGGGAGCTCACCCCGTCACAGGGATTCGAACCGCCGACCTTCTGATCAGCAAGCCCTAGGCTCAGTGGTTTAGCCCACAGCGCCACCTGGGTCCCTAGTTCACACATATATATGTGTAAATATTTGATTCCTGGGCACTGAATCCCCTAAGACAAATGTGTGAGCTCTCAAGACATGACATTACAAATTTCAGGAGGGGAAATACAGATCTAGAACAACCTGGAATGATTTTAGATTTCTGAATGTAATTTGTCTTAATAGGACTAACTATTCATGAACTACCGCAAATATGCATTCTTGACCTTCACAAATTAGCCACTCAGAGTACTCTTGTATGCTAAAAAAGCTATATTTACCGGAACATCTTGTAAGACACTTTCCTTCAGCAGTAGCACATCAGTCCTGTTATCTTGTGTTTGCTGCAATTACAAAAAGAAGAGAAATCATGTGAGTAGAAGAAAAACTGGAAGGTGGGGGGAGGTACTGTAGTGTGAAAGACAGGTATTACAGATGCCACAAATGGGTAGCTGTCATGTTCACTTAAAACAGGCTTCCTCAACCTCGGCCCTCCAGATCGTTTTGGCCTACAACTCCCATGATCCCTAGCTAGCAGGACCAGTGTCAGGGATGCTGGGAATTGTAGCCTCAAAACATCTGGAAGGCTGAGATTGAGGAAGCCTGACCTAAAGGAACATGAACTCTTTTACCTAAAGGTACTACTCCTTTACACAGTTTCTTCATATCCAAATTCTGACTAAAATCTCTTCCTCTGTGCTTTAGAATAAAGTTCATTCAATATCACCAAATCCCTCTAGATTATTCAAGGTAGGGATTGCCCTTGGGCTAAATTGTTCAGGAATTTATAGTCAAGAGAGAGGTCTTTGTGTGGTCTCAACTTTACCTAGTACCTTCTCTTCTGACCACCACTAATGTTACTTGACTATCTACTGTAGGTATATGGTATGCGTCTGAGGAGATTATTGATCTTGGTGAGCTACATCTATTTATATTACTTTAAAAAACCATTTTATTGAGAAGCAGAGACAGAAAATTATCAACATGTTGTTGCAATTCAGAAAAGAAACCAAAAGATAAGCATATTATAATGTTACTTTCCCTTCTCTGACTCTGAACGGACATCATTTTTCTGAACTGGCACTAATTTACAAAAGTAAAATTATCATGTAAAAACATCTGAACCTGAAATTTGAAGTGCAACATCTTTCCACTATGAAAGAGTTCTGGCCTCCTTTCCAACAGAAAGAGGGAAACCCTCTCTTTTCTCCTCCCCTCCCCCCCAAAAGAGAACGAGTTTTGTTTTGGGATTCTTGGCCAATCATGCCTGAAGGGTTTTATGTTGACTTTTGACCCTCCAGTGAAGACATTAGCTTTTAAACCAGGGGTTCCCAAACTAAGGCCCGGGGGCCGGATGCGGCCCAATCACCTTCTCAATCCGGCCCACGGACAGTCCAGGAATCAGCATGTTTTTACATGAGTAGAATGTGTCCTTTTATATAAAACGCATCTCTGGGTTATTTGTGGGGCCTGCCTGGTGTTTTTACATGAGTAGAATGTGTCCTTTTATTTAAAATGCATCTCTGGGTTATTTGTGTGGCATAGGAATTCATTCATATATTTTTTTCAAAATATAGTTCGCCCCCCCCCAGGTCTGAGGGAATGGTGGACTGGCCCCCTGCTGAAAAAGTTTGCTGACCCTTGTTTTAAACTGACTCTTTCAGTTCTCTTATTATTGCAAATAGTGGAAGAAAGGAGATCAGGATGGTGATGTTCCTCACCAACCTCCACTCAACTGGACACATGTCATTTTGTTGCCTCATCAGGCTGGTAGAAAGTGCTATGTAGTTGAAGAAAAAATGGATGTGAGACAGTTGCCTGGCATACATCTTCAGTTTCCTGAAATGCATTGGTGTCATGTTAAGTGGAGGTGCTGGGGAATTAACCCAGGGAATTAACCAGGGACCATTTAAATAATATATGTATTTCCATTGGCATTTTCTTTTAAATGATCTGGTTAAGTATTATACTAGGAATTCTGAGTAATCAATGTCAAAACATGATGCGATTCAGACATCAATGCTAATTTCATCTTGGTTTCATTGATCAGGACAATGAATCTACCAAGAATCTGCTACATGCCACATTTCAGATCAATGACCAAAAATCAAATGTTGGTTGCCCTGTGATACTTACCACAGTTTCTCTGATGGCACCAAAATAGTCCTTTAGTTCCCGCAGAGATACACCACTCAATTCACATTGGCCAAAGTTGAATCGTTGGGCTTCTGTGGTCACAGTTTTGCCAAAGAGAAACGAAAGAACAAGGCAAGAGAAAAAACGTATATCCATCTTTGTTTGATAATCCACTCCTGTAAAAAGGCACAGATGGTTTAGTGGTCTGCTGATGAAGAAGTGTAGTCAAACTGCTAAACATTTCTCAAAATCATGTTTTAAAGAGGAAATTTTCATCACTGATGCCCACAATGCATTTAACTGAAACTGCTAGGGTTGTACAGATTATATTATTTTATTTTTTCATTGAACCTTCCCTACATGTCACCTTAGATCTAAGGCAGAATATCATTATGCCTCACTTTCTGCTACTTCAGATGCATTCTCCATTGATTACAGTGGATGAAAAAACAAATACCTATAACATTTTAATTTTGGGGAAGAATTGGATGGCATTTGCAGGCATAATTAATGCTCATCGAGGGGATGGAGCCTGTTAAATTTCAAAGAGATAAGTGCAGGGCTGTTGTGGTTTTAGGCATTGTGGTCTAAACCACTGAGCCTCTTGGGTTTGCCAATTAGAAGGTTGGCAGTTCGAATTCCTGTGATGGGGTGAGCTCCCGTTGCTCTGTCCCAGCTCCTGCCAACCTAGCAGTTCGAAAGCACACCAGTGCAAATAGATAAATAGGTAACCGCTGTGGCAGGAAGGTAAACGGCATTTCCATGTGCTCTGGTTTCCGTCACGGTGTTCCATTGTGCCAGAAGCGGTTTAGTCATGCTGGCCACATGACCCAAAAAGCTGTGTGGACAAATGCTGGTTCCCTTGGACTGAAAGCGAGATGTGTGCAGCAACCCCATAGTCACCTTTGACTGGACTTAACCTTTTACCTTTTACCAGGCACCTTTACATCTTAAGAGTTTTTTTAAAAAGGTGTATCCTTCCTAGTGGTAGTTACAGGTAGGTAGCCGTGTTGGTCTGAGTCAAAACAAAATAAAAAAATTCCTTCAGTAGCACCTTAAAGACCAACTAAGTTTTAATTTTGGTATGAGCTTTCGTCTGCATGCACACTTCATCAGATACACTGAAACAGAAGTGGGTTTTTGTTGCGGTGGGAGGAATTTGCATCAACATGGCATAAAATGTAAATTGGTTCACAGGTAAGCTCAATTAATGAAGTGCTTTATCCCATTGATTTCAATGGGACCTAGTTGTGCATGACCTTTTCTGAACAGAGTATATTATGTGGATGTAATCTCCCATATTAATTCCATATAAAGCCTTCAGTATCAGTATATTAGAAAAAGTTGGTTTAGACATCAGAGTTACTACTACAATCACATATTTTGAATAAAATGATTCTTTTTTAAAAACAAAAACAAAACATCCAAGTCCCAGAGAGGCTGGTGTATTTCAATTCATACGACTTACTATTACACTCCTAAAACATTAACTTGCAAGGTTGTTGTGTTGACACGAATAGAATTATCTTCTGGTGAAATCTAAACCTATATGTAATTTTTGATAACAGTAGAAAAACACACCTGAAAATTAACTTAGAACTCGGTATAGATTAATAAAACTCATGTTAATAGAAAAAGAAAAAGAGTAAGACCTGTTCATCCTGTAATCAGTGAAATATATTGTTTTTAATCTGTAAAATATCTGCCTTCAGATTTCAAGCTAATATTATAAGACACATCTGACACATAAGTACACAGTGCTTACCTTAGTTACCTAGATGCTGTGATTTTCAGTGATGGATAATTGTAACTACCTGGTTCTGGTCCTTTATATACATGAAAGACTTTACAGGAAATTTCCTTTGACATACTTGTGGGAGGGGACTAGTCTTTACTCTCAATTGCTCTCTGGTGCTTCATTTGCATTTTTTTTAAAGTTTCCAAAAGAAAAATGAAGAGTCATGAGTAAGTAGCAAGTTATGTCATGAAGATGTCTTAAAATAGCTCTCTGTGCCCTGGAGTTCTCAGAGTATACCTGTCAAATTTACAAACAAATAAAACAGAACTTTCCCGATATATTTCTCTGACATTTCATAGTAATTAATATCATACACTGATACTTAGCTGGGTTAAAAAAGATGCCAACCAATAGAGCTTTACATTTCTTCTCTGGAAAACAGTGTGCTTTACAATGAATGAATTATCCAAGATGTGTACTGCAGTGAAAAATTCATGTTGGTACACATATTGGAAAAGGAAGATCTCAAGGAGCTTCCTGATATGTATGCCCAGGCAAATAAAAGAGAGTGTTCTGGATGATATCATTCGAAATGATAGTGTGTGTGGCTTTTCTGACATTACTGGCAGCCTAATTGATGAACTGCCACAGCAGCTAAAGAATAACTTTTGGTTTGTACAGTGCAATAGAATCTTATGCACAATTAACTTGTTCAGTCTCACCCTTCCGTGTTTGAAAGCCATCTGGCTGAAGTCGTGCTAATTAAATGCATGCAAGACAGGGAGCTTAAAAGCTGTTTTGTACCAGGTTTTCCTGGAGTGGAAAGAACTCTTAAGCCCTCTGCTTTGCTTACCGGACAAGTCCCACTCAGTCCTCAGGCACTGAGATTCTCTTGTGAGATCTTGTGGACCCTTGGACAGCCCTACGAGCTGTCACAGCATTATCCCAGAGCTTGTGCACTGAGCAGAACTTGCTGGGGTGGCTAAGGTCCACCTGGCATGCCAGTTCCAGAAGGCAAGGAGGCTAGTTCTGGGGAGGAGGATTCTGAGAATATGCATTTTTGCATATATACACCATCCCTGGAACCTAGCCCCACTGAGAGGTGACCATATTGTATTTGATCACAGGAGAAACAGCAGGGGAAGCAGAGGCAGGATTAAATAGAGGGAAAATATGCAACAGTTTCAGTTTCATCCTTGGGTACAGGATGAGAGGATGAGAAGAACCTAGGATAAAGGCTATATCTGTCACATCTTCTTTTTCAGTGTGCAACCAAACCTTGCACAGTGGTTAGACTATGTTTTTAGACTATGTCTGGTCTATTGATTATTCATTCTTATTTATGGGGCAGTTTTATGACAATAAGCCACCATCTTGATTTGCTTGCATGGTGTTTACATGTCTTCACATTAATGATTTGTTCATCAAACATATTTCAATGCATTTCCCCACTACTTTCCAAACAGAAAAAGTTCATTGTGCTGGGGTGGAAGAGAGCTTTAATCCACTTCAAATGTACAAACCTAAAATAGTAGTAGTAGTAGTAGTAGTTATTATTATTAATTGTATACCACCATTTACCTGCAGATCTCAGGGCGGTTGACAGTTTGGCTATATTCCTGAATCTCTCCCACAAAAATACTGGCAGGCTGGAGGCACCCAATGTTGTCTCATATGCATAGCATTCTTTTAGCTGTCCACCTAAAAACATAACTGTGAAAGTGCAAACACATATTGGAACAAAAATAGCATTTTGAAAAGTTTCTCAAGTGATTGCAATTTTCCCAAAAGCAATTACTTTTTATATTTCACAATAACCAGAGATGTACATGTTCCTGAGTAAGGATGTTGGAGAATTTTGATGAAAACAGGAGCATAAATTGCCAGTGTTCACTTATTTGTCCCCTATCTGGAACAGAAATCAGTCCAGCGAATATCACAGGTATTCACTATTGTTTATAATTGTGTGCTTATTTGAATGAAGCAGTTGTACTCTGTGTGTTCATTTGAAGAAGAAAACTTAAGTGTAGCTTTTAAAGCTCTTTATGCATGTTTAAGATAGTCACTTGTTGAACAGTCATTTGTTTGAACTATGCTGGGATTTATACCAATGAGATCAATACATTTGATTTGTGTGCCCGTTGGGCTCCTGCCCCCCATTCCCACTTTAGAGCAAGCTAGGTTTCAAGAAATGCCCCCGAGCCTTCATAATTTCCTGTGTTTCAGATGCCAGGCAATTTCCAACTTGTTGCATCTATCAGACACAATTAGTAGAATGCAGCTTCCCTCCCTGAGAGTATGTTGTGACATTCTGACATCATTTAACTCAGCTGCAGGATGTGCTTTTGTCTCCAGGATACTTGGCTCCATCATTTCCTCATTATGGCATGCCCATTTACAAAAGAGATACATTTACAGAAGAGATACAGAATACCTGAGAGTAAGCCCTATTGAATTAAACAGGACTTATTTCTTAGTAGAAATGGTTAGGAGTGTTGACTTTGGGTTCCACTGAAATTGATGGGGCAAGAAAATGATGATATTTTTCCTTTTTAATTTACTCATTGTATTATAGTGTTTTTGTTATGTTGCCCCTCTCCCCTCTTCATATGTCATTCCCTTGATTTTTTAACCCCCCTCTTCTTATTTCACTTATTTGTTTGTTTGCTTGTTTGCTTGTTACATGAGAAACAAGGATGTTTGATGTATAATAGGTTTTTTTGCCACATATTGTCGCAACATCAACATCATCATCATCATCATCAATGAGGCAAGTTAACCATAACTTGTCCCATTGATTTAAGTTGAACCTCAATTCAACTAACTTCATCTGGGTTTTTTGAGGGTGTTGCTGAAAGCCCTATTCTCTCACCATGCCTCTGAACAATACATGGAAAGATGCTAGTCGCTAGAGTAGGGGTCAGCAAACTACGGCCCCTGGGCCGGATCAGGCCCACCTGGGTCCTATATCCGGCCTGCACCGCGAAGCCATCAACTCCCGGTGATGGTGATGGGAGGGAGAGGCCAAGTGGCGACGGCTCTGCCAATCAAACGCCGCACCTGGTTTACCTCAGTGGCGTTTGATTGGCAGAGCTTCTTCCTCCCGCCACCACCACTCTGGTGCTCCTGTGGGCCAGAGAGTGGAGCGGATAAACTCACTCTGCCTACCCATTTCACGAGAAGTGGTGGCGGTGGTGGCGGTGGTGGCAGTGGCGGCGGCGGCGGCAGCCCCTGGGAAGGTAAGTGCAGCGCCTTCTTTCTCTAGGCGGGGAAGAAGCCTGTTTCGTGCCACCACCACAAGCCCTTCAGCGAATGAGGTAGGCAGCAAACCGAGAAGGCGGCTGGGGCTGGGGGTGGGGAGGAGGACTACTTGCCCCCCTCACAGTGTGCTTAGGAATTCGAGGGTGTGTGTGTGTGTGTGTTAGTCCGGCCCTCCACAAGGTCTGAGGGACAGTGGACGGGCCCCCTGCTGAAAAGGTTTGCTGACCCCTGAGCTAGAGGTTCAGGGTTAGAAGAATGTAATTACGAAAGGGGTGTGCCCAAACAGCACATTTCATTCGTTCTATATTCTCAGAATTTTCGGGATACAAGCTATTTCTTTTTTTATGTGGTGGGTGAATGAAATGTGTGCAGATCTACCAAATACCTTCTTTTCTCATTTTTGGATGGACTCTGAAGACTGTTCTGTTATAAATGGCTTTAAAAATTTCATTGAATTTTTAGGCTGGTTTCCAGGATTTTTCTGCTGATGTGCTTGTTTGTTTGTTTTCTTTTTGATACAGATCATTTCAAATATTCATTATTCTTTCTGATGTGAGCTGCTTTGGGAAGAAATTATTTTAAAAAGCAGGATACAAATGAGATAGGTAGATGACCAAGAGAATTATATTTTTTTACCCATCTCAATCCCGAAGTTTCAAGGCTGGATATACCTAAAAACAATAAAACAACTCCTGAACAATATAATCAAACAGAAGTATACAGTTATACAGGATCTCAGGAAACAGAAAGAAATAGATGACCTTGGTTAACCCTATGCAGTGATCTTACAAACTGGACCATAACAAGTCAGCAATTTTGGCTTTGATTCACTTCAGCACCTCCAACATTACACTTTGCACTCACTAGGTCATATTTGAAATCTGAGTTGAGGGCTGATTTTATGTAGAAAAGATGGTACAGGTATGTTAAAAATCTAAGCAAAACTCTTAGCTCCTGTGCACCTGTTGGGAGCCTGAGTGCCTTACAACTTTTGAGTAGTAGGAGCCGGAAAATGTTCTGCTTCCTCTGTTAGCTCATTGTGCCTTGATGAGAGAGATAAAGAGATACATTTCTTTGACCCATTAAAAGTGAGGAAAGAGTTGTGATGAAACAGTTTCAGTGAAGCAAATGAATACATGTTTTTCCATTTCAGTGGTCTGGGTGAGTGGGATGTGTAGGTGGTAGGAGGCAGGTGAAAATTTAGTGGAGGTATTCCAGCAAGTAAGGATGACAGTTCAATAATAGAAGTAATACAAAGAACACCCCCCCAATCCTGTGTCTGATTTTTTTGTTTTCAGTCTTGTTTTGTATAGTCATTCATAGCTTGCTTTATCTAAAGACACGGTAAAAACTGGAGGAAGGGAGGACTTTGAGATAAACAAAAAACCACTGATATATGGCACCTTTGAATTTAACAAAACAGTTTAAAACATTTAAAAAAAACAACCCTAGAGCTGGATTGAAAATTTTCAGAAATTTTCTGATACACTTTAGAATAATTTTCTTTTGGGGGGCTCCCCTGGAAATTTTGGAGAATGTCAGCCACAAATTGAGCAGTAAGTTGAACTCCCGCTCCGCCCACAACCATGGATCTTTGGAATGAGGTAATACCCTTGGCTCTTTCTGTTTCAGCTCTGCTCCCTTAGCCCATTGCTTATTTCATCCTCTAGTACAGTATGAACAAATAATTTAGTTTTCATTTAGTATTTACTGGGACAGCATGTCTCAGGAAAGACTTTTCTGAAAAGTTTCCAGCGAATTCTGAGTGGTATCCAGCTAAAGAGTTCTGCTAGCACAATCACTTTCTCCTGCCATAACAGAACCTCCACTTGCTCTCCTCTCCCTGCACCCACTAAATCTGCTCTGAAGCATTGGAAGAAACCCCAGAATATATTCATTAGGAAAAGAGAATGAGAGGAAGTTTCACTGCACAGTCAAAAGTGTTTGTACTTGTAGAACTGTTTAGTTAGATACTGTTATCTTTTTGGGGGGATCCCCCAATTGAGGCTACAGTCGTACCTTGTTTTTTGAACAGCTTAGTTCTCAAATGTTTTGGCTCCTGAACACTGCAAATGCAGAAGTGAGTGTTCTGGTTTGTGAACTATTTTTGGAAGCCGAACGTTCGACAGGGATTTCATGGTGTCCAATTGGCTGCAGGAGCTTCCTGCAGCCAATCAGAAGCCGCGCTTTGGTTTCCAAATGTTTTGGAAGTTGAATGGACTTCCGGAACAGATTTTATTCGACTTCTAAAGTACGACTATATTTGGCAACATGCCCCCTTCCCGCCAAGAAATCCACCACCTGCAAATAGAATGGGAGAGTTTTGGATTCCATATTTGCTTGGTCCAAAAAGACCTGGTCATAGTAGGCTAGCCCTGTTCCATCCTATGGAGTTGTTTACCTTTGTCCATATATAATCAATCAGCAATGCCAGTGAAAGAGCACTAGGGCAGGAGTTGTTGCTTGGGCATCTTGACCCCAAACTATTTAGACCATGGATGGGGAATCTTTTTTAACCCAGGGCCACATTACTACACAAGCCAATTTCCGGGGTCTGCATGCCAGCGCTGAGCAGGGCCAGAGGCAATGAATGTGACTCCTACCTTTGGTACAGAAGGCTGGATCCCAGCCATGCAATAGCCAGAACTGTCTACACATTCACCAATGTCTCCATCCTCCACCTCAAAGACAACAACAACAACAACAACAATTTATTATTTATACCCCGCCCATCTGGCCAGGTTCCCCCAGCCACTCTGGGCGGCTTCCAACAAAATATTAAAATACAGAAATCCATCAAACATTAAAAGCTTCCCTAAACAGGGCTGCCTTAAGATGCCTTCTAAAGGTCTGGTAATTGTTGTTCTCTTTGACCTCTGGTGGGAGGGTATTCCACAGGGTGGGTGCCACTACCGAGAAGGCCCTCTGCCTGGTTCCCTGTAACTTGGCTTCTCGTAGCGAGGGAACCGCCAGAAGGCCCTCGGCGCTGGATCTCAGTGTCCGGGCAGAATGATGGGGTGGAGACGCTCCTTCAGGTATACTGGACCGAGGCCGTTTAGGGCTTTAAAGGTCAGCACCAACACTTTGAATTGTGCTCGGAAACGTACTGGGAGCCAATGTAGGTCTTTCAGGACCGGTGTTATGTGGTCTTGGCGGCCGCTCCCAGTCACCAGTCTAGCTGCCGCATTCTGGATTAATTGTAGTTTCCGGGTCACCTTCAAAGGTAGCCCCACGTAGAGCACATTGCAGTAGTCCAAGCGAGAGATAACTAGAGCATGCACCACTCTGGCGAGACAGTCCGCGGGCAGGTAGGGTCTCAGCCTGCGTACCAGATGGAGCTGATAAACAGCTGCCCTGGACACAGAATTGACTTGTGCCTCCATGGACAGCTGTGAGTCCAAAATCACTCCCAGGCTGCGCACCTGGCTCCCTCACAGAGAGAAGCATTCACCAACCCGCGAAGCCCATCGCCCAGCCCTTCCCGGCTAGCTTTTATAAGCCAGGATGGGCAATGTGAGGGACAGGGGATATCGCGAAGTCCCTCCCCTCCTGAGTTCAAGCCCATCCCCGAGCACAGGGGAAAGCAGAGAGAGTTCCGATTCCAATGGGGAAGCAGGAAGTCGTGTCCGAGGCTCAGGCAAGGTAGAGGAGCCAGGGTCCCAGGTGGGACAGGAAGGGGCGAATAAGGGGGGGAGACCCATCCCCCCAACTCCGGAATTACGCAGGAAGAGGAGGGGAAAGAGGATGGGTCTGCCAAAGCTTTTGTGTTGGAGAAAGACGCGCCAAAAGCCATTCGGAGGTTCTGGAACCGACTGACCACATCACTCCGTGTAAATAGCAATGACTTCAGCACTGTAAATACGCAGCACCAATAAAAGAATAAAATGCAGAGCTGCGTAGCGTCGTTACTCTGAAGTAGCCCACTCCGGCCACTGTGACAGCAACCTCCGAATCCTTTTTTGGGCTACTTTGGAGTTGCCGGGATGAGCGTGTCAGAGGCGGAGAGATGGCGGCAGATCGCGGAGCAAGCCCAGCAAGAACTGCAGCAGCTGTCGCTGCAGGCGCAGGGGGAATTGAAGGCAGCTAAAGAAGAGACTAAGAAGGTCCAGGACGACCGGCTACAACTTGCGGAACAGGTGAGAGCGCTACAGGAAAGAGAGCAGGAATTAAGGGCGGTGGCGGTAGACCTCCAAAACAAGCTGGATGCAGAGAAAAACAAGGCGGGAGGGGCACCCCAAGTCCAAGTACTGCCAGGAAGGAGAGCCGGAACCCTAGTAAGCAAGTTCAATGGAGACCCGAGGGAATATCAGGGCTTTGAGACTGAGATTGTGTATGCTCTTGAGCTGCACCACGATGAGTTCCCTGATGATGAGCACAGGGTAGCGTTTATTGTGGAGCACCTTACCGGGGCAGCCAGGGAGTGGCTAAGACCGTTAATCGCAACAAAGAATCCTTGCATGAAGAATGTCAAACTATTTCTAGAAGGTTTGAAAACGATGTATTCGTCCGATAGTCATATGGACCAGACTAAGGAGGAACTTCATAATTTACGCCAAGGAAATATGACAGTTCGCGCGTATTGGGCGAAATTCACCATGCTGGTGCACAGATTGGGGTGGGAACTGGAGTCACCCCCAATGCAAGCGGCGTTCTACTTGGGGTTGCATGAGGAGGTGAAGGATGAGCTCTCGAGAGGTCCTAAGCCCAGTAATATGGATCAGCTGAGCAAAGCGGCTCTGGCGGTGGGGGTGAGACAGGAATCCCGGTGGAGCGACAAGCAAGCAACGCGCGCAAAGCGGGCTTGGTTCCCACGGTCGCAGGAGAAGCCACTCCCCCAACAACCCTTTCAAGCCATGCCTGGGGCCAGCCAGGACCAGGAACCCATGCAGATTGATAGCGCGCGCGCGCGGGCTTTTCAAACCCCAGCGGCGCCAAGACGCAAGGAGGGAAGGGGTGGGAATTGCTTTCTCTGCAACTCCCCCCAGCATCTCGTCAGAGACTGCCCACATCGCAGGGAGTGGCAAGGAAAGGCGGGAACGGTTGTGCCCTCCCCCACTGACGCAGCACCACAGCAGGGAAACGGGAAAGCCTGGCTGCAGGAGACAAGGGGCAGCAGCCAGGCACAGTCAGCAGACAACAGCCCCAGCCCACCCACCCGCACAGAGAGGAGCAGAGCCAGCCCACCCCTCCCAGAGCAGGAGTGGTTCTAGAAGTGACGCTCACGCTCCCAAATGGCTATCCCCTGACGGTCCTCGCCCTAATTGACAGTGGGGCGTCAGCGAACTTCTTCTCGAGAAACTTTGCAGAAGAGCACCAGATCCAGCTTCTGCAGCTGGATTTTCCTCTGCACGTGGCGACCATTGACGGCAGAGAGCTGCTGGGAGGGGCCATCACTCATCAAACCCCCCCCATGAAAATGACGGTGGGAAGGCACTCAGAGACACTGGCATTCAACGTCACCACCATCTCAGACCCCCCCATCGTCTTGGGCATGAGCTGGCTGGCGCGCCACGACCCCTCCATCAGTTGGCACCAGAGATGCATCACTTTTGGATCGGACTTTTGCCTGGAACATTGCATGCAGCACCAACCAGGGGAGGGGCCTCCGATAGCCACGGTGGCCACCATGCACGTCAAAGGGGGTGAGGCGATACCCAAGCCGTACTGGGACCTGCAGGAGGTCTTCAGCGAAGCGGAGTCCGACCACCTACCCCCACACAGGCCTTTTGACTGCCAGATCAACCTGGTGCCAGGGGCAACTATACCCCCAGCCAAGCTGTATGCCATGTCAGACCAGGAACTGGAGGATCTGCGCGCTTTCATCGACAAGAACCTCAAGCGGGGGTTCATCAGAGAAAGCAAGGCAGCAGGGGGCAGCCCAGTCTTCTGGGTGGACAAGAAAGACACGCAACAGCGCCGTCTTGTGGTGGATTTTAGACGGCTGAATTCAGTGACAGAGCCAGTGGCTTTCCCCATGCCCAGAGTGGACGATCTGTTGACAGCAGCGCGCAGGGGCAAGATTTTCACCAAGCTAGACCTGCGGGGGGCGTACAACTTAATCAGGATCCGGGAAGGCGATGAATGGAAAACCACGATGTTCACGCCTCTGGGCTCTTTTGAATATCTGGTGATGCCCTTCGGGTTGCAAGGGGGCTCAGCATGCTTCCAGGCCTTCATGCACCACGTCCTGGGGTCCCTCCTCTTCAGGAAATGCTTGGTCTTCCTGGATGACATCCTTATCTATTCCGATGACCCAGTGCAGCATGTGAAAGATGTCAGGGAGGTGTTGCAGCACCTGAAGGAGAACCACCTGTATGTGAAGCTGGAGAAGTGCAAGTTTCACACCAAGGAGGTGGACTTCCTGGGCTACAAGCTGTCAGACAAGGGGCTGGCGATGGACAAGGACAAGGTGCAGGCCATCCTGGACTGGCACAGCCCCAGGACGCGCAAAGATGCCCAACGCCTACTAGGCTTCGCCAACTTCTACAGGAAGTTCATCAAGAACTTCTCTCGCGTTACGGCTCCCATCACTGACTGCCTGAGAGGCAAGCAGAAGTTCAGGTGGACACCAGAGGCGCAAGCAGCGTTCGAAAGCCTCAAGAGGGTGTTCGCCTCAGACCAGAACCTGTTCCACGTGGTTCAGGACGCGCCCCTACGCGTGGAGACAGATGCTTCTGATAAAGCTGTGGGCGCCATTTTGTTGCAACTGGACGCCAACAGAGAGTGGAGACCCTGTGCCTTCTTCTCCAGGAAGTTGACCCAGCCAGAGCGAAACTACACGGTGTTTGATCGGGAACTTCTTGCGATCCACGCTGCGTTCCAGCACTGGAGACACTTCCTGGTGGGCGCCAAGCACCCCATCCAGGTGTGCACAGACCACAAGAACCTGGAGTTCTGGAGAACTGCCAGGGTGCTCAACCAGCGGCAGATACGGTGGGCAGAGTTCTTCTCGAACTTCAACTTCTCCATACACTACATCCCGGGAGAGCAGAATGTCAGGGCGGATGCCCTCTCCCGCAAGCCAGAGTACATGGAGGAGGAGGCGCCACCGGCACCCAGACACATTTTCCCCCCGTCAGCATGGTCCTGCGGAGCAGCAGTGGTGAGCGAGGCGGAACTCACAGCACTGACGGCAGCGGATGAATTTGCCAACCGCATCTTCAGAGAACTGAGAGGGGGGGGGAGCAGGCAAAAGACTTTGCAGAACGCAGGGGGCTGCTTTTCTACAAGGGTGCACTGTACCTGCCCACCACCCAGCTTAGACGTACGGTCCTCAAGCAGATGCACGACAACCCAACGGCGGGTCATTTTGGGAGGGACAAAACCGCTCACCTAGTCATGAGACACTTCTGGTGGCCAGGGGTGCGGGAAGATGTTAGAGACTATGTACGGGGCTGTGACACCTGCCAGCGGGCAAAGGTGGTCAGAGCAGCGCCACCGGGATTGCTGGAGCCCTTAGCCACGCCACACAGGCCGTGGGAAGTGGTGTCCATGGACTTCATCACAGATCTGCCTTCTTCCAGGGGCAAGACCGCAGTGTTGGTGGTGGTGGACCTCATGTCCAAAATGTGCCACTTTATACCGTGTGCCAGGGCGGTCTCTGCAGAGGAGACAGCCAAACTGTTTGTGGATCACGTATTCAGACTGCATGGATTACCTTTAAGGGTTATTTCGGATCGTGGCCGCCAATTTGTTTCCAGGTTCTGGCGGCGGCTCATGAACCTCCTGCAGGTGCAGGTCAGCTTGTCGACGGCTAGACACCCGCAGACCAATGGACAGGCGGAGAGGGTCAACGCCATTCTGCAGCAGTACCTGAGATGCTACGTCAGCCAGCGGCAAACGGACTGGGTGGATCGCCTGCCACTGGCAGAATTTGCCTACAACAATGCGGTGCACGTCTCCACAGGGGTGTCGCCCTTTAAGGCCAATTACGGGCGCGACCTCAGATCTTTCCCAGAGAGGGAGGGGGAGGAGGAGGAGGAGGGCCCACAGGCTGAGGATTGGGCAGAGGAACTGGAGACGGTGCACCAGCAGCTTAGAGAACACTTGGAGAGAGCCAAGGAAGCGTACAAGAAGGGGGCAGATCGCCACAGGCGACCGGGGGAGGTCATTAGGGTGGGGGACAAAGTTTGGTTGTCCTCGGAGGGCCTTCCCATCAGAGGGAGGTGCAAAAAGCTGGCGCCCAGAAGGTTGGGCCCCTTCACGGTCACGCAACAGGTCAACCCGGTGGCATACAGGCTGGCACTGCCAGAGGACATGAGGGTGCACCCAGTGTTTCATAGATCGCTGCTGTCGCCGTACAGGGAAAGCAGCAGGCTCCGAGGCAGCGAACAAACCCCTGAGGGAGGGGGGGAGAGAGAAGGCAGGGAGCAACTCAATGAAGCCACGGCCATCCTGGACTCAAGGAGGGGGGTGGGGGGCCTGGAGTACCTCATGGCATGGGAGGATGCTCCGCCGTCCCAGAATGAATGGGTCCCAGCCACTCAGATACAGGAGGAATTCCTGGTAGAAGAATTTCACGCCCTCTTTCCCCATAGACCCAAGCCCTGGCACATGGAAAGGGAGGGGGAGGGGGAGGAAGCACGGGAGAGCAGTTCACCATGGCGCTGGGAAGCGGAGTTTGAGGAACCAGAGGATGAGGTATGGGTGTCACCGAGATCCACCCAGTCAGAGGAAGGAGCAGATTGGCAGAACATTTTTACCCCTACCAGCTCTGACGCCACGGACTTTTTGGGATTCCCGTCCTCCCAGGCGGAAGGGGGGGGCTCGCAGGACTGGGGGGAGGTGTTCACACCAACGGGCTCGGAAAGCACTGAGTTCTTAGGCTTCCAGTCGTCACCGACACCTGGGGGGGGGACCTGGGGAGGGGTGAAGGAGAGCTTGGGAGGGGGGTGGATGTGAGGGACAGGGGATATCGCGAAGTCCCTCCCCTCCTGAGTTCAAGCCCATCCCCGAGCACAGGGGAAAGCAGAGAGAGTTCCGATTCCAATGGGGAAGCAGGAAGTCGTGTCCGAGGCTCAGGCAAGGTAGAGGAGCCAGGGTCCCAGGTGGGACAGGAAGGGGCGAATAAGGGGGGGAGACCCATCCCCCCAACTCCGGAATTACGCAGGAAGAGGAGGGGAAAGAGGATGGGTCTGCCAAAGCTTTTGTGTTGGAGAAAGACGCGCCAAAAGCCATTCGGAGGTTCTGGAACCGACTGACCACATCACTCCGTGTAAATAGCAATGACTTCAGCACTGTAAATACGCAGCACCAATAAAAGAATAAAATGCAGAGCTGCGTAGCGTCGTTACTCTGAAGTAGCCCACTCCGGCCACTGTGACAGGCAAGGATCAAGGAGACAGGTGGTTGGTTTTGCTCGTCCAAACAGCCTGTCCACATCCTCGGAGGTAGCAGACTGGAATTGATCCCACACAACTTGACTAGACAGGACTCTAGCACTCCCCCGCCCTGGCCCTGCTCCCATGGTGGAGTCTACTTTTCCCGAATCTGAGCGACTTCATCTGCAAAAAACTTTGCAAAATCATTGCAGGAGATCATGTGGCCCGTTCTTGCCAGACAAAAGACTCAAGGAGGGGATGGAACAGGCCTGGTGAGAGGGGTTGTCTGTAGATGAAAAGTCCTGAGGGCTAAACAAAGAGGCCTGTAGGCTCAACATTTGGCCCCCAGCATAAGGTTCCCTGCCCCTGGTTTAGGCTTTTATACATTAAAACTGGTACCTAGAATTGTGCTTGGAAAATAAAAGGAGGCCAATGGAGAAGCTAAACCTCTAAGTAGATTGAGCTAAATCCTGAAGTGAATCAGACTGCTCTGGGGAGATTAGGCCTCAGCTGAGTTGGGTGGTGACAACTCCAGATTGCCTTACATCATGTATCAGCTAGTTGAAATTCCTGCATTGCAGGGGGTTGGACTAGATGACCCTCAGTGTTCCTTCCAACTCTACAATTCTATGATTTTATAACATTGATCAGCTCCCCATCGCACCTTGGAAATCCACTAAGGTGTCCAATATATTTTATTGGATCAGTTTATGTTTGTGTAGCCTGGTGATATGGAAAGAACCATTGCAATGATGTGACCAGCTTCTTGCCCTCTTGTTCTTCAGGCTGGTTAAAACCTGTTGGGGAGGGTTGATCGGATGGGTTCGGGTCTGGTGAATGCATTTGTATTAGGCTCCTGCTGCCCTTAAATAGCATACTCTTCAATTGTCCCGATTTTCCCGGGACATCCCGGAATTACAGAAGCTACCTCCGCCTCTGATATGATCCTAGAATGATCTGTCCCCCCCCCTTTAGCGCTGCCGCCACCACACTCAAGAAGAAGAATGAGCAGGCACTTGCAGCCAGTGTTGGCATTTGCAATGGTGCTGCACTCGTTCATAAGTCAGCTGGCTCCCGCAAGAGTGTGGCACCAAAAGATGTGTGTCCCATTTTTTGTCAGAGTAATATTGGAGGATATGAAATAGGAGATAGTGTGTCCATTCCTGTAGAAGCCCAGCCTGAACACTGTCATTTATGACAGCCCAACCACAAATTCCCCCTTCTTGGGCAAGGTGGCGGAGAAGGTTGCAGTCATAGCTGCCAAGTTTTCCCTTTTCTCGTGAGGAAGCCTATTCAGCATAAGGGAAAATCCCTTAAAAAAAGGGATAACTTGGCAGCTATGGAGTACAGCAGCTGCCCTCCCTGTAGAAGTTCAAGTACTTGATGCAGACCTTTCTATTTCTGCAGACATTTGAAGTAAATTGTCCTTTCTGGTTTTACCAGCATTTTATGTTTCTTTTAAGCACTTTTGAGATAGTGTCACAGAACTCAGCACAAGGGTCCCTGTCATGTGACTTTGCCCATCTTGGGCCATAGGTTTGGCTGCCTCTTTGAGATATTGTTGCCAAATTTGGCATGATGGTTCCCGAGGTGGGAGTCTTTGTGGACGTTTAGATGCTGGGCACCATTTTGAATCAAGATGGTGGACCAAAATGTGACTCTACCTGATTTCTGACGTGATGGATCCAATAACACATCCAATAGGGGGATGCAGGAGTACATTTTGTTATTAAAAAAAATATCAATTTTTTAAATAGTTTCTTCTCTAACACGGTGAATCGTCAGTTCCATTGCTACCCCCGATGGCGGCCTCATTTCCTGTCATGGTGTTTCCTGGGTCTCAGGTGGAGGCAAGCATTTAATGTTAGTAAGCTAGTAAGTAAGCCTTCAGTGTTTGTAAATTCATGGTTTTAGAAAGGACAACATTTGGCGACGGACACCAACAGCAAACAGAGGAATCAGGAAGATGTTAGTGCACACAGCCTCATGCCAATGTGGAAGTTACTGTGAGCTGTCAGCTGTGTAATATGGGGTAATGCATGTTCTTAGTACTTTTGTCCATTTGCTGTATTTATTTCCCCCGATTTGAACTATAAAATGGTGATTTTCTTGAGTCAAAATGAGAGTACCCCTAAATATTTTTTAGGAAAAAAGCACTGCTGAAAATAGATAAAATAATATGCTGTATGAATGAATGCAGCAACTGAAACAGTGTGTAGCATCTGTCTAAGGAGACATATACCTTGATTCAGAAGTTAATTGGCATAGAAGCCTGGTGTTGAGCATATGCCACCTTTGAGCTGAATCAGCATGACAGGCTATTGCAATGTCTAAATCCTGGCTTCCTTCCTTCCTTTATTAATTATTTCAGTCTGTATGGCGTTTTTCCACAGAAATGTGCCCATAACATGATAACATGATAACAAAAAACACAAATCAATACATCATTACAATAACAGTCTAAATGCTGATTAATTTCAAAACATAGTATGATGATACAAATAAATGTCTATGTTTGGATAATATTGATATCATATCCTAGTATCTCCATTTTGAGGGAAGGAGGAAGCAAGGTCAGATTTTGAGAAACTCAGTTTGCACCTTTGCTTGACACCTGCACTGAATTTCCAATGGTACTTAGTCCACCAAATAAAATAGATGATGTGTAATTTCCTCTCTGAAGTAAGATTCCTTTCATATTTCACTTGCATTATTTTCCCCCTTTGCACATTACATCACATCTCATACTGTGTCATCCAAGGATAGTTACAGAAGATTCCTTATTTGAGGAAGGATGCTTATTTTTTAAAATACCTGTGGAATCTCCAGCTTCATTTACATCATGACTTTGACGTAGAGGGAAGCATAAAGTACATCCGGACAAAAGGAAAGAACGATGCAAGACATGTTGAAATAAGTCATTCTAATTCCCAATAAATTTAATTTCCCCCTGCCCTTAGGCAAGGCTGGAACATTACAAGCCATGATGACAGCCAATGTGGTAGAGTACTGAAGGGTGTTGGGCTAAGGCCATGGAGACCCCAATCAGCAAAAAAGTCCAATGGAGGACTTCTGGCCAATCGCTATTTCTCAGTCTCACCTCCTTCACTGAGTGGTTGTCAGGATAAAAGGCAGGGTGGAGAACTATGTATGCTACACTCAACTTTTCAGAGGCACCCAATTGGCCACAGTGTAAACAGGATGGTGGACTAGAAAAGTATTTTGTCTGATCCAGTAGGGCTCATATTATATTCTTATGTCGTTACGTTATGTAAGAACAGGATTTCAATATTGCCTGTAACAGTTGGCCGCCAGTTTACTTGCAGGGTCAGCAGTTGCTCATAGTAGTTGCATTATTACATAAATGGAGTAGAGAATTTCAGAATGTCATACCAATATGCAACTGATCTAGAAATGAAGTCGCTTTAAAAAAAATGAATGGCAGTAAAAAATGGCCAGCTTCAGGTGTATTTCTGTGCATTGGCTTTCAATACTAGGCCCAGATTAATTTCAATAGAGGACCACACTGCAAGTGGAATAAGATGCACTTTTAAGGTTCCAGTCTTTTATGCGATAAATCTGAGACCCCTTAAATTTAGTTTTTCAGGCACTGAAATGTATTTTATTGCAAAACACACACCCAAGAATGTTAATGAAGTAGTTGCATTACATGAAATAACACCCCCTGGGTTCTCCGTCCTCCACCAGTCACGGACTGTGGGTCGGGGGGGAGGGGTGGCGTTGTTAATCCGGGAGGATTGCTCTTTCAGGGCTCTGCCATCACCATCAATCACCGGCATTGAATGTGTTGGCCTAGTGTGGGGCACCAAGGAGGGCTTGGCTGTCTGGCTGGTGTACCGACCACCCAGCGCACCAGCAGCCACCCTGTCGGACCTGTTGGAGGTGGTGGCCGGCTGGGCCTTGGAGTTCCCTAACTTATTGGTTTTGGGGGACTTCAACATCCATGCCGATGCCACCCCCTCCTCACGGGTTCCGGACCTGGTGTCTTCCATGGCGACATTAGGGCTCTCCCAGTTTGTTTTGGGTCCCACACACCAAGCAGGCCACACGCTGGATTTGATTTTTGGTGCAGGTATAGATGTGATCATGTCCCCAATTATGGAAGTGCCATGGTCTGATCACTACGCTCTGAAAGCCAGGATTGATTTACCGCCTCTGCCCCGCTTGGGTGGTGAGCCGATTTGGGCTCGTCCGCGAAGGCTGATGGATCCTGATAGGTTCCGTCAGGCTTTACGGGACCCTGCTCCCCCTGGTGGCTCGTTAAATGAGCTGGTCGAGAACTGGAATAACCGGCTCTTGGCGGCCATTGATGAGATCGCACCTAAGCGCCCTCTGCAACCCCGCCGAAACCGGGCCCCTTGGTTCACCAAGGAACTTCGGAAAATGAAGCGGGACCTCAGACGGCTTGAGCGAGTATGGCGGCATACTCGCGACGGAGCCTCAAGAACATCTTATAGGTCGCTTATGAAAACCTACGAGATGGCGGTGAAAGCCACAAAGAAGTCTTACTTCTCAGCTTCCATCGCATCCGCTAGCTCTCGCCCGGCACAACGTTTTCGAATAATCAGGTCTCTAACAACCCTTGAGGATCAGTCAAATTTAAGCACAAATTCGACCCATAGCTGTGAGGCATTTGCGAGCTTTTTTGCGGAGAAAGTCTTGACACTTCGCCGTGACCTTTCTGCCAATTTTGATACAATAGCGGAACTAGAGGCCCCTCGACTGTCTTCGAGTTTAGTATTGGACCATTTCGACCACATACTCCCCGCTGATGTAGACAGATTCCTCCAGGCTGGGAGGCCCACCACTTGCTCCCTAGACCCCTGCCCGTCTTGGCTGATTAGAGCGTGTCCAGACGAGGTACGGGGCCCCCTGGTTGAGATTATCAACTTGTCTCTCAGTTCAGGGACTTTCCCAGAGGAGTTGAAGGAAGCAGTGGTGCGTCCGCTCTTAAAGAAAGCATCGTCAGATCCGCTAGATCTATCCAATTATCGCCCTGTTTCAAATCTTCCATACTTGGGTAAGATAATTGAAAGAGCGGTTGCCGAACAGCTCGGTAGGTTTCTGGATGAAACATCGGCTTTAGATCCATTCCAGTCCGGCTTTCGTCCCGGCCACGGGACCGAGACAGCACTGGTCGCCCTAACAGATGACCTCCGTAAACAGCTGGATCAAGGCGGGTCGGGGCTGCTGATTGTTCTAGATCTGTCAGCCGCCTTCGACATGGTCGATTATGAGCTTTTGGACCACCGCCTTGCCGACGTGGGGATTCAGGGTACAGTCCAACAATGGCTGCGTTCCTTTATCTCAGGTCGGGGACAGATGGTGGCGCTAGGGAGGGGGTTGTCACCGCGGCATTCCTTGGTGTGTGGAGTCCCGCAAGGTGCAATCCTTTCCCCAATGCTTTTTAATATCTTCATGCGCCCCCTTGCCCAGATTGTCCGGAGTTTTGGGCTGGGTTGTCATCAATATGCTGATGACACCCAGATTTATCTGTTGATGGATGGCCGTCCTGCCTCGGCCCCGGACACATTGACCAAGTGCCTGGAAGCTGTTGCTGGATGGCTACGTGGGAGTCGGCTGAAGCTAAATCCTTCAAAGACAGAGGTCCTCTGGCTGGGTCGGGATGACATGGGGCGGGGGGGCCAACTTCCATCTTTCGCTGGGGACCAATTAGTGTCAGCCCCTTCTGTCAAGAGCTTGGGGGTAACCTTGGATGCCTCCCTTTCCATGGAGGCACAGGTTGCAACCACAGCCAAGGTGGCATTTTTCCATCTCCGCCGCATTAAGCAGTTGGTCCCCTATCTCTCTCAACCTGATCTAGCCACAGTGATCCATGCGATGGTCACCTCTAGGCTTGATTATTGTAACTCGCTCTACGCGGGGCTGCCCTTGAAACTGACCCAGAAACTCCAGCGGGTGCAGAATGCCGCGGCGAGGCTCCTTACGGGGTCCCGGCTGCGGGATCATATTCATCCAGTGCTTTACCAACTGCACTGGCTCCCGGTGGAGTACAGGATCAGGTTCAAGGTGCTGGTTTTGACCTTTAAAGCCTTATGCGGCTTAGGACCCTCGTACCTACGGGACCGCCTCTCCCGGTATGACCCACAGAGGACATTACGGTCCACAAATAATAACATATTGGAGATCCCGAGTCACAAGGTGGCTAGGCTGGCCTCGACCAGGACCAGGGCCTTCTCAGTACTGGCCCCGACCTGGTGGAACGCTCTGTCTCAGGAGACTAGGGCCCTGCGGGATTTGTCATCTTTTCGTAGGGCCTGCAAGACAGAGCTGTTTCGTTTGGCCTTCGGACTGACGCAGTCTGACCCCACGGTTACCCTCCCCTAAGGTTTTATTTATAATGGTTTTATCTTATTCGTAGATTTTTAATTTTAAAATTGAATTTTAACATTGTATTATTCTGTTGTTTTAACTGAATTGTTTATTTTATATTTGTGTTGATATTATTTGTTGTTAGCCGCCCTGAGCCCGGTCTTGACTGGGAAGGGCGGGGTATAAATAAAAATTATTATTATTATTAATGTGGCATTAGGAAATGATGCTTCAAAGAACGTCTGTGATGAGACAGACTTTCCCTTTTCTTTCTTTTTGCGTGAACAGGTGGAGACCCCCCAATCCCGGGCGGCACCCGAGTGGAATAATGCCTCAAGACAACGTGTTATGGGATTAAAATTTAGCCACAACTTTATTAAAGCTTCAGATGTAGGGAGACCTTGGTTTAGGCATTGGGCATTTATCCCTCCCAGTCCCTGGCCGGGGATCTGGGGAACATCAGGGTTATCCAGAATGTGTAGGGACTGGGCTGGCTCTGGAGAATGTCTGTTCAAGCAGAGAGCCCACCCTCCATTTCGCCGCAGTCGCAGGGGAGAGCAATGATAACCTATTGGCGTATGGCCAATGCCTCCCCTCAAAACAACCCCTTTAACGGGGAGCCCTGGGATCGCCGCCGCAGGGGAGGCATGGGTCACTGCTTCACGCCCCCCCATTTAGGGAAGATAGACTAAAGGATTCCGCCTAAGGCCTGAAACCGCCAACCAAACCATGCTGCCAAATCGCGGTCTCGCCACCAAGACTACCTACACCTGAAAAGGCCCTTCACCACCCACCAGCCATTCCCTAAGGCCATGCCTTATGTCGCTCAACCATTGCTCATTACCAATGGCTATGAGGTGCACTCCGTTGGGCCTGAAGTTTTTATGCCGGGATGTTTTACAACTCGACCCCCGAGACGCAACGTTGCCACTCATAATGCCCTATTGATTTTTTCCAATGTGTAATTAAGTCTGGATGGTTTGAGGGCACCACGCCATAGTAAACGTGGGGTGAATTTGGACCAGAATATAGTGATGTTGGGGTGCATGGTATGTAAGATGCACTTTTAAGGTTCAAGTCTTTTATGCGATAAATCTGAGGCCCCTTAAATTTCGTTTTTCAGGCAGTGAAATGTGTTTTATTGCAAAAAACACACACCCAAGAATGCTAAAGTGGCATTAGGAAGTGATGCTTCAAAGAATGTCTGTGATGAGACAGACTTTCCCTTTTCTTTCTTTTTCTGAAAATGCTACACTCCTGACCTTCCTGTCCCTTTAGGACTCTTTCCATGAACACACCTTTTCCCATTGCACCACCAACTGACAACCTGCTCACTTCCAGCAACTGTGTGCAGGAGCAGACTTGTCCTACATACTTGGCATTCACTCTTACTGCTAGCCAAGCATGGGGGCCATATAGTGTTTTGTAGAGGAGTGAAAAGTGATGAGTCAAGTAAGAACAATTTCAGACTACAGAATCCTACACACACACACACACACACAGAGAGAGAGAGAGAGAGAGAGAGAGAGAGAGAGAGAGAGAGAGAGAGAGAGAGAGAGAAGCCCTTTCATCCCCAGCACTTAGTGAAATACAACCAGGGTCCTAAAGGAGTCACAATGAACTTCCTTTGAAACCAGTACAAACAAACCAAAATGTCCCAACAAAGTTGGTACCGCCATTGTTTTGAAAGGGTTCCCTTATCAAATTAAAGCTGATAGGAATTTATTCCAGAAGGTACAATACAGTAATGTGAAATTTTGGATTATAAATCCAAGCATGAGTAACTTGAATGCACAGTATTAAAGGAATAGCACAAAACAGCTATATGGGAGACATGCACAGCCCTCTTATAGGAAGCATAGCTGCCAAGTTATCCCTTATTTTAAGGGATTTTCCCTTATGCTGAATAGGCTTCCTCGCGAGAAAAGTGAAAACTTGGCAGCTATGATAGGAAGAAATGTCCAGACACATTGCTGGATACCTAGCGCTTAGTGCTTTAATTCAATGTATGAGTTTTTATTTGTTTCAGTCTGTTCTAATGTGGTTTTAACTTTTTGTATGTTTTAAATGGGGGGGGGGGGCGCCACAGGAGCAATTGTCCTGGGTTCAAAGTTTCTTTTCTTTTCTTGCTTATGTCCCCCAGCAAACAGTCTTAATGAGCATACTGCCTCTGATCCGGTAGTATAAGGAGCCATTGGCTGTCTTATTCTCCACGACTTTCATCTAATTCCCTCTTAAAGGCACACCTCATTGCATCTTAGGGGTAGCAAATTCCATAGTTTAACTGTGTATTGTATGAAGTCTTTCCTCTTGTCTGCCCTGAATTTCTTTTTTCTTTTTTATAAATATTTATTAAATTTTCCAATTAAACACATTTAAAACAATATACAAAACAAACAAACAAACAAACATTCAAAATACATACATCACTCTTTTAACAATTCTCATTACTCATTACAAAATACTCCGCCGAGTTTGACTTCCCTCCCTCCCCTCAATAGGTTTTCTAATCCGCTCTTATCTCGCAGTTCCTTTATATCTAGTCTTTAAAGTCAATTCGTAGGATTTATTTCAAGCCTGCAAGTGTCTTTAAACCTCTACAATTCTTTTCCATATAATCCACAAATTTACTCCAATCCCTTAGAAACCTTGTCTCCCTCTGGTTTCGAATCCTGCTAGTCAGTCTCGCTAATTCTGCATATTCAATCATCTTTGTCTGCCAGTCTCCGATTGTCGGTAAGTCCTGGGTCTTCCATTTTTGGGCCAATAATGTCCTTGCCGCGGTTGTCGCATACAAAAATAAGGTATTATCCTCCTTGGTTATCTCTTGACCTATCATTCCTAACAAAAAGGCTTCCGGTCTCTTGGGAAAGGTATACTTAAAAATCTTTTTCAGTTCATTATATATCATTTCCCAATAGCCTTTAACCTTTTCACATTTCCACCACATATGATAAAAGTCCCCTTCCTTTTCATTGCATTTCCAGCACATTCTATTACTCATTCTATACATTTTTGCTAATTTCACCGGGGTTAAATGCCATCTATACATCATCTTCCAAACATTCTCTTTCAAAGCAGTACATGCTGTGAATTTTATTGTTTGGTTCCATAGTTTCAACCACGCATCGTATTCAATATTATGCCCAAAATCCTTAGCCCATTTTATCATTACCTCTTTCGTCAATTCATCTTTAGTATACCATTCTAACAGCAAATTGTACATTTTGGACAACAGTTTTATTCTGCCCCCTAGCAACTCTATTTGGAATTTGGACCTTCTCTCCTCAAAACCGTTTTTTTTTGTCTTTTACAAATATATCATTGATTTGATGATATTGCAGCCTGCCCTGAATTTCCACACTTCAGTGTCACAGGAGAAGCTTGGGTTTGGCTGGGGCCAGTTGCGGAGGAAGGGGCTTCAGTACCCGGGGTGGCAGAGGCGTGGCATGCTGCATGTGGGGGCGTGGCACATCACACGTGGGGGCGTGGCACGTTGCACGTGTGAGTGTCCCAAGGGGGAGGTGCCTGCCTGCGCAAGCGTTGTCCCAATGGGGCAGCACTCACCCACATGAGCATCCCAAGGGGGAGGTGCCTGCCCGTGGTGATGTCACCCCCCTAGGCTGGCACCCATGATGGGGTGGCCCCCCTTCCTTCGCCACTGGCTGGGGCAACTATCCAGGCAAGAGCCATATGAATAGATGGTGCTTTAAGGTAAGTGTTGTGACGTGGGGTTTGTGATTTCAGCTCTCTTGACATAACATGCTGGAGACAGTTCTCTAGTAACAGCTCTTTATTAAAGTGAACAAGACTGAAGACTGAGGAGAGGAAAGCTACATTTATAGGGACAGGGGACTAGCTAGGAAGGGATACATTTTGGAGGGAACAATATCAAGCAATCACAGTGCTGCCTTTTGGAGGAAACCAATAAGACAGAGGATCCAAATACAGCAGCTTAAATGAACCAATAGTAGCTGTACCCTCTGGAACCAAAAGGCAGTTACTTTATCCTAATGCAAATACAGACAATAATAATACAGATATAAAATCATTTGACTCAATACACAACACCCCTCCCCCCCTAGTGAGCACAGCAGACGTAATCCCTCAGGTACTGTGGGGTCCTACAACTTCTACCTGATCTCCTGACAACAGGTGTTGCAGGTTCTGGATTGGGTGTTACCTGTGGTGGAGGGGCTGCTATAGGGGTTTCATCAGGAACAGATGGAGTCCCAGACATCTCAGGGTCCCCGACCTGTACCTCGTCATCCTGAGGACTAGCAGACCCTGGTTCATTTGCTGAAGCCCCTGGTGACTGCACCTCTGGGCCATCTTCACTCTGGTCTCGCAGCTGTGCGTCATTAGCCAGGGATGAATTATCTGACTCCTCCCTGCTGAGCGCCCGGCGCCTCAGCTGATCTATATGTCTCTTCCAAACTTGCCCATTTTCCAAGGTCACATAATAGGACACAGGTCCACTAGCCCGGGTGATCACACCGGCCACCCACCGCGGACCTCGTGAATAGTTCCTCACCCAGACCAGATCTTCAGGGGCGAGATACCTTGTTGTGTCAGTCTCAGCCTGGGGGGTTGCTCTTGAATTACGGTTTGGCATTTTATCTGGGTGGACATAATCCAGCACCGTTACCAGTCTTCTACCTAAGAGCAGCTCGGCTGGCGACTTGCCCGTCGCAGTACACGGTGTCGCATGCTGCAAAAATAACATTCGCGCAATGCGAGCCGACCAGTTACCCTCCATTAAGCGCGCAATGGATTCTTTGGCTGTTCTTACCATGCGCTCAGCCTGCCCATTGGAGGATGGGTGAAAGGGCGCGGATGTGACCCCTCTTATAAAGTTATCAGCCAAGAATGCCCTGAATTCTTGGGATACAAAAGCTGCCCCATTATCTGATACAATGGTCTCAGGTAACCCGTGGGTAGCAAACAGCTGCCTCAACACCTTGATTACGGCAGCTGATGCCATGCTAGGGACCATCGCCACTTCTAACCATTTGGAATATGCATCAACGATAACCAAAAAGACCTTCCCTTGGAATGGCCCAGCAAAATCTATGTGCAGCCGGCTCCAGGGAGTCCTGGACTGCTCCCACCAGTGGACTGGTGCTCTGGCCACTTCTGGCCGCACCTCTTGGCATGCCTTGCATGTTCGTACCCATTGTTCTATGTTCTGGTCCATTCCAGGCCACCACACATAACATCGGGCTAGCGACTTCATTCTGACCATTCCCGGGTGTCCCATGTGAAGCGTCTCAAGAACCCTGTTTCTCAGTGGTGCTGGGATGATCACCCTATCTCCCCATAGGAGACAACCCTTATGCATGGACAATTCGTGCTGCCTTGTTGCATAAGGCCTGAATTTTTCTTCATGCGGACCACCTGGCCACCCCCTCCCCACCCAAGTGAGCACACGGGAGAGAACAGCATCTTTCCTAGTTTTCTCAGCTATATCCGTAGCTGTTACAGGAGCCCCCGGAAGTGTTTCTAGCATCATAATGTGCTCCGCCGGAGCAGGATCCTCATTGCTCCCGCCAGGAAGGGGCAATCGACTCAGCGCATCAGCATGGCACAACTGTTTCCCCGGCACATGGGTCAAGGTGTACTGGAACCCATTCAGGAATATTGACCAACGCAACATTCTGGGGGAGAGAATTTGTGGTGTTTGTTTGTTTGGGTTGAACAACCCTAACAGTGGTTTGTGGTCCGTTTCAATGGAGAAATGGCGACCGTACAAATAATCATAGAACCTTTTGATTCCGGACACAATAGCCAGTGCCTCTTTATCAATTTGAGCATAGTTGCGCTCTGTGGGCGACAACGTACGGGAATAGAAAGAGATGGGCTTTTCCGACCCATCCGGTTCCCTATGACTCAGCACAGCCCCCAGACCGTATTGAGAGGCATCACATGCCAGGACCAGCGGCTTTGACTCATCATAATGAGCAAGGACGCTCCTGCTACTCAGCATTCCTCGCAAGGAGTCAAAAGCCTTCTGCTGCTCCCGCCCCCATCGCCACACATTCTTTTTCTACAATAGTCTATGTAATGGTTCAGCTACCGAAGCTTTCTGGGGTAAGAACGAATGATAAAAGTTAATAAGTCCCAGGAATGACTGCAACTCCGTCTTGTTCTGTGGTCGTGGTGCCTCGATGATGGCCTTAATCTTAGCATCTGTGGGGTGGATGCCTGATGCATCAATTTTAAACCCCAAGAAATCCACAGTTGGCACCCCAAAACTGCATTTTTCTTTTTTCAGTTGCAACCCCACCTCCTTGAACTTGAGCAACACTGCACGGACACGCACAACCAGTTCCTGTGGGTCTTTTCCAGCAATCAAAACGTCATCAAAAAATGGCAAGACCCCCGGCAGACCTCTTAACAGGCGTTCCATGAGCCCTTGAAAAATCCCTGGGGCCACACAAACTCCGAACTGTAATCTGTTAACTCTGAACGCCCCTTTATGTGTGACAATAGTCTGTGCTTCCGCTGATTGTGGGGTTACTGGCAGCTGTTGGTAAGCTTGTGCCAGGTCAATTTTGGCGAACACCTTGCCCCCAGCCAGTTTAGCCAACAGATGTGATACGACTGGAATGGGGTATGAGTTTCCCCTGAGTGCCTTATTGATAGTACATTTGTAATCTGCACATATCCTGACTTCCCCATTTGCTTTAAGGGGCGTGACGATTGGAGTCTCCCACTTAGCAGAGTCCACGGGTGAGAGAACTCCCTGCTTGACCAATTTATCCAGCTCTGCCTCGATCTTGGGTTGCAGTGCAAATGGCACTCGCCTTGGTTTGAGTCGGATTGGGGCCACCCCGGGGTCCAACTCGAAGTCAACTGGGGGCCCTTTGTAACAACCCAGTTTTCCATTAAAGAGACCAGCAAATTCCTTGCATAATGCCTCGCTCATCTCAGGGCAGGTTTGGATTGAATTAAGCCCTGAGATACTCAGTCCCAGGGCGGGGAACCAGTCAGTGCCCAGGAGACTGGGGCGACTGCCCTTCGCAATCACCAGTTTGAGTACAGCCTGTTTGTCCCGGAACTGTACTCTCACGGCACACATTCCCATAACATGGATGCGGCCTGCTGAGTACGACTGCAAGGTTGCCGGGAAGGGCTCCAGAGGGGGCAACTTACCCCTGAGGAAGAATGTCTTCGCGGTCTGGTCCGACACGATGGTGAATGCAGATCCGGAGTCCACCTCCATGTCGCACTGCTGACCCTCAATCTTCACCTTGACGTGTGCCTTGCCTTGCGCTGGAAACTGCACGGCCCTCCCGTTGATCTCCGTTACATAGTGGCAGTCCTTTAGAAAACGAGTTGCTGTGGGCGGTCTGCGATGCTCCAGTCTAGGTGCTCCTGTTGCTCCCGACGCCGCCGATCTACAGACCCTGGCGATGTGACCCGTCTTTCCGCACGTCCGGCACATAGCATCCCTGAAACGACAACTCTTCCGCTCATGGTTTCTGCCACAACCTGGGCAACTGCCTCGGCGATCTTTGTGCACTGTGCAGGCCTGACGCACCAACTCGACCCCACGGACTGGGCTCTGGCTCGGAGTAGCCTCTAGCTCGTCCATGGCATGCGCAACTTCTATCTGTGGCTTAGTGGCCTTGCGACTGGCATCAAGCTCCTCTCTTTCATAATTCTCCGTGGCGGTGGCCTCCTTCAAGGCTGAAGCAAGGGTAACCTCTTCTTTAGCCACGATGCGTCTTCTGGCTTTCTTGCTGCTCAGACCACCAATAAACCGATCCAGGAGAGTCTCTTCCAGATTTTGGAAGCCGCAATGCTGAGCGAGCTTCCGGAGCTCAGCCAGAAATGTGGATACAGACTCCCCAGCACGCTGCTGCCTCTTATGGAACTCCATCCGCCGGGCCATCTTGGTCTCAGTAGGCGCCAAGTGGCTTGTTAGGCAGGCAAGAATATCTTTGAGAGATGTCTCACTCAGCTTCGCTGGAGCAAGTAATGCCTTGGCCAGCTTGAAGGTCTCGGGCCCACAGTAGCTCAGGAATGTGGCCCTTCTTTTGCTGGCATTGGTGATCCCTTGAGCCACTGCGAAGAACTCGAAGCGTTCGACGTAGTCTTCCCAGGTGTGGGGCTCTGATGGCTGGAAGGGCTCCAATACCCTTGGACTCTCCATTGTCCTAGCGGGCAGGGTCGTCTTCTCAGCTGGCCAGTGAGTCTTGTTCTAAGCTGCAATCCGGACTCTGAGGCAGGGCTGTGTTTAACCGCTCCTCAGCATTCCGGATCCCACCTTCGTCGCCAGTTGTTGTGACGTGGGGTTTGTGATTTCAGCTCTCTTGACATAACATGCTGGAGACAGTTCTCTAGTAACAGCTCTTTATTAAAGTGAACAAGACTGAAGACTGGGGAGAGGAAAGCTACATTTATAGGGACAGGGGACTAGCTAGGAAGGGATACATTTTGGAGGGAACAATATCAAGCAATCACAGTGCTGCCTTTTGGAGGAAACCAATAAGACAGAGGATCCAAATACAGCAGCTTAAATGAACCAATAGTAGCTGTACCCTCTGGAACCAAAAGGCAGTTACTTTATCCTAATGCAAATACAGACAATAATAATACAGATATAAAATCATTTGACTCAATACACAACAGTAAGGCATGGATGAGATTTCCTCTCTCAGGTGTAGCAGCTGCCAGCAGTTTTGCATGAGAATAGGGGAGTCCCAAGCATGCCTATTTTAATCTCTGCAATGTTCGAAGGAGTGTTTAGTAAGATCATGCTTCCCTTGTCCTTGTGCAACTACAACCATCCCTAGAATGTAATGAATAAAGGGAGGAGCCTTCACCGTCAGAGGCCAGGAAGTATTGTACCTCTAATTTTAGACATGGAACACTGTTGGGGAAGTAGTTTTTTGAATGTTGTAAAGCTCTGAGCCTCCAGGGCTGGGGCAGGCTGGGGGTAATAAATTGCCTCCACCCCACAGTGCTTTGGCAAGTCATTAACTTTCACATTATATTGCATCACTGAACCGCAAGCACCTTGACTCAAAGAGTGCTATCTGCCTCAGTGCAGAATTACCCATGAAGTTGCAAATCTTGCTTCATGTTCCTTTACCTTTTCTGCATGGAAGCAAAGTGCTGAGGAATCAGCACACTCAGCAAGTACAATTACTCAGCATATTCACAATTACTCAGTAGTGTGGTTCCGTAGGAATTTTCAGTGCACTTTCCCCTTCATATGTCAAGACAGAATACTATAGACGTATAAAGTGGCTCTCGTAAAAATGATGTAAAATAAACAATGCACACTACAACATAAAAATAAAAGCAGAGCCAATTGCAAAACTATTTATTAACATTTAATAATGAAATTATCTATTAAACATTTAACCCCTAGAAATCCTTCTGTTTTGAGTTGTTTGTCTGGAGGTAAATTAATTTAGTCATGTTAGTGATTTGATAATTTGTTAGAGATGCATTTTCCTTCAAGGAAATGAATATGGGAAGATAAAAATATACCGTAAGTTATCCTGAACAGAGCTGGAAATAGTGATTCTGATCTTAGGGCTAAACTAGATGTGATGTGGGAGATCAGATCTGCCCACATATTTCTGGATCTCCTGACATTTCTCCCAGTATCACAAACATGGTCAAAACAGCCCCTTCTCCTGTGTGGCGCCAGCCCACCTATGAGGCAAGATGAGGCAATCACCTCAAGTGGCAGAATCTATGGGGGCAGCAGATCCAGCCTCCAAGCAATACACTGCTTGCTGCCACTGCTGTAGTAGCAGTGGCAGCTGTGGCACACTTCTTGGAGGCTGGATCTGCCACCTCCTCGGCAGCCCCACCCCAATGCTGCCTCTACAACAACCCCTTGGTGAATAGGAGGCACTGCTTGTTCCCAATGTAGATCTTTATATTCCCATTTCCCCCCAATGTAGGTGTTTGTTCCCTTCTTGTTCCTGGTGTACATCTTCACTCACCCATTCTTCCATGGCGGTGAGGAGGCACCATTTTGTGGTTTGCCTCAGGTACCAAAATCTATTGGGCCAGCCCTGCTCCTGTGGCTTTCTTTCAGCTAAGGAAAGAAGTTGGGAGAACATAGTCATGGATCTTCCACATCACATCCATTGAGGGCCGTATTTCAACATTAATCAATGCAGGAATAGTTAGCTGTGTGACTCAAGAGGGGATTCAGGCAACCTCCTCATGTATCCAAATGATGTTAACTATTTTCTGCTGTGCCTGGTGGCCATGGTCCCATTGCAGGGCTTTCCCTACTCTTGGGCAGAGTGAGCCAGCTGCCTCAGGCTGCAGATGCTGGAAAAGAGACAGTGGTAGTGGCCCTCGTGACAGTTCCTCTCGAGCTCCCTGGTCATTCTCTAGTCTAGTGGGACAAAACTCACCCACCTAAAAATATACTTTGCCCCATCTGTGTATCCATTTTTCTGGTATCACCACCGGGGAGGGGGAAGTTCTGTTTGATACCATATCGGTCCCTGCTTAGCAAATATGCTAGCAGTTTTTTATTGCCATCGTTCCATTATTTAATTGGATATCAGCCCTGATTGAGGGAATGCCTTTGCAAACAGTTGCATCTTCAAAGCTGAGACCTTTTGTAACACATTGAAATTTCATCCAATACCATAGAATGCAAATACACAAATATCACCATCAGTCATGATTCTGCTCTGCCCTTCACGATTTAATTATTGCAAAACCTTTTCAGTTACGTGCAGGACCTCATTTCCCCTCTTCTACAGTGAACCATATGTGTTAATTTCAGATTACTAATTTCCCCTGATCATGTTTTTCCATTGCTATTCACAGCCAGAATTTCCCATGTTTTCCACAATTGTGCAATCAATATCCTAACTGCAGGTAATAGATTAGTATATATCTCCTTTCCATATTTGGATCCAGGTATGCTCACAACCTTTGCCATACTAGTATCCTCCAGACGATTTGGACAACAACTCTCCTCCGCCCAGAAAACCTGTGCCACACTGGTTTGGGCTGATGTGAGTTGTAGTCCAAAATATCTAGGGGGCACCAGGTTGGTGAAGACTGATGTAACCTAACACCACTATTTGGGGTCTTTTCTTTTGGTAAAAAGATTGTGCTGGTACCACTCATATATTGATTAAAGTGTTGTGGCACTAAATGGCTGTCCTGGGCAGCAGCAGAGGAGTTGTTGGTACTCCATGCCAGTGAGTACTGTCTCCGAAAAGCCCTGCCACTATTATTAAACAAATTGATAGCGGTTATTTTAGAAATCATTTTTGAATCCAAAATATCTAAATACTAAAACTTTGGCACCATACATGTACAATGTCAACCTTTTCTTGTCCTAGTAGTATTCTGATGGCACTTTTTTCCCAGTGGTGGCAACAAATTTTCCAAGCTTCTGTCTTGGAGAACTTAAGTCCATGACTTCACATCTGGCCAGAAATCCAAGCCAGAGAAGAATTCCCTGCTCCCCTCCCACCTCCTGCACCAGCCCTATCTGTCACAAAAATCACCCTGGATGAAGGGTAGTATATAAAGTCTATCCTGTCTGTCTGTCTGTCTGTCTGTCTGTCTGTCTGTCTGTCTGCCTGTCTGCCTGTCTGCCTGTCTGCCTGTCATCTATCTATCTATCATCTATCTATCATCTACTCCAGTTGCGATGTTTGACAGCTTTTATTTGATCAGAACAGCAGTGGCTACTGGTAAACCCACAAAGTAAAGTCCACTGGACTATAAATTACACAGTCATGTTGTATATAGAGGCATTCTCTCTTCTTAGCTCTCTTCTTTGGACCTGGCAACCAAACCCTGTGTTTTGGGTGGGTACGATTGGATAGCTACAACACCCTATGGGTAGGTCCCATGATGCTGGGTTGAATCAGGCCAATGGGACGCTAGCCAAACTGATCAAAGGACCTATATATGCCCATGCACGTGACTCAGAGCTTCCTCTTTTGGTCAGTGCATCGGAACACCTGCTCACCTCTTCCTACTTTTAGGGCTTCTGTGCTTGACCTTGCTATGCCGTCATGTGTCGCCGGTCGTTGGGACAGGGGCACGGCAGGAGTTTCCCCCACTTGGCTGATTGGCTGGTGCCACTTGGGTTTCGCCTGCCAGGTAGCAAATCGTCACAACTTGTAAGTTTGCGGATAGGCTCTGGTTCAGGTGATAGTGAATAGTGATGGGGGAATGCTCTCGCCATCCCTATGTGAAGGGTATTCCGTTAAAGGAACCCAGGGACTCAATGGTTTGGTCAACCCCTGAGAGGGGGTTGTGCCCATGCCTGAGTCCAGGGGGATATCTGGGTGGTGGACATAGCATGTCCCTGGCTTTCCGCCATTCCAGGTGCTCACCCTAGGCTGACCTATGCTGGTGCCCTGGGTCAACACTACCTGCAAGGGTGCAGGGAGCTAGTAGAACCAGAGACTATGCAACCACTCACTTGCTGTAATCAATAAAGTTGTGGCCTAAATTCTGCCAAAAACCAAACCAAAATTTGAGTCTTGTTTGAATTTATTTAAGGGGGGAGGTTTAAAGGTCTAAACATGCAAAAAAAAGGGCTGCTGGCAGAGAGAACAGTCACTTCCACAATCTGTTCTCTTTTCAGGTTTCCGGCCCAGAGCTACCATTCAGAAAAGTTGGATGGTCACCAGCAGCCTCAATGTGGTGGTGCTTCCTGTCCCATCAACAGTGCTGACATCAGATTTTATTTATTTACATACCACTTTTGGGGGTGTATGGGGTGTCAGGGGAGGATTGCACCTCTGGTGGGGCACTCTTTTGATCCCCACCCCGCACTCAGCTCTCACCTGTGGCTCCTAAAAGCTGTCAGCATGCAGCAGCGGCCTCATGGAAGTGGTTTTGGCTGGCCTGCTAAACCAGGTGTGGGTTGGTCTCAAACCCTCGATGTGTCAGGGACTTCCCCTGCATGAGAAGACAGGCTTCAGTGGATTGAGTGGATGTGGTCAATAGTGGGTTCAAAGGTCAATAAGGCAGTTTCTGCATAGGTAAGTGAGGGGCAGATGGGGCTCATCAACCTGGGAAGGGAGCCCATCCAGGAGAAGGAAAACTGATCCTAAACCTCCACTGCTTTGTGGGATATCTTCAGGAAAATAAAGGGCCTTTAAGGAGTAACCCCTACACAAATCATGAGTGGATGGTGCCTTGTAGGCCTCCTTCCAGCAACTCCTGCAGCCAAGCTGGTGCCAAACATATTGCTCTGCTTTCCTTTGGGCCACATTGGCGAGGCCAAGAGGGGGTTCTTCTTGACTGGGCAGCCTAATACCTCCCACTGCCCAGACTTGTACCCTGGGGAGGTCGCTTTGGTGCTGCTAATGTAGGGTTGCCAGACTCAATAGAGGACAGGACTTCTGTGCCTTTAATTGGAAACCTTAAGGAGAAACCAGCAGACCCTTTGCTTGGAAATTAAACAAAGGGTCTGCTGGTTTCTCTTTAAGGTTTCCAGACTCAAAAGAGAGCAGTGCAATTAAAGGCACAGTCCTGTCCTCTATGAGTCTGGCAACCCTATGCTAAAGAAGTAGCTGACTTCACCCCTGGGCGCAGTCCATCATCTCTCGAGACAGATGCCAACAACAACAAACAAGGCTTTGAGAGTAATGCTTGTAGCAGTGGCAAAGGCCACTAGGTGGTAGCATGCCCCAATAGGTGTTGCACCCTGCCTGTCTTGCAATTATGAATGGCAATTGGCAATTTATGAATGTGGTCCTTTATTATAATTTTTAAATGGATATATTTATTCTCAAGACTGCTTTTTAATACAGCTGGTCCAAACATATTCAGACAAAAAAGCTATAATTTTAAAAATTGTTATTGTATGTGATTTTCTGTCTTATCTGTTTAATGTGCTTAACATAAAAAACATTACTTACCTGTAAAATTGGTTGTAGTTAATATTTTATTCTGACAAGATCAGCACCAGAATATTTTTCTTCTCAAAGTGCTTTGCAGTTCATAACAACTACTACAACAAGTTTTTTACATTCCTTTTTAAAGCGCCTTCTCTTCTCTGAAACTCCAACATGTCAGGCTTTCTGTAAATTTTCTGTAAACAGAATTAAAGACCAATGGCTTCAATGGCCAAGTTGGTTGTATTTAAGAGTGCTTCTGAAGAAGAGTTTACATTCAAAATGTGCTGGTCTCAATAAGTATCCTATGTATTATATATATTATAAAATATTGTGTGTGTAGGCCAGTGTCTGGATAAAGTGGTGGGATGGATGAGAGCCAAAAAAATGGGGATTGAGTCCTGTGTGACTGGTTCCTGAACCTAGGATCTAGATCAGTTCCTTGTTCTAGATGGAATTGTACTCCCTCTGAACAAATAGGGTCATAGTCCAGGAGTACTGTACTACTGGATCCATTTTTGTCCTTGGAGGTCCATCTGGTATTAGCTGCTGGGGTGCATTTTACCAGCTTCAACAGGTATGCCAGCTTCAACTGTCCCAGGACAGGGTTAACTTGGCCACAGTTGCTAGCCACTTGAGCCCTTGAAATTGATTACTGCAATGTTCTGTGTGGGACATCCTTTAAAGCTGGTCTGTAAGCTGCAGCTGGTGCAGAATGTAAGTTTTTGAGCAAAGCAACCTATTGCCACCATGTAAAATCCCTGTTAAAGGACATGCATTGGCTACTGATATACCACTGAGCCAGGTTAAAAATTTTGTTATTAGTAGTGCTATTTTTTCTAGAAAAAGAGGTGCCGAAACTCGCCCTTGTTCTCTTATAATGGCAATGGAGCCCACCTGAGAGGTGCCAGAATTGAGTTCTGGCAATTTCTGGCTGGAAAAAAGGGCCTGGTTATTATCATATACAGCGGGTTTTTCCCCCTAAAAAAATGTTTAGGGGTACTCTCATTTTCCTACTCATACAGTGGTACCTCGGGTTGTGTACTCAATCCGTTTCGGGGTGCTGTTCGCACCCTGAAAAGTACGCATGCGCGAAGTGCTGATAGAGTGCTTCTGCGCACACACGAAGCGCACAGAATGCTTCTGTGCATGAGCGCGCAGCAGAACCCAGAAGTATACACTTCTGGGTCCGCCGCGTTCTTAAGCCGAAAGTACGCAACCCACAGCGTACTCACCCCGAGGTATGACTGTATTGAAATACAGACAAACTTAGATTCACAAAATGTTTAGGGGGATGCATATCCCTGCATACTCCCAGAAAAAAGCACCGAGTATATAAAGCCCTAAACCTGGGACAAAGATACTAAAGAGAGCATTTTCTTCCTTACAAACATGCCCTGTCGCTGACATCACTTGAAGAGCGCCTCCTACGGGTGCTGCATTCTTCTGAAATCCCTCTTGGAGTAGGGCCTTTAATATGGCAGAACTTGCCTCATGGAATTTTCCCCATTTGGAAATAAGGCACACACCAATGATTTTAAGGCTTTGGTGTATGCAAAATGCCTTTTGTTATCCAAGATATTCAGAGCAGTGATATAGGCCTAATGATCATATATGTTGCTGGTCACTACGAAGCTATAGAGTTGTTTCTGGTGCTGTTTTTGAACTGGTTTATTATGCATTGTATTTATTTATTTATTTACTTTTTAGTGCACCACTGAAAGATTTTTAATCAAAGCAGTTTACAAGTCTCATTCATAAACAAACAAACAAACAAACAAGATCCTTTCCTACATCTGGAGGAATCCTCCCTTCTTCTCCTGAATTTTCTGTCTTGCGGGTCCCCGTGCCCCCCCCCATAAATGGCAACCTCTTAAACATTGTTTTGCCAAATGATGACAACATGCTTGTACATATTAATCTCTCCTGTCATTTCTGTGAAGCCTTTGACTCAGCCACTTAGTCCTGTAATAACACCATAGCAGTAGTAGCTAATTCCCAGCAGTGACTAATCTACACCCTTATCCCATAATGTTTTCTAGCCCTCCCAAGACTCTCCCCTCACAATTTTTGGCAGTGGCAGCGAAAAAGGGAAACAAATTAAAGCAGACACAGCACTGGGGTGTGTGTGGAGTGGACAGTATCCTAATGAGCATACGGATTTTCCTCCTTTCACAGAACTCCAAGAGTTGGGATTTCAAAGGAATCACAACATTTGCTACATGACATCCTAAAGGTATGTCAGTTGGGAGCCATGAAAGTTTTACAATGAACTTTATTCATATTAACAAACTTTATCAAAAATATATGAAATGACCCAGACCATCATTCCATAGGGGAAATTAGATGTTGCACACCAATGCATGTAGAATCATAGAGTTGGAAGAGACCACAAGGGCCATCCAGTCCAACCCCCTGCCAAGCAGGAAACACCATCAAAGCATCCTTGACATTCTTGACATATGCCTGTCAAGCCTCTGCTTAAAGACCTCCAAAGAAGGAGACTCCACCACACTCCTTGGTAGCAAATTCCACTGCCGAACACCTCTTACTGTCAGGAAGTTCTTCCTAATGTTTAGGTGGAATCTTCTTTCTTGAAGTTTGAATCCATTGCTCCGTGTCCGCTTCTCTGGAGCAGCAGAAAACAATCTTAACACCTACTTTGCCTCTCTCTTCACCCAAAACAAAAGCCCAACCTGGAGATAACAGAATAAATGGAGGGAGCTGTAATAAAGCCCTAGCAGTGTTTTTATAAATAGGGGCCCCAGGAGGCTGCAATTTTGAGCAGAAGGGGTAAAATGGATAGCTCTTCCCCACTGATCATTTCTCCCTACAAGATTTTCCCCCAAAGCAGCTTTCTCTCTCAGGTGCTTCCAGATATAATTTCAGAGTTGGTGAGATGCAGGCAGTCTGCATCCCTTTAAGGCATACTCACAGTGATGAAATCTTGGGCATTGAGCAATTCTCCGTTTGGAAACATTTGACACTTCCTTGATCGATATGTTTTCTACCATGGCCTTGACTTACACAATCTTGGAGCAATAGACTGTTATCAAAAAGATCTTTTCCCACCTATTCTTCCTGCAGGGAGGAGACTCTGAAAACCACTTTTCAAGGCAACTGGCAAACACCTTATTATTCAGGAAGCCTGAAGCGAAAATCTGGAGTTGCGAGTTGCCCACCTGTCGTATAAAGAGGAATAAGTGGATGTTGTTGAAGGAAAACAAAAATTCTTAATTCCTTTCTTAATAAATGGCGAAGTCAACAAGCATCTTGGGAATGATGGCTTCTCATTGAAGTGCAATTTCCTTTATGCATTTTTTGTCCCTTTCTCTGAAACTTGTTTGACTATTTGTTAACAGCAAGCACAATGCTGGCACTCTCTTTCAGCATGAGTTTTTACATACCGGTACATTCACATTGTAAGCCATTTGGTCTTTGCTATGTGTGCAAAGCTGTTTGGTCTGCTATGCATCTGATTTCAAACCATGCTGTGGAGTGTTTTGGACAAGCTGGGCCTTTAGAAATGGGAGGGGCTCCACTTCAACCAGAATGGAGCCAGACTGTTGGTACTTCCAAGAAGGTGACACAGCAGCTTTTGAAACAATTATTGGGGAAAGCAAGCAGGAACTGAGGAGCTGACTGTTTAATATCTGTTATAGGACCTCTCCTGTTATCATTGTCAAGCTGACTGGCTGGTAGTTACCATACTTGGGTTTTCTTCCCCCCTCCCTTTTTGAACATGGGGAGAACATTTGCCCACCTCCAGCCTGCAGAGACCTCACTTGTTGTCCAAGAATTCTTGAAGAGTATAGGCAGAAGTTGTAAGGTTACATACTCAGCTCTTTTAGTACCCTTGGGTGCAGCTCATCAGATTTGAATTCATTTAAAATAGCTAGGTCTTTTCTTACCATCTCTTGCCATATCTTGGATTGCAGCTCCCTCCATTTATTCTGTTATCTCCAGGTTGGGCTTTTGTTTTGGGTGAAGAGAAAGGCAAAGTAGGTGTTAAGCAGTTCTGCCTTCTCTACTTTGTCACCCAATAACATTTCTCCATCTTCTCCAGGCAGAGGACCTACTACTTGCTTGTTCTTCTTCCTCTCGCTTTGAACATAGCCGAAGAAACCTTTTTTAAAACCTCTCTGGCAAGCCTGAGCTCATTCTGATCTTTGGCCTGCCTCACCTTCTTCCTGCAACTGATTCTTCCTATGTGATTTCCCCTTTATTCCATTTCTTACACATGCCCTACTTAACTCATCTGTAAGCTCCTTATGCAGCCACATTGGTTTCTTTTGATGCCTTCTACTTTTCTTTCTTGTTGGTGTTCTCTGCCTTTGTACCTTCAATATTTCACCTTTAAGAAACCCCCATCCATTTTGGACTCCCTTCTCTCTCAGTATTTTTTTAGGTGCCATGAGTTCCTTATCCCTGTGAGCTAAACAGTGGCAGAGTCTGTGTTTGTGCACCCTATTCCCGTCAGTAACAAGCTAGAAAACAACCAAACAAAAACCTTCCTAGTTTGGAGTCACCATTAGCTGTGTTTGCTTTTGCATTCACATTGAAGCTCTCCGGAACAGTTCCATCCTGAATAAGAAAAATGTGAAGATTTTTTAATCCCATGAACATTAAAACTGGACAGTTACCAGAAACATCAAAGACAAGTGCTCTTGCAACATGTTGTCTGCAGCCTGTGATACTCCCTCTCCCAATATTCTCACCATAAGAGTCCAACTGGCTCTGAAAAAAACTGAAAACACAGTTAAATTTGAAACCAGTGCAAATTAGGCTTTCTTTCTTTCACCAAAGCTCTGATATAGCAAATACAACAATATATTCTATTAGAAAAACAGCCAGTTTATTAAAATGGTTTTTGCTATTAAAAACCACTCGTTAAATGATCCAGTATCTACCAAACCATTATGTGAACCAAGGAATATGCTGCTAATTATGTAAACTTTACATGAATGGAAGTCTGAAGCTAATTTCTTAGTTCTACTGAATATGTCATAATGTGTTAAGAATGTTTTCAGAGGCCCTGCTAACTCTGAAAAAGAAAGAAAGAAAGCAAAACACCTAGTTCAGTTTCTATTGTGCATCATGCATGTGTGTTGTCCATCAGGTGAAAGAAGGATCATAAGGAGGTTGTGGTTTGTTGTTAAAGAGACCAGTACTTCTTACTATATAGTCAGTGTTGTATCAATTATAATTTAACAGCCATAGCCAGCCTGAGATAGCTGGGAACTGTAGTTTACCCTACCACAGAGCTACAACAATGTGAACAAACTACAGTTCCCAGGTTTTCAAGGGCGGTGATTTTTAAATGCATGGTGTGAATGCAGTCATAGATAAACCAAATAGTAGCGAAGGAGTGAATGGTTTGCTTCCACACTAACTCTTTCCCCCAAAGTATTTATCACTCACTTGGTATAGAGCACTGGGAAGTTTATGTTGCTAGCCTGTTCCACACTAGCATTTTCTGTGTTTGCCAACTGCTTTTTTAAAAAAATCTGATTTGTGCTGCCTTTACCAACTTCTAATATATTTGCATTACCAATTTTGACATGCAAAGTGTTTCCAAGACTTAACGGGGGAAGCGGGCTGTGACATACAGTGAGGGGGGAAAGTGTTTGATCCCCTGCTAAATTTGCCCGTTTGCCCTCTGACAAAGCTCATTACATACAGTGTACTTGTCCCCCCCCCCCCCGGATATTTCCAAGTTGCCATTATATGTTTTACAACCAATCCTTTCCACATTGGGCAGCACATATAATATGCAAATCTATGACCCTAGTCCAGGCACCCCCAAACTTCAGCCCTCCAGATGTTTTGGACTACAATTCCCATCTTCCCTGACCACTGGTCCTGTTAGTTAGGGATCATGGGAGTTGTAGGCTAAAACATCTGGAGGGCCGCAGTTTGGGGATGCCTGCCCTAGTCTTTATCAATTACTCTAGGACAGGCATCCCCAAACTGCGGCTCTCCAGATGTTTTGGCCTACAACTCCCATTATCCCTAGCTAACAGGACCAGTGGTCAGGGATGATGGGAATTGTAGTCCAAAACATCTGGAGGGTTGAAGTTTGGGGGTGCCTGCCCTAGGAGTACTGCAGATTCTACTTATCATTTCTAAGAATATAGATTGATGCAAAATGATAATTTCCTGAAAGAAACCGACACCAAGGCACCTTTCACTGCTAGTTGTGTGTGTGTTTATTCTTTTAAATTGTTTTCTTCTTCACATATGTCTCTATTTATTCAGTTTCAGTATTAACATATATATATATATATATATATATATATATATATATATATATATATATATATATATATATAATATTGTGAGATCTCCATGATCAGGACCATCAGGACACAGCTGACTTCCTGTCATAAGCCTGAGGTAGTCCAGGGGGGTGGGGGAAAGTAACAATGACTGTATTTTAATTTTGTGTTGTGCCACCCCCCCCCCCAATGGCAGTCCTTTTGTGATTGGTGCCCACAGCACTTTCTCAATATTCAAAACGTGCCCACTGGTCCAGTGGTAACTGAAAATTCTCTGGTGGGGCTGTGGACTTTCTCCTGTTTACTGCAAAGAAAGATGATTGGCTCTCCTACCTTTGTTTTTCTAAGGGCTTACCAGAAAAAAACACTCCCTTTCATCCACTGCAGAGGTTCTCTAATGCTCCAGTCTTCTCAGCTCAATCATGCCTGCTCCCAAGAAAACACAGACAGGAAATTAGTTACAATTGTGGGGTGATGTGAAGAAATGGCTGTGAACAGGAGCTCTCTTCCAGCAGGTATGTTGCAACTCTGTGCTAGACATGCCTATAGAGTTTTATTCAGATGATTAGCAAAGGCTCACTAGAATCACCCCAGAAGACACCTGCCTGAGGCATTGGTTTGTGCAGATGATTCCCAATCACAGATGATTTGTATTTGGCAGGTGGGTCAATTATCACTTTCTGCTACATCCCTGGGACGATCGTCCCACCGCTGCCACCAATTAAGGTGCGACAGTCCCAGCGTTGTCCCTAAACTTGCGATGATCCCACCTAATATGTGCGGATCCCACCAATGCGATGTGCCTCCCTTTTTATACCACTAGCAGAGTGTTGAAGGAAATTGGTTATTTCTCAAAGAACCCACTTCTTGCGCCCCAAATAAACTGCCTGTTTAGGTTTGGGGTCTGCTAGTAATCGAAGTTCAGTTCCAGTTCTCCCAATAACGTGGCTCAGTATCCCTTTTAACTCCCGGCAAGTGTATCAGGAACCACCTTGTGCTCACAGTCAGGATTCCCTTTTACCTAAGGTTCACCTCAGCTGCCTGGTGCTACTTTGTGGCACCTTCTTCCTGGCACTTGTCTTCCCTGGGCTTGACCTTGAGGTTTTAAAACTATTTTCCTGCTCCTCAGGTTTAGTCTAACCTCCTCTCTACAGTCACCACCCTTTTGAGTTAGGATACTTCACTGGAATAACTAGGCACATCCGTTGTTAATATAACATTTAAGAAAGCTTTATTAAACTAGAGAACATGTAAAATGCGTAATGGTTTCATGCGTATAAGATCTTAGTTCATATTCTTAGTTACATATAACACTGGCTGTAATATAGTTCTAATAAACTTCTCCAAAAACACTCTAATATCTCCTACTACTACCCACACGCTCCTGCTCCCAAAACCCCTCTCAACTCTATCAACCGAAATAATTGCTCCCCATTCCCTTTAAACTCGTGGCAGTCCCGCCCCTCAGGAATGGAATACGTCGCTCAACAAGGAGGTTGGGTTTAACACTTTCCACTCTGGGGTTTCTGTCGCAAGCCAGCCCAGTCCGTTACAGGGTGTTAGGGGAGGAGTAGGACTTCTGGTGGGGGACACATTGTGCTTCTTCTAGGGTGGTTTCTCCACCTTTGGACCCCACCCTCCACTCAGCTCTCACCTGTCGCTCCAAGAAGCTGTCAACAAGCAACAGCAGCCACACCCCAGGAATGGCTTTAGCTGGCTGGCCAAACCAGGTGGGGCTAGCTGAGGGGTCTAAAACCCTTGTTGAATTGGGGACTGCACTGCATGTGGTGGCTCCCTACTTGTGGAATGCTCTCCCCAGGGAGGCTCACCTGTCATCTAGTCCAACCTTCTGCAATGTATGAATCTCAACTAAAGCATCCATCACAAGTGGCCTCCAACCTCTGCTTTCAAACCTTCATGGAAGGAGAGTCTGCAACCTCCCGAGGGAGACCGTTCCACTATCAAACAGTCTTACTGTCAGAAAGTTAGTCGGAATCTCCTTTCTTGTAACTTTGTTCAAGTCCTACCCTCCAGAGCAGGAGAAAACAAGCTTGTTCCATCTTTGGTGGCAGCACTTTAGATTTTTGAAGATGACTATCATGTCTCTTTTCCAGGTTAAGCAAACCCAACTCCCTGAATCATTCCTCATAAGGTTTGGTTTCCAGACCCTTGACCATCATGGTAGCCCTCCTCTGAACATGTTCTAGCTTTACATATCCCTCTTACATTGTGACACCCAGAACTGGACACAATATTCCTGGTGTGGTCTGACCAAGGCAGAATATAGCAGGACTATGACTTCCCTTGAAGTGGACACTATTCTTCTGCTTATGCAGTCTAAAACAGCATTAGCCTTGTTTTTGCTGCTGTGTCACACAGTTGAATTAGGTTAAACTTGTAGTCTACTAAGATCCTTTTCACATGTACTACTGACAAGCCAGGTGTTCCTCATCCTATATTTGTACAGCTGGTTATTCCTGCCTAAGTGCAGTACCTTATGTTGGTCCCTATTAAAATTCATTTTGTTTGTTTGGGCTCAGTTCTCCAATCTGCTAAGGTCATTTTGAATCCCAATTCTATCTTCTGTGGCTTTAGCTCCCCCTCTAAGTTTGGTGTCATCTGCTAATTTGATGAGCACCCCTTCAGTTCCTTTGTCCAAGTCATTTATAAAGATATTGAACAACAATGGGCCCAGGACGGGCACCCCATTTTTCACTTTCCCCCTTGTATATATCAAAGTAGCTCTTTGGATGTTGATGTGAGCAAAAGACAACAAAGAGTCCTGCAGCACATTCAATGCTAACACACTTATTATGTCATAAATTATGGCACAAGCTTTTGTGGACTGGACTGGAATCCCTTTCTTCTGATGCATGAAGCAAGCATTATATAAGGAAGTGGACTCTAGTTCATGAAAGCAGTATGCCACAACAAATGTGATAGGATGCAATTCTAACCGTGTGTTCTCATAAGTAGATTATATGGGATTATTCAAGACTGCAGCTTTAGTCTTGAAGGTGCTATGAGACCCTTGGACAATTTCCTATGACAGTTGTCCCCTCTGGAAGTTTTTACCATGAAAGGCTTATAAGCACTCATGACAACACCCAACCACACCCCAAAAATCCCCTCGTCCCTGAAGGCCTGGGTTGTATAGCTAGAGTGAATTGTGTGACATCTGATACCATCAATATGTTCAAACCCAAGGTTATGTGTATGTGAGAATGTGGAAGGCAGAGTTTCACAGGAATTCTGCAAGGCAGCAATAAATAAACTACATGATCGTAAGGCACGTTCATTTCCCAGTACTGCTTAAACCTTGCAGCTATAAACTCCTACACTTACTCTCATGGCAATACAAATAATTGGCACAAAACAATACTTATTTCATCTGCTACATATTACATGGGGTGCAGTTGTCCCTAGCTCTCAGAGCCAGCACAATTAAAGTATATTGCAAAGCATCAATCATCACATTTTGAGCAATTTGAAGTTTCACTCTGCTACTCTTCATTCTGGATGTTCCCTTATGTAAACTGTCAGAACAAAAAACTTAATGGGATTATGATTTCACCATGACGGCTGCCCCCCCCCCCTTCAAGCCTGAAATCTGCTTCACCAATAAATAGAATTTTCTGCTAACGGTTGCCAACTTTTCTGACTTGGCTGTGTTGCCTTCAATTGGTGCCTTCCAAAGACATTTAGCACATGAAGCTGTTCCTGGCATTGAGATCACAGTTGGGAGAGTGGCATCTGAAGTGTCTGCACCCCCAGTTGCTGTGAGAAGCAGGGCCAGAAATAAAAGGAAAGAGAAATGGTATTCCCGTTTCTACCTCCCCATGGAGTCAGCTGCCAGTTCCTACATCATAAAGCCAGAAATGTTGCTAGGACTTGTTTTTCCACATTTGGAACTCTGAGCCCTGGGAGCTTGTAATGCACACCTCCAATACAAAATGAGCATAGCAATGGCCAGATTCTACCCACCAACAATCCTCCAACCCCGCTCCTTGCCACCTAGATGGCCAATCACTTGTATGCTGTTATTGTGATGGCAAGCAGGAATAATTAATTCCATCATACACCTTTAGGCACCAGGCAAAAATGTTCCTTTTAACCCAGTCCTTTGGTTGATCTTATTGACATCCAACACCCTTTTAGAATGTGGCTTTTTTTTGGGGGGGGGAGGTTATTGGGTTTCTGCTTTTGGTTTGATTTTATATTATATGTTGTGGTCTTGTTGTGAACTGCCCTGAGACCTCCAGGTATAGGGCGGTGTATATGTTGAATAAATAATAATAATAACTCCTGGAAAATGTAATTTTCCTGCGAGTCAGCATAACTATCTTCCTTCCTCCTTGCTATCACCAGTTTTTGGTATTTAGCACTAGATTTATACGACACACTATTAAAGTTATGGGTTATTAATGACTATATGTAAAGATGCATCTGCATATTCAGTGATGAGAGAATAAGAGTTGTCAAGGTTACAGTGGGTTTTTTTGTGTGGGTGGTGACCTCTTTTGGTGGCTTTAAAATAATATTTCTTCTTCTGCAAACCCTGGAATTTTCCCAAGCAGCCTGATAACTCGCTCTTGTTTCTCAGTAGCATCATATTGGTTCTGTTTCTATCAGGATTGGGGCACTGAGTTCGCTGTTATATTGATTCATTTTCAAAGTACTCAATACCACTAAGCAGGGAGTGAAGGGCTTATCAATGACTTATTATTTGCTTGTTCAGACTCAGAGACCTCCCCCCTAAATAAATACACACTTGACTCAAATTTTAGTTTTGGTTTTTGGCAGAATTTCAGTCACAACTTTATTGATTACAGAAGGTGAGTGGTTGCATAGTCTCTGGTTCGACTAGCTCCCTGCACCCTTGCAGGCAGCGCTGACCCATAACCGAACATAACCCTTGTATGTGTCAGATTTCCAGCGGCCCAGATCCTTAATCCTGTCAAGAGACAGGCTCTAAAGCACAGTGGTAGTAGCTGCCCCAATAAGGAAAGAATGAGGTGCAAAGTCACTGACCAGCAGGCCACACACTGCGAGCGCCTTACGCATTACTGCAGCAAATTGATGCCTTTTTAACAAGGACCCATCCTCATGGACCAGGAAGGGACCATCCCAGGGCGGGCAAAGTGACAAATATCTCTTGGCATCTTTCACTGTATAAGGGCTGGGCTTACCAGTGGCAGGCAGCCTCATCAAGGCGCCTCTGCCCAACTGGTCCGTTTTGGAATTTTGAATAGTGAGCACCAGCTCAGCACCAGAAAGCTGAACATCCTGCAAAAACAAGCCCCGTGGAGCCCTTCCCTGTGCTGACTCCAGCACAACTTCGCTCACATGCAGTGCACCAAGAAATGCTACTGAAAAGGCTGCCAAAAAGAGTCTCGCCTCATAATTGGACCAGCAGACAAGTCTTAACTTGCTGCTCACCAAGAATAAAATGTCACTGTAACCTGGCCAAACCCTCAAGAGCCTTGCACACTACATACTTTTCACAAGGGTCTCTAGAATAAAGGGATTTACAGACAATGAAATGGCAGAAGACTGAATTCTGATGGACTTCACATCACTTAACATCACAGTCTGCTTGAGGAGAGGCTCCTTTCTGCTCCTGCTGGGAGCCTCTCCTTGCCCCTCGAAAGGGCCGCTTAGCCCCACATGATGTGGCAGGGCGACCCCAAAACACTTGTCACAAACATGGGAATGCCTACATCCCTGACGCTGGCAGGACTCTTTATTATATTCCCAGCAGAAAAGGCACCTCCCTGGCTTCTTAACATCTTGCTTGGATTTCGGCTGCTCAATGGACTTACTCTCAAAATTTGGAGAGACATAAGTAGTGATCCCATTGACCAGAAGGGATCCTGGCGGCCTGATGTCAAAAGCTCTCATCATAGCTTATAGCTGCCGCCTCACCGGCCACTGCAAAGGCCTTACAGTGTTCTCAAAGCCACCAACATGAGTTTGACCAAATTGCGGGAGGCAGTGCCTGGCGTGCTCTGGTCCATGGGGTCACGAAGAGTCGGACACGACTAAACGACTAAACAACAACAACAACAAGTACGTACATTGTCATGTAAGAAACCTTCACATTTTGATTAGGCCTACTCAGTGGCAGAGCTTCATGCTCCGCCACCAGGGCGGAGAGCAGGCGTGCTGCCCCCAGGGACGTGACGCGTGTTCTGGGGGCGGGGCAGGGGTGGGCGTTTTGGGGGGCGGGATGTGTGTTTTGGGGGTGGGGTGCGCGTTTTGGGGCATGGTGCACCACGCACAAGGGCGGGGCACACATTTTGTGGGCGGGGCGGGCAGCCATGATGCCGCCCCTGGGATTGCGCTGCCCGGGGCGCCGCTCCCCCACCGCTCCTATCTTCCTATGCTACTGGGCCTACCTGGGACAGTTATTAATGGATCGAACCTTTTAAAGGGGACATATCAAACACACATAGATGTTCAGTCCTGTTCAGACAACGTATTTGTTTTGACTGAAGGAGATGGAAAGAAATAAGGGAATCTGGAATGCACTTGGTGGGCCCTTCCTCCATGATATTCAAAGGGAATATGCATAGGCAGAGGTCCTGTTTAGAAGCTATGATGACTATACAGCATGAGATACCCCATGCACACTCAGGGCAGATATACACGATACATTTAAAGCACATCCAGTGCATTATTGAAGCACACAATTTCTCTTGAAGAAACTTAGGAACAATAGCCCCGCCCCCGAGCTATAATTCCCATCACCCTTAGGAAACTTTAGTTTTCCAGATTCTTTGGGGAAAGTAAATGCGCTTTTAATGTGCAGTGGATGTGCACATTAAATATATGGTGTGGATCTGCGCTCAGTCAACACAAGTGTGCTATCCAAACAGGACTAAATATGGACGAAAGGCATTCAGATCCTCTGAAGAACACTCTACCATGATTCCTAACCACCATAGTCTTTTCAGATTTTTTTTTAAAAAAAACCTCAAGGTTTTTGACATCTTTGCTAATAGGACTACGTTGTGAGTGAATATCTAAATCTATCACTTAGATCAGGGATGGGGAACCTTTGGCCCTCCAAACATTACAATATTCCTATCACCCCTGACCATTGGCCATGCTGACTGGGGCTGATGGGAGTTGGAGCTCAACTGAGTTAGATGTTCTGAACTCCTGGACCATTTCCACAGAACTGAAAGCAGGTTGTTTTCCCACAGGGCTGACTTCATATTATGTGCATTATCTAACGTCATATATCTTCCCAAAAACCCATGAGATATAGATGAGAGGTTACTCTATAAAATATGTAGCCTTTGCAGATGGGCCCACTGAAATTGCCATTTTGGCACACATTTGTCATGGATATATAAGGCTAGTAGTCCTGTGCCGAGGTAATCTGGAAATAAAGTTGGCAGTGTAAACAAATATTCTGCAGAAAGGCATGTTTCAAGAGTACTTGATGTATTTTCTACACCCGTGTGTGGGTGGCATCTTTACTATATGCCAGTCATCTCAGTGAAAATTGGGGGAAGTGTTCTAGGAAATCTGTTTTGGCTGAGTAAGCTTGCACATAATCAGGCAAGAAATCCAAAGGGGATTACTAAGCATTTCATTATCTTCACTTATCAGTATATAAGTGGAAGACAGTCTCAAGGACAGGTACACATTGATTATCAATAAAGCATCTCAAAAAACGGCAAGGCATCTCAAACACGGTAAGATATTTCTATGATCTGTTTTCATGCACTTCACAATAAGTGTGAACTGCTCCACTTTACAAGATAATAGATATATCAGCTAGAAAGGCAGTATCCAATACAGCATTTAGATTGATGATAGATAGATCATAGATGGATAGATGGATAGATGGATAGATATAGATATAGATATAGATATAGATATAGATATAGATATAGATATAGATGATATAGATATAGATATAGATATAGATATAGATATAGATATAGATAGATATAGATAGATCAATATCTGAAATATATGCATCTTGTTGTAGGTTCATTAGATTATTCACAGTAAAGGGTCATTTTATAAAGTGATTTTAATTCTTCAAAATTTAAGAGCATTCTTCCCTGCCAAAAATAGAAAAAAAGAAATTCATTTCTGATCTATGTCCATTTTTGTCTTTTGTATACTTTCAAAAAATATCAGATGCTAAAAAGGTGAAGAGAAGTTCCATGCAATGAACACTATTATGTACATTAGTACACGTGACTTGGGACCCCTATTTAGGCTGCAGCTCCCTGACATGTATCTTAACTTGTATAAGTATGTTCACTTGTCTTTCACACTGGACAAACTTGCCATAGGAAACACTGGTACAGTACCAGGTCACCTGCGGCAAACGCAATCACCATGAAAAGTGTGGCGTTGTGGTGTGTGTTGAGGGCTTCATCCAAATTTGACAGGAAAATGGACACTGATGTGCATGAAGACGCTAAACATTAATGTTTCTTGAGAACTACCAACTGATTCACTTCAGTGGGACCCTTTTTGAATCAAAGATTCACATTGCTGTTTTTATGTTATCTTTCCTTTTCACAAAACCCTTATCACAAGCAGCTCAGAGGAGGTTGTGCTATAATAACTTGCAGAATCCAGGAGGTCCTTAAACATAAGATATACTTTATTAACTGTTTACAGAATGAGGAATCTCTGTAAAAGGGAAGCCATATAGCTTCTCTATTGCTGAATCATTCCTTACCCAGAGGCTCCTTCCAGACTCTTCTGATTCACTTATCCTCACTTCTTATCCTCACAACAACCCAGAGAGACAGGCTGCTAGACTGAGAGATGGTGATTCGTCGTCCAGCAGTAAGCTATGTGGCTGAGCAGGGCTTGGGTCTGAATGGTTTTCAAGTGAGAGAGATGCATGTACTGGAACAAGAGATGGGGAAATATACAGGCGTTGCAAGCTATTTACCATACATTCCGGCTCATCATATAGAAATAGTACTGAACAGAATTGTGTAGATGAGCCCCAAATTCAACAAGCATCGTGCAGATCTGTTAAAAGACCAACATGTACCTGTACAAAGTAGGGCTGCCTTACAGGTCTTTTATTTCCCATTAATAGCTCTCCTGGCTGAATAGTGAATGTTTTTTACACAGTGCTGAAATGGAGGGTGGTTGCATCCTCTTTCTTCTGCACACAGCCTTGCTGCTGTGTTTGATCCCTACTAGCAGCCTCAAACAGCTCCACTTTGGGCACTGCATGGTATCTGTGGATATGTATGAAATGCGGAAGGGATTTGGAGACATCAAGCAAATAACTGTGAGTATGAGTTTGACCAAACTGCGGGAGGCAGTGGAAGACAGGAGTGCCTGGCGTGCTCTGGTCCATGGGGTCACGAAGAGTCGGACACGACTAAACGACTAAACAACAACAACATTGGTGGAAGGAGGCTGCATACATGTTTGGAATTGCAGTGAATTTCGTACGGGAAGCTTAGTCACAGAGACAAATCTTGATGCATCAGTTTGTATTACTGAACCCTCTGGGCTTCTTCTTCTTCTTCTTCTTCTTCTTCAGCAGTCTCAAGATCAGCACACAAGCATCAGACTCTTACATGGATCCCATTCTCTTCAAAATACAAAGGTATCTTCCCTAAGCCATTCAGTGATTGATTTTCTTGTAAATCTTTGTCCTTGGAAACTTGTTGGTATAAGCTTTCTGTCCCTTGCACATTCTGTTCTCTTATTTGGAGAGGGGCTCATATTCCAACAAAATATTAATCTTAAAAAATGGAGGTGAGAATAAGTTCTGTTGAACTCAGTAGATGGATACAATTGGGCTGAAAATCTTTCCTTATTCAGAATGTGTCTCCTTTGTGTCCCCCTTTGTGTGCCCTAATATCTATGTCTTTTGTTGGTGATGACGTATATGCATCTCATATGTTCACATACTGTATATGGATTCTAATATATCGTTTACACAATAGTGCCAAAGTTGGCAATAGTTCTGTAATCAAAGCTAACAAAGTCATATATGTAATCAGGGACTCAATGATTGCCGCTTGATCAGACTCCAAAAAGGGTTTTCTTTCTAAGATTCTGCCCAGTGAATTTTAACACTGATTATTAGTTGCATTTTCTCTGAATATGTATTGCAATATTTGCTTTATTTTATATTGGTATTTTATTATATAATCACATTTAATATTTAATTAGATTTCAGGATTAGATTTTTGACAGGTCATAGCTGACATTCAGTGGAATTTAGTATTAGTAGTATTTGTTACTTGATATTTATGCAGTATTTGAGAGGTGACATGAAATTTAAGGAGATAACTGTTGAAGATGTTTCATATATGATAACTGAGAAAATCAAAATGACTGTGAATTGACAATAAGCCTCTGATTTGAACTGTAATGCATTATTCAATGAAATGTTGCCTATTCTAATAAGTTATCCTGATTTGCTTTAGTCTGAAGACAGGTGTTGCTTTTTTCATTACTTGTTGAAATTCTACCTGGTGAATGTCTTCAATCAATGCACGGAAGGAAGCAACTTTCATCAAAGGAGAGTCAGCAGGACTGCCAACAACTTCCTCAGTATTAAGAAGGAACTGACACTCTGTGTAAGTTGCAGCTATGAGCAATCATATAGCAGCAATGGGCACACCTATAGTAGCTTTAGTGCATAATACCAGTAAAATCACGCATGCACTGAAAACAGCTAACCAGATAACAAACATCTCATACAACCTTGGAATAAGTCTATGGGCCAGGTATTTCAAATTGGCCATAATGGGTTTCAGTTCTCCCCCTCTGGGGTCAGCCAAGACAAGGAAAGTGCCCAGAACATTGGTGCCTGCTTTTAAATACATATCTTGTAAATTAGTAGACAATCCTATGCATACCTACTCAGATATAAAATCCTATTGAGTTCAATGAGGCTTACTGTAAATGACTGTAGGATTTAGCTGAGAAGCTCTTTTAAAAAAATTGCAAAGCAGTGCATTTTTTCAAAAGTTCATAAAGAAGTAGGTTGCAGGACTGTGCCAAATTTTAATAAGGTTTGATATGTGAAATTTACAGGAGGGGGAAACCCCACATTCTAGACTTCCAGTTATTTTTTTACGCTTGTTTGTAAAACAATTGTTTGCAAAGGGGGGGGGGGAGGAACCCCCAATTCTTATTTATTCCTAGCCAATTCAGGATCGTGTAGTCACAATGATATGTATCCCATAAGATATGAATATATCATTGAAGGGAGAAAGAGAAATGAGCATCGTGAAAGGCAGGAAGCGTTTTCGACTATGCTAAATCTACATGGGGATGGGGAGGGAAAAGGGAACGTGTCCTTACCGTCTAAGCGACATGACAGGTTTCATCATTATCCAGTTTAAGTTCCACATCCTTCAGATGGAATGATATGAACAGTCAGAAGCAAGTTTGAATTTGCATCCTGTTGAAAATAATGCATCCAGAGGCAAAACACAATGCTTTTATTTCAGTTGAATTGGCTTTCAGGCTCAAAACTGGATGTGTGCCCCAGTCCACATTCTGCTCCAGTCATGCACAACTGGATGAGAGTGAAAATTAATCAATGGGCACAACTTTTCTCTCACCAATGGGCACAAATCCTCATAGTTTCCCCTTATGAACAGTTCCACACTTTTTCCCACAAAGGGCTGCAAAAATTGTCAATAAGGCAGCATGTGTTTTTGGAGTGAGGAAAATGTTCGTGAAATCTCTCTCTCTCTCTCTCTCTCTCTCTCTCTCTCTCTCTCTCTCTCTCTCTCTCTCTCAATGATGCATGGTTTTTAAAAGGAATGAAGAAAAACTCGGCAGATCTGTAAGAACAGCAGTGATCAGAGAGCTTTCCACAAGTACATCAGACCTAGTGGGTTACTAGATAACCAGAATTTCTGTCTCTCCACCCAGAGCAATCACTTGGGTTAAGACTTTGGTTTTCAAACTGTAGGGAGGGCCCTTGGTAGAAGAGGGTAAATGACAGACCCTCCAGAAGTGAGCAGTATTCACTGAATACTGAACTCAGTGGAACTTATTCCAGAGTAAGCTAACAAAAGAGATGAAAAGAGATGAATGGGCAAAATTGCTGCTGCGGAATAAAATACATGCATAGGGTTGCCATATTTCAAACAGGGGAAATCCAGGTGGAAAAGTTGTTGCGCTTTTTCTGGAAAATTGCAAAATAATAATAATGAAGTTTTCGAGCTATTTATCTGGAAAATAAGCAAAAACAAAAAACTCACTGGGTTGCCATACATCCAAATTTTCCCAGACATTTTAACGCTTTCTGCCCAGACACTGCTGCTGCCTACAGTATTCTGGATATGTCTGGGAAGTTCTGGACGTATGTCAACCCTATACATGCCTAGGGGGGGGGGGAGGAAGGGGGGGTGTTCCTACATTATAAAGCCCTCTAATATTCCTTCATCCCAATATACAGGTCTTGACATGAGGCCACAAATGGCCGCACATGAATATCTCTGCAAGTCTGAACAAATGGGTTGAGCTTGGTTCTGGGGCAGGGAAAAAAGTATGTTTAGAAGGAAACCCTGCTTTCAAAGTGTTAGAGAAATGTTGAAATAAGTGCAAGCTCCATGCAAAAAAAAACTTGCCACCCTCATAGAATTGTCGTAAGCAGTGGATGTATCAAGCAAAAACAAAATAATTACATACACAGATGTAGCACAGTTGATAAAATGGCTTTCAGATAATGTGTCAGATGCCAGTCCCTTGTCAACTTCAGTTATGTTGCCCATAAGTACATGGATATCATCTGGTAAATATCAACTCCATCTGCAAGAATGATTCCAGGATATATATTAAAATGGGCTTTGTGTCTTAATAACATGCATTCAGTAAACCTAAATTCAGATTTGTAATTTAAAATTGGTCTTCAGTAAAGTGCCAAAAGCTTCCATTTTTTCATTAGCCTTTGTAGTAGTGTCAAATAATATAGCTCTTTGATGTTCTCATTGCTACATTTTCTTCCTCCTTTGCCTGACGTGGCATTTGATGACCAATTAGCTTTGTACAGCACTTACATGCATGAGTAGTTACAGCTGACTAGGAAGAAACTGATTATAAACTAGTTAGCTGCTTCTGCAGACCCTCTTTTCCATATTTTATTAAATGGATCTCCCCACATATTTTTCACAAGTAGAGAATTATCATACCAAACATGATAATTTAGTAATTCAGCATTTGTTTTTGCATTCAGTTCAGCAGTACTTGTTCCACTTTAAGATATATGTTTGAACACAATATACATGAAGAAATATGTCAAAACATAATTTATTTAATACATTATTTTCCTTCAGGATACTGTCACAACATGCTCCTGTGGGAAGGAAGCCAATCAAATATATGAACAAATCCTGAATCAGTTTCAGAAGGTAAATGTGTTTTCACTTTGCAATTTAGCTAATGGAATGCAGGAGCTCTCTTGAGCGGGTTGCAGAAGTCTGGTTTTGAACTGACAGTTGGCATGAGACCAGCCTGGCTGGAACCCTTTCCTGTCACTCCAGAAACTGTCTTCATGGCTTGTTCAGAAAAACAACAACAAGCACAGCATTTCCCAAGCCCAGCTGGCAACCTAGGATCTTTCATTGTTGTTGTTTAGTCGTTTAGTTGTGTCCGACTCTTTGTGACCCTATGGACCATAGCACGCCAGGCACTCCTGTCTTCCACTGCCTCCCGCAGTTTGGTCAAACTCATGTTCGTAGCTTTGAGAACACTGTCCAACCATCTCATCCTCTGTCGTCCCCTTCTCCTAGTGCCCTCAATCTTTCCCAACATCAGGGTCTTTTCCAGGGAGTCTTCTCTTCTCATGAGGTGGCCAAAGTATTGGAGCCTCAGCTTCAGGATCTGTCCTTCCAGTGAGCACTCAGGGCTGATTTGCCTTCAGAATGGATAGGTTTGATCTTTCATAGAACTGTAGAATTGTAGAGTTGGAAGGGATCTCAAGGGTCATCTAAGTTCAACTCCCTGCAATGCAGGAATCTCAACTAAAGCATCCATCACAGATGGCCATCCAACTTCTGCTTAAAAAACTCCAAGGAAGAAGACTCCACCACAAGAGTCCACTGTCAAACAGCTCTTACCATCAAAAAGTTCTGCCGCCGCTACAGCCAAGCTCGGGGAGGAGGATGAGGCGGTGGTGGTGCTGAGCGGCGGTGGCTGCGAGGGAGCATCCCGCCTTCGCCTCTCCATGGCTTCCTCGCTTGGGCAGTTTTTAAGCTCACTTAAAAACACCACTGAAATATTGTGATCGTTCGTATATTGATTTTAGCCGGATCAACAGTTTTTTATTTTATTTTTGTTTTTGTTTTTTCTACTTTTTTATTTTTTCCTATTTTTTATTTTTATTTTTTCTATTTTCTATTTTTCTTCTATTTTTTCTATTTTCTATTTTTTCTATTTTATTTTTTATTAATTGGGGGGGGGGCAGAAGGTGATCTCGCCTAGGGCACAAAAAACCCTAGCACCGACCCTGTGGACACTATACTTCTGTTGATGCAGCCTAGAATAGCATTAGTTGGGTTTTTTTGCAGGTGCATCACACTGTTGGCTCATGCTAAGCTGAACCATGGCAGAACCAGATGAAGAGATCCATAACTGGATCTCCTGTCTCTTAAAGAAAATAAAAGCAAGTGGGCAGGGAAGGAGGGCACTTTGGATTGAGAATGTAAAATTTCCCCCTTGCACTGATATAAATTTCCCATAAGCCTGCAGAAGCTGCTGTTTACCCTGTTAAGGTACCTACCCATACTTTTTCTGTTACACCTTGCTGTACAAGCAGCTACAGAAGTAATGCAGGAGACACCAAAGATATGTCATTTGTTATCCAGTATTCACACTGGTTGTTTGAAAGGTTTATCTTTTCCTGTTCCTTTTCAGATGGACTCACACTCTGCAGCAGTTAAAGCCCTTGGGGAGCTGGACATCCTACTGGATTGGATCGATAAGACAGACTAGGGAAAAGGCTGGACACAAGAATGGGCCACACAGAGGAGATGAAATGAATTTAATTTTGTGAACCCTCAAAAGCTTCATCCACTAGCATTGATATCTGCCAAATGCTCCAATATCTGATATTGGATATCTGTATTTGACACCTGGCAATAACTTGTATTGCTATGTAAACATCTCATGTGCAATGCAACTTCCCTCATCTCCTCCTCTCATGCATCCCTAAATCTGTTCTGGGTTTTCCTTCAACCCTTCAGAGCAAATTTGGGGAGGCCTTGGGGCACTTGTAAGGGAAAGAGGGGGGAGTCCCATTGTGCAATCATAAATCCTCGCACTGATGGGGAGGCTACTTGGTGCTCCATTGGGTACAAACAGATGTTTATTCTTCTTAACATTATTTATGTGTTCTTAACATTATTTATGTGTTGGACCCAAATATGTACAAAGTTCATTTGATCTAGCGCAGCTAAATCACTAACTAAAAAATGTCCCAGAGAGTCCCTCAACTCTCCAGGGTTTATGTTTGGGACAGCAAGGGGGAGAAGGAATGGATAAAAATTGGCATTTCTACAAGCAGAACATTCCACTGCTAACCCCATAAATGATCCAGTACAGTACTAAATAATTGTCAGCCAATGTTCATGGCTATTGCACTTGCAGTTTGTAGTATTTCATGATATGTTGTAGTGTTGGTGTTGACATTATTTATTAATAAATATTTGTTTATTGAGCATGTTTATATCCTCCTGCCTTTCCAGCCAAAAGGATCAGCAAGGTAGCTTCACCTCAGTATAAAAGCAACTTGCATTATAAGGAGTTTTGGGTGGGCTTCTTGTGGGGGATATTATGGTGTCCAATCTTTTAAAGGACTTGAAACTCATACTGATACCCACTTACCCAGGAGTAAGCCCCATTGAACAAAGTAGGGTTTACTTCTAAGTTAAAAAAAAGCATTGTGTTGTTGTTTTGCGATAGGTTTTGATGCGGAAAACTGAGGGAGAGGCTGGTTTCATCTTTATACATTTTGTCTCTGATTCTGTAAGGCTGTGAGGCAGGGGGCTGCTAGGGTGAAAGCTTCATTCCCTCATTTTATTTCTTATACACATATTTAACCTCATCTGTAGGACAGAGGTGTAACATGTTGTGAGGAGTTCTGAAGTGATTGAATACATTTTGTGTGTGGCTATGTGGTGTTTAGTATGATCATATTCTTTGAAGCGTAGGGTTGGTTGTAAAAGCTGCTCCTTTCAATCACTGACAAAAGCTGTCTTTGCCAGTGCTTGTTATCCTGAGAAGTTGTCTTTCCCAGTTCTAAGAAAGCTGTGTTGTCTCAGAGCCCCAAACTGACATAACCTGATGAAGGAAACCTTTGGAGAACTGTGTTGCAGTGCAAAAGATTCCCCCTCTTTGTATACTTCATTATACAAATATCACATAGACCCCCGTAAGATGCAACAGAGTAATTTGTGTAAAATGTATAGTATTAAGTTGCAAAACAAAAAAAAGTAAATCTCATCAAAGCATTAGTGCTAGATGCAAATTTATTGCTGTATCTCCTGCCACAACAAGAGAATTCAGGGGAGCTCAGGTCAATACTAAATGTTTTCTGAATGTGAAACATTTTGGAAATATATTGTTTGAGTAGATTACACAAAAAATGTGTTTCTCACACACAACCATCCATTTAGCAATACAAAGAGAAATACAGAAGGTATTATTTCAAGACAAGTACAGTAGTGTATAGCATTTAATTGCATTTAAATCAAATGCATTGTGTAATTATGGCTGTAATCCTAAACACATTTACTAGGGAGAAAGCCCTACTGAGCCCAGCTGCACTTCAAAGTAGACCTTGTACATCACCTTGCTTTCATGAAAGGCAGTAGTGAAACAATATACAGTATATAAATTATATGCAGAAAATTGTGCTGTATAAGTACTGTATAATTAACAGGTGGTATTGGTCCATCAGATGTTTAGTTTTTGTCCCAACTGAAGTTGATCTTATTAAAAGACTTCCTTGTCTCAGCTTTGTAGTATATGAAAACTCACAGTCTTTAATATATTTACAGCACATTCCTATGCATGTTTACTCAAAAGCAACTCTGCCTTACTTCAGCGGAACTTACTCTAGGCTCTTGGTGATAGGGCTACATCCCTCACATTCAAACCTTGGCATATTTACTATGAGGTATGCACCGCTTAGTGATAGCAGCCTTAAATTTATAAGCTTGGGATCCAGAATTCCCATGAGCAGAACTCTGCACATAGGACACTCCTGCAGGAAGGAAGAGTTATACAGGCAATTTTCACTGCTTCCTGCTTCCTAGTGCAGCCCCTGTGCCATCTGAAAAGCTGCTCTGGAGGACTAGGGCACTCTCCAAAACAGTGTGGGAAATGGTGGTGAGCAGGAAGAGGGAACATCACCACCTCTTTTCTTCTGCTGGGAGCATCTGCTGGATCAAAGCCTGTTCCATGATGAACTAGTCTAATCTAAATATTAATGTTTCAAGATTTACCAGTAATAGCTTATATTTGGTTCCTACAATCAGTTTACCTATTTGCTCCATTTTCTATGGACATGATTTCTTTTAGTGTGTTGCATGTGGAGATACAATGGATAGTTTATGTCATCTGCAATATGTGACATGCCCCAATTAGCATTTCCAAATTTCTTTATATAAAAGTTGGTACGTTATTGAACTGGTTGCAGCCTTCCCAAGTTATTTCATATTGGACAAAAGTATCTTTCAATTCCCCCTCATCTAGCATAATTGTCCCTCTTCTCCTTTATTTGCCAGAGTTGTTCTCATTTACAAAATTGAGCTGATTTTGCACATATCCACACATTCACTATAGACACTTCTCCAATCTTCTGTTTCTGACTTAACATAAACTGAGCTATGTCACCATCCAACAAATATGTATTTCCTTTCCTTTCCTGCATATTATATCAAAGTAATTGGGGTTCAATGAAAGGGACCCAGGTGGCGCTGTGGTTAAACCACTGAGCCTAGGGCTTGCTGATCAGAAGGTCGGCGGTTCGAATCCCTGTGACGGGGTGGGCTCCCATTGCTTGGTCCCAGCTCCTGCCAACCTAGCATTTCGAAAGCACCTCAAAATGCAAGTAGATAAATAGGAACCGCTATAGCAGGAAGGTAAATGGCATTTCCATGTGCTGCTCTGGTTTGCCAGAAGCGGCTTTGTCATGCTGGCCACATGACCTGGAAGCTATACGCCGGCTCCCTCGGCCAATAATGCGAGATGAGCGCGCAACCCCAGAGTCGGTCACGACTGGACCTAATGGTCAGGGGTCCCTTTACCTTTACCTTTTTAATTGGGGTTCATGGCTGTATTTGTTTTTGGGTTTTAGAATCCCACGTCCTAATGCCCAGTGAAAGATATGTATATGTACAACAAACATGTGAAAATACTAGTTCCAGGATGGCAAGGGACAATAATGCACAAATTAATAAAAACAAAATGATAGGGAGTTGTGGCCTGGACATGTCTAACCATGAACACATGCAGCCTTCCAAGAACATATATACAAACGTCTTGAAATGAGTGAAAGGTGTTCAAGAGCAGACATGTTTTGAACAACGGAACTTTTGCAACAGCCCTGAAATCCAAACAATTGCCTTGATTCCCCCCCCCCCCCACTATCCTTTGCAAATCGGCAGAAATGTGATTCCTGGGTAGCATTCTTCTCCAGTAGAAGGAAGGGTGTGGGGAAGAATTTCACAAAATCTCAAGGAAGAGATGTTACTGCATTTTCAGCTCTCTGAATCAAAGCCTCTTCCACGCATAAGCCATTACAATGGGTGCCAGGGGTCCCTACATGAGCTGGTTGCTTTTGTGTTGGGAGTGTTCTGTTCTGGAACCTTGTCTTCATATGCATAACTTTTGTCATCAGACCATAGATATTTTGAAACCTGCTTTTGGAATAGTTAAAGTTTAACAGAAATGAATGTGCTTCCAGCATAATACTTGTTGATATCCATGAGAGTGTTTTTAAATAATTGTGATAGAGATCAACATGCGGAGGAAATATGTAGACAGCAATCACCTATTCAGGGTTGGGTTCTTGCTGCTGTTTTCGATGTAAGCTCACTGGAAGAGAAGAACTATCCATAATGTAGCTTGAAATGCTTTGTTTTTAACAATATGTTTTGCCTGACTCCTCCTCATTTAACAATGGATGGGTGCACTGGCAATCTACTCAGTACGACTCCTGCCTAGGTCTTGCGGAAAGAAATGGGAGCTGTCCAAGACAAGAGCACATATGCTTTACAACAAGATGCGGTTTGATTTGGTTTTTGCTGCTCATTTAATTGTAGAAAGTCTTGCATGATTCGGGAGGTGGTGCAATTGACTCGCAGATGAGCAAAGAGAATGTAGGAGGTGTTACCTGACTGGAGCAGAGGTGCTGTGCCCAAAGCTAACTCCATAGAGCTGAACCTGCTGCATAGTCCTGCTGCTAAAGTCAAATCCTTCCTGTTCAAGTACAGGGGCTGCGTGTGTGCATCCTTCAAGCCCAGTGCCCTATGCAGTTCTTTAAGGCACAAGAGGGCTTTGCACCTTAAAGCATTGGGGGAAATTGGCCTGTTGACGTGTGCCTGCTCAACCACGTGGCAGTCTAATGGGCACCCAGGTGTTTTTTAAAGCCTCCCATCTAGTGCTCACTAGTGAAGTGCCCACTTTTATCTCCTTAATTCTCTAGAATTGACTATGTAACACAGAATACTGATTCTGATTCTAATATGCCTCCAGCCAATTAAGCAGGATATCCAGTTCTCCAAGGGCTTTCGTAGCAGCAAGTGTAACATCCATCTGGAAGTTAATTGACATGAAAACTTGGTCAATAACAAAAGCATTTTTTGGGGGGGGTAACATTAGCATTTAGGGGTGGGATGTAAACATTCCCCTTTAGTCACCTGCTGCCTTTATTTTTGTTGTTAAGATTAATATCATAATCAATAAGAATTTCTATTGCACTTTAAAGTTCAGGTTGCAGTCCGATCAGTTTACCTGCTCATAGTTGGTGATGATCTGCTGATATTTGTTTGTTGCCTCTTCCCCACAGCTGCACATATTTTCATCCTGCTGGGAAATTATAGTAAGAATAGCCATTAGTATAATAAAATTCAGTGGAGGTTTGGGACATACTAGTTTCATCAGCTGCGTATTATCAGACTGTACTACAGTGAATCCATCACTACCAATAATAGTGAGCTTGGGTGGTGAGTGCTAATGGAAATACTGTAGAACCAAAGTGGGGCTTTGGAAAAAAATTGTTCTATTCTTAACTTCAGATTTCTATATCAGCTTGTATATATTTTTTTTGAAAAAGAAGTCTTCATGAAAATTCATTACATAGTGCAAATATCTCCTGATATATATGTTCAAGCCCAGTGCCCTATGCAGTTCTTTAAGGCACAAGAGGGCTTTGCACCTTAAAGCATTGGGGGAAATTGGCCCGTTGATATTTTTGCAGAAATTGCCTGTACACATTTTTGCAGAACATTTTCCCCTAAAATAATGCATTTTGTACCATATTTTCACCATTTTGAGCCCAGTCCTGGCCAGGGCGGGCGGGATATAAATAAAATTTATTATAATTATTATTAATAATACATGAATTTTAATGGAAACTTTACCACTGTGTGTGCATTTTTATACATATTACTTGGCAGGAGAACTATAATGCAAACTTTGGAGAAGTGCAAAATTCAAAGGTTGGCTGTGTTTCAGTTCATATATTGTTAATGTAAGTTAGATTCACCTTTTAATGGAAAACTGAGGTAGAGGGTAAGGAGTTTGTCCTGCTATGTGTGTAATGGCCAGCTGCAACCCTGAATGAACAGCTCTTGTGAGTATGGAGGTTACGCTAAAATATTCTTTGGTGGGCCTCAATTGTTATCTTTATTTCAGTAATGCTCTGTGGTAGTTGTTCAACATTGGGGCCAGAACTGCCTACGTGTGTACTTCTCTGCACATTCCTGCTAATTCTCTACATTAGGCATTATCTATTGCATAATATCTTTAAAATATATCACAAGATACTGGCAGTATCTCCTCCAAAGAAAACTGACCCTTTCAAGTGGTTCACATTCTGTAACTTAAAGAAGGCAACAGTATCGTAATGAACAAATCTGAAGATTAGTCAGATTAATTTACATCCCTTCCTAATAAACATTCAGGGCAATGAAAATTTGATAATTTCCACAAAACCAACGTGTGACTTACACACACTCTGAATTTCTTCTCTATGCTGAGGAAGGAGTTGGCTATGCCACTGATTTTCCGATTGATGTAAAGACTTCCTGTCTCACAGTGCCTGAAGACTTTGTCCAGGTAAAATCTTAAGATGCTACGAGCAAGGCAACAGCTGTCTAAAATCTCCAGGGAGAGAGTTTGGGTTTATTAAACACTGTAAGACAAAGCTTCCAGACAATGACAGTTGTAGATTTTTCAGAACCTTTAGGCAAATTTGCATTGAGAAATCGGGTCCTCCCTAACAAAAGGGCACCTGTTGCGGTGGAACCTGGCAATCAGACCCTGTATTGTGGGTGGGAACATTGGAGCGGCCACAGCACCCTATTGGTGGTCCCTTGATCTTGGGAGCAATTGGGCTAGAGGGACGCCAATCAAAGCTATTGAGGGACCACTATTTAACCCGCTGCACGTGTCCCTGAGATTCTCTTTTGGACTCAGTGCATCGGAAGACCCGCCCACCTCTCCCTATATTTAGGGCTTGCGCTTGACCTTGCTATGCAGTCGTGTGTCGCCTGTCGTTGGGACAGGGGCACGGCAGGAATTTTCCCCATTTGGCTGATTGGCTGGTGCCACTTGGATTTCGCCTGCTGCGTAGCAAACCGTCACAATTTGTAAGGTTACGGATAGGCTCTGGTTCTTGTTGATAGAGGTGGCAGGATGTCTAGTCATCCCTATGCATTGAGTATTCCTTTAAGATGGAATCCACGGACTCATGGTTGGTCTTCCCCGTGCTGGGTTGTGCCCTGAGCCTGAGTCCAGGGCTCATCTGGGTGGAGGCTGAGCAGACCCCCTGTTTGGCACCATCCCAGGTGTTCACCCAAGGCTGGCTTATGGTTGGTGCCCAGAGCCAGCACTACCTGCAGGGCTGCAGGTAGCTAGTCCAACCAGAGCCTATGCAACCACTCACTTGATTGTAATCAATAAAGTTGTGGCCTAAATTCTGCCAAAAACCAAACCAAAAATTTGAGTCTGTCTGAATTTATTTCTTGGGGATGGTTAAAAGGTCTCCACACGCAAAAGGCTTCCCACACACCAGCAAGGGAAACTGATAAAAGCTTATATCCTGTTCCCATCACCCCAGCCCCCCAGCAGGCGATCTTGTATCATATCACAATGGGTTGTATTCAGCTTAGTCATTTGCAGAGTAGACCCACTAAACCCAATAGACTTAACTTAGTCAAGCCCATTGCTTTCAATGGGTGTACTCTGAGTGGATGCAAACATTATTTTAAAGCATTTGATGTTGCATTAATTCAGTGTTTCCCATCAGCCAGTGGAGAGTCCTGTACTACTGGAACTGCCAGATTAATGCAGGTTGAACTAATTAATTAAAGGTTAAAAAAACATGCTGTTTTGGGAAGCAGCTCAGATCTACATCTAAGGCCACTTTCCAAAAACAGTGCCTCCAGCAACACATCATTTTCCAATTGATGCATTTCTTGGTTGGGAATGCTAAGATAATCAGCAATACAAAACCCACCTACATAATTTACAAGGTTTTTTGCCCCCGCCCCCTCCAAAAGCTGACCAATCCTAAAATAGCCTTAAACATGGTTTACACATCAGCAGTAGGTCTTATACCGTTAAATGGACCTGGGGCTACAAGCATTCCAAATACATTTACCCGGAAGTAAAGCCAACTAAAGACAATAGGGCTTACTTCTCAGTGTAGATTGATAGAACTGCATTATTTGTTTAGAAGACATATACAGCAACACTCTGCACAGAATAGCAACTTAACATTCAGCAAGGCATTTCAACCCATCTAAAGCCATACCATTCAGGAAATGTACAACATTTGTAGTCTCCTCAGCCCACTCTTTCTAAAATCCCTTGTATCCTGCCTTTCCATTTTAAATAAAGTGCTCATGCTGACTTACAACAGATATCTAAAATCAACCAGCCAGGGGCAAAAGAGGTGGCAAAGGAGTTTCAGACAAAAGTAGAATGAACTGTTCAAAGCAGGATGAACCGTGTGATCGTTAATGTTCATTTAAAGCAAAACCTGTTTGCTTTCCACAAGTTGGTTCCAATATATTAATAGTGATATCATTTGCTACAGAAATTGCAAAGAGATATTCTAACTAGTAGCACTTACTTGAAAGTTATGCAGAGAATGTGGGTGCAAAATGCTTGCTGTTCTGATAGGATCTCTGGCTTGCTAAATAGGGAAGAGAGATGATCCACTCTGATTATGTGCTTTTTGCCACACCAATAATTAAACAACTACAGCCAAACAGCACATAAATATAGTTTAATATAACTGTAGACTTCAGCTTGAAGAAAGGTAACAAATCAAATGATATCTGGAGGATAAAACAACTGTACTTTCAGATCAGCCATATTTATATTGTCACTGATAATAAAATAATAATAATAATAATAATAATAATAATATAATAATAATAATAATAATAATTTATTATTTATACCCCACCCATCTGGCTGGGTTTCCCCAGCCACTCTGGGCGGCTTCCAACAGAAAAATAAAACACAATAATCTATTAAACATTAAAAGCCTCCCTGAACAGGGCTGCCTTTAGATGTCTTTTAAAAGTCTGGTAGTTGTTTTCCTCTTTGACAGGGGTCCCCAAACTAAGGCCCGGGGGCCAGATGCGGCCCAATCGCCTTCTAAATCCGGCCCGCAGACGGTCCAGAAATCAGCATGTTTTTACATGAGTAGAATGTGTTATTTTATTTAAAATACATCTCTGGGTTATTTGTGGGGCCTGCCTGGTGTTTTTACATGAATAGAATGTGTCCTTTTATTTAAAATGCATATCTGGGTTATTTGTGGGACATAGGAATTCATTCATATTTTTTTTCAAAATATAGTCCGGCCCCCCACAAGTTCTGAGGGGCAGTGGACCGGCCCCCTGCTGAAAAAGTTTGCTGACCCCTGCTCTTTGACATCTGTTGGGAGGGCGTTCCACAGGGCAGGCGTGGAATGAGGGAACCGCCAGAAGGCCCTCGGTGCTGGACCTCAGTGTCCGGGCAGAATGATGAAGGTGGAGACGCTCCTTCAGACTACTGAGTCTGTAGTATGTTTGTAGGAATCGGCCATGGGCGCGAGGCACAACATCGCCCATGTACAAGCCGCAGCTGTCTGAACACCATGCCGTTGGTCTCACCTTTCGCTTCCTGAGCAGTCTGCCGTGCCCTGTCTGTGGCCTTTGTCTGCTTTTGATTAAACTTTGTTTGTTCAAGGGGAAAGTGATGCTGTGGAAACAGGTACCGAAATAACTTTATACCACCCCACAACCTCGTGATTGGAGGATGTGAAAGGGTTCAGCCCAAAATGTATCTGACTGATTCTGCTTTTTCTGCTAATAAAAGGAGCTTCTGCTGAGCTGGCAAATCAGCTTGCTTTCACACAGCTCACCTGCGACAACTCCCTGACTACGTGTGCTTCACTTCATACGTTTCTTGGTGCTAAGACTACATTGGATAGTATTGCTAAAAATGTTAATGAAACAGCTTTTGGAGTGGAAAGATTTATGGGAACTGATAAAATGTGATGGTTAAAGTTGAGTTTCTGAATTGATTGAAACGAAACATTTCTGATCTAGCAAACAAGCACCCAAGCAAGAATGTATGGAGGTAACAGTCATCTGGGTTTGCTGTAAATTTCAAACTAGAATGCTTAAAGATGAAAAACTTCAAATCAATTCTTTAAATTCATCTAAATCCAAAACCCTTTTCTTTCCCCACACTGCACAAGAGTGAGAGTAATTCTATTGAAACTTCTTACATTGACTTTCTTTTTAAATGTTGAGAGACTCCACTTTCTTCAAGCAATTTGCAGAAATTCTGCAGGGGGAACTGTTTCTTACAACATAGCTTTAAGCACATTTACTCATATTAGTTTCTTCTAGGTAAATTTAGGACAGCCAGCTAGTTTTTTTTTATCAATCTAATTTAGTTTAAACCCATTCAACCTGTACCCACAATTCAGTTTTCCAAATCAACTCATGGATCAGTTTAGCAATTAAACATTTGCAGTAATTGTGTTTCCTGGTGTTGCTTCTTGTCCTGTCTTCAGTGGCAAAATAGAACAATCACTTGTTATCTTTCTGGTGATTGTCTTTTAAATATATGGATATTATTAGCCTACACACAACTTAGAAGTTTTCTCTATGCTGAATTAATTGTGGCTATAGATTTTACTTTCTTGGGTTCCTTGATCACTGCAGATGGTGACAGCAGTCACGAAATTAAAAGACGCCTGCCTCTTGGGAGGAAAGCAATGACAAACCTAGACGGCATCTTAAAAAGCAGAGACATCACCTTGCCGACAAAGGTCCGTATAGTTAAAGCTATGGTTTTCCCAGTAGTGATGTATGGAAGTGAGAGCTGGACCATAAAGAAGGCTGATTGCCGAAGAATTGATGCTTTTGAATTATGGTGCTGGAGGAGACTCTTGAGAATCCCATGGACTGCAAGAAGATCAAACCTATCCATTCTGAAGGAAAATCAGCCCTGAGTGCTCACTGGAAGGACAGATCCTGAAGCTGAGGCTCCAATACTTTAACCACCTCATGAGAAGAGAAGACTCCCTGGAAAAGACCCTGATGCTGGGAAAGATTGAGGGCACTAGGAGAAGGGGACGACAGAGGATGAGATGGCTGGACAGCGTTATTGAAGCTACCAACATGACTTTGACCAAACTATGGGAGGCAGTGGAAGACAGGAGTGCCTGGCGTGCTCTGGTCCATGGGGTCACGAAGAGTCAGACACGACTAAACGACTAAACAACAACAATACCAAAACAACCATGCTTTGTTTTCTTTTTCACAAGGGTTGAAAAGCATTTTCCTCATGCTTTGGCATTTTTTGCAAACACACCCATGTTCTCTTAATGCTAGGCTTGCCATATTTCAAAAAGTAAAAACAGGACACCCCGAAAGTTGAGCACAGCCTTTCAAAAATCCCCCTTTGAAATCCTGGTAATGTCCTGGTAATCCTGGTATGACAGCCCTATTAATGCTATACTTAATGTCCACAATTTTTTCTTTTCCCTCACAGTCCTCACTCTCGTTTGCATACATTGTCATTTAATCCTATTGGTTGTGGTGGCCCATGTGAATTTGATGGTGATGTCTAATGCAATGCTATTGTGGACATTTGGAAACAAAATCAATTGGATTTAACAGTAAGGTGGGTCAAGGAAAGCTGTGAAGGAAACGAGGAAGAAAGAAAATATTGCTAAGAACTGTAAGTATCTGCCAAGGGAATAAAATGATGCCAAGGAAGCAATGAAATAATTCTAGTATTTGGCAAAGTAAGGATTTATTTTGCCACAACCCATTCAGCTGTTCCATGAGCGCTACATTTGACATAAATACTGACAAAGAGAATATTTGACACAGATCTACTGAATACACTCAGAGCTGTCAATCTTTCCTCCAATTTCTTTCTCTTAAAAGTCAACCCCACTCTCACAGCTATCAAGACTTTTGGACCTTTGTGAATTGTAAATGCTCTACTCAAGGAGTAATGCAGGCAAACTATTATCGTGTTGGCTTTCATATGTCCTCTGCACTGAGTTTTCAAGAGATTAGCTCTTCTGATAGAAGGAGAAAAGAACAATACTTACAATGACCTTTTTAATTGTACCAAAGCCATCCCGGATTTCATTAATATTCATTGAAATGCTGCAAGGTCCAAACTGGAATAACCTGTTCCCCAAAACAGGTGCCAGCAGGAGATAGAAAAAGAGGCTGAAAAAGACTTGCATAGTCTGGAGAATGAAGAACCCCTGGGTGGCTAAAGTGTGTTCCTGTTAAGAGGGGAAATGTTTTTGAATTATTTTGCCTCTGCATTATGCTTCATGCATCATCTGTGAAGTGCTAATAATAATAATAATAATAATAATAATAATAATAATAATAATAATGTTTTAACATGACTGGTCACAAGTGGGTCAGATGCATAGCTGTCAAGTTCTCCCTTTTTTAAGGGAAATTCCCTTATGCTGAATAGGCTTCCTCGCGAGAAAAGGGAAAACTTGACAGCTATGGTCAGATGTTCATTTGATCCAGACATGCAACTTCTTGTATTGTTTTATTATTTTCACCATAGGCTATCTGTAACTTCTCCCTTTAAATTCTTCCTTTATATTTTACAGTGTGGTAGTAGTGCTTTCTGGACAGAACTCTGGAGCAGAAATAAGATATCCAGTAGCAGAAAAAACTTGGCTGGGCAGGTTGAAAACCAATGAATATGCTGCTGCTCCTGATAACCGCTTTGAGTTTCTTTTCTCTCCAATCAAGCAGTATATACATTTTATTAAATAAATAAATAAATAAATAAGTGCAAAGTGAAGCCTGTTAGGGTTGGTTGGTTAGTTAGTTAGTTAGTTTATATTTACAAATATTTGCTGTTGCGGATGCCTTGTTGAGATTTCTGCATTGCCAGGAGATTGGACTAGATAACCCTTGGGATCCCTTCCAAGTCTATGATTCTGTGATTTTATGAATCACTGGCCTTACCATACATATACGGTATATATACAGGAATAGGTTGCAAACTTGGCTTTAACCTTACACGATAAGAAAACCGAGTTCATGAGTTCATAGTAGTAGAAAGGTCCCTGGGGCTTACTTTCAGGTGAGTGTGTATTGAACACAGCTTCAGGACTCAGAGTTAGGAAGTATTAGTGAAGGATTAGAGAGAGAATACTGTAGCACCTTTATATTAATTGATAATTACCCACTACAATTCTGATTGGTCCACTTTAAGGTATGGGAAATGATCAAGAAGACAGGTGATCTTCCATTGAAAAAACAGAGGAAGAATGGGCTCCCCCCCCCCCGTGCACCTTCCAGTTAACTGGATACTCGGCAAAGCAAAAGAGAACCACTTCTGTCACTTGATAAAACCAGTATCTTGCCACCTGCAGCTCCCTCCTCACCCTTCCTTTGAAGGGAGAACCTGCGTCCAGGACCATGTCACCAACTTCTAGGGACTTGAACAGGGATTGGAGACCCTGAACCCTTCCAGATGTTGCTGGACTCCAAATCCTATCATCCCTTACTATTGATCATGCTGGCTGGGGATGATGGCAGTTGGAGTCCAACAATTTATGAAGGGCCACTGACTCCTCATCCTTGTATTGCAGAAACTGCCATACACCCATCTATGTATCTCAAACATCTTATGTTATATTGGATTTAAATAATTGAAAATCTTATTGAAAGCCAAGCTTGACTAAAATGTGACTGATAAACGTAATTCATTAATAAATTAATTAATAAAAAAGATGGATTAAAAGGTTAAGAGGAAAATATTTTGTTGCTACACTGTAAGAATGAAATTAATAAACATATAATTTCATTTAACTCCAAAAGAAGTAATTATTGACCTTATGGTACAAAATTAAAAGGAACAGAAAATTGGGTTGTTGCTGTTTTTTTTTATTAGCATTAGATCATTTTTAAAGATTTGGATGAATTTGTGGAGTTAGATCTATTAATACCCAGGTATAGCATAATCCTATTTAGTGAAAACTAAAATTTTAGATATCAGAGCATAGAGATCACTATTTTTATAGTTTGATGTGCACATTCTGATAACATTTAACTGGTTTATAAATTGTGAAAATAGATACAGAAACCAATTCCACTGTAGCATAATCTCATAGCCAGAGATTGGTCTCTCATGTAGTTACCGTAGTTCCAATCCTAATTCTGGAAGATCAGTCCTTTATTCAAATAACACTGTAAGTTTACAGCAGCTACTTGGATCTTTGCATGCATACTCATCACTCGGCTGAAGCATATTACTGCTGGTACAAAATAACTTTCAAACAAGATCAACTAGATACAAACACCTGTATGGTATGCATATAAGCAGGGAGGCATGTTGTAATTACCGAAAAGTAAGCCAAATGCATAGATATACATCTTGGATAGTGTCTTACCTTAGGCTTTGATGTGTAGATGCTTGCCTCTTGATTTGATGATGAATCTGAAAATGTCTGATGGTTTTATAGAGGTAAAGAGCGGAAATCAGTCTTTGAGGTTTTTTCCACGCGTCCTTTTCTCAGTACTCCATTTCCATGTAGTTTTCCTGTATTGGGGAGTGGGAATTTTGGAGTTTCCTTGTATTGATTCCATCCAAGATGAAAGGTTGAGCTTCACATAGCTGTCCCTTTTGCCTTTGCTATCAACTAGCAGGTATACATTGGCAGTGAATTCCAAAATCCTACACCTGCCATTGCTGTTGTCTCAGGAGCAGAGGGTTGTAACCAACACTGGCAAAACAGAATTCTACCCACCCAATATAACACCAGTCCTGGCCCAACTGCACTGGCTGCCAATTAGTTTCTAAGGTCAATTTGATCTATAAAACCTTCTGCAGCTGAGGACCCCAATACCTCAAGAACCACCTCTCCCCATATGAACAAACCTAGATTTAGATCCTGCAATCATCATCTGAGGCACTCCATGGGCAGCCCAGAGAGCCCATTTGTGGAACGCTCTCCCCAGGTGCCTTCGTTAAATATCTTTAGGCGTCAGGCAAGAATATCCTTCTTAAACCAGGCTTTCAGCTGTGGCCTTAAAACAGTGTGTGTGTGGGGGGGGGTTATTGTCTTTTTTATTATGTGTGAGATCATAGAACATAGAATTGTAAAGTTGGAAGGGACCACAAGAAGAAGAAGAAAAGAAGAAGAAGAAGAAGAAGAAGAAGAAGAAGAAGAAGAAGAAGAAGAAGAAGAAGAGTTTGGATTTGATATCCCGCTTTATCACTACCCGAAGGAGTCTCAAAGCGGCTAACAATCTCCTTTCCCCTCCTCCCCCCCAACAGACACCCTGTGAGGTGGGTGGGGCTGAGAGACTTCAAAGAAGTGTGACTAGCCCAAGGTCACCCAGCAGCTGCATGTGGAGGAGCGTAGACGCGAACCTGGTTCCCCAGATTACGAGTCTACCGCTCTTAACCACTACACTACACTGGCGAGGGCCATGTAGTCCAACCCCCTGCAACGCAGGAATCTTTTGCCCAACACAGGACTCAAACCCATAACCCTGAGATTAAGAATCTCATGCTCTACCAACTGAGCCCTGTGGTTTCTTGATGAAGAGCAATATATAGATTTAACAAAGGAAATACTAATAGCAATAAAAGAGGGTCCTCCTCTGCCCCCAGAGCTGATTTTGAGGGCATACAGGGAGCTGGAGGAAACAGGAGTGGAAAAGAGGTTCTGTTGCATGCCTATTGCAAAAGCAGTGCTGTAGCTTTGTATACAGCCGAGCATAGGTGCCAACTCCTAGGGGCCGAGGTCCTCTTCACACACCCTGCCCCTGTTGATGTGCATTACCTTTCAAATGGTGTGTGTGCCGTGTCTTGCAATTGATTACGTGGGTCTGGGCTGACCTGCCCCACAATATTTTATTCTAGTTGGCACTCCTGGCCCAGAGCTCCCAGGCCTTTTTGACTTCAGCAACATTCTCCATGTTGTTTGCAGACGGCAGACATGGGGATATTATTTCACTGAAAGTTATCTGGGTGGAGGAGAAATTCTCCAACAGTTACTTGGGCATGGGGCTCACCATTACCAGTGCCAATGTCACTGCTCTTTGCATTTTCCTAAGGGTTTTTTTATGCTGCTATAAGAGGCAAAGGCAGCAAGTGTGTCCTGGTGGCCTAGACATCATTTTGTATTCTCCATAATGCCTTGGACTTAGTGCCGTTCTGGGTGTTTCCATGGTAGAAATGGCAGCAGCCACCCAAAAAATAATAAATAGTGGGAAATATTCAGGGAACATACAGCCGGGAACATTTTTGCAAAAAAAATATTAAATGATATGCCAGTAGTTGTATTTTGATAAATTATAAAATGCCTCTCCCACCCAACCCTTTTTTTGGATACCAAGGTAATTTTTTTAAAAAATTGATCCCTGAAGGGTGCATATCTTAAAAAGTTGTGAAGAGGCTTGTGATGCATTGTGATGCACTGCCACTTCCAGAGACAAAGTTGGTGCCCATGAAGACCACTGTGTCCCCTTCCAAAGCCTTGGAAATCACACTTTGCTGGGATGTAGTGTTGTTGCAGAGCTATCACAAGTAAAAAAAATGGCAGCCTTCCCTAAAAGAAGAAGGTGCCTCCCCACTGGTCAGTAGGGACTGGTATCATTTCTAAGAGTGTGTGTCTTTTTTTTTTTAATTGCAACATTTCAGAATGATGACCCAATGAAGCAAGCAAGAAAGCTAGAACATGAACGCACACACACAAGATACTTTGCCACTTGTTAAAATTCTCAGAGGTGAAAGTCTTTGTTTTTTTAAAGCTTCTGGTCTCAAAGAACTTTGCTGAAAGCACCACTGCAGTTTTGCAACCTGAGAATGGGCTCGCAAAATTGAAGTGGCCTTTTTGGAACAGCTCGAATAAGAACCTAATACTCTTTAAAGGGGGGAGGGGATTGTCCCTGTACATGAGCTCCCCATTGTTGTTGTGGTTAGGCTTGGATTGGTAGGCTCAGATGGAAAAGGAAGATGAGGAAGAAGCAGAGGGGGTGAAATTGGGGGACATGGGTAGAAGGAGGAGCCCCCCCCTTTGGAAGGGGGAGCAGAGATGCCAGCTCTCCCATCCAACCCTCCTCAGCAGGGGCTTATAAGGACTTTGATCAGCTGATAGATGAAGCTAAGCAGTCTGTGGCAGCAACTGAGCAAGAATCTGAACAGGAGACTGCAGCTGCCTTCACAGATGGGAGCAGACCTCCCTGCTCAACGTTTCCACAAGGCGAAAAAGTCTCATGAGTGAGCACACCATGTCTCATTGTTAAAAACTGGGCAGGAGGGGTGTGGAAACTTGCTGGGACATCTTCATTGCCTGTGCCCAGCTCTGAACTTCTTTTTCCACTCCTGAATTGCTGAACCATGACTCCTCTGTGTCTGAGCCTGTACCGTTACATGCCTGAATAAAGATCTCTTCCTTAATTGCTCAAGAGCGCCAAATCAACTTTCATTGCACAACCTTTTTACTTTGTAGACACCCACAGTAAAACATAGACATATAGGGTATGGGGCAGACAGCACTAGGGATTTGCAGTCCTTCTAGATTACTTTGCTTGGTCTAGTACAAAGCAGCATTTCATGCATATGGTATCAAACATAGTAGGCTGTGTTCTGCTGGCACTTCCCATCGTGGTCTATTTAGCATTGTGGAGCTAAATTGGAGGAGAGGGTGGGTACCTCCAGGAAGCGATGTGCATGAGAAAAGGGGGTTCTTACAAGAGGATTGTGCCACCCGTTTTGTTCCTTAGGCAGCCTACCTTCTGGAAATGGTCTTCTCTTAAAATATTGATTGGTCCACCTGGGAATTTCCTTCTTTCATCACTTCAGCTGCTGCTCTGCCTGCAAGGAAGATGGAAAATTAACATGAGGCAACTGTGTGTCAAAGAAGGCTGTTTCCAAATGCTGCAGAAAACGCAACTTGAAAAAAGAGACAATGCACGTATTTTTGTAAACAAAGAAATCTGTAATAAAAATATTTTATTTTTAATAAATAATAATATTTTTTTTAAAAAATATTTATACCCCTCCCTTCTAAGTTTAGAAACCGGGCTCAGGGCAGCTAACAACGAATATAAAACATCAACCAAAAACAATTTTAAAACAACGTAAAATACACATCAATATAGCATCAGCAGGGCAACTGGCCAAGTTAGTCCTGCTAAGGCCAGCAAGGAGACCAGGGAAAATTTTGATGTGGGGACCCAGAAGGGTTTCTTCATTAAAAAAGGAAAGGGGAAAGGGATGACAGATCAGGCTAAACTGAAGGCCAGGCGGAATAACTCTGTCTTACAGGCCCTGTGGAAGGAGATCAAGTTCCGCAGGGCCCTAATCTCACGGGACAGAGCATTCCACCAGGTCGGTGCCATCACTGAAAAGGCTCTGGCCCTTGTGGAGGATAGTCTGGCTACTTTCGGGCTTGGGACCCTTAAGCTGTTACTATTTGTGGACCTGAGGGTCCTCTCGCGGCATACCAGGAGAGGTGGTCCCATAAGTACGGGGGTCCTAGGCCACATTAAAGGTCAAAACCAGCACCTTAAACCTGACCCGGTACTCCATCGGGAGCCAGTGCAAAATGGGTTTTTGAAGCACCATGAGTGAGAACATCAGACTATCTGGTACTCAGTAGGACACCAAACTGTTCCCTTCCTTTCAACAGAATCAGACCACTGCATGGCAAACTAATATGTTTGCCACCTGAAGAACTAAAACACAGTGAGAATGTTTGCATTTTATAAAGGAACACAGGAAGGAGAGTTTGAGGATATAAATCGGCCTCTTGCCCTTTCTTCCATAATGTCTCTGCTGTATGGTGTTCCAATCTTCATTTAGAATTCTAACATTAAAGACCTTCTTGAAAAGTCTTTTGCCTCATGTTGAATCCCAGGGTGGCCAAAAGTTAATAGTTAAAATTAAGGATAATTCTGGAGCTTTGAGATCTGAAATGTGTTCCATAGAATTTGAAACTTGTGGGGTTGGGTGGGGAGATATCCTTTGGTCCATCAATCAATCCATCCATCCATGGATGACTATCTTCTGTTTTTGTAGGGACTGCTTTATACACCAGTGGTCTGAGGAGTATTTTACCTCACAACTAGGCCCTTTATGGATGGTCAGGCTGTACAATAAAGATGGCACCACTTAATTCGGTTTGGTCCACTGTTACTCAACCACATATATGTTTGGAGGTTGAATCCTCTATTGTATATGTGTCTTATAATTCATTTCCTGACAAATGAAGCAGAATTTGCTCATTTACAAGCTGTACACGGAGAAGGTTTTTTCCCCCCTTTGTACTTCCCCCTTACATGCACCCCAAATTATTTTTACTTGTCTCTGGTAATTTCGTCTCCTGCTCTCCCTTCACTCTCAGCTTGTACCATACCTCCCGCTCTCTCTTATCCAGTTAGTCATCACCATCGTATGAAATTATTAACATTTAATCTCACTTTTCTCATATCCTTCAACAGATCCCTGGGATGGACTGTTCTGTTTCACCACTCTGCCCCACTCCCACCCCGCTTACCAGGGTTGTGCAGCTATGGTGGTAGCTTCCAGTAAGCAATGCTTTATCTTGCAAGAGTTCTGCAAGATTCCTCCAGAAGCTTCTGCCACCACACAAATCCAGCAGTGGCAGGGATGGGCACAAAACCCATGGAGGTGCTGCCCCATAGGCTTCTGCAGTCTGTCTCATGGGCATAGGGTCCTTTAGCACTTACACTTCAGAGGAGGAAGACCTACCTTTCCTCCTCAGCTCTGAACTTCTCTGTCTCCTGACCACCTTTCCTCAGCATGCAAAGAGTTGTGGGTGCTGGGGCTAGCATTGATCCAACCAAAAGGCTATGGCATAGGTAGTTGGGGCAGGCAAGTAAGGAAATATTGAGTGAGCTGTGGCATTAAGGCTCACACAAATGTGGCCCTAGGCCTCCTGGTGGGTATCAGCCTACAGTTTGAAAAACTCTGGTCTAAAGCCCAATGAACACGCCCCTCCCAAGTGAAAGTGCTAGACATCTGGGTAGCCTCTGCCACACTTTTGATGGCAAGGGCAGGACTTCTTCGGGTAAGGAGGGCATGTGGAAAACGGAAAATTAATAAATAATTTGCATAGTGCAGAAATTTGCACTGCTTAGATTAGTGGGACAGTTATAAAGCAACTGTAACAAGGAAGCTACATTTTAACAGTGCCAGGGTGTGGTTCGTTCTCAATACATTGCTGAAAAGTTATCTAAAGGCCTTCAGCAATGTTTGGCATTAAATAATTGTAAATGCAACGCAAATTTCCCTGAGTTTCCAGCTGGTGCATGTTGGGGAAACACCAAAGGAAGCAGTACATTTCCCACCAAATTTGTCCATCTCCCCAAAATTCCCCAACAGTTTTTCAAGAAGAAGAAGAAGAAGAAAATGATGACAACTGGACATTATAATCACTTATTGTTATAACCTACAAGTGAACAGAAGTAGAGTCCAGCAAAAAATAATAATCAAGCAACAGGAAGTTGTAATATATATGTCTGTTGTAATGGAGGGGCAGGTAGATTTTCAACAGTGAGGTCAGTTATCCATTTACTAAAACCATTGTCTGCAAATTTCCTCCACTTCTACAGAAAAGATCCCTTTGCTTTTTAGGATAACTCGTTTGGGTTTACAGACAGAAAGCTCTGTATGGCTATGTAAATGTAGTTGCCTACTGAAGCTTGAGGAAGAAGCACTCCGTGTCAAAAATAAGCAGATTTATAGAGATTTGTTCTGTCCCGGGTGCTTTTCACAGAAAGAAATGTGTGAATGATAAGTGACAGAAATTTGGAGATATTGCTTACTACTGTACAAATTCTGCACTGCAAAGCGGTACTCAAGGAAAGATCCCCCACATTCATGTGTTGCATCTTCCCACCCACCTGACAAAGAATATAATGTATATTCTTTAGGATTTCTTCATTCTTTGCCATGTAATTAGCTAACACAAACATATTTTTATTGGTTCAAAAAAATCACCTCTGACGGCTCAGACTCAGAGTAGATTCCTGTTTAGATTCAGTGTACAGATTCTCAAAATCACTGCCATGTAGCACATGTGCCTATAAAAAACAAATAATCATTTTAGTAATAAGTTTGTACTATATTATCAAAACAGTATACAGTGGTATGAATACTATAAAAAAGAAACACTTGCAGAAATTAAACTCTTCCACGTTGACTTCCTTTCTCTGCAAAAAAACAACAACCCCATGCTTTCATTCAAATCTTCCTGATTATATATATTTTTATTTCAGCAGTGTTTCTCTGGTTCCATAGGTACCCCACCATCTTTAGGCTCTACAGGCTGCAGAAGAAAAGATCATGAACAAGATACCTGATTCATGCTGGCTTCTGGTCATGGATCTTTTCTGCAGAATCTACATTAGTTTTTTATTTTATCAAAATAGGTTCTGTGTGGTTCCCTATATTTTTATTACTGTACTCATGACAGAGGGAAAATCTTCCTGTGGCAACCACTTCCAGAATTTCTCCCACGGTTAATAATGCAGCCCTGCTTTACTGGCAAACCCACACACTGATCATTCAACACATATGAGTAATTTCGTTGTTCCCGCAAGGGGACAATGACAATAAAGATATCTTATATCTTATTCCTAACATTCAATCTTAGACATATTCTTCAGGTGCCATCATTGTTGTTTTTTAGAGACCTGGCCAAGTCTGACCTCATTGGTTGATATTTGAGTGCTGTTGAAGATTGTAGCAACTGCTTTCTTCTTCTTCTTTTGTATTATTGGTATTGGCTGTCTTGAGGGCCTTTATGCTGTAATAGTAGAGCAAACAACAAACACACATTATCATAGAGAAGGCCCCCTGAATATAGCCTGGGACAAAACTTACAGGTGTGTGTGTGTGTGTGTGTGTGTGTGTGTGTGAGAGAGAGAGAGAGAGAGAGAGAGAGAGAGAGAGAGAGAGAGAGAGAGAGAGAATGGCCAGGGAGTGAGAAAGTTTTCCCTCTGTACTACTACCAACTCCATTTTGTAACACTAGAGGGAAGCAAACTCTGTTATTTATTTGGCGCAAGAGTTTGTACTAGAAATGACATAACATATAAAACTGAAGAAGTTTGTACTCCTGCTGCTGAACTGATCTCCTAAGTTATGGACCTGTTAAGTCCTTACTGGAAGTATCATAGGCAGGAATGTAGAAAAGATGTGCTCAGGTCTATTGCTAGCCTGCTCTCTGCAGTCTCATACCAGTTGTCCAGAGCAGCTAATGGTCATTGGTCTTACAATAGCTGTACCTTCTTACAATAGCTGTATCTGTCTTTGTCAGTGCAGAATTAGATTTGGTGCCCCCAGTAGGGACCCACTGACTCTGTTTGGGCATTCAAAGACTGTAGCTTAGTTGTACGTTCTTTGAATGCCCAAGTAGAGTCAATGTGTTGGGTCCCTTCTAGGGGCACCCAATTTAATTCTGCTTGCTGGTTTCCCACAGGCATCCATTTGGCCACTTTGAGAACAAGAAGCTGGACTAGATGGGGCATTGGCCTGATCCAACAGCCACTTCTTATGTTCTTCTAAAACCGTGGAGATCCACTGCCAATCAGTGGAGCTGACAGTACTGAGCTGGACAGACCAGTGGTCTTACTTGCATAAGGCAGCTTCCTAAAGTGTAGCGCAGGGTATGGGGCTGCACACATCACTCTGTAGTTCCCATGTCCCCTCCCCATCTCTCCCCCCAGTCTTCATGCACTGAGGTCAAAAGTCTGTAGATCACGAATGGCACAGCACATACCCAATCTGCTATTTCCACTGCTGCACCTGCATTGCATCAACCACCTTGCCTTTTAATCTCTCTGTTTCCTCCATCAGGCGTGCAGCCAGGTATGCAACATTGCCCCACCTTAAAGGTAAAGGGACCTCTGACTGTTAGGTTCAGTCGCGGACGACTCTGGGGTTGCGCCGTTCATCTCGCTTTACTGGCCGAGGGAGCCGGCATACAGCTTCTGGGTCATGTGGCCAGCATGACTAAGCCGCTTCTGGCGAACCAGAGCATCGTACAGAAACGCCGGTTACCTTTCTGTCAGAGCAGTACCTATTTATCTACTTGCACTTTGACGAGCTTTCAAACTGCTACCGGTAGGTTGGCAGGAGCAGGGACTGAGCAACGGGAGCTCACCCCGTCGTGGAGATTTGAACCGCTGACCTTCTGATCGGCAAGCCCAAGAGGCTCAGTGGTTTAGACCACAGCGCCACCTGCGTCCCTTTACCAGCCACTACTATAGGGGAATTCTTTGCATGGTCGGCTGGATGCCCTTAGAATCCTCCTCATGATCAAGGACCCAATCAATCAGGAATCCTGCTCATGAGGAAGATTCTAAGCCAAATGTGTCAATAATTCCCCATCATATCTTGTTGCTCAATGAAGGAAGATCAAGGCAGAGCTGGCAGGGATACGGATGTTGACTTGGACGGGGGGAGGGCAAGCTAGCAGAACATGCCCTCTTTCCACAGGTATTCCTTGACTATGTAAATAGTGCTACTGACTAGCATGTATTTGTCTTCACATTTCATGCAATGGCCACCGGGATTGCTACCATTTTTTCTGGCCTTGCTCCTGTGCCTCAAACAGCAGATCAACAGAAAGAAATTAAACAGAAGAGATTTTCTTTTAAGCAGGGAGAAAGAGCGATATGAAGTATTTTTCCCTGCTTAATTTCTTGATTGTGATTTCTTTCAATTAGTTAGTCCAATCCTGGCACTTATTGCTTTATCAGGTTGCTCCACAACTGCCTTCAGTTCCAGCCACCATGGCCGATGATCAGGGAGGATTTGGGGTGCAGTCTAACATCACCTGGAGAGCCACAGGTCCCCCACCCGTGGTCTTAGGAGGAACACCGCTGTGGCCTTGTTGGTGACCAAGAATCCTGTTGGTGAACTGTACACAACTCTGTTAAGAATGTGGTTGTGTTACGAATACCTGTGTGGAACTTAGGCGGGTGACAAGACACACCCTTGACCGTATTTTCTATGTGACAAGCTATTTCCATGCAGTGGGGATTTCTTTTAAACAAAAAGAAAAACAATGACACCCCACAGTGGTTTGTTTTGGGTTTTTCTCTAGGTTTGTGGATTACAATGGCAATGGGAAAATTTCTTAACATAACAAGCCACTGCTCTAGAATGTGTGCTGCATGGAGGAGCCTCCCCCAAAGCCATCTGAAGTGGCAGTGATCAAGCAAGCAATCTGCTTCACAGCCTGCAGTCTCCACACTTGCTAAAATTTGCTTGGCATTACTCTATTTGACCTGGGTGCCAGGGTCTGTCTTAACAAGCAGCTGGACATACTTAGAAAAGTGGGGAAAGAGGGGGGAGTTTTATGCCATAGGAACAAAGTTTTGGTGCCGCTGGGAGTGTAAGAAGTGTAATAAGTGGAGTGTAATAAGGAGTTTGCTTTCTCTAAAAATGAAAGAGCATCGGGGTTGGGGAGAAGATAAAGGGAAATTGAACGCAAGGATGAGAACTGTTTCCTTTCCATCTTCGTATCCTAAAGGGCCAAATCAGATACCCATAAGCAGTTGCCAGTTCATATATAATGCAGAAGTCAAGAACAAAACTAAAGCTGCCACTTTTCTCACTCTTGCCATCCAATACTATGCTGCTTTAAGACTTTTTTTCTCCAGATGGGCTCCGGTACCGGAAATGGTGGAAATTGTGTTAAAGCAGTGGAGCAAGGGAAAGTAACGTATAGGGTCATGGGAGTGAGCTTCCCTATACGCTCCTCTTAGAATTAACTCCTACCCCCTCTTTTATAGCTGAAAAGGGTGAATTCCATGTTAGGAATCATTAGGAAAGGTACTGAAAATAAAACTGCCAAAGCACTCTTCATGTGTTACTTGCATGTACATATGTTGAATGGAGGCTCAAGGCTGCAGCATTCTGAATCACGTGGGAAGCCTTCATATACAGCAAATATGGGGAAGGAGGAGTGGCATAATTTTGAGGGTGGGGCTATTTGCATGAGTAGCACATGAAGAGGGCTAGTGTGCACCATACACTGATATTGTTGGAGGATAAGGTTGCCCACAGCTACTATGTTCTGCCTCTACTCTCAGAGGCAGTATAGCCCTGAAGACCAGTTACTGGGAATCACAAGTGGGGAGACAGCTGTTGCACTCAGGTCCCATTTTGGGGCTTACCATAGGCATCTGGTTGGCCACAGTAAGAACAGGACAGTGGACCAAAGGGGTCTTTGGCCTGATTCTGAACACATCTGATTTGGCCCTCATAGTGATGGGCAACCTTTTGAGCTTGGTGTGTCAAAATTCGCCAAAAAACCGAGCATAACTCAGGTGGTGTGTCACTTCGAGAAAAAAACCATAATTTTGTGATATTTATAGTTTAAATAACAAAAATGTATAATTGTAATATATAACTGTATTTAATAAACCAAAAACTAATTATTTAACCAAACCAAACCAAAAAACCCTTATTTATCACAAAGTGCCCAGAGTTGTTGAGCTTTTTGGGGGGAGCTGCTGACCAAAGTTTTGGAGGGTTTTTTTGGGGGGTGCAAAAGTTGCTTTGCTTTTTGGGGGGGATGCCCCAATGCTGCTGCACTTTTTGGGGTGGAAAGAGAACAGAAATAAATGACGAATAATACCTTCACTGGAACTAACACACAGCACCGGCATAGTCTGCCAAAGCGCCAGAAAAAACAGCACAGAAAGGGTTAAAAACCAATCTCTGGCTACCAGCAACAACAACAACAAAAAAGGATCCGGGTTTTAACAGCGGAGACAAGCTGTAGCGTGAGGAGCAGCGGGAGAACAAATGGGGGGGACCAACAACAACAGCGCGAATGGGCCGATGGGGCGCATGCCAGCAGTGAGGGCTCTGTGTGTCACGTCTGACACGCATGTCATGGGTTCACCATCACTGCACTAGAACCTTTCCTTACTCCCCATTCCATGCAAGGCACCTCTACTTTTCTTCTTTCTTTCTTTCTTTCTTTCTTTCTTTCTTTCTTTCTTTCTTTCTTTCCTTCCTTCCTTCCTTCCTTCCTTCCTTCCTTCCTTCCTTCCTTCCTTCCTTCCTTCTTTCTTGTTCTCCTTCCCTATTCTTCTTTTCCCTACCTCTTCTCCTTTTCTTGTATTTGTCCCCATTTACCTTCTGCTCTTTCCTGTTTTTCTTTGTTACTTTTTGGTTAGCAATAGATACATGAGCAGTGTGCATGGAAGAAGAAGAAGAAGAAGAAGAAGAAGAAGAAGAAGAAGAAGAAGAAGAAGAAGAAGAAGAAGAAGAAGAAGAAGAAGAAGAAGAAGAAGAAGAAGAAGAAGAAGAAGAAGAAAGGAAGGAAGGAAGGAAGGAAGGAAGGAAGGAAGGAAGGAAGGAAGGAAGGAAGGAAGGAAGGAAGGAAGGAAGGAAGGAAGGAAGGAAGAAAGAAAGAAAGAAACCGGGCTGGAGGGTTGCTGCATGAACTGGGTTTGGGGGTAGACAATGTAAAGAAACTATCTGATAATTCCTACTACTACTGAAGCCACTGCTGCCTGTCTTTCTACTATTCAGCAACCGTAACTCTTTTGTTGCTTAGGAGGGCTGGGCGGCAGGGTAGAGGGTAGTATACCCCTACGTCATGGCTTTACCTGCTCGGTAGTATTTCCAGTTCTGCTTGGGACCTTGGCAGTCTACACTTCTTTTCTAGAAGACACACCATCAGTAATGAAGCTCCCGTTCATGAAGTAGACTGAAGTGGAACCCAGGTGGCTAAAAGGAAACCAGCTGACGTGTGCAGTACCTAGTGGGGCGACTGACTGTGGAAGAGGGAATAAAGGTAATTAGCAATTAAGTTAAATACGGTTAGGAAGTAAGTTTTATCAGGAAGCTCCCTTAGCTATCATTTAATGATATAGTAACCTTATTTCAGAAAATATAAGTAAGTCTTAAAGAAGCAATATAGTATTCACCAAATCATATCTTTGTAATTTATAAAGAATATATATATTGTCACTTTCATTAATAAAAAGACATTTGGCTGATTTTGTACCACGTCTAGCCAATACCTGCTGGAATATAAATGTGCTGGTAAACAGCACAGTACAGATATTTGGTGGCAGCGGTTAGGAGGTGAATCAGCAGTGATAAATAAAAGCTGGTTCTCCAGTCCACTTCCACATAATCAAGTATAGTGTATATCAAAATATAAAAACACTGAGATATGTGGGACTCAATCCTTCCCCTTTCCACATGCCAAAATATGACATACATAACAACAAATGACTTCCTATACTGATGTTCCTTTAAAGGTACAGGTGTTCCTTTAAAGAAAATAAACATTTACCCCCATATTTAATAGCAATTCCACAAGATTGCCAAAGCAGTGGGAACCTTTTCTAGGAGCAAACTGTTTCACCCTCCCACTTGAGTTGAGCACAACACAGTTCTCTTTGAGTTAATATAATTTAGTTATAATATGCATTGCATGATTTTTCTTTTCTTTGCTATAGATCCTCAAACATGACATTTTTGCCCATCCATTTTTGCACAGGTGTATATAAATCTAGTGGATTGATTAATAGGATTTATTTCTCCAGCAGTTCCGTTCCTAGTTGAGCTAAATTCAAGCTGGAACTGTGAGGCGGCTTAAACAATACTTCTATTTGCACATAATAATGACTTATTAATCCTATTAATAAGTCATTAATCTTAAATGAGTCAAATGTGGCTGTGAAGTAATGCAGGTATACATTTGGAATGACTAGGCCACCCTAATAGGTCTTACAACACAGCATATTCTTTGAAACATAATGTATTTTGCTTCACTTGCAATTTCTTCTGTAGCATGAAAAACTATTTAGATTTTTTTGCTAGTGTTGTTTCCTTCATTATATCTTGCCTTAGTAAAGAATGAAAGATCCAAGTAGTTATTAAATGCTATATTTCAGAAAGTTCTGTTTCTTTTGCATGGTATAGTCATATGTTGGCAAACTTCAAGAAATTGTATAAGATGCTTAAATTGCAAAAAATTGATGATCAAAGCAATAAAATCATAGTTTGTTCATCCGGTCCTTTTTTTGGTGGTAGAAAAAACTATATTTGTTTCTCAGAAAATCATGCAGCTATGACTCAAAACAAGCTGGAAGGTGGTATATATTGAGTATGCAATCTTTGTAGTCACGTTCTAACCGCAACCACAAACTTTGAAAGTCAGGAGCGATCTTTTAGTGTGAGTTCCCATTGCTATCAGAAAAGAGATGTTTAGCTTTTTGCACAGGCTTGGAAGATACAAACAACAGACTGTTGACCTTAAAACTATATTGTAATGGCAGATTTTATTATGTTTTCGTAAGTGAAGACCCTTTTTACTTGATTACTTGCAAATGAGTGCTGATTACTCCCCAAATGCTTTGGTTGGGTTGGGGAAAGCACTTATGGTTGGCAACTGCAGACATAAGTCTTGAGTTTTGTGGTAGGTAGGGGCATGTGTTTATAGGCCATGTTTTTGGAAGCAATGAGACTGCTTTATAGAAAAGCAGTGACTCTCTGGGTTCTTGGCCGCTCCTCCATGGTCAACATGTATATTTGCTAAATATATAGACATGCTATAAGCCTGCAGCACTCTCTGCTTGCAAGAAATAGCTGCCCCTGTATATATGTAATGCACGGGAAAGTGTGAAGCAATGCAACAAAATAAATGATTTCTTCTCCAGACACATTCATTTGGGGTTTGTTGTTGCTGTTTTGCCCTCTGCTCTTCAAGGTGCACCTCAAAGTTAGGAACATTGTAAGCCAAATCCAGATTCAATAGTACTGCTGAAATTTAGTCCTACTGAAGGCAGCAAGGAGCTTGTTGTTGATTAAACCAATCCAGAATTTCACTCTAGACCATATGCCATTTGATTGCTGTCCAAGTCATAGGCAATCTGACCCTACAAATTGGCCTTAACCGATAGCTGTATTGCTGCAATTAAAACCATGCCAAATCTAATCCGAGCACTTCGGAGAAGCATCAGTCTTATCTCGCCTTTCGCATCTGACATAACAGAAAAGCAAGCCAAAAACACATTAGTTTTCTGTTATATCAGACGGCAAAAGCATAGCAGTGGACTGTTAGCAGATGCCATTGCATAATTGGTAGTAGGAGACACTGCATTTCCCCCTAGCTTTGCCTGAATGGTGTTAAGGGTTTGAAACAAGGCCATAGAATTCACTTAAATCATAGCCTTAACTCAGGAAAGCATGGGAAGAAGACGATTAGATTCAATTACCCAAATGTCATGCATAAAAGCGGAATAAGGCCTACATTGTCCACCCAGTTTTAAAGAGTTCACTGAACTTCTGCTAGTTTAAGAAATCAGGTGGATATTTCCCCCCTTGTTCTTTAAAACATTTCACAAGAAACTCAAGACAATGTTCTGGGAGTTTTCCAAAGGCTGCAACTGTCATTTGGGGTGCATTTTAAATTTTTGCAACAATTTTTATATAACTCACTTTTTGCAACATCTGCTTAAAAGCAGTACAGTGAGGCAGTAATTGAAAGTGATAAAAAAGAAGAGAGAGGCCTTTGGCTGTGTGCAAAAGTGTTGACTAAACCCATTACCAATATTGTCAATGATGACTGCACCCACAGCAACTACGGTACATTTGAGAGTGCTGGATTCAAATAACCTCTGTGATATTCTGCAAATGCTTCTGTAAGCAGTAATGGAAGATGTTATGTTATAGCAGGCAGTTCTGCAGCTAATCTCGGTCTTCCACTTGTAAAAATGGAAGAACATCCTTGGATTTAGTTTCACTTTTATGATACAACATTGTATGTGAGATATGCAATAGCTGTGAATAGGCAACACCTTTGATTTGCAGAACAGCACCATAGTTTCAGTACAACTCAACATATTTCAGCTTTCATAGCTTTTTTTTAATCCTTTTGATATGGTGATTTGATGTTTCAGCAGTAACACTGTACAAAAACAAATAAAAGTGAGCAAATGTGATTTTTGATCCTCAGAGCAATTGGGAACAGTAAAGCAACACTTTTTCTAGGATCAACAGAAAAGGACAAAGAGGTCCCATGAAAGTGGTTGCAAGTTGGACATTTAAAAAACCGAATAAAAAGACATTTGTGATAGAGGGCGTGAGGGAAACCAAGACTCTTAAGTCTCAAGCAAGCAAATGGTATAAAATACAGAACATGCTGACTTGTGTAGATGGCACAAACTCCCTGGCTTGGGGTTGCTTGCTTCCACCTTCTAACAGGGCACAGGGGTCTTTCTTAAGCAGTCCAGTGTTGGTGGGTTCCCATGAAGACTGATAGGGTGGAAATCATAGAAGTCAGCAGTAGATAGTCAGAGGCGATGAGGGTCACAGCCAATGACTTCTAGTTTTTCCCCATTTCCCTCTCTGTAGAGTTCTACAATGACAGTACTGAGACTGAGGAGAAAGAAGCTGACAGGTAATGCCACCCCCTGGACTGCTTTTAAGTAAGAAGAGAGGGGAAAGGGAAGCTGGCTGAGGGCAGGCTTGAGGTTGGTTGGGCAGCACCCCATTCACCCTAATGGACCAGTCTCCATGGAAACAGTCACAAGGAATGTGAGGAAGGGCTGCTTAATATTACCAGCATCTTGATTAGCTGCTTCCTGTAGTATGAGGATGCTTCTTCAAGATGGCTAAATCAAGAGTTTTCAGGAACAAAACCAAAACCACAAGAAAGAATATTCAAGCCTTTGATATTTAAGGGGACTTGGCAGACCTAGTGGGCTGAATTTAACTAAATAGTTGCACTAGTGGTTTCCCGCACAATGAGTCCTTCTTAGAGCAATGGGACTACAAAGTAATACTGGCTTATTATTGCAGCAGTGCATATTTCTCTACACACCTCCAAGGCTATTTTCAGATGCTCTGAGAAAGCCCAAGCATAGCTGTACTTGCAAACAGTTTTCGATTTGCAATATGAATCTTACGGACAAAAAGCTTTCAAACAGCAACTAGAGTTCTTAACAATTTGGCTCCTATGAGTGATCATGAGAATGAAAGTCTGCTAGCAAAAATTGGCAGTATGTGTTTGATAGGCTAGTGATGAATTGCAGAAAGGGCGGCTAAAATGAATTGAAGGAGATGCATATTTTCAGGACCTATCCTATTTTTTGTGACTGCATTTCAGCTGATTCCCTGGTGACCCACTGGAATGCGGAGTTAACCAGGGCTATCAACTGTCTGGCTCTGAAGTGCCCTCTCCGATTGCATGGAGCCTGGAAAGCCCCATGGTTTTCCATAGAGCTGAGGATGATGAAACAATCACTGAGACGGCTAGAGTGCTGGTGGCAGAAAACTCATTCTGAATCAGACCAGACAAGGGTCAGAGTTCAACGTCGAGTCTACCAAGTGGTGACAGCAACGGTGAAGAGGACCTTCTTTGCCTCCTCTATTGCTTCTGCAGAAAACAGAAGCAGGAGACTCTTTCAGGTGGTTTGCAATCTAACGGAACCACCTCCACCATCAGGGCCTGGTGAAGACCCCAATATCTCCTACAATGATTTTGCAAAGTTTTTTGCAGATAAAGTCACTCAGCTTCGGAAAGAGGAAGACTCCACCATGGTAGTAGGGCCAGGGTAGGAGATAGGGTTGCCAGACTCAAAAGTGAGCAGGGCAATTAAAGGCACAGACGTCCTGTCCTCTATTGAGTCTGGCAACCCTAGTAGGAGAGTGCTAGAGTCCTGTCTAGTCAAGTTGCATGGGATCAATTCCAATCTGACGAAGTGTGCATGCACACGAAAGCTCATACCAATAACAAACTTAGTTGGTCTCTAAGGTGCTACAGGAAAGAAATTTTTAAATTGTAGTAACCCACCCTGTGACCTTAGGGTGAATGCTGGATAACGAAAATAAAAATAATAGTAACTCCTTTTCAGTCTTGTTCTTTTGCACTCAAAAGCTCATCACAAAGAAACTGACTGAAGAAGTGTTCTTAGTGCCCCCAAAATTATTTTTTACACAATTCTGAAATACCATCAGACTTTGGTATTTTTGTAAAATGCATCAGAAATCTGTGCTTCCACATTACAGCTGCAAACACCATACCATTAAGTCAACTGCAATGTTTTCATACCATCATAATGCAATACCGGTACATCATAGATTGGATCCAAGCCTGGTCATGAGTAGATCCTTTGAAATTGGTGGGAATTAGGTTAGTCATAGCTAAATACAAATCTAATGTCATGTGTTTAGTAGTACCAGTTGAGATAGAGCTGACTGAAGTTAACAAAGCTTTGTTGCTAGTTGGAAGAACAACTAGGAAATCAAGACAGTGCTTGAGAGTGGGGAAATGCTGGTGACCAGCTTGTTCCTCTCCACAAAATACCATCTATGTGCTTGTATATAACTACTACCTGGAAACTTGACCAAGAGGAAAGAAGAGTAAGAGCAAGGAAGGCAATCCATGACAAACAAAGAAGTTGGCTTATAGTAGCAGTGACCTCAATCTTATTGTAGATACAAGGACTCTAATACATACACAGAGTTTCCCCAACTTCAATTTCACTAGAGTGCTGGCTCTAGACTGCAGAGCTGCCCTTTCCATTGAAATGAAGGTGCAAACCTGCTAAATGGAAGCTTTATGGGCATTTCAAGTTCTGTAATCATCTTTGAGCTCTACTCTTCTTTCTCCTCTACAATATTTTGCAGCTAAGACATTTCCTAGTTGCATTTGATGATATGGGCTCTAGTCTACAGAGTCTGTGACAATAAATTTGTGAGTCTTTAAGGGCCAGACCCAGGTGGCGCTGTGGTTAAACCACTGAGCCTAGGGCTTGCTGATCAGAAGGTCGGCGGTTTGAATCCCTGTGATGGGGTGAGCTCCCGTTGCTTGGTCCCAGCTCCTGCCAACCTAGCAGTTCGAAAGCATGTCAAAATGCAAGTAGATAAATAGGAACCGCTACAGCGGGAAGGTAAACGGCGTTTCCATGTGCTGCTCTGGTTTGCCAGAAGCGGCTTTGTCATGCTGGCCACATGACCTGGAAGCTATACGCCGGCTCCCTCGGCCGATAATGCGAGATGAGCGCGCAACCCCAGAGTCGGTCACGACTGGACCTAATGGTCAGGGGTCCCTTTACCTTTACCTTAAGGGCCAGACGGCTCTTTCTTTTTCTTTTTTTAACCTAACAAATTAAATCTCTTAAATCCATTAAAACCACTTTTCTGGTACATCAGCTTGATTTTCTGAATGATAATTTACCATTGATTCATTGTAGATCAAATAATTTGCACAATGTTTTTGCTTGTTGTGAACTTGAAAAATTGGCATACCGAGCAGCATCATTTTTGTAAATTAAGAATGCTGCTGATATTCTCTCTCTCTCTCTCTCTCTCTCTCTCTCTCTCTCTCTCTCTCTCTCTCTCTCTCTCTCTCTCTCTGTGTGTGTGTGTGTGTGTCATTGCAAAAAAGAACAACCAAACAGTTATAGGAATGAATAGACCAAGATAACCATTTAGACTTTTAGGACCTCATTACTCATTTCTATGGCTCCTTCCTACCAGTAAAAAGCAAAGTCCAAAACCACAGCATCTCTACCCACATGTCAGCCTCAAAGTACATTAATGATTCAAAACTTGCTCACCAGGCTGACCCCTCATTGTACTAAGCAGACAGAAACTACCTGTTCATGGTTCCCCCCCCCTTAGCGTTTGTAATCTGAATCAGTCTGTTAATCAAACAAATGAATCAGTCTGTTAGCCATTCATAAAGGCAGGCAGCCACCAAAATTGAAACTTATACTTTCAGTAATTGCTTGTGAGTTGTAATTCATCTTTCAAATTGAGGTATTGTTTTCTTCAGAATTTTATTGACACCTGCACCTGGCATAAGCCAACACTAAGCTAGGAAGCATAGCACATAGGGAGGATAATGTTTTCTGGCTGAGTAGGGATTTGAACCTTGACCTCCCAGCTCCTTGTCCAGCACTTTAACCACCACACCATACCACACAACAACTTCTGAATAGATGTACCAAGTAGAATTGCATTGTCCATGTTTGATTGCCATGAGTACCTCCACCTCCTTTCTTCGAGGAAGGAACTCAAAACCCACTGAATCAGGAGGGAAAGATGCAGGCATAGCTGCCAAGTTTTCACTTTTCTCGCGAGGAAGCCTATTCAGCATAAGGGAAAATCCCTGTAAAAAAGGGATAACTTGGCAGCTATGGATGCAGGTATTAAAGCAACTAGAATGGAGTAAGATACATTTTGTGCCTGTAAAGCTCAGAATTGATTTTTTTTTTTTAAGTTACAATGCTTCAAATCCCAGGCTTTCAAACTTCTCAAGATGGCTTTGAAAGGAAGGCTTATTTGCAAGTACTTGGTGAAAGACAGATTTGTTTAAGAGAATGGTTAGTGGTAGAGTAAGAGATAAGGGACACGAGTGGCCCTGTGGGTTAAACCACAGAGCCTAGGGCTTGCCGATCAGAAGGTCGGCGGTTCGAATCTCCACGATGGGGTGAGCTCCCGTTGCTCGGTCCCTGCTCCTGGCAACCTAGCAGTTCGAAAGCACCTCAAAGTGCAAGTAGATAAATAGGTACCAATCCAGCGGGAAGGTAAACGTAATGGTCAGGGTCCCTTTACCTTTTAAGAGATATTATATTCAGGTTCTCCTTGCAAACTATAGGCACCTGGCTGTCCACAGTAAAAACAGGATGCTGGACTAGATGGGCTTTGGCCAGATCCTGCAGGGTTCTTCTGAAGTTTTTGTTATACCACAGAGTCAAGTATCAAGCACTAGCTCTACTTCCACCACCATAGGGGCACATCTACCACCAAAGCTCTCCAAAGCTTCAGACTACTGTATTATGTTTCAGGGGGTGCCCTTGGGCCACACTTATCACAGAGAGTGGGGTTCCAGAGCAGCATAGTTTCAACAAGTCTAGATCAGGCAACACTCAACCTTTGCAGACCCAGGACTCACATTTTACCCAAACATGCATTTGGGGACCCATTTCTTAATCTTCTGCCATATATTTGCATGGTAGTAGTGCTTCTTTTGCAACCAACCTTGGATTAGGTCATGACCCACTCGTGGGTCCCAACCCACCAGTTGAAGACCTGTGGTCAAAAATCAATTGTACAGCGTGTTCAGGCAATGTACAGCAAGGTGGGTGTCTAAGAAGCCAGAGACCTGTGTTGTTTGCAACAAATGGAAATGCTGTGGCTTCCTGGACAATGCCCTAACTACATCTACTGGAAGCAAAGGAGTTCCAGAGATTGTTTGCGCACAAGTAGACTTCCTTACTCATGAGCCGCACAATGCCTTCAGGTCTGTTAACATATGCTATTTCATTGCTCTTCAGGGGTTCTTCAGAGGTCTGTCACTAGAGGGGATCCTCAGAACTGGTTCCAGGAGACCCTGCGTGCTCAATAAGGTCTTCAACCTGTGGAGTGTCTGGTTCATCTTCTGGGGATTTAGTGTCTGGCAATAGGTCAGGACTAGGCATGACAGAAGTCTTTCCCAGCCCTACTTGGATATTCCAGGATTGAATCTGTGACCTTTTGGACGCAAAGCATGTTCTCTTGGACATGCTTTTGTTGTTAACTTTGAAGCTAGCCACTCAGCAAACATCTGGTGGATCTACACACGGGGAGGGGGATGCTATAAATAAGTCAGAAATTAGATCATTCTCTCTCTCTCTCTCTCTCTCTCTCTCTCTCTCTCTCTCTCTCTCTCTCTCTCTCTCACACACACACACACACACACACACACACACACACAAAATCCCTATGGAAAAGCGCTTATAAAAATTTCCTGCTCTCTGGTGCAATCTAGTGTTGCATGTTTATAGCACATTCAAATCGTCGTTTCTTCACTAATGTTGGTGAGTCCATGACCTCCCACCCCATGTGTCAGCAATGTCATCTGAAAAGAGAGACGAACTCTCCTTCCCTTCAGTTGGTCAAGTATTTTAAATGCCTATTGGTTTTGGTGGGAGAGGTTTAAATGAATGTTTAGCACTCATGCTGTGATCTAAGCAGCCTTAAGAAAAGCTTCGTCTGGAATCGTGGAGTGTACTCATAGATGCTCAATAGTTATAATAAAAATGTTATGTACCACACTGGAGACAACTACTTTGTTTTGGCAAACTCTTCAAATGTGTGGCATTGATTTATAATGTTGTATTACATAAAACTACAGTAATGATAAGAATCCTGTTAGATACTTGCCAGTGAATACCATTAATCATAGCCTTTCATGTTATACCATTGCAGCCTCTCATACCACCTGCAAATCCTTGTACTTAGGTTTGAGCTGGCCCAAAACAAACACGCTTCTGGCTTGCCTGCCTTATGACTCAGTTCATTAGGCAGAGCCTTGGGCAGGCATAAATAACACACCTCTTCACATAACATGCCATGTGTGTGAAAGCAAATGCAAAAGGTAAGTGCACTTTGGGCAACCCCATAAAATCCCCTCACGTCAAACAAGAGGGAGCCCCGTTGTAAATCACATTTGCATGAAATAGCAACACAGTGCATTTAAAATTATGGGAAGGTCACATTTTGTTACAAGCACTCTCAGAATTACAACATCCGCCAGCCATCTTAAGCCACCGGTGCAGAAACTGATAACTCAATAGGAACCAGGCCTGAGGGACTGGCGTATTCATTGTGTTCCAGTCAGATGTTTTGGGGAAATCTCCAAGCAGGGCATTAAGGCAATATCCCAGTCCCGTTTCTCCCAGCATGATCTGGATTTCAAGGTATACTTCCTCTGAAACGCTAGGTTCCATTTAGCTACCATAGACTAAGGCTCTGCACACATCACCAGCTTTGTTTATTTATTTATGGCATTTATTTCCAACTTTTTCTCTCTGAGGAACTCAAGGTGGTATGCATGGTTCTTCCCTGCCGTTTAATCCCACAAACAACCCTGTCAAATAAATTAAGCTGAGAGACTATGAATTACCCACGGTCACCCTTCACGACTGACTGGAGATTTCAACCCTAGTCTCCCAGGTCCTCATCCGATGCTCTAACCATCGCACCACACTGTCTATCCTATGCTGCTAGGTTCTTTTTGCCAATTTGGATCAAAGCTGATTTGGGGGAAAGCACAGCAAAGTGCACTATTTCATAGGAAACAACAGGGTGGATATGGATTGTGGCTAATGTCATGTGTGCACAGCTTCCCAAACCAGCAGTGGGAGCACACTGGATGCAGATTAAACAGGAGTGTGTACACCACCCCATTCTTCATTAATCTAACGCTTTTTGAAGTCATTCTCATACATTCTTGGAGCACTGTTGCTCATGTAGCTAAAACAACACCATGCACACACTCAAAGAATGGGTATCAGCAGATCTGTGAGGTCAGCAAAGTCTGTAGAAGTGCAAACAAAAAAAAATGGGGGGGGGGACACAATTGGGGAAGCACAGAAACTGCCTAGACTGTCCTGGACTGCTTGTATATATTATGGGAACATATGTCTTGCTTATGTGAAAAATTTGGCGTTGGCTTTTGCAGCCCAACTCCCTATAAGTGTCCTCTAAGTCCATTATTGGTCACAGAAGAACGGATGGAGGCAGGAGCTAGTCAAAGCAAAGCAGATCTTAATTTTTCTGTTGCAACAAAGTTGTGCAGGGCATAGGGGGGTGGACAACTGTGGGTATAAATCTGTGGGTTTAAGAAATAAACCCACCGGATAAAGTTTCAGTCCCTCACTTGTAGTTTTATAAATCATTTAATGTGCCAACACAAATAGAAGTTATTAATATTGCAGTTGCTGTATAAGGGGTTGTTATTATTATGACCGGAATGTAATTGAAATTAATAAGATTTTAGAATGCAGAAATAAAGAAAATCATCAAACCATCAATTCTAGAATTATATAATTCGGTATTTGAATGATTGGTAATTGTATTATATATTGGTATTGCTACAATGAGGCTCTTATTGGATTGTAATTGAAAACTAATTTTAAAAATTACCAAAAAAGAAACCCACTGGAGCTCAAAGATCATATAACAGCATGTGCATCAGTTATGTTCTTGAGGTCAAATTGATGCTAACGGCTGCTTGTGACCTAATGTTCTCTAAGCCATAGATTCTGGTCAACCTTTTGAAACAAATGCATGAACTTCTGTTCATGAAAGCATTATGCAAACAAGGATTACTCAATCATATACTCCCCACCCAAATCCAAAAGTACTGTGAATGTGAACAAGGCAGTGAGTGGCATTCAACTAAGTTTTACTCAGAGTAGACCCATTGAGATTAATGGCTATTTGAATGGGTTGTTTAAATAAATAAATAAATGTAATAATAATTATTTTTTTATACCCCACCCATCTGGCTGGGCTTCCCCAGCTACTCTGGGTGGCTTCCAACAAAATATTAAAATATAATAAGTTCAATAGGTGAGTAAAACTTAGTTCAATACCACCTAGTACATCTCACCATAGTGGAGAAGACATCAGGTGCCTTGTGTGCTTCCTCAATCTGCTGACTAGAAAATTTCTCCCTTTTTATGGTTCTTTAGCTTTGCACCAGATTTGAACTGGATAACCCTTAAAGAGGGGATCCCTACAAACAGAGGACTGCCTCCATAATGTAGGACACATGGCCACACCACCAAGAAAATGCATGGGATCTGGCTGTAGGAACAGTCACACATCTTGTAGTCACTTTCCTCTCCCCCACCCTCTGCATCCCTCACAAGCCTCTCCTAGCATATTGATTTCCTAGTACTTGTTCAGATTCTAAGGCTGGGTAAGGTGTACTGACTTCAACTGATGGGACTGTGACTGATAGCTGTGGACACAACATAAATTTAAATCAACCGCCCGCCCCACAATCCTGGCTGGGAGCTGTAGTTTTAGGATGCTAGAAATTGTAGCTCTGTGAGGGGTGTACTACAGTTCCCTTGGGGGGGGGAGATGTGATGCTCTTCAAGTGTATGGCATACTGGGAGTCCAGCAACATCTGAACAGTTGCTGATGTATGATGAAGGAAGTGGGGGATCGGATGAAAGTTCATACCAAGATGGAGAGGTGGAAAGGGAGAACCACCTAGATGGAAATGGTGACAATGAGTGCCTCTTCCTGAGCTCTAAGAGAGATTTCTTCCCCTTCCCACTGAAATTAAAATAAAAACCTCGGAAAGTGCATCTCCAAGCAGTGCAGTTCCCTCCCTCTTTGCAGTGGCAGTGTGAATTAGCATTTTGGATTTTAACTGGTAAAATAGTGCTGTATTTTATGCCAACTGGGATCATAGTTTTCACAGTGGATATCGCAGGAAGATTGTCGCAACAGCATTAAAAACCCTTAGTGTGCCTGTCATAATGTGGGCAAAGCAAGTTGTGTCCTTTGGCTTAGACCAGGGGTCAGCAACCTTTTTCAGACCATGTGGTGGGCCGGACTTTTGTTTGGGGGGGGGGATGAATGAATTCCTATCCCCCACAAATAACCCGGAGATGAATTTTAAATAAAAGCACACATTCTACTCAAGTAAAAACACCAGGCAGGCCCCACAAATAACCCAGAGATGCATTTTAAATAAAAGGACACATTCTACTCACGTAGAAACACACTGATTCCCGGACTGTCTGTGGGCCATAATGAGAAGGCGATTGGGCCGCATCTGGCCCACGGGTTTAGACTATATAAAAGGTAAAGGTAAGGTAAAGGACCCCTGGATGGTTAAGTCCAGTCAAAGGCAACTATGGGCGAGGGAGCCGGCGTTTGTCCACAGACAGCTTTCCAGGTCATGTGGCCAGCATGACTAAACCGCTTCTGGCGCAACAGAACACTGTGACAGAAACCAGTGTGCACGGAAACGCCGTTTACCTTCCTCCCACAGCGGTACCTATATACTTGCACTGGCATGCTTTCTAACTGCTACGTTGGCAGGAGCTGGGACAGAGCAATGGGAGCTCACCCCATTGTGTGGATTCGAACCGCCAACCTTCTGATTGGCAAGCCAAAGAGGCTCAGTGGTTTAGACCACAGCGCCACCCGCATGCCTGTATACACATTTACTGGGTTAAAACATCACTAGGTTGTTCTTTTTCTCAATTTGAATAAAAGCTGGTTGTGGGTGGTGGGGAGTGCGTCAAAATGTGGTATTTTGTAAGATATGACAGGACAAACATGGGACAGCTGTGAATTTTGACTAATGTCATGTGTACATTGTTTCCCAGAACAGCAATGGGATTGCACTGAATGCAGAGTAAATGGAAGAGTGTTCATAATCTTACACTTGAAATCTCTCGGTTCTCGGTTCTTTTGCTCTTATACTAGAGAAGATTCATACAACCAGATATGCCAATTTCACACCTGGTCTACACTGATCCTCACACTTTGTGCTTTTAATGAAGTGCAATGACATAATCATGCTCTATTTTGTGATACTCTGGCCACTGGGAGGTAGGGTTGTCATATTTCAAAAAGCCAAAGTTAGGGTAGAAGATACTAATGTGGACCAATGGCCTGATTTTACATGAGGCAGCTTCCTGTGCTCTTCATGCACACCTGCACCTGTCAAACTGTTGCTTGTTACACAACTGTTAACATCACAGAGACTTGGTTTTCATGGCACAGTAGGCCAAACTTGGGCTTACTGGGACCGTGCAAAATGTGTGGGCTCCCAGAGAGCAGCTTATAGCTGCTTTGCTCTTCCACAGCTGAGCTTAGCCCGTATCAAAAGTTTATTGCATTAGCCATATAGCCATAGCACATATAAAAGATCAAACAGGCAACTGTCGCACAACAACATAGAATACAACAACAAATACAACTATATCATTAAATATAAGATCCAGTTGAGTGCGACTGGTAAGGTAAAAGACAAAGCAAGGCGTGTCGACTGTGAGTATAACATGAATTTTCATAGGACTAGGGCTGGGCAAGTTAGCCAAAAAGGTGGCCCTGAGTTTCAGGGCCTGTAAAACGTAGATGGCTTAGCATAACATTGAAACCTTGGCTCGTGGTTAAGCTTTCTTCTCTCTAACCAAAATCCGTAGCCATAGTTTGGCTTACTGTGTCATGTAAACGAAGCCAGCATCTCTATCAGCGTGGAAATCAGTACAGTATTAATTCTGGAAGAATAAGTGTGCTGGAAAAGCCACATGCAAATTATAATTGGGTTCCCTACAGTACAGGCTGCTGAATTTCTCCTTACAAATAAAAATATTTAACATTTATATAGCGTTTTGCAATCCTGTTGTGCATACCTGGAAGTAAGTTTTATGAAGCTGAATGGACCTTACTCCCAAGTAAGTGCACAAAAGCATGCGGCCTTAGAATATTCAAAGCACTTCACCTCTGTAATCTTTAGATCAACCCAACAATGTCGATCAGTACTATTATCTCAACATGGCCGGGGGTGGAGCTGAGAATGAAGGGCTCATCTAGGGCTATAGACAGTGTAATCCTAGGCATATCTACTTAGGGCTTGCCTCCAGGTATGTACAGGAAGTCTAGCACTGAAACCCTAGTGACATTTTGTGCCAGAAGGAACGTTTCAAGAGGGGACTTTCCGGTTTACATTTGAGACCCTGAACCGTCATTGTTACATGAGTTCTAAATGTGAACATAAAAGATAGCAATGTAAAACATCAAAACAGTTGTCTGCATAATTTTTTCTCAGATCTTTCTTTGCATGCTTCTTTCTGGGAATCAGTGGGTCAGGTTTGTTCGTTTTTTAACTAAACAGTCTTTGGGAAATCAAAACTACTCATTCAAATGTGCTATTTGAAAATATAAGTATGAGTCCATCCCTTTTCTTTTGTTTTACTGTCTGAGTAACACTTTAAAATGCCATTTTGTCTTTGCGGAATTTTTCACCAGGAAATAAGAGAGGGAGAACCCCAGTGACACTGTTGAATGCTACCATGAACTTTTTACAAATCAAGAATGAGGAAAGCCCCTTGTTAGAAAAGTATTGCTGATATATTATTATTATTATTATTATTATTATTATTATTATTATTATTATTATTATTATATTGCCCTATACCTGGAGAGCTCAGGGTGGTTCACAGAATAAAATCAAAATATAAAGCCACAAAATATATAATCAAATTTAAAAAACCAACCCAATAACCACCTATTAAAAAAAAAACACCCACTGTTTCCTTCAAACAGGCAGGGACCACCCCCTCTCGTAAAGAGGCATCGATCACCTCCCTGGCCCAGCCAGCTGCTCCCTCCCTGCTGGTTTTTATCAACCAAGAGTGGTAAGGGTCTAGAGCACAGGTGGTCGCCTTGTCCACATCCTTGTCCACATCCTCAAGCCTTACCAACTGAAACTCATCCAACACAACAGGACTAGACTGTCCTCTGGACACCCTATGAGATTCATCTGCTATAACAGCAGAGTCAAGGTTTTGGTGGATGCGAGCGATTTTATCCTCAAAATGCTTTGCAAACAAGTCACAGAGAGCTACTGTTGGTTCTATCACCTCCTTTGGGCCAGCCTGCAAAAGGCCCTGTACAACCCAGCAAAGCTCTGCTGGATGACATAATGAGGGTGCAGTGGAGGCAGCAAAGTATGCCTTCTTTGCTGCCTTCAGTGCCACTAGGGAGGCTCGATAATGAGCCCTTACCAGGGCTCAGTTGCCTTCATTCGGATCTTTCCTCCACTTGCGTTCAAGCTGTCTCCCAGCTTGTTTCTATAAATATAAATATTACTGTATGCAAAACCAATGAATTTTGACTATGTTTCTTCGAGCTTACAGTTTCTCTTAGCTGAATAACACAATATTATGGGGACATTATTTCAAATACATTACCTGGATATTTGAGCTTATTCAGAGATATACAGACTGAGCACAGGTGGAGGCACAGCTTTAAGACACCCAACAGACAGCCCAATCTACTGCCCTGCATCTCAGATAGCTCTGATGCAGATAAGGAATGTGCATGTATGCAGTGGCTCCACTATTCAGATCCTAATAATAATAATAATAATAATAATAATAATAATAATAATAATATTTATACCCCACCCATCCCATCTGGATGGGTTTCCCCAGCCACTCTGGGCAGCTCCCAACAGAATTAAAATCACAATAGAACATCAAACATTAAAAACTTCCCTAAACATTCCTTTGCTGCTTATTAAACTGAATGTGGCAGCCAGTCGGCGTAAGAATATCCTGCAAGTAGCCTAGTATTGGTCTTGGGCAGATGTGTGAACTATGTGTGTACTCTCGTACGCTCTCTCTCTCTCTCTCTCTCTCTCACACACACACACATACACACAGAGTAACTACAGCTAACGCTACAATAAATCCTTACTTTGCCCAAATAAACAGGACCTTCTATCGCCCTATTGCTCTGAATCTGGTGAACGTGATGATACAGGAAAATCAACATCCCCATTGAGCAAGAGAGATCGATGTATCCAGTTGATACGGACCATAGCTGCCAAGTCTCCCGTTTTCCCCGGGAAATCCCCGTTTTTCCAGCTGTTCCTAGCTGAAAAAATGGATTTTTTTGTTTTTCCCCGGTTTATTCTGCCACGGCAGCCATTTTGGAACTGGGCAGAGTATGCTCAGAAGCGACTTTTGATGCTGCTCTACCCAGTTCCAAAATGGCTGCAGTGCGACTTCCGGTCTGCTATTTCCGGCCCGGTCCCTTATTTCTCTGACAGCAACTTGGCAGGTATGATACGGACATAGATGTATTTGCATCATTCTGCTCATCTGAACCTCATTAAACCAGCTGAATTTAGATGTGGGCATGTCCGTTTAGGGCCACTAGCGGGTGTACCTAGTTAAAGCAGGAGTGGAGCCATTGAGTTGCAGAGTTATTAGAGACCATTCACCAAGAACGTCTTTCTACATATTTTTATGGTTTGAACCTGGGAAAGCTTTTGCATACTGAACATTGATCTTCAAGACTGCAGATGGACACAGGAAAGAAAGAGCACAGTGGCCAAATTGCTCATAGGTCATGATTATGAAAAGGGAGACATCACAGCTTGTCTTTCTAGAGTCACTTGGAATGTACACACAAACATCAATATGAGTCATATTTATTTGCTTGACATACATATACAAAATCCAGTTCCCAGGAAAAACAATTTTTGTGTTTGCCAAGAGAGAGAAAAACCCACTGATGGTGTCTAAATACAAAGGGTACTGCTATTGGAAATGATTAGTCATCGTTAGAGAGGCCAACTCATTTTAAATAGATTGCTTGACATAATACTTAAAGAAGATAAATAATAGAAAATTCTTGTGTCACCTTTCAAGACATGGGATTTGATATTCCAAATTTCTAGATATAGATGCCTTAGTTGACAGCAAAGAATGAAAAGGCATGAGAGAAAAGGCACATTGATATGTTACTGTGGAATTCTAGGGGATTGCTTAAATCAGTTATATAAAACAAAGTACACTGATGACGAGTTATTTCAAGGAGCATGACAGGCATTGTAAAATTTCCCAGTCTCTTTACACAATAGTCTGTCACCTGTTCACCCTGCAAATATAGGAAGCACCAGTTTAATTTTAGCACAATCACCAATTCCCAACTTTACTTCAAAGAAATGGTGAATATAGGCACCAATCATTCCCTGGTTTTAAATAGGGTAGTTTCCCCCACCCCTTCTTTTGACTTTTCAAAAGTGAGATTGTAGGCATCAAACATGTGCCAAGATTCTTTAGAGCTTCTGGTTTCATGTTTACATTGTTGTCTGACTTTTAAACACCCTTTATAGCCATGGGGTGATACCCAATCAGAGTCCCATAGTGCACAACTGACATCCAGGGCTGGACCTAGACACATCAAAGAAGCGTTTCATTTAAACATGTTGTAAACTTTGTATGAGAAATCAGGTTGGCAAAAACAGAACTCTACAGCACCATCTGGCGTCACAATGTTATAATGCATATGCAGCACATATAAAATGTGTTTTCTTTACCAATCAAGCTGAGTCCCAGGTCTTAAAACTGGGCATATCCTTCCTCTCTTTCCCTATCCCATTTCCTTCAAAATCTGCTCTGGAGGGTTGTGGGATCCTTTGTAGTAGAGGTGGGTACAAGAAGGAGGGAAAGAAGGGGAAGTCCTATAGTGGTGTTAGATCTTACCCATGGGGTGAATCCTGTGCAAGGTTAGTCTGCTGAAATCCCAAACAGATTAATTCTATACAGGAATGCTGCCTCACTTTGCATTCCTAAGCATGTACGTACATGGAAGTACGTCCCATTTAAACCAATCAGATTTTTTCTATTTTCAAGAAAATGAAAATAAATAAAAGTACATGTTGTTTTGTATGTGTACTTTTATTTTCCATTGTCTTAAAACAAAAAAAAAACTCACACACAAAAATCCTAAAATAGCAAAATATGTTGTTGCTGTTATACAAGTGTACATGCCACATAATCAAAAGTTTCTTAAGTGATGCACACCACAAAATCTTATAAAAGAGCATAAAGTTAATATATAAAATTCTCCCAGCAGCAATAGACCTTTTGATGATTAGTGTATTCATATTTACTCGTAATCTTTGTGTGATATGTTTGTGTCAGGGACCGTGCTGAGGAAGGCTGCACTGAGGAAGAATGGTAGGCGCCACACCCTCCCCCTGATCCTGATGCTGAATCTTCCCAGGAGCAGGAGGGCAGCATAGTTTGGAACAGTGGTTTCCAGAGGGGCAGAGTTCAGAAGGCAGAAGCTGGGAAATACTGGATGGGGAACAGCTAGGAAAAGAAACACTAGAAGAGAGAGAGTTAACAGATTCACAGTCTCTGGACAGCATTCACCCCCCTCCTCCAAAGACATGGAGAGCTCAGAAAGTGTTAGAACAGAAAGCGCAGAGGGTACAAACTCAGATTACAAGATGTAAGAGTGACGTAGATTAATAGGGACGGCTGGGGGGGAGTGACCCTTAATTGGGAGCACCGCCATTTCTAAGAGATGTGTTCTTTGTTCTTTCATTGTGATTATTAAAGAGTCTAACTGGTAAGATGTTCCTTTCGTTTGATCTTCTTATCTTCTGCCACGGGGGGAGGAAGTCAATTCCCTGAAGCCTGGCAATTTGTTTGCTCATAGTTCCGTTTTTTTCTTTTTACTCTATCCAATGTTTTTATTAGCTGTTCCGAAATATAAGGTGGAGTCCATTGTTCCACATTGGAATACAATGTGCACACAATCAAAGCTGCTTCTAAAGCAACATAGTCTCTGTTAATATATGTAGTAGGGGTCCTGGTCATAGTTGTCAAATTCTCCCTTTTTTTTAAAGGGAAATTCCCTTATGCTGAATAGGCTTCCTTGCGAGAAAAGGGAACACTTGACAGCTATGGCCCTGGTGCGTCTTTCTTTCTTTTTTTAAGGACTTGTTTCTTGGTCCCTCCATGCTTTGATCTGAGTATCTGAGTTGCTTCCCATGCTGAAATTAGGCTCAAAAGAAACATTCTATTGGAGCAAGTTTAATACATTGTGGTGTGTGCTTAGTTACATTATGTGCATGTGTTCAACACTTTCCCTGGTTTGCTAATATGCCCAGGTGTCCCAAAGGGTTGGTGAACCCTGTCTTAAAGTAATGTGAAAATATTGTATTGAAAGGATGTTGATCTGCATAAAAACGGGTGGGAGGACTGAGGTGTTCGGGCCCTCTGAAGTCCCACCCACCACCTTCTCACACGCACAGATTCACACCCTTTGTTGCAAGACCAAACTATGTTCACTTTGTGGAGCCGCCTGAGAACTTTCCACTAGAAGCTTCACATGAAAGCAGAGTGCGACCTTCCAGGGCACTGCAAGAGGATGGTTAAACTAAGTCATTTTGTATGTCATAGTTGCAATGGTTCTTGGGATGTGAAAAATGAAGCTAAGATTAGAATGACAGTTTGAATCATTCATAGCACATGAGGCTCGTGTTTTGCATAGGGAGTGTCCTGTGTTTGATCCCTGGCATCTCCTATTGCGTTTATTTATTTATTAAATCTATATTCTGCCCTGCATCAAAAGATCGCAGGGTGGGCTTGCAACATAGAACATAAGTGCCAATACATAACACACTATCTATACAATCACCTTGGGAGATATTCATCCTGCAAGTCCACTTTGCCTATTTCTGTGCTGTGGCAGCCAGTTAACACAGTCCTGTGTACCAAACTGAATCGAATCGAATGCAGCTTTGTTGCTCCAATCAGGCCATAAGCCTACACACACAATAAAGCAACCATAATGCAATATCCAAATTAGTACATACATGCTACAATGCCATAATAAGATCTAATTGTAAAGTAGTCCATTACAGTGATTCAGTGTCGTGTGTCAAATGTATTGAAATATACTCGGGAGTCACGTAGTGATTTCATGCTCTTTATTGCAGATGGTAAAACAGTGAGTGAATTCCCCACCCCCAAACCTCAGGCTTTATATACATTATTTACACAATAGGTTCCATCTGATTGGCTGATTCTGCTTCCCTCCTGGAGCCTGATTGGGCTGCTCCTGCAGGCCAATCACTTGTTGCATTCTAGGATTCTACCTGCCTGTTGTTCTAGGATCCAAGCTTAGCACATAACACCCCGCCCCTCTAAGTTCCCATTGCGGCCGGACGGTTAGCATTCGTAAGTCGAGGTATGCCCATCGCCTACATATGCGTTTTGGTCTGGGGTGTCCCTCGGTAGCTCTTGTTCTGGCTCTTGTTCCTGGGTTGCTGGCAGCGATGGGGCCATTTGGTCAATCTGCTCGTGGTTCTTGTGGCCACTCGGGCTCGAGGGTCACCTCTGGGCTTCCTAGTTCTGCCTCCCTTACATAGCTGCCAAGTTATCCCTTTTTTTAAGGGATTTTCCATTATGCTGAATAGGCTTCCTCGCAAGAAAAGGGAAAACTTGGCAGCTATGCTCCCTTACCCGCTCCTCATGCTCTACTGACCTCACCTCCCCGCTGTCCCCTACAACTTTTGCTTCCCCTACAGCCAATTTGACAAATTTTGCTGTCCCATATGAGGTGTAATAATCAGTGCCAGTCAACAGGAATAGTGTTAAATTTTGAAAAAGAATTTTTACTGATTTCTGCAGTAAAGGGATTAATATATCAGTTCCTCAAATCTGACTACAAGGGGCAGTAAAAAAAAAGTGTACCGTGGCCTCTGCTTTCAGCCATCTAGCTGGACAATATTTAGCCATATTTAGCCATATTTGGTACCTTGGTTCTCGAATGGCTTAGTTGTCAAACAAATTGGCTCCCAAATGCCGCAAACCTGGAAGTAAGTGTTTTGGTTTGCTAATGTTTTTCGGAAGCCGAATGTCCAACGCAGCTTCTGCTTGACTGCAGGAAGCTCCTGCAGCCAATCAGAAGCCGCGCCTTGGTTTTCGAACAGTTTCCGGAGTCAAATGGACTCCTAGAATGGATTAAGTTCAAGAACCAAATTACCACTGTGCTGAGAGCCCCACAACATCCCTTCACCTTCATCAGGCAACAGGATTGGGAAATACCTTTGCCTGAGATATTGGAGAGCAACTGCCTGGCAGACCAGGCTATATTGGGTGAAGCAAATCAACTGCAGATTTGTTTGATCTGTAGTTCCTGTGACTCCTGGGCAGAAGCGGCTCACGGGGTGGGGAAGAGCTGCTATGTTAGCTTCCTGGCAGGTGGGTTGTTGTTGCTTACCAGGAGAAAAAAGGGAAAGAGCCAGGGGATGAGGAGGACAGCATGGCGCAAACACATGAGCAGGTGCCTCAGATTGGCTCTGTTGTTGTTTGCACCATGCTGACTTCCCCGCCATCTCATCCTTCCCCTCTTCTTTCTGGTAAGCAACAGTGACAACACCTGCCGGGAAGTTTGTGCAGTGGCTCCTCTCCACTCAATAAACTGCTTCTGCCTCTGGGTTCCTTAACATTCGGTAATGGTGAGAAAGCTTTCCTATGAGATAATTTGCGCACCACTCTTCACTTTCCATTTAGCACCTACCCACCCACACTCTTTTAGGTCACTAACAAACTCAGTCTTTTGGTTATAATTTGTGTATATGCCCTCAGAGTCCTTTGCGAGCAGTTAGGCTTCCTTGTGTCAGGAGATTCACGTTACTGTCAGGCTTGAACTTGGATTGGCAGGCATTGACACAGGAGAAGAAAGAAACAGAAGGAGGTAGAATGGTAGAACCTGGATTGGAGGAGAGGGGGGACACTTTGGAAGGGGGGGCGGGGAGGCTGGCTCTCCTCTCTGACCTTCCTGTGGAGCAGACAGCCTCAGAGAAGGAGCGGGTATGGGGGTTGATCAGCCAATGGGGGAACATGAAGGTGGCAGAGACTGAAATGGAGTCTGAATAGGAGGGTGCAGCCTTGTCTCCTGGAACCAGACGCTTCCTTCACAGATAGGAGCAGACCCACCTGCCCTGACAGAGTGCGCTTGAAAGCTTTACATTCTCACAATGCATGAGAGTTTCACGGGTGATCACACCACACTTCGTCTTTAAAAGCTGGTGGGAGAGGAGATTTTGGGGGACAGCTTTGTCTCTTTTGCCCAGTTCTGAACTTCTTGTCCTGTTGAATTGTGCTTCCTGAGCACTGTCTGCTCCTGAGCCTGTACCATTACCATAGCTGCCAAGTTTTCCCTTTTCTCGCGAGGAAGCCTATTCAGCATAAGGGAAAATCCCTGTAAAAAGGGATAACTTGGCAGCTATGACCATTACTTGCCTGAGTAAATATCTCTTACTTATAAATAAGAGTCTCTGCTTGCATGTGTTGGGCAGGAACCAGGACACCTTGACAGATTATTAGGGCTTTTTTGGCAGATGATGGGAAAGGAATGACCCAAAACCAGCCATTTAAAAAAATGTTGCATTGCCTCCAGTCACCTTGATTTTAATTCAATTATTACATAGTTCATCTGCCCCAGCTGCAACAGAACATGTCTCTCCTGTATCAACCTCTATAGCCACAGCAGGTGCTGTAACCTCCCAACAGTTTGACTTCACCCTCAAAGGCTCCATTGTCTCCCAAGACAGATGGATATCAACCAGAACAGAGTTCTAAGTATAGATGTAATGTGATGCTAGGCACATATTTCCATTGCATGAGCTTTTCCCGAATACAGCATCATGCTTATTGTATGCTTTTGTTCTGTGAATCACCCTGAGATCTTATGATGAAAGGTGGTGTATAAAGTTTAAAATAAAATAAATATATCATTGGGTATTTCCTGTGCTCACAGTAGAAAATAATGACATACAGATGGTATTATTTTTTTCATTCTGGAAAATGTTTTTGAAAAAAAAATAAAAGAGAGAAAGAAGATATATTATCTAACATTTTCCTCCCAGATTTCTGTTTCACCAAGTACACAGCAGTTGTCAATTTGAATTCCAAGTATGCCAACAAGCAAAGCTTAGGAATTAAAACTGAAACTGCCCTGTCATGATCTGCAGAAAACAGTAACATGCTTCCTATGCATCATACCAACACATATTATTCCTAAAGAGCATACAGAGGGATGTGGGTGTATTAAAAAATGCTTTAGGATACAAAGAGGCAGGGGTGCCCCGTCCCACATAACTGATCACAATACATGGCTCATGCGCACCATTGGAATGGCAACGCCCATCAACCAGGGGGGGATACAGGAGAGTTAGACTAGGGGGGGGGGGACCGTGGAGAAATGTTGCTAGTTGCTAGTTGCTTTGGCACCCGGGGCGTCAAAGAGGAGGCACCCCCGGGGGCGGGGTGCTGCTCTGCAGCATCGTGACATCACTACGCGTGACGCCCCTCGCTGGCATGCCTCTCACCTCCGTCCAGGGAGAGAGCACGCCGCAGCAGGAAGGGAGTGCGCGCGTGTTGGCTGAGCAAGCCCTGCAGCACCTAGCTTTCACTGGGCGGATGCCAGGGACCGGCTTGCTCCCTCGGCCGGTGCATGCTCTCCCTTCCTGCTGTGGTGCATGCTCTCCCTGGACGGAGTCAAGGGGTGAGCCAGCGAGGGGCGTCACACCACCCACAAGCGTGACGCCACCTTGCATGAGTTTTGGGGCACGCCGTGTGCTTTGGGGGTGGGGTGGGCAGCCGTGATGGCGCCCCTGGGATCGTGCCGCTCGGGGCGGCCCGCCCCCACCACCCCTATCTTCCTATGCCCCTGGCCCCACAGCCCCAATCTGATAAACACATGTCTACATATCTGGTGGGGCATTTTGATCCATATCTTGTCTGGTTGCTTCCTAAACAAATGTAGTATTATGAGAGAATTCTTCCACCAGACCAAAAATGCTGAATGACACAAAAGAACTGGGAGTTTTAAAAAACCATGATGCAAGAGAAAAAGTTGCACGTCAGATCAGCATTCTGCGAATACGAAACTAACATGAAACTGCGGCAATCTCACACGAGGCTAGTTTGATTAATGCTTTCTCTTTCATGAAAACCAGAGCTAGAAATTGTCGCTAATAATATGTTTTTTAATCCAACCACAAAGCAGGAGATAAACAAATGCATAGATTGTGTTATACTAGAAAAATGGAAATGCAAACATGCTGTGTTGGAGGAAATTGTTTTGAGTGTTCAGTTCTCACCTTTTGGTCCCATGCGTTCAGACATATATATCCAGACCTGAGCAGAATGCTTAAGGTTATTATAAACCTTTCTGCTTCTGAGAAACTTCAATGACCTACAAATGTATACAATGGCCTACAGATGTTTATAGGAAGGCACTGTCTCAAATAGCTACCGATAGGTGCTGGAGATGTAATGCTGGAAATGCCTTGTTCAGACATATGAGACAAGGACATGTGCAGTAAATATATTCTTTTTGGTCTCACATTGTTGACATATCAATTTTATATTGGTTAAAACCCTTGATATTTGCAGGTGTTCATGTATTTTAAAACCATATTCCAAAGGGGATTAAAGGCTGGACAACAAAAGTGGACTTTGTGAGCTATTACGGTGGCTAAAAGATATTTATTTATTTATTTATTTATTTATTTATTTATTTATTTCTACAAGGAGAAATACCCACTGACTATTACACAATGGTCTAATGAACTCACTGCCCTGGCTGCATCCAACATATTTCACATACCGGTATATGTCAATTCTGCATGGATACCTATTTTGGTATCTGCCAGGCTTATATCAATTTATATGATTCATTTAAGATTCATGAACTTATGGTCATTGTATCTGCAATGTGAATTGATCATTGTTTACAGTAGTATTAACTGTATATTGTCTTTCTTTCTTTCTTTCTTTCTTTCTTTCTTTCTTTCTTTCTTTCTTTCTTCTATCTATCTATCTATCTATCTATCTATCATCTATCATCTATCTATCTTTTTTTTTCTTTAATTTCATTTCCCCCTTTTCTTCTACTTTACTTGTTAAATTTACAAATAAGAAAAAATTTTTTTAAAAAAATCATTCAAATAAGAGGCAGCTTTTGGAGTATTCTAATCATCACCAGTCTTTCAACAGTATTTATTTTATGTCAGCACTGTTGATTGACCACAGTGGTGCCTTCCAAAGCACTTCAGCAAGCCAGCTATGTCACAGACCAGAAAACTGTCACACAAGGCAGTACAGTATGTACAAAGGAAAACATTTATTTGCATCAGCCCTCAGCTATTGCAATATATTTCCAGAGTACATCAAACATAAAAATGCAATTGAACACATAAAATTGCCAGATAAAAAATTACAGTGGTACCTCAGGTTACAGGTGCTTCAGGTTACAGACACTTCAGGTTACAGACTCTGCTAACCCAGAAATAGTACCTTGGGTTAAGAACCTTGCTTCAAGATGTGGTGGCGCAGCGGCAGCGGGAGGCCCCATTAGCTAAAGTGGTACCTCAGGTTAAGAACAGTTTCAGGTTAAGAACAGACCTTCAGAATGAATTAAGTTCTTAACCCGAGGTACCACTGTATACAAGTTGAGATTCAGAGAGCACCATAGTGTCCTTTATTTTGATGCCAGCTGTTACCGGTAGTGATTTTGCAGCATATGAATTTCCAAAGAGTTTCCAAACTGTGTAGAATAGCTGTTGGGAAAGACTTGGTGAATCGCTTTGAGATCTGCCATTCTCACTGTGTCCAGTATCACATCTCTGCCACACCTACTTTGATATGCATAACCCATAAAAGAGGATAGGTATAATAATTCAACACATTCCGTTAAAGCAAAAATAACGATGGAGAGAAAGAAGTGTGGGACAGTAGCCAGGATAAAAACATTGCACAATGTTTATCAAAATTACTATTTATATCCATTCAGAGATAATGTGAAAAAATTCAATTCACTTTTGTTTTCATATTGGGCAAGACTCCAGCAAATATATACTTATTGGGCTTATACGGGAGGAGGATGAATCTGCAATGTAGCCGAAGCAAAATTCTAAGTACGTTGGTACTTGGTCAGTAAATTATTATTCTATTCTATTCTATTCTGTTCTAAATATAGAAAACTGCTTCCTCCCCTCCCCCCCCATCTAGCCCAGCGTTGTCCACTCTGAGTGGCAGAAGTCTTCCATCACATATTACATGGTCTTTTAAACTTGGTGTAGAACCTGGAATCTTCTGCATGCAAAACAGATGTTCTACCTATGGTCCGTCCACCATAATGGAAAGATTAGTGCACATTTTTTGATTTATGAAGTACTGACTTACTCTCCCCTGCAGCCTCTGGCCCAGTGGTGGCGAACCTATGGCATGCGTGCCAGAGAGGGCACTCGGAGTCCTCTCAGTGGGCATGCGTGCCATCGCCCCAGCAGGGGGTGGGGGAGGAGGAGGAGAGGGGGCTCTCATGCGCCGTCCAAGCCTGCGGCACCAGGGCCTGGCGTGCATTGAGGGGCTGAGCAGGCATTGACTTTTGATGCACCAGGGCCTCCTGCCAGTCTGTTTTTCCTACTCGGGAGTAAGTTGCCTTGAGTTCAGCAGGGCTTAACTCCCAGGTCAGTAAGCATATAAAGATGGCAACCTAAGAAGGGGCTGCTGGGTTTACATGTTCGCTGGACTTTCCTGCGGAAGCCAACAGAGAAATTCATTCCGTGGAGACTGCAATCAAAGGGCAGCTGAAGAAATGGCGAATATTATTTATACCCCACCCATCTGACTGGGTTTGTTGGTTGGTTTGTTTATATTTGTATGTGCGCACGCAGACAATCATTATTATCTCATATTAAAAATTGGGAGAGGGTGGCTCTTTGTACAGCCCTCTAGTGTACACTAGTGGCCAGAATTGTGGAACCGTCTGGAAAAAATGTATTTCTGAGGTTTGATGGCTCATAACACCACTTTGTTTTGGAGTAATACTAGTGCTTTTTTTCAGGGGGACGCATACCCCTAAACATTTTGTGAATTTAACAGGGGGGCGGGCGGGGGGCGGAATTCATTGTATTTATATTTCCCAATTTGAACTGTATTTATTTTTCCCTGGGGGTGATTTTCTTGAGTCAAAATGAGAGTACCCCTAAACAGTTTTTTTTAGACAAAAAACACTGAGTTATACCATAAAATTATATATCAACGAAAAGATCATTTAATGAAGGATTACAACAGCAGTCATAAAGAAGAAACGCGAAACACACAGAAAAACTGAGATATACAGGTTAAATTGCCATGTTGGCACTTTGGGATAAATAAGTGGGTTTTGGGTTGCAGTTTGGGCACTCGGTCTCTAGAAGGTTTGCCATCACTACTCTGGCCCATAGTTTATCAAAGCCCTGGGAATGAAACATGGCCAATTGTACTTTTAAGAATATGAATAGAATTTAGGTATCGTTTATAACTATCTCATTTTAAAATGTTGGGACAAAAAAATAGAAAATGCTAGTGCAGGTGTATATGAAAAAGAAACCCAGTCATTATAGCAATAAAGATTCCATATTTGCTGATTTAACAGCACATATTTTAAATCTTAAAATATCAAATCTTAAAATCCAGTCTGAATAATTACTAATGCCATTATAACTGCCATTAATAAAGCAAAATATGCGAGAAAGCTTCCCTCTAGACCAGTCGTACATATCATACTCCGAGACTGAAGGGCTTGTCCATCATGCAGCAGAGTTTAGGCATGCTTAAGACCAGTGAAATCAATAGGTTTAAGTGGCAGAAATTTCACATTATGGCCCATGGCTGTTTCAGAGTTTTATTGATTATATCAATTAGCACCTTGAATTGTAAGCAATGGGAAACCAGCATAAATATTAGAACTGGTGAAGTGAGGTGATGGCAGTAGTAGTAACAGCGCCCCTCTTGCCACTATGGTCTGCTTTCCTGGTTTATATGAGTGTGCAGACTGAATCGCTTTTCCCCTACCCATGTAATTTCCCACCCCTTTTATTTCTTCATTACACAATAGTCCACCACTGCAAGTATATAAAATGCACAATTCCCTCCAGAGACTTTAAAAAGACCACTTTAAGATGGAATATGATAGAGAAGCAGTTTTAATGACACATTCTGAGAGGCAATCCAGTTACCCCAGTATAATGCTGTATGTGCTGACATAAAAAAAAAAGAATCTGGGAAAGAGAGAGAAGCAAAAGAGAACATGTGCTATAAGCAAATCAAAGCAAATCCATGCTGAAATATTACTGGAATCAACCACCAAAAAAAAAAAATCAGATTCTACAAATGTAAATTTCTTCTCCCACCCTCTGCAGAAAAGGTTAGAACACACACATTTCATGGAAGAATGTAAGAATTGCCTTACTAAATAAAGCTCAGCAGTGACCAGCCAGTGGCCTCTGGAAGCTCACAAGCATGACAGCAAGGTGGTGGTCATCCCTTCTTGGTTGTCTCCAGCATCTACTATGCTAGGTGCATCTGGCTCTAGATATTACAGAGGTCCCATCTAGCTATCACACCTCAAATCTATTGACAGATGTTGACACACTTATGCAAAAACTGTCTGCAAAGCACAATTATAGTCTCCCATTCACTTCAGGAGCACTTTGTACTTGCCTGTGGCATTTGTTCCAAACATAACATTTGAAAGGATGCCAGTGGGAGTTTCTCTTAGCCGTCCAAAGTACATATTGACAGCAGAACAGTGCTGTGTTCCCAAAGTCCTGTGTTATAATATTATAAATCTCAGTACATTTAGGATTGCAGCTCCTAAGTCCTACTGAACTACACTGGACCAGCTTCTAAGCAAACATACGTAGGATTGTACTGCCTGCACTGTGAGTTTGCAAGGGCCTGGAACAGGGTGTGCATTCCGAGGTGAGGGTGCTTGAAAGGTGTGGCTGGGAGGGAGATAGAGTCAGGAGGACTCACAGATAATCAAGCATGCAAGTGGTTTGGGTGGGGGGAGAAGAAGACATGGCTGGAGGAGGGTGGGTCAGACGGAGACTTACAGATACATGCATTATGTTGCTTGCACTAACCACCTTCCCACCTGTGGTATCAGGTGCGCTGACCCCAGTGGGGGGCGCGTGTTTTGGGGCGGGGCGCACCGTGCGCAGTGACGTACCAGCGCATTTTGGGGCGGGGGCGCCATGCACAGTGGCGGGGTGTGCGGGGCGGGGCGGGGTAGGCAGCGGCGATGGCGCCCCTGGGATTGCGTCACTTGGGGCGTGCAGCCCCCACCGCCCCTATCTTCCTACGCCCCTGGCTATGCCCAATGGACTGCTGTTGTTGTTACTGAATGCTAGGCTGGTTCATAATAAGACCATGCTTATCCATGATCTTATCGTGAATAGGCTGATCTAGTCTGTATAATGAACAGGCTGATCTAGTCTGTATAATTGAGATGGGTGGGGGGTGTCCCTAACCTGACATAGTTTTGCCCACCTGGGCACTCTGCACAGCTTCAGTTCTGACCAGAGGGTTGGGGAGTGGGAGGCATTTGCCATGATTCATAGAAGTTAACTGCCCTTTACAGTACAGTACTAGGAAACCTCTCTGCGGAGGAGCTGCACTGCATCCGGTGTGGGGTCATTGTCAAAGCAGGAGTCGGGAGCAGGTTAGCAATAACTCAAAGAGTGTCTGTGAAGTTAACTGGTGAGCACAGCAACTGTACCCAGCAGGTCTTGCCCCAATGAGGCAGTTGCGAGGACTGAAGGTCCCCTCCTTCCCACTGCTCTCTAAGACTTCTCCGCCTTCAGGTCCTTCCCAAGCAATCTAAGGCTCCTTCGACTTGTCTTTCTTTGTCCAGGGAGGAGGGGAGCTGGTCACAGCAAGAGGGGGGCACTCCCTGGCTTCTTCTGACTCTGGATGGCTCTATGCCACAGCCTCTTCCTGCTCACTAAACCCTGTTACCTCTTCAGCTTCCAGCACCTCCTCCTTCTGGTCTGCTCCCTCTTCTCCTTCTGACCACTCATTGTCATCCCATCACCAATCCCTTGGTCTGAGTCTTCTTCCCTTGGGGGTTCCCCAGCTGGTGCCTCCCACTACTCATCTGCATCCAGCCAGTCCATGACAATCATGGAGGCAGGCTGGGAATACTCTTGGTGTACCACCTACCTTTCTGCTCAACAGCCTCCCTTACTGAGCTGGTCTCCAGACTGCCTCCAGTGTGGTTTTGGAAGAACCACCCAGGTCTCTTGTCCTGAGTGACTTCAGCTTGCGTGCTGCGAATGCCTCAATGCCAGCCCAAGATTTCATGGCCTCCGTGGCAGCCATGGGACTGTCTCATACCATATGGTTATCTGGCCAATGCACAAAGCAGGTGTACCCTTGATCTAGTCTTTGCTCCCAGTAGAGAGGGGGGTGGTCTGGATAGAGTGGAGTGCCTTACCATGTTGTGGTGAGACCTCTTCCAGGTGAAGTTTGGACTTTTGGTGGCAGTCTTACCTTGTAGCAGTGGGGCACCAATTCAGATGGTCCACCCCCAGAGACCAGTGGAACCTCGTAGGTTCCTCAGTGTTGAACAGGGATAATCTGGTCATGGTGAAAACAGCCCATAGCAGAACTATGCAGTGCTCAAACAATACAGAAAAACAGATTTTTTTTAAGAAAAGTGCAAAAAAATTAAAAAAAATATTTTAAAAATTTAAAATAATATTTGCAGTTGAAATAGGTGATATATTAAATCCATGGGGATTTTAGCTGCATCTCTTTAGCAAACATGAAATGAACAGGATATATTGTTTTACAATTAATCTCTTGTGTTATTTTTGTCTGGTTAATCCTTATTTGCATTGAGATGTATATGGGGATTTTACATAGTTGGGGAAAACCTTTACGCTTTTCAGAGATGTGTTTTAAAAATCTGAAATTGATTTGCCTACCAGTTGTGGCAGTTTAACAGGAAAAAAACAACAATTTAATTGGGTTTTCAGATATTTAAATAATGAAAGGTCATTTTCTCCCTTACAATAAGGACATTTACCTAAAATTTAGGAACTAAAGGAACAAAATACCATGATAAATGAGAAAAGCACGTTTTTGTCTTTCCATCATACTGTAATTAACAATCTTTCCCTTGATGGGAAGAGGTTGACCTTTTGGTTAATATGCGAAATGAGGAAGGAAGCTGCTTTTTGGATGGTATAAATTAGGAGCCAATCAAGGTGATGGGCATTCAGATCTGGCTTTTTGCCTCTTGCAAAATTGAGCTGAGCCACAAAGGAAATCTGTGAAGCCATGAACTCTCTCAGAGCCTTTACTCTTCTGTCCCTGGTGCTCAGCCTCGAGAATGCACAGGGCCACCTCTCTGAAAGCAGCTGTAAGCGTTTTGCAGACATCCTGCCTCACAAACTCCGAGAGTTGCGGGTCACGTTTCATGAGATTAGAGATTATTTTGTGAGTATGACGATCCTTTCCTCCTCTAGCAGCTTCTATTGCATCCAGGTTTTAGGAAGAGTGAAGGAGGAAAAAGGCTTTGCTTCTTTTTGTACAGCAATTAAAAACACTTAACCTAGCTTACTGTGCTATTTGTTTTTCCATGTTTTGATTTTTTTATATTAAAAAGTGTTTTCAGTTAACATGTTTTAAGCAGCTTAAAAAAATATTGTATTGTTTCATTATTTTGCTGTTTGCCATCCTTGGCACTTTTGGGAAGAAAGGTGAGATAGACATTTAATAAAATAAATACTTTGCTGATAAGTACAAGAGATACATTGTATGGGACACAAACCACCAAGAAGTTCTCAAGCCCCAACAAAATGAATGGGTTTCAGTGAATTTTCTGGTGGATTATGCCTTCCATTTCAAATGCTGTCTAAGAAAATTATGTGAACAGTTGTGATTGAAACTGACAAGAATAACTTTTAAGGTTAACTCATTTTCTGATTTCGGGAAGGGGAGAAAGAAAGCTTGTTAGGAACCAAAATGTTTCTGAGGGGATTTGAGTAACGTTTATGTTATTCTATGTGAATGTTCAGATATTTGGAGAAAGTTGATATGCATGTGTGAAGGACAACAATAACAGATGAAATGTATGAATAGCTGAAACTCTATATCCATTGCCCCATTTTTTAAGACATGCATGAGAAAAGGCTGGTGGTTACATTTAAGTGTATGTTGTTTTCACTGGTGTATGTCTGAGCTTTTAGATAGCCATATATTTGAAATCTGAATTTAATCTTTCACAAAAGTTTAGGCATATACAAAGTTTAGGCACATACTATATACTGTAATGTATACATATCCTGTGCAGTTAAAAGCTTGCTGTAACAATATTTGTCATAGCTTTTATCTACCAGTGGATGCAGTAGAGAGGAAAGACCCTCAGATGAGAAGTTGCATCAAATCTGAATGCTCACATGTAAAAGAGACTGGGCAATACTAGATGCTCTAAACTCTTTGCTGATAAACGGGGTCAAACTTATCTGAGTCTTCTTCATTGCATACTCTTACAGCAAGCCAGAGATGATGAGCTAGAGATCATGTTGTTAAAAGAGGATCTACTGGAAGATTTCAAGGTGAGATTTCAATTGTCTTCACGCTATTTGGAAATAAGTCCATGCTGATCTATTGGGTCATGGAAAGATGTTTCTTGGCAGAAATAAACAATGAGACCAATGTTTTAGATATCATGTCTGGCAGGAGGGTCTTTCTTATATCGTAAACCGTCCTGTGATCTTTGGATGAAGGGTTGTATAGAAATAACAACAACAACAACAACAACAACAACAACAACAACAACAATTCACAGTAATGTGAATCTGCCAATGTATGTGTGTTGAGAGCTAGAAGATGCTGTTTTGAAATGCATGTTATTATATGCATTTGTGTTCTAAGTCTGTACTGTTAAAATCCTTGTCTGGACCTCATCTTCCTTAACTCCCACTTTCCATTTCCACATACTTACTTGTGAGGAACTTGTAGGGGAAATTGCAACAGTGCCAACCCTATAACAGTCAGCATTACTGTATAATATTTAGGTTGTTAGAAGCCTGACTAAGAAAAGCAGTATTCAGTGTACCTTTGCCTGAAAAACCAGTTCTGAACAAAATATCCCAAGAAGTCATTCCCTTTAAAAAAAAGTGTTGAGGTTACATGGGGCTTTGTTCAGTTAATGCATAGTATGTTCCAATGAACAGACAGTAGAAACCAGAAATATCTACTAGGACTGGCCAAAGTCCAGCATAACTCAAGGGAGTCATTCTCTCACTTATAGCAGCACTTCTTCTTTTGATCTTAAAGAGCAGGGGAATTCAGGGCTCTTGTCACTGGGAATAATCAAGTAATCAGGAGCTAAGTGAGGCTTTCTCTATGTTGTTATATTTTTAGGGATAATAGGAGTTTTAATGATGTTATAGTTAATGTATCAATAAGGTTTTTTTATTGCCATGCGCTACGATGGAGCAATGGAAAGATGTTATAGAAAATTTACTTAAATAAATAAGTTGGCAATCTATGGAGTCACAATTTTTATTTGTATTATTATTTTATTATTATTTTGCATCAGTTTCCAAGTATGTAATGTGTGTGTTTGGGGAGGGTTTATCTTGGCTTATCAAGTAGCACAAGGAAACTCTGAAGTAAGAAAACATTGTTTACAGAGACAGAATTGTCATATGTGTACATCGTAATCCATGGAACAAAAGTCATAATGAGCCATCCTATTTCTGAAATGCCTTATTCAGGCGCTCTTACCATTATTATTGTCTCCTCTACCTTTAGGGATACTTGGGCTGTCAGTCAGTGGCAGAAATGATACAGTTTTATCTGGAAGTTGTTTTGCCCAACGTAACCACAGGCAGCGCCATTCAGCGGACTGTAGACTTTCTTGGAAATAGGCTGCTGGATCTGAGACAGACAATCAAGCGCTGTGTAAGTCAGACCCTGTTTCCTTTCCTAGGCCACCTGCCATGCTCCCAAGCAAAACTGCCGTTTCCTGCCTCTGTGGAACCGTTCAAGAGGAGTAAAAGATGGTATCCAATGGTGCTTAGACCCTAGAAACAAACAGCATGTTCATTATGCAAAGTTAGTGCTAGGGCCGTCTTAAGCATATTGGGCCCCCTGGCGCCGTGGTGCGAAGATCGTTCCGGCGCTCCCCCACCCCATTTCTCACCGCGGCTGTCTGGCAGGCGCAGTGACGCTGCAGCGGGCGCAGCCGCACGGCGCCCCCCTGGCAGCCCGGCACCCTGGCGCCCTGTGCCACCCAGCCTTGTCTTAGAGCCGGCCCTGGTTAGTGCTCTACAAAATGGGACTGCATTCTAAAGTGTAATATATTATTTTGAAAGAGAAGAGAATAGTTTCTACTTCTATTTGTAAATGCAAAAAGTCATTCAGGGCACGTCAGATACTGGAAATCCAGCACAGCCTGTCCTCTAGATTTAAAGTTTCACTATGCATGACTTGCACCGTTTCAAACAGATCTTCACAACCTTCAGGTCTAGAAGCTAGCTTTAAAACAAAATTAAATTCAAGATTCTTTCTGTACTCAGTTCTGCACCCAGTAACAATTTCTGCACACAACTGCAGGATGCACGTGGTCTTTGACATATCTGTATTCATTAAGAAGTACAGTGTTGTAGTTCCTTCAGGAATAAGGTTACCTTCTCTATAATGGTGGCTTCATATTAATAAAGCACAGAGATAGCGGATTATTATGTATGGGACTGCACAAACTGACTATTTTATCAATCAGCCTATGGATAAGTATATAAGTTAAATGCTGATGTCTTCCTTCATAAACCTTACGTAAAATTCTTACCTAATAGCTGCTGCTTCTACAAAGGCACAACTACAGATGACAGAGCTATTCAGTGCCACATCCTAACATTACTTTGCTGTGGTGTCCTCACTGTGTCATCTGGTCACAGTATGACTCAGAAAACAAGCATGCAAGGCCACAAGGAAACCCTCTGTGCTTAGCAGAGTTGCAAGAGGAAACTCTCCTCTCAAAGCTCTTCTCTAGGACTAAGGGATATTTGTGAACTTACTCATCAGAGTTGGGCTGGACCTTTGCCAAGTATAGAGCTGTAGGGAAAGACATTTGCACTGAAACAAAGCAGAAGTTACCCTCCTCCCTCTCTGATTTTATGCTCCGTGGTGCTTGGTTTTGGATTGTGGTGCACATCCGCACCAGGCCAAAGACCTGCTAGTATCCAGCTTGTTCCGTGTTGCCTGGATGAGCATCACCAGTGGAACACATCTGTATCCCTTGCATAGTCAGCAGCTGATTGCATGGGTGGGTTTTCTTTGCACTGATGGCTCTTCCTTGCTGAATCAGGTCAATGCACAGTAGAGCTCTTAGAATTTTCAAGGATAACCAGAAGAAAGCCACTGAATTCACGATTCCTCTGCTTCCTCTTTTCAGCATAGGTTCTTCATCTGTGAAAAGGAGAGCAAAACAATAACGAACATCAAACAAACCTATGAGAAGGTAGGTTCCTATAGCACATTGCCAAATACCCTTGTTTAGAGGCTTTGCACAGTACATCAAAGAGCCCAAACAATTAGTGTGTGAGAGTTATGCATCCTCTTGCCACTCTTCTGGATTAATACATACATACACTGTAGATTGGATCCTTCCAAATAGCTCAGTGGCTTGCCAGTTTAAAAACATTTAAAATCTGAGAAGCCCTGTCAAGTGGAGGTTAAGGAGAGGGAGCAAGCTCACTTCGTGGTGCAGGGAATGCAACTTTGTATTTGCACCAAGGCTTTTAGGTGTCCTTCTACCTAAATGGGCATGCAATGTATACCCTTGGGCAGGTTGCCACTGGCTACAATAAACACACATATAAACCAGTTGTAGGTGGTACTTAATGTTTTATTTTCCAACTCAATCAGCGAAGCTGATTCTACTGTCTGGAATGAGCATTCAGTTTCAAACAACTTTCTTTCATTTTCTTTACCATCCGAGTAATGTCCAATATGCTGTGTACTGTTACAAATGAGGACTTGCTTCCTATTATGTTAAGAATGCTGCTAAAAAGTGTCCTGAAGTCCAATTTGTAGTTTCAAAGCAGATTCCTTCTGTGACCTATATCCTACACTGATCCAATAATGTCTATAAAGAGGAATTGTGTAGGTTGCTTGATTGAGATAGATTCTTCTTACACTAGCAATTTGTGTTAATTTTCCCAAATGATGCACTCAGAAACCTTTAAATAACAGTGATTTTTCATCTATTACTCCATTTGTTCAAGTGGCATGTTTACTTAGTCTTTTGTTTCACTGGGGACCCTGTTTTAAAAACAATTCTTCTCCTTTGTTCCCTTCTTCAAGACGGAATGGAATAAAGGCAGGGAAATGAAGGCTAGACTTCACACAATGGTGCAGAGCTGTGCTGTCACAGGGAGGGCCTGGCAGTCTTGCTCTGCCAGGCCCATCGCCTTCCTTGTCCTATTCCCCATGCTTGCCTCTCCTTCTTGCAAAGTATCACTTCAATCATGGTCAACAGTGTTCAAAATTCTGCCACATGCCAAATCTTCAGAGTAGAATAAAGATGATGGGAAAATGCATGCATATTTATATTGCAATAACTATTATTCCTTCAGTTTGCAATTAATTATCCCTCCTCTTCCTTCCCAGCTGCAAGGCAAAGGCATCTATAAAGCAATGGGAGAGTTTGACATTTTCATTAACTACATTGAAGAATACCTGGCAATGAAGATGAAAAAATGAAACTGTTTTTTCCACTCAGGACAACTAACTTCTGTAACTGGAATATATTTTGCAAAGGTGTTACAAGAAATCAGTATTACACAATACTATATATTTTTAACTTAAATTTATTTATTAACACAGATACCTCAGCTTTTGTCAGTGTTTTATACATTTTTATAAAGGAAAAGTTATAACGTAATTTATTGACCTGGTTTTGCTTCTCCTTCTCCTTTTTACATAGCGTGCTTTTGTCCTTTTAGTTTTCTCTTAGCTCAGGAATGCTCCAAATTGTAGCATTCAAGGAAATGCTTTTTAGGAAGTGAGAAATTGTGAGAAGTAGATTCTAAATCTGTATTATGTTTCAGTCAGCATTTTGGATTTAAATGTGAGAACCATGATCCAAAGACTTCAATCAGGTTGCTAATTTCAGCAAGGGGACTGTCTGCTGGAACAAGATTAAGTACATCTGAGCATGCCAGTTTACATTTCAGGTCAGATGTTAACAACTGATAGTTTGAAAGTACAGCCACCAGGCTTCTAGCTCCAACCAGTCATTGGGAACACATCCCACCGGGGCTTAAAGACCCTTACCAGCTCTTGGTCCACATCAAAGCACAATTCAAAGTGTTGGTGCTTACCTTTAAAGCAAGGGTAGCTAACCTGTAGCTTTCCAGATGTTTTAGACTACAACTCCTACAGCATGCACAATAATTGGAGACGATGGGATTTTAAAGCGTTTGGAAGGGTACAGGTTGGCAGCCCCTACTTGCCCATGCACTGGGACCTATTTCGGAGTATCTCTTCAAGGTGCCCCAACATTTGAGGCAAGATGGGTGGCAACTGCAAAGAAAGGTTTCTTGGTTGAGAGCACCCAAGTTACAGAGTTCTCAGCCCAGGGAGGCTAATTCATCGCCTAGACTGTGTGGTTTTTTTTACTTCCAGAGATTGGGTGAAAACTTTTTAAATTATCTCAGGTTTTTTCATCACCGATATATTTTATTTCTGCTGAATTGCTTTTAATGCTGCCTCTGTTTTTAATAATTCATTGTTTTTCTTGGACTTTTCACAGTATTTTGATGGCAATGCCCTTCTGAATGTGATTTTTTCAAAAAAAATGCAGGATAGGGTGGGGAAGTTTGTAAATAAATAAATAGGTCAAACAAGGACAAACATGCACTGAAATATTTTAAAATTTAATATCATTGTTTTTTGCTCATGGAAAAATAATACCTGTCTCTGCGAGCACTAGTACATGACTTCTGGTACATTTTATTGCCTATGCTAGCAATGTATCAAATCACAATATGTTCGTGCATTGCTGTGGATCTGGGTTACAGTTGCCTTGACAAACGTGAGACTGTTACTGCCTCTGATTTTGCATTTGTTTTTTTTAAACAGGAACTAAAAAAAAATTTCTGCATCAGAATGATGATTTTTAACCTCAAAGTAGATGATTAAGCATGTTTGCCTTTTTGTTATGTAAGCTCCTAAGGAAATGTGAAAGCTCTCGTTTACGTCCAACACATTCTGATGTCATTAGGCACCCCATGACGAACAATAAAAATAAAGTAAAACAAAAAACAAAAAACCTCAGCTCCTGACACTTATTCATTAACTTGCTGTTATATGGAAAGGTTAGGAAGAATGAAACTTGGAATAAGAATATTAAAAGGTTGATTTTCCAATCTCATCTTCTGAGTCATTGTTCCTTCTGCTTGGGTTTGCTGGGATGTGATTCACTCAACTGGGCTCTCTGGCCTTCTTCCCCTTCTTTTTGCATTGCTATGTTAGCTAAGCTGTATCCTCCTTGCTGGCTACTCCATCCCACTCAGCACCTGGGGGGGGGGTCCTCAGGTTTTTCCAGATTTAATGTTGCTAACATCACCATGGCTTCCTGCAGTGTTGCAACTGCCACTTATGCGAGAGTTCGATTCTGGTGGTCCACAGAGAAAGGTGGTGCTGACCTTTAAAGCCCTAAATGGCTTCAGCCCTGTATACCTGAAGGAGCGTCTCCACCCCCATCGTCCAGCCCGGACATTGAGGTCCAGCTCCAAGGGCCTTCTGGCGGTTCCCTCATTGCAAGAGGTGAGGTTACAGGGAACCAGGCACAGGGCCTTTTCAGTAGTTGTGCCCACCCTCCCAGCAGGTGTCAAACAGCTAAACAGCTATGTAATTTTAAAAAGACATCTGAAGGCAGCCCTGTTCAGAGAAGATTTTAGTGTTTGATGTTTTGTTGTGTTTTTACTATTTTTGTTGTTGTTGTTGGGAGCCACCCAGAGTGGCTGTGGCAACCCAGTCATTATGGGTGGCATAATAAAGTCAGGAACCCCCAGAACTCCCCCCCCCAATGAGGCAGAGGGCTGCTTGCTAGGCTCTGGAAAGGAGGCACAAAGGCTCTGAGAGCATCCCAGCGCCATCCCAAAATCTGGGCATATATCCTGGTAGACTTGAATGGGAAATGTTTCAAGCAGCGAAAGCTTTGGAGTAAGTGTTTTATCTTTTCTTTCATTTCGTGTGACATAAATGAAGTTGTGCTGCTGAGCCCATGGGAGACTGCTAACGGTGACTTCCACAAAGACCTCCGTGATCAAGCAGGGTTAAAAGGGATTGGGCAGTCCTGGGCCCTAGTTGTTGTGGGCCTCGAAAATTAAAGCAAATCGGCAGCCAGTGAAAGGTTTTGTCCACTTGAGTTTAGTGCTGGTGATAGCCTGTTCTTATCAACTGTCTAGCACCGGATTTAAGGTGCTGTGGGCACTTTCCCTGCACAGGGTACCAAGTGGAAGGAGAATAAAACTAAGAAGATCCATAACTGAGAAAATCCATTTGGGGGTGCAAATTTTGACCGTCCTCCCCCTATATGAGTAGCCTCATATAGAATGCATTGCAATAATCAAGTCTTGAGGTTACCAATTCATTAATAACTAAATAAAACAAAGGCAGATCAAGTTGCCATATAACATCTTCCGCTAGCTTTAACTGAAACATGGAAAGCAGGAAAGGTTTTGGTTTTTTCCTTTCCTTCGAAAGTGAAAAATGAGAAAGCGCTATCCAAGCACACAGCAGGAAACTTCCCCACTTGAGGAGACGGAGGATGTAATGGGGTTTTCAGGAAACAGGTGTAATAAGCAAAAATCTGCCCTTATTCCCTTATGGGGTACACAAGAGCCCTTATTGGGTTCTCCATCGGTCGGAGAATATAACAGAGGCCAACCAGAGAAGTTTGAGAAGCAAAGCCTTTATTTTTGCTGTTGCAAAAGGGTCCCTCCCCTCACGCAGGAGAACAAGGAAGGAACCCAGAAGAAAAGAGAACCTCCACTTTTATCAGTTTTCCCATCACCAAGAAACACCCCCCAATACCTCATTCCTACATCACAGCTATGTAATCAATACCTCACAAAAAAGAAGGGTTCAAGGTAGAAATCTGAGCACTTTTGACACCTCCTAGTCCTCCTCTCACCCCTCCCAGGTGTGAATTCCTAACAGGCCCGGCCCTACGTGCAGGCTGGGTGGCGCAGGGCACCATGGCGCCGGCCCGCGAGGAGGGCGCCGCGAGCTGCGCCCACCCGCTGGCCGACCGGTCCGCTGCGCAGCTGCGCCTGCCCGCCCGCCCGCCTGCCGTGCAGCAGCGCCTGTTGCACCCGCGCTGCGCCCACCCGCCCACCGTGCTGGGAAACGGGGTGGGAGGGCGCCGGAATGGGGCGGGAGGGTGCCGAAGGGATCCGGCGGGCGCTTAAGACGGCGCTGATTCCTAAACACAAAGAAAAAATGACATTTTCGTAAGAGTTGATCACTGTCTTTTGTTCAGAGGAGTCTTCCATTGTGAATGAGATGGCTAGCAGTCTGGCACCATTGATGGGGAAATGTCCAGTTGGCAGAGCCTCCAGTTTACAGGATTATGGCTCCCAAGTTGCTAGTCATGTGGAAGTGTGTGTGTGTGTGTGTGATTTAGTGGGGTTGGGAAATTCCTACAGCAAGGTGGATATCACTTTAATTCTGGTCATTTTGGGAGAGTCAAAATGGTTTTCAGGCCTGTCTTCCTGTACTGTTTGCTTGGTACATTTATTATATATGTCTGACCTCAAAATTCTTATAACACAGGTAACCAGGAAAGCTGTGCAATGCAGACAACTGAAGAGATGGTTTGCAGAATGAAAAGACACACACTAATAGTCCTCGGCAACCTTAAAAGTAAGGGAAGCACCAAAAACACAGGCAACATATGCAAACAGAATTAGCAAGAAGAGAAGTCTGAATCACAAGAGTTTATTGTACAAGGGAATCTCCATGTAAATAGTGGTGGGTTAATCTTTAAAATAAAGCTCTCCACCCAAACTTCCCCAAGTTTGAAAATAAACTACAATGCAGAGAAAGTCATATTTTGTTCTTATTCATGAGGAACAACAGCATCAAAAATAACCCAGAAGAAATGAAGTATAAAAGTGAGGTATAGGTAACTTATATTATTACTGATAGCGCCTGTTGTGTGTCTGTTCTGGCTATTATTTTGAGACAAAGTTTTTTTAAAAAAAATACATGAAAAAGAGCATGTTTCTGGCACCTCTTTATCAGCATACAGAAATAGACAGTGCAGAAAGGAAACATTTTAAAATGCATTGCTAACAGTTACACATGTGACTCACAGCACCTACATCAAACTAAAAACAGAGTACCAAGTTTTAACTTCCTTGCCTTGCCTTATCATTTGCTTAAATCTGAAACTTGCCCACATAAGGTTTTCTGTTGCATGCTGTTTTTATCTTCACATTTTCACATAATTTAAATTTAGTTATTTGAATGATAGTAGATCCCTTTGCCACAACAGTGGCAGAATTCAGAAGATAGCCTAGTCCAGGCATGGCCAAACGTGGCCCCCCAGATGTACAATTCCCATCATCCCTGACCACTAGTCCTGTTAGCTAGGGATGATGGCAGTTGTAGTCCCAAAACATCTGGACGGCCATGTTTGGCCTTGCCTGCCCTAGTCCATGTGACCCTGCCATGCATCGAAGGCAAAAGTCTATGCATAATGGGGGAAAGCAAATTGAAAAATATGCCTCATTCAAATACATCTTCATTATTTTAAGATTAAGGAGGAGCAAGAGACCAACCCCCTCCCACCCTCAAAAATATGAAACAAATATAATTTTGAAGTTTTAATAAACATATTGCTTTAACATGAATTACGGAGGAAAGTCAATCACTTTTACTTCCCCCACAAAAGCCCCTAGAGGGGGTTCCATGCATGCAAATTATGTTGGCATCTGGTTCTGTTAAAAGGGGAAAGGTTTTCACTGTTTTTAGATTCCCCATAAGAGTGAATGGGGAACACAGAGCTTTTTACACAGAACAGACAGACAGAACCCAAATCATGAACAGAAGCTGAATGAACACAAATACAGATACAAAATGAAGGGCATGTGTGTATGTGTGTGTGTGTAGGCCAGGGGTCCCCAAACTAAGGCCCGGGGGCCGGATGCGGCCCAATTGCTTTCTAAATCCGGCCCGCGGACAGTCTGGGAATCAGCATGTTTTTACATGAGTAGAATGTGTCCTTTTATTTAAAATGTATCTCTGGGTTATTTGTGGGGCATAGGAATTCGTTCATATTTTTTTCCAAAATATAGTCCGCCTCCCCCCCCAATGTCTGAGGGACAGTGGACCGGCCCCCTGCTGAAAAAGTTTGCTGACCCCTGGTGTAGGCATAGTCGTTGTACCAGAATTTGTCACACATAAAATGCAAGCCAGTGTAATTAAAATAATTAAGGATATATATATATATATATATATATATATATATATATATATATATAATAAATGTTCATAAATGTACCAAGCATGTACATAAAAATATAAACCACATGTCTGGAGCAGCACAGTCCTGAAACCATTTTGACTCCCAAACTGACCAAATGTTTCTCTGCAAGGAGGGAGGGGGTGAGGGAACCTTCCCATTGTCTCAGGAATTAAGAAATTACCTTCTCAAAGGAATGGCCAGACTACCAGAAAAGGCAATCAGATAAGGCATTATCAGATAACCTGCCCGACAGGAAAAACAACAACATTCAAATTTCTGTGATATAGGTATGATGTATCTGGGGGGTGGTCTTGGGCTACACCCCTTCTGTGATCTATGTATGAGGTTTCTGGGAATGGTCTTGGACTCCAGGGTGGGCAATTAAAAATGTCTATATAAGGGCAGGCACACCTTTCTTCTGGGTCCTCCTCCGCTCTCCTGTGTGTGAGGGGAGCACCCTGTTGCAACAGCCTTAATAAAGATCAGGCTTACTAGCTGATTTGCTTCTCAATATTCTCTGGTTAGCCTCTGTTATTCTCTCCTATTGATGGAGAACCTACAAAGGACTCTATAAGGGCTCTTGTATACCCATAAGGGAATAAGTGCAGATTTTGTTTACAACACCAGCAACATAGCTGGATTCCCATTCATTATTTGGTTTCTCTGCTGCCTAAACTGTCCTTCAGATTTAGTTATAACACTGACAGCATGAGCATATTTCATTATCAGTACAGTGGTACCTCGGTTTATGAACACAATTGGTTCCGGAAGTCTGTTCATAAACTGAAGCGTTCATAAACTGAAGCAAACTTTCCCATTGAAAGTAATGGGAAGTGAATTAATCCATTCCAGATGGGTCCGTGGCGTTCGTAAACCCAAAATTCATAAACCGAGGTGTTCATAAACCGAGGTTCCACTGTACTCTAATCACCCTTTCAGTTAGTGTTAAGGTGAGTGGAATTTCCTGATTTTTAAAAATGCATTAGCAGCGTCCAGGGAGAATCAGCAAAATGACAACTTTTTGTGTCTGGATTTTTACTTCTTGGAATATGGCAACCCTACATTACTATGTATGAAATGGGGAATGAAATTCTACTTTGCTTATAATTATCTGTCTGCAGAATGAGTCCTTCTTTTACTGGACAAAATGTATCCATTGTTCCGGCACTTTATGGAGGAGTTCCTGCCTGGTTTATGGAAAGGGACTTCATGGGATTATGGCCCACCAATCCTGGCTGCAGTTTCCTTTTGCTAGGGAAATTGCTGGCTAATTACTCAGAATGGACAGTCTCCGGTGATCTCTCCTCCAAAAAAAACTCAAATTTGAGTAAGGCTGACCCTGGAGCTCCTCACTAGATGAGAAGATGGAGGGGAGCATAACAAGAATATTGCATTTATTTTCCAGAGGTGACTATGTGATCAAAAACTGGAAACAGGTTCGGAAAATATCCCATAGACACACACATTGGGGGGGGGGGGGAAACCACAACAACAGGATAAGGAGAAGAATAAAAACCCTACAGACAATCTCCAAGTCCTTGAGACAGATGGCATAGCTGATGGTAATGTCATATACTTCCTGTGCCTTTAATACAGAAAAGAGTCACAGGCAGAGACCGCAATATGGGGCCCAGAAGAGGGGATCTATCTATGACAAAAACTAACCATAGACAAAATCCAAACTTGCATAATTCTGGAGGCTGTACTTTTCGTGATTAACCCGTGAGCTAGGGTGACATCCAATGTGAATCACTATCACTTTGTCAGAGTTTAGGCTAGCTCTTTCTGGAAGGGCATCCTGGCAAGAAGGATAAAAGTATAGTAGTGTCAGTGTTACTCTAAACAGAAAAAAAATTAATAGACAACACAAACTGTGAATAAAGACAACTGGTGACTAACAGGAATCATGTGGGTGGGTGACCAGCACAAGAATCAGTGGGTTGTTGATGACAAAAGATGTTGATGACCCATCAAAGAGGAATATTGGGCCTGGGCAGACAGAGGTTGCTATGCTGATGGTGTATAATGCTTGAGGTGAGAGGAAAACAGTGTGTTTAGCAAGGTGTACATGGAAGAAGAAGGGAGAACAAAGATGGAGATCCATCTTGGGCAGGCTGGTTGAAGGCTGGCTGGGAGAGATGCCTTGCACTGCTGGGGGGACAAGCCTTAGCTGCCAAGTATCCCGTTTTTCGTGGGAAACCCCCGGATTTTAATCCGTTTCCCGCTATTCTCCCGAATGGAGAAAAATCCCGGAAATCCCCTAGATTTCCTACCTGCCAGGTAGCTTCCATTTGGGGTGCTGCTCTTCTCATGTGTGGGCACTGGAAATCGGGCAGAGTGGCACAGGAAGTCGCTTCCACGCATGCCCAGCAGCCATTTTTGTGGTGGCCACATGGCGGCGGCCGTCACCAAGATGGCCACTGCCATGCAGCCACCACCAAGATGGCCGTCATCATGCAGCCACCACCAAGATGGCCACCGGGCATGCATAGAAGCGACTTCCGGCGCCGCTCTGCCTGATTTCCGGTGCCCACACATGGGAAGAGCGGCCCCGGAAGTTGCTTCTATGCAACTTCCGGTGCTGCGCAGCTGCTGATCCCGCAATTTTCAGCGGGAGACTTGGCAGGTATGGGACAAGCCCTTCTTGAGATGACAATGCTGTAAGATCTCTGCTCCCTCCATGCAGACTTGAAGGGGTAAATATGTGAATAAATAATATTTCTTAAAGCTACAACAGTCTCTGTTACATCTTCAGTTCTCCAAAGGAGTGCAGACCCTGGGTGAGCGCCTAGAACCTCCTGGGATTTTTTCACCACTTGGCAAAGAGTGGTGGTGGAGCCCAACTTTTGTTAACAGTATTTTGTTGGGTGTTGGTAGTGTTCAAGAGCATACCGGAAATTTAGGCCCCTGACCATCAGGTCCAGTCGTGTCCGACTCTGGGGTTGCGGTGCTCATCTCGCTCTATAGGCCGAGGGAGTCGGCGTTTGTCCGCAGACAGCTTCCAGGTCATGTGGCCAGCATGACAAAGCTGCTTCTGGCGAACCAGAGCAGCGCACGGAAACGCCGTTTACCTTCCTGCCGGAGCGGTTCCTATTTATCTACTTGCACTTTGATGTGCTTTCGAACTGCTAGGTAGGCAGGAGCTGGGACCAAGCAATGGGAGCTCACCCCATTGCAGGGATTTGAACCGCCGACCTTCTGATCAGATAGTGGGAATTGTGAACAGGAATGGTGTTCCAAGGAACAGGGAAAGCCACACTGAAAAGCCCTGCTCCAAGTTACTGTAGAGCTTCTGATATAACCACCACACATGCAAATCAAGATGAATTCAGGATGAAAGTTCATTGTGGTATAACCACCCCACAAACAAACCAGAATGAATGCTCAGACATACTCTAATCTCTGTGCAAGCAGGATAAATGTTCAATAAACAGTTCATCTGGAGGTGCCCTTTGTCTTACTCACTTAACCACAGAAGTGCAATTAGGGACAGTATCATCCCCTGTACTGGATATTTTCTTCCTGGCACATCAAGGAACACACATGTTCATCATCTCTTTGTCACATCCTTGTTGACAAATCCTGGAAAGATCTGGGGACCAAAAGAGGGGGATGGAGCATAAGAACATCATTGGGTAGGCAGCAACTTCTTCAAATTAATTTGAAAGATTAAAGGAAAGTCATGTTCACTTGTTTGGAGAGAAAAGGGGGAAGGCGCTGTCCTGATTTCAGTAGCTCTTCCATTTGTGCAATGTTCTAAAAAGAGGAGAGATGATCCTGCCCTGCCCCACTCTGCTTTCAGGCCACAAGAGGGGGAATGGGGGAAGTTGGAGAGCTGCCACTAATACAACACCATTGAAAAACATTGCAAGGTAGGCTGCTCTCTCAGACCTTCTCCTCAGCCTTCTAATCAATCCATGAGTCATGAATGGGAGCTAGGATTAGTTGGCCTACTCCTCCTCTGGGTGATCATGCTCCATCTCTGAAACCACAGCAGATAATGTGCTCTTGTGTGCACACTTTCCCTAGTGTGAATGGTGCTTCCAAGCCCTCTACAGCAGATGTGACTAACCTGTGGCCCTCTAGATATTTTTGGATTCTAATACCCAAGAGCTCTAGCCAGCATGGCCATTAATCAGGGTTGATGGGACTGGTAGTCTAGCAACATCTGAAGGTCACAGATGTTGCCATACAGGAGAGGACACCTCCAGACATTCTTTTTTATTGTGCATTCATGATTATATTCATTCTTGTTGCTATCAGGACAGCCATACACAATTACATTTTCAATATTTTTTAAATGTTGTAGACTCTCCTTCATCGGAGGTTTTCAAGCAGAAGCTGGATGGTCAATTGTCATGGGTGCTTTAGTTGTGATTCCTTCACTGAAAGGAGTTGGACTAGATGACCCTTGGGGTCCCGTCCAACTCTACAATTCTATTATTCTATGCTGCTTCATTTCTAATCAGTGCATATCCAGTAAGTAACTTCTGAAATCATATAACCTTTTCTACCACAAATGTTCTGAGTTTTGTTTGGCTTTTGTTGCACGATAGCCCCTCTCAGCAGTGATAGTGTGGTAACGAGGGGAAAGCACTGCAAAATAATCTGAAGCAGAATAAATCTACCTCTAACACACTGTTGTGTCAAGCAGATGATGCAGAATCACATGTGATAAAACACAAGCCTGGAAGCGTCCAAGGAGATACCTGTGCATGCTTCTCTCTGTGTTTCTTACTCTCTGTCTCTCTTTCTTGCATACACAAACACACAGAGCAATGAGGCCATAGCTGTGTGCCTGTACGTAATAAATTGAGACACCTGATTTATACAGTGGTACCTCGGTTTAAGTACCTAATTTGTTCCAGGGAGCCATTTGCTCCCCGAAAACTACCGTACTTAAACCGAGCGCCGATAGCGCGCATGCGCGAAGTGCCGATAGAGTGCTTATGTGCATGCGTGCGCCGTGGAACCCAGAAGTAAACACTTCTGGGTCCACGGAATACTCAAACCGCAGTGGACGTAAACCGAGGTGTGAATATACACAGGTGGCAACATTTTGCTTTCCGTAGCAAATAAACTGTGCAGAATGTGAAGGGAGTGGATTAATGTAGCAACCCCACGGTTTTGAATTTAATTATCGTAATTTGTTATGTCTTTTTATGATGTTCAAAAGAATCTGTGCAAGCAGGTGACCGCAGACTATCTTTGATCTGTGTTCCAGACATCACAGACCTTTGCAGAAAGTCTGAGGTTTGCATAAAATAGGTCAAATTATGCCATTGCCTTTCATATGGGCTTGACACATCTACTGTTGTAACAAAGGTTGATAGAGGAAGAGGCCTCAGTCCATGACTTCCCTCTGCACATTAATATACTCTTTCTTACCCCTGCCCAGCCTCCAAGTCACCGGCCCAACTAAAATCAACTGCTTATTAAAAGTTCAAATTATTCGGGTTACAAACTTTAAATTCTCAGAATGATTGAAGTATCCAGTAACAGTAATACCATCCAAAGAATGCAACAGATGATGGTGAAATTCACCACCTTTGCACACTTTATTAGTGGGGTGACAGAATGAAAGCCTGCAGGTGCAGCTTCTCAAAACATGAAATCGCAGTGAAAGCAGGAAAAGCAATAATTGCTCATATCCTGCAGAAAGCCTCTCTTAGGAAAAAGAAGATTGCATTGCTACCATGGATGACATGCTACAATTCTTTTTCTACAACTTGGTCAACTATCATGAACATTTTCTTTGTCATCATAGCAACAGAGTGACAGTTAATATATTCTGTGCAGAAAACTTTTGCTCTTGTTTTATCTCATTTAAAGAGAAAACAAGTAAAAGAAGAGTAAAAGCCAATGGAGAGTTGCTTGGCCAAAACTGGGCTGCTGTCTTTAGTGCACTTTCTCAGTTTTGTAATGATAAAGAAAACCACACCTCTGGACCTTTGAGACAGATGCTTTTTTCCTCCATGAAATATTGCAACTCTACCCTTAATGCTCAGGAGTATATTACTGTCCTTAGGCATCTTTGTGCACAGTGTCTGCTGGTTGTATTGGGATGTGGGCAGTCTTAAACTTCAGGAATCTGGGGGCAAGAGGCGATGCATTAATGCAGACACAACAGCAGCAAGTTGGTCACCAGCAGGCTCCAGAGCTCTTGATCTGTATCATTCAGCTCTGCGGTCCCCGTTTCTTAGCGTCAGCCGCTATTACCTGACAGTAATCCTTACTGTCGGTAGCTAGGGTTGCCAGACTCAATAGTGGACAGGACTTCTGTGCCTTTAATTGTCCTGCTCTCTTTTGAGTCTGGAAATCTTAAAGAGAAACCAGCAGACCCTTTGTTTAATTTCCAAGCAAAGGGTCTGCTGGTCTCTCCTTAAGGTTTCCAGACTCAAAAGAGAGCAGGGCAATTAAAGGCACAGAAGTCCTGTCCACTATTGAGTCTGGCAACCCTATCTGTAGCCATTACGGTCCATATTTCACCTGCAGAAATACTGCTTTTAAAATGCTAGGGTTCACTCATTTTCTTCCTTTCCCACATAATGCAAACACTGCAAAATTAGTCTGAGTTGCAACTCTGGCTACTTTATCATCTCTTCAGTTCTTACCTGCACATTTCATCGTACATGTCACGCTTCTGTCAGTGTGAAAAGCATTCTGCATTTGTCACCAGAGAGGCTGGTGAAAAGGCAGAGGTACAAGCAGATGGGAATTCACACACCTTTGAAAAATGCCTCTCTTAATGAACGACTCTTGTGATGTTGTATCAGAGCAAAGTAGGAATATGCATTGCTGGGTGGTGTACACAGGGGAAATCCTGGAGAGAAATTTCCTAAGTCTCCCTTAAGGTGAGGAGTGAGTTCTTTCTCGTCCACCTGTGAGGGTCTGATTAGGGATCTGTCCAGACTAGTATGACCAGCACACTGAGCATAGCTGCCAAGTTATCCCTTTTTTAAAGGGATTTTCCCTTATGCTGAATAGGCTTCCTCGCGAGAAAAGGGAAAACTTGGCAGCTATGACACTGAGGTGCAATGATCAGAAAAGTATTTTTGGTTTCTGCACAAATTATGTTGTGGTTTTCCCCTCATGCCTTAATAGTAATTTTCTCATAACCAGGATAATCCCCACAAACCCTTGCTTTCCTATAAGTCCTCGACCATTATCTCCTTATTAGTTATTTAGTGAACTAAAGAAGTAGTTGTTGAGTTGTCAGTATTGTAAAGTAGGGTAGTGGAGCATTTTGAGGGCTTCTGTTTGGTTCCATGAGTCAGATAATTTGTGCTGGCTACTGTGTGGTACATGAGGTCAGGGCTACACCCATGTATAGTCAATAGGCACCTTCTCAGAAACAAAGCTGGCTTCAGTTAAATAATTTAAAAAGAAATGTCTCGACAAAAACTGGTTTACCAACGGGTCATGTGACTTACTCAGCTATTCACGTGTGAATTAAAGTTGGAACACAATTTGGGTGAGTGTCCCCTGACCAAAGGAAGTCTGAGTGGGAATGCCAGCAATATAGTAACCAGTGAGGGATCTCTGAGGGTTTTTTTGTTAACAGATATAGTAACTTTTTCAGTCAGAGATAAAAAGAAACTTTACTGATAGGTATCGGCTTTCTCACAATTGGGAAATTGTCTCTAAGCCTTGGTCAACAAAAGGATGCAGTGGGCCTCCCACAGTTACCTCTTCCAGTCAGGTGATAAGCACTTCCCCATGTTACCAGTGTACAGTAAGTAGGAAGCCAATGGCTGAGAAACCATTTTACAGCAGCAACTCTCAAACGAGGTACACACCCGCACATGTAAAACACTACGATACAATTTTAACAGGCATGGCTCCCCTGCCCCAGATCCTGGGGACCGTAGTTTGTTAAGAGTGTTGTTAGGAGACCTCTGCTTCCCTCAAAGAGCTGCAATTCCCAGAGCTCCGCAGGAAGATGAATATATGGTTAAACCACTCTGGTATTTGTAGCACCGTGACAGGAATAAGAGTCCCCTAACAACTCTCAGCACCCTTGCACAAACTACAGTTGTCAAGATTCTTTGGGGAAAGCCATGACTATTAAAGTGGTAGAGTGAAGCTTTAAATGCATGGTGTGGGTGTGGCCAAAAACAAGGTCAATGGAGCCACTGTCACAAATTCCCAGAAGGCTGTGGCATGTCAAAAGAGATAAGCGGTGAGAGACTCAGGTTTGGGTTTCCTTGGAATGAGGGTCAGCAGAGGCTGTGGTGTCTTTAGGATATATGGCCATGTCTCTAGGCACAGGTCCAGGTTTCCCCCAGGAAAACCTGCCTTTCACCACTGAATTGGAACAAACGGCAATTGGGCTTTCAGAGGATTGCTGTTTGCTCTGAATCAGTGGTAAAACATGCGTTTCCAAATTATTCTCCACAGTGTCTTCGACTGCTCAGAGGTTTGCTAGATATTCACCAAACATTTGCTTATGGTATCCTTAACTTGCATATTCATATCCCATTGATATTTCATTTCAACATTTGATATTTGACAGTGTTTCATACTTGTACAAGCTGACATGGACAGCTAACATGGACAAGCAGCATGCATTGTTCGTTGACATTAAATTATATTTAGCAGCTGGCCACACTTGTTAGTTTTGAATATTTCATATTTGTTGTCCACTTAAACAATCAACAGCTTCCAATAAAGTTACATTGACTCCCTTTTGGGAGGGGGTGGGATTCACATTCAGAATTTTTTTTAAAAAAAATCTTGAATACAAAATATTCTATCCAAACTTTTAGTGGCAAAATTGGAAGATTTATCAGATTTTGAATATGTTAAAATATTGTGTTGACCATTTCCTCTGTATTTTATTAGTTTATAATATTATGAAGTTTTAATGATGTCATTGTACTTCACCATTATACTTTTCTATGAGTTGGAAGCTTGTAAATAATCTTATAAATAAATAAATACAGCTCTGCAATTCACTTGCCCACCTGACTGTTTCACCCCACACCTATATTCCTGAGGTAGAATTAAGCGTCACTAGAATACAATTTTCCTTCTGTGGCCATTTCTGTTTACCTGGTGGAACAATTGCCCCTCTCCTGTCCTGCATTTTCCCAACCATCCAGAGTGAATGGGGGTGGAGGGAGCATCAGGGAGAGAAGAAAGAAGCTCCATTGTGCTAGTGGGTGATCTTGCATTGGCTTCTGCTAGTGCACCAGATTGAGGGACCCAGGTGGCGCTGTGGTTAAACCACTGAGCCTAGGGCTTGCTGATCAGAAGGTCGGCGGTTCGAATCCCTGTGACGGGGTGAGCTCCCGTTGCTTGGTCCCAGCTCCTGCCAACCTAGCAGTTTGAAAGCACATCAAAGTGCAAGTAGATAAATAGGGACCGCTCCGGCAGGAAGGTAAACGGTGTTTCTGTGTGCTGCTCTGGTTCACCAGAAGCAGCTTTGTCATGCTGGCCACATGACCTGGAAGCTATACGCCGGCTCCCTCGGCCAATAATGCGAGATGAGCGTGCAACCCCAGAGTCGGTCACGACTGGACCTAAAGGGGTCCCTTTACCTTTACCTTTTAGTGCACCAGATTACAGTAGTTCAATCTGGGCCCTGGGGACTTTCCCCGTATAATTCATCATGTGCTAGATGGAAATAAGAGCACAGGGTGAAGCTGTTACAACAATCATTTTGCCATGCATTCAGAATTTAAAGCAGGCCAAGGAGCGAGAGCTAAGGTGCAGTATTGTAATGTATGCAAGCTTTTAGTCTGCAAGCTTTTAACTCTCTTTCTGCCAACTTCCGGTTAGCAACTCATTATTTGTCTTGGCATATTGGTGCTGGTGAATGTTCCTGGAACAGTGTTGTACTGATGTTGTTAGATAAAGCAGTAAGCAAGTGCCATCGTGGTCACATTGGCTAGCAGAGCAATTCTTAGGCTAGGCCCATTGTGTTAAACGGCATCTTTCCATACACAGGTGGTGACCATTTCATGTAGGGGTTCCATTCCTGGCCCCCACGCACATCAGCAGAACATGTATAAGCATGTCCCATCCCATTATGCCCCTCCCCATTGTGCCCCTCACCCGTATGCCCCTGTTACACCCTCTTCTGGGTCCAAAAGGGCCTGCGCATTGGCAATCATGTGTCAGTTGGTCACGCCTAAAATGCTCACTACCCGTAACTAATCTAGATCAACATCCAAATAGTTTTGGCAAACATTTCAAGATTAGAAAATTTGTAGTAATTAGTGAGCCCCATTGCCATTATATAAGAGAACAAGGGAGGCGTTCATTGATGAGTTCATTGATGAGTTCATTGATGAGTTCATTGATGAGTTCTGGCACCTCTTTTTCTGGAAAAATAGCACTGGTGCTACGTATTAAATCACTTAGTCATCTTTCTCAAAAACTATGCACGTGATTTACGGTACATTAGATAGAATCAGACAAAATCTGACAACCACCTGCCATCACAGCAACAAGCAATTGTACTGCTTATTTTTACCTGGAATTGCATCAGCCATATGCAAACAAACTGGTGCAAGTACTGAGAATATAGAGGATTCTGCTGAAAACTAAAAAAGTTAATCTAATAAACATTTATTGGTGTAAATACTTCCATAAGCCCTCTGGTTAGGAGTTTAGGGTGGGGGAAACTGCTGCCACTATACATGTATGATGGGAAAGCATTTGATTTTTTTTCTCAATATCACATGCTATTGTGGTTTGGAATTTAAAATATGAGTTGGCCTGAGTGAGTCTATATGACGGTGTTAGTTATATAACACCATAAACAAACAGCATCAGAGAAGACCACAGACTTCTCTCATCAAACTAGCTGGCTACCACTTCTGCCTTTCATGGGGAATATTTTTAACTGGGAGAGAATTTAGGCCAAATAAAAATATGCTGATTATGGAGGACAGCTTTTTTTCCTGTTATGTGTCATATCTTTTTGATGGTAAGCCTGAGCGCAATGGCCATCTTACTACTGTGTTTGTTTTTGACCACTTTGAGGTCTTTTTTTGGCTAAAAAGCAGGTTATGAGTCTACGGCCATACTACCCTGAACACGTCTGATCTTGGAAGCTAAGCAGGATCAGGCCTGGTTAGTACTTGGATGGGGAAAAGCAGGTTATGAATAGGAAGCATAGGAACGTAGGAAACTACATTATTCTGAGCCCAGCTATTGGTCCAGCTAACTCAGCAGTGTCAGAACTGACTGGCAATAGTTCTCTAGGTTTTCAAGTAGGGGTCTCTGGATCTTACCTGAAGATCCCAGGAATTGACCTTCAGTATGCAAAGCAGATGCTGTGCTACTGAGCTATGGCTCTTCCCCATGGTTTCAATCAATTATTCTAAAGTGGCATCAGTGAGAATTTTTTTCCTGCTCAGTGCGAAGCAGTGGTCTTTGTATGCTACCCTGAGCGCTGGAAAGACAGCTTAGAATTTTTAAAATGATAGTTATGGTGCGAACGAAGAACTCATTGCGCATTATCAAATAAGTAGGTTTGTTAAGAACTGGAAATCCAGTGATGGAATTAGTATTAATTACAGTACTAAATTTGTATACTGCCCTTCATCTGAAGATCACAGGGGAAGTTCACAAAACAAAATGAAAAATACAAAATACTTAATAAAACAAAAGCCAAACAAACCAATAACCTCCCCTCCCACAGACACATTTTGAAGCCCATAGAATGTTAATCAGCCCAATGCCTGGTTGAAGAGTTTTTGCCTGTCACCTAAAGATGTGTAATGATGGCTCCATGAATGTAGGAAGGAAGGCAAAAGGGTAGAGAAAAGAGGTGTTGGGTTGCACTAATTCTCTAGTAGAGGACTAGCCTCCATTTACTTTATTTTGGCATACATTTGTATGTATCCAAATGGCATTGTAGAAAAAAAAGAAGTGTTGATGTCTGCTAAACATGTGCTTGCTGGTTTGGGTATACTTTCATTACTAAATAGAACACAGGGAATGGGAGTAAACCTGCCAGCCGCTCTCTCCACCCCACTTTGAGGACTTTATTCCCAGTAGACTCACTTCTGCCACTGGAAATAGACTGGGGGTCGGGAATTAAAACTTGCAGCACAGCGAAGCAAGCAGTAGAGGGGGAGTATTTTACTCCTGTCTCCCACCCATTTAGGCTGTGATCCTAACCCCCACTTACACAAGAGTAAGGCCCATTGAATTCATGTCTGCTTCAGAGTAGGCATGGTTAGGATTACGTTGTGAGTGATTTTTTTTTAAAAAAAGACCCAGTCTATTTTTACAGCCAGCCAGTGAGTGTGTGTTTAGCAAACATACTTTTGTGTCATTTGGTCCTATGCGTTTTAGTTCCAGAGTGATTTAATATTTAGATAGTGCTGTACTATCTAAACCAGGCATCCCCAAACTTCGGCCATCCAGATGTTTTGGACTACAATTCCCATCTTCCCTGAAAAATGGTCCTGTTAGCTAGGGATCATGGGAGTTGTAGGCCAAAACATCTGGAGGGCCGCAGTTTGGGGGTGCCTGATCTAAACTTTACTTATTATCGCTTTGTTAAAAAAATTCTAAACTACCCACCAATCCAAGTAATCTGATAATACAATAAACCATCACAAAACAGTAAAGACTAAAAGGCAGCAGCTAAAAACACTTTGAAATGGCTGGGCAAACATGTCTTAAACTGGCACTGAAAATGTTGGAATGCCAATTCAGCCCCTCTAGGGTGGGAATTTCAAAACCAGGGTGCTACCACAGAAAAGGCACCTTTGTGCAAGTATAACTCACTTCAGCAAGTGGCGGCATTCAGAGAAAGACCTCAGTTGGCAATCCTAATAATCATAACACTATCTTAAGTTGTCTCCATACTTATCAGTCTTTCTAGGGAGGAAAAGATTCAGGTGGGTAGCCGTGTTGGTCTGACACAGTAGAAATATATAATTGTCCTGTAGCACCTTAGAGACCAACTAAGTTTGTTCTTGGTATGAGCTTTGGTGTGCATGCACACTTCTTCAGATAGCGGGGGAAAGGGTGATGATGTAAAAACAAATAAACCCTGAACATAGTCATTTATAGACATATGTACCATCTGATAAAACTCTATCAGTTTTCTAATAAATATTCCTTCCTCCCCACCTACAGAAGGTTGTTGTGTCCGTAATTGTTGTCATTAGGTGAAAATAAAGCATTGTCTTTGCTCAACTTGTTCCAAACACAGTCATAAAATGATGTATTTATCGCACAGCTAGCCATGATTTCCAGTTATACTTATGATGCAGCAAAACGGCATCACACCTTCATTTTATCTTGGAACATATTGTTTTGAAATCACCTCCGGTTTTCACTAGAAATTTTAAACCAGTACCTTCTTATAAAGTGAATTAAAGGTCAACATGAACCCAATAACTTAACGAAGGTAATTAACACACTGTAACATCTATCAAGCATTTGTAAACACTGTTTATAAACACAGTTTTATACCATTTCCTGTTCTGAGGTCAGTTCTGTGCAAATCGCATGCGGACAGGGGCTTGGATGCAAAAAGCCCCACTTGCCAGCAGAAGGCAAATCCATCCATGTATTGCAAGACAGTGAGGCTGCTTATTTTATATCCCAGCCTGCATACACTTTTGCAGCTCCAGCCCTTTTCATACTGAAGCAGTGTTAAAGCTGGTGTCGATGTTTTGCCATGCTTTAAAAAGATCCCTGCTTGTAATTCAAAATTCTTAGTTCTGACAAGCAACCAATTAGATAGCTTACCTTAAACCTGGGGTGCAGAACCTTTTTGGCCTGGTGGGCTAACTCTTTATCTACCCCCTCCAGACAGGAACAGTTTGACAGGTGGCTAGGGCCACCCACCTCTCCCTCATCTGATGTCATGATGATATTAGGCGATTGGATAGGTGGGTGGTTTCAACCGCTTGCCAAAATTGGCCTGTGGTTTGGCCAAAGTTGGCCTGGCAAAGCAGGACGGCTAGGAACATTTGCTTGAGAACTTTGAATCTCATTCAACTGGACTCTGAACCTCCTGAACAAGTTCACTTCTACATTCAAATTCTCACCACCTCCCACTCACTGACAAAACAGTTCCTTTGAACAGTGATGCCTTCACAGAAATGAGTGCCATTTCATGTGCTTGCTACCTCTTCATACATCTTTGTTTTACTATCATCTAGGAGCAAAGTGTGAGAAAAAGGGTGTGTTGCTACTTCCATCAACAGTGTTGCAACCCCAAGGATGCCACCATTCTAACCCATGAGACCAAATTCAACTAAATAGTTGCACTAGTGGGATCTAGCACCATGACTTCCAGTAGCATAATGGGGCTTCCCCCTCTCCTCCCCCTGGAATGCTTGCTATGGACAAGAATGTGCCCAGAGAAACATTTGACTATTTTCTGCATTGGTACCTGTTTTCTTACAAGCCACTTTCGACCTGAAAGCTATTATGTGGGGAGCGGGTACAGCCACTGACGGAAACTTATGTCAAGGAGGCCAAGAAACACCAGACTCTTTTTATGCCAACTTGGCACTCTTCAATAGAATTCACCTAGAAAGAGATTTCTACAAGATTAGCCACAAATCCTGCATGGTATATCTAGCAAAATAAATGACTGTAACTCCAATTCTTGGAAGAACTGCACGCAACCTTCTTTGCATGAGTTGAAATGCAGTAAGGCCATAACAGTTGTGGCTACTCTGGCAGAAATGAGCAAGTGTGAATTTTTGTTTTTGTTTGCTTCATTCTTATGTTCTTGTTATAAAATACCTCTGTAATAATATATATACACACTGAGAAAAGGCAATGAAAGTGTGGGAAAAAATAATAAGTGGAGTTTACCAGCTCAAAAATAATGTATAAATTGGCCTCTAAGGGAATGAAGGTCCAAGCAACAAAAAATAGGCTGATGTAGGGTGCATCAACTGCCATTAAATTTATATTGAAGCAATATACTTTAGCATCTCAAAAAAAATCCATGACATTTTAGCATGTTTCTTAAATTATGTCTGTCACTGTCATGCACATTCAGCCACCACAAACCTGTGTGGTGTACACAACTGATGAGGGAACATTCACACATCCTTGCAGAAATTGCCATGTGTCCCTATAGCTCTGTGGGTAGCTTTTTTTTTTTTAACAAAGCAACAGAGCTGCTGGAAGGTACAAATTTGCCTATACAATTAACTATAACGCTGAGTTTTCAACAGCAAGAAAGAGGTTTCTCTGGTTTCCTTCTGCGTCACACTGAGGTAGTTGAGCTGTTTCATCCCTCTGTTCAACTCATGGCTTCCAACTCTACAATTCACCCCCAATGACAAATGCTGATTTCAGTGCTGTTTGCTCAGAAAAAGATACTGGCAAGCCACGGTCTTTTCCAATGCAGCCATACACGAGCTTTCACAACATTTTGTGTGTATACCGATAAGTGTTGCAAAGGCCAAATTACAATGCGTGTGCTGGAGAAAGCCTAAATATGTCTGGTACCTTTGCCCTTCTATTTGTGTGCTCGCAAGTTAAAAGCTCTTGGCCAGATTTTAAAAGCTGCGTGTGACATCGGCATTACTGAAGCAGTGTCACAAAATCCAGGAAGCACTCTCTTTGAAACCCAGAATGCTAACTTAAAGCCAGTTTAAGGGCAATAGATGCACCGAACCTAGACAACTGGCTCTGTCTAGTGGAGGCTTCCGGTCAATATAGAGCAGATCCACACCATACATTTAAAATACAGAACTTCCCCCAAAGAATCCTGGGAACCGTCATTCCCCCTCACAAAGCTACAAATCCCAGCACCCTTAACAAAATAATTTCTATCTTTGCAGGGTGTGTGTGTGTCCCACTTCTGACACCAGTGTAGCACACCACTCCAATCTGTGGTGTGAGATACCGAGGTTCATGGTGCTTACCCTGCGTACGTGTTTCCTTTTATAAATGAGGCACAGCAGACTTCACAATATATGGTTTATTTACACATATATACAGCCTGAGCCTACAATGGAGGGGCAGACTGAAGTTAGTGGCACATTGTTCCACCACTAGGTCTTCCTGGTAATTAAGATCAATGTCAGAGGCCTTGCTCTCTCAGTGCCATCTCAGGATATTCTCATTGGCAGCATCATATACTCTCCCCAACTGAATATTGTAGTAGATATCTGAACTAGATATTATTGGCTGAAGTGTAATGTATATGATGCCCGATCCTTTTCATGTGGCTCTTCCATGCCAATATTCTCTAAGTAGCCACTGCTGGTATACCGTGTTTCTCCGAAAATAAGACACCATCTTATATTTATTTTTCCTCAAAAAAAAACACTATGGCTTATTTTCAGGGGATGTCTTATTTTTACCCTCCTCCTCCTCCTGCCGCGGCCGGCATTGCTGCTGCGTCTATCACTGTGTCTTATTTTCAGGGTATGGCTTATATTTCTTGAATGCTTAAAAATCCTGCTATGGTTTATTTTCTGGCTACGTCTTAAAATAGGAGAAACAGGGTATGTCTGAAACTCCCTGCTTGCATGCCTTCTTTAGTACAATCCACAACTCATTGTATGTGAAAAGCTGATCTGTATTAAAATCAAAACTGCTAGAAAACTCTTTGATCACACATCTGTGCTATAGATATAGCCAGTCCTTCCTGAGCCAAAGCCTGTTCTGGCTGCTACCACCCCCGCAATGGATCACACAAACACAAACTCTGATGTTTTAGGTGTCTTTAATCCAAAATGGGAAAAAGCAGAGCAAATATTTTTTTCCAGCAATGAGACACCACCAACAACAAAAATTAAAACATTTTTTTTTACAAATTAAAATTTCAAACAGTGTCTAAAATGTCACCTAAAAGCTAAACTTTTCTTTAAAAAAAGGAAAAGAGTGTGTTTTTAAAACACTTGTATGCCAGTGAAACAAATGTGGCAAAAGATATTCATTCATGGACTAAAGATATACAGAAAGAGGCAGAAAAAGGGATTGACCACCAGCATAACGAGGCAAAAGTTTATGTGAAGGGATACTTTCCTGCTTTTCTTCCCTAAGGTACAGGTAGAGTAAGACTCAAGAGAGCTTGACTTTAGACAAATGTGCCCAAGTCTGCAGCACAAGTCAATTCCCTCCTTCAAACGTCAGCTGAGACTTTTTGGTTTTCTAGGCAGAATTCCCATCATCATATTCCCATATTTGTGCCATCTGGCTATTCAACACCCAAAGATGCTAAGGAATCCATCTAATAAAGCCTCATTTTTATGGTACTGTTGTTTTTTCTTCACATCAGAGTGTGAATGTGGCAGGTTCTGTCCCACATGAGCTCCAAGTTATTTTCCAATGAGATGCAAATCTCAGATTTGAGCCTTTTGCTATGTGCTCCAAATAGTTGCAGTTTCCTGGTAAAGTAAAAGATCAGGATGGCTGTGAACAGCAACACAGAACAACGATGCAAGAGCCACAACAAAAACAGCCGGGGTGGAGGATATGAGCCTGCAACGTTACAGCATGAGATCTTTAGAACTGCATCAAGGTCTTAAGTTTTAACACTGCACAAGATGGTGATGGAAACTGGGCAACAGGATATATTCTGATGTAGTGCTCCAGGAAGGCTGCATTGGTTATTAAAACACATCAATCATGAATGTCTCCACTCAACAAACACCTACTTTCCATCCATCCATCCATCCCTCCCTCCCTCCCCCCACCCACCCAAATAACCCTGAGATCATAACTGAATTCTGGATGCTTCATGGACCCTCCCCACACACTATCCCCTCAAAAATTCAAGGTAGAATACAGAAGGGGGTGGGCCTTCCTGCCTACACTTACAATATCCATCCTATCACATTATTACATACAATCCACAAACGCACAAGTGAGAAGAAGTCAATCCTGTGATTGCACAGTTAGAGGCAGAAGGCTTTCAGTTTAAGGAGCCCTATTGTACTTGGGACAATAACTTCCCAAACTGAATTTAAGGTCCATCAGCCAAGGAACAGTTCTTGATGTTAAATGAAGACCACAGTATTGTCAGTGCCTTTGTTTTCAGGTGGAATTCTTCAACAGCCCTGACCTTTTGTTGTTGTTGTCGACACAAACTGAAAGCCTTTAACACTAAAACAACAACTGCTGTACTCAGCACAGGACTCCTATCTTGATTTCAGCTCTACAGTAGTTTTAAAAATATAGATTATATATATTTTATTTATATTATTAACCTTTAAATGGTGATCACAGGAATTTCAGTGTCTCTGAAGGAGAAAAAAAACAAAAAAGCCAAGTGGGGGATGTTACTAAACAAAACAAAATAATCCGATTACCAGAAATATTTCCCTACAGGACCGGGGGCTGGGAAATAACATAAAGGTATGTTTTGTACATAGAGCAGCTGTCTCTTGTTGGACCTCAGAAAGGTCGGAACCATGAGAGGCAGCTAAAAAACAAACAAACTAGTCTGGTATAAAGATCTGAATTCCATGTGTTTGATATGACAGTCTTTATCTCCAATTTGTTTTAAAAAATATATAGATATAGTTATTGCTTTCACAACCACCAGGTTTGGCTCTACTGAATCCTCAGTGAGGGAGTGCTGTAGGTTCAGCGGGGTTTGCTTTCTTCCGCCTCTTCATAAGCAACGGGTTGGATGAGTCTTCAATTTTCTTAATCTTGATTTGTTCATAATCCACTCTCATGGTGGCCAAGGCACTTGTCATCTCCTCCTACAAATGTGAGGTAGAGGAAACAAGTTAGCATCTGGCTAGCCAAATTATTCTAGCTTCAGGTATTACTGTCATCCAGAAGAAAGATCCTATTTGTAACTTGACAATGGACACAAAAGTCAACTTCCAAGTTCAGATTGTGGTAGAGTGAGGAGGGCCTTTAAGTCTGCAAATCTGGCATTACCTACTACAGTGGAACCTCGGTTTTCAAATGTAATCCATTCTGGAAGACCGTTCAACTTCCGAAACGTTTGAAAACCGAGGATCGACGGGCGGTTGGCAAAATCCATTGGGGGGGAAAAAGGAAAAACATGCAGCAGAAGCCATTCAACTTCCGGGCTTTTGGCATTCGGGTTCTGAATTGTTTGGCTTCCGAGATGCTCAAAAACCGAGGTTCCACTGTATAGGCTAGTAGTGGCTTGCAGCACTGATGAACAGGCTCACAATCACTTACACCTGGAGTTGCATAACCTTCATCCATGCTGCTTAGCAGTGTGTGAGATGAAACTTGCAGACAACTTACCTTAACGTCCTCCCAAAGATCTTTCTCTTCTTTCAAAACTCTGCTAGTGTGCAGTGGGGTCTGTGGCACTTGCATTGATTGCTGCAGAGGGAAGACAAATGGAGCTTTAGTCTAGGCCCGGCCTGGGAAACTCCATGCCTCTCTTTCCAGCCCGTGGGACTTGCCACGACTTCTTCTGTCCTTTTTTTGACTGGCTGGGTGGTGATCGTGCCCCTTGCTTGATTGGATATAGTGGTGTGTGTACTGTAGAAGCCTCTGACTTCTGCATGGCTGGAATACAGCCTACACCCAGTGCTCTGCCCACTTTCCCCTCTGGCCCCATCCACTTTTGCCTCTCTCCTCTCTCCCCTGCCCCCTTACTGGCATGCAGCTGCAGGAGTTTTCTCACAATGGAACTGGCGATTGAGCTGAAAAATGTTTCCCTTCTGTCTATAAAGCTACCTCAGGATCCCTGCTCTCATGTTTCTCAGCCCAGGCTTCTGCGCCAGTTTTTCTTCCTGAGAAATGACAGGTGGATTATTACCATGATCCAAGGGTGATTCATGAACTCCATTATAGTCATTCGCTGGGTTGGATCCGTCTTCAGCAAATTCCGGATCAGCTGCTTAACTGAAGGTGGAGGAAAAGCAACAGCATTAACAACAACACACACTGTGTCTCGCCACCTCATTCCAAAGCTCTCTCAGAATTTGTTGCAGAAATTCTGAAGCTTGCATGGCGAAAGGGGAGACAATGTACTCAAAGGGATGGGTCTATTTTAAGGAGAACATGCTTTGGTTTATATAAAAACCTGAAGGGTCTTCTCCTGAGCAAATATGTTGCTTGTGGAGAGAACACATGAAAAGCACTCTGAGGACTCTTAATACTAATTAATTTTAGTACATATGATGAGTAATGTACTTGAAAGAATTGTCATGTGTGACATTGTGGGGCCTGGCCTTTTTTTTGGGGGGGGGGGGTGCAGTGTTTAGTTTTATTCATTTTCCCACTCTCCATGTTGCAACCTTTTTATATCATGCATGCACAAGATAACAAAGGCAGCGGGGAGAGTCAATCTGGCCACGGGCTGTTAAGGTGTGGAGGTCCAAGGGGAACCCTCACCTTGCCACAGCCTCCAAACACAGGAGGGGAAGGAAGGAAAAGGAAGAAGAGAAAGGCAGGGCAAAGGAAAAGCAGAAGCCATGCTATGGGGGCAGCAAGACACTCCAGCTATGGTGGCCCAGAACAATTTCTCTGAACCAGAGCAAGGCCTCCTCTTGAGCCATAGTGTAGTCATGAGTAAAAGGCCACTCATGAAAGGCAAGAGAGCCAAGGAATGAATAAGGTTAGTGCAGGGGTGGGTAATGTTGGGGATTATATTCCAACAACATCTGGAGGGCCACAGGTTAGCCATCCCTAGACCAGATAATCACATTTTTTTCAGGTTTTGAAATCCCCTTTTTCCCTTTCAGGGGAGAATAGCAGCTTCTGTTCAAACATTTACCTTCCTCAGATACTTCTGACCACTCTGGGTTGGGAAATTCGTACTGACCCATCCGGATCCGTTTCTTCATGCCCGGAGAAATGGCCAGGCCATGGTTGGAATAGAAAGGGGGGTACCCGCACAACCTGGGCAAAAAAGAAAAATAGAGAAATGACATGTAGAAGAGAAGTCCATTTTGAATGCCAAACTGATTTAATGTGCTCCCCCCCAAAAAAGGTATCATTTTTATTGTTTGTACTATAAAAGGCTGTCAAGTAAGAGAGTCCACTATAGCAGTTGGGAACCTCTAGCCTAAGGCTCTAGTTAGATTTGCTAGGCCTCTCTCTGCCTTGGGCCTGTGAGGCCATTTTTGGCAAACCACGCCTATCTGTCAGTCACTTGGCACCTGTTATCTCCAATCTAAACAATACAGTGCTAAGATGAGAGATAACTCTGTGCTCACTCTCTGAACAGGAAGTTGTCAAAGGGCTGGCAGCATTTTCCTGATCTTACACCTTAGCGCTGTGAGACTACAGTCCTAATGTCAGAGAGAACACCCTGCCCCTGCTGTTTACTATCAAAGAGCAAACACAGACTTATCTCTGATCTTTATGCTTATTGGACCTGGGGAATCATCTCCGTAGTTCTACTGTACTTCCTCCAGGCACAGTGCAACACTGGGAAACTATCCCTGACCCAAAGCTCATATTGGAGAGAAAGACTGAGGTCCCACTTGTTACACTTGACAGAAAGCGATGGAACACTCCCCATGGCAAACATGTAAAGCTGAATTGTGAACTTTCGCGAACCTGGGTGATGAAGGGCCCAGGGGAGACAGGTTATGGGCACAGCTGTGCTATACAGGGAGCAGCAAGAAAGCACCAGCATCAGTGGTCACTATTGTGTCAATACTAGGGCACTGCCCTAGCAATGGCATAAGGAAACATGTTGCCTTGCCTTGTAGCAGCAAACAAACTAAAAGGACATTAGGAAAAAGAGGTTCCAAGGTGCTTTAAATGTTAAAACCACTTTGGGGTGTGCCATGCTGCAAACCTTCTGAATAAATCCTATGAGCCATTGTGTCAGTGCCTTAGTAGCTCATCAACTGGGACAAACATTTTAGCAGTGACTCAGCATATAAAACAAGCAGTGCTCCAAGTACAGCGTAATCATATCACATGTGCATGTTTCTTGCGCGAATTCAATTACAAATGCTTGGCTCCAGCAGCAGCAGCAGCAGCAGCAGCCTTCCTAGCACAGTTGCAGGAAAGACTAAGGGAGGAGGGAGGCAGACAGAGAGAGATGCAGGCAGAAGAAAATGGCTGGAATGGAATTGCAGCTTCTGCCTGCCTTTCTCCTCCTTTCTTCAGGCAAGAGAAAACTGAATTTCTTCTTCCTCTGCTTGTCTTGCAGCCAAGGGAGCCAGGGTATAGTCTTCCTCTGGCAGTGGCCTTGGAAAAGATTCCCAATTTCATCTTCCCCACAATCAATGCATCCAATTTTATTTCTACCGCCCAGGGCTTGTTCCTAAGGTGCGTTGAATCAGCCAGCATAATCTGTGCATTTCCCCTCGATATCGACAAAGGATCTTCCTCAATGACTCAATAAACAGAACATGCTGGAAGCACAGCCCTTCCCAGTTAACTGCTCAAGAATATCCCAGAAGAAGACTGAACACCCCTAACTTTGGAACTTTCCAGAATCCTGGCTGGAGCAAGAACACAGAGAGGAGAATGTACAAAGCAACTAACTGTGCCATGCAGTACAGTGCAGAAGAACAGACTTACAAAATATACATGATGACACCAAGGGACCACATATCACAGGACTTGTCATATTTCTCTGGGCCTAGTACTTCTGGAGCTAAAGGAGATGAAAACAAAACACAAAGTCAACTTTGTCACATGCTATCAGTACAATTTTCAGACATTTACACTTCAAGAGGACAGGCTGTCCCCCTCTCTGGGGAGCTTATTACCCTTGGAAATGTGCCTGGAGTACACTTGCAAAATCATTTGCTCTTTGGATACAGTTTACCTGGCACTTGCTATTAGTTCTCAGTTCATGGGAAAACCTCTGACACCAAGGCTGTTTGCCATAGAACATTTATAACACTGCCAGCAAAGGACATTAAAGGGTCCCAGAAAAGTACCGTATTGGCCCAAATATAAGCCACACATTTAAAATTGGAGGGGAGGAAGGAAAAAAAATACCCGAATATAAGCTGCTCCTCGCTGCTTATGGCTGCACAATGGGCAGGGAGGGGAGCCACACTGCATTGCTGGTGGACTTTCCCCTTCCTCGCTCTCTCCCTTCCCGGCCTTGGGGGAGAAGGCTGGAGACTACATGTGGGGCGAGCACAGCTTTGCCACGCTCCTGTCGCTGTTTGCCCCACGCTCCTGGCTGCATACAGTAAGGTTGCGAATATAAGCCGCATACAGTAAGGTCGGCATTTGGGGGGAAAGTGGGGCTTATATTCAGGCCAATACGGTATTTAAAAGTGAGCAGAGGTCTTAACCTTTGAAACTGAATGATGCATTGCTTTTCTCTCTTCCATTTAAAAATGGACCAGAACTAAATCCCGAAACTAATAATAATAATTTTCCACCTTTTTCCCAGGCCAGAAACTGTTATAGGATGAGGGGGAGCACCTGCACAACCTCAATCTGGTCGCCACATGATAGTGACACCTTTTGTTAAAGGTTTCACCCTGTGCCAATCCCTTTTCTTTCCAGAATTCTAAGTAGGCAACACAAGCAATCTATTGGCAGCACAGAGACCAGCTTTTGAAGCATGCTCACCTGTTTGCCCAATCAGCTGCAGCCCAGTGCTGACGTTTTAAACTTGAGAGATGTGCCATTTAGTTTAAATGATGTAGCAAATGCAATAAAATGATGAGGCTGCTTGCTTGAAAATCTTGAAAACCCACCCCTGCTCTTATTACAAAACGCAACAGCAGTGTACATGTGCCCTGAACCTCACCATCACTATTTTGATGAAAAAGAGAGGTGTTGGAAGTTGCAATTCTTATGTCTCAGAAGCGGGTGATGCTCTCCAACGGTTTACTTACCCACATAGTATGGTGTGTAGCATGGTGTAGCTAGGGAGTTATGTGTGGTGGTTTCTTTAGCAAATCCAAAGTCGGTGAGTTTTAATACAGCGTTGGGCCTTTTTGAGGTGTATAAGAGGTTTTCTGGCTGCAAGACATAATAAGCAAAACCAGCTTAAGAGAAAACTATATTTTGCACCACCTTGCAGATCCCATGCTGGGCACATGGTAAGAACTAATGCACCAGGAGTCCATTAACCCTTGCTTATTGATTTATACGATTTCCCCATGCATCTGCAGTAAAAATTACTCCCAAGGAAGCCTGACAGTCATTTCAAAGACATTTGAAACAGTAGAAAAGTGAAGCACTATGAATAACCAATGAATAAAAAACAGGAACAGACTAAAATACAACAGCACTAACGGGCAAGTGAAAACAATCCAAACGAAAGTTTTGAGAGATGTGGGGGAATGAAAACAGTCTTTGCCTAGTGCTAGAAAGGCATGAGAGCGACAGACAAGCATCCCCAACTGAAAAGGCCCTCTCAGTAGCTGCAATTATGCAGATGCCATTACACATCCATGTACATTAGGTATATGATCCAGATTATATTGACAATTCCCCAGAATGATTATGCTACTGAGTTTATTTGCAGTCCTCAAGACATGATGTATTTTATATTTGCAAGGTCAAAGCTTCAGAGAGTCTCTTACGGCAGACACTAGGACATTAAAGGAATTTATAGAGGAACAGAGGAATTAAACACATATTTACAGGGGAAATAGTGGTATTGCCAATTTACCCTCCTGAAGCAAACATAGTCTCTGAACTCTTTATAAGTGTTGTCCACGAGGCTCTTGACCAGTTTATTGAAATGCACTGTTCTTTATTATGTAATGTTATGTACTGTTTATTAGCACAAGGCTTAAGGTTGTGAACTTTTGGTGGGCAGGAGTTCAGTCACGAAGGGAGTAGGCAGCATTATATAGAGTGGTCGATATTAATACCTAACCACGTTTTAGTGTTAAATGGATGAGCCTCAATGAAAAACCGCCACACATACCTGTTGAAGTCCTCCAGCTGCTTCCCTGTGGCTCATTCAGGCTCAGCCACAGACTGCTAAACTATGGTTTTGCCTTAGGTGGGAACATGGTCTGTATGTGAAAATCTTTGGGTCTATGCAAGTGGCATGTTAATGGTGTGTGTGTGTTATGTGTGTGTTTGAGTATTGCAAATCTCTCTCTCTCTCTCTCTCTCTCTCTCTCTCTCTCTCTCTGTGTGTGTGTGTGTGAGTAGTAGTAGTAGTAGTAGTAGTAGTAGCAGCAGCAGCAAGAGTAAACCAGAATGTGAACGGCTTAGATTGAGAAGATATATGGGGGAGGGAACCTGAAACTACTCTTCACACTTGAGAGTGTACACCCACCCACACCTCAACTTCTAGCAGTGTATGCAAGTATATATTTTGTTTCAGAAAGCATAAAATGATCAACATATACTTTGCACCTTGAATATTAATAATATAGACCAAGATCCACAAGAGGCATGTGTGTGCATTGGAGAGAGCCAATATGTATCTAGAGCAGAGGTCCCCAAACTAAGGCCCGGGGGCCAGATCATCCAGAAGCGGCCCAATCACCTTCTAAATCCGGCCCGCGGACGGTCCGGGAATCAGCATGTTTTTACATGAGTAGAATGTGTCCTTTTATTTAAAAATGCATCTCTGGGTTATTTGTGGGGCATACCGTAGGAATTTGTTCATATTTTCCCCCCCAAAATATAGTCCTGCCCCCTACAAGGTCTGAGGGACAGTGGACCGGCCCCCTGCTGAAAAAGTTTGCTGACCCCTGATCTAGAGCTCTGTTTTCACTATTCACAGCTGCAGATTATGCTGCCAAACAACCAGATCCCTGTTCAGTGGGGGGCGTGGGGGGGAGATAGTTTTTAGACTTTTCAGCAGTGGTGCAGTGAAAGCAAGGCTCAAGTTGTCCACAGGGTTCTCCTCCATACATGAATCTCCCATTCTTGATAGTCTTTATCTAAATAACATGTGCCTGTTCCTGCGTCTCCATAAAACAGAAGAGCCAAAAACGAACAAGACTGGAAATCCGGTTCCATAGCCTTTGAGGACTTGAAATTTCGTCACCAGGAAACACACTTAGGAGAGAAAGAATTTGCTGGCAGGTGATGTGGAATTATGTAACCGGCAGGGAAAGGGAAACATTTTCAAGCCCATCCTATTGCCTCAGGGGCAGTGGGTTATAATTACAGCAATTGGATTTTCCCAGCCTCATCCTAAATCTAACAAAGAATCTACCTTTTATTTTTTTAAAAAAAACATGCTTGGGAGCCCCTTCTGTGAACAAGGATTCTTAGTCCGAATATCCTGGGGGGTAGGTTCTAGACAAAAGGAACCACCTAACCAAATTAGCATTCTTCCAGGCATTCATTAGCTTTTCCTTACCATGCTGAGCTGCACAATTGCTATTCCTCAGTGTGGCTGCATTCTAGACTTTGTTCACATGTCCCTGCTTAGCTGAAAACCACAGCCAGAGAAGATTCTTCCGGAGCACTGCCTACATGAACCTAGTGCAGTTACGCTGGAGTTATTAATTTTACCCACAATCTCTTCAGGAATTAAATTGGGATTGCTCTGATTTAAATATGCTACCCTTGCTTTGCCCTCTCTGTTAACATGACAAGCGAGCAAGGGCTGCCTATTTAAACCAGCACAGACAAACATATGCCCTCAACATCCACTCATAAAGCATGGGGGGCACTCTGGTCTAAACCACTGAGCCTCTCGGGCTTGCCAATTGGAAGGTCGGCGGTTCGAATCCGTGTGACAGGTTGAGCTTCCATTGCTCTGTCCCAGCTCCTGCCAACCTAGCAGTTCGAAAGCACACCAGTGCAAGTAGATAAATAGATACCGCTATGGTGGGAAGGTAAACAGTGTTTCCATGCACTCTGGTTTCCGTCACAGTGTCCCGTTGCACCAGAAGTGGTTTAGTCATGCTGGCCACATGACCCAGAAAGCTGTCTGCAAACAAACGCCAGTGCCCTCGGCCTGAAAGCAAGGTGAGCGCCACAACCCCATAGTCGCCTTTGACTGGACTTAACCGTCCAGGGGTCCTTTACCTTAAGCATTAATTTCTGTATATGTGAACGACTGCTTGTGCATAGTCACAAGGAGTCTCTTTTGATAGAACATCTAGGTGCAGCTTATAATGCATAGGGCACCTGTTCACAGATGCCCACACTCAATGTACAGACACTGGAGGCAGGGCCAGGAGGCATCCCATTCTGTCCTCCATGAGTTAGCATGAAAGGGGATTGTGTAGGCATTCAAATAAATTCCACTAACTTTCACAGTTCATGCTGGGTTGAGGTGCAGCAGGGCAGGTCTCTCTTGACCAAAACAGTTGAGTACTACTCAATGAGTAGGGCAAGGGGATAAGAGAGTTCTGCAGCACTCTACCAATGACTGCCAGTACTGGTCAGTGAGAGGATGAAGGGGGTCCTCTTTCAGAGACCAACACAGGTGGAAGGGTGGGTGGGTTTGAGTCTACATCTTCTCAGGATGCTTTCAAATCATAAAAATAAAGGAATATTTCCTCCTTTGTTGGGGGACACTGCTGATATCAGAGGTAGGTAGTATTTGTTTTGTGCCGCTGTTCAGTTCAATTAAATTTTAGACCTCCCAAATCAAATTTAGTACTATTCCAGAAGCCATCTGCTGCTGGCCTTTTACTGCTGGTACTACATGAATTGCACTCATCACGTGAAGTGTAAGGATTGGTTGCAATGAAATAATTCAATCTTACTCCCACCAAACCACTACACACGCATGACCCCAGATTTTTAGGGTCAAACTGGACATGAAATTATTTGACATAACATATTAGACATGACATTTGGCTTTCCAGAGTCTCCCCCTAATAAATAGCCAGTGTATTGGGTGGAGCCAGACTGGGCTCAAGGCGTGTGAGGAAAGGGGGGATAAACTCTTTGCTCCTGCCATGGCGCTAGTCCCAATCTCCCAGTCCTCCAGTGCCTTCTATTTGCAACCAGAAGAAAGCTCACATTGGCATAACAATGAATTTCAGGAGCTGGGAGGCTAGAGCAATTTGAATAAGAACCATGGCAGGGGCAAATAGTTAAATCCTCCTCCTTTGTTTGTTGTTTAGTCGTTTAGTCATGTCTGACTCTTCGTGACCCCATGGACCATAGCACGCCAGGCACTCCTGTCTTGCACTGCCTCCCGCAGTTTGGTCAAACTCATGTTCGTAGCTTCGAGAACACTGTCCAACCATCTTGTCCTCTGTCGTCCGCTTCTCCTAGTGCCCTCAATCTTTCCCAACATCAGGGTCTTTTCCAAGGATTCTTCTCTTCTCATGAGGTGGCCAAAGTATTGGAGCCTCAGCTTCACGATCTGTCCTTCCAGGGAGCACTCAGGGCTGATTTCCTTCAGAATGGATAGGTTTGATCTTCTTGCAGTCCATGGGACTCTCAAGAGTCTCCTCCAGCACCATAATTCAAAAGCATCAATTCTTCGGCGATCAGCCTTCTTTATGGTCCAGCTCTCTTTATGGTCCCCCTTCATGGATCAATGCCTTGTCGTGGCGAAGGGGCTTGAATAACTCAGAGAAGCTATGAGCTATGCCATGCAGGGCCACCCAAGATGGACAGGTCATAGTGGAGAGTTTTGACTAAACGTGATCCACCTGGAGAAGGAACTGGCAAGCCACTCCAGTATCCCTGCCAAGAAAACTCCATGGACAAAGACAACAGGCATATAAAATCCTCCTCCTTACCATGGTCTAATCAGGACTCCTTTTGCCATGCTGGTTATGCACTGAAAACCACCACCACACAAGGCCAAGTGATATGAACTTAGGGACCTTAGGGACACCTTCATTTGGTCAGAGTCTTTGAAAATAGTAGTATTGTGTGGACGAAGAGTACCTTAACATCCAGGAAGTTAGAAAACCATCAGTTGGGGGTTGATGGAAGTCCTAGGCCGTGATAGCCAAAGGTTTGTTATGTTGTTTAAAATGGGATGTTATGTTTGGAAAACATGTGTAAAAACCAATAAAAATTATATTAAAAAGAAGAAGAGTACCTTAACATCCCGGTGTGCAATGTTGATTGAGTGTAAATACTGAATGGCTTCTCCGATGCTCTTCATTATTTCAGAAGCCTCTGGGGAATATAAAACAAAGCGGGTCATTTTACTCTGCAGCCCAAGAGGCAACCGCCACCTAATACCCAGATTACAAGGAGTTAGAGGGGAACAAACAACATTACTGGTCAGGTTTCAGAGCAGAAACAAATGTGACAAAGAACATGAAGCTGATGCTGTCCCATAGTGTGGTCCTCCTTTTCTCTACCATAACCTCTACATAACTTACCCACCCGCCTTGATGTTACTGCATCTTTCTTCCACATCACTGGGTGCTGTTGACAAGAGAACGTGACACCACGTTCCTTACCACAGACTTAATTCAGGTGATCAGAAACAAAAGTATGAGCTCATGGTTTCCTTTCCATGTCATTTCTAGTCATACTTTGTCACGACATCCAAACTGGCAAACTGAGCACTAGTCCAGAATCGGAAAGCTACTTCAATCCTTTACTTGCAGGTTTCCAGTTTGTTTGTCCTTCGACATACAGGGTGCCAGTGGTCCCTCTTCTCTGCCATAGAAGCTAAACAGTTGTGCCTCAAGCCTTAAGACTTAAAATTGTCAATGCTTGTTAAGCTTTAAGAAATCTATTGTAACCCTTCATACCTCTTTCTGTGAAAGCCTGGTCTCCTCTGTCTTGAATTCGACTGAAGAGTTCCCCACCATCCAAGCTGAAAGTCATAAACAAGTGCAGTTACAAAAATGGAAGCAACAAGAATTACTGCCTAAGCAAAACCACCACCAGGCGATGAGTACTGGGTACATTTCCATGCACATACACTTCACTTTCCCAAGGCCTCTGGGTGAAACTCAGATCCATTTGGAATTAATCTGAGCCTTGAAAAGCACATACAGTGGTACCTCATGTTACAGACGCTTCAGGTTACAGGCGCTTCAGGTTACAGACTCCACTAACCCAGAAATAGTACCTCGCATTAAGAACTTTGCTTCAGGATGAGAACAAAAATCGTGCTCTGGCGGCACGGTGGCAGCAGGAGGCCCCATTAGCTAAAGTGGTACCTCAGATTAAGAACAGTTTCAGATTAAGAACAGAACTCCGGAAAGAATTAAGTTCTTAACCCGAGGAACCACTGTATAGAGTTGAAAAAGAGAGTAGGAAAGAGTGTCACTTTTCCTCCTTCAGCTCTATGTGGTTTTGCGAGGAGAAAAAGGTAACTAGCATCACCACAATCGTGACCAAGGTACCTGGGGCTCAGAGGGTTTGTGGGCACCAGGGAAAGACAGCAGTAAAGTTATTTAGGGCATAGATTGTTTCAACAGAAATGTGGCAGTGAACCCAGGTAGTCAGCACCCATTCCAAGAAGCTTGCAACGGCCACAGTACAGTTAATAAGCATGGAGCGATACACACTATCTGCTAAGATGTCTCTGAACAAAAAGAAGAACAAGGCAAGCTCTAAAAGACTGAAGATGCTTTAAAGATGTAAGGCAGGCATCCCCAAACTTCGGCCCTCCAGATATTTTGGACTACAATTCCCATCATCCCTGACCACTGGTCTTCTTAGCTAGGGATCATGGGAGTTGTAGGCTAAAACATCTGGAGGGCCTCAGTTTGGGGATGCCTGATGTAAGGCATGGAGATTAAAAGAAAGAAACCTATTAAACTGGCCTACAATTTGACTTGCAACTATCTTGATGAGAATCTCTTTGGAAGGGGTGGGGCAGAATGGGCTGCACAAAAGAGCAAAATCCTAATTGGCATCTAATGTAGATTCAAGCTTTGCTTAGAAGTTTTCTACTGTTCAAGATGCTTTGTTACATAAAACAATGAAGAGTTTTCTTCTGTCGGTCTGCTTCTGAAGCTACCTAGGACCTTGACCTGCCCTGTACAATTGCCTATTGCAGCCAATGGTTACAGAAGCACCAAGCAGTTCACACAACCTGTATCACTCCACCCTGCAGCCCCTCGAAACTCAATAATCTTCTCCAAACAATCAGTAGGGCTTTGTCACACAATGTAAGGTAGGAGTCAGTGGATGGGGATGGCCACCAGGTGGAGCACTTTTTGCTAGCAGAGCTCCCCCTGGTGGAAGCTCCCTCGGCTCACATTCAGGCGCTTCCTCTGTCCCTGCTTTTAAAAGTCCAGCAGCAGGACAGGATTCCTAATGTTCAATCTCTTCCCTTCTTGGATAGGAATGACCTTGCCATGTCAGGATTGGATTACTGCAGTGCATTGCATGCTGCAGCTCCTTTGAAGACCACTCAGAACTTTCAAGCTGGTTCAGAATGCAGCAGCAAGTCTGCTAATGTGCACAGCCAGAAATCAATACATTGCATTCATCTTTCAATATATTTATTGGCACCTATTGTGTTTCCAATTTAAAATGCCTTGTTTTGATCTATAAATCCTTCAATGGCCTAGGTCAGGCATCCCCAAACTGCGGCCCTCCAGATGTTTTGGTCTACAACTCCCATGATCCCTAGCTAACAGGACCAGTGGTCAGGGATGATGGGAATTGTAGTCCAAAACATCTGGAGGGCCGAAGTTTGGAGGTGCCTGGCTTAGGTCCAAAGAATCTGGAAAAACTGCTTCCTTCCATTGGAGTCTGCCTGCTTACTTAAATCTACATTAGATTAGGTGTCTTTTCCACTGTGCCGCCATATCCTCTAAAGCTGTATCCCACAAAACATCCAGGGACGTTCTTCTGTGTTACCATACAACTAAAAGTGTTTCACAAAAGAAATCCACGGCTAGTATTTAGACACTCAATAAAGACGTGATGATTTGCCCTAGTTTCTATCTGGCTATTTCCCCACTTGGAGCTGTATTCTTTCTTACTGTGTTGCACTTCCTTACTATGTTTTTTGTTGTTTTGAATGCGGTTCCCACCCCCCCTTGAATTTGTAAGCCACTCTGGGCATCTCTCTGCAAAAAGCAGGGTGTACAGATGTTAAGCAAATAAATAAAATAAAAGCACCCACCCCATCCCTGGATTTAAGCAAGAGTAGCAATTGTGGATTTCTTTTTAAAAAGTAAATTACAACCCAAAGAAATAAATAATCTGGAGCGCTTTACCCAAGAGAAAAGTTTAGAAAGCAGGAAATGAGTTAAAAACAAAACAAAACACCCCACAACTTCTATAATCTCTCCCTGGTTCACACCCTGCCCACCCACCCACAACTCTGCCAGTTTCAGTACCAATTTACCCAAGTAGAAACACTTAACTTTTGTATAACAAATAATAAATTTTTATTTGTACGCAGCCCGCCCCGGCAGGAGCCAGGCTCAGGGCGGCTAACATCATAAAACTAACACCGTGCAGTATACAAAGAACATAAGAACATAAAAGCAGGCAATCAATTAATTAAAATGTGTGTTAAAATTAGTTCAGAGCAAATTAAAATCTGGACAGATGGCAGTTCACGGGTAAAATTGAGAGTGGTTAATATTCTCCAGGGCCAACTGTTACCACTGGTCTTATAAAAGACCTGTGAGCGGGCTAGGAGGCCTCTTTAATGCTTGTTCTTATACAGAAAGAAAAGAATCAGACTGAACCCCGGCCAAAGGCCTGGCGGAACAGCTCCGTCTTGCAGGCCCTGCAGAAAGATGTCAAATCCTGCAGGGCCCTGGTCTCTTGTGGGAGAGCGTTTCAACAGGCCGGGGCCATGGCTGAAAAGGCCCTGGCTCTGGTCGAAGCCAGTCTAATCTCCCTGGGGCCTGGGATCTTCAGGGTGTTATTATTTGCAGGCGGTCCCATAGGTATCAGCTAACTCTTTGCAAGGAAGATCCGCTAACTTTATGGGACTACCCATAAAGGTGGGTCATATCCACATTTAGGGAATGTAGTGAAAAAACAGCATTTCTGACTACAAAGCTCTGTGTGGTGTGTAGCTGTGAGCAGTGGTTAAGCATGGCAAACTGCACAGCTCGCTTTGTCCCATCAAACCACAACACTCACCATTCCATGACTATCAGGAGACATTTTCGACCCTGGTAAAGATTTTCATAGACGTCTATAATCTTCACGATATGAGCACACTGAGATGCCCTCCAGTGCAGCTCCACCTCCCTGCGAGCTTTCGGACAGTCTTGCAGCATCTGGAAAGGGAAAGAGAAAAGGGAAGTGTGAGCATTCTTTTCTCCCTTGCTTTGATTAGCATACTTGTCAATATCATCTTTGCCTAACAATTAACATCTTCCAAGCAATCATTACCCCAGTGTACAGTAGGATAAAGTTTGCATCATGAACCCCATGTGGGATTCAGATTTCACACAATCCCCCCCAAAGAACACAATCTCACAATCTCTCTCTCTCTCTCTCTCTCTCTCTCTCTCTCTCTCTCTCTCTCTCTCTCTCTCTCCTTTTTTCAACTAGTTTGCGTAACAGCTAGGCAAATCATAATTCCCATTTTACAGACTGGGAACTAAGTGACCTTCCATAGTCAACTCAGGAGTGGCTGAGGTGGTAAGTTCAAGGTGGGAGCTTGGGGTTTTCTTGGTGCACCCACAAAGTCCTGACTGGACTGTTACCTTGTCCCTATACCATCCTGGTAAGTGGCAGAGACACTGTTTTCTGTAGAAGGGCATAGCACCATTCCACTATGCCAAGCCACTCCTAGCTTAAGTGACAAACATGAAGTGCATTAACAGGACCCAATTCAATAATTTGCTGAACATTTTATCATATTAAGATTTCTTTTCCCCAGTTTCTTCCAAGAACTTTAGGATGTTACTGTATACTTTCTCTCTTATTTTTGCCCAAGAAACTCACAACAAAATGTAGACTGGGATGAAAGATGGACACGGCCATCTTGAGAACCTCACAAGCAGGGGCTTGAACCAGACATAAAACCACGAAGTCTGATGTAACATTCAGAAGAAGTTGCATTTGAATGCCTTACAAATCTTCTGAGCCAGCAAAACAAATAAAATATCAAGGTATGCACTACCATCTTGTGGTAAATACTGTAACTGCAACTCAGGCCACTTGGCTGGAGCAACCATTTGTGGATGTTAGCAAACCGTCTCCTAACTAAATCCGAGGCTACCCTTCCTGAATCGCAAAATGGTTTTTGACCTCCTAAGGGGAAGGTGGATATGATTTTTACTGTGCGACAGCGTCAAGAAAAAGGCAGGGAACAAAATCAACCCCTATATATGGTTGTTTATTGTCCTGACTAAGACCTTCAACGCTGTAAATGCCTTGTGGACTGTCCTTCTGAAAATTGGCTGCCCAAGTAAATTTGTGAACATCCTTTGGCTCCTCCACAATAATATGATAGCAACAATCACGGATAACGATTCACAGTGAGTTCATGAGTTAAACAGGGATATGTTACACCCCAACTCTATTCCAGTGGTACCTTGGTACTCGAGCGGCTTGGCTCCCAAACAAATTGGCTCCTGAATGCCACAAACCTGGAAATAAGTGTTCCAGTTTGCAAACGTTTTTCGGAAGCCAAACATCTGATGCTGTTTCCGCTTGAGTGCAAGAAGACCCTGCAGCCTACTGGAAGCCGCGCCTTGGTTTCCAAACAGTTTCGGGAGTCATACAGACTCCTGGAACAGATTATGTTCAAGAACCAAGGTACCACTGTTTTTTATCACCATGATCCTACACATTGTTGAAGGGAAACTCCCCATTGGGGTAGAAATCATATATCGAGCAGATGGAAAGCTCTTTAACCTCAGTAGGCTGAAAGCAAAAAGTAAGGTTACCGTAACTTCCGTCATAGAGCTTCAATATGCTGATGACAATGTAGCATGTGCACACTCAGAGGATGACCTCCAAACCATCCTAAATATCTTCGCAGAAGCTTACAGAAAGGGTGGCCTATCACTCAATATCCCAAAAACTAAGTGCTGCACCAACAAGCACAAAACAACCCCTCCGTGCCACAAATCCAACTCAATGGTATAACGTTGGAAAATGTCGATCACCTCTCCTACCTGGGCAGTTATCTTTCCACAGGGGCCAACATTGATGCTGAAATTGAGCATCGCCTGAGCTCTGTGAGAGCAGCTTTCTCGCAAGTGAAGCGCAGAGTGTTTAAGGACTGGGACATTCACATGGAAACCAAAATGCTTGTTTATGAAGCTATTCTACTACCAACCTTACTGCATGCTTGTGAAACATGGACCACTTATGAATGCCATCTCAAACTCCTCAAAAGATTCCACCAACAGTGTCTCTGTAAATTTTTACGCATCACTCGGGAAGACAGGCAAACTAATGCCAGTGTACTGGAAGAAGCAAAGATCACCAGTGTCAAAGCAGTGATTCTTAACCATCAACTTCGTTGGACTGTTCATGTTGTTTATATGCTTGATTGTCATCTTCCAAAGCACTACTCTATTCAGAACTTAAAAATGGAAAGTGTAATGCTAGTGGACAACAAAAAAGATTTAAAGATGCTCTCAAGGCAAATATTTAAAAATGCTGTATAAGCACAGAAAATTGGGAAACACTGGCCTGCGAGTGCACCAATTGGAGAAGAGCCTTTACCAAAGGTGTCATGGATTTTGAAGAAGCACGAAGCCAGGGCGAAAAGGAGGTACATTTGGCAAACCCTGATTGTGATCAACTCCCACCCGGAAACCTATGTCCCCACTGTGGAAGGATCCAGAATTAGCTTCCACAGTCACTTACGGACTCACTGTTAAGACCCTGTTCATGGAAGACAATCTTACTCAGCTACAAGTGATCACTGAAGAAGCAGCAGCAGCTGGGTCAGATACAGTATGCAAATTCCATCTGGGATACAATACTAGAAATTAATATGCTTAATTTAGTCCAGCAAATAGCAATTAAATATGCATTTAGAGAAACATTTAGCAATCAGAAACTCTTTAAGTATTTAATTAAAATAATTGGGGGGGGGGAATTAAACCCATTAACAACCAAACAGATCAGGGCAAAACCATACCGCAATGGCAGAAAATAGCATGACCTGCTACTCCCACTGGGTACTTTAAGTTCTATCCGCATTAAGTTCCCAAAGCCTTTATTTGCCAGTCAAAATAGAGAATTAGGTAGTGCCAGGTGCTACTCAGTCCGTTTTTTGGTACTGAGCACTATTGATACCCATGTGTAGTGCTAGGCACACTGTCCATGATGCTGAATCCCCCAAGCCAGGTCTCTCGAATTCATTTAACCTAAGCTACAATTGATGCTGCAAGAATCTTAAAGATGCCTTTGTGAACGGACTATGCTGTACTGCATATATTAGATAGGTGGAAGCAAGCAAGCAGGAGAGGCTGCTGTGGTGGGGAGAAGCTATGAAACTGGCATCAGGACAGTTCCCCTGGGCTGGGCAAGGAGAAGGCAGCAGTGTTGTGGTTGGGCCAGTACAGATGCATCAGCGGAGACAATCTGGTGCTTCCGAGACAGTTTGGTACTTCTGCCAATGCATACATGTAGTCCCGGACTCAAACACACACACATCTCGTCGCACCCAGGCAGGTTCCAGCGATGACAGTGGTAGGAGGCCAACTCTGCAGCCCTGCTCCACCACACTAGCCGCTACTGGGAGCAGTTATGTTCATTCTTCAGTCTGCACTGTTCCTTTAAATCTAGACCTCAAATGACAACAGGCTTCCTCAACCTCGGCCTTCCAAATGTTTTGAGACTACAATTCCCATCACCCCTGACCACTGGTCCTGCTAGCTAGGGATCATGGGAGTTGTAGGCCAAAAACATCTGGAGGGCTGCAGTTTGGGGATGCCTGAATTACAAGGATTGGAGTGGCCACAGTCCTTTTGGCTTCTAGTTTAGAAATCTAGCAAGCTGAGCATGATTTGGCTACTTGGGGGTTGGGGGGGTTGAGAGAGACACTTTTAAGATCTCCCCCAACATTTCTCTCCTAATTCAAGCACCCCACCCACCCACCCAAGGACTGCACTAAAGCCAGAAAAAAGAGCTTAGGCCCTTCCAAGAAGAGGATTCAATCCTGCAAAGTTAAAACAAGCAAGAAAGTATTTTGTCATAGCAGTGCTCTCTACTGCAGATCAACAATTCACAACACACCATGATAAAATAACAGCCCATTGAAATCTATGGTATATCTAGCTAGCTAGCTATCATCTATATCAGGGGTCAGCAAGGTTTATCTTGCCTGGGTCAGATCGGTCCTGTGAAGATCCCTCCATGGGTCGGATTTTCGGTGTCTGCACAGACGTGTTTTTTTGCGTCTGAGCATGCGTAAACGCAATTTCCAGCGTCGCAGAAATGAGTCCCCACTCCGCGTTGCACCAGTTTAGCGCCACGCGCAAGCAGGCCGGTCAAACTACCTCCGCGGGCCGCTTCCGGCCCATGGGCCTTAGGTTGCTGACCCCTGATCTATATCTATCAACAGCAGCAACAAAAAGAGGAATGCACTGAAAAAACATGATTATGTGGCCTGTGGTGCCACCCAGTGGTTGAGATTATTCAAAATGTTTCACTCCTAGAATTGCAACATAACCAGACCTCCCCTCAGGCCAGTAAGTCCAGGGAGGACCAGGTAAAATCCGCCACATGGCCATGAGGTTACAGTGACCTTGGACCAGTCACTCTCTCTCAAGCCAACAGTTTGGTGCTGTGCTGCTGCTGCCTTCCCAACAGTCATTGTTGCTGCTTACTGTGCTTACTGTGAGGTAGCAGTGGAGACGGAGGTTATACACTGGCAGAGCCAATCCAGCGCTCTCACACATCCCTGACTGCACCACTGCCCGGCCCTAGTAAGTGGAAGCAGTATCCCTATTGCAAGGGTAGCAGTACAGCAGCACCTCCTTTCTTGCTCAGCCGCTGCCAGCTCTGACGATATTAATGATGATGATGATTCAGGGTGGATAAAAATCAATGGTTTAAATAAAACAAATTTGGATTTTTAAAATTTAAATCAGATTTTTAAAATACAGGTGAAATTCGGAAAATTAGAATATCGTCAAAAAGTGCATTTATCTCAGTAATGCAACTTAAAAGTTGAAACCAATATATGAGATAGGTGCATGACATGCAAAGCAAGATATGTCAAGCCTTTATTTGTTTTAATTGTAATTATTTGCCGTTAGGTGGGTCAAATATAAATGGAATGTAATTAATGAAATGTATTTTTGTTTATTTTGTATTATTGTAACTATATGTTTTATTACTGTGGAATTTCCAAAAGAAAGTATTTGTAAAAATTAAAATAAAAATAAAAAGTTGCATTACTGAAATAAATGCATTTTTTGACGATATTCTGATTTTCACCTGTAAAATGCTTTTGGAGGAAAAATCTTTTTAAAGATAGTTTTCTATTTAAGTTACATTATAGTCCAAAGGCTATTCATCAGGAAATAAGGATTTGTTTAAAGTTTTTTCATGTGTGCTAAAACTCAGTCTAGGGTTTGTTTGTTTTTTAAAAAATCATTTAACTACATCAGTTAACAAACATGGATACATATGCTATAATGTTATTGTTTTAGTTAAATAAATTGTTTAAATAGTTATTAAGGAAATGATTATTTTTTCCCCTTCCAATAAAGTACAGCAGAAAAGTTTTCCAAATATAAACAGTTAACTTATTAAACCTCACAATAATTTCATAATTATCTGACAATGTATTTCTAATAGTATAATCAAATCAGTAATTTTTGATATAACTGTAAAAACTACTCTGGAAATTTATTATTCCAAAAATGAAACCTTAATCTGGTTGTACATATTAAGATTACACCAGCAAGAATGAGTCTTTCTGTAAAAAAATGATTTAAATAAAGTCTTACTGCCTAGTGATTTAAATCGATTTGATTTAAATCAAATCCACCCTGTTACTATTATTAATAATAATTTCCACCTTTCCTCCCAAAGAAGCCCTGTGCAGAAACCAACAAAGCAAAACAACAACTTTTTTACAACAAACATTGAAAAAATATGTAAAGCAGATGAAATATCCTTACAAGTGTTAATAATATTTCAAGGTTGCTGAAAAGTTCTATCTAAACATCAATAAGAAGGAGCCTCACTGGAGACTGCAAGCTATTTATATATTTGTTTATTTAACAAATTTCATCTGGTTCTGTCAAGAACATTTTTTAAAAAATGATAGTCCTTTGGCAACTGCCCCATTATATTCATTGAGAAGACTTCTAACGCTTTGGGAAATGTTTCAGATCTCAACCAAAATGACATGTTTGTCAAAAGGTCTGAACTGAAGGGACCCCACTATCTGAACTGTTCTGAAGGGTTTTTCTTTCCTTTTCTTAGCACCACTCTAAGTATATATGTGAAGCTAAGGTTTTCTTTTTGCCCCAGCATGCATCACTTTACTCTAAGAACCCATTTGCTCTGTATACATTTAAAGCATCATCATATCACTTTAAACATTTATGGCTTCCCCCCCCCCCAAAGTATCCTGTAGTTACAAACTGTAGTTTGTAAAGGGTATTGAGCAGGCATCCCCAAACTGCGGCCCTCCAGATGTTTTGGCCTACAACTCCCATGATCCCTAGCTAACAGAACCAGTGGTCGGGGAAGATGGGAATTGTAGTCCAAAACATCTGGAGGGCCGAAGTTTGGGGATGCCTGGTATTGAGAGTTGTTTGGCGATCCCTATGATGCTTCTTTAAATGTATAATTCAGATGGGACCTTAATAATTAAATTTGTAAATTCACCTGAAGAACACACAGCAGTAAACAACATAAAAATGCACAATAAAAAGAGGAATAAAAACAAAAACTAACCAATAACCCCATTCCTACAAACACATTTAAAAGGGCATAGAATGTTTTATTAGCCCAGGCTTCCTCAAACTCAGCCCTCCAGATGTTTTGAGACTACAATTCCCATCATCCTTGACCACTGGTCCTGCTAGCTAGGGATCATGGGAGTTGTAGGCCAAAAACATCTGGAGGGTCGAGTTTGAGGAAGCCTGAATTAGCCCAACACCTTGTTAAAGAGAAACATGTTCACCTAGCAACTAAATATATGCAATGAAGGCGCCAGGTGAGTCTCCCTGGGGAGTGCATTCCACAAATGGGGAGCCACTGCAGAAAAGGCCCGTTCTTGTGTTGCCACCTTCTGGACCTCTTGTGGAGGAGGCAGATGAAGAAGGGCCTCTGAGGATGATTGCAGAGTCTGGGTTGGTTCATATGGGAAGAGGCAGTCCCTGAGGCACTGTGGTCCTGAGCCATTTTGCACTGAACTGAAACTGCCATTATGTAGCGTATTCACCCAGTCTGTTTTATAAATTTTTTATAATCTATTCATAATCTAATCTATTTTATTTGAAAAGATTCAATTTGAAAAGACCATTTTGGAGCTCCTTTTTTCACCACTTGAAACAATCTGGTGTTGACAGAAAACTTGGCCACCCCATTGCTCACCCCAGCCCTAGAACCATTTCATACTCTGCCACAGAGTATTTGTCATTTTACTACAGGTAGGCTGCAGCAAAATACATTTCCCAACTTCTCCAGCAGGAGGAGCCCATTGCTTTAAACACCACCACTTTGTTTCTTTTTCAAACGAATTATTTCTCAGCCCAGCAACCCCTCCTCCTTACATCATTTGTGTGTAACAGTTTATTACCCTTGGGGAGCATAAACAAGGCAGTGTTAATTATACCTTGCATGTTTGCAAATACAGAGCATCAAGGTGTCTATATCTGAAGCTGTTGACGTTTGTCCAATGGAGCCCAGACTGGATGTCAAATGCTTTGCAATTGCACCCAGACTCTCAAGTATATTTTGCCTTTTAGTTTTTTTAATCGAAAACTTCAGAGGGACAGTTTTACACAGCCTGTCATAAGACAGGAAACCCCTCCCCACTTAAAGAGGAAAGGTCCCTTTCATGCATACATTTTTTAATTAAAATCCTTGACCTAATATCAACATTTCACATGTGATATTGTCAGAAATTACCAGCTAGCAACCAGAGTTTTCACTTCTGCATGGAAAACAGTGTTAAAATGGAGAGAGCTACAGTAATAGAACAGGGGTATACAACACACTTTCAATACATAAATCTCTCCGGTTAAATTGAAAAGACTCTGAAAAGCTGTTGCCAGTCGGAAGAGGCTAAACAAGGCTAGATGAACCAGTGGCTATATATGAGATTTCATATATAAATTATCCAGTATTCTCAGATTGTAGGGTTTGTTTGCTTGTTAGTTCGAAATACTGATGCATAATGAATTCCCCTACTGTTACTTTGTGAGCCCAAAACAGGAGTGCTACCCGCCAGCATCTCTTTGCTTATGATTTTACAAATCTGTAAAGGTGGATTTAATTAAATTCCAGGATTTCATTAATCATGTGTTTTGATACCCTAGTCAGAAATGCAATGGGGTAGTGCTGGCCTTAGATTCTCAAGATGCAAAATAATAAAGGCTGTACTTCAAAAGCAAAAACAGCTAGAATATTAGCTAAAATATTAGATACGTCAGCACAATGCTATAGCAGCATGGAGCAGAAACCAATACAGATGAAAGGGTAAATTTAAAAAAAAAGCTTGTTGCATCTGGTAAATGTTATTAGATGCAATGAAAATATTGCTCTCCCACCCCCAATTCCACGAACACATGTGGACAATTTTTATTTTTTATTTTATTTAGCAAGAATTACATGCCACATAATTTTAAAAGATTTCTAAGAGAGTGACACAGAATAGTATAAAATATTTGCTTATTTCCCTGGTGTGAGCCATTCTTAAGGAACTGCATCATCTCTGACACTAGGACTTGCATACTGCCGAAAGAGATTTTCTGTTCATGCCTTGGTTTTAGCCAGAAAAGGGATGTTGTTCACCTGGCAACAAATGCCGACCTATCATTGAGGTAGCAAACCTGTTGCTGGGCTGTACCACTTCAGACTGTATGCGGGGACTCACAAGGCTGAATGCTTCTCTATACCCCTCCATGTAGAAAACTGACATGTCAAGGAAGAAAAGTTGTGGCTTAAGCTACTTTTCAATAGGGATCTTTGACTCTCTTTTTGTGGGGAGGGGGAGTATGGAGAAGCATTACATTATGTGGTTTTTTTCAACTAAAGTCCGAAGTGGTAGAGTCCAGACACAGGTTTACTACCTGGATGAGAATTAGGCCAAAGTTGCAGCAACAGAAATAGAAGATTACTCACCCTACATTGTTTCTGGAGCACTTGAAAGAGACAGAGGGAGATGCACATATAAGGAAATGTCGCCTTATCTTCAGTTCTCTAAGCATTCGTTTATGGCTTTGAAGGGGGAAATTCACCATGCTCTACTGCACATACAAACATGCATAGGGTAGCAGTATGTAAATAGCACATAAATCACATCTGTCAATCATGGCAATCAAGTCGCTCACATCTTATAGGAATCAGTTCATAACAGCAGTCATAGTTTATGACACAAGTAGTCTCATGGTCCAATATGCCTGCCAATAGCATCATTTCATGTGTGACAGCTGACAAAGCCAAGGTAACTTTGAAATGCTCCTGTTACCACATATCAAGTTGTTCAAACTACAGTCATACCTCATGTTATAGACGCTTCAGGTTATATGTTTTCTGGTTGCGGACCACTGGAAACCCGGAAGTACCAGAACGGGTTCCTTCCGGGTTTCGCCAATCATGCATCGCGGATGCACAGAAGCGCCAAATCACGCCAGCGCAGACGCAGCGCTTCAGGGTGCGAATGCTGCGGGTTGCGGACACGCCTCTGTCACGGATTACATCCGCAACCCGAGGTTCCACTGTATATAGAAGGTTGCCAGGTGATGCCCAAAATAGTCCATGCCAACATAAAAAGCAACTCATCACATGGCAATAGCCACCACACAATTAAATGTAAAGACTTTACATTGGTTTTACTCAAGGGCTATTCTGACGAGAATAAGCCAGGTCTCCACTCCCATTCCCCAGACAGGCCACTATATGGATCATTCCCTCCATATAGTCCTCTTACCCTTTAGGACAGCTGGGTTCCAGATAGAGGCGGATTTCGGGGAGCGCGACTGGTTCACCTGCATGGGGTGCTGAGCCGAGAGAGCACTGCAGGGGGCGCTGCAACAATGATGGACAACGGAAGGCAAGAGGCAGGGGGCAAGCTGAATTTTGGCGTTGCACAGGGCATTACTGAAATATTAAAGCCCAAAGTCCGCCACTGGTTCCAGGTGAGACTATGCTCTTGAGGGGAAAGTGGATTTAGCCAAGGGACCACCAGGAGAAAGGGAATGGATATGAAAAAAGTTTGCTCCCCAACAGACAGCAAGCAACTGTTATAGCAAGCTTTTCCTTGGCTTAGGGAGATTTGGGCCTAGTTCAGCTGTCACTTCCAAGCTTGCAACTGTGCCATGGATCGGTCTATTTCACACTTTTAGTTATTTATGCATAACATCCTGCAAACCACCTCAAAGCGATTTCACAATAAAAACATCAATAAAAACAACTACAGAATTCCATATTTAAAACAATTATAACAATGTTTTCTAAAATGGGGGGGGGGATCAAATGTAAAAACAATTTCAAATCCAATACAGATATATATACCGGGATAGTCTCTTCACCATTTCTGGATTTCCTCTAACCATAATTTTTGGCAGATTTTGTGAGTTCTATGTTCATTAGTTCCTAAAAGCCACTACTACCACACTTTCTATACCATTATTTCCCATCAAAGACTCCCGAGTAATTCCCCCCTCAAAAATGTAGGTCCCCCAACATTCCCCTCTGCATATGCCTACCTGCCCAAAGAACGACCGGAAGCAAACCCTAAAAACCATTTTAATGCTTGTGTCACCACACTTCAGCCAGCATTTTCCCAAAAAGAAAAGGCTTTTTTAAAAAAAATTGTTTGTGCACATGAAAATAGATTTTTCATCCCCCTCCCCCGTCCTGGCACATGAGGCTTGTACAAGTTACTGTATAAACATTCACAGTGTTAAGTTCATAAGGAAAGATGGCTGAGGGGCGGGGGCAGGGAGAATGAAAACAGGGCAATTGCATTCTCTTGTGGACCAAAGGACACTGCCGCTTTTTTTTGGCGCTACTGTTAAAACCCCAAAGGTTTTGTTTAAAATCCCTGCCTGAAGGCAGATAAAGAGGCTTCCCTGGAATCCAAACTGCAACCAGCAATGCCAGACCAACAAGTCTATGACAGCTTGTGGAAAGAATGCAGCACATGGCCAGCCGAGTATGCATGAGACCCAGCCACCAGGCGTACAATCTGCAGAGGGTCAAGAGAGGAAGAAAGGAGGGTGTCGGTTGAGGCAAAGCATTGGCACCACACTGAGACTTCAAGATACAGTACTTCATGGGCAAACAAGGCAGAGAGGTCTCTGCTACAAATTAAAAAGGGAGAATGAATGAAAGAGTTCCTCTGGATCAAAAGGTTATCAAGACAATCAGTGAATGCATGCTCAAATAGCCTTTAATAATCCCTCATTCAGATACAGTAGTGTGATGCTACATTCCAGGAGCTATCCCTCCAACTCGAAAAGGGGGGGAGGGCAGAGCTAGTGGGCTCATACCCATCCTCCTTCGCTGACCTGGTTCACATGTAACACTAAGCCAAACCGTGGCTTACTCTTAATGTGCAGGCTCCCGGAAAGAAGATAGCAGTAGCTCTGGTTCTCCTCCTATCCTGCTGCTGTGAGCTGAAGCCAGTTTTGTTAATCTTAGTGCTACGGCCACACCCAGGCTTGCAGTTTATCTTGGTCCAAGACGTACCATAAGCCAGGGGTCAGCAACCTTTTCCAGCCATGGGCCGGTCCACTGTCCCTCAGACCATGTGGTGGGCCGGAGTATATTTTGGAGAGAGAAAAATGAATGAATTCTTCTGCCCCACAAATAACCCAGAGATGCATTTTAACTAAAAGCACACATTCTACTCATGTAAAAACACACTGATTCCCGGAAGTCCTTAGGTTGCCTACCCCTGCCCTAAGCTGTAGCTCAGGGGTCAGCAAACTTTTTCAGCAGGGGGCCGGTCCACTGTCCCTCAGACCATGTGGTAGGCCGGAGTATATTTTGGAGAGAGAAAAATGAACGAATTCCTCTGCCCCACAAATAACCCAGAGATGCATTTTAACTAAAAGCACACATTCTACTCATATAAAAACAACACTGATTCCTGGACCATCCACGGGCCAGATTGAGAAGGCGATTGGGCTGGATCTGGACCCCGGGCATAGTTTGCCTACCCATGCTGTGGCTTGTTGCTTGTGGTTTGTCTGAGGGAGAGAATTGGTCCATTGTGTGAGAGATGGGAACATGCATATAGGACTGGTGGTTAATCTTTATAAACCTGACATTATATTTGTTTTCCCACCAGTGGTGACAACAACTGTCCGACATGAGTGCAACAGTGAAGCAGATTGTAGCTTCTCGTGGACTTAATTTCTTAAGACAGAAAATCACAGGAAAGCACTATGACAGCTGCACCAAAGACTCTTGTTCAAACCTTCAGGCCTCTTCAGCAACACTGACTTCACTCATTGGGAAAATACAGCAGCACGACAGTTACCTGTTTAATTGGGAGTCAAAGGCTTCTATAAGCTGTCATTGCACAGCGTCTGTGGAGAGGGAACCTGGATGAGCAGAACCAAAAATGATTTTGCTCAAGGAAATACATCTATGGGGAAGGGGGTTATCATGGGGTGTGTTTTTATGGGTGGTCCCATTTTATCTAACTCTACAATTCTAGGACCTTTGCGTCATATGTTATATGAAAGAACCTCAATAAAGCACATTTGCTCTCATGCAACCCCTGTAAATAAGATAAACTTGGTGTTCCCTCAAAGCAGTTCAAAATGTTAACACTATAAACAGAAAAGGAAACAAAAAAGTCCTAAGAGGCTGGAGGAAGTCATTTCATAGTCCTGTAACAGCCTGTGAAACGGGGAGATCCCCACCTGAAAAGTATGACCTTCAAAGTGGAAGCCCAGGCTGTCAAAATAGTTCCCTGGCTATTAATAGTGTACAAGCCAGAGTCATAACAGTCATTTGAGGGGGTAAAGAGCGAGTGGGAGCCCTAGCCCTTGTTATAAAGGAAAAAGTTTACTCAAAGGGGAAGTTTTTCAACCATATTCATAGCATTTCCCCCAAACCAAATAGTAGAGCAGCCAGGCACTCCAGTCTGCCAAACCCGGTGAAGCTCTTTCCAGCATGCTATCACTGGATAACTCTATTAATCCTAGGTTCCTTGTACTGCTAAAACATGGGGGGAATACTTTATATTGTCAGGGGCTGAACAGAATAATACAGTGACAGGTTGGAGGCTATTAACACTTAAACCAGGGGTAGGCAACCTAAGGCCCGGGGGCCGGATGCGGCCCAATCGCCTTCTCAATCCGGCCCGCAGACGGTCTGGGAATCAGCGTGTTTTTACATGAGTAGAATGTGTGCTTTTATTTAAAATGCATCTCTGGGTTATTTGTGGGGCATAGGAAATCGTTCATTTTTTCCCTTCAAAATATTGTCTGGCCCACCACATGGTCTGAGGGATGGTGAACCGGCCCCCTGCTGAAAATAGTTGCTGACCCCTGACTTAAATAGTATAACACTTGAACCAACTTGCTGCAACCAACCAAACAGGATTGCCAGCTCTTCTGAAGCTTTGTCAGGCTTAAATTCTAAAATGGAACAAGATGGGAACTGAACAAGTTCTCCCAAAGTGTCCCTTTCAGAAAGGGAACTTGCTAGATGTCATTTATTCAAATGCTCACACATGCTTTCCATTGTTCTATTTCAAGGGTAAGACAGTTCCATAAAGAAAAATGTTGCTTCTTAAGAGCAAAAAAGCTCTGTGACATTTTCTACCAGGCCTAGATCAAGGCCTAGATCATTCCAGGCCTAGATCAAGGAGGGTAAGAGGGAGTACATGCCCCCAGTGGCAGGTAGGGGGATGGCAAAGCAGCAACCTGCATGAGAGAGAGGGGAGAGATGTGCTGGGGCCACAGCACACATTTGGGTGGAATCTACACCATAGCTGCGATCCGGGATCGGCAGCGCGCGCATGACCGGAAGTTGCGTGACGCAACTTCCGGTGGCGCTTCGCCCTTCTATGGGCACCAGAAAATGGCGGCGCCAGCGCCGGAAGTCACTTCCGCGCATGACCGGAAACGCGTAAAAGCGACTTCCGGCGCCAGCGCCGCCATTTTCTAATGCCCATAGAAGGGCAAAGCGCCAACGGAAGTCGCGTCACGCAACTTCCAGTCATGTGCGGAAGCGACTTCCGGCGCCGGCGCCGCCATTTTCTGGTGCCCATAGAAGGGCAAAGCGGCACCAGAAAAATGGCCGCCAGGCAGAAGCCAATTTAAGGGACAATACCGGGATTTTTAACCAAACGGGAGACCGCCGGGAAACGGTAAGAAAAAAGGGGTTTTCCCGGTGGATACGGGATACTTGGCAGCTATGATCTACACACACATTTTAAAAAAACGCTTTGAAAATACTTTTTTTAAAAAATGAAAATGTTTTGGAAAGTACATAGAATTTTGCATAGCTCACTTCTAGTGTCACATTTGTATATTGCACTTTACACACATTTAAAACGTGTTTGGGGTTTGTTTGTTTTTTGTTGCAGCTGTGTAGCTGAGTCCTTGGTGCCTCCTTACATTCCAGAGACCAGGAATGTAAGGAGTCACCAAGTGTGTGCTTGCAAGCCTGCAGTGCATCTTTCTTTTCTTTCTCCCTTACTGTGCCATTGTCAGGGGGTGGGTGCTGACTCCTCCTTTATGTTCATGCTGAACCTTTGTTTACCCCCTGCTGCCATGACTCTCAGCAGCAGCAGGGGAGTGTAGTGCGGGAGGCAATGCAGACCTAAGGGTAAAATTTATACATTGGTCACTGGTCTATTTTTCTCCATTAAAAATTTGCAAAGCACGGCAGTGGCGAGCAGGGCAGCCCAAATTTTGGTCCTTAACTCTCAGGTGACTGGTATGGTGTGTTTCATACTTCCCTTCTGAAGGGAAAGACAGAAAACAGGCATTTGCCCAGTCAAATCCAGAAACAACAGATAGCTCACTTGTTGGGGGAGAAGAGATGCTGGTTTTTCTTAGTCTGCAGAGATACCTTTACTCGGGTATTACCGGTAGGAGAAAAAATAATGCTAAGGAAACAGAGTGGACTTGCACTGCAAACAGTTCCACTACAGTCAGATTCAGCAGAGAGATGGTTTTGACAATGCTGTCATAGACAATTAATAAGCAGTTAGGCTCAAAGAAAAAGACTTCAGGGAACCTGTTTTCAAAATGCTGCATCAGGTAGACTAACCGCTGCTAATCTCTCCCTCGGGAGCTGCCAGCATTAGGGCCTTTAATTCAGTACTGCAGGCCATTAATTAAATATGCTACAGGTCACTATGCCTAAAAGCCACTCTATGAAATCACTTAAGAGCTTAAACTACAGGACAAAAATGTGGTTTGGTGGTCACAAAAGAATCTGAAAGCCTAAAGAAATTATTCCTACCCTCTTTATTTAGATTTCTTTCCCATCCGAACTAAAGGGTTCAAGGCCCCAACTTAATACTCTTACTCAAGACTATGCCAGCTTGATGCCTGCCATACATTTTGGTCAAAATTCCCATCAACCCCAGCCAACAGTTGGGCAACCTTACACAAGTCACCCAAGGACCAGTTTATTTTCACAGGTTTTGTTCTCTCCCCCAATCTTTCTGATTGGGCATATAGTCACATAGGCAAGTCATGTACACAAGTGGACTAGGTGGTCGAGGATATGAATGAATGAATCTATTATTTCGGTCACAGACCAGTTCCAACTCACATACAAAATCAGGGAAGTCATGAAACACAATAGGGATACATTTAAATTGGCAGTTCGGTATAACTGGGACAGTACAGATATAGCAGCAGTTAAAATATATAAATTATATCTTACTCACTAAAATGTCATTTAAAACCTTTATCATGATGATATCACAGCTTGTTCCCTAAGTTTTATGGCAATCGCACAGAATTTGGCCACCTTTAAAGTGATCTCTGTATCTTTGGGTCAAGGACATGGCCAACAACCATTCACATTGTCACAGTGCTGTCAAACATAGTGCTGTCAGGCAGGTGTGCAACAATTTGGTTTAAATATTATTGGCTCATGAAGTTCAGGTGTCACCTCTCAAATCATCTTTTGCCAGCTACTCTAGTAAAGCCTTTATGTATTCTGGGAAGCTTTTGCCCTGCTGGGCACATGATCATTTTATCTAAAGTTTGTACTTATCCGTTGTATGTTATATTATGATATTGTGGTTATAATTGCTTTAAGCCTCCCTGAATGTTACATATGCAGGTTAGAATGAGTAAGAGCTGAGGAACCTTTATCAACTCAAGGGCCACATTCTCTCCTGGCTAACTTTCCAGGGGCCACATAGCAATGGTTGACAGGGCCAGAGGTAACAGTTAGGCACAGCAACATCCATGGTTCTTGACCGTTGTTCAGTAGACTATATTCCAGCCACACAATTTTAGAGGTTTCTTTCTGTACATACATGCCCCACACAACCATTCCTTCTTCCAAGAAAGAGGCATTGTCAGTACATCTGTTGTTGTTGTTGTTTAGTTGTTTAGTCATGTCCGACCCTTCGTGACCCCATGGACCAGAGCACGCCAGGCACTCCTGTCTTCCACTGCCTCCCGCAGTTTGGTCCAACTCATGTTGGCAGCTTCAAGAACAATGTCCAACCATCTCGTCCTCTGTCGTCCCCTTCTCCTTGTGCCCTCCATATTTCCCAACATCAGGGTCTTTTCCAGGGAGTCTTCTCTTCTCATGAGGTGGCCAAAGTATTGGAGCCTCAGCTTCACGATCTGTCCTTCCAGTGAGCACTCAGGGCTGATTTCCTTAAGAATGGATAGGTTTGATCTTCTTGCAGTCCATGGGACTCTCAAGAGTCTCCTCCAGCACCATAATTCAAAAGCACCAATTCTTCAGCGATCAACCTTCTTTATGGTCCAGCTCTCACATACATCATACATACATCTACTTATGTACAATACCGTGTTTCCCCTTTTTTAAGACACCGTCTTATAACTTTTTTTCCTCAAAAAAACACACGGTGGCTTATTTTCAGGGGGTGTCTTTTTTTTTAAGTGCTGGTACAACTGGGTCCCACTGGCTCAGGACACTCGGTGCTCTCTTCCGCGCACATTATAAACACCACACTCTAGCCTACTGTGCTATCCAGGTTTTACTGTCAACCAGGCTGGCAGCAGCTCTCCAGAATTTCAAACTTGGGGGTACCTGGGGGTTAAACCTGGGATCCTTCTGCTCCCCGGGCTCTCTCACGCCGGCCGAGGAATGAGGAGGGAGGCCGTGACCCGTCCCGCTCTGAGATGCTTGTGAGGGAAGCGCGAGGGGGACGAGGCTTGGGCCCATGCCCCTGGCGCGCGCGCGCGGCTGAATGACGAGCCGAAGCGGAACCTTTTCTCTGTGGGGGGGGGAGACGCGCGCGCGCGCAAACACACACACACACTGAGAGAGAGACACGCACAGGGAGAGAAAGAAAGAGACGCGCGCACACACACACACACACACACAGAGACGCACGGGGGAGAGAGAGAAAGAGACGCGCGCACACACACACAGAGAGAGACGGACGCACGGGGGAGAGAAAGAAAGAGACGCGCACAAACACACACACAGAGAGAGACGGATGCACGGGGAGAGAAAGAAAGAGACGCGCACAAACACACACACAGAGAGAGACGGATGCACGGGGAGAGAAAGAAAGAGACGCGCACAAACACACACACAGAGAGAGACGGATGCACGGGGAGAGAAAGAAAGAGACGCGCACAAACACACACACAGAGAGAGACGGATGCACGGGGAGAGAAAGAAAGAGACGCGCACAAACACACACACAGAGAGAGACGGATGCACGGGGAGAGAAAGAAAGAGACGCGCACAAACACACACACACAGAGAGACGGATGCACGGGGAGAGAAAGAAAGAGACGCGCACAAACACACACACAGAGAGAGACGGATGCACGGGGAGAGAAAGAAAGAGACGCGCACAAACACACACACAGAGAGACGCACGGGGGGGGAGAGAGAGAGACGCGCGCGCACACACACACACACACAGAGAGAGACGGACGCACAGGAAGAGAAAGAAAGAGACGCGCGCACACAGAGAGAGAGACGCACGGGGGAGAGAGAGAAAGAGACGCGCGCACACACACACACACAGAGAGAGACGGACGCACGGGGGAGAGAAAGAAAGAGACGCGCGCGCACACACACACACACAGAGACGCACGGGGGAGAGAGAGAAAGAGACGCGCGCGCACACACACACACAGAGACGGATGCACGGGGAGAGAAAGAAAGAGACGCGCACAAACACACACACAGAGAGAGACGGACGCACAGGGAGAGAAAGAAAGAGACACGCGCACACACAGAGAGCGTGCGGCTGCAGCACACACAGAGAGCGTGCGGCTGCAGCGCTCACGAAGCAGCGCTGCACTTAGGGGAAGATGGCCAGGGAGGGGGGCTGCGGGGTCAAGGCAATGCGTGAAAGGGAGGGATGGCGAGGAAGAAGTGGGGAGTGAAGTGATCGGGGCTTTAACATGCCCGCACGCGCAAAAGGGAGGCTCGGAATGTGGAGATCGGTTCTGGCTGCTTCTCTTAAAGTGCCGCAAGTAACGAGCCTCTCTCTCTTTCCTCCTGCCGCTCGTGCCCTTGGTGCTTCGTGCGGCGCTGCTTCACGCTTTGTCAGCGCTGCAGCCGCCACCGCTTCTGGGCACCCACCCGACCCCGCAGGCTTCCTCCTCCTGCCGCGGCCGGCATTGCAGGAGCTGGGTCCTGCTGGCTGGTGCTCCGTGCGGCACTGCTGCACGCTTTATTGGCACTAAAGCAGCCACCGCCGCTTCCGGGCACTGACCCGACCCGGCAGGCTTCCTCCTCCTGTCGCGGCCGGCATGCTGGGTCCTGCTAGCTGGTGCGGAAGTATGGCTTATTTTCGGGGTATGTCTTATAGCTCTCAAATGGTTAAAAACCCTGCCATGGCTTACTTTCTGACTACGTATTAAAAAAGGGGAAACACGGTAAATATATGTAGTGTGAAATGTCTCTTCATAGCCATATTTATTTTCCCTGGTGATCTAAAGCACTACGTTTCCTTTCATCAGTACGGCATTTGTGTGGGCCTACATGTCAAGAGCTTAATTAATACCACTAGTTCTTTTCAAAAGGGGGTGGAGAGAGAACAAAGGAACTACCCAGGGCAGGCAAACAAATCAACATTTCCCAGCTAGAAAAATCAAAAGGCAGGAAATAATCTAATTACCTTCCTCCATAAAGAGGATAAAATAAGAACATATATCTGTTTTCAAGAGGTTTCTCAGAATTAGCACAGGGGTTCTTTTGAATTAGCACAGTGAGTAACTAATGACACTGCCTCCACAGGTGGAGCAAGACGTCTTTATGGAAGGATGCTCAAACATCAACACCTCTTCCAAACCTGTCCGGAGAGCATGTTTTTTTTTTTTAATGTTTATTATGGCAAACAGCCAGCATATCAAACCAGAAATTCTGCATAATTCTCTACATAAACAATAAAAATGACTGATATGGGGTTTTAACAGTCAATATACTAATTAAATATACAATACTTAAAATACAGGTCCAGCGGAATAAAACACCATAAAAGAATAAGAGATTTAACTAAGAGCTGTAGCAGCAATATCATCATCAGAGGGCAGGACAAATTGTTATAATATGTTATTCAATAAAAGAGAGTTTTAGAGGCTGTACATGCAGCAGAGCTTCAGCCTCAGCCCCCCCCCCCCTTTGCAGAAAACAAGTTCCCACAACTAGTTCTTAAAAGTCTGCAATTGAGATAAAACAAATACTCTCCTCCAATTTCCTGCCTCGCCAGGGGAATGAGGAACAATCCAGCCCAAAAAGGAGGGGACCAGATATAAATCATCAATAGTAACCTTGTGACAATGTTTGCTGTTCTTGAGGAGTAAACATCAGGATCTGGGAAATTGAAATGTGTATTTAAAACAAAAAAACAAACAAACAAACAAGTTTGGATTGTAGACCTGTGTGTGTGTTTTGCTTATATTGAAACTCAATAAAAATTATATACTAAACAATAAAAACAGCAGGATCTTAAATTCTGAGGCACATTAATGCCATTATCCTTCAGTCAATGCTTTTATTGTGGTAGTGGATGGTGGCCCAGCTGGAAACCCTTGGAAGTGAAAGAAACAGCTCCCATTTTGATACTAATTGGCTTTGAAGCACAGAAAATTAGCTTTCTCCCTAATGACAAACACAAGAGCATTTTGTAAGAAAAGTAAAAGGTGAACTGTTACGAACAAGCCAGAACCAGAAGAGTGTGTGGTCTAATTATAAGGCAATTTTGTAACCACAATGTGGCCAAGATTTGCTAGATGGACATTTGGAAAGTCACTTTGGAAAATTACTACACTACAAATGTATATTGGTTTTATATTGAGATAACTGCTATGGTTTCCCTTAAAAAAATATCATGGAAATAGTAGTTTGTGAAAGTGCTGATAGAGCCAAACTCCCACTAACAGAGCTACATCTCTCAGAGTTTCTTTAGGAAAATAACTATTGTTGTCGTTTAGTCGTGTCCGACTCTTTGTGACCCCATGGACCATAGCACGCCAGGCACTCCTGTCTTGCGCTGCCTCCCGCAGTTTGGTCAAACTCATGTTCGTAGCTTCGAGAACACTGTCCAACCATCTCGTCCTCTGCCGTCCCCTTCTCCTAGTGCCCTCAATCTTTCCCAACATCAGGGTCTTTTCCAAGGATTCTTCTCTTCTCATGAGGTGGCCAAAGTATTGGAGCCTCAGCTTCACGATCTGTCCTTCCAGGGAGCACTCAGGGCTGATTTCCTTCAGAATGGATAGGTTTGATCTTCTTGCAGTCCATGGGACTCTCAAGAGTCTCCTCCAGCACCATAACTATTAAACTAGCTTAAATATGCACCAGACTTATGTCCCTCTCCCCTCTCATGTTTTAGCTGCCTATTCGTAAAAGCGTTGCATTAAGGAAATGGCATGCAGAACTGGCTCTTCATTACTTAGGTATTACAGAAACTGAGGCATTTTGTGTCCAGTCTCTCTGTCACACAATCTGTTTTCGTCAACACTTGTGGATTCTATCACAGCACTAGCACACTCATTATCTCAAAGGCCTCCGGATGCTAGCAAGTTTCCTGCCATTCTTGTTCCTATTCTTAGATGCAATCCTAATGCCTCTGCCACAGGTCAGCCATTCTCTGCTACTCCTATCCTCAACCTCATTGAACTTTGAACATATCAGGTTACAAATTAGCAAAAGTCAAATGGGGATTTTTCAGGAGGCTTCCTACAGAAAAAACCTCAGACCACATCCTTGACAACAAATGCGCAGAGGCAGGCAGCCTTCAACTGATTCACCATGTTTCCTGCTCCAAACAACTCCTTCCCAAGCCTTCACAAAACTTCCCACTCGACCGGAGGTCAGGGGTGGAGAGCACAGAGGCCACTGTGCGCTGGGGTCATGCACAGTGTATGTGGCCCTTTTGACCAACTTATGTCTACAGTCCCTGTTAGGGCAGCACTCCTGAACAGGGCTAGTCACTCTGCTAATTCCTCTTAAGTTTCATGGGAGACATAAAAGATAAAAAACATTTCTGCCTATGCCAAAAGCTATGAGGCTTACTGGCTTCACAGGCCCTTTCTGAAGTACAGTGGTACCTTGGGTTACGAACTTAATTTGTTCCAGAGGTCTGTTCTTAACCCAAAACTGTTCTTAACCTGAGGCATGCTTTCACTAATGGGGCCTCCCACTGTCGCCGCCACTTGATTTTCGTTTTCATCCTGGGGCAAATTTCTCAACCCAAGGTACTTCTTCCAGGTTAGCAGAGTTTGTAACCCGACGTGTTTGTAACCTGAGGTACCACTGTACAGAAAAGTGTAGTCCAGTGACAGTTGCTCTTTGTCACTTTGGACCAATCTTTTCTCACCCTCAGTCTTGTGTCTCTAAAGCATGGACACCCTTCTTGTTTTGGATGCTAACACAATAAGCTCCAATAGCAATAATGAGGGACCCAGGTGGCGCTGTGGGTTAAACCACAGAGTCTAGGGCTTGCTGAACAGAAGGTCGGCGGTTTTAATCCCTGCAAAGGGGTGAGCTCCCGTTGCTCGGTCCCAGCTCCTGCCCAACTAGCAGTTCGAACGCACACCTAAAGTGCAAGTAGATAAATAGGGCGGGAAGGTAAACGGCGTTTCCGTGCGCTGCTCTGATTCGCCAGAAGCAGCTTTGTCATGCTGGCCACATGACCCGGAAGCTGTCTGCAGACAATCGCCAGCTCCCTCGGGCTATAGAGCGAGATGAGCGCCGCAACGCCAGAGTCGGACACGACTGGGCCTGATGGTCAGGGGCCCCTTTACCTTTACCTAGCAATTAATGAAGCTGAAAATAAGACGCTGAACAAATAAAGTACCTGGGCCATGCAACGTGGTTGTATTACTTCTGGTTCCTTCTGAGCTCTCAAGGCTCGTTGCATCTTTCTATGTATACTATGGGGATCCATATAGTTTCATACATGATCTAATAACATAAGAATGTTGGTTTGCCTGCTTGAGGTTTATAGGCCATCTTTAAGAGTGAACTCTCCCAAGGCAGTTTAGATGATGGTAACATGCTAACAGCCTAGCCCACTAATGATCAACATCTTCCATAAGATACGTTGTATCTTACCGTGTTTCCCCTTTTTTAAGACACCGTCTTATAACTTTTTTTCCTCAAAAAAACACACGGTGGCTTATTTTCAGGGGGTGTCTTTTTTTTTAAGTGCTGGTACAACTGGGTCCCACTGGCTCAGGACACTCGGTGCTCTCTTCCGCGCACATTATAAACACCACACTCTAGCCTACTGTGCTATCCAGGTTTTACTGTCAACCAGGCTGGCAGCAGCTCTCCAGAATTTCAAACTTGGGGGTACCTGGGGGTTAAACCTGGGATCCTTCTGCTCCCCGGGCTCTCTCACGCCGGCCGAGGAATGAGGAGGGAGGCCGTGACCCGTCCCGCTCTGAGATGCTTGTGAGGGAAGCGCGAGGGGGACGAGGCTTGGGCCCATGCCCCTGGCGCGCGCGCGCGGCTGAATGACGAGCCGAAGCGGAACCTTTTCTCTGTGGGGGGGGGAGACGCGCGCGCGCGCAAACACACACACACACTGAGAGAGAGACACGCACAGGGAGAGAAAGAAAGAGACGCGCGCACACACACACACACACACACAGAGACGCACGGGGGAGAGAGAGAAAGAGACGCGCGCACACACACACAGAGAGAGACGGACGCACGGGGGAGAGAAAGAAAGAGACGCGCACAAACACACACACAGAGAGAGACGGATGCACGGGGAGAGAAAGAAAGAGACGCGCACAAACACACACACAGAGAGAGACGGATGCACGGGGAGAGAAAGAAAGAGACGCGCACAAACACACACACAGAGAGAGACGGATGCACGGGGAGAGAAAGAAAGAGACGCGCACAAACACACACACAGAGAGAGACGGATGCACGGGGAGAGAAAGAAAGAGACGCGCACAAACACACACACAGAGAGAGACGGATGCACGGGGAGAGAAAGAAAGAGACGCGCACAAACACACACACACAGAGAGACGGATGCACGGGGAGAGAAAGAAAGAGACGCGCACAAACACACACACAGAGAGAGACGGATGCACGGGGAGAGAAAGAAAGAGACGCGCACAAACACACACACAGAGAGACGCACGGGGGGGGAGAGAGAGAGACGCGCGCGCACACACACACACACACAGAGAGAGACGGACGCACAGGAAGAGAAAGAAAGAGACGCGCGCACACAGAGAGAGAGACGCACGGGGGAGAGAGAGAAAGAGACGCGCGCACACACACACACACAGAGAGAGACGGACGCACGGGGGAGAGAAAGAAAGAGACGCGCGCGCACACACACACACACAGAGACGCACGGGGGAGAGAGAGAAAGAGACGCGCGCGCACACACACACACAGAGACGGATGCACGGGGAGAGAAAGAAAGAGACGCGCACAAACACACACACAGAGAGAGACGGACGCACAGGGAGAGAAAGAAAGAGACACGCGCACACACAGAGAGCGTGCGGCTGCAGCACACACAGAGAGCGTGCGGCTGCAGCGCTCACGAAGCAGCGCTGCACTTAGGGGAAGATGGCCAGGGAGGGGGGCTGCGGGGTCAAGGCAATGCGTGAAAGGGAGGGATGGCGAGGAAGAAGTGGGGAGTGAAGTGATCGGGGCTTTAACATGCCCGCACGCGCAAAAGGGAGGCTCGGAATGTGGAGATCGGTTCTGGCTGCTTCTCTTAAAGTGCCGCAAGTAACGAGCCTCTCTCTCTTTCCTCCTGCCGCTCGTGCCCTTGGTGCTTCGTGCGGCGCTGCTTCACGCTTTGTCAGCGCTGCAGCCGCCACCGCTTCTGGGCACCCACCCGACCCCGCAGGCTTCCTCCTCCTGCCGCGGCCGGCATTGCAGGAGCTGGGTCCTGCTGGCTGGTGCTCCGTGCGGCACTGCTGCACGCTTTATTGGCACTAAAGCAGCCACCGCCGCTTCCGGGCACTGACCCGACCCGGCAGGCTTCCTCCTCCTGTCGCGGCCGGCATGCTGGGTCCTGCTAGCTGGTGCGGAAGTATGGCTTATTTTCGGGGTATGTCTTATAGCTCTCAAATGGTTAAAAACCCTGCCATGGCTTACTTTCTGACTACGTATTAAAAAAGGGGAAACACGGTATACATACAGGTCCTTCTCTATCAACATTCACTAAATTCATTAATCCAAACATGAGGAATTAGTATGCAAACCATACTATACACACAGCAGATTCAGATATCTGAACAGAGAGCATTTTTTACTTCCATGTTTGCCTTTTGCTGGTTGGTTGAAGAATGGGGGGAATGGGGGAGGGGGGCAATTGGGACAAATCAGAAAGCAGTTTTCGTGGGTTTCCCAAAGGGTTTTTTGTTTGGTTTCTGGTGTGTGTCAAAATTCCATGCTCAGGGATGCAATTAGAAATTTCCCCATAATATTCCCTGGAAATCGTGGGCTCGTTGTGTGAACACTCGCCTAACCAACGATTTCCAGGGAATGCATTGTGTTTGGTGAGTGAAACCTATGTATATATGTTTGGAATTTCCAGAGTGCTTCACACACATTCTTTCAGCAAAACCATACAACAAACCAGTCATGTCAGTCAGCATTTTAATCCCTATGTTGTAGATTGGGAGGAGGGGGTCCAGTAATTTATTTTAAACTACAGTTTACTGTGATATGGAAACTGGGCCACTCTTTCTGGCTACACTATATCAGCTCTCATAACATCTCACATTTGGTACTAGAAATGAGGCACTCTAGGTGTGTGCATACACAAATGATCCAGCATCAAAGTGGAATGTAAAGAAAAGCACTGAATGTCATAAATAACCTCCTGAGCTAAGGGTAGAGAGGCAGGACAGGGAAGAAAAATGGAAAATATGAAGATAGATGGTTTATACTAAAATACAAGGAAGCAGCTGTTCAAGGTTCAGCATTTTCCATTGGGGAAGGGTCATAGCTCAGTGGTAAAGCAACTGCTTTGCATGCAGAAGGTCACAGGTTCAGTTCCTGGTATCTCCAAGAACAGTTGGGAAAGACCCCTCCCTGCCTAAAACCTTGGAGAACAGCTGCCGGTCAGTGTAGACAATACTGAGCAAGCTGGAGCAGCAGGCCTTCTTCCTGTCTTCCAACATGTGATGGCCAAGGCCACCACTTTGCCCTTGTCCAAGTGGAACATCTGCACAGGCAGCTTGAGCACATTCTGGCTTCCTGTTTCTCTGGTTGCTGTGACTTCATCAGGTGCCGTACGTCGGTGCAACAGCTGTTTACAGGGCTTTGTGCTATTGTTTGCTTTTCTCCCGTTAAAAAAAGGTTATGATTTAACCATTGCTGATGGAAAGAACACCTCACAGCTCAGGAAGAAGAACTCAGCACTCAGACCATTTCTCATTCAAAATGTGCTCCTAGACAGAAATAGGTATTTGAGGGAGGAATCATGTACACTGTTCACTTCTGAAGGATGGTGCATGTTTTTATTTGCTCATATTATAGAATCGGGGAATCACTATGTACAATTTGACTTTCATGTGGTAAGTGGCCCTCAGATTACTGGAAACACTGTCACAGTCTGACAGCTTCACTTTGATTCTAGAAATGGCTGAGAATACTTGAGTGCCCTGTATAAGTGCTAGGTATTTTTATTAGTAAATGCAATATACGCTCTTAAGGTAGCACGTAGACTAGCTGTATGGGAGGTTGCCTTGATATATCCCCATCTGTAATGTCATGTGAGTAGTGGATGGCTCCAGGGACATATACGGTGCTAGCCTCTGGAAGAGCATCCAAAGGAAGCTCTCCAAGAAATTAGAAGAATCCAACCTGCACCAGATTTTCCTCATGTGTTCACAGATGTTTGGGTGTTCACTACAGCAAACCTCTGATTGGAGGATACAGGTTTTGTAAACATGCAGTGGACAGAAATGCAACAAGGAGTTGTGCAGCCCATTGTGGCTTCCTAGGAGAGCGAGAGCGAGAAAGAGAGCGAGAAAGGTAGGTAGGTGTGTCCACCATGGACACTCTGCAATGGTCACCATCATAAAGACTGAGCTGCATTAAATAAAAACAATTGCTGGGTAAGTGTGAACCAGCTTGCAAAAGTCTGCAGTTAAAGGACTCTCCAGAATCTCTGTGTAAGATTGGATTGGGGGGTGAGACACTGGGGTTCGTTTTTGCATAAAATCCTATGCAGAAACAGTTGCTGACCTAACCTTGGTCTCACCACAACCAAACTGAGAGTTTGCAACACTTCACCAAGTTTAATTCCACCCTCTACTAGCATGTTACCATAAATGGTGGTGACATTTCACAAAGAGGTGAAGGGTAGCTGAGATAATGGGGTTGCCTGGAAGTACAGGGCTTTAAGAGGAAGCAGCCTCATATGGCCACACTTGTGCAATGGGTTGGTAACATTAAGACTGGACTTCTTGGTGCATCCAATAACAGGCAGACAAAGGGCTTTCAGGGGGGGGTAGCTGTGCTCACATCTGCAAGATAGATAGATATCATCTTGAGCAACACAAACAAAAATCAGACTTCAACATCTTTTTCAACACCACAAAATCAACTTCAACACAAGTATATGATGAATTTAGCTGATGTCACCATCAGGCTTGATAAGATTGGTGGGGGTGGGGGAGAGGGGAGAGATCTATCAGGAAGGGCTTAGCAGCATAAAAAGCATCCCTGGGAATTTCCTTTTAAAAGATTATATGTTCAGAAGGTGGCAGGCTGATGTGGGCATAGGTAAAAAGCACCAGAAATATTCAGCAGCACAGATGGGCAGGCAATAAGTACAGTGGTACCTCAGGTTACAAACACCTTGGGTTACAAACACTTCAGGTTACAGACTCCACTAACCCGGAAGTAGTAGGGGAAAGTGGGGCACATTGAGCCATTTTTTACTTTAAGCTCTACACACCTCAAAATAATGCACATAAAAGAAAACTTTTGACTTAACATTTATTAGGTACTATTCTAAACAAAATCAAAGGGTTAATGTTTCACATTTGATGGAATAAAATGACAAAAAATCACATTTAATTTTTCCAAAATAATGGATCAATGTGCCCCAGTAGTGGGGCACATTGATCCTTCATTTGGGGCACATTGAGCCATTCCAATTTAAGAGCAAAGAAGGCATTTTTACTACACAGAATAAACTTCCAAAAGAGTTTCAAAAATATCTCAAAGTTCTTAAGAGTCAGCATCACTTCAACTTGTACTCATTAAGTAAACATGGGAATTTTACCATCTTAGAAGCACGAGCAGTTCCTCCGAAGCAGAGTGGTTTAGGCAATAATTTTACAATATCCTCAAAAGGAATCAAAGCTTCTGGTTCCGAAGAGGGAGTGAACTTCGGCCGCTCATTCACTTTGGACAGAACACGTTTTAGAAATTTTGCAATGAAGTCCCCATATTCATCAGTTCCGGTAACTTCAGCAACATAATGGGAAATTGTGGTTTTTCCTAAAATCTTCACAATAACAAAGTTTCCCTCTTTCACATCAGTTTTGTTGAATTCTATATCTTCCTCTTCCTCCAGTTCAGGCATCCCCAAACTGCGGCCCTCCAGATGTTTTGGCCTACAATCCCATGATCCCTAGCTAACAGGACCAGTGGTCAGGGGTGATGGGAATTGTAGTTCAAAACATCTGGAGGGCCGAAGTTTGGGGATGCCTGCTCTAGTTCATCTTTAGAAAATGTTTCAAAATAAGTCAAGTCACTTTCAAACAGCTGGTTCGCATTCAACTTTTCTTTCATAATTTTTGACACAGCCTTTCCATATTTCCCATGGGGTACATTGATCCATGCTCAATGTACCCCATTTCCAATTGGATCAATGTGCCCCACATCACCATTTAAGACATAAATCTATTTTAAGCAAAACAGGCTGGCAGCCATGACAGATATTTTAGAACATACTACAGCTATATTAACTATGATCACATAAATGAAAAGATATTTCAGCTACCTTTACAACTTTTAGAGCTACATGGTTGACAATACATATAATTTTTTTTTCTATAGCTAACCTAATGTAACAAATCTGGATTTTTGTTTAAACTTCTTTGAAAACCCAAACCCAAACACAATGACAGTATGTAGTATCACTGTTGTTGTTGTAGTGTTGCCACAAACTTTGTATAAAAGCTAAAGTACGGTTTTAAAATGGAAAGGATCAATGTGCCCCATGGCTCAACGTGCCCCAGTTTCCCCTACCTTGGGTTAAGAATTTTACCTCAGGATGAGAACAGAAATCATGCGCCAGTGGCAGGGCAGCACTGGGAGGCCCCATTAGCTAAAGTGGTACCTCAGGTTAAGAACGGTTTCAGGTTAAGAACGGACCTCCGGGGCCAGATACAGGATAAAGGAAGTATTTTATTTCGTTGTTTGTATTGTTGTATGTTATGTTCACTGTATGTTATGTTCAGGTTTAATGAGGGTGGATCTGTGTATTGAGGAGGGGTAGTTGTGTTGTGTTGTAAATAGAATTCCAATAAAAGAATGGACCTCCAGAACGAATCAAGTTCATAACCAGAGGTACCACTGTACTGTAAAAGTAGCTTTGCCAACACCCAATTAATATTTTCAGAGCTCACAGCAGTTTGTACAAGCCTGATCCTACCATGTATCAACTCACAGCACACACACACACCCCAATCTCTCTCTCACACACCTTTGGTGAAGGCAAGTGGGTTCTACCACACGTAAATGTTTTTGCCTGCTCCAGCTAATCCTCCTATTTATGTCACACAAGAGATAGATTTTAAATCACTAGCCCATAAACCAGTAGTAGCTTGCAGATCACGTTCAGGGAAAGAGACCTAATGCTTGACTACAAGATTGTCAGTTGGAAGCAGAACTCAGCCTTCCAACTTGGGTCAAAGCATGAACACCTCTCCCATAATGCTCAGAAAAGTGAAGTCTGACTCTTGTTGCTTTTTGGTTGAATTTTAAGTTGGACCCCTCTCCCACATATGCTATCTTATTTCCACACTGTTATCTGCTGACCTGATGTAGTACTGGACAGTGGGAAAGTGTGTATCATAGTGATTTGGGGTGTAGGCTCTCTGGTTGAAACCTTATCTCAAACCACTAACAACCCACGGTATGCCAGGTTCAGTAGCACCATTGTGTGTTATGTGGGATCCCACTACTAGTACTTTTGGATATCTATGGAGCATTTAGGAGAAGCTTATTTTTTTTATAAAGTACCGTATTATTATTATTAGCAGCAAGAGGCGGTTTGCCAGACCAGTGTAGCTATTGTGGTAAATATGGTCAAATGCATACAGAGCAAGATTTCAGAACAGCCCACCACCCACCGGCCAATGTTTACTGAAAGTAAATGCTGTTGGGAAATTTCTAGGCTGATAGATTCATAGTCAGGGAGTCATGGTTCCATTATCAGCTCTGCTGCTTATCTGTCTTGTATAAGTCATTTCTCATTTATCTTTCTTCCATGGCTTTGGGTTTCTTGTCTATTTTGTGCAGTGCATAGAAGCACTCACACCCACCCCACCCGCAGTTTTCTTTCAAGGTCAGCTAACAATGTCAAGGAGTGCAACCTAGATATTCATACCCATGTCTTGGAACATATTATTCACTGGTTATTTGACGGGCACAGTAACAGTTCCACGGGTTTTTGTTTTTTGTTTTACTTTAGGTATCTGTGATTACATAATTGCCAACGAAATAGATTTTCGATACAGTTTTTCCTTAAAATATGTCTATCTGTCTCATCAGTGATAATTTCCGATTTCCTTTCCTTATACTGTACAGGCCTCCAAAGGTCTATTTAAGTTTTGCATTTGTGTTCCCCCTTTCCTTCAGTGTGTTCAGGGTAGTTTTGTAAGGGTTTCTCTCTTATATTTGCAACCATCTGCAACTCTGTGTCCAGGTTAGGTAGAGAGATGCATTTACCAGGACCACCTAGCAAGCTGGAATGCTGCATGAGATAAGAACCGAGGTCCAACACTGCATCCTAGGTCAGTTCTGCCTTTTTTTTTCAATAGGTCAATTTGCAAACTCCCCCAAATTAGTTGAAGTTACATGAACAAGCAGAGGGCAATGAACATGCTTATTCCCCTCTCCCTCCAAACAGTTCAATTTTGGCTTGCAGCAATGAATAATTTGCAGTTACATTGAAATCTGCGTTATATGGTTTTACACTTGCTCTTCAAATCAGGATTGCAAACCAGCTTTAAAACATCACTTGAGATCTGGGTTTGGAGGGTCATTGCCAGTTTGTATGGAATGGCAACCTATGTTTTCCTTGGAATTATGAAGTACAGTACGTAATTAATCACAGTTTGGGGAGAAGCCTTAACCATGTACATCTGAACTGTGTAGAGCTGGGTGGCCATTGTATTGCCCTCCATATGTTGTTGGACTCCAAATCCAATCGGCCCCAGTCAGCATGGCCAATGCTCAGGGGGGATGGGAATTGTAATCCAGCAACATCTGGAGGGCATCATGTTGGCTACCCTTGGTTTACGACAGGGGTCAGCAACCTTTTTCAGCCATGGGCCGGTCCGCCGTCCATCAGACCATGTGGTGGGCCAGACAATATTTTTTTGGGGGGGAAATATGAACAAATTCCTATGCCCCACAAATAACCCAGATATGCATTTTAAATAAAAGCACACATTCTACTCATGTAAAAACACCAGGCAGGCCCCACAAATAACCCAGAGATGCATTTTAAATAAAAGGACACATTCTACTCATGTAAAAACATGCCGATTCCCAGCCCATCCATGGGCCGATTGAGAAGGTTGCCTACCCCTGGTTTAGGACCACAGCAATATCCATGGTGTAGCATATGGTAAGTCAGCCTGATACAAATTCTTTAATGTGCAGCTGTTTTCAACTTCGTGTAGATGTGCCCAGAATCAGCACACTCTGTGAGAGAGGTACATGGTAGCTGAAGTATATCATAGGCTTCGTAAAGGGGTAGAGATGCATATACAGTATCGATAAGGGCACAATATTAAGCTCTGGCACTTCTGCATCCACACTGTGAAGCATACACTCCCCAAGGTGCACATGGAACGCAGGGAATTTGGAGGCTCTCAGCCAAGTAGGGCATCTGCTGTGTATTTATTCAAACAAGTGCAAATGGTCACTCTTCCAGAATGACAGCTGTGGCAGCTATTCAGGCTTTTCAGCTGGGAACAAAAGCCCCCTCCAGAAGCACAAAGGCAGAAAGTGAGTTGTGCTTAAATAGGAGCCACCTGCCAGGGGCCCCTTGCTCCCCCTCTTCATTTGGGTGGGTGGGGGGAACCCAGCATCCCTGCATTGAAAACAGCTTGTGTAAACAAGGTGCTGCTTCCGTCCAAGCTGTGCTTTAGTACAAAACTCATTAGTCATATTTTTAAAACATACAAAGTTCTTCCTGTATTGGTTTCTCCCCCCTCCAACCAAAAACTTAAAAGTAAAAGCAAAGAAGCTGCACGTCATAATTCCAAAAAGGTTAGTGAGAACGTTTTGTGGGAGGCGAGAAAAGAGGACACAATCATTGAAGGAACATTATGACATCTACTTTCAACCAAAGGAAAAGGAAGTAGGTGGGTAGGGCTGAAAACTGTAGTGTTAAAATGACATGGTCAAAATGTTTGACTCAAAAGGGTGGCAAAAACAGAGCTCCAAAATTATCTCTCCGAACTGGATGAAGGGGTATTAAGAATGTCATTCAGTGTAGGTAATTGTAAAGCGATGGAGGCTAAGGGCAAAAATAAAATAAAATCCTAACATCAACATGGGGTCTAAGCTGGCAGTGACTGACCACAAATGAGATCTTGGGGGTCATAGTGGATAGCTCAGTGAAAACACTGCAGCTGTGGGTTTATTGCAGGCTCTGGTACCAGTGTCCATGTTAAGTCTGGTGGTTGTATTATTGTGGGTGAGGAGTTGTTTAAGATTGGGTGGCTGTCTGTAGGCAATGAAAGGTCTTCCTCCCAGAGCTTGAGAAAGGGAGCTGTCATTGTCCAGGAGAGGCTGTTTATTGCAGGTACCAGAGCCTGCAATAAACCCAGATGCCAACTTTGCTGCCACATACACCCGGACAACATCATTACTGGCCCCAACAACATCCAACATACCATCTCAGGACTATTTAATTGCTCATCTTCTAACATTGTGTATGCCATCAATGCCAACAGTGCCCTTCAGCTCTCTATATTGGACAAACAGGCCAAACCCTACGCCAAAGGATAAATAGACATAAATCTGACATCAGGAACCACAAGACAGAGAAACCAGTAGGAGAACAGTTCAATCTCCTTTTCCCCCACAGGACCAATTGCAGTCATCAGCAGTCGTTAACAGCCATCTACAGGTTTACCACTCCCATCAGCCCATCACCCATTCCCACCCACCCCCACCACCCTCTGTATGTACATAAGGGTCTGACTCTTCTGTTTCAAGTGTATCTGAAGAAGTGTGCATGCACACAAAAGCTCATACCAAAATAAAACTTAGTTGGTCTTTAAGGTGCTACTGAAGGAATTTTTTTTATTTTGCTTCGACTCGGACCAACACGGCTACCTACCTGTAACTATATTCTGGTCTGTTCAGTGAAAAATAAAGACCAAATGTAATTCTCCTCCATCCCTAACTAAACATGACATCAGTGATGCAATTAGCAGCTGCACGAATGGTTCTTTAATAAGTTCAATTATCAGCAATGGGAAGGATGATCTGGGTTCTCTAACCCTGGTGGTTAGAGAAGGGGGCTTTAACCTTTCCACCTATAGTCCTAATTCAGATTGGTGTCCCTGATTTATGCATTGGAAGGAAAGCTTCTGCTGCCTTGATTCTTTGGCTTAAAGAGACAACTTGCACTCAAGACTCCATTCAGTAACTTTCCTCCAGCTCCGCTCCTGCCCCTCCCTAGTCACATGAATACAACAGAGATGCACCCTGCCTTCTTGGGCAAGTTACTTAAGCAGGTGGTGCTTGCACAATTCCAGCTGCTCTTCGATGAAATGGACAATATCTAGATCTATTTCCATGCAGTTTCAGGCCTGGTTTTGGTACAGAGACTGCCTTGGCTGCCCTGTAGGATAGAGAGTGAGTCTTTCTGGATTCCCTGGGACCTCTCAGTGACTTTCAATACTCTTGTCTATTACTCCTTTCTGGATAGCTTCTCTGAATTGGAAGGTGGAGGCACAGCGAGGGCTAATTCCAGAAGGTGGGGCTGAAGGACTACTGACGGGCCCCAAGGCATTTTATACTGTGGGGTGCTTACCTTGTCCTCTGTGCTTTTTAACAGTTATGTGAGGTCACTTAGGGATTTGGAGGGAGATGCCACTCAGGTGCTGATGCCATTTCTGTTCCTCATTTTAATTGTATTCAGGTGAGACAGTGGAAATGCTGAACCTGTTTCTGAATTCAGCAAGTAGATGTTTGATGAACCATGAAACCATCCTTGTTTTTGGACTTTCGGGCATCTCTTGAAGACCTTTTTATGCTGACATTTTTACTTAATTTGCTTAATTTTTACTTTTGTTGGCCAGTCACCTAAGTGATCATCTATCTTTTTGTTTGTATTTTAAATGGTATTTTGTGTTTTCACATTGTAAACTGCCCCAGTATTTTAGGATATGGTGGTATAGAAAAACTTTCACAAACAAACAAACAAACAAAACTGGAACTCAGTCCTGGAAAGACTGAGGTTCTATGAGCAAGTGATTTGCCTAGTGGGGGGGATGGTGTTAAACCTGTACTGGACAAAAGGATCAAGTTCATAATCTGGGAGAAACCCTCTATCCAGTTTTTCGCTGGAATCTTAGCTAGCTTGTATAGCAAGGAGTACCTTTCATCAGCTTTGGCTGGTGCACCAGCTGTGCTCTTTCATGGACAGATATTATTTGCCCACAGCCATCCATGCTCTGACCTAAGATTGGCTACTGTAATGTGTTCTACATGGGGCTTCCTTTGAAAACTGTTTATGCATTTCCATTCCTTCAAAATACAGCTGCCAGGAAGTTGACTCGGACCAGTCAGTGGGAACATATCTTGCTGGTAATGGAAGATATTCACTGTAGGCAACAGTATAACATTGCTTTGGGAAGCAGTAGTGGGGCAGTTTGAAGGATCTTTGAGATGTACAAACAGATAAACTCAAAGTATTGTAAGTTGTAACTAAGCCACAGATTGATATAAAAAGGTAAAATGTGGCAGAGGACAAAGGGTTCATCACTCTTCCCTGGAAGAAGCAGGCAGCCACAATATAAGTGGATTTTACGTAGGAAGGCTTTAAGCACACAAAAACAAGGTGGCTATGAGTCAACAAAATTTCAGAGAAACAGTACAGGACGCAGTGGGCAGGGAAAACAAATAGATCAGAGCAAATTGGGGCCATCAAAGAAAAGGAAGAAGAACTGTCTCAATCAAAGGCAGAATAATTGAATTGCGGTTGTGGCAGCTGGTAACTTAGTCAGTAGCAATCAAAAATGGAGAGGGGCAAGAGCATAGATTTTAGAAAGGCATATTCACCTGAAAAATGGAACACTTGTACACAACACACACCGAAGAAGCAATGCCAGAGCCAAATATGAACACTGGGGAAGGCATCTGAGCCTCTTTTGCCAGTTTCCTCCTTCATAAAGTGCTCTTTTATTTTAAAATCAAGTTTTATTAAGAATTGTCAACATAAAATAAAAGCCAAACTAATCTAAAGAAGATAAATAGGTAAGAAGCAAGAACAGGAAAAAGGAGAGAAGAAAGAAAAATAGAAGAAAAGAAGGAAGAGAGAATAAACACCAGGCCCTCTATCACAATTTTATCTTTATTCCACACAGAGAAAAGTGAACCCTCACCTGCAGGGGAGCTTCTCTCTCTTCCCTCAGCCTCCCACCCTGAAAGACCCTCTCTACCCTGCCTCTCACTCAGGACCCTTCACCTTCCGTCCATCAGCCTCCTGCGTGTATCTGCATTAATAGGAATCTTCAAAAAGCAAAGCATAAATATAGATAAAAGTAACAGGGAGAAAACAAAGATTAAAGATAATAGACAAGGAAGATAAGAAGAAAAAGAAGATCTTCCGATTCTCTGTCTGCCAATTATGTACATGACAATCATTCAAAGTATTAAAGGTGTGCACTCCAGATAGCCTCTAGCTGTGCTAGTGTGCATTATCAGACAGATAAAATATCTTAACTATAAACAAAAGCCAAGCCATATCAAACCAAAAGCCCAGTAATTTCAGCACTGTTTCCAGCAGTTGTAAACCAGTCACAAACAGCCATCTCTTGTCATTTGCCCCCAAGCATATGGTATTCAGAGGCACGTGCCCTTGAATGATGAGAAGCTCAATTTAGCTACCATAGCTAACAGCAGGGGGGACAGCCTGTGGTCCTCTAGATGTTGTCACTCATCATTGGCTATGCTGGCTGTGGCTGGTGGAAGTAGGAGTCCAACAACACCTGGAGGGGCCTCAGTTCGTCATTCCTGGCTGACAGCTTTGGGCACCGTTGCTCCGCACTGGTTTTTAAATCCAGATCTTCAAGAGGCTTGAGGAAGGCAAGAAGCATCAGCTAACTTCGAATTACAGCTCACCCAACTCCTCTCTTCTATCTGTAGAAAAGAAGAGCAGCAGCCTAGCTTACAGGATCTGTTTGCCAGTCTGTCTGTTTTGGGAGGACGAAATGAGGAAATAATAAACGCAAGTTACTAAGGTGATATGGTAAGAGCACACATAGCCGCAGGCACAGCAGTGAGGTGTTCTTTCCAATCCCAATATCACAATTCTTTGGGAACCCAATGACTTCCTTTGTTGTTGTTGTTTAGTCGTTTAGTCGTGTCCGACTCTTCGTGACCCCATGGACCATAGCACGTCAGGCACTCCTGTCTTGCACTGCCTCCCGCAGTTTGGTCAAACTCATGTTCGTAGCTTCAAGAACACTGTCCAGCCATCTCATCCTCTGTCGTCCCCTTCTCCTAGTGCCCTCAATCTTTCCCAACATCAGGGTCTTTTCCAGGGAGTCTTCTCTTCTCATGAGGTGGCCAAAGTATTGGAGCCTCAGCTTCACGATCTGTCCTTCCAGTGAGCACTCAGGGCTGAATTCCTTAAGAATGGATAGGTTTTATCTTCTTGCAGTCCATGGGACTCTCAAGAGTCTCCTCCAGCACCATAATTCAAAAGCATCAATTCTTCGGCGATCAACCTTCTTTATGGTCCAGCTCTCACTTCCATACATCACTACCGGGAAAACCATAGCTTTAACTATACGGACCTTTGTTGGCAAGGTGATGTCTCTGTTTTTTAAGATGCTGTCTAGGTTTGTCATTGCTTTTCTCCCAAGAAGCAGGCGTCTTTTAATTTCGTGACTGCTGTCACCATCTGCAATGATCAAGGAGCCCAAGAAAGTAAAATCTCTCACTGCCTCCATTATTCCCCTTCTATTTGCCAGGAGGTGATGGGACCAGTGGCCATGATCTTGGTTTTTTTGATGTTGAGCTTCAGACCATATTTTGCGCTCTCCTCTTTCACCCTCATTAAAAGGTTCTTTAATTCCTCCTCACTTTCTGCCAGCAAGGTTGTGTCATCTGAATATCTGAGGTTGTTGATATTTCTTCCGGCAATCTTAATTCCGGCTTGGGATTCATCTAGTCCAGCCTTTCGCATGATGAATTCTGCATATAAGTTAAATAAGCAGGGAGACAATATACAACCTTGTTGTACTCCTTTCCCAATTTTGAACCAATCAGTTGTTCCATATCCAGTTCTAACTGTAGCTTCTTGTCCCACATAGAGATTTCTCAGGAGACAGATGAGGTGATCAGGCACTCCCATTTCTTTAAGAACTTGCCATAGTTTGCTGTGGTCAACACAGTCAAAGGCTTTTGCATAGTCAATGAAGCAGAAGTAGACGTTTTTCTGGAACTCTCTAGCTTTCTCCATAATCCAGCACATGTTTGCTATTTGGTCTCTGGTTCCTCTGCCCCTTCGAAATCCAGCTTGCACTTCTGGGAGTTCTCGGTCCACATACTGCCTAAGCCTGCCTTGTAGAATTTTAAGCATAACCTTGCTAGCGTGTGAAATGAGTGCAATTGTGCGGTAGTTGGAGCATTCTTTGGCACTGCCCTTCTTTGGAATTGGGATGTAGACTGATCTTCTCCAATCCTCTGGCCATTGCTGAGTTTTCCAAACTTGCTGGCATATTAGGTGTAGCACCTTAACAGCATCATCTTTTAAAATTTTAAATAGTTCAGCTGGAATATCATCACTTCCACTGGCCTTGTTATTAGCAGTGCTTTCTAAGGACCATTTCACTTCCCTCTCCAAGATGTCTGGCTCAAGGTCAGCAACCACACTACCTGGGGTGTACGAGACCTCCATATCTTTCTGGTATAATTCCTCTGTGTATTCTTGCCACCTCTTCTTGATGTCTTCTGCTTCTGTTAGGTCCTTACCACTTTTGTCCTTTATTATGGTAATCTTTGTACGAAATGTTCCTTTCATATCTCCAATTTTCTTGAACAGATCTCTGGTTTTCCCCATTCTATTGTTTTCCTCTATTTCTTTGCATTGCTCGTTTAAGAAGGCCCTCTTGTCTCTCCTTGCTATTTTTTGGAAATCTGCATTCAGTTTCCTGTATCTTTCCCTATCTCCCTTGCATTTTGCTTGCCTCCTCTCCTCCGCTATTTGTAAGGCCTCATTGGACAGCCATTTTGCTTTCTTGCATTTCCTTTTCCTTGGGATGGTTTTCATTGCTGCCTCCTGTATAATGTTACAAGCCTCCATCCATAGTTCTTCAGGCACTCTGTCCACCAAATCTAAATCCTTAAACCTGTTCCTCACTTCCACTGTGTATTCATAAGGGATTTGATTTAGATTGTATCTTACTGGCCCAGTGGTTTTTCCTACCTTCTTCAGTTTAAGCTGGAATTTTGCTATAAGAAGCTGATGATCTGAGTTACAGTCAGCTCCAGGTCTTGTTTTTGCTAACTGTATAGAGCTTCTCCATCTTTGGCTGCAGAGAATATAATCAATCTGATTTCGATGCTGCCCATCTGGTGATATCCATGTGTAGAGTCGTCTCTTGTGTTGTTGGAAGAGTGTTTGTGATGACCAGCTGGTTCTCTTGACAGAACTCTATTAGCCTTTGCCCTGCTTCGTTTTGAACTCCAAAGCCAAACTTGCCAGTTGTTCCTTTTATCTCTTGATTCCCTACTTTAGCATTCCAATCCCCTGTAATGAGAAGAACATCCTTCTTTGGTGTCATTTCTAGAAGGTGTTGTAAGTCTTCATAGAATTGGTCAATTTCACTTTCTTCAGCTCCGGTAGTTGGTGCATAAACTTGGATTACTGTGATGTTAAAAGGTCTGCCTTGGATTCGTATCGAGATCATTCTGTCATTTTTGAGATTGCATCCCATTACAGCTTTTGCCACTGTTTTGTTGACTATGAGGGCCACTCCATTTCTTCTACGGGATTCTTGCCCACAGTAGTAGATATGATAGTCATCCGAACTGAATTCGCCCATTCCCTTCCATTTTAGTTCACTGATGCCCAGGATGTCAATATTTATTCTTGCCATCTCATTTTTGACCACATCCAGCTTACCATTATCCATGGTTCTTACATTCCAGGTTCCTATGCAATATTTTTCTTTACAGCATCAGACTTTCCTTTCGCTTCCAGGCATATCCGCAACTGAGCGACCTTTCGGCTTTGGCCCAGCCGCTTCATCAGCTCTGAATCTACTTGTACTTGTCCTCCGCTCTTCCTCAGTAGCATGTTGGACGCCTTCCGACCTGAGGGGCTCATCTTCCAGCGTCATAACTTTTATATGCCTGTTGTCTTTGTCCATGGAGTTTTCTTGGCAGGGATACTGGAGTGGCTTGCCAGTTCCTTCTCCAAATGACTTCCTTAGCTATCATAATAGCTTCAAGAAGCAGACAAAGACACTACAATTGCACTGCAAAGCAGATCTTGTGAATTGTGTGGCAATTACGACGTTCCGAGCACTACATGTCATCCTTAGGAATAAAGGGACAAAGGATCAAATGTGGCAACTTTTAAAAAGGTCAGGATAACCAAGGAACCTTATGCTACTTTGGCACAGAATTATTGTTTTTTTGGGGGGGGGAGGAAGAAGCCACTTAACTTTGTAGAAGTGGACACAGCTGACCATCCAGTGCATGGCAGGATCTGGCAGTTAAAGGAAAGTTTGTCAGCAAAGGAAGAGCACAGGGATAGGGAAGTCAGACAAAGCACAAAGACATGAGAGATCACAAAGAAGAATAAAATCTGAACAAAAGAAGAGCCCTTTTGGGTACCAGGTCAAAGGCTCATCTAGTGCAGCATCCTGTTCTCACAGTGGCCAACCAGATGCCTATGGGGATTCCACAAGCAGGACCCAAGTGGAACAGCTGGTATTCCAAACAGCTGGTATTCGGCTGCTGTCACTGGAGGCAGGACATGGTCATCATAGCTAGCAGCCATTGATAGTCTTATCCTCCATGAATTTGTCTAATCCTCCTTTAATGCCATCCAAGTTGGTGGTCCTCCTCACTACATCTCCTGGGAGCAAATTCCATAGTTTAAGTATGCACTGTGTGAAGAAGCACTTCCTGAAACGTCCAGCATTCTGCTTCATTGGATTCTAGTACTGTATTATGAAAGAGAAAAACTTTCTCCATACCTCGGTCACTTTTCTCCCTAAAAAGCCCCAAACGTTGTAACCTTTCCTTATACAGTTGTTGCTCCAGCACCTTGATAATTTTGGTTGCCCTTCTCAACAGGTTCTATAATATCCTTTTTTGAGGCAAGGCAACCAGAGGAACTGTCAGAAGACCATTCTGCCTAGTTATACAGAGCTGGGGAAAGTGAGGTGAAAAGCAAAGAGAAAGTCGCAACACGTGGGGTCAAAGCGGTCTGTGCTGCATCCAAATAAAAGATTGTTCACATTACAGAAATAACCTACAATCTAGTCTAGATTCTGATGCTAGAACTTTGTTGAATTTTACAATAGAATTCTACAATAGGATTAAGAATGAGAGTCTTCTATTTCCAATTTTGGTGCTAGTCCCCTTTTAATCTGCACAACTATCAAGAGGCTCCTTAAACTATCAGAGGGAGGGAGAGGAAAAAAGAATCAGTAGAAACCATGGGTTTCCCCTATACTAGAAACTTCTCTCAAGCAAAATTTCCTCTAATTTATCCCATGCCAAGTCTACAATCCTTTGAGGCTCATCTCTGTTTATTCTTCTCCTTATTTGCCTGAAGCAGCCCAACTAATTGAAAAAGTTCGTGTCTGAGAGTTGCATGTGCTTTCTTTGGAGCATATGGAGTTACATGTCACTGACTAGCCTAAATTTAAGTAAGGAGCACAATGAGCATCACTTTGCAGGGGTCTAAAGCACACCTTGTTACATTGGCACTGTCCCTAACTCCATTCTGGCAACCTCTGGTGCCATGGATGTACAAAGATCCCTCTCCTACTCCCACTTTCCCACACAGGATAGAGAGCATAAATAGGATCTTTGCACTGGACACAAGAACAAGGACAGCATCATAACACAGCCCTGGGGAAGGCACCCTGGTGGATCTCTCATCACAAGACAAGAGGGAACAAGCAGTGGCAAACAGCACAGCTCTAGCTGCCCTGATACTCCCTCTGCCTAGTGCTGTAAACTGAGGAGTGGGAAACCTCTGGCCTTCCAGATGTTGATGGACTATAACTCCCACAACCCCTGACCATTGGGGAGCTGGAGTCCAAGAACATCTGGAAGGCCGCAAGCTCTAAAGTTAACTGCTGTAAGAGACCAACTCCATCACTCTCAGAGTCATCTGGCTTGTGCACAGGACTGGGGTCTTCTCACTCTTTGTACTGGTCCTTGGAAACAAGAAGCAGTACAAGTTCCCTCTTACAGTTTCTCATTCTTCCTAGTGCCTGGTGCAAACGGAGAGACCAATTTCACCATATATGGGAGTGGAGAAGGGAAGGGGGCGGATTGTGGTTATTAAACCATGCCAAAATGAATCCAGGCATATGGCTAATACATATGCACTTTTAAATCATTTGAAAACATTAAGTAACTCCACAGACTGGATTAAAAGTAGCCCTCCCCATGCGTCTACAAGTAGGCGTTGTTTCCTGCTGTTTTTGGAATTATCTTGTTGCAATTTCCCTTGTCACTTCAGATAATGTGCAGAACCAGTTTTTAGCCTGGCACAATAAAGAATTTTATGAGATTGTCTGCCTTGTCACAATAGCCTTAAGCTGCTTAAAAAGAAGTCACTTTGGCACCTGCACAAGTCAGAAATACACACCATGTTTGGAGAGTGCAAAATGAGATGCAAAAGCATAACATTTCTTGGCTTTAAATACTGTATATGCAACATATGGGTTCTTATTTCTTACAGCCTAGACAAAGGCCTGTGCTTTGGTAGCAGGTGCTGTGTTTGCACAGCTCCATCCCGGATCAGTCTTGGTTAATGTCATGATGTAGAAACAATATGGGAATGGCATGATTTGGAAATAACACTGCCGCGAGTATCACCAATACCACCTCCACCTTCTCACAAATACACGAGTGGTTTCTTCATGATCTGGAATGTTGTGGGATGACGCTAAGGGGAAGTGGAAAATACAGCACTGGCTTGGCAAAAGAATTTGGTCTTCAATGGCAACAGTGGCAGTGATGATGATGAGGAAGGTAGTAGCAATAATAGCAAACACTACAGGCCTATCTTCTTCCATTAAGGAAATAGGTTCAAAACATGCACAACAGCTCATGCATTATTCATGTGCAAGGGCAATAGAGAGAGAAAGCAACTGCAGACCTATGCCTCTGCTTCCCTCCACACCAGCCACATGCACATAAGCACAGACGTAATGCGCAGCTCTGCATAGATTTGGAATGAATGGCTGAGACAGGGGGCCCTATACATATACATGTCTATGTTAGAAGGCTTTCCTGGGTCCTGGAACCTTGCACAATTGGGGTACTGGGATCTAGGGAAGTCTGCACAAGTAAGCTTCCCAGACTCAGACATCCACACTAATGCATAGAGAGCAGCAATGGGGTTGGGGGGACAGGGGACGGACACAGAAGGTATGGCCAGGGGCAGGGGTATTGAAACATAATGAGGTGGGCGCCAAAGAAGCAGCACAACTCCTATTCTTACAGTGAGACAGCTTATGTAAAGGTAAAGATCTCTCTCTCTCTCTCTCTCTCTCTCTCTCTCTCTCTCTCTCTCTCTCTCTCTCTCACACACACACACACACACACACACACACACACACACATGGGATATTCTTCAGCGACACAGAATGATGCAGATTCACAGAGCAAGGCCATACCTAACTGGGGCACATTCTCTTTCACTGTCATGATACTTCAAGTTATAAAAATCAGTCTTCTCAGCAGGAATATAATACAATATTATAACAGGCTAGGCGTGCGAACAGGTATGCGAATGGTTTATGTACTGAGCTTGTATTGTATTTTAATACGCTGAACACTTTAATAATGTATACATGAAATGATAGCTTTGTATGGATAATGTATATATTGCAACTTCACCTGTGAGATAAAAGGCACTTGGTGTTACAAGATTATATTATTGTTGTTGCTTTAAAGTGCTTTATTCAATTTTTTTTATCCCTTTAGCATTAACAAGAAGACTGTGCAAAGCTATCAGGTAACAGCCATTACTAGCTGCAGCAAACCTCAGCAACATGATGTCCAAACCTGTTAATTACGGGAAATTCCAGCCGTGTTATTAGTAACACCCAGGCTGCTAGGGAGATAGAAGTGTTTGGGGATTCTTCCTCACATACTGCTTTGAAGAAAATTTGTCTTCCATTTTACACTAAGACCCTCACCTGCAACTAGTATTTCGCTGACATGCCTTAACAGCTGTATTAGGCAGAGGAAGAAGACACCAACTGTAAAGCATTTGTATACTTATTTCAGGGTTACATTCACTATGGGGTGTTTTGGGATTATATGTGACAAGGCATGAGAATGACTGGATGATACCCAAATTGCAGAGTGTCTTATCCCACAATTTATAAGTATCATCTATCGGGCATTTAAAGTCAAAGACTTGTGCATGTTAATCTGAAAGGTCCTGCTTGAATACCAAGCCAAATTAAGTCAATCATTCCATGCTATGATCCTATGCATCCTTGGGCGGAAGTTCTCTTCCTATAAATCACACTTGCTTTCAAGTAAATACATACCAGTATGTGATTTCTGATAAACTTCCAGTTTCAAGTCAGTTTAGTACATACGGTTTGCTACATCACTGGCCTTAAGAGTTCCATGCTTTTTAGGCTTGGAGATACCTGCCCATATGCAAGTGGGCCTAAACTCACACCTGCAATGCAAGTTTCTTTCCCAAAGTGGCAAGGCATTTAATGCCAAAGAGCATTTAATGTTCAAGCAAAAGGGGTACAGTATTTGAAGATAACTTAACACAATTTTTCAACTTCTATTCATGCAGATTGCAAACTAACTGGAGCAAAGGCTACATCTTTCCTCAAACCAGCATGCCACACTTGTTGCTCCCATGGCAACTTTCTCAACTGAACAATCTCTTTTACGTACATTACAGCAAGGCACTGTGTTTTTCTTCTGCCCGCCCCGACCCTACCTGCTACTTTTACAGCTGGGGACAGAGAAGCACAGAGAAGTGGGAATCACTCACCCATGGCCACTGCTGACTGGAGCAGCTGACGCAACTCAGATCTCATGATTTTGTACATGTTTTATGAATCACAGACTAGTTCCTTCTAAATAGCACAAAAAGGACAGCAGTCTCCTGGTGATTTGTAACCATGTTGGACAATTTATGCTCTACCCCCTGCACCCAACACATAGTGAACACCTAAGAATCCAAGAAAGAATGTTCTCAAAACCAGAGACTGCTATAGCATTTTAAACTACCTAAATTTTGTGATAGTGAATGCCAATCCTCTCCATGTGGCCTCAGCCAAGTTGAGTACAGCCTAATTTAAATGAGCCATATGGTACAACTGGCAGCTGATCTCTCCAACACCTGTTTGGTTCAACCACCAGCACATGGGTTGTGTGGACAACACATTTGCAACCCATGTTTTTGCTTGATGGATATAGATTCACACAACCTATGCTTGGCCATGAGCATCTCTATTCACTCTCTCGTTAACCTATACACAAGCTCAAGTGCAATCCAACTACATAAGCAGTCACTTTGCCATTTTATTTGTGGGAGAATACCACAATGGAATGGGATACTTGGACTGCATGGGGATTAGTGAAAATACAGAATAAAAAACAGTCCCAGAGAGTAAAACCTGCTTAAAGCAAAGGCAAAAATTTTAATGCTTGGGGAAATGAAAGGGTAGTTTACCTGGAACCAAAATAATACCAAATCTACCAGCATAGCTGCCTAGTTATCCCTTTTTTAAGGGATTTTCCCTTATGCGGAATAGGCTTCCTCGCGAGAAAAGGGAAAACTTGGCAGCTATGTCTACCAGCCCAGTTAACAGTCTCGCAGCAATATGCTGGACTATTTTTCAGACTATTTTCAAAGGTAGCCTCATGTAAAACACAGCAGTGGGAATGGACAACGAAAGCAAGGCTATATCTGTCCAGGTTGGGTCAGAGCTGACATATCAGTCTAAGCTGGTAAAAGGGATATAGATGCTACTTGTATCTGACAAAGTGACAAAGATGGTTCAGTGAGCACTCCCAGACTATAAACCTGATCCTTTAGCAGGAAGGCAGCCCCTTCTGCAAGAGGTTGAACATCACTTACCCAAACAGACAAGCCACCCACTTATCTTGTCTGAACTGAACTTCATCCAGTCCATTGCTGGCACTGACTGAGTTCTCCCACTACCTCATCTACAAAGATATAAAGATGAAACAGAGTGGGGTGTCATCCTCAAATTGACGACACCTCACTCAAAATCCCTAGGTGACTTCATTCAGTGGTTTCATGTAAAAATTAAAGGGCATGGGGAGTAAAATAAAAACCCTGTGAGACCCAAGAGCATTAATGCCAAGGAGCCAAGCCAAAACCCAAAGTACCACCTTCTGGAAATGGTAATGCAGGTAATACTGGAGAGTAGCCCCCCCCCATCAGTTTGGAGGGTCTCTCCAGAAAATAACCATGGCTAATTGTATCAAAAGCCACTGTCACTCTTTCTTAGTAGAGGTCCTGCCACAGAGCAACTCTAAGGCAATTTCTATGCCAAAACAAGTCCTGAAACACAACTGAAATGGGTCAGGGAAAACAGTTTAATCTAAGAGAGCTTTCAGTTGGTCATCAACCACACACCCAAGCACTTTGCTTTGGGGGGAATGTTGGACACTGGCTGACACTTGTTCACATCTTACTCTAGCCTCACAGGGCATGATCAGCACTATGGCAGTGTTACCATAATGGGGATAGGAGAGGAAGACCGGCACTTAGACTAAGAAGAAGGATCAACATCTCTGGGAACAGAATTCAGCCTTATAAGAAACTATTTTAAAGTGACAAGCGCAGGCATCATGGGTTTCATAGTGAAATACAAATGTGGCTTTTTTTCTCCCTCTTTCTGCATGAAGGGGATGAAAAGTCATTTAAAGATTCCAAAGCAGCCTTTCGTCACCATTGCCTTTCAGACAAACTAAGCCAAAAATGTACACATGAAAAGTCATGTACACAAAAAGATGTTCAAAGCAGGGGCAATCCATGTCTCTTCTTATAAGAACATTTTGCTTTGATGCAAACTTTCCCTGCCTCAGGGCCAGCTTTTGAAAGGTAACTTTTCAATAGGAAAGCAAGAAAAAGCAAAAGAATCTAACTGGGTGCCTTGCAATAATTCACCTGGCTCCGATCCAAATATTATTTGTAACCCAGGCATACAATCCCCAAAGAAGGACAGGCTCAACATTACATGCAATACTTGCATGACTAATGAGATGCTCATCATCACCACACCTTCCCCCCAGTGCTGCTATGTTAGTCATATCTGCAACCAGTCAGGTATACAGTGAAAGGATACATGAGTCAGGAAGTTAGCTGTATCAGTTTTGCCTTTCTAAACTGAATAACAAAGCTATACATCTACAACACTTTGGGAGACAGAGGTAGCTGTCACTTATCCCACAAATGTGTAATGTGTGGGTATACCTTGGAGCAAATCATATTGCTCCAGTTTGGCTGAAGATTTAACACAACCATCTTTAAGCACATTGAGCTTTTCTTCTAAAATTGTAAATGCTGAGCCACAGGTCTGCAGCAAATGAATCCCCTTTCATTTGTATTTCTGTTGAAGATTTCTTGCTTGAAGAGTAGCAGCTCTGATATGAATGCAAGTTGTTAACCTTGGTCTCACGTTTGGGAGATATAAAAGTCCAAACACCTCTGATAAGGGAGTCATATTTTTGTTCACAGCATGCATAAAAGGTTGCAGGATATAAATCAGGAAGTTCTAACTCTATATTATACAGCGTAATAAGATTACCACCATGATATATCAGTGGAGATAGGCACTGGTTGTAAACACTAGGGGTGTGTACCAGCCACAGGATTCAATTTGTTTCTGTAGCTTTGGAAAGCAGCCTGATCTGTTTCAGAGTCGCTGCGTGACTTTCCAGTTTGACTCAGTATTTTGGGACTGAATTAGATTTTTTTTAAAAAAAAAAATGAAGTTTTATGATGGGGAATCCAAAATCAGCTATGGAACCTCTCCCGTTGTTTCTCTCCACAGAAGCAGATAAGATAGATTTGCAGGCATAACAGCCCCCTCCTTCCCAAATAGATTAAGCCTACCAAATTATAGACCGATAAATTCAGTGGGGGACATCCTGTTGCACTAATGGGACTTGGTGCACTTACTTTTCTGCTAGTTGAATCCAGCCCACAGCTTTTAATCTCTCTGCCAAATCACTGTGATTGGGAGAATAATTGTGATCTGGGAGAATAATTCCCTGTGATTAAAAGCCCAGACCTGCCTGTCAAAATGAAAGATTTACCCAAGCTTCCATTGCCTCCCCACTCAAACTTAGCAGTTCTCTAGTTAGCTTGGTTTGAAAATGATCACTTGTAAAATGCAGAAACTCAGAACTTTGATCCAACTTGAGAAGCCTTGTTAGCTGTGCAATCTGACTCAAGAAAGCCTCATCTGAATCAACACAAGCTGCTTTGTGACTCTGGAAGTACACAAAGCTGATGCCAAGCCCTAGTAAAAACCATTCTCCCATTCAGAAATTAGCAAAAGTTGTGTTGTACTCGTCATCCATTTGGGACTAGCCCCATAAAAATTGTGTACTGCAGTGCTTTATTACATCACGAATACATACATACATACATACATACATACATACATACATACATACATATTGTTCATGTTGTAAGTGAAGGGTTGATCACTGTAAACTACAGTACAAAGATTAACTGGGGAATACCAGTAAGAAAGCTATTAATTCCTCATAGCCAGATTTCCTAAATTTGAAGAAAGTTTCTGGTTCACTCCTATCTCCTATGGCAGGGGTCCCCAAACTTACCCGCTTTGGGCTGGATGCACGCCGTGCCGACTGCGTGGTGGGCCGGAGGGTGGGGGAGCGTGCACAGGGGCACGGGGGCGCGCGGCTGTGCGCGCCCATGCACACGCGCAAACGCTATTTCTGGCACACTCCCGACCTGGAAAGCACTGGAAATAGCTTGTGTGCATGTGCAGAAGCCTCCTCCGACCCAGAAGTACACCGGAAATGATGCTTGCGCGTGCACACAAGCTATTTCCGTTGCTTTTCCGGGTCGGAAGTCGGCAGCCGTGTCACACCGCGCCGCTAAGAGCGGGCGGCGGCAGCAGGGGTCCCCGGGGGCCACATAAAAGAGCCTCGGGGGCCGTATGTGGCCCCCGAGCCGTAGTCTGGAGACCCCTGTCCTATGGAAATGAAGCCTTACAGCTAGGACACCTTGCAATGCCTATTGCTATGAAAAGCTGCAATGAGCTCTGCAAGATTTGACTCAGTCAGCTTTTTGGTTCTATGGATGACACAAACTACTTTTGTTTCTGTATTGTTCTTAAGACAGATTTTTATACTCTGTGAATTTGATCCAAAGTAAGCTGGTTGAATTTCATTTATTTCAGTGGGACTTAACTTTAACTAATGGATCCAGGTCTGAGTTTTTATATTTCTTAGCGGCTTTGAGAGTCTATGCTTGGCTAGTCTAGAGGGATATAAATTTAAAAAGTAAAAATAGAAACAACTGGCAAGGCTAAAATCCGGACAGTTTTTTTTTTTGTTTTCAGGCAGCCATAAGGCTCTGTAACTCAGCTGCATAATATTTATACAGTAATCACTTGTAATAAGTTGTTCCCTCCGTTCCCATGGTGATATTTTCCGGTGGTTGGCTCTACATTTTGTGTACTGATCTAACAAAGCAGAATATAAATATAATAAATCTTCAGCAGCATCACAGGAAATGTCCTCTGCACATGCAAGATGTGTCATACATTTGCCACATGTGCCATGAACATGTGCCATACATTTGCCAGGGGAGAAACTGCCCAATACCTCCACCATGTGATGATCCCTGGGAGATCCTGGCTGTCAACTACTTATAGCATGGACTGCTGCCATCATGCTGAAATCGAAAGTTGGCCTTACCATGCAGTGTCCTCCTGGTCAGCAGAGAATGGAGCATACAGCCCTGCCCTGTCCCTGAAGTTGAACCTAAATGGAGGAGGTGAGGTATTCTTCTGCGAGTTCTCCCAGCATTTTGGTTTGGGTCAGGGTGGAGAGGGCAGTTATGGCACCTTTACCCTTCCACTGGGCTGGGAAGTGCAGTACAGCGCTATTATGGCTCCAGGCACCTCCCCTCCCAACCTTCCAGCACCACCAGGAGTAAATAATAATAATAAATCACTCCACTTTCACTACTGTCTCTCTCTGTCAGGGAAAGCAGCTCTGATAGTCACCATTACCAAACTCAGTAGGAAGTTTCAGGAACTTGGAATGGAAGTAACAAAAGGCAGGGAAGCAGAGAGAAGATCCAAAGAAGGTGAAGAGAAGCAAAGGTAGTGGACTTTGAAACTAGTGTTGCCCTTGGACATTGGCCATCAGGTTCCTTTTAAATTTTGAGTCAATGCACTATTTATCCCCCTGTGAACCCAAGCAAAAGAAACATAAAGGACTTTAAGAAATCACCAGATCATCCAAGGTGTGTGGCAGGTTGACATTCGTAATTCTGGAACTTTGAATATTCTTTAAATTGAAAGGCATTACAGTGGTACCTCTGGATATGAATTTAATTTGTTCCGGGGGGTCTGTTCTTACCCTGAAACATTCCCATTCAGAGGCACCTGTTCTGTGCATGCGTGCGCGGCGGTAGTCCACTTCTGCGCATGCATGGGCGGTGGAAACCTTTCCATTACTTCCAGGTTTGCCATGTGCGTAGCCCGAAGCATTCGTATCCAGAGGTGTTCGTAACTAGAGGCACCACTGTATCAGCATGACTCCTAAATTCCACTCAAACAGCTAAGATCATATGGGGACCATGTTTATAGCAGTTCTTACTGATGGCACACCATTCAGCTGTACTACATGGACAAGTTTATGTGACCCAGCCTTGGAGTGTTATTAGCTATACAAGCTATGATTTATGTATTAGTTATACATTTCCCTGACCCTGATAGCTTGTATTCAATTTGTTGTTTCGTCATTTCGTCGTGTCCAACTCTTCGTGACCCCATGGACCAGAGCACGCCAGGCACTCCCGTCTTCCACTGCCTCCCGCAGTTTGGTCCAACTCATGTTGGTAGCTTCGAGAACACTGTCCAACCATCTTGTCCTCTGTCGTCTCCTTCTCCTTGTGCCCTCAATCTTTCCCAGCATCAGGGTCTTTTCCAGGGAGTCTTCTCTTCTCATGAGGTGGCCAAAGTATTGGAGCCTCAGCTTCAGGATCTGTCCTTCCAGTGAGCACTCAGGGCTGATTTCCTTTAGAATGGATAGGTTTGATCTTCTTGCAGTCCATGGGACTCTCAAGAGTCTCCTCCAGCACTATAATTCAAAAGCATAAATTCTTTGGCGATCAGCCTTCTTTAAGGTCCAGCTCTCATTTCCATACATCACTACTGGGAAAAACATAGCTTTAACTATACGGCCCTTTGTCGGTAAGGTGATGTCTCTGCTTTTTAAGGTGCTGTCTAGGTTTGTCATTGCTTTTCTCCCAAGAAGCAGGCGTCTTTTAATTTCGTGACTGCTGTCACCATCTGCAGTGAATGGAACCCAAGAAAGTATAATCTCTCACTGCCTCCATTTCTTCCCCTTCTATTTGTCAGGAGGTGATGGGACCAGTGGCCATGATCTTAGTTTTTTTGATGTTGAGCTTCAGACCATATTTTGCGCTCTCCTCTTTCACCCTCATTAAAAGGTTCTTTAATTCCTCCTCACTTTCAATAGCAGTGTTTAATTTTATGCAACCCACAGGACTTTATTATCATCAGTTATATAAAATCCCTTGAGATTCCATATGGATATTCAGGGTTTAAGAAACCGCAGAGCACCTTGAATTGTGTGTGGAAGTCTGCAGGAATCTAAACACAATGTATTTTTTATACATTGCCAAATATTCCTGGAATATTATTTTCCCCTCCCAATTGTAACATCTACTCCTGAATAGTTTGTTTTATGCTTCTGAGACCAAAAATAATATGCTGCCTTCCAAGTACAAGTCAAGGTGAATATTTTAATGGGCGGGTTTCTGAACCAAATATGGTTCTTTAGCTGAAATCAGTGTGTGTGTTTTACTTAATATGAGTAAGTGGAGGGAGAAGAATATGGGAAAACCAGTTCAGTTAGTACAGGCTTCCTCAACCTCGGCCCTCCAGATGTTTCTGGCCTACAACTCCCATGATCCCTAGCTAGCAGGACCAGTGGTCAGGGATGATGGGAATTGTAGTCTCAAAACATCTGGAGGGCCAAGGTTAAGGAAGCATGAGTTAGTACCACTAGATCAGAGCTGGGGGGGGGGCGCTATGGTCCTCCAGGTGTTGTTGGACTTCACCTGCTCTCAGTTCCCAGTCACCATGACCAATGATCAGCGACATCCAGAGGGTAACAGGTTCCACATCCCTGGCACAAAATGAGCACAGATGGGCATTTCCCTGAGAGGCACACCCAATGCAAAGATTTGGTAGAATATGGAGGCCAGTTGTAAAGATGGCAGTGCCAAAGCAGCAACTCATTCAGAGATGCAGTGGGCAGCCTTATCCTAAGTGTGACCAGGTACTCTGGGCTCACAGCAGCATTACATTCTTCATTCTTCGTAGAAACACTAGAAGCCAGGAAGCAATATTATGACAGTTGAAGCTATTGGTCCATTCAGCTGATTCTGCTCTACACTGACTGGTCTTGGCTCTTCAGGGTCTTGGGCAAAGGTGTTTCTCATTAGCTGTTGCCTGGTATGTGTGTGTGTGTGTGTGTGTTTAATTTGACAGGCCAGGGATTGAACCTGGGTTCCTAATGCATGAGCAGTGTTCCCTTCCCAAACCTTTCCAGCAGCACTCTAATGTGTTACTGCACCTGGTCAGTGAGCTACTATGACAGGTATGTAGTCAACTGAACTTCTTAAGGCAGTACTTCATGTGTCAATTTAAAAGGAATGTGTTCAAATGCATGCTACGAATTGGTTTATGCCAGCATAAGCCTATCTTCTTTGCTGCTGGCTAAGGTTAACTACATGTCTTTCTGGGTACACATGAAACCTTTTATTTTTAATGATATGTCCCAAAAGTCCACATCTGCCTCTGCCACCCAGCAGACCAGATTGCTAACAACAACATCTTCTAGCCACTAGAGTCCAAGTCTCAGAAATACCAATAAGTAACCTTTAAAAATAATATTTTTTTAAAAAAAAAACCCTGACAGATGGCCTTATGACACCCAATTAATTATTTGCATTTGCACTAGCATTTAACTAGACAAAGTTGTCCCAGGAGGTTACAAACAGCAACACAGATTCTCACAGCCTCAGGGCACAACCTAAATGCCTCCCCAGCTGACAGAGAGAAATCCCAGGTCTTGCACTGTAAGAATTTAAGCTTCTCCAATCCGTTATACAAGAAGTGTTATGAAAAGAGCTTAGGGCCTGAGGAATGTTGGACCCAGCCAACTTTCAAACAATCCAGCTTCCATGAGCTTCTGGGCTTAGTCTACCCTTTTCAGGAGGCTAGGTGACATTTATCACAATACACACAAGGCCAGTGTGACAAGTAGGGGCTAGTCCTCCCTACTAGTCACTAGTCACTAGTCACTAGCTCATAGCTGTCAACTTTCAGATTGAAAATAAGGGATCAGCAGCCTCACCTGTCCCGGGGACAGTCTATGGTATATCTAACAATCCAGGATAGCAGCAGGAAATGGCGCTGGGATAAGGGAATTTCCAGCAAAAAAAAGTTGACAGCTGTGGCTTAGAATAAGGAAGTTTCCTGCAAAAAAAGGGAGGGTTGACAGCTACCTATGCACTAGCTAACCCTCAGTACACAATGGGCGAAGGAAGCACACACAAAATGGCATCTAGCAAGGGTATCTCAGGATCCCCTGAGATATCACAGACAGTTCCATGGAAAAACAAAACCTGACACTGCTTCACTAATGTTTGCTGTGTGTAAATCAGGAATTGTGGCCTAGTATCTTATACCACCCAGCAAGAGTCTCTGGCAATGCACTGTAGATCTAGTAAAACAACATGTCTTGGGTAGATGCTGGGAGCATCAACCACTCCTGCAAATGCCACATTGTAAATGCAATGCATTGCTCTTATTCTGTTCATGCTGGATTCCAATTTATGCCCTCTAGCTTAATTCAATTGCCACCGTAGTGAGAGGAACGCATTCGTCACATGCTGCCTCCTTATTAGCCCTGATTTCTAAAGTCTGGCCAGCTTCCATTTTTATTACAGCTCAAATTCCAATTTAAAGTTTGCAAAGCAGTGTGTGTGTGTGCGCGCGTGCTGCACTTCCTTCATGTGCTGCTCATTGCCAAAAAAACGTCCAGGGCTGTTGCCTGTCTTTCCCTGACCAGACCTTTCCAGGAAGATGTTTGTGTATGTGCATCCCCTAGGAGACTAGAAACCTGTTCTCCTGGAATTCCCTCATACAAATGCCAATCAACCTTGTTGCTATGGGAGTTTGAGGCAACGCTGACCTGGAAGTGATAATTCATTTTCCTCCTGCTGGGAAATCCTATTTGCAGAAAGCTCCCTAATTGGCTTCTTCCAACATTAATTGGCCAAAGGACCTGGGGAGGGGTCTGGTCATGTGGCACTCTGGGCCTGGATTTCTCATCTTCCTCCCTCATTGTTACTCAAGCTTTGGTGGAAGAACACTGATTACCACTTATTGGGTATTAATTCCATTGGATGCCGAAAATACTTAAGAACATTATCACTGCAAAAAAAAAGTCTGGATTGTTATGATTTAATTGGCTTCCCACCCACCCACCCACCACCACCACCACCACCACCAATATGAGCAGCTTGTGGGCATCACTGTCAGCACTTGTCCCTGATTGTTGAGGTTTCCAGGGTGTCAATGGATATGCCAGCCATTTCTCCAGTTTCTGAATCCCCTCGCCTCCCTGGCTGAGCATGTATAGGTCACTCAGTGGTATTTCTTCTCCCACCCTAGTGGACCTGAGGCATAGCACTGCTCTGCCCAAGGACTTTTCTACAATCAAAGAGCGAAATATGGCAGCTGCAACAGTTGTGAGGACTAACCCTCACCTAACAGATTGTAGTGGAATGTCACCTGGGCTTGCCAAAGTTTGTCTGCATGCTGGCGACGTGCTAAGCAGAGATATCAAAAGGGCCTTCTCACCCTCCTTGCTGCAGCTCTTGTGTGTTTTGATGCAAAGCTTTATTCCCAGTCAAACGCTTCGGGGATTTAGAAGAAGCAAAGACCTTTTCAAAAGGGTATGCGAACCTTAAAAGCATTACTCAGTGCTGACTTAGATCTGCAACAAGTGACTTCAAAGCCCAGCATTTTCTGCACAGTATTCGAAATATTAGATCTGGCAAGGTGGGGGAGAAAGCAAGATACAGTACAAATTACCTTTTTAAAGCTCACCCCAGAGTGGTGGTGGTAATCTGCTGTGCAGGTACTGCATGCTTCATAAGGCCTTCATACTCAGCAGGTGTGTGAAAAACCGGACATGAATGCATTCTTACTCCAGCTGCACAACTGTTGCTGCTGACTACATCAATAATGCTGCTGAGCGCCTGAGAACCCCAGTCCTGCCACTCACCACCTGGCCTAGGGCGGGGCCTAACAGGCTCCATAAAGAACTGCTGCCGCCGCTGCTGGACAAAGAGGGCTCCGTGTTTTTATCTTTTTAAATTGCTGTTAATTTTTTTTACCTATGTCATTTTAAACTGTGATATTAATGCTGTATTGTTAGTTTTAGATTTTGATTTATATGGGAATTGTTTTCCATTTGGTTGTGTATTTTTTGATGTGGTTTATTTATTGTTTATGCCTTTTGTAATTATGTAAATCTTGAGCATTGTTTTTAACTGTGGAAAGGTGGCAAACAAATAAAATTATGATGATGATGATGATGACCTAGCAACATAGCTGCCAAGTTTTCCCTTTTCTCGCGAGGAAGCCTATTCAGCATAAGGGAAAATCCCTTTTAAAAAGGGATAACTTGGCAGCTATGCCTAGCAAGCTATATGAAAAGAGCCATGAAGATTAATATATTGGAGACTATAAGACACTTGTATTTCTGTATATGGAGAGGGCAGCCAGAAAATTGAGACTCCTGAATCCTGGACAGTAGTCACATGAAGCTAAGCAGTGCCTTACAATTTATGGGAAGAACTAATATATTTGAGCTACCTGTGTCTCAGAAAGAACCACAGTCAATCTCCCCAAATAAGACAGACAAGTGATCGCCAGCTCCAACTCCTGATTCCTTATTTCCATTTGTAGGATTTGTTAAGTTTACACCAAAACAAGTGATAGACTCTAAGAAGCATTAGGATTACTGAAACAAATATACTTTGCTATGGGTAATTCCAATAATGAATGGATTAAGACAGTTGCAAAATCTGTATACTTAGTACATACTGTGTCATAATGCTCCTCTGCTCGTATTGACTCACTTCAATATGTTTCATGGGAAGACATTCATAAATAAACATAAGGCAATATTAGGGGGCTATACATTTTTAATTAGTTGGGTATGTGGATCTCTATCGTTTTGAAGTGTTGTGCTTGCAAAAGCATACAAATTTAAAGGCTGGTTATGTTTCAGTTCTAATACTGTATGAACCACCAATTCAACCCACATTTGATTTATTGAGAGATATTATCTGGTAACATTCTGTAACACCAAAAATGTAAAATTTCCTGCAGCTTTATCTGGGTCTTTGTCTCCTTCCTTGCAAATCCAGGTAATAGAAGATGGTATTTTTTAAGAGCAAGCTACAGGTGTTCATCTTGCTGATCGAAATGAGATCCTAATATGACCTGACAGACTTGCAACCTGTTGTCATCTGACAGACTCTCTCAAGGGCATCCTTTGTCAAGCATGGGATACAGCAGGATTTCACAGCTGTGTGGCACAAAATAGAAATAGAACACATGCCTTCCTCCTGCCAGATAATACTAGGAGGGCTCTCTCAAGATAAAAGTACATAGAACTGATAAGTGTGCATGAAAATCTACCACCTCTCACAGAAAGCACTCCAAGACCAGAACTACCATTTCATTTCGCCACCTTTGTTAATGATAAAACGAATGACTTATCTTCATGTTATAGGAGGGTTTGGACATCTTGCTCTTTTGGAAGATTTATTATATTTTGGTATGCGTTGTTATTTACATGTGAATTGTTTGTTTGTTCTCTGTTTGTTTTTGCTACACTTACCTGCTGAGGAGTAAGGGAAGTAGAACAGACGCACAAACCAACACCAGGCAACAGTAGCCTAGAACTGATACAACAAGCAAGGGCTTTTAGGGAACGGATTTGTCTGAATAGTCTGATGAAACACACAAAAAATGAAAGAGAAAGTTTCTGCATTCATTCCACTAATGCTACCGAGAATCATCTGATCTGTATGGAACGTCAACAGTGGACACTCTGCTCATATTCAGAGGCTGGTCACCATATTTCAGTGCTGAAATTGGCAAGAGAAGCAGAGGAACTTTCTGATTGCTAGAGTGGAAGAACTTTGGTGAATATGCAAGCAGCAGGTAGCATGTACTATACTGCTCAGTTCTGCCTAAGAAAGCCACAAAGAATACAACCCAGGGTCCTGTACAGAAACACCCTGACCTTCAAAACGAACCCTTACTAAACCAATTAGCAATAAGACAGCCGGCTCAGATCATCCAGCAGTCACTCTCATTTTACTCACTTCGTGTGAGGAGGGGGGCATATAGGTCATCTGATAGCATATTGGCAGACCCAAGAATAGAATCTAGGCTGCCCCAGTCTCAGATTCCATGGCTCTGGAAGATCAAAGTACTGCTGTCAGTAATGGAAACGCCACTCTCAACCACAAAGCAAGCCCTTCTGAAGGAAATCCAACTGTGTGCTACTGCTGCTGCAACATAGGCACTGTGTATAGGCTACTCCCTAATGGCTCTCATCCACAATGCAGAGCCAGTCCAATGTTCTGGATTCCTTGAGCACAATGAAGGCAGGCAAGCCCATCAGCTAAAAGCTGCTGAGTCACAATTTCACTATGATGATGATGTCATTTGGATAATTACACAGCTGCTGAGGCTGGCAAGCTTTGCTGGAAACCCACATGGCTCACGCACAGACAGACAGACTTTGGCATTTGCCTTACTCATCTGAAAAAAAAAGCTGGCTGCATTGTACTGAGGATTTAAAAGAGGCATCCCAATCTGATTTATTTCCAGCAAATCTTCTTTCCAAGGAAAATGAAAATCTGATGGATGCCAGCAACTGCGGCAAAGACCAAGTACGTGAAGCAAAATCTGAAGGTGGAAATGCAGTGGAGGAGGAACAAAGGATAAGGACAAGTTCAGCACATTGTTTGAACAAGCAGGGTCCTGCCACTGATTGTTGTAATGCAAGCAACTAAAACATAAGCAGGTGTTAAGTGAAGAACAGGTCTCCAGCTATTTGAATGTATGTGTCTTTTGGCAAGCCATAATGAAATGTGTCTCCTATCCTATCCTAAGCTGTTTTAAACACTGTATTTTAAGGTCCCTGGGAGCTTAGGGTGAAGGGCAGAAACAACAACAACCAGGATTATATATCTATCTTGTACCAAAAAGTAGACATGCGTGAAACTTGCTGGAGCAATTCTGTGGCATTGCGGTAATGTGACATTACCAGTCAGTTACTGGTCCCATTCAGCTACTGATTCTTACCTCAAATCAGTGGAGGAAATCATGCTTGGCCCAGCCAGATTGCCTTTAAGTATCAGCCACCCACTGACATCACTGGCATGCACAAGCACCAATGAAAACCTCTAACAGGTAAGGCAATACAGAAGAGACACTGAGAACCGGAATGTCTGTGCTGGCGGGTGCCTCTGCAGCTCACTTTAAGACCATCCCAATAACGAAAACCTTAATTTTCAGTGTTGCTCCCAAGTATTTCATTTTGTTAAGATTAACAGGACTGCTGAACTACTTGTTTAATGATCCACATTTTAAAAAGAAAAGAAAGAAAACTTAACAGAGAGGAAGAGCGATTGATTATGCTAGACCAGGCAGCCCCAAACTTCGGCCCTCCAGATGTTTTGGACTACAATTCCCATCTTCCCCAACCACTGGTACCGTTAGCTAGGGATCATGGGAGTTGTAGGCCAAAACATCTGGAGGGCCGCAGTTTGGGGATGCCTGTGCTAGACTATGCAAAGGCTACTTGCTGGGTTTGTAAAGCAATATCGCTATACCCCAGTTTGAGTCGAGGGCTGTGTCAGAATCTTGAATCCAGGCAGTCAATCTATTGATAGACCCTATTTTTAAAAGGAAGCTGAATAGAGATACTGTTAGACTTCCATAGCGGAGTTTTATCACTGCATTTCCCCGAAATCACATTTAGAATTAGTTCTATGACTATTGTGGATGATTCTGAATACACAGAAGGATCTTTCAAAATGTCCCTATTATTATTAAACTCATTTCAACTGTAGCCTGCTTAAAGAAATTGTCACTCTGTGAACAGGCACAGTCTGTTGAGAATTTAGGCATGGGTCAGCAGCCTTTTTGGGCCCATGAGCAAATTTGCAAACAGGAGAAACAAATGTAAGCACCCCACACAACAGCTTCGTTAAGCAAAATTGCAGCAGGGAGACGGAACCCTTTGGGTGCCAGGAAAGACTCCCATGGGTGCATGTGCCTCTGCCTTTTCTCTGTCATTGACAGATGCATAGCTTTGAGGTTCTCCAAGTCTTAGGACAAAACTCTTTTAGAAGGTAGCTGGAAAGAGACTCACAGCCTGAGCATGCTTTTAGTCTTTAGAGTAATAAACATAGAAGAGAAAATAATTGTTTATTGAAGCACCCAGCTTGGTTCGTTCTATTTACAGATCAACCACACGTTGTGCAATTGCCACCAACTCATTGCTTTCTACTTATGCATACAGAAAACATACAAAGTGGTGCTCCACCCTTTCCTTCAGTTCTGTCTATTTTCAATGCCTGACAGTCATTATCAACAACATTGTTATGTTTTGTGCACTCTTAGCAAAACTCAATTATAGCAGCTCTCAGGCATTCAGTTTCACATATTTTGGTGGTCCTAATGGTGGGGTCTCTCAGAGGTGCAGTGATAAGTGTAGTTATATTAGGGCTTTCCAAACACCCACCTTTTGCCATGACATCATGACATTGCCCAAATGATGCCATGCAGGAAGTTTTCCTGTTGTCTGTGAATAGTGGTTTCTCAGCAATCAGATCAGCAAGTGTTGGTGCAATAATTCCATCTTCCCAGCAAGTATGACTGTTTCACATGATTTATTGCTAGAGAACTAGATGCAATATTATCTCGGGACACATTTAAAGCATTCTTAAACCACGGCAACACTAATGGCTTCCCCCAAAGAATCCTGGGAACTGTAGATCGTTGAGGGTGCTGGGAACTGTTAGGAAACACCACAAAAATATACAACTGCCAGCAACCTTAACAACTACCAGTCCCCAGGATACTTTGTGGGAAGCCATGACAATTAAAGCGGTGTAAATGGCAAAGGGACCCTTGACCATTAGGTCCAATCGTGACCGACTCTGGGGTTGCGGCGCTCATCTCGCGTTATTGGCCAAGGGAGCCGGCATATGGCTTCCAGGTCATGTGGCCAGCATGACAAAGCTGCTTCTGGCGAACCAGATCAGTGCACGGAAATGCCATTTACCTTCCTGCTTGGAGCGGTACCTATTTATCTACTTGCACTTTGATGTGCTTTCAAACTGCTAGGTTGGCAGGAGCTGGGACCGAGCAACGGGAGCTCACCCCATCGCAGGGATTCGAACTGCCGACCTTCTGATCAGCAAGCCCTAGGCTCTGTGGTTTAACTGGTGTGGATGTAAACATGGTTTAATGGGGGCAAAGGACAACACTACAAGGCATGTTAAGGGTCCCTGCCTGCTGATGTCTTTCTGGAACATGGTCTAAGACGGGGTAGGCAACCTAAGGTCTGGATGTGGCCCAATAGCCTTCTCAATCCAGCCCACAGATGGTCTGGGAATCAGCGTGGGCAATTATGGCCCCATCTGCACTGTAGGCTGCTATTCCCCTCACATGGCTGCAATTCCCAGAGTTCCTTGGGAAGAAGAAATGATTCCGAAACCATCTGGGATTGTAGTTCTGAGGGGGAATAGGGGTTTTCTAACAACTTTCAGCACCCTTTACAAACCACAGTTCCCATGATTCTTTTTTTTGGGGGGGATTCATGACTGTTTAAAGTGTTTTGATAACTGCTTTAATTGTATAGTACAGATGGGGCCTAAAACACAGGCCTCAGGGTTACTACTATGTGTGAATGCTATGTAAGGCAATATTCACGCTTCACTCTACCATAAACGAATTACAAATTAAGACCAGCAGCTGCCTGTTGCACCTTCCAGATTTTAAAACTATTCGCCTGTGAGGTAATTGTTTCAAATCTCTGGCATACAAAAGAAAATGAATTACATTACATAACACACCTAGCTGTTAAGTCAGGAGAGTCGACATAAGAACATTTGAGTTCAACTGCTCCAGGGCATTAGTGGGCATGTCTATGCATTTGTTTACAGGGAAATAAGTATACAGTGGAGCCTCGCTAGACAAATTTAATTCGTTCCACGGGTCTTTTCTTATAACAAAAAATTCATCTAGCGAATCCCATAGGAATGCATTGAATTTTTTTTGGAATTTTTTTTTGCCCATAGGAACGCATTAATTGAATTTCAATGCATTCCTATGGGAAACCGCGATTCGCTAGATGAATGTTTCATAAAACGAATTCGTCTAGCAAGGCAACCTCCGCTCAAAAAATCCTTTCATTAAGCGGAAATTTCGTTAAACAGGACATTCGTTCAGCGAGGCACCACTGTACTGGAATCCGTAACCAAATTCTGATACAGTTAAGTAACTACAGTACATCCCTTGGAAAATCAAGATCTATAGGGGGAATCTCAATGGGGACAAAGGGCTCCCCAGTACAACAGTCACATTCCAACTCATATAAGAAAAAAAAAAAGATGAGGCGGAGGAAGAGCTAGGATCATGGTCCCCATTGCTTCACCCTTCCATGATGGCTTACACATTTTGACAATGTCCGAATAGGTCTTATGAAAAACTCCTATCTAAGATCATTGCTTGGTTGTTGTTGCTTTAAAAAAAAAGAATCAAAGTCGTTTACAAAAGATAACACAGTAAAACCAAGAAAAATTCACAATCCTACTTTAAAACATACAAAAGTTAAACTAAAACAGATTCAAATTACCTTGTTCAAATTACCCTTTCAGACCGTCCTTCACTAGAACAAGATACACGTCAGGCAGGACAGTTATTCTTGGAAGTCTGAAGGTGACCTCATGCAACAGGACTTCCCACCTTTCTTCTTCCTGCACTTTCCCAAATCTACTCTGAAGGGTTTGGGGAAAACCCAGGACAGATTTAATGGGGTCATGGGGGGGGGGATGGAGGCAGTAAGCCCTATTGCACAAGTGCAAAAACTTGCGCTAACAGGATGGTTAACTTCCACTACTTAGGATACAAACCCCAGTCTCTTCTTTGATACACTAGTCCAAAGTAGCCATTTTACACATGCCAAATAAAATGAATGAAATCTAAAATCCTGGTCAACCTTATACATTGCTCTGAAACAGGTTCATAGCTGCTTGCCAGCAATCTCAAACCACAATGTGACATTTCTGTTCGTATGCTAATGCTACCCTAGGGTAATCTCCTACTCACAGATTTGCCACATTCTTAAAGGCAGTGTTTACTAAGGCTTTCCAAACAGAACATTTTTTTAATTAAAAAAAGTAGACACAAATTCCAAGATTCCTTGGCTAGAATACTAAGTGGCTGGAATCATAGCAAGTCGTCACTGCAGCCTGTAAACAAAGAGATAAATAAAGAGGGTCTCTGTGATGCCAAGGAAAGGAGACCTTGCTTTGGGCTATTTTTGGAACCACAGCTGAAGACATTTAGCAGGAAATACTGCTGGAGTCCAAACTCAAATATAGAAGTAAAAAGTCAACCAACTCTACAGCTCTCTTTCTCTCTTCCGCATTGGCTATTTTTCCGCTAGCGGCTAGAGCTATAATCAGTGTCTAATTCAAACAACAGACTGATTATCTACCACCAGCAGCAGCAAAAATGTCCCGTTCCCCGTCCCCCCAAAAATGAAAAACATTACAGAAGCTCAATGGGCCTAAAGTAGAAACCAAACATTTAGTGTTGCAGGTCCCATGCTGTGAAACACTCTTTCAGCTGAGGATCAGCAGGCACCCTCACTTTTGACTTTCAGGTGCCTCTTTAATCCCTTTTTTATGCCAACAGGCCTAGGCAGCTGTTTGAAGCTTTTTCTTCTTCTTCTTTTTTGACTGGTCAGTCATTTCATGATGGTTTTGTACTGTTTTATGTTACATTTCATTGTTGTACAACACTCTGGGACTGTAGTATATAAATGGCAGTAGATAAATAATTTTTATAAATAAACCTGTTCCTCTCTCTGCCTTTGAAGTCTCCCCTCAATATCGACTTTTCCCACAGAGTCTTTCCTGACCCACTACAATTCACCTGTGCTGCAGCCTTTACTAAACCCTTCCCTACCTGCTATCCACTGTATCACTGTCAGACTCCCTGCACTGTTACCTTGTGTAACTAGGACCACAGTCAACTCAATCTCCCTGGCAAACGCACACACACACACACACACACACACACACACACACACACTATAATTCTGATGCATTTCCCACATCATTCGTGAATGATTTTAGCCTATGCACCATATCTGTGTCCTCAACTACAGTGCTTTCTTCCCCATATTTATTTGCCTACTTGATTTATATAGCTGCGCCATAGTAGAAGAACTCTAGGAAGCCACAGCGTTATGAAGGGCTGAGTGTATAGCTAAGAATTCTATGCGCATTCACCAGGGAGTAATTCCATTGAATCGATGGGACTTGCTTCTGACTAAAGATGCATAGGGTGGAACAGCCAGTCTGCGGCACTGGCAAGGCCTCACTATGCACTTGCGTGAAGAAGGCTCATTACATTAAAGCGAAGTGCTACAATAATGGATGTCAACAGCACATGTTCTAGAAAGCTTGCTGCTCTCTGTGAAGCACTTTGAGGTTCACAGGTGGAAAATACTATACAGAAACCCTGTATTATTACACAATAAACAGGGAAATTATGCATGAACACTGACGGAACAACAGGGACACTCAATTTAGGACTTGACTCAGCCTAGAAGCCTCTTTTAGAACTCATGGGATCTGCATTCATATCATTTTTTCCAGTAATGAAGACCTTAGATCAGGGGTAGGCCTTAATAGCTGCATCACAGAATCTGAGAGGTTATGCCAGGGGTCCCCAAACTAAGGCCCGGGGGCCGGATGCGGCCCAATCACCTTCTCAATCTGGCCTACGGACGGTCCAGGAATCCACATGTTTTTCCATGAGCAGAATGTGTCCTTTTATTTAAAATGCATCTCTGGGTTATTTGGGGGGGGGCTGTCTGGTGTTTTCCCATGAGTAGAATGTGTGCTTTTATTTAAAATGCATCTCTGGGTTATTTGTGGGGCACAGGAATTCATTCATATATATTTTTCAAAATATAGTCCAGCCTCCCACATGGTCTGAGGGATGGTGAACCAACCCCCTGCTGAACAAGGTTGCTGACCCTGCCTTAGATGCTTAAAATACAGGGAATTTTTATTCTAAACCAGTACAGACAGAAACAAACACTGTGCCAATTAAAAGATGTGTCCTTTGGATGGGGTGGGGGGAAATAAAGCCAGCAAAAAAGGTCTCCTTGGTAACATTTTGCTTCAATGTTTTAACTGCTGAATAGGGACCCACTTTAGGCTTCTCAGGAAAAATTGTGACTGAAGATAACATGAAGAGTTCATGTAGCTACAGAAAGCATTTAACACAAAGGATGTATACACAACCAACAGGCAACAGAAAGAGAGTTATCTGAAGAACTGACAGTGTCACTGCAGTGAAATAAGCATAAATCCAGTCGAACACTTAGGTGGGTAGAGTTTAACACTTCAGTTGGAGTTACTGAGAGAGAATAACATACTTTTTTCCTTGACGGTAGTTTGAACATAGGTGTACACCCTAAGGTCTACATTTGGTTTTTAGCTAAAGTCATAGGAAGCTGCCTTATACAGTCAGATATCCATTTTTCCGTTTGGCATGGGATCAAGCACAACAGCCAGCATTTGAGGGGAACAAGAGAAAAGAAAGTAGCAGCAACATTTCCTGCCCCGACCAAGATTATTTTTGACTGAAGATCAAAACAACACAAGTCAAAGCCCATAGCCCGTCCCATTTGCAATCTGTGATCAGAGCCAAGAGCAAAAGCTTCAATATATTTGGGAGAAGTCTTCATGTGATCTAATCACACACCCTAATTAATGATTAACCTGAGCCCTAAATCTGGAGGTTCTTCCTGCCTGAAAGCACTAATACTACGGTAGAAAGCTCATCCCCAGAGAAGATATAAACAACAACCAGAGGTGGCCCCTCATGTTAGCATTCCACATATAACAGCTAAGAAAAGGACTCAAGTCCTGAAAACTAATTGTGGTTGCAAGGGAACGACCAGATCATATTTCACAATGCTTCTTTTATCCAAGCACATGATTGGGAGAGGGGCATACAGAGAATAAATATAGATGATGAAGGGATGAGAAGTTGAACCTATTCCATGTTCTCAAGCTGGATACAAAGCAGACAATTTCCTAAATTACAGGCTCCAAAGTAGTAACTCAGGAATATTGGGCAGTGGGGAGTGGGGGAAGGGAGGGAAATCTGAATAATGAACTCTAGTTGTTGGTTTTTTTACTTAAAGAAGTACCGGTACTTTTTACTTAGAGAAGACAGGAGCAGCCCATCCCATTGCACTGCCTAAACTGAGTTCAGATGTGAAGTTCCAAATCTCTGAACACTAAACCATGGTTACAAAAAAATGTGGAGAGAGGGGTATTTGCATGAGTGAGGAGAGGTGGGAGTGTATGACCCTTAAATAAATTTGTGATATTTAAACAATGCTTTGAACTTTGGTCCAGTTCAAATGTAAACTTCCCAATAAAATAAACCAGAAGCAGTTCAATCCAAATCCCAGCATAGCCAAAATAGTGACATCATTTTTGCAGATGACATCTAAAGCACAGGTTTTTGCATTTCCCCAATGACAAAATCAAATAAGAAACCTGCACTGATTGTTATGTCCATTTGAATTCAAAATGGCTTTCCTCACATTAGACAGCATTTGTGACCTATTCCAGACCAAAAACACAGTCCTTGCTTCTTTTGTGAAGATGCCCTCAGATTTAAACGGATTGAATCCCCTTTGGAGCAAACCAGCATAAATCAGAGTATCTTAGCTTTGAAATAGATGGGCTGGCTGCCATTATGATGTGCATTAAATAGGCTGATCAATAGCAACTGAGTTAACCACACCAGCAAAAAATCTTTTCAGCTGGACTAAATGAGATTCTCTTAAGTTAAGGAGTTATAAACATGCATACGCCCATCACTGTGAACAATGCAATTATTCTGAGGCTGTCAAAATGGGGGTGGAGGGTAAAAATCTGCACACTTATAATGGTCAGGTTTTGTTTTTCCACATTCAAAGGAACACATACGATGCCTGTTCTGGATAGGGCTGCACTCCCGCTGAAAAAGCAGGTACATAGCTTTGGGGTACGAATGGATATACATTGTCATTAGAGACCCACGTTTAGTGGAGATTCCTACAATGCGGGGGGTTGGACTAGATGACCCTTGGGTTCCCTTCTAACTCTACGATTCTAAGTGACTCCTATGGCAATGAGTGCTTTTTACAAGCCATATCTGGATGACAACTGTGATCCATGCATTTAGTAACCTCATGATTGGATTGCTGCATATGCTCTAGGTGGGGTGGTCGTTGGCTAGTACACTCCAGCTAGTACAGAATGGAGCAGGTACATTGCTGATCAAGAGAGATGGCTGACAGCATGAAAAACCTCTGCTAAAACATCTGCACTGGCTGCCCCTATGCCACCAGATTGTGTTAAGAATCAAGGCCATGAACTTGGCTAGAGGATGCCGTAAGGACCCTCTGAGCCTTTATATTCCAACTCATTTACTGAGATCATTCAGAACAGGGCTGTTAGTTGTTCCTCGTGTTTCAGAAACCTGACTGGCTTCAAGAAGTAGTCAGACATTTAGTGTCACTGGTCACTGGTCCCATTCTGTGGAATATTTTGCCAGCAGAGATTCGGCAGGCATCCTCACTGCCAACTTTTAGACATCTCTTGAAGGCTTTTTGATGACAACACTTCATCAGTTGTTTCCAAAAAAAAATTATAAAAAGATATTTATTTATTTAATAAAACGTATACACTACTCGATTGTAAAAACAACAAAAACCAAAAACCTCAAAGCAGTTTACAAAAACATATAACAAGAAAAAATTACAACCACACTTTGAAACATACAAAAGTTAAAATACAGTACTAAACAGATTAAAAGTACCTCAATTTCTAAGCATCTGGGTAGACTTGTCTAGACCAGAATGTTTGTAAGCAGGTGCTGAAAAAGTACAGTGAGAGCACCTGCTTGATGTCAATAGGCAGGGAGTTCCAAAGTGTAGGTGCTGCCACGAATAAAGTCAAACCTTTGGAGAGTTACAGAGCATGCTGTGGATGCAGAAGCCAATATGGGAGAGACATGTTTTGTTGCAGCTGAGGCAGATAAAGGGTCAGAACATTGCCCAAACTCAATCCATCAATACTGGTGACCACACACTTGAGGTGGTAGACAATTCTGTCTACCTGGGCTCCATCAGAACTAGCAACCTCTCCATCCACACTGAGCTGGACATGCGTATTGGCAGCTACAGCAATGGCTCACCTCTCCAAAGGGGTATGGGAGAATGTGATGCTAACAACCAATACCAAGATGAAGGCCACCTGGCCTTTTTTTAAAAAAATAAAAAGTTGAATTCAGGAAGACAGTCACACCATGTCCCTGGATCTCATATAAAGCTGTAAACACCATCAGGTTTGAATTTTCAGTCTGAGGTGTTGTTTTTCCCAGTTCTGCAATCTGTGTCACATAATGCCTGGACCTCATTAACAATAAACAGATCTAGGTAACGTCAGCAGTGATTTACATACTCCAGATTTCCCATGTTCGTACACTTTATTCCTGTCTGTCAAGATGTTTCAGCAGCTTGAGGGGGAAGCAATCATTTCTGCAAATAGCTGGCCACAAACATTGACCTTCAAGCTGCCATTTGATGAGGACAGTATGGTACAAATTTTGCCAAAGTGCTTCTCCTGAGCTACTTGCCACTGTCAATGGAAAGTTTCCTTCCACTTTACAAAATTGCTTTCTAGAGGGAAAAGTGTCCGGGTCTGAACAGATCCAGAGACAACTTACTATTTTCAACCTGCCAGAGTTCAATTACTACTGAGTGCTTTTCCAATTTCATTTTGTATAGCAGAAATCAGTGACCAGCCAACATCTTTTAAAGGAACTCACCTGCAAGATTTTATCATACTGCTTAGTTTTACGTAGTTCTTTAATGAATGGCTGGTGCAATCCTCTTCACACTTACTTGGGAGTGAGCCCAATTTAACTTCATAGACCTTACTTCTAAGTAGACCTGCATTGTTTTGTGCTGTAAATATATTTCATAGACAAGATTGTGGGAAAAATTGTGGAAGAAAGGTATGAAATTTACGGCTTGTACGGTGTTGAAGGAAAATTTGATGAAAATGATGTATAGATGGTATCTGACGCCGGTCAAGCTAGCTAAAATGTACCACAAAAGCGACAATAAATGTTGGAAATGTAAACAGGATGTTGGCTCATTCTACCATATGTGGTGGACATGCCCTAAGATAAAAGGCTTCTGGGAAATGATTTACAATGAATTGAAAAAGATGTTTAAGAACACATTTTCGAAAAAACCGGAAGCCTTTTTGCTGGGAATAATTGGGGAAGAAATCCCCAAGGATGATGTTAATCTGTTTATGTATGCCACCACAGCCGCTAGGATTTTATTAGCAAAATATTGGAAAAAAGAAGAATTGCCTTCGAAGCAGGAATGGCAAATGAAAATGATGGACTATATGGAATTGGCAGAATTGACAGGAAGACTCCGGGACCAGACAAATGACAAAGTTTCAAAGGACTGGAAGAAATTTAAAATGTATATAGGGAATGTATTCAATAATTAGAGTTTGAAAATCCAGGAAAGTAAAGAGGTTAAGGCATTAGGGAAACAATAGAAGATTTAAAGTTTGAAATTAGGGTAAATGATATGAAGATGAATTAACTTAGAAGTTTTAAAGGGATTGCATGATGGGAAAGAAGATGATTTAGAAACTGCTATAGAAGTTTAAAAAAATGGAAAACAGATAGTAGGGAATTGGGGAAGCCTGAAGACAATGAGTATTATAATGGATGAGAAATGATATATTTTTCTGTTATATTTTTGTATTTTGTATTTTGATGTTTTTGATATGTTTTTGTATTTTGTATTTTGTATGTTTGTTGTATGTTTGTTGAAAAAATGTTCAATAAAAAATATTATTAAAAAAAAAAAAAGATTGTCCTATATACCATGGCTACTTGAAACACTTTCCTGGGAAACTTAGATTTATTAAGCTTAAACATACATGGACTTAATACAATTTCCAAAACATGGAGTTCCTGGCTTTTGGGGGGGGGGTCAAGCAGCCTCATTATGTAGTTTCTATCATGTGCTAAAGATGTACCTTTCACCTTTGACAGTTAAGATTCGTGTGGACTTGGGTCGTGCTGTGGTCTAAATCACAGAGCCTAGGGCTTGCCGATCAGAAGGTCTGCGGTTCAAATCCCCGCGATGGGGTGAGCTCCTGTTGCTGGGTCCCAGCTCCTGCCAACCTAGCAGTTCAAAAGCATGTCAAATTGCAAGTAGATAAATAGGTGCCGCTACAGCGGGAAGGTAAACTGTGTTTCCGTGTGCTGCTCTGGTTCACCAGAAGCAGCTTTGTCATGCTGGCCACATGACCCGGAAGCTGTACGCTGGCTCCCTCAGCCAATAATGCGAGATGAGCGCCGCAACCCCAGAGTTTGTCACGACTGGACCTAATGGTCAGGGGTCCCTTTACCTTTATCATGTGCTTAACTTTGACAGTTAAGATTTGTGTGGATTTTGTGAAACCACCTCTATTGTTTGATGTACACCCTTCAATTTGCTTTGAATTGCTTAATTGGGTTTTAATGTTATATGATATATCTGTTGTAACCCATGCTCTTAAATAAATGAAGCTATTTCCCCCGGTTCATATCATGGAGATAAGTAATCATCAAATCATAATGTAAGAGCGCCTAAAATGAGGGCAGATTTAGCAACAGGCCCTTTCAAGGGAATTCCCAACAGGACCAAGCATAACTAGAAGCAGTACTCTAATATTCATGAGGTTTACAATTGTCTTCCCCTTTCAGCCAAGTTTGCATTAATGCCCCATGACCGCTGGAAACAAGAAGCACCAATGGGAAGAGTCAAATGGGCAGAATTGCAGGGAAAGTTTCAGCTTTAGCTCCTGGCAACAACTCAGTCCAATCCTGTGTAACCTTACCGGAAGCAAGACAAGCTCTGTTGCAATTCTTTCCAGATATCTGGTTTGTTCAGTTACTGTTTTTTGTGTGTGTTGATGTTGCTAGTCGCCTTCAGTTTATATACAGATATGGATAACAACCAAACAAAAGCAATATATTTCTAATGTACTGTATATATGCCCCACTTCAGCCCCTGTTAGGCAAATGATGAGTTTGGAAGAAAACTCCAGGCATCAGTAAACAATCAGGTAGCTCTACCTGCTCAAACTCTCAAACAATTAATTCAACAGTTCAAATGAAACTGGAAAGGGTTACAGACCCTGTACTTTGCACTGAAATTGACGCATTTGATAAATGGTTTAAGCTCATTCACAAGGGGGGGGGGAGTAAGAGTTCCCCCCTAGAGAGAAGGGCAAACAGAATGTAATGTCTACAAACAGGGAAAGCCAGGATTTTAGAAAACATTTGCCCCAGCTTCCGTAGATCAGGGCTTCATTGTGCTAGGGTACAAGTGTGTTTGTTTTAACCCTAATTAGTCCTAGCAACAGCAGATCACTCTGGCTAGTATGAGTGACATGTGTCTACCCAAGCCCCCCAATTTAATCTCATCCCTGCCATGACCTCACCAGTTAGGAAAAGACCATCTAACTCAGTGGCACAACATAAGCCTGAATAAGGTCCCAGGTTCAATCCCTGGCATCTCCAGGTTGGACTGGGAGAGACCCCTGCCTGAAAGCCTGAAAAGTCACTGCTAGTTGATGTAGTCAATATTGATGTACCACTGGTCTGAGTATATGGCAGCTTCCTATGTAAACTGGATTACCAAAATAACACAAGTGAATCTCTTGGAACCCTCAAAGATAGATGCCATTATTTATTTTTGTCCAATGGAAAGAAAAGAAGGAAACAGACATGAGGTGAACTGATCTGCAGAAGGCCAATACTAGAGATAGATTCACACAGGCAGACACACACACATACCCCAAATCTCTGGTCTGGTTGTCTAACACACTGGTCGACGCTGGCAATATCACATTTGCCCACATACATTCCATCTGTACAGGTCTCATACTGATAAATAACAAAAGACCTAGGTTCGAAGAACAAAGTTTAATATTGTGTGACGTATTATTCACCACTGTCGTATTACTCCCAGCCTATAAACTTCACTTTAATTGGTTCCAGTTTATTAAAAAAGTCAAAGTGAGATACAGCGCATGACTGTGGCATTGTGCTTTGCTGTCAGCAAGATAAATGGCGCTTAGAGACCTGCATGCCTTATCTCAACCCATGTTTTCAACGCAGAGTGGTCATGGAGATACTGGCGTGTACGCCTTCTCTTCCGCCCCAACCCTCGTTCCTCCTGCTTCGCACAGGGGAGTGTTAGAAACTTACAATTTAGAGTGGTTGTGGCAACTGCTGAATTGATTAAGAGTGTTCTGTCAAAATAGAAGCTGAGCCTATTCATTTACAGCTTAGATGGCGGGGGGGGGAGAATTAGCGTGTCTCAGACATAATAATAGTGATAAATGTGCATGTTCTCTGGCAAAATGCAGGAATCTGCCATTCAGCTGATTAGGTAAAAGAGCATTTTCCACAGGCTCTTTTTAAGCTCAGCATTTATGGCTACACAGAGACATTTGCTTTGCATGAGAATTGCCCAGGTTCCCTCCCCCCCAAGTTGCTTGTAAAACGGATGTTTCAAAAAAAAGGGGAAATAAGATTTAATTGCAACAGAAGGAGACTTCTTGTTTTTCCATCTTTACAACTAACAAGATAATGTATAGCATTTCTGAACAGCTAATGTGTGGGAGCAAATTTATGTCACAATGAACAATACACCACAATGCTGTCTAACATAATTATTGAATCAGCCTTATTGAATTAAGCCCAAGGGGTCTCTAGAAATGAGAATGGTCAAGGTAATTAGCATTCTACAGGTTAACTTTCAGATAACTGTTATTATATGATGAACCACCTGAAGGAATATCAATGAATGTTGGTCCCATTTTCTATGGAATCACCCACTCCATTCTTTAAACTTTATCTCACAAGGCTGTGGGTTTGAGTCTTGTTAAGCCTTTTGTTCATGGTTGGTTCAGATTAGATTTGTGTTCATCATAAAGGAGATTTATAAAGGCTCACCCTGGTTATGTGCAACAGCCACACAAGCCAGCACCTTCAGCAGTTGTGCTGTAAATGGCATAGCCATGCACCCAAATATTTCTGAAGTGAGAAGGCAGTGACAGCTGACGCATGAATATTACACAAATACTAGTGATGAGAAGGTACATTTTGAAACAAAGAACAAAACAAACATTGACTGTATGCAAAGTATTATGAGATCATTCAGACCCATTGAAGAGTTTTACTTCTAAAAAGTTTCCATTGGAGGAGGTCAGCCAGTCACACAGAATGTAAATTATTCAAACTAATGTCAGGAGGGAGGTCAAGAAGATGAATACTAGTCACCACACTTAATACACTGCTTTACATTCCTTTCTTGTGCCCTTACAACACACCTGCAAGGTAGGTTTGTATTATTTCCATTCCATGCATGGAAAAACAGCAGTCTCCCTTGGCATTCCAGTGAGGGCTGGTCTTTATATGCAACAGAATGAAGCAGAAGAACCCTGAGGTTGTACGATTTTATGTGCAGGGGGGAAATGGAGGTTTTGATGGATCCACCTGCTGAAACTCATTGCAGGCAAAATACAACCTTTGTAAGTTTCGGGGGGGGGGGAGACTATGAGAAAAACAATATATATTCCAGCTCACTTCTGCATCTTTCTTTTTTCACTTAAGGGAAGATTCAGAACAGATGTTGCTGCCCAAGGTCATTTGACCACTTCGGGGTAGTAGATTCTACCACTTCAGGATTCTATTGCTCTTTCTGGGTATGTTTAGCCTGGAGAAGAGAAGGTTAAGGGGTGATATGATAGTCATTTCAAATATATAAAAGGATGTCATATAGAGGAGGGAGAAAGGTTGTTTTCTGCTGCTCCAGAGAAGCAGACACAGAGCAATGGATTCAAACTACAAGAAAGAAGATTCCACCTAAACATTAGGAAGACTTTCCTGACAATAAGAGCTGTTCGACAGTGGAATTTGCTACCAAGGAGTGTGGTGGAGTCCCCTTCTTTGGAGGTCTTTAAGCAGAGGCTTGACAGGCATATGTCAAGAATGCTTTGATGATGTTTCCTGCTTGGCAGGGGGTTGGACTGGATGGCCCTTTTGGTCTCTTCCAACTCTATGATTCTATGATTCTCACCTTATTCTCCCAGGCTTCAGTTCACAAAAACCAGAGACACAATGACCACACACTCACAATAAATCAGAATTCAGCCACTATCTGAAATTTTTGTCTCTTAGCTCAAGCTGGTTAAAAACACTCTCCTGGATAAAGGTAAAGGGACCCCTGACCATTAGGTCCAGTCGTGACCGACTCTGCGGTTGCGCGCTCATCTCGCATTATTGGCCGAGGGAGCTGGCATACAGCTTCCAGGTCATGTGGCCAGCATGACAAAGCCGCTTCTGGCAAACCAGAGCAGCACATGGAAACGCCGTTTACCTTCCCGCTGTAGCGGTTCCTATTTATCTACTTGCATTTTGACGTGCTTTCGAACTGCTAGGTTGGCAGGAGCTGGGACCAAGCAACGGGAGCTCACCCCATCACAGGGATTCGAACCACTGACCTTCTGGTCAGCAAGCCCTAGGCTCAGTGGTTTAACCACAGCGCCACCTGGGTCCTAATAATTGTGGGCTAATAACTTCTGTAGTCTTAGTTGCAAAGCTATTTTGGCTGTTACCATCCAGTATTCTTTATTATTAATTGGTATTAAGGTTAGGCTGAGACAGACAGCCTCAAGGCCAACCAGTCAACTTCATGGCTTAGTAGAGATTTAAATGTAGGTCTCCCAAGTCTAAGTCTGACACTCTATACCATGTGGACCTCCCAGAACAGCCACTGCCAGCCTGATGTCATAGATGAATGGGTGGATGTGGAACAGGGAGTCCCAGGTCCAGGATCTAGGTAGTCATGCTTCTCCCATCTAGGTAGTTAAGTCACTCACACACACACAGCCTCAGTTCCCACCTGTAAAAGGAACTCACGTTTAAACTCAAAATGAGATATTCCCAATAAAAAGTTCGGACATAAACTGTATTAGGAATGCCCACAACCGTAGCATGCTTTCACAAATGACGCTGTTCTCTGTAACTAATATAATACAAAAGGATTTTTACACATAACACTGTAAATATCTGTTAGCCTCTCACCTGCTATATAAGTGGAAATCTGAATGTTGAGAATGCAGGACAGAAAGAACAAGGGGGCTTCACCCCTTTTTTACACAGGGCACACATTCTAACAAAGCTAGATTTTTTACATTCACTTTATACAGGGCCGTCACAAGCATGTCGGGCGCCTTGGCGCGGAGATCGCTCCGGCGCTCCCGCCCTGCCGGGTAGGCGCAGCATGGCGCCCCCCTGCCGGCCCAGCGCCCTGGCGCTACCCAGCCTACCCCTAGAGCCGGCCCTGACTTTATAGGAAATACAAAGGGCACTTCAATTGTAGTGCATATGGTCTCACACATGTACACTGGGTTTTCTTGATCTTCTGTGTTTTACCCCTACACAAATTGACATGTCCTTAGAAATAACTCAGGAGAGGCTCAAAGTGGTGTGTATCTGGGGTGCAGAAGCCCAACCGCGTTTAAGTAAACCCCACTGAACTAAAGTGGGGGTTAGGACTGTGGCCTTAGTGCCTGAAAATGACTTCCAGAGCATTTACCAGAAAAGCCCCCCCAAAAAAACACTCAGGGGGCAGCCAAGGAAATCCAACCGCCCTGTGCTCTCTTTACATTGTCAAAGCTGAGGGAACACGTGAGCTGTCAACATACATGTAAAGATGACCACTGGCGAATCTCCATTTTCCTCACCAAGAGGTCCGCTGCTCATGGCGGGCGGCGCATATTTTTTTTCTTTTTTAAAAGCCTTGTCGTGACTAGATGACCAGCCTGAGGAGAAGACTCCCCACGGAAGCCCCTCCTCCCCGACGTGATCGCCTTCCTTTCACTGCCGAGCAGAGATCGGCGGAGGGTCCATTTCGCCTCGTCCCTCCTCCTCCTCCTCTTACTCAGACCTGCGGGGAAAGGGGGGAGGGACCGGCGATGGCGAAACTAACCGTTTCCCTAAAGACCAGGAACTGCCTCCTCCTGAACCACTTGGGGAGGCTTTTACAGAAGCGGGACTTTAAATAAAAGCGGGGGAAGGAGGTGGGAAAGAAGGGAACCCCCCCACAGGACCGTGAGTGCGGGTGGCGTGTCCACCTCAGAGTCGTTACGGAGTCCCCCCCCCGCCTCGTTTACACTTCTACCCCGTGGGCTGCGGCGGCCCCACGTGAGATGCAGCAGCTGTCCACGCCACGCTTTCGATTCTCGTTTGTGCCACCCCACTCCACCCACCCCCCGCTAGGCGGAGACACGAGCTAAGCCCTTCTCCCAGTCCTAGGACACGACCGGTCACAAAACACATTACAACCCCCTGCAGAGGGTGGGGCAGAGAGAGAGAAGGGTCAAGTGCCAAGCCTATACTGACAACACTGGGCACAGGAGTGCCAACTTGAATAAAATAACCGGGGTCCCAGGAAAGCCCCGCCCCGAATAATCGACCACATGACACGGTGCACGCACAGTATTTGAATGGCAATACCCATCAATTGGGGGGGGCAGCCCCTTCAAATATTTTATTGGTAGGGGCCGAAGACCCCTCGGACCCTAGGAGTTGGCTCCAAGGCTGGACAGCGTGAGCTTTCCCGTGCCTACTCAGAAGCAAGCGCCCCCCCCATGAGTTCAGTGGGGTTTACACGCACCCGGGTAAGTGGGGCTAGGATTACAGCCACCCCGCGCTCTTGAGCCGCTGGGGATCCCCCACCCCGGCATTCTCCCCTCGGGGAACTCCTCGCAGTTCATTCAAACCGGGATCCGATTGAAAAATGCGGCGTTGGTAAGGAGGAGTAGAAGTAAGAGTAAACCAAACAAACCCCGCCACGTGATGACATCATCAGCTGCCCCCATCCCTTAATAAAAAAAGGGGGCAGAACTTTCCACTGGTGAGTAAGTGCGGAACTCCTGCCTAGGCCGTAAAGCGCGGCGCCTCCATTGCAACTTCGCCAGCCTGCGGGTTTAAACTAGACACAATACCCGCCACCCCCACCCCCGATCAGCCGCCCCCGATAGACACACGTCACGCATCAAAATGGAGCAAGTTTTATTGTTCTAAGCCGCTACGGATCGATCTTCTGCCACAGGCAGGGGCTGCAAGATCCCGATCCTAATGGTATTTACTCGGAAGCAAATCCACTATTCATTTCGGCGGTTGCTTTCATGGGGATGACAGCCCCACAGGAATTGAAAACTTCTAACAGAGGCAGGGAAAACTTTTAAATCAAGAAAAAGATCAGAATTGGCCTCCCGGGACCTCGACTCGATTCGCTCCGCTCCCACCGCCCGCACCCGCCTTACCTTCAGAGCGAATTTGTCTCCAGTTTTCTTGTTGAAGATTTCCAAAACTTTCCCATTAATCCCCAGCCCTAGGACTTGCGTGGTGACCTTGTAATCATCCGTGATGGCGTTTTTCTTGATCGGGAGGGCGGACTTGATGTGGAACTGGGGGAATTGTTGCTGGGCCAGTTGCTGCTGCTGCTGTTGGGGCGGCTGGATCGGCGGCGGGGGCGGCGGCGGCGGGTTGGGGAAAAGTATTTGGGGGTTCTGGTTCTGGGAGTTGGACAGCATCGTGCCGTCGGGGGAGCCGAGGCCACCAGCAGCGCTTCCCTCCCGGGCCGCCTCGCCTCGCCCCTCCTTCTCGTCCTCCTCCCTCTCCCCCAACAGTATGAAGTTTTGCGCGCGGCAGCCGGGTCGGAAATTCAGAGGACTTCCCGATCCTCCTCGGCGCCGGCGAAAGGCGCGATCCCTCCTTTGTTGCGACCCGCGCCCGCCGGAGCTCCCGGGCGGAAGAAGCGGCCGCCCCCCCTTCTCTCGCGGCTCCCCTCCCGCCCCAGCTTGGCCCCAGCGCCCGGCTGCTCGCGGAACGGCTCTCGAGCGCCGAGACAGGAAAAGGAATCGCTACAATGTATCCACCTCGCTCCTTTCCCCGGTCGGCTTCCCTGCGCTGATGTCACAGCCTCGCGTTGACTGGCTGCGCCACGAGGGGTGGGAGGAGCCGGAGGCGGGGACTGTCCAGGGAGGCGGGGCCTGGGGTTTGTGTGTGAGACAGAGAAGGAGAGGCGGCGCGGCTGAGGGAAAGTTGCCACACTTTTGGATGAACTGCTGGAAGCATAGCTGCCAAGTTTTCCCTTTTCTCGCGAGGAAGCCTATTCAGCATAAGGGAAAATCCCTTAAAAAAGGGGATAACTTGGCAGCTATGGCTGGAAGGCTTAGGCGACTCCTCTCTCTCTCCCCCAGAGTCGTTCCTGGTTTGCAGGCTTTGCTGGGGGGAAAGTGAGCCTGGCAGAGCAGCTGTTCCTTTCCTGTGGACACCAGGCCTGAAGAAGAGCTCTGTGCGGCCGGGAAAGCGTTTTAAACACTTGGCGGGTCCCCAGTTAAATGAGGGCCTCGCATGGTGACCAAGGTGTGTGGATTCACGCTGGGCAGAAGCAGTCAGTCTCCTGTATTGAAGGCGCCCAACAGTAAGCAGCACCTGGCATTTATATAGTTTCAGTAAATAATTCCTTTATTTTCAGGAAAATTTTAAAGGACTGCTGGTGTCGGTTTCAGTTCACTTAAAACAACAACAACCCTTATGCACCTCCACTCTACTAAATGCAAAGGCATTAGAAAGTATACACGTTGCCACTTTAAAAGGTGCATATCATGCTGTGCAATATATCCGTTCTGTGGCTGCTGAAAGCTCCGTTGAATCTCCACTAACAGCCTTGTTGTATTTGTATGGTACTCTTACATGGTTAAAAAGCTTGGGAGACCCAAGAATTTACGAACAGATTTTTCAGTAGGGTCCCCCAGAAAGAGTACAAATTCAAGTACTGTATGTAGTTATTGCAGCTGATCTCTTCCTGGCCATCAAACAACATCAATTCCAAGCAGGTGTTTGATGGCTCAACTCTCTGGTATCATAGCAAAGACTTACTGCGCTGTGGTTAAACCACTGAGCCTAGGGCTTGCTGATCAGAAGGTCAGCGGTTCGAATCCCTGTGACGGGGTGAGCTCCCGTTGCTTGGTCCCAGCTCCTGCCAACCTAGCAGTTCGAAAGCACGTCAAAATGCAAGTAGATAAATAGGAACTGCTACAGCGGGAAGGTAAACGGTGTTTCCATGTGCTGCTCTGGTTTGCCAGAAGCGGCTTTGTCATGCTGGCCACATGACCTGGAAGCTATACACCGGCTCCCTCGGCCAATAATGCGAGATGAGCGCGCAACCCCAGAGTCGGTCACGACTGGACCTAATGGTCAGGGGTCCCTTTACCTTTACCTTTACTTTCCCTTTCTTATTAATGGAAATGAAAGTGTGTGAAGAAGCTGTGACGTCTCAGAAGACTTATAGCTTTGGGCTAAATAATTTTTTTTAAAGGTACTTACAGTGACTTTATTTATTTACAATACAATGTAAGACTCGCCACAACAGTGTTCTCTGGGTGGCTTACAACAACAAATTAAAAATAGATACACATTTGCCCCAGTGCAGACAGGAACAAAGGAACTTGAGAAACTGCCTTATACACTGACTCAGAGCATTGATCCATCCATCTCTGACTGGCAGAGGGTCTCAGGCAAGGATCTCTCCCAGCTGTATGCAGAGATTCCAGGGAATAAACCCGAGACCTCCTGCATGTAATGCTGACCCTCTACCACTGAGCTATGGCCCTTCCCTAACAGATAGGCTTACCAGGATTCACATATCAGAAAGGAAGTGGTCTTATGGCTGGGATCTTCTGGGCCAGAAACAATAGTTGAGAGATGTAGAGATTCTTTAAAGGTTTTTGAAGTAAGGAAAATCATCCTCTTGAGAACGGAAATGAATGTATGGGGATTTGCATGAGAAAAGTCAGGAAAGAACAAAATATTCAGTATACAGTTGTGTAAAAAATCACTGGGTTGAAACGAGCCAATATCTTGTGGTTAAACCACTGAGCCTAGGGCTTGCTGATCAGAAGGTCGGCGGTTCGAATCCCTGTGACGGGGTGAGCTCCCGTTGCTTGGTCCCAGCTCCTGCCAACCTAGCAGTTCGAAAGCACGTCAAAATGCAAGTAGATAAATAGGAACCGCTACAGCGGGAAGGTAAAACGGCGTTTCCATGTGCTGCTCTGGTTTGCCAGAAGCGGCTTTGTCATGCTGGCCACATGACCTGGAAGCTGTACGCCGGCTCCCTCGGCCAATAATGTGAGATGAGCGCGCAACCCCAGAGTCAGTCACAACTGGACCTAATAGTCAGGAGTCCCTTTACCCTTTACTGCACCCACTAGCAACATACGGTAAATACTTTTTCTGTTAAAAACACTCATGTAATCACCATTGCATAGGATACCAATGCAACTGTGCCATAGCTTGCTACTGTACCATAATATAGTCACCCAATCCTATAAGCAGCTGTGGGTTGTGCAATACTTTATAATGTTGGTCTATAATATGTCAAAGCTTTTAAAAGATCCCTTTGAGATTTGCCTTCTGTTCACCCAGGGTACGTGAATGTGCTCAGTTTGCAAGCATAAAGGAAGCAGAATGGACAGAGACGGCTGAGTCAATACAAATTATGGAAATGTTCCAAACTTGAAGTGCGTTGATTAAGAAAACACAGATATTTGGTGCAGAAAATGCCAACAATGAGTAGATGCTTCCCTTCTGTTCCCACAAAGCAAACAGAAGGCAAATATTAAAGGCTATGTCAGGCCAGCCTTTGGCATTTCTGAAAGGCCAATTTCGCTTCTGACGTAAGTTAGAATGAAGGGTGAAATAAAACAGCACACATTTCTCTTGTTCTTCATAGGGAGGTTGGGATGACCCCAGCCATCATGAAGGATACTTTTCAGTTTGCTGCCGACAGGCATGCAAAAGAGCACACCACCAGGGTGGAAGATGCTCTCTTATTCTGCATGGGGAGCTAGAAGCAGGAAAATAATAATAATAATAATTATTATTTATATACCACCCTACACCCACAGGTCTCCAAATGTCCTTTGGAGTATGGCTAGTATGTATCATGAGAGCTGAGTGGGCAAAATGTGACCCCCTAAGCCATATCATGCAAACATCTGGCCTCATCACTATATAAGAGTCTGCATTGTGCCTACAGAAATTTAGTGTTGGTTCCTTCAGGATTCTGTGTCCAGTCCAAAAAGACCTAAAGTTTAAGTACCATAAACATGGACTAGGTCAAACTGGGCTGGCCCTGCACTGGGCTGTGTGGCTGCACAAATCAAGTTGACCAAATTCAAATGTGAAAGAGTGTCTGCTTGAGAGATGGCCTAGTAATATTTTGAAGCTTTTATTTATTTATTGACAAGCCAATGAGGTCAATAATAATAATATGATCGGGTCCCTTCCAACTCTATAATCCCATGATTCTGTGATACTAAGGGGCATTTCAAAGATTTTGAAGGCAAAATTTCTACATGGAAATCACTGTTGTACAGAATATAGTATGCATCCTACACATCAACAGTTACGTGGATCTTTGGCTTTTTGCAATCTCTAAAAAGATGGGATTAGACAGATTCATACAGGGTGGCTACCAGTCATAATGGCTACTCTCTCCAGAATCGGAGGCAGCATTGGAAAGCAGGGGAGAACTATCTCCCTCCTGTCCTGCTTGTGGGCTTCCCATGAGCATCTAGTTGGCCGCTGTTTCTGGATGAGATGGGCCGAAGGTCTAATCTAGCAAAGCTCATGTTGTTAATAATAATAAATGATGATGATAATAATAATAATAATAATAATAATAATTTATTATTTATACCCCGCCCATCTGGCTGGGTTTCCCCAGCCACTCTGGGCAGCTTCCAACAGAAAAATAAAATAAAATAATCGATTAAACATTAAAAGCCTCCCTAAACAGGGCTGCCTTCAGATGTCTTCTAAAAATCTGCTTGCTGTTTTTCTCTTTGACATCTGATCCACAGGGCGGGTGCCACTACCGAGAAGGCCCTCTGCCTTGTTCCCTGCAACTTGGCTTCTCGCAATGAGGGAACTGCCAGAAGGCCCTCGGTACTGGACCTCAGTGTCCGAGCAGAACGATGGGGGTGGAGACCCTCCTTCAGGTATACTGGACCGAGGGCATTTAGGGCTTTAAAGGTCAGCACCAACACTTTGAATTGTGCTCAGAAACTAAGGCTTTTGTTAGTGTGCAGTTGGGCACAAAAAGTGGGGTAGTTGGAAAGCTAATAAGAAGCTGTTGGAAATATTTGGGGGGAGGTATTAGAGACGTTTATTAAGCATATTAAGCAGTTAAGCATATTAAGCAGTTAAATGACAGCATGTACACGGTCATTTCCCCATACTTAAACTTCCCAAACCATATTCCTCTTTCTCCTCAGAGCCTCCTCTTTTTTGCCTTCCTCTTTCAGCAGGTCATTGCATCCTTGTAAACACCCTTAAATAACTCCTGGTTTCGCATCCGTTCGTTACTGAACTAAGGCAGGTTCATACACGGATTCTCACTGTATAGTAGATAAGAATTACTGACTCCTATGGAAAAACACCACCACTGATACAGGGTATGAGCAAGGATCAAAGCACACTTTGTGTTCGTTCAGCTTCTATTTATTTTTTAAGTCTGATGGGGAATGTGTGCAGTTGGAAAAATCTGCTTTTAGAACCTGCTGCATTTTACCAAGCCATGAGAATACTTCTGAAACTAAGGGAATTTTCAACACAAGAGGCTGGTTTATCATGTTACTGTTGCTTTCCAAAACCCATGCTTTTGCTCCAGGCTTGGCAGAAGCCTTTATAGCAGTAATTCCCAAACTGTGATAGGTTAGGAAAGCTTTGAGGGCTTTCCCATATGTCATCATTTAAGAGACAACAACTGTGGAAGCCCGGAAGAACGTAGAGTCCGGGATGTCAGGAATGCGGCTGAGGATGGAAGGCTTGACTTTTATTCTCTGAGCACAGATTCAGCCTTTCACTATGTGTACATTTAAATACGTGATCACCTTCATATATATTTAACAATGGAAATATATAATCCGTGAGAGCCACTGATCCAAAGCAAGAGCGTGGCATGGAGGTTTAACCCTTGTTACTTATGCTTAGATCATTGGCAATTTAGTTGATAACTTCATATTCTCAACTGGAAATGGAACAGAGGAACCGTTTGGTTTGCTTTGAGAAATGTGATACCGTGCACAATTTTTAAATTTAAAATCAATCATGCACAAACACCAAATCACACCAGTATCAGGAAAGCCACATCAGGTAAAAATAGCATCTTCCCTTCCAGGTCAAATAGTTGCTTCTGGAGGCAATTTTAATTTGCTACCCCCCATGCCATGGTCCAAGTCTGCTTCCATTCTAAAACACAGTGGCAGCGATTCTTATTTGTAGGTAAGGAAGAGATATCTATTGTTGGAAGTGGTGGGGGTAACCCAGTCGGATGCGTGGCATACAAAAAATAAATTATTATTATTATTATTATTATTATTATTATTATTATTATTCAGGCTAACAGTGGCATAGGTTTTGCTATTGTGCTGTCCAAAACAAAACATGCAAGCAAAACCTCTATGCAAAGAAGAAATCTTCTCCCAAGGGTGATTTCAGTTAACAAACCTCACTCCATTTTAGTCACTTTGTATTTATTAGACATCTCTAATTCCGCAAATAAAAACATAAGTGAGTTAATCATTGCGTTGGCCAAAGCCTCCTCTTTCCTGAGGAGTGTTTATCTATAATCAATTCCCATGAAGAGAAGGGACATGAATAACAGAGCAGGGAGGATGAGTGTCAAAGAAAGGCCAAGAGGTGAGAATGAGTTTTGCAAAGAACAAAGCACATCCCAGCAGTGGCAAATTAACTCGCTCTGAATCCAATAAAGAAACCAACGATCCCCAGAACTGGACTTCAAAGATAAGGGACAATCACTCAGAGCCAATTTATTACTCTGAAACCTGGCATCTGTTAGGGCCCGATTCAGATTAGATTCAGATTTGTTCATTCAAACGTCAGGCTGCCACAAAGTATTGGTTAGGCAAAAGGGAACAACCGATCCATAGTCATGTTAATGTCATAATTCAAATAAAATTACATAACCAATTGGAAACCTGGTAGAAGCGGAAGGTTTTTTGTTTTTGTTTTAAACAATGATGAATGAGAAAGCTGCTCCCCAGAATAAGGCGTACGGTATTTGCACATTCACACAATGACTAGTTTTAATAATTCTGCACACGTTGTTTGAGGCAGTGGCAAACCTTGGACTCCTAAATTTCAATGGTGTTTTGTGTGATGCCAAAATTTGGTGCCCTCCACCTCTCACCTTCCATTCTACTACATCATAGTTGTGCCTGAGGCTCCGTGCCCAGTAAGAATGAACCAGTTGCGTTCACCTAAATCTGCCTCTGAGGATAGCAGGTCCATTCATGTGTCCTATACAGTAGATAGATTAAAAAGGTGTGTAATAAAGCAGGTATCTGCATATATCTGTATATACATATGAGTACAGTACTCACCTCTCAAAGAAAGGGGGGACTTCTGGGGGATTGAGAACTCGGAGTGTCTGCATGGCGGCTGCTGCTTCTTCTTCTTCTTCTTCTTCTTCTTCTTCTTCTTCTTCTTCTTCTTCTTCTTCTTCCAGTTTACATACCACCCTTTATCCAAATATCCCAGGGTGGTGTACAACATTAAGAACATACAGCATAATAATAAAAACATCATATTAATACATAGCATAATAATAAAATAATCTCATGCTGCCACCCTCTGGACCTCTCGTGGAGAGGGCACGTGAAGAAGGGTCTCAGATGGTGACTGCAGGGTCCAAGTCCATTCATATTGCAGATGAAACAAGACCCCTCCCCTCTCCCCACAAGCTGTTCTGGGAATTCTGGTGACCCTCTCTCCCTTGAGCCAATTTCAGGGGCATGGGGGAAAGCCCTGTTGTGCAAGCAGAAGACCTTATCACTATAATTTACATATCCTGGTCTTTCCATGCAAGGCAGTTCACAATAGTTGGGGGGGGGGGGACCACCAGTGGAATCCTATATCCACATACTCAGAAGTAGGGCCCATTAAATTCAATGGGCTGTACTTCCAGGTTGCAACCGAACAGTATAATAAACAAAATAAACAGTGTGGAAGATAATTTAAACAGCTAAGTCAGATAGAAATACAAAGAAGTTAATTGGGTGTTTCAGTTTATTAGAGGATTTTAGGGCATTTCTGGTGGGCAGGTGAATGGTGGCACACTCCCAAAATTAGTGAGGTGGTGCTGTAGTAGCTTTCGGAGAAAACAGGCAGAGGGCGACGTGCTGCCCTTCCCATTTCTATGACTGTGAGAATGCATGAACTGTGTTTTCTTAGCAATGAGACGTTGCATGAACAATAGTAAAATGTGATCAAGCCAAACGATAGTAAAATGCAATGCAAGTACTACCTAGATGAAACATATGTGGTTCTCCTGCAGAAAATGGGTAGAAATTGTGCAACTTTTAGGCAGCATAAACAGACTGGTCATTCATTGGATCACTGTAGAATTTCTTGTGCCTCTGATTCTAGGCCTTTTAATTCAAGTATCTTTACCTTCCCTCTCAACCTAGGTTTTTCCAATACTGTATTAAAATGTTAAGTTTGTTTTATCCAAAACTAGACCAATATACCATCATCACCAATACCATCATTATTCTTTATAAAATATTGTTGCACGCTACTGCAGTCTCCAAGAAGTGCAAGATCTGAGGGGTTCAGGTGCTTACCCAGGGTTTGTGTGTCCTTTTGGAAATGAGGCACAGTGGAGATTGTGGTGTCTTTATGATATCAGCGTAGCTAGCCGCCTGGCTGCCCGGGGCGGCAAACCCGAAGGCACCCCGCGGAGGCAAGCCGCGGAGTGAGGCAGGCTCACTTTCATCGGGGCTTCTCCTCCACGGCGGTGGCGGCCGTCGGAGGTGGTCAGCCCTGTCCAGCCTGCTAACCCCCGCCTAGCCTGCTGTCCCCCGCCCCCTATTACTACGCCACTGCATGATATATGGCTTTTTTTACACATATGTGCAACCTTAGCCTACAATGGAGAGGTTTCCAGCACAGTCTTTTGATTCTCCCATAGGCGCAGCAGCCTTTGATCCCAAACAGAAATCAGCCATGCTATCTCTCTCCTTTTACAGCCTGTCACTGCCAACTGCAACCCTAAAAAAAAACCCAATAGAGTACTGGCCTTTTGTCTTCTCATTTAAAACCAGGGCCCATTGGACTGACAGGCACTGAATCTCCTGGTGGCCCTACCTTTTGTTAGGTCAGTGACTCAGCCATTATCAAGTGATTACCTCATGAGGAAGCTGGCCTGTGTTATTTCCAAGCCTTGCTAGATCCAGGAATTTAGGGGGTTGCTTAAATTCTAACCCTTTACTGAATCTGGAGATTTAGGGGAGTCTGACCCCCATCACAAACATAACAATATTGACCACACACTGTATAAAAAGATAAAGAATGGGTCCCTGCCGGCAGTGTTACAGTCTTAGAAAGCATAAGGAAAAGATAGTTGATGGCAGTGGGGAAAGGAAGCCATCTTGTTCACACATGGCATTTTTAATAAAGTAAGGCTGCATTTTGGTGTATATACTAACTCATGACTAGCCAGTGCCATCACTTATGTGCCTGTATGCCATTCACCACCCAGATGTCATGAATGACAGGCTCAGAAGCTATCTCTTGGCGCCAGTGGCATCCATCAGATCACAAAGCGATTAAATCTATCAGTTGCCAGGCAGCATTTCATATAAATTATAAAAACCTTCCCAGGGAATCAATGTCTTCTTCCTGGAAGGCCTTGGAATCTGCAGAACAGCAGGAGCCTATTACCCATTTTCAGCTATGTTAGCTCTTAAGTGTTTGTGTTAAATTAATATTTCTCCTACCAAGAAACCTTATTAATCACAAGGCGTGCAGCATCTCAGGAAATCCTTGTTACAAATGAGGTATTTTTCTGATCCTTTTGCCCTGATCACCATGGGGTTTGAAACTGTACATGTGTTAAGTCTGTACGTGGTTGCTTTTTAAAAGACCAGCACAGAGCAGCAATAAAAGATCAAAGAATCTCTTGGTGGTGTAGTTAGGTAATTTTAGTCTCTGAAATTAATGGTCTCGTTTGCATGCATGCAGACACATCCATCTCTTTAGATGGTAATGTCTATTACTCTGCTTGCTTCAATATGTGGTGGGCGAGACTGGCTGTGTTTGGGGTTTTCCTGCCCCCATCCTGCTGAGTGGGACCCTGGACGTCTGCCCCCAAAGCCTCCCCTGACACTAGTACTGCTGGAAGAATCTTTAATGAAGCTATCACACTTTATGGAATTGCTTTATGGGATTTTGGAGCAGTAATAGCTATGCAGAACATGATTCCTTCTTCCTCCCTTCAAAACATTCAAGCAAAATCAACAGAACAGCAGGCATGGGTAGGAGCATCCGGTTCTCTGCTTATGAAGTAAAAAACTCATTTCTCATTTAGGGTTCCAAAGATATGCTGTTATAGCGTGGGTAGAGAAGGCTCTATGAAGAAGGGTCCCTTTCCATGCAAGGCTGTCCATTCTGGTGCCTTTAATAGCTGCATCACAGAATCTGAGAGGTTTGCAGTTGGGCCAGCGTTGCTAGTATGGACTAATTTAGAAAAACCAAGATAACACAAGAATGCCAATTGCAGCAGGAGAATAAGGAGCAGGCAACTCAACATGGGTTACTTGTGTGCACATTTGATGAAGTTTTTCTGAGGAAATTCATACTATCTGTTGATGGAAATACAGTGTGTGTGTGTGTGTGTGTGTGTGTGTGTGTGTGTGTGTGTGTGTATATGAAGATTTGGCTTGGAATCAGGGTTTTGTGATAAGATTTGGGTTTGAACAAACCTGTGATCCTGTGAGTATATGATCCATGCAGTTCTTTCCTCTTAAACATTAATTGGTGGAGCATTTATTATCTACCTATTTAAAAGTTTTTTATCCCACTCTTTAGCTGAAAAGGCTCTCAGAGTCTTGTTTATACAAAACTACAGCCAGGGCAGTCCATATCCTCAGGTTTACTACTCCTGCTGCTGCTACTACTACTAATAATAATAATAATCCATGACTTGCCTTGTATATAAATTTAAAGGCAATTTACAATTATACAATAATCAAGAATAGATTTTAAAAGAATACAAATAAGCTTCCATGGAAACTTTACATTTACCACCACCACCAGCACCACATTCAATTGGAAAATGAAAGAAAGAAAGAAACCTACAGCACGTAAGGAAAAAGGATGATAAGGGACGAGGAAGATAAGCACCAGTTCTTAAAAGTTACAGATCACTTCTTTAATTAGTTTTTTTATTACAGATTTTCATGTGTTACAAAAAAACCAAATAAATAGTGAAGTTACAGTTCTTATAGCACTGAGCTGAAATGAAAATTGTTCAGGAAGCTTGACAAAATGGCTGGTGCTCGGTGACAGTTTGGGATAGCCAAAGGCAGCTGGTCTCAGCAAAAATGATGGGATACCCTGCTTCTCTTATTTCCTTCTTCTCTGCAGCAGTGTCTTCTGTTAGGTGATAGTTTAAGAATAATCTTATCTGTGGTGTTTAGGGGAGAGGCAGCAGGGTCCCCTCTCTACCAAACAAAGCCCTTTGCCAGTCCAGGTATCTATGAAGTGCCCCAAAGGGTCTCACAACAACCAAATCTAGTAAAAACAACAACAGCATTTTCCCTCTGGAGCAGAGGTCTCTCAAAAACCTAATGCAGAAGACTTCCCCCCCCCAAAAAAAGGGGCAAGTATTGGTCTGCTTGAGAGATTTACACATGATTGAAAGGAAGAGAAGGTCTATGCTGTGAAAGGCCAAGGACTGTTGACTCAGGTGATAAAACAGGACAACACTGAGGCTCCACAGCTATTAGTGGTGGAAATGACACATTAGATGGCTGCAAGTCCACCCTACAAGGGCACAGTGTGCTCACAAAAACAAGACTCTAAAAAATGCTCCGTAAAACCCCATAGCTAATGAAAACTGCACAGGATTAAAGGAAAACCATATAACACTCCCATTTACACCACATCCCCTGCTCTCCCACCACCAGTTTGGGGTATACACATGATGTTAACTACAGTCCTGATCCAGCTTTGAACTGGATTGAGAAACAGAGCAACCTTAATAGCATTTTAAGCCAGTAATGTGTACACAGCTTGTGGGGGGGGGGTTAAAGAAAGAACATAGAAGGGGGGATACATGGTCAGCTTGGAGAGATAATCTGGTGGGCAACCCCTGAGGGCAGATGCAGGAAGGGGGAAGATGGGATGTGAGAGATTCACAAATCTGATTTCTTGTCATGTTTTCCACTTTGAAGCAGCTGCGTGTCTGTCCAATCTTGCTCAAAGTAGCTCTAATCCTCCCCCCCCCCAATCTAAATTACCTTCCCGAAGCTGCCCTTGGACCCACAGAGAGAAAAAGGCAGGCATGACACAAGCATCTGTCTTTTTATTTTTTACTATTGGTTTAATATCAGCCTCAAAAGGAGGGAATGTTAGATAGCAAAAAATGAGGGTGGTGGAAAGGATTAAAAGTCCCCCGCTATCCTATAGCCCACCTGCTCCAGTCAAAATTGGAACACTTCCCTCTTTGGGCTGCTTTAAAATGGGGGGAGGCATTAAGAGATCGGATCACACAACTCCTGCATTACACCAATTTATGTGTGTGGTTATGATAAGTATTACGAATTAGGCAACAGGTGAAAATGGCCAAATCTCATGTGTTTTTTTGCGTTTGTTACACCACCTTGCAATTCACTAGGTGGCGCCAAACAGCAGGAAAAGTACCAGCCAGTAATCAAAAACGGAAAAGATTATGATTAGATCTGGATTTTACATTTATTTATTTATTTTGAGAAGCAGAGAATGTTATAAAGAGCCAGGATATACAGTATGTTCCTGAGGGTCACTTCACACACACTCTTCCTCCCCCCCCCATTAAATGATAGCACACCCATGCAGAAGGGAGCTGGAGTCCATTCCGTTTGTAACATTTGCTGTGGCAAAGTTTGTAAATTGGTGCCACAGGAGACTGATAATAGAAAACAAACTTTTATTTAACTCTGCACAGCTTTAAATGTAACTGATCTACAACTGACTTAGGTTTCTGTGTTCTGCTAGGGTTCCCCAGGACTGTTTCCCTTCATACAGCACTCCCTAGAGATTTTTTAAAGGAGGCTAAATAAAGACAGTAGGAACCCGAGTGTTCCTATTTAGCCTCCTTTTTTAAAAAATGAAATATTTGTGTCTGTTTCTAATAATAGCTTTTCTTCTCCTTCTGATCCTTGCTGTAGTTATAGGGCTCTCAGGGCCCAAAAGCTGCTCGGAAGTGAGTCTCACTGACACCGTGACCTGCAGCAGTTCCTTCTGTTCTCTCTTGAGATTAGTCTAGCTTGTTTGTATCTTTTGATGGACATGTCTAGATTTTTCCCATTGTTTCAGTCATCACTGGCTCAAGGCTTTGAATGCTCCGCAGATCTCTTCTGTTCCTCTTGTAGACACCACATTATTCCCTTTGAACTAAATTGTTCTATATGTGCACTAAATAGCGCATCAGCACTGATAACTCTTAGCCTGGCATTAGGATTAGTGGTGTTAGGACTAGTGGTCATCTTAAGATTCTTAGACAAGTTATGCAAGCATTTTCTGAAAATTTCCTCCAATCATTTCTGTTGTTCTTCTACAGTTATGGGTTTTTTCCACGGATGTATGAGTCAGACTGTATGCATCTCAACATGTTTCTTTCTCTAGTTAACTATGTTTAATAGATGTCAACTGTGCAAGATTAGATGCTGCTGTGTTGTTGCTGAAAAGGGCAACTGTTGCCTACGTTTCCGAAGCACTGTCAACAGATCCGTGCTCAAATAGAAAACATCTCCTTTTACTAAATTAGCTCTTTCAAATTTAAATCATTTATGGCCACTGCACCTGAGATAGCTTACACACCAAAATCTGCTACCTACCTAAAAACCATGCATGAGAAGCACTGATCCCACAGTTAACACCCATTGGGAAACATCCACAGATTACATTTATCAGTTACGTGCAGTCTTTCCCTTGGATATGCTACTAACCTGATTTGCAAGAATTGATGAGATATTTATAAAAAGGTTATTGGATTAGGCAGTCACGCCCCTGTGTACAATTTAAAATAAATCAGTTTGTGATGAGAAGATCCACATACAATTTGTCTTCCACAACTGAAGAATTCAGTTGACTGATGAAGAAAACATGCAAGTATTCACCTGTTTCTGCCAGTTTATATATATATATATTTGCCTTGAGATTTGTCCCTCCCTAGTTTTAAACATTATAGTTTTATACATTTTAGCAACATTTGCCATCTTGTTCTGCCTTCTTTCCCATGGAGGCAAGTGAGAGATAACTGTGATGAATAAATATTATTTCCCTCCTTTCTCATATGCTGGGCATGAATTTATGCAATGGTTTTTGCTGCATCTGCTGTAAGTTTTTGCCACTTCTGCAAGTGACACTTCCTTCTGTTTAGAGCATGTGCCAGTGCTAGGGGGTTGCTTTTCTCTGAGGCTGCCTGTCTTAAGAGTTCTTTGCATCCAGTTTTGTTTTGTCCCTGCTATTCTAAGCCCTTTCGATTGCTTTGTAGCTACTTCCTGTGCCCTACATATATTCACTGCATGCTCCATCCAGGTTAACCTGGATCTCAGTCTGTATGATTTTATACCACCCACACGTGCAATCTTTTAAACAGCTTCAAATCAGTTACAGGTAGGTCAATGCTCTTCACTCTGGTGAATAATTTATGCCTTTCATACATAAGATGAAGCACAATACATTTCAGATCTATCAATCAAAAGTTGATACCGGTAGGTAGCCGTGTTGGTCTGCCGTAATCGAAACAAAGTTTGTTATTGGTATGAGCTTTTGTGTGCATGCACACTTCTTCAGATACACTGAAACAGAAGAAAAAGTTGATACCCACATTGTTATCAAACTTGAAATGTATTAATCCTCTCCCTGGCTTCAGCTGGATCTAGGTGTCATTTTTAAAGAAAAACTTTCAAAATAGCAGCTATGCTATTTTGGACCCCAATCAGGATGAGGACCACAGCACACAAAGAGGTGGTGAACAATTTCCTCCAGTGTCACAATCCAACAGAAAGTGCTTTCCTGCAAGCAGATACTGTATTTAACCTGAAAGGATGAATGGACACCTTTGAGGGGGACAGAAATTTTTGACTGTGACCATCATATGTGTAGAGTAAAACCACTTTCTCCATGTGTCATAGTCTTGATCCCCACCCCTTCCAATTATTTTGGAAGGCTTTTAAAAATAAATACCGTAAATGTTAAAGTACATTTTTGCATTGTTTTCCATCATATAAAGCAGGGGTGAGGAACCTCTGGTCCATGGGCCTGATGTAAGCCACAGGGCTTCTTCATCTGGCTCACCATTTCTCCAGCTGGCCCTGCATCTAAGTCTCAGCCCCTCCTGAAGTCCTCCTCCAAAGGCCCATGGTCCCCTCTTGCTCTGCAGCAATTAGAACCATAAGCTTTGGTACCTGTTACAAGTTTCCACTTGAGCTGCTTCCTTTCACAGCTCTGCTCACTTCTTCCAAACTTCTGATGAGGTGATCAGAGTACAGCCTTGCCTCTTCATGGCTCCCCTGCAGCTCAGCTCTTTGGACAAATGGAGTCAAAGGAGGAGCTATGAGCAGGCAACCCTCCTGCGACCCTCAGCCTGGAAATGGTTCCCCATTTCTGACATACAGTTTTGTTCCGAGTCATAGCACTAACGGAAACTTCTCGCCTTCCTTATCTGCTCCACTTGCAGTGCAGCACAACTTGCTTCCCCTTTCGTCAGTGCTCAGCAGCAATTTGTTTGCATACCAACCTTTTTGGAAGTTTTTAACTGGCCCATCTTTACATTCACTTTCATGTTGTCTCCTGACACAGTGTTGCATTAGCTTACTCAAACTTTGTAAAGCAATGCCACAGGCGAACTGAAGCGCAGAATGGATTTTATTTAACATTGTGCAATTTGTCCCTGACACATGTGTCTACGCGATGCATATGTGATGGTAAAAGTGCACTGTAATGTGCAAAGTAGTCTTCCTGGCTGAGACGGTGTGGATGTGAATGGAATACACTGACCCAAGCGATTACACCAGAGTCATCTCATCAAAGTCTGTCTCAGTTCAAGGCATCCATGGGGAAAAGCTCAAAAATGGGGAGAAGGGAGGGTGAAATATCAAGCACAATATTTCCATGATGACTTCAGGGTTTTACTCAAGCTGCTTAAATTCTCCTTTTGTTGAGCACAGGGGCTTTCCACAGAACTGCCTGACAGTGAGCATGTAGTTCACAGAGAAAATCAAACACTCTGAGAAGCTTTTGTACAAGATGTCATCAGGGAGGAAAAGAGCAGTGGAATAAGGCTCAGTTCAGACATAACAGGAAACCGTGGTTTCTCATTATGAGAACTAGGTTCAGAATACTTTGCGCTTGCATACCCATATCCTCTGTTCTCCTGTATTTCCCCATGAGAACAAACTTTTGATATCAAACTAAACAAAGTTTCTCACAATATCTGAACTCAGGAAACTGTGGTTTGTTTAAACTATGGTTTGGGAATAAGCCAAGATCTGAAACTACAGTTTGACCTTGGTTTGGTTCTCGATTTGTTAAACAAACCACTGCTCCCCAAATTTTGACATCACAGAGGACAGTGCATGAAAGAAGAGTAGAAGAGAGTGGGAGTGTAGTCGAAGTTGAAACCATGCTTTGTATGAAACATAGCACTAAGGTGGAAGTTCCATTAGCACAAGGATTTCTTCTTGTGCCATGGAACGTTCTTCCCATCTCCAAGCCCCACCCCAGCCCCTAAATCTGATGGGGGGACTCCCCCAGCCCTCTGTAGAAAATTTGGAGGTAGCAGAAGGGGGGGGTGTTCCATTGCACCAGCACAACTCCTTGTGCTAGCACAACTATTTAGTTGCACATTGCCTCATAGTTTTCCATAACATGTGAGTTTAGGTATACTCCCTTTCATATGTAAGATCTGGTGCTGATGAAATGAAGAATGTATATATTTATATTTATTTATAAAATGGAGTGTCTTCATGCAGTCTGTTGCATGAAGTGGGAGGAGGCAGGGCAGGAGAGTTTGGTAGATACCCCATCCTTGCAGAAAATTGGCGGATATTTGAACAATTTGCTGGCCTTCACTCCAGGCCACGGAAGAGGAGTGTGGGGGGAGCACACAACCCCTGGCAGCGTGATCTCAATAGGGTGCCATCGTGGCTGCCCCCCCCCGGGACACACTCCAGTCCCACCCCCACCTGCTCTGCCCCCCCCCCGTGCTGGAGCATGAAGCTCTGCCACTGCTCCAGGCCACATAACCAGCTCACATGAGGGAGGGTTGGAAATGGCTGCTTCCCTCATACTATGGGAAACATCCCTGTCAGCAGCACACACAAGCTCTGAGCTCAGAAAGACCAGGGGAATTGGGTTGGTTAATCAAACTAGTCTTTGCTGGCTTGGCACTATTTAAACTGAGCATTATGATTTTGGCGGTGAGTATGTTATTTATTTACACCCCACCTTTTACCTCATGGGACTCAGCGTCTTCCAGCGCTGGCTGGTAAACTGAATAAGCCAGTGATTATGTAGAATAATAGCAGAGGAAACAAGATAATAGATTTATTGATCGGCATAAATAACAGCAAGGTTGCCAGCTCCATTTTCTTCCCCAGTGATTCTCAAGAGGCTGCAATTCAGCACCTCAACCCCCAGAGAGCAACATTGCTTCACTGGTGATTACCTTTTGGGTAATATGCTACAAATAATGGTGATGCTTAGACTGTGGCATCAATGAAATCACAATCACAATATGTGCTGCCACTGGCCTGTATCCATAACCTGACAAAAGAGCCAAAGGGTAGAAAATCCTAGAGAAGTGATGAAGTCGGCAAGGGGCTTGAAGGCAGCTATTCCTCTTGTGACAGCTTTCTTCCATCTCAATCGTTGTATTCAGCCCCTCCATTCTGTCCCTTCCAATAATCTAGCTGTATATCAGTTTGAGTGCATGAAACCCCACAGGATTTTAGCTGTCCATATTAGCTTTCACGTGACGTGATGCATCCACCAGCACATACAGGTTATTGACATACCACTGACCATGAATGATATTCTTCAGGGTTCCTGATATGACAAAACCTGAATTGACTGAAGCATGTGAATAGCAGCAGGTGCAACTTCTGTGCAGTCAAAGCAGTTGGGAATCAAAGGGGAAAGGATGTCATAGACATAGACTGAAACAATCAGTACACAGGTCTGAAGACGGTTGTGTGAATAAGCTCTTAACTCATGCACTTTCAACAGGATCTGGAGTCTAAAAATGAAATTAAAATGTGAAAAATATGACGAGACCTTTAAAGACTGGGACCGCAGTCCCAAGTGCATTTCTTTGAATAAAAGCTCCATGCAATTTATTACCAAGTACATATTTAGGATAGATCTCTGTTGCTATGTACATGGTGGCTTGAATTTTCACAGATAGTATTTTACTGAAACAGATGCTAGTTGTGAATATATAGTTATGGCCATCCATAGTTAAGCAGATTATTGGCTAATGACCCAGAATGACCAGTGCGTGTTTTCTCAATAGCCAGGGAAAAGCTGGGCAGAACACAAGAAAGCTTCTGGGATGTCTCTCTAGGGAATCTGATGTATGTAGTGGATTTGCTGCCTTGTAGCAGTGCTGTGCTGATTGCCTTCACATATACTCAAACACGTGTATTTCTAAACATATGCAAATATTAGCTAAAAATGCTGAGGCTTCCAGTAATGTCTCCTACACAGGAAACCAAGCCAGGGTGAGCACTGCCCCTGGAATGTCCAGTCTGGAGAATGCATAACAATATATTAGTTACCCTTTTTTCCTGTACCTTTCACACCTGCATGGTGAGTGGAAATGGAAACGCAGTGATGAGAAAGGTATCACTCTTCAGTTTCTGCTTGTCAGGCTGCTGTTGAACATATAGGTAGTTTATGAGGGTAGCAACCTGTATGGATATCCTTATTGTCTATGGACACTGATATGATAAAATCTAATGAGCCCGTTTATTGCTGAGAACTAAAGGTAAAAGGAATGCAAAAACATACACAAATCTTATTAAGTGGAATTTTAATAATACACAGTCTAAACAACATATATGACAAGTGGGAGGTGATTTTTTTTCAAAATAGTGAAAGATTTAACAATAATCCTTATATAAACTTTTAACTGTCTTTTTTAAAAGTATTGTATCTACCTGAGTTCTGAGTTCTGAGACAGTGCAGGAATAATGAAGTGTGATTAAGTCTAACTAAATGGTCAAGATTGATTCAGGAGCTAACTGAGTAGGAAGGCTTGCACCCATTATAGCCATTTAAGGATGTGGATTGCAAGTCGAAGCTATTGTGCCCCCACCATCATGTTAAGAAAAGAAAGTGGATAGGGCCTCCATTTCACATCTTCTACATTCTTGCAGCACAACTTCACCAACCCGCTAAACCATTTTGCTCAGCATGCAATAAATTGCATCATTATTGGCTTCTATAAGTGATATGAGGCAGGAGGATGGGGAAATTACCTTATAGATTAGGATAAGAACGGATAAGACTGCATGTCTGCAGCTTATTCCTCAAAGTGCTGGTCTTTCATGCTTAAAATTCTACAAAGCATTTAAATAATGCTGCTTGCTGCTTTTAGCGCAAGGGTAATTGAGTTGGAAAGATATTGTTAATCCCAATTAGGGCCTCTGAATAGCTTGGGAGCGGATTGGAGTTCTGCAATAAACACGATAGCTTCATGGTTTTTTTTTTAAAGCCTGCAATTTGTTTCCTATATAGATGAAACAGAAACACCTAAATATCTATGCAAATAAGGGTGCACATTCATTTTGTATTAGCACTTGCTGCCTTCTCAACATAAAGATAAAGCAAATCCCAAATCAGTTGTTTCCTTCTGCACTATTGCCCGTCTGTTTAAACTGGCATGGATTGCCTTGTGGGTTCAGCTGCCTAACAGGCAAAGATTTGGACATTAACTTGTCTAAACTAACCTTTTCTGTTTTGATAGTTGCACATAGGTCAGACTTTACATGAAGAACAAATTAGCAGATCACCTGCGTCTTTTCACAGCGTCCTCTGCTTCCTCCTTCATTCATTTTATTCTTCACTGTCCACAAGGAGTCTAAAAGTAACTTACCCCCACCTCCCAATTACCAATACATAATACATAAAAAAACCCAGAACACCACAACTGAAAGCGATTTCAGCATGTTCACAAAATATTTACCTAGGCGAAGAAAGAAATACAGCAAGGGATTAACATTCAAATCTTGGAGAAAAAGAAACAACTGGGATTGGTGCCAAGAAGATACAACTGGGATTGGTGCCAAGAAGATGTCAGTATTGGCACCAGGCAACCTTCTCTGGGAAGAGCATCACATAAAGTTCTATATGTGTTAACACTGAAAAGGTCTAACCTGTTCTGCCATGCTCCAGAGGGGGCACATAAAGATGGGCCTAATCCTAACCTCATCTAAAGGCAGAGTTCAAGGGTGGACCCAGGTGTACAGAGCAAGGGGGACAGTGTCACAGCCCCTCTCTCCACCAAGTTCTCAGTTAATATTTCTAGGCATGCAAAACCAGGCATTTGATTAAAAGCAAGGTGCCAGTTAGCTTTTTTGTTTAAGGAGCTCACGCTAGTGATTAAAGCTATGAATAAGTTAGAACCAAAATATCTGAGGGACTGCCTCCTCCCTAAAGACCACCTCAGGTATTAAGATTAGTAGCAGGGATCTCTTGGTAGTTCTGCAGCCCTTAGAAGTTTGATGTGGCAGCAGTGCAGCAGAGCACATTCTCTGTTGTTGTTGTTGTTGTTGTTGTTTAGTCGTTTAGTCGTGTCCGACTCTTCGTGACCCCATGGACGAGAGCACACCAGGCACTCCTGTCTTCCACTGCCTCCCGCAGTTTGGTCAAACCCATATTCGTAGCTTCAAGAACACTGTCCAACCATCTCGTCCTCTGCCGTCCCCTTCTCCTAGTGCCCTCGATCTTTCCCAACATCAGGGTCTTTTCCAGGGAGTCTTCTCTTCTCATGAGGTGACCAAAGTATTGGAGCCTCAGCTTCACGATCTGTCCTTCCAGTGAGCGCTCAGGGCTGATTTCCTTCAGAATGGATAGGTTTGATCTTCTAGCAGTCCATGGGACTCTCAAGAGTCTCCTCCAGCACCATAATTCAAAAGCATCAATTCTTCGGCGCTCAGCCTTCTTTATGGTCCAGCTCTCACTTCCATACATCACTACTGGGAAAACCATAGCTTTAACTATACGGACCTTTGTCGGCAAGGTGATGTCTCTGCTTTTTAAGATGCTGTCTAGGTTTGTCATTGCTTTTCTCCCAAGAAGCAGGCGTCTTTTAATTTCATGACTGCTGTCACCATCTACAGTGATCAAGGAGCCCAAGAAAGTAAAATCTCTCACTACCTCCATTTCTTCCCCTCCTATTTGCCAGGAGGTGATGGGACCAGTGGCCATGATCTTGGTTTTTTTGATGTTGAGCTTCAGACCATATTTTGCGCTCTCCTCTTTCACCCTTATTAAAAGGTTCTTTAATTCCTCCTCACTTTCTCTGTAGCAGCCCCTAATTCAGGGCTCAGCAAACTTTTTCAGCAGGGGGCCGATCCACTGTCCCTCAGACCTTGTGGGGGGCTGGACTATATTTTGAAGGGAAAAAATGAACGAATTCCTATTCCCCACAAATAACCCAGAGATGGATTTTAAATAAAAGGGCACATTCTACTCATGTAAAAACACACTGATTACTGGACCATCCGCGGGACGGATTTAGAAGGGAATTGGGCTGGATCTGGCCTCCGGGCCTTAGTTTACCTACCCATGCCCTAATTTGTGAAATTCCCTTTTCACAGAAATATGTCTGGCAGCTTTCTGGGAATGCTGAAGACACATCTCTTTACCCCAGCCTTTCACACCTGAGATGTGTTTTCAGGACATCCCCTCCTCAATTCCAATGACTGTAATTTGTTTTAACTGTTTTTAATACTGAATTTTAAATTATTGTAAGCTTCACAAGGATCTGCTGGTGAAGAGCAGGTATTTTACAAACAAACAAACAAACAATATATTACGTATTAGCATTGCTCATGATGGTATTGGGGTGGTCATGCATAATCCCACGTTCAATACTGTTTGCACCTGCAGAAGTTTTGCAGTGGTCACAATGCTTAATTTTCAGGCAGTGCATATCTTGTAACTTTCTGTAACCTTCGGGTTTATCTGTAGAGCCTTTATTAGTGCTGCCCATGTTTTATTTTACTTTTTAGATGTCTTAGATGTTTTAACTTTGTACTGAGAAATGTATCTTTTCTGACTGACGGTCGAATAAAGAATGATGATGATGGTAACTTCCTGCTGATATCCAGTAACTTTTTCTACCCCATAAGATCTGCTTAATTCCCCCCCCCACACACACACACTTTTATTGCACTAAGCCACTCAAGACAGCAATAATGTGGTAGCATTGGGGAAGCATCACAGAACTACTAATAAAGCAAAATAAACCCACCACTAATACACTGTTATTGCATCACGAACATGTTGCAGAATACACCCACAATAACATACCAGTCTAGTCTGGCCCTAAACTCACAAACCTGGATAGCACTCGCCCCACATTCTCTTGTTCTTTACTCCAGCTTAATACCTTCTTTCTGAGTTGTTTGTATGTATTATATGTCTAGTATTCCTGCCTCCCTGTGCAAATTGTATATGTGCATCTGAGCCAAGGATACTGTACTCATAGCTGCCAAGTTTTCCCTTTTCTCGCGTGGAAGCCTATTCAGCATAATGGAAAATCCCTTTAAAAAAGGGATAACTTGGCAGCTATGACTGTACTTAACATGGTGACCAGTGGCCTTGATAAAATCACCTTGAGAGCTTTGATAGAACAGAAACGCAGTGTACCCATTTTTTTTTAAAGAAACAATACTTTTTCCCTGGAGGTGTAGTGAGTGGGAGGGAAGATCCTTACAAATAAGTCATTGTTGTCCTTCTTTTGTATGCCAGAAGTTATTTTCTTCATCCACCTTTCACTCCTTTTCCTTCTTGAAACAGTATAAACAAGTAACTACATCACTAAAGTGCTAATTCAAAACACAAACACACACTTGTTCTTCCTCCTCTTTGTGGAATTACCATAACATTCTTAAACATGGGCAACTACTTATGCTGAGAAGTCAAGAAACAAGACCGTTTATTTTAAAGAAACAGTTTATTTTAAAGAAACAAGACCGTTTATTTTAAATTCCACGCAGTGGGCTAAAGGAGGATCTTGGCCCAGCCACATGAGCAGTCAGGAAAGCCAGCTATTCACTAAGCCAGGTGATGACAGTAATAAACCCAGCTGGTGACCATAGCTCTCTTCATGTAGCTGTCTGCTGGGCTGCTTCATGTCAGCAATTCCATTATGTGCTTCAGTTTTTCAGGGATTTAGAAAGCTCAGCCACTGAGTAAAATGTGCTTGAGGCAATTTCAGGGGCAGAGGGTCTTGTAGTCAGAACAACCATTTGTATGAATTCCTAAAGGAATATTAAAAACAGGGTGACTGTCTTATGTTCAAAATGCAACCAAATCTGCAAGGCATGCAGGCTGGTGTTGAAATAGGAATGGGTGGGGTCTTGACAGCTTTCTTCTGTCAAGTATAGTCTTGACAGCTTTCTGCTGGAAGTCCCTTCCATGCCTTTTGCCAACTGTACCCATCTGCTTTCCCCCTCATGACATGCCAGTTGTTCAAATTGGCACTCTTGTAGCGAGGAGCAGATGGAAGGACTTCAGCTCCTTCCTTCTCTGCTGCCAGGATGAGCGGCCATATTTTGAGAATGGTTGGCCATCCAGCACCACAATGAGAGGCTGGGGAGTATTCCTTGTGGGAAGAAGGTAAATGGCTTGGAGTTATACATAGCAAGTGGCATTCCTTCCCCACAAGTGGATATACTTAAAATATCAGGTGACTTGTTGGTCACTTAAAAGCTTTCCCACTAGTTTGGTAAACCCATAAGCCTTGGATAGGCGATTCCAGGATTATGACAGTAGTACGGGATCTGAAGCCTGACCTATGTGAGAAAGTAAAGGGAAACACATTGACACTGGGGGGTTGTCCTAATCCACCAGGCCAAAGGAGGGCTTGTGGGAATGGTTTTGGTGCAGGGATACCAAAGAAGGATGTCGAAAATTCTAGAGTGATCAATTCTAGTGCCTTATTATGAGAACAAGACTTACAGCACAGCCAGCAGAGTCTTTACAGATGCAGGGAAAACACAGCAACAGTGATAGGTCGTCATGACTTGTCTGTACCCAAGCAAACATTTATACATTCTTTATACACAAAGCAGCATATGTCAGTTTGGCCAGAACCTCCCATCAGTTCACCTGACTGGTAAGATCGCAGGTGGCAACCACCCAAAGCTTAAATATAGCTCCTCTCTCTGGGCCAAGAGCCCAGCATCCCGCAGAACAGAACAGCATCAAAACAAGCCACTTAGCATATATGAAAGCAAGTGAATATAAACATGTAATCAGAGAGGGTGCTTCAGAGCCAAACAGTCAATAGCCCTGGTTAACTCCACATTCCAGCGAGCCACCAGGGAATCAGCTGAAAGACCATCAACATGGGATAAAGCATCCCCTACCACTCTCTGGAAACCATTTGGATCCATTAAGTGGTGGGGGCGGACCATTCAAATTGATCCTATCTCCCTGCAGAGGAGAAGGGTTGCAGAGAAGTCCAGTTGCACCAGGAAGTGATCTGACCATGGCACTTCTTTAGTTTCGCTTTTACTTAGATCACCAGCATCCATAGAGGTGAACACCAGGTCTAACGCATGTCCGTGGCTATGAGTTGGGCCAGACTTATTCAGGGACAACCCCATGGAGGCCATGCTTTCCACGAAGTCCTGAGCGGCCCCGCGTAAGGTCGTGTCAGTGTGGATGTTAAAATCCCCTAGGACAACCAAACTAGGTGTCTCCAGGAGAACATCCACCACGACCTGAAGCAGCTCAGGCAGGGAATCCTTGGTGCAGCGGGGAGGTTGGTACACCAAAAGGAATCCTGTACTGCCCCTATTGCCCAACTTCCAAAACATGCACTCAGAGAACTGGGTCTTCCCAATAGGACGCCTGGTGCAAACTAATGACTTCCTAAAAATCACTGCAACCCCCCCCCCCGGCCGCCCACAAGGTTGCTGTGCATAAGAGAAACCTGATGGACAAGCAGCAGCAAGGACAGGCCTATCTGCTTCATCCAACCAAGTCTCTGTTACACATGCCAGGTCAAGTCATCCATCCACAATCAAGTCATGGATGGCAGTGGTCTTATGAATTATTGACCTGGCATTGCACAGCAGCACCTTCAGGTCGTGTGGGTATCCCTTGCTGATTCCAGTATCCGTCCGGTCAAGACCATGCCCGGAGACAGGGATAGTCCTCAAACAACGACTAAATCTGCCTCCTCGGTAATGACATGGTCTGGTCTTAGCATAACTCCTCCTGGGGTTATCTTGACTACCAAGCATAGGAACCAACTCCTAGTGGCCAAGGGGTCTTCAGCCCCCCCCCCATAAAATATTTGAGGAGGAGCCCCCCTTCCTAAGTTGATGGGCATTGCCATTCAAATGGTGTGTGTGGACCACATCATGTGATTGATTATGCAGGGTGGGGCTTACCTAGGCCACTCCAATGTTTTGTTCAAGTTGGCACCCTTGCTACCAAGATGGCGTTTGCAGGCCTTCCATATGCCACTCACTTCGCCTCCACAGGCAGGAGCACCCAGTGATGGCTGACAATTGGGCAGGTTCATATGAATGTATTTCCATCTTATGGGAACAGCCTAAGGCTGCACTAAAAAGCACACTTGAATTATTTGAATTATGGTGCTGGAGGAGACTCTTGAGAGTCCCATGGACTGCAAGAAGATCAAACCTATCCATTCTGAAGGAAATCAGCCCTGAGTGCTCACTGGAAGGACAGATGGTGAAGCTGAGGCTCCAATACTTTGGCCACCTCATGAGAAGAGAAGACTGCCTGGAAAAGACCCTGATGTTGGGAAACATGGAGGGCACTAGGAGAAGGGGACGACAGAGGATGAGATGGTTGGACAGTGTTCTCGAAGCTACGAACATGAGTTTGACCAAACTGCGGGAGGCAGTGGAAAACAGGAGTGCCTGGCGTGCTCTGGTCCATGGGGTCACGAAGAGTCGGACATGACTAAACGACTAAACAACAACAAAAAGCACACTCAAGCTTTTATCAATTATTAACTGATTGGCAACTTGTTTCTAAGTATGCTCAGATGTTTATTTTAGCAGCTGGGGCTTGAAGACAAATACCATAACTGAATATTGAGAACTGAATAATTCAGGGGTGAACAGTTAATGGAAGCACATTTAACTTGTCCCTGCTGGTCATTAAACTCTAAATAGTCCTCAGCACCATTTATCTTTGTTGTCTGGACATGTAGCTCTGCTGCCTCCATGACTAAGCCTCTGTTGATTCTCTTACCTGCCTGGAAAACTGTTGGGCCCATTCCCGGGCAGTAGCCCAAAGCGGCCAAAGCTATGACTAGCACATTACTGTGCATGCCAATGGGCAGTTGGAATGGTATGAAGAGATGCCAGCCATGTGAGTGTAACTCCACAGCCCAGTGCACAGCTGCAGGAAGCAAAGGCTGTCTGGGCACAGCTGAGATGCTTATCATAACGCTAAAGCTCTGCGTGATTCCATTGAAGATGTTCAAGTTTAGAAAAGCAATAAGAAGTTGCCACCTTAAGCAAATTGTTTGGAAACCCTGACACAGAAGTTTGGAAACCTTGACATGGAAGTTGTAGTGACATTCCAAACTCATCCGCAGTTTTGAATGTCTACACTGCACAGTTTGGTCTGTTGTAAGCAACTTGCAATTGCTTGGTAGGCTATGATGGAAGAAACCATGTTCTGCTCACACCTAACATGCTAAGAGCCAATTCTGAAGCACTGAAGCATGAGTCTCCATTCAGAGCTCTCAAAAATGTGCAGTAACAAAGGGTGTCAGGACAAATGTTTGGGGCTTAATCTCCAGGACAGACTTCACTGAATTATTGGTTTTCTTCCTTTGTCATTTGAGATACTGGGCTGTCATCTGAAGGGCATTATCTGAGGTGTGGAGTGGAATCAGAGGGCTTCAGAGGAGAAGAGTTGAATTATTTGCGATACTGACTCACCATTTCCCCTAATGTGCTTCATTTTATTGTTTTCTCTATATGCTGACTCTAAAAAATGATTTACAGGCCTTGCCGGGGGGGGGGGGGAGATCTCTCAGCAGTCTCCAGAGTAAGATTTCCAACCTTCTTTTATGAATCACCTGTCAGACAGAAATTCAACAGGGGAACATTTCCCTACCCCTGCCACTGCTAGACAAAAACTAGTACTGTATCTTGAATTTTCACCCGTCTCACACCTCTCAAAAGCACAAACTCTTCCAGAAAAGAAAAGTGGCAAAGATGGACTGCTGATTATAGACTTCATCCTGTTAGCACTTTGCTGTTTGGGCAGCAGTCTGTAAATGAGATAGTCTAATTGTGATATGAGCCTTTTGACATAAGCTTGGCTGATTCCAGTAGTATTCCTTTAGGAATTTTACCCCCTAGATCTATTACCGCCTTTTTGTAAAAGGCAATTGAAGAATCCACTTAAAGCTTTCCCATCCATCAACCCCTGCTAATACATTGTATCGAAACTGAACACTATTGGCATTCTTGATGGGTTTCTTTGGGCTGATGCCAACGACTACAGAAGTAATGGAACAGTCTGTCAACTGTTCAAGGTGATTCAGGGCAAGACAGATCACTGAGGACAGGTTAGGTGTGCAGCATGACAACTTACTCTCCCTGCAAGACTCTTCCTAAATGAGAATTCTCGACATCATTTCATGATTCATGATAAGTGCCCAGAGTAACATCATTCTGGCATAAATCTTAACAGCTCATTCCCAGCTTTTCCAGTTGCATGAAAGAGCAAGGATGTGTGTGCTGGCAACTGCAATGCAGTCTGAAATCCTTATCTCTGCCCCTCTGCCAGCAACAAAAGGGCATTTGCCTGACAAGATTTACTGAGATTAACTCTATTAGCAATAAACAGCTCCAGCCACTGGCCTTAATCCAAAGAGGCATATGCAGGCCAAGTTGTATGACCCACAGGGTAGCATTTATTGTTTCTATTGACATGTTCCCCAGGGCACAGCTGGGCTGAAAGTTTTTTCCATTGGTCTGGCAGCAGCCTGGAGAATCAGGTGGCCAACTGAATTTTTAAAATAAACCGCATCTTGTTATTCCAACTAGCCACTGAGCAGTTAATACGGCCAGATATTTTTATTCTTTAGCTTGTTAAAATGATTCTATGTTGTGCATTACTTTAAATAAGGGCTAAGGTCAACACGTGCACCACACATATAAAACTCATGGCTTCCCCCAAAGAATTCTGGGAGCTGTTGTTTCCTGGGGGCGCTGGAAACTGTAGCTCTGTCATATGTAAACTACAGTTCCCAAGATTCTTTGGAGGAAGCAATGCACTTTAAACATATGGTGTGGATGTGACCTAAATCATATCAACTGGTGATGATTTTTATACCGTATTGGGTTTGTTTGTTTTTTTAAGAAAACAATCTCAAAGTGGTTTACAACACATCAAAACATCAAATAAAACAACCCAGAATAAAACATTACTGAAGAAAGTCGAATATAAAGCATACTTTCAAAGCTATGTAATCAATGGGAAACTAAAATATAATAGTAAATATTTCAAAATAAAACATTACAAAGGAGGCCCACTGCACATTTAATGCAGCATGCAAAAAAAAAACCTTAAACATTTTTAAAGGGAGTCAAGTAAAAAATGCAAATTTAAAACAGCATAATTAGCAAGAGAATGAAATGTTATTGTAAGCATAGCACATATCTGCTGTTGCTGTTGCTGCTAATCCTTCCAATGGTGGTTCATGGTGGACAGCAGCTGTGGAAGCACAGGCTCCATGACCTGGATCTGCACTAAGAGTCAGCCAAGATTGTCTCTGGCCCCTTCAGCAACATTAGCTTCTGTAGCTGGAGTCAGTCAGGGGCCTGCCTTCCCAGGCTAGGTGGGAAAAGGCCAGTAAGGCAGGGAGCAGGTCTTCCAGGTCTCAAAGCCAAGATGCCAAGTGTCAGACTGGCTGCTATAGTAAAACCCTCAAAGTTAAGGGGTCGCAGAACAAACTGAAGGGATGCCTTTAACTTTATGGCTAAATGAACACTATGAAGGAAAGTAATATTAGAAACTGCTTTAAGATTTCATTATAATCAAGCAGTATTTAACTTTTATGAAATAAATAAATGTTGTGAAATATTGCCATGCACTGGCCAACCCTGGAACATGTCCCAGGTTTTGAAACGAAACATCTACTTCCAGGTATGTGTTGGAACAGATGCTATTTATTGGGTAGGGCGATGGATGCCTCAAAATTTGCCCATGGTCAGAACTGCAGTTGATTGGGCAGATTTACACACAACTGGTCCCCCCCCCAAGCATGGCTTCCAGATTCAGAGTGACCCCCAAATATGAATCATTAACTGAAAGCAAGACAAGTTATGCCAGAAAAATGATAGTCACTGCAACAATGAATCTGTTTGAATGCTTACTTGTTCTCTTACCTTCCTTTGCTTTGTTGAAGTGATGAGGAATCAGCCTTCTGTTCATAGCTGTCAAGTTTTCCCTTTTCTCGTGAGGAAGCCTAATCAGCATAAGGGAATTTCCCTTTAAAAAAGGGAAAACTTGACAGCTATGCTTCTGTTCAGCAACTTTTAGAAAATGAAATCTTAACCCTGCTGCTGATTTATTCAGGGCCATTTGTCAGGCATTGACTGTTGCCCTCTCCAACTCATTTGTAATAGAGCTAGCCCTGCCCCCCACCATTTTTGCTTCCTGTTCATACTCCGCTAGCTCCTTCCATCTCCATTCTAGGCAGTGATGCTGTCAGGACAGGACTATGGGACAGAAGTCCAGGGGTCCCCAATGCAGCTTGGCTGGCTTACTATATTTTCGGGCATGTTGAATTTCCCCCCCAAAAATGAGGGGCACTGAGAAGTTGTAACCTGACTTGGGAATTCCAAAGATATTTAGGTTAAATTGACATAATTTAGTTTTGCTTGGTAAGTAAAATATGTTTAAAATTGCACAGAAATAATTAAAACTGGTTGTATATATTAATATTTATTTAGTATCACCTAACATTTTCAGAAGCTAAAATTAAAATTCTTTGGTTTTCCAAAAGCAGTTTATGTGCCTCTTCGTTGGGCACAGACTTATCACGATAAATGTTGTCCAGTCACAAAAATAATAGCAGATTTTAGTTTAAGACTGCTCACTGAAGAAATTTGCAAAAAAATAAGTTTTACTCTCTGGAATGACATGCCCTAGTACTATATATTGAAGTAAGTGAAATAATGCATATCATAATCTAAAGAGGGGCTCCTTTAGATCATTAACTCTAAGTGAATATTAAGTGTATTTAAGTAATGCACATTACCATCTTAGTAGCCCCCCACCCACCCTGCAAGGCCATTAAGTCCGGATTCTAAAATTATCTAACTGCACCTCTGGCTCCCAGCTTCAGGGTAAATGGGTTTGAGCAGAGAGCCTATCGCCCATTTCCCCCTTCAGCTAATGCAGGCTATGCTTGGCTCCAACCTTTCTGCCTCAGCAACTTCTCTAAAAAGCCTAATCCAAATGCCGACTTAGCAGGGCTCTCAGGTTTACTGTACATCAACACCCCTGTGTTCTGCCACCTAGGGAGCCAATTTCTGCAGTTTCACTGAACAGAAAAACACCGCACACATTATGCAACTGTAATCAAAGCCAAAAACAGCATAATATTTGAGCATTTAGATCTGATAAACTCCATTCAGCATCAGTAAAGGCAGTCGTCGTCTGAGACCATGGCTGGGGTTAGGGTCAGTCTGTCTCCAGCAGCAATGCTAGTAAAAAAAAACCCTAGCAAGGTCAGGAACCTTTTTGCCAAGGCACAAACCCAGATAAGAAGACTCTGGAGGAACATCCTCTGCCCAGGAAGAGCAGGCCAAGTGGCAGGAATAGGCACTGCTTTGGATTTGGTCACGCCCATCCAATAGTGCAGCCTGCCTGCATCTCTCCATATACATCCATTAAAGAGGAGAGAGAGGCCTGATATCCCCCAAACCCAGAGTAGTTCTGTCTGAAAGAGCCAAGAGGGTCAAAATAGCTTTTGACCTCTTTTCTTTTCTTACTGTTAGCAACTTTTTTGGCCTAGGCAGGAGCAAAAAAGTCACTCAGGTTCCATTTAAGTTCTCATTACATTGGTGACTGCGGAGCATCAGATGATGTACTCCCCGTTTAAGGGGAAAAAATTCTCTGTGGAATAGTGGCCCAAAGGCCAGTGAACTTGCAAATAATTTGATTTGTTCTAGGGTAATTTTGTGTCCCACTTCACTACTCCAAAATGTGAGTGTAGTTCGGTATATAGTTGGAGAACTAGTGTAGCAGTAGGGGCTAAAAGACTGAGCTATGAATTAGGAATATTGGTATTGCCAGAAACTCACTAGGGCCGCATTCACACAGCAGTTTATTCTGTTTCTCTAACTTTAATTTCTGTATTATATTTGATCTTTCATTTGATGTAAAAGCCACTTTTAGAAATCTTAACAGAATCAAGTGGACGTTAAGCACTCATTTCCATGTTGAACGGTTCCAGAAGTAATCCGTTTGTAACAACATGGCTTTTACGTTGCGTGAAAGCTCAAATATAATGCAGAAATTTACAATTAGGGCAATGTCAGGGAAACTGAAGAAATTGCCATGTGAATGCAGCCTATATCAGTGGCTGTCAGTGTGGTACCAGCACACACCAATATGCCTACCAGTACCTCCCAAGATACCCATGCAAAGTCTGAGTAGGTATTCCCTCAAAAACCCACAATGCATTAGAGACTGCTTGCTCTCCTTGCTCAGTTCATGTTTGCACTAGCTCAGCCACTCCTACAATGAACACCCCCAACATGCCCATATTTCACTGAAGTGCCAGGATTGAGCACCCTCCCTGATGTTGTGAACAGAGGAGAAGTGCAAAGAGCTTCTCCCAGTGATTGAGTACAGAGACTGCTTATGCCAGCCTTTCTCCTGAATCAATTATTGTGGGGTGGGGAGATATACCTGCACCGTCTGATTTTGTACTCCTTTAGATGTGGCAGCCATTTTGTGTTATCCTATGCCCCCCACAGCAGTCATTTTGTGACTGACACAAAGAACACTCAAAATTCCAAATCATGATTCTGTGTGACTCAAAATAACTGGTGCCCCCTGTTCCCTTTCAGATTCAGTCCTCCCCTTCCCCCATCTGCAACATGGGGGGGATAATAATACCAATTAACCATACAGGGTTGCTGGAAGAATTACACGTAGATAGTGTGTGTGAAGTGCTTTGAACACTTGAAAGAACTGCACAATGGTGGTATATAATAATAGGTAATAGCAATTTACCTCGGATAACTTTTAGGTTCCTAAAGTCTACTAAGGAAAGTGAAGATAATAGGAATATACATGTCAGCATATCTGCATTGCCAGCATAACGTCCCTGAAAAGCCAGCATAGTATAGTGCTTTATGGTGCTGCATTAACAATGCAGCCCATATATATACTATTTCATCCCATTTGTGGTACAGTACTTTAAAAAACTAGGTCAGAACTAATGCTGCAAGTGCCCTGGCAAAACAGGTCAAAGAATCAAAATATTAAGATCAATTTCTGACTCAAGGACAAGGCAAAAGCATGTAACCTGGTGATTGTACTGGAACAGCTAACAGCATTACTATGCCAACAGCTGCCCTCAGCCCTGTGGCACTCTAGCCACATGTAAGGTCATTAGCATTACATTTGCAGGGGTGAAATGAAACAGGCTATATCCAACCCTATATGGCATTGCATGGGTCTTTGGGGCTTTGATTGGGACAAATCCTATCATTAGGCAGAATGAGGTGACTGCCTCAGGTGGAAGTTGCTGAGGGTCCAGTGGTGGAAGCCTGCTGGTTTACCCTTCTGTTTTAAGGCAGAACTATGTGTATCAGGCGGGTGGCACTGTGGGTTAAACCACAGAGCCTAGGGCTTGCTGATCAGAAGGTCGGCGGTTCGAATCCCCACGATGGGGTGAGCTCCCGTTGCTCGGTCCCAGCTCCTGCCAACCTAGCAGTTCGAAAGCACATCAAAGTGCAAGTAGATAAATAGGTACCACCACAGTGGGAAGGTAAATGGCGTTTCTGTGCGCTGCTCTGGTTTAGTCATGCTGGCCACATGACCTGGAAGCTATACGCTGGCTCCCTCAGCCAATAACGTGAGATGAGCGTCGCAACCCCAGAGTCGGTCATGACTGGGCCTAATGGTCAGAGGTCCCTTTACCTTTTATGTGTATCACATGGTCTGCACACCCATAACTAGCCTGCTGACCTCAGTCATAACTGAGGACATGGCCCCATTATGAGAATCAAAATAAGATTCAACTGCTAGCCCAGTTAGCTTCTAAACATGGAATGGCGGAACACACCATTTTGTCCTTTTCCACAGGCAGAAAAATGATTCGGACCAGTCCTCTTAGTGTGAGGTTGAATATAAAAGGCCAGATGGAGAGACTTAGGTATTAAAACACAGCAGGACTGAACTCTGTGCTGTATGAGGTGCAACATCCGAAATTAGCAAGTGAAATAATAAAGGGGGACTTATTGTGCTCCCTTATCCCTGCTGAAACAACACTAATGTTTCACTGCACTGATGTTTTCATTAGAAAGATCTACATGGCAGAAGAGGAATAAGATTGTCAAAGAATCTACTCATTTTTTGTTCACAGCTAAAAGAGAACAGGAACTGCTCCCCCACTCCATTCCATGCCCCTGACCACCACATAAAATTAGAAAAGATTTTGTCAGATTTCTAGTAATCTCCACCCTGCTGGACAACGTTCCTGTGTCCATCTCAGGCCTGTCATCGGCTTGTCTTAGCAGCATTCCTTAGCAGGTGGCAGCTATTTCAGCTCTAGGGAAGGGAGAGGGGTAGGGAGGGAATACTGTCTATTTTCTGGTGCTGACAAAAAAAACTTTTATGCCAGCAATGGATCTCAAGCAGCAACTGCCATTATGGTGGCCAGAACAGCTGCTCCTGAGTAATGCTGAAGAAGCTTTCATCCTAACTTGAAGTGGACGAAGGCTGCAGCAAACATAAACCAATAATGTAGGATTAAATGGCCCTGACCTACAACCTGGTATGCCGTGTGAGCCAGAAATAAAACTGTTTACATAGCAACCAACATAATAGCAACAGCTAGGTAGGTGAGGCAAATCTTTCCTTTCCCCCACAATTACTCCAGTTTGTTTCTTAAAGGCTAGCTTGTTTACATTTGGTTTTGGTAGGGCTGTGTGTACTTTGCATATATTTTTTTAAAAGACTCCTTGTGGGAAAGTTGGGGCTAAACAGGCATTTTCACCTTCTTAGACCTTGTGTCCCTAAGACAGTTCCCCAGGCCACTTCAAAACATCCCTAGTTCAGATCAGTCATCAACAGACTAAGAGAGAGCTCTTGGCTCAAACCCATTGAGACCTAATAAAAACGTATTCACCTTCTCTTTGGGGCATGACTCAATTAAGATCTTGGAAGACACCGAGAACACTGGCTTGTGAAGAGCCAGTTAGAAACATCTACATGATCATAGCTGAAGTTTTGGGTCCATGGACCAATGAACGCTGGGTAAGGCATGAACAATGTCATACACCTGAACTGCATCACCACATCAGCATCCTGTATCTTAATAGTGAACTCGTTCTCTGAAGGCCTATATTTATATAGCCAAAATGGCATCATCCGTGCACAGGAAGGGGGTATCAGCAGGGTTGGGACAACCCAAATGTTTGCATAGGTCCAGTAACTTTAAAGAGGGGGGAAATGTAAGTGAGGGAATCTGGACAAGCCCATTGAATTCTAAGCATGTTCAGTGGCCAGAGTGCTGTGTGTGTCTTCTGGGAGTGGGAACATTTTGCTGCATGCCCCACTTTCTACTTATTAACACAGCATAATCTACAACATGCACCATAGTTGTATACTATAGTTATGCATAGTATACCATGCATACTTAGTTGGTCTCTAAGGTGCTACTGGAAGGATTTTTTAAATTTTGTTTCGACTATGGCAGACCAACACGGCTACCTACCTGTAACTAGAATATGCACCATGTGTAATTTTATAAATTGGGAGTCTTGCACTATGAAATAGCAGATGGAAAATCCTCACACCTCTCAAAATTCTGTGCCAAGAAAAGTTGAGGATGATGGTGAATTGGAATATAGATGTTTGTTCTGCATAAAATTGGAAGGGACCCAAAGGGTAATCCAGCCCATCTCCCTGCAATTCAGGAATCTCAGCTAGATCATACATGACAGATGGCTGTCCAACCTATGCTTTAAAACTTTCAAGGAAGAGGAGACAACCGGTTCTCATGGGAGTGCATCTCATTATTGAACAGCTTGTACTGTCAGAAAGTTCTTCCTGCTGTTTAGTCGGAATTTCCTTTCTTAGAACTTGAATCCATTGGTTCGAGTCCTACCCTCTGGAGCAGGAGAAAACAAGCTTGCTGCATCCTCAATGTGACAGCCCTTTAGATACAATATTTGAAGATGCCTATCATATCTTCTCTAAATCACCTATTTATAAAGCTAAACATACCCCAGTTCCCTCAACCATTCCAGACCCATGATCATCTTGGTCACCCCCCTGCACACATTCTAGCTTCTCAATATCCTTCCTAAATTGTGGCACCCAGAGCTGGACAGTATTCTAGATATGTTCTGCCCCAGGCAGAATAGAGCAGTACTATTCACGTGATCTAGACACTATACTTGTGTTGTTGCATGCTAGAATAGCATTAGCTTTTTTAGTTGCTGCATCACACTGTTGACTCAGTTTCTACTGAACATACTGATGAACATTGAGAACATAAAAAGCAAATTGACCCCATGACCCCCACTCCTCTTGACTGGAAATCCTATTTAGCATAATTTTTGGATTCTGATATTTCACCAGATACTGCTAAGAATGTAACAAGACTCTTAAAAGCCACAAGGATCTTTTATGGCTCTGATTAAAAAACAATCACAATCAAACTCTCAGGGTTCTGGATTCTGCATCCAAACCCATCAAACCTTAACCTAAAACCACCAGTCATTCCAAGGGCATTTAAAAACAAGGTCTTGGGTGAACTTCCTTAGGGAGAGCATTACGCAGCTACTACCAAAAAGATTGGTTTGAAGATCTGTTTCTTTAATAGTGAAATTGCTTTAAGAGCTCATGGAGCCTTACACAGGCTTAATGTCCCCGTTTCAAGCCAACAACTGAATCTGATTATCTGGACTATTCTGCTGCTCAGTGCTTTGCTCAGTTAACCATTAAGCAGGGCACAGATTTTACCTTTAAGTAGTACAGAATGAAGAAATTGAGAAACACAGAGATTCATGAGTTGATTAGAGAATTAATCCCAATTCAAATACAGCATGACAACCACTTTGTCAACTTCACAGCTAACAGCTAGCATCTGAACTGATATTCATACAACAAAAATATGCAACCTTCTGGTTTTAATTCAAATTTTAAAAATTTACCTTAAGCAATCAGGTTGTAATAACAATAATAAAAACACTTTGATTCTAAGACTCCACTTGTCCAAAATTCTGTTCTGACATACAGAACAAAAATGTTAAAGAACTTTTGGGGAAATATAACCAGTTTAGCTGCCATGGCAGGTATAATTAGTAATAATAATTATTATTATTTATACCCCGCCCATCTGGCTGGATTTCCCCAGCCACTCTGGGCGGCTGTTAGATCAGAATTTAGCCAGCCCTCCTTAGTAAATATGTGACTTGGGAGTTTTATTCTTTGGCAAATGTGAATCAAAGGCTATTTTTTCAAAGCTGATGTTCTTGTAACTTTCTATCCAATGGAGCTGTGTCAGCAGGTCATTCTTGAACCCAGCTCTACCCTTTGGTTGCTAGAAACAGAGAAGGGAAATGGAAACATTTGTGAATAAGCATATCATCACAGGGAGAAGAGAATGGACACACACACCCAATCCATTGGTATTGTGCTATTTCACCAATTGGTCTCATCTGTCTCACACCGAGAGGAATGAAGGACTTGGAGCCATGTGCTGATTGCATTGGAATGACCCCAGTCACATTAAATTGGATCTCCATGGCAGCTTAACTCTCTACAATTGTCACTGCCAAAAACATGAAACACCACCAGCTGGCTGAGCGATGAATACTGCCACTATTCATTCCTTCCTTTCTCTGACGCTTCTAAAGCAAATAGGACTCTGTCTTTTTTATGTCTCATACACAATAAAACCAAGAAATCAGGTTTAATCTTAGTCATTTTGACACCCAAGGTGTCATCTGAAATAAAGCTCAGCTGCTACCTAGCATGCATGTAATTCCGATTCTATAGGACACTAAACACATGTCATCATATGAAAAGCAATGGCGTAATATTCTGCCTTCACTTCTACACCCCTAGGGATGAAATTTAAAAAACACACACACTGGAACGGGCCCCAGACACAGATGTTTCACATCCATAAAACACCCATCCTGGGCCTATTAAATTTATATAGGATTTATAATAATCTAGACAATAAAGTGGCTTAAAAATGCATTTATAAATAGCATATAATAAAAAAGTACAAGCTCAGCAGGACCTGGAAGGCGTTGGCATACAAATGTCCTTTCTTAATAAAGAATATGGGCATAAAGAATATGGGTGTTTTCTTCAGTGCATGCACTAAATTAGCAAATTCAATTTGAGCATGCTTTTTTGAAGAGATATACAAGCAAAACCACCCTTCCCAGATCTGACTCAGCTCTTTCATCTCTCCCTCATGCAGAATGTTCCTGTGTGCACACTCTCTGATAAAAACATTGACTCTCTGAAGATACTGCAAATACTATGTCAGAAGAAAGTTAAAGGGAAAATAGATTACTTTTCCTGCTTTCTCCCTTTGCAAAATTAACTGCCCTGGTAGTCACGAGGCAGCAATGCAAAGTATTGAACAGCTATGCCTTGAGTCCTGAAAATCTCACCAGGCAGTACTAACCTTTTTTTAAAAAAATCTAGCTTCACAATTTACAGAAATTAAATGCATGTTCTCAGTTAAAGAATTCATCAGAATATAAAGTCCTGCTGCCTGTTCAAAATTCCAGGTTTCTTTCTGAGCTTATGCCAAAATCCACATAGACATCCTCTTATTGCTAAATCTTGTATAAAACATGTATGATTGAGAGACACTGGGCCTCATGAATCTCAACCTGTTTAACTGAAGTGACCTGACTCAGTAATAGGTCACATACTCTGCATACGGAGATTTTCAGACTCAATTCCAGACATCTGGAATACGGCCTCGGTCCAGTATACCTGAAGGAGCGTCTCCTCCCCCATTGTTCTGCCCGGACACTGAGGTCCAGCGCCAAGGGCCTTCTGGCGGTTCCCTCGCTACGAGAAGCCAAATTACAGGGAACCAGGCAGAGGGCCTTCTCGGTAGTGGCACCCGCCCTGTGGAATGCCCTCCCACCAGAGGTCAAAGAGAATAACAATTACTAGACCTTTAGAAAGCATCTCAAGGCAGCCCTGTTTAGGGAAGCTTTTAATGTTTGATGGATTTCTGTATTTTAATATTCTGTTGGAAGCCGCCCAGAGTGGCTGGGGGAACCTGGCCAGATGGGCGGGGTATAAATTATTATTATTATTATTATTATTATTATTATTATTATTATTATCTCCAAGTAGGGCCAGGAGTCTCCCCTGACACTGGAGAACTGGTGGCGGTCACTGTATTGTAGGCAGTAATTCCCTCTGGTCTGACTCTCTGTCAAGGCACCTTGGGGATTCTGGTTCTGTATATGAGCTAAGCATTTTAAAAAGGGAATTCTTGGAACTGCTGCAGAACTGCAGTTCCCAGGTTCCTTAGGGGCTAACGGAATATCATACAGAATCACACACACTAAACCCCAACACTTTAAGCAAGCGTTCTACTGCTTTGCAGCAGCAGGAGTGGGTGCCTAACTACTACTCCCACCCCTCCACCCAATGAGTGTTTGCAAGGGCAAACATGTTTGTGAAGCCTTCTAGGGTGGAGAAGCAGTTTGAGGAGGTAGAGGCATTGATGGAGGGGCAGAGCTGAGCCTTCTGTCTTTTACATTGGGCCCCAAATCTCCTGCCCCTTTCCTTCTCTTTTTTTTTAAAGTTAAAAACAACAACAACTTACAGGGTGGCTGGGCGCTCTGCAAAGTATGGTGCTGGTGAGATCCCAGCCACACATTATTTTAAGATTTCCCAAAGGCTTTTAAAAATATAAATTAGCATACATACAATTGCTGTACCTTGGCACCATAGCCCTGTGCCCTGAGTCCTTTAAATACCTAGCCACACCCAAGTGCGGGTGCCAATTCAGAGTGATGGAGCAGAACGCAGGGGAAGAGTTAAACATACAATCCTTTTGCTGCTACTTCTTTTCCAGTGTCTGGATTTTGGGAAGTCAGCATCTGTGGGGCAGATGTTTGTTGCAGCTGCCGCCTAGACTCAATTGTGGAGAAAGCCAGTTTTAAATTTTTCTCTAACTCTCAGACATCCCTTTGCTGGTGGATGTTTCTAAAAGAACACATTGATTGTTACAGCTCTCCTTAAGATTTTCATTTTTTTAAAAAAAGAAAGCAAAATAAATAAAACAAAGGCACAGTGTCATTGCTTCCTTGTTCACCTCCTAGTTACTCAGCAACCAACGATTCAAATGCAACACTATAGTTCTTAGGTGTGGAAGGCCACAAGGCTCTTGCCAACAGAAATCATCGAGGCTTGAGATAAGCCCACTTTTCTTGACACACTGAGGGCTGGACGGGTTATGTCCCAGATGGGGGTTGACTCAGTTGGGAAATGCCTTGAGCTGAGCGTATGCTGTGCCTGCTTCCTCAGTCAAGCTGGTTGCTATTGCTAGCATAGCTGTAACTACACCAGAGCTCAAGTGTACACTTATTTATAACACTGACAGAGAGAAGAACTTTCTTGAGGATGTGATGACACCTCCTTATAGATAATGTGCCAGCTAAATGGCTTAGCACTTAACCCTCTTCCTTCCCCCCCCCCAAAAAAATATTTTGACTGAAGAGATCTTAAGCACTTGAGACTTCTTTGACCAGCTGCCTCCCCCACACTTTCAATGTGGCAATTAGTCTTGGGAGAAACATCCCATTTGAAGAAATAGGACCTTTCTCCCCTAAGATTGATCATTGAGGCCGGCATTGAAGTTGAGAAGGTGAGGCTATGGGTTGGATGCAAATGTGTCCCACAGGGCCAAAGCTTACCCACCCATGAGCTAGATAAACAATTATTTAAGGAGCTACTAAATCTAACCACTCGTCCATGTAATCCAGAACAGTCTACTTTGTCTGGTAGCAGCTCAGGTAAGCGTTCTCTCCTAGCTCTGCTGCTTGGAAATAATCCTTCAACTATATCCCAATAAAGATACCAAAGACAAAACTGACAAATATATATATAAGACACTTTGCTATGAAGGGCTTACTAAGTTTTAAATATATTCCAGTCATTTCTATCCTGATTTGGTACACCAAAATGTACTCAAGGTGACTCCCAATAAAACAAATACATATTAGACAATGAAATAGGGATTAAATCAAGACAAATTGAATATACTTTTGTTATAAAGATGTGCTCACCCAGAATTGTTTTAATTGGCGTTTTGCACAAAATATCTCTTTGCAGCAGGAGTGCATTGAAAATCCTTTTGAATGGTTAGAGAAGCAACACTGGGGAGCAAAAGGTACCTCTTCCTGGAAGTATCCATGCTCCCAATTTTCTGCATTAACATCAAGTGGAATTGAACAAATAGATACCACCAATGATTTTCTTCTAGAAAAAAGGTGCCGGTACTGTGTACCCTTGAGTACCCCGAGAAAAAAGGCACTGGGTACCACAATGAGCCCAATACATTGCCTGTATGGGGCTTTTTACCATAACCATATAGGATTAGTAAAAGAACATGATCCCTCCTAAAACATTCTGAGTAGCTGTACCCATAGTGTTACTACAATGGCAAAGGGATGCATTCTTCAAAATTTAGCAGTGGAATGTATGATTAGCTCCAATGTATGATTAGCATGAATTTTTGGAAGTCCACACTAGTGTTGCTGGAAAATACAGAAAAGTGTTTTTTATAGTAGCTCTATGTGCCCAATTTTTCAATAGAAACAGAATTAACCCACTCTTCATATGTGCCAGTACTAAGGCAGGAAGCACAAGCAAGTCATGCTTCCTCTTCCATGCTTCTCAAATTATGTGAGATGGTGAGAGCTTCATAACTTTCACCATAGGACAGATGCATAGATACAAGAGCATCTTATCCATCTCCCCATAATCCTACCTTCACCCTGGAAGCACAGGGTAGTATTCATTAAAGTCCTACTCAGAATAGAACTACTGAAATTAATGAACCTAAATTATTCCATTAATTTTGATAGATCTACTCTGAGAAGGATTAGTGTTGACTACCATTCATAGAAAGAGGGAATGCAATTTAGTTGCACGGCCAGTTTTACCACTTCCAAACAATCTGCATCACTGCTTGCCTGTACTTTGTAGTTTTCAGATAATGTTAGACTTGTGTCAACGTCTATAGGTGAGGGAGCTTCTGCTTGGGAGTAGAGATTTTACTCAAGGGAGCATAGTGTTCTTCTACAGAACATTGTTTTACTCATCAAACTTAATAAATGCTTGGCTGCATATGATGCTGAGAGACATCAGCTCTAAAGAAATAATGGCTTTAGGAAGCTGGTGGAGATTGTAAGAGAATGAATACGGTACCTTTGCCATTAATGTGCCAGAGAAATCACTCTAGGTTAAAATGCTGAAGGCAATCTGACTTCATTCTCCTTGCTGTGGACCACAAACACATGTGCTCTTGTCCTATGAGGACATAACAACACACTGGAGCGAAATCAACTGCCTCTAGCCTATCGTTTCTCACTACAAGTGAATGAGATCTCCTGTTGTAACCTGACTTGACCATTTCTGCCAACTGTAGCCTAATCTAAACTGTACTTAGGTTGAGCGATAATCCGCACAATCTCATTATTGGGCTGTGTGATAGGCACACAAGAGTAATCTGGCACATTGCTCTTTTCAAGACAGGGTGGGGTTATCAAGAGGGCAATGCAATGTCATTAACAGCAGCTGAGCAGCAGGGGGAAAAGTAGTGTGCCTCAAAAATAAAACTCTCTTGTTGGCTGAAATGTACTGAAAGTCTGATGGCAGTTTGTAAATTAGCATTAGGCATCATAAAGCAGCACAGAGACTGAGAGAGATTAGCAGGTTGAGGCTGCAAATCCTAAACATACTTTCTAGACTGCTGGACACAGCCAACCACACATTGGCAATGTTTGTGGGGAGCTTTGCAAGATTGGGCACTGGAAGCATACAATAACATGAAGCAGAGAACCCAGTCAGAATGAGACATAGTGTCAGGAAATTCCTCCTTGCAATTTAGGATTCTCATTTGACGTTAAGTTCATGTACTTTCAGCTTCTACCCTTTGCTAGAGACAGCCTATATGGGCAATCCCTTGCTCTTGAAAATGATAATGTGGCTCAGGCTCCCTTAGTATGAGGTCTACATCTGGATGCATCACTGCCTCTTGGCCAAGATACAGTCAGCTGGCTCCATCCTGGCCCATGAACTTAACCTTGCTCGTACTTGATTGATGCTCCGGTTTTATGCAAAAAGTCACTTTGAATATTTAATTTCAAAAATTTCTTGAACTGGCATCTATTCATTCACTATCACCATCACTGTTGGCTTTATCTTATTATTATGTGGCATTATTTCTCTCTCTCTCTCTCTCTCTCTCTCTCTCTCTCTCTCTCTCTCTCTCTCTCTTTCTGCAAGTTATACACAAAGGTGCTCAAAAGAGGGTGTATCTACAGACTATACAAGGAAGCAAAAAATCAAACAAAGGAGAGGCATTCAAGACTACACCTAGGAAATAATACTTTTGTCAAGTCACTGACTTTTCCCATGATACATCTAATAACTTCAGACAAGAGCAGATGGACAGTACATATACCTTTGAGATTAACTGCTCTTGTAATAACAAGAACAATGAAGGGAGATTCCATGCCTATAGCTTTCATTCTCCACTTGCACATGTTATTTTCATGATTAGTGGCAAGTTGATGCAGAACACTCTTGGTGTAAAATTACATCCACAACCTTTCCAATTTGATGACTTTATAGCAAAGAATATTGGATACCCAGAGCTCAAATATCTTTCCATTTATGTTATCTGTTATCAACACCATGCATTGATCGAGGATGATTTTTTTCATTCCACAAATGTAACCAAACATTGCAACAGCATAGCAAGCTCCAAGATCAGAATGCATTACCATTCTAAATTATTCAGGTATCCCTAAAGCACCTAGCATTGTTAAAAGCATCCATGAAAACTATTATGAAAAACGCAAGAGTTGTCCGATGTGCAGCCTAAAAACAAGAGAAACCAAAGGGGAATTGTGATATCTCTCTTACCAGAAGCAACTTTCATATATCCATAATGAGTGACTGGACATCAGAAGCCTCCAGAATCAGTCATCTGATTTGTACTTTTAAAAAGAAAGAAAGCCTGTGGCCCAAATATTTATGCACTTTTGAATTCAATTAACAACTGACAGTGAAACTTGGAATTCAATTCTCATCACTATCCCAAAATAAATAAATGCCCAGGCCGCCTGCAACTTCAGAGCATAAAGCAGGGACACCCAGAGGGGCTATGACCTCACCCTTCCAACACAGGTCATCTATGACATCAGAGATGCTCATCCAAGAGTTCCGCTTCCGCCTGCAGGAATGGCTGACCCTTGTTCCATCCCTCCGACCTTCATGAGGAATTCGGCAGTTGCCAGGGGAGTTAACGGCAACCCCCCTACCTCTCTGGGGGTTACGGAGAGGGCCCGCGGGCCCGCGATGCCCCCAAACCCACCCCGACTGTTCAAGGGGTGGGGTGGGGCTTGGGCTGAGAGCACTCATGAAATGTCGGCACTCCCGGACGCTAATCTGCACGGTGGGATCTCCATGATTAAAGAAGATAATTAGGCTTAAATTCATGGACATGCTTCGGAAGGAGGGGCAGAAGCTCTGTTTACTGCCAAGGAATTTGTGCTGCTGAGGGTGAGAAGTCAAAGCTGTATTTTATCTGGAAGAAAGATTGATAGGGACGTTACGAGAAGGGAAGCGAGCTTTTTTATTTTTTTCATATACTCTACGAGTTACTTCATACCTTCCCGGACGTGATGTCCTTGTTTGTTTGGAACAAATGAGAGATAAATAATACCTGAGTGAGTAATGAACTCTATAATCTATTGTATTGAGCATATTTTTTGAAGTTGTAAAACTGCTGAAGAGATAAGCCCCCCTCTAACTGGATGGCCGTAGTCCCTGGAATGCGTTCGGTGGATTTATGGCTGTGACGCACTTTGAATTTGAACAGCGATCTGAAGCTAAGTTCAGCTACAGGGCAAGGAGAGCCACAAATTTATCAAGAGTATATGCATAATGTGACGGCTGTATCTTTTGCCTGGAAAAGCTGTAAATTTTACAAAGATCGTTGGTTTAAAAAAGTTTTAAGAAAGCGAAAGTGATCTAAGCTTTCTAAGATGGCGCTGCTCCGTGTTGAAAGACTGACGCAACAGGATACTCCAGACAGAAGATATATGGGGGGGCAGAACGATTAAAACTCACACAGGAGAAAAAATATATGTGAAATCTCGTTTGATACTTATTTCAGCAGCTGTGAAAAAATCGGATGAAAGAAGAAAACATTTTAGTGACTGGTGGGGAAAGATCAGGATTATTTTGGACTTTGAGTGAAGATTTGGACTTTAAAAAAAGACGGCAGGACGGTTGCGAGGAATCCCCAAATTTTTGAAGCATGGGAACTCCAGAAAATATTATATGATTTGGCATAATATTCGGTTTAATTGATATGTATTTGTATAATTTGAAATAACGAATGTGATATAATTGTGTTTTAATTGGAAAATTAATAAAAATAGATTATTTTTAAAAAAAACAGAGATGCTCATCCAAAGCAGGTTAACCATCAAGAGAGGTGCGGCAGCCAGAGGTCAAAGAGAGGAATGAAGAGTGAGGGGGACAGAAAATAAATAGGGAGTGCTGGACTTTTATGAGATGTGTCATCTGTGAGCATGTCTCTGAAACAACTCAAACTCAGATCTATCCTGTCACATATGTAAACAGTTTCATCTACTGTATTTATCACAATAGGTTCTAAAATGACAAGCGAAGGAATGGGGTCACATGAACCCCTCACATGTTGAAAGCATGTGTGAGGGGAGCCATGCCAGCTAGCATCACCCAAGCTATGCATCCAACATTCATGTGAAGATGATGTGTGCATGCAGGTTTCTCAATGCAAAAGGGAATATAGCCCCTTCACATGCCAAACATTTGGGTGAGGGTGTGTGGCTGGCAGTCACATCAGCCAGGGGGTGGAGGTACAGACTCATACAGCACAAAATCATGACCCTCTCAATCATGCTTACAATGTGTGAGGGATTCCCCTGAAGCCCCTATAATGTTATTCAATAGTCCATGAAGTGCAAAGCATTATCATGCAGTTTAGTTCAATAAAAAGTTACTCATGAATCTTAAGACTCAAAAGCCAAGGCCCCTTAAGTTTCCACTTCACACCCCAGTGCCTAGCGTACGTGCTTAATTCTTCTTTGACATAAAATGTCAGCCAAAGAAATTGACACCCAGGTTAGTAGGTGTTAGTAGGTGGCCAAGGGGGTGGTGTTCTCAGGCAGTAGTGTGGGGGGGGGAGCCCTGTTGTGCTACTGGAAGTTCCTGCATGGGTTTCCCAGTAGCAGGACCCATTAGGTGAATCTTTGTTTCCCAGAGACTTAAAATACCATGTGCAAGTTTTATTTAAAAAAATTGAGTCATGGGCCTATATCCCAAGTCTCTTAGAAATGCCATTGGTGGCACCTGAGTCTACAAAGCCTCACGATTATGTTAGAGGGACATGGGAGGGAGGTGTACCACTACAGCTCATGGGCTTTTATAGAGCACTGACTATTTTAAAGGCAGGCATCCCTTGCATATACCATGGTAGATCAGATTGCTGAGTTTGACATTTCTTTTCACACTGTGCATTTTGATTTCTTTGAAACTGACCAAGTTCTCCTGATCCAGCATCACATCTCCAGAGAAAGACTCCCATTTCTGCAAGTTCTGTGAAAACAGGACAATCTATTTCTCCAGACCTACTCTTCCATCTTTCATAAATCTACAGACATAGCCTGCAACTTCTGGCTCTTACACTCCTTTAGCTCTTTGCATTCCACCTGGTCATTACAGTAACTCTGTAATGAAGATCTATTGCTAAAATTTGCTTTATTCCTCTTCCCTCACAATTCCTTTCCTTTTTGCATTGTATGTTTTAGGCTCTACGTTTGAGAGCAGGGACTGTCTGATTTTTATACCATTCTGCAAAGCCTGAACGGTGGAGTAAAAATACTTCAGATAAATAAGAGTAGTAAACATAGGAGCACATTCTGTCCTAGTCCCTAGCCTCGAGAGCCTGCAAGCACTGGGCTCTGAATAATACCCAAACTGCACATACCCAAACTGATCCTTCGTCAATTTGTCACCGCATGCCCGCTGCAGCAAGGAATGATCAGAGCTCCAATTGATCAGAGGTTGTGTAAATAAATCATTGGATAAGAGTAATTCACACCAAGAAATTTGGGTCAGTATCTGGTTGATGAGTTTATAGTAATCCCTCTTGTGCAACTTTGCACCATCAGACTAAGGAGTCCTCATTTGCTTTTAATTCTCTTGCACTGTACAGTACCTTCACTCCTTATATGTACAGACTTGCATTGCAGAAGTCTGCAGTTGGCTGCGTCTATGTATAGCAAGCAGCAGCAGCAGCTCTCTGAACATTTATTACCTTTGTGTACATTCCATTTAGCCTGATGACAACACTGTGAGAAAATGTTGAGGATGCAGCTGTTTTATTCTGCCCAAAGAATGAGGGGTCATATTGTTTTCCCTTCTGCAAAACCATTTTGAGTAACTACAGATCTTTTTTCCAGAAGAGTAAAAATAATAATATATATATACCCTCACTGTCATAACGTGAACATTATTCTGAATGCATTCATTTTATGGAGCCAATACTTTGATGGCTATCCTATTATTTTCTAACAAAATCACTTGCTGGTGTATCAGCCAAAGCCTTCCAATTTAGGTGGGGTGAGGTGGAATTTAAAATGGATATTATGCAGACTTCTTCCCCTTCTCCACCAATGCATAGCACACACAATATTATTAAGGCACATAGCACTTATTGAACCAAGCACTACTAATCCTGTGAAGCAACTCTAACAAGTGATGTGTATTCTGCATTAAGAGAGAGATTTCTGCATCAAGATAAAGCAAACTGCAAGCCCGGAGTACAATTCTGTAATATGCATTCATTGCATAAACAAAAGCACTCATTGTAGCTGCCTTTGTGGCATAAACAGTCTATTTTTATTTCTTCACAGAAGTCAGTCCTACTAGATTGAATGGACTGATTCACACAAACCATAAGTTTAACCACAGTCTATCAAACAAACTGTAGCTTGTTCGTCCCAAGTTTGCTTTGTTTTCCAGCAGAGGAGGGCAACCAATATTATCAAGGGTCTAGAAACCAATCCATATGAGGACAGTTTGAGGGAATTAGGTATGTTTAGCCTGGAAAAGAGGAGACAGAGCTATATGATAGTCATCTTCAAATATCTAAAGAACTTTCATACTGAGGATGGAGCAAGCTGTTTTCCTCCTGCTCAACAGGGTAGGACTTGAACCAATGGATTCAAATTCCATGAAAGGAGATTCCAACTAAACACCAGAACTTTTTAAGAGTTGTTCAATAGTGGGATGGATTCCCACAAGAGGTGGTGGACTCTCCTTCCTTGGGCGTTTTGAAGCAGAGGTTGGATGGCCACCTGTGATATATGAGCTAGTTGAGATTCCGACATTGCAGGAGATTGAACTAGATGACCCTTGGGTACCTTCCAACTCTACAATTCTATGAATCTTTTGCCTTGTGCCTTTGTAGTTTGGTGTCTGGAGCAGGATGGCCAAATAAACTAGGATTAAGGAAGGGTGCTGGGTTCACATGTATCACCAAGTCATAATTAAAATAAACCCAAGGTTTGTAAGCCAACAACACACTGTAGCTTCAAATTGTTTTCTTTACTGTCAACAAACCACATAGTTTGGCAGGGTTTACACAGACAATGCTAAACCATGGGAGGAATTCAACAAAGTGCTAAGGAGATTGCTCTATCAGCATGAGCATTTCTGCTTGGCTGGTGGAACAATCTGCTCTCTTCTCATGGCATTATATAAATTATATTTATTCTAGTGGTTCAATAGGAGTCTCTTTCTTGCCCAAGTTGACAAGCCTGTCAGTGAATGCACTTGAGAGATGTTCCCTTTCCATCCACTGCCAAGAATGGGAGAAATAAATCCATCTCTGCCTCCAGTGAAAAAAGTCAAGGATGGCTCAGGAGAAAGATCAAAGCTGAACAGAATGATGTGTCCCTACTTCTTCAGGTTCACTACCTGAAGGAGAGCCTTACCAATCAAAGATAAGATAAAGAACTGCAATGCAACAAAGGAACTCTATCCCCCATGGGATGGAGGGCCCTTCCGATATCTTATTTCTTTCTCCTCCCCCCCCCCAAGAAAATATCTGTTTCCAAACACAGGTGCTCTATTTCCCATTTCTACCCAGGAATGCATGTTTGAAAGTACCCTTAAGCATAAAATGAATGCATTTCCTCCAGAGAGGTTACATTGGCTACTTATTGGTAGACTGACTTCATGAAGATTAACTGCTTCTGCACAAAATCTCTTGAGCATATCATCTTGTATTTCGCAGCTGTGAAGGCGGGCTTTTTACAGCCTGTAACTTCAGCTCCAAACTATGCAACTATCTAATTGGGTAACCTACTGTACAGAAGCACAGGCTTGGATTCAAAGAAAATCAGTGTTAAGTGATTTGTGCTGGGTTTTCATTTCCAGTCCAGTCTGGGTTTCTGTGAGTTATATTTGAAGACTGACAGCAGAAGAATGCTATGGCAAGATTCTAAGATGTCCAGTTCCATGACACTAATGACTAGAGCTCACGTTCAACAACCACAGGGTGAAATCATAGCACGTTTTCTTTAATGTACAACACTTTCTTTAATGGGTCAAAGAGGACAACACAAACTCACTCAAGAGTACCACAGATGTTGATGGCCGTAATATGATGGAGGAAGAAGGGTGGCCTATTACATGTGAACTCAAATGAGTGGAGATGTGAAGATCTAGAAACAAGTTCCAAGACACATACATCAACCCAAGAGTTTAAACATGAAGATTACCTTCTGTAGATGTTTGTATCTATCTACACTCATGTGCACAAACAATTATAGTACACTATATATGGCAGTGCTTGCATGATCTATTAGCTTCAGGGATACTTACAAGCAATAGTCACAACACTGAGGGATACCAGTAGCTATAAAATGTGTTCATGGGAGTAAACGGGACACCTTGATGCATGTGTCATAAGTGACTGATAACCTCTCTGACCCATCACTCATGTGGCATAGTAAATTCATTAAAAAGGCATGGTGCTAGGGACAAAACTAGCTAAAATTTTACTCCTATTCATTTGTTGCTTCATCTACGGACCATCTGAACCAGTGGTTCCCAGCCTTTTTGGTATGTTGCCCCAGAACCCCAAATTTACTGGAATTTGTGGAAATATTTATAGTACCTACGAGGTTATTCAGTTTTGTTTTTGGGAATGTAAACACCAAACGTCTGATTGTAGGTTATTTCTTCATAAGCTACAAAAAATTTATTGCGAATACATAGCTACATAAGCAGTGTTAGATAAAATGGAAGTATGAGGATTTTAAATCGTTTTATTGATGTTAAGTCCATTTTGGCAAGAATCAGGATGTCAGAGCCTGCATTTTGCCAATGAGTAGGTCAGTGCAGGGTTTGCTGGTTGTCAGACGTAGCTTCAGATCATTACTGATACGTAGCCCGCTACTGTATTTCATCTTCAGAGCAATCACTGCTGAAAAGCTTGTCTTACAAAGTTATGTACTACCAAATGGCAGCATCGCAGGCATCACTTAATCCGTAAGCTCAGGATACTCAGTGGTAACTGAGCAATTTTGGTAACATGAAGCCAAAAATCTGATAAACTCACTTCTGAGAATTTATCTTTGAGGGTCCTATCATATGACAGTTCAATGAGTTGTTCTTTTTGCACAAGCAACTGTGTGACATCAGCTGCAAATGGGTTTCACACCCACTCAGAATTCTGTTTCTTCAGCACAAAAGTACTGGACAAATTTTGACAAAGCAAACTTCATTTCACCATCAGCTAAATGATTAATTAATCCGAGCAGATGATCAAGCAACACTTCACCATAAGGTGCTCAGATAGGCAGGTGTTTTGAATGACTATTTGCTGAAAGCAGCACCTATGCATGAGGCAAGCTGTAATGGTCACTACTACAGATCTGCCACCAGCTGCCCAGAGAGTTGTTCCCAAGTGTTATTTGTAAGACTTGAGCCTTTCCGACATTCAGTTATGTCAACACAACACAACAAAACGGTGTAAGAGATATCATCATACCTGTTAAGAACCAAAAGCAATAATTATTTTGGGTTTACTTCTAAAGCCCACAAGCCATTTGCACAGGATTTAACTCCAGGTCATGACACATGTTGGGAAATCAGATTTAGACTACAGTACAGGGTATTTCTTACAAAGTAGTGGATGTTGGTTCCTTTTGATGGATTTTGATTTCACTATCTAACTGCAAAATAGTAAGAGCAAATTGTTTTGGTTTTAACTTTTTTCTTTGGAAGTACACACAGCCTTTAGCAAAAGAAAACTACTTTCAAAAAGAATACATTAATTACAGTTTTAGGAAATATTTTTCATTTTCACTTTATAAAGTTAAGAACTGGACATTTCCAAAGTGTTCCTCCACACAGAGATAAATCTATCATGCAGGTCAACATTCACTGCATTGCTCACCTTGTTAAAGAAGCAACAACTTTCAAAACTAACTCAAGTATTCTAGACAGATTTTAACATACTGGAAACCTTGCATGGCATCCAGTGTAGCACTAACTCCCTCAGTTCCATCAGCACAAGGATTTCTGCTTGCACAATGTAACTCCCACCCTCTCCTTCTCCTGTGTGCCCCTTAAATCTGTTCTGGAAGCATTTTGGGGAGGGTGTGGTTTACGTACATGGAGGGGGTGGAATTCCATTGTGCAAGTGAAAATCCTTGAAATTATGGAGATGGATACTGCCCCTTGAGCAGTATTGCATGGAAATGGATGCAGGATGGTAAAGCATGGCACAACAGATAAGAAGTGGGAACATTAAATTGTAGTTTTAGCAGTGCATACCGTATTTACTAATGAACCTCTTACATAGTTCTAATATTAATAGATGTCTTAGCAGTAAAAATGATTACATCCAAATATCTGCAAACATCATTTTCCAAGAGCATTTGACTATTCCAGTGATTTAAGATACTTCTCATTTTATAACGGAGGTTGAAAGAGACAGTACACAATATTGGCTAGCATCAGTGGAATCTTGTACTAACCTAGGCAAGTGTTCTCACTTACGGTAATTGCATTACATGGCGGGAATAAATCTTTCCAATGTTATTAACACTCTCAGGCTAGAGTTCTTTTATAGGGCTGAAATTTGTGGAAGAAGTCAGACCATACATTAAAAAGTATTTTAAATCAGTTATCCCATTTGAAAAGGTACTGTAGTTAATTGCCTATATGTTGTTGTTGCTGCTGCTGCTTTAATTCAGGAATACAGCTCTATCCAACATAGCACATATATTAGTACAGGCAGCCCCCCGTTTGTGTTTAATTGAAACCCATTGGAAAAGCCTGCAAACAACCCTCAGCGCCCTTTTAGTGACATTTCAGTAATGTCTATAGGACGTGTCTGGGTCACTTCCGGGTTCGGTGTGATGCACATATACACGATCACATGCATATTGGATACACGTAAATGGAGGGCTGCCGGCAGAGAGAAATTTGTTTTTATTAACAATCTGGAACGTATTCTTAGTCATAGAATCATGTGTTGGTAGAGGCCTTGTAGCCTACTGAATCCCTTCTCCTGCTTGATTTAGGAAATCACTAATTACAGATTTAAAAACTAAATCGAATGTTTGCAAAGTGATTGATCTCCTTTACCAATGGGGCTGGTAGGAGGCCAAACAAGTCTAGAACAAAATTAACAAAAAAACCACACAACTTTTTTAGGGAAAGCATGCACTTTATGCTTGACACAGTGTAACTATAATAACTAAGTAGTGCAAATTGTTCGATATATTTAAGCTCTTAGTTTTTACAATGCTATTACTCTATTCTAGAGAAGTGAACTTTTCAGCTGATCTCTCAGTACAAAGGTCTGGGTGCGCACTCAGCTTTTTGCTTGTCCTCCTGGGATTAGTAGAGATGTTGCTGAGATCATCATACATGAGCCATTTCAGTCAAAAAGGGGGAGGGGACAGGGTGTTAGTTTAAAAAGACCCACAGTTTAATTTAAAGACTTTCTGAAGACTATTCCAGGGGGGGGGGAGTTGTTTACAATTACTAAGCCTAAAGGGTAATAAAAAGGCTTTATTGATAATTGATTCCAGTTCCTGAAGTTGCCTCTGTTTCACTCCTGGTAATTTTAAAGCACAGGTGAATTAGGATCACTGAAATACGAACAAAATATTCACTGCCATTGTAGATAAAGCTACACGAAATTTAAACAGCTTCTAGATACCTTTGAGAGAAGTTTAAGTCTGCCTGTCTTCACAGAAAGGATGGCAAAAGAAAAATGATAGTTAGATGACTGTTACTCTGAGCTCTGGCATGCAACTGAACCATATGCCAAAGAAAAGTGTCTAATAGAAGACTGCTCTTCTTCTCTGGCTGTTGTTTCCTTACCTGCAATATTAATGACCTATTTGCTTATTTCAACTAAATTATTGCAGTCTTTTTTTCCCTCCACTCATAATCTCTGCTGCCAAGGACTGAGATACTACAGTAGCCTTTTACCTATAAACCATCTTGAGGACTTATTGGCATCGTGACCATTGCTACTGTTGTATTTGCAGGTTTAAAAATTCCATTTCAAATAAGAATCCCATGTGGATATATGGATCATAGTACAGCCCAGTTGACTTATACATAGGGTTTTTAATTTGAATCAGGGCAGGTTGTGTATAGGTGCAGCATGGCTTTCAGGTACTGAATGCAAATTCTTAAAAATCTGAGCCCAAGTGGGGAAGGAGTATTCTGAGAGCGTACAAATAACTCCAATAATAAGAATAATTCAAATGCAATTTGGAATATACATTACAGATAAAGACAATCTTAATTTAAAAGTAGATAATGTATTTGGAGAATAGAAAAAATGCTGTTATTGTATCCTGTGTGTAATATTTGTTATAATGCATATTGGCCTGTTGGTGACTGGCTCTTTTCCTATCAAGTATTAACAACCTCACAGAATGGGTCAACAAATGATAAAATGCAGAAACAGGACTGGTTCCAACACTATTGGTGCACAAGTGAAATAGGTATCCCTTCCTCCCCTCCGCTTGTAGCCTCCCCAAACGAGTTCTGAAAGTTTCCCCAATTCCACAGAAAAGATTTTCGGTGGATGGCTCTAGGGTGGAGAAAGGTAAGCCTGGTCATACAATGCTGGATTCCACCCTGAGCGAAAATACTCATTGACTTAACTGATTGATCAACATCTGACACAAGTTCACACTAACAACACCTTTGGCTGGGAGACTTTTTTCAGTCAGAGTAAATCTGTTAAACTTGTACTGCTTGTAAAATGTGCCTCAGGTATATGTAAAACTGCTGTGAAACTTAACAAGTGTGTGACTGCCAAATAATGTAAGTTTGGAGGTTTAAACTCAGAAGCAAACTTCTCTCTATCTTAACCATTAATACACATCTTCCACCTTTTATTTTCCAGTAATCAGACACTGCTACATCTCATTACATTTTACTGTACAAAACTTCTGAACCCTCAATCAGATTATGCAAATCGCTCAAGGGCAGGAACCCACTTCCACAATGAACTTTTAATTACTGGCATTTTAACCTTGCCCCAACCTCTTGGAAACTGCACTTGCTTTAAAACAGTTTGTCCTTGAACTAATTCACTAAAATTAAGAGCAGCTTACTTTGAAAGAACAGAGTGTCGTGACACCTGAAAGATTTTTATGGCAAAAGTTTTCATGGACTAGACTGCACTTCATTCAGATGAGGTGGACTGCAATCCACGAAACCATATGCCACAATAAATTAGGTGTAGTCTTTACGTTACCATGAGACTCTTGTTGTTTTTGCTGCAAGACACTAACAGAACCACCCTTCGGGGAAATAATGACACTAAAAGGCAAGGAGACATTTCTACCTCCACAAACAAATGCTAAATTATAAAGATTAGTTCAGTCAATTTTGCATGATGGATGGATGAGGGAAAGGAACCAAGCACATTATACCTAGAGTCCCAAGACCTGTATCTTCGTAGCCTTAGGACAGCACCCACTCTTCTTAGGAGTGTTTTATTGCCACAGACTGCAAGCAAATTTAAGAAGGGCTCCTGGCAAAGAAAAAAACACCAAAGTCTGGCACTCAGTACATTGAAATTACTACAACATCAGCAACCAATAGATATTAAAATATTGTGCTTTTTGACCATCATTCTTTGATGTATTCACTTGTGGCTAATTAAATGCATAGTTTATTTATTATTGAAGTGGTTTGCAGCAAACTGTCTGCTAAGTGAGACTGTCCGCATGAGCAGTGGTTTTTGAGTTTTATTACAACAGTGCTATAAAATCCATCTGTTACACAGTGCGTAACTTCACTGAACAAAACAAATGTGCTGACCTATCAAAAGTGATGTAACAAGCACCACATTCTAGCTGAAACAACTTGATAAAACAATCATAGCCCTTAAAATGCTTATGTTTTGATTCGGGGGGGGGGGTGTTTATACAAGATTTAGTGTTCAATAAAAATCCATTTCTTTTCTCTCTTTTTTTTCAAGACCTCTGCGCATTCTGTTATCTTTTTATATTTCGAGGATATAATTAAAAACACAGCATATGTACTCTGGGAATATGTAATTCTCTATTAGCTGACCAATTTTGGTAGCACAGTGCATAGAGGTATATTGGCATTTGAGTCAGACATTAGATTAGCTCGTAGTTTGTTGGCTACCCCAACAACTGGGGGTAATCTGGAACCTATCCCTGGGAAAGAGCTTGTATAATGAGCAATCCGTTTGCCTGATGTTTTATCCATGCAGGGTGGCTTAGGTACTCGTTTACAAATCCAAGGATGTTTCAAAGCTTGGGTAGGAGTCATCCGTGCAGAAGGATCCCAATTAAGACATTCTTTCAGGAATTCTATAAACAGGGGGTCATCACAGCCTTTTAATGCTGTGACCCAGTCCTTGTTGCCTGGAGCACCACGCATTTTCCCCCTACGTGATCTGCTGCCATTAAGAGTCATTTTCCCATCTGCCTGTGTCGTTACAGTGCAGTAACGAGGATGGCCTTTTGAATTGATGAAGTTTTTGGCTCGCTTGGACTGGTCCAGCAGCTTCTGTGGGGGCATTCCAAGGAGCTCCATCATACAAGCTAGCTGATCGCCTTCATCCTCCCCAGGAAAGAGAGGGTAACCAGTCAACAGTTCCACAAGAATACAGCCAAAACTCCACATATCTATGGGCATCCCATAACGGCTTCCCAAAATGACTTCTGGGGCTCTGTAGAATCGAGACTGTATGTAAGTGTAGACTCTTTGGTGCTCAAAACAGCTGGATCCAAAATCAATCACTTTGATTCCACTCCGCCCTTGTTGTTTTAGAAGAATATTTTCAGGTTTCAAGTCACAATGTATGATTTTGTTTTTATAAAGAGCCTCCAAACATTGCAGTATAGAGTGGGCAAACTTTCGTACCAGCTGCACACTGAAGCCTTGAAATTTGTTTCTTTTGATCAGCTCATAGAGATTCATACTCAGGAGTTCAAAGGTCATACATATGTGATTCCTAAAGGTAAAACTCTCCAGCATGTGAATAACATTCATGCCGCCAGTTTTATCCTGTTTTTTGAGATGCTCCAAGATCCGTATTTCTTCTGCTGCTTGCCGGTGAAACCTCTTTTCATTACGTACCATCTTTAAGGCCAAATGCTGGTGGTTTTTGTGGTCATAAACTTTAGCTACTTGGCCAAAACTGCCTTTTCCAATTATTTTTAGTACTTCATATCGGTAGGCAAGATGGTCGTGAGGCACGTGAATGTAGCTGCCTTGTTCATCATCATATCCACTATTGTTTGGACCTCCAATGACTCCTTGCCTTTTCTTTGCATTTGCACCTACAAAATAAATTTCAGGAAAGTTCAGTATTTCATGCTGCTCATAGACTGACAACTGCTGTTTGTATTGCTTCAGTGCTTGTTCTGGGGACTGACTTCCGGTTTTGTGTGCTTTTGTCAAGCTGCCACTATTTTTGTTGGTACTTATGCTATCAACGCTTTTGTCTTTTGCTGGAGTTGGAAAAGGCCTCTCAGAGCCATTTACTCCTGAAGACTGGAGAGTACTGCTTCTTCTGTTGCCAGAGTCTTCAAATAACTGCTCCACTTTGACTTGGCTCCCTGTCAGAGGATGGTCCTTCATTGTGATTGGGTTAGTAGTTACCTGTTAGGATGAAACAAAGAAAATCTTTAGTTTCAGTTCTCATTTTAACAATGGGGAAGCAAAGAAGCAATGAGATAAGCTTTTCAGATGGCGCATGTACAAATATACGAATTCTGTTCTAGTTCAGAAGCAACCAATCGCAATAGCATGCACAAGAGCAGCTATGCAACACCTACCCGACATATGGGCAGGTGCTGAAAGTTTGGCATTAAACCAGGGGTCGCCAATGTGTTTCTCATGGGCACACAAGTCTACAGAGCTTTTCCTGGTGTCTGCAGGGACCCACCCCCCACTTAAATTGGTATTGAAGCAGCATTCCATTGTAGTCAACATAATAAGCTGCAGTGAGGGCTCGGGGGTTCTGCTATGCGTGCAGTGCCCCTGACAGTTTCCCCAGTTTTTAATGTGCTCATAGGCCCAGGTTGGCAACCCCTGGCATAAGCCAAGTCATAGCTGAAGTATGCATATTTGCCATCTTAGAACCACAGGAAGCAAACTACAAGGATGAAAAAATACAAAACACCACAAATAGGCACACAGAGGGGATGCAAAGCAGAAGCAGGTTATGATAGAAGCTTTTTCAAAAGGCAAGTGGAATGGTGGCCAGGGCAACGGGTGAATTCCAATTTTGTTACCAAGGGCTCCATGCTACTCTCATATGTCTATCCACAGTTCTAATCCACTATTTGAAGCTGTGTACCAAGGCAGAACTGAACACATTTTGCATCTGTCCAAGGAAGGAACTTTTGCTATCCTGTGCCAATAAGGGACTAAATATTTTCCCCAGTGAAAAGAGCAAACTGAAATTGGTAAGAAAACATAATAAAGGAGTTTCTCATTTTTACAAGATTTCAGTGTAATATACGAAAGTAGACCTAAAATTCTATCCAAGGAGAGAGGCAACAGAAACATTTAAAGTTCATACTGCTTTTAGTTCTGCACTGCAAGGAAGTTACAAGATGCTGTGCTGTATTGTACAACTGTGGAAAGTGCAGAAACATCTGCTTTCCATTCTAGCCTTTAATCTCAAAATAAAGTTAGCCAATCCTTGAAACTGAAAATAGAACTTCCATTTCAGTAAAAAATATACACAAGTCTGAAGATAACTGGTGAGTGATGCTATCCATTTCCTGTATAGCAAGTTACTGTCTATCATCCCAACATAGCAGCAAAATAACAACTCATGGAAAATAACTTGCATATCTTTCCGCTGAAATGCCAATACACAGTTTATCCCATTGGCTCAGAAAAAGAAGTTTTAAGAGATAAAGCTCTCTGTTCTTCCTGATTACTACTTAACTGCTATATCTGCCTGGAAAATGTAGACAGTACATTTTGAAGCACACACCTTTCCAGGAACTCATAGAAAATATGATCCAGAGAATTAGCATTTTAGTAACACATTCTTCGCTGGGCTTATGGCTGAACTGCAGAGAAAGAATGACAGACAGTGTAAAATTCTGAATAAGAAGGCCACTTGCAGCAAATAATTCAAAATGACACCAATTCTCTGTAACTCCGTAAGAAATCCAGAAATGTCTGCTTTCCAATCCACCGCTTGCCTGATGAATTCCAGATTCTTCTCTTCATTTACAGTAAAATTAAGGAGCCAATATAAGAAAAGCAAACTGGAATTGAACCTTAGTGAGCTGCAATTTTGTACAGCATACTATGTTTATCTGTAATTTAAAAGGTAACTCCTTGAAATAAAATGGTAAATAAGTATAGCATTTAAAAACTGATACTTGCTATGGATTAACACACCATAACAAAGAGGCACATGTCTGAAAAAGGCACTCTGCTATCACTTAAAGGTGAAGAGATTCAGATTCTTCCCTCTGACCAATAAATGAGGAAGATTCTTGGCCCCTTCTGCCCCAAGGATGGTGGGTAATGTGCCTAACCATAGTACTTGGAAGCTGGAAATGAATGAGTTCAGCTTTTGTGTTCTGTAAACCCAAGTTTCCAGCTTTCATGCTCCAAAATATAAAACTTGGCAAGTGTCAGAGAAGCATTGTTTTAATGGCTCAAAAAACCAAACAGGATTTGTAGAGAGAAATTTAATATAGAGTGACAACCACTTTTCCATAAACAGAAACATACTTACTTGGCATAGAAATGCCATCTCTCCCTACAAACCCAACCTCAGCACCTAACTTCCTTTCCATGATCAAAATCACATATTTTGCAAACATCAGAGGACTATGATCAAGTTAGTTTTCCACAACTATTTTCCCAAAGCATGTAAATGGACATACATGTTTGAGGTGAATTCCCTGCTACATCCTTCTTCGTATTGGCTATCTATATTGCCTAGGAAAGCCTCCTCCCTTCCAAAAGAAAGCAAACTCCCAGCCACTGACCACCTGATTCCATGACATAGCTCTTTCCCCATTCTCTTGCTCTGAAAGAAATGCATGGTATGATTAAGCCTCATACCTCCTAGGGCAGTATTTTGTTTCACAACACATTCTCTATTTTGACAGTGATCCTACAAGGAAATAAACTGAGGTCATGCTGATAAGAAGAAAGTTAGAAAACTATTTGGGTTTGGTTTGATTGGTTTTTAAGAACCAAGGACTAATGGTTAGTCTTTTGTACGAACACAGTGACAACGCACACACAGGCTTGCAACAAACTCCCACAGGAAGACATTAGCTTGAGAAAGCTCCATCTCTCATTTCTCTGCACTGCTCTGAGTATGGACCTGGGCCTCCCGACATCAAGCAACCATTTAATGTACTAGAATTGAAACAGCTATGCCACTCTTTGCCCAGTTCCCATTACTCAGTCATTTCCTGCTGGTGGGGAAAATGATAAAGGAAATAACAAAGAATTTCAACTTCTATAAAGTATTAAAAGTAAAGGTACCCCTGACCGTTAGGTCCAGTTGTGAACGACTCTGGGGTTGCGGCACTCATCTCGCTCTATAGGCTGAGAGAGCTGGCGTTTGTCTGCAGACAGCTTCCAGGTCATGTGACCAGCATGACTAAGCCGCTTCTGGCAAACCAGAGCAGCGCACAGAAATGCCGTTTACCTTCCCGCCAGAGCAGTACCTATTTATCTACTTGCACTTCATGCTTTCGAACTGCTAGATTGGCAGGAGCAGGGACCGAGCACAGGAGCTCACTCCGTCATGGGGATTTGAACCACCGACCTTCTGATCAGCAAGCCCGAGGCTCAGTGGTTTAGACCACAGCGCCACCCGCATCCCCTATAAAGTATTAATATCCTTTTAACATCCACCCATTTCTTAGCACAGTGCCCTACAGGTAACATTTCTCATCTCTCCTGAACAAGCTACAATAAAAAGCATGTCTGCTTCTGTTTTCAGAACTGTCAAAAAGGCATCCAAACATGATAGTGGAGCTCAAGGGCCCCTTAAAACACACGTTTTAAGACTGTAATTAGCAGCCAAATTAGCCCTCTGCTTAACTGCTATATCTCATCTACTGGAACACAATTATTATGCAAAGTAAGTTAACCAATAAAAATCCAGAAGACCTAGAAAAATACTTTTAATATATTACAAAATGAAGAACAGAAAAGTCTGTTTCAGGTTTCAGAAAAAGCCCAACGTTCTATTATGAAAAGCCTGAAAACAGACACACATATTACACGCACTGTGTACTCTGAATAAGGCTAGGCATTTTCCAAAACAAAATCTATTTTGACAAACTTGTCAAATATGAGACTACTGTACGCTGAAGAAAAGGGGCGCAGGGACTAAATGGGCCCCATCATACACTATCAACGAAAGAAAGTATCAAAATTTAACTATGATAACTTTTCAACAATACTTTGTTTAAGATTACTTGGGAAGTACAGTTGTACCTCTACTTACGTTCACCTTTGGGATACGTATGTGGCAAACCCGAAAGTATTTTTCTAGGTTTCACCGCGCGCGCATGCGCAGAAGCACTAAACCATGCCACGCGCATGCCTAGAAGTGGCACCTCCGGATACGCACACCTCGGGATCCGACCGGAGCTCCGGAACAGATTCCGTGCGCAACTGGAGGTACCACTGTACACAGACATTGTTAGTCTACGTCAGGGGTGGGGATCCTCCATTCTGTTGTCCCAATTAGGTGTGCCAGGCCATTTTGGGTAAGCCATATCCACCGATCCAGTGACAGTACAGCACTGTGTACAGTATTCCAAGTGCAGTTGCACCACAGATTTGTATAACAGCATTATGATACTCGCAGTTTTATCTTCAATTCATTTTCTAAGCATTCCTAACACATGTCGCTTTTTTCACAGCTGCTGCAAACTGGGTTGACATCTCATTGAGCTCTCCACTATGCCAATGTTTTGTTTCTGCTCAGTCACTTCAAGCTCTGACCCCATGAGCATGTATATGGTGTACATCACTTTACACTTTTTAAAACATTTAATTGCATTTGCCATTTTATTGCCTATTTACACAGTATTTTGGAGCTCTTCACAGTTCCTTATTGTTTTTACCACCTGGAATAATTTGGTATCATCAGCTTACTTGGCTCCATCCTAAATCTAAATCATTTATGAACCAATTAAAAAGCACAATACTGATCCTGGGGGTACTCTACTTGATACATCTTGCCATTGGAGAACTGTCCATTTATTCCTGCTCTCTGCTTCCTGTTTCTTAACCAGTTACTGATCCACAAGAGGGCCTCTTATCTTATTCCATGACTGCTAAGCTCGGTCAGGAGTCTTTGGTGAGGCACTTGCAGAACTACATACAACTGTACAGCGGTAGCTCTAGCTGCGGACACGATCCGTTCCGGGGTGCCGTTCACACCGTGAAAAGCCCACAACTAGAGCGGCGCTTCTGTGCAACCGCAGAGCATGATAGAGCGCTTCTACTCATGTGCGAAGCACGTAGAACGCTTCTGCACGTGGCAAAACCCGGAAGTTTTTGCCGCGTTCGCAAGCCGAAAAGACGCAACATGCGTCTTTTGCAATACGAGTTATGACTGTATCCCATAGTGTTAATTTATTCAAGATTAACTCTCGATAAGAGTTTGAATTCTTAGGGCAAAATACTCTTTCCCCCAGACCCCACAGGAGCTGTACTTAAAGTTCATTGACATTTCCCCTTAAATTCGAGTCCACAATTCTGCAAAATTAATGCTACTGTATTCTAATCATGTAAATATTTTGTGAACATTTCCATGCAGTAATCTTCCTTCACACCAATACATTTAAATAATATATTTTTTCAGCTTGCAAGATGTTTCAGTTATGCTATATTTTTAGCAGCCTTAAGCCATGACACATTGAAACAAAGTCATATGGTCTCAGATACACTTGTGACCACTTATATTGCTGTTGTATCAGTGTAACTTAAATGAGATCAATTCTTAAATCAAAAGTTGGAGACATGCAACAGCAGCATAAAAAATGTGTGTGTTCACCAGATATATGGTAAGCCTGCTTGAGCACTCCTTCTAGAGGGAAAAGATGGGTATATTATCCTATAACAAAATCACCCTTCTGACTCCCCAATACAAAATGGAAGAGAGAATGGGCAGGACAGCAGAAACAGTGTCATGGTTCACAGCATAGAGCTCCAGGATACAAAAGAAGTGGGCCCTACTAGGGGATGGCAGAAACATGGTCAGACTCACCTTTTGCATGTCTTACTGGTACCTGCAACAGGCATGTCAGATACAAAAGTGGGAGTAGGTAGAACTAGAACGTACATGGTACACTCCACTAAGCAGATGATAACCTAGCCACAGGAGGATGCATTGCATCAACCCTGTTCAGATTATACTAAATACTAACCATACTAACCAAGCCAGAATCATAACACATGCTTTAATGAGGCTTGCTTAGAGACAAACCATGGTTTGTTTTAAAACAGGATCCTTGGTTTGTACAAAACGCTAAGCCAAGATTCTTTACTGGCAAAAAACAAACTTGGTGTCAGGAGGAGGGAGAGTGCATGAGCTCAATGCTTTACTTGAGCTTGGAGAGGTTTGTGCATGTAGCACTAGAATATAGTTTAGTGTTCCATGTGACTGTGGTCATCGTGTCCTTCCTGAGCTACTAGCTGTGCATACCAGGGCAAAGAGGGTACATGAGGGAAAGGGTCCTATCACAGTGAGCATGCTTACATGATAAAGGTTCAATTCTCATATCTATATGGGGCTTGGAATGGTTCCATTCCAAGCCGGTGTGGTGTAGTGATTAAGAGCAGTAGACTTGTAATCTGGGAAACCAGGTTCGTGTCTCCGCTCCTCCACATGCAGCTGCTGGGTGACCTTGGGCTAGTCACACTTCTCTGAAGTCTCTCAGCCCCACCCACCTCACAGGGTGTCTGTTGTGGGGGAGGAGGGGAAAGGAGATTGTTAGCCACTTTGAGACTCCTTCGGGTAGTGATAAAGCGGGATAGCAAATCCAAACTCTTCTTCTACTCTTCTTCATATATAACCCTGAAGAGTCACTTAGACAATACTGAACTAGATGGTCTGAGTATGATGCAGCTTTCTATGAGCCCTAACCCAGCAGAATAGCACAAATTTCACAGGCAAGAGCTTCTAGGGTAAAACCAAGATGCAATCTTCCTCTGGAAAACAGTGCAGTGTCAGAGGAGTGTTGCATGAGTCAATTGCCTGGCTTTCAGATGACGTAGGTTGCCTTTTGTATCATTGGTCCCATCTAGTCAAACATCCCTCATGCTTGTTTGCCCAGGTCTGCTCATTATCTCCTCCACCTCCAAACTGCCTGCCTCATTCATCACGGTGGCGGTAACCAGGCTGCTTGTGAGAGCAGAGGAGACTGCCTTTTACCTGGAGGTAAAACGGCAAGTGGGTGGAAATGTTGCATCTCTTCAAACCTGATAGCAAAGAATTCCCCAAAGACCCTTTACATTTAAAGTCCCTTCCTGAGGCTAGCAGAAGACAGAACATACTCAGGGGGTGTGGAAATGATCCCAACCTGCTCACCTCCAGTAACAAATGGACAGCTGTAACAAAAGGCAAGCACTTTACTAAACACCATCCAAGACACGTGGATGGGGTTGCCAGACTTTTATGAAAGTTGTATAAGACAACAGGATAGCAGGTGCAGTTTACTCTGCAGTGCCATCTGTCACCACAGTGTGCAACTGTCCATAATGCAACTTATGCACTGGGAAAAGTGAAATTTGGCAACCCCACAGAGAAACAGCCAGAATCATACAGGTTACTGAGGCTGGTAATGCTGAAGGCTTCACTTGGTCTGCAATGCTGCTGGGAGTAAGAAGCTACAGCTTCTGTTCAAGGTCAGACTATGGAGCGACAAGGGAGGGGCACACAGACAGTAGAGAACAATGGTCAGCAGCTGCAGCACATAGTTCCTGAACCACAATGCTCACCTGGTGTTTTTGATCAAGTGTGTGTGAGAGAGTGCTGTCTCCCTTCACCCAACCCCCAATGGGGAGTGGATTGCGATCACCAAGACAATACTTACTGATCTCTTGTAGGCAGTTGCAGTGTTTAGTTCTGCTCCATGCCCCCAACTGCAAAAGGGATCGTGAGTGTTTGGCAAGCAATGGTTAGAGTGCAGTTCCTGCCATTCATCAACAGAGAGCTTACCTTCATGTGGGGGTTCATGGCCACTGGCCTCCCCCTCCCTTTCTGCATGTACTTACCTCTCCTGTGTGGGTGGCAATGCTACTAGCTGTGGAGGGAGGAAGAATGGTTAGCCAATACACAGTAGACAATACTGAAGTGGGGTGGGTGGGAGTGAGGGGGGCCACTATGAAGCATGGTACCCTTCCCATGCTTAATTGTGTGGTGTGTGTGCATCCCTAGGTATAGTAGCAGAATCAACATGCATCTTGCTGTTTGTGTGTGGAGACTAAAGACAGAGTACCGATAGGGGCTGCAAGAAGGTGTTAGCAACCTGCTCTTCCTAAAGGTGTGCTGATGAGGCTGTTTGTGTAAAGTGCCCTTTCTCCATAGCTCCCATTACTAAAGTTCTCCCTTGCATGCTCCAAATATTCCTAACAAAGCCCCATGCTGTCATTGGAGCTATAGTGCCTGTCAGGATTTATATGCTGCTGTAGGTGTGGTGTAATTGAGTGCAGTGTTATCTGCATCCTATGTCTGTGAAGCTCTGGCCAGAGCAGGAGGGTTATAGTGTGTTTCAACCCTCCACTGAGTTGAATGGGCTCACCATTTTTATGTCAGTGTAACTGACGTAGGGGCCAGGAGCAGAGTCTGAGAGAGTTTATGATTTAGATGGCTTCTTTCCACCATATCCTACACCACCTTTATTGGTCCCTGCATCTGCAGGATGTCACACCACAACAGAGGTAAAGCTGGTTATTTTGTGATATTATGCCAACATAACCCTGATGTTAGTACAATGTTGCCAGTACAGATCATTCATGCCAAATTCTATGGTGCTCCAGCTGGCGTAAGTGTGCTTAGACTGTGGTGTGTCAGAAGCCACTTTCCTATTGTTTGCCTTGGCTTAACTGGAAAGCAAAGAACTCCCATTCTCCCCTTTCATCCATCAACACATTTCACACCTGGTTAGAATTCCAAATCTTGTTGTTCATGTTTGGTAACCTGACTTCCCTGAGACAGCTGGGATGCAAAGAGTCCTGTCTCCAGTAGAATGGCCAGCTGGATAATAATCAGATGACTTTTGGCAGACTGACCCACATTACTATTTTAACTACAAGTTCCATTTCCAACCAGATGACTTCAGAGTAACCTGTCACCCTGCTTCCAACACTTCCTCTTGCAAGAGCTGGACTACATAGTTTACTTAGCCCATAGACTAGCTGTTAGCAGCCAAGAGAAATGAGTGACAACACATGTGGTGTGGTGTTCATATCAGCTTTTTGAACACTCCCAATATAGGTTAGCCTTGGAAGATTGCTTGTACAGTGGTGCCTCGCTTAACGAACGCCCTGCTTAACGAAATTTCCGCTTAACGAAATGATTTTTCGAGCGGAGGTTGCTTCGCTAGACGAATGCGTTTTCATCTAGCGAATCGCGGTTTCCCATAGGAATGCATTGAAATTCAATTAATGTGTTCCTATGGGCAAAAAACAATTCGAAAAAAATTCAATGCATTCCTATGGGACTCACTAGACGAATTTTTTCGTTATAAGAAAAGACCCGTGGAACGAATTAAATTCGTCTAGCGAGGCACCACTGTACTCTTAATATTGCGCTATTTACTTCTGAGTAACCATGCTCAGGACTGTCTGTAAGTACAATAGGACTAACTCCTTAGAGCACTAAGACTGCAGTATTAGAAGACAAGGGCATTTCCAGACAGTTTATTGTAGACTCAGTGCTGCTTGTGCACATAGGTTTCTCAAGTGTCCATACAAATTTCTCAGCATCAAAACTCCAGTCCATAGTACTACAATTAATCTGGATTTCCCTCACTGTGGAAAATCCAGTAAGCAAAAATTTCCCTATTATACATTAGTGGTCATCACTAGTATGGAAGCCAGTTGCATTTTTTTGTGTGGGTTGGGGGCAATTTGTCATGTGTATGATGTTTTAGTGGGTGGCCCCTTCTGTTTGCGCCTCACCTAATCACAACCTAGCCAGTTTTTGTTTCAGGCGGACCCTATAGCCAAACAAAAACATTTATTTCCACTGACTGCCACATGCTAAAGGCATGCACAGTTCAGGAATTATTCTCTGTAGACCTCCACCCAGTAACTTTGGTGGATTACTTCTGAGATTATAATTGCAATACACATATCAGACTTTTAAATTATTTTTAAAAAGTAACATGGCAGTTGTGCACAAGACCTCTAACACTCTTTGCACAAAAACTATACAAAGTCAGGAAAATGGCACTTTTATGTTAGAGCTGAGTACCATTTTTATTTTTAATGGAAACAGATATTGTCCCCCACAAAATAATACAAGCCTTCATTTTGCTCATTGTGAAACATGAGAACTAAAGCTAGTAACATTTGGTCTTACACTGTTGGGCACTTCCTGGAAGTTTTGTTTTTATTGCATGTGCGCATGGTACAGAAAAAAAACCTTGCACACATGCTCAGAATGGGAAAGTATTTGGAGGGTTGAGGGGAAAGGCAAACAAAAAACAAGCAAACAAAATCCCATAAAAAAACCCATGGTATGAACCTTTTCGTTAACTGAATACATTCAGGAATGTATACCTTAGGTAAAGTTTAAAGCAGATGCTGGTTGTATACGTTGGACTTTTTTATTTCCTCCCTAAACCTCATTGATAATACAAATAGCATTTAAGCTATTTAAATATTCTTCACTTTCACTTGGGTTAATAAGGCAAATGCCTTTATAGATTTAAATATAATCTTTAGTTATACTTTTTAAAGAAGCCACTACACAGAGAACTGTACTACAAAAAGCAAGAAATCCATGACTGAAAGGGTTTACAAGAAAACACAGCATAAATAATCTGAACAGGCACATGGATGTTTGATTTTTTTTTTTTAAAGGGCACAAGATTCAATGATGGCCTAGAAAAACAGTATTCCCTTTTATATGCATTCATAAATGATTTGAATATGTGTGTATGCACACACATACACACACTTGCCAAGACAGGGGGAAGGCAAAAAGTATTACTAGGTGTCACAAGCCGACAAACAACCGTTTATGACCGTCATAATCTGACCCAAAGCATTTGCTTTCACATCTCTATGTCACATTCTAATCCATTACTCCCCTCTGGCTTTTAGCCACAAGTTTCCAATAAGCAATCATGGCATGATAGAATGCTAAAAGTGTACATGCCAGTTTCTTCTCTCAGTGATCAGACTATGCAGGGAATCTTTGGTTTCACTCAGAATAGAATTCCCCTGTTGCTGGAAAGTATTTACACATCATCTTACAGTTAAGATCATTGCCACAGCTGGATATAATTGATGCAACCCAAATGAGCCCCTTCAGCCAGCTTCCAAAGAAATACAACTCTGATGAAAACATCTATCATGTCTATAAAAATAGAATTCAAGTGACAGGGAACAGTGGTGTCCCTTATTTAATGGGAGCATATGAAGAAATAAAAACAACACCCATAATACATAAACACAAAAGTACTATTTCAGCCCTATAAATGCCTAGTTGCATATAAAAGTTAAAGTATATTCAGATACACACAGGTGCAGTCCTAGTACTCCTGTGTCAAGTGCCAAGTATAAATGCAACAGACACAGCTCCCCAGATAACACAGCAGACTGCTGCACCTATAGTGTGATCTCTCTCACTTCTGACCAACAAAGAGAGCACAAACACAAGTATCAGTTCTACTATCCATGGCTTGCTTCTTCACTAATCAGATTTTACTTCTGTCTTATCCTAGAGAAAGTTGATTTATTTAACAGTTGAAAGAATAAAGTCACAGAAGAGCTGCTCTTGCAACTTTTACTCTGATGTAAGCTGGAAGAGAATGAATTCAATAATAGTATTTTGAGACCTCTAGGTGTAAGGTAGTATAGAAATTCAATAAATAATAAATAAATAGTTTATTTCTAACTTTATATATTGATGTTTCCCCTGAGGAATACAAATGGATGTCTAGAACAAGCTTGAAAATTTAGAAGACAGCTTTTAAACATATTTTTCGCCACTGCAGAAAGGACCAGAGAACCTCTAAAGTGCTAGGTATACTGTCTGCACAGAGACAGGCAGGCTTTTGGCACTTCTTAATTAGCTCTCTTGTCAAGAGATATTAAAGCTGCTCTCTGTTCCCTTACCTGGGCATGCCTGTTGTTGTCACCAGGCCCTCTCCCACATCATGAGCACATCCTGGGACTATGGTACAATAGGGGAGGGGGAAAGAGAAGCAGTAAGGCAGGCAGAGCAGCAGTGGGGCGACTACCCCCAGAAAACTGAGTTACAAGGCTGTACTTGTTAAGACAAGAATGAGTTACTGATTAATAAAACACACATACATTAGTATCATGAGTTGCACCTAGTTATTAAGTAACATTCTAGATCATGCTAAACAGCATATCCTAGGGCCTGGAAGTCAGTAAGAACAAAATGCTTTATTACGACCTTCCTCATGGATACAGCTGTATTAATGTTTCGCAACATTGGAGACAGAATCTAGGATTCCTGAAATTACTTACATTAGGTCTCCCCAGTGATGGAAGTCCAGAAGGGGTGCATTCTTCATTTGTAGGATCTGCATATCTAATCTGATCTATTCTCATGTAGGAATCGTACAAGCCATCTCCAAACCTGGCTGGAAATAACAAGATGGTCAGTAAAAACTAACATCAATTCATACAAACGTTATTTATAATTTATTTTTCAGTAAGCCATTTAAATTTGCACAGGATGAAGAAACGAAAGAAAAAAGCAGCAACTATAACACAGCTAAAAACCGATTTATTAAAGCTAGATCAGATATTGGAAACTCAACATGTTTTAGGACTCCATAGCTCATTGTCCCCAGCCAGCATAGCCAAGTCAGAGATTATGGGAATTGTTGTCCAGCAACATCTGAAGGGCCACAGGTTCCATATCACTAGGCTAAATGTTCACTTAGCTTTAGGATTTGTTTATGGGGCAAACTCTCAAACCAGGTCCATTTATCACAAATATCAAGAAAATCTTAAAATCTTTTAGCTAGGAATGTGTTTTAAAGAAAATTATCTGAGAGGAGCACACAATTCTGTAACATCTTTATTTAAAGGTTGCAAAATAAGCCAATAAATAGTAAATAAAATTCCTTCTAAATTAAGTAAAAGTGGAAATGTGTTGCACAGCACTTATGAATCAATGTCTGCTTAATGTGACGGAGAATAATTGTTCCAGAAAAAGAAATTACTACACAATCAATACGTGTATTGGGTCACAAACACAGTTGTCTACAAATATTATATTGCTATGTACGGTAACTGTAAAAACACCACCTTCAACATTACACTAAGGCTGAAATCGGTAGTGCTTGCTTCCAAGCAAACATGCAAAAGAATGAGCTGTAAATACTGTATTATCTTAATTTTCTACATTTTTGTTTTAAACTGATCTCCAATTAGAAGTTATATTCCAACCAATTATCCTTGGCCTATGCAAATTATTATATTTTCACTTGAATGCTGCATTTATTGTCGACCCCCCCCCCCACATAAATGCCACAGACCAGAGTTTGATACTGACATATATGCATAGCTATAAAACAGTATTCTATTCCTGAAGATGCTGTTTTAACAAATGTGTTCTATAGAAACAGTGAAACAGAAAAATCAATGGTGTGAAGGAAAAGAAAAATACCTAGTAGGTTCCTCACCCTGCCTTACTTGATCACTAAAGAAATTGCCTTTCTTTTAAAGCTTGGATTGCAAAACTAACAAACAAAATAGTTACATGGGGAGTACTGCTGATCTGAACAAAGGAATGCTCCTTGTCCTAATTGAAAACAGTTAACAAGAAGTCAACCAAGTTGCCAATGGAAAAATGTCAAAATAAAAATTCTTCCTTATGCAGAATTTGGCAGTGACTTGAAGGAATCTGGCCTGCTTCTAAGTCTCTTAAAGTCATAGAGTATTTTGGATATGCGTTTACACACAAAGTGCCCTGAAACATGAGACCATTTCAGATCCATACTGATCAACCTTTCCCTGGCGTTAAACTTGCCCAGACTGAACAAAGCAATTGTTACAGAACCTTAGAAAGAAAGAAAAGGCTGAAATCGACGTCGTTTCCTATGGTGAAGCATAAGGCAGCCCCATCAATCCTCCCAACTAAGGCCAGCTTGTCCTTTAAAATCAGACGCAGGCTGCTTTGTCCCGACTGGCATTTTAAACCTCTCGTGCGATGGGGAGTTTCCCCCTGGTCTCCTGGGGAACCGGTCCCGACACGCTTCCCGAGGCTTCATCCGCATTTTTCTCTCTCTCTCGACTCCATCCTCCACCACCACCTAGGGCCGAATCCAGTGCTAGTCCTACTCAAGAACAGACCCATTGAAAACAAGGAACATGGCTAACCCAGGCTCATTATTTCCGGTAGGTCTACCCTTGAGTAAAACTTAGTTGGATGCAATCCACAAGCTCCGATTGCAATCGTGTGCATGTTTACTTTGCGGCCAATCCCGCAACAAGGCTTAACCCACAACAGGACCGGGCTTTTAGCATTTTTGCCGACGGTGCCGTGTTCGTCGCGACCCCTGCAAAAAAAAAAAAAACCACCCGGCCGGCCCTTAGCTTCAAAACAAGCTTGCCGCAACCTCATGTCTGCCTCTTTCTCTCCCACCATCCCGCTCTCTGGTGCTAGATTCCCCCCGCCATCCTCCTCCACAATATGCCCCCCCCGGCTGCATTATACTGCGGATCCAGATCACCTAAAACGGATGAGTTATCATTTTAAACTCCTCGCAATCGATCTAACGGAAGGGCACAGGGTGGAAAAAGCAGCAACAAAGAAGTGGATTTCACACACTCGCACGCACACACAGGGCAGGACGCGAGATCGCTTGGAAGACTCTTTTCCTTCGTAAAACAACCCAACAGCCTCCCCTCCCAATGTAGGCGATCGGGGGGCCCCACCTCAAAATCCCCGTTGCACAAAACGAAGGTGGACGAGGCAGGCGCAACGTGGCCTCTCTCCGAGGAAGCGGGGCCAGCGCGGCATGTGCGTTCGGCTGCATATGCAATAATACAGATCGATACTTCGCCTCTCTTCTTGTCCTCTTCCGCGAGAAGCCCCGCGGGACCCCCTTCTCCGAGTCTTCGAATGGCCCAAAGGCCCTCTCGCCTCGAGGAGTGGAGGGATCCATTCCAAGTCGGGGGGGGGGGAGAGGAATAAGATCCGAGGTAGAGACCCAGGGAGACCCATTTAACCTCCCCGCCCGGGAGGGGCCGTTATTACCTGCAGTGAGGGGACCCTCCGGCTTCCTGCTCAGCAGCATCATGGCGGTAGCGGGGTGGAAGCCCGCGGCCCCTGCGCCCCATCACCCTAGCCAGGCCCACACTGCGGCTCGCGCTGCCTGCCTGCCTCGTTCGTTCCCTCGCCTCTTTCTCCTCTGAGGCTGTAGCACGGCGGGCGGGGCCGCGGCAGTGCTCAGGGCGCGGTTGCTAAGGGAACGTCTGCTTGGCCCTCTATGCGCTTGCGCAATGGGAGGAGGCGTCGAGCGGGGACAAGAGAAAGGAAACGGGAGGGCGCCGAGGGGGGAGAGAGTGGGGAGAGAGAAGGCGGCGGGGGTGCTGGCAGGCGGCTTGGTAAATAAAAACCATTTGAGCAACCCGTGTGTGTGTGTGTGTGTGTGTGTGTGTGTGTGTGTGTGTGTGTGTGTTTTAGGGCCACGCCTTAGGAACCTTGCCGAGACCTCAAAAAGCGCTTCTTGTCCGTCCGCAGCGAAGCCAGGTCGAATTCGAATACAGTAACAACAACACAGAGCCTTGTGGCACCTTGAAGACTAACACATTCATTATGGCATGAGCTTTCGTGGACTTGCACTGTGGCTGGCGCTTATTGCAGCATAGGCTGCTGCCCTAACAGTTATTATGCAGCAAGCTCTTGGTCTGACACAAGTGTTCTCCTAAACAAAGCTGCCAGATCTTTTAAGGTGTCCGCATCACCACAAGACGCTTGCAACGCATGGGTATACGTCTTCACTCATAAGATTTCCAAGAAACCGTGGTTTTATTATTTTAAGGAGGAAAACCATAGCTCAGTAGTATAAAGCAACTGTTTGGCACGTAGACGGTCCCAAGGGCAACACTCAGTATCTCCAGATCAGGTTGGGAGAGACCCCTGCCTAACATCCTGGATTCCTGGAAAGCCACTTGCCAATCCCGGTAAACAATACTGAGCTTGATGGACAAGTGATCTGGCTTGATAAAAGGCAGCTTCCCCTGCTCCTGTTTTATCTTTTTGCCTACCAAACAGTTCTGTGTAACTCCCAGGCTTGAATACTTTCAGCAACAGACCAAGTGTATGCCCACCGTGACACTAGAAGATCCAAAACACATTCAATCTGACAAACTAGTTAAAACTAGGCTACATTTCTTTCCAGTGTAATTGTATGCCTGCCCACACAGAACATTTGAGTTTGGTGGGGGCTTACTCCCACCAAAGTGTGCATAGGATTTCAGCAATATGCTGTGTTTTAAATAAGCTTTGCTTGGGAACTTATCTGTAACATAGTTTTGTTGAGTGGAATATACAATGCCCGACAAATTGGGCTCCTGATTGTCTAGGGCAAGGGTGGGGAAGCTCAGACCCAGTAGCCAAAATGTGGTTCTTGGATCTCTCCCCAGGCCCTCCCTGTGTTCTTGAACTCTGATAATGCCTGTTGCTTGTCTGGATGGAGAAGAGAGAGGGATGTATAAATGGGTGTAGATACTAGCCTACTGTACAAATGTAAAATGTACATGTATTGCTTCATCAGTGAGGCAAGGTGGGGTGACTGGCTCAGGCAGCAGGATCTACAGAGGCAGCAGATCCTGATGTAGACCACCTTGGGGTCCTGATTTAGATCTTCACTCACCCCTTCTTCCCTGGCAGGGAGGGGGACACCATCTTGTGGTTCACCTCAGATGCCCAGATGTCTTGGACTGGCCTTGGTCCCACCTATTTTTTTTGCTGACATATGGTGAAAAGGGAATGCAGCACAACATAGGACATACAAAAAGTCATACAAATTATGTCAAACAAAAAGTGTCAGGTGCCCCCCCCGTTCCCCGGAAGTCCTGTCTTTTGATATAAATTTGGCATTGCTTGATACGGATTTCATATAAATTTGATATAGCTTGATAGACTTTTTAATATAAATGATGTCCTACAGGATGACAATGGTGGGTCAATGTTGAGAAAGATTGAGGGCACAAGGAGAAGGGGACGACAGAGGATGAGATGGTTGGACAGTGTTCTCAAAGCTACGAACATGAGTTTGACCAAACTGCGGGAGGCAGTGGAAGGCAGGAGTGCCTGGCGTGCTCTGGTCCATGGGGTCACGAAGAGTCAGACATGACTAAATGACTAAACAACAACAACACTCCCTCAATGCAACCTGCTGTCCCCAGGTGTACTGCGCAATGCTGTCACCAGTACTGAAGTAAGATTCAACAGGGGCACCATCTTGTTCTTCACCTCAGTCTTGGGTCAGCCCTGCAGGGACACGGATACATATTTTGCACCTCACTCCAGTTGGTAGGCATCAGGATTCTAATAATATTTGTTTTGTTTTGATTTAACAGCATTTGTACACCACTATATCGTAGAAGCTACTAACATGAGTTTGACCAAACTGCGGGATATATATATATACACACACACACACACACACACACACACATTGAAATTATTGATAAAAGAAAGAAGTTAAAAGCAAGCTGACCTACAAAAAATAAAAAATAAAAATATATGGATAGTTCAGTTGCTTAGAGTGTGGTGCTAATAATGCCAAGGTTGCAGGTTTGATCCTTGTATGGGACAGCTGCATTGCAGGGGGTTGGACTAGGTGATCCTTAGGGTCCCTTCCAACTCTACAATTCTATTATTATAAAATAAAATTACATATTAAAATACATTCCAACTTTACATAATTGGTTGGGCCAAAACAAAAAAGTTTTTAGCAGGCACTGAAAACAGTACAGCAGAACAAAATAGAATGCAACACCTGAAGTCTGTCCACCTGTTTATAGGTTTACACATTATGAGTTGTCCTCAAGTTATGCCTATGCCAATCAAAATAAAACATAATGTGTTGAATGCTATCTGTATGCAGCCAAGAAAAGGTTTTGGGTTTTTTGTTTTTTTTGATGGAGCTTCTGTGCATCCCAAGCAATTGCTTGGGATGCAGAGAAAATTATTTGCTGACACCCTGCTACCACATATAAAATTCAATTTTGTACTAAGAATGAAAAATATTGACATAACTTCAACCAAACTGCAGCTAAACAAACATTGTGTTCAATATGCCTTCCTTTCTCCTGATCCCTAAAGTGAGTTTTTATCCATCCTTCAGTTCTTAGAATCTTTCTTTCTTTCTTTCTTTCTTTCTTTCTTTCTTTCTTTCTTTCTTTCTTTCTTTCTTTCTTTCTTTCTTTTTAGCTGAAAACTCCCCTTGACTTCCTCACGGTTGAAAGTGATACCTTTTGTTAACTATTCTTGCATCTTTAGACAACAACACTCTCATTAGCACTAATAGGTGTGCATCAGAGTTTAATTTGGAATGTTACCCTCCTTATATGAAAGGGTTTCTGAATAAGGCTTTATATGAATATCCCATGATCAAATATTTGGGTTTTCTTTTCAAGGATATCAAATAATTTTGCAAAAAGCAATGCTGAGAGCCATCTGGTGCTGTTAACAGGGATCACAGCCTTCCTTATGTCTCTTGGGGCATATGTGCTGTACCATGCCATTTTCCTTAAGGGAAGCAAAGGTCACAATAAATATTTGCTGCCTCCCAACCCTAATCACATTTTAGGTGTTTAGCAGGTTTGCCATTTATTGTATTCTAATTGATTTCTATGCTTTGTAGTCTCAGAGGGAATGGTCTATTAAAAAAATATTGTGAAAATTCATGTGAAAATCACATTTCCTCTCCACGTGAATTATCCCAGACCAGCTGTGCTCTATCTTAGAATATGGAGGCAAGTCAGTCAGGTTGTCCCTTGAGATGCATGGCTGAGGTTTGTATTTCGGTTACCTCTCAAATAAATAAGAATGCGTATCTGACACAAGTTGTGAAATAGCTTTTTCCTACAATAGTAGAAAAATTAAGAACCAAAAAGACTAATATTCGTATTGCCTCAGTATGGATTTTGGACCTCATAAAGCCCGTATTAGCTATTGGTTGGCCAATTCATGACAGATTCTCATATCGTCAGTGTAAAGATAAGCAGGAAAACTATGCCATATAGACTACAGTCAAGTATCTTTGGGGTTCTCCATGAAGCTCATTGGGTGGCTTTGGGCCATAAAATGAAATGGGGAACATGATTGTGTCTACTACTTTGAACACATGGGAGTGCTTAGTATGTTTTGTTAGTTTGTCAACATTGTTAATAGCGTTTTGTGGATTATGACTGCTGTAATGCTTTGTGAATTTTATTACTTATTTTACGGCTGTGCTGTTTAGCCTGTTTTTTAAAAGTTGTTTTATTAATGGTGCTTTATAGAAGGTTGTTGTTTTACTGAAGATTTGTAATTATTTTATATGACTTATATTGTAATTGTGATGTTCTACTATGTTCTTATGTACCCTCAGGGGCGTGGGTGGCGCTGTGGTCTAAACCACAGAGCCTAGGGCTTGCTGATCAGAAGGTTGGTGGTTCGAATCCCCACGACAAGGTGAGCTACCGTTGTTCGGTCCCAGCTCCTGCCCACCTAGCAGTTTGAAAGCATGTCAAGTGCAAGTAGATAAATAGGTGCCACTCCGGTGGGAAGGTAAATGGTGTTTCCGTGCGCTGCTCTGGTTCGCCAGAAGCGGCTTAGTCATGCTGGCCACATGTCCTGGAAGCTATACGCCGGCTCCCTCGGCCAATAATGCGAGATGAGCGCCGCAACCCCAGAGTCGTCCATGACTGGACCTAATGGTCAGGGGTCCCTTTACTATGTTCTTATTTATTGTATGTAAGCAGCTTTGTGACTCGTGAGTAAAAAGTGACATATAAATAATAAATGAATGAAAATGAAATGAAGATGGGATATAAACAAACAAATAAGTGGTATAATTAATCCAGCCTTCCTCAACCTGGTGCCCTCCAGATATTGTTGAACTGCAAACTTACTGCAGATCCAGCTAGATGGCCTGTGTTCAGGAATAGTGGGGTTTGCAGTCCCAACAATATGTCAAAGGTAGCAGGTTGGAAAAGCTCAATTCCTCCTCTGCTCAAGATTATTTTGAAGGCTGTCCAACTTTGTTCCTTTCATAGGAGTTATCGGTGAGATGTGATTTTCAATTCACACTACATTACACTGAGGCAAACATACAACAAGCACATTGTAGGAGTTTTTGCTTCCTCTCTTTATGTAGAAAGAATCAGGTATGTAAATATTTTACATAAATGCAGCCTATGGAGAATAATAAACACTCTGCTGTGATAGCCATAGTATTTCACCATTTCAAGGTAGAAATAGAATAAAACCAGAACATTTACTCATCTTGTTTTTACATGTACCAGATTTTAATGAACAATATTCAGAGTATGAGTTATTCTCTGGTTTCCATCAAATAGCTTCTTCCTAGAATGTTTTACACATTTTTGCTTGATGTGCCTGGGCTTTGAATCATTTTTTAAAGCAAATCAGAAGCAGCCAGACAAATGTTGAAATAGCTTTAAATTAAGAGTTAAATGTTAATTGCTCTAATCTTGCAACTGGATACAGCTAGATAGTAGTTTCAGAGATTCAGGGACTTTCATCCTTATGGATATGCAGAAGGCTACTGGCCCACACACTCCTATGTGTATTTACTCAGAAATAAGTCCCTCTGAATTTGATAAGACTTACTCTTTAATGAGTGTGTTTAGGATTGTAGTTTGCATAGATCATGACAAGTAGAAACCTTAAACATTTGCAGTGCAATTCTATTCATTTTAACTTTGAAGTTCCACTAAGGTCAATGGGGCTTATCCCCAAAAGGTATACACAGAAGCACATTCTTACCTGACTAATTTATCTGCTATACCTTCTGATGCAAGCAGAAATGCACAGTATTATATTGGAAAGTGTCATGAGAAGGACAGTAGTTAAAGTCACTAGCCAATCAAGTTTCTCCTGCCTTCACATTCCGCTTACCTCTTTAATGTAAAAGTGCAGCCTTTGGCAAAGAAAAATTGTGCATGTCTTAAAACAAACAGTAGCTAAAAGGAGCCCATGGGCTGGGTTTTGTGGTCCCACAAGACCTCCCACCAAGTCATTAAAAAACAACAACATATGGATCCCCTGCTGTGATGCCAAAAGGTGTTTTGTGGCTTTGCATGGTTTTTTAAAGAATGAAAGCTCCCATAAGTCCCTTGCTGTGATACTGTGATGCCAAAAGGTTTTTGTTACAGTACACTCCCAACCTCCAAAATTAAAAGAATGTCTGTGGCCGCTTTACACTTTGGCCACACCAGCTTTGACATGCGACCACAGATCAATGTGGCACTAGGTCCAAATGAAAGTAAGACCATTTATAGCTACTTATATGGATCATATTGGAAATCTCCCTTATGGTATCGTTATGATGACAGGAGGATGACCCTCATCAGATATATAGTTTCAGGGGAAATCCTAGGGAAGTGAAGACTTCTAGGTCAGGGGTGAGCTAAAGGTAGATGTGGATCTACTGGTAGATCTTTGGGTGATGTGCAGCAGATCAGCAAGTAACAGGAACAACAACAGCATGTTTCCACCCTACTAATAAGTACAATGAAGAAAGCTTGGAGTGACCAGAAATAGAATTTTGTGAGGATTGTAAGCTCATTTCACTTCCGACACAAAACCCCTGTTCTCAGCAGATCCTTTAATTCTAAATTTATGTCCTTTGCACCTGGTTCTAGTTGATCTCAGGGTTCTAGTAAAACTCAAAACAGATCCCACAAGCCTGAAGTCTGCACTCCTTTGCTCTAGCGATCCTTTGTACATATTCCCCCACTTTCGCATATAATCCCTGTTATTTCGTTAGCTCATTAGACTTTTGATACCCCTAATAATGTAGTATATCAGCCCAATTGCCATGGACAGTTGGACTCTCCTTGCCGCATTGTATTTTACATCTCCAGGATGATGCAACCCTGTAGCTAAGGCAACAGAATCTTGCTCCTGACTGTCTCTGGGTTTACGCCATTCACTATGTTTGCTAATGCTTTCATGGCCATCTTCAGTACCCACAACTCACTCAGATTGTAGTCCCTGTACCCTCCTTAGAAAAGCAGCAGTCTGAATACCGTAATTAAATAATAGGCCACTTGCAGGCTCTTAGAACATCTTGTTTTTTCGACTGTCTGCTAACTTAGGAATGCTGCCAAAACCCTATGATTGTCCTGGAGTCTTCAGGATTTAAATACTAATCTTCAGATTACTGCTATGCTGTAAACGGTCCAAGACAAATGTCAAGTGATTGTAACACTATTTGTAATACTAAATAGCCCCATGATTAGGAAACCCAGTTGCATCTATTTAATAGGGATACGCTTCATTCAGCAAAAACAGTACAGTATACATATAGTCAAAGTCTGCGATTTGTACTTTCATTTGAGAAGCGACGGGGGTCTGTTCAACCTCGCACACCTCTGTGCTAAAACAAGTGTGCGGCCTGGCGGGTCTTTATCTGAGAGATGTTGTTTGCAGATGACACAGCCTTGAAGTTCACTCTGAGAAAGCTCTACAGAGACTCATCAACCATTTTGCCCAATCCTGCAGGGAGTTGAACCTTACCATCAGCCTGACAAAGACCAGCATCCTGAGTCGGGACATCACCAGCACTCCATGCCTCAGCTGAGTTCCACCCTAACCAGCAACCTCTCCATCGACACTTAAACTGGACAAGCGTATTGGCAAGGCTCGCCTCTCCAAAGGTTATGGGAGAATGTGATGTTAACAATAACAAGATGAAGGACTACCAGGCTGGTGTGCTGAACATGCTGCTGTATAAAAGTGAGCCATGGGCAACGTAGTCGACAGGTGTGACATCTCGATGCCATATGCGCTGCATCGGAAAGATATTGGGCATCACATGGCAGGACAGAGTCTCAAACAAAGATGTGCTCTCCCAAGCCCACATTCCTATCATGTTTGCACTCCTGTCTCTACAACATTTACCCTGGCTTGGTCATGTCCAAAGAATGGAAGATGGCAGGATCCCCAAGGACACACTCCATAGGAAGCTGGGTTTAGGCACCAGGTCCGTTGGCAGACCAACTCTGCATTACAAAGCTGTCTGCAAATGTGACATCACCAACCCCATCATGTGGGATTGCAGATGGTTGCAGTGCATTGAAACAGTCAGGTCATGCATCCATAGCAGTGACCAGAGGAGGAATGACTACAGGGAGGAGTGCAGAGAGAAGAAATACCATGGTGCATCTGCAGCAGCACAACCAGGTGCCTTCATCTGCCCCAGCTGCAACAAAACACATCTCTCTCCCATATTAGTCTCTACAGCCACAGCAGGTGCTGTAACTTCCTAATCTTCACCCCCAAAGGCACACTCCTCCATTGCCTTCCAAGACAGACAGATGCCAACATATTGAAATGTGTTTTTCCTTAGATACAACTTCACCCATAGCATTCTAGTAACCAAATTTTAGTCAGTAACAAAAAACAAAAAAGCCAACAAATTTGGAAAAAACAATGCCAAGTGATGAAACTGCTAGAAAAAAATTGCTCAGATAGAATATTTGCCTGTCCTGATAGCACTAAGATATATATTATTTATTATTGCATTTGCATCTCACCAGTAAGTTCAGTGTATGACTCTCGCCCTCTCCATATCATCCTCACAACAACCCTGTGAGGTAGGTTATGCTGGAAGTTGGTGGCTGGCCCAGGGTCAACCAGTGAGATTCATGGCCAAGTGGGGAGTTTAACTCTCTTCTAGCCACTATAAAACTACCTTATGTAATTACTTTACGTTTTTACAATTGAGGAAAGCTTTAAAATACGGTAAGCCCTGAGATAAAATCCTAATAACTAGAAATCAGTATACAGTTGACATGCCGGCCAATCGACAGATCAAATCAAACCAGGAAACAAAGGGGTTTTCCAGCAAAGTCGGAAATGCAAACAAGCACCAAATAAGCCCAAGGCCTGATCCTGCAAGTAGCTACACAAAGCAAACCACGTAGCTCAGTTCTGAGTCTTTTCCTGTTTCCAGCACAGCTCGCGCTGTAACAAACGATGCCTTGATCCCGCCCAGCCTCTCTCTACGCTGAGCAAAAGCGAAGCGGCAGGAAGCGCAGCCTATCACGCGCTGCCTTTGCCTCTGACGTCACCAGAGCAGGAAGCAGTCGCAGCTGGAGAGATCAAGCTGTTGCCCCACGGACTCATTTTGCTGCGGCACCAACGCTATGGCCGCTCTCTGATAAAGTGCTGCTTTAATGGGTGTTGTTTTCTAAGGCGTTCCCTACGCCCCACTGGACAGTAAACCACGATATTTCTTTACCTGCCAGAACGGAAGCCTTGGGGTTTCTTTGGCCATGTTTGCTAAAGCTTTCAGAGTTAAATCCAACACTGCTATCAAAGGGTCTGATAGGTAAGTTTGTCTTGTTTCCTTTTCCTTCAAGGCATTTACCTTGGTCGTTAATCCGTTGTAAACAGTGCCGGTGCCAGGCTGTTTTGCGCCTTAGACAACGCTCACTGCTTGCAATACCCCAGAAAAAAATAAAATAATTAACTTCACTTTTCAAAAATAGATGCCTTATAGAAAAAAAATGAAAAGTACAAAACTCGAAACTGCTAAATTTATTTCAAATGGCAAGGTTGAGTAATACAACAATTTTTCATTATCTTTCTCAAGTAAGATGTTTTAGCACATAAATTATTTCGAATAATCTTGTGAATAAAACTGCCCTTCAAAGGTCAGTACTGCACTTCTCTGAGGCCTGTGTCCTAGGTGGTTGCAGCTGGCCTAGTGGTAGCACTGGCCCTGGTTGTAAATAGCCATGCTTTCTAACCAAGCATGATGAAGATTTACAGGATGCTGCCTAAAATTACATTTAGCGGAAAACATACACTTTAAAAAATGACAAGTTATGCCTCCCTCAAAGTGCAATTTCTGTACATGTACGTGTTAATTTTATGCGTCATGTGAAATGCAGAGATTGATGGCTGATCTGTAATTAGTGCTTGGGTTATGGCTTCACAGTGATAGTTGGGATATAAATAAGTTGCTCTGTTTTATTTCTCTGGCATGCATATTTAGAAGGTCTTTTAAAGGTTTTGGTCTTTTAAAACTTGAATATGTGTCTTCCTCCAAGATTTAGAGTAATAGAGTTGTAATAATAATTATTAATAATTATTTATTATTCATACCCTGCCCATCTAGCTGGGTTTCCGCAGCCACTCTGGGCAGCTCCCAACAGAATTAAAAGCACAATAAAACACCAAACATTAAAAACTTCCCTATACATAATAAACTGAGACCAAGCAAAAATAGAATATATTAAATGACAAATTTGCAAACTGCCATCACAAACTTGTCATGGGCACCACACACATAGACCAAAGTGTTCTATTGGGTACAACGGAATGTTTATTTAAAAATCAATTTCAGCTGGGGGAGGAGAATTGTGGGCATCAGGGATGGCCTCTGCAGACATTCATACACCCATGGGCATTATCCTGGCATTTCTGATTTAAGATAGTGGAATGGCTTTGATAATTGGGCACCATTTTTTAAAAAATAAATTTTATTTTATTTTAATCATTTAGATAATGGAATTGTGTCGTTGACCTTGCAGGAGGAAATTACGAAATGATGTCGCAGCAACTTTTCCCACCCTCACATCTGAACAGCTATCTGAAGTTGTGCCGAATAAAGAAGAGCTGAATGTCGTTAAACTGTATGCTCACAAAGGAGATGCTCTCACGGTCTATGCTAATGGCAGAATACCAGTCCTTTTTGAAATGGAGAAGAGACTGTATCCAACAGGTACAGAAATATGTTTCTGCAGGCAGTTTGCTGTTCTGGGTCTGGGGAGGTTTGAGTTTAATTTGATGTTTCACTTTGGACAAGTTGCAAAATAATATTAAGCCTCCATTTCCCGTATATAAAATGAGAAGAGTGTCAGTTATGGTGTAAATGTGCTCAGTCAGAGGTAGGCAACATACTGTCTTTGATTCATGAATTGTCCCTCCCTGAAACATACACTGCTAGTACAGCTCTGTCTAGGCATTCACTATTTCGCTAAAATGAACATGAGGGGAGTGGGAGAGTGGATGCGAACCCCTCTATCTCTATATCTCACTCCACAATTTCAAAGACAATAGCCTATCCATTGCAGACAGTCTATACTAGCAGAGGCTTTCTGCACAGTGTAGAATCCTGAAGAATCAGAGTGGTTTCCTTTCTACAGATAATCACCCTTGAATTTGTGGAGGGTGGCAGGAATAGTGAGGGGAGGGGAGCTAGCCTGAGCTGACCGCCTCATGTTTTCAGTTAAGCTGGATAGTGAATGCCCGAAAATAGGGCTCATGTAGTTCATGCTATGGGGTGGCAGGCAGAGGCCCCTCTTCTTTAACTTTTGCACAGCCAAGATTCTGCTTTCCAGCCTTGGTTGTTCAGAAAGAATTATGAGTGCAGCAGCTGGTGTACAATTCCTGCTATGTTCAATTTAATACTGGCCTCCGAGCAGAGGATCGAGAAAGGAGTGCACAGGCACACAGCTTGTTCTCAGGCAGAAAAACCATGGATTACTGGCCGAAGATTACTGTGTCTGAACTATCTTCTCACTGCACATCATTTTTACATGTTTGGTTTAAGTATCTTGAAACAGAAGCTGGGTTGTGTGTTCTGGTTCCTCACCACCATTGCTCCTATGTCTGTCTTATTATTTATGTGTGTAAGCCAGTCTGGGATTTTTTCCTGGCTGAAAAAATACAAATACTTTTTAGTAAAGAAAAAATTCCAGTGTTGAGGCTGTGTGTGCCATTGCTTATGGAGCCAAAATGGCACCCCCCCATGCACAAGAGGGAGATATCAACAGACTTGGGGGACCCCCCTAAGCTTTGGAAGTTAAAACTAACATAAGGGAGGAAAACCCAAGGGAAAGGGGAACAGTCCAATGGGAATTACTTGCACTGAGATGCCATGGAGTGCTGTCTTGATTGTTGGCAGTGGGAGGGGAGGGTAATAGAAAATAAGGTGGGGAGGGGAACAGCATGGAGTATCCTGAAAAATGAATCCTGGCTAGAATCCTGAGCAGGAGCACTCTACACTGCAAATATTTTGTTTCAGGCTCCACTTCCTAATTTTAAATTCAGATTAATGGTTATCAGTTCTGAGAAATGGAGGCAGGTAATGTGTGTCATGCTGGAATTCCACAAGCATTTTGTTTTCTTTTTGGAACAGTGTACACCCTGTGGTCTCATCCTCACCTTCTCCCCGCCTTTTCCACATGGCCACCTGTGTTGCACAAACTAGCAGGAGGAGCAGGTAAGGGAATGGATCTCAAAGCCACTTTGCATGGCACCACACATTTGCCTTGTTGTGGAGCTGGTTCTCATGATTGGGCTTGTTATATTGTAGTCCTAAGCATGCTGCTTGGATGTAAGATCCTTTGAAAGGCAGTGAGGTTTATTTCCAGGTAAATAAATTGATTTTGTCATTGACATGACAGTTTAAACTGAGGTATTCAAGGTTTTTTTTTCCTATTAGGAAGGAAAATCATGTCTAAATAAAGCCTGGTCTGCTTGAATGTTAGAATCTCCCTCTGAGGCTCTTCTTTGGGTACCTCTGCCATCAGAGATGAAGAGGGTGGCAACCAGGGAGAAAGTGCCTCCAGAGCTGTAGTGCTCTGCTTATGGAATGCCTCTAAGCAACTCTTTTAGACACCCAGCAAAACTTTTTCTAACCTTGCAGGCCTTTTACCTGTTTGTTAAATATTTTGTTTAAAAAAACACAGACAGTTTTATTACTGCCTGAAGTAGAAAGCCAGTATTATATCTCTCAGTCCTAGTTTATAATAAAAATGTTCCAAACTCAAGAAAAAGTTGTGATTTATAACTAATGTGTAATTGACATTGAGTTTGGCCAAACTGCGGGAGGCAGTGGAAGACAGGAGTGCCTGGCGTGCTATGGTCCATGGGGTCACGAAGAGTCGGACACGACTAAACGACTAAACAACAACAACAACAATTGACATTTTAGTTGATACATTTTGGCTTTGTAGCGGCAGAATTGATGGTAGCAGGGCTGATTGGAGCTGCACTGGCAATTGGGGCCAAGGTTTGAAGCCATCCAGGAGAATCCCTTGTTTCATGTAGACATTGACAGCAGTATTTTTGTCAGTTTTTGTTTTTTAAAAGAGCAGTGGGGGACAAGGTTTGAAGCCACTGGTGTCTTTAAGATTTTGTTAAGATTCTAATATAGGGTCTTTTCCACAGATCTAATGCTTCCAGGGGTTGTAGTGCCCTCTTATGGTCTTCCTCAGGTAGATCGGGGTACTCTCTGTGCCATCACCTTGGTGGGAAACAGGTATGATTTCTCCTGAAGGCTAATGCTAAAAAGATTTACCTCTTTCTGAAGGGGTTCTTAGAATGCATTTTGAGAGCTGAAATTGAGGGTGGGAAAATCAGCCAAATGTGGCCCTCCAGGCCTGTCATACTGGCCTTCAGGATTTTCCTTAGGCTGCACCCCACTTTGGGTCACACCCCTCATCAGCCATGCCCTTCTCGAGAGCCTTTGGCTGACTACAATGGGCCATTGGCCTTTGCTTGCCTGAATGGAGAGGTGTGTGATTGTCCCATCCCTTTTGGATTTCAAAAGAAGGCAAGTAGAAAACAACAGGAATGCCTTCTGAGACTCCTGTTCATTTTGACTCTGATTGTGTGCCACAGTGTATGCCTTCTATGGATTCACCGTAACAATTTGGGGCTTCCAGCAGCAGGGTTGATTTTCACGCATTGTGGGGCATTATTCATTGGCCAGTTCAGACATCTCAGCTCTTCGTGAACATGCTTAAGGGTTGTGTATTCCCTTCTTCTCTTGCATATTTTGGAACACAGACTGTTTTCCAGTAACCGTAGTTTGCTTGGATGGCTGAGTCAGGCAAACTTGTTTGCTTCCAAAGCTGAAGTGGAAACCATGGTTTGAACAATTCTTGTTTAGAGGAAATCTATGACTTTACAGTGCATCATGGCAAACAGTGGTAACCAAAATCCAAGAAGTACAGGATTGAACTGTGGTGTGCAAGCAGAAGAGGGAGCTCAAGAGCCTTAAGTATGTTCTCAACACAGCCAAACCATGGTTTGGTCGTCATGTCTGAAATGAGAGAGATTCCTTAGCTGGGAGCTGCTTTAGTTGGAGTAAGAATTTAGCTGTTTGCTTTATGCTATACTCTCTTTACTTTTCAGTGCCCCTGTGGCCATTGGCATAGCTACCATGTCCTCTGCAGAGATGGTCGCAGCTGGAATGAAAGGAAAAGGCTTCACAGTGCTGCATACATATATGGATCACTTATGGTGGGTGTATCACCAAAACTATTTGACCGTTTACACAATAGGAGAAAAGCACATGGTTAGCCTTTGCCCCCATGCTAATCCAAGACTCAGGTTAGAGAAGGGGGAGCCCTGAGCAAAGTATAAGAAGGATGCAAGTAGCCTTGCATAGAAACCAAGCGTAGGTGCATGATTTTGACAAGCACTTAAGAAAAACTGTTCAGTTCCACAGCACCAAATCAGAAAACTCTGAACCCTTTTTGTTGTGGCGACACTGAGAACTCTTCTATAGTGCATCCTAAAAAACACTCTTAGTGAATGAATATAACTTAAGGCCACACACTACTTGAAAGTCAGCTTATGGACTTGAGAGAGATTGTGCTATTAAGGTCCTGCTGTAGTTACGGCAGTCAGTTGACCCCTAGCACAGCAATAGCATTAAATAAATGTGATGATGTGATCAGTTTTTCCAGATTGTTTGACTCATAATCTTTACAGTGAAGAAAATGGTTCTCCACGACTTCATAGCTTAACTGGCCCTGTCTAGACCTTTTGCTTTGAGTTTCTGTTTTGCTGAAATTGAAATTTGGAGCAAGTCTTATTGTGCCATTTGCTTTTGTTGTTTCTTTTTAAATTGAAAAAGGGAGTTTGGTGACAAGTCATGTCCACCAACAATAGTCCCCTTAGAAGCAGAGTCTTCAGAGATGATGGATGCTGAAGAGGAGGAGCAAGAGGCTGGAGAAGGGGAAGGCGAATCACAGGAAAACAGCCACCCTATTGACCCATGCCTGCAGACAGGGATTAGAAATCTAAGCATGGAAGATGCTATTCAGAGTGTGGACATGACAGAAAAAGAGGAACCTAATGAAAATGGTACTGCTGAAACTACTGAAGAGGGCAACCTCCCGGTAGATGTTTCTCAGGAGGCAGAAGACAGTAGGAGTCCACAAGGTAAAATTATAGGGTTATATACAGGGATTCTAGATCAGTTCTAGTAACAACCTTTTGCTCGGAACTGCTCATTTATACAAGCTTAAGCATATATACTCTGTGCATTTCCAGTGTGCCCTATAATGCAGGAATGGGGAACCAGTAGCCCTTCAGAAATCTTTGGAATTCGACTCATATTAGCCTCAACCAGGATGGCCAGGGTCAGGGATGATGGGAGATGGTCCTTCAGCAATATCTGAAGGACCACATCCCCTCTATCCTGATTTTAGATGAACAATGGACTACAGTTCCCACTGTCCATGACCATTGTCTATGTTGGCTGGGGCTGATGGGAGTTAAAGTCCAACAGTGTCTGGGAGGGCTGTAGGCTGCACATCCCTGATGTAATGTGTGAGATTAATGCGGGTGTGGGTGTGGAAGGTGTGTAGATTATAGGACACATGTGTAAGCATGATTCCCTGCAGCATATCCACTGGTGGGGCATGTGATATAAGCAACAAAATCCAAACAAATGTATCCCCTTCACACACCATGGCTTGTACAGTGGTACCTCGAGTTACAAATGCCTCAAATTGCAAACGCTTCAGGTTACAAACTCCGCTAACCTGGAAGAGTTACCTTGAGTTGAGAACTTTGCCCCAGGATGAGAACGGAAATCGTGTGCCAGCAGCGCAGCAACAGCAAGAGGGCCCATTAGCGAAAGCACGCCTCTAGTTAAGAACAGTTTTGGGTTAAGAATGGACCTCTGGAATGAATTAAGTTCATAACTAGAGGTACCACTGTATAGGGCATTATACCCTGTTACTAACTTTGTAATGTGAAAGAAGCTTTCATTAAGCTCTGTGCTCACTGCTAGTGTGTCAGCTTCCTTCTGTTGAAATTGAATGTTGGTAGAGACAATGCTGAACTTAACATTCTTCCTTTCATTTATTGCCTCATGTGACTATATTTTTGTGACAGACAAAGAAGAGGGATAAGCCACCAAATGGCTTGTATGTGGTATAACTTGTGACCACGCTGCAGGGCACTGAAATTGTTTCCCTCTTCAACACTGACACAATTCGTAGGCATAGGCAGGAGCTGAGACAAGGTGGCAGTGACACATTGTGAACTAGGCCATGTTGCATTCTGTGCAGAGGCTCGTGGGCAGGGCTATTTTTTAAGCTAGAACTCACCGAAACTCGGTCCCAGCACCTCTCAGGTGGGCCCCATTGCCATTATAAGAGAACAAGGGATGCGTTCATGGTGAGTTCTGACACCTCTTTTTCTAGACAAATAGCATTGCTTGTAGAGAACAAACAGTTCTGTATTTTCTTCTAGAGCAAATGGATGCATTGCTTCACCAGTGCTTTTTCCACGCTTTAAAATGTAAAGTGAAGAAGTCGGAGCTCCCTCTACTGACCAGCACCTTTCTCCGCAACTACATGTTCTCATGTTGGTACGTGTAGTAAGATCGCAAGAGTCAGGAGTAGAAGCCTTGCATGTACGCAGGACTCTGTGCCTCAGCCATTGTCACTATAAGAACTCGTAGGCAAACTGCATGGGTCAGAGTCTGCTTTAAGGCATACTCCAAATATGACACCGGTTAAACTTTTGTTCACGTGATTTAACTTTGAAAAGCTCACTGCACATAACAGGGTATTCTGTTTTCCCCCGTCTCTTGATGATTCACAAGGAAGAGCTAAAGCTATCTTCCAGTAAAAGCATAATGAAAATAAAACAAATGCCATAGTTAAACTATAGAACTTGCTCCCATAGGAAGCAGTGATGGCCACCTCTTTAAAAGAGGATTAAACAGATTCATGGAGGATAAGGCTATCAAAGTCTACAAGCCATGATGGCTAAGCTCTGCCTCCACAGTCGGAGGCACTAATGCTTCTGAATGCCAGTTGCTGGAAACCTTAGGAGGGGAGAGGGCGCTTGTGCTCAGGTTCTGCTTTCGGGTTTCCCACAGGCATCTGGCTGGCCACTGTGAGAACAGGATGCTGGGCAAGATGGGCCATCGGCCTGATCCAGCAGATTCTTCTTAAGTACTTATGCTTGAATTTGTGATGGAGAAGGAGGCACCATTTGCTCTCTTTATATGACATTTAAATTCTTTCCAATCTGTGTGCCCATGTTTTAAGAATATTTTAGCTAGAGAAGCCTGGAAACATAACATGTTTTTTCTTAAATGTCACCAAAAATGAGAGAGGCCTAATTCCTCTTGTTTCTTGCATATAATTGTTTTTCTTTTCTTTTCAATCTACCAACAGTCCACAAGGTCAACAACTAGACATAAAGAAATCAAGCTACAAAAAAGTGAGTACTGTAGTTGTTGTTGTCCTTTTTTGTACCGTGGAAGGTTGAGGAAAGAAATAATAATGAAACATTGGCTTGAATGTGGGATTTTCTGCATACACCACAGATCATCTGCCCCAAAGCTGTGACCCCTTTCTGTAAGGCACTTTGTGCATGTAGATCCTTGATGTGTGAGAAATCTTCAGATGATTTTGCTGGTTAATAGCACAGTCATATACACAGTGTTTACTTAGAAGTAAGTGTGCATAGGATTGCAGCCTTAGAGACAGAGACCTGGATTTATTGAAAGGATTAAGTGTACCTATCCTTTAGTTCTGACTGACAGTAACTTTATAGTGTAAGTAATTTGAGAACTACTGTAAAATTCTGGTCTAATATTGCATTTGTGTGTGTGTGTGTGTGTGTATATATCACTATGCAGGTATCATTAAAACATACTAAGTTTTTTTTAATTACAACATAATATATTTCCAAACAAAACCTTACCTTAAAAATTACACCAGAATACTGCTTTTTGCATTTTTCATGTGCATAATAAATGGTCCTGGCAAATTTGTCCCTTTCCATATTTGCAAAAGATCTAGCATAGTTTGCCAAACTCTACACAGCCATTTGTCCTCTGTGGATAACCATTGTGTCCCCCCCCCCAAAATGCATTGCAAAAAATATTACATGCTGTTACTAACAAATTGCCCACAAAAGCTTTGCATATTTCAAGACATAACCTCTCAGGTAATACAGGGGATATTACTAAAGAGTTTGAACTATAGATTGCACCCTGTCACATGTCTTTTATACCTTTAATCTGTCTTAAAAATGATCATCCAACTTGGCTACAAGCCCACCATGCCACCTTACACTTTCAAATCGGACTGTTTCCTTGAGCTTCCATAGGGAGCTGAAGGTTGCTTTCCTGTGACTTGATGGTCTTCATCCACCTGGTGGTCTCACTCTTAACAGTACCCAACAGTGAGCCCCGTGGCGGCTGTACCTCCTGCACTGATGCCACTGAGCACTGGCCAGAGAGTGGCAAGGGGTAGGGCCCGGGCCTGTAGTACCTTATGCGAACCATGATGCTGCGTTCTCTGTGCAAGCACACATATCCCATGCCTCTACCTGCACTGTGGAGGCTGGGACTTCTCTTCTTTCCACCCCACCCCCATTCAATGGTCAACTCTGTAAGTCCACTGGCTCCCCCCCCCCGTTCACTGCTCTTTGGGGGGAGCAGTCACTGCAACAGGCACTGTTAAGGACTGCTGCTCTGCTTGTATTCCAGTTTTAACTGCCTCTGTCTCTTCTAGCTCTCCAAGTTCCTGCAGTCAATGCAGCAACAAAATATCCTCCAGGTGAAGGAACTGAATAAGGGAGTAGAGAGCATTGTGAATGTGGACTGGAGGCATGAAAGGTAAGAGAATCTCAATTCTGTGCAAACAAAGTCTAAATATTGAGGGAGAAGATCTAAATGGATGGTTTGGGTTTCTGTTCCTGTGATGATGCTCGTTAACGAGCTGAGCTGCCTTTAAGAGCACAATAGCTACAGTGGTACCTCTACTTACGAATTACATTCGTAAGTAGAAAAAAATTGTAAGTCAAATCCCATGGGAATGCATTGGAAGAAAAAAATCGTAAGTCGAAGCAACCCTATCTAAAAATTCGTAAGTAGAAAAAATCCTATCTAAACCGCATCCAAGATGGCGGACGGAGCTCCGTTCGTAAGTAGAAACAGTCGTAAGTAGAGTTATTTGTAAGTAGAGGTACCACTGTAATTAGAAGAGATGTTGCTCTTTTTCTCTGGTCTGAAAGGTATTTTATCTCTCATATAAAAGATGTGTAATTGTAGGCAATATCCTAGATAAGCTGCTATCTCTCAAGTTGATTTAGAGAAGGCAGAAATGTAAACATGCTGCTGTCCACAAACAGCAGTACAAGAAAGATCTATTAACGAGCAAAGATGTGCATGACCTTACAAGAATCCAACATGCTCAATAATAAGCTCCACGGATGAGAGGGGTGTTTGCTGGGAAGCACTATAGGAATGAGGATGGCGTTAGTCCACAGCAGAGGCAATTAGGGAACAGAGTGTTTGTGTGTGTTAATGGCTTGGGAAAATACATGCAGCAAAGCAAGCAAGCATGAAGGTGTAAAGTTATGCTTTCTAGCCAGCAAGCTGGATCCTTACCTCCCTCAGCCCCCGTAGGCCAATTTGGCAGGTGGACAAGGCTCACTTTTGGCACCAATAAGTTGATGTGTGCTGTCAGTGAGCCCCTCTGAAGGCATGCTGTTAGTGAGCCCTACTTTGCAGGTGGTGAATCATATCCCGCTAACAGTGTATCATTACATAATGTGATAATAAGTTAGTTGGCGAAAGGCATTAAGGACATTAATGGAGACTAAAATATCAGTGGTCGTTGGCCATGTATCCTAATGCTTTAGGCTTCTTCTCATGTTACTTTTGATCAGTACAGATATTAAGATCCGCAATAATGAAAAGAGGTTGCTCGCTGGAAGCTGTGCACAAATGGAGTGTTTCATTACTGGTTTAATGCAGAATCTGTAGATTCCAGCGGCGCTTGCTCCTATAAGGAGCTAACAGGAATAAGCCCTTTTGAATTCAGTAGGACTTACTCCCAGTGTTGCAACCTAAATAAGCCAGTTCTTAAACTCTGAGTTAATAGCTAATTCCAGAGACATCACAGCAGTAGCTTGCATTAATCACCCAGGCTGTGGCTAGGATCCTGGTTTTCTTAACTGTCAAACATTTTAAAACTTAGCCAAGGTATTGTTTGCACCAGCTGTTAGAAACTCACTACTTTACTGGCAAGTCCATAAATACAGAACACTTTTCTAAAACAAATTGCCCTTTCTTGTCAAACTCCAATGCTACAGTTTAGTTTCTCCTTATTCAGAAAAAGTTGTAATGTTTCTACCATTGCTCCAGTCTTCCACAGTTCAGGATTTGAGTCATACTATTTCGCTGCTAAAGAAGAAAGAAGCCCAACGATAATGCCTGCATGGCAAAGCCCAGGGGTTGCCAAACCTTTGGGGCCCATAGGCACATTCACAAACTGGAAAAGCAGAATGCTTCCTTCAAGCCTAATGTCAGCAGGTGAAGGATGTGGGTGCCAGGGAAGGCGTCTGTGGGCATATGTGTTGGCAACCCCTGGCATAACCGCTTTGACCACTGCAGGCCTAATTAGGACTCTTGTGCCTTTTAAGTCTGGACTTTGAAGTCATCTTATTTTACTTGTTATTTTGTATTATATTTACTGTTTTTAATTAGGTTTTGTAATTTTGGATTATGCGGAATGCTTTATCTGAGTGGATGTAGCAACCAAGTAATTTCGTTGTTTCTGCAAAGGGACAATGACAATAAAGATATCTTATCTTATCTTATCTTAAGACGTGCACCATATCAGGGAGACAATTAGCAAGCAATACTTTCATCTTCTCTCTACTGCTGCATTTGGAAACCTCTCCTTGATGCTCACTTGTTGAAGGCACTGAAGAGTTTTTGTCAATCCCAACCACTTTCCTTCCATAACTGTTTATCGTATCCAGAGTGACAGTTTATTACCACTATAGTTACCATTGCCTCTGGAAGGGCCCACCCCCTTGACCTGTGGCTGCATTGTCAGCAGACCTGTAGATACTGAAGTATTAGGAATGAGAAAGGATGCAGAACAATGGCAAAGGAAAGGGGAGGAGTTGCTTGCTGGGACTGTTGGGGCTTACAGGCCCGTCCTGCTCTGTCCCCTTCCTACCCCACACAGAAGTCCCACTCCAACTCCACATAAAAATTTGGACTGGCTGTGCTTACCTGTCCTCTCTGCCTGCCGCTGCCCATGCTCGCTTTGCCAGCCTCCCTCCAACTTCCACCAGAAGTGGTGACGCTCTGGTGGTAATTAAGATGCACTGCAGCCCGTCGTCTCCCTTCTCCTTGGGGACCATGTCTGGGCTCCGCTCCTTGCTGCTGGGCTGCTGGGCTTCGTTCCCTCGGGGGGGTTCCACACTGTCTCCTCCCCCGCCCATCTATGATGTCACATACACATAGCATTGTGAAGCTCGCATTTTACAGTATCTTTTACAAGGTCTTATTTGTGTGCCTCCTTGGTAGATTGGACGGCGAGGTTCCTGCTGTTATCTGCTGGAACAGGCAGGGCTGTGCCTTTCCTCTGTCACAATGGGCACTTGTGATGTCGAGAAGGCTTGGCAGAGTGTGTGGGGGCGGGTGGGCTTTAGTTTAGGTCTGCATAGGAACTTAGCCCAGAGAGACACCTAAGACTTTGGATCGTTTCTCCACGCTTTCTCTCCTCCGGAGATTGGCTTCTTTGGAGGCCAGGTCTAGGGTGCTCTGTTTGGCTTGCTTTAGGATTATTCAGAGAACTTTCAGAAGGACTGCCATTGCTAGTTGATGTTTTGCTGTCCATTTGCCCCTGGCCAGTATCAGATTGACCTGGGTACGTGTAATCCATTTCCTTGGGGTAGGGAACCTCAAGCCCAGGGGGCCAGATGCAGCTGCCCAGGTCTGTCTGTTTTGCCCTTGGAACGCTCCCCAAGTCACATCCTCTACGGGTCATGATTCACACTATTTCTTCTTTCCTGGCTGGAATGCCTCTTGCTTATCTGGATGGAGGATTGAGATGGGTGCACAAGCGTATGTAATAATAATAATAATAATAATAATAATAATAATTTATTTATACCCCGCCCATCTGGCCGGGTCTCCCCAGCCACTCTGGGTGGCTTCCAACAGAAGAATAAAACACAATAATCTACTAAACATCAAAAGCCTCCCTGAACAGGGCTGCCTTCAGATGTCTCCTAAAAGTCTGGTAGTTGTTTTCCTTTTTGACATCTGTTGGGAGGGCATTCCACAGGGTAGGCACCACCACCGAGAAGGCCCTCTGCCTAGTTCCCTGCAACTTGGCTTCTTGCAACGAGGGAACCGCCAGAAGGCCCTCGGTGCTGGACCTCAGTGTCCGGGCAGAATGATGGAGGTGGAGACGCTCCTTCAGGTATACTGGACCGAGGCCATTTAGGGCTTTAAAGGTCAGCACCAACACTTTGAATTGTGTTCGGAAACGTACTGTAGAATGTAGAATGTAGAAACTAGCCTACTCTACAAAGGTACAATTTCCACCCACTTTCGCCTCAGACCCCACCTACCCCTGGGAAGTGGCCTTTGGAAGGTTTCCCAGAAGGAACTGTGGCCCGCAGGCTGAAAAACAGTTTCCAACTCTGCCTTCCCTTTTGCACAATGTACCTGGCACTCTTATGTCCTTGCATGGCTCCTCTGTGCATATTAGAACACATACAGGGATACTCACTCTAAGCTATCAGTTATATTCATTTGCTGCTAAGAAGGTTGGGGTTGTGAGCTAATTCTCTGCCCTGGGTTTGTGGCTTTATTTATTTATTACATTTATATATCACCTTTATCGTCCAAGGATCTCAAAGTGGTAAACATGGTTCTCCTCTTTTCATCCTTCACCTGTGAAATAGCTTAGGCTAAGAGATGGTGACTGGCCCAAGGTCACCCAGTGAGCTTCATGCCTGAGTGGGGATTTGAACCCTGCTTTCCCAGGTCCTAGTCCAACACACTAACCATTATGCTACATTGCCTCTCATGCTGGAAGCCCTGCAGCATAGAGTAGGATGGGAGGCCAGACCAAGACACCATATTGTGCCACATCATTCCAGTATTGAACACTAGGTGACTGCTGGAGCATATGGCTTCAAGATGATGATCTGTTCCGTGGACCAGCTTGAAGCAGAGGCAGAAATGTGCTTCCACTTTGTGTAAGCAAACGTGTTGAGGGATTTTGCACAGTGTTATTGCAATGAGAGGAATGGTCTTGGGCAGGCATCCCCAAACTGCGGCCCTCCAGATGTTTTGGCCTACAACTCCCATGATCCCTAGCTAACAGGACCAGTGGTCAGGGATTATGGGAATTGTAGTCCAAAACATCTGGAGGGCCGAAGTTTGGGGATGCCTGGTCTTGGGTGCTTATGTGCTAGGAAATGACAAGGACGCAACACTATACTCATTTGTTTCTCAGTCATGAACGGGAATAGCCCTCATGACGAAATGGTAGTAAACTCTGTGAAATATTTTGCTTTTCAGCATTAGGTCTTTTGTAGTACCTATTGAAATAGCAGCATCTGAATTGTCTGTCCAGGATAGCAGAAGTGGTGATGGAGAACAGCCGTATCACTGTCCTGAAATCATACCACTCTATGGCATCTCATCCAAAATGGCTCCCTTATTCCAAGAATCTGGATATAAGTAAGTAATATAAGAAAATGAACCACTTGACTTGTTCCCTACGTTGTTGCTCTTGTTGTTGCTTGCAGAACATGATGGGCCAAGGAAGTCCTTAAAGGTGTATGTGTGTGTGTGTGTGTGTAGCAGACTTCAGAGTGAATAGCCTGCCCAGCAGAAAAATAAATGAATCTGAAAACACGAATGTTTCTGGGTGTTGAGTTCAACAGTTTGGTTTGGTTGGATCATTTCTCCTGTATGGTGGTAGTGGTGTTCTAAACGAAGGGAACAGCTTCCTTACTGGAGTGTTTCCCCCACTTAAAATAGCCAATTTGCAAAAGCTGATCATTTGCTGTTCCTTCCGTAGTGCAACCTAGCAAGTAACAAAGATTCAATTTTCCTCCAGGAAAGGCGACACCCTGTCCAGCAGTGAAGTGAGAAGTGCTGTTATCAACTACGTGAAGCTTAATGAGTTGGTTGATGAAACAAACAAAAAGTATGTAAAACCAAAGCTTGCTTAGTAGGGAGATTGCAACACTACTCTCCTTGCTCTGTACTGATAGCAAGGGATAACTGCAGCCATGATTTTGCACAGTAGTTTCCCATGCTCGTGGTTCACCATTACAGCACTAAGCTGATACATGTGGGAAATGCTACTAGAAAGGGCAAGCACTCTTTCCTATCACAAGTCCCTTTATGAACACTCCCTGTATGAACACTCAGGTCAGATGGACCATGCACCCTGTCCTGGTCCCTCTCTTATATATACCTCTGCAGTATAGATGGGCCCAAGTGCAGTGTTGATTGTGCTCAAATGTATGTCCATCCTCAACAAGTGTTGGTGTGCAAACACACACACACAGACACAGACAGACAGGACTTGTGCAGGTGTATCCCATATATCGTGCCTAAAAGAATTTTAAACTAGTGTTCATTTCCTGATTTATTTTGTTATTTATTTCATAGAATGTATACACCACTTGATTGAAACTCCCCTCCCCACCCCAATCAGGAAAATTGTACCACAATAGTTTAACAAGAAGTTTGAATACTAAAACCAGTTAGGATTCACATTAACTTTCTAAGCATCTAGGTAAAAAAGGTAAAGGTAAAGGGGCCCCTGACCATCAGGTCCAGTCGTGTCCGACTCTAGGGTTGCGGCGCTCATCTCGCTCTATAGGCCGAGGGAGCCAGCGTTTGTCCGCAGACAGCTTCCGGGTCATGTGGCCAGCATGACAAAGCTGCTTCTGGCGAACCAGAGCAGCGCATGGAAACGCCGTTTACCTTCCCGCTGGAGCGGTTCCTATTTATCTACTTGCACTTTGATGTAGATAGGGACCCAGGTGGCGCTGTGGGTTAAACTACAGAGTCTAGGGCTTGCTGATCAGAAGGTCGGCAGTTCGAATCCCTGCAACGGGGTGAGCTCCCGTTGCTCGGTCCCAGCTCCTGCCCACCTAGCAGTTCGAAAGCACATCAAAGTGCAAGTAGATAAGCATCTAGGTAGACTTGCCTAAACAATAATGTTTTTAGCAGGTGCTAAAAGAATGCAGTGAAGGCACCTGCTTGCTATCAATAGGCAGGGAGTTCCAAAGTGCAGGTGCCGCCACTAAATGATCAAGTTCTTACAAATGTGGAGTGGGTATTATGTGGCATTTGTAGAGTGCCAATTCCACTGATTGAAGCATTCAAGAGGGCACATGTGGGGTAAGATGATCTTGTGGCTAATTTAGGAGTGCCACAAGATTAAAGACATCTTAGTTGATTAATCATATCACTTTTTTTAGTGATGTGGTTCTGTAGGTTGATCTGTTAGCTTAATCTTTAGAAGTTTTGATCAGGTAACAGGTGACCTTTGATTAACTGGGCAAATAATTTTTAAACATTAAATTATCTTTAAGAGACGTACATGCAAAAACAGCACTTGATAAGCAACATATTCAGACATAATTTACAAGCAAAGAGGACATGTTGTTTTACATAATCCCTTCTCAAGTTTTCAGCAATCAAGTAAGGTTTTTAGCACCCAACTTACTATATAATAGTGCAAGTGCAGTGTGACTTTTGGAAATCCTTTTGTACCTTTTAACAACAAAGTGGTAAAGAGACAAACATAATCTTTATAATCTGTAGAGGGCTACATGTTCTTGATGTTGATGCATTTCCAGTTCAGGTGATGAGGTGATCATGCTGAGAACAGACTTTTAAATCTGCCTTACTTTGTTACAGCTTTATAAAGGTGAATCCTATCTTGTGCGATTGTCTGTTGGACAAATCTGAGCAGCATGAAATTTCAAAGCTTAGCTGGGACACTCTCCTGAGCAGGTGAGGGGGGAGTGATTCCTACTGCTGCTTCATATACTTGCCTCAATATTTCCTATAATGCAGGCCACTATGTATTATGGTATTTTTAATGTTTGCAAAAGGAGGCTAAGCCCAAACCATTCAAAGGTTAAAATTGTCACTAAGGTCTAGTGCTATGTTGCTTTGTGTTATGGAAGCGGACTGGAATTTTATGACACAGTAGCCTGATTTGCACATCATGGTAAACCATAGCTTATGGATTACTGCATGCTGTTCAGTGACCCCTTGCCTTTCTCCACTCACTCTTCAGCCAAGAGAGAAACATACTGTACAGGCTTAGTGCTTAGGTGAGGAACATCAGGCATGGGGGCCAAATGTAGCCCTGAGGACTCCAGAGCACCCTCCCTCCTTCAGCCCACACCCTTCACTGTTGCTCCTTCACACTCCCAAGTGTTTTTGCTTGGCTGGAACATGTCCTTGAATGCTGATAGTGACTTTTGCTTGCATGGATGCGAGTGTCTGTTTAAACCGTGCAAAAGTGAATTGTGCACTTATTTCTCTGACTCTAGGCCCCTCAGGTTCCCCCCCACACCTTCTGCTTAGTGTTCCATGCGAACCAATATTTGCAGTTTCTCTCCCCAAACAAATGACGAGCCACAGACCAAGAACCAACCTTGGCTTCATGGGGACAGAAACTAACCCTGAGTCCTGGTTCGCAGGTAATGCTAAGCCTCACCTCACAGTTTCTTTTTCCTGGCTCCAGGTGGGTCAGAATAAAGTGGGAGCAAGTGAGCAGCTGCTTGTTCTGGTAAGCCATGGTTTATACAGTGGTACCTCGGTTTAAGTACACAATTGGTTCCGGAAGTCTGTACTTAACCTGAAGCGTACTTAACCTGAAGCGAACTTTCCCATTGAAAGTAATGGAAAATGGATTAATCCATTCCAGACGGGTCCGCGGAGTACTTAAACTGAAAGTACTCAAACCGAGGCGTACTTAAACCGAGGTAGGACTGTAATTTGCTTCCCATGATGTGCAGGCATGGCCACCGTAAAAGTAAACACAACAAGCTTGGCTTTGGGACCTTCTAAAACTCCCCATTCTCTTTTGTTACCTTGAGGATCATAATACTATATTTTCTTTTTTTAAAGTCTTTGGAATTAGGAGAGGTACAAAGATAATAACATAACTATGTCTGTCTGGCAGTGTCGTCTGTAATCACAAAAACCTTTTAAGACATAATATTGATAGTACTTTAAGTAGAGATTTTCCCAGAATAACCCTGTTACGGAATAGCATCATGTATCACATAGATGAAGGCTGCTAGATGAAGTATAATTAATATCCTTTCGGTCTCTCTATGGCTGTCTAGTATACATCCTACACATGGGATACAAATCAGCCTCCATCATTATTAACCAACCTTTCACCCAGGCATTTGGTGGCTGAAGAATACTGCTCCTGGCAGTTGTCTATAACAGTTCTTTCTTACATTCTTAAGTTAACTGTAACTGTTTTTAGAATACTTTTAAAAAATGATGGATATGATTCCCACTCTGGGCTCCATTGGGAAGAATAATTTAAACTCAAATAAATAAAACCCTGAGGTGGATAAAGGCAAGCTGTATCAGATTGAGTCTTTGAATAGATGTACTTGATACTTAAGTATAGCAGGAATAGCTAAATCAGAAAGCTGCCATCCCTCTGTGTTGTCCTGGATAAGCTTAATCTTAGCACTGCTTTTGTGGCAGGTGTCTGGATAAGCTACAGCCCTTCCATCAGGTGACTTTTTTTGGACATGACCCCATCGTGAGGAAAGGAAACAATGATCCCATTGATATAAACATAGCACAAAGAGCGTGCAATAAAAAGGTAAGGGCAAGGAAAAAAGAAGTCTTCAGTGCATGGAGAGTGGGGAAGGCTGTTTATAACTACCAGAGCTGCAGTTATTGCCACAGAAAGCAATTGACAACTGGGCTAGCATGTGCCGCCTGTACAGCTGAGCATTCCTGGGCTTAAGTCATAGCCCTACCTCCTCTCTGCACCCCTGGGGATCAGGTATAAGTTCCAGACGTTACACTGACACCATACAATGCCACTGGTGCATGGTTTGTAATTTATTTCAACCACCCGGGGGTGAAGAGGGCAGGGCGGAGAAGGCCAGATCAGGAGATAAACTGAAGTTCTCAGTATAGAGCTTATCTGATATCTGTTGGCCCTAGTTCAGGAGGATAGTAGGAAGCACCTGCTGGCAGCTGGGTCGGATATACATTGCACAGAGACTTCCGAAAGCGTGTTACCGAAGTGCTTCCCCCGGGAAGATGGAAGGCACATGTTGCAGACCTAAGGGAGGAACAATAGCTTGAGTGCAGCACATGTTTCACTTGCAAAAATTCTTGAGGTTCAGTCTCTGGCAGCTCCAGTGGAGAGGATCAGATAGCAGGTGATGGGCAAGGTCTCCGAGTGAGGCACTAGAGAGCTGCCCACAGTCAGAGTAGATGCTACTGACCTAGATAGAGTAATAGTCTGAAGCGATAGAAGGCAACTTAATATGAGTGTTGCCCTCTTGGATGTGTATCCCTATTCCAGAGGAGCAGCCAAGCAGTGCAGTAGAAGAGGCCAAAACAGACTGTGGGGAAGAGCTGCATGGAAGAGTACCTGGGTCATTAGCAGCTTTTTGTTCCCTGTGTGTGCATACTAATTACTAATACTAATTTCATTTGTACCTCACCCATCTGACTGGATTGCCCCAGCCACTCTGGGTGGCTTCCAACAAATATTAAAGCATAATAAAACATCAGACGTTAAAATCCTCCCTATATAGGGCTGCCTTCAGAAGTCTTCTAAAAGTTGTATACTTATCTCCTTGACATCTGATGGGAGTTCCACAGGAATAATAGTTTTATTAATGGTGCGTGTGTGGGCCTGAACTATTTGCAGCTCACAGATGCAGCATTAGGGCTTGACAGTGGTGGTCCAGGGTGTTGATGGTATCCGGCATGCTTGAGTGCAAGAGGTAGACCCTAGGAATAAACCAACCCAATACAAAGCTGTCATTTTTTCAGGTAGAGATGAATAATTCAGCCCAGTGCGATCCATGACTCAGCCAGGGGTTGGGAGTCAGGTGGGATGGGCCCTTGCACTGTTTTAACATTGGTGTTTCTTTTGCCTTTCTCTGAAGGAATGCAAAGTAGTTTTCATTTATATTAGTGTTTCAAAATGTAGTCAGCTGGTGGTGCTGTCTTCAAAACGCAGGGGCAGAAGCTAGCATGCTTGGGCTCTTCTCCCTTCCCCTTTGGGCAAGCAAATCCTGAAGTTGCCTCAGAGAAGGGTGGGTTGGTTGGGGGGTGGTCGCTGTAGGAGCTTCTTGGCCTGGGCCTTTTGCTTTTGCCTTAATGGGTGATGTGTGAATCTGACCAGGCCACTGCTAGCATTTATCCCCACTTCCAGCTTTCCTAACCAACATCCCTTCCTCCTAAGCTACTAGGGCAAAACATATGAGCTACCCTGTTTCTCATATTTTAAGACATACCCATAAAATAAGCCATAGCAGGATTTTTAAGCATTCAAGGAATATAAGCCATACCCCGAAAATAAGACATAGTGATAGGCGCAGCAGCAATGCCGGCCGCGGCAGGAGGAGGAGGAAAAAATAAGACATCCCTTGAAAATAAGCCATAGTGTGTTTTTTTGAGGAAAAAATAAATATAAGACATGTCTTATAATATGAGAAACACGGTAATCATTTAAGATTTGGTCTGTTGCTACACTGTTTTCCCCCACCACCAATCAGGATGAACCAGTGCTTCAGTTAGTCTCTTGCATTTATGTATGCCTTTCACTTAAATCACATAGGTTGTGCAATATGCCTGCTGTCAAACATGCATTGCTCCTATTCATTGTCAAGCATAGGTATTATTAAGATGCACAGGCAAAGGACCTACGGTATGAAAACAACTTTGCTGATAACACATAGCCTGTAAGAATGTACGAAAGTAAAATTGCACACTAATGATTGAGCATCGTATGTTAGTGCAACAAAGTAATACCATCTTTCCTTTCGGTTTGCAGGTAACCATCATTAAGAATCTTGAGCTGTATGGGCTAGACCCACAGGCTGTTGCCAACTTTCTCCAGCAAAAAGTTCAGGCCAGTGCCACTGTCACCACACTTCCGGGAGCAAAGGACAGAGCACAGGTCCAGGTACAAGGCAATCAGATCCACCACCTTGCTAAGCTGCTGGTGGGTAAGTATCTATGCCAGGGGCAGCACACCAGTGGTGGGTGGAGTCAGAGGCCAAAACAGGAAGGGCAATGAACATACCTTTGCACATTAGGCTATATTCCAGCAATGCAAAAGCCAGGTGCTGGGACATGTGCATGCGCACGCGCACACACACACATACACACACACACACAGTCTCCATTCAGGCTCAGAAGAGGCACTATCACAGGGTGATATACCAGCCAGGCAAAGCACTAATGGAAGGTGTAGCTTAGGGAAAGGGCTGAGGCCCAGCATACGAAGTTTGGCTTCCAGGCCTGAAGTTCTCCACCCCTCATCCATGGCAAACTCATAACATAATTTATTATGTTTTGAAGGTTTAGCCACTTATTAGATTAACAGTGCAATCCTAGGAATATCTTCCCAGGAGCATATCCTATTGAATTCAATAGGGCTTTACTTGCACCCTAAATTGATTTTATAATATTCTGATCAGTTTCTAAGATGTGCTCTTCTAAGGTGGAGGCTATTCTAAGGTTTTGCGGCCTGTCTGTTTTTCGGTTCTCGGGCGGCGGGGGGTTGGGGCCTTTGGGGGCAGGCACGGAGGTGGGGACGTCGGGGTAGGGCCTTGATCGTGGGGGTGGCGGTGGTGGGGTCCGTCCTTGGGCTATGGGGGTGGAATGGCCGGTGGTTGGTGATGTAACAATTTGTCCTCGCTGCTGGAGTCTTCAGAGCCTCTGCTGGTGATGTGTAATAGGGGTGCCACTTTTTGTGTTTAATCATTATTTTAGGTGTGAAAGGTGTGGGTTTTTTTGGGGGGGAATTACGCCGGATCCCTCCCTGATGGGCAAGGTACGCTTTGCCCCAATTTGATGCAATTTGGTTCAGCGGTTACGGCGAAAGGTTGTTACATCCGTGTGCACAATGCCTACATTTATATATATATAGATTAAAAAATGCACAGGAGTATATTTTTTAGTAAGGCGAGTGCCCTAAGTATACAATGCTTTAGAATTTTAGTAAGCTGCAAGTCCTATTGTGTTAAGCTTTTGAGTTGTCAAGTACAGGTTGATTACATGTTGCCTTTGTTCCAGAGGACTACCAGATACCTCGCAAATACATCCAGGGTCTTGAGAAGGCACCAAAGATGGGCCGGAAGAAGTAGCCAGGTCTGAAGATCAAAGTCAGAACTTTATTTATAAATATTTTATTCAACAGAAATGACTAATCCAGCTGCCTTACCTATAAAATAATGGATTTTATTTAAAACAAGAAAATAAATGAAGCTTTTCCCAATAACTTTGCTGGACTATCTCCATAGCTTGTTGTGGAACACCTCAGCTTGTTTCCTGAGCACTGTTCTAGTACAAATAGGTCCAAGTGTAAAAACTACTAATACTAACAGATCATGCTGTTGGGTATCCCCTGAAGATTGTGGGTGTTGGTTTTCTTTTTCTTTTTCACAGGACTCTGAGGATCAAAAGAATAGTGAGGTACAGTTTATACCAGGATAGTGGATTTCGTTCTCTCCCTCGGCAAACCCTCCCCAAGCGCTTTTACCTGCTTTTTAATAAGCAGGTTTGTTATAGTGCTTTACAGTTAGGAAATTTATTTAGAAATGGAATCTCTCCTGCAAAAAGTACTTGGGGTAAAGACGTCTCATGATGCATTGTTGTGGGTGCTTCTGTTCCAACACGATTAGCTGCCTGAGTTGAAATACAGGCAAATTCCTTTCTTCTTGCACTGTGAACTAGAGCGTGTCGCAGGAAGACACAACTTCCTCCCTCAATACGTATCTCTCTGCTGCTCGTTCATATCCCCTCAGGTAAGCTAAGACAGAGGGGGAAATTGTAGTGAACATGTAAATTGTGTTGAAGACGTGCTCGGGAAAAGCCCCTCTGTTCACCCTAGTGCAAAGAAGCTAAAAGAGCTTTTTATTTGTGCAGAGCTGTTGCTCAGCTCTTTAGCCCTTGCTCAGCTGAAAAATAAGATCCCTCCCTAAAAGATTAGTTGCCGCCTTTGTTTACACACTGCAATGCTACCACGTACCACAGGAGGGCATGAGGAACACAAACCGACTCAACTCCCCGGAACAACTTCATCAGAGACTGTTTTATTTCCGATAGCTTCTCTTAACATAATTTTGTATCGCATGAACAGATATCTTTAGGAGCTTTTTTTAAAAAAAAAGCTGGAAGGAAGGTGACATTTTCAACAAAATGTCATAGGGTTGAAACAGTAGTAAAAATAAATTACCAGCATGGCAAAAATGTTATTTACTTTACCACGTAAGCTTTTTTCACTAATTCCATTCTTTACAGACTGTACATGTTTTACAGTTGACCCATTTCGAAAGGAAAAAAAAGTTACACACGTACAGATGATGCAGGCAACACAGTATACTAACAAAGGCACTGCCAGCAGTAGTCTGCGCTTCTTAAGGTAGGGCTTCCTCTAACTCAGGCATTCCCAAACTTCGGCCCTCCAGATGTTTTGGACTACAATTCCCATCTTCCCCAACCACTGGTCCTGTCAGCTAGGGATCATGGGAGTTGGAGGCCAAAACATCTGGAGGGCCACAGTTTGGGGATGCCTGCTCTAACTCCTGTCTCTAAGGCGTCTGCTCTGCCACCGCTGAAGTGGCTAAGCTTTCTCTCAAAATCCAAGCTCCGTGGTGGTTTCCCCCCCCCTTCTCCACTTAATGCCCCTTAGCTATATATATAAAATCTTTTAAAGAAACAAAACAAAAATAATGCCCGCCTGTTTTTGCAGGTGGCTTAGTCAGCAGCATTCACATAAATTGCATAAGAAGCCATGCCTTCTATTAAAAATGTTCAAGACATGCTGTTATGGGATGGGGGTGAGGGGAGCAGGGAAAGGAAGAGTGCCATTATTGAAAAGCAGTTCTTTAAAAAAATAAAAATAAAACATGACATTATATATATTTATCTATACTCAACATTCCTAGGGAGAAGTAGTCAGTGACTTACAAAGACTGTTTCCTGTTCTTGTCTCTTGGTGGTGGCGCAGGAGGCAGACATCCTGGGATCCCTCCTCAGTGTGCCAGGCCAACAGTTTCAACAGCGCTTAGGAAGAGTATCGAGTGCTTTCTTGCCTGGGTTCAATAGTTGCATGTGCTTATCTGGATCTGCGTCTTGCTTTCCTTGTGCTGTGCTAATACATCTTGTACAGCGGTATTAGAGACTGAGTAACTGTCTATGGGGGATGCTGTGGTGGTGGTGGACTTCCTGAAGATAACTTTGGAGGTACCTGAGAGCTCTATGCCCTTTCAGCTGTGGTGTAGAACCCCTGCACTCAGCCCTGAGAAAGAAACAAATCTTCCTTCCTTTGCCTTCCCAAAGCAAACTTTGCTCCGAACAACGTCATAGAGGGTAGCCAAGTTCTGAAAACGTAGATGTGGGCCTTCTGGTGTTACGAAACAGTTTCGCAATGCAAATGACATAATCAATTCCATTTTTTTCCAGTGCTGGGAGATGAGCCCCAAATTGGCTCGTTAGCAGACCTGCACCCTGGTCCCAGTTCCTACTGGGTAAGAGGAATCTCTATACTGGAAGGAAGGGCTCTAAGTTGAAAATATTAGGCTGGAAGCATAAACAAAAAAACAACCCTGCAGTGTTGCCAAAACAAAAACAAAACTGACCTTATTTTCCTGTGTGAAAATATAAACTCTTTTGCTCAAAGGCCAAAGCACTCTAAAGCTCATCAAAACCTGTTCTACTTCTACAGATTTCTTGACATCTCGTTCATTCATTCTCTTCATTCTGTGCAAGTCTGTTTGGCATCCTCTACAGTGTCCACATGTACCAGAGCAATAACCGTCCCATGTGATTAAATTACTACAGAGAACACGTTCAACTCACTTCTGCCACACATACATAAATCCACATGGAAAGGTACTGGGATGGCAGGAGAAGAAAAGAAGGTAGTACAGTTGAAGTCTTCCAATGCTTGTGTGAACCTAGAGTTTGCTAGGTTTTATCGATCCCCCTTTAATTCAATAGCTGCAGTTCAAAAAGGTTCAGACTCAACTTAATCCTTAAGCTAGCCTCAAAGAGGAAATATTTCAAAACTAGTTTGTAGGGTTAAACTCACACTGAAATACATTGAGAAGGGGAGGGGGTGGTTATACCTTAAGCAATCCAATTCCTTGGATATTCACCATTCACTGCAAAGTTTCCTGTCTATTCTGTTCTGTACAACCAGGGGAGATGGGAAGAAGCAGTGTTCATTTTTGGTTTCTGGAGGGTCAGTGGTTTGGGACATTTAATTTCCTGTTCTATAGTTGCCAGTTCTGAGCACACACAATGGACTACAACCAATTGAAAAAGTGTCCTGAGGAAAAAAAGGTTTTGCTTGGGTGGGGTTTCTTTCCATTTTTAAATATATATATTTTTTGAAATTTAGTTTATCCCTAGCCACACTTCCAAGTTTGGGTTATCCAGGCTTCCCATTTGCTTCTTTCAAGGCCTCCTGCAGTCTTTGTTTAAACCGGTCATACTTTTTCTGCACTTGCTGGATTTTCTCTTTTTCTTCCCTTTCTAGTATCACCAGGAAATTTTGTAGCTCTGGAATAGAGAAGTCATCCCACTGTGGAGAAAAAGCACACACACACAAACTTTAGATTGGCAGACAGAAAATACACATTTATCCCAAGTCTGTGGGTAGATACTAGATGTGACCTGACTAACTGACATGATTTTCTGCAGGAAAACCCCACAAAGTAACTCATCCTCCCCAGTCTTTCATTTTACCTCATTTACTACACTGAAACCTTCAGACCCAGAAAGCAGAAGCCTCCCACAGGAAAAATTACAGCCCCTATATAATTTTCCCAACTTGGCTTTACACCACAAAAAAAAGAGTTCCAAAATGCTTAAGGGGTGGCTTTCTAGAATAGAGTTTGCTAGGTTTTATCGATCGCCCTTTAATTCAATAGCTGCAGTTCAAAAAGGTTCAGACAGTGGCCCAGTTCATGCAATCAATTCCTCACTTAATAAGCCACACTATGCACTAACTGCTTGTGGGTGCTCAAGACCCTTGCTTTTCCTTTCCTGTAGTTTAATATCCTGGCTTCCTTATAAGACATTAATCATAGCTTCCCCTTACATGGCAGCCCTGAAGTGATGGTTAAGAGCTGAATCCTGACTTGTTTTGCTGCTCCCTTGCAGGGAGGATCGAAGGGGCTATCTGGAGGTGAACAGCGCTTGTTCATATCCTGATTTACTAAGCCAGGTGGTGGTATAAAATAAAAAAAATCCAGGTGCCCAAACTTTGCAATTCGCACAGTTCAAAGGGTGAATTCTCCAAAGATTTCTCTAAAAAATAAAACCCAAGTTCAAAGAATGGGTTGGGGAATCATTCTGTAAGCACAGCAGTTCAAGGCAAAAATCCCAAGCGATGGTTGTTTCCCTTTCAAAGATACCACCCAATCCAGTTGTTCAGCTTTGGAGTATAAAAAGTGGTTTGGGGCTTCAGTGACAGCATGTTTTGAACTAGAGACACGGGGAAATAAAGTAAAAAAGGAGCAATCCATATATGCACCCCTTTGAATCACAGTCACCATCCAGAGATGGAGTGAAATGTGTAAATACATGAGATTCTTGAGGTGTCAGATTACTATGACCCTGAGAAAAAACCCATTCTGTGCGTGAATTTCAACATTTTCTATTACCAATGTGCTCTGTAAGAGCTGGGTCTACAGAACACGATGCTCTCAGGCAGAAATGGGGAACCTGTGGGCCTTGAGATAAGCATTGCCTGATCATTGTCTGGCTTGCCAGGACTGATGGGAGTTGGGACTCCCAACAACAGCCACAGGTTCCCCTTTCTTGCCATAAGAGGAAGAATGAAGAGAGAAGGTAACTCTTTAAGGTGTTAAAGACCTGGGGCGTCCAGTCAGATCAGGTTTCTAAGCAAGTGTACTTTACTGGGAATCCTTGCTCCTCCAAGAACTTCCATTTTGCCAGCAAACTGTATTTTGAAAAGCAGCTTATGGCAGTTCTGGAAGGCATGCCTACTCTTAATTTAGAAGTTGTTTCTTGTGCTCAACAGAAAAAGGAGATGGTATAATTCCATACTTTAGCTCAGGCCTCTAGTTTAAAAACACATTGGAATTATCTGCTTGCTATATTACTGTCCCCGTGCAACCAGACCAGGCATCCCCAAACTTTGGCCCTCCAGATGTTTTGGACTACAATTCCCATCTTCCCTGACCACTGGTCCTGTTAGCTAGAGATCATGGGAATTGTAGGCCAAAACATCTGGAGGGCCGCAGTTTGGGGATGCCTGATACAGATGATGTGAGGGTTGGGTGAGAGTGGAGAAAGCATGCATTTAGGTAATCCATGGATGCAAATGACTAACCTGCAATATTGCACCAAGCTCATCTACCTTTTGAAGATTAACCATATGCTCCCTGTTCCTAAACTTTAAAAACAAGCACTTTAAGTATTATGGTTCAGAACTCTGCAAAGAGGCTGACTTGTTACAGGTACAATCAAACTTTAAAGAAAGCCAAGTGTAAACAATAAAGAAAGGGGAATTAAATGTAGCCTTAAAAGAATTGGCTCAAGGAGCCTTTTATTTGCCTCTATTCCTTCCGTTTTCAAATGCTGGCACCGAATAATCCGTATCATGAGTAACAAGGCAGGGGAACCACAAGAGCAGGGAGTGTGCTTTTTCCACCCACTGCAAATGGCTGCTTGTGTGATGTGACTGCCTGCTTTCTGAGAGCAGAACGTGTTTGTGCAGGTTCGAAAGGCAAGCAGCTTCCAGACTTACCTCAACTTCCCCTGTTTCGTTTTCCTTCAACACAAAACTGAGAATGTCTGTGTCAGGACCTGCTAGTAGCCGGAGGTACAAAGGGTACTCTGTTACCGAGAGCTTCTGGGATAGAACTGCAGAGGGGACAAAAACATGAGAGAATCACCTGAGGCCTTTGAAAAGGAGGGCACATATTTCAACTATATATATAAAAAGCCCTCCCACACCTCTCCATGTTTTGAAGGCCCACAGAATGTCAAGGAGAGGACAGAAAGGGAAAAAAAAGGCTGCAGCACCCAAGTGATGTTTTGCAGTTCTTTCCCCCCTTTCCCAAAGGAGTGGCTAGCTGTGAACCACTACAGTATTTCATAAACATTTATTTTAAATTCTTCAGAACTGAGGGTTAGCGCCAGCCATTTACAGTATATCCCTCAAGGAAATCTGTAATAGGGCGGATTAGTAACACTTCCAGTTGGCTCCAAGACACACTACAAGCACCCAGTTGTATCCAATTGAGTCATAATTTCTCCATAGCCTTCTACTGCAACTACCTGGGACCATTCTGTAAAAGTGGGGGGGAAGAGTACTCTAAGCACAAATGGGGCTTACAGAGCAACCTTCCTCAAACTCTGTCCTCCAGATAGTTTAGACTACACAACTCAATGGTTGGGGTAGTGGAAGTTGCAGCCCAGAACACATGGATCTCACCAGATCTGGGGAGGCTGCTCTGGACTTTACCATTGAAACAAAGAGATAGAAACAGGCTAGCATCGTCTTCATCATTTTATTTGTATGCCGCCTTCCCATAGTTAAAACTATGCTTAAGGCAGCTTACAACATAAACAGATTTACAGAATTACAAACATAACAAATGTAGCTGCCCAGAGTGGCTGGGGAAGCCCAGCCAGATGGGCAGGGTATAAATAATAAATTATTATAGCTATAAACCAGAAATGAAACACATGAAAGAGTGTACAACCAAACTGAACGACTTCCATATAAAGCATATGATCTAAAGATACAATAAAAATTAGTATCAACTGCAGCAACAAAAAAAACCTCCTAAACAAACCCCAACTCAAGCATCTGTTCAGCAGCCTCAGCTTTTGTTGCTGGAGTGAGTCAGGGCCCTGCCCTCCCAGGCCAGGTGGGAGAAGGTGGAGCGCAGGACTCGGCCAAGAAGCAAGAAGCTCTTCTTTGAAGCCCTATCACATTATTGTTATTACTGTCTCAAAAGGGAACACTATCTCACCTTGACCATCTTTCTGCATCTGCTTGAAAAGTGCAAATTTCTGTGGGTTGTCCACCACCATAAATTTCTTCAGAAGTCCTTGGATCACCTCACTCACGGTGGTGCTGCTGCTGATGTGCAACTGTTTGATGGCATCCAGTGGCAGGTAGAAGGATGTTCTCTTCTCTGTCATGTTGGCCATGTTGACCTCCTTGAGGGCATCGTAGATGGACTGCGGCCTGATCCCTGCTGGCACCGTCACAGGCCGGCGAAGTTTCAGGTGAACTTTGATGAAGCCTGTGTAAGTGCCATCATCATTCTGATGAAATTAAAATGAAGATTGAAAAGATGTTAAAAAGCAGGGTTGGTGGCATTTATTTTGTTTGCTGAATTTCTTGAAATATGGGACACAGAAATTATTTCCATAAAAGCAAACAGAAAGCTTTCAGAGCTATTCACTGACTATTGACAGAAGCAACTGAATGGGATGGGGGAAACATTCAGTACTGATGGGCTGAGCCAGTGCAATCACTCTGAATGCTCACTTCCCTCAGGCAAAAGCACACATAAGCTGTGTTTGCATGTAACTCCAAACCATGGTTTAGTGTTAAGTTGACAACCCTGGTTAAGTCCAAGTGAAAAGTTGGGCTCTCCTCTGCCTGCACATCTAGGAATAGGAGTTTGTCAGAGATGAGTTTTATTTTAAAGGATGTAGGCTTAGTGTTACATGTGAAGCAGGGAACCTGGTTTAAAACAAAACATTTGTTTAATATGCTCTTTTCTTAGCCCAGGGTTTGACGCTATGAAACCTACAAGAAGTTTAGCATTTTGTGCAAATGAAGACAGACTCTAGATTGAGGAGAAGGGTACATGTAGGGTCTAGAGACCAGAGGAGCATGAAAGAAGTGAGACAAATGGGGTGAACCAAGGAGTACAGAAGGGTTGGAGAGCCTATGGACTTTCAGATGCTGCTGAACTACAATTCTCATCATCCTGGGGGAGCCACAGTTTCTCCCCAACCTTGAATATAGGGTTGTTAAGTCTTCTGACTTTATTGTTTTAAATTCTGCCACTTATGGCTTCTATTATTCCTGCAGTCATGTGACCTGACAAATGGAGCAACAAGGGCCAAGAAACAGGATGGTAAACGACAAGAGTGAGCATCACTTACTGACTTGCACTAGCAATGACTCCTAGCCATTCTCTTGGGGCATTTTAAGCCACAAGCAAGGCTTAGCAAGGCAAAGTCATTGTTGAAAGACTCACGGGCCAACATGAGTTGGGTGAAAAAGCCACCCCCTTTCCTTTGTCTGAATTCTGAAGGCGCCTTCTCTTTGTGTATCTGCAGAGTTTAGGCTGTCGTTTCTCCAGATGAGCACATAACCAAGAATGCCAACTGAAAGCAAATTATCAAAGGTCCTGGTACCTTGGATGGTACATTTCCTGTAATGGAAAAAATGAACACTTCTGCTTCCATATATATGGGCATGAGATATGGCGCAGCTGCTAAACCACAGTGGGAGGTGGCTGGGTTGTGTTAATCTTGATTCATCTGGGCTAGAACAAGAGAGCTATTTGTGGAAAATCATTTGCTGTAGTGGCTACAGAATGCTTCAGTTGAAGATTCAAAATTAGCTACAGAACAGTTTTGCCCAGCTGCTCTATGGCTCACACCAATTACACCGCAGCTTCACAAAATAAGTGACACTCCCCCTTCTTCCCTGGCAAGTGGGGCAGGGATGATGACACCATTTTGTGGTTCAACTCAGTGGCCGAAATGCCTTGGGCTGGCCCCAACTCCTATGCACCCTCAAAAATCTGCTCCCTAAGTTGTTGTTTTGATACGAAAGATGGTCCACCAAAAGACTGAACAGATTGATGGCAGCAGCTGTACTGCTCAGGATGTTATATATCCGTTTGGCCGGGATGTTACTTCAGCTTTGCTATATTGATCAGTTCCGGTAAGCACAGCAGCATCCATGAAGTAATGTACAATCTAAACGCAATCATGCACATCGACCAACACGGTGTGAGAGGAATTGACACAGACTGGAGCCCAAGTACTCTACCTCTGAAAAGCAGAGTTGTGATAAGCGTGAATGCTGCTTCTTTTTTCCATCTACTCCTTGTGAAGCCCTGGTCCATTCTTAATGAACTTATTGATTATGAATGAATGAGCTATGCTGTACTCTCATAATAAGACTACCCAAAAGATAGGGAAGGATAGTGGTAAAAATCAATACTTTTTATATTTTGTCTTGGTGGTCAGCTATATAAAGCACCTGCACTTCAGCTGTGGATGAGATCCTCCCCACACATTGCCGCAGGAGTTAGGTGGCCACCCCAGTCGGGGAAACGCCCACTCTCAGAAGTCAGGGTTTCATTTGTTGTATGTGTTATTGGTGAACAAAAAAAAAGTGTACATTTCCCCGATGAGTACAAGGGCCATGGGGTGGAGATTGGTTCACCTTTGAACTTAGGCATATCTCCGCTACAACTGCCATGGGGGGGAACGGGGACCAGCTTCAATATACTGTTTTGTAGCTTGCATGACAAGAACCTACACTACTGTCCTAAAAGTAACAAGTAACACAGAAAATGCAGTACATACCAGCTTCATCAGCAAGCAGTTGTTGACTTTTGAGTTGTAATTATCAATCTTCTCCTTCAACTCTTGGACAGTAGGAGCTTTAGGTTTTTCTTCTTCTTTTTCTTCCACTGGTTTTGTTACATTCTAGAACAGCAACAAAAAGGAACACTTCAGTTGGCTCATGCAGCTTTTGACATTATCCTACGACATCCCGCTTCATTTTGTATGTTTTATTCTTATTTGTTGCTTTTTAAAATTAAATTCATATCCTGCCCACCCCTCCCAAAGGAACCCAGGATGGCAAGCAATAAAGCAACATTAATCATTTCTAAAATGCCTAAGCTTCGTTAAGTTCAATCAACAGGTTAAAAGTAAGATATGCACATGAATGGGAACTCCTTCCCCAGGTGCTAACCAAAAAGAAGAGAATGAGGGGAGAGAATGACCTTGGTTGTTAGGGGTGGGTATGTTCACTGTACGAAATCCCTTCCAATTTCTCTACCAATGGAAGTACAGTTCAGTACTTAAGTTACTTTTGCAAAGCTGTTTAAAAAAAATTCTGCATGTCACTCAAACTTCAGTGTTTAATTTGTTGGCTGATGGGTTGCTGATGTTTTTGCAGAATTTTGAAAGGGGGGGCAAAGGACGTTGCCATACAATCTCTTGAACGAACACAAACACATTGATATGTAGTTACCCAATGAACATACTGACCTCCCTCCCATCCCAAACCAGAACTTTCTATGACATATGATACATTGCATTTCTTGTTAGAAAAGTGGTCCAGGGTACAGAAATGCCTTCTGAGCCTCCACCTCTATTGGGGCACCTAAACAGGACACCAGAGCATGTGATATATTCCCAAAGCAGTTGGAGAAGCAGCACACCATTCCCTCAGCATAGTGTTCAGCATCTTTCATGGAGGATATGCCAATCAATGTCAATTAGTCATTATAGCTAAGCGGAGCCTCCACATCCTGACTCTATGTATCGCTGAATACCAGATGCTGAGAAACAACAGTGGGACAGGGCTCCCCAAAGGCATCTTCTGAGGAACACTCGCTTATTCTGGTGGGACTCTTCTGAACAGTTAAACAGAATGGTTCTTAGTGCGACATTCTGGTTTTATCTAGCCTGTAAGGACCATTATCCCACCGAGCCATTTACTGTGACATTATAGTCTTATACGATACATGGGATGTTGCTATTTGAGCAGTCGATAACAGCAGGATTATTGTTGCAGTTCTGATAAGTGGACATTTCAGTGATACATTGGTTCAACCTGCTCTGGGATCTTGCCTATTTCAGACCAAATGGGAAAAGCAGAAAACCAACAGAGATGTTGCTCATAGCCTTTTTCAGAGGCCCCCAGGTGGTTTCTGCCCAGCACACCTTTCCTGTACATTTTACACTGTTAAATGTATCTATCTGTGGCACGGGAGGACTTAGCAGACCTGCTTAGCAGCAGAAATTAAATCCAGAGGGCTTGTAAGACTTGTTCCATGTGTATAATACTCAACAGAAGACACACACACCCCGAGTGGGTGGGAGAATCTGATTGCAAGGGGAAGGGAACTGGCACTGTTCAAGGCAGAAAGGGTACCAGACTGTTTTAACTGGAAAAGACCAAAATAAGAACCAAATAAGTGAAATGAGTTAGAGTAGCCAACATAGCTGCCAAGTTATCCCTTTTTTTAAGGGATTTTCCCTTATGCTGAATAGGCTTCCTCGCGAGAAAAGGGAAAACTTGGCAGCTATGGTAGCCAAGTATGCTAATTTACAGAGCAGAGTCTTTGATTTGCTGAGTTTCGTTTAATGATAAAGAACACAAGAAAGGAGAGCAGGTGCTCCAAAGGTCCCCTTCACTAGTTAACACCAAGACAGCGGGTGAAGGATGATGCAGGTCACCTACACTTCACACTATGGTGAGCTGCATTTTATTTCTATTTAAGTTACAATGATAACATCTAAATTTGCTTGCATATATACAAATTTGCACGTTATGCAAGTCAGTGTCCTTTATTTTGGTGATCTCATTCCTATGGGGCGATGCCTAAGTTGCCACCTGAGCTTGCATAGGGGAAATATATTCCCCAGAGGTGAGTAAAACACATAGTCAGGTTTTGTTTTTGTTTTTTAAAAAGAAGATACTTCACTGCATTTGATGTAAAAGCAGCATTGCTAAGACTTCTCAAGCAACACCATATAGAACTCAGCCTTTCAAACACAAAGTGAGAGCCCCCACTGTCAATGATGGAAGCCACAGAAATATTCTTCACAGAATGTGAGTAGTGTTGGGCAAGGCTAGCCCAAGATACTTTGCTGCCTGTGCCCAAAAATATGATGGCATGTCCACGCCCATTCCATGTACAGAAGCTGACTGAACTGGCAGTAGAATTTTACTTCAATGGTGATGAAGGGATGGTACATGGACAGCAGGATAGTTTAGGGGTGGAGGACAGGCCATTGGGCACACACAGCTCTGTCCTCCAAAGAGGGGAATGACCAAGGGGCTGCCAAGATTGTCATGCAGCAACTACCACCTGAAGAGGGTGCCTCACTTTGCCTAATGATAGGGCTGGCCCTGCAGTTGGGTAGAGTACCCACTCTATTTGGATTTTAGCACAGATTCTTAGAACCGTGAGCCAAACTACTACAGTAGAGACAAGTCTGATGAGCTTTTACTACAGAAACCCCTCTTAAGCTTGTAGCCATGGGCATCTCCGGACTCTGGATGAGGTAGTAATTTTGTGCTTTGTTTCATTTGGTTTGCAGGACACATGAGCACTGCAGAAATTAAGATCATTCATTTCACAGAAGGATTGATAATTTTTATCACCATGCAGTTTATCAGAGAAATTGCAGATAGTCATTTCTCCCAGCAGTGATAGTGCTTTTGGATGGGAGGCACAGCAAACCTGATAACCCCAGTCCGCCCAGGAAGTATGCTCATCGTAGCTGCTGCAAACAGTCTAGCACAAGAGTAGTTCATGTGGTGCCCTCCAAATGCTGCTCAACTGCAATCCCCCCACTCCCTGATCTTTAGGCCATGATGCTGGGACTGGTGGGCACTGGAGTCCAACAACATCTAGAGGGCAGAACATTGGCCACCACACATCTAAGTGTAATCACTGTAGATAGCAGAGCAACTGTGGTACAAAACAATATTATTATTGATACCTACCGGTAGTTGATTCCTCTGCATAAAACGTACAATACCATTTTATAGTTTAATTGTTGTTAGCTGCCCTGGTGGACACTAGAAGAGCAGGTTATAAATTTTAGCTTATTTTATCTTGTTTATTAAACAAACACATAAAAGCTAGAGACAATAAGTACTGTTATAGTTTGGGCGAAATCAATGCACAGAGAAGCTCTAGGGTCATAAGTCAATCAGTGGAAGACTAGGAAAAGAACTAATGATTCATGACCTCTAATTAGTGCAGCAATTTAAAAGCCCTGTTCTACCTGCAAGTTCATTTTTGCAACATAGGATGCAACTGAAAGCTACTAGTAACTTTAAACTCTGCAACCGTATTTAATAGATGAATGTGCATTCTCCATGCAAATAATACATGTACAATTATCTTCAGTTTCACACATCTCCCTGCCAATTGCAAAAATTGCAGGAAGTATTAACAACCTGCATGCTTCCTAAACAATCACTTTTCTCACAGTCACAAAAGGAATTAGATCAATGAATGTGTAACCTGAATGAGCAATTACTGCATGCAGGAAACACACAGAGAGGCAAAGGCTCTTTTCTCTCTCATTTCAATGTACGCTATTTTTAAAGGAAGCCAAATCAGAACATAGGGGAGGATTCCCATGTGGGACCTTATGTAAATCCACCCATTAATCTTTAGATGCAATCAAACACACCAGTAATCAAGACCTGTCACACTTCCAGGACACCAAAGAGAAATGCAATTAGGAGCTTTGGAGAATTTAGAAGGGAAATAAACAACTTTAGATACACAGTAGGGATATGAAGGTGAGTCATTAAATGAACAATGTGCAGAGTGTCACCAGAGTGATGGAACTGCAGGTGCTAAATAATCAAACTATTAATGCCTTTGATTTTTCCATCAATACTGGGGACAATGGCAGTCCATGAGGGTAAGTGGCCCAGCCTTACCTCCATTGAAATCTATAAACTCACACTGACTTACATGAGCTGGAGTGTAACCATCATAACCTGTTGAAAAACTAAGGCAAAAAGAGGGGAGAATGATTATCAAATCCTTTTAATGTCAGAGGCCTCCTGCCACAGGGGCCACTGACTGCCAGGGGACAGTTCCTAACAACTCTTCCCTGTGGGGATGCTGAATTGGGCAGGGCATAGACTACCAACCCATGATCTGCCAATGAAAACACTCCCAGCAGCCTCCCAGCAGCAACGTGAATGCCCAACTGTCTTGTCATGAATTCCATCCCTGGGACTTGGAAAGAAAAACACAGCTAGCCAGAGGAGGAGCACATAGCTGTGGGAGAAGGTAAACAGATGGGTTTTATCTTTAATAGATTACAGAATGGTTTCCTTGGACCTTTCTGGATTAGAACTCCCACATTTCCTGATCATTAGCATGCTGGGTGGGGCTGAGTTTGAGTCCAGAAACATTGGAAGGGTCACAGGTTAGCATCCCTGCTTTTACACTGACTGGGAGCGATTCACCAGGGTTTCACTCTGGTGTCTTTTCCAGACTCACCTGGATATGTGGCGGATTTAAATTGGGACTTTCTGCAGATAAAGCAGGTCCAAACACCACAAAAGCATCAAATAAACCAAAGCAATAACTTGCCTATGCCTCTGTCAAATAAAAGCAACTTGATTTTTGTGGATAATTGTCTTGATAACTCTCCAACTTCTCTCTGCCAACACAACCGCTAGGCTATCACCTGGGTTAATTAAAGGTATTTATAAGTCTATCATTCACAGAGTATGTTCTTTATTGGGTTTCAGACTAATTAATTCATAGTCTCACAACTGAGTTTGGAAGAAACCACCAAATGCATAGGTTTCTTTATAAAAACAGCTTTGAGTTTAAAACAAGAACACCACAATCCAGTTCTTTATACCAGTCTAGTGGGCAGCCATATGGACCTGGTGTTTTTCCCTGTTGCATGTCCTTAACAGCAAATTCAGCTTCATACTCTTGCAACCATGCTGGAGATTGAAGTTTTGCTTCGACTCCTGGAGAGGTAGCTGTGCTGTCCAGAGTAGGAGAAACAACAAAGAGGCCTGTGGTATCTTAAAGACTAAACAGGTTTATTATGGAATAAATTTCCTGGACAAAAATCCACTCTAGTCCATGAAATCTTATGCCATAATGAAGCTATTAACTTTTACGTTGCCACAAGCATCTTAACTTGCTCTTGCTTTGTTTGTTTTTAAATAGACTATACAAAACTGATGTCCACACACCATTGTTTCAGGAGCAGCGATGAGAAACTTTTCCTCTGTTGCTGGACTAAAACTTCCATTGTTCTTAATGGCTGTCCATGCTGGCTGAAGTTGGAGTCCAACAACATGTGGAGGGTCACAGGTGCCCTATTCCTATGTTTCCCAAATTTGGGTCTCTAGCTCTTTTTGGACTAAGAGTTCCCACCATCCCTGACCACTGGTCCCGCTAGCTAGGGATGGTGGGAGTTGTAGTCCAAAAACAGACGGAGACCAAAGTTTGGGAAATCTAGAGAGTAGGAGAAATCCAAGAAAGATTGCTGAAAAAAGGTGCTCATTTTAAGCTCCTAACCCTCCTCTCAGTAATAAATTATTATTTTGCAGACAGAAATCTGGGACAGAAGCAGCAGCAAATTTCCCATGTGCCCAAAGAACTGGAAGATGAACAGGAGGGCTGCAAGCCCACTGGGAATGGCTCACAATCTCCTTGGTCTCACTACAGTGCCTTATCAAGTACTCCATCATTCTTATGGGCAAAAAATAAGAGAGAAGGAACACTGTATCCTACTACCGTGTTTCTCCGAAAATAAGACACCATCTTATATTTATTTTTCCTCAAAAAACACAACACCAAAAAACACACACTATGGCTTATTTTCAGGGGATGTCTTATTTTTTTCTCTCCTTCTCCTGCTGCAGCCGGCATTGCTTCTGCGCCTATCACTATGTCTTATTTTCGGGGTATGGCTTATATTCCTTGAATGCTTAAAAATCCTGCTATGGCTTATTTTATGGCTACGTCTTATTTTTGGAGAAACAGGGTGTGAGGTGAGATTTACAGAAAGACCTTAAACTATGACCCCTTTGCATGTGGCTGCTCAAAGCCAAAAAGAAACATACCAATAGGGACATGATGATAAGGAGACAGACATAAACTTATATCAAGGTTACAGGTAGGTAGCCGTGTTGGTCTGAGTCGAAGCAAAATAAAAAAATTCCTTCAGTAGCACCTTAAAGACCAACTAAGTTTATATTTTGGTATGAGCTTTCGTGTGCATGCACACTTCTTCAGATACACTGTATCTGAAGAAGTGTGCATGCACACGAAAGCTCATACCAAAATATAAACTTAGTTGGTCTTTAAGGTGCTACTGAAGGAATTTTTTAATTTTATATCAAGGTGTGTGCATCTGAATGTCATTGTGTTCGAAGCGAAGTCTACTTCCTCTTCACCTTCACTAAAATGTCACCCATGCTGTAAGAGTATAAGATTGTGTTGTGCCCCACACTGTTGATGGATTCTTCTAGTGAAATAAATTTCTTGAGAGACCAAGCTCCTAAAATTACAAACAGATGAATATTTGAAGTTGTCTGTAATCTGATTGCCCCTTTTGCCACAGGTAGAAGATCCAAATCTCAATGCAACAGATGTCACCTCAAAAGAAACCCTCCTCATAAAAAGCAACAAAGCCAAGGAACTGCAGGATGAATGCTTTATTCTTAGAAAGGGCAATGACCTATTATTAAAAGACCATCCCAGTCCCGGAGCTCATAAGACTAAGAGTCGGCAAGCTGTAGATAATACAGGAATGCCTCAAGATAAAGATGATATTTCTTTCAAATTGGAACCATGGAAAGGACCAGTTTTACAGCAGTGATTGGCATACTGCAGCTCCCTTTTCATGGGTGAAAGAATAGAAAAGCTTCATCTCTAGGATAGATCTTAATGGTTCAAATACATTAGCAGTCCTCATACAGTTAGTTTTTATAGTACTGATTTCAGAGAAAAAGAAAACCAAAATGAGCAGTTCTGTTGAACTGAATTCTGCTGGTGTGTGGAAGTCTTTTAGTTATGCAGAATCCTCCATGAGCCATGATGCTAGACATGTTATTGCCAGAACGGTTTACCTGGTGCATTAAATATAGCTGGGGGGGGGGGGAATTCTGCATCACAAAAGCTCAATTCTGTAACATGTGCAAATATTTATCTGTTTACTTTGAATAGTTTGTTATGTTTCTGCTATTTACAGAAAAGGGGAAAGTCAAATTGGACGGCTTTAAAAGAGGAGTGGATAATTCATGGAGGATAAGACTGGAGGCAGTGTGCTTCTGAATACCAGTTGCTGGAAATTGTGGGAGGGGAGAGTGCTCTTGTGCTTGGGTCTTGTTGCAGGTTTCCAACTAAGTGGCCACTGTGAGAACAGGATGCTGGACTAAGATGTGCCATTGGCCTCATTGGCCTTATGTTATTCTGCCACAGCACTGATGCCATGCTCCATATACACTGGAAAGTCTGCCAAGCTTCTTGAAATTCCACAGGTTTCTTAGGATTGGGAAATTGATTTTGGGGGTGGATTCTGAAATTCTTCAGAATATGGAATTGTGCTCCTAGTACCAAATGTCACCCTTGCACAGTGCAATCACAGAACATACACAACCCTGAATGTTTTTGTATTTCTCATTTTCTACCATCAGCATGCTAGTAGGCTGTTATACTGGTGAGCACATTAATCTTCAAAAGGGCAGTGTGTCTGACCAAGCAAATATTAGAAATAACCCCAGAATTGGCCTTGCTAAACATCTTCCAAGACAATAATGCCCACCTGCATCACAAAGAACTCATAACCCACTTACTCTCAGCAACCAGGAACACCATAACCAGACACTGGGGAGACCTGTCAGGAGTAAGCATGGACCAATGGTACCAAACAGTATGGGAAACAGCCTTACTAGAAAAAAATTAACCAATAAACTGAAACTGACACGGGGGCAAACAGAAGAAGACGACTTCACCCCGGTTTGGCTCCCTTTTATCACATACACAGCCCAACAAGACAATGACAAAAACCCACCAAGAGCATACAAATCAATATGGCTAACCTGATCCAAAACATTCACCCACCCCACTCACACATGAAACAAAGACCACCACAGCCAATCACAAATGAACAACCATATCCTAGGCCAAGCATAGGCAACCTTGGCTCTCCAGATGTTTTGGAACTACAACTCCCATGATCCCTAGCTAACAGGGCCAGTGGTCAGGGATCATGGGAGTTGTAGTTCCAAAACATCTGGAGAGCCAAGTTTGCCTATGCCTGCCCTAGGCCAACCCCAACATCTCTCACCACCAAAGGAACACAAGTGAACAACAGAGAACCTACACAAACAACGCTGACAAAAACCCCCCACATATATTAATCAAAATAGAAACACCGTCACCCGACCCCCCCACCACCCACCCTCCCATCTACCTCTCTTCCCATTTTCTTCCCAATGTCTCAACAAATGAGACATTGCACATTTCTTTGTAAACCAAGAAAACCTTTAATAAAAAGGGCAGTGTGTCCTATAAAAACAGTTTTACTTTGTTTCCAGTGACTGAACCTAGAGCTTCTAAAATGTTTTATGCAGTTTGTAGTGTTAATGAGCAGGCATAAGACAGGTGCTGATGACTGACCGTTCTGTAGGCACAAAGGTCCGCAGCACCCCTCAGCCAAATTGGACCCCCTGGACTACTCCATCGGCCAGAGGTTTCCCACCACTCTGTTAAGAGTTTTGGTCTCATCTATTCCCACTTCTTGTACACATAGCACTTTACAGAAGTCCACAAAAATAGTCACCTGGCTTTTTAGCCAGCCTCCATTTATTTTTTCCATCAGCTCCCTCCCCACAAGATCCGTTTCATACTTTCTCCATAACACAACACAAACGGCAGAAATCTCTGCCTCTCCCTCAATCTCTCTGTGACTGCCAAAAGGCTTGCAGGGGAGGTGGAGTCTTATCTCATTTGTACTGTTTGGAGAAGATACCGTGTTTCCCCCTTTTTAAGACGTAGCCATAATATAAGACATAGCAGGATTTCTAAGCAGTTGCGCGATATAAGCCATAACCCGAAAATAAGACATAGTGATAGACCCTTCCCACCTCCCGCCAGCCAACTCTCCCCCATAAAAATCTCTCCCCATTTTACTGTCGCTCCAAAGACACGTATTTCTTTTAAAAGCTTGTAAAAATGCACCGTAGAGCCGTTCCTGCAGCCTCGTGATTCCCCCTCCTGTTTCTGTAAGCATTTTTTAAAATACCTGTAAAAGGATTCCAAAATATTTTTTTTTTAGCTAGGCTGTGTGAGCTCTGCTTGCTTGGTGAAGAGGAGAAAAGTGGCATTTGCGGTGGGGAGAAGATGAAAGCACGAGGGAAAAAAGAGGGGCGATTGAAGACGCTGCCTTCCCCTTTAGGGAGAGACTCTGTGTGCGCGTCTCTCTCTCCCCCCCCCCGCCTCTCTCTCTCTCTCTCTCTCTCTCTCACACACACACACACACACACACATACACACAGCCCACCTCTCGCTTCCCCCCACCTTTCCCCCTTTTAATAGCCTTTTAAAAAGTGAGGATTCTTTTTTCTTTCCATTGCTTGTCTGTAGAGCTTCCCCTTTAAGGATTTGTACCGGTACCGGGATCGCTGCCGGTGGCGCAGTCCTTGCCCTGGGGATTAAGGACTTTCCCCTTCTCGCTGTTTAGGAGCTGCTAAACACTGCCCTACACCCTACACAAAAGTTAACATTTTGTGGGTAAGAGAAACACGGACGGGTTGTTAGGACCAGCAGATTATCTCACCCCGCTTTCTGCTGGCTCAATTGCTACTTAATTGCTACCATTTACCATCTTAATTGCTGCTCAGCTGGCTGCTTTGTTTTCTACAGTATCTCAGCCGGTAGCCTCTTTGCTATCAGTGCTACAAAGTGCTACATTGTTGGAACTTTCGCTCTTAAGTCTTGGGCAGTTGGCTGGCTGGTAGAGATCCTTATTTGCTTTAGTATAGGCTACTGCTACGACTGCATCACACAGATAGATTCCATTATACTGTACTGGTTTAAATTTAAGAAGCTCCAGTGTAGCAGATTGCTATTAAGTGAGTCCCCACCTGGGAGGGGAGAGAGAGAGAGAGCAGCCCTTCGGAGGAGCTCCTTCCCTCCCTCACGAACATCCCAGGGCCGGGGAGAGAGGGCTGGGCCAGCGATGCACACACCTCCCTTCCCTCAGACTCCCTCTCATGGAGCTTGGTGGTGGCTGTTGCCCGTCATTTTCTTTCAGTCAAGAGTCCTGCCCCGCAGGGAGACAGGGAGAAAGAGGGGCACTGCTCCTGATGTAATAAAAATACCAGTAAGACATTCCCTGAAAATAAGCCACCCAGTGTTTTTTTGAGGAAAAAAAGTGATAAGACGGTGTCTTAAAATGTGGGAAAGACGGTAACTGCTGTTACTTAGCTTCTCCAAGTCACAGTGCAAATTTCTCTTTTGTCCCAATTTTGCTACTGGTAGAACAGGTTGTGCGGGTTTTTGAAATGAGAAATAACTAGGTCTTCGGGCACATGCAAAGGTGGTTCTATCACATCCCCTTCTGCCTTCAGGTGGCTGGTAGTATTTGTCTTCAGGTGGGTCTACTTTGTGCATAGGGACTGTAGGGAAATGAGGACAAAGTACATGTGTAACTTACAAAGTATATTCATACGACAGAAGGAAAACAAATATAACTGCTTAGTCAAATGTGATGCTAGAAAACTAAGAACTGATATGGCACACATCTTTCTACTGTGATTCAATATGGTTTGTTATTTCGTGTTTATATTAACATTTTAATTATCTTTACACAACATTGACAAATAAGACAGAAAGGAAGTTTGCAGAGATTGTATACGCTTCCGTAGTAGTACCTTTTAAACTTACAACTCAGAACCTACATCAACAAACAGAAAAGTGCTAGTGGCAAGATTTACGTACTCCTCCAGCAATGGATCTACAGTTTAGACCCAGTTCTAGAAGGGAACAGGGGCACTACTGCTTCATTTAATAAGGTACTATTTCATGACTGGAGCTCATACCACCAGGCCATCAAATGATAATTGATTCCAACAGGACTTGATAAATCAATGCCCCCAGTCTTTAGTTTCTGTCTCCCAAACATTATTCAGCAGTGAGGTGACTAAGCACAATTCCATTCTCAATCTCTTTTCTATTGGACGGCAAAGTTACGCTTACCTCTTGCTTATTCCATTTACCATTTTCTTTGTAATGTGTGTCTACATCCTGTCTGAGGCTACCACCCCCTCACTTTAAGTACTGAAAAACACCACAGCTGTGACTATGAAGAGTAACAGGATGAGATGCTAGAAGTGCATTTGCTTGCCAGGATTCATAGCTCTAGGCATTATCTTGACACAGGTTGCTTCCAGTGGTGCTGCAAAGGGATGATTTAGATCCATTTTTTCTGTGTGTGCAATTTGCATTTGAATGTGTGGCATTCACGCATTCCTTAGGTTTTTCATAAGTGGTTGGCTATTTCCAGATCACATAAGAACAGGCTATTGGATTAGGCCAGAAATCTAGTCAAGCATTCTGTTGTCACAGTGGCCAGCAAATACTCAAGGGAAGCCTGCAAACAGGATCTATGGTCAACAGCACTCTTTTTGCTTGTGGTTCCAAGAAACTAGTATGCAGAGGCACATTGCCTCAAACAGTGGAGGCACTGTCACTTTAGCCTCCAGAATTTGTCTAATCAATACCAGTGGGTGGTCCTTAAGAAATTATTTCCTTGTTGTGTGTTCCCTTTCATTCCATCACTGCCTTACCCATTCCTGGAACATATGCAGGTATTTCTCTACCTCTATGTGCACACCTTTCAAAAAATTAACTGCTGGTGTGTAAGAGAAAACATTAGCCGCCTGTAGATCATGTTTTACTATGGGCAAAATGGAGGTTTTGGGGAGACAACATTTATTTCCACTTGTTGGTTTTAAAAATAATAACACCGAAGTCTTGAGCAAGGCTGATATTTAGCCACAAGCTTCTGCTAAAAAGTCTTGTGCAAGACCTCTGTATTATTATTTTCAATGTCATGGTGCTTGGACTGAGATTACCATGTTGAAGGTAATCCCCCACAGGTGTTGAGATTTTGAGAGGCTAGCTCCTCCACACTGGATTGTTATTCTGACATGCCTTCAGCATGGGACAACTGATGAAACTATGCATCCTTGTATAGACTGGGCCACCAGAAATAACTATTGTCACTGCTACTGTACATGCTCCTTAGCATTTCTTCTTTTGGGGTGGGTGTCAGGTGTGTGTTATCATTTTGGTGAGTGGTCTCTAAGGCCACACCCCTACACCTGCTTCCTCCTCACCTGACCACAACTGCACCATTTTGTTTTTCCTTAAGAGATTTTATTCAGTAAGAAGAGAACCATATAAAAATAAAATAAAATTATGTGCTGGCACTTCTATGATAACAGTATCAGGAGCAGTGCTTTTTTAAAGAAAAAAGGTGCTGGTCCTCACCATGAAGTTGTTACAGTAATTGCCACATGTTATCATTAGAAAAAAGGTGCCAGTAATGAGTACCATTGAGTACCCCCAGGAAAAGCATTGATCATGAGGAAGATACAAAAACTTGCATACACAAGCAGTACTGATGCCACAACAACCATCCGTCTGGAAGCAGACTTTACCTGATCTCTTCAGGCCATGTCTGAAAATTATTATCACCTGTAGATCTCAGGGTGGTTTACAACATAAAATTACAATATAAAAACACTGTATAGAGATATACGGTATATATCATTTCCTGGACCACAGATTACCATCTATGACTTGTTCATTTAAGTGGAAGTGCTACAATAGAACCACATTACAGGACATCCCACAAAACCAACCTCAAACTAACATGGTCTGCAATGACTTTTAAAACTGTTTCAATGCTGGTATATGACAGGGGGGGGGGGATGACATGGTCTGTCCTGCTCCATCTCCATCTTCCTGGTATTTCCTGCATTTTGTGGCAGATTTCTGTACAGAAGGCCACGTGATTTAGTGGCTAGAGTGTCTGAATGTGGACAGCCCAAGTTCAAATCTCTTTGTTGTCATGAAATTCATTGGATATAGCCCTGGGACAGTCACTATCGCCCAGCCTGCAAGGACACATTTTTCTAGTAGGAAACGACATGTATGAAGTGCTCCAAAGCAGTTCTTTCCCTTCATTTACTCTCCTTAGGAGAATTCAGTTCCAATTCCCTCCTTAATTCCCTTGCCTTCCAATTCATATACTTGAGTGACAATCCCATAAGACTCCCTATTATAAAATTATTTCCATTATATTTATCACAGGAGGAGTATCAAATTAGCTTATAAATATAACCCTCATAACTCCTGTTCAAGTAGGCAAGTCCCCATTTTAAAGAGGAAAAATAATCCCAACAATTAGTGCAATATTTGCTGCTGAAAGCTTTATAAACACTGCAGGCAGCGGACTGGGTCATGCAAAGAATAACACAATGCAATTCATACAGCTGTGCTATAAAATGGATGTTCTAGATTTCCTCATCTTGACTGTATGTTCTCTAGAACAGTGTTTCCCAACCAGTGTGCCTCCAGATGTTTTGGGACTACAACTCCCATCATTCCTCACCACTGGTCTTGCTAGCTAGGGATGATGGGAGTTGTAGTCCCAAAACATCTGGAGGCACACTGGTTGGGAAACACTGCTCTAGAACTGCTTCTTTCCACACTGTCACTCATGGCATACTTGGGTTCCTACCCTTAGTCACTACCATTAACAAGCAGAATCTTCTGTAAACTCATGGTCTGGTTTCGCATGATGTAGGCACCAAGTCACACAGTGCCTATTCTATCCAGAAAACAAGCCTCTTCCAGACATTAAGAAAGGCTGAAGTGAACATGTGGAGAGGGAAACAGCAGCACAATGGCAGGTTCCTCCTCACGTTCAGAAATATATGTGTGGACAGTCATGGTACGTAGCAAACTCCCTGGGGCCCTGGGTGCCCGAGCACCCACAAAATTCCCCATGAAGGGGCTGGGCACCCACAAATTTTGGTGCACTCCAAGTATGTACAATGTACTAAAACACATTCTAATAAATACACATATTCCCTTCACTCCACTGCACACATTAATTTTAGCCCTTCTGGGTGCTTGAAAAAGGGCCATACATTCCTAATCATTAGAAGGTTTTGCACATCCTTAATAAACTGTAAACCCAACATAAAACAGCAAGAATTCATTTTGATTCTAGACAACACTACGGCAGATTACATACAGAAAACAAGAGGTCAAGAAGTAGAGATGTTACCTTGTTATTAAAGGGGGGGGGAGGTTCATGCAGGTTTTAACCAATATATCCCCAAGATCAATTTAAAAATGCTTACAAGATTGGTTTGCCTCAGAATACAAGGCAGTAACTGACCAGTGAACAGACAAATCCATTTCCTTTCTCATACATTTAAAATTTAACACTACATTTTGCCACTGAACAAATATGAGTTTTAGCAGTCCTAGCACTTCCCACTAGAAGGTCATTTAGCAAGTCATCTTGCATGTGGTGTGGAATTAATTTGTTCTTATTGCACCTCCGTGCTTAGTGACAGATGGTTCAACTGTTCCCATTGCCAGCAAACAATGTAAAGATACACACACACACAATTGACCCGTGTTGGAAACTGATCTGTCACCCAGCAAGGATGTCACCATAATTCTGAGTTGGAGCATCAGGGAGCTGCCAACCAAGCATCACCCTAAAAATAGCCCATGGTAAGAAATAAAAGAAAATAACAGATATACATGGGGGGGAATCTGTTTGTTCACAGCAATTCAGGCTCTAAAATGCATTAGAAAACAATCTCCCTTGGTCTGCAATCAGAGACAGAATTTAAGTTGCCATTTCCATTAAGCATTTAAGAGAGCTTGAAATTGGACATATTCAAGATTATTGCAAAACATGCATTTCTCGTCAGTATCCTGGAGGCAACTTCTGTGGCCCAATAAGTACTTTAAAAGAACAAGTTTAATGAGAGAACTTTTCCAGTCCAAGGGTGCTTCCACACCCATTGTTCATTCACTCTTTTATGAGGTACCTACCCAACTTTAAGTGGGACGCGGGTGGCGCTGTGGTGTAAACCACTGAGCCTAGGGCTTGCCGATTAGAAGGTCGGCAGTTCAAATCCCTGTGACGGGTGAGCTCCCATTGCTCAGTCCCAGCTCCTGCCAACCTAGCAGTTCAAAAGCACGTCAAAGTGCAAGTAGATAAATAGGTACCGCTCTGGCGGGAAGGTAAACGGCATTTCTGTGCACTGCTCTGGTTTCACCAGAAGCGGTTTAGTCATGCTGGCCACATGACCCAGAAAAACTGTCTGCGGACAAATGCTGGCTCCCTTGGCCAGTAAAGCGAGATGAGCGCCGCAACCCCAGAGTCGTTCGCGACTGGACTTAACTGTCAGGGGTCCTTTACCTTTACCAAACTTTAATTTGTTAAAATATATTTATTCAGACTATTTTCACCCTACCCTTCTGTTTACAGGTGATAAAAATTCAAAAATAAAACCAAAAGCCAACAATTCTTAAACAGCAGCGACAATTCTCCAGAGCCTTATCCATTTATTGCCAGACTATAAAAAGTAATCTTGACACACACACCCCATGCCAATCATCATATGTGTGGGTCACTCTGAGCAGCCTTTGCAAGTGTGTTCAAAAACTCCTATTATGAAAGCAAAGAAGCATCTTCCTTTCCCCATGCACACGAAGGTAGCCTTCAACTGCGGGCTGATTTGCTGTTTTATGTTATTGGGGACTGTGCTTGATTTTGTTTGTGAGAACTTCCAAGTCATCCACGCCCAACCTTGCTCCTACCAAACAATTTTATTCTATTATTTCTTGTAGTCTGGATATCGATCTGCAGAGCCACTTTGTAGTGGTCAAATCTTCGGCAAGCTTGCAATCCTGATGGCAGAAAGTGAGCATCCCCCCCTTAAAAAAAAGCCAAAACAGATTCAATTCAAATTTGTTTTGCTTTTGTACCTCTTGTAACTTGTACACATATTCTAATCTAGGGACAGCTTGTAAAAAATGTTTTCGGTTTTGTTTCACTTGGTAGTCTGTCTCCAATGGCTGAAGGTTTTTTTTCTTCCTTAGCCAATATATTTAAATGCTTGTGTACTGACGAACTGTAGTTCTGTTTCTTTTACCACACTTCTCATTTTCTGCCTTTACAGCTCCAAGTTGCCATTTTCTTAAACTTTCTAGAGACTTGAGCAGACTTTCATTAACACCAAGGGCCAGTATCTCTTGTTCATCTTCTAAATTGTTCAGAAAGTTAAGAGAGTTCATCCTTCCAAATGTTTATTGAAGATGCAGAAACAGAAAAACAAACTTAAAAGTCTCTCATTGAGTGGATGAACTTTCTTTGGACAGTAAAAAATATTTGTGGCGGTACCAGTGAGGTTCTTGCCTTCCTTGAGCACCAATTTAATGAACTTGTTGGGTTTTTCCAGCTCAGCTTCATGGACTTGGATCCTTTCCTGGAATTGGGGGGGGGGGCAGTGTATGTGTCTCCAGGTAGCAACTGAACTCCCAGGGCTGCAGCCGCATGGCTGAGATGGTGGCTACAACAGGGCAGGCTACACTACACTCTGTTACAGCAGCATGCCTTGCCTCCTCCACCTCCTCCTCCTCCTCCTGATCAGAGTGAGTCAAAGCAGCAGTTCACCAAAGCAAAACAAGGGGCAGAGCAGCCTTTTCAAAGCACAGCATGGGACCTGGGCAGCTTTTATGCCAGGAAGCACACCAAGGAGGGAATGAGGAAAATGAGGTCACTGAAGAAATCCACCACCAGCTGGGCAGTCAGTCTGAGCGCCCATGAAACTCAGTACACACGTACCAGACCTTATGAACCTACTGTACTTTGATCCCCAACAGATAATGTGTGCCTGTTTTCATATCACTGTTAAAAGGTACACTGCATTAATCCCATCTTTGTGTAGGTACTTGGGTCATTGTCACATACACTGTATGTTGTTCGATGGGTCCTCTCTCCTCATGCACACATAAAAAGCCTGAGGGCTCCTTCTTTTAGCATCTCGGTGCAAATGGAACTGATCATAGTATTACCCTTTTTTAGTAGATACTGACAAAGAGATTACCAAGACAATGTTTGTTAACAGCTCATTTCATCCTGTCACTCTGAAAACAGGAAGTGTGGCAATCTTGTAAGGGTAACAGCTTCTGCTTTTAATGTAACCTAAAGTGCAACAAAAAGCTTGCCTGCGGGTCCCTGAGCAAACACACAAAGAATGAGAAACTACGGAGAGTTGGTTTTACTGCTTTCTTAAATGGCAATCCTCCATTTGATGGACCGAGAGTGTGCCACACACAGGACAAACAGGCTTTCCTTTATGTGGGATACAATGGTCTGGTTTTTACAGTTTAGGTTTGCCTGCGGCTTTTTTCTTTCTTTCTTTCTTTCTTTTTAATAGGCACAATTTTCATTTGCATTCCCTATCCTGAAATCCCAACTTCTTACCTGCTACTTGGTTAACCCACCCTGTAATTTCCACAACCCACTTACTACTGGTTAAATTGCCCTCTCTTCCTCAACTATATGTAGACAGCTAGTATGGTAGTTTAGTAGTTATAGCTCTGGACGTCGATAAAGAAGACTTGGGTTCTTTCCCCTACAAAACCTAATGGGGGAAGGATGGATGTCAGCCTGACCTCCTTATAGGAGGGAGAGAACAAAAAGCTGAAACATAAAAAAATCTAGGCAGTTTTGAGTCAGTGAGTCACACATCACTGGGCTGTTATGAGAGTAATTTTTGATGGTTTGAGATTTCCTAACAGAAAAAAAGACTGGCAGGTATGAAGTGCAATATGCTGGGAAAGATTGAGGGCATAAGGAGAAGGGGATGACAGAGGAAGAGATGGTTCGACAGTGTTCTCGAAGCTACGAACATGAGTCTGACCAAACTGCGGGAGGCTGTGGAAGACAGGAGTGCCTGGTGTGCTCTGGTCCATGGGGTCACGAAGAGTCGGACACGACTAAATGACTAAACAACAACAATCAGACTAGAACTACTGAAAATAAGCACATCATAGAAAGGGAGATCAAACCCTAATTTTCAGGGAATACTTGAAATATTCTATTAAGAAACTCTAGTGATGACCATGATATTTCCAATACCACACTCTATAAACACAGGATGTGGATATACGATGGGATACCTGCTCTGTTTGTTGCACAAGACCACCTCCCCCACCAGGAAAGGGGTCATTTAGCTTTGCATGTATGAAGTTCAATCCCCATTAAAGGACCACATATTAAATGGAGAGAAAAGAACTGTCCCAGAAATCAGAGAGAATCGTAAGTTAGACCAGGCAAACTGTGGCCCTCCAGATGTTTTGGCCTATAACTCCCATGATCCCTAGCTAACAGGACCAGTGGTCAGGGATGAGGGGAATTGTATCCCAAAACATCTGGAGGGCCGAAGTTTGGGGATGCCTGAGTTAAACAGGCCAAAAGGTCAGACTCCTACAATAGTAGGCCAATTCGTTTATGCTATATTCTTCTATCCATCTCAATTGGAAATTCAGCCTAGTGACTCCTCAGTCACTCCTCAGGAGTCCCTCCTCTGGAAAGGAATATTTGCAGGGAAACAAAATGGTTTGTGTATTTTGAGGATGAGGCTGTGAAATTCAGCAGTGAATTACACTAAAATTTCAGCGTGTTACACCAAAAATATACTTGGCTTAACACACTAGTGAGTTTCCTGGTTCTTCTGACATTTTCTGATTTTGCTATTTTCATGCACTTCTCAAAGAGGCTGCCCTCATATTTTACTGTTTTTTATATATCCACATTGTACCCCTGCTATTAATAGCAAAAAACTAAAACAGGATGTCATTGGCACCTGCTCTGCAAACTCTGGCACGAGAAAGGCTGCTTGCTTTTGCACAATGCCCCTTACTCCAGGCACAGGAATAGGGCTGAAATAAAATCCTTGCTCCTAGTCAGTCTGAAACATTTGCCATGTTAAAACAATCCAGTTGTATTAGTTTCTGTCAGAGAAACCATTCACCCTGGAACTTTCGGCAACAAAATGGATTGAGGATAAGAGGCCATAGTTAACTCTACTCTCCACCACAGCAGATACATGTATATTTGAGGTTGGTGAAATAAATCTAGGTACAAATCTTCAGTTGTAGAAAGGACCTATAATTTCCTGAGAAAAACTGGTGGACACAGTTGGGTTTCAGGTAGTCAACCAACAGCCCAGTGCAGCTACTTTTCCGGTTACAAAAAGAGAGGAAGGGACAAAGCAATGAAATTGACAAACAGAAAAAGTAGGGGCATTTCCCACCTTCCCACCTGAAATCTGACAGGCCTGATCCTTTGGGAGAATTACAAAATACCAGAAAAAAAAGCTATTTGGATGGAATCCAACAAAGTTATAGGCAGCAGATGACCAGATGAGCCTCTAATTGAAATAAATGGTAAGCACAAATAGGAATGCAACCGAAAGGAATGGAAACAAAACGAAAGACTTAAAATGAATGGGAAAATATTGCACACCCCTGTCATCAAGAAAGTTCAAAGATATCTTTATTTAAGGATGGAAGGATATGTGAGAAAACTTAGGGCAACTATCTATGAGAAAGACTATGTATGTGATCATATTTTAGTTTCAGTACAGTAATCTGCATAATTCCCCCCAGTTTTACTGGTAGAAAAAGTCCTGCTGGGAAATTCCCAGCCATATAAGCAGAGACAATTGTATCTAGAGGGCAGGATCAGGGGAAATTACACAATAAAGATTTTCAAGTGCTTAAACCTGTTCATCACCCATCAGTTATTCTTCTACTTTTATCATCATACTATATACAGGTAGGTAGCCATGTTGGTCTGAGTCGAAACAAAATAAAAAAATTCCTTCAGTAGCACCTTAAAGACCAACTAAGTTTTTATTTTGGTATGAGCTTTCGTGTGCATGCACACTTCTTCAGATACTATATACAACACCGTAGCTTCGTGAAGGGAGGCTACCACCAATCTGTCTTCCTCTTCCTAGGGATCTACACTTCTGAGCTTCAACACTTATGTAAGCAAGTTGAAATATTGTTTTATTGAAACTAGTTTTATTTGAAAAAAGTGGTAGTTGATAAATCAACTAGATTTTAAATATGAGAAACATTTAAAGTTTATTTAAAGTATTTTCACTAAAATATACTGGCACAGATTACATATGTGTGTGCATTTGTTAAGCACTTCAGTTCTGATTATTACAGCCCTCTGATTTGTCAAGAGAGAGGCCACCTGATCCAAAACAATGAAAATGATAATTCTGGATAAATAGACTTGACATCTTAAGATGACATGGCCTCAGTTTGGGAATATAAAACCTAGCATCACTGATCTACAGCAAATTCTAAACTTCTTAATATTCCACCATCCGTGTTCTAGAATTGCCACCTTGGCTACTGTATCCTTTGACTCACATCAGGAGCAGATAAAGAAGACAGGAGCCAACAAGTTATGCGTTAAGAGTGTTAGCGTTAATGTGTGTATTTCAAATAATGTCTCTGAACCCCAGCCACAGCAAGGAACTGTCCCCTGTGGAGAGAGGACAGGGGCTCATTAGGGCCCAACACAACGACCCTGGCTAAGGTTTGTGTTCCCAGCATTCTTGAAATATATAATCCCATTACATCCACCCTGCACCCACCCAAAAGCAAATACTGTACATGGCTTGATAAGAACAAAGCAGCACAAACATGCAATGTGCATTATCACTTTGGGATACTCATGGTTTTGACATATGTAGTTCATAGCCTAGTTAGCTATAGGAGCTTCTTAACCGAAGTATAGCACTTACCTAAAAAGCCATTTATTCATGATATGAGTTATTAAGAGTGGTTGGTTGGAAAATATGAGCTATGGTGATGACTGAAGCATGGGACTAACAAGCTGAATGGCTAGGAAGTAACCCCCCCCTCAAAAACACAGGGCTGCATTTTTTGTGTGATTGTGTGTAAGCCTTTAACATTTTCAAAGTCTTATCCCATAGGCATCATGGCTATCAACTGAGATTATGATTGTTGGAAAACATTTGGAAACTTAGTGGTTTTAGGGTTCTGTTTTTAAAAGATGCACAAACATTCACAGTAAACATATGGGCTGCATGCTGTTACAGCAAATGCCACCCCCCCCCTCAAGGACACAAACTAATTTAGTGCTCAGTGAAAGGGCATGCTGTAGTATATGCCAATCCTGTGTTTAAGGGATCCAGAAACAGGGTAAAAAAGGAACTTTCACACATAAACACAGAGGCACTTAGTGTCCCATGGCTCACCTCCTACTAGAGCCTGCTTAGCACAAAAACTAATCAATACAGGCATATTTGTTTACTTTAAGTTATTTACAGCAAACTGATATATTGACCTCCCATTTTCAGCTCAGCATTCTGCCAGAAGCTGAGGGGAATGAAGGAACACCCTGTGGATTAAAACTTTATTGCAACTTTGATTGTCCAGACATGGCATCTCACAATGGCCAAGTTAGTCTTCCTATGTGCTGTGCAGATGGACAGGTGACCAACACAGGCAGAACTACCATGTTTGGAAAAGTGATATGATGAAGGAATTTATCCAATCTCCAAATAGGTTTCATGCAGATTATACCCTGGCACTTTTCAGGCCAGAGAGGTGATGGTTTTGCAAGGTTGCCACTGAAGTATCTGCAATTTCAATGCATTTGTGATCTTCCTACATGATCACTGACAGTCATGAACATATCACAAAGAGGCCTATGTGCAAAACTGCTTGGGAACTTTGCTTCAAGACAAATTGGCTGGGTAAATGGCATCATTATTTTAATGCAAATGAGCTTTCACCCTTTGTATCATCATGCTTCAACTAGTTTAAAGTGACATTGAAGAAAGAAACTATTAATCTGTGTAAACTGCCCAACATTAAGTCACGTTGCCTCATATTTTAACCATGGTGCACATGTTTATGAAGCAGAAGCTCATCTGCATCCACATTATGCTCTTGTGTGAACATTATGAAGCTATAGTTTGTTGAATCTGAAATTGCTTTTTTTAAGTCACACGTCATAAAAGATTCAGCCAATGGCTAGGAAAAACTGTTTATTCTTTTTCCCACAGCAGCTGTGTAGTTTATTTATGTAAAGATTCAATGTTATCTCCCTCCCATTGCTGTTCTTGCAAAAGTATGTGGGGGAAGAAGATCTGAAACATAGCAATTAGATGTATTAGAGATTCAAAAATAGTTGTTTGCTTGGGGGCTGACTTTTCTGGAACTAAAGGAAGCCACCCAACAGGATCAAGCAAGCTATCTATCTTGACAGGATGAGAAGGGAGAGAAAAGCCCTACTTGTAGTTCAAAAAGTGAGTGAAAATTTGACTATTCTTCCTATTAGTTCAGCAGAAGGAAATTGAATGGTTCGAGCAAAGGTGGAGGGCAGCCACACTGTGACTATGTGACAAAATAAAGATGAATGGAAATAGAAAGAACCGGATGAATGAATGGAGGGGGGCAGAAGTGAAGGAAGAGAAAGGGTGTCCTCACCCGCTTTGCCTTCAGACTAGACCACTGGCAGTAGTTATGTGGCCCCCAACCATTTTTACTTGAAGGAATGTAGCCCACAACTCCCAACTGGGTTGCCTACCCCTAGAAAAAAAGGCTTTTGCCCTAGGCCAAAAGCCACACATCTAAAATTAGACTGGCCTGGAATCAGTAGGCACAAGCTTAGCTTGAACCTAAAGAGGACACACACACACACACACTAAATTTGATCATTTATTTTTTGTTTGAAAGTTGACACATGCTTTGACAAGGAGATGGACAGAGATGACAGTTTGTTGGTGAAAGTCATAAGATCCACCTCAACCTTTAGTTCAATCAAACCCAACTCTGCTCCATCAGAGTTACGGGTACTACTCCTGAAGAGGATTGACAGATCTTTCAGAAATACTATTATTCAAGCCTTTATTGCTACTTAACTTGCATAAGAGGCAGACCAAGCATTCTTTGAGATGGAAAGTTGGAAATGAAGGGTCAGTGTCTAGCCCACTATTAATTTTTCTGATGAACTTAATCTCAAAACACTGGGTGCCTCAAAACCTAGGTCCCTTTACTTCACCTGTATATTGTTTCCTACATTATGTTCTTTATGAAACACTCTATTGCCATTTTGTCTACAATGCTGCCTGTATCCTCTTTGGAATTTTGTCCCACAAATTAACTATTTAAGAAGGTGAAAAGAACCACCCTGGATCAGACAAAAGACCTTGCTAATTCCTTTCCCTCTTTCCCTCAGTAGTCACACAAAAGCCTGTGGAAAGCACAGTAGCCCTCTCTGACATGCTGCCTTTGATCCTTGAGGCAGTATATATGGATTAGAAGAAGACATCCAACTGGATGATAGCATAAGTTCTTTTTAAAAAAATGAAGATTCCTCTTACTGATTTCAAAAACAGGAGACATTGTTTCCATAAAATCTGGCTTTGTGTCTTTGGAAGTGGAGAAGACACTTTGTATAATCATCCATTTTCCTTTTGTGTGGGTTGGCAGAACCAAGCTTCGTTTGGAACAAACTCTTAATAGTGGGTGTCTCCTCCAAATACCTGGCTCTGAGGTGACTCATTGAAATGCCTCCTGTTGGCAAATCTGCACGAAGGGCATTTGTTGTGTAGAATGCCTCAAGAAGATTTCAAACACCACCCTAGAAAACTTATGTACAGACATGCACAGTTACGAAACCCTCATACACTGCACCCAGCCTTCAACATCTTCTTATGAACATTGATCTTAATGGATTTTAGTCAGAGAAGTTAAGGTGCATACCTCTGTCAAAAAAAGGTCTACAAAAGTCCATTTCCTTTCAGTGAACATTCAATCAAAATATTGTTGTGTGGGGAGAGACCACCAAATTCTTTGCTGCTGAAATACTGTGGTACCATAGAATAAAACAGTTTTTTGTTAACTTTGCTATCTGAACCTTGGTTTGTTTTTTTCACATGGAAAGGCAGCTTCACATTTCCATTTTAACTATACATGAATTTACCTATTTCATGGAAAGAAGAACATATTTTATGGGGCCTCTAGTTCTAAACGCTACTTTTCAGTGCTTTTTTCCTAGAAAAAGAGGTGCCAGAAATTACCATGAATGCCTTTTCTCTTATAATGGCAATGGCACCCACCTGACAGTGCCGGAACTGAGTTCCGGCCAAAAAAGCCCTGCTACTCTTAAATGCTAGGAAACCCTTTTTGTCTCCAATAATTATTGTGGATTAAGCTATGGAGAGTACATCTGTGATCAAGACATCAGGTATAGTTTAGATACTCATTTTTAGTTTGTAAAGGAATATACTAATTGAGTATCACCCAGAGTTCATTCACTCATTCTAGATCTACCCATTATCTCTTAAATCCCAACGTTTAGTCTGTGAACCACCAAGTCACCATTTCCCTCCCACTCATACCTATTTCCTCTGGATTAGCAACCCAGGGGCCCTCTACTGTTCCTGACTTGGCTCAAAAAGCAATATGCTTCAGAACTGCAATTTATAAACCGGATTCACAAAAGCAGCTCCCTTGATGACCACTACACTGAAGTTTAAAATATTTTTCAAGACAATGTTGCATTTTATTGGTAGAATCCACTAGAAATGAAATGGAAAAATTACTCTTAACTGTCTGCTCAGAATTTAGCTCCAGGCTCAGAACTTTGGTGCATGGCGTTGTAAATATTTTAAATAATTCAGGAACATGCCTGCAGGGACATATAGAAGCAGCAGGGAAAGACTAAAGAAACACTGCCTGCTAATGGATATTACAGTGGGCGTTAGAAACTCCAGGTTCCAATTCCAGGCCTCCTTAGCTTCAAGTGCTTTTCACAGCAACATGTGCAACATGTGCAATGTCTTGAAAGCCCCTTTCTAGCCAGGAAGACATACTGGGCTATGGAAATTTCCAAAATCAAGCTAAGGAAAACTGCACTATTGTTCTAGGCAACAACTGAGAAAAAGCAACATACAGCAAATCTGTCGTCACCTCCACCTCATTAAGACCATTTTTAATTGTCATGCTAAAGCTTATAGATTGTGCACTTCCTTGATTACTATCAGAAGCAGACAATGGGGGTGGAATATGGGTGGGGAAGCACACAATGCAGTATCATCACAACATGGGGAAGTGATACTACATGTTATGGGGAGGACTTGGGGTGAGCTTGCCCTTTTAAGCAAGAGCATTCCTACATCACCCACAATGCACTGTTCTAAGCTAAATTAGGCTGGCTGGCTGGCAAGACTGGCTTGTACTCCTAGCTGCCAAGGTCACTTCCAAGGGTGCAGGTCTTCAACTTCACAGCCATAATGAGGCTTCAACCAAATTGCGTTCAGTGGTGCCACAATAATTCTTTGGAGATCATCCCAAGTATTGGTGTTGGGGGAAATTGGATGGGTTTTTTGGTAAGGATTTTTACTCTAAGTGCCTGTCCACAATAAAACCAGTGTAGCAGATCTGATGCCTTAGTATACCAGAAGGTAGATAGACAGCAACTCACTGATGGTCCACTGCTCATATGCACCTGGCCAACTAGTACCTGCTGGTGGCTGGAATTCTCTCCAAAAGATGTTGCACTAGATGGAACTAGACCTAATCAATCACAGATGACAGTGAGACAGATTACTTCTACAATTTTTATACTGCTTAAGTCTATATACTGGACTCTATATGATGAACACGTTGGACCAGTTGAGGCCTCCATGCTAAATGACATGTTCCTGTTGCATGAGACTGTCCATGCAGAAAGACCTAGAAGAAATGGAGCAGGACTGAAAAAGCACCTGAATTTTTGCTCACCTGTAACTCAGTACAGAGAAGCATTAGATAAATTAAAAATGAGGTTAGTAACCATAGCAATTATCACAAGGGTTTTTTCTGCTCTGGCAAAAAAGTATAGGATAACATGCAAATGTCTTAACTGAATTCTCCCATTTCATTCCACGTTGTCAAATGTCATGGACACCACTGCAAAGTGAAGGTAAGATGTTGCTGGCTAGGGCAAAGTCAACAGCCAACTTTCCCCTCCTGCCCACATTACATGTTGATTAATATTGTTATTGCATATACTGTTCTTGCAAAACATTGCAATAAGGAACTTGACATTCTTGCATACACTCAAGTTCACTAAGACTACAGCAGGTTGACAACTTAATGAAAAACCCATTCACAAAACCAAGTTCTACCTGGTGACTAGTCACAATGTAAGCAGAGTGCACCCATTCAGTATAATCGTGATAACAGAGTTGTACCAGTGTTCCTCAACCTGGTGACCTCCAAGTGTTGCTAGTCTACCATCATCCCTGACAATTGGCCATGCTGGCTGGGGCAGATGGAAGTTGCAGGGCCCCAGATTGGAGAAAACCCCAACTAGTATGAAACTCCACTGCAATACTCTCTCAGCTAAAATGAAAAATCACACCCATTAATACTACAGCACTCACTAAGAATACTGATTACAGAACAGTGGAAATCTTAGTCCTATATTCAGTCTCCAAACCTAACACTCTTATGGGAAACTGAACAGACTAACCACTACCTTCAGGTTTAAAATGAGCACTATTATTGATTTGCAGATGCAAGAAAGCCTCTCCTCTGCACAAGTGAGGTGCTTTAACTTTTAAGTTATCTGCTGAGAATTTAAGAGCAAGCCAGGAAGTCAGTCTGCCTGCAGTATTACACGGTACCATAGCAACACTGCTAGAAATATCAACATAGCAAACGTTTTCAAACAGGGGGAGAATGGTTTGAAGGATGTTGTTCTGTGTACCATTGGACCCCTCATGTTAAGGTTAATTCCCTATTTTTTTCCAGATTAAATATTATTTAATTCCTCTCCCCACCCTCACAGTTTTGCCAGATTAGGATTTCTTCAGTTCCTTTCCTCCTCCACATATTTGATTAGTTACCTGTCTCAACAAGCTCCTGTGTGAAATAACTCACTAGAACATGCTAATTGACTCATCTTTCTGGCAACATGAGGCTTTTGCTGGAAGACACATACACTTTTTCTGTATCTGGTCTTGCACCATAGTCTATCAGACTAGAGCTATGGCATTTTGGCTCAGTAGTTGGCATCCATCTGTCACAGGAGACAGTGGAAGAATGAGTCTTTGGGGTGAGGTTAATATAATATAATATAGGGATGGTTTGCACATCACACTAAGCCAAAGTATGGTTTAGAACAGGCATCCCCAAACTGCAGCCCTCCAGATGTTTTGGCTTACAACTCCCATGATCCCTAGCTAACAGGACCAGTGGTCATGGATGATGAGAACTGTAGTCCAAAACATCTGGAGGGCTGAAGTTTGGGGGGTACCTCGTTTAGGAGGACCACACAAATGACCTTGCTAAGCTGTAGGTTCCCAAACTGTTGCTTGTGGGCCACTGGTGGTCTGTGAACTTCACTCAGGTGGCCCATGGCTGCCTGTGAATAGCAGTGGGTATAGCAGTTGCTCCATTGTTCTATGAACCCAATGGTCCATCCACAAGGTGACCAGAAATGACCTGAGGGGTAGAGGGAAAGGCACTTGAAAGGAGCAGAGAGGAGGTTTAGGTACATGAAAGACAGAGCAAAAGGAAGTAAACAAATAAAAGCAAACAAAAGAGGCAATGCACTTAGAATTATACAGCTTCTAGCACAGTGAATTGCTACAACAGACAGAAAAAATATTTAAATTGTCCACCAAAACCCTCAGCAATTTCCAAGTGGTCCATAGAGGAGGAAAGTTTAGGAACCACTGGCTTAGTGCAATGTGTGAACCAGGCTACTAATAGAGTTTACAATTCCCAACAGCTGCAGGTTGGTCTGTGTCAGTGTTTTAATTCTGATTATTTTTTGATGATGTTAGAGCTATATCTGGTTATATTTATTAATGGGATGCATTTTGTTGTTTTATTCTTTATTGTACATTGTCCTAAGCTCCCTTGAGAGGAATTCAATAAATAAATATTAAAAATTCACAAGGCTTATGTGTTCTTGTCCTAGCAGGTAAATTATTTTTTGAATCTGGCCTCTGTTTACAACAGATTCATAAGTTGTTGATTTATTTCGAAACAGAAATTGCAGCCATAGACCAGGGTTGTTGAGGAACCATTGCCCTTAGTCTACTCAGAAGGCTGCACTGGAATGTGGACCAACAGTTTCCCACTAGGATTAAAGTTCCCAATGTCTGTTTTATGAGCTCAAAATAATCGCTGGAATAAAAAAGTCAACAGAAGGAAAACTAAAAGGAAGAGGAAGGGATGAGAGGAACATTAAAGCTAGCTATAATGTATCTGCAAGTTTTTTTTTTAAAAAAATATAATAATATATAAATGGCCACACAGAGAGAGAAAGAGAGTTGATCTATATAAAGTATCATATATAACATTACGGTTTGGTCAAGAAGCATCATATAACCCTTAGTACATCAGTCTGTGTTAGAAGATTCAGTGCCATAATCCTATGCATCTCAGAATTACAGTCCCTATTGAATTTCATTATAAGACAGAGCACTACACAACCACCCACAACAAGAAACCTTAGTATTAGGTTGCAGGTTCAGTTTCACTGTAACATACATCCCTGGTGATTAGTCTGCATTTGGAGAGACAAAAGGGTCAACTGCTAGGAAAGCCAGCATGGTTTCCCTTGCACTGTTCTGTTGAAATAATGAGAGGTTACAGATCTTTAAAAATTTGCATCCCCCATATATACAGCTTTCCCCTTTCTTCTCAAAAGTCTCCTATATGCAGAACCTCCCCAAACAAAGCTGGTGCTCCTGGCATTCTGTATGTCGTCACAAGAGTTGTACAAAGGCCATATTTAAAAGCTGCACCTGTTGCTCCCCTCTAATAACAATCCCAGAAGATTCTTAAAGGGGCAGGAAAAACTCCATCCACACTGAGAGACCCATGTTTAACCAAACAGCTTGTATTTAAAACCTGGAGTCAGGGAGCATTTAGTTTATGTGATTCACAATTGTGGCAGAAATAGGAAAAGCTTCCTATTTGTTTCATACAATATGCAATTATTCTCGCCCTTCCTACCATATGCAATCAGCTTCATTCCAACAGTCCAGCAATCAGCAGGAGGTTCTTAAGGTGATCAAGTGCTTTTGAGATTATCAATTACCCTTTTGTAAACCATCTGCTCTTTTACTCTATTGGGACATGATTTGTTTCTAAATACTTTTTACCATAATTTGACATTCACTTCCTTAAGAATGTTGGGTGCTGCAAGGGGCAAGTTACTCCCACTGTTCAGTACATGCCATGCCCGTCATTCTGTTAAACCTTCCAAAAATAGGTGAAGGTAAAGGACCCCTGACAGTCCAGTTGCGAACGACTCTGGGGTTGCAGCGCTCATATCGCTTTACTGGCCAAGGGAGCCGATGTTTGTCCACAGACAGTTTTTCCAGGTCATGTGGCCAGCATGACTAAACCACTTCTGACGAAAGCAGAGCAGCATACAGAAATGCTGTTTACCTTCCCGCCGGAGTGGTACCTATATCCGTGCCAAAAGTAATCATACAGTTTTAATAGTCCCTCTAATGGAGACGGCAACAATTTCTTAAAAGTCTTAAATTATGCCCTCCAGCCAACCAAAAGCCAGGGGAGGGAGAAGCTAGCTACTTACAATTCCCATTAAAGGCAATGTGATGCTACACACAGATAGCAAGGAATAATTCATCAAGAATGCCAGTCCCCACAACAGAAGAATTTGGGGGTTAGAAAATATGCCATGATGACAACTTGTCTTGTTGCTTTCTGGAGATATTTCTCTTAGGTTGGCCATCAAGCAGAGCAAGGAATAAACTATAGGTAAGCTTGTTGATGGGATGCAGGTGGCGCTGTGGGTTAAACCACAGAGCCTAGGGCTTGCCGATCAGAAGGTCGGCGGTTCGAATCCCTGCAATGGGGTGTGCTCCTGTTGCTTGGTCCCAGCTCCTGCCAACCTATCAGTTCGAAAGCACATCAAAGTGCAAGTAGATACCGGTAAATAGGTACCGCTAAAGCAGGAAGGTAAATGGCGTTTCCGTGTGCTGCTCTGGTTCACCAGAAGCAGCTTTGTCATGCTGGCCACATGACCTGGAAGCTGTACGCTGGCTCCCTCGGCCAATAGAGCAAGATGAGCGCCGCAACCCCTGTGTCAGTCACGATTGGATCTAATGGTCAGGGGTCCTTTAACTTTAAGCTTGTAGATACATACTGAATGTTCATAGAAGAAATGCCATGAAGCTCTGGCAAAGACAGTTGAGGTCTAACTGACCTTGCCCCAAACTTGACTTTTCAGTTTTTCAGCAATTCTCACACAAAACAGAATGCAAATAGTTCATGGTATCAGTGAAGGAGAGAAACCAACCCCCATGTTCCAGGCTTAAGTCCAAAGTCACTAATGATTCCAGAATATTTTAAACGGAGGCAAATTATCCCACATAATGGAGTGTGAGTTATCTGTGTGCTCTTGCACCCTCCTCTGAAGCATCTGGTGCTAGCCATCATTTCTGAAAGAGGAAATTTTGGCTAGATAGGCCAACTCATTGATATTGTCTGGCTGTTTCTACATTTCTAGCCTCCACGCAAAAAGAAAGGAACAACATGTGCACTGGAGCAGAAACATATAGAAGATTTTGATCTTATAGATCGCCTACAGACATGACTCAGTCAAAGCCTTTTTTAAAGGAAAAATGGCAGCAGATGAGGTAGGTTATTAAACTGACCTAAAGAAAAATCCCTTCTGGTTCATATGAAATCCAAAGAGAATAGTTTGAGGGGGAAGGAGGAAAGAAGCAGGAAAAGAGAAGATTGTGGTCTGCACTGTGGAACGGCACCACTTGGCAAGAATAGATCTGTAAAGTATGCTTGCAACACTTTTTAGAAAGATGAGCCCCAAACAGTTATTCTTTCTGGGCACCGAAAGGGCACAAAAAACAATTGAAATACATTTCTCCACAGACAGAAGCAGACACCACTGAGGTATGACGTCACTTCCTCCTCTAGAGCTAAAAGCAGCTTTAGGCTCAAACTTCTATGCAAGGGATTTCACCTAGTGCTCGTTTTACACTGATCCAAATCTTTCAATGCTTTAGGGTTCCTAAACTAGACTCCTGCCTAAAATGTCTTTCCCTTCTCTTTAGACAAACCTAGCTGGTTAGGGAACCAACGTAGCATAGAAACAATCCTTTCTGTGGGAGTGACTTCCCCCTTACTGCTTCAGAGTTATCAACCCTGATCCTGCTTCAGTGCCTCGGTCACCGTATAATGATAATGAAGGGGAAGGAGAGGGTCACTGCAGGCAGAAGAACCTGTTTACTTCCTTTTTATAAAAGCAAACAAACTTGGAGAAGTTCACTCTGGTACTGGAGGAACAAGAGCCAAATGCCCAGTTTAAAATGGACTTGAAAATATGTGAAAATGTTCTTGAAGTCGGGGACATCGTTGTGTGCAAAAGTGTAGCCCTACTGCTATCTTTTCCTTTAAAAATAATGACTACATGAGCAAAGTTTCAAATCTGCACCAGGATACAAAAATGTCATGGACCCTATCCAGCAGATAGTTGGGAATGTCACACTGATGTGGATGGCTGTGCATGTATAATTTGTCATAGCAGCATGGACCTGAATTTTCCATGGTACAATTTATCATAATTTGCAAAATTAGTTTTAATCATGATGGGACATGAAAGGTAGGGGTGGGATATGCCAAGGCAAGGAAGCCTCTACTTTATTACCTCCAAGTCCTTGGAATTATATCATAAACACAAATACATTGATAGAATTGGAACAACTGCAAATATGTGCCTAATCTTCATATTGTTTCATAGCATTCTCTTTTGGAATAGATATAGTCCTGAGAGGCGTCCCCTCACTTATGCGGGGTTATGTCCCAGGTCTTCGCGCGCCTAAGTAAAATTGCATAAAGTGGGGAGCACCCTCTAAAACACCTCTAAATGCCTATTTTCCCCAGCTCTCCAGCTTTATCACCTGCTCCCTCTCCATTTGGTACCAAACTATCTAGAGTTGAAGCTCTGGGACCAACTGGAGGCGGCGTGGGAAAGCGGTGGCAGCGGTGGCTGTGCTACCTTGCCCATCAGCTATTAGGCAGGGAGGCTGAGCAGCTTACAAAAGCTCCGAAGAGTCTCCTTTCAAGCTACGACGACTCTTCAACTCTCTGCTACCATTTCCTGGCATGATTCTATTTATTTATTTCCCAGCACCATGCTTATATGTGGTAGCATGCGAGTAGAACACGCCTAAGTGGGGGGGGGTGCCTGTACAAGGCTGGACAGTATATGGTTGTTGACCTCTTGCTAAAAGCCTAAGCCTGAAAGTCTAAGCCTCAGGGTGAAACTCCAGAGGGAGGTAACATGAGAACGGCCTTCTCTGCAGTGGCTCCCCGTCTGTAGAATGCTATCTCCAGGGAAGTTCGTCTGGCCCCTTCACTATACACCTTTAAGCACCAGACAAAAATGTTCCTTTTCAACCAGGCCTTTGGGTGATCTGATTTATATCCCATACCCCTTTAAAATGTGGCTCTTTGGAGGGGGGTATTATTGGGTTATTGCTTTTATTTTAATTTTATATACTGTAATCTGTTTATGCGAACCTCCCTGAGACCTGTGGGTATAGGGTGGTATATAAATTCAATAAGAAAGAAAGAAAGAAAGAAAGAAAGAAAGAAAGAAAAGAAGAGAAGAAGAAGAAGAAGAAGAAGAAGAAGAAGAAGAAGAAGAAGAAGAAGATACTTAAAACATAAAATGTTAAGTATTTCATGAAAAACAACAACAGAAGAAGAAGAAGAAGAAGAAGAAGAAGAAGAAGAAGAAGAAGAAGAAGAAGAAGAAGAAGAAGAAGAAGAAGAAGAAGAAGAAGAAGAACATTGTTTAGTTTCAGCTATGGTATTTTTTCTGTTCAAAAGTATCCAGCTCTAAAATGAAACCTAAATTTTATAGAAATATACTGACATTTACCTGACTAGTCTGTTAAAGAGAAATGGGTGGTTCTCCATCAATGTGTTCATTAATAGTTTATATAAAAGCATTAAGAGTGGCAGGAAAAAAAGTTTTAACTTTTGAGATTGAGCATTAGAGACACAACAACAGCTTATGTATTGCTCTTCTTGTGATCTTCCATACTAGGCCCAAGGACTGACACAGGTGCTAGGACCCAGGAGACACAATCCTGAATCATCCCCAAACCCACCTTGGTGGTACTTTTTCTTTTCTTTTTTTTGCTTCTCTCCTACCGCCCCCCCCCCCACCTCCTGCAAAAAAAGGCTGGAGTTCTGCAAAGTGTTCATTTCTCAAAATTATGAATATTTATGACTCTACCAGCTAAACAGCTTCAGCATTTACTTTCACTGTTCTACCCAGTAACTCTAAGCCATTACTTCTGGAAAGTTCTGAGCACTTAATTGAGTAAGTGATCTCGCTCAATGCATGTGTGCAAAGAAACCCATTAATTTCACAACTGTCCCCTTTTCCTCATAAATGAGTAAAAACCACTGTGTTTTAACTGTCACACATACTAATTTGCTGCTCCATACGTTCAGGAAATATGCAGATTACAACACGGGAAGCTGGATTTATATTGCTCTTTTTGTGGCAATTTTAAATCTCCATGATTTAAACTGAATCCAGCCTGCTAAGCCTTCATTTAGTCATTACAGTCACTGCAAATACATTGCATGGTAGAAGCAAAAAGAGCAAGATTAGCGTAATTAATTTTATTTTGTTGTAACCTCGTAATTCTAAAACCCATGTAAAACCAGAGGAGCAGACAAAATTTCCCCTCATATTAGGTTTATATGACTATAAGGGGCAGTGGAATATGCCCATCAGCTCTGAGAATCATAATTACATGTATATGCAAGTTCGCCGACAGTCTCTGACTCATTATATCCACACCAGGATAAAAATCTTCCAAGCAATAATGCATATTTTTTAAAATTAAATGAAACACCAGCACAGTCTCACTAGATTTAATGCGCTGATGATACAGTTCAATGTCATTCATTCAGTTTAGCAACGGATCTCACACACCCTTTGAGAAGGTAGATGTTCAGAAATATTATATGTGAAGGACAACTGCATGGTCTCTGTGAGGCTGCTGTTCCTTGAATGTCAGAGTTAACAGGTGTCAAAGACAAGCACTTGGACGACTATGAAGGGATCAGAGTTTGAAAAAGGGAAATGACAAAAAGATAAGCTTTCAAGCCATTGCAACTGAGCAAGGCTACCCATGCACTGCAACGATGGTAAAATGAATGCAGCTAGAATATCATTAAATGTTGACAGCCAGAAATAGATTTTGCATACAGATTCTTGAGAAGGGGGTGAGGGGTTGCTACAGAATCGCCATACAGCTCGTTACCTTTGTGGCAAATTTGCTTTGAGCGCTCCTAAATAAGGTGGTCCTGGCTGTGAAAAAACAGTCCTCCAAGTCTTCATCCAAACTACAGTAGCCACTGCTCATGCTGTTGTCGACCGTCATCCAAGAGGGGATCCCGGGTCCTGGGCGCACGTGAAGCCCTCCTGTGAGCTAGAGAACCAGGTAACCATCGGATTCTCCGCTCACTGCGGCAGCAGCGCTGTTTCCCAATCCAGTTCCAGGCAATCTCAGCAGCAGCAAGCAAGCAAGCACGGCGTCAGCCTCTCCAGCTCCCACTTGCCATGCTTTGCAACAGTTTTCTCTGCTCAGCAAACCCGGTGACGTCTCCTTTAAGGGAGAAACGAGCCTTGCTGGGGATCACCTCTCCTCTCTTCAGCCACCAACCTCCCTTCTCGGACTAAGCATTGCCAGAAGTGGAGAGGGTGGTGCCGGACCCGAAGGGGTTTCTCTGCTGCTGCTGCTGGTGGTGGTGGTTGCTGCTTACAAACTCATTCCCCATCTGTGGCTTGATTCTTTTGCCTGCAGCCCACGGAGGCTGGTTGCGAGAACGGCATCACCTCCCTCCTTCTCCCCCCCCCCTTCCTGCTTGCTTTCTGTCGAGCAGAGTTGAGCCACTTCCTCTTGCAAGATTTCTCACACAGTTTCTGCAGCGGGTTCTTAACGGGGAGGCTGTCAGCATCTCAGCTGATTTTGATTGGCACCGTTTGAGACACACAGAGAAGTCGAGTTACACCATCAGGGGAGGAGACAGCCTGCTCCTAGCTCCTCAGTGTCCATAACAACATTCACAAAAGGTAGGGACAGAGATGAGAGCAGCTGATTAAAAATATATCACTTAACAAACCTCCAATGCACTGCTATCCAGGTGCATATCCTTTGGTAATTTAATGCATTCCTATCTTGCACGAAAGCTGTCCAAAACCAACCTCATCCATTTCATCTTAGCCCAGAAACTGTTTTAACTAGTTTTTGTTTTTTTGGTAAAAACAAACAAACCTTACAATGGTAAAAGCTAGGAATGGTCATGGGGTGTGGTGATGCAGAGCAAGGCTATTTAGAAGTCTACAAACAGCACCCTCCCATTCACTTTTAACAGTAGAGGTTAAACATCTATTGGAGATTTCATACAAAAACAAAAAACTAATCTCTAGAGACACAATATGCCACCTGTCATGATGGTGCTTCTACACTCAGTCCCAGCCCTAAAAACTAACCAGTTGGATTGGTGCAAAATGAGAGAGATATGGATAGATTCCCCTAGCAACACACCAGCGAAGGAACCAGCCAGTGCCTCTTGTGTTCTGCAGCTAATTTTAGAACAGTCAGGATGATTTTTCAGCATAGCTGGCACAAAAAGAAATGGCAGTTTTGATCATAACCTTAGCAATCGCCACGCATCAGGTTAGACTTTTCCATTTGTCACCTATTGCTATGTTGGAGGCACTTGAAGCACAGTTCTTTGAGCCTAAGCCGGAAAGCCCAGAATATTTTACTGCCTTTGATTTCCCAAGGTTAGGCTGAAGTCCTGCTCAGCCTCTGAGCCGCCAGGTTAACTGTCTCCAAGAATACTGGCATGTGCTTTGAAACAAAAGCCTACCCCCCTGCCCCCCCAAATTCTCCACAGGCCACCTGTCCAGTTACATAAAGTTCAGCATGCACCTTCCTTTGCAAAAACAGCATTTTAAAATGTATCTATGGTCATTCTCCACACATAAGTACACTCCTTCTGCACAACCGGTCATGCTCTTCCTTTCCCACTTGTTTGCTTCCACACCTGACACCTAATAATGCTGTTGAAGGGAAAGATAAGTCTCCCAGTGCAGCAGGCTTAGCTGCCACTTCTCACACCTGTTTAAGGAGAGCCAAATACAGCTTCCAGATTTGCTGCCAGGGAGCTACCCACGCCTGCCCCCTCCATCTTCATGCCAGGTGGGTCCCAGTATTGGAACTTAGTGCTTGGATGCATTTCTAAAGGAGAAACTAAAAGCAGTCTCTCCAATTCTTTAACTTCCTTAAGAAATTATGCTCACAATATTTATGAAATATAATCTCATTTTCAAAAGCCGTTTTGAAAATCTAAGGAGTCTTAACACAAAGCCTTCTATAGGATCTACAGTACACAGTTACGACGAGTGGAGGCTGGTGCAATAGGGAAATGGAGCACTATCCCACCAAACTCAACCTGCCCCCATCTGCCTGCCTCCTTACTTGCAACCAGCCCAGTGGGTGACACTGGATGCTAGCCTCCTCTTCCTCCTCAAGCTCAGTGTTGCCCATGTAGAACTCAACAGGGAAGAGGATGGGGACAAAACCAGAATGAGTTAGCTCCATCTATCATTGGCTCCAGCTTCACTTGCTATTGCCTCTGGCACCACCTGCTGTTGGTCTCCCTGCCTTCCACCCTATTAGTTGTAATGGGCACCAGCCTCCACTTCACAGCTAATCCTTCTTGCTCAGAGAGCAGGTGTAAAAAGGTTCTTCAGCATCTTGCAATATTATGGTTATACTTTGACAACCAACAAGAACCTGTGTACTAAAGCAAGACACACCAGGGCAAAAAAATCAGCAAGTCTTGTACACATTGATGGGATAGCAGTGGAAATATACAGGAAGGAAATATTGAAATGGTTGACAGCTCAATTAAAAAGCCTTAGTTTATACTGTGCGGTTTCTTTAAAAAAAGGCATTTGGAATGGGGGGGGGAATGCAATGACTAGTACCATGACACTGTTAAACTAAATCTATGGTATTGCTATATTTGGACTGCTGCATTAAGTAGTGAAGTTTAAATGCCTTGGGGCCCAGGAATCTACAAAGAGCCGTATTTTCCCAAATAAACCTGCATACAAATTGAAGCTGCTTCTTTGAGCGGTGCCACCTTCAGAAGTTAAGACTTCAATCCTTTTCAATATTTTAAGCTGTCGTGGTGTTTGTTAACTGAATAGCAGTAGATTTGGGATAGATAGAATAAATTTCTTCTCCATATATAATGAGAGCCAGTGTGGTGTAATGGTTAGAGTGCTGGGCTTTGACTTGGGAGGCCAGGGTTTGAATCAGCCTCATGAAGCTCATTGTGTGACCTTGGGCCAATCACTATTTCTCAGCCTAACCTAACTCAAGGGGTTGTTGTGAAGATAAAATAGAGGAGAGAACCATTGCCTTGAACTCCTTGGAAGAAAATGTGGCATATAAAATTTAATAAACAGACAAATAGAATGCATAACCAATACATGTAAATCACTGCCACAAGATGCGGAGAAGACTATGGAACCAACCCCTATTTGGGCATTCAACTCCTCACCTGAATCCCATATTGGCAGGCAGGAGTGCCAACTTGAATAAAATATTGTGGGGGCCCAGGTTAGCCCTGCCCTGCATAATATCACATGATGCAGTGCACACACACCATTTGAATGGGAATGCCCATCAACTTTGTGGGGGCCCAACCCCCTGAAATATTTTACTTTGGGGGCAGAAGCCCCTACGACCCCTAGGAGTTGGCTCCTATGTTGGCAGGGTTCTCAAATGTGTGGGGAGTCTCTGCACACAGAACAGATTCCCTGCTTCAGACTTTCAAAACAAGGATCGTAGCAGAGCTAGGTCACTGGAGATGCAATGGCAGGAGTAGGGCCAGCTGCTCTCATGGTCCATATGATTGTAATCATAAGGAACATAATGTCTGAAAAGTGTGTCACATAGGTTTTTTTAATGGAGATTAAACATAATTGACTGAGGTGAGCTATATCAAAGGCTATGATAGCTTAAGGAACTGTCCTTGTTCTGGGTCAGTGTACCTCTGAATACCTGTGGGCAGTGGAAAAAGGCTGCTGGCTTTATGCCCCCTGCTTGTGGGCTTTCTGGAAGCATTTAGCTGAGCACTGTAGGAAGCAGGATACTTGAGTAGATAGATGGAGCCATGAACTGATCCACTTCTTACATTATTAACTGCATACTTTTATCTACAAAACTGGGCTAGGTGTGAAGCTGGAATGTGCTATGTCAGTAAAATATCATTGGAGCAAATGCAAAGAACGTCTGTCTATAGGGTTTGTTTTTCAAAAGAAGACGTTTGTATTGTTGTTGGGTGTTTTTTTTTAAAAAAAACTTCTAAGGAGTTAAATAAGTTATTAGATGACCAGATAAGGATATACACAGCATTTAAGCAAAAAATTATGTAGAGATTTCTAGAATGCTCAAGTTGACAAAAATGGCACAGCTTGCAAACTTGCACAAGCTTGTCATCATCCTTGGAGCAGCCTGGTTTCTCATGTTCTCAGCCTTGCATCAACAGAAACTCATCAGCTGCAAAACATCCACTTCTCCTCCCATACACAATTTGCATTGTTGTTATTATTTCTAGCTTGCAATCCCAACCTGCCGCTCCTGTATTTAAAAGTGCTTTGGATGGGCTGTCCCAACCACTTTGTCAGCTCAGCAACACTAAAACAATGACATTACTCCAGTGCTGCACTTTATTTCTTCAAACAAGTTTTATATCTTTAACTTGTTCTTCAGCAAACAGCTCCCGGAGTGGCTTACGTATCATTAACGAAAACAAGACGGTCCCTGTTTGCTGACTCACAATCTGAAAGACATGACACAAGAGGGGAAAGTGATGGGGAGGGAAGAGTGGAGGGGGAAGAAATTCAGGAGCAAGAGCCCAGTGGAGATAGTCTGTCAGCAGAGCTGATGGAATGGGCCCTGCTTTCCATTACAGTGGTATCTCTGGTTACGAACTTAATTCGTTCCGGAGGTCCGTTCTTAACCTGAAACCGTTCTTAACCTGAGGCACCACTTTACCTAATGGGGCCTCCTGCTGCCGCTGCACCGCCAGCACACAATTTCTGTTCTCGTCCTGAGATAAAGTTTTTAACCTGAGGTACTACTTCTGGGTTAGCGGAGTCTGGAACCCAAAGTGTTTGTAACCCGAGGTACCACTGTACTGGCACTGTGACAACCTGCTATAATAGCTGCTACCCAGTGATAATGTCATCCACTGCTGCAGGATTAGTTGTTACTGACAGAGGCCCCACCTGTCCAAGCAAGGTTTCCGATTTCCCCCATTCAACCACAGCCTTGGAGTGACTTTCTACAGATCAAAATCAGATTAGGGTCATCAGTTTTAATGCTGGCACTTCAATCACTGCCACCTCCTATTAGTTTGCTACACTCAGGAGAAAACTGAAGATGCTGATCAGGTGTATGTGGCACATGAACTGAAGTTTGACAGCCCACGTTCTTTCCAAATTAGTCAGAGTTGGTCACCTTTCCAAGCCTCCTGAGAAATCACTTTATAACTCCACATCTTAAGACCAGAACAGCAAGCAGGTGAGTGTAGGTGTTTCAAAATGACCCAAGCTAGAAGTTAAATATATCTAAAGGAAAGACATTTGTTCAAGCCAGAACATAAAAGCATGGGCATTTAGCAATTCAATAAAACATACTAAATGCAAATGTCAATGTAGGAGAATGGTATGAGTCATAGCTACTGAAGTAGAGGATGAAGGTCCATGATCCAAATTAAGCTTATCACTTTGGCAAAGTCAAGATGCAATATGAGCAATATTCAGATGTGACTGTGTGGATCAGACCTAGATGCATGGACTGTACAAATGCAGGCCTTTAATCTATACATACAGCCATCAGCTGAGGCAGCAAAGGGTTATTGGATCATCCTGCTCCCCACCACATGTAGCCAGAACAGAGAGTGATGTGTGAGTAAGGCTAGGAAAGTCACAGATCAAGGTGAAGATGCCCCGGTAGCTTTAAAATCTGCTGTGTGCATATAAAGCTAAATAAAGACCTGCCATGTTTGACAGGAAGGAGAGGGAAGACGACACCCAGATCCCCCCCCTTATTCCTCTCTCCACCCCACATGCATTTGCCTTAGGACAGTGGAGGAAGTGGGGCTAGACTGGATTTTTTTCAGACCTGTCCCCCGTTCTTTCAAACTTAACCCATCTACCAGACCCTGAGAAGGAGGTTAGAAACACCGGCTTTGTATACTTTACGGTAATGATTACCAGTTTAAAACACAGCTGTGCAGTTCTATACTTGATTTGGATTGAAGATGCAATATTTCATAAGTAACAACAGGATAGATATGGATTATCTGCATGCACTCTGCTTCCCAAACCAGCAGTGGGAGTGCACTGGCTGCAGAGTGCAAATTAATAATAATAATAATAATAATAATAATAATAATAATAATAATAATAATATATTTATACCCCACCCATCTGGCTGGGTTTCCCCAGCCACTCTGGGCACAGCCACTCTCTCCTCCCAAACTAGCATTTGGAGATGCCATAGCCCCCTACAGGGCAAGGAAAAAAGACAAGCCAAAGAGTCGGGACAGGAGCTTTATCATCTCAATATGTACATGGGGGTATCACCCGTTTTAAAACACCCCTATGTCAATATTTCCCAGAATGGCCCAAGCTTGCACATGTTGGAGGAACCATTTCCCTGACCATCACAATCTTGACTTGGGATGCTTTCAGTCAAGGAATCCCATGCATGCAAGTCTTGAAGGTGCCGGTGTAGGACCCAGGATTGCTCCAGGATTCCCAAGAGGTGGCTGCAGGCCAAAGTGCCCTTTTCAGGGTAAGCTTCTTGATATACGTTTTGGTATTACGTTTCCTTAAGAGGAAAATTGTCCCTAATAAAGCCCTATTTCTTTTTGCCCTATTCCTAAGAAAGCCCTATTCTGAAAGAAATCAGCCCTGAGTGCTCACTGGAAGGACAGATCCTGAAGCTGAGGCTCCAAAGCTTTGGCCACCTCATGAGAAGAGAAGACTCCCTGGATAAGACCCTGATGTTGGGAAAGATTGATGGCACTAGGAGAAGGGGACGACAGAGGACGAGATGGTTGGACAGTGTTCTCGAAGCTACCAACATGAGTTTGACCAAACTGCGGGAGGCAGTGGAAGACAGGAGTGCCTGGCGTGCTATGGTCCATGGGGTCACGAAGAGTCGGACACGACTAAACGATTAAACAACAACAAGGGACAATTTTGTTCTCACCTATTGAATCTGTTAAAAATGATCCTGTTCCAATAGCTATAGTTTCCCCTACCCAGCATTTTCTTTCTTTCTTTCTTTCTTTCTTTCTTTCTTTCTTTCTTTCTTTCTTTCTTTCTTTCTTTCTTTCTTTCTTTCTTTCTTTCTTTCTTTCTCTTTCTTTCTTTCTTTCTTTCTTTCTTTCTTTCTTTCTTTCTTTCCAAAATGCAACTGAATAGGCTGCAGCCTGATGTGGAAAATATGAATAGATTTCTTCACCTTACTTAAAACTGTCCCTGTCCAAACTGTGAAAGCAGGGGGTGGGGTAGGCCAGGAAGCAGCTTTCATGGCAGATGATTTTAGGGGTAAACATCAACAGACTGGATACTGCACAAGAGGCAGATGTTTCAGGAAGTCATTTTTAATGGACAAAGCACCTGACTGCCTTAAAACCCTCACAGTGCAGACCTAGATAATTTTAAATAACAATTCACCATTTGAGAAGTGTATGCTTCCCACAATTAGAAAATCTGAATATGCCAACATGTTTAATGTGCACTGCCTGCCTTTCTCTCACACACAAGTTTCCTTGAATGCAAGCAGCTCCATTTTGTAAGATGAGCTGTGTGAAACACACATTTCTGTCAGAACAGCTGTGCAGAATTTGGCAAAGGCCATTTGAAGACAGTGCAGTGATGGGAATACACCATGAAAAGCTAACTCAAAACTAAATTAAGGCTTAAAATATATTACTTTGCTTTCATTTCCAAACATCCAGGTTGGTAAATCTATGAAACAGTGCTGGAACATGACTAACATTTTCTCTCCATGAAAGTATATCATGGATATACAGCTAATCCATCTTTAAATTTTAACTGCAACAAATACACGAGAAAAATGGCAGACAAAATGCTTTAAAAGGCGACAGCTTTCAAAGACATCATATTTTGGCAAGAGTGTACGAACATCGATGACCTCTACAACTTGCAAAAGGCTACACAATTCATGTCATGGTGGGATATTAGAAAGAGCATGTTAGCCTAATTGCAGTGCTTCACAAAGACAGTATGGTTAGTGCACTAGAGCCACATGTATACCAAACATCTTATGGGATAGTGTATCTTAACTACAAGGCATCATAAGATATGAGGATGATGCAACAACTATAGCAGGGGTGGGGAACCTGGGGCCCATCAGACTTTGCTGGTCCATATCTTCCACCATCCCTGTTCCCAAGCTGGCCAAGGGTCATGGGAGCTGCCATCCAAAAGCATCCGAAGGACCACAGGTTCAGCACTCCTGAGCAATATGAAATATGCAAACACTCACAGCAGAGAGCCAAGCTGTTAAGAGCCAGAATCCTTCCCAGTTCCAGCTATGATTATCACTCCATGCAGCAAGTAAACCGGTAGGCACATTTCAAATTTTGAGAGAGTACTGAGGGTGCAAGTCACAAAATAGTTGTAGAGCAGCAGGGGAATGGCATAACGTCAAATGGTTGCCATGGGGAATGTAGCACAACAAAATTAGAGAGACAGCCACCAGCAACAACCTTGCGTTTTCCACGGGAAGTCAGCGATGTCCCGCTGGTCCCGATTGTTAAGACTGCACAATCCTGATTTTACGCACACTGATGCTGTCGGTGTCTAGTAGCAATAGGGAGCATTCCTCAGTACCAGAAAATATATAGAACGTAGCCACACCACACTCTCATTTCACAGAAATCACTTAGAAGGTACATGCACATTTTTGACCCCTAAACTTTCTTTCTAGGAGGGCTGGAGAATTAGGGTTTGCTTGTTTGTTTTAATGAAAGCTCAGAGTCTGAGGCGCATGCCATGGGGCACCAGTGAAAGCCTTTGTTTCTGAAGGATGGGTTATGGTTACCATCTTTAGATGGCAAATTTTAAGTAGCACATGCATGCCATCCATGAGATCAAATAGCTACATAAAAGAAAGTCCCAGGCACCAATAAGCATTAAAGCTGCAAACAACAGTTCAAAAGCAGGGTTCAAGTTTCAGAGCTGCTAAAATGAATCAACTTTTAAGTTTGAGAGATGAGTAGACATAGATCAGAATATATTTGTAGGCCTGGGCCACAGTCCAAAATTGGGTTAAACATGCTTAAGTGCTCTGAAATTAATATGGTTCACAGCAGCTGAATGATCGAGGAATTTTATTTTTTTGCCATTCAGCTTCCTCTCTATGACCATGTCCTCCAAGTTATTTACATTACCAACCATCACTTCTACAGTTCTACTACATTGGGATAACTGCAAAAACACCTCTGCAAAAAACCCTTTTCATACTTCAGCTGGTAGGCAGAACACACCACTATCCAGCAATACAGATTAAAGAGAGTCAGACAACTACAACTGTGTAAAAATCTATACAGTAATACCTCGGGTTACGAACGCGATCCGTTCCGGATCGCAGTTCGTAACCCGAATAGTTCGCAAACCGAGCGCGATGGGCGCCGCCATTTTGCGCATGCGCAAATCGCGCGATCGCGCGGGTGCGCGCGCGGCGAAAACACTTCCGGGTTTGCGCAGTTCGTAACCCGAACTGTTCGCAAACCGAGGTGGTCGTAACCCGAGGTACGACTGTATCATCCTCATAAAACGCTGGAAGATTCAGGACAGATTTTAAAAAGTACAAGGCAGTGATGGCCACCAACTTAGAGATGGGTTTTTTTTAAAAAAAAGGATTGGACAAGTTCATAAAAGAAAGAGCTATCAATGGCTACTAGATTCAATGGCTATGCTCTGCTTCCACAGCCAGAGTAATGTTTCTGAATACCAGTTGCTAGAAACCACTGGAAGGGAGAGGGCTCCTGTGTTTGGGGCTTGTTTGCAGATTCCCCATAGACATCTGGGTGGCCACTGTAAGAACAGGATGTTGGTTTAGAAGGGCCATTGGCCTGATCTAGCATTCTCTTCTTATGCTCTTATGAACATGTGAAACCAGGCTCAAAAGAAGCTTTGAAACTTTGGGTGAGAAAGAGAGATATTATCTCAAGTGGAAGTGGTTTGAACACATTCTCTACCCTCAAAACAAATGCCTCAGGATGCTGCATACGGGCATTCAAAATCCCTTTCACCACACTTTAGCATGCCTGCAGCTTTGTTTAAGTGTTTGTCAGAAGATGTGGAGGCTTTATATGTAGATGGAGACAGGAGGCCTGCACACAAGGCCTGCCTCCAACATTCCCAGATGTCGGACCTGCACATGCTTAGTGGAAATGTCTGAAGAGGTGTATTCCAAGTGTATTCTGCTGATCTCCACATTTGGGAGCTGGCTCTGAAGCCTACACACCAAGGAACGCTGGAGGGTGGGGCTTGCATGCCACCCCCACTCCACATGTCCATGCATAAAGTCTTTGTGTGTTGAGGGGAACACCCAAGCAAGGCCTGTCGGTTCGCCCTTAGGACACATACTTTTGCTCATATTTCAAGTACAGGTTTTCCAACAGCTCTTCAACATCAGATCCTCTTGCGCTGGCAAAGCCGCCAAAGTGGCACAGTCTCTCACTGATTTACTCCAGTTGGCATCAGCGGGACTAAATCTGTTTTCAGTTGAAATGATTAGACTGAGTTGGGACCACAAGGGCCTTTCCAGGCAATCAATCAGTTATAGAAGTGCAGTAAACACACAGCTGTTACTCATTTGCTGTGGAAACTCCAGCTGACTTTCCTGACAGCACTTACACTTACCGTGATATTACACACTGGAGCACCCAAAGTACAATATGGGGAAACCCAGTAGTCCTACCCCAGACGGGATGATTGCTTTCTGTAGCTTAATTCTTTTAAATCGCTAGGAAATACCTGAAAGTGGGCATGCCTTCTACCACACCCAGTTAAGGATCAAGGAATTTAAGTCTACGGAAGAGAATAAAAAGGACAGACTATAGTTCAGGTAAGAGTGAGACATCGAAAAACTAAATGGAAGCATGGGAAGGAAGATCCAGCTGCCTGTCATGGACTGGCTGGGTGCAGAGGAGTGGTGGGAGGCACCAGCTGGGGAATCCCCAAGGGAACTCCCAAGGGAAGATGGCTCAGAGTCAGGGGATTGATGGTGGGACGAAAATGAGTGGTCAGAGGGAGAAGAGGGAGCAGACTGGGAGGAGGTGGTGCCGGAAGCTGAAGAGGTAACAGGGTTTAGTGAGCAGGAAGAGGCTGTGACAGTCCAAAATCAGAGGCAGAAGAGGAGGCTGGGGAGGAGGAGGGGCAAGAGGCAGCAATGAGTCAGGCTGGTGAAGAAGCCAAGCTACCTTCACCCTTGCGGTGACTAGATCCCCTCCCTCCTGGTCTCCCAGAATCTGGAGAGTTATGAAAAGGGTGGAGCAAAGACAGACAAGACAAAGAAGCCTCAGATTGCTTGGGAATGAACTGGGGGGGGAGGAGACTTAGGGAGCTGTGGGAAGGCGGGAACCTTCAGTCCTCCTAACTGCCTTGTTGGGGCAAGAGCTACCGGGAAGACTTCCTGTGCTCTCTAGGCTTGGCCTCCTGAGCTGTTTGTTTCTTTGAAATAAGAGTTAACTTCACCAACACCGTGTGAGTTATTACTGACCTGGTCCTGGCTCCTGCCCCTGACACTGCCTATCTCCTAGACAGGGGTGTACGAAAGGGGGGCGGAGGGGGCGGGCTGCCCCGGGGGTGACAAGATGGCCTGTTGCATCCCCCCACCTGCAGAGCGGCTGAGGGCACACACAGAGTTAGTGTGTACAACCTGCCGCTCATGCTCAGCAACCATACGGGCATCCGTACGGGCTGCCACTCGCATGCACCATCCATACAGGCCTGCCCCGGTTGCCAGAGAGGGTTCCTCCGCCACTGCTTCTAGATAAATTTTGTGGGGGGCAAGTGAGTTTTGCTGTCTGCACCCTGCTGGTGAACTCTGGTTTAGGGTATGCCTCCTTAAACCAGACCTATGCTCAAACTGTACATTTGTGAACAAATTCTAATACCTGTACTACAGAATTTTGTAAGCCTCCAGTAACCTCATTCTGAAGGAATCAAATCAAATCCAGAGAAGTGTAGTGCCCCCAAACTTCTCATATCTCTTGGAAATATGGGGTGAACATAAGACTATTATATAAAAACACAGTTGCCTAACATACTTTCTTTTATTGGAAGGCAAGGAAATTAATGCAGTTCGAAAGCACATCAAAGTGCACGTAGATAAATAGGTACCGCTCCGGTGGGAAGGTAAACAGTGTTTCCGTGTGCTGCTCTGGTTTGCCAGAAGCGGCTTAGTCATGCTGGCCACATGACCTGGAAGCTGTATGCCGGCTCCCTCGGCCAATAAAGCGAGATGAGCATCACAACCCCAGAGTCGGTCACAACTGGACCTAATGGTCAGGGGTCCCTTTACCTTTACCTTTTTAATCATCAGTTGCAAACAAGTTCCTATGTTATATCACTGGACAGCTGTACAAAATTGGGAAGCAAGGCGTAAGTTTATAACAGAACAATGTTAATCTATAAAAGTCTTCTCCCTGAGAGTTTGAATGAAAATGAATCTTGATTTATTCAGGTCTTTGATCAAGACAGAACACCGGCTAATATTAGGCTGTACATCAGAACAATACGTAGATATAAGAGAGCAAGTTTCATCTCTTCTGACAAGGATGAGTTGGTCACTGCTTCAGGTGCAAAATGGATGACAGAAAACAAGGCACAGTCTTGCTGCTCAAGAGCTCTTAAACTAGCCATCATAGGAGATAAAGCCTGATTTGCACCATTCACCCCCTAAAATGGACTCTGCATTTGTTCAAGCCTCTGGCATTTCCTCCTTCCTAGAGTACATTTGGCAAAGAAGGCTCCTCCCTCATGGGCTGGACCAGGCAGCACACCAAGGAAGTGTCAAAATGATGAATGGGAATGCCTCACTGCCTGTATTTTTATTATTGGGACCATCAACAATGTATTGACTGTTTTGTCACTCTGAAGATGAAACAGGCTGTTTTAATACACATTCTGCTGGGAAGAATCTCTGATATGCTAGGAACACACACCAGAATCTCTGCATATGTATGTATATAGCTCCCCTGTGCTGTCAAAACAATTCAAGTCTCAATGGTAGTTCTATTTAAAATTTTATTTTAACGTATAGCTTTGGGGAGGGAGGAAAGGAATAGGAAGCAAGAAACAAAACAAAAAACAAAAAAACCATTGCTTGCAGTTGGTTATGTCTAAATTTAGGTTCTCGCACAGTCTCTCTTTGCTTTTCAGAATGATTGCCAGGTCTGAACTTTCGAACTGAACAAAAATGCAGAATACAGTGCGAGCTCAAAATATATGAGAAGCTTTTCTTAGCCTCATTTGAGATGGAATTAGAATTTACAAATCTACAAAGCACCTGAAGTATCAGACTCCATCGGGGTGTATGCACTCTGCTGAGACCCTGTGGAAGGGATTGCTAGCTTTTTGGGACCCATGGCCACATTAGAAGACTAGAGAAACTGTACAGAAACACATGAATTGCAACCAAGCACAAACCACAACCTAGTCTATCAGATACAACATAATGTTCCTTTCAAGCCTAATTTAAGCAGAGGGGAGCGGCATGAAAGGGGACCTCATGGACATCTGAGGAAGCCAGGATGACAACCTCTACACTATGGGTAGAAGAAGGTAGTGTTGAAAAATCAGTAGAAAAATCTGTGACACTCCAGTAATTAAACAAAAAATAATTATTAAACCCTTTGGAAAGATCCAGGGCAAAAACATATATTGGGGTAACATAAGTGCATACATGTGTGTGTGTGTGTGTGTGTGTGTGTGTGTGCGCGCGCGCGCATGTGCAAGTCCACACACAAAAGCTGCAAAAAAGGGCTAATGTAATTATAGCCTGCATCAACAGAAGTAGAGAGTCCACATCAAGGAAAGTCACACTACTGCTATTCAATTATGGGCACCAAGTTTACGAAATATATTATCAAGCTGGAACATGAGCAGAGGAGGGTGAACAAAAGGATCAAGGGCCTGCAAACCAAACCTTAAGAGGAATGGTCGAGTGAGTTGGTTATGTTTAGCCTGGAGAATAGAAGGCAGAGATGGCATGGTAACCATCTTCTTTATCTGAAGGGCTGTCACAGGGAAGATGAACCAAGCTTCTTTTCAGCTGCTCAGAAAGGTAGGACCTAAACCAATGGATTCAAATTACAAGAAATGAGATTTTTGACTAATAGGAATAGTTTTCTGATGATAAGGGTTGCTTGACAGTGGAATGGACTTCCTTAGAAAGTGGTGAACTCTCCTTCATTGGAGGTTCTTTAAACAAAGGTTGGATGGCCATCTGTCAGGTCTTTAGTTGTGATTCCCTCTCCCTCCCTCCCTTCCTTCCTCTCTCCCTCCCATCCATACACGTGTGCACATGCACACACACACACACACACACACACCAATTCACAACTACTGTGTCCCTGAGTTGCTGCTGCACCAGCTGTATACATAAAATGAGCCCAAGGTGGGGGGAAACTGTAGAAAAGCATGAATTTAATAGTGCTGGTATAATGGATTTTGACATGAACCATTACTGCTGAAAAATTAAGGCAAAATTGCAAGAGCTAAATAACCTGAAAGAAATGTCATGTTGGGGCAGGAAAACTGTCCCTACATATATATATTTTTCCAGCTTGCTGTTGATGGTGAACTGTAGACTGCTAGGAATTTCACATCAGTGACTCTAGCAGCCAGATTTAGTGCCCAGTGCTGAGCCACCATCTTCCTCGATCTTGCTACACAGAAGAGTGTCCACACAACCTACTGTCAACTTACACGTCTTTGCTTGCCTTCTGGCAATGACAGACCTTACCCATTTTGTCTTCCTGATTGATTGTGGCAAATGCACCCCATTACACAGGCCAGGGATGAAGGACCTGTGGTTCACCAGATGCTGATGGGACAACAATTCCCATAATCCCTCAACAATGGGTATTTCTGGCTGGGAGTGATGGGTCTTAGAGTCCAACAACATCTGGAGAGGCATAAGTTTACCAGCCCTGACTTCGACCATAATACTCTGGAAAGTCTGGCATCATTACAGCATCTTCCAGAAGTGATGTAGCACCACTTGACTCAACCTGATCTATAAAGGCTGGGTGGTTGAGCCATTTAAACTTTTTATTAAAAAACCCAACAACTTCATTTTATAGTTTTCATACAATACTTGCCCCAGTCTTCAAAAGAAGGCAAGGTAAATATGTGTGATTAATTAATTAATATTATTATGAATAATAATAATAATACATTTTATTTGTACTCTGCCCTCCCTGGCCGGAACCAGGCTCAGAGCGGCTAACATCATATAAATAACACAGTATACATAAAAACAGGCATCAATTAATTAAAATACATCTTAAACTTAATTCAGACAAATTAAAATCTGGACAAATGGCAGTTATCAGGTTAAGATTAAGAGCGGTTAATACTTGCCAGGACCAACTGTTTTCACTGATCGTATAAGGAGCTGTGAACAGGCTGTAAATAGATTAGTTGACTGAAGTGACTTAATAGAATTTACTGGTGTAATTCTTACTGACAGCAAAAGCCATGACAGAAAGTGACACTCATTACCTTGGCCAATGAGTCAGTTAAAATCACCAAAACTGTACAATTTATTATTATTATTATTATTATTATTATTATTATTATTATTATTATTAAAAACCCTATCAGCAGTTGAAGCTCAAATATCATTCAGTTGAAAGCGACCACAAATTTAGCCTTCTGCTATCAGCTTATTATTGTTGAAGAGAATTTTTCTTAGTAGTAGCAAAGATTACAATACGCTTAAGTCAATTTTTTTATAGCTGCAACCAGTGTTCTGAAGTGACAACATACCGCTAGTTCATTATATTGCTTTAGGTACAGTCAATAATACAGATGTTCTGAAATCTGTATTGTGATCTCAGGCACATCCTGACACACCCATTCAGTGCTTAATATTTGATCTTGCTGTGTCAGCAGAATGATAATGTACTTTTAATGGATATTCTCGTCATCCTGAGGAGAACTGACTGTCTGAGGGGAATCAAAAATCATTTCGCAGCCATATTTGATGACTTAGAAAAAGAGGTGGAGTCAGGAGCTTCACTGCTATCCTGTAAGTGTCTACTCAGAAGTAAGCCCCATAGAATTCATTGGGACTTGCTCCAAGGTATGCACTTTACTGTAGCCTAAATCTCTTGGCCATACTTGTAGAACAAATCTGATGCCATATTAATGAACTTTTGATTATTGGAGATAATTGTCATTAGCTCTTCTGACAACTATCAAATAAACTTGACATCCACTCTGCTGGATGGGCTCTACACAGAGAAACTCAACAACAACAAAATCTATTGCCAATTTTACCTGTGTCTGTCTCTCTCTCACAGTCAAATATAAATACCTAAAGGGGATGTTAAATTTTTAAAAGTCAAGTCCGACCGGGGCAGGCAAATCAAGTGATTAGGATGAGAACATTTCCGATACCATCAAGGGATGCCATTGGGGCTGGATCAGAATCCAGTGACTCTCCCAGTCTACCTCAGTCCTTCCCTCTACCCGCCCCCAGAATGTCACTGGGGACCTCACCAGGAGTACTTCCTACACCTCTGCCTAACCCATTCCTAACCCACCCACCCCCCGGCCTGCCAAAAAGGGGGTTTCGATTACGGACTAAGTATCTTTTAGATGTCACCAACTTTGCATTTGGACATATCAATGGAGAGCCACCTGCTCTCTAGTCGAGTGGAAGATTCAAGCAGTCATACTATAGAAACAGCTGAACTCTAATGATGCATTCTGAAGTTTGCTCAACATGAAACAGGGAAATTTCAAATGCCAGTACATGCAATAGAAACTGGGGAGGTGGCATTTCGCTGTGGCTTTGCAAAAGCTGTTTTGCAAAAGTCTGCTTTGCTCCCCAGTGCTGCCAAGACACCTTTGTCACTGCACAGTACCTTCCTCATTAAGCTATACCTGCCTGCAACTACATTCATTTGCCTTCCAGCTCCCCCAAGTGCTGCTTCTGGGTAAAACATTTAGCTACTGTGTACAGTGAAAAATAAGAGCTGCCTGTCAGAAGGCGAGTAAGCATCTAACTTCACCGAGGAGTGCAAGGCCTCTAAAATGTATGCAATTGAAACATTTTCTCCCAGGGAAATAGCTGCCCTCCAAGGTATTATCATGTCCATAAGTTTCCCATCAAACACTTCATTTTTCATTCCATTTCGGCATCTTGGACCCCAAAACACATGCAGAATTTTGCAAGATCCAAAGCCAATATCTTCCACTCTAGCACTCACAGAGACTTTTCAATGCACAATATGTTATACACAGTCTTTATTTGGTTTGTTCTCTATGGAGGCAGGTCACCACTGTTCCCATTTTATGGATGAGGAGACTGAGCCTGAAAGCAAATTGTTCAAATGTCTCTTAGCATGTCTATAGCTCTTGAGATTTAAGAGGCCTTATAAGGCAACAAATCTGGCTCTATGAACAAGCCACATACATGCCTTTCGCAAATGGAGGCTCAAACATATATAGTGCAGCCTAGTGGGTAAGGCATTGGAATAGGATCTAGAAGACCAGGGGGCTCAAATCCCCACTCACTCTGCCATGAAGTTCACTGGGTGACCTTGTGCCAATCACTGTCTTTCAGCCAAACCTACCTCAGAGGATTGTTATGAGAATAAATTGATGAGTGGGAGAAGAATGTATGTCATTTTGAGCTCCTTGGAGGAAAGGCATAATGTAAATATAATAAACAATTAACCCACAGGTCACATTTTATAACCCATCTCTCTGCATATTTTTACAGCCTCAGCTATGGAGCATGAACTAAAAGAAAAATCCTAGCACCAGCATAAGAGGTCTCAAAAATCAAGCCTTGGGATATTACTACCGGTATATAAGTGAAGGCTTACTTTTGAGCATAAATGAGAAAAATGTGTGCATGGATCAGAGTGGGCACCATAGATGAATGATAGAGCTCCTGTTTTCTACATGCAGAAGGCCACAGATTCAACCCTGGCATCTCTAGCTAGAAGGATAAGTTGGTAGACCTCTACCTGATATCTGGAAAAAGTTACTGCTAGTCAGAGTGGACAACACTGAGATCGACAGACAGAAGGCATTCACATGTCACATTAAGCTGTGGTTAATGATTCACCATGCACATGCAGGTCACTCACATTTTGCTCATCTCTGCTAGTGAGCAGAAGCAACAAACCATGGTTGACCTAGCATGATATCCGAACCAGGGACCATGGTTTGTTTTGCTCCACATGAAGTACAATCTAAAACCAAGGTGTGTTTTCGGCTTGCCAAGTGAAACAAAACAGAATCCCCAGTTCATGTATAATGTTAAGTCAAGGATGCGGTTGATGGATCCCACTCACGAGTGAGGAGGAATAATCTGCATGTTCGCAGTGAACCATTAGCCATGGCTTACCTGACGCCCAAACACGAGCACCCAGGGTTTACAGTTTGTCACTTTCTCCGGCATAATCCAATCAGACTGTTCAGAACATTTCTGAGGCAACAACGTCAACATGGGAGAATTCATCTTTAGACGAGTATTTCCTGAGGGAGAAGTCACACTCAGTTCAGGCATCTAGGTCAGGCTTCTTTACACGCAACATTCCTGTGACCTACCTAGTTACCCACCACCACTGGTTCTGGTGCTGGTCAGTGGGTTTGGGCAGGAACATGGTTTGGTATCAAAGCTGGAGGGGGGAAATCCATTTGAGTTTCATTTCACTTTAGATTTACTGAAATAATCTCAGTTGCTGTAGCACTGAACTCACAGACCATACCTCCTAGAGGGCTACTTTTCTGTATACAGAGGCTTCCAGGCCTTCTATCCTGGGTGGCCATTGATACCCACCTCCAATCCACATCCTAGGTGTCTTAGCACTGATGGTGGGGCTGGGGAGGGAAACGAAGAGGGATTTGCTTCCCCTCCCCTATCATTTTTGTTTGTGGAGACTTATTCAATGATGTTAGATAAGGGCCCCACACAATACTGCGCACAGACAGGTAAGCAAAATATTTTGATTTAAGCTGGAGTGACAATTGGAAAAATCCATCCAAACTTGTGGAAGAGCAAATGCACCAATATCATTTACTTCAACATCCCACCACCATCATGCCTCAAAAAGGACTGGGACTGAAAAGTCCTGGTAAAATAATTCCCTCTGATCACAAGTTGTCTGATCTGTCTGTCACAGCAGAGCTCCCTCCTCTGCCTTCTCACACTGGCATTTTCCCTCCATCACACCTCTCCCCTGCCTTAAATGGCAAAGGTTTAGAGACATTAGCTCATTGCTTTCAGCAGACAAGTTGTCTGCAGCGTGTGAGTGTGTGTGTGTGTGTGTGTGTGTGTGTGTGTGACTGACTGAATCACCAAGGTGTTGCAAGGTACTTTGAGGACCCTTGTTTGGTTACGGATCACACTTCACCTCCAAGAAGCGCAGAATCCTTCCAAAATGCAATGCTTCTGCTTGGGATTAAGCAAATCTAGTGCACACCCTACTAAGATATTTTCTGTGTCTGAACTTCATAGAAACAAGCCAAAAGCTGGACACTGTGGTGGGATACCTCAAGTGTTTTCTAAATTGGGTTGCACAGCTGCTGTCAAAAACCTATTGGATGACTTTTCACTTCAGTTTGTTCTAAATTTGTATAACAAACTAAACAAATACATTTAGCTCCACTGATTTCTCCATTAGAGCACGGTAGCCCTCCAGATGTTGTTTGTGTACAGCTGCCATCATCCCTAACCACTGGCCATGCTGGCTGGGGCTGATGGGAGGTGGAGTCCAATAACATCTAAAAAGACACACATTCACCATCCTTGCAGAAATGCTTAATGTGAGTGTAAATACTGCTAACCAGAACAGATTTTAAAGTTGCAGGTACAGTATATACCAGATCAAGTACCAATCAAAGATGTCACTACCCTTTTCAAGAGGTGCAGCAACAATTCGGAGCTGGCTTGCTTTCACATGTAGGGCCATACAAAATCAACAGACAACTACATTAGACAAATTATGCAGCGCTGGAGATTATTCCATAGCTTTTTTTTCAGAATTCCTGGGTAACAACAAATTATTACAGGCATGGCAATGACATTCTATTTGTACTCATAAGAAAGCTTTGATCTTGACGTGGCACCCTGCTCTTCGGTTTGTAAGATGCTCTTTGTTGTAAAAGAACAATTAAAATTTTCCCCGTGGAGTTAGAACTTCTTCAGGACGTGATGATAAAAACTGGAGAGGTACTTTGTGCAAAGAAGGCCAAATGCCTTTTTGGCATTGATCATGTAGATATGCCATTTAAACCTGGGTGGAGAATACTTTTGCCACTGGCAGGGAGAGGAGAAACACTTCCTTTGAAGAATCTGTAAAACAACCCTGAAAATGCACGTTTTATCCACATCACAAAGTGTGTGTATGCAGCAAGCAAAGACAAAAGCCTATCAGACATGTTGGATATTCACAACAGAATATGAGATAAGGAATTTGTTATAGAGAAGGGCGGAAAGGTTTTGTTTCAGCTGCACTAGGCACACGCCCCGTAACTTTGTCCTGCACAAATTCCACTGAAAGGCATTGAAATCACAGAGCAGAAGATCCTTGTGTTCACAGTAAAACCAAACACACACAAAAGAAAGGACACAGGAACAAAAGGCTTTGGCTTTCCCATACACAGAATATTAAAGATCAAAACTTGAATATTTCAGACTGATACTGCATGAAAAGTGTTATGAGAGATTTGGCATTTCCCATGAGGCAAGAAATTCATTTTCAGCAAGGCCTGCCTCAGATGAAGAAAAGGGCAGACCATACTCAGCTCCAAGGAATAGATGAGGGCAATGTCTAAAGCTCCAATTTATGTTTCCATCTCCCTCGTTCCAATAAGACCCATGCATTTTTAATCCTTGAATCCCCATTAGAAAAGTGCTGCATTCTTCATTATAGCAAATATAATGCTTTGGGACTGCATTTTAGGAGAGTGCAATCTCAAGAGAAATCTGCATGTGGTGTGCACACCTCTTAATGACAGGCTGCCCTCAAAAACCCTCTGTTTAGAGCAGAGATTTTACAGTGGGAGTCCCATTGCCATGATCAACACCCTGTATGAAGGCAACTTGCCCTGTTAGTTTTACTGCAGGACAAAAGACGCTCAGAAATACATCCTGCTACTTTTACCAGATTGCTCCGAGAGCGAACGAATGATTCTTGATTTTATTACCCTGCATGCCGCTTGGCCCATGAAACAAAATACCTGGGCTACCAATGTAACAGGATGAATCCTACTTACTTTCACATTAACACTAGTACTTAGCTTCTAAAACAGGAGGTGCTACAGCAGGTAAGATGCCAATTGTCTGACTTGACCTTATGTGTAATCTTAAGCATAGAACGGCTATTTGTTGTGAAGGCAAGCCTTAGGATTGTCTCATTCAGAAGCATTGCCTTATCTATCTGAAGAAACGCCAGCCCAACAAACAGATATGGGAAAGGCAGAAATTAGAGGCCCCTTGCTTTGCTGAGATACCATTCACAGTGTGTGTGCAAAAACCTGTCAATGAGCTCTCCCTGCATGCTGGCACCATTTGGCTTCCAGAGATGCAAATCACTTTGTTCCATTTTCTTCCTCAAGCATCATGGGAACACTGCAGTACATACCTGGCTGTAGTTTTGTGTTAGGGTATTTTCTGGAGAAGGTTTGCTGCGAGTCTGTCCTTCCTGTTGGCTGCAATCCAGCTGGATGAGGCTTCTGCATTCCTGGTGACATGTGTACTTGCAGTCTAGGGAGGAAAAACAAATTGAACCCAAATTAGGACATGGGTTCAATAGCAATCATAGGTTGATTCAATGTGTGCATTTTGAAGTTTTTAAGATGGAGAAAATGTGTGGAGGGATAAGGGGCGGGGGAGGGGGGGAGAGACAGCCAAGATATCTAAAGACTGAATTCACAAACTGAACAATCAGGTTTTCAGAATACATAGAAATACATGGTGAAATTTACATTATCTCACAAAAATGTCTTTCAAACCTAATAGGGGACATCTTAAACATCCCATACACATATTTTACATAACTACAGATAAAGAAGCAATTACTAGTCTTTCATACACCCCATAACCATGGGCACCATAGTTATTCAGCATCCAGTCCCATGTTAGTGTCTCATTTGGAGCTGCTACACACACACACACACACACACACACACACACACACACACACACACACACCAACCATCCGCAAAGGTAAAATCCTTCTGGAAATCAAGTTGACAGGACAGGCTTCATAATCTAAAGTAGCATTTAGACTACAAATTTGAGGCTTTTCGTGGCATGATTACACTGGCATTTGCCACAGTAAATGTCTAAAAATGACTGAAGTATGCGTTTTGGCATTGCATCTGAAAAATCCAAAGAAGTGCAAAATCTGAAGGCTATTATTTTCTGATCTGTGTATTAATCTCAGAGGTATGAATTAAATCAATGCACTTAAAAATGCAGACAGAGCAAAATTCTCCTCCATCCCTATAACAGCACTGATGTGCTTTGACGGCAATGTTGCTGCACTACAACTCCCATCATCCCTGATCACTGGCCATGGTGGCTGTGCCTGATGGGAGTTTAACAACCTCTGGGTTCCCCACCACTGCCTTACACAGAGTTCCAACCCCCTCACCAAACTATAATTCCTATAATCCCTTGGACGCAATCCATGACATTCAATCGACCCAGTGTGTACAGTTCAGGTATGATCTTATTACGATACCTTTGACATGAGTAGCTGTGATCTGAGCAAGCTCTTAGGTGAATGGGTCATCAGTAAAATCAGGGGCAGTAAAATCAGTGAAAATTAACATGCTACACACAGCACAGCACACAGCCCTCCAGTTAATATTGGAGAGCATCAGCTGCCTTCTCATTCTCATCAAAATTCATGGCTGTAGAAATAAAACATTATTCCTTTTATGCAAAGAAGCTGTGCTAGGGAGTCAAATGGCTTGTAGGAGACAGCACGTGGGATTCAGAGTTAGGCGGGAGGGAGAGAAGTAAAGAAATCAATAAACCCAAAAGCCTGCAAAGCGCTGTAATTAAAAATGAAAATGTAAAGGCAGCTGGCCACGGTATATGCAGGCCATTAAACGCTGCTTTCATGGGAATAGCAAGCAATTCCTCTCACGCAAAAGTGATAACTTGAGGAGGGAGAAAAGCTGTAATTCTTTAACGTACTGCTGCAGATAATAGGAAATCTCACAGACCACTGTCCATACACTTGTAAAAAATATTATTTTGGAAGTGTGGGGGAACCAACATTTATCTCACTGAATATGGGTACTTAAGCTGCATTCACACACAAGTAAACTGTATATCATAAAACCAGAAACTATGCAGTAGTAATGTTACACCCTTGGTTTTTAAATCACTATTGCTTAATATTTTCTCTAAGGAACTCAAGGTGGCGTATAAACTTTCCCCCCTCTCCATTTTATCCTTACAGCAATCTCATGAAGTAAGTTAGGCAGGGAGAGGTAGTGACTGGCCCAAGGTCACCCAGTGGGCTTCTTGGCTCAATGGGGATTTGCACCCTAGTCTTCCAGGTCCTAGTTCAGAACTCTAACCACTACACCATACTGCCTCCCAAGCATGTCACCTAGGAAATCAGTCCCACAGAGCTCAGAATTTACTTCCAAGTAGACATGTTTAGGATCAAGTTATTAACATGTATATATTTCCAGGACAAAAAGAGGAGCTGGGCTCCCATCAGGGAATATGTTCCCCACTTGCTTTAGATATGAACAAAATCAGCAGAACAATCAGATGTGGGTTTTTCAGGCACATGGAGCAGCTGTAGAGTAGGAAAGGTGAAGGAACAAAACGAACTTATTCAGCATTCAGATACATTCCAGAATGCAAAATGTTTATTGTGCTTGGCATCTACCACTGCACTAAATCTGTATAATGTACTCTAGTACTGTAGTATATCGTGGTGGAGGCTTCAAAAGCGAAACAGTAATTACCCGGCATTTCTCTATCTGTCTGTTCTCAGAAATGCATATTAGCTCCTGGAATGCAAAGTGCTGTTAAAAATGCAGCTGCCACAGAACAGAAGCGAGCGCTTATTTTGGTATCAGGAGTCCTTTTGCTATATTCAACAAACTGTGAGCATTTTGTAAACAACTCAGTTATGAACATGAGAGACCAGGTGGCGAGGCGAGAAGGCATTTTCCAAGGGTGGAAAATAAGGTACAGTGGTGCCTCGCTAGACGAAATTAATTCGTTCCACGGGTCAATTCGTGTAACGAATTTTTCGTCTAGCGAGTCCCAGTTTCCCATAGGAATGCATTGAAACGTAATCAATGCGTTCCTATAGGCTCTGGGGACTGGCGGCGGCATGCAACGGGGCTTTGGAGAAGGTCTCCGAAGCCCCGTCCGATGCCGGCTGTGTGCAAGGGGGCGGGGGGAGGAGCTCTCTTCTCCCAGCCACCGCCTTGCCTGCCTCCCCCAACACGGAGCGCAGCTTCAGGGGTCTCTGAAGTTGCGCTCCATGCCACCTGTGCAGGGCGAGAGGCGGCGGCGGGGGAAGAGCTTCTCTCGCCGCCGCCTCCCGCCTGCCTCCCCCGACACGGTCAGGGGTCCCTTTACCTTTACCTTTAAGTGGAAAATGATTACTCTTCTCTCCTACTGGCTAGGTTTTGCTACCTTGTTTACTAGCAATCCTATTTCTCACACCACTTTAGAATATATTAATTTATCCCGAGGTGGCTGCTCTAAGTACAGCGTAACTTTGTAGATGATGTTGAGTTTCTCCATCCCTCACACCTGCTTTTTAATACAGTGGTGCCTCGCTTTACGAATGCCTCACACAACAAAAAACTCGCTAGACGAAAGAGTTTTGCGTTGCAAGAGGCATTCGTAAGGCGACGAAATTTTCTATGGCCGCCGCTTCGTCTTGCGAAGTGCGGCTATAGAAAGCGGCAAAGGAAGATCAGCTGTCAGCGTGGGAAGCTGACAGCTAATCTTCCTTCGCCAGGGGGGACGGAACCGAAACGCGGCAGTGTGGCGCCTGTCCCTACCTGTCTTCCCCTTGGCTCAGGGAAGACAGGTGGGGGCAAGCAGCGCCCGCTGCGATTCGGCTCCGTCCCCTGGAGCCACCGCACCGCACCACCGGGGAAGACAGGCGGGAGGCGGCGGGGGGAGAAGCACTTCTCTCCCCCGCCGCCTCGCTGCGCACCAGCGGCATAAGTGCCATCTCATGTCGGGGGAGGCAGGCAGGAGGCGGTGGCGGGAGAAGCTCTTCCCCCGCCGCCGCCTCTCGCCCTGAACAGGTGGCATGCGCGCTCATCTCGCATTATTGGCCGAGGGAGCCGGGGTATAGCTTCCAGGTCATGTGGCCAGCATGACAAAGCCACTTCTGGCGAACCAGAGCAGCACACGGAAACGCCGTTTACCTTCCCGCTGTAGCGGTTCCTATTTATCTACGTGCACTTTGACGTGCTTTCGAACTGCTAGGTTGGCAGGAGCTGGGACCGAGCAGCAGGAGCTGGGACCGAGCAACGGGAGCTCACCCCGTCACAGGGATTCAAACCGCTGACCTTCTGATCAGCAAGCCCTAGGCTCTGTGGTTTAACCCACAGCGCCACCTGGGTCCCCTATAATCATTTTCCACTTAAAGCAGTCAATTGGAAATAATTGGAAGTCATTTTCAATGAGTTTTGTTTAGAATATAATTTGTGGAAAATATGAATTATTGTTATAAAGGTGTAATCTAAGGTATAGGTTTATTATTGTTTATTAGTGTATGTTTTATGTGTTCTGTATGTGATTATGTTTATGTTTGTCTTATAATTTTAAACAATAAAGATATATTTCAGGGGGGGGAATAAAGCAGTCATTTGGACATGAATCTTTCATGACTCATCTGAGGAACCTGCTCAGGTGAGATTCTCTCATGTTAACGATCCTCCTAATGCAGGAACAGGGAACCTGTAGCTCTCCAGACCAAGTTGGACTCCAACACCATCATCCCTGACAGCTGACCATGCTGGCTCAGGCTGATGGGAGCATAAGTCCAACAACTTCTGGAGGGTACCAGGTTCCCCATCCTTGCTGTATTATGGGAACGCCTACATTGGGCGACCGGGTCTAGGCCAATGAATTTACGTTTTGTCCCCTCTTTTCTCCATGTGCCTTATCTCACTTTAATATGTTGTTCAATTGCTCAATTTATCATGATACAATCCTTTATTTTGTTTCATCTTGTTCTTTGTTTTTGTACTTTGGATATAAAATAATTTAAAATTAAATTATCGTGACCGGCCTGGACACTTTCTTTGGTGTTTTGCAGGAGAGCTTCCTAGTTCCTAGTGAAGGGAAGGCCACTTTATATAACTTTCTGACTTTTAGAAGACATCTGAAGGCAGCCCTATTTAGGGAAGTTTTTCATGTTTGATTTTTTATCGCTTTATTTATTATTATTATTATTATTATTATTATTATTATTATTATTCTGTTGGGAGCCACCTAGAGTGGCTGGGGAAACCCAGCTAGATGGGCAGGGTTTGTTTGTTTGTTTGTTTGTTTGTTTGTTTATTATGGCAGGCCAGCCGAATAGTACGCTTATATCTGACTCTTGTTGGGAGATTTTGTTTGTTGCTGTTTCTTTGAATCACTGTATTTTCCAAACTACTTTATTTTATTTTATACCACTTTGAGGTTACCTGCCCCAAGGTGGCATACACACACACACACACACACACACACTTCCCAAACGAGGAAATATCTAGAAAGCAGGAGAGGGATGAAGGCTGGCACAGTTCACCCTCCACTTTCGCCAAAGCCATGCCTTGATACTAACCTAAAGCCAGGAAGAGTGGAAAAGACAGCTCTAGCGTCCCAATGCAAGTCAGATCAGCCTCCAACATACATTATTAAGTCATGCATGGGGAATGTTTGGCTCAAGAGACTGTTACCCCACAGCCATATCATCAGGTGTGAGTTGGGTAAAGTCACAGCTGCAAAGGAACAATTGGTAGTCTTAGTGAGCACTCCCACTTGTTCCTTTGCACGTGTGGCTTTCATTCAGCGCCATTAAAATTTAGCACTAAATGCATGCTGCACTGTTTCAGCTATTTGGCAGCTCCACCTGACATCATATGACATGCTGGAATGGACAGGTGGACAACCCACCCACCTGTCAAATGTGTTCATCACTGGATCTGGCCTGCCATCTAAAAGGGGTTTCTCCACCCCTGGTTTAAGCAGAGAATTTTGCAGACGCATTACTAAATATGCTTCTACTGATTTTTCACTTGGGGACCAAAAGCAAAATTGGCACCAGGAACTTCTGAAGCTGACTAGTGCATTCACAAACTCAAAAGAGGAGAGGCAATGTATCAATTAATTTATCCAGTATGATATGCTCATCAAGTACTTTTTCGGGGAGATTTTGTTCAAGTATGCAGGGCTTATCTGTGCATCAAATCCAGACAACAGCATCAATTCCAGACTTACCCCAATATGAGCACACATTTAACTGAAACCTTGTAAAAATAAATTAAAGGCTTTATTGCTCTTGCAGGCAGCTTCTCTCTCACCCACTTTATATGCATTTCATATAATGAACTCTGAGTTTTGCAGCATGAATGGGCACAACATCCACTTTCAAATCAATAAATAAGGTGCAAGAGCATTCCCAAGTCGAACAATAAGTGTGTACACTCAAACATGAATGTACACATTATATGAACTTCCAGGACTAATGCAACGCTAGCAAGCTTTTCATTCCAGAGCTCAAGTCACCACCTTGGGCTGAAATACATACCTAGCCATTTCAACAACTAATTAAGCTCAAGTAGGGTTGCCATATTTCAGGAGGTAAAAATATGGAAACAAAAAGTTGTTGAGCTTTTGCTCCACCCATGCAATATATATATATATATATATATACATCCAAAATCATGAACATTTGTCCGAAGCTAAGTATTTCACATGTGCCACTTCGAGGGTGGCTGAATGAAAGGCTACTGCACCTTTAATTGCTAGGCCAAAGAAGGAATTTTGGCAGGTGTGGTGCAAGGCGTCTGGTGCCTCTAGAAACCTTAAAAACTTCCAGTTCTTTTCAGCATCTCTCCCCGCCTGCTGGAGTGTGCATATGGCAAAGACAGAAATGCACATTTAAAGGTATTTTAGTGTATTTTTAAATGAATTATTATAATTATATGTACAATACAAAACCGTTAACATATAGCATTGCTTCATGAAATACAAAAGATGCAAGTGCAAAACCCAGGAAGTATTAGTATTAATACCATTAGAAATATTAAGAACACCAACAGGGAAGATGCCAGGTACTAAGGACATTTAAGGTCCAGATAAGAACACTATAAATGTATGATTAGTAACACAGCAGACATATTAGGAATGTGAGACCCTGGAAGGATGAAACAAAATTAACACACACTGCAACTTCCTCTTTGCCTTACTACATGGCATCTCCTTATTTACAGGTAGGTAGCCATGTTGGTCTGAGTGTCGGTCAGTTGGTTTTCTGTATAAGGTGGTGTCTATACGTCCATCCTGTATTTTTATAGTAGTGTCCAAAAAATGTATTTCTTGCATAGATTGGTTCATTGTTAGGTTGATGGTGGGGTGAAAGTCATTGAATGTCTGGTGGAAGGTTTCCAGGGTCTGTTGTCCATGTGTCCAGATAATAAAAATATCGTCAATGTATCGTAGGTACAAGAGAGGTTTGAGTGGGTAGGAGTCTAGGAAACGTTGTTCTAAATCTGCCATGAAGATGTTGGCATACTGTGGGGCCATGCAGGTGCCCATGGCTGTAATTACACACTAATGCTAAATGGGTTTCCATTAATCAGAAGGAAGGTGAGAAAGGAAAGGAAAACATCCATCAACACTTTTACATTACATTTCCCTTCTTATTACTCCAATACTTCATAATAACAAAAAATCTATTTCTGAATCTTTTAATCCAATCTTTTGTCTAATGTACTGAACTGCCAGAACCCAGCTATTTAATTTTTTCTTCTAATTCTCAGAATCTTTCACAAGAACAGTCCATTTAATTTCTATCAGCTTCCATATTCTCCCCAACAGTATTGTGATAGAGAAGCTTCCATTACTTTTCAACCATCTTGCATATTCAATTCCTGTTATAGTAAAAAGTATAAATAATATGGGGATTGGTCTCTTCACTAGTGCACTATTATTAACTATTAACGAAGTTTAACTGGGTCCATTTCTACTTTTGCCTGGAACAACTACTAATTATGGCACCATCTTCCAAAATCTAGCAGCTTTTTAATATTCTTTTTTACACTCCACATGTTGCAGAAACCTCTAGGGTTGCTGGTGTGCCCAACATTTTCCTTTTACCTCTTATAGTATTTTTCACATCTTCCGTGTTGTTAAATTCTATTGTTTACTCATTTTCAGGAAACTGTCTTTAGATCCAGTTAGCACTGAAAACCACAAGCCTTGTGCGTGCAAAAATTCCAAGACTTCCTCCAGAGCTATTTTCTTTAGATCTTTCTCTCACTTCCTCCTATATGCTTTCTCATTCACCTTCTGGCTATTCAACAGCATGTTACACATTCTAGTTAACTTCTCTTCCCATTTTTGTTTCCACTCATTTTTCAAAGGGTGGATTGTTGTAATATCTTTTTGGACAGTCCTGCTGTGGCCTCAGCACATGCAGTTGTTTGCATTGGGGAAGGAAGCTCTCATTCACTCCAACCTGGATCGGGCCTTCATCAGGGAGCTAAAAGTTTAAGCCCCCAACCCCACCATGCCAGGTTCCTGGTTGTTAGTGCAGGGGACTCAATCTATGACACAAAAAGCTTTCACTCCAGGGCAAACAAGGTGCTTAGTAATGTCATGTGTGGTTTGGTCCTTTAGCCTACTTATAGGGAAGTATGGGCCAGCATCCAGGGGAGGGTCTTCTCTAAACTAACAGCTCAAGGCACTTTCTGGGTCAACTCAAAACCTGAAGAGCCAAACGCCTGTTTCTCTCCAACTTATCTAATAATTTTTGGGAGCGGTGGCACTGGAGAGGAGAGGACTTATCCTCCCCATCCAGTTTGGTGGTAGCTGGAAGCTTGCAGTAGAAACCAATTCAAAGCAGAGAGCAGCCAAGGACAGGACCTTGGATAGCTCCAGGAGAGCCTGGAAGGCTGAAATGTCCTCCTCCTGAGGTTGCTACAGAAGATGTTGTCTCTGCAGAGAGTTAGAAGCAACTGAAGCCTTGTGCAGGCTAACAAGCCCTGGAATGTATGTGGAAGGTTTCACCTTGGAGGAGATGGCTGCCTGGCTGGCTAAAGTAGGAAAACTAGAGGTGGTGAGGCTTAGAGGGATGTGGAAATGGAATTACTTAAGGTTTCCAGCTGAACATTTGAAAAAAATAATAATCAAAAGGTGGTATTGGTGGAGTATTTGACTTGAATCCTACTGATTTTGGGGACAAGCAAGTGGGTGATCACCCATCTTTATTCAAAAGTCTTCTAGCCTACCCAAGCATGATATTGACCTCTTGATGAGCATTAACATCTTGATCCTAAAACAATTATCCTGGGGCACCAAGTGGCATATGGTATCACAGCTGCAGCAACAAACAGAATGAAGAAAAGTAGGGCATATTCATCGATGTATGCTGAATGTCCATTTCAGGGTTATTTTAACACATCACCAGTATGTATACGAGATGCAAAGCAGCACACATCAGACAGCAACAAGACAGTAAATAAATGTTTTTACTCCAACACACAGAAATTCATTCCCGTCCTTACATGATCACACACCAGGGGTATTGCTAAGTACTTAAAGCAATCAAAATATGCATGGCATGACATAAGTTTGCATGTGCTGAGTTATCATGTCTCTGAGGTGCAAATTAAGACAGCAGGTAGTGAGAGGTCTCATTGGCATTAAGCTGTGCTACATGCTCAATAGTCTTATAAGCAAAGGGGGGGATCAAATATTGGGCGGAAGCAGTAGGACATCTGAGCCCTAGTGCATTAGAATTTGAGATTCCTTGGTTGCCCCATCACACACCATTTTTGTGCCACATTAGCATCAACAACACAAAATGATAATTTTAGTCCATCCTCTTTATTTTCTCTCCTGACATCTACAATGTATGTAAGATACATAAACAGTCCAAACCCAATATTTATGCCAGCTATAATTCTGCCTGCCATTGCAAAGCTTAATGTCCCTATATTCCACTGTGTTTTTCCATCTAGCAAGGAATTAAGATTAGAGATGAGCAAAACCTTCTCTATAAGTCCCACATCACCAGAAATAACCCTGCATGTTCATGATACGTTCCCATAAAACCAGATATGCAATTTCCCTGAAACTTGGGTCCCTGCCCCTAAGTGGTTAGTTTGTACTCTTTGGTTTCTGCAGGGGGGCACTTGCCCCCTCAAATCCTAAATGTACTTAATTTTTTAATGTAAACAGACACACACAAATCCAGCTAGTCAACAATAGGTTTAGAGTGATCTATGAGAGGTTTAAGGAACCTACTGAGAGTAGCTGCCAGACTTTAACTCTTTGCTATTTTCTGGAGGAAAATCTTCCTGGTCCAGCAGGCAACTCAGATGAATGCTACCTGTTCAGATCTAATGATGCTGTGGAAATGTTATAAGATCTGGATACCCTAGAAACACAGTGATAATATAAAGAATTGCAGCACCTTTTTATGATCAGTTGAGGAGCTTGCAGGTACTGCTGGACCCGAACCTGTTTTTTGAGGGGTAAGTAGGGGTGGGGGTGGCCGAGACTAGAAACCAAAAGTAACCCAGCAGAATAGAAACCAAAAGTGATGACAAAGTTTGGGGAAATCAGTAAAAAAGAACTTTTCTTGGGAAACAAAGAATTAGTGCTACTGTTTTCATTGGTTGAAGGGTGAGAGAATGGCACATGGGATGTCAATATAAGGTTTCCACAGAAAGAAAGGCAAGAAACAGGGCTGTTTCTATTTGTTTAGTTATAGATACCTCCAGCAACTTCAAAAAGCAGAAGACAGCTAGTGAGCCCCAGACATAAACAGAAGATACTGCTTCATCAGAAATCACGGAAGTAGCAAAAGAGACAAAAAATATTCAGGTACAGGTACAGGCATGGGCAAGGCATGAGGATACCCCAAGAAAAAATACTGAGGCAGCTACCGGTACTGTACAAACTGAATGACAGGAAAAGCTGGATATAAAGAACCAGGCGTACCAACTTCTAGGGGTCGAGGCCCCCAAAGTATTTTTTAAGAGGGCTGAGCCCCCGCAATATTCAGGGGGTGTTAGGTTCTGCCCCCTGGCATCACACACACATCAGGGCATTGTGTAGTGTTGTGCGGCATTGCACAGCATCACGCATGGGCCCCCTCAATCTCCTTAAGATGGTGCCTCTGTAAGGAACTACATACCAAATGCAAATCCTTTACAGTCATACCTCGGGTTATAGCTGCTTCAGTTGTGTATCTTCAGGTTGTGCTCCGCGCCGAACCCGGAAGTTCCGGAACGGGTTACTTCCAGGTTTTGACACACGCATGCACAGAAGCGCTAAATTGCACTTTGTGCATGTGCAGAAGCACCGAATTGCGACCCGCGCGTGCACTGACACACAGACACGGGTTGCGAAGGTGCCTCCTGCACGGATCCGTTCACAACCCGAGGGTCCACTGCATTAGATGCATTATAATTTGAGTTGATTGCACAATGCTGGACCTCTACAGAAAGTTATTACTTCAAGCATGAACATGCACACTTTTCTAAATATTTTCCTTGGTTAACATACTCTTCTGTTTTGAAAGGGCCTGCATGCCATCACTGTATTTTATTTCCGCACAAGTATTGTCTCGCAACTCAAACAAAGGCTTGCCATTTCCCTCTCCAAGCATTTCCATAAAAAGCAATAATTCATTATTGCAGAGAAATGCAACTTGTGACAATGCAACCCATGTGTTTAATTAAGTCTGAGAAGCTATTAAGAATGATAACTCAATTGGAGGGGGAAAGTGGTATGCCATGGAATTAAAACACTTGTTGTTGTTGTTGTTTAGTCGTTTAGTCGTGTCCGACTCTTCGTGACCCCATGGACCATAGCACGCCAGGCACTCCTGTCTTGCACTGCCTCCCGCAGTTTGGTCAAACTCATGTTCGTAGCTTCGAGAACACTGTCCAACCATCTTGTCCTCTGTCGTCCCCTTCTCCTAGTGCCCTCAATCTTTCCCAACATCAGGGTCTTTTCCCAACATCAGGGTCTTAATTAAAACACTAAGTCTGGTTTAAAAAGTCAGTGTTGCAATTGTCACATTATGGCTCCACACTTAATGAATACAGTCGTACCTCGGGTTACGAACACCTCGGGTTACGAACAACTCGGGTTACAAACTGCGCAAACCCAGAAGTATTTTCAGCCGCACGAACGTTCTGCGTGTGCGCAAAGCGTGAAAATAGCGCTTTGCGCATGCGCAAAATGGCGGTTCAGCTTACGAACTTTTCAGGTTACGAACTGCGACCCGGAACGGATCGTGTTCGTAACCTGAGGTACTACTGTAGGGCAGTGTTTCTCAACCAGTGTGCCTCCAGATGTTTTGGGACTACAACTCCCATCATCCCTAGCTAGCAAGACCAGTGGTCAGGAATGATGGGAGTTGTAGTCCCAAAACATCTGGAGGCACACTGGTTGAGAAACACTGCTGTAGGGCACTTTTATAGTGCCTTTCTCCTTTACTCCATTTAGTCTCTAGCTAGCAAGTACATTCTTAGTACTGGTCTTAGTGCTTGTCAGTCTTCTGTTCATATGTGCAAAACCTTCCCTTATATATTCTAGTGCTAAAATACATGCTAACTAAGCTTGAACCAAAATTCAAGAATCTGGGCTTTATTGTTCTCCAGTGCAAACAACCAGGTCAAAATATGCATGCTTACTCTGAAACCCTAACATTTTCATTACTGTGTCAGTGATCCATTTTTGCAGCCATTTGGCATTTCTTCGGGGGAGGGGGTTAAGAGCAACACTCCTGTAGTCACTATCGCCTCCTGAATGGGCATAATCACTTCAGTGACTTGCTGAGAAAGCTAATTTTAGAAACTCAGTCTATGCTTTAGAATGAAGCCACATGACGTTGCTCACAAAGAGCCACTGGAAGCGAGACACAACGTTGTACACAGATATTCAAGTGTTGTTTCTTTTTTTAAAAAAAACCAATAATTTTTTCCGCAATGCAACTTCAATAGAGTAAGTTGCATTCCCAGTTAAAACTAGGGAACTAAATATCCCATGGCCTTTTCATACTGTCTGTGGGAACCTTGATCTTCAATATACTACAATGTAAATACCCCATGCAACAAGGAAACATTTTAGCACAACCAGGAGAGCTCCCAGTTTCTTAAAGTAGCAACACCTGAGTCTATTTTCATATTTGCAAGTGGCAGCAACGCCTTTATGCACCCCATACATGAAAATCTGTTCTTGAAGGTCTGGTGTCTACATAGAAATTCTGTATTATAAATCATTAAAACTCAGTGAGCTGGAACACACCCAACAGGAATATTGACTAAACCAACTTTTATTAAGATACAGCATACATAGCTCTGTTGAGATAATGGCATTTGTAGAACCAAAACCAAAATGAAGTAAGTACATAAAAACTACTAGACAGAAGCACCTATTCCAATAAAGGTTTCTCCCTGGCTTGTAAAAAAGAAGGCTGCAAAAAGCAATTATTTGGGCTTGAAATATATATATAATTGCTGTAAAATGGCAGACATCATCACACCATGTTTCTAGGAAGGACAAATGATGAAACCCACCTAAAAGCTTGCTGATCTCCTCTTTGTCAATTTTAACAAATGATGTGCTTTAATATGTTGAATTCAACCACAAGGTCCAAAAATAATTAAATCCCCACACTTACTTGAGACCCTAAAATCAGAATTAGTTGGTGAAAATTCGGATAGCTTTATACTAGACTGCACAGCAGGATACCACTTGAGTACAGCTGTCCCACTGGCCTCAGTTAGGCTATCCATGTTTGATTGATTTTATTAAATCCATAACTCCATCTCATATTCAGAGGCAAAAAAATGAAGGGAAATGATTGTTGAATAATTGTTGGCCTGTTTGAAAGACTAAGGCAGTTCCCATTTCATGCTGTCAGTTGCTAAACCTCGTTTCTGTGAAGGTCATGGGATATCCATAATGATGAAAATTATGGGCAGGCTTCTACCTAGATACATCACTTATGCAGTCTTACACTGAAGAAAGAAAGAAATTGGGGCAGCAAGGAATCAATACGAACTCTGTAGAGTAAAGCGACGTAATTTTAACATATTTAGAGTTTTATATAACCCTTCTACCTATCCTTTAGAAAGGATCTAAAGTTAGTCTTTTCCCCGTCTCGGAGATTCTGAGTAACTTGAAAGGTCACAGATGAACAAGGGTAGGCTCATTTAGAAGCAAACATGCCAACCTCACCCTAAAGAACTGGTTCGGCTTCATTTTACAGGTCATTTCCCTATATAAAATACTTAGAAAACTAAGGTTCATATGGTTTTTTCAATGTACAGGCTACTGAAGGGGGGGAAATCGTATCTACTCAGTGTTTGATGTTCAAAATAACAGAATCCAGGAGGATGCCATTAGCATGAGCAGTAAAACAGAGCACAGAAATATGTCTAATATATTTCCCTTGACTTTGAATGTTTTTCAGCCTCTTGTACTCTTTAGCAGTGAGTTCTAAATGGCAATTGGAACACCAGAAAAACATTTGCTTACAGCATTAAAGTCCATATACAAAATGCCTTGGTAACTCCATTTGCCCAAGTATGATCTGAAAAACACAACATAGGTAAAAGGACCAAAATTACGGTATGCTTTGAAAATTATTAAGGGGCATATTATTACATTTAGAAGTCTAGCATTTGAAACCAAATTATTATCAAAGCAAAAGTGCAGTCATTTACTGATGTACTACATTACTGAGGCACCCCTGGTATGAGCTGTAACAAAAAAAAAGTTCCCATTACTGAAGGTTTTTGTTATACCCATAATGACTGGACTGCCCAATTGCATCAACATTTCGGCACTAACACCTGATCTCTAAGGTGCTGCTGGAAGGAATTTTTTTATTTTGTTTCGACCTAAAGCTAAAGTACACATTACTGGTAGCCACTACCCCATATCTTGTGGTTTGTTATTAGAATCGGTGCAGAAGTTTGTTGGAATGATTTCAACCTACCTTTAGGCAGCAAGGCCTCTCTGCTGGGCCTCTTGAGTTGAAGGTGGAGACCCTCGGACCATGATTTTGACTTAGGGAAATGCCTGAAGATCTTGCGGATTCTCTTTGTTACTAATCCAAAGCAAGCTGCAGCCTCTGCTTTCCCTTCTGTCATTCTTCTAACATAAGATCAATAGCCTCCTCTGGCAAACGCAACCCAGGCAGGCAGGCAGTGCTTGAATGCGGAATGCTATTGGAAGCAGCAAATGCATGTTCACCGGAACTTAAGGTTGCAAAATGAAGAGTGTTAATTTTCAGCTCCTGCCCTTCACTTTTTTGTATAGCATTTTTTTAAAAATAACAAAAACGTGCACACCACAGTCCACAAACTTCCATGACTGCTCCTGTAATGCATGGAAAACTTTCTATTTCTGGGGCTTTTTGCCTGATAAGATAAAGCAACCTAACGGAAGAGGCTACAGTAATGAGAGAGAACAGGAACCATCCCTTTCTCTGGAAAGCTTCTTTCAAATATTCTCAGCCCGCTGGCTCCTATTTTCTGTCAGCATTTTAGTTTAATCTCAATATTATTTTAGAGTACAATAAAAACCAGTAACCTTAATATGCCAAGTAACATATTTCTTCATCTCCAAGGTATTAGTAAGTTTAAAACAGGTGATTAGCTACAAATACAAGGCCAGCTGTTCTGTGACAATAAATATATATCTTAGCACTGTTCTAGAACTAGCTACATGGCATGATATTCCCCCTTTGTTTTTTTAGTGGATTCCTCAGAAGTAAGCACTACTGAGTCTAATTAAGTGTACTTAGCTGGAGTGGGGAGCCTCAGACAAAAGGGACAAATGCAGCCCTGCAGGCTTCTCTGAAAACTCTCCCCAGGTGACACCCCATATTGGCCCTGCTGTGCCCCCAAGTGTTTTTCCTTGGTTGGAATGAGTCCTTGAACTCCAGTAATGCCTCATGCATGCCTAGATGGAGGATGCAGAGCCGTGTGTGAATGCATTTAAAAATTAGTTTTCTGTACAAAGAGGCAACATTTCCATTCATTGCTCCACCCACTTTTGCCTCTAGTCTCACCCACCATGGGCATGTGGCCCTTGGAACGTTGCCCAGAAGGGAATGTGGCCCTCAGCCTCAAATTATGTTCCCTACTAGTTGTCCACAAGTTGTCAGAAGTAGCCTAAAAGTTGTCAGGAGTAGCTATGAAGAGCAAAACTGTCAAAATATTGGTGAGCATTGCTGTAATCGGTATGGACATGTCTCGTAGCATACTCAGGTCTACTGATTGATGGACAGCAGGCCTACCCATTGAGTAGCAATGAAAGGTCAGGCCAGTAATACAAGTTTCTCAGGTGACAGATCTACCTAGACCTCACTTCAATTCAGCCATCAGATCTACCAGACTTGGTAGACCTGTTCCTTGATGCTAGTTACATTTGACTGGCTTATTTGCTCCCCACCCCCATCAGAAAAACACCTGCAGACATCCATGAAATATATTTAGAATACAATCCTATGCACTAACTCAGTCCCATTAAGTTTAGTGGTGCTTACTGAAGGATTGCAGCCTTAGAATCCTAACTACTACTCTTCTGTAGGACAAAAGGCTTAACCTCTTGTGTCTTACGTCTTACAAAAGGTTCACTCTCCAGACAATCACAACCACCCCAACCCTTAGGGCAGGCATCCCCAAACTCAGCCCTCCAGATGTTTTGGGACTACAACTCCCATCATCCTTAGCTAACAGGACCAGTGGTCAGGGATGATGGGAATTGTAGTCCCAAAGCATCTGGAGGGCCAGGTTTGGCCATGCCTACCCTAGGGGGACATTTAACCCTCTCAGGCCTAGATAAGAATATCCAATCTCTACTGAACAGCTTGGTCAGAAAATATTAAGCCATCAAGGACCAATTTATATAATGGCTATGAAGTGATAAGGTTACCGTATCTCAATTAAATTCCATTGCCTTTTGAAAGTCAAAACAACAATTTGCAATACCTTGATTATGTAAAATTGAATATAAATATACCAATATTTTCTTTTTGTTTCAATGCTCACATTCATTATGGCCTTGTTTTCAAACAAGCAATAGACCGAATGGAAGATCTCTGTGCATTTAAAAATTTGGCTTCTTAAAAACTGAACAATGTTTTTTTTCTTGAACAAACTACAAAAAGGCAGGAACAAAACAAAGCCCTATTTGCCTATAAACATTAACTGGAAGTTTGTTATTAGTATTTAGCCATGTACTTGAACTTGACACCAATTGTAACAGGAAACAATAAGCCTGGAAAATATTTGCAAGATAAGAATGCCCATATTATATTAAGAGTGCTGCAGGTGTGCATAATTTTAGCAGGGAACCTACTAGGGAAAAGTAAGTATTGTAGCCCCCTTCAATCCAAGTGTATCAACTGGGTGCTACAATGCAAAAGACACCCTCCCTCCAGGTTGTCACAAGAAGGACCTCAGCAGCATGAAGGACAACCAGGACCACCTCATCCAAGAAACTTGGCATATGGACAGGTCTGCATGGAACAAGCCTTCAGGGATCCAGGTCCCAAGTTGTGCATAAAAGGGTAAGATGACAACAATTAGATACATAATTGGCTCCTTAAACCAAGGTTACAGTTGCCAAATCAGAATGTCTGGTTGCCATTTTTAGGAAAGTTTTATTTTTCAAATGATGGACTGACTGCGATTATCAGTTAAACATCTGGCTAGCTCAAATGACAACCCTGAGCTAGGTTAAGAACTTAGAGAACTTAAAGAAAAGTCACTTTATTCATGGTGTACATTGGCCTATTCCTATCTTTTTATATTAATAGGCCATTCATAACCCAGGAATATTCTTCACAACTGTGAGCAGGGCAGTGGGGTGGAGAGAGTGAAGACAAGAGTGGCTGAGGAAAGAGCCAGCCAGATGAGTGGGGTATAAATAATAAATTATTATTATTATTATTATTATTATTATTATTATTATTATTATTAGCTACAACAATTAACTATAACACTGTCCATTGCTCCTGCTCAGGCTGCACAGAAAAAGCATTTTGGTTCCTGAAATTCATTCTGATTGTGCACATAAAAGATAACTGATAGAATTCTATAGGATGTGGTATTAGTGTGTGAAAACAGTCAAGATCCAATGATCCCCAGGCATGCACCTCCAGATGGTGGAAATGTCAGGCACCATCCTGGCACCCAGGCATCTTCACCTGGCCGCAATTGGCTAATTTCAAACACTGCCAATGCATTAGGACAGAGTGGCTAACCTGTGTCTAAAACATCTGGAGGGTCACAGATTGGCTGCTCCTACATAGGTCATGAATGCCTGAGCCAAAGACTGCACATACAGTGGTACCTCAGGTTAAGAACTTAATTCGTTCTGGAGGTCCGTTCTTAACCTGAAACTATTCTTAACCTGAGGTACCACTTTAGCTAATGGGGCCTCCCATTGCTGCCACACAGCCACCACGTGATTTCTGTTCTCATCCTGATGCAAAGTTCTTAACCCGAAGTACTATTTCTGGGTTAGCGGAGTCTGTAACCTGAAGTGTCTGTAACTTGAGGTACCACTGTATACATTTCCCTGGGAACTGGAACCATTTGTGATCAGGATGTCAACTCTTATAGGCTTCCTTTGGTCGGGTGTCTATGCCTAGCAGATGGGTGTCAGTTGGTGAGTAAGGGGAAGCCACATTACTTTGAGGTTGGGGCCAGTGGCACAGTCGCATTTACCCCTTCATATACACAAAGCGAGCTTGTGTTCTGGACATACTTTTGGCCATACTTTGTGTCAACCATGAAACCACATTTTCCACTCTCCTCAGAGTAGAGCTGTACACAGTCCTGACTGGCTACACCTCTCCCTTCCTCAGAGCAGCACTGATTGACTGGCTCCTATGTCACTCATGAACAGAGGCGGAGCTAGCTGCTCTGGCCCCTGGAGCGGCGCACATGCCTGCGGGGGTGGGGCTAGCCGTCCCCGGGGGTGGGGCTAGCTGCCCATGGGGATGCCGTCCATGCGGTGCGCGTCCCCGGGGGGGCGCTGCAATGTCACCCCCCAAGGGATGATACCCGGGGCAGACCACACCCACCATACCCCCCTTCCTCCGCCACTGCTCATGAAGCCACTGCCTCCATTCTCAGAACAGTTTTTAGAAATGTAAAAAGCCCACAAACCTTAAAAAACCAAGCAGATTAGCATACCATAAATGAAGATAGCAGATATCCCATCTGAAACAATGTGGGGAGGAGACCTTGGTGTGTGTGTGTGTGTGTGTGTGTGTGTGTGTGTGTGTGTTACTAAGACAGGAAGAGTCAAAAGCAGCCACAGCAGGTGAAAAAAATAAATCTTACCACTCCTGTTTGAAGGAGCAATGGCAGAACAGAAATTCTCTAATAGCTATTATTTCCTGCAAAGTACTGTCAAAAGAATGCCCACACCTACTAAAGGTATGAGCTGCCTAAAACAAACACTTACAAAGGACAAAGGGGTTATTAAAAATTTACACAGTTCCATGAATCATAGGGAAGTGTGACAAGAATTGCAGGGCTTGCTTTTAAGGGCAGGCAAGAGACAAGGACAGCAACTGATGCAAGGAAGCAACAGCCACAGCTACCTCTTAAGCCTTGTAGCGAAGCAACTTCCCAAATATCCTTTTAAAAAAGCACCTAATTGGACTAAGCAGGTTGTTGTTGTTTGTAAAAGAGCCTGCTCAGTGGAGAAGGAATGTGGCATCATGGTTAGAACGTCAGACTAGGAACTGGGAAGAGAGGACTTGAATCCTCCCTCAGCCATGAAGCTCAGTCGGTATCCTTGGGCCAGTCGCTGTCTTTCAAGCCTAACCAACCTCACAAGAACTAGTACTGGTGTGGTCCTCTTCGTTTGCAAGCCATCTTACTTCAGTGATTTCAAGTTTGGAGGTGTCGGCACCTTCCTTTTCAGCAGCTGCCTGCTGCCACAAAAACCCTCAGCTCCTCTCTTCTCTGGATTCTGGCTGCTTCGCAGCTCCAGACTCTCACAGGCTTGTCTAAAGGCTTTACAGATTCTCTTCTTTTTTAGTCCATTGGCAAATCTCTTCAGTTTCCCAAAGGTTGCCCAACTGACCTTTCAAACAGCAGGAGCCTGCGCCTTTTCTGACTAGAACGTCCACTGAAGGACTTGTAACATCCTGACCAATTGGATCTTACTGCCAACTCTCATAACTGAAATCTCACAACTTACACAGTCAGCCACAGTGTCGGTTTAGCTGCAGCTTCTTGGCAACCTCCCAACTTAGCTCCCACCCAATGTCCCTCTCTGGTTTCAGTTAAGGGATAAAACACACTTTTCACTCTTCACACAGTCAACTACGAACAATCCAAAGAGTGTTTGCAACAGAACACACTTATTACATTAGAATTTCTCCTCATAGATGCTGTTATGCAAATTAAAATAAATATACAGTGCTCCAGCAGGGGCTAGATTTCAGGTTGTGTAATTGTTGGGAAGAGCATGATTTGCATGCTAAAAACCTCAAGCTCAGGTTCAACCTCAAGAAGAGCCCATGTGGCACAATGGTTTTGAGCCATGGACTGGGACTGGGGAGATGTAGGTTCAAATCCCTCCTCACCCACAAGATGACCTTGGGAAAGTCACCATTTCTCAGCATGACCTACCTTACAGGATTATTGTGAGGATAAAATGAGGTGGGGTGGGGGTGGAGGAACTATCTGTGCCCCTTTGAGCTCCTTAGAGGAAATGTAGGCTATAAATGTAGTAAATGCAAAAATCCTGAAATCCTGGAGAGCCTCTACAAGCCTGTGCAGAGCAGGGACTGTAGGCAATACTGAACTAGATGGACCAATGGTCGAAGGCAGCATCTTATGCTCCAAACACAATTTCGAGGCAGCATAGTTGGGTAATACCTAACCAGAAAGCAAACTCACTTGCCAAAGGTGCAGGTGTAACCAGTGCCTGATTCCAATGAAGCATCCCACATATTATAATATTATTATGAAAGTAAGTTCTAGGCAGTATACATTCCATGACTCTCCCCTATCAATAATGGCACACAGATAGGACCGTTTAGATATCTATGAGGGAAAGCATCTGACACTAAAGTTTTGTTTCTGTCACTTAGAATTATGGCTCCACCACCAGATCTGACTGAGATTCCAGTGGCACATCAAGTTGTGTTACCAGCTGCTTTGGGGATAGATTGCAAGCAACATGCCACAGACACTCAAGTGGAGCAATCAGCATTTTATGGTCTCTCAAAATGCAATGGTCACACTTGGCTGGCCAGCCACCTGGGTCTGCGGGGGGGGGGGCGCAAATCACTGCATGCACTAACCAGGAAAGCAGAAGAGGAGAAATGGGGGTGTGGTGGGGGGCTAGACATGCTTTATTTTAAAAAGGAAAGGCTAATAAAATTGTAATTGCAAGCAGTTCAATTCTGGAAGTATTCTTTCAAGAGAAATAACCATCATTCTTTCTCCTTTAGAGCCTGGGCAACTGAGCGTGTTATTCAGTAGGCCATAGTGAACAGTTTTCAACTGCAGAGGTGTAGCAGTGATACACATACTTCTACTCAGCAGCAGAAGACCCTAGAATAATAATAAGAGTGTATATATGGAGCAGCCGCAACAACTCAATTAACATTAACATGCCCAACACCTCAATTGGTTTTCAGGAGCAGGGCTGGGGAAAAGGTGCTCAACTCCAAGACCCTCAGAAGATTCCAGGCTTCTCAAAATGGAGGCCTCCTATTAAATAAGGACATTCTTAGAATATGCTGAGACACTGTAAATTGCTCAGGTGGAAACTTAAATTGCCCTGCCAACCCTGTGTAGAACCATAATTACACAACCACTTTCACAGCAAAGCTGAAGTGGTCCAGTTTGCATTACAAGTAACTCACAACTTGTCCATTTAACTTGTGCCCATTCAGCTTTACACACTTGGAAATTTTAAAAAATAAAAAGGGGTCCAGCAAAAGCCTTTGGCAATCCCACTCACTATTGAATCCAATGTGTTTTGACTCTATGAGGCCCTAGCATCAAGTTGAGAGTTGCCTGCACAACACTTGCTGAATAAATTGACAATTTAACATTTGCCAGATCTGTTTCAGCTTCCTTTCCATGCATGTCCTGGCTTAATAAAAAAAAACCCACCACAAATATATCTCTCTTTTCCCAGGTAGTAGTCCCACCCTGGGCCCTTCCCACCTTATCCTAAGGCTTACCCTGTGGACCCTCAGTTCCTTATACCAGCTGTGACAAGGGATTTTTCCCTTCCCCTCAGAAGAAAAGCAGAATGGATGTGTCCTGGACATCATCATCAATATTGTCATTTATTTCTATAGTACTTAACATAACCTAAAGAGTATACAGTGGTACCTCGGGTGACGAACTTAATTAGTTCCAGAGGTCCGTTCTTAACCCAAAACTGTTCTTAACCTGAGATGCACTTATGCTAATGGGGCCTCCCGCTGCCCAGCATGCAATTTCCGTTCTCATCCTGGGGCAAAGTTCGCAACCCGGAGCAACTACTTCTGGGTTAGCGGAGTTCGTAACCCAAAGCGTTTGTAACCCGAGGTACCACTGTACAGATTAATAATGAACAAATTCATGCCTGGTGATTCACATTTAAATATCAGTGAAGCACAAAAAGGAGCTCATTTTTATTTATTTTTATGTGCATATTCCTCATACAGGACTCAGCAACTGGTTTTGTGGGGAAAGCCCCTTCTCACACCACAACAGGTGCAAGAGGATGCAGATTCAAGTGAATAGGAGTTTGCATGCTAGCCCAGTTTAACACCTTGCCTGCCAGGACCTACTGCCTTCTGCAGCAAACAAGCCTCAGATGCACCTCTCTGAACTGGTCAGGATTTGAACTAAACATTGACAAGATAAGCAGCCAGCCTCAAAAGCAGTATCTGAAGGTGTTGTTGAAATAGGCTTGTTCCCCCAAAGCCTACAGAAAGCAGAAAGTCAAAAGGAAGCCATGCATTTGCACTTTTGACACGAGTGCTCTCTGATCAGTACACACCCAGGTTTAATTGTAGCACAAAAAGCAAAAGAGGAATCTGCCCAACATCATTCTTTTGGAAAGGGAGTGTCTGCTGAATGAAGAATGGCGTCAAGAAGGGATTTTTTGTTATGATGTGCAGATTTGAAGAGAACCGCTTTAGTTCCCATTTTTTTAAAACAACAACCCAAAAACCATCAAGCAAAAAACCCCTTTTGGAGTCAGCACTTGCTGCTGCTTTTCTTCTGTTAAAAAGACAGCACAATCTAACAATTTAGAGAATTACTTAGAAAAATTAGTTAAGATGTTTGGCACTAAATCATCCCCGGATTCAGATACAGACTTTCATCAGTACTGTACAGTGGTAAAGGTAAAGGTAAAGGGACCCCTGACCATTAGGTCCAGTTGTGACCAACTCTGGGGTTACGTGCTCATCTCGCATTATTGGCTGAGGGAGCCAGCGTACAGCTTCCAGGTCATGTGGCCAGCATGACAAAGCCGCTTCTGGCGAACCAGAGCAGCACACGGAAACGCCGTTTACCTTCCCACCAGAGTGGTACCTATTTATCTACGTGCATTTTGACGTGCTTTCAAACTGCTAGGTGGGCAGGAGCTGGGACCGAGCAACGGGAGCTCACCCCGTCACAGGGATTCGAACCGCCGACCTTCTGATCAGCAAGCCCTAGGCTCTGTGGTTTAACCCACAGCGCCACCTGTGTCCAGTGCCCAGTAGTACAGTGGTACAGTGTACACTGTGTACAGTGGTACCTCGGTTTAAGTACACAGTTGGTTCCGGAAGTCTGTACTTAACCTGAAGCGAACTTTCCCATTGAAAGTAATGAAAAGTGGATTAATCCGTTCCAGACTGGTCCACGGAGTACTTAAACTGAAAGTACTCAAACCAAAGCGTACTTAAACCGAGGTATGACTGTACTTATATATCCAGGATATGGAATTTGTCTATGTAAATATGTTTCTGCATGCAATTGATAAGAAAAAGCAATTATTGACAACACATATTCACTCTGCTGCAGATACACTGCTCACTATAAAGAGACTATAAATGTATATTTGTATATACATAACTCCAAAACTCATCTGGGATTCCGACAGACTTTTGCAGCAGGTTTATAAGACAGTTGTTTTCTTTTTCAGCAGTTGCAATTTCTTGTTAAGGGTGAAACCTGGTGATCATTTACCATGGTTAATGGTTAAGGGGAACTCATGAAAGAAAGGAAGAAAGGATCTGGGACTATTCAGTTCCATGGGAGAGGGAGACAACCATACCTCCAAGGAGAAGGAATTCCACAGCCAGGGTAGCCCCACAGAGGAGACTCTGTCCTTGAAAGGAGAGAAGAACATCCTCGGCATAATTCAGGGACTGAATTGGCAGGTATGGAGAAAGATGCTCCTGGAGATTTGGTGTTGTATGGATCCACATTGCCACTCTGCTCAGAACTCTCACAGCCACATTCTGAACCAGCTGCCGCTGCTGGACTATCTCTCTTCAAGGGGTAGCCCCAAGAGTCTAAACCAGGCATCCCCAAACTTTGGCCCTCCAGATGTTTTGGACTACAATTCCCATCTTCCCTGACCATTGGTCCTGTTAGCTAGGGATCATGGGAGTTGTAGGCCAAAACATCTGGAGGGCCGCAGTTTGGGGGTGCCTGGTCTAAACAGTAGGTGGATTACTGTGGCCAGGGGATCCAAGTCCAGAAAGTGTCAGAGCTGGAAAGATGGGATGGAATTCATGCTATTGTGAACATTCCATGTTCAATGAAATTTCAATGAAAAAAAACTGACCAACTGTGACATATTGTTGCAACAAAATCGCAGAGCTGTGCATAATGTTGCAGCATTAATATGATGCAGCAGGACCATATGGTGCCGGCCGCCTCTTCCAATCGCCCTTCATTTTCAAATGGCTCTGAAAGAACAGATTTGAGCTGCAGTCACTCTTCTGCGTCTGTGTACATCGCAGAGAGAAATACTAAAATGGAGATTGAAATTGGAGGGAAAGCCAAAATGTGAAATCAGGATGGCAGTGAAGAGGGGTCAGCACGCGAACACTTGGCTACAGGAGCAGGAAAGCTCTCCTGCTATGCAGGGAATCAAACTGCAACACTGTCAGGCTGGAAGAAGAGATGCTCTGAGGTTTGTGCCAGCTCTACCCCTTGCCAAAATGTTGGACTGCAAAGCTTATTAAGCAGCAACATCCAAGCTGGCAGGCTGCCTCAGTGAATTAAAAAAAAAACATAGCTATACATCTTCCTAGTGGGCAACAGTGAAAGTCTGATTGCATGTTTTGCTGGAATCCTAAATTCAGACATGACCGTCACTGAGTCTCTGGTCAAGAGTGAATGAAATGCTCAGGTCCACTTACAGAGGGTGGGTGGGTGGGTGTTTTCTTGCCTATGGCTTCCAAGAGACGCATCAACTCCCTTTATACCCAGAGATAGCCACAATAGCTTGCAATGCAGGGTAAACCTGTCTGCTTAAGCTTGGGATACAAGCTGAAAGCGGGAAAGCATTTTGACAGATCTTTTTTCCATCAAATCCATCTCAGCAGTGAATAAAATGGTAAGCCCATATAGCCATCACAGGAGCACTGAAATGGCTCATTTAGATGTAATGCTAAATTGGAGATTTGTGCTGCACTTGAGCAGAGTCACCAACAGGTTGGGCACAGGGGGTACACATGTACTTGCCCCTAACCCAACAGGGCTCCTGTTCTCTTAGCTTTTGTTTTTTTTAAAAATACGTCAGACACGGATAGCTCAGCTGGTTAGTGCATGGTGCTGAGAACGACAAGGTTGCAGGTTCGATCCCCATATGGCACAGCTGCATATTTGGGTTGGACTAGATGATCCTCAGAGGACCTTCCAATTCTATGATTCTGTGCATGTCATGATCCCAGTGAACTGATTAAAGCTTGCAACCCCACAGAGAGAGAAGCACTTAAGGCAAATTAATGGGATTATGTTTCTAACATACTCGTTTCTCCACTCACACACAGATCACGGTCTAGTTCATACTAAGCTAAAGATAAGACAAACCATAGCTAAGTATGATAATTTCCTGGATAATTCACAGGAAAGATATGTGGCTGCTTCTCTCCACACTCAGTGCTGCTCCAGCAGTGCTACCAAGCCACAGTTTGGCTGTTCTGCATTATCACCAAACCCAGCCCTGTGGTTTGTCTGCTCCATACCAACCATAAATGGTAAGTCAAGAACAACAGTCTAAGCACAAGTCTAAGCCAAACCATGCTGCCACATTCATGCTTAGCCATGGCATAGAGTATTAAGTGCAAACCAAGCCTATAAACCAGCAGTTACTCTTCAACAAATAGTTCTTCTAGTGGCTGTGATTAGGTGCATGAAAATACAATTCAAGGCACCGCAGTGTTAGAAAGGCAGACATGCCTAAGGAATTTTAGAAAAAACAGGAAACAGAAACATATCCTACTGTATAAATCTATGACATACTAACAATTTAAACACCACACCCAGTTCTGGGCATGAAGATGACGCTGAAAAGATGGGTTTAGTCTTGCCTAATATGGCAAGAAGGTATACTCTTAATTTCTAGGAGCCACCCTTAACTCTAAAAACACTTCTAATAAAGCAGACGCCCCCAAGAAGATTATAGTTATGTCCAGAAAGCAGAGAAAGTTGGATTAATTAGATTAATCCTCATGGGGAAAATGTTATTTAGCAACTGCGGAGATAACCTTTCAAATGTTAGCAAATGTTGGATCAAACCAAAAGAAGTATTAAAGACTATGCTTGCTGAAAATAATGGTTCAATTATAATCCATTTAAGACTACATTAGCAACAATAAAAATGACTGTGCTGGATCTGGAAGATCAAGCAGGAAACACACAAACACATTGTCAAATGCAGGAATGTAGCTTAGTCCAAGACAATTATGATACCGTATGCACAGTTGAATCTTGTATTGAGATGTGATCAATTTAAATTTAGCACTAGCAACAAGAGTACAAGATCATAGTCACTACAAACAAGGCAGTCCCCGCCCACTAAAAGTGGCAACACAAAAGGAAAATGGATTGAGAGGGAGGAGGAAGAAAAGAGAAACCACTGCTACAAGTTCTTCTACTGTGTCTCCCCTTTTTTAAGACACCGTCTTATAACTTTTTCTCCTCAAAAAAACACAAGGTGGCTTACTTTCGGTGGGATGTCGGTTTTTATTATTATTACCAGTACAGTTTTTACGGCTCAGGGCGCTGGCTCGGGGCGCTGCTGGGCTCTCTTGAGTGTTCGGCGCTGCAGCAGCCACCGGTTCCGGGTGGCGGGGCAGCAGGCGTCCTTAGCTGGGCCAGATGGAGGCCGCTGGCTCAGGCGTTCCACCTAAGCCAGCAAGGCGGGAGCGCAATCAGCTATTAAGCGGAGCTCTTGGAGCACCGCTTCACAGCTGATCGTGCTCCTGCAGTGCTGGCCGCATGGAGTGACTCTGTGAGTGGAGGTGCCTTTGGGGGTTGGTTTCCGCGGCGCGGAAGTATGGCTTATTTTCGGGGTATGTCTTACATTTCTCAAATGCTTAAAAACCCAGCCATGGCTTACTTTATGACTACGTATTAAAAAGGGGGAAACAGGTAATAGCCAGCTGCAGTGGAAAAGTTCGAGGAGGAGAAACTGACAAAGGTTTCTGTTCTCTCAACTGTGCCAGTGGAGTAGCCCTGTATCCCTTCTCTTCTCTCCTCTGCTGCACTGAGATGTAATGGCTGCTAGGTGCAGATTAACGATTAGGAGACCAGGAGCTGAGAGCTCCTAGTTCAAATCCCAAGTCAGTTTATGGGACAGATTTAGGCACACTCTCAGCTGAAAACCACTAGCAATGTGCTGACCACACACACAAACATGCTTAACGCAAGGAAAATTATGCCCTCTCCGATAGGTGTGTTGAAAGTCTTACTTAGAAGAGGAATTCAAAATACTTCATACATGGGCAAATCCACTGCCCTGCTGTTTTGCTGTGGGCAAAACAGGAGTGGGGGTGTGGACACAAGTTTTTCTTCTTTTCCCTCCCATCAACAATTATTATTTATTTGATTTATATCCTGCACTTCCTTCCAAAAGAAGTCAGGAGAGGAAGCTAACCACACCAGCCCCAGGGTTGGTGGAGAGTTGCCCCATTTCTGCAGGGATGCTAGGGAAATGGTGCCTATCCCACCCCCTACACACCCCGTAAATATGCTAAAGTTATTATTACAATTATGACAATCAGAACTTCTGGCGGGGTAAACAAATGAATGCATCTTATATATCCTTTTAAAAAAACAACAACAACAACAACACAGGAAAATCTTGTTAGACTCACCTGTACCACATACCCAAACGAAAAACTTCTAATTTGTTAAAACTTGGAACATAAAAGACTTTAATCTGACCTATCTATCTCGGCTGATTGCTTTTCCGGGAGAGGGTTATCTTTTAGGACACTCTTAATGGGTGTCATTTAGGATTAATGAAAGCCAGCCAACATCCACAGATGAAAACAAAAACAAAAAACCATCCTTCCTGAATAATTCATCTTTCTAAATAAAATAAAAAAAGTATTCCAAGTGGGCCTGAAAGAACAAAGGGAGGGAAAGATGACAGATTTCCCCAGGGAGGGGACTCCATCAGGGAGATGCCACTGCAGGAAAGGCCCCGCCTTCCATAGACAAAAGGTCTCCCACGTCTGCTCTTGTGGCTCAGCTCCTGGGAACTGAAATGCCTGAAATGGATAAGCATTGCCAGTGCTTTTTATTCAACTTTTCATACACACTGGAAAAAATAAATGAACCCAAACGCAAATGCACACAAACAGAATTGCAGCATGAACACAACTACTACGTAAGTACAGTCAGCCAGACAATATACAACACTCCATTAGCCATTCAAGAATGCAACACGACCGTTTCACTTTTACGCACTATTCACACTACAACCTCCTGTATGTGTACTCAGAAGAAAGTATCATTAAATGCAAAAGGACTTGTGTACAGAATTGCAGCCTTCATTTTCAACTACTTGGTGGAGTAGAGTCAGTAGCTACCTCTAAGACAAGTGACAATTCAGCACTAAAACAGGAAATGTGTATTAGCCATAGAAGAGGTCTCAGCCAGGAGCAGCACTGCTCACAGGAAAATGTTCACATGCTCATCCAGCCATCATAACAAATAATGAATGGCTTATAAAATGTGCAGAGGCCGCTGTCGCAATACTGGGTGCTTTAGGGTTATTTGCAAGTGAAACAGAACACGTCTGAATAAACCTATTTCAAATCACTAGATGCCCCATCCAATTAAAAATGTATTTCAGATAACTCTAGGACAGGCAAGGGAAGCAGTTGTGAAGCAACCTAGGCATCTCTTATGCTGCTCCAGTCTTCGCATACATGAGCCTGTTTATTCATAGGAGCCAACTCCCAGGGGCTGAGGTCCCTTTGGCTTCCCCAGTAAAATATTTGAAGAGCCCCCACAAAGTTAATGGGCATTGCCATTCAAAGTGTGTGTAGGTGCCATGTCATGTGATTGATTGTGGGGGGGGGGCTTACCTGGTGCCCCTGATATTTTTTTCCAAGTTGGTACCCCTGGTTCTAGGCATCTTGAAGGGGTTTACTTGGGTCCTGCCTGCTGGCCCTGCTTCTGACCTCCTCACGTGCAAGTGCAGTGTTTGCCTGGAGCCCGCCCCACCCCCCACCCTGAAAAAAAATCATCATTTTTCAGAGCCCTGGATCACATGACCCTCTGTGCATTCAGGTGTAGACATGTATAAACGATACACATGAACATATGGAGGTTGGAGATGGGGTCAGGAGGCACAAGCCCAATCATATTCAAATCATATACTGTACCCGCAAATTCAGGATGTGCCATTGTAGTTGATTGTCACATCTTACACAACACACTTCCCTGAAAGATTGGACTTTTGTGGTAAGGGAAGTGACAAGAAAATGCATTAGAAAGTGTATGGTAACATTTGCTTGGATGCAACATCATTTACACTGCCCCCTCCCCAAAAAACAAATTAGAGTTAATGCTTGTGAAATAACCCATGTCTGACGCACACGTATCAGACATTGGTTATTTCACAAGCATTAACTCTTGTTATTTTATGAAAGGTTATAAAAATAACCTTGTTATTTTATGAAAGAGCCAATAATACATTTTCAAATAAAATAAATCAGGACAAATGCTCAACAAGCAGGTGATCTGAAGATCCCCCAATGAGGTTACAGGGGGATTAAAAAATAAAAATTAGACCCTGTTCTGTCTATCCTGGCATTTGCCTGTCTGATTTGCAGTACTAGCTATGAATGCACAGGCCTTTTAATTTGTTCACATTTGACAAATTCAATGTTGGACAGTGTTTCATACTTGTACCAGCTGACAAGTACCGTAATGGTATTTTGTACCTGGCAGCATGTAACAGCTATTTAGTACTTAACTGTCTTTGTTACCATGTAACTGGCTGCACTAGATAGCTTTTAAGATTTCGCATGTAATTCCTGCCAAAACAATCAACAGACTCCAAGTTTCAAAGATTCCGGTTTTGAAATCAAATTCCACATTTGAATTAAAAACAGAGTTGCCATGTAAAACTTCCAGTGGCAAAATTTAATGGCACAAAAGTCATAACTCTACAAAGGAGAGACAACATCAAAAAGCACAGCAGTTCTAACCGAATCATATACAAGTCATGCACAGAAAACCCAACTACATTATCATCAAGTGATTTACTGATAGGCTCCTATGGAAAAGGCTGGCAACAGCGTGGTAAACAGCAGCAATGGAATAAGTTTGTAAATGATCACACAAGTCAGAGAGCAAGGAAGGGAACCACTTGAAGGTTTAAGAGGTGGAACAGTGAAGTAAAATGGAAAACACTAAAGTAATTTCTCCTCCCTAACAAATAAGCACCATGCAAGGGAACACAGCTGACATTCATCTGAACAGCTAGTAACCTATCTAAAGTATGTACATCAAATGATCAGATTGATCCCGTTGGTGTGTTTACATAGGAATTTCCCAACAGGAGACTGAATGGTGAACACGAAGTTGAAAAGATTAAGCATTTTAGATGAACAACGCAGATGATAAGAGGGCTTGCAAAACACATCTGCACCAACTTATTAATTGATTGATGTGCTGCAGTTTCAGAACGGAATACTCAAAGGATGTGTAAGCCAATTCGTTAATTAGGATCAAAGAGGGTTGGAATTCTCAAAGCCGGAGCTCAAATAGAAGGCAGCAAATAGTCCAACATACCTCATGAAATTTTTAAAAGGGCTCTAGCACTCAGGTCTTGAACATAAATCAGTGCCTGCGCCAGACTTCCAATAAAGCTGCGCTCTCTCCTCCAGGACTTCTAAGTGCAGTGCTTTGATAGGAATGCAGATCGGATCCAACAAGATTACAACGTTTATTATCTACCTTGGGACAATACATTATCGATGTTTTTTTTTTTTTTAAGGCGCGAATATCTCCAGTGTCCTACAAAAGGAGTCTCCTTGGCCGGCCATGGTGGAGGCGGGGAATAGCTACCGCTGGTTTGCGCTATGTACGCAGAGAATCAGCGGTCACTCACCTGCAAAAGAGGCGACCCCGGGTGACGGGGTGGGACGGTGGAGAGGAGGCTGGAGAATCCCTCTGGTTTTAAAGAGGCAGTAACAATTCAGGAGGGATTAGGGGAGGATCGACTGTGCACAAATCAGAACAGGCTGGGCCAGCAGAGGTGATCTGCTTGCACGCCACGAAGGGTGGGACCCCTGCAAAGGTGGGGCAAGGAGAAGCTACCCTGGGACGGGGGGGGGGGTGCCGTCGTTTTAGGATGGCTAGAGGATCAGCTACCTGCACTGCCTCTTATCATATACAAGGGGGATATTAGGGGTCATCTTCAGGTCAGGAGGGAGCAGAGTCCCACCAGCGAGCCATTCCCTCGCCTCCGCCGGCTTGTCTAAAGCGTGGGGCTGCCCTGTCTACAGAGAGAGGGAGGGGAGGGGAGGGAGCCCTTCGACGTGAAAAGCAGAGCCACTTACTCGCGCAGCGCAGCGCCCGCTGCTGCACGGCCTCCCCGCACAGGTCGCACCAGCCCCTCCAGAGCGCGACGGCTTCGAAGCGGTGCCCTTCGCCCTTCTCCTCCCGCACGCGGGGGTCCCGCGGCTGCTCGAAGATGGTGCGCACGTCGGGCAGCAGCCGCGGCGCCGCGGACCTCAGGCGCAGCCGGTGGTGGTGCTGCGGGTGCGGGTGGTGCGGGAGCCCCGAGCGGGCGGGCTTGGCCGCCGTGCCCGGAGACGCCAGAGCCTCGCGGGGTGTGACCGGAGCCCCCAGCGCCAGCCCGTAGTCCGCCGGGGCGAGCGGGACGCCGTCGAGGAACTTGTCGGTCCTGGGCTGCGCCTCGGGGCCAGCAGCTCTTCCAAGGTGGTCGCGCTCTGTCGCAGCCTTCCTGTCGAGGGGCTCGTCGTCGCCCGGCCCGCCGCCCTCGCCCCACTGCGCCATGCTGCCCCCCTGGGCGTGGGGCTGCTGCTGCGCGGGCTCCGGCGGGTGCCTGCGCCGGGGCTGCGGCAGCGGCTTCAGGTCATTGGCAGCGGAGCGCTTGAGAATCTTCTTCCTCTCGTTGGCGCTGAGGAAGCGCTGCTGCTCCTTCTCCAGCAGCAGCGGGTAAGGGTACTGCCCGATGGCCGGGGAAGCCATGGCCATGGCGAGCAGGCTGGCGGCCCAAGCAGCTCCGACCTGCCGGAGGGTGGCCGGCAGCGCAGGCGCTCTTAAGAGGGACCTGCAGAGGCGGCGGAGAGGGTGGAGCGAGCGGCAGGCAGAGGGCGGGCGGCCTGTCTCCAGCCGCGGTTCTCGGCTGGGCTCCTCCGGCTGCGCTCCCTGCACACGCCCCTTGCGCCGCCGCGCAGTCCGGCGCTTACCTCGAAATCCCCGCCAGCTGCGTGGGAAGGAGAGCGGATCATTCACAGCTAGAGCCCGCGGGAAGGGAAAGAAGAGAGCTGGCCGCCTGAGAAAAAGGCTCGCCCAGGTTTTTTTTTTTTAAAAAAAAAAAAACCCTAGAAGAGCAAGGAACTCTTCTTCGTAGAGAACGGCAGCGCCCGTTTTATGCGGCTGTGTAAAATAGCAGCAATAAAATAAGGGCGCCTCTATGCATGTGCAGAGTGCTTTCCCCCCTTGCTGTCTGCGGTAACGAGGGAAACTTCCCGGAGCGCGCTGGAAGCTGGACCGTTAGGGCGAATAGGGTATTGCCCCACCAGTCTGAGTCCACCCCCACCTGCCAGCCCTCTCAGTTACAGTCAGTGGGTGGCTCTGCCTGTCATTGTAGATCTTCCTGCCTTTCACCCGACCAGTCCTGGCGGGCATCAGTTAACACTGGAACAGGTGAGGCTATGAGTTCTCAGAAATTCTGAGCCCCATCCTGTCTCCCTTTGGAAAGTAAGCTTAGCTCCCATTCTTTTGAAAGGCAGAGGCTCTGCAATGAGTGTGGAGGGCATTTCAGGACAGAGGCAAGAGACATCAAGGGACACTTCGTCTCATGCAATTCTAGCCCAGGTGGCAGAAAATGCATTATGGAGGAGCCAGGCATAGCTGTGCTCAGACCCTTTCACCTTCATGCCTAGTGAACCTGCTTATTCACTTCTAGATCAGGCTCTCCCTCCTTCACAGGATGTGCTGCTTGCTCCACAGAAGTGTAAGCAGGTCTTCCAGAGAATGGTCAGAGGCACAGCACTGAACATTGTGGTGCTGATAGGCCTTCCCAAGGTAACCAACCCCAGCATGGGCAGCAGTTAGCAGCTACACACAGGCCACTCCTGACCCCTGCCCTGGCCCCTATTTGGAAAATGCATCAGGGAGCTACCATTTTAAATTTCCCACAATGCCCTACACCCAGGGCATTCTGGGAAATTAAAACAGCAGCACCCCCTGGTCCCAACCACACTGGAGTTGACCCTGCTACCACTGATCCTTTTGACTGCCTGCATTTGTGTTCTAACAGCACCAGCAGGCAAGTTTGACTGAATCAGCCAAGCCGGGATAGACATTCTGTTGTTGTTGTTGGTTAGTCATTTAGTCGTGTCCGACTCTTCGTGACCCCATGGACCATAGCACACCAGACCACTCCTGTCTTCCACTGCCTCCTGCAGTTTGCTCAGACTCATGTTGGTAGCTTTGAGAACACTGTCCAACCATCTCGTCCTCTGTTGTCCCCTTCTCCTTGTGCCCTCCAACTTTCCTAACATCAGGGTCTTTTCCAGGGAGTTTTCTCTTCTCATGAGGTGGCCAAAGTATTGGATCCTCAGCTTCAGGATCTGTCCTTCCAGTGAGCACTCAGGGCTGATTTCCTTCAGAATGGATAGGTTTGATCTTCTTGCAGTCCATGGGACTCTCAAGAATTTCCTCCAGCACCATAATCCAAAAGCATCAATTCTTCGGCAATCGGCTTTCTTTATGGTCCAGCTCTCACTTCCATACATCACTACATTCACTTACAAACTCTAGCTTGTGCTGCCTCTGGATCATGTAAACTTTATCCAGACCTAATTGCTTACCCAGCTCAGCTAATTCTGCGGATTTAAGCGAGCCCTTTCAGGGAAATTCCAGGCTATGTAAACACCAAGATAAAGAATCTGCCTCTTAGAGCTAACATGCTGGGTCTGCCTTTCCACCCAAAAGGGAAAGTTTGCAGAGGAAAGTAGATATCACAAAATGAGAGTGACAGCAATCACACCTATAATGCTCCCTCCTCTCAGGGAAAGAGAACCAACAGTTCTGGACACAACCCACTCAGTAACCTCTCACTGCAAAACCTTGATCATCCACCTCCAAATAATGCCACATGCCAGTATTACTTGCAGCAACAATTGCATTTCCCCTCTGGCCCCCCAATACACATACCACATGAAGCCATCCATGAATAGTCATGGATACAGAATTCTCAAAGAATGAGTAGGATCACATCATATACAATTTGTACATATAAAACAATCAATAAGGGATGAAACATATCCTATGAAGAAAGATTTGGGAGTTTTTAGTTTAGAGAAAAGGGGGTAACATGATGAAAATTTATAAAATTCTGCACTGCATGGAGAAAGTAATAATAATAATAATAATTTTATCATTTATACCCCGCCTACCTGGCTGGGTTTCCCCAGCCACTCTGGACAGCTCCCAACAGAGGACTAAAACAGAATAAAACTTCAAATAAAACTCCTACAACACTCCCCCCCCCGCCCCAGTTTCTGTGTTTCCCCAATAGCTGTCTTTTCCTTCCTTACCTCCTCGTTTGCTTCACTTTCGGTTGACTGCTGAGTCTTCACAAGCTGGAAGAGGAAGTAGGAGATAGCATCACACTTCCAGCCTCATCATTCAGTTTTCAAGTGGGGGGGGGGAGAACCACATTTGCCACTTCATGAGGAAGGGGGCAATGTATGGGACAGGGGAACTTAAAGGCTTGGAAGGCACCAGGGGATGTTCTCAAAGACACCACTGCTCTCATGGTTGCCACAATGACAACCCCATAAATTAATTAAATAACAAAGGTGGTCATTAACTTTTGGCTAAACACACATCAGACAGATGGGTACATTGATTTTATTTTCTAACTAGATGCTTCATTTACACTTACAGCCAGCTTATGTCTGATTTTTTTGCCGCTCGTTATCATTTCAGAATACTTCTAGCCCACCACGTTGGGATATTACCATAGAGAACAGTTGAAAAGGTCAGCTCAGAACTGGATCTAAACCTCTTAGACCTGCTTTTCACATAAACTGGGTAAAGTCTGGAATAGCTAGATGAATTCTCCATTTCCCCTATATCACAGGTAACTGGTCTCAAGGGAATGAATGACCTAAGACAAGGACAAATTTTGGAGTCTTAACACAGTAAATGTTCATCTAAGAGGAGGAGCATAAGACAAATCAGATGGATATTCCCCCCTGGAAGGCATGAATATCTTTAAAATAGTTAATCCATCAGGCACATTTGAAAGAATATTTGCCATTTCACACTGAGTCACAAATTCAATACAATCTGTCTTTAATTAGCAATTTGCCCTTTAGATCTCAATTCTATAGGGGAAAGACCACAGCTGAGAGCAGATTATTAGCTCTGACAGCCAAGGAAGAAAATCTGATTTATATGGCCACTCTGGAAAACACAGGACGCATGGTCTGTTAGCACCGCACCCATGTACAGATGTTTAAGTTAGTATCTGACAATATGCTTGTGGGCCTCCATTGGGAGTAGCAATTTGTTGACTTTGGCTCAAGGAATTGTCATATTTTACCCCTAACCATAAACTCACTGTTCCTAAATGAAGGTCAGAAAAGATCATGGGTTAGCCAATGTTAGTCTTACTCAAGAGTAGATAATTGAACCTGCATTACTTAATAATAAATGAATGAATGTAAGTTACTTAAATGCATTGATGCCAATGGAGCTGCTCTGAATATGGCTAACATTGGGCATCATTCTATGAAAGGGATGTCTGTAACTGGCTAATGTGATAGAACTTATTGAATATATTGTATCCAAGATATAGTAATTTGCATTTATCTTTTAAATGATCTTTATAAGAGCCCTTTATATAGTGGCTACTAGTACTATATACTGATAAATGCAAAAATCTGTAAAACCAGTAATTTGCATTTATCAGTATATAGTACTAGTAGCCACTAGTACTCTAAAACACTACCTGTGTTTTACAGTTTTACAATAGGATTTGGAGCCCAACTTTAAGAGAGGTGAGCTTCTGTCATTCATATCCAGCCATTCTTTCCTTCCCAAAGCAACATAAATTCAGGACTATTCTTCCTTCAGGAAGATATTGTATACTGTATCCTGGGTCAGAAGTCCAGAACAGCATTTACTCCTGGAATATCTCCTGGGGGGGGGGGGTGATCGGTAAACTCTTAGAGTCGAAGGGTGATACTCTGATTGCAATATAAAATATGTTTCCCTGTATTTCTGATGTTCATGGTGAGAGTGCAGTTACTTATGTAGCCAAAATAGCACTCACTCACCCAGAATAGGAGGTATCAGCAGGCATCGGGGTGGGCTGGGGTGGGGGACAAAAAAAAACCTTCATAAGGAAGGAAAGCTCTAAAAATACCCAATGAGGACTAAGTATGTGCAATGGCCATGGAACTGGAGGTGGGGAGATAAGATGAGAGGAGGAATGGAATGGAGTAGCTGGAATTCTGAGCAGGGGGGGCACACCTCCACACTGCAACATTTTGTTGCAGATTCCATTGTCGTCGCTATAATTGTGAGACCTGAGCCCGGATAAAGTTTTGGATTTCCAAGCCCTAACTGAAGCGAACATCTAAATGTAATCCTCCTCATGAATATCACAGCATTCCCAAGGGGTCAGAGCTCTAAGTGGCTGCTAAACTGACCTGAACTCTCAGCCAAGGGCGGGGGGGGGGGAATCACCCAACTGTGTCCAGATCCAATTTTTGCAGTTTTGAGTCTCTTGTGAAGTTCTGCCTGTTACAGGCCTAAGTGCCAGCTGATTATTTTCACTGTGAAATTTTGGTTTAACTGGGAAAATGGGTAGGAAAAGTAGTTTTATTTTCAATTTCTTTCACTATTTCAAATGAGAGTTAAGGAATTTCCCCAACTGTCTGCTCCCCGCTAATTCACTTAACTCGTTGTTCAACCCAGATGAAGTTCCCTCTCTAGAAGTTCCTTCCCAGTACTTGAAAGCATAGAGTCACACACTGGTGGATGTGGATTTGAGAAGTCTAAATTGGGAACTTTTCCAGAGATCACGCTTCTCTAAGAGATGCTGAACTATCCCTTAGAGGAACTGTCTTGTGCAATACAATCACACTGGCCTTCTCTTTGCACACAGCATCTCTTTACCCTTGTTCATACAGAGTTTAAAGCCTTGAACTCTTAAGTCCAGGGATGTTTGCAGATAGCAAGGCACGCTAAAGAAACTCACTGATACTAGCACAGAAAGAAAAACATACTAAAACACAACTATTGTACAGAAAAACCATGGTGGTGCTTTCAAAGAGGAAGAAAATCACAATTTAATAGATTTTGTTGAAATAATAAAGCTCTAGGTCTGGGGTGGTGAACCTCTTTCAGCCTGAAGACCTTATGGTAAACCTTTCATGGGTCGCATGACAATGTTGGGTAGTGCTGAGACAAAAGTGGGTGGAGCAGTGGATGTTCCTGTACATTCCAGCCATGCAAAAGTTAGAATTTTCTACAGACACAGCACTCCTCGAGCAAGGCAAGCGAGAGGCCATACCATACTCCAAGGGCACATTTCAGCCAGGCAAAAGTATTTGAGGTGGGCACAGACATGAGGTGCAGTCTGGGGAGAGGCCTGTATTCTGCTCCTAAGTCAGAGGTCCCATCTCCCACCGATTTAGGGTTTTCCATTAACATGGTTGTGGACAGAGGTGTAGTGTCCATTTATTTCATTATGCCCCCTCTTCCCTCCAAGTTCAAGGCTGCATGCATGGTTCATCTTCCTCCTCCTCCTCCTCTTAAAATCCTCATTCAGGATTAATCCTACCTGTGAGGTGAAGTTAGGTTGAGAGATAGTGGCTGCTGGCCCAAGTTGGCTTCACAACTGAGTGGAGATTTGAAGCTGGTTCTCCCTAGTCCTTGTCCAATAGGACAACCACCATGCTGCCGTCCCCCCCCCCCCAGCTCTGTAATTAGTAACAAATGTAGTAAGCATTACAATGTGTTCATTTTGTTTCAAAAGCTGAACAAAGACAAGGCAGCCACCCCCACGATGAAGTCAAAATATGTAACAATCCCTACTAAGGCCAAAATATTAAAATTTTAAAACTTTTAACCACAAGAAGTAGTTATGAAACAGCCATCAAAATAAAAACATTAACGGGATGCCAGGAAATTTAGGTGGCCATCCAATCCCCAGCTGGGGAGTGGCAGAGCTTAATGAAGCAGCAGGGATACTGCTGTATATATAGCCCTGCTTTTTATGCCATCCAGGGTGGGCAGCCAGAGAAACTGCTGCACCAGCTCTGAGCTAGCATAGTGATGGGTTCTATGTCATCAGATGATGTCAACGGGGCTGGCTTAGGATCAAGGGATGCTCAGCCCCCCCCCCAATCCCCAGAACACCCCATTTCAGGATTTCCATGAACGGCCACAGGCAGAGATCCTGACGGCAGCATTACCACCCACACTGGTGGAGTGTCATTGGCATTACTCTGTAAGCAGATGTCACCGAGGCTGGGTGGAGGGGCACCTCTGTTCAAACCCTTCCTTGCCTCCAGCCTGACACAGAGGGGGTTTCGATTGCAGACTAAAAATGTTAATACATTTGCATTGGATAACTATTATTAAAAGCAGTCTTGGCTGGATTGAAAAACAAATCTTCCCATCCCAATTCTTTCAAGAAACATTGCATAAAGTGTGGAAGTCCAGATTTCCACTGAGCATTACCTGGCTAGCTTAAATGATTCATCTCAGGGCTCACTTGTACACAATGAGTTCTGTTGCTGTTGTCTTAATGAGGGTGTTTGGTATTGCCGAGGGCGGGGGGCAGCCTTATGCCAAATACTGCAGTCCCCACTACAGTCTTCTTCTTGTTGCTGTTCTCACATGAATATTGTCTTTTGCTAAAATGTGTGCAAAACAGGATGCAATACTTCAGAGGTCCACCAGTCTCAAGCTTATAAAAAGAATATTGTCAATTACTTGTTTTCTCCACTAAACTGGGTACCTTATTATAGAAAAAAAAATAAGATTTGTTCTTTAGCAAACACTCACTAGCTACTTGTAGTTCCATTTCCACTCTGAAATTTTTCAAGATGCCTGCATACTTTTTTAAAAAAAATCTAACAATTTTTAAGGTATCAACACGACTTATCTCTGGATCTTTAGCATGTCTCCTTTCTCCTGCACATCATAAAACACATGATCTGTATTGCCTCCCTTCTTTCATCTAGGACAGGCATCCCCAAACTGCGGCCCTCCAGATGTTTTGGCCTACAACTTCCATGATTCCTACCTAACAGGACCAGTGGTTGGGGAAGATGGGAATTGTAGTCCAAAACATCTGGAGGGCTGAAGTTTGGGGATGCCTGATCTAGGAACTTCTCTAACCTCCCTCATGTATCTATCTTTTCAACATATACTGTAATTGCTAAAGACCTAAGCCCTTCTCATATTTCTTTCTGGATCAGTCATTTGGTTTTATTCTGCGCAGAAAGTATATTTTGTTCGGCGGGAAATGGTTGCATTTCCATGTGTCAGCATATTTGTGTACATGCCAAGAAAGACTGGTTGGAAACTCCAGTTAATGTACTCCAGCAAACTCAGCAGAGCCACGCAGCATAGTAATCAAATATTGAAAATTATAAAGAAGCCTGTGAGATAATCAGTTTTAAAAGAATAACAACAACAACAACAACATCATCAACAACACCCAGGAGTTTATAAGTTTCTTGTACAGACATTCCAATGTTTATCTGAGTCAGAAGGGAAAATACTTCTTATGAAAGAGTAAACATTTAAGAACAAGCCAAATGTACCCGACAAAAAGAGTTCTATTTTCTGCACATTAAAGGAATGTTTAATGTGCAATTGCTACTTTAAGGCGGTTTAGCTTTGACAGTGGTGTAGTGCTTTAGAAAGCTCTTCCAGGGAGGCCAAAAGAGATTCCACATCAAAGTATTTGCTGATGTAAACATATTATTCCACTTAGGGCGGAATCGACAAAGCAGTGTAGCTTGGCCATCTCCATTTACCGTAATTTCCATGGAGCAATAGTACAAGAACAAATGAATCTACTTTAATAGGGTGATTCCATTGCAACAGAGTGCCCACAGGCACCAGCATAACATTTAAGAAAAAAACAAACACCTAGAATCATAGGACAAACATGACACAGAAGTGGGCTTCTATTGTAGATACTGGCTTGTGGTCAACAGCTGCTTTGTCAGGAGTGCAAGCATCAGCTTCTCAGGCTACTGCCCTTGCACATTGCCTTCAACAACAATTCATTTATTAGAGCTAGCCAACGCAATAGTCAGAAAATGAAGGGCAACTCTGCTCAGTGAAGAACCATCCTTTCAGAGATCAGTCCTGTCAGTCTTGATATCCCTCGTTTTCAAGCGGTGATGAGAATGACTGGGCTGAGGTGAGAAACACCACACATGAAATCCCAGAGGCTGATTGCTGGAGATTTCCCCTCAAGCTTTTGAAACAGCTTCTTGTGGCTAGGATATTTGTAAGCAGATTCTTTCTTCCAAATGCAGTTTGCCCCTTGCTGGGTAGGGGTAATGAACCAGAGTGAGCAACTAACCAAGCAAATCTACCAAAGTTCAGCACAACACCAAGGATTTCTATTTAATGTGAGCCCAGCTGCAGCATCAGAAAGTGAAAGACAGACTCAGTCATCGCTTCCGAGTCTGAATTTAGGGAGGGAACATGAAGTCTCTTTAGATCATGTTGATAGAGGGGCCCTGTCAGGTTGCCTCAGCGTGAGAGGTTTTGGTTGCTCAGAGATGTGGTAGAGTCAGCATTTCATGCCAAGAAAATGTATTATGAGGTGTGCTATTTAAAAGTCTTGGGATAGGCTACATTATTGGGTTATTCAAACAATGGGGGCGGTGGGGGGAAATAAAGGAATGTGGTAATGGTCTAGATTCTAGGAAGACACAGAACAGTGGTCAAGACTTTTTCTTTTCTTTTCTTTTTCAACCTAACTCACGTCACAAGGTGCTTTAATGTGAGGTCTTCAAGCATGGGGTGTCTTCAATCTGTCACTGTTTCGCAGGTGGGATTCAAGCGCATAGGGGCAAATTCAGGTTACGTCATTAGAACGGGTCTGATGCTCTTGCACAGCAAACCTACTTCCAAACAAACACACAGAGTTTCGGCAGTAGAGAAGGTGGCAGGAAAATGTGGGGTAACAATTGCTTGATGTGACATTGTATACCATTCTCCACAAGCAAATCAGACTGAACATTCAACAAGCAGGTTGTCTGGAAGCAACCATGGATAATCTCAATGGTGCTGGTGTGCGTGCAAGAGACATTGAATGGCGCAACCATGTGGGTGGGGGCCAGCTATATGGCTAGACCTTTCCAGAAGATTGGTTCCCCTGGGATGCCAGTTGGGTAAGAAAGACCCACACATTTAACCCCACTTCACATGGTTGTTTCATTCACATACCCTTCCCAATAGGACGAGACCACATTGCAGGGAAACAGCGCACCTGCCCCCCCCAGCTTTTCCAGCTACAAATATTCAAATAATATGCTGTTGTTCCCATATTTTGAAGTAACCATCCCTCCATTTTAACCATCCCTGTGTTGGCTTCATAGTTCAAGTCTGTCGACTAGGCCTGTCACCAGGGTTACCGCCTGGTAGCAGGTGCCTGCTCTGAAGATTCATTGTCACTCGGCAGAGGTAGCATTATTAGCACAGAAGGGAAATTAACAGCCCATGGACAGTGATTTGTGTCTAGGGGGTGGGAGAAAGGGCAGCCAAGGGAATGCCTTTCCTTTCTAAACCACCCACTTTCCCAATTCTAAAATATTTGCTTTCAGAAAGGGGAGGTGTTGTCATGTTCGGCGCAGCCGTTCAATTTTTCTGCACACTGCATTTATCACTGAAATGGTTTGCTCCATCTGCAGTGTGGAGACCTTGCATTATGCCTGCTCCCGTCCACTGGGGTTTGGGCACATAAATCACCTACTAAGCAGGCTGGATAGGGTGCAAGGCAGGGATATGCATCTGCTTCTCCAATGGCAAATAGCTTCCTGATATCATCTTAATGCTTGGCTCCCCAGAGACCCCTGGGCTTCCTATATCACTGCTTGACACATTGCGGCTGCTGGCACATAGCTGAGTCAGCAGGCAGCCTCTGAGGATTACCCAGGGGCTTGTAAAGCCCAAGGATAAAAAATGGTTAAAAGGTGCAGAGCATGACAAATCCTTGCAGTCAACATGCCTCACCACCGAGCTAAAATGCTGTTTTCAGCAATACCCACCAGCTACTAAATATTCGGTCAGGCTCCCATCATCTCAGTTTCACTTAGCCCCACAGCACACCTCTGAGAAAATAGAGAGTATCAGACCAAAAGATGTCATTCTCAAATGCATGCCAAGGTACTCCACTGTCATTTTAAAGAGGAAAAGCTGCTTCAGGAAGCACTGAATGGAAGCAGAGGGGGGAGGTTTGGGTGGGGAGGAATGAAATGCTTAATACTTCACCCTGCCAGCCACCTTCCCACACCCAACCCACCCATCTTCAGGCAGCTTATTCTGGTTTTGTTTTTTTTAAGGGAGGAATAATCAGGAAACCAATCTGCAATTACGGTAGTCCTGCAACAAGAAGCTTGGCACTTAGTAATACAGTCATACCTCTAGATACGAATGCTGCGGGTTGCATACAACACGGGTTACGAATGTGCTGAACCCGGAAGTAACGGAATGGGTTACTTCCGGGTTCAGCGATTTGCGCATGCACATGCGCTGAATCGCACAGTGAGCATGCGCAGATTCGGCGCTTCAGGTTGAGTACTGCTCTGGTTGCATACGGGGCTCCGGAACGGATCCCGTTCGCATCCAGAGGTACCACTGTATGCCTTTCCCAAAAGATTCACCACTCCTGCATACTACTTTGCTGCAGCATAAATAAAATCTGTCTTCATTATCATTCTTGAATGGCTTACACATCCATTAGGTTGCACTGAGGTTTTTCCCCTTTCTTTAAAAGGTCAACTTCAAATATTTAACTTACATATATATATTGCGTTGCGGCCAATGCTAGTCCTATTCAGAGCAGAGCCACTGAAGTCAAGGGGCATGACTAACTCGGGTTCATTCATTTCAACTGGTCTACGAAACCCACCGGTTTCCATCTTTAATTTGCAAGAGCAAAATTGCTAACATGATCCACAGGGCTGTATACCATAGCTGAGCCCCCTTTCACTGGATGGGACCAGGTGTTTGGCTCTGCCCACGTGGCTGCAGTATTTCATAGAACTGTAGAGTAGGCAGGGACTCTGGGGGTCATCTAGTCCGACGCCCTGCAGTGCAGGAATATGCAGGTGACCTATATACTGCATCTCTGCTGGGGAGCATCATAAAGCAGCAGCTCCCATGTGGTTCAGTCTGTGTGGTTTAACAGAGCCAGAAACTGAGGGGAAGGGCCACAGCTCAGTGGCAGAGCATGTGCTTTGCATGCGCAAAGTTCGTGGTTCAGTCCCCTGCATCTCCAAGTGGGACTGTCTGAAAACCTGGGGATCCAGTGCCAGTCAGGGTAGAAAATGCTGAACTAGATGTGACTGTACATCAAAAGCAGCTTCTGAGGCAGGTTGAGGAGCAGCTGCTGCTGGGGGTGCAGGGAAGGAAGATGCCCTAATGCAGGCATCCCCAAACTTCGGCCCTCCAGATGTTTTGGACTACAATTCCCATCTTCCCCGACTGCTGGTCCTGTTAGCTAGGGATTATGGGAGTTGTAGGCCAAAACATCTGGAGGGCCGCAGTTTGGGGATGCCTGCCCTAATGTAAGGGCACCAGCCCTTGTTGTCCATCTCTAAGGGGGAATCTCCTGGATCACAACCAAACAATTCTACGTCAGCCTTAGCTTCTCTGTGCTGACATTAACTTATCTGCCCAGCTGTTTCGTTGTTGCTGTTTTAATCAAAGGAAAGCAGAAGACTCTTTACTTGGCTCACAGCCTTTTGGGATGAAAAAGTTAATACACACACCAGGCCTGTAAGCTTGAGATGAATCAAACCAGAAACCTGGAAGTGTGTTGCTTGCCTGCTCTGCTTTGGGGTGAAAGCAAAACATTTATAATTAAACATACATGCAGCAACAAGACACCTGCCTCTCTCATCCATTTATCCTAATCAATTTTGGCTTGTTTCCAAAAGCAAGCCTGAAATATATCCTGGCCATTTTCTATTTAGTGGGCAACACCTAGAACCACCTGAATCCAGCAAAGTATATTGAGGCAGACTAGGAGACAGGTCTGGAACAAATGGTTATGAAAAGAAAAGTCTGGTCCAGTCTTCTAAAGCACTCAGTGCCACTTTGATTAAAAACAAATAAAACCAAACAGTAACCAGTGAGTAAAACAGCCAATAAACTCACCAGAGAAATCAGCCCAAAGCAAGCTGAAATAATAATTAAAATGTTCCGCAGCCCTTGCAGAAAGTGACACTCAATACAGTGGTACCTCGGTTTAAGGACGCAATTGGTTCCAGGGAGCCATTTGCTCCCCAAGCAGTACTTAAACGGAGCGCCTCTTCTGCGTGTGCGCGAAGCGCCAATAGAACACTTTTGCGCATGTGCGCACCGCACAGATCGCTTCTGCGCATCCGCATGCTGCGGCACCCAGAAGTGTTACTTCCGGGTCTGCGAAATACTCAAACCGAGAGTACTCAAACCGCAGCAGACTTAAACCGAGGTATGACTGTACTGAGAGAATCCCAGAGTGCTCCCATCTCCATTCCAACTTGGCATAAAGAAGATATGCATAAGTGACCCTGGTTTCCTCCTGAATTTTAAAGATAAGAGCCTTGATCCAGGGTTGGACCCAGGGTTGACACAACCAGTACTCTTAACTCAACACTACGACCATTATGCAAGGCAAAAAGTCCTTGAGTGTTTTAAAACAGAATTTCCCCCCACTGATTTCCTGTTGTACTTTCAGTAAACATGTCTGTTGTTTATCTCAGGGGATGCAATACAATTGCACTGGTAAACACAGGAACACGCTTTGCATTACTTTTTTATGTGTATGCCTAAAATGTTTTAAAATGTGACCACATCGCTTAAACAATGCAACAGCTCATTATATCTATCAATACACTAAAACTATCAATACGCTTAAAACAAAAATACAACCTACATACTAAACCTTCTACAAATATTTTCTCATCAGAGTAAGGTTTTTTTTCTTATTAAAAAGGGTATGTGCACTGTGAGCGACCAAGGCTCTATTGTGCCCCTTGAACCACTCTAACCAACAGATCAAAAGAAGATAAATTAGTTTTGTTTTCTCAGACTAAGCAGCCCTGACAAGTGGGGTGGGGGGGTGAGTCTCACCTGACTGGCAGTTACAGGCAAGGAGCAAGGCTTCCTACACAAGACTTCTTCCCGGTAAGTCTTCCTATACAATGCCAGGTTCCAACAGACAATCAAAAAGCCCAGGAGAGAGAGAGAGAGAGAGACATGGCCAAACCAAGCAAGCCCTGTAGCAGGAAGGACAGCTCTCGGGAAGTGGACAACTTTCTCCATCATGTTCCATCATGTCAAACAGAGCCCGTGTGTCTCCTTTGGTGAATGCAGTTTTTAAACCAACCCTGTCTTAACGTCTCATCTCTTACCACTATTCAGATGCTTCCAGATGGGTTCATTGCCATAGTTGTCAAGAAAGGCAGAAAACTGTGAGGGCTTCAGTGCAGAGTTTATTAGTTCCTTGGGGGATTCCAGCTTCTCACATGCCACATCCTACTTTGGTCTCTGTACTGGCATCTACACCTGGCTTGTTTGCAGACAGCACTACTGTAGGTTGATAATGCCCACTTGCCAGACTCTCTGACGTCTCTTTTTGAAGTTAGTTTCTGAGTCACTGCTTGAAGCCTGGGGGACACAACTTTGGTCCCTCAAACCTAGGATCCTTTTTACATTAGACTACTGTACCAGAAAGGGCTCATCAATGAACAAAGGTCAACCAAGGAACAGTACGGTGAGGTATAGTTTCTTTGCTTCCGAGATAAGTATTTCTAGTACTTAACAACAAACATTTCAAGGCAGCCGGCTAGCCAGGTTTGGTTCAGTGAGGCTCCAGTGCCTGTTAAAAGTGCATGACAAGCTTCAAAATGCCAGCTCTCACTGAACCAAGGAAAAGAACCTCCAGTTCCATTGCTGAAGATTGACAGGAGTAAGCAAACAATAAAATTTGGGTGGGTGGGAAACAATATTTCTCTCTCTCAAAATGTAACTAACACATCAAACACATTTTGTTCTCTATTGAGGTATGCTGATTAGACGGTCCACTCTCTTAAATCCACATCAAAGTGCTACAGCAGGGAGGTAGAATGCATAGGCATCTTTAAGACTCAACAATGAAGTTTTCTCCCCAATAAGTCTTCAACGATGTGGATTTACCCACATTATAATTTCAGGCTCTGCAGCCTATTCTCATCCCTACAGTCCTGGTGCAACACCATTTAACCTAGAGAAAGAAAACAAAAAGGTCATTTGGATTAGAGAAGTAGTCACAACTCGCCTTTTGAATGCATACATTTTTCAGTCTTCGGAGAGCAATGCTTTCTTATCACACTTAGTACTTTCTCTTAGGCATAGCTTTATATGCTGCTAAAGAGATTTCAGAACCTCTTACCGCTGGATGATGCTATTGTTGAGCTGGAGATTGTGAGCTACTATTTTCATCTGGTCCTGAAGCTCTTGCATCCTGTTCAAGACACACACACAAAAAAGTACAGTTCAACTTTTTTTATTTAATTATGCATTTTAAAAATTATTAATTATGCATGACCAAGCAGATGCTCACCAGAACATTGGACAATGCATTTTCTTCACCCAGGCATTTGCAGATTGTTAATACCATGCCTGGGTGATATCTGGCTGGTCTGTAGATTGTGATGTATTTCACTATGTTGTTCTTACTGGAGTTATATTCTATTGTTGTAAACCACACTGGAATTACTGGTGGAAGGTGGCTTAGCACGTTTTGAATGTGATAATATATCAACTCACATGACACACACTGGCCTGAGGGGTAAGGGATATATTTAAAATATGTGCCATACACTAGTTGTTTTTCATCATAAATTATTACAATGGTGCACAAAAGAAGCACACCCAGAAAACATCCAGACTCCATATGCCTTGACAGTGACATCTGTGTGCACATACCCAAACACCATGTCTTGGTGCTTCTCGTTCATGTAAACTTGTGTAGGTGCAGATTGTGTTTTGTTGCCTTGGAGGATTCTCTGAGGCAACTCATCCAAAGCCTGTCAAGAAAACGAAAAACACCACAGATCACTACAGGTGTACCAAGCACTCTTCTACACTTTGTACATTAAATTATGAAAAGCGAATTGCCTTTCAAAATGCGAGAATCAAGTATTATATATGAAAGGTCCTACTTCCAATGGAAAATATTCAGGGGAAGCAAAATGCAAAACAGAGAACAAAAACAATGGAGTGAGTACGTACAATGTTCCTTGCATATACCCGTTAAAGGTGGATCCTGTTTGCAACAAGTGATTTAGGCAACTATGTTATGCATACAGTAACTGCAATTATGGTTCCATTGCTTTTGATGGGGCGACTCTCCACTGAACCGTTATTTCATTACATCACTGGGTGGAACTCTTGCCAGTTGTGAGACCTTCACAACATAAACAGCTGGTTAGTTGCCAGTCTGAATTAATCTTTTGGTCCTGGACTCCTGCCAGCCTGAAATAACCCTGGTGAAGTCCAAAAGATGCTGAAAAATTCCTCCAGCACAAGGTGGTATCAAGAAAAAGACAAAAAGAAATGGCAGAGTCTTGGGGAGTGGTCTGTGGAGGAGCAGACTAAGCATTCAAACAAGCAAGAGCAGTCCTTATATCCCAAGTGCTGCCCATCCCTGGACAATTTTGTATTACTTTTCTGCCGTTCTGCTTAGTTACCCTTCAACTCCACCCCTCAGAGAATGGAGCTAATCTAATGTGAAAATAAAGCCAACTTTTATGACAGAGTGCAGGGCCAGATTTACGTATAAGCTAAACAAGTTATAGCTTAGGGCCCCACTCTCTTGGGGGTCCCAAAAAATTTTAAAGAAAAAACCCCCTGGATGTACATTTCCAAAAAATAAGATAAAAAACAAAATAAAACTTACATACAGTGACAGTGTTTTATGTCGTGTAGGCTCCTATGGTGTAAGTAGCGGGCCCCGCCTGCTCCCCTGCTCCCTCTGAATATCACTAGTTTGCTCATTTCTATATATAGGGTGCCTACATTCTGCATGGACTGCATGGACATATATATTCAACACAAAAAACAGTGACAATTTGTTGTTGACAAAGGACAGCTGGACATATAAAGGGCCCCATTACCTTCAGTAGCTTAGGGCCTCATCAAACCTAAATCCGGCCCTGACAGAGTGACACACGGGGGTCACATTGTGGATTTGGATAGCTGGGACACTTAAATCAACTGAGGTACAAATAAGAGGTTGAATCTAACCAAGCCACCACAGAATTACTTCCGCTCGTGCAACAGAACTTTCCCTCCCTTCCTCCCCCTGCATTGCTCCCAAATCTGAACCAGAGGCTCTGGGAAACCCCAGAGCAGATTGTGCAAACACACACCCATGGATTAGAGCTATAATAAACTGGACATAGTTAAATTTAATTTCAGGTTGCTGTTGGTTTTTGAAATGGTTTGAATGGCAGAAGAAGAAAAATCGCCACTGTACTTTATCAAGGCAATCCTGGCACCCTGAGGTCTCTGCACCACAGGAGGTTAAAGATCTGTTCAGCTTCTTCAGACTCTTCTTCAGGTCAAACACCTTCCTGAAGGGATAAGACAACAAGTGTAGTCAAACAGTTCTTCTAAGGAGGCATTTTGAGCTTAGGTTGCTCTAAAACGGAAAGAAGTGCTCAGCCACAGGTCCACAAGTTCCCCATGGATTTGAATAGCAACGTCATACAGCACTAATGATGTTCCAAAAAAGTGATATAGTTTTTGGAGTCTCTGGGAATCTACTTAGGACCACCACCACCCTGCCAGGCATTTCATCAAAGCTTCTTCTTTGGCGATCACTTGTAGCCAAGTCTTTCATGAACAGGGTCTTAACAGTGAGTCTGTAAGTGACTGTGGAGGCCAATTCTGGATCCACATGTCCTTCCACATCAAAGCAGCCACATCCGATTGGCCATTTTTCACAGTAACAAAGGTAAGATAAATAGACAAGTGAATTTTATTTTAGAAAGTTACAAACCGCTTTTGGGCGGAAGCCCCTCAAAGCAGAATGCATTAAAAATTAAAACATAATAAAAATAGTAAAATACACAGAATTCTATTTCATTCTGCTCTGTGCCTTGGGGGGATTGAGAAAGGAGCTAATAGGGAACTTGTTGGACCAAGAGCAAAAAAGGCAATTAGAAACAAAGTAACAAATCAACACATATACACAAAAACAACAACCCCTGAAGATCACAGCACTGCTGGATATCAAGGAACAGTAAATGAAATGATGCAACATGATGTGCACATATTAGTTAACAATATTTATACTTTTCTGCAAGATCATATATCTGCCAAAGCTATACCATGGGTATACACTGTTAAAATACTAGAAACCAAAACCTATAAAGAGATCAGGGAGATGTGTTATCACTGTGAAAACTGTAAACTGTAATTTGGTTATTAACTCAATGAAGTGGATAGATTTAATGTTAAAAGCAGAGCATGAGCTAGGTTCCAATGATTTCAACAGGAAAGGTATGTACATGCTTCACTCATTCCCTTTGAAATCAACCTATATGTGTAAATCATTTAACTCAATGGGGCTTAATCTGAAATAATTGGATGTAGAATGGAAGCCTTAAAGCAGATCATATTGATACTTATCAGGCATCTTTAAAAAAAAAAAAACACCTTAAATCTACTGATGCAAATCTTTCACTCATGGTATCTACTAGGATGCAACAAAGCTACAGTATCTAGTACAATAGTTTTATTTACTCATCATGATGATGCAATTATATTTTGCTTCAGCATGATTCAGAGGTGGAACTGATTCTTGAATCTCCTTCCAATGTCATTGCTGCTTAATTTGATTCTGAACTCCTCAGTTTTGACAACCTGTGTGACAGCTTTTGTCACAGCAAGGGAAGACTAATCATGACTAAAGATAGATTCTTTTTCACAACAAAAATCCACACACATTTAATTCCCTTTTTTAAAAAAGTACGTACAATGTGTTTCAAGGCTTTGCATTTCATTTTCTTTCATAAAAAAATGTTTTAGCTCTCTGGAGCAGCTGAAAAGTGCACTGCTGCCTTGTACCATGAAAACGTGTCCAAAAAAAAATCTCCCTGGAGCTCTGGAAGTAAGTTACTTCCACAGTTCCAGGGGCATTTTGGTCTCATTTTCACTGTGCAGAAGCAGCAATATACCCTGGAGCCACTGCAAGCAGCTAGAGAGGTAAAGGTAAAGGGACCCCTGACCATTAGGTCCAGTCGTGACCGACTCTGGGGTTGCGCGCTCATCTCGCATTATTGGCCGAGGGAGCCGGCGTTACAGCTTCCAGGTCATGTGGCCAGCATGACAAAGCTGCTTCTGGCGAACCAGAGCAGCAGACGGAAACGCCGTTTACCTTACCGCCAGAGCGATACCCATTTATCTACTTGCACTTTGACATGCTTTTGATCTGCTAGGTTGGCAGGAGCTGGGACCAAGCAACGGGAGCTCACCCCGTCGCGGGGATTCGAACCGCTGACCTTCTGATCGGCAAGCCCTAGGCTCTGTGGTTTAACCCACAGCGCCACCCGCGTCCCATATGCAAGCAGCTACTACCTGTTAAAAACAAATAGCCCGCCCTTAGACCACCTTGTAAAATTTGATGGGAGTCCAGATACTGAAGGACTACAAGTCCAACCCACAACCTATTCTAGTAGATGTGGATCAGATGAGTACACTTCAGAAGTCAGTCCCAGTGAAGTCCTCAAGCAACCCTAATTATGATTAGTATCATCAGAAACCTTCAGGCCCTTTGAAACCTGATTGAAAAAGCTGCTGTGCTTCAAAAGCATTTTGCAATTAAAACCCCCCAGTTGGGGTTGCAGTTACTTCCTTAAGTGACTGCACTTTTCTCCAAAGTAATAAGTCAATGCATGACTCTCCATCACCACTGGGCAATTTGCTCTTTGCATTATTCCCCAAACACCCTTTAACATAAAATCATTCTTTCTAAGTGCTGCTCTTTGTCTTAATAATGGCTTCATTCCAATATGAGAAACTTGCTTGATACTGAAAACAAAGAAGTTCATCAATATTCCAACTCAAAGGCTTGGGAAAATTTGCAATGTGTAGTCCAGTGAAATGGGTACTAACGTCGGCTCGACAGCATGTCTTTGTTTATAATGTCAACTATCCTGCTGTGCACTATATCATGAAGGGAAAAATAAACTCTTATGCCTAGTTAATTCCAAGATTTCAGAAAGGCACTGGACGCTAATGAGAAAAATGAACACAACTCATTCTGACAACCAATCACAAAGCTAGATACAGAGCTTGAAAAGAAGCAATGTCCCTTGCAGAGAAAGGCAATGGGCTGCACCCAACAAAGTCATCCCACTAGCATAAGGACTTTCTCCTGTGCGGTGAGGGTTTTTTCTCTTTTCCCAGCACACCTCCATAACCTCCAATCTGTTTTGGGGATTTACCCCAACCCTTTATTGCACAGGGAAAGGAGAGGGAGAGGAAATCCTGTTGCAAACGTGGAAGTCATTGTGGCAACAAGACAACTTCACTGGATGCAACCGTATTATTGCCAATGAGCATGATTTCACCTCCGTTTTGTTTGATTCAAAGGTCTTCATTTTGTCTGGAAATGTTTGCTGGCATGGTATAGCAAATTAGGACAAGATGCATTTTGCAGATCCCATAAACACTATTCAAACAGAGAACCTCACAAATAGATGAGGTTGACTGAGATACAGATGTGTTACGGTAGCAGATGTGAAATTTGTGTGGGTATTGAGTGAGGGGATGTGTCTTGAATGAGTACAATCCTACTTTTGAATTCTGATGCTTGCTTTCTAGAGCATATTATTAAATTTCATTGCTTTATGTACTATTTTTATTTCTGGTGTGTGTGTTTATGTAAAACACTTGTGATCCTTTCTAAAAAGTGGTATATAAATACTTGAAATATAATAAATAAATAAATTTGTTGTTGGGGGAATACTCGAGAGAGATGCTGGAGAGGGGGCTATGAATTGAAGCCTTTGCCCAACTTTCTGTTGTTGACCTCCTTATGAGGCTTGGCAGCAAGCCCAGTTGGAAAATCTCCTCCCTGGCAGAAATGTGTTTTGAAGCAGCACAGGACATAACGGTCAATAAGGGGCAGGACTTATATCCACAGAGGTGATGTAGAATGCAGCTTTCAGCTCCTCTCTTGAACTTCCCTTCTCTTTTCACCTTCCAAATGAAGCGCATTTTGTCTCTTCGAGGAGGTCTGTGTTTATCATCCATGAATTGACCTTATGTGTGTACAATTCAATGATGGTAACATAGCAAATTAGGCTTCCATATGGAATGAAAGAGCCTGGAATGGGGAAAATTGTGGTGTGGCGGTAAGAGTGTTGGACTAGGACCTGGGAGACAAGGAATCAAATCCCACCTTAGTCATGAAGCTCACCTTGGGCCAGCCAGCTTTTTACAGCCTAACCTATCTCCCTAGGGTTGTTGCAAAGATAAAATGAGGGGGGAGAAAACCACGTATGCCACCCTGAGCACCTTCTAGGAAAGATAGGATCTAGGTGTAATAATATAAATGAGCATTGTTGCTTTAGTAGCAGCCAGTGAGAGTATGTGCTAGGAACACTGTTACCTCATTATAATTCCATGTGCCAAAAGAGCAGCTTTGTATTGTTGCAAACAGTTGTCCTGGAAAACTGAAAGAACCTTTTTTGCTAAATGTCCTAAATTCACCCTGAAAATGAAACAAAATAAAATGTACATTATTTCATCATTTTTTCTCATAATTTAAGCATTTAAAAACCACAAGCAAACACCCACACTAATGCAACAAGATTATTAGCCACAAAGAACCTCGCAAATTCAGTTCATTTCCAGTTAAAAGGATCAGGTAATAAGTGATGTGAAAAACCTCAGTCTGAGACTTTAGAGCAACACTGGGCTAGATGGATGAATACTTTAACTTGGTATAAGGCATATTGCTGTGTTCCTGTGAGCAGGGAAAGCCAGTTCCCTGTCTCAGCTGATGGAAGAGGAGAAGCTAGTTTTCCCCTTGCATGTGATATTCCTACTACTACAAAGAAGGGTGCTGGTTCTCAACAGTCACAAGGCTATTATGAGGTGGTTGTTATTCAAGTGCCTCAATGAAACTTTATTGATTGATATAGTGTGACTCACTCCTGAATCAGACAATCTGAGCATGAGCAGCTCAGGAAAGTTTAATGGCCAACCACAGACCAACAGAATACAAACCAGAAGTATCCGATACTCAGCTGGTCTGTTATACACAAACTCTTACACTTACTTATCCAGCTTGTGGATCTGCTGCTCATTGTAGCCCAGGCCTAGAAAGAAAAAGCAACTTATCAGTAGATTTTCCAGGGAATGACTTCAGGACTTTGCAGTTTCACAGATTAATACCAGTACTTCATTCACATAAAGTATATTACGAGATAGACCAATAGGAAACAGGGAGGTGTCACATTTCCAGTGAAAACCAATGAGCGGTGGGTGGGGGAGAAACTGTTCTAGGTGCTTCCAGCTAAATAATAATAATAATAATAATAATAATAATAATAATAATAATAATAATAATAATAATAATAATATATTTATACCCCGCCCATCTGGCTGGGTTTCCCCAGCTACTCTGGGTGGCTTCCAACAGAAAAATAAAACACAGTAATCTATTAAACATTAAAAGCCTCCCTGAACAGGGCTGCCTTCAGATCTCTTCTAAAAGTCTGGTAGTTGTTTTCCTCTTTGACATCTGTTGGGAGGGCGTTCCACAGGGCAGGCGCCACCACCGAGAAGGCCCTCTGCCTAGTTCCCTGCAACTTGGCTTCTCGCAATGAGGGAACCGCCAGAAGGCCCTCATTGCTGGACCTCAGTGTCCGGGCAGAATGATGGAGGTGGAGACGCTCCTTCAGGTATACTGGACCGAGGTCATTTAGGGCTTTAAAGGTCAGCACCAACACTTTGAATTGTGCTCGGAAACGTATACATGTTACTTTGATGCAGCAGAACAAAAGGCCCTCCACACCTGTTCTAGGTGCTTCCAGCACATCACTACCACTGGCTTCTGCCTGCAATCTAGAAGCCGTTCCTTCATTTTTCTCAATTTGTGAGGACCCCAGGGATGAAACACACAGAAAATAAAACAAGGCTTACAACTTTCCCTTTTGTTGTGAAAGAAGAAACTTTGTTGGCACTTGAGACTTAATAAACTTTTGTTCTGACACAGTCTACACAGGCACTTAGCAGATATGAGCACCTGCACGCAAAGCAGCCACAAGTCCCTTGCTTTTCAGACTGGGGTGAGCAGCCTTGAGATTAGCCACAGCTTTCAGAACTGTTATCTTATCGGTACAGGTGCTGCTGAATGGATGGCTCAAATCACCAAGTACAGCAGTGCTCATGTGGCATTTTTGTTTGTTTCAAGATACTGCTGCCAAGATGCCTGCTTGGGGCTATTTGAGTATTTCAAGGAATCTGCCTAATCAGACCCTTTAAAGATGTACCTGCCCTGGTAGTGGCTAACAGACCTCTGATTTATGAAATCTGTGCAAGCTGATGATTATATAAGAGAGACTACCATCATCATCAACAACTCACCCCTGCATTTCCGGGTCTTCTTGAACTGGTTGTAGATAAGCTGCATCTTGTCAAGGCAAGCCTCCATCTGCTGGATGCTGAAGAACCAGTTTGGGAAGCCAGTTGTAAGATAGAAAGAAATGAACTAATCAGTTCAATGACATCATGGGCCAAGGGCTGTGTCTGCTGTAACAAAACTCCCAGTGGACCTGGTCCAGAAAGGAATGAGTGGGAGGCAAGACAGCTACTGCACTAACTCTCGTTGTTAGCTCTGTTCCAAGCACAGTCTTGCATCTCAAGAAGCAATGTTGGTATGAACAGCCTTCACCAGAAATCTAGAAACTGATGCACAATCATATAATTTTTCTTGCAAGCCCTCAATGATGTCAGTGAACCAACACTTGTCTGTCCCTAGAAGACACAAACAGGAGAATCAGCTGTGGATACTGAGAAAGATTTGTTGGCCTTTCTGGTGCCACTCCTAATAGTAAAATGAACTGCATCATTACAAAGTCAATTTAGATATAAAATATAAAACGTCCTGACAGTAAGAGCTGTTCGACAGTGGAATTTGCTGCCAAGGAGTGTAGTGGAGTCTCCTTCTTTGGAGGTCTTTAAGCGGAGGCTTGACAGTCATCTGTCAGGAATGCTTTGATGGTGTTTCCTGCTTCGCAGGGGGTTGGAATGGATGGCCCTTGTGGTCTCTTCCAACTCTATGATTCTATGTTTATCTACTGCCTGCTAGGATAGCCAAGAGCTGAGCTACATGTTCAGAATAATTTGCATGTCAGAAAGATGTGTTCTTGCCTAGTCTCATTCCTGATGTTCTCACTTTCAATATGTTGGGTTGGAGGATCATCCAAATGCAATAGCTCTGCACCACATGACTCTTCTGAACATGTAGAAAACAAAGGCTCAAAGCCTATACTTTAAGCTCACTATTCTCTATTAACTCTCTATCCGCCCCCGCCCCCCATTTCTTTATTCCCCATTACTGCAGTATCTGGTCCATTACATTCTTTTCCATAAGTCTTCACACCATTTTTACAAGGAAAAGAGGTGAGTTGCTAATCCTATTTTGCAGAAGGGAAACTGGAGCACAGACAGTTTTAAAGACTTGCTCAGGCACAGACACAGACAGAGCTCAGACAGACAAGAACATTGCAGCTGGTTTTAGCAACGTCCATCCTGGTATACTCAATCTGTCTCAGTAAGGCCAATGTTGATGCCGGTTTTCTTGTACAAATACCTGAGTGCTGTGCCAAACACTGGAATGATGCATCTGATGGAAGCCTTAGCACTAATTGAGAATGTGAACTAACCACTTTCACCAGCCAAATTGCTAAGATAATGTAATGTGAGAAATGTAAATTAAATGAAGAAAAGTTATTTTCCTACTAAGGCATATGGATGGGAGCTTCTGCTTGCTCAGCAATTTGGCACAAAGTTGGAAGTGAGAAACGAAGCTATAATGAACTGTGTCTTATGCACCAACATGAAATGCATCACCCACATATAAGCCAGTATTACACACAATTGTTGCATAGGCAAGCATGAGATCAGTACAAGCTCTGCATGGCTGACAAGTATTGAGACAGTCAGCTGAGAGGAATGAACACATCCAAGAACGGACACTAAAACAAGTGATGCTCCTTTCCTTCCTGTGATGCTTGGCATGGAGATTTCCCTGATTACAAGCCTCACCTCTCTCCAGCAGCAGCGTAGCAAAGGACTTCGAAATGCGAGCCCAGTTACTCACCAGGCTGCATGCACTTAAAATATTTGCAATAATATTGCAGCATCAACCAAAAATATACAAAGGGTGTTCCATTACTGGGGCACCAGCACCAAAGAAGCCTTCTTTTTTTGTCACATATCACACTTCAGCTGAGAAAGGCACTTGGAGAAGAGCTTCAGCAGAAGGTCTGAACTCATGGGCAGGCGTCCTCCTCCTCCTCCTCCTCCCCAGCGCAAGATAGTTTCCCACCAAGGGCTTCTCACTTTTTACCTCTAATATATTGCCCTGTTCCCTGACCACACCCTATCCATATGATCTCTCTCCAAATGATGCTTCAGAGAAGTCACATAATACTTCTCTAGCTGCCAATATGGCTGCATCACAACTTCAAGAACTCATTTTTGGTAGTCTCGGTTATGTACAGAGATTGCATGCTATCCACTAGTCAAGCCCACCTCTTCACAGGTGTAGGAAGGTGTTCATTTCTAAACTTACATGCTGGTGAAGGTTTTCCTGCCAGGTTCAAACTGCTGCCTGAAACATCCTAGGGCATCATTCCTTCCCTGGGTTGCATATATGCTCGATACCTTACCTTATCAGTACTGCCCTTCACATTTCATCAACATGATTCCACAACTCATTCGCATTGTAGCTGCTTTTTTTGGGAGGCGGGGTATCAGGCACTGCTCCATTCACTGAGAATGTGCTATTTACTGCTGGAGGATTATGCATATTCAGACTGAGGGATGTTTTTGGCTCTGGTCTCAAGACTATTATTACCCGAAGCTTGAACATAGGATCTCTTGAGACAGGTTTAAGGTATCAACGAAGACAGAGCCTGGCTGAGCTTCTCCAGACAGAAGAGGCAAAATAGATTGCACTTGGAAACCTGCTGTTTGCTTCCCCAGTGGCTGGAGTTTAATCAAGGCTATGTTTACATTGTCACTTATTTTTATGGTGTGCTCATCATAGTCAGTGTCACAAAGTCATTTGCTGGCCAGCATTAATAATATGGCTTGGTAAGGAAGCTTAGAGAGGTGACAGTCCACAAAAAGCACTAGTTCCTTGTGAATGCCAATAACCAAAACCTATTATAAGCAATACCACCTGAACTGATTAGACTGGCATAGATGAGGTAAGAAAGACTATACAAGGGATACTGTTTTTATCTGCTGCTTACTGGTGGGTTTAGTTCTTTTTATACATTGATACTGAAGTAATGAACATCAGGTTTGTTGTTCTAGTGTTCCTATTTTGTTAACTATTTTGAATGCATTTGTGGTAGAAAAGTGACATTTAAATATTTTAAATAAATAAAATGGAGTCTTTCCACTCCACGGGGAGAGTGTTATTGTTTTCATTTGCTGTTATGTTACATATTTTTGTGTTTTAATATTATAAACCGCCCCATGAGCCTCAGACGAGAAATTTGAAATGAACAAACAAACAAGTATTCTTTTGGCTACTTGAAAACACATAGAGCAGGTGGTCCATCTACAAGAGCCTGGTTAGAAGAGAACCCTTCCTAAGAGGACATCTATTGTGGAGTTATCACAAAGGCCACAATATCTCGTTCCCTAGGAAAATTATATTCCTCCTCTTGCAACCATTGGAATGGAATCAGAGACATAAGCCCTTATTGGACCAGGCTCAGGAAATCACTTGTAAGAAATCAACCTCTGTACTATATTTATAACGAATGGTTTGATATCACCAAAACCCTCTAGATTTTTAGGATACGGATATTTAAGCAACCATTACTCTTATACTAAGTCTTGCAATTCAAGCTTATGTATGTCTACTCAGAATTGAGCCCCACTGTGCTCACCTAGACTTACTCCTGCGTAAGTGCCTTGCAGCCTTTAACTCTGAAAATACTATTCTACCAACCTTCTGACTTCTTTTATTTGACTCCTTTTCTTTCCCACATCAGACAGAATGCATTGTACAACCGACTGGTGATCAGAGATGCTTTGGAAACATTTAGAAATTTCTTCAACCTGAGCCAGAAAAGACAAAAAGGAAGACCAGAAGGATTCACTACAGAACATCTATGATCTTGCATTGATATCCACCAAAAACTTACATTTATTTATTTCTCTTTTTCTTTCTCTCTCTCACACAAAACCAGCATTTCTTGCTCGCACACATGCATTAGGTATATATTATTATAGATACTTATATAAAGTCATTAGATACAATCCAACTTTATCATAGTTCTCACAGCAATGCTAAGCATGTATGTACAACATGTATATATGTATAACCATCAATCAAAAAGAAGACCACCCACTCTATTCCTTTAACCCATTTGTGTTTATCAATCATTACACAGCCACCTCTTTTCCCAAGTAGCTCTGGCTCAGATCAGACCTTTTGCAGACAAGAGAAGTTGCCACACAGAACTCTCAGCTGTCTAAGTTGCTATTAACAGGTGGTCATGGGAATCACTCACAGCTTGTAGTCTTGTTTTCAGTTCCGCCAGGCCTTTAATCTCTGGAATCTCGCCAACCCCAGCAATAGTTTCGCACCTATTATGGTGAATGGGACCCAAAAAAAAAGAGGAACAGTTTCTGATCAGTCTTCAGAGGGGCTTACCAATCTCTATAACTGCAAAGTAACCAAAACAGGGGGGGGAAATCAATTTACCCAAGAAATTTTCATAAATACAAAGAAGAACTGTTGCAAAAAGTTTTCAAAATGGAATGGTGGGAGTGGGGAAGAGAAGTGTTGTTCGCTACCCACTGCATCACAGGAAACTCTCATGCAGTAACAGTCCACATACAGCAGCACTTAAAATGCAGTGGTTTTCTTGGCTGGTGTCTGTGTGGTGGTGATGTAAAACCACATTTTCCCAGGAAGCAAAGGGGAAAGGAATTTGGAGCTACGTACAAGCTGCAGGGAAAGAAAAAACAAAGCTTAGGAATCTGAAATGGAGAGCAGAGAGAGAAAGGGAAAACATCAACAACACAGGGACACAAGTGGGACAAAGAGGCAGCTGTATTTGGAAATGAGAAGACCCAGGGAATGAGGTGGGAAAGGAGAGCTGCTACCCATGGAAGAGAAGCCAAGGTGTCAACTGGAGAAGTGAAGGTTGTGCATTTATTGGGCCATTTCCTGGCAGATGATGGCATTGGGTAATTATGGGCTTGCAAACATGTTCATCCTCCTACATCGTTGCTTTTTAAAATTTTAATAAGCAGTCAGTCTCCTTTCCCCCACTTGCACAAAGCTCAAAATTGCAGTGCTGCTCTCTGACTTCATCCCTGTGGCTCCACTATTTTTGCTGTACTCTGTAATACAGAACATAAGAAATCTCAGCCAGACACGGCCACTACTCTAAGCTCCTATGAAACAGGGGACAAATGTTCAAAAAGGGCAGTTGCCTCTGTTATTGCTGGTAACCCCTCAAGAAGAAGAGGCTGCTTATTGTCCCCTTTCACCCAAATTATATCCTCTTTCTTTGGCCTTAATTGTCTGTTAGCACAACCTGGCTGTAAACAGCAATGAATCTTGATCCACTTAATAGGCACTAAGAGCTTCCTGCTGTGGAAAAATGTGATCTCCTAGCTCCTCCAGATGGTGAGTTTCCACATTCACGGTTCAGTAGTATACGGCACCAATGGGCAAATGGGAGGCATTCCAGAAAACAACAACCCAAGATATCTTTTCCCCCAGGGCAGCTTCACAGTTGGGACGTGAGAAGGCAACTATTTAGATAGCAAGCAACACTTGATCCCAAACAAATGGTCTCAAGCTGAGTGCAGCTGGCTGCTAGGGAATCAGCACAAGCCCTCTGGATCTGGGGAAGTACTGCTCCAAGTTCCCTGAGGTATCTGGACAAGCCTCTAGGCCATGGGTAGGCAAACTAAGGCCCGGGGGCCGGATCCAGCCTAACTGCCTTCTAAATCCGGCCCGCGGATGGTCCGGGAATCAGTGTGTTTTTACATGAGTAGAATGTGTCCTTTTATTTAAAATGCATCTCTGGATTATTTGTGGGGCCTGCCTGGTGTTTTTGCATGAGTAGAATGTGTGCTTTTATTTAAAAGGCATCTCTGGGTTATTTGTGGAGCATAGGAATTCATTCATTTTTAATTTTTTTCAAAATATAGTCCCGCCCCCCACAAGGTCTGAGGGACAATGGACTGGTCCCCTGCTGAAAAAGTCTGTTGACCCCTGCTCTAGGCTGCTCTGTGAAGAAATCTATTCCCAAGGCTGCAAACATAAGAGCTGGTGAGATGGAGAATGGAGCATTAATATTGAGAGGATAGTTGACTTGGAACGATTTTGGTCATCTGTTGCTGCCTTCTGCTGCTTTCCATTCAGACAGGGCTCAACTGTGAGGTGACAGAGCTGAAGCGTACATGGAAATAATCATCATTTGACTTGAGCTGTCCCTCTAACCCAGGCATCCCCAAACTTCGGCCCTCCAGATGTTTTGGACTACAATTCCCATCACCCCTGACTACTGGTCCTGTTAGCTAGGGATCATGGGAGTTGTAGGCCAAAACATCTGGAGGGCCACAGTTTGGGGATGCCTGCTCTAGCCCAAGGGCAGCCAAGGTATTCCAGCACCCAGCAGACCCAGTCAATGTGGCCAGTGATGGAAGTATTGGAAGGGCACCAACATGGGCGCAGTCAGGATTTATTTTGTGGCGGCAGGCTTCATGTTAGGGGGAGGCAGAACCAAGTTATCTGTGATGCAATTGGTTTAGGTATTTTTATTTATTTACTTGATTGGGGAGGGGGAGCTGCCCCCTGGCTAGGCCACGGGCACCATCTTGATTATCTCTGCCCTAGCCAGTGGCTATAGTTTGTGCACTGAAGTAGTGAGGAAAAGTATTTTGCTGAGGAAGCGGACTAAAGGCCAAACCTATTCAGGTATGCTGTTTCTTCATGCTGTGAAACTCACATGAGGAAGAGTGGGTTGTATGTACTGGCAAGGCCCACCCGCTTTCATGCAACCCCTTCCCCTGGTATACAGCCCCCCCGCCCGACCCGAAGAGCAAACCTCTGCAGCAGGGAGCCTCCTGTGCTCATGGAGGCTTCTAATTCACAGGAGACTGAAAATTAACACAAAAAATAGGATGGAACAGAGATATGAATGAACACATGTGATACAAAACATGCTGATCCATCCATTCTTTGCTCCCATCTGCTTCTAAAAACAGCAGCACACACAGGAGGAAGACAAACCAAGCATCTGACCTTTCACCCAACCTAGGTGTCAGGGGCTTCTAGGCACTTGAATTTTTGCAGCCCTGCATATTGTTCAAGAGGCAGATGGTTTTTGGGTTTGTTTGTTTTTTAAAGGCAAACTGGGCAACTGAAAAGAGATAATGAGACTTGATTGGTTTAGAGCGTCTCACCCCTCCTGGGTTGGCCAGGCAACATATTTTAACGCTACTTTGTGCTTCATGGAAAGCTCTTATTTGCCCACCAAGAACTTTGATTTATCTCCCTTTGTGAACACAGGAAAGCCAAATTATGCAGCAATCCTCAAAGAACATAGCACTGCTTGCTTTCTGTCCAGATATTGCAAACTGGCCCACCTAACAGTTTGTCCATTTACTGAAGCATTTCCCCCTTTAAAAACGGGGAATACAAAGCAGCTTCCAACCTTCTGTCCCCAAGAGATATGTCTTTGATCATATATATGTATATGTATGCACACAAACATCTTGCAGAATGAGAGGGAAGAAGGCTTTCTGCACCTTCCTCTTGGAAATGGAAAGCACACATACAAAACACATATGTGAAGCAGAAAGCCCATTGCACCCGTGACAAGAGATATATTGTCCATCTAATGGGAGAAGGCAGTTGCAATCCCAAAGCATTATTAACCCCATGATAATCCAAGCACTTCTCTGAGCTTGGGCTTCAGACCCTGGCATTTTTCTGCAGGACAGAATACTCCTCTTATGCAACGAAGCAGGGCAGTTAAGTAATTTAAGACTCTTAATTTAATGGTCTTATAGGGCCCCTCTCTATAGATGACAATGTGTTTTTCTTCACTAATTTCAAAATGCACTAAGCCTGACCAGCTGAGTCTGGGCCAGCTCATTCAAATTTTGCTAAATAGGGCAGGTTCTGTCCTAGGGGTATCACTGGTGTAATGCATGTTGGGTTCTAGGTTGGCTGCTGTATCAATTACCACTGAAAAGCAACACTTACAGCAGCAGAACCTTCATCTCTTCTCTTTGCAAGCAACTGAGTGTTGCCATCACACCTTGCTTCTTCTCTAGAATCCGCAGACACTCCAATTTCAGGGTCTCACTGCAAAAAAAAAAAAAGGTAACACCAAAAATTCTGGTTATATGGGCCTCAGGTCTCTTGCATAGACTTGCGTTTATGCTGTAAAAACACATTTCACAATCTTCCACTTATTCCCTGTTTAAATGGAGACTTATCTTCTCTTGACAACCTCGAACTGAACTGTCCACTCCCCACCCACAGCAAAAATGCCTGGATCTCCCACCCCCTGCTTTGCACAGTGAAGGGCAACTTTGGGAGAGATTCTGATCTGGAAAACAGTGCCCAAAAGCAAGGATTGAACTGCCTTTCCTTGCTGCTGCTGCTGCCGCCGCCTGCAAAACAAGAGTTCAATTATTGTTCGGGAAGGGGGGAGCCAATCACGGATCTCTCTTGCAATATATAGCTCGGCCTCTGGCGATCTTTTTAATGACAGCAGTCAGGAGTATGTGAGTCTAAGACACCACTGATTTGTTTGCAGTGCATTTTAGAAGGAAAGGCAAGGTTGATTTGACACCCCCCCCCCCTCTGTATTCTAGGACATGGATGTCTCAATCGACGAGCTAAGGACCTCCACACAATTTTGTCCGGCCCTTACAGCCAATTATTAGTTTCCTGTAAAGCAAAGAAGAAGGCTATAGTGTGGGAGTACCAAAACATGGGTGTAGGAAATGTGAATAGGGACCCAGGTGGCGCTGTGGGATAAACCACAGAGTCTAGGGCTTGCTGATCAGAAGGTCGGCGGTTTGAATCCTGCAACGGGGTGAGCTCCCGTTGTTCGGTCCCAGCTCCTGCCCACCTAGCAGTTCGAAAGCACATCGAAGTGCAAGTAGATAAATAGGAACCGCTCCGGTGGGAAGGTAAACAGCGTTTCCGTGCGCTGCTCTGGTTCGCCAGAAGCAGCTTTGTCATGCTGGCCACATGACCCGGAAGCTGTCTGCGGACAAACACCTGCTCCCTCGGCCTATAGAGCGAGATGAGCGCCACAACCCCAGAGTCGGACACGACTGGACCTGATGGTCAGGGGCCCCTTTACCTTTACCCTTTTAGGAAATGTGAGCTTGGAGAAGAAAGCGAGGACAAAGTACTTGTGTCCTTTCTGAAGCAAAGGTGATGCCCTTCCACTCCTGCTGCTGAATACAGAGGTATATTTCTGAGGAATTTCAGCTCAGTTCTAGTCCCATCCCCACTCCAGCCACTGCTGCTCTGGAGTATACCACTGCACTGGAAGCAGCCTTGTTTAAGTTAGATAAATATATTATATAATGAGTGATTATAACTCTATGCCTCTTTATATAAGCCCTTTCTTGTAATGGATCTTGAGGCCTTTTGTGCACAATGTGAGAAATGACTTTTCTCAGAATGCCTTGGAGTTTATTAGTTAACTGGATTCTCCACAAAATGTATGGAGTAGCCAGGAACAGACATTGTCTATAAACCAGCTAATGTTTCCTTCAGCTCAGCTGCTCCTTCCCACATTAGCCACATGATTGTCTCCATGTCTCGTTTTGACATTCTATATTCAGAAAGTAATTCCTGACATGTTGGAAAGTGTGACAATTTCAAGCCACTGTATCCATTCATTCTGCACACACTCACCCCCACTATTGTTTATTTCTGTAACATGAAGCAAGTTCATGGTGTTCCACTGACTAGGCTGGAAACTGGTTATTTTGAAGGGGGGGAAAGCAAACTTGCACAGAGGAATGAAAATGTTATCACATATCATTCATTATGCTGGAAACACTGAATCTATAAAACTCCTACTCAAAGTTTTCATCTGGGTCTATGTATATTGTTTTAATAAAGCACCAAGTGCTTTATTGTTGCCTTTTAAGTTTATAAAGTGGGTAAAAAGAAGCTGAAGTTACAAGAAACATCAGGAAGAACTGTCCAATGATGAGAGATATTTGGCAATGGAATGAACTCCCTCAGAAGGCGGTGAATCTCCTTCCTCAGAGGCTTTTAAGCAGAGGTTGTATGGCCATCTGTCATGTATGATCTAGTTGAAATACCTGCATTGCAGGGGGTTGGACTAGATGACCCTCGGGGTCCCTTCCATCTCTACAATTCTAGGACTCTGTGAATGAGGAGCACCAATAAAAACCTGCACTCTGGGCACTACATTGCTCACTGCTCTGTAGAAGGATAACAGGGACCTTAATGCAAATCAAATCATAGAATCATAGAGTTGGAAGAGACCACAAGGGCCATCCAGTCCAACCCCCTGCCAAGCAGGAAACACCATCAAAGCATTCCTGACAGATGGCTGTCAAGCCTCCACTTAAAGACCTCCAAAGGAGGAGATCCACCACACTCCTTGGCAGCAAATTCCACTGTCAAACAGCTCTTACCGTCAGGAAGTTCTTCCTAATGTTTAGGTGGAATCTTCTTTCTTGTAGCTTGAATCCATTGCTCCGTGTCCGCTTCTCTGGAGCAGCAGAAAACAACCTTTCACCCTCTTCTATATGACATCCTTTTATATATTTGAATGTGGCTATCATATCACCTCTTAACCTTCTCTTCTCCAGGCTAAACATACCCAGCTCCCTAAGCCGTTCCTCATAAGGCATTGTTTCCAGGTCTCTGACCATTTTGGTTGCCCTCCTCTGAATGCCAAGCAAAAGAGACTTGAGTGGAAAAAGAAACAGGAAAAAAACAACAACAATGAAAACATGTTATTAGCCAGAGAACAATGGCCCAAATTAGGCAAGCAGTTGTGAACATTTGCTCACTCGCTATAATAGGCTATACAGTAGTGGTATATGGCCTATAGGCAGCCACATAAATGTGCATGCTGTAAGCTGTTTGGGAAAGCTGGAGGAAATTAGTGACCTGAACTGAAGCTCAAGGCACCTTGATCAGCTGTCAAAAAAGACCCTGCTGTATCACTTGCAACACACCAGCAGGAGACATTTTACTTACCTCACCCAATATAGGCCTCTGAGCATGAGCTCTTGACACTGCAGAAAGGACTGAGATATCCTCAACGTCTGGTGAGTTGCAGTCAGGACACCCTAAAGGATAAAGCAACAGTGTATATGGCTGCCCTGGATACTGCAGAGCTGCCACCTTGCAGAGTTCCCAGATATACACAGACATGATCCAGATCACACAGAGATGATGAGGAATTAATCACCCTTCACACGAAGATCCCAGGATGCGTCACAACATTAAAACACAATATTAAAAAACCGTTTTAATATTGGACCCTAAAAATACTCTAGAAAGTTACCACTTAGAGGGAGATGACGTAGACAACAAGAAACCAGGAGATAGTCTGTGGCTGGAGATGGAAGGAGAATGCCGAATAGTAAAGAGACTGGCCATTATAGGAAATACCCACCCTCTCCCTGCCTGAAGTCAAGAGTGGAGCAGAGCTGTTTGAGTTTGGTGACTGATACCAAAATGGAGCAGAAGCAAGGATGAGGGAAGGGGGATTTTGTGAGCTAAGAATATTTATCCTTTAAAGCAAAGGAGGCTAACCTGTGCCTCTTTAGATATGGTTACTGTCACAGTGGCCGGAGCGGACTACTTCAGAGTAACGACGCTACGCAGCTCTGCATTTTATTCTTTTATTGGTGCTGCGTATTTACAGTGCTAAAGTCATTGCTATTTACACGGAGTGATGTGATCAGTCGGTTTCAGAACCTCCTAATGGCTTTTGGCGCGTCTTTCTCCAACACAAAAGCTTTGGCAGACCCATCCTCTTTCCCCTCCTCTTTCTGCGTAGTTCTGGCGTTGGGGGGATGGGTCTCCCTCCCTTATTCGCCCCTTCCTGTCCCGCCTGGGACCCTGGCTCCTCTACCTTGCCTGAGCCTCGGACCCGACTTCCTGCTTCCCTACTGGAATCGGAACTCTCTCTGCTTTCCCCTGTGCTCGGTGATTGGCTTGAACTCAGGAGGGGAGGGACTTCGCGATATCCCCTGTCCCTCACATCCACCCCCCTCCCAAGCTCTCCTTCACCCCTCCCCAGGTCCCCCCCAGGTGTCGGTGACGACTGGAAGCCTAAGAACTCAGTGCTTTCCGAGCCCGTTGGTGTGAACACCTCCCCCCAGTCCTGCAAGCCCCCCCCTTCCGCCTGGGAGGATGGGAATCCCAAAAAGTCCGTGGCGTCAGAGCTGGTGGGGGTAAAAATGTTCTGCCAATCTGCTCCTTCCTCTGACTGGGTGGATCTCGGTGACACCCATACCTCATCCTCTGGTTCCTCAAACTCCGCTTCCCAGCGCCATGGTGAACTGCTCTCCCGTGCTTCCTCCCCCTCCCCCTCCCTTTCCATGTGCCAGGGCTTGGGTCTATGGGGAAAGAGGGCGTGAAATTCTTCTACCAGGAATTCCTCCTGTATCTGAGTGGCTGGGACCCATTCATTCTGGGACGGTGGAGCATCCTCCCATGCCATGAGGTACTCCAGTCCCCCCACCCCCCACCTTGAATCCAGGATGGCCGTGGCCTCATTGAGTTGCTCCCTGCCTTCCCTCTCCCCCCCTCCCTCAGGGGTTTGTTCGCTGTCTCGGAGCCTGCTGCTTTCCCTGTACGGCGACAGCAGCGATCTATGAAACACAGGGTGCACCCTCATGTCCTCTGGCAGTGCCAGCCTGTATGCCACCGGGTTGACCTGTTGCGTGACCGTGAAGGGGCCCAACCTTCTGGGCGCCAGCTTTTTGCATCGCCCTCTGATGGGAAGGCCCTCCGAGGACAACCACACTTTGTCCCCCACCCTAATGACCTCCCCCGGTCGCCTGTGGCGATCTGCCCCCTTCTTGTACGCTTCCTTGGCTCTCTCCAAGTGTTCTTTGAGCTGCTGGTGCACCGTCTCCAGTTCCTCTGCCCAATCCTCAGCCTGTGGGCCCTCCTCCTCCTCCTCCTCCTCCCTCTCTGGGAAAGATCTGAGGTCACGCCCGTAATTGGCCTTAAAGGGCGACACCCCTGTGGAGACGTGCACCGCATTGTTGTAGGCAAATTCTGCCAGTGGCAGGCGATCCACCCAGTCCGTTTGCCGCTGGCTGACGTAGCATCTCAGGTACTGCTGCAGAATGGCGTTGACCCTCTCCGCCTGTCCATTGGTCTGCGGGTGTCTAGCCGTCGACAAGCTGACCTCCACCTGCAGGAGGTTCATGAGCCGCCGCCAGAACCTGGAAACAAATTGGCGGCCACGATCCGAAATAACCCTTAAAGGTAATCCATGCAGTCTGAATACGTGATCCACAAACAGTTTGGCTGTCTCTTCTGCAGAGACCGCCCTGGCACACGGTATAAAGTGGCACATTTTGGACATGAGGTCCACCACCACCAACACTGCGGTCTTGCCCCTGGATGAGGGCAGGTCTGTGATGAAGTCCATGGACACTACTTCCCACGGCCTGTGCGGTGTGGCTAAGGGCTCCAGCAAACCTGCTGGTGGCGCTCTGACCACCTTTGCCCGCTGGCAGGTGTCACAGCCCCTTACATAATCCCTCACATCCTCCCGCACCCCTGGCCACCAGAAGTGTCTCATGACTAGGTGAGTGGTTTTATCCCTCCCAAAATGACCCGCCGTTGGGTTGTCGTGCATCTGCTTGAGGACCGTACGTCTGAGCTGGGTGGTGGGCAGGTACAGTGCACCCTTGTAGAAAAGCAGCCCCCTGCGTTCTGCAAAGTCTTTTGCCTGCTCCCCCCCCCCTTCTCAGTTCTCTGAAGATGCGGTTGGCAAATTCATCCGCTGCCGTCAGTGCTGTGAGTTCTGCCTCGCTTACCACTGCTGCTCCGCAGGACCAAGCTGACGGGGGGAAGATGTGCCTGGGTGCCGGTGGCGCCTCCTCCTCCATGTACTCTGGCTTGCGGGAGAGGGCATCCGCCCTGACATTCTGCTCTCCCGGGATGTAGTGTATGGAGAAGTTGAAGTTCGAGAAGAACTCTGCCCACCGTATCTGCCGCTGGTTGAGCACCCTGGCAGTTCTCCAGAACTCCAGGTTCTTGTGGTCTGTGCACACCTGGATGGGGTGCTTGGCGCCCACCAGGAAGTGTCTCCAGTGCTGGAACGCAGCGTGGATCGCAAGAAGTTCCCGATCAAACACCGTGTAGTTTCGCTCTGGCTGGGTCAACTTCCTGGAGAAGAAGGCACAGGGTCTCCACTCTCTGTTGGCGTCCAGTTGCAACAAAATGGCGCCCACAGCTTTATCAGAAGCATCTGTCTCCACGCGTAGGGGCGCGTCCTGAACCACGTGGAACAGGTTCTGGTCTGAGGCGAACACCCTCTTGAGGCTTTCAAACGCTGCTTGCGCCTCTGGTGTCCACCTGAACTTCTGCTTGCCTCTCAGGCAGTCAGTGATGGGAGCCGTAACGCGGGAGAAGTTCTTGATGAACTTCCTGTAGAAGTTGGCGAAGCCTAGCAGGCGTTGGGCATCTTTGCGCGTCCTGGGGCTGTGCCAGTCCAGGATGGCCTGCACCTTGTCCTTGTCCATCGCCAGCCCCTTGTCTGACAGCTTGTAGCCTAGGAAGTCCACCTCCTTGGTGTGAAACTTGCACTTCTCCAGCTTCACATACAGGTGGTTCTCCTTCAGGCGCTGCAACACCTCCCTGACATCCTTCACATGCTGCACTGGGTCATCGGAGTAGATAAGGATGTCATCCAGGAAGACCAAGCATTTCCTGAAAAGGAGGGACCCCAGGACGTGGTGCATGAAGGCCTGGAAGCATGCTGAGCCCCCTTGCAACCCGAAGGGCATCACGAGATATTCAAAGGAGCCCAGAGGCGTGAACATCGTGGTTTTCCATTCATCGCCTTCCCGGATCCTGATCAAGTTGTACGCCCCCCTCAGGTCTAGCTTGGTGAAAATCTTGCCCCTGCGTGCCGCTGTCAGGAGATCATCCACTCTGGGCATGGGGAAAGCCACTGGCTCTGTCACTGAATTCAGTCGTCTAAAATCCACCACAAGACGGCGCTGTTGCGTGTCTTTCTTGTCCACCCAGAAGACCGGGCTGCCCCCTGCTGCCTTGCTTTCTCTGATGAACCCCCGCTTGAGGTTCTTGTCGATGAAAGCGCGCAGATCCTCCAGTTCCTGGTCTGACATGGCGTACAGCTTGGCTGGGGGTATAGTTGCCCCTGGCACCAGGTTGATCTGGCAGTCAAAAGGCCTGTGTGGGGGTAGGTGGTCGGACTCCGCTTCGCTGAAGACCTCCTGCAGGTCCCAGTACGGCTTGGGTATCGCCTCACCCCCTTTGACGTGCATGGTGGCCACCGTGGCTATGGGAGGCCCCTCCCCTGGTTGGTGCTGCATGCAATGTTCCAGGCAAAAGTCCGATCCAAAAGTGATGCATCTCTGGTGCCAACTGATGGAGGGGTCGTGGCGCGCCAGCCAGCTCATGCCCAAGACGATGGGGGGGTCTGAGGTGGTGGTGACGTTGAATGCCAGTGTCTCTGAGTGCCTCCCCACCGTCATTCTCATGGGGGGGGTTTGATGAGTGATGGCCCCTCCCAGCAGCTCTCTGCCGTCAATGGTTGCCACGTGCAGAGGAAAATCCAGCTGCAGAAGCTGGATCTGGTGCTCTTCTGCAAAGTTTCTCGAGAAGAAGTTCGCTGAGGCACCACTGTCAATTAGGGCGAGGACCGTCAGGGGATAGCCATTTGGGAGCGTGAGCGTCACTTCTAGAACCACTCCTGCTCTGGGAGGGGTGGGCTGGCTCTGCTCCTCTCTGTGCGGGTGGGTGGGCTGGGGCTGTTGTCTGCTGACTGTGCCTGGCTGCTGCCCCTTGTCTCCTGCAGCCAGGCTTTCCCGTTTCCCTGCTGTGGTGCTGCGTCAGTGGGGGAGGGCACAACCGTTCCCGCCTTTCCTTGCCACTCCCTGCGATGTGGGCAGTCTCTGACGAGATGCTGGGGGGAGTTGCAGAGAAAGCAATTCCCGCCCCTTCCCTCCTTGCGTCTTGGCGCCGCTGGGGTTTGAAAAGCCCGCGCGCGCGCGCGCTATCAATCTGCATGGGTTCCTGGTCCTGACTGGCCCCAGGCGTGGCTTGAAAGGGTTGTTGGGGGAGTGGCTTCTCCTGCGACCGTGGGAACCAAGCCCGCTTTGCGCGCGTTGCTTGCTTGTCGCTCCACCGGGATTCCTGTCTCACCCCCACCGCCAGAGCCGCTTTGCTCAGCTGATCCATATTACTGGGCTTTGGACCTCTTGAGAGCTCATCCTTCACCTCCTCATGCACCCCCAAGTAGAACGTCGCTTGCATTGGGGGTGACTCGAGTTCCCACCCCAATCTGTGCACCAGCATGGTGAATTTCGCCCAATACGCGCGAACTGTCATATTTCCTTGGCGTAAATTATGAAGTTCCTCCTTAGTCTGGTCCATATGACTATCGGACGAATACATCGTTTTCAAACCTTCTAGAAATAGTTTGACATTCTTCATGCAAGGATTCTTTGTTGCGATTAACGGTCTTAGCCACTCCCTGGCTGCCCCGGTAAGGTGCTCCACAATAAACGCTACCCTGTGCTCATCATCAGGGAACTCAGCGTGGTGCAGCTCAAGAGCATACACAATCTCAGTCTCAAAGCCCTGATATTCCCTCGGGTCTCCATTGAACTTGCTTACTAGGGTCCCGGCTCTCCTTCCTGGCAGCACTTGGACTTGGGGTGCCCCTCCCGCCTTGTTTTTCTCTGCATCCAGCTTGTTTTGGAGGTCTACCGCCACCGCCCTTAATTCCTGCTCTCTTTCCTGTAGCGCTCTCACCTGTTCCGCAAGTTGTAGCCGGTCGTCCTGGACCTTCCTAGTCTCTTCTTTAGCTGCCTTCAATTCCCCCTGCGCCTGCAGCGACAGCTGCTGCAGTTCTTGCTGGGCTTGCTCCGCGATCTGCCGCCATTTCTCCGCCTCTGACACGCTCATCCCGGCAACTCCAAAGTAGCCCAAAAAGGATTAGGAGGTTGCTGTCACAGTGGCCGGAGCGGACTACTTCAGAGTAACGACGCTACGCAGCTCTGCATTTTATTCTTTTATTGGTGCTGCGTATTTACAGTGCTAAAGTCATTGCTATTTACACGGAGTGATGTGATCAGTCGGTTTCAGAACCTCCTAATGGCTTTTGGCGCGTCTTTCTCCAACACAAAAGCTTTGGCAGACCCATCCTCTTTCCCCTCCTCTTTCTGCGTAGTTCTGGCGTTGGGGGGATGGGTCTCCCTCCCTTATTCGCCCCTTCCTGTCCCGCCTGGGACCCTGGCTCCTCTACCTTGCCTGAGCCTCGGACCCGACTTCCTGCTTCCCTACTGGAATCGGAACTCTCTCTGCTTTCCCCTGTGCTCGGTGATTGGCTTGAACTCAGGAGGGGAGGGACTTCGCGATATCCCCTGTCCCTCACAGTTACACTCCAGTTTCCATCATCATGGGAGGGGGATCTGGATCATGCTCTTTTGAGTTTTAACATCCATTAACGATTTTGCTACATAGTGGATGGGTGTCGCATTTCCACACACTTGCATTCCACAGCATTTTAATATTAATGTAAATACCGTATATGTTTTTGTTTAACGAAGCCGCCAAAGCAAAAACAACAACAACCCCGAAAACAAAACCTTTTTTCAGTGCAATTTCCAGTGAGATATTTTGCTCCATTTTCATAACAGCAAAGAAATGCCTTGTTCAGTGAGATCAAGGCTTAAGAGTCACTGTCTGAAGCAGAGATATTTTTTATAGTGCAAATTAGCTGTGGGGAGGAAGCATTCTGATGCACATGTTCCAAAGACAGTGAGGTTGGAGTCTAGTTTAGATGGTTCTGAAAGGTCTGCATATCAGTGGATATCACTCAATGGAAGCTCCAAGTACAGATATATATCTGCTAAGTGACACAGGTGAAGGTTGCAGCCTTCCTTGCCATCTATTACAGTTGCAAACAATTTCATGAGCGACACTTTGGGCATGATCCAGCAGGTTGCTTATCCTTTTAAGCTGCAGTCAGCCCCCGGAATCAAAAGGGATGCAGCTGGATAAGGAGCTGGAATGGTTTGGGCAATGTTTCTCTCTCTCTCCTCCTTCCCATCACTTGAATCACCTGGGGCTTAGGCTGGAGTGGTTCATCTCTCTCTGACCACAGATTTAGATGATAGAAAAAGAGGGGTGTGCTGAATAATCTACTCCAGGCTTCCTCAGCCCTCCAGATGTTTTGAGACTAAAATTCCCATCATCCCTGACCACTGGTCCTGCTAGCTAGGGATCATGGGAGTTGTAGGCCAAAAACACATGGAGGGCTGAGGTTGAGGAAGCCCGGTCTACTCCTTTTCCCAGCCATTCCTGGATATCAGAGCACATGGACCTGGATGCCAGCCATAAGCCTTCAATTCCTGTATTGCCTGGGTGAGAAACAGACAGGGAACAGCCCTTCCAAATTGCCCATAGTCTTCCTAAGCTTGAAAGCAAGGTATACCTTTGCTGTGCTGCAATCTGCAACGACATCAACTTTTGGGGGGAATTTTGGGAACTCCAAAGCAGCTGAAACACAAAAACAAAATAAAAAAAATCAAAGCACAAGCTTTCCCCACATTCCATATCAAGGAAAAGGCACTGCTGCAAGAGAAACCATAGTGAAAATTAGGCAAAATGTGCACCCATTAGGAAAGAAATGCTGTCGCTCTGCAGCTGTGGAGCTACACTGACATCTAGTGACCAAAAAATGCAATCCATAAATATGGCTATGTATGGTGATTATGAACTCCAGTCTGCGACAGAGCAGGGAACTTCCTGGGTTATATCTGTTTTCCATATAAACAGGACTATGGTGTCAATTTTGTATGGAGTAAAATGAGTATAGACCTAGCTTTGAATGCAGAATCATAGTAAGCAAAGAGATTACATGCATGAAAACTACACAAACTCACGATCTCTGTATCTCAGCATCACTGGATCCTGAAGTTCTGTGCTCAGCATGATAAGAGGGCAGGTTTCAGTGGTTTTGGGGAAACGATGCGCTTGCAAGTTAGGCTCCAGTTCATAGGGGTAACCCTCAAAGAAATACTCCTGGTGATGGGGAGGTATATTTGTTTGCCTGAAGACATCTTCTAAAAATATGGGGGCTCTGAAGAACACAAAGCAGAGGGATAAAGGATCATTGTTTTCATTTACAATGAACCAGCACCCCTTCTTTATCCAAGACAGGCAGTAGTAGCCTCTCTAGAATTCCTTCCCCAGGAATAATAGTAGTAGTAGTAACAACAAACAACAACAACAACAACAACAAACAACAACAACAACTTATTATTTGTACCCCGCCCATCTGGCTGGGTTTCCTCAGCCACTCTGGGCGGCTTCCAACAAATATTAAAAAGACATTAAAATGTCACACATTTAAAACTTCCCTAAACAGGGCTGCCTTCAGATGTCTTCTAAATGTCAGGTAGTTGTTTATCTCTTTGACATCTGATGGGAGGGCATTCCACAGGGCGGGTGCCACTACCGAGAAGGCCCTCTGCCTGGTTCCCTGTAGCTGGACCTCAGTGTCTGGGCAGAACGATGGGGGTGGAGATGCTCCTTCGGGTATACTGGGCCAAGGAAAGCTGGCCAAGCCAGCTTTGTTCTCACATTCAATAAATTATTCAAAATGTACCTATTATAGTACGGTAGGCACTCAGGTGAATGCGAATGTTCAAAACTGGGTTAAAAATACCTGATGTAGGGAATGAAATGACACTCTATCCCCTGCCAAATATTGTCAAATAGGGACCACAGAGACTTACTTAAGGATCACACCAGATGCCCATACTAGTCTCCCAAGTCACCGTGATTATTTTAACAGAAATGCAGGATAAAATGTTCAAAACAAAGATAAAAAGAATAGTTACAGAGCAACTCTTCCTCCCAGAACACTGACATTTCAAGAGAAAGTGCCTGCTGGTCTCTTCTGAACACCAGGCAAAGCAAAAACCCTTGATGGTAGTGGATGGTGATGATGATAATAGTCATCATCATCATCAATAATAATATGATATTTTATTAGACCTACTTAAATTGATGCAGGATCATTCAGGCTTTCTGCCTTAACCTATTTCATATATTCTACCGTAGATTACTATTCTTCTAGATGACTACTCTCCCTAAGGCAGCCATCATATCATTAGTCACTCAGGTGAACATGACTGTGACCCACCTACTGCTTCCTAGAAGTGAAGTCAGCCATGCAGAATTAATTGGTTCTCAATCAATAGTCATTCATAAAAAAAATAGGCAGTTGAATATTCTGATCTTGTCAGAAACTAGGAGGAAACAGCAATTTAAGGAGGAAACAGCTATTTTTTATATAGCAATTCCAAAACACCTAGTGCCTAATATGCAATGCACATTAGCTATTCATTTAACCAAATACTTTATCTCCAATATTCAAAAACCCAGAACTCATCTTTCCACCTCTAGAATGCAGAGTGCTGCCACAACAGCAATCCTGAGTTCTGGATATTGTTATTTACGGTATATGCAACTTAAGCTTTCTCAACTATTTTATAGCTAATTTGCCAACCTGTAGTAAAACTCTGGCCTGAGCATTAGATTAGGGCACTTGGATTCTACTCCTTTCTCTGCCCAAGGCAACAATCCTTACGTGTTGTAGGAGTGGATGTAGATCTTGTGCATGGTAGCTTGCGACAAAGAAAAGACGTGGATTATCTTTCTATGCAAGATGTCATTGGTTTCAGCAAAAAACTGATCAAAGCCCCAGCACTCCTCTTGGTTAGCCTCTAGGATGCTTGCAAGGATGGGGACAAGCTGCCTCTTCAGTCCACTGTAAGGAGTAGAGGAGAAAACCCAGGTGTTACTGCTGACCCCAATTTTCCAAGCAGTGAGACGTTCTTCCAGTGTGAATCAGTTTCCTTTGGAAGAAGGGCACAGGACCCTTCTGGCATTTAGTAATATTTGTGTTTATTTACAAAGATTCAGTTTGAGCATAGGTAGAGAGATTCACGGCATTAATACCACAATAGATACTTTCCCTCATCAGATTTCTACGAAGGGCCCCTTGCATCTTAAAGATGCTTCCAGAGCTCCAGTTGGTTTTCTGTGCTGCAGCCTCCCTCTTGCCTGAGTCACACTCTTTCTTCTTCCTGAAACCACTCAAGAAGCTTTCTTTGCTCCCTCATTCAAACCAGCCTGATGAGTAAAAATAAGCCCCCTTCCCTAAAGAGTCTCCTCGTCTGAGAACAGAGGGATGCTGTAAGCCAGAGCAGCTGGCGAGGTGGCCAAAGCAGCCAGTCTTGCAGAGACAATCAAGCTCTACCCCCCACAATGGCTGTCTGTCAAAGTGCTGGCATGAAAAGAGGGTGTTGTTATTAAGTCTGCCTGATCAGATTGCTCTTAACTAATGTGGCCAGAAACTGCTAAAACAGAAGGCCCAACTTCTGTTTTAATAGTATCCCTGCCTGGTGGGATATGTTTCCAATGGGAAAAAATCCCAAACAAAAACCCATTCACATTCAATTACTGACAAGATGTCATGCTTCACAGGAATACAACCCTCAAGAGCAAAAAAAGAAAGTTCCATACTCTTGACCTATGTACTATACACAGTCGTACATGGTGGACACAACTGAGTAGGGGGATGCTGGGTTAAGTGGAATCCACATGATCCTAGCAACTCTATGGGATATTCAGTTCAAATGTTACTGGTAAGGAATAGACATCAACCAAGGGCATGTAGCAACCAACCATGCCTATGCCTGCCTCTGGTATGGAGTAAGGGAATAGACAGAAATATTTATTCATCTCTCATAGGCATCCAAACTTGGGGTCAACCAATGAAAGTGGCAATGGATTCAGGACAGACAAAGGGAAGTAACTTTTTCCATACAGTGCATAATTTTGCAACTAAGAACTACCAGTAGTGCCTGGGCTGAAGTTTTTCATGCTCCCTCCCCACCTCTTTTCCTTTTGCGTTGTGTCTTTTAGATTGTAAGCCTTTTGGCAGGGACTGTCTTTTCACTGATATATGTAAGCTACCTGGGAGCCTTTTACAGCTGAAAATACAAACTCGTGGATAAGTGGTGTTGATGATAGGTGGTGATAAGGACTGATTTACATGTACGGTATTTAAATGAGGATTAGGCAATTTGATGGAGGTTCTTAAAGCCTGCCAGAGTTCCACAGTCTCTCAGATGCAAATTGTCTACTCCCAGGTAAGGATTAAGATAAGAAAGAAATTGTGCTGCAGAATTTCTAACACTCTTGATCATTAGCTTATCCGATCCCTTTCTACCGGTACTTACACAGAAAGCCGGCATGTGATTGGAAGCTCATAGGTCCAAATGATGGTTCCACTCTCTTGCTCTTGGGTTCCTGCTATAGCTCCAGTAGGTTTCTCAGTTGTTATTTTGTACCTGTTGAAAGAAGCAGCCCATCTTTAGGAGTTAGCAAGAATGGTGAGATTATAACCCTTACACAGATATAAGTAACATCAAATTGGGTGTGTTGTGTTCCCTCCTCTCTCCCCACCCCCACCCTACTTTTTAGTGCGTGAAGAGATAAAGCAGGCAAATCAAGAAAACATACGAAATACATACATGATTTCCTTGTTCCTGCGTGGTCCCCCAAATGGGATAAATGGGAGGCTGCCTGTGGCTGCATGGTAAAATGTCACCCCAATACTCCAAAGATCTACGGTCACCCCATAAGCCTTCTGTTGGGGCTTCTTCAGCACTGCTCGCTTATACATGTCTGGGTGCTTTAAGTGATAATGTAAAAGAAAAGGAAAAAGGAAAGACGGCTTGAGTATTAAGGCCATTCAAGCTTTTCAAACCCACAAATGAAAATAGGGAATACGTAAAATAAGTAATGCATGCTAAAATTAGATCTGCAATATTCAGTTGATCAGTTAGATTAGAACAGATGAATGACTGAACTAAAAAACCCTACCTCCCATTAAAACAAGCAGCAGTTTTTTAGAAAATCGGGTCCTCCCTTAAAGAGGGCACGTGTTGTGGTGAGACCTGGCAACCAAACCCTTGTGTTGTGGGTGGGTATGATTGGATAGCCACAACACCCAATTGGTAGTTCCCTCGATGCAGGGTTTTATCAGGCCAATGGGACGCAGGCTAAACAGATCGAGAGACCTATATATACCTATGCACATGACCCAGAGCTTTCTCTTTTGGTGTGTGCATCAGAACACCCGCCCACCTCTCCCTACTTTTAGGGCTTGTGCGCTTGACCTTGCTATGCCGTTGTGTATCGTCTGTCATTGGGACAGGGACACAGCAGGAATTTCCCCCACTTGGCTGATTGGCTGGTGCCATTTGGGTTTCGCCTGCCGCGTAGTAAAGCGTCACAACTTGTAAGGTTGCGGATAGGCTCTGGTTCAGGTGATAGGGATGGGGGAACGCTCTCACCATCCCTATGTGAAGGGTATTCCGTTAAAGGAACCCAGGGACTCAATGGTTTGGTCAACCCCTGAGAGGGGGTTGTGCCCGTGCCTGAGTCCAGGGGGATATCTGGGTGGTGGACATAGCATGTCCCCGACTTTCCACCATTCCAGGTGTTCACCCTAGGCTGACCTATGCTGGTGCCCTGGGTCAACACTACCTGCAAGGGTGCAGGGAGCTAGTCGAACCAGAGCCTATGCAACCACTCACTTGCTGTAATCAATAAAGTTGTGGCCTAAATTATGCCAAAAACTAAACCAAAATTTGAGTCTTTCTTGTCTGAATTTATTTAAGGGGGAGGTTTAAAGGTCTAAACACGCAAATATATTTTTAAATAATATTACGTCTAAAAGCAGGAGATGGAAAGCACCATCTTTTAAAAATATACTGTATTCTCCTTTCTATCCCAAAAAAGAGGAATGCCTATAAAATGGGAATAACCTAAAGTGAAGAATATGTGCTTCTTGCTTCAGAAATATCAATTTCATCCAGATATAGATTTATGCAAATTTAATCAATAGCTTGATTAACCTGGAGGCAGAATACAACCATCATGACCAGCAGCCATTGAAAGCTTTATTATCCATGAATTTGTCTGATCCCATTTTAAAGCCTCCACCACATCCTAGGGCAGCAAATTCTTTAGCTTATTAATCAGCCTATACTTTCTTTCATCTGTTCTGAATCACCTATTCTCCAGCTTCATTGGATTACTCTGCAGGTTACCCACACGTAACCACCCTAATAGCACCAAGCACAGTAACCCCCACTAAATGTTCCCTTCTTCTGGAAACAGAAGATTGCAATGTCCACTCTGGATCTCCCCCCCCCCAAATGATCTGTCAGTTGGAATCTTCAGCCTTCTTTTACTAATAAAAAGATTTCCAGCATTCCACTTTACTCACAAGATATTCTTCCGTCCCATAAACCGATTCAAACTTTTCGTCATCGTCTAGTTCTCGGGCAGCCCCAAAATCAGTCAGTTTGTAGATATTTTGGTTATCGTCTCCAACCAGCCTCATGATGTTTCCGGGTTTGATATCTCTGTGGACAACCCCATTCTGACGGAGATGGTTCATGCCAGCAACTAAAAAAGGAAGGAAGATGTGAACATTCTTCTATTAAAAGGCACTAACAGGAATCAGAATTTTCTGGTCTCTCTGGGCTTTCTCCCATGACAAAAGTAACGTGAAGATACACAATGGTCTGGTTCACACATAAAACTAAACCATGGCTTAGATCTATGGTTATAAGTTGTTTATTAACCAATGCATGTGGGGCATTGGAACTGGATTGGGACAGTTTGTGGTGGAGGGGGATTTATGTATTTGTCCCTATCAGGGTCCTGATTAGAACTGATCCTTCCAGACCATGGCAGATTTCACTTGTGAATAGTTTATCTAGGCACATATGTGAGGTGGGGGCAACTGCAATGAGGGCCATGCCAGAGGAAAAGGCTTAAAGCCCCCACCCTCCCATACTGTGATCCTGATCCTGCTTGGCTGCCCACATGCTGGCTACTTATGTTTTAAAAAGTAAACACACTATTATGTCGCATTTAGTATGGCACTGTATCGGAACACAGGAAGCATTATGTTCATAGCTGCCAAGTTATCCCTTTTTTAAAGGGATTTTCCCTTATGCTGAATAGGCTTCCTCGCGAGAAAAGGGAAAACTTGGCAGCTATGATTATGTTGAAGGCTGTGCAAAGTCATGTGGAGGATGTAAGATTCATCTTGGCCCACAGAGCAGTCACACTTACTTACCTACACAGTGCAACACTATGAGGAACTCTGATTCTGACAAGCCAAAGGCATTTTCTGGGTCTTCTAAGAGGCTCAGCAGGCTCCCACCTGAACAGTACTCCATTACCAACACCTTCTGTTTGCAGCTTTCCTGTGTTTGAATTTGAGGGCAAAAATGAAATCCCACCTTATAGGGGTTGAACCATATGCCTGATAGCATGCACCCAATTACAGAATGTGCTAGTGCTCCAGACATCTCATGCTGCTACAGTGGAAGCTAGCATAAATCCCCTGCAAGACTAAGGGCACTAATACATGTCATATGATTACACAACACAACTGATGAGTCTGGTTATCTGAAGAGGAAGATAAAGACCAAATGGGGAGGGGGCTTCTTAAGCCTTCCCTTTATGCTGTTTTTTCCCCCTGCTGAAAATCCACAAAGCTGCTTTTAACCTCATTTGTAAAAATATATGGGGGCTTTAATCTGTTTTCCTAAAAGGTAAAAGCAGTTGCGAGCAAAGGAGGTGTGTGCATTTTTTTTTAGCTATACACCACATGTAGTTTCTGGCTAATCAACTTTTCTATTCAGAAAAGAGCTAACTGAAGAGAGCAAAGTACAGTAATGGGGGCAAGTAAGCAACTCTCAGACACAGCCCAGTCCCTGCCCATTTGATACACTTCATCTCTGTGTATCTTGAGTCCCTTTCCAAATGATAGGATGGAAGTAGCGTGCAGAAGGAAGTGAAGATGAGACCATATAAGCACTTGATCTGAAATCAGAAAGACCAGTAAGGGTTAATTATCCCTGTGTATATATCTGGGTTTGAGCCCCATAGTCCTTTTGGGTCAGCATCTCAAAGCACATTCCCACCGTAGGATGAAAATGAGTCCTCTTGGTCATAGCAGTGTTCTCAAGTTAATTCCTACTGTTTGGGGGGAAATCTGCATATTATTTAACATGAGGGCAGTCTTGCCGGATGAGGCCAAAGGCCCATCTAGTCCAACATTTCTGTCCTCATTTGGCCAACCGGATGCCCATGGGAAGCCCACAAGCAGGATCTGTGTGCAACTGTGCTCATCCCATCCGTGATTCACTGTAGTTCACACAACTGTCACACATGCCGATAACAGGGGTTTAAAGGTAAAGGGTAAAGGGACCCCTGACCATTAGGTCCAGTTCCGGACCTAATTTAGCATGCAGCAATGTCTTGTTTTTTCTTCAATTAATTACAGGTGCAGGGGAATCACCGCAGCTCATGAGAATTCAGGGAAGATTTATTCCTTCTCTTCCTAGACATGATTAGGACAAAAATCCCATACACACACACACACACACACACAAGCTATGGGGGCATGTAAAGTTCCCATTAGTTTCTAACCCTGGTAGCTGTGCCAGAGGGTAGGATTTTTTCATCCTGATCATGGCTGGGGAGGGAAAGGATAAACTCTTCATATACTGATCTGTTAAAAATTGGGATGGGCTGCATCTGGAATGTACCGTAGCTTCCACACAACATGTCACTAACCCAGGCATAGACAACCTTGGCTCTCCAGATTTTTTGGAACTACAACTCCCATGATCCCTAGCTAACAGGGCCAGTGGTCAGGGGAGTTGTAGTTCCAAAACATCTGGAGAGCCAAGGTTGCCTATGCCTGCACTAGCCCTTAAATGTACACTAAAAACAGATTCGTGACAACGCAGACACTTGGCTGCCTCAATGCCCCTGGACTGGTAAGATTTTCCAGTCTACTAATAGCTCGTTGCGAATATAGACCGGATGGGTGACAAAAGCAGCTAGCACTCAAAACGACACCTTTGCCGGGGGCTTCCGGTCTAGCGCCAGCGCCGTCCGGTGGGGTTTGCTTCGAGCTCCGAGGCAGCCCGTCTTCGCGAGGGGGGGGGAAGCAGCGGGAGCGACACTGCACCCCATAGAACCCAGTGTCGAGCGTCACTGGGGCAAATGCTCAGCGGAGCCCCAACTCCGACTCCCCAGCTCGCCGGTAAGCTCTAATAAGAGCGCCGGTGCAGGAAGGGTTGAAGTCGTGGGGGCCATTTTGAGCACGATCGTTGCCCTTGCGGAGAGAAGCTCCGAACCGGAGGCGGAGAGCGCTAGATACTTTCTAAAGAAGGATTGAAAAGATCAGGAACCGTGAGTAAAAGGACTTAAAAATTTTAATGGATCTCAAATTCGGAACGGGGGTGTGATTTAAAAACGGAAGCCGATCTCCCCCCACTGATGAAAAGAAGAAGCAGTAAAAGGAGTATTACCCGATGCCAGGGAAAGGAAGTTTGTAGCTTAAACAATTCCAAGGATCGAAAAAAAGAGGATTCTCCCCCCAGAGGCAGGGCAAAGGGGGAGAGCTGTATATATAAAGGTTGGAAACCCCTGCAAACAGTGGAAATTTAAGAGAGAAGCCCCTCCCCCCTCCCGAAAGCGGCAACCCGGACAGAACAGCAAGCGGATGGGGAGGAGATAAAAGAAATATTGGAATGGATTTTTAGAGACTTTTAAGCGAATAAAAGGCTGAACTGAGGGAAAGTAGAGATTGGACTGTTTAAATCGGATTTGTTGTAGCCAGATTGAAATAAAAAGCAAGGTAATAATAGTTGGAATGGACTCAATGCATCCAGTTGGCTGAAATCGGAATAGTTATTATTGGTGACCACTTCCTGTTATTCAAGTTCTGCTCTGGCCTTGAAGAGCTGGAAAAAATGTCAACAATGGACTATGCACCTGGTTTCCAGAGAAAAGTCATGGGACTCTTGTGGGAAATAAAAATCAGAATGGATAAGATTCAACAGCAAATGGAAAAAATAAATCAGGATGTACAGAAACAGGACATAAGTGAATTAACAGTGAAAGAAGATGATAGGACATATGAATCGAACCATAATTCAATCAAAGAAGACGAGGATGATTTGGATATACAAGAGGAGAAAGACCAAATTCAGATCTGGAATACCCCCCCTTTGGAGGGGGTGGAACAAGTGCTGTTTGAGGGGCAGGAAACCCACAAGAAAAACAATGTGCAAACAAGATGGGAATACTGGGGGGAGGACAGAGACATTGGGGTTGTAAAACATGTCAAGAAAGGGGAGGGTTGAAGGAGGATGGAATATATACTGTTTACTAGGATGGATAAAAAGGGATTGAAAACTGGATTGCTGATTTTGGAACTTGTTGGAATGGAAGGGAATAGCCGTGATCAGGGGAGGGGGAGGGAAAATTGAGAATAATTGATAAATTAAAGATTGGGAAGGTAAAAGAAAAAAGAGATTCAAAATATAAGGAGGTCCTTGGAAGAAAATTATGGTAAGGGAGGGAACAAGATTGTATGTTTGGTAGAATTAGGATGTAATAGTAATTGGGAGTATTAGAAAAATGGTTTTGGCAAGACGATTTGGGATGGTTGGGTGCTTTCCCTCTCTTGTCGGTCGTCCCCAGGCTGGGGGCCCCTGGTGGCAGGGGGGGCCTCTGGGGTGGGGGGGACGGGGAGGGGGGAGGGATCCAACTGGAAAAAGATCCACTTCCCTTCCTCTTTCCGTCCTCTGGGATTCCTCGTGGCAGGAGGGGTTCTGGCGGACGGGGGAGGAGGGGGGTGAGAAATGGGAATAAAAGAGAATTATTAAAGAATATGGATAGCAGATTAATATAAGATTGGAAAGATTAAAAATAGAATGAGGAATATGATAAGAAAACTGTTAAATATGATTCAAAAATGAAAATCAGATAGAGGGGGGATCGGGGAAGCCCACATAAAAACAATGTTTATGAAAAATGATTAGCTAATAATAATCTCTTTCTTTTTTCTTCCTATTTTTTTTTCTTTTTTCTTTTTTGGCTCCTCTTTTTTGAGTGCGTACTAAGATTGGATAGATGGTTGGATGGATACCCACTTGCGTCTCTCCTGCAAACCTGGAGCCTCTTGGTGGCAGGGGGGGCTCTGGGGGTGGGAGGGAGGAGTGGGGAGAAATTCAATCATAAAATGAACCACTGTCGATTGCCCATCTTTCGGGGGATCCTCTTGTGGGAGGAGAGGGCTCTTGGAGGGTGGACAGAAGTAGGTGGAAAATATGTTATGTTTGCTTATGTATGTTCTTTTTATTATGCAAAAAATTAATAAAATATTATTTTTTTAAAAAAACGACACCTTTGCCTTTCATTCCTAAGAACAACATATGCTGAGACTGGTCCTCAGGAGAGATTACAAAAGATAGAATGGCACAGTAAACTTGGAAACCAGGGACACCACAATCCAATGTCTTACATGCAAGCCAGCAGGCAGAGGAACTGCCTCTTATCCTTGTTTGCATTTTCTACTTCCTTCATGGCTATGAACACTCATTCCTCTATTCCCTTATGAGGGGAATTCCCCGCCCCCATTCATCAGTGTGCTTAAAGCTCAAGTGTGCTTAGGCAAAAATAATTTTTAAAAAAACTATGCAGTACAGCTCTCCTGAGACTATACCACTTCAGAATGCAGGTAGGAAAAATTGTATGATTGAAGTCTGTGTGTTCCTAAGTGTTAAATTAAAAAACCGCCCTGCCTGTAGCACTCTAGAGTCTTACTGTCTTACTAGCTCTCTACAAGCTGAGAGGACCCTATTATTATTATTATTTAGGAAAAGCTTCAATCAGACAAATTTTTTGTTCAGAGGTAGCCAATGTGGCATTTAAGGTTGATGTGAGTTATGGTCTAAAACACCTGACAGGTATTACATTGGCTACGCTTGCCTAAGTTGCTTTTCTCTTTGTCTGGAAACACTTTCAAACCTCAGGATTTTGAGAGGTTAATAACATTCTGTGGTACACAGATATGGAAAGAAATTCCCAGAAAGATGTAGGCATTGGCATGTTGTAAAATAGGAACATAGGAAGCCGCCTTATATCAAGTCAGACCATGAGTCCATCCGTCTCAATACTGTCTACTCTGACTGGCAGCACCACTCCAGGATTCCTGGATTCCCAGCCCTACCTCAAGATGCCAGGAAATTAGCCAAGAACCTTCCTGCATGCATGGAATTTCCCTTTTGTTTAAATAGCTGCTGAACACAGATGCTCTACCACAGAACTATGGCCGTATTCTTTCATTGAAAATGGATGTTGACAAGGAGCTCTGGCACAAATTAAGGCAGCAGTAGGGATTCTTTGATGGGCTAGCAGGTCAGCAAGTGCCTAAATCAAGGGTACCCAAGTAGTGTCCTCCAGACAAAGTTGGACTCCTAACTCCCATCAAGCTGGACTTACAGGTCATGTGGGCTGGAGCAGGTTGGAGCTGCAGTCCAAGTGCATATGGAGGGCACCACACTGCCTACCTCTGATCTGAATGCTGTGCCGAAGAAGGCAATGTTGTCCAACATGCTGGTGTGCCATTGCCAAAAATAACAAATAACTCCACGTGCAGATTTAGTATAAACAAGTGACCAGATAAACAGAAGTGCTGTTCAGGCAAGGCTAAAGTAACAGTACGCTATGTATGGAGGGGAGAACATATACACCAGGCATCCCCAAACTTCGGCCCTCCAGATGTTTTGGACTACAATTCCCATCATCCCTGACCACTGGTCCTGTTAGCTAAGGATCATAGGAGTTGTAGGCCAAAACATCTGCAGGGCCGCAGTTTGGGGGTGCCTGATATACACAGTGTTCAGTTAAGATACGTTTTAGTGGGGTGTTACACAATGCCACCGTTATCACACCACCCATAACACATATATCAGCCTTTGTTTGAGAGTGAAAACCACAACTTACAATCTCTTCCACGGCAAAAAGCTTGACAATGTTCTGGTGGTTTAACTTCCTCAGCACTTCAAACTCCCTTATCTGCACCTCCTGAGGTCTCATGTAACTGGCATTGTTGAAGACTTTCACAGCAACCAGTTCTCCTGATTTCTGGGGGGGCGGAGGCGGGGAGGAAACAAAGGGGAGGGTTTCAGGAACCTTTATTCATTCTACCGTATATGACCCTGCAGCATGTAAACATGAAAGAGGAGAGAGGCACATCTCCAAAACATGCAGCAGACAAGTCACCATATTTAGTTTACTTATTCCCATGAGTTCCAGCTATTTCATTTGCTCTGTAGAATATTCTCTGTAGAATATTCTGAAGTGATTAACAATTTAAAAAACGCAGATTCAAATACAATACAGATACAGATTCCATTTATATCGTTTGTTCCTCCATATAGCACCCAAGGTGCTCAGAAATAATAAAAATGCAATAAAAGACCTAGAAGAAGATAAAAAGCAAAAGAGCAGATAAAGCTTGTCATCCAAAGGAAAAGGAACAAGGAGGAGGGGGATAAATAGTGAGCAGGTGAAAATAACAATTATGTTATGTTCCAGCTCTAAGACTCGTTTTACCGTTATGCCTCAGTTTTATGTTGTGCAATTACTTTGTGAAGCGTAAAACAAGTAATAAAATTAATTGAACACCACACTCACAGGGCATCCTAGTTATATATAAATATATATATAGCCTCCTCACCTTGTTACGGGCCTTGTACACACTGGCTGTGGCACCTTGACCCAGCACATCATCCGTTTTCCACAGGTAGTTCAGCGTGCTTTGCATGGCCAGAAAGGCAGTGGTTTGCTTACGCGCTGCAAGGTAGATGGAAGCAGGCAGCAAATGTCACCAGCAGACAGGAAACAAGCTGGTCAGGTTTTCCATCAACTGAGCAATTTCTCCTCTCACTTATGCAAAATGATGTTGGGAAATCCAAGTCCCGTTTCCAGGAGAGACTCTGAATGCAAGGAAGTCTGAGGTGGGATAGGAAACCACCTGGAGCAGTAAGCAAAAATGGTCAGGGCACAGGATTAAAATACCATTCAAAATCCTTCCAGCGAGGTAGAGCCACCCTAACCCTAATGTTAGTTCAGAAAGCAAAAGGATTGCAAAACAGCAGGTGAAAGAGGAAATGCTCGGCTTCTTGCATAAAGAATAATGAAATTCCATGTTGCAGCAACAGTTGGCTATGATTAAGATTTTATCTCACTAGTTCCTCATCAAAGACAGTAGTATCTCTTGTGGCCATTTTCTACTTTTTATTTTAAATAGCTAAGCACCTTAAGCTAACCCTTAAGATACAGGGCTGAATGCTTATTAGAATAATCTCATTTGGAAATCTAGTATACATTTGCATCCAGATCTGCATTGCGGCTAGAAACAAAGCATGAACTGTTGTAAGGTGATGCCTAGAGAACATCAGTCTGGTGATAATGCAAATCTGGAGCCAAAAGTATACTTGGCACCTCCTTTTCTATATCAGCACCACTTTCAGCCATTCTACGGTACTACAGCATTTAGTAGAATTCCTGAATGATCCGAGGCTTTCATGTATTTTTATATATTTATATCGAAATCTAATAAATTTAGGCACCAGGCACCAGTTCCTCTTCAACCAGGCCTTTGGCTGATTGCCATTCTACAGCCTTTTAAACGTGTCTGTGGAAAGGGGGGTTATCGTATTGCTGTTTTGTTTTTAATTACTTACTTGTTTTTATCCCACATTTTATTCTGTGAACCACCCAGGGAGATCTTATGATGAAGGGTGAGACATAAATCAAATTTAAATAAATAAATAAATATTAGTTCTTTTGGGCAAGAGCCTTAGCTTAGTTTTATAGCATCTCCAGGTAGGACAAGGAAAGACTTTTGCCTATATCCCTAAAGAGTCACTGTCAATGTATGCAAAACAGTGCTAAATGAACCAGCTGCCTACCTCAGTACTGTACAGTGGTGCCTCGCTTAACAAACGCCCCGTAAGACAAAATTTTCACTTAAAGAAAGGATTTTTCTAGCGGAGGTTGCCTCGCTAGACAAATTGGTTTTACAAAAAATTCGTCTAGTGAATCGCGGTTTCCCATAGGGATGCATTGAAATTCAATTAATGCGTTCCTATGGGCAATTTTTTAAAAAAAAAAAATTCAATGCATTCCTATGGGATTCGCTAGACAAATTTTTCGTTATAAGAATAGACCCGTGGAACGAATTAAATTCGTCTAGTGAGGCACCAGTGTACAGTGGTACCTCGGGTTACAAACGCTTCAGGTTACAAACTCCGCTAACCCAGAAATACCAGTAGTACCTCAAGTTAAGAACTTTGCTTCAGGATGAGAACAGAAATCGTGCTCCAGCGGCGCGGCAGCGGCGGCAGGAGGCCCCATTAGCTAAAGTGGTACCTCAGGTTAAGAACAGTTTCAGGTTAAGAACGGACCTCCGGAACGAATTAAGTTCTTAACCAGAGGTACCACTGTATAAGGCAGTTCCCCATATTCTCTATACTGCTATGTTCTGCCTACACACACACACTCAGCTGTCAGAATTGCTGGCGCTGACCTATTATGTTCGGTTGTGTATTTTTAGCAAAAGTGCAGCCACATCAGGATTTGGTCCCATGTTAGGAGGAGCTCAAGGAATGTGATCTCTGAACAATTGCCAGGCCTAAGAGATATTGCATATAATGCATGAAGTAACCTTGGAAAGCCCCATCCTTCATGTCCATCAGTATGTGGCACACTCCTGTACATGCTCAAGGGTAATTAATTTAAAAATTCAATCCAAAACTATGTTCATCCATTTTATATCAATTGCACACAATTTCTTGTCCAGCATGAAACAAAGGCAGATCTCAACAGTGTTCTCTCCGCCATTGGTGACCCCTGGCCATATCAATTCCACCTTAGCCTAGTAAGCTATAGGAATGCTGGCTGCAAATAAAATGTCAACCAATGTGAAGAACTCACAACCTTGGCAGCCACCTTCACACCACATGAATGGGCCAAAACATACACACCTCTTAACAAAAGTTCTAGTATCCCTGCTATTCTAGTAAGGCACAATGTTTTAGTGTTGATTGTAGCATATCCTCTGTGGAGTCATTCCCAAAACATACAGCATACACAGGGGGAGAGGAAAGTTCCCTGAACATTGACCAATTTCCTTTTTTAAAAAAATCCCCTAATTTCTGTACTGTACTATGGCAAGTAGAAACTGAATCCACCAGGCTTTCTGATATATTGGCTGTTTTATTCCCCTGAGCACAGAAGGAAACAGCAGATACCACTGTTTCAAAAGGGCCGTTTTGCTAGCTATGGTAAGAACACCGTTTAGCACTCCTTATGAAGGCATGACAAGAAGACATGTTTATATTAGCATGTAATGTACCTCAAATAGATGCGGTCATGTTAAAAGTGCATTAGCACCTTTGATTAAATGGAAGCACCCAGACTCCACTCTTGAGAGGACATCACAGTCTTAAAAGATATTGAGGCTGTGGCGTTAATGCTGTGATGCTAATATCCATTATATAGGTGTTCAGGGCATCGATTTAGTAAATAAAATAAATAGGGTGTCAAAATTAAATGAACAGTTGCTGCATCCCCTGTGAAAAAGTCTCAGAAGTGCCTCTGGGGCTCATTAAAGAAATACAGCAAATGTTTCCTTATAAAGCATGCTTCCACGAAAATATACACTCCACCTTTGCATCTCTCTAGCCCTTATACGCGTTCCTTGCATGCCTTGCAGAAAGTTAAAAAAAAAACAAAAACATGTCAAGGCAATTCAAACACGGCATTGCAGGCAGGAACAAACACACCAAAAATAGGATAGGAATTGCACCCTACAGGAAGCAAGTGTACAGGCACCGTTCATCTCCAACAACTGCCAATTAAGCCGGACGCAAGGAAGTAATCAATCAAGCAGCTCGGTTGCCGATCTTCACAGGTATATGCGAGCAAAGGATCCTACCTGAAATCGGACAGTCGGTCCTCTCTAGAGATCACACAGCTCAACTCCCCTCCGAGGGACTGGCAGGCTTGGTGACTTGTTCAGCGAGACCCCGTGCAAGCTCCGCGCAGGCGACCCAGTCAGTTTGCGGCTCCTCTGGTTGCCCCAGAGCGACTTCCTGCTTTCCTTTTCTCTTAAAGGTACACACACCAGTCTTCTCGGCCCTCCCCGTAGCAGCTGGCGGGAGGAATCAGGCGCCGGCTGTGCCGAATCCTCCTTCACTTTCCTCACCTCTGCGCCGCCAGTCAGTGCCGGATTTACGTATAAGCTAAACAAGCTATAGTTTAGGGCCCCACTCTCTTGGGGGCCGCCAAAAAAATTAAAGAAAAAAACACCATGGTGTACATCTCCAAAATATAAGAAAAAAAACCACAAATAAAATCTACATACAGCAACAGTGTTTTGTGTTGTGTAGGCTCCTATGGTGTAAGTAATGGGCCGCGCCTACGGTACTAGCTGGCTCCCTAAAATATCACTGGTTTGCTATTATTATTTCATGTTATAGCAAGTTTCTAGAGATTAGATTATGAGTCTTTGAAAATTCTGTTTCTAGAGGAACTTTTAGTTACAGGTAGGGAGCTGTGTTGCTCTGACGTAGTTGAAACAAAAATTAAAAAATCCTTCCAGTAGCACCTTAGAGACCAACTTTGTCAGTCATTGGTATGAGCTTTTGTGTGCATGCACACTTCTTCAGATACTGTATCTCATACCAATAACAAACTTAGTTGGTCTCTAAGGTGCTACTGGAAGGATATATTTTTTTTAGAGGAACTTTGTTATTGCCAAATGTCAATGTGTTTGCATTATTAAGTTTGTTATTAATAAAAAATCATTTTAAGCTAGAGCTTAATAATTATTTCACTATTCATATACAGTATTTCTAAATTGTATTTCACTTTTAATATACTTCTTCTTAATAGATTTCCGTTCAACAATTACTTTGATAAAACACATATTTTGTTATGTGCAAATGGCTTTAGATACCTACTAGGTCCATAAATTACCATATATTCAACACAAAAAACAGCGACAATTTGTTGTTGACAAAGGACAGCTGGACATACAAAGGGCCCCATTACCTTCAGTAGCTTAGGGCAGGCATCCCCACACTGTGGCCCTCCAGATGTTTTGGCCTACAACTCCCATGATCCCTAGCTAACAGGGGAAGATGGGAATTGTAGTCCAAAACATCTGGAGGGCTGAAGTTTGGGGATGCCTGGCTTAGGGCCTCATCAAACCTAAATCTGGCCCTGCCTGTTAACAAACCTTTTGAAGCAGACTTACTTTTGAAGCAGACTTACTTTTGAAGCGTGTCCCTTTCTGCTTGAACATGTGGAACCCACTCGCCAACAATTAAGTGGCAGTGTTATTAATTCTGGAAATTAAAAGTAAAAATAGCTAGCAGAGCCCTTTCTCTTCACTCCTTTTTTCTTTCTGCCAAGCTTCACTTTGCCTCAGGGGTCACCTGTCAAGGGCCACTCAGTTGGAGGCGGGGCTGAATCAAGGAGTGGGCGGGGCCTTCCTCAATTTCCCGGTCGCTTCTTACACCTCCTCTTTTCTCTGCAGGCTGCCAGAGGGGAAACAGGTTGCTCCTGCTAGAGGTCAGCGCTGCCAGCTGGCCAGTGGCTTTTGAAATTTGCTCCGAGGTTGCTGGTTGCCCACCTGCAGAGCCGGCCCTACCATTAGACAGAGTGGGGTTGGCACCTCAGGTGGCAGATGCTGATGAGGGTTGCGGGCAAAGAGGAGCAGGGAAGGGATGGAAAGCAGATGTGTGTGTGTGTGCATCTTCTAAGAAGCTTGCTCCCCTTAGCATTGGTGAAGGATGTTGTCTTAACACTGTACACATCACTTGGGAAGACAGGCGAACTAATGCCAGTGTACTGGAAAAAGATCACCAGTGTCAAAGTGATTCTTCAACATCAACTTAATTGGACGGTCATGTCATTCAGATGCCCGATTATCATCTTCCAAAGCCACTATAGTACTCTATTCCAAACTTGAAAATGGAAAGCATAGGTAAGTTAAAAACTTTGAAGCCAGGGAGGAAGAAAAGGGGAAGCCGATATGGAGAAGAAGAGGTGAATATTTATATTGAAATGAAGATGTAGAAGTTAGATTGATAAATATGGCAGAATATAGGATAAGTTTTATTTGAAGGTTCTTGATTGTTTATTTGTGTATTACTTTTGTTGTTGTGTATTTTTTGTTGGTATTTTAGTTGAATGTTTTGTTTTATATCTATTTTAAATTCAATAAAGATTAATTAATTAATAATAATAATAATAAAAGAAAAAGGAAAGCATAAAGCTGGTGTTCGACAAAAGACTCTCTCAAGGCAAATCTTTAAAAAAGTAGTATAAACACCGAAAACTGGGAAACACTGGCCTGCGAGCGCTGCAATTGGAGAACAGCCTTTACCAATGGTGTCATGGGCTTTGAAGACATTCGAACTCAGGACAAAAGGGAGAAACGTGCTAAGAGGAAAGCATGTTTGGCAAACCCTCGCCATGATTAACTGCTGCCCAAAAACCAATGTCCCCACTGTGGAAGGACGTGTGGATCCAGAAATGGCCTCCACAGTCACTTATGCACACACTGTTAAGACCATATTCATGGAAGACAATCTTACTCAGCTCCGAGTGATCGCCAAAGAAGTTGAAATGAGGTTTATCTGTGCAGTGCATGAAGGGAGGGGGGCACCTTGTCCTTTGCCTCAGGTAGCAAAACACCTTGTGCCGGTCCTGGCCACATATATCCTTACACCTTTTTGGCTATCTTGGCAATACTATCCACACATGATACCTGACCTTAACACATTTAATTTCACCACCCACCCACATTTATATCCCATCTTCCTGTACGTGGTTCTCCCCCACCCAGTTTTAGCCTCATGAGGTAAACTAACCTGAAGGAAAATGACTGGTCTGTCACCCAATGAGCTTCATGGCTGAGTGGGATTTGAACTCTGATCTCTCAGGTGCTAGTTTGACACTCTAACCATGGTGGCTTTTGTGATTCAGACTGCAACCAGAAAGCAGGAAACAATCCAAATGCAGATAAAATAGTTTAAGGAAGTGAACCAGCCACAACCTACAGGTGGCTCTCACACACGGTCATGAAATAAAGCACATAGGGAATATTGTTTTAAAACACCCATTTTACAGATATTGAGCCTGAGGGGTATAAAGGTAAAGGGACCCCTGACCATTAGGTCCAGTCGTGACCGACTCTGGGGTTGCGCGCTCATCTCGCATTATTGGCCGAGGGAGCCGGCGTATAGCTTCCAGGTCATGTGGCCAGCATGACAAAGTTGCTTCTGGCGAACCAGAACAGCACATGGAAACGCCGTTTACCTTCCCGCTGTAGCGGTTCCTATTTATCTACTTGCATTTTGATGTGCTTTCGAACTGCTAGGTTGGCAGGAGCTGGGACCGAGCAACGGGAGCTCACCCCGTCACAGGGATTCGAACCGCTGACCTTCTGATCAGCAAGCCCTAGGCTCTGTGGTCAAACCCACAGCGCCACCTGGGTCCCCTAAGGTATACCAGAGGAGTATACCAGAGATGTATTTATACCAGCTCATTTGCCTATACTGGTGTGGTGAGACGGTCTGCTTCTCCTATCAAAATGAGTGTGTGGTGGATAGGAGCAAAAGCCACACAGCCCTCTTGGCTCACCTTGCTGCTATCTACAGCTTTAAGCAATTTCCAACCAACCCAGCTCACTTCTAGTATTGGAGCTGGGCTGAAGGGAAATCACATAAAGCAACCAAATTGAGCAGTGGAATGTGAGTGTGATATATATTTCACCTTCCCTCCCTGTGTGCTCATTTTGATATAAGAAGCAGAACCCTCGCCCCACCCTGCTTTTTAGGTGACAAGCAGCCTTGTACCTGGTTGGCATTGCTCAGGAATTCTAAGAAACCCCCCAAAAAACCCAGCACAGATTTGAAATCAGTGGTTAAAATCAGTGCAGTTTTGACAGATTCAGTCCCCAATATTGATTCAAAATGACAACCAGATGTATCCAAACACCGATGAAAACCTGCTCCTTGATCTCAGGAGCCAACATGCAAAATTTAGTTATGATATCTTAGGAAATGTCCAAATGCATAACGAACAAATAACTTTCCAAAAGATACTGTAGATTTAAGATTTGCTGGCTGTAGGAATGGGGAAATGTCATTCTTAATCCATATGTGCCCACTCAGCCATTTCAATCTGCGTAGCTGGGATTCTTATGGGTGTCACATAATACTTGGTTTCCTGCTGTAAGAAATCAATATTTAAATATGGCGCCACATACACTTTGGAACTCACTGCCTATTGACATCAGGCAAGCACCTTTGTTGTACCTTTCCACCACCATTTTTCTTTAACCAAGTTTATCCAGATACATAGCAGTTGATGTGTTTTAATCTCTTTTTAGTCGACTGTTAACTACCTTTTAAATTACTTTAAATTTAATTACCTTTTACGTAAATTTTTTGCTATTTTTATTGAGAATTTTAATATTTCTTGTAATCAAAGAATTTATTACATTCAAGGTATATAAATTTTGTTAAATAACAAAAGAAAAATATGTGGAAGAGCAACGTTCTGCATCCTTAGCTAAATTTTCAGATTGCTGGATGCCAAACGTGGTTAACAGCAAAAATGTCTGGGTGGTATCTGGGGAATGTCTGGAACTCTCCTGTTTGGCTGCTTTAATACCTTGGTATTTGCTTCATTTGCCTTGGAATGTTCAATACTATATTTACAAAAAACAACAACAATTTCCTTCAGTACTCAATTTACTAGGGCAACACATAATATGAGGAACTGACTTGCAGCTGATGACCTCTATTTGCTTAGGGAATTAAGCATTGGCTTCACTGAACCAAACAAGCAAACAATCTTTGAATCAGGCTCTCATAGGGATGTCTCCAGACCTTTGCAAGCTCTGGCAGAGGTCACTATTAAAGCCAAGGTTACTTTGCCTCAAGCCTCTTTCTGTTTTCCAATCAATAGCATTTATTTCTGAATTCCATGTGCCTATGAGCTCCCTTCCTTTTAATTGCAGCACTTAACTAGAAGATCTGAGATCAGACATGTTATCAGAATACTAGCATGGGGTGTCCCCCAGCGCTGCCTGGGAATTTGTAGAAACAATAAAATATTGTGATTCTTAAATGGATTGTGTAATTTGTGAGTTTGAACCCATCACACACAAAATTGAGTGAAGTCACACCAAAGTCATGTTTGGGTCTGCCATCTTTATTCAAAATGGTGCATGGTGTCTAAACGTCAACAGAGACTTCTGCCTCTATTTCGGGAACCCTTCTGCCAAGTTTGGTGAATATGTCTTGAGAGGTGGCTGAACCTGAGCTTCCGGGTTCAGCGCCAGCGTCGATCGGCGGGGCTTCGTCTCGTCTCCGAGACGGCCCGTCTCTGCTAGGAGTGGGGAGGGCAGCGAGAGCGACGCTGCGCCCCTTAGAACCTCGGGAAGGGCGTCCCGAGGGCAATTTGCTCGGCACAGACCCAATCCGGACTCCCCAACTCTTCGGCTAGCTCTAATAAGAGCTCCGGAGCGAGGAGGGTAGAAGTCGCGGGGGCCATTTTGAGCGGCAACGTTATTCTAGCAGGGAGAAGCTTCAAGCCGAAGGCGGAGAGCGCTGGATTCTTCCGAAAATAAAACGATTGGAAAAGACTGTAAGTAATCTCATGATTTGGATTATTATAAAACAATTTGGATCTGGGAGAGAGGGGAGAAAAGAGGAAGCCACCCCCCCCCCACGGCAACAAAAGAGACAGTAAATAGAAACCCGAAGCCATAAACAGAAGATTTACAATTCAAAGGATCCCTCAAAGGCATCAAAGAGAATCTCCCCTTTGATGCAGGGTGAAAAGGGGAGAGAGACTGCGGTTTATGACTGCCCTGCAATAAGAGGTACAGCCTAAGAAAAAACCTTTCCACTCGGGAGCCGGCAGCCCAGACAACCCAGTGAGTTGTCAGGATTTATAAGTCAAATTTTACTTCACTTTGTATTTCTGGACTTTGTGGAATTTCTTTTTTGGCTTAAGTGTTTGTGAAATGTGAGTTCGAACTTTATTGTCAATAAGACTTGAAGAATGCAGCCAGCTTGTTAAAATGGAGTCGAAAAATAAACTGTGATCATATTCCACCCCACGTGACAAGTTTTGACCTTGGCAGGACTGAAATATGTCAACAAAAAAGTGTTCCCCTGAGTTCCAGCGGTCTGTTTTGACCTTAATGTGGGAAACAAGAATAGAGTTATGTCAAGAGGAGACACGACGGCAAGAGTTACAGGAAAAATTCCAGGAGGTGATGGCGGAATATGATTTTTTAGGAGATGAAGCTTTTGACACTGAAAAAGATGAATGTGAGAATGACAATGATGGGGAAGGAAAAGAAGAAGATGAGGATTGTGATGATTCAACACAAAATGAAGCACACCACGAAAAAAATGATGACTCTACTCTACAAAAAGTTGGATGGAGTGCCCTGCTTTTGAGGGGGGCACGATTGGTATCATTGGAACTCCAGAACGCCCACAGGGAAGAAGGAAAAAATATGCAGAGAAGAGAAGAAATTCAGGGGTCCTGTATGGTGGCCTGGATGACAAAAGACTGTAAACAGGGGGTGGGGTGAAGGGAAAGTGATGTTGTGATTAAGGATGGATTAACAGGTTTATAACTGGTCTGCTGATTTTGGAATTTGCTGGATTGGGGGGGGAAGCCGGCAATCGGGGATGTAAGGTTAAATTGAGAATAGTTATAGTTTTAAAAGTGAATGGATTTTGGAAAATGTGAAAATATGGAGGCTTATAGAGGGAGAAAAAACAAAAAATTAGGCACGGGAAGAGAAAATGGGAGTTTGATTTCTCAGTGATTTGAATATTAGATGAAAATGTTAACAATTGATTTATAAGTTGTATAAGATGCAAAGGTGTATTTTTATAAAGTAAGAAACTGTTGCAGATGATAAAAAAGGGATGAAAACCGGGGAAGGGGGGGGAGGGGAAGCCCACAAAATATGGTTTTACAACTATGAATGCAAGAAAAAATTTTTGTTTTGTATTGTTTTTTCTTTTTTCTTTTTTCGCCCTTTCTTTTTTCCCCCCTTTTTTCCTATTTCTATTTTTCTCTTTTTTTTTTTTTGGTATGACAATAGATGGTTGGATGGATGTCCTCCTGCGTACTGCCCTGGTTTGCTGGAGCTCCCTGGTGGCAGGGGGGGGCTTTGGGGTCAGGGGAGGGGGGGGAGGACAGAAACCCAAGCATAAAATGGACCATCTCTGACTGTTCACATACATGGGATACTTCTGTGGCAGGGGAGGACCCATGTGGGTGGGTAGGAAGGAGGTGGAAAAGGGGTTTAAGTATGTACCTTTTTTTTGCTTTTTTGTATTTTGTAAAATTAATAAAAAGTATGTTCAAAAAAAAAAAAAAGAGAGGTGGCTGAACCTATAGAGAAGTGACAGACAGACAGACAGACAAACAAACAAACCACTTTGCAAAACATACAGTAGATACAGTGATTTAATTGACAGACAGTTAAGATTGCAATAGGGCGGAATAAATACACACATGATTTGTTTTAGAAGATTAATAAATAATTTTGTTTTAGAACACACCACAAGGTGGCAGCTTACCTTCAAAAATCAAGGTTGTGGCAGGGATAGTCCTAGCTCACAAAAGTCTGAGAAAGTGACCGGGATAAAAAAAGAGGCATCTGGGTGGGGCCCTTCACATACAATGAGATATTTGGGTAAAATCATGACTAGGAACAATACCACAAATCAGCAATGTGGATCAGCTACTCTTACACGGTAAAAAGGTGGCCAAATAAGATAGATCTCCTTCCTTCTTTAGCATTGCACCAAGAGATACAGTGCATGATATACCAGAAGTATGCCAAAGCTTGGGCATAGCCAATGTCAGCCTTAAGCCTTATGAACAGATAGAAAGTTGAACACTTCAGGAGCATGCGCTGAAATTTTATTCAGACATTTTACCATCAATTAAGAAATATGCACTATTGTAGGGATCAAACTGAACCCTGCCACTGCTTCAAAACATAGCCTTGAATTTTAAATGATATGTTATTCACATGTGCCCATTCAGGGCTCAGCATCAACATCCATTTTCAGTGAAGGGCCAGGGTCATAGCTCAGCAGTAGAGCATTTGCTCTGCATGCAAAAGGTCCCTGGTTTAACCCCCACCCCACCCCAAATCAAAAACCACCTGGAGGTGGCACAATGGGCCAGTGTGTCTGGCTGTTAACCAGAATGCTGGTGGTTCGAGCCCATCTTGGGACAGTTGGGGGCAGGATTCCTGCATTGCAGGGCGTTGGGCTAGATGACCCTACAGGAGGGATTGGGAAAATTTCCACCAGAAGCCCTGCACAGCTGCTGCCAGTCAATCCAGGAAATACTGAGGTAGATGAGCCAATAATCTGACTTGATATGAGACAGAGAATGACTTTTGGAGTGTGCTAATCAATGAAGATTTCCCCTAACATTGGTGGCTATAGCAAACTTCCACATAGTTATGGTTATGGTCGAGGCTTCCAGTGTCTTTTTTTTCAAATATTTTTATTCAATTTTTCCAATTAACAACAAAAGAAAACAAAAATCAATCTTTTATACAATACATCTTATGTTTCCCTCTTTCATCTTGCTCTGCCGAGCTGTGACTTCCCTCCCTCCCTTCATGTGGATTTCTTACTAACTCCTTTTTTTGCAGTTCCTTATTGTCTTTTTTCAGTCAATTCATAGGATTTATTTCAATCCTGCAAGTGTTTTTAAACTTCTACAGTTTTTCTCCATATAGTCCACATATTTACTCCAGTCTTTTTGGAACCTTGTCTCTCCTTGGTCTCGGATTTTGCAAGATAATCTAGCTAATTCAGCATAGTCTGTCATTTTCATCTGCCACTCGAGGCTTCCAGTGTCAAGGCTCAAACTTCTCTTTTTAGAATTGTGCACAGCCAATCCTCCTAATCTGCTCAGTACTGCTTTCTCCCACAATATCTTGATTGCTTCCACACCATCACTACAAATATAGGACAGGAGGCAGAACCTGAGCATTACAAGCAGGAGAAAACAGGCAATGGGTTTTAGAAAACAAATCTTACACCATGTCATCAAAGAGGTCATTAGAAGGACATTTTTGGAAGTCTATTGAGTTGAAGAATATGTAGATCTGAGACATAATACCGGCAATGACGAGGTCTCCTGGCTGATAGTACTTGTGAAGAATAGGAAGGGGATTTCTGACGCTGCATTTAATATTAGGAACCTTGCATGTCACCTGAGGCAAAAGCACTGATAGCCATAGTAGAGATCCAACTATCTTGCATGAAATAATTCTTCTTGTACATAAATTCTCCCATCCCCACATTATCCTTCGCTGAGTCCTGTACTGCAGCCTGCACAGCCTGACTTAAGTAGACACTAGGGGCTGATCTGTGGAATGGCAATGATCCCAATACACCATACACACATCACAGAAGGGGTGGTCTACAACAGAATCCTGTCTGGCAGGCAACCTGTTGATCGGTTTACCTGGCTGTTAATGGGTTTACCTGGTGAGCCATTATTTTGTGATGATAAATACTTAATTCCTGAGTCCAGGTCACAGGCTCACACTATTCATATATCAAATGTGCCCTTAAGGCAGGATTTGTGAGCAAAGAGACAATGGGGAGGTTTTCCCCATTTCCTCCCTCCTTGCAGAGAAACATTTGAGGTCAATTTGGGAGAGACAAAATGGTTTCAGGACTTTTTTTTCTGTACTGTTTCAGACATGTGGTTTATATATTTATGTATGTGTTTGCTTGGTACATTTATTTTATTTCTTAGACCTTATAATTCTCATAACAATAGAAAAGGTTATGACGGAGAATGCAACATTTTTCGGTCAGCCAGAGGCCATCGGTATACATACTGCCTCTGAGGTTTGGGCAAGGGGTGAGGAACCTGTGGCTCCAGGCAGCATGGCCAGTGGTCAAGGAGAGCCATAGGTTCCCCTGACTTAAGAGGTCCCATTCTTGCCCCATATGGCCTCACTGTTCTAATAACCTTAAATGTGTCATCACATTAAGAGTGATGCATTGAAATGGTCATTGAGCTGCTCTCATGGGAAACACAAATTTGCTACAGAAATTATGCCTTGACCAACCAGCAGTCTGGTCCGGCTGTCCTGTTGAATAAATCACACCTAGGGACACCTGAATACATTGGACTGATAGCACATGTGAGTTGAGAAAACCCTTTGAGTTGCTCTGGGAGAGGGAATCATTCATCCTCGTCTCAACACTGGCACCATGACCCCCAGTGCTGTGACTTCCTGTGAAACCAGGGACGGAGCAAAGAACTTGTTGCAACCAGCTGCGTTTCAACCCTGCAGAAAACAGCTTGATTGAACATCAAAAGCCTTTCCCTCCTCCCCACACCAAAACTTGCTGTAAATAATTAACTCCCTGGAACAGAAACCAAAAGGGACTTTTGGAGCTGTAATTACAAAAATATGATGCGGTTTCCCCCTGCTGAAAAGCTGAAGGGGACAAAAAAAAGGAAAAGGAAATAAATCCCCAGCTAAATTAGGAATCGTTCCCTTTGCTTAGCTCCCTCCAGCTGGGGTTGGCTGGGAGGAATGCTCCCTCCCCTCCACCCCAAGCTCGCTTGGCAACAGCCTGAAGATGAAACCTTTTGTAATCAGGGCATTGCAGGAGGTGGTCATGCTCAGCCACATCCTGTTAGCAACTAGACAGGTGTGTTTAATCTAAAATAGTTGAGGGCTGAGGAGGAAGCATGGAAAGCATTAGAAGCTTCAGTGTTCATTAGTAACTGACATTCCTTGGCAAATCAAAGGTTAAGGCCAATGGGAGGAAGAAGCAAAGGCTCCCCGAGGGCCAAGGAATGGGAAGAAAGCTCTGCGTCCACATTTTGTTGAGATGGAGTGCCCAGATACCTTGACATTGACAAGAAGGGCCTGTCCAGATGGTAACATTCCTTGTGGCTGGTTTGGTGTAGTAGAATGAAATTTGAAAAGTGTGTGTGTGTGTGTGTGTGTGTTGGGGCAACTGTCCTGGAAAAACCAGGACATCCTGATTTGCCCCATGAGAGCGTAGCAGCCGTTTTGGGTGCCATGATCTTGCCCTGAAAAAGTGCTTTGGGGAGGGGCGCCATCTTGTGCGGCAATCATTTTGGGGCACTGTGTCCAAATTTCTGGAGCTGCAATCTCACACAGGTCATGTGACTCATGCGGGAATGTGGCGCTGGAATATGGCGTCCCTGTTTTCTCCTGAGTCGTGTTGGAGGCTATGCAAGGGGTCTGTGCCACCTTAGAGGAAACGACTAGTTCCCATTACCAGTTAAAAGGTGACATATGAGGTTTTCTTTTCTTGTATTAATTATATTTATTACCTGTCCTTCACCCTAAGGTCCCAGGGCAGATTACAGCACAGAAACACAATGTTAAAAACGATTTAGAACAACCCATTTCTTATGACTCACAGGTAATCCGTCAGAAGGCAGATTAACACAAAGCCCTGCACAGACATTTGATTTACTGATATGTTTATTAAACTGGTATATCGCATCCCACTAAAAAGTCCCAAACTAAAACACAAGCAAGTAAAAATAAAATAAAATAATAAGATAACACTAGGGTTGCCAGACTCAAGAGGACAGGACTTCTGTGCCTTTGATTGCCCTGCTCTCTTTTGAGTCTGGAAACCTTAAAGAGAAAGCAGCAGACCCTTTGTTTAATTTCCAAGCAAAGGGTCTGCTGGCTTCTCTTTAGGGTTTCCAGACTCAAAAGAGAACAGGGCAATTAAAGGCACAGAAGTCCTGTCCACTACAGTATTGAGTCTGGCAACCCTAGATAACACTCAAAACCCTTTCGTCCTGGAAGCAACCCCAGAGCTGATTCATCTAGGCAAGTATAGACTCACACCTGGAGGGATAGATGTGGTTAAATAGTTTTGAAATGTATCCACAGAAACATTTTACATTTTAAATTATAATATCAAATTGAAGCTCTATCAGTCATATAGAAATAATAATAATAATAATAATAATAATAATACAGTAATAAGTAATACATTTTGACATTGCACAAACTGTAAACGTGCCACTATCACCACAAACAGGAAGTGATGTCAAAAATTGTTCTGTCTCTTATCAACTATGGTTGAGATCAGTCTAAACATCTGGACGGCATCAGGTTGGGGAAAGCTAGTTTAGACCTATCAGTCTTACAATGCAAAAAGCAAGTACGGTATAACTCTTTGCTCATCTCTGTCTTTTTAGAGGTATGTATTATTAAATATTTGATTAACTCTAAATAATAATAAAAGAATCCTTCTCTTCCTCCTAAAGTTACTTTTCCTTCCAAGTACTTCTCAAGCCCTCTGGTGTTCCTCTATTTTACAGCAGAGAAAAATGTGCTTTTAACTCATGTTACAGTCTGTTTTTTGAAAATTCCCCAGCCATAAAATATTTGACAGCTCTTCAGGGCTTATCACAGTTCAACAGCTAAGACACACTGGGGGTGAGGGGGGAGCGAGAGTTGTAAAGCAAAATCTTGATCCCCCCCTTTTAAGGACACACAGGAGCAAAATATCTTCCTTATTTCAGCAGATCCCAGAATTCCCTTCCATGTCAGCTTTGTCCTATTCAATAGTGAAATGAATCGTTCGAAACATTCTGAGCATTTTTGAGACAAGGAAATCCTAGTTAACATACAGTGGAACCTCGGTTTATGAACACCTCGGTTTATGAATTTTCAGTTTACGAACGCCGTGGACCCATCTGGAACGGATTAATTCACTTTCCATTACTTTCAATGGGAAAGTTCGCTTCAGTTTATGAACGCTTCAGTTTATGAACAGACTTCCGGAACCAATTGTGTTCATAAACCGAGGTACCACTGTATTTGAGATTATACATGAAGGGAAGCTACTTGGAAGTAAACTCCATCAATAGCAGTGAGACCTCCAAGTTAATACATGTAGGGTAGAATTAGGGTCCACAGCAAAATGTTGCAGTGTATATTCCCAGTTCCCACCCACTAAAATTTTAGGAATGCTTCTGTTCAGGGCTGTAGTCAGCCTCGATGTCTTTGATTCTTAGAGTGGGGGAAGTTTTAGGAGAGGAAAAAGGGAGAAAGGGATACTGCTTTCTTGGCTGTGCTTTACAGTACAACACTATAGCGCTTTAGACTGGGGACTGGCTGCTGACCCCTAACTTGACCATTTTAGAACTATAAAGCAGGAAGGAAGCTGGTTCCCAAGAGTGAGAAAGAAAAACAGTGCCTTATTTATTTTTCTTCCTCCCCAAATTTCCCTGTATAATGCAAGGAGGGAATTTTTTAAACCATACAGCATGGATTCCCAAACATAAATGATAAACTCACACAACTCCTGGTCTCTTAGGTGGAAGTTAAGTGTTTCCCGACAGAAAACACGTGAAATCCAGATTTTAACAAAATCTGTGAGTGTAGCAACAAAGACAGGAGGTTTCTGTCTTTGACATTCAATATGAACCTGGAAATTCCATTTCTAAACAATTAGGTGAGTTAATATTTCCCATCGCTATACACTTAGTATCAACACCGGTAGTCTAAATGTTCATGCATTTCCCTCAGGCCATTCTGGCATTTCAAATATTCTCTCTCTTAATTGACTCATGAGTATACTTCTGAATACCAAGGGAGCTTTCCCCTGCATATATAGAAATATACTAACTCACTTGGGGGGTAGGGGCACTTTGCACTGACACATCCATGTTTGCCATTTGGACATAATTATAATTCCAATGAATATGTAAGACGTATTCTCCTTGTAAGAAATGGGCTTTCCTTGCTTAGGACTAAAGAACAGCGACACACAGGATAGTACAGGAGGGCACAGAGACAAAGCAGTGGGGGTCATTGGGGTTGGGGAACCAGAATAGGAGCACTAATATGAGAAGGTGGAAGGTAGGCCATCAAATCCTTCCTCCCTGGACATTCAAATCTTCATTAAATGTTCTCAGATTTCAACCAACAATGATCAGGACTTAAATGTTTATGTTTTAATTATGTTGCAAGTCACTTGCAGTCCTTTCTGAAGCAAGCAATTAACAAATAATAATAATAATAATAATAATAATAATAATAATAATAATACCACCTTCAGTGTGAAATTCATCTTTCCTTTTTACCCTCTGACAAAGTCAGCTCCATCTTGGATTCTCAGAACACACAGGAATGTTTTTTCGGTGTTCTCCCACCTGGGAATAATTTATTATTGACAGCTCCTGCATGGCTGGGTGAACCCTTGAATGACCCATCTCCCATAGGACTGGAATGGGTAGGAGCAATCGCACAAGGCTCTCCATAGAAATTGGCACCCTGCTGGAAAGACCTACATCAATAGGGTCTGCCAAGTAGTTGAATCATGTAAGCATTATCCAAGCCACTGTAGGAGCTTCTCAGAGATAAGCAACTCTCAGTCAGGGAGCCACATGAACCATTTGTTGACACAGGAGATCAAAGAAGCCTGATATGCTAAGCCATCCCTGAAGAATTGCCTTCAGGAGTGGGATTTTGTTAATGCATTTGATTTATTTGATTAATTTTTATCTTACCCTCTCGGGGCTGTTTTAGGTGGTTTCCCATTTGATTGCAGGTCATGTCTAGCCCTGCTGAGCTTCAAACACAGAAGCACATCAGTTGTCTTCAGATCAATTTCCCTGTATTTTCCCATTGCCACCCTGCTCCAGAATCTTGCTGATTCCGCCTCCCCAACCCATCTGTTTTTCCTTTACGTGGATCATGCTGACAGTATCTCCCTGCGGTGCTTCTGTTAACAAACACCTAGCTGAGTCCCCCCCCCCCAAAAAAAACAATGTGTTATTTTCCTCTTATGGATGGCTGCCTTCCATGCCACATGGGGACTCACCCTCCAGTTCTCAGAATGCTTAAAGCAGGACTGAAGCAGGAAGCAGATTGCAGCTGTGCAAGGCAAGGCAGACATTGGCTTAGCATGGTTGCAAGTCCCATTCCATGTGAATGTATTGACAATGTGAATCATCAAAATGAACTCAATGGAAATAATACCAGCAGATTCATGGCCAGTTGTTGGGGCCTCACTGAAGACTCAGTGGTAAAAGAAAGTAAGATGCCCATGGGTTATATCTTTAGATATTTTTAAACTGTATTGCCAACTCAGAGGAGAGAAAGCATATGGGCAATTCTTTGGTTAGTTATCTTCCATACAGTTACATCACTGCACAACCAACATATAACATGGGGGCTGCTGCTCCCCCTACATATTTACTGAAGTTGTTGCTCACCCTCCCTGCCACTGCCTCTTGATCTATGGTCAAGATGTAAATACATTGCACAAAGGTAAAATCCAAATCCAGTAGTGATGTATGGAAGTGAGAGCTGGACCATAAAGAAGGCTGATCGCCGAAGAATTGATGCTTTTGAATTATGGTGCTGGAGGAGACTCTTGAGAGTCCCATGGACTGCAAGAAGATCAAACCTATCCATTCTGAAGGAAATCAGCCCTGAGTGCTCCCTGGAAGGACAGATCGTGAAGCTGAGGCTCCAATACTTTGGCCACCTCATGAGAAGAGAAGACTCCTTGGAAAAGACCCTGATGTTGGGAAAGATGGAGGGCACTAGGAGAAGGGGACGAGAGAGGATGAGATGGTTGGACAGTGTTTTCGAAGCTACGAACATGAGTTTGACCAAACTGCGGGAGGCAGTAGAAGACAGGAGTGCCTGGCGTGCTATGGTCCATGGGGTCATGAAGAGTCGGACACGACTAAACGACTAAACAACAACAAAATCCAAAAATTAGGTCCATGAGTGCCATGACCAGAGGTCTTGCTTGTAGCTCCAATTAGTAGCCCTTCTGTCTCAGCAAAGCAGAGCTAATCCCTGGGTTGAGATCCCCACTCAGACAGTTACTGTCTATCCTATCTGCAGCGCAAACTATAAAATTATCTCCTACAAGGATAGTGAATGCCATCAACTTGGATGGCTTAAAAAGAGAATTATACACATTCATGGAGCACAAAGCGATCAATGGCTATGTTCTACCGTCACTGTTGAAGCCGCAGGGAATCATAGCTGGGGAGAGTGCTGTAGAGCTCAGCTCCTGCTTCCTGGCTTCCCATAGGCATATGGTTAGACACTATGAGAACACTGGACTGGATGGGCCATTGGTTTGATCCAGCAGCCCCTCTTACGCTCTCATGTACCTCACAGGATTGGGGTGAAGATAAAATGGGAAACTGGAAAACCCCATATCCCACCTTGAGCTCCTTGGAGGGTTGTGAACGTAATAGTAAATAAATAAACAAACATATTTCACACAGAACAGACATTACACAGGTTTGTCTGTAGGCCAGCACTTCCACCATACCCAAACATTTATTTTTCCAAAACTATTGCTAATGACAACAGATATATTTGTTTCCCCTCAGTACGGATTTAACAGTTCCAACACATTTACTCCTCTAATACTGTACAATACTGTACCAAAAAGAAAGAAGAGATGTACCTCCAATATTGTACATAGTAGTATATATACAAAGTACAATTTTACAGTTTGCTTGGTTTTTTTTCTTTTCTTTTTTACTTTGAAAGGAAAATATATACACCATATATATAGATTGGTGTAGAAGATAAACAAACAATGGAAAATTGCTTTTAAAACAAGAACATTTCATTCCAAACCCATTAAAGCAACAGTTGTTAATTTAAAAACAACAACAACCCATATAATCTAATGCACTGAATGGACCCAAACCTGACTTTGCAGGATTAGATTTTAAAACATAAAAATTGAAGACTGTTAGACTGTGCAACTGAACTGTGTTACATACAGTAGAATAAAGACACCACTGCCATTCCTTTTCAAATATATATATATGCGTTAGCAGTTTGGCTACATCGATTACTGTCTTTTACGTCACCTGTTCATATTTTGAGTATATTGCTCTAGCAATTTGGCACCCACAGAGCCCAATGCAGGTAGCTCTGTTTATGCAGATTATAGCCTTCAACTTCCAGAGAGAGAGAAATCTTGCTAGTGCCACTATAACTTGAAGCTTTATTTCCATCATATGGACCATCTCACTTGTAAAGAAGAAAACACAGCCTAAAAGATATTGGTTCAAAGGTGATTCTAAGATTTGCATTTTTTTAATTTAAAAAAAATCAGAAATGTTTGTATTGAAAGCTCACACATTGTTTTTTATTTTATTCTAAAGCAATAACCCAGACCCTTAAATAGACTCCCTCATGCTTGCCAGATCAACTATGATGGAAATTTCTATTACATTTTGCTTCTTTTGCATTTAAGCATTCGAACAGGAAAAGTTGTTGAAACCTTTGAAAAGCAGCTACTGCACGTGCATATTTGGTTGTGTGCTATGCAGCAGAGAGGCAAGATTGACTTTTCCAAAGCATTGTGCGGTCCAAGCTTCATTCATAATTATCTGAGGTGGGAAAACATTTCTAGAAGCTATTCATAAAGCTATAAGCAAGGCAGAAATCTTCCCACAAATACAAAATTTTAGGACCCATCTTTCCTAGTCATGTCTGAGACAATTTAGCACCACATTTACCATTTGCTTGACACACACGTATGTGTTGCCCTTTTGAGAAATTGCATCCTAAGAGACACTCAAGTGAGAAGACTTTCTGGGTAAGCATGTCTCATATATGACTTTGCAGGCTTATAAGCAAAGAGCAACTTGGTTCTCAGTTTCCTCCCTGTGTCTTAGGTACAGATTTCATTATTGTTTTGTAGCTACCCTACTGAAAGGCTTGCTGTATTTTAAAGCACAGTATACATTACACCCTAGAAAAGTCAGTGAAAGGAAAGATTAGTCCTGAAAGGTGTTCAGCCCTTTGGACTAAGACCCAGAAAACATGTCAGCTAAAATTTGTTATCAAAGAAAACGGTTACATTCATGAGGCTCTAGTGTTTTCCATGCAACAGGGTCAGGTACCAGAATTGGGAGATACCAGCACCTTGGGAGCAGAGTCCAAACCAGTGCGGTATGATCAGTCAAACTCTTTCCCTTTCCTCTTGAAACAATCCAGAAACAGGCCAGATGAAGGCAAACATGTTAGAGGAAAAGAGGGACCCCGGGCTCCCTAGCAAACGCCAAAGGGAGAATGATACCTGGGGGGGGGGTTTCAACTGTGGATGGTCTCTCTTCTCCCTGGTATGCTCCCCCTGTTTCAGATCATTAACAGGGGGAGCAGTTTGGAGAAGATGGGCAACCAATGTCACTTGCAGCCCAAAATCAGAGTCAGAAAGACAGTTGAGATGCAATTGTGCTGGTCTCAAATAACAGTGCTCGATTCAAGTGAAAAGTTACAGAGAGTTACAGATACGGACGTTGTGCACTGTTATGCAGAGACATGAATCTTTGGAGGACTGAACCTTGTGGGCAGCAGTGGTGGCTGCACAGAGATTCTGACTGTCACCCAGCCAGGGGCCCCAAGCTTCATAGAGGGTCATCAAAACAAAGCTAAACGTCATTGGCCATGGCTGTAGGAAGAGCAAAAGCACCTGCTTTGATTCACACCTGGCATTTCTACTTTCTATCGGGGGTAGGGCGGGGCAGGATGTTACCTGAACAGAATATTATTCAAACAATGGTATATTAGTAAGAGAATGAGGGTTTGGGAGATTCCTGCCCCCTCAATAAGTATGTAAAGGATCGATTTGTTCATGATCACAGTGTTATTTAATATCCAGTGCTTCACCATTCAGTCAGTAGAGATATGAGGGAAATGTGATGTTTTAGCATTGGGAGAGAGAGAGAGAGAGAGAGAGAGAGAGAGAGAGAGAGAGAGAGAGAGAGAGAGAGAGAGAGAGAGAGAGAGAGAGAGAGAGATTTCAATGTATTAGCATGTGTGTCTGAGCCTAGAGGTTGAAAGGGGCATTTAGATAACCACCATTTGAAAGAAAGTGAGATGCTTAACAGTAAGTGAAATACATTATTCTGTGGTCAGCTGGAAGAAATAAGAATTTAGTTGCCAAGTTACAGGTACAGAAACTCCAGATTGTCAGCTAAAATGCTGTTATTCCCCTCCATAATGAATACGTATGACCTCCATCTATTTGTTAAATGCTGGTCTTGCATAAGACACTAACTTACATCGGCTTTTGGCTTTGTATCTCACGCTGGTAGGTGAAGTTGCATTTTATGGGCATATCTAAACCACAGATGAACGGAACAATCCTCTGCAGGGTCATTTGGCAATAAGTCCCACTGTATTCAGTGCAGATTCCCAGGAAACTGGGACATACTACATAAATGACATTGTATCCAAATTAAAGGGACCAGAATTTCATTCACCCAAATTGGCAGACAGGGCAATCTCTATTCTCCTATATGAGGACGATGCCCTGATCTTATCCAGGACTCCAGTCGGGCTACGACGGGTGCTACTGTCATTAGCTGAATATTGCAAAGAGGCCCGTCTTGTCATAAATTATCAGAAGACAAAAGTAAGGTCTTTCGCCAAACGCCCTAAGATTCGTCCATGGAACATAAATGGTCGGAAAAGTGAACAAGTTCACTGCCTAAAATACCTAGGTATAATTTTCCATGATAAAGGGCTAAAGAAAGCCCATATAACACAGGCAGCGGCAGTAGCCCATAAGTCCTCCGTAGCTATCTTAAGTTTTTTTAGATCAAAGGGGACATAATATATACCTGTGGCCCTAAAACTTTTTGAGGCAAAAGCGATGGCCCAATTGCTCTACAGAGTCCAACTATGTGTTCCGCCACCAAATCTGATCCCACTCGAAAGAATCCAGTCAAAATTTATTAGAGCGGCCCTTCAAATGCCCCCCCCCTGCATGTCAAATGCTGCCCTACGTCTAGAAACTGGCACAATCTGTGTGGAAGCCAGAGATTGGATACAGGCTGCCAACCTCTGGCTGAAACTACATCTGAACCCCCAGGGCCTAGCTCCGCTGATATTAAAAGACAAAATCAATCTGCTTGGAGCAGGGCCATAGTTAATAAATTGATAAGTATAGGCCTCCACCCAAGTCTCCTGGTGTCGTGTGATTACAACTCAGCAGAACAATCCTCTCCAGGGTCATTTGGCAACAAGTCCCACTGTATTCAGTGCAGATTCCCAAGAAACTGGATGGGATTACAGCATTAAAATCAGGATTTGGTGTTGTTGTTGTTTTAAGTAATGCCCTCTTTCCAGTGAACCCGATTATCTGTATGTTGTGTATGGACATGTTTGTAATGTAGATATGCCCTAAATCAGAATTTGCCAACCTGGTACCCTCCAGATGTTTTGGACTGCAACTCCATGGGCTGGCTGGGGCAGATGGGAGTTGTAGTTCAAAGCATTTGGAGGACACCGGGTTGGCAAAGGCTGTCCTAACCACAGTAATTCATATGTGGGAAGCGCCCTTTCCATTAGTGCAAGGGCATGAAAATCTATGCAAGAGAAACTGATCCAAATTACTTAACTTAAGAGATTTTAAACTAAGCAATTTAAGCATTTTTTTATATAAAAACATAATGAACATTCCTTGGTGCTTGCCTGTGAAAAGTTGTTTTCACATATACATGCTCAATATAAATCATGGTGCATGTTTTAAAATTCCGATTGGATAGCATATGATAAGGTGTACATCCTTTGACATTTCTACTTCCATTTTAGTAGGTCCTCCCTAGTGCTGAGTTCAGCCAAAAAGAAAAAAGAAAAGAAAAAAAAAGCAAGTTATATACAGAAAGGTCATAAAAATATCAAGCCATTAATCATTATTTTTTGCCAGTTTGCACCCATATACCAAAACACTTTGCAAGACATGAAATCTCATTTTGTTCCAATGTGCCTTGGGTGGCCGGCGTGCCCTTCACTGGTACAAGGCATGGTATAAAACCTAGACAAAATAAGGCATTGCTAGCATGTGCTCAATAGCTTTCCTATGAATAAATTCTGCTTTCATCCCTGCACCCCACCTTGGGTAGCGACATAACACTAGGCCTGCTAATGCCTTGTGCTAAAGGGAGCCCCGTGTGCCTTCAATGACAGTAGCTAAACTGTGCTGCAGGAAAGGGAACGGTTGCACCTAACTAAACTGTTGTGTTGCTGCTATAGGCACAGAAGCCCTGCTTTGGCCAAGAAGCTGGCAACCCTAACATGAACTTACAAAACTTTAAAAAAAAAACCAGTAGTTTGGCCTGAGTGAAACACTATTCTCTTAAAAAAGAAGAAGAAGCAATAATAAAGAATTAAGATTCCTGGATTAGAAGTCTGTCCCATCCTGAGAATGAATGATCAAGTCGCAGTGCTCAGGTCTTTCACTTGAGCTGGCCAAGGTCCAAGATGCAGAGGTAATGTGTACACATATACCAGGGAGTGAGGTGGGTGGGATGTCTGTGTATTTAAAAGGCAACAACTAGTAAAATGTTAAGGAACAGAACTGCCCCTCCATTAAAAAAAGACAAAAAACATTTTACATGGTTTTGTTTCTACCACTATTTGTGAGATTGTCGTCTTTTTAGACATAATTTTTAAAAAACACAATTTCCCCCTAACTTGTAGGGAACTTAAAAGAAAATGTCTGACTAACAACCTTAGATTAATCTGAAGACTACTGCAATTTTGTATACATAAGATTAAGTATTTTGCTTCTATTAAAATATCAAATACCAACAATTTCATTCATAAAACCACAAGAAGACAGACTGTAGTTCAGACCTAGCGCATGAAAGAAAACACATTTCAGTTCCTTATCTTGCCCTCAGCTGAGCATCAAAGAAGGGTGATGGAATCCATATTAATTCATTGTTCCTTTGGTTGGTGGTGATAGAGGCAGCAGATAAATTCCCAGTTGCTTATTAAATCTGCATTTCTTCTTCTTTTAAATGGTTACCCTCTTGAAAAATATATTCCCATTCAACGCAAACATGAGTCCATACAGTCTGTTGGAATTCAGAGCAATTGCAGTCCATCACTGCAAATGCCAGATATAAAGATGATTCATTTTATTGTCTGTACTTATAGACATGGTGACCTGGCACAGAAATATGCTGAATACTGGACTATGTCCATGTCCCACAACAGCTTTTAATTTATTTGCCCTATGCTGCCATATCAGAAGCTCATAGGAGACTGAATCACAAGCTGAGGAGGGGGTGGGATGGGGGGCAGAGAAGAGAGAGACAGAGACAAGCAGGGTCTAGCTGCTAACTAGGATTACCAGATCTTGAGTCTATGATTGTTCAGAACTGGAGTGGTTGGCATGAACCTATCTCATTTTGCAAAGACCATTAAAGATGTACACGCTTGGAAATGCCAGAAGAGAGACAGAGAAAGACTGATCAGTAGTAGCTGGTTTTCAAAATTTAACCTACGTTTTCAGTTTTGTCTCCTGAGTGCCCATGAAAGTGCACAGAGGCTGTTCTAGAGACACTGTTTGAAAATCTCATTTCAAAAGAATTCACGCTGCTTTTAGATCTGGAAGCACCAAGCAAAGATATAAGTCGGGGATGTTTAACCATGCAAGCTCTAATGCTCTTCATTTCCCCTGCAATATCAGTTTAACTTTAAATGAACACATGCATATGTGCATGTAATATGCCTCATTTAAACCAAGGCTAAGCTTATGTACTTTTCATGATTTCTTTTTTAAACACTGGACAGAAAACGTATGTCTGAGAACATGTACCCCTGAAAAAAATGATGCAGGCTGTAATGGAAACTGACCTGACCTTGCGTGGCACTATTATGCACTGTAATAGCGCACAAAAATACGCCCCAGGCATACCCGGCCACCTAAACCAGTGAGATCAAAAACATCCACGGGTGAACAATATTGTATTGTATCCCTGTAGTGGTTGAAGCACAGAAGTCTTTTCTGCTAACCTCTAAAAGATGACCCTGAAGGTCATTGTTAGTGACCAGACACTCAAACAAGGCATTGACTGTTTACCACTCAGTTCTGCCTTTTCCTCACTGATTTCACAGCAACCTGATACTGTATAAGACTTTCTATGTCTCGGGCTACACTTAGCTGTGATGTCCTAGCATCACAGGGGATGGGCGGTGCAAAATGAGACTTAATTAGTTGGGGCTTTCCTGTCGGGAGAATCCCTGGCGATGGCAACTTCCAAACTAATCTTCAGCAGAAGTTCAATACTAATTAAATAGAAATTTCTAACATCTCCTTAACAGGGTCCCCTCAGCTGAAACAAAAAAAAAATTGCTATATTCACAGTAGGCTTTCAAGTTCAGACAGTACAGGACTTGTCAGTAGACTGTTGAGATGCTGAGGCAACCCCAGGGCTTGTGGTGTTTGTTTTGGGGAAAACCGCAGGCTTTGGCCTGGTTGCTGGAGGTTTGACCGGGGTGGCCATTTTGACGGACTTTGCTGGCCTGAAGGCGCAGGGAATGTCGCTTGCCGTGCTGGCACTTCGCTGGAAAGCTGGTTCAGAGTCTTTGAGGATCTGAGTATGCAATGGGCTGGAAGGCTCCGAGGTGGGTGCCACAACAGGGGAGGTTTTCAATGGCTCCAGGGTGTCCAGGACAACATCTGGCGCATGCTTCACGCTGCTTTGCCTTTCCAGCTCCCGCAGCTCGTTCAGAGCAGAGTTCATAGTAGCTTCAATATCCTGCAAAAGAGAGACGTTGGAAGCAATTAAAGGAGCTAGAAAAGAGCCCGACTAATTCTCTGTGGTGTCTCGAAAATATTAAGCAAAAGCAGACAGTGGCAGATGCTGCTCCTGTCGTAAGAGGAATGATATGGCATTGAAAATCTCTTCCTAGTGGCATGACCAGTCCCACTATCACCCTTCCCTGCAAGGTAATATGGACAGGGTGGGAAACTATGTTGCCAGAGGACCAGCCTGTTGCTAGCTGTATGAGGCCAGGCATCCAACCGACTTAAAAAAAAAATGTATTTAGAGTTGAAGACTTTAGCTAGATGATACATGTTTTCATAGGACGCAGGTGGCGCTGTGGGTTAAACCACAGAGCCTAGGGCTTGCTGATCAGAAGGTTGGCGGTTCGAATCCCTGCGACGGGGTGAGCTCCCGTTGCTTGGTCCCAGCTCCTGCCAACCTAGCAGTTCAAAAGCACGTCAAAGTGCAAGTAGATAAATAGGGACCACTACAGCGGGAAGGTAAACGGCGTTTCCGTGTGCTGCTGTGGTTCGCCAGAAGCGGCTTTGTCATGCTGGCCACATGACCTGGAAGCTGTACGCTGGCTCCCTCGGACAATAATGCGAGATGATCTTATTCTGGCCTTGGTACCTTTTATCATTGGTAGGGATGTTGGCTTTATGTTTGGTACTCAAGACAAATTTTTGCTTAATTTCAGTCCAGAGTGCATGCCAGGTAATAACACTTTTCTTTAAACCTTTTCCCTGGTCAGATGGCTGGTAGGAAATGACTGAAACACTGGTAGATAATAGCTTGGAAAGCAAGGAGATCGATAAGAGGAACAAGAATGATGCTTGAGAAAACAGACTCCTCAAAAAGAGTAGAAACCCATTATGCTGCTAACTATGTGGCAAATGAGCAATATGCAACTCTAAATCTGGAACGTGACACATACCAGCATTTCCTCACTTGCTATTCTATAGTGTTTTTAAAAGATATATGAAAAATGTTGCTTATATGACACTTCATTCTTGCTTCACATGAAAGATGCAGGAAATAAATGCAAAGGTCACAATTAGGAAGAAGCATCAAGCCTTTTTTAAAAAATATCTTGGCTAGATCATGACCTAAGTTTGCTTAGAAGTTCAGCTGTAGAGGTGGCCTTGACCAGTGCACTACGATTCTTGGAGAGCTCAAATGATTTAGCGTTTCCATGACTCACATCTTGGCTACAACATTTTTGTTTCCTCATAGGCATTTTAAGGCACACAGGGAGGTAAATCAGTCAAGGAGGAGGATGAACCAAAGATGGTAACCAGATTCCTCCCATCACAGTCTGAAAAGATCTTAAAGCAAAACACAGATTTCAGAGATACTGGTGTCAAATGCAAGAGGTGTACCTCACACTGTTTGAAATGACACCTGAGAGCACATGAAAGGGGAGCTCTAATTTAATGCAGCCCGTTTTTCTTTTACTGAGTGCATTTCCCTATGGAAACAATAAATTACATAAGGGCAAAAAGAGGAGGGCGGATAAAAGAAGAATTTAACTGAAAGGCAAGAGAGGCTGCTATATGTCATTCAAAGCATTGCCAAAAGATATAATCCACATGTAGCCTTCTCATATAGACAGAAGAAGGAAATGCACCATAAGGGCAAAGGACAGCTTTTCAGAAGAAAACCACAATATGTATTATAGACAAGGCAGAAACTGTAGAAGCTAGATCGGGGTCCCCAAACTACGGCCCCCGGGCCGGATGCGGCCCAACCGGCCTCCCAATCCGGCCCGTGACGACCCCCGCCGCCCGCTGCCGCTGCCCGCTCTTACGGCGCGTTGCGCAGCGACGATCTTAAAAATCGCCAAAAAATCGCCGAAAATCCTTTGTGCGCATGCGTATGGGCCTCTCCCGACCCAGAAGAGGTCATTTCCGATGCACTTCCGGGTCGGGGGAGGCCCATACCCATGCGCACAAGCGATTTTCGGCGATTTTTTCCCGACCGTGTGCGTGTGCGCATGCGCACGGGCGCGCACTCCCCCGCCCTCCGGCCCGCTGCGCGCGCACTCCCCTGCCCTCCGGCCCGCTGTGCGGTAAGTCTGGGGACCCCTGAGCTAGATCCTGTTCCCAGGGCTGGTTAGTATAGCCAAGATTCAGCCCTAATGGTGACCTCTATTTACAATCCAATCTGTGGTATCCAAGAATCTGAAATGCCTTATGAAAAGTTCAGCATCAACTCCAGCATGAAATCCTATGATCTTGAAACAGGTGAGATGAGAATGCACAATGGGCACAGGATTGCAGCCCAAATGCTAAATGACTTGGTGGTTGGTTCTGTTCATATTGAGTGCCTTAAAACAAATAACTGGACAGGAAAAGAAATCTGTCGCATGCCCCACACCCCAACAGGTGGCATGGAACAACAGATAAAGACAATGTGTGCCTGCTTATTTCCAAGACCAGATTTCTGGATGCTGTGATAATGTGCTTCAAGGAATTATCTATTAGTATTCAAAGGGACTTTATTCTCTGATGTTTTAATACAGTTTCTTTCTCTCCCTTTAGAATTAAGTGGTTATATAGTTTCCCCTTTAAAGTGAGTGGTGTGTGTGTGTGTGTGTGTGTGTGTGTGTGTGTGTCTATATCTATATCTATATCTATATCTATATCTATCTATGCCCTAAGGCAGGATAAACAATGAAATAAAAGTAATTGCACACGACCAGGAGGTATAAAAGCCAAACATTCAAACAACAGCAGCAAACCCTTCCTCTCCTCTTTGGCATCTGACAGCCTAGTGAGTTCCTTCACGTTTTAGCCTAGCTTCTTTTCTTGGAATGCCTGACATTGTAATATGAGATTCAAGTGCATGTGAGCTTTTGACAGATTCATCACAAAGTGAAAAGCAGAAGACCTGGCCAAGCATGTAAGTGCAGTACACCTACAGTTGGAGAGGAAACCAAGGACCAAAACCTTCTCTGAGCACATAGCATAGCACTGACAGACTTAGATGGATTAACATTTCTGAAGACTGGAAGGATACTTCAAGTCTCTAGCAGTTTTTTTAAAAAATGATTTCCAATGTATTCTGTAACTGTGCAGTCCCATACACATGATGAGATGGTTTTTCCCCCCCTTCTAGTGAACCAGTTTTGCACTGAACAGAAACTCCCGCTCTGTTTTTAGAAGGTGAAAATACATTATGTGGATATGGAGTAGTTAATTGAGAAAAAATTCCTGTAAGGCTTCCTTCCTGGTCAATAGGAACACATTTTTGTGGGCTTGTGTTCCACTCTGGACCAATGTCGCACTATCAACCTTCTGTGAAAACAGTGCTCATTTCAAAAATTAGAGGAGGAGGGGAATCACATGATGGCTTTACGCTAACATGATCTAAAAGTCTCAGCGCCCACATCCAGCCACAGCTGTGTACACACCAGTGAAACCATCCCCTATCCCTGCCAACAGAAACAAAGAGATCTGCTTTGTTTGAAGGTAGCTCCTTATCACTGACTGAAACTGCAAAGCAAGAGAAAAGCTACTACAAAAATCCCATAAAAACAGGATAGATTGTTGTGTTCTTTTTATGATCCTTTAACCTCTAAGTGCAGTTAAACAAACTCACAGATCTGGGCTGTGGGTTCAAAACAGAGGCACCAAAAACTCAGTTTTTCAAAAATCCCGGGCTTTGCGATTCTAACACAGATTCCTGAAAGCATAGAATATTAACCCTGCACATAGATCTGTTTTCACCAAAGCCTTTACCAACATTTATCCCAAATGATTTAGGGGAAACAGAGTTAGATGATGACTATGATGACAGTAAGTGGAAAGAGCGCACAGTGAAGAAATAAAATGCGATTTTTAATTCAGATAATTGCACTACAAAAAAAACAAAAAAAACAAAAAACAAAAACAGGACTGGGGACAGTGGTTATGGTGGTGTTATGGCCCTCATTCCCTGACTGTTAGTTTCAGCAAGGTTCAACAATCAACTGTAGAAACAGAACAGTAGGAAAAAGGATATATAGTGTTAAAGCAGGTATGTTTCCATGCACTTTTCACCAAGGTGTATTCCTTAGGTGGCAAGAGATTTGAGTGTATTATACAAGATGATAAAACTCAATGGAATAGGTATACACCATATAAAAATGCAGGAGTTCTAGACAGTCTTTGGTCCCTTTCACATTTGTATCTCAAAGTCCTGGGTGAGCAGAAAATGACAAAATTAAATGGCTTCCTGCTTACCTTAGAGGACTTCTGTTTCTCAAAGCACAGGAATCTGGCCAGATCCCTCTGTTCTACATTGCCTATGAAAACTGCTTATGTTTTCTAAAACCATAATCATGGGAGTTGTAGTCTAAAACATCTGGAGGACACCAGATTGGGGAAGACTGTCTAAAACTAACAGGAAACATACTCTGCCATTAGTATTTTGCTATGGGTTAAACCAAGAGCACTAAATACCCATGGCTTTAACCATTTCTATGTTTTAGCAATTTCCTCATGGATGGGTGAAGAGCAGAAACAATTAGTCTTCTCTCAAAGTTTAAGTGAGTCACATGTGATCAAAATTTGGTCATGTAGCCAAGGTTCTCAATCAAATGCATCTTAACTGGGATGCTTTGATGCGGGTAATTTCTAACCCTTATGAATCTTTGGAAATTGGTTTCAAGTTGATTAAACATAGGTGCTGTTCCATGCTTTTTTGATTGACTAGGCATGCAGCAATCACAAACCGAGCTGATGTTTTAGAACTGAACAGAAATTTAAATGTTCGAATTTTAAAAATTCAGAGGTTACCTCAGAATTCAAAACTTGACTTGTTTTGATCACCTCTAAGGGGACGCTTCCTGATCTGAAGCAAATACTGAAGCAAAATATAAAATATTGATATCAAATAACATTTGTTGCTAAATATACAACATTCACAGAACAGCTGGAACATATTTGAGTATTAGATGAATGTTTTAGTGAATAGTCAACATCAAAATTCACAAATGAGATATATTTTTTTTAACAGAATGGGTAACATGGAGTGGAAATATTTGTTCACCACTGTATGCAAGTTAAGCCCCATCTTACCTCAACCTGGCCTAGCTTCTTATTACCTGTGCAATGACTTCAGGGTCCATGGGCCGGTGGTTATTAAAGCTCTTTGACCTTCCAGTGGTCACATTTTTCCGGATGTGGGGGCTATCTATCCTGTTCTTCAGAGAGGCATGCCGGCTGAGCGAATTGAGGCTCCCATGGCCACTGATGGAAGATGCATCTGGTACCTCTTTCGGGAGACTTTGGCTCATAATGGGTTGTGAGGAGGGACGTGAACTGGCCACAGCTCCTGGCGGGACTGGTTCTCCCAGGGAGCTGGGCAGCCCATGGCTGTCACTTTGACGGAAAGCTCTTCGTATGCTGCCAGACTCTGGTCTCTTTCTTTGCCTGTCACCATAAAAGAAGTGGGGGGTGGGGATTAAATGTTATAGAAGTTGTATTTCAACACAGGAATCCCAGAAAGGCAATGAAAGGATACTGAAATCACAAAACAAACATTCTGAACTAAATCACCTTTTCCACTCTGCTTATAATAAAAATCCAGCATGAAGGTTAGCGCGTCAGAACAGAAACAGGAAGGACCCAGGTTCTATTCTCCACTTAGCCGCAAACCTCACTGGGTGATTTGAGGCCAGCCAGCTTCCCTCAGCCCACTTTATAGGGTTATTACAGGGGGAAAGCAGGGCAAGAATCTGGCACACTGCTCTGGGTTACTTGAAGGGAGGGTGGGCTAGAAATGTAAAATATAAATGATTGATTGAAACAAAAAGGTTTCAACATTATTGACAGCCAAATGGGAAATGTTTCAGTACTGTGAAATGTTGGCCTACTGACCTTTAATTCAGAGCTGCAACTAGTAGTATACTCCCGGTGGGACAAAACATTACATAAAACAATACAAACAAGCTAAACTAGCCCAACAGCTCAAAACTAAACAAAAGAGAAAAACAATGCTCAACACATACATTAAAGAGTAGCAATACAAAACCAACATTAACTCTTACTTATTGATATTTGCAAGATAAATGTCTGCAACATGGCTCCCACTTGGGCAGTTGGAACCAGCTCTGGCAGTCACCTTTTCTTCCGGTGGCTCTGAATTTACTTCTATTTCAGATTTTGGGCTTGATCTTTCTGATACTCCATCCTCACTAGAGAAGAAAAGAGCCACAACCACAAAACCTATGTTACATCCTCAAGATAAGCCATAGTAGAAGACGCGATAGCCAGAACAATTTAATCATCAGGTTTTTTTGAATGCTCTCAGATTACAAGATCTCATTTTAATGCTTTACTTAAAGGCTAGGTGGTGTATGTACTTGGATCCTGAGAGCAGCCATAATGCAGCTTGTAAAACTAAGATGCTCTTTTCGGGTGGGGTGTGTGTGTTGTTGACTATTTTCATATGATCACATGAAGCAGCTGAGCATGTGTATAGGGCAGCAGTGAGGAATCTGGAAACCAACTACGGTATAAGGAATAGTTGGAAGACCTGGGCATGCCTAGCCTCAAAAAGGTTTAGGGAGCGGGGGTGGACTTTGGTAATATGGTAATATGATTGAAGACAAAATTCCCCCAATCCCTTTTGGTACAGTTGGTTTTTTTAAATAAATATAAACATTTTGACTTTTAATATTATGTTGCACCCCCTTGGCTCAGCACCCTGTGTGGGGGAACCACCCACACTGCCCTAAATCTGGCGCTGAAAGGAGGTGGCATGATGGGCACCTTGTATTATCTGAAGGGCTGCTATGTGGCCGATGAAGCAGACCTATTCCCTGTTGCTCCAGAGGGCAGGATTAGAATGCATGGGTAGGAATGATAGGGAAGCAGATTTCGGCGACACTTCCTAACAGCTAGAGTTGTCTGATGGGAAGTGGTGTGCCCTTCTTCCTTGGAGGTGTTTAAACAGAGGCTGGATGCTAATCTGCCAGGAATGTTAAGATTGCAAGATCCCATATTAAAGCATGGGGGTTGGACTAGATCAGAGCTTTGCAAACTTTTGATGTCGGTGACACACGTTTTAGACACGCAAAATGCCATGACACAGTAATTCAGTTTTACTAGCAAACCGGGGGTTAAACTAACCCTTTTCCAGTCCTGGGAGCAGCGCGGGGACTGTTCGCACTACACACTGCTGCCGACACACTAACTAACATGTTGCGACACACAGTTTGGAAAGCTCTCGACTAGATCCTTCCCAACTCTTTGTTCCTAATAGCTTAAGGTGCAAATAGGCATTTCAGGACATCCTCTTCCTCAGAAGCAATATTAAACCTGAACCCTGTTTATCCAAGTACCATGCCCCAATGGTCTTAAGAGGTAACATACGTGTCCTGGACAACGATGTATTGATGGGGGATCAGGCCATCAATTCCGTTGTGACGGCCCTCCCACCAGTCGTCAGAGGCCCGGTGATAAAGCAGGAGGGAAGCCCCCTTTTTAAAAGAGAGCTCACGTGCTGTTCGGCCACCGTAGTCAAATTTGGCTATTGCTTCAATAGGTTCACATTCTGCAGGGATAAGAAATAACATTTCAATGAATTTGCATGTTCATAAACTATCAGTGTTTAAACCATTCACCTTAAAAAAATAAAATAAAAGCGAGGAATTCAAATATCCGTATATGTTGTCAGCTGAGATACTGGAGGTCAAATGCACCTGGGAAATGAGGCCAGGCCATTTAGAAGCATGTTATACACCCTCCAAAGCTGTAGAGGTCTACTGCTACCAGTGAAATGTTCATGAATGCTTACCTCAACAGTGAACTCAACATAACTGTCCTGGCAGCTGAGGACAGGTGGGCCAGTCTACAGGATTTCTAGACACACAGTATATTCTGTACTAAGCAAAGAATTGCTCAGTTAGGAGTAGCCAGGTCAGAAAATGGTAAAGCCTGTTGAGACCTTAATGGCTCCTTAGGATCTGGATCATGCTGGGCCTGAAAGTTGCAGTAGAAGTACTTGCCAACTGCTGCATGAGGGGGCGCTAATCGAGCCACAAGGGGTTCACAATCCACATGAAGCTAAGGTACGTACAGGCCCTTGGTTTGGCTTGTCGTCAGGGTGGAATGAGATTGTGAGATACTTTAGTTGAGATTCCTGTATTGCAGAGGGTTGGACTAGATGGCCCTTGGGGTCCCTTCCAACTCTACAATTCTATGGTTCTATGCTTATTGACAAGGTAAAGGCTCTAAGGGTTTCTTCACCTAGGTGTCCACGTAAGAGTACACACACACCCCTACCTTAAGTGGATACCTAAATATATGCAGTCTATATCAGGAGTCAGCAACCTTTTTCAGCCATGGGCCGGTCCACCATTCCTCCGACCATGTGGTGGGCCGGACTATATATTTTTTTGGGGGGGGGGAATGAACGAATTCCTATGCCTCACAAATAACCCAGAGGTGCATTTTAAATATAAGGACACATTCTACTTATGTAAAAACATGCTGATTCCCAGACCGTCCGTGGGCCGGATTGAGAAGGTGATTGGGCCGCATCCGGCCCATGGGCCTTAGGTTGCCTACCCATGGTCTATATAAATGTTGCGAAGAAGATGCTTGGGAACTGTATTGTAACAGGTACACCAGGGACCCAAGACTGCATGCAGCTCCCTGTAGAGTATATAGTTAGTGGCAAAAACAGGTTTGTTTCTGTACAGTGGAATGGCCTGCTGGACATACTGCTCCATAGGGTGGAAGTTGTTCTAACTTATTACATTCCCAAGCAATGAATCCCAATAGGGATCATGAGAAGAGTCTTCCTGCACTGAGGTCCCCCCCCCTTTGTAATCCAGTCCATGGCTCTTGTCTACAATCTAATTCTTTGGGAGGAATTCAACATCATGCTAAGTGGGTTGTTCCATTTCAACAAGCATTTTGGCTTCCGAGATGAAGCAATCCCACCTCTCCTAAACTTCCTGAGCCAATTTCAGGAGAAATAGCGGGTACCCAGGGGGCGGGGAGGAAAGCCCTGTTGCATATGCAGAAGTCCAAGTGGAAAGCATCTGCTGACAAGACTCATTAGTTGAATCCCACCCACTGTATTCTAGTTCTAGTTTGTGACTGGTTATCCCACTTCTTTCCACCTTACCACCTATGATGACCTCTACAATTGACCTCTCAGTCTTGAGCCTTGCTCTTTCTTCCCTTCCTAGTCTTGGCAAATTTTGCTTGGCTCAGATGAACACACTCATTCAAAAACACATTATTGTTATTGTTATTGTTATTATTACTGAATTCACTCTCCATTTGGATAGCCTTTCTCCTTGGCTGATTTTCATTATGCAATAAGTCACTACCTAAAAGCCCAACAGCATGAATCAGACAGCAACTTAAGTTATGCCTCAGAAAAGTTGCATGTTCGAAGAGGAAGCCCTTCTTTGGGCAAAGACAATTGTGATCTGGGTAGGCTGTCTCAGGAAATACAGGGCGAATGTGTCTGAGACAAAGAGACTTCACCACCGCTGCCTGACTCATCAGCCTTTGGAGCCCCTCGAACCAAGAAACTGAGCTTAACCCCCGAGGCTGCAAAGCACAGGGACTGGCTGAAGGCCAAGCAAGCACATCTGTAAGACTGAAAATCCAGTAATGGATTTTCCAGAAAGAAAAGGAGTTATCTGAACTATGCATTGCAGAGTAGTTTGTAGACAGAGAGCTCGAGTAATCAGCTCACACTAGTGAACAAGGTTTTACCAGGGTTAGAAAGCATTGTTGTTTTTAGCTGGGTTGGAGGTTTTCCCCCCCAATGAATACTCATTGAATTGTGTGCTTCCCTGTTTTTCTCTCGCTTGATTACCGGTAGTTTCTGGCACCAACTAACACATTTTCTTCTTTTTTTAAACGGGCCTCCATTGTGCATTTTATTACCAGCTAGGGAATTGTATATTTCAAATAGCAATTGTTTATTATACCAAAATCAGCAGGCCACTTAACTTAGGGTTGCCAGACGTCTCCGGTTTCCAGGGACAGTCCCCGGATTCACCAATCTGTCCCCGGACAAAATCTGTCCCCGGATTTTAATTAATGTCCCCTGATTTATGCCTGGGGACTTCCAGCGAGGCAACATGGTGGGTGCCATGGCAGTGAGCAGCACCGGAGGTTCCGACCACGTCGAAGTTCCAGCCAGCCAATCCGCTGGCTGGAGGGGGGGGGGCTATTTAAACCGAGGCGCGAGCCAGAGAACTTCCTTCTGGCTCGCTTCCTCGATCAACACTTGCCCTGAAATTGCACAGAGCTCTGCGCACCCGAGTCTGGGGGGGAGGGTGAGCGACACACTGAGGCAATAAAGAAGAGGAGAAGCCTAGAAAAGAGCTGTGCTGCGTTGCGAGACAGAGAAAGACGGAGCCTTGTGTGTGTGTGTTTTAATGCGTGTTTTACCAAGACCAGCAAGCGCCTTTACTCGATCTCCCCCCCCCAAAAAAAACCCCTCTTTTGCTTGGGCGTTTCTGTGTTTGTAGATGGACTTCTCCGCCTGCCATGTGTCAAGGTGAGCACCCAACAACTTTGGGATCCCCCCCCTAAAAAAGGTCAAGAACTCTGGGCAACCCTTTCCTAAAATAATAAAGCATGAATTTTTTTTTAAAAAAAGTGTCCCTGGATTCTCTGAAAAATATCTGGTAACCATAACTTAACTTCCAATATTCCCTTTTGGAATTTAGCCTTTAGCCTGGCAAAGGATAATGATCTCTAATGCCCAGCAGGTCTGCACTACAGGTGGGGGATAAAGATCAAAAATAGCTACTGGTCCTCCTCTCAACTTTGAACCTGTTGTCGATGTTAAGTCGTTTAGTTGTGTCCGACTCTTCGTGACCCCGTAGACCAGAGCACATCAGGCACTCCTGTCTTCCACTGCCTCCTGCAGTTTGGTCAAACTCATGTTATTAGCTTCGAGAACACTGTCCAACAGTCTCATTCTCTGTGGTCCCCTTCTCCTTGTGCCCTCAGTCTTTCCCAACATCAGGGTCTTTTCCAGGGAGTCTTTTCTTCTCATGAGGTGGCCAAAGTATTGGAGCCTCAGCTTCAGGATCTGTTCAAAAATAGCTACTGATCCTCCTCTCAACTTTGAACCTAGGCGTGGCCTATTAGTCTTTGTCTATTAATTATCACTCAATGGACCAGGAAAGGTTCCAACAATATTGCAATTCACACTTGACATAGCAAGAGACAATGGAATTGGGGAAGAAAACCATCTAATCCAATTCTCAGTCTTAAGGCATGACTGTTAAACCTATTAACATAAACTTCATGATTACCTGATGATTATAGCTAGGATGGCTTACAGATTATAGTTAAGATGCTTTAACACACAGTTAATATGGTTTAATACCATAGTCAGGAAAACAGGAGCAAAAAACAGCCCCATGCCAGAGGCCAACACAGCCTAATTACTAAAACTGTGCACTTGGATTTCTAGATAGTTCAAGTAAGCAAGACAAAGAGATGTTAACAAGAGACATTCAGAGACCACAGCTCTTCTCCTGTAGTACATCTCCATCTTGCTACCTTGACAACGGGCTCAGTGAAATCTTTGTGATCAGTCAAGTATTAAAAATGGCATGCCAGATTTGTGGCTCTAGCTAAGAAACATGAGGAAATATCTTAAACCCACCTTCTCTTGCTGGTAAATTCTGTTTTGTCAAATAAGCCTACCTACAGAGGGATGACACCCACATGCCAAAACGGCTTTCCCATCTCATGCCAAGCTTGAAAGTAAATGGGCAGCCAGCTTTGAAACAGCTGTCAAACAAGTGCTTACCATCATCGCTGGTGTGGTGTTCAGGGACCATATCCTGAGCTGTATCTTCTGTGGAGACTGTCTCTCCATGGGGGCTTTCACTGCAAGAAGAAAGACAGAGAGGGCTATGTTGACGGGGCATGTTTTCCTGTTTTCTCAAAAAAGAAAAGAACTGGCTGGTAAATGGTATGTGGCACCAGGGGTATCCCAGTGACACTTGAACTTTTGGGTGGAAGACCAATATTTGATGGAGACATGCAAAGCATGTAGAGTAGCAACCTTTTGAGGCTTGGGTGGCAATAGTAACTTCTCTCCTTAAGCTTAACTCTGCAGGGGGTTATGTCATAGATGGGGACTTGTCATAGATGGGGCTTTTGGAATAGGTCAGAAGATGGGAGGCACATGTCCTACTCCAACATCTCGAAGAATATGTGGTGGTCCATCTACTCCAGCACAGGTCAACATGTGAAGTTTCCTTACGCTGAATCTGACTCTTGGTCCACCTAGCCCAGTATAGTTTACTGAGATTTGCAGCAGCTTTCCAGGGTCTCTGCTACCTGATCCTTTTAACTGAATATGCTGATGATAAACTTGAAATCGTCTCTGTGTGCTGTACTATGGAGCTATGGGCCCTCCTAACAGTTTAGCTGGTGCCATGGAATGCTTGAAAAACATGGGGCCTGAGGTGCATTGTGTGAGAGCTGGGAACAAAGGCTTGAAGGTCTATCAGTGGGTGCCACACAAGGTGAGGTCCATGTTGCTAAGCTCTGAATGGGACCTTGCTAGAAAGACTAATCTAAAGTTTTGCCTACTTTATAAGATCTTATTAATTAATTAATTTTGTATATGGCCTTCCATCTGTAGATCTCAGGGCGATTCACAACGGTTTGGCATCAGGAAAATACTTCTTTTGTTCACTGGGGCCTTATTCTTTATTGTTATCATTTTATTATAGTATTTGCCGAATGGTGGCATTATTTTCAGATTTTAGCTTTTGTAGCTGGGCTGTATTTTGTGGCTTTGTGTCTGTCTTGGATTGTGTGGGTCAGTTTTACTGGTTTATGTCTTTATTGAGTGGTTTCTTTACACACACACACACACACACACACACACACACATTTTTACTGTGTATGCCACCTAGATAGTATTTTTATCAGGCAGTTCATAAATTGAGCTGAACCAGCAAAATAATCAAGTTTTGTTCCATATGCTCTGCGTCAGGCCCAAGGCTCAGAACAGACAAGCAAATACTTTACTGTAGTTATGTTGGTTCAAATTTCAATCCCCCAACTCAAAAGTACATCAGTCATCCTGTAGCAATAGATTTCTTGCATCGTTAGGAGTCTGGACTAGAAGATCTTTGAAGTCCCTGTCAACTCTATGGGTGGGATTCACCTAAACAGGCCCAGAAGTCAAAGTCTACTCAAGGACTTTTGCTCATGCAACAGGACTTCCCCATACTATGTGCTCCAAAATTGACTGGGGGAACATGGTCAAGAGAGGGGCAAGCTGCAGTGCTTCTGGAAACAGAACAATGAATTCCACATCATGATTCTGTCCGGAACAACTAGTTGCTTTCCTCCTGTTTTGTTTCTCCCTCCTGCACAATTTTTCTTTCCTTTTTTAAAATTTCACCAAGCTGCCCCCAACATTAAGCCTCAGGAGCTCTTCCAAATACAGATGGCACTTGGCACAAGTTGTGAAAATATTTCAGACCACTATAATAATAGTTGCTGTGTATTTTTATCCAGTCTGACATTGGTGCTGTGCACTCGATGCAGACACATCCAGAGATAGGGCGTAACAGAGCCTTGATCCCCTGAATCAGAAGACCAGGATATAATAGGAACTAGGCAGCTTCTGTACACTTCCATAACCGGATCTAGCTTTCCACCAAATCCCTTGGTCAAGGCAGCGAGATAAGGGGAGTGGGTGCATGTGTAAAGCCTAGGGAGGAAGCCACAGTGGTGGCTGGTGCCAGTTGGGAGTGGTGGGGAAGAAAGTAGGGGGGCAAATAGTAGGTGGAGGCAGAGGCAATGTCAGGCAGAGACAGCAAATTCTAGTTTTGTCCTCCTCCTCCTCCCTTCTTAGTTTTACAAAGGCAAAACTGAGATGAAGGAGGAAGAAACCATTGACTAGGGCCATCCCCTGGGGGAGGTGGATTTGGCTGAACACAGACTCAAGGTGGTGGGGCAGTGCCCCATTTATCCTAATGGATCAGCCTCCACTGGCCTTCCACCCCCCCCCCAACCTCAGTAAGTAGATGTCTGACATGCTAAGTACCCATACAGTACATCTGGAAGGATTTGTTATGCTACCCCACCCCTCATTTTGGGGTATATCTGGAAATGTAAGAAGCTGTTGTGGATGCCACAAAATAACCAATTCACAGAATTAAAACTGATGAGGCTCAGAACCCGCCCCCAATAAAGTAGACAAAAGGCACACTTTGAACTAAACAATCACTCACACACAAAAATCCATTAAAAATAATTGAGAGAGAAAGGGGACCTTAGTGGGCACAGAATCCTTCTGTGAGTGAGCATGACACCTGCAGCAGACTATATTTAGCCTTGTAGCTTACTAGATCAGGGGGAAATAGATATGACAATTCAGACATTTACAGAGACCTCAGTATTAATCAAAAGGCACAATTTTGCCCTATTATGATTGTACCAATAGCAACTTGTAGACTGATTTTTGGTCTCTCTAAAATCCTCAAATGCCTTCACAGTGGAATGCTTTGTATCATCTTTTTTAGGAATTAATTGGCCGCCATTTTTAATAAAAGTGTGTGCATGCATATGCATGTTGAAAAAAATGGAACATCTCATTACAGTTAATCTATATGAAATCCAAGCTTTTGAGTGCACCCAGAACCTGCATCTTAGGAGATGACAGGCAGTCCTCCTTTTTTTATCAAAGCATGGTAAGTAAGACGTTTAAAGGCAATGGCGAACATTACAGATTTTGAGATAATGAAGATTATTATAAAAATGTACTGGTGTACAGTGCAAAGATATGATCCCATGGCATTCCTGCCCCTACCCACAAGCTCAATCTTTATTCAGAATTAATTTCCTTGGTTGAAAGAGATACTGTATTTCTAACTCTTATGTGGCCATTTATGTACTGTACTGTAATGAGGCAGAACACTAGAAGAATTTAAGACAAGAAATACTGTTACAATGTGTTGAGAGAACTAGCTTAGCTGCTAGGGGACCCCTATGCCATGTACGGTAGAAACCTCTGAGGTTCAGATCCCTCCACACAGTATGACTTAATCCTATGATACTTAGGAAGCAAAGGTCATATTTTTCCTAGATTAATTAACTCTGCACATAAAATGATGAACTCAACTGCTTTGCCTTCAAGGGAAGAAATGTCTGGTGAACTCACATGATCTAGTGCTTTTTCTAGAAACACAATGATTCCTATCACCTTGTGTTGAATAAATGGTCTTGTGGTGTGTGCAGGCCAATTTGTTTCCCAATGTTTCACAAAATCAAAACTTCTCACTACAGTTTGTCCCCCAAATGTTGAACCATGACAAGGGTTGTGATGCTCATGGACATCCGAAGTGAATGGAAAGTAAGTTCATGGTAGAAAATTAAATGGACACTCAAAGTCCATTTAAGACAAATAGATTTGAGACAAATAGATGTAGTAACAAAGGAAAGAAAGAAAACCCCAGAACACCTGCAATGTATAAGGGACTCTTCACATTCATACTGAAAAGGATGAGGAGCAACTGCCCAGCAACCAAAGACACATGTTCAATGAAAACTGAGCAAGATACATGTCACACAATGGAAGCAGAATTTATGAACAATTGCTTTATCTGAGATACTAAGAGGGTACATGTCCTGAATAATGCATTTTTCTAAAACACTCAAATAAACATCCTGATGATAAGCGCCCACTTCTGTTAGGAGGAGGAGGAAGGTGGGAATGGGGGAAAACCAATTGTTTTGTTGATGTTATGCTTATATTTTTGAAAACCAATACAAATCTTTTTTTTAAAAAAAAAACTGGGCAAGATCACTGCTATTTTTTTTAATTCAGCAGGTTGTGCATCTGAGGTCTTCTTCTGGCAATTCTTTGCTCTGCCACCATTTTTCACACACACACACAGAGAGAGAGAGAGAGAGAGAGAGAGAGAGAGAGAGAGAGAGAGAGAGAGAGAGAGAGAGATCACATCAAGATTAGAAGGCAGCATCAGGCTTGTATACTCTGTCCCTTACTCTCTTTATCACAAGATGAAAACACTCAAATTGGGAGGTCCCGGCATTATTTGAATCTGTTATCTTCTCTGATCCAGGAAGTTTAAAACTCTCATTTAAATATTGTTCATTGCCCCGTCGCACCTCATACTGTTTATGGTTTTGGGGCAGCAATCTTATTGTGACAAGAGAGACAGAGAGAGAAAGAGGTTGCACTGCAAATTGTTTCAGGACTGAAATGTGAAAATCTTAAGTGAAAGGCATAAACCTGGCCTAATCCATGGAGAATAATGGAACCAGATGGCTTCTGAAGCAGCCTTTTATAGAGAGTTTGTTTGCAAGCCGTACAAAGTGCATAATGTTAGGTATATTATACTGTTATCATATTATATTTCCATCATTATTTATTTTATATAATAATTTTTATTTTCATAAAAATAAAATAGAAATATTGATACAGGTAATATCTGTCCAGAAAGAAGGTTACAGCCATAAAATTCATGATACAACATTTAGGATTTCTTGGCAAATTCCTTCATTCCAGTACAAGAAGGATCTTCAACTGTCCATGACTGTAGGTTGTATAATTTCTCAAAGTCTTTTAACAGAAGTATTTTTTTTTATCATCACCAAGGTCTGCTGGGCACTCCAGAGCCCATTGTCCAAAGTCGGCAAGTTTGATTTCTTCAAACATTTTCCATAATTTTTTATGCTCTTTTAAACACCAGCTGCTGAAATACCAATAAACTAGTTTCTATACCCCTTTCCCAGCTGAAAATACAACTGTGTGATATCTTGAAAACTCTAAGTAAAGGCACTAATGGAGGCACTTATTTTCATATAGTACTGTGGTCATTTTGCGACCAAGATTAAACAGCAAAAAGGGCTTAACTAATCAAAATAAAACTAAGATCAGTAGCAAATGAAAGCAAAGAAAGGCTCCAATTTTTTGGAAGTATGAATATTGCAGTCTGGGGTTCAGTGTCTGCACTGTGCATAGTGGAAAGGGATTGTTCTGGTAAAGATGCAACCAAGCGGGCTATTTTCACATTCTCCTTTTCAGGTAAAATAGTGGGGCAAGCTGCTCCTCCACTACAACTCCCCGCCTCACCCCCCCCCCATCTCATGACAGGAGCTGCTCTGGCTGAATTGTTTGCAGATGTCGGCTTCAGTCTGAATGCGCAGCCAGGCCCCCTGTGCGCTGGGCAGGAGAGAAAGGAAGGCTTCAAGTTTCCCCTGCTTGTTGCTGCTGCCCTGAAATTAACCCATGCTGCAGCTTTCTAAGTTCAGCTGCTACTGACCTTGTCTCTGAAGTAAAGTCGCTCAAGATATGTGGAAAAATGAGAAGAATGTCAGCGATGAATTCAGGCTATGTGTCTGCTGTGCAGCTTTCGCCAGCAGATTACGGTAATTACCATAACACCCTTTCGGACAGTGTCATGGGCATTATCCTTCGGTATAATGAAGTGCAGTCATGCAACATGCTTTCTGAATCTTGGGGGCCTGCAGGTTTAGGGTGGGGGAAATCTGTTGCGCTCAGGACTGTGAACCTCGCCAATCTTGCCTCTGCTCAGTATGTGACTCACAAACGGGATAAATCCTGGGGCCAGCATTTGAAACGGGAAAATGACAGCATTGTCGAAATATGTAATTTACTAGTCAGACTACAATCTAGCGCTATATACCCCCTTCACTTGTTACCCATTATCTCCTACCGTACCAGTAATCCTCAGTGCTTCCACCCCTGGTGTATATAGGGCCCTCCAGCTCTCTTGGTCCGGGGAAGACATTCTCGTGTTGTATGATTATAGTTTTGATGAGCTCATTGACATGGGCTTGGCAGGAGACCTGATCGTGGCCTTCAGGCACTGACATCAGCGTGGGCCCGAAGCAGATGGCTAAATTGTAGGGGTCCATCATGTTGTCTTCACTGAACTGAGATAAACTGCAGAAGACAGGGAAGGAATGAGAGGAAGAGGGTGAATTAGGAGCAACGATACCTAAAGTACAGAGCGAATTGCTAAAATGAAGGCGGGGGGGGGGGGTTAGCTCTGCTTGCTCGGATTTTAAAACTTGATCTCATGTGGGAAGAATGTCTTGAGGCTACTTAGGAAAAAATGACCACCACCCTCAACAGTAATGGTATTTACCAAAAGAACGGCGAGTTTTTCTGGCTGTACCGCCTTGGATCAAATTCAGTTTTGTTTGCATAGATGGTGCTTCTCTGATCATTTGCACTGAATGCATATTCAGAGCACTTCCCTGCTGACTAGCGCATTGATTTCTTTATTAAGCAGCCAGCCTCTTTTCCATTTTCTGAACATCCCTTCAATTAACACGTAGGGCATTTGTTAAAAGCGTGTGTGCATGTGTTGGGAAGAGTCATCATCATCTAGCTCCCTTTTAAGGAGGCTTATTCTCCGTGCCGATTGAATGCTGTTGCCAGGGATTTATTTCTTGGCATTTCATTCAGTGCACCCTGCCTGGATAGCAGCTGCAGAAGCAACACCTCCTATCCAGCCAAGAAACAGATGAAAGTGTGACTGAGCCACGGTGCCGCATGGTTCACAGCACAAGGCTGCCAAGAACCTGGCAACCAGCACACCCCTCTGGCTTTTTCCATTTGCACCCTTCCTCACAGCCAACATTTATCTCTCTTTCAGCTGCCCAAGAACTGCTGAGAATGCTAAAATGCCAGCCAACATTCAAAATGGAATGTCAGTCATGGGTATTTTGAGCATCTGTCAGTGTAACACAGTGAAAATGTTTGAAGTTAAACAAGGCTCAGAGGGACAACTTTGCTTTGAAAGGTTGGAGGAATCTTATGAACCCCACCTTACTGTGGCTGTCTGGGGTATTATGTTTGTCACTGCCAAGAGCATGCAATTCCAGTGCTGCTGTTTAACCACTGTAACCCTCCAAAAGGCAAAAGAAAAGGCCCCTCTGCCCCACACTTATGTCATTTAAACAATTTATATGCTGCTTAGCTACAAGAGTCGTTTATAAAGAATACAACACAGAAAATAAAAACCAGTTAATATGATAAAATTAAACTTCAGCTAAAATGGCAGCTGGAACAACAAAAACAACAGCAACCTTCAATAGGCAGGGCCTCCCCAACCTCATCTGCAAGGGAGTTCCATGAAACTGGGCCTACAATACAAAACAATATAGCTTCTGGTGGAGATGAGGTGGGCATCTGAGCCATGACTCCACAATGATCAGGGATTAGGCAATTCTTGAGGTACCCTGGGCTCTGATTGTTAAAGGCCTTGTAAATTAATAAAAGAACTTTGGCCTGGTAGTGTATGAGCAACCAATGCAGACTTTTGAGCACTGAAATTACGTGCTTGCAATAGTTTGTCCCCATCAACAATCTAGCTGCAGAATCTTCACCAGCTAGAGCCTCTGGACTAGGCCCAAGAGTAACCTCACAGAGAGCACATAACAATAATCAAGGCTTGCCAATGCATTGATCACTGTAGCCAGACTATCCCTGTCCAATGAAAGATGTATGCAGTTCTCTTTCCACCAAGGCCCATCAAAACTCTTTTACAAGCATTCATCTGAACATGTGAGGCTTTAAAAAATGTGTAGAATGGTGCGGGACACATATGCAAACTAAGATCCCCAAGAACTCGGGTTTCTCCAAGACCTGTGTGTGTTTGGCTGAACATGCATAGGAACTTTGTCACGATAAGGAACCCTGCCTTATTAGTGCTCTTCATTGGGCAGAGGCTTCTAAGCATGATCAGCCAAACCCCACATGGACATCTGTGCTCAAGGCCCAAAGCTCAGAAAGGAATCCACATGCAGGGCTGGGGGGGACAGGGTGGGGCTTGCAGGCATGACTACACCCTCTACACAATTTTAACTGTCACATGTTCAAGCAAATGCCCAAAGGAGGCTGGAGTCTTGGTTTCCTTTGCAAGCATTTAATTTGCTGCTGTTGTTGTTGTTTAGTTGTTTAGTCGTGTCCGACTCTTCGTGACCCCATGGACCATAGCACGCCAGGCACTCCTGTCTTCCACTGCCTCCCGCAGTTTGGTCAGACTCATGTTCGTAGCTACGAGAACACTGTCCAACCAAGCATTTAATTAAGTTCCTGGAAATAAGGTTTTAAGTGGGGGAAAGAGTTATAGAATAGAGCTTGATTTTTAACCAGATATGTTATCACATACTTCATTCCTTCCTACATATCTTACTGATAGGGCAAGCTAAATATGAACTCTGCTATATGAACAAAATATGAACTCTGCTAGCAAGCAACATCCAGCAGCTGGCACCTACTTTTTTAGCCCCTCATGTTCATACACGGTAGGGTGGGTCATAAAAAACTTTTTTTGGAAAATGTTTCCTCCCTTGATCTTATATCAGGCGTATGGTATAAACATAGTCAAATTTCAAATTTGGGACAAATCTGTTAATATTTAGACCCTGCTCCTACAGATTGAAATTTTGCCTCACTACGAGTGATGAAAACATAGGAATTTGACTCATTTATTCTCAGTATGTTAAATTGTGAACTAATAAACAAAAATTTTAGATTTTATGTAGAGCAATAATAGTTGCATACTATTATTTTCTGCAATATTTATTTATTTAAGATAAAACATGTTGATAATTTACATGAAAAACCAATGGTTTTGAACAAATTATATGGAACAATTAAGCAAACGGTGTACTAAACAAGTAAACATAAACATTAAACAATAAAACACCACTCATATTATGTGTTGCATCAAAACATCACATTATACTTAATATATAAGATCAAGGGAGGAAACATTTTCCAAAAAAAGTTTTTTATGACCCACCCTAATACACGGGGTTCTCAAAACCAAACTCCTTCTCTCCAATGTTGGTATTGTCCCCTGTTTAGAACCCCTCCAAAGCTATCTATTGGCCAAATTAAAATGCAAAGTGGGAAGAGTGAGTTTCCTGCGTGGTAATGCAGTTTTCTAAATGGTCAGGTTTGTGCCATTAAATCTTAAAAGCAAATTGCATCAATTTGGGCATTTCAGGGCACCATGTTAATGGTTAAGCACAAAACAGGGTTATTAGATGCCCGGACAATTCTTCTTGAAACAAACACTGCTTTCCAGTCCAGTTCTTTGAATAATGAGACACTATTAAGGGCGGAAGCAGCCATTCACTTCAGTGACTTAGAAGCGGCATCTGAGGGAAGGGAATCCCAAGGCATGGAAGAATTTCCTAACACTGCTGTGGAAAGTTCTGTTCCTGAGCTGCAGGAAATTGGGTCTTTCCTATCTAACACTATCTGAGGGGTGGCAGGACAATGGCACACTTTGTGGGGATATGGTTTTGAATTTTCCAGGCTGCAATCAAGACCTCATTGTTTTCCAGAGCAATACTACAGGAAGTCTCAAGACAGGCCTTATTTCATCCGAACAAAAATTCTCCAGTACCCTGAAACGATGGCTGTCCCTAAAAGGTAGCTCTTTTAGCAAGATTTCCACTTAGAAACAGGGAACAGCAATACTGTACTGGTAATGGAGATTTTTGCCAACAGAATGCTACCTGAACAAGAAAAAAAGCCCACAGGTTGGCAGTAAAAATACAAGTGATATTCAGAGATGAGCTCAAGCACAGGCTCCAACTAAAAAGAAATGAATGCTTTACACTTAAGTGATCAGGAACTCAGTTCTGTGCATAATGTGAATGACGGGGAGAGGCTCTTTCTTGCAGGTCTCATGGAAGTCTTCACACAAAGGGTGGAGAGGCATCTCTTGAGGTTTCTGGACTCTTTGAACCAAGCAAGGCCCACCAACTCTATGATTCTTACTTGGCAAACCAACACTTCAGATCTGTTGTGCTTGAGGAATACTTACTGATTGAGGAATGCAAAGAGGTATCTCATTACAATCAAAGTGGTTTTAGGCAAAGTCAGAAGGACTTTCCGGATGTGTAGAGCTCTCTCCTGCAGATTGTCCATTGCTAGGAGGAAGGAGAAAAAAGAGCAGGGAGCTGCTGTTTAATCACACAATAAGTGGCATTGCAACATCTATGGAAACTTTACATTGCTACTTTTATGTACTGTTTCATATTTATACGGGTGCAGGAAAAATCCAATGTGTGAAGACTGTGCCAAAGTCTATTTTATCACATGGGAAGTGAGAACTTACTGCCACCTGCAGCCCCTCAAGATGACACATGAAGTAAAACAGAAATGTGACTTCAGTGCCATTTGTGAAATGACCCTTAATTGGGGGTGGGAAGGAAAAGGTCTGAGCAGTTCTTGAAAACATTTATGAAGCACTGCACAGAAGATGACAGAGGCATGATTTCCTATCTGTTATGAAAAAGGTCCTTCAAAGCAGAAGATGAGAAATTTATCTTCAAGGTCCATGCAGTGCGGGTGAATTGAGTGTTGTATGTTGCACAAGCCACAACACAATAGCCCATTAAAGTTAGCTCTGTAAGGTGGGTGTCTTAAGCAAAACCTTTGGCACAGTATTCCACAGATAGATTAACATAACTGGAGGGTGAGGTAAAGAGCTCTGTCTGCAGCAGTCTAATGGGAAAAAAGTGGGCAGCATATATCCTTGGCTCTGGAAGTCCAGAATTATTTGGCAAAAGACTGCTCTTTTCATCTAACAGGAGTAAAACTGCGTAGACTAATTTGCAGGGAGAATGAAACCACAGATCCTTTTAAAAGGAGCTCTCCTACATGCTACTTCAAAGGCTGCTTCCATCACTGACATTCTTACACTCGGACAATGGATTCATTGTTTGCTCTCTGAATGAGTCAGGGGGAGTTCATTGCAAACTTGGAGTCACAAGAACATTTAAAAAGCACCCTTGAAATGATAAAGTTGTACGTTTAACAGCTTAACTAGTTGAAAGTCCTTTTCTATGTTCTGTACAGAAACACCATAAGGAATTGACGCTTATGGTTACGGAAGGTACCCGGCCAAAAAAAGACACAGCTGCTGGGTTTCTAAATATACATACAGCCCAAGACACATTGCAACTACTGTATCTTCAAGCAGTATAGACAGCAAGTTCTCCCCCCCCTTTTTTTAAGGGTGAGTCAACCAGGAGACTTCCTGTACTGCTTGTCAGTCAGTTTCTCTTTAACATAGTATTTCCCTGATGTTTCATTAGTAGTTCTAATCTGTTAATTGCTATGGAATTCCGGGCTGAAAGGCAATATAGAAAACATTTTAAATGAACTAATACAATAAGCAGATATACATATTGATGACTTAACTGTCAACAGGCCATCGCTAATGAGAAGCAAACAGAAAGAGGTCCTCTTTCTAACTCTTGCTCTGCGTTTAATGTTGCCACCTCAGCAACTAACTGGGGCATCAAATTATAGTAGGTTCTAATACAACCTTGTACAATTCCGGTTTCTTGCTCATTTTCCTTGAGATACTATCAAAGTATCAGGGAATGTTCTGAGAAGCCAGCAGCGTGGTTTTAGAGAGATAGCTGAAGTCTTACAAGTGCTGGGGGGGAGTGTAAAAAGGGAAGATTGTGTAGACACAGAGGATGGATAATGAGCAAGTTCCTACAGATATATACAAAAGGCTGAACTACGTAAAATGTTATCATTAACTGACTTTTATGGGGCAGAGAGCACAGAGAGAAAAATGTCAGAAGGTGCAAGAAACTTTATTTTATGTATTATAGAAAATGGTTTATCCTATGTGCTTTGTGCCAGATATATTAAGAATTCTCTCTGAAGAAGAGCACGCTCAATTTTTGTTGGGGTTAGATTTTGCATCGGTGAATGGCATTAACATTTTGATTATTGTTTTCATGCATTAAAATTGTGATTTTAACATATCTCCTGAAGAAAAACATTTCTGCTTCAATGCACATTAGAATATGTGTTACCTTCTACGTTATATTAAATATTTTTACACCTTTGTGGTTTGCTACTCATTCTGTCACTCGATAGGGGCAGCTATCTCCTTGTGTTGTGTTTCTTTGCATGCCTTATCTTCAACTGACTCATTTCATCCTTGTGCTACTTACTGACGCAGGCAATCAGGTCATGAAAGATTTCCTTGGGGAAGAGGGGATGCTCTAGCCCACGAAAGTAGAGCTTTAGTACACCTGCTATTGAGTCCATATCATGGTCATTTTGATCTCCAGCCAGTGGATCCTCCCCTGGTTACCACAAAACAAGAATGACAAGAGAACAGAGAAGGTGCATATTAGCAAAACAAAATAAGGAGTGATCTATTAGAAGCTTGAACCTCACAGGAGGAGAAATAACAGGCAGGAGCCCAAGTGGCTCACAATGTGTAACCTATAATGATTTCAAACACCCCTCCCCTCCCCCCCAACAGGTATCCCACAAAAGATTCTATGTAAGTACATTGGGTAAGCAACACTTCTCAGCAGCCCCATCTCCTATCCAAAGACAGTCAACAAAAGGAGACAGCATGGTGCAGATAACACCAAGGTTGCAGGTTTGATCCCCGTATACAATAGCTGCATATTCCTGCACTGCAGGGGGTTGGACTAGATGATCCTCAGGGTCCCTTCCGACTCTACAGTTCTATGATTCCAATTTGCAACACGTAGACCCTTCCGTCTTCCAGCAGAGCTGAGTCTTACATGCAACTGATGGAAAGCTTGATTACCAGCCTGCTCAGCTTCAAAGGCAGGTAGTGCTAGACTAGCAAAGCTAATGAAGTGCATGAACACACAGGTCTTGGGTGTGACTCTTAATCTACTGGAGTTTATAGGTTTGGTTTTGGCCAAAGACAAAGGAAAGATTTGCACCGAAGCAGAAAGTCCTCAAGGAGAACTTGCTGTTGGACATAATCAGATTTGATGATGTGGCAAGCCTTCTCTCTTCTCATAGAGATATCCATTACGAGAGAAATAGTCAAGGCACAGCTATTATCTTAACACCACAGAGTATAATAAATAGGCAACTATGAATTAGAGCATTATCCCCAGTATTAACTGTCACCAAGGGCTCTTGATGGAGTAATAAACTCACATACATTAAGGTTAACTTCATTAGTTTAGTTCCTCATTGGATTTGAGGCCATGAGAGATGAAATGGGGGGGGGGAATCAATGTTATGCATGCAAAGATACTAGAACAGTTATCTATTTTCTCTAAGCAGCCTTCCATAAATGCTCCATAAAGTGTAACCCTTTGCATCTGGCATCCACCCACCACAAAACAGATTTTCACAAACCCTTATAGATCATGTCTTATTCTTAGGCAAAGGACAAATGCACAGCAATCTCCATAACGTCATGACTGATAAAGTTACACACATACGCACTGTTAGCCAGAGGCCCTTTGACATGGGTTGGACATAGGGTTGCCAGACTCAATAGAGGACAGGACTTCTGTGCCTTTAATTGCCCTGCTCTCTTTTGAGTCTGGAAACCTTAAAGAGAAACCAGCAGACCCTTTGTTTAATTTCCAAGCAAAGGGTCTGCTGGTTTCTCTTTAAGGTTTCCAGACTCAAGAGAGAGCAGGGCAATTGAAGGCACAGAAGTCCTGTCCTCTATTGAGTCTGGCAACCCTAGTTGGACATGCTGCTCTGCTTTTACTAGGCAGATAATTTGAATGTAAAATATTGTGTGATATTAAGACCAGCCTTTCAAGCTGACTGGAGAATACAGGTGCCATGTTTTGGAAAGAAGAGAACAGTGACTTGAAAGCACCACTCTGCTTTAGTGACAATGGGCTTAAGTTACAGTATATATGATTCTAAGGTAACTAAGGACAATGAAGTGCCCTGTTTTCTGCTTCCCCATGCAGCCACTTGTGCCCTCCCAAACTCTCCAGCGTGTTGGGGGTCTACTTAAGTACTCTACTTAAGTACTACTCAAAAACAATTTGAGATGCAGTGTGTGGGAGCCACTGGGGGAAGTGGGAATTGCCTAAGATTGGGCAGACCTTTGAAGTCTTCATTTATGACACCAGTCTCACCTCGCTTAAACTAATAACCCAGAAGCATGAAGACACATTGCAGAGAATTGTGCAATACAAAAAAAACCAACTACCCTTACCTCTCTCAAATGCATTTTTTATATCATTCACCTCAACCTGAGATCCCGACACCCTGAATATCCCTTCATGCTGCAGCCCTGCAACGAAAATAAGAGAAATCCATGAAACCAGAAATACCTAAGCAAGTGATACACTTACAACATTCTTACAATCCTTCCTTCAGTCACTGAAATTCAGTTATCTGTCAAATTCAACAACATGATGATATAAGCACACACTAATCCAAATCGAGATGCCATATCATTACCCGGCCGTTAATCCAACTTGTTTGACAGCTAAAATTAATTAAAAGTGGCACACCAGCACTGGTGTAATTAAATCCATAGCAATAAGTTGGCACAATTCATACGTTGTTAAAAAGTATTCATCTAATTTTTTAGAATTCACTTTGGCATTCAAGAAGCCAATACGACTGATTTTAATGGCTTCTAAAAGACACATAGCACTGAGGAAGCACCCATGGTCCACGGTTCCTAGAACAGCAGGGCTCTTAGGGTGGCAATTCTGGAATGAGAAAGATTCTAGAGAGAGAAAGGAAGGGGGCGAGGAGTGACATCAAGGCTTGCTAAACTTATCTTGGCCTAAAAGAGAAACAGATGGAGCACACGCACACAGATTATGCTCTATTAGAGGCAATTCCAAGGAACTACTTTCATAGCATCCAGGACTACAAATAACATGTTTGACTCTTATAGATGGTGGTGCCTTCATGGGACATGCCCCACTCCCAGAAGTTTGAAGTAATTGCTGTACTTTAGAGTGTACTAAGATATTTATCATTTTCAAGGCGATTCTGTGAAAGATTAGGCCTGGGGAGAAAGGGAGCAAGTGATCATGCATATGTCTTTCCCGAGTGTGTCCTGCTTGCGCACCATCACTTGGCTGCAATGGGATGGAGCTTTGCCAACAGATTCTAAATAAGCAAGCCCCAAAAGAGCATCGGTCACCAGCCTCAGCCCTACTCTGCCCCCTTAGGGCCTTTCTCCAATTTGGCATTGACTTCTTCCTTCCTGTCAGGAATCCACCTCCTGCCTGCTTGGAGGAGTCAGATGATGCTGGAGGCAAAATCTCTCTGATGCTTCAAAAGGGTGAGATGGGAGGAGGATCACTTGCAATCTTGTCCAGTGCCGGCGATGCTCCTCCAATGATGACTGAGTGTTCCTGAGATGAACAGAAATCACAGAAGAGAGAACACTGGGTGGTTTGTTTGGGTTTTCTTCATTGCTGCCAACACCACCACAGCCAGGCTGTTATAAAAGACAATGGAACATTGGCGCAACAAAGGAAACTGGGTGGTTGGCTTTTCTTCTGCTCTGGTGCAGCTGCTGCTGCCGCCAAGAAAATCAGCAGAAGGCTGGTGGGCTTTACAGACGGCTTTACAGACCAGTTGCCTGCCCCTGCTCTAATTCTGTGTTTACTGGACAACCAGCATCTTAACTATTGTGTAATGTGTCTTTTAAATTAATAATAATTAAGCAATTGTTCAAGAAGTGCTATACACTAACACTACCTTCATTGAAAGGATTTTTGGTAATATCAATAAGTTTTCAAAACACAAGATGAATTAGATGGCAGTTTTTCAAATGGGGTTCACTCAGTCTAGAAAATCAAATTAAGATAAGATTTTGTTGAATCAGCAGCTTGCGTCGAACCATGGCTTAGCTGCAAATGTGCAGGTTCCGGGAGAGGAGATTGTGACTGCTGGGCTCCTCTCTGGCAATTCTGCTGCTGTGTTGTGCTATGCCGTGGTTTGACTTAGCAAATTGTCCGAACCTGGGGTCATGGTTTAGCTCTCCCAGACAACCCACTAGCTGTAAATCATAGCACAAACCTTGGTAGGAATGTGGTGCTGGATCAGAATCCTGTGCCTTTCCACGCGGAGCCTTTAAAAACAAAAGGCTAAGCATAGAGAAACAACAGGGCGAATCAATTAAGAGGACCGATTTTCTAGACAAAGGTCACACTTCAGGTCATTTAATTAAGATCAATTGTCAAGGCAGAAATTCTAGGGGAATCTATCAGATGGTTTATAGAAAATACGTTGCTACATAGTATGAAAGAAAAGCAAATCATAGTGATGGTGGTCCTAAGGCGTTAGGGTAAGGAGCTCTCTACTAGGAAGGATAATCCCTCATCACATATCAAGAGCAGATGCTTGTTTGATTCTTCACAATATTTTAGCACCAAAAACAAGAAGGGCGTGATAACAGCAGCAGAGGAAATTCATATTATCTCCAGTGTAGATGAATCTTGCTTTCATTTAAAGATTACTTAAACCAATGCTAAAAGGAAACAACAAAGGAGATCAGTAGTTTGCTTTCTTATATATGAATCCCATAACTGTATAGGAATAATTTTACTGCCCAGGTGTAATCACTAGAGAAATGTTTCTATTCTTATATATATATGTCCATCTCTAGGGCAGATAAGCCTCCAGGGAAAATCCCCTTGAGGATGTAGAAAAGAGAGACTATAGAAAACTAATAAGAATAAGAGCTTAAGATAGCTAGATAGGCTCACCTGAAACAGCTGGCAGGATAACTAAAATGGTACTTAATTTTATGTTGGATGGTATAATTACAAATATTGTTATCCAGGGAACAGGCTTATGTGAAAGGAGAATTCTCATCATTATAAATGGAGAATTATTACTGTTATAAATCTGATTAAACCCTTTCAATACTCAGATCCATACTGAATGAGGGAGAATCTTGGGTGGAACATCTGGAGGTGACAGCTAATACCATACTTAATGTTACTTTTTCACAGGAGGCAACCACCTATGTTCTACAAACAGCTTATGAAGTTGAAATCTGGTGGGCAAGGATGGGCCAGAAGCTGTTCAGAATTGTTGCTTTAAGACCTTCAACACTATACACCAGTGAAGCCAATGTGATGCCTTCCAGATGTTGCTGGATTCCAACTCCCATCAGCCCCAGCCAGCATGAGTCAAATTGACAGGACTTTTAGTCCCAACACCATCTGGTGGGTGCCACTTTGGCCATTTATACACCCACAACCATGATGAAAACCAAGAACAGTTTTATACTACATATAAAGATCTAAGCCCATCATACCTTGCTATCATATTGGCTGATGTTGCATAGAGGAAGCAGGGTTACAAAAGACCTGCCACTAGAGCAACTTGCAAAAAAAAAAGCACCCAGAATAACTGAGCCAAGAAATCTGAAAGTTATTTAAAATTCTGAAACAGAGTGAAATGCAATGTTTATTTTAAATTATAAGTTACCGTAGTTCCAGATGAACTGAAAGTTTTAACTGTTAATGTGGTGAGGAAGCAGGTCCCAAATTTGATAACATCAGGATGTTCAATTGGATATGGAATATATTTTTACCTTGCCATCCACAGAAGTGGCACAACCTCTTAAAAATATGCTCAGACATCCTATTTAACCACCTATCCCAAATGAAGGCTTCTAGACTATACCCAGGGAACCTTGTCTGGCACTGTCGTTGGGTACCTTTAGGAGCCAGGCAAAAGCATTCCTGTTCTTCCACGCCTTTGGGCAATTAAACAATCTGTGTCCTTTTAAACTGTGTGTGTTGGGGGAGGCAGTGGGGGTGTGTGTGTACAGTTTGTTACTAAGGTATGTATTTTTGTCTTTTTATATTGTAAACTGCCCTGTGATTCTCAGATAAAGGGCAGTATAGAAATGTGGGTAGTAAGTAAGTAAAATACCAGCAGCTTAACTGAAAAGATGTGTCAAAACTTCTATTAATAAATTGTTTGCATATATATGGTGAGCAATTTTTGAAGACTGCGGTGCATTATGTTATTCTACCAAATATGGGTTGGATCCAAAATCTTTGCTCTTTGAATAGAAGGGCCCTTTGATGAGAAGTAGGGGATTTCCATTCATGGAGCAAAGACTGGATCTAAACCTATGTTCCCCAAGGAACACATCTTTCATAGATCATTTTCAGAAATGCAGCCTCTGTAATGACTTGGGAGAAAATCTGCTATTTGTTATCAGATAACAAAATGTCTCTTACACATAAAGTATGTTTGTGTTCGCTAGAAGAAGATAGGGGTGTGGAGGGGGGGGGGAGAGACCAGCAACATGCAAAGCTTTGATCTAGAGCCATTTATCTTAACATACCATATAGCCAAAGACAAATTAATTATGTCGGAGTATACCTTATTTCCTGTGGAATGGTGTTTATTTCATAAATCTTTTAAATTGTGATAATTATGATTTTTGAACAAATAATCTTGCTGAGACTAAGCATGTCTGGGTCAGTGATTGGATGAGTAACCACAGAAATTTTGGGTCTCATGGTAGGTAAAAAGGCATAATACAAATGGAAGAACATAAATAGATAAATGATAAATACATAGAGTAGCATCCTCCTGATACATGTTACTTGATCCAATGAAGTCTTCCATCTCCACAATGTGAGAGAGGCACCCCCCCTATGTGCACCCAAATTCTGTTCCAGAGGGTTGGGGAAACCTTTCTGGAACAGAGTTAGAGCCCACTGTGCATGAAGGGGTGCAGGCAGGAGGAAGACTTGGCAGAACTATGACAAATCCTTTGACGCAATACACAACAAAAACAACCCCAAATAGGCAAAATAGCCTTCTGATAGAGCAAGGGACACCATTCCACTCTGACTAAAAGTTCAGCAATACACAGGACATGCCCGCTGAAATCTCAGAACTCATAAGGTGAAGCAAAAGATCGATTTGAAAGGAAAAAAGATGCAACACCTTAATGCTAAGAGAGAGAGAGAGCGGGAAGAAAAAGAATAACGTATCAGAAATCCAGAAGGACTATACATATAATATGTGTGTATAGTTTTGGCTCCTGTGTCACAGTTCTGAAAACAGAGTGGCTCCATAAAATATTATTAACTATTTATTAAATACTTATGTAAATTTCTTAATACAAATTTATTAAGTTATTTACTTTATTAAATAAGAATACAGCTAGCTTGAGTAGAAAAATCACTGTATGCAAACTTTACAGATTTATTTAAAACATTTCTATATCTTAATTCAAAAGGTCCAGGGCATTTTCTAGTAACTTAAGAAATATCACACACGCACACACTAAAAGGCAGTCCTACAATCACAAGCTGTGCTCTACTTATGCATTTTGATTATGTCCTGCCTTTTATTTATTTGAGAGGAAACTCAAGGCAATGTCCACAGGGTTAACTGGAGGGCTGCCTCCTGTGTTTTCAGATCACAGTCCTGACTATGCTTGAACAGGCTACTTGAATACTGTGCAGAAAAAACTACACTTTAGCTTAACTATCTCCAAACTCACCATGTCTGCTAATGAATCGTATGCAGCTCTCTACCACCAGGGGAATTGCTTGGCTGGAATCCTGAACAACAAAATGAGAAATATGCAATGAAAAGAATATTCAAATGATAGTGCAGTTTTAAAAAATGATACCGTTTCGAAATGAACATTCTTCGGAAAAGGCTACAAATGGAGGGATACTTCACAAAATTCCTACACGGCAGACACTGTGCAATATATGCTTTCTTCGTGTATCCACACACTGGAGGGAGTCATTAATACCGGTAGCTATTGGATTTTCTGTATTTTAGCTGCTAGAATATCTCCCTCCCTCCCTCTCTCAAAGAAAGTCTGGGTTAAACCTGGAGTTGGAATTTATTCACCCTCATAGAGAACGGTTAAACAGAATAATGTTAGCGGAATTACTGCCATTATTCAGTGTTGTGGTTATATTGAAGGTGATAATTCCCTGCTGTTTTCATTATAGTACCTTAGTCTGCAATCCCAAGCATGGCTAGGCAGGACCATGTGTATGTGGAAGGGGGCAGGAGGGCAGCAATGGAAATCTCTGCACCATCTTTGAATGGGCTCCAATCAGGCCCCATAGTGCTGCGGTGGCAGTGGGGCTGGCTTGGCATGCCAGGCTGGCTCAGCTATCCCCCCCCTGAATGCTCAATTTTGAGGCTTTCCATCAGCAGGCAGAATGGGGAGCTCGCTATGGGGTGGAGGGATGCTGGGCAGAGCAGAGATAGGAAGCGCCCCTGTGTCCAGCCCAAGCCGCTCCTCCACCCGCAAAAGGATATTTGCAGCGTCTGGTGTGACTTGACAGAAAACAAACACCGGTGAATCCTATGAGAGACCTTAGATGTTCTAGAGAGTCTTTTTCAAGTGTGTAAACAGAACAACACAGCCTCCAGAAATTAATTATTTTAGGTATTCAAAGATTGAGCTTTGCAAGAGAAGAGCACGTAGATGGCAGGAAACACCCCCCCCCCAAAAGGGCACTTAGAAAATAAAAGAGCCTCTAATTTGTATAGCATGGAAGGGTGAGGCAAGTATACAAATCACGACAAGCCTTTCCGCCATTTCCAAACCATGTGCATTATGTAAACAAAAATAAATAAAATCAAAGGCCTTACAAATCCTTTCATTCTACTCCAAAGAAATAAGAAAATGGCTTCAGGATAAAAGCAAACATTTGCATGCAACAAGGAATTGGATTTACAATGAGAAAAAACTTATTGGAATTTTTACATATCTTATTTGGAACATGTTATGCCAAAATATTTTGTCTTTAATTTATTCAGTGGCAAAGGTATCATCAGTAATAGACACATGGAGCTGGTTATCCTGATATAGAATTGACTTCAAAATAGAAACAGTCTACTTTCTGGACAAATTAACTTAACATTCCTGTATGCTTCAAGTTATTAACAATTTTTTTTAAAAAAAACTACTATAAGAACAAGCAAAGCCTCAAATCAAAACTGGCCTAGAAAAAGATATCAGGTCCTCCCTGTCCCATGACAATATGACCTAGTTTCTTTATTATTGCGCCCAAATTACAATGCTGTAAATCATCCACCGGGGACAAAAAAAGATATATTGGATTTTCTCTGATTAGTGGAGCACATGTGCACATTTAACAAAATCCTATCTAGCAAAGCAGAAGAGGAAGGCAAGCTGAGCAGCCGACAACTCTTGTAAACAATTACAACAGACAGAAGCAATAAGCTGAGTAGCATAAATGTGAATTATGATACACAGCTTATACTGGCTAGAGCCATTAGAGGGCAATAGCTTCAAACTCAGAGGCCCCAGACAGGAGACGATAAGGGGAGAGAACACACACAAAAGGGGGTGGGGCATAGAAGTTTTCATCTATATGAAACAGTTCACACTGCTGTGTAACATGCAAGTGAGTAAAGGAGTAAAGGATAAATGCTAAGCCTACAACAAAGTATACTAAAATATCATCAAGAGATGCTCTTGCCCAGGACCCTTTAGCCTGCCAAGGCCCCTCTCCCTCTCTGTGTTCCTGGAGTTCCAATGTCATGTGCAACAGCTTAGGACAACAGAGCAGCCCTGTCTATTGACTCACCGACTATGCACTCAGTTATCTGAATACATTGTCTCAAGATGAGCTGCCCACTCCCTGGACAATTCAAAGGCAATTGCTTTGCTTTGCTTAATTGCTTTGGAGCCAGAGTGTTGGCTTATGGCACCAGGGGTGCCCAAACTTTTTTCATTTCAAAGAGGGCCAGATTTGATGTAGTGAACATGCGTGAAGGCCGACCAAAAGACCGACCAAAGTTGTTGACCTTTTTAAAAAACGATTTTACCCCAGAGTTGTGCTTTTTAAAGGATTTTACCCCAGGAAATAAACTGCCGCAGGGGCCGAATTAGGCCCCTGAAACGGACTTTGGACATGCCTGTCTTATGCTGTCTCTGTTCCTCCCTCCCTCCCTCCCTCCCTCCCTCCCTCCCTCCCTCCCTCCCAAGCAAATAGATCAGAGCAGAGTCTCTTACTAAGCTCTATCTTCCCCTAGCATTCAGCTCAGCAAATCTACAAGCCACGGTATCATTCTAGAGAAAAAGGAGGGAGAAGAGGAAAAAGCAAGAGATGAAGACAATTAAATCTTCCCCATTGCGTATAGGCTTGAAGTTTGGAGGCTATGTCAGATTGAAGCAACTTGCTGTTGTATACTGTGGACATAAACACTTCCCAAAAGGGTTCAGTGTTGCTGCTAGAAATGACTAGGTCTGAGGAGTCTCTAAATAGAGAAGTGTTCATTTGGTGCTTCATAAGCTTAGTGATTTATCAAACACAAAACTAATATTGGTTTAGGTTTTTTTTTCTTGAAATAACAATCCATTATGCAGATTCTTTTGGGTAAGGAGGAGATTATGCATTCCCTCCTTTGAGGACTGCACTTGCCGGCTGTCTTGATTTGGCCAAGGTAATTTGGGTTGGTCCCATCATTTCCCCCTCTATGAAATATTGGTGGCAATAAATAACATCTGGCAATCATATAAATGGCATCAATTAATCTTTCTGTAATTGTATGAAGTCTTTATTACCTGCTTCCTTATGGTAGAACTGTGTCTGCTGTTGATCCCAAAGTCAAGACGGGCCATGATTGATCAAGGAGCGAGAAGAGGAAAAGAAAGCAAAGGCATATGTCAACATAATCACCTACAATCCAAATGCAGCCTCACTTGGTATATAAATGGCTCTTCCTGGGGGTGGAGAGGAACCAGAGGCAGGGGAAAAATCCACTCATTTACTCCTGACTTTTAGAAACATTAAAATAAAAGCCCAAAATGGACGCAGCAAAGCTTATTGCTAACATAAGGCTATACTTAACCTTTTACTTCCAGCTGCAGAGAAACCCATTATAAACCTCCCATCATTCTCGTGCCAGTTAGTGATAATTTACAGGCTGCACCACACTAAGGTAGGTGAGTTCTGCTGAGTGATTTAGAACCACAAGGGGGAGGAAAAAACGCAAATTGGTTTCTCTTGTGGAGATTAATATAAACCTATTAATGTTTCTTTATTAAAACAAGTGCCCAAGAAAAGGAAAGTGACAGACAAATTAAACCACACTGAAATGACAAGCTATGTTACAAATGGCCTCGTGATTACTGTTTGTGTTCTCGGATGTTAGTGTATGATCCAAAGAGGAAGGAATGGCCTTTTATGTTGGTTTTTTTTTTTTTTGCCAAGCCTTCTCCACTAGCGAGGGAAGGAAATGAGAACCTTTCGTATCATTTCTCTGTAGATAGTTCTTGTCCTGACTGCATTTCATTTGAGGGCAGACACACTTAAATCCTTTGTTAACTATACCAGTGTTTCCCAACCTTCAGTCTCCAGCTGTTTTCGGACTACAATTCCCATCATCCCTGAACAGTGGTCTTGCTAACTAGGGATGATGGGAGTTGTAGTCCAAAAACAGTTGGAGACCCAAGGTTGGAAAACACTGAACTATACTATCAGATGGAGCTGATAGCTACGGCAAGCAGCATACCATGGCTACAAAGAGTATGGGAGTAGCCTTACGAAAGAGTAAATAAGTTGTGTGATGTGCAGCCACATCCAATGCGAGCTGGAGATGTTGCCTGGATAGAAAGCAATAACAGACTTTCCAGGCTGTGAATTTCTGAGAAGCAGGAAGGGTACCTAGACGGTATATGCTTGGTACCAACAGAAGGACTAAGAATCCTTCTCTGGAGTCCTGAAGGTCAATGGAAGTTCAGCTAGTCCTTTGTAATTCCCTTACTTAAGGATTTTGGCAAGTTCCATCTATAGAACTCAGGTACTTACTCAGCCATGTGAGTGGCTCATCCTGAGAATGTGTGAAGCTACATTTGGTGTGACCGTCTCACAGTGTTTTCTCTAACTTCTGTTGTGCCTGCTTTCATTGTAGAGAGGAACGCAGTAAGCTACCTTATATCTACCTTATTCCTGGGTGTTTACCTTAGTGAGGACCTCACTTGGAAAATCAACATACTCACTCAGGTGGTCAGAAAGGCCCAACAGAGACTCCATTTCCCACAAGTAACCCAGAGATGCATTTTAAATAAAAGGACACATTCTACTCATGTAAAAAATGCTGATTCCAGGACCGTCCGCAGGCCGGATTTAGAAGGCGATTGGGCCACATCTGGCCCCCGGGCCTTAGTTTGGGGACCCCTGGTCTAGGGCAACCCAATCAGATGGGAAGAGTACAAGGAAGAAGAAGAAGAAGAATCCCATCGAGCTCAGTATTGTCAATAGCTGTCCAGAGTTTCAGGCCAGAGATTGAACCTGAAATATTATAGCTCTAGCTATGCCCTTCTATTTGCTTCTCATATACAGTCGTACCTTGGCTTTTGAACAGCTTAGTTCTTGTACATTTTGGCTCCCAAATGCCTCAAACATGGAAGTGACTGTTCTGGTTTACGAACTATTTTTGGAAGCCGAATGTCCAAAGGGGCTTCCACAGCTTCCGATTGGCTGCCGGAGCATCCGGTTGCCAATCAAAAGCCACGCTTTGGTTTCTGAACAATTTGGAAGTCGAATGGACTTCCAGAATAGATTCTGTTCGAATTCCAAGGTACAACTGTAGTAGTTTTAGGGATGTAAAAAAAAACTGCCAAAGGGCAGCAGTCCACTGCATAGGAGCGGGATTTCATATTATCACAACACACAAATTGATAGAAGCTTCTCCTTCAGTGGAAAGTGTAAATATCCCCTTATGATATGGACAGATCCATGCATTAACAAAATCTGTTGTGGCGCAAGAAAATGTGATGTGGTAAGTGCAGAGCACAGTGGCAATGCTCTTAGTGCACAGGTGGCCATCAGAGTGCTATTCAGATATTCTGAACTACAACGTCCACCATTCTTAACCACTGGATGTTCTGGCTCAGAAATGGAATCCACAACATCTGGAGGGCTACCTTGCCCAACCTTTATTGATCTTATGTAAAAAAAAATTGGCTTCAAGTATCTCTGATTCAGATCATCCACCTGTTATGTGGGAGCACTTCTCTTTACCCTTGAAAAGATGTTTCAAATCAGCTCTAATAGCCTTGATCCATTTGTCTTCTCTCCACCTTTGCTTCTGATTCAGCCATTTCTGTTCTGCCAAATGAATTGCAGAAGATACAAACTACTGAAAAGTCCCTGGATCATGAAACCAAACTCCCCGCCAGGACAGATGGTTACTGAGTCTGTGAGGAAAGCAATCTTGCTTGCACACTTAAGAACCATAATGGCACTTTTAATATTGAGGTATTCTGATGAAAAAGAAAGGATGACCAAACTGCAGGGATGGTGTCGGGGGCAGGCGGGGCGGGTGGGGGAGGAGATTAATGCCACAGGAATGTAATATATTTTAAATTATCAACCCTAAATGATTCCCCAATATTTAATGTTGTTCTGCAATGAATAATATTTTATTATTACAGCTGTCAGACCCTTATTAGGACCTGTCAGCTCTGCTTTACTATAAGAAATGCAAAATGAAGTAATGACTCCAGATATGGAATAATTACCCTCCCTTTGTTAGAAAGGCTCATGTATGCGCTTGCACTCTCTCCACATGTACATGACTTCTAAGCCAATACAGAAAGGCAATTTGGAGATCTGCAATGTTTCAAAGAAGGCCTCATCAAAAGTCATATTTTTCTATTATTATTTCCACATATACGGTGACATTTATGATAGCATGATTGATGCCGGGCCCAGTTATAACAAAACGTTTATTTTCTCCACTGCTGCAATCCAATTCCATGTCAGACCAGATGAGGTCAATAGGCCAAAGTGAAAGAAAACCCCTTGTATGACTGATCCCTCCCCATCCCCATTAAACAATCAAAAGCTCTTCAGGTATTTATTTCAGGGCTTTTTATCCCCCATGACAAGAGGAGTTCCAGCAGAGCACAATGTCTTCTCCAGCCTGGAAAAATGGAAGGTGTTTAGACCAGGGAAAAAAGAAGAAAAGAGATGACAGCATATTAACTAATTGGCACACCCTTTCCCTCTCCTAAGCAAGTTTGTCAGGCTGGAACTATATGTGATGCTCATCAAAAGCCAAACCCTCTCCTCATGTCATTGAAAGATACATATTTGTGTTGTTTCCCAGCTCCGTTAGGAGTCAAGGATGATCTCACAATGTGTGTAGCTTTGCCTAAACTTTATGGGGCTGGGAGGACAACTTGACATGAGTTTCCACTTTTGGTGGCATCCCCATTGTTGTTTAGTGACAGGAGTGAGCCAGCAGTAAATCACACTGAGCATGTGGAGTTACCTCCTTAATAGCAAAAGCAAGATCTACACAGGAATGCCAGGCCTAATGAGCACAGCAACTCATCTCCAGTAGGTCTTGCCCTGATGAAGGAGTTGTTGTGATAGAAGGTCCCCACTTCCCCACATCTGCGTAAGTCCTCTCCTCTCCAGGGCTTTCCCAAAGCAGTCTGAGATTTCTCCTGTGTGAAGCTTACTTATCCTCCTCCCTTTTCATTCCTCTCCTGGTTCTTGGAGACCAGGGAGGAGGGGAAGCTCATCGCAGTAAGAGGGGGAGACACCCATGCCTCATCTCTGGTCTCATCTCTGTCTCTTGGCCTCCCTTCTCTCCTGCTTCAGCTTCTGCCTCTGGGCCTAGACTTCTTTGCCACAGACTCTCCCAGCACACTAAACCCTGTTACCTCTTCAGCTTCTGACACCTCCTCCTCCCAGTTTTCTCCCTCTTCTCCTTCTGACCACTCGTCGTCATCCCACCCCAATCCCCAGGCTCTGAGCCTTCTTCCCTTGGTGGTTCCCCAGCTGGTTCCTCCCACCGTTCCTGACATCTAGTATCTATTTCTGTCCTGAGACCCAAGTTAGACAGCACAACCCATGTGTTAGAATTCTTGGTAATTAATATCAATTTATCCAAATTTCCCCAGGTAAACACAGTCGTAACAACTCTACTTAAATAGCATGCCAATAGCATGTCTTATTTTGTGTCCATTCACACTTAATGCTAAGCCATGGTTTGAATGCAATCGCCGCCATCCTGGTGTCTTCTGAATGTTTTAAACTATAACATCCAATACACTTCACCAGCAAGCTTTGAAAACTGGGACTTATGGTGGGACTTTCAGCTGAAAATATGTGGAGGGCGCCAGGTTAGCAAAGGCTGGCTTAGTGATATGCACTCAAGCTGAAGTGAGGCCAAGGGAAGGCTTGTGGGCTCCCTGCTCCCCTCCTCTCCCTTCTTCTGTGCAGTCAGGGGAAAGGAATTCTGAAACATTCATTTTCTGTTTCCATGAACAGTGACTTGTTACATACGAACCAAAGACAGTGGTTTAAAACAGTCCGGTAAGTTTCAAAATAAGCCAATTTCAAGCCATCAATTATGAAGCTAGTTTGTTTTAACTGACCAGAGTTTTAACTAACTAGTGTTTGCAAACCACAATACCCAGTTCATACATAACAAGAAGCAAGGATTCATAGAGGCCCTTCCCCAACACCAGGCATGTCGTCTTGGGGTGGGAGTGAGGAGCATACAAGCCCAAGGTTCCATGGGCTTGTTCTAGCTTATGCACATAGTGCTAACTCAGTCCTTTCTTGTGTTGTGGCCATTGTGTGGGAGGCTGCTTCAAAACCTTTCATATGGAAGCTTACATTTCCAGAAGCTGCATTTTTGTTTTTAGGAAAAAATACAAACATAAGAAGTGCCATCAAAATGAGGAGTAGTTTGAAGGAGAATTGGCAAGTGCTTTGTTTGCAAGAAAAGGACTGTTTGGGTTAGTGGAAGACACTGGAAACAACAAAGCTGCTTGGAACCACACCTACCTGGCAAGAGAGCAGTCAGTCCTTTGACCTGTTAAGAGAAAAACAGCTATGTTTCAAAAGCTATGTTTCAAAAGAGGAGAGACTTGTAGCAGACAGGAGGAAGGGTGGGTGTGATTTCAACCTTGGTTAGGGGGCAAAAGGGACTGGGGGGGCTTAATAAATAAATAAAGAAATGCGACTGAACACACACACCCCCACTCTTTGCCTGCTCCTGTTCCTATGGAGATCAAGAGAGCATGTCCCCACAGGCAAGGCTCCTCCATGGCTGACCAGGAAATGCACAAAACAGCTCCAAGCTGCCTGAAGACTCTATGGAAAGCATTGTTTTTAGAAATTGGTTTTCTAGAGATGCAATAATTGTTGACTGCTACTGCCAAAGTAGAGCCACGCCACTTCTCCCTCCGACATCTTCCCAGAAGGAATCAGCAGTGAAGAGAGATTATGTTTTATGAAACCACTTGGAGAGACTGAAAACATTCACAGATTTGCTAGCCCACAAGCACAAGGTGCCAGCATCCCATCTATTTCAGGAGTTATGGGTTTAAATGATATTTTATGGAATCATATTTATATACAAAAACAAAACAAAAAAACCCTACCAACCTACCACCAACCTTATTATGGCTTGGAAGGAAAGGGCCCAAACCACTATGCCTAGTGCTGATACAGGCAATATTTAAAAATACCACAGTGAGGATTTTAAAAAAGGAGGAGGATAGACACACGAATTATTTGGCACATATCAGAGCTCAGACAGTTTTTAAGTTGCCTTATGCAATGGAATGATGCTGATTTGTATCAACTAAGGACTTGGCCTGATAGCTCAAGATTAAAAATGAAGTGATGGGAATGAAGCTAATTGTTGATCATGGAAAATAAATAACCCATTTTGAACAGTCACTTTCTCCCTCCCAACATAAACCTCAATTACCCAGAATGGTGCATAATTTATAGCAACATTATTCCAAACCAGAGTTTCTTACCATCTGTCCCACTTCCATCACAGAATATTCATATGTATAAATTACATGGCTGTGGCAACATCAAAGGGCTATAGTATTACAGTGACAAATGCAGATGGAAGGCAGGGAAATAATTACTCGCAGATAGAGAGATCTGCTGGTGCTTTTTATTAACGGAACTTGTCATCTTCAGATTAAAATAATTGGCAAATGAAGCCAAACGTCACCTTAAAGGGAAGTGGGGGGTGAGGCAAGACACAAACCCCTATCAAGTTCCTCCAAAGTTAGGCAAGTCAAGCACTCTGCCAAATAACCCTTCTCAGCGCTAAAGTTTTAGAAAGACGTTTCTATGATTTCAGTCACCCACTATAGACTGCAATAGCATTTATAAACTGGTTAGGATTGGCATCTAAAATTGCTTCAGTTTATAGTGTTCTAATTTGGGGTTGCAAGGATATACATTTTTCTAAATTCCTTGTTCTCCAAGACAATAGCATCCATGTTGTTGTTGTTGTTGTTGTTGTTGTTGTTGTTGTTGTTGTTGTTGTTGTTTTAATGCAGGCATCCCCAAACTCGGCCCTCCAGACATTTTGGGACTACAATTCCCATCATCCCTGACCACTGATCCTGTTAGCTAGGGATGATGGGAGTTGTAGTCCCAAAACATCTGGAGGGCATAGTTTGGGGGTGCCTGTTTTAATGGCTCCAACTCAGGGACAAGGACCTTTGCAACCACATTTCAACGTAATCCACAACAGCATTACATAAACAAAAGGGGCTCTCTGACTTTAGAAAGTCAAAAAAGAAAGACATTTAGCTTTCTGCAGAAGTCAGCTATGACCCAGGAATGTGATTCATCACAGGAGCAGCAGGAGCATTATATCCAGACACTCAGAGGGAGAAAATGCTCCCAGGAAATGGCATGACTTGTTCTACTTTTTTGATAGACAAATAGTTTCTTGTGCCAGAAAACCTGGAAAATGTGTCCATTGCCTCATTTCACTTCCTATGGATCAGAGTCAATTTAAAAATAACCAACAGCTTTATCCAGCAAATTTGTGGATCCAGAATGCAAAGCACTTTCCAAACTATTCACATTAATGGTCATAGGCACACGTAGATGATTTGAAGAAATAAAAATGCCGTGTCACTGTATTCATTGTACCAATATGATGCTGTACTCGAAGCAGCTAATTCTGGGCCAGAGGCATTCAGCCATATGGCTCAGAGCAGATTTTGCGAGAATGAAAGGAAGTGTTGGCAAAAAGACTTTTATAACGTATTACAGTTCAGAACAAACCCTCTGATTTAGCTCCTTTCCCCAAAGACCTGAATCCTGGAAATGGGAAACAGATCAACACAGACAGCTACAATGAAAGCTGCAGCTGGTCTTTGTTGTGATATGAACAGATAATTCTATCGAGTCTAGGATTACCTCGCCTTGCCCTTCCCCAGAAGCTGGACAGATGGGTTTTTCATGGGCAGTCAGATACATAAACTTCTGGTGACACCTAGGTTCAACATCAGTGTCATAGACAACTAATCATGCCAGCTCCAGCTGCTGGTGGTCCAAGCAGTTCAGTGAAGTTACAACAGGCTGTGCACTGGTAGAATGGTTACCTCCGATTCTACCTATGAATACCCCCTTTATCCTGGATTTCTTAAAAGAATCCACACGGAGATGAAAGGCAAACAAGTCCACGTGGAAAAAAACATTTCCTTAAATGATAGGAATATTTGCATGCTAGGAGAAACAAATTACTAGGATTACTCCAATTTGATTCTGTGGAATTGTTATAATGGATGGGGGAAGTGGAGGGGGAGGGGAAATAGGCATATGCTTCAGTTAAACAAATAGATGATGCACATTATTGGCTCATTAAGCACTTCCCTTTCATCATTACTTAAGCAGTGCAGTAGGGATTGAATAATAAATTCATAAAACATGACTTTGTCCACTTAGCATTGATAATCCAAGACTGTTATGCTCAGTCAGCTGCCTAATTCAGTAATTACGAGGGATGGGCTGACACAATGACAAGTGATTCCCAGACTTACTTTCTCCCAGAGTCTTCTGAAGGAGGTCATGTTTTGCCTGAAGCTTGGTGATGAGGTTCCGCCCTTCCAGATACTCCTTCAACTTCTGTCGGAGCAAAAAGAAGCCAAGGATCAGCATCTACGTCTAGGACACAAAAGGACTATGGACCAAGAGACCGGAACGGACTAAGATACCCCCTATGTGACAAAGAGCTTAGGGTAAATCAAACCATCATGGTTCCCATGCAATAACTAAATAAGACCTAAATAACCAAGACCTTTCACAGAAACACATGCAACCTAACACAGGGCAGCTCAGTAGAGTGAAGAAGCTTTCACAAATAATTATCATTGTGATTGTGCATCAAATGAAAAGCAGTATCAGCCAACACAAGTATCCTTCATAACACTGGCCTAACCCTGCTGAATGATACCATAGCCTGTCTCTTTGTCATCTTACGGATTTTAAAACAATACCTTCTGGGCTAGCAATCAGATTGTACTGCAAATCTGGAGTAGTGCTGGCAGAAGAATTTGTGTGGGGCTCAGCCTACTGAAGAGAACATTTAAAACAAGCCATTCAAAAAACCCAAGGACTTTATCCATTCCTGGCCCCATATAGAGACATGAGATCTATAGAATTTTTAAGGGTGCAAGTGGAAGAGCACTCATCCCGACTGCAGTTTCCAGAAACTGGCATTCAGAAGCAAACTTCCTACAACTGCAGAGGCACAGAACTGCCATCATGGCTAGCAATCACTGATAGCCTTTAATAGAGCCCTTCAGCTTTGCACTACATACTGAAGTTACAAATGTGCTTGGTATTTAGGATACCTCATTTGATTGGCTCATGGCCCTCAGCCCTGCTCCCTATGAATATCCTGCCCATTTTGTGGTGGGAAACATGGGAAATGCCCTTTCTCCTCAAGCATCAATATTACCCTGGTCTCCCCTTTGCCTGGCAGTGGCTAGAATCAAGTCCATCTTATGCCTCGGGTAGCTCCTCTCCTTAAGTAACACAATCCTTTAAAGTGTTTGCCCCCAAGGGACTATATTGTGCAATGTGCTCAGTTTCCAAGGGTGCTTTCCTCATTCAGGCTATTTGAAGCCAATTCAGACTATCCAGGATAAAAGTCTCATGAGAACTTCCCTTGGTTGGTTTGCTACAACATCAGCTAGAGCTCCCTTCCTTGCTTCATCTCTGTGTTTGTTGCTCTCTTTGTGAACCTTAATAGGACATGAGACCTTAATAGGACATGAGACCCTGTGTTCTCCCTTAAAGAAACAATAGCCATGGGACTGGTTTGGGTTCCAGCAGATCCCAAACTGGTAACCCACCCATGTTCTCTGCCTCTGGAATGCCCCATTTTGTGGCCTTCCACTGGCTACTGCCAGTGAGAATCCTGCAGTAGTACTTTTGCCTTCCCACACATTTGGCATGCAGGAGAAGCTCTGCACTGGTGGCAGCTGGCAGGAGGTCTGCTTAGCAGGCAGAGCTGGGCAGGGCAGAGGGACACTTGCACCCAATCCAACATGCACCTCTCGCCCTCCAACCCAGTGTGTATTATATGATGAATTATTCTGCAACAGAAACTTGAAAAATTCACAGGACAACCTTTAAGCAGCACATTACCAGGGAAATGACTTTATTTTCAGGGGAAAGTGTCTAGATATCATTGTGACATTTTCACATTTATTTCTTACTTAATTTTTCAAATATTTTTATTTCAGTGTCCTAGCTCATTACAGTGTTACGGATTACAACTCTGTGCAGTTAAAATAAGCAGTGTTAAATTCCCCACTTTAAAGGGCAAAGCTTTCAAAAATCAAAGCAATGGGGGGAAAGGGGGAGGAAGGAAGGAAAAATTAATATCAAGTATTACCAATGCTGATTTAAAAGGGGAAATAATCCAGAAAACAGTTTGCCCATAAATTCTCAATAAGCCTTAAAATTAAGAGCATGGTATAGCACAAAACTAATACAACTGCAAATAAATTTAGGGTTTAAATGAGCAGTCAAACCAACCCACACTATCCTAAGAAGCAGAGGAACACAATGCCAAAGCACAGTGCCATTAGAGAAACCTTTCATTGCAAGCATGTTCACAGTTCAGTGGTTTGCACCCTGCTGTCAGTCAAGGCCCCATTAAAATAAATAACCACTTGATAATAAGACATGACAGATTGCCTGCCTGGAGCCAATTTAAACCTGAAGGTGAGACTCTGAGCCCTAAACTATTAGATAGCTATATGCAGATCACAAAATAAAATAAAATAAAGTCCACAATGCAGCCCAATAATTAGAACAATCAGTTCAATCCCATATTAATATGGGCGTTTAGAAAATTATAGTATGCAGCATTTGGACATAATGGCAAACTATGCTTCACCACTCATTAGAAGTGGGCTGTTCTAATCACTTCCCCTTCTGTGCGGAGGAAAGCAAGAAGGGACTGCTACATACTCCTGATCCTCCAAACTAGGATTTGGAGATTGGTTAAATGCAGCTACAGGCATGAAACAGTGCAGCTGATAAGTTTATTGTTCAAGCCAAAGGCTATGACAAATTTGTACTAAGCAACAGTATTAATAAAATAGTACAAGACATACATCGATAATATAAAATTTGTAAAGACTTTGCTGAGTTCTTAAGCATTAATACACAGTTTCCCTTGTGCATCTCAACGCTAATATTATTCTGCCTTTTGAAAATCCAAATTGCCAACATCCATGATATAAGAGAGAGAAGTTACCAGGGGCACCAACAAATCCAACTTGATTTCAGATTAAAACTCTGAATCACCACAACCATTTATAGCATTTTTATCTAATTCCTTTTTTCTTATTTTTTTTCAGCCAGTGCATAGAGGGCCACTCTATGTGTTATGAATCTATTATTGTCACTCGAAAGAAACCATGCATGTATGAACAAAGGTTTGAGAAAGTGATCTCTTCGACAGGCTAACAGAGAATGAGTGATGTATTTTACCTGTGGCTGACCACAAATATGAAGTCTGTCTGCGTATGGGACCTTGTTGTAGCATCCATCTAAGACAGAGGTAGGCATCACTTGGAAACAGAGCTCAATAAAGGCATTTCTTACGGCAGCTGGTGAGAGCTTGGTCAGATAGGTAAAGGGACCCCTGACCATTAGGTCCAGTCATGACCGACTCTGGGGTTGCAGCGCTCATCTCGCATTATTGGCCAAGGGAGCCGGCACACAGCTTCCGGGTCATGTGGCCGGCATGACTAAGCTGCTTCTGGCGAACCAGAGCAGCGCACGGAAACACCATTTACCTTCCCGCTGTAGCAGTATGTATTTATCTACTTGCACTTTGACGTGCTTTCGAACTGCTAGGTAGGCAGGAGCTGGGACCGAGCAATGGGAGCTCACTCCGTCGCGGGGGTTCGAACCGCTGACCTTCTGATCGGCAGGCCCTAGGCTCTGTGGTTTAACCCACAGCGCCACCAGCACCACTAGCTCTAAAATGCTCTGCTCTCAATATTTCCCAATGGGGAAATTTGGTGTTTCTAATTAGTTGTAGGTCGCTTCTGGATTCTTTCTACCAGTAGAAGAGCCAATCCTTTAGTAGATACTTCTTCAAGGTCAAAGCGAAACTCAGTTCTGGAAAATAATAATACTCTAAAACATCTTGACTAGCTGCTTTCCAGAGTTGCTTATCACGGAATTCCATATAGCACAGAGCAGGAAAACACTCAATAGGCATAGTAGCAATTTTTAAAATATACTTTAACTGAGCGCAGTACGCTCTTGCCTTAAGTGTTGGCCACCTGGATTCTGTACAAAGTGCTGCTGAAATTCCTGATGGTAAAGAGCATAGCTTCCGGAGGGGGGGGGGTATTCTGCACCATTTCCAAATCTTTAATGGAGTTCAAATCAGAGCCTCAGATTTCAATGCCATAGAACATTTGAGTAAGCATTTTGCTGCTAAATATTAGGACAGGTTCAATCAGCTGTCGTCACTTATTGTAGCAGAACTTTATCAATGACCCTATGGTTTTCTGCACTTTGACTTTCACTGCCTCTGTATGAAACTTCCAAGAGAGGGTTTCACTAATGAGTATCCCCAGGTGTCTAACAGACTGCATTTTTTCTATAAGCACCATTTATATCTAGGACTGTGTTTGCCAAAAATCATATAATCATTGTCTTACGAGTATTTATAGACAGACCTTCCTGTTAACAGTATGTGCCAAACACCTCCAAGAGATTTTTGAGCCCAATCTGGAGAGAGGAGTGCCAAATCATCTGCATACATCAAAATTGAGATATTTCTGTTCCTAATTATTGGAGGGGGAGAGTTTGCATTGGCTAAATATAATAATAATAATAATAATAATAATATATTATTATTATTATTATTATTATTATTATTATTTATACCCCGCCCATCTGGCTGGGTCTGAACACTCATCCCCCGCCACCACTTTCTGAACACGGCCCAGGAGGAAGGAGCGGAACCACTGTATAACAGTGCCCCCAGCTCCCAACCCCTCTAGACGGTCCAGAAGGATATTATGGTCGATGGTGTCAAAAGCCGCTGAGAGATCCAGCAGGACTAGGAAACAGCTCTCACCTTTGTCCCTAGCCCGCTGGAGATCATCAACCAGTGCAACCAGGGCAGTTTCAGTCCCATGATGAGGCCTGAACCCCGACTGGAAGGGATCCAAATGGTCCGCTTCTTCCAGGCGTGCCTGGAGTTGTTCAGCAACCACTCGCTCAATAACCTTGCCCAAGAATGGAAGATTTGAGACTGGGCGATAGTTGGCCATATTAGCCGCATCTAAAGATGGTTTTTTAAGAAGCGGTTTAATGACCGCCTCTTTCAGCGGGTCTGGGAATACTCCCTCATAGAGGGAAGCATTTACCACCCCGCGGAGCCCATCGCCCAGCCCTTCCTGGTTAGCTTTTATTAGCCAGGATGGGCAAGGGTCAAGGAGACAGGTGGTTGGTTTCACTCGTCCAAGCAGTCTGTCCACATCCTCGGAGGTAACAATATGGCACCAAACCATTAATATGAAAGTAAGGAGGGGTAAGAATGCAACCTTGCATTCCTCATGACCTTTTAAAAAGCATCAGTCATACCATCATTTTAAAACTACTCTGACCCTCATTTCTGCATAGTTCTTGGATCAATAGCAGAAATCTGCAGTTGGTGTTGGCAATTTGAAATTTCTCCCACACTCTGTATTGATTAACAAAGTCGAATGCAGCAGAAAGATCAATAAAGGCTACATAAAGATTATTCTTTATGTTCTTAGTATATTTCCTTATAATATGGTTCAGAGTAAAACACTTATCAATGGGACTGTGCCCTTCTCTGAATCCCGCTTGTACTTCATGAATAATGTTGCTCTTTTGCAACTAGTCGGATAAATTTTTGAAGGCGATACTGCTCATATAGCTTTGAGGAGTTGTCTAACAAGCTAACTGGCAGATAGTTTTGCAGATCATTCCTACTGCCTTTCTTATAAACTGGGAAAAGAATACTTATTTTCCATCCAGAGGGCATTTGGCCCATGTTGTTTATGGTGGTAAATAAGCCAGCCAGGATAGGCACCCACCATTCTATGTATTCCTTACACAGGAATATAGAGCTCCAGGAGCTTTATTCAACTTCAAAAAGGAAATAAGGACCTTTATCTCATTACGGGAGACTGGTTGCCATTCAGGTAGGTGGATAAATCATTCTATACTACTGGCATATATGATTGCCAGGCACGAATTGAGGCTTTTTATGGTGATTTCGCTTCATTTAAAACCCTGGCCACCAATTCCCAGAGTTTGTTTTCCCTCTGTTCCATTACTGCTAGTCCCAATTCCTGCCATGGGGTTTTCGTATATCCAGCTTTCTTATTTGGGGCAGACTTTTGTATTCCAATTCACGTCCATGGATTCCTATGACGGATTCTTATTCAAATCTCTGCTTTAGCCAGAGCTTTCTTACACTTCACATTGACTGTCAAACCAGCCATGGCGTGTTGGTGGGAAGCCAGCTTCATGGGCAGAAGGATGTTGTTGTTGTTTAGTCGTTTAGTCGTGTCCGACTCTTTGTGACCCCATGAACCAGAGCACACCAGGCACTCCTGTCTTCCACTGCCTCCCGGAGTTTCGTCAAATTCATGTTGGTAGTTTCGAGAACACTGTCCACCTTCACCCAATCCAACATGCACCCCACCCTCCAACCCAGTGTCTGGTGTGTGCTGGGGTCTTAGGCAGTTGAATCAGCATATTATTGGAAAAAGTTCTTTAAATACCTAAGTGCCTAGCTATCATTGTGACATTTTCACATTTATTTCTTACTTCATATTGGCTTCAAATATTTTTATTTCAGTGTAATGCCTACTAACTGTGAAGTTAAAATAAGCAGTGTTAAACTCACCATTTTAAAGGGCAAAACTATCAAAGTAATGGGGGAAAAGGGAAATTAATGATTCATAATGCTACCGTGGAGAATTGGTAGCAGCAGCCACTTTTGTCCTATTCCAAGTTGCACTCCCACCTCTGAGCAATTATAAGCGACTTAATGACAAACTGCTGCACCAGCTTTCCAGCATATAAGTCACTGTGCCTGAGGGCCTACCTCCTGCATGCTTGAGTCAACAGGTAAGTATACAGGTAAGCCTCTATGTGAACTAGTGCTGATGTCGGCACTCACAACATTGGGTTATAAGTCACTTGTTTTAATTCCATCATATGCAACATCAATCTAATTTGTTTTGAGCATCAGTGGCAAGTATTTCCACTGTAAAGCCACTGTATTCCTGTGCATACAAACCAAGTTAACATTTTGAAATAAATACAATGCCACCTCAAGATGATAGCACTTCTGGCCCAGGTACAATACATTAGAAGTCCTATATCAGGAAGCAAAAGTCAGCCTAAAATCACAGTGTTGTTTCGTTAACTGCCAGTGTGTTACTCTATACCAGAAGAATCTTAACGGTGCTCCCTCTCCCCACAACTGCACAACTATGAACGCTATCTTCCACCTTGGTATTTACCAGTATGAAACAGCTGTCAAGAGAAAAACATAATAGGTTAATGTGCAACCCAATCTAGGTCTTCCTGCCTTGCTGGCAAAGCAACAGTGTTATGCTTTTGAGGCTGTATGGAAATACCTTCTGTTATATGTCTCATATCCTTAACCCCCTCTCAGGAATCCAGATCACTCAGCTCATTTTTGAAAAAAGCAACATCAAAGCTGATGCAGGCATTCAGCTTGAGGAGAGATATTCCCAGAATGCACTGGGGGAGGGGAAGGAAATCGGGAGCACCACAGTGCTGCACTACTGTTGATGATTAAAAAGGGAGAAAGAACAGCACATTGATAAAAAGCAGCATGGCACTGATTACAGGCAAGGTTATAAATAATATTTTCATAAGTCTTACGGATTTTGTGCAGATTAACGAAGTATTTCTGCCAAGTACTTTGAAGATGAAGGACTCCATAGTGGCTTGATATTTTTAACAAGTGATAGCAATTAACTGTAAACTACAATCATCCATCCTTTCTTCAGATGTCTTACTTATTTTGCTACATGTACACCTCCCTCACCATACCAGCACCTCAATTTCATGTGCTTATTCTAACCACCATTGTGAAGTGTGAAATTACTCTTACCCTTGCTTTACAAGAGAGATACCGAAGCACAGAAAACAAGCAATAGGGTTATGGTAGGATCAGAAGTGGGGATTATGTGAACCCAAGGATTGTGCACCAACCACCAATATTTCCTCTCTCCCCCTTCAGTAATAATAGTCATTGTCTTCCCTGCAAACTAAAAATTGGTGTTGAATGTGCTGCATCTACCAGAAAACATCTCCCAAGAAAATCAGTGCTAAAACTGGCTGTGAAAAGGATCGCTTGAATCACAGAATAAAGCAGCAATTCAACGTTATTTTGTCTTTGACATTTTATAATGGAAGCTTAAAAGTGTGGGGGCGCACAGAGAAATGTGTTGCAGGCATGCTATATTTCTTGTTCTGAGGCTACTAAAGAGCCAAGGGTTGGGTTTACATAAGGAACACATGGCATGAGTCGCTAATGTGAAGTGTCAATTCATTCCCCCTTTTGCACCTTGTTCCATCACACTTCCCTGAGAGGGAGCAGTTTTGTGTGGAGAATAGAGCAGTAAGCACATACAATTTGAGTGTTTGCTCCTGAAGGGAAAGAGGTTTTCCAGATATATTTGTAAGATTAATGGTCTTCCTTCACTCCCTCTGCTGCTGCAATGCCTTCAATAAATGGGCGGGGGTGAGAGAGTATTTCCCATCCTGGGGATTCTTGTAGTCTTGCCTTTTTCCTATGTTCCTGCAGTACCTGCGTCAACCTGCTGATATTTGAAACCTACTAACATTTTATTATGGTTTTTTTACAAATGACAATCTGTACAAGAGAGCCTTTATCTGTGATTGATGTTTCTGGATATTACTGTAATGGACAGGAAAACAACAGCAACAATTTATAAAAGGGGACTATATTGAAGTTACTTCCACTGCCACATACCTATGAACATCCTATTGCCCCAATAATTCTCCCTAAGAACCACAAGTCGGTACTTAAAATGAGCCACACAAGAATTACTTACAAGCATTCAAGCTAGCGCAATAAACAGCAAGCCGAGTCATTTTCTTCAGAAGGGATCAACCGGTGAGAAGAGCACAAATCTACACCGTGGCATGACAGGAACCTATCCTAACAAGTAGCCATCTTCTGCTCAGCTAATTACAGTGGTACCTCCGGTTACAAACTTAATTCGTTCCGGAGGTCCGTTCTTAACCTGAAACCGTTCTTAACCTGAGGCGCACTTTCGCTAATGGGGCCTCCTGCTGCTGTTGCCGTGCCGCTGGCGCGCGACTTCCACTTGCATCCCAGGGCAAAGTTTGCTACCAGGAGCACCTACTTCCGGGTTAGAGGCGCTCATTACCCGAAGCATTCGTAAGGAGGACAGTACATAACCCAAGGTTCCACTGTACAGGGTTTGGAAGAAACAGCACAGTTCTTTTTCTCCCTCCCCCTAGGGTTGCTTGCAATTTGCCACCCTGGGCCACTTCAAGTGGCAGGCCTGCTTGCCTATCCAGACTAGATTAATGAAGAGGGGGTGCTTCTTTAAAATATGACCAAACCCAGAACTGGAGCCCTACTCATGATCAACCCTGGCTGCATGAGCTGATCCTTGACGTATTTTGGGAAAATAAAAATTGACAAGATGTGCAAGTGCTGTTTGACAGATCAAGCCTCAGGATAATTTTAGATGTCTGCTAAAATATCCCGAGTTAGGTGGTGGCACGCCTGTAGCTCCATTGCAGACAGGCATGTAAAAAGCTCCCATAATGCACTAGAGTTAGACAGGAGGAGAAAAGTGCCAAATGAAAAAAGACCTTTCCAATGTCAAGTTTCTAACGTCTAATTTAGACCCACCCCAGAGTGCTGCAAATATCTTCAAAGCGGTGCATCTTTTGTGTCTTGCCAAACTTATGTCATATGAAAATGCAGTTCTACTGATGGTTTACCTTTGTTCCCCGCATTTCCTCCCTTCATTAACAGGAATGCTCAGCCATTACCCATTTTTATGTCAAGAAACCCCAATCTAATTGTTTTAAACCAAAGCCTCATATTCTTATTCAGGATATTTATAAGTCTCTCACATAGCAGATCTATCAAGTGTTTGAACTAAAAAAAAAGGCTGTTTATACAACAGCCTCTTTTAATCCCCACTTCTTTATCCTGGGTACATGTATATGACATGACAAACTCTACTTTTATTCCCTGGAGGCAAAAGTCTAATATTATTGGCACGGATTGTGGGTAAGCATGGTACAAATGAAAACAAAGCATCATGCACGGGTAAAATTAGTACGTGCTTGTTAGAAAAGAGAGTATGTTTTTCTCTAGAAAAAGAAGATCTGCAAGTTCAATTAAATAGCCATTTGCACAGCCAGGGAAGTCAATTGCTTCTTAATTGAATCACTTTCTCCACCCACATTTTTCTGATAAATTCTCTTTCTAAGCAGACCTTTTAATTTAATGCGGCATTTGAAGTATTTTGAGTGCTTGTCTAAGGGAGTGATACACTCTCCGGTAAACCTATTTATAGGCAAGACTCAACATAAACCATCTTGCCCAAAGAAATTTACCCAATGTATAGCATTTATTCATGAACACTATCATTCTTTTAAGAGGAATAAAAATATTTTAAATACTGCAAAATCCATTTAGAAAGGCAAGTTACAGAGCAAGTTTTTTATTTAAAAAATAAAGACCTTCTATACACATGCCCTGATCCAAATGATTGCCCATGGAGTCCTGTTTTTAGAATCTAAAATATCACTAGTCAGCTGTTAGGCATGGAAGGTGGAATGGGGTGGAATGGAACTGTGCCACATGGCTCCTCATCCAGTTAATACACATGCTGATGGCAGGGAATGATAAGGAAGGGCTGTAGCTCAATAGGAGGCATCTGCTTTTATTGCAGAAGATCCCAGGTTCAGTTCCTGGCATCTCCAGGTAGAGCTGGGAATGTCCTCATCTGAAACCCAGAAGAACTGCTGTCAGTCAGTGAAGACAATACTGAGCTAGATGAACCAATGGTCTGACTCTGTATAAGGCAGTTTCCTATGTTCCTTCTATGTGTCTTATGATCCTAATTTCATCCACTTTTCAGAAAAGCTTTCAGGAAATGAGTATTAAAACAATGGATAAACCGATGAACAATTTTCAGTGAAAGATCCATCCTGAAATTAAATCATCACCAGATTTAACTTCGTTATCAACCTGTAAGCTATCAAAGCTTATAAATTGATAGAGGAACAAAGACACCTTATTGTGATCTGTAGTTTAGATGCAATGTTATTTTTGCTTACATTCCACTTAACAAGACGCAAACATTATTTAAAACGAAGAGCTCTGTGGCTACTTAAAGACGAACAAATTCATTATGGTGAAAGCTTTCATGGATGAACATAGGCTTTCAAAGGGGCGAGGGGAAATAATCACACAGACACTGAACTTGTAGGTGGGCCATTCTTATTATTCCTCTCAAGAATTACGCTGACAGCTTGTTAGCCAGAACTGCAGACGACACATACAGTTTCCCAGCTGCAACACATATCAGCTTTGCTGCAAGCGTGTTAAAAGTCAGGTCTCTTACCGTGAAGTAGAACTGTTCTGTCTCCTGCTGATTTGCCCGTCTCTTGGCAATGCTTGGCTTGCTCATGAAGGTTTCGGAGACTGTTGATTTTACAGACTCCATCGAGTTGCTATACTGGAAGCAGTCAGAGACATCAAAATCCTCAATGGTGACGATATCCTGGATAGTCTGCAGTGTGGCCTCCATTGTTTTCTTAACCTGGCAGAGTGAACACAAGAGAGGAATTATAAAGGAGGGGGGAGGGAAAAGAGTGAAGGTGGGAATGCAGAGGAAAATGCCTTGTTATCACTCGGTTTGTCATTTACTGCAACTGGGGGTCTGTGATTCCCAAGCACAACACAACACAATTAACATGAACAGGGTCTACATAAAACAAGTGGCTGAGAGGAGACTGAGGGTTTAATCTTATGCACACTTTCAATTACCATTATAGCATAGGTGGAACAAATTCATGAAACTTGGACCAAAATGTACACAACTGTACATCTAAAATTTGCTGTTTGGTTGCCTTAAAAATTTGTGCCTGAACTGAAGCTTATATGTTTTTATCTTCTCAGCTGCCCTTACTCTCCTCCAACATACTGTATTGTCTAGACTATGCTAAAACAGCAAGGGAAAAGACCAATAAAAAATGGAATTTGTTAGCTTACCTCTTCATTTTCTATCTTCAGCGTGGATAGCCTAGACTGTAGCTGCTGACACCTCTGCACTAACTCACTCTGCACAGGCTGCTGGGCACACAGCTGGGACACCTGGAAAAGAAATGGAACTTCTGAAAGTTTCTAGACATTTGATTCTTCAGCTCTGCACATGTATGAGAGGTGTGGACTGGGCCATGGAACAAATGAAGTCATAGGGTTTCATAGGAGAAACGGCTCAGGACCGCAATACTTCAAGAACTGCATCTTTCCATATAGAATAGAATAGAATAATTTATTGGCCAAGTATCAACCATACTTGGAATTTTGCTTCGACTACATTGCAATGTAAATAAAAAATGTACCTCATACAAACACTATTCCCCTCACAGTACAACACCACAGTGAAAAGGCCCCATACCACCAACTGGCCTCCCTTCCGCCCACACAACTACAGATTCAACAATTTGATGGCACAAGGAAAAAAGCTATTCCTGTGCATAGACGTTTTTGTATATAGAGTCCTGTACCGACATCCGGATGAGAGTAAATCAAACAGGTGATGACCAGGACGCGAAGGGTCTACAGCAATTTGCTCTGCTCTCTTCCTGACTCGAGTGGCATAAAGTGTCTCTATTGGAGTCAAACTAACATGAACTAACCTCTCTGCAGTTCTTACTGCTTGTTGGAGCCTATTCTTATCCAGCTTAGAGGCTGTACAATACCAGACAGTAATGGAATATGAACCTACACAGACCCTGAGATCATCCTCTAAGGCCCTCCTTTGTGTGCTTCCTCCATGAGAGGTCTGGAGGGTGGCAACACGAGAACGGACCTTTTCTGCAGTGGCTCCCCATTTGTGGAAGGAGGTTAGCTTGGCACCCTCATTATATACTTTTAGGCACCAGGCAAAAACATTCCTCTTTAAACAGGCCTTTGGTTTACTGATATTCAATGCCCTTTTAAATGTGCTGTGGAAGGGGTTTTATTGGTTTGCTTCTGTTCTGAGTTTTGTTATGTGTTTTATATTTTTTTATATTGTAATCATATGTTGTAAACCGCCCTGAGATCTACAGGTGTAGAGTGGTAGACAAATAAAATACATACATACATTCCTTCAGTGCAGGGGCTTTTCCTCGGCCAATGGAACAATCTCCCCATCTCCTCACCATGTACCTCCCTAAATTGGTTCTGGGTTTTCATTCAACCCTCCAGAGTAGATTTGGGACTAGTGAGAGGAGATAGGGAGAGAAGTCCTTTTGTGCTAGCATAAATCCTTAATGCATACTGCCTATAGCTTTTCTTGGACCAGCATTGACCTGTGAGCAAGGATGAGAGACAGGACCAGAACTGTCCCTCAAAAGGATTGTGGAGATACATGTAACATGTAAATGAACCCAAAGACTATGCTAGGCTTCCTCAACCTCAATCCTCCTGATGTTTTGAGACTGCAATTCCCATCTTCCCTGAGTGGCCTGATAGCTAGGGATCATGGGAGTTGTAGGCCAAAAACATCTGAAGGGCCGAGGTTGAGGAAGCCAGGACTATGGTGTTTGGTTCAAGCAAGATTTCTACCCATTATTAACAAAGATAATTAAATATTTAAGCAAATTTAATATATTGTAAGAAAACATTTTGGCTTAATAAACTGAGGTATGAGCCTTTTACCTGTATTCACAGGCCTCTTCTTTCTGCCCTTTGCACAACTCATGATCAAATCATGATGAAATCTTGAATTAAACATAGTTTCCTGTTTTGTCCTAAGTGGGTAAACATGTTTACCAGTTTCAGACAAGCAAGGATCTTAAAGCAATTCCAAACCATGGTTTGAAATTCTGCTTCTTATTGAAGGTGGTAACTATAACTTCCCGGTTGGGATGAAATGGTTAACTGTGATTAAATTCCTGGTTTAATCGTGGTTTATAACAAGCAAGGAGAGATGGGACTGATGTGCTGAAGAAGAAAAAGCTTGTTCATATCTTAACTTATGAAGCCAAGATATGATTATCCCAATGTAGTATCTTAATCTTCCATTCCTTGCTCAAACCTGTAACATTAAGGGTAACTCAATATCTGCATGCTCAAATTTAAAGAAGCAGCTTATTTTTATTTTTTATTTTTAATCCTGAACTCCAAAATACATTGTTGGAGGAGAGTTTTGATTGCCAGTTAATTCCATTGCTGGATGTGCATCTAGCCCTTGGGCAGATTTCAAAGCAACAAGATGATGCTATAAAAAACACAAAAATCCAATACAGCTCTATGGGGGGTAAAAATCAATGGAAGGTTCATCATTTGCTCCGACGTTTGAACATATTTCAGAACCACCATAAGCCTCTATTATTGGTACAAATATGGGGGGTGATGGCTACATGAAGTACTGTATTTTCAGATTTCACTGGAATATTAGAATATATTAGGATATTTTACATTTGCAAACTCAAATCCCTACTCAGGAAGCTCAATGTGTGATCTCTTAGCCTAACTTTTCTCACAGGGTGGTTGTGATGATTAAATAGGGACGGGGGAGAACTATGTACACCACCATGAGCTTGGAGGAAAAATGGGATGTAATTGTAATAATAAATAATCATAAGTTTGGGGTTATAGCATATACATGTGATTACAATTACCAGAGCAAATATGAGATTTAATGAATTTTATAGTATAATACAGAACTCTTGATGGTGTCTGCATCACTGAGATATTCTCACTTCCCAATGAATACAGACATACAACAACAAATTAAGTAACACTTTCGTTCTCCATAATAGTGACATGAATCAAGACAGAGATTGTGTCCCTTTGAATAAAGTTGTAACACTCTGCATGGGATCCAATGGCGCTTGCTTCTTCAACAACATGAGCTCTAATATATCGCAGCTGTATGCAACAGCTAAGAAAATTCCATGGATAAGAACACTGAAAAAAGACCTAATGCAAAGCATCTGTGATAACCGTCTCTTGGGAGTAGATACACTAGATGAAGGAAACATGCAATAAATACCAGAGGAATATGCAATGAAATACTGAGCTTTAGTTTTATGGCTCACCATCCAGCATGCACAATTATCTGCCTTTACAAGGTATCTTGTTATATAGGAAGACCTCGGGGGAGAGGGGGGACAAAAATGGATGACTTTGCTATTCTTAGTTGGCATGTTAAATTCAGTGACAGGTTTTACAGAGGATTCTGTTTCCTATGCTGTGAATTAGTGGAAAAAACTCAACTTGGGTGACCCACTGGATATATAATGCCAACAGTCAGAGTTTTATACGCAGATATTAAGGGGGAAAGTCTCAAGAAACAAAAAAACTACTTACAGGTTGGGATGAAACATGAATCACCCTAACTCTTGTATCTTTTCAGTAGGGCACAAAGACACCCCTTTTCCTGGTGGCTTTTAATAGTTAATATAAACTGGGGCTATAAATTGGGGCTATTGTGCTATGGTCTGTAGTTTATCTCGATGATGGATTATTATATTTTTTGCTTTAGTATTACTATGAAATTGATAATTTTAAAGTTTTTTTATATTACACTTGGATTTGTATTTTTGTAAATACAAAAAGTGGCCTATAAATCCATTAAATAAATAATAAATTAAAGCACTGAATTCTCAGGCCTGATTCGCAGCCATTTTCCAGCATTTGAACAACGGCAATCACCATGAGAAGACAGATTCACAATACAATAGTTGTGCAAATTAGGTCTTAGAGAAGCGAAAGAGTCTCTTATGAAGGAAGGAGACCAGCTTGAAGAGGATATCATTAGAGCAACCAGCATAGAAAACATATAACTAAATAAATTAATGGCCAATAGAGCAGAGTTTGTACTACTGAGTTTTCCAAGAGAGCCACCAAATATGCAATAAAATACCAACCTTCACTTTTATGGTTCACAATTCAGTGAGCGATTCCTGTACATACTACATAGTAATGACATTGAGCTTCAACTCTTTTATTTATCATGGTGCTAGGAAATACTGGTAATCTCTACAGTAAATTCTTTTCCCAATTAATTTTATTCTAAGGGTGAAGCAATTGGATCACTTCTTTTCTAAGAAGCCATCGTTATTACAAATGAGAAGATAATCACAAACTGATACTACAAATTCACTTTCTCTTCTTACCCATGAAGATATATGTTGCTTAAATTAGGACATTCTTTCATAATTTGATGCCCAGGCCGAAGGCCAAGATGTCAGGTCACTGACCAATTCAAGGCAATTTGCTTGATTCCCTCCACAGTCCTTACCTTGACTGGATTGGAAATTCCATTATATGCTTATTTATGAAAAAGAATAAAACTAACCATGTCTCCCATGTGCGGCTGAAACTCAAACTTCATGGGTGGGCAGAAGACATTGTTGCACATCTCCATGAGGCGCTGCTTGTCGCTGTTGGCATCCAGGTTCTCCACAGCATTCTCAATGGCATCCAGGCCCTCGTGCTTTGATTGTTCTAAGTTCAGCTCTGCTGACAGGAATGTCCTGAGTGCCCTACCGAGGCTGGCATGATATCCCAGGTCACAGCACTGCTGGAAAATAAAAATAAAAAAGAAAGGCCATCTGAAACCCAAGAAGCTCTACAGCAGGGGTCCCCAAACTTACCCGGCTTTGGGCCGGATGCCCGCCGCGCCGATTGCATGGTGGGCCGGAAGGTGGGGGAGCGGGCGCAGGGGCACACAGCTGTGCACGCCCATGTGCATGTTGTTGTTGTTTAGTCGTTTAGTCGTGTCCGACTCTTCGTGACCCCATGGACCATAGCACGCCAGGCACTCCTGTCTTGCACTGCCTCCCGCAGTTTGGTCAAACTCATGTTCGTAGCTTCGAGAACACTGTCCAACCATCTTGTCCTCTGTCGTCCCCTTCTCCTAGTGCCCTCAATCTTTCCCAACATCAGGGTCTTTTCCAAGGATTCTTCTCTTCTCATGAGGTGGCCAAAGTATTGGAGCCTCAGCTTCACAATCTGTCCTTCCAGGGAGCACTCAGGGCTGATTTCCTTAAGAATGGATAGGTTTGATCTTCTAGCAGTCCATGGGACTCTCAAGAGTCTCCTCCAGCACCATAATTCAAAAGCATCAATTCTTCGGCGATCAGCCTTCTTTATGGTCCAGCTCTCACTTCCATACATCACTACTGGGAAAACCATAGCTTTAACTATACGGACCTTTGTCGGCAAGGTGATGTCTCTGCTTTTTAAGATGCTGTCTAGGTTTGCCCATGTGCATGCGCAAACGCTATTTCTGGCACACTCCCGACCTGGAAAGCACCGGAAATAGCTTGTGCGCATGTGCAGAAGCCTCCTCTGACCCAGAAGTACACCGGAAATGACGCTTGTGCATGCGCACAAGCTATTTCCGTTGCTTTTCTGGGTCGGAAGTCAGCAGCCGCGTCACAACGCGCCCGTAAGAGCGGGTGGCAGCAGCTGGCGGCGGGGGTCCCCGGGGGCCGCTTAAAAGAGCCTCAGGGGCCGTATGTGGCCCCCGGGCCGTAGTCAGGATGCAGAGGTTATAATTTATCAATGATTTTACACGCATTACTCATCACGTTGATTTCAGTCATCTGAAGGCAGCCCTGTTCAGGGAGGCTTTTCATGTTTAATAGATTACTGTGTTCTATTTCTCTGTTGGAAGCCGCCCAGAGTGGCTGGGGAGACCCAGCCAGATGGGCGGGGTATAAATAATAAATTATTATTATTATTATTATTATTATTATTATTATTCATTCAGTCTCAGAAGGTCCAATCCACTAGACAAGAAACATGAAACTAGTGTCCAGAGCTGAGTTATCAAAATCTTGTTTAATAGTTACACCATGTTTAAAAGTTACACCATGAACTTCTATTTCAGTGTACTGTATCTGAAGAAGTGTGCATACACACGAAAGGTCATACCAAAATAAAAACTTAGTTGGTCTTTAAGCTGCTGCTGGAATGATTTTTTAAATTTTGTTTCGACCATGCAGCCAATTTTGGATTGTATCAAATTTTCTCATGTAACTGAGCAAGCCTTGAACTGGCAAGATGGGTTTCTGTGGCTGCTTATCAGGTAGACTCAATGAAATGGACCCAGCTCAATTAAACAATCTAGAACACTCTGCTTAATATTGATCTGCCTTACCAAGCCTAATTCACACTTGCAGATGTACTCCAGCATTCTGGATTGGTGCCATTGTGTGTGCTTTTCTCCTGCTCTCAAGTCTTTCAGACTCACTCCCTCTCTGGTTGTTAAGCCTGGGTGACCTGATTTACCAGCTCCTGCTCATATCCTAGCTGGTGCTGTTTCTTTTCCCAAATGCCAGAAAGCAATAAGGGCTTAGGATCCTCTTTAAATAAACTGTACTCGTTGGGGACAATGGAGAAGGGTCTCTGAAGAGGATCTTAATTGAGCGCTGCAAGAGAATGGACCTTCTCAGTGGCAATGACCAAGCTTTGCAACATCCTTGGACATGTTTGCCTGACACCAACTTTGTTAACTTTCAGTTACTAGAGTTAAAGTCCACTCCACATGCCTTTAATGATATCTATTTGGAGACTCCATTGCATTGTTTTCAATACCTTGTTTCTACTGTTCTATCCAGGAGTGCCAACTTCAATAAAATGGGGGGGGGGAGCCCCACCCTGCATAATCAATCACATGACACAGTGCATACAAACCATTTGAATGGCAATGCCCATCAACGTGGGGGGAGGCGACCCCCTCAAATATTTTATTGGGGGGGTGAAGACCCCTCAGCCCCTAGGAGTTTGCTTCTCTGGTTCTATCCACCGCTTTGGGGTGTATGGGATGTTAGGGGAGGGGCAGTACCTCTGGTGCTCTTTCTGGGGTAGTTTGACCACCTTTCCCCACCCTGTACTTAGCTCACACCTGTGGCTCCTAAAAGCTGTCAGCACCCACACCCAGGGAATAGCTTTGACTGGCTTGCAAAACCAGGTGCGGATAGCCAATGGGTCTCAAACCCTTGGTGTGTTGAGGACGTCCCCTGCATCATAGGTGCCAACTTCCAGCTTGAAAAATCCGGGATCGGCAGCTGCGCGGAACCGGAAGTTGTGCTGCGGCCATTTTGGAACTGGGCAAAGCGACACCGGAAGTTGCTTCTACGCATGCTCTGCCCATTTCCAAAATGGCCGCAGCGCCAGAAATCACTTCTGTGCATGTCCAGAGACTCCAGACATGCGCAGAAGGAGTCTCCCTGGGCCGTTAAGAATCCGGGGGATTTACGGGGTTTTTAAAAATCCGGGCTGCCAGTGGGAAACGGCTGGAAAAATGGGGGTTTCCCGGGGAATACGGGGGACTTGGCAGCTATGCCCTGCATGTGAAGACAGGATCCAGCGGATTGAGTGGATGAGACCAATAGTAGTCAAAAAGGTGGTTTCTGCATGTGCTGTAGAAGGAAGTGAGGGGCAAATGGGGTTCGTCAACCCGGGAAGGTAGCCCATCTAGGAGAAGGAAAACTCTGGTCCTCCACTGCCTTGAGGGACATCTTTGGGAGAAGAAAAGGCTAAGGAGCAAACTCTACACAAATCAGGTGTGGAGTCCTTAAGATGGTTGGTTGGCACCTTGTATGACTCCTTCCAGAAACTCCTGCAGCCAAGCTGGTGTCTACCATATTGCTCTGTTTTCCTTTGGACCACATCAGGGAGGCTGCTGGGGGGGGGGACTCGTCGTTTGGGCAGCCCTAGGCCTCCATATCCACTGCTCAGGCTTGAGTCCTGGGGAGGTCACTTCAGTGCTGCTAACACAGAAGTTTGACTTCGCCCCTGGAAGCACACTTAATTGTCCTTTCAGACAGACAGATGCCAACGACAACATTAGACTACTTTTATTGTTAGCTTATCTTACTCCTGTACCAGAACTTCCTTGTTTTTATTGTGTGAAGGGTAGGAATGAAATATATGAAAAAAAATACTAAAAATTTTTTTTAGTATGTAGTATTTTTAGTATTTTGCAGATCAAAGAAAAGAAAGTGAAGAAAAACTTTAAAAAGGAATCCCTTTTGCTGCACTTCTGACAACTTTAACATATTGTTCATGAAAGCCAATTTGCTATACAAAGCAAATCATATTACCGTACTTATGGGAAAGAAGCTCCTGCTATTTCTTCATCAGAAGCAGATTTGCTTTTAAAAGAAATCAGTAGACCAAAATAAAAAAGAGAGTGAGTGAGCAAAAATTAAATATGCTAGGAAGCCATCCAAAAGGAGGAAGGGCCCATCTGCTTGATGGATGCCCTCCTCTGGAACTGAAATCAATAGAATCTCCTCCTCCTGCATAATTATTTGGGGCATGGGAGAGGCAAGGCATGAAACTAAATGGGAAATGGGGAAAAAGAAGGGGACGACGGAAAGGGGGAAAGGGAAGGAAAGAACTGCAACCCGAGCCACCTTCCAACACTTTTGAAACAAGTCTTGCCACGGCGTGCCAAAAGATGCCTGGGTACAGTGCCAAGAGGCTGTGGAGTGTGGCAGGTGTCGAGCTCTTATAAAGCAGCAGTTTCTGGCTTTACTGGAAGCGCAGAATGGAAGGACGTTCAATTCAATCAAGATGCACAAAGACCAAGCACAAAAACAAAAGCAGATTGATTGAGAATTTGCACATGCAGAGGGTGGCTCATTGGGTAAAAAAGACATACAAGCAGTTGCAGCTTTGCTGTCACACTAAAAGTCCATGTTTTACACAGCGCAACTGGAGGGAAACTGCCTTCAAGTGAGAATTAGAACCCTCTTAAGAGGGTTCAAAACTTAAGAGAAGCACATGGGTCAATCTACTATGAATCCCCCATTGTGGACGGATCCCCCTTGGATGCAGTTGGCAAAATACATCCATAATATTTGGATTTATCTTTATAAGGAAGACCAGATAGTCAGCCTCTCTCTGTCTCTCTCTGTGTGTGTGTGTTTCACAGAATGAAAGAGAAAAACAGTTATTAATATTTTATAAGCCACTTCCATACGAAATCTGGAGGATTATATTAAGACAACAGCAATGTTTTCCATCTTTATAGCAACTATTGGCAGTAAACATTTTTCAGCACTCCTTCCCCATCCATAACATTTACAAATGTGCAAAATAACATATTTATAAGTGTGTCTGTCTCACTGGACTTTTCTAGGTTATATAAATGTTTGATGGAAACGTTCTCCAAGGAAATCAATGTTTTATAAGAATTTAATGATAGCTCATCCAAATTCACTTCTCAGCGTGACAGCTGATTAACCCATTGCTAGCTAGGAGACTTTAAAAGTGCTAACCTGGAAGGCCAAAGGCCAAGAAAATACTCTGCATTTCAAAATTCAATTCAGAATACTCCATAGCCGGTCACTAGGGAAAAAATGCTGAAGGGAGGAGCTATAATGAGTATAAATGCAGCAGTGCTAGATACTGTGAATGGCTAAAATAAATCAGTACTAGGAAGATCTTGATTTGTGTATTTTGGTTTTTTACCGGTAGTTCTTAAGCATCACTGAAGGGAGGAATACACTTCAAGTTTGCTTGTTTTCTGCAGGTAAGCTTCTATTCTTTCCTTACCACTACCAGACAGGAGGATGCCCAAACAATTATGCAAATTAAATTTTAATGGCTGCATTTGTCCTCTGTGGCAGTCAGCCAATAAGCTATGCAGGGGAGTCATGCACACCCCTCTACTGCAGTTGCTTCCTGGGCTAAAGAGACCAGCCTCTCCACCCACTGCAGTGCCACAGTCTGGATCATTCTCTATCTCCTTGCTCACCAGGTTGATAATGGAGCAAGGGAGGGTTAAAGTATGGTTGCCAGATTTTTTTTCAAGGCACAGGTTGTGCACCCCTGATCTAGATGAACATTGGCTGGTACTCTGCATTTCCTCAACCTATTTACACCATATTGCGTAGGTGGGGTCTGGGCTTTGGTGGGCCACCAGTGAAGCTGGGAGGGCAACCTCTGTTTCAAAACAGGAATTTTAAGCACCCAATCAGATCGGGATACAAATCTGGGGTCTCAATGGGCTGGATCCAGACTGAAGGTAGCAACACCTGCTGTAAATGGTACTAAATAGTAATCGTAATTATAAAGCAATAAAATGCCCAGTGCATTTGGCTGATGACAACTTTCCTCAAAGGGCTTTGATAGCACATATAAATAAAAAAATTAGCCATAATTCAGATAATTATGAACAAAGATTGAAATATTTTGAACTGTTCTAATTAAGTTCTTCTTTTCTCTGTAATTAAAAAGTGGATTGTAGTGTGCTTGCTTTACTCTTAATTTCTTTATCTTGCTAATTCCTTCCTGTTTTTCATGTACTATAAAGATCCATAGACTGTATTTTTTATCAAGTGTGCCTTCTTTTAAGAACTTGATTATGTTGTAAATCCTTTCATATGCCTGTTTTTACAACAAGGAGGTTATAAAGCTTCATTTTATATATCTGTATCTTATCTATCCAATATTTCGCAGAACACAAGTGTGTCTGATGAAAGTTTATATTATGATCAGTTGAGGTTATAAGGTTTATTCCATGCTTAATGAATTTTATTGTCATGGGTTGTTCTACTATAATTACTGCCCACATTTATAAACATAACATTCCCATTCATTTGTGATTGTATTTCATTTTTATGGAAGCCACTTTGTGAGGACATTTGTGAGCTAAGGATGCATCTCTTTCCCTCTTGGCCTTTGATACCTGAGATGAGTGTTTATAAGGCCCATCTATTCATGCTACCATTTTAACTTTTTTAAAAATTAATTTTAAATTCTTGTAACCTTCCCTCTTCTAACCCAGTTTGTGAAGGACAGGTAACAAATTTACTAAATATTTTAAATAACAATTGTGTACATTATGTCCATCATTTTATATTTGTTCTTTCAGTGCTGTCATCTACCAAAAAGCAATGGGCATTTAATTGTTTTGCCTCTCATTTTCCTTCCTTCCTTCCTTCCCCTCGCCTCCTTTCTTTTTATTCTGTGGTACCCCACCCAAACCCAGGAGCTGGTGTTTAGGCAATACATACATAATTACAGCCAAATAACATAAATTCTTATCCCAAACTACTTCCTTGCTTCAGTCTCAAGAGCCACCTAAAACTGCACACCAGAGATCACTGGGCCAAGTTTAAAAGCCACCATAGCAGAGGTTTAGAAATATGATTGGTGTTTTTATATGGAAGATGCACACTTCCTTTCTATTGCTTGTTGAAGGAATCTCATTGCTTAAAGGCATATTGAAAGGAACCATCACTCAGAAGTCTCTTTTCACATTTTTGGGTTGTCTAGACATAGAGGCCAACATCTCAGTGTCCACCCCAGCAGTTCCCCACTGGAATCTTCACCAGCTTAATGCCAATTTTATCAGCCAGCTGAGCTCTACAGCTGAGCCAACCCCTGCCCTCCACAAGCATCCTCAGCTAGGCAAACCCATTTTTCCATTAGTGCAATATTTATTTAGCATAAGGGATTAGCATCAGTTCAAAGAGTTTCAGCAAATTCAAAACCATCAGGGAATTGTTACAACTGAATGACTGCATGAAAACCTCCAGTTGTTCCGATTAACAATGAATTCAGCCTGCAGTTCTAAGCAGCCCAAGTGTGTCTTTCATTGGAATGGGTGGGCTTGTGGAATTTACGCCTCCTTAATTCTGAGTGGATGGCTTCTGCACAAAGAGGAACAGCATGGAACAGTTAGGCAAGGGAGCCAACTTTTGGTTTGCTTTCACATTTTTCAAATACTGCTTGGAACACTTATTGTTAGAATATGGTTTCCCCGAACATTAAACCTGATTTGTATACTTACTGTTTCAACAGATTTAACGTGTGATGTGAATGCAAGGGCAGTAGCAGAGAGTCCAAGGCCCAAGGTACTGCCAGGTAGGACGACTTGGAAAGACTCATTTGAAACCCTGAAGAGCTACTGCAACTCATTGCAATGAGTTAGATGGACCAATGATCTGACTATGTCCCTCTGTTTCTCTTTTCCTGGCTTAAGTCACCTCAGCTAAGTCACACAACTGCCTCCTGCCTCGAGTGAATGTTAACATAACAGCACTCACAGGGATGATCCAACAGCATTCTTCTGTTACCTCACCTATGAAAAGATGTCAAGCCCTGGGCCACTGCTTATCAGCTTTGTCCCATGATATGGCGATGGGAGGGAGCAAAAAGGGCAGCTCCCTCTTGGGTGCAGCTGATGGCATGTTCACACAGAGGCTGCCATGCTGATGAGAGTCTCTACCCCAGGAGCCAGTAAGTTGGGCTTTCTTATTGCTGTGGGAGGGGACAAGCAGACCTGTAGGGGAATTTTCTTCCTTTGGTTTGCTTCTAGGGCACAAATTATAGACCCCCATGTGTATTGGGCAATACCCCATTGTTGACTTATCCACTCACTCCTCCTAAGTTCTAGAGTTTGCTCCCTTGCCAAGATCAGAGGTGAGCCACCAAGCTGACAGGTCTAGGAAGCAATTTTAAACATAGTGCAATATTGTTATCATATATTTATTTATTTATACCCCACCTTTCCCCTTCGATAGGGCTCTGCAACACAAGGTTTTTGCCACTGGCACAGCAATGCTGCCAGTTTGTTGACCGATTGCATGGTCTAATTTTACTGTCACAACTCTGTTCTTGGAAGATAAGGCAATGGGCCAGATTCATATCAGGAGTCAACAGGGGTGGGAGCCCCACTCCCCAAAGAATGGTCCCCCTAAGGCCCACCTCTGGAGCTGTCATGGTTGCCTCACATCCAGGTCATCAGACTGGTCCATGGTATTGGTTTGGGCTGTGATCATTCCTATATACCTGCCACTCCCATCAGCATTAACCTAGCAAGTGGGCTGGGATGGCTGCGTCAGCCAACAGTCATGCTTTCCTTCCCCTATGCCCTGCCAAACTTTGTGAGCTGTAACCAATAAAGATGTATGGCCTTCTGACTTGACCTCAGCCTATGTAAACCTCTAGCTACCAGACACCTGCTCCCCACCCTGCCACTCCACAGCACAGCAGCACCTTGTTACAACCCCTTCCAAAATGTGCAGCGCAATCCTAATTTTCTCAGAAATACGTCTCTCAATTCACTAGAAAGCGTTATTTAGGATTGCAGAATAAAAGTACTATCAAGCACAGCAAACTCTTTACTGTATATATACTGTATACTCTGAAGAAGTGTGCATGCACACGAAAGCTCATACCAAAATAAAAACTTAGTTGGTCTTTAAGGTGCTACTGAAGGAATTTTTTTATTTTACTGTATATAGTTAAACGATTGTGACAAATTAGATGGATGAAAGTCTCTCGCGTGAGCTGGCTCTCTCGGCGCTCAGAAATAGCAAACAGTGATGCATTGCTGAAACAAATGCTTTTGCCTGGCACCGGTGTATAACCAGACAGCTGTGCCAGTAGAGCAGCCTTAGGGCTCCTGAGGAGAAGCGTCACCCTGTAATCTGGATAAATGATGGCGCTTATCTCAACTCCTTCAGATTACCGCTCTGTGTTTAAAGAAGAGTTAAGGATTTATTAAGGAAATCCAAACGGGCTCTAACAAGATTCCTCCCAACGCATGCCTCAGGGAAGCTTTCTAATGGCACAGAAAGTGAAAATTGTGAATAGACATTGGCAGGGAGAGCCACCTCATATTTCATGGCATTTTACTATGATCGCATCAGCCTCCTCCTTTAGTTCTTCCATTACTTTCCGGATGTTAATAATCTAGTCGTTTTAAACTCTGACTATAGCTTGTCCCACATCTCCCTTTAACTGTGATTATAATATGGTCCCATATCCCCCTTTAAACTCTTCACTCCTTTTGCAACAAAAAATATCTGCTGTTGGTTGTCTTTGTCTCCCATCTCTGTGCCTTCTGTCATGCCTGGGATGATTTCTTGTTTACTTATCAAGCCATCTCCTCATCCTCCTTCTGCTCCCTCATTATTGACTCACCTGCTTAATATAGGCTCTAACGCTGTCCTAGAGTTATAGATAATGTCACACCTGCATATTGCTGGCACCATATAAAACATTAAAGAAAGAAGCTCAGCATCAACAGTTCTAGCACCAGGCATAGCCCCTAGAGCAGGCACGTCGAACAGGTAGATCGTGATCTACCGGTAGATCACTGGACATCTGTGGTAGATTACTGGTAGACCACTGCCCCCCCCAAAGAAGCTCAACAAATTTTGCTCCCCTAAAAAAAGCTCAACATTTTCCCCTGCACCCCCAAAAACAGTGCTTTCCTCCTCCCTAAAATGGGCCTTCCTCCTTCCTAAAAAAAAGTTCAACATCTTTGACCTGAACCCCCAAAAAGGGGGCAGATCACTGCCAGTCTTTAACTCTGTGAGTAGATCGCAGTCTCTTGGGAGTTGGCCACCCCTGCCCTAGAGAATAATCCTTCTCATTTTAAAAAAGCATACATGTTCAGAAAAAGCAATGTTAGAGCCCTCATGGACCTCTACCACTTCAAAATGCACGTGGGAGAATCAGATTTTAAAAAATAATTCTCAATGTAAGGTGTTCTTAAAATCTAGGAGAAGGCTGATCTAAAACATTTTTTCTCTAAGATGCTAGTTTTCTATTGACAGGGAGTTTTACACAGGAGAAGCACTGAAGCAAATCACTAACTTGTATGCTAAAATTATATTCTGATGAAGGTGGTACCACAAACTTTGTATGAACATGTACATCTCCCCTTGGTAAGTCAAATGTAATTACCCTGCATCTCATGCATAGCCTTAAGAATACAGGATGACAATTCACTTGATGCCCTCCAGATCATTCAGATAAATTAAACGGTGGGTATTTAAGGAGCATTACAGAACAGATCTTGTTTACGTGTAATTCATAAGTACTTTGAAATCAGGCAACAGCCAACATACAAAAGCAAAAGAAAATAGAAGGTATCCACAGGACTATATGATTCTATAACAGCACAACTATTCTCCACCAAGACAAAACAGGGTTTCCTAGTATTGCTAAGGCTTGCACTTCACAGCAGAAAGAACAGTCAAGTCCTCCAATAAATACTTGAAGTGAGCTGAAGTGAGCATGACCTGTTTGATTTTATGACTGGCTGAACAAGGAACAGTGGAGAGCAGGCAAAGATGATAAATTAATTTGCTTGTTTGGAGGCCCCTTCCCCCAACCCCCAAATTACCCTTAGGGCTCCCCAATGGCTATTTTTAACTTTGATTACAGGACGCTATTACAGCTGCCACCAAGAAGCAGAGAAAGCAGTGTTCAGCAGTAATCAGCTCGATATAGTCACTGCATCAGTCCTCTCGGATGGAAGTAGAGAATCCACACAGCAGATAATGTTTTATTTAACCACACTCTAAAAGACTTGGATCATTTTTCAGTATTAGCTACTTAATCACTTAAGAATTTAAAACGCTGCAATTTGTCCCACCAGCTTTTTAGCTTAGTCACAGTGGTCCACAATCCTGCTTACCATGGTCGCTATGGCTATTGTTCCACTGCCCTATGGGGCAAGGGCAATAGGAACCCCACTTCTCTATCCAGCTTGCAGTTGGGGACAAGGAAGGAACTGAGTTGCCCTGAGATTTGGACAGTCCAATACAGCTACACTGAATGTTCTAGTACTCCCCTTTCATACCGTCCCATGCCAAAACAAGTCTATACTTTGTCCTTGTCCTAGAGGGAAAGGCTAGACCTGGCAGTGTGGACACCCAGTTGTAGAGGCACTCTGAGAGGCTCAGCACTGAAACAAACCACAGCTGGGGGAGAGGAGAAAGGAATAGTCCCTGACCTCACACAGAGATGCAACATGAGATCAGAAATGAAAAATCCTAACCCTATGCATGTCTGCTCCTAAGTCAGACCCACTGAGTTCCAGAATAAGTGTGCATAGGCTTGCTTCCAAAACTGAAATTTCTGTGCACACTTATCTGGGAGTAAACTCCATTGAAAACAGTGAAATTTACTTAAGAGTAGGCATGTATAAGATTGTGCTGAAGGAAGGGCAACAATCTGGAAATCACAAATTTTGGCCTATCTAGCAAGGCCAGCCAAAGGTTTTGAACCCCCATGTAATGAATTCCATGTTCACGAACAACTGCCCTAGCACTGCTGATCTCATGCAATTGCTTGAGACACTACTCTGTACACAGGTAAATAGATAATCCTGAATTGTACGATGATGGCCGACCACACAGTTTAACTGAGAAGAGAAACATAATGGGGTTTACAGCAGCAACCTTCAGTATATGGGCCCAAACAACAAGTGTACTTACATCAATGAGATCGGACAGGTCGTGGATGTAATACTTGAACACAGAAGCATTGGTGGCCTCCAGAGCCAGAAGATACTCATTTCTTGCCTTAATTGCCTTCAGTTTATTTTCTGTGTATTTTGCCTGGCGCTGAAAACAAACCAAAAGGAGTTTATTAAAAAGAAGAACAATGAAGAGAAGAAAAAGAAGTGCGGGTCTCACGCAAAGAACACATAGCATTCTTTGACTCTCAACATTCCTCACTGTCGGACCTGAGCTCTACGACATCTTCAATACTTTTAGACAAAACAAAAGCATCCTGTAAGTAGTATGTAAACCACATACCGTATTTCTTTGGTGATTTCAAGGGCCAATTGGCACCCCATGGGAACATCATTGCATAGGGTTATTTGGTCTAGTCCCACAACTCTACTTGCAGTTCTATAGTTCTCTGTGTTGAACACACTATGGAGTGTTACTTGGCTTTGGCACCAAGAAACTATGCGAGACACTGAAGGCCTAAAACCCAAAGCTTCCAGATTCCCTGGAAGGATGTCAGCATTTCCCTGACAAAGCAAATGAAAGCCATCCACTTATTAATTTATTGATTTCTCCATTATTTGGCTCCGTCTCCTTAATACCCCAATAGATACCTCATTTTGCAGTCACCCAGCAGTTTAATCCCATCATGCTGCTCACACACCTTTTCTTTCATTTTCTCAATCTTCTTGACTGAGCTCCGCCGGACATGTTTTTCTTCAAACTTGACACTGGAGGCTGAATCAGGGGAGCGTGGGGTTTGCTTATCCTCTTGCTTCACAGACTTGCCAATCTGCTTCTCTTCCTGCTTCTCTGCCTCTTTCAGCTTGCTCTGAGCACTGATGCTGTCTGCATTGTACATGTGGTAGGTCTTCATCACCTGCAAGAGACAATTGTCCAGCAGTTGAGCACAAGCTTTTTACCTGCCCTGAAGGGAAAGGCATGATTTTCACTCGCCCCAGTCAACATACCAAGGCTTCTACTTTACACTTATATAAAAGCATCTATCTGGAATATAAAAGCATCTATTTGGAATTAGGAAAATAACAGTCTTAAAACATGATTCAGTGGTTCTATGTTTCTCCAGGATGCACATTATTTTTGTAAAGGAAGTATGACCAAAACTGAACCAAAACTGACTTGTTCCTTTCCTTGCTTGCAATGCTTCCAGGTGGCGACATGCTAAATATAAGTGAGCTTTAGCAGTGTGCTTCACATACTGGTACATATGAGCATGCTTGGTGGCTACTTTCCACTTTGGGGAGGCTAAGTATGATAAAATTGGAGAATCTTTGACCAGGGCTTCAACCTTAGACCTCTATTAAACACAGACACTCTGCTCTCCACCTCAGCATCTCCTTAGCCCAGCTTTTTACTGGGGCAAGGGAAGGAGGAAGACATAGGACAGTGGCAAATGCACTGTGGTTTAGTTATTGAAAGTCTTTTCCCCCTTCCCTTTCCACATATTGTGTTCATGATGGCTTGCCATAATGAAGTTGGAAAACAGATTGTTATTTTAAAAGTTTATGAGGTCTCCAAATGTTGTCATGCTCCCCCATCCACAAAATATCTTAGATATTCAATACTAACTGGATTGTAAACACGCTCAGCAGTGAGCAGATCTCTGTTCCAGCTTTGAAATCCTGACACAAGCCAAACTCCCGCCTCAAGTCCTTTCAATTTTTTGGCACAAAGCTATTGACTTTTGTTTCACCTCAGTTTGAACCTGGCTATATTTTTTGTTAAATAGAATACACTCCCACTCCCTCTCCTTCTCTATGTCTCTCCCCTCCTGTAGCAATTAAGCAATGCTTCTTGGTTACAGAAAGAAGCCGCAGTTAAAAATGCAAGCCCGGTCAGTGTTAAAGTGATGTGCTGAATAATTTACATGCCAACGTGGAGCTATCACATATGAAAAGATGAAAAGAGGCAGCTAGAATAATAGCTTTAAACAGGGCAGAGAACTAGTCTCTCCCACCTCCTTCCATTGAAGGAAAGAGACCCAGCCCAGAAACTGGTTATCTCCATGTCTGGAACTGAAATACGTAATAGTTGGCTTCTAATTATGTTAGTATCATGGTCAAGGATCATATCAACTACATGAAGACCCAGGACAGAAATATGGCTGCTGTAAACACCACACCAGCAGAGGCTGTTACAGGTCATCCTTTTCTTCACCACTCTCAACACCACCTGGAGTCACCCTTGGAAGAGGAAACTGATGAGGGCCTCTTGATACGCAGGCCATATTGCTGTAAAGTGGAATGTAGGCAGATTAGAATTACAGCCCCTTCTCTCATACTAGCAATTCTCAGGCTGCAGAGTCAGCAGAAGCATCACATTTCTGATAACTCCATGCATTGTTTAAAAAAACACATTTGTTGCTAAACTAGAGATAAAGGAGGAAACTTGAGTTTTATGTTGTAAATCCAGCTCCCAAATCCAGGAAACAGATGGCACATCACGCTTTTCCTGTACATTGGGCCTTGAGCACATGCATTGTGGTGGCAATTGATTGTGGGGAATGTGCTGTGTCTTCTACTATAGCTACTATCACTAATCATGGGATGAAGGAATTCTATGACATCTTAAGGGATTAATGAATAATCAGATCAATAGAATGACTAAGAGGTTTAACATGCAACCCCCCCAAAAAAACCTGTAACTGTATGTACAATTTCAGTCACCGGGTAGATTGTCTCTGCCAGGCAGAGATGCTCCTGAAGTGGAAGAGAGTTTCTAATTTATTGTAAGCATCACTGGAGTGAATTTCTTTTTAAAAAAAATAAAAATATTTCCATCACTTTAACAGACTATTAGTCAGCACAGGCTTTACATTTAAAACAAATTATCTCTCTTTCTTTCTCTGCCTGAAAGAACTGGAAAGTACTCTCACAAGTGTTCAAAATCCCAATGGGTTAAAGCCATTATTTTACCCAGGAATACATGAAGTCCCTTCCCTTCCTTCCGCCCAAATGATTCATCTTCCTTTTGAGATCATTTTCTTATTTCCCAAGCTGCAATAGCTGACAAAGCTTTTTAGGTAGCAAAGGCGCATTGTTCTTTCACAGTTAGACATCTAGATTTCTAGTACCCATTTCACTGGGTGAGTGGGTGGGAGCAGCAACTGCTAAAACAAAACGACAACACCTCAATAACAGGATGAATGAGCATTGGTTTTCAAATGGCTGATTCATGTTCCACAAGTGGGCCACAACCAGCTAAGTGTTGAAGATTCATTCCCTGTGTTTGCAGTCATGGGATTGTTGTCTATCACATGACTGTATATGTTTTCATTCCACAGAGTGGGAAGTGACAGAGACAGGATGTTTGTGATACTGTGTTCTGTATCCTTTGTCCTTTCTCTTTGCTGTCTGATGCTAGAGAGAGAGAGAGCCATGTTGCAGTGCTCTGTGTGTATTATATGTAAATAAACGTAGATTAGCCAAATGCTGAGTTGCTGAGGTTTGTTACGCAAACTGCGTGAAGACTCTGTGGATCCCTAAGCATGCTAATGCTTTTTGGTGTCAGTCGCTGTGATGTTTGGGCTGGAGAAAGCTTATGAAGCTCCCAAACGATCGACCAGCATGCCAGTAGGGCATGTGTCTCTGCCATGGTCCTACTCATGTGTAGACAACTCCTAACATGGGTTGTACCAGTACCACCGCCACCATTTGAGGAGCCCTGCACTTTGCTATTGATCATTATGGAAGACATTGGATTGCACTGGAAAAAATATGCATGGTGTAGGTTAAGAAATCTAAAATGACTGCCTGTCAGTACATGCATATGTAAGCAAAATTGACTGGACTAATAGATGTGATGTGGGCTGAGTTGAATAAGGCAGAGAAGCAGTAAGAAGGGAGAGGGGAGAGGGGAATGGAAGGTTGGGTGCTGTGATTAAGACTGAGGCTACAGGAAGGTCTCTGGCCTGGAAAGATCAAATGCCACTACCTTGGAAGACAGATTTATATTTATCTAGGATTGGTCAGATTCTAGAAACCTTTCTTTACTGGCACCTCATCAATTTGCTACTAGCAACTATCTTCACTATCTATTTTTGCCATTTGAAATTGATATGGTTAGGTCAGTAAATGTGCATTCCCTCAAATTATGCCGCAATTATAGAATTTTAAGAATGGGATCATGGGTCAAAAAAAATTATGGGCCTTGACTTTATGAAGTAGATCAGGGTAGTCAACCTTTTTATACCTGCCGCCAACTAATGCATCTTCCTTGATGGTAAAATTGCCTTCCGCCCACCAGTGCTCGAGGGAAGGAGGATTCAGTTTGCGCTGTAGAACCCCCTACTGCCCACCTAGAATCCTGAAACGCCCACTAGTGGGTGGTAAGGACCAGGTTGACAACCCCTGGAGTAGATACTCAATTTTAAATATCTTTTAAGGCTCAGTAATGGCAGTCGTAGTCAGAGCAAATGCCCATGCCCTGCTTCTAAAACAGTTACAACAAAATATGCTTGATCGAAGTAGAAAGAAACTGAAAAGTGAAGCAAACAGTGGAAACAACAGCACCCCCCTAAAATGGCATAGTGTTGCATTATGGTTTGTTTCTGCTATTTGTCAGAACCCGATATTTAGATGCTGGAGAGAAGCATGCAACATCAGCATAATGAGCAATTATTTTATCTGGAACACAACTCTCCCAATCTTCACATTACTGTTTGCTCTGAACTTGAGAGAATGTTAGTAGTGAATTGCAATAATGTATAGGAAGTTCAAGCGGTGTGTGTGTGTGTGTGTGTGTGTGTGTGTGTGTGTGTGTACATCATCAGTACATCATGGTTTCTCCAGACAAGAGCATATGATAGGGGGAGTCAATATGGTACCTTCCAGATATTGTAGAACACCAGCTCCCAGCTCCCCCAACCAGCATGGCCAAAGGCCAGGGACAATGAGGGACACAGTGCCATAACATCTGGAGGGCACCACACTGGTTATCTCAGGAACAAAATAATGTTTTGAAATGATTCTACACACATTTCCTGGTACGTGGGGTCCTCCAAAACATTGCCTAGTCTCCATGAAAAAAAAATCCATTAGTACCCAGTTAAAATTAAAAGTAGCTGGTTGTAGTTGTCCACTGTGATGCACGAATGTCTTCACCCATGTGTGAAAGACAGGAGAAAATTAAATGATGTAGCTCAGGAGTATTCTTTCAAGAGACCTATGGCTAGTGATACACCACCACACAATTTAGTGCTATTTTCCACTATCAGTATAGTTCTATCCAGAAAGTATGCAAGTCCCTGTAACTCTCACTTAAAATAAGGCTAAATACTCAACAGCTAGGGTGGTCAAATTAAACACTGGGCAGTCACTATACACATTTTTAAAACAGTTATCCTAAGCTCCTCACAATCACACCACACTGCTGCTTAGTAATCGCAATGACCTAATGACATTGTTGCAAATCAGCACAAACTTTTTCCTATAGGAATATGCTTGTGGATTTAGCAAGGCTAACTATTCCCATTTTCCAGGAAGCGAGCTAAAAACCGCAAGCAGGACACACCCTCCAGTCTCCTGCAGAGTGCTGCTGTTATGTCGCCACACCAGCCTAGCGTTCAGATGCTAAACATCTGCAGCTGGAATTTAGCTAAGTACTAAAAATTCCATTGCACCACACCATGCAGTAAAGGTCCTGAAATGCAGCTTTAAAAAGGCATTTCCAAACATTTGGCCACAATAAAACATAACCTCTATTCCTCTTTAATTTGCTGATTCACATTGGTTCTGCAAAATCATTCTGGATCTAACCTTAGTGTTTAATATCCCCCGCTCTGTGTCAGGGCTAATGTGCTTTGGGTAACAAGAGCATTCCTAAAGCATCTTTTCACAGATTGTGTGGAGAAAAGACTTTGGCACTGCAGCAATCCCTGTTGACTAGGTAGAATCCAAGAGCACCCCCTCTTTTGAACAGTAATCCCAAAGAAAACATTTGCACGTTTTTTTCCAAAAATAGAGGCAATTTGGTCACAGTTGCTGTGTAGACAGATTTAATCAACGCCGAACATATCCCATTCAGCTGTGCAAGAAGAAATGTCTTGCATGGGAGACTTTTATTAACACTTTCTTCTTTCTCTCCAGGCAATGTCTCTTCCTTGTTCCTCTTACTAGCTATAGTGCTGAGCAGAACGGCATTAAAACAGAAAGCTGGTTGCGTAACAGCTAAGCATACAAACTGTGAGCCTGAGGAGCCTGAGTTGCTGCAGCTCCAGAGAGAGAGAGAGTTTTGCCTGTCAGTGTTTCTCAACCTTTTTTGGGCCAAGGCACACTTGTTCCATGAAAAAAATCACGAGGCACACCACCATTAAAAAAGTTTAAAAAATTAACTCTGTGCCGCCCTATATTGACTATATAATTATGACTGTAAGAAACACTTGCCAATTGCTGTGTTGGTTGCAATCTCCTGTAATAAGGCTTCACAAGCCGCTGATTTCTCTGCCAGCACAATCCTTTGCTCAGCAAGTTTCAGGTTGAGCTCATCCAGCCAGCTTCTTTAAGTTTGTCTAAAACCACCCTCCCGTGGTGGTGGCTGTTGAGAGCTGCACTCGCCCCGCGTCGTGACCCGGCCGGCTTCCTTTCCGGCGGGTCAGTGTTGGATATTGGCGGCCGCCAGGCACGTGACAATGCATATTGCCCTTCTCGTCGCCACACATCGCGGCACACCAGCCAGCGTCTCGCGGCACACTAGTGTGCCGCAGAACAGCGGTTGAGAAACGCTGACCTAAGTCCCAGGGAATGGTCAGAAGACATGGAAGAAGACCTTCCTGCAGCCAAGCAGATCCAGATCTAGTTAGTGTCTGGATGACATGTGTATGCTGCCTTAGTTTGCATGTTGGAACAAAAGCAGGATATTAACGTTAGGAAATAAACAATTCAGGGATGCACAGCCTTCTGGCTTGCAACGTCTATGTTTTGTTTACTAGAACCCTGAGAGGCACCAATGAGAGCCAGATACAAAATAGCACGTGGGGGGGGGGATTTTGCTCTTAGAATTAAGCAAAATGATGCTTTTGGGCACATACCCATCATAGGAATTTGCTTTCAGTACAAGAACAGACCTTACAGTGAAACAAAAATCTGCTTCTCTCCCCACTGCTGACTTTCTTGATCTCAGCAGTTTCATTTAGAGCGGGGGGGGGGCTTTTTGTTGCTGCGACCGTGAAACCATCGGTAGACTGAAACCTTGCTGATCTGCTATAAATCACTCTACATCGGTACATCCCCATCTACCTTCTCGCCACCCGAGCCTAAGTAACCATCAGAAATTGCTGAAAGATGACAGCATGTGTGACAGTAGTTGACGTGGAGACAAATGAACCCTCGATAATGCAGTTGATGCTGTCTTGACCCAGTGATTGTGCTGCAGAGTAAATGAAAGGACAGGGCAGCCACTGATGTGTGTTGCAGGCTTCTGCTCCCTGACGTAGCTCTCTTTTGCTTTTCAGCAGCTGCAGATCTACTAGCAGCTTCAAGTTAAGGGGCTGTATGTAAGCACGAACAGGAGTTTCCCTGCACATATGCAGCACACCAGACTGCACTGGCAAAGCATCAGGAGCCACCAGAAATCGTCAGGTTCTATTAATTTATTTATTAAAGAAGGGTTGTTTTTTTATTTAAAAAAATCAAGACCACCTTTCGTCTATGAAAACACCACGGTTCTAAATCAGAAGGTAACAACAAACAAAAAACCAGTACAATGCACTTATAAATAAAACAATATTCTAGACATAGTAACTGTAAAACAGGAGTGCCATCCATATCAACCAGAAATGGCACGATGGTAGTCAGGGAGCCCTCAGATCTGGGGGGGCCCTTGCCTGCAGAGGTGAGTACCGGTAGTTACTGTCCAACTAAACAGAGAAGTAGTCAGACCATGATAATGTGGTTACAGAAAGCCCTCCCCCCGAATGAATTTCCAACTCATTAACCCCCCTCCCCCCCGCTAGGCTGAAAAAACTAGATCAATAGTGTGACCTGATAAATGTGTGGGATCAATTATATTCCGAGGCAGCCCTGTGGTTATCATGGCAGCCATGAAGTCCTGAGCAGGATAAGTAATCTCCATGTGGCTATTGAAATCTCCAAGGGGTTCACCAAGAGAACACACACAAGACCACCTCAGCCAGGGAGAATGATGGGCAGCAAGATTGCCAGTTTACCAGAAGAATCACTGACGTGTCTCTCTGGCCCAACACTAGATGCTAACACAGGCATAGGCAAACTCGGCCCTCCAGATGTTTTGGGACTACAACTCCCATGATCCCTAGCTAACAGGACCAGTGGTCAGGGATGAGGGGGATTGTAGTCCCAAAACATCTGGAGGGTTTGCCTATGCCTGTGCTAACACAATACCAAATAAGACGGGTCTCCTGGTGCAAGACATGGATTTCTTATAGATGGGATTAACTCCCCTTCACCAGTGCCAGAATGCATGGAGTACTCCAAAATGAAAAACATACTTATGGTACCAGACAAGCTTTCTTTGTAAGATTTTCACTAGTGGTTGAGTTATCAGTTGTGCTTATATATTGATTTGATTGGTTCATTAAATTTATATCCTGCCCTTCCAAAGGAGGCCCAAGGCAGCAATGATAATGAAGGGAATAACCTTTGGTGGTCTTTTTGAATAGTGGATTTGTGAATCTCATATGTGTAGGCTAAAATTAGTGCAAAAATTCAATTACAATAAATTAATAAAATGAAAAATCACCAAATACATATGTACAGAGTCCTCATTGCAAGATGCTGGTTTGGGAAAGATTCCCCCACCCCCACGTACAATAACTCTGTGAACTTTACCATCGATCTATAGTATAGGGATAATACATCTGGCATTTCTCTGGGCTTATACTAGTCTTTTTATTATTAAGATACATTTGGTGTATATGGATAGTATTTCTGAAGACTCATATGCACTGAACTGACAGCAAGGCTGTGTCTTTGCAGACTCTCTGGCTTTATCCACCCTGGGGTCCAGGTATACAGCTGATGCAGCATGTTGAATTGTAATAAACATTACTGCCTCAATATATTTAAGAAATCTAAAACCTGCTGCCACCCTGCCTTCTAAGAAGGCAGACGTAAAGCAGTAAGTGATATGCAAGCATCTACTATAAATCATCATTGTGGAAAAATTACTGCATGACGAAGTTAGTGCATAGTGCATTCCTGCACATGGAATGAATGGAACCAATTGTATGTGGCATGCTTGCAGCCAAAGCTGATCTCAGAGCTGCAGTTATTATACTGTGCACAGTTTCAATGATGCACCCCAAGTCTTCACTAGTATTTGCAGCCTGATGTGGAACATAATCAGATGACATGAGGAAAAGCAATAGAGATGCAGGCAGAGGATAAAAATGGAACAAAAAGGGGGGGGGGAGAAATTTACAGTACATAACCAACTAGCAAATAACACACTGCTTCAGTACAGACTGCAGCCATTTATCACTTCCAATGCTTGATTGCCGCTGTTGCAGCAGGCAGGGTAAAGTCAAACATTTCTTTCCTACTTTCTGAAAAGGAGCCAAGAAAGCAACTTGATTTACCGTGTAAAGCTCATTCAGGACCTTCATCAAGTCTTCCTGGAGCTGCTGCCCCACTTCTTTGCTCTGGAATACAAAAGAACCAGAAAAGGTTAACTGGAAGAAAAGAGAGGAAAACAGGGGCAAGGTGGTGGCAGCGGCTGCAAACATGCCATGATGTTCACAATAATTCAGACACAATTGATCGTCATTATTCACACTGGCAAATCCAATAAACACTCAGCTTAGCTCCAATTACATTCAAATTAAACAACCTATTTTAATAAAATGCAATAGGCTGCACACAAAGCCAGCCAAATGCTGGTAGTGTGTGGTCGAAGCAAGCGTTCATCTCTGCAAAGGAAACTCTGGCTGCTGTCAGAGGTAGCACATGGCTATGCTAGCATCCAATGCTCTTCTTATGTCCATATGCTTAGCAATAAGTTCCAATGAATATGACCACCAAACCTGAGAAAGGAAGTTTTGTTTTGTCACAACCTGTGCAAAACTACATTTACTCTTATTTTAGAATCCACACTCAGTGCCAAGAGAGAAGACAAAAGAAACCACACCCAAGGCACTTCATATCCACACACAGTCAAGTCTCAGCATGTGCCAAGGGCCCAGGTGTGACATTTTCCTCCACTGAAAATACACTTATCTATTTTTAAACAGAAAAGAACCACAAGGGACTTGTATCTGTATTGACATAATATACTCCATGGTAGGAGGCACTTGGGTAACTGAGCCACCAAATTAAACCCCATACAATGTGACTCATGAATTTGCTCGCTTTAGTAGGATTTATTAGCACCAGAAAAAAAATAAAGGAAAGCCACAAACAAATGTGATGGACTGTCAAACCGGGCTTTAGATGGATCCATTCGCTCTCTGTTTTAAAGTATGTATTTATTCATTTAAAATTGGCCACATGGCAGCAGTCAGGGTTTTTGGGGTGGGGGTGGTCTTAAATAGCAATATACCCATACTGAAAGAGATGTGCCACACTTGTCTAATAGTTTACAAGAGCTAAGCAGAGAAGCCTAAACTGCTTCCACAAACAATACCAGTGAGCATCTTATCATTGCATTGGCCTTCACCATCTTCAACCTATCAAGTCATTTGCTTTTTACTTCTCAGTTGCTGCAAAAAAAGCAAATCCTTTTCTTCCAGAGTATGCATTCCATTTCTCCCACTATCTTTCCCACAATAGGGTGGCAATCTGTAGTCTTGTTAACTTGTTAAGGTATTTGTATTGGTCCTCACTGTATGAATGGTTAAAGAAAAAAGAATTATGAATTCAACACACTAAGGACCTATTGACTTGCAGCTGTTGAACCATGGATGCACCCTCTATCCATGTAAGATATATCATTAAGGTGAGTATAAAAATAGTCAATTCATGGTGGGGGGGGGGGTGACTGGAACAGAAAACTATAATCACACACTTGCTTACTACTTCTACTGCTGGCCAACACATTGTCCTTTTCTTTCCTTCCACAGCTGTTTAACATCCTAAAATAGTATTTTCACTTTCCAAACAGAAAGGTAGTAGTGCCAGGGATCAAGAGAAGTCTCTTTACATTTATTGCACAACAGCATATAATAGTTTCACAATTATGCAATCGCATGGCTCAATACATCACAACGGGGAGGGAATAAAACCAATAAAATGACAATTATATCCAGGCAGATGTTTCCTTTCTTCCCAACAACAGTTCTAAGAAGGGATGTATCAAACAGCATCCTTGTTTATTTGAACAGGCTGTTGAAATGATTGTGACTTACTGCTTCAGCCATGGATCCCTATGGAGACTGGTATTGTACTTCATAAGCCAAGTGAAACTCTACACTATTTAAAATGAAAGGGGCCTTTGGAAACCCAAAGCATTGCTGACACAGAGTCACAGTTAACAATCGTAGTCTTGTAACACTCACCCAAGATTACTATGGTGCGTAAAGGAAGCTGGAACAGTGGCTCTCTGATCTAGAGTGCCCTACATTACACCCGTTAAAAAAATGTAATTAGCTGCCTGAAAGCATGACAGAGAAGGAAACTGGGCATATCAGGGGGAAATTCCCCGACTAAAAACCTGACCAGGAGGACAAAGAGACAATTATTTACCATGTGAAACCTGGTATGACTCTCACCCCTGTTCCCACTCCCCCAAAAGCTGTTTCTTCCCTAAAATCCTATACAATGGAGAAGAAATTTGGGGGAGGGGAGGCGAAACACAACTCCATCATAAGCAAATGTAGTCCATTTTATTGAAAGAAGAATGTTCTCAACAGCTTACCAGGAAACTGTCTAGCTAGGGAAACGATCCTAGGCCTGTAGCAGATGGTTTGATGAAATTGTTAATTCAGTATGTGACAGCTATGAAAAAGGTGAATCCCATGCTAGGGATTATTATATTAAAAACCAACAAGAATCATAACTTCATAAAAACTGACAGTGAAGCCACATCTGTAAAATAATGTTTTGATGGTCCCAAGTAAGAAACAATAATGTTAAAGCAGAAGTCGGCAACCATGATGTGAGCAGCGAAGTGGCCAAGTTTGCTGATGATACTACCATAAGTTGTTCAGGGTCATTTTTTAAAAAAAGTGATTGCAAAATGCTCCAAAAGGATCTCTCCAAACTGTGTGAATGGGCCATAAAATCGCAAATACAATTCAACATGTGTTGTTTTGTATGTTGGGGCAAAAAAATAAATCTTAACTTCGCATATATGCTCATGGGGTCATAGTGAAGATGAAGATGTTGACCCAGTGTGCAGCAGCTGTGAAAGGGGCAAATTCTATGTTGCGGATCATTAGGAATAAAACTGTAAACTTCTGAATGCCAGTTGTGGAAGCCACTGGAGGGGAGAGTGCTCTTGCACTTGAGTCCTGCTTGCAGGCTTCCTAAAGAACTTCTGGGTTTGTAAGTGTAAGAGCATGATGCTGGACCAGATAGGCCACTGGGCTGATCTAGCAGATTCTTCTCATATTCTTATCAAGGTGCTGGGAGTACCTTCCAGTTTAAAGACCTTTATGATTAGAAAAAATACACTTAAGGGTAAAGGAAACATGATAGATTTTTATAACAGTTACATGGTGTGGAGAAAATGGATAGTGAGAAATTTCCCATGCTCTCATAATTCTAGAACTCAAAGTCATCTAATGACATTGATTAGCAGATGATTCAGGAAGTACCGGTAGTTCTTCACAGAATGCAATTAATTTAGGGAATTCACTGCTATAAGATGTGGTGATGGTCACTGGCTTAGGTGGCTTAAAAAAACGGTTTCGATTAATTCATGGATGACAGCCATCATTAACAGCTATGAGCAGCCATTAAAATCTGCTTCCCAAAGGTATGGTATTTGTTTAGCCACTGTGAACTAGGATGCTAAAGCAAAACAGCCTCACCAACCTCTGTGTGCATGTGAATGAATCCAGTCTTAAAGCAAGCGATGTATTTTTTATTTAGAGGTAAATGGCCAGTGGAAGTTTTAGTCCAAAACATGTGAAGGGCATTAAATTGACACAGGTTGACTTAGATGGGCATTTAGTCTGAGCTAACAAGACTCCTCTTAGTCCTCTAAGTGGAAAATTTACTGCTTGCTATGAAAAGGATTCCCCTCTATCACAAACACACACACACACACACACACACACACACAGAGAGAGAGAGAGAGAGAGAGAGAGAGAGAGAGAGAGAGAGAGAGAGAATTTTAGCCTTTAAGAGACAGTTTCAGACATTTGTGTCTGTTACCCTTTTAAACAAATACTTTGAAGGCACTGTTCCAAATTTTAACACTGTCTGTTTATTGGTTTTTACTTTTCAATGTGAAAGATTCTTAATAATTAAGATAATTAATTTTATGGTTTTGTTACTATTAAGAATCTTGAGCATGAATTATGGAAAGCCAGGATATAAATATTTATCCTAAATAAAAGTTCACTTTCCCTCCTTCTCTTATCAGAATCCTGAGCTATTACTATACCAAGGTTTTGTCTACATTTTCAGTGGAGGGGATGAAAACTTCAAGCAATAAAACAATCTATTACTCTGTTGTTTATTTATGTTTAATTTCTTGCAAAGCTGAAGTTCCACTAAGACCATAGGGAATTTCAGTCAATTAGAATGATTGTTTTCATGATTGTTTTAAGTAGAACTTCCAAGTTTATATTTGCTCCTATCTAGACAGTCATAATTGTCTAATTGCATCTGTATCTGCATTCCATGCCAAATGTTACCCAGAAGAAAACCTGCCAAATGTGCAGCTTTAGCACTTGAGTCTTTCTCAACATTTTAATCCCTCTATCAGCCTTTTTATAACTGAGTTTACTTAGAATGAAACATCAGGCCAAAGCCAATGTGAATCTTTCTACTTTTCATGAGTATAAAATGAGTATAAAATTAAAGGAATAAATGGTTAGGAATATAAAATGGGAGGGGGGATTGAAGTGGGTAGCCAAATTCCAACTTGCTTTCTTAGCATTCATAAGCACACACACACACACACACCACTCAGTGGGGAAGTCATAATTTAAACTTTTCTAAACAAGGAACTCTGACTCAATTTACTTCAACATGAAGGAAAGAAGATTTTAGCCAGCTTAAATATTTAATGCATTCAAAGGTTATTGAATCAGCACTATTCATGCATTTAAAATTAAAGCTGTATCATGATTTTTAAGATGAAATCCAATTTTCTAGGTTTTTATATTTCAGTTACAGTTTTGGAAATACATGTTAGAAGCCCAGAAGCATTCCCTCCTCACTGTGGAAACTGCCATTAACAGTGGCAGTTTTTAAAGAAAGCTTACTTGCACTCGATGGCGGTATGTATCTGCCTGGCTAAGGCTCATAAACTTTATCATTCCCTTTAATAGTCAACTCAGGTGGCCTCAACTCATAACTATATCATAAGATGAACCCATCTGGATCAGAACAAAGCCTTATCTACTTCAGCATTCTGTTTCCACAGTTGCCACCCTAAGGCATATGGGAAGTTCACAGTGTCTATCTGGAGGTTAAAAAGAGCCACCCAATGCCACAAAAAGGATCTATGAGCTTCTAGGACTATTGATGGCAGTTGATCCTATAGGAAAGAAATGTAACCCTATTGCTGCTTTCTTACACACACACACACACACACACACACACACACACAGAGAGAGAGAGAGAGAGAGAGAGAGAGAGAGAGAGAGAGAGAGAGAGAGAGAGAGAGAGAGAGGTGGTAAAATGATGCTGCTGGTTTTAAAAAAAAATTCCAGGAAAAGAGGACAACATAGCAAGGAAGTCCACTGTATGAGCAAGATCCATGACCTTCTTAACTGCTGACAACTTATAGCCAGGGCAGCAAGTATGGGATAGCACATTGCAGAATACAAGCTCCCATCACCCTATAAATTGGCTGTGCTAGATGTGGCTGATGGGAATTTGAGTCCCTAAATATATGAAGGGCAACAGATTTGCATAGTAAGCATCTTTATGCATGTCATAAGGGTAACAAAGATCTCCTCCTCGCCCCAATAGAAATGTTTCACATATAATGGAAGAGAGACACAGTTTGCACTCTCCGGATTCTCCTCAGAACCACTATCCTATATAATAAAGTGCAAGTGTCTCTGCGTCCAGTCCCTGTGTCCGCGCTACTGCGCATGTGCACCACGGACACAGGGACTGGATGCAGAGACACGAGGCATTCGGCTCCCTCCCCTTACCAGCTCTAGGCTTGGGCTCCTTTCCAGCCTCTTCACTCTGGCCACAGGTGACAATTGTGCAGCCACCTCCTCAGCTCCCTCTTTCGGAGCACCGGCACCCAAGTGGAGCAACGTGCGGGGGGAGGAGGAGCGGGAGACGGCCACAAATTCGGTCACAAGATGGAGGCAGAAAGCACCGCACGGCCTCAGTGGCAGTGGCGTCCCCCGGCCGCCTTTCAAACTACGCTTCCCGTCATGCAATGGCGGGCGGGCGCGAGCCCTCCCTCCCACTCTCTCCGTTCCTATTTCTCTCCCCTTTGAAACCTCCCCCCGCCCAAGGAGAAATGCTGCTGCGGTGCACTTCGGGACTGGTAGTCCCGCAGTGGCGGGCGGGCGGTAACCCTTACGCCGGCAGTTCGAGTCCGCCTCAGGCTGGCCGAGGGAGGCGGGTGAGGGGCTGAGGTGACCCCCCCCCCGGTTTGTCTGAGGAGAAGCGCTGTGCTGTCCACACCCTCTTTGGCAACGGCGGCAGCCTCTGTTTCTGGGCTCCCTCGGGGGGGGGGGCGGCCCAAGGCTGACAGCCGGTGTGAGTCGGGCGCGAGCGGAGGGAGGCGCGTCACGCGCTCGGGCCAGGGGGGGGGTCGCGCCGAAGTGGGGTTTTTTCCGGAAGTGCCCGCGCTTCTGCTGGGCCTGAGCCGAGGCCTGACCTGGCCCGCGGCTCTCGCTGCTGCTGCTGTCACTGAAGCCCCGGAGCCAGCCAGCTGCAGGGATGGAGATAACCAGGAACAGTGAGTCCGGCTGGGGTAGGGGAGAGGGTCAGCGATGAGAGCACCTCTGAGCATATGCAGAGTGGCATCCCCCGCCCCTCCTCTTGGCTGCCCCTCAAGGCAGGCTGAACCTCCTCCCTTTGGGGTGGGGGTGGGGGGAGGCCAAGGAGGAAACCTTCCCCCCCCAAGAAAACATATGTGGGGTGGGCAGAGGCCCAGATCCTGCCCCTTCTTCCTGCTGCTCAGGCTGCCCCTGATCCCTCCAGGCTGATATTTCCCCCCTTCCTCCCCACACATCCTATATAATAATATGCAAGTTCTAGCGCCCGTTTACTTAACGGGCTGAATGACACTAGTAAAGCAATAAACTGCCTTGATTTGTGGCTGACAGTCAGCCCAAACCTGAGCTCTCTAGTGCCACAGAAAGGTGTCATTTCCTCTTTCTGCTTCCTGAATCTCCCCACTCTCAAGAGACCTGAACAATGCCAGTATTCCACAGTTGTCTCCTTTTGATGCTGGAGATACTTGGTTTCAGGTTCTAGTTGTTCAATATAAAAGGATTCCATAATGCAACAAATGGAGCCAGGGGCATGGGAAAGGGGGGTGCGGGCCGTCCCGGGTGTCATCCCGGAGGGCGTGACAAAATGGCACACCATGGGGGCCAGCACTTACCGCGGGGCCTGGCCTGCAGTGCACCCAAGCCACACGTCTCTCCTGGGAGTGATGCAGTGACTCGAGCTCCTTGCTGCCCGAAACGGCAGCATGGGACTTGAGCCTGCCAGGCGGATTCCGTGGGCAGCTCGCCACAGCGCTCTCCTGGGTGGATCACTGCGCCGCCCCTGGGCACGGATTGCCGCCCCGCCCCTGTGAGCTACGCCCCTAAATGGAGCTAATGTTTGCACCTGAATATTGACACAAGCAAGATGGAGCAAAGTTTGTAGCCTCTGAAAAAGTGACAGAGACTGCAACTATAGACACATTGTTTTGATATCCCTACAGAGAAAGACGATTGACAGCTCTTTTTCAGAAATGCTTCACTGTCCCATCCCAAGCAAGAAAGTGGAGAACCTTAAAACTGTCCAGAACCAAGAAGAATCTGGAATGAAAGGGACTGAGGGAAAATACTGTACTCTATTATAAACTCATGGGGGGGAAGAAGGTGGGTACTTTTCAAAGTTGGGGGCTATCAATGCACGCCATGCTTGAACCTAAGGTCCAATATTGCTGGAAGTTTCTGATTAATGTTGCTAGAAGTGAGAGGAAGAATGGGACACTCACAGCCTGGCACAGGGTACCAGCTGCCAGCACTGATTGTGATGCAGTAGTTGTTGCTTTGGTTATGCATCCAATATTGGGATCAGCAGGGAGCAAATGATGACAAGAGCATAGAAAATGGTTTGACCTGAGGTCATTTTAGCTTTCCCTCTGTTCCAACAAGGCGGGTATATATGCCCACTGCCAAGTAATATTAATCTGAGTCACTTCAATGATATGATCCACCTACTTTGTGTGACTTTTATACAGGGAATATGAGAAACAAAGCAGAAAAGGCAACACAATGCCGGCTATGGTTTGCATTCAAAGTAATTTATTCAGATCCCTGAGGGAGGGCAGCACATAACAGGGCTGTGAGTGGCAAGTTTGCCAAGCCTGCTGAAACATGCTCTTTGACATAATATTTGGCTATAAGCTGTTTCTTGTTCAGAGGCATGCACTATGTACTCCCCAGGATACTCAACGTCTTAAATAATGTCTTAATTTCAATGCTCTGGAACATTCACGCACTGGAAGCCACATTAACTGGCATTACAAGAACACTACCATGTATTTATAAACACTACCATGTATTTATAGTCACCTATGCACTGATTTTTTAAAATTGAATTATGTCAATTAAACATATATAAAAATAATGCCCACAACATATCTATGCTTCTCTGACCCATACCTCCTTCTTTACATGGTCCACAAGTTCCCCACTTCTGCTTATAGAAACTGGAGTCCAACAACATCTGTAAGGCCAGAAGTTTCCCCACACCCATCTTATATGATTAAGAAAGCTCATAATTTCCCCTTTGCTTGAATAGTAGTTAATTATAAATATAATTGACTGGGAAGCATCCCGAGATGCTTGTGTGCAACTCTGTGCTGAAACAAAGCAAAACCCAGTTCTAGCCCAGAATTCTGCTGCTCAGATTGTTCACCTCTCATCACATTCTGTCCATGTGATGCCTCTCCTCAAATACCTACTGGTCCATTGGTTTCCCATCCACTTTTGCACTGGCACAAAGTCCTTATGCCTTAAAGCTCACCACTGCTTTGGTCCCAATCTCTGCCCTCATATCCAGATACATTACTGTCCATGGTCATCACTGCTCCAAATCTGATCTCCCTCCTGAAAGCCTCCTTATACAGCTTCACCCTTCCTTCCTGGTGGCCTCCTACATGCCCACTACATGAAGGTATGAAAATTGCTACAGTAGAAAATTGTGATTTAGCACTATACACCAGTGCAGAGTTAACTGGAGTTTAGTTCCAGAAGTGGAAAGAGGGAAAATGCCAACATAAGGAAAGAAAAGGTAGGAAATAAACCCACGAGCTTCTGATTGCTAACCAGGGTTAGGGAAACAGGCCACATTTCATCTGCAGCATGACAATGAAAAGATGTGTATGACCCAACCCCTTGCTCTGAAATCAAAGCATCAAGTTATGAAAAAGAAAGCAGTCAATTGACTAAGGGTTTCCTAACACAATTTAGTTCAGATTACAAAAGGCAGAAACATTAACAAGGAACAGTGGGGGAACAAAATGTAATCTAATTGTAAATGATTTTTCTGATTGATCACCTCCCTGTAGGACAAACAGGAGAAAGGCCTTTGAAACTGGCTACATTCTTTGTTTCAGAAGAATTCCCACAACAGATGAAAGTGGTATTCCATAGTGTTCATTAATCTGCATTTAACAGAAGCTAGTTCTAATTAGATAAAGGAACAAGAAATCTAGAAATGGTCAGTTTTTAACTTACATACATTAATTTAATTGCTTTATTTTGCTTTCATGATGCACCCAAACAAGTTCTCTTATCAACTGGGCAACAAAGGCTAATCATTAATGAGAATACTTGAGCACTTTTTTTGTCTGCCAGTAAATGTACAAAGAATTAACACCCTGGAAAGAAACCAACATTGAAATGGACTAGATCAGGGGTCCCCAGACCGGCCCGCGGGCCAGATGCGGCCCAATTGGCCTCCCAGTCCAGCCCGCGACGACCCCCACCGCCCGCTCTTACGGCGTGCAGTGCGGCGGCGCTCTTCCAGGTCAGAAAAAAGTGCCAGAAATCGTTTGTGCGCATGCGTATGGGCCTCTCCCGACCCAGAAGAGGTCATTTCCGGTGCTCTTCCGGGTCAGGGGAGGCCCATACGCATGCACACAAATGATTTCCGGTGCTTTTTCCGGCCTGGAAGCGCGCCACCGCGCCAGTAAGTGTGCGCGCACATGCGCACGGGCGCGCACTCCCCCGCCCTCCAACCCAAAGCCGGGTAAGTCTGGGGACCCCTGGACTAGATGGTACCGTATTTTTTCAGTGCATAAGACTATTGGGGGGGGACTCCAAATTGAGAAAATGGGGGGAGATTGTGTCTGTGTATAAGATGACCCACAATTGTGAACATAATTTTTAATTTAAAAAACTTAGTCTTATACACGGAAAAGTACGGTAATTCTCTACATTACACTTCCCTCTTTGAATAACCCAACTAATTATTATTTCATTCTACAACTTCATTATGATATGTGCAACTTTTTAAAAAGTGTACTTAATTTGACATGAGTCCTGATCTCAGCCTTCATATAGAGTCATCTTACCAATTTATGAAACAGCTGGTGTTATTCAATAGTGATGCCTCAAAGTAAGCAAACAAGAAAGCAAGCAGAATGATCAGGATGTTGAAATGGCTTGAGTTTCCCTGCACTAGTTCAACTCATGCCCCCAGGTTTCACACCACCATCCTTGGGTGGCCAGATACATTGCCAAGTAAATAAACCAAGTCCTGAAGCCTGACAAAGAAAAGCATTCTGCTCTTATAATTGCTAGACTTAGAAAGAAAAAGATCAAACAGCCCCCAACTAACTGAGGATTTTTGCAAGCAATACTCTCCAATACTTTTTCAGAACAAAGGTGGTCCCTGTTGTGAAGAGCACCATCAATTATAATAGTCATTTTCTTAAACTGAATTATCAAGACAGACGAAGATTTGGACATTAGAATCAGGAAGGCAGGGCGGAACGTTATTTAGAATCCCCAGATTCTGAGCCATGGGAAGTCAAAAATTGTATGATTTGGCATAATATTCAGTTTGATTGATTGTATTTGTATAATTTGAAATATTTGATGTGATATAATTGGTTTGTAATTGGAAATTTAAAAAATTGTTTATCAAGACAGACAAATGAAACTCAAACCTTTTTGACCAAAATGCTTAGTAATTCATATTGTATCAGTAGGGGATATATATCACTGACACCCTGCGTTTCTGAGTGAATCCCAGTCCTTTCCATTTACTACTTTGAAATCAGTGTAGGAGATGGGACCCTACAGGCAAAGTGAAAAATTCTCAATGGCTTAAAATCTGGTTGGCTGATTTGAAAACAAATAAGTATAATATGGGATTTTAATGATTTGGTATAAAATTTGGGGGGAAATAGAGCATTTAGGCAAAGGAGAATGATATTAAGATATATTAAAATATGCAGAATGAGAAAATATTAAAAAGAACCAGAAGGGGAGATTGAGGGAAGTCCCTGGGAGGAAAGGAGGGGGAAAGGGGGGTGTATGTTTATTTATTAATAAAAATACAATAAAATAAATACATGGTTGGCTTGTCTCTTGAGGTTCATGCTTGCTAACATTAGGGAGAATTCTTTGAAGATGGTCCACCGCTGGTTTTTAAACCGGGTCAGACTTGTTCACATTGTAAGATCTGGTCCCCCGTTATGCTGGCGGGGTTATAAGGTACAAGGTACATATTGGCATATATGGTGGGGGGTGTAATTATGTACACAAGTTCTGGAAGCAGGTTGCAATGGAAACTGGTATAATTGTTAGTTTAGCATCCAAGGTGACCAGCTTACTCCATTTTTGATGGTGCCAATGCTGGCCTTACTTCTCAACAATTAATTCTATATTTGTTGGTTGTTGCTTGTCTAGTGATCTCTCAAGGGTGAAAGGGTGCATATTGTTATCCTATGGACCTGTGGTTTTAAAAAGTCATGCTCATTGCCCTTTCTGAAAAACTGACTCATAAAATATGTGCCACCAGGAGTGATGAGGACCCCCTCTGACTTTGCTTCTGCTTGGGGGCAGCTTGAGATTTATATGACCAAACTAGCCATGGTAGGTACATTCCCACTAAATATGAGTTTACTTGGCAACATTTAGGAATGTCTGGGAGAAAATGAACCTTGTCACTATGGAATATATTCTACGCCATTCATTCTTTTAAAAACTTTCTAAGATTATTTTGAACATTATCTTATTATCTTGAAATTTTATCCTTCCTGTTTTTATGACTGCTTGCCACAGTTTGCCACAATCAGCCCTTTGGAACTTTCTTCTCTAATAGGGCCACTTACTTTTAAGAAAAGTACAGTGCTGTGATGCTTTTATTGTAGCAATCAGTACATGATATTTCAAATGCATATATTTTAATTCTACTAATGCTTAATTGTTTAAATAAAAAAATAAAAAATTAATGTTCGGTATTGTGCTTCATTTCAGAGTAATTATCTATTGGCCAGGCCAGTGTCATTTCAGAACATGGTTAGTTCCATACCATGTACTACTTGTAGATATTTATAGACCATGCAAATGTGTGCAGGGAGCCATTGTTTAAGGGCCTGTAGAAGATCAGCATGCTTGATGCTTCTGAGCTTAAAGGTCAGGTTGAAGAGGAAAGAAGAAACGTATAAAAGGAAGGAACACAAACTGACAGATTATGCTTAATTAAAATGAGAGTATAAGTAGCAGAGAAAGTCAAGTAGGAAACATCACAGTCACAAAAGCAAATGTGATTTCAGAAGTTCCAAATCATAGCAACTCCAATACAACCAGTGGGTGAGGCTCATTAAAAGGGGTTAAAAATGGCTAACTAAAAACCTATCTGAATTAGGAGGATATGGAGCCATAAGCAATAAAAAGACAAAAGGGAAATGCCTAATGATGTTGATGGAAAACATTTACTGAGTAGGCATCTGTCATGGATGCTTTAGCTGAGATTCCTGCATTGCAGGAGTTTGGACTAGATGACTCTGGGGATCCCTTCCAACTCTACAATTCTATGATTCTATGAAAGGAAACATACGTGGGGGAACTTTTTCATCCCAACAATCAACACCCCCCCCCACACACAAGGACCTTCTGGGGGCCACATGCCAGTAATGTGTGGGGCCAGAAGCAAAAGTGGACCAGGCAATTTATTTAATGCTCATTCGTACAAGAAGCTACATTCCAGTCACACAAAATGCAGAAGTTTCTACACACACACACGCACCCCACTTTCCATTGAGCACATTCCAGGAAGTCAAAAGCACTTTGTTTGTTTGTTCCAGGGGGAGGGCTGGATAGGGAGGCCTGGAGATGTGGTCCTCAGCTGTGAGGTTTCCCACCTCAGTGTACAATGATTGATTTCACGGAGGCTTAGAATCTGGCACACAAAGACCCTTCTTACTGAGCTAATAATGACCAAGGGCAAATTCGGCTGTGCATGCATTGCAGATGACCACTGCTTGGAGGTCATAGAAGAGTTACATAGTAGAGCAGAAAAACCTAACTGCAGTCTAACAGGCCCATATGCTTAGCATTAAGAAAGCAACGCTGGCTGAAGGGCAAGCTATTACATGGCTGCCTTGCCTCAAGATCAATATCTTGCTTTCTTCTGCCTTAGTGTAACATTTCCCACCCCTGCCCCCATCAAAAAGGAATAGAAAAGCAAAAGTAGCCACAAATGTGTGCATGAAAATACACACACTGCCTCCTCCTATCTCATACACATAGGCACACTCACACAGTCCTTTGCTTGCTACCTTTGGGTCTGTGCATGAATCACATGCAGAGCCGTAGGTCACTGCCACAGTTAACTGGAACATTAACTCTCAGAATACCACAGCAGGCTACTCAAGACTCTCTTTGTCCTGTTCCCACCCCCCACCCCACTCCCGCCCGCCTAACCCAGCCTCCGTCTAATTTAATCAAGATTTTTTGGATCTATGGCAATGCTTACTTGGCTGTTCCGCATTCCACTGAAAATTACAGCTGCAGCTTCAAAATATTTAGGGCACTAATAAAAAAGGCAAGTTAGATACGCTGTCAACATTTTATGGCCTAAATATAACATACCCTCTAAACGTGGATACAGAGTCCTGGGGAGAAGACACAACTTTTTGCTTCAAAATAACTACTTTAAAAATTAGCATGGTTTACTCTGTTGCTAAAAACTGAAGTCAAAATGATATTTTGTTGATTTTCCATGTATCAACAGGGAAATTAGGTAGTCCTTTTGCTACTTTTTTGTCCATACAATCAATATAGTTACAAGTTCTCAGTCGCTCTCTATCCAGACTTTAAAAGGCAGAAATACCAAGCCACCAACTACCAGTACAATCTATGGATTAGACAGATTTTAGGGGTCCCCAGCACCACTTATTTTGAATGCTTACACTATGGAAAATAAAAATTGAAATGTATTCTCATTCAAGAACCTCAATTGTCTCTTATTAGTATTTTCTAAAAACTAAACTGAGCTACATTAAAATGCACATAGAGAATAACTTTAGACATAAAAGTGTTATGTATTGATGCAGAAAATGCATTTTACATGGCAAACCAAGCATACCAGTCGATGTGCATGGTCCGAAGGCTTCCTTCTAAAGCTAAGCAAGGGACATGGCAATGGGCCCTGGATGTGTGCTATGGCCTCATTTGAGGTAAGGGTTTAACAATCACCCCTGTATAACCTCTCCTATTCCCTGGGCTCCTGGCACTCTGTCAAACTCTGCATTGGGGGGGGGTTTGACATCCCTTGTCAGCAGTTGCCCAGTCCCTTTGGTTTGGCACCAGGGCTTCACATGCCACCTGTTCCCCCCCAATGTGCAGCACATAGTCCAAGTAGTGGTGTATAAACCTCCACTGCCTTTCAGGATATCTTTGGGAGAAAAAAAGGCTAAGGAGCAAACCCTACACAAATCTGGTGTGGAGTCCTTAAGATGGTTGGATGGCATCTTGTATGACTCCTTCCAGAAAGTCCTGGAAATGGGGGTTTCCCGGGGAATACGGGGGACTTGGCAGCTATGCCCTGCATGTGAAGACAGGATCCAGCAGATTGAGTGGATGAGACCAATAGTAGTCAAAAAGGTGGTTTCTGCATGTGCTATAGAAGGATGTGAGGGGCAGATGGGGTTCGTCAACCCGGGAAGGTAGCCCATCTAGGAGAAGGAAAACTCTGGTCCTCCACTGCCATGAGGGACATCTTTGGGAGAAGAAAAGGCTAAGGAGCAAACTCTACACAAATCTGGTGCGGAGTCCTTAAGATAGTTGGATGGCATCTTGTACGACTCCTTCCAGAAACTCCTGCAGCCAAGCTGGTGCCTAACGAATTGCTCTTCTTTCCTTTGGACCACATCAGGGCATAGCTGCCAAGTTATCCCTTATTTTAAGGGATTTTCCCTTATGCTGAATAGGCTTCCTCGCGAGAAAAGGGAAAACTTGGCAGCTATGCATCAGGGAGGTGGGGGGTGGGTGTCGTCTCATTGTCTGGGCAGCCCTAGGCTTCCATATCCACTGCCCAGGCTTGAGTCCAGGGGAGGTCACTTTGGTGCTGCTAACACAGTAGTTTGACTTGGCCCCCGGAGGTGCACTCCGTTGTCTCTCAAGATGGATGGATGGACGACAACAACAACAACAACAACAACAACAACAACAACAACAAAATATCACAGCATTGGGAAGAATCTGCCATTGCTTTGGCAAGTGGACTGCCACTCACCGCCACATCCTCATTGCCAAGACAACTAGATGGTTACATCCCCATCCTCTGCGTGATCCTGCCTCAATTTCCTTCTGCCCCTGGCCACCAACTAGATTGTTACACCCACACACACCCCTTTGGCTGCAGAAGAGCCAGCCCTGCACACAGTACTGAGCTAGATGGGCCAATAGTTCCCTATGTTCCTGAGTCAGACTATCTATCCTATGTTCAGGCTAGAACAGTGACTTGCAAGAGGGCAAGGGAGCCAGCAACATTTACCTATAGAGGCCTACCTATAGAGGCTTGGTTTTTAAAGGCAACTACATAGTAATTAAGCAGATACAGTTTGTTCTAACCAATGAAGTAAAAGGGACTCCTTCACACTGAGTGCCATTCCTAAATTTCACTACAATGTAGATTTTAATCTCGTATAATGGTGAGGTGCATTTCTCCTCAGTTATGACAAACTAATTCACCTCCATTCTAGGTCAAAACAACACTGCTGTATAATTCTTAGGTTCATAAATTTGGCTTCCAAATAACCCTGTCATCTTAAATGCTGTCAAGTCCCAGTCATCAGATTCTCCGTGAAACTACCAATATTGTTTTGCCTTTCAAAATGAAATAGAAGCATGTGTGGGCCACCTTCAATAGGTGGCCCACTCTGCCAGCTGCCTGCAAAGGCCTGTGAGGTATTGGAAGTAATGCCCTATAATCCATCTTGCACAATTTCAATGCCACTCATGACAGGTTCATGCACCCTACCTTCGCTGGCGCTCTTTCTCAAACCCTTAGGAAAATATTATCTTGACATAGTTGGCTGTAGGCACCGCAGCTGGATGACCAACCTGCCATCCTCAAGCTGCTGTTGCCCATCTCTTAGATGACCTGAATCTAATCCATTGCAAAGTCTGTCAAACAACAAGCAAAATGTTTTTAAAGTGATCAACATCAATTCTGTGAATAAATATAGGGAAGGTAAATGGAAATGCAGCATGGGCAGTTCATTTTCCACACTAAGAAGAGCTGGTTCTAGCAACTCACCCATGCCACAGACAGGAAACATCTTTCCAGGCTTTGAACTCATTTAACTATACCCTTGAGTTGTACAGTGACTGGCCCGGAGCAAAACATCTTCATAAAATAATATCTAAAACTGATATGGAGCACTGGAAACCATGTGAAAGACATGTTTAAATCATTTAAAAACACACCTAATAATTTCTCTACCCCAGCTAGCAGGAGTAGATTCAAACAACTGGGATCAATGCTTAAAATATACCTGTTTTTAACTGCACTATGGGTGAGTGGGGATGACCACACAGTTCCGGCTTAGCACATGGCTGAGAGGGCCCAAGGTGACCACTTCCTCATATAGCCCTAGGCACCTAGACTGCAATTTTCAAAACAGTTAACTGTGGTTCCAAGACAATCTGATTACCCTCCTCCCAAGCCTGCAGTTCATTTCCAAACTACAATACTCCCTTGTTGGACTAGCAATCATATGGCTCCTAGCCACTGGAATCTTCATTTACTTAGATTGCAGCAATGGCTCTTTTTTTAATAAAAAGCCCAACAATTGAACTATCTCCCAGTACTTAATTAGCTATTAGATACAGAGCCTGTTACCATGATCATAGGTTCTTCAAAACACAGATGTCAGACAGAAAAAATGTTTATAATTTAGTTTCTGGAGGGTGCAGATTATATGACATCTAGGATCTCTCCAATTCTAAAGTTTCAGAGAATTTAGAGTCTTAAATTTCTGGTCTCTTCACTTCTTATACACTCATTTAATGCAGTTCAGCACCTTTTCTGCCAATCCTATTAGTAGTCTTATAGAGCAAAAGGTCTGAATACAACCTTTTATGAGAATTATACCCTTCAGCAAGCCAAAATTACATTTGTTTAATTGATCATTTGAAAATGTCTCCTGCATTTTATAGATTTTCACTTTTTATCAAATACAACACAAAGCAGGATGAGCTACCAGCACCTTTCATGACCAAATCCCCTACAGCTTTACATAGCAAAACTAGTACAAGAACTCAGAAGTTATGGGAAGATGGTTTATCTGCATATCCTGTTCACAAACATGACTGAACTGGATAATTGGATAGAACTGACAAAGCGGTAAACTTTTGTGAATTAACAACAAGAGTAGATGTGAGTAAAAGGATCCATAAGAGAGGGTAAGCTTAAAAAATATCGACTAAATGGTTTTAAACAGTTCAGTTAATGTATTTACATATGGCCAAAAAAACCCCTTCAATTTCCAAGTTTTTTATCATGAAATAATGTTAATGATGCCCAAAGGGGATCAAAGCAAAGAAGTATGGGGAAGCAATTTCAGACTAAATATTAGGTGTGGGGGGGATCTCTTATTTGTACAAGCATTTGGCTGGTGGAGCAAACAGCCCATGAAAGCTACTTCCTTGTCATTAGGAGGTTCCTTACCACCACCAAGGTGAGTGAAAGCAGCCCTTGTCAACCACCCTTTGAACTAAAACTAAGAAAGCAGAAGGTGAAATTTAGTGTTGGAAGTGGGGGGTGGTGGCTTGGAAGTATACAGAGCTGACCAAAAGGAAGATGTACTATCCATCTTGTCATGAAAATTGCCCCACAAAAAGTCACGGAATCTTTCCTTGCTGCCAGTTGCTTGAACAGGTAAGCAGTAAAAATTGTTCGCTGTTCTCATGGAAAAGCTGAAGTAGATGCATAACATTAAAACCAACACTGGCATGGGCCCCCACAAGGAATCGTAAGCAGTTTTACCACACACACAAAAAGGTTTGACAAGGAATGTAGGAATTTCAAGAACTATCTGTATGATGAATGTCTGGCCTATAGAGCATCAAATGACCCTGTGCCTAGTAACCATCTTATGAACCTTAGGAGGAGGTATAAAAACTTATTAAGGGAAAAGAAACATGCAGCTGAAAGAAACAATTGGAATAACCTGTTGATAGCCGCAGAGAACAGAAACCAACCCTCCTTTTGGCACTTAATTTCCAGATATCTGGGCAGGCCGCTTGCAAGGATTGAACCCCAAATCCCAGCGGATACCTGGGAAAGATACTTCTTCGATCTATATGCAGATCATGCGGCTGGTGGAGAAATGGTGGAGTTGGAACCACTGCCTGGTTGGGATCCAGTATCCTGCCCTGAAGTTGAAACCCTTATAGACCAATTAAAAGTGGGCAAGGTCCCCGGAGATGATCTTATATCTATTGATGCCATCAAAGCCAATAAAGACTGGTGGATCCCGCTTTTAGCGGCCCTTTACACATATATAAACAAAACAGCAAAATTCCCCTTGAGCTGCAGCTCCGCTTTGATTGCATTAATCCACAAGACCACTGGACTTGTTAGCTAGGGATCATGGGAGTTGTAGGCCAAAACATCTGGAGGGCCGCAGTTTGGGGATGCCTGATATAGAGGAAACCGTGTCATGGGAAGAAACATTCTCCTGCCCTAGAAGACTCCAGCAAAGGAAATGGATGCAGAGGAAAGCACACTGAGGAGATTAGCTCAGCTTCCTCACAGATATATATATATAATATAGATCTGTATTTCTTGGCATTTACCTTTCACCTCAGCTGATAATATGCCTAAAGAGGCCAGTTGCACATAAAAATAAATTGCACAGAATCAAGAAGAAGGCTATTTAAACAGATCTCAGTTCTCAGGTTTCTCTTGTTGTTTCTCTGAGCTGCAGTCAAGGAGCTAAAGGAACCAGAAGAAAATTTGTCTGTTCAGAAACTAGCCAGAACGGAAAGGGGCGGGGGGAGGGAATCCTACATGGTTAGGTAATACAGATTTGTTAACCTCCGAAGTATATCATTTCTGTCTAGAGGCAGGCAGACCCTATTTCATGTGCAACACAAAATTCTTTAATGAGCTGAAATAGGAACGCATAGCCTGCTGCTTCATGCCAAAATCTGCTACATACATAAGAGATTCATAAAACATGTCAAAATTGGTTTGACTCAGAGATATCTCTCTCTTCTATCGCAATTGGCAAGGAGCGACAATGAAGGAGACTAAATTACAAGGGCCTCTTCCGTAAAAAGAGGCCATATGTGTAAATAACATCAGCAGGAGAAGATCTGGAAATCTTGCTAAAAATATGATGGTGTCGCCATGCAGAGAATTATGAGCGCACACAGAAACTTAAAGGAAAACAGAATAGTTAGAAGGGGGTAGGAATCCAAGGACTGGGCTGCTTTTCATAACACTGTTTTATCTGAAGATAATAAATTTAAACAGAAGAGAGTTAAAAAGGAGCACACTCAAAGCTCGAAATACAGAGGAATCAAAGATATGTACTGCACAAAGAGAAAAGCAAGAAATCAAAAGAAACCTGAAAAAAGAAGAATGGAAGCAATATCAAAGCAGCCTACTCTCCTGAGATTTGCAAGGAGAGGATCAGAACTCAACGTGAGCCAATGTGTAGGGCTCACACATGAACTTCATTAGAATTCATACAGGGTAATGTAATATAATTAGTTATAGGCAAGGCAGAAACAATGTATTCTTCCCTAGAAGTGCCAATCTCTGCATTATTTTAACTAAGGCTTGCAATCCCCTCTCATCAGATTAACCTTTTCTATTTGAAAGCAAAGCCTTTGTTGTTTTTCTTAAAGTGCTAGATTCCACAGTTTTGGAATTGCCCAATTTTCATGGAATGTGGTCACTGCTATGGAACAGAACAACATCCACATATTTATGTAGAATCCCTTTAAAAAGAAGAACATGTATCCAAAGAGAACTTTGAGTCAGCCTGCTTGTTCAGGCATATGGTGCTTTCTCTCCTGGGGCTGAATAACTGGCAGCCAATGCTTGAATGCTCCCACACCCAAACACACACACACACCGCCACTCCCTCCTCCTCCCCTTAGAGAGCCAACTGAAGCAAAGAAGGGCTTGTAACCTAGCCTTCTCCCTTATATGCTAAGGCTTCCAAGCTTATTTATTTATTTATTTGTTTGTTTGTTTGTTTGTTTGTTTGTTTGTTTTCCTTTCACATGTGGGAACATGGTCCCTCTTTTATTCTGAAGTGATACAGTTCCAGAGGGGTTGTAGAATCATAGCAAATAGTAGAAATGTACGATCAGTGCCATTCTTAGCAGAGTCAAATAATGCCGGTCCAGCTTATTTTTGCATGTGCCCCCACCCCCTGCACAATATTGAGCTGAGATATTCACATACCCATGCAAAGAGCTATTTCTCCTCCCTTTACTGCAAGCCACAATTAAACCTGGAAATCTCTAACTAACCATAGATTCCCATTTCACTTGAACCAGTTTCAGAACCGTGGTAAACTAGAGGCATCCTTTGCTCATGAGCCATGACAAAAGGGATCTGTTCACAAGGCTCCTGCGTATCTTGCCTTAATAAGTTGAGCTACGACAGTCTGAATTGGCCCTATATTGTCGCATGACCAATTTGATAAAACTATTCCAGTCTGCGTTGCAAGCAACAGCCAATTCTGTAGTCAGAATTAAACAAAACAAGTAGATTCTCAGAGGACTGGGATAAGGATATGATGCTCCCAAACAAGGAATTCCTGAAGTGGCAGATTCTAACTGGTGAACATCAAGGGTGGTGAATCATGTTCCACTGCTTGATGTAAAAAGGGAAGGGCCGCCCTGCTCTGCCGCTACTACCTAGCTGTTTCTGACACCACTGCAGGTCCTGCCACATTTGCCACTGGCGGAGAAGCGCCATTGCCATCAGAGCTGATTTCAGACAAGATGGTGCCGATCTGGGGTGAGATATTGCCCCAAAGTGACATGATCTTGCCCAAAATCGGCACCAGTAGTGGTAGTGCTTCTCCATCACTGACAGAAGTGATGGGGCAAGTGGGTCACCAGTGTGAGTGCTACCTGGGGAGGGGGGCTACTGGTGCCTAAGGCAGTGGTCTCACCCTCCCTAATGGCTGGCCCAGCTATTAAACATGCAGGGGCTTATGTACAACCAATATATAGTGAGAACTTTGTTTTTTCAACACAAAGTACCTGTAAATCTTTGGATTGTATCCAGCCAAGTAATTTTGTAAGTAGAACAACTTCTGTTTACACAATGGAGCTTCTGCCAGAGAAGATTTTGGGATATGTGAGGGTGGATTAAAGTTTTGTTGCACAAGTGCAAGTCATTCCACTCACACAGTGACTTAGTTGACTTCAGCCTGTTGCTCCTTGGCATTTAAATCCACCCCATTTTCTTATTCCCTTGTTGCATGAAGTGGTTCCAGAATCACTTCCATCTTGAATGCCCCCCCAAAATATTGCTGCTTGTAGCCATTCAGCAAGCATTTTAAGGAGAGGCCTTGGGAGGGCACTAAAGCCCCTCTAGCAGCCAGTGAGAAATGTTAGCAACACACTCGTATCTCAGACACCACTCAAACCGTTGGGCTTTGGCAGCAAACCTGACTTCCCTTATCAGCAAAGATACCTTTGAAGTGGTTGGCAGGCTTCCATCCACTGCTCAAACAAATGAGACCCTTCCTCGTATCACAGCCCTGAAAAGGATCTCTTCATTGTGAGATAGGAAGAGAAAAACTCAATTAGATTAAGTCAGACCATATTGAAGGCTTCTTGCAACAGCAGCAGAACTTGACAGCCCAGGCTGAGGAGGACAGAAATCTGAAAAGCTTCATAAAAACCCAAATATAAATTGCTTCTGGAAGTTTGGAAGTTAATCATATTACAGACAAACATGCCAGAGCCTGACAGGCAGTATGCCTGCACCATCCTTGTAACACCTTCCCTTCAAAACAAGAAGAATCTTGCAGGAAGAGACAAGAGAATTTGTTGTGGCCTGCACATTTCTCACTGGAGGGCTGGGCTACCTACTTCCACACATTTCACAGAAAAGTCACAGCTGCGTTTTGCTGTTAAGTGCATAAAAAGGCAGGACCCTTCTTTATGGGATCTATTGCGATGTCAGGATTCACAGACAATAGCTGTGACAGGATGCATCTTCCAGGCTCTGAGAAAATGACCACAGGCTGTGACTGTGCCTCGTGCAGACCTTATCACAGCTACACAGGCCTATGTAGCCAGAAGGGTAGATTATAGTGGCAGACTTCTCTTCTAACTATCCTTGAAAGGGGGCTTTGCTCCACCGGGTGCAGAATGCAGCAGCTCATCTCTCGAGTGAAATGCGCCCTTTGCAATTTGTCACAACCCAGCTTCAATTCCAGCACTTTGTGCTTCTGGAAACCATCCGCAAATGAATCAGAATGAGCTTTTCAAATCTGGTAAGCTAGATACAGGGACCAGCCTTCTCCCTTCCAGGATATGTCGTTTTTGTCCCCATCTGGAAAATACATTCTTTTGCATGCATCTTTAATTGCACATGGACATTATATGAAATGGATCAATGGATCCCTTCATGGATCAATGCCTTGTCGTGGCGAAGGGGCTTGACTAACTCAGAGAAGCTATGAGCTATGCCATGCAGGGCCACCCAAGATGGACAGGTCATAGTGGAGAGTTTTGACTAAACGTGATCCACCTGGAGAAGGAACTGGCAAGCCACTCCAGTATCCCTGCCAAGAAAACTCCATGGACAAAGACAACAGGCATATAAAAGTTATGACGCTGGAAGATGAGCCCCTCAGGTCGGAAGGCGTCCAACATGCTACTGAGGAAGAGCGGAGGACAAGTACAAGTAGATTCAGAGCTGATGAAGCGGCTGGGCCAAAGCCGAAAGGACGTTCAGTTGCGGATATGCCTGGAAGGGAAAGGAAAGTCCGATGCTGTAAAGAAAAATATTGCATAGGAACCTGGAATGTAAGAACCATGAATGGAGGTAAGCTGGATGTGGTCAAAAATGAGATGACAAGAATAAATATCGACATCCTGGGCATCAGTGAACTAAAATGGAAGGGAATGGGCGAATTCAGTTCGGGTGACTATCATATCTACTACTGTGGGCAAGAATCCTGTAGAAGAAATGGAGTGGCCCTCATAGTCAACAAAAGAGTGGCAAAAGCTGTAATGGGATGCAATCTCAAAAATGACAGAATGATCTCGATACGAATCCAAGGCAGACCTTTTAACATCACAGTAATTCAAGTTTATGCACCAACTACCGGTGCTGAAGAAAGTGAAATTGACCAATTCTATGAAGACCTACAACACCTTCTAGAAATGACACCAAAGAAGGATGTTCTTCTCATTACAGGGGATTGGAATGCTAAAGTAGGGAATCAAGAGATAAAAGGAACAACTGGCAAGTTTGGCCTTGGAGTTCAAAATGAAGCAGGGCAAAGGCTAATAGAGTTCTGTCAAGAGAACAAGCTGGTCATCACAAACACTCTCTTCCAACAACACAAGAGACGACTCTACACATGGATATCACCAAATGGGCAGCATCAAAATCAGATTGATTATATTCTCTGCAGCCAAAGATGGAGAAGCTCTATACAGTCAGCAAAAACAAGACCTGGAGCTGACTGTAACTCAGATCATCAGCTTCTTATAGCAAAATTCCAGCTTAAACTGAAGAAAGTAGGAAAAACCACTGGGCCAGTAAGATACAATCTGAATCAAATGCCTTATGAATACACAGTGGAAGTGAGGAACAGGTTTAAGGATTTAGATTTGGTGGACAGAGTGCCTGAAGAACTATGGATGGAGGCTCGTAACATTATACAGGAGGCAGCAACGAAAACCATCCCAAGGAAAAGGAAATGCAAGAAAGCAAAATGGTTGTCCAACGAGGCCTTACAAATAGCGGAGGAGAGGAGGCAAGCAAAATGCAAGGGAGATAGGGAAAGATACAGGAAACTGAATGCAGATTTCCAAAAAACAGCAAGGAGAGACAAGAGGGTCTTCTTAAATGAGCAATGCAAAGAAATAGAGGAAAACAATAGAATGGGGAAAACCAGAGATCTGTTCAAGAAAATTGGAGATATGAAAGGAACATTTCGTACAAAGATTACCATAATCAAGGACAAAAGTGGTAAGGACCAAACAGAAGCAGAAGACATCAAGAAGAGGTGGCAAGAATACACAGAGGAATTATACCAGAAAGATATGGAGGTCTCGTACACCCCAGGTAGTAGGGTTGCTGACCTTGAGCCAGACATCTTGGAGAGTGAAGTCAAATGGGCCTTAGAAAGCACTGCTAATAACAAGGCCAGTGGAAGTGATGATATTCCAGCTGAACTATTTAAAATTTTAAAAGATGATGCTGTTAAGGTGCTACACCCAATATGCCAGCAAGTTTGGAAAACTCAGCAATGGCCAGAGGATTGGAGAAGATCAGTCTACATCCCAATTCCAAAGAAGGGCAGTGCCAAAGAATGCTCCAACTACCGCACAATTGCGCTCATTTCACACGCTAGCAAGGTTATGCTTAAAATTCTACAAGGCAGGCTTAGGCAGTATGTGGACCGAGAACTCCCAGAAGTGCAAGCTGGATTTCGAAGGGGCAGAGGAACCAGAGACCAAATAGCAAACATGCGCTGGATTATGGAGAAAGCTAGAGAGTTCCATAAAAACGTCTACTTCTGCTTCATTGACTATGCAAAAGCCTTTGACTGTGTCAACCACAGCAAACTATGGCAAGTTCTTAAAGAAATGGGAGTGCCTGATCACCTCATCTGTCTCCTGAGAAATCTCTATGTGGGACAAGAAGCTACAGTTAGAACTGGATATGAAACAACTGATTGGTTCAAAATTGGGAAAGGAGTACGACAAGGTTGTATATTGTCTCCCTGCTTATTTAACTTATATGCAGAATTCATCATGTGAAAGGCTGGACTAGATGAATCCCAAGCAAGAATTAAGATTGCCGGAAGAAATATCAACAACCTCAGATATGCAGATGACACAACCTTGATGGCAGAAAGTGAGGAGGAATTAAAGAACCTTTTAATGAGGGTGAAAGAGGAGAGCGCAAAATATGGTCTGAAACTCAACATCAAAAAAACCAAGATCATGGCCACTGGTCCCATCACCTCCTGGCAAATAGAAGGGGAAGAAATGGAGGCAGTGAGAGATTTTACTTTCTTGGGCTCCTTGATCACTGCAGATGGTGACAGCAGTCACGAAATTAAAAGACGCCTGCTTCTTGGGAGAAAAGCAATGACAAACCTAGACAGCATCTTAAAAAGCAGAGACATCACCTTGCCGACAAAGGTCCGTATAGTTAAAGCTATGGTTTTCCCAGTAGTGATGTATGGAAGTGAGAGCTGGACCATAAAGAAGGCTGATCGCCAAAGAATTGATGCTTTTGAATTATGGTGCTGGAGGAGACTCTTGAGAGTCCCATGGACTGCAAGAAGATCAAACCTATCCATTCTTAAGGAAATCAGCCCTGAGTGCTACCTGGAAGGACAGAAGCTGAGGCTCCAATACTTTGGCCACCTCGTGAGAAGAGAAGAATCCTTGGAAAAGACCCTGATGTTGGGAAAGATGGAGGGCACTAGGAGAAGGGGACGACAGAGGACAAGATGGTTGGACAGTGTTCTCGAAGCTACGAACATGAGTTTGACCAAACTGCGGGAGGCAGTGCAAGACAGGAGTGCCTGGCGTGCTATGGTCCATGGGGTCACGAAGAGTCGGACACGACTAAACAACAACATTATATGAAAGCGTGCTATTTATTAAATGTATATGCTGCCCCTCCTCCCAAAAGAGTCCCCGCAGCAAGCACATCTGTGATAAAACAATACAATTAAAAGTAACATAAAAATTCAGCAGGTGTACCTGTTTTCAGTTAAAACAGGGTAACAAAGGCACCTGGTCAAATGTAAACAGGCAATGAGTTGTAAACTGGTTTAATGTAAATGGGAGCAGATGCTGTCACATTAAAGCAGTAACTCATATCACAAGTGGATGTTTCTCCCCCTTGCTTTTTGCAGATCACCTGCTAGTGGGACTTCTCTTGTGCACATTGCCTATAAATTACAGTTGTACCTTGGATCCCGAACGCCTTGGTACTCGGATGTTTTGGCTCCTGAATGCCACAAACCCAGAAGTGAGTATTCCAGTTCGCAAATGTTCTTTGGAACCCGAACGTCTAGGGCTTCCGCGCTTTGGTTTCCGAACATTTTGGAAGTCGAACGCACTTCTGGAATGGATTCCATTAGACTTCCAAGGTATGACTGCACAGGCTTTTTGCCACCCCTACTGGGGGGGGGATGCTTGCAAAGTGGTACTTATCCCCCCATGGGGGTGGGAAGAAGCCTACATTTTACACGCAGTGTGTGTGAGTCCTTCCAGCAATGGATCTGCATTTTTTGCAGAGCTGCTGCTGGAGGAACTCCTCACACGTGATGCCTTCTTTCTCCTCCAACCTTTCCCCACCACAGGGCAGAAAGAACCACTTCCCCCTCCCCACCCCTTAAACAGCCAATGCTAGAGATTTAAAAGTCATTTGTGTACTATTGCATGAATAGTTATGGACAGGTAGGTGACTACACCCATCTGCAGAATTTGGCCTGTGAGGCTGATCCTGTTAAGGATCTGGCCCACAAACCCCAAAGTTTCTCATCCCTGCATTAAGGGATTTATATACCAATAGTAGCACCCTGAACAATTCCCGGTAGCAAACTAGAACTAGTGCAGATCACTGGGCGCAGTTGTAATATGCTGACAGACTTTTGTTCCTGTCAGCAATCATGTTGCAGCATTTTACACGAACTGCAGCTTCCAAATTAAGTGCAAGGGAAGCACCATATTGTAGCAATCCCCTTTGGAAGATACCAATGCCTCAATCACTGTGGTCAAGCTGTCCCAGTCCAGGAACTTTCAAAATTGTCTTAACAGTCAAAGCCTGGTAAGTTAAAGGCACTCCTAGCCATTGAGGCCACTTGGGCTTCCAGTGACAATGCTGAATCCTGCAGCTGCCCCAGGCTGGTCCTTCAAAGGGAGTGCAATCCCATACAGAGCAGGAACCAGCTAATTTCTTGGACCCAAGACCCACTTGCCCACAGAGCACAGCTTATTTCCCCCTAGTGTGACATACATCTTGATGTTTTTCTTCACCCTGGATTGCTCTTAGATCATTGAATCATAGAGTTGGAAGGGACCACGAGGAGCATCTAAGTCCAACCCCCTGCAATGCAGGAATCTTTTGCTCCCAAGGTCTGGCTCAAACCCACAATCCTGAGATTGTCTCATGCTCTACCAACTGAGCTAACTTTTGGAAATCATTCATTAGTTATGGCACAGATACCCGTAACACTGAAAAGTGTGATCAGTTGACTTCTGTAAATAGCCCCTATGTAAACAATTGAAATACTTTATTTGCAGCCACACTCACCCAGTGGCTGCCAAAGCATGAATCTCTTATTTAACAAAAATTACAAACATCAACATTGTTTATGTGCTGGATTTGAAGTACACAATCTTGCAACAACAACAAAATGAAGTTGGAACAAATTGCAATTTAATGTCTAGTCCATTTGCAAAACAGCTGGAAATCAACTATCTTATTTCCCTTGAATAATATCTGAAGGGGTTATTTTTTAATAAAAGCTGCTTTCAGACATTTAGATGGCATGTAGCAAGTACAATTATACATACTAAATGAAGCACTTAGAAATGGTGTGATATGTACAGTGCTGCTTTCTTTCATAATTCTACATTGAGACACTGGCTATTCGCTGGTTAACAAATCAGCCCCTTAAGCGCTTTGATATTTGGGCTTTATCAGTAGTCTTGTGCTAGTTCACACTTGTCAGGTTGATTGGGATGCAGGAAATTGAGAGAGCTTTCCAGCAAAGAGCACAATCACCAGTGGCTCTGGGTTCAGTCACAAACTATTTCCATTCCGCATATCACATGTCAGTCTGAGAAAGGTTCCCCAGGAGGGACTGGTGCAAAGAATTATGTGCTAGTGACACATAGCAAGCATAAAGAGAGTTAACAGAAGAAACTATCCTGGCATTTGACCAACTTGGCAAACCTGTTATCTGGATACTAAATTCTAAAGCTCCTGTCTTTGCACAACTTGTGGAAAACAAACTAAGAGATATTTTCATGTACCATTTAAAATCATGCTATCTATATTTGTGAGGGATAAGAGCTACCGACAGCCCCCTCCCATCCTGAATACCAGCTCCTCCCCCAGCGGGGAGGGGGAGACTTCGAGTGGTGATTCAGGAAGTGGAAACAGGAGCTTGAGTACCCTAGCGGAGCACAGGCACCGCCGGGGAAAGGAACAGGGAAGCAGGGAGACGGTGGGAAAGAGGCCGATCCCAGCTACCCCGGAATTGCGTAAGAAGCGCTGGGGGGAGGAGATTCAGTATGCCAAGATTACTTTGTTGGAGGAAAACGCGCGAACCGCCATTCGGAGGTTCTGTGGGAGACTGACAATATGTACTACCATCTGTAAATAGCACTGTTTTCAGCACTGTAAATACACAGCACCAATAAAAGGATAAAATGCAGAGCTGTGTGGAGTCGTTACTCTGAAGTAGCCCACCCAGGCCACTGTGACAATATTAATTTTCTGTTCCCATAGTAGGCTACTTCAATGTTGCACTTTTTCTTAGCAATGTAACTTCTTTCCAGTCCACCATTTCATTCTTTATAATAAGAAAAAAAGTAGGAAAGGGAGGGTAATTCAATTTTCCCTTGCTACTACCGGTAGACCTAACTTAGTGCATGGGGTGGGGGACCTAGTCCAGCCTTCTCCAACATGATACCTTCCAGATTTTTTTTTTTAAAAAAACTACTGTTCCCATCGTCCCTGACCACTGGCCAGGCTAGCCAGAGCTGCTGGGAGTTGGAGTGCAACAACATATGAGCAGCGCCCAGTAGGGAAGGCTGCCCTAGAATGTGCAGGGCAACCTATACAGAAGCCTCTGGCAGGTTGCAAAGGTGCAAATTGGTGGCATCATGAGCAAAGCACCCCCAACACCACCCAACCTCACAGCACAGTTCAGAAGTAGCTGTTCAGAAGTAACCGGACCTCATCTCCTTAGCTTCTGCACAGTGGTGGCCAACAGAGCATGTTGCCACTACTGCCAGAAAAAATGCACAAGCTCTGTATTTTTCAATAGGGAGGATTTAAGCCAGGCATCCCTAAACTGTGGCCCTCCAGATGTTTTGGCCTACAACTCCCATGATCCCTAGCTAACAGGACCAGTGGTTGAGGAAGATGGGAATTGTAATCCAAAACATCGGGAGGGCCGAAGTTTGGGGATGCCTGATTTAAGCAAAGACTTAATCCCAAGAAAGCATGCACTGGATTGTAGCCTGAGTCACTCATTTTTCCATACAATATGTAAACAGTCAAACCTCGGATCCTGAACACCTCAGTTTCAGAACGTTTTGGCTCCCAAACACTAAAAACCCAGAAGTAAATGCTCCGGTTTTCGAAAGCCAAACATCCAACACTGCTTCTGCTGAGTGCAGGAAACTCCTGCAACCAATCGGAAGCCTTGCCTCGGTTGTCGAACATTTCAGAAGCCGAACAGGCTTCCAGAACAGATTACGTTCGACAACCAAGGTTTTAATGTAACTAATAAGAGTGTAGTGAAAGAATGCCATTTTCCTTTGAATGGCAGCTACGCAGTTAAAACTACAGATGTCTTTGTGGAAGTGCAGGCAAAGTTAAAGAAATATCCAAACTCTAGATTAATTTGCTACTTTTTATATTTTATCTATCCTCCAAGATGCTCAGGGTGGCAAACATCATTCTCCCAAGTGAGGCTAAGAGATAATGACTGCTCCAATATAAACTAGTAAATTGATGTAGTTTTGAACCCAGGTCTCCCTGGTCCTGGTCCAGCGCTCTTAACCCAGGGATGGGGTCAAGGGATAATGGGAGTTGGGTCCAACAACATCTGGAGAGCCACTGGTTCTCCATTCCTGCTCTAACCACCACTGCACATGGGTGTCTGATCACCAAATTACAGTGAAATTAACCAAGTGGGGGTGGGGACAATGCTTCCAACACAGCTACCTACCTGTAACTATGTTATATCAGACCACCTTCCCAAAGAAATCCTTTGTGCTTGCCAGCCAGCCAATTTGTTTTTCTTGTTGTCCTCAAGAGCATAATGTAGAAACATTACTTATCCTCCATGAAGATTAAGGGAAATTAAAGGGTCCCTGTTACTCAATAATCCCTTCTAAGTACTTAATCAATGATAATTTAATTAGCAAAAAGTTTCAGAAGGTCAAATAAAGCTGTTACTTTCACATAACTTGGAAACAAATGGTACTGCCATCTCCGCTTCAGGAAACACAGGCATTTCAGAATGTCAAATGAGCACATAGGCCTGAAGGGTGCTAGTCATACCCTTCAACATTCCAGATAGGATTATAGGACAATGCAATGCCTTTAAGTATCCTCTGCTACTAGGGTTTTTGACTAATTATGCTATCTGAAATTTCTCCCCTGTATTTGTTTATTGTTATTTTAGTTATTTTTTTTCTGGTTAGCCAGCTTCAACTTTTTAGAAAAGGCAGGGTGTGCATGTTTAAACCAAAAAATAAACAAGTATCAGATAACGCACATACCCATATTCAGTGACTTCATAATCACTTGTTATTACTACCGTATTAAACTTTTCCAGATGGTTTTAAAAAGGGGGGAAGTTAGACATGATCCCATGCATGCCAACCCTGATCTAGAGGCTGCCACACCATACCTAGCCATACTTAATACCGGTAAATGGAAGGGATAATCCACTCACTTTCTTTTTTCCCCTTTTAAAATGAAGCAATGATAAGGGGGAGGGGTAGTTTTGAAGAAGTCTGTTTCCCTCCCTGTCCACTGCCCTGCTTCATAAAGAGCTACTTCACAACTGCCACAATTACATTTTATAGAAAGGGAGCGCTCTGCCTGATTATAAAACATGTATAATAGTCCCAGCCTCAAAGTATTGCCTAGTGGGTGCAATAAGATCACTCTGAAAGCCACTTGCATTTGAGAAGCACAGCAGGACACCAATGGAAGTAATTACACTATTGTAATCTTGATTCTCTTGTGCTAGGAGGCTGCTGTTAGGGTAACTCTTGCTCACTTAGGATTCTGCCAGGACAAGTATCTCAAAGTACTCGGGTCCTTAACCATTTGGGTCTTTAAAAAGATCAAAACCAGCACTTTGAATTGAGCCCAGGAGCTAATTAGTAACTCAATGAAAAACAGAACATCTGAGTGACATGTTTGACCTACCGTATATTCTGGCGTATAAGACAACTTTTGAACCCCGCAAAATCTCTTCAAAAGTTGGGGGTCGTCTTATACGCCGGGTATAAGATCTGTGGCCGCCGCATACGGTGGGGGAGCTCAAAAACGGCCGCGGCCGCATCCCCGTCGTATGCGGCGACCGTGTAAGCAGCTGCCACTTTCTTTCCTTGCAGGAAAAGGGGAGGCGCGGGGCTTTCCTCCCTCCTCCCTGCATGGAAAGAAAGCAGCAGCCACTTACATGTATGTAAGCGGCTGCTGCCTTCTTTCCTTGCAGGAAGAGGGGACGTGCGGGGCTTTCCTCTCTCTCTCCCCCCCCCCTCACCTTGGTGCCAGGAAGAGATACAGAAATATACGGTACTAACCAAAACCTTTGGGAAAACCTCCATGACAGTTGACAATGTTTCTCATTGTTGACATTTTATTCATTTAAATCTTTGGACTGGAGAGAAGATTTTCGTAGTGTGTGTTAGAAGTTTGGGAGATACTCGTTACAGCGAGTATATCCCAAACTCTATATTTTGACTGGAAAAGTTGGGGGTCGTCTTATACGCCCAGTCGCCTTATATGCCGGAATATAAGGTATGTGCCCAAATCAACAGCCTGCTAGCTTCATACTGGTTCAACTATAATTTCCAACCAGTCTTTAGTCACAGCTCCACATACAGCACATAACAGTAATCCAATTCAGATGCAACAAGGGGACAAATTCACTTGTGTTATGTTACTAAAAGCCATCTCTGAAGCTATGAAATAATGCATGTAGCAATAAAAGCATTACCTTTTTGAAAAGTCGCCCAGAATCTTCACTGACTTGAACAAACCGAGGGATGATGTTGTTCAGGTAGATGTCACTTAAGGTGGTGTGGTCCCTGCTCTCCCGCTTCACCTGGTTTAAAAGGAGGTTCCAGCAATTGACAGGTGAAAGAACATTCTGATCCTTCCTGCAGGGAAAGCAGAACCAAAGTATTAATTTTATCCTCGTCTTTTTCCATAGGAGATGCAATACAATATACTGAACTTTTCCAATGTACCACTGTATAGTAGTAATGTGTATGTACTGTGAAACACTGAAGTTTGCAAAATGCAAAAATTGAGGCAGTTATCAGGAATTAAAGCACAACTTTTACAACAATTTACAATTCCAGTTGCTGGAAACTATGGGAGGGAAGATTGCTTTTGTGCTCATGTTGTGATCCCTCGCTTCTCACAGGCATCTGGAAGGCCAATGTAAGAAAAGAATGCTGGACTAGATGGGCCATTGGCCTGATCCAGCAGGCTATTCGTATGTCCTTATGTACACAACCTGCTGCTGCCATGAGTGCTGGAAGGAAGACCGCTCCCTGCTGCAAGGCCCATTTTCACCTGGCCTAGGGGGACGGAGCCCAGACTCACCCTGAACAGCTAAAAGCCTCCTGGGAGTCCACTGGGACATCGCTAGATAGATACCTAGCCATATAGATATAGATATAGATCAAACCATCTTTAAAGACTATTGTTCTTTGTTATTTATACATCATTTTTCACCAGAAAGGTCTTAAAGTAGCTCCCAGTGACAATAAATCCCAACTGAACATTCCACTGTAAGCCACTAAACCCTGTAAAATTAAGCCAAATAAGATTTAAAAAATACAATACAATAAAATAAATATTGTTTCATTCTGTTTCGGAATGATCACCTTTAGGGTGAAGTATCACAAAAGCTCCTGATGGCTTTGCCAGCAATCTCTTTCCACCAATCTGTACAAACCAGATTTCAACAAGGTTATATCTGTAAATCAACCCTAGTAGAGAAACATTAGATGACATGCTGAGAGAAAGTTACAAGTCCGCTACCTGAGGACCTTGTGAACTGTAGCCTTCCAGAAACTGAATGTTCAATATCAGGGAACAGAAAGCAGGGCGGTAACTTTCTCAGAACAATGACCACAATCATTTCTTCTCAGAGCAGCCAGGAGGCACATCTCACGACAGAATGTTTAACAAATGCTCACTAACTCACCATTTATCCTGACAGCAAAGTATTAATAAAAATAACAGGGCTTTAAAATACAACACACCACTGGCCTATATAAATAAACAACTTCCCTGGGCTCTCTTAGGACACTAGTGTCACCCTATGATTCTTTTTCTTTGCAAGGAGAATGGCTGCATAGCACCTTACAATAATCTACACTGAATTTTTTTTATTAAAAAACCCCAGCTATAACATAGAAAGAGAAACAGTGTCAAAACCTCTCACTCTGTTCTCCTATAATGTGTTCTCCTCATTGCTACGGCCTCCACAAAATCTTAGCAGAAAAGCACACAAATGAAAATTAGGGCTGTTAAACCACTGAGCCTAGGGCTTGCCGATCAGAAGGTTGGCAGTTCAAATCCCCGCGGCGGGGTGAGCTCCCGTTGCTTGGTCCCAGCTCCTGCAAACCTAGCAGTTCGAAAGCATGTCAAAGTGCAAGTAGATAAATAGGTACCGCTACAGCGGGAAGGTAAACGGCATTTCCGTGTGCTGCTCTAGTTCGCCAGAAGCGGCTTTGTCATGCTGGCCACATGACCTGGAAGCTGTACGCAGGCTCCATTGGCCAATAATGTGAGATGAGCGCCGCAACCCCAGAGTCGGTCACAATTGCACCAAATGGTCAGGGGTCCCTTTACCTTTACCTGCTTATCTGGGAGCCCACTTAGACACTAGGTCAAGACCCTTTTAATTTTCAGTTACAAAAATTAAATGATGACAGAGTGGTCATCACCCATTTGCCATCTCTTATTAGTAAGACAACCACAGTCATAGTGGGGATAGGATTCAGAACATGGGTTTTTTGGCCCCAACTGGCCAAAAGTCCATAGTCCACCCTGGCATCCATGGATTATCACAGAGGTGCAATTCACAGCAGGGGTCAAGCAGCAGCCAGGGGTGAATGCTGTCTATAATGGAGTCCAGTGATATCTTCTCCCCAAGGTGTTTAAGACAAAAATCAAATGCAAGACTGTGCATATTCTGTCTTCCTCTCAACCATCAAAATTCTGCACAAACGAAGCCTCAGTTCATTGATGGGGTTGCATTATGCAAAGTTAGTAAGTGTACATATATCTTGCAACAATTTCTTTCTTTCTTTCAAGAGAAGTTTTTCCATTCTCTATATTATATTATATTATATTATATTATATTATATTATATTATATTATATTATATTATATTATATTATATTCTCTCCATGCCCTGCATGATTATCTTGTCACCTCTGACTTGCCTTTTCTCTAAACTAAAAAGTCCCAAATGCCAAAACCTTTCCTCACACAGGAAAGTCGTTCCATCGCCTTAATCATTTGGGGGCTCTATTCTTGTCCCTTGGAAAGGCCCAAGGCAGGTCCAGGCAGCCTAGTCATTCAAGGTCTTCTGTGCCACCATAAGGGTAAAAACTCACTTTTCTAAAATTAAAGCAGAGGTTTGATAGCTACCATTTTATGCACAGCAAATGTGTAGAAAACATATAACCCTGTAAGTAGGCAAAGAAAAATGGGTAGGGAAAACTCAGTGTAAAAGGCAGGAAGAAGGAAGCAAACATTAATGAGGGTAAAGGAGTAGCTAGGCTGTAGACAACAGGGATGAAGGGTTGCTAAAAGTAAAAAAAAAAGGAGCAAATGGGGACTGGGATGCAGGGCACATCAGGGGACTCTGTAGCAGACTTGGAATAATCCAGGGATTAAGGGGATATTTGTAGTGCTGAAAGAACAGCCTCTGCTTTTGGATTCGTTCAGCAACTATAAGCAGGTGTTATAAAAATCACTGAGAATACAGGATCTTTACTGGATTATTCCAAGGCAGCTACAAGAAGTAGTTCAAGGCAATTATTTTTTCCAAAGGGTTATCTGAATGGTATGATCATCTCAGTTTTAAGTCTGTTTGGGGTTTATATGTCTGTGCAAGCGGAGAATTTTTTGTACACAAATGAGTTTGCTTTAATACCCAGAGAACCAGAACATAATTAGGATAATGTGCAATAGAAAGAGATTTTGATAAAGCTATTAATATGCTTTCTTCTTGTTAGAATTCTTATATTCAAACTTATCTTATTATTTCCTTAGTAAAGCAGAAACCTAGAATTAGCCATGATTTTGTAAATAATTAAGTTGGAATCATAGAACTGTAGCATTCGAAGGGACCCCAAGGGTCATTTAGTCCAACTTCCTGCAATGCAGGAATCTCAACTAGATCATACATGGCAGATGGCCATCCAACCTCTGCTTAATCAATAAGACACCTTTAGCTCTGCTTTATACTCTGAATTTATTTTCCCTTCTAGAAAGCAAAAAAAAAAGAACATATCTCAGGAGGCTGTGGGCTGTTGTGAGAAAAAAAAAATCCATGTAGGCTGTTTAAGAATAAAATCCTTATTTTTTCCAGCATCCTGAGACCTCATTTTGGATGCGCTTCAGTTTTTACATTTCTCCTTCTCTTTCTTGAAAACCAACACATAAGCAATGGGGCCAGCACAGATGTAACTGTGAACTATGGGTTTAATGACTGGGCCACGTGATTTTATACTTCCATTTCCTCTCTGACTCACCAACAAGAAAATGCTCTTGGTTCCTCTTCCCGCATTTCCCATTCTGGTTCTGCAGCACTATCTGACTATTGGTAACTCTGGTTTGGGGTAATCCTAAAGTCCAATTCAGGATCTGGGCAAATCCTGCAGCACATTCCTAATCCCAAGCCATGAATAATGACAGAGGTCTACAATTTTTCACTGGTCTTGCACACCAAGCCGAATAAATAAATAAAGTGCAGTCACTAGGCCGCTTCCCCACCTGTCAAGTCCTTCTAGCTTTTGTCAATGGGAAAGGCTTGCGTGGAACTGTGGCTTGCTGGTTTGGCCCTTCATGACTACCGTAAGTCTCTCTGAGGGCCTTGGCCATGCAGCTGCCAAACAGTCCTAGGCCGTCCTCTCAGTTCTGGAGCTAGAGAGTTGTCAGGGATCTGCAACAGACAATTTTATTTGTCTAGCTTTGAAGTTAATAGGAAAGTCAGCTATTCATCCCACTTTTTGGAGGGCAGTGTCGCACTTGGAGTGGCAAGCGGATATTCTGAAGCCTGTTTAAAGGCAGACTCCTTCTCTGGAAGTTGTGGTCTTCATCTGCTGTGGCTGCCATCTTTGTTATTCTACGCATGCGCTAAATATGCACATTTGTGCAGAGAGGGGCGTTTAAGGCTGCCTGCCAGCTGAAGAATGCTTTTTCTACACATACTACTTTGAAAAGATACTGCAGCCTGTCAGCAACAAACACCATGGAGGAGGGTAGGTATTACAAAAGCTGTATACTGCCTGGCTAAAGCAAGAGCAGTAACTCAGATAATAGCAGGTAGGAAGGTCACTTACAAGTCTCAATAAACTGTGTCAGTGTGGTGTTGTTGTGGTTAGAGTACTGGACTAGAACCTGGGAGACAAGAGTTCAAATAAGAGTTCAAAGCTTGCTAGGTGAGCTCAGGCCAGTCACTGCCTCTCAGCCTAGCCTACCTCACAGGGTTGTTGTGAGGCGAAAGCTGAGTGGAGGGGAAGTATGTAAACCACCTTGAGCTCTGTAAAAGGAGCTGTCATCAGACACCTTCCCAGGAGATTGTACTTCTGATTTTCTAACTTGCCTAGATTAGTTTCCCTTTATCATTTGTTTACATCCACTCTTTTTTCCACTGTATTGTGTAATACTTGGAAGGGACAATAATAAAAATATTGTTTTAAGCCAGACTATGGCAGGAATGTTTCCAACAGCTGTAGAATTCACTTTAAAGCTCATGTGGAATTAAACAGAGGAGTGTGTTTCTCCCCACTAAAGCAAGCCACACAAAATCTTCCTTTTAAAAATGGGAAAGAGGGTGGGAAGAGAACAGTTGGGCATCCAAATCAGAGGACACAATTATCAAACAGGCTGATTCATCCTAAAGATCATGAGGATAGCTGGCAACACACACTTCCACTGGCGCACAGCCATGCTTTCTGGTAATACAAAAAGTATGAAACTCATTTGCGGGGTTGCCTTCTTTGCATACTGACGGGACACACCACATGTAGAAGGATAGAAGCCTCTGGCGCAAGAGAAGAAAAGAGTCTTCCACAACTCAATATAGAAAGAACACCCAGTGAGTCTTCCCACTCCTGACTAAAAGCAGATAAAGAGCGGGTAGCTGCCAATTCCATAATTACAAAACCATTACAAAAGACCATTGAGCACAGTGTTCTCGATTAGGGATCAAATATCCCACCAGATATTTCTCAAATTTCCAAACTCAGCATTTCCACATGGTTTGTCAGGACCCATTTGTGCTGCATGGGAAGTCCAATGTGTACAGATGGCACCAGAAATATAGCAGCAAACAAAGGTGGACTAATTCTCACGACCACACTATTTACAACTCAACTAGAACTGATATGATAAAGGGCAGGGGTAGATCACAACTCCTATCCTCTACAATTCCCGTCCTGGCCTTGCTAGTTGGAGTTGATGGTTATTGGAGTCCAATGACATGTGGAGGCCCAGAGGTTCCCCACAGCTGGTATACTAGTGGACTAGAACCAATGACACCTGGGTTTAAATCCCTGCATGGGTGTGAAACATATTGGGTGTTCATAGACTCATTACTCTCTCTCTCTCTCTCTCTCTCTCTCTCTCTCTCTCTCTCTCTCTCTCTCATTCTAATCCAGGCTTGCTCAAACTCGGCCCTCTATATGTTTTTGCATACAACTCCCATGATCCCTAGCTAGAAGGACCAGTGGCCAGGGATGATGGGAATTGTAGGCTCAAAACATCTGGAGGGCCGAGTTTGAGGAAGCCTAATCTAGTTCAACTCATAAGGTTATTATAATGATAAAATAGAGGGGCATATCCTCTTGATATTTTCAGAAGGAGGCTAAGGTAAACATGTATAAAGAACAAATAGTTTGCACCTCTAAACCAGTATAAATTGTTCACACACGCATACACAAAGAGATAGCAGTTCCTCTACTACATGCACAGAATAATCAGCCTTTAAGCCAAGATTCATAATTCGTCTTCTGTGTATTTTACTTCATGTTTCAGCTTCTAGGATATATTTTCCACTGTGATGCAAATGCAGCACCATCTTCCTGATGGAGTAGGATGCAGTCCCAAAAAAACAAATCCCTTATTCCATTGTCAGAAGATAACAGAGGTTTCCTGTCAGAAAAATGCTGTTAACTTTCCTAGAAATGTTAGGAATACAGATTACTGTTGACTTCCATTGTTCTTTCCTTAGACGGGGAGGGCGAAGGGGGAGGGAGAGAGAGAGAGAGAGAGAGAGAGAGAGAGAGAGAGAGAGAGAGAGAGAGAGAGAGAGAGAGAGATTGGATCTGTAGTAAAAAAACAGATTATAGTTTCATTTAAAGAACAAAACACAAGAATGGCACTTTCAAAGCAGCTGATCTGGCAGAGTTTCTTGCCCTGTGAAAAATATCACAGGAAATGACTGAAGTTTGCAATCTGGATTGTTTCAAGGTTCAGTGTGTAAGGGAAGTGAGAGAGCCAGGGTGAAGCAAAACTACTACTTAGCTTTGCTTGCCAAGGAAAGCCAGCACGTACAAGAGGGGGAAATGTTCACATTCCCTGAACTTGTGTATGTATGCTGCTACAACAGACAAAAGCCAACAAAAGGATCAAAAGGCAGCACTCCTCAAACTTGACAATAAGCTGGCTGGGACACACAAGCTCTTTCTTCTTATATAAAAATAGCAAGAGGTCTGCCAGTCTAATGGACTGTACTTATGCTACTCCATAAAGTTTACAGGCTTTGCATTTCTTTAGCCACCTGGCTATGCATTTTCATATGACACTGTGCTAGTGCAAAAGAGCTCGCAGGGGGTCATCTTACAGCAAGTGGTCGATCTGCTCCAATGCAACCCTGGTCAGGATCTATTTTAGCTGCTGTAACATCATAGGCAGATTAAACAGCCTGGGGCTATACAATCAAGAATTAAGGGACACTGGGGACACTTGGGAAGCTGCCTATATATACTGTGGGCTTTCAAATACTACCCTCCACTATGTCATAAGATGCACAATCTTGATATACTACAGACGAACATGTACAACTGACAAAGCCCAGGAGGGTGAAACAAGGTCATTATTCCGGAAATCCTTGTCAAGACTCTGTGGAACTGTAGCAAGCCCCCTTTTGGATTTCATGAATATCCAAAGACATACGTGGAATAGAAACTAGCAAATATTTGGGCTTTGTGAATGAACTGATCTATTGGGACTTCTGTTTACTTTGTTGAACTTTATGTGTTGATTACGTATGAGAGAAATATTTGATATTGTGGAAAATACAGAAGAGCATTATTTATGTGAATGCACAGCCGGTTATGTCTTGTGTGTTTGTTGTACCCTACCAAGACCAGCAGGGCCTTTAGTGTGATTGCTTGCCCCTTGGAATACGCTTCCAAGGACCATTTGTCAGGCACCTGCAGTATTGGCATTTAGGTGCCTGCTTAAAAGTAATCCTTGCCAAACTCGGCACAAGGGTCCATTTATTAATTTTGTATGCTGCCCCACCCCTCATCTGTAGATCTCGGGGCAGTTCAAATCATAAAGATACAAGATAAATACACAAAATACATAATAAAAACAAGAGCAAAACAAAACAATAACCCTCCTCCCTTCCCCTCCACCCCCCCCCAAGGTAGAAGCATTTAATATGATATATAAATAAAGTGCCATATTTTTCCATCTATAAGACACCCCCATGTATAAGATGCCCCCTATTTGGGGGGACTCAGATTTAAGAAAATGGCCTCAGCACTATCTGTGTATAAGACGCCCCCTAATTTTTGACATAATTTATTAGGGGGGAACCTAGTCTTATACACGGAAAAATATGGTATGTGTGTGTATGTATGTGTGTATAATTAATAAAATATAATATAATATAAATAACTGACAAGCAAGTATCGTGAAGAAGGGGCAGGGTGCAAATGTAAACAGTACAACTGATACTACACATGGTAGCCTGGCATCCTCAAAAATTGATGTATCTCTGGCCATAAGAGGTGGTTGGAAGCTGTGCTCTGATTGCTTCTGAAATTCTCAGGAGCACCTGTCAAGAGACAGAATATGTTTTGAGCTCTTTAAACATTATTTGGGAAATCCATTAATATCCCATAGAAAGGAGATTTAGATAATATTTACAGATCAGAAACCTTTCCTTCTAAAACATCCAAAGAGCAGTTCTGTATTCCCATTGTGCTCTCAGAGAAGCGGGGTTTTTTTTCCTTTGCAAAACAAGCGGCACATTTTAATAGCTTTAAAACGTCACACACTAAAGCTGGAAGAAAGGAATATATTCCCCAACCCACACAAAGCAAGAATGAGGATGGCAGAAGTTTCATTCAAATTTCAACAAAACAAGAGGCACAGCATGGGAGTAGAGATATAAAAATCACTCCTATTTGGGAAACAAAACAAGGCTTTTTTTAAAAAAAAATTAAAAGCTCTCCAAGAACCCACACAGCACTCACGGTCTCATTTTTGGCCAGAGTTTTTAGGACAGAGTAGTGGTGGACTCTTGAGCTGAGCTGGTTTGGAACATCTTACCTCATGTGCCTTAAGGGATTTACATTGTATTTGATGATCTAATCAAAGAACGGGTTAGAACAAACAATGTTAACACTGACCTTGATACTAGATGTTATGAGAATGCGACCTGTTAATAAAACCAGAATAACTTTGCCCATACATAAATGGCATGACAAAGATTCAGAATGTCAGCATTAGCAGGTAAGGGAAATCACGCAACTTCCTTGGGTCAAGGACACTAAAATTTGAAGTCCTAAGTCCACACCTTCTAGGGCAATATGTGCTATCTGGGACTGATGGGAACTGCAGTCCAAATTTCAAAAGCTTGGCACAAGTTTGTGACCTTTTGGTTGATCCTAATTAAGCTATTACCTACGGTAATTGTGGATTTCAGACATTTTTCTTATGGACCAATACGGCTAACTTTACTATCTCATCCCCACTCTGGTCCATATATGAATGTTTCCAAAACAGCAAGTTGCCCGTGCACTCCACTTCAGGCCAGAGACAGAACCAAGACTCGGTTAAATATTGTACAGTCGTACCTTGGATCCCGAATGCCTTGCAAGTTGAACGTTTTGGCTCCCAAATGCTGCAAACCCAGAAGTGAGTGTTCCGGTTTGCAAATTTTCTTTGGAACCCAAACGTCCAACGCAGCTTCTGCAACTTCCAATTGGCTGCAGGAGCTTCCTGCAGCCAATTGGAAGCTGCGTCTTGGTTTCCAAATGTTTTGGAAGTCAAATGGACTTTCCAGAAAGGATTCCGTTTGACTTCCAAGGTACAACTTTATTTCCAGAATGTCACGGAGGAACCGCTTTTGTTTCTTACTCCTAACAGCCCTCAACACAGTCTGAAAAGCCATTTTAGCACCCAGCAGAGACTAATCTAATTATGTCTGCACCACAACTGCTGGAATCCATTTTAAGATTGTTTCCATCTGCTGGTGTCATGCCAGCTTTCCCCTTCTCCTTACTTCTCCACCCCCCTGTTTTAACACCTGGCTTGAGTGAAGCTTTCTGGAAAGTTCCAAAGCTTATTTACTACTTTGTGACATTTTTGAAGGGTCCTTATAAAGGTACAGTATTGCCCTATTGTGTGCTTTGGATCCCTTCCCCCTGAAGGACCAAGCAGGCTATCTTTAGCTTCTGCAGGCATTCATCCTGAACACACAAGGGCAAAAAGTATGCAGGGGGCTGGCTTTCCCCCCAATGTCCTCACATGCACTTGCCCCGTACCCTACACACCCAAAGCTCATGTGTGTTTGGTTGAACACGCTCAGAGAAGCCTCCCTGTGATCAGAAACCCTGCATTATCAGGATTCCAGGCACTGAGGTAGCTTCAAAGCATGTCCATCCAGACTTCTTCAGATGCTCAGACTAAATATGAGAAAGGGTGCGGCAGGTGTACACAGAGTCACTGGGGGTGGCATGCACACACTTCCCCCTTCTTGAGTTCATGAACTCCTGAAGAGGGCTTATGGTTCCCCATCCACCCTGGCATAGCCAGTGTAGGTTAGGAAGGTGGAACAAGGCATCTATTTCAGTAGGCATTGTCATATATTCCTGCAAGAAGCGTGATCTTCTTCCTCTGCTTTGCTAAAGCTAGCAAAACATTTCCTCAAAATTGCCCTTCATGCCTCTGAGCCAAAGAACAGTGTGACGTTGGAAAAACAGGTAGAGGAGTTTATTCACGGCCAGCCTCCCGAGGAGCAGCTTGTCATCATGGAAAGTAACACAGTACACAGTAACACATTTTTTTTAAAAAGGAGAGTGAGGGAAGGAGAGCTTTTTGGAAGAAACTACTGACCATACCACAGTTTGTTTAAAGAAGATCTACCCCACCTTTGTACGATATGAAGTCCTCAGGGCAGCTTACCACTCTAATAGTTTGGGGTTGTTTTGTTTTATTTATTTAACATAATATTAACATAATATTAAAAGCAAGTAAAAAGCAAACAAGGGCAGTTACAGTAAAGGTCTTAAAGGCTTGGTCTAATAATAATAATAATAATAATAATAATAATAATAATAATAATAATAATATACCTAAATGACATAACCTAGTACCAAAAAGCTAACAATGGTTGTGCCAAGCAAACATGTTTAGGGAGAGAATTGCTCCAAGTCAACCTTTTTATGGAGGTCAAATGTCTCTTTTCATCAAGATGCTTCCCCCACCCTTTTGGAGGGGGGCGGTAAAAACAACCACTGTGTTTCTCATAAAATAAGACACCGCCTTATATTTATTCTACTATATATTTATACGATATATTTATATTGGGGGGTGTCTTATTTTATTTTATTTTATTACCGCTAAGTTGTTGCTGCTGCTCAAGCGCCGACAAAGCACCCAGCAGCGCGCGCCGCAGGGAGCCCCGAGCCAGCGGGACCCGCTGAAGTGCCGACAAAGCGCCCGGCAGCGATGCGCAGAGCGCCCCGAGCCGCAGGAGGAGGAGGATTAAAAGTGCTACAGAGCACTGCTGGGTCCCGCTGGCTTGGGGCGCTCCGCATGGCGCTGCTGGGTACTTTGTCGGCGCTTCAGCGGGGCCCGCAGCACGCACCGCGTGGAGTCCCAAGCCAGCGGGACCCAGCAGCGCACCCCGCTGAAGCGCCGACAAAGCGCCCAGCAGCACCACGCGGAGTACCGCGGGCGGGACCCAGCAGTGCTCTGTAGCACTTTGAATCCTCCTCCTCCTCCTGCGGCTCGGGGCGCTCTGCGCGGCGCTGCCTGGTGCTTTGTCGGTGCTTCAGCTGGGTCCCGCTGGCTCAGGGCTCCACATGGCACGCGCTGCGGACGTTGCTGGGTCCCGCTGGCTTGGGGCTCCACGCGGCGCACGCTGCTGGGCATTGCTGGCTCCCGCTGGCTTGGGGCTCCATGCGGCGCGCGCTGCTGGGTGTTTTGGCGAGGCCCTCCAGAACTGCACTTAGCACTACGGCTTATTTTCGGGGTATGTCTTATATTTTTTCAACGCATGAAAATCGTGCCATGGCTTATTTTATAGGCATGTCTTATTTTATGAGAAACACGGTAGTTCTCCTTTTGTTTCTTCTCAGCAGTTGCCATAAAGCTGGAGCTCCTCCTTACATCCAGTCCAGCTAGACTGCCATACTAAGGCTCTACTACCAACTATGAAGACTTGCTCTCTCTTCCAAACACGCCATTATGCCAGTTTTTCATGCCTTGCAACTGAATTCCCAAAACTGTCAAGAATTAATATGTTATGAGCCAAACCAATGCACAGCACTGGCAAGACCTAGAAAGTGCCCGCCACCAGAACAGGAGGACTGAAATCACCATTCTCTGGTTCTTTAGAGTTGCCTACCCAAGCCCTAGGCCAACTGATACAGCTTAGATGACATGGTTCTCCCCACCCTCCCCGCCAAAAAGAGAGCGAGTATGTGCAAGAAGAGCACAGCATGAAAATCTCCTTTAAACCAAAGGAAAATATATGGACATTAAAGAGTTAAGAGAGACAATTCTCAGCTGTCCAAACTACTGTGCCACAATTCACAAAGCTATTCCAAAGTGGTGCATAGCAGAAATACCAAGGGCCCACAGAAATATGGCAAGTAGAACCACTGGTGTCTGGTGGCGCCAGTTTGCATGTTGACATACCGCATGAGGTTACACATGAAAGGCCATAGGGCAGGAGGGGGGGGAATATGATCAAGCACAGCACCATTCTAATTTCTGTCTGGGACTGTCACCTCAATCAGTCCACGCCCAAATCTCGGCCTCACGCAGTCGGGACACATGTATTGGGAACCCACTTTAGATATTGCATTATAACCATTAGGGCTCCCCTCGACCCCTATTTAATCCAGGAACAATAAGGCCGCCTTTCTTGTTTTTGCACACTTCATCTGAAAGAGATTTTACAAAATAAACAGACTATTTACATAATTTTTATTTAACACAGGCAGCTCAGCACTGAGAAGCATTTGCAGAGATAAGGACTAACCCTGCAGTAAAGAGATCTCAATCTGAAAAAGACAGACAAGACAGACAGGATATTATGGGAAAGAGAAAAGCAGAGGTGGAGGTTTAAAAAAAGGGTTTTGCTTTCATAAAAATTAAAAACTCACTCAATGATAGCCATGCATACACAAGAACTGTCACTTATAACTGGAGGGTGATTGCTTCTGATGGGAATTTCATGGAAGGGAAGCTAATAGCATTTCTAACTAAATCTACAAAGGAATTTAAGCACCACTAAATGCAGCTACTGTACCAAGCAAGCTGACTTTTGCTGTGAAAGTGGTGAATGCTCTAATTTAGATTTATGACCACCCAAGGAGAAGGCTTCAAACGTGCAGTGCTCAAAAGGGATCCCTTCATGTAGATCAAACATTGACTCCAATTCATTACTTCTGGTTGGATATTATTGCTCCAATGCTTCAGTGTGAAAAGGATTAAAGGATGATATTTCCCCAGAGACTGGAGCTGGTTCAACCATACCAGGTTGCTTGTGCTCAAATACAAATACTTCCCCTCTCCAAAAAAAGCAAATAAAAAAAACAACAACAGCATAGGCTCCTGAAGTTTGGTAACAAGACCCGTTTTTTTACTTGTTTAAAAATATGGCGCTCGCTGCTAATGCCTGCTTCCCAAACAATGGTGATAAACCAGGAAGCAAAGCCGAGGGGAAGAGAGAGAAGTTTGGGCTTCTGCTTTTGGCTCAGTTGGTAGAGCATGGGACTTTTAATCTCAGGGTCATGGGTTCGAGTCCCATACTGCGCAAAAGATTCCTGCATTGCAGGGGGCTGGACTAGATGACCCCTGTGGTCCCTTCCAATTCTCCAATTCTATGATTCTAAGTATGCCAAAATAAGAGGCAATAATTCTGGCACAACCATTTCTGGTTTTGTGTGACCGTTCCTATGCTCATGTTGAGACACATTACCTAGTCCAGATCTCAGCTGCAGTTAATAGTAGTAAGTTCACCAATGTAGGTAAAAGTGCCCACAACCGTCAAGATATAAGCATGTTGTTGTAACACAAAGTATTTCAATGACTTGTTACTAACTGAATCATTTCACAGTCAGTGGCATACAACTAGCATTCATTATTCAAAAAACTCAGGTAAGGGTTGAAACAAAAAGGTTCCTATTCGCTTTTCACTGAACAACTGCATAAATGCTGCAAATAGCTATGAAAATTTTAATAATTCCAGATGTAATGCAAGCCTTTGACATTGACTCTTAAGTTATATATTCAGCAATAATGGGGATTCTCTGTCTGTAGCAAGAGGGTCAGAGGTTGTTAACATATTATACCTCAGGCAGCAAGTAGGACAGGGGTTACACTACCTGATAAGCTATTTTGGACCAGCACGACTGCCTGTTAAACTAGTTTACAGACCCAATTTACAGGTTTGATGTTAAGAAGTAGAATTTCAACCATTTACAGCACAAATTTATACTTGTATAGTACACTTAGTACACTTAGAAGAAAGTCCCATTTAATTCAGTGAGGATTATCCCCAGGTACAGTATAGGATTGCACTCTTAAGCACCCTGGTGAACTTCCCCAATCAGAACTTTCCTCATCCTCTGAAGGCTTTCAAAATTTATGTTGAAACAGAATGTATCTGAACATTTGCAGAACCAATTCAATAAGGCAAAATCTACTGGCATTCCTAGTGTTTTGATTTACAAAACAGGTCCACTGAGTCGCCGTTGAGTAATTCAAACAAAGGCTAGGGGGTAAAGCAGGTCTCTCAAAACCGTATATGCCAAATACACGCCTAGGATCATGGGGAGGAAAGGAAAAGTTCTGAATACTTTAACATGCCCATTTACCATATTTAAAAAAAAACACACACACACAAGATAAAAGACGGCACTTAAGAGGTTGGTATTAATTTTTCAAATCTAATGACTGATATTTAGAAGTTTAGCTATCAGTAGCTTGCAATGAGATTAAAGTACTAAAATACAACAGCTTTTAGATTTAATTCCCAGATCTTAACATCTGTTACAAGATGAAAGTACTTAGGAAATGGAATATCAAAAAGATATTTTAAACTAAAACTAGTTGTAAACAATCACAATAAAAAGGTAAATAGACATTATTTACCTTTTTAATGTGATTGTTTATAATCCACTTCACCACTGAACATACCCAGACACATGATAGAGGATATCAAACAAAACGTAACATGCAACAATAAAACTACAATAAAATCTGAATAAAAACATCAATATCTTTCTTGCTGTGATTAATCAATGTTATCATTAATAGCATGTATTCTTTTTATATTAAATATATGTATCCTTTTTGTATTAAAATATTCAATAAATCCATTTCATCATTAATGGCATGCTGAAATTTAACAAGCCACACCCTCCATAGTACAAGGTCATTTATGAAAATGCCCAAAGCATAATAGAATTTTCAAGGTTTAGCACTGTTTTCATATACAGTACAAGACTTGTTTCTTTCAAACCGCCTAAAGTCATAATGCACTCTTTATTCTAATTATATACTTTTAACATTTTGAAGCAGTGGTGATCTTTAGGCTCATTTCCCCCACACCTCAAGTCCTTCCAAAAAAAAAAAAACACCAACCACAACCACCACCCAATATTCTAGTTGTGAACATCTGTTGTTTACAAGTGCTCAGCCTGAAGGCTGCCAGGCTTGTTCTGCATCCTCTTCAGGACACAGGCAGCCAAAAAGTCGCCTGAACTTCATGCTGGGATGTCCTGGCTGCTCTGATAGTTAGAAGTTGACAATTGCTGCTTAGCATCTCACTTCCGAAGATTATCTTCATTTTCTAAAGCCATTTTATCATCCTGTCTTAAAATAGGCCGCAGTGTTACTTTTGTTTAGCTGCTTGGTAAGATATGGCAGAGAACATGCTTTTTATACACTGTATCAAGGCCTCCTGGCAGGTCTAGTTAAAGGAATTCAAGCAAGAAGACTTAGAAAACTCTCTCACCCAGGCCACGCAGAGCTGCAGACAGTATCATCACCACCACCCGCCACCCAAAGATAGCAAACAACAAACTACAAAAAATAATTAAAGAAAAAACAAACATCCTCACTACTACTAATTTCAAAGTTGCCAGAAACGATGTCTTTCAACCACCATGTGCCTCGGTGGACAGGAAAAGGAAAAGGAAAAGGAAAAGGAAAAGGAAAAGGAAGAAGAAGAAGAGGAGGAGGAGGAGGAGGAGGAGGAGGAGGAGGAGGAGGAGGAGGAGGAGGAGTTTGGATTTGATATCCCACTTTATCACTGGGAGTCTCAAAGCGGCTAACATTCTCCTTTCCCTTCCTCCCCCACAACAAACACTCTGTGAGGTGAGTGGGGCTGAGAGACTTCAGAGAAGTGTGACTAGCCCAAGGTCACCCAGCAGCTGCATGTGGAGGAATGCGGAATCAAACCCAGTTCACCAGATTACGAGACTACCGCTCTTAACCACTACACCACACTGGCTCTTTAAAGGAATGTTTTAAAATTCCACCTAAACATTAACACTGAGGGAGACAGATACACCTCACCAGGAAAAAATGTTCCACAAAAAGGAGTGTCCTATCAAGAAGGCTCTGTTATGAATCAGTGCCAACCAGGCAGCCTCCAGAGACGGCACCCCCAACAGGATCTCCCCTGTAGACTGTAAGATCTGAGGTGGTTGATACTGGTGGAGGTGCCAAGCCATTTAGGGCAAATATTAACAGCTTGAGTTGGGAATGGTAGCTCACTAGGAGCCACACACAGTGCTTTCAGGACTGGTGACCTGTGGTCCCATTGGGCTAAACTATTCACCAACCTGTACTAGCTGCAGATTCCGGACAGGAGGAGAGGACCTCTGAAGTTGGACTTTCCCAGTCCAGGAAGGGCCATAGCTAGTGGACCAGCCTGAGCTGGGCATAATTACTCCTAGTCACAGAGGCCACTTGGACAGATATGATATCAATGAGTCGCCCCAGGCTAAAGGAACATATTCCTTTAGGGGGAGTGCAGCAACTCCGCCAAACATCATCTACCTAATTCCCTGTTATGAGAGCTGACCACCCAAGAGCACCTCCATCTTTTCAGGATTCAGTTTCACTTTCTTGGCCCCAATCCAGTCCATCACTGCTTCCAGGCACCAGTCCAACACCTCCACAGTCTCTCCTGATTCAGATGGAATGCACAGATAGAGCTGCATATCATCAGCATACTGGGGACACCATACTTCTCCTTGAAAACAAATTTAATTAAGCATTTTGGAGGTTGAGCGGGCCATAAGTGTGATTTTGCAAGACAATGTATAGCAGAGGTAATTTGGCAGTATAAATGTTAGAACATATCAGAGTTACAAATGTCAGGAAAAAGTTGCTTCACTGTAGGACATTCCATTCTCTAACCTTCATATATGTACCCTAGTTTATTATTATTATTATTATTATTATTATTATTATTATTTAATTAATTAATTAAGGATGCAGCTGTGCAGAAAGCCAGAAGTGGGCCTCATCCCTGAAATCTATGTTGAACTCTCCCTTTAGCACATGCAAGTTCCTGATTCAACTACACCAGGGGTTAGACAACCTAAGGCCCGTGGGCCGGATGCGGCCCAATTGTCTGTTCAATCCGGCCCGTGGACGGTCTGGGAATCAGCATGTTTTTACATGAGTAGAATGTGTCCTTTTATTTAAAATGCATCTCTGGGTTATTTGTGGGGCCTGCCTGGTGTGTTTACATGAGTAGAATGTGTGCTTTTATTTAAAATGAAACTCTGGGTCATTTGTAGGGCACAGGAATTCGTTCATTATTATTTTTTTCAAAATATAGTCCGGCCCCCCACATGGTCTGAGGGACGGTGGACCAGCCCATGGATGAAAAAGGTTGCTGGCCCCAGTTTACTGCACTCAACTACAGGCAGGAGGGCGCAACATACTTGCATTGTTAGCATTGGATATTCCATTCCACATACAGTAGCTCCTGCTCCAGAAATAAGAGAAAACAGTAGCATCAGAAGCTTCCCCTGCAGGTAAATCCATTGTTCTGCATCCACTGCAGAGAGTTTGGGACTTGGAGCCAGATTTCAAACCATCTGCTACCCTGAAATAGCTCTGCTAAAGAATAAACTCTCTTGGGGTTTCCAAAGTGTTTGATTCAAAGCTTCAGTTTGAGGCCTCAGTGTCTATTTTCCTGCACGTTTAGCAGCAAGCACCATGACGAATTCAATATTCTTCTCCCTTCACGTCAATGACCAGAAAAAGTAGCTTATTTCTATATCATGGCTGCATTAGAAGAGCCTGAGCTCTTTTAATGTCATATTGGACCCGTGTGGTAGACACAGCATAAACAAAGCTTCTCTGACTTCCATTCTTATAGCAGCTCATGGACTGGGGGAAACTAAGTTTCTGGAGCAACTTTGGGTAAAGTAAAGGGGCTGACAGGTTCCCCACCTTCCTTCCAAGGTAGGACAAACCTGGAGGTGACCTTTGTGTTATTTACTCACACATACACTCCACCCTATGGAAAGGTTGGCCTGAACATGTGTGAACTTGGAAGAGACCGATCCGAGTCAGCTCCCTTTTAGTAGCCACATGACATTAGAAACCCCAACTGTGATTGAGAGTCAATTTGAGACTGTGAATAAGTAAAGCTGTTTAATCTACACCACATTTTAAATTCAGGATGTGTGATTAAAGGATTCAAGATAAAGAAGTAAGAGATATCAGAAACTGCAAAAAAGAAAATGAAGCAGTAATATATTTTTTACTAATCCGCCCTCTAATATAGTCCCTACATTATTAGTTTTATGGCTTACATAAAGCTGCAGCATCACTCTTCTTATATGTAGTTGAATGCACAGGACCTCCTGAGGCAAGGGAGACAAACAACCCCATTTTTAAGTTGTGCATCAAGGGGACAATGGCAGTTGCTGGAGTGAGTGAGTGAGGGAACCATCCATTAAAAAGGGGAAATGGAAGTGGGGGGACCAGCATGTTGTCTGAATCCCAAGGGCGTTAAATCTTGTCATTCATTGGAAACAGGAAAGGAGAGAGGTAAATTGGGGAGATTGCCCTTTTGGTCCCCTGTCAAATGGGCTTATTAACAGGTGGAGAACATCCTTGGGAGTGTTCATATACTGCACAATGCCTACATGTGTTGCTTGCTCTGCCCTTACAGAAGAAGAGTTTTAGAAGACATGAAAAGCATTCAAGAGAGACAGAAAGATGCTGCTATTCTCACAAAATCTTGTAAGAATTGCAGCAAAGGCCTTCAAGTGCCATCTCTCTTGTTTCAAACTGGAGGCTTTTGTGGAACGCCACAAGTGACAGACAGATGGCAGGTGACACAAACAGCTGAGATGGAAAGTAGAGGCCTTTGAAGGGTCTCAGACTGATCTTCAGATGAGAGGATTCCTGAGTAGCAAGAAAGAACATGACTTACAGTTACAAGCATTTCAAAAATCCGTATTAGGGGAATACCTTTAAACTGGCCAACTGGGGGGGGGCGTGCGTGCAAGTGTTTTGCGTTCTCCTAAGCTCTTATCGAGCTAGACAGTAAAATAAAGCAAAGTGGGAGAGGAGAGAAAAATTCTCACGCCGTATGGTAAGGAGAGCTTGACTTTGTATTGCTATTAGGTATTGTCCTGAGATGAATTCTGGTATTGTTTTTTTATGGACAAACACAGCTACCTTTCATTTGGCTTGGAATATACCCAGGTGGCGCTGTGGTTAAACCACTGAGCCTAGGGCTTGCTGATCAGAAGGTCGGCGGTTCGAATCCCTGTGACGGGGTGAGCTCCCGTTGCTTGGTCCTAGCTCCTGCCAACCTAGCAGTTCGAAAGCACGTCAAAATGCAAGTAGATAAATAGGAACCGCTACAGCGGGAAGGTAAACGGCATTTCCATGTGCTGCTCTGGTTTGCCAGAAGCGGCTTTGTCATGCTGGCCACATGACCTGGAAGCTATATGCCGGCTCCCTCGGCCAATAATGCGAGATGAGCGCGCAACCCCAGAGTCGGTCACGACTGGACCTAATGGTCAGGGTTCCCTTTACCTTTTTATACTGAATTTAGTCATTAAACAGCAGAACTGGAAGAAGAAGGTCTTTTATCACCTGAAGATAAAACTTGATTCTCTGAGGGAACATTTCCTCCAGCTGTTAGGTAAAGTTACCAAATTTGCTTCTATTGATGTTTAGGCACACCACAAAAATTAATCTCTACCTGTTGTTGATTGTATACAGCCCTAATTTCTCCCTAGTTTCTTTTTATTACTGTTCTCCGCCTATGATGGAAATTCTGTGTCTTACCCAAAGGTAAAGGGATAAACTTGGGATTAACAGTTGGTTTTTGTAATTCCAGAGTTGAGGAATCAGTCTTTGCTATTTTTCTCCTTCCCCGAAGGCTTTGGTGCAACCTGATACCTGTGTGGCACATAAAGGAGTTTCATCTGAATGCCTGCTACTTCCTTCCCCATTCTGCATTAACATTCATACCAGATATAGACTCAAGGCATCACCACCAGCAGTTTTTCTCCCTGCCCCAACTTTGCTTTGCTTACCTCCTACCCTGGTGAAAAGTTCTGCAGCACTCAAATGCTTGCATGCTATTTTGTGATACTTCAGTAGGCCTATCAAAAAGACATTCCACTAATACAGATTTTGGAGTTCTTCTTATGAGCCAACATGTCCACCTTTACTTTTTGTACAACCTGGAATACGCAAAGATCACCAGTGTCGAAGCAATGATTCTTTAACATCAACTTCGTTGGATTGGCCATGTTGTTCAGATGCCTGATTATCATCTTCCAAAGCAACTACTCCCAACTTAAGAATGGAAAGCAAAATACCGGAGGACAACAAAAGAGGTTTAAAGACGCTCTCAAGGCAAATCTGAAAAAATGTAGTATAAGCACTGGTAACTTGGAAACACTGACCTGCAAGCGCTCCAATTGGAGAACAACCTTTACCAAAGGTGTCATGGACTTTGAAGAAGCACAAACTCAAGGTGAAAAGCAGAAACGAGCTAAGAGGAAGGCACACTTGGCAAACCCTCACCATGATCAACTCCTGCCCAGAAACCTATGTCCCCACTGTGGAAGGACTTGTGGATCCAGCATTGGTCTCCACAGTCACTCACGGACTCACTGTTAAGAGCGTGTTCATGGAAGACAATCTTACTCGGCTACGAGTGATCGCCAAAGAAGACAAACAAGAGACAACTTGGAACATTTCAAAGCTACAAACAGTGATATTATTGTATAATCACCACTGACTGGGGGAAAATTGATCACACCACAGCAAAACAAGTAGCTTAAAAGCCGCTGATGCCAGCAGGGAAACCACCAAAATAGCATCTATAAGATGCAAACATTAAAACAGGAAAAGCTGCTCGTGACCAAATTCTGGTCTCCAACAACCTATGAATATTACCCCAAAACACAGGTTTCATGGGTTGTGAAAATTTTGCTGCAGGGATGGGTGAGAATCAGTGCTAGGAAACTTAAAATGTTGTGTACTCCAAATTAGAACAACGGATCATAGTCACCATTTTATCTACTTTTGATACACATCACGCTTCAGGCTATAATCATATGGGAAACCAAGACACCCTTGCTTTAACAAACAAAATTTCACCCATGAACAGAAAGAAAAAAGTAATCTGCTACAACTGTTCCCCAACACTTCTGAGTAACACACACTGCAGCATTAATTAAAAGCCTGCTGGCTAGCTTAACAACTTCCATATCAAATGTTCAACTGAAACACCCAACAGAAGGAAAGCAACATCTATAGGCAAAATGCCTCTAATGAGAGAGCATTTCCACTAGGGAAATTTGACACCATCATTAAACGGAAGTTTATTCTTGCAGTTATCACTGGAAAAACCTAGGGGTTGTGCATTTGGACTACACAAGAACTAACAACTACCCAAAACTGACATTTCTCTTTAATGGCACATAGAGTGCAGATCTAAAGCATTTTTAAAGCCTCCTCCTGTTGACGGAAAATGGCAGACAAAAAATGTTCAAGACACAATTATAGTTCTATAAATATGAGAAGGACACTTACAACTCTCTTTATTGGCTATGCTTAGAGGATCAGGCTTTGGTAGTGATATAGTTCAGTGTATGTCTTAATGAGGATGTTTGCATTAAGTATCAGTTAGGAGGAGAACAAAAGGTGAACCACTTCAAAGCTGTATAAAAAGGAAGCCAAAGGGTGAAAAGTTAATGGCTTTCAGAGGAAGGCTTTCTAGTAAAAAGGAAGGTTGCATCTCCCATCACAGCCAAACAGTATTCCCAAACACAGCAATTAAATCGAGTAATAAAAACAAAGCATTCTAAGGCCTCAATGGCTGGAAATTAAACAAACTGAATTTAGGATGGAGGCTCATCCAGATGGACGTTTTCTCCCGAGAACAGGCTGAGTATTCTGGAACAGAAATTATTGTGATCCCAACACTGATTTTACATCAAGCTGCCATCCCAGCTGCTATCCCAACAACACAATTTGACAGGCTTCGTACATTGTCGAGATATGCAGCAGAAGTTAGGAAGGTTCTCCTCTCCCTATAGTCCAATATAGAGAACAAGCAGGGCCTTTTCCCTTTTCTAGAGATGGGCATCTTGTCCATCTGAAAGCAATACTAGATCTCATAATGAGCCAGAAAGCCATGTCTAATTTACACATCATTTGCATTTCTTGCATGGCATTCCCATGAGTCTTGAAGCTGTAAAATTATAAGAGGTTGGTCTGCATATATTCTGCCACAAAACATATCATGAATTTGGCATTCATGAAATGTGAGAAACTTGCAACCCTGGGATCAAAATTTTTGCTGGGGATATTTTAGAAGCAGGGAAGTTTAGCACACTAACATCCATTAGATTGAGTTCTCTTAGATGCCTCCATGTTTCTGTTCTGTTAAACAATTCTATGCTATCATATGTCCATACACATCTCTGAAAACGTATGTGCTAGGAACATTTTAAGAAGAAAATATAGTTTCTAATATAAGAACATTGAGACACTACAGAAGCACCTTCGCCATGTGGTGGAGTCCATGGGCAATTCATTTCAATTCTGTTCCAAAATACTGGTATCCTACATTAAATGCTGCACAATAGGCAGATTAGTAGGGATATTGCTCAATGGAATGAAGGATTAGTGCATTTGCACAGAGTATCTTGGCCACCTTTAAGTTTGCAAAGCAAACAAACACAGTCTTGAGGGGATACATACGGTAGTATTAGAAACCAGGTTTTATTCAAATATCAATTTTCAAAATGAAGCACGTAACTCACCAGAGCCATGGAGCTATGGGATAAAAGATCATGTCCTACTGAGACAATGAAAATGCAGAGGACTGTCCCATTTGGCTCACAATTTTGGGGGCAGTTCCCTTTAAAAGCACCATCTTCAAGTGCATACATGCAGCTCCAAAAATAAATGTAGCTGGCAGAGGAAGCAAGAATGAATCATGGTCACATATGCTCCCTAAGATCTCACTTATCACTTTAATACAAAAGCATCTTCTCTTTCTCTTTATCCCCTCCCCCCCTCAAACTGTGTGGCTGTCAGACATAGATGGTGACCCACTCTGACTGCTGTCCTTCAGGCTTGAAGGACGGAGCTATACAATACTGAGCCCTCTTCCTTTGACATTGATGTCAAACAGCCTTCCATTCATTTTCAGAGCATTCGCAACCCATATCCATTCTCAAAGCCATTCTCAAAGCAGCAGGAGCGGCTCATTTCCTCTTCTCCTTTTGCACATCCCGTCATTGACGCCAGTGATTATCATAACAGAGAATGGGAGGAGCCCCTGCTAGCAACCCATGGCAAATAGGTGGGAAATCCTGGTGCTGCTTGCATGTGTGAAACCTCTCACAGGCATCAAAGCTGAAGCACTTCAAATAAAGTCACAGCAGCCACAGTTCACAAACATCAGCAACAAAATGCAGTGGCACAGCTTTAGGAAGAATCATTGCTTTCCAAAGGCCACACTTTATACTTACAAACGCCAGTTATGTGTTAGATTTGCATCCTCCATTCTCGGGTCCTTATCTTTAAGGCCCAAAGAGGAGGGAAGGAAGCAGTAACAGAGGGCATAAAAGTACCAGATTTCACAGCAGACTGCATCTTCCCACTGGGCAAGCAACTAAGAGATGAGCACAAGTGCTGTGATTCTGCAGAGATCACATACGCTGACACAACACATTTGAGTGCCCCACCCTCCCAAGCTAAATCTGGAAGGAGGAGCAGGATAAAAACTACTGTTCAGCATTTGCTTTACAGGAAAATACCCGACAGGAAGAAGAAATACACCAAATACTTTGTTATAGACATTCATTCATAAATAGATATGTTTTCATGTTATTTGTTTGTTTTATCCCCTTCCCTTGTGCAAGAAAGAACACTTTACTTGAATTGCTGGTCTTTGGTGCTCCTTGTTTTTGCCAGAAATCGTTCAGCTAGCTTCTCCAAGTTCCTGGAGTAATCCATCTCGATCTCAGCCTTTTTGCGGAAAAAATCCTGCAGGTCCTGGAGCAGTTGGACTCTAAGCTCACACTGCTGATCAAGACATTTCAGTTGTTCAATAAGCTGGGCTCGGATCTCTGTAAAACAAAGGGGGGGGGAGGCCACAAATTGAGTGTTAAAACAGATTCTTAAAAAGAGCATAAAATATAACAAGATGTCTGGTGGTCATAGTGCTAGAACATTGGTTAAAACTAAGCAGGCATCAGGTAAGAAACTGCCTAAGAGAGCCATGTCAACAACTCTGAGCTACCTAAAGAAGAGCCAATATTGGATAGTGTTATATATCATAAGTATATAATTGGAGGCATTGTTAGAAACTGGGACAGAGAAGCCAGGAACCAAATGGCTCCTGGGACCTTGGTTGTAGGCGCCAAAACAGAATGTCTAGTCGTCATTTGGGGGAGTGGGGATCGGCAACACTTTTTTTTATTTTGATAAGCATGAACTAATACGCAAATCAGCCCTGAGTGCTCACTGGAAGGACAGATCGTGAAGCTGAGGCTCCATTACTTGGGCCACCACATGAGAAGAGAAGACCCCCTGGAAAAGACCATGATGTTGGGAAAGATTGAGGGCACTAGGAGAAGGGGACGACAGAGGACGAGATGGCTGGACAGTGTTCTCGAAGCTACGAACACGAGTTTGACCAAACTGCGGGAGGCAGTGCAAGACAGGAGTGCCTGGCGTGCTATGGTCCATGGGGTCACGAAGAGTCGGACACGACTAAACGACTAAACAACAACAATACACAATTCACATGACACAATGTTAATATCACATTTTTAAAGGAAATTGTTAATCCATGTTTAATTTGGTGTTTACAATTAAAATATTGGTACCATACTTAAGTTTTCAAAATACTCTACTCTTCATTGTTAAACTCCTTAACATATTGTCTATCCTTAACATGCACTTCGAGATTTCAAAGCACATGCATTGAGTGTCAGCCAGACGCAAAAAATGGCACCCAGGCTTTTTGAGGCGCTCGCAAATGGAGAATTTTAAGGACGAAATACGTCTCGTGCCCTGCTAATTTCAAACCCTGACTGGAGGATCTGGATTTCAAACCAATTCAGAATACAAATTGGCTGGCCTGAGCTTACACACGCAGGGCCTAAGCTGGATAGCTCAGTTGGTTAGAGGGTGGTGCTGATAATGCCAAAGTTGCAGGTTCGATCTCCATATGGGACAGCTGCATATTCCTACATTCCATGGGGTTGGACTAGATCAGGCATAGGCAACCTTGGCTCTCCAGATGTTTTAGAACTACAACTCCCATGATCCCTAGCTAACAGGGCCAGTGGTCAGGGATCATGGGAGTTGTAGTTCCAAACCATCTGGAGAGCCAAGGTTGCCTATGCCTGGACTAGATGATCCTTAGGGCCCCTTCCATTTGTGATTCTATGCTTCTCAAACCACATGCTCCACTTTTTGTTTTACTCCCAATCACAATGTGGTTCTCTAACATTTCATGTCAGGCATGGGGAGTGACTGGAAATGCAGTGCATGGAGAGATTTTTAATCTCCCAAACCATTGGTGACAAAATAAATCCATCCCACACTGCAATTATTGGGGTACACATGAGAGTATTTTTTCACCCCAAAGCCTAACTAGCCAAACTGCCGTTTGGCAAGAATGAAAGAGTTAAGCCCTCCCACTCCATTCCCAATTAAAATTACTCTGTCCGTAATTATATTTTTAAAAGAACACACACAATATAATTGGGAATAATGCAATTAGCATCATATGTACTTTAGCCCCACTGTGTAACCCACTTCACAAGGCTACTGAGAATGAAAATGTGATAGTCCTATGTATGCTGCCCTTCACTCTTTGGAGGAAGAGCAGGATATGAATGCTATAAATATTATGTACAAGGCAGTTAGTAAAATCAAGGCTAAAATTGCTCCCCATGCCTCTCACTTCCCCTCTGGCCTCTAACCAACCTCAATGTCAGCAAAACCTCTCCATGATTAACTGTGCCTGTAGACAGAAAAATAACTATAATTGTGTTTTGGACATTGCGGCCAAGGGATAACAAAGCAACTTGGAACCCAATACAGTTCACTTACAAGGAAGGCTTTTACTGCTGAAGATTCTATCAATCAGCAATGTCAAGGGCACATTTGGTATCCCAATGAAGTGGTCATTGTCGAAAAATGTACTGAATCTCTCTAGATAAGGGCCACAGGGCTGGCTAACACTGCAATGCCCCGCTGTTAGCTCAAATTCCCTCCAGAGACTCTCCATCAAATTCCTTTGCAGGCTATTCCTAGGGCAAAACCAAAGCACTGATCATGCCGGGCATTCCCAGAAGACACCAATTTGGGATCATTCAATTAGTTGCTGGGACTCCAGCTGCGCCACTGCAATTAAATGCAGCACATCAAATTGAGAATACTTTGCCTTTGGAAGGTCCAACTGATTCGCATTCCCAATTGGAAAAGGTCACAAGACAGTTTCATTTTTCATGAAAAGGATGTCTTTGGGCAAAAATTTCAGGCAGATTCCTTTCTCCTGCACAGAGAGTGGTTTTAGCATAGATGACACGGCTGTTAATATACCATTTTTACTACTGGGGCAGATAAATGTTTTATTAAGACCACCCAATGCTTGAAGTAGCCTTTGGAAATATAAAACTATATATTTCTGACCCATGGGAAAGCTAAACAACTGGCATGACACCTGGCAAGTAAAAGTACCATTCTCAGTTATTATATCAAACCCCACCAACCTACGGCCTTTGGCTACTGAGCTATTAAATAAGTTGGTTGCAGATCCATTAATAACGCCTCTGCCTCAGCCCCCTAAATGCCCAACAAAATGATCGGGCTATGCATTTCCCTCCAAAACTCCCTGGACATTTGAAAAGCTAATTAGAACTGCCTGCTATGCCTGTGGATTTTCTGTGGCCGATCTCAGTTATTTATATAACAGTCTCATTCCCAGATCAAATTGATACCAAACAACATAAATAAGCAAATGCAACACACTTAGCATTCACTGAGCTTCTGTCTTTTCTTTATGACTCTGGATCATTTGGATACAAAACAGCAGTGCAAGCAGCACCAGAGCAAGAGGGCTTTTGCAAGTGTTTGTCTTTTTTAAATGGCCTGTTTTAAATGCACGCAAACTACAGACAAAGAAGCAAGGATAAGATCCAACATCACACCAGCTGCTGAGACTTCCCCAGTCCTTCTCCTTCCCCCACAGCTCCCATGTCCCCCCATTTGCTCCAAAGCCCCCCCCCCCAACAACCCTCTAAGCATATTGGGGAGAAAAGATGAATGCTGCAGCCAAGTCCCTATTTATGCAAGGGTGCCATAACTGGATATAACATCCAAAACGAGGGAAAACTACTGACTGAAAAAAGGAAACTACAGGTAGGTCTCTGGTCAGTAACAGAAACCACATTGTTCAGAGCAATGTTCAGAGGTCTAAAAGCTTTCCCTTGGAAAAGCTGGAAGAATCATCTTAACCTTCAAGCAGCACACTGAACTGGGCCAACAATCAGGCAATGAGGGAAAAAGAAAATGCATTTTATACATCACTTCATTTTCACGAGCAATCAGAGCAGATATGCCGAGCATCTTCAAGTTTCCACATGGTAGGTTCAACTTCATAGCTACTTTATCTGAAACTGTTCAGGGGACCCAAACAACTGCATGGAGTCTTCATGTGTCCTATCCATCACATGAACAGAATATATACTAATAATAATCTTCAGCATTTGTAGACCCAAAACATATTTAACTCAACCTCCAAACACGGGACTCACTCTTAATAGTTTTACCATATAACCCTTCCCCCTCTTCTCTTAAAGCAGCTTTTAAAAATAACAATGCAATGGTTTTTGCTACTGCAAGTTACCCTTAAAAAAAAGGGCATCACCCAGTTTGGACACTTCACAACCCAACGACTGAAGACCAATGGTGTGTGTGTGTGCGTGTGTGCATGCATATAATTCAATTAGCTGCTTTATAGTGTTCCAGTTAATTCCACAGAAGTTTTAGATGCAGCACAACAGCACTTCTCAGATAGATATAAAAAGACTTAGAGCTCGAAGACTTTTTAAAGGTGGTAGAAATACTTTTAAAATGTTCCACAGATGCACATAGGTGCAGCCGCACAGCAGAATACAAATGTGTAAGTAAGAAAGAAAGAAGCCTTATGGGGGTGGGTAGGTGTTGCCCCCCAGGAGAGATAATGTCAATGCATGTCTTTCGCTCACCACAGCTTCCCATTCCTCTTGCTTTTCATTGATTTCTTAGGAAGGTTGGGAGTACAGAAAATCCAGTAGTTTCTATAGTAATCATGACACTTACACCTGCTGAGGAAATCACTTTTGCAGCTTTGGGGGCAGGCAGCAATGGCAGCCTAGAGAGCTAGTTTGGAGGTAGCAAAATCCCACAGAGAATGTACGGTGCTGAAACAGCCAGCCTGTAGTAGGAGAAATCAAGAGTACTGGTCTTGTGGGAGCTGTGCAGGGAAGCAAGGTCTAAAGCAGGCATCCCCAAACTCGGCCCTCCAGATGTTTTGGGACTACAACTCCCATCATCCCTAGCTAACAGGACCAGTGGTCAGGGATGATGCGAATTGTAGTCCCAAAACATTTGGAGGGCTGAGTTTGGGGGTGCCTTGTCTAAAGAGACCATTGAATAACAATCTGATCGCTTGCTATATGCTGCCTAATTAACTGTTCCTGGAATTATTTTTCTCCGTGAGATAAAACAAGCTCCCGTAGTATTTTCAGTTGCTCTTTGTAGGAAGAATTCGCTGTGATCAAAGTACACCACCATACACTGAAACCCCTGCCCCCAACCAACTGGTTGTTTCTTGAGATTACAAAACACAGCATAATAGAATTCTGTGAACATATTGGCCAGGTCCACCTCAATTCTTTTGGGAGGCAAACCACCAGACAGTGTTTGGCAAGACATGGGAAAAATCAATAGTTTTAAAGCAGACAACCCTCTCAAAATGGAGTGCTCACTGGAGAACAAGCAGCAAGAACAGGAGCATTGCAAAAGGTCATCCCTATCCCTCACACGGGTGGCGCTGTGGTCTAAACCACTGAGCCTCTTGAGCTTGCCAATCAGAAGGTCGGCGGTTTGAATCCCTACAACGGGGTGAGCCCCCGTTGCTCGTTCCAAGCTCCTGCCTACCTAGCAGTTCGAAAGCACGTCCGAAGTGCAAGTAGATAAATAGGTAGCGCTCCAGCAGGAAGGTAAATGGCATTTCCGTGCGCTGCTCTGGTTTCGCTGGAAGCGGTTTAGTCATGCTGACCACATGACCCAGAAAGCTGTCTGTGGACAAACACTGGCTCCCTTGGCCTGTAAAGCAAGATGAGCTCCGCAACCCCGTTTAAAGAAACGCTTGCTATGAATTGTCATGAGGCAGGGCTCCTATGCTCAGGAAAACCAAACTGGGCCAAGCAATATAACAACTACCGTGTTTCTCCGAAAATAAGACACCGTCTTATATTTATTTTTCCTCAAAAAAGCACACTATGGCTTATTTTCAGGGGATGTTGTATATTTTTCCTCCCCCTCCTGCCGCGGCTGGTATTGCTGCTGCGCCTATCACTATGTCTTATTTTCGGGGTATGGCTTATATTTCTTGAATGCTTAAAAATCCTGCTATGGCTTATTTTATGACTACGTCTTAAAATAGGAGAAACAGGATATGTCACATCCTGCAAGCCACAGTCAATGGTTGCTCCCTTTTGTTTCTGCAGAGATGTGCTACATCAGGACCAGTTTCCATAGGACTGCATTTCCATTGGAGGGAAAACAGCAGCTGATTGGGTTTGCTGGCACTGGGGAACAATGGTTCATTGATGGCCCAAGTGCCCCTCCTGAAAGACTTAAATACAGAAGAGCAGTCTTGCTTACAGATAGGTTTTCACAGGTTTTTTGTTGTTGTTCTGGCTGCAAATAAAATGAAGTCAAGAATGCAGGAATTTCCTGAAGCCCAGAAAGTTTTCCAAGGCTATACAATGTATTCCTGTTATCCAATCCCAATCCTTATACAAGCAGAGAGGGTTCCCCACCACCACCACCTCCTGTCCGAACATACTAAGGCACAGTGGGCCACTGTATTACAGCACAAAAAGAAACTGCAGATGCAATAAATATACTGAAAGGACTGGTAACTCCTAAAATACTTACCCTGAATTACAGGCCACAACCAATTTAGTTTGGAATTTCACACTCCTTAAAAAAATTATATATCTTCATTCGCTTGGAGGGTGTCTTGAAGCTACAAACATGAGTTTGAGCAAGCTGCGGGAGGCAGTGGAAGACAGGAGTGCCTGGCGTGCTATGGTCCATGGGGTCACGAAGAGTCGGACACGACTAAACAACAACAACAATCCCAAAACCACAGTGCACCACAAGCAGAGGACAAATGCGAGAAAAGGGCGCTACCATCCAATTTCAGCAACAAAACTTAACACAGAGACCATGGGGAGGAGGTCAGAATATATTATCAGTAGCCTGTCTTAACTAGGGAAAATTTTCTTCCTGCAAGTGTTACTATTTTATCTGTTAACATCTAGTAATATGTTCACCTTATTTTTAAAAAGAGATCATAAGGTGTTGTTGTTGTTAAAGGAAACCCATCCAGAGGGGGTTTTTTTGGGGGGGGGGAGTGTTCACTGTAAACTTGCAAAAATGTGTTCACCACCCCCTCAAATCAAAATCCTGAAAAGGAAAAAAAAATGTGTGTTTGGGGCAAAAACACATGCAATATTTTTAGAACAGTGATCCTAATTTAGAAGTAGCCTCACAGCATGCACTCTGCCACATGCAGACACCAGTGAGTATCTGCAAGGCTCATTGCAAGCCCTCATGGAGCTTCCCTGTAAATTTAACTCGGGTGACTTAAAAAAAAATCTTACAATTAAATAAGCAATTCAGCAGCACTCTGCTTTATCGTTTTTTTCTTTGAAAATTCACAGTAAGAAATATCACAAAAGAGTAACATTTTTGTATGAGAACCTCTAAGAGAACAAAACCAGAAACAATGAGGAGATAACATAAATTGCAGAGCCAGCCTGATTCATCCTCCTTATTTACTTAACAAGCCAAATGTATAATATACTGAATTAACAAGCCCTTATCTGCTGTAGCCACCAAAAGACCAACCTACATAAGGAGAATTTGCATTGCTTTCAGGCTTGCTGAAGGCTTAGTACATGCTAGAGTCTGCAGCTGACCCAACAGGGAGTCTGTCACCTAGAATCGCTTAAGCACGAAGTGTGGGAGACAGTTTTTCCTTCCCTGCAGCACCACAAAACACAGAAAAATATTTGAAACATAAGAGGTGAAGTAAGAGATGGGAAAACCAGGCTCAACCGTAGCTTGATGGACAAGCTTAACTGCAAGTTACAATGGTGGGTTTTTATCATCCTTGTAGAGCACATGAAGTGTGGAGCTCCAGAAATTATAACTCTGAAGTCTGACAACTCAACACTTTGAGGATCATGAAGAAATGTAAAGAGCATTCAGATCTCCAAGTTCCCAAAAAAATTAGGGAGCCATAGATTGAAACCAGCACCTTAAAGTCAGCCTTAAGGAACCACAGCATCAGTTTAATGTGCTCTCCAGTGCAAGTTAATATGCTCTCATGTGGCTGGGTGGCATTTCACCGCCTTTTAAAAGAACCTTTAGGACACATGCATCATGAGACATTAATGAAGGCTCCAGATTCCTAGGGTAAAATAATAGTCAATCATTCTAAACCAAAGATAAATCTACTTTCAATGCAAAAATATTGGCCTTGGTGCAATACAATTTTGGCAAATCAGCTACAAAGAGTACTTTTACCAAAGGTTTTAACTTTCTCTTTCAACAGGAAGAGTTTTCCTTCATATCATTTTTATAATCAATAGCCTTCATTTTTATAATAGCACAGAAACTTATGTATTAAGGGCCCAAGATCAAAACTTGCATCTCTTGCACTAACTAAAGAACAGGTGATGCTATTCTGAGTGCCCCACCCTGCAAGGTGTGCAAGGTCAGCGAGCTATTTTATTTTACACTTACAAAAGAGACAGAGATGAGACAGATGTGGGGGTTTTTTATAAAAAGAAAACTTGCTGATAATTACTGAAGAACTGAATAATAAACAGATGCTATCTTCATAAGCAATAATCCTCACAGCAGCAAATCCAAAGACTAAACAAGATTTTTCTTTTTATATGTTTTCTCTCCTCCACCACTGCCAACCTCTCTTCCTTAACGTACCTTAACTCTAACTAACCCTTCCCCCCCTCCATATGCTAACTGCCTTAGGATGCTCCTTGTCAATCACAAGCAACTCATCACTATTCTAAAAGAGCTGGGGTATTACATTTGCATAAAGCCAAGTCACAAAGCCTTTAAGCCAATATTTAGTCCAGGATGATTCCATTATGACGGTATTTTTTAAAACAAACTCAAGGCGTGTGCGCGCGCGCGCACACACACACACACACACACACACCCTTTCCAACAGAGGTTAAAAAGCAGCAGCAATTACCAAGATTGTATCCACACAAGTTTGAGCAGGCATACTGCCAACTCTTGGATGTATCGATGCTTTGCAGCTGCTAATTATAATTAAGGAACTCCAACTGGTATACAGCACAAAAGAAGAAAGAATTAATTCTGAACAGCAACCCCCATACTGGATCAAACCAACACCAGCTTCTCCTTTTTACTAAAATTCATAAGAAAATATTGGCTTGCCTACATTTTTTGCTCTATTGTGGACAGCAGGAAAGTGTTCGATCCTTTGGAACAGTTACCGTATTACTTTGTAACACATGGAGAACAAAGCACTCGTTCATATTGCTGGAGGGCTCATGACCCAGTGGGAAGCTGGTGGAGGCTTCGTGGAAGCTCTCCATGAGTACTGTCAACACAGCCTGTGCCATTTGGACCAACAGGATGGCATAAAAGGACAGGTGCAATCATGGGAATGGCAGGGTCAGCAGAGAGTGCCCCATATGGCGGCACTGGCTGATAAAACTGGTGCATCCACCCAGTTCTCACTAGGCCACCAGCCCACAAAAAACCCTAAAGAAACACAGCAGGGTGTGTGTGGGGGGGGGGGGTGTGCGCGCCAAGTGTAACATTTTGCCCATAAGAATCACAATGCAATTTGAAAAAACAACAACAAGATAAATAATGCAATATTGATTCAAATCACAAGCAAGGAAATTCCAACTAAACATTAGGAAGAACTTTCTGATAGAACTGATCAACAGTGGAACACACTCCCGTGAGAGGTGGTAGACTCTTTTTCATTGGATGTTTTTAAGCAAAGGCTGGGTAGACATCTGTCAGGGATGCTTTAGCTTTTGATTCTTGCATTGCAGAGAGTTGGACTAAATGACCCTCGGGGGTCCTTCATTTCTATGATTCTATGAATGCTGGTATTTTAAAGTAACTGATACCTTTTCCCCTTTTTGCAGAGTATGAATTTAACAAACTTATAGTATCCTCTTGGAAGCTCCACTGCTTAAATAATGTACACACTTTATCACAAGAGCACTTACACGCCTGACTAAGCCTTGGTATCCAGCAGGTTCAAAACTCTGACATCTTCGCTGAGGCTATATCAAGTAAGACTTACTATATAGACTGACCAATGCTGCACTAATATGGCTGCAATCAGATGTAATGCTGGTCCTTAATCATGGTTAGGGAAATTAGCCTGTGCACAAGCTGCATTCTAGTGCACACAGTTTAAGCCAGAGGTCGGCAACCTTATCACAGGATGGGCCAGTCAACGATCCGGAGGATGGGCCAGAGCGTGTGTGCATGTGCTCTCTTCCGGGTAGGAGGAGCAGCCATGCACGTGCACACACACTATTTCCGGCACTCCTCTGACCAGCAAGTGTGCCGGAAATAGCGTGTGTGCATGTGCATGGGTGCTTCTCCATCCCGTACACGTGCGCACATGCTATTTCTGGTGCACATCCGGGTCGGAGGAGTGCCCGTGTACATGCACACAGGCGCCATCAACTCGGAAGTCGGTCCCGTGCCGCACCGCGCCAGTAAGAGCAGGCAGGGGGGGAGCAGGGGTCGTCATGGGCTGGTTAGACAAGCCTCGTGGGCCGCTACCTTAGGTTGCCGGCCCCTGGTTTAAGCAGTCCCTTAAGCAGCCAGAATGAGGGAAATAGACCACAGAGCAACAGGCTCAGCAAATGAATACAGTATGAACTAGCACTGTTGGTTTGTTTCTCTCAAACAATGACTGGGATGCCAAAAACAAACCTTGGCTTATGATCCTGGTTTCTTGGAAGGAAAACAAAATAAAAACACTGATTCACAGCTAAGCGAACACTGAGCCAGTCACTCCATAGTTTGTTTCCGCATTCTCCTAAGGAAGGAGCAAAGGAGGAACTACTCAAGCTGTATGCACCGGCCAAGGTCCCCAACCATTGTTTCTGACCAGTGTTATATGCCAACACGGCTGTATTTTATTTATTAAAAAACACCTTTCTGCAGTACCTTAGTAGTCATTTAGTCATTGACTAGGAAAGCTTATAGTTCAGTAAACCAAACAGAAAGATGACCTTGACTAGAAGGATCTTCAGAAAATTCTGAACTATCCTGCGGCCCAGAGCTTGATCATTGCACACACTCCTGTTTATCTTGCCAGTGTGGTGTACTGGTTAAGAGCGGTAGACTCGTAATCTGGTGAACCAGGTTCGTGTCTCCGCTCCTCCACATGCAGCTGCTGGGTGACCTTGGGCTGGTCACACTTCTCTGAAGTCTCTCAGTCCCACTCACCTCACAGAGTGTTTGTTGTGGAGGAGGAAGGGAAAGGAGAATGTTAGCAGCTTTGAGACTCCTTTGGGTAGTGATAAAGCGGGATATCAAATCAAAACTCTTCTTCTTCATCATCTCATACATCCAGACATTCAACTGTCTTGAACTCTCTCCCTCATCTCTTAAAATACAAAGGCCTCTTGCTACAGGGCAGCTGTACTTACTCTCACTTTCTTTTTTAAAAAAAGGCTGCTGTTATTTATTTATTTTTTTGCCAGCTGTAAGAAATACCAACAATAATCTCAGGAATCCAAAGGGAAATGAAATACCTTTGCTCTGCTGATTGTAAAGGTCTACAATTGCTTGCATCCTCATAGATTTGCTTTCCATCTCTTCTTTTTCATACCTCTTATCTCTGCTTTCATCTGCCTCACTTGGCACAAACTCCTCAGCATCTACAGTAATTTAACTGCTCATAAAAAGACACGATGTTGCATTACTTTACATTTAGGGTTTCCACTTTACATGGGTTGAGATCATCTGCTTGCCCTGTTGCTGAATTCACTAGAAACCAGTGAAACAGAGGGTTTCTTTTAATATGTAGTGTTATGAGCTCTCATTTATAAAACGGGAAGTTGGTTGAATCTGTGTTCACGTGCTTCTCAATAATGCAAAGTTTCCCAACAGATCAACGGATTTGAAGAAATCCCCCGGAAAATTCAACAGCAGTTTTTTTCAAAAGATGACAAGCTTCAAGGGAAATTCAGTTGTTGAGAAAGCAAAAGCAGACCACGTATGTAGCTCTGAAAGGAAGAAACTGCAGGAACTTGCTTGGTATTTTTCTCAAGCACAGAAACTTGTAATTTAAAAACAACCTTATCATTTTCAGATGAACAAAAGGATCCAAATTCCTGTCCCACCCTTTCAACCCATGAGCCCTCAAACCTATTACCTGCCTCTGAAATCAGATGATATATCTCTCCCATCTCCCTAATGCTTGGTACAATGCTGGGGCAGCATCTCAAGCATCCGGAGTTGCTGATACATTGCCATAGCAACATTCTAAGCACAAGGAAAGGAGCCTCTGATAACAGAGACAAGTAAAAGGAGCTCCTTCGCCAGCTTAGTTTGTAATTTAAGCTGTGCAAGAAGCCCCTTTTACTAGTCTGTGTTAGCAGGGACCCCCTTACTGGTGCTTAGAACACCTAGAGCCATTTGAGATGGTCTATTTCAGAATACAGGAGTCCTTTTGGGAAGTGCCAATTTGCATTCCAAACCAAGTAATTGCAATATCACTGGCGCACAGTGTGTACGCACTCCTCCACAGTGATGCCACTACTGCTTAACTTGTACGAGAGCACGATTGCAAACCAGTCCTTATAGTTCTATTTAAAGGTAGGTAGCCGTGTTGATCTGCCGTGGTCAAAACGAAATAAAAAAATTCCTTCCAGTAGAACCTTAGAGACCAACTAAGTTTGTCATTGATATTAGCTTTCGTGTGCATGCACGGAAGGTATTTTTTTATTTTGTTTCAGCCCTTATAGTGTAATTTCTGGTTTTCTTTTATTATGCAGATTAAAAAATAATTCATTTTAAATACCTGTCTGAACCAATGGGATTTGGCACGTTACAAATACATATTGCATTCTATTATGAGCAACCAAATGGGAGCCCGAGCCCTTTGTGTCCTCCTAAGATGGAGAAAAAAAGAGAAATAAACAAAGCATTCTGGGAGGAAAGCCAAGATTTCCTTGGCACCCATCTACCTTATCACAGCACAGGACTTCCAAGATGCTTTTATCCTACTCCCAAATGCCAAGCAATTTAAAATGATAAGAGACTGAGGAGAGGAATAACACAAACCCATACCTAGGGTCCACTCACAGTACTAAAAAATTAATACGAGATGTTCTGACCACCCACATGGATCAAGTTAACTGGCAGAGAAACTCTTGCCAGTCTTTGTGAAAATCAAACATAGTAAGATTCATGGTGATTCGACACAAGTGATGGCCTTCTTTCACGCTGGAGACTTGGAAGTCCAAGCCATCTTTTTCCAGAGGGACCCTTCTCTGTAGAATATGCTGTATGTCACACACAGATAGCTCTTCCCTCAGAACTAACTGGATCTCCCAACTATTTTAGATATATGAAATACATGCCAGCACACATTGAAATTAAGGACAAGACAGGCTAGGCTATGGAAGAAAGGAAGGAAGGAAGGAAGGAAGGAGGGTTGCCAGAAATTTCAACTGCAGCCAAACAGTTAACAAATTTTATAGCCCTCAAATGAATTAATGGAAAGTTGACTATATAAAGCTACCTAAACAAAACAGAAACCCAAACTTTAATTAGCAGTGTGGCTGAGCTAGTATCTTTTCTCTTTCAAGTGACTCAGCAGCAGGTCAAAAACAAAATGCTCCAGAATGAACAGAGAGTCACATTTATGCAGTCAGCTGAAGTAGTAATTTTAGATCCTAGACCACATCTGCAATCAACCTCTAAACTAAAACAGAAACTCCTGTCTCATAAAGCTACAATTAACTTGTGTTTCGAATGTTATTCAAGTGGAGCTTGCAATAATGGGCTGGTTAGTTCACTAGACTCTCTTGCCAGTTTAGGGTTTTCTGCTTCAGTGTGAAACGTAAATCTCAAACTCACTTTGTGAGCAAACCAAGCACTTTTTTTCTTGTTATTTGTACGAATAAAAAAAAATGTAAAAACAGGAAATATATCGTCTGAATTGCCAAGCTAGCAGGTGGAAGATTCAGGCGACCTCTTGTCTTAAGTTACTCTGAACCTCTGACTGTAAGAGTGAAGACTGTATCACCATGGAATATTGGCGTGCATGGGGGAACCCTAGATTTGCCCAACAATGAAACTTTAGGAAAGAAAAAACTGTGTGGGCAATCCCCACTACAAAACCAAAGCAGAAACCCAGCCCAATGCTGGCTGGCACACTGAACAAAAGCATTCCACTTTACAACATTCTGTTGTATAATAATAATAATAATAATAATATTTATACCCCGCCCATCTGGCTGGGTTTCCCCAGCCACTCTGGGCGGCTTCCAACAAGACATTAAAATACAATGATCTATTAAACATTAAAAGCTTCCCTAAACAGGGCTGCCTTCAGATGTCTCCCAAAATCTGGAAGTTGGTTTTCTCTTTGACATCTGGTGGGAGGGCGTTCCACAGGGCGGGTGCCACTACCGAGAAGGCCCTCTGCCTGGTTCCCTGTAACTTGGCTTCTCGCATCGAGGGAACCGCCAGAAGGCCCTCAGCGCTGGACCTCAGTGTCCGAGCAGAACGATAGGGGTGAAGATGCTCCTTCAGATATACTGGACCGAAGCCATTTAGTACTTGCAACAAAAGAGGTTCTACTTGCCTCCACACACAAAATGAACCAATTTTCTGGAATTAAGGATAAGTGGTCATTTAGTGATGTCAATCCAGACAAACCCATTTACGAAGGTATGGTGGTTGAAGGTTCATTTGCACACAGGTATATCCATCCATATCTACTGGGTATATGTTCAAATGCCCTGCTACCATGGTTGTTTTAGAATTATTACAGGGGCGATAAATTTAAGCATGCACTTTTTTTTAGGATTCAGCAGCTAGTTGTAAAATTGCTTCAAGATGCACTTTATCAGATTGAAACAAAGCATCAGGAAGACAAACTTTGCCATACGGCTTTGCCACCAACAGACATCCAGGTTCTACTTACTGGTGCTTTCCTAACACCGATTTCACCACAATACTTTTCAGAGCACACACTAAAATGAGGGGCGATACAATATTTGTGTGAGCACAAAGGCTAAAGAGGCCAGCCAACAGGCATGTAATGCATTTCTCTCCACCCCCAGACAAGCATTTCAGATGCTTGCCTGGATCAAATACATACTTCCTACTGAATGGCATTATAGCAGAAGATTTGGCAGCTTCCATCCTGCCATGTCAACTGCTCTTGTCATACTTGCTGGCAGAATTCCACAACAGGAAGAATGAAGAGGTGACAGGGGGAATGAACTTTCCCCCTCTCCACTCTAATATAGGGTTAAAGACACAATGGCAGGGAAGGCGGCACTCCTACCAGCTGAGCTACATCTCCCCCCCCCCCACCATCCTTTGATAAAAGTCTTCAGTGTTCAAGAATGTCAATCTGGCATCTTTCACTTGCATTCTAGTCCCTTTAAAAGGCATATAAATAAAAGGTTACACAGGGATTGGTGTCAGGTGTAAGAGAAAGAAAGATATTCTCACTGAGACAGCTCCCAGAGTCTACGTTTCATTGATTAGGTAACAAAGGATCTTTGAATATTTGATCCTTTCTCTTTAGTTGTCTTGCAGCAGTCTGCTCAGATAACACACAGCTCTCCACTAAAATTCTATTAAGTGGCTGGCAAAAGGTCCTTTTCAAAGAATCGTAGAGTTGGAAGGGACCCTGAGGGTCATCTAGTCCACCCCCTGCAATGCAGGAATAATAGATTTTCCTAACAGTGTCTGTTGAATAAGTTGCATGAAGTGGGGGGGGGAGGAATATGTTCCAAAGTATTTAAGTCTCTCCCCCTCACACATATGCACACACTATTTTCCTTTCCCCATTCAGTGTTATTGTTTTTAATTAAACCGCAGGGGGGAAGAATTTGCCCAACGTTGTTCCATCACAGGGCCTAAATTTATTAAATGAAAGCAACAGGAATCAGTCAGGATTATGATGTATGGCTAAGGGGCAACATATTTTGGCTGACTTTGGCATCCATCAAAAGTTTAGGTCATCTGTCTGCCCCTAACTCAGGAAAAGGCCAGTGTCTTGTCTGTGGGTGCCTCAAAAAGTCAATGCAATGCAGAGATTAACCCTGTCCTTTTCCTAAGTTGCAGGATCAGGAGAAGAGCAGAAGCTTGCCCCTAACGTTGCACTGGAAGCTCTACAACAAAACCAATCCTTTGCCCAGATTCCAGGCTTGAAGGAAGGAGAGGGCTTGTCCCTCTGGTTATGCTGATTTTGAGAAATCCTGCTGCTCCCAATTCCTCCAACAGTCCAACATGAGGTCCCAGATGAGCCCTCGACAATCACTCTTGTCGGCCTGAGACAGGCAGTCCACAGTGAGATATGACAAGTCACTGACAAGTTGAAGAGCACAAGTTGTAGAGCCCTGTATGGCCTTATTTGTAGGAGTGTTGTAGGAGTGCAAATGATTTTTACATTGTTACCTTTTATTGAGAGAGAGAGAGAGAGAGAGAGAGAGAGAGAGAGAGAGAGAGAGAGAGAGAGAGAGAGAGAGAGAATAATATTAAAAAGCATATACAATTACAGGAATTTTCTTCTCACCCTTCCGGCTTCATTTAAGGTTTACTGTTCATTCTTCAGTGATAAAGTCGGTTCAGGCTTCTGAATCAAAGCCTCAACTCAACACTCTCTCACCTTCCTCTCAGGCTATTTGGAAGACCTGTGTGCCCAGTGAGAAGCCCAGGCTGTGGGGCTAATGATATCAGAAAATTGCAAGGTGGAAGTTGAACGGCAATGAGTTTCAAAAATTACAGTCAGTGATAATTAGAGCTTAAATATATGTTAAATGGGCACCTTGCTGATTGCTAATTTCCAGTCTACTACTGTAAAGGTGCCCACTTAACATATACCTAATTATCACTCACTGCAATTTTTGCATCTTATTGTCATCCAACCTTCACCATACAATTGTATCCTTTTACTATTACCAAATAAGCCAATGGCTGATTTCTCCTTTATACACCTGCAAACTAAGATTTCATCACTTCATATATTTGATGAAGTAGGGCCAAGTCCATAAAAGTTTGTGCCATAGTAAAACTGTTAGTTTCTAGGATGCCACAAGACTATCCCAATTTTTAGGGTCTATCTATTCAAAAGTTGGACAAATTTTCTTGCTGGGTTTGAACACTGTTGGTGTTTTATAGACGGTTGGTGTTTTATAGACAACAACAGTTCATTACTACCCTACAAAGGTGAAAGCATGCAAATTTCTTGTGTACAAATTTCTTGCTTCTCAAACTCTATCCATTCTGGAAGTACGTTAACTGCCAAAATGTTCAGAAACCAAGGCACAGCTTGTGATTGTCTGATTGGCCCCAGAAACAATACTGACAGCTGAAATAGACATTCGGCTTCTGAAATACGTTCACAAACAGGAACACTTACTTCTGGGTTTGCGGTGTTCAGGAGCCAATTTGTTCATCAACTATGCCGTTCGGGAACCAAGGTTCCACTGTAATTACATCTGGAAATTAAGAGTCAGGATGCACAGCTTCTATGTGGGGCTAGTTTGCTTTTTGACCACAGGTAATCTTTTGTCTCTTTAAAATTACATAGAATAAAAAGTGACCTTCCCCCACCCTGTTCCTCCCCAAAAACCAATCATGCCAGAGGGCTGGCATTCCACCACAAACACTATTAATTCATACCGAATGACTGACACTTAGAACTGCTCTAAAGGTCTTCAGAATAAATTCTGCAATTCTCCATTCTCCAGTCAACCCTTAGAGAAATCATTCTCGTTTATCTGAAAGGAAGATAATCCCCTGCCTCAGGAATCTTCAACAAAATCAAGGTTCAAATTGTCCTGGGAAATGATAAACACGCTGCATTATTGGGTATTGAACTATTTTGTCTGCTAGTCAGAAATTCAATATCTTGACTCTCTACATGAAAGCTTGTCTTTTATAATGGTGAAAATGGCCTTTGCAGGGAGCGGATGGGGAGGAAGGAGGAGGAGATAATAGAATCTACATAATATACCTAGGCAATTCACCCTAGGCAGTAGATAAAATTCAAAAGTCGCTTTGCAAACAAATCTGTTAGTAGCTAGGAAAGATTTTCTACCAGCATCACTTATTAGTATCGAACCAGCAAAAAACATCCAAAGGGTAAAATGTATTCTTTGTAAATTGCTCGTGTTCAGTTTCCCCAGCCCCTTACATGACTTCATTTTTGTATAGCAAATAATGTTCAGGAGCAGCTTAAACTCTCATCACTCCTCCTTCTTGGCTAATCCTTCAAAGTGTGCATGCTGAAGGGCTGCTCCTTATAAACATTTTAAGGCTGTATCCTTCATCTCTGCTCAACAGAGAACACATTCACACCCAACGTTTGCTATGTCTTTATGCAGCAGAGAAAAATATTTCTGAGCTCAAATCCCACCAGCAAAGCCATTGGAATTAATATACACAAAAGAGGGCCTGTGCAAGAAATGCTGCTAGCACATTGTACTAGAGATATGAAGGCCCGGAAAAAAAAGGAAAAAAAGCGGGGTTTCTTCCTGAAGCGGGGGAAAAACCGGGTGGTGGTTGTTGTTGTTTTTTAGCTTCAAAATTTCCGGAAATTTTACATCTCTACATTGTACTCAATATCAAGTATTTTCACAGGCCAACCTATGGGATGCTAAAACACTCCGGGATGCGTAGTGAGGGTTTAACCAAACTCACAAACCTTTATTCTAAAGCCATTATGTACCGTATAAGGCATTCTTTAACTCACAAGTATGTAACACTTATTGGAAACAGTTAAATGAGCTCAAGGGGTTCTCCATTTAGGCACTATTACTAAATAAGCCAACGGCTGTTTTCTAGCTTTCAATCAACTCCAGAAGACGGCATAATGCAGTATTTCTGCTTCCCAGCTCTGCAACTTCCGCAGTCTAGAGATCTGCCAAGCTAAGCTCCTGGGTGACTTAAGAAATATAAAACTTCTAATATTTAAGCTGAGTTTTAGTAGTGGTAGAAATCTGGGTATTTAAGCTGCATGTTTTAATATTCATTCTCGGAGGCACTTTCAGTAATGTAGCCTTATCTGTTTGTTCAATATTCTTATTTTTACTAAGTCGGATTAAATCAGGGGCCTAGGAAAAAGCTAAATCTGAATTATACCAAGCCAGACCATTGCTCCATCCATCAAAGTATTGTAGCCTATTTGGCAGTTGCTACCCAGGGTGGCGCTGTGGGTTAAACCACAGAGCCTAGGGCTTGCTGATCAGAAGGTCGGTGGTTCGAATCCCCGTGACGGGGTGAGCTCCCGTTGTTTGGTCCCAGCTCCTGCCAACCTAGCAGTTCGAAAGCACGTCAAAGTGCAAGTAGATAAATAGGAACTGCTACAGCGGGAAGGTAAACGGCGTTTCCATGCACTGCTCTGGTTTGCCAGAAGCGGCTTAGTCATGCTGGCCACATGACCCAGAAGCTGTATGCCAGCTCCCTCGGCTAGTAAAGCAAAAAGGCCTTTCAAGAGCTGTCGTCAATGGAAAGTAGACCAATGGTTCCTGAACTACCAACCTGAAAAATTCTGAGGGTCTGGGCAGTGCACTGAATGATTTAGAACTAATAAAAGCTTAGTTGCCTCTTTTAAGTGCAATACAGTCATACCTCGGGTTACAGACGCTTCAGGTTATGTCTTTTCAGGTTGTGTTCCGCGTCGAACCCGGAAGTACCCGAACAGGTTACTTCTGGGTTTTGGCGCTCGCGCATGCGCATAAAAACACAAGATCGCACTTTGCGCATGAGCACCACATTGCGACCCACGCGTGCACAGACGCAGCACTGCGTGCTGCGAATGCTGCGGGTTGTGAACCTGCCTCCCGGACAGATCACGTTCGCAACCCGAGCATCCACTATATAACTTTAAATATTTGACATATGGTTCAGTATTAATCAGGTCTACCAATTTTTTTCTCTCTCGTTTGCATTTCTGTTTCATTTCCATGCTTCTTCTCACAGGGTAGTAGCAAAAGAGCTGGTGTGCTTCACCACCAAACTTATTCCAGTGGGTGTTCAAGTTTTGGAACACAAACCAACACAAGTTGCTGCCTAGGGAAAGCCAACATTTTCCTACCGATTTGATTATTATGACTAGGGGAAGGATCACTCAGACGAATAAAGACATTTTAAAGCTATAACTTCAATCACCAGCTATTCACAACAGCTAAATGGAAACCCACATTTAGAAGTGTGCATGCACACGAAAGCTCATACCAAAATAAAAACTTAGTTGGTCTTTAAGGTGCTACTGAAGGAATTTTTTTATTTTACTTCGACCCAGACCAACACGGCTACCTACCTGTAACCACATTTAGAGAGTGCTAACTTTGAAAACCAGGTGTTGGGAAGCGGAAGCTGGCTGACTTTTGGTGAATCCAGCAGGGTCATTCTTAAGTTCTGAACTAGGTGTACATCAGAGGTGGGAAGTCACTCCAGATTTTGTTGGACTCCATTCCCATCCACTCCAGACAGCATGGCCCGAGATGATGCATACCAACAACACCTGAAGGGCCACATATTCACCATAACTGGCATAGTAAAAAGGCAAGCAAGAAAATATAAATGTAGCACATGGAGACCTAATACAAAAAAGCAAAAACTACACTGGGCCAATTTTCAAGTACTAGAAAGGCTCATTTATCATGTTGCTTTGGTTGGGAGTACATTAGAAATCTTCAGTGGAAAGCTAATCCCTTGGGTACCATGTGGCTGAGCTACAAATGCAATGCCTGATTTTAGTTCGTGATCCACTATCAACTCAGGATCTCTTTTTTTGATTAAAACTGTGAAAGTGATTAAGTGTAGAAAGAGGAAATGCTAAAATGTTAACAGCTTCTATGGAAAGGCATGACATGAAGGGATACTCACAATACTCCAAGCATATTGCCCCTCAACACATCAGCAATTAAAAGACCTTGCCCCTCATTTTGGTCATTGTTTAGTCAACCTGAACACAGCATTTCCTTTAACAGTCCAACAGATACAAGAACACAGACGGTAATAGGTTTCCTATTAGCTGTGTGTCTTTGGAAAGATAACCTCAAGCCACTTCCACTACTCTGTATGAGTTCTTGCTGCTATGGCAACCAACTCTTTTAGCTGATTCTGTCAGTGTTTTCTCTTCTCCACAAAATCTTCCTTGATTTACTAGCCGTTAGAAACCACTCAAGGCGTCATAAAAGTAGATTCCCTCTTAAATCTCACTAGTAGAAGACTAAATTTTATTTTGTCCCAGTATTCCTTCAATAACAGTAAAGAGATATTCTTAAAAAGCTTTGGGCAATTGGTGGTCAGTCCAAAGGTCTGCATCTTTTTCCCCCCAAAGGCTTTTTTTTCTCCTTCTTACCAATTCAATGATTTTGACATACCTAGGGCTGCCATACATCTGGATTTTCTCTAACATTACTGAGATTTCAAAGGTGGAATTGAAGTCCAGGGGGAAATTCCGAAATGTGGTGCTTTGTTCTGGATGTATCAAAAAATCACCTTTTTGGCGTTTTTGTAAAAATAAAGTAAAAGATCAACAACTTTTAGGTTTTCCTGGTTTTTACTTTTTGAAATCTGGCAACCCTTGACATGCCTGATATAAATTTCAGTGGTTCAAAGAAACAGGAGGGGGACACCTATCAATTATTTCCCATCTCCTATCTGAAACAGACAAAATTGCTTATCATCCATTTATTTTATAGTCAGTAATGAAAGTCCTTTGCATGTACTTTGAGAAACTGCAAAGTCATTAGTCCTCACAATGCCATCCTTTAATAATATTGTTAAATTCCCATTTTAGTTTCCACAAGAGAAGCTAAAAGGCTGGAAAAAGACAGTTTGCTCTACCCAAATCAGATGTGCAAATCCATAAAGAGCCAATTCCCTTCCCCATTATGGTTTTTTTTACTTCCTTGCAACAATACCCAAGGCAGCCATTAATTACAATCAGCTGTTTTAATCTGTTTCATGAGTCTTTATGCAATAATTCCCAAGCCAATTTAAAATCGGTTTAAGAAGATTTAGACAAGAGATCAAAATGAAAGCTGCTTTTAACTCAAATGTAGGATTTCCATTTTACAGATGGTTTATTGGAACATGGAATAAGAGACCACACCACCAAACTTTGTACTCATCATAAAGATAAGCTCTGTATCTCCTCTCCTCAGACAGAATCTCAAGCCTCTATCTAAGTTTACATGTACCACATACTTCTATTCTGAGAGGTCCTGGAGTCTATGGGGAAATATATGGAACATCCAAATTAAGAGAGAAGTTTCCATTTCTTCCTGTAGATACCCATAAGTTCTACACACCAAAACCTTAATAAATCTATTCTGAGGTGTCTGTTTAGTTCATGTCCAATACACTGTGCATACCCATGTTATTTCCCCCTAAATATCTTTGAACTTCTGAGTACGTGAACCACACAAGACAAGCCTTAACACATTGGGTGAAAATCAAATGTCACATAATTACAAACGTTCCATCTGCACAAGTATATCAGTTTGCCAGACGGAATTAGAAATATCCCTCCTCCCCACATGCGCTGTTCTGTGGGCTCTCTTGACCTCCCCACCTACCCAGTCCCACCCCATGACTGCAATGGGAGTGGCAATATTTTACAAAAATTTAAGAACTGCCAAAATAAATTCATACTTATTAGCAACTCATTGAGCTTTCAAAGTAACAAGCAGATCCAGTACGTTCCTTACAGTGAGCAAGGGGATACCAAAAGGTGTAAAACAAACCCAAAAGACTACATTATAACTTAAGAAGTTAAAAACTAGTACAGTACAGTATGGATCTAACTAGTATACTAATAAAAAAAGTTTAGAAACCTATTAAGAGTGCATTACAATGCAACCATAGTCAAGCATTTAGGAAGAATGGTGCTGAGAACAATATGCGTCACTTTCTTGTTCAGATAAATGAGACAGAAATGTTTGCTGCATAACACACTTACTTTTGTAAACTTATAAAAGTGTAAACACGCAAAAAAGCTGTCTGGATGAAAAGGTGTACAGTATTGTGAACCTACCAGAGAGGGAGAGAGAGAGAAATGCATAGCACCTAAACTTCATACTTTAGAACAGTAGTAGGAGCTTGCAGTTTTTCCTAGAATTAAAGTACAGTAAAGGTAAAGGGACCCCTAACCATTTAGGTCCTGTCGCGGATGACTCTGGGGTTGCAGCGCTCATCACACTTTATTGGCCGAGGGAGCTGGCATACAGCTTCCAGGTCATGTGGCCAGCATGACTACGCCACTTCTGGAGAACCAGAGCAGCACACGGAAACGCCGTTTACCTTCCCGCCGGTGTGGCACCTATTTATCTACTTGCACTTTGACGTGCTTTCAAACTGCTAGGTTGGCAGGAGCTGGGACTGAGCAGCGGGAGCTCACCCCGTCATGGGGATTCAAACCGCTGACCTTCTGATCGACAAGCCCTAGGCTCTGTGATTTAACCCACAGCACCACCCGAGTCCTGTCATGCAAAATTTCTATCAAATTTAAGCTTAGCAGTCCTTTCTTTTTTTTAATCTGCCAAATTTGCTAAACAGTTATGACTCATTGAAGGTATCTGTGGCTGACTGACATGGCAGTGAAAATGATGGCTCACAGAGGCAGAGGTGGCACGTCCCGGCCAGCATCAGTGGTGGAGGCAGTGGGAACACCACCTTAGGAGGAGGCTTCACCCCACCTCATGAATGGGCCCTCGTTTAAAAAAATGGAGCTATTAGCATTAGTGCTTCAGCTTCCAGATGTAAAACAATGCCTTTGCTAGCCTGTGCTAGTAATGTACAATGTTTTCATCTACAAGCATATCCTAGTTTACTTGAATGTCATCCTGAAGCTGCCACCCTAACCAGAGACCCATACTGCAGCTCTGCTACAGTTCCTGCATTTCTTTGTAACTTATATCCCACATGCTAAGCAGCTGAAGTTCCGGAAAGTGCCAGTCAAAAGATCTTAACCAGTTAGACTGTGTCACAAGGCATCTTTTCCAGGGAGTGGTTAATTCCTTTGATGCAGTAAGCCGATACCAAACAGCAGTTGATTTAAATTTGCGGGTTATTTTTCATTATCCCTAGTGGCAGATGATTGTACCCTAGCTCATTAACTACAAAATTAAAAAGTGCATGTTAATTTAATTTTAGTTTGAGCTTCCTCCTGCAAGGGCAGTGGTATTTTCCAAAGAGGGCCAGATTTGATTAAGTGAAGGGCCATGAGGGCTGACCAAAGGACCAACCACCAAAATTGTTGACCTTTCTTTAGGATTGAAGTTGTTGACCTTTTTTATGATTTTTACCCCAAAGTCGTGAGCTTTTTTTAGGGTTGAAATTGTTCAGCGTTTTTTAGGATGGTGGAGGTTTTTTTTTAGGATTTTACCCCAGGAAATAAACTGCCACAGGGGCCGGGTTAAACCGACCGGCAAGCCGGATTAGGCCCCTAAAATGGACTTTGGACATGGCTGTGCAAGGGTGTTTCAAAACAAACAACTTTTCCTTATCCAGACAATAGTTGCATTCTGACATTACAGCAAATCGTGATTAATGATTTACCCTGAAGGCACAGAATGCTCCTGTTTCATTGCTCCTCACTGGCATAGCATCCCCAACCAGTGCCAGGGGCAGGGCGGGGGGTACACGAACACAACCCCCACACCATGGGGTTGGGGCATCCAAGTGGGCAGAGCGTGCCACCTGAGCATGCATCCCTCCCAGGAGGGAAGCAACTAGCATGCACCACCCCAGCGCTGTTGGAAAAAACACTGTGGGGTGTGCCACTGGGAGGGCGGCTGGGGCTCGGGAGGGAAACCTGAAGGCCGGCATATGCCAGCTGTGCCCTTCCTGGGTGTCCCTTCCAGGTACCCTCCCAGCGGCATGCCCCACGCTGCTTTTTCTAATGAGTAACTGGCTTGTCTAAAATTAATCAGGTGAACATGGCTATGATCTCACCTGTACTGAAGACCACTTCACAAGTTAAGGCTTTATATTAACATGTTTAAAAACAAATGCATGTATATTGCAAGTGCAAGCACTAGTGTGTCAAAGCAGACTATAACGCCCTACTATAGAGTGTTTGAAGCAGCCCTGAGATATTGTAAGCTTTAAAGTTGTATTAAATTGGGGGGGGGGGAGAACAAGAGACACACACAATAGCAAACACTAACAATGTTATTACGTTTTTCTAAAAAATTGAGCCAAATAAGCCAACTTAGCATCGCTTGTTCTTTTCTCATAAAAGCTCAGCAGACATTTAGTTTTTCCTATGGAGATTTACTTCCTAATTAGCCATAAGATATATAACTCTTCATGGGCTTTTATGTAGGCCAGCCATAATATTAAGCAGAGACAATCCAGCAGCATCTATTTACGGTTCATACCCTGATTAAGATGCAGAAGCACTCCTGGCACAGACACACACTGACAAGAATTTAATGCACATGCGGCTGAAAGAAAAACAAAAAAGTGACAGTCAAAGCTCTTAAAGGCATACTTTGAATTCTAAGCCAAATCTCTTTATCTGCATTACAAACCCTTCAAGTTCTTAAAAAGCTTTCAAACGCTATTTCATATTTGCAATAGCCTTTAATTCTTCCTTCCCCTTTCATCATCACTTTGGGAAAGCTAGAGGGGAAAACCAGTTAAAAGTGAAGTGCATGCCACTGGTTATCACATAGTTTTGGGTTTGTTTATTTGTTTACAATAAGCACAATCCATAGACAACCTTTAGGCATGCCCAAGGGCATGGGGAAGCCATCAGAATTTTTGCATTAAAAATACACAAAAACATCTCACGTGTTGCCTTACAAGCCACTTTGAAATTCATCCCTAAGTAGCAAACACTGTTTATCCCCCCAACATTTGGTTTGGGTGGCTATAGTTCAGATAATAATAAACATAGTCTCACTGTGCACACAGAGTTAGTACTGCAATTCTCAGTGGTGGTCAACAATTCAGAAACTTCCTCTAGGCAAGAAAAAACAGCCGTAAAGTAAAGAGGGTGTTTTCTTTTGCTCGTTGAACCCACCATCAGGGGAGGGCCTGGTGTTAAAAGGTGTGTTCAGGTCTGTGGCTTTTCAGCCTGATTTGGTACAAAGTTGTGCTTCCCACGTACGATGTGGGATGACTTCTGCTGCTTCAGGGAGATGCACAGGAGAATTTGAACCCTAAATGGTCCTGGATCTCGTAAGTGGTTTTTGATACGGTCAGCTTGCAGCTTACAGAGATGCTGTCCAAACTGGAGATTAGGAGCACTTCTCTCCAGAGGTTCTGCTCATACCTGGATGGAAGTTTGAAGGTGGGGCAGGATTTCTGCTCAGCACTGTGACATTAGCGTTCCACATGGTTTATTAAGACCCCTCATGCTATTAAATATCTATAGAAAACTGCCGAGTAAGGTCTCTGAAGGTTAAGAGTGAGATGTCATCAATACACAGTTCTATTTCTCCTTTTCACCAAACTCAGGTGAGGCAGCAGGAGTGCTAAATCAGCACCTGAATGCAGTAACAGACCAAACAAAGGCCAATTAACTGAAGCTCAATCCAGACAACACAGTGGTACTGTTAACGCAGACATCCCCAAACTGCGGCCCTCCAGATGTTTTGGCCTACAACTCCCATGATCCCTAGCTAACAGGACCAGTGGTCAGGGATGATGGGAATTGTAGTCCAAAACATCTGGAGGGCCGAAGTTTGGGGATGCCCGTGTTAACGCTTGGTTTATCTGCCCTGGTCAGTTGTGTTCAACCACATCTGAAGGGAGTCGCATTCTGCCATAAAGGACCACGTTTGTGGTCTAGGTATGCTCTTTGATCCATCTGTGTCAGTGGAGACATAACTGGCCTCTGTGACCCAGATAATATTTTACTAGTTTAGGAGAGTACACTATGTGGATAAGGATAATCTTCCCTTCAGTTATAGCTGTCCTGCTAACCTTCCATTTCAATTACTGCAATATAAATAACATGTAGGACTGCCTTTGGAAATGATGCAGAAACTTTAGGTAACCTACAATATGGCTGACGGATGACTATCTAGAACCAGGCGATATAAACATATTAGGCCAGTGTTTCATCGTCCATTTTCAGGCCCAATTCATAGTGCTAATTTTATATTTATGAAGTTTTGTGGGTTGCTACCAAAGTACCTGAATGTACTTCCCACTAGTGCAAGTGCATTTTTAATAGTGCCACCTAGTTATGGAATGCCCTCCCTGGAAAGGCTGACCGGGCACCTAATCTATTGGGGTTTTAGCTCCGGTCTAATCCCCTTTTATTTTCCTCTTCTTCTTTTAATTTCTTGTCTCTGATGCTGAGTTTTGCTTCACATCATCATATACAATTTGTCTAAGAGGTAGAGAGAAAAAACATTGCAGGAAAAAACCCAAGAGAACCCACAACAGCCCAATGCTAAACATGTTCAGTTGCCAAAGAATGCTGACATGATAAATTTATACTACTACTCATCATCATCATCATCATTTAAAAGGAGGTTTCAGAAAATAAAGGCAAGATGGTAGCTGCCTGCAACCTCTCTCAAAACTTGCCCCCAAAATGAGGAACCAGGCTTGCAAATAATGACCTGCCCATAAATTGTAGCTAGTAAAAGAGTCCACAAATATGGTTTCCTAGTATGACCCTATATTAAATTATGACAACCACCTAGGAAATTTATCACACTAATCATTTGTTCTATGTAGTGCAAAAATATAAAATTTATTGCAATCTAAGAGAATGGTGACCCTTGGCACAATGTTAAAGGGCTAATGCTATCATGATACATGGCTTTACTCAGAATAAATGAACCTAACTTAATCATGTGCATTAATTTCCATGGATCTAGGCTTAGTAAAACTTAGTTGAATGCCACCTTTCGAGTCCTTAGATACAAATGACTTAACAGTGACATCAAAATACCTGAAAACTATTGGCTATACAATGAAGAAACACACATCCAAATTGCTGACAACATTAAACTTATTTCTTCATAAGCTTAAAGCATTGAACTCCTTAGCCAAAAAGGCTCCCAGAGCAGTTTTCAAAAGCCACTTGTCTAGTATTCTGACAAGCTATAGCTTCCAGATCAACTAGGAACAACTTTTGTTGGGAAAATAATGCCAATACAGTGGAACCTCGGTTTACGAATGTGATACGTTCCACGGAGGCGTTCGTAAACGGAGGCATTCGCTCCCCGAAGGCACGCTTCTGGGCGTGCGCGAAGCGCCGATAGAGCGCTTCTGCACATGCACACGCTGTGCAGATCGCGTCTGCGCATGCGCATCCGACGCCGCAGAACCCGGATGTAAACACTTACGGGTCCGCGGTGTTCATAAACGGAGGCGTTCGTAAACAGGACTGTTTGTAAACTGAGGTACCACTGTATTGGGCTTACAAATCTGAGAAGCGCCTTTGATTTGGTGTCTACCATGGGACGCGGGTGGCGCTGTGGGTTAAACCACAGAGCCTAGGGCTTGCCAATCAGAAGGTCGGCGGTTGGTATCCCCGTGACGGGGTGAGCTCCCGTTGTTCGGTCCCTACTCCTGCCAACCTAGCAGTTCAAAAGCACATCAAAGTGCAAGTAGATCAATAGGTACCGCTCTGGTGGGAAGGTTAACGGCATTTCTGTGCGCTGCTCTGGTTTGCCAGAAGCGGCTTAGTCATGCTGGCCACATGATCTGGAAGCTGTACCCCAGCTCCCTTGGCCAATAAAGCGAGATGAGTGCCACAAGTCGTCTGCAACTAGACCTAATGGTCAGGGGTCCCTTTACCCTTTACCTATGGAGACTTTAACTGTTCATTAAGTAGCACCTGAGGAAGAATGAAACTGGAGCATCACAAAATACTAGGTTGTATTCAGTGTAGTGTTAAGTTGCTAATTTAATCAGTGCAATGATTCCTCAATATGCAACGGAATGTTCTCCCCGTCTCCACCCATCATGCACCCCTAAATCTGATCTGGAGACTGCACAGGGTGTGTATGGGGTTGGGTGGAACGTACCATTGCACTTGCAGTAGTCCTTGCACAAACAGAGAACTATTTAGTTGAATCCCACCCCGTGTTCCTTCCCAAAGAAACATTCCCTCACTAGGTAGTAAGTACCTAGTGTGGAGCAGCAAGTTGACAGTCAAGTCTCATTCACTGGCTATTTTAAACAAAGCTTGACTACCAAGTTAAGCCAAATTTGCTGCCCCCCCCCACGTGCGCGCAATGAGTGTCATAGTCCCAGATAAAGCAGACACATTTTTTTATGTCAACAGCAAGAGGAGGTTAGTGGTTCTTTCCTTTCAAGCCATTCATATCCCACAACTGACTAACATACCTATTTGTATTGATTTATTTGCAAGGCGATGAGGTACCACAAGATGCTTCAGGGGGAAAGGGGGTGGAGGAGAGAATATCTCTTTGCATCTGACAAAAGCCAAGTATGATGTGTTCGATTTATTCTCACTAAAGCTATTTTTCTTTTGTGGCAGATCAAGACAGCTTCTGCTTTTTTCATATTTCAAGAGGATAAAAAAGATTTATTTTAAGGTAAAGGTGGCTTAGAACTTTGAGCACACTTTGAAGTGTTTCCACACACTCTTCCCACTGTTCCCTTCCTAGCAATATAATGGCACAACAAGACCTTACTGTGAGGTTTGCATGGAAGCCTATTAACCATTTACAATATGGAACTCTCTCTCTCTCTCTCTCTCTCTCTCTCTCTCTCTCTCTGTGTGTGTGTGTGTGTGTGTGAGAGAGAGAGAGAGAGAGAGAGAGAGAGAGAGATTGTCTTGTATGACCACAAAGAGGAGGAGTGTGGTGTTCAATGCCAAGAAAAATGATAAAGAGGACCTGGCTTTGCCCTTAAGGAACAGGAAGCAGAGAAGGGAGCAGGATTAGGTCCTCCGCACTGCAAAACATATCACTCATCCACTTCCTCTGTGCTGTACAAGAGAAAGCATGATCCTCTCTTAAAAATAAAAATCGGTATCTTACAATCTGACTCATACTGTTACCATCTGGAAGAGACATTGAGGCCTAAAGAGCATTAAAAATATTTTAAAGGCTTTAAAGAGACTTGCTCCTAGACAGGCTCAAATTAAAAAAGTGGGGGGGGGAGGAATGACCTATCTAACTCATGAAAGATTGCCAGAAAATCTTTGAAAGCAGACGAAGTATAGGAATTGTGTATCCCTTAGGATATACTAACCGATTTTTAGAAGTTTCAGCATTTTCAGACACATAGGCCATAGAAAAATAATGGATATGGAATTACAGAGAGCACATATGGCCCTCGTCTCCCAGGTTGAATGGTCTAATCAGCCAAAGTGTCAAGACGAGCTGCTTTAAGAAACATAATTTATATGGAACCACGCAACAACAAAAAGAAGTGGTTGAAGGCTGAATCAAACACCATTGTGAGTCTATTTGTACTTTAAGAACAGTTGTTCCCCTTAAAATGCCCTGGGTCATATATTTCTGATGCACTTGCAAATAAATTGCTTTCCTTCTAGCAAGTGAACTTGTGGATTTTATATTAGTCATGTTCCTACATGCAACAAGTAGCAGCACATGCATCTGCTGTCATGTGACCATGGTTCCATAGGGAGTCTGGACAAGTTGAGTCCTGCCCTTTCCCAGCTCTTTGAAAAGGAATTGAATTGGTCAGGAATTTAATACAGGGGGTGGGGGATTATTTTTCAAACGTGGGGTAGCTAGTTTAACTCCCAAACTATTCCGTGATAAAAATCAGTAATCGTTACTTCTACCTCTTCTTCAAAGAGAGACCTGTCTTACACACTGGTACTGTACCATTCCACTTCCATGAATCATTTCTTCAGATCAATGAGAAAGTAAATAGCACCAAGTAAGTAGGCAATGCTCCTTGAAATCAGTTTGCTCATTGCAGAAATTATGGCCTTGTGGTATTTACTTTGTACATTGAGTACATTTCCTTTTACTCACAGCTTCAGTTAAAAAAAAAAACTTCTGAATTCCCCACATTTCCTTCATTCACACCTGAGTGTAAGGCAAATTTTGGTCTTCCCTGTTCTTTTGCTTTCCCACGCTGAGCTAAATCAAAGTTTGGTGTAGCATGTTATCCAAACCCAGGCTTGCAGTTAAGCTCTCTCATTGAGAACCATGAGCTATAGCCAAGGTTTGAACAACAAACTAAGCTGTACATTGGTGTAGCAGAAGTGCAGAAGAAGAAAAAAAAGGTGCTCTTGGAAGAAGACATCATATCACATATTAGGATTTTAAGGTATGTAGAGGGAGGTGAGAAAAAGAGAAAGGAGGGTAATGGAATTGTTTGGATTTATAGTCATACCTTAGAAGTCAAATAGAATCCATTCTGGAAGTCCGTTTGACTTCCAAAATGTTCGAAAACCAAAGTGTGGCTTCTGATTGGCTGATGGAAGCTCCTGAAGCCAATCGGAAGCCCTACCGGATGTTCGGCTTCCAAAAATAGTTCGCAAACTGGAACACTCACTTCCGCGTTTGCAACATTCGGGAGCCAAAATGTTTGAGAACTAAGCTGTTCGAAAACTAAGGTACGACTTATTTCTTTACACACCCACACTATCCACTTTGTATCTTTACTCGTAAATAGATTTAAAATATAGATTTACTCACACAAAGGGATGATCCATATTTAATGGCTAAATGTTGGTGGTTCCCATACTGTAGCTCAAACTCATACAGCTCCTCACCCCTGGGCCAATCAAATGCTCAGGTTATCATCTTCACTTCCTTGTTTGCAAAAGCCATTGTTTGCCAATTTGTATTAAATATCCAATCATGATTTGTGCAAACAAGGTAATGGAGCATCTAAAGGCAAGGGGAAAGGAGAAATGAATTAACCCAAGGCTCAGATGTGAACAGCCAAATTATGTTTGCCATTGCGTGTGAATCAGTCCAATATGAACAGAGCTTGTGTTTTAAGTCTTAGTATAAAAAATCTTGACAAGAGGTGCTGAAGTTTCCTGGACATAATGTGTGTTCAGACTTGGACAGATGCAATCCAAGAAAAAGCCAATAAACTATGAGAGGTAGATAAAGTCAGGTTAGAAACAGAGAAGCAAAGTTTTAACCACCAAAGTAACACATGGTAGTATGAAGGAGAACAATAAATATTCTGGCAGACTAGAAAGCATGTCTGTTGGGAAAACTATCCAGAAGATATCTGGGTATTTGGCAAATAAGATGTTCTATATTAACTCTTTGGTTTTAAACTGGTTTTATTTCGTTTAAAGCTTATTTAGATATCATTTTTCAGTATTACACAGTGACCAAGCAGCTTTCTGGAACAGGCAGCAATAGAGTTTATGCTGTGCAGCAGTTTCCTTGGTACATGGGTTTGGTTTTTGCACAAAAGACTATTTAAAAAGCTTGTGGGAGAACAGCTCTCTCTTACTGTAACCACAGCGTTAGCATGGCCAACAGCCAATATGCTACTCTACTTTCAGCTTTGAACCTTCTACAGTGGTACCTTGGGTTACAAATGCTTCAGGTTACAAACGCTTCAGGTTACAGACTCCGCTAACCCAGATATACCTCAAGGTTAAGAACTTTGCTTCAGGATGAGAACAGAAATCGTGCGGCGGCAGCGGGAGGCCCCATTAGCTAAAGTGGTACCTCGGGTTAAGAACAGTTTCAGGTTAAGAACGGACCTCCGGAACGAATTAAGTTCTTAACCCGAGGTACCACTGTAGTTTGATTTAAAACAACAACAGCAACAACAACAACAACAACCATTGACAGCAGCATCTAAATGGGGGTTGTTTTCTTCCCCAAAGCAATGCAGGACTCCCCTGCTTTGTGTGCAGTCAGATTGAAACAATTGAACTCAATCATTTGTCCTCATCGTCTGGCTGCTACAAAGCAGACCTGGAGGGCTAAGAACCATTTAAGCAGTAGGAGGCACTTGACCCCAAGCCATGATAAATCAGTCTGGCCATTTTACCAGGACATCAAGAGGATTCAGTCTTCCTTCACTTCCACATCGCTTTCCTATTTTTAACTCTGGGAACCTGTAATCTAGCCATATGTACCACCCATCCAGCCCTCTTCAGAGGACAAAGTATAAAAATGTGGCTGAACAGGCAGCAGAAAACCATGACAAACAGAATCAGGTATTTCAGCAAGCTATTTTCGTTACGTTAAGCGTTTTCCATCTTTAGTCAGTGACGCAGGGAGACTTTTTTTCAAACCCTTTGTTTTTCTGTGGAAAATTTTGCATTTCGTAAGCCCATAAGCAACAATGGGTGGGTGCCCACTGCAAGTGCAATATTGAAGGGCCATGAACACTGTCAATACCTTTATTTTAAGACACACATAATTGATATGAAAATAGTTGCATAGTATTTAGGATTCAAATACACAGCACATTGTATAGAGGGGCTTGAAGTGTGACAAAGCAAGGGGCCATAAGCACGTAGCTTGCAAACTGTTATCAAATGCCTACCCTACACCCACCCACCCAGTAAGGCCGGATAAAGGAAGGAGGGGAATACAAGCTAGGCTCACAGGGCCAGATAAGAAGGGAGAAGGGAGTATGGCAGTTTGGAATACATGTGCTTTTTGTAGTTAAGTTTTGTTTTCGAGGAAATCAGGTGTTGCCTGTTTGTGACTGTATAAAAGGATTGTGCATCCACCAGTCCCACCTATTACCCGGGTGGGACTTAGGTCCTACAATATTAGGCAAGTTTTGGCATTTTCAACATTTTTAGCTTTGTTTATTAGACACACCAAAAAAAAAATCGCTCAGGCATCACAAAGTTTCCCAAGGCAAACTTTTGTTGGGTCAAAAGGGTTCCCCACCCTAATGTAGAGCAACAAACATCTGAAGAGGGCTGATGTTTGGAACACATCACTATTTTAACAAGGCGAGAATTTAAGGCTGCTCTAGAACAATGGTCATTTTGCAGCTCTGGGCTGTAAACGACCTTTCTGACCTTTACTGAAGAAAAACAAGACTAGATTCCAAACAACTAGTAGCACAAAGAAGGAGCCTGTAAGGCTTCTAAATATCAGAATTAAAAATGCATCATATCCATTGGATCGTTCTAGTGTGCAATGCAGTAGCTACAGCATTCCGTTCCCGTTATTGTGATCTAATAATAGAACTGCAAAGCCAACATAATCAAGCAGTCTCCACAGTATTGTGTTTTCTCGCTATCCGCATTGCCATCTGAGGGCTATTTAAAGTGCGAGACCAGCAGGTTTGTCTTTCAGCATCTGTTTCTACACAGAAAGCTAGCCTAAATAATAGCTCTGAAATTGCCAGATTTCAGAAAGATTCTGCCAATTCTGAAATAGGCAAAACGTGCCATTGTGCATAGAGACAAACTGAATTTATTGTGGTATGATTTTTCATAGGCCATAACCTACTTAATGATGCACAGACATGGCTCAGCTGCATTGTTTTAGATCCAACATTTAAGATACTGTGATAAAAAAATAAAACAAAATTCAAAAGCATAAATACATCGCCATGAAAAATGAAATGTCAGCTTGGCTCATGTGTACAATGTATTCTGTAAATAGAAAAAATCAGAAGATACCACAAATTAGTCATGTTTAATACAAAAAAGTGCTATAAGTCAAATCTAGAAGTCTGTATGGCTATAATCATGATCCAGCATGGAAAATATGGTCTAATTTGGGGTGTGTTGGCTGCCACCGAAACCAGAACTTTTCAGTTAAAGAGATGCAATTCTAAATATCACCATCATGGGGAAATGGAAAATATACAGATCAGCTAAGCATTTAAAAATAGAGCAGATGTGGATACATCTAAAATTTCCTTTGAAAATTACATGCTATTATGGATTTACATTATCAGTTGAATTAGGAAGAATTCGGTTAGCCTGCCCACAGTCAAGTTAATGGGGAAAGGCCATAGCTCAGTGACAGAGGGGCATTAAAAAAAACTTTCAAAGCTTTCAGCTATCTTAAAGATTTACACCCCATCTTTCAATTATATTATCTCTTGCAAAAAAAAATACAACACGATACAATACAGTCTGGGTGTGATACTATCTATGATACAATATTAAAGGCATTATCCAAGTCTCTGGTATTCTTGCTGTCCTGACAGGGCCTGCAGTAAGTCTTATGAACAGGCTGTTGAAGAAAACCTGCTTGCAATAAAATTATATATAGTTTTTATTGAAAGGAAAAAGTCAATACCAGCTCTTCAATCACCTTTTACCTAAACCAAATTCACTTGGACCTCTGACCTCACAGGGGATAATTCTATCAGTAAATGAGATCTGACAATGATTCAGTATACACCAACAAGGGCACATTCACCTTTTTGCTAAAAACAACAGCAATTAAGGAGTTTACAAGCCACTTAGCTTTGGGTTTACTGGTCTACGCTGAAGGCTGTAAATTAATGTTGAAATTTGCATAATCCTTCTTAGCTGGCTCCCCTACCAGGTTTATAACTAGTGATGAGATACCCCCATTAAGTCATTTCTCTGTTTCTTCTTTCCATCATAAAATATTTTACATGTAAAAATGTGAAGTTATGATTCAAATCACAATTGCCAAGTGGAGTAGCATGTAATGTCCAATACAAAGCCAAAAAAAATCACTAAAGTATTCTATATAATAAATCAAATGCAAATGGTACTATGGCAATGATTTTATTTGGAAACTTATCTCCCAAGATAGGTTGTCACTGCTGCTTTTGAAATGCTAAAAAAAGAAGAAGAAAAGAAATCTAGACAGAAGCAGTTTATGTTAAGCCACTCAAACATGTCAGGAACTCTTTGAAAAGCAACCAGCGCAGTAAAACTGGTTGGACATGCTGCAGCTCTGCAACACCTATGAAACGCTCCTCACATCAGGGCTGGGCATACTCTGTATCAACAAAATTCCAATTCATGGAGGAAATCCATCTACATTCAATTAAGGCTGCAGCTCTGCACACTTACTAGGGAGTAAGTCCTACTGAACTTTGCAAGGAGGACTTCTGAGTAAACATAAACAAGACTGTGCAGTAAGAGTAAGTAATTCAGATTTGTGCATTGGCCCAGTCTGGGTTTCTGCAGAAGGCTCTGGCAAGGACTGGGTATCAATCAATGAGACATGGCTACTGGGAACAGTATTGACAAAGCAAAGAATCAGAATGTTGCATTTTTTATTTCTGAAGTTGAGGTGAATCCACTCAACAAAAAATGGCAGTACAAGCATGTTTCCATAATTTTGATCTTCAATGTACTACATCTAGAAATTCTGATTTACTAAAAGAGTAGACATCCAGGAAGGTGTCACTGGTAACATACACAAGCTTGAACAACTCATATCCTTTCTTAATAGAAAAGAAAACATTCTTCCTTAGCTGTAAGCACCACCCACAAAGCTCCTTGACAACAGGGCAGTTTCTCCCACCATTTTATGGGCATGAGTCTTTTTCACAGAAAATGCCAAGTGTGGGGATTATTTCAAGGTGGATGAAATTTTCAAGTACAGTACAAAAATTCTGAACACTGAATGAAAGTTCTCCAGAGCAGCTATAGCTATTCTGCCTTAAAAGAGAGAGAGAGAGAGAGAGAGAGAGAGAGAGAGAGAGAGAGAGAGAGAGAGAGAGATACCAATTGCCAGTGGCATTTGGGGTTTATAAAGGTTAAGCTGCCCTGGATACCTCCAGATTGCTTTTCTATCCAAGTGTATCTGGCAGAGATTTGGCAGGAAGAGTCTCACTGAGGTTCTGAAACATTAAATGCTTGTCACAATTTTTTAAAGTATTTCTGCTGAAATGCAGACCATACAGCAATAAAAGAGCCTAGCCGAATGTATCTAGGGCTGGCTCCAGATTTGAGAGGCTCCTAGTGTGAGCCCTCTTCCTTCAGCACCCCAACGCCCCCTAACCACAAGCATTGGGGGGGTGTAAGTTGGAGCAGGTGAATTTCTTAAAGCAACTCAAAAGAAAAATCTGAGTTAACCTATCCTGAGCTGCATGTACACAACAAAGAAACATCCCAAATAATTAAAGAAGGGTTCACACTGAGAGTCAGTGTGCTGTAGTGGTTAAGAGCGGTAGACTCCTAATCTGGGGAACAGGGTTCGTGTCTCCGCTCCTCCACATGCAGCTGCTGGGTGACCTTGGGCTAGTCACACTTCTTTGAAGTCTCTCAGCCCCACTCACCTCACAGAGTGTTTGCTGTGAGGGAGGAAGGGAAAGGAGAATGTTAGCCGCTTTGAGACTCCTTAGGGTAGTGATAAAGCGGGATATAAAATCCAAACTCTTCTTCCTCTTTCCAGCCAATAAACATAATACTGTGTGATCAAAAGTAAGAGTCCTATCAGTACTTCTACAGGACTGCAACATCACTGTCCTTTAGTGTGGTCAGTATGTCAGTATGTCAGAGGGCAATACATGTACTTCGTTTTACAATAGGTACAACATTCAGTTGAGGGTTAGGGAAAAAGGGGGGAAAGGGAGTGTTCAGTTGCTGAGTTGATGGACCCAAGACAGCAACGATCATTTTGTATTTTATTTAGAGCTCAAATTACAGGCATAAATCTAAAAATAATCCACGTATTTGGATTTTGTTAACCATCTAAATGCTAGTTCTGTCCTGAGGTTTAAAACCTCTGCCCTGTTTGAATACATCTTAGTAAGAGCTATGTAGTCGCAAACAAAACTATGATACATAGAAAATGAAGGTCTGTAAAGTAACTAAGCACCAAACCCAATAATTACTCCTTTTGGCTCTCACCTCCCATCCCAATCCATCACTTCTCAGAGTTATGTGTAAATTGCCTTTGGATCACTTCTCTTCTTTGAACAAGGAAAGAAAAGGAGAGGGCATGAGTGTTTCATCATAGATTAGTAGCGTAAGGTTGCAGTGGCTGCTTGCAAACAAACCCTCTTATAACCTGCATTTGTCAAGAATGGGCAAAAATCAAAGTCCCTCTGGCTGATCAGCTTTCTACCAATGCAAACTTGCACCAGTAAAATGAAGAGAGAGAAAAGGGAGCACAGAATAAATGTTTCCAGAAATATCCCTAGCAAGAAGGCAAGGAATCAAGACTTCCTATTGAACCCACTCTTCTGCTTGTTCTGACAGCAATAACCTTTATGTCCACATTAGCATCTAAAGCAAGCCTTCAAGTTTGGTTTAACAAGTGCACTCCAACAAATAAAGAGCACTTTAAATAAAAAGGACACAATATAAACTCTCAAGTAGTTTGCTCTTCTTGCCTATTCTGCTTACAGGAAGGAGTTTGAATTTGACAAAACTTCCTTCCCCAGTTCAAGTGAAAAGCTGCACAAACAAGTCCACACCTCTATAACAAGACCAAGGTAAACATCATTTCCAGGCAGTGTGACACCTGATCTCTTCACCCCATTATTTATTGTTTTGCGGGAAGTTTTTTGGACAAGACAGGGTATTACCTACATGCCAATGGCATCCTGCTGCATCTGTGCACCCTAGACCTCCCCCTGCTAGGTCCACTATACACCTCCACCTGCCTGTTCAATAGTCAGTCTTCAAGTCAGTTGACCAATTGACAACGTGTGGCTTGCCTCCCACCCCACAATACGCCCAAACTCTGCCCATTCATCTTGGTCCCTTCAGCTATAACTCCGTTTCATGTTCTGCTCATCTTCGCCTCCACTACTGAAACCTTCTTTTCTCTGGCCTTCCACTTTTATTATTCACTTCTGAGCCCAGCAAAAAAACTCCTTAGATGGAATTAAATGCTTTGCTATTATAAACGTTCCACCTGCACTAATGTGGATTGCCAGAGGGAACAATTCTCCCCCTCCTCCTGCTGCAAGTTGCTCTTGAGGTGTTCTCCCAGACCCTACCAAGCCAATTTTGGGGATGTGAGGGGACAATTGGAATTCCTTGTGCAGGGCTTCTGCAGACGGTGTGTGTTAGATGAATCCCATCCCAATCTTTCCATTCCATAACCATAAACCTGCCTTCTATGCCCACCCTGCAATTTCTGCTCCTCCATCTCCACAACCCTCACCCAACCCAAGGTCTCCTGCTCCATTAACCCCCACCCATTTCCCCTACACATAGAACCACCTCCATAGACAAATACTTGGAACAGCTTCTCCTCTCCCCATTGTATTCTTTTTACAAATCCACCATTTGAAACGCTGAAGTGTTTTATTAAAGCTGAAGGTTATTTGTTGGGTGTGTGGACACGATAAAAGAAAACTAAATTTCTCTTGCTTCAAATTCCCTTTAAATTGATAAAAGTCTAATCTATTCAATGCGGGGGGGGGGGAGCCTGTAAAGTGAACATGTCACAGATTTTATAGTCTCAGCAGATATATTTCCTTGACACACTGCGGCTAAAAAAATTTAAGTCACACATTTGATATCTAGGGCTTTCACCCACTCATCTTTTGCTGGTATTAAAATTCACTTAAGCTTTTATCTTTTCTAAACCTTTAAGGGGGGATTGTCTTCATAGCTTTGTTCTCACAGGTGCAAAAGGAACATTTATACAGGAAAGTATTTTTAAAAAATGCATACTACTCACACGGAGAATAAAAGTTTTATTATTAGTTAAACACATTTGTGGGCTCAGGCACCAGAGGTTTAAAAAAGAATATTTTTAATGTATTTGGCTCTGTCTAAAGTAAAGTTTAGCCTGTCATCAAGAGCTAAACAGAGGCTTCTGACTAAGGCTCCATTTCTCTAAACTTTGTTCCATATCACAGAACAATAAATTTGGCTACAATTTCAACATCACTGTTATATTAAACCTTAAAAAGAGGGGGTTGTACACCAGCAATGCAAACCATAGAACCCAGCGTTTCTCTCGGAAAGTCTCCCCTCAAAAGCCTTAAACAACTCTTTTACTCCCCTCTCCCCATTTCAAAGATATTGATATTTGGTAAAGGTAAAGGGACCCCTGACCATTAGGTCCAGTCGTGACCGACTCTGGGGTTACGGCACTCATCTCGCGTTATTGGCCAAGGGAGCCGGCATACAGCTTCCAGGTCATGTGGCCAGCATGACTAAGCCGCTTCTGGCGAACCAGAGCAGCGCACTTTACCTTCCCGCTTGGAGCGGTACCTATTTATCTACTTGCACTTTGACGTGCTTTCGAACTGCTAGGTTGGCAGGAGCTGGGGCCGAACAACGGGAGCTCACCCCATCGCGGGGATTTGAACCGCTGACCTTCTGATGAGCAAGCCCTAGGCTCTGTGGTTTAAAGCAACATTGGTAGCACATTAGAATAAGGTTACCAGATTTTTTTCAATGAATCAGGGGACACTTTTCAACTTCAATGGATTTTGTATGGGGACTGATTCGTAAATCCAGGGACCGTCCCCAGGAAATGGGGATGTCTGGTAACCTTACATTAGAATATTTTGCTGTTATTTCGCCTTTAAAATGCTATAGTGCCTCATCCCAAAACCTCTTTTTCAACTGGGGGAGGTGAATTTAAAGAGCAGTGTTGGGGTTCTATAGGGGCAACTTCCAGGAACAAAAACCCTGGAAGGAAGCTTATTTATGGGAATGCTTGATGGTAATCTAATTAAAAGTACTGTAAAAGTAAATTTTAAACAGGTTTTCTGTGAATTCTATTCAGAGAGTGATTCCCAAAATAAGAGAAAATCATTTATTTCAATGGGTCTACTCAAAGTATGGCTTAGATGACTGTCACCCACCCCCACCCCCAAATATCTAAATTGTTTAGCTACACATACAACCAGATATCTGTGTAGCACTACAGCTGTGTGAATTACTGGCAAAATCTGTGCTAAACTTGTTTTGCTATTGGTCCTGGTTTAAGAGAAATGAGAGCTCAGTCCAACCTGAGGTGTCAGATAACCAACTTGCTAGTACCAGCATGCCCTGGGGAGAAAACCTGCTAACAGGAAAACAAACATCTGAATTAACTTAAGTGTTTGATCACAAACCAAGTTTGAACAAGATATAATTTATTCAAGGGATTTTATGTAATTGATGCTCCCTCTCACAGCAGTTTACCTAACTTTCACATGTACTTTCTTATTTGAATTCAATCTGAACAGGCTTGTGCTTGGGTATTCAAATACCACACCAAAGATCCGGATTACTGGTATATCGAAGTGTGACAGATAGCACTTGGGGGGTGGCGTTTTACACAAATTAAAGATAACTAGAGGAGAAGAAACTTTTTGTTGTTGTTTGGTGCGATTTTATTACTTCTACAAATAAAGCAGAACACCACCACTCTGTTCCCATGATTCATCACAAGGTGTGTTTACAATAAGAACATAATGCCAAAACTCCTCTGTATATTTCTGCATTGATTTAATGATACAATTTTCCCCTTTTCTTATTCCCCGTGCTCCTTAAAATACTTGAAGTAAGGTGTTTGTTGTCGTTTTATGTTATTGTCTCAGAGTATTTTTAATCACTTTATATTTGAGGAGTCAATGAAAACCACAGAAAGAAAATTACTGAACACTCATGGACAACTCTATTCTGATGTGCAACCAAATGCAGAGGTTGCCCATCCACACTGCATTGTGTTCAGTGTCCATTACATAAAGAGTCCCCATCTACCTTTTGCCTAAGTAACCTAAATGTGTGCTATGGGGGGGGGGGGTCCTTCCTCAAGGCATAGCACAGAAGGGAGATTCCCTGTCATGTCTGAGGGAATAGTGATTTCTGTTTTGTTCGACTTGAAGGGAATATTATAAGCAGAGGAATACTGTATTAAAAACTGCATCCAACCGATACTCTGTGCTACACATGAAGACCAAGACCTTGGTTTTTTCCCCCAAGTACCATTCTGAAATGGTAACTGGGAATACTCATCCTGTAGCCCCTATGCTTACAAAATGGTGCTTGAGAAGGATAAAAGGTAAAGGACCCCCCAAAAAGAAATAAGTAGTCTCCTCTCTGCAAGTAATACAAGTAAGTGCATTCTTGGGAATTGCTCCTCAGCTGTGGAACTCCAACACCTGAGGCATTCATTCAGGCCTGAGCTTTGGTATCATTTCAAAATGACAAACTTTTACACTTGAATCATGATAGGGTAGTCTTAAGGAAAATTTTACTATATGGGTATCTATGTTACTGTACTAGGATTTTTTTTTAAGTAAAGGTCCAGTCGTGACCGACTCTGGGGTTGTGGCGCTCATCTCGCATTATTGGCCGAGGGAGCCGGCGTACAGCTTCCAGGTCATGTGGCCAGCATGACAAAGCCGCTTCTGGCAAACCAGAGCAGCACACGGAAATGCTGTTTACCTTCCCGCTGTAGCGGTACCTATTTATCTCCTTGCACTTTGACGTGCTTTCGAACTGCTAGGTTGGCAGGAGCTGGGACCGAGCAACGGGAGCTCACCCCGTCGCAGGGATTCGAACCACCGACCTTCTGATCGGCAAGCCCTAGGCTCTGTGGTTTAACCCACAGTGCCACCTTACTGTATGGGTATCTATGTTACTGTACTAGGATTTTTAAAAAGTACTTAATGATAAAGCTTAATTCTACAATTCTGCAATTCTACACATATTTACCTGGGAGTAAGTTCCATTAAACTCAATGGGGCTTACTTCCAAATACAGTGGTACCTCGGTTTACCAACTTAACCCTTTCGGGAAGTCCGTTCTTAAACCGAAACCATTCTTAAACCGAGGCGCGCTTTCCCTAATGAGGCCTCCTGCAACCAGTGCCCTTCCACCATTCGGATTCCGTTCTTAGACCGAGGTAAAGTTCGCAAACCGGGGCACCGGTTTTGCGGAGTTCGTAAACCGAATAGTTCGTAAAGAGGGCTGTTCTTAAACCGAGGTACCACTGTAGACTTGAATATGATTGTGCTGCACAAATCCTTCAACCACTCTGGTCTGATCAAAACCTGGGAAGAAAAAAATTGCTTACTTATCTTTTCTTCAAAGCTGAATGAGCAGAACAGAATACAATTTAAACAACATATTCTCAGCACAATAAGAGGAAACTGTTTTTTCAGAACTTCCTCTGACGTAAGAGGCTATCTTAGTGATTAATGAAGTTGCATAACTGACATAATGCAATACATAAAGTTTTACTGTGGGATGCAGAGCATAATTTTGGACAGAAAAGCATACAGGAATACATTTTAAAATGTTGTGTAATTAATATACATTGCTCCTTCGTGACTCCATACAGTGATCCTCCATACATCATTCAAATACTTGCGTAAGCAGTTCTAAGACTGTTCAGATTTTCTCCTCAAAGACATTTCACTTCCACAGGTCTGGGAGAGTGCTAGCTTGGGGACCTACAGGCAAGAATAACTTCGTAGTAATCCCTACACGCAGAATGAAAACAGAAGCCAAAACGGAGGCTGTCATACCCAACATGTGCCATGAGTCAGCGAGGAACTGTAGTGCATTGACAGAGCACCTGCTCGGCATGCAGAAGTTCCAAGGTTCATTCCCTGGCATCAATAAAGGATCAAGTAGCAGGCAATGTGAAAGACCTCGACCTGTGGGCCCTGGACAGCTGCTGCCAGTCCAAGCAGAAAATACAAGACAAGCAGCCTGCCCTAGTATAAAGATGCTTCCTGTTTTCCTATGACAGTGACCCAGTTATGGTGCTGAATTTAGTGGAACTGGAATATGCAGCACTCAAATAAAAAAGTCCATGGTTAAAATGTGCTGTTAAAGAATTGTATTTTTTTATTTTAAAAAAATGGTTCTTATATGAAGTCTAATAAATTATCTTCCTCACAACACTACACCTTTATTGTAGAAACTGAGAATGCACACTGAAGACAGGTTTTTTTAAAAAGATACAAGCAATTGCACTGATGCTTGTGTGTCTTTACATAAATCAAACTGCTTGTTTTTAGAAAGGAACCACTGGAGCAGCAGCAGCAGAAAAAGGAGGAGGCAGTTTCCTCATCTACCAGAAAGCCCTTTGTCTATTCAGAGATGGATTTATTTTTACCACTTGTCAAAGAGTCCAAGTCATTCTGAAAGCACCATTTAACCTTCTCACAAGAAACAACATGGGTCAAGTTGGTTAAATGCCAAACAGTTAAGAAGATCAGCTGACTTTTCCTACAGACAGATGCAGCATCCCTTAGTGGATTCTTTCTATTTTTTATAGTGAACACCTTCTGCATAATGAAAGATCACTTAGGAAACACTCACTTTAAAAATGGAGAGATCCTTCTTCCTCCCACTTCCATTTGACAGAAAGAAGCTACTAAGGGGATTGCATACATTTTAGCATAACAGAACCCTAAGTAAAACTGATCAGAGTGCAAATAGTTCAGATTTCATTTTAGCTAGACACTGTGGGCAAATCCTTTGTCCAATGTTTTCTAAAGAATGGAATTTAATTTCAATTCTGATCAATCACTAGTTCTGCCTACTACTATTGAGGACAGAACCCAAAACTCATTGTGACAGAGCCTATAATCTGGATGCAAACAGTTCCAAGATCCAATCCCCAGCATCCTGCAGTTCAAGATCTCTACTTGAAAAACCTATAGAGAAAAACAAGAGCCCAGGAAAGCTACTGCCAACCTGCTTAGATGTACAGATACTGTGAAAGGCTTCGTTCATCCTCCCTCAAGTGTCTGAAGAACATATAAGATGTGTGTATCCATCTTTACATGCAAAACCTTTGAGAATGTTTCCTCATAGTAATCCAGGACCACATCTCTGCAGTCACCCTCTCATGGATAATGTGAATAATAGTTACCAGCACTGAGACCTCTCCATATTATCTCAATCATGCAGGGTAATCAAGGACATCTGTATTTAGAGCACACCCCAAAGCTCACTGACGTAATCTTGGAGGAGAGGGACTAAGATGCAAAACAATGCTGTACTTTATGAAGAGCACAAAAGTATGTTAGTCACTTGCCCACGTGCACACCCAGCAGTGTTAATATACTCTGCTCACTTTAAACTGGGGAAGAAGCCAGACAATACCATATTTACTTGAGTCTAATGCGCCATCGAATCTAATGTGCATCTTAATTTTCGTAACGCAATTTGGCCAAAAAGGGTGAGCATTAGATTCGAGTAAATCTAAGGAACCATCTTTCATAGAACAAGAAAGGATCAAAAAAAACCTGAAGATCTAAAAATACATCTCGATTTATAAATAAATTGAAATGCTTCAAAAGGCAGCTTCCAGAAAGGCACCAACAAGAATGATTGGCTTAACTTCACATATACACCAAGAAGAGTTGAATTGATGGTGACTGACCAGGAACGAGATCTTGGGTTGTAGTAGGCAGTTCAATGAAGATGTCAATCTCGTGTGCAACCATGAAAAGGGCCAACTCCCTGCTAGGGATCATTAGGGAAATGGCTGAAAATAAAACTCCCCAATATACAAATCTATGCATGACCATACCTGGAATACAGTATATAATACTGGTTGCCTCACCTCATAAAGGGTATTTCAGAGCTGGAAAGAGTTCGGGGGGGGGGGAGGCAACCCAAACATTCAAAGGGCTGGAGCAATTACCCTATGAGAGAAGGTTACTGGTACATTTGGGACTTTTTAGTTTAGTGAAAAGGTGTGTAAGATTATGCATGGAGAAAGTGGATAGAGAAAAGCTTTGCCCTGTTTCTCATAACACTAGAATCTGGGGACAATGAAGCTGAATATTGGAGGATTTGGGACAGACAAAATAATTTTTTACTTTGCCCTATTCGTATAGGGAAGGCATTACCAAACTTGGCCCTCCAGCTGTTTTGGGGCTACAGTTCCCTCATCCCTGACCACTGGTCTGTTAGCTAGGGATGATGGGAGTTGTAGTCCCAAAACAGCTGGAGGGCCAAGTTGGCCATGCCTGATATAGGGCATAGTTAAACTATGGAGTTTTCTCCCACAAGGTGTAGGAATAGGCATCAGCTTGAATGGCTTTAAAGGGGGATTAGTTTTATCCGTCATGAATTTGTCTATCAGTGACTACTCGCCATGATGTATATTCCAGAATTAGATACTGTATGTGTCTGAATACCAGATACTGGGAATGAGAAGCGGGGAGAGTGCTGTTGAGCTCAGGACCTGTTTGCAGGCATCTGGTTGGCCACTGTGAGAACAAAATGCAAAACTAGATTGGCTTTTGGCCTGATCCAGCAGGCTTCTTGCTATGTATACCTAGCCACATACCAATTATTCAATCAGAACACTCTAGGGCCACAGCAGCCACGGAGGCATGTGCTGATTAGGTCCTCCTTAGCACATATTCACCCATGGAGTTATCCACTTGAGCAGAATAGGGTTGATTCAAATTGAGCAAGTCACAGGTTGCAGAATCCCTGAATGCTACCATACTGAAGCTGCCACAATACTGTCCCATCCTGAACAGACCACACCTGCACCATATAGCGGGCTTTTTAGTGAGCTGTAATCATCACCAGTTGGGCTCAAGCACCTTCTGACCTGGAGTTTGCATGCTTTCTCTGCTGACAGTTAATGGGGACATTAATGTCACCAAGGAATTAGCTAGGTTCCCTTGTGCCCTTGGCAAGCAGCTGTATCAGGGTTCCCCTGTCCTTTCACCCAGCCACCCAGAGCAGCAAGGGAACAGCCTGGGGAGTGCAGAGACAGGCGGGAGGACTCCTAGCCCCTGAATGTCACTGATCATTGCATGCCAATAATATCATCTTGTCCCTTCACCACAAACTGTCCAACATGAATGCCTCTCCAGCCCTAGAAAATCAGGCACTCCACTTTGGGAAATCTAACATACAGGAACACTTCCACTGCATGTGTTCTGTCATCATGAAGACAACATGTACTGCTAGCCCAGGCCAAAGACAAAAGTCCTAGCCTTTCTTCCACAACTAGAAGCATCCTACTAGTAGGCCCGAGTTTACACTGTGAGAAAGGTATGAAAACAAATACTCATGCCCTTTAGAAATTCAACCTCACTGGGAAAAGTGAGTGCACATTTTCATTCACAGCAGAGTTAAGTTTCCATCCAAACATCAATCCTATATCCTGTGGCCTTTGTAATGCTTTAGTTGCCCTTTCCTTTATACAGTCAAAGAGCCTTTCCCCTCCCACTCCAGATGTACAGTATGTGACTTTAAAAGAAACACAAAAATTCAAGTCTTTTGTTCATATTATAGCTTCTTCCTGCAGTCCTCTGGAGTCAGCCCTATTGAGACATTACATGGATAATAGCAGGCTGATTGCACAAAAGCAGACCAAAAAGGCGGGGAAAATTACAGGAAGCACACTGACTTTGAAGACTGATTGGGGAAACAGGCCCCCTTTTTGCCAATTTAAGAATAATTACAATTGAGAGGGGGAAAGTGAATATTTTGTTAAAAATGAACATGAAGGAGGGGCTAAAGTCTGCATTTCAAAACCATTTGTGGTTCATGAGGAATAGGGACTTGCTAAATGCACGAAGTGTTGGGGAGGAGGGAAGAGGAGAGAAAGGGCAGAAGAAATCTGCTGAAAAGCACAAGGAATCTAACTTCAAAGGATAAACACTCAAGCCAGGTAACTACTGAGAGGCTGCTGAACACATGCACTGGGGGGGGAATGAAAAAACAAGGAAAGATTTTACAACTGAATAAGGTGGCAACCCACTCCTAATCAGTTAAACCATGACCTTTAATAATGGCTTCATTGTAGGTCTCTGATAAGAAACAACAGCAGGACAACTAAAGCAAGACAGCTAGGGAGAAAGTTAATCACTAAATATGAACACAGGATTAAAACTGTCATGTGACTTATGCAACCTTCCTCCACCCCAGATCTTGTGACATAAGATGTAAAGAGCCTCTATCAGCCAGTATGTGCTTGGATCCTATTCACTCAGGTTTACAGTTTTTAGCCTAGCTACAAACACTGGTTTAAAACAGGAACGGAAAACTTGGTGTCATCCAGATGTAGTGGTACCTTGGAAGTTGAACGGAATCCATTCTGGAAGTCCGTCTGACTTCCAAAATGTTTGGAAACCAAGGTTCGGCTTCTCATTGGCTGCAGGAAGCTCCTGCAACCAAACCAGAAGCCACGTAAGCCGCGTTGGACATTTGGGTTCCAAAGAAGGTTTGCAAACCAGAACACTCACTTCCAGGTTTGCAGCATTCGGGAGCCAAAATGTTTGAGTCGCAAGGCGTTTGTCAACCAAGGTACGTCTGTATTTAGAGGACAACTCCCAACTTCACGGACAATTTGCAATGCTGGTTGAGGCTGACAGGAGATGGAGTCTTAACTTATATCAGGGTCTCTTCCAACTGTACAATTCTACTATTCTATGATCTGGCCCTCCCATCCCTGGTTTCACAGATAAGATTATCCTTAGGTAATCAGTCTATACAACTAACTTCTCTTCCAATTCAGTTGACACCAGTTCAACAAATAACACCTCTTTTTTCAAGGTCTGAAAGTCAAAGCCACCTTTAACTTCCTAGGAAGGTAGAGGAGGTCCCAGGCTTCCCATGATCAACTACTGTACCATACTTTACAACACTCTGAACTGGCACATACCCTTTGGAAGAACTAACATGCTCCTATCAAAATTTAGGGTGGGGGCTGTAAGAGAGGAAGATGTGATTAGGAGACCATCACTTTTTATTATTTATTTTATTACTTTATTTTCTAAAATGTGTACACCACTTGATTGTACAAATATATTCCTCAAAATAGTTTACAAAGAATAAAACAGTAAAACCAAGAAAAAAAACAACCATACTTTAAAAGCTGCAAAAGTTAAATTACTACAGCAGCTTAAAATTACCTTAACTTTTGAAGCATCGGGGAAGGCTTGCCTAAACAAGAACTATTTTAGCAGGCCCCAAAAGGAATATAGTGAACGCACTTGCTTGATATCAATAGATGTTGTTGTTTAGTCGTTTAGTCGTGTCCAACTCTTCGTGACCCCATGGACCAGAGCATGCCAGGCAATAGACAGGGAGTTCCAAAGTGGAGGTGCTACCACACTAAACAATAGAGTTCTTACAAATGCAGAATGGGTATTATGTGGCACTGGGAGTAGTGCCAATTCTACCAATTGAAGCGGTCAGGTGGGTACATGTGGGGTTAGGTGATCTTGGAGGTAAACTGGTCCCAAGTCATTAAGGGGTATATACACCAATAGTAACACATTGAACTTGGCCTGGTTTAACTGCTATAGCATCACAAATGGAGAGGTAAATTAAATGAGACCAACTCAGTCACCAAGAGTTGATCACCCAGTTTCTAGGAGATGAAAGCCAAAGTGTTTCCTCTTTTATCTTTTGATGACAAGCCCCCTTAAGGCATCAATGATCAGAGGAGAAAATCATAGCAGATGTGGTTTCCCAAAATGCTTTTAAAAGGCAGTACAACTTTACAGCATAGAAGCCAACCAAGGATTTGTAGTTGCTAGGGCCACACTGCTGAAAATCTGTCGTTTATTACAGAAAGCCTGCCACTTGCGAAGGGGTTACGTTTCAGGGATTACTTTTAAGGTTAACAGGGTACTTCAAAACTATTGGACTACAGAAATTAGAGCATCCTCAAAGCCTTCATAAAAATCTGTCTCCACCTGGACAAAGTCCCATTGCAAATTGGTCAGGTGGCAGTGTAATATAATTTTATCTTCTCTATCAAGATGGGCAGCAAACATTTGAAACAGCTTGTGCTGCAAAATATATTAAGTAATAAATAACCTTACAGCCCCATTTGCACAGGCAACCTGATTGACAGGCTTTGGTCAACTCCGCTGATGTCCAAGTTGACAAAAAGCAAAATAACTGCAGAGAATTCTTGAGATGAGGGTGAATAAATTAACTTGATGAACCTTTGGACTTTATCCACATGTAAGGGAAGAGAAAAGAATGGAGATGGGGATGTATAGCTGTATTTTTAGAAGACACACTGGATTTCAGGATGATTCTACTTTCATACCTTTTCCTCCAAATATTCTAATATAGCATAGGGAGTGCAATGGCACACTGCCCCCATCCCAAATACTGCTGCATCTGCACACTCCGCAATATTGCTCCATGAGCTACAGTGAGTCCTGGCTGACAAAGCATCAAGGCAAGTTAAACAACAAAGCAACAAGAGCACAAGTAACACCCTTTTTTTAATAAAGCAACTCAGACTAATTATTTAATTAAAGCAGCTCAGACTAATAAGGGCACCGTAAGGTCATTGTGTGCTAGGAGCCAAATCCTGTAATAATGTATAATGCATGAGCTAAGGGGGAGGAGGCCAGTAGAGAAAGGCTTCACTTGAACCAGGATGCAACCAGATAGTTGCTGCTTAAAATTTAAAAAGATGGCAGAACAACTTTTAAACTGATGGCGGGCAGCCGGGGGAGGAAGTTGATAGGAGCTTATGAGGGAACAAATCTCCCTTCTCCCCTACCTGAATGAAGATGGAAATAAATACGGAGGAGGTGGGGAACTAGGCACTAACCCAGGCTTCCTCAACCTCGGCCCTCCAGATGTTTTGAGACTACAATTCCCATCATCCCTGACCACTGGTCCTGCTAGCTAGGGAATCCTGGGAGGGCCGAGGTTGAGGAAGCCTGCACTAAAAGCACAGCGGCACAAGATTGCAATTGAGAGAGGCCAAATACAATCCAATGTAATCAAATGTGAGGTGATGCATATATGGGCAACGTGTGTGTCTTAATTTTACATATACCTCATAGGGTGATGACTGACCAGGAGCAAGACCTTTGAGCTCACAGCTGACAGCTCAGTGCTGAAAACTACAGGTGGGGAATAGTATTGGTGTACTCAGGTCCTGCTTTCGGACTTCCCACGGACATCTGGCTGGCAACTGTGAGAACAAGATGCTGGACTGGATAGGCTTGAAGGCTGATCCAGTAGGCTCTTCATATGTTCTCAAATGGGAACCTTGAGTGTGGAAGATCTGTGCATCTATATAAGTAGGTGCCTTCTTTTAGATCTTTGTCTCTACATACTGAGTTTCTGTCAACAGGAGAAAGCATTACCAGGGGAGGTGCCAGCAATGTGATCCCATTACCTTCCTCATACATGCGTTGACTGCATGTGTGCCAAAGTTATGAAAGAAGTTTAAATAAAAGAATGCTGCAGACACTTCTGTGCCCAGAGATGAAGTCTTCAGAACTTCAAAAGGATAGGGTAGCCAGCAATTGTACAATGCACTAAGCACATTGTTTTGAAACTCACCCTTAAAATCATTTAGAGCTTTCAAACTACAAACCTAGGAATGGAAAGCCTATTTGTCTCATGACTGCACTGGAACATACAACCTAAGACGAAAGGAGAAACATTTTCCAACAAGACAGTACAATTGTACAAAAATATAGCTGTTATAGCACATAGTTTGTATCATGGCAGATGACGTGGCAGCCTATGGATATGAAGTGGACAGACCCCTGCCATATAATCCCCTTACTGTAAACAAGAACTGATAAAAAGCCCACAGGATGAGGCACATTCTGAAGTGAAGGGTCACATGCATAGATGATGCTTGTGTTGAGATCCTACAGCCATTCTGAATTTGCATGCATTCCTGAAAAGCAAAATATTCTAATGTAAGGTTACCAGACATCCCCATTTCCTGGGGACGGTCCCCGGATTTACGAATCAGTCCCCATACAAAATACATTGAAGTTGAAAAGTGTCCGCTGATTCATTGAAAAATATCTGGTAACCTTATTCTAATGTGCTACCAATGTTGCTTTAAACCACAGAGCCTAGGGCTTGCTCATCAGAAGGTCAGTGGTTCGAATCCCCGCGATGGGGTGAGCTCCCGTTGCTCGGTCCCAGCTCCTGCCAACCTAGCAGTTTGAAAGCACGTCAAAGTGCAAGTAGATAAATAGGTACCGCTCCAACCGGAAAGGTAAATGGCATTTCCGTGCGCTGCTCTGGTTCGCCAGAAGCGGCTTTGTCATGCTGGTCACATGACCTGGAAGCTGTATGCCGGCTCCCTCGGCCAATAACACACGATGAGCGCTGCAACCCCAGAGTCGGTAATGGCCAGGGGTCCCTTTACCTTTACCTTTAATGCTTTCACCAAAAAGGGCATTGATTCGTATGCTACTGGACAAACTGTTCCGACATTCATGATTGTACTATCAATAAAGTTATATTTATCCAGAAGGTTAAGGATAAAATGGTTTCAGAAAAAAAGAGTATATCTTGTTCTACCATATCAACTCTAATTTTTAGGTAAGAATTGCTACCATTTAATCATAAGCTCAGACATCAGAAAATTGTTAGGTTCCTGTGATTATAATTTGCATGGAAATACATGCCCAAACAGAGATAGGAAAATACCACTTTGGAATAAATAAGGCAGTGGAATCCTCTAATATGAAAAGAATCTTAAAATTAATACCACTCACTAAATTTCTTCACAGTTTTCAATGCTCTTTTTCTAAAGACCAAATCCTTTCTTGGAAAAAAATTAAATCCACTTATTCAGTAAAAGACTTTCTTGCAATTTCAACAGTGAAATGCAAGTTGGTTCAAGTCAACACACTCTCTTTTCTCAAGTTCCATTTTTTAATAGTTATAAAATAAATTGTTCAGATCCCAGTTAAGTACTACAAATCAAGAATAGAAGTACCTTAGTGGCATCTGAAGAAAATCGGAACACATGTCACAAATGGGGCACTAGTGACAAGCTGATCCTGATTTGCACTCTTTTGTTTGTTGGGAACACTTAACTTTCCTGGTTCACACACCACAAGAAACTGTAAGGAGGAAGGCTAGATGCAAACTTTTTCAGCAGGGGGCCGGTCCACTGTCCCTCAGACCTTGTGGGGGGCCAGACTATATTTTGAAAAAAAAATATGAACGAATTCCTATGCCCCACAAATAACCCAGAGATTCATTTAAAATAAAAGGACACATTCTACTCATGTAAAAACACCAGGCAGGCCCCACAAATAACCCAGAGATGCATTTTAAATAAAAGGACACATTCTACTCATGTAAAAACATGCTGATTCCTGGACTGTCCGTGGGCCAGATTGAGAAGGCGATTGGGCCGCATCCGGCCCCTGGGCCTTAGTTTGGGGACCCTGTTCCAGACCAACCTTTGTTTGTTGGAGTGGGAATATGACATCTGACTCTGATCACTGAGGCCCTGCAACTCTCCCGTCTAGCTTGCACTGCATGTAGATATTATATCTTGGAGACTGTAGAGTTCAACATCTTACCTACCGTAACTTAGTTTCGAAGACTATTTCCTCAATATGTTATGGACATGGAAACTTAGCACCACAAATGCCATCATCCTACCTTCACACCAGGTAGGCAAATTTCCATTAAGTCTACATGCCCATCACTCTGTGTTCCAAATGGCTGCATTCCATTATGAGAACTCCATCACCCACTCAGAGAAGTATAGTCTATATAATCACACCTTTTGGGGGAGATGGATCCCTTCTAAGGGATTGTTTCTAATTTCCCCAGTATGATGCCCTCCTGCCACAGGCCATGTTCTCCACAAAGCTGAGTAACTATCATCCCATCCATAGTGTTCCTGAAGGAATGCATAGCAGCATACAAAGCAGCCATGTACCAGATCATATAATAGCCCTCATTGTAACCACTTTAGGGAAGTCTGCTCCCCCTCAGTTTCATATTTACATATATATTTGCTTTTGCCTTCTAGCACTGCCTAAGAAATGACAAGTTGTCAGCTCATTTTACCTAGTGGCAATTTCTAACCAAGCTCTCCCTCTCTTGTTGTTATCTAGACATACCACAGACTACATACTAGTGTTGTAACATCATGTTTCCAGACTTCACTCCCAAACAATTATAATTCTTGTAAACACAAGATCATTTTACATTCGCTTCTTTAAAAATCTTGTACTTTGCACCCACCCTGCATTACATTTCTGCATCTCATACAAAGAATTATTCAGTCCCATAAGACAAGTTTCAGATGGCAAATTTCAAGGCCACAAGCAATTATTAAAAGTGATGAAGCACACAATACACTAATTTTGAGAGGTGGCTTTACTAAGCTCAACCCTTTAGGAGTGTGGGATTTCCTTCTGAAAACAAATGAGATTTCTAACCACAAATTGTCTGTGCTACTAATGCACAAAGTTGCCAGTAACTTATCTCTTTATCTGTAAGAATCATAAGAAGTGAAACTTGAACAAAACTTCTACAGCAGTCTGAAAATAATATGCATGGGGGAAATCCTATTGCCTTCAGAGGTACTACTTGCAAAGTCAGTTGCTTTGCGGGAAAGCACACACTAAGGGTATCATGTTTCAAATAACTAACAAAAGCAACCATTAATTAGCTATAGCATAGTACTCGTGTTAAATTAATGTTTAATTACATGAGTTTTTTTTTGTGTGTGTGTGTGTGTGTATTTGTAATATATTTTGTTATATATATATAATATGTAATATAGGTAAAGGTAAAGGGACCCCTGACCATTAGGTCCAGTCGTGACCGACTCTGGGGTTGCGGCACTCATCTCGCATTATTGGCCGAGGGAGCCAGCGTACAGCTTCCAGGTCATGTTGCCAGCATGACAAAGCCGCTTCTGGTGAACCAGAGCAGCACACGGAAACGCCGTTTACCTTCCCGCTATAGCGGTACCTATTTATCTACTTGCACTTTGACGTGCTTTCGAACTGCTAGGTTGGCAGGAGCTGGGACCGAGCAACGGGAGCTCACCCCGTCGCAGGGATTCGAACCACCGACCTTCTGATCGGCAAGCTCTAGGCTCTGTGGTTTAACCCACAGCGCCACCTGCGTCCCATATGTTATGAATTATGGTGCTGGAGGAGACTCTTGAGAGTCCCATGGACTGCAAGAAGATCAAACCTATCCATTCTTAAGGAAATCAGCCCTGAGTGCTCCCTGGAAGGACAGATCGTGAAGCTGAGGCTCCAATACTTTGGCCACCTCATGAGAAGAGAAGAATCTTTGGAAAAGACCTTGATGTTGGGAAAGATGGAGGGCACTAGGAGAAGGGGACGACAGAGGACGAGATGGTTGGACAGTGTTCTCGAAGCTACGAACATGAGTTTGACCAAACTGCGGGAGGCAGTGGAAGACAGGAGTGCCTGGCGTGCTATGGTCCATGGGGTCACGAAGAGTCGGACACGACTAAATGACTAAACAACAACAACAACAACATATATATCTACACTGAAGTGAAATCCAGAAATGAAGCATGTTTCTTTTATGAAGCATGAAAGCAAACTGTTTTGTGTTGTTTCAAAGTTGAACATCTGGAATTATTTTTGTAAAATATAGAAAGTTTCAAGAGTAAGCTTAATGCTTAATTTCTATTCAATAAGTCCTCTTTTCACACATCTCTGCTTAAAGCTTTGGACGTCTGGTTGAATTTAATTATTAAACCATTTCCTTAAACTTCTTGATGTTTGTGCTCTTATTGGCTCTTCCAAGAAAAATGTTTGTGCACCATCTATGAGCACAGTGTTCCCCAGACCCCATTCTATATCCTACCATCATAAAGTATGTTTTATCAGGCAGCTGGTAGCAATGAATTACTGTATATCTACATCAGGGCTGGGGGGGTTTTGTTGATGGGGGTTTGTTGCCGTTGGTTTTATGTATCTTTATTTTAGATCTTGTGATTTATGCGAAAATTGTTCAGTTTGGTTGTGTGTGTTTTGTTGTTTGTGACTACTTTTGTAATGTTGCAATACAGTGGAACCTCGGTTTATGAACACCTCGGTTTATGAATTTTCGGTTTACGAACGCCGTGGACCCATCTGGAACGGATTAATTCACTTTCCATTACTTTCAATGGGAAAGTTCGCTTCAGTTTATGAACGCTTCAGTTTATGAACAGACTTCCGGAACCAATTACACCCATGCTTCGGGTTATGTATGCTTCAGGTTGAGTACTCCACGGACCCGTCTGGAACGGATTTCCATTACAGTGGTGCCTCGCTTAACGAATGCCCTGCTTAACGAAATTTCTGCTTAACGAAAGGATTTTTCGAGCGGAGGTTGCCTCGCTAGACGAATTCGTTTTATGAAAAATTCGTCTAGCGAATCGCGGTTTCCAATAGGAATGCATTGAAATTCAATTAATGCGTTCCCATGGGCAAAAAAAATTCAAAAAAACCTCAATGGGATTCGCTAGACGAATTTTTCGTTATAAGAAAAGACCCGTGGAACGAATTAAATTTGTCTAGCGAGGCACCACTGTACTTTCAATGGGAAAGTTTGCTTCAGTTTATGAACACTTCAGTTTAAGTACTCCACAGACCATCTGGAACAGATTAATCCACTTTCCATTACTTTCAATGGGAAAGTTCGCTTCAGTTTATGAACGCTTCAGTTTATGAACAGACTTCCGGAACCAATTGTGTTCATAAACCGAGGTACCACTGTAGTGTATTTTTTCATGTTGTAAGCCTCCTTGATCAGGGTCTGAAATGTGGAAGGCGTGCAGACAAATAAAATTATGTGTGTATGTATGTATTAATGCTCAACATCATCAGCCCAAACTACAGTTTGTTAAACCCTTCTAACTATTTTTGAAAAGTGAATATTTGTAACAATAATTGAATTTCTGCTGCACTAGGCCTCACTTATAAAAGTTTGAAGAAGCGTCAAGCAAACTGAATGGGTGACCAAGTTTATCCTGTACATCATTTTCCTCCCCATTGCATAGATTAGTTTGAGCTTTCATAGGAACTTCACTAAACTGCTTAAGTTTGCTGGAAGCTTTCTTCCAGCCCCCAGCCCCCCAAGAAGGTAAATTATCCCTGCAGTAAAAACATGCCAACATTCAAGAATTAATTTACTCCACCTTTAAGGAAATGAATTAAATTTAACAATTCATCAGAATGTGAGGTGGTGTAGCATCCTGGTTCTTTATCTTAATCCCAGTGTATCTAGATGCCATTAGGTAAAAAGGTAAAGGTAAAGGACCCCTGGACGGTTAGGTCCAGTCAAAGGCAGCTATGGGGTGTGGCTCTCATCTCACTTCAGACCGAGGGAGTCGGCGTTTGTCCACAGACAGCTTTCGGGGTCATGTAGCCAGCATGACTAAACCGCTTCTGGCACAACGGAACACCGCGACGGACGCCAGAGCACACAGAAATGCCGTTTACCTTCCCACCGCAGCGATACCTATTTATCTACTTGCACCGGTATGCTTTCAAACTGCTATGTTGGCAGAAGCTGGGACAGAGCAACAGGAGCTCACCCCTTCGTGCAGATTTGAACTGCCGACCTTCTGATCAGCAAGCCCAAGAAGCTCAGTGGTTTAGACCAGTGGTCCTCAACCTTGGGCCTCCAGATGTTTTTGGCCTACAACTCCCATGATCCCTAGCTAGCAGGACCAGTGGTCAGGGATGATGTGAATTGTAGTCTCAAAACATCTGGAGGCCCAAGGTTGAGGACCACTGGTTTAGACCACAGCGCCACCTTCCATTAACACAATTAAGCCACAAATAATTGTGGTACTTTTAACATGGGCATAGACAAGGGGGGCAGGGAGGGGCAGCTGTTCCCCCCCAAATCAATATAAATCAATATATATACATACCTTAGCTAACTGAGGTTCTGCCCCTCCCCCCAACAAAAATCCTGGCTACACCCATGACTCTTAAGACATTCCAAGAAGAAGAAGCTACAACCATTCATAGAAATCATATTATCACACATAAATTAGCTTGGTGGTATAACAAACATTCATTTACACATGGTGATTATTGAGTTAATTGTCCTGGTTATAATGCTAGCACTTCTGTCCCAATTGTGTGAGGGAACTGTAGCTTTTTGATCAATATAGCACCATGCCATGCTCAGTTTCATTCATACCAGTGGGCGTGGTTTGACACAACTGATATAGGCTATATCACCACCCTTTATAGGTATTTGTACTTCTGTTCCCCCAAGAGAATAGTGGAAAGAACCATGTGCCAGAATACCACCCAAAATTTCATAACGTGAACAGCAGAGGCATGATCCATAAAAACCATGAGAATATTAAAGTACAAAGAATATTAAAGTGCAAAACTTTTTTTCTGGGTTCACAGGGTTACAAATTGATATTTTTTTTCTGGGAGCAATTAAATCAGGAAAGAGTGATAAACTTCTACTAGTTTTCTAGAAGTGGATTTTATGTCAGGTGAAAGATCACATAAAAACAAAAATTATCAAGCAAGGAAACACTGAAGAAAAGGGATAAAGTGCTGAATAGATGGCTTGTGGTTGCATTCAGACAGAACAAGGAACTTGCATTATTGAGGGTTCTATATTGGAAGTGATGGTTCTCTCCCTTCTAGCTTTACAGAACTCTTTTATCTTAAGAGAAAGACAACATTCTCCTTCCTGCCTCCCATTTCAGCTATTCAGCATATTCCATCATCCAATACACCATGTATTTTTAATCACAGTCTTCCATGACACAGGAGAACCCAGAATTACAGTGATAGATGGGTTAACAAGCCATAGATGGGTTTATACTTCAACACTGCAACAGTGGCAAAAATATTCATGATCATCAGTGTAACAGAGAAAACTTGGAGTTTCTCATACAACATCTGTTGTAATGTACATAGCTCCACCTTTTATACTCTCCAAGTTTACAGCTAACCAGCAGATAGAAACCTCTGACTTTCAGTAATATCAATTGTGCAACTGATAGAGCATTTATGTTTAGGTTTTAGTAAGGTAGTTTCAAAAAAAGCTACTAGAACTTGAGGTTTCATTCGCAGAGTTTGATATCTTGATAGCTCACAAACGCATGGTATTAATGTGAAATATTCACACATCACTAAAAACAGTGGTTTTCCTCCACTAATTAACCATCACAATAAATTTCACATGTATACTTTATTTGTAACATGTTTTTGCGCAACGACAGAAGAACCCAAACAAACCACTTCTGATTTTTTTCAGTTCAATCATATGATAAAAAGCTCTGTGCCACCAGTCAGAGAAGCAAAAATCTAGGTGCCATAGAACCTTAAAATTTGGCCTGGTGACTGAGTTGCCAAAGAGGGCAGGAATCAGGTAATACTATGAAGAGCATTCATGAGCATAAGCAGAGTACTTTGCCCTCACGAGAAATAGCCACTCATTGGAAGATGTCCAAAGAAGCTTAAACTGTGACAGCTCTCAATTTCCTAAATGGAAGCCAGCAAGAACATAATCCCTCCTCTCACTTGTCCACGTAGTTCTATGACTCTTTCCCTTCAAGAAATGTCTGCCAGACTCCTGAGTTTTACACACACACACACACAAACACACACACACACACACACACGTAGGTGTTTTGGTGTGTGAACTTTGCCTAGGAAGCAGAACATATTCCACTTCCTGTTGAGTGTGTTCCATTTGTAAATAGAGTCCCCTGGTGCTATGGGAAAGGACACCTTGGTTTAAGAACGCTTTGGTTTAAGAAAGGACTTCTGGAACAGATTAAGTTCGTAAACCAAGGTACCACTGTAAATTGATGCATCAAAGTATAGAACTGCTGTACTGTATAAGAAAAGTGAAGAATTGCAGGTGGAGGAAACAAACTATCATAGGAAAGTAGCGATTCACTATTCTTCCTTGGGAACCAGCCCATTTGCCCAAACTCTAGCAAAAAGAAAAAGGAAAGGAGAAGTCTGTGTAGGTTTGAAACAGGCAGAGAACACAGTCGGACAGCTCTCTTCTCTTGTGTTGCATAGGATGGCATTTTAGAAGTGGCTACTCAGGTCCAGGTAATTCCTTGAAATTGCTACAGCCATGCTAAGAGGAGCTACCAGTCTGTTTTCCATAGAACAGCATCTCTCATCAGAAGAGATGTAACTATTCCATGCATAAAAAAATTCCTTCAGTAGCACCTTAAAGACCAACTAAGTTTTTATTTTGGTATGAGCTTTCGTGTGCATGCACACTTCTTCAGATACAGTGAAATAGGAGTCCCCAGGCACTTATGTAGAGAAGGGGTGGGGAGGGGGAGGGGAGGGGGGATCACTCAGAAGGGTGGTGGAAATGGGTGATTGACTGACTGATAGCTGTTGATGACCGAAAACGACTGCAAATGGTTTTGCATGAAAAAGCAAGGGTTGAGATGGCTTTAATGTGCATGATTTAGTCCCATGTTCAAAATCTGTCATTTTTAATAAGAATTTAAAATATTTTAGCAGCAGGGGACAGAACTTCACTTTAAACCAGGCTGAAACAGCAGTGCTTTTCTTTAAAAAAGATAAAGTAACAATACTTTTTAATAAGAGTTCCTATCTAAATGCCAAGCTCTATTTAACACTACAACTGCAAATAGACTGCTAAAATAAACAGTCTTTTCTTTTTTTCTGCATACCTGAAATCCTTTCCCTAAATACAGACCACCATGTAGAATGGAGGCTACAATACTTGTGCAGTAGGTTGAGTCACTAAGAACAGAACAAATGCCTTTTGCATTGTTTCAACAAGCTGGAAGAGGGAACCCTCCCTGCTGTATCCTGAAACAAAGGAAATCCAAGTCTCTACATATATTTGGAAAACTGCATTTTTAAGACCACCTACTCTTCCAGCCCAGACAGCAATCTATTGCTGGATGGATAAGATGCTTTTCTGAATCAATGCCTCCTGTTGGCTATTGGAATTCCTAAAACCTTGGTTGCTAGCTTGGCCAAGCAAAAGATTACATTTGGGGGGGGGGAGAGGAGTGGAAGACAAAAATGCTTTCACTGGCTACTGCCTCCAACCCAGGAATCCCAGAACACTTTTATTAAAAAGCCATATTTAGTCCAAGCAGCAGAACCTTTTTTTAAAAAAAAGTCTTGCTTTTTATATGTTAAAACATGGTAAAGACAGTGATCTCTCTCAGATCATATCATATCAAGAGGCCACAAATCCACAAAAGCTCTGCAATTACTGTACTTGAATGAGAGCAGAAAAGCCCTTGAGCACATGTAGTTCACAATTAGAAGCCAGTTAATTTTCCACAAACTCAAAATCACTCTCTCATGCCATCCTACGCAGACAAGCAGATCAAGGACTTCTCATTAAAATGACTACTTCAAAGTTCCCCTATCAAGAAGCATTGTGTCAGGCTAGACACGTGCAGGAATGAGGTCTCACTAGGAACACATGTATGAAGTAATGCTGAAAACTCTGCAGACACAAAAGGGTTAGGCAAGCGTCTCTTAACTGTGTCACTCAGGACATGTGAGGATGTGAAACCAAACCCACTTGCCTAATGTCACCAAGGTATTTTTTGCATGGAGCACGCCTATCAAGTTGTTGCCATTGCAAACATAGCACAGCCTTTAATGGACATCTTGCAAAAAGAGCACAGAATCACCAAAAACACTTTATCATTGAATATATGCAGTTTCAATTGAAGGGCACGGCAACCAGCTGCCAGAGGTGTGTGAAACAGCCACACACAGAAGGCGTTGATGAAGAGTGAAAGCCTTTTGGTGCATACAGCTGTAAAAGAGCTCCTCTAAGCTGAAATTCAACAAAGCTTCTTAGGCTAATACATACATTTCCCCAGGGGAAGGAGGCATTTACAATCAAAATTGATTTTTTAAAAATACAAATGTATGTTCTATATTCCTCTAGCCTACTCTCAAGCAAAAAAGTGCCATAAAATGAAAGCTATATTTAAAAAAAGATAGTGGGGTGGATACACCAAGAACCCACCCAAAGAAGCAACAATCCCTGTCAATCCCTTCTAACATTGCACTATAGAGAAGCACTGCAAATTCCTGGCAATCTGCAAATGCTTTCCCCTTCCACACCCAAAAATGTAGCATGAGTGCCTGCATATGCAACTGCAGACTGAAACACATACAGAAACAAACCATGTCCACATTAAAGAATATATATATGCTTACCTTTGACTTGAGTGTCATATTCAGCTATGATCTCCTTATCCTTTTTGAATTTCGCTGGCGACGTCATGTTTTCCTTCCCACCCACCCCCAGCAAAAAAAAAAAAAAGATTATCCTCAGAGCAGATCCTCCAGAATACGACAAAATAAATGCAATTTGTGTTCCTCCCAAAAACAATCACTTGGCCAGGCTCGTCTTCCCTCAACAGCAATCAGTCCATGGAGAGAGGGTGGGAGATGGAGTGTGTGTGAGCAGCAGAGACATGCAGATGTGAAGAGCTCAGCGGACAGAAAAGGCAGCAGTTTGGATTCCCTGCACCAAAACCCTTAGCAGCAGTGGTGGCGGTGGCAGCAGCAGCAGCATCAGACTACAGAGAATCTGCAGCCCCCAAAGGCTTTTCCTGATTGCTAACATTAATAGCACAGCCAGGGAGTGGAAGTCTTTCTGCGCAACAACATGTTGTGTGTGGGTTTGACTTTTTCTTTTTCTTTTTATAGAGCCAGAGATGATGCAAATTAAATCCCAAATGGTAGAAGAGATGAAAGCTCCAAAGTCACTTTCTTCAGTTCAACTGCCTGCAAATTCAAATACATAATTGACTCTCAACCAGTTACAGGCATATACAAAACAACAAATGTGACTGAAAGCTAGAAATGCAAAGTACAAATGCAAGCTACTCAAACTGCAGCAGAAAAAAAATGCATCCAATTGAAGAAAAGGGTACAATAGTTACATTTTAGGTAGAGAGCTGGGGGGGGGTTAATATCATCAGAACCTCCTAAATCCAAGAAAATGGGGAGACAAAGGAAAACAGGTCCTGCAAAAGCAGTTTTGTGTTCCTTCTTGGTTAGTTTAAACAACAACTGGAGACAGAGCAATATGATATGCTAAAAAGGGAAATCAGACCCAAATCCTCAAATTACTTGAACTACAGGAGCTCGAAAATGAACCCACAAGCCATTGTATAAACAAGACTAATCCCCTTTGGTGTAGCTAAAGCTGCAGATCTTGGTCCAGCCAACAGACTAGCTTTAGGTATTTTTTTATTATGCATCATTGTTAATTTTAGAGGATTGAACCCCCAAAAGCTGGCAAAGTAAAGTAAAGAGGGAGGAGGGATATATGTATCTGCTGTAGACATCAAAGCAGATTTGGAGCCTGGGGAAACAGAGCAGTATGTGCAAGAGAGATGCAAGCAGAGCAAAGTAAGGACAAAACTTCTTTTTCTGAATTACAAACTACTGTTGGCAGCAAATGTTAAGAAGAGGGGATTCCAGAAACCTGGATCCACATCCAAATAGAGAAACAATGTGGCCAACAGACAGGAAATGGTAATGGCTCACTGACTAAGGAATAACAGTGTAATCCTAACAGTGTAATCTCCTCTGATGTAAATCCTACCAAATTCAATGGGATTTACTCCCAAACAAGTGGAGTTAGGATTGAGAGCTACAGCATGAAAACACAATCGAAATCTGGCATATTTCTACCCAGTGCTAGCACATACTGTCAGCCTGCTGTGAAGTAACTATGCAAACATATTTAAAGCTACCTCCCTGAAATACAAAGAGAAATCACTAAAACCTTGTAGTCCATCCCAATAGCCCCTTGCAAGGTCAAAAACCGTATTAGGGAAATATCTTTACTAAGCCAACCAAAATATCACAAAACAGTTTGCAAGCTTTCGAATTATCCAGTATTCTTCATCAGGCTAAAATTAATGATGGTGATGCCCGTGAGTAAGAGTCTCAAGGGAGAATGTGGAAATAGACAGCAGACATTCAATGAGGCCTTTTAGGTGCCACAGATGTTATCAGATTCCAACAAGTCTGGCTGGGAAGAAGCATAACCATAGCCACCATCCCAAGTCTACCCTGATGTAGTGTTCTGAAGAACTCAAAACCTTGCACACTATTTTGTGATATTATGGTTGGCCTAATAAAAGTAATGTGCTAATATACTTTTTGAATTTTTCTCATGGTACAATACAGCTACCTTTACTTTTTGAAAGCTCAAGACTGTGCTTTCTCCTTTACAAGAAGATAGCTGTTCAATTCAAAAGTCAATTGCAGCAACATTTGAAGGATATATGCTGTTTTCCTCTTTCGATCCGGTACGTCATAGGCTTGCACAACTTGTGACCCACCAAGCTGAAAACATTCAATTAGTTGGTTCAAGTGCTTGAGAATCTGACATCTGCCACCCACCCAATAGTACCAAGCAAAACCAGGAGGTTTACTGAGCCCATAGCAAACCATTGCACATGGGTGGTGAGCTGTATTCAGCTTGGTGGATCACAGTAAGTGTACAGATCTGATCTACGGGAAGTTAGGAATCCAGCCCTGCCTTTCCTTCTTGGTGCTGCACTTTTCAGGGAGATGATGTAAAGAGGAAATGCATCAGACTAGAAAAGGGGTTTATGGCCTGGGAGGATAAGAAGGTAGGTATATTATTGTCTGGCAAGTAACACTAGCTTAATGGGGCAGAGGAATACCTCCACACCCAGGAATATTACGAGCAGGAATATTCCTGCTCACCCAGGAATATTACGAACTAAGACCTGTATTTGAGGAGGAGGAATAGACTGCTATGGGACTATCTTCTGGGAATAAGAGTACTGCGGATTTAGTTCGGAAAGGAACCTCGCTCAGCCGCAGAGCACACGCTTCGCATGCCAGATGTTCCAGGTTCAATCAGCTGCGTCTCCAGGTAGGGCCGGGCGGGAAAGGTTCCCCCTGAAAACTCGGGAGAGCCGCGGCCAGTCTGTGTTGACGCCGCTGAGCTTCGTAGCTTGAAGAGACTGATCTGGAATGAAACTGCTTCAAGGCTCGTTTGCGAGCGCATAGAACTGCCTTCTCCGGGGTGTGTGTGTGTGTGAGAGTGTGTGTGTGTGAGAGAGAGAGAGAGAGAGGGGGGGGATCCCTTTAAAAAGAGCTGGGCTTCGACGGGGCTGTGGCTATTTGTGGAGGAATGCTTCTCCCTCGGGGCGAGTACGGGATGCGGGGAGTCCGGCTTCCCCCCCCCCCTCCCCGCGCTTGCCGCAGTGGGGAATATTATGGGATGGATGGGACACCGACCCTCTCCCGGTGGACTGGAGCACGGGATGGCTCCAGCAGGGCGCCTGTGCTCGCTGCGGGCTACCAAGGGAACTAGGAAGACAAGACACACACGCGCGGGAAGAGTATTATAGGATGGAGACTGCTGCTGTACAGCCTTCTGGAAGGAGTGGGCTTCCTTGTGCTGGCGGGAGGCTAGCATTACACGAATTGCAGCCAAGTTGGAAAAGGAGGCGGATCCCGCCAAGGGGATATTATGGGATAGGCAAGGGGATCTACCGCAGGGAATCTGCCACGAGCTCACCCCAAACTCAGGATTCCTCCGTCCCGGACGCGACTGTTACCTGCAGTGCTGCTGCTCGGACGGCGAGTCCTTTCCCCCCATGAGGCGCGTTCCTCAGGCCACCCGCTGCTCCCACGGTCCGCTCCCCGCCGCAGCCCCGCTCCAGCGCATCCGCCCATTCCACAGAGGAGCACCAATCGGGAGGGGAGGTTCCGAAAGCTGGCGGGCGCTCCAGCCAATAGCCGCGCCCCGCCTACCTCCTCCCTCAGCCTCGGTCCCGCCACTTTTCCGTATTGGCACCGCCCACCCAGGACGGAGATGGGGCCACTCAGAATGCTCGGAGGGGACAGAAGCGGGTTACGACCACGAAGGGTGGGGCATGCAAATACAAGCCCCGTGTGGACCAATGGGAAGCAAGGGGGCGCGTCCTCATGCCCCGCACGTAGGTAGGAACGAGAGAGGGTCAGTTTATCCAATGGCAAGCGGGGAGACGCGGGTTGTTGTCTTTTTTACCAATCAGGTGCCGGTGGTGGGCCAGATTTCCCCCAATGGGAGGCAAAGCCACAGATTCAAACTGACAGGGGACTGGGAGGCGACGCGAGGTCTTAATTCTGAGCATTTCTCGCGCACGTAAAGAAAGGAGCCGTCCAGGTTGGGGTCGCTGGCAGGAGGCAGGGGGATCCGGAGTCAGTCCGTGAGTGGCCGAGAAGGAAGTAAAGAATCCTAAATTGGGGACAGTAGGATTAATTGGGAGGCGGGCATGTTTCTTGCCCTCGGTGGTTGGGGAGAAGGGAATGATAGGAAGGACCCCGGGGTCTAGGCAGTGAAATAAAGCAGAATTAGCACTACTGCAGGTGCCACATAACACCCGTTCCGCATTTGTAAGAACTATACCGTTTAGTGCTGGCAGCACCTACACTTTGGAACTCCCTGCCAATTGATATCAACCAGGCGCTTTCGCTGTATTCCTTTCGCGGCCAGCTAAAACAGTTCTTGTTTGCGCAAGCCTTCCCAGATGCTTAGAAATGCTATTGTGAATTTAAATCAGTTCTAACATTTTAACTTTTTGTATGTTTCAAAATATTAGAATTTTTTCTTGATTTTTCTGTCTTATCTTTTTATATATTGCTTTTTTTCTTTGCAATCAAGGGGCGTATAAATTTGAAGAAATAAATAGTAACTAAATAAGAGAAACAGACTTGGACTGGGGGAGGGAGAAAATTTCCCTCAATTCAATAGTTAATATTGATTAATGCTGATTAGATAGCCTCCAGTATAAGATTGGAAGGACCATCACCACACTTGGTAAGAGTTTTAATCTGTGACAAGGAACAAGAGGGTTGGTAGTCAAAGCTGATAAACTAAGAGTACCAGTAAGTCCTGTGGGGGAGAAGGACCTTGCTGGCCCCAGAAGACAAATTATTTTTCTACCCTACTGAAAGAAGCACAGGGGTGCCCTGGAATCTCCTCTGGATCAGACGGGCCTTGCCATGTCCGCCAGCAGCTGCAGTTTTGCAGACAGATGTGTGACTGTGCTGTGCTGCAGGTTTTGCCAGCAAGTGCTAAGTTCCCGGGGCATGAAAGCTGTTCTCCTGGCTGATACAGAGACAGATCTCTACTCCACAGACATCCCTCCCACCAGGTGAGTCAACACAAGGAGACTCAGAGAATCTTGAATTGGCTGTAATTTTCTGTCCCACAGTAAGTATTTTGCTTGGCATCTCTCACACATTTTTTTTAAAGAACCTCAAGAACCATAGTGACTTATCTGCATTAGGTCTAAGGTCCAGTTTCGGTGGTCTTTCACATTCTTAACTCAGTATAGTGTAATGGTTAAGGTGCTGCACTAGGATCTGGCACACAAAATTCAAAGGAGCCATGAAGACAAACCTTGGGCTAGTCACTGTCTCTTGACCAAACCTACCTCACAGGGTTGTTGTGAGGTTGAAAACGGCACAGGAAGACCCCTGTATGCCGCCTTGAGCTAGGAGGAAAAGTGGGCTATAAATATAATAAAAATAATACTAGTGAAGGGTCTTGGCAGAATACACTACACATTCAGGTTTCAACAATCGCCTATATTGGTCTGCCAGGTTGCAGATGCTGTGGCTGCTGTCCTAACTCACATGTGTGCATGGGCTATGAAAAGAGGTATGTCTTAACCTTTTCTGTCCTTCTGGGTATTTCATGCACTCATGTGGCATACAGCCCTTACAATATCTGCCATAATGTAGGAAAATATTTTCATTTTGTAAAAATGCAGAATCCAAGACTTGAGGTCAAAATAAAATATTCAGAACATGGGCTTTCTAAAGCAGGTCTGCACAACTTCTGTTATGTTCAGCTCAGGGAATCACAGCAGCCTGTGTAGTCTGTCTTCCTTAATCATCTTGCATTATGAAAGCGGGGCATGATTCTAATATTAGAATAGCACCACCAACGCCATAACAGTAGGAGAACTTAGTGGCACTACCGGTATGCTAGAACTGTCACTTTCACTTCTCTTAATAGTCAGTTTCTGGTCTACAGTATTTGTTGTGGTAACAGTCAAAAGCACAATGGGGGGTGTTGTATAAACCACAGGAAGACATAGTCTTTGCTTTCCTACATCCTCAGTGATTGTGAATCAAAATGCAACTTTCAAGCATGAGAAAAGGAAGGAGTGTTGGAAGAAGAAGGCAAGTTTCATTGGTGATGACATTGATATACTGTACATGTAGGAAATCATAATCATATTTAATCAAAACTTCTTAAGGGAACCCTAAACTAATGGAACTTTTGTCACAGAGAGCTAGTGTCATCAGCATGCCTTACTCTATCTTCAGCAATATGATTGCAGATTCAGTAATTCAAATGGATAAAAAGATGGCCTGCACGTTGGGGGTGGAAGGCTTAATGTTTCTGACAAATCATAGAATCATGTTGGAAGGGACCCAAGGGCCATCTAGTCCAACAATGTAATGCAGGAATCTTAGCTAGATCATACATGACAGGTGGCCATCCAACCTCTCATTAAAAACCTCCAAGGTGATTCTACCACCTTGTGGGAATCTGCTCCACTGTCAAAGAACTTTTACTGTCAGAAAGTTCTCCCTGATGTTTAGTCAGAATCTCCTTCCTTGTAACTTGAATCCATTAGTGTGGGCAACAAGGAACAAAGAGGGTTGTGGTCCTACCCTCCAGAACCAGAGAAAACAAGTGTTCTCCATCTGACAGCCCTTTAGAATCTAAATTGTACTATAATTATCAACCGAGTTCCCAGAGAGTAAACTGGTCAACCAGTACTGCTGGTAATTTATTTGAGAAGATATACAAGGCCAAAGGAAACTCCACTTGGCTTTCAGGTGGGTAGTACTGGAAATTTATTATTATTTCAAATATACTGTACATAGGAATCTGTGTTATATGGACTCAGAAGAGATGAACAGATGTAGAAGACATTGGTCAAGCTCAGTATTGTCTACACCAAGGTAGCCAATGTGGTGGCCTCCATATGCTTTTGGACTCCAACCCTGATTAGCCCCAGGCAGCATGGTCAGTGGCCACAATGAGAGGGCATCTGGAACACACAGTTGGCCAACCCTGGTCTATAAGAATGGGCAGTGGCTATCCAAGGTTTCAGGGAAGGGTCTTTCCTAGCCCTACCTGCATATGCTGGGGACTGAACCTGGGATCTTCTGCATAAAAAGCTTGTGCTCTAGTACTGAGCTATTATCTCTCCTGCCCCATACATTAAAGTTGGGTGTCAGTGCTCTGGGAAACTTACAGATTTCAAGAGAGCAAATATAAAATCAAAGAGTAAAATAATTTTGAACTGCAAAGTATAAAACAAGTTGTTAAAAATTACACAAAACAGCTTGAAATTAAAAGTCTTCCAAAAGCCAACATCAAGATCCATTCAATATAAGTAAATATATATTTTAAGCAAATGACAGAAATGTTTCATAGCTGAGACTTTCCCCACACTTAGATATTATACTGTATAAATGTTAAGTAACTGACAAACCTTAATTGAATTTATTCTGTGTGGTTACAAATGGTATGTCTATGATAATGTTGAACAATGAAACAACGCTGACTATTGCTATTACAGAAATGTGGTAATGGAATTCAGTAAACCTCTTACTTCAAACTGAGATATTAAAAGGAAAGCTATGTTTTAGTGCCTCGGGAAATTATTTATCATGATTGGTTTCTTTATAATGTAATAATTGATTAGCATGGCAGCCGGGGGGGGGGGTACTGTACTCTGTTCGGGCTGAGCGGTTAAACTTGAAGGGAGAGCTTAAGTGTTGCGAAGCATCTACATTTTGAAACTCTAAATAAAAAATGGCAACGCTATAACTGATTACTGGTAGTAGCTGCCTGCCACCTGAATCCTTTCTACCATGGCAACACCCAGGGATAGTTTTTAATTTTCTGTCTAATATAGATCAGCTCTGGGAAGAGGTCTGTTTGGTGTGAATCATACAGAAAAACTGTTTTAATCCTGTCAGGAATGCAGTAATGATCAGACTGCTTCATTTGTAAGCAAAGGAACACACATCCAAGAGCAAACACAGATTAATGGTTGTTGAAAACTATTCAGTTGCAGGTGCTGATGGAATGATTGGTTGTCGCTTCCTCTGTTGTACAGGATGCTGTCGGCACTCTTAATAAGTCTTCTACACCTGTTCATCTCATTCTGTTGCCATGATTCATGGCTAGCAATAGGTAAAGTGGCTCTGGGCTGCAACGCTGATGGAATGGTCATGCTTGGCTGTAGAGCCCATATCTCCCTCTGCTTCATCATGAGAACCAGAAACAAAATTGCTCTATTGAATAACAAATATCAACAGACCAATTCTTGGACAGAAGCTATGGTAACATATTGCACTGGCTGATACTCTTCCACCTGGCTGGTTACACCAGGAAGCTGGAGTTGGAGATGTTTTTAGAATCGAAGCAGACTAATCTATTGTTACTAAAGAGCAATAGTGATTCTCTTACCGGGTAGCTATTGTGGAATGATCACAATGGCTTGAACTACAGGGTTCAAGCTGTTTTTGCTCCGAAGGCAGTTTTGACCTCTTATCTGATTTGCTTCTTTTGCAAGCTTAGGCAGCAATCCTGAAACCTCTTAGTGTCATGTGGTGCAATCCCTTAAACTAGTGGAGCTTTCATAGGAAAATTTGCTTCATTACTAGGCCCACTTTGGGAGAAAATTGCTTTCTTACAATGTGATCTTATGCATGTTTAGTTGGAAGTAAGTGGACTGGGATTTGTTTTCTGGGAAATATGAAGAGGATTACAGCCTTATAGCCCAATCCAAACTTTCCCTTTAACCATTCACATGTAGACAGGTGAGAAGACTGCTAAGAGGCACAAGGATAGAGCACTTTGTCTGTCCCTCCAGCAACCCCCTGTATTTCTTCCTGTGAAGGACACTTGGGCTCTTCCATGTCCAGCACAGAAAGAAGGGGGCCACTGATTCCTGCCCCTCTCTGTCTCCTGCAGCTCCCTACACCACTACGCAGAGTGTGGAGTGGTGACCATTGGCCATGTTTCTTGAGGCTGATGAGAGTTGGAATTCATTAGCATCTTGTGAGCCAAAAGTTTCCCCTCCTTGTAACATAGGAGCCAATAACGAATGCCTCTTGTTTTAAGTAGAGTGAAACAGCATTTCATATAAGTCATGGGGATCACAACTTTATAGGGTTTGCTAAAGTGTTTTCTCCAACAGGCAACTCAGCTCGGTCATTTTTGAAGAGACAATGCAAGGAAAAGACTACCTATCAAAACACATTAAACTAAAAGCTGGATCAATGTACAGTTATGTCGTATATTGCCTTGCTTACAATGGCTGTTAGCAAAGAGAGGTTTACAATGGCTGTTGGCACATATAGATTTGTAAACTAACAATAAACAAAGAGAATAGCATTCTGCTGGAACTTTTATTGCCACAATACTTCACATTGTGAAACTGTGATCAAGTTCATTTTTAACTATTTCTCCCACAGTACTGTTGGCTTCATTGGAAATTGCTATTTCACAGAAATCTGCAAATGTAAACTGAAAGATGTGGCCTGTTTGAAATGGTAAGTAAGTAATGCTGCAGTTTAACTTAGCATAGTGTTTTGAACAGCTGTGTGGTCTCTACCTCTTCATTCATTTGTGTGCAAGAGCCTGAAGCAAACTTGATTATCAAATGCTCACTTGAATTTAACTATCCACCATCAAAGAAGTCCTTGGCTGACAATGTCCAGGATAAATTCCAGCAATAAAATGGTTGGCATAAAGAGCTCCCAGATTTACTGTACTTGGGAAAACTGGACTATTCTGATATCCTCAGGATTTCCAAAACTGTGGTAGTACAGGTACAAAGCAGAATAGGTTATTGACATGTGTTATCTTCACTTGTAGTGTTGCCCACCTTTTTCCTGGCTTTCATTCTGTGCTTTAATAGCAGTCTGACAGGCAGAAATGTGGCAGGTGAAGTTTTTCATCACGCAGAGATGGAAGGAGTTTTTCCTCCTTAATTTCTGCATGTCAGTATGCTGTTGATGGAACAGGGACAGGGTTAAAATAGGGAGGGGGCAGTACTAGCTGAAATACATAAACTCAAAGGAATTTGACTACAATACTGCACACATCAAGGTGGCTAGATTGCCAGTGGGGCAGAAGATAGCCTTTTCTGTGGCCACTTATTAGATATTCATGAAACAGCACAATAACTAGCAAATCAAGATTTTACCCTGTGGCTTGTGTCCCCCAACCCAAATCAGAGAAAATGTAGAGAAGTTCAGTATAGATTCATATCTATTCAGTTTTCTTCAATTTAATGGCTTTTATTCTAAAAATGTAACTATCAGCCACCATAAAATGGTCCTGGTTTTAGTCATCTCTGTATGAATTTGTCATGACATCAATAATCATTATATCCCATGCTTTCTAGAGCCACAGGGATCAGTAGGTCAGTATTTTCCCATTTTTGTGATATGAGGTGAGGTGAGGTTATGTTCTATAAAATAGGTTTTATATTTAAGAACAGGCAACATCTGTTGTTGATACATTCATAATATAGGTGCCCATTTGGGGGGTTAAAAAGAAAGTTGCAGGCTGAACATACTGTACAGGCTATTTCTGGACTGTTTTCCAAAGGCATCTTGCTCAGTATTTAGTCAAACATTCACAACTAGTTCTACTAGATAGGGTGGGATCCTGTTTTATTAACTTGCTATTTACCATGAGGACATTCATTTTACTGTTGATTTTAGAGCTTACTTTTCTGTCTACTCTTTCACCTAAGAACTTGTGTGTTTGCTTTTCTAGTGGGAATGTGGTAGGTTACCATGTGATCGCTCCATGCAAACCTTGTTTGCTGTCCTGCAACAATGGGCACTTCTGGATGTTTCACAGCCAGACTGTTTTTGGAATCAACAGGCTCGATTCTTCCGGTATGGAAAATTTCATTCCACGCACAAAGTTTATTGTTCTTATCCCCTTGGAGTGTCCTATTCCAAAGCTTTTACTACAGTGAATTGTGTGCCTCTTAGAAAATGTATACAAAGAGAGTTAGACATACTTCAGGCTTGTTGGACCTACTTTAATTTTTATTAAAGCGTCAACATACTCGGGGGTTTTACACACTTCCAACTTAAGGAACAGGGTGCCTCTGAGCACAAGCACTCGGCCCAGGAATTTGTTTTTAGCACCAGATCTGAGCTCACAGTTCATAAAATAGCAATCCAAGGTGGGAAAGCATGAATTAAAAAGAAGTGATAAATACTCAGGCAAAAGCCATCTTGAACTGCCATGTTTGAGAACAAGGCCTCAGGTATATAACAGAAGCATAGAATCATAGCGTCATAGTCTCATTTCTGAGCAACAACGTGCAGAGCTCAGTGGAGTGGGAGGCCAACCAATCAGCTGTGATAATGCATGGTTTGTACAACCCTCTGGCTTTTGTATGGCTGGAATGTTGGTTAATGTGCAAAGGGTAAGATTTGCAGTCATTTTACCACCCACTTTTGCTTCACTGGCCCACCCACCACTAGCATTAATTAGGCCCTCAGAAGGTTGTTGTAAGGGGACACGGCCCTCGGGCTACAGAAGGTTCCCTACCCCTAGTTTATAGGAACCTGGGTGCTGGACGGTTGACCAGCCCTGTTCTAGAATGTGGCATTTAAATACGGAGGTGGAATTAAAGGCTTAAATTGCATGTTCATGTTACTTTGTTTATTAGCCTTTATCTATTGCTGGGGTTGTAGCTTCATTTGGCAACGTGTTTTGCTTCATTAGCATGAGATCCTGGTCAGAGAGAATGCAATGGAAGTTTTTTTGCCTTTTCTTTTTAAGGTACAAACTTACTGCTTTGGGGCAACTTACCAGATTCAGAGGAAAGCGCAGATGAAGACTTGTCCAGCATCTCTGAAGACGAGTACATCCGATAAATGTCACCAGCTATGTGCTGCATGGTGTGCCTCTCACACGGACAAGAAACACGATGTGCAAATCCCAGCAAGACAGAGGGAAAGCACTTCAAAGGGTAATAATACCTGTTGACCTTACACTGTCTGATCTGCTAGGCATCCTGTTGTACAGGATGACCAGGATTTGAAGGTCAAAAGTCAGTCCTTGCTTTCCAGAGCACCATCAGTATGCCCCCCCTGGCTTCTGCAACTGCTTGCTATTGCCCATATCCTACAGGACAGCATTTATGTACGGAAGATCAAGGAATGAGCTCCACATCGCCATCGCTCCTGGTTGCACAAAAAAAGGTCTGGAAGCGACGCAGGGAAAGATCCAGTGGTGTTTGATGTGGCAAGTTATCTGCCGGCCTGCATGACTCCTTTTCCCTGTTTTGCTGGCTGAGTCAGGGGTTGTAAAAGGCCTCTCTTCAGGAACCACGGTTAATGCTGCTACACAGCGCTCCGGCAGTGAATACCAACTCTGTGCTGTTGGCTGCCTTCCAGAATCCCATGTTTGCATAACATATTGGGAAGCTCTTAAATCTAGGTATTTCTGCTTCCCTCGTGCAAGTGCAGCACAATGTTTGGTTCTGCTCAAAGGCCAGATTTCGAGGAAACCTACTGAATAGCTTTTTCTCTGCCAGCGCACAAATGGCCAACAAGTGTGAGGACATCGCCTGGGAACTGGCATGTTTCCCTGCTCCTAATGGAAGGAGAAGATGCAAAGAAATGCTAACAAAAGAACAAGAGACCCCAGCTTCTGGACCTGCAGATATCCCCTTTAATGCGTGCAATCAAGAAACAAAGAGGCTTAAAAGAACAGTGTCCAAGCGGCAGCATTTTTAACTGTGTTTGTCCGTTTCTCTAGTTGTTTACAAGAAGAAATGAGCAGTGAGAGTGACGCTGAAGGAGAATGTAGTAAATGCAGGGTCAGGTCAAAAAAAATTTAAATCCTTCTGGTTTCTCTACTGCTGGCATAAGAGTATTCCCTACGTATCTGGTGGCACAGTGCCTTTTGGAAAGAATGTAGCAACCAGGCATGGCTTGAATTGCATCTAGCCAGTAGTGTACTGAAGTCTAAAGTAGCAGAAGCAGCTAAGTAGCCGCAGGTAGAACATTTACTCTTTTTCAAAATGATGTAAGTGTTATCTGGAGCATGATTTTTTAAAGGGTACTAATATCCTCTTTGGAAGAAGGAAAAAATATTGAGAATTTTCAAGCTGTGTTGATACTTTCAGCCCTCTAGTTCAGCGTTTCTCAACCGCTGTTCTGCGACACACTAGTGTGCCGCGAGACGCTGGCTGGTGTGCCGCGACGTGCAGCGACGAGAAGGGCAATTTGCATTGTCACGTGCCTGGCGGCCGCCAATAAACAGCGCTAACCTGCCGGAAAGGAAGCCGGCCGGGTCACGACGCGGGGCGAGCGCAGCTCTCAACAGCCACCACCACGGGAGGGTGGTTTTAGACAAACTTAAAGAAGCTGGCTGGATGAGCTCAACCTGAAACTTGCTGAGCAAAGGATTGTGCTGGCAGAGAAATCAGCGGCTTGTGAAGCCTTATTACAGGAGATTGCAACCAACACAGCAATTGGCAAGTGTTTCTTACAGTCATAATTATATAGTCAATATAGGGCGGCACAGAGTTAATTTTTTAAACTTTTTTAATGGTGGTGTGCCTCGTGATTTTTTTCATGGAACAAGTGTGCCTTGGCCCAAAAAAGGTTGAGAAACACTGCTCTAGTTTATAGGGCATTTTAGGGCCTGGTGCAGTTCCAGAATCTTTGCTGTGGTGAGCCTACAACTCTAGTGCCCACATTGCTTTCATTCACTTGAACGGAGCCAGTCATAAATTCAGGGAGCAGCTTATTCCAAATGCTTCCTGAGTTTTGCTGGTGCTGTTGGTGTTTGCAAGATGGTGCTGAATGAATTTCCAGAATGTTGGTTATGTTTTTACGTTTTCTTGGTGCGTAGGTGCGATCATTATGTGAAACCCTCCAAAAGTTATAGACTGACTCAGTCATTCATAACAGTGGAGGTATCTGCCAGTAAGTGGGGCAGTTAGGTAATTTAGACTTTCAATTTAATGGGTGTTCTCTCTTCCCCCCCCCCTCTCATACACTCACTCACATGCGCACGCACATGCTTTGGATCAGCGGAGGAGAACCTCCAAGCCTCCAAATCTGGCCCTCATAGTTCTCTAGGTCACAATGCTCACTTTTACACTGATTATTTTTGCATGGCAGGTATGCGTCCTTGAACTCAGATGCCTCCTGCTTTTCTAGGTAGATGATAGAGAAGTGTGTGTGTGTGTTTATCTAGCCCACTGCACAAAAGTAACTTTTACATTTGTTGTTCCACCCATTTTTTAGCCTCAGCCACCACTAGCAGGTGGCCTCAAAGGGAATGAGGCCTTCAGGCTGAAAAGCGTTCCCTATTCTTGCTTTCTATGGTGTAAATTATTTGATTACTTCAAAATGTGGTACACCAGCCTTGCTGTACTTTCTATGAGCCCTTCTGCTCATTCTACTGAGGGCCTCATCTTCTGCGCCAAAATGCCTCCCTAACTGCAGAGAGTTCAAATATCTATCAGCTATATGAACTGTATATAATAAAAGTCAGTGTGCTGTGTGTATTATGCATTTCCACAATAACATACCGGTAGTTCAGTATCTGGAGATTCTCACCTTTTATTTATTTTTAAAACTGCTTTCTAGCTGTTAAGGCTTCCAATATAAGCCTGGTGAAATCTCTGATGCCAAAGCAGGGGGCTTAAGTTGTTGCTTTCCTCCCAGCCAGCAGAAGCAAAGCAAATGGTGAGCATCATTTACCCAGGTTCTGGAACTCAACTTCTCTTGGAACTGACTTCAGTTTAATACCAACTTATTTAAAGCACAAAATATTTGCAGCTTTAATAAGAGCACCCTTTGTATACACAAAATCCGCTAAGGTAACACCTGCCCTAAAAAAAAAAACCCACAAAATTCACTCTGGGAATGTGTTTTAAAGTGAGAAATTGACTTAAAATGTCAGAAAGATCAAGACCTTCAGTTGTAAAATAAGGAAGGCAAAAAGTGGGGGAATAGCATTCTCAACAAATCAGTTGTGCAGTAAGATCCTGACCATGTGTACTCAAAAGTAAGACCTACTAAGTTCAAAGGACATTGCTCCCTACTACCTAGTAAATGAGTTTAGGATTGGGTGGCACCCGAGTGGGGTATGGGTAACTGCAGAACATTATGGAAGGGAAGCTCAATGCACCACTGCCAGATTTAAGTGGCAGCTAAGTATTTTGAAGAACATCTAGTTAGCCATTAGAACAATTGCATTTTGTTCATTCGTTACACACACACACAGTGAAAAAGCAGCACCATGTGTTACTTAGTTGAGCACAAATATTAAAAATCCTGAGATTCTTGTAGCTACCCAAGGACATAAAGATTATAAACACCTGTTACTTTGTTCAATGTTTGCACTCAGCATCTCCTGAAAAGAAGTTTCAAATAAACAAGCAGCACCATGCAAGGATTGTCACTTCTGATGCAGAACGTGAGACTTTGGCAGCGGAGTATTATTTTTATTCTATGAATTGGGAAGTAGTGGTGTGGATCCATGGAACCAGAAGAGTCGATGACTGTTGCACTCCAAATCTTGTCAGGCCAGTATGACCAGTGATCAGGAGTTGGTGGGAGCTAGAGTCCAGCAACACCTGGAGAGCTACGAGTCCCCCCCCACCTCTTGCTCTAAAGCAACTTTCAGAACATATGCTGGACCTTTAAAAGTAATCATGAGTGTCTTCACATGGAAGCATTGTGTACATTGTGTAGGGTTCAGCCATCCATTTCAGAAGTATTGGGGAGGGCCTAGGTTCAATCAATAGCATCTGTTGTCAAATGATCTGGAGTAGCAGGGCTGTGACAGACAGCAGGCAGTGCTGGGCTAAATGGACTTACAATCTGATTCAATATGAGAGCTTAATGGGCGTTTGTGGAAGATAAAAAACAATTTTGGGAAACCGTCTGGGTTGTGTAAACAAACTGTTGCAGGCAGAGGGTCATAACAAGCCTTCCAAACCCCACAGATAATCAGTTGGATGCTGCATTGGAAGAAAAATCCAATGAGAAAATTAGGGTGTGATCCTTTGTCCTTGTCTATGCATTAACGCTATTGAATTCATGAATACCCTCTGAGTAGAGGGACCCAGGTGGCGCTGTGGTTAAACCACTAAGCCTAGGGCTTGCTGATCAGAAGGTCGGCGGTTCGAATCCCTGTGATGGGGTGAGCTCCCGTTGCTTGGTCCCAGCTCCTGCCAACCTAGCAGTTCGAAAGCACGTCAAAATGCAAGTAGATAAATAGGAACTGCTACAGCGGGAAGGTAAACGGCATTTCCATGTGCTGCTCTGATTTGCCAGAAGCGGCTTTGTCATGCTGGCCACATGACCTGGAAGCTATACGCCGGCTCCCTCGGCCAATAATGCGAGATGAGCGCGCAACCCCAGAGTCGGTCACGACTGGACCTAATGGTCAGGGGTCCCTTTACCTTTACCTCTGAGTAAACCTGTATCGGATTGCACTGATAGAGGTACTCTAAACAAAAAGAAAGTGTGCATTATTCAACAGAATGCATGACTCCAAAGTGCTTAGTTCAGCTGAATTATGTCTCTACACTTAGCTCTTGCCGGTTTGTCAGCTGTCAAGCCACCCCAGTTAAAACAATGATTTGATCGAAGATACACAAGCCTAATATTCACTAAAGTTTTGGTAGTAATATTAAAATACAATGTGGGCATAAGCAATAAACTGATTTATTTGTTGTCCGTCATACTGAAAGGTAGGAGTTCATAAATTTTCAGCATAGTGTTGATTAAATGACTTTTTATTGTACAGGCCCTAATGCTGCTGTGAATGCAACTGGTTGTGTATGTTATATTTATAAAATGGCAATATTTGAGCACAGGGAGGTCAAAGTAATGCTGTTTGTTGAACTCCAAAAACCCGAATACATAAACTGCTATTGAAAGTGTGTGTGTGTGTGTCACTAAAACAAGGTACGCAGGCATATATCCATACTTTTCTTGTTGCAGTGGAGGAGAAGAATCAAATAACTGTCCTCAGAATTTCATAAGGGGGGAATAGCCTAATTCTGCACCTGCTTAAACTAGAGCTATGTCTCTCTCTTTCTGTGTGTCTTACGCACATACATACAAACAAGTGACCTATTTGGGTTTTGAATTTGAGACAATGTCAAATGCAGAGGCTTGCCGTACCCAAATTGGATGGCACAAGAAGAGCCATATAAAAAAATCTGAATTCCAATAAAGCAAGTGCACTTGCTTTCCCTCAGGTCTGTTTTAAGATGCCGCACACTTGTGTGCAACAATATCAGTGTTATTGGTAATGCATTCTCTTTTCTTTTCTATGCATTATTCAACACCAATCGTAGCTGGCTGCACAGGTTGAACAGAAGGAAGGAAGAGGGGAAAAGTCACAGCAAGACAACGATAAATCATTTCAGCTTCATTCTAAAAGGAACCGTGTTAAGAAGGGGGAGGGATCATTTCAGTCTTCCCCATTTTTTCAGTATAATTTAATGTATAACCTCTAAAAAGTATACGCTGAGCACACGTAGGGATTCGGTTTCCACTGAAACGCAGCCATTGCTGTGATACGAGAAGCCAGCTCACAAGTGCCACATTGCAAGGACACCGGAACAAAAGGCTGCCTGTAATAATTAATGATTTCCTTTCTGCCTATGAAGGCAAGCTGCGTGTGATGGAATTAAAACCTACAGCAACTAGAACTAGACTCTCACTCTTTAGCCCACTAAAATGGCGCTTGGCCATCTGGGTGCATGTTATCCAAGAGGATGGCTTTGAACGGTAGAGCCTTCCATAATTGCAGGATCCATGATTCGGTGCTGTTATGCAGGCAGCAGTACGTCCATATCTTGCTGTAGGCAAATGGCTCACTCACATGTGTGGTTTCTGTTTGAAAGAAGAAACGGGTGTGGGGGAAGGGTGGAAAGTGTTCTAGCAGGCATGTTTTGTCTGCTCTTCCCATGAACTCTGTAACCAGCTTGCCAAAAGCAGCAGCCACATCTCAATGGTATCTTGTGTGCAAACATTCCTAAGTCTTTCATCAGTGCTCCTTGTCAAAACGTATGCTTTAAACTAAAAGTGGTTGCACTCCTCATTGATTTTTTTTTTTTACTCAAACGGAGCTAATTTTGGACAGCAGTAAAAGAAAACAAGATGCCCAGGTCTGGACTCTTCAAAAGAAATCTCACGCTTCATGTGGTTTTGGCAGCTGTTTGCCCATCATCTGTGGTTCTTCAAAATACTGACAATTTGATGTCTCTGGGTAACATCATACTCCAGGAAAATTAGCTCAAAATGTCTCCTACTGGCTTCCATCTGTATGTCGGTGTACACAGGAACTTGTATGTGAGCTTGAGAAGCCAGGAGCTTTCTCAATAAGGAAGCATCATGCTGCTTCTCTCCAACAACACAATTCTTTTTAAGTTCATATTAAAACCCTACTGAACATTACAGTTCACAATTTTTTGCAATTATGCCTCCTTTAATCATATTCCAATATCGGATGCAACCCCGCAAATTGTATAAAATGTGAGCACATCATCCTTTCAAGGAACCCAGAACACACAAGATGTGCATAAGCATGACCACAGATTTCCAGAGCACAATTGCACCTGTCTATTTAGATGTCTATTGGTGAGTAGGGGCTTATGAATGTACACACACACACACAATCAGGGAAATTGCATTAAAACAAACATTGATCTACTATGGCCCTTTCATGTGCCACTCATTTAAGAGGGCAACACAGATATGAAGGGGCTGCAGGGCCATTTGTTTAGCCCCCCTCACCCCCAGCACAGCTGCTGGCCCCTCACCTGCTAATGTTTAAATCAGGAAGTCTTTTCTGTCCATGTAAGCTGCCTGCATGATTTAAAACCCTGTTACTAAAACACATGGGGAACCACTAGGGAGAGAAAAGGCTCCTTGCTTTCAGGCATCCCCAAACCTCGGCCCGCCAGATGTTTTGGACTACAATTCCCATCATCCCTGACCACTGGTCCTGTTAGCTAGAGATCATGGGAGTTGTAGGCCAAAACATCTGGAGGGCCGCAGTTTGGGGATGCCTGCTTTAGACATTTACGGTATTCTTAAATGGGTGAGGGGTTAGGAGAAGCTGCGCATCCTTGGCAGTGGGCTAAACAAATGGCCCCGGAACCAATTTACATGAGTAGCATGCACAGAGTGCTCTAGCTGAAAGCAGGCCACTGATGCCATTGTCTGTTGTACTCGGTGGAATTGGCTGCAGTAGTGGATAGATTTGTTACAGAATATGATCTACTAACTACACGCCTGCAGGTATTCATTCATCTTATCTCAGCTTTGCTCCTACCGGTGGAAGATGTACCAACAGACAGCCAAGATGGTGGAGAAAGTATTAGACTGAGTTTAGGGAACATTACAGTTGGGAGGGAACTGCCTCAAATGCCTCCCCCCTTCCAGCAAGCATATTGAGAATATCACCGCTTCCCCCTGTGTTAGCACTATGTGACATCAACAGCAATTCACCAATTCCCACCCCCATCTCGCACCTATTTGCATGTGTACCAATGGACTGGCAACAGGGCTTTGTTTGTTCCAGAGCATTTATTTTCAATGCCATGGTCTGTTCCTGAAAGGCACGAGGTGTTACTGAACAGATTCAGAGCATTGTCACTGAGAGGGAGCCTCCACACAACCAGGATAAGAAGAGCTTCCAGATCAGATGTTTCTGTTTCCAGACAGACTTGAGCCTCAGCATTTCTTCTTTAGAAATTAAGTACTCATGAAGAAGGAATGTGGGCATACTTTCACCGCCAACTCAGCTATTCAATACACACTTCCACCATTTGGTGCACATTTTGTTAGTAGTAAAACCATAACTCGGAGCCTTTGGATCACAGTGTCCAGTAGCTGAAATGAAGCATGACACAGTTTTATGGGGAAGGAGTGAATGGAGGACAGATTGCAGAGATGGGTGGGTAACCTTGAGACTTTCTTGTTCTGTCAAAAGTATCAGCCTGAGATTTATTCACACCTTCAAAAATTAACCTGATGTGCTTAAAGAGAGGGTGGGTCTTGAAGCAAAAACATCTGGGCTCTCCCTTTTTTCGCCTGCAGAGGATGGGAGAGGCTCCCCTGTGCAGAGGCAGTGAAGTCTGGGCACGTCAGTCTGTCAGATTTATTTATTCAGTCACCCAGACTGGAGTAGTTACTTTTATCTTAGCAGACAACTGTTCCACCTAGTTGAGGTAATTCTTCCTGTTATGAGGAGTGCCCACAAATACGTTCGTAAGCCAAATGGCAGCTTGTTTCCCCAAGAAACAAATCCCTGTTCATGTCCAGCATGCTCTCAGCTGATGAGTGAGATCTGTCTATTTCTGACATGCCGCATTGTCATTTGACCTCATTAGAAGAAGCTAGGGCAAGGTTGGCCAATTGATGTTATATTTGCCCAAACACCTGTAGTTCTTAAATGTCTGAGGCAGGTCCCCAATCGATAGCAATCCTTAATATAGGATGTTGTGTCCAACCGAGTTCTACTCAGAGTAGATTCAGATTGAAATTGATGGACTTTGGTTAGTCATGTCAATTAATGTTGAGGGTGATCAAGGGAGGGATGAGGACTCATTGCTGGAGAAGAAAAATGGGCTAAGCATAAGCCAAAGGACAACAGCTGAACCAAACATTGCCAGTGTTATGAAACACCATAGACCAGCAGTGGCTAACCCAAGGCTGAACTCCCAACTCCCATCATTCCTGACTATTGACCATGCTGGCTGGCTCTGCGATAGTCCAACAATATCTGGAAGGCACCATGTTGGCTTCATGTGTGTCACAGATGAAGAAAACACTGGTCACTATAAGGAAGAACTATTTATCAGCCATTTACTTTAATATTAATAACCAACCAGCTATATTGGTTATTCTTTTTGGCTTATGCTGTCCATTCCTTGCACTGATTTGCAACTATGGCTATACCTTGTTTCTGTTGCTGAATGGCAGAGAGGCTTGCTTAGCACCTTCATTACATATCTTTAGGCACCAGGCAAAAACGTTTCTCTTCAACCAGGCCTTTGGCTAATTAACATTCTACAGCTTTTTAAATATGTTTGTGGGAGGGGAGTTATTGGTTTGTTTGTGTTTTATTATGTATTTTGTCTTCTCATTTTCTATTTTTATGTTGTGAACCGCCCTTTGGATGAAGGGCTGTATATTTAATAAATAATAATATATTTTTAAATAATAATAATAATATATTTTTAAATAATAATAATAATAATAATAATAATAATGAACATATTAATAGCCTGTGGGGATTGCTGGATCAATGAATCAGAGCTCCTCTATGAAACCCCTATGCTGGCATGTCCTATGTGATACATCCTGACAACATCAAGAAACCAAAGGTTTTCAGTTTGATTTGATTTGATATGGCAAGAAAAGACTTGCAAAAGCCAGTCAAATTGAAAGAATGAGACACACAGCAGCTGGGAAACAATTGGTTGAAAGTGGAAAACATCTATGTGACTGTAAGGGGAAGATCTGGATTATTATGAACTTGGAGGACGATTTGAACTTTAGAAAAAAGACGGCAGTGGACGGTTGCGAGGAATCCCCAATTTCTTGAAGCATGGGAACCCAAATAAAAAATTCTTTAGATGATTTGGCATAACATTCGGCTTGATTGATATATATATGTGTATAATTTGAAATAATGAATGTGATATAATTGGTTTTAATTGGAAAATTAATAAAATATATTTTTTAAAAAAAATGAAAGAATGAGACACACTGCATCAGAGAAAGGATTTGTTATCAGAAAGCTGCCTAAAATACAGGTTATGGAATGGAAAAAGATAAATACCCATGGAGAACAGGAGAGACACTGGTATTTTGAAACATTCACCTTTAGGTTAGGAACAGCATATTGTAGAATGGAACATGCACGGTATCCTTGGGAACCAAGAAGTAGATAATAAATCAGCGGTGTCAGTGTTTATCAGAAACCTCAGCTAATCAAAGATGCAGTTATTGTAGGAACAAAGAAACTCCAGGATTAGTCCTGGAACCCCTACAATGGTATCCCAATTGGGTTTAACCTGGAAAGAAAAAGGTTCTTTAATTATATTAGTCTATCTGATTTCCTCCCCACCCCCCTTCCGAGATAACCAATGCCTGGACTATCAAAGGAAGGATGCACATTTAAACACAGTCCAGGTGGAGCAAATGTAATATCCCGATACCATTTACTGTCAAGCACTAATCCTAATGGGAAGCCAAGTTGCCCAAATCTATAACAGTTTGCAGTTTTGTGGTCTATATGCTCAACCCATTGCCACAGCAAGTCAACAATAAAATAAACACTGCAGTGAAACAGTCTCTTGAAAAGAAAGATGAGAAGGTAGAATTAAAAGGCCAGTCACGCTGCATCTGTCAGAGAGGGAAATGCATCTTATATAGAAATTTTCACACAATTTACATCCATTTTCTAATTGTTGGAAACTTCTTAGCACACCTGCTAATTTCAGGAATGGTGGAGAATTTACTCTGCTCCAGGTGGGTAATTTCCAATGAAAAACTAGTTCAGGAAAAGGTACTGCTAGTAAACACTTGTTTTATCTGATTTCAAAAACCTGATACTCATGCTTTGCTGCTAAAGCAAAGTAGTGAAAATCATAGTTTGAAAACAGTATCACAGTCATATGGGTGGTTTAATATATTGGCCAAACTCCATCTAAAATATTCAAGAAAAATGTCAGCTGAGAGAGGAGAGTGAAAAAACCCTTTGTAAAGCAGTTGTTGCTTAGCAACCTCCCTCCTCAACTTTCAGCCATCTTTTCTCACATTTAAATTAGAAGGACTTCCTTTTCCAAAATAATTATTCTCTGTTGCAGAATATTGCACGGCCAAATGAACCTGAACTGGTAATCTGCAACTCTGCGTGATTCCGATTGCATAATGCTTTGTGCTTTCTTAAACACAAACACATGCCGGTTTTACTTAGATGGTTTGGAATGTCCACATGATTTTGTTCAGATCATTCCTAGTTCCAGAACTGAACAGCTTGAACAATCATATCCTGCCCACCCCCCACTCCAAAATGACAGCTAGCTCCAATGATTGTAAGGACCTGAGGCAATTGCAGAAAAAGCTTGTTTGGGGAAGAAAAAGACTGGCAAAGACCATTATTCAGGAAGCAAAGATTTAATCCACGCAACAGCCAGTGGCGTACCAAGCCCAAACGGTACCCGGTGCGACGCCTGTGCAGCACCCCATACACACTGCACAAGTGCGGCATCCCGTATGTGCGCACTCCGTACAGGGTGCCACACATGCGCAGTCCGTACGGGCTGCTGCTCACACAGTGGCCATATAGGTTGCTGCATGGGCGGCATCCTGTACGGACAGCGCGTGAGAGCGGTAGCCCGTACGGACGCCGCGCCCTCAAGCAAAGTGCGCCTCCCAAGCCAGCCCCCGCCGTGCCGAGCGAGGCTTTTTACTGGGCGGCGGGGCTTGGTTTGGGAGGCGTGCCGAGTGTCACCCCCCTCCAGGGTGGCACTCGGGGCGACCCGCCCCCAACGCACCTCCCTTGTTACACCCCTGGCAACAGCATAACTTCATGGGCTGTAACTGAAAATTTAGGGAATGAGAAGAGTGGCAGGAAATATTGGGAGAGGGAGTGTCTACTACCTTTTGGAGTCATTCCATGTGGCAGGAGTGCCAACTTGGCTCCACGACTGTGGCTGCCTGGGGCTTGGGTGTCATGCAGTGTGCATGGCCCTAGCATCGAAATTTGTGGGTGCCTGGCCCCTTCATGGGGAATGTTGTGGGTGCTCAGGCACCCAGGGCCCCAGGAAGTTGGCACCTATGCCACTCGAGGATCAAGTCCCCCAAGCAAATTACCCTGCTACTCTCAGTTCTTCCAACAATGTGTTTTAGTAATGCCATTCAAGAAAATTTGATGCAGTGCTTTTACGCTTTTTGCAGATCTTTCCTGAAAAATCCATGTGGCTTTTCACATGTATGCTTTCCTGGGTTGCATGGGGGAGAAGAATACAAAGCAAAGCAGACTTGTGGAGGAAAACAGTGCATTGTAGAAAGGCCAACCTGGGAGGGAAGAGGCAAAAATAAATGTTTCATTCACCCAACTCCCACACTGTCAGAGGAAGTTCTGAAAACTTTAAAATAAAAACCAACATTAAGTAGAAAGGCTGGATGATCCCTCTCCACTTTTTCTACGCCATGCATAATTTATACACTTCTATCATGCCCCCTGCCCCCTTTTACTTACCTGTTTTTGTTTGGGGGGGGTTAAGCTAAAAAGACAGAAATGTTGCAACTTTTTCTCAATGAGGAGTTGCTCCAGCCTAGGCATCCCCAAACTCCAGATGTTTTAGGACTACAATTCCCATCATTCCTGACCACTGGTCCTGTTAGCTAGGGATGATGGAATTGTAGTCCCAAAACATCTGGTGGGCCGAGTTTTGGGATGCCTGCACCAGCCTTTTGAGTTGCCCCTTTCCCAGTTCTACAATGGCTTCAGTATAAGGGTCAGGCAAGCAGAAAGGGTAGAGTTGTTTAAGGTAGCAGGACATCTCTGTATGTCTGAGAGTGGTTTAGCCAGAGGAATGAAGAGCAGGCATTGGAGGGTGGGCAGGAGAGGCCATTGGGTGGTTTGAAGGACATGGAGTTTCTGTTGGATCTGAGAGGGGACAGGAGAGCAGCATAGGAACCTGAGAAGGCGTGTCACTGCCATCTAAGATGTGGCTTTCTCAAGTGTTGAAAGCACTGTGAAAGGGTTGCAGAGTTATGCTGGCCAGCCCTGTTCTCCACGGATTATGTGCATACCAGCCATGACTCCTCACCCTTGGAAGCTCTGTTTCTAGTGCTCATGTGAAGGGAAACAGCACATGCATACAAAGGGCTCATTCACATCAGAAGAAATCTAGGTTGGCTTGAGATCCCCCCCTACCCTGCTACCGTGTTTCTCCTAAAATAAGACACGTCTTATATTTATTTTTCCTCCAAAAAACACACCACGGCTTATTTTCGGGGGATGTCTTATTTTTTTCGAGCGGGAGCTGGCAACAGCATGCTGCGCCGAGCCCCGACCCGTTGAGAGCCGGCAGCAGCGCACCGTGCAGGACCCGTTGAGAGCCGGGGAGCAGAAAATAAAAATGGCAAGGCTGCCCTTGTAACAAAGCACAATAATACCGTAATACTGCGGAGCTGCGGAGCTCAGCGGAGTTCCGGCCCTCCCATTTGCGTGCTGCTGGGGAGCAGAAGAAACGCCGTGATCCAAGGATCCAAACGCATCGGCGGAGCAGGAAGGAGCCGCAGAGGCGGCTGTGAGAGAAGCGGCGGCGGAGGAACCGGCAAGAGGCGGCTGCACGGGAGCCACTTCGGGGAGCGCAGCGCAGCGCGAAGAGCCTGGTGAGAGGCAGCTGCGGCTGCAGGTGAAGCCCGGGATCTGGGTGGGCGATTGGGGACGAGTGCCCTGAGCGCTGCGGCGGTAGTGAAGAGGCGCCCGATCAGCCCGCTTCTCAGCTGATCGGGCGCCTCTTCGCCACCGCCGCAGCTACCATTCAGTGGATTTTTAACTGGCTGACTGACCGAACCCAAAGGGTGCTCATCAATGGCTCCTCCTCATCCTGGAGAGTAGTGACTAGTGGGGTGCCACAGGGTTCTGTCTTGGGCCCAATCTTATTCAACATCTTTATCAATGACTTGGATGATGGGCTTGAGGGCATCCTGAGCATGTTTGCAGACGACGCCAAATTGGGAGGGGTGGCTAATACCCCAGAGGATAGGATCACACTTCAAAATGACCTTAACAGATTAGACAACTGGGCTAAAGCAAACAAGATGAATTTTAACAGGGAGAAATGTAAAGTACTACACTTGGGCAAAAAAATTGAAAGGCACAAATACAGGATGGGTGACACCTGGCTTGAGAGCAGTACATGTGAAAAGGATCTAGGAGTCTTGGTAGACCACAAACTTGACATGAGTCAGCAGTGTGATGCAGCAGCTAAAAAAGCCAATGCAATTCTGGGCTGCATCAATAGGAGTATAGCATCTAGATCTAGGGAAGTAATAGTACCACTGTATTCTGCTCTGGTCAGACCTCACCTGGAGTACTGTGTCCAGTTCTGGGCACCACAGTTCAAGAAGGATACTGACAAGCTGGAATGTGTCCAGAAGAGGGCAACCAAAATGGTCAAAGGACTGGAAACGATGCCTTATGAGGAACGGCTTAGGGAGCTTTGTATGTTTAGCCTGGAGAAGAGAAGGTTAAGGGGTGATATGATAGCCATGTTCAAATATATGAAAGGATGTCATATAGAGGAGGGAGAAAGATTGTTTTCTGCTGCTCCAGAGAAGTGGACACGGAGCAATGGATTCAAACTACAAGAAAGAAGATTCCACCTAAACATTAGGAAGAACTTCCTGACAGTAAGAGCTGTTCGGCAGTGGAATTTGCTACCAAGGAGTGTGGTGGAGTCTCCTTCTTTGGAGGTCTTTAAGCAGGGGCTTGACAGCCATATGTCAAGAATGCTTTGATGGTGTTTTTCCTGCTTGGCAGGGGGTTGGACTGGATGGCCCTTGTGGTCTCTTCCAACTCTACGATTCTATGATTCTATGAATGTGCCCAATAAATTACCATGGGGGTGTGCCATAATGTCCTAGCAATATTGCAATGTATTAATCCTTTCAGGGATAATTGCTGTTAATTATAGGATGAAGGTGGGTGTTTGGCTGGCACTTACACTGATGGATCGATCACAAAGGTAATAATCAAGATGTGTGTACTTATCACATGCCAGTCATTGTGCCAATTGGGAGGCACCCTGTAAAATGAGATAAGACACTTGAGAGAAATTCCATATATAGGAGGGAAGGGAAGTAAACAACTTGTCCAAAGCTCATTCTATAATGCCATCAATTAGAAGGGTGTGTGTGAAACTAGAATGAACAGATTACATTTCCATACAAATGCGAAAGAACAAAAACATAAATCAATATTCCTAGGAGTTTTAAAAAAATGGGACATAGGAAGCTTCCTGATACCAAGTCAAATCACTGGTACATCTACTTCAGTATTGTCAATAATGACTGGCAGTGGTGCCCCGGGTGCCCTCACTGGGGGGGGGGGTGACATTTGACGTGCCGCCCGCCCACGACTCCTAAGCCTACCCCGAGCCGTTGGGGTAAAGGGGGAAGCTGTGTCGCTTTGGCAGTGGCATTCTCCCCTTCCCTCTTCATTTTGACAGCTTGAGGGAGGCTTGGGAGTTGGGGGTCGGGCGGTGTGCCGAATGTCCGCCATGGGTGGCTTGCTCCGCCCCCGGCTGAAGGGCGCGTGTGTGCTGCTCTGGGCACCCAAGCGGCTATCCTGCGCCTGGGAGGGCACCCTCCATGCCACGCCCCCCTCGAGAGTGCGACCACCCTGGGCAGTGCAGGAATATGCTCCGCCGCTGCTTGCAGTCCAATCCTTCATGTGTTTACTTAGCAGAAAGTACCCACTAAGATGAAAGAGGTTTACACCTGAGTAGCAGTGCACTCTTATGCAGAAAGTAAGCCCCGTTAAGCTCAGTCAAGCTTACTTCCTGGTTTGCAGCGCCAGAGTGCTTGGAGATCCATGGAGAGGACGTGGTAACTTGGCCGAGCTGTTTCATGTACCTGATTCTATGTTTTGTAACATTTTCACGTAATATTTATTAGAAATTAAAGCTAGTTGCCTACAAGCTGCTGCTTTCCTCCTCTTTCCACCACCTGCTTTCCTCCCTGTCAAGTCCATAGAAAAATTATATGAGCGTTGCATATGCTCCTCACATTTCTGTGGAAACCTCAACACACCATGTCTGCTTTAGAGGAAACAGACACTCAAGGGGAATTCCCTTGACACTTGTGGTGGAGAGAGAGGCACAAAATGGATCTGAAATGGCTCTCCTCTTCCTGAAAATAACAAGGTCGGGCTGCCCCAGCTTGTCTTAACACCCTTCTCCCTCCCTTCTTTATTATCTGTCATTTGCCTAGCTTAATGAATAATTTTTAACTTGCCAACCAGATGTTGTATACAGTGAAACAACCTCAGGCCATAATTGCATCCTGAAAGTTAAGTCCACCTTTCTCTTGGAGGTTTGTATCAGACTATAAATCATGGCCCATCCGTGAAGATCCGCTCCTACACACTGATGTGGAAACTAATGCTGCATCGCCACCTGCTGCACAATAAGAAGACGCCTTAGTAAAAATGAAATATACAAAAAAGCAAATCTAGGGTGTTGTCCCAAGTGACTCTTCCACTCTGCAAAAGTAGTGGCAGAGGGTGTGTTTGTGTGTGGAGGAATTCAGATTTAATTAGTTTAATATAAATGATTTATATACGATTTAGCCGCCATAATCTCTAAGCCGTGTATAAGAAAAACACAGTACAGAAAAGCTAAAAAAATCTATAAAATCAAAGTGTTCAGTAGGCATCATAAGCTCAACAGGGAAGTGTCCTGATTGACCTCAAGTGGAAGGGCGTAACACAAAATCAGGCCCACAATGCTAAATGCACAGTTGTTGCTGGATATGAGCTGTGCATCCCTGCCATGGGGGACCACCACGAGTGACTCCCCAAAAAAGACATAAATGATTGGGCAGGGATATAAGGGATGAGGCAATATCTTGGACCCAAATTGTTACGGGTCTTGTAAATTAATACAAGAACCTTGAACCTGGTCTAGTAGCATGTGAGCAAGTTTATGAGCACCGGAGTTTTGTGCTGGCAATAGTTCCCCCCCCCCATCAGCAGTCTAGCTGCAGTGTTTTGCACCCGCTGGAGCCTCTGGACTTAGCCCAAGGGTAGCCTCACATAGAGCACATGACAATAATGGAGTCTTGAGGTTACCAATGCATGGATCACTATGGCCAGACAGTCCCTGTCCAATAATGGCTGCAGTTGACATACCAGACATAGCTGGTAAAATGCCCTCCAAGCCACTGCAGCTGCCTGAGCCTCCAAAGACAAAGATGGAGCACCCCCAAACTGGGTCTTAAACCATGCATGGCCGGTTTATTTTCTGCCTGAAAATAAACCGGGAGCAGCCAGTGGAGTTTATTCAGAAAGAACAACGTTTGGTTTTATTATTAGCATTGTCGGGAGTCAGGCTGCTGTATTCTGAACCAACTGAAGTCTTCAAAGGCCGCCTCATACATGATGCATTGTGGTAATCAGAACATGGATAAATAGATCCATGAACTGAAACAGAAGACTCTTCAGAGTGTATCTGAAGAAGTGTGCATGCACACGAAAGCTCATACCAAAATAAAAAACTTAGTTGGTCTTTAAGGTGCTACTGAAGGAATTTCTTTATTTTGCTTCGACTCAGACCAACACGGCTACCTACCTGTAACTTCATTTCTAGTAATTGCAATGTGATGACAAGGTCAAGGTTGGAGTACTTGCTCAGTCTATAATATAAACAAGCTTCTAGGTTGCTTTCTTCCAGTTAAACTTTAACTGGAAGAACAGAACCTGGAGGCTTGCTTATGCAAAGCAAGTGTATAATCTCAGATAGCAGCATGTGAAGGTCTCTTTGCTTCAGATCCTGAAGAGCTGCTACCTCTCAGAGTTGACAATACTGGGATCAATGGCTTACTCAGTACAGTATCTGGCAGCTTCTTAGGCTCCTGTGCTCTCACAACCTCAATCACACATACAAAAGTGGTGTGTCCTATCTGTTCACTTGCCTTCTTTATAGCGTTGTCCCACTTTTCAGATAAAAACAATAAGTCTCTCAAAGCAGATCAGAGAATCAACTAAAAATTCTGGGGTCAAAGTTAGTTTGGAGCAGGCACCCCCAAACGGCGGCCCTCCAGATGTTTTGGCCTACAACTCCCATGATCCCTAGCTAACAGGACCAGTGGTCAGGGATGATGGGAATTGTAGTTCAAAACATCTGGAGGGCCGAAGTTTGGGGGTGCCTAGTTTGGAGCCTCCAAGTTCATTAAATATTATTTCCTTCAGTGAGCTCCTTCCACTAGAGGGCAATATTTTACCATAAGGAACTGTCTAGTCTAGATAATCTATTAATAGCAAGGAACAACAGCAGACCACCTTTGTGTTGGTTTGCACTAAACTTTTGTAATACTCCCTCCCCCCCCCCAAGAAATCATATCTTTCTAAACATTACCAACATGACACACTGGACACCAGTAAGTTGGCTGAACACCACTTTCCAGAGCACATAATGGCCTTACCATAATCCAGTTTTGTGGCAGATCTAGATAGTGAACTTTAAACAGCTGTGTTGCTGTGTATGTGCCAAGGTGGTCAGATCCAGGACATAGACAGTTGGGATCTTTTTATTTTTTACTTGGGGAATGCAAAGATACCAGGATGAACTCAATCTGGGGTCTTCCTTTGCAAGAGAATATAAGGACATATAACCGGAGCATAAATGAAGGTTCAAAGCTTTATTGGTTAAGCATATTTACACAGCTTAGGACCTTTTTCTCCCTTGTAAAGAAAAAGTCACTGAAGAGGGGAATAGAGATTGGAGTGAAGGAATTTCCCTGCCTAGCACACTAACACTAAATTCATATCTACAGAGGGTGAAATATACTCTCACGTGCACACATGCCAAAGACATGGGCTACAGATTCTGTAACAAGCAAAAATAGGAAAAAGGTGAGGCCTGCAGGCGTGTGTTGCCTCTTTAGATTTCTGTTTTTTAAGTCTTCTTTGAATTCCCACACATTTCCCAATTGGCTCCTGCCAATCCACATTCTCGCAATTGGTCTTCGTGGTTCTTCCGGGTGTTCTCTGCTCCTTATTGCCTTATCTGAGTTGGTATTGTGAGGGAACTGTTTTTATAGTCAAATGTCCCAATGCTATTTCTCAAAGAATCCATAATGCTAATTGACTTATGAAAACAGCGTCTATTCCTCTCTGCTGAGATCCAGGTTTGAATTTTCTCAATATGGTTACCAGTATTTCCACAAGCATGGGATGACATCACAAATATCACCAGCATCTTTGCTTCTTGGCCCCCTGTGGACAAACACCCCCACCCACATAACTGTTCTGTTCTTGTTGCTATGCAGTCACTAAGGGTAATAAAAGTTGATACATTCTGATCTACAAAGCTCACAAGTTTTAAATCCAAATGAGTTCAATGCAAATTTACTTATTTTTTAAAAGGAATAATAATAATAATAATAATAATAATAATAATAATAATAATAATAATTTATTATTTATACTCCGCCCATCTGGCTGGGTTTCCCAGAATAGAATACAGAGGTATGAGACAGTCTGTTTGACTGGAAAGAGAAGTTGCTGAATTGGAACTCATTACCAAGCTTAAAACCATGGAGCCACCTGGGATGAATAGAGACATCGGATTCTTATCTCATTATGCATGATCAAGCTTTCTTTAGCGCCTCAGCCCTTGCTTCCCCCCCCCCAGGACTAATTGCAGTCACCAGCAGCCGTTAACAGCCATCCACAGGTTTACCACTCCCATCAGCCCATCACCCATTCCCACCCACCCCCACCACCCTCTGTATATATACAGTATAAGGGTCTGACACTTCTGTTTCCAGTGTATCTGAAGAAGTGTGCATGCACACGGAAGCTCATACCAAAATAAAAGCTTAGTTGGTCTTTAAGGTGCTACTGAAGGATTTTTTTTATTCTACCTAATTCCTGTCCTTCTGGTTCCTAGATTTTACTAAGCATTCTCCACACTCTTTCAAGCCTATCTCTGCAGCCATGTGGTTAATAAGATTTAATCTATAAAAATAAATAGGAGATCCTCTGGATGGTTTATTCTGGGCCCAATATCAAATCCCATTCTTGCACTGAATTGCAGAATATATGGATCCCTACATAAGGATTGCCATAGCAACCATTTTTTCTTGCTCTTAAAAAACCCCAGACAGCAGATATAGCAAATGTAGCAGAGTTTCCTCCCATTACAAGAGACTGAAAAACTCTGCTTTGTCAGATGTTGAGTGATGGGGGTGGGCGGAACAGACTCATTCAGTTCTATAAGGCTAATTTTAAAATATCCAATTCCTCACTCAAACCTGACTGAACTTAATGGTTGTTCCTTGCATACATTTCAAAGGTGGAATTTTGGTGGTTTCCTTAAAAAAAACAACCTCAACCCTATCCTTGCAGCAAAAACAGAGATAGAAGCCTGTTTTGCTCAAACATTTGGATGAGGAGAATTTGGGCACAGATCAGTGACAATACTGGGAACATCCACACATAAAGCTAAACAATGGTTGGGTGCTAAAGCTCACAGCAAGTGGGGCTGAAGCACACACAGAGAGACACACATATTCTCTCTCTCTCTCTCTCTCTCTCTCTCTCTCTCTCTCTCTCTCTCTCTCTCTCTCTCTCTCTCTCTCTCTCTCTCTCTCTCTCTCTCTCTCTCTCTCTCTTTCCCCTTCACACATACAGAAGAGGAGAGGAGAGGAGAGGAGAGGAGAGGAGAGGAGAGGAGAGGAGAGGAGAGGAGAGGAGAGGAGAGAAATTTATTGAGAACAACAACACAATTGCCAAGGGATAAAGCTAGTTTATAGAAATGCGTTGATGAGGACTGTGCTTTAAATTCAGCTCTGAGTTTGGAGAGTGTTGAAATGCAGGGTTTGGTTTAATCTCACTGCTACCCTGTTTCCCCTATTTTAAGATGTTGTCATAAAATAAGCCATAGCAGGATTTTTAAGCATTCAATGAATATAAGCCATACTCCGAAAATAAGACATAGTGATAGGCGCAGCAGCAAAATAAGACATCCCCTGAAAATAAGCCATAGTGGTTTTGTTTTTCTTTAGGAAAAATAATATAAGATGGTGTCTTATTTTCGGAGAAACACGGTACTTTGCAAATAAAATGAAAACAATCCACTAGCTTTGATGCTGCTTGTAGATGTGAGGAACCAAGTTCAAATCTCAGCTATAGTTCTCTTGCAGCGCAAGTTTTGGGGATGGGTGTATGTGGGGGTGAGTGCTTTTTATCATTAAAAAAAGCTGTTTACATTTTAAAAGAATATGAAACCAAACAGCCATTACCTTTGCAGCCTATACTGTAGTTCATTCTAGTTCAGTTATGGGATTCTTTGGAGGAAGTCATGTGCTTTAAATGTCTGCAAAAGCACTTTAAATGTATCCCCTGTGATTTTCATAATGATTGGCCCCATGCTGTTATCAAGCTTCGTTCTAAGTTTAATAGTGATGTCGGGTGGGGGTGGGTTTTCCTCATAATTGTTGGGGGGGGAGTATAAAATTTCCCTCTCCCTGCAGCTGCCAAATCAATGCAAAGATGCAAACATCAGCTTTGTTCTATCCTCCCCATATATATATATATACATAATATGGAACAATTCCCTATTACAGTCTGTTATTCCATCTCAGACCACTAGCTGCACTATTCTATACAAGTTTATTCATATCTAAGTCCACTGAATTCAAGCCACTAGCAGCACAATCCCATGAGTCTACTCATTGAGTTCAATAGGCATATTTCTAAATAAATGGGAATAGGGTTGTAACTTGGAGGTCATCCACACCTCTGTTTGCCCCAGCACTTTCTCCTGGGAAAACCCTGGCAATCAGGTTTTCTGCGGATTGCCATTTGTTCCAATTCAGCACTAAAGTGCTTTCTAGGCACAGGACAAGAGAAAGTGTGGACAAACTCAAGAAATTGTTTCTGCCACTTTCTTAATGGTTGTCCTACCAAAGTATAGCAGCAATAGCTGCAACAAATGGAAAAATCTAGGAATTCATGTAATTTTAACAGAGGCTATGCAGATAAACCACAAAAGGTTCAATTTAGTCCAATCCAATATTAATTTTCTTTGTCTATTTGAAATTAATTTCTTTTGTTAATATGCATTCATAACTTTTTATTCTATCATTGGCAGGCATTTTTTTTACAAAAGAAAAAACTTTCATAAAAATTAAAAATAATAATTAGAAAGACATGCTTGATCAAGAAGAATGTGTGGCCCAATTGACTGAGTTAACTGCAACTCTTGACTTTTTTTTACTGGAAACCAAATAACTATTGATTTCTAAGGGAGGGTTTTCCAGTTTATCTATCCCTAGGATAGCTCAGTTGGTAGAGCATGAGACTCTTAATCTCCTTGTTTGCTTCTCCCATTCCTCGTACTCCAAAGCAGAATTTGTGACAGTGATCATCTTGGTTGATGAGCACAGAAATGGCTCATGATGTAGAGAGCCTTAGTCACAACTTGCTGGACCTTGGTACTGAAAGGACTGAAGAGTCAGTGCGTATTCTGACTTACCGTGTTTCCCCTTTTTTAAGACGTAGTCATAAAGTAAGCCAGGGCAGCAATTTTAAACATTTGTAAAATGTAAGACATACCCCGAAAATAAGACATACCTCCGTGCCTGCCAGCTCAGGGCCTGGAACTGGTGGCTGCTGCAGCAGCAAGCGTGCGGAGCACCCAAGCCAGCGGCTGGTCCACTGCCGAGCCTGTCCGAGGAGCCTTACACCCCGCCGCCCGGAACCGGCTGCTGCTGCAGCGCCGAGCACGCGACATCGCCGAGCACTTGGAGTGCGCGGCAGTGCCGAGCGGAGCCCCTGAAACAGCGGCCGGGCATCTGCTGAGCCCGGCCGAGGAGCCTTCCACCCCGCCGCCTGCAACCGGCGGCTGCTGCAGTGCCGAGCGCGCGGCATCGCCGAGCACTCAGAGCGCGCGGCATCGCCGAGCGGAGCCCCTGAGCCTGTGGCCAGGCCTCTGCCGAGCCTGGCCGAGGAACCTTCCACCCCGCCGCCCGGAACTGGCGGCTGCTGCAGAGCCGAGCGCGCGGCAGCGCCGAGCACTCAGAGCGCGCGGCAGCGCCGAGCGGAGCCCCTGAGCCTGTGGCCAGGCCTCTGCTGAGCCTGGCCGAGGAGCCTTCCACCCCGCCGCCCAGAACTGGCGGCTGCTGCAGTGCCGAGCGCGCGGCAGCGCCGAGCGGAGCCCCTGAGCCCCGAGGAGCCTTCCACCCCACCGCCCGGAACCGGCGGCTGCGGCAGCGCTGAGTACTCAGAGCGCGCGGCAGCGCCAAGCGGAGCCCTAGAACCAGCGGCCGGGCCTCTGCCGAGCCCGGCCGAGGAGCCTTCCTCCCTGCTGCCCAGAACCGCCGCTGCTGCATCGCCGAGCGTGCGGCATCGCCGAGCGTGCGGCATCGCCGAGCGCGCAGCAGCGCCAGGCGAAGCGCCAGGCGGAGCGGCCCACCACCCTGAACCAGCTGCTGGAGCGCACCGAGTGCTCAGCAGCTCGGAGCACCCTTGCCCCTTTCTTCTTCTTCTTCTTCACTCTCTTTTTTTCCCCATACGCCCATCCTGTCAACAGCATATCCTCTGCTTTACCGGTAGGTGATAGAAATAAATGAGAGAAAAGCTACATCAGCAGAAAATAGACAGATTTCTGTCTGATCTTTATTTCCTAGGAAAGTCTTCCCACTGCAAAAGTAGACTGCAGCATTAACTCAGATCTCATGCACATTTAAAGAACTTGCTTTCCCTCAAAGAATTCTGGGCATTATACAGTAGTTTACTCCTCATAAATTTACAGTTCCCAGCCAACCCTTAACAAACTACATTTTTGCATACATTGTATTGTTCTAATACATACAACAGCCTTGTCAGGTAGGACAGAGCCCAGCAGCGCTGTGTGCAGCGCCCTGAGCCAGCGGCCTGGCCCGGCCAAGGAGACCGTAAGGTAATAAAAACCATAATAAAAAAATAAGACATCCCACCAAAAATAAGCCGCCCTGTGTTTTTTTGAGGAAAAAAAGTTATAAGACGGTGTCTTAAAAAAGGGGAAACACGGTAGGCATTGCTCCAGTTTAGAGTGATTAAGGCTGAATGATTTGCGTCCTTGTTAAATGACCCAGAGTGCTTCTGAGCAGGGAGGGAGGATCCTGATGATGTGACCTCAGTGACCTCACTGAGAAAACACTGCTGTGGTATATAATAGAAATTATTGGCCCGTTGGCTGTTCCTCCACTTTGACTGAAGTCTCATTAGTCCCCTAGTTTTCTCTGTTGCAGTCATCAGAGTAAATTAATATCACTGCCTCTGACAGGGACGGGCATTCTGGCTTTCAAAAGCTTTCAAGCTTCAAAGGAAGTTTTCGGCCTTTCTGGGTTAGGCCCACTCTCTGTTGCTTTTCAAGCAAATGTCTTTTTATTTTTATTTTAAAGAGACATTCATGTTCTGTAGTTAACATTTTAATTTATGCTACATGTCCCTGTAGTCAGTTCTACACCATTTCTTCTCTCTGCTGCAACTGTTTGCAATTGCTTTTGACGATGTATCAGCCCAGAAATGGAAAAGTCCCCTTCTAAGCATTTGCTCAGTGGTGCAAGAAGGCTTCGGATTTTGCTGCTACCGTGCAAAGAGATTGCTTTGAAATGTCATTCCACTCCTTTTCACAATAGCTCTGTGTGGGCATTGTTGTTGCTAGTGTTCAGATGGGGCACAGAGGCAACAAGCTTGCCATTTGCCCAAAGCCATACAGACAGTAGAGGCTGGTCCACCGGTGGAGGAAGCCGCTTGGGCGCTTGGGGCAGCAATGCCCAGGGACAGGGCAAGCTGCCAATAGGGGAAGGGTGCACCGCAGGGCCTCCAGAGCCTGCCTGTCCCCTCCCACTCAACCACCCTACAGCTGGGGGGGGGGAAGGCAGCGGGTGGACCCAGGAGAGACTTGTGGTTTGGGCGTGCTGCAGGCCCCGCGGTGAGCGCCGCCCGGCATTTTGTCACGCCCCCCCCCCAGTGGTGACACCCAGGGCGGACTGCACCCTTCCTCCGCCCCTGGGCTGGTCAATTTGGACAAAGAAGGCACTGCCACACCAACCTCAGTCCAAAAGAAGATGGATTTCAAATAAATCTTCACAAGGTTTTATTGGTGTGATGCGGAGTTTAAATAGGAATCAATCCCAATACTGAAGGCAAATAAAGGTAAACAGAGGTAAAAAGGGCAAATCCATGCGTATATGCAGTTTTGTTACAACCTCATTTCCTCTTTCATTTAAATTCTGCAAGCAATTTGAGCTAGCAAGGCAAACATACTTGGTACACTTTGACCTGTGAATCTTTGGTAAGCTAACTCTGTTTATCATAAGCAATATAACTTTGTCTTTAGAAAATTACATGTATTCCTGAAATAAGGATTATCATTTTAAGATGGTTTATCATTTACAGCACAGACAAGCTATTTCTGTACATTATAAGCAATTTAACTCTTTATTTAGAAAACAGAATGTAAGTTTGATGTAAGGTTAGTTACTCACAGATATACCTGTTATGTTCATTTAAACATAGTCTCTGTCTTTTACATATGATAAAACTTTATGTTTAGAGATCTGAATGTATAAAGAGAATTATTCTAAGATTTATTTCAAATTTCTTAATATTCCAGCTGACGAAGAATAGTCGAAACAGGGCCTTGTCCTGATTTTTACTGGAATTTACCTTTATTTGCCTTCAATATTGGGATTGATTCCTATTTAAACTCCGCATCACACCAATAAAACCTTGTGAAGATTTATTTGAAATCCATCTTCTTATGGCCAGAGTTCTTGCAATTTATCGTTTATTTCTGGACTTTCCCAAGAACTCCAATTTCTACTACACCAACCTCAGTCAGCACCTGCCACCCCACCCCCTTCTTATTTACAACCAGCCAGGGGTAGCTCTGCCTGCCATGGGCTCTGACTCCACCTACTGGGATCTTCTGATCCTTTATCCTTGACCTCGATCACCCAAATCCTCAGATGGAGCACACCTGACTTCTGGTGGTTCTTCCCCGTGCCCTTGAGGTTCAATTGTCCTTTACTGTGGGACCAAGGAGTCCCTGTCCTGTGGAACTCCTTGCCAGTACAGGTTTGGCAGCAACCATCCCTCCCTTATTTCAAACATCTTCTGAGATCTATACAGCTTGGACAGGCCTTTGTGATATGAATTTTCTCTTTCCAAGCAATCTGATGCTTTATAGAGGCTTTAAATTATGTTTTTGTAGATGCCTTTGTCTGATTTCATTTTTATATGTTGTATACCACCTTGATGTATTTTTTCCAATGAAAGTGTGGGTTATAAATATGCAAATAAATAAGAATAATTGTGCTCCCTGTGCCCCCTGGCTTCTGCCTATCATTCCCAGTAATCACAAAGTTTGACGGCTGCTTTACAGTCAGGGCATTGCTCATAGAGGTGGGTTCTGCAAGTCCTTCTGCTGGACTGAATTGGTTAGGAGTCATGGAATACAGAAAACAGCCCTGTGTTGTGCAATTTTCTTGGAAGAGCAAATGAGGATCTTTTTGCTAGGGATTTCAGGATAGGTACTGGCTTGTCTAGGGGTTCTTGGGAGAGATGCAGGATTCCAGGGTTACAGTGACACCAAGGGCTATGTACACCCACTCTGATAAATATCAACAGTAAATGTTAAAGCACCTTAAAATAGACAAGGCCTTCTAAAGAGAGGGGAAACAATGGAAAGGCCATGAATTTAAAATATATTCTGCCCCCCTTTTCTTGGTTCTACCTCACTTTGTATGTGATATTTGAAGCAACATGTCAAAACAATCATTGGGCTTTCCCTGGTGTTACAGCAGCCTGTGTTTCCTTGAAAGCCTCAGAGCCTCTCCTTTCTCCTGTGTATAATTTCATACTTAGTTCACCATATCAATTCTGCCTCTCTGCATGATAGTTCTTAAGGATGTGCATAATTTGTTGAATCCAGAGACTTGCTGAGAGATAAACTTAAGTATGCAATCCTGTTAATTAACTTGGTGCTGTTCATTAATTTTGCAACGAGAGGCAGGATATTGTTTTCACACCAACTCATCTGCTGATCTGCAAGATTGGCCATCTCAAATCCACCTCCTCTTCACCACCTTTCAGTACAATCTCTGCTCCTTTTGTACCTCTCATCCTTGCACATTCTGGTAGGTACATTTCAGCTGTGGGCACTGTTGCTAGCAAGCGATGCTATTTTATTTGATTGTTCCAAATTACTCAGAAGAAAAATAAGCTTGTATATAGCTTGACAAATACAGTTCTGCTCATGGTTCATCAAAGCCGTATGTTCCTAAATTTGTATTGCAGGATTAAATGCATCTTTAAATTACCCCAAAATAACAATGAATTGCATCAACAGAGCTAATGAAAAAAGAATATATGAGGACACAGAGTGACATAACAGGTAGACTCTGTTCTTCTGGCTTTGTTGGACTAAAGGTGAACAGAGGCTTTAGTAGTGCTTGCTTGTATATCTATCTCACCTAGCAGGTAGCTGTAAATCTCCCCCTTGCTGCCTCACCTCCTTGTGGCAGGTCATGAGATGTTCTGGCAAGGGAATCTGATAGTCAGCGTGGGCAGATCAGAATGGTGTGTGTTTGGCCCCCACAATAAAATATTTGGAACACACACACACAAGGTGTGCGTTCCAAAATGCGGCATCACCCCAAAAAGTTCTTGTACTCTGAAGCTACTAAGCAAAACAAAAACTAATTCCTTTAGACATCTTATGAAGGCTGTATTCTTCCTCAGGCTTTTCCTGATCCATAAGATTTTGGTTTTTGAGTCTTCTGGATTTCTGTTTTATTGGCTCCTAAGTGTTTTTATACTGCCATTTTATTGAGTCTAGGTTGTTTATAATGTTATAATTGACCTGTGTAGTCCTTGGCCTGCTCTATCTCAGGCTTCATTGGTGTCATGTTGGTCAGCAACTCATCTTTGACTGAGAGCTGCAGGATTAGATCCCTTTAGTTTATGCCTATTAGCTTGGGAAAGTGGGAGAGAAAAAAGAAAAAAGGCCATTGTGTTAAATTCTTTAGAATTCTGATGGCAATAGGTTTGGAAATGTGCCCTTTTTAATTCAAAACCATCATTGCAATCAAGTCTTTCTTTTCTACATACCGTATCAGAATGTATATTTAATAGGATACACACATGCTTACAACACAGAGACAAAATATTAAATATCCTATTATAGATTGCTATCAAAGGCTTAGAGAACACACCAGTCAGGAAGCCGGACAATAATTTTATTTTCTCTCAGCTGCAACAGGAAGTTCCTGACTCCATCCAGATACAACTAAGTCCAGTGCCACCTAGCAGGGGTGCCAACTTGAATAAAATATTTTCGAGGCACAGGTAAGCCCTGCCCTGCATAACTGATCACATTATGCAGTGTGCACACATCATTTAAATGAGAATGCTCGTCAACTTTGCAGGGGCCTGGCCCCCTTAAATTTTTTATTGTGGGGGCCAAAGCCCCCATGGCCCCTAGAAGTTGGCTCCTATGCCACCTAGCTATTGAATGATACTCTCCATACATAGATAATCAAACAAGGGAGAATAATTACTGGTCTGCAACCTAATCTTTTAGGAACAAGGAGGAATGTTCATGAAAATCTAGATCACCTTCGGTTTAGCAAATGAAAGCATTAAGTTTTCCTATGCCACGGAATCTGTATGACCTCCCCATCACTTCCTGTAAGTCATCAGCACCATCAAAAAGTAAAAGGAACGTGGGTGGACCTGTCTGCAGCCATGACTCTGTCTGTCTGGGCATCAAATGCTTCTGCACCAGTGATGGCAATTGCGTGTTGAACTAATGGCTAAAAGCAAGGGTTTGCAGACAGTGGCTAGAGCCATAAACAAGAGTACAGAGGAGACATCCTCAGACATCTCTCGAAAACACTTTCCCCACCCCCATACATCTGCCTTTGACTTTCCTGAACAGCCTGTCAAATTCAGTGACAGAATGGCCATTAGGAATTAGTCCAATAAACAGCTTCATTAGCATCATGCTCTTGGTGACCCCCTTATGTACTTTTCGAAGACTGTGAATTCCAGGAGTCATTGTACAAGAACTGAAAAACTGAATATGTATATAAAAAACATACATAAGGAAACACCTTTGAAAAGCCTGTCTTCCCAAACCAGGCTGCAGCAGGTGAGGGGGCAGTAATATAGGAAGCTGCCGCCATATACCAGGACATACTATTTGCCAACCCACCCATTTCTTAGCTGGCCCAGCTCCATTTGCCCCTGGCCTCACATTTTGTGAAACGGGCTGCTCTAATGCCTGCCCAGCCTGAACTAAGAAACTTTGCAAGCCCACTTGTTATCAGTGGACCCAGCTGTTATAAGGAGCACCTACTGCAGCTTGTCCAGGAAATGTGTTGCTCTTCAATATGTATGACTGATAAAAGGAAAAATGCTCCACTGGGTGGTAATTGCCAGAAGGTTGCATCTTGCTTTATGCTTTCTTGAACTTTGAAGGCCCGCCACTAGTGCTTTCCATTTAATTAGGTAATCACTGGAGGGCATTTTTCGTGCCTTGCTATCTTCCTCAGTGTCGAGGCCCGTAATGGAGGAGGGAGTCAAGTCATAAGGCCTTTATGTTGTAAGAGATTTTTGCGCTTTCAAAAGTTAGACGAATCCTGGGACTTGAAATCTTTGATCCATTAAGAAAAAAAATGAAAACTTCCCAAGAGCTTTTAGGAAGACCAGAATAACCTACACAAATTTAGCATGTTTCTTCTGTTGCAAAGAGTACCTAAATTGGAGCATATACTGCAGGGCCAGGAATTTGCTTCACTAGCTGAGAGGCTGCGCCGTGTCTCTCTCCTTCTCTGAGGACTCCGTGCTACGCCTCCTTCTTGTTCCCCCAGCACTGGATTCCGCTCAGTCGAGTTTCGCCACCAGCGCGCGCACAGCGCCCAAGCAGCTCTTGCTGGTCCCGCGGTGTGCGCGCTGGTGGCGAAGCTTGACTGAGCGGAACCCAGCGCTGGGGAAACGAGAAGGAGGCGCAGTGCGGAGTCCTCGGAGGTGGCCTCCCGCTGCTGCCGTGGTCCGCTTGGCACTCCCGGGCCCTTGGAGAGGCTCTGGAGGGGGGCGCTGGAGGGACCTAGCGCCAGGGCGCTGGATGGGCTTAAGACGGCCCTGCCCTCAATGAGGCCAAACTTAGATTCACAAAATGTTTAGGCGTAGCCCTGCGTCCCCCCCCCCAGATTAAGAGCATAAATGGAGACTTGCAGAGCAATCCTATATGCATCTACTTGTATTGATAGGATTGCTGCATTGGACTGTGATGACAACCTGGAGACACAAAACACGTTGCTGTAATATGTTCTGTGCATAGATGTAACTGGCTTGCATCTTACTTCATGTGAGAAACTGATGCAAACAAATCCAGAGCATACTATACGAAAACGAAGCAGGAAGGGGTATGGCAGGAAAACAAAAGTTCCAGGAAGTCTTATTCTCAGATCTCTCATATTGCATCTAGTTTGGCCCTGAACAGTGAAAATGCCAGCCCCAGATGCTAGCCCCAGATTCAAGCTTCGTATTCCTTGCTCCGTGAACAAACGAGTTCACACAACAGCACACACACCTTCGCCGAAATCAACAGTACGCTGGCAAATGGCTATTTTCCACCTAATTAGGTCCTTGATTTAATTAGGCCCCATACTAAGAACAGTCCAAGCCTGTAGGGAGATGAAGAAACAAGAGCTGTAGCTGAGCTAGCATCATTCAGTTAGGCATCTTCCTGGAGCGAGAGCAGATACTGTACAGCTGGCTGATAAATAAATAGATCAGTCTGAATGCACTCTAGGGGGTTCAGCTGATTTCATTATATTTTCTTTCAAACAAACAAAAAGGAAGCACTTGCAAGTGGAGATGGAAAGAAAACCAGGAAACAAATTGCCCGCCATGCAAACAGACATGGTTGTATCTGCAGAATAATAGCTTCTTAATAGGGTAGTGAATCATTGCAGCAGGTCAATACTGCCTCTGGGAGATGAGCGGTAGGATACAAATCAGCATTGTTCGCTTAGCCATTGGAATTATTTCATTAGCACATGCCAATAAATAGTCCTCCAACCCCCTTGACACAGTTTTATATACTTTACTTTTTTCACATACCTACTTGTGGGGTCTGAGTTAGGGGGCGTAATTGCCAAACGCCTTTTGAAAAATGCACCTTGTTTAAAAGCCGGTGATAAGAACCAAGATTCTAAAGTCAGATTCTAAACCCTGTGCAATAATTCTTCAGGTACCCGGTGTAGTATGACAAGGCAACGCTAGTCTCTTGCCTGAGCAAAACTAAAAGCAAAGAAGAGAAGGAATTTTATCGCATTTCAGAATTCTCATACCATTTGAAAAGGCAACATCCCTAAATTCACAACTGCCCACAACTGGTACTCCCAAAGATATAGTATAAAATGATGTTGGTGGCTGGAGGTACGTGACCAGTTGTCAGGCTGGGGCCTAGTTTGCAAAAGACCACCACAAGGTCTGACATGGTCTAAGACAGCCCTCCATTATTTTGGACTACAACACCTATCAGTTGCACTAACTGGAGTTGATGGGAGTTATAGTCCAAAACTTGTAGAGGGCACCAGGTTGGTCAAAGCTGCTCCAAAGGACATTATCTTTCAGGGTAACTCCCTAAACAGTGGATATTCCACATACAGCCCCAGACATTAGGTCCAAACTAGCCCATCGTTCCCAATGGAGCATGCCATTGTATCTCACTGGCCCTGTGCCAAGCCTGGGTAGGCTTGAGAGAGAGAAAGCAGTAAAGGTTGATTGCTGGCCAGCTTGAATCCGAGAGTCAGGCGCATGGTTTAAAGCACCCAATGATTTGATAGCTTAATTAAACAGAAGAGAATAATGTGAGAGCTCTAATTAAGTAGAAACAAATAATGGCAGTCAAACTCTAAGAACAGGCAGTGACATGGCTTTAACAGAGCATAATTGTGCATCAGGCACGACCAGTTGTTGTCATTGTTGTTGTTGATTCTAATAAGACAAAGTGCAGGAAAAGGCTTTTCTTTCTCTTCTATAGAACAATAGTAGACCACTCTTCTGCTTGACATCAAGTTTTCCATATGGGTTTTTTTTTTTGTATAGAAGATCAGGCAGCAATGGCAGCCCACCTACAGCTTGAACTGTTCCTGCCTTGACAAAGATTTATTACTCCAGTGAGAACAAATCCTTAGTCATACTGCTGATAATAATTGTGTGAGCGAGGAGGGGCTTCAAGCACATAACTGAGTGCTCTTTTTCAGAGCCTGGTGGTGTGGGAATGCGATGCAGCTTGTGATACTGTAGTGTCCCTTGTACAAGGGCAGCTCCAGATCTGAGAAGGCCCTTGGCCTTTTGAGCCCAGCATCCTGTTCTCACAGCAGCTAACCAGATGCCTGTGGGAAGCTCATAAGTAGGACCCAAATGCAACAGCCACTTGTGGTTCCCAGCAACTGGCATTCCAAGGCATACTGCCTCTGACAGAACATAGGCATCATGAGTTGTAGTCATTGATAACCTAATAATAATAATAATAATAATAATAATAATAATAATAATAATTTATTATTTATACCCTGCCCATCTGGCTGGGTTTCCCCAGCCACTCTGGGCGGCTTCCAACAGAAACATTAAAATGCACTAATTTCTTAAACATTAAAAACCTCCCTAAACAGGGCTGCCTTCAGATGTCTTCTAAAAACATGGGAGGGCGTTCCACAGGGCAGGCGCCACCACCGAGAAGGCCCTCTGCCTGGTTCCCTGCAACTTGGCTTCTCGCAATGAGGGAACCGCAAGAAGGCCCTTGGAGCTGGACCTCAGTGTCCGGGCAGAACGATGGGGGTGGAGACGCTCCTTTAGGTATACTGGACTGAGGCCGTTTAGGGCTTTATCCTCCAGAGAGCTGCCCTCTCCGATTGGTCCTTGCCATCTGGCTCTATTGCCTCCTTTGTTGCTGTGCTAGAATCTGAAGAGAGTCTCCTGCTTAATACAACATGCACAACACACACACACACACACACACACACACACGTGGATGTCTTTTCTTTCTGGAGCGAAGAAATAGATCAAATATTTATTTATTTATTCATTTATTCATTTTAAAACCCATTTTGCTTCTGAAGTGAAGATCTTTGGGCATCTAGATAGCACAGGGTGTTTTGGGGGCAGTTGTGAAATAGCAGATTGGCAGTTTTTGAAGTAAGACCCAGGCCACAACGAAAGAGCACCGTAAGTTGGCTGAAGGGTGCAGGGACTACTAATACGGGATAGTGGGTCTGTGGCCCGCTAGGATTGTCTGCTGTTTGCCTATATTTGTAAATAAAGCGATTATTTTGAAAGTTAAATCTTAGCTGCTGTCTCGTCCAAAGCAAACCCTCCCATACTTCTTCCTGCTTTGGGAAGTGGGGATGGTTTAGCAGTCTTATTAAAGTAACTGCACTTTACTGTAGAATAGGCTGTTATGAAATAGGTAGTTTTTGCATCAACTACTGAATCCATAGCAATAGCCTGCTACGGAAGAAACCCTTTCAATCTCCCTTCCTTCTCAGAATGTTGTTACAGAGTATAGGATATTGCTATTATATCAAAATAATGTACAATCTACCTGCCCAGAAAGATGTACTACCAGGAATCTTATTTCCATTCCACTTCTGCCTTCAATTGGATTTCATTTCTGCTTTTAATTTTATTTCACATTTTAGTAAACTGCCAAGAAATCAGACAGTCTGATTGTGGTAAAGAAGAATATTATTCCTTGCAATGCTTCTCTTTCCCCACAAGTCCATGATGACTTCAGTCATTTCTACAGGATGGTGTAGCCATATATTCACAAGATCGTTTGTGCTAATTTCTGGTTGACCTATACAATCTTTTTCATGTGTTTGCATAGCAAATTGACTGTCAGTCCCTACTAAGAGAAGAAAAGCAAACACACACAGCTCAGACACTGCAAATACCCCAGGCTGTAGCAGTTGGCCTTCTGAAGAAAACGAATCGTGTTGAAAGAAAACCCATAAGATTTGGGAAGCTGCTTTTCGTTTTCCTCCAAGGAGTAGCAGCCAAGTTAGCTTTTGATGGCAATACGTGATGTCAATGTTTAAAAATCCAAAATGATCACTCCTTGGAAACAAAGGACACTATGCTATTACAAACTCCATAGCCAAAATATACCTGCAATAAAGATATTCTTTTGGGGCAACGCATCACTGTAATGGTGTACTCTATACCACTGTGTTCTTAGGAAGTGCTTAGGATCACTGAAAATTATTCACAGCTGTTGCTTTCATCAGGTTTGGCTGTAGCCAGTGGGCCAGCCAGTCAAATTTATTTGTTAGAAACCTTGGGCCATTACAAAATACAAACAGTATAGAAGTACATTTTAGTACAGGTGGTCTTGTAATAAAATTCTGTTGGATCCTTGATCCTTTGAGCAGCTAAGGCAAACATAAATACATGTAGTGTATTTCTCCTGAACCATCAACAAATAGCAGATTTTATCTGTATTATTCTTTTTTAAAAAAAAATTATTCATTTTATAAGAAACAACAAACAAATAATATTTCTAGCAAACAATAAATGAACAAAATGCAACAAACAAATACAAAACTAAACTAAAAACATAAAAATATTTCTTATATAACCCTTATTTTCTTTCACATCTCAAATGACTTCCCTCGTTCCCTTCTTTCTGAATTTCATTATAATACATTTTTAGCAGTTTATTCTTTCTCTGTATTATTCAAAAATGAAAGTCATGATTTCACATAGACAGTTCTATCAACAATTCTCAAATCTTTCTGAAGTCTCTGGAAAGTAACAATTTTGCTAAATTTGTGTTTAACAGCATTACTTAAAAAGAGCACCAAACTACCAAAATAAAAAATAAAAAAATCCACAAGAATAACCACAGAAACAGTTTATCACAACCTCTAATGCCAAATTCGATTCTGTTCCTAAGGATTCCAAAATTATCCATGATTGCGATCTTGTGGATATTTGCTAGCCAGCTTCTAGGGAACGTGAAGAAAAAACAGCTGATGATAGGATTCATTGAAGCAAAAAGGTAGATCATAAACAAGACATATTTTCATTGACTTTCCATTCTATTCTGTTCATTTATCATCACAAACTTTGACCACCTTGTGAATAAAGAGAGAATGCTGGGGGGGCGGGGAGGGGAACGTTTATGGATATGGAGGAAAGGGAGCAATATTGCAAATTGGCACACTTCTGCAGAATATATTAGCACTCATGGCGAAACTAATGAAGTTTCCCCAAAAAAAACCCCACCCTGTACCATCTGGACGCCAAAAGATCTTTACTTGGGAGCTACAGAAGCAAAATGGTGGTGGTTGTTTTTATTTTAAAAAAGAAATATTTGATCTATTTCTTCGCTCAAGAAAGAAAAGACACTCACCTGTGTGTGTGTGTTTGTATGTATGCATGTTGTATTAAGCAGGAGACTCTCTTCAGATTCTAGCTCAGCAACAGAGGAGAAAATAGAGCCAGATGGCAAGGACCAACCAGAGAGGGCAGCTCCCTGTCTATAAAACCCAGATCGAAGCAGCAGGCAGTTCACACAGCCCGGGGAATCAGCTGCGTTCAGATTTAGCACCTACCACCGGCACACAAAAAGAGATCCAGGATCTTGGCATTTTTATTGATTTGCAAATTCTTATCTTCATTCGATTTACTGCTTAGGCAAAAAAATCTGTGCCTGATGGTGGGATTTTAGTTATTTTAATTGTTGTTGTTTTTTCCTGAGACTTCTATAAAAGACTCTGAAAATTAATAGTAGTGCTGTCTGAGCCAGTCAGTGCAGAGAAGAATTCAATGAGCTTTCGGATCCCAAAGCAAAGCAGGGGTGTTGATGGGCGCAGAAGAGGGAAGTGAAAACTGAACAAGATATATTGTAAATAATTCATATTCATAAAAAAAGATTTGCAGCTTTCCAGGCAAATTAGAAAAGGGGATTTTAGACAAATTATATTGTTAGCTGAATCTGACTCACCTCGTGATAACAGATAAACAGCAGGGCCAAATATTAAGGGAAGAGGGAACAGTTAAAAGAAAGATGGAAAATTAAGCTGGCTTCTACAGATCTACAATCATGAGGGTGGTGCTATTAATCTAACTACCTGATCTCTCAGAGAGTCTCGTACTTACTTTCACCGAACTTCTTTTAATCCTAGTCAATGGGGAAGAATAGCACTGACCATAGCAGCTTTGTGAACAGATCTTTCTTGGAGAGCACCAGACTCTTTGAGCCAAAGGATGGAGACGGCAACCAGACTATCCTCCACACCCGAGACGAAGAACTTGCCAAGGCTGAGATTGGGGTCCTGGCAGCCATCCTGGTGGTGACCCTGGTGGGGAACCTGGGTGTCCTTCTGGCCATGTACCGGCTAAGGAAGAAGATGAGCCGCATGCACCTTTTCATCCTGCACCTGGGCCTGACCGACCTTGGGGTGGCGCTCTTCCAGGTCCTTCCGCAAATGATCTGGGAGGTGACCTATCGCTTCCAGGGGCCGGATCCTCTTTGCAAGGCTGTCAAGTACCTGCAGGTGCTCAGCATGTTTGCCTCTACCTACATGCTCATTGCTATGACTCTGGACCGCTATATGGCGGTGTGCCACCCGCTGCGCACCCTGCAGCAGCCCAGCTGCCAGGCTTACCAGATGATCGGGGTCACTTGGCTGCTCAGCTGCCTGCTCAGCTTGCCTCAGATCTTCATCTTCTCTCTGAGGGAGGTGCAGCAAGGCACTGGCGTGCTGGACTGCTGGGCGGAATTCAAGTATCCCTGGGGGGCCAAAGCCTACATCACGTGGATGACCTTGTGCGTCTTCGTGCTGCCCGTGGCCATCCTCACTGTCTGCTACAGCCTCATTTGCCACAAGATCTGCAAGAACCTTCGAGGGAAGACGCAGAGCTGCGGTCCTTGTCCTGCCCCTACGACTGCTGCTGCTGCTGCTATTTCTTATACAGCCACCGTTCATAAGGGAGAAGAGTGCCAGTCCGGTTCCCGGGTCAGCAGCGTGCGCACCATCTCGAGGGCAAAGATCCGCACTGTGAAGATGACCTTTGTCATAGTGCTGGCCTATGTCGCTTGCTGGGCTCCCTTCTTCAGTATGCAGATGTGGTCGGTGTGGGACAGGAATGCCCCGAATGACGGTGAGTGTCTTTGAGGAGGAGGAGGAAAGAGAGAGGGTCAGGATTCAAAGACTCATCCTGCTTCCTACATCACAGTCAGTGCAAGCTCTGGACCTTAGTCAGGCCTCCATGTGGTGATCAAGTATAGCCTTTTCTTTCCTATCCATCCCGGGGGGGGGGTGATTAGATGAGTAAAACAAGCCAGAAGAAAACAGATTTAATGCAACACTCACAAATAGGTATACAGTACGCACACACTTCAATGACTCCCTGTCTCTCGCAGCAAATGCACACCAGCTCCTGATTTGCACATGCAACCTGGGAGAAGGAAATCTATCATTCATTCATTCATTCACTCACTCACATCAGGCAAGAAATGTTTTCCCCGACACACTCCTACCTACATCTCACCCACCAGCATAGTAAGATGCAATGTCTAGGCTGATATCTGTCACAAACACACATTTACAACTTGTACCGTATTCTAGTAGCAACTGCATTGCTCTGCATCTCCATCTAGCTTTCATCAAGGCAACACGGAAATGACTGTTTTCGAAAAGATTTGTGCGTGGTGGGGGAGAGGGGGCTGTTTTGCCTTTGCATTATTATTTTCACTACGGTTACAAGATACACCTACAAGTATGGTTTTGAAGTAAAATAATAACATCACATGCCATTGAAAACTGGTTGCTAAAACAGAAATGCAAATGTGTGACCCTCATGTTGTTTAATTTCCCTATTTTGAGTTCTTTACGGAACATGGAATCAAATTATGCTTGGATTTATTACCTAGAGAAAGATTATATAGATGTTCAAATAATATTTTTTTTAAAAGCAAGCAAGAGAGAGAATCATTAAAAGAACCAAGCACCATCCCTTACCTGAAAGATTTAAAATGAAACCCAAACAGTGTGGTCAACTAACCAATAGCTGAGGGTTGGTAGATAGTGGAGTCATTAGAGTGTCGGGTTTAGACTCTCAAAGACCTGAGTTCTAATCCTCCTTCAGGCACAGACTATCTTATTTTACACATTGCATGTTGGCTCCTATGTATAGCTGTGTTGAGAATTAGTGCCAGTTCCAACTACCTGCCGCATGTACCTGTAGAATACTAGCAGTGTGACAAATGTCACATCCACACCTTGAGTATAATCTTTCCCTATGCAGGCACAGTGATTTTTGAATAGGACTTAACAGAGCCCTGTATCTTACTGAGTTTCAAGCCACACTCGCACACCCCTCTCTATCCTCTATCCAGACAACTAAGAGGCATCATTCACATTTAAGGACACCATTAGCACACACAAATATATGTGATACATTTGGCAGTCTACATCTGCCAGAGACATACCACACATTTTTTATTTGCATGGAGTTGGTTGGGGAGGGGAAATTAACGGCCATCGTTTCCCTCTCCATTTCAGAGTCCAGCAATGCAACTTACACCATCACAATGTTACTTGCCAGCCTCAGCAGCTGCTGCAACCCCTGGATTTACATGTTCTTCAGCGGACATCTTCTTCATGATATCATGCACTTTTTCTCCTGCTGTGGGAACCTTCACTCCAACCTCAAGAGGCAGTTCTCCAATGGCAGCCTCTGCAGCCGGAAAACCACTATCTTGACTCACAGCCCACAGAGCACCCTGGTTGCGGCTGGTGCCGGTGTTCAGCTACAACTGGGGAGCTTGAGAGATTTCTACCAGCCCTATGAGGAGGACACAGTGACTGAATCAAGGGAGCTCTAGAGTATAGGCTTGGTAGTTACTCTGTGCCGGGAGCTCCAAATGGTAATGGAAAGCAGGGGGACTTGATGGTTTTATCATGTATGGGATTTAAGTCTATCTTTCCACGAGAGCTTTGTTCTGCAGAAACTTGAGAGTTGGCAAAGGATACCTGCATCCTATTTATACTTACATGTAATATACTGTGAACTTCTAGGTAGTCCCTGTGAGAACAGAGTTCTGAGCCAGATAAGACCTCTGGTCAGATCCAGCGAGGATCTTCTTATGTTCTTACCTGTCACTTTGGCTTTTCTATCAGACCTGAGCTATTTCTTTCTCAAGGATGCTGGTCGCAAACAAGCTGCTCAGTGGCGAGCTGATACCTTTCTGTGCTCTGGCTATGGCTGCATACACAGTATAGCACATTTGAAACACATTTTTTTTCCCTTAAAGAATTACGGGCGCTGTAGTTTACCCCTCACAAAGTTACAATCCCAAGCAATCCTTAACAGACCACAGTGGCCAGAATTCTGCGAGGAAGGAAATATGTTTCGAATGTGCTTTAGGCTGAAGGTGCTCAGCCTAGATGTGTGCAAAGTACCCACTGGTGGAACAAATGGTTTTGCACAGGACAAAAATCCAGTTGTAACACCTCCCAGTCCCTCCCTCCCTCCACTGCTGCTTTCTCTCCCACCTCCCTAGTAACAGCAAGCATGGCTCTTATTGCCACTCCACAGCAGCAGGAGAAAAGAGTAGGCAAAAATAAAAATGCTTGACAGCTAGAGAGGTGGCACTGCTCTTGAGCTGCTGCTCCACCCACATTCCCCTCTCTCTGGCCACACCCACATCTGTCATCTTGTCTTGCCCACCTCTGCCTCTGGCCCCAGCCACCATTGGCAGAAGGATGCCTAGGAGAGAATGCAACCCTCAAGCTAAAGAAGATTCCTTACCCCTGACTTCATGCTACCATGATAGCAGGAGGCAAGTTATTACCAAGTGCAGGAGGGTTTGCTTATGCACTAGTTTCCTTCTCTAGTCTCCCTTTCCTCCACCCCCTCTATAGAACTGGAAGATGGAGAAGTGAGGTGAAAGTGACAGCCATACTTTGAAGGCCACATCAGCCTCACCATCACTCAGAATCATGTGGTATAAAAATTCATGTTCTCTCTAAGCGGGGACAAACTAAGGTTTTGAGCTCCCCTAGAAGAATTCAAACTAAGCCTTAACGTAATAATTCATAATTATGGAGTTAAATATTGCATCCAGTTATTTTGGGTTGGAGCTAAGACTCCATCCTGTAGCTTGCTATTGTGGTTACTTTTATTTTCCTATGTTATTGTTGTTGTTGTGTTGGCCTGTTCATCAATAAACAACCTCTTGTTCTGGGCTTACAAAGTGAGTAAACTTGACTTATATTAAATAAATAAGAACTTAACACTTTTCTACTCTTATTATATTGTGAGCAGCATGACCCCATCACCAGTGAATTAATCAAGAGCTGGCCATTAAACAATTTTTAAAAGTTTCATCTTCAGAGTACAGTATATCATTTCTTTATTCAGTTACTTATTAAATCCTGTGGAGGCCCCCAGGCAGTAAAAATCTCGCAAATTCTCTGGAGTTGGTGGGGACTCGTGACGCACTAACTTCCCTGTTTAGGGAAGCTTTTAATGTTTAACAGACCATTGTATTTTAATATTTTGTTGGAAGCCGCCCAGAGTGGCTGGGGAAACCCAGCCAGATGGGCGGGGTATAAATAATAAATTATTATGTTACTTCTTATTATTATTTTTATTAAGTCACAGAAAGCTTTGTATCTGGAGGTTTCTCGTGTGTGTGCTCTAGTGGGATAACATTGAACTAAGAAATGTCCACTTTTCCTTAGGATGTCCCTATTTCATTGGAGAAATGTTGGAGGGTATGGAGTTGTCTGCCCCCCCCAAACTGTCTGAAGACAATTCTCTATATAGGGAAGATTTTTTAATGTTTAATGTTTTATTTTGTTTTCATATATGTTGGAAGCTGCCCAGAGTGGCTGGGGTAACCCAGTAAGATGTGTGGGGTATAAATAGTAAAATTATCATTATGGAGTGGGACGTCCCTATTTTCATTGGAGAAATGTTGGAGGGTATGCTATCTATACCTCTTCAATCTTGTGAATCAGGAGCCATTTTGCTACAATTAAACTTGAACAGAAAGCAGAAAGGTATGAAGCTGTGTCTGAACAAGCCTGTTTAAATATAACATTATTTAGTCCCAGGCTGTGTATGCTCTGGTGACAAAAAATACAAGTTGATTAATTTGATTCATTTCCACTCAAAGTGACAGCTTCCCTTCCCTCATACAAGTTGGCCTGCACACATTCTGACAGTATTTTCTCACAGAACAATTAGAAGTGTTTATGGACATTCCAGCTATTACAGCTTCTCAGTCAATTTGTGTCAGTGGCTTCACTGCCTCAAGCACAAAGCAATACTATAAGTATTGATTTTAAATACAAAACAACACCTTAAGTCCATACCGCTTCCCCAGTTTCAGCCTTTGTTGTGCCCACATGTAATGAAAAACTACTTTACCCTAGCATACATGGTTTATTTATTTTTTCCAGAAAAGGGGGGGGGGAATACAGTGCAAGATAGACCAAATCTTTTTACTTTATAGCTATATATTTCTATCAAGCTTTATATGTCATGTTATAATAGTTTATGAAGAAAGGCCATTTTTGGCAATGCATTATTATTATTATTATTATTATTATTATTATTATTATTGCAAATGCTGAGGTTTCACTCCTTCTGTACATTTCATTGACTAGCTTCTCAATCTTGGCTACATTTTAGGATTGAGGAAATGAATGTAAGCTGTAGGTTTTTTTACAGTATCTGCCCTGGACTGTCTTTTCAGAGATTATTAAATGCATTATTAATAAATTACAGCTGTTTGGAATCTATTCAATTAAATCAAATTAAAAAGATTAAATAAAATCAATCGTAAATTTAAGTCCAATTCAAGTTTCACTACAGTATTCCGAACACAGTTATAACAATGTAGCATCCAGTAAGTATAAGGTATCAAACAGCCCTGCCATGAAGCATATGGATCAGATCTGCACAAGGATATTACACTTCCAATATTTGCAATATGTTTCTGAAAACATCTCACTAAGCTTCGTGGGTGGCAGATGCCATCTAAATAGTCATTTATACTGTGCCTTTCACAGCAAGAACCTTAATGGTATCCTTTTTGCCAAATAGCATTGTTGTTGTTTAGTCGTTTAGTCGTGTCCGACTCTTCGTGACCCCATGGACCATAGCACGCCAGGCACTCCTGTCTTCCACTGCCTCCCGCAGTTTGGTCAGACTCATGTTGGTAGCTTTGAGAACACTGTCCAACCATCTCGTCCTCTGTCGTCCCCTTCTCTTTGTGCCCTCCATCTTTCCCAACATCAGGGTCTTTTCCAGGGAGTCTTCTCTTCTCATGAGGTGGCCAAAGTATTGGAGCCTCAGCTTCACGATCTGTCCTTCCAGTGAGCACTCAGGCCAAATAGCATACATGACATGTTTAAATGAAGGCTAATGTTTCTGACTCTGAAGCCGGCTACAGCAGGCTGGAAGGAGATTTTTTAGCATTGTTTTTAGGCTAGTCATCACAGACAATTCCTTTGCCCTGCCATGGGTATCACTCCCAAAGTAAAAGACTGAGATGCAAGAGGTTTGAGGGATAGTGCTGACCCATTCAGTTTCAAACAAAATATTGTATTTTGGAGTTGACTTCACCATTGACATTGCAAAAAGCATGCACAACATCCATTTAAAGCACATGACTTCCATCAAAACATTCTGGGAACTGGAATTTGTTAAGGGTGTTGGAAATCATAGCCCTATGAAGGGGAAATTACAGTTACCAAGAATCTTTGGGGAAGTTGTGTGCTTTAAAAGTAGGGTGTGTACACAGCCAAAATTATTTGGGAAGGCCTGGCTTGTGTTTTGGGAACAGCTTAAGCACCAAAGAGAATGCAGGTGGAATTTCATTTCTGCAGAGAGCAAGACTCCCCGTAGGAATACAACACAAATAGCAAAGGGTCAAGCTTTCGATTTCCCAAACTAAAATATGAAACTACAATTCTACAGTACGCAGAGCTCCTCTGTGTTGTTTACAGAGAGATTTAAAGGTATAAAAATGAGGAGTTTGAGTCATTATTTTTACTCATTTAAAATAAATAAAAATGTCACTTTTTATTTGACCTCCACTTTACAATTTTCTCTTTTATATATCTCCCAGAAAAGATTTCACTTCGTGCATCTGATGAAATGGGCTTGAGTTCACAAAAATCTATGCCTTCATCTGTACTGAAGAAGGTGATGCATGAACAGCTGGTCATACGTAGGCTTTCAAGCAATCAAGAGGGCTGAATGGGAAGCAAGTGGGCAAGAGTGTGATAAGAAACCAGCTTTTGTTTCCTAGGGAGACACATTCTCATAGTGTCCATGACCTCTTAGATCTTCATTTCTTCTTCCCGAGCTGGTCCCATTCGTGGGATCTTGGAACACAATGGTTGTATAATTGATTTCATCTGACCCAGAATGCTGAAGTACAGGTAAAGCATGCTGAAATTCAAACATACAGGGTAATAGTCAATTGCGGTTCAAGAATACCAACATTCAGTCACTTTGTACCACTGTGTGATTATGCCAATCCCCTGTATTATGCAAGAGCTCGTATAGCATAGTGGTGATTAGACCATTAGAGAACTGTAAGGATTAAAAATGTAAGATGTTAGTAGCGCAAGCCATCATTGCAAAGAAGCACTGTCTTTTGTCTTTTCTGAATCATCTAACATGCAGCTTCCTTGGATGAATCTAGCTTCTAGGACTGAGAAAGACATAGGCCCACAATGACTCTCTCTTTCGATCTTTTCACACTCCCATTGAGGTACTCAATAACATTTTGATTATCTCCACTTTGACTACCTAGATCTCCTGATTGCATATTCACAGTATACATCAGAGCCTGTACCATGTGATGTAATCAATAGTCCTGTTTATATGATTATTTTGGGATGCCCTTAAATATATTGTTTTGTTTTACTACATCTCTGAAAGATAAATAACATCTTAACCATTATTTTTAAGAATAAAGGAAGGATTCATTGCGAAATATCCTTGCAATTTGCACAAAAAGCCTCTACGTCTTGGTATACTAATGTAAGATTAGCACTAGCATAGCAATCTCGTTGCAATTCATGTGAGATGCTGTTGAAGGAAACGTCATTACCTTTCTGGCGAGAGAGCACAGTGAGCTTTCTGAGCTGCTACCTATGACAAAGAAGAAACATTATTTCCATAACAGTTTAAGTATTTGTGATAGGCAGAAGGGAGAAGATTGAATTGAAAGCAGAGACAGAAACGGCTAAGCTATGGGTGGGATTCAACATTTATAGGGGAGGTGTTTGACTTGCATACTGTGAAACAAGATGAGAGTCAATTTCAAGCATAGATATGGGGCAAATGAAGAACAACCAACTCCCTCCATCCACAGGTGAATGAAGAGTGAATGAAGGTTGGTTTTAGAAATTTTAAATAAATGTAATATACTTCCTGATGAATGTACTTAGGAGCTATAAGATCCTAGGTTGCTTACCAAGCTTTGTCCAAGGTACAGTTCCAGAGATCCCTACTTCTAGTACCGTACCTTCTGACCATAGAAAGGGTTTTTGTGGTTCCTAGCAAATCAGATCACTCTGGGCCCAAGAGATCTTATAACCTTTGGATCCCATCCCAAAGTTTATTAAGCAATTCAGCTTTCATCTGAAGGACCATATGAACTATCTACAGCTACCAGCATCTGACTGTGGCTAGAGATATGAATTGATTTTGTATTTTGGCACCTGGCACACCTGCCAATGTATGTTGGTGGTATCTTTGAGTTCTTGGAAAGGGATGGGTCTGGTGGAGCAAGCTTTAGCTGAAAAAGTAACACGTTAGAGAAGGAAATGCTTTTTGGTCAATGTATACATCTTGCCATTTCAGACAGGGGGGCAACTGTTGATTGTCGTACTGGAAGATTCTTTTCCAAGCTGAGGACTTGCCTGCCATGAAACTGTCTCTTTGAAAATGTGGCCCTTGCCCCTGCTGGGCTTGGCTTGGGTTTCTCGACCACAGAGAGGGCAATTCCAGCTCGGAGGATGGCATATTCCCAGCTAAGGCATTTCCAGCTAAGGCATTGTTGGGCTTCTTTGCTCTGAACCCAGGCTGTCTTCTTCCATGGTGTTTATAGGCGTGTTGCTCTGAAATAGAGAGGGCAATCTTAGTTAGGATAATATTCCAGTAAGAAACTAGGAGTTCTCCTCATCAATGCTCTACACTCCTCAGAGGTTTCTGCTCCCATCTCACCATGGCACACACATGGTCAGGGTCAGAATCAGACCCACCACTGATCTCATGAGTTTGCCCCCAGGCCCCTTCTTGCAGTTACAAGCGATGGGGGAGAGATGGCCTCTTCTGCTAGGACAGGACAATGGGAAGCAGTGCTACTGATGAGAACTATTGAATGAAACCTCACTAAGGGCATCTCACCCAAGTCCCATTGCTTTCAGTGGAGCTACTCTGAATGGAACTCGAATCTGGATCCAACATTTATGGCCCCAAACCAACTCTAGTCTGTTGTGCATATGGGATCAGCACTGTGCACAGTTCAAGGTGATCAGCATAAAACAAAGCAACTACAACAATTTAAACAAGTTCAGACCAGCATAAAATCATGCTAGGGAGAATTTGGTGCAAAGACTAAAGCTGCAACAGAAAAACGTGGGATAATGAGGTGGTCTTCAACTGGTGCCTAAAATATCATAGTGTGGGTGCCAGGCAAGCCTCTTTGGGGAAAGCATTCCTAAGTGGGGCCCTCTCCCTGGTAACCACCTGCCTCATTTCATTTGTTGGGTGAACCTGTACAAGGACTTCTAAAAGAGATATCAAGGGCAGGATGCCAGGGGTGGGTTGGGTCAGAGGCAGAAGTGGATGGGGACTGTTTCCTCTGCACAGGAGACTACATCCCACACAAATCAGAGTTTTCTGTTCATCCATCCTCCCATTCTTAAGATTCCTTACCTGCTTCCATTACCATAAGGTCTCTCTCTCTCTCTCTCTCTCTCTCTCTCTCTCTATATATATATATATATGTATATATATATGTATATATATACAAGTATAAAAAAACAAAAAAGTGTAAAAATAATTTAAAAGAGTTTGACATCCACACAACTCTTCGTTGAGATGAGCAAGAGATGTTATCACAGTTCAAGGAGACCATCCAGCCCAGCAAAACTGGACCTGTTGTGGGTCGTGTCCAGGACCACATATACCCCATGGGCTTTAGGTGCCCCACCCCTAATGTAGGACCATCAGTTCATTCTCTGTTCATTCATGGTACAAATCTCCCATATACCGTGTTTCTCCGAAAATAAGACACCATCATTTTTCCTCAAAAAACCCCCACTATGGCTTATTTTCAGGGGATGTCTTTTTTTTTCCTCCTCCTGCTGCGGCGGCCGGCATTGCTGCTGTGCCTGTCACTACAGTGGTGCCTCGACTTACGAATTTAATCCATTCCGAAGGCACCTTCTTAAGTCGAAAAATCCGTAAGTCGAAAAATGCCATTGGAAACGCGATTTCCCATAGGAATGCATTGGAAATGGAAAAATTTGTAAGTCTAAGCAACCCTATCTAAAAATTCGTAAATCGAAAAATCCCTATCTAAAACCGCCACGGTTTTTTTCCGTAAGCGGTTTTTTGTAAGCACGCGGCCATTAGCCCCATTCGTAAGTCAAAAAATTCAGTTGTCGAGTTGTTCATAAGTCAAGGTACCACTGTATGTCTTATTTTCGGGGTATGGCTTATATTCCTTGAATGCTTAAAAATTCTGCTACGGCTTATTTTCGGAGAAACAGGGTATGAATGGGATAATGACGACCCCAGAGAACTGCTACATAGGGTGCAGTATAGTAGCAAATGGATAAATTACAGAAAACTAGTGAAGGGTTGTCATTATGCTAAGCAGGACAGCTACATCAAAAGTAAAAAGCTCAGGAATGGAATAGAACAGACCAAGGCTGAACTCGTTTAAATTAAAACTTGCACAGGACAGTGTTACCTATTTTCCTGCAGAGTTTGGCATAGACTAGTACAACCACAAGAACACAGACTATGGAGGTTATGGCAGATATGACAATGCTTTCCCACAGCTTGGTACATCTAAGAAGAAAAACAGATTGATAATGTTAAGGCTCACAAGGCAGGGTGGTGGATACATAATTGCAGCAAGAACATTGTTTTTTGTGCCTGATCCAAAGTTCCAATGCACACCAGGCATAGAGTTCCATGTATTGGACAGAAGCCCTGCACCATATTTCTTTATGAAGCTCCTATAATTTAACAGCTCTCCAGATTTTAAGAAGCAAGATCCCTGTCGTTGAGAAAAGCTGTCTTTTTATACAGTGCAATGCCGGCCCCACTAAGGTTTATGGCAGGAGTGGGGAACCTGTGGTCTTCCAGATGCTACTGAACTACAACTCCAATCATCCCTAAAACTGGCCATCCTGGCTGGGGCTGATGGGAATTGGAGTCCAACACCATCTGGAGGGCTACTGGTTCCCCTCCTGTGTTTCAGAGAAACAGTGAGGAAGGTGCCATACATTATCATTCTAATGGCAAAAAACAGGATTGTTTTGAACTACTTTAGAATACAGTAATTATGCACATCTATACAACTATATGGGATGCGGGTTGCGCTGTGGGTTAAACCACAGAGCCTAGGGCTTGCCGATCAGAAGGTCCACGGTTCGAATCCCCGCAATGGGGTGAGCTCCCCGTTGTTCTGTTCTAGCTTCTGCCAACCTAGCAGTTCGAAAGCATGTCAAAGTGCAAGTAGATAAATAGGTACCACTCCGGCGGGAAGGTAAACGGCATTTTCGTGCGCTGCTCTGGTTCGCCAGAAGTGGCCTAGCCATGCTGGCCACATGACCCAGAAGTTGTATGCCGGCTCCCCTCAGCCAGTAAAATGAGATGAGCGCCACAACCCCAGAGTCGGCCACGACTGGACCTAATGGTCAGGGGTTCCTTTACCTTTATACAATTATATATTATGCTTTGGAATTATTGAGTTGGATTCAGACTTACAGTGCATTCCAAACCCAAGATCCGTTAGGATAAACAAGTTCAAACTAGGCAGATCTTGAGCTGTTCTGGGAATGCACTGGTATTGACCACAGAGTCCAGCAGAATTGGAGCTATGATGGCTCAGCTGGGGCTCAGCCAATGGAACATGAGCTGGCAGAATTTCCACAAGCAAAATTCCCCAAAAGGGAGCGTTCCAGGAGTGTGACATACTTATTGGGACTGGTAGGGTAGAAAGCAAGGAGGCTGACAGTAGGTGGCGCCAGAGTCAGTGACAGGCAGGGCAACACTGAGATTAAGAAGGAGGAAGATGGCATACAGTGCCAATCCCTGGACTGGTTGTAAGTAAAAAGTCAGGGCAGGTGGGGGCTGGCTAAGGGTGGGTTGAGGTTGGTTGGGCAGTACCCCATTCACCCCAGTTGGCCAGCCTCCACAAGGCTTACGCCTACTGTAAACCTCTTTCAGCTCAGCTATGTGACCTGGCAACCTGGAGGGATTCCCCTGGCCCAAAAGGTACTATAAATCAAACTCTGTTTTAAAGGCTTGTTTGAATCTGAACTTATGAAATGGTTTATTGTTGTTGATCATAGTGTAATCATAAGACTGACATAACTTAAACACAACATGGGGTTCTCTCTCTTGAACCTTGCTTGACCTTGGTACAAGCCTGATACCAGCCTCATCTTAGGAAATACTTCACACCTTGTAAAAGTCAACACATGCCAATCAAGTCGCTAGCAAAGTCTATTTAAACTCCTGAATGGATGCCTTCAAGTTAATGGTGGTACAGGGGGCAGACAAAGAGATGGCCAGGTTTGGTTAATGGAGGCTATCCCAACTTTTAAACTCTTTTGTTAGGCAAAACACAACGTAAAAATACATGATAAAACACAAAAAATATGATAAAAACAAGAACAAAAAAACACTTACCCAACTTTGGGAAGGCAACACAAGGGCTGGGGGGGAGTCACATTTGGGCTTTGCTCCCCCCCCCCCGTGTGACAAGGCAGTGTGTGGCCTGTGGGCTCTGTTTCAAACACTCGTGGCCCACTTGGTATGAAAAGTTGGACTGCCCTGCACTAGCACAATGGGGATTCCACCCACCCAAATTGGTTCTTGGGGCTTAGGAGAAGCACATAGGGGGGAGAAGAGCGTAGATCATAATGTGTGGTGATGTCTGTGATGACAGAACAATCATAATAGTGCCACACTGAATTCTACCAAATAGCAAGAGTTATGCAAGAGGATTTCTGCGATGATCTGTGCAATAACTCCTTGACACAAACTAACTTACTCGTCAAACATTCTTTTGGCAAAGGGTCTTGACAAGCCCACAGCTCCTCCTGCAACTGCTGAGTTGCTCAGAGCCCTAGCAAAGAAAAGAAGTTGCATCAAAACAGCATACGTACATAGCCCTGACGTTGATAGAACTAATTCAAACTGTTACGCATTGTCCCACCGTTGTGCCCTGCCCTTGCTTGTGCCTTTAAGAATATCCACTGGGTCCCCATCATGTCTAAGTGGAGAGGTGACTTCTCTCACTCCTCCAGCCTGGCCATGTCTAGATACACAAGCTAAGGAATGTTCATGGCCTAGCAGGGAGCACTGTATTTTTCCGTGTATAAGACTAGGTTTTTAAACAAAAAAAAATAGGTTTAAAATTGGGGCTTGTCTTATACATGGGTAGTGCTGAGGGGTGTTTTCTTAATCTGGAGTCCCCTAAAATAGGGGGCACCTTATACATGGGGGCATCTTATACACGGAAAAATACGGTAATTAAGATTTTGACAGCCCCCATCTCCTTGCCATTGACAGAGAGGCTGCACACACACCATACATTTAAAACCCCAAGAATCTGGGAACTGTGGTTTGTTAAGAGTTCTGTAGCTCTGTGAACACCCAGGCATTACATGCATGAGATAGTACTGGTGGAAATTAGCACTAAATGTTCCGTTACATTCTCCCATGCTGCTTTGTTGGCTCCCAGCCTTTGAGGAGACAAAATAGATAATTGCATTTTAAGGAGCATATAATAATTGCCAAACACATTAATCAAAACTGAATATTCATGTACTGAGATAACATTTTGAAACTTCTGAGAGAATCACGAGGGAAATCAATTTGAACTTAACTCATTTTAAGTGATCCTCAGTTAACAGAAAATTTGCTTCCCTTTTCAAGTTATAGTGATGGATACAGTGGCTAGCTAATGCTTCTTGATTCATGCTTCATTTATAGAAAAGGCCGACACACCTAGAACGTGGATTTTTAATTGTTCAGCATAGTTTGAAGTTGGCTGTCACGCTGGTAATTTTAAGATTGCTGATGTTACCTAAGGATTTTATTTATTATTTTTTAAAAAATGTGTTTTAGATTAAAGTATTGTACCCCATCATGAAACCAATATGATACGTTTAATAAATAAAAACAATTTTAAAATGATATGTGAAAGAAGGGTTGCTGTTCCATGTGTTGACTTTCAGTCATCAAGAACATGGTCTTGACCATCCATTGACCTTATATATGTTACTGCTTTCTGCTGAACTATACTGGACTTTGAAGCTAATGAGGGAGAATTTTTCTGTGAATAGTGCGTACTGCTGTGCATAACTGGTCTTTCTTGAATCTGGCTTTTGACTTCTGAACCAAAACTCAGCTTTGACTGCTCTTGGATTCTGATGTTGTCCCCTAGTGAGGATGATAAAGGATCTTAGGCAGCTCTGGATGAAGATGAAGATGGAGGAATTGACGCATAATTTCTCCCCCTTAATATTTGTCATGACAGCAAAAAAAATTGTTTCCCAAAGTAGACGAAGAGCTTCTTTAATGCCTGATGGCTCACCACAATTTAGATGCTGCTATTAATTACAATGTAATTTTACCATGGCATTTGCTTCCATTTATCAGTGACTATCTCAAGATCTCTACAGAACAGAGAGTTTTCCATTTATCACACTGAAAGAGTCTTGCTGCTGATGGAAAGGGAGGTTTTGTTTTATTTGATTCGGTTTCAACATTTTTGTATGCAATCCTCATTGCAACTTTCCCAACAATTACATTTTTCTCTGGGAGTTTAACTGCTGAGCACCATGCAGCTCCACTCTGGTGCTCTTGCCATTAGTTCTTGCCTTAAATTAGAATTTTAGGGGATCCTCGTCTCAGTGTACATTTTCCATCTTGGCTCCTCGAATGCTTTAGTGCTAATTGTAATTATTATCCAGAATTTTGTTTCTCAAAAGCCTCAGCTCCTGTCTAACTGCATCAGGGTTTCAAATGCAAAATGATAACTACTTTTTTATTCTGTGCTATTCAGACCACATCTGGAGCACCATATCTAACTGGAATCAGTTCAGAGGAGAGCAAGAAAGGTGACCAGAGGTGTGAAAAGCAAAGCCTAGAAGGAAATGTTGAAGGACCTGCATATGATCAGTCTTGGACAAGAGAATAATTGCAAATGTTGGCATTTCGTCCACAAATTTCACTGCACTGAAAGTGCAAAGCACAATTTCTGCATAAGCCACTTCCAATAGGAGGTTTGTTTTCAAATTGTGTTCTCTCCTGGATTTCAGCTGCATTTTGTGATTCGTTCTTCATTACATCTTTGTGATGAACAAATCTGATGTGGAGGATTATTTGGGGTAATGCAAAACTTCCCAGGTTCAGTCTTTATTAGAGATAGGAAAAACCTCTGTCTGAAACCCTTGAGAGGTGCTGCCAGCCAGTATAGGCAGGGAATGAGGAACCAGCAGTCCTTCACATGTTGTTGGGCTCCAGCCCCAGTCAGCATGGCCAATGGATGATGGGAGTTGTAGTTCAGCAACATTTAGAGAGGCATGGGCTCCGCATCCCTGGTATAGTCAATACTGAACGAGATGGACTAATGGTCCAATTTGCTTCCCACATACGTTGTGTGGAGATGGATCAGTACATAGCTAAATAAACAGATATGCAATGAACCTGTTTACACTTTGTATAAAAATGGAAAATATTATACCCAAAGCTGTTGCAGAGAGCATTCGCATAGAAATCAATTTCCTTCCCTTTTAGACTCCTTCGGATTCTACTTACCCACTGAGTTAGGCAATCTTCACTCTAGAATACCATTCCCTTCTAGCTGTATCATGAATAATTCCATTTTGTAGTGATTCCTTCCTGCAAGGATCCTTCTGCAGTGGCAGTCATCTGCGATTGATTCATTTCCTACTGCAGCATTAAAGCTACTACTCTGGCTGATAGTGATCTGAGAAATGTGGAAATGTGCAAGAGGAAATTACAAAGACCCCCTATCCAAAAATCAGTCACAGGCAGCTTTGCATAGCTGCTAAATGTTAGATTACAAAATGAGATGAGGGACGGGACTGATAGCCATATAAGAAGATATGAAATCTGCCTGCCGAGTTCTCAGAAGTTATCTTGCCTTGAGGAAGAGGCTTCAGTTTTTCTGCCCTATTCTCAGAGCACTTTAGCATTTCAGTGGGTGCAGGGTTTGGATGCTATGTTATGATTGTAGTGGTGAGAGCAGGGGTTGCCTACCTTTCTGAGCCTATGGACACATTTACCAACCAGAGAAATTGTTGTGGGCACCACACACACACACACACACACACACACACACGTTCTAGTGGGTGCAACAGAATGCTAGTTTCAGAAGGGGAAGGGAGGGGACCCTTTGGGCACCAAGGAAGGCCTCTGCAGGACCATGGGGTGCCTTGTTGGCAACCCCTGTGTTTGAGTGTCGGACCAGGGCTGGGGACATCTGGGTTCAAATCCCCGCTCTGCTATGAAGCTCACAGAGTTGTTGGGAGAATAAAAGTCGGGCTGGCTGGCTGGAGAAGCATGTATAAATCATTCTCTTAGGAAGATTAGGATAACAGTGTCAATGGTGCAAATACGTGGGTCTTCAGGGCTTTCTCAATAGCTAGCATCTGTCTGTCAACAATTTTCATTGCCTTTGTGACAACCAGGAATGGCATGAGTGATTCTTGCTATAACCAAGTTCAGGATTCTCTTTCTTTAAGACTTATAGTGTAGGTTACTTAGAGGGTAAAATGTTTTCTTTTCTTTTTATGCTCTCTTTCTAATTCTCCCTGATGCTTAAGCTTTCGTAATAAAGCATATTAGTTTGGAAAGCGGGCTTGGTGCTCCCCTGTGCGGTAGATCACTTGTTCATGCTGTGCTCTGGTCCCTGGAGGCAATGGGAAAACAGGCTGGGCTGGGGCTGGGATGGTATTACCTAGACAGATTTAGCTGGTGATTGCTCTCCCAGGTAAAAACTTACAAATCTTGGAGCCCCCACTACCACACCACTCAACATACCGGTATTGGGTAGACAGTGGGATGGTAGCAGTAAACATACATTTGAGGAAGATGTGCTTCAGGTAAGGTGGGTCCATTTGCAACAAGAAAGCAGCAATGTTAAAAAAAAACAGCTCACATCACAACACCGGAATATATAAAGGTGCTTTAAATGCAACAGTTGCAATTTCAGCCTTTCCCTGGAACATATTCGGGCAAAATGCACATAGACACACATTTCACCATCCATTAATGTTGGGCACCCAATGGATAGCCCACTGTTTGGGTAGGAAAGGGCCTGCCTTCTCCTTGCCTGCATAGGGAGAGGAGAGTGTTTTGCAAGTGAGGAGCCTGGTGGATCTGTAAGGGAATATTGAATAGATGGTGCTCTTTGATTGCTTGATGTTAGACTGGGTGATTTTTCAGTTCATCTACCTCTCTAAGATCCTGTAATGCAAGAGGCAATATATTTGCTTGACAGTGATGGCAATGAAGGCCACATTGCAACAGAGTGTTCATAATCTTTGCTATCAGAACTGTTCTTTTTCCTGTGTAGCCTCATGATTTCCTTTGGCATTTTGTTTCCTGATACTGATGAAACTTGGTTGCCAGCTGGAGCCTATTTTCAGATGAGATGAACTACAAAGGATGTTGTGAATAAGATCACAGAGTAGGTCTTCAAGACACATTTTATAATCAAAAACTATGCTCGAACTACAAACCCATTAAAGAATCATTATATCAAACATCAGCATACCAAAAATAGTCATATGAAAGAGAACCACACTATAGGGCAAACTGCATTTTGACATTTGAGGCTTTGAATATCTTCAGGTTTTGTTTTTCAACTTTGCATAGACATTAGTTGTATCTGTCAGGACAGATAAAATGTGGTTGAGATATGGGTGGGAAAATCTGCCAATTTTGACTTCTCTCGGTTTCTCATTTTTCCAATCTTAAAATCAGTTCTCTGCATTTCTACATAATCTATATTCCTGCGTATAAGACGTATAGTGTGTATAGTGATGTATGGAAGTGAGAGCTGGACCATAAAGAAGGCTGATCGCCGAAGAATTGATGCTTTTGAATTGTGGTGCTGGAGGAGACTCTTGAGAGTCCCATGGACTGCAAGAAGATCAAACCTATCCATTCTGAAGGAAATCAGCCCTGAGTGCTCAACTGGAAGGACAGATCGTGAAGCTGAGGCTCCAATACTTTGGCCACCTCATGAGAAGAGAAGACTCCCTGGAAAAGACCCTGATGTTGGGAAAGATGGAGGGCACAAGGAGAAGGGGACGACAGAGGACGAGATGGTTGGACAGTGTTCTCGAAGCTACGAACATGAATTTGACCAAACTGTGGGAGGCAGTGGAAGACAGGAGTGCCTGGCGTGCTCTGGTCCATGGAGTCACGAAGAGTCAAACACGAATAAACGACTAAACAACAACAACAACAAAATCAGTTCTTTGCATTTCTACATAATGTATATTCCTGCGTATAAGACTACTTTTTAACCCAGGAAAATCTTCTCAAAAGTCGGGGGTCATTTTATATGCCGGGTCGTATTTCTTATACGGCAAGTATATCCCAAACTCTATATTTTAACTGGAAAAGTTGGGGGTCATATTATACGCCCAGTCATCTTATACACCGGAATATATGGTATGTCCTTTAAAAAAAGACATTGTGAAAATTCATCAGCATTTCAATGTTCAAAAGTATGCATATTTTTGCATACAATTTTGCCTATTGTATGCATGTACAAAAGTAATAAAAAGTGCAGTGACACCATTAAGACTTAGAGCTACTTCATATATATTCAATTTCAGAAACTCTATACAGACAGGTAGGACATTGGTGCCTTTATCTATATACAGTGGGTGCCATTATTCCTCCCCTTTCCTGATTGAGTGTCCAGAAATCACCTAATCTTTTGTCGCTGGACTGGCACACAGGTACAATGACTCATTTCTCTTCCAAGGTGCTATATTGACATTAAGTGGTGTGGCCTTTATGCTGTATATTTTTTCTTCAGCTTTATCACAGGGGCTGGGCAGGGCTGGGCATGTGGGTATAAGTACAAAGCCTTTGTTTAGTTGTTACAAGTCAAGGAAAGCATAAGACTTGCACTGCCAGGATGAAGCCGTTGATCCTTTTCATGTTTTGTATTTGGCTGGCCAGTGGATTTCACAGGTAAGCACATTTTCTTGGCTTTATTTTTTCTTCTTTCAAGCAGTAGACATTGCCCAGTCACAAGGCTTAGCTGTGAGGTACAATCCTGCAAACTGCAGGACACTTAAAACTAGTGCCCCAAATTTGTTACAACACACAGACTTCCAACACTGGCACACAAGTGCACCAAGAATGTATGGTGAATGATGCTCCAAAGCAAAGGCGCGTGGTGATCAAATCTCACACTGTGTGGAGCATTGCTAATGGGATCCACAGAGTGCATAACAATACATGGCAAATAATGGCCAACTGCAGAAAAAGTGCAGTATTGCCACTTCAGTAGGTTGATACCAGGTAACAACAACAAAGCCAGAGGTGAACTCATAAGAAATGTGCCATGGACAGAGTTCTAAAGATATGAGCAATAGAAACCATAGAGCTGGTGGCAACTATAGTTGTCCCTCATAAGAATGCTTTTCTTAGTTTTTACAGTGCAGCATTACTTACATTTTCTTCTGCTTCCCCTCAGAGTTCCCCTGAGAAGACATAAATCTTTGAGGAAGACTTTGAGGGAACGTGGGCAGCTGTCTCAGTTCTGGAAGGCCCACAAGTTGGATATGATCCAGTACACCCAGGACTGCTCGGCTATCCAGGAAGCCAATGAGCCACTCCTCAACTATTTTGATGTAAGTTAAGAGCTGGAGCGGAACCATGAGAAGCAGCAATATGGCAGCGACAAAGGAGACAGATGTTGCATTGTTGTTGTGTGTGGTTTTTGCATGAAGGACCTTTAGACAAGCTCCCTGTCTCCCCTTTCAACTGAATCTATACAAATTCAGAAATTAGATAATATATGGCACCTTGCCATATATCTGCTCTGCAAGCTGTTGGCTTATTCCTTTTCTTTTTGATGGGTCACTTAGAAAAGCAGCTCCAGTCTTAGACAAAGGGTTCCATTCAGTCTATGCATATGTGTAATGAATCCAATTATTTCTACATTTTACTTCCCTCGTGGGGAAGAACACAATTATAATTTTATGTGCTCCCCACTTCCTCCAAGCAAGGAGAAGTTCCGAGGGCAGCACTTAACCCAGCTTAGGTTTCCTTTGAAATGTACAAGTTCAGCACAGGTGGAAACAGGCAGCAAAGCACACCTACAAGCAGGAAATCCACTGCAGAATCACAAACCCCACCAGGATACCATCTAATTCTCTGCCTCTCTTCCAGTCCCGCCAGGCTGGTGTTTATCTCGCTGCTCCTCTAGTATATTCTGCAACATGTCCCTGGTGCAATAATAGTGCATTAGTGATAGATTTATACTGGATTGTCCACACATTGTTTTGCTTTATTAGCTGTTCTGTGATGCTTCCCCAATGTTGTTGCATTATTGCTATCTGAAGGGGGAAAGAATCACATTATTTCCATCAATAAGATGTTTTAGTTAGAAAGTTGGGGTGGTATATCACATCAACTGTGTACTTCTATGTCAAGATACAGAGCTAAAGTTCAGGTCTCTTTTTCGAAGTCCCTAATACCACATGTCTGTGCAAAGGGGCATATTGGAAACGCTGAATGGGCAAAGGTTTCCATTCAGTTGGGAAAGGTTTCTGCTTTTCTGTGGCTGTGCTGAGTATTTCTCCATCACAATACCTGGAAAAGAAATGTTGTTGTTTTCCTTTCTGCTAGGTAGAATATTTTGGACAGATCTCCATTGGGAATCCTCCTCAGAATTTCACTGTGCTCTTTGACACAGGTTCCTCCAACCTCTGGGTGCCATCCATTTACTGTGTCAGCAAAGCTTGCGGTATGGATGGGGGTGGGAGGAGAGGGATGGGCTGTTGGCGGACTTTGGTTGTGTTTAAAGAGTAAATTCACTATAAGCTGCAAAAAAGTGATATATAAGGGTCCACTCCCAGAGGCGAAGGCAGTGGTCAGGTTCCTTGGTTACAAAGTGCTTTTTATTTTGATGTACGAGTCACATCTTGATTTTACATATCATGGAGGCCCATGAAGAACCCACTTTAAACTGTGCTCTGTGCAAGCTGTTGCCATGCAGTTCAGAGGTGGTGAACCTCAGGCCTTCCAGAGCTCTCTTATCTTGCCCTCAGGAGACACCCCTGTTCCACACCCATCCTCGAGTGCTTTGGCCAGCCACCAGAACTTGTTTCTGAATTGTGATAAGGCCTCTTGCTTGCCTGGCTGGAGGGATGTGTGTGTAAACCTCTGCTTTGCATGGAGCTGACTGTACAGAGATAAGACTCACTTGTTTCTTGACCTGCTTCTTCACCTCTGCCCATCCACCACTGGCATATGGCCCCTGAAAGATTGCTCATGAGGAAATGTGGCCCTCAGGGCAAGCTGTGTTTGATGGAAAGCTTTAATAAAATCTTTTTAAAAAAAAAAACCACACACACACTCAGGCCCTCCATCATAGGGTTGGGCAATTCTCCCTATGCCTCCTACCGATATTCCCATATGGGTGTTTGTAGTAGCTTGATACTTGGATATAGATCACATATCATCACTGCTTCTGTGTGATACAAATTAAATTGGGCTGCATGTGGTGGCTGCGGTATGTAAACTGTACTTTATCCCATCTGTAAAATGGGAGCCAAATTATCTTCCTCCCCAGCCGATTGTGTTGCAAGTTACAGTACTCTCTTGTGATTGGAGAGTGTTTGCTATAAAATGAAGAATCTGTTGTAAAGAAGGGAAATAAGAGGATCAGTCAGGAGGGAAAATGATTAGCCATAGAAATCTTTGTGTTAAGTCTTTCTTCTTTTTGCATGTCAGGGTGTGATCTTGATTTCACCACAGGGAGGCGCATTTACTATGATAAGTGATGAAAAAAAGAATACATTCAGACAGTTTCCCTGAGGAATGGTTATAGGAAAAAGCAGCTTGGGGTGATTTTTCTAAGTAAAAAATTATTGTGTAAATAAGCAAGGCACTGGAAGAATTGTCTAATAGTGAATGCAAGATAATTGACTGTAGTCTTCTGCATGTTTACTCAGGAGTAAGTCTTGCTGTGTTCAGTGAGACCAAGGTCGTTTCCACACAGCAATTTTTTTGGGGGGGGGGATGGTGCTGCATAAAAGTATCCACATGATGTCACCCGCATCAGAATGGCATCTCATATCCCCCCTCAATTTATTTATTTTTTAAAAATAGATTTTATTAATTTCTTTCTTTAAAAACATAAGACACACAACACATATACATACATTTGAATTTCTTCTCCTCTCTCATAACATTTTACAAAACGGAAGTAGAAAAGGAAAAAGTTAAAGTAAAGAAAGAAAAAAGATAAAGAGGGGGGAAAATACTATTACCGAAAAAAACAAAACACTCCGACTCCATATACAAAAAAGAACAACAAAAAACAACAACATTAACATATTCTTTGTGATGACTTCCAATTATTCTCTCTGCAATCTATATATTAACCTTATTTTATTCTGGATTTCTGTTTACATTTATTTTTCTTTAAAATATCCCCCCTCAATTTAATTTGGACACATTTTTGGGGTGGTGGTGCTACTTGTTGGATTTTCCCGGACATAGCCAGGATACTGTTAGAAGCAGTGTCTGAGTCCGCCCAGCAAAATCGGCAAAATGTCTGGGACGTATGGCAACGCATGTCGGCAGTGCCAAAAAAAAGTTCAACAAAATATGTGGCTGACTTTGGTTTGGACTGTGTCATGTGGATACTGTACAAAACCACAAAGCAAGGAAATGCAAAACCCAAACTCAAAAGGCCATTAAGGCACAAAATTGGGTACAATAAATATTAAGGTAAAGCTAAAGGTACCCTTGACTGTTAGGTCCAGTTGTGGACGACTCTGGGGTTGCGGCACTCCATCTCGCTCTATAGGCCGAGGGAGCCAGTGTTTGTCCACAGACAGCTTCCGGGTCATGTGGCCAGCATGACTAAGCTGCTTCTTGCAAATGCCATTTACCTTCCCACCAGAGTGGTACCTATTTATCTACTTGCACTTTGATGTGCTTTCGAGCTGCTAGGTTGGCAGGAGCTTCCAGTTCATGTGGCCAGCATGACTAAGCTGCTTCTGGCGAACCAGAGCAGTGCACGGAAACGCTGTTTACCTTCCCGCCAGAGTGGTACCTATTTATCTACTTGCACTTTGACGTGCTTTCGAACTGCTAGGTTGGCAGGAGCTGGGACCAAACAATGGGAGCTCCCCCCGTCGCGGGGATTCAAACCACCGACCTTCCGATCGGCAAGCCCTAGGCCCTGTGGTTTAGACCACAGCGCCACCCACGTCACTTCAATAAATATTGATTTCTGACAAATCTGGAAACTTTAGGCTAGGGAAAAAATGTTTTTAGGAAACTCATCAATCACATCTATAGGGTAATGCAGAATATGGTGTTTTACTAGTGCTCAAATGGCAATAGTAGATGATGCTCAATTCAAGCAAACTCAGTTTTAACAAAGCAATAAAGCAACCCACAATAATTAATACAATATCTCTGGGCACTCACAATGCATATTTCTAGGGCGTTCTCCAGGTTTCTGGTTATCAAATGTCACCCATCCATCCTGATTAATAGAGGCCCCAATAACTCAGGTGTTACTCTAAGATGCAATTACTGTGTATTGTCATCCTGAAAAGGCAGTAACAAATACCACCCGATTCACCTCAAAACATATACAGTACTTTTCATTGGAATCTGTCTGCAACATTGCACTAGATTTCTGCTTGAAAGAAAGACCCATTGAACACAATGGCACTTCTGAGGGTAAGCATATGCTGGGGTGGGCAATGAGGGTTCATGCCGCTATAGCTCCACATGTTCCTCATATGCCTGTTATGGAGTGCCATATTTTACTCCTGCAGTGTTCTCACAATTCCCCCCCCCCTTATAAAACCCCCACAGCTACACACTCCAGATATCAGCCATCACAATCCAACACCTACAGCGAAGTGGGGACTGCTTTTTCCATTCAATATGGCACAGGTAGCTTGACGGGAATAATCGGAATGGATCAAGTGACTGTGAGTAGAAGACCCACTTCTTTCTTTTATGCTTCTCAAAGCCTTCTTATCATATCCTGTACTCTTTTGAGACAATAAAGTGTTACCTGGACAAGACAGGGCCACACATGAACACCTTTTAGGAGTAGGAGCAGGGGGCATCCTTGTTTTTCTCAGGGTTTCAAGTCCAGAACTATTCCTAGCTCCAAAGGACCTGATCTTAGAAGATGCTCAGCACTCCTAGTTCATATAAATCAGGATGTTCAAAGAAAATGACTACCATGTCTTGGGCCTTAAGAGATTCTCCTGTAATATTTACTGCACCTTGAACATATGAAACTGCCTCACATTGATTGATACTATTAGTCTTTACTACCATCCCAATATGGTATACTTTAAACTGGCAGCAGCTCAGAGTGGCTGGGGCAACACAGTCAGATGGGCAGGGTACAATTATTATTATTATTATTATTATTATTATTATTATTATTATTATTTATTTAGTCCAAGCCTTGGTTGAGTCTGTGTTGTCAGGCATCAACTCCAGTCTCTTCTCATGTTTCCTTGTTATATCTTTCATTGTACATAATTTCTGTAATTTTAAGTTTTGCTTTAAACTTTTTTTCACTATTGTGTTTTGATATTAACATTGTGTTTTAATAGTTGTAACTAGCCCTAAGACGTTAAGTTGAATGGCAGGTAATAAATTTTAATAATAATAATAATATCCCAAATGTTTCCTTCTCTCTGAACTTTACCTTCTGGGTTTCACTATAACTGGTTTCTTACGTGACCATAGGATGAGAAATAATGTGTAGGACTTCTGCCCTCCAGGTTGAAGGAATCACTGTAGCCAATCAGCAGTTTGCAGAGAGTGTCAGTGAGCCTGGCAACACCTTTCTGGATTCAGAATTTGATGGGATCCTTGGTCTGGCCTACCCATCCCTGGCGGTGGATGGAGTCACCCCCGTCTTTGATAATATGATGGCTCAAAACTTGGTGAACTTGCCAGTATTCTCTGTTTACCTGAACAGGTATGAGAACATGACCAACAATGCCAGTCACTGGCTTGTCTTTCAAGGCCAGCAACTGCATTAAATTAAATAAATGAAAACTGAGACCAAAAGGCAAGCAGAATGTGACTATTTAAACATGCAGAGATTTAGAAGAGGCGGGGAATTCATGTGAAATACCAGTGGAGTAAAGTGGAATTACACTGATGGAAAGGCCCACATCAAAAAGAAATCCCATTTTTTTTCCAGGAACCCAGACTCCTCTATAGGAGGGGAACTGATCTTTGGTGGCTTTGATCCTTCCCATTTTAGTGGAAGCCTCAACTGGATTCCAGTCACTAAACAGGGATACTGGCAGATTCAACTGGATAAGTAAGCGCCTCTTATTTCTTGGTGTTGGAATTCTCTGAAATGACAGCGCAGAAAAAGATGGGAAAGTCTGTAGAGAGAATGCTGTAATGAAAATCAGTAATATGCTTTCCTGACATCAACGAAGGCCAAAATCTAGGGAACTGAGGGCAGTATCCAACTAGCATGCTCTGACATCACACAAGGATATCTGCTTGTGCAATGGAAATCCCCCACTTCTCTTGCCATGGGTGCCTTGTGCCCTTCCCAGATCTGCTCCGGAGGGTTGGGAGAAACCCCAGAACAGGAGGGGGGAAGTTCTGTTGTACAAGCAGATATCCTTGCACTGATGGAAAGTGTTATTAGACAATTGCCTTGGGTGCAGAAATTCCAGGCTACCTTCCCCAGTTATGTAAAGGAGGCAGCTGCTGCCTGTAGTTTTGAAGCTTAGTAGCTCATTGGTTGGGTGATATCTATTAGAATCCTGGAATTCCAATATGCAGCCATGGGGGTCCTCCAGTCCAGACTCGGACCATGATGTGTTCCTTTCCCCTGTAACATCCAAAGCTGCCACTAGTCTCCAAAATGGCAGCTTCAGGAGGTGATTCACAAAGGGAAAACAGAGCAAGAGAAAGGGTTAAATCCCCTGCATGCCATACTCCTCAGAATACAAAGATGCATTTGAAGCAATATCTTGTTTGTCTCTTATGGATCTTCTGATCTTTACCAGTTGCCCAGGGTCTAGATGGATACAGCTGCAAAGAGCAAAAAGCCAAGAGGAAAATGGCAGTCGTTAAAAATGAAAAGAGTATTCTGGTCTGTCGGAACACGCTTGGGGCCCCCACACAGCCCCTGGAATGAGGCAGACCTCTCCGGGCATCTTCCTGATGAAGTGCAGCCTGGGATGTTCACAAATCAGTCCTGGTGCGCACCAGCAACGCATATCTAAAGACCATGTGCACGCTCAATCAGCAGAGTATAGCAGAAACTATTGTGGAGCGTAGGTGTGTGCATGCTAAGTATTTATTAAGCAACATATACAGGACAAAGCAATCATGGCATCCTCTGAGAGAGAGAGAGAGAGAGAGAGAGAGAGAGAGAGAGAGAGAGAGAGAGAGAGAGAGAGAGAAGAAGTACTAAAGTACACTACAAATGGAAGAGATAAGAATGGCTTCGGTTCTCACACTTTCCAAGCCTGGAAAGTAAACAATCACACATCCAGGAAAAGAGTATTCTGGTCAGGTTAGCTTATGATAAGATGGGCAATAAGGGCAGCAATGCAGTTCTGCTGGAGCAGCAACCATCTGCACCCTTTATTCAGGGCTGATTTCATTGTCCTTCTTTTCAGTATCCAGGTGGGTGGAACAATTGAATTTTGTGCAGAAGGATGCCAAGCTATAGTGGACACAGGGACTTCTCTCATCACAGGTCCTTCTGAAGATATAAAGCGAATGCAGACATTAATTGGAGCAGTACCTATGGATGGGGAGGTAGGTTCTGATTTGGAAAATAAACTCACCACAGCATCTCAGATGGAGTGCCACACATCATTCTAGGGCAAGCTCTATACTTTTCTCTTTGCACTTCTGTTTTACTTCCTGCTGGTTTTAGGCCTTTGTATTTCCTCCTTCATCATTAGGGACTGGGGGGTGGGATTTGTCCCAGTTCACATTTAAAGGCAAATTTACCTGATTTGCACCTTCCAAAACAGCACAAGAATCAGAAACACAGACATCCTTTTTTAAATTCACACTTCTCTGAATTTTGCAATGCAGTTTTGCAGCCAAGTAAACGGCGTTTTCGTGCACTGCTCTGGTTTCGCCAGAAGCGGCTTAGTCATGCTGGCCAGATGACCCGGAAAAACTGTATGTGGACAAATGCTGGCTCCCTCGGCCAGTAAAGCGAGATGAGCACTGCAACCCCAGAGTTGTTCGCGGCTGGACTTAACTGTCAGGGGTCCTTTACTTTTACCTTTTTAAAATGTGTATGAAAATGCACGTACTAGTATAAAGTGTGCATATTGATATAGGCAAAAATCTGCCTTTATTCCCTTATTGGGTTCTCCATCGGTTGGAGAATATAACAGAGGCCAACCAGAGAAGTTTGAGAAGCAAAGCCTTTATTTTCGCTGTTGCAACAGGGTCCTTCCCCTCACGCAGGAGAACAAGGAAGGAACCCCAAACAAAGGTGTCCTGCCCTTAAAAAGAAATTTGAAATTGGTTTCAGCCCACCCCCCAGAAGCATCATCCATATGTCACAGAAGGGGTGTAGCCCAAGACCCCTCTCCCTAGATTCATCATAGGTACATCATGAAAGGGGAGGTCTGGTGGCAGTAATCTGAGCATCCTGGACCCTGCCCCCAAAACCTAATCAACAAAAGAGAGAGATATTTACATTTCCCTGTTTCCCAGCCAAGTTAATCACACCCTTTTGTCTGGCACCCAGGTATCAGGATGCCAGGGATTATCACTTTAATTCCTGAGACAATGAGAAGGTTCCCCCCACCCCCCTTCTTCCTTGCAGAGGAACACCTGGTCAGAGAGAGAGAGTCAAAATGGTGTCAGTCAGGCCTGTCTTCCTGTGCTGCTTCAGACATGTTTCTGTACATTCATGTACATGTTTTATGAACAATTATTATATATATATATGACCTTAAAATTCTTATAACAATATAAATGCATCTATTAGTGAAAATAACATGCAAAGATGCATGATATTGGGGGAAAACTGCTTTGCAAAAATATATCTTAAACAAATTACATAGAAAAATGTGTATGTTGGGGAAAATCCTCACTAAAATCTTGATGGCTTTTCATGAGGGCTAATTAATTTGTTGTTTGTTTGCAAGCTGAGAGAAACTGAAATGGACTGATTTGCCCATCCGTATTTATACCCATCTAGGTTTGGGGTGTTGTTTTTTTGTTTTTGTTGTTGTTGTTTACTTTGTACTGTATTTGGCATGCTACTTTAAGTACTCATAAGTGTCTGCTAAATACAGTTTCCAAGTGAGGGTCTTATTTTGGAGGAAGGGGAGTTCTCTGAAATGACAGCCCAAATGAATTTGGGAAGTTCTTTGGGAGAAAGCTGTCATGAAAATCAGTCATGTTTGAAATTGAAAATGGCCCAAACCCAGGTAATCATGTAGCTAGGTCTAATATTTCACAGCTGAAAATAGGGATATGCTTGTAACCCCCTAATTCTCATATTGAGGATCACTTCATGAGCCTCACTGCCACATGCTGCTGAAATACAGATGGGGAGAAAGGGGGATGTGTAACCTTTTCACTGACAGCTGTGTTTTCTGCTATAACTTGTTACTTCCAAGCTTTCCCCCCCCCCCCTTATGCAGTTTGAAATGTATATTTATGAGCCAATGCCTTTACATGCACATACCTTTAAATGACCCAGTGCAAGAAAGAATGCATCCATTGTGTCTTCTTTTGTATGTAGACTTCCCTCCCCAAAATTGCATAGGTAGGTTGGTTGGTTTTACTTCAAAAATCTGTATTCGGACCATTGCAAGTATCTCCATTGTTTTGCAGTATGCCATCGAATGCAACAACCTGAATGTAATGCCTACCGTCACTTTCACAATCAATGGGATCCCTTACACTCTTTCCCCAGAGGCCTACACCCTCCAGGTAAGGCCTGCCTCTCTTCGGTCCTCTTCTGCAAGACAAGAATGCCTGCCGTTCTTGAGGAATTATGGACTAGATTTTGTGAGATCTTTCTTTAGCTTCACATTGAGGAAAGAGGTAGGAGAACAATTCTGTTGGTGTTTTCTTCTTTCGGAATAATAGCTTCCACGTTAAGAAACTTTTCCATGAACTCAGATTCAGAAAAAGTCTGTATAGGGATCATGCATCAAAGAGGTCAAAACAAAACAAAACTGTGGCAGAACTCCTAGGGCTGCATAGCTTGGATTGTGTAATGACAATTGGTTACCTATTAACCCTCTTTAATGGAACTCTACAATCAAAACAGTTTAAGAAGGGACGAAAGGGCCACGGCTTCCATGCATACTTGCTATGTCAAGGGGGAATTTTAATCTGTACAAGTAAATGATGACACACAATAATTCACAAGGTGTGGGCATGTGCACACACAGTTAAGAGTGTGTGTTGTCATGTGCATGTTGCCATGTGGTGCTCTCAGTGCTTCCACTTTATTTGCCTTTTAAAAATATAAAATGGTAAAAACAGCCTGTAGCAAAGCATTTTCAGTTCAATGGATGAAACTCCTATTCTGTGTACAGAATGTTGGCATCCTGGATTGGGAATGATTTGCTCCCACATTTATAATATTGTTTGCTCTCACATCTATAATTGTTTGTTCCCCAATAGGAGAATAGCGATGGGATGGCACTCTGCACCAGCGGATTCCAGGGCTTAGACATGCAACCCCCTGCTGGACCGCTCTGGATTCTGGGGGATGTTTTCATTGGCCAATACTACTCTGTCTTTGACCGTGGAAATAACAGAGTGGGGTTGGCTCCTGCTGTCCTGTAAGGCACGTGGGAAGTATGGGAGTCAAAGTGCCAGGCTCTACTACGCTACTTGAAGGTTTTCTCTTCTATTTTCGAACAAACACTTTTATCAGCACTGGGCTATGACAGATTCAGATTCACAATAACTGATGGACCTGTTCACGTGAGATTCCCGCTCCCTTCCTTCTCATGCAACAAAGAGAAAACAAGACTGTGCCCTTAATTACAGTAGTACCTCAGGTTACAAACATAATTCGTTCCGGAGGTCCATTCTTAACCCGAAACCGTTCTTAACCTGAGGCACGCTTTCGCTAATGGGGCCTCCCACTGCCACTGGGCTGCCAGCGCGGGATTTCCGTTCTCATCCTGGGGCAAAGTTCTCAACCCAAGGTACTACTTCCGGGTTAGCGGAGTTTGTAACCTGAAGCGTTTGTAACCCAAAGCATTTATAACCTGAGGTACCACTGTACTTAAATTGGCATGCCCATTTGTTTTGCTGTTGTTCTTCAGATTTGTTACTGCAAAAGAAAATGTGGAGGTAGGTAGGTAGGTAGTTAATTTTTAACTGGCAGCATTGTGTTCATTACATTGTAAGTTCTTTAAACTATTCATAGCACTTTTTTCAATATTTCAAAAGGCACCTTATATTAAAGTTTTCACAATATGCAAATGTTTTTAAATTTATTCAGATAAACAAAAGACAGGGGATTAGTTAACAATTCTTTAATCAATGGAGTCCCCTTATAAAGTGCTTTCTGTCTTCCTGAAATAATACTCGGTTCCTGCAATGCTGATGTTATCTAGGTGTTTTTCTGGAAAGGAAGAATAATACAGGGCTAGATGAAGTATCACATTTCAACACCTAATTTAAATGGGTGGCATTCGCTGCAGCAGTAAGGAGAACATTCCATAAGTTCAAAGATTTCTCCTTGGGCAGTGGAATATTCTCCCCCTCTTCTTCCTCTAAATCTGCACTCCCTAAATTTATTTTAGGAATTCCCCCAATCCCCCAAAGCAGATTTGTGGGCGGCGGTGTGTTCTGGGCTGCAGGGGAAGGAGAGGGGGCAAAGTCCTGCTGTGCTAGCACTAATATTTGCACTACTGTAAAAAATGCAGTTGAATACCAACCAATGGTTTTAATTTGCTACGGTACATAGCGAGGAACAACTGGTCAACATCAGTGTTGCTAACTTGGATTTTGAGAAATACTTTGGGCTTCTATAAACATTTTATTTACAATTGTTATAAGAATTTTAAGGTTATATATATATATATATATATATATATATATATATATATATATATATGTTCATAAAACATGTACATGAATGTACAGAAACATGTCTGAAGCAGCACAGGAAGACAGGCCTGACTGACACCATTTTGACTCTCTCTCTCTGACCAGGTGTTCCTCTGCAAGGAAGAAGGGGAGTGGGGGGAACCTTCTCATTGTCTCAGGAATTAAAGTGATAATCCCTGGCATCCTGATACCTGGGTGCCAGACAAAAGGGTGTGATTAACTTGGCTGGGAAACAGGGAAATGTAAATATCTCTCTCTTTTGTTGATTAGGTTTTGGGGGCAGGGGGCAGGGTCCAGGATGCTCAGATTACTGCCACCAGACCTCCCCTTTCATGATGTACCTATGATGAATCTAGGGAGGGGGGTCTTGGGCTACACCCCTTCTGTGACATATGGATGATGCTTCTGGGGGGTGGGCTGAAACCAATTTCAAATTTCTTTTTAAGGGCAGGACACCTTTGTTTGGGGTTCCTTCCTTGTTCTCCTGCGTGAGAGGAAGGACCCTGTTGCAACAGCGAAAATAAAAGTGCCTTGCTTCGTACGTCCTGGTTTGGTCTCTGTTATTTGGTGGGCAGGAGACGCTTAAATTCGTCTGCCTGCCAGGATACCTGGACTCTACCTGTGTCAAGGATCCACTTATTCCTAGGACCGTGTAGCTCCGCAAATTTTTACAACACATACATACATACATACATACATACATACATACATACATACATACATTGATATCCTCCTGCCTATCTTCTCTCATGGGACCCAAGGTGGTGTTCACGGCAGTCACCCATTCAGACACAGACCATCTCCTTATTTGGAAGTAACATGTCAGGTCCAGACCAGTTACTGGCGTTCCTGCTTCAGATTCTGCTATGATTGTAATGACTTTAATGTTTTTGTTACAATACTGTGTTTTTATCATTATTGAATTTGGTATGGGGCCACCATATTTGCTCTGCAGGTAATGAATTTAACATATAAATGAAAAAAATGCCAAGAAGAATTTTGTAGCAGTTTTATTGTAATTTAACTTGCATCTTAGCACATCTTTGAAACATATGATGACAGCAAGGTATGTTGACCTCAATATAAAATAATTGCTTGCTCGATTATTTACTTCATAACTTTTCTACACCACTTGATCTTAAATTAAACCTCCAAGTGGTTTACAAAAAATATGTTTTAAAATGCTAATGTTCTTCAAGGGGCTAACTAGCAGCCAGGATTGAAGAATGCTATTTCTTACATTATCTTATCATTTCAAAGGCAGAAGAAAGATAAGATGGGAATTTACTGTTATATTGCAGGATGATATGCAGGAATGATGTAAGGGTTTTGACTCCTAAGTGCTTAACAATAGCAACAACAAATGGGCTTTAAAAATAAAAATTAGGCTCTCAAAATGAAGAAAGCTTGTGAATTTCTTCTAGCATTTAGAACTTCTAGCTCAGTTCTAAATGCTGATCTACTATTTTGCAGCTGACTCTAGCAGGTGGATTTTTGAGGGCGTTGGCAGATATATTTACTAGTGTGCACATCCCTGATTTATACCACAACTCCTAAGAGTTTGGTCTGATGCTAAAGTCAAGGATTACTCTTGTGTTAAGAAAGTGTACATGACACAAAAGCAAGACACATCTTGGGAATATCACAGAAGGCAACAGATAAGGAACTAAGGCCCCATAGATATGAAGCTGAATGTGTAGCCTGCTCTTATGCCTTTGATTTCTATTTAACTACAGGTATTTCCTTTCCTTTGTAATTGGGACCAGAGGAAAGGGAGGCTTATTGTTCCCCTGATGACCCTATCAGGTTGAAAATCCACCTCACCTCCTCCCATGACAATGAGGTATAGAGAAAGCTTCTGTTTGTGACATGACAGGCTTGGAACTCCAATCCTTATTGAAAGAGATTTTGGGTGACATTTGACTTAATTTTATTCAGAGTAGACCTATTGAAATTAACATGATTAAGTTAGGTACATTACTTTCAAGGTCTGCTATGAGTAAAACTTAATTGACTGCTACCCTTTTATTGTTGCCTTTACGAATATTGAATATAGCCTTTACGAGGCTATATTCAATTTTCCCAAAGGATTCCTTTTCGAGAAATGGGTCAATTCAATTCAATTTTATTCGACCGTCAGTCAGAAATAAACATTTATCCATACAAAATTTAAAACATCTAGGCATTTAACATCTAAACATCTAAAAAAACTGAAACCGACAATAAATTAGACTATATATTTAGACCCATGTCGGCGCTGGGAAATGGATCAACATAAGGCTCAGATCTCAATACTTTCAAGGATCACATGCCCAGGCTTCAACTGAAATACAGTACTATCAGTATATAGCACTTCCACCCGATGCCTCACCCCTATCGGTGTACTGAGTTTGTACCAAACTTGTCTTGCCAGGCGCCGTGCCCATCTTCTCTTTGTCATCTTCGCCAAATGTTTTGTGCAGATACCTGCTCACACGTGGTCTACCCCTTTAAAGACTGCAATTCCGTTTCTGGGTGTACTTGAAAAATCACCCTTAAGCAAACTGAACTGCAACCTTCTGGGAGTTCTGCTCCAATGGACAGTTACACTGTGTGCTCACATGAGCAGTTAAAACACAAGAGAGGAGCAGCTGGGGCCCTTCTATGCTACATAGAATTTTGGAGTGCACTTCTCCAGTAAAGGCAGTGCCAGCATTTGAGAGAGCAAAACGCCTTTGGCTCAGCCATGCTCCTTCTGGGAGTGGGAGCAGGTCATCTGTCCCTAACAACTTATGGGAGGAAGAAGAGTCATTACAGAGGTAGCCCTACACAGAGTACATTGCAGTAGTCCAAGTGGGAGATAACCAGGGCATGTACCACTCTAATGAGACAGTCTGCAGGCCCATAGGGTCTCACCCAGCATACCAGATGGAGCTGGTAGACAGCCACCCTGGACACAGAATTAGCCTGTACCTCCATGGACAGCTGTGAGTCCAAAATGACTCGCAGGCTGCACACCTGGTCTTTTAGTGGCACAGTTACACCATTTGGGAACAGGGAGTCCCCCACAGCTGCCTGTCTTCCGTCCCCCAGAAACAATAACTTCTATCTTGTCAGGATTCGACCTCAATCCATTAGCTGCCATCCATCCTTCCACTGCCTCCAGACACACAGAACATTCACCGCCTTCACTGGGAAGTGAAGCTGCATGTTACTGGAAAACAGAAGTGAGTTTATTGCAGATGACTTCTGGTTCTGTCCTTAAGAGACTCAGAAGCTCAAAGAGGAAGTGAGATTGAAGGCTTTCATGACTCTTCAGTAATCCTCACTGCTAAACATATAACTACTGTGATTCGCAGCTGCAATCTGCCTCTTCAGCAACCTATAGCAGATCATGTGATTTCATAGCCATAGAGCCAGTTCAGAAGTTTTTTTAAAAAACACACGCACACACAGATTACAATGGTAAAGAGGTGATAGGTTTTGCTTGCGGTTCGAGGACCCGCCCCCCACGAGAAATAAAGACACAGTGACACATGGTATTATAGTTAATGGGTAGAATAAGGCCACAACTTTATTGGTTAGAGCAAGTGAGAGGTATTGGACTCGCTAGCAAGCGTGACTCCACCCCGCTCGGCGGGGGGGTCATATCAGGTTATCACCCCGAGGAAGGAGCCTGTTGATGCAAATACAGCTGAAAGCTCCCCCTGGTGTTACCGGGGGTCGTGCCATGGCCCTAGCCACCAGCAGGGCGTCAGAACAGGATCCACGACCGCCGGATCCCTTAAGGGGATACCCCTATAAGAGGAGGGTTGGATGATGGCCACAACCAGTCCTCGAACACACCAGACAACTCCATATTCCAATGCCTACCGCCAAATACCGAAGAAGTTGTGACGAATTGCTATGAGGTAGGCGAAAAAACCAAGAGGCCGGTGCCAATTAGCCAATTGGATAAAAAACTCCTACCAGGCCCTTGGGCAACCAAAGGCAACCAACCGAAGTCCATAGCAAGGTCAAAGCGAACACCCCAATGGAAGACCTAAAGGGAGGGTGGGCGGGAGATCCAATGAGGAGCAGCAGCAAAAGGGGGCAATCTGGAGGCTGCCGCGCTCATTTGAAGCAGGTAACCCCGCCCACAAGCTGGCCCTATTGGCCAGCCAGGGCTCTGAGCACGGCAGCAGGTATAGGTAGAGCAGGGGGGCGAACACGTCCCCCCTGCTCGGTGCGTGGAGCGGGTCCCGCCTGCAAATTCCCCCCTCCCTGAAGAGGAGGGATCTTGTTTTTTCTTTGTTTCGACACTTCATGTCAAAAACTCTCTACAGGGAACTTGGGTGCTAGGCCAGATTCCAGCTGTCTGATACACTAGGAAGTTTAACAAGCAATGTCCCCCACCTACATTCTGAAGTGGTACAGTCAAGGACGATCTGTAACATGTTTCTTCTGCATGCTTGCATCAGCTCATAACCCGTATACGTAATACCACTGATATCTCCTTCAGCATAATACTTTTCAAAGGCAGAAATCTACATGTTTACCTGCCTGCAAGTTATCAATGCAGATGCAGTATATATAATTATTTCTATACTGATCTCCCTTTTAAAAAATAACTAAAATGCAACAAATACCGGTATAGAAATGGGGTGAGCTGAACGTAAAATTGGAAAACTGAGAAATACTGAAAGTGACTGATTTGTTCACCATGTTTCTCTGAAATCTTGGAGAGCTGCTGCCAATCAGTGTACAGTCATACCTCATTTTAAGTATGCTTTGGTTTGAGTACTTTCAGTTTAAGTACTCCGTGGACCCATCTGGAATGGATTAATCCACTTTCCATTACTTTCAATGGGAAAGTTCGCTTCAGGTTAATTACGCTTCAGGTTAAGTACAGACTTCGGGAACCAAATGTGTACTTAAACCGAAGTACCACTGTAAACCAGTCTTTCCTAACCTGCTCCAGATGTTGTCACACTACAACTCCCATCATCCCTGGCCATTGGTCATGCTGACATGATCTGAGGGGAGTTGGAATCCAGGGTAGGGAAAGCTGATGCAGACAACAATGATCCGGCCATGCCAATTCTCTGACTCAATATAAGGGAGCTTCCTGTTCCCATGTGTTCAAATAACAAATGAAATTTAGTTGTAATTCCTGCATTGGACTCTAACTCCCATCAGCCCTAGCCAATAGGGCGAATGGTCAGGGAGGATGGGAGCTTTAGTCCACAACACCTGGAAAGCCATAGGAGATCAGTTCCTGATCAACATCCAGTATACTACAGTGGTACCTCTACTTACGAATGTTTCTACTTACGAATGGAGCTCCGTCCACCATCTTGGATGTGGTTTGATAGGATTTTTTCTACTTACGAACTTTTAGATAGGGTTGCTTCTACTTACGAATTTTTTCTCCCAATGCATTCCTATGGGATTCGACTTACAATTTTTTTCGACTTACAAATGTGTGTTCGGAACGCATTAAATTCGTAAGTAGAGGTACCACTGTACTTTCCTCTTTCAACATCCTATATTGAGTTCATCATCAATAAAATGGAAACCAAACCTCAGCCTTGTCTCAGGTATTTTAAGGACAAATACAATCCAAATTAGGTTCCCAGAGGCAGCATCATTAAAAAGCCAGATGAGGTTATAGGTAGAAATATTTGTTTTAGAAGTCTTGTGAATTTTAGGCCAATCTTATGATTTTGCAGTTCTGACTCATAAATTGCTTTGCTCACTTTTACTGCCGGGGTTTCTTGGTATGAGAGTCACATGCCAGCACTATGCTTACTTTACTCTTCATTTCCCCATAAGCTGAAAGTCAATAAACAAGCAAATCTTCTTTGCTGTGTCTCCCAAAGATTGTGGCATTGTAATTCATAATCAGGAAAACTTCTGCAGGCCCGTGCAGATTAGGCAAGGCAGCTATAAAAGCAAATGTAATCAGGAAGTTAAAAGATTCAAGAACAGGCAAATTTATTGACAGCTCTAGTTACAGGTAGGTAGCCGTGTTGGTCTGAGTCGAAGCAAAATAAAAAAATTCCTTCAGTAGCACCTTAAAGACCAACTAAGTTTATATTTTGGTATGAGCTTTCGTGTGCATGCACACTTCTTCAGATCTGAAGAAGTGTGCATGCACACGAAAGCTCATACCAAAATATAAACTTAGTTGGTCTTTAAGGTGCTACTGAAGGAATTTTTTTATTTTTATTGACAGCTGTGTGTGTGTGACTGAGATATTCCCCCATCCTGCCCCCCCCCCCCGGAAGATCTATAGAAAAGATTATTTGCATTGCTTATGGAAGAATGGGAAGAATCTGTCCTCCTACAATTTTATAGCAATGCTTCAGGTATTCACCACCCAATCTTCAGAGGTCATGTATTCAATGTTTCTGTCCTTGAATCAATTTCCAGGTAAAGAAAGCTGGCAAAATAAATAAAAAGACAGTTTTCTAAAGGTTCACGACTATGGGAGAGGTGTTTTGGAACATTGTAGGAACTTCTGAGGTGTAAAGGAATCTGCTTACGTTTGTTAGTAATCAAGTGCCTCAGGCATGAAGCCAGTCCCTTCTCCAGTAAGCATTGAAGCAGATACCTGCAGAACTTGTTTGTTATCTACTGTTGTTAGAATCTGTGTTTATGGCTGCCAACCACCCAAAAATGTGCAGAAATAAGCAGATAGAGCTTTTCATGGCACGGAACTAAATGTGACCATCTTGTTGCTTAGTCCGTTTCCTACATCACTGAAGAACCACATTGGTTTTCAGATATATGGACTAATACCTCAGTATCTTGGGACGCGGGTGGCGCTGTGGTCTAAACCACAGAGCCTAGGGCTTGCCGATCAGAAGGTCGGCGGTTTGAATCCCCGCGAGGGGTTGAGCTCCTGTTGCTCGGTCCCTGCTCCTGCCAACCTAGCAGTTTGAAAGCACATCAAAGTGCAAGTAGATAAATAGGGACCGCTACAGCGGGAAGGTAAACACCGTTTCCGTGCACTGCTCTGGTTCACCAGAAGTGGCTTAGTCATGCTGGCCACATGACCCGGAAGCTGTACGCCGGCTCCCTCGGCCAGTAATGCGAGATGAGCACTGCAACCCCAGAGTCGGTCACGACTGGACCTAACGGTCAGGGGTCCCTTTACCTTTACCTTACCTCAGTACCAGATCTCTGAGAATGTTCCTGTTCTTCTTAAGTTATGCAGAATTAACAGGACTGGAACAAAATGTACACTACAAGAGACCAGTATTTTGGGAGAAAGGGAAGTAACAGTGGCAAAAACAGAGTGAAAGGGATTTCTCCCGTTCCCAAAAGTCAAGCCGATCCAGTGACTCCTGGTGCTACCTTCAGGGGAAGAGCCATAGCTCAGTGGCAGAGCTTGTGCTTTGCATTCATAAAGTCCCAGTTCAGTTCCTGTCACATACAGACAGGATAGAGCCAGGCTGCCAATCAGTGTGGGCAAGGATGAACTAAACAGAACAGTGGTCCTGTGGCCATTGGGGTTATCAACTACTTATTAAAGCAAAACAAAAAGCAGGTCTGGCAATGGTGGAAACTGTAAACTGGATCTCTTCTGAAAATTAGGAAATGCAATATAAAAATATTCCTTCAGTAGCACCTTAAAGACCAACTAAGTTTTTATTTTGGTATGAGCTTTCGTGTGCATGCACACTTCGTCAGATACACCTGACGAAGGAAATGAAATGTTAGAGTGTCAGGGCAGGAGGCAAACACTCACTGCTCAAAAGAGCTCTGGAGTTTGTACGATATTTTATTTTTAAAAGATAGCTTTTCCCCAGTACAGTGGGAAAAACCCAGAAGAAACATGGGAGGGAGGATTACAAAAGGAAGGTGGAAACCCCTGTCTCACCTCCAATAAATGTGAATGAATGTACTATGGCTATTCTGTAATAAATGACCCACCTGGAAGCACCCCAAGAATGATAAAGGATCGTTCACTTCAAGGACTACTGTTTGCAGACTTGAGGAATGAGCAGATAAAAAAACAAAACTGAACGATTAAAGAAATGAAGTATTATAAGGACCAACCCAGGAGAAGCAAACCTAGCCTGTGTGTGGACTGAACCACTCTACGCTCCAAATCCATTTACACCAGGAAGTAACGCATACTGTTCTTTTGCGGCACCCCCCCCCCCACTTTTCTTACTACATTCTAGCTCAGGCACCCCCAAACTTCGACCCTCCAGATGTTTTGGACTACATTTCCCATCTTCCCCGACCACTGGTCCTGTTAGCTAAGAATCATGGGAGTTGTAGGCTAAAACATCTGGAGGATCGCAGTTTGGGGATGCCTGTTCTAGCTTATGCAGTCACCGCTGTGCAATTTTCCTTCCAGCCTATATTCTTAACCATACTTAATACCAAGAAAGCTTCAGAGAGTAGGAAAAACTTCCGAGCAAACTTGCTTACTGCCCTGTGCTTTGCGCGCTGCAGACTTTTGTGCGCGTCTAAAACTCTCAACCCTCTTGCAAACTCTTGTCATGTTTGGACGGCCTCTTTCTGCCTCAGCCCTCCCACTGGGGTGGGGGCTGGGAGGAAAGAGAAACGGGAGAAAAAGAAGATCCACGCTCGAGGGATCTGCGGTGGCAAGAGATCCTGCTCTGAACTCCTTCCTTCCTTTCTTCAGCCCCCTCCCCAAACACGTTTCTCCTGCGCGCTCTCGGGAGCAGCACAGAGGAGCCGTGAGGAGTTTGCACGGGCGCCAAACCTCGCAGCTCTGCAAAAAAGCCGGGTCACGCCGGAGGAGGAAGACCAGTAAGTCCTCTTTCTTGTTGCCCTGTAGTTATGTAAGCCTCCTTTTGAAACGGTTCGCCTGCAAATGGAGCAAGCGTGTGGCAGATGGCCGGAGATGGTGGCCCTGGGATCCATAAGTTAAATGCCCAATTGCTGTGCAGGCGGATTCATTTGTAACGCCGAACTTGAAGCACAAAGAGCGAGCGAGATTTGCACCCGAGCGGTGGCTGAGAGAGAACCCTTCTCAGAGCTGGGGAAACTTCTCTAAGAAGCTGACGGAGGAGATCTAGGGAGGTTGCATGGGGAGATCTTCCCCAGCATGTGGAATAGGAGATCAGGGGAAGAAAGAGCGGCTGTCTCTTCTCCCGTTTCTCCACCGCTCATAGCAGAAAAATCCTCAGACGTGGAGAAGAGGGGGAAGTATCAGATTCCACTCCTTCGTGCCCGGGACAATTGCTTTCATTTTTTGTGACTCACCGAATAGAGGGGAATTGAACAGGGCTGGGCCTTCTGCTCATGCGAGCTGCATCTTGAAAAACAAAGGATAATTTTAAAAGGCGGGGGTGGGGGGACAACACTAGGGAAAAATGTAGGAATCTGAGCCCAGCGATCAAGGTTCACATCTGGCGTTCTGGGCAGGAGCTGGGCTGCTTCTCGGCCGGTGCAGCACAATGGGCTGAATAGGCCCAAGGCTATTTCCAGGCACTGTCTGAGTGCATATGGAGTCACAAATAAAGTCACAGGAGGGTGGCAAGCATAATCTGCCCTGGGACTTATGGTGAGAAAGTGCCGGCTGCAAGAGCAAGTGATCATTGTTCCATTTAATGAGGGACATGGGTACATGTAAGGAAAAAACAAGTGATTTTGGATTGCCAGGTTTCGTTTTGCTGTTTCTGCAACTTTCACCAAAGCTGCATAACAACTGAGACTAAAATCTTACCTGGGTGTCAAGTCTAATTAAATTTAATGGTGCTTCTGACAAGGCATGTCTTGGATTGCGCAGTAGGCAAGTTAAGCTTTTCCAACCATACCTCTATGCCAGGGAAACCAATTACCTGAGTCATACCTGTGTGTCATGTGGCTGTGTTAAAGGCAGAGTCAGTACGAAAGGGAAAAAAGGAAGAAAGAGAAAGTGGCATTGTTCGTCGCTTTCTTTGAAACAAACACTGTGTGTGAACTCGGCAAATGGCATTTATACCCCTTTTTCCAGATGCGGGAACTTTAAAAAGTTAGTGGAAATTTGTTGTCCAGGAAGCCATAGCTGTGACGTTAGGGAAAGAGCAAACAATTCAAGCAGGAGAGATACGGAGGAAAGACAGGGTTCCAGATTGCAAAAGAGCATGGAGCACCTGCACCTTTGATAAATCCATCTATATAGTTATTGAAGGTGCAAGAGCCCCGTCCTCTTTTCATGCCTAATGGAGAAGCACAGGTACAAATGCACTGCTGGAAAGAGGAAGCCTGTTCTGTCTGCTGCTACAGAGCCCCCCCCCCAAATAACTTCTATACGTCACTCAGCCCAAGGGGGAAGGTTGGCCTGTATATGCAGCCAGCACAGCATAATCGTAAACAGTACAGTATATGATTGCTGAAATTAGAATCCACTTTTCTCCTGGCAAGGCTGCTATTCCTTTTATAGCAGCATATATAACAGAAACACGGAAAGCTGCTTTATAAAGAGTTGGTCCATTGGTCCATCTCGCTCAGCAGTATTCCTGACAGCAGTACTCCAGGATTTCAGCCAAGGGCACATTCCCAGGCCTACCTCGAAATGCCAGTGATTGAACCTGGGATCTTCTGAATGCAGAGCCAGGGTTCTACCACTAAGCTGCAGCCTTGCTCTGACACAACACATAATGATACAAGATCAGATCACTGTGTAGCCATATCAGCAAAAGCAATCTCTCTTGCATTTCTGCCTGTTGTGCAGGTGTTTGGGCATACACAAAAAGCTGGCCATATAAACACACTCGTGTGTGTATAAGCACCCAAAGGGAGACTATAGATAAAATCTCTGTAGCTTTGGTATCTCTCATTCAGGTATGAAGATCTTAACAGATAGGGCCCTTCTCAGCTAACACCTGCACAACATAAGCATGCAGAGATGGCTTTCGTTTCTTTCATTCTTTGGATTTCATCCCCCACCCCCATCTGTTTCCTTTTGGAAACGGATAATAACAGGTGCAGCTTTTCCAAGCATGGCAATAAAGCACTGTTGGAACCTGCACCTATTGTACTTCTGCTCATTTTTAAATTGCATTTATATCCTGTTCTTCTCCAGGGAGCTCAAGGTGATGTTCAACGTTCTCCCCCCCCCCCATTTAATCCCCACAACAACCCTGTGAGGTAAGTTAGGCTGAGAAGCAGTGACCAACCTTGGGGTTCAAAACCTGGTCTCCCAAGTCCTAGTCTGACATTCTAACCACTATACCACACTGTCTCTTCAAAACTTCCTTTTGACATTGCTAGGATCTAACTACACACTGAATGCAAAGTTCTGTAACTAGACTGAAGTCTAACAACATCTGGAGAACTACAGGTACTCATCATTGCATTAAACACAGAATTTAACTTTTTTCAGTCAAAACGTGCACAGCTGCAGGTGCAATGGAATTATGGCAGATGTAATATATATTGTCAGAAGTTGCAAAAAAAAATATATCCTTCTGGATGGAAGTACTGAACATTATACAAATAAGTACAGGTTATGCTCTCCCAGGTAACTCTAAAACAACTCTTCTTCTGATAGTTTGCTCTGAGGGCATTAACACTGATTTACAGCTTATTACTTCACTGCTAACGACAGCAAAACTGTGTTGCACAAAAATGGAGAGATAAAGATCCCTCTACCATAACCGGCTAATGAAAACCTGACAAACTATAGTAATGATGAAAAATGTGATTCATCATAATCAAGAAAACAAACTTACTGAGAAATGGGTCTTGTTTTTACATCTCTGGAATAAATGATGATATATTTCCTTTTGATCTATTCATGACATTATATTGACATGAATATATGTTATATTGTCCTCCCCCCCAAAATGCCAGTTTCTTTCTTTTCAATTCTGTTTTATTTTTATTTTTTTAGTAAACAAGGATGTCTGTTTTATAAATAGATCTGCCAACAAATTGTAACTGTATAACTATTATTATTATTATTATTATTATTAAAGCTGGGGGAGAGAGATAGTATCCCTACATGGTACTGGCCTAAATGAAAGGGAGAAGCATGCCATATACAAAAGGAGTTCTATGTAAATCCCATTGGTAAACCATTGTGACCTTGTGGGAAGGCTGAACCCACCCACGTAAGAAATGACTGGGTTGTCATTGCCAAACGTCATCCGGAGCAGAAGTGGTGGGTGAAATCTGAGCAATGTCATGGGTTGCTGTAGCAGTTATATTTGGAAAACTAGCCCTGCCAGGTGGTGACGAGGATGGAGATTTCTTCATAATGAAATAACAGTTCCCTGCTGTCATTATGGGTCTTTGTTCTTTTGAAATCCAAAGTGAGTCAGCTGCTTGTGCTTGGAAGATCTCACTTGTCATAAGATTGGCAATTTGGCTCTTCAATCTGTGGACTCCTAAGCCTGTGTTGTGCTTACAGTGGTACCTCGGGTTGAGTACCCAATCCGTTCCGGGGTGCCATTCGCACCCCAAAAAGTACTCAACCCGAGCAGCGCTTTAGCACATGCATGAAGCACCGATAGAGCGCTTCTGCACACACGTGAAGCACACAGAACACTTCTGTGCATGCGCAAAGCACTCAGAATACTTCTGCGCATGGGTGCACGGCGGAACCCGAAGTAAACACTTCCAGGTCCACCGAGTACGCAACCCGCAGCGTACGCAACCCAAGGTATGACTGTATTATGGTCTAAGGCAGGGCTGGAGAACCTGTGTCCCTCCAGTCGTTACTGGGCTTCCATCTGCCCCAGAACTGGCCAACAGTCAGGTAGAATGGAAGTTGTAGTGCAGCAATATGTGGAGGTCACAGGTTCCCCCCTCCTGATCTTTTTTTTTAAAAATAATAATAATTTTTATTGGATTTTATATAAGGAAAAAAAGAACAATAGAAAAATACAAAAAGAATATAAAGTAATTTCAACAAATCTTATTCCCCAAAATTCTTCACATATCAATAAGTGAAGATAAGATAGAATAAGATAGAAAAAACAAAAGGAAAAAAAGAAAAAGATAAAAAATTCTACTATATAACTTCAAATCTTAACATTTCGGACTTCCTCATTCCCCCTTCTTGAGTTCTAAATAATGCACTAACTCTTGCAGTTCCCAATTCTAAAATCACATTCTTTTTTCCAAATTGTAACTTCTTTATAACCAATAACCCTTCACAGTTCACATTGCTATTATTTATCTACTATTCTCTACCCTTTACCCAAAAATATTCAAACTTATCTATCAAAATATTTTACCCCCTATTATTCCCACCCACAAAACTGAATCTATCCCCCTTTCCTTGGAATCGGTATCTCCAGAAGCCTCAGCCGGTTCCTTAATGCATTCCGAATTCAGACCATTTTTTATCAGTCAATAGAAATTAATGCAGTTCTCCCTCATCCCACTCCTAATCTGTCCCAATCCAAATTTTGCCGAACCCTTTCCCCCCTCTTCTGTAGTTCCCACACTTTATTTCCATTCTCATTATCTTTCTGCCCCCCATCTACTTGCTTCTTCCCCTCTCTCACTGGGGTATTAACCTTTTTGTTTTTCCCCTGGGGGGGGCTTTTGAATTCCCACCCTCCCCTGTTTCACCTCTCCCACCAGTGAAACAGTGGTTTCTTCTTGATACCCTCCCTGTTCCACCTCTCCCACCGGTGGAACAGTAATTTCTTCTTCCTCTTCCTCTATCTCAAATATCAAGTCTGTTGGTTCAGCAAATTGTCCTTTAAGGTTATATTTCTCCTCTGATCTAGGCTATTCTCCTCCTGATGTAGGGTAAATGGCTAACAGAGTTTCACTTTAAGTCCATGTGACATTCACTGCAAATCCTGCATGGGTGGGGTTACCTATGCCCTGCTTGCTCAGGCGCTTCCTTGCAGATCATTAGCACTGTGATATTGTTGCTGCCAACTGGCGCTCTCAGGGCCTAGCTAAATGTCAACCTAGAGCCATCATGCTGCGACCAGCCTGCATTTGATTTCTCCTGCAATCTACGGTGTAAAATTGGAATGAAAACCAACTGACATGACATCACACCCAACCCTTTATAAGCAGAACCCAATGAATTAGTGGGAAGGGCAGGGAGAGCATGATATGACATGGTGGTGGTTGGCTGTTTTTGTTTGTTTTTAAAGAAAACCCAAAAGTTCAAAGGGAGATGTGAGTCACTATCAGCCACAATTTTCTTTGCAGGCTTTTACTGCACAAATTTAGTGGTGGAGAAGGTGCCTGAGAGAAGGGTGTGGTTGCTGCATTGAGAAAACAGCTGGATGCCCTGAAGGTCTGTTGTGAAAAAGAAAATCTGAGAATTAGTGCAGGCAAGTCAGAAACTTCTACCATAGGTCATTTCTCCCATTCCTACATGCTTGAAAGGGACTGTATCCAATGTAGTGCTCAGTAACTGTCATGCTTGTGCAAAGATTTATACTTGTACAACAGGACTTTCCCTCCCTCTCCCCTCCCTGCGTGCCTCCAGATCTGTTCTGAGTTTCTCCCCAAACCTCTGGAGCAGATTTGGGAAGGGTATGTGCCTGGGGCATTTGGGGTAGGGGGAGAAGAGGGCAAGAACCAAGCAGAGGGCCTTCTCAGTCGCCCGCCCTGTGGAACACCCTCCAATCAGAGGTCAAGGAAATAAACAAGTATCTGACTTTTAGAAGACATCTGAAGGCAGCCCTGTTCAGACAAGTTTTTAATGTTTGAAGTTTTATTGTGTTTTTAATATTCTGTTGGGAGCCGCCTAGAGTGGGTGGGGAAACCCAGCCAGATGGGTGGGGTATAAATTATTATTATTAGTAGTAGTAGTAGTAGTAGTAGTAGTAGTAGTACAGTGGTACCTTGGTTCTCAAACTTAATCCGTTCCGGAAGTCTGTTCTAAAACCAAATCGTTCCAAAACCAAGGCGGATTTCCCATAGAAAGTAATGCAAAATGGATTAATCCATTCCAGACTTTAAAAACAACCCCTAAAATAGCAATTTAACATGGATTTTACTATCTTACGAGATCATTGATCCATAAAATGAAAGCAATAAACAATGTACTGTACTATAAAATAAATAAAACAATGTTGTAGATGATAAAAAGTAAAATTAAAAATCAATCCGTAGCTGAACTGGGATCCACAGTCAAAAAAACAAATTAACTGAAAAAGCCTCAAAACAAAAAACACAAAATAAATAGCAAAAACAAAAGCACCAAATATAAGCTCCAGATATCACCTCAGAACACTGCAATCAGAAATAAAAGGCTTGAATTACAATGGGGGAATGCAAATTAGCAGCCCAACAGGAAATACGGAGCACGTTCGGTTTCCAAAAAAAGTTTGAAAACCGGAACACCTACCCCGTTTCTCCTATTTTAAGACGTAGTCATAAAATAAGCCATAGCAGGATTTTTAAGCATGGTACTTCCGGTTTTGCAGCATTCGGGTTCCAAATTGTCCTTGAACTAAGCTTTTCGAAACCAAGGTACCACTGTAGTACTGTGCAAGCAGATGGTTACTTAGCTCTACATTGCATACAAGCCGTTGTTCCCAAACCCTTCCACAAAGTGAAAGTAATCCACTCACTTGTTATCTCTAATGCCTCTTTATTAGGGCTTTAAATTTCCTCCCTTGTTTCAGAGAAAACACAAAATAGAGCCTTGGGCAACAGGCAGACAAATAGAAGTTCATGCTGTGCAGTTTTTGACAGCAGCAGTGATGCACCCAGAGAGAAAGGCTTTGCTCAGTGCTGCTGAGTGGGGTGTCTCTTGCCTGCAGCACCAACACTAATAGGCTTGTTCAGAGCCATTTTCGTGTCAATAGTCTCCTTGTCGACTGTATGTGAAGGATGCTCCCGGTCCCTTCTCCTTTCACCGCTGCAGAAAGTACTGCATAAATGCAGGAATTATTGGAGGGAGGAGGGGAGATGGGAACAAAGACACAAATGCCCAGTACTTATGCTCCCCTCATGGGTGGCTTACAGCATAAATATAAACAATTAAAATGCAGATTTTAAAAACTGCAAAATATAAAGCTCCATAAAACTAAAAAGCTAAAACAGCAGCAAGTACAGTCATACCTCTGGATACGAATGCTGTGGGTTGCGTACAACACGGGTTACGAACGCGCCGAACCCAGAAGTAACGGAACGGGTTACTTCCGGGTTCGGTGGTTCGTGCATGCGCAGAAGCGTCAAATGACATCATGCGCATGCACAGAAGCGCCGAATCGCGACCCACGCGTGCGCAGAAGCGCTGGTGCTGGTTGCGTACTGCTCATGTTGCGAACGGGGCTCCGGAACGGATCCCGTTTGCAACCAGAGGTACCACTGTAAACTCAGCAAAACTTTTTTTTTAACAAAAATTGTATACAGATTTTATAATAGATGCCAAAAGGCCTGGGAAAACGAGAAGGGACTGGAATAGGCATCAAGTAGGAGCCAGGTGAGTCTCCCAAGGGAGAGCATTCTACAGCTGGGATGCCACCTTGGAAAAAGCTCCGCACCTCACTTGGTGGGGACACTAGGATAATTTACTGGGGTTTGTGGATCTAGAAAACCTGTTAGGCATATTTTTGTTTTATTTCAAAAATGGACCCAAGTCTCAAGGGACAGTCTTAATCGAAGAGTCTCATCCAAGGAGAAGCAAGGATGCTTCATTTACAGTGACACAAAAGGCCATTGACCGGTCGGATGCCTGGGCTTTGTTGGCTTCCGCTATTGTGGGTATGGAGCATTTATAGCATTGTGATGATTCAAGCTACAAGATGTTGACGAATGTCTTTTTTCTTCCCTCCCTTTAGGCTCCATTTATGAATTCAACTAAAAGAGTGGATTTGAAACTAATAATTATTGGCACTTTAGGGTAAGCAGTATTCTTTGCTTTTGGAGTTTGAAAAGTCAGTTTGAAGAGATGTTCTACTTCTCCACATAAGCACTGTAATGGTGGTGTTGTTGTTTTTTTAAAAAAACATATTGGGTTTTAGATAGCACTGCTTATTTTATTATGTTGATTTTAGTTATATTTTTCCACATACCCTCCAAGAAGCCAAGGAGAGCATTTGGTTCTCCCACTCCCATTTTATCCTCCCAATGACTCGGGGAGGTGGGCTAGGCTGAGAGTTGGCAACTGGTCCAGGCCACCCATTTCTAAGTGTGGATTTGAATTTGGAACTCCTATGTTGGCTTTCCCAGCTAGAAATGTTACAACACTTCATGGCATTTTTAATCCCTATCATTAGAGAACTCTACCAATTTGACAATGACAGTGATCTCCTGGCTTTCAACAGTGGAGCTCGCTAAGTTCTGGGAGATAGCTATCATAACCATATCATAACAGCAATCATGCTGTATTATATTGTTGTGAGAAATACCTCTCAGAAATCAGGAGAGTCATCACAATGGATATCAAGTTAGGAAAAAGGTATATGCACCGTAGTTGTCCTATTGGAGAAAATATCAGATCAAAGCACGCAGCTCAGCCCCTCATAGAGCAGAAAATTGAATTTCTACTTGCTGGTTTTAAGAGAAATAGCACACCACAAGTGTCCATCTTCTCTATTGTTTTGGTCAAATTGCACTAGAAACGTATTGATGATGATATGAGGGATTGTCAACAGGACAAAGATCGAGACAAGCTAATTTTCTTAATTTTACAGATGAATTTTTTTAACTGTTTACCATATCAAACATCAGGGCTCCCATACGTTCCCCTACACATAGGCCAATGATAGGGATGTTGGGAGTTATAGTCCAGCAACATCTGGAGGGCCACAGGTTCCAGCAGTCTTTCCCTAGACAGACATATTTTTAGACAGTTAAGTCCAGAAAAAGAAGAGAATGCGGGAAATGCAGGCTAAAGAAAATTATACTCTGGAGAGTTAAGATCAGCCTGCAGAACAGACTACAAAAATCAATAGATGCAGCACTGAGACGATGACACAATGCCAGCATTGAGCACAAAGACTAATTGAACAGTGTTTTATTATATCTAGTAGTCATAAGTTTTTGGTTTGAACAGGGGATATATTAGCGACTTCCTCCAGTTTCATCTGTTCAGGTGAAGCAGACCACCAATGGGCATCTTCACCTAGTTCTGGCCTGCAGCCCACACTCCAGAATAATAATACTTTGCATCTTTTGGTTTTTTTAAAAAGACTTTTATCCCAAGTATTTTACAGGAGAGATTCAAGGCAGCCAGCATTGAAGCACACAAGTAGCAAACATAGAACAATCTACAATTCAACCAAATGTTAAACCAAACATCTAGCATAAAAATCAGGAAACTATTAGAAAGCAGTCATCAGAATTAATTCATCACGTGTGTTTCTTACTTCACCCTAGTGTAGGGAAGACCTCTCTCCTCCACCGGTATGTTCACAAGAAGTTTTACGAAGACTATCGAACCACTCTGGGAGCTAGCATCCTGACTAAAATGGTAGTTGTGGACAGCAGCCCGCTGAAATTGCAGGTGAGAGATACCTTGAAGTAGAAGTGCTTGGTTTACACACATCTAGCAGTGCTCAGAAATGGCAGGTGCTGTATGCTCCTATTGATTGATGGATGGGTGGGTGGATGGATGGATTGATTAAAAAGATTCCTATACCACATTTCAGCAGAGCTTCCAGGGTAGTTTACAAAGAAGATTATACACAAATAAAATACCAATAACAAATTAAAATATCCAATAATACATATAAAGCTCGGGGAATTAAAAATGTCTTCATCTGGTGCAAGGTAGCCCTTTCTGCAGGAGGAATTCCACAAACAGGGCACCAGCGCACTCTCGGGTCACCACCTCTGAGTACTTCACAAGGATTGATTTCGTATATACTTACAACTCATCCTTCATGGGTGTCCCGGGGGTGGGAGTGACATTATATGCAGTGTAATAGAATTAAGCCATATAATACATTGAATTTAAATGGGAGGATATCACCTTACACACCCAATGGCCTGTGGGGGAAAAAATGTATACAGTGTGATGCCAAAATGTATACAGTGACAAGGCCAGATACCCCTTGGAGGACAGAGTATTCCATAATCTGGGGGCCACCACAGAAATGGCTCTGTCACAGACAGGCCATGAACTTTACAGAGTGGTGGAAGTGTCAGATCTCTGCACCCAGGTAGATCTATGCAGGAGGGAGCGCTCTGTCAGATATTTGGGGCCCAAGCCATTTAGGGCTTGATAATGTTACGTAGTATGGCTCTGTGCCATTTTGTAACAGTTTTATGTCTTTTAAAATTGCAGTAGTCCACAGTGGGGGAAAGTTGGGGAAACACTGAGCCGGAGGAACCTGTCATCGTGCATGAAAGCATATCTGTAGCGGTTCAGAGATTGCTAACGCTAATGCCTGTATGTTTGTCCTACTTTCAGATTTGGGATACTGGAGGGCAGGAACGATTCCGGTCCATGGTATCCACATTCTACAAAGGTTCTGATGGCTGCATGCTGGCCTTTGACGTCACAGACATGGATTCCTTCCAGTCCTTGGATGACTGGAGGGAAGACTTCCTACAGAAGGTCATCCCTACGGAGCAAGGCTTCCCTATGGTTGTGCTGGGGAATAAAATTGATTTGAAGGACCGACAGGTAAGAGAAGGAATTGTGAGGGAGCGGGGCAAAGCTGGAGCTCTCGATGTATTTTAAATCTCTTTGTATCAAGATTGGAGAGGAGAATTCCTTGTGCTAGAGAATGGCGTGAGAAGAACGCCCAATCAATGAGGGGTTGATCCAGCATTTGCATTGCTTTAGATTTCTGTAACTTGTCCCATTGATTCCAATGGAATTTAATTGTGAAGACCATTCTAAGATTCAGTGATCCCCCATGTTGTTCTGTGCGACTCCTGTTGGCAGACTAGGAAACAGCAGGATCTAATAGCATGGAACATAATCTCTTGTGAGTGACCCTTAACAGAATTTCTTCCCTAATGGTATTCCACATGCACACCTGAAACTCAACACATTTCTTGCACAACACTAGCCATGAGGGAAATTCCCACGTTTTTATTTTTAAAAATTGAAAATACTTTTTTTAAAGCCATGACTAAGCTACTTCTGGCGAACCAGCGCAGCATACAGAAACGCCGTTTACCTTCCGGAGCAGTACCTATTCATCTACTTGCACTTTGATGTGCTTTCGAACTGCTAGGTTGACTGGAGCAGGAACTGAGCAACAGAAGCTCATCCCGTCACGGGGATTCAAACTGCTGACCTTCTGATTGGCAAGCCCTGGGCTCTGTGGTTTAGACCACAGCGCTACCCACGTCCCTTATTTAAATATATAGATGTGATCAATTACATGAAAGTATTGAGAAACGTAATGTTTCCTCAAATTCAGAGAAAAAGGAAAGCAAGCTACATAAGTATTTTTATTATATGGAGAGGAGAGAGAAATTAACAAATAGTAGGGGTATGCGCGCTTACTACTCAAATCTTTTGCAAGGCTGTAACTTTCATTGCTGGAGATCACTGCAGAGCATTTTCCTTTAGCCCCAGTTATCAATGCATTTTCAGTATATTTACAGATCATCACTGTCAATAAGTGTCAGCATACATACTAGTGGTTTTTTTTGTTTTTTGTTATAAAGCTGCTAGTATTTATGCACTTATTTTCCATCTGTCCAGGAACAAGGATTCATGTTGATGACATGATTAGGGCTATGAATTGGGGCAGCTAAATATGAGTCACCAGTAAAACCTAATTCTTGTTAGTAGAAGTTAAGAACCCTTTGGAGATTGAGACTTATCAGGACCTCAGCCAGTTGCACGTGGGTGAATCATGAGGGCGGGGGAGTTTCCACACCTTGTTCTACATCATAATGTGAGAAGGCAACAGAAAAGCTAATACTCCCGAACCAAGTGGCATTCTTGTGGATCAACCCCACTTCCTTGCAAAAGTTGAATTTTCATAATAAAGATGGAGTGATTTGGAAATGTCCTGGACATTGCTTGGCATTGCTTGCATAATGATTGTGTGACACACAGTACGACCTAACCTCCCTGTAAACAAATCAGGATCAATGTTTAAGACACTGGTTGTCTGGAAGCAACCTAAGATCAATTGAATCCCTTTCAATTTTGCCTTGCAGGTGTCCAGGGAGGCAGCTTTGTCCTGGTGCAAAGAAAAGGACATTCCGTATTTTGAAGTAAGCGCCAAGAATGATATCAATGTAGTTCAGGCTTTTGAGACCCTGGCAAGACAAGCACTATCGAGGGTGAGTAGCAGCCTTGTCCATAAGAAATAGCAGTCTTTCATCAACATGTGAAGCAAACAGCACCCTCTTGTGATCATTTCCATAAAATCAAAGGAGGAGCAAAGTTTTGGGTCTGGCTAATGTGTGATTTTTAAAGTTTTGGGCTTGCATATTTTCGCTTGCAGGCCTTCTCCCAAGTGCAGTGCAGTTCAGCTTCCCCCTTCCAGAGTGTCTTGATTCTGCACTGAAACCAAAACAGGTGCAGTGAGAGCAATATAGTATAAAAGTAAAGGCATGTGTTTATCATTTATTTACTTTTTAGAATGCTACAGTTTGCAAAAGAGAAGCCATGATACCTCTGAAAAATCTGATTTTTTTGGGGGGGGGTAGGAATTGCATGTGATTGTGGATTATAGGTACAGTACTCTCATCATATATATAATATGATGTTGCAAAAGGGATGAGATTTTTAGGACAACAAATATAAAGATTCCCAACCACAGAAATATGACAAACTGAAAACCTTACATCAAAACCAATTTCTGTCCATAAAACAGTTGTGCATCAAAGAGTTCTCTGGGTGTCGCTAATCTTGAAGCATGTGGGATGAGATTGCTGCCTCTGACCACAAGGTGTTGCCACATGTTCAGGTTAAGACAGAGAAAAAGGAGCTCAAAAGGATTTTTATTTTTTTAATGCCAAGATTTTGGTTCCCAAGTAGCTTTCTGACTAGGGATGACCCTTACCATATAGCAACTCAGCTATTTTTTTGTCTATTGTTTTGCTCTGTTTTCATAAACTCATACTGGGTTACGTTTTTCTTTTAGTACAAAGGGATCATCGAGAACTACCTAACCGATTCTATAAAGCTCACTCCTGAAGACCAGCCCAGGACAAAATGTTGCTGAGATGTCATTAAGAAAGGGATAACTTTTCTACTCTGTCCAAGTCCAAAGCTTGATGTGTGGAAGAACCGCTGAAGTCTCTCTTAAGTCTTGCCCATCAGGGCTGGAGGAAGAACTGAAGGGACCCCCCCCCCATTTTCCAGCAAAGATGGGCATTACTGACCATTACTGAGCATGCTGATGGAAATCAGCCTGAAGCATCTGGGTCACATTAGCCCAGCAAAATTGAACTGTGGTTCTGATCCCTTTGTCCACAAATTTCTAAGTGGTGCTCGGACTTGTTCTTCAAAGTACCTCCAGGAAATAACTCGGTTCATTTGTCTGTTCTCAATTTAATGCTGTCTCCCATGTTTCATCGTGGTCTCTTTGTTAAGGCAGGTAGGCAGCAGTCAATCCCTCGATCTTCAGCCTTTGGTATCTTACCTGCAAATACAGCACATTCCTATTGTGCTCAACATAGCACAATATGAGCCAAAGCACAGATTTCAGTGCCTTCTTACTATGTATAGATTGAATTTACATCAGAAATGCAAAACATTATGTTTGTTCACCAAATGTGCAATAGCACCAGCTGTGTGAAGGTGTTACTATAGGTACAGGGCTTTTGTAAAAAGTAATTTTCAGAACATAGACTTTTTTGTATGTGCAACAATACTCCCAAATAATAAAAGCCTTTGGGTTCCTTCCCCCCCCCCATTTTTCGATTTACTTCCTCAGAAAGTCAGGTTGGACTTGCAAATTCACTTTAACCCATCAATGTCCTTAGTTTCCCCTAGGGAAATTCGTCTCGCCATGCTGCTGAAGCATCCCCACTGGGGTTTCCCAATACATTTCTTCAAGTGCTAGCAGAAATAGTGGAGATTTCCCCCATATACACACATTTGGAATGGGATGTTTTATACATGGAGAGAAAAAAATATAGCTGAACAACTGACTTCCTATGTTACAGGGATTTACATTTCCCCTGTGAAATGGGGACAATGCCTGCCTTGGAGGAGAAGTCTGCAAAGTTAGACATTGGGGAATAATACTGATGGGTTTGTTTTTGTTTTGTTGTTTTTAAGGAAAGAATAAGAGAATCAGGCATGGAAATGTAGCAGAAAATTGGAAAATAATACAGTCATGGTTGGCACGCAAGGATATATAGTCTTACATTGGAAGTCAAACAGAATCTGTTCTGGAAGCCCGTTCGACTTCCAAACATTCGGAAACCAAAGCGTGGCTTCTGATTAGCTGCAGGAAACCGGTTCACAAACCGGAATACTCACTTTCAGGTTTGGGGCGTTCAGGAGCCAAAACGTCTGCGTACCAAGGCGTTTGGGATCCAAGGTACGACACTACATTGTTTGGATGGCCTTTCTTCCCTTAACATGTTTATAGAGACAGTTTACTTCTCAGTATATAGTAGGTACTAAAGCCAAACAATGATGTAAGGCTGCTTCCCACACATCTTGCTTGGCTGTCTTTCTGAATATATCTGGGCACTGTTGGAAACAGTGCTGGTCTTAAGTTCTTGTGAACATGTCAACATGTCCTTGTGAACATGCTCAAAGAACATGGTTCTGAGCTACCGTGTTTCTCCTAAAATAAGACACGTCTTATATTTATTTTTCTTGCAAAAAAACACACCACGGCTTATTTTCAGGGGATGTCTTATTTTTTTTTATTATTATTTTATTAAGCTCTGTCGGGGCTCGGCACAGCGCGCCGCTGGCTTTGCCGGCTCCCGCTCTGTCGGGCCTTGGCAGGGCGCGTGCGCTAGTGCTTTTGCCGGCTCCCACTCAGTTCAGTTGGCAGGGCTTGGCAGTTCAGGGGTCCGCAGTTCAGGGGTCGGCAGGGCGCGCGCGCCGCTGGCTTTGCCGGCTCCCGCTCTGTCGGGGCTTGGCAGGGCGCGCACGCTACTGCTTTTGCCGGCTCCCGCTCAGTTCAGTCGGCAGGGCTCGGCAGTTCAGGGGTCCGCAGTTCAGGGGTTGGCAGGACGCCCGCGCTGCTGGCTTTGCCGGCTCCCGCTCTGTCGGGGCTTGGCAGGGCGCGCACGCTACTGCTTTTGCCGGCTGCCGCTCAGTTCAGTCGGCAGGGCTCGGCAGTTCAGGGCTCGGCAGGGCGCGCGCGCTGCTGCCTTTGCCGGCTCCCGCTGGGTCAGGGCTCAGCAAAGCGCGCGCTGCTGCCCTTGCCGGTCCCGCTGGGTCAGGGCTTGGCGCGGCGCGAGCTGCGGATCGCGCAGGGTCCTGCTGGGTCGAGGCTCTGCGCGGCGCGTGCTGCAGCTTCTCCCGGCTCCCGGTCCGTCTGCGCTCCATGTGGCGCACGTTGCGCATCCGCTTCCTGACAGGAAAGGCAACTCCCTTTTCCTGTTCCTTACGGAAGCGCCATCCAGACCTGCTCCAGCACGGTAGGGTACCGGTACCCCAACACGTCTTATTTTGGGGGGATGTCTTATATTTTTTTACCTTTAAAAAATCGTGCCATGTCTTATTTTTTAGGCCCATCTTATTTTGGGAGAAACACGGTAGAATGAGTTACTTGTGAATTCTATGCATACGTGATAGCAGAAACCATACGCAGAAATGAACCTTTCCCAATCAAATCAACTTGAGAGCAGAGAACCAGGTCTTGCCCCATGATGCCCACATTCTCAACATGAACATTTGTACTAAGAAGATTCATGTATTTATAGCGTACCTTCCAACATCCAGCTGATCCAAACTGGGACACTCAGTTTTTTTAGTCATGCGTTCTCGCAGGAGCTGGCTGATTTGCGCCAGAGCATGACATAAAAAATGAGTACCTTTTGGTCTGGCGCTCCAGTTCAAAACAAGTCCCATTTGTGGTGGTGGTGTGTGTTGAAACTGCATAAGTGGCCTTGTATGGTACAATAGTGTTATGGCAAAGGCCGGGCATGTACACAGTAACGCCTCTGGTTGGCAGGATGCTGCATCAGTTGTTGGGCTGGGCTGACATAACATGCCTTTAAAGCACTTACATCATTGAGCAGGATTCTTAGAAATTTGGTAGCAGAATGCCGGATATTTAGAATAGCATTTTCAACAGCGATTTGCTAGGTTTCTAGCTGAAACCAGTACACATCTTGAACGGATATTGCTAAAATACATATACAACTAAAATAACCCAGCACTTAACCCAAACCACTAAATGCCTGCTTAAATTTAAACACCTTGCATCACTTCTGGAAAGTGTCCAGGCTCAGCCTTTGGAGACTCACCTAGGCTACTCAGCACCACCAACCTCCTTTTCTTGGGAATCTCCGCTAACTGCATCCATAAAGAAGGCTCAGATGAGAGCACAATGCCTCTCTCCTCCCTCTTTCAACACAATGGCTTGGATAGCAAAAGTGGGGCGAGCCTATGGTGCAAAAGTTGCACTCGCTCCAAAAGTTAATCATACAGCAATATCAGCCTTCTCCAACCTGGTGCACGTCGTATGTCTTGAACTCCAGATCCCATCAGCCCCAGCCAGCTTGGATTGATTGGAGTTGTAGTCCAGAACATCTGGAGGACACCAGACTGGGGAAGGTTACATGATGGTCCTTTCATGCCTGATCCCCAGTCAATCAAGTTGTTTGATATTAGCAGCCTGCAGTTCAGGACATGTTTCTGAAATATCCCATTTATGTTTTCTGGAAACCATTTTTCATTGATTCCCCATGTCTGAGCAGGGCTATTCCTAAGAACCTTGCCCCCAATTCTAGTAATAAGAAAGAAAGAACTGTCTCTGATCATGTGCAGAGTCCTTTCCCTTCATCTCACTGAGTAACTAACAAGCTCCAGCTTATCTGGCATTAAGGAAAGGGCATCTGGATGAGATAATTTTGCTTTTTAGCAGAATCGAGCTATTGTTTTATAAATTTAATCCCAGATGCCTGGACCTTCTTCCAGCATATTCCCAGTTTCCCCTGGTTTATTTTGTTCTTTTGTTTTCAAAGTCTCTGCTGTTGTTTGTCTTTTGGTTCTTTTATACAGCACCAAGTATGACATAATGTATTTGCTTGTGAAGTCTAGTCCCAAATGTCTGTGAGATGCTGGATGCTGTCAGTGTCACTGCCTGCTGAACGCCAGGTAGCTTGGAAAGCTAAACAAACAGCCAGTTTAGGGGGTTAAGCAGGCAATTTAGTAGGGAATCATCACAAGCACCTCTTCTTATTTGATCAGGTTGTTAGCACTATGGGTTGACTGCAGATGGCACCATAGCTTGGCTCTATCCTCTAGTTTTTGTTCTCTGCTGAAGTGAAATTATTGACAAAGACCAAACCTGTTCCATTGAACCGGTTGAATCTCTGATGGGTCTTACAGTATAGGACATTACTTATGGCCTGATCTTGGAACGTCCGTCTATTCTAAAACAGTTTTATGTACGGTAATTTCATTAGAAGCTGTGGCTGTTCTTGATGGAAGGCAGGGAAAATCTCTAAATCTCTGTTACGACACCAGCCTTGCGAATAAGATGGACAAAGTGCTTTATATCATCTAATATAAAGTGGGTTGTGGTAGGACTGTTAAGAAATTTAATATAGGGTTTGGGCTGGGGCCTAGGCCACAGGTCATGCTGAGTAATGGGGGCGTGGTTATTTAAATGCATGTATTGGGATTGGTGGAGGGGGCCCCCATTTAAGCTTGTGTCCTCCATTTTCTGATCACTTTTGCCTTGGCGTTCAATCTCCCTCCCACCCGCTGCTTTCTTTCACAGGTTTTAGCCTGACATTGCTTTGCCTCTCTAGGGGTCGCCTGTATTCAGGGGCCCAGTAGGAATTTTTCCAATTGGCTGATTGGCTTTGCCTCTTGGTTTTCGCCTGCTGCTTAGCAAATTGTCACAACTTGTTAGGTTGGCGGTTAGGCTTTTGGTTGGTGAATCGGTTGGAAGAGGGGTGTGGCATCCAGATGCCTACCCCCCCCACCTTTGTTTCTCCACATAGAAGTATTCCGTTAAAGGAATCCCATAGGCGGGATGGAGGGGCCAATTATAAGAGTAAGAGCCTTGGGGAACATTCTTGGAAAAAGAGAGGAGAGAATGCCTGGCCTCAGCTACCTCCTCTCCCAGGGGCGTTCACTTGACTTCCCTTCAGGAAGTCGGAGCTGGTACTGTCCAAGCGGACAGTGGTGAGTCCTGTCCCAAGTGGACAAATGAAGTGAGTCCTGCCCCAAGAGGGGGCAGATGATGTGAGTCCTGTCCAAAGGGGACAGATGATTGAGTCCTGTCCACAATGGACAGATGGAGATGGTCCTTCTTAGGGAAGGACGAATGGTTAACCAAAAGCCTAAGCCAACACTCAGATTAAAATTATATTTAAATAAAGTTGTGGCCTAAATTAATGCCAAAAACCAAACCAAAATTTTCGTGTCTGTTGTGAGTTATTTTAAGGGTAATTTCTGGTAAGCCTCGACACACAAAGCCACTGGCATAGCAGCAGTTGCCACACAGCCAAGATATGTCATAGTGTCTGCCTGATGGGTGGAGACAGATATGGGGTGATAAGGAAAGCTCATTTCCATGGCATCATGCATAAGCCGCTTTAGCCACCATGACAGCAACGATATCAATGCTACTCTACATTTTGCAGCCATCAAAATTTTCATTAACTTGCATAGCAGGACTGGCTGTCCCATATGACCTACATAGGATATTCCAAGGGCTGTGTCATACATTCCAATTAGTCCTTTCTCACCTGTTTTCTTATTATGCATTTCAACTGCTTGTTGCTAGATTGTTCCATACACAAGGTCCCTGTATGATCCAGGGACGGGAGATTTAACCCTGAGCTCCAAGAATTCCAGAGGAAGGTCTTGCCTTCATTGCACTTGTTGCAAAAGCCTGTGGCCTCCACAGAAAACCTGCAATGGCTTCTGTCTTTTGCCGAGTTTCTCTCCTCAGGGAGCAGCTTGGCATATAGGACTTTTGGCCTTTTACAAGTGCAAAGTACTGGGCAATTGTCTCAGCCCTTGAGAATCCTCCCTCTGGAGCAGCCTTGGCTCCCCATATATTGTTGAATTTCAGCTTCCATCATCCCTAACCACTAGTCTTGCTAGCTAGGGATGATGGGAATTGTAGTCCAACAACCTATGGGAACCCAAGGTTGAGAACAGCTGCCCTGGAGCCTCCCCACCAATTACAGTCCTAAAAACAGATTGGGGTGGGCATTAAGGGAGAAAGGTGTTGTAAAGTTTTGCATGGTTGTTGATGGTGAAATGCTTTGCATGCTGCTTTCCATGCAGCAAGGCATTACTGGGAATCACCTGTGCTTCTTCAGTTTCTGTTTGTGCACCTGGTTTCTGCCTGTTTACCTGCAGCTGCCTTGCCTGGGACTCTGCCACTAATGACCCAACAGGGCAGCAGATCCCGATGTTGATTTTTCGTCCTTCCCACCTGAGTGTAGATCTTCCCTCACCCCTATTTCCCTGTCAGGGAGTGGAGCACTATTTTGTGGTCTGCCTCAAGACCCAAAATGTCTTGGGCTGGCCCTGATCATGAGGGCCAAAAGATGGTTGCCAACATGATACAGAGCAATGCTGCTAGTTGTCCCCGGCTGTGTCACACAGGACCAAAAGGCAGCTATCAAAAGTACTTCTACTCTCATGCCCTCAAACACTCTTTCCAGGCTCTTCTTTCTGGCATGAAACACACACTTACTCAAAAAATGTATTCATTCTCTACCCACTGCTATCATTTCTTTTCTATTAATTTTAAAAGTCTACACCAGGCATAGGCAAACTCCGGCCCTACTGACCACTGGTCCCGTTAGCTAGAAATGATGGGAATTGTAGTCCCAAACATCTGGAGGGCCAGAGTTTGCCTATGCCTGGTCTACGTTTTCCTCTTCCCATGTTATTGTGAGCTAGGAACTGTGATGTGATTGAGAACATCTCTGATGGATCTGCCAGCCACATACCCCCCCTGCCCCAAGTGATTTCTATCTCCCCTCCCACTTGCCAAATAAGTGGCTGGCACAAGTAATACCCTGTGAAAAATAATTTGTTGCTTTATTCTACCTATTGGTAACAGCAATAAATAATTAAAGGAGGCACTTCGCACAAGTGACACCGACACGAGCATAGCATGAGGCGCCAATCATAAGCAGATGCATGAAATTTACACATGCAACCAAAAACAGTGCTGAGATAGAAAAGGTGCATAATATTTGCAATCCAGATCATGCTCGCTACCAAAAATGCTGCTGAGATGGAAAAGGAACATGCTGCTGAGATGGAAAAGGAACACAATTTTTGCAATGCAGATCATGCTACCAAAAACACTGCTGAGATAGAAAAGGAATATAATTTTTGCAATGCAAAAAAAGCCTGGGGCAGCATGGCTTTCGTCAGCCTAGAAACAGGTGGTGAACCCATAGGCTAAAAATGGTTAAAAGAGGGAAGGGGGAATCTAGACAGGATGGCTTCATTCAGCCAGCTAACAAAAAACTTATCACTGCATACTTCCGCACTTAATATGAATAAGAAATATATAAATGTTCCATAAGTGTGTGTGTGTGTGTGTGTGTGTGTGTGTGTGTGTGTGTGTAACAAATACAGGTAGCAACAAAACAGCAGCATTTTTTCCATTTAAAAATAGTTTATTTGCAACAGCATATATTTCAAACATTCTCATAATCTTAAAAACCATAAAATACCACATAATGTGCTCCAATCTCATTAAAAGAAAGGAATACATTATATCTGCAACAAATTGAAAAGTTAAAATGTATACTTCAAGTATTCCAAACTCTGTTACCCACCCCAAACACAACTCTCCCATGTGCATCACTACCTATGTGTTCAATAAAATCGCCCCACACTGCGTAGAAGTTATCGTTTTTCTTTTGGCCTCTTGCTACCCGCAGTTTCCATTATAGCTTTCCCCCCAAAAAACTGTCTGCCAGACCATTTCATGCCACTTATCTATCCATGGTCAACAGTTCCAATGTTTTCTATGTTCTGGCTATGATCAATAAATGGGTTACACAACCTTTATTTCTAATTCTTGGTGAGTCCTGACTGTACAAGTTAAGGAATTGCCTACCTTGTAATCAAAGATATCTCTGCAAAGATACTTTCCCAGAATTTTTTCTCTTTTTGAACACTCTCACCACATATGTCTGTATGTCCCAATTGTGGGACACCCTCTTCAACACATAGGGGAGCTGTTGGACTTTATACGAGCTAGACATCTAGGTGCTAAATACCAGCCCTGTGTGATTTTGAGGGCTCTTTCTCTTGTCATTGCCACATCCCACTTGCTCCAGGGTTGCGGTGGACAGGCGCAGTGTCCGCAGTGGCCAGCACTGGAGTGATGCTGTTCTTAATATCTGTCACCCTCCTCACAACTGATCCCATCTGCATCTCCATCACAGTTAGCTTGGTGAAGAGGGTAATGACTGTGAAGCATAAAGAAGCCTTCTCAGCTGTAGGCAGCAATCAATGCATCAAAGAGCTGCTTGAAGGACAGTCACAATCCCACTCAGTGTTCCCTATACATACTCTGACGGTCACAGGACATCTCTCCCTGGATTTCTTGGAAGAAACCCAATAATGTTTCTCCACAGCAGTCCTTGGCTGCCCTGTCCTAAGATGCAGCGCATGTCAATTGCCTATGCCAGGTGGGCTTGGTTGTGAAAGCCAGTTTGCCTTGGAGAACCCATATCTTCCCACAAGTGCATGGAAGGCGTGAGCCTTTGAGTGATCCTTGGACTGGCTAATGTGAGACCCAGACAGAGGCCAGCATCAGGCTTGCCTTTCTGGCTGGGACTCCACAAATACTCCACAAAAACTCTGCTACTGCTTGTTTAGGACTTGAACGCAAATAGAATGTTTTTCTTTATTTTTCTCCCATAACAAAAAAGAAAAGAAGAAAGGGAGGGGGGTGATGAATTACGATAGTTTGGATTTTATGTGGAAAGAAAACATTCAAAATTGAAGGCAAAAAGAAGGGAACCGTCATCTCAAAAGAATGAAATAGGCAAACAGACACACCTGGAATGGTTCCATTAATGTGTAAGGGGCTTATAAAGGATTAACATGTGTTTGCCAGGTGCCTGACTAATTTGTTAATCCACTTACAGTTGTTTTTTTAACACAGACTCCTACACCGTGCATGTTTCACCATCCTGACTTCCACGGGGCTCTGATGCTCACAAACTTTCACAGGAAGTGTTCCGTTCTCTCTGATGCTGGGGAAAGTTTTGCATTTTGCGATCCTATCCACAAAGTAGATGTTGCCTTTTTATAGCCAAGGTTTTTAACTGTTTTGATGGATGTTACAGAGGGGCATAACCATGTTCATGAAGCTAAACTTCAGACCTCTTAAATCTTGTCAAAACAATTGGTAAATGGAACCTTTAGGGTAGCATGAAGGCCTAGAATAATCCCGCTCTAATGTTTAAAGCTCTTCAAACTGTATTACCTTGTGGACCTTTTGGTGAAGGACTGGTAAGACATCTTATAAATAAATCAATATTACCGAAATGCAGCTTTAGAGGAGGGAGACAGCTCCTCCCCCTTGGCTCCATAAAAGCCCAATGCTAAGACTCTACAGTCAATATTAAAGGAGTCAAGTTCTTACAATCCCAAATTGCATGTAATAAATGGAAGTCTGCGCTCCACCTAGCCAGCTGGAGATCAAACACACATTTTGCTCCCCTTCCATAGAGTATCGGGATAGCTACCCATACAGAAAGCACCAAGGGACACAAAAAAAATCTTTGGTGATCACGTAATATTGTCTTCCATGAAAACGGTCTTAACAGTGAGTTCGTGAGTGACTGTGGAGACCAATTATGGATCCACAATCCTTCCACAGTGGGGGCATAGGTTTCTGGGCAGGAGTTGATCATGGTGAGGGTTTGCCAAGTGTGCCTTCCTCTTAGCTCGTTTCTGCTTTTCGCCCTGAGTTTGTGCTTCTTCAAAGTCCATGACACCTTTGATAAATGGTGTTCTCCAATTGGAGTGCTTGCAGGTCAGTGTTTCCAAGTTACCAGTGCTTATACTAGGTTTGCCTTGAGAGCATCTTTTAAAGAATTTTTTAAAGAATTTTTTTTAAAAAATTAAGGTTTGCCTTGAGAGCATCTTTAAACCACTTTTGCTGTCCACTGATATTTCGCTTTCCATTCTTAACTTGGGAATAGAGTAGTTGCTTTGGAAGATGATAATCAGGTATTCAAACAACATGACCAGTCCAACAAAGTTGATGTTGAAGAATCATTGCTTTGACACTGGTGATCTTTGCTTCTTCTAGTACACTGACATTAGTTCACCTATCTTCTGAAGGGATGTGTAAAAAAAATTCAGAGACACCATTGATGGAATCTTTTGAGGAGTTGGGGAAAATATTATTTAGTTCAGTGCCTTGTGGATAAGGAGCTCTGGTTAGAACACCCCACTTCTGTGCATTGAATGCAGGTGCTTACATCCAGCTGACCTTATTATTATTATTTACCCTTGTTTCTTTTTCTGTGTTCTCCCAGTCCAACTACCATTAAGAAGAAAGGTGCTCGGCTGGACATAATTCATAAGAGGATTGGTATCCTAGGGACATGCATCTCATTTCTAAAACCAATTAAGAAGTACTGTATATCATGCATAATCTGTGCCCTATTGAAATATTCCCCTGTTTGCAATAAATATTTATGCTTCCACTTAAGACCCATATCTGTTGGACCCACAATGGCTTTTCTAGTCAAGCACCCAGCTGGGATGATCACTCCCCTGTCACTATGCCTAAGAAGAATGGACACAGCACCCAAAGAGTAATGGGAAATAAATTGGTTTTATCTCATTGGCGTCAAATTACAAGGGTGTGTGGTATTCATGATTCTGCCGTTTATTTCTGTTTTGAAGTCTGTCAAAGGACTTCCCTAGGTCAACATTTTCTATCCATTAATCAATGACAGTAGATTGCTTATTATTCCAAGCTCCTGGTTTCCTGAAGTCACGTACCTCATCTGTCTCTGATAGGTGGACCCATAATATGGTAACTATGTCTAAGAACCACTCTTGTTCATTCAAACTATTTATGGTCTGATCAGTGGTGGACCTTGGAGTCTCAAATATCAGCAGTGCCCCTCTTCCTCTTGCGCTTCATTCTAAATCATAGTTGTGGTGTTACCTGTGGCACCACTGAGGCTTGGCACCCAGTGCAACTGAAACGGTCACATACCCCTAAATTTGCCTCCAATCCGATTATCTGGGTGATTCCTAGGCCACTCTGGTTGTTGTTGTTTTTTAAAAGGACATATACTGTGCTTTTTCTTTTGGCCAGAGCATGCCAGAGCACAGTTTGGGCACCTCTCAGGTGGGCACCATTGCAGGCCAAAACTCCCTTCACCTGCTTCTTGCTTTTATGTACTTCTGAAAAGCCCAAAACAAATGTTTCAATCAAAACATCCCGTGCGAGTCTATACTTTTTTTTTTTTAGATCTATGACTCCACCTAGCCTGCTATTGGTCAAGTTATGGGACAGGGCCAATTTGTATTTCCCATTCTTCAATCCATCTCTCATGTAGCAGCACCGGGCTTTAAGCTTTCTAGCCAGTCCTCTACCATTGCACATGTGTGCATTTGCACAAGAGCCATTCTGAGCTGCCCTAGCCATCTGCCTGAATCTAAGATGAATGGGGGAGGTGGGGGCACATTTATTTGACCTGCATGAGAACAGGAGCGACCTCCGAACCAACTACTAGGGAGACAGCTTGCCAATGTTTTTAGCACCTCCGTGGGTGGTGAACGTGGCTGTTGTAAATCCAAAATCTGTTCAGGGCTGTCCCAAGTTGTCTGACAACTTATTGTGGCAACATCATGGTGAGTTCCAGCACCTTTTGGGGGGGGGGCGGGGGCGCAGTGGACATACACAATAATAAAATAGTATGGTGAGTAAAATCTATTTATTGAAGCCTGAATATTGTATATTGCAAAAACAATTGGGAGGTGCAAGGCATGTCTGTGTTCTACACTGGACTTTAAGGCAGATTGTGATTCATTTCTAGCCCTGGAATGTGTAAAGAACTAGATTGTACTAACACCACTAATTTACACATTGTTTTCATTTTTGGTTTAAATCAGCATGTAAAAAGGATTACAGGGATGTGGCTGCTCCGCTGGCCAAGCTTGGGATTTGCTGAAGTCTGCAGTACCTGCTAGCCTCAAATGTACCTTTAACTTTTACATAAATACCTCCCCTGCCCACGAAATCTTGTTTTAGCCTCCATGGGTCAAGGGCAAGTAGGGTTATTGCTTTTTAATTGCATGAGAGTAGCATTTAGCAGGGGTGTGCATTGGCTGTGGGCACTTCCCAAATTATTAGACAAATGTTGGTGCTTCAGGTGGGGCTATAACATGCTGGAGTCAAATGGAACACTTTAAAAGTTTTTTTAAAAGACTTCCCAAATCACTCTGCTACACTCTTAATGTGATTTATATAAGATATATATAGTAATCATTTCATCTCAATCACTTTTTTTAAAGGTTACAGGTAGGTAGCCGTGTTGGTCTGGGTCGAAGTAAAATAAAAAAATTCCTTCAGTAGCACCTTAAAGACCAACTAAGTTTTTATTTTGGTATGAGCTTTCGTGTGCATGCTCATACCAAAATAAAAACTTAGTTGGTCTTTAAGGTGCTACTGAAGGAATTTTTTTATTTTACTTTTTTTAAAAAAAGCTAAATCAAGTTGACTAGGAAAATACCTTGAGCTTGAGAGGGGAGGAGGTGGAGAGACTGGGCCCACATTTTTGGTGTAAATTGTATTTTTCCATAAGTATTTGAAATCAAGGGAATATGTACTCTTGTGCAAACACGCACTAAAGGAATTACTAAAAAAAAGCAGAGTGAAGATTAATAGAACCTGCCTTTTCAAATAGTCACATTAGAACATCTGACTATATAACACAGTAGTTTAAATGTTGCAAGTCGCTCTTCATGAGCATTCCTGGGGGAGAAAATCAAAATCCCTCTATCTCTAGTTTGCTATCCCATTGGAGTATTGTGTTTGGGGAGGTGAGCTGACTACAAAGGAATTAAGGGCCACCATGCTTCTCGGATCTCCTTGTAATGTGAGATTCATTATTGGCCTCCTTGTCCTTGTGCAACATACAGGGGAGACTTCGTGTTGATGTATACAAATAGCAATGTGTGAGAAGGGATTTGCGTGAGAAACCATTTGTACCAGCCCCAGGTTCTATATGCTTCCTGACTTCTGCAGTATAAAATCCCTTTGCCTGAAACCTGCCTTATCTTATCATGAACACATTTTTATCTGTAGCCTGCACAGAAGCTGGCTAATCATGGTGTGTAAAAATGACATCATAAACCATCTCTTAGTACCATATAATTATGCATTTCCTGAAATATTCAAGAACCAAAATAGCATAAGGCAGATTGCTTTCATAAACTCTGCATTTCAGGTCAACAACTTTGGTCGGCCCTCACGCATGTTCACTTCATCAAATCTGGCCCTCTTTTTAAAAAGTTTGGACACCCCTGCCCTAGATTAAAACTGAAGGTCCCTTTCATTTTAACCTGGGTCAGGACAATGATGTGTGAGTCTCTGAGGATGGAAGGGAAAGCCCTTTGGGCCCCATTGTGGTCTCAATACAAATCAAACTGTCATTCACCCATGTTCTGGGTAAAACTACTCCTAAGTTAACATGGTTATTATGAGCAATCCATTAAGATCCAGAAGGAGTAGATTCAATAGGATTAAAGTGATCTGTCAATTAATTCCTCGTGCTTTTAAACAATAAAATTTAAATAAAATTAAAAATAAATAAAGTGATCTGTCAATTAACCAATGCACTAAATTCTAAAGGTGAGATCCAGCGCCACATAAAGGGTCTGAGTCATTTGGGCTTGCCGATCAGAAGGTCGGTGGTTCGAATCCCCCCACAACGGGGTGAGCTCTAATTGCTCTGCCCTAGCTCCTGCCAACCTAGAAGTTCTAAAGCATGCCAGTGCAAGTAGATAGGTACCGTTGTGGTGGGAAGGTAAACGGTGTTTCCGTGCGCTCTGGTTTCTGTCACGGTGTTCTGTTGCACCAGAAGCGGTTTAGTCATGCTGGCCACATGAGCCGGAAAGCTGTCCGCAGACAAACGCCGGCTCCCTCAGCCTGAAAGTGAGATGAACGCTGCACCCCACAGTCACCCAGGGCCGGCCCTAAGGCAAGGCTGGGTGGCGCAATGTGCCAGGGCGTCGGGCCGCCATACAGCCGCGCTGCGCCCGAAGCAGCTGTGTGGTGGAGGCCGGACGCAGCACCTCCCTGCATCAGCTTGCTGCCCTCGCCCGCCTCCGCCATACCGAGCGGCGCCCGGAGCCTCCGTCCCATCAGAGTGCTGCCTGCCTGGAGGGGCCCTCAGGGCATGGCGACGGGAGCTGCCAAAGCGCCAAGGCCCACCATGACGAGCACACACTTCGCCAAACCCTTGCAGTGTGTGAGGGCTGCCAGGAGGCGGCCGGCTACTGAGGGCGAGCCCCGGAGCCTCCGCCTCTTCCCCGCTATAAAAAGGTGAAGTGGTGTGTGTGTGTGTGTGTGTGTGTGTGTGCGCGCGCGTGCGCACACGCCGGAGGGATATTTGAATGGGGGGGGCCGCCGGAGGGATTTTTGAACCACGGCGCCAGATATCCTTGAGACGGCCCTGCAGTCACCTTTGACTGGACTTAACTGTCCAGGGGTACAGGGGCACAGCAGGAATTTCCCCCACTTGGCTGATTGGCTGGTGCCATTTGGGTTTCGCATAGGTAAAGGTAAAGGGGCCCCTGACCATTAGGTCCAGTCGTGGACGACTCTGGGGTTGCGGCACTCATCTCGCTTTACTTGCCGAGGGAGCCGGCGTACAGCTTTCCAGGTCATGTGGCCAGCATGACTAAGCCGCTTCTGGTGAACCAGAGCAGCACATGGAAATGCCATTTACAATAGGAGTGGTACCTATTAAACTACTTGCACTTTGATGTGCTTTTGAACTGCTAGGTTGGCAGGAGCAGGGACCAAGCAACAGGAGCTCACCCCATCGCAGGGATTTGGACCGCCGACCTTCTGATTGGCAAGCCCTAGGCTCTGTGGTATAACCCACAGTGCCACAGTTTCCGAACTTTCTTCAGAAGCTGCCCAGTGTATAACGCATTGCAGTAATTTCTGAGGGTATTTGTGCAGATGCTCTCCTAAGGCGTGTGGCAAGCTAAACCATATGTTCTTCTACACAACAATCAAAAGGGCAAAAGCCATTCCCTCTTTAGAATCTGGCCTCTGTAGTGACACGCCTGCAGCTTTTCTCCTGATTCGCCTGAGATTGGTTTGGAACATATACATTTGAACTTTGTGCTAGGACATGGCAGCCCAACTATAGCCTTCATAAAACTCTCCTAATGTTATAAAGAAGGGGTAGGTAGGGAACCAGATCCAGCCAGTGGGGTGGATCCAAAAGTCTCCCTCTGCCACAGGCTAACTTAGACAGGTGTGCAGGGTTGCTCACCTGTCAAAGTTCAAGGAAGTGGATTGGCAGTTACAGCAAACTGTAAATGGAAAGAGATAGAACTCACTGACAAGCGACAGTGAGCCCCACTGTCTGTACCAGGGAGTTCCCAATGAGCTCCACTTGCGATTGATCAGTTAAGGGCTCACTTTAAACTCTAAATTGCTCTTTTGTCCACATTTGATGTCACATATGACCTGAGATGTGTGGGCAGGTGGCCATGGGTTGGGGAACACAGCCCAGGAAAACCAAAACGGTACCTTGTTCTGGGCCTGATTAGGCCTATGGGCTAGATTAAGTTTCCCACCCTGTCGTAATGCAAGTAGAAACACAAGCAAAACTTCCAAATCTGTATTTCTTCCTTTGGTTCTTTAAACTTTCTGGCTTGTCCCCCCCCCCCCCCAGTTCTCCTCCCAAACCCTTCTCTTTTCCTCCCCACTCCCTCCTTCTCTCTCTCTAATTTCGGTTCCTCATTCCTGCATGGATAAAGCTCCCCCTTCCTGCGCCAGCTCAGACAAGCATATGGCATTTGAGTGAGCACAAGGGGATTTATCTGGGCTAAAAATATAACATGAGGCCACTTGGTGGCTGAAACTTTGACAATGCTGAGTTTGCGTTAAAAAAAAAAGCAGTGGTTTCTCTCCTGAGGAGTATCTTGAGGTTAATCCCGCAAATACTCATTTGACACTCACTTGAAGAACTCTTAGGCATTGACTCCAGAAATCCATTTGGGGAAGCAGACAAGCAAAAGCCAAAACACAAAGTAGCAACAAACATTTCCAAGATAAAAAGTAGGACTGCCAACTTTTCACCTAGCCTGTATCTGTATCCTTTACAGGTGCTTCGACAGGCAGCACTTAGCATCTCTCTCCATGCCATGAAATAGGCCATATTCAAGCTGCTGTGAAGGCACAGCTACAGGAAGCAGTTAAAAAGTTGGCAACCCTAAACCTTGTTTGCCAAACCACTAGAACTGCAACAACAACGCGCACACAAACCAGAAAACGTACTGCTCCTGTGCCTATAAAAGCAACACAGAAGGTAGAAATGTAACAGGTGAAGCTTTTCTTGGCATTGATTTAAATACGTCAGGAACAGCAACAACTTTTAAATCTCTGCTTTTTCTTTCATTGGATCAAAGCCAGTGAACCTGAACTGAAATTGAATATCGTTCCAGCTGGTTGTTGTCATTGTGAAAGTAAACGGATGAATATTTCTATATCCCTTTCCTCAAGTGTTCAGCATGCAACCCTAAGAACTAGGAAGCAACCCCCCAGTGGTCTGAATAGCCCATGCTTAGGACTGGGCTGCAAGTCTCTAGCTGCCCTGGTGTCTGGGCAGGGGGGGGCAGTGGCAGTGGCGCCGTCCTGCTGCCACCAGTGCTACACTTGCCAGGTCAGGGTGGTGTGAGACAGGAGTGTGTACCTGTGGGAGGCCACTGTGGCCAACCCAGAGCTCCCCCAATCTCACCACTCTCTGCCCTCCTCCATCCCCATCTCAGCCAATGCAGCAGCACCACTGCCAGGAGAGCACCTCTGTTGGTCCAAGAGCACATTTTGGCCCTTGATCCCAAAGACCACTTCAGATCACACAAGCTGCCTTCTGGAGCTCTCCAAGGTTCAGTTCAATGGGCTCAGGGCTATAAATTCACCCTAAATTATTGTCCAGTCAAGAGCAATCAATCCAGTAATATTAAGCGCCTGGAAATAAGCCTTCTGTTAGCATGGTGTTATCATGGCAGGAGATAAAACAGTTATATTGTACGCCCATGTAGGGAACATTGTGGTCCAGATCAGGATAACCCCATTTCCTCTTTCTCGGGTTTTTTTTTTGTTGTTGTTCCCAGAAACAACAGTCACCAGATCTAGAAATAAGTATCTCTGTACATAGCTTTAGAATCACCACTTCAGTCTTTTCTTCACCCAGGGATGAATTCCTGTCCTGAGGGAAATTAACACAGCCCTTCTCCTGGGAGTGGGAGCCAGAAGAAAGGAGCTAAATGTGGGGTTGCCATTTTTCAAAACTGGCTCAAGGCTGGCCCTGCCATTAGGCAGAATGAGGCAGGGGCTGGGAGATGGGGCACAGTGTCAAGGCGGGGTGCCATCTTGTCTCTTGCCTCAGGCGGGGAGAAAAACGTCTTAGCCCAGCCTTGTCTATTAGCATAGCAGCTTTACAACACAGAAATTTAATAAGTGAAGCTCTCCCCATGATTTCTTGACAGGTCAAAACAAGATTCATTTTTTGTGGTGTCTCAGGCTGCTAACAAAAACAAGGTAGGAGGGTTAAGGGGTGAAGCTTAGTTTTATGACATAATGTGCAATGTTGAAAGGGGCTTGCGATGTTGCAGAGGAGAGAAGGGCCAGTCTGTTCACTGCATTTTAGATAGAAAAGAGCTGTATTTAGGCATTCCATACACACATACACACAATTACAGTGCTGTGAGGGGGAAGAGCAAGGCCATGCTTCTTGGACTTGTCTCCTGTGTACACACAATATATTCACAGCCCCTTGCTTTCACCTCAATAATCCTGGGAACTGGGGTTTACCCCTCGCAGGGATGCAACTCCCAACACCTTTAACAAGCACAAGCTACACTTCCCAAGATTATTGGGTGGGGTGGGGTGGGGTGTTCTTTAAGTGTGCCTTAAATGTGTGGTGAGTCCTCAGATTTATGCACCTCTTATGTGCTGAAGAGGAACTTCTGCAGTAGGGAGTCTTCTAAATGGCACAGGGAGTCTCCATGTAACCCCAGCGCATTTTCCCAGTGAGAATTGGTTTGCAGATCAAATGTTGTCTGGTCTTTTGAGTGCAATAAAGATTGATTGATTGTTTGCAGTCTGAGTGCTGAGAAAGGACAATTTCCTTACGCTAAGACAAATGCTTGAAACGAATTCTAGGTAAATGCATCTATTGCCCCAACAAGACAATTGTTTGCAAATGCCATATTAAAAGAGAAAGAGCAAAAGTAGACGCTGTGCTGTAATATGGGAGATACCAAGAGAGAGAAAAGGAATCAGGTGGACATCACCTCCAAGCATACCTCTGGACTGGGCTACCCCCCCTCTTCTCCCTTTTTCCTGTACCCTGACCTGGCAAAGCCATTCTACCACCAACTGCCCTGTGAGAAAGATCCTAATGACTTTTTATATTGTTATATTGTTGTGGTTTGTGAAACATTTACAAAAATGCTTCCCTCCTCCTCCTCCTTCTCACAAGAGGAGGAGGAGGGAAGCGAGAGTGGGTAAGTCGCAGGGGGAGTTTAGTCTCATTCCCATCATGATTGATAAGCCACAGTATATCATGATGTGGCTAAAATACCTCTAACTAGACTATGGAAGGGCCCTGAGGTGCTGGCTAATTAGAATCTGAACTATAACATGGTTATAGATGCTCATTTTATTTTTATTTATACTGTACTTTTAAAATGTGTTATACTTTTCTATGAAAAACGGTGCTTTATTGTCAAGTAATTTTTTTTCACCTCAGGGCAGCAGAAACAAACCCCACTTTATTATGGGTAGACATGATGGTGCTGTAATGTAAGCGTGTTAATAATAATAATAATAATTTATTGTTTATACCCTACCCATCTGGGTGGGTTTCCCTAGCCACTCTGGGCGGCTCCCAACAGAATATTTAAACACGATAAAACATCTGACATTAAAAACTTCCGTAAACAGGGCTGCCTTCAGATGTCTTCTAAAATCAGATAGTTGTTTATTTCCTTGACATCTGATGGGAGGGCGTTCCACAGGGCGGGCGCCACAACCGAGGAGGCCCTCTGCCTGGTTTCCTGTAATCTCACTTCTTGCAGCGAGGGAACTGCCAGAAGGCCCTCGGAGCTGGACCTCGGTGTCTGGGCTGAATGATGGGAGTGGAGACACTCCTTCAGGTATACTGGGCCAAGGCCGTTTAGAGCTTTAAAGGTCAGCACCAACACTTTGAATTGTGCTTGGAAATGTACTGGAGCACATGCTTCAGAGATTGTTGACTGTGTGAGGGACAGCAGCTATGCTAGCTTCCCAGAAGGTGGGTCCCTGTAGCTTACGGGGGAGTGGGGGGAAGTCTGGAGCTTCTGGTACAAACTGATAATAATGGACTTGAGGATATACTCCTCGATCTCAGCTGCCGCACTTGATGATGCTGGGAAGACTCTATCAAAAGCCATCCTCTCTGCTAGAATGTAGGGCAGGCATTCCCAAACTTTGGCCCTCCAGATGTTTTGGACTACAATTCCCATCTTCCCCGACCACTGGTCCTGTTAGCTAGGGATCATGGGAGTTGTAGGCCAAAACATCTGGAGGGCCGCAGTTTGGGGGTGGCTGATGTAGGGTGTTAGGCCTGATGGTGGCTTGTTACAGGTACAACACCGCCTGCAAGTTTCCTGTTTCTGAGGACTCTGGAGTTTCATATCAATCTACCCTTTTAACATCAAGTGATAGAGATAATTAATTATATTTACAGGAGAACAATTGAGCACTATTCCCTCTTATCTCCCAGAAACAATCAGTTACACTTCTGCTTTAAACTGAAAAGCCAAACAAGTATTGTGTGCTGTGTGACTATCTTTTCCCTTCGGCTACTGTGATAACTTCCTTCTATTAATGATTCTTAATGATGAAAAATTACTGACACTTTCTGAGCACCTTAGTTGGAATAGACAATATATCAAAATTGTTTTCCCAAGGCCAGAAAGTGAATTGTTGGGAACTTGTCAAAGGCTGCTTCTGCCTTCCTCAACCTTCTATTTCTGGATTGTAACCTCCACCCCAATATTTCTAATCTCACTGCCTTCTTTATTCCTCGCCCGACTTCCGCCTGCTCTGCTGCTTCACAATGGCTGTGTATCAAAATCATGAAGAATATTCTCCTGCATACTGCCAGGCACCTCCTGGTACCTACAGTTAAGTACTTTGGTCATAGCAACTTCAGAGGTTAAAAAAATATACAGTACATATTTCCATGTCAGCTTGTGATTTTCTTTTTTTTAAAAAAAGTTATCATGAAAATTCTACAGCATTTTTGTGACAACGTCTGCTGCTATACACATTTTTATACACAATTTCACATAATGTACACCTTTTTACAAGGCCATTTCCCTAAATATAATGCATTTTAATATTATTTTCATTTATATATGCATTTATATACACACTTAAATATATACAATTTGTGTGCTTTACATGGCTGGAGAGCTCCATTGCAAAATCCAGGTAAGTGGGAATTCTGAAGGATGGCTATGCTTTTGTTCACACATTGTTACGGAAACTGGGTAAGATTTCCTTAAAATGTGAATTGAGTCACATTTCTCACCTGTGGTGATTCTGTCAGAAACATAAGCCTGGCTCATGGATGGGAAATATAGTCCAGCTGTTGTTGGACTATAACTTCCACCCTTCTTAACTGTTGCCTATGCTGGCTGGGAGGATCCAACAACATCCAGAGAGTTTCCCCACCTCCACTCGAAGTGGAACTTCAAAAGACTACAGTGGTACCTCGGTTTAAGTACACAATTGGTTCTGGAAGTCTGTACTTAACCTGAAGCAAACTTTCCCATTGAAAGTAATGGAAAGTGGATTAATCCGTTCCAGACGGGTCTGCGGAATACTTAAACTGAAAGTACTCAAACCGAAGCATACTTCAACCGAGGTATGACTGTATTTGTATGTAAGGCTGCCTCTGAAGACAGTTTGGAAGCTTCAGCTGGTGCAGAATTCAGTGGCTTAGGACTATCTCTCTCCATATGAACCCTCCCGGACCCTGAGATCATCCTCTGAGGCCCTTCTTTGCAGGCCTACTCCATGAGAGGTCTGGAGGGTGACAACACGAGAATGGGCTTTTTCTGCAGTGGCACCCCATTTGTGGAGTGCTCTCTCCAGGGAGGTTCGCCTGGTGCCTTCATTATATATTTTTAGGTGCCAGGCGAAAATGTTCCTCTTCAACCAGGCCTTTGGCTAATTAATATTCTATAGCCTTTAAATGTGTCTATGGAAAGAGGTTGCGCTGAATGATCTGTCTATGAGGAGAGCAGGCACAAAACCCTTCAGTAAGACCAAGATGATTGAGAGCAAATGGCATGAAGAAAGCAGCATAGCCATGGGGATAATGTGAGAATTTGGATAGAGGCTGTTGGAAAAATGAGCACCCACCTGCATATATTTACAGTGATGCCTCGCAAGACTAATTTAATTCGTTCCACAAGTCAATTCGTTTTGCGAAAAATTCATCTTGCGAATCGCGGTTTCCCATAAGAATGCACTGAAATTTCTTTTTTTGCCCATAGGAACGCATTAATTAAATTTCAATGCGTTCTTATGGGAAACCGCGATTCGCAAGGCTTTTTGTTTGCGAAAAATTCATCTTGCAGGGCATTCGTCTTGCGAGGTACCACTGTACATGCATTGAGTCTCCTGTGCAGAAGTAAATTAGAGCACTTACTTCTCCCCACTCTCCTAATGTCTTACTTGTTTAATTCAAAAGCTGACTTTCTGCTGTGTCACATGCATTAAATTAAACTTCAGAAGCTCCTAGGAAGAGAAATAACGTTGGAGGAGCCATTTCTTTTTTCTGTGCAATGTCCCTTGAAAAGGAAATGGAAGGGTCATTGTTTCTCTTCCTATTGGGTTTTTTTGACGTTTCAATTGGCAGCAAGCAACAGCGAACCTGAGTCAGCCATGGCAGTTCAGTTCAGCTGTCTGCTTGCCTTTGTTGAATTTAAAAGAAAAATGGCACCTTCTCTCTCCCCCACCTGGCCCCAACTGAATCCTTGTGCTCAGCTCCCCCACAGTCACAACTGTTGGCAGATTAGGGGTTGGGTGCGAAAGGCGCAGGTCACCTTCCAATGAAAACCGTGACATTTGCATGAAGAAAAACATGTCTTTAGAGTGACTAAAACAATGAAAGGGAACAGCTATTGGAACACCCTGGCTCTTTCCAAATGGCTATAGGAATTCCGTGAATTTCTGAAGGATGATTAGAATGTGTTACACCAAGGGTGATTGATGGCTTATGCTTTTTGTGTGTGCCTAAGGTCCATCTCCAAAAGTCAAAATTTAAAAGCATTACCCTTCCAAATGGCCTGAAAAGAACTATGGTGGACTGGTCTCAAATTAGAGGAAAACAAAAACAAAAATGGAGGGCTCCTCCCAATGTTCTCTTAATTGTACATTTATAATGATTTTTTGGCTCATGATACTATCAGAGGAGTCATACACAATCCTGCCTTTAGTACTGTTTGCACCTGCAAGGATTTTGTGATTGCCACATTGCTTCATTTCCAATCAGTGCATATCCTGTAACATCGTGCTAATCCTGTAAATTTCTATACCACAAGTGTTCTGGTTTGATTTTGTTCCGTTTTTGTTGTGCCATAACCTCTCCAGACAGCAATAATGCGACAGCATTGGGCAAACATTGTGGCATGAACTAAAGCAGAATAAATCCACCACGAATTCACTGTTATTGTGGCAAAAACTTGTTGCAGATTCCCTCGCAATAAAACACCAGCCTGGAGGGTCCTGGGTGGCTTGCCTATCACCATCTATTGCAAAATGTTTTAATAAGCATTATAAAAGCATGTCTTGTCATCGTACACATATTTGGCCCATCAACATTATGGTGCCTTAAAGTGATCACTATACCAGGCAGAGAGGTTTTCTCCATAAGGAAATGAAGCTTGAGTAGACATTCTGCAAGATTTTTCAAAAAGGCAGTCCTTATTCCTCTCACTTCTGCCATACACCTCTCACTTCTGCCATACACAATGACCAAAATAGACAAAGAAGAAACTGCATATTTAAAAGATGTAAGTTGCCTTAATTTTGATGCTCAAGTGAGCTCATTAGAAGAGATGGCCTCAAGAGATCGGTGTATGTGCATCACAGTAAAAATTGATTACCTCCATATCTTTTTCATAGCTCAATGCAGAGGATGTAGAATTAATTGCCACTTTTGAGGAGGTCTTCTCTTTGTTTTCTTCCCATCTCTTTCATCTCATCCTTTTTTTAAACCTGGAAGTAAGAAAGGAAGTGCTCTCCCCTCAACATCCCATCTTCAAAGCCCAACTTGTGGGAGTTCAAGAGCTGGTACAATGAGTCTCATTGTCCTTTACTGATGTGGAGAAGAAGCCATCAAGAAGACACAAAGGCAGGCTGGAGACACTGTCCGCTCCATCATGAAACCATAGAACAGGTCAACAAAAGCAACCCCCTCTAAAAGTCCAAACATTGGGAGTGGAGGGATGGTGAGGGGACCCTGCTGGACACTGAATGTGATGTATTGTCTAGGAGTGGCCAGCTATGTCAAAGGGATCAAACAAACCTGATTCTAAAGAGGGGAGTGTGGGGAGGGGGAGGCATATACACATAACATACGCACAAAAAAGCTGCTTATCTCCTTTTCCTATCTCATGGGCTTTGCGGCCTGGGTATACTTGCTAGCATTCGCTTCCCAGCAAGCCAATCAGACTCCAAGCTCAGCCCTCTGTCCCCTTGCCTGAAGTCATATATATGACTCACTGGGCTCTGCTGAGCACAGAGCTCTTTCCTTGAGAGACGCTTTGTGCCTCCTGTCACTTTCTGCAGCTCACTCACCTCCCAGAATCGGTCCCTTTCTCCTCTCCTTCAGAGCGAAGGTAAGCCTTGTTCCCAACACAATTGTGCTCTTTGTTCAAGGTGGGCATAGGGAAGGGGGGGCGAAGAGGGAGATTTTGCACTCCTGAGCTTACAAATACCATTGGGTGTGAACTTAAATATTATGAGACCTTATTTATTTATTTTTTTAAAAAAACAACCATTTCCTTCTTTTTGCAATGCAAATTTACCCAGGAATTGCTCAGTAATGATTTATGAAGGAAAATATGGCAAGATGCATGTATGTGAAATTTCAGTCTTACAGAAGCAAAGTCCTTTCTATCCAGTGTTAAATTTCCAGTGAGCGCCCTGAAAATTTGCCTGATGGCAGAGGGGTGTATTCCTAAATTATGACCACTCAACAAAAAGTACTGGGTTTTTATACCTAAGCATTTCAAATAACAGGTCCTTGCTTCCAAATTCTTTTACAGCTTGAGCACTGAAGAAGAGGAGAGGTCAGGAGAATACCCCCAGAGAGGGAACAATTTGTATATCCATACACATATTAATGAGGAAGAGGGACCCTTTCTTCATCTGAGGGTGACCGTTTGAGACTTGGAAGTTCCAAGGTCAAAGCTTTTACCTGCCACAAACAAGCAGATATGTAGGTTTTGAGGGTGACTTTGGGCAGGCTTTTAAAAGAACCCATACTTCTGCTTTTCCCCACATAGAAGAAAAAGAGATATTGTAACTCTGCACTTTCTTAGGTTTGGAGAAAATGGGAGTTGTGAGAAACTTGGCTGTTGTGCTAGCAGGTGCCAGACTGCGAGGGCAGAGGAGAGATTATCAGCTGGTCAGCACCCTTGTTCATCTGCTCTGATCCAACAATTTAGATCCACAACTGGACCACCTTTCCATTTGCACAAAGAGTGTTGTAATAAATGTTTGTGTGCATGCAAGTGGTGGAGAAAGTCTAGTTTCTCTCTTTGCCCCCCCCCCACACACACGGCACTGAAAAACTTAGTGCTGTTTCTGGGAAGGGGGATTCTCAGCTGCAACAACTTTCTGCTGAATTTGAGCTTCCCTAGACTGGGGACACTGGCTTGTATCCCTTGTAATATCAACCTATAGGTCACTGTAATCTACTTCTAATTTACCAAGGGCTTGTGCACTGATGGTGTTTCATCTTGCGGCTGCTGTTCCAGGAGGCAATTTCTGCCATTTATCTCTAGGTAGTGGCAAGCCTGTTCCTAAGAAGTAGGTAGAAGCAATTTCCTACTCAACTGGAGAGTAATTGTAGCCTCTCTCTACTGTAATTGCAGGGGCAGCTTGCTACTTTCCTGGGTTTAATGAAGAGCAAAGAGCTCAAAAAGAGCAGCAAGAGAGGAACTACAAGTGATTTGGGCTTTGCCACCCCACATTTCTGGGTCTTATCTAAGGGAGCAAGGCGTGTATTCTCTTAATATAGGGGGAGGATGTGTCTTTTCCCCTACCTTCAGATGAGACACAGAACCCAAAGGGAGGAATTCCTACCAGATGCTAATGCTTTACATCTAAAGCAGTCCCAAGACTCAAGCAATATATGATAGGTAGCAGAGATGTGTGAATACATCCCTGCCTTTAAAAACTCTTACAAACAGCAGTTGCTAATTAGATTTTGGACTGCAGCATAGGAGTGGAGGACCATTTCCCCAAGGAAACTCCTCTTCAACTACTTTTCTTCTCCTGGCACAAACTACCATATACAAGCACATGCCAGAAGAACATAGTGTTTGCACAAGCTGTGAGATGTGCGCAACAAGCACTACCTGATTAGCATGTTTGTTTAAAAGTGATGTAGGAGCTGAATGAATGACCTGGGCAAGAGGGTGGTGGTGGCATAAAGCAGTAATGCAGCCATGTTTTGCGGTGTGGTCAACTGAGATCAAAGCATGCAGTGATACCATCAGTATGTACACAGAGGATTCAAAAGCAGCTATACCTCAAACCACTCAATCACATTTTGCATTTTCACTAATTTGACCTGTGTAGGTCACATTCAGTTTCCATCTCTGCTAGAATGAAACGCATATTATATCAACGGGTTATGCTAACTATGGGACAGCAGTCTCTTCTCTCTATTTCTGAATAGGAAAATGAAATATGTGAATACGCTGTGATGCCTAAACTATCTTATGATATAAATGTGATAAACAACACAAGCTTTTGCAATAAGTTTGTTCAAATTTGGATTTAATTTACTGAACACTGGAAAAGTAAAGCATCATAATTTGCTGTGATCATTAGGCTGCTGTATTTAATTTTTTTTAAGTGTTACAGTTTATGATTGCCATACAGATACTTATATGCATTTAAATTATAAAGATTGTTAAATTTTCTAACAAAATAACTTGAAGGGGGTGGGAAATATATGTTTTTGTTGTTTAGTCGTTTAGTCGTGTCCAACTCTTCGTGACCCCATGGACCAGAGCACGCCAGGCACTCCTGTCTTGCACTGCCTCCCGCAGTTTGGTCAAACTCATGTTCGTAGCTTCGAGAACACTGTCCAACCATCTCGACCTCTGTCGTCCCCTTCTCCTATGGGGATGCCTTAAAATATGAGAAACAGGGTAGTGCCCTCAATCTTTCCCAACATCAGGGTCTTTTCCAGGGAGTCTTCTCTTCTCATGATGTGGCCAAAGTATTGGAGCCTCAGCTTCACGACCTGTCCTTCCAGTGAGCACTCAGGGCTGATTTCCTTAAGAATGGATAGGTTTGATCTTCTTGCAGTCCATGGGACTCTCAAGAGTCTCCTCCAGCACCATAATTCAAAAGCATCGATTCTTTGGCGATCAGCCTTCTTTATGGTCCAGCTCTCACTTCTATACATCACTACTGGGAAAACCATAGCTTTAACTATACGGACCTTTGTCAGCAAGGTGATTAGGGGCTGAAATTATATAGTCTAAACCAGGCATCCCCAAACTGCGGCCCTCCAGATGTTTTGGCCTACAACTCCCATGATCCCTAGCTAACAGGACCAGTAGTCAGGGAAGATGGGAATTGTAGTCCAAAACATCTGGAGGGCCGAAGTTTGGGGATGCCTGGTCTAAACCAACTTGAGCAAAACATGGGGAGTTTCAGATTGTCTACATTGTCATTGAGTGTTGGATGGAGACAATTTTATTATAAGATGTTTGGTTGTTGATAGGAAGCAGGGAATGTGAGGAGATGCTGCTGCAATAGCGATGCCCCTGGGCAGGATTGAAGAACCTTTTCAGCCTGAGGGCCACATTCCCTCCCAGGAAAGCTTCTAGAACAGTGTTTCTCAACCAGTGTGCCTCCAGATGTTTTGGGACTACAACTCCCATCATCTCTAGCTAGCAAGACCAGTGGTCAGGAATGATGGGAGTTGTAGTCCCAAAACATCTGGAGGCACACTGGTTGAGAAACACTGTTCTAGGCAGTAGTGCGTGTGGCCAGAATCAAACATGGGCAGAGCAAAAGGTGGGAAACCTACCTGTGCATAACAGGCTACGTTCCATCTCTGCAAAAGTCAGAGGCTTTTGCCCCCACGCCTCTGTATACAGACAGCAAAAGGCTTTATCCCAGTTCAAGGACACTTTCCAGCCAGGCAAAAGTACTGGGGAGATGGGAGGTGTCCGGGGAGTGTGGCCAAAGGAGAGTCACAAGGGGCAGCTACAGAGACCTGGAAGGTTGCATTCGGCACCTGGGACTGAGGTTCCCCATGCCTGAGCTGGGGTTAAGCCTATCCAAGCGACAAAACAGTCTCATGGGTGGACAGAGTAGATGACCTGAACATGTTTGTCCTTCTCTAATGCTTCGTACTCTAGCAGCAAGGGAGGGAGGGGGAGAACAGGAAGGAGAATGTGCATTAGAGCTCCCAGCAGGCAGTCAGCATAAGAGTGTTCTCAGGTGCAAAAGGAATGCCTCGGCCTGCAAACTTTCTAATTCCCTAAGACGTTTCATTGGCCGTGTGCTTTTTTCAAAGAGCAATAGCAGTTGGAATGTCAGGGAAACATTTGGCAAGCAAGCAAGTGATAACTAGGTCAAGGAAATGTTATCAACCAGTCTTCTTTCTTTTCAGCCTGCAGTTCTAAATATTCACTAGGAAGGAAGTCTCTAGATTTATTTCCAAATATATTCAGGATCCCTTGGACTGAAAACATTATTTCGTTTGTCACTCGTCCTCCAAAATTCTGAGATAGCATTTAGGGAGTTCAGGGTTTCCCCCTGCTTTTTTTTCACCTCTGGATTTGACCTCCCCCATACCGTGAGCGTATCTATGGTGGTGGTGGCAGTGCTCTGATCTGTGGCAGGTGGCTGCAAATCAGCGGCCATTTTAATCACCCACAATGCCCTGACATGACATCCCTCTGGAGCATTGTGGGAAATTTAAAGGGGAAGCTTGCTAATACTGATGCTGAGGCTGACACAGAGTTGGCATCAGTGTTGGTGGGCCCTGCTGGGTGTTGGCACCAGAGCAGCTGATGCCAGGCCTGACTGAGGCAGCTATTTATAGTTGAATGAACTTATAGTTGCCCTCCAGAGCTTTCCCACTCTGACCTGGAGACGCCAGGGATTAAACCTGGACCTTCTGAACACAAAGCAAGTGTTTCATCACTGATCTACATACAGCCCTTGCCTAGGAGGTAATGGGCATTTTTGTTATTCTGAAGCATCAAAAACGTAAGCACAAGCCCTTATAATACACTGCTTCCCTGGGGATGCAACGTGCAAAAATAATGAATTCAGCCTTCATGAAACTTCTTTGTTTTTCTGTGTTGAAATCTAAACTGGCACCCCAGATAAAACCATGGAAAGGCTTTGTCCATAATGAAGAGGAGGTGGCAAACATTTCAAAAGATCCACTACACCTGGGCACCGATTCACCTGAAATTAGTTGTATGACTAAGCTCCATTGAAAACAACTAGAGACCTGTTACCAGTTATTTGGCTAGTAAATTGCAACACCTATGTACACACCCCTTCCCTGTTGACACCCAATCAGGGCACACTGGGAGGGTTTCTCTGTCTCGTCTCCTTTCTGTTACCTGTTTCCTACTCTCTTGGGTGCCTCCTGTGCCCTTTCTCTATGATTCATGCACTGTTGTTGACAGGGCTTCAGTGCCACAAGAATGACAGAGTTAAGATGGAACTTGAACTCACATCATGACTAACGTTTGCAATGGTTTCATTGGGACTTTTGCTTGATTGGGATGACGTGATGTAAACTATTGATTCGGGTCTGAGAATAGTTTGGCAGTGAGTGCTTATTTTAAAAAGAAAAGAAAAAGAGGACCAGCATCATATGAAAAAGGAAACACGGCAGTTACATCTGTAGTGTTAATTTAAAGCACTCTTATACCACTTTGATATCATGGCTGCACACACACACACACACACACACACACACACACACACACACACCCCAATCCTGAGAATTGTAGTTTGTTATGGATGCTTCGAATCATAATTCTGTGAGAGGTAAATGATAGTTCCCAGGATTCTTTGGGGGAAGTGGTATAAATGTGCTTTAATGGGATGGTGTGAATATGGCCGGTGTTTCAAAGGTGAACAAAAATAAGGATTTAATGGTCCAAAGTGTTTGGAATACATTCTTCCTCAGCAGCAAGCAAGTGTACAATACTGTCACATCAATAATGGCCATTCGTTTTGTCACAAAGTCTCTTAACTCTTCCCTTCAACCTAGTATTGGTGCTTTCTTTCTTTTCCCCTTTTATTCCTGGTTTGGGACCTTCATTATAAAATTGGACACCATCTATTTTACTCGTTTTAAAAAAACCCACTTCAATTGTTGGAACAGCCTCCTATTTTTTTAAATTACAGTTATCTGGACATAGTCCAGAAAATTGGGAATTGCTTATGAGATGGTGCCCACACAAAATTAGAAATTAATTGCAAGCTTCAGTTGGTCACAAAGCGTGGCAGAGGACACAGTGTGGCGTATCTAAGCGTCCCTGAGGAAGAATATCTTTAAAACATGCTTTGCTTTTAAATGCCTATTTCTGTGCACCTTGAGACTTCCATCTCTCTTTTTGCATGAGTGGATGTGCTTAACTCAAAAGTGAAGGGAATACTTGGCGTTCCCTTTATTCGAAGGATTTCTAGCTCTGATATTGATCACTGGCAGACTGTGTGGCGTAGTGGTTAGAGTGATAGACGTGAACGGGGCAGACCCAGGTTCAAATCTCTGCTTGGCCATGAAGCTCAGTGTGTGACTTTGGGCCAGTCACTATCGCTCAGGCTGGCAATAAAATGTGGGGGAGATCTCATCTGAGCTCCTTGGAGGGAAAGTGGGATATTGTTCCGGGTTCAACGCCTGCCTTCTTCTTTTAAAGAAGGGATGGGGAGCATGGAGCCCTACAGATTGCTGTTGGCTTGCAATTCCCAGAGTCTCTGATCACACTGGCCATTCTGGGTGGGGCTGGTGGGAGCTGGAGGCCAGCAACATCTGGATAGGCTCCCCATCCCTGATCCAGAGGATCTCAGTCCAACAGGGCTGTGGAAAAACCCTGCTAGTTTCTTCTGCCAGTCAGCATAGATAATACTGGGATAGATAAGACAAAGGAATGACTTGATATAAAGTAGATATGCTCTCTAGGTTCCACATCATTCTGTGTGTGTGTGTGTGTGTGTGTGTGTGTGTGTGTGTGTGTGTGTGTATTCTAGTTTATTTATTAGATTTTTATACCAACCTTCACCAAAAATGGTCATGGTACAATTTACAAACAAACAAACAAAAGAATACAAGCATAACACAGAACAACCAAAATCTTTAAAATAATTATCATAGATTACATAAATATCATAAAACACCATAAATGTGAGTTTAACCCATCAGCCACTTAAAATCCAGCAGAAAAGATTTTTTTTTAACCCTGTACCTGGAAGAATACAAAGCTGGGACGAGTCTCTCCAGATAAGAGTTAGGAATAAAGGCATCAGCTGATCCAATAATTTGGAAAGTCCCAATAATTTTTACTTTAGCACAGGCAAATTTTCTACACAAAGAATGAAATCTCAGGTTGTATGAAGAAGAAGTAAAGTGCGTCAAATGCTATGCATTTTTCCGGTTAGCTTTATTTCCAGTTCATAGTCTTGGACTCCAGAAGGAGGGAAGGAATAAGCGTCTCTATTTTAACTCGATTGCTTCAGGCTCTTTGCTTGTAGTAGCTGCCAGGTGCCTAGAGTCCTCATTCTGGTTGCCAAGTGCGTAGTTAGTTTGGTTTGAAACTTATGTGAAGTGGTACATTAAACATTGGCACAGGCTCAGCAGCAGTGAAAAGTGCAGGGCCTGTGAATGGCTGCTGGCTACTTCTTTCACTTTAAAGGACCATCTGCCTATGAAAATCATCTAGAAATGCTCCCAAATATTTAATTTAAGCAAAAGAAAACATTGACATTCAGCTAGGGAGTCAAGAGGGTTGGTGAAAAACAGGGAGCTTTATTTTGGTATATTACTTTGGGAGGGGAATTTAAGAGCATTTTAAAAGGCATACAGAGGATAGAGAAATGAAAATAAAAAAGGGAAAACACACCTCTTTCTTTCTTTCTTTTTAACTCTCTTAGAGAGAAAGAGAGGGAGAATTACTACCTCGCTTGCTGCTTTTTTTAGAATACCATTTTAAATTTTCATTTTCATTTCATTGCTATTGTTGTTTTATATGCATATTTTCCTAACTACTGTATATCTGTGTATATCCCAAAAAGCAATGTTATTGGCCCATAAGAAAAAAAAATCCATATACCTTTATGAGGTCAACAAAAATGCCACAAAATATCCATCATATTCTCCAGAACTGAGTGTAAGCAAGACAAGGATGGGTGAAAACAGGTTGACTGATGATATTCATGCAAGGCATTCGTGTCTCCATCTGGTTAGAGTCTTAAGATGGGAGTGTGAGAGGAGGCAGGGGACATTTTTAAAAGGTTCCTTCAAGTGCTCTGCCCAGGTATCAGGTTGCACCCAGGCCCTTTGGGGAGGAGAAACCCATAATGGCAGTTTCCCCATAACTGGAAATGCACAAAGCAGCTGTTATTCAGGTCTGACTCCATTTTTAGGTGAAACACACAGGCTTGTTGGTAGGTGAAGAACAGAAATAAAAAGAAACTAGGCAGCATTTATATTAACAACAGTAGAGCTTAAATTGAGGTGGCTGTGCTAGATTGTTTTTAAAAGAGTAAATAGAAGCCAAATGGCTTACCGAGCAGTTGGAGGGAATGTCCCCTCAGAGAATAAAGTCCCAGATTCAGGTAACAGAAGATCTTCTTCTAGGCCAGCCTTCCTCAACCTCGGCCCTCCAGATGTTTTGAGACTACAATTCCCTTCATCCCTGACCACTGGTCCTGCTAGCTGGGATCATGGGAGTTGTAGACTGAGGAAGCCTGCTCTAGGCCATGAATACCCAAACTTCGGCCCTCCAGATGTTTTGGACTACAATTCCCATCTTCCCCGACCACTGGTCCTGTTAGCTAGGGATCATGGGAGTTGTAGGCCAAAACATCTGGAGGGCTGCAGTTTGGGGGTGCCTGCTCTAGGCTAAGATCCTGCTGCTGTATCCAGATAAATGTAGTATTTTCTAAGTCAAACAAAAAGTAAAGGTAGCCATTTTGGCCCATGAGAAAAACACTACCACCCAGTCAACCTAAACATATCACAACCTGAAATCTGCATGTCATCAATTAGCACCTCATTTGAACATCTACTCCTTCCTCCCACACCTTGCACCCTTGTACAAAAGACATGGGCTTGTCAAAAGAGGCCATGACATTTCAAGCTGCTTAACTACGGTACCTCATATTGTACAGAGCCTAGCACAATGCTTCCTGATCCTGACTGAGACCTCTAGATGGCACTAGAAAGCAGCAGCACGGGGGCAGAGCATGTTAAGAACGTCCCTGAAGAATCCTGGCTGGTCTCTCAAGTGAGCAACCAGGTGTCTATGTGAAGTCTGCAAGCAGGACCTAAGCACGCCACCCCCCTGTCCACTTGTGGTTCCCAGCAATGGGTAGTCGGGGGCTTACTGCTTCCGGCTCGGGAGCTAGTACATGTTTATGACTGGCACTTCTCCAGGAACTGAGTAGGATTGCCCAGATCAGGTTACGTTGCTTGATGCCTCCATCTTGCCAAATTTTGCCATTGGAAAAGTCGTTAATTAAAATAACACCACTTGCTCCAGGGAGATACAAGAGAATTACTTCTTGCACTTAAGAGCATCCAATGCCAATTAATTGCTCCTGAACAAAATGGATCCTAATGAGTAGCAGAGGGATGGGGGTTTGTGGGCCTCTGGAGTGTGTGCTTATAATTGGAGCGGGGATTGAAATTCCCATTAGTGATTGTTCATGCAGAGCTCGTGATAGCTTAATCCATAGTCAAAAAGGCATGGTCTGGTATGATATACATGGAAGCGGGCAAAACCCAACCATTTGAACAACTGACATGACACACTATAGTTCAGTGTTTCCCAACCAGTGTGCCTCCAGATGTTTTGGGACTACAACTCCCATCATTCCTGACCACTGGTCTTGCTAGCTAGGGATGATGGGAGTTGTAGTCCCAAAACATCTGGAGGCACACTGGTTGGGAAACACTGCTATAGTTGTTGTTTATGCATTTGTATGGTGTTTTTCTTATATGCTCAAAGTACGTGTGCAGTGTCAGTCATCTTTACAAGAGGGATGGGGAACTTCACAGGATCAGATCAAAGGCCCATCCAGTCCAGCATCCTCTGTGGCCAACCAGATGCCTCCAAGAAACCCTCAACCCTATAGTATTGCCTGCAGCAAACTATTAGAGTTATTTATTTACTAAAAGGGCTCAATCAAAGGCATCAAATAAACATTTGACTGGTTAAGAATGCCAGGTGTTTGTTTGTTTTTTAAAAAATCCCAGTTCCTGCCTAAAGCATGGGAGAGATGGTCAAGAATCTGCACTCCTTCTGTTTTGCGGAGTGAAGTCCTCTATCTGCCTGGGCCAAGTATATTTTAAAGATAAAGAATCCTAAGAAGGGACAGCAGGGCCCTGGAAGTTGCCCATAAACTGCCTGCTCAGCAGACTGTGCGCACCAAGTTATCTGAACAGGTCAAATTATGACCTGCCAAAGTTATGATTAGTCAGTACCAGTCAGGAATGTCAATGTGACTTTCATTTTTTTCTAAAATGTGTCTCTCATCTGTAGAGGAGGTGGAGGATTCAACCACTATACCAGCAAGGCAGTGGGAAATTTGAGCAGGCATGTAGCCTTACCCTGCAAGATGTAGCTGTACAAGGCGCTAAAAGCGCCCCTGAGTTTCTTTTGTCTACGAACATGATTAGAATGGAAAGTACAGCAGACTTTAGAAGAATGCCATTGAGAAATCAAATGTTCAGTGTAGATCTTAGAGTTGCATAATGGTCCCAGGAAATGCAAAACAGGATTGAATGATCTTGTGTGAAAATGCCCTTTGCCTCAGGTGCCCTTTGGTGCTGGGGATTGTTAAAGGGTTGTAGATCTGAAATTATGGATTGATTTGCCTCCTAGTTTCAGAGAAAAGCTTGAGTACAGACAGGTTGGTCTTATGAATGTTTACTTACAATGAGTCCCACTGCGTTAATTGGGGCATTAAATCCGCCTAGGATTGCAGCCATTGTCTCCAGAGGCACAAGATCTAGAATGCAAATACTTCTCCTGCCTCCAAACATGCTCCTTTCAAAATGCTCGTGATTCATTTACATCACACATACGATTATATGGTTCTGCAGTGCTGCATACGTTTTGCATTCTGAAGGCATATGGCATTAATAGTATTTCACCTGTTCTATCCTCCTGAAGTAAAACACTTCAGCCATTAGCTTGTCCATCTCCACATTCTCCTGCTGACTATACTAGCTAATTTATTCTCATAGAGTTTTATGGGCACTGTGACAGACTGCAGAATCAATTTAACTTCCTCTGCCTCGCCCTCTTTTGAGGCTGAATTGAACATCTTGCAACCACAGAGTGTCCTGCATAACTGTGGTGTGCAATTCTGAAAATTTGAACTTTGATCTCCTTTCTTACCTAACCCTTCCCCTTGGAAACTTCAGCAGGTGCAGAATTCAGCAGCCAGGTTGCTCACCAGGGCAAGATGATTTGAGCATATTACAGTACACCCACCCTGGTCCTACTGCACTGGCTACCAATTAGTTTCCGGGCCCAATTCAAAGTGCTGGTTTTGACCTATACACCCTTAAACAGCTCAGGACCGCAATACCTCAAGGACTGCCTCGTTCCATAGGAACCTACCCAGACCCTGAGATCATCTTCTGAGGCCCGCATTCATGTGCCTCCTCCTCAAGAGGTCCAGAGGGAGGCAACACGAGAACGGGCCTTCTCTGCAGTGGCTCCCATCTGTGGAATGCTCTCCCCAGAGACGTTCGCCTGGTGCCTTCATTATACATCTCTAGGCGCCAGGCAAAAACGTTCCTTTTCAAGCCTTTAGGTGATCTGATTTACATCTTACGCCATTTTAAAATGTGTTTTTTGTGGGGGTGGGGCTAATGGGTTGTTGTTTTTTATTTTTATTAGGTATTTTGTGGTTTTATATCTTGATTTTATTCTGTGAACCAGGTATAGGACGGTATTCAAATTCAAATCATCATCATCTTTCCTAGCCTGTAATCCCTTGCTGGCATTCAGGAAGGTGACATTTGATACCTGTTGTCTGCTGTCATTTAACTTGAGTTTTGCTGTTCTTTCATTCCAAACAACTCTGGGCACAATTCCCAAGATTCCTTAAAACTAAGTAGTGATCCCATAACCACATTGCTTAACCTAGAAACCAGCATGCAGTAATTATTGCAACTCAGCACATAGAGCTAGAAAGGGCTCTCCATGGGAATCAAGGTAGTAAAGCAGAGCACTGAAAGGTTGCCTAGTGAGCAACATCATCATATGGTCATTTCTTCAAATTCTCTGCAACAATATTTGACACTACCAAAGGTCACTGCTTTCCCCCCACGATGAGCACCAGAACAAATGCGCATGCTGTGGTGAGGCAGGCTGTCCTTCATGATTGTAGTTTGTCCAATATGCTGTATTTGAGTCTGTTTAATCTCTAGTTTACACTCACCTGATCTTTCCTCCCTGAATTTTGCTTATGAAGGGCCTCATTCATGGTCAAACACAAAGCCTCTTTCCCCCACTTTTAAGTAATAACTGAAAGAGAGGCTCACATTTCACCTCCATTTAGTCAGTATGTATTTTTAAGCATAATCCTAGTTTGAGATCAAGGACCTCCATGTTTAATCAAAGTTTTCTCCAGCAGGAATAGTACCAGGTTTCCTAGAAATCCTACCCTCTTCCTGCTCCTTATTACTAGCAGAGATGAGGGACCATCTTTTACCTGTTATCTCTATACTCTCTCTTAATGCTTTACAAGTTATTCCCTTGTCTTCTCAGGACTTGGTTTTCCAGAGAGCTCAGCTTTCATGATCTGACTCTATGAAAGTCAAGCTCTAATTGCAGACAATGAGTTGCACACAACTACTAGTTGTCCTAGCTGTGCATCCCCATCCGCAGCAAAGATACATCCAGTCAAGTCGGTAGGTCCTGGATGAGCATCTATGAGCCTCGCCTGGATATAGAAGGAGTCTGCTATTCAGGGCCAGTTCCAGCTTTGAGCAGACCATGGAGTAAAGTGCCCTTTGGTGGTCCGTTTCCTCCATCCATAGACCAGCAATGGGGAGCAACAGCAGCCCAAGCTCTGTTCAGAGCACTGGCTGGCTGAGTCTTCCTGCCTACTGTATAGGTTGAGACTATAAGCACAAACTAGGTCTCATTCCCGAACTAAACTATTTGTTTTTACAATACACTGGGAAATGCCAGGGCAGCTAACTTACATTATAAGGGTAATAACTTGTGCAACGTAACTGAAAATTGTCCCTTTTTATTGGTCCAGGATTGCTCCAACCTCGGGGGAAACTTTGCAGGCCTAAGTGCTTCTATTGGCATCAACGATAGGGGCAGATCCTGGGAGAGTTGGGAGAGAAGTGACCAGAAGGGCTGGTCCCCCCCAAAATCCAAATGTCTAAAAGCATGGGTGGCACAGATCCTGGCTGAGAAGCTGATGGGTTGATGTACTGCCCTGCAGTTTATTTACTCAAAGCTGTCTTTCCAGTGTTGGTGAAGCTGTAACAAGAGAGGGAGCCTCTTGTTATGTGTGCATGTGATGAGCCTACTGGGTTTTGGCAAAGCATTTTTTTATGTTGTTTCTAATATTATAGTTCAACCATTGAACCCAAACCCTGCTCAGGCCCTACTGTCACTAGATACCATTCTAAACCCCACCCCACCCCAGCACCCTTATACATAAGGACCTAAGTGCCATGTTGTTTACCTCTGTCCATTTAGAGATCACCTTCCCTTGGAAAGACCTCAAAGGGCCATCTCTGATGGGATGGCAAGGGAAAGTCTGGGATCTGGCTCTTTCCAATTATCGGATTTCATTCTCAAACTCACCACAGGATATAACACAACACAGAAGGGTTGTTAGAGGCAAAACTAAGCACAGTCGTTTTAATAAGGTATGGTCCCCACATATCAGCTATGTAAATGGAAGTGACGTTAATGTTAGACTTCTACCCACTCACGCTTACTTATGGAAAGGCTATGACATGGGTAGTTGAAGTCTTAGCACTGTATTCAATGATTCAGTTATTTGACAGTGTCCTTGCTGAATTTTCTTCTTATATGTGACTGGTATAAGAATGTAGCTCTACAGATTTTGTTGAAATTGAGCGATGTTATTTTACTATCAAATTAATATATTACTACTACTACTATGGCTGGCGACCCCTGTGCTAAGGCATTCTGGCTTTCCTCTTAAAGCAGGGGTCACCCACCTCTCTTGGCCCATGGCCACATTTGCAAGCCTGAGAAACTGCTGTGGGCACCCCACACACTCCACAATAAAGCAAGCATTGCAATGTGTTCTGTTGGCTACACTAGAATGCTTACTTCAAGACTAATTTCAGCAGGAGAAGGGAGCCTGTTGGCACCAGGGAAGGCCTTTGCAGGTACATTTATCCCCATGGGCACCACATTGGTGACCGCTGTGAGGCAGTGCAAAACACAACCATATTAATTTCCTGCAATGTCCCTGGCACAATGGGAAAGGCTTATCTCTTTTGTTATGGCCCATTTCTAAGAAATAATGGCATAGTTCTTTGTCACCATGATGCAATGGTGAGCGACCCCCTTTCAGCCACATTCCATTCTGGGCAACCTTCCAAGGCCCACGTGAAAGTGGTGAGGAGAGCCAGAGGCAAGAATGGGTACCGCAATGAATGTAAATATTCCCTTTGTACACTAAACTAGCTTGTCCAGTAAGAGACATTAACACTCAGGGAGTGTGTGAAGCAGCCCCAGTAAGGGATGTGGCTGAGGAGAGGATCCAGTCTGAGGAGACAGGACTTGAAGGCCACAGTTGGCCCCCAGGCCTGAGTTTCCCCACTCCTGCCATAAAAACCCTTTAATTCTAATGTTCGGAGTCTCTGTTGGACTTCTTCGGCTCATGCCAGAGCCCTTTTCAGGTGGCACTATGGAGAAATGGGCACACATAGGCAGAGAGGCAGCAACATGGCATGCAACTCTGCCTCCAACCTGTGCAGATTTATTTTGAAATCTGAAATGAAAGTGTACCAGCTGGGGAGGAAGGCTGCCACCGCGATGCCACCTCCCTGCTATGTGTTACACGACTCCACACCTGAAAAGGTCTTGAGAGCTGCTTTTGCCTTCTGTCTCGTGCCTTCTTTTCTAAGGCTCTCAACTCTTGAGTTCTGAAATCAGAAAAGTTTCCATTTGTGTTTGATCTAGGGCAAGGCCATTGATAACGCCATCTCAAAAACTTGACTCTTGCTGATGTTGACATCATTGGCCTGTTTGTTTTAGGTGGAATTTTAATCATGGGACTTCTTTTGTCCTTCTGACTCTTGCCTTCCCTCAACCCTCCTGGCTTTGTTCCTGATTTGTGAGAGTGTCTGCTAGCACTTTTGCTCAGCAGGAAAGATATAAAGAGAAAAGGCTCAACACACCCAAGCCTGTAACAATAAAACCACAGCATACTGTTCAGAAGGTTGAAATAAATACTGGAATAAGAAACCGGAGAGGGTGCATGTGTGTCAGATGGAGAGGGGAGAAATACACTTTCAGCAGAGTTCAAATCCTGACCATATCCTTGATCAAGTTTCAGGATCAAGCTTTGAAAATCTGGGAATCTAAGGCTGCAAATTCATGTGCACCAACTCAGGAAGAAGTCACACTGAGTCGAGTCACATTTCTTTCGGTGTAGTAGGGATCAGGCTGTAAAAAAAGGATGGAGAAGCTCCAATTCCTTACACTAGTGGAACTGTTAAGTTTACCCAATGTACCCAAATATAATGCATTTCTGTATGTCATTTTCACTAATATATACATTGTTTTGCACATTTTACTCTTGCATGTGCATTTTTGTACACATTACTTGACTGGAGAATTACATTGCTTGTGTATTGTTTCAGGAAGTGCAGTTGAAAAAGATTTACCTTTAAATATGAACTGAATCCAATTTCTCTCCCATCCCTACTAAGGAGAAACTTGCCATGTAATGATATGACATCAGTTATCTTATATCACACTATCAATGAGTCTTCTTCTTTGGCAATCACTTGTTACCGAGTAAGATTGTCTTCCATGAACACGGTCTTAACAGTGAGTCCGTAAGTGACTGTGGAGGCCAATTCTGGATCCACACGTCCTTTCACAGTGGGGACATAGGTTTCTGGGCAGGAGCTGATCATGGTGAGGGCGTGTGCGTTCACACACATACGCGAACCAGCCCACAGAGGGATTTCTGCGGGACCGATCCAGCCCAGGCAAGATAAACCTTGCTGACCCCTGCTGTATACCTCTTTTTTTGACTACCAGCATTACGCTTTCCATTTTTAAGTTTGGAATAGAGTAGTTGCTTTGGAAGACGATAATCATGCATCTGAGCAACATCCAATGAAGTTGATGTTGAAGAATCATTGCTTCGACACTGGTGATCTTTGCTTCTTCCAGTACACTGGCATTAGTTCATCTGTCTTCCCAAGTGATATCTAAAAAAATTCCGGAGACACAGTTGATGGAATCTTTTGAGGAGTTGGAGATGGTGTTTATAAGTGGTCCATGTTTCACAAGCATACAGTAAGGTTCATAGTACAATAGCTTTGTAAACAAGCATCTTGGTTTCCCTGTGAATGTCCTAGTACTCAAATACTCTGCGCTGCAATTGGGGGAAAGCTGTATTCGCAGAGCTCAGGCGATGCTCGATTTTGGCATCAATGTTGGTCCTTGTCGGAAGATAACTGCCCACGTAGGAGAAGTGATTGACACTTTCCAATGTTACACCATTGAGTTGGATTTGTGGCGCTGCGGTGGGATTGTTTTGTGCTTGTTTTTGCACTTTGTTTTTTGGATGTTGAGCAATAGGCCAAGCTTTTCCTTCTAACTTCTTCCTCATTCTGTTTGGTATTTACTGTCCCATATTAAGCTGTCTTATACTTGATTCAGACCACTGGTCTATCTAGCCAAGTTATTTTTGTCAGTGGTGGCTCAATTGAATGAGGACAGCTCAATGGAATGGGGTAGTTCAGTGGAGACTACCATTTTATGCTGCCAAGCACCACCATATGGTAAAGAGGGACCTGGAACCCTTTCCAGTGAACATCAGAAAGAGCCAGAGGAGAAATAGAAGGAGTGTTAACTCAGCATCATGCAGATGCACAACTGCTGCATCTGCCATGGGCCAACATCTATGCTGAGCCCTGCTACCCACTCAGTATCTGAGTATCCACCAGGCTGTAGTGTTCTGTGGTTGACAGAGGTAGTCTCTAGCAAAATGCCCCAGAAGGCACCACTGTTGTCAACTCTGATTGATGTTCCCCAGGGTCTAAAGCTGACATCTTAACCGGCTTTACTACTTAAGATACCTTAATCATTAATCTTAGGGATTGGATCTTGGGCCTCGCAAACCTTGTGTTCTATCATACGTGCTATCTCTCCCCCCCCCCAATATACCATTAGATCCTCAGCAGTGACCTCCATGGGCTCCATAGGATAACAAAGGTGAAGAAAACCATAACAGTAATATCACCTCACAGGAAATGTTGGTGGTGATTGTCATATTTAACTAGTACTTAAATGACTCATGCCTACTAGTTAGTGTCTTGGGTGTTCAGGAATTTTTCAGCCCAGCTTTCCAATCAGTGTGGATAGGATTTGGCCCTTAAAAAACTGGCATCTCCAACTGCATGGGATCATTAAAGTTTCCATGACATGTTGGATTTGATTGTTGTGCTGATTTCCTGACTCTATTTCCATTGGGATAATTATTTAGCTAGCTGACCTATATTCCTCAGCAGAGTCACCTCTCTGATGCATCCATTACTTCCTGCTCTGCTCTACCAGGCACTGTTACAATAATCAAAGCACCATCCCCAGAGGAGGTTACATCTTAACAGGGAACAAGTATAGGCCATCATCCTGGTAGCTGCTTGGAACAGGAACACATAAAACATTTTTTCAGGGCAGTCCTCACCTACTATTGCTATGGGAGCCAATAAATTGAAGCTCAGTCTAAACAAGAGTGAGGTGTTGTTGGTGAATGGTTTCTCTGACTGGATAAGTCTTTTACAGGCTGTTCTATAGGGGATTGCACTTCACTTGAACGTGCAAGCTCATAGCTTGGGGGTGTTGCTGGATCCTTCACAACTGGTCAAGGCCTAGGTGGTCTTCGACTAGCTTTAGTTGATGGTCCAGCTACAACCCTATTTCTCGACAGGGATAATTTGGCTTCAGTGATCTATGGTAACCTCTAGACTAGACTACTCCAATGTGCTGTATGTGGGGGCAGGGCCATCTTAAGCATATCCGGCGCTGTGGTGCAAAGATCCCTCTGGCGCCCGCCCCCGTTTCCCAGAGTTGTTGACCTTTTTAGGGGGGGGGTCCCAAATTTGTTGAACTTTTTAAGGAAAGGTTCCCCAGAGTTGTTGACCTGAACTTGGGAATTCCACAGATTTCACTACAGGGAAGGAGAGGCAAGAGCTGGGGGTGGGGGGAACCTACCCCTTCCTTTACTGGATTAAGAGAGAGAGAGAGAAAGTGGGACAGAGGAAAGCAGAAAGGAGAGGGCATTTAACCCACCAACGGAGAGGAGAGGAGGGTGGTGGTCGGGAAGCTGAGCCGGAGTAGAAATAGCGTCGCTCCTCCCACCCACGCAGGCTTCGCAGCCAAGAAGGAAGTACAGCAGGAGGGTTTTTTAAACACAAACACACACACCAACCCCGGTTGCGCCTTGATCCCCTCAAAGTGAGTGCAGCAGCAGATTGTCCTCGCCCATGACCACACACCCAGCGTACGGGGTGTGCGTGTGCAGCCCGCTGCATTTCGCGATGCTACTTAAAGGGAGAAATAAAAGTGCACTTGGGCACAGCTAAGGATGGGTCTGCTTCCCTTCTGCCCACCAGGAAGCCGCTGCACCGAAAAGGGAGAGATGGGGTCCTCACTTGCTGATGGGGAGCTTTGACAGGGAGCTGCTGGGAGAGGCTCCAGCATCCCCGTCGAAACCGTTCCCACCCGCATCTTCGGGGCTCGCCTCCAGCACTCCTGCCATGCACAGGAGGCTTGGGAGGCAAGCTGCATGCCCAGGCATGCAGGGAAAGGGGAGGCCGCCAGCAAAGCTGCGCAGCTCCCCCACTCGCTGGGGCGCCCCTGAGAGGCTGGCGCCCTGGCGCAACGAACCACTAATCCCCATGGGAAAGATGGCTCTGTGTGGGGGTGCCTTTGAGAACAGTTTTGAAACTGGTATGCAATGCCACTGGCAAGCATCTGACTGGGAATGAACAGTCTGGACACATAACACCAGTCTTGGCACAAATGCACTGGCTGTCTAAATGTTTTCAGGCACAATTCAAAGTATTGTTTTAACCTATAAAGCCTTCTATGGCTCAGAACCCCAGTATCTGGCAGAGTGAGGCAGTGGTTGCTGAGGACAGTAGTGGCAGGCAGCCCTGACCATTCCTCCTTAACTCCCCTGGCTGTTGCTTTCTGTTGGAGGATAGAGCTGTGTGTATCACTCAGCCTGTGAGCTAACCTGCTGCTCAGGTGTGAGTAGGGGGTAATATCCCATCCCCAGGGTAGAAGCAACTTTCAGTTGCTAGGGCCTCGGGCAGCAAAGTATCTTGGATAAGTCCTTGCAGCACATGTTAAAAAGTTACAAACAGTGAGAGCATGATGGAGAGGAGTTATCCCGCTGACACATGCAGATTTACATTTCACACCATACAGTGGTACCTTGGTTGTCGAACTTAATCCATTCCAGGAGTCAGTTTGACTCTCAGAACTATTCAAAATCTGAGGCGTGTCTTCTGATTGACTGCAGGAGCTTCCTGCACTCAGTCGGAAGCTGCGGAAGCCACATCTGATCTTCGGCTTCCAAAAAACTTTCACAAACAAGAACACTCACGTCTGGGTTTGTGGCATTTGGGAGCCGATTTGTTTGGGAGCCAAGCCGTTCGACAACCAAGGTACCACTGTATTCACTGCTGGACGTGGTGTGTTACATGGGAGCGAGGAGGGAAGTGTGGCATTTTCCTAATAAAATACTTTGGTTTCTTAACTTACGTCACAGGGTTGTTGTGGGGATGGATTGAGGAATGGAAGAACCACGCATGCCACCTTTGAGCTCCTAGGAGAAAAACATGGGACATAAATGCATTAAATAAATACATAATACCTTGAAGTGGGAAATTGCACTGAAGGTTCAACAGCTATCCCTCAGGGCGTATGTGCAAATTGCCCAGCTAGAGTACCAGCAAAGAGTGTATTGCACTCAAACAAGACAGTTACAATTTGGGATGTTCACATCATTACTGCAGGGGAGGGAACGAGGATTGATCAAGTGTGGAAACTACCAGTCCTTGAAGCTGCAGCAAATATTCAGTTGGAAATCAAATAAAATTTCCCAAGCTGGGGCCAATTTGTTTATTGCATTTCCACCCCACCCTTTGCCTGGGGAGCTCAGGATGGTGCACATGGAGGCTACTGCATTTTATATCCCCACAACCCTGTGAGATGGGGGTAGACAACATGGCACCCACCTGATGTTAAAGCAATGGCTCATATCAGTCCTCCCCAGCATGACTTGTGGTCAGAGATGATGGGAGTTATAGTCCAACAACACCTGGATGCCACTACATGGGCCTAACACTGGGTTAAGAAATAGTGATTTGCTCAAGACCACCCATGCAACATCACAGATAATCAGAGATCTGAGCCCAGTTGCCTCTGACCCATTCCAAAAGCACTATCCATTTCATTGCTTTGACTCTCCATTATATAACCAGCCAACAGTTCCTTCTCATCTTCAGAAAGCATATGTGTAGGGCAATGCTCGAAGTGGGGAGGGACTGGGTGAGATGCCATCCTGCTTCTTTTCCGGCAGACCTATCATCATTCTTTTCACGCAGACATAACTAAGTCAGACCTAATCACTCCACTTCCTTTTTCCTCCTACTTAAGGCCACTGGTCCAGGAAACCAAGTGGGAAGGCTCAAAGCACAGAACCGCAAGACAAGTTTGTATAACATTTGCATAGCCCTGAGCACCTTATAGCTTGCACAGATGATAGTTAACAATCTGGGTTATCAAACAGGGTTAGGCAATTTCTGTTTTTTCAAAGAGTACAACACCACACTTCTAAAATGCATTCACTACTTATCTGGCAAGTTCACTTTTAGATATATGGGACCCAAAAGTATTTAGGGACCTGCAATTTAAAATGAGCATTTTGAATTGTGTCCAGATTGGAAGACACAGTACAGTAGCTCAATGGAAAGAGCACATGCTCTGCTTGTAGAAGTTCCTGGGTTCAGTCCCCAGCATATCCAGTAAAGATTGTGAAATACTTTCTATCTGGACCCCTAGAGAGCTATTGTTAGTCAGTGTGTAGACAATTCTGAGCTAGATGAGCCAATGGTCTGATTGTGTTTCCTGTGTTTCTAAGTCAGCATCTTAAAAAGTAGAGACACCACCTTGCCGACAAAGGTCCATATAGTTAAAGATATGGTTTTCCCAGTAGTGGTATGGACATGGGAGCTGGACCATAAAGAAGGCTGATCGCCGAATAATTGATGCTTTTGAATTATGGTGCTGGATGAAATATACTCGGAGTCGAGAGTGAATTTCATGCTCTTTATTCAGCTCATAGTCATCAAGGAGAAGAAGAGAAGAAGAATGCCTTTTTCCCAAAAACCATCTGCTTATATACATTATTTACACAATGGGCTTTGCGTGATTGGCTACTTCAGGGCTACACCTGTGGGCCAATCAGTTTGTGGATTGACTTCTGCCAGCAGCCTGATTGGCTGCTTCTGCAAGCCAATCAGGTTGCGGATTCACTTCCACCTGGAGTTGGATTGGGTGGCTCCTGTGGACCAATCAGACTGCTGATTCTGGATCCTATTGTTCTATGATTCAGCTCAGTACATAACACTGGAGGAAACTCTTGAGAGTCTCATGGACTGCAAGAAGATCAAACCTATCCATTCTGAAGGAAATCAGCCCTGAGTGCTCAATGGAAGGACAGATCGTGAAGCTGAGGCTATTGGGCCACCTCATGAGAAGAGAAGACTCCCTGGAAAAGACCCTGATGTTGAGAAAGATTGAGGGCACTAGGCGAAGGGGACGACAGAGGACGAGATGGTTGGACAGTGTTCTCGAAGCTACCAACATGAGTCTGACCAAACTGCGGGAGGCAGTGGAAGACAGGAGTGCTTGGAATGCTCTGGTCCATGGGGTCACAAAGAGCTGGACATGACTAAACGACCAAACAGCAACAACATGTTTCTAAGTGGAGGACCAGCTTGATCTGATTTTGTCCTCCCTTTGGACCTCTGCATTCCAGGGCAGCTGCAGCCTCTTCTAAATCAAGGAGCTGTGCTGCCTTTTACACATGCTCCAGGCAGAGACATGGAGCCCAGAAAGTGGGCCAGATCCATGAGTAACCCTTTGTTACATTCTCATGAGAAAGGATCTGCGGTGTGAATTCTAAAATGAGTGACAAGGGCAAAATTCCTCTATTGACAGAAATGATTACTTACCCATTTTATAAAGTTTTAGCAGAAACTTGTCTCCCCCTTGGCAACCTCTGCTGCCCCTTTCTCACCCTCTGCTTCCCTTAGGCGGTCCCAGGGTGGGGTGCAAGAGGCCACCTGTTATTAACTACCAGCTTATATTAGGAACTTTACATATTCCTGGCAGCTAGTTAAAAAAAACAATTTAGAAAAGGGTCATAAGGTGAAGTCTTTCATCCAAGTGAGCCCAGAGTTTTGGATAAAGAGACAAAAAAAAAAGTTCTCCATCAATGAGAGTCATGCAGTGAGACCCTAAGCATGAATGCTGAAAAATAAATACCATTGTGAGCCTGGGATGCAGCCTTATAGTACCAAAGTCAACTAGATTGCCTCCAGATGTTTTGGACTACAATTCCCATCATCCCTGACCACTGGTCCTGTTAGCTAGGGATCATGGGAGTTGTAGGCCAAAACATCTGGAGGGTCGCAGTGTGGGGGTGCCTGGCCTATTGCTATGATGGATCACTCCAAAGCCACATATTTCCTCCCTTCAGCCCACACAGAGTAGAAATCCATTATCATGAGGCTGGAACCAGATAGAATCATATACTGTACGTGGTTTGGTTCTTTCACACTCAGATCATCTCACTGAAATGGAGTTCCACAAGATTCACTTAAGTTACTATTTCTATTGGACCTTGAATACATGTAGATCTTCAAAGATATATGTCAAACTGGTTAACTCAAGTAAACATTCTAAGTTGATTTGACACCTTTTGGGGGACTCTGAAATGATGAGCAGTCCCATCTATTTTTAATCTCTTGTTGGAAGCCGCCCAGAGTGGCTGGGGAAACCCAGCCAGATGGGCAGGGTATAAGTAATAAATTATTGTTATTATAAATTATATATTTCCTTTTCAGCTATTTTTATGTTATGTTCTTTAATATTTATTTTACTTGAAAAAATTTTGGCCATGTATTGTTTTTGTGTTGCTGTTTCGCTGCGATCAAGGAATGCAGTGTTTTTAAAAGTTTTACAATGCAAGCAGCGAAATAACGGAGGGTTATTTTAAATGTGATACATTTCAGTTCCAAGAATTAACAACATTTTCAAGTCTGAAATGGCAGTATTTGAATTCATATTTTGCTTGTATTTAGTTATCAGATCAAAACAATTCTAACCTGATGCATTATCAGTATCTTGATGGATTTTCCCCATGGGCTTAATGTGCTCTAAATACAAGAACCATGTAACAACACCCACAATTGCTTCATAATCTCCATCGACCTTTTTTAATGATTCATTCTCTGTTCATTTGCCCACTTGATCAACACCCTAAGTGCAATACGAAAATAATGATCCACATCCTTGTTCTATTTCTGCATATTCTTCCACCCCACCCCCAGACTTATCATCTTGCAAAAGTGCTCTTTCCCCTTCCTTTGATAGTTTTGTTTATACTAAGGCCTGCACCTCTAGGAGTTTATTTATTACCTGCCTCTGGAAACACCTTGATATACTGCGTAGGACTGGTTGAACAGGAATGGTTGGCATTATTATAATTAAAATAGGTCAAATTGTTACATTTCTGAGCTGTCCTTCTTTCTACAGTGTATTCGCTGAGTTATAGATCACAGGTATAGAAGCACTCAGGGCAAAAGTTCCAAATGCATACATAACATAGGTGAAACTACAGGATGCTAAAGAGGTCAAGGATCCACAAGGCACTGTAGCAGAAACTTCAAAAGATTTCTAGAATGTGGGTGAACTTTTGCCACAACACAATACGTCTTTGAATGAGGGTGCTGATTCAGCCGTGCAGAAATTCCTAACCTCATTTTCTTCATGGCAGACAATTCCTAAGTGACCGGCCCAAGGCTAAATAACAATACAGAGAGGCAAGAGCTGTGATCACAGCCTGCAACTGCCCGACACTTGGCCACGTGTAGGTTTCTTGAACTTGCGCCAACTCCTGCATCATTCTAAAGTAGCTGGTTACTAAAATCTCACGAGGCATCGATGCCTCCAGAAGAGCACCGTCTTTCCTTCTGCAGGAAGGGGAGGGGAAAGGGGCGGGACTTTGGAAGGAAATTTGAAAGGCAGGCTTATTGGGAAGAGGATAAGAGGAACTGCCTGCCTTATTAAAGGACCTTCCATTGGTGATGCTCACTTCTCACTCCAGCTTCCTTACATTTCATTTCTGGGTGAAGGATTTAGTGGCGCAAAGATGAACGAAGCACGGCCACGTTACGTCATCAACCGTCCAGCTTATTCTAGCAACTACTTTGATGAAGAGTTTGAGAGAAAAAGTAGAAGTTACCCACTTGGGGAGAAAATAAAGAATCTTTTCAGGTATGTTGAACGCCACACGTTAGTGTTGTAACCACTTTGAGTCTGTTGTTGTTGTTTAGTTGTTGTTTTACAATCAAGCACTATATAAATTTTATGAAAGATAAATAAATAAAACAAAATAATGCCCACATGCTGTCTAGATTTGTGATGGTGGGCAGTTCAATTGAAACTTTTAATGAGAGATTGCTAATTCCATTATTGAGGGAGTTTTGCACAAATCAGGAGCAAAGAGGCAATCTTAATCCCAGCACTCCCACAAAACTGAAGTGAAGTTTTAAAGCAGAAGCTGGATGTTCACCCATCAGAAAAGCGGTGTGTGCTTTCCACCTTTCTGATTCACTTTTGTGATTTTCCAGCAGATTCTCCTACAGAATTTGCAACCCAAAGAGTGATGCAGAGTTGGTTAAGGCAGCACCAAATATCCAAATCTTATCAGACATCAAAGTGAAGTGGAGAATAATAGACACCTCATTCTCAGTTTTTCTCTTTTTCAATGTTAAAGATTGTTGCTAATTGTTTAATAGAAGACAAAAAATGTTTCCACTGCCACAGCCAAGAGAGATTAGAGTAAGCAAACTACAAATTGTAGAAGGCCAAACAACTTTTCTGACACTAGCCTTCAGAAAAACATAATTGTGTAGATAAGGGAACTTGTACTGATTCATTGCCACCATTGCTGGCTTGTTGGATTTACTCACTCTTGAATAAATATATTTTTTCCAGGAAGGAGAGAGCAATAATATTGATACCCATCCTCTAAGAAACCCACCCAACCCCAATGTATACGGAGTATTTGAAAAGAATAAAACAATTGTGAAGAAGACATTTGTGCCAGCTGTCTTCCTAGTTTTGTCATCTTCACCCAGTGATAGTGAATTTGTGGCATTTCAGTTGTTGGACTCAGTTTTCATTAACCTCTGCCATCACAACCAAGAGCCATCAAGGGTGATGGGAGCTATAGTCCAGCAACATCTGAAAGGCCATGGGTTCCCCATCCTGTCACTCATTTATTTTTTAATTACACTGTTGGTCCTTCATTGCTTTAAAGCAAATTTAAGATCACTTTATACAGTGATGCATCGGGGCTCTAGATGGGAGACCACCCTGTTTCACAAAGAGGTAAAAATAACAGTCAAGACTTGGTTTGTGCAACAGTGTTTCCTAGATACCGTATTATTCCTTCTTGGTATTACATGGATTATTTCTCGTTCACCTAAAGAAACAAGGTGTGGTACATAAAATTAAATGAATGACAGGCCCTGCCCTGAGGCTTATAGTCTAACAGACTAGACACACATCAGAAAGGGAGGAGTCAAGGGGAAAACAGAGGTCTGAGGTCAGTTAGAGAATGTCAGAGGGAGAATTGAGCCTTAATCAGTCCCTCAGCAGAGTGAGCCAGTGTGCCCTTAACAGAGGTGTGGGGGGGGGGGGTAGGAGGTTGCAGGTGGCAGGGAGAGATGCTCTGTGATTCTCATGTCACACATCCTCCCCCCTTTCTCACAGAAACTTTAATGGAGATCCATCCACACTTAGAAGCAGTTCACACAGTCATTTGGTCCTGCGGGTATGGTTAGAAAACAGGCATGGTGCACCTCTCTCTGGTTATTCATTGAGGAAATGGTTGAGCATCTTTTGTCATATGATGGGACACATTCTGAAGAGGAGGAGGAGGAGGAGGAGGAGGAGGAGGAGGAGGAGGAGGAGGAGGAGGAGGAGAAGAAGAAGAAGAAGAAATAATTTATTTATACCCCGCCCACCCAAACAGTTCCCAGATAATGTTACCCACATCAGTCAGTGCTTTGCTTGAAATTCAGACCCCATGCTTAGGGATGGGGTTGTGTTTTTTTTTAAAAAAAAAATGAGTACACATTTAAAGATAAGCCCACCAAACTGCCACATTCCAAATCAATATGCAAACTGAAACACACTGCTCCTTTTTGAAATTCACATTTTTCTGAATTTTGTATTGCAGTGGTTCGGCCAAAAAATTATAGAAACACATAGAAATGCACATATTAGTGAAGATAACATACAAAGATGCATTATATATGGGGGGATGGCTCTGCAGAAATGTGTCATAAGGCAAAATTGCAGCCAAAAATGTTTTTATTAGGAAAAATTTGAACTGAAATGCTAATGAATTTTCATGAGAAATTTTGATTTATTTTTTAAAAAGCTGCACATTTATGAGGAAATGTGGAGAACTGGATTTAAGACTGTGAAAATGAAAAACTTAATCAAAACTGACAGGTCCATCCACCCCTACCCATTCTACTTAAGGGACTTGCTTAGATGCAGACAAAAGGAGCACAAAGACCACTCAACATTAGTAGAGTAAGATGTGTCAACACATACATACAAAAGCACAAGCCATGCACAGGAAATACTAAATAAATTGGAGTCCTTGGAGAGTTGAGAAAATCAAATGAAAAGAATCCAAGAGCTCTGGCCAGGTAGTGGAATAATTTTTAGAAAGTTTTTTAAGTTGAGAATAATAAGACAAATTCCAGTAGTAATTGAGTTTTTAGAAATCCAGGACAAGGTCCTGTTTCGGTTTATTCTTTATCTGCTCTAGTTTCAAGGTCAAAGCATACCATTCATGTTTTTCTAAATTTCTTATTATTCTCAACTTAAAACTTTCTAAAAATTATTCCACTACCTGGCCATAGCTCTTGGATTCTTTTCATTTGATGCACAGGAAATAAGCAACTTGCAACCAGGTGTTGGATCCAGAACATTAGTTTTCTCCACAGTATGTGTTTGTACTGCACTGCAGGACTTTGGGTAGATGGCCATATATATTCTCTAGATGTTGACTGGGTGAAGGCATTGCCAAGCAAGCATTAATTAAGTAAACTGGATGCATTACTTTGGATTACACAATGATGTTGACTTTAGATTTGGGTGGCACCCAGCGTGACTGAATGGTCTCTTAAGTAGACAGAGCTGTGGAATCATGCCAAAGGAATAGCTGCTCTCTGAGTGACTTCACAGATGCTCAGAAGAGTGCCACCTAGGGGAGAAAAAGTAAGTACAGACATAGCTATTTTAGATTCCTAATTCAAAGCAATCTGGTTCAGTTGCAAATGCAGCACATTCATCTTATATGGGATACATTAATGCTTGATGAAGAGTAGCAATATCATAACCATTGCCACTTATTACAAAAGTATAGGTCTTTTTTCTTTTGGTCAGAGCTTAAGCTCAAGTACGACGAAAGTGGAGCTGATGTTGAAGCCAGTCACTTTAACATGAATAATGCAAATTAAACAGGGCTTGAGGCTTTTCATATTGAACTGGGCAGTCTGCTACAAGGTGTCAGTGCAACCTAGAGCTGATTCTTGCCTCTTCTTTTCCTTAGCTGGTGTGCTGCCGATGCTTTTTAGCTTGGGCTGCCTTTTGCCTGTGTTTTTCTGTGTTTGGGGAAGTGGTTATGTGAGTGGTGACTCTCAGCTGCAGTGTCAAAAGTGCAATAATAATGGTAGGAAGAAAAGACATAGCAAGAAGCCGCAATCTGTTCCCTGGACCTACCCAGTCAAGCCTTCTCTGGTAGATCTTGCAAGCCATTATAGGCAAGGGTCAACAGAGCATGTGGTCAGCCTAATGTGGTCAGCCTAATCTTAGGGTGCGATAACAATGCCCTAGACATTTCCACTGGAGTGATATCAACTGTGGCATCAAGTTCAGAGTGAATGCAAGCAACTTTAACCCACAAAATGCTTTGCAAATTGATCACAGCAAACTTCTGAGTGGTTAACTGTCTCTGACTTTACCATTTGCTCCTTTATAAATAAAGCAATGCTCACAAGACAGCTCACAAAGGACTCAACAGTGGTGAAGAAGTAGGCTTGTTTCCCTGCTGCCACCAAATGGTAGGCATGCTTATAAATGCTTACACGTGTTGGGTCGATTTCACCTTGAGACTTGTGCCACCAGCCCTCTGGCCACCAACTGGCCCTCTTCATTGCATCCTCTACCTTCTCATTTCCTCCCCTCCATGTGTCAGAGTGGATTAAAAGTATATCTAGAGGACAAAGGCCGTGCCAATCCCACGGAGTCCTGCATGCGATCAGGACCGAAGGGGCTGAGGGTGGAGGTGTATAAAAGGATGGAGGAGCCACCACTGAAGCCCGAAGCCCTTCCAGCTACCACCACTGGGCTCGGCTGCACCCCTGGCTCCTCCCAGCCCCCATGTGTCAAAGCACGTATCATTGCCCCCACTAATATTTTATTCAAGTTGGCACCTCTGAGTGAGTCTCTCTGGGCAGCTGCAGCCAATCAGGAATAGGCAGCACCAAGCTAGATAGGCCAATGACCTGATTCAGTACAAAGCTCTGGGAGGAAGTTCCACTGAAGCAGTAGGACTATCTTTGGAGTAAACATTCATAGGTTCTAAGTCAGTGTGTAACTGTGCAGTTGTATCCTGTTGATTTCTCATGTCCCATTGCTTGAAGCAGGTCACACATGCTTTCTTTGTTTTGTTAACTACTGTGTTTTTCCATGTATAAGACGACCCCTACTTTTGGGAGCCCAAAATTAATAAATCAGTATTTTTTAGTTGTTTGGGGGAAATTGGCCAAAAAAGTTGTTGAGCTTTTTCTGAGCAATTCTACGCTTGATCTCCAAGCCAAGCTCCTTCCTCACCTCAGCACCATCTCACCTCTCCAGCTGGCAGGAGCTGCCACCTCACCCAAAACCATCTTGTGTGTTTGGGGGGGGCATTGTCTTGTACACAGAAAAATACAGTAATCCACTAAGCAGGCTGTATCAGGGCTGCTTGAACTAATAATGTGATGGCTTATTACCCTCATTGTGTTTAGCCACCCAGTAACAACCCACATTGATTTTGCTGAAATTTTGTTTGGTTTTGACAAAGGATCTTGACATGGCCTTAACAAGAAGCCTGAGCAAAAACCCTCCACAGAATTTAGCTGGGCATCTTGTTCTCCAGAGTTTGATGGAGGCTGGGATAATGGGGAGCTGACTCATTACTGCATTAAACACAATGAAAGGCTAATTATGAATAATCGGAATGGAACATTTTTTCCATTGTGTGTTCTATACTTCATGCCAGCACTGTGTGGGCGTAGAAAACCATGAGACCAAAAAAGCAGCTCTTTGCCCTGCCTGCATGAAGTGCTGGGCTCAGTCAGTCTCCTTATAAAGGTAAAGGTATACCCCTGACAGTTAAGTCCAGTCACGGATGACTCTGGGGTTGCTGCGCTCATCTCGCTCTATAGGCCGAGGGAACCGGCATTTGTCCGCAGACAGCTTCCGGGTCATGTGGCCAGCATGACTAAGCCGCTTCTGGTGAGCTAGATCAGCGCACGGAAATGCCATTTACCTTCCCGCCAGAGCGGTACCTATTTACCTACTTGCACTTTAACGTGCTTTCGAACTGCTAGGTGGGCAGGAGCTGGGACCAAACAACGGGAGCTCACCCCATCACGGGGATTCGGACCGCCGAACTTCTGATTGGCAAGCCCTAGGATCTGTGGCTTAGACCACAGCGCCACCCACGTCCCTAGTCTCCTTATAACCATACACAAAATATCTAACAGTGGAAAAGTCTCCTATTAAATTCAGTTCCTCTTTCTCCTTTCTCACTAGATGTTCACCATCCAGATTCAAACTCATCCTGTACAGCCTGTTTCCTATTCTTGTATGGCTTCCAAAATATAAAATCAAAGATTATATTGTGCCCGATGTCCTTGGTGGAATCAGTGCTGGGACTATTCAGGTGCCTCAAGGTGAGAGAACTTTGCCCTTTACATATTACTACCAAACATGAGCAGTTTCACCAATGGGGAAAAATGAGGAAATGTGTATATATCTTGGTGTAACACATCATCTAAGCTATGGCAGGTAATAGATTTCTGCTTATGGCCCACTTTAGTTATGATCAGTGAAGCGAAGATGCAACTTTTAAAGAAATGTCTATTTACTTTGCTCTGGTCCATACTTTTAAAAATCACCCCCTCCCTAATGTTTAGGAACCTCACACCACAGCCATGGGGGGGAGTAGCATATGTACCAGGGTGTCAACATTGACACAATACCCTTGAAATCTGTCACAAAGTTCATTTTCTCCAAAAAGTGGGGATAAATCCTGTAAGCAGGATTGGGTATCTGTGTGTATGTGCCCTCTATCAAACATTATTACCCCTATGCATTTATAAGGATGGGACTGCACAATGTAGGGAATTTTTAACTGCAACATGGATCCGCATTGGCATCTTGGTTGTGTAAACCTCAGCAATAATGACAGAACATTAATGTCACCCTTAGCCTGCTTGCTGAGCACCCCAAACATCTAATATCGTCTTTGTTGCCTAGCCTTTCTGATGGTGCCATGTTGGATCAACTGTTATGATTAGCTCACGTGCAGGGCTGTAGCATCTTTAAAAATGGGTTGCATACGAGAGGAGACCTGCTGTAGAGTCTGCCATGGAGTGTGGCATCTTGTTTTCATAAGGCAGACTTGAGCATGGTTAGGATGGAAGGTCTGATCTGCTTTTCACTTGTGTTTTTTAGGTATGGCCTTTGCTCTGTTGGCCAACCTACCTCCGATCAATGGGCTCTACTCATCCTTCTTCCCTCTGATAGCCTATTTCTTGCTAGGAGGTGTTCATCAAATGGTCCCAGGTGAGGTCTTCTATTCCACTATAGTGACCAAATTAAGTGCACATACCTCCTCAAGCTTTAGTACATAAACTGGAAGTTTGCACTAATGCATTAAAGAAATTGCTGAAGGGCAGAGGTGGGGGGCATCTATTGTCAATAAAATTGTGGCCTGATCTCACTCAAATATTAGTTGACATGTCTCTTATTCTTGGTAATGGGGAGGAACCACTGGCGGAGGAAGGTGGGTGCAGGGGGTGAGCACCGCTCCGGGTGTCATCCCTGAGCGGGGGTGACATTCAGTGCACCACCCGCCCGCGACTTGGACTCCCATGCCTACCACGAGCCATCGGGGGAAGGGGGAGCTGCTGTGCCGCTTTGCCGGTTCCTTCCTCTCCCCTTCCCGCTCCCCTGCCTCCTCCTTCCCATCCTCTCCCCTGCCTGCCTGCCTCCTCCAGCCGGGAGCGTGGCGCAGCAGCTCCTCCCTTCCCCTAACAGCTGGCGGTAGGTGTGGGAGTCACGGGCGGGCGGTGCGCCGTTGCCCCGTCTCCTGGCTAGAGGAGGCAGGCAGGCAGGGGAGAGGACAGGAAGGAGGCAGGCGAGCAGAAGGGGAGTGGAAGGAAACGGGATCGGTGGGTGCGTGTGCGGCTATCCTGTGCCTGGGAGGGCAGTCTCTGTGCCCCTCGGGAACACACCCGCCCTGGGCAGCACAGGCATATGCTCTGCCACTGGTTGCAAGGCTGGGGAAAAGAGATCCATAATTCATTTTATGCCAAAACAATAAATAAATAAATTCCTTCCAGTAGCACCTTAGAGACCAACTAAGTTTGTCATAGGTATGAGCTTTCGTGTGCATGCACACTTCTTCAGATACCATGCACACGAAAGCTCATACCTATGACAAACTTAGTTGGTCTCTAAGGTGCTACTGGAAGGAATTTATTTATTTTTATTTCTTATTTCGACTACGTCAGACCAACACGGCTACCTACCTGTAACTCATTTTATGCCGTTATCAATCATGTACCAATCAGCCATTTTACGCTACTGCCAGTTATGTAGATGAAACTAAGCAGAAGGGTAGCCCAACCTGGCCCATTGATCTATATATTTTTGCAGTCTTCAGCCACCTTCAGCACTAACTGTCACTGCATACATGAGAAGATCCTCTGCATGAGTGTAAGCCAACCTTTGTGTGTGTGTGTCCCACAGGTACTTTTGCAGTCATCAGTATTATTGTGGGGAATGTCTGTCATGAGCTGGCTCCTGATTCCGACTTCGAGTACTTTAACAGCACAGCCAATGAGATGATGATTAACAACACAGCCATGGAAGCAGCCAGACTGGAGATCTCTGCCACCTTGGCTTGTCTGACAGCCATAATCCAGGTAGGGATGCCCTGTATTCAGAACCGTGCAGAAGGCAGCCGTGCATAGAGTTTGGCATTAACTGCTCATGTATTGAACAGAAGGGAAAGCAAAGGGATGACTATACTAGCATTTGGAAGCCAATGTAGAAAACAAAGGTGGCTATTTGAGCTGTATGGATGAACATGTGCCTTTAAACACCCATGTATACACACATCTAGAAACGCTAACTGTTCCAGGACATCAGATGCATCCATAGACACATGCTTCATCGACACATGCTTCAAGTGAAACACTGGTATACCATGTTTGCATAACATATGTGGAGCTGCCCTTACATTGATGCCCAAGATGTAGCAGCAATACTCTTTATAGGTATTAAGCCTACAGCTAAATATTGGTGTGGCTCAGAAAGATCTGTGCCCTGCCTCATCTGCTGTTACCTCATCTCTCCTGCGGCAGGGATGGGTCACATATATTGGGTCGGTGCCATACTCCTACACTGGAGGAAATTCCTCCTGGAACAGTTATCTTATTCATTTCCACACACCAGAGACTAGGGATGAAAGGAGCTCTCAATTCTGGTTATCTCCAGTTCTTCCCCTTTCTGCAGCAATGTGAGATTATTATGTTTTTCAAATCCTCATAAAAGTTCTTCAGTGTTTCAGTGTGTATATTTGACTAAGTTATACATGTTTGCAAGCAATTCCTCCTAATGTAACACGTTTTAGTTTGTTATGTTCGTTTGCTATATTCATTTTTATGCCCGTTCCCCCTGTTATATGTATTTTTTATAAACAGTGGTTGGTTGGGGAACTGCATTGCAAAACTCATATACGTGTGAATTTTGAAGGATGGCTATACTTTGGTTCCCATGCTGATTTGGGAAAGAGAAAATTATATACCCTCGGCTTCATTTGCAAACTCAACTGAACTTCTTCCCTATCCAAGATTCCTGTGGACTATAGTTTGAACTATGGGGTATCCTTCTGAGAAGCTGTGCTCACTATTCCATCTGGCATGTCTGACTGTCTGTCTGTCCATAGATATGCCTAGGATTTGTGCAGTTTGGCTTCGTTGCGATCTACCTCTCAGAATCCTTCATCAGGGGCTTCATGACAGCAGCTGGCCTGCAGATCCTCATCTCTGTGCTCAAGTATATCTTTGGCCTGAAGATTGACTCCTACACAGGACCCCTTGCCATTGTTTATGTAAGTCAGTTACCAGAGGATGATATGGTGGTTATTGCCCTAACCTGCCCGATTGTGACAAATGATATTAATGATTAATTTCCCTAGTCAACTGAAGATTTGGCCTGCTGTATAAATGCAATAATGAAATAATGAGTGGCTGAGATGTTTTTCTCCCCTTTGCCTTAAAATGCAAGGAACAAATGAAAATAGTAAAATAAAATAGATTATCAAACCATATATTTATGAAAGGAAATGTTATCAACTGGACTGAAGAAAGCATGAGGTCAGGAGATATTTCAAGAGAGAATGGCAGGCTTGCAAAGTCTCCCGAATCTTGCACAGAAGGCAGAATTTTGCTCGCAGTTGTGCTGCATGGCAGGAAAAGCTACACCTGGTAAATTTTCCCTGCTGGATAACTCTTCAAAGGTACAGGAGTACTCTTGGGGTCCTGTAATTCTAGGAAATGTGCACATAAGTATCAGAGTTACCATTGATTCTTCCACATTTTAATTATAAGGGATTAGAAGAAAGCACTTGTGGAGTTATGGAGGCTGCAGTGACCTGCTGTGCGCCTCTTGAACCTTTCTCTGAATTCCCAGCTGGATGCCGTTGTTGGAAACAACAAGTCAGATTAAATGCATCCTGTCTGGTCAGGCCCTGCTTACTGACCCTATAATTAATCCATAGCTGGCTACTGCAGGGACTGTGCTGCTTTGAGTTCTAGCAAGTCTCAACACCAGACTACAAGGCTAAATAATGGGCACTGATGGACCATCTCGGTGTCTTGGAAAGCATATCTCCCAGTCATGCTGAAAAATGCACATGCTGCCCTTTTCTTGTTTCATCCTTCCTTTCTTTTTTCTAGACCTTTATTGATATTTGCAAAAACTTGCCCAAGACCAACATAGCCTCCCTCGTCTTTGCACTGATCAGCACTGTGCTTCTGATTATCGTGAAGGAGCTGAATATGAAATACATGAAGAAGATTCGAGTCCCCATTCCCATGGAGATTGTTATAGTAAGTAGTAGATCCTGAGTTCTTTCTTCCCCCTGCTTTTATCAAAGTGGTTAGAGGGCATTAGAACCTCCATTGTAGTCAGTGCCTGCCCTCCCTTCTCTTCAGATGCAGAGATAAATTTATAAAAGAGCTGTTGACTATTCAGCTAAGAGAGTGGTCAAAAATACACCCAAGGAGGAAACTGATGTAATAATTCACTTCTGGGTGAAGTATTGCACTCAAGTTTTCTGATTTGAGATAAGGAAGCTGGCATGTTTCTGGTTGGGCTAGAGGTCTTCTGAGTCCTTTCCAAATGTTTGGATTCTCCCCCCCCCCTTTGCACAATAAATGTCCAGTTATTTGTGCGCAAGGGTCCAGCATATCTGATGAAATCCTTCCCAAATGAATTTGTTAAGGTTTTGCTGTTGCTCTTGGCTGTTTTTATTGCCACAAACTAACACAACTGCCCCTCTGTAATTTGACGCAGGGAATTCAACCATCTTCATTCAAGATAATGCTTCTGTTGTTTTAATAATAACATGCTTTCCCAACTCTTGGACAATTTCCTGGTTCATAAGCCATGCTAAGCTACAGCTTGGTACTATACGGATGAGGGGCCACAAGTCTGCGTGAAGCAGACTTTCTCCTTCCACTTTCTTAGGAGGAGGACTTATGCCAAGTTTAGTTTCACTTTCAACAAAGCTCTTTTTAGCATTACAGTACTTATGAACTGGGTGTCGCGGTTTATAACAACAGTTATTTGCTAAGCAAGGCAGCTTCAAACCAGTCCTTAGTATGTGCCCCTTTTGCACACCTACTGTGACAAACTGGTCCATGCAGAAGTCAGATATTAAAAATGCTATGGTATTATTCATCTGCGGGCTCACAATCCTGTTGCTGATACTAACTGCATCATTGACCTATACATCCTACCAATTTAAACAACAATGCAAACTTGCGCTCTCAGGTGTATGGTCAGCCAAGGACACTGAAGAAAAATGTGCTGATATGGCCAGCTTAACCTTGACTCGTGCTTCAATGAGTCTGGGTGAAAACATCCTCGGACTATATAGCAGGAAATGTCCATGCAGATAATGTAGTTGTATTCCAAAGTATTGAAACGTGATAAGACAGGAAGCTGTAGTAAGATGCTTACATGCCTCAGGTGATCAGGGAGGCAGGAGGCCAATGTACGTGCTGACACCCAGGGAGCATTTGTGTAATTAGAGCTGTGGGAAATGCAAAGATTTGGGCAGACATTGTCTTTGGTTTCAATTTGCAATCACTCCAAAGTTTGCTATTGCAGCAGTGTGAAATGAAGCTTACTGTTCTAATATAGGAATGTGTTACATCCACTTTACTCTGGTTTTGAATAGTATTGGTGGAGACAGGATAGCAGGAAAAGCAGAATTTACTCAAGTTTCAAAAACTGAAATGTGCAGGAGAGATGCCGTGAGAACAGGAATCTGTGTGAACCATGGCAGAATGCCTGAATAAAACTTTCTCTGACTTATTGGCTTTTTTATAGCGGTTAGCTCTAAGACAGACCTGTGACTCCAGAAAGAACTCTTCTCCCATACTCTGAGAATTCTCAGTTATATACTTTGATCTACCCAGTAACCACCATCTTCTTGATACAAAAGAGACTTTAAATGGAGTGTCCTGACAATAAATGGAGCAGTCCAATGCATCCACGAATTTAAACATAGCTGGTAGATATGATAATGCACGACTAACTCATTCATTCAATCAATCGTTCATTCATTCATTTGCTATCTACAGGAAAACTACTCTCAATGGATTTCTCCCCACTTAATGCAAATCAAAATTTATACAAACTGAATCCAGTTCTCTGCTGAAGGAATATGTTAATAAATTCAGCTTGTATGAAACCGAAAAATGTGCTGCTAGCCTAAAGCCTTTTTTATGCTTTGATTTCAGGTCATTGTAGCTACTGCAATTTCTGGAAGCTTTGATATGCCTGATAAATATGACATGCCCATTGTTGGCCATATTAATATGGGGTGAGTCAATGCACTGGATTATTCTCTTTCCAAGAGTTCCTTCTCTTCTAGAACAGGGATATCCTAATGATGCCAATCCATGAATCCCACCCACTGTATTTAATAATGAATATATTCTGAAATAAGGGCTGAGCCAGACATGATATGGAAGATTCAAGGGCGTACCCACCACGGGGCAAGTTAGGGCAGCTGCCCTACTCTAGAAGCAGGGCTGGTGGGCAGAGGCGGAGCCCAGCCCGTCGGAGCGCGAGTTCGCCATTCCCATCGCGCCGCGCCGCACCCTCCCTCCAGCTCCCCGGCGCGCCCTCAGGCAAGGCCAAGTGCGGCGGGGAACCAGGGAGTGCGGCGCGGTGGGCGGGAACGTCAAACTCGCGCTCCGCTGGGCTGGGCTCTGCCTTCGCCCACCAGCCCTGCTTCTAGGGAGGGGCACAGCCCGGCGGAGCGCGAGTTCGCCGTTCCCGCCCGCCGCGCTGCGCCCTCCCTCCAGCTCCCCGTCGCGCCCTCTGGCAAGGCCAAGTGCGGCGGGGAACCAGAGAGCGTGGCGTGGCGGGCAGGAACGCTGAACTCGCGCTCTGCTGGGCTGGGCTCCGCCTCCACCCACCAGCCCTGCTTCTAGGGAGGGGCACAGCCCGGCGGAGCGCGAGTTCGCCGATCCCGCCCACTTTGTGGCCCCTCCCCTTGCCCCCCCCTAGTTTTGATCCTGGGTACGCCCATGGGAAGATTCATGAACTAAAAATAAGAAAACTTGGAGAGTTTGCAGCAAGGTGAGCAGTAGAAAGAGGTTTTTTAGAGGAGGAGGAGGAGGAGGAGGAGGAGGAGGAGGAGGAGGAGGAGGAGGAGGAGGAGGAGGAGGAGGAGGAAGAAGAAGAAGGAGGAGGAGGAGGAGGAGGAGGAGGAGGAGGAGGAGGAGGAGGAGGAGGAGGAGGAGGCTTTTTTTACTCCCAGTCTGCTGCAATCTGCACCCACCCCCCACTTTTCCACCAGCTCCCAGAATTAACAACCAGCCATGTTGAAGGTGAGGGTAAGAATAGATAAAACTGTGGGCCCTTCTGAAAACAAGTTGAAACAGAGCTTGCAGTGGCTGGTTGTGTTTCAACATCTCTAAATGGAATGGAAAGTAGGGCAAGCTTAAAGTGGACAGTGTCTGCAAGCCTTGGTTTATATGAGTCAGTCCTTTAATGAATTACAAGCACAATATAATTGCAAAGTGGATAATAACCATTGTGGTATAAAACTTTACCATTCATTCTGTGCTGCTGTGACTATTATAAGGTCTGCACATGTCAACATTCCTGCGCTGAAGGAATAAACAAGGGTTCTGGGGGTGGGGGACAGGACTGCCTTCTAGGCTATTACTGTACAGTATTATGTTTGTGTGAAATGGCTTGAATCCATTATATATTAAGACTAACTCATGCGTTACTTCTTTGGGGGGGGGGGAAACTGGGCAGAACTGAATCTTGCTTCTACATCACACACACACACACACACACACACACACACACACACACACACACTGCCACCAACATCTCTCTGGTCCATTGGTTTCATCTCCAGCTACTTGTTTTCTTATCCTGCCTGCTTGGTTTTGTTCCTTTGATGCTAGATTTCCATCTGCTACTCTTCCCGAGGTGGGCAAGTGGAAGGACATGGTTGGCACAGCTTTCTCACTTGCCATCGTGGGCTATGTGATCAACCTGGCCATGGGCAGAACTCTTGGAACCAAGCATGGCTATGATGTGGACCCTAACCAGGTAACATTTAGTGGCTCTTTACAGAGAGAGAAGAATCACTCACCCCAAAGTTGGCCATTTCCAGGGTTGGAGTCTAGTGACTTGTCCTCAGAGAGAGAGAGTGCTAGATTTATAGGAGGAAAAGTAGGGGACTCTTAATGATATTTCCAATCCCTGCCCCTGCCCCCCCCCCAGTTTTAGTCTGTTCACTCCCCTTACTCTTTTAGCAATAGTACCTAAGAGAGCCATCACAAGTAAAAGGACCTCCTTGTAATTCAAACACTGCTATGGAGAGTTCCCCTTCAGACTCCTCTTAGTAACTGTAACACACATCATGGATGGATTATCCAGTATAAAAGTTGCCATCAAAGAGGATCCAGTGGAGGCCAAGTTACAATAGTCTCCAAGCAGTGAGACATTGGGTGTGCAACTGCTTGCCTTAGCGGGCAACACATAAAAACAAAAACTTGGGAAAGAAAATAATAGAATCTTAGAGTTGGAAGGAACCGAATGGATCATCTAGTCCAGGCATCCCCAAACTGCGGCCCTCCAGATGTTTTGGCCTACAACTCCCATGATCCCTAGCTAACAGGACCAGTGGTCAGGGATGATGGAAATTGTAGACTAAAACATCTGGAGGGCCAAAGTTTGGGGGTGCCTGATCTAGTCCAATCCCGGGCAGAGCAGGAATCACACGAAGAGGAGATAACACCTGCTCCACATGTTTGTCTTATGGGATCAGTGGGGGACTTGTGGCCCACCAGATATTAATAGACTCATCCCTAACCTACTGGCTAAGGCTGGTGGGTTGGAATCCAGTAACATCTGGAGGGCCACAGGCAGGGGAGGCCTGTCCTGTTTCACCCATTGAGGCAAAATAGGAAAGTGTCACCCCTGCCGCAGTCTCGCTTGCTGGGGTTGGATGGTGACAGATTCTGACATCTTGCTGGAAGCCATTTCCCAAGAGGCAACACCCCTTGGATTCCACACCTAAGGCAACTGCCTCGCTCTGCCTGATGGCCCTGTGGGGGAGATGCAGACCCCTCCCCCCACCCCAGGACGCGCAGCCTTCCTAAGTTGGTGCCGCCTTGAGCAGGACTGGCCCACAATATTTTGGCACTTGAGGCAAACCACAAATGGTGTCCCCCTCCCCACAAGGGAAGAAGGGGTGAGTGAAGATGCGCGTCATGAACAAGGGGAAATGAAGATCTACATTGGGATCTGCTGCCCCTGGGGATCCAGCCGCCCAAGGCAATCTCATGCGTGAGCCGGCCCTGGCCATGGGCTCCTTGATTCTTCCTTAAGGAGGCAGTTGCCAGCTGTAGTAGCTATCGCAACTGCGGCTTGACATGATTGGTTGCTTCTAATGTTATTTTTAACAGAACAATTTTTTCTTGTTTTTTGTCAAAGCTACTCTGGGTGCCTGTTGACAAAAAAGCAAAAGCAAAAAAAAAAAAGGATATGATATTTCACAACAACTATATGAACTCCAGCAGTAAGCATACTTTGTGCAAATCTCAGTGCCATTGTTTTAAATAGCTCCTGTACATTTCAGGTTTTGCTGGTCTTTTGCTGCTTGATAACTCTACTGCGAACTGGGCCCTGACTCAGAGAAGAATCTGGAGCACACACACACACATGGAGACTATTTGTTGGATTTTTAGCAATTAGTTCAAGCAATTAATTCCTAAGACCTCTCAGTCAGATTAAAGAAGCTTCTCCAAAGAGCAGCTCAGAAACTGTGTCTTCTAAAAATGCCTTGTGTGCATCACATGGCTGTGGAGTGTGTCCTCCCTCACTAGCACTTGCACAACCATGGCTTTTTAAAACAACAGATGCAGCCAAGTGTGCTACAGGTTACTCCTCCGGGACCTTTCTGTATTGGTTGCTGGATGATTCATCGGGGATGAGAGTCTCAGATTAGAGTTGCGGTTAAAGGAAGCCTGCAATAATGTTCCTGCTCTGAGGGTTTGCAAGAGAGTCAGAGAATCCTGGGATGCTTCTGAAGTGAGAAGAAGCAATTTTCATGGGGTGTGAAAGAGCCTTGGGTGATGTGATTGCAGCTATGACAGCAGTCTTTTGTATAAATAATGCCGCCCTCACATGTGAAGGAAGCATCTTGGAGCTATATGACCGCTTGACCTACTTTTTGTATCCCAGCAATAGCTGCCAAAGTAACCTTACTGTAAGAGAAACGTCATCTTGTTTGTTAATGCTGCCACCTAAACTGATTAGTCCATTATCCTTGTTTCCATAGGAAATGCTGGCCCTCGGCTGCAGCAACTTTTTTGGATCCTTTTTCAAAATCCATGTAATTTGCTGTGCTCTTTCTGTGACCTTAGCTGTGGATGGAGCTGGAGGAAAATCTCAGGTTATTAATTTATTGGTTTGTTTAGCCCCTATCTCCTCTCAAAGTAGGAGACTTTGTAAGATGAGCTCTGAGCATTTCTAGATCATGGATTAACTTGAACTAATTGAACATTCTTTTCATTGGGGAAATAATGTAAGGAGGGCTTGGGATCTAAAACAGTGAATACACCGCATCGTCTCCAAACACAAATTCCCAGAATGACATGGCTTTCAAATGAAAGCAAATGGCTCTTTTATACTGCAGGTAGATAACCAACCTGTTGTTCTGTTATTAGAACAGAACTGGCCCCATGAGTGGATCTCCAAAAGTAGATCCAAATAGTAACCATTGGCATTCATATAGTACTTTCAAATGTTTACAGCACTTCAGAAACATCATATTGTTGTAATCCTTACAACCCTATAAGGTGGGTCTATTTTATTATCTCCTATATGGGGCAGAGAGTGGAGGTTGAGAAAAAGTGGCTTGTCTAAGGCCATCTAGTGAATTCATGGCTGAGGTGGGATTTGAACCAGGAACGTCCTCATTTGGAGCTCCATTTTCACCACCACCGTACAGTGCACCAACTCCCCAACAGTTGCAATAAGTAATCATACTGATTTTAATTTTTGTCAGATTCAGAAACAGATATTAAGATTATGCCATTTTTTCATCTGCAGAAGTTCAAGTCATGTTGACAGAGAAGAACCTGTGGCCCCTCCAGATATTGTTAGACTCCAACTCCCATCAGCCCCAGCCAGCAGGGCCAATATATAATATTATAATAATAATAATTTATTATTTATACCCTGCCCATCTGGCCAGGTTCCCCCAGCCACTCTGGGCGACTTCCAGAAGGATATTAAAATACTTGTACAATAATCTGTTCAACATTAAAAGCTTCCCTAAACAGGGCTGCCTTCAGATGTCTTCTAAAAGTCTGGTAGTTGTTGTTCTCTTTGAAATCTGGTGAGAGGGCATTCCATAGGGCGGGTGCCACTTCCGAGAAGGCCCTCTGCCTGGTTCCCTGTAACTTGGCTTCTCGCAGTGAGGGAACCGCCAGAAGGCCCTCAGCACTGGACCTCAGTGTCCGGGCAGAATGATGGTGGTGGAGACGCTCCTTCAGGTATACTGGACCGAGGCCGTTTAGGGCTTTAAAGATCAGCACCAACATTTTGAATTGTGCTTGGAAACGTACTGGGAGCCAATGTAGGTATTTCAAGACCGGTGTTATGTGGTCTTGGCGGCCACTCCCAGTCACCAGTCTAGCTGCTGCATTCTGGATTAGTTGTAGTTTCCGGATCACCTTCAAAGGTAGACCCACATTATTGCAGTAGCCCAAGCAAGAGCTAACTAGAGCATGTACCACTCTGGCTAGACAGTCCACGGGCAGGTAGGGTCTCAGCCTGTATACCAGATGGAGCTGATAAACAGCTGCCCTGGACACAGAATTGACCTGCGCCTCCATGGACAGCTGTGAGTCCAAAATGACTCCCAGGCTGCGCACCTGGTCCTTCAGGGGCACAGTTACCCCATTCAGGACCAGGGAGTCCTCCACACCTGTCCGCCTCCTGTCTCCCACAAACAGTACTTCTGTCTCATCAGGATTCAACCTCAATCTGTTAGGCGCCATCCATCCTCCAACCGCCTCCAGACACTCACACAGGACCTTCACCGCCTTCACTGGTTCCGATTTGAAAGAGAGGTAGAGCTGGGTATCATCTGCATACTGATGAACACCCAGCCCACTAATCTCCCTCAGCTACCAGACTACTGACTTATATTGCTTCTTGCTTCTACTACTGACAGATAGCATAACATAAATTGCAGGTCCTTTTTGTGATAAGTTACTTTTCTCTCCTCAGATGGCAAGCTTTTGTGTGGCAGTGGTCGTGATGATAACCATGTTGTCCTTGGGAATCTACCTTGGCCCTCTTCCTAAGGTAAAAAATTGTACCACCGAGCATGAAGACATGCTTCCAGACTGTGTGGTTCAGACTTATCTTCTGCTGTATTTACACCACAGGCTTATACTGGCTTAATAGTCATTCCCTTTCCCCAGAGAACCTCAGATATTGTATTTTCTGAGGTGACCTAGGGATCAGAGAATTGTATATGCCATCACCAATTTAAAACCCCAGGAGTCTTTGGGAGAAGCAGACAGTTGAACTGGTATAAAACCAGTATAAATGAGAAATGTTTGTATGCGTGGTGTCTTAAGTTCCCCATCTTTAACTAAGGGAGGCCTTTCTGTAATAGGCTTGGTCAAACAAATCCCAGTGTGGTGCCTTTTTGATTTCAGATGGAAGGAAATGACTGGCTAAATTCAGAGTACAGTACTGTACTTGCCAGAAAGTTACTCTAACTCAGAGGTCACAAACTTTTTTTTTTTGGTCCTGTGAGCACATTTGCAAACCAGAGGAACTGTTGTGGACACTGTTTCAGTTACAATTGGCAATGAAAGGGAACATGGTGACAGGAACCAGGCATGTGGCAGGACTGACTTCTTATGAGGCTGCACAATTCTGCCACCGAGGCTACATTCCTATGCATGCTTTCCTGGGAGCAAGTCCTATTGAAAACAGACTTACTTCTGACTAAACATGCATAACAACATAACAAACATGCATAACAAACAAACTAACGTGCTGCTAGTTTATTTTGCCTGTGACCTGATTCTAGTAGGAATTGATCTACAAGACAGTTTGGGCCTGCTTGGGCAGGTATTGTGTTGAAAAAGGACAACCACTCTATAGCATATTAATGATTTATTTGGCAATGTGCAGCAATATCTGACTTACAGCATACTCTGGCCTATCAAGCAAATGTAGCCAATGTGGCAGAAACAGGAATGACACTAGGGCTGCAAAAGTTCGGTATATTCTTGAGGCTTTTTGTTATCTATTTAATGTTGTGTGATCTTTATCGCAGGCTGTGTTGGGAGCCCTGATAGCTGTGAACCTGAAGAATTCTCTCAAGCAGTTGACTGATCCTTACTACCTCTGGAAAAAAAGCAAGCTGGACTGTGTGAGTGCCCCTTTTTAAATGGCTTGGGTGAGAAGGGGGGAGCCTGAACCTATTGTTTGGTATGGGTTAAGTCACTCCTTTGTAAAGCACCACTAGCATGAAGCCTAGAGTATTCAATGAAAACGAGAAACCATTTCCACATGCAATAAAATCCCCTTGGAGTTTATAAAAAAATCTGGGTTGCTAAGAATAAAGGTAAAGGGACCCCTGACCATTAGGTCCAGTCGTGACCGACTCTGGGGTTGCGGCGCTCATCTCACGTTATTGGCCGAGGGAGCCAGCGTACAGCTTCCAGGTCATGTGGTCAGCATGACAAAGCCGCTTCTGGCGAACCAGAGCAGCGCAGGGAAACGCCGTTTACCTTCCCGCTTGGAGCAGCACCTATTTATCTACTTGCACTTTGACGTGCTTTGGAACTGCTAGGTTGGCGGGAGCTGGGACCGAGCAACGGGAGCTCACCCTGTCGCAGGGATTCGAACCGCCGACCTTCTGTTCAGCAAGCCCTAGACCAGGCATCTCCAAACTTCGGCCCTCCAGATGTTTTGGACTACAATTCCCATCATCCCTGACCACTGGTCCTGTTAGCTAGGGATCATGGGAGTTGTAGGCCAAAACATCTGGAGGGCTGCAGTTTGGGGATGCCTGCCCTAGGCTCTGTGGTTTAACCCACAGCACCACCTGCGTCCTATTGCTAAAAATATCAGGCACTTTTTTTCTAAATAATCTAGCAAACATAGCTATGGAGATATATTTCAGCCATGTCTTTCAATGATAAACCAGAACAAATATTCCATAAGAACTCCAAGTGTTAAATTCCAAATAAAACAATGCAGGAGTCACCCTTGAATAAGCTGTATTGCATATTTATTCTGATAATAAGATATCTATTTCCTTGGCATATAATTACATTTTCTTGCTGGAGTTTATGAATGCATAGGAATATATTTTAAATGAATGTTTATGAACAGAGCCCAGTAAAGATAACTTCTGAACTAAATGTTCAAATGGTTAGTGTATGCAATATACAGGCCTGAGCTGTCATGACAAAGGCTACAATTGGATGCCCCTGTTTATCATGATGGGAAAGAACCTTAGACATGTGAACTGCTTCCTCCCTCTATAATGCAACCATTATGGAAACTTTTGTTTCTGTTTTCTAATTAACTGCAGTTTTGCATTACATTTGAGTCCTAATTTTAACTATGGTATAGTTAATCTTAAGTATGGTTTGTTTGAAAGAAATCAGCTTCATAACCTGTGGTTTCATAACATCGTTTATTTTGGTGGAAGAGCATAGCCAAAGTCTGTTGCTATGATGCGAGCTGCCTTTTAGAGCCTGTTGCCAACAGTAATAATACTGGTGGAGGGGAGCATATGATTCCCATGAGAAATGACTCAAGTTTGATCTCTGACATGGGAAAGAGACCCTGGAAATCACTTAACAATTAATACTGGTCTAGTCTAGTACAAACCTAGTACAAAGGAGCTTCCAATATCTAGAAATTGTGCCTTGAAACTCTTAGATAATGGCCCTCCAGGGAAGGAAAGTCCTTCACAAAAAAGAGATAAGGGTTCCAGGCATTAGCTGATGTAAAACTAACTGGCATGAGCACCGTGGAAATAGCAAATGATCTTTATAAAGGTTTGGTTGTTGGATATTTTGTTTGAACAAGATTTACAACAGTAAACTACCGGTAAATTAGTGTAAATTGTGCCAATGTGTGCTCTCCAGAAACTGCTTTATCAGTGAAAAGAATAATCCAAATATTTCAGTCACAGACATCAACAGTTTTCTTAAAACGCTGTTCAAATAGAAGCCAAGGGAGATACTTCTTTGAAGTTCGGAATATGGAATTACACAACAATGGACTTGAATTCAGTCTTGAAATATGCTGGGCAAAACACCTGACTCAATGACGCACCTGCACAAGTAGTTAGTTCGGAACAGCTTCACAGGCACATACCCTTGAGTAAACTGTATACAGGAAAAAAGAATATAAATCATTCCTGATCATAAGTAAACCCCATGGAGTTCAATAGGGCTTACTCCCAGGTATATGTGTATAGGAGTACATGCTGAAGCAAGTCTGAGTGCTCAATATACATATTGGGGTGGGGGTGTCAGATCAAATGTTCAACTAATAGCAACCCCTGCAAGATAATCTAGGTTGCATCTTGTTTTTCCTGCCCCAGGATGGCAGAAGAGATGACAAAGGGGAAACGGGGGGCCTTGGGGCAGAGGACACCATGCACAGCACCGAAGCAAATACAGTAGATCTTAGGAATACAGTCACACAAACAATTGCACTAGATTGGTCCAACTTGTGTAGATCCCACAGAACCAGCAGATATGTGCTGGCAAAAAGTCAACACACAACCACTTCACCAAAAATGCACCAGTTTAAATACTCTTGGAAGAACTGCATGGGAATGGCCCGACGCTTGCTGTAGATACTCCAGTATCTTAGCTGAGATCTTCGTTTTTTCCAAACAGAACAAGAGATTTAATAGGCAACAATAAACCGAGTGTCTTCATGCCAATTTGAGTTGAGCAAAGCAAATTTGTCCACATTCACCTGAATGGAAGTGTCTAAGGAGGCAACAACTTAACTCCGGGCTATAATATCCCAACCTTAGCTTTGCAGATATATTTAAAATCCCAGGCCCGTCCACTTCATCCTAGTATCCACGTTCCCCTCCCCATTCCCAGTACAAGGAAGTGACCGGCTGTGTTTTATGTCTTTCCACAGGTGGTCTGGGTGGTGAGCTTCCTGTCAGCTTTCTTCCTGGGCTTGCCCTTTGGACTCGCTGTGGGAGTGGGTTTTTCCATCCTTGTGGTGGTTTTCCATACCCAGTTGTAAGTATTTTCCTGTTGTGGCCTGTAATAGAAATGCCCAAGGAGGGACATTTTCCATCATTTGTGTCAAAATTTCAAAGGCAGGTGCTACTCCCAGCACGTGGAACATGAAAGTACCAGTCCCTGTTAGTAAACAATGATGTCAGTTTCAGATAACGGCTAGTTAATCTGCCATTCCCATAAATATATTCCAAGGCTGGTATAAATATGAAAGTATTTACGTCACGCTTAAAAACACCTGTGGCACGTATCCTCCTTCTCTCAAATCCATTATAGATACAAGGGAACTCCCACTTATTACTCACGAAACTCTCAGTATAAGCGATAAATGTGATGCTGGGCTATGCTGATATTTCTTGTGGCAGCTTTACCCAGAGAGGAAGTCAAGGTGAAATTAGATCATGTAGTTGTGCAGTTAATTTAAAAACAACAACAACAACCAAATAGCTGGTGGGGAGAACTAAAATGGATTGAGAATGTGGCATTGCAGAAGGAATCTTTAACCCATTGTCCCTGCTGGGATCCTGATTTGAACCACACATACCCCGCCTCTATTCACGATGGGAGGAAAGCTCTTGTTGGCATCAGTGAGCATTTTCCTCTCCTTGTGAACAGCAGGGTCAATTCCAATTGGGACTAGGGCAGGAATAAATGGTTAAAGGCTTCTTCACAGTCCCAAGTCGACTCCCTCCCATCCCCGTTAGCATCAGTTGGAAGAAATGCTTTATATTCAGGGAGCATCTTTGGATGCAACTGTTTCACCATGGTAGACGTTAGCAAAGGACTAAGCACAAGGACCTCTGCTTTTCTTGGTTTCTCTCTTCATACCACTAAGGTGTGCACTAGGTTAGGTCTTTCACCATCTCAGAAAAATAAGGGGGGGGGGTGTTTTGCAGGAAAGCTTCCCACAAAGGAATAAACTTGTAGACTGCAGAAGATGCTTGCAGGACTCACATTGGTATCTCCCATGCCTGCAATGTAGATAGGAATGTAGAACCAAAATGTCATGGACCCCATGGTGTCCGTTATCGTTGATGGACAGTCTCTCCCGTAAGGACTAGGAGGAATCCCCAGACCTTCTTACCCATATCGGCCTTGCAAATTCAGGCCACAGAGAACTCCATGCCATGAGGGTAATGTGTGAATCAGCATTTATTTCCCTGTGGTATAATTCTGATCTTGTAAGGGATCTTGAGGAACCACTTGTAAAGGCGCACCCTTATTCTCATTCCCCCATTCGTTTTTTTCCAATTGTCAAGACTGCTCCCTAGTGTGCTACCAATTGTCACCACATGGGGGCACATTCATGACAAAAAAGATCAACTGTGGAAAACTTAATTGTTCACAACGCAGCGGTTTTCCACTCTTTTGAACATTGTGAAACACATCCAGCAAAAAGAAGAAACTCAACCAACTTTTTAATGTATATACTGTAATATGATTCAGAAGAGACACTCTTCCTTTCTTCACACCCTCAGTCATCAATTTAGGATGGTGGTGTGAAGGAGAACAGCAAATGGGGCCTCACAAACGCTATTACATATTGCTAGACCAGGCACCCCCAAACTGCGGCCCTCCAGATGTTTTGGCCTACAACTCCCATGATCCCTGGCTAACAGGACCAGTGGTCAGGGATGATGGGGATTGTAGTCCAAAACATCTGGAGGGCCGAAGTTTGGGGATGCCTGTGCTAGACTAATGAAGCTACTCTGTTTTGTTTAGCAAGATTAGAGCCACTGCTGCTGCTGCTGTGTTTTCAAGAGATTTCTTCCATTGGCCCAGTGTAATGGGAATCAGAGATAAATTTATTGATATTCATGGTGTGTTCAAATACAAAGCTCTACTGGCCCTTTTATTTTATTTCCTCCAACTGTGGGCATCACTAGTTCTAGAGTGATTTTCTCCCCTCCCAACATCTCTCTGATTGGGATGAAGAGTGTAGATTGGTTTCATAATCTCTCCCCCAATTTGGATAGATCTGGTATAATAATAACAATAATTATTATTAATAATAATTTATTTATATATAAATACCCTGCCCATCTGGCTGGCTTTCCCCAGCCACTCTGGGCAGCTCCCAACTGAATATTAAAAACACAATACAACATTAGACATTAAAAACTTCCCTAAATAGGGCTGTCTTCAGATGTTTTGGAACATACCGTAGCAGTGACATCCACAGGTACGGTAGTTAAAGAGGAAAAATTTTACCTGGCACCTAAAGCTATATAATGACTTCTAATGAAGTTAAGCACACAATCCTTTCTTTTTCTTTTTCACTTGCATCATTGAACTGTATTAACAGGAGCTTCAGTGAAACTGCTTTTTTTTTTAAGGCTGTCTATATTTTGACAATGGTTTCTTTCCATTTTCTTTCACAGTCGCAATGGTTGTGTCATTGGTCCTGTAGCTGCTACTGATATATACAAAAATCCCAAAGTCTACAACAAGGTAAATGCAGTGCTGTCAACTTTACCATTTTTTGCGGGAAATTCCCTTACTTTCATATCCGGGAGTTGGCAGCCCCATAGGATTCCTTATCTTCAAATCCGGGGGTTGACAGCTATGGGTAAATGGGTCAGAAAATAACCCTGCACTTCCTCCTGTTTTTGTCATCAACACACCAGTGAGATGTTTGCTCTCTCATCAGATGTGATTTGAGTCTGAGCATCTATTTGTTGTGCAAATTGTGCATAGTATTGATGGCCAAAGTTGTCCATTATTGTTCAGTAGAATTTGAAATTCACTGGCAGCATTGCTCTTTTCTTTTGTAACCATTTCCATGGCTAACTTTGTTTGTGCACCACATCCCAAACCAGCAGTGGGAGCTCACTGCTTGCAGAGTAAATAGGAATGTGTATGCCACTGGCATGTCCAATTATGTTCTGTGCGATAGGGAATCTTATATAGACATGATCAGACTTGGCAAACTAATCTCTAAGGCATGGGTAGGAAAACTAAGGCCCAGGGGCCGGATCCGGCCCAATCACAGACGGTCCAGAAATCAGCATGTTTTTACATGAGCAGAATGTGTCCTTTTATTTTACCGTAAATTCATCTCTGGGTTATTTGTGGGGCATAAGAATTCATTCATTCCCCCCCCCAAAAAAAATATAGCCCCCCCACCCCCACACACACAAGGTCTGAGAGACAGTGGACCGGCCCCTTGCTGAAAAAGTTTGCTGACCCCTGCACTAAGGCCCTCCTTTGTAGCCTGTTTGGCTAAATTGAAGAGCCAATTCTATCTGGGAAGGAACTTCACTTTAATTTAACTTTTGCAAAGGGTGAAAAGTGTGCAAGATTAGGAAAATGTACTTTCTCGCTATGTTCCTTTCCCTAGCAAGAACAGAGATGAAAGAGTTAGCGGAAAGTAGTAACTCTTACCAAAGTGACACCACTTTCAGGAAGAAAGCAAATTGGGGGAAATCCACATGTTAACAGGTGCTACATATTCAGTCCTGCAACAGGGCGCACATAGCCTAGGATTCTGCCAGCCAGCTGTTTAGGTGACAGCTTGTGCTGGATTGAATGGTCTCCCCCATCTGAGATGCGCTTACCCACCCAAAATGTGTAGATTTGGAGAAGGAGCCTGCTGCCACAGTGCAGCCATTATCGCCCACATTCATTTCTCCTTAGATGAGCATGAGAAAAGGGTTCTTTACTAAATCTTCCTTCTTCTTTTAAACATCTCAAAGAACTGCAAGTATACCATTTGAACCCTGAAAACTTTTCTCTTTCTTTGCAGGTCCGAGAAATTGAAGGAATTAAAATTGTTACCTACTGCTCCCCTCTTTACTTTGCTAATTCAGAGATATTCAGGGAGAAAGTTATTGCCAAGGTAATAAAATAAAATAAAATAAAACTCTATTGTGTAGGCAACGATTAACCATTTTTCGCATTATAGGAACAGATATTTACCTCATGCCAAAACCATCGCGATGTACAATTTTCCTCACTAAGCAACATCAAATGTCTTGCAAACAAAAGCGTATATTGAACCTATTTAGTTCTCTCACTTAGTTCACTGACAAACGTTGGGAGTAAATAAATGAGTAAATAAAAAAAATAAAAAGTCATACCACTTGGCGTCCTGCACCATCAGTTTTCAGAGCTCAGCCTACCTTGCAGTGACAAGCCTGGAACACCAAAAGTTGGGGAGAGATGAATAAGCTTGGTAGGGAAAAATTTCGAAAGGCTTGTCTGGCACCTACTCTGATGCCTTTTCAGGGCCAAGTGAATATATTATTTATTTCCCTAGGATTTCCTCTCAGATTCCATTGTGGTTTCCCCATTTTTCTCTGTATTTTGTTATTTTATTTTTAAAATAAGTGTATGTATCATTATCACCACCCAAGGACATCTTAGGAGACAGAAGCAGTCACTGGGCAAACCAGTGTACTGTACTTACACTTGCCCTGAAATGTTTTGTTTGAATCTCAGATTGAAGCCAATATCCCAGCCTACCCAGTGCTTCCTGATGAATATAACTCTTGCTCAAGTTAGGAAGACACATTTTTAAATGTAAGAGGATCCACCTCTCCCTTTTCAGGTCCACCATTTATGGTAGGAACTGTGGATTCCCTGGGTAGAATTCAACATGGCACCAAGGAGGTCACTCCATTCTGCTTGCCTGATACAACGATCTTGCCTTTCCTTCCTCCTTTGCACTCTCCTGGGGAGTCTCCAGGACCACCACCCCACCAATTGGGGTGGGATGCAAGAGAGAAGGGAAAGCCCTGGGGGGCCCTGGAACTGGCTTTCACTTGCAGGACAGGGTCGTTGAACATGGCAGCCTGTAGGAGTTGAGAACCACCTGGCTTACTGTCTTTTATTTGAACAGACTGGTGTGGATCCCATCAAAGTCTACTTGGCGAGGAAAAAGTATGTGAAGAATCAAGAAAAGGCAAGGGCAACATCAGAGAAAACAAGCAAAGTAAAATCTCTCTTCAGGAAAAACAAGGTAATTTAGCAATTTTCCTAGTTGTGAGAGATCCTTTCTAGGCGTGATACATGAAGGGGTTAGCCTTGTTGGAGCGCCAGAGGGCAGTTTTGTTGGGGATAGGAAGAGAGCCCTACTTATTCTGGCCTTTTTTTAAAAAAAGAAGTTGATCTGTGTGCTGCAACAGTGGAAAGAGGCTACCCACAGCCTTAAAAAGAACTGTTGTTGCTGCTAGATTATGGGATAGCATTTGTTTGCCACTTTGGGGGGAGATTTCACCAGCCTTCATGGCCCCTCCTAAACCTGTCTGGGACAGTGGAGGAGCAGTCAGCCTCCATAGAATATATTTTTTATTAAATAAACTTTTAAAAAAGTTCACATAATGATGTGGGAAAGTCATTCATCACGTGTGACTTCATAGGCACTATCCAATAGATGCCCGTGACTTTCATGTACCACATTTTGTTCTCCAGCCACTATTGCAACTGATGCACTAACTAGGGGGAAGGGGGGGATTTCTTTCCCCAAAAATATTGAAAACAAATGTAACATTTTTTGTAAGTTGCTTTGGGTCACTGTGGAGAGCTGTTGCGGGTCAGAATAGATAATGCAAAGTGTAGTATGGTCAATGGGAGGGATTTAAAACAAAAACTTATCACAGTAGGTAAAGGAAAAGGAAAAAAAACCCACACTCCTTTCTTCACCTGGTTGGTGCAAGCCTGGCAGAACTTAGAGAATAGTGATCTCCCCACCACCACCACATGTACCAATTTCCATACAGTGGCTCTGCCCATAATTCAACTTAGTTGGTCTCTAAGGTGCTACTGGAAGGAATTTTATTTTTATTTTTTATTTTGTTTTGACTACGTCAGACCAACATGGCTACCTACCTATAAATGAAAATGAGGTGCATAATTTAAAAATCGCTATTTATCCCAAGTGTCACTGTTTTGAAAACTCTGGCCTAATTCCTTGCCAACTGGAAGGACAAGAATTTTTTTTGAAAAAATACTCAGCTAATTGCCACATATGAAACAGGAATTACTTGATTAGCAACAAGATGTTTGCAAGTTGATTCTGCCACAAACACAGGGTGTGTTACGGAAACAAACAAACCTACCTAACAATGCATGCACCTATAGACCACAGGAAGCTGCAGGTTAAACCAGGGACTGGATTATGGTGCTAGCATGCAAATTGTTGTTGTTGTTGCTGCTGCTGCTGCTGCTGCTGTTATTGTTGTAATATTAGGCCAGACTGGTCCAATAAATGTTGGACGAGACTGGATTTTTTCCTATTAGTTTTATCATTATAAGGCAAAGAGTATTCATCAGTTATTTGTTGCAAATCCAGTGCAAGCTACTGAATTCTACAATGAAAAATGTGAAGAAAATGTATGAACTTGCTAAAATTGGGAATTGATGGGGCCTTCCTTCCTTCCTTTGTCCTTCACTTGTATGTTTGTTTGTTTTTTTATTATCTATTACTGTCTTTCTTTGGAATTATTTAGTTTATTTCATAAAATTTATATACCACTTGATTGTAAAAAAACAACAACAACCAACCAACAACCCTCAAAGCTGTTTACAAAAAGAATTAGTAGATAAACAACCAGCAGCTAGCAGTGCTGCTTATGATTAATGCTGGAATCCCTCAGTCTTACCTCATTCAGGAGAGTCCTCTGACTCTCAGAAGAGCCTTTTTTCAGTATTTCAAGCCAATATTTAAACGATATGATATCAAAGTTTGTATTAATGTATTTAATACATTAACACGGCTGGTGTTTATTTAATAGCATTTTCTGATATTTTGCTAACCACTTCAGATACCCACCATGGTAGAAATGTGGTATAGGTGCATAAGCATGCATGCATGTCACAGGTTCAATCCCCACATGGGACAGCTGCTAGATAATTCTCAGGGACCCTTCCAACTCTACGATTCTATGAGTCTATGCATATATAATCAACATATAATATAGGAAACAAATATTTTATTTATTTATTAAACTCATTCGTCACGGTTTGTTTGTTTCTTTGCCAATGCAACCCAAAGCTACTCACAATAAATGAGTAAGGTGCTACTGAAGGAATTTTTTTATTTTGCTTCGACTCAGACCAACACGGCTACCTACCTGTCACAATAAATGAGCAATGAAAATAAATTAGAATAAAGATGAACTTGAATGTGGTACCCCTTCCTTTATTAGACTATGTCTCTGCAAGAGCTCCAGAAGGATTTTGGAAGCGTGTCTCCAACGGATACCAACAATAACCAGACCTCCACAAATGGTAAAAGCGTCTCCTACATTAACTTCAACCCATCTGAAAAGCAGGCCAATGCCTCCTGTGAACAGGGAACCATCGCCAGTCATCGCAGCAGCACCTGCAGTGCTATCCCGGAATCAAACATTGACCCCATGACCACAGCGCCCCCATTTGTCAACTTCCACACAATTATCCTGGATATGAGTGGTGTTTGCTTTGTGGACCTGATGGGCACGAAAGCTTTGGGAAAGGTCAGTTTTCCTCTTGCTTCCACCTCCAGTTTATTTCTGTGACGTTGCATTGCCTACTGAATTCGTTCTCTTTAAAACTTCCCATTGAGCTCTGTTAAGGAGTTTTAATAACAAGAGCTGCAATAGTCTTATTTTTAAGAAAAGGTGGCAGGCACAATGTTGGTAGCATTAGGCTCGTTTCAGCCAGTTGTAAACGCTGCCAGATAAGCAATCAGAACAAGATGCTGAATCCAAGGAACACAGGTCAGTTCCCAGAAACAGATTGTGACCCTTGCGCTCCTCCTACAGATCTCCTTCTGCTGCGCTATCCAAAGCTCAGCCATTGTTTACTGAGCCTGAACACTTGGTGATTCCCATTGCTGTTCAAGGGTTACACATTGCATCACTATCACCTGAGCTAAGCACTTTTTGAAAACGCAGTGCTACATATTGTTTGGTGTCGTCGTCCCACCTCATGACACTGGCAGCAATGTACCATGTCTTGAATTTGTAGTGCATCCTAAATTCATGGTCTCTCGGATTTTGTGTTGTAAAAGCTAATAATGTACTCTCCCCCCCCCCCGGGTCTCCTCATATAGCTGTGCACCAACTATCAGAGGATTGGGATTCAAGTATTTCTGGCAAACGTACAAGGTAGGTCTATTGCTCTTTGTACCCTATTTCCTCTATCTTCCATTTTGAGGGCCTTGAAAATGGGCAGAATACTGTAACTGTTGGAAGCAAATGAATTTATTGCATGTGAAACACATTGCCATCTTCATATTAATTGCAAAAATCTAGGTACTGCACAAATTTACAAGTGCTGTTCTGCAGTGTAGCATGGGGACTGAGTAGGTATTTAATAATGCAGCAATAACGCAAATCAAGTTCAAACATCACTGAGCAACACCCTCCGACTTTTTATATATATGCAAAGTAGCCTCGGAGGCTGCCAGGCTATTTGTCACTTCAAAATTTGCTTTCACCAATCTGCTTTTCTTTCTGTGGGTGAAAATATACTCATACACCCTATCTCCCCCATGGTTGGGAAAACAGCTGGTGGGGTGGTTATAAAAAGAAATATGGCCATAAGTGGAAGGGTTAAACAGGCTCTATATATCAGGGGAAGAATCACACAACTGAAACTGATGGTTGCATATAGTTTCTGTCCCTCTAGTAGTATTAAATATCCAATGTGAATTGGTTTTGTATCAGTTTCCTGGTGTAAACTCCTTGTTTCATTGTGGCTGCTTTAGCCAGCTAAAGGGTTCAGGGCATGACAATTCATAACAAGGCCTGTTTGTAGCCAGCAGAAAAGACGCACAATGCTTTAAAATAAATAAATCACACAACAGTGTATGAAGAGGCAGGTGTAAGAGACTTTCATGATTAAGGGGTTGGTGTTGGTGTTTTTTTTCCTTCACTGCATTGATTTTAGATTCAGGGTTGCGTGTTTCTGAAATCATTAGACATTGCTAATGGTTGTAAATGTGTGACTTTACTTAACCATAAGTGGTACGATTATACCTCAGATTTCTTGAACTTGATTGTTCTTGGAAATAGCATGCAATTGATATGCCAAAGCAGCTTAAATCTGGAAGAAAGCTGGAAACACAGAGGAGGGATGGCAGTTCTACTGAGGCAAAAGTATAGGGTATTTTTTTTATGATTGCAATTCAACCCACATTTTAACTTAATAAACATATAAAATCATGTGGGCTTTTGCCTTTTGCCTCCAGTGGAATAGGGGTGTTTCACCCACAGACTACCCTAAAACACCCTTGTTATCCCACAATGATTCAAGAATTATCCGATTTCCTTAAGAGTGTTATGATAATGGTGGTGAAATTAATGAATTACTCTACATATTGGAGCTTGGTCCATGGGGTCACGAAGAGTCGGACACGACTAAACGACTAAACAACAAAATTAGAGCTTGGACCCGGGTTCTAAATAATGTAAGTCTCCAGATCTTAGGGGTTTAATGACACAGTGACTCTTTCTATACCACTTCTTGTCCCAGAAAAAATATTTGCCAACACATGACATGAGCCAGCTGCTTCCAAGTGTACAGTTGGGGGGGGACATTTCCCAACAAAGAACCTGCAGTCCTCCTTTGTCCTCTTGCTCAATCCATTAACATTTTGAGCTTCAAATTCAAACAGCAATAGGGTTTCATCCTAGTTCCATATACTTGTGTCTGATTCTTAACAATTGCAACAGGCCCTATGGGCTTTAAATACTGTACAGTGGTGCCTCGCTTAACGAACGCCCTGTAAGACGAAATTTTCGCTTAAAGAAAGGATTTTTCTAGCGGAGGTTGCCTCGCTAGACGAATTCATTTTACGAAAAATTCGTCTAGCGAATGTATTATCATTTTGAATTATATAGGCCTTCTACCTATTATTCTTGCTCGCAAATCTAGTGTATAGGAAATGCCCTGACACAAATAATTTTCCAGCACACAGCTCCTGCTAGCAGTTTAGTCTATATAACTTTCTCTCCTTTGTTAGCCCAAGTGTATGATGATATCCGCACGGGGGGAGTCTTTGAAGAAGGAGGTCTTGAGCCCAGTCATCTCTTCGTGACCATCCATGATGCTGTTTTGTTTGCGACAATGAACGGAAACAGAGCCACACAGCGTCCTGGCTTAGAGCAGGTATAGATTATTCACTGTCTCTTCACTCTTTTTGCCACATACATGCAGCGCTGTGCATGTGTGTTTCATACTCTTCTGCTATCCTTTCAGACGTTGCCTAAGTGGTTATTAATCAGATTGGCTAATAGGCTTTTACTTTTCTTACACTTCGATCCTGCCTTTTCTCCAAGAAGCTTATGGCGGCATACACAGTCCTCCAATCTTTATAACAACCCTGTTAAGTAGGTTAGGCTGAGAGTTGTTGACTGACCCAAAGCCACCCAGTGTGTTTCATGGCTGAGGTGAGATTTGAACTTGTGTCTCTGCAGTTTTAGTCCTACACTGTAACCAGTATAGTATGTATGAATGCAACCAAACCTTCTGCCCTCTTCTTATTGTTCACCACCACTAACAGACTCACAGCCTTACACCTCACCACTGGAGATCCTATCAATTGCTCCTCCGATCATCAGATACTGTACACCCATTTTCAAGCCTAGCTTTGCACCTGTTAGCAACTTTTTTCAAAAAAAGAAAAATGCTAATATTATTTCTGCCACAACAGACTCTAAAGAGGAAGCTCTAGTCTAGGGGAATGAGATAACAGGCTCCTTTTAGTCATTAGAAAGACATAGCCGAGTGTCTGGTCAATGGGTGTGTGTTGGTGTGCTAGTTTTGTGGACAAGGGCTGCAAGCTGCCCTGACTACTTTTCCATTCTGGACTCATTTTATCCAGCCTGAGTCTTGAGAGAAGATAGTGGTCTGCTCTTCCTGGAAAACTATCACAGATGACTAAGTTTGAAAAATGAAAAACATGAAGTCTAAATGTAATGGGCAAAATCTGTTTGGATTTGGATAGGTGCAAATAAAGAAATATTAAGTATAGTGGGTGGCAGAAAGCAAGGACTAGACATGGTGGCATGTTAAATTGCCCCATACTGTATTTCAGTTCTGTGTGTTCATGCACAGATATAGACAGCAAATCTATAGTTCAGAGGTTCATCTAAATGGAATGCTGTCTGGGAAGATAGGCAAGTTGCAGAGGTCATTCTGGTTTTTTTGTGCTTCTTTTTGTGCTTCTTTCTCTCTAGAAGCCTTCACAGGTTGGCTTTTAAAACATTCCTATGGAATCGTGGGGAAAGAGCCCCAAATGAAGATCAGCAATTGATTCTACTAACTTGTGGAGATAAAAATATTAAGTGCCCTCCCAGATCAAATAAACTCACTACCAACAAGTAACTTTATCTCATATAGACTGAGCTTTAGCTTACTGGCCATTACTAATCTCAAGCACTGATTCAGCATGCCTGCCACCTCAATGAATCTGGTTAAAAGGAGAAATAGAGCTGGGTGTCATAAGCATATTCATGACACCTCACTCTATTAACTTGCAGCTGAATGTATGAACTGATTCTACAAAAACATTGTATATGAAGAGAGGAAAGATGAAAACTTGGTTTTGATCAGTCGTTAAATGGCTCATTCAGACTTGCAAAATTGCCACTTGATGCTGCACTTATCAAGTTATAATCGTGCATGTGTGAGTCAGTCTGGCAAAGCAAACCTGTGTTGCATGCAACAAACTAGCACACATACATTAAATTAAAAAAAACACCCCATCATTTTATATCCAGCTGTTAAGCTCATGGGGTAGTCATGGTCTCGGTTTCCTTATTTGCATTTCTTTGCTTGATAAAGGACTTGTTGACCCAGCCTTCACCTGACATGATGGAACACCTAATCATTGCTGTATGGCAACTGTTATTTGCTCCTAAGAGATTTGTTGAAGGTGAAACCATCTGGTTATCATTTGGATATGGGGCAAAGGACCAAGTCCTTGTTCCACTGTGAGGCTGGGTCTAACTCCTGAGGCATGATAGGAGGCAGATATGTGAGGGCTGGACAATATTTTTAGAAGCCACACACAGATATTTGTGTCTACAACATTCATGAAATATGTTTGTGTACATTTTATTTTTCAAACTTCCAATGATTGCCACTCCACTCACACCCTTAACAAATGCTATTTGAATGCATTGACCCTTCCAAGAACAACTTGAAGTGCAATCACATCATCCAAACTCCACTGAAACCAAGCTATTCGCAGAACTGATGTCTCATTCTTACAAGTCTTTTAGTACTTGGGAACGACTGCATTAACACAACAAAATACATGTGTGGTGTATGCAAACCATAAGGGTTTGTGTGTGGACATATTACTGTTTAAAGAATTTGTGTAGAATAAACTGTTCTTTATGCAATCTAGAAAATGTTTGTGGAGCTTGCTGACATGTAGATCTAGTGCCACAACGGTGTAACAAGATGCTACAAACATGTTACAGTGCCTACAAATAACATTTATACCCCATGTTACAATACAATAAATATTTGTTGCTTGTAGCCATAGGCCATTGCAAAGAGGGGAGAACACAACTGGAAACTACAGGAGCTTGGGTCCTGCTTGCACGCTTCCCACAAGCATCTGGTTGGCCACTGTGAGAACAGGATGCTTGGCCTGGATCATTGGCCTGATCCAGCAGCCTCTTCTTATGTTCTTACTAATACATATAAAACGTATATTGGCACAAACATAAAACATGAGCTAATATATTTCCTATTTAAGTTCAGAACCAAGTTAAAATGAATTCCATATTAGCATTCAGCTGCACCCGCAGCTCCACATTATCTTCCAATTATTACATTTGTGTCCTACATGACCACAATGTTTGCAGCAGCAGCAGCTGAAAAAGTACACAACAGTTGCTGTATGTACTGTCTATTACTGCATCATCTTCAATAAATATATACTGAGCTGTCCCCCTTGTTAGTATTTGTACTGGTAATTAAATCTTTTACAGTCTTGTGCTGACCTTTGGTTTTAAACAAATAAGTGGCTGACTAGCAACATTATCGTGCTTTTTAGCTTGCAAACAATAACTGGTGATTTGTCATGCTTCCATACAGAGGTCAAGTCAGATAGAAGTCTCAATCTCTGATGAATCACTGGAAGACAGCAGCGCTGAATTCCAAAACTTAGAAGAGGTAAGTTAAAAGAAAAATGTGGTAATAAGTGAAATGTCTGAGCACTCATTCTTCTTAGTACATTTCTGGCCTGTTACTAGTATTCCCAGCATCAGTTACTCTAACCCAAATCCTTTTTTTCTCCTAGGAAATGTTTGGAAGCATTTTTCATTCGGATGCACAGACAGCACTGTGAGCTCATGAGAAACATTCATATGATGGCAAACGTCTTGACCAAGACATTACTTTATGAAGAGATGTCCCTGTGTCTGAATAGCAAGGGAAATGGCCTTTGTGCATTTTTGGAATGGGACCATTGGTGCTTTTGCAGCACAGAGGCTTCTGACCTGATTATCTCTTCTCCCTCCATTCATCTCTGGTTATTGAAACGCAGAGCAAGTAATTCTTGAAGCAGTTGGCATGGGTGACAGAAGGAGAAACTCAGGGAATATTCTTCATCTATGTAGAAGAAGCAGAAGAATAGCAGGACTATAATGACTTCTCTCTAGGCCTCATCCCGCACTTCAAGCAATTCTTATGAACCCTTAAGGATTTATCTAGCATACACACATACCCAGGAACTCTCAGTCATCACCCTTGTTTTTATTAAGAGAAATACGAGGAAACACAGAGAGTATATGATTGATCAACAGACAGAACTCTCATGAGGTGTAGTTATTTGGGGTTTGTAAGGGGACGTTTGCTTCCAAAGTGTGAAATGATTTTATAGAGTTCACACTAAAATTAAGCATGCCTCTGAAGATGTTGCCCAATTATTCCTCTGCTTTTATCACTACAGCCTAATACAGCACTTTTTGTTTCTATGGTCTAAATGCACCACCAGTATGTTTAGTGACCATCCATCATTTCTTGAAACAGGTGCTGTATTTACTGTGGTACTGAGTCTTATCAAACTACTGCCTGGAAGTAATGTTGTATTCTCTATTACAACTCCCCCTTTTGAACAGTTCTGTTCAGGGGTGTGTGTGTGTGCGTGCGTGCGTGTGTGTGTGTGTGATTACTTTCCATAGGAACTACTGTACATGCATAGAGAGACCCTTTCAGAGTGCTTTGAATCCAAAAACTGTAACTGTCTTTTGACTACTGCTTCTACCTTGTGTCTAGAAATTGCAAGATAATAGCTACTTGCACAGTATTTTGGTGCTTTAGTTTCCTGTTCTCAATAACTAAACATTTAGAAAACATTCAGCTTAAGTTCATATTGAGAAATAAACAAAGCTTCTGAAGGGACCAATTTTCCTGGACTTGTTTGCCAGTCCCATACATATTCTGTATGGGATAAAAGGATAAATTGTACCTCTTAAATACTATATTGAAAATACTCAGATTGCAGTCTACTCAATGCTTAGACTTCACATCAGATGCAATTTTGGTTGGAGGGCTCTAAATTGATTTACAGGACAAAGTTCAAGGGCAGCGTTTGGTTTATTATTTGATCCCTCTCAAGCTGTTTTAATCTATGCAAAGATTCCCGTGGATTTTCTTTTAACGTGTATCACAGATGGGGAGAATCTACCTCTCAGGCTGACTTGCCTGACTAGTTCATCTAGAAGAAGTTGTCTTTTTAAATTTTATTTTGTAAATGCGAATTAATTTTTATATAAAAATGTGAATGGTGCAAATGATGTTTTAGTTTTCTGTTGCAATTCCTTCTTGCAGCCCCAAGGTGTTGAATATGTGATGCCTATGACTTAAGGTTAAATGTTCTAAAGTGAATACCAAGCCTAAGATATACAGCATAAGCCAAAGAATATGAAAAAAAACCCAAACCAAATAAAAGTTTGGCCATTCTGATACGGCACTGTGCTGAAATAAGCCATAGTTTGGTTCATCATGTCTTCTGAACCCAGACTCATGGGTTAGCTCTCACCAGACTAACCATCAGTTGCACCCAAAGCTTGTCCTATGGTTTACTGCTTGTGTTTTGTCTGCCATAGTTGCCCAGGTTGAGACAATACACTAAGTCAAACTATGGCTTAACTCAGCACAGCACAGCAGCAAAACAACAAGAGAGGAGCAAAGCAACTGCAGTCTTCTCTTCCAAAGGCCACACACACACACACACACACACTCTTGGGCGTGCACACTGAGATGTGGGTTGGCATAGTGTGTGCCATGTGAACCAGGTGAGGGGTGGGGGTGCTATCAAACCACTCCAGGAGTTTCCAAAGAAAATAAAAAATAAGAACTGGAAATGAAAATAACTTGAAACAGAAATAAATTCAACCCCCCCCCCCCGCTCAAGCTACATTGTTCTAACCAGTGGGAAATCACAGAGATTTCAAATGCGTGCTTAATGAGATGATTTTGGAACTTTAAAAATATACTGTTTTAAAGCTGCATCCAAGTGTTTGTTTAATTCTTATAATTGTCTTAAACAATAAGAAAAAAAATACATTGAGATGTAATCTGAATAAGCTAATGCAGCTGCATTGTAGCTTTCAGATAAATGTTGCCCAACTTGCAAAGAAAACAGAACTTCATGAATCATCTACTGTGGGCAAAAATATCTTGGATTACAACATCCAAGTTTCCTTAGTTTTATTCTGCATAATAACTCATCCCCAGAGGCACGTATAAACAGAGGGGGTGGGGTTTGTTTGTTTTTTTGAAGCCAGGTCCAGTCAAAGGCCCAGTATGCATGCCACATTAAACCACAGTTTAAAACAAACTATAGTGAAAGCTCCTCCGCTGTGCCACCAATGAAGCAAAAGTGTACTGTACTGCAGGCAATAATAATGATGCAATACCGTCTACATAAAAACATAAAAGTCTGCTGGGACAGGTCAACTGCCCATCTAGTCCAACATCCTGTTTGAGACCACATAACACCTGTCCTGAAAGACCTACATTGGCTCCCAGGACGTTTCTGAGCACAATTCAAAGTGTTGGTGCTGACCTTTAAAGCCCTCGGTCCAGTATACCTCAGTCCAGTATACCTGAAGGAGCATCTCCACCCTCATCGTTCAGCCCGGACACTGAGGTCCAGCGCTGAGGGCCTTCTGGTGGTTCCCTCTGTTATAAGCAGTAATCTGCCCTTATTCCCTTATGGGGTACACAAGAGCCCTTATTGGGTTCTCCATCGGTTGGAGAATATAAGAGAGGCCAACCAGAGAATTTTGAGAAGCAAAGCCTTACCCTCATGCAGCTCACTGCGAGAAGTGAAGTTGCAGGGAACCAGACAGAGGGCCTTTTTGGTTGTGGCACCTGCCTTGTGGAACATCCTCCCATCAGATGTCAAGGAAATAAACAACTACCTGACTTTTAGAAGACATCTGAAGGCAGCCCTGTTTAGGGAAGTTTTTAATGTTTGATGTTTTATTGTATTTTTAATATTTTGTTGGAAGCCGCCCAGAGTGGCTGGGGAAACCCAGCCAGATGGCTGGGGAAGAAATAAATTACTACTACTACTACTACTTACAGTGTCCAACCAAATCCCTGTTGGAAGCCTGCAAGAAGGACCCAATCGCAACAACTGTCTCCTCACTTGTGATTCCTGGCAAATGGCACCCAGAGGCAGGCTGCCTCTGATAGTGGAAGTAGAACATAGCCACTGTGGCTAGTAGCCACTGACAGCCTTACCACCAATGAATTTGTATAATCTTTCAAAGCCATTCCAGTGAATAGCTATCACTAGTTTCTGTGGGAGCAAACGACATACGTAGTTTATACTATGTGCTATATAAGTCCTGGGGGGGGGGGGTGAGAGATCTTTGCACCACGGCGCCGGATATGCTTAAGACAGCCCTGCTTAGGATTGCAACATAGTGCTTTCCTTCTCCATTTTTTTTAACACCAAGAAGAGCTGCTGCAGTCCCAAACGCGGCCGATCTCATGCAGGCACACGCGCTTGTGTTGCCTAGCCATTTTATTTATTTATTTTATTTTAGGAGGGAGCCGAGTCCCAGTGAAATCTCGAGGAACTCGGTAAACGCTTCGAGCCCTTGTGATGAGTAACCAGCTCCATTAATGATTGACAGGGAGACGCGCCGATCTCCGAAGGGCCCCGAGCGGCGCCCAGAAGGCTCCAAGATGGCGGCGCTGAGCGGCCGGGCGCGGGGGGCTCTCTGGGTGGCTTTACTGGCGCTGGGCGGGACTGCGCTGGCCCTGGTGGCCGTAGTCCTGGCCCGGACCTACGCCCCGCGAAGACCCGCGCCGGCTGCGGAGCTCTGGGCGCGGAGGAGCCGGCAGCAGCGCCTGGAGCCCGCGTTTAGTCCCCAAGAGCGGCGGGAGCTCAAAGAGGCGCTGCAAGGTAAACACAAGTCCATGAAATGGGTCGAGGGGCCGAAGGAGCAGCAGTGGTCGCGGCGGCGGCGGCGGGAGCTGCTTTCCTTAGCTCCTCCCTCGGAGTAAAAGTTGCACGGTATCCTAAGGAAGAGGGTGCAGGAGGTGCAAAGCAGCGTTGCCGTCGCCAAACGTAGCTGGGCTGCACACTGCCACATTCTGAAGTAAAGTACTGTAATACAAGTCTGAAATAATGGGAGCCCGGGGCTCCAGGGGTCGCTGCGGGACTACGGTTCCCATCGTTGCCGACCAGCTTTCCTCGCTAACCGGGGCTGCTGGGAGTTGGAGTTCAGTGGGTCAGCCCCATTTCTCCCTGTCAGATCTAAACCTCAGTTGCACCATTGGAGCAAACCGGCGTTTCAGGGTGGGGCAAGTTTTTGTGAGATTTCTGAAAGAGGAATGACGGCATGTTTCACATGGACACCCCCATCCTAAGCTTATTTTCTCTGCTCGTTTTGATGGGATTAACCCTTCCAAGTAAAGCATGCTTAGGATTGCAGTCTCGTTTTAGCTTCCAGTTTGTGATTCGGTTATAATATTTATGGGGAAACAGCCTTTTCTTCAAGTAGCCTAACTAAGGGGGTCCAGGGAGGGTGGGTGAGCGCATTGTTATTTCGAGGGGGGGCGGGTTACCCTCTGGTGCTATACTCATAATGGCTGCATTGTAGGGGGTTGGACTAGATCAGGGGTGTCCAACTCCCAGAGAGATGGTGATCTACTCACAGAGTTATAAACTGGCAGTGATGTACTCCCTTTTGGGGGGGTTCAGGTCAAAGTTGAACTTTTCTTAAGGAGGAGGAAAGCCCCATTTTGGGGGGGTGCGGGGCAAAAATGTTGAGCTTTTTTTAGGGGAGCCAAAGTTGTTGAGCTTCTTTGGGGAGAGCCAGTGATCTACCACAGACGCCCAGTGATCTACTGGTAGATCACAATCTACCTGTTGGACGTGCCTGGACTAGATGACCCTCAGCATCTCTTCCAACTCTACAGTTCTGTGAGTCTTCCCCCTCCATCTTCAGCTGTCTGCAATTCTATACACTTATCTGAGAGCAAGTCCCATTAAACTCAATGGGACGAACTTCTGAATACAGTATACATACAAAGGATACCATTGTAGGGTAATGTACAATGTCTTTCTTCCCATATCCTTTATTTGCCCCAGTTTCAACCAACAGAAGTGTGTGTGACTTGAGAAAGCAAAGCACTTGTGAAAAGGCAGAGCATGGACTTGCCATAGTTTCCGAGTTAATGTGGGAATCAAAAGTTTTGGTCATGGTAATGTGATGTATATTGAAAACCACCAATGATTTTTCAGCCAGCCATCAATTTACTGTAATGGAACAGCCCCCATATTAACATTATAGTAGCTGAATATTTACTGTTCTTTCTATTGGCCATGGCATAGCACAGTGGTGGTTTGTGCATAAGAATTCTCTGGAATTGTTCTCCGTCCCTATTTATATATTGCATTTATATACTTAAAACCATTTGTCCCTGAACCTCTGTTTCCCATGTATAATGTGGAATAAATGTCTTTCATAATGTCAAATACCTACAGAGTACTCATAATCATGTCTATCTAGAGGTAAGTTCCACTGAATTCAATCAGTGTGTATATAGAGTTGCAGCAGCATTCCTTAGCTGTACGCTACTTTTAAATGTGCTTTAATTGCATCTGCACAGATTCTCCTTACCTGAATTCTCATAGATTTATTTATTTATTTATTTAACACAATATACATACTGCTTTATTGTACACATGTGTTGTTGTTTAGTCGTGTCCGACTCTACGTTACCCCATGGACAAGAGCGTGCCAGGCACTCCTGTTATATATATATATATATATATATATATATATATATATATATATATATAATCTCAGTGGATTACAACAATATGTAAAAGGTTAAAATTATTAATGAAAAGATTATTAAAATGAACAATGCTTAAATAAAGTACATGTAATTATTACACAGAAAACTATGGAATCACAGCTTGCATTGCAATTTCAGTGAGACTGCTCTGGATAGGATTAGCATGAACTACAACCCAGTGCAGTGCATTGTAAAAATTGTCCATCCATCACTTTCTGTAATAATGCATTCCATTATACGCAGTTGTGGGATGCTACTTAAGGCCTTTCCCCCAGCAAAATCCACTGTTTACTGCTGGATTGGAACAAACATCAAATCGGTTTTTCTGCAAATTGACAATTGTTCCAATTCAGTGTTTAACAGCAGGTTTTCCCAGGGAAAATGGCAGGGAAAACTAAAAACCACTTGGACTTGTGTGTAGAAAAACCGAACAAGCGGAAAACCTCTCAGACTTGTGCTTTCTAGGCACAGCACTGTGGACGAATCCTTAGTTGGACTATCCATTGTGCTTTCTTGCACAGCAGTACAAGATCATTGGGCATATTGGGTATTTGCCATGTCTATAACATGAAATCAATAGATTTGTGGTTCACATCTGAGAAGTGAGCTGCTTGAAGACAAGGTGGTTTTGCATTTATTTTGTTTCCCAATATGTTTCTTTTAAAGACTTGATTTTATCTGCATACAGTTTGTTGCAATGACATGGGATTATGTAAACAATATGTTATCCTTCAGTCTACTGTACCAGTACCCATGCTTGTATCTTACGGTTACAAGAAAACAATTTAGGAGACTTGTTTGCAGTATACATACGGTTTCTGTATGGGAAATAGCCATGTGGGAGGAGCCTGATATTGAGGACGTGTGTCTTTTCTGTTTAGCCAATCCTTGATATTTCTAGTTCTCTCGTTCTTATTGATAAGCTTATCTTTTTAGTCAAGGTACATTTATTATCTACTGCCAATGTCAATAAGTTCAATCTGGTCATTATGCTATGAATATACCAGAACTCTGGAGGTTTTAATTATTTTGAATATTCATATGCTATTTAAGAATTTCGCAAATCCAAAGTCACGTACTAAAAATCCAACTAGCTAAAAGAATAAATATGTACAATTTAAATAATCAACTGCAGTTGGTAGAAACAGAATGAAATACAGATCAGATCAAAATCAGACAAAAAGTCAGAACTACAGATCGCATATTAAAAACGTTGGAGCTTTTTTAGTTGGAAATGTGCTATCTAGATGATGATGGTGATGTTGGTGCCTCTTGGAGCTTTCTGACAAGGATGTCTCACATACATGACACAGCCACTGAAAACCCATTTTCCAAGTCACCATCTATTCTACGGTAACTAGCTTCTGAATATGAAGGCACCTGGAGCTTGGACTCCAATGCAGATTTGGGCAAGTTCATGTGGGCATTTTCATATAGGAAAAAACCATTTCTTTGGGTACTCTGTCCCCCAGCTGTTTAAGCATTAAAGGTCCCCCCCCATTTTCTCTCTCCATCAAACTGTCTTCAATTTGTGCAGCGTCAGTATGTCTACCAGATCATAAACCTTTCTGGCAGCTCCCTGTCTATTTTATTTATTGTGTAGTAGTCAGTGGAATTTTAAACACATAGTAAATAATAAGATGGCACTTTATAGTTTCTGATCTTCCTGTACAGTATTTAAGTACCTTTGAAGAATGTTGATTTGTTGAGCAGTGGACATAGAATTTATTCCATGTAATTGTGGGAAAACAAGTTTGTTTCTGAAGTCACAAATGCAGTGATGAAATCAGGTGGAAAAGGTATTCATTTCTTCAAAGTAAATGTTTCTGTCTCAGGCTTCTTCATAGAGAGTCACCAATGGTAATTCTGGAGAGCAAAATTATAGCCTGTCTGCATTTTGTGACTTTAGCCTTTAGCCTTTTTCTTTGTTGCTCGCTCAAATTTGGTGCTTCTACTTTTCTGGCTGCCCGTCATACAGCGCTGTTCTCCGTTTATTTGCTCTTTGAATGTCTGCCAAAAATCTATTAATTTTGTTCGCATCATTCAGTTAATATATAATGTATCTTTATTGTTGTTATTATTATTTATTAGTCACTTTATTCACAGAAGTGAGCCAAAGCAACTTACAACAAGGTATAACCATTAAAACCAATTACAGTACGATTGCCTCTTATGCAGGGGTTCGGTTCCAAGAGTTCTGCATATGCACAAATACATGTTTACCCACAGACATCTCCAGCCTTCTGGAGCCAGCACACTCAGCTTGCCTTTCCCAGTAATCAAGGTTTTAAAATTTATTTCCACACTGGGAAAACCTTGCATATGAGTCAGTTCACATGGGGAGAGGTGGTCCTTGAGAGACTGCAGTTCTGAGCTGTTTAAGGCTTTATAGGTCAAAACCAGCACTTTGAATTAGGCCCGGAAACTAATAGGCAGCCAATCTAGTCAGGCCAGGGTTGGCATTATATGCTCAAACCATCTAGCCCCAGTGAGCAACCTGGCTGCTAAATTCTACACCAGCTGAAGTCTCCAAACCATCTTCAGAGGCAGCTCCATTTATAACACATTGCAGTATTCTAACCTAGAGGATACCAGAGCCTAGACAATGTAAGTTAGGGTATGCCTGTCCAGATAAGGGTGTAGCTGGGCCACCAGCCAAAACTGATGGAAGGTACTCTGTGCCACTGAGGCCACTTGAGTCTCAAGCAACAGCAAAGGATCCAGAAGTAGCCCCAAGCTGCATACCCACTCCTTCAGAGGAAGTGTATCCCCATCAAGAACATGCAACCTCCCACCCATCCAGTTTAAGTAACCACCCACTAACTTACCTGGATTGAGCTTCAGTTGTTGGCTCTCATTCAGTCCATTACCGAAGCAAGACATCAGTCCAGCACATGGGTCGGCAAACTAAGACCCGCGGGCCAGATCAGCCCCAATTGCCTTCTAAATCCGGCCTGCGGACAGTCTGGGAATCGTGCGTGGATCGCCAGCCACACACATTCTTTCCCTCCCTCTCCCTCACATGGCGGCGGCGCCTCCTCTCTCCCTCCTCCTAGCTTCTTGTCCTGAGGAATGGGGTTGGGCTTTGTTGGTGCCAGCCACTCTCCGGAGCCCTTTCACACACTGCTCATCGTCTCCCCGCCAGCCCCTGCCACTCACAAGACACTGGAGCCGCAGTTGGCTGAGCACCCCTCTCAAGCGGCCGCCATTTAAAGCAGCCCCTCTCCGGAGCCCTTTCACGCACCACTCATCGCCCCTCGTTCATTTTTCTCTCTCCAAAATATAGTCCGGCCCCCACAAGGTCTGAGGGACAGTGGACTGGCCCCCTGCTGAAAAGGTTTGAGGAACCTTGGTCCAGCACGTCCACTGCCTCAACATGCAGGTGTAAATGAGAAGTAAAGCTGTGTGTCATTGGCATACAGCTGACAACATACTCCAAAACTCCTGATGACCCCACTCAATGGTTTCATGTAGATATCATATACCTATATGATCTAAGGCCCTGCCAATGAAATCATGTGGATTGTGGGTGGGGATAGGCTGCAGACTCCACTTCATTCATTCATTCGTATTACTGTCTATATGAAAATGAAAATGAATGATGCAAGATGTACAGACATCTTCTTGCTTAGGGGAGTTTGGGGATCTCACTCAGCTACTTGATCAGGGGCACCATTTGCACATCTAAATGTGTGATCCTGCACACCATTCAGCAATGCAACAGACTCCAGACACAGCTGCCATTCACAATATTCTCAGAAATATTGTAACTGTCTTCTTGGAAATGACATTTTCAGGCTCAGTCATCCCGCTGGTAATGGCACTTCTAATCCTTTGAAAAGGCATCTTGACAGCCTTTACATTATTTTGCAGGAAAGGAGAGTTTATTGCATTGCACTGTTGTTTTAATAATTGCCTGTCTGAGAAAGTTACGAAATCTCTTCTCTTATGTTTTATATAAGGTGCCATCAGAATGCAAACAGTTTCCTTCTCACCAAATGATCAAAATACAACAGCCCTGGCAGAATTTGAGCCATATATTCGTAAAGGTATTTGAACTTAAATTCCTTCTTTTAACTAGCAAATGGGCATTAACTTAATAGAATATCTAATCTTTGCGTCGTAAAAGAAGAGTCTTTGTCGACAAAACTAAGCTGACAAAAATGTGATTTATTATTGAGTAGAATGCAAGTTAATGAACCGAAGCAGCTGTGGAACTTTTAAATACAGGTTTCTGCCATTGTAAATAAATCCTTCTTTTTAAAAAAGTATTTACCAGTATCTCTTTGTAATAAATTACACAAAAGGATTGCATCTCAATGGCAGAGTATGCTTTGCTTACGGAACGTGCCAGTACAAACCCTAGTAGTATGTAGGCCTGGGAAAGACCTCTGTCCCCATGTGAAGACCTTTGAGCACTTGACATATACTCTTAGTATGGTAATAAAAGCAGGAGCTACAGTTGTTATGCAGGAGTAGATTAATGTACAGTTTTATGCGTTTCATGGCGAATACCAGTCAAACAGGTAAAATTACTAGGTTCTCAGAAAAGATTGAAATTATAGGAAGAGTGGCTTTCACTGTTTCTGTTGTTTGTTTGTTTGTTTGTTTGTTTAACAATTTGAATACAGTGTTATTATTATTTACTTTATCCTTTTGTTTGCTTTAAACTCTGTTCCTCCGCCCCATAGGGTGGTGGGACCAGCAAGAGATGTATGCTATGCCTTTCCTCTTCCTTCAGTTACCCATTTCCTGAAATATACCAGCCATAATAATATACCAACTGTTGCACGGAATACCAAAGGTTAATATGTCCCCGTTGATTTGTCCAATCCTTAACCTCAAACTTGGGAGGAACCCTTGCTAATTTTCTTTCCCTTCTGTTTTTCCCCCCTGAAGCCTTTCCTGCAGTGTTTTCTGCAGCATTCATTAAACATGAAGTTATTGGGGAATATAGCCACCTATTCACCATCCAGGGGTCTAACGCTCAGCTGCAGCCCTACATGCTGATTGCACATATAGATGTTGTTCCAGCTTCTCCAGACGGATGGGACGTCAGTGACCCTTTCTCTGCTGAGGAACGTGATGGGTTTATATATGGAAGAGGAACACTCGATAACAAAAACTCTGTTATGGTATATGTATTTTGTAAATGTACCTCCTTTTGCAGGGTGGGTGGGGTGCAAAGTGTTTGTCCCACAAAGTTTGGCATGCCACATTAATGATGGTTCACTGCTTTCTGTTCACAGCTTGAGGAGAAGCATTCACATCATCATCATCATTATTTTGCAAGCTAAACATAAATCAATGCACTTTAAAAAGAACCTTTTAGCCATATCAGTATATTTTGCTTTGTTTTAAATGGACTACTTAGTACACTATTTCTGTGGACACCATTGGGCCAAAGGTTGTCCTGAAAGTGGGGAGAGAAGGAAGGAGATACAGAAGGCCAGTGGGTTGCTGCCCCTGAGAAGATGATAGGAACCTTGAGACTGGTTCCAGAGGGAGCTGCCAGCTGGATAAAGTGCTGCAGCCTGAAAGTCAGCAAGCAGAGCAAGAACTGACTACCAGAGCTCATACAGAAAGTTCAGTGTGCACTACTTTCATCCAGCAAACCACTTTCCAAGTCACAGGCATTTCCACAAGACAGTTTCCTCTATTTTCTTCCAAAGAACAGGCTAAATACTAGATGCTCCAAAGCTTCTACATGGAATCTTTTGAAAGCGTTATTTTTATTTTCAGCTCTGTGATTTGGACTTTCCCATCTTGATCTATAATCCCCTCCCAGTCAACTGACAAAGTCAAGTTTCATGCAGTTAAATGGTGTTTTGGTTCAATCAGATGTTAGTACAATGCCATTAGATTCTCAAATCCCACCCTCTGATCTGGGGCAAAACCAGTCCTTCATGCTGCCCCACAACCGTTGCTGTTAATATGGAACAGATACTGTAACCAAGGTGCAAAACAGACAAGTGTTTAACATTTTATTTTTTATTCCTCAGGGGATTCTGCATGCTCTAGAATTCTTACTGAGACGAAATTACAGACCTCACAGGTCTTTCTATATTGGCCTTGGGCATGATGAAGAGGTATTCTATGTGATTTTAATTTCTATAAATTTTAGATTTATAGCTCATCCCAAAGGCTGAAACAGTAGATACTGAACTTGAGTGGTCAGCCGGCTGCTCTTTTACCCGGAGACTCCTTAATGGTGTTGTGCTGTCCTGATAAAAGTTTTTCCATGCACTGCAGTGGTAGGTGCCTATTGACTAGTCAACTGTCGACAGCATAGGAATGTGGATTTTGCTTTGCATAGGGAGAAGAATGTATATCTTTTGTGTTGTTGAGCATTACAATTCTGTATCCGGCCCCAGCTTGCCCCCATTTTTTTATATATAAAAAAAGTTTTGAGGCTTAGGAACTTGTCTTCACTGCATTTACAATTTGAACTTGTAATTTAATAACAGAAGGTATGTTGAAATGTATGAATTTGTTATTAGAGTTTGGTGGATTACGTTACTTGTACTACTTGCATTGCATAAAATTGAGTATGTTTTAGCCCGGGCTGGGGAATCTTTTTGACTCTGGGTGCCAATTCCTCATCAGGATTAGCTTTCTTTATTTTTCTGTTGGAAGCCGCCCAGAGTGGCTGGGGGAAACCCAGCCAGATGGGCGGGGTATAAATAAATTATTATTATTATTATTATTATTATTATTATTATTATTATTCATATGTCAAATGTGACAGGTGATAGCATGACATCACATATTGGCAGGTGAGCAAGGCCACTTGCCTGTCAAAATCCCTCCTGAGATTTTGTAAGTCTCTCTTGCTTCCCCTTTAAACCTAGTGTCAAGGGTTTAAAAGAGAAACACGGGAAAACCTGCACAGTGCCCTTGGAAGCAGCCTGGAGGGTGCTTTTGCCAAGTGCTTTAAGATGCTTTTACCTGCAAGACACACCTCTTTCCCCCCCCTTCCCGTCACTTGTCAGAGAAGGCAGAAAAAGAGGTGGGTTTTGCAAGCAAAGGAGGGGATTTCTCCAGTTCTCTGCCTTTGCTTGCAAGTGTTTCCTTCTCTTTTAAGTGCCCAATCCTGTGCTGATCTCAGTCCCATCTTTAATATCTTTAACAGAGAATATTTCCCCTGCTGGATAAAGGATCACACAGGCAATACAGGATTAAACCCTGGCCTTCCGCCCATCAGCTGACATCACCAGTAATGTCAGCTAATGGCTGGGTAGACATGGTTTGGTGAAGCAACCCTGGTGGGCCATGATTGGCCTGGAAACTGGAGGTTCCCTAACCCTGTGTTAGCCTCATAGCTGCTACACTTGAGGAATTAAGTGCCACAATTTACCTCTGAGTGCAGGCCTATGGCAAGATTTAGCAAGTAATATATTGGGATGAAATTTGTTCATTAGGTGCAGGATTAAATGGTTTGAAGCACCACACATCAATTGCTCTCTCCAGTAGAAGTGTGTGTGTGTATAAAACCTGTATAGCAATTGTCTTTTTCCACTGAAGCACTGGCTGCTTATTGCTGCCCGAGACAGAATGAGATGACATTTGGTGAGATGACTTTGTTGTGGACTTTTCAGGTGGGGGGTCGAAAAGGAGCCATGAAGATTGTGGCTGAATTGGAATCTAGAGGAATTCAACTTTCTTTCTTGCTTGATGAAGGAAGCTTCATCTTCGATGGTATTATCACTGGAATAGAGAAACCGGTAGCTTCGTAAGTAAGAAATGATGAGAACTTGCCACAATAAATGCAGTTGTTGCTCTTGTTAAACAATTGGGAGTCAAACATTGTTCCTGATCTACTTGGAGTGTGTGGAATCAACAATCTGTAAGTAAATCTTGACCTAAGTTTTGCCTCTCCGTGCTCTTGAGTATTACAAAAGTGTACTACACCCCATCTTCTTTTAGGGTCAGTATAATTAACCTCTGTAATATGAGTGTCTCATTGGAATAGCCCCCAGCTATAGAGTAGCGTGGTGGTCTAAACCACAGATCCTAGGGCTTGCCAATCAGAAGGTCGGCGGTTCGAATCCCTGTGATGGGGTGAGCTCCCATTGTTTGGTCCCTGCTTCTGCCAACCCAGCAGTTCAAAAGCATGTCAAACTGCAAGTAGATAAATAGGTACCGCTCCGGCGGGAAGGTAAACAGCGTTTCTGTGTGCTGCTCTGGTTCACCAGAAGCGGTTTTGTCATGCTGGCCACATGACCTGGAAGCTCCCTCGGCCAATAAAGCGAGATGAGTGCCGCAACCACAGAGTCGGTCACAATTGGACCTAATGGTCAAGGGTCCCTTTACTTTTACCTTTATGTGCTAGTAAACAGGTCCTAGTTTAGGATTGTTACCACTTCCTCTTCTTGGGCCATAGCTGCCAAGTTTTCGCTTTTCTCGCGAGGAAGCCTATTCAGCATAAGGGAAAATCCCTGTAAAAAAGGGATAACTTGGCAGCTATGTCTTGGGCACTATTGCTGAAAGGGGAATGGTAGCTGGGTGATGGAGAAAATTGAACTTGGGTAGGTTTGGGGTTTTCCAGAGCTGAGGGAGCCAAAGGGACATTGACATGGGATCCTACTGTGCTGCATGGCATAGTAGGGATGTCAAAATGGTTGTCTAACAAGAAGATAAGGAGAAAGTATTATTTCTTGCATCCTGAATCTCACTAATTGATTTCCCCCAATTTATCAGAATAGGTATCACAGAAAAGGGTGCAATTACAGCAAATTTCACTGTGATATCAGAGCCTGGTCATTCTTCTGCACCACCTAAGAGGACAAGTATTGGTATTCTTTCTGAAGCATTAGCCAAGTGAGTATTTTCCTTTCCTGGTACTAGTGAAATCCTATAGCTGTCTAGTTAAAAATAAGCTCCATTCTGATCGTAGCCTAGAGATGTTACGTAATTTATTTTGCTCTGAAGTGCCTTGAGCTGCCAGTTCAATATTTCAGAAATAAGGAACACAAATGGTTATAGAACTGAGGTTTTCTGAAATAAGGGACATCTGTTCCATTTTATGCTGCTGTTTTATAAAACAGAGGGTCATAATTTGTAGCCTCTGGGTGGCATCTAGATCGCTGGAGGGTGCAAGCCAAGTCCACAGTTGTTTACCCATAAGTCACTAGCAAAAGGAGAAATGATGAAACCTATTATCTCCTCTTTTCTCTTTCCTCTTTTTTGTAATTCTCATTTTCCTTCCTATCATTTCCCCACCCCCACCCCCACTTCAGGTGACTTTGGGGTGGGGGATGGAAAAGAGGCATGAACAAAAGGAAGGCTTTTCCATTAAGCCTTCAGCTCAGTCCACCAGCCTGTGCCCTGCTGCGGTTAGATGGATAAGTGAATTTGCCTTTTCCCTAATTTGGCTGAGCTAAAGTGATTGAGACATAGTTACCTGCCTCATGTCGGGAATGGGATAATGAAGCCATATTAAACCTCTGATTTTCCTTAGCTTCTGGATAACAAACTTCTGCATTTGAGCTAGAAAACCCTTAATAGCCTAGGCCATGCATATTTAAGTCACATGTTCTCCTTATTAAATGTGCAAATCATCTGAGGAGACAAACCTGTTTGTTGAAATCTACCCTGTTTCTCATATTTTAAGACATACCCATAAAATAAGCCATAGCAGGATTTTTAAGCATTCAAGGAATATAAGACATACCCCGAAAATAAGACATAGTGATAGGCGCAGCAGCAATGCCGGCCGCGGCAGGAGGAGAAGGAAAAAAATAAGACATCCCTTGAAAATAAGCCATATTGTGTTTTTTTGAGGAAAAAATAAATATAAGACATGTCTTATAATATGAGAAACACGGTACCAGAATGCTAAATGGGGCTTCTTTTGCCGTAGCCCAAGTGTTATGGAGCTCCCTTCCAAACAAAAACTGCCGGTGCCTACAGACTTTTAGAAGGCAATGCAAATGCTTTTTAGAAGCATATTTAGAAACCTGTTGCAGTAGAAAGTGTATGTATGGTTTTATAATACATACTGGGGAAGGGGTTTATGTGTGCCTTTACTGAAGGAGGGGTTAGTTTGATTTTTAGAAAACTTACTACCAGCACTTGTGATGAGCCTGGAAATGTTGCACATTTAGATCCAGCCATGGGGCACCTTCTAGCATCTTGCCACACATTCTGTTTGCTTAAGACTATTCCTGTTCCTCGGTACAGTGGTACCTCTACTTACGAATAACTCTACTTACGAATGTTTGTACTTACGAACAGAGTTCCGTCCGCCATCTTGGATGCGGTTTAGATAGGATTTTTTCTACTTACGAATTTTTAGGTAGGGTTACTTACGAATTTTTTCTCCCAATGCATTCCTATGGGATTCAACTTACAATTTTTTTCGACTTACGAATGTGCGTTCGGAATGCATTAAATTTGTACGTAGAGGTACCACTGTATATGGATAAGTGTTGGTTTTGCATGGGAAATGGACAGTGAGAAAAACGGTTCCTCACATAATGTTGAAGACCCACAGCAGTGGTCTTTTACCCTCCTCCAATCAGATTTTAAACATGAAATAAATCAGATTTATAGCACATCTTCCCAATAATTTTCTCCATCTTTCAAATTATCACTGACTGCTTCTGTTTTGAAATCTAACATCATCATGATACTTATCTGTAAAGTAGCAATTTTAAGATGACTAAGACGTTCCATACTTCTGCCTAAATTCATGAAACAAAGTAATAGGAGTGAAGCCTGTTTATTTTTAGTCTTGCATTTGTGTTTGTTGTTATAGGTTGGAGCAAAATCCCATGCCCAATCTATTTGGTCATGGGCCTGAAATCCTGATGTTTGAGCAATTGGCTCCAGATGTAAGTATTCAACAATATGTACACTTTCATGTGGTTTCAGTGAAGTGACCTTAAATTTTAAGTGTTAACTTTAGATTTCTTATGATTTTCTAAACTAGTTGCTAGTCAGTTTTAGAATTTTCAGAGTCATTCCCAATTGATAGAGTTCATAGCAGCTTTCCACACACACACCCCACACACACACACCCCCACACAGAGAGAGAGTGAGAGAGAGAGAGAGAGAGAGAGAGAGGTTTCATTCTGCCACAGTGGCTCAGTTCAGACATAACATCAGAGCCTCATTAACAATTATAGTTCTCATGTACTCCCACAATCACACACTTTTTCTTCAGTTTCATCCTACTTTGATCAAACCACAGTTTTTATTATCTGAGCAATCAAACTATTGTGGGGGAGCCTCGGTTTTCAAATGTAATCCATTCCGGAAGTTCGTTCGACTCCCAAAATGTTCGAAAACCGAGGATCAAAGGGTTGTCAGCAACTTCAGTGGGGAAAATTGAGAAACGTGCCTCAGAAGCTGTTTGACTTCCGAGGCGCATTCGAAAATGGAAGCATTCACTTCCGGGTTTTCGGCGTTCGGCTTTCGAAACGTTCAGCAGCCGAGATGTTCAAAAACCAAGGTTTGACAGTAGTTTTCTTCAAACCAGGGCAACTTTAAACTGTTGTTTGGAAGGCGAACACAAGCTATAGTATGGCAGTTTGAATTAAACAGCAAAGTATCGTATACTTTGATCCAACTGGGAACTCATTGAAACATCGGGAGTGCAGAGTTAACATAGGACTCATTCCCATACTGCTGAATCATGCTTTGTTACTTGGAACAAGCTAATATCAGTTACTTGATGGAAAGGTTGTTTAATAGGAAAGTTGTATTGCATTGGAAAGCTTCATTGCAGTTCCTTTTTGTGTAACTTGCCCAAGGTCAGTGCCACAAGCAGCATCCTCGATCTCTTATGGGCTGTCCTTGCAACCCTATCCTTGAAGAGTTTTTGGTTTGATCCAGAACTTCACAAACTTTTCCCTTCTTCTATGTGCACAGTTCTCTTCCTGCTGCCTACCCACTCTTCTATTAGCCTGTCTCCTGCATACAGGACATTTCTAACATGTGCACTTAGAACACTACTTCAGCATGTATTTTTTTATAATGTTTTTTAAAAAAAATGTTAAATGAGAAGAAACCATTCTCTTGATCCAGACTTGCTGATGTGTACTGCTTTTCTCCCCTTTGCTTTTCAGTTCAGCTTCCCTCTAAATATCATGATGTCAAATTTGTGGTTGTTTGGACCTCTTGTTGGCAGGTAAGAAACAAACATGATACTTCATCACGTTTTTAATACAGCAACATGAGCTTTCCTATGCTGCGATAACGCAGGAGAACATGTTGCCACCACACAATTTTTAAATGCATTTTTCTTAAAAGTTTGCAAAATAATACGTCCACGAGGGTGTGGGGAGGCACATACCACAAGCACAGACAATATTCAGTAAAGTGCCCACTTCATGAAGCAATTGCATAGAAATGAATAGAGTAGACGGTGATTAAAATGCAACATCACCGTACTATTAAATGCAACCTCAAGGGAAGATGGCAAGACAGTGCACAAAAAATGAGAAACAAACGTACATTTATTGATTTAAAATACAGTATTGGTATTGACTTGTGGAATGCAGAATCCTACATTAATTTATTTCTGATCTCTAAGAACTTTGTGTCATCTAAATCTTTACATAGATTTCTTGAACAGACACCTTCCAGTAATGCCTTAGTTCGGACTACCACTGCAATCACTATGTTTCACGCAGGAGTCAAGGTACTGTAGTACGAATTCATTGGATTTTCCATAAAGTGTAGTGAGGGTCTAAATTTCTCAGAACTACATTTCCAGCTTTCAATATTACTAGTACCGGTGAATTATAGGAATACAAATCCATTTCTTTTCCCTGAATGATAAATTCTCCTCCCATGCTGAATATTCACTGCTGGCATCGTCCCATGAACTAAGAATGTCAATTTGATTCATGCCCTCTTAGGATGGGATTTGTTATTGATGGTGGCTTCTCCCCAGAATGACTTAGTTTCTAGAACTAGTAGAGCAGAAAGCTTTCGCTTCCGTCAGTCCCTGCAAGAGGGGAGTTTTACTAAAATAGAACTTCATGATCACAGTAATTTAGCTCCTGTGGCAAGTTGGTGAGAGAGCCGTTCCACACATTTCATAGCAAGAAACCCTGGTTAGCTGTTGGGTGCACATCATCCAGCCAGTCAATGTTCTCTTGTCAATGTTTCTGTGCTATAATTGAAACTGTTATTTGTAACATTCACACTTAGCATTAATAGGTGTAACCTTAAAAAAACTTGCACATGAGGCCTACAAAAATGTAGCATAGGAAGAGCTCCTGAGCTTGCCAGAACAGTGAAAGTTGTTTGTCAATGGCTTTTACTTGGTGTGATAGTTAAAGAGTGACACCCAGAGGTGGACTGAGATACAGTAGGCTTTGCTTTTATAATTTTCCCGTCGCTTTCAAACTGTCTCCCAAACGACACATGATGGTGACAAAGCTGTGTCTTTAAACGGAGGTCTGTCTCAATCATGTGTGGCATGCGGGTGTTTGGGTTAAATCACAAAGGGGTGCATGAGGAGGAGACTGAACCCACATCCCTTCTCCCTAACTGCTTTACTCTCAGGTGGGCTCACTTGTGATATTAGAATCTGGAAGGTGGAAAATAATAACTCTGGGTGGTGGAGGGGTGAACTGAGGAGGAAAGTGCTCCGGCATAACTTCCTTATGCACCTTAAAACCACATCTCCCCTATTTTATGCATGATTAGGTCAGACCCATATTTAAAGAGACAGATCGGTTGTCAACTATAGCTGTGCCATGTGGTTCTAACTGCCCTGTGTAAATGCAGTAGTACAGTGTATTGTATAGCAAATAACAGATCTGTATAGTTAAACTGATTAATTTAAGTTACAGGTAGGTAGCCGTGTTGGTCTGAGTCGAAGCAAAATAAAAAAAAATCCGTCAGTAGCACCTTAAAGACCAACTAAGTTTTTATTTTGGTATGAGCTTTCGTGTGCATGCACACGAAAGCTCATACCAAAATAAAAACTTAGTTGGTCTTTAAGGTGCTACTGAAGGATTTTTTTAAATTTTGATTAATTTAAGCTTCATGTTTTAAATAACTTTTAGCAACAAGTCATAATGAAACTGGATTAGCCATTATACACTTTCTGCAACAAGTTTGATTGTTGCTTCAAAAAATACAGTATTGCGATAGTACTATGTACTTTTTACATTACTGTACATTTATAATTAGGGACCCAGGTGGCGCTGTGGGTTAAACCACTGAGCCTAGGGCTTGCTGATCAGAGGGTCGGCGGTTCGAATCCCTGTGAAGGAGTGAGCTCCCGTTGCTCGGTCCCAGCTCCTGCCAACCTAGCAGTTCGAAAGCACGTCAAAATGCAAGTAGATAAATAGGAACCGCTACAGCGGCGTTTCCGTGTGCTGCTCTGGTTCACCAGAAGCGGCTTTGTCATGCTGGCCACATGACCTGGAAGCTATACGCCGGCTCCCTCAGCCAATAATGCGAGATGAGCGCACAACCCCAGAGTCGGTCACGACTGGACCTAATGGTCAGGGGTCCCTTTACCTTTAACATTTATAATTGAAGGTATAGTCATTTCACCTTTCAAAGAAATTGTACATTTTCATTTGCCATGCATTCCTCCCTCAAGATAAAGTTGCACCTTCCAAAAGCCCTTTGAGAGGGTAAGGGGAAAAGTCAGTTTATTACACACTCCTTGGCCATGCTTTTGAATACTGAGATATGAGCAGCTCCCATCTTTTCTCTTCTTTCATTCTGAAATTTAAAATGATGGAGATGCCAGTTGTACATGTACTCATTTCAGCAGGCACTTGGGTCCATGTATGGATGAACTGAGTAAAGCTCGGGCCTGCCCACCTTTTTCTAAAACAAGTGAGGTTTTCACTGCCACACATCATAGTGCTACAAAAAATGCATGCATGTCTAATGGATCCCTAGGTTGTCAAGGAGGAAAAGCAGACCTCATTCAGTGGCTTAAGCAAAGAACATGAACAGTGACACTTTAGCCAAGAATTACCATCCCATAAATATAGTTTTGCAATACTGAATTAATATTGAGGACTGTGCATTGGCTTCAGAAATTACTGGTGAAATTACCGGTACCTTGGTTCCAAAGCTCATATTTTAGACTGGTTTGTTGTCACGTGTTCAAGCCCTCTCTTTTTCTCCCCTCTCCAGTCAAACGTTATTCCCCCATCTGCAAATGCAACTGTGAATTTCCGCATCCATTCGTCACAAACAGTTGATGAGGTATTTTATTTATTCTGAAAAGTTTGTTAAATTAACAGGTTATGGTTTCTCTCCCCACCCTCATGTTTGGCCAGGAGACTTTGGAAGGTTTGATAATTGGTGTGTCCATGGTTGTGTTCCCTTTTTTCCGTTAAACCTGGTTTCTCATTCAAGAAACTTCTGAACTGGCTTGTCATCTTTTTCTGTATTTATTTAATACCTCAAAAGTGATTGGTACATTGGGGATGTGATGTACCTTTGTTGAAGGGGTCTAAAGGAAGGTCTTTTGAGGCAGTAACTCGAAACGGAATGCTTTGTATCCTTATCTATCCCATTGTGTAACAGGAAAGCAAACTTCCACAATGAGGTCCCAAAAGGCTCCTATCCTGATTGTGCATCTTTAGTTGGTTTGCAAAGTGTTACTTAAGAGTTTGCAATCTGTGCTAACACCATAATGGAAGTCGCCTTGCTCCTTTAGCATCTTTGTTCCTTTGGGTGTGTTCTTAGGTCCTGGGCATAGTAGACAAAACAATTGATGACAAGAGAGTAAAGATAGAAATGGAAAGTGCCTTTGATCCACTCCCAGTGAGCCCCTGGGACGACCAGACCTTTGGAGTGCAGGTTTTCCGCCAGACCATCCAGGATGTTTTCCCAGATGTTGGCAGTGTAGCTCCAGGTACTGGCAAATCCATTATTACTGTTTTCCCCTTCTGTTTCCACCCAGCAACCTCTACTTTGTTTCCATTTTCTGAGTATTCTCTTTCTATCTTATCCCCTTCACCAGGTACATGCGTACACGCACTCACTATTAATGACTGGAAACAGTTGTTTTCCTCTCTTTCTGACCCAAGATGGTGGTCATAAAAAAAAAGTCAACAGGAAACTGGTAATCAGTGTACCTCAAGTTTAACCTCTCAGTTCATGCATGCAGTTTTTCAGGTTTACATGGAGCTGAAACCAGGCTATATATTTTCTTCATTTAGAGCAGCTCAGTTGTTGGACTGCCCTTAATAACTTCATTCTGGATCCAATTCAAAGCTACTAATTAGCCCTCCAGTCTGTTTCAAAATGTCTACTTATGTAAAGAGTTAACATTTAAACATGACAACAGGCACAGTTTTTCTGAAATGTTCAGCTGTCTTCCATTGCTCCAATAAATAAAAGGCAGAATTTTCAAAACCTCCTAAGGAAAAGTAAGGCAGGGAGCTTCCAGTGCCACTCAGAGGAAGCTAGGAATCTAATTCCTGAAGTCTGTGATGCTAATGCAATATTAACTTCAACACTACCAGTTTAAATTTTTCAAAATACTGATTTCTCCTCTAGGTATATGTGTTGGTAACACTGACAGCAGACACTATGGCAGCCTCACAAATGCTATTTATCGATTTAACCCAGTGATCTTTAAACCCGAAGATTTGCCAAGGTACAGTATTCTACTTGACAATTTCTTCCTAGTGAAAACACCAGATCAGAACTAGCAAAACAAATGAGACATAGCAACTGAAACTTGACAGAGAGCAGCACTTCTAAAAGCTTTGGATTATGCCCATAGTGTTTTCCTACTACAGTAGTCCGAAGAAATAGAGGGAGGGCTAGATCCTGTACTTGTCCTTATAAAAAGCAGATTGGAATTGAAGCATCTCTTTAGGACCTCATTTCTGTTATGGCATTGCCTGGGCTGCAGATATGTAACACTTCCTGGCTGTAGTTGGAAATAGGGCTCCTATATAATAGGCAACCATTTATGAATGAATGAATGAATGAATGAATGAATGAATGAATATTCCAATCATTTTAGGATTTCCTTTAGAACTCTCCTAATAGGTAGTATTCAGAACTGAGCTGTGATTGAGTCTTTTATTGACAATGTAGAATCTCAAGACTAGTCAGGTATAAAGTAATAACATACTTGTTTTTCTAATCTCTCACAACAAGTTTTATATGTGGTTAGTTCATTTCAGCTACTCTTCACAGTACACAGTAAAAGGGAATGAAGTAACAAAATCAGTTTCATCTATATGCCTTAGTAAACCCAAGCATATCTTACCCACTCATTGGCTTATTGGCTAGGACTTCTGGTCAGTGGGCTGCTATGCACCCCAACTTTCTACTCTCTTGTTTCTTTTTCGAAAGCTACCGGTCTAAGTTTACCAGTAGCTGACTTATGGACCACCTGCTATCTTAGAGTAAGCATCCTTGTGCTAAATAGGAGTCGTATCACATATAACTTGGTGGCTAGAAAAACCCTTGTAAGGGATCGTGCTTGTTTCAGTCTTTTGTGGAGCATAATACAATATCCCTGTTACACAGTCATTTAACCTATTATAACCTTAACCCCATAGCTGCTTCTCTCTCCCCCCCCCCAACAGGTTCCATGGGTTGAATGAACGGATATCTATTGAAGGTTATGAAAAGCAAGTGCAATTTATCTTCCAACTAATTCAAAATTCTGATATCAGCCAATCCGCAGAGCCACATGCAAACCATGAGTTGTAACTGTGAGCATTACTAGGAATCAGAATTGCACAAAAACGCTACGACTACGGTTCCACATTGCCGTCAGTTTTGGAACATAGCATACAAATTTAATGTTGAAAGACTATTGTACCACACTCCAAGCAGTTGTGAAATATAAACGCAAGCATAGAACAAATCACTTTGGATCAAAATGAACATATTGAACTTATGCTATGTTGTATTCAGTAGTGGGCTGTGTGGGTGGCACTGTGTCGCTTCCCCAGCTCTCCAACCAGGGCTGTCTTAAGCACATCCAGCGCCATGGCGCAAAGGTCCCTCCAGCGCCCCCTCCCTTTCCAGCGGGGCGGGGGCTGTTGGGAGAAAAGAGGGGGCAGCGGAGCACCAGAAAACAAGGCGCATATATACATGCACTTCTCAACTGCAAGATCTTCCTTGCACTGCAAGTGGGCTGGACTGGATGACCTTTGGAATCCCTTTCCCACTCGACCTCCCCCTGAGGCCCATTTGGGGACGCCTGGCCACTCTCCCTTCCCACTTCCCCTGAAGCCACACAGCCAGCCTCCTCAGTTGGGGCAGGCAGGGAAAAGGGAGCCGAGGAGGCCGGTGGGAGGAGATGCGCCACCACCGGCTGCCGAGCGAGCTTCTCCCGCTACCTCCTGACGCGATCACGGGGCACCGCCGCGGGCCTAGCCGAACAGCTCCTGGAGGCCGTAGCCCCCGCACCATGCCCGGGGCGCAGGAGAAGACTCTGCTCCCCAGCTTGCAAGGCCTCCAATAGAGGAATCTGTATGAGGAGGCCCATCTCTTTCCCTTTCTCTCTCTTCTCCTTTCCGTCCCCAGCCAAGCCCCGCCTCTCAGCTGGGCTGGGCGGAGGCAGAGCCCGCCCGGCACCGTGTGCTGAAGACGCTGGGTGCTGCCCAAGCCCAGCTGCGTCTCCCTCTTTCCCTTCCTCCTCCTGCCGCTGCTGCTGTGCTTGCGAGGGACCCAGCCCGGCCCGATGGCCACGGAGCAGGAGGCGGTTGCCACGCCGCCGCCTGTGCCCCAGTGACATGGAGGAGGCCCCTTGGAAGCCGCTCCTGCCACTGCCGCTCCCTCAAGCGACAGCGGCTTGGTGGCCGAGGGAGAGGAGGCGGCGGCGGAGCCATAGGGTTTAGTGGCTCGTTGCAACCAGCCGGCGCCCGAGAGGCCGGCGCCCTGGCACAATGAGCCACTAGCCCCTATGGGAAGGACGCCTCTGTCCCCAACACCATGGGGCACTGCCACTTACCAAGAGGAAGAGGGGTGCAGCACATGGTGGCAGAAGCGTCAGATTGGCTTACCTGCTGCACACCAATCTCTCCATGCCTCACCCCTTTTCCTGTCAGTAAGCGGCAGCAATCCATGCCTTTGGGAAGCTAGGAGAGCAATGCAGCCTCACTGTTGCCACCTGCTGGCCGCTACCACAGATATTGGAGCCCAGAAAATCTTATTGCTGTATAAAGTTTACATCCTAAAGATTACTGCACTGTTCCCTTAAATGGAAGGTAGAGCGGTTCTCTGTAAAGAGGGCAAAACATTCCTGCATTGCAAGGGCTTGGACTAGATCATCCTAATGGTCCCTTCCAACACTACAATTCTGCAATTCTAAGTGGGTTATAAATCTTGAGAGATTATTGGGGGAGATTCTTTTACAGAGGAATATTGTGCTGCTATTCCTGTTAATCCCTGCCTGCTTGTCCCTTGCTTCTGTGAAAAAGGAATCACTTTAATCCTACCCTTTCCAAATACCATTGCCTTTATATCTTTTTTTCTTCTTCCACTCCCCTAAATGGCAGCTGTGGGGCAGGGGGCTATGATGCAGAGTGCAAAGGAGTTAATTTACCATTCCCCTACCTACACAATGGTGTCCCAAACATTTGGGTCTGGGGAAAGGGGGGCGGACCAGTTAGCTAAAGAGTGTTAGAAGTCTAGAAGCAGAGTTGCTGTTCCACTTCCAGCTTAAAACAGAACAACAATGATTGTGTGCTACCAAGTTGTCCCAGCCTGGAAGCACCCTTAGAGAGATGTATTTCACTGGATTCAAGTTCTTTTATTCTACCCACAGCCTGATTTACATGCCTCTTCATCTTCACTTCTGAAGCGCATTGTTTTCTGGATGTCCTATCAATTCTCTCTTCCTTCAATGGGTGTACACTTGACAGGAAGAAGCAGCTTAATTTGAATACTGATAGGAGCCAGGGATCTTGTGTCTTTGCTGCTACACTCATCTATAGTCCCCAAGAGAGATGTTGCAATAGGACAGTCCTTAGTGCTGCTTTTCATTTTTTATTAATCTTGAAACTTGACACATTAAATATGATTACATAATTGCTCAGAAAAAGAGGACTTGATTCATCTGCTCCTGTTTAGAAGATTAAATGTGCTGTTTATGTAAAGTACCGTAATATACAGGTTATGGAAAGAAAGAAAGAAAGAAAGAAAGAAAGAAAGAAAGAAAGAAAGAAAGAAAGAAAGAAAGAAAGAAAGAAAGAAAGAACTTGTCTTAAATGCTGAATTCCTCAGGGATGTTTACATGCAAATTTTGAGGGTCTGATTTATAACGGTATTCTTCCCTAGTCTTTCTGGAATAAAATGTGACTCAGTGAAGTCTATACCACTAGAAATGGCGATAACACTGGATTATTACACTGTGATCTGGTTTACCCATAACACTAAGCCATGGTTTGTTTAACCATAAATTGTCCCACAGATTATTAAACAAGCCATGGCTGTTTCACAAGTTTGAATTGTTTTCCATTTACTCTTGCCTTGTGCCTTTGTACTGGGGTAAACATTTGAGGGTGATGGTTAGAAAAAAATAAATAAAACCCCATGGTTCTAGGAAGTGCTGGGTTCATATATATGATCAAGCCACAGTTTAACAAACCAATATTTATAAGCTAGTAACAAACCATGGCTTAAGCCGCTGGGCAGAATTTTCACATAACACTCAGCCATGGTTTAACAAAAAAATAAATGTTTAACATTATGTATGAGCTAGGCCTGTGATTTTTATGAACTTCTTAACAATTATGTATGGATTTGCACTGTAGGTGCATCTGGATGTGATAATAACTAAGACTTGATACAGGTTTTTCTTATGAAAACAATAAAAAGGACTACGATATGTGTGGTGACTGTTTGAACATGGTCTTAATCACTGCACTATCCCACAGATATCTCTGTACCTGAGTTTTGATAAGAGCTTGGGGGGGGGGAGTTTCAGAATGGATAGATAGGTTTGATCTTCTTGCAGTCCATGGGACTCTCAAGAGTCTCCTCCAGCACCATAATTCAAAAGCATCAATTCTTCGGCGATCAGCCTTCTTTATGGTCCAGCTCTGATAGGTGTGGTAAACATTTATGGAAATTGTTGAATATCAATGTTGTAAATGGTGTTGGGGGGGTGAACAGAAAATCAATAAAAATTATGTTTTTTAAAAAATGATAGGTGTGGTAAACCTGTTGACAACTGTTAACGACTGCAATTGGTCTTACAGGAAAAAGCAAGGGGTGAGATGGCTAAAAATAGCTTTATCATGAATAATGAGATAAGAATCCAATGTCTCTATTCAGACCAGGTCTCTCCATGGTTTTAAGTTTGGTAATAAGTTGCAATTCAGCAACTTCTCTTTCCAGTCTATTTCTGAAATTCTTTTGTAATAAGACAGCTACTGTGGGATCTTGTATAGAAAATTTGAGATCTTGTAAAGAAAATTATTGTTTTTCTTAGGGTCCTGTATTAGTTGCATTCATACTATGAATTAAAGTGGAGTGGGCAAATTCACATTTCCTGCCCTCTGGTTTAATTTCCGCTATTGGGCCATTGATCCTGCAGTGATACAGCAGGTATTTCGGCCAATTTGCTGAGAGGCAGAAAGTTTGGTTGGTGTAAAACAAGCTTTTAACTCCTGTAATAGAGCCAAAGTAATGACAAACCAAAGGGATAAATAATACTTCTATATGCTTGAAAGCGGGGCATGGACGGCAGGTTCTTCTGATAAATGCCGCAATGTTTGCTGTGCCCTGTAGCCTTTGGCTGCTCACACCCTGGGCATTTAGTGGGAAATCATCATGCTACATTCCTGCACATGGAGGAGGATGGGGGTTCCCATCCATTTATAATCCTGTACTCTTGGCTCCTTTGGCTCGCCCTAAAAATATATTTCTGGCAGGTTTTCTTGATCAGGTTGTGCTCTTTGAAAAGTGAGTAGTACACTCCGAACTGAAAAGGGGATTTAGGCCTCTCTTTAACAGGGGGGTGAGGGGAATTCCTGGAAATGGGGCAAACACCCTCTCCCCCCCCCCCCCCACTTATCTGCTTTGCCTGACAGTGTTTGTCAAATGAATTTCACAGAGAAAAGGAAGAATGAAGGTCAGCAGAGCTTGATTTTTGGCAGGCAAGCCCCTGCAACTTTTAACTGTTAGGCCCCATCATGCTCTGCTTTCCTAACCAGAGCCAAGGGTGTGATATTAGCACATTAGCCCAATAAAGACTCGGGGGTTATAATGGAAATAAAAAAATTCCTTCAGTAGCACCTTAAAGACCAACTAAGTTTTTATTTTGGTATGAGCTTTCGTGTGCATGCACACTTCTTCAGATACAGTGAAATGGAAGTTTCCAGGCACTTATGTAGAGAAGGGGTGGGGAGGGATGGGGATGGGGATGGGGAGGGGGGATCACTCAGAAGGGTGGTGGAAATGGGTGATTGACTGACTGATAGCTGTTGATGACCGCAAACGACTGCAAATGGTTTTGCATGAAAAAGCAAGGGTTGAGATGGCTGAAGATGCAAAACCTTCATGCAAAACCTTCTGAGTGATCCCCCCTCCCCATCCCCATCCCCACCCCTCCCCACCCCTTCTCTACATAAGTGCCTGGAAACTTCCATTTCACTGTATCTGAAGAAGTGTGCATGCACACGAAAGCTCATACCAAAATAAAAACTTAGTTGGTCTTTAAGGTGCTACTGAAGGAATTTTTTTATTTTACTTCGATCCAGACCAACACGGCTACCTACCTGTAACCAGGGTTATAATGGAATACCAGTAGATTTAAGGGCATCATGCTCTGGTTAAGATGAGACCTAAACTCTCTAAAGTGGGTGGTTAACCCAGACCCAGGGGACTGGATTCTCCCCTCCCTCATTTTTTCTTTGCCCTACTCTCAGTCAAGACCCCACTGATAGTGGTAACAACAAAAACAGAGGGGAATTAAAGTAGACACAGGGCTGGAGTGGGTGGAAAAAGTTTAAACCTCTTCACCTAATGACCTAAAGACTTGACGTTATAGTCACAGGGCGGCTTATGCCCATGTACTTATGACACGGCAAATTATAGGGAACATGGGAAGGCTGCCTGGGCCACCTGCCTACTTGCTCTGCTGCCTTGCTCACTCATGCTGCTGGCCTACCTATTTCACTCATTTGTTCTGCCTACCCACTGCTGTCATGCTGCTCACATGGCCACCTACTGGCAGCCGTGCAAACTTCAGTGTGATGACTTTCTTACAAAAATATTAGATAGGTAGATAAATAGATGAAGGTTTGTGGGTGGGTGCTGTTGTAGCCATCCATATTCTACTCAGAATAAACCCATGGAAAGTGGCAGATGCAAGCTGGTCATGTATATTAATTTCAGTGGGTCTACTCTGATTAGAACTAACTGCCTACAACAGGGGTCAGCAGACTTTTTCCGCAGGGGGTCAGTCCACTGTTCCTCAGACCTTTGGGGGGGGGCTGGACTATATTTTTGGGGGGGGGATGAACAAATTCCTATGCCCCACAAATAACCCAGAGATGCATTTTAAATAAAAGCGCACATTCTACTCATGTAAAAATCCGCAGGCCGGATTTAGAAGGTGATTGGGCCGGATCCAGCCCCCAAGCCTTAGTTTGCCTACCCATGGCCTACAACCTGTAATTGCTTCGCTGTCTCACCTTTGTTTTTTCTAAAAAGAAAACAAGCTCAATTTTTCTAGCCCTGTGTTGTGTGAAAGGGTTAAAATGTGATTTTTGTAATTAGACTGACACATGCACTCTGGGGCTGTATATTTTTTTCCCTGGTTCCTTGCTGCAGTTGCTGCATCTTCTACAGTGCTGTGGTATAAGAATAACAAGAAAGTTGTCTAATCTCCTGGCTGTATGCCAGGCACATACCACCCCACTGAGCAAGCACACTACAGAAGCATACAGAAAGCACTGCATCACATCTAAGGCAAGGTCAAATCCCACACCTGCCTTTTCAAAAGCAAACCGTCTTGCCAACTTCTATTTTTAAGGCCTAGATTTATTCCGAGCGTGTGACCACAGAGAGTTCGTGTCTGTCATGCCTCAAGATGTCAGGAACTGTGTATTTAACGGAGGCACCTGGCACCTTCAGAAAGGGGGGGGGGAGAGGTGTGCTGCTATAAATCCCATCCACTCTTCAATACACTTCAGCTTCACCCATTCAAGGCCCTTCTATCAATCATGATGGCCAAATGGAACCGCCATGTTCAGAAGCAGCATAACACCAATTATCAGGTGCTGGAGGCTAACAGTAGGGGATGCTGTTGCACCAACAGCCTGCCTGAAAGCTTCCTGGAAGTGTTTGGTAGACCATTTTTGTTAGCAGGGTACTACTGCACAAGGTCCCAGGCTGAATCCCTGGCATCTGCAGGCAAGGATGGGACACTGAAGCCATATAAGGCCATCACTTTTATGCAGCCAAGTAAGCCTGGGTCTGGTAGGTGCCCACATGGGAGACTTCCTGGAATGGGAAACTGCCTGGAAACTCCATTTGTTTCCATGAAGGAAGAAAAGGGGGGTGTATAAATGTAAGATAATAATATTAGATGGACCAATAGTATCATCTAGATCAGGCATCCCCAAACTTCGGCCCTCCAGATGTTTTGGACTACAAATCCCATCTTCCCCGGCCACTGGTCCTGTTAGCTAGGGATCATGGGAGTTGTAGGCCAAAACATCTGGCCGCAGGTCGAAGGTGCCTGATATAGCCCATGTCATGTCATATGACGCCACGCCAGTCTTCCTACCCACATGTATTACACTAAAATCAGTTTGGGGGTGCTATTTTACACTGGGAGAAGGGCTGTACAGCTCTTCAAAGCTGTCACATGGGGTAGTGACTTAGCAAAACAAAACCCCAAAGGAGATCCTAATTGCTGCAAATTCAGATAGTTCTATCAACGTCCGTTACCCACGATTGCTCAATGGGCCTCCATGTTCTGTTTACCACTGAATATCAGGCACTAGGGACAAATAACATGAAAAGACCATCACCAGTTTTGTGCCTTGTTTGTGAGCTTCTAGAAGCATTTGGATGGCCCAGAGCTCCCCTTCCTTCCATACAAATCGCCCACCAGAAAAGTAAGTCCTTGCTTTCCCCCACTCATTACCAGCTGCCTCTCTTTTCTCCTGATCCCCTAAGCCTTCTTTAATCCATGCAGCCAGATCCTTATTTCCTCACTTCAGAATCAGCTGCCATGACAGGTTTTCCCTTCAATCTTCTAAAATAGAGGCATCCCAGGCCTAGGGTATCTTGTTATCCCATATCTGTATCTATCTATGCGAGAACAAAGAACAAAAATGAGCAGCAGTTTCCCAGTTAGGAGGCATCCACGAAAGTGTTTGCACACTAACTGATGAGGACAGACAGGAGGCAAATCCTGTGAACAATGTTTGTGCCTCTGTGCTGCTCTGTATTTTATTTTATTTATATATAAAAAAACTACACATCCTACACATTGATCTTTAACGATTTGTTTCCATTTTCTTTGCCCTTTTTCAAAATGGCGGTGGTTTAGTGTACCACAGGTAGTATTGACAGTCATTTCCTCCAGGCTCTGATAACTTGCTTTCTGGGCTTCACCTGGCTGGTTACCTTTGGTAAACTTCAGACTGCGCAGGAGAGTTTTCGCTTGCAGCTGCTGCAAGACCTTTTCCAATCCCTTCTCAGTGCTGTTCTTTCTGCTTCTCAACCCTGTGGTACCTGTTGACTTTTCAGGCCTCAGCTGCCCTGCTCAGCTGCCTTTCGCTATTCAACCCCAGCTCTGACAGGCAGCAGCCACTGCATCCTTGCTGTGCGGCTACATCCAAGACGTCCAACGTGATAAGTGCTCACAGAGTAAGATTGCTGTTCTTTTAGCTGCCGAGTGCTCAAGAGCAGGCCTCATGGGAGATGCAGTTTTGCTAGTTGGTGCCTCTCAGAAACCCTGCCGCAGGAACCTTTTCCCGACTGCACAGCACGGTGTATCTTCAGAGCTGCCGTGCAAAGGAACTCGTGCTCATTTTCCGGTCGCACTGGTTTCCTGGGACAGCAGGCGCTGCAGATAGAATGAGCTCAGCGTGATGGGGAAGGGAGTGCCACCCCAATTCCCCCCTTTGTGACTGATTTAGGAACAGCAGCTACCGGCACAAAAGGAAATGGTATGAAGCAGGAAGGAAAATGACCGAATCGAGGGGAGGGGAAATGATGGATTTAATGACCGCTCAGATGGTCAAGCCTGAGACAAAGCAATAGGATGGGCGACAAAGCCGGGGCATTAAGATATGGAGTCCTTTGTGTAATGCTCTATTACAGTATTGTGTACAATTCAGTTTGGCAATGTGCTTCATTATAACCAAGGAGGCCTAACTGCTGACATTGCTCCGGTTTGAAATGTCCTGAAATATACGGCAGTATACAAGTTAATTAATTAAGGGTAATAGATTGCACCATGTAGTGCAGAATCAGTAGTGATGTATGGAAGTGAGAGCTGGACCATAAAGAAGGCTGATCGCAGAAGAATTGATGCTTTTGAATTATGGTGCTGGAGGAAACTCTTGAGAGTCCCATGGACTGCTAGAAGATCAAACCTATCCATTCTTAAGGAAATCAGCCCTGAGTGCTCCCTGGAAGGACAGATCGTGAAGCTGAGGCTCCAGTACTTTGGCCACCTCATGAGAAGAGAAGAATCCTTGGAAAAGACCCTGATGTTGGGAAAGATGGAGGGCACTAGGAGAAGGGGACGACAGAGGACGAGATGGTTGGACAGTGTTCTCGAAGCTACCAACATGAGTCTGACCAAACTGCGGGAGGCAGTGGAAGACAGGAGTGCCTGGCGTGCTCTGGTCCATGGGGTCAGGAAGAGTGTTGTTGTTGTTTAGTCATTTAGTCGTGTCCGACTCTTCGTGACCCCATGGACCATAGCACGCCAGGCACTCCTGTCTTCCACTGCCTCCCGCAGTTTGGTCAAACTCATGTTCGTAGCTTCGAGAACACTGTCCAACCATCTTGTCCTCTGTCGTCCCCTTCTCCTAGTGCCCTCAATCTTTCCCAACATCAGGGTCTTTTCCAAGGATTCTTCTCTTCTCATGAGGTGGCCAAAGTATTGGAGCCTCAGCTTCACGATCTGTCCTTCCAGGGAGCACTCAGGGCTGATTTCCTTAAGAATGGATAGGTTTGATCTTCTTGCAGTCCATGGGACTCTCAAGAGTCTCCTCCAGCACCATAATTCAAAAGCATCAATTCTTCGGCGATCAGCCTTCTTTATGGTCCAGCTCTCACTTCCATACATCACTACTGGGAAAACCATAGCTTTAACTATACGGACCTTTGTCGGCAAGGTGATGTCTCTGCTTTTTAAGATGCTGTCTAGGTTTGTCATTGCTTTTCTCCCAAGAAGCAGGCGTCTTTTAATTTCGTGACTGCTGTCACCATCTGCAGTGATCAAGGAGCCCAAGAAAGTAAAATCTCTCACTGCCTCCATTTCTTCCCCTTCTATTTGCCAGGAGGTGATAGGACCAGTGGCCATGATCTTGGTTTTTTTGATGTTGAGCTTCAGACCATATTTTGCGCTCTCCTCTTTCACCCTCATTAAAAGGTTCTTTAATTCCTCCTCACTTTCTGCCATCAAGGTTGTGTCATCTGCATATCTGAGGTTGTTGATATTTCTTCCAGCAATCTTAATTCCGGTTTGGGATTCATCTAGTCCAGCCTTTCGCATGATGAATTCTGCATATAAGTTAAATAAGCAGGGAGAGTAGGGCATGACTAAACGACTAAACAACAACAGTGCAGAATCAGAACAGATGCTCAAAATCATACGCATCTTCCTATCACACAAAAGTTTCTCTTTGCCCTCTCTTTTAAGGTTACTACTTTTTTTTTTTACCTAAATAGTCTCCTTCCTTTCTGCCTACTGTGTAGCAGCACATGCAGCATCATTTTCTTCCCTCCCAGAATTCAAGGAGCTCATGTGCTCCATTTCTCCAAGTCAGGAAAGCTGGATCTTGCAGCTGTGAGAGAGCTCCTCCCCCTCCTCTGAGAAGACTTCAGATTCCAGGTCTGGGCAGAGCTGCTTCATGCTGCTTCTCTACCATATGTAAAGTCACCTGGTAATCTAAAAAGGAGGGATGCACCAATTGGTGAGCAAGTGGCAACCAGAGAGGTGTGAACTGCTCTTTTTAATTATATCAGTGATGTAGTGAAGGTGGAACATGGGAGAGCTCAGCCCCTGCACTTTTTTTCATAGCAGAACAATAATGCCATCTGCCAGAGTGGCAGAGTTATTGATGGCCCCTCCACATTCCATATTCTGGCCTGTGAATGCAATAAGGCTTTCACATCTTACTGCTGATTGACAGATTAATTAACATAGAGGATGTCAAAACATGAATAATCTGACTAATTCTGGATACATATTTCCTTTCCTTCAATGGAACTCCTACTTCACACAATAGCCTTTTAAGTTATAACACACATTTATGCAAGAATGTTTGTGTTTCTGATTTTAAAAGGTTGCATTTCATCAGACTGAAGACCTTTTATGAAAGCTCAATGTGTTTTAAGTTTTAAAAGCCGAACCTATGCACTCAGAAACAATCATTGTTGAGTTCAAGGAAGCAAAGCATCAGATTTGAGTTAGACCAGGCATCCCCAAACTTTGGCCCTCCAGATGTTTTGGACTACAATTCCCATCTTCCCCAACCACTGGTCCTGTTAGCTAGGGATCATGGGAGTTGTAGGCCAAAACATCTGAAGGGCCACAGTTTGGGGATGCCTAAGTTAGACAATCCTAGTCAACTATGCATGAAATTACTTAATTGGATATCACACTATGTACTGCTGCTATTTGCGGGGTACATATGAGTCAACATTTTCAGACTCTCCTTTGGGATTATGCCTGTGAGGGAGGGGGTATCATGATGAGCTCCTGCACCTAAAAGTGTGTCCACCGTGGAGATGTTCAAGGAGGGGAATGATTCCATTAAATGGGATCAAAACAAAATGGATGAGATAATGATCTCTTTTCCAGGCTTATGTAACCTGTGGATCAGACAGGTGAGTTTGTTTGTTATAAAGCCTTCTGCTGTCTCCCACCTTCATGTTTTATGAATTCATGTTCTCAATGAATAAAAATGGATGGTAATGGGGGGTGGAGTGAGATGACCTAGATTTTTATTTGGCAGGTGGCTGCTTTGACACCAGATCAACAGCTGCTTGCAGAGGAATCTGGCTTAATGACACAGGATATGAGGATACTATTATCTAAGCTATGTATAAAATCCCAGTAGAGGGGAAAAACTGAGTTCATAATGGTGCATTTTACATTATCTCTTGCATCTTGTGTAGCAGGTGACTAGCAGGTGAGATCACCATGGCTGGGCAGCTGTGTGTTTGTAGATTACAATGTCAGAGGGAACTATTCGGAACAAAAAAATGAAATTATTCCAGTAGCACCTTAGAGACCAACTAAGTTTGTCATTGGTATGAGCTTTCGTGTACATGCACACTTCTTCAGATACCTGTCAGAGAAAGGAGATGTTAGTCTGTACCTGTTTCTTGATGAGGTTGATGGACTTCCATTTCATGGAAGGAACTGTTGTCATTGCCATACCTCTGACCTTTCAGATAAGGAAATCACATTAATTCGCCCAGTACTGTACGGTAGTTCCTATATGAAGCTCACAGCATTTGACTCTGTCAGGGGGTTGGGTCAAAGTCCAAGAAGTCATTTGTTCTCCTGGCCAAAGAGAAATGCTAGAGAAATTATGGATGTGATTTGGTAGCAAGAGAAAGCATAAAGCAGGGGCTGCCAATGTGATACCCACCACATGACTATAGTTTCCATCAGCCCTGGCCACTATGGCCAATGGTCAGGGATGTTAAGAGTTGTGGCCCTCTAGATAATACTGGATTCTTCACCCTGGCTGATACCTGCCAAGCAAAGTCAATAAAGGTTTGTTCAAAGTCATGTCCCAGTTGGCTATAGATCTTAGACCACATGTCATTAGTCATTCGAGCTGTTTGGCTATCCAAAACGACAGTAGCCAAGGTGAATAGTGACAGGAAAAATAGACTCTGGTAGATAGCTGATGCCTGGGAGGACAAATATACTGTAAAGATATGATTGTCTCAAGATCCGTATAGGCATAGACTTCAGAGTGCTAAATTGGGCCATGGCATAACTGTCCACATCATAGTCTTAGCTTGAGATTGTCAAAGATGCTGGCTCTTTTTAGTAAGCATAAGGGATTTATTCCTCCCACTACAACCAGGGAATAGAAGCCAGAAATCCTGTGTATTCACACAGAAGTGATATAGAACAGGCAGTGAAAATACTATCAGCTTAGAATTGGAAGAGGTATCTAATAGCCTGTGCTAGTAGTTTTCTTGACCCAGAGCATTTGGGTCCTAATGACCCAGGTAAAAATCTAACAAAGATTCTTCAGAAATCCCTGGCAGTCTGTTATCTTATTGGATTGATCCCTGCGCATTTGTCCAACAAAGCTGGACAAATCAATATCCTTCTTGGGGAAGGAATAAATTCCCCTTCCTTCACAAATTGTGACTGTTTGAGATCTTTCAAATCCAATACTACATTTCCAGTTTGCTTTTTGAAAAATAAATAAATAAAAGCTATGGAAAATCTTTTGCATTATTGATCTTTTGAATCTTTCCCACCTGGAATAATTAGGAATGTTTCTTCCCCTGGAAGAAAAGTGTTGATGCAGTTCTTTCAAACCCAGAGATTTGAATATGTCAACATTTATCTTCATTGCTTCCTCACAAACCTGAGTCCTTGGCCTCTGTTAAGCTTGTCAATCAGCTTTAACCATGGTGTTTCCCTCCCTCTCCTGAACCATGACATAAGATCAGTAACCTGGAGAGTAGTGACTAGTGGGGTGCCACAGGGTTCTGTCTTGGGCCCAGTCTTATTCAACATCTTTATCAATGACTTGGATGATGGGCTTGAGGGCACCCTGAGCAAGTTTGCAGACGACACCAAATTGGGAGGGGTGGCTAATACCCCAGAGGACAGGATCACACTTCAAAATGACCTTAACAGACAACTGTGCCAAAGCAAACAAGATGAATTTTAACAAGGAGAAATGTAAGGTACTACACTTAGGCCAAAAAAATGAAAGGCACAAATACAGGATGGGTGACACCTGGCTTGAGAGCAGTACATGTGAAAAGGATCTAGGAGTCTTGGTAGACCACAGACTTGACATGAGTCAGCAGTGTGATGCAGCAGCTAAAAAAGCCAATGCAATTCTGGGCTGCACCAATGGGAGTATAGCATCTAGATCTAGGGAAGTAATAGTACCACTGTATTCTGCTCTGGTCAGACCTCACCTGGAGTACTGTGTCCAGTTCTGGGCACCACAGTTCAAGAAGGATACTGACAAGCTGGAACGTGTCCAGAAGAGGGCAACCAAAATGGTCAAAGGCCTGGAAACGATGCTTAGGGAGCTGGGTATGTTTAGCCTGGAGAAGAGAAGGTTAAGGGGTGATATGATAGCCATGTTTAAATATATGAAAGGATGTCATATGGAGGAGGAGGGAGAAAGATTGTTTTCTGCAGCTCCAGAGAAGCGGAAACGGAGCAATGGATTCAAACTTCAAGAAAGAAGATTCCACCTAAACATTAGGAAGAACCTCCTGACAGTAAGAGCTGTTCGGCAGTGGAATTTGCTACCAAGGAGTGTGGTGGTCTCTCCTTCTTTGGAGGTCTTTAAGCAGAGGCTTGACAGCCATATGTGAAGAATGCTTTGATGGTGTTTCCTGCTTGGCAGGGGGTTGGACTGGATGGCCCTTGTGGTCTCTTCCAACTCTATGATTCTATGATTCTATGGTTAGCTTTCTAATGTTCTAATATTTCAATTGCGTATAGGGTGTTATTCAACTCCTGGGGGGGATTGATCAGCAGAAGCCCTGAGTAAAGACTTCCACTTGCACAATCAAGCTTTTCCTTCCCTCCTACCTCCATGCCACTTCCCTTCCAATAGGGGGGAATCCTTCCATCTGACAAACCAAAATCCTAGCCCCGATAGAAAGATCAACTTAGAGCGACATTGAATTTTCCCCATCGTGCTTTTGTTTGTTTGCAAAACCTGGACTGTTAGGAGTAAATGAGTGCAGCTGTGGCAATTTATTGAGTAAAGCAGTCATGGGGGACCGTGTGGCTGCCCAGATGTTGCAGGACTACAATTCCCAACATCCCAGAGCACTGGCCATGCTGGCTGGAGCTGATGGGAACTGGGGTCCGACAGTCTCTGAAGGGCTATAGCAGGCACCCCCAAACTTCGGCCCTTCAGATGTTTTGGACTACAATTCCCATCTTTCCCAACCACTGGTCCTGTTAGCTAGGGATCATGGGAGTTGTAGGCCAAAACATCTGGAGGGCCGAAGTTTGGGGATGCCTGGGCTATAGGTTTACCAACCCAAGCCTAAGCACTTCAGAAAACAGGCCAACAGTTCCCTTTCTGTCTTAGGCAAGCTGCCGTAATGGTTCATAGAATATGGTGCCTGGCTCTGGATCAATTTGAGACTCTTGGTGCCTCATGGGCCCCAGATCTAGGAAGGCGCAAAAAAAGACTCCTTAGAATACAGGCACAAATGGAGACCCAGCTGATGAAATGTCAAGATGAACAGTTAAGCAGATATGCAAAGCAAGTATGTGTGAGGAGAAGGTAAGGTCTTTTTGAATGTGGCCTTTGGGGACCACTCCTGGCCTGACAGCTCCTCTGGTGTGGGGAAAGAGGTTATTGGAAGAAGGGCATAATTCAGGGGAAGAGAGCAACAATACCCTATTCCTTGGGGGACAAACAGGATATGCCTGTGAGGGTGTGGGCTCAATTTGATAATGAGAAATACAGGGGTGGGTTTGTTACGGGTGTATCACTGCCTAGTGGTTTGCCTGACTAGTGTGAAAGCAGAAGATGTCACACTTATCTAGATCTGGGTAGGTTGACAGATAATGCTGGGGAGGAACTGGTGGCTAACAATGACATGAGGAACTGCAGAAGTGTGGTCCTAAAAGCAAAATTTAGGTTGCAGAAAGCTGAAACCCAGGATCTCCAAGACAACTGTCACTGAAATGCTACCTCTTTCATAGGTAAAGGTAAAGGGCCCCCTGACCATTAGGTCCAGTTGTGACCGACTCTGGGGTTGCACGCTCATCTCGCATTATTGGCCGAGGGAGCCGGCGTACAGCTTCCAGGTCATGTGGCCAGCATGACAAAGCCGCTTCTGGCAAACCAGAGCAGCACATGGAAACGCCGTTTACCTTCCCGCTATAGCGGTTCCTATTTATCTACTTGCATTTTTATGTGCTTTCGAACTGCTAGGTTGGCAGGAGCTGGGACCAAGCAACGGGAGCTCACCCCGTCACAGGGATTCAAACCGCCGACCTTCTGATCAGCAAGCCCTAGGCTCAGTGGTTTAGCCCACAGCGCCACCTGGGTCCCTACCTCTTTCATATGTAGGGCTAATTACGGTAGATAGGCAGAGCTGATTCATGGATGAAATGGTGATGTCAGAAGGAAGGGTTTCAATTTGGAAGTCACTGGGGGGATGCTTTGGGACACACTAGGCCTGTACAAAAAGGATTGAACTAAATGGAACCAGAGTGATGGAGCTTAACATCAAAAAGCTGGAAAAGCAGCATTAAACTTAACCCTCGGAGAAAGTGGGCACATTTCTAATGATCAAAATAGATAGAGCTACCCCATAGGCATATAACTGGTCATGAAACCTAAGCATAGAGGCCAAAGGGCTATAGACATATGTGAATGCTTAGTAGCCTCCAAGCCAAGATGGGGATGGAGTGCTTGGTTTGAAGGATGCAGTAGGCACAATGGGAAAGTGATGTGGAATGGCAAGAACCAGAGGGATGGTAGTGCCAGTTGCACTGTGCATCAAATAGGGCAAATGTGAATTTAAGTTTCTAAAACAGTGTCAAGAAGGGGTGGGGAAAATTAGAGGATGTACCATTTGTAACCTGATTTGAAGCATGCTCACTTTGACATAAATTCCAACACTCAATAGGACTTCAAATGCAAGTTTTATATATGGTAATCAAAAAAAATTATACATTGCTTAATTATAAAAAGCTTCTAATCCACTTACAACAATATAAAATAAAACATTAAAATTATATTAAAAAGCTAAACACATCCCCCCCTGTAGATTAAAATCAACACTAGCTAAAAATAAAACACATGTAATTTCTATGTTTGGATAGGCTTGTCTAAACAAAAATGTTTTCAACAGAGATGTCAGTCAGTAGGGAATTCCAAACTGTAGGTGCTGCTACACTAAAAGATCATTTTCTTACAAATGCAGCTGTAACAGAGCCAGTTCTGCAGATCAAAGTGGCTGAGTGAGCATATTTGGTGTGAATCAATCCCACAAGTAAACTAGTCCCAATGGTTTTATATACTAATACAACCATACCAGAAAGATATGGAGGTCTCGTACACCCCAGGTAGTGTGGTTGCTGACCTTGAGCCAGACATCTTGGAGAGTGAAGTCAAATGGGCCTTAGAAAGCACTGCTAATAACAAGGCCAGTGGAAGTGATGATATTCCAGCTGAACTATTTAAAATTTTAAAAGATGATGCTGTTAAGGTGCTACACCCAATATGTCAGCAAGTTTGGAAAACTCAGCAATGGCCAGAGGATTGGAGAAGATCAGTCTACATCCCAATTCCAAAGAAGGGCAGTGCCAAAGAATGCTCCAACTACCGCACAATTGCGCTCATTTCACACGCTAGCAAGGTTATGCTCAAAATTCTACAAGGCAGGCTTAGGCAGTATGTGGACCGAGAACTCCCAGAAGTGCAAGCTGGATTTCGAAAGGGCAGAGGAACCAGAGACCAAATAGCAAACATGCGCTGGATTATGGAGAAAGCTAGAGAGTTCCAGAAAAACGTCTACTTCTGCTTCATTGACTATGCAAAAGCCTTTGACTGTGTCGACCACAGCAAACTATGGCAAGTTCTTAAAGAAATGGGAGTGCCTGATCACCTCATCTGTCTCCTGAGAAATCTCTATGTGGGACAAGAAGCTACAGTTAGAACTGGATATGGAACAACGGATTGGTTCAAAATTGGGAAAGGAGTACGACAAGGTTGTATATTGTCTCCCTGCTTATTTAACTTATATGCAGAATTCATCATGCGAAAGGCTGGACTAGATGAATCCCAAGCCGGAATTAAGATTGCCGGAAGAAATATCAACAACCTCAGATATGCAGATGACACAACCTTGATGGCAGAAAGCGAGGAGGAATTAAAGAACCTTTTAATGAGGGTGAAAGAGGAGAGCGCAAAATATGGTCTGAAGCTCAACATCAAAAAAACCAAGATCATGGCCACTGGTACCATCACCTCCTGGCAAATAGAAGGGGAAGAAATGGAGGCAGTGAGAGATTTTACTTTCTTGGGCTCCTTGATCACTGCAGATGGTGACAGCAGTCACGAAATTAAAAGACGCCTGCTTCTTGGGAGAAAAGCAATGACAAACCTAGACAGCATCTTAAAAAGCAGAGACATCACCTTGCCGACAAAGGTCCGTATAGTTAAAGCTATGGTTTTCCCAGTAGTGATGTATGGAAGTGAGAGCTGGACCATAAAGAAGGCTGATCGCAGAAGAATTGATGCTTTTGAATTATGGTGCTGGAGGAAACTCTTGAGAGTCCCATGGACTGCTAGAAGATCAAACCTATCCATTCTTAAGGAAATCAGCCCTGAGTGCTCCCTGGAAGGACAGATCGTGAAGCTGAGGCTCCAGTACTTTGGCCACCTCATGAGAAGAGAAGAATCCTTGGAAAAGACCCTGATGTTGGGAAAGATGGAGGGCACTAGGAGAAGGGGACGACAGAGGACAAGATGGTTGGACAGTGTTCTCGAAGCTACGAACATGAGTTTGACCAAACTGCGGGAGGCAGTGGAAGACAGGAGTGCCTGGCGTGCTATGGTCCATGGGGTCACGAAGAGTCGGACACGACTAAACGACTAAACAACAACAACAACAACCATTACAAATCTCTGACCAGAGATGTTCAGAGATGTTCTATGTGCACAGGGTCTCATTTTTGTCACTATCATGCTGCAGCATTCTGCATTAACAGCAGCTTCTGGATCAAGTGCAAAAGAAGCCCCACATAAACTATATTGCAATGAGCAAATTTCTCAAACTCAAAAATGTGGTTGGTTGTAAGAGTGGGGGAATCAGGTAGCATTTCCCCCCCCCCCTACTTGGCGTGACTATCGTGCCTATTAGACAACTTCCTGCTTATTTCTTTCTGCCTATTTCCTACTCACCACATATTTTTCCATTAGTCCCAAACTTTGAAAAGTCAAGCCCAAGCTCTAAATTCAACACACAAACCAGTTTTGGGGAGTTGGGGTACTCTGCAGTGATGCATACTATAAGATAAATGCAAATATAAATAATTTAATCAGGTAATTTTGCAATTGCATCTAGTTTTGTTTACGCATTCAGTGCCAGATATTCTGAGTAAATATGGTTCCCTCTCTAAGCACACTGATTTTGGAGTAACCCTCATTGGACTGAATGCGACTTTCTTCTAAGTAACCATACGTAAAGGAAGGCTACATACCTCCTTGTAGTTGAGATATAGCAGTCAGGGAAATTGGCTTTGCCAGAATCAAAATATAAGGCCTTGAGCAAGTCCCTTCACATTCATTTGCACTGGTAAGGAAATGTAATCAAAACTAGCTCCATGTTGCAACATTGCTTTGTTGGTGTCTCAGAAGACCTTGAATGAAAGTAGCTGTGCAGAGAGGCAGTTTCAATTGACATGGAAAGGCATCACTTGCCTTCTAAATTTCACATTTCCCCATTCTTGACAGCTTCTGAACGATCTCACATTTCTACTAAATAATAATACACCAAATTTCACCTGTTTTGTTTTTGTTTTAGCTGGAAAAGATGGTGCTAATTTATTTATCTACTAATTTTTGCAAACCAGGGATGACTTTAAGATTTAAGCCTTAGCTCATAAGGTTCAGTCCCAGAACTATTTCTAAAGCCTAGATGAAGCCTTTTGAATAGTATTTCTTTGAACATACAGTGTCCTCTTGCCACTGAGAGGCTCCTCATACACCTGGGACTGGAATAAGCACTTCAAGACTAGAGGGGAAATGCCTATGTCTCCGCACCCCTTATTTAGGCCTACAGCGCAATGCTACGCATGTATACTCAGAAGCGTGTCCCACAGTGTGCAGTGGGTCTTACTTGCTATTAAGGGCAATTAGGGCTGCAACCTCAGGAATCCTGCTGTGTTTTTCAACTGAGAACTAAATTAGATATGGAGCTGGATAACCACAATAAGCTTGTCCCACATATAATGAGTCGACTGAAAAATAAATAGCCATCCACCGTATGACCTAGCCTAACGCCTGCCGCAGAATGAGATACTAGAGCCCTGAAGTGGTAGAACAGACTGCACCACTTCCAAGTGCAGACCGATTTTTGGTGGCTCCCTTATGTAAATAGGAGCCTCCCTGTAGCAGAAAACTACCATGTCAAGGATGCAGGTACCTCTCTTTCCTGGGCTAGATTTCTGCTTGCAGGGAGCTTGCTTGTTGCGCTTACTTACGACAGCAATGGAAAATGTTGCCGCCCACCAGCAGCCTGAGATGGTACAGCCCATTCTACCACTTTCACTCCACTGCCGGGGAGGGGGGACTCCAATGTTGCTTAGGCGCCACCGCCAGATAACATCCTGACTCGCTCGCAGCCTGCAGGTTGGGAAGAAGCCCCTCCGCCCGCCTCTGAGCAGCTGCCGCAACTAACTGCCCAGGAATGCCACGGCTTTTGCGGCGAGCACGTGATTGGCTCCCACTCTGCCAAGCCTGCAGCCTGTCTTGCCCACACAGCAAAGACTTCCCCCCTCCCGCCGAGTCCGCCTCCTTCCCTGCTGCGGTTGGCCGGCGCTGCTACCAATCCGCCGGGGCCGCTCGCACCTGTCATCCGCGTCGACGGCGGCGAGCCAATCGACGTGAAGCAAGCGGGCGGGCGCCGCGCTCCCATTGGACGCCGCGATTGTCAATTCCTCGAGCGAGGGGAGGGGGCTTATAGGCAAGCTCCGCCTCTTACCTTGCTCCTCTGGCAAAGCAGCGCTTTCTCCATCCCCAGTCCAATTGCAATGTAAGCAGTGGCAGCGAGAGGTCGCCGTCGGGGGGCGGGGGGAGCAAGAGAAGGGGCAGGATCCCAGAAGAGGCAGGAAGCCGGGCTCAGGAGGCGGCAGGTAGGCTCCCCTCGCTCCTCTCGTGAGAGTGGATTCCTTGGGCTGAAGACCCCTTGGGCTCCTAAGGGAGACTTTAAAGGGACAGGGCAAGGGGCTTGGCTTACGACGGAGCCACCTAATCAGTCCTCTTCCTTGCAACGAGGACTTGTGCTTTGGTGGGAGGACCAGCAAGGAAGAATAGCTTGTTTAGGATAATTGTTGTCGGATGGATATAGCTAAGAAGCATAGTCCCCATTAGGGTAGGTGGCTGCTCCCTTGTACCATTTTCTGGGCATCTGGTTTCTCTTTGGAGTGGGGAGTGTGTGTGTGTATGGTTGAAGGGTACATACTTACTGTAAAGATAGTGGGGCTTTAATGTGGCTTTATGGTTCAGATCTGGTGTTCTGGCAAATAGCTTTGTTTTCCATGCTGGGGCGATGGAATAGATTGGTAGTATGGATCGGTGGGAATAGTAAAAAAAACCACATAAATGTGTCTTATTAAATTATGGCTGGCTTGGATTTGACTTTCTGACTGAGCAGGCAGGGTCACAAGTGTAGAGTATTGGAGGATTGATCTAAGGATGTAGTGTATTAATAGAATGGATGAGGGTACAGCATGTGAAGGGATACTCCAATTGTAACTTGCTATCAGAAAGGGCTTGTGTCTGTGTGTGGATTATGAAACTAGATGGGTTACTCAGAACCCTGAATTGCATTGTAGGTGATGTGTGTCATGCAATTTCATGGTAAATGAGCTGCTGCTGACTAACACATATCTTAAACATCACTTCCTTTCCAAATTTATTCTAATACAAAAGTTGGGTTGCTTATCCAAGAATGAGTGTCTTGTATTATGCTTCCTTCACACGTGAGAGTCTTCAAACTGTAACCGGGAGTTCCTTGATGCTCTCCTCCAATAAACATTAGATGAAATTGTAGATTTTAGGCAATGTGGCTATCTGATGTCTCATGAGTAAAATTGTTTGGAACATACTTCAAAGGTTTAAACCTCTGTATTCAAAATTGCATTGGCTTCTAAGTCTATGCAGTTACCCATGCAACACTGTCTCTCACTAATGTGACTGACCTATGTGTTGCTAGCAACAACTGGTGCATGGCCCTTAATAGTACTTTATTTCGGTAACTGTTGTAGTGTGTTGAGATGGCTTGCTATACATGTGGCTCTACGTGTAAATACAATACATAGGTTGCTAATGCACCTTCCACTCTGTCCCAAGCCATATGTTAGCAATTGTTTGGGAAGAAAAGGAACTAGATGGTGGGATGTGTCTGGATTTCTTTACCCTTTATTTACACAGTGAAGTTATATCTTTAAAGACTGACAAACTGGTAGGTTTGAGACTGCTTTATAATGCAAGGAGAATGGAACTTGGAACCTTGTGGTTCCACGCTGCTCCGCTCTGCTGCTTGCGTTCTTGTGAGCTACGCAGCTGGTGAATTAAAGCATCCTGCACACAGCAGAGGGCAGTAGCGTACATACACATTCATGCCGCTGCCGTGGATTTTATGGGTTTCCTACTTGTTGCAGGCAGAAGCTGTCAGTTTTCTGGCTTTGGGACTCAGAAATGCCGTGCGTGTCCATCCTGATTGAGGAATGGCCCTGATGGTACAGCATGCTTGCCTGTCTCTGTTTCAAGGGTGTTCATTGGTTGCAGTTGCATTGGCTCACCAGCAATGAACAATGTCCTCTGCATGGAACACATCTGTGCGTTATGTCCTGTGACTGTCGGGTGTGAAAATCTCAGACAGAGTTTAATGTCGGAAGGGGAAATTGGATAGACATGGTAGTAACAGAGGAAACATAAGGGCCTCTTCCTTTGCAGCTGTTTTTATATTGATGTGTGTTTAGTTTTTTTAAAAAAATAATAAAAAACAACACCGGCATATAGAAGAACAGTAAAGCTATTGATGTATGCACTAATACATGGGAGGGAGGGAGGGAGGGACTTTATGAATGAGTTATTCTTTAGTTGCCTAAAAATTGTATCATGCATTTTCCACTCTTCTGTGTTTTAAGGTGAGAGCACTGTGTTCCCTGAAGAGTCTGTAGAAGAATTTTCCGTTGCTAGCATTGGACAAGCTCACAGCATAAGCCTGTCTGGGATCTTCATGTTGCTTTAAATAAGAGCCTTCATTGCCGCATGTTGTAAGGTGAGAGATTTCCTTTCTGAGAAAAAGGGTGGTCCCTTCTCACAGCTCACTGATAGCCGGGCTGTCTTGGGAAGAGTGTGAAGAGACAGTCGGAGAGGGTCAGAAGGCCAGCCTGGAGACCTGAACCAAGCCCTTCATAATTGACTGGAATCTCATGAAATCAAGGCAACCCTGATTTTCATTCTGGAGAAGAGGGGGAAGAATTTCTCAAGCCTTCCAACTTTCTGGGTAGCAGGAACTGCCTAGGAAACTAAACTCGGCACTTACTCTATTTTTTGTTTGTTTGTTTTAAAGCTAGAATCCAAATTTATCTCAAAACTGTTTTTAAAGACTCTAATCTACAAAGTGGTTTTGCTGAAAAATCTCTTTTCCCCATCCACTTTAAAGAGCAGCTGAATTAGTTGTTTCATTAAGACCTGAGCTTGATATCAGGATTTGAGAAGCTGATGCTCTGGAAACTTACAAACCAAAGAAACTAACAATTGCAGGCACTTTACATTTTGCACCGAGTGTTCCCCAAAGACTCTTGCCTTGAGAGAGAACTCCAGGGAAGGTTGAAGCAGAGTGGATTTGATCTCACCAGAATCTACTGCAGTGTCTTTGCTGGCTCTGTGGCTGGCGTCTCCCGCTCTGGATTGTGCTTGATGGGGGTTTTTGCTAGGGGAGCAGACCTTGCGGCTAAGGACAGAATTGTCGAACTGGAGGATTTGGAATATATATGTCGAAAGGCATATTGGCTTAACCCCCAAGCAAAAGACTTTTTCTCTGCTGCGTCCCTTCTGTAGTATATCGAGGGTTGAAGGCTGGAATAATCTTGCAACATGACCTCCAAGCTGGAACAGAAGGAAGCTCATCACACCAACGGCATTGTGCTACCCATTGTTGCTGGCCCTATAGACTGTCTCTCCAGTCCTGACCGAGAACATCTCGTTGAATCTTCCGAGTTTTTAGGGCCCGAAGAAGGAGGAGGTGTTGAGGTGGTAGTGATAGAGTCCCGAGCCAATGCCAAAGGGCTGCGTGAGGAAGATGCCCTGCTAGAGAATGGCAGTCAAACTACGGAGAGTGATGATACCAGCACAGACCGCGGCCCAGAACCAACCTCTCCTCTAAAAGAGACCTCCTTTTCCATTGGGCTGCAAGTCCTCTTTCCTTTCCTGCTGGCAGGGTTTGGGACAGTAGCAGCTGGGATGGTCCTGGACATTGTGCAGGTAAGACAAAAAGCCTTCAGCATAGAATGGGCTCAAAATTCTGTATCTGGACTTGTAACTTACTTTATTGTTAGTGGCTTTTAAATCCCATGAGAGTGATTTGCTGCTCATTACTTTGGTGGGAGGCAGAGGTTTTCCATTCCTCTTTTTTTCAGGCTCATCCTCCTTAGATTGCACATGTGAGAGGTAGAATAAGCCTCCCTCTTCTGGAAGCAATTAAAGTTTAGGTGGTCAATAGCAGTGTGACCCACTCTTTCTGTTCCTGAATCTGAATACTTTTTAATAACCCAAGACCCATCTTTTTCTTATAAATCTCAGCTTTAAAGGAACATAAACTCTAAAACCCAGCCTCTGAATTGAAAATAAACTTCTACTTCTTAGAGATGGAGTGTCAGGAATGTAAAGACATCTAGAGTTCTCCCAAAAGTTCAGACCCTAGAAGTAAATACAGTAGTGCCAAACCCAACACACACACACACACCCAAAAATGTGAACCGAACTTTTTAAAAAATGCACTTTTGGTGGTGTTTACAGAACTGACGATCATATATGTGCCTGAAGAGTTGCCAATGTGGGGAAAGAGCTGCAGTAAACGTTTTTAGCCGGGGGCTGAGACCTGTGATATCAATTGCTGGCAAATCAGATTGGCTGTTATGCAGTTAAAAGACTTGTTTAGCTGAGGGATGAAAACATGTTCTCAGCTTTTGCATGTGGTCTGTGGCTTTGCCCAAATGCAAATGCAGAATCTCCTTGATGCATTTCTAAATAAATATTAGAAATGTAAGGCACAGTGGAGATATCCAATAGATATCTCTTGAAACACTAGCTGTCATGTGGAGCTTGCCTCCTCGCTCTCAAATGACATTGCTGAGTTACTGGGATTACGGTGTCACTGGCCTCTGTGCCTGCAGTGCAGCTATCTGGCAGGTCATGTTAATGTTAAAGGCCGAGGCTCTGTCTCAATAGTCTTATCTGACTCATGTATGCAAGCCAGGTAGTACTTTGGACAGAATCCGACCCTACAGTTTCAAATTGCGGCTGCCTCTTGAAGTGACCAGGCGACCTACTATAGCTTAACATTAAACATTCAGCCAAAGAGCTTCTACTTAAGCGCCTTGGTTTTAAACACTTTATAAAATTTCAGTTTCATACCATTTCTGTGCTTTCAGGAGCTTAGAGGGAGTTGTTGTTGCTAGATATTGAAATAAGAAAGCCAATGTGGTATAGTTGGACCTGGAAGAGCAGGGTTCAAATCCCCACTCAGTCAGGAAACTCACTGGTAAACTTGGCCCAGTCACCTCCCTCACTGGGTTGTTGTGAGGGGGGGGAAATGAGGAGGGTTAGAGTTCTGTATGCCGCCTCGATGGAAAGATGGGATATTTTAAAAATTAACAGAGCATGGTATAGCTTTGTAGCCAAATGTTCTTGCTCATCTTTTTGTGTGACAAATTAGAACTGCACCAGTAATTAAACCTAATGAGAGTCATGGGGGTGTGTTAATGTTTTGTTTTATGTTGATAACTTAAAAGTCCTGCTGGAGCAGGCCAGAGGCCCATCTAATTTAACATCCTTTCCTCACGGCGGCCACAAGCAGACCAGAATGCAACAGCAGTTAACTCGCATGATTTTCAGCAGCTGATATTCATGAGTTTACTGCCTCTGACATGAGAGGGAGAGCAAAAGCCATCATGGCTAGTTGCTGTTCTTTCTTAGAATCATAGAACTGTAGCGCTGGAAGAGACCCTGAGGATGCAATGCAGGAATAAGCAGCTGTCCCATACAGGGATCGAACCTGCAACCTTGGTTATCAGCACCAGACTCTTTGTTGATAGCCATTTATGTACTGCCTAAGTGTAGTTGAAGTGTACTTCTCAAGATGGGGCTGTGTAAATCTAAAACTCAGACCTGATCATTATTATACAATATCCTGGGTGTTTGGTTTCGTTGGCAGCAGATGCAGTTTGGGTTGGGGAGGGGCTCAGTCATGGTATAAACGCGCAAACTAAACAGGATTTCATTTCCCCCCCTCATGCAGCAGCAATATACACCTCCTAGTTTTTCAGTGTGTAGGGTGTTAAGCCTGTCTTTTACCATCTATATGATAACAACTTCACATGATATGTTTTTATGCAAGTTTTCATGCTGCTTGGATCATCATGAAATTATAATTCAAAAGTGAGTGTGTGCATGAAATTAATACCCTACCAGCCTGAGCTTGGAGGACTTCCAGATCCAGTTGATGGAATCTTTGGAAGAGTCCCAATACTGAGCCCAGATTGAGAAATCACATCCCTACCAAAGTGAATGTTAAAATTAATCCTAGGTCAATTTTGTTGGAATAGGTGCTAACTGGTAAGATACAAGCTAGTGTTAGCAAGTCAGCATTGTACTAGCTACCTTTTCTTCCAAAGTGATTTCTGGGGAAACATTCTATATTGGACATGATTGTCTTTTTTGGTGCTATCTAACCTTCTCATTCACTGGGACATGGGTGGTGCTGTGGGTTAAACCACAGAGCCTAGGGCTTGCCGATCAGAAGGTCGGCGGTTCGAATCCTCGCGACACGGTGGGCTCCCATTGCTCGGTCCCTGCTCCTGCCAACCTAGCAGTTCCAAAGTGCAAGTAGATAAATAGGTACCACTCCGGCGGGAAGGTAAGCGGCATTTCCGTGCGCTGCTCTGGTTTCGCCAGAAGCGGCTTAGTCATGCTGGCCACATGACCCGGAAGTTGGACGCCGGCTGCCTCGGCCAGTAAAGTGAGCTGAGCGCTGCAACCCCAGAGTTGTCCGTAACTGGACCTAATGGTCAGGGGTCCCTTTACCTAAGCTTCTCATTGGGAGTGGAGTAAGTACCATAGTATATAATGTGAAGTTGTCTTGCTCAGAAATAAGCATCTCTAAATGACTGTCATGCTTCAGAAAGTTGCATGCATCTGTGTTACATGGGAGCTGGTACAATACCAATATTCCAGCCTTCCTGCTCACAATGGAATTATACAAAAGCAAAATCTAAAACCATCGGACAATGTCCTAAGAAATTTTTTAGAAAAGAGACTAATCTGCTTGTATTGGCCACCTTTCTTTGAAAGTCAAAGCTGTTGTTAATACCTTCATGCTTGGTTCATTCCCACTGGTATTTGGAAAGCACTCCCAGATTGTTCATAGCTCAGTGGGAAATCTGAACAGCCACCAACTTTTTTTGCAGAAATAAGTAGGTCTTGAAAGTTAACAGCGGGAGCCTGTTGGCATCTCCCTAAATGCCAATGTTGTCAAGTCTTACTCATGGAACCAGTCAGTGTAATTTGTTTTTCCTTTGGGTGGCTCTTTTCCCTTGTGGTATTTTTGAGCCTCTTGGTTCCCCAGCAGTTTGACACTCACACTTTTATTTCCCACCCCCACCTGCAAAAACACAACTTCTTCTCTGGAGCACTGAAATGCAGCTCCGTGGGGCTGGCTTGCCACCTCTTCCTTATCTTTCATGAATGTTGTGGTTTATTTAATTAAATATTTTCTTCATTTACAAAAGTATGTTGAGTCGTGAAGACCTTTTTCTGGGTTAGGGATGAAATAGTTTGCTGTCTGTTCCCTTGCTCCCAGAATTGTTCCCTGCTGTGAGCAAATATCTAGCTGAGGAGTAGCCCCAGTCAGCATAGCCAGTGGTGTTGGGTGATGGGAGTTGCTGTTGAACTTCGTTTGGAGGTTGGCTACCCTGTTCTTGGAGCAAACTGTTCATTCTTTCTCTTTGAGGCTTTCAAGGAACAATTAAATAAGTCTATATCCTGGTGCAGCACTGTGTGCACTTGTTTCTTGAAACCACAGTTCCTGGAGTTATGTCATGCAAACTATTATACACACAATTGCCTAGGGGTGGATTGTCACTGGTGACTCTTTGGAGCCAGTGAGCAACTGTCTTTCTGCAAGTGATCAATTTTCCCCTTGACCTTTTTAAAGGCCTCCAGGCATGCCTTGATACTGAACAAAGGACTGGGCTGCTGAAAAGGTGAGGGGAAAGTGAGAGTTAAGATGGATGTGTGTTTATACCCCTTGCTTGATCTTCAATCTCAACAAGGGAGGATAAGAATAGCCACTATTCTACAGTAAAATGGTACACAGTGAGACGTGAAGGTGCAGAGGGCCAGGACTGAAAAATGGGGGTGGGTGTTTTGTCCCCATTTTTCATTTTGCTTTTTTCATTCCACCACCCCACCCCACCCCGACTTTCACATTTCCTTGTCTGCTAGCATATGGCACGATAGCCAAACAACTTTCCAAGGCAACAAGATTGCAGGGGGTTGAACTAGATGTTCTTTGGGGTCCCTTCCAACTCTACAATTCCAGTTTAGTTGATACCTATCATGCATGTGCAAAATGACCTTTTTCAAAAAAAGATTGGACAGGGGAAAGGGTCACTGAAAAACATCTTAGGTTTGTATGGGAGAAGATGGTATTCTACATACTCGGGTCATTTAAAGATCACTTTGAATTGGACATAGAAGGCAGTGGAGATGTTTTATGCTGGGGAAGATGGTCATGGTGTTCTCTTGGTGAATAGTCTATCATATTCTGCACCACTTTTTGATACTTTCGAAAGGCACTCTTCACATAGAGTGTCTTAGAGCAGTTTAACCTAAATATAGTAGTGCATCAATAGTCATAGCCCATCCATCTGTCTCAGAAGAGAATCAGCTGGCATGCTATTCATAACTGGTGAAAGGTACTGTGATCACCAGGTGCTCTTGATAAATCCTTTAGCAATGTTGGATCCGAAAGCAGCCCTCTAGTGAACCTGATCTTTGTGAGGGGTATGCAGGCTCACCCAGAACATGTCAGATACCAATTCCATAGTCTGATAAAACGTCTAGAGCTGTGGGCGATGACGCAAAGTGTTGTGGATGCTGTCATCTGCTTATTCTACCATTTGGCAGCATGTTGGTGCTTGGAGGCATCCACCCATTCCACGTTTGGAATAAATAAACACTGTCATTTGTTTATCAGATGTGTGATGCTTATGAAAGACTAAACATGTGAAGGCTTCAGGCGCAGCTGCTGCTCTTTTGAACCTGACCCTGTCCTCTTAAACTGCAAATGTGCCCTCTAATAATCCGAGTCAGGCGGCTCATTGCTTGCATTTAACATGGTTTCTCCTGGACAGCGAGGATTTCTACTGGAGGCGTCAAACATGTAGGGGTTTTTTGTTTTTTGTTTTGCTTCTGCCATTCATGGTGCCTTGATAAATATGAGATAAGTGTCTAATCTGTGCTTTGTTACATCCTTCTTCCCAACCTTATCATCCATCTGTGGTCAGGCATTTAAAAAGCAAACAAACACCTGACAACCCCCCCCCCAAAAAAAAAACTCAGGAAGATTACACTTCAAAATTAAAGCTTAAATAGCTTTCTTATCCCTTGCCCAAATATAAAGGTCTTGCATTGTTTCCAGAAAACACTTTGGCTAAAGCCTCTGGAAGAGGAATGGCATTCCAGAACGTGTGATCTTCCACCAAAGATGCTTGCTTATATTAATTCTTCACTCTCAGCCTGATCCTATGAATGGTTACTGACTCCTACTGAACTCCTCACTTGTTTGTACAAAGTATTTCAGTGTTAGGGTGTTATTTGGAAGCTGTTCTTGCCTAACTAATGGGGATGATCTTCTGAGAAGCTTTCCTAGCGCACTCCCATATCGAGCCTGTGTTTGATAGTAGCCCATGACCAGTCATACAAAAACTGCTTCTTTTATTTGCATCCCAACCTTCTTTCAAGGAGCTCAGAATGGTGAGCTTGGTGGGCCCGCATGGTGTTTCCAAGCATATCCCCCCCCCCTCTGTCAAAACTCACCAGACTCTGACCTGCTTTGCAGATCTCCTTTCTCTGTGACCTGATCCCAGCTGTTTACATCAAGATTCTACTTAATCTAATTGGCAAGGGCTACAAAGTTGAACTGCCATCCGATGACTGTAATTTTCTTCCTGCACTGCTTATAATGATCACTCGTGGGAACTCGGCTGTAATAATGTGTTGCCTGAAGCGGAATAAATGCCACTCGTTTTTCCTTCATCCAAATATCAGTGCTTAAGGACAGGAGTGAAACCTTCCATTCTTGGACTTCAAAAGGTGGCGTTAGTATGCCAGAAGACAATCTGGAAGACAGTGTAGAACTTCATTTGATCTTTAGAACTGAAGTTGCAGAGTGCTGTTGCATCTTAGGAGGTAGAACTTGAACTTCTGTGAATGGAAAGTATTGAGAGCCAACCTGTGACTATACTCTGGGTGGTAACAGGGTAGTGAGAAGGTATTTGACAAGTATGTATTGGAGAGCAGCAGTAGACCCATTCCCATTCACAGCTAATATGACTCTGATGTGACACTACAGCCCTTTGAATTTCAGTTTGCTTTAACTTCCCAAGCAGATAGTTTCAGGACAGGCAGCTGCAACCTCGTAAGCCTCCCCTGGTGCTCCTACTGAGGGATTTTGTAGGTTCAGTCATTATATTAGAACCACCCCTGCTGCTCTATTAGAACCCCCACACCCAGTCTGTAACAAACCCTGGCTACAAACCCTTGTGGTGAAGAAGGAGAGACCTTAACCACAGTTCTGGGTTCAAATGACTTGCCAAGTCAAACCTTGGCTTAGTTGCGATACTGTGCATAGGAACTAAAAGGGTAATCTCTAAATTTAGCAATCTCTAATTTTATATATATATATATATATATATATATATATATATATATTCGGATCTGTGAAATGTGTTCTATGAACACATTGCACCCTTGTGAAGTTTAGAGTTCCAGAGTTCTAACGGAACTCTAAAGGCAGAGTTGTTCAGAAAGTGGATCTTTTGAAGCCTGCAGCTTTTAAGTGCTGCGTAGAAACCCATCTGGCGCAGGATATGCTTGGATGGGTAAGAGATTCTAGGCTAGCAGGGGGGATGCTTTCACAGTAATGGATGTGAGATAATTGCAAACTTTTTCATCTGGCTAGCAACATGAAAGTACCAGCAAAGCAAACTCTCTTTTTTTCTTTTGGCTATGCGGGAATTTATACAGGATGCCTTGGACTTCCATTGCAATGCAAGGGAGACAGACATCTTGCATCTAATTTTTCTTTGAGGGGGGACATTAATTGTGTTATCTATCATATGCCTGCTGGCTGAGATGTTTTCACACTGGAAATTTTAGGAGATCTCTCCCACTTACATAAGAGGCTTAACGTTATAGGCTCCCTTTTTGGCGCTTTGATATCTCTTACCGAAGGACACTCTCTACTTGCAGCAATATTTACCCTCTGCAGGAGCCGGTAATATCCTGATCATGGTTCTAAATATGCCATTAGGTTTGGCCTTCCAAGTATTAAAAGGGAGTTGGCGTAAGTGAAGGTTCTTGTTTCCCTTCCTTGGAAAGAGCTTCTTCTCCCTTAGGGAACATCCCTGCTTGGATTGTATTCCCGCTGGATCCAGTTACAGCTCATAACGGATCCCCTGCCTGCTCCAGCTTGAAGTGCAGGCACCAATGAACTTGTCAGGAATATTAGAGAAAAATAACTTGATATTGTGATTCCAAAAGTCTCTGCTCCAGTGCCTAATTCATCATTTTACTTAGTTTGACATGTTTTGGAAATGCTTCCTGCCTAAATTGCTCGTTCTTAAGCTTTGCTTCGTGGCTGAACTGTAGCCTACGAGCTGTGGGAAAATTGAGAGAATGAAAATGAGTTACATTCACTCTCATATTAAGTTTCATACAGCTAACCTTTTCTGCCTGGAAAGAAACTCTGCCTTCTTATTTTTATCTCTGAACTCTTAGCTCATTGTTTTCTAATCAGTGTCTGCCAGTGTCTATCATGGAATCACAGAACTATAGAGTTGGAAAAGGGCCAGAGGGTCATCTAGTCCAACCGCCTGCGATGCGGGACCCTAACATAATTTGATATTAGTTCACTTACTTTATTCCAATCTCCAGAAAAGTAAAGCAAGACCTTAAGGAGTTTATGAGTAAGGAATTTGGTTAAGCTTGTATTGTTAATGCCACTTAACGTGATACAATGAACATACAGTGAAACTATCTTTGGTGCATCGAAGCAGTTACCTTGGGGGTTATGGGTAGAGAACGCAAACATAACCTAAAGTCATAGGATTGTAGAGTCTGAAGGGGGCCCTGAGGGTCATCTAGTCCAACACCCTGAACTGCAGGAATCGTGCCAGGTTTTGAAAAGCATTTGTCCTTTAACATATGGAATAGAGGTATTGGTATATCCTCTCTTACCATACCTTGCTGTTTAACAATGTGTTCTTCGAAACGACATTCTTATCAAGATATTTCTCCCAAATAACTTGAGTAATATTTTAATGTCCATATAATAGCGGGCAGGACCCACAGTTGTGTGTTCCTTTATGGATATTTCTCACATTTAGCTGAATGGTTAAGATATTGCTCACTTGCAGTGTCTCTTATATCAGACTGATTCTCTATCTACCGTGTCAAATGTGTTTATGAAACCCCATTGGCACCACTGGTGAGTTCTCCTCCCAATGCGAATAGTACCTGCATAGGAAAGAGTTCCCTAATGACTGTAGAAGGGAAAGAAAGCATTGCATTCTCCGCCTGTGCCTCCTGTGATCTCAATCGTCATCGGCCCATCACAGCAGCTGATGTGGGTTTTGAAAACCTGCACATCAAATTAATTTAATGCTTCACCTACTTTGACCCTGAGAGCAAAGGAGCTGTTAAGAAATGGGTCTAGGAGGTTTTGCAAAGGAGAGGCGCTTTCTTTTTAAGGCTGCCAAATACTGCCTTTTCCTCCTCTTTCCTAACACTTGTGGACATCCAACGTTGGAAGATTCCGAACAGGTAAAAGAAAGTACTTTTCACACAGCACATAGTTAAAACTGTGGAACTGCTCCCACAGGAAACCATCTTGGATGACTTAAAAAGTCTACTAGACAAATTCAGATGGCTCAGAGAGGGCTATCAATGGCTACTAGCCATGATGGCAATGCTCAGGCTCTGCCTCCATAGTCAGGGGCCCCAGTAGTGCTTCTGAATATCAGCTCCTAGAAACCACAGGAGGGAAAAGGACTCTTCTGTTCGGTTCCTGTGTGTGATTTCCCACAGACATATGTGAGAACAGGATGCTGAGCTACCGTAGATGGGCCATTGGCCTGATCCGACACGGTTCTTCTCGTGTTCTTAATTTGGACAATCTTAACCTTAAGTTTTCCTCAGCCTCAAATCCACCCTCACTCCACAAATGAATATTGATAATTAGTTATTGGTTTCTTGTACAGAGAGTTTGGGGAACATCCAGTGAAGGAGCAGGCGCTCGCTATAGCCGTCTTGCACAGCTGCCTGCCAGCCACTCCTAAAAATAATCATTGAGGAAAACGGAGCTCCTTGGCTCCTGCCCACGACCTTAAAGGCGAAAAGCACCCTGAAGCACTATTGTGGTTAAAGGAATATTTTTAGAGGCCATTACTTTAGGCTGCAATCTTAGCCACACTTATTCGGGAGTAAGCCCCATTGAATTCAATAGGGTTTACTTCTGTGGTTAACCACTACTTTCTGTAAGTACCCCAGTTTTTCCTCCCCATATTCATGTAGGATTTATGCTTAATCTGTTACATTCTGAGAGCACAGTCAAGGCAGCTCCCACGTCTTGCTGTATCTTCAGTTGTCCCTTCAGGGTAGGGCTTATGTGCACCACATAATCATTACTGTGCAGTTTTTGTGAGACAAACCAATTGTAATGTTAGATGTCTCTACCTTTTCAGGGGTATTTTGGGCAGGCTGTGTCATGTTTATAGGGAGGGACTGTAGCTCAGTGGTTCAAGTCCTTAGCATCACCAGTTCAAGAGGCACTGCCTGACACCTTGATTTGGACAGTTGCTGACAGTCAGAGTAGACAAGGCTGGGCTAAATAAAACCAAAGGTTTGTACCATGTGTAAGGCAGCTGCCCACTCCTGAAGATACCTACCCTAGATTGTATGAGCTATAACAACTACTGCCCATTTGCAAATATCCCAATCTTGGGTAAAGTGATGGAAAAGGTGGTGTCCAAGCAGTTGCAGGAGTTCCTGGATGATATAAATTCCTGGATTGTTTTCAATCTTGATTCAGGTAAGAATCAGCCTTGGTTGCCCTGGTGGGTTATCTGTTTCAAGAGTGGGGCAGGTAGAGAACAACTTGGCTTCTTGGTAATCAGCAGCGTTTGATACCATTGTTCCCTAATGCTAATTAACATCTATATCTACCAGGATCTGTGCATTTAGTGGTGGGGGTCCAATTCTGTGGAACCCCCTTCCAGTTGAGAACAGGCAGGCCCCCTTACCTGCTGAATTTTCAGCATCTACTGAAGACGTTTTTCTCCCAGCAGGCATTTTAGCTGAAGTCTGATTTTATAGTTTTAACTGATTTTCCATATTGGATTTCTTGTACACAGCTTTGAGGCATTTATAGTTAAGCAGTATAAAAAACTGATGAAATAAATATAACTTTGGCACAATATGGCCAAACTGTATTACTAGGGCTCTATATTTACTGCAGCCTTAAGAAGAACCTTGCTGGAGGAAAGTAAAAGGTCATTTTAAGATTTCCCCCCCAAGCCTTTATTTCTTTCCTGTGGTTTGTTTTCCCTCCCCAAGCATCCCAAATGCTGCATATAGAGTCTGCGCTCTGTAATTAGCACTGCCTAAGAAACCCATGTTTGCCCTTTATGCAGAGTGTTCAGGTTTATACTGGAAGGGACAGGATATTTACAGCTTTGAGGATGGGAAGAGAGCAGACTTGTTTTTGTTGCCTCCTCTTTACCGCCTCCTCTGTTTCTGTTTTGCGTGTTTTAATCGGGAAGGGAAGTGGTCATCCAGGGCCTTGAAGGAGATGGCCTTGTGACAGACACTCGTCTGGGAATCTGAACCAAGAGTCTGATCCCCAGCTGTACCAGGCACATCCTGAGTCCTGAATGACCTCAGATTCTGTGATCCAGACTATGAAGGCAAATACGTAGGTGATTGTTCACCACTAAGCAAAACAGCATCCTGCTGTCCTCGGCCTTTGTTGCATATAGCAAGGCTTGCCATCTGTCTTTTATCAGTCACAAAATTCCTGTGCATGGCAAAGGAGAGGCTACAGTAGCTCAGTCTGTGTACACAACTCCTATTTACTCTGCAGTCATTGCGCGTGAACCACTGGTTTGTGAAGCCGTGTACATATGATGATTGATGATTGCCACAAGCTACATCTATCCTGTAGTTCCTTGAGAAATGCTGCATTTGGGTATGTGTGTGCCCCCCCCCCAATTTGCTTCAATTCCAATCTTAAAATGTATGACATATTACTACATCAGTGCCCCTTCTCCGGCCACTGGTGTAGAGTAACAAAGGGAAACCCAGAAACAGGTGCAACTGTACAACAACCTACAAAGGTGCTTTGAAAAACATGGTGTGTATTGGGGGGGTGGGGAGGACCTTGTCTTTTAAGCCAGTCATGTGTACACAAGCTTAGTTCCTGCCTTTATTGCCTAGCTGTTGCCCTGTGCATTTAAATAACATTAGATTATGGTAGGAACACAACGGTAACAGCGAGGTTAGTAGCTAGTCTGCTGCTTGAACTTTGAAGACACCCTGATCCACTGTTGGAGAATCATAAGGTTCCTAATAACACGTCTCGTAAAAAACTCCTTTTTAAACAATCGCCTTTTCCTAGATTCTGAAATGATTGCCTTGATTTTTGCAGCACTGGGATGTCTTCAAGTATGTGACCGAAGTATTCATCCTGGTTCCAGCACTCCTGGGACTGAAGGGAAACTTGGAGATGACACTAGCATCTCGACTCTCTACAGCTGTGAGTATTTTGGTCTTATGCCTGTCAGGCAGGTAGCTTTATATCTGCCCCCCGGCCGCCCTACATATACAACCTTGAAGAGGTGTTGACTTCAAGGGGCTCCCACCCCCCCTTGAGTCCTTAAAATGAGCTCTAGCCCTGTATACCTTTCAAGCAAACAATGAGGACTAGGAACATGCTTAATCTCTTCAGATGGAGATATTTCGGACAGAGAGCTGGATTTCTGAACGTAGAGATAGCCAGCTCATAAAGATTAGACTACGTTGGGAGATGTGTGTGAAGTTAGCCACAGTTGGCACTTGGATTAGTTCAGCATCACAATCTCTAAAAACACTGCTGCCCGAGCCGCAGCATTGCTTTTCCCTTTGCCAAGTGCTCCTACATTCAAGTAGTGAGCACAAAGGTTGCTTTCATGTGCCTATAGAAAAACAAAAAAGTCTAAATGTAGCCAGCCTCTATTCCAGGCATGAGCTGTCTCTAGGTGTGGAGACACCAAGGAACGAGTGAAAGTGCATCTCCCCCATTCCTCTGTGCCTCCTGAAAATCTGTTTTGGGGCCTTGGGGCCTTGGGCGTGGTGTGGGCTATGATCTGGGGGACCACAAGTAGAGGAGTGAGTTGTTTGAAATCACCGTCCTTGTCTGAATAGAAGAATGACTTCGATCCATGCCTCTGCTCATTTTTCTCTCTTCCTCCTCCGCCAACAACAAGCTGCCCCAAGCAAGTTGCATTTTGATGGATTCATGAGGGTTGCTGGAAAGCAACCAAGGAACAGCCAGTCTTATCCTTTATAGAGGGAAAGCTGGAAGCCATTTTCCTAATCAGGCCACTATGATCCTCCTAGATTTAGATTCTGAGACCACTGCTATTCTTACTTGGTTGTTTGTTGAGCATAGCGCAGCTCATTGATTGGTTGCATAAGTGTGACCTAAACAGCTCCTAGCTCCTGATTCTCAATTCGTATTTCTAGAATGTTCTGAGACACTTGGAAAACGTGTGCTTTAAGTACCTCTAGAGAGCATCCCTGCACTCCAGTATAAGCACAGAGGTGCAAACAGGGCCGCCTTAAGCATATCTGTCACCCCGGCGCCATGGTGCAAAGATCCCTCCGCCCCCCCACCCCGTTTCCCAGCGCGGCTGTCTGGCGGGCGCAGCGCGGCGCCCCCCCTGGCGGCCCTGCGCCACCCAGCCTTGCCGTAGGGCCGGCCCTGGGTGCAAAGAAATAAACAAGCTCATTGGTAACTCAACTTGTACAGCCTTAGTGTTCAGAAATAGTGGCTTTCTCTCTCTTCTGAGATATGGCTGGTGCCTATTCCTTTTAAGCTTCTGACACCGACTGAAGACCTAGATATTTGCCCAGGCTTTTGGTGGAGTGCTTTTGGTGAGTGCCAGTTTGTCTTTAGTTCTGGTTGTAAATTATTTGCCTTGTTTTTGTATTTGTATTTGAAACCGTTTTAGTTATAACCCCACTCTGGAACTGCATTTGTAAGGGGAAAAGGATAAGTAAGTTTTAAGTAAAAAAAATTTTTTAATATCTTACTGTGCTTGAATTGGGGTGCTTAAATGTGGCAGTTTGTTGTGGACTCGGGGTGCTGCTCATGTTACAAGTTTTTGCACAACATCCATACAATGCCATCCTCATCAGAATGTCATCCTTTATTTTCCCATTTAATCTATTTTTACAGTTTCCGTGAAAACAAAAATGCAGAAATGGTAAATTGGGATTAAATTGGGAATATGGGATAGCATTTTGATAAGGGAGATGTTGTGTGAATATTGTGGGGAAAAGATTGCATGCATGAACACCACCAAGTCCACAATAAATTGTCATTTTGAAGCACTCTTGATCTTGGAGTCATTGAAATCCTACTTATTTTTCTGATTCATATCAAAATCCATTGGTAGTAGATATCACATCTCAGGCAAAGAGGCCAAAATAGTTCTTCACTCCGTGTTTGATATTTCTTTGACTTGCTGGGCCCTCCCCCTCATGAAAGTACATAAACCGTGTTTATGGAAGACAATCTTACTCAGCTATGAGTGATCGCCAAAAAAGAAGAAGAAGGAAGTATAGAAGCAATTATTTCAGTACAAAAAGCAGCCACTGTCCTTGGCTTAATATTTCAATATATCTGCTTCATTAGTACAATAAGGATGCATCCTCAGCATAAACATCCTGCTCTTGGCCTTCATGATGCAAAGGAACACAAAAGCTAGTCTGATTTGCACAGAAAATGTTGCCAAAAACCTAACCTTTGGGAATAGATTCTGGGGTGAGAAGCTGGGTGTGTGTCTTGGTTTGTGGATTAAATCTGTTTTCTTATATTCAGATACCCTTGAAAATTCCTTTGTTGAACAAGTGTGCTTGAAATATAGGCTGGGGAGATACCAAGAGGGGAAACAATGAGTTCCTGTATTCGTGCAACTTGTGGTGGGGTCTTTGCAGCAGGGGAGCATTTGTTGAGAGGGATTTGTACTGGAGAACTGGCAGGAGTGAAACCCTCTTTCCCTTTGCACCTGCTTATTCTCTCCCCCACCATCCCACCCTGCCAACAGTTCCCCCTATTAGCAAATACAGGCGTGGAACCAAACACTTGCCCTGCTAGTCCAGTTTGGTTCTTGGAAAAGAAGCCTGTGATTGAGGATGCAGTGCCTAAAATTATGTGGGTTCTGCCGTATTTGCTTGAATCTCCATGTCTCCATGCTATTGGAGAGCCAAGTGGTAGCGTACCCCCATGTAATGTAGAGAGAAGTACAAGAGAGTTGTGAGAGGTTAGGGCAATGCTTTGTGAGCCTAACTTAACCATCTGGCTCATCTCTGCCACCATTTCTGTTGGCTATTGGAACATCTAAACATTAATGCAGCATTTGCTTAGCTACAGTCTTTCTGTATATTTTCTCCAACTAAAACAGTTACCGGTAAGTTACATGCTGACATTCTGTTCCCGTTCAATGATTTTGAATGATGCCCGACGTCTGCTTGGCACTTCTCCACCCGGTTCTTTGTGAAAGGAGGCAAGCTGATTGTTCCCACTGTACAGAAAGGGCAAAAAGAGGCAAAGGCATACTTTGTCCAGAGTTGGAATGGATCCCATATCTTGGCATAGGCATGCTGTCCATTTGTCAGTGGGTGGTGTTCTTCTCCCCACACCCCAAAGAATGTGGGGACAAAAGGCTTTTTCATCCTAGCTGTGTTGCTGCATGGAGACTCCTTGAAACAATGCTTGTTGCACTCTGCTTGGACACCTTCATGGTGCAAGCTCAGCATTGGACAGGCTGCCATTTGCTTCATTCCCTTGCCAATGCTGAAGTAGGCAGCAAGACCATGAGGTGAGAGTGCTTACCATAACAGTATCCTGCCCTGCCAATATGGAAGAGGCATGAGTCTGCTGCGCCATGAGTTATGCCAGGCACCTCATGCAAGCATCCGCCTCTGTTTCTTGGCTTTTCCTAATCAATCTTGGATTCACTGATTCCAACTTGCACCAAGCACCTACCTCTTGATCGGCTGGATGGTGGAACAAACTCCTTTTCAGCCTTTTCTGCACAGCTGTAAGGAACAATGCAGAGACCAATGTCTGCTATTGCTTCCCTGAGTTTCCTGGCCCCTGCTCCATTCATTCTTGTATAAGTGGCTTTAAAGGCTTGGTCAAATTGTCCTGTGAACCTTGAAATCCTTGAAACCTTGGGCATAGTTGCATGCTGCTTTAATGGTGTCACTTGAAGTGACACCAGTGTGTTTACAGAATTGCAACCAAATGCGGGGGGCTTGATCCACACTGGGACCACAATTTGTGGAGAGAGGAGGCTTAACACTGGCCTATTACTGCCCCCTTGGTAATAGCAAAGCAATGGAAGTATTATTATTTTACTATTCCAATTTGCTGCACAGGTCACCCCACTGTGCTACTGATGCTCCTACTAACTACTGTAGTGGGTTTTTTTTGGGGGGGGGGTCAAGGTGAGATATGGAAGAAACAAACATTCCTCTCCCTATGCATAGTACTGTAGTCCTGATCTGCTTTGGGTGCTCTGTGCTTGTTTTTAATTTAAAGCAATGGCAGCAATGGCACTTGTGATAATAATGATAATGATGATGATGATGATGATGATAATAATAAATAATTTATTCATACATACGTACCCTGCCCATCTGGCTGGGTTTCCCCAGCCACTCTGGGCGGCTTCCAACAGAATATTAAAAACTAGTATCATGAAGCCCGTTTAAGTAACGGGTGCTAGAGGAGACCTGTTGCTCTAGCAACCTCAGGGACATGCACAGAGCTGATGAAGCGGCGGGTCTGCTCTCCAAGTCCCAATGGATAGAACTGACCCGATGGGGTAGGAGTTAGGAGAAGGCCTCGCTTTCTTTCCTCCTCCACTGAGGCCAGCAAGCAGCCCTACGAATTCCCTTCCCGGACCTCCTACCTCAGCCCGCCTCGAGCGCCGCAGTGGCCTGCCCACCTCATTCTCTCTCCCGCCAGCGTCGCTCCTCGCACGGATGAGCCACCGAGCCGCGCCCTGAGGAGGCTGGGCCCGCCTCTCCCATCAGGGCCTACAAAGAAGAAGAAGCAGTGCCCGGCGAAGGGGAACAGGCGGTCCTCGTGCCCGCCTCGCCGCCTCAGCCTGGCTCGTCTCCCTGCCGGGCCTAGTGGGCACCAAGCTCCCCTCTCCGAAGTGTCTCTGCACTCCAAGTCCTAATGGCTGTCCGTGGGGCCCATGCGCAGTAGCGCAATCCCACGGACACACGGACTGGACGCAGAGACACCTGGATATTATTATATAGGATATGATAAAACATAAACCATTAAGAACAGTGCAACTATAACAACATGTAGTTTGACCACTATCTGTCTTCCAGTGATGGAGAGAACGGCCATATAGATGGGGCAAGAGTGGAGATGCAATAAGGTTTTGCTTTCAGTGTGTAGCTCTCCTTCCCAGGAACTGTTGAGTTTCAGTGCATCTATTTCTATGGATGCCTTGGAATATCTCCTTAATGCCATAGTCCAGATGTGAAGTAAGGCTGCATAACCTCATGAGGCTGAAGGTATTCCAATCATTCACTTGGGGACCATTCTCAAAATCTGATGGTGTGAGGGAACAAAGGAACTTTACAGAAAGTACCTCTCCCAGAATAATGCAGTAAGTAAACAGCTGCTGGAAAGTGATTATTCTACGGCCTCCATCCTGCCACCACCACCTTCCTTGGTCTCCCCACCCACCCTGAAAAAGTATCTGAATTGGTTACCCTGAATTCTTCACAAATGCAGGTTGGGCTTGAGTTTGACACATCTCGCATAAACTCACCAACAATCTCTGTCATGACCTTGACTTGGGCACTATTTCCTTTCTCTAAATAGTTCTTGCTCTGAGCTGTGCTTCCTAGGACTTGTGCCGCTATCATACCACTTAAGCTTCTGCTACATTCCAGCAGAGCTTAGTGTCACTGGCAGCAAGAGAGTCTTGGCAGGGAAATGAGACTCCCTCTTGCTGGGTAGAAAGCCTTTCACTGTTTCCCACCCTCCTCTTGACACTCTGGCAAGTCCTTGGATGTAGGGAGCAGAGTTGCTTAATAGCACCTGCCGCTGGTAAGGTGGCCTGCAGAACCTCAACGTTCCTGGGGCAAAGCATAGTATTGGGGCCCCTCTCCTGCACACACTTTGAATGCTATCAGTAGATGGCATAAAATAAAAAAAATCCTTCAGTAGCACCTTAAAGACCAACTCAGTTTTTATTTTGGTATGAGCTTTCGTGTGCATGCACACTTCATCAGATACACTGAAACAGAAGTAACCAGACCCTTATGTATATTCAGAGGGTGGGGTGTGTGTGTGATGGAAATGGGTGATGGGCTGATAGGAGTAAGTGGCATAGTATATTTAACAGCATAATATTGACATAATGCATTCTGTGGCTTAGTCTGCAGTTTGATTGTGAATGCCAGTTCACTAAATAGGCAAAGCTTGCTGTGAGTGGAGTTAATGCGTCTCCTTCACATTCATAGCTGCTGTTTATCCTAGTTTGACATTACTCCTTTAAGGAAGCACTCTAGCTTACCTTCATTGAGTTTTGGAAACAGAATTATAACATTGGAAGGGACCCAAAGGGAAAACTTTTCCTATCCTCTTCAATGTGGGAATCACAGCTAAAGAATCCTGACAGATGGCCAGCCAACCTCTGTTTTAAAAACCTCCCATGAAGGTGAGCCTTCCACCTTTGAGGTAGGTCTGTTCCACTGTCAAGCAGTTCTTACTGTCAGAGAGTTCTTCCTTATGTTTGGTTGGAATTTCCTACCTTGTAATTTGAATCCAATCGTTTGGGTCCGACCCTCTGGATCTGCAGAAAACAAGCTTGCTCCATCTTTTTTTTATGTCTGCAGCCCCTCAGACATTTGAGGATCACTATTCTATCACCTCTCAGTGTCCTCTTCTCCAGTCTAAACATGCCTAACTTTCTCATAAGGCTTGATTTCCAATAGGCTTCTTATTTGACTCTACAAAAGGACCATAAGAGGAGCCTATTGTGACAGGTCAATGGCCCCTCTAGCCCTCCATCCTATTATCACAGTGGCCAATGGGATGCCCATGGGAAACCAGCAAGCGGCTCCTCCATGCAATGATGCAAAGAGGTGGGGGAACATTCTTTCATATGTGGTGGACTTGTAAAAAAGGGTAAAAGAGCATTGGGAAATGATCCATAATAATTGGGGGGGTGTTTAAAAGTACTCCCCCCCCAAAAAAAGGGTCCTTTCTGTTGGGGATAATTCAGACTGAAATTCCCAGGTATCAAAACATGGTTATGTTTTGTTAGCCTGAAAATGCTAACATTTGTTAGCCGTGCTTTGTTAGCCTGAAAATGGAAAACGAACGAGGTCCCAACCAAAAAAGAATGGCAACTTAAGCTGACAGAATATGCACAATTTGCAGACTTAACATATAGAATAAGAGAGCAAGAAGAACATACGTTTAAAGAAGATTGGAAAACGTTTATTGAATATATGGGAAATAACTGAAAACGCTGGCAGCATTAAGATAAATTCAACAGTGTAAATAAGTTTTGATGGATGCAATAATGGAATACCGAATGGTATAGTTTTTGTAAAATATGCAGGGATTTATGATATGTAAAATAAACCATGGAAAGAGAAGAAGGGAAGTCATTGATATCTTAAGGATGTAAAATGAGTATTCTAAATTGTAAAACAGAAAATTTAATAAAAATTTGATAGATAGATGATGATAGATAGATAGATAGATAGATAGATAGATAGATAGATAGATAGATAGATAGATAGATGAAATCAGCAAGCAGGAAGCCCATGTATATTGATAGATAGTAGGAAAGCCAGTGACATTGTTGCATGTTCCAATCAACATCTGGATATGGCTTTTCCCCATGCTGAAAACGTGGCAGGTGTAGCAGCCCGAGAACATCTGTGTGAAGAGGAGCTGGTGCTTGCACAGAGATCCCTGGATGCCACTTTGCAAACCATTCCCTTAGCAGAATTGCATTGAGGGGGATGAGATGCAAACCTTTCTAAAACAAGGTTGCAGGACAGTGCTAGAGGTGGAAAAAAGCTCCGCTTCAGTCCTTGTTGGGCTGTTTGCTTCCTTGAAGATAAAGTTTGCTTCCTTGAAGACTGCAGTTGAGTTCATATGTGTTGAAATCACATGGACTCCTTTCTCAGGGCAAAGGATCCACGGGGGGGCCCACCTGCAGTGGGAAGAAATCAGGAGAGGCTTCTTGAAGGAGGTCTTCTGGGGGCTTGGTCATTAGGCTTGCTGTGTGGGAAGGAAGCTTAGTACAGCTTCTCATTAGCTGCGCATTAAGACTCCCAAAATAGGGTTTGGGTTGTGTTTTTTTGCCATTTAATATTTTTTTCCTTTCTCTCCTGCATAGGGGATTAAAATTTGTGTTTGCCTACAGCCAGGTTATGCTGATGCCCTAACCTTATTGCACGAGAACAAGGAGTCTCTGGGCCAAATTCACAGCAAAAGTAGCAGCAATTTTAGCACTGCGTGACTTGGATCCCACTCTTCTTGGTGGAATGTGTCTAATTTAGGGCTGCTTTAAGCCTCTTTTGTTTGCTGGACATTCCGTTGCTGATGGGAGTTTTTCTTTCTGCGTGTGCTGGTGAACAGGGGCTTGAAGGGAAAATAAGACCACACGATTTATGGACAGAATGTAAGGTTGAGGAAATGGCAGGCAATGATTTCCATGACAGTGATGGGCCTTTGACCAGCTGCCAGAAGTACTTAGTGCTGCTGGTCACATAATTTCCTAGTTTGTGTGTTACACTTTTCTCACCACAAATATTTATTTAGAGCAGTGGGAGCCCATTCTTCAGCCAAAAGGCTTCCAGCGCAGCTTAAAGGTAAAGGGACCCCTGACCATTAGGTCCAGTCGTGACCGACTCTGGGGTTGCGGCACTCATCTCGCGTTATTGGCCGAGGGAGCCAGCGTACAGCTTCCAGGTCATGTGGCCAGCATGACAAAGCCGCTTCTGGCGAACCAGAGCAGCACATGGAAACACCGTTTACCTTCCCGCTGTAGCGGTACCTATTTATTTATTTTTTAAATTATATTTATTGACATTTTCAACTTAAAATTTACATTCACATTACCATCTTACATCGTATCATGAACAACCATCAAAAAAAAGAAAGAAAAAAGAAACAAAAATGAACAAGAAAAAATTACAAAAAAGGCAAAAAGCAAAATAAGAAAAAAGAAAAGAAAAAGACAAAGAAAAAAGAAAAATCCAACTAATATTCCTGACTCTATTCTAATTGTGACTTCCTCGCTCCTCCCTTTCCGAGTCTAAAGCAACCTCTATTTGGCAATTTTTCATTATTTACCAATTACAAACATCTCCATTTTATTCTTAATCTAATTCCATATATAAAAATTATTTTTACCTCATAATAAATTTCTTTTTACTCTAAATATTCCCTTTAGCCTATTATTTATTCACTAAAATTATTCTAACTTATACAATTCATATTCTAGTATCTCACTCAACTCCATAAATTCTATAATCTTCCCTCCTTCACCCTGTGACCAGTCCCCGGAAATCCTGAACCAACTCCTGTGTACAATCCAAGTCAAGACCATTTTATCAGTCCCTCATTTACACTCCATCTCAACCCACTCCATCTCTTACCCACTCCAGCCCAACTTCTTCCACCCAGCACCCCCTCTGCCAACCCCCCACTGGTTTTTTCTTCTTGTCTCGCCATTTAGAAAGTCCTTCGCCTGGATCTTGCCTCCCTTCTCTCACTAAGGAGGTTCGGATCCAGGTCGCTTTCTTCAACACAGCTTGGTTGTTGTTACCAGGGACCTGCCCCCCCCCTCTCACTGAGAGAAGCAGCTCCTGGAAATCTATGTCCAAGTAGTGGTACCTATTTATCTACTTGCACTTTGACATGCTTTTGAACTGCTAGGTGGGCAGGAGCTGGGACCAAGCAACGGGAGCTCACCCCGTCACGGGGATTCGAACCGCCGACCTTCTGATCGGCAAGCCCTAGGCTCTGTGGTTTAACCAACAGAGCCACCCGCGTCCCTTCCAGCGCAGCTTACATGGAATCAAAACAAGACACTCCCTACCCGCAAGGTTACATTCAAATAAATTAGTAAACAACACACAAGGGAAAAGGGAGAAGGAGGGAAGAGGAAAATAAAACTCTAAGCTCATGCACCAATTTCTAGAGACAGTTGTTCCTATATTGACTAGCTAGCACAGTCCAGAGGCAGGAGGTGCCTGATAGAGCTAAGTCTTCGGCAAAGCGGATGCAATGAGCCCTGATTCCTATCTCTCCTACTGAGGCAGCCTGAGAAAATGGCTGCCCCCAGGTGACAACAGAGAGAGAGGAGGCCTGGTAGAGCTGGCCTGTCACAGCTGAGCCGGTGACATATGGTCACCCTAGTGCCACATTACAGATTCCACTCGGTGGTTTATGGCTTCTGATGGCACAATAAGGAGTCGCGCAGCAGTATCTCCTGGGCTGCTCAGAAATTGTCAAAAAGGATAATGATCTAAAACCTGGCCCAGACTGGGAAAGCAGCCAAAATGGTCTCTGGCCTCATCAGCACCCTCAGCTTTTGTAGCTGCAGTCAGTCAGGCCTGCAAGGAGCAGGTCTTCCAAGACTCAGAACCATGGTGGTATCTGAGTTACAGATTTGACCCAATTTATTTTATGAGGGACCCCTTCCAACAGAGTAAGGACTTTCACTGTTTAAGCAGGCTGTGGAGTGGGTAGAGCTTGTATTCTGGATAAGCTTTATTCATTTTCTGAAGTTACTTCTTGGATATCTGCCAGTGGTGTGTTTCTTCTTTGAGTCCATTTGACATGAGCGTTTAATTCCATTACTTGAGCCCACAGGGACCCTTTCAATTTTCAAGATTTCAATAAATGAAATTAAGCATAAGTCAAAGGGGAGCATGTCCATGATATGCTCAACTGAGCACAGTGGTGTTGGGTCCTGGGACCCAGAAAACATGAAAAGTTGCACAATATATTTTTACAATAACTGTTAGCAACCTCTTTAAGGCATTATGTATCTAAGGCTACCCATTATTTCATATCTATAGCTCTGCTGTGTTAACTTGGCTCTTTTTAAGTCCCTTGTGACTTGGTGAAAAGCATGTTTCTAGTCCTCGTGATAACTGATGATGTGAGCAGTAATGGAAATCATTCTTGGACAGAGCCATGGGGGTGGAGTGGGGATTCTGCGTCTTAAACAGCAAGTGGTATACCACCTCACATAATGTAAATCATTATCTTCCCTTCCATATCTTCAGTTGGAATAAAAGGCAACTGGTTTTTTTCTGAGCAAAGAATTGGAGTTTTCTCTGGTACAGTTTGCCTATTGCACTGCTGTGCATTACTCCATAAAAAAATCAATATGCTGTGGAAGTTCACTCCCAGTTCTTCTAACCTTGAGTTGGACCTTTTTGCTGAACCTGAGTTTATCTTTGGCTGTGGGACCAGGGCAACTAAACTTATATATAGTTATACATGCAAGGTATATGAATGAATGTAATAATAATAATAACTACTTCAACTGATCCACATGCCAAAATGACCCAAGCCTAGACTCATAATAGGCTACTAGCTCCCTACACATTAAAATCTGTGGTTTAGCTGTACGCATCCTTTGAAAACCAGTTCAGAATGCATTGGTCCATTTGATTTATGTTGAAATATAATGTTTAATCTCTGTTTTATCTTGCAGGCTAATATTGGGCAAATGGACACTCCCAAAGAGCTTTGGAAGATGATAACAGGGAACATGGCTCTGATTCAGGTGAATTTTGGGCAAGAGTGTGATATCTTTAAACATGAAGGGCAGCTTGTAAGGAAACTAAAGTCCTAACTGTCAGTTTCTCTACAATTTCTGAATGCATCCATCATGTTATCACCAGCTCTAAAGAATGAGCAGCATAGTGCCAGACACCCCTGCTATCGGATTTGTTTGCAATATTTAGGGTCTGTGTGCAAAAAGAATGTCTCTCCATGCCCCACCCTCCCCTCCTGCCATAGCCTGGAAGAAGATGTGTATCCTTTGTGTTTGACCCAAAGAATAGGAAGCCTGTGTCTTCAGAGCAAAAGAGCTGGCTTGGCTGGCTCCAGCAACAGTGAGCATGCAGTGTTGGTCAGTAACCTGTATGACTGCTGTTAAATTGCAGTAGTTTCCTGAATGATTCTGCACAAATGGGAATAGGAGCTTCAAGTTCTTTTTCTCCGACTAATGCCTGTCTGCATCTTCTAGGTTCAAGCAACGGTGGTTGGCTTTCTGGCTTCAATTGCTGCAGTGATATTTGGCTGGATCCCAGATGGGCACTTCAGCATTGGCCATGCCATTCTCCTCTGTGCCAGTAGTGTGGCCACAGCCTTCATAGCCTCCCTTGTGCTGGGTAAGGAGCAAACGCTATATAAGGAGGGAAGAAGAGTTGCTCTGCCTGAAGTACCTTTGCAGCAAGACTGAAACATTTCCTTTCTCTGGTGTCTAGGCATGATCATGATTGGCGTAATCATTGGCTCCAGAAAGATGGGCATCAACCCTGATAATGTGGCTACGCCTATAGCTGCCAGTCTCGGTGACCTCATCACACTTGCCCTGCTCTCTGGAATCAGCTGGGGTCTCTACATTGAACTAGGTAAGCTGAAGGCGATTGCATGACCGTGTTCTGTATGAATCATTCTGTTCATTCCCTATAAAATTCCCAAGCCTATTCCCAGCAGTCTCATTTATAAGGTGAATTCACATTTGTACTGGTGTCTGGCGCACACCTGATGCCGGCTCCCTGCAAGCATGGCTTGCAAATCGGATGTGTGCTACCTCTCCTCTGTCCTCATTTCCATCCCACTTCTCCTGTTACATGTGCACGCACACTAACCATGATTAATGCCAACCAGGTTCCCTCGTAACCGTGGTTTCAACTTTTTTGCCTTTCCAGGGGAGCCATTGTTTGACATTGGCTTTAAAGTTACATTTGACATGAAACTTTAAACCACGAGTAGTTCTGACAATGGAATGGAGAGGGAAGGGAAGGTTGCTGATTCTCTGTTCCCAAATCATGTTTTTCAGTGAGCCGTCTTTACATCTGCTCAAACATCTGTAGTTTATTACTGCGGAGATTATGAGAAAAAAAGTTCTTCTGTCCTGTTTTTGAATGGCTGTTTTGGTGGGGATTCAACTACATTCCTCTGCTTTAGTTGTATATTAAGAATAACAGTAACAGCTGCCACAGATGTCTGTGCATATGGGAGATGGTACTACTTGAAAAGTATCCAAGTATTTTTGAACTGGAGGACAGATGATAATATACTACTCCAGAAATATCTAAACTGCCTACAGTGGTACCTCGACTTACGAACGACTCGACAACTGAATTTTTCGACTTACGAATGGGGCTAAGGGCTGAGCGCTTACGAATGTCTCGACATCCGAAAGGAAACCGCAGTGGTTTTAGATAGGGATTTTTCGACTTACGAATTTTTATGTAGGGTTGCTTCGACTTACGAATTTGTCCGTTTCCAATGCATTCCTATGGGAAATCGTGTTTCCAATGGCGGTTTTCAACTTGCGAATTTTTTGACCTGCGAAGGTGCCTTCAGAACGGATTAAATTCGTAAGCCGAGGCACCACTGTATTTCAAGGGGAGAGAGTGCATTACTGCTGAATCTCCCACTAGCAGGCTCCAGTGCCTAACTCTAGCTCCGCCGTCCCCATTGTCCCTGCCAGCTGGGAGTCGTAAGTGGGAAAGGCTGTGCTAACTGCATCCATGTGAAGATCTAATAAAGTATCACTGCAAATGCATTTTTTACTTCAGAAGGTTTGGGTTGCTGTGCTATGGTTCTCCTTAGCAAGACCCTTATGCCCTCTACAGTGAAGGTTAGGACATATTGGACTCATGGGAAACTTGTGACCCAAAGGCACTCACTGCACCTAAACTGATACTGGTCCTGCAATGATCTCAGTCAGCCATGTGGACTGAGAGGTGACCCAACAGGGACTATAGCATTCTGTCCATGTGTAGTGCAGGGAACAGTGCTTTTGAACTTCTAAAATAAATATGAGTTGTTGTGACCTTAGAATACTACATTCATTGGAATGGTGTTTTGCGTCTGCAGATATCAAAGATTCCCTTTGGCCTTGTGTAGAAATTTAAATCCTAAGCAGGGCAAAACAGGCTGCCTTCTTCAATGAGTGAAACTGCAATATGGTGGCTGTCTTGCCACTAACTGCTGTCTTTCACCCTGCGATGGCGGTTCTTTGACCTCTGGTTTCTTTTTTCCACTCAGAGGAGAAAGCCTATGTGAATCCACTGGTGTGTGCTTTCTTTGTTGCCCTGCTGCCCCTTTGGATCATCATTGCCAAGAAGAATCCAGCAACCCGGGAGGTGCTGTACTCTGGCTGGGAACCAGTCATCATTGCCATGGCTATTAGCAGGTAGGAAGGTGGCAAGGGGCCGTTCTCTAGGAAGGATGTCTTGGCCTCAGACTCTGAGCCACGTGGTCTGTCTGCTGCTTAAGAAGCAGGTAAAATTGTTGAGAGGGGGGGAGGAAGCAGGCGTTATTGTTCTAAATTGGGTCTACCCTTTAATTGGGCAAACTATTCAGAGTAAGACTGAGAGTGGCTCTTTTACCACATCATTTAGTCACATGAAACTAGTTTTGTGAAATCCATCTTTAAATTGGCTTGCTTCTAATTCTTTTCTTGTCCTCAGTGAAGACAGACCGCAAATGACTGGATGTCAGTTGATTCAAAAGCACTTTATACACTTCAAAGAAACCTTTCAAATAAAGTTTTTTGGGAATCATAGTAATTCACTGAGCGATTCCATTGCATCATTGAAAACCAGAATTTTGCTAAGTTGGCAGTAACTCTCTTGTGCAGATAGCTATTCTGCCCTGAATGTTTTCTTCACTTTCTTCCGTTTTGTTGTTACAGTGTTGGAGGACTGATATTGGATAAAACTGTGTCAGATCCAAATTTTGCAGGCATGGCGGTCTTTACGCCGGTTATAAATGGTGAGTTTCTTTTCACTTGCACCAATTGCACATTCACACATGTCCCAGGCCTTTCTACCACCAAATGCCTACTGGGAACAACTTTCATGATTTATTTAATCATGGATTGATTCGTTGTGTATTTTTAAAATGTAATTTAATGTTCCTTGTTTCACCAACATTGGAAGGATTTGTATTCTGAAAGGTGGGATCCCGGATGCTTCAGGGAAGCTATTTCAATGGTTCTCTCTCTCCTCGTTCTTTCTAGGTGTTGGTGGCAATCTGGTGGCTGTCCAAGCCAGCCGCATCTCCACTTACCTCCACATGAGTGGGATGCCTGGAGAGAGCTCTGAGGCGGCCCCGCGAAAGTGTCCAACTCCTTGCAGCACTTTCTTCAGTTCAGGTAGCCAATGTGTGTAGTGTACTGCCTCCCCCTTTTAATATGTCCTTTTAAAGTCACAGCATCTCAAAAGCGAAGCTAAGATTTGGTTGCTTCATAGGGAGGAAGACCAACTGAAGATTTGTTGGTTGACTCCGACTTAAATATTCACCATTCTAGCCCTGTAGGAAGTCAGTCAATCTAAGCACATCTCCTCCTGTCTTGCTCCTGTATCCTAGAGAATTTTGGGAGTTCTAAACACAGTTTGGCCTTGTGTCTTTGGAAACCCTTGGTTTTTTTTCCATTTCCTTGTTCTCCATAACAAATCTTCATGCAAATTAAAAGCAATTTAGTTGTTCGTGGGATTGCAAACTGCATCTGTGGAACTATTTTGAAGCTCTTGCTAGTATTACAAAATGCTTGAGCGAGCCTGCAAGTTTTCTAGCGGTACAATTCCTGCCAGATTCTGTAGTGATGTTTTGCCTTCTTGTAACATAAAGCTGGCTCCATACAGCTCTCCTTCACTGAGATGGCCTAGGACAGGGAAGAGGAACCTGTAGCTCTCCAAATGTTGCTACAGCTACCATTGTTCTTGACCATTAGCCATGCTGTCTGCAGCTGATGGGACTTGCAGTCAGACAACTTCAGGAAGGCCACACTTTCCCCATCCCTGGTCTAGAACTTTGTATGACTACAGTTTTCAGAATAGTGCAGAATACAGTGTCTTCCTAAGGATTTTTTTGTTGCCTTGGCTAGAAATGTGCTCAGAGAAAGCCATCACAAATGTAGAGAAAATCTTGGAAATTAATTGCAACTTGTTGCAAAGATGCACTAGAATTTTGGGGGGGTGGGGCTTCGTTCACATTCATTTGCTGAGGGTTCGTTGATCACTGTTGCTTGCTGTTACACAGACTTTCTACAAGTCCTGGCAAATGTGAGCTAATTTTCATAATCCGCTTGGTGACAGATAAGTCTCAATTATGTGACTGAATGGAACATCCAAAATAAAAATACACTCCTTATTTTCATATTTCAGTTGCAGGAATTCAGATTGTTTATCATATAATTCTAATCCTGTAACCCTGACACAGGGACCCAGGTGGCGCTGTGGGCTAAACCACTGAGCCTAGGGCTTGCTGATCAGAAGGTCGGCGGTTCGAATCCCTGTGACGGGGTGAGCTCCTGTTGCTTGGTCCCAGCTCCTGCCAACCTAGCAGTTCGAAAGCACATCAAAATGCAAGTAGATAAATAGGAACCTCTATAGCGGGAAGGTAAACAGCGTTTCCATGTGCTGCTCTGGTTTGCCAGAAGCGGCTTTGTCATGCTGGCCACATGACCTGGAAGCTGTACGCCGGCTCCCTCGGCCAATAATGCGAGATGAGTGCGCAACCCCAGACTCGGTCACGACTGGACCTAATGGTCAGGGGTCCCTTTACCTTTACCTTTAACCCTGACACAGAACATAGATTTCTGTCTAATGGGTAGAAGAAGTCAAGGCTGCTTCTCCTAATTAATTTGTGGGATAACTTAGCTTTTTTTGTCCAAGCTGTGGTAACATCTAAGTGAGATTATTGCAATGTATTCTACGTGGGGCTGCCTTTGAAGATGGCTTGGAAACTGCAGTTGGTGCAGAGTTCAGCAGCTTGATTGCTGATCAGGACAAGACGATCTGAGCATGTCACACCAAATCAGGCCCAAATCAGAGTGCGGGTTTTGACCTATAAAGCTTCATGTGGTTGATGACCACCTCTCCCCACGTGAACCAACCTGCCCTTTTATACATATTACTTGTATCTTTAGGGCGTTTTACACTTGATTTTAATGCTTGTATTTCATAAGTCTCTTTGAGTTCAACTTTCTGAAATGAAGCGACTAATAAATATGATGGTGGTGATGCTAACTCCTCAGCTGCCTCTTTGCCTCTGTTCTGCAGATGTGAATTCCCGGTCTGCCCGTGTGCTCTTCCTCCTGGTGGTTCCTGGCCATCTTGTTTTCCTCTACACCATCAGCTCCATGCAAGGTGGCCACACAACACTCACCTTGATCTTTATCATTTTCTACATGACTGCAGCACTTCTCCAGGTAAGTCAGTTGCCTTGTCAGTGGTGAGACTGGAATTTGATTAGAACGGTGAGCGTACAGTATACAGAATTGCAGCATGCTCCTTTGGCATAATGAGACACATTTTACAGAATGCAGTATTGTTTTTCAAAGATACAATTGAATATATTGTTACTACTTTTTAAAAATCAGTTGTTGTTGTTTAGAAATTAGATTTCCTGCTGGGAAAAGGAGATGTGGGATGGTAGACGGTGTTTCCATGTGCTGCTCTGGTTTCGGTGTTCCGTTGCACCAGAAGTGGCTTAGTCATGCTGGCCACATGACCCGGAAAAACTGTCTGCGAACAAACGCCGGCTCCCTCGGTCTGTAAAGTGAAATAAGTTACCTTTTTAAAGTTGTCAAGTCAGCCAGAATGAATGATGGAAGGAGGTGGGGGTGGGGCTAGTGAAATGGATGCTGATTGCTCTCAGCTGTCCTTGCAGCAGACTTTGGCTTCCCATAATTCTTGGGCACAAACTGCAAAGTGCAGGAAGAAAGAGAGGCTGTGGCCAGGGAACTTTCTGCCAAAACTGACCACTTCCTTGTCGCTTGCAGAAGTGGCTGCAGACTCTCTCAGTCATGTCAGCAGCTGAACAGAACCTCAGGGAAGTGACTCGCAGTTCTCCTGGGAAGAAATAAGACATCCTGCCAGATACAGCTCATGGACCCCTGCTGTGCTCGCAGGCGCTTGGAAAGTTTAGAAGGGAACTTTTGGTGAACTTATCATTCCAGGGACATTGCATAGTACAGGTCGCTTCATTTCCAAAGGTCTGGAGGGAGACCTTTGCATAAAATAGTATTTCTCTTACTACGTATAGTGATTTGCAGTAACTGTAATTGTGGCAGGAAATGTTATAGTACATATTAGCTGGTGCCTGCAGCGTTGCTAATGACAAGCTGAATAGTTCCTGTCATCATCTTTAGCCCCTGCTAACATTGAGGCAAAAGGGCATCTGGGATCTAAACAGCTTGGGACCTAAATATCTGAAGAAGCATCTCTTCCCATATTGACTTGCCTTTGTGCTAAAATCAGTTGTGGAGGCTCCATTGGTGGTTGCAGAGCCAGTGGAAATCCACTGGGCTGCAATCAGGAAAAGCAGGAGTGGAGCGTCTCCACCAACATCGTTCAGTCCAGACACTGAGGCCTTGCTCTGAGGGCCTTCTGGTAGTTCCCTCACTGCGAGAAGTGAGGTTACAGGGAACCAGGCAGAGGGCCTTCTCAGTTGTAGCGCCCGCCCTGTGGAACACCCTTCCATCAGATGTCAAGGAAATAAACAACTATCTGACTTTTAGAAGACATCTGAAGGCAACCCTGTTTAGGGAAGTTTTTAATGTTTGAAGTTTTATTGTGTTTTAAATATTCTTTTGGGAGCCACCTAGAGTGGCTGGGGAAACCCAGCCAGATGAGTGGGGTATAAATAAATAATAATAATAATAATTATTATTATTATTATTATTATTATTATTATTATTATTATTATTATTATTATGGCTCCTGTGAAAAGCCAACATTTGGTGGCCCCAAATGGATCGTCTCAATTTTGTGTCCACTTGGCTCAGCACCCTGTGAGATGGAACTGCCCGCACCGTCCTAAATCTAGCAGTGAGGGAAAGGGCATCCTCTGTTATGGCACCCCTTGAGATTGGTGTTGACTGTTGTGAGGTTTTGGGCACCAGCTGAAGGCCCATCCAGCTGAGCAGGCCTGTTGTTTGTTCAGGTCCTCTTCTTCTTCTTCTTCTTCTTCTTCTTCTTCTTCTTCTTCTTCTGTGTTTTCTATTTCTATTTTTCGTTCTCTTGTACCCAGTCCTGCTTATGACAAAGAACAGGCTAATTCTTAATTTATTTTGGGAGTGGGAAGAAAAGCTTTTCAAAACAGTAAGAGCCAGAGGCAACATTTCCCCCTCTTTTAAATGGCTTTCATTTACACCTCCACCAGGCTGAGGAGCATCAGCAAGCGAGGTGGGCAGTCAGTTGTTTCTCATGAGTAACCATGTGCAGAGCATCACTTTCCCTGCCAGCTGGCTATAGGTTCTGGAGCTGTAGAGAGAGAAGGCCAGAGATGAGAACGGCCGCAGTATTTCAGGCTATAGAATCTTCTCTCTTCCAGTCAGCTCGCTGCCACTGCTTGCCCCACTATAGTGGTGCCATCAGGGCAGGACTTTGGGATGGAGGTCCTGGGCTCCATTCAGCAGAATGAACAGGAGGGTTCCAAATACAGCAGGGCTGGCTGGCCACATTTTGAAGACGACACTTCAGCACAGGGGTCTGAGGCAGCTCAGCCCTGAGGGCCAAATGTGGTCCTCCAAGTCTCTCCATCTGGCCCTTGGGAATCTCTCTAGTCTGCACAAGCTCACTAGCCCTGCTTTGCAACCATCTTGAGGGCTTTGCCTGTCTGGAATGTGTCCTTCAACTCTGACCATGTCTCTCGCTTCCTTGGATTGAAGAACAGAGAGGGGGCTGCTTATGTAGAAACGCGCTGTACAAATGGAAAATCTGCTTTTGTTGTTCTCCCTGCTTTTCCCTCTGGCCCCATCCCTTTGGCATGTGGCTCCTAGAAGGGCATGTGGCCCTGAGACTGGAAAAGATGTAGATGCTTAGCATCTGAAGAGGAAGGCCCTATAAATCTACTGGGTAACTTTGGAATCGGAACTTAACTACATTACTAGAAGTGGGGAGTCTCCGTTAATCCACCACATTTGCGCAGGAGTGGTTGTTGTGTCTTTATTACTGAATTGGGGTTTGCATTATCATAAAATATTGGATAACTAACTGGCCCTGACACGCGTTGCAGTGGCTAATCCGTGACTGCCCCCACCCTGTCCCGATCCGTGACCTATTCTGTTCCTTCCCCACCCACCCCGCTCATCCCTGTGAATCCCCCAACTCCCTCTCCCCCCTCCAACCCCCACCCAGGTGAGTCAGTACCTCCATTCGGCCTAGTCTGTAAAGGCTTTGGCCTAGGAGGAGGAGGAGGAAGAGGAGTGGGCGGGATCATGGCAATATTTGCCATCTGTTCCTTTGATGTCCACTTGAGGGCAGTATATTTTGCTTTTTTTAAAGAGAAAATCGCGTTTTTAGGTGTGTTAGGGGTGGGATCTTAACAATCTAAGGTCTGCAAACAGTCTTGTATTGGTAAGGAACGCTGTATCCAAATTTGAGCAGAATCGGTAAAGCAGTTTCTAAGAAAAGTGGACTATAACAAACATGGCCCTTCTACATTTATATATATATAGATGCTGTGTATACCAGGCTTGCTTTAGTGCTTCAGTTCAAGACCAAGCATGCAATTCCAGTGGCCTTGGCATCAGTGGCTAATGTGACACATTGTGCTTCTGTCTTCTAGGTTCTCATTCTTCTCTACATTGCCGATTGGATGGTCCACTGGATGTGGGGCAGAGGCATGGACCCGGACAACTTTTCTATACCTTACCTGACAGCGCTGGGCGACTTGCTTGGGACAGGTCTGCTGGCCCTCAGCTTCCATATTCTCTGGCTCATTGGGGACCGAGACACAGACGTAGGGGACTGAAGCTACCCTTCCTCAGCATCTCCACTCCCCGGCTCTTTTCCTTCAGTGACATTCCCCACCCCCACCCCTTCTACAAAGCCTTGCTTGCCACCCACTGTCTCTCTTTGGGACTTTAACTTTGATACTGGATTCTCATTATTTTCAATGGGAATTTTATGTGGTTTATATTTCAAGCCAAGTTTGTACAGGAAAAAAAAATGTTTTAGGAAGGATAAAAGAAGAAAAATATGTAAAGACAATCACCAAGTGCAATTTCATAATGGTTAATATCTGAACTAAAGGAAGTTACAGAACAATTGATCAGATTTTTAAGAAATCCCACCTTCCCCAGTTTGCACCCACTCAAGACACTAAATGTGAAGGGTGTGTGTGTGTGTGTGTGTGTGTGTGTGTGTGTGTTTGAGAGAGATGCAATTCATATTTGCTTTGTTATTTAAACTAGGTACAAGAATTCTTTGCCTATTGTCACAAATGGATTCTGAGTCGGATTCAGTGGTTTGGATTCTGTGCATGCTTCCTTCAATTTGTCAACACTAGTACTGCATCTGATTTGACCACCTAACAAGGCCTTCATGGCTCAGAAAATTGACCACTTGCCATTAGTAGACTGCCCTATAACTCGAATTTGACTGTGTTGCATCCTACCGTAGATTGAATGTTCTTTAAAGGAGGTTGAGCTACTCGGAATAACAGAATGATTGGTGGGAATAGACCAGATTCATTCTCTGCTGAGGAGACCACAAAAGCCTGACTCAAGAAGAGATGTTTATGGTGGACTTCCGCTATTTTATACTATACTGTAGTCTTAAAAGTGATATGGCTAAGATCCACGTTGTTCCTGTTAGTTGCCACTTAGTGCCAGTTCCCTTGCAAAAACATGACCATCCATTATTTTTTAAAGGCTGATACAAAGTACAGCTTATATCCAACTGCCTATCGCTGTTAAGGAGAGTTGGATTTTCACTGCTTTACACAGAGCCTGGATGCTTGCTCTCACCTAATGCCTTTTTAAACCTATTGCCTCTTCTATGCTGCTTCGTTTATGAATGGTCCATTTTGATCTGAAAAACGATGAACCAACTGGTTTCGTATTCTCATTGTCTCCAAATTTTAAATGCCGGCGTTGAGATGAGTCATGGTGCTGCACTTTGACGTCAACTGTGGGTGCTTTGCAGCTCCTGAGTTCTCAACACAAGTTATCTGAGGGCATCTGCAACATCAGAGATGCTGGATATTTCCCAGTCAACCTAGTGATGTGTCACATCTGTATCCTTATATAGTACAAAGCAGTTGGTTCATGTCAAAAGTCTTCACTTATTCAGGGATGAAAGCTCTTCACTTGTATGTTTTAAGTGTTTGTCTGGAAGATCAGCTTGGTGTAAACCCACCCACCCCTCTTCCTAGAGGTTACCCTCTCTATGTTGAGGTCACTAAATATGGCACATCCTGGGTTTGTTTGTGGGTGCATTGCATAGCAGCAAGTAAGACCCATCTCTCACTTTCAACACTAGCAGGTTCTGGCTAAGGATGTAGTATTAAAAATAAATTGTTCTATTTTATGACTGTGAATCTGAAGAAATGTCATCCATTCTGACAGAGTAACTGTCTGGAAACTGAAACAGCATTTTTTTTTATCTTGGAAACATGACATTTATTTTTAGTCTCAAATGTTCTGTAGAAGACTCCAAATACTGGGAAACCTAGAGCCTGAGCACTCCGGATTTTACTGCATTCTGAGCTCCGCTGGCCAGGGAACATTGGGGGAAATACAGATTTCTGTGGGCAATGCATTTCCTCTTTTGAAGTGCACCATGCTCACCACAAGTTCTGCAAGCCCCATGCTCTGGTCCTCATGTAGCTGGAACCCTTCGAATGAGTAGCTCATGTCTACCTATTCTTGTTAGGCACTCTAATCAAACACATTGCTTCAATGCAAACTCTACTTAAGCCAGGCATGGCCAAACTTGGCCCTCCAAATGTTTTGGGACTACAATTCCCATCTCCCTGACCACTGGTCCTGTTAGCTAGGGATGATGGGAGTTGTAGTCTCAAAACAACCGGAGGGCCAAGTTTGGCCATGTCTGACTTAAGCTCTCTTTACTTAGCTTCTCCACAGTGGAGCATCATTTCATAATGTGTTTTCTCCTTTTGGCTTTAATTCCTAAATGAAACTGAAGCGCAGAGAGGAAATTAGAATGGATGTGTCTGGAATACGCAATGGTCTTCTGAAGAAGATTGAGGTACTAGATTTGACTTGCTATGCCTAACAGGCCCGAGATTAGATAGAATACCTGTTGCCTTCAGAAAGGTGTATGGCCTTTTTATATTTTAAAAAAACCCACTAAGCATAACAGGACAGCTTTTGCTAGCAACAATTATGCTTGCTGGGCTAGAGCATAAACAAGTTTCCTATAACATTTGGATTTGGGACCATGGCCTTCTAAATAACTCTTGGAGGCAGCGTTGCTCCAGTTCAGAAGGCTTGAACTGTGATCAAAATGAAAGATCTGGATGGAAATTTGTGCCAAAGTGGTGCATAAAGGGCTCAATTGGACCACTGTACTCTCGAGGCTGTTAATCTTAAACAGGGGCTGTTTTAGCATAGTCCTGTGGCTTCAGGAGGCCTATTTCAGACTGCCCTGAGCATTGGCGCCCTCTTACCAAGCCATCAAGAACAAAGCTTTGGGACCACAGTGCAAAAGTGTATCTAAGGCCATCTTTTCAATCTGCATTGCAGGGTAGCCTTAATTATGTGGCACAGTAGATGTGGATAAAGATGTCAAACTTATGTGAATAACAGTTCTTGCACAGCTGAAAGCGATACCCTTCTGACTTCCAACTGGGAGTACTTGTAAATAACATGGTTTCTGCTTAAGAATGGGCTTTGTCAACATAACTCAGTGTTATCTAAAGGGCCCGGGGCTTTCATCTTGCCTTCCCATAGCTGTTAAATGTTAAACTTCTATAATGGCCTTCATCTGTCTCCCCTCTGTATGTGTTGTACTGTTGGATGCATCTTAAGTTTTCAGCCTTGTAACATTTGAGCAATCCGTTTCTTTATACATGGAATCCCCTTTGAACATCTTTTCTTCCTCATTACATCCGTTTCTCTAGTCAAAGTCTGTGTCTGTGCATCCCGTGAAAGAGTGTAACTCTCCTGGTCTTGGCTGCAAGACTTAGCCCCAGGCCCAGGAGCTGGAGTGTGTGCATGTCACTTGGGTGGAATCCCTAGATTTTATTATGTATGCAGTGGGGTGAGATGGGGGAACAAAGTGGGTGTGTATGAACAGAATTTAATCTCAAAGCGTTGAAGAATAATTTTATTCTCACCGGTTGCACTCAAATGCATGTATATTTAAACCTGGCTGCAAATGACGATGAAGCTATTGGTTTACACCTTTATTAAAAGAAAAAGAAACTCATTATTTATAGTTGCTGTAACTGAATTGACAGATGCCAATTTAACTGATAAATTATATTTGGTAAAATAAAGATTACATTTCTTTATACGGCTTGTGGTGGTTTTTCTGCAGTTGAAGCTTCACTGGTCCTTTTGGTATGTAAAACACAACCCCCACTTCTAAGCCCCATAGGTTCTCTAATCCACAGTCCCTAAATTTCCCTTGTCTGCCTGCCCTGCCCTACTCCAAAGCCCAGACCTCACAGCTTTCTCCTATTACTAGGCCATGTGATATTCTCCTTTTAACACCACTCATCCTGCCTACATTGCATAACTTCTGGTCATGTGCTCACCTTCTTTAAAAGACAAAGTGAGTCACGCATGAAATAGTGCAGTTTGTAGAGCATGGAAGCACGGGACTCTTAATCTCAGGGTCGTGGGTTCAAGCCTCACGTTGGGCAAAAGATTCCTGCATTGCAAGGAGTTGGACTAGATTACCCTCATGGTTCTTTCCAACTCCACAGTTCTATGATTCTATTTAAAAATCTGTCCCAGCTCTCCAGAATATGTTGGCTTCTGGTCAGCTAGTACTCGCCAGTGAATATAAACCTGAGATCTGCTTCCACCAGTAGTTCAATGCTGCTTTAAATTGCTGGTTAAAGGTAGCATAAATAAGTAAATAAAGCTAGACAAAGTGAAAGTTTGATGACATTAAACAATCAGTGAATAATCTGTGGATTTGGAGGGAGAAGACAGCGCAAGCTTTCGTGGGCTCAAGCCCACTTACTCAAATGAATAAAGTGAAACCTTAGCTGGCAAGTATATAAAGTAGAAGTTAAACATCACCAATACAGTGGAACCTCGGTTTATGAACACCTCGGTTTATGAATTTTCGGTTTATGAACGCTGCGGACCCATCTGGAACGGATTAATTCATTTTCCATTACTTTCAATGGGAAAGTTCGCTTCAGTTTATGAACAGACTTCCGGAACCAATTACACCCATGCTTCAGTTTATGAACGCTTCAGTTTAAGTACTCCGCGGACCCGTCTGGAACGGATTAATCCACTTTCCATTACTTTCAATGGGAAAGTTTGCTTCAGTTTATGAACGCTTACTCCGCGGACCGTCTGGAACGGATTAATTCACTTTCCATTACTTTCAATGGGAAAGTTCGCTTCAGTTTATGAACGCTTCAGTTTATGAACAGACTTCCGGAACCAATTGTGTTCATAAACCGAGGTACCACTGTATCAGGGCCCAGGGGATTCATTATCTGCTCATCTTCCATGTGGTTTATGCTGACAACTCACTGATGGCCTTCTGCATTCTACACAGGACAGACAGGTCAGTATACAAACAAATTAACTGAGACAAATCCCTCATAGGAAATGTAAATACAGTGGAACCTCGGTTTATGAACACCTCGGTTTACAAATTTTCGGTTTACGAACGCTGCAGACCCATCTGGAACGGATTAATTCACTTTCCATTACATTCAATAGGAAAGTTCGCTTCAGTTTATGAACGCTTCAGTTTATGAACAGACTTCCGGAACCAATTACACCCATGCTTCAGGTTAAGTATGCTTCAGGTTGAGTTCTCCGCGGACCCGTCTGGAACGGATTAATCCACTTTCCATTACTTTCAATGGGAAAGTTCGCTTCAGTTTATGAACGCTTCAGTTTAAGTACTCCGCGGACCATCTGGAACAGATTAATCCACTTTTCATTACTTTCAATGGGAAAGTTCGCTTCAGTTTATGAACAGACCTCTGGAACCAATTGTGTTCATAAACCGAGGTACCACTGTATGCATAAACGATTCCAGGACTCAGCTATACCGCTGCAAATAAAACGTTTTAAGTGCAATATACAAAGTGACACTAGATGGTGATGTAAAATTCAATACATTTTTTTAAAACACATTTTAAAAAGCATTTACAGAACTTTTTTTTTGTTTGTGTGTTGATTCCAACTCTAAGTGATCTTAGTGAACTTCAAAGAGAGAATGCAACCTTGAACAACTGAATTAGTATATTCAGTTCTTGTTCCCTCACTTCAAAAAACGATATGGTAGAGTTGAGAACGGTTCAGGAAAGGGCAACCAAAATGATCAAAGGGATGCAGCTCCCCTAGAAAGATTATAAAATTGTGCGTGGCACAGAGAAAGAGGATAGAGGAAAGAGTTTATTTTAAGCACTTGCATACCCCAAGGACGACCTCTCTCCATAGGAAGCTACCCAGACCCTGAGAGCATTATCTGAGGTCCTCGTTCATGTGCTTCCTCTATGAGCGGTCCGAAGGATGGCAACATGAGAACGGGCTTTTTCTGCAGTGGCTCGCCTTTTGTTGAATGCTCTTTCCAGAGGGGTTCCCCTGGCACCTTCATTAAACACCTTTAGGGACCAGACACAAACATTCCTCTTTAACCAGGCCTTTGGCTGATTGGCATCTTATATCCCTTTTAAATGTGTTTATAGGAGAGGGGTTCCAAGCCAGAATTAAGATTGCCGGAAGAAATATCAACAACCTCAGATATGCAGATGACACAACCTTGATGGCAGAAAGCGAGGAGGAATTAAAGAACCTTTTAATGAGGGTGAAAGAGGAGAGCGCAAAATATGGTCTGAAGCTCAACATCAAAAAAACGAAGATCATGGCCACTAGTCCCATCACCTCCTGGCAAATAGAAGGGGAAGAAATGGAGGCAGTGAGAGATTTTACTTTCTTGGGCTCCTTGATCACTGCAGATGGTGACAGCAGTCACGAAATTAAAAGACGCCTGCTTCTTGGGAGAAAAGCAATGACAAACCTAGACAGCATCTTAAAAAGCAGAGACATCACCTTGCCGACAAAGGTCCGTATAGTTAAAGCTATGGTTTTCCCAGTAGTGATGTATGGAAGTGAGAGCTGGACCATAAAGAAGGCTGATTGCCGAAGAATTGATGCTTTTGAATTATGGTGCTGGAGGAGACTCTTGAGAGTCCCATGGACTGCAAGAAGATCAAACCTATCCATTCTTAAGGAAATCAGCCCTGAGTGCTCCCTGGAAGGACAGATCGTGAAGCTGAGGCTCCAATACTTTGGCCACCTCATGAGAAGAGAAGAATCCTTGGAAAAGACCCTGATGTTGGGAAAGATTGAGGGCACTAGGAGAAGGGGACGACAGAGGACAAGATGGTTGGACAGTGTTCTCGAAGCTACGAACATGAGTTTGACCAAACTGCGGGAGGTAGTGCAAGACAGGAGTGCCTGGCGTGCTATGGTCCATGGGGTCACGAAGAGTCGGACACGACTAAACGACTAAACAACAACAAGGAGAGGGGTTATTGGTTTGTGCTTTCTCATTCTTGTTTCTATCATGCATTTTGTGTTTTTATCTTGTATGTTGTATCTTGTATCTTGTATGTTTATGTTGTGAACCGCCCTGAGATCTGCAAGTGAACGGCGGTATACAAATTTAATAACAATAGTGCAAAATTCAACAGCTGGCATTGGAGGAGATTTTATACGCCAACACTCAGTGCCGGGTTTACGTATAAGCTAAACAAGATATAGCTTAGGGCCCCACTCTCTTGGGGCCCCCCAAAAAATTTCACTATTAATATACTTCTTCTTAATTGTATTTCAGTTCAATAAAATACGTATTTTGTTGTGTGTAAATGGCTTTAGATACCTATTAGGTCCATAAATTACCATATAGCATATATTCAACACAAAAAACAGCGACAACTTCTTGTTGACAAAGGACAGCTGGACATATAAAGGGACTCATTACCTTCAGGATCAGTAGCTTAGGGCCTCATCAAACCTGAATCGGGCCCTGCCAACACTGCACTATCAATATTCAGTATAGAAATCTACACATCGCACGAGCCGCGGTGCCTGCCTCCTGAAGGACAGACGGCAGCTACACTTTTCCTTCCCTAAAACACTACATTTCCCATGACGCAGCCGCTCCAGTTTACGGATTTAATAGGGAGCGCTTCACCCTATGCATGCTGGGTACTGTAGTTCCTCCGATGGGGCGAGGCAGCAGCCCCGCCCTCTCTCACATGACGGCCAGGAGAATGCGGAAAAGGCTCGGCAGCGGAGAAGCCGCGGCAAGAGGCGCGCTAGTTGCAGGATGAGGATCCTATCGAGAGCTTAAGCCTCTTTCTAAGCAAACGGCAATGCAAACGCTTCCCCTGCAAAGACTTTTTTGCTTCTGTGGTGCAACGGCGTGTACAGATTTGGTTTCCTCCCCAGCGAGCGCCCGGCGGCTGCTGACAGTGTGTTTTGCTTTCGCTACTCGTCGGGTGGAGAACTCCTCTTTGGGATCCGCTTGGTGCGTTTTAAACGCGTAAGGTAGGGCCGGGGAGTCTTCGCCCGGGCGCAAATACTGTAATTGAAAACACTGCTTGCTGCCTCCCTGCGTTCAGCGAGAGCTGGACCTGCAGGACGGAGCGGACAATTAAACGTAAAAGTTGCATACTGACCCCTACCCCACCCCTTGGTGGCTTCGCAAGATCCCTGTTTCTTAGAGGGAGGTCGAAACAAAATTTAAAAAAATTCCTTCCAGTAGCACCTTAGAGACCAACTTTGTCAGTCATTGGTATGAGCTTTTGTGTGCATGCATACTTCTTCAGATACTGTCTCTCATACCAATGACAAACTTAGTTGGTCTCTAAGGTGCTCCTGGAAGGAATTTTTTTATTTTGTTTCGACTTTGTCAGAGCAACATGGCTACCTACCTGTAATTAGAGGGAGGTGATTGCTTACTCCAGATGGGAAACCGAGAAGCGCTAAGCTCTGGATCGCCTGCCTGGGCTTTGGAGGCTGCTTTTGAATGCACAGATTTTTTTTGCCCTCTAGGGAAAAGTGAGAAGTGGCTGCTGTCTCTTCCCAAGAATTGAGGAAAGACGTGCACTTGTTTACTTGGCTGTTCCAAACCATGGGCCATCACGACCATATGTTCAAAGTGCTGATTCTTGGGGATGCCACAGTTGGGAAGACGTCACTGGTCCAGCGATATGCCAACGATAGTTTCAACAAGCACTACAAGTCGACAGTGGGAGGTGAGTTGTTTTGGATTCCTGCCCCCCCCCCAATACCCGCCGCCCCTGGAAAAACAACAACCTTATTTGCAATAGATGATGAGCTCTAATAACAGATTTAATAGCACAGTTCTAGTGCTATAAAAGTGTTGTGTATCCCAGATACCTGCCTTTTGATTGCATTCCGTCTGATGAAACGCTTTGTGGAACTCAAAAGCTGTCATACTCTTAAGTGGTAGGGGGTTAGTTCAATTAAAGGTGCTGCTCTCTTGTACAGTGGTTGCGAACGTGATCCGTGCGGGAAGCATGTTCGCAACCCCGCAGTGTTGCAACCCCCAGTGCTGTGTCTGCGCACGCGTGGGTCGTGATTCAGTTCTTCTGCGCATGCGCAAAGCACAATTTAGCGCTTCTGCGCATGCGCCAAAACCCAGAAGTAACCTGTTCCGGTACTTCCGGGTTCGGCGCAGTGCGCAACCCGAAAACATGCAACCCGAAGCATCTGTAACCTGAGGTTTGATTGTCTTCTATATTTGTTCCTGTTTCTTTGGATGTTGCATTTTTCACTTCCTCCTTTGGTGTTTCATTTGTGTTTGCACCTCTGTTGAAATAACACTGTCCCTCCCACCCATCATACTGGGTAGCAAAACGCCATTGAGATGTCCTGGTTTAAATACAGTGGAACCTCGGTTTATGAACACGTCGGTTTACGAATTTTCGGTTTACGAACGTCGTGGACCCATCTGGAACGGATTAATTCACTGTCCATTACTTTCAATGGGAAAGTTCGCTTCAGTTTATGAATGCTTCAGTTTATGAACAGACTTCCGGAACCAATTACACCCATGCTTCGGGTTAAGTATGCTTCAGGTTGAGTACTCCGCAGACCCGTCTGGAACGGATTAATCCAATTTCCATTACTTTCAATGGGAAAGTTCACTTCAGTTTATGAACGCTTCAGTTTAAGTACTCCGCGGACCGCCTGGAACAGATTAATCCACTTCACATTACTTTCAATGGGAAAGTTCGCTTCAGTTTATGAACGCTTCAGTTTATGAACAGACTTCCGGAACCAGTTGTGTTCATAAACCAAGGTACCACTGTATAGCCCTAGTTACTCATAGCCATTCGTGTATTCATTTCTATATCACTTTATTTTATTTTATTTTAATGTCAAAGCAGTTCACAACCTAAATTAAAACATCAAATAAAACATTACTGAAGAAAGTAAAATGGTTCATGGTGGGCGGTGGCAGTGGAAGCTCAGGCTCAATCACCTGGGTCTGCACTAAGAGATAGCCAAGATGATCTTGTAGTTGCTAGTTCTTAAATAATTGCAATCTATCAGTCAACATTAAAGCTTTTTTGTTCCATAGGAGAAACTAACTATATTGTGAAACACTGGTTCTCTGCATAAGGGTTGGCTGGCTTCAATTGTGTGTGTGTGTGTGTGTGTGTGTGTGTGTGTGTGTGTGTGTAAGAAAGACTTACTATTTTTACCAGAGTCCCTTTGGACCACCAATATATTTCCTGAGGTTTAACATTTTAAGAGTATATTCTGCATACTGTGGATGCCTCAAGAGTCAAGGCATGACTAGCTTATGTTAAGCATAGCTGCCACGTCTCCCGTATTCCCCGGGAAATCCCCGTTTTTTCAGCTGTTCCTAGCTGAAAAACGGATTTTTTTGTTTTTTCCTGGTTTATTCTGGTGCGGCGGCCATTTTGGAACTGGGCGGAGCATGCTCAGAAGCGACTTTTGATGCTGCTCTGCCCAGTTCCAAAATGGCTGCAGTGCGACTTCTGGCACGGCGGCCATTTTGGAACTGGGCAAAGCAGCATCAAAAGTCACTTCTGAGCATGCTCTGCCCAGTTCCAAAATGGCGTCAGCGCTACTTCCGGTCTGCTACTTTCGGCCTGGTCCCTTATTTCTCCGACAGCAACTTGGCAGGTATGATGTTAAGTGACCTGAAGTGTGGATTGTTACTTAAATGCACAGGAAGTACCTTAACAGATCAGAGCATGTGCCACCTAGTCCAGCATTCCTTGTGAGAATCTTAGCACAAAGTGGAACATCTTCTCTCCCTTCTTCTACATAGGTTATGTCTTTGGACTGAAACAGAAAGTTGCAGTCTGCTGTAGGCAAGCCTCTATTAACGTGACTGGAAATATTTAGATCAGTGTGGGACTGCTGTGTGTCTGGTGACGGGGCAGGGGGAGTCCCAAGTCCTCATTTTGCAAGTTGAACCGAGTCTGCTAGCCACATTCTTGGCAACAGACTATGTGTGTAAAAGGGCAAGGCATCTGTGTATGTGGAGAGAGAGAGAGAGAGCATTTAAGCATGGTGTGTGGTGTGAGAATCAAATGAGCTGTGCTGCTGTGAATTTCACCAGTATGGTGCTTTGGAAGTTATGGCTCCTTCTGTTTTAATTTCAGAGCTGAAGACAAGTGTGTGGAAGCAGCTACACTCTTCCCACTTTACACGTTGGATTAGTGGTGGCATTTTTTTAAAAAGTGCATCCTCTTGAAATATCTTTGGATTCTATATATAGAACCATAGAATTGTGGAGTTGGAAGGGGCCCCAAGATCCTCTTGTCCAACCCCTTTGCAGTGCTGGAATCTCAATTGCAGATAGCCATCCAACCTCTGCTTAAAAACCAGGACGGTGGTGCTCAGTGAATTTCTCAGGATTGTGATATAAAAAAGGCAAAACAGATACCCAGTCTCCTTTGACTTCAGTATGAAAGTCTTCTGAACTGCCTGTGTTTCTGTGGTAGATTGAGAGCCAGTTTCTATAAACAGAGGCCACTTTTTGGATTGAATATTAGGATGGGACTTCCTTCACTTTGCACAACAAATTATATTTGCTGAGAATTCAAGGGAGGGAGCCGTCTATTCCACCTCAAGTTCCTTGGAGGAAGGATGGAATGGAATGGTAATAAGTATGTAGCTCTCATGAATCATATGACTTGCATCAAAGAACTCCATAGATCAATTATCAAATCGTTAAGATAAATTATGTAATATTTTAGGCCAGAAGAAATACTCTTAACCTTGTGTTTTGGGAAAAGGGAATTTCTGAACTTGCTTGCAAAGAATGGGCAGAGCATTCTTTGGAGCTATCACCCATCTATAGCTGTCCTGGCTCATAGCAACCCGGGCTTAATGTGTGTGTATGACTCTTTTTGTTTATTCGTGGTAGATATTGGTTTCAAATCTTGCCCCTGAAGGCAGGTATTAACTGGCTGGTGTACTTGATGGGTCTGATAGACCTCTTGGGAGAATGAAGGTGCTTTGGATCTATCAGATCCAAGGAGCCCACTAACACTGGCCTGGAGCACCCTGTTTTGGGGTTTACGAACAGCAGAAACACTGCCAGTGATAGATCTACCGCCTGGGGAAAACTCTACCGATGAAGATGTGCCCCACCCCTTCTGGCAGAGAGACACATCCACTCCAGCCAGCAGATCTACTGGTTAGGATTGCTTTGGTAGTCTCTCATTGTTTCCAACAGCAGTTTTTAATCTTGGGAACCACGGCTGCTTTTAATTACCATATTTTTCCATGTACAGTATAAGATTAGGTTTTTCCCCCTAAAAAATAATGTCCAAAATTTGGGGATGTCTTATACATGGATAGATCTCTCCCCCCCCCCATTTTCTTAAATCCAAGTCCCCCAAAATAAGCCTTTAGGTATGTGGCCCTGAAAGCGAAATTATGGCTATGGCTCAAACTATGTTTCAGACCGGTGGGTTTAGTCCCCTTGATTTTGAGGGTTAATTTTAAATCTCCATGGGAAAGGGAAGTGGTAGAGGAAGTGCAGAAATGCGGTCTGTCCTCCCTTTATATTGAGTCCATGACCTATAGCCACGCTAAAGCGGTGATCGCTCAGAGATTGGGGGATATCGCCAGACAGGAGGACATAGCCTGCATGAAATCTGGGATGTTTTTAGGGGAGCAGGTGTATCGGGCTGCACCAGCCCGTTACCTGGCGGATATCCACTATGTGGAATACCGCAGATTACTTACTGCGGCCAGACTGAATGTTCTTGATTCAGCGGTTTTGAGGGGAAGATTTGGAGGAGTCCCATACAGTCAGAGAATGTGCCATTGTGCCTTGGGTGAGTATACTGTAACCCCATATTTATCTCAGTTTAGTTCCCAACTAAGAGAACAGCAGGCAGCATATTTGCTAAACAAGCCCACTGGGAAAATAGCCTTCTTGGTGGCTAAATTCCTCTTCCTGGCGCTCAAGTTTTGGAAACATATAACCGAATGCCTTGATGTGGGTTACCTGTAGGAGGTTCAGTAGCGCGGTCATAATTCATTTATGTATCCCTCTGATGCCTTCAGTTTTATATTTTTATATTTGTATTGAGAAATGTTTTTCTTTCTGACTATCGGTCGAATAAAGTATTTTGATTGATTGAAATAAGGGGCGTCTTATACATAGGGGCGTCTTAAAGATGGAAAAATACGGTAAATTGAATTATGGTTGCTGAGCTAGTCCTTGCTTTAACCCTTTGTGAAATCTCTTCCCTTCTGATTCTAAATGCCCCAAAGCAAGCACCTTCTGAAGAGTCCTGTCCTGCAGTGATCTGTAAAGGTAAAAGGACCCCTAACCATTAGGTCCAGTCGTGACCTACTCTGGGATTGCGGCGCTCATCTTGCGTTATTGGCTGAGGGAGCCGGCGTACAGCTTCCAGGTCATGTGGCCAGCATGACTAAGCCGCTTCTGGCAAACCAGAGCAGCACATGGAAACACCGTTTACCTTCCCGCCTGAGCGGTACCTATTTATCTACTTACACTTTGACGTGCTTTCAAACTGCTAGGTTGGCAGTGATCTGTAGAAGAGGCAAAAAGTGGGCTATTGGTATATCTAGATTTGATTGTTTATATTGGTAACTACTGATTAGCATGATTTTTTGTTGTTTTCAATAAAGGGGAATGCTTTAATTTACTGGAAACAGTAATGCCTTTAAAAACTATTTTAAAAATGTGGGAAGGTGGTCCATGAAGCAGGGCCACCCCGGGGAAAACTTAGAGCGATCTTGAATTCCTTCTTAAGAGTAACTCTGAAATTGTGGCAGAAATGGGCAAAACACTGCCACTACCCTTTTTTGTGCCACCCAGGTTTTGATCATCTGGGTTAAGTGCAGCAAGTGAGAGAGCAGGGGTCTCCATCAAATAAATGATTTACAGTATTTATAGCTGGCCAACCTTGAGCTGAGCGATGTACCGTTTCATTGGCTACAAATCATGCAGGTTCAGATGTTCTGTAAACCTTTGTAAAGAATGGGGACTATTCCTAAAGATCTCATCAGGTGGATTAACGAAAAGCCTAACCTGAAAGGGGTCATGTTAACGTATTGGTCTCTCTTGTCCTGTCTGTGACCTATTGGTCATTGATCAGATTGTGCAAAGTCTGGGAGGGAGATCTTGGGTATGACATTGTGGGAAATTCCTGGATTTCTGTATGGTAGAGATTGCCTTTGAACAGTGTTTGAAATTCCCCAGGTGTGTTTTGCTACTGGTCCGGGTCCACTTGCGACTACCTGTAGATTTCTGGGTGCTGGGTTGGCAATCACAGTTTAAAAACCTTTGCCTTAGTCCATATTTAATACCTGTTCCATTTCCCCTGTGTGTGTTTCTCCTTCTTGCATACTGGGACAAATGAATTGTTGTAAGAGCAAGCTACAGTCAAGCAATATAGTTGAGATCACAGAATCATAGAATTGTAGGTTTAAGGTGCCTAGCTTATATATCTGAATTTCTAACACTGCTTTTGAAATCGGTCCTTGTGAGACTGAGAGAAACCATGCTGAAATTGATTTATCACTGGTACACGATGCTGCAGAAACTAGGTCACATGGCTAGGACTCTTAAGTAGGTTGTGTTGGAGAGGATGCAATCGATTTGGCACAAAGTTCAACATGTGGGCATGCCCTGTTGTCCAACTGAGGTGGGTGTTCCAGGAAATTACAGCCATTGTTAATTAGAAATTTCATCATGACCCTGGCCTTGCCCTCCTTCCAGTATTTCCAGAGGCTACGTGAGGGTTGCTCGATAAATAGTGAATTTGTTATTTGCTGGCAGCCGCTTGCTTAGAGATCACACACCACTGGAAAGGATCGACACAGTTTTCGATACAAGGCTGGTGGTCCAAGGTGTGCACATAGCAGAAACACTGATGCAGAGACATCGAGTCAGCAGGTGCACCTTCTGTTTCAACTTTTATACGCCTGCTGAAAACTTTCCTATTCCATCACGCCTATGCAGGCAGTTAACAATGCACAGTTTTCTGCATTTTTGGTGCAAACCACTTTGATATTTTTATGAGTGATAACTCATTTTTTATTTTATTTTTAGATATTTTAAGAGTGATAACGGTATCTAAATATTTTTTTATAAGTAAATGAGGGATGAGAGCCAAAGAGAGACACATTTGCAGACAGTTGAGCCATGTTCATGCCACACATTAAAATATCGGTACTTTGATCAGTCGTGGCTTCCCCCAAAAAATTATGGGAGCTGTCATTTGTTAACAGTGCTGATAATTGTTAGGAGAACCCTATTCACAGAGCTACAGTTTCCACAGCTTCAGATTGCTCTGAAGATTTTAGCTGTGTGTGTGAATGTGGCCTTGGGATCCCTTTTTGCATTATGTAGCTGGTCAGAGGGGCTGTGCAGCCATCAGTCTCTCAGAACAACTTCTGGGTGGACATATTGTTGACATCTGTCTGTATTGAGAGACAGTGGAAGAGTGAGCCTTTGGGAGTAAAGCCAACCATTGGAGAGTCACAGCACCGATACGGCTGAGACGTGTTTTATTGCAGGCAGGACATTTTATTAAGTCACCTTCTCTCCTGAGTTGCTTCTGGTGTCTGTAAAGCAGTTGGCGTTACTAGCGTGTAAAGTATTGCCTCTGTCCATTCGTCTTTCATATTGGTGAAAGCTGTATTGTTATAGTTAGGCGTTTTGGGTTTTTTTTAAAATGAAAAAATTGATTAATACCATACATTGTACACTGCACTGTTGTATGCCTGGAAAAAAAACTTTTGAAAATGAACAGTAATCATTAAAAAAGGAGGAGAGGGAGCTTGCCGCTGGGAGTCAAGGAGGGGAAAGGTACAAGGAACAAGCATCGACTTCAATTGTTTACTTAATCCTGGGGTCAGTTGATGTTGCCACAACCACAATGCAACCTTCAACATCCTTAGAGCCTGCACTGTATATAGAAGATGCCCCTGGGTATGGAACAGATTTGTCTTTAAAAGCTGTGTTTGATGCTACTGAAAGCTTCACAGAGACTGTGGCTGAATAGTTCACAAGCTCTAGAAAGACACCAAATATCTGGCTAAACAGCCTCCCGGTGCGATAGAATTTCAGTATATGGGTAAGTGCAGCTTCCCCACTATTTCCTATTACCTTTCAACTCCCTGTTGGAAAATCCCGAATGAATAAGTAGGTCAGAGGTCATTAAAGTGAAGTCCAAACCCCACTGAGAAACTGATGTACAAAGGCCCCAGTTTTATGCCTGCAGAGGATTCGTTTACACCCCACTTTGATCAGTTGCAGTAGAGACGGGAGGGGGGAGAAGCTTTGCCATCTTTTCCTTCTCTGCAGCCTGACTTTTTTTTAAAAGAAAATAAAAGAGAGAGATTCACAACTTGCAGTATGTTTCAGACCCACTGAACTAGATAATAGCTGTGGTCTAATTTAGTTTTGTTCCTGTTGTGCTCTGTGGGGAGGGGAAGTGTCATTCTCAGGAGTCCCAACACACTTGCTGGAATGCAATTTTATTTTTATTATTTGATCTGTGAGTGGGAAACAGCCACAGTAGTCTCTGATTCAGACTAATGTGGCCAAGTGATGGAAAATAAATATGTTAATGTGGCAAGTAGTCCTTTAACATAATTCCATTTCTACCAGCTACCTAATTTTAAAAGAACACGTTGGATGTTTCTCTTTATTTTCTTTAGTTCTGTTTAGAAGAAGTTTATAAAAGTCCTTTTGGTATTTTTCTTTAGTTCTGCTTAAGTCTATAAGATCATTAGTCAAAGAACAGAACCAAACTAGGGCAAGATTAGCCGGGCCAGCCGCCTTAGTTTAAACTACCCCCTTTATACAAGGGTGACCCAAATCAAAATGATCTGATTATCTCTGGCTGCTCTTTCTGTTGGGGGTTAAGGCTTCACAGAATTTGCTCCTTAAACACACTTCACTGAAGTGCAAGGTAAGCTAAGAGGATCCAATGGCGAAGGGAATGGGGAGGAGTTGGACAAGGAGTCATTTGCAATAGATTCATCTTTATGGGAGGCAGAGGGAGGAAAGTTCCACTTACAAGTTTACAGCTTATTTTACTTTAACGTTATGGCTGTTTGCCAGCATTGCTGTTAGAGGCTCGGGTCCATCAAATATGTATTTTGTTGGTAAATTTTATATTCGGCTTTTCAGCTAGAGTCCTGAAACTGCCCCTGTGTGTTTGTGTGTGTTTATATAATATTATGTACGTAGATATTCATGAACTTGCAGTTCATCCTGAGAACATACTATAGACTTGTCACAAGAGTGCTCACCTGGCTTATTTTTTCTTTTGCAAGCTAAATGCCCTTTCTTGCTTAATTGAAGCATGCAGGCCACATATTCTTTGCCTGGGGTTGAGCTTCCATTATGAGATATTGTATGTTTTTGGCGGGACGCAGGTGGCGCTGTGGGTTAAACCACAGAGCCTAGGGCTTGCCGATCAGAAGGTCGGCAGTTCGAATCTCCGCAACGGGGTGAGCTCCCATTGCTCGGTCCCTGCTCCTGCCAACCTAGCAGTTCAAAAGCACGTCAAAGTGCAAGAAGATAAATAGGTACCGCTCAGGCGGGAAGGTAAACGGCATTTCCGTGTGCTGCTCTGGTTCACCAGAAGTGGCTTAGTCATGCTGGCCACATGAGCCGGAAGCTGTACACCAGCTCCCTCGGCCAATAAAGTGAGATGAACGCCACAACCCCAGAGTCAGTCATGACTGGACCTAATGGTCAGGGGTCCCTTTACCTTTACTTATGTTCTTGGCACTCAAGGCATGGTGTATTGAGCCAACAAAAATGTGTTGTGATTTCTAGACAGTGCCAGTGCTTTTTTCTGGGGGTATGCAGGAGTACGCCTACCCCTAAACATTTTGTGAATCAAGTTCGGCCTCATTGAGGGGCAGTATTTCAATACAAGTAGGAAAATGAGAGCACAGTACTAATAATATTGTTGTACGTATTAATATTAAATCCCTTCATACACACACACAGCCATCTGAAATACCATGCCTGGACTTGCACTGAATGTAGAATTGCCAGCCTAACATAGATAGATAGACAGACAGACAGAGAGAGAGAGAGAGAGATGAAGACATTTTCAGTTATTTGCATTTCTAAGCAGTGGTCCATTGATGACCAGTAACATATCTGGGTTATGACTCGTGAAACCTAAGTTCATAGAAAGGTTTAGACTTGGTATGGGGGGGGGGAGAGCAGGGGTCTTGTGCCTTTGATGGCTGTACTGTAGTGGGCAGAAATTCAACAGCTTAAACAGTTTCTCATTGTAAATGGGTGAGATGGTGGACTCAAAATAAATCAGGGGAGGGCATATGCAAGTGATAAAATTGACAGAGATAAGTTTTCTCATATCTTATCTCCAGCAAACCAAAGAGCCCTTTTTGAGTTCCACTGAGCTGAAAAGGTTGATTGTTTTGACAGCTGTCTCCATCTTGTTGTTGCCACAGTGAGACCGAGGCCTTGGCAGGATGGACAGACCTGTCTAATGGACAATTTATTGGGGAAATGCAGGAATCCCTTCAATTTAATTAGTCTCTTGGGTGGAAAATCTTTACAAGTCCTCCAACCTTTCAGGGAAGGACTTCCACCACCAACCCAAAGGTGTCACAGGGAAATCGGGTTATTACAACACATACCCACAGATTTAATGTCTGCCCTGCCATATGTGTTGGGTCAATGATGAAACTTTTACATAAAGGTGGGTCAGTGGTGTATTGAAACAGCTCCGCAGATCTCATGGCAGCCATGAATATTGAGTCCTTTGAAACAGCCATCCTGGGATTCTCCAACACCACCTGCTTGTGCAAAGAGGATCCAAAGTCAGCAGTACATTTTCTTGTTCCGTCTCTCTGGCCAAGCATCACTTACAAGCTTATGTTGATGCTGCACCAAGTACCCAAAGCTGGGTCACTTCAGTTCCCCCCTAGTTCATCCCCCCCAAGTCTGAGTAATACCTACCGGTTTCACTCCCTCATCCACAATTAAATTTAAGGAAGGGTTGTAGCTCAATGATAGAGCATCTGTGTTGTATGCAGAAGTTTCCCAGCATCTCCAGATAGGGCTCAGAAAGATTTCCTGTTGGAGAGCTGCTGGCAGTCAGTGTAGACCAGGCATCCCCAAACTTCACCCCTCCAGATGTTTTGGACTACAATTCCCATCTTCCCCGACCACTGGTCCTGTTAGCTAGGGATCATGGGAGTTGTAGGCCAAAACATCTGGAGGGCTGCAGTTTGGGGATGCTTGGTGTAGACAATACTGAGCTAAATGGACCCAATGGTCTGACTCAAGAGGATGACATCATCCTAAGTTCCTAAACTGTGAATGGTTGATGATTTGCAGTGGACCAATCTGCCATTCAGAAGCACCACCACCAGGTGTGAGAGCTGCTTGGTAGAACATCTTGCTCAGGGGTCACCAACCTAAGGCCCATGGGCCGGAAGCAGCCCGCGGAGTCGTTTGACCGTCCCATGAGCTGCCCCTAAACCAAGTTGCCCGCTCGCATGCTGCGCTAAACCAGCGCAGCGTGAGGACTCGCTTCCGTGGCACCAGAGATCGCATCTGCGCATGCGCGCGATCCAACCCACAAAGGGATTTCCGCGGTACCGATCTGGCCCAGGCAAGATAAACCTTGCCAACTCCTGATCTTGCTGGTTGGGAAAAGTACTGTACCTGAAGAGGAGAGAGTTCTCAGCTATCTATCCCCTCTTTGTCTTACCTTAGGGAAGCTTTTAATATCTGATGTATTGTTGTATATTAATGTTTTGTTGCCTCACAGGGTTGTTGTAGGGATTAAGTGAGGGGGGGGACTATGTATACCACTTTGAGCTCCTAGGAGAAAGGGCAGGACATAAATATGCAATCAATCAATCAATGATTATTATTAAATTTATTCCCACCCTTCACTAACAGGTTCTGGGGGTGGGCTGCAACAATTAAAAATTGAGAATTAAAAACAGTTAAAACATTTCATAGGAACAGGGTGGTGGTGCAGATGTCAACATGGTATACTGATGGGAGTTTTAAAAAAGAGACTTATTAAGAAATATGTAAAGCTTCTGTCTCAAGGGGAAATTATTATATATATACTCTTGCTGTTAGTTATCATATTTCAGGTGGAAATAATCCTGGATCCACGGACATAGAAGCAATCATCCAGGATTTGGGACATATTACTTGTGTGAGCATGCACATAATGTGTGCCCACTCTTCTGTTTCAGAGTTGTTAGGGATAGCAACCGATGACCACAGGAATCTGGAGAAGCAGTTGGCTTGTCATATGGTTGTAGACTGCTCTCCGTGTGGTTAAAGCTGCATGGGGGAATGGGGTGGAATATTAAAGTGACATCTGCATGGTTGTCTGTTTCCACCACTTCTCTGTGATTTACTGGAGCATAAACATATGCTTTGAGGTCAGCAGTACTCAAGAAATGCTATAGCTTGGGCTTAACATCTGCTGGAAGGAAGAACATGAATAGCATCAAGACAGCAGTGTAGAAGCAACTGCCCATAGCAACGCGTGGCAGGGCCAGCTAGTAAGAACATAAAAAGAGACTGTTGGATCTAGTCCAGGCATAGGCAAACTCCGGCCCTCCAGATGTTTGGGACTACAATTCCCATCATCCCTGACCTCTGGTCCTGTTAGTAGGGATGATGGGAATTGTAGTCCCAAACATCTGGAGGGCTGGAGTTTGCCTCTGCCTGATCTAGTCCATCTATTCCAGCATCCTGTTCTCACACTGACCTACCAGATCCTTGTGGGAAATCTGCAAGCAGGACCCAAGCACAAGAGAACTCCCTGCTCCTGATGTTTCCAACAACTAGTCTTCAGATGCATTACTGCTTCCAACCATGGAGACAGAGCATAGCCATCATGAGAACCTTACCCTCCTTGAATTTGTTTAATCCTCTTTTAATGCTCCTCAGGCCTGAAGCAGAAGTGCTCATAAGCGGAGCATACTGCACAGTGATTTTATTCAACCCCTAACTGGTTTTATCTTTTTCTTTCTTTCTTTCCATGGTTGTCCAGTGGATTTTGCTCTGAAGGTGGTACAGTGGTCAGAGTCTGAGACAGTGAGGCTGCAGCTGTGGGATATTGCAGGTGAGCTTTGAAAAGTCGCTTGTTCGTTTGTGGTGGATGGGGTCCCCCCCCGATTTGTTTGTCTTTTTCTATCGGTCAAAGATGGTTCCAAAGAGGTAGGAAATTCCCACACACAGTAGCTGTATAATTTTCATCCATGTGTTGTTGTGTTTCACCTCTTTAGTGATGCAGTTTGTGCAGTTTCTTATGTAAGTCTGGAAATGGCAATTTTGGGGGAATGCCTTGAAAATGGTACTGATGGATGGATATTGCAATTAACGGTGACTAAGAGGCATGTGTATTTTTTTTGCTTTGTCATTCCACTGCCAAAGAGACAGCCCATTTAAAAAGTGGCTTGCCTCTTCAGCAATCGACGCAGCTGCCATAAAATTAGGAAGCAAAACTCAGCAATGTGCAGGGTTCGTTACTTTACCTACCAGTATGACTTCTCAGTAAGGATAACATATATAAAAAAATTATTGAGGCAGTTTCCCCTCTCCCTCAAAAGAGTGAGTTTGGCACAGGCAGCTGCAATGGGAGGGAGACACAAGTGACTTTCTGAAGCAGAAAAGTCAAAGCAACAACATTTCTTCTTTGGTGCAGTACAGAAACTGGTGAACTCCAAACTGTGGATTAACTTGGATGTCGGGAATCATTGGGGGATCCTGGTAGTTCTTGCAGGTTTCGTTTGGTCCCCTTCATCTCAGGGTCGGATTTAGGTTTGATGAGGCCCTAAGCTACTGAAGGTAATGGGACCCTTTATATGTGCGACTGTCCTTTGTCAACAACAAATTGTCGCTGTTCTTTGTGTTGAATATATGCTATATGGTAATTTATGGACCTAATAGGTGTCTAAAGCCATTTGCACATAACAAATAGGAGCCTACACAACACAAAACACTGTTGCTGTATTTAGGTTTTATTTTATTTGTTTTTTTTATCTTATATTTTGGAAATGTACATCCAGGGTTTTTTCCCTCTAAATTTTTGGGGAGGCCCCAAGAGAGTGGGGCCCTAAGCTGTAGCTTGTTTAGCTTATGCGTAAATCTGGCACTGCTTCATTTTCCTATCGATTGGTGCCTTAAAGCTTTAGGGTGGGGTACGTAACCTGTGGCCTTCCAGAGGTTGCTGGGTTACAAATCCCATCAGCCTCAGCCGGCATGGCCCTGAGGTTGGAGATAATGGAAGCTGTAGTCCAGCAATATCTGTAGGACCACGGTTTGACCATCCTGTGTACGAGTCATCCCACTTGGTCAAGTTTTCCACTGTCCTTGCCAGAAGGCAGTAAAGCAGATACAACTCCCTTGATGTTGGATCAAGCAAATGTGGAGGGGGAAGCTGCCTAGGACTGAATCTGAGAATGGCTGCCTTAAGGTAATGCTAAAACTCCTTCATCGCCTAAACCCTCCCCAGGCCAAGAACGTTTCACGTCTATGACTCGGCTGTATTACAAAGAGGCATCGGCCTGTGTGATCATGTTTGATGTCACCAGTATTGGCACGTTCGCCAGCTGCCAGAAATGGAAGTATGATTTGGACAGCAAGCTGAAGCTGCCGGATGGAAGCCCCATTCCTTGTCTGCTGCTGGCTAATAAAGTGAGTGGCTGTAGACTGAGTGTTTCCAGCTGTTTTTCTTTCTTTTTAAAAAGGCTGTAAGCCCTCTGAAACTCCCCTAAAGCGCTGGGAGATAAGAGCCGTGCATGTGTGCTGTCCTCATGCCACCAGTGAACACTGGCAGCAGCTGAGAATTAGGGTTGGGACCTAAAAAGAAGGGGGCATGGAAGAGAGCTTGGAGAATGTGTGTCCTCACTGGCCTTCCCTGACCCAGTTCCATCTCCCCACAGAGTTTTTAAAGGGAGGGTGGGGAAGGTCTTGAGGGCTGCACTCTGCCCAGAGCCAGAGCTAAAAGTGTGCAGGAGAAGGACCCCTCTCCCCCCCCCTTTCTTTCATTTCCCCCTCCCCGTCTAAAATTGTCCCTGATATCACTAAGGAAGTGGGGAAATTCCCAAGTGGGGCCTCTTTCATGACCCTGAAAAAAACATATTTGAAACAGCTGCTTAGGATATAAAATATCTGTACATTTCTCAAACTCTGTTTTGAATTTGAGGAGATTATTTTGAACAGTTAAAAGAATTTTTTTAAGTGGCAGAAGAGGCACAGTTGTCTCGTCATTTTACCCTGCTAATTCAAACTGCGGCAGCACTAATAGTTATAGCATCGCCTTATAATCTGCTGGGTAGATCTGGCCGTGTGCAGATTTGTGGCAGAGGCAGAAAACGAATTGTACACCTCTTCCTGACTGTTCTAAAAGGTGAACTTGCACTTTCCTAAATTCTCTTTTCCAGTGTGACCTTTATCCGTGGGCTGTGACCAGAGAAGAAATTGATCGGTTCAGTAAAGAGAATGGCTTTACCGGATGGACTGAAACCTCTGTCAAGGAAAACAAGAATGTAAATGAGTCAATGAGGTAGGCAAATTGAATGCTTTTTTCAGAGGTAATTAGCCCTTAAGAACGGGTCTATGGATAACATACGACAAAAGAGGTGAGGTCTTTAAAAAGAGAATTCCAGCTTCACTCAGTTCCAAAATATCCAGTCATGCTTTCACTATGATGTTGCAGCTAGGTTTGGAGTGAGACAGGCAGCACCGCAGGTATTTAAGTGATTTGCAGTGATTCGGCTACCATTTTGGCTGTAGGCCAGGATCTGGGATGTGATGCTCTATAGAGATTTGGTCTCAGGTGATTAGGTCAGTAGATGGAACAAGCTTGTACCCTCTGTAGGTAAGGCACCACAGAGTATGCATACTCTTGCTTATTTTTTAAAAAACGGAAGTTGTTTTGGGTCCATGGTGGTGTTCATTCCTCAGCAAGCCCACCTCTTGCCAGAGAAACAACTTCATTGCAAACAGCGTCTGTCAGCAAGGTAATGTTTTCTCGGAGGTAAATGCAGAACCCCACAGTCACATTGTGTCAGGTTTGAACAGATGGGGTCCCCAGGAGAGAGTCCTCCCCTGTGATTTGGTTCCTGGAATGCTGGGAATAAGTGCTGTCTGTTCTCTCTTTCTAACCTAATCCCGTTTCTTCCTAGAGTCCTTATTGAGAAGATGATGGTGATGTTGTTGTCGTCGTCAGGTGATACGGACGTCACTGTTTCAGGCCGTGGAGACTACATCAATCTACACCAAGCTGCAGCCACGCCCAATTGGGGGTGCTGCTAGTTGCACCTCCCTAGACTTCTGCATCTGATCAGAGGTCGAGAGCACCTTTGAAACTTAATACGGGCTTTTCTTCAGAAGTAGTACTGAACTGCCTCATGGCATTACTATAAGCGGCAATATAAGACCAAGGCATCCCAGGAAGGTCGATGGAAGCCACAGTCTTCCCTGCTTATGGGCCATTGGGGTACACTTCTGCCATTCTGTGTTCCTCATTGCAAGTTGGGCTAACTTGGAGGAGGTTGTTCTGCTCGCTGCAGCCTTCTGTACTTGTGGGAAAGTCTCCACCACAGTTGAGTGAAGATTACGCAGCAGGAAGAAAGGCCACAAGGAGCTCTTAAAGCAAAGCCCCAGGTAACCTGGCTGTGTCTAACCAGCGTACGTGCTAAATCTTGCACTTTGAAGCAGACTGCCTTTAATGTATCCTCTGCGGAAACATGCTGTGATTATCCCCCCTTGTGACACAGCTGCACAACTCCCTCCTTCCACAGCCCTTCTTGAGGTGCCATATTTGCCAGGATAAGCCTATTGCTGCTTTTGTGTGTGTGTTTTCTGAGAATGGCTACATTTAAGCTGAAGGAAAAAAACACAAGGGACTCTGGCCTTTCTTTTTGTCCCTGCTTTTATAAGGGAGATACAATTGTCAGGTCCTTTTCCTGTGACTATTTCATTAGTGAGCCCAGCAATGAATTGAGGTAAAAGCTGTAAACTGCTTTGCATTGATGCACCTTATTAGAGCAGGAGCAATGTTTTTATGTTTTTATAGCCCTTTCCCTGGTAGGATCTCATTTGCCTCTTTCATATTCTGATAAATTACTTCCCCCTCAGAGGCCGTAATATGTGGGTGTAGATAGCCACCATGCAATGCTATCTCGAAAGCACGCCGATGGGTTTTAGTGAACCGAGGGGGTAAACACAGAATAGGGAACACAGCAGGACAGAAGGCAAGAATTAAATCTCTCCTGTACCTTTTTGCTACCAGCCATTTTCTTCCCTTTTAATATATAGCAGATAGACTTTGTTTTTGCAGAAAATACAAAATTGTAACTTACCAGCTTTTAAAAATTACTAATTCAGGAAGGTTAACTTTTCAAAATGGTGAGTTGTAGTAGGGTGCTTAAATTTCTTAATCTATTTTTTAAAAATAAACAGCCAAGGAGATGCATGTGTAATGGGTAAAATATTCCGCGGATGAATAATGTGTCTATATTCAACCAAACTCTGAAATTTCCTGGATGATTGGTTAAAAGCAAATCTATTCAGGCCAAAAAAGAAAGATCTATTAAAGCCTTGCAATGTTTGAATCTTTGCCTGATAACATTACAGTTATTTCAAACTGTCTGTTCAAATAGGGTAATGGGCACAACTTCTGGATAAGATATAAAATATATATTCAGACTATTTTCTCAGTTATGTAGACAACAAGGCACATTATTTATCCATTGGACTCGTTCTTATTATAGGATATTACAAGTTATGTATTTTGTAAATAAAGTTTATTAAACAGTTGCTGCTAAGAAAGATAATGACAGTGGATGGGGAGCTGGAATCTCTCTAGATATTGTTCAAGATGGTAATAACTTTATTTTTAGTGTTTTTAAATGGTGGTGAAGGACATCTTTCTTTGCACTGTTTCTGAATACTGCAGGTAGGAGTACTGACCACAGAGAAATTCAAGCTAAATGCTTTTAAAGGGGATGCTATATAGACCACTAATGTGGTGCCCTCCAGAAGATTTGGACTACAATTCCCATCAGTTGGAACTGTTGGGACTTGTAGTCCAAAACATCTGGACAGCACCATGTTATTGAAGAGGGATCTATAGAAAAACAATGTCAGATAACTTGGTTGTGTTTCGGTATATTCAAATATCTCATTGTACTCTTTGAAATGGGAGCACAACAAAACTAGCCTCAGATTGCTACTGTGCAATTGGAAGTACAAATTACAAAGATTTGAGGACTTTAAAACTTCTGCCTGCACTAATTAAGTCAGTGGTAGGAGAAGAACCTAAGGGCTTTCTAGAAATGGTTCCTTTCCCACATGATGGTGAAAGTCTATATCAGGATTCCCCAGACTTACCATGCTTCGGGCCGGTGCCTGAAGCGCCGATCCTGCGGTGGACCGGAGGGCGGGGGAGCACGCGCCCATGCTATTTCCAGTGCACCTCCGGGTCACCAGAGAACTGGAAATGGCTTGTGCACATGCGCACGAGCCTCCAACCCAGAAGTGCACTGGAAATGATGTGTGTGCATGCGCGCAAGCTATTTCCAGTCCCCCAGCGACCCGGAAGTGGGTCGCTGGACCACTAAGAGCGAGCGGCAGGGGTCGCCAGGGGCTGGATAAATCGGTCCTTTGGGGACCTCTGGTCTATATGATACAGTCATACACCTGAACTACAGCACTAGCCCTTCCACTTTGTACCATTTTTGAAAAGTGGTATATATAATGCAGAATTTGACAGCTGCCTGGCAGAAATTACTGCTGGGTTATTGGCACACAGATCCATTGGACATGAGCTGTTTCAAGCAACATCTCTGACAGCCATGATCTATAGGAGAAAGATTTAGCACATCTCCCTTTGCCTAATGTACTTGTGCACTGGCTTACAACTGCTGTTTGATTGTCTAGATTAATATATCTGTAGGGATCTGTGCAATGGCATTGGAAGGCATTTGAGGTCACTAAGCCTGCCTTCCCCGACCCGGTGCCCTCCAACCACTGTTGGACTCCATCAGCCCCAGCCATCATGGCCAATGGTCAAGGATGATGGGAGCTGTAGTCCCACTAGGTTGGGTGAAGTTGTAGGAACCCCCCCCCCCAATCTGTGTGAACCCATGTATAGCATTGTATAGGTAGACAGTTGAGAATATATGCACATTATCTTTTCCACATCCAGTTCTATTTTTGCGCCCTTTGAATAGCTGATGAGAAAATTTAAAATCTCTCAAGCCACTATCTCATGGAGCTACTATATTCTTGACTTGCGAACATACAAAGGCAGCTAGGGAAACAGCTGACTTTCCAAAGGGCTGTCTTTAGAGGACCAACTGGAATGCAAGGTATACAATCAAAACACTAGAACTTTCACGTTTGAAAGGGTGCTTTGCAAAACAAGAGATGTCTCAGTGTTTAAACCCTATGTGTGTTGGTCCTAAGTGCTGTGCAAAACTCTTTCTGCCAAGACATAATGGACATGTTACCTCGCTTGAAGTGCTTATTTTATGTAAGCTTTTAAAATAAAAACAGAGCGGTGTGTTTTGTTTTTTACAACTCATGCTATACTGATTTGCTTCTGATCTAAAACTTTTATGCCATTTTTTTTCTGGTTGTAAGTAAACTGAAAGCAATTTGGTAGAGAGAGGCTCAAATGAGAGCTGCTGTTTCCTTTTAGGAGGGGTGCATTTCTTCTTGGAAATTCCTAAACCTTCCACTTAGCATACGGTACAAGAAAAGCTGTCTTGGTAGTCTTAAGCAGAGTTTGTAAATTCATTGTGTTTTATTTATGGCTCAATCCCCTCCCTCTCTCCATCAGATTGCAGTTCTTTGATTGCAAGCCATGAGATTCTCTAAATGGTTGTCTTCATCCAGATGGTATTCTAGGGCTACCTATAGGCCAGAATAAATTCTTCTACCCCCCCCCCCAAAAAAAATTAAAGTATGATGTAGGATTTATTATAATTAAATCCTTATTCTGGTATGTAGCTGCATTGCCTATGTGTAGTACACAATTCCTGCCACTTCCCCAGAGAGTACAAAATCACACTCAATTAAGCATGGGTACTGTGGAGACTGGATGGGCTGAATTAAGATTCCCATCCCCACCGGTTTGCACCAAGCAGTGCCTTAGTAATATGGTTTGATATCTGGGACATGTCCACATGAGAGGCTTAATCCAGGTTTTGATGGCTCAAGAATGCATAAAAGAAAATGCATTTTAGCACAAATAGAAATGTTTTAATCACCCCTTTGCCAATCAGCACTATTTTAGCACGGTCGTTTTCACTCCCACCACCCCAAAATTTTAGTTAGTGCTAAATATTTTAACTTACTTCTTGAAAAAGTTATTAAAGCTATCATGCAATATAAAAGCACTTTAGCATAAATTGAACATTTGCCTAAAAACAAGAGTCTAAATAAAAGGGGTTTTTTAATTAGAAAATCATATTCTCTTACTTGTGCCTTCCTTACCTACATGACTGTCACATTTACTTGTCTGGATGTTACACTGCATGATTTATGCAGAGCAAAAGTGCCATTCTTCCCTGCCCCACGGGGGAAGTGTATGGACCACCTTCCATCAATTTGAACAATGGTCATTGAAAACTCACCTCAAACAGTTGGTGGTTTTTTTCAGAATCTCACATATTTATAATACACATTTGAATTGCATTATTTTATATGTTTAAAAGTATTTGTTCTTATGTCAAAGAGACAAATGAGATTTTAGTTGTGTTGTGTTCATAACCAATGCAGTGTTGGAAAAACTGAAAATAAATCTGAAATCAGCCTGACTTTGCTTGTTCACATCTACTGGTTTCTCAGTTTATGCAGTTGTGGGATGGAACTGTGTCTGTCATCCAGACTTTTTTGCTTATTGGGTTTGACTAGAGGTGGATTCCATTTTGTGTCTCAAGCCTTTTGTGTGACGTAAGTTGCTAGAACAACCCTAAATATGTGCATACTGGTAAATTTGCAGTAATTTCCAAATGATGAATTCTGGAGGACTATGGAAACCCCTCTGGTTAAATCATCAGGTCTTTTGGACTAGGTGCTTTTTAAGAAGAATTTGGTTGTGGAAGAATTTGGGAAGGAGGTGTGGCAGCTAGCAGCTACTGTATAGGTAAAGTAAGGGGTTTCCTATAATGTTGGTTAAAATACAGTGGTACCTCGGTTTATGAACACAATTGGTTCCGGAAGTCTGTTCATAAACTGAAGCGTTCATAAACTGAAGCAAACTTTCCCATTGAAAGTAATGGAAAGTGGATTAATCCGTTCCAGACGGTCCACGGAGTAACCGTTCATAAACTGAAGCAAACTTTTCCATTGAAAGTAATGGAAAGTGGATTAATCCGTTCCAGATGGGTCCGTGAAGTACTTAAACTGAAGCGTTCATAAACTGAAACATGGGTGTAATTGGTTCCGGAAGTCTGTTCATAAACTGAAGCGTTCATAAACTGAAGCGAACTTTCCCATTAAAAGTAATGGAAAGTGAATTAATCCGTTCCAGATGGGTCCGCGGCGTTCATAAACCGAAAATTCATAAACCGAGGTGTTCATAAACCGAGGTTCCACTGTAGCAGGTGAATTGCTTCCTGTTTTCCCCCAAAATATTGCAAAACTTTGGAGGAGATTTAGGTGGGAGAGCTAGTGACAGTTGGGCATTAAGTTTAGTCATGGATATTGATTGTACTATTCTTCATTGGGTAATACCATTGGGATCTATTCAACTAAGCAAAAAGTTCTGTCACCACAAGGATTTCTGCTTTTGCAATGGAATGATCTCTCCTCTCCTCACCCCATTCAGCCCTGAATCTGTTCTGGGGGCTCTACCAAGCTTCCAGAGCAGATCTAGGAACAGCAGGGCAGGGATCCCATTCCACTAGTGCTAATCCTTGCATTAGTGCAACTATTTAGTGAAATACTGCCTTTGAACATTTTATGTGTACACTGGTTTTTCCCTAAAGATTGCAGAAATAGTTGCACTTCCAGTACTATGAAGAAAGTAACTGATGATGGCTGGCATCTGTTTTGACCGCTTTATGTTGGTCGTGAAAAACTCCATCAGTATGAACCCAGATTTTGTGTTGGCACAGATCACACTAGAGGTGAGTGGTCAGTCCTGACATTCTGCCCTGAATGTGGGTGGTGTGCATTTTTATGGTGGTTCAACTTGCCACTTGATGATCTGATAAGAATAAGATGAACTGACATGACTTATGAGGCATTCATTCGGTCATGAGCAAGTGCATAGGTTAATTTTTATCAATAGATCAAGACAGTTTGCATGTAAGGAGCAAAATAACCCTCAGCAAAGTCTGTTTTGTTCCCACTGCAACGGTTTGATTGTGGATCAGCAATATTCACAATTGGGCTTCACTACACTGGAATCTACACAGAACACTGGCATTTATGGACTGAGTGTTGTGCGTCATCCTATATGGCAACAATGAATTTGCAATAAAGCAGGTGATTGAAATTGCCCTTTAAGAGACCATATAAATCACCAAGCACTTCCAGCAGTAAGGATTTCTTTCCTGAATGTCATGAAAACATACTGGAGAATTCGAAAAGTTTATTAAACTGGTGGTTGCTGATCAAGAATTACAGGAGTTAATATTGCTGGCAGAATATTAGTCATGATGAATGAGCTGGAGGGGTAGGAAGTTTTTCAGATATCAGATATTTAAGTTTTAAGTTCACAGCAGAGGAGTATTGAGAAAGGAGATATAAAAAGGCAGAAGAAATCCAGAAATAAGAAATGAGTATGGTGCCCATTGAGGGGAGAACAGAACATGGAGTCGGAATGTGGAGGCATCCAGTGAAATTAATGTATGGCATGGATTGCTTTGTTCTTTGCTTTATTTACAGTATGTTCATTGACTTCTTTAATCAAAAGACTTCAATGGAACTTACACTCTAGTATGTGACTTTCGGACTGCAGATGGACAGAGCAATCCCAATCCCGCTGGGGGTTGCTGGGAGGGGTTTGGATGCTCCGGAGGTGTGTCTTCTGCACCTGAAGAACAGAGTATTTTGGGAAAGGAGGCAGTGAGGGTGTGGAGTTAAGCCAGCCAAAGATCCACTGCATTCTCAGCTGGTCCAGCTACCAGTGATGTGCTTGTCTGCTGTGGGCCATCCTGGAACTGGTGCAATGAAAATCAGCACAATTACATTCCCGATCTTCCCCGAGCAGTGGGTCTTTGCAGGGGCAGATGAAGGGGGGCAGTGGGGGAGGGTCGCCCCGGGTGTCACCACTGAGGGGGATGACAAAATGCCGGGCGGCACTCACTACGGGGCTTGTAGCGCGCCCGAGCCACGCGTCTCTCCTGGGAGTGATGCGGTGGCTTGGGTACCCACAGGTTCCACGCTACCCCAAACGGTCCACCCGCCGCCTACCCCTCCACTGTAGGCCACTTGAGGAGGCGGGCAGACTCCTCGGAGGCCCCGCGGAGCATCCTGCTCTGCCTCACCCTGCCTCGCGGGCGACTAGCCCCGCCCCTGGGCACAGGGCATGCGCACCGCTCCAGGTGCCCGATTGGCTTGCTCCGCTGCTGTGTCTTTGAATGCGGAAGTGGCTCTGATATGCTGTTCAACCCTGTGCTCCCAGTCAGGTGCTTGAATTGTACCCCAGGTGGTTTTTTTTTTCATAGTTTAGGAACTTGGATTTAAAAAATTGGACAGTGCACACTTCTACTGTTGTGCTGCCTGGTACCAGATACAATCTTGCCAATAATTCACCCAAGAGATTTGACCAATTAATAGAAGGTACCGTACTAAGAATAACAATACTGTAGCTATTAGGTTCTCATTTAATCCATTCCAGCATTGTGTTCATGTGGAAACGACAAGTAAACAGGGTGGCATAATGTGGTGGTTCTCATGTACACACTTTCTTAAGGTGTTTGAGCACCTCCCCAGTTATGGAAGAGAACTCTTCTGTCTTCCACAGATTATTAGCATCCCTAAACAACTGCTGTCATGCTTTGGTCAATAGCCTTGTGATACTCCTGACAGGAATGAGTATATAGTGTAGATGTTGAAAATGCAATTATAATTTAGTCATCCTTGGCTCTCAGAGCTGTGGTGAGAGCATTTGCTATGCAGAGGTAATGATGCAAGAAGGGCAGCTGTGGTGCCACAGGAGGACAAGTACTTGGCCAACATGAGATTGTCTGTCATGCTTGGCTCTAAATCAGTATTAATATCACTGAAGACTTCAGAGAGCTACCAATACAGTTTCCCCCTTGAAACACTTTGACTTTAGTAGCTTATGGTCTGTGGTGTCCTGCCTTTGGAACATGCTGCCCAAGGATGCTTGCCTGGTATAGTCTGTCAACTGTTTTATTTCCAGTGAAGATTTTTATTTGCCCAGACTTATTTATTTATTTATTTAGCGTGACTTTATTTATTTATTTATTTATTTAGCATGACTGGGTTTACCTGGCCATTTATTTTATCTTACTTAACAGGATTTATATACTGCTTAATCATCAAAACCTCTAAGCTGTTTACATTAAAGGAATATGAAATTAAAAAATACAGTACTGATGAAATCAGACGTTAAAAACAAGTTGCTCTGCTTTTTTCCAAAATCTAAGTAAAATCAGTAATTTTCAAACTCTACATACAAAAAAAAAGTTATGTTAGTATACATGTCAAAATTGCGTGTCTGGGTAGGTTTGCCTAAACAAAAGTTTTTAGCAGGCACCAAAACAATATACCGGTAGTGAAGGCATCTGGTATAATACTCTGGTGTAAGCGCTGTCACTCTGGAGAACTGATTTGTTGCAAACATGGAACGAACATTATGTGGCAATTGTAAAAGTGCTGGTTCCCCAGATTGAAGTGGTTGAGTTGGCACTTATGGGCTGAGGCAATCTTTCAAGTGAACTGGTCTCAAGCTGTTGAGGGCTTTATATACCAATACTGTACAGTCATATCTTGGATCCCGAATGCCTTGGTATTCAGATGTTTTGGAACAGTGACTGTTCCGGTTTGCAAACGTTCTTTGGAACCCAAACATCTGATGAGGCTTCCGTGGCTTCCAATTGGCTGCAGGAGCTTCCGGCAGTCCATCAAAAGCTGCGCTTCGGTTTCCAAACGTTTTGGAAGTCGAACGGACTTCCGGAATGGATTCCGTTCGCCTTCCAAGGGACAACTGTAGTAGCACCCACAGGGAATTCTATTACACTGTATTAATCTTTGAGTCTGTTTCGCTTCACTTTTTTGTATATCACTTTTGAAATGCTGTATATATCAATGCAGCGCTTTGGGGGGGGCACAGGGGTACACATACCCCTAAACATTTTGTGAATATAATGGGAGAAGAAACTAAAAAATGTAAAATGTTTAGTTTATTCTCTACCACAGTGAATCGTCAGTTCCGTTGCTACCCCTGATGGTGGCCTAATTTCCTCTCACAGTTTGGAATGTGAACTAAATAGCTGTCCTGTTTTGTGAGTTGATAGTGGCTGCCATGCAAAGAGCATAGATTAGCTCCCATCAATGATACCTTACATGAGATCAAGAGTTAAGTCAGAAATTAAATAAAATAATTCCTTTCAGTAGCACCTTAGAGACCAACTAAGTTTGTTATTGGGATAAGCTTTTGTGTGCATGCACACTTCTTCAGAAATTAAATCTGCAAAAGCAGAGTAGGGTAGGAGACCAATGTGTGACCTGAGGTGGTGGAGTTGGATAGTTAGGTCTGTGTAAGATTGCATTGGGGTCATGGGTGTGAACCTCAGCCATTCTATGCCTCTGCTAGACCCTAGATTCTAGGCTAGCTGATTTCAGTCAAAACATGTTGTGACCATCCAATGTAGCATATTTGACTAAACAACTTTACACCATCTCACTAGATACTGTGGTACCTTGGTTCTCAAACGCCTTGGTACTCCAACAACTTGGAACCCAAACACCGCAAACCCGGAAGCTCCGGTTTGCGAACTTTTTTCAGAATCCAAATGTGCTCAGTTTTAAGTGTTACACTTCCGTTTTGAGTGTTATGCTGAGGTCTGTCTGTTTTTGCTATTTATTTTGCGTTTTTGTTTTTGCAGCTCTTTTTGTTTTGTTTTTGTGACTGTGTGGAACCCAGTTCAGCTGATAGATTGTGTGACAGCAGTACAGTACATTGTTTATTGCTTTCATTTTATGGATCAATGGTCTCGTTAGATAGTAAAATTAATGTTAAATTGCTGTTTTAGGGGTTGTTTTTAAAAGTCTGGAACGGATTAATCCATTTTGCATTATTTTCTATGGGAAAGCGTACCTTGCGTACCTTGGTTTTGGGCCTAGAGCAGTTTAGATGTCACCCGAGTTTGAAAGCACTGCTGTTTCCAAGGAAGGTAGCAATGTTAAGCACTTCTGAGTTGGGTGCAAGCCCTGTTGAGCTCAGTGGGACATGCCACTTTTTATTATCAAGACGCCGTTTCATTCTAGAGGTTTCAAGATGGGCAATGTTAAGGAGAATGCACTCTGCACGTTCTAGGGCTGAGACCTGATTTCATTTTGCTTGTAATTATTATTAAAGTTCACCTATATTTCTGGCCAACAGAGATGATCAGCCAGGGGAGAAGGGTGTAATGCAGCGAGGAATGCACAAAGCACCGTCTCTAACAGCAGTGAATAGTATTACAAGGGAAGAAGAGGGAGAAAGAGGAGCACATCCTCTCATCCCGGCCTTCCGACAATTCTAGGGCCAAGCAAGGCTCGCGGGCGCATAACCATTAATTATGAAAGTATCGCGATAAGTGTCACAAATTCGTAGGGAGGGGCTGAATCCGATTCTCCTTTCCCTCCAAAAACGTAGCCCAGCCTTTCTTATCGAATCTGCTGTTTGGCCTGGAGCCTATTGTTTCCCATAAGAAAAATAAATACACATGAAAGCGAATTCTCTCGTGCACGAAAGGGGGCTGGGCTGTTGAATTATAGGGTCGGGATCCAAGCAAGCTGCTGCCGAATCTGCCATTGTGAAACCCCGGCGGGTTTTTCTGGCTGTTGTTGGCTGTCCGCTCTCATATCAGCTTTAGCGAGGAGCTCCCCTCCACCGCCTTCACTCCTCCCGCTCGCAGGGAAGAAGGCGGGGCAGCGCTTCCGTGATCGTTCGAACAGGCCAATGGGGCGCGGCAACGCTGCGAAGCAGCCAACGAGAAGCGTAGGGAGGAGATGCCAGCCGAATAGGTTGCACCGCCCTCTCAGCTCGGCGCATCCCCTCTACTGGACGAAGTGCGACCATTTTGCAGGGGGGAGAGGCGAGTGGTGGCGATTGACGGTGCACAGGAGCCAGATCTGGGGTGCGGGGCGGCGGCCTGAGTCGCTGGACCCGGGGACTGACGGCCCCCGGGAGGTCGAGCGAGAACGGCGCCGACCGGGCTCGGTTATTTCGTCTCCTTAGGCACCCGTGCCCGCCTCAGGGCCTCCATTTAACCCGCCAATATGTCTAGGCCCGTCAGGTGAGTCTCCTTCGCGAGCGGAGTGAGGCCTGCAGGGCTGGCTCTGGCGGCTCTCGCTCCCGCAGGCCACCCACAGCCCTTCGGCGGAGGAGCGAATGGATCGGGCCTCGTCCCACGCGAGGGGAGGGGAGGCGGCCTGGAGTCGGGTATGGCGGGAGAGAGGGGAGGGGCGTGTGCAGGCATGCAGCGTGCTGCTGCTGCTCGGCGATGGGGGGGGAGGCTATCGCACGCCGCCGCTGCCGCCGCCCTGCAGGTCACTTCCCTACAGGATGCAATGCTGCCCCTGAAGGTTAGCGCAAGCAAAGTCCACGTCTCTGCGGGGGAAGGAGGGGTGACTGCGCCCGAGGCTTGCTCCGTGTACGTCGCCCGCGAAAGCGTGGACGGGAGGCATGCCTCTCACGCGCACCGCTGGCTCCGAAGAGTCACTCGCGCTCTTCCTCCGGAAGAATCTGGTGACGGAGAGGCACAGCCCTTTGCTGTGCCTCCGTGTTCCGAGCTGCAACTTGCAGGGGCGACGTGCTTTTTTCTGTGTCTTTTTGTGCAGTATGGCTAGCACATCGGCGTGGGGGCGGGAGATCGCTCTCCAGAGGACAGGGTTCGTAAAGCCAAGGGAGTGCTCCCTAGTGGGGAGGCGGGCGTATTTGCATGCAGTGCATTTCGTCTGGGGCTGGAAATGATGCTTCTTGTAGCAGTGGGTTCATTAAATAGACAAGAAACGCCGTTTTTAGACGCGTAAAGTACTATGCTTCTTTTGGACTGTAGCAAGCCTGGAAAAGAAGAACTTGCGTGTTTAATTGTGTCTTTGAATTTCAGTCTCTGGCATTTATACCCCATTCTTCCCCCAATGAGCTGAGTTTGGCATGCATGTGTGTCCCCCTATTCTCACAACAACCCTGTGAGCTAGGTTGCGCGATGGTTTACAGAGGATTGGAGCCCCATTCTCTCCAGGGGGTGCAGTAATGCAGGAGCAGGGCTGGCTCCAGGATTTTGTGGACCGTTGGGCAGCAGGATATCAGTGGGCTACTTGTCCCCTTCAACCCAATATGATAGATACGTATAAAAATAATGCATTGTTTTTTGTCTAGTTATGCTTATGTGGTAGTTGTAACCAGTTACTTGGGAGCAAGGTCCATTGAATTGAATGGGACAGGCTTCTGAGTGGACACATGTTGTGCTGTTATGTTGCAATCTTATACACACATTTCTGGGAGCAAGTTCCATTGAACTCAGTGGGGCTTACTTCTGAGTAGAAGCTTACACATTGTTAATATTAACCAGTAAGGATCTAGAAATCTTAGTGCAGTTTTCAAGTCATTTGGTGACTTCACAAATATTACCATATAATAAGGGTTTAAAATTCATGACATATAGTTACAGACCTTAACCTTGGGCCCAAGGCATGGGAAATGTTTACCGGGTAGGTTTCTTTAAAAGCATAATGTATCTGCTTGCAGGTAAGTAGTTTGCCACCCTGCTGTTGATGCTGCCCTCTTCTGCTTGCTTCCTGACATAGACACATACTGTTTGATGAATGGGTGCACACATCAGCAAGTGACTGGTCTAGCACTCAGTCTCTTCCAGGGCCTTGCTTCTGCAATGCACTGCTTGAGGCGTGTCTTGGTACACAGCCTCTGGTGCCACTGTCTTGCTTCCATGAGGATGTGCCTCAGCAAAAACAGCAGTCCAGCCAGCATGCTTTCTGCCCCCTTCTCCTGCAGGGGAGAGTCAGGGGGCTGTCTCAGCTGCAGAGCACCACAATCAGCAGGGGAAGGGTCTGTCTTTGGTGTCCATACCTTTTGGCTTCGCTACTAAGGTCAGCCAAAACCAGTGGACTCCTGCTTATTATATTACTAATTCATTCCCAGATACCTCATGGGATTATTGGAGCCTTTACTTTGATGCTCTATAGACATTGTCCTACATAGATGAACTGATTATGGTTAACAGCGCAGTCCTAACCATGTCTACTCAAATGTAAATCCTTTGGATTCAGTGAACCTTACTTCTGGGTAAGTGGGGTTAGAGTTGCAAGCCTGAGTCAGACTTTTGTGGGTTGATTTTCAGCTGCAAAAATAAAGCTGTATTTAGTTATTACAGTAATGGACTGATACAGGCAAGGGCTGATGAAGCTACCCCATGGATAACATTGCATCATGAGAATGTAGAGATTAGTATGCCTGACTGCCACTTACTTTGCGAATGGAGTGAACTGCATTGTAAAGTGTCTCAACTGCAAGTGTGCAAATGCAAATAGCAGTGAGGATAAAGTGCACCCTTTGTGCATTTTTAAAGAAGTGAATTACATAGCAAATGTCATTTTCTATCAAGCTGACCATAAGTAATATATAGATAGCTTTAGTCCAGGTTGAAAATAAAGTTTCCTTCCATTCCATTCTACCATGTCAGATGCCTTTGCTGCATCCAAAAACACAAGTAATCTTAGTGGTTTGCTTATATGTGCATTCTTGCTAAGGTTAATTACTTTTATTATGCTTATATTAAGTTGTTTTCCATTTGTGATGTCAGTTTAAAATGGGTGGATGTAATCTAGAACAGAGCGGTCCAACCTCTCAGACCAAGTGGGTTGCAAAAGTACTTTGACATAGAACCTGCAGGGCGCACACTGAATTAAATTTCCGTATCATAAATTGAAGTGTTTGTAACATAGTTAATGTTATTTAATATTCACAATTAATTTAATTAAATACACAATAGATTACTTATTAAACAAAATTTAGTACACATGTGCTTTAGTACAGTATGTGCTTTCATTAACAACAGAGACATTGAGTCCCTGTCAGGATAAAAGGCGGGTTATACTGTATATTCCTGCGTATAAGACTACTTTCTAACCCAGAAAAACCTTCTCAAAAGTCGGGGGTTGTCTTATACGCCGGGTCGTATTTCTTATACGGCGAGTATATCCCAAACTCTATATTTTAACTGGAAAAGTTGGGGGTCGTCTTATATGCTGGAATATATGTAAATAATAAAAATAAAATTATTTTAGAAGGCTTCTAGTAAAAAAGATTGGAACCTCTTGTGAAGCTAGTAAATAAATGCAGCCAAAGAAGAAGGTGTGGGGTGTTCAACGGCTGCCTCATCCTCACCTGCCAGCTGGTTGCCACAGCCCTGCATGGACCAGCCCCCTGAGCAACATGGACCCCAGCATGATGTGCCCCTACCTCAAATCACAGCACTAAACTCAGGGTGAGCTCACAGTTGTGTCCCTGCCCTCTTGTCCCTACCTTCCAGCCCCCACAGCATTGCCCGCTCCTCCCCCCCAGCAGCACTCGGGTATTCTCCTGGCATCCGTGGGCCCGTTTCTTTAAAAATGCTGGAAGGCAGAGAAGGAGAACTTGTCCAAGGCAGGAGCACCCCTGGTTTGGGAGTGGTGGGCCTCCCCCCCCCCCAAGAGAAGGGAAGATGGCAGAAGGCAGGCACTGGAAGCAGTGCAGCAGATTCCGGGGCTGTCTGCCCAATGTCCTGGGTTGGGGGAAGCAGGAGGCTCTGAGTTCCAAGTCCCGAAGGGGAAGGCAACAAGGCCATGGCAGAATATCTGCCCTGACTTAGCCACGCCACTAGGCATTTGCCTCCTGCCCTCTGGACCCAGCCATGTACAGGAAGAGCAGAGGGGCAGCTTGGAATATCACAGTTGCACACCATAGCCGATCAACCCCCACTATCAAAGGTCTGGCTGCTGTCCAGTTAGCTGGCATGCCTGTGGCTGGGGAAGTGGGGGACCAGGACTTAAGTGACTCTGGAGTGTTATCAGTTCCTTGCTGCTGCTGCAGGTAGCTGACTGAGGGGGGAGAGATCCCAGATGTTGAGACTCCCAGCAGTCATTTGGTGCCTAGCAAGTGCTGCCAAAAAGGCCTCAAGGGTCGCATGCGAGTTGCATGTTGGACCACCCTGTTCTAGAATATTGATACTATTTTAGTGTGTACATTTTATTCATTTGTAGCTGTTTGATTGTCTTGCCTGCTCCAGATTCATTAATCCTGTAGTATGGGAAATAAGTTGATCTGTATTTGGAATATTCACACCAACCCTTAGAAACGAGCTACGGTAGCATGTAAATGAGCAGAGAAGCTTGTTTTAATTTGTGCAATTAGTCATTTCAAGGATAAAAAAATTAAGTTCGTAGTTGATAGCAATTGATTTTTATTAGCAAAAGAAACTTCAGTATGATAGCACTGTTTAAATAACACATAGGTTTCTAGTTGCTAATTTAATCCACAGTTACTATTGTGGTGAACTGATAAGACTTCTAAAGGTTCAGTATTTAATTCACTGTCCTTAGTACAAGTGACCTGTTAGCCTGGAGCAGATACTAGTTTGTTGCTTACTTCAGAGGATTGGAAACAGTTTGAAAGAGGGGCAATCACTTGTGGTTTGTACACATCTCCCTGATCTTTCTGGTAAACATGCTTTTGTATTTTTGTTTTTGGCTAACTGAGCGTGTGGAGAAAATATTTCTTATTCCAATAATAAAAGCTTTCATTTGTTACAGTGTTGATTATTTTTCAGTCCCTCTCATTTAATATCTTTCCTATGGTTGTACTGGGAAAATTTAAATATGCCTGTGCAGCTTGGGGTACATGCTGCTTCATTATAACAATTGGTATATTTGTAAGTATTGTTGATTGTACAAGCCTATAATGTGAACCTCAGGTGTGAACCTCATTGAGTTCAATAGGATTTACTCCCAAGCAAGTGTGCAGGATTGAAGCCATAGGCCTTTTAAGGAAAATTCCATCAACAAGGCCAGCAGTACAGTTTTTGCAAAGAAACGTAATATAGTTTACAGGTGGTATCAAATAGTGATCCACCATTGGTGGTAGGAATCCCATCAGCTGGTATTTCTCGATTCCCCTCATGCCATTCCTTAAATATGCTATATCTGAGGGAGATTTAGTGGGGTTGCAGAGAAGAGTCACCACTGGATGCCACCGGATGTTCTAAAGGTAGTCAAGTATAAATCAGATGAAACATAGAGATGTGAAGGTAGCGGGCGGTGGAAATATTTTTTTTTTAAAAAAGAATATACTCTTACAAAACATTTCTATTTTAGAATGCTTTTCAGTTTTTTTTAATGTAAGAAATAGTGCAGCATGGGAAAATAATTCTGATATTTGCCATATTCAAGATCAACATGCATTATTTACACTGGATTCATTTTTACAACTAGACATTTCATCTTTGTCACACCGTACGTTTTGCATGCTTTCACCTATAGAGGGAATGCTTTTAAAATATCCCCAAATGGGGCTTCCTGTTTATGGCACCGAGATTGTCAGCTTGCATCAAGGTGCAAGCGGCAGGACGCTGGGTCCCAGAGCACAACACTGCTGGCACTCTGAAGTCACTCTCATAGCCAGAAATATCTGTTTGATAAAATAATTAGATTTGGAAATTAAACAGACATAGTCTGGACTGAAGAAGACTGAGGAAAAAACCTGCATTTCCCCTAAACCATATCCACCTGCCTCGCATCTAATATCATATGTGATATGAGGTATGGGGCAGGCAAAGGTGCACCTTGAAATGTACAATCTAGATTACATCTAATATGCCTGCCCCATACCTCACATCACATATGATATTAGATGTAATCTAGATTGTACATTTCAAGGTGCACCTTTGCCAGCACTTACAGTAAGCTGCATGCTTACAATTTTTCGACATTTCAAGTTCTCCACAGGGAACTAGGTTGAACAGCCAATCCAACTGCATCTACCTGGCCGGCCTACACATGACATCAAGTGTGGGGCAAGTGGGTGTAGTATACATATTTTTAACTTCGTTTTCTTTACCATGTCCAGTTTCCATATTCATCAAATATTACCATTACAATTATATGAACAAGTAATACAGTCAACTCTCAACATGCTAGGGTTATGTTCTGGGGATAGCACATAAAGCCAAAATCACATATAGTCCAAACATGCTCTCCCAAGGGGAGTGAAATGGCGGGTGGGATTGCCATCTCCCCCCACCTTAATTTCAATGTTACATCAGCTAAGCATGTAAAGCTAAATTTGTGCAAGATAAATGTGCTTATGTTGTGAATTGACTGCATACAATTAAATTGGGTGTCTCTGTGTTTAGAGCATCCCTGCCAGATAAGAACATTTGCATCAGAAGATGCACATTTCCAACATCAAAGATTCTTCATTTAGTTTTAGAATGGTTAAGTATCAGTTGTATGCCACTTTTCTCTTAAAGTAGTACGCATCAATAGCTTGAGTTAATTTTTCAAAATAGCCTATTTCTTATCAATATTTTTTAATTCCAAAATTCTCATTGATGTATTTTCTAGTACCCTTTTCAAGAAATCTACTTAAGCTATCTCGTATAAATAGGAAACTAGAAATTGTTTAAAGCTTCAGTAGACTAGAAAGCAAGAGATAGGTGGGAACCCCTGGGTGTTTAGAAAAACTGCTGTAAATCATTCTGAGCCCATGGAGTAGAGCAGGATATAAATAGATCACAGTGGAACCAATTTCCTCTCTATCCTTCAAAAGGAGAGGGAGACCCTGGATGGATACACTGTGTGTGTGCGTGCGTGCGCGCAATCACACACACTCCCTCTCTTTCCCCCTCCCTTTCCCCCTTGCATTGCAGTCCAGGTTGGGGGCTGGCTGAGCAGCTTCCTATGTTACCAGTCCTGAACAACCACCCCCCAAACTAAGGTTATGGCCAGGTGATTAAGGTTTGAACTGTCAACAACTTAGGAGCTATGTGGGGGAAGAGGAAAGCTGAGGCCTCATGTTGTCTAATCTGGAAGTATTGTGGGCACACTTAGCAGTATTGCAAAGCTTCTTCCATCGGCCATTTCCTATAACCACTATATACAGTGGTAATTTGTTCCGGAGGTCCGTTCTTAACCTGAAACTGTTCTTAACCTGAGGTACCACTTTAGCTAATGGGGCCTCCCGCTGCCGCACGATTTCTGTTCTCATCCTGAAGCAAAGTTCTTAACCCGAGGTACTACTTCTGGGTTAGCAGAGTCTGTAACCTGAGGTACCACTGTATTGGTGAAGGAGTCTTTGTTATTAACATTGATTGTAGATGCTATAACATTTCAGTCTGCTTAAACTTCTATATTTCTGCCCTTCTAGGAACAGAAAAGTGGTGGATTACTCACAGTTTCAGGAGTCAGATGATGCAGGTAACTTTAAAACTGTTGACAGTCTTTGGCAGCTACTTAAAGTGGTGGGCACTGCATGGTTTAAAGAGCAATGGTGCTTCTAAACTGTGTAGTTTTGTTCAACCAAACAGTAAGCATAATGTTTTAGCAAGGGGTGATGCAGATGTGCTATCTTGAATAGGGGAGTCGCTGGTTTGGTCAACATGTTCTTTTAGCATGTGGCTTTTTAATTTCCATTCCTCTGAGGCTCTCTTCCTTCTTGGAGTACTGCAAGTGAATTATATTAATGTTTCTGGAACCTCTACAGGATTTTTTTCTTCCTTTCTTGGAAAGCACACATGCTGTTAACTGTCTGATGAATGAAGCTGCTATGGTGGTAATTAATGAAAACAAAATATGGTGCTATCCTATGTTGTTTCTAATTTTGTTTTGTTGGCTATTCAGTTATTACTTGTGCAAGATCTTCACCAATCAAGAAACAACAAGAACTTACCAAAGCTTTTAAAGCCAACCAGCTGTTTGTGTGTCTGTCAAGCTGTTAACTATTGTAGTTTGGCTTCTGAATTAGGTTTGTATCCGATGCTAATCCTGCTCACAGTAGACCCATTGAAATTAATGAACGTAAATTATTCATGTCCATTAACTCTAGTGGATTTACTCCGACTAGGACTAGCATTGGATACAACCCTTAACCATTTACCATCTTTATTAAAAAAAACAACAACCCAAAAACATACCCCAATAAAATCCATCATGACAGGCAGACTGTGGCAGAAGTCATATGTGCAGTATTGTTGTGAAACCTGTATTTCAGTTTATACCCTCATTTTTATTAATTGATATGCTTTATGCACCACCACTCAACAGGTTCCCAGGGCAGCTCTCAGTATTGCAGCCAAATATTAAGTATTGTATATTGTTCCTCCTCCAGGAAACTTTATATGAACTGAGTGTGCCCTAGAGCACACCACATCCAGGGGTCCACTGTGACTTCAAGTTGCAGTGGATTGGGAGCAGTGGGCAAAATACTGTGGTGCGTCCTTCATTATTCTTCACATGAAACCCTGATAATTTGAGAAATCCTTACTGTATGCCACTACAGTGGAACCTCGGTTTGCGACCGCCTCTGTTTACGACGAACTCGGAGAACGACCCGGAAGTATTTATATCCGGGTTCCGCACGCGCGGATGCACAGAAGTGATCTGCGCAGCTCGTGTGTGTGCAGAAGCGATCTGCGCAGCGTGTGCAGAAGCGCTCTTATCGGAGCTTCGCAGCGGACTCAGGGAGCGACCGGCTCCCCGGGACGGATCATTGTTGTAAACCGAGTTACCACTGTACTGTTCACTTGTATATAAAAGCAGTTGTAAAAACAATTGACAACTGCTCACTGCTATTTGGATATAAACCAGATAGTCTGCTGTGGTATGCCAGACAGAGAAATTGAGAAGTTACGGAGATCTGTATTCAAAGGGACATCTCCTTATCCTTTCATAAGTGCATACTACTTTCTGTTGAACAAATCTTGATGATCCTGTTGGCTATGCCTTTGAGCCTTTATCTGACTTCTAAAAAGCAAGATTTAGCTTTCATGCTAAATCTGACTGACCAGAAACTCAAGTGTATTCTCCCATTTCCAAATTTATACCCTACATCGTGGCAGTGCCCTCCAAGAAATGTACAACAAAACTGCCATGTTATTTTACTGGGGCTTTTAAATATTCTCTTAAGTGTTAATTTCCTCTTATGAGTTTATTTTTAAAAACCTCATAAATTGCTGTTTAATAGGCATTATTTGCATTCCATATCCAAACTAATTAAAATACAGCCAACTTAAAATGAACCATAATAATTGCAGAGAATCATCAAATCTAATTTAAAAGACTACTAGGTTTTCAGCACCCCCAATTTTCAGTAGTTTCATGGCATTTTAGGGTGCTGTGCTTAGTGCTAATCTTTCATGGTTATACCATTTAATTATACTAACTGGCAAACCTGTAATCATCCACAACACCTGTTTTATCGCACTTACAATATAGATGAAGAATATGGCAGAGATTCAGGCCCTCCGGCCAAGAAAATTCGTTCATCACCAAGGGAAGCAAAAAATAAGAGGCGGTCTGGAAAGAATTCTCAGGAGGATAGGTAAGCAAGATCCCTACTACTTAAGTTTGTTATATAGGTGGCTTTAACTTGAGGACCTATGCACTTTTCCAACTTAGTTTGGATGACTAGGAAAAGGATTTTTATTTTATTTTTTACAGAAAATGACAAATATACTATGTGTTTCAGTAATAACACTTCAGCTTTTTTCAAATAAATTGTGGTTCTCTTATTCTGGACTTCTTGCCCTCTGAAATGGATTTTGGATTTTTTTATAAGCTGGTAGAGTAGCAGGGGATTGTTGCAAACTTCAAAGATACATACCCTTACTATGCAGATTTTATAGTTAAAATTTGTATTGTTTCCTTCAGAATTCTCCCTCCTTGCAACTTGGGAAGCACAAATGTTGCTTCAGCAATTAAGCAAAATTGCTTGTTGTCTGAAAGCTATATTTAGATTGATGCAGTATAAAAGTACTTTAGTAGATATCTTTTTATTCCTGGAGTAGATAATAAACTGAATAGAATTAATAAATTCAGTCAGGTCTTTTTGTTCAGATGAAACAACCTAGCTGCTTTCCTCCTTTACCTCAGAATGCACTAATAATAAAATAATCTTCATGATTGTACTTGAATTAGATCTGCTAATTTTCCTTTTCACAGTGAAGACTCAGAAAAAGATATGAAGACAAAGAGAGATGATTCTCACTCAGCGGGTAAGTTTTGCATCTTACTATACAGATAACCAACTGGAGTTCCTTTCCCTACCATTGCTTCTCTCAGAAATGTTGAATGTGTTCCTCTCTAAATTGTCAGTAACAGTATCAAATGCACTTTCCTTTGTTCTTTGCTTGCTCACTGGACTACATTAAAGCCTGGAATAGTCTACCATTTCTGATTGTGCTTCCCTGCGGTAGAAGGCTAAGAATAACTTTTATCGCCATTTTTTCCTCAGATGAAGATTTTGGCAGTGAGGATGACTTAGGAGCAGATGATGGCAAAGCTGATAGTGACTATGAGAGTTCTCAAAAGAACAAAAAAGGAAAAAAAGTGAAACCTGACAAGAGCAAAAGAGCAACTTCTAAATCCAGGAAAAGGGCTGCAGGTAAAGGCTATGTAAATCAAGTAACTCACTATGACCAGGTTTGCATGTCACATTCAGTGATAGTTAAAATCATGGTTCAGTGGGAATGAGCATTGTGCTGGGTGCACGCCATAGCTGCCAAGTTTTCCCTTTTCTCGCGAGGAAGCCTATTCAGCATAAGGGAAAATCCCTTTAAAAAAAGGGATAACTTGGCAGCTATGGTGCACGCTACTGAAATTATGGGCACTTCACTTTTATTTTATTTTATTTTCTCTCCTGCTTCTGCCATGTTTCCGGGAAACAAGCTGTGCTGTGGCTTGTTGTATTGGCTCGTGGTTTGTTCCTCTCCAGAGAAACCATGAACAGAAGCCAAGGTTTGTTCTTGGTGTGTTTGGAGAAAATCCAGGGGCGCATGACATAACTAGTGAGCCCATAGTTTGTTCCCTAGTAGAAGCAAGGGAGGAACAAAGTGCCTGTGTTTTCAGCAGTGTGCAGAAGTGCCCTGCATATCACATTACGCCAGGGATGGAGAACCTCAGGTGCTGATGACAAATGTGGCCCTCTGAACTTCTTTATCTAGCCCTCAAAACACTCTCTAGGCCAAAATCTGTCCCTAGACTACAACCCTCATTGGTTCTACTCTACTTTCTTGAGTGTATTTAGCTGGCTGGAATACGTCCTTGAACTGTGATTATGCTTCTTGCTTCCCTGTCAGAGGATGGAGAGGTATAGGAGAGGGAATAGAAACCTCTGGCTTTTGCTTGCCTGAAATGTAGCCTACTATAATATCCATTGCTCCACTCACTTTTGCCTTTAATCTCCACCCACCACTGGCATTTGACCCATTCCAATGCAATTTCAAGCTAAAGATGTCCCCCACCTGTGCATGAAGCAGTAGGTAATGATATGTGCAACCTGGCCTACATTAAACTTCAGCTTCCTGCAATATATTTGTATCTATGGATTTGGATAATGCCTATCAATGCAAGCTTAGCCATGTCTGCTGATAAGTAAGTCAGTAAATTCAGCAGGGCTTATTGCCAGATAAGTGGTGTTAGGGTTGTAGCTTTAATACATGTCATCACCTGCATAACATATTAAATAGACAATTTCAGGTAATGCTGTTTTAGAAAATTGAAGGAGGACCCATTTCTTACTTAATTTAGCCAACTTGGCATATCTAAGCAACCATACATATTAGGTGTTTGAATGGAAGACTGATCAAGTTATACTTAAACTAGTTGAAGAATAAATATTATTCCACATTCTGCTTCCTTGCTGGACTTGCTTCAAAGCTTTTTGTAGCCTGTGCTGCTTAGCACAGTCCTTTCAGCCAAAGGATGTGCATTAAAACATTCATCAGTAATTGTTCTTAGGCCACAATACAAACCCACGATCTGCTGTGCTGGGGAAGGTTGTATGAGGCAGAGGCTTCCCCCTCTGAGCTGAAAAAGACCTCTGATCACAGAGTTATGGCGAAGTCACTCTTCCAAGGGTGAGCTCCCTGTTTTGCCTGCTGAAGTACCCACAAAAATCTCCAGAACATAATGTGTTTGGGGGGGTCGGATCCTGAGCCTGCCTCACTACTATCACTTGGCAGCCTCGGGCCCAATCAGCTGCTCAACTCGTGCCTTGCTGCCTGGTGAAGGTTGGCATTGCTCTACCCTGGCCCAGCCAAAGACATTTTGGCACCTGAGGTGAGCCACAAAATGGCAGCCCCTTCCCCGCCAGGGAAGAAGGGATGAGTGAAGATCTATATCACGGATAACATGAAAATGAAGATCTACATGGGGATCTGCTGCCCCTGTGGATCCAGCTGCCTGACATAGTCATATCATTTTGCCTCATGGGTGACCTGACCCTGGCTCTATCCATCCTTTTCTGTCATTTGATTAGCATCTTGGTTCTGATTTTGGTTATACAGTACTTCCCTTTTTGAAAGAAAGAAAGAATCGATGTTTACCCACAAGCTTTGCTACCTTTTCTCAGATGAGAAAGACAGAGAAAGGAAATGAACAGTATGTTGTGTAAAAACTAGCCCTGCTTCTACTGAGTTCCATTTCCAGTGTAGAGAGCAGCAGGTTAAGCATTGCTGGGTGTTCCATTATTTACCATTACAGATGGGTATTTTGCATGGAGACAACTTCAGAATGATTGAAAATTAGAATCTTTCAGATAAGTTTGGTGTTCAGCAAATCTGAATTATGTCATGAATAGATAAGCCTTTATTTCCCCCTAGTTCCTTCCCTACCCCAGTTGGAAATGTGTGCTGTACTGTCCATCTTCAGTGTTCTTTGGTGACTTTATAACAGAGGACAGTGAGGATGAGAAAGAAGATCCGAAAAATGTGCGCCAGCAGCGCCAGGCAGCATCCAAAGCTGCTTCTAAGCAGCGAGAAATGCTCATGGATGATGTGGGCAGTGAGGAGGAAGATCAGGAAGAGGAGGAGGCATCGTTTCAGGAAAGTAAGTGGCACTGAATGGCACACACAAATGTAGAATAGGAGTGGGTTCAACAAATTACATCCATGCTTGATCTATCCAGGCTAAGCTGCCAAGGTAGGCAAACTTGACATTTCTGCTTCTTGAGTCTTGAATGCACTTCACTGTTAATGTACTTAGTGTCCAGCTTGGCCGTTGACGACAAAGAGGGAAGGGAAAACAACGCTGTCCCTCAAGTTCAGGATCCAAATCTTTTTAGGACATGTGGAGAGCTTTTAGTCACTATTTCTATTAGTAAGATACAAACTTGCCATATTCGTCACTGTTTTATCTTCAGCACTGGACAACAAACTGAACAGGCCACTTTGATTACAAATACCATCCTACAATACTTTTGATTATAAATACCATCAGGAGACAGTAAAGGGCCTCAAATCCCCTTGTGTACATTGTTAGCAATTAAAAATCAATATGTGGTAAAATGCCTGGCACCTCAGATTTTGCTTTCTAGCTTGTCTGTTGTGCAAATTAACATACCCTTGCTCTAAATGATGAAAAGTGGGGACCCGTTTGATATTTGCTGTGAATTTGTGCAAATAAACAAGAGAAACCCAGTGAGCTGATGAACTAGAATCATGGACATCTGGATTCAAAACCTGGAAGTCTGTTATAGGAAGCAGTAAGCTACTGCTATTCCATATATAATAAGTTACTGGTGTTTGCTTCCAAGGGCACTTCTACAGCTTGCTACAAGATGGAAGACCAAGAGAACAGACATAGGCTGGGAAGGGCGTTGATATAGAACCTACAGCAGCTGGCACAGGAAATGGTCAGGATGAGCCTCCATGTAATTGCTCTTGAGGGAAGGAGAAATATGCCTATGCCACTGCTGTTTTAAATAATTGTGCTGCTTGTCACCAGTCATAAAGCAGATTTTCATGAGGAAATACTGAGGCGCAGAAGTCGTGATTTCTCCAAGTTCTAGCAAGTATGTTACAGGATGTAGAAGCCAAGAATGCTGACTTCTATCCCTTGATCAACCTACCAGACTTTCTCCCCCATTCTGTCTCTCTTCCAAGTGAACAAGGACAGCCCTTCTTAGAGACATTTCATTCCTCTCTCTCTGCACAGAAGAGTCTGGCAGCGATGAAGACTTCCTTGCGGAAGATGATGATGATAGTGACTATGGCAGTTCAAAAAAGAAGAACAAAAAAGTGGCTAAGAAATCCAAACCAGAAAGGAAAGAAAAGAAAATGCCTAAACCAAGGCTAAAGGCTACAGGTGAGCTCAGCTTGCTTCCCCTTTGCACCTGTTAGGAATAACATAATGGAAATTTGCTTGCAAGTGCTTATGTTTTCTCAGCTCTTCATCTCTTGTGCTTAAAAGAATAGGAAGCAATCAATTTTCAACTAGCAATTTATCCCTATTAACATACATGGCAGTCTGTATAATGTGGTAGAGCTGATTACTGGAAAGTTCTTGTATGGATTGCTCCTGATTTCAAAGAAGCTAGTGGCTGTATCAGGATGGGATTCTATGACTTCTTGGTTACCAGTATTGTGTTCAGACCACTTGCCAGTGCTGATTAAAACAGGTGATGTTCGTGCCTACCAATCCTAGAAAATCCCTTTGTTCCATTAGGCATGAAAATAATATGGTGACTCTTAGCACAGGTCCAGGGGTACCCAGAGCTACATACACCTTGAAAGCATAAATACTCATTTGGTTAAACCTTGTCTTAAGAAAAGTGTATGCTCAGTGTGGGTGGAATTTTTTTAAAAAAATTGAGGCTTGGATTAAATTATCTAAACAATTACTTGGATAACAGGTATGCTCAACTGTTAAGTTCCTTTAAATATCAAATGTATCATTATTCTAGGAGAAAGGAAGAGATGGTGCTCCTAACATTTAGCTGCTATACTGAAGGAGAATTTTAGAATAAATGCATTCACGCTGGCTGTGTTTTCAGCCTAAAATCAGTTACAACACTTGAAATGCTGTGCATTATTTGGGGGTGTGTACAACCATGTAATTGCCACATGCCCAACTTACATTACACTAACCCTGTGACGCATTCGTATTTTAGTGAAAGTCATTCTGTTTCAAATTTGCTTTTATCATAACTGGCTGCTTACCCTTGGAGAAGAGAGAGATGGTGAGCATCAGTTCTAAGAAAGTTTTAATTGCACCTTTAAGAAGGATGTGGGAGTGGGTGCCTCATTGCTGGCACATTTTATTGCTGATACAATAGCAGGCTCTCATGACAAGTCTTTTAATAATAATAATTTTTAAAAAACGGTTCTTATTAGGAGGAATTGGGCATTGTCCTAAGCACACCAAGCCCAAGGAATACAAATGGCCAGTAGCTTAATTCTTTACTGACAAAGAATGCACTAGAGTACCTCCTAAGGTGCACCAAACACACACACACACACACACACACACACACACACACACACACACACACACACTTATGGCAACTGAATAACTGGTACTCCTTCCCCAGGCTTACGCTCTGAGCTGGACTGTTGCATCCACATGACCCTGCCTCCACCCACACTTAAGTTCCCTTGCCTGACAGGTTACACACAAACAAGCTGTGACTTCTACACTGAAACTGCCGCTGTGCCTGTCTTTTCAAACTCGTCCTGGGAGACACCAGGGAAGGGGACGGAGGGGATTCTACAAGCCTGCCCCTCTCAACAGTTTCTTCCTGTGCTCATGACGCATCCTGCACCCCTTCCACTGTCTCTGACTGTTCAGACGCTTCCCCTTGTTCCAGACCAAGCTCCTGCCTCACAGGTGGCACAAAACCCCATAAATCACTGACCCCACCCCCTGGATCAGCCTTCGGGGGGGGGGGGGCTCTGTCACACACATCTCGGAGCCCTGACAAGCATCATCTTGTAGGAATTTAAGCTATGTTCAATAGTACTGTAATACGTTTTCATTCCTACATGACCAGGTTGAAAAGTTAAAAAAGGAAAAACGCATTTTAAAATGTGCTCAGAAGCTGATTTTTTAAAGCACTAATTGTAAGAGTCTTTGTTACATTTTGATGCTTTTCTTCCTTCAGTTACACCTAGTCCAGTGAAGGGCAAAGGGAAGGGAGGCCGTCCCACAGCTTCAAAGACATCAAAAGAAAAGACCCCATCCCCAAAAGATGATGATGAAGAGCCTGAAAGTCCTCCTCCAGGAAAGAAGAAATCAGTTAGTCCTCCTCCAGACAAATCTGGGGATGAAGGGTCTGAAGATGAAGTCCCCTCTGGTGAAGATTAAATGGTGGTGCAGGAGAGAAACTTTTTTGAGAGAGAGAGAGAGTAAGGAAAAGAGAATATACTTAGGGGGTAGAACATGGTTTTGGTTGTGGCTTGACTCATGGGCTGTGAATGCCACCTTTACTTTAGCTGTTTTAATAGTACAGTACTTTCTTTCTTTTTTTAAGAGATCTTTTACACAATAATGATTTGACGTCACAATCTCTACTGGCCATTCCGTTCTCCCCAACCAAATTTGAAAGCCATTTAGATTTAAATTAACAGCATACTAAAGATATATTTTTGAAGGCTAACTGCAGTTGTAAAGCAATAAGGATGAGGCTGATACTTGGAAATCATAGTTAACTAACGGTATAGGTTTTCCAAAACTGCAGAAATTCTTCTAAGGCAACTGTTGCTTAATTGAATCCAAAACCAATATATTATTGCACATTGCATTTCCTTTGACATAATTAGTATATGAATTGGTTTGAAATCCACCACGGGTTTTAAGTTCCAATACTCTGAATGTTTGGGGTTCCACAGTCTAGTTTTAATGACCATTTGGTCTGTTCTATTTTTCAGTCTTCTGAAAGACCCTACCTGTTCATGCCGTAGTTACTATTGCTGCTTCTTGATAAGGATAAGATTCCAGCAGGCAGAACTGCATTCATTTTTTTCATGCCTCTCATTCATTTTGAAATGTTCATCTTTTTATGCTGCTTTGAAGCATTGCATAAAATTTAAAGCTTGGTTTCAGGGAGATTTTTGGAAGCTGGAACAACTGTTTTGAAAAGTTGGGATGGGAGGCTGAGAGCAGTATTCTTTAGAAATGTGGAAATGACTTTATATATTGGGACAGTCTCTTTTTCAATCCCTGAGTCATGGCTTAAGTACTCCTTTCCCTGAGATCCTCAAAAGTCAGACTACACAGCTTCCACCAACAAGGGGTTTAATTTACCCTGAACCATCACTTCCTTGCTTAGTTTAGTTTCCCCTGCTTTCTGCAGGGTGGATGTTGTTCCATTACTAGATCTTACTTATCCTCTAGTTAGCAGAGGCTATATACCTAGGATAAGTGAGGAACAGAGTGTGAATTGGAAGACATGATGGAGCAGAAATAGTGCATCTCAAAATCAGGATATCTTTCCAATGCACAAAATAAGTTTTCACTGATGTATCAGTATTGCCAATTTAGACACAAGACGGACTTTGCTTTTCAGTCCCAGGTAAAGGAGCTGCAGTATTAAGTGTGAGTTGGAGTGCCATCTGCTTTACATCTTTCATTTTGTACAGTTGCAATATACACTTTCAACCATAATCTCTTTGCAAATGGATTTTGAGTATCAGTGTTCTGAAGCCAGATCCTTTGTCATCTGCACTAAGGACAAGGCCTGCTTGACTAGTATTGTAAGGCCATGCAAAGAATATAAAAGCAGTGAAATACCATGTAGGTTCTTTCTCTCACACATGCATACACACACACATGGCATAGGTATGTACATTTAAACCTTGGCTTATTCAGACTTCTGCTATTTATAATAGCTCTCCTTGTGTCTACGTGACTTCCACTTTACATCTGCTTTGGGGTTTAGTGAAAGAACACAAATTCCTCCTGGGTTTTGATGTTAGCATATCTGTTTTTGAACAATAACTAGAGAGCAAAAATACATTGAGATCCTCCAGCTTGACTCACGTTTGCCAATTTAGCCAAAGCTTAATTGGCTGTGTGATCTGGGTACTACAGGCATGAAGACTGTATTGCTTCTTTCAGAGTGTTGAGTTGAAAGTGGTAAACTTATCCTATACTGCAAATGAAGCACTTGGTGACCTAGACTATTTGGCTGCTCCAAATGTACACATTTTTGGGAGCTTAGCTCTAGCCATTATGATCAGCCAACTGCTTATTGCTGTCAGAATATGTTTCTGCTGCTGATTCACTTATTTTGAAAAATGTGTGTCTTTTTCTCTTGGCATCCTTTCTTTAACACATTCAACAGTGTATAGGATACATAAGAAAGTCATCAAGACTCCTGGTTTTTTTCCTTCTCCATTTATTTGAGCCCATTACCCCCTTGAATTTTTTTAACAGTTCTGTGTATCAGATATTGTACATGATGGAGAGCAGGCTATTTTATATTGAATCTGAAAACCCAAACTATATGCTATGATTTTACTGGGTTCTGCATATGTCTCCCTGGAAGGAAATATTTAGAATGTTTTCATTGTGAGTGAAAACATTTAACTGCTTTCTCTCTCACCATTCTTTAAATAGTCCAGAGATGGAAGGAAAGTGTCCCCCCGCCACAGTCCATGTAACAGTAGCAAAATAATGTCAATATTTTAAACTTGCAATTCTATTTTGCAAAATCAGTTTTCTCTGCCTCTGTGTATATGGCTTCTGAGTGCAGTATTCTAGGGATGTGATAGCCGTATCAGTTCACTAGTTTGTCCCTTGGAACAAGTATTGCCAGAGAAACAAATCTGTATACTCCAGTGTGTGTTACTGTACATCGATTGCTTCCTGGGAGCGGCAGGTTATTTAATAAGATTTACTACAAATTTGCTGAAAAACCAAAAGCAAATATTTACAGTGTATCTAAGTTTTAGCTGTGCAAGCAACTGTGAAAGCAGTAAGGGTATAAACATAATTTTAGTAGGGGTTTGAAAGGGTTTTTGCAGCTTATCTTGGGGACTTGACGAGATAGTGGTTGCCATGGTGCTGAAGAAACAGCCTGCACACCTTAAAGGTGAATATCCAAGTATACTCTGGGATGGCTTTTACTTTTCAATCTAATGTTTTAGGGCAAATCAATAAAACTTAAATCAAGGGGCTTAGTGCTCAGTTTAATCTAACGTAAGAATCGTGTATAAATATATTGGGAGAGATAGGGAAATGTATATACATTCAGGTGGTCTGTAAACCCTTCCGGAATTGTTAGTAGGGAAGATGTGATGCAGATACGGAATAAACTCAGTATGCCTGCACCAAGTACAGAAACGTTTAATTATGTGGATTAAAAATACTTTTTAAAACTTAATTTTTAAGCATGACTCCCAAGTACAACAAACAGCTAAACTAAGGAGTGGAGGTGGGGCAGGACAAGAGCTATAACATGCTGGAAGCTTATGAGCTGTAGAAATTGGTGCTTTTGCTTTATGTAATTTTTCTGTGGAGTGTTTATTTTTTTAAAACAAATCATAATGTTGGCACATTGTTTTATAAAATAAAAGGAAATTGATTCCTATGATTTTAGCTATTTGGAAAGTTACATTAGTGCTTCGTGGAGGAATTTGATTGTTTCCCCCCCTTCCCTCCAAATATTCATTGAATAGGCTCTGTGAGGGGCTTGGGTCCACCTGTTACTGAAACCCAACCACCCTTCCCTCTTCTCTTCTCTCCCCACTCCTCTTCGGGTTGCATTTGGAACAAACAACTTGTGGAATCTTGGGCCCAAATGGAAACTGGATAGCGAATCCTCTTGGGCATGGGGTATGCTTGTAATAATTTCAGGACCCATAATTCACTAAGCTGACAGTTGCCATTGGTATTCCTCCCCCCCCCCCAATTCTCATTTCAGTTTGCTTCACTGGGTAGCTCACACTTGGTGTTTCTTCATTAATCTCTTTTCTATCCCTTGAAGCAGAGGTTTTGCCTTTCAAGTCTATTAAAGCATTCACTATATGCTGTGTTGACCACTGTTGAGAGTACCTGTTGCCCCACCTGCCCCTGTACAAAACTGTAGAAAATGGAATGGTTCCATCAGTTTGAGCATGCTTGGTGTGACTGCAAGATACCATTGTGCATATGCTTTGTATATCTGGGGAGGGATTTTTTTATAGGGGTTTGGGGCAAAACAATACGCAAACCTGCTTTAAGCCACAATAACATGAAAACCCCTTCAAGTATCTTGTGTGAATGGGAGTGGGTGTGCGTGTAAGCGTGCATGTGTGGGTGTCCGTCTGACAACTTAATGTGTGTTAGAAATTTGTGAACTTTACTTTCCCCACAGAAACAGTTATTACAAAAGTTGTATATAAGAGAATTGCATAATTTGTTTACCAGGAACCTGTCACAGTAAAACCCTGAACTATTCTCAAATGTAAAGAGGTAAAAAAAAAGACTCCCAAGTGGGGCAACTGCCCTTGGCATCAGCTACAGGTTGATGAAATGGAATGCAGTGGATATTTGTCTTGGGTGTTCACTACCCTCTTGAGTTCTTTGTCTCCCCTGGATTTTTTTCATGACCTTGAAAGACAGGCTGCTGACTAAAACATGGCACTTCAACTGGTCGGTTATCTGAAGGAATATTGCTAGACGGGATGCCACAGTCACCAGTCCTATTATAATAGCCAATAGGGGTTGTCATTCCCTTGACAATGAAATCTGCAGCATGGTACTAGAAGTTCAGTTTGAATGTAACATTAATGCTTTATTTAAAAAATGCATTTTTTTTAAAGAAAGGGGGGGGGTTGAAGTGAACATGACGTTGTTGACCATGTTCGTGAATTATAGATGCAACATGCATTGGTAGAATTGTGTGATGGTCTTTTGTGCTACTTAATTTTACATATTCCAGTCTCTGTATGTACTTGCAATTAAAAAAAATTAACAAACCTTGCTTTGCTTTTTATTGAAGGGTTCCCAGGACTGCATATCTGCTCCTGAGCTCTGTTTTAAGTATGTGTATCCTTGGCTTGTATTTTGTATTAAAAGAGAACATGGAAAAGAACCCTTTATTGTTCAGCATGTTGGATTTGTGTCCCCTTCATTTTTTTCTCTTTTTTGGGAATATATTAAGCAACTTATTCTTCTGTATCTTATTTTCTTTTGTAAACTTCTTGGTTTTGTTTAAAAATGGCTTTATAAAAGGGCTTTTATAACCCATAAATATGCCTTCTGTGGTTTTTCCACTCCTTATTGTATAATGTCTAGCATCAGTTCTGCATTTGCTTTTAAAAAAACATTAATAGTCTGCAAGTAAACAGAAATTCTGTGTTAAAACCACTGGTACCTTCTGTCCCGAGGATTCGTGTTCAGGGTGCAGCTATTCCTTAACAGCTTAATGCTAATGATATCTACTCTGAAGTAAGTAATTTTTAATTCAGTGGGGCGTACTCCCATGTAAGTGCGGTTAGGACTGCACTCTAAGTCTAATGTACATAACTGTACTTCAGCAGTGTATTCCTACACACACACTTAGAAGCTTTGTTCAGTGAGTCTTACTCCCTGCCTTGTAAGTGTGTTTAAGATTGCATCCTGAGGGTGAAATAATTTGAGATACCTTTGAAATGACAACCATATGCAAATCTCAGTGATTTGTCCTGCATAGTTACAGCACTGCTGTGAATTTGAAAAACCGTTTTCAGTAGATAAGCAGGACACAATGGATACTACATCCAATCTTGTACATAAGCAGAAGTCTGCACGAGCAGAACAGTGTTGGCTACAAACTTTAAGAACTTACTATGTCATCCTTAGAACTTTATGGTAATGCTAGCCAAGCAAATGAGTATTTAAAATACTATCTTTGATTTACAAGTGAGATAATTATAATTAACTACAGTATATGCTATTAGTGATGGTAGGGTTGCCAGACTCAATACAGGACAGGACTTCTGTGCCTTTAATTACCCTGCTCTCTTTTGAGTCTGGAAACCTTAAAGAAACCAGCAGACCCTTTGCTTGGAAATTAAAGGATCTGCTGCTTTCTCTTTAAGGTTTCCAGATTCGGAAGAGAGCAGGGCAATTAAAGGCACAGAAGTCCTGTCCTCTATTAGAGTCTGGCAACCCTAAGTGATGGTAGCAGCAGACTTGGTGGGGGAGTGAATAGCAAGATACACACAAGCAAAGAAACTTGGAAAAGCAAGTTGTGTGTGTGTGCCAATCACATAATATGGTATGTTAAGTGAGAAATGGGAAACCTGACGATGGGATGAGCAGGGAATAGAGTGGCTGGAATATGATGTAATAAATGGATAATCTCAGATTCTAGATTTACACTGAGAAGCTATTTGGATGGGGCAGTAAGCTGCCCATCGGTGAAGAAATTAAATGCAGTGGGCAGAGGTGTGTGCCCATGCATAGGAGACCCAAAACAGGCTAATGAGAATTGGACAGCTGACTGACGGGGAAGTGGCTTATGTAGCCAAAATTGTGCCGCCCATGCACAAGAGAGGTATCAAAAGGCTTTGGGAAACCCCAAGGTGTGCAATAACAATCCTGGTTGGGGGGGGGCTGCAAAAGAGGCCAATAGGGACATTTTCTCAGTAGCTAGAGAACACAGGTGGGTGGACTGAAAAATATGGGAATGGAATGAAAGTACCATAGAAGCTGCCACACTGCGGCAACATGTTTATGTGTCCACTTGCTCAGCTCACAGTCAATGCAGAACATGGCTTGCCTAGCAAATCAGGCAAAATTGTACATGGCTTTCTACTTCTGCTTCAAAATATACTTGGGTATCTGCTCTAGACAGTTTTTGGCTTTCTGCAAAACAATTCTAGTCTGTGGGAAACAAGACTATAGTTAACAAGTCTAATTCTAAATGTCCGTTAATATTAGCAGAAGGAGCATATAGCGCCAAAGTTACTCAATGCAGGATGAAGATTTTACTGTACATCCGAAGTAGTATACATAATCTAAAGCAGCAGAGGGCGTACTTCAACCTCTGTATTGCTTGTTTCTGTGGGAAGGAGCATCTTGGCTTTTTGAGCTTTCTGCATTACAAAAAGTACTGGTTCCAATTTTGCTCCTTTTACAGTTTGGGTTAATGTTTTCTTCATGCAAATTAACTTCTTTGGCAGTTGTAGTAACATTGAAGCGCACTAATTTATGGGCCAAATAAATCACTTGAGCACAAATGGAGACAGAAGTATGACCCAATGCATCGAAAACCACCAGGGGGAAGGAAGAAACCTTAAAATTGTATTCCATTAGTTTGGTTTAAGGAGTTGATCCAGGAGTTTTGAATGTGTGAAAGTAATTTGGATGGAAGTACATCTGTGGTTGTGACTCCTTTTATGAGTCTTCATCTTTTTCCCAGTGCTTGGGTACTAAGCTAATGCTGTTCATTCTTGGCTCAATAACTGAAACAAGTTGGGGAATGAAGCACCTTTAACACAGATGTTAGGTGTGGGTCCGTCTTTCCGTATTTACAATCCTGCTGTAGCAAAGCTTTCAGTGACTTCATTAGGTTCTTAAGCACTACAAGCTGGTCACCATTGCTCATCTATGCAGCTAATAATCACTTGTTGAACAAGAGATAAGGCAACATATTTCAGAAGAGTAAACAGATAGCACTTGCTGCTTTGCTGGTATTCATTTAATCCTTGCCTGCCTTGTCTTGACAGATTATTATTATTATTATATATTGCATTTATATCCTATTTTCTCCAAGGAGCTCATGCTTCTCCCCCTCTGCAATTCTCACAACAACCCTGTGAGGTAAATTAGGCTGAGAGGCAGTGACTGCTGCAAAGCTGCCCAATGAACTACTTGGCCAAATGGGAATTTGAACCCTGGTCTTCCAGGTCCTAATCTGATACTAACCACTACACCACACTGGTTACCTCCTTATCCTACTTTTGCAGCAACCATCTCCACATCGGTTTCAAGTCCTGGTCCACATGAATAAGGTTTTGACTGCCTTGCCGTCCCCTCTTGCCACTGCGCAGCTCAGTATTTTCCTTTGCGTGCATAACGGGTTTATTTTGATGGCTTAGCCACAGAATACAGATTGCCATAAACAATACAGCGTGGACAGGAATGTGTGTGCATAATACTGAATTTGGAGGTCGAAGTCATAAATGTAAATTCTTGAAATCTCAGTAATGGTGTTTTTTGCCTGCTCGATTCTCTGTTTGTGTTTGACATGAATGGGATGTGCAATGGGGCATCTTTCGCACAGCTAACTTTGGAAAGCCTGCCCGGTCCAATCTTGCAAACGAAGTTTTACCTGAAACTGTTCACATCTTTACAAGCTTCACACAAATGGAAAGCCTGCTGTTAAAACTGAATGCTATGCCCAATATCAAATCCCACATTTGTGCAGCATGATTGCAGTCTATACATGGCCCCAAAGCGCTGTCCCTCTGAAATCCAGTTTGAAATGTTATCCTTCCCTTCCCCTTGCTGCCCTTGTGACTCCAGCCCTTGTAGGTCCTGACTGGCTGTTCTTAAACCTGTGCCTTGCTCTAGTACAAGCTGTGCCACTTGGGAGTTCCGAGCACATTAGCATTGTTTTGATGAATAGGAGTGCCTATTTACACATGGGGTGGGTGACTGTAACAAAGGGCGTGCTGTCACCTGCTGCTAGAAATAATAAAACAGGAGAATGAGTGGTGTAAAATATGCCAAATCCTGCTTTGCGGGAGAGCTGCTCTTTTGTCTAAAACTAAATGGAGCCTTTCCGGATGATGATGAAAGACAGTCCAGTTGTGAGTGCAGCATTTGATACTAGTTGCAAACTTAAGCATACCAAGTGTGTGTGGAGGGGGAGCTTTGAAAAATTAAGCTTCAATTTTTATGGCTATAAAGATAAGCCTCCAGCCTGGGGAGAAATGTGGCTCTCTGGGGATCTCTGTTTGGCCCTTGGGACTCTCCAGACCACACCCCTTTTGCAGGCCTAGCTGGAATGTTTTCCCCAACCCTTTTCATGCTTCTTGCTTGCCTGTGAAATGCCTACTTTTCAGTGCCAGCCAGGTAAGCCCCCTCTTGTTCTCCCAGCTCTTTTAACATCTCTTAAAATTTCCTTTAGCATCACTGATGATGATAATTTTATTCTCTGTGAAATAATGGCAATTGAGCTGGGTTTTGTATGCTTGCTTGGGTTTGACTTGTGGCTGTCTGTGTTGTATTTCATGACTGGGTTTTATTTATTGTGAGGCTGGCTTTATTGATGTAGGGTGTTACTGAGTTTGTTTTAATTTTGCCTGCTTTTTTATAGGAGGCTCATAAATTGAATGGAATAAGGGGGCGGAAATCATTGTGGCCTTTGTGTCCACGTCATCAGACGCATGAAGTCTTATCCCGAGTTAGCAGATTATATATGCCCATATACAAGGATACATACACGTACATGGGTTTAGAGCGGGGGAGGGAATGTAAACAGTGAGGCTAAAAGGCCATGAAATACAAAAGAGAAAGCATGTGGTATTTCCATGCAAAGCTCAAATGTATACAAGATAAGCACAGTATTTCTAACTGTGTCCTGCTAACTTAACACCTGTAGTAGAAGAGCCTGAGTCCTAAACAAATACTGTCAAGCTTGCTGATAAATTCTAGTTCCACAACTTCAGGTTGAACTCTTCCTTTGAAGTTTCTATGTTGAAGAGGAGTGACTCTTCATTCAGCCACATTTGAACATCTATTTATTCTTGCCTTGTTAGTCCTTTGCAGGCACTGTTGGCAAATTAATGGCATATATTAGGCATCCCCAAACTGCAGCCCTCCAGATGTTTTGGCCTACAACTCCCATGATCCCTAGCTAACAGGACCAATGGTCGGGGAAGATGGGAATTGTAGTCCAAAACATCTGGAGGGCTGAAGTTTGGGGATGCCTGGCATATATATTGTGTTGCGGATTGAGCAGATGCATGACCCCCAATGGTTCAGCTGTTGGTGCCGTGAAGTCCTAGAATACGGTTGCCTGCGTAGATAAGAGGACAGAATATATACTTGATGACTCATGGAAATAAGGCTGCCAATGGTCACAATGGTTGTATCTTGTCTCAAGGATTATAGGCGATCTGCCTCTGAATACCAGTGGGAAACAGATATTGTGCTTATATCTGGCTTTGGGTTTCCGATATGTATCTGGTTGGCCACTTGGGGACAACATGTTGGATTGCCCAGTCCTTTGGTCTCATACAGCTGGGCTCTTCTTAAGTTTTTATGACTTGGCAGACATTGCAAGTGGTCTGTTTTAAGACAAGGGTGAGGAACCTATGACCCTCCCATTATTCTTGACCATTGACCATGCTGGCTGGAGCTGATGGAAGTTGGAGTCGCACAATATCTGGAGGTCCACAGGTTCCTCACCCATGGTTTAAGACCCTAGATGAGCTGAAGCATCAACCTGTAGAGTTCAGATGTGCAAATGTACCTTCCCATGCAAGTCATCACTTGCTGTTCATTTGCTGGCCGAATTGCAAGGTGGAAAGATCATTGCATGTTAATGGTATCAATATTTTGCACTCCAGAATAGTGCCTGCTAACAGAGTGGACCTCTGTTTGGCTCCAGTACCAGATTTCGTGCTCCATACTGAAAAACAACAATTTTTAAGTTTTGAAATTGTAACGAAAAGGAGCAAAAACAAATAACAACACAACAACAAAAATCCCTTGGCAGCCAACACTGACAATAAGAATATTACATCAATCCTGCTCTAATACTTTATCAAATAATCAAATATAATGGGTGTGTTCTTTATAGATGTATTTTACAGCTAAAATTGTCATAGACCTTTAATCTAGGCTAGTTGCTTGCTAAGTTTAGCAGACTTTTGCCAGATATGAAACAAGGTTCCTTCTTTAAAATTCTACACCACAGTTGGTATTGAAGGGTATAAGTTGAAGAAAAGTGGAATGGAGATGATTTGGGGATGTCACCAAATGCGTGAGATATCCCAGTGGCTCCTGATGCTGGATGACAAATTGCCAGACCAAGAACAAGGCCAGATGGAAAACCTTGCATTTCTCTTTATGTGTACAGAAGTGACAACTCTGAGGCCATTCATCCCTCTCAGCTTTCTGGAATCTACTGCCCAATTATGGCCACTTGGGACAAGAGAGATCAATGATCTTTTTAAAACAAACAGGGCCTGGTTTGTGAATCTCAAGCCAAATTTACAAATGTCTCTGCAACTTCCTGCTGAGGGCAAGTTTATCCCTCTCTCTGGATATAACATACAGTTAAACTAGGGGTGGGGTGAGGGAGATGGAATTAGACCTAGGATTCTGCAAAGGGTTTCTCAAAGGGTGGGAGGGAGTTAAAAGTGCTTACATGCATTTTTTATTTTTATAGAAGTAAGTTTCTGGCGTCTTGATTTCAAATAATCCTGCTGTCTATCAGGTTGAAAGACAACAACATTTGTGTTTACAGGAGACTCAGTTTCAAGCAATCATTAATTCCTTTTGTCATGCAAGTCTGCTTTACCTCCCCACCCTACCCCCACCCCCCTCTGAACTGATGCCTGGCCTTGGTTGGAGACCTAAGGGCTGCCATGTGCAACTTACATTCCCTCCAACATCCCCAAATATTATGGATGAATGAGAGCATTGTGGGTCACGAGAACTGCTCTTGCCTATTTTTTGTGGGCTAGCCTTAACCGTGTTGCTGTGTCCTTTCTGGATCTGCCATCAAAGACCCCAAAACAGGAGATAGCTTTTGTCTTAGTCCTGTGAGATTAATGTGAACTTCAATTTAAAAAGGAAACTAAGCAGAATCCCATGTGAGATTTTGATCTTACAGAACCAGTTCGTCCATGTATTATATAAGTTCTTGAAAGTAATAGTTCTCAGAAAACCCTTTGCAATATGCAGATGTTCAACCATGGGATTGTACCTGGGCTGGGCAAGTAAAATCAAGCTTCGTAAGGAAGTTATGACAGCTGCCCAACCCTATAATTACCCTAGTAGTCCCTGTGTCATCACTGTTTCTATATATATATATATATATATATATATATATATATATATATATATATATAATACTTAATTTTACAGAGTTTAGAACTACCAGTCCCAAGGATGGGTTACTTGATATAATTTTTGCATGCCTTAGGTCAAGGAGAGTTCAGTGAGCTCTTTCATGTCTCAGGAGAACATTGAATGCACATTTAAAGCACATTACTCCCCCCCCCCACCAATAATTCTGGGAATTGTAGTTTTCCCCTCACAGAGCTATCATTCTCCTTAGCAAACAGTTCCCAGGAGTTTGCTTTAAACGTCTGTTGAATGTGCTTTGAATGTAATCTCTACATGTCATAGTAAAATCTGCACTCCAGGGGGCAGTATTAGAGGATCTTTGTTCGGACCAGTCAATGTCTGTGATGAAGCAGTGCAGTCTTCCATGTTTTGGCGTTCATCAAATAATCAGTTGACCTGGAGAGGGACGGATACGCATAAGACAACAATAATCAGCTTCATCAGTTAGCTAACCTTGCCTTTGCACAGGGAAAGGCAAAACTGCATTAGGCAGTCCCTTCTGGAATGCCCGCTTCGCTTGATTTTTATGTACAAAAGCACATCCTCTCCTCCTCCCCATATAGGATAAAGGTCTGTAAAAAGTAAATCACATGGCAGTATCCCAGAATGCTGTGTGCAGCATCTCCTGTGTTGCCTTTTCAGTTTTTAAGAGAGGATCACAGGTGGGGAGTGCACTTTCCGCCTGCTGGAGGGCAATTCCATCGGCACTTGAAGACCCTCCAAGTGCCCCTATTTTCCAGGGATAGTCCTGAATTTACAGAAGTCGTCTCAGGTATAGCGAAGTTTTTAAATGTTTAATGCCGGCATCCCCAGACTACGGCCCATGGGCCGGATACGGCCCAAAGGACGCAGTTATCCGGCCTGTGGCACCCCCCACCGCCCACTGCCGCCGCCCGCTCTTACTGGCGTGGCGCAGTGCGGCTGCCCACTTCCGGGTCGCAGAGCACCAGAAATGGCTTGCGCGCATGCGCAAGCATCATTTCCGGTGCACTTCCAGGTTTGAGGAGGCCCATGCGCACAAGCTATTTCCAGTGCTCCTGCGACCTGGAAGTGTGCCGGAAATAGCGTGTGCACATGCGTATGGGCGCGCGCTCCCGTGCGCTCCCCTGCCCCTCCAGCTCGCACCGTAAGTTTGGAGACCCTGGTTTAATGTTTTATTATGTTTTTATATATGTTGGAATCCACCCTGAGACAACACAGTCAGATGGGTGGGGTATTATTATTATTATTATTATTATTATTATTATTATTATTGAATAGGGTGCCCCTATTTTCTTTGGATAAATGTTGGAGGGGATGTACCTGGTTGGTCACTGTGGCAACAGGATATTGGACTACCTGGGCCTTTGGCCTGATCCAGCAGGGCTATTGTGTTGCTCTTAGAGGAAGCAGCCTTCCTTTTCATGGCACGCCAAGGCAGGCAGAACTTGACAACATTCCCATCAGGGAAAGAGAACCAGTGGTCTTCCAGATGTTGATGCACTGCAGCTGCCATCATTCCTGACCAACGGCTATGGTGGCTAGGACTGATCTAGGATCTGTGCATGTAAACTAGGAACGGGGAAACTGACCCTCCACAAGTTGTTGGGCTCCAGCTCCCATCGCCCCAGGAATCCCTGGCACGTGCTCTGTGAAAGAAAGTGGGATTTTAAAAACACACAGAAGCATTAGTGTTTGGATGGATGTGGCCTTAGTTACACAAGGAATGGAAAGGTTTGCTAGAAAATATTGTAGTGTGTGTGCTCCACTTCTCCCCCCCCACCCCTCACATCACCATCTAAAGTTGCACAGCTTTTTTAAAATAAAAAATAGACACTGGGGAATTCTAGAAAATGTAACGTACAGCCGTTGGGATTCTATTACTTGCATTACAACCAATCTAGCAAATACTCATGGGGAAAATCATATCACCTCTCAGTGCTTTAAATCCCCACAATTGCTTTATGCTTGTCTCTTTTTTAAAAAGCACTTCAAGAGCTGCAACAGGAAAGTGCAGTATAGGGAGCTCAGCATGGTTATGAAATGGTGCAAATCTCAATGCTGGCTCCGTTCTCTCCACCTGACATGCCAAAAGCTACGTCTGACACAGGAGCCCTCTTTATGGTACCACCAGCGGACAATGAGGTTTCTGTTCAAGGTCTGGAATATATTCTTACATAATTGATAGGCTCTGAGCTAAGCAAGAACTGACTAAATGCTTTGGCACACGAGAGTGCCCTGGGGGTAGGTTGTCATATTTGTCTGATAATCCATGCGCGCACGTAATACCTCTCAATGAAGTGCAAGATCCCGAATGCTAAGCCACAGGCCACAACATTGGCTGAAAACCCCTTGGGATTAAGTGTCCGGTGTACAAAGAACAGGCAAAGAAAGAAGTTTGTTATATAAGCCTTGTAATTGGCTGCTTATGGAAGGCCATCAACAACTGCCCCACTGCCCCTTGTTGAGCCTCTCATGGTGGCAAATGGAGCCTGCCCCACATCAGGTGCTCTCTGAGAAACCATGCAGGCATCTACAGTGCTCTGCCCCACTGCATGTTCATCTTACACCATTTTCTCTCCATCACTGTCGCTGCCTCCGCCATAAGCAAAGGAATCAATGATGGACTACATGCAAAATAGGGTAGGGTGGGGACAGAGGGCAGCAGAAGACATTCTGGCGGTAGTGGCACCAGTGGGGCAGGCAGGGCAATGATGCCTTTTCTGCTGCCTGAGGCGGATGGTTCCCTGTGTCTCATCGGTGGGCTAGCTCTGTTGGTGATTCACTATGGAATACCTCTTGTTGTTGTTGACTATGAGGGCCACTCCATTTCTTCTACAGGATTCTTGCCCACAGTAGTAGATATGATAGTCACCCGAACTGAATTCGCCCATTCCCTTCCATTTTAGTTCACTGATGCCCAGGATGTCGATATTTATTCTTGTCATCTCATTTTTGACCACATCCAGCTTACCTCCACTCATGGTTCTTACATTCCAGGTTCCTATGCAATATTTTTCTTTACAGCATCGGACTTTCCTTTCGCTTCCAGGCATATCCGCAACTGAGCGTCCTTTCGGCTTTGGCCCAGCCGCTTCATCAGCTCTGAATCTACTTGTACTTGTCCTCCGCTCTTCCTCAGTAGCATGTTGGACGCCTTCCGACCTGAGGGGCTCATCTTCCAGCGTCATAACTTTTATATGCCTGTTATCTTTGTCCATGGAGTTTTCTTGGCAGGGATACTGGAGTGGCTTGCCAGTTCCTTCTCCAGGTGGATCACGTTTAGTCAAAACTCTCCACTATGACCTGTCCATCTTGGGTGGCCCTGCATGGCATAGCTCATAGCTTCTCTGAGTTATTCAAGCCCCTTCGCCACGACAAGCTAGCTCTGTTGGTGATTCACTATGGAATACCTCTAATCACAAAAAAGCCTTGCACTTCTGTTTCCATTCTCTCTCCACCCACAACCACCCACCTTTTTTTCTTGGGAGAAATTCATCAAACCACACTATGTTTCAAGAAATTACAGAGTTGATTTGGATTGTGGCTAACCTCGTGAGTATATGGCTTCAGAAACCAGTGGTTTGCGCATACAGGTTGTGTGTACACAGCCCTTTTCCCAGTTACCCCGTTTTCCTGAAAATAAGACATACCCATAAAATAAGCTATAGCAGGATTTCTACGCATTTGCACAATATAAGCCATACCCCGAAAATAAGACATAGTGATAAGCGCAGTTCTGGAGGGCGCCAAGGAAGAGGTGAGGCTGGACACGTAATTACAAATAAGACATCCCCTGAAAATAAGCCATAGTGTGTCTTCTTGAGGAAAAATAAACATGGTAGGTGAACATAGATAAGATGAATTGTGGCAAAAATCCAAGTTTGGGCAGCCACAGGGAAGAAACACTTTAGCCCTTTGCAGCTAAAACTTGAGCTCGTTCAACAAACATTTGTCGAGCATGAAGACAGGGAAAACACACTGGGGTACATTGCAGAAAGCAGGACTTGTTTTGATGTTATGGTTCCTATTAAAATGTGTAGGAAAATAGCTGAAGATATTAAAAGAATGAGGTTTGTGTCATTAATTGTTGCATGTGCCCTTTCAGGCACACTGTTTGGCTCTTTTCCCTCTACATTTTTCTAACACAGTAGAATAAGTTTGGATTTGATATCCTGCTTTATCACTACCCTAAGGAGTCTCAAAGCAGCTAACATTCTCCTTTCCCTTCCTCCCCCACAACAAACTCTCTGCGAGGTGAGTGGGGCTGAGAGACTTCAAAGAAGAAGTGTGACTAGCCCAAGGTCACCCAGCAGCTGCATGTGGAGGAGCGGGGACATGAACCCAATTCCCCAGATTACGCGTCTACCACTCTTAACCACTACACCACACTGGCACACAGTAAAGGAAATGTAACAGTACCTTGCAATCTTAACTTTTAGAGCAAGCAAACTTCAGGGAAGGGGCATAGCTCAATGGCAGAGTTATGTGCTTGGCATGCAGAAATTCCCAGGTTCAATTATTGGCATTTCCAGGTTACGGCTAGAAGAGATTCGTGTCTGAAATCATGAAAAGCCACTGCCAGTCCATGCAGGTCAGCAGTGGGGGACCTCTATTCCACAGCTCAAATTAAGCCCAACAGGGAATCCCAATTGGGCCTGTAAGGCTGTTCTTTCCAAACCATGTCCATCTGCTCCACACCTGATGTTCACATGTGATATCAGGTGTGGAGCAGGTAAAGATGCAGCTGCAAAGAAACAGTGGGGAGCCTTAAAGTGTGCTCCGATTTGCTCCTTGGCAAAGCAAGGCTTGCTGTTAAGCACTGATCATCTGGTTGGCGCTCTAAAGCAAGTCATACAGGTATCAGCTGCACTACAGATTTCCCTATCGGCATCAGAGCATCTGCTTCGCATGCAGAATGTTCCCAACTGGGAGCTCCTTAGTGCAGCTAATCCCTTCTGAAAGTGGGATTTGATGTAAGCACTGATTAGCTGACGGTCGCTTACAGTTCGCTCCACAGGGAAAGACTTTCTTCCTCTGCATAGATTGAAATCAAACATTTCATTTGACACAGTCCTGCCCACCTGTCAAAGTGACCCTCCCACCTGTCATCCCATCCACCTGTCAAAGTGGCCCATGGTAGTTGGGGACGTCAGAATCTGTCTTGCCACACAAATCCAGTTCTCCACTGCTAGTGCGGACAACACCCAAGCTAAATGGACTAGTGGTATAAGACAGCATCCTGTGTCGTCATCCCGCCCCCCCCCCAAAAAAAACCCCAGCAAATGTTCTAAAAATTAAGATGGGATGCAATTATTATTTTTTTAAAAAAAGAAAAAGCTATATTATGGCCAGCTTCATTTGCAAATAATTCTGCTGGTAATGTGGGCTACATTTGCTCCTTGCTGCTATCTTCTGAAGCAATTCATGACCTCATTTTGATAGACCCTGTTGTGTGACTTGGATGTTCTCCAGATGGAGGGAATCCTCGTGAGGTTTGCAGGTCACAGGCAGATGTTTGTGATTCTTCACCAGTCTCAGTGCTGCCTATTCTCTGATAAGCAGATGATCACTCAAAAGGCTATGATCCCTGATGTGGACAGAGGGTGCTGCGTTTTCAGCCTGACAAGCAATGTCAAACTAAGGCCAGCAGTGTAGGCATGTGTTGCATCATGTACGGTATCTAAGTGTGCCGTATTCATTTCTTGACAAGGCTTATTTTGAATGAAATTTGCTTTCTTTGCCAGAACTCAACCCTGGAACATGTGAATGAATTAACAGAAGATGTGCTGAATTCCTTTACATTACTAGTTTCCCAGGACTGGCTGGATGCAGAGGAGTGGTGGGAGGTACCAGCTGGGGAACCCTCAAGAGAAGAAGACTCGGAGCCAGGGGATTGGTGGTGGCACATGGTCAGAGGGAGAAGAAGGAGCAGACAGGGGGAGTGGGGAGCAGTCTGGGAGGAGGATGTGTCGGAAGCTGAAGAGGTAATGGTTTAGTGTGCAGGGAGATGCTGGGACAGAGAGCAGTTCAGACTCAGAGGCAGAAGCAGAGGCTAAAGGGGAGATCGGTGCTTTAAACGTATGGTGTGTACACAGTCTTGGTTTGACTCTTATTAGTGCAAGTGTTTTAGTCATTTTCCCTTGGTATTATTTGTCTTTTGTGTAGGGACTGCAAGGCTTGTCTGTGATAAGAGGTGATCTGTAGTGGATCCTCCATAAGCTCCATAATGAGCTGCTTTACACCAAGTCAGCCCCATGCCCCATCTTGCCGAATACAGTCGTACCTTGGATCTCAAACGCCTTGGCTTCCAAACAAATCAGCTCCCAAACAATTGAAACCTGGAAGTGAGTGTTCTGGTTTTTGAACGTTCTTTGGGAAGCCGAACGTCCAACAGGGCTTCCGTGGCTTCCGATTGACTGCAGGAGCTTCCTGCAGCCAATCAGAAGCCACACTTTGGTTTCTGAATGTTTTGGAAGTTGAACGGACTTCCGGAACGGATTCCGTTCAACTTCCAAGGTACGACTGTATTGACTATCCTGACTGGCAGCAGTTCTCCAGGATTGCAGACAGGTCAGTTACATCACCTGCTACTTCATCTTTAAAATTAAGAGGCTAGGGGGTTGAATTAGGACCTTCTCCACGCAAAATATGTCTTGCTCAACTACCAAGCTATGATCCTTTCCTAACTAATAATTTTGGGGGTTTGGGGGGTTGAGTGCTGAACTACCACTCTTGCCAAGCAGCCTCCCTCTTGTTTATTCATTGGAGACGTATGTTGATAGTTGGCCAACAGAAGTGTTGCTTCTGAAAGGGGGAAAGAGTCTGTAGTCTCTTCTGTATTCTTAAAAGGTCCCAGGAATACTTTGACATTGACTTGTCATTGTCCAAGGATTTGTGTGCTGGTTTGAGTCAACATGTTGATAACGATCCGTGTAGCTGGGCTGCTTTCTCTTCCGCAGTCACTTCCTGCTCATGCGGTGTAGCTCTTTCTGAATAAACATGCTGGGGAATATTTGCTCTGCATCCAATAAACAGGCCCATGATGTTTACCTGAAGTAAACATTGCGTCTCTGCCTGTGAGCCATCTGTACAAGAATCAAGATGATGGAACAGATGGATCAGAATTAGAAAAATGGATCCAGTCTGCCTTGTTTGACCATTAAAATGTTTGCTCCTCCAAAAAGTGGGGAGTGAGTAGCTTCTGCAAAAAAGTTCCTTGTTTGTTACCTCTCCCTGGCTTTTGGATGAGGTAGCTACGTGACTCTAGGGACAACTAGCAGACTCTGATTTCTAAACAGGAGGTGGCCCAGGACACTATTTCAGTGATTCCTTTCTCAGCCAGTGAACTAATGCTTGGATTCTGGAAGGCTGCAACAGATCTTTTAGAAACAAATCTTATGCATGCCCAGTTAGTGAACCAATAGCTTCCCTATCAGTCCTAAACAAAGTTGACATCTTCCAGTGTTTTGACTCTCTTTGGATCTGTGCTCTTGAAGTAAAATCTTGTAGAAGGTTTTCTCATAGATGAAGCCTTACTGATACCATTATATAAATCTGTGGTGTGACTGCATTTGGAATACTGTGTACAGTTCTGATTACCTCAAAAAGAATACTGTAGAACTGGGAATTATCTAGGGGGTGGAGCAATTCCTTGTTAGGAAAGGTTGCAGAGTTTGAGACTTCAGTTTAGAGAAAAGGCAAGTAAGATGAAGTATAAAAGTATTTAAAATTATGCATGGCAGGGAGAAAGTGGAAAGAGCAAAGTTTTTTTTTGCCCCACCCCACTGCTCATAACACTAGAAATGAATGTTGGAAAATTTAGGACAGATAACAGGGGGGGAAAACATTCTTCACACAGAACATAGTTAAACTATGGAACTCTCTCTCCCACAGGAGGCAACAACGGCCACCAATCTACTAGCCATAGTTGGAGGCTGCAACGCTTCTGAACAGTTGCTGGAAACCACAGGAGGAAAGAGGGCTCTTGTGCTTGGGTCTTGCTTGTGGGATGGCCACTGTGAGAACAGGATGCTGGAGCAGATGGGCCATTGGCCTGATTCGGCAGGCTCTTCTTCTACATTTGCAATCTCCAGCAACATCTGGAGAGCACAGGTTGCCCACCCCAGTGTGAGCCATAACCTGTTCCTCCCACTCCTGCCTGGACATGTCACATAGCTTGCCATCTGTGGCATGGAAGTTGCAGTTGGCCACCCATGTGTCAGCATGTTAGACTGTGAGGCAAGTTTCTTTTGAGTGCAGGAACAGCTGGCAGAGCTGACTGGGTGGGTGGGTCTCTCCATTTATCAATGTCACCCTCTGGGGTGGTCCTCTGAGTAGCTGTTCTTCCTGCTGCACACAGACTCTCTTTCAGATGTTCACTTCAAAGAGGTCCCAACAAGATGCATGGTACCGAATAAACCACAAGCTCTGCAGCATGTTTTCCCTTTCGGTGACTCTTGTTTTTGTCTCCTGCTGTGTGCAGCTGCTATGCGAGAAGCCTTTAAGGAAGGGCAGAGCCGTGCAGCGGTATGAACTCTGTCCCATCGGATTGGCCCAAGACCCAGGCTGGTGCAAAGCAGCTAGAAGTCACTTTGACCTAGTCTCTATAGTCCCATAGAGGCTCACAGAAGAATTCAAGGAAGCCGGCTGGTAGGCATGGAGCTGTACATTTCAAAGGGGAGAGGTGGGTGTTTGCAATATTGCCTCTCCTTATACTGGAGATCGTGAGCAGCTTTTTCCTGACATGCAGTCAGACATTGAAGAGGATGGGCATTTTCTCCTCTTGCAGGATGGGAAATGAAGTGGTTTAAACACTGCCAAGCATGCATATTCCTGCATTGCAGTGGATTTGACTAAATGATCCTCAGGGTCCCTTCCAACTCTATGATTCTATGATTTGGAAAACGTCTATGGGAAACAGACTACTGGAGTAGATTAGATCTTTGGCTTGTCCAACAGGGTCCTGACAAAATATTCATTCCTCATCCTAAATATCTGGGAGAAGGGTTTCTCTCTCTCTCTCTCTCTCTCTCTCTCTCTCTCTCTCTCTCTCTCTCTCTCTCTCTCTCTCTCCAGCATCATTCCTTCTGGAATGCACAAATGCCACATTCTCTTACAATTTTTAATCAAGTACAGAGATCAGAAGCTGGTTTAAAGAGTAAACATTATGTCTGCAAAGAGATGGCGCTCTGCTGCTAGATTACTTCTGAGTATTCCTCAAAACTAACAAAAGGAAAATTCAGAGAAAAATAATGGGATCAAACAGCAGGCCAAGATGAGTCAAGAAGATAAAGTCCTTCAGCCAAAGAACGTTCTAGTTTCATGCTGGGAGACTTTCCAGTATCAATAAAAATATATTTTCACTGGAGAGCAGCAGCACACCCAACTGAGAAGAGACATCAGTAGACCACAGGGACTGCCAGATTGCGCTTATAGTTTTAAGGGCACTTCTAACACTATGGTTTCTACTTGGGTACCAACAACCCGGGTGTTAGCCCCATTAGGTAAAAAGGACATGAGTGTGTGCAAAGCACCACTTGTCTCATTAAAACAAGCAGCTATTGTTTAATCTTTTCCTCATCACATCTTTCATCTCTTTTAAAATAAAGGTGATTTAAAATATAAAAATGAATTTAAAAATATAATAAAAAAGAAATGAAATGAAATAAAGGTGATTTATACAAATATTAAGCGTGGTATTCAACTAACTTCTTGTGCTAGCACAAGGATTGAAATTTAATGCAAGGGGATTTCTCCCCCCCCCCTGTCCTTTCTTCTCATGTGCCTTATATTATCCCCAAATCTGCTCCAGAGGGTTTGGGGAACCTGTCAGCAGATCTGCACTGGCGGCTGATTTGTTACTTTGTCAAGTTCATGGTGATAACATTAGCATTTAAAGCCCTCAAAAGTTTGGGACCAGTTTATGTGAAAGGTAACCTTAACTTGTATGTGTCCACTCAGCTCTGTGAAAATGACATGGTTGCAAGCATGTAAAGTTCATCCTGCACTTGGGGATAAGTTGATCCTGTGTGGCAGGCATCCACTCTTTTAATATTAGGCAGGTGCCATTGCTTTATCATTGGGCAGGCTAATAAAGAATCAATCTGCAATGAGGTTTTGTTTTGTTTTTTAAATTTTCAGGATGAAACCAGTTTCTCAAGAGCTGCTTTTCAGGGGCAAAAAATATGCAGTAGATCGAAACTGGGTGTGGACTACTGTACATAGAAAAAGCAGGGAGATCGTCTCCATTGATTCCGTAATAAGATGTGCGTACACAGCCTTTAGTGTGCAATTTGAAAAATGCTGTTTCGAGTGAACTCGGCAAATGTGATCGAATCATCATTAAAGCAGATCTGGCAAGAATGTTATCTCCTTCAGTGCTGAAAATATATCATCCATAAATCAAAGCATATGATAGCAATCTCACCAAGCACAGCAGGACATTAGGTTGTGTTGTAACGGTCAGATCTGATCAGATGTGTGTTTTTTAATTGGTTTTGAATGTTACAAAAAGTCTCTCTCTTACACTGCAAAACTCAAAAATGTTCCATGCAGCTTATTTGCACAAGGCACCAGAGAAACCACAGATTAACAGCTGGAAGAAAGCACAGCTAGGTCTCAACCCTCTTTGCAGCTCTGATGGGATCTGTGTCAGCTTGGCAGCCTTATATGCAACCACCTCAAATTTTTCAGCCATAGACCCTGGGAGCTGCAGCCTACTGTCTTGTGTGGGGTTGGGATAGCACACATTTTCCCCATCTGGGGCATTCACACCACAGCCCATAATCCTGTCATAATTCTGACACCAGAGGTTTTATCAACTGTTACTGATTGACTATTAATGATTTTTTCCCCTCCCTCTCTTGACACCCATGCAAAACAAAAGACCCAGGGTAGTGTCTCTTGTTATGGGATATTATGCCGCTCTTTCAGCAAACCTGCATGGCCTTCTCAAGGCATAGCTGCATGTCTCTTATATTGGTGATTAGATATGCTCAGGCAAGACCTCTGATCTTGTAAATGATGAGATTTGAATCTAGCAGCTCAAGTTCTACAAGGTGTATCAAGGCTCAAGAGCTGAGTTCGTCAGACAGAATCAAGGCACCAACATTTGCATTTTTAAAAATAGATTGGATAAGCCTCTGCCAGGGGTGGTTTTGGGTCTAATTAACCCTCAGTGCAGACACAGAGACTAGAAAACCTTTAAAGCTTAAACAATTCTCGCATTAAAACCCAGCCTTTTCACCTGTCTGTCCCTCTATGAACAGAGCAAAGATTAGATCTGTTTGGGTATGGCATACATATTTCACCCATTGCAACACTGCTGGCAGGGAATGATTTGTGCATGATGCAAGGCATGTGATTGCTCCGTTAAAATAAAAAAAAGGCAGGCAGGAGGCAGAGGTTAAGAATGCAGTTGGGGGGAGTGCAGTGCTGAAAAGCTAAAGACCTGATCTCCCATGAGGCAAAGGTAAATCCCACAAGCAGCTTTTCATTCTTCTGCAACTCTGTGTAGAGGTGCTAGGCATCTTTCCAGAATCAATAACATGTTAGCCAGGGGAGCAGCTTTTCTTGAGTGCCTGATAAAGGTCTGGGACTTACGCAACAATCCCATCTCTATTCAAAAGCAAACGTCTGCCACTTCCGTGTTTGAGTTGCAGGATTCTTTTTCCTGAACAGAAATGGCTTTTCAGAGTCCTTTGACTGACCTTTTAATATTTCCTCCACAGCTTCTGAGGACCATGTATTCTAGTGCTCTTGGGTCATGGTGATGACTGTGGCTCCTTCCATCCTCACTGAGTTCTGCTGGAGCACTTTTCATGGCCAGAGACATATGGGAGGTCAGCTCAGCTCTGGTCTATCCATGTTTGTCCTTCAATGAAATGGTTGTTTGGTGTTTTGTGAAAGTTTGTAGTAGGCCCTTGGAAATCTAAAGAGAAAGCAGCCTTTCCCAGTGGTGCCCAACCAGCCCTAGGTGTGTTTAGGAATGCAGCTCCAACTTGATTATGTGGGGCTTACCATGTCTGAGCAGACAGCAAGCAGTGGACCTGTTTCCATATTAGAGAGCCTTTCTGACCTCTGTCCTATGATCCAAGTTCAGCAGTTGCTATTCTGAGCTGAAAACCTTTATCTACATCATGATAAATAAGGGTGAGAAATGCTTTAGTAACAATTTCTATTGCATGTAGTCTATTGCAACAAAAACAAGAGGGACAAAAGCATGGTAGCAACTTAATATTCTGTAAGCTTTCTGAATATGATGAAGCAGACTTTAGTCAATGAAAGCATTTAGCATAATAACAACAGTGTCACAAAACTGTTGTTTTGGGGATGTGGTGTTTCCTTCCCCATTGAATTTAATTGACCCATGTTACTCCATGACACAAGGATCTTTGGTTTTACTGCAAGGTGTTCTGCCCAAGGTGTAGGTCACTTTTTGAACATGTGCAAAACCCTCACACCATTGGTATTAATTAATTAAATTTATACTATATACCACCTTTCTCTTCCAAGGATCTCAGGGTGGTATACATGGTTCTTATTCCTCCCCATTTCATCCTCACAACAACCCTGTGAGGTAGGTTAGGCTAAGAGGTGGTGACTAGGCTTTGCACCCACCCTGTATGATTCGGAGTGGCCCCTCCCTTTGATTCCCACTTCAGCTGTCATGTAAGGATGATTTGACACACACCCGCTTCCAAATCTTCACTCACCCCTTCTTCCCTGGCTGGGGGTGGGTGGGCACCATTTTGTGGTTCGCCTCAGGTGCCAAAATGTATTGGTCCAGCTCTGCCTACATGTATGTATCAATGTGAGCACTGTTTATAATGGAAAAGCAGAGATTCACTCTGCCACAGAGTTTAGGTTTTAAGAACTACCAGTCCTTTTCATCTTGCTCTGCTCAGTTCTTCAGTTTGACTCATCTGCTTAGAGTGGCCCCTCCATCTCCTACCTACTCCCCTGTCTCAAAATCTGCCACCTCATTTGCGCCAATTGATTGCGTTATGGGTGTTTCCAGTCCAGATGACCTGTTTATTGAGCTTTCATCCTGATTTGTTTGCAGGGAGACTACCGTAGGTGATGTTGCCTTAAGCAAGCGTTAAATTGCATAGATGAGCGTTTGTTAGGCAAGCCCTCTCAATCAACTAACACTGCAAAACTGCATTGTTCAGCACGTGACTTGAATTCCACCCCAAAATAGTGAGAGTCTGGAAGCATCCCAAATTATCTCTAGCAGATTTTGGGGGTGGGGAGCATTGTGCTCTTATAGCATGTTGCTCAACAGTCCTATTATTACTACACGGTAAGGCTGCTGTTTTAAAGGCATTTACTGAGGGGGGAGTGTGTGCTAGCCCCGTTGAACAGAACAGAGCTTACTTCGAAGTAAAACTAGATTGGGATCGTATTGTGAGAAAGATAAAAGAGGAGATCTTTGACGGGGCCAACTCTGGTCTATTAAGCATGAGTTGCAAAGGAAGTAGAATGCCCCCGCATTATTAATGAATAGCTTGAAATCGGAGCCGTCAGCCGTCTCCCTCTGGGCAACGCCGAATCTGAACCGTAATCCAATTAACAAAGTCTAGCCGGCAGAGACCTTCTTTGTTCTTTGAGCAATCAGGTGAGAAACCTCAGCCCGCATTTACTTCCCCCCTTCCTCTGAATCTTTTTCGCCAGCTAGAGCTGATCCGATAAGATCCAATGATTCCAATCACCTTTAATTAGTCCTTTTGTTAACCAATGGTTGTTTTTTTTTTTAAAAAAATGATTAAATAATAATAATCAAACCGAAGAAGACCCATAGGGATGTCTTTACGCTACAAATGTAAAGAATTTTTCCGGAGTGAACTCCCTTGCCGAGTGGGAGTCAAATTCTCTTGGAAGAAGAATAAGCGGATACTTGTTAACATGCTGAAGGTGAGAGACAATGAGGCCAGAGTCCTGAGATTGGAAGCAGTTGCAAGAAGCCCACACTCGGCTGACCCAGAAAGGGAAAAGTTCCGCCTGAGATCAGTTCAATATGGCGGCCAATCCCTGCAGAGCCAGGCTGGAAACAACTCCGCGTACAAATGGCTCCGCCATCAAAAGGCCATGAATAAAGACACGGTGTAATGGAACACCATAATTTGCGCGCACAAAGAGAAAGTCATAGGGGTGTTCCTTTTTTTTTGTTTCTCCCTAAACATCCAAGACGAGGCACTTTTCAGCCTGGCAGTGATCCAGCAGCAGTTAATTTGCCTCCCAGGGAAAGCCCAGCTCTAGCCTTTCCCTTGACAATAAGTGCCAACAGTTGCATTTCTGTGGTTCCCTGGAGGTCTCCCCAGTTCTGCTTGGCTTGGTGCCAGTCTAGAGTTTAAAGGGCACAAGGCCTGCTGATGACTGCAATGAGATTTGCATCCTTCTGTGTCAGAAACTTCACATAGGAACTAGTAAAGTCATCACGGGTTCTTCTATTTTTCCATAATTCTCTGGACGTGGCCTAATAACTGCAGGAGAGGCATTTACATGCTGTATCTTTAAAGCACATTTGAAGCACTTTATTTCCCTCAAAGAATTCTGGGCCCTGTAGCTTCCTCCTCGCAGAGTTACAATTCCCAGCAACCCTGAACAAGCTACAGCGTCCATAATTCTTTGAGGGGCAAATGTGCTTTGAATGTGCTTTCGAGGTAAAGTATGTACAGTATGTAACTCAGCGCTTTTAGGCTTCTTTCACTGAATAAATATGTACTGCAAAAAGCTCTCAATTCTCAAGGTAGTTGGCTTTTCTGAAAATATAGGGTAGTATTCAACTAAGTTTCAATCAGAGTAGACTCATTGAAATTAATAAAAACAACTAAGTTAGGACCATTAATTACAGTGGGTCTACTCCGAGTAGAACTTAGGTGACTGTCACCCATAGGGAGGAATTCAAATTAGCACAAAGGGGATTGCTCAGTCTTCACAAGCATTTTTGTTTGCCTGGTGAAACAATCTCCCCTCTGCTTCCCCTGCATGTTGTTCTGGGGTTTCTCATCTGGGTGCAGTCCCTGCTCCCTAATGGTGTCCCAGAAAGGAAAACACCAAAAGGGCTATCCTTAGCATTTGGGTAGTGTAACACTTTGAAGGGCTCGAAACCCTTCACAAACATTTTAAGCAATCTTCACAACAATCTTGTAAGTTATCCTGCATAGTTCAGTTCATGGTTCAAGTGAGATTTTGAAACGGTGACTTTCCAACTCTTACTGTTGTTGTTGGCCTCCCTCTGCCTGTTTCAGTAGAGAATGGAAGACTGAGCCTTTGGGGGTGAAGGGAAACTGTTGGAACTTGGAAGGTTACAGGAGGGCATCAGCCTTTGCACCCCTCAACCCTTTCTTGTGTAGTCTCCTCTGCCCTGCATTGTGTTTCAGGAAGAAGAACACAAGATAAAGGGATTTAAAAAGCAAATACAACTACTCCAAAATAAGTCATTGGGAGTCTACTTCAAATTTATCGTTTTATCTCTCCCCCCCCCCCCCCCGGTACTGTTATTTGCAGCTCTTCTGAGAACCAAATTTGTGGGTTACATGGTGTCGTCAATAAAGCAGTACATAGAAAATAGGTGAGTGTAAGGTTTCTCCTGACTTTTATTCTCCCATGCCTTTGGAAAATCTGGAAAAACTAGTCAGTGAGCCATTTAAACAAATGCCACATTGATGGCATGCAAATTTGTGCAGAAAGCGCACATAAAGTCCCCATATCTGGAGATTTGGGATCTGGCAGTCCTTTTCCAGAGGGTGATGTAACTTGCCTTCATTCTCCGAGATTCTTGTGATTCACAGCAATAATGATAGGTTGGAGCATATAAGTGGTTGCCATGTGGCTAGTGTAATAGAGGCCTAACTGTTTTTAAAGTGTGGCTTATTTCCCCCCCTCTTGGCTGTTTTTCTAGCTCTGCCCCAGTCTAGTATGTGCATTTTCAATGAATTATGTGCAAATTAGTTGTTGTCTTGTGGGCTTTTCCCTCTTGCCCTCAGGTACCTTATGGGTATGTGCCAATTTTAGAGTCACTGCAGTACAGAAGTTAAGAGTTTTGTGGGCCTTCCAGACTGGCTTTTAAAAAAACAACATTTTTGGTGTGAGAGTTGGTGTATTCTACGGACACGGAGCAATGGATTCAAGCTACAAGAAAGAAGATTCCACCTAAACATTAGGAAGAACTTCCTGACAGTAAGAGCTGTTCGACAGTGGAATTTGCTGCCAAGGAGTGTGGTGGAGTCTCCTTCTTTGGAGGTCTTTAAGCAGAGGCTTGACAGCCATCTGTCAGGAATGCTTTGATGGTGTTTCCTGCTTGGCAGGCGGTTGGACTCGATGGCCCTTGTGGTCTCTTCCAACTCTATGATTCTATTATTTACTCAAGAAGAAATAGAATGCTCAACGGGAGGTACAAATCCTTAAAAACAGCCCCCCAAGCTGAATTGTCTTTCGATGAAGGAGATGATAGACTGCAACCCCACCCTCCCTAGCTCTCCAGATATTGTTGGACTACAACCCCCACCATCTCTGACCACTGGCCATGCTGGCTCCTGCCTTGTATATATGTGCACACCTTATCTGACCACCTGTAGCATGTGCAGAGAATATGCATATTGTACAGTAGCCACAACCAAGCACACCCTAAGTGCCCACACAGCAAAGGCATCTTGCATGATGTGATCCTTGTTCCACCCAAACCACTTCCATTCCTTCAGAGGACAAGTGGTATTGCCGCCCTGCGCTGCTTATAGGGGTCCCCATCTCCAAGGAAGGTGCCGTTGTTTTCGGCACGATGGATTTCAACATAAAATAATTGTTTACATGAATTTGACTCCAAGTTCCTTCATCTGGGCTTGCTGTTGTCCTGCAGATGTATAAGAATGGAGCGGCCACCCTCACTAGCTCCAAGTGCCTTTCTGGCTCCCATTCCTCTCAACTGACACTGAGGCAGAAGTTATTTCAGGAAACAGTTTTTTCCCTCACTGTCAGGGTGTGGCTTGCTGTTCCCACTCTAGTCTTTTCTCTCCCACCACCTTCGTTTTTCCTCTCTCCATTCGCAGATCGGTTTGCATTGAAAGACAGCTCAGGGGAAAAAACCCAGCTTTAAAAAAATGACTGGCTACTCTCTAGTTCTGCTGGGAGATTCCCACTGCTGCAAAGCATATGTTTAATTTTTAATCTTTTGTATACTGCTTTGAATTGAGACTGATGGGGGGCAGTATAAAAAGTCTTACTTTTACTACTAGGTAAAGGTAAAGGGACCCCTGACCATTAGGTCCAGTCGTGATTGACTCTGTGGTTGCGCGCTCATCTCGCATTATTGGCCGAGGGAGCCGACGTATAGCTTCCAGGTCATGTGGCCAGCATGACAAAGCCGCTTCTGGCAAACCAGAGCAGCACATGGAAACGCCGTTTACCTTCCCGCTATAGCGGTTCCTATTTATCTACTTGCATTTTGATGTGCTTTCGAACTGCTAGGTTGGCAGGAGCTGGGACCAAGCAACGGGAGCTCACCCCGTCATAGGGATTCGAACCGCCAACCTTCTGATCAGCAAGCCCTAGGCTCAGTGGTTTAACCCACAGCGCCACCTGGGTCCCTACTCTTACTACTAATATTTTTTATTTTTTTGTTTCTATTATTATTATTAGCTGCAAGTTGTTCTGAGTTGCCCTGCTTCTGCAGCTGGCCCTACCATTAGGCAGAATGAGACGACTGCCTCAGGCGGCATATGCTGGGAGGTGGTGGTGCCTCTCAGCTCCCTGTTTCGAGCACCCTGACCATACCATTCTGTTGGGGAAGAGAGCTGTGTGTCATGCCCTCCACCTTTATAACTACCCTGCTGATCTCCCTCAGGGTTTGCCCTATAGAACTGAAGTAGGATTCAGCAGCCAGTTCAGTTGACTTTGTGTGGCATGGGTGTGCGTGTGCCATTTTGTTCTTTGCCTCAGGCAGTGAAGTGTCTTGAGCCGGCCTTCTGTACATGTCAGTACATCAAATGCTGGATCAATGAGTGTGTCAGTCCTTTGACTTACTCCTTCCTTCTTACAGCAAGTAGACTTTAGTTAAGTTTGTGTAATTGTCAATGCCCATCACTGCCACACCCCAATCCCCAGAGAAATTATATATATTTATTTCCTGTTTCAAAATATATTTGATGTTTCAAATTAATTTCTAATTTCTCTGGGGATGGGTGTGTGGCCTTGTTGGGCACTGACAAGTAGGCACCCACGGAGGGAGAGCTTTTTTCTTCTGCTCGACTTGAAACCAAACCAAAAACTTGCAGGTTCGTTTTTTTCTCCCAGAACTTGCTCCAAAGGTACACATGTGTTTTGAGGGCAGAAAAGGTACTTTGAAACATCACATTGGTCTTCACTCAATTTACGAAGGATCTTCATTGGGGGTGAGGAACCTGTGGTCTTCTAGGCATTGCTGGACTACAACTCCCTTCATCCCTGACTGTTGCCCATGCTGGCTGGGGCTGATGGGATTTGGAGTCTTCACAACATCTGAAGGGCCACAGGTCCTGTCCCATCCCTGATCTAGATCCTAGTGGGCTAAACTTCAGGAGAAGGGTCAGTGGGCCTTGAGTTTTGTTTTCTGGAAAAAAACCCTGCTATTTCCGATCACCATTGCTTCTTGGGTCTCATTGCTGGCACACTGACACACCACTCTGTCTTTGATGTTTGGGGCTGCAGTTCTGTGCACATTTACCTGGGAGCAAGTCCCACTGAATACTGTGGGACTTACTCCCGAGTAAACATACACAAACTGGCACTGTGTGTGAAGGATGGCTCCTAGATTTAGCAGTGGAAATAAGGCTTGCCTTTTGGGTTCTCAGTACTTTAAGAAGGCGCTTGAAAGTTCTCTAGTTAGTAAATCTGGGAAGAAGTGGGTTAAACTAGCATAATGACAGTGCTTCAGTCTTGGTTATAACCTTTAGTAGTGAAGCACTGATGTCTAAAAATAGACTTCCAAACACGTATTTAGGCTCCTGAATCAGTCCCCTAATTTTTCATAGCACCCAACAATCTTCACTGACTTGATTAGTAGCCTGTAGATTTTTCTACTTTTGGAGGAGATGGGAGTTCAGTATTAGTCCTCCCTTGATTTTTGGGTATTCTTGTCTCCTGATTACTCATTTTATGGATGGGATGTTTGAACTGAGACTACCCGTATATTCTGGTGCATAAGACAACTGGGCATATAAGACGACCCCCAACTTTTCCAGTTAAAATATAGAGTTTGGGATATACTCGCCATATAAGAAATACGACCCGGCGTATAAGACGACCCCCGACTTTTGAGAAGATTTTCCTGGGTCAAAAAGTAGTCTTATACGCAGGAATATACAGTACATTTTTTGGAGAGGAAGGGAAGTTAAGTCCAAGAGACACATGCATTGACAGTGTCAAGGAACCGGCTGTCTAAGTTCTGGGGGCATTTACAAATATCTTATTCTAATCTTTTAAGATGTTACAACGCACAGCAGTTCTGAACCACTGTCATTAATTTGCTTTCCAATATTTACTAGAAACCAGCTGGGGATCCAGAGTAAATGCAAGCCAGAATACAGTATCGTGTTCTCTGGGTGGTAGCTGACTTAAGTCTTGATTGATTTATTGATTTCATAAGATTTATACACCGCTTGATTGTTAATGACCTCAAAGCGATTTACAAAAAGATAATAAAATCAAGAATAATTCACACCCATACTTTAGAACATACAAAATATAAAATACTAAAACAGATTAAAATTACCCCAACCTTCCAAGCATCTGGGAAGGCTTTCCTAAAGAAGAATGTTTTCAGCAGGCGCCAAAAAGAATTCAGTGAAGGTTCCTGCTTGATCGCAATAGGCAGATGCTACCACACTAAATGATCTGAGTTCTTACAAATGTGTAGTACTGCCAGTTCTGCCAATCAAAACGGTTGAGTGGACACATGAGGAATAAGGCCCTCTTCTAGGCCCCCTTGTTAAGGGCTTTATGTACTAATACTGGCAGTAACAGTTAGTTGTGAATAACACAAGGCATTGGAAATTTGTGATCAGATTTCCATCTCTGTACATTTCTGGTAATAAAAAAACCCTCCCTATCTGTATGTGTCTGTATCTGAAATCTGTTTATCACAAACAAAGGGACCACATTATGGCAGTTTGGTGACTGCAGCTTGCTGGGGCATGTCATTGTTAGATAATAGGGTAAATATGTGAAGACATCTAATCAGATGAGGCCACTGATGTGACCGTTACACTTCCTCTTCCTTGACTTCTTAGGCAGTTACAACTGTATTGTTTCTGACCACTGAAACAGCATTTTCCATAAACGTATACACGATAAGCACAGCATTTCTGCTGTATTATGCTTAGAATATGAAAGTCAGTAAACACAAAACTCCAAATGGAGACTTAAATGTCGGATCATAGAATTGTACGGTTTAAAGGGACCTCAAGGGCCATCTAGTCCAACCCCTTGCAATGCAGGAACCACAGCTAATAATTATCCATGCAATGGAAAAACACTCTGTGCTGGTTGAGCTTGGATGTCAGTGGCTATGAATGATCCAGTGCAATGATCCAAGCTTGCATAAGGTTGATTTCAGTGTGACTTGTGCGCATGCACCATAGCACTGGGCTGTGGCCATTAGGCTTGAAGCAAGTGGTTAAAATGTATGTCAGGCCATTAACAATATGGAATATGAGACCTTCGCTGTTGTCATGTGGAAACTCCTAACAGCAGCACTCAGGGTTCCCAGCCAACCATGTCCCTCCTTCAGGATATTCCATTCTGTTCCCCCAGCCCCTTTCCCAACATTCCATGAGTACTAGGCATGCTCAGTTATCACTGAGCTGGTTTCTTGGAGAGGGCACTTAGGTTGGTTTTTTTGCTAATACCTCGCCCATGTTTCTCAGTGGCTCTATTTTTTGGGAGCAGCATTCCTATGGACACTCACCACCTCAGTTTGTTATTAGAATGGTGGGTATTTTTCAGTAGATGGGTGATGGGTATTTTTCAGTAGAGTATAGCTGGGGAAATCTAATGTATGGCCTGTAGACTGTCTTTAGAATCTTATTTTAACTGGTTTAGTACTAACAAATGAAAAGGAAGACAGTTGCTCAATAGCAGCAGCCCTTAAAGTCCTACAGCTTAAGTTTCTACTCATTCTTATTTCCATTCTGTCGCTAACTCTTTCACCCTTGTGAGAATGTGTTCATGTTAGTAATTCCCTGCAGGTGGGCACTTTTAGACTTGGCTCACTGAAAAAAAAGCAAACTCCATCTGGAACACAAAGTGCAGGAAAAGCAACTAACGTCAACATTTATCTAACTACTTTTCTCTCACACAAAATAAATGATGCTTCCTGGTTAGAAATCTCTCCACACCAGTTTTGAACTCCTGTTATTTTTACACATATGAATAGAATTGTGGTTTTTTTTGTTTTTTACAATTGCACAATGAGCAGGAGCTGGGAAGCACTTGGAGCTTCTAAAGGAAACAGTGCTGGCTTTTTGCACCCTTCAGTTGCCTCCAAGAGCCATGCCAATGGATTTGTTCCCATTGGTTCAAGTGACTCTGAGTGCAGGTGTTCCACATGCTTTTTCCCATGCAGTGTGGGGTTCCAGTCTGCAAGCAATTTGGACGGAACAGCTGTCCGGCATGGAAAACAAGGCGACTGTTGTGCAATCAATCCAAAATTAAATTTAAAGTGCAAGGGATGAGATGGTAAGTGAAGAAGAGGAGGCAATGATGATATCTGGCATTTGCAATATTTTAACTGTCCTCCATTTAGTGGGTACTACATTTGGCTAAAGTCCTGGCCCAGTCACAAGCGAGAGTAAATTGGCTCGGCTCCACTGAATTGTATACTGTATCTGTAAATGCTTGTCTAATTGGAGAACAGATGTCACCCCACCCCACAAATGCGTCTGCAAGCATTTGGGCAAACAACTATTTGGCCACACGTATGTCCGCATTCATGTATGGCTGAAGGGTTGTCACAACCTCATTCTGCATGAAGTTCTAAATGGACCGGAGTGTGAAATCAATTTCAATGCAAATTTACATGGAGCTGAAACAAATTGCCCCTGTAGCATTCACAAATGATGCATGAGTGGCAGAAGATTCATAGGGCATTGCTCCATTCAAAGATGATATTGCTGAACAGGCTGCTCACCACCGCCCAAGGTGGTCTGTTGAATGCTTGAGCAGCTCTTACCATAAGGAAATTACTTCCAATGTTTAGCCAAAATGGTGATGACATCATTGATGTATTTTAATGTTTGTTGGAAGCCCAGCCAGATGGGCAGGGTATAAATAATAAATTATTATTATTATTATTATTATTATTATTATTATTATTATTATTATTATTCTAGCTAACAGCATTTCATTTGGCTGCCCAAAGTAACTTTGTGACACCAGTGCTATGGGCAACATCCTATGCAGGAAAGGCCATGGGCATCACAGAGAGAGAAACCCTATGCTCAGTGGGCCTTACACCAAGGTAAATGTGCATAGTATTACTATCCTGATCCCCACTCTACTAGAACAGGCTTAAAATGGAGATAAGATACAAGGAATCTCCATTCACATAGCTAGGTTAGAAAGTTATTTCTCTACAGTATAGTAACCATCCACCTCACATCTTTAAGAAAGTAGACTCAGTCCATTGAGTTTTTAAGCAAGAGAGGCCATGTGCTGGTTGTAGATTCCAGAGGGAAGGACAGAAATGTTTGTGGTGCAGCAGCTCTCCTTACTTTCTCCTTCAATACCTGAACATCCAAAGGTCGAGTGATTTGCAAGTAATAAATAATCAACATCATGTGTGTTTGGAGGCAATAGTTCAGCCTGTGAGAGAAGGCCATTTGAGATCCACTTAATCCAGGTGAAATTTTGAATCCAGTGGTGTTTTTAAAATAAATGACATACTTCTTCTATTAGGTAATTCTGTCTATTTTCATCTAGGTTTTGGGCAGAGTGAAGAAAGTGGAGAAATTGCTCCCCCACCCCCATTTGTGCAAGTAAGTTCCACTGAAATCAACCTTAGCTTTTCCCCTCAGCCCCTTCCTTTCCATCAAGGAAATCTTTCACACTTTTCCTACAGGGTACAATTGGGTGGCTGTTGTTGTACATAGTTGCCATTAACAACGGATATTTGAAGGTCATCGTTCTGGGTCAAACCCTCTCAACTCGGCTTCCAAAATCACCCCCAAGAGTAATAATAAAATGCTGGCAACCCCCATGCTAACAACAAAACATTAAGCCCAACATAATATCATGTTAAGTGAAGCTAGGCTAGGGCTTGCATCGCACACTCATACTACCTAGAGTCCCATCGAAATGAATGGGTGTGGCTAACTCTGCTCCACTGATTTCAGTGGGTCTGCTCGGAGTACAACTTAGTTGACCATCATAAAGCTTGGATCCTGTTCGGGACGGGGCTGTTTACTGAAAAGTAGACTTCACTGAAACGAGTGGAAACTTTCTACCGGTACGTTTCCCTCGACAGATGTATGTGTGTATAATCTCGGTCTACCCTTTCCTTCCTTCCCTCCAGGAAAACATCTCCGTCTGCAACCCCCCAAGCGCTCTTCGGTCGCCGAGTCTCTTCCAATCGCCGCCTGGAAGCGCAGAGCCGGTAGGACCGGAGGAGAAACCCCCGCCGTCCCCGCCCCGCCCCCTCGACTATGCCTCGGGGTCGGGAGAAGTCCTCCTTCCGAACCCGACCAAAGCCAACTTCACTCCACCCTGGCGGCCTTGGCGCATGCGCCCTGGGGCTGGCCAATTTAAAAGGCGGCAGAGCGAGACACTGGCGGGTATTGAGCGCCTCTGCACAAATCCCGGCGCGGAGGGGGCCGAAGCGGAGAGGCGGTTTCGCCGGGGAAGGAGGCATGCCGGCGGCGGCGGCGGCGCTGCTTCTATGCCAGGTACGCGAGGAGCACGTGGGCCTGTCTGGGCCGAGCCCCCTCCTGCCAAGTCCATGGGCACTCCCCACCACTTTTAAAGACTGCAAAGCATCTTCTCCAGAAGTAGATAGTTGTCTTTGCCCTTGAATTGGAGCTTGGGGCGGGGGGGAGGTGGAAATCTCCGGGGATGCTCATTGCAGAGGGAGGGGGCGAGTGCCGAAGGGAAGCCCAGCCAGCAGCCCTGCGGGCCCTCCAGGCCGGCGCTTCTCCGGAGTTTGGCGGGACGGGTCGGTTGCAGGCAGGCGCTCCGCGTGTCCTCCGCTGTGGGCGGGCGGCTGCTTGGAGGGCGCGCCGGGAGAGCAGCAGCCGGCTCGGCCCGGGAGCCCAAGGCGCGCAGCGCCTGCTCTGCAGAAGCCCGCGAGGTTCTTCTTGGGCGCAATAATGCCGGATCTCTCTTTTGGGAAATCTTCGTCTCCGGAAAAGTTGAGATGGGGGCGGTGGGGGAGGAGGCGTGAGTCACACTGAACCGCCGGGTGTTTATTTTGGTTGAACTCGCGGCAGCCTTCCCTGGTGACGGACGCGTCAAAGATTCCCTGCTCGGCTGCTCCGATTTCCTGGTTGCCTTTAACCTGGAGCAGGTGGGGCTGAAGGGCGCCTCGTTCGAGCGGGGCGGGGTGGGGGCGATGGGGATGTCGCCGGTGCCTGCCTTGCTCCTTTGACTGCTTAATAAGAGCCGGTCTGCTGGCTGGCCAAGGGATCCCCGTCTGCTCCGGATAAGCGGATCAACAAACCAACTTCATCCTCCTTGCTTCCACCCTTTCTGGAGCACGTGCGCTGCCATCGGATCGACTTCTCTAAACGAAAAGTCAGGCTTGTGGGATGAGTTATCCCGGGAGCAGCGATAGGGCCGCTGAAGCTCGTCACTTGAGAGAGCCATGAGTTGATAGAATCCAGTTGCTGGCTGTCCCTTATAGTCCAAACACCAAGCTTTTAAGAAGCTTGGCATGTGTCAAGGGAGAGAGTACAGATCCTTCATTTTTTGGCAGCATATCCCTTACTCCCTACTGTGCAACATTGGTGATGCTGTTAAGGTTTCTGGGTACAGAACCAATGGGTAGCAACACAATGGTAGGATTTGGGGGGCCTGCCCCCCCAACAATTGATGGACACCAAGCAGTGCTGGGCAGCTGGTGGTTTAAATTTTCCAGAGCGACTTTATGTCAGAGGAATTATGGGAAATTTAAATGGCAGCTAGCATTGGTGCCAAGTCTTAGGGGCTGAGGTCCTTTCCCCCTTCCAATAAAATATCTGAGGGGGTGCCCCCCCAAGTTAATGGGCATTACCATTCAAATGGTGTGCACTTGCTGTGTCTTGTGATCGATTATGCAGGGTGGGGCTTACCTGCCCCCCTCAATATTTTATTCAAGTTGGCACCCCTGGCATCTAGAGCGTACCACCTAGTGTCCTGTATGCTGCTTGAAGCACTGAACTGATACCCCCCCCCAAGTGGGAGGAAGGTAGGTGTCAGCAGTGGGCCTTGCCACAGATTCCTGCACTGCAGGGGGTTGGACTAGATTACCCTTGGGGTCCCCTCCAGCTTTGTGATTCTAGGGTGCTGGGCCCCCAGCAGCAGGCCAAAGATGCCAGGTGCTTGCACCAGTGCTGTGTATAACTAAAGTAACATCACTTACTATTTTGAGCTGTGTTTCCCCACTGTGCTTTTGGAAACTGTTTGAAAGCAGCTTTGGAACTGTGAATGGAACCTGAATGTGCCTTGTGCAAGGCACCCATGTCCAGGGGAGGGGGGGTGCAAGGACAGGAATGGACCCTTGAATCATGAGGAACACATGTTGGCTGAGGAGGAAGCCCGCCTCACTTTCTTATTTACAAAGTCAAGGTCTGAGCACATCCTGCCAGGCAAAATATTGCCACACAATGGGAATTGGTTGTTGACTATTTCTCGTAGTTGATTACCCATGTTTCTCTGTCAAACACAAAACTCCTGGGAGGATTTCATCATGTTTGTACCACAGACAGACAACATGTAGCCCAGATTATGCAACTTGTCCTGCTGTTAAGATCCTTTTCCTATTAGTTAATCAAACTCTTATCTTGACATAACTTGTGTTCCCATAGGCAATGAGTAAGCAACTGTTCTCTGTCTTTTTGAAACAGAACAGCTATTGACTGTAGAGAATAAGGAATAATTCAGCTGTGCACTTTTTATGTAGTATCACAACCTTTTGCAGTTTCTGTGCTCCCTTTTTTCACTTTTGCCTGTAGAATACCTCTGTGTAAATCAAGTTTGCACTCTCCAGTATCAGCCGAAGCTAATCCAATAAAAGCTATTGCCTTAATTTCCTTCTTTTTCTAGCTTTGGGGAGTCTGAGTAATGGATTCTAAGTAGCACTAAGCCTTTATGACAGGATGGGATATAACCCTAGTGTTTTAGTTAGGATTATCTGAGATACAGCGCACCTGCTAACGCAAGCACAGAGCAGTAGTTTAGTGCAATGATGATGGAAAGTGCAAATATTTGAGTAATGAGTAAGCTTACACGTTCAACTCAGAACCAGTGTGCTGATGTTCTATTTGACTCTCTCGTAAAACTCCTTTCTTTGCAGTTCTTCTATATCTGTGCACTTCCTCTTCTCTTCTGTTTGAAGTACAGAAACTCTTGGAAACTTCAGTAGCCTGAGTAACGGCTGTGGTTCCTGGTTCTTAACACACTCTGAGGCACAAATTCATCGATGATGAATGCAAAGGAAGCTCAGGCATGCTGCCACATCAGCACCCCTTTGTGTGGTGCGCATGGAATTGCTGTGCTTTTTCCACATGTGATACTCCTCTCCACGTATCCCTCCCTTTTCTGTAGGAAAACTTTATATAGGGACCAGCAGTTTTGCTTTGTTTAAATTCTGTGATAATGTGTGGTGCCGTTCTCCTTTCAGAAGCTAGTGCATAACGTATTTTGTGTGTGTGTGTGTGTGTTTTGGTGTGGGGGGAACATGATCAAAATGAGATTGTACTGCTAAGCAATAGCTGTAAGGGATTGTTGGTAGAGCACTCTGAAACAGGCTGAGAAAGAGTGTTTTCAAGAAAGCTGCATGAATAGTTAAGAGCAGGTATTATTAAACTATAACTCCCCTGAATCTCAGCATTAGTATTCCACATGTCAACATGGGTATATTCTGTGCCTAGTAGTCAACTAAGAGATATTGGATTGAGGTTATAGTGATGTGTTCTAAGTGCTCATTAATTATTAAAATAAAATACCTGTAAATTTAAATAATTATTAAATGTATATACCGCCGTTCATCTGGGGATCACAGGGCGATTCACAGTATATCATGCTCTTTGATGCTTATATATCCTTTGTCATTCTACAAATCTTCAGAAAATGTGACACACAGCAGGACAGAATATGGAGATGTTTGAATAATTGGATCAGTACAGTGGTTTGATAAGGTTCCTCTTTCTTACCATGTGTGGCATAGTGTTTAACGCAGCCCAGCTTATTTCTGACTGCTGTTACAAGTCTTAGTTTGCTTCAAAACAGGTAAAAAAACCCTAATGGTTAGCAGCTTTAGGACATAATCATAGAGCAGTTAATTCAGAGCAAAATGCAGCTGTACATCTGTCTATAAAGGTGGCAAGCTTTTGATCACTGGTAATGTCTGTTCTATGATCAAGGCATATTCTAGCATGATGTTTAAGGAGAGATTGTCCTTAAGACACAGCACGCCAGTATTTGTTTTAAAATCTGAAACATTTCTCATGTTTTGATAGAAGCTCAAGCTGCCTGGTCCCCTAGATATGTAAATACTTTAAATAAAGCAAACATAGTTGGATAAAGTAGCATTGAAGGGCATTCTGTAGAATACATAGTTGCCACCACCCTAGTTGCATCTGGTTTGGCTTCCTGTGACACACTTTACATGGAGTTGCCTTTGAAGAGTGTAAGCAAACTTCAGATGGTGCAGAATGCAGCAGTTGGAGGTTTTGCTAGAGCTAGTTCAACATCAAAAAAACTAAGATCATGGCCATTGGTCCCATCACCTCCTGGCAAATAGAAGGGAAAGAAATGGAGGCAGTGAGAGGTTTTACTTTCTTGGGTTCCATGATCATTGCAGATGGTGACAGCAGTCACGAAATTAAAAGACTCCTGCTTCTTGGGAGAAAAACAGTGACTAACCTAGACAGCATCTTAAAAAGCAGAGACATCACCTTGCCGACAAAGGTCCATATAGTTAAAGCTATGGTTTTCCCAGTACAGTAGTGATGTATGGAAGTGAGAGCTGGACCATAAAGAAGGCTGATTGCCGAAGAATTGATGCTTTTGAATTATGGTGCTGGAGGAGACTCTTGAGAGTCCCATGGACTGCAAGAAGATCAAACCTATCCATTCTTAAGGAAATCAACCCTGAGTGCTCACTGGAAGGACAGATCCTGAAGCTGAGGCTCCAATACTTTGGCCACCTCATGAAGAGAAGACTCCCTGGAAAAGACCCTGATGGGAAAGATTGAGCGCACAAGGAGAAGGGGACGACAGAGGACAAGATGGTTGGACAGTGTTCTTGAAGCTACGAACATGAGTTTGACCAAACTGCGGGAGGAAGTGGAAGACAGGAGTGCCTGGCATGCTCTGGTCCATGGGGTCATGAAGAGTCGGACACGACTAAACAACAACAACAACAACAACAGTTCTTTTGGAGCATGTGACTTGCATTACTGTCTGTATCCATTGCTGGCTCCAGTCTTTTTCCAGACTTGTTTAAGGCCTTTCTCCTCTGTAGCGCATAACCAGGATTCTTACAGGTTCACTTCTTCCTACCAAAACTTGCCCATCTAGTCAGGGGATTGAGAGCAGGACCTTCTCCATAGCCCCCGCCATACGAAGCTGGGCTGTTGGTGATGGAAACGAGAAGCTTCTTCAAACATCATGGAACTTCCTGCCTAAGGAAGTCCACTTGGCTCCTTCACTCACTGCATTCAGACACCACCTAAATACCATTTAAATTTTCTGCAAGCCTGTAGCCTCACTGCCAGATTTGTCTTCTGTCCTTTGGGTTTTTCTCCTTCAAATTGTTTTATTTGCTGTGCTGTTGTTAGTTGTTGTTTTCAAGTTGCTGCTGTTGATCCTTGTATCTCATGTTAGTCGAAAGGCTCATGAGCTGGACAAGTGAGCTGTACACGCTTTAAATAAAATAAATAAATGACAGGCAAGGGCCAGAAATCCGAATAGCCCCTATGAAGCAATAAGTAGCAGGATGCAGCTGTCTACTGTGTTAAGACAACACCTTCATGAGAGCCTGGAAGCTTCCACTTTAAGTAAAGGACAAGTTGCTGCTGCCATGCTTGTGGGCAGAAGCAAGAGGTGTCAGTGCTGTTTTCCAGCAGCTAGAGATTAGGACCTCATTCTTGTCCCTTTCTGCCTCATTGACTCCACTTCTCCTGTGCCAGTGATTCATGCAAGAATTTATCATTTTCTTCTTGCTTATCCAGCCTGTTCTCTGCCAAATTTCTAAATCAGCAAAATTTCAAATCTTCTTCCCAGAATCAAGTATGCACTTTCCTACAGCCATTGCTCAATTGAATTCTCTGGTTGCTACCTTTGAGTTTTTAATTTTGAATGCTGCAGCCCCTCATTGCAGATATTTACACAAAGCCTGCTTATCAGCAGTATTTTAAGGTATTTTTCACACATGAGGTACCTATAATGCACCTCAGATTTTGGCTAGAAGCTCCATTTTATTTACATGTGCTGTTGTAAAATATTGTGGTGATGGGCATAAATCGCATGGTGCAGAGCTCTTTTCCAGAGTATTGTATGTTAACAGTCTCAATTGCCAGTGGTTACAGGTAGGTAGCCGTGTTGGTCTGGATCGAAGTAAAATAAAAAAATTCCTTCAGTAGCACCTTAAAGACCAACTAAGTTTTTATTTTGGTATGAGCTTTCGTGTGCATGCACACTTCTTCAGATACACTTCTTCAATTGCCAGTGGCCTCTCTTACTATTGCAAAAAGTTCTTATATACAAGTAAAGTGAAGCTAATTTTTTCTTGGTTTTTCAGTGCCCGAGTTAGCAATATAATCTCGCAGGTTGCTTAACTTTTGACCACTGCTATAATGCAAGTAACAAAATTAAGACTTCCTTGCGTAAACTTCTAATTTGAAAGATGAAGAGATTGTCAAATGGCTGGAAGGCTCTGTTTCCTTCCTTGATGGTATCTGTCTCACTGCCATGGAGCTCTGCTGGGGCTGAATGCAGTATGTTTCATGCACTGCATTACTCCTGATTGAATCTTGTCTGGGGGGGTCTAATCAGTTGACCCATTTGGATCAGTGAGGCTTTCCTCGTAGTTGAACTCAGCCTGAGTTCTTCTGTGGTTGCAAAAACTATGATGATTCTTATGGCTTAGGGATGGGGAAGGGGATTGAATTCATGTCTCATTTAAAGCTGAATTTATCACATTCCCATTTTTCAAAACAATATGCAAACCAAAAGAGAGCTATCTGTCAAATTTCATACTCATCCAAATTTTGCTATGCAGTTTGCCAACTAAACAGTGCTTACAAAAATGCATGCGTTAGAGGAAAGTGTGCACAATTTTTTCTAAACTTTATTTATTTGGTTTTTCAAATTAAAATTAAAAAGTGTGCATAAAAATTAATATTTTGGCAAAAATAGCACACAATACATTATATTAGGGGAAACAGCTTGCAAAAATGTATATGTTAGTCAAAACTGCACATAAAAATGTGCTTATTAGGGGAAATTCACACCAAAATGCTGCTGAATTTTCATGAGGATTTAAATAATAATAATTCTCATATTGCTGCAAAATGTTACGGAGAACTGAATTTTAGTTCAGAAAGATGAGAATCTAAGCTAAGAGAACTGAATTTGACAGATGTGTCCATCCCTATGCAAGCCTTAACCAATTTATTAGGCCATAAGGCTTTTGTGGAATGGATTCATTTCATTAGATGCAATAAAGCACTGTTCTCAATTGGTAAGCGTGTGTACATGAATATATAGGGTGTGTGTACCTCAGTATATGGTGGGCATGTACACGAGTGCAGGAGGGAAATTGTAAGCATTGGGGTCAAAAGGCAATGAAATGCCTGAAAATCCAGGCTTAAATTTACGGAAAGCAAGCACAATGGCCATTCCCATTGGCAGTAAAAATCAATTATTCCTTCTGTGAATAGTCACTGTGCTTATCTTGCCTGCATTTAGGCTGCAGTCCTAAACACACAAGAGCCTCATTGAACCCAGTGGGACTTACACTTTTGAGTAAATATGCTTTGGGGTTGCACTGCATATCTGTAATTGAAATGTCACAGACTGTGCTACTTGCCTTTCATTGCCATTTGATCCTGCTGTTTACTGTTCCCTCCCCATGCCTGAACCGACATACTCACAATACCTGACAAGTGAGCATGATGCTTCATGCATCCAATGAAGTTGACTCTAGGCCCCGAGAGCATGTGCCATACTAAAATTGCTAGTTTTTAAGGTGCTGCAAGACTTTGCTTCCATTTTAAAATTGCAAATACTGTTCAAAATGTCACTTTCTGTTGTTACCCATCTTCAACTGATTCATTTATAATCTTTATTAACCTTTCCCCCATAGGGCAAATGAGAAGTCAATTTGTTTCAGCCCCTCTTGCGTTAGTGTTAGCTTTGGTCATGCCTAGACCTCTAGGTTCATCTTAAATGGAATAAGTTCATCGGTAAAGCTGTAGAAAGCAAAGCACTGAATGAGTGCTGAATCAGTGGGGAAAGTGGTCTTTGGGGTGTGAGTACAGTGGTACCTTGGTTTAAGTACACAATTGGTTCCAGAAGTCTGTACTTAATCTGAAGTGTACTTAACCTGAAGCGAACTTTCCCATTGAAAGTAATGGAAAGTGGATTAATCCGTTGCAGACGGGTCTGCAGAGTACGTAAACTGAAAGTACACAAACCGAAGCGTACTTAAACCAAGGTATGACTGTATATTATTGGTTTGCAGCTACCTTTATTGAAGTTGCAGTAGATGAGAGCCAAGTATACTCATACTGCTTTGAAGGAAAACATGTACACACAATGTGGCTTTGAGATGGTCTGTAGGAACCCCATCTCATTGGCATGTATTTTAATTATAAGAGGCTTAATTTGAGGCTGGGGAAAAAAATCTCTAAGCTGCAAGGCTGTGAAGACTTGGACACCTTGCTAAGGAACCAAATTCTTGGCTCTGTGGAACTGCCCAAGAAATTGCTGTGTGTTCTTTATCCCTCCTCATCCTTTCTGCTAGTTTCTAGGAGGTCCTTCGAACTTGTGACACCTTTGGTGTATCTTCGCCTACCCAAATAGGAATCTGTTCCTGCTTGAAGTCTGAAAATATTTATTTTAACATTTTGCCAGTCTGACCATAGCTGCCAAGTTTTCCCTTTTCTCGCGAGGAAGCCTATTCAGCATAAGGGAAAATCCCTTTTAAAAAGGGATAACTTGGCAGCTATGAGTCTGACTATAAGAAAAGGCAGGCCCTGGGAAAAGAAGGAACGGAATAGAAGGAACGCAGCTCAAATAGCATTTTTTTGTTTTGCTTGGGGAGGCAGAGTGCGAGGACTGAAATAGGTTCTTCAGCAAGCAGGTGCCAGGTCCACAGGCACTCCATAAAAAAACATCTCTTAATGCCTGTGTTGTGGCTGCATTCTGGTCGTAAAAGTATTTCCCACAAGGAGACTGAGCATAGAGGAGAAGCAGCTCCTTCGGTGAGATATGGCATTGACCTTCCTTGCTCTGGAAACAATCTCTGCTCCAGCTGTTTATAGTCAGAATCACCTGCTCTGGGTTGACTTGAACAAGCCTTGGGGTTAATCATGCTAACTTCAATGAACTCCAGGCCTGTTTTTGCATGCAGTGCTCTGATGATTTATGGTGTGATCTAGCAGCTTAGAAAGCGGCCATGCCCATGACTTCCCCACTGGATTGTAGTGAGGCCTGCAGCAGAATCTGGAATTATGTGTGGCAGTTTCTAAAAATGGAATGTTCACGTTCCAAAAGTTCACTTAAAACTTAAAATATAGGAATTTGTTGAGCTATGTAGAGTTCATAGGAGGTAGCTCATCTCCTCCCTATTGTGCTATGATGAGAGTTTCTGTACTGATACCACTAACAAGTTACTGTACTCTATATCAATGAACATGCCGGATTTTAACCACCTATCCAAATAAAACCTGAAGTCATCAGTTAATTTGAACTTCAAAGGCCAAAATGGTTTTAAGGCCAAAACATCTTTCCCTGCTGCGATCAGAAGCTGCTGCTCCATTATGCCTTAATTGCCGGTATTCCTCTGTGCCACATTTTGAGAACCAACAGAGACCAAAGCTTGAGTGTTCCAGTTCATGAGAACCTCTTCCTTGCTCCTCCTGGAGCAGTAAACCAAGTACAAACCTTGACTTCCACTTTTGGTTTGTTTGGACTGAAACAAAGCACAAGTGCTGCTTCACACATAATGCTAAGTCAGTGCTCGGGGTTCTTGTTTTCCTCCTGGGGTGGGACAGGGAGGAGAGGGGTGGACCCAATTGAACAGCACGCACCAGCACACTGATCATTCACAGGAATCCATAGCTTGTGACTTACCGTTACACACAAACCAAGCATCTTTCTTTGCTGTACAAACAAGTTGGCCAACTCTGTTCTACTACATATTTGACCATCCTTGCTTTCCTTATACCAGTCAATGAATGGTTGTGGACAAAGCTGCAATCCCGTGCACATGTTCTCCAGAGTAAGTCCTACTAAACTTAATAGGCGTTATTTCTCATTCGCACACAGAAGACACTGCCTGACAATGCATTCATCAAGTGACAGTTATGCAAGTACCTTTGGTTGTGATCTGTGTCTTGCACAATTATTTCCATTTTCATGGAAACATGACATAAAATACCCATTCAGATTAAATTCAGTGCATCTCTGTGGGGGTACCTCATCTTTAACCCTGGCTGGTTTGAGAGCAGTTGTGGACCTTGGTGGATGTCCTGGGGAAGGGTATCCCAAGGTTTTGCAGCAGTAAGTCAGACTAACCACCTCTATCAGGGACGGGGAACCTGTGGCCCTCCAGATCTTGCTAGAATACAGCTCCAGTAATTCTTGACTGTTGGTCATTCTTTTGGGAGTTGACATAACATCTGGGGGGTCACAGGTTCCTCACCCCTGCTCTGTAACTTTTTGCATGCCCTTACATACCATACAAAGTGAACAAAACATTATGTGCTTAATAAATGATGAAGTTCAGCTTTCCATATGCATGCTTGAAACTTAACCGTGAAGATGTCAGGACCCATTTGTGATTGGGGATAATCTGTTACCCAGCTACCCTTCCGCTTCACCTGTGTTTCCCATGAACTTTGATATGGTAAACACAGCTAGAGGTGGGCAAACATCTCAACAAATGAAACATAAAGGGCTATTGAGAGAGAAAGTGCGTCCTTGCAATTTCCAGCGGCTTGTCTGCAAGACTACTCTCAATTGGCACCCTGTCCATGTGACGCCCCAGTAACTGAGAACATTTATAACTGGCCTTGTTTGTTCTGTTTAGCCATGCTGTGTATCAACATAGGACTGTTTGTGTTATGAGTGTAGCAGACAAGATCAGCCTACAGAGGGACATGAGCCAATAATCTAATGCTGAACCCAACTCCTTTTACTTTTTTTTTTAAAAAAAGATCCTTTATACCGCCCTCAAAGCAGGATCTGATCATCTGGCAGCCATGAAACCAGTTATCATCTCAGCTTCTCTGTGAGGCTAACTGGTGTGCCATTTGTAGAAGTGGATACCTGGGACCAAAAAAGGCCAAAATCATACCCAAAACTTTTGGCAGATGATTGGAATGATAAAGTCAACACTGAGCAGTTTTTAGCTTTGTGGGTGGCTTTGGGGAGAGCTGAAACCTTTGCCATGAAGCTTTCATAAAATCCCAAATATTATTATTTAGTCCCATCAGTAAGTAGTAGTTATTGATTTATGGGTGCTGGTTAATAATTCCTATTTACTATAAGCCCAATGTTAATAGGAATCTTCCTGGGGGAATCCCGCCGGCCCCGATTCTCCTCATGCATTTCTACCCCTGCAACTTCTCAAGTGCTGCCTATGCTTGTTGGCTGTGTTTCTGCCTCCCCTCATTCAAATGTCCTTCTCCCTGCCTCCCTTCTTCCCTCAGTTGAAATGGCTGAATGTTAAATAAAGGTGTTTCACGTGAAAAAAACCACACACAAAAAACCACACAATAAGCCCAATGTGGTTTTAGGAGATTCACAAACTGGCTCGGAAAATACTGTAATGCTGGATTGTAGAAATTGTATTAAGATCATTCATGGGAGCAAAGTAAGGCAGCCCTTTACAAATTATGTAACTTTCAATCCTGCTGTAGAGATGAGCCTTGCCTCTTTTCTTAGTTCACCATTTTTGTATGATCTTGCCAACCTGCTGCCTTCCAGATGTGTCAGACAGACTACAACTCCCATCAGCCTCAACCAACAGGGTGGTAGGTGAGGCTGATGGGGAATTCATTTGAAAACATCTGGAGGGCATGAGATCCGTAAAGGCTTCAGTTGAAATGAGTCAAAGTACTGTACCCAGTTCCTCCTCTTTGCAAATGATCTTTGTTTCTAATCTATTCTTTCTTTGGAGATTGTGAAGAGAGAACCTGCTTGCTATGGTCAAAGAAGATACACACACACACACACACACACACACACACACAGGCATTAAACTTCTCTGGCAGGGATATAAATAGCTGAAATTGCAGACCAGAAAATTGCCATGGGGGAAAATGCATTAGTTAACACGTGATCACAAAAAAGCCCATTAGTATTGTGTGTCTGTCTGTGTCTGGGATCCAAAGTGTATTCTCCGACTAGGAGCAAAAGGTCATGCTCTTAAGTTCAGTCAGAAAAAAGTAATAAAATGTGGAGCCCTCTGTCATAGTCTCTTCAAAGCATCTTACAGCGGAGACTTTGAACACTGTGTTTTCCTCCCGTCTTTGCTATAACGGCGTGCATGTCAGATATGACTTTTCTGTTGGCATCAAAAAGCTGTCTCCCTATCCCAAGCTTGCAACTGAACTTCGCTTTGCCCTGTTAATGCTAGTACTCAAATGACTGGAGAGTTGGCTATGACTTTTTCCAAAGAAGATGCTCTCTGTGGGTGCTCCTCCTCAGCAAGCTCAGAGCTGCTGTGTCCTGGAATGCAATCCTGAACCCTGAAAAGCAGGTTTTTGGGAATGGCTCTCAAACAAGTCTGCTCCAACCCAGACCTCCCCTATCTGGCCAGTGGTGTGTTTGGACTTGGCAGGGGAAAAGTTATGTTGGACCCATCCCATGGGAACTGCTCAGATACCTGTTTCTATATTGTACACACAAACAGTACCAAACTGTTCTTACTTGGAGAAGAAACACTTAGAGAGATGCACTTCAAACACCCAAGGATTGCATTCCTTATATTGAAATTATAAATGGCAGTGTTGGTACTAAGAAGAGAAACAGATAGGGGAGCCACAGGATGGTAAAGACCACATGACTACCTGCAACTTGTAGGTGCTTTAAAGAATATTGCATTTCTCTGTCCAGAAGAGGGATCTTCAAAGTGGAGGGAAATGAACTTTCAGTACCAGAGACTTACGGCAAAAAAATTTTGGGGTTGCATGTCCTCCAAATACAAGGTAATTTTTCTTAGTTTGGCTTCTATTGACTCTCTACCTAGTGCACACCCTCAAAAGTAATCTTCAGTTTTGCTAATATAAATACTTTCATTTTTATCTTGTCTGGATGTCAGAAAGCTGTAGTCATCCTTGTGTTTTGACGAGGGTTAGAGACATAACCAAGTAACTGCTAAATTTTATATCTTCAAAAATGGGGAAACAGCATTTTTTGCTTCTTTGTCTTCATAGCCCTGGGTGCATCTTGCAGATCTGTCTTTCCCCTTAGTAAAGCTAATCCAATTATGACTGCATAACTCCTCCTGCACTCCATTTTAAGACTGTTACAAACTGCAGACTTTGGGACGACAACATGCCCAGCTTTTTCTCTCTCCAGCTCCACCCCCCCCCACACCCAACATCCATAGAGCATGATTAAAAGAGACCTGGGGAATTTGAAAGCTTGCTTACTGTGTCATGACTCTATGGCACACTGTGGCTTTGGGATTATTCATTATGCTGCATGCCTTTTGGGAACCTGAGAAAAAGTCTTCTGGTTTTTGGGTCTTCTCTTAAGCTGTGAAACACTAGACACTAGTATTTCTCTTCTTTCTTTGCATGGGATTGCCTACTGGAAATGCTTGGGCGCTACAGTAAAAGCTGCACTTTTTGGTAGGTGCTTTTGGGATCCACAGCAGCTGTGCTTTCCAACCCCCCCCCCCCCGGCATGAACTACTTAAAAATTGTGCAGAGTGCTACTGAGTTTTCTGCCTGTTGTAGCAGCTGCGTTAGATGTTAGATGCTACCGGTATATGATTTTTAATTGTATTTTTATTCCAAAGAATTCAGACAGTGATACAATAAAATGCAACATAATAGACAAAAGAAGCAATCTAAAAACAATTCAAAATCAAAATGAATACAGGCATCTCTCTCAATTTGCCTCTGTTTGCATTTGCAACTGTGTATGCACATGCTGTATTTGGCACTGAAAGAGGCTGGAATGGGGGCGAGGCAGAATGGGGTGGGCTTACGTGTGCTCCGCTGACATACACACACAAAGACCTGGAACGTAAGGGGGTTGCCTGTGTTTAATGCGATGCTTGTGCAGTCTCCCATCTGCAACCACAAATCCACAGACACGCTGGAGACACCTGAATGAAGGCTGCAGATCCCTGTTGTTCGCAGACCATGGTTTGGGAACCTCTGCACTGCACATTATTTATAACAGCTTAGTCTTTGCTAAAGCAAATGTTTCCCAAAACTGCTTCTTACCCTGATATAAAAAATCATGTGCACTACTATCACAAGGTCCTTGCAGGTCCCCTGTATTCTGTGAGCCTGAGAAGAGACTCAGGGGTTGTGTCAGTTCCTGTGATACCTTATGCTGAACTGCAGCTGTCCATCAAATATGGCTGTGCATATACATTTTTTTCCTTGCATAGCAGTAATATTCACGTAGGAATGCAACCTTGCATGAAGTGACCATAAGCAAACTGAACTTCCTGAATGGGTGACCTGAATATGCAAATGCTGGGTTGGCATTTTATAATTCCAAGGAACATAAACTCCGTAACGTGGGGTTTTAGATTTCTGCTTTAGATAAGTTCACATTTCAGTTCCTTTTTCTAATTGCTATTGAAACGTTTCTCCTCCCTCCCCTTGTCCTTCCTTGCTTGCATGAAATAATAAAACCCCGACTGGCTCAGAAGGTAACTTAAGCTGAACAAGCATTAAAATGGACTAATTCCCTGTAATATTTTCATACTAGTAACTAGATTCTGAAAGACAGTTTTCTCCCTTTCTTCACCAAGGCAGGCTCACAGGATTACCAAAGAAGTCATACAAAATGGGGCCTACAGCCAACTGTTTGGATGAAGGTCCCATGTTCAACCCCCAACATCTTCAGGTAGGGCTGGGAGAGACCCCTGCCTGAAAGCCTGGAGAACCATGACCTGCCAGCATAGGCAATATTGAGGTAGATGGACTGGTATGAGGCAACTTCCTATGTTCCTTACATATGTGGGGTTGTAGAGGTGTGGCTTGGGAAGAGAAATCCTCAGCTAGAGGAGTAATTTCCTGCATTTTCTGCTTGAAACCTCTTCAGAGCAAAGTGTTGCTTGCATCAATAGGCGTTCCCCACTGTACATCTGCCTCAAAGGCTTGCATGCCGCTGGCTGGCAGCAGAAGAGAACATGTCAATAATTGCCTTGACAGCGTGACCACGCATGGTCACAAGGGTTTGCAATGCCGCTGTCTTCAGCCTGACCTTCCTGAAGCCTATTGCATTTTCCAGATTCTTGACACCATGGAGTGATGTTAAGCTGAGAAAGTCTCTGTCTCTGTCTAGGGCTGGGGGGTGGGGGTGGGGGGGCAGAGCCTGAAATTCTTCAGATCATGTGCCCTCCAATTTCTGGTTAGCCTGAGTGTGAGATCAGGCACTGAAGCTGACCTCTTTTTATCTATGACCTTGGTGACTTGGAATTGTACCCTCTAACTTTCTAGCAAGTGTGTATGGAGCCAGGGGCTGAAGGGGGCAGGGAAGGGTGGAGAGGGTTTTGGAAAGCTTCTTTTCAGTAAGTTGTGTATTACTAACAAGTGTGGAGGCTTATAGCATTGAGAAGACCCCCCATTAAACCAATAAAAGGTCCTAGGCTGACCTTGAGAATCTCATGCTCTCCATTAAGCCTGCCTTACTGGATTGTGATGAGAATTAGGCAAGGGCAGCCCATTCATAAAGCAAGGTGAGGCAACTACATCAGGTGGCAAGATCCACGGAGGCAGAAGATTCAGCCTCCAAGGAATGCATTGCCCACCACAGCGATGGACGCAGTGTGCTCTTTGGAGGGCCAGATCTGCCACCTCCTTGGCAGCCCGCCCCCCATGCCACTTCTACGGTGGGCTCTTGGAGAATCGGAGGTGCTGCTGGTCTCCTCTCAATGCCAGGGCTTGCCCTCTGGGGTCGTTTGGGGTCTGCACCCACCTGGCGTGATTCAGAGCAGGTCCCTTCCCCCCTGCAATGGCCTTTGATTCCTACTTCAACCATCTGGTAAGTAGATTTCACTCGTCCCCTTCTTCCCTGGTGGGCTGGGAGTGGTACCATTTTGTGGTTTGCCTCAGATGCCAAAATATCTTGGGCCAGCCCTGTAATTAGGGTGGCCCAAGTCTGGTGCTCCTTGGAGGAAAGGAGGAATGAAAATGTAGGCCACATTCACACTACTGTATACATTTTACTACTATTTTACTATACCATGTTAAGCAGTCATGGCTCCCCCCCCCCAAAGAAAAAAAAGAATTCTGGGAGCTGTGGTTTGTTAAGGGTTCTGAGAGTTAGGAGACCCTTATTCCCCCCCAGGGTGGTTTAACAGTCAGTTGTTCTCCCCAGGGAGCTCTGCAGCGTAGCTCTATGAGGGGAATAGGCGCCTTCTAACACCTAAATAAAAATAACAAATAATAATAGCTGTGACAGCCCAAGGCCCAATGGAGCCCCAAAAATTGCCCCTGCAAATTCACCCATCTGCAGTGCAGACCACATGTATCAGTTGTCCGCTGGCCATGAGTCTGGTGTGTCACTGATCTGTACATTTGGTAGGAAGTTGGAGTAAAGGAGATGTCATTTTCCCTCCCCACTTTCTCAAGTAACCTCTCAGGATACAAATTTATGACAATACCCTTTGAAGCGCTTTGATCTTGCAATTGGGCCAAGATTTTTTAAAGTGGGTTGAAACAATCTAGACTTGAAAGCAAACATCTTCACAGTGGGCACGGAGCGGAACGACAGAAGACCTCTCCTCCTCGAATTCCTCTTGAAACGAATAGAGCTTGCATGCACCAGCTCTGCTTCCCTGGACAACTTCTTGATCCTTATCTTGGAAACTGGAAGTATTTGGTGCAAACTTAGATGCAGGGCCGTCTCAAGCAGGTCGGGCGCCCTGGCACTGAGGCGCGGAGATCACGCCCCCGTCCTTGCAGCGCGCAGCATGGCTTCCGCACGGCTTTGCTGCGCAGCGCGCGCCCCCGCCAGCCTAGCGCCCTGGCGCCCTGCGCCACCAGGACTACACCTAGAGCCGGGCCTGCTTAGATGCTGCTCGTTTATTGGTGTTTTAGGAAAAACGAAAGCCTCTTGCACAAAACGAAATAATCTTCCAGCATTGTGTGGGGAATTTGTGGGCGAAGCTCCCCCAATGGCACTTTGGGGGGCACACTGAGAGTTCTCTCTTGACAAGTTTGTGTCACTTAAATACAGGTTGCAGTTAAGCAAGGGATGGATTGGGGTGTCCCGGTGATAACTGGTCCAGGCTGGGACTTTCCAGGAAGATGCAGAGGCCCTGAACTTGGCACTGCTTAGAAGGGAGGAAAAGCGCCTTTGGGCATTGCTGCATAATACATGACCCAACTCCTTGAAATGTGGGCCCTTTCCCCCTAAATGAAGAAGGGGTGGGGAGGGGGTCAAGATATATTGTCAGCTCCTTTTCAGCGCTGCTGTTTTCTGTTACTGGATACAGAAAGGGGCTGAGGGAGGGGAGCGAAGCCACCTGTTGGATTTTGACACTTGGCGGGGGGAGGCCATTGCCCTTTCCAACAGTGTCTGCCTGTCCTCTCTTTCTCCCTGCCTGTCTCCCTCGCTGCTTCCCTCCCGTCTCTCAGGGTTCTGTTTACAACCATCCCATTGTGGTTCTTGGGCTGGAAGCAGCTGGGTGGACTGTTTCAGGCTCAAGTGTAATTTCAGCTTCTTCAAAAGCCTTTGGAGGCCGCCGCCCCTCCCCTCCCGCAATCCCGGCCGCTCTCCCCTCTGAACAGGACAGCCACGCCAACAAGGGGATAATTTGATGGATTACTCTGCAGGGCTGAGAGGCTCTTGGCTAATCCCTTTTGTGTGTCTCTTGGACTAGACGCTCAGCAGAAGCCCTAGCCTCAGGCAGAGAAAAGGCTGCTCAGCAGGGTGGGTTTTACACACTGACATATAAATACAAGGACTCTGGTCATGTGGTGCAGGGCTTTAATCCCTGCCCACTACCATGGCCTAGAGGTTAAAGGGGGGGGCACCTGTTTGGGGCTGCTTTATGTTTTCCCCACTTGGTTAGATTTACATTTTTATTCTTCTTTTTAATAATAACTTGGAGAAGCAGGAGGGGGGAAGCAGACAAGATGTTGGAGCTATGGGCATAGGCCGAGGGTGGGGCCCACGCCTGTCTTAATGCCAGTGTGTCTGGAAACTCTGGCTGCTCATTTGACCAAACGTTACGGGCGCTGACTTGTTAGGAGATCCCTGTTTCCTGCACAAAGTTACAGTTCCTGGAGTAGCAGAGCAATCAGTCCCAGGGAATGGGTCAGCACCCTTCACAAACTACAGTTCCCAGGATCCTTTGCGGGGGGGTCGTGACTCTTTAATGTGGTATGCTATTGCTTTAAATGTATAGTGCTAACGGGGATTAAGACTATACAGTAAAAATGAATGGATAGCCAATGCGGACTTTATGCCTAAAGCACACACTCACTCCTGCTTTGCTTAACATTCTCCCTGATGAAGAGTTTTGGTGGAGCTGAAAGCTTTGTGGCATTTTGGTTGGTCATTAATTCATAGTAAAGGGACTTTGGAGGGTTTTAAAAAATAAATAAAACCAGTGGTTTAACCCTTAGCCATGCATGCTAACATGGGCCATCTCTTTCGCAGCGTAGTTTATTTGGTGGGTTTCTTTCTGAGAAAAGCTTATTTATTTGGCATGCAGAGAAGTGACAAATATCCCCCCCAGGAGATGACATCATTGTCCCTGATGTAAAATACGTGGTGGAACGGTGTCCCTCCCTGTCCCTGCTACCATTACATCACTGTTCTCATCACCCTTGCGTCCTGCACTTTTTCTGCAGAGTTTAATTTGGCGTGTGTATGAGGTGATTTTATTTTATCCCCACAGGTTAGGCTGAGAAATGGAGACTTCAAGGCCACCCAGTGAGCTTTGTGGATGTTAGGGCTCTGAATCTGTGCCATGCACACTCTGCCCACTAAGTCCCCACGTTTTGTGGCTACTTTTGAGACATGACCCTGTTCTGTGGCATAGCTTCTAGTACATTTTACGAAAGAAGCCTAAGTTTCAGAAAAGGCAGGCTGCCATGCAAACCCTTACTGGTACCATAATCTGTTATTTTTTGCCTCTGATTTTCTGGAGGGTCTTGTTTATTTACCGTCACTGACCTGTTTTATCTCCTCCTGCTGTGGTCATCTTTAATGCTTTTGATGAGGTATGCTGTGGAAAAATGAGGTGGTAGCCAGATCTCCCCCCCCCTTTTTTTCAGTGCCCCCACTCATAAATCCTCATTCACTCCTGTTTGGGCAGCTTCAAAATGTTCCATCCAATGCTTGCCTTACTTTTAATCGTTCAATTTTATTTATAACTCTTGTTTTGAAACAGAAATAGTTTTCAAATGGCTGTTACTGGCACTCCCCACCTCCTTTCTGGTGAACGTAGGTTGCTGAAAATCAAAATGGAATCTTGGTGCTATAAATGGCCATTTTTTATTTTGGAAAGTCAAAACAACTGACAGGTGGGTGTTGTTGTTGGTTGTCTTTTGGCAAAGATGTTAAGATATACTGTACAATACGGTTTATGTTTACACAGAGGAAAGACCCACTGTGTCAAATGCATTTGTTTCCTAGTTAAGTGTGGGGAAAATTGCAGCCTTAGAGTTTGTATACATGGTGTGCAAATGTGTGCTCAGAGCTGAATGCAGGTGTCTTTTGGGGTTGCTATACACATGATACCATCCCCATAGCATCCCTCTTCTCGCACTATTTGCCACTCTAAAATCTCAATCTAAAGCTCATTCTCCTGGAACAGGATAACCCACTTTGTGCCAAGAATGTACTTCTCAAGTGCTTGCTGCAGACGGGTACACAGAGAGCACTTTCAGATCATCTCCTATTAGAACAGGCCATGCCAGGGGTTTTCAGCCTTTTTGAGTCCACAGCTCCCTTGACCAACTACATTCTTTCTGCGGCACTCCTGTGGGGCTCAGGAGCCCAGTTATGTCACCCCTTGCCTGCAGAGCTGGCAGCCTCTCACCCTCTTTCGAACACCCTCCCTTGTGGAACACCTCTCCCCTGTCCTTGGGAGTCCTCTGGGCAGCTGCTGCTGCCGCCCCTGTCCCAAAGAGATATACCTCCTCACACTGCCCCACAAGGGCCTGAGATTCGCCCGTCCATTTCCAACAGCAAGGGCTGGCAGACCGGCTGGCCGGGCTCCCTCGCCTGCTTGCTTGCTGACCCCACGGCCGCCACAGCTTCTAGTAACCAGCACCCCCTGGCCAACCCTAGAGGCACAATTCGCCTGGGGAGCTTGTAGCTAGGGCTGCTGCAACAAACAGCTGTGCAAGCCTTTGGGAAGATAGAGATGTGAGAGGGCATCACAGGAAGGGAGGGAAGGAAAGAGGGACAGAGGCCAGTGTTTCCCACGGCACCCCAGTCATCCTTCAAGGCACCCCAGTGTGCCATAGCACACTGGTTGAAAACCACTGGGCTATGCCATTCCCCATCGCCATGTTTAACTTGTCCATGAATAAAGGCAGAATAGGAGGCATCACATTAACCTGTGACTGTATACTGTACACTGTATACACATCCCCACCTATATACACGGATAGTAGCTGCCACTTTAGAAGATGTTATTGTGCAAAGGTGTGTACACTTGCAAACTGCTTTGTGAAAAAGCACACTGTGAAACAATGACCCCTGCACATTTTAAGGCCCACATGTCATATGTGCAGAACCTCAAGTTAAATTCTCACGGAAGAACTGATAAATGCCTCCATTTGGCAGCCGAATGCTGATTCATAAATCTTAGGAGACTCTACATTTCCAGATTGCGAGATTTCTTGGTTCTTTGCATTTGTACCCAGGGAAGCTTCTATATGCTTCTGCCTTCCGTTTTGGATAATAAGGGATTTCCAGCAGCATGTCATTAGCCTTGCTCCCTGGTATAGGGCCAGTAATGTAATCGAGGCCTCAGCTCACCGGAAACCTGGAGCTAATTCAGGGAGATGAAATAAAATAAATTACAACTGTGCTTCCATCTCTTCCCTGCTACAGAACACATTTTAGGAAGTGGGGGGGGGGAGGGAGGGAAGGGTTGAGGGGTGGTTGTGAGGTGAGCTTTCCATTCCAACATACAAGATAGCCAGAATTACACCATGGTGTATTTCATATTCAGCCAGTTGGTTCCAGATTTTCCGGTACATTGGCCTTAAATGCAAACAAATTGCTCTGCACGCGAGCCATATTCTAGTCAAGAGCAACAGTCTGGGCTAGAGATCAGGGACAAGGCTGGGTTGAATTCCAGGCCAGAGAGTGGAAAGGAAAGGGACTGACCATATAACAACTGCCCCCCTCCATTCATGATTGATGTCCAGCATATGTATAAGCTTATTGGACTGTTACCCAAATAAAGGCGTACTAGTCAATTAATTACATGTGTTCTGGTTGGCTTTTAAATCTATATATAACGGTGAACTTTTGAATGGGAAAGGAGCATGTTTTTACATGATGAATGCATGAATTGTGGCAGCCACCGTGTTAGAAGAGGTGTGAATGTGTCCGTGAAGAGAGAGAGAAGAAAGAATGCCTCTGTTAAGATTATACTAAACCACCCTTCCCTCTCTTTTTCTTTTTTTGGGGTAAATTATTCCATTAACTATAATTAACTATTTTTAAAAGAAACCAGTCACAGCATAATGCCCCTACTTCACCCTTTGCCAACCTGGTACCCTCCAGATGTTTTGGACTACAACTCCCATCAGCCCCGAGCCAGCTGGCTGAGGCTGATGATGGGAGTTGCAGTGCAAAACATTTGGAAGGTTGGCAAACACTGCACTAGTAGTAGATCAGTAGCTGAGGGAACCTGTGTGAGCATTGGAGAGTATGAGCAGAACAGAGGTGGGGAGGAGGAGAGGATTTGCTGCAGTGCAAGGCTTTTGGCCCATCACCTGCCACCCCATTGGCTCCAGTTTTCTGCCCTTCACAGGTATGGGCCTTGTGCCCTCCCTCCTGCTTTCCATGTGGGGAGGGCAGATTTGGATCATGGCTCACGTTTTTAAAATCTATCTTTCTAAAAAAAGAAAACAATGCATAGTTGCCAAGTCACACAATTTCACACGTTTATGTCCCGCAGTGTTTTATTTTAATTTTGAAAACCAAATTTGGTCCAATTTCGTACTCATAAAAATACAGTACCCGAAAGAGATGCCAGAATTTAATTTAACACAGCTGCCCTGAGGAAATTGCTGTACTTTGCGCTGGGATATATGCTTCGAAATTTGCACTGATGCCCTGCCTTTACTCCATTAATATTGGTTCAGATATTGCCCAGTTGTGGAGTACAGTCTTCATAGACGTATTGCTAACAGGCAGCTTGTTTGGATTAATGATAAAACCACGGTTTATCATGACCGGAAACAAGCCATAGTGAGCTGTGCTCCTTGAATGGAGGTAAATGTTATGTCTGAATTATGACTGTGGTTACCTCATAATTATGGTTAGCTGAAAGAAGACAACTTAGGGGAAGGGGTTGTACCTCAATGGTAGAGCGTCTGCTTTTCATGCGAAGGCCCCGGGTTCAACCTTTAGCATCTCTAGGTAAGCATAGTTAAGATTAATTGCTTTAGAACTTGGGCACTTAGGCCTGATTAGCACACAATGCTAAGCCAAACTGTGGCTTAGCATGAATGAGCAAATGTGCTGGTGCACAATAAAAAAAATGCCGCTGCTTTGCCCCTCTTCTGCTGCTCCCCTGTTACTGAGAGAACTTGAGCTCGTAGATTGTTTCACTCCAAACAAACCATGAACTGTAGCCAAAGCTTGTTCTTAGTTTACAATTCATGATTTATTTGGGGGGAGACAAACCATGAGCCTGCCTGTGTTCATGCACATTAGTAAGCCAAACCATGACTTAGCTCCCAGTAGCATGGCAGCAGCCAGCGGGAGGCAGGGAACTTATGAGTGGGGATTTGAACCCTGCTCTTTCAGGTGCTAGTCCAACACTCTAACCATTACACCACCCAGCAGTCACCCAGCGTTCTTTGATCACTGAGCATGCTTTGTATACATTGGACTGTTTTAGGTGTGTCATTCCTTCATTCCTCTCCCCCCCCCCCATATACGGTATTTTTCTGAATACTTTCTTGTGTGTAGATGGTGCCATTTGGGGTACATGATGATCCACATTGACCTCTGAACTTCAGATATAGAGTGAAGGTTCATGAATCCACATTGACCTCTGAACTTCAGATATAGAGTGATGGTTCATGAATCCTTTTATGGTGAGCCACCTTTTATTGTGAGCCACTCTTCGACTGCAAAGTGAAAAAGCAGCATGCAAATACTTTTAAAAGTTCCAGTTCTCAACAGATGCTGAAACTCAATTAAGTGCATATTTGATGTTACAATACAGTTGGATACTAGCACAGTGTTAAATCCTATTCTTTTTCAGTGAGAGTAACTCCTCTTGGAAGGATTTTCTGAATTTTGAATGATTTTGTCCCTGCCCAAGAACATTTTCTAAAAAACCACTTGTGACTGGAAGCTGGAAAGTGTGTGTGTGTGTGTGTGTATCTATCTAAATGGGGAAGTGTTTTATCTGGGCTTGGCAGCTGCTGTAGAATCCTCACTATCTTTTTTGCTCTGTCACTGTTGTCCAGTTTGCACATCCATGAAGAAAAAGAGCTGTTTCCCAGGACTTTGCAGAGCAAAATAGGAGGAGAGTTGTCCTGAAACTGCAGGAATGCTAAACATCCAGGCTTGTTTGATTGCCTGGCCATTATCAGAGCTGTGCTGTCCTCCCAAGCTGTGCTTTTAAACCTTCCCTTTGTCTAGCTTTCCCCCTTTAAATCAAGTTGAGGCCCAGCCTACTTACCTGGTTTCCAGGTGAGGAAGTTCTAATGAGTTGTTCTGTTGTTTCTTGGGGGGGGAAATGCAGTTCATTTTTCATCAGGTAGGGCTTGTGTATACTGTATTGTGTATACTCTTTTCTCTCATGGGAGGGAGAAAGCAGACCCGTCTCAGCTCTCCGCCTGATCTGTTTAGACACCAGTGACTATACTGTACAGCATTCATGGAAGGCAGTTGCTTATTTTTTATTAATAAAACTGCATGTTGCATAAGAAAAATGCAAAGAGCAGATGGTTTACGGATGTATTCATAATTCACAGCTTAACAGAATATGCATTTAAAGTAGCAAGATAACATCTGACCGTGGTGTTTTGTTTTTTTAATGGAAATTTTGGAGGGGATTAAACACACTGGGACAAATTGCATCTATTTACTTAGAGAAAGTTTGAGTGTGGAGGTTAGTTTCCATTGTACCATTAAATTTAGCATCTATTTAGTAAGCTGAACTAGTTAGTATTGTTTAGTCGTTTAGTCGTGTCCGACTCTTCGTGACCCCGTGGACCATAGCACGGCAGGCACTCCTGTTAGTATACATGTACAGAATATCGCGATACACTCTTTGCCAGGAATGCTTACAGTCCGTGGGTGAATACAAGTCATTTACTGAGTGGCAGCTTGCCACAACCCTTTCCAGTTGGGTTGGGATTCAGCTACAGATCTTCCTGGTTGTCGTCCAACACACTAACCACTACACCACACTGCCTCTCCAAATAGGAACATATACCAAGCCAGACTAGTGGTCCATTTATCTCAGCATTGTCGATTGTGCATTGCTTGGCAGTGGCTCTTTAAGGCTTCAGATAAGGAGATGCAGCAGATTGAATTTGGGAACTTTTGCATGTCCTCTGCTTACGGGATACAGTCCTTCCCGGGTATTTAGGGATGTCTGTTTCTATGCCTTACATGCAGACCTTTTTGCCCTTCATGACTTCCAATCCCTTTGCAGTCTCCGTCCATGTGTCCTCCCAGGCTTCCACACTGTCGAAGTACCCAAATCCGTCAGCCAAGTGTCTTTAAAAATAAGCAGATGTGCACATGCTGGACTGAACTTTGGTGTAGAATTTGGCAGAATGTCTTTGACGCAGAGTTTCTGGAGAGGGGTAGGCGGGCATGTGGCCAGCAAAGGTGTGAACAGGACAGCTTCATTACAGTGACGGGACCACTGTTTTTTTTAAAAGCATGGTGGGCTCTAAACGTAGCTCTGTGGCTGGGACTCTCCCCCTATATAGCATCTCATTTGACTGTGTGCCTACAGATCCGGTCTGCTGGCAAACCTGTTGTGGTGGAGATCAGTGGTTTATAATATATGCTTGTTCTCCGCAGGGACTGTTATTTGTAGCCAAACCGGCACCTGCCAAATGCAGAGTATCAAATTATCATAACAGTTTCCCTCCTTCCGCCACAGTTTTTCCATACAACTGAGAAATAACCCGGGACAGCTCCACCCCATTCATTTAATGATTGGGGGCAATGCCCAGGTCATGCTGCTTGTTCTCCATTGCTAAGTTTGCACCTGAAACTGCAGTAAAAAGGAGCTTTTCAAAAAATAAGCCACAGTTGTATTAGGAGCAGCACAACAGTCAACATTGGTTCTCCCTTGGATAGTTCTTCCTTTCTTTTGTTGTTTAGTCGTTTAGTCGCGTCCGACTCTTCGTGACCCCATGGACCAGAGCATGCCAGGCACTCCTGTCTTCCACTGCCTCCCGCAGTTTGGTCAGACTCGTGTTGGTGGCTTCTAGTTTGGTCCTAATTCAAACAGTCCCAGACCAAAGCCTTAACTTGGCGTAGCAGCCAGATCTCTTGGCTTCTATGAAACTTGGATGAAAACAGGGATAAGCAGACCAGTTCCTGTATAGGGGCTTTGAGTCAGTGAGTGCACAGTGACATCGTATTGGGTGAGCGGCTCATGGAGTGCATAAGTGGGGCATAGTTTTTATTCCATGCTGGTTCTCTGCAGTTGATCTTGCATCCCACTTCAGTACCAACTCTTCTGTTCTGAAGACAGCACTCACAGCAACCTGTGCTGTCAAGGCGGGCTTTCCACTTCTGGGGCCCCTACAATCCCATCCCAGGTAGGGCTCTAGTGCCTTTTTAACATCTGTGCGTGAAATTCAGCAGAATGAAGCACTGCTTTCCATGAAATGCAGGGATTTCATTCACCTGTTGGATTACTGTCTGTAATGCTAGTGCAAAAGACTGAGGAGCCCTCCCGACAGGGAAAGCGGCAATGTTGTCATTAGCACTGAGAGGCTTTCAAAGAAGATTCTCTACTCTGCTCCGTGGCACAGTGATATTTCCAGAAAGAGAAGCACATGGCACATTGTAAGTAGAACACCAATGTTGCATCTGGCACTCTCTCTGTAAAACAGGGTTTGGCAGACTTCAGCTTTGTGTTTTTTTTACTAGAACCCCAAGATCTGCCTAGCAAAAAGGCAGGAGCAACAGACATTTAGCTCAGGGTTTCTTGGAGCACATTCCAGAGTTTAGGAATTGGTTTGCAGTACTAATGCTGTTTTTAAAAAGCCATTTTGTTGGTGCTATTGTCAAACCATTGTTGATCTGGAAACCCTTGCTGATCTACTGCAAATATACCAGTAGATCCTGATCTATTGCCTTTTTATGCCTGCAATATACAGTAGTTTGCAATGTGGATTCTTTGGTGATGGCAACAGGAGGGGAAAAAAAAAGGCAGGGAGGGCTCCCAAACCAAATAGGATAGGTGTGCTGAGTATAGGTTAACTCCTCCTCCTTTCTGCAAACTAATGCACTGCCTCTTAGAGTGGTGCACTCTCTGTGTCTGGGTCAGGCTCACTTTGTTGAAGAAGCTTTGTCTGAAGCGATGAAACCAATGTGCTGGGAACTCACCTGTTGCCCCGCAGCCTCAGAAGAGAATCGGGTGAGTTTGTTCTTCGTGTTAGAGATAAGTGGTAGTTTTTCAGAAGTTTTTGGAGGCTGGAATAGCATGATCTGTTGCTTTCTTAACTGTGTGCTGTGTTTTCCTGTTTCATCCTGTTAATTCTTCTGATCTCCCTCCCCACTCCTCCTCTGCGAAGGGAGAGACAAATGTTTTGAGAGAAGCAGAATTTCACATCCAAAGCTTGACGGTTGTGTGACATATAATTATTGAAATATTGCAGCAGGAAATTCTACTGGGGACACATTCCCTCCACCCCATAAACTACTATAGTAGGGGAAAGGAATTATGTGGTAGCCAGGAATTTCTCTCGGTTTCTGCCTGTTAACACATCCTTGCTTTCAGTGTGTGCCAATAAATCCAGGCTAAAGGGTATGAATTTAGGCTTGCATGTGAGAGAGAACATCAGGATCCTAGGTTTTGACTTGTCTGGTGTTTAGTATTGAAGCAAAGCAGAATAATAGACTTGTCATATTCTAGTCCAACCCTCTGCAATGCAGGAATCTTTTGCCCAATGTGGGGCTCGGACCCATGGCCCTGAGATTAAGAGTCACATGCTCTACCGACTGAGCTATCTTGAACTGGCAATGCTACTGATCTTGATGAGGGAACTGCAGAAACCGGAGAGACCTAGAAGATTATCTAGTTCAGGCTTAACCACAGTTTCCCCAATAAGTACTATATGAATCAGTATCTCAAATGTGTGTCCTCTAACCATCCCTGTCATCTGGGGATCTTGCTAAGAGAACTTAACAGGACTTAGTTAATGCGTAAGATCAAAAGTTCTCAACACATCCTTCATCACAGTCCGTGCTTTCATCTTCGGTTGAATCATATAGGATTGATGAATTCAAAGCGCTTGTGACTGTGTGTGCGAAGTAATCTCATACCAGTGCTCCATCTAACCATCCTAATCAACAATGTAATTAGCAAAAAGGTGCCCTTTATATGTATGGAGGGGGGTATGTAGATGGGTGGGTTCATTTGCCGACTGAGTAAATCTTGCAGATGTGAAGAACTGACCCTTGCCAAGTGGGTCACTGCTCAGAATTATTAGGAAATGGTTGGTAGAGCATGAGACTCTTAATCTCAGGGCCATGGGTTTGAGCCCCACATTAGGTGAAAGATTCCTGCATTCCAGGGGGTTGGGCTAGATGATCCCTTTGGTCTCATCCAACTCTATAAGTCTGTGATCCTGCAAGAAACACGACTTTGGGGTGTAAATAGTTTTATCCTTTCCAGCTTTGAAAGCTGGGGGAACTTCCTCCCATCTGCCTGATGATATGTGCCCACATTCCAACCCTCTCCCCTCCGCAATTAGTTACAGGTAGGTAGCCATGTTGGTCTGACGTAGTCAAAAGAAAATAAAAAAATTCCTTCCAGCAGCACCTTAGAGACCAACTAAGTTTGTCATTGGTGTGAGCTTTCGTGTGCATGCACACTTCTCCGCAATTAGTTAACAGTAAAGATGGGTTTCCATATTCAAGGAAGAAGAAAACCCCATTGGGAGTCTACAGCATCTCCCTTTAGGACATGACGGATCTTCAGTTGGCTTCCATCCTCAAAGTGCCGTGCGGTAACTTCCCCCCTGTTTTGCTCTACGTGGCTTGTACATCTTCTCTGTCTACCTTGGTCGTGGTTTTCCCCCTAAGCGTACAAAGGAAATGTGCTCTTCTGTAGTCTCATTAAAAACCATGAAGATGGGTGAGAGGTGAATGAATTGTTTGGAGAAGGGAAGGATGTCAGGCATGAAAATGTCTGCACCGGTTATGTGCAGAATGAAGATGACAGCCCCATGAACTTCTCAACTCCGAGCAAAGCCTTTAAGGGCCATAATTGCTTCTCCGGGGAAAGGTTGGTGTGCCTGGGATACAGTTGTAAACACAGGCTTTCTCCAAAGCCACATAAATTCCAGGCAGTTAACTAACTAATAGGAGTTGGCTTCTTCTGGGCTGTTCCTCTGAATATACGATGACCTCAGAAGAAGTTAGAGAGGCGTGGGCCTTGCGGATTACCTGGATGCATCATGTAGCCGTTTGCCTTGGTTGGCTGTTGGAGAACGTAACTCAGTGACAGGCCTGTCATCACTTCCCCAGCTGAGATAGGTAAGTCTTGATGTGGCAATGTCTCTGGAGAGTCTGCAGGGATAACACCTAGCGAATGAGAGGTGCCGCCGGCTCAGTAAAGGCAGAACTCTTCATATTTTAACACTTGAAAACTTCAGGCACTTTTTCCATTAACTGCTTCCCAGACTCCGAATGTTTGTGGTGTACGGTATCTTGGTCCCCCTTATAAATTTTGTTTTAGAACAGGCATAGGGCAACTAGGCCCTCCAGATATTTTGGGACTACAACTCCCACGATCCCTAGCTAACAGGACCAGTGGTCAGGGATGATGGGAATTGTAGTCCCAAAACATATGGAGGGCCAAGTTTGCCTATACCTGTTTTAGAAGTGTATCATTTGACTTTTAAACTGAACATCACTCTGATGAGCCTGTGAGGATAGTTCTCCTGAAAGGCTTTTAAAATACTTTAAATAAGTCAATTAATAAAATTCGACATGGGCAGGTTTCATGATGATAACACATGCTGGGAACTCGCCATTGGTTGAATTCTCCTGAGCAAACCCATTCAGATGTCCGTGGTCTGCTCAAGAGGGGGATGCTTCCTAAGTCACATGGGCTCTGTATCATTGTGTGTCCCGTTCTAGGAAATGGGACCACCTCCAAGCTGTCTTGAGAGGGCCTCTTCCTGCCTGTTTTTAAGGGTGTTTCTCACTTAAGATTTCTATCCCTTTTATTAAACGACCCAGAGAGTCCACAAAGGAAGAACAACCCTTAAATTTGGAAGGATACTGTATTCCTCTAAAGAAAAGGGAGTATCTGTGGGCACCAGAAGCATCTTATTCAGACGTTGTGGTTAAGTGACCTCAGAAGAAACCCCACTTTTTAGCATACCCTTTTAGAAGGCTATATAATTCTTATTTCCAGTCTGCCATATAATAAGTCAGACTAATGGTTCGTCTCGCTCCATACTGTCCACACTGACTGGCAGCAGCTCTCCAGGATTTGGGGCAGGGATTTCTCCCAGGCCCACCTGGAGATACCAAGGATTGAACTTGAGACCTTCTGCATGCAAAGCAGATGTCCTACCACTGAGCTGTATTCCTTCCACATCTCCCTAACTCCAGTGGATTTTGACATAGAAGCATAAAAACTGTAAATGTCCATGATCTTTACATGCTAGTTCAGGAACTGGTAGGATATGTTTGCCCCAGGTTTTTTTTTGGGGGGGGGGATGCATTTGAGTGCATGTGATGCACACTGGATTTTGGGCTGTAACAGAAGACTAAACTTGCTCATTGTGGAACGTTTGCTTGTTCTTAGTCCCCTTATTAAGGGAAAACTGCTTTGCAGCCTACATATTGTGGGTAATAGCCTCAGAGCTCCAGCAAAGACAAACACAGTGGTTTAAGGATAAACTGCACGTTAAAGGGATTCATTATGATGGAATATTAAACTTCCAGTTTTATAGCAACAGGTAAGGCATGTCTTAGAGACAGTAGCGCCACCTACTGTTGCATTTTGGTGTTTCTCTTAACCTGTTTCTTAGCAAAGGTGGATTGTGTTTCAGGCACATGACGGTTAGGGTTAAAGTTCTCTATCAAAAGAACTGTATGCTTATTTGTCTGCATGCTTCTTTGCTCTCTTATTATATACATGACTGAGCAGTAGCTTGGTAGAGGGGGGAAATGTTTGAAAGGCAAATAAATAGCTCAGTGGCAGTAATTTGAGCATCAGATTAATCAGTATATTAACTACAATCAGAGTCTAGTGGGTTGGTTTTATTGGAGGATATGGAACAAAACAGCATCTGTTTTGTCCAGCTACATGCCCCCATTCTGACAACCAATAAGAAGGTCTAGGTGTCTTTTCTTTGCTGGGAAGGGCTCAGGAGGAAGCTTTGAATTTGAATGCGAGCAGCACTGGAGGATGTCCTAGGGACAGTGGGTGTCACTGCTAGTTCCTCAAAGGACTGGGGTGGGCACAGGTCTATGCAATCAACTTTGCATAAAAGTTGTATATGCTAATTTATATATGTTTATCCGGGTTTAGGCCCAAAGCCATTCTGTAAGCAAAGAAAAGATTTTTTTTTTTAAAAAAAGTGTGTGTGTGTGTGTGTGTGTGTGAAGGATCCAGCGCCCATCACAAAAGACTTGAGGCTCAGGTTCTTGGTCAACCCCTTAAATACACTTCTGCCTTGTTTTTATGAAACCCGTTTGGAAGGAGGAGGAGGAGGAAGCCTCAGTTCTTTCCCCCCTGGTTTTGCTAGCAGCACCTTCAGCCAAAAGCAAAAATTAAATAGAAAAGTCTGCCTCCTTTGCTTCCACATGATTTACTTGTTCATGGCTCTTAATGATCATTCCCCTCCCACTCATTTCACTCAATATCCAACATATACCAGAGTCTGTCACGAGTGGACCTAATGGTCAGGGATCCCTTTACCCTTTAAGCAGCGCTGCTGTTCCAATAGTACAGGTATGTAGTAATGGCACTTTGCATCTTCCCTCTCTGCAACAAGTTAATTCTTCATGAATGAAAATGCAGCAGGTTGTAAACTTGCTAAGCTCAATCCTATATGTGTTTCTTCCATATTAGACTTAAGGGTCCAGTGGTGCTTACCTGATCTCTGGGTGGTTGTAAAAAGGTAAAGGGACCCTTGACCATTAGGTCCAGTCGTGACCGACTCTGGGGTTGTGGTGCTCATCTCGCATTATTGGCCGAGGGAGCCGGCATATAGCTTCCAGGTCATGTGGCCAGCATGACAAAGCTGCTTCTGGTGAAACAGAGCAGCACACGGAAATGCCGTTTACCTTCCCACTGTAGCGGTCCCTATTTATCTACTTGCACTTTGACGTGCTTTCAAACTGCTAGGTTGGCAGGAGCTGGGACCGAGCAACGGGATCTCACCCCGTCGCGGGGATTCGAACTGCCGACCTTCTGATCGGCAAGCCCTAGGCTCAGTGGTTTAACCCACAGCACCACCCGCGTCTCTCTGGGTGGTTGTATTCAGTGCTATTTTTCTAGAAAAATAGGTACTGGAACTCAACATGGATGCCTCCTTTGTTCTCTTATGATGGCAATAGAGCTCACCTGCGTGGTGCCGGAACTGAGCTCTGGCTGGGGGGAAAAAACCCTGGTTGTGTTGCTGTTGCCAGAGGGTGGTGAGTTTGGCTTGGTGCACCATCTGCAGCTGTGTTTCCTTAAGAGTAAGTGCCTGTGAGTTCAGTGGGACTTACTCCCCAATAGGTGCAGAAAGGGCCCTTGCAGTGCCATCATGTCCATATTTACTTGGAAGCCTGTCCTACTGAGTTTAATGTTTATGCATGTTTAAAACATAAGAATAGTTCTCCGTGATCAGCCCAAAGACCTATCATTCAGCATCCTATTTCCCACATTGGCCAACTAGATGTTTCCTCTTTTAAAACCAAACTAGTGGCCATCACCACATTCCCAGGGCAGTGAATTCCGTAGATAAATCATACACTGTGTTTATACTTCCTCTTCTAAGTTCTGAATTTCCTGCCAGTTCGCTTCATTGGATGACCTCCAGGTCCAAGTATGATGAGAGATAAAGTCTTCTCTGTCCACTTTTTGCACAACGTACATAATTTTATAAACCTCGGTCGTGTCTGCTTTTACTCACATTTTTTCCTTTTAACTAAAAAGACTTCGATGTAAAGGAGATGTTTTAGCCCCCACCATTCTAGTTGTTGTTCTCTTCACTTCTTACAGTTTTAAAATGGTTTATTTGAGGTGTTACGGCTGGAACTGTACACAGTACACAGTGTGTGGCCGCACCATTGAGTTGTAAAAAGGCTTTACAATACTGGCAGTGCAGTGATCCATTTTGTAACGATTGCTAGCATGGAGTTTGCCTTTTTCATAGCCTTTTTTCATAGCTACTGAAAACTGAGCTGACATTTTCGCTGAGCTCTCCACCCTAACTGTGGATCTCGTTCTTGGTTTGTTAGGATTCTTTTGCCCAAATGTGCATCGTTTTCTATATTTGCTCATATTTGACTGCATTTCTCATTTTGTGGCCCATTCATCCAGTGACCTGTAGTGCTTTGAAGCATGGCAGATCAGCTGATCCTTGCACTTCAAAATGCCAAGGAGAGCTCCTTGCAAACCCCTTCAAAGATTAGCTGCCTATGGAGCTCCCCATGGGGAACTTAGTAGTGCAGCTGATTCCAGGGAGCTTGAGCTGAGCACCCATCAACTGATAAGAGCTGACTTCAAACTCTGTTTTTCTGCTGTGCCTGGTGGCGAGAGCAACTCAGCTAGGACTGAGTGTGCTGCTGGCCAGCCAGGTGACTGACTGGTGGTGAGAGAAAGTCTCCCTTTCCAATTTACAATTGGGAGCACAATTTAAGGCTCTTTCCTGACTGCGCATTGGCAGCTGCATCTTCACCTGCCCCTTTCCTGATGATGTCACGTATGACATCAGGTGTGGGACAGGTGGGCACTGTGTGTGGGTAAACAGCCTTGTGGGCCAAATTGGGATCTGTGCCAAGCCTGAGAAGGCCCGTGAGCCAGAGATTCCCAACCCCTGATTTAGCCAGGTGGAGTATTCTTTATTGGGAACAAAGAAGCTGCTGTTAAAACATGTTTTGAAGGTGGGAAAGAGTTGCAATGAGGGTAGGCTATCTGGCGGAGGAGTTTGCTATATGGTTTTGTACTGGTGTATGTTATGCTCAGTTTTTTTCTCTCTCTCTCTTTCCTTCTACAGAATGTGAAGCACTGAAAGATGTCCAGGCTATTAATCTTCTCATCCTGAGCCCAAACTCCCTTGATTTTGACCAGCGGGCAATGTTTCAGAAGTTGTCCACTCCTGGCTATAACATGGCTGCAGACCTTTTGCTACTGAGCCACAAAAGAAAACATAGGACTCTGGAATCCTGCTCTGGATCACCCTGAGGAGAACAGTGTTAGGTGCACACAACTCTCTGATGTTGCGGTGCAACAGTGGCATGGCTCAGAGGGCCTGGGTCAGCAGGCTCTTCCAGAACCGCAAAGCCCAGCTATTACTGGTCAACTCCCTGACTTTTGGCCTGGAAGTCTGTCTGGCTGCCGGCATCACTTACGTCCCACCTCTCTTGTTGGAAGTGGGAGTGGAGGAGAAGTTCATGACTATGGTTCTGGGTAGGTGGTATTATTGATGTTATTGTTAGATGGCCATTTTCTGTGTGAGATCCAGTGTGGTGGAAAAGACGTCTACAGTAGTCCCTCTATGTATAAGGCATGCAACATGTCCATTATTGTTGTTGTATGTACAGGGAGGGCCTCAATATGGTGATAACACCAGAGGACCTGCCAGGCAGGTTTAAGAGAGAACTAGACGGGTTTTCAGGGAATGGTGATTTCATTTGGGGTACCAAACATGAGGGCTTATAAGAGTCTGAATTCCTGGAGGAAGAGAAGACAGTTTTAATTGTGCGCTGGAAACTGGGGCTTTATCTGTAGTGAAATGGAATCTCTAGATATGGTGCACACGGTAATGAATGCCCACTTAGTGAAACTTGAGACCTAGTTTGCATGTCATGGTAAGCCACTAACTATGAACAGTGGCCAAGGTTTATTCTGGTTTCGATAACACCCCCAGTGTGGTACAAAAGTAAAATAAATAAATAAATCAGGGAGCAGCAAAGTGGCTGTGAGCCTCTCCTTGGAAGCCTGCAGGTTTGTTTTTTTAATACTATGTTTTTATGTTGTAATCTGCCCTGGGGCTTTAGGATGAAGGGCAGGGTGGTGGTGGGGAAGTCTTCCTGGTACGCCACAGTGTGACATGTGACTGATACGTGCAAAAAGATGAGGCTACAAGGTCAAAGGGTTCAAGGGCAGAGATTCTTGGTGTACTTACCCCCCCCCCCCGCTCCATGAGCCAAGCAGAATAAGGCCATGTTCACATGTTACAGCAGGGGTCCCCAGACTTACACGCCTTTGGGCCGGTGCCCGCTGCGCCGATCGCACGGAGGGTGGGAGAGTGTGCACGCAGTGGGCCAGAGGGTGGGGGAGTGTGTGCCAGTGCGCATGCGCACACCCATTTACTGGCACGGTGGCGCGCTTCCAGGCCGGAAAAATCACTGAAAATTGTTTGTGCCTCCCCCGACCCGGAAGTGCACCTCCCCTGACCTGGAAGTGCACCGGAAATGACCTCTTCTGGGTAGGGAGAGGCCCATACGCATGCGCAGAAACGATTTTCGGCGATTTTTTTCAGATCTGGAAGTGCGCCGCCGCGCAGCGTGCCGCAAGAGCGGGCGGCGGGGGTCATCGCGGGCCGGATTGGGAGGCCAATTGGGCCGCATCTGGCCCGCGGGCCGTAGTCTGGGGACCCCTGTGTTACAGTAACCATAGTTATTGGTTTACCATGATGGATCTTGAGATGGTGCTCCCCTAGCAAACCACCATCTGACCCTGCAGGGCTCAAGGTGGTGTACAGGAGGCATCCCCAAACTTCGGCCCTCCAGATGTTTTGGACTACAATTCCCATCATCCTTGACCACTGGTCCTGTTAGCTAGGGATCATGGGAGTTGTAGGCCAAAACATCTGGAGGGCTGCAGTTTGGGGTTGCCTGGTGTACAGGGTTTTGCCCTCTCCATTTTATCCCCACAAAGCCCCCTGTGAGGTGGCTTAGACTGACTGAGAGTGACTGGCTCAGGGTCACCCAGTGATCCTCATGGCTAAGTGGGGGTTGGAGCCCTGCTTTTCCAGGCCAAAGTTTGACCCAGTCTCTCCCCAGATTATGTGAGTGATTTCATGGGCCTATAGGAGGCACCCCCAAACTCAGCCCTCCAGATGTTTTGGGGACTTCAACTCCCATCATCCCTAGCTAACAGGCCCAGTGGCCAGGGATGATGGGAAATGTAGTCCCAAAACATTTGGAGGGCCAAGTTTGGGGATGCCTGGCCTATAGAGTGACTATCTTGTCAACTTCTTCCGCCTGATGAAATGATGTTATTTTCCTCCCCTTAATTCCAGGGATTGGGCCAGTTCTGGGCCTAGTGTTTGTGCCACTCATCGGTTCCGCCAGCGACCAATGGCATAGCAGCTATGGCCGCCGGCGGCCTTTCATCTGGGTCCTGTGTCTGGGAGTTTTACTGAGCCTTCTGATCATCCCTCATGCACAACGTCTGGCCAGCCTCATTGCCTTGGATACCCGCTCCCTGGAGATTGCCTTCCTTATAACGGGCATTGGCCTGCTTGACTTCTGTGGCCAAGTCTGCTTCACCCCTCTGGAGGCTCTTCTCTCCGATCTTTTCAAGGAGCCCGACAACTGCCGGCAGGCCTTCGCTATGTACTCCTTCATGGTTAGCCTGGGAGGCTGCATTGGATACCTGCTGCCGGCAATTGACTGGGACAGCAGCTTCCTGGCTCCTTACCTGGGGAGGCAGGAGGAGTGCCTCTTCAGCCTCCTCACCATCATCTTCCTCAGCTGCGTCTTGGCCACTGCCTTTGTCACGGAGGAAGTGGTAGCTCAGGTGGAAGTGCTGGCAGGCCCTGCAATGAAGGATTCCTCCAAGTCCCCGCCTCTGGCCTGCTGCTCTTGCTGGCTTCCAAAGAACTTTCTGAGGACCAGGCACCTGGTCCAGGCCTTCAGGAGCCTTTGCGCCTTAGCCCCACGCCTGCACGGAGTCTGCTGCCGCATCCCCAAGGTCATCCGGCAACTTTTTGTGGCCGAGCTCTGCAGCTGGATGGCCCTCATGACCTTCATGCTGTTCTACACTGACTTTGTTGGGGAAGGACTGTATCAGGGAGTTCCCAGAGCTGAGCCAGGCACAGAAGCCAGGCGGCACTACGATGAAGGTAATTTGATTTCTTGGGGGGTGGGGAATAAATGCTTTGTGCTTATGTCCTTCCAAAACAGCAAGTTTCAGCACCTAGACCAGGCATCCCCAAACTGTGGCCCTCCAGATGTTTTGGCCTACAACACCCATGATCCCTAGCTAACAGGACCAGTGGTTGGGGAAGATGGGAATTGTAGTCCAAAACATCTGGAGGGCCGAAGTTTGGGGATGCCTGACCTAGACCCTTTGAATTATGCAACAAGAAAACTCTTTCTCCTACCTCTGATAACTTATGCAAGCAAAGCAGACTTTCATAAAGTTACCCTTTCTATTGACTGCAAATTCTTGGTTCTTGCTCAACGTGGGATTCTTTGGGAAGGAGGCAGGAAGTGGAGGGAAAGAGGAATGGGTGGTGGAATGAGGCCAGCTGGTTTCAGTGTGGTCCTGTGGTAGTGTTGGCTGTAGATCTGGGAAACCAAGTTCTAAAACCTTATTCAGCAGTGCAGTTGCTGAATTGCCCTGGGTTAGTGATCATCCTTATACCCTGAATTCCCCCACTGTGTTATAAAGGAATCTTTTCCCCACCCCAAACATCTAAACTAAAGACAGCTTTTTTGTTTTGTTTTTTAAAAAAAAGAACTGGGAGACTCATTGGCCTGTATAGTCATTTCTATGCGTGACGAGAGCAAAGTTGGGGGATGGGAAATCTGTGGCCCTCTAGATGTCCTTTGTCATTGGCCATGTTAGTTGAGGCTGATGGAAGTTGGAGCCCCAACAACATATGAAGGGCCACAGGTTCCCTGTTCCTGGTGTATGTGATGTGAAAGAGAAGACCTCAAAAGCATACGATGTGCTAGCCACATGCAACTTAAGAATATCTTTCTGCAACCCACTGTCCTGTTAAGATCCTATCAGGAGCGGACTTTGGTAACCTTTTGCAATATGGTGCCCTGTGCTAGACCAAAATTTGGTGCCCCCCAAATGGATCTTTGCAATTGTAGATCTTCGCAATTTTGTGTCCTCTCAGCTTGGCACCTTGTGCGGTGAACCGCCCACGGCGCCCTAAATCTGGCACCGATCCTATTAAAAACCCCTTGGGTGGTGGGGAAAGACAGCTAAGGAGTGTAGCTTACCATTCTCGTTTGTACTGCAGAGTTGTGGGTGTGCCTTCTACAGAGTAATACCAGACCAGAGTACTACCGAACTAGGTCCACAGTAGGACCAAGTAGAGTAGTAATGACTGAACCTTGGACGGAAGTATATTTATTATCTTGCAAACCAAGACCATTTTTGCAATGAAGGGGACTGAGCCAGGGACCTCATATGTACAAAGCTGTACAGCTTTTTAATTGCACTTAACTAAAGCATGAAATCCAGCTGCCATCCTCCAGCACATAAAGTAACTCCTATGGAGCATATTCTCTGCTCAGTAAATCCATTTGCTGACCTGGGCACCTTTGGGAAGAAAGATGGTATATCAGATTAATAATGAATAAACAAAATTGCCTTTCATAAGAGCAGCTTTGGACATTATTTTGCCATGAAAGCTCCCTGTGGAGGCTAATAAGGAAACATGGAGTGTTAGCATCTCAAAAGGAATTCAGCATTTCTTCTGCAGACTTCCCCAAGCTGGTATTCTCCAAACTCCCATCAGCTCCAGATAGATTCCTTTTTATGTTGCATGGACTTTGGAGACCAGTTAGGAGCAAAGCCAGAGATAGCCGATGTGCTGCCCTCCAGATCTTACTGGCGCACAACAGCTACACTGGCTACGTTGGCTCTGGCCAAAGGGAGTTGTGGGCAAACATCACCCAGAGAACACCTATTGGCAACCCCTGATCTATTGCCTCCTCTCCTTAGCTTAAAAAGGTGCTTTGGTAATAGGCTTTCTTGAATACTTCTGCTAAAGCTACTTGGCCCTTTGCCTACCTGTTGTTCCCATATAATAGTTGGTTTCAAGGTCTCGGTGACCCAGCTTAAATGTAAGTAATATTTAACATTTATATCCTGGTGGTGCCTTTGAAGCTCTGCAGAATTGGAGGGTCAATTGTGTACACACAATGATGCTCAACAATCTCAGAGCTGTGGCCAATGTCAAGTTGTTTTATGGGAAATGCATAATGGAAAGTCCATGTCTTCAGAGGACATTGTCCTATAAATTAATAAACAAATCGGTAGATGTCTTGGACTACACTTAACTCCTTAAATGAACACGTTGACAAATTCTGAAGTCTACTTAGGCCTGATTTTTTGCATGTAGATTATCTGTTGGTTCTGCCAAGAGAAGTGACAGGGGTCTTCTGGATTCTGTTTTGGCCCTTCCGTTTTTAAGGCATTCATATTTTTATCCTGCCCACCTCTTAATTGTGAAATGGGAACTTCTATACTGGAACAGCTAAGAAACGCTTCTTGTAAATTGATAAGACTGAAAGCTGAACTAGCACTCAAAGCATTGCAGCTATTTGCCTTTATGAACCTGGCTATCTTGTTCTTCTCCATTTCACCCAATGTACAAACGTCTCTTCTCAGGGATTCGAATGGGTAGCCTGGGCCTCTTTCTCCAGTGCATCATCTCCATCATCTTCTCGACAATCATGGACCGGATGGTGAAGCAGTTTGGGACACGAATGGTCTACCTAGCTAGCGTGGCCTTGTTCCCGCTGATGGCCATCATCATGTGCTTCTCTCAGAGTATTGTCATCGTCACCGTTTCTGCCGCCCTGACAGGCTTCCCTTTCTCAGTGCTGCAGATCTTGCCGTACACACTGGCATCGCTTTATCATCATGAAAAACAGGTGGGGATGTGTATATATATGTGTGTGAGAGAGAAAGTCCAGAGAGTCTTGACCAAAGTGGTTTTAACAGGGCCTAACAACTGTGTGACTCATGTCTCTGAGCCATTTACAGCCTTCTTTTTTTGCTCCAGTAGTGGTAGTGAAAATTGAATAATCCATTGGTTTTTAAAGCAGGTGTGGGGAACATTTGGCCCTCCAGATGTTTCTGAGCTCCTACTTCTGTCAGCCCTAGCAAGCAAGGACAAGGATGATGGCAGCTGCCTTTTAGGGCCAGATTATCAATCACCTTGATGGGGTGCTTCCAGGGTGGGCATCAAATGTGGCCCTCTATTTCTGTCTATCAGGACCTTGGGATTCTCACTTGCCAAAAACCCCTCCCCAGGGAACACCATCATTGGTCTTGCTCTGTGCCCTCTTAATGGGCTTTTGCCTTTCCAGAAGGTCACCCTGGATATGGGATAATGACTCTTGCTTGCTTAAATGGAGGAGCCGTACCTTGGAAGTCAAACAGAAACCATTCAACTTCCAAAACGTTCAGGCTTTTCCGCGTTTCGGAGCCAAAATGTTCGTCTTGCAAGGCGTTTGACTTCTAAGGTACGACTGTACAGGTATGTGGAAATCTCTTTAATTTTGTGCTGACAGGATGTTTACTTAGCTCTGTGTTGGATGCAAACCATAATCCAGTGTTTTAATAAATCTATCTGTATTACACTCTCACTATAATCGTGTTAAACAGTTGTTACAATGCTTACATGTCACTGTATTACCTAATTGTCGTGCTATTAAGTGATATAATTACAGTATTGCATCTTGTTCAGGTTGTGCTGGAGGCAGATGTCCCTCTCCTTACTGAGTTATCCTCCTCTTGGGAGGATGTTACTGCTAAGCTTCTTTCTCCTTTGCCTGTTGTCAACCCTTTGTGTCTAGTTCCTTTGTTTGTTTTTGCTTCGCCTCTTTTCCCAAGTGAGTTACTCCATAAGAGCTGCTAGCCCAGTGTTGAGAGCCTTCAGATTGAACATCTCTGAAGCTTCATGCTCACAAGCCGTGTCAGATACTACGCTTGATCTTAGCCAAAAGGCCAAGTAGTGATACAAGCCATGTCAGTCAGTTGCATTTCATGCAACTGTTGAATTCACTGTTGAATCATGCAGAAAATACCATTGAGCAAGGAACACTATCATTTTTTTCTAACTGGTTGACTTCAGGAAGCTCCTGTTTGATGCAGTTGGTGAAACACTCTTAAAATAAACCCCTCCCCCTCCCTCTGTTCTCCAAATGGTTATGGATCTATTTGGACTTTGGACTTGGTCTTAGCTGGTGAAAGCTTATATTGTCCCTTACTCCTTGCTATAGGTCCTTGTCCCAACAGACTGATGCTGCTCACCAACTCAGCCACTATCTTCTATAGTCTGGGTCTTCTTCAATTTCTGCTAATGATATGTCAAAAGAGGAGAAGTGCTTTGCTGCTCCTGCAGCCACAAAAGTGCTGCCTTCTACAAGGTGTTGCTCTGTACACTCACTGGCCCTGTTCTAACTGCCCAGCCCTTAAACGGGTTGTATTTCCCATGTGTTTGGAACTGAAGTGAACTCCCGTTTCCATCAAGCACTGATCATTTTCTCCCTAGTTTGTAGCAAATTATCACATTCTGTTGCTCTCAAATGTTTTTGTAGGGTTGCATTATAGCATCTTACCCTCCCCTTTCCCCCCTGTCCATTTCAGATATACTTGCCCAAATATAAAAGTAAAGAAGACGACGCAGCTCAGCTGGAGAAGAAACACAGCTTCCTCAAGAGCCACCTTCCTGGACAAAAAGTGACCTACCAGAATGGACACGGCGGAAGCCTTTTCTCCCCGCCTGTTGCAGGCTCTGCTCTGTGCGTCAGCTCACCCTGTGAGGTCTCTCTCATCATGATGGTGGGAGACTCGGACACCGCAGCAGCAGCAAGCCGAGGCATCTGTTCGGACTTGGCCATCCTGGACAGTGCATTCCTCCTTTCTCAGGTCATCCCCTCCCTCCTCATGGGCTCCCTTGTCCAGCTCACACAGTCCGTCACTGCTTACATGGCATCAGCTACTGGCTTTGGGCTCGTGGCCATTTACTTTGCAACCAAAGTGATCTTCGACAAAAGTGACATGGCCAAGTACTCTGTGTAGGATGGGGAAAAGACTGCCGAGGGAATTTCGCACATTGAAACGGGTCAACCAAGAAGAGTCAAGTGGGGCACATTTGCGGCCTCTTCCTCCCTCCCTCCCAGGTTGTGCTGTAATGAGACATGCAAAAAAAAGAAAGAAAAAGAAACCCGGGGCTCCCTCTGGTTGAAGGAAAAGCAGTACTAGGCTGATCTCAGGGTATCTAACAAAAGGGAGTCTAGTTTACTGTTGTCTGTTTCTCCCTAATGCCTTCATTGAAGTGCCTCTGCACAGAAGCCTATAGCAGATGCTTGCAGGTATGAAAAGTAAAATGCCATCCTTTCTACAACAGGGTACTTGCTCTGATAGCTTTGTCACATGGCGTGGCGGGATGGTGACACAGCGCAGGAAGGGACCAAAGCTGTAATTACCGGTAACCTCACTTCTTAAGCCCCTGTTCACACCATTGCAGATGGGGAAGGGATGGGTGCTGAGCTGAATTTGCTGTACTCTCTCTCTCTCCAGAGCTGTGTGGCCCGCCAGCCCCAACCCCATGCTGTCTGAAGCAAGGGAACCTGCTTGGCACAAGTAGGCTTTCAGCAGGATTCATTAACATTGCAGGCCCTGTGCTTCAGACATGGACACAATTGCCCTCGCAAGCCAACAGGACTTTAGTTATGCCTTTAGGACATTGATGTTGCTTGGTCTTCATGTGGGAATACTGAGTCGTCATGCCCATGTAACATAACATTTTGGGTATTGGTGTGAACCAGGTGGGGAAAATTTGTGAAGGAGATTGCGAATGGGCATATCTGTAGAAACAATCCTTTCCCCATAGAAGCTGTTCCAGATGTGCTGCAGTTCGGAACCCAGGATCAAGCTGGTATAAATAAGCTGAGCAGGGCTCCGTAGGAGGGGGTTTGCTTAGCAGAGGATGCTGCGGTTGAGCTGGCGGCAAGTCTGCAGTGGCGTGACGGAAATTAAAACCTTGGTCCTCACCCGATACTTTCCCCTGTGTATGCCCCAAATAGAGCTTGCTGTTTGTGCAAACAGAGAGGCTTGCATTAACGTAGGTTGAAGAACATGCTCCTCTGGGGGACCTGGCTTTAAGTGACTGACCGGCACAAACACATCACACTGCCTTCCACTGTGCAGTCCTGTAAAAAGAGGCCTAGTGTGCCAGCAAGGTTGAAAAAAATAAAAAACCTTGCTCCTGTTAAGGTGGTGATGTGGCCAGCGTGGTTGTGCTAAAGGGCTCTGTGTTGTTGTTGTCGTTGTTTTTAAAGCACACCACCCAACTGCGTTTTTGTATACCACAAGGCAGGCTCCAGGCAGAGGCTTTTTTTCCAGTCTGTGATCCAGTATATCTACCACCCAGACAGTGTAGAGGCTCTCCCTAGGTTGAGTAAGCTATGTAAAGCAAACTGCTCTATTTTTAAATATATTCTGTAGCTGTTGTCACTGCTGCAAAGCAGTTTTCAATGAGCCATGTAGCTTGAGGCTGTTTGCAGAGCAGCATGCAGTGTAGGCAGTTGTAACTTAAGAGAGCGTGGAAACTGCACATCCAGTTCAGGGAACGTAAAACTGTGCGATTGAGAAGCCAAACCCCTTCCCCCAAAGTCCATTGGATTCAGGAAATTTGAATGAAAAAAAGTTGCTGTAACTAGCTCAGGACCAAGATTGATACGATGTTAATTATATGAATTCAATTAAGGTGCACTTTGTGGGGGGTGGAGTGGGTGGGATTGTGTTACTAGCAGCCTCAAAGAAGCATGTACAGTCTCTGGAGGGACCACTGTCTCTCTCCCTGCCGTGGTCCTAACAAAAATGACCCCTCTAAAACTCCTATTTGTATGTCAGCGGAAACCTCCACTGGTGCCACAGGGAGCCTCCACTGGCACCAAAAACAAATTGCTAGAACAGGAGAAAAGCATCCTGCTCTCCCAGTTGTCTACCAGATGCCCACAGGAAGCCTGAAAACAGGACTTGAGCGCAGTAGCACTCTTTCCTTATACTAGCCACCCCTGGGAGTTGTAGCTCAGGGCCAAAGTTCTCCACTGCTTGGGCGGGGAGAGGCTCCGACACACCCTTCTCCAGTCCTGGATAACCCCATCTGCCTCTAGGGGATCCTCGTTGATGGCTTAGGAACCCAGCATCTAGGTCAGGAATTTTCAGTCTTTTCAAGGACCCACCTTAAGCCTAAATCAAGGACCCACCTTAAGCTAAATGTGCAACGGAGGACCCACTCCTTAACATTTTCCCATTGCACTTGGTTCTGCTGCTCTCGTGACCCACCTTAGTTCAGGCTGTGACCCAGGAGTGAGTCCCAACTCACCAGCTGAAGACTAGGAAGTCTAGGAAATGTGAGTGGTGCTAGCCAGGAAGCAGGTATAGAGGATGAGTGCAAGCTGGGAAGTAGGAGAAGCTCCACTCCATCTCCAGTGTTAGGGGAGGGGTGTGTATGTGTGTGTAAGATGCACACACAACACTCTCTGGTGCACCCCTTCTAAGAAGAATGGCATGCTGTTAACTGGGCAAGTAAAGGCAATGACTGTGCTTGGAAACTGGCATGAGTACAAATTGGAATAAATCAGATCAAACTTTCCTCTCGGGGGTTTGCGCATTATGGGTGTGGTCCGAGTGACGGTTACAGACTACTGTGTAGGAAAAAGTGTGAAGTTATTGGGCCTCAAGGACATGGGCATCTGCAGCTAACGAGAGAGCCAAGTTAAGGGCTTGTGGGATGGGTTCAGATGGGATGGGGGCCATAAGGGCTGAGTCGAATCTCCCAAGTAGAGCTTGTCGCCCAAAACCTAAGCCTGAGACAAAATGATACCTAAAAGCAGAGTCTTGCACTCTTGAGCACTTTCAAGTATATCAGATATGGGGACTAGAGAAATGTCACTTGTGCCTGTATTCTGCAATATGAAACTTTGAAGCTGTGTGTCATCCTATTTGAGCCTCTTCAGTTTCCTGTTTCCTGGAAGCAATGGAATTTCTGTGGTTGTGCAGCTGGAAAAGAATATTTTGAAACTTAAATCTGCCCAGGCTGCTGCTTTCTACCTTTTTTTTTCTTAATTTGGGAGGGAAGAGAATGTTGCTGCTTCTAACCCTGCCCCAAGATGGATTAGAAGAATTTTACAGTTGGAAAGGACACTGCCTAGTCCAACACTGTCCAGTGTGGGAATCTTGCACTGCTGAATCCCTGGCAGAGGGTTGCCCAGCCTCTGCTTAAATGCTTCCTTTGAGGGAGAACTCTCTACCTCCCAGTCTGTTCTGAGCATCCATCAGCTCCAGTGATCTGCAATGTTGTATTCGACAGCCACCCACAGACCTTCATCCCCTAGCAAATAGCCAGCTCTAAATAAGCATAGTGGTTAGGAACACACTCTTTTTACACTTGATATAGATCACTGAAGAATCCACCCAGCCATTGGGCAGTGGATGGACACATCCCTACTATTGCTGTATGGCCAGTGTTAGCTCAGATACATATGGGGTCCATTTTCCAAGCTTTCTTAGAGATCAGTTGGGTAGCAAGTTCTGACTCCTATGTTACTGATGTGCTTCATCTGTCCTCCCCTCTCCCCTCCAGCTTTATTTAAAGGGAATTTATTATCATTGTTTGGGCCAGTGATTGGGTGGTGCCTTTACTTCTCAACAAGAGAAGTTTTGGGGGAATGTATCTCCCATTCTGTGTCTTGCAAAGCACTGTCTGCAAACAAATTGTGAATCTATTTATTTAGGGAAGTAAATATTTTGTACAGTTTATGTGCAGGGGGTATTAAAGTCTATTAAGGAGTGGAAACCTTTAAGAAAAGTGTATGTGTTTGTTTCTTAAATTAATGGATTTTGAGTTATTTTAATTATGAAAAACAATTTGTATACTGCTTAACTACAGTGTCTCTAAGCGGTATACAAAAAATAAAAAACAGAAAAGGTAAAAATCAGATAAAACTATAAAATCTGACTTCAGCCAAAATGTCTGCTGGCAAAACAAAACAAAAATCAGTAGACACTGGATGACCTCAACTGGAAGAGAGCTTCACAAATTTGGGTCCATGTCTTGGATACAAGCCATGCACCCTAGTCATTGGAGACTACTAACAGTGACTCCCCCAAAAGACCTCAGTGATCAGGCAGGGATATAAGGGATTAGGTGGTCCTTGAGGCACCCTGGACCCAAGTTGTTAAGGACCTTATAAATTCATACAAGAATGTTGAACCTGGCCTAGTAGCATATGGGCAACCAGTGCAAGCTTTGGAGCACTGCTGACAATAGTCTTTCCCCATCAACAGTTTACCTGCAGCATTTGGTGCCAATTTGAGCCTCTGGACCAGGCCCAAGAGTAGACCCTCATGGAGCACATGGCCATAATCAAGTCTCAAGTTACTAATGCGTGAACCACTGTGGTCGCACTACCCCTTTCCAAGAATGGCTGTAGTTTAGTTTGTAGGTGGTAAAAAGCACTAGAACGGACCCAGGAGCATCCCGAAAATCTAAGTCTGTTCTTTCAGAGGGAGTGCAACCCCATTCAGAACAGACCTGCCACTGCTTTGTAGAACTGCTGTGGATAATTCCAGATTACACACACACAGAGAGAGAGAGGGAGAGAGAGAGAGGGAGAGAGAATTAATGGGTGGGGAACCTTCTTCTGTCTGCATTCTTCTTTGCACAGCTTTTGGGGGGCGGGGGTCTACATGGCAGGGGTGGTGCAGCCAGAGCTGAGAGCCGGTGGAGACAGACATGACTCTTCCATTTTTTGCAGTAGGTTATGTTCCAGCTGTACACATCCATGCATAAGAAATGGAAGAGTATATCTGAGTAGCCAACAGTTGCAGGGTGAAGGTCAGGAGGGCTGAAGCTCAGAATGAGAGAGGTTAAAAATAATATTACAGGCTTATTCAGCTATGTTTGAAGCAAGAAGGAGAAAAGATACTGAGTGACAGAGATGGCAGAACTGCTCAACGTCTATTTGACTCTGTCTTCATCCAAAAGGAAAACAGTGCCCAAGCTTGTGATAACAAAATAAACTGTGCAAGGAGTGAGATGGATCCCAAGACAGAAAAAGAGGGAGTATGAGAACACCTAACTCCCTTAAACAAATTCAGATCTCAAGGGCCTGGTGAGCTGCACCCAAGGGTACTAAAGGAGCTCGCCGATGTAATCTCAGATCTTTGAGAATTATTGGAGAACAGGTGAGCTCCCTAGGGACTGTTCTACCCATCTTCAAAAAGGGGGGGAAAGAAGATCCAGGTAGCTATCAACTTATAGCTTGATGTCAATACCAGGAAGGGTCCTAGAACAGATAATTAAACAGTTGGTCTTCATGCACTTAGAAAAGGATGCTGTGATTACTAAGCCCCAGCATGGGTTTCCCCCGAAACAAGCCATGCCAGACAGCTCTACAATTCTATGATTCTACGATCCTTCATCCAGGTACGTAGGAGAATCACAGTTCAAAGATGCATTCCAGCCAGGCAAAGATGCTCAAGGAAGTCATTGAGCAGGGGCAGTGAAAAAGGTGTGCCCTACAGAGAAAAGGAATGGCCTAGAGCAGGCATCCCCAACCTTCAGCCCTCCAGATGTTTTGGACCACAATTCCCATCATCCCTGACCGCTGGTCCTGTTAGCTGGGGATCATGGGAGTTGTAGGCCAAAACATCTGGAGGGCCGCAGGTTGGGGATGCCTTGCCTAGAGAGAGCCACAAATCTGGCCCACATGCCAGAGGCTCTCCACCGCTGGCATAAGCACACACATGTGAAAAACTGAGCTCAGTATTTTCTTTGCTAAAGCTTCCATATGGAATTCCATTAGCAAGGTTCCCAGAGAACTACAGTACATTGGGTGTGTGGGGATGGCAGATTTAAATTTTACCCACCACTTAATATTCATGCCGGGGGGGGGGACCGCCCACTGATTGCTGCCTGTCATGCAGCTGTTGGCACAATGTCAGAAAGGCAAAAGTGTACACAAACACAACAAGGCAAAAGGAAGTAGAAGATATCAGAACATGTTTGCCTCAATAAAATAACCTTTGGCCTCTCTTACAAATACCCAGAATTTGCTGAGGCAAGGATGGTGAATTGTTTTTCTTCCTGAGATTTTATATTAACCTAATTTCTACTGCAACACTGAATGAAGAAAGAAGTTGGAAGATCATCCTTTGATGCTATTTCTGAATTTGCAAGTATAAAAATCATAGAATGGTAGAGTTGGATGGGACTCTGAGGGTCATCTAAGTTCAACTCCCTGCAATGCAGGAAGCTCATCTAAAGCACCCATGACAGATGGCCATCGAATCTTAAGAGGTTTTCTGCACTGGTCCAGTAAAACGCTTCAGCTGCGCTGTACAGACCAGGAACAGTTCTCTTTGCAGAGCATTAAGCACAGCGGCTGGATTCTTGTGGCGGTAAAAGCCTTGTAGCTTTGCAGCAGAAATGACCCATGGAAGCCCAACTTTCTACAGACAGGTTTATTGCAGACAGATAACAGAAACACCTCCAGAGCTTTCAGACATGACTGCTCCACACCCACAGGCAAACAAAACAAATGCTCTATATATACTGAGCATCTTAACAACTTAACGACTTAACTTAAATCACATGACCTTGCTAATTTGCCAGCGTCCTAGGTTTAAAGCCCTAACAAATCTCTGCTTAAAAACCTCCAAGGAAGGAGAGCCCACAATCTCCTGAGGGAGTCCGTTCCACTGCTGAACATCTCTTACTGTCAGAAAGTTCTTCCTGATGTTTAGTCAGAATCTCCTTTCTTTCTTGTAACTTGAATCCATTGGTTCAATTTCTACCCTCCAGAGCAGAAAACAAGCTTGTTCCCTGTTCCATGTCATAGCCCTTTAGATATCTCAAGATGGCTATCAGATCTGCTCTCAGTTTCTGTTTTTCCAGGCTAAACATACCCAGCTCCCTCAACTGTCCCTCATAAGGCTTGGTTTCCAGACCCTTGATCATCTTGGTGGCCTTCTTTTGCAAAGGATCTGGTTGCAAAAATAAAGGCTCTACGAACAGAAATCTGACCAACATTTATCTAGTATGGTAATCCTAGGCCCCAGCGCTGATAAATATCGAAGACAATGGGAGTAGGGGATGTAGTACTTGATATAATATAGACTAGTAGAGAGGAGTATGTGCAAAGGGTTCTGCTTTAACAGGTAATGTTGCACTTAAAACTTTTTTAAAGGTCTTAATAGTATTGTATGCCAATAAGCATAAAGAAAATGTACAGTCTCCCCCCCCCCCAGTTGATGCTGTCACTAATAAGCTCTTAGCTGCCTGTATGCTGGGAGTGTAGCATTTATCTTGCCAAAAGCTGAGCATATCTTCACAGCCATTAAAGAAATTAGTGGAACAACAACAAGCCATTGGCTGAGGAGTGGCTTAAAGCGTGGAATGCTATGCTGTTGAATAAACTAACAGTAGTGATTAGATCTAAATTAGGGGAAAATCTTAGCTATAAATAATGATTTTGAGAAATGGAAGGAGGGACTACTTTGGGGCATGCTTCCATTTATTTAAGCATTTAAAAAGGAGGAACAGCCCAAGAACCCTGCCAGAGAAATTTGGCAACCGACCCATTGATACAGGCCCATGCAACTTTAGGCTTGGAAATAAATCTGGTTTGTTTCCACTGCTTCAGTTGCAGACCAACTTCCTTTGGCAAGAGGTACCTGCTGGGGAAAGTGGTACTTCAGGCTGAAGTGCAGTGTCCCACAGTCTAGCTCTCCCCCCTCACATTCGTATCCAGAGAGTGGCAGATTATGGGGGTAGCAGCAAACAAGCCCTATGTCAGCACCTAGACCCAAGTGGGCATGTTTTAAAAATATATTTTGTAGACAGAAAGTGACCAGCCAGTTATGTACATTTACTACGTTTACTATATGCTTGCTATACCATTTTTACTTTAAAATATACAGTCATACCTCGGTTTAAGTATGCCTCGGTTTGAGTATTTTCAGTTTAAGTACTCTGCGGACCCAACTTCCGGAACCAATTACACTCATACCTTGGGTTAAGTACGCTTCAGGTTGAGTACTCCGTGGACCCGTCTGGAACAGATTAATCCACTTTCCATTACTTTCAATGGGAAAGTTCGCTTCAGGTTAAGTACGCTTCAGGTTAAGTACAGACTTCCGGAAGCAATTGTGTTTGTAAACCAAGGTACCACTGTATATTGGACATTGGCCAACAGAGTAGTTCCTTGAACCAGTCACAGTATCTCAATCTAACCTACCCCGCAGGGTTGTGGTGGTGATGAACTGGGGAAGAGGATGACTATGTACTATGTTCAGCTCTCTGGCCAGCTCCAGTGCTGGTGGCCTTGCTTTTTTAACTAAGGTGTTTTTGACTTTTCAACTCATCAAAAACTGAGGCTGATACACATCTTGTCCGGTAGGTGGTGCTATGTGATGTTGTAAAATCTAGAAAGCAGCACTGTGGTTAGGATTTTACCTTAACTGAAGTCCCTTTATTTTGTGGATTTCAGCTAGTCCTCTGGTTACTGTCAGTGCATCAGTCCCTTCTATGTTACTAAACTTTTGGTCACAAATCCCAGTTTAGTGATCCAGCAAGTCCCACTCTGGAACAAGCTGCTGCCAGCTTGTTAAACCTGTGATGGAGTTTTTCCTCACCAAGCTGATCCTTTCCTTGTTTCTCTTAACATACAAGAATAATCTTAGGTTTCTCTCGGTCTAGGTAAGCCACTACACCACTTTTTGATTATTATGGATGGTTAGTAATTAATTAATTACTTTAGCAGATTCATATGCCACTCCTCTTCAAAGCTTCAAGGGCAACTAATAATAAAATATAACAACAGCAAACTTGGTTCTCTTTGTAGGTCCTTAGGCAGGAGCATCATCAGTACATGAGATAAAAATAGCTGGAGACTCAGGAACATCCCAAGGTTTTCAGAAGTACAAAAAACACCTTTCCTGAGCAGGAGTGGGGAACTGTGGTCCTCGAGATGTCGCCAGATTCTTAGCACAGCTAAACAGCCAATACCTTTTTTTCCCAGGGAATTGTAGCTCTCTGAGGGGAAAAGGTCTCCTAACAGCTCTCAGCACCCTTAACAAACTACAGTTCCCAGGATTCTTTGAGGGAAACCAGGACTGTTTAAAGTGGTATGATACTGCTTTAAATGTTGTAGTGCAGATGGGGCACCAGGGAAGTCCCCCCCCCCATATTGACAAGACATGTTGCCCTCTTCAAGGCCTTTATCTCTTCCCCAGCATTCCCACACATCATGGCTGAGCATCACAGAAAAGTTGTACAGCGGTACCTCTGGTTACAAACGCTTCAGGTTACAAACTCTGCTAACCCAGAAATAGTACTTCAGGTTCAGAACTTCGCTTCAGGATGAGAACAGAAATTGTGCTCTGGCGGCGCGGTGGCAGCAGGAGGCCCCATTAGCTAAAGTGGTGCTTCAGGTTAAGAACAGTTTCAGGTTAAGAACGGACCTCCAGAACGAATTAAGTTCTTAACCAGAGGTACCACTGTACTCTGGAGAGGACAATGCCTGTGGTTTTGCTAGGGATGATGGAGTTGCTAGTTCTCCAAGTTGCAGATTGGCAGGGACAAATTCAACAGGTGCACCTCCAGGATGGCAAAAGGGGCAGCCCTAGGAATTATTTGTGTCGTACAGCTATTCACCATGTGAATTTGATACTGTACATTAAACCAAGAATCAGCCCCAGGGTACATGATTACATGCCGTAAAACCTACAGCCATAGAATCATAGTATTGTAGAGTTGGAAGGGACCCCACAGGTCATCTAGTCGAAGCCCCTGCCATATAGGGCAGGTGAGAAAATGTCATAATAATAATAATAATAATAATAATAATAATAATAATAATAATATTCAATTCATGTTTACTATTGAAATCTTCTTAATTTCATTAATATCACAGTCATGCTATTATTTTGTTTCCATTCATATGCCCTTTGTCTGCATACCTGCACCTTCAGGGTGCAAATTCCCAGGGTGGCTTACTTTTTTAAAACAAACAAACAAACAAATCAAAAACCACAATATCAAAAATAGGCTTCAGCCTATTTAGTCCCATTGATGTCAATAGCGCAACTGCTTGTAAGTTACTGCCTTGGAAAAAAATGGGCCAAAAGTAAAAGCTTCAGGCCATTGAAACTCATGGCTGTTCCCTGTCTTGGGGGCACTACCTGTTAAAACATGCAAGATATCTGGGCAGTTCCCTAAATAAATTAAAGAAACATCAGGCATGCCGGCAGCTTGCAGAAGAGAAGTTAACGATGGCAACTTCTCATTACCATTCCTCGTCAGCTAATTAACTGCAAGTTAATGCAAGCACCTAAAGCCTTCTGGGGAGAAAGGGGTAATGGTAATGATCGTGCTGGATCATGCTCTAGGGATGAGAGAGTACAACTGCCATGGTGAATGAATTAAAGAACTTCATCCTGTCATGTGTGGCATGAGACATAGCAGTCCTCTGTTGACAGGATGCTTGATTTCCCTTTCAGATCAGGGGCAGTCAATGTACCCTGAAACACCTGCCACCCCTGACCATTGGTCCTGCTGGCTGGAGCCGATGAGAGTTGGAGGCCAACATCTGGAAGGGACCACATTGACTACCTCTACTCCAGATGTTGCTGGATCCCAACTTCCACTAGCCCCAGCCATCATGACCAATGGTCAGGGAAGATGGGAGTTGTATTCCAACATCTAGAGAACATTAGGGTTCCTTCTAGATGGAGGCTGTTCATTGAGCATTCATCCCGATTTGTTCCCACCAAGTTTGCAAGGGTGCTGGATGATGTTCCATCACTCAAACATTATTCCATATGTTCCATTGCATTTCCCCTTTGTGCTGCTACCTATAGGAAAAAGATGGATCTTTTGGTGAAGTGGGTTTGTTGCGCAAGAGCTCTGAATCAGTTTTAATTGTGCAACCTTAATTTGCTGGTATGTGATTGAATCCCACCTGAAAATAGTGACTGTCTGGGAGCACCACAGGTTGGGGAAGGTTTCTATATACAAGTCCTGTCTTCTTCTACTGCTGCTGCTGCTGCTTAGCACTAAAATACAATGGTACCTCGGGTTGCGGACCTGATCCATTCCGGGGTGCCGTTCACACCCCAAAAAGTCCACAACTCAAGCACGACAGAGCGCTTCTGCGCATGCGTGCGCGGCAAAACCTGGAAGTAAACACTTCCGGGTCTGCCGCATTCGTATCATGAAAAAACGCAACCCGCAGCAGACGCAACATGAGGTATGGCTGTAGTGTATTGCTATTTGAAGCATTTAACACACATTGTCTCAATAATCCTTAAGACAGCGCTGTAAGATGGGGCATTGTGATTATCCCCACACTGCAACCAGAAAGGGGGCTGAGGCATCAGTGGCTTGCAGAAGGTTATTTATGCTGCAATCCTACACCCATTTACTAGGGAGTAAGTCTCCATTACCTCAGTGGAGCTTACTCCTCAGTAGACATGCTGCAGTGTTGTTGAACTCCCAACTCCCATCAGCCCCAGAATGTCCAATGACTAGAGATTATGGCAATTCAGAAACATCTGGAGAGCCACGGGCTCCACATCCCTTTGGCCTAGTTAAACACTTTGGCCCAGTGTTTAAATCACTGGGGGGGGGGGGTTGTAGGGAGAGAGGAAAGGACAGGACTGGCATCCGCAGCCAACATCATTGGGCAACTGACAGGACACTAAGTCCCACTGGTGCTGCCCTCTTCCCTTGCCCCCACCCCCCAATACTGGGCAGTCTTAGAGACACCGTTTAAAATTTCTCACAATGAACTCAGGCATTGTAGCTGCCCTACATTACAGCACTGTTGCCCATTAGGCCTAACACAGAAGGAAGCCTACCAGAGACCAGTTTGCAGAGGACCAGGGCCTGACCAAGGCATTTTGCTGCCTGAGGTGAAGGGAATTGGTGGGCCACATGCCCCAAACTCCAGTACAAACACTGATTGGACCATCAGATGAGGGCAGCAAGTTTGTTTAGCAGGTGCAGGGCACTCACAGCTGTTCTCAAACACCTTAACACTAGTTCTCGCCCTCCAGCGACTGCCACCTAAGGCAGCCACCCTGCCCTACCTAATGATAGGGCTGATCTTGTGAGAACTCTCTCAAAGCTGCACTTGACAAAGAGGGTCTGACCCCCTCCCCCTTATTTATTGCTTGCATTTATATCCCACCTTTGTTCCAAGATGCTCAAGGTGGCATACATAGTTCTCCTTCCCATTTTATCTTCACAGCAGCCCTCTGTGCTGGGTTAGGCTGACAGGCATTGACTGGCCCAAGGTCAAACAGTCAACTTCATGGCCGAGTAAGGATTTAAACACTGGGCTTCCAACACTCTGACCACTACACCACACTGCGATGACCCCATGGCTATTGTTTTAGAAGGCTACCAGGAAGGGTGAGGTAAATGGATGGCCTCATACGTACTTCCATCCCACATAATCCAAGTGAATTGTTTGGAATCATATTTGGAAGTTGAATCACATAACAGATGCTCTGGCAAGGACTGAACACCACTGATAAAAGTGTTCCTCACCGTGTGCTGTGCCCTTGGCTGGATAGTCTGCTCAGTTCCCTCAGCAAGAGTATTTTGCATTGTCTGCAGAATCAAGTCACCAAACGACGAAGCTTTTTCAGAGGATTTCTAGATGGCCTCAAATTTGGAGGGGGGGGGATGTTGAGGGTGGCACTTCTCCAAGAAAGTAATGGTAATACACAGTGTCCCTGACTTTGCCTGTCATTTAATAAATGTTTAAGACATACATCCAGCATGCCTAGTTTTCTCCCCATTTTTCCAACTGCACACTAAGAAAACCTTGAGGTTTTCTTGTTTGGTTACTACAATCAAGTGGAATATAAATTTAATGAAATACATAAACCCATGATGATGTGCAGATCATATCCTATAATAAACTGCAGATGATCTTCCCACATTCTAAGTATGACATTTCATTCATTCATTTTTTAAAATATTGTTAATGTTTAACTTACTTTGGAGATATTTTTTGGAAACACATGCACCCCTGATCTTCACATACCTAGGTCTGGGGAGGCACAGACACCGGGTTGAGAAACACAGATATAACTAAATTGAAGAATATATTGCCTCGATTCAGGTGGTTTGCATGCTATCAGACATCATTCTCTGATGGGATTTCAGCATAGCTGAGCAAGGGAAGGACTTCCCCCAATGAAATCGACTACCCATACCGACCCTAATAAACAGTTCTTGCAGATATGTCCACAGATGTGTTCTTTAATTAATGCCAAGTTGTGTAACAGCTGCACAACTTTTAATTACGGCATTATAAGTGTAAAATCAGTTCAAAATGAGCCAAATAAGCTCGGTCTCCAGACTCAAGAGACGGACAGCTTGTCGCATTTTGAAGTAAATGACCTAATACAAAATCAGGTGACGTTGTGTGTGAGCACACATGCGCGCATTAAGTCCAATTAGCTACCTGCGGCTGCGCCCCTTCTGCAGCCACGCGCCGACGGACCGTGTTCTCCGCGAGCGGCCGCCACGTGGTTCTCCGGGACGCAGGGCCAGGCGAGCCCCTGCGACAGCCTGCCCAATGGGGCAGCTAGGATGGAGCCAAGCCTTCGAGGGGGCGGCGCCGTTTGCTTCAGCAGGCACTTTCCCCGCGTCATGTGAGCGGCGAGAGCGCAAGAGGTAGACCGAGCGCCAGCAGGGAAAGGAGCGCGACGTCGCTGGCAGCTGGGCGATGGTAAGGGCGAGCGGAGCAGCCGAGCCGGTGAGGGGGTGCAAGATAAGCGCCCCCCTCCCGGAATACGGCCCGTGACAAGGGATGGGGTCGCTGGGGTGCGCGCGCGCCTGGAGCGAGCCAGCGGTGGAATTCTGCCCCCGAGTTAGAGAGACCTGGTGGGGAAGGGGCACTAAGTGTAGGGATCGCTGGGGCGCGCGCGACTTGCCCCATCCTGTTCAGGGCACGCGCCCTTTCCCAAGCTAAGAAGTTTGATCACAACAGGCTGAGTGGCAGGGATGGAAATTTGGGCTCACCTGTCCGGCTAGCCGAGGTGTGTGATGTGTTTGTTGATGAATGTGATAAAAGACGTTGCCCAATCAATCGCTCCCACTGAAATCTTAAGAGTTCAGGAGGCGGATCTTCCTGTATATTTGTTCTTATTTTTATCTGCCCCTCTTGAGTTTATTTGGAGCGCGGGGGGTAAGGCGCTCCAAATAACTCGCGCGGCAAGTTAACTTCGGGCTTGCAATTGAGTCCGATGACCTTCGGAGGGAAATCTCGAGCGGATTTTCCAGACGATCTTCGCCCCGCGAAAGCGCTAATCCAGAAATGCAGACTATGCGCGTCCCTCCCTCCACGCTGACAGATGCAATCGGGTTTTAAGTGCGGGAATCTGGCCAAACACGCTTCTAGGGCAAGGGAGACGTGTTGCAATCGCGTGGAGCGAAAAAAGGGCTGCGTGGCGGACGCGAGAAACTCGACGCTCGTCCCACAACAAACAGTAGCAACGGGGTGGGATGCGGCCCTGCGCCGCCCTATGGGAAGCGCGAGGATCCGTTGATTGACGGCAGGCCTGCCCCCTGCTGCTTGATTGGAGGTTGCCCTGAATGGGGAGGGCAGACGGAAAGGGTGCCGTCGTCATCTTTCCGTAGGGCAAGTCGCATGAGCTCGGCGCTTCCAAGAGCGCTGCCCGATGGTAGGGGGTGGTCTGCCCCGGGCAAACACATGATTTCCGACCGAGCACGGTGCGCGTGGCCTGCGCGGTTCATATTTATGCTCTTCAGTATCTGAACGAGGCAAATAGGTAGACGAGAAGCTCGGCCCCGCCTTCTCCATTCCCCAAGCCCGGTGGTTGCTGGAGTGAGAGACTTTTCTTCACATGGTTTCTACCTCTCCCACCCCGTGTTAAACCATTGCCCAGGCCAGAGGCATATCTAGACGCTGGTGAAACCGACCTCCATTGGAGGTGCAGCCGGGCCCGAGCAGGGTGCAAACAACAATCGCCCTAGAAAATCTCTCAGCAGTCAGAAGATCCAACTCCGAGGGGCAGAGGTTCCCAATAAAATATTTGAGGTGGCCAGTGGATGGGCATTGCCATTCAAATAATATATGTGCATGCTGCATCATGTGATCAAGTATGCAGGGCGGGGATTAACTGCTCCCTCCCAAAAATGCTTTATTCAAGTTGACACCCCTCTCTCCAATTCATCTTCCTTCTTCTTTGGCGATCACTCGTAGCTGAGTAAGATTGTCTTCCATAACCACGGTTTTAACCATGACTGTGGAGGCCAATTCTGGATCCACATGTCCTTCCACAGTGGGGACATTGGTTTCTGGGTGGGAACTGATCACGGTGTGGATTTGCCAAGCGTGCTTCCTCTTAGCACATTTCTCCCTTGTGTCCTGAGTTTGAGTGTCTTCAAAGCCCATGACACCCAAGCGGGTATGAAAGTAGATCGCTGGAGAGTGGGGACTATGGGCTGTATGTCATATACATGTGTGGTGATGCATAGTTTGTGTGTGTGGGGGGGGGGGTATACCTTATTTTGTTTTTGTGTGCCATCATTTATTTGTATTATGGCCAGGGACAGCAAAACCTGGAAGTAGCCTGGGCTACATCACCATCACCTGCTACATATTTTGAATGGATATGTTTTTATATATTTATTTCCTATCCTACTTGTCCCTTCAAAAGAGCCCAAGGTGGCAGACACCAAAGTGAAACAATGATGCAATTAAAGGTAAAATAAGAAACATAAGCAAAACATTTAAAAACGTTGCAAGAATTTTAACCTAGAGAGTATCTTCTGCATGCAAAGCAATAGAATCATAGTTGGAAGAGACCACAAGGGCCATCCAGTCCAACCCCCTGCCAAGCAGGAAACACCATCAAAGCATTCTTGACATATGCCTGTCAAGCCTCTGCTTAAAGACCTCCAAAGAAGGAGACTCCACCACACTCCTTGGTAGCAAATTCCATTGCCGAACAGCTCTTACTGTCAGGAAGTTCTTCCTAATGTTTAGGTGGAATCTTCTTTCTTGTAGTTTGAATCCATTGCTCCGTGTCCGCTTCTCTGGAGCAGCAGAAAACAATCTTTCTCCCTCCTCCATATGACATCCTTTCATATATTTGAACATGGCTATCATATCACCCCTTAACCTTCTCTTCTCCAGGCTAAACATACCCAGCTCCCTAAGCCGTTCCTCATAAGGCATCGTTTCCAGGCCTTTGACCATTTTTGTTGCCCTCTTCTGGACACGTTCCAGCTTGTCAGTATCCTTCTTGAACTGTGGTGCCCAGAACTGGACACAGTACTCCAGGTGAAGTCTGACCAGAGCAGAATACAGTGGTACTATTACTTCCCTAGATCTAGATGCTATACTCCTATTGATGCAGCCCAGAATTGCATTGGCTTTTTTAGCTGCTGCATCACACTGCTGACTCATGTCAAGTTTGTGCTCTACCATTGTGGTTTTTCTCCTAAATGCAGCATGGAAAAATCCCAAAACTTAAAAACTGAGGTCATATATTGTAGTGATCTTGGTTATAGCTCTCTGTTCCTTTTTATGCCTTATGCAACAGAGATAAAGTAAACACAGAATTGGGAAACTACAGAACTTTTGGCATTGAGTGCTTGGTACAGTGAGCTGTAGCAAATAGCTATGGCAGAAAAATTGACCAACTTAAATTAGCTAAAGGCAGGGGATAATATATTTGATCTTGTATATAGTGTGGTGTAATTTTATCACATTCACAAATCAGGGACATATGCAGAAACATTTATCAAAGATGTTCATCAGATTAGTAAAGTATGAGCTGTAATATCATGAAGTATACAGAAAATCTTCAGGTTGCTAGAGGATCTTAGATATATGCTTACATACACGTTAAAGAGGAAAAATATGATAGAGACATGACACTAATTAAAATATGTAACTGGCTATTTTGTTTTTCAGTGTTTAGTTTGGTAAGTTGGGACTAAAAAAATAATAAATTATGTTTGTTGGCAAAAATAGGCAGAGCACACCTTAACTCTGCTCACAAAACTTTACTTATACCTGTATCTAAATCCAGTTCACACATCCAGTTTTCACTTGACTGTTTGTTCTTGGGAATGCACACAAACATCCAAAATAATTGTACACAACTTTGTATATACTGTATAGGCAAAGGCCATTACAGTGCCAAAATAAATATGTGCCCCATTAAAGATGAAGTGGGGATGCTTTAAAACACAGACAAGATTTTAAAGATGGATTATGGCAAAATTCCCACAAATACAAAATGTGCCTTTCCTGCCTACTAAAAATAAAGTGGGACTGAGCCTTGACAGTGTTCATTTTCTTTACCACCTGCCAGAAAATTAATTTGTAAAAAGCCCTAACAAACACTTTTTTAAGGAAAAAAGAAAGGAAGGAAGAGGCATGTAATTACAAACAGGAAACATTTTAGCAGTGAAAAATGAATGGTGTCGACTGAAAACTGGCCTGTAAGAAACTAATGGTCAGGTCTCTAGCTCTTACTATCTCTATGTTGTGGATTTGTAGGGGGAAAGGGGAAAACGCGCACAAGCTTTTAATGTTTAATAGATTATTGTATTTTAATGTTTTGCTGGAAGCTGCCCAGGGTGGCTGGGGTGGGGTATAAATAATAAATAATTATTATTATTATTATTATTATTATTATGGAATTATTACGATTCAACAACCTCTGGACTTGATTTTAATCAAACACTGTCAAAGACAGAATGGGAGGGGAAACTATAAGAATGAGGTTGGTTCCTCCCATTCTGTCTTTTGTAAACACCTGGAGTAGGTGTTGATCTAGTGTGGGAGCAAGACAAGAGGCCCTTCCAATCTTGTGAATGGGGTTATGGAGTGCCATTGAGCAACATCAGGTCTTTGACCCCTGTGTTGCCGCTGGCAGACCTTGAAATACTTTAAATGCTGCTCCCTTCAAGGCTAGGTGTGTTTATTGAAAAATGCTTCCCCAATCTCCAGCTGGGCTTTCAGCAATTTGAGAAGATAGCAATGGCAAAGAGCAGCATGGACAAAGCTGAAGGAATTTCATGCCTTCACACACTGTCAGAGGCTGTGGGTTCTCTCGATCCAGTCTGGGTTACCTCCTCCCCACTTTGGCTATGTTGTTGGCACCTGTCTGCCTTGAGAGGCAATGGAGTGTGCCTCCCTTGCTAATACAGCAAACTTCTGTATTAGCAAGACTGAAATGATCTCCTAGGATGTAAGCCAGGGCAGTGTGTTTGGAGGTCCAGGGCTTCCCAGACAACAAGACCGCCCCACTAGGCCTTGCTGATGTAGTCCAAAGGAAAGCAGAGCAGTATGTTTGGCACCAGCTGGGCTGCAGGAGTTACCAGAGGGAGGCATACAAGGCATCATCCAACCATTGTAGGGACTTCACTCCGGATTTGTGGAGGGTTTACTCCTTACCCCTTTCTTCTCTCAAACCTGCAAGGAGGTTTAGGATGAGAGTTTTCCTTCTCCTAGGTGGGCTTCCTTCCCAGGTTGACCTGCCCCTCACTTCCCTCTACAGCCCATGCAGAAGCCACCTTCTTGACCATTGAACCCACTATTGGTCTCATCCACGCAATCCACTGAAGCCTGTCTTCACATGCAGGGTACGTCCCTGACACATCAAGGGTTTGGGAGACCCATCGGCTACCCACACCTGGTTTAGCCAGCCAGCCAAAACTGCTTCCTGGTGTGTAGCCACTGTCACATGCTCACAGCTTCCCGGAGCCCAGGTGAGAGCTGAGAGCAGGGTGGGGACCAAAGATTGAGAAACTACCCCAGAAGGAGCAAACAGATTTTACAATCCTTCCCTAACACCCCCATACACCCCCCTTTGGCTATGTACACATCATATATTTAAAGCCCAAGAATCCTGGGAACTGCAATTTATTAAGGGTGTTGTAGCTATGTGGGGAAACTACAGTTCCCAGGATGACTTGCTGGAAGCTATCTGCCTTAAACGTATGGGGTGTACCCAGTGCTTTTTTTCCTAAAAAAATGTTTCGGGGTACTCTCGCTTCTGTCTGAGACTTGGGAAACACCGGGAAAGGAAAGGAAGCTGCCGTCAGGGGTTGCAATGGAACTGATGATTAACCATGCTAGAGAAGAAACTAAAAAAAATTAATTTTTTTAGTTCCTTCTGTTAGAAGACCTGCGTACCCCTAGGGAAAAAAAAGCACTGGGTGTGCCAGTACAAACCCATCAAAACTAATATTGATGTAAGTGTGAACAGAGACATGGAACAGAATCGGAGGTAACCATAGTTTTTTGAAATGCTTTTCACACTGACTCTAACTTTGGGGGAAATTAAAAAACTACTAATGGGACAAATACGATTTTTCCCAGGCAAACCTGTCTATCATCATCACATAGTTTTCTAATTCATAGTATGTCCTGTTTGAGGTTAACTAATATTTCTTTTGATTCGTTTATCAGATGTAGACCTTATTTTGTTTCAAAGAACTACATTCTTGCTTTCAAGTGGAAAAGAGCCCTGGCAGAAAGGCCTTGAGTTGGACCCCATTAAAGAAATTGCCTCTATTCTTCAATCTGTTAAATCCTTAGGGCACATCCTTCCAGATGGCTCTGAATGAGTGTATTCAATGAACTGTGTTGGCTAGAGTTCAAACAATGGGTGGATTCTCAAAAAGATTATTGTAAATTTGCATTTGCATTATCTTATTTTTCAAAATAATTATTTTAAAAGGGGAGGAGAAGAGGGTTTTTGTTTTTAACAAAATACTGAATCGGTTGATATTTAGTAGTAAATCAAAGTAGTATATAGATCCCTTCAGGTGTTCTGTATTCCCTGTATTACTATTTTTTAATTAAGAAACCTCCTTGTGGTTGTCTTCCTGCAGGTGGATCTATAACCAATATTCATAATTTTCAGCTTGTTGGCATAATAGTTATATATACAGCTATCAATACACCTTTTTATGAGGAGGCGGCAAACCAATGGTCTCAGTAAATCATAGCAAACTGGTGTCTGCTTCAAGTCAGCTGACTGTTTCAGCTCCTATTCAGCTAGCCAACACTTCAGATGCTCTCAAGCATGAGATGCCACCACTGAATTTGCTGCAGGATTGCAGCGGGGAGCAGGCTTCCAACTCACCAGCTATCTCCAACCTAATCTGCACATCAGAGACGGGTGTTTCGCAGTCCAAGGTAAAGAAGGATGGGGAGAAACCACAGACCACTATCTACGAAGCCTACCTCAAACTTCCTGATTTTTGCACGGAACTCTCCAGGGACTTCAGCCCTACACTGGAGGAGATTGAGGAGTTCCTGAATGAGAAAATGGCGTTTCTCAAAGATGAGCTGAATGACAAGCAGCAGGTAGGAGGACAGCTGAAGAGAAAGTCTGAGATCAGCCCCGGGGAACAGACTGTTCCTGTAGCTGCTCCGGATGAAGGCCTTTCCAGCTCGGCTCAGGCAGGAGTGGTGGTTTCTGGTGGTACAGGCATCCCAGGGTCTGTGGGGACTATCCCAGTTGTCCTTCAGATCCAGCCCAACCAAGCGAGTGAAGGCAACTCACCTACTCAGAGCCCTGTTGGTATTAGGGTGGCTCAGTTGGTCATCAAAATGCAAGGGCAGAGCCTGACCGTTCTTCCCCAGGCCATCCAAAGCCCTACGACAGGCACAGAACCAAAGTACGTACGGATAGCCCCTTTGCCTGTGACGCTGAGGCCTGGAGTTCTTGGAAGCGTGAAGAATGTGGAGGCCAGGCCCCCCAAAGCCTCCCCTTCTGTTATCCGAGTCCACAAGTGCACACATCCCGGTTGCACAAAGATGTACACTAAGAGTTCTCACCTCAAGGCACACTTCCGACGCCATACTGGAGAAAAGCCTTACACCTGTACTTGGCCCAACTGTGGCTGGAGGTAAGTGTGTGGCAATAAAAACAGCCTGGTTATTTGATTATTATTTTTTAAGTTGACAATTAAATTTGTTGCTCAATGAAAGCTTTGTGGGATCAGATAGGCTCACTTAACTACTAGAATAAACTAGTACTCCCAGCCAACAGTGCAATCATGTATATTTCTCGGTCTCCAGTCCCATTGTGTTCAGCAAGGCCTACTCCCAAATCCTGTACAAGTGTGTTTAGGACTGCAAGGTTGAGAAATAATTTAAAATGTATTGCCTGAACTGAAGTATGTGCGTGCGTCCTGGACACAACCCACCAGACATTTCTCTACAAGCTCTGCTGAAATGGATTGGAGCTGTTCAAGAACATCATTTTTAATATGCTTTTTAATATCACCATCTGTGTCTTTTTAAAGGAAGCAATTCCAATGAAAACAAACAAATCTCATATTTAGTCAACAGTGAATGAATATTTCACTGTTGGGATTCAATTAGCGATTCATGTTATTTTTCCATCCCTGGTCAGGTAATGACTGATACATATACAGCACTGTTGCCCTATTTTATTCTTTTATTTCCTCAGCAAGGTTTCTGTTCCTCCTTTGACTGCCAGGCAGCTCACAAATGACAATGCTAGCGATTGTTAGGAGAGGAATTGAAAATAAAACTGCCGATACCATAATGCCGTTATACATATCTATGGCGCGACTGCATTTGGAATACTGTTCCATACGGTTCTGGTGGCCTCACCTTGAGCAGGATATTGTAGAGCTGGTAAAGGTTCGGAAAAGGGCAACCAAAACTGGTCAAGGGGACGAAGCAACTTATCTGTGAGGAAAGGTTGCAGGAATATGGAACTACAGAAAAAAAGTGAGTAAAAGGTGATGTAATAGACATTCATAAAGTGATGCATGTCATGGAGAAAGTGGCTCGAGAAAAGTTTTTCTCCTTTTCTCCTATCACTGGAACTTGTGGACATCCAATAAAACTGAATGTTGGAAGATTCAAGGCAGATAAAAGAAAGTACTTGTTCACGCAGTGCATAGTTACACTATGGAATTTGTTCCCCCCGGAGACAGCCACCTAACTGGATGCCTTCAAAACAGATTTGGAAAATTCATGGAGGAGAAAGCTATCAAGTAGTCATGATGGCTTTGCTTTGCTTCTGCATAAAAGGAGGGTGAGCGCTCTTGTCCTCAAGTCCTGCTTGTGGGTTTCCTGCAGGCCTCTGGGAGGCCATTGTGAGAACGGGATGCTGGACTAGATGGGCCATGGACCTGATCCACTAGGCTCCTCTTCTGTTGCTATTGCTATGTTTTTATTTTCTTTGGGGGAAAGGCCATATCTCAGTGACAGAGCTCATGCTTCAATGGAAAGTAGCCCAGCTTCAGTTCCCAGCTTCCTAGGGAAGGACCCCCTCTCTAAAACCCTGGATCCAGTTGTAGACAATACTGAGCTGCATGGACCAACCATCTGATTTTGGTACAAGATGGCTGCCTGTCTTCTTACGGAAAGGCTTCCTGTGTTGCAATTTTTGCTAATCTTGCAGCTGTTCAAAGGCATGGGAGAGGAAAATAAAAGGGTGCTTGCACTAGCCTCTCCATGCACTGCAATTGTACAACCCACCATTCCTTTTCAACGACTTTTGTGAATAATTTCACCTTCATCGTTCTGCATTTCCCAGAGTTAATTTCATGAGTAGATTAGCTGCAGTTTACAGACTTCTGTGCCCTGCTGGGGTGCAGCTGATATTCCAGGTACAAGCTCAAGACAGTCATGTGGCAACGAGGTCCTTCTTTTAATAGGTTCCCTTCTTTGCTGATCCTTCCCATGGGGAATACATCTGATGCGCTGAAGTCGCAAAGCCTGCAGGGATTGCATTCGTGTCTGCCATGCTGCCCCTTGTACCCTTTCCTTAAGCAGATGGTTTTGTTTAAAATGTAAAAGCCTCCAGCTGTTGTGGCCTTGGTGGCAGGGACTTTCCAAATGTGGAGAGGCTGCTCCTAGGGAACCTGCAACTGCCAGAGCTTGCAGGGGGCTTTGCAGCCATTGCTCAGGGCATCTCGTGAAAAGAGGAGCTCGATATTGTTTCCAAAATACGGAGGGCACATGCAGTTTCCAAGGGTACCAAACAGGGGAGAAGGGGCAGGGACTGGAACTAGCCCCCAGGCAAGGGTTGCACATATTTGCTCCTCTCAAGCAACCTGAAATCCCCGACAACATATAGGGTTGAATTTACTGTTTCCTTGAGAATCATTCTCAAGGCGTGCCTGCGTGATCTTGGCTGATTTGCTTCCTTCCAGCTTCTTTGGCTCTAATGACCTGAGACTTTGGAATGTATTCCTGCTTAACTGCAGAAAGTGAAGTCGGGGTGTGTGTGTGTGTTCTCCCCCCCCCCCCTTGTAGCTCTGGTAAATGTATTAGGAATCTGTTTGATCTCTGCAGGGCTCCATAAAACCAGACTTCTCCGCTACATTAGATATGAGCTGCAAATGGAGGAGGAGGCAGTGAGCATAACAAGCTTCTGACTCCACGTTCTTTTGTGGACATTATGGATAGGCTCATCTAATGACTCTACCATATGTCTGGGTCACCGACAAGGCACGGTTTTTAGTTCTTTCCTGCAGCCTGTGTGCGTCTCCTTTATCAGGGATGGGGAGCCTGTGGCTCTCCATACGTTGCTGGACTACAACTCCTAATAGGCTCAGCTACAATGGTGGATGATCAGGGATGATGGGAGTCATAGTCCAGGAAATCTGGAGAGCTGTTATAGGTTAGCCACCCCTGCTTTATATTTTCTAGATTTCTAAATAAGATTGAAGGAGCATCTCCACTCCCATCGTTAAGCCCAGACACTGAGGTCCAGCTCCGAAGGCCTTCTGGCAATCCCCTCACTGTGAGAAGCGAGGTTACAGGGAACCAGGCAGAGGGCCTTTTCGGTAATGGCACCCACCCTGTGGAACGCCCTCCCATCACATGTCAAGGAAATAAACAACTATCTGACTTTCAGAAGACATCTGCACGCAGCCCTGCTTCGGGAAGCTTTTTAATGTTTGATGTTTTATCGTGTTTTTAATATTCCGTTGGGAGCCATCCAGAGTGGATGGAGAAACCCAGCCAGGTGGGTGGGGTATAAATAAATGTTTATTTTATTTTATTTATTGTATTGAATAAGTTTTCAGTAGCCCAGTGAGTTAGAGTAGATTTCATAACTGCCGCTGATTACCCAAGATGATCCAACTGGATTCCTTCTTTCTAGGGTTGGTGACTGTGAGATCTCCTTTCTAATTATATATTTGCCTTTACAAGGTGCAGAAAGTTATGAAAGGGCAGTGTACCAGTTGGGATTTCTGAACTGCTTTCAAAGGCTGCACATGTACTGGCATATTTGAAACATCACCTGCATGCATATGCGCCCTGAGGATCTGTTGCCAATTGCCAAACTCAGTGGCGTGCACTCATGGGTGAGATAGACACATACCATTTCAAATACAAGAATGTATGTTGTATGTACATGTACAAAATCTTTAATATGTAACATATTCATAGAAAGTGTTTTGTTCTGCTCTTCAGCCAAAAAAGACTTCTAGAGCGGCTTGCAAAGGTCCGTGTTAAGACAGACCCTACCCACAAGCTTTAAAAGACAAAACACAGAAAGAAAAGGGATTGGGCGAGAAGAGGCGGGGGTGGGATGGGACGATTTCAGGCTCTATTTCCTAGTTAAAGATTTCTAATCATTCTTAGTCATGAGCTTTTTCTCACAATCTGAAGTTGCAGGGGTTATTTTCTGCCCATAAGTCTTTCTGAGATTAGAAAAAGAGACAAAGTTATTCCCTTACATTTTCCTACTCAATGGCACCACTTTGGTTCAATCAAGGCCCCTTGACAATTAAAAAAAGAGGAAAATATCATGTCCAGGGTTGTTTCTAATGTGTCACTCTGAGTAGATTGTCAGTGAGATCATGTCTGGTCTGTTCCTGAATTATTATGTAACATTGGACAAGTTGTGCTTCCTTCTTCGTCTTTGTTTTCCTCACTCCAAACAGAGAGACAGTATTTCACAGAAGCTTGATGACTTTGTTAATATTTGTCAAGGTCTTTGAGTTCCTTTGTTGGAAGGCACTCCTTGAACTTTTTTTAAGGCTTACTGCTATCGTCAAAGGCTGATTTTGTTCTATATCATGTCGGCCTTGGTTCATACATGAAAAGAAACGAAGGAACCAATAAAGGGTGGGAAGGAGATAGACAGACAGACAGACAGAATGCCAGTGGTACACAAGAATAAAGGGTCAAGAATGGGCCATTAAACCTCTATCTTTCTGCACCTTTGAGAGGTTTATATTTTATTTATTATTACCTTTATATCCCAACAAGGAGCTCAAGGTGACATACATAGTTCTCCCTGACCCCTTCATGTCCTCAAAGCAACCCTGTGAGTTTGGTTAGGCTGAGGGACTGTGGTTGGCTTTATGACTGAGTGGGAATTTGAACCCTGGGCTCTCAAGTCCTAGTCATCTCACTCTACTACATTATCGTTTTCACCAGAGATGGTGAATCTGTGACCCCTCACAAGCTGTTGGGACTCTAGCTCCCATCAACCTTGATCATTGGCCATGCTGGCTGGGGCTGCTGGGAGTGGAAGACCAACAACATTTGAAGGACCAACAGGTTTTGCCATCCCTGCCCTGTGTGAGCCCAAGAGTGGTTCATGACCTATGGTCCCAGTGCACCAGAGATCATCTCTTATAGTTTGCCTTGGCTGGGTGCGAAGCCACTGGGTGAGAACAACCTCCTTGGTTCATGCAACTATGCAGTAAATATCTCTTCTTCTGTCTGGTAGGTTTTCCCGCTCGGATGAGCTCTCTCGCCACAAGCGCTCCCATTCTGGACTCAAGCCTTACCAGTGCCAAGTGTGTGAGAAGAAATTTGCCCGCAGTGACCACTTATCCAAACACATGAAGATCCACAAAGGGTCATTCAGTTTGGGAATCCGGACAGCTCAGGGTTGTGGTCATAGCTGACTCTGCTTTTGCTGCCTTGCCAAGAAAATAATTCCTGCCCAAGTGAGATGACAAATGCAAATATAAAAGACGGCTTTGTTTGGAAGGGAGGGAAGGAACTGACTTGTGTAAAGTCTATTGGGAAGACCAAAGCCTACTTCCACCTGAACATACCTTTCAATCAGGGCCTGCCTCCAAACAGGTCTCTGATACTTGTGAACTCTTGTAAAACTTGTAATTAAGTTTGTGGGAAATATGTGACAATAAAGGATGTTGGAGTGGGCAGGGTCAGATTCACTGTTTAGATCTGAACTTTAGAATATGGACTGTTTAAGCCAAGGATGGAAGAACCTTTGGGCCTCTAGATTGTGTTGGGCTACAGCTTCCATTATTTCTGACCATTGGACATGTTCGGTGAGATTGATGGGAGGTGGAGTTCAACAACATCTGGAAGGCCACAGGTTCTCCATCTGTGGTTTAGGCATTTCTAATTTCCTGTGGTGTACACATAGAACAGCATTTGAATGGGAGGGTGTGTGTTCTTTTGCATTTCTTTCTGAGTTAGCATCCTGCTTGATCACTCAGCCACTGATTCTGAAACTATAACCAATGCAATGAAATTACAAGTGAAATATTCACTAAAATCGCAAAGTTCAGAGCTTGAATATCAGTACCAGGAAGTCCTATTTTCCCAAGTCTTTATTTTCAGACTATACCGCTCTAAAGCCATATTTTGACACTCCAAATTGGTTTAATGGCATTCAGTGTAATTTGTGTGGTGCATAATGGTTTGTATTTAGGAAAATGAATTGCATTGTGAATTATTGTGAGTTGTTATTCTATAGCCCCAATTTAAATGTTTATTCTGTGAGCTGTACACTGCTTGTGCCTGAGAATGGGACTTGGGGCCCAAGACCTAACCTGTATACATGTTAATCCACGGTGGGAAATGTAATCGGATTTGCCTCTGAAATAAGGCAAACAAGTGAGTCTGCCCCAGACTGTAAAGCAGAAATGAGGAACCTCCAGATTACTGGACTACAGCTCCCATTATCCCTAGCCATTAGTCATGCTAGCTGGGGCTGATGGGAGCTGAAGTGTAATAAAAGCCAGAGGGCAACAGATTCCCCATCCTTGCTAGTTTTGTGGTACAGCCTTAAGTATTGCACACATTGCCTAGGGTTACAATTCTATGCCACTTTGTTGAAAGTGAGCCCCACTGAATAGTACAATGGACTTGCTTCTGAGAAGACACTTATAGCATTGCACTGTAAATGCCTCACATGCCTTTCATTTGAACTTATTTTGATCATTGTTAATCCACCAGAGCTGTCATTATGGTTTGTTTTGCTTTTATTATTCAGGTTGCTTAACTTACCTTGTATCCATGGAATTCAGGGCTGGTTAGAGAGAGAGAGTGATCGATGGAAGTCCCAACACAGTCAGTCTCATGACTGGGTGGGGATTTAACACAGGCCTACCACGGCGTTTCCGTGTGCTGCTCTGGTTCGCCAGAAGCGGCTTAGTTATGCTGGCCACATGACCCGGAAGCTGTACGCCGACTCCCTTGGGCAGTAAAGTGAGATGAGCGCCTCAACCCCAGAGTCATCCGCAACTGGACTTAACGGCATAGCTGCCAAGTCCGGGTCGTAAAGATCCGGGATCGGCAGCGCGCGCATGACCGGAAGTTGCGTGACGCAACTTCCGGTGGCGCTTCGCCCTTCTATGGGCATCAGAAAATGGCGGCGCCAGCGCCGGAAGTCGCTTCCGCGCATGACCGGAAGCACGTAAAAGCGACTTCCGGCGCCGGCGCCGCCATTTTCTGATGCCCATAGAAGGGCAAAGCGGCACCAGAAAAATGGCCGCCGGGCAGAAGCCAATTTAAGGGACAATACCGGGATTTTTCACCAAACGGGAGACCGCCGGGAAACGGTAAGAAAAAAGGGGTTTTCCCGGCGGATACGGGATACTTGGCAGCTATGCTTAACGGTTAGGGGTCCCTTTATCTTTACCAGGTCCCCTGTGGTAGCCATTATGACAACTTCCACCTGATGATTTGTTTCTTTAGTTAAAACGATGAAGAGTTGTGCAGCACCTTAAAGCAGGAGTGGGGAAGCTGTGGTGCTCCACTTGCTGGGCTCCCAACTCTCATCAGTCCCAGCCAGGATACTCAGTGGCCAGGGGTGGTAACTGCTAGCCATGATGGGTGCATTCTACCCCCACTGTTGGACTCAGTATTACCTATGAATGCCAGCTGCTGGGAATCACAAGGTGGAGGGTTGCTGTTGTGTACGGGCCATGCTTGTGAGAACTGTGAGAACTGGATGCTGGACTAGACGGACCTTTGGACTGACCCAGCAGCACTTTTCTTATGTCGTTGTTATGCATAAGGTTGCAGGTTCAATCCCTGGCATCTCCTGGTAGGGGTGGAGACCCCAGAGAACCACTGCCACAGATAGTGTAGACATTTCTGAGCTAAGTGGACTCATAGCCTCACTCTGTATAAAACAGCTTCCAATGCTCATGTGTCTTGGACCTATGTGGCAAGATGCCTCGGGAGGCAAGCGTACAAGTTTTGTTATGTGTCTCCACCCTGTTTTGATGCAACGGTTCTTGCCAGAAGTTGAGAACAATAGTTTACCAAGTGCAAGTCTTGGAGCCTGCTCTCAAACATGTTTACTTGGAAGAGTTTTGATTCTGAGATACATATGTTGAACGTGCTTCTTGTTGTTGCCTGCCTTGGTTATTCAACCCTCCTTCCCCTGCGGGCACCTTCTTTTTTCCAGTCTGTGCCAGCCTGAGTGACTCACACACCACCTCCTTCTCTTTTCCTTGCTCCAGCTTCCTATACATAAAAATAACTTTCATTTCTCCAGCTTCATTATCTCACATTACCTTCTTTGGATCTGTACACCCTATACCTTGAAAGCACATTCAAAGCACATTCTTTCCCTCAAAAAAATAAAAATAAAATAAACATAGGCACTGTAGTTTAAGGGTTGCTGGGAATTCTAACTCTGAGAGAAGTCAACTACAGTGCCCAGAATTCTTTGAGGGAGAGAATGTGTTTTAAATGTGCTTTCAAAGTAGAGCATGCACTAAGGTTCAGGCTCTGAACTGGGCTCTAAATGAACATCTAAATAAGCTCCGTCACCATTATTCATCCCACAGAATGAGCTTTTGTTGGCAATATTGACTAGTCTAAAAGGGTGTTTGAAAAGCACCTCCTATGGGAAACTGTGCTATGACAATTCTAGCTATTTAAAGCCCCGAAAAAGAACTTGTGCTCACAGGTGCAGAAATCCAGGACTCATGCCCAGCCATGCAGACAGATATATTTGCATATGTCACAGTAAAGAAAAACAAGCTGAATCGGTCATCAAAGCTTACAGAGTTACTTGTCAACCGCTGCATTCCCTCTCAGAAAGGAAAATGAGTTTGGGCAATCTGTGTGATTCTTCCCCGCCCCCACTTTTCTTAGTTTTCATATAAATAAGATGGATGGCTGTTTGACTACCTGATCTCTTTTTAGGCATCCATCAGTTATCCTGTGATAAAAGCAAGGTGCTGGCATAGTGTGCTATTATCTTCACAGGAATACAGCCCATTGCGGGGGGGGGGGAGGTTCCTGGACCCTGATTTAAAGGGATTAAGAACTGTTATGTACTGAGCTGAATCCTAGAACAATAGGATTCAGAATCAGCGGGAGCTACCCAATCCAACTCCAGGTGGAAGTGAATCCGCAACCTGATTGGCCTGCTGGAGCAGCCAATCAGGCGGCTGGCAGAAGTGAATCTGCTACCTGATTGGCCTGTAGGAGCAGCCAATCAGGCTGCAGGCAAAAGTCAATCCACAATATAATTGGCCCACAGGTGTAGCCCTGAAGTAGCCAATCACGCAAGGCCCATTGTGTAAATAATGTATATAAGCAGATGGTTTTGGGAAAAGAGCCATTTGTCTTCTCTTCTCCTCCTTGATGACTATGAGCTGAATAAAGAGCATGAAATTCACTCTTGACTCCGAGTATATTTCACTGGCGACGAGGATGGGATCCTGCTGAGCTGACCGCCACCACGCACTGCACCGCAGCACCGCCACCTGCTGCACCGCTGCATCGCACCGTGCATCCAGGCTTCAGCTCCAGGACCCAAGGAACCCAGAATGGCAACCGACAGCAGCTTCTCACCATTCAAACCAGCATCAGGAGACTGGGAAGGGTACGCCGCCCGTTTCAACTTCCTCCTGCAAGCGAAAGAAGTCACCAACGATGCCATGAAGAGGGCGACATTCTTCAGCGTCTGTGGAGAGGAGACGTTTGAAATCGCCCGGGCTCTCCTTGCACCTAGAGATGTCGCTACCGTCTCTTACAAAACAATAATGGAACGGCTGAAGGAGCACTTCTCACCACAGCCCTCGGTGGTAGCTTGCCGAAATGCCTTCTACGCAAAACGGCAAGCCCCGGGGGAAACCATAACTGGGTTTGTGACCTCCCTCCGCCAAGCCGCCCGGTTATGCAACTTCTCAGAATTGGAGAACATGCTTCGTGACCGCCTCGTCGGTGGCCTGAGGGACGAGATGTTGCAACGACGCCTCTACGCCAAAAAAGACCTCACGTTCCAGATTGCTCTGGAGGAAGCCCTGGCAACCGAAGCCGCCGAGAGGTCAACGCAAGAGGCACGACCGGCTCCGCCATCCCAACCGAGGGTCTACCACGAAGACCTCACCGACGAATCCGAATCTGACAGGGAGGAAGTACACCGAGTACAGCGGCGCACTCAAGCAGCACACACACCACAGCAGCCTCGACGAGAAGGAGGGAACTGTGCAAGCTGCGGGGAGAACCACGAGAGGAGGACCTGTCGTTTCCGCAACGCAGAGTGCAGGCAGTGCAGAAAATTGGGACACATCGCCCGGGTGTGTCGGGCTCGACTCACCCGTCGACAAGCATCAGATGACCGACCCAGGAGCCCCAGGTCACACGGCACCATGCACCAAGGCAACTCGACGGAGATCACGGACTACCAGGTATTCCAGTTGCCCCATCCCAGCACAGAGAAAATTTATATAGAGGTACAGATAGAGGGAGCCCCATGCCGCATGGAGCTGGACACGGGTTCAACTCTATCCATAATCTCGGCCCGAACATTAAGGGAACTGTGCCCTAATGGGGGTCCCAAACTAAGGCCGGCCCCATTCACCCTCCGGGACTTCCAGAAACGTAAGGTCCCTACTATGGGGGTGGGGACCTTCAGGGTGCAATATCGAGGGCGAAAGCAACAATTGGACTTGCTGGTAGTTAAGGGCCCCTACGTTAGCTTACTGGGACTGGCATGGTTTGGACCTCTGGGGCTAGCCGTTACCGGGGTGAACCGCACTAGCTTACAAGTGGACGTGGACGCCATATGCAAAGAGTTTCCAGGGGTTTTCGATGGGGCATTGGGACGATATACAGGACCCCCCATTGCCCTACAGCTAGACCCCGCTGTACGACCCATCAGGCACAAGGCCCGCCGGGTCCCGTTTGCCCTGAAACCCCGCATAGACGAGGAATTGGACCGGCTCGTGGAGCAAGGAGTGCTGGAGCCGGTGCCCAACGCCCCCTGGGAAACTCCAATTGTCACACCCGTCAAGCCTAACGGTTCGGTCCGCATCTGTGCAGACTACAAATGCACCATAAACAAGGCTCTCACGGCCCATGCATACCCAGTGCCAGTGGTCAGCCATGTCCTCGCCACCCTGGCTGGGTCAAAAATCTTTGGCAAACTGGACTTGGCCCAAGCGTATCAACAGTTGCCTGTGGACGAAGCCACAGCAGAGGCTCAGACGATTGTGACGCACAGAGGGGCATTCAGAGTAAAGCGGCTGCAATTTGGCGTTAGCGTGGCACCAGGCATATTCCAGAATCTAATGGACTCTCTCCTTAAAGGGATTCCTGGTGTCACCCCCTTCTTCGATGATGTACTGATCGCCGGGCCCACACCAGAGGAATTTGAGGACCGCCTCCGCTCCGTCCTGCACCGTTTCCAGACGGCGGGCCTCAAGGTGAAGCGGGAAAAGTGTTTACTGGGAGTGCCGCAGGTGGACTTTCTGGGATTTAAGGTGGACGCAGAAGGGGTCCATCCAACCGGTGACAAGGTACGGGCCATTTGTGAGGCCCCAGCGCCCAAGAGCAAGCCCGAACTTCAGTCATTCTTGGGACTATTGAACTTTTACCATGCCTTCCTTCCCCATAAGGCAGCGGTAGCGGAGCCCCTACACAGACTCCTAGATAAAAGGGCCCCTTGGGTGTGGGGCCAGCGACAAAGGGCCGCATTCCAGGCAGTCAAGGACTTGCTCGTCTCGAACTCGGTCTTAGCACACTTCGACGAGAGGCTGCCAGTGGTGCTGGCATGCGACGCCTCTCCCTATGGCATCGGCGCTGTCCTGGGACACCAACTCCCGGATGGAAGAGAGGTGCCGGTGGCATACTTCTCCCAGACGCTTGCTGCAGCCGAACGAAACTACTCACAGATTGACAAGGAGGGTCTGGCAATCGTGAAGGGCGTAAAAAAATTCCATGATTTCTTGTACGGGCGGCCCTTTACCATAGTGACTGACCACAAGCCGTTGCTTGGCCTGTTTGCCCCTGAGAAGCAGACCCCCCAAGTGTTGTCTCCACGTGTCCTCAGGTGGTCAATTTTCCTTGCCGGCTACCAGTATGCACTAATCCACCGCCCTGGGAAGGCGATGGGCCACGCAGACGCCCTCAGCAGGCTACCACTACCAGAAACAGGCCCCGACCCAGCGCCTGCGCAAGAGGTTATGACCCTGGAGCTGCTTCCCGACCGACCCATTCAGGCACAAGAAGTTGCGCACCATTCCACAAAAGATAGGGTCATCTCCCGGGTCCTGGACTGGGTGTGGCGAGGATGGCCCAGCAGCAGCCCCGGGCCAGAATTCGCTGGCTACACAAACCGCAAACATGAACTGTCGGCCCACAAGGGGTGCCTGTTATGGGGAAGCAGGGTTGTTGTTCCCCAGCCCCTCCGCAAAAGGGTCCTCACAGCCCTACACGAGACACACCCAGGGGTAGTGAGGATGAAGGCCCTTGCCAGGAGTTATGTGTGGTGGCCGGGGATTGACAGAGAGATAGAGGCCTGGGTCCAACACTGCCAGACCTGCCAAGAATCCCGCCCGGATCCCCCAAGGGCCCCAGTCCAGCCCTGGGAGTCCGCCCGACATCCATGGTCACGCTTGCACGTGGACTTCGCTGGCCCCTTCCAGGGAAAAACATTCTTCATAGTGGTGGATTCCTACACCAAATGGCTGGAGGTCGCACTGGTACCATCCACTTCTACGGCGGCAGCCATCCGGGTACTACGTAAGCTGTTTGCGACCCACGGGCTCCCTGACACCCTCGTCTCGGACAATGGAACCGCATTCACGTCAGAGGAGTTCCAGACCTTCACAGCGCAGAACGCCATCCGCCACATCCGCTCAGCACCATTCCACCCTGCCACCAATGGCCAAGCGGAGCGCATGGTGCGGACCACCAAGGACAGCCTCCGCCGCATGACACAAGGGGACTGGGAATACCGCCTTGCCGCATTTCTTCTAGCACAGCACAGCACCCCAAGCACAACGACGGGCCGGAGCCCAGCTGAATTACTAATGGGCCGGCGCCTTGCAACTAGACTGGACCGACTTCACCCCGACAGAGCTCAGGATGAGGTAGTGGTGGGGAAAGGCAGGAACTCCCGGACATTTGTGGCCCAGGACCCAGTGTATGCAAAGAATTTTGGGGCAGGCCCAGCATGGGTACCCGCCACAGTCACCAAGGTGACCGGTCCCGTGTCGTACGAGGTACTAACGGAAGGGGGGCAATGTTGGCGCCGCCACTGCGACCAGATACGGCGACGATTCCCAGGAGGAACCCGGGAGGAGAGCGGGACAGAGGGGTCCCAAGGGGACAGCAGGGCAGTGAGGCCTGTAGAGCGAGAGGGGTGGGCAGAGGAAGCAGAAGCAGTAGGCACAGAGGGGCGCCCCGAGGCTGGAAGGACACCGGAACCAGAGCTACAACCTAGTGGTTCAGTGGCACCAGACCAGACAGCCCCGGCACAGCCAGCAGCCTCGGAACACGAGCCAGAACCAGAACCCCTGACCAAGGAACACCCCAGGCCACAACGCACACGGAGGCGGCCAGCAGACCTTGGGGACTACGAATGCAACTTCCCGGGCAGGACTGGAACTTAGAGGGGAGGGGTGTTATGTACTGAGCTGAATCCTAGAACAATAGGATTCAGAATCAGCGGGAGCTACCCAATCCAACTCCAGGTGGAAGTGAATCCGCAACCTGATTGGCCTGCTGGAGCAGCCAATCAGGCGGCTGGCAGAAGTGAATCTGCTACCTGATTGGCCTGTAGGAGCAGCCAATCAGGCTGCAGGCAAAAGTCAATCCACAATATAATTGGCCCACAGGTGTAGCCCTGAAGTAGCCAATCACGCAAGGCCCATTGTGTAAATAATGTATATAAGCAGATGGTTTTGGGAAAAGAGCCATTCGTCTTCTCTTCTCCTCCTTGATGACTATGAGCTGAATAAAGAGCATGAAATTCACTCTTGACTCCGAGTATATTTCAAGAACAGTGATAAAACTGGCATGATGACCTTTTTTTGGCACTGGCAGGAGTGAATTCTTACTTTCTCAAAGAAGCCTGCAAGTTGGGCTTCAATGAAAGGAATGCCTGGCTGACAGCAATAGTTTTTCAAGCAAGGACAAGGGATGTAGTGCACTTAGGCGATGCTTGGCTATCTGTGTCAGACTTGTCAAGGCTGGAATTCTTGAGGTCTGTTTTAATTGCCTGGTTTATTTTATATTTGCATTAATACATGTTGGATAGGGAGGACAGAGTATGGCTTCTCACAGTAGCTACAGCCTGCTCCTTTGTGTGAGACGTCTTGCACTCGGACTGCTACATGAGGCATGAGAGTTCTGTGACTGTATTTATGCACGTGCTGGAGGAGGCGGCAATACAAAAACCTAACGCTCTGTGGTTTCCAGCTAACTACAATAAAGTATGGGTCAGCTATATGGAATTTTGTCCCACATAATTACTTGGAACTCACATGTCACAATTTTCCTCATAACCTCCACCATTTCATAGGGGAAAATAGGCCTAGACCTGTGAAGATGTCTTTGGGTGGGCCCAAGGGTGTGACTTGGCATATAAAGGCAGCTCAGGAAGGTGTGGCACTGCAAATGTACCATAGGCAGAATACAAGGCAAGCGAGGCACATAATACCCATATGCACTGTACTGTTGACTGTTTAGAACATGGGTAGGCAAACGAAGGTCAGCAGTCCGGATCAGGCCCAATTGCCTTCTGGATCCAGCCCACAGACGGTCCAGGAATCACTGTGTGGATCACCAGCACGCACATACCGGTACTTTCCCTCTTTCTTACATGGCGCCACCGGCGCCTCCCCCCCCCCTGGCTTCTCCCCGCCCTGCCTAGAGGAGGAAGAGGGCTGGGCTTTGTTGGTGCCAGCAGCAGCAGCTCTCGAGTGGCCGCCATTTTAAGCAGCCCCTCTCCGGAGCCCTTTCGCGCACTGTTCATCATCCCTCTGCTGCCGCCAGCCCCTGGCACTCACAAGACATAGATAAACAGCCATCAGGGCTCGTAGCGGTCTTGCATCACCCCCCCCCAATATAGTCCGGCCCCCCACAAGGTCCCATTTTATATGCAGGATTGTACTTGAGTGTTTATTTAGCCTGCTTCACTGAATGACATGGGGCTACTTGGTTATCTGCGTGGTTTGATTAGACCGTTTCCAGTCAGCGAAGCCAAAGCTAAATAAATAAACCCTTAAGCACAGCTTAAGTGATATTAGTTGGAACTGTGTTAAAATCCCTATTCTGCTATGAACCTAACTGATTGTGGGTCACTCACTTTCTCTTCCTGTACACTTGCCTCCTAGGGTTGTTGTGAGGATCTAATGGATAAAATCACCATGCCTAGCACCCTCAATTCCTTGGAAGAAGGGTAGAATGCAAACATAGCAACATATAATTCAGGCTCTTTATGTGCTTGCACACTGGTGTTTGTAGCAGTAAAGTGTGAAGAAGGCAAGCTTGTAAATGCACAATTGGCATGTACCAGGAGTCTAACCACAATTTTAACTTCCAGAGCATTCCCACTGCACATATGCCAACACTGTGTGCCTTTCCTTTATAGTTTATGGTCTTTACTGCAACAAAAACTGGCACTCAGTGGCAGTTGCTCTAGCGTGCGAAGCATGAAACAGCTCCAACAGCATGTAGCCTCATCTGAATTGTGTCTCATCTGACTTCATCTAGATTGCACCTAGTGGTTAAAGTACTAAGCGGCTTTTCATGGCTGCATCTTGTTCTTTTTATCTTTATTGTGAGCAGGATTACCAAATCATTGTGAAACAAGTTACTCTTTGCCTACTTTGTGCAATCTCTGTAAACTCCTAGAATTTTCACTTTAGCTACTTGATAATTGGGCTGACATTATGGACACTTGTGCTATAATCCAGTATAGCAGAATCAATCTTTACCTTTTTGGTTTTACAGCAAGACATCCAATGTTCTCCCTCTACTCATCCTACCGCTGCCTTTGAGGAAGGCACATCACCATTTGTAAACCAACGAAATAAATTGAGAAAAATAAATCGAAAAACACCACAAGTTTCAGTGTTTTATTGGCAAAGTGTCCACAGGGCAGCTTTTACTGTGGCAGGTGGGGGGGGGGGCAAAAGTTTGTTCAGAACATGAATTTTAATTTTGAAAGAGTATATCCACCCATGCTCCTTTGCCTCTGAATCCTTGCCTTTTTCCCTATTGAAAGTTATCTCCTGCTTGTTCTCTAACATCAGACAACTGGCAGAAAACCACCTCTCCTCTTAAATCATTACATATCCATCCTACAATCACATCCTCTGGCTTAGAAACCACTGGCCTCCATCCGGGATGCCAACTTAAATAAAATATTTAAGACACCATTTGAATGGAATGCCCAACAACTTGGGAGGGGAGGCGGGCTGGCCCCTCAAATATTTTATTGGAGTGTGCGTGCAAAGGGACCTCGGCCCCCAGGAGCTGGCTCCTATGCTTCGTATGGGTTTTGGTCTGGGTCTTTCGCTTTAAAGCTCTGCAAAATGATCATAGCATTAAACGTGAATGAAAGCAAACTAGTTACAGGTAGGTAGCCGTGTTGGTCTGACACAGTCAAAAAAAAAAAATCCTTCCAGTAGCACTAGACGTAAGGGTCTGGTGACTTCTGTTTCAGTGTATCTGAAGAAGTGTGCATGCACACGAAAGTCCATACCTATGACAAACTTAGTTGGTCTCTAAGGTGCTACTGAAAGGATTTTTTTATTTTAATTTTAAAAGCAAACTAAACAGATTACCCACAAGAAAGTGGGCGTGCCTCCACGGGCGCCCTGGCCACTTGCTTCGAGTCCATGCAATAAATATTACAAAATGACAAAACCCCGCGTTCGACACAAGCATACACTCCTCTCTCTCTGGCCTGTAGAGGCAGCCAGCAACCACTTATTAGACGGGAGAAAACTCCAATCCCCACAGTGCCCTGCGGGAGTGAGGCGGGCCGAGCGTTTTCATTGGTCCACCCTCTAACTGCGCCGCCTTACGATTGGCTTCGCTCGCAAGTTTCCATTCCTCCCTTTCCCGGGAGGGTGGAGGGGCGGAAGTGGCGGGTACGGCGGCCGTAAAGAGACCGCGGAGTCCGCCTGCTACGGAGTAAAGCTGCTGCCCCGTCAGCCCCCTTTCGCGACGCGGCTCGCTGCTTCCGTGTCGGCCGCGAAGGGATGGGGACTCGGACTCGGAGTCTCCGCGGGGACTCCCGGCCATGAAAGGCAGGGACTCGGCAGGGAGCTTAGCACCTGCCGCCGCACGGGGACCGCTTGGCGCGGGCGGGCGGGCTCCGCCTAGGTGAGTGCCGGGCCGGACCGCCGTCCCTCCCCGGGCCCCGTCGCCACACCCCCGCACCCGGCCAGGATCGCCCTGGAAGACGCTCAGCCCGCGGGGTGGCCTCTGGTTCCCTAGGTGGGACGGACGGCTGCGTCCTCGAAGGACGGCAGAAGTGCTCTCTGCCCATGCTCAGGGGAACCGCCTTGCCTTGTTATTAATCCAGGGGCTAAACTAGGGTTTTCGTACAAGATTAAGCTCGGCCCCCCATCGCCTGCCCCTGTGGTTCCATGTGGGGCTGCTAACCAGTTTCCCCTGTTCTCTGTTGCAGCTGCTTTATGGGTTTCTTCCCATTCCTTCTCTCAACCCTACTCAGAAACTTGGCTGTGTTGTACCCACTGGCTTCTGTAATTAGTAAAATCAAATTGGTCAGCATTTGCTGCCAGTTACATTAGTTCCACTTGCTGGTGCATAGGCTTCTCTACAGCATGTTATCTCGCTGGCTTCTGGCTTCTTTCAAGCAGCCCTGCCCAAACTACAGCCATTTTTTATTTTTTTACAGGTGAGGGAAGGAGGGAATGTGTGTGAGAGTTCTGGCTAAGCAATAATTCAGAAATGCCTTCCTGGCCCAAGCAGCTGAAATCTGTCTGCTGGACTACACTGGCAGAAGCCTATTAGTTGTTCTTCATAACTGATGTTTATATATTGTCCTGCATCCCTTGGGGCTTAACTACAGACCCAGCCTATGGAATTTAATCTCAGTTTTGTCTTCTGGTTTCTGCAGAAATCTTAAGATGTGGTTCCTCAAATATGTTGTTATCTCCCCAGCTGCCTTGCTCTTCAGAATCTTTCATCATGGTTTTCCTGGAGTTCATGTCCCCCCATTTTGTGTTGTCTGTCTCTTCTGGTTTCTAGCACTTATGACAGTAAGTTTCTCGTTACCCGAGGCTGTATTTGCATGAATGTGAGTAAACTGTGTTGGGTATTTCTGCAGGGTTTATTCAGGAGGACACGGCTTCTATACTAGTTGTGTGTGTCATAACAGGATGTCATGCACAGCTATCCCAGAGTTATGCCCTTCCTAAAATACACTCTGTAACTTACAGTTTGGGAGTGGAAAGAACAAGCCCTTCTCTTGTAATGCTCATGTGAACAAACACCTCTTTAAAGAAGAGTCCGTGCTCAGTTTAAGTTTACTTTAATCCAGTGTTTCTCAACCAGTGTGCCTCCAGATGTTTTGGGACTACAACTCCCATCATCCCTAGCTAGCAAGACCAGTGGTCAGGAATGATGGGAGTTGTAGTCCCAAAACATCTGGAGGCACACTGGTTGAGAAACACTGCTTTAATCTACTCCTGCAGCAACTGATCTGCTTCTGTTCTAAGGGAGTCCTATCTTTCCTTAAGTATCCCCGTTTGCTTCGTTGCATGTGAACCTCATCCATTGTCACCCTCTTCTTATTGCCATTGTGGCAAAATACCCCTTGCTCCACTTTGCTTGCTTCAGGGACACGGGTGGCGCTGTGGTCTAAACCATTGAGCCTTGGGCTTGCCGATCAGAAGGTCAGCGGTTCAAATCTCTGCGATGGGGTGAGCTCCCGTTGCTTGGTCCCAGCTCCTGCCAACCTAGCAGTTTGAAAGCATGTCAAAGTGCAAGTAGATAAATAGGTACCGCTCCAGTGGGAAGGTAAACGGCGTTTCCGTGCGCTGCTCTGGTTCGCCATAAGCGGCTTAGTCGTGCTGGCCACATGACCTGGAAGCTGTCTGCGGACAAACGCTGGTTCCCTCGGCCAGTAAAGTGAGATGAGCGCCGCAACCCCAGAGTCGTCTTAACGATCAGGGGTCCCTTTACCTTTACCTTTTACCTTTACCCCTTGCTCCACTTTGCTTGCTTCATACCTGGCTGCCCAGTTTTGTGTTGTGTTTGGTTTGCTGCTGCTAACCTCGCCAAGAGATGGGACAGCAGTTGTGGGCAGGAACTGGAACAGGGAGACATAGCGGGATGTTTTTGTGGTTGGTAGGAGCAAACTAGAAAAATAAACAAATGTATATTTTTGAAAACTCTTAAACAGGCAGAGGGGTTCATGTTTGCAAACTGCTGCAAACACTTGGATTTGCTTATTATGGGGATCCTTCTGCCTCTCTTCTTTTGGAAAAAGTTGCGAAAAGTATGTTAAGAACCCTTTTCATTGAGTGCGTTAAGATCCCTGTAGAAATGCTTCTGAAAGCAATCTGTGAGATGGGATGCTCTGTCAGTGTATGAGTTATTTGTATGAAAATCGCTGGGCTTCATTTTTGTGGTGTGAAGTCTGGTGTGGGTGTGCGTGTGTGCATATACAAGCCAGGAACTTGGAAAATGAAAGCAACTGCTAAAAGCATTGAAATCTTGCAGTTCCGTTCAGGACTTTGATCTCTGGAAGGCTATGGTAGCTATTTGTAATCAGCTCTGCAAGCCTACCCTTTCTCCTGTGAACTTTGATTTCCTCCCCGGAAATACTTACTGAGATCACAGCATTTTCTTAAAATGAAAATGTAAGCTACAATAAGGATGCATTCATAAATATTTTCCCCTATAATAACAAAGCAAATGGCTCTGTGCCAAAAAAAGATGGCATTGAAATGGGGCCACCCAGGGAGAATTGTTTTGGCATATTCAAGAACAGAGCCATCAAAAGGGGGGGGGGGTACAGGAGCTACTGCTGTATTTGTCCCCAGCAGGGGACCTAGACTCCTAACCTTGTAGAATGAAAGTCATGAAGCAAAATGTGCAGGCACCATTTGAAGTAAGTCCATGCTGACATCCTTTTGGCACCAGGTGTTGAATGAAAATGTCAACGTAATGTGGGGTGGAATTCAACGTAGCTCTGACTGGGGTATGCTTGCATAATACAACCTCCATGCCCCCCAAACCCTCCAGAGCTGGTGGGGTGTGTGTGAGGGGAGGAAAGTTTAGTTCCATGAGCAGACCTTGTTCCGTGGCACATGCAACAACTTAGTTGAATTTATGCTTCTGTTTTCAAATGTAAATCACCTGGAGACCTTTTAAGTAACAAGCAACTAATAGGTCTAGTAAATAAGAATATCTTTGCAGCTGTGCTGGAGTAGAATCAGAGTTGTTGAAGTATAAAAAGGAAGGTGTTCTAGTGCACAAAGCTCCCACTCATCCCTGTAGTGAGGAGGCACGTGTATTTTTGTCCTAGCTATAGGATAGTGGCATAACTATAGGTTGTTGTTTTTACCTATAAGACATCATTATTTCCTAGCAAAATGCTTGAACGGTAAGCAGTTCCTTAGAAAGGTGGCTTCTATACTGAAAGGTAAACACCAAATCTTAGTTTCTTAGCTGGATTAGTGCAAAGTGACAGAGTTGATCCTTTGCATGTAAAACTGGGTTTTCCTCAGTTATCTTACCTGGTTGTGTCTTGAGGCAGATAATCCTGTTGGTTCTAGTCAGATGTGGAGTTGGGGGGGGGGTTGTGATCTGCTCCTTCTGAATATCCAGCAAGACAGATTAAAAGACTCAGCACAGGCCTGTTCTTTTAACAGTATAGTCTGCTAGTCTTGCATATCAGTGTGGTGTGTGTCTTGAGTTCTTTAAACGAGTCCTTCCCTTGGCAAGGTCCCATTAAAAACAGACGGAATGACAGACTCTACCTAAACGGGGAGCAGGGAGAAGTACCTGCCCCAAGGCAAAATTTAATTAGGAATGCTTAACCCTGTTTTGTCATGATAAATTGTCCTACAAATCCTTTTATAGAGCCAACTACATTCCGCCATCTCCTACACAGAATTATTTCTTACTTTTTGTGCTGATTCAGTAATATGTACATGCTACCGAAGTTATTCTGGGTATCGATTTGCACCCTGCAACTGGCAGTTTGTATATCTCAGCAGTTAGTTTAGTGAAAGGACCTTGAGGAGAGTGGTGGGCCAAGACTTCAGCTCCATTCTCATAGTGACCTGATAATTCCTGCTGCTACAGCTTCTGTTGTGTCTACATCTCCCTTTGGCCTGTGTGAGAGGAAAAGATACCACCCATTAGACTGGACTTTTACACATGGTTTGCCAAAAAATGTAAATTGTAATTGTGGCTGTTTTGCTTTGTGTGTGTTATTTGTGCTATTTTTGTTTTGAACGTTCGGCAAAGAGTCTGATCTGGCTGCTGCATTGGCACAGTTTCTGATGAGCAAAGCTATCAGAAAGCAAAGACCTATGGAGGGACTTTTAATAGATAAATGTAATTAGTTAGTGTGGCTTTCCAAATTGTTTTGATTTAACTAAATGAGACTCTAAATCAAGCATCCCCAAACTGCGGCCCTCCAGATTTTTGGCCTACAACTCCCATGATTCCTAGCTAACAGGACCAGTGGTCGGGGAAGATGGGAACTGTAGTCCAAAACATCTGGAGGGCCGAAGTTTGGGGGTGCCTGCTCTAAATAGTCCCAGTGTAGAGAATGTGGCTCTCCAAAACCTTTGTCTTTTGTTTCTGTTGGTAACTCGTGTTTCTCCTCTGGCAGTACTTATTATTGCAAACATACCATTTATTTTAGGAGAGATGTGCATGTGTCCCCCCCCCCAAAAAAGCATTGCGCATGACCCCTGTGAGAATCTTCTCAGCTTCTCTTCTTCTGCATTTCAGCTCACTGTTATGGACAGTGCGATCACCTTGTGGCAGTTCCTTTTACAACTCCTCCAGGAGCCTCGGAGCAAGGATATCATCTGCTGGACCTCCAATGACGGAGAGTTCAAGCTGCTGCAGGCGGAAGAGGTGGCCCGCCTCTGGGGGATCCGTAAAAACAAGCCCAGTATGAACTACGACAAACTCAGTCGTGCTCTCAGATATTACTATGTGAAGGTAACTCCAGCACTTGGTTTGCATCAGATGTGTAACCCTCTTTTGCTTCTGCCTCAGCCTAATGAGCGTTTCTGTTTTCCAAGGGTAATGCAATGCTATACAAGCTTGGGTATCATGAGAGCTGTTTCCTGTGGCTGAGATTTTAGATTTTCAGGCCCTGAACTACTTCTATGGAGTTATTAAGTGTTTTAACTGTCTTTGACGTTTAAGCGAGGCTTTCCAAGAAAATCACCTGTCAGGTTGCCAAAAATGAGTACAGTACAAATTTTGGGGAAATGAAAGCCTTAAAAACACAAAGTAATTACAACTTGCTATACTCCTGTGATGCTATTTTGTATTTGGCACTGTCCTAAAATATTTTGTTTTAAATCTGAATTCAAGTAGACTTACATCTCTCCCACCCTTTTACTTCACATATATCTGCATTGCCTTTTCCATATTAGTAAACAACATAGGAAGCTACCCCACCTCCTGTGCAAATGCATTGCTGTCCCCTCAGAAGGAGCCTATTCAGTGCTCAGGGGCGGAGCTAGGGGGCGTAAGGGACGGGCTGCCCCCGGTACCACCCTGGAGGGGGTGACACTTGGGGCCGCACCCCCGTCCCCTCGCCTTCATCCGGCAGCGTCGGAAAAAGAAAAAATACCAAAGAAAGCTGCAGGGAGGCGCGCCGGTCGAGCGAGATTTTGGGCGCGGCTGCATGCTGGAGGTGGGGGGGGTCACACTCGGGGCTGCGCCCCCCAATCGGCGCCTCAAAAGCCGAGCCCAAAATCTTGCCTAGCCGGCGCGCCTGCGGCTTTCTTTTGTATTTTTTCTTCTTCCGACGCTGCCGGGCTGTGAAGCAACCAACAAACAGAGCCTAGCATCGCCCCTCCCAGGGGCAAGGTAAGGCTCCGTTGGCTGCTTCACATGCCATTCAACAGAGTGGCTGCGTCGGCCGGCACCTTTTGGTTCTTCCTACTCAGCTAGAGCAGCGAGGGGCGGGCCAGGGAGGGGCTCTCTGGCTCGCCCCTTGGCGCTCCGCCTGAGCAGGAGGAAGCAAAAGCGCTATGGAGCCGTTTGCTGCCGCCGCCGCTTCTCCAGCACCCGGATCCCAATGCTAGAGCAGCGGTGGCGGTGGCAAACCCCTCCATTGCGCTTTTGTTTCCTCCTGCTCAGGCGGAGGCTGCCGCCGCTCCAACGCCCGGATCCCGATGCTAGAGCACCGGCGCCGGCAACCCGCTCTCTGGCCCGCCCCTCGCTGCTCCGCCTGAGCAGGAGGAAGCAAAAGCGCTACGGAGCGGTTTGCTGCTGCCGCTGCTGCTCTTTCATCAGGATCCAGGCGCTGGAGCGGCGGCGGCAAACCGTTCTGTAGCGCTTTTGCTTCCTCCTGCTCAGGCGGAGCAGCGAGGAGGAAAAGTGCTACGGAGCGGTTTGCCGCCGCCGCACCGCCACTCTAGGATCGGGATCCGAGGATCCTTGCGCTGGAGGGGCGGCAAACCACTCTGTAGAGCATGCGTCATGACGTAGCGATGTTACGTCATGATGCATGCGTCAAGACTGAGTAGGTTTCCGCCCCGGGTGACAGAGAGGCTCGGTATGCCGCTGTCAGTGCTACCCAAGAACAAGGAAGAGGGATACTTTCATGATCTTATTTTGCAAACTGTCCTTGTGCAGGTGCATGGGATAAGAAAATAAATGTTCTGGAGGTAATGTGGCCTGCTGATTAGAACTTAAAGTTGAGATAACACTGGCTTGCACATTAAGCTTACAATACTAATTTGGCTGAAGTATTCAGTACTTCAGTAAGTACTGAAGAAAATAAGTGTTGCTGAATACGGCTTAGAGGCATTGAAGTGGCTGCAGTTCATGTTCTGCTGAATGTCAGCTGCTTATTTCACATCAGCTACATAAAAGTTACATAAATCTTCTCTCATTTGAATACTTGACCTTGGTGCTGTAACACAGTGCACCCACAGATGCAAGCACAGTGCCTATCTTCAGTATTTGGGCTTATGCTTCATTGCCTTTTAACTCGAGGCCATAGAATGTGTAGGTAATAGACTGAGTCTGGGCCCATTATGTGTGGCATAAGTTCAGGGCTATTATTATTTAATGCACATTGCGGATGGGCTTCTTAGTGTGTGGGTGGCCAGACAGGAGAGAAGTGGCAAAACTTTCCATGATCAGTGAATGTTCTGGATTCAGCCGATGCTGTAGCCTTGTTGAAGCTAACTGTGGGTGTGACCTGATTACTGCAGGGATGAACAGTACCCAGGACTCCCCCTCCCACCTCCTTAAGCCACTCTGAGTTTCTAAATGAAAGGGAGGGATATAAATGTAGGCAGAACCCAGGGTGAGCTTAGTTTCCATTAAAATCAATGGGGCTTGGTCGTTGATGATTAAATGTTAGCAACTTAGCCTGGATCCAACACATAATAACTATGTAACTAGGCTTGCCCTCAAATGTAAGTAATTTTCTTATTGAAGTGGGGCGTCCTTGGGTTGAGCCGCCAAAGCCAGAATTCAAATGAGAGGAGTGCCTGATGTCTTCTTATTGTTTGATGTTTCCACAGAACATCATCAAAAAAGTGAATGGCCAGAAGTTTGTTTACAAGTTTGTGTCTTACCCAGAGATTTTGAATATGGACCCCTTAGCAGTGGGCAGGATTGAGGGTGATGTCGAGTCTCAGACGGGCTTGTTAGACGTCAGCAATGCTGCAAAGGACGTGGAGAATTGTGGGAAAGAGAAGCCTCAGCCCTGTGCAAAGACCTCCAGCCGCAATGATTATATCCACTCAGGCCTATATTCTTCATTCACTTTGAACTCCCTGAACTCTTCCTCTTGTGTAAAACTCTTTAAGCCAATCAAAATGGAGAACCCGACTGAGAAACCGGTGGAGAAAAAAGGTCCCCAGGATCCGACACCGTCGGTCATAAAATTTGTGACCGTATCCTCCAAAAAGCCTCCGATCTCTCCCCTCGCCTCTGCTGCTCAGCCGCCCTCTACTCCGTCAGCTGCCTCCACTCTCCCTTCTGGCTCAGATGAGAGTCTCCAGGCTTTGGAGTCCCTGGTAACACCGAGAGCGGCTCCTACTGAGACGTCTACATCCTTGCCGAGCTTGACCACCAATTTCACCCCTGCGCCTCCTGCAGCCTCCGTTTCTCCTCTCCAGGTTCCTCCCAAGTCTCCTTTGTCACCTTTAAGTTCTGATCTGGCTGTAGACACAGATCCTGAGCCTGTGTCGTGCCAGCAGCTGGAACATTCTCAGAACCAAGCCTTGGAGTTCAAAGAGCAGGGTTGCTCCATGCTAGAAAAGGAGTTTCGTCATAGCCGAACTAGAAAGCCTAAAGGGCTGGAAATTGCTCCCACTCTGGTCATTACTGGCAGTGACCCAAGTCCGCTGGGGATACTAAGCCCTTCCCTCCCTACTGCTTCTCTTACACCAGCATTTTTTTCACAGGTAATCCTGTCTTCCGTTACTTCTAAACCAAATCCTGTATGTGTACAGGAAGCATGGCAGAGAGATGACCTCTTCAGAAGAGGTGTGCTGACTTTTCTAAAGGTTATGAGTGAGCAGACAGGGATTTTTCGAAGCTGGGTGGAAATCTAACCTGTTGCCTGTGATCAGGTACATAGCCAACCAGACCGAGGTGTTTTTAGTGTAATATGCACTGATCTTTACATGATGGAGGTAGAGCATAGAGTCAGTTCAGAATGCCTCAAGTTTCTGGAACTTTTTGGCAAGGGTGGTATGCAGGGCCAGCCCTACGGCAAGGCTGGGTGGTGCCAGGCCGCCAGGGGGGTGCCATGCTGCTGTGTTTATGGCAGCCACGCTGCGCGCCACGCCCACCAGACAGCCACGCTGCAAAGCGTGGGGGGGCGCGCCGGAAGGATCTTCACACCATGGCGCCAGATATGCTTAAGACGGCCCTGGTGGTATGAAAACTTCCTAAGCTGATTTTTCATGTTTGGCTACACGAAAAGCCAATGCAAATGTAATGCTCTTTTTGCAGTGTGTCTGTGCTAGCTTACTTTCAAAGAGAGAAAGTATACAGCAAGGTTTAGGGGTATTTTTTTTAAAAAAAAATACTTCTGTCTGGGCTTTGTGAGTACAGCATGAACAAAGCTTAGATGTCAGAAATTAGTTCAGGTCACTGTTAAAAGTGGCCATCTTTGCTTGAAAATGTTCTATCTAGCTCATGTTCAATTGTAGATTTGCACACATTCACCAAAAGCTATTAAGCTTAAGTATTGACTTTCCAAACTTGATCACCTGCTATTTTGGATGTCTGGTGCCATCGACTAATGCTGAAACAACTGCCTTGGCTTCCTTAGAGTGTGGTGCTGATAATGCCAAGGTTTCAAGTTCGATTCCCATACATTGCACATTCCTGCATTTCAGGGGGTTGGAATAGATGATATTCAGGATCCCTTCCAACTCTACAATGCGATGATTCTAAGCCCAGGTAACCTCGGTGGCTTGGAAGTGTTAAATGCTTGCTAGATATATTGCTGGTAATGGAAGTTCAGGTGTTAAATGGTTTCTTATGTTAAGTTCATATATTAAACCAGTGTTGTGACATTGTTTTGTATGTCTCACAGACGCCTATTTTGCTGACCCCAAGCCCCTTGCTCTCCAGTATCCATTTCTGGAGCACTCTCAGTCCAGTTGCCCCTCTCAGCCCAGCAAGATTGCAAGGTGCTAACAGCCTTTTCCAGGTAAGTTCCGTGGATGACTTCAGAGTGCCGCACATGCTGTGTACCCAGGGGCGGGGCAAGTGTCCCAGGGGGGTGGGGCGGCGATGTCACCCCCCCCTCAGGGATGACACCCGGGGCGGCCTGCACCCACCACACACCTCTTACTCCACCAGTGGATGACTTATGTAAAAGAACCAACGGGATTTGCAAAAATAGAAATATCTCCTCTTATAGGTTCATTTAGAAGTTCATCTCAATTCAGATGGTTCTCCATTTGAGAAACAAGCCATGAGTTCCTGCGTTCCCTCCTCTTCTGCACAGTTTCACTTTCACTTTTCAGCTTACTGGTGACTTTAGACGCGGTGACAGTGAATCAGAAAACTGTGGTTAACACTTGCCCTGCAAACCAGAATTTTAAAAAAGCATGCTTTTCCAATTCTGACTTGGAGGGCGAGTGCTAACAATAGTCCTTGTAATCCAGACTTTGTAGTACCCTTAGTTCTGGAGGCCTTCCAGTTTAAGCACAATGGACCGGAAAATGTTCTTTTAATGTGTTCTTTTTAGCTTTGTTCTTTTAATGGAAAATACTTAATGAAACATGGAACATGAGCACAGTGGAAACCTTGTGCTAATCCCGCAGAAGAAGCATAGTTTTGTCATTGGGATAATCCAATGGTAAAATGAGCAAATAATTGTTCGCTTTGAGTGCCACACCCGATTCCAGGTGATTTACTGATTGAATAGGAACACATCGAGTATGTTTGTTATGTTGTGTAAGAGTACATTTTTTAATGTTGTGAACGGCCCTGTGATCTTTGGATGAAGGGTGGTGTACAATTTTTCACTATTATTCAAGCCTTTCAGAAAAATTAAGGTACAGCTTGTATCTTTTATTTGTGTGACGCGATGTGTACATTAAAATGGCGTAAGTAAATTACTCAATTCTTGTACAGTATATGGATGCTGAGATGAAAGAACCAAGGTTGTGATATGCAGGTTCAGGTATGCGTATGATTTTATATATATATATATATAAGAGAGAGAGAATACTCAATGTCAACTACAGCAAACTTTGAAGCTTGAAGTGGCATTTATATATTATGCTGACAGGTACTGGCATAATATATTATGTGCTGGCAGGAACTAAGAACAGCTGTCCAAAGCTGCTTTTTAAAAAGGTTTTCCAGTTGATCTGTTGATGGGCAGAATAAAAAGTAATAATCTCACAAGCAGTAAAAGATTCAACCCAGGATAGCCTTTTATCTCAGTCATGTACTGTTAGTAAAAATGGCCCAGTTAAAACGCCCTCTTGTGGCAAGCTGTTATAGTACCAGGTTAGAAAAACGGAGGCATTTGTCGCCACGTCATCTCTGGTGGCTTTGCTCTCCTAGTTCATTTCTGTAAGATCATTTTACAGTGTGAGTAGTGAGCTGAAAAGGCAAGTATGAACAGACTTGAGCTTCTTAGAAATGGTAATGTTAAATTGTTAATTATTCAGCTGAAATGAATAGTCTCAACACATCAGCTATCAGTGGAAAAGATAACAACAACAACAACAACAACAACAATTTATTATTTATACCCCGCCCATCTGGCTGGGCCTCCCCAGCCACTCTGGGTGGCTTCCAACAGAAATACTACAATACAATAATTTATTAAACGTTAAAAGCCTCCCTAAACAGGGCTGCCTTCAGATGTCCTCTAAAAGTCTGGTAGTTTTTTCTCTCTTTGACATCTGATGGGAGGGCGTTCCACAGGGCGGGTGCCACTACCGAGAAGGCCCTCTGCTTGGTTCCCTGTAACTTGGCTTCTCGCAGCGAGGGAACCGCCAGAAGGCCCTCGGCACTGGACCTCAGTGTCCGGGCAGAAGGATGGAGGTGGAGACACTCCTTCAGGTATACTGGACCGAGGCCGTTTAGGGCTTTAAAGGTCAACACCAATACTTTGAATTGTGCTTGGAAACGTACTGGGAGCCAATGTATGTCTTTCAAGACCGGTGTTATGTGGTCTCAGCAGCTGCTCCCAGTCACCAGTCTAGCTGCCGCATTCTGGATTAATTGTAGTTTCCGCCCCACATAGCCCCACATAGAGCGCATTGCAGTAGTCCAAGCGAGAGATAACTAGAGCATGCACCACTCTGGCGAGACAGTCCGCGGGCAGGTAGGGTCTCAGCCTGCGTACCAGATGGAGATAAATGCTAGTGCACAGAAAACCTTTTACACTGGTGCAATCTTAGTATCTGTTTCTGTTTTTCAGTTTCCATCGGTGCTGAATACTCATGGACCATTTACGATATCCGGAATGGACGGGCCCTCCACTCCTGGGCCTTTCTCCCCAGATTTGCAGAAGACATAGGGTATGGTCTTCTGGGAAAAGGACAGGTGGAAATCAAGATAAAGAGGTTTCATCGAAATGATGAAATCTGGTTTTCAATATGGGGTTTGCAATTCCACAGAGACAATATGAACAGGCTTGGGTTTTTTTTTGCTATTCCCGTTTTAAATGCCTTTTCAAAAATTCCTTTCAAGACATAAGGGTATTTTTATGGAAACGCCTTAATTGGAGACTGTTCTCCAAGATCACTTTTCTCACCTGGTTCTTCGGGTTTAAGAAGGCTTCTCTTGGTAAAGGGATCTCTTTTGGTTATTGATTTTTCTTGAGAGGGTGGAATGCAATGATTGACTGTGCAGCAGCTGATACCAGTCACAACTTTCCTTTTTGACTGGTAACCTTTTGCCCCTTTGCTTCTTGTATAACCTATCAAAATATTAATCTGTATTGGAAGCTGGCATTCCAAGAAATACTTGGAAAAGGTTGGTTTTTTTTAAAGGCTTGCTATAGGGTTGATAATTTCTCTATTAGTAATGCAGAAATGCTATACGAAAATATATTATCTCTTTGTAAGAGGAAACTTTTCAGGAGCATTTTATGGTGATATAGAAGAACTGGGCAAATTTTTAAGGGTGTTGCCTGTAAATAGAGAAGATCTAGCTGTGTATCCTTTAGCCAAAATTGTTGATTCATCTCCAGAGAAATGCATAGCACATGGAATGAATGGATCGTTTTGGTCTTTAGAAATATTTTGATGTTTTACGTCTGATATTGCTTGGTAGTTTTAAAAAAAACAACCCTGATGTTTAAAGCAGCAAACCGTTCTAATTACAGATCCTGGCAACTGATGTTTTGTGGCATTGGGGTAACCATATATCTGATATGGTGTGTGTGGTGTTGTCTTGATACTTGGTAAGGTCGTATGTAGATCTGACATTTGGGCAGTGAAAGTTTGCTTGTATTCTATTATTTTATTCTCCCCTGTCCCCTTTCAACAAATAAGGTATCCAAAGAACAGTCAGTGCTGCTCTTGGCCCCTGATACCTTTGGGTGATCCACTTTTCTTTTTGGCCACGCTCTCACTCAGATTTAAGGTTTGAGCATGTTGATGCTCCTAAAAGTAGAAATAATGTGTGGTTATTTGAAAGTGTTCCTGTTGATGAGGAGGGTGTGAGAGGGAAAGGGCAAGTTGGTGGGGGCTGCTTTATAGCCTGAAAGAGCTAAAAGCTGCTTTCAGACTGCACTTAATCTTGTGGCATGGGAGTGGTTAAACCATACTTGAACTGTTCTTGGATGTCTCCACTATGAGGATAGTTTAGATGTAATTTGGTGGTCATATTATGCTGGCTTCCTGAAGTGGCGGCCTGGCTTATATGACTGGAAATTGAAAATATGATGGGGACCTGGATAGATGTTTACAGCCTTAGTTGTTATCTCTCTGTAGAAAGAGATGCATTGAGAAGCATAGTATTTCTGCATAAGTGCTACCCTTATCTTCTAGATTTGGGCCAAAGTCCCGAAAGTACCACAAGACCTGTAGCGTCACATAGCTATTTGATGGAAAGGTAAGATAAATACCAGGAAAGGTGTTTGGCAGGGTTTTGCTTTTTTAAATATATATATATATATTGGGAAGTGTTGACCAGGTACTGTACTTATTAAGGACTAAATGCAGATTTCCCACCACAATTTTAATGATGACTTTTAGTAGTTTGCAGAAGCAGAGAGTGTGAAAAGCAAGCAACTATTTGAAATGACACCTCCAGTGCAAGGGTAAAACTACTGCATTTGAGAGGAGCTTGAAATGCTGTGCTTTGCATCCATCCCATTCTTTAAGCAAGGGACTTGAGCACAGTCATCCAGGCGCTTCTGCAAAATCTGTTAATTTCAAAATACGTACCTATGTATGAGACTCCCCTAGGGCTGAGTCCCATGCTAAAGGAGAAGACATTGGCTGGTCCCCCCCCCCCACGCCCACTGAAATACCTAAACTAAATTTCTCCTTCTCCCATAGAGTTTGTGATGCAACATTCACAAGAACAGTTCAGAAGTTAATTTCTTGGACTGCCCTTCCAAAACCACTTCTGGTAAGAGGAAAGGAATGATGTAATATAGCTTAGAACCCAAAGAGACAGCAGAAGGTGTGCTCTTGTCTGTTAACAAAGGTGCATTGCTGTCATTCAAGGTCCAGACGTGATCAGCTAAGTCATTTGAAAGGTCCATGTCTGTTGTGCCTAAATTGAATGTGCAATATCTCCATATATTCTGTTTAATGCAGACATGCAGAAAAATAGCTGCAAGTAGTAATTGAGAGGAGGCAACCTGCGTTCCCGAGTTTGCACAGGGGTTTTGTATTCTGCCTCACGGGCTAAAGTAATGACAGCACTTTTTAATAGCAGCCAATCTAGGCTGGCTGCTTTTGGCATATGTATTGGGGGGGTAGGAGAGAAGTCAGAACGAGGTTTTGCTTTGCTTTACATTTCTTCTTGAGCACTAAAGGAATGCAATTAAAACTATTTGTTCTTTTGTCTTCTTTCTCCCATCACCAAAGGAAACAGGCCGGGTATCTTTCGTCAAATATTTCTTGTGTGGTGTATGGTGCACCTGTGTGCTGTATGTATATTTAAAAACATGTAAGTGAACCAAAGTTAGGCCATCTTGGTAACAGTTTTGTTTACCCTAGTTTCACAGTCTAGCCCCACCAGTCTCAAAAAGACGCACTGTTGTAAGCTGGCTTGTTATACTGGACTGAGGTATACATACACCTATTGCTCTTCTGTTTCAAGTGATTTGATAGAGCTCCGTGGCTTCATTTTGTGGAGGCTTTGCTTTTTCTATTTGGTCTTGACTAGCCATCTGCTTCATCCTTGACATGGTAGGTTGTTGGAGGGCTTACAGTGAACAACTGTCTCGTGCTTTTAGTCACTATGTTACAGCACCCTCCCTCCACCCCAATGCCACCTTTGAAGGGTGGAATTGGTGCAGCTCTATTCTCTCAGTGATCCAAGTGCTAGTAAAATTGGGATTTAATTCTGCAAGGTTTCAAAAGAGATAACCAGCTAATATAGATATTCTGTATTTGTGTTTCAGCCAGTTCCAAGGTTGGACAGGTCTTTTTACTTTCATGCATGTTCTCTTTTTTGTTTTTTGGGATGTGTTGAAAACATTTTAATTTACACAAGAAGTTTTTCTTATGCTTTCAACTGTGTGCAAACTTATGTTAGAGTCTGATCTAACTTTAAATGCTGGATGTATATATTTGTGTGTGTGTGTGTATGCTGAAAAGAATAACCAGGTGTGTCACCGAGTTAAGGGAGTTAACTGTTTCTTATTTGGGAGTTATTTAGGAGAGAAGAGCAATCCTGATTTGTATTCTGCATACTTCGTTGGCATGAATTGGTGTCTGATTGCTCTTTACCTCATTTGCTCAGTTTTGGCATTCTTTGGGGTAGCCTAAATCATTCATTGTATCTGCTAGAGTTATATTGTTGCCAACTATTTTATTGCCTTTTGAAATACTTATTTGCATGTAAGCAATTGTTCACACAGCACATCTTTGTGTTGTAGTGAGAGGGCTATTGTTGTTTGTTTTTAAAACAGAAAGAGTGAATAAGGGATGCCCAAGAAACTAAATGTTGTTTTTCAGGTTCTAAGTAAGCAAAAAGGACTTCCTTTTCTTACCTTGTGTCGGTTCCCCCAAGCACATGTATTGGATTTCAGCCGCCATTCACAGGCATCACACCAAGTTTTACAGTAGTTGAGGTTGAAACAGATTGTGAGAGGGCGCAATGAACCCATTATTATCTTTGATTCTGTGTTGAGATTCCTGCATTGCAGGGGGTTGGACTAGAAGACCCTTAGGACCCCTTCCAACTCTACAATTCTGTGATTCTAAGAAATGCCAGAGAACTTTAAATTCTCCACGGCTGTTAACGACAACATAAACAGTATCAGTAAGCCACAAGGGAATGATCTATTCTAGTGCTGCTGAACACAACAGCTCCTAATCTTGCCAATGTGTGCAGCCTTTTTTTCTTGTGGAGAAAGCATTAGGCTGATGTCTGCGGCCCTGGAGAAAAGTGTGATGTGGTCCTTAAAGGGCTCAAGGCAGAGGAGAGTATTTAATACAGTCATTTGCAAAGTGAAACTGAAGTACAATTAATGGGTTGTGGCCTGATTTGGATACACATCTTCTCCCCCACCTCCACAGGGGCTGTAGTGGTTAGACCTATCTTAAAAGATGGAGGGATATTATTTTATTACCTTTGCTTTGCTTTATTTTGCTTTTCACATGTTGTGTATCATATTTGTTAGTTGCTTGGAGGTGCTTGGGTAAAAGTTGCTAATAATCTTAACAGTGATAATTCCCAGCTTGCTAAACCATAGCTTAGTAGGTGGAATTGAGCAGCGTGACTATTTCACTGCTTGCTTCTTGGTTTAATAAAGCAACCTTTAGCTGTTGCATCCCAAATGAGGAACTGAATCTTCACCCCGATCTTAAACCATCTTCAAACTCTAGTTTAATATCCCGGCTAGTAAATCAACATTAAACCACAATTCCCCATTTTTGACATAACAGCTTGCTGAGGCCGGAGCACACAGTTTTGTCATTTGTTCCCAGCTACTGAACAGTGGTTTAAGCAAGCTGCGAACTCCACATCCAAAATGGGCCAGTATCTGCTTTGATATATATTAATGCTTTCTTCACTTTAATTCAGGGCTGGGCAGTACCACAATGGGAATTATTCAGAAATGATCAGAGCTGGCTAACCATTTTGGTCTCAGAGCTTCTCACAGAAGATGAGCGAGTAGCAAGAATCCTGCTGAATCCTGCTAAAAGGTCTATATCAGGCATCTCCAAACTTTGGCCCTCCAGATGTTTTGGACTACAATTCCCATCTTCCCTGACCACTGGTCCTGCTAGCTAGGGATCATGGGAGTTGTAGGCCAAAACATCTGGAGGGCCACAGTTTGGGGATGCCTGGTCTATATAATCCAACATCTTATCTCCCCGGCATAGCTAAATGGGTGCTACAGAAAGTCCAAAAGCAGGAACGTAGTGTTGCTTCTAACAACTGATATTTGGTGACAGCTTTTCCCTGAAAGGAGAGGACCCTCCCTCTGTTTCATGAATTGATCTGATCCCTGCTTTAAAGCCATCGGCCATCAGAACATCTTGTCACCGTGAGCTTCGTAACGTAAGTGGAGCACTGTATTAATAACTGGAAGCTTTTCTTTTCCCATGTGGGGGTCTTTAGAAACTCTTTCTTTGGGAAGCTTTGTGTAATCAGAGGAGCAAGTAGTGAGTTGAATGCACAGGTTTTCTAGCTGGTCCTTCTTGAGTGGTGAGATTTCTTTGGGGAAATGTTTTGAAACTGGCTTGGCGTTGACTTTTGGTCTTGCTGTTCAGTTGCACCACTTTTAAATGCTACATACTAGAATTTTTTTTAACTAGTCTTTCAAACTTGTATAGAAAAGTCTTGTTCTAAAGTATTTTTAAAATATTGTTTGTATTTTTTATAGCAGTGTTACCAGATGGCCTTATGTACATCACAGTGTGGGTACAGTAGCATAATTCATGCATTTCCCCCCTCTATATTTGTATTTGTAAATAGTATCTCTAAGAATACGCAAAAGGTAGAGGCTTGGGAGCTAATGAGAGAAGCCAGAACATAGTGCTCTAGCATGGAATACTTGGCAAATGAAAAAAAGCCAGAATTAATATTGTGAAGGAGCAGATGATTATACATAAATTCCAGGACTCCAAAGTGCTTCAATGTTCTATCTTTCTGCCAGGACACTATCTAGTGCATTGGCTTTCAGTTGGTGGGTTGAGAGTCATTACCATGATGGGAGACTTTATCTGAAGCTGGTTGCAGCAGCAGCAGCTCTACCACCGTACAAAAAATATATGGTAAAAATTAAGGATGGTATCCATCGAATTAGTTCTGTTAGTGCCATGGAGCTTCCTCTCCCTTACCTCTCACAGGACTTAGGGAACCCCCAAAACAGATTTAGGGGGCATCAGAGGAGAAGCAGGAAACGTTCTGTAGCACAACTGGAAGCCCTTGCACAAACAATTACTTCATTGGATGCCACCCAAGGGGATGGGTTTCCAAATGCATGTTTGAGTTAATGATGTGTCTGAAAAGGCTTGAAGACTCCCAGTCCGAGTGCATTTATAGGCACCATTTTGTGGCAGGAGGAGCAAGTTTGGAGGCTCCTGATGAGTTTCAGGTGGTCGGCTGCAGGTGGTGGCTCTGGGATCTCAGTGGACATTACTTTTCGCATCTGAGCCTTCCATCTCTTATTGTTTGGGTTACACCTGTTTTAAGATGGCAGAGCATGTTCCTGCAATTGCCATTTTACTTATAAGTTCATGCACTGTTGATTTCTCTCTCCCCTCCCCCCCCAGCTTTCTAAATGACTGCTGTTCCTAGAGCAAAGTCTCTGCTTTTGTTCAGTTCTGGCATCAAAAGTAGAACTGTCTTGAGCCTTCAACTTAAGGGCTCCAATTGGTCATTCCCCAAGCAGGCCTAGTACAGGGAAGAGCATTGGCAGTGGGTTACGCTGGGTCCTCAGGTTATCGTTACTTGCAAGAGGTAACAGAGCAGGTTTACAGAAGGGAAAGGGCTTTCTTATTTTAGCTCCCCTTGGGAATAGAGTCCCTGCTCTTCTCCTAAGGCCTTTGTGCGGCTGGTTGTAGAGAAAATAAAATTGGCTCTCGCTTCTCCCAGGCAAGTACTCATTCTAGTACAGAGGACCTTGGGTTGCATGTGTGTTCTGCAATATGCAGGCAGTCTCAAACATGGAGGGGACTGTGTTGGTACATCTTAGAATGGATCCAATATACGAGCCTCCGTGTGCAGAAGGTTTGGCTGGCTAAACAGGATTTATTTGGAAAATAAGTGAATTTAGCTGGGGGAAAGTAGGTTGTTGATGCTTTGTTCCCATTTTTTTTTTAAAAAAAACAAACGGAAAATCTGTACCATTTGATATATATCCAGTATGTTAATGCCATTCTGTAAAATATTGCTGATATGTAATGCAATTAATAGCCAAAGTTCTAAGTATGTTCTCAGTGTTGTTGTTGTTGTTTTGACTATATAAGCACCTCTGGGTAAGATATGAGGGAGGCCTTCAAAATGTTAACAGGTTAGTTAGAAAAGGACGAAAAATCTGCCTCTTAAGAAACAATATTATTGCAGGAGTATAATTCTCGGTCAAAAGCTAGTCTTAAAACTGTTCAAGGAACTGTACAGTGATGGCATTTTTGTGGATTGGTTTGCTATTAAAAGTCAGTATATATTGGCTGTTGCACATCCAAACATAATGAAGGTCTTTGCTGCAAAATCAGGTGACCATTTTCTATTGCTTAGACTTTTGTGCAAAAAGGTTTAGGGTAATTTTTTTAAAAAAGAAAAGTTTGGAGGACGCATTACTTATTTTGTTTAAGAACTGACAGAGGGATATGTTTTGTATAATAATGCAAGATGGCTTTAAACAGTGTAGCAAATCATGTTAATATGTGCAACCAGACTTGCAAAATAATTGTATTTTTTTAAATAAATATTTTTTAACAAATGTCATTATTTGGAGTGTTACTCTTCTGCAGTGGAAAGAAGTTGTCACTGCAGTTCAGTTATAAAAGTCATTTCACTCTGGATTCTTGAAATAGAGGTAGCAGCAGTGTAATCACCAAGCATTGTCTGAACCGTGTAATATATAAATGTAGATGTGCCTCTTCTCTATCAGTAGCGATGGTACCATTCTTGAAAATCTGAATGTATTCAAATGATGCCTATTCATTGCTAAGTACTGTCCTAGGTTTTTCAGCCACAGCTGTAGCACTGTAAGCAAAAATAGATTGGTGGCATCATGGTACAATTTGAGAACCTTGCTTTGGAAGAAACAGGCTGTGAACCTCCTACTTACTTTTTGTTTTCTGGCATTTGAAGTATCTGCAACTGTTAACCCATTTGTGGTTTGAAGAGCATGAATAGCAAGGAAATCAGACTGGAGAAGCAAATTTAAGAGACCTAGGCTATTTACAAACCATACATTTAAAACACCTCCTGCCCCAAATAATAATGGAAACTGTACTTTAACAGTGAAGTATAGCTTTGAGGGGTAAACCACAGTGTCTAGGATTTTGGGGTGCTTTAAAGGGATGGTGTGAATACAGCCGTCCAGTGCCAGTTTACGACAGTTTTCTGCTTGAATTAAATTATCCCCTTCAAAAAGATTCCTTTTTCTTAGAGCCCAATACCTTAAAGTTTCAACTCATTCAGACACCACTTTCTGCATTCATGTCTCTTGCCTTGCACCTGTGGTACATCTGAAACAGTTCAAGAGAATTTATCAAGGTTCCAGTTTTCTAATTGATATTTCCTGAGCAGGCACATGTGTTGTTTTTGTAGTTATTTTTAGCTATTACAGCAGTCTTTTTTCCTTATGTAGTTCATACACCTTTTCAGTTACAGAAGCTAATACCTATTTAGTAGAATAATTGTAAAATTATGCTTGTTTGTCTTTCTACACTTGAAAGGGACACTAAAGAATTAACTTTCTATAAAGGCTGCTAGCTACTGGGATGAACAGTGATGCTGGCAGTACATGTAAAGTGTCTTGTTAAATAAGTAATGAAGTAGGTATGGATTATTTGCAATGTGAGGTGTAACCGCAAAATAAGCCAAATCAGGAACACAACTTTTACTCCTGCTGTTAACACAATGGTTGCTGTCAGATACAACACCCAAAGCATGGTTTGCCATAAACAAGCAGGTGTAAGTTTTGCTCAAGCATGTTCTTCATGTGCACAGTGGAATGAAATTAAAAGTTCCCACTGCTGGTTTATGGCAAATGATATTTTGCTGTTTCACCCACACCTGGTAAACTATGGCTTGCTGTAAACCAGCATGAAAACTCAATATTCTTGCAATGCTAACATTCTGTTAAAGACAAGTTATATTGTTGCTCAAGTTCACATGAGAAATACAATGTTTTGTTTAATCGGATTAAGGTCTACCTGGTTCTGCCTTCTTGTCCAAGAATCCTAGGGAGCAGTTGCTGTAGGTAGTCCACTGGAAAAGGCTGTGATCCAACACACATATATAAACTTAGAGCACAAAATGACACAAGCTCTGTAATCAAGGCGGGTATATTTTAAGGATTGGACAACATGGAAATCAAAGATGAGGGCGCATACCCATGCAACATAGCAATTGAAGTCAAATGACAACAGAAAAATTCAGTATAATGCACAATTTTGAAATGAGCAGTGCAACAAGCCTCTAGGGGAAAATAGCTCTACTTGAGTGAAGTTGCTGGGTCCCATCTTAGATACTCCACGAGTTCATGCGACAAGAGCAATCACATTAAACATTCCTTTATACACACACACACACATGTATATCTATCTGTGGGACAGAAATTGCAACAAAGCCAGCTCAAGTTTGCTAAAGCTAAGTTTTAAACTATCCCAATACCTTCTCTCTTTAGAACAGTCAAGAACATGGCTGCCTTCATGACATTCAGTACCTCTCAAGTTCTGCTTCCGGAAGGCACCTCATTATATTGCACAAATGGAAGAGACTTGATGTTTGGCTTCATGTACTTCAAAATTTTCATACTTCATGGGTAAAGCCGTCCCATCAACAGGAGTAGCCTACAGCTCTCCTATTCCTTCTACTGTACTAATTGTGAACCGTCAGTATATTCTGGTTCCACTGAACTCAACCCACCATTAGTACCTTTGCCACTGCCTAGGCATTTCCGCCATGTGAAATCCCATCTGGAGACGCACAAAACTTGAATACTTCAACCTGGGTGTGGCAGTATCTTTTTAAAAGTAAAATAAAATTCTGGATGCCTGTAGTACAGCATCAGTGAATAGAGTTCATAATGCTGCAGCAAATGTTTTGCAACTTGATCAAATTAGAAATATCTACAGCTGCCTCTTGGTTTGCAGTGAATGAACTTTAGGAAGCCTCCCGCCACCCCAAGGTTCTAAAGTGACAGGAATATACCTTTCACTGCCTGTGTTCCTGAAGGGATATGGGAGGTTACCAGAGGAGTTAAACTTTCACATGTCAAGATTTCAGCCCTTCTGGTCTTCATTCTTGCTACAGTGATTTTTCTCTAGTGACGGACCAACTGGCTGATGTGAACGAGTTGCAGCCGACAAGTCTGAGAATAGAAAATCCAGGTAGTTTTAAACCAGGCGGTAAGAGCAAATCTTTCTTTTAGTTGGTGTGACTGTGTGCTTGATCCAAATACAAACTCACGGCTTCCTTTAGCTCTGATAAAGTCTAGGTTCTTCCATTGATGGTGGTGGCTTGTCTGGTGACAGATCCATATCTGCAAAACAAGATTCCTCTCAGCAGCCAATAAGAATCGAAACAGCCAGTGGATGAGCTTTGACTTTTAAGGTGGAAGTCATTAGCAGGCTATGCACCTTCTACCCTTTCCAAACACAACCATGTGCACACATCAAAGAGAGCTACATTTATAGTTGTGCTCTGATGGCGGGATTGCCTGCATGTTTTGAGACACGCATTTCCATTTCACTTTTCTTGGTTCACTGTGTCTTCATGGCACTGCACTGGGTGGTTCCGAATCTTGCCTACAACTGGCTCTTAATCGGTTCATAGCTTCCCAGCAGGTGGGTCACTCTTGTTTACTGCGGGAGGGTGGTGAGATCAGGTGGAAATCGGCGTGGCATGAACGTACCAGTGGAGTTACAGTAATCTGGTGCTCCTACCAGTGCATTTGCACTGTGCCCACTGCCTCATCCATCTCTCTCCCGGTAAGCAGTAGCAACCCTCCTGTTTTAGGAAGCTAGCCAGTGGCTCTGCCCCACCTGGCGAGCCACTTCAGCTCATAATGGGACATTTGCTATTACTTGCACAATACATTCTACACCTGACTCAGTTGAGCTCGTACCTCTATTTATTTATCTGGAAAAACAATGGACTTAATACCCTGTAGTGAGACGCTCATGTTGACAGCGGCAGTGTGCAGATGCAACAAGAAGTGGAAATAGGATTAGTTTAACCATCCCATGCACAAAGCTCAAAGCGCACCTGCTCTGCTTCTCCCTTAACCAAGCAGGGAAAGTTCATGGAACCACTGGCTGCAGCCCAAACTCTGGTTTGTTTTGGGGAGAATAAAATAAAACCACAACTGGGAAGACAGGAACAAGCCTTGGCTTCAGATTGTGGTTTATTTGTTTCTACAAGTGCTGGTACAGATGCAAAGCTACGCCAGCTGTCTTACTTCTGCTATGACTTAGATTGTAATTTTTAAATTATTGGTTCTACCGAGACTGCAATTTTGTATTCTCTATTGGTTAGTTGACCGCAATACAAATACATGAGTTGACAGCTTTGCGGCCTGCTTTCCCCATTCTACAGGGTGAGTTGTGTGCACCAGCCTGCAACGTGTGGGTAAAACAAACCATGCTTATTTAGTTGTTACTGCATTTATATCCTACTTCTCCCCCAAAGAGCTGGAGGGTGGTGTACATGGCTCTCCCCCTCGCCATGTTAGCCTCCGAAGAATCCCATGAGGTAGGCTGGGCTGAGAGTTGATCACCGGCCCAAGGTCACCCACTTAGTGAGCTTCATGGCTGAATGGGGTATTTGAACCCTGGTCTCTCAGGTGCAAGTGCAGCACCTTAACCACTATCTCCCAGTTTAGGGTTTAAGAGCAGGATGGCTAATCTGTTGCCTTCAAGATGGTGTTGGGACTACACCTCCCATCATCCACTGGGGCTGTTGGGAGTTGAATTCCCAACATTTCCAGGATGCCACATTGGCTACTCCTGGCTTTAAAATGTTGAAGTCTGTTTGCAGCTTAAGCAAGGAAAGCTGACTCATGCTTGTTTTAAAAAATTGATTTAGCACCTTTTAAGCTCTTCCTTTACCCCCACTTTCCTGCTATATTGTTTTTTAAAAGTGCTTTATTTCACCCCCTAGCCTCTTCGTCCAACAGTAAAGAAAGTAAAGTTCTGGGTGCCAGACAGATCATTGTGGGCCAAGCCAGGCAGGAAGAATGGGCAGGAAGCAGCTGTAAAGCAAACACTTCCTTGCATTTTCTCCTCGGAGCAAGACACCCCTGGCTTGCTTTGCACTAACGCCGTACCCCGCTCTTCCATTCTTTTCAGAAGTGTGGAAGGAAGGGGGAGAGGTTGGGATAATGGGCTGGCAGTCCTTACCTGATTGGGGTTGAGGGTGCATCCTGTGGGAAAACAGAAGGAAGATGTAGAAAATGAAGGCAAAGGCTCCAAAGATGGTCCCACACACTAGGAAACTGTAACTGCCCTGGTCGTGAAAGATCTGTCGCAAAAGAAAAACAGCAAGGTTCAGGGCAGCCTTCGCACCTAATGAGAGCCACACATTGCCTTGAATGGGTCTGGGAGCCAGAGGAATAACGTCAGAGTGCACCAGCCATGCTGACGGGGGTTGGATAGGATCCATTTCCCATGAGTGGGCTGTTTCAGACAGATTGTCTGACCTTCAGAGAAAGCAGCAGATGCCATCTGTTTCCCTAGGGTGTCTACCTGCCAGAAAACCTATTTCAGAAGGGAAAGAGCAGTAGTTCAAGAAATGTACTGGCCAGCTTTCAACTGCAAAGGTGTCTCGAGCCACTATATGCAACGCCTTGATTCAAAACAGAAAACTCTTTTCACCCACTGGATGAGGAGGCTCTCTGTCAAGAAATTTGCTTGAGTTAAACTCCTGCGTTATTTCTTAATTTGGTATCCTGCCCTTCTTCCTAGCAGCTCAAGGTAATACACGCCATTCATCTCCTACCCCACTGGCAGAGGAAGGGGGGTACGGTCCGCCCTGGGTGTCATCCCTGAGAGGGGGTGACATCACCCAGGTGGCACCCCCCTGGTGAGACAGAAGTGGAGCTAGCCGCCCCACCCCTGGGTGCATAGCATGTGCGCCGTCCCAGGTGCTGGAGCAGCTAGCTCCGCCTCTGTCCTACCCCCCCAGCTTTATCCTCACAACTACCCTGCAAAGTAGGTTAGGCTGAGCGAGAAAGACTGCCCCACCCCAAATGCCACTGAGGGATTTGAGCACACACTACGGTGCCTTCCTCAAGGGTTTGAAAGAAGGCAAGGTGGAGAAGCTGGCCAAGTGCATCCTCCCAAGCAGGGGCATGCTTAAAATACCACCCAAGGACCTATGCTGCAGGACAGATGACAGGAGGATAGTGGCAGGTTGCATGTTCTGCCACCAGAGGCCGCCAGGTGATAGCCATCATGAGTGGTACTGCATACACTTTGCATACAGGAGATAATAGATTCAATCCAGTTAAAAATGGCAAGGGGTGTAGAATAATTCTTATGGGGACCCCAGAGAGCTGCAAACAATCCTGGCCTAGGTAGAGAAATTGCCTTGGCAGAAGAAGGTTGCTTCCTCTGTTCCTTTCACACTTTACTAGAAACAGATCAATTGCCCTTTGCTTCAGTCTTAGCTTCAGAACAAGCCTGGCTTTCTAAAAACGCCAGAAAACTATGAGCAGCATTTCCACACATGGTGAGTTCCTTCTTGCAGGAGTATTTGGATGGAGTCGTTAACATTATGAAGCATGTCAGGACACACAGGGCTGTAGCCAAAGCAGTGCTAAGCAATGTGTTCTATTAGCACAATGGAGCTTCTCCTGCTTACCTCCCCATGTCCGCCCCCAATCTGCACTGGGTTCCCCCCCCACCTTCTGGTAAAGATTTGGGGAGGGCATGGGGTGCAGATGGAGAGAGGAGAAGAGAAGTTGCATTGCACAAGTATAAATCCTTGCACTAATGGAACAAGTACACAGGATATCACCCATGCTTTGCATGCAGAAGGTCCCAGGGTCAATTGCTGGCTTCTGTAGATAAGGCTGGGAAAGCCTCATGTTGAGCTGCTGGACCATGGATGGGGAACCTGCAGACCTTCAAATATTCTGGACTCCCAACTCCCATCATTCCTGGCCACCAGCTGTGCTGGCTAGGTATAACTCAACATGGTCAGAAATTATGGGAACTAGAATCCAACCACAGTTGGAGGGCCACAGAGCATCAGAAGCCTGTTGGATCAGACCAATGCACCATCTAATCCAACATCCTCTTTCCCCACAGTGGCCCACCAGTTGCCCATGGGAAACCAGCCAGCAGGTTGTAGAAAATACTGAATACTGAACTGGTGCTCCAGCTGATGGCCATGAGAATCAGTCTCCTAAGCAATGATCAGCAGAAAGCTTATGCCCAGCAGGGCGTTGGTGGATTCTGCACACTTACCGACCCTACCAGCAACTGCAGAACCATCTCTCCAACACCTGCTCCTGTCACCAGCACAGTAGTGGCACAGCCTGGAATAAAAGGGGCACCACGTTACACTTTTTGCAAGAAGCAGATAAGGAAGGCTGAACAGATGCCGCAAGATGCACACGTCCCATCTTTAAGAGCAAGATGCAAAGGATTCTTGGAGATTTTTGAAATGTTATGTGGTATAGAAATGCTTTAAAATATACACATATTTCCCCCCCCCCGGGTGTGTGTGATAAAGTATGAAACAGAAGAAGGCACCCAAATGTAAATGGCAGAAGTCTGTGGTACAAATGCTGTGCTGACAGAAAGGACGAAGGCTTTCTTATGCGAGCGAGTAAGATACATGAATGTTGCTCTTTTATGATAAACCAAGTGCTTAAAGCAAGTCATCCTTACACATTCCCCTGGCAGTAAAAGCTCCAGTGAACATAACAGGACAATGGCCACCAACCTGTTGCCTTCCAGATGCTGTTGGACTACAAGTCCCATGAGTCCCAGCAAGCAAGGCCAATGGTCAGGACTGATGGGAGTTGTAGTCCAGCAGCATCTCACAGACTATGCCTACAGTTAAATATGCAGAGGATTTAGTTGTTTGCTTAGCTTGTGACTAATTTTTTTTAAAACCAACCAACCAGGGATTACCTTATATTGGAAAGTTAAAAGCATGCCCCTCATTTAAAGGGCTCTGCTTTTATTGTGGTTGTTGAAGCTATTCTTTCCTGGTAGAAAGAAAGAACAAGGAGAGATCTGGTTTACCTTTGTACTGGAGGATGTCTTCAGTGTAGGCCAGGACACTAGGGAAAGTGCTGCTGAGGAACAGGCCCAGGGAGGCAGTCCCCACAAACAAAAAGACAACGCTGGAGGAAAAGATCAGGAGCAGGAAGAATGTTACAAGCACTCCAAGCTGCAATGACATAAAAGGAATGGAGAAAAAAATAAATAAATATGGAGTAAGAATTTTTTTTGCGCTCAGCTAAAAAGACATAGTAACCGCCACTGCTATCGGAGGGGAAAAAACAACCCTAACTGTATGAGCCTTGCCTCCGGAGAGATTCACAGACATGTGGGCATCATTTGGTATCTCATCTCCCGATCATGCCCAGCTGAACATGGAAACTGCTTCAGAAAAGACACACGTTACGTGTCTTAGATAAGAGAGCTTTGGCAGAAGGCAGCTGATCTGAGCCATTTCATGCATGAAAATCACCACTTGATGCTACTAGTGCAGCACATTGAAAATCCCCCTTTGAGTTTACAGTTATGACCACCAAGCTGAACTAGCATATCCAATGTCCCCAGCAGACATCACAGTGGGAGCAAAGAGCAGACTCATTTCACTAACCCAGGACACAGCAAATTGCTTCTGCTCTGCTTGTCTGCACCGCTGGCTGCACTCTCCTTATTTGTATTTATTTATTTATTTTTTAAAAAATACACTCTCCCTTTTCTCCAGTGAGCTCAAGGTGGCATTAATGGTTTCCATTCTCTGCACATGATTCACAATATATTGCCCGGTGTTTTTTTTTTAATAAAAAAAATGGTTATCACAATTTGCTCTTAATATTGATACATCGCCCGACCCTAATAACAACTCCCTCAAGAAACCCTGGAATTGGAAGGCATGCAAGCATAAGGAGACTGCTTTGCTAGAGATCTCCAGTCTGCCGTCTGCCCCCACACTTCAGCACAACTTCCAGGGTTCTCTGAATGAAATGTCTATCAGTCTGACCCAGGAGTAGGAAGCCTGGGGCCACCCAGAGGTTGTTCAGCTGCTTGGGGCTGCTTGGAGCTGGAGGCCAATGATGTCTGAAGGGCCACAGGTTTGCCATTCCTGCTCTAACCAATTTGCTTGCATTGCCCTCAGCTGCAAGAATAATAAGCTCTTGCTTCCAAATGAGGGTGCCAATTTCTGGTTATATCCTTGTTACTGGTCTGCCAGACACGCCATAGCCAGAATAAGCCTCTCTGCTACCTTGACAGTGAGGGAGAAGAAGATTTCGTCATACCACATTGATGAAAACCATAGTTGCTGGCTTCATTCTGTAGGACACAGGGATGGAGATGAGCCGGCCCAGAGTGATGAATCCCCAGAAGAGGCTGGGCAGGTAACCAGCCACCTTGTGTCCCACGGAGAGTGGCTCCTCCACGGCGTAGCTGTATACAAACCCAGAATACTCGCCCTGCAGGAGAAACCAACCCACACTCCCATCAGATTTACTTACGGCGCTGTGGTTAAACCACTGAGCCTAGGGCTTGCTGATCATAAGGTCAGCGGTTCGAATCCCTGCGACGGGGTGAGCTCCCGTTGCTCGGTCCCAGCTCCTGCCAACCTAGCAGTTCGAAAGCACGTCAAAGTGCAAGTAGATAAATAGGAACCGCTACAGCGGGAAGGTAAACGGCGTTTCCATGTGCTGCTCTGGTTTGCCAGAAGCAGCTTTGTCATCCTGGCCACATGACCTGGAAGCTATACGCCGGCTCCCTCGGCCAATAATGCGAGATGAGCGCCACAACCCCAGAGTCGGTCACGACTGGACCTAATGGTCAGGGGTCCCTTTACCTTTACCTTTATAATCTATATACCACACAAACCTTCAATATAGATCTATATTCCCAGGACACACAGAGAGTAGTAAGAAATGAAAAAGCATAATGTAAAATAATTGGTTTACTAACACATGCGAACCAATAAACAAAATTAAAACAAACTGAAATCGCAATAGCCCATTTAAATGGATTTTACTTTTTAGCATTTAAGAATGCTTGCCTTAGCAGTTCTAAAAAGCCTGGGGAAAACAGAAATGCTTTTGCCTGGCACCTAGGTTTTAGTCATGAGGTCGGCGTCCTTGAAAAGGGCATTCCAAGGATGAGGAGCCACCACAAAAAAGGCCCTCCATCTGTGCAGTAACCACGCACCACACTTCAGACAGCAGGGGCCTGGGATGGGGATGTCAGCGAATGGACAGATTGAGATGGGACAAGGCAACCCCACAAAAAAATTGAGTCCTAAGCCATGAAGGGCTTTGAGAGTTAAGACCAGCACCTTAAATCTCCTTGGAAGCCAGGGATGGTGTTTCAGTGCAGCCGGATGTGAGCTCTTCACTCAATCCATGTTAGGAAACAAAGTTAGTTTGCTGGGCTAGCTGCAATTTCTGAACAGTTTTCAAAGGCAGCCCTCAAAGTTACCAGGGCATGGACAACACAACGGTCAAGATTGTATCTACTCAGGAAGGACTGCAGTTGGTGAATTAGCCACAATCAACAGAAGGAACTTGTGACCCTGGAGGCCCAAGAGATAAAGATGAATCTAACAGCACTCCCACACTGGCACCTTATCCTTCACAGAGAGTACAGTCCTCAGCAAGGTTGGTTGAACACCACCTCCCTGGGCAGACAAACTACTGACCCACACAGCACACCTCTGTCTTATCAGGTTCGAGTGTCAATTAGTGCTTCCAAACCCCAGATAAACGCTTCTTCCAATTCAGTTGGAAGAGACAGAGATGGAGGACTTCACTGTGCAGTGACACCCAATTCCATTCAAACACCTTCATAAAAATGCCGGAACATCTTGGGGGAACAGAATGGATCCCTGAGGGACCTCTGCTGCCCCAAAATGCCATGGGCCAGAAGTCTTGCAATTCCGCCTTCCAGAATGGGCCCTCCAGGTAGGAGTGAAACATCTGTCCCCAATTCCCAACTCAGAAACCCTATCCAGAAGGAAACCATGGCCAATGGTATTGAGCACTGCTGAGAGATTTAGTAGAATCAACAGAATTACATTGCATTCCCCCCATCCTCTCCTAGTAGAAGTCGTTTATCAGGGCAACCCTGGCAGTTTCAGTTCCAAATCAAAGTCAGAATCCAGACTCAAATGGATAATGAGTGCTTGAAGCTGACCAGAAAAGCAGTCACTCCACCAACCTGCCCAACGATGGGACATTTGAGATCAGCCAATAGTGGTTACAATTCTCTGGGCCCAAGCAAGCTTTTTGCTCTTCCTGGGCCTTGTTTCTTGTGGTTTTAAGAGAGGTCCTCAACCTTAAGTGGGTGAGAATTCAACATATAGTGTAAGAGAGCAACTGCACTGCCAATCTTGGGCGAACAGCCCAATTAAACAAAGGGCCAATTTCTCATACTCCCAGGTGAGATGCAGTCAAAAGAAGGCCGAAAAGACAATGAGCTTTGGACTAAAGCAATGCTACTAAGAGTGAACCAGCAGGCAGTACCTGCTAGGCGGAGGGAGACAAGGTTTTAGCTGAAATGCTCTCCATGAGCACTCAAGCCAAACTACAGAGATCAAGTAAAAGACAGTCTTGAAAGCACTTGTTCAGCCCATTCTAGGGAATCTGGAGTGCCCCAGAAGTGCAATTTGGGTAGGTCTGACACTGACTCCTCAATTTTTGCTCTTACCAGGATTCCATCGGTCATAAAGAGGAGAAGGGCACCCATCACATGGACAGCAAAGTAAGAGCAAGGAGCTCCTATGAAGTTCTTGCTTTGGCAGCATCCAAAGAGGTCCTCATGCCCTGGGTAGAGAAAACAATAGCACACGAGAGTAGTGAAGCGATCTCTCTCTCCCCCCCCCCTCTCTGCAGCAAAGATTTGCCCCAGAACAGGCTCCAGAGTTCACCAACAAGTTTATGACTAAAGTATTGTGTCTACCTTCCAAACCACCCACGAGGTCTCCTCTGGTACATAATAAGGAGGAGTTATCACTCCTGCAGCCCACTTCCCACAACTGAAGGCTGGGAAATGTGGCATTATGGTTAAAATGAGTAGACTACATCCCTGTCACTCCCCAACTACAGGTTAGCCATATTGATTCGTATGCTGTTGGTGGATCCTTGTCGTCATCTTGTTGGGCTGTGTATGTGATAAAGGGGAGCCATATCGGGGTGACGGCGTCTTCTATTCTGACAGATTACTTCTGAAGGAATGAAGCCCTGAAGGAATGCAATCCTTGGCAGGATAAAGGCTGCCCATAATTACACTAGATGGACCTTTGGTCTGATCCAGCTGGCACTATGGGAGCTGAGGCCCCAAGGCAGATACCACCATTTTACTGGTTTTCTACATGCACCACAGTGGAATGGGCATTCATATTCTATGGCCTTTAAAAATGTGTCTGTGGGAGACGGGCTATTGGTTTATTTTGCTTTTGCTTTTATTATGTATTTTGTGTTTTCATTGCTTTTTTATGTTGTAAAATGTCCTGTGATATTCAGATGAAGGAAGGACAGTATACAAATTTAATAATAATGATGATGATGATGATGATGAAGATGTGTTCCATCTCATTGCTGCATAGTTTGTGGGGTTAAGAGCAGCCAGAAATGTTTGCAAGTGTATAAATGTATCCCAGTGTGTGTGCATAGAAAACGACAGAAATATGCAACACCTGGCATTCTTGATGCATATGGGCAAATGCATCTGTAAGCTGCTACACAAAAGCCACCAAATAAATAAATGAGACATTTTTAGAAGGCATACAGAAGTTGCTTCTTTCAGAGTTCCAGTAATAACCTTGCTGGCAGAAAGACAGGCTGCTTTTCATCTTCAAACCACTCTGTGTGTGAGATAATTGCCTCCCTTTTGCCCATGGGAGTTATCGCAATGCAGGGAAACAGATGCCTTGGCCCAGAAGGAAACACCTTCCTTGCTAGGAGGCCGAAGTGGGCACAAAACATCATTCCCAATTTGGCAAAGGCCTTGACATGGACCGGAACAAATGCTGGTATTAAATGCAGGACCGGAGAGAAGCTTTTGCAATCACACCGACATTCCTTCTCTGCTACAAACTGGGGTGGAATCTACAAACATATAAAAATCATTCTGAAAATGCATTTTTAAAAATATATTGAATTTTCTATAAGGCTCACGATCGCCATCTAGTGTCACGTTGTATATTGCACTTAAAACGGATTTAAAATGTTTTATTTGCAGCTGTATAGCTGAATCCTCTGCTTCTTGGGAGAAAAGCAATGACAAACCTAGACAGCATCTTAAAAAGCAGAGACATCACCTTGCCGACAAAGGTCCGTATAGTTAAAGCTATGGTTTTCCCAGTAGTGATGTATGGAAGTGAGAGCTGGACCATAAAGAAGGCTGATCGCCGAAGAATTGATGCTTTTGAATTATGGTGCTGGAGGAGACTCTTGAGAGTCCCATGGACTGCAAGAAGATCAAACCTATCCATTCTTAAGGAAATCAGCCCTGAGTGCTCCCTGGAAGGACAGATCGTGAAGCTGAGGCTCCAATACTTTGGCCACCTCATGAGAAGAGAAGAATCCTTGGAAAAGACCCTGATGTTGGGAAAGATTGAGGGCACAAGGAGAAGGGGACGATAGAGGACGAGATGGTTGGACAGTGTTCTCGAAGCTACGAACATGAGTTTGACCAAACTGCGGGAGGCAGTGCAAGACAGGAGTGCCTGGCGTGCTCTGGTCCATGGGGTCACGAAGAGTCGGACACGACTAAACGACTAAACAACAACAACAAGCTGAATCCTGGGTAAATGCCAGCAGAGAAACCTGCCCCCAGGGATTTCAATTCATTACCTACAGAGCTAATACTAAACAGAAGCCATATGCGTGTATATGTACGATATTCTAGGATCAATAGGATTCAACCTATCTGGACTGGTTTGGCTTCCTTAGTTTTATATGTATTCTGGGAACATAGCCAGAACTATAGAGTTGATGGCACAAATAGGGTTCTAGCCTAGTACTCAAGCCTTTTCAGTTTCCAAAATACTGTTTCCATGTGTTTGACTCCCTTGTCCATGAACACTTCAGAAGATAAGAGCATAAGAAGAGCCTGGTGGATCAGGCCCGGTAGCCCATTTAGTCCAACCCCCTGTATAGGCATTCCCTCAACCTATGGGGTGGAGGAAGCCCCAAAGAGACTGGAGGGGCAGTGGGGGCCTTGTTGATGCTGCTCAGCTTTCGCACAGGTGGTGGGGGCGGCAGGGTGCCATGGGGGGCTGTGGAGCCAGTGTCCGTCCCTCAAAAAGCCAGCTGAGCAAGTTTTGGCAATGTTCTCCAAAAAAAGCTTGACAGCTTTTACCGGTGTCCTTAGAAAAGCTCAACAACTTTGGGTGCTCTCTTAAAATGTTCTGCCCCAGGTGCCAGCACTATTTGCTACGCCGCTGTCTCAGTGGCCACCCATGGGGAACTCACAAGGAGGACCTGAACTTGACAGCCCTTTCCCCTCCTGCAATTTCCGGCCAGAAGCACACTGTCTCTGTCGGAGGAGGTAGAACACAGCCATCAAGGCAGTAGCCACAGACAAAGAAAAACCTGGGAAGCTTAATGCAGAATATTTCACTCTGTGATTTGCTTCATCCCCTTCCCGCAGCAAAACAACACACCCTCTCGCTACAACCTGTGGAGAGAAGAGGGATCAGACACCTTGGTAATAGGCTCTGCATGCACAGCCCAGATTGGCAGCTCTCACCTATTTCTGGCTGAGTTCTTGGCGAGGATGTGGAAGAGTCATCGCGGTCGGCTATCCGCGTTTCCAGTGCCAGCTCATCTGCAGGCAGTAGTGGGGGGCTGCCGCTTTGACACCAAGGCACCAGCCTCTCCTTGTAGAGCAGCAGGAAGACCGCAAAGGGGACTGGGAGCTGCGGAACAACAGGCAAAAAATAAAAGTCAGCCGGGCGCACGGTGTGTGTCTTATAACAATTTTCAACCCCTGCTGTTGGCTCAGATTTTTTATTTATGCAGTGCACATCTTAAAAGCTAGAGCTTGCAAACCTTTGTACCTCCAAATGCCATTGAGCTCCCAGCAGTCCCAGCTGGCATGGCCAATGGTCAGGAATGATTGGAGTTATTTATCTGTTGCATCTAGATATCACTTTTTCCCCTCCAAGGAGCTCAAGGTGATGTACCGGTACATAGCTCTCCTTTCCCCCATTTTATCCTCACGATGATCCTGTGAGGTAGGCGAGGCTGAGAGGCAGTGACTGGCCCAAGGCCACCCAGTGAGTTTCATGGCTGAGCAGGGATTTGAACCCAGGCCTCCCAGGTCCAAGCCTGGCACTCTGTTTCACACTGGAGCTGAAAGTCCAGCAACATTGCTTGTAGCTGAATTGATGAAATGTGGGCTATAAATCTTTAAAATCAACACCCCCTACCCACTGCAAAAGGAGAGAGAGAGAGAGAGAGAGAGAGAGAGAAAGAAAGAAAGAAAGAAAGAAAGAAAGAAAGAAAGAAAGAAAGAAAGAAAGAAAGAAAGAAAGAAAGGTTCCTCAGCCCTGCCCTGGTATACTGGGACTCCCGGCAAGCCAAGCTGCAAAAAACTTAACCTAGAACATAACATTTCAGACATCTTCTGGAAATACCTCCTCCCACAGCTCACCACCACTAAATGGCTCATTCCCTTTTTTAAAACCTAACTTTCCCTGTGAATTATAAATAACACACCCGTTTTCAGTTGATATATTGACATCCAGAACGCAGTGCCATTTCTTGCTCTGCCAGCAGATGGTAGGCGAGCAGCACAGATGCCCACAGCGTTTGTGTCCAACCCAAACTGCCTTGAGAAGCTACACATTTAGAAAGGAGGGGCTTACAAGCTGCGGTGTCTTCTCCCCTCCCCTCCCCCCCCCAAACCTGAACAGGCGTCACCTAAGTTTTCACATTGGACTATTCAGTCCTCCTTTACTGTAGAGACCGTTGTGTAATTCTATGTTCAGGTACACAGAAGCAGCGCCCTCTGCTGTTCCTCTGCGGTCCCAAAACGGAACATATGAATTTAAAACTCTGAAAGGTCACTGTGCTTTCACATTATGTACTTTTACCGGTAGTTAACATGTATACTTTCATGTGTGGGATGGTGGTGGGGTATGAAAGGAATAAATGAAGCCGTCTTCCTCCTCTCCCCACCAGACTGATGGCAGAAGCTGGGTCGTCCAGGTCGTCCGTCATTAACAGCTGGTTTCACATATATTGTTTTTGCTCTCTGTGAATGTGCAGGAGCCGCAAGTGCACATTTCCTGGTTTTTGTTGGCTCAAGGTATTCTTTCAATGTATGGCGCATTTGCTCCCTCTAGGTTCCCCCTCCTCAGCTGAATTCATTTAAGAGCCCTCCATTGTTCACAGAACAATAGGAACAAGAACAGCCAGTTCGGTCCCATGGAAGGAAAAAAAAAGTTTCCCCCTAATAGTTAGAATCCTTCCGGAGGTCAGGAGCAGTTTGCATTAATGGCCACAAAAATCAGAGCAGAATAAACAGACCTCACACTGCCCTTTGGGAGAACAGCAGGCTAGACAAGTGTAAGGTCGGTATCCTGTATTTCCCCTACTGTCTCAGCCTTTACTTTGCCCTCTGTGAAATGGCAATAGTGACCTTGTTTGCAAATGCTGCAAAGGTAAGTTCTGGCTGGGGAAAACATTAAACTGTCAAACATTAAAGTAGCATACAAAATATCCCTATTAATCTTCTTGTGAGATCCCTGTGGATATAAATGAGATTTGGTCTCTGAATTGCACACAAGAAGTCACAAGGCTCCAGAATAAAATGAGGAAATCAACCTCAGGCTCCCAAGAATGGAAAACTCAAGACAAACGGAAGGCTTGGATTTTAATGAACACAGATAATTAAATATGCAAAGAGGAATCTCATCTGGAGTGTCACCTTTGTGAGCAAAGGTTGGCAGATAAGCCCGGAATTGCTGTGATTTGCTTAACTGGGTCAGCATGTTAGTCCAGTTCAAAAGCAAGAAAATGGTAATTAGAATCTTTTCTGCTGCTAGCTCCTCTAAAAATAAACAAAAGCGAATTAGAGAGAGAGCAAACACATGTAGTACAGCCTTCAGATATTAGAGTCTACAGACACACACACACACACACACACACACACACACACACACACACACACACCATGCATAACCACCTCCTGCTTCTGGTTTACGCTAAGTGCTGCTGCAGTAAAGCTGAAATGATAATTTTTAAAGGTAGCATTCAGTAACTTGAGATGCACCTCCAATGTCTCCTAATCTGTTGTCGGCCCAAGCTCCTTTTCTGCCAAGCAAACACTACTGGGAGTGCAAGCCATATTGCCTATGCTTAAATATCGGATGCTGCTCTTGGGGGGGGGGAGTTACCCCAATGGAACCTTCAGCACTACTGTCTGCTAGATCTGCATGGTTCATTTCGCAGGTGGCACCTGGCACAACTTTTGCCTGTGCAAGTCACATTCTGAGCCCTGAAGCTGCAACTGCCAGAATTCCTTGGGGTGACAGTTTCTGCACACACCCCTGGAAAGTTCCCAGTATCAGCCAATAGTCAGGACGCTGAAAACCCTACTCAGAACTTTGATCGAGATCCACACTTACAGTAAGCCCGCAACTTACACAGAGGTTACATTCTGTGGATCCTGCCTAAAGCCAAAACCGCGTAGTCAAAACTCATTGGGTGCAATGGCAGCTCTGATTGCCAACATCCTTTTCTCCGGAACCCCAACCCTTTAAAATTTCTTTTTGCCATGCATGTAAAACTGAATGCACATGTTCAATGTGCATAGGTTGTGGGCTTACTGTACCAGAACTTCAGAAGTATCAACAAAGCTCCAGAATGCATTCTAGGGTTGCCATATATCTGTTAGGGCAATATCACCCTTTTACAGGAACTAGAACTTGAGAAATTTGGGGGTATTGCTGGTAGAGCTATGAGAACAAATGAGATCTAAAGCCTGCATACCTGCACAGACAGCTTCTCTCAGAAGAGTGTGGGTACTTATCATGTATTTATTGGGAAATCAATATTTAGTCAAGAGGAGTTGTTGTTTGGTCCTGCTTTTCCATAAAATTTTGGTCATAAAATTTTGGTCATAAAATTTTGGTCATAAAAGCAATTTTATAATGCAGAGGGCTGTGATTTATGTATTTATTTCATTTCCATCCTGCCCTGCTTCCAAGAACACTGTACATTGTCTTCTCCCCTCTCAATTTAGCCTCCAACAGACCTGCTTGGTAGTTTTGGCTGATAGGCTCAAGATCTCCCTGCCCCCCCCCCGCCTCATTAACAAACAAAGATTTGAATATGGGTGTCATCTGGGATACGGGTGGCGCTGTGGTCTAAACCACTGAGCCTCTTGGGCTTGTCGATCAGAAGGTCAGCAGTTCGAATCCGTGTGACGGGGTGAGCTCCCTTTGCTCTCACCCAGCTCCTGCCCACCTAGCAGTTCGAAAGCACAACAGCGCAAGTAGATAAATAGGTACCGCTGCGGCGGGAAGGTAAACAGCATTTCTGTGCGCTCTAGCACTCATCACGGTGTTCCGTTGCGCCAGAAGCGGTTTAGTCATGCTGGTCACATGACCCGGAAAGCTTTCTGTGGACAAACTCTGGCTCCCTCGGCCTGAAGCGAGATGAGTGCCGCAACCCCATAGTTGCTTTTGACTGGACTTAACCGTCCAGGGGTCCTTTACATCTAGTCCAGCATTTGAACTGTCATGCCACATGGCAGGATAAGGAGCACATGGCTTCAGCCAATTTCTATCCTGAACTCGAGGGAAAATGTGCAGGTGGCATTCTGCCTCCCAGATAGTGGGGGCATGGTTGCCTTCTGCAGTAGTGGTGCTGGGGCAGCCATGTTGCAGGTGAGGAGAAACAATCCACAGATCAACCAGATTGGAAACACACAGGTGGAAGGATCAGTTTTGCAAATGCATTTTTTTGGGGGGGGGGGGAAGTTCCAAGTGCAAAAATGCAGCTTGAGAAGTTGAGCTCAGACTTGGTATGAAGGCACCCAAATGTTAAGAAAAAGCAACAAATGTTACTGAGCATGGGCAGAGTGCTTTCCTCTTCCCTCCTGAATAAGCACAGCCCTGACTCAAAACATCTGGGGCAAGGGAGCTAGGCCTCCACTTGGAGGGAGTGAAGTTTCCATGCAGGCTTATCTTCCTCGGCCCCTTAAAGACTTAACAGATTTATTGTGGCACAATCTCAGATAAATGGACAACTGAATACTTTACTCTTCCAAGTCCATCCAAGTATTTCACAGGCACAACTACCCCCTTTCAATATCTGCTTGAGTTTTTCACCTTTAAGAAAGGGGGGGGCAGGCTGAATGATCCTGATGAGCTTGTTTGGCTTCCACAGCTGGGTTCATCTGCCAAGATACACACAGGCAGGGCCAAGGCATTTTATTACAGGATCTCACAACTCGGCATGCTTGCTTCGGGGCGATATACTAGACCTCCTGGTACACTGTTTAATGTGAGGCCTTGGCACAGGCCTCACCAGCCTAAACAAACAGCAAAATCATTTCATGGCTAAATGCTCTGCCCACAATGCGAAGCAAAACCCAGCCTGCACCCATTGATGGAAAAGGTCACGGAAAAGGTGGCTCTACCTATCCTATGTCTTTGCGGCAGAGAATGCTCATCTAAGAGGTTTTCCTATCCTGTGGATCCAGTGGGTTGGCTTAATTATTAATTCACATTCTGTATGCCGTATAACAAATATTTATTGTTATTGCTGGCATATGGTCCAAACAACTAATTTGATCTGATCTGAAAAGTATAACAGTATTTAAGTAAGCAGGTCTTTGCCTCTAACAAAACTAGCCGTTTCACACTTGGGTGACATTGCTCTTCTGAACATCAAGGTTTCTTCTGGCCCTGCTCCTGTGCTATTTACAGTAGTCTGTTGTGGAGGAATCTGGCAGGTGAATCTTTTCCTACAGCCAGCTCCAGAATATCTTCATTTGATAAATCTCTGCATATCAAACAACTATTAGAGGAAAGGAGAAGCCAGGGATTGAAGCTGGGACCTTCTGCATGCAAAGCAGATGCTCTCACACTGAGCTATGGTCCTCTCTCGTTATATCCCTTGACCCATCACCCATTTGTTTTTATTTAGTGCTCTACCTCCAAGCTTGCTCAAGAAAAAGCTCACCGCTAGTATAAAACAGTGCCTCGTTTGTCTACTCTAAGCAGAAGACTAGCACCCCCACCCTCACTTTGTACCTCCAATTCTGCCCCAATTCTTTAAAAAGTCACGATCCCATTTCAAGGTACCTCTACCAATATGTGGGCATATTTTTCAGCATAATGCACCCAGTTTATTAGTGTGTTTGGCCTTCAGGAAAATAGCCCAGATATAGTATATCCCCGTAAGAAGTGAGGTTATAGATATAGATATACAGTTGTACCTTGGAAGTTGACCGGAATCCATTCCGGAAGTCCGTTCAACTTCCAAAACGTTCGAAAACCAAATCGCGGCTTCTGATTTAGCTGCAGTAAGCTCCTGCAGCCAATCAGAAGCTGTGGAAGCCCCATCGAACCCATAGCTGCCAAGTTATCCCTTTTTTTAAGGGATTTTCCCTTATGCTGAATAGGCTTCCTCGCGAGAAAAGGGAAAACTTGGCAGCTATGATCGAACCTCCAGGTTCCAAAAGAACGTTTGCAAACTGGAACAATCACTTCCAGGTTTGTGGCATTCAGGAGCAAAAACGTCTGAGTTCCAGGGCATTCGACAACCAAGGTATGACTGTATAAGCTTCTGAGTTCCCCAAACACAGAGATTTCTATGGACTATCATCCCAGTTTTTAAAAGCCCCTTGTTTTCTTCATTACTTCATTACCAACATATGGCCATATCCATTGCTTCAACAAAACAAAAGCCTTTGGGACAAGGGTCCATTTTTAGAAAGGCCCCCAAAGGCTTGCCTTGAATTGCACATCAGCCAGCACAGAGGAGGACTTGCTTGTTCACGCAACACATTGAGATGAGCCCAGTTGCTCTTTTTGCTGTCACCTGCTGCATTCACTTCCAGGTTCTATTACTCAACAGGTTGGTGTAACAGGAAGAAAAACGTAACCATTTTCAGCAGAGCTTTCAGGGTTTTCCATGCTCAGGTGCCAACTATGACAAAGTCTCTGAGTTCATGGGGCGGGAGAGGTTCTCGCTTTAGGAAAGGCCTGTTTTAAGAGTGCTGCAACTGCTCATTTCTATAACCAGGGGAGAGGGTTCATGAACTTACACACAAACCTTGCCCAAAACCAGCACTCAGGCAATTTAAGAATGGCTGTGGAGTGGACCTTTTAAGAGTATCACTGCTGAAATTTTCCCACTTATCAGATACAACTGCTCTGTCTCAAAAGCTGCTGTGCAAAGGCTCTGCTAGATGCAGAAGCTTTCCAATGCAGTATTGTCTTCCCTGAATAATGGTATCCAGTAGTTCCTGTGTCTTGAGCCTAACTGGACCTTGCAATCACCATCTGAGGCTCTTCTTCACAAAGGGCGGCAATATGAGAACAGGCCTTTTCCGTGGTGGCTTCCTGCTTCTGGAATGCTGTCCCCAGGCAGGCTCACCTGGCACCTTTGTTACATATCTTTAGGTGTCAGGCAAAAACGTTCCTCTACAACCAGGCCATGGGCTAATTAAGCAATCTGTGGCCTTCTAAACTGTTTTATGTATTTTTATTTTTTATATATTGTAAACTGCCCCGTGATCCACTACTAAAGAGAAGCTAGATAATTCACATCATTTTAAAAAATTCCATGTAATATGTTGACTGTTGATGCCCATTTTTCACCTGTTCTTTCCTCCGTGACCAGAGATTTTGCACTTTTTACTAGACCTGGTTATAGTGCTTCTGTTGCATTTTGCAGAATCTCAGGCTGGAGCTTTTCACCAGCCTCCTCTTTAGGCAGAGAACATCCATGTCCTCCTTATCCAACCAGCTCCATATGTTTAGCCTGACTACATCAGATCTGGCATACAAGCAGGTGGTTCTAATATTTCACAGGCGAGGCAGAAAATAGAAGTTTCAACGCCCACCCAAGGGCTAGAAATCCTTGCAGAGGCTGCGAAGTGTTAAAAAATTATGCAAGCATATTGTATGGGATATCTTTAAAAAGATGAGGCTTATGATATCAGGAGGAAATAAATATAACCAACTGTCCCTTTAGCAACAGAACTTATGGAGATGCTATCCAGAAAAAATTCCTTTGACTGCTGAAGTTCAGTCATGATTTGGTACCGAATGCTACTTTAGAATACCTCCAAAATGTATTCAGAATACATTTCTGATGTACTGTATTCAGGAATACATTCTGAATGTATTCGGGGGACGGGACTGACACTAATTACCTAATAATGCAATATTGTTATGGCTACTAGCCAGAGATTGCTGGCTCTCCGCCCAGAACAGTTAGCTCCTGCGAGTTAATGGTCAAAAGACGGTAAGAAATGTGGGTTGAATGAGACACCTACCAGGTCTTGGAGAAAGAAACTTCACCTGCCTCTATCCTGGCTAAGAGAAAAGGGCAGAAATGTGTCTGCACATGAACAGATAGCAGTTTGCAAGAGAAACTGGGTGTGTGCGCATGGAGAAGAAAATGAACTACCAGTTCACTAAAGCTGGGACACAGGGCAGATATGGGGAACCTGTGGCTCTCTAGACAACCGAAGTCCCACCAGCCCCAGTTGCTATGGACAATGGCCAGAGATGATGGGAGCTGTAGTTCAGCAACAGCTGGAAAGCCATGGGTACTAGAAATTTTGAAGCTTGGAAAAACCCCCGTTTTTTTCCAGAAAAAAACAAAAATAGAAAAAAATGCTACATTAGCACTTCTTTTTTCCATTATCTATTTTTTATTTTTCCTATTTTTCCTATTTTTCGGGGGAAAACAAAAAAGGCTTCAGGGAAAAAACTGTGTCCCCCCCCCCCGAATTTTCCCGGGTTTTTTCTGGGCCTTCACATTTCTAATGGGTACCCCATTTTTTTATTTAGGGAGTCTCACCCTGGAGATGCGATGTGGGCCAGCAAATCGGCTGCCTCATAGGAACACCTGCTGTTTGTATTTTTTGCTTTAGGTGAAACTATAGAGGCAAAGACACCCCATGTCTTCAGATGCTCTTTCATCCAAACCAGGCAGCCCTGTGCCTGGATCTTCTCAGCAGTCAAGGAAACGGGAAGTGCACAATAACCCAAGGACACACATAAGCATAAGGAACAGTTAATCTGCATCTTACCAGCAAACATGCTGGTGAACACTGCACAGATCTGCTGCACAGATCTGTGCTGGGAACAAACCATTACATGCAAACCAGTATTCCTTGCTTGTTCTTCTCAAACAAACAGGGACAAGCCAAGAACAAACCATGGCTTATATTCTTAGCTCGTTCTTGTAGCTTTTCCCTTCCCAGTGTGACAAGAGGGGACAATTTGGGCAGTGAGCACCAAGACCTTACTCCATCCTGATAAGCCACAGTTAGTTTAAAACTCTGGCATGCCATTTTCGCATCCTTCTGTTCATCCAAGAAGCTCAGTGTGGCTTATATTATTTCCCAAACCGTCTCCCATCCAGGCAGCTTAGGGGTTCAGTGCCAGAGCTGGCAAGGAGAAGCTGGCAAGGAGAAGCTGGCAAGGTGAGGACAAATCAATTATGTAAGAAAACAAAGCCTTTCACTAAATGTGAACTCTTGTCCTGTTTGCTTAGTTTACACCTATATTTTCTCAGTAACGTGGCAGTAATATTTCTGAATCTCACCCTGCTTCTCAGAGAGCTTGAATAACTGGTTTAGTTCATGTTGTTGTTGTTTAGTCGTTTAGTCGTGTCCGACTCTTCGTGACCCCATGGACCATAGCACGCCAGGCACTCCTGTCTTGCACTGCCTCCCGCAGTTTGGTCAAACTCATGTTCGTAGCTTCGAGAACACTGTCCAACCATCTTGTCCTCTGTCGTCCCCTTCTCCTAGTGCCCTCAATCTTTCCCAACATCAGGGTCTTTTCCAAGGATTCTTCTCTTCTCATGAGGTGGCCAAAGTATTGGAGCCTCAGCTTCACGATCTGTCCTTCCAGGGAGCACTCAGGGCTGATTTCCTTAAGAATGGATAGGTTTGATCTTCTTGCAGTCCATGGGACTCTCAAGAGTCTCCTCCAGCACCATAATTCAAAAGCATCAATTCTTCGGCGATCAGCCTTCTTTATGGTCCAACTCTCACTTCCATACATCACTACTGGGAAAACCATAGCTTTAACTATACGGACCTTTGTCGGCAAGGTGATGTCTCTGCTTTTTAAGATGCTGTCTAGGTTTGTCATTGCTTTTCTCCCAAGAAGTAGGCGTCTTTTAATTTCGTGACTGCTGTCACCATCTGCAGTGATCAAGGTGCCCAAGAAAGTAAAATCTCTCACTGCCTCCATTTCTTCCCCTTCTATTTGCCAGGAGGTGATGGGACCAGTGGCCATGATCTTGGTTTTTTTGATGTTGAGCTTCAGACCATATTTTGCGCTCTCCTCTTTCACCCTCATTAAAAGGTTCTTTAATTCCTCCTCGCTTTCTGCCATCAAGGTTGTGTCATCTGCATATCTGAGGTTGTTGATATTTCTTCCAGCAATCTTAATTCCGGCTTGGGATTCATCTAGTCCAGCCTTTCGCATGATGAATTCTGCATATAAGTTAAATAAGCAGGGAGACAATATACAACCTTGTCGTACTCCTTTCCCAATTTTGAACCAATCAGTTGTTCCATATCCAGTTCTAACTGTAGCTTCTTGTCCCACATAGAGATTTCTCAGGAGACAGATGAGGTGATCAGGCACTCCCATTTCTTCATGGATCAATGCCTTGTCGTGGCGAAGGGGCTTGAATAACTCAGAGAAGCTATGAGCTATGCCATGCAGGGCCACCCAAGATGGACAGGTCATAGTGGAGAGTTTTGACTAAATGTGATCCACCTGGAGAAGGAACTGGCAAGACACTCCAGTATCCCTGCCAAGAAAACTCCATGGACAAAGACAACAGGCATATAAAAGTTATGACGCTGGAAGATGAGCCCCTCAGGTCGGAAGGCGTCCAACATGCTACTGAGGAAGAGCGGAGGACAAGTACAAGTAGATTCAGAGCTGATGAAGCGGCTGGGCCAAAGCCGAAAGGACGCTCAGTTGCGGATATGCCTGGAAGCGAAAGGAAAGTCCGATGCTGTAAAGAAAAATATTGCATAGGAACCTGGAATGTAAGAACCATGAGTGGAGGTAAGCTGGATGTGGTCAAAAATGAGATGACAAGAATAAATATCGACATCCTGGGCATCAGTGAACTAAAATGGAAGGGAATGGGCGAATTCAGTTCGGATGACTATCATATCTACTACTGTGGGCAAGAATTCTGTAGCAGAAATGGAGTGGCCCTCATAGTCAACAAAAGAGTGGCAAAAGCTGTAATGGGATGCAATCTCAAAAATGACAGAATGATCTCGATACGAATCCAAGGCAGACCTTTTAACATCACAGTAATCCAAGTTTATGCACCAACTACCGGTGCTGAAGAAAGTGAAATTGACCAATTCTATGAAGACCTACAACACCTTCTAGAAATGACACCAAAGAAGGATGTTCTTCTCATTACAGGGGACTGGAATGCTAAAGTAGGGAATCAAGAGATAAAAGGAACAACTGGCAAGTTTGGCCTTGGAGTTCAAAATGAAGCAGGGCAAAGGCTAATAGAGTTCTGTCAAGAGAACAAGCTGGTCATCACAAACACTCTATTCCAACAACACAAGAGACGACTCTACACATGGATATCACCAAATGGACAGCATCGAAATCAGATTGATTATATTCTCTGCAGCCAAAGATGGAGAAGCTCTATACAGTCAGCAAAAACAAGACCTGGAGCTGACTGTAACTCAGATCATCAGCTTCTTATAGCAAAATTCCAGCTTAAACTGAAGAAAGTAGGAAAAACCACTGGGCCAGTAAGATACAATCTGAATCAAATCCCTTATGAATACACAGTGGAAGTGAGGAACAGGTTTAAGGATTTAGATTTGGTGGACAGAGTGCCTGAAGAACTATGGATGGAGGCTCGTAACATTATACAGGAGGCAGCAATGAAAACCATCCCAAGGAAAAGGAAATGCAAGAAAGCAAAATGGCTGTCCAACGAGGCCTTACAAATAGCGGAGGAGAAGAGGCAAGCAAAATGCAAGGGAGATAGGGAAAGATACAGGAAACTGAATGCAGATTTCCAAAAAACAGCAAGGAGAGACAAGAGGGTCTTCTTAAATGAGCAATGCAAAGAAATAGAGGAAAACAATAGAATGGGGAAAACCAGAGATCTGTTCAAGAAAATTGGAGATATGAAAGGAACATTTCGTACAAAGATTACCATAATCAAGGACAAAAGTGGTAAGGACCTAACAGAAGCAGAAGACATCAAGAAGAGGTGGCAAGAATACACAGAGGAATTATACCAGAAAGATATGGAGGTCTCGTACACCTCAGGTAGTGTGGTTTAGTTCATAACTAACTGCAAAGCACAGGAAACAAGGCTAGAGAGAAGAGAGAGGGATAGATAAGAGAGAGCCTCTACTTACTTGACACTCAAAAACCAGCAAGAACCTTAATAACAGAGATGCTTTAAAAAAGCATTTCCATTCCCTTAAATATTCCCATTTGTCTCCCAAGTTTTTCCTACCTCTCATCATGAACCAAGCATAGTGAGTATTATCATCTTGGAAACCAAGAGACCTGTGTGACAGCTGTACCATGCATAATGCTCACAGTGGCGGCTGTACCATACAAAACAATGTTCAAGATGGAGGTGTTCCTACCACCCAGATTAGCCAGGCTGCACTAAGCACATTTGCTGAGACTCAATGATGCAGATCCACACCATTCATTTAAAGTACACCTAACATACATGTAAAGCACATGACTTGCCCCCAAAGATCCTGGGGACCATAGTTTGTTTAGGGTACTAGGATCTGTAGCTCTGTGATTCTTTGGGGGAAATCACATGTTTTTAACTTGCATTGGGTGTGCTTAAATGTATGGGGTGGCTCTGCCTGCAGTACCAAATTTGCCTGGAGAAGGGAACTTGTGAGAAACCTTCCACTTCTCCATTTGATTCCCAGACAAAAGCTTGCCACACTTATGGCTTGTGAGGAATCTCAGCGGGAGTTTGGTGAACAGGGCTGCAGTGCCCTCCCTAGAGCATTTCCCCCCAAAGGTTGCTGAACTACAGTACGTTTCCGAGCACAGTTCAAAGTGTTGGTACTGACCTTTAAAGCCCTAAACGGCCTCGATCCTATAGACCTGAAGGAGCGTCTCCACCCCCATCATTCAGCCCGGACACTGAGATCCAGCACCGAGGGCCTTCTGGCGGTTCCCTCATTGCGAGAAGTGAGGTTACAGGGAACCAGACAGAGGGCCTTCTCGGTAGTGGCACCCGCCCTGTGGAACGCCCTCCCAGCAGATGTCAAGGCAATAAGCAACTATTTTACTTTTAGAAGACAACTGAAGGCGGCCCTGTTTAGGGAAGTTTTTAATGTTTGATGCTGTACTGTTTTTAATAGTTGATTGGAAGCCACGCAGAGTGGCTGGGGAAAAGCAGCCAGATGGGCGGGGTATAAATAAATTATTATTATTATTATTATTACAGATCCCACCATTCCTGACCATGGGCCATGCTGGCTGGGATTGACAGAAGCTAGAGTTCAACACTGTCTGGAGGGTACAGCAGGATGGGGAAGGCTGCACTCAAGTTTCATGTCAACTGCTTTTGCACATGCATGTATGTGCAGATCACTCACACCCCAACAGAAACAGAACCATACTTCCAAAGCAACACAGACCCTTTTGATTCATGCTAACCAGCAGGAAGACTGGAAGTTACACACAGGCAATTCCAAAAGCAGGAAGAAAAGTGGAAAGGCAACAATGCCCCAGATTTCAGTATGTCCAAAGCCTTCTCTACGCTAAGGGAGGTGATTGCCTGTGTTTCTAATAATAAATAAATAAATAAATAAATAAATAAATAAATAAATAAATAAATAATATAATTTATACCCCGCCCATCTGGCTGGGTTTCCCCAGCCACTCTGGGTGGCTTCCAACAGAAATATTAGAAATACAGTAATTTATTAAACATTAAAAGCTTCCCTAAACATGTGTCCTATGCCATGTGTACACAATAAAACCGTGCCATAGGTTTGTCATGCTTATTTTGTCCTAGAGACCTTCATTACAAGGGTCAACTTTCCCAGGAGGGTGATTTGCTGTGCCTGTCTGTGCCACCTGTCTAAATAAATTCCTCCTAGTGTTTTCCGGGCCAAGGTTATCACTGCCAGTGCTGCCACTCAAAAGTGGTTGATCAGTTCTTTGCTCTTTGGACCTCCATTAGTCACTGAAATGAAGTTAGAAATGCTAATGGGGGCAACGTAGCTGTGTGTTGCTTGGTAATAGGTGGATATTAGCCAGGTATTGACTATATTGTGTTTGTGGTTTTAAAAGTATTGATCTTAGTAAGCTTGTATTTCAGATGGCTGTAAACCACCTTGATATTTTTGAATGAAAGGTGGTATCAAAGTGGGTTTTAATGGATCATAATACAAAAAATATAAAATACTAGCTGGCCCTGCACGCGTTGCTGTGTGTTAGTCTGTGAAATGGAGGGTAATAGCCCCCCTTCAGATCCCCCTGAGCCTCAGAGTCCCCCTGAGTCGAGGCGAGACACTGTGGAGAGGGCAGGTTTCATCCCTGTGTCTCCCCCCCCCCGTTCTGACCCATTACGTATCCCTGCCCCCCCCTTACCTCCACTTGGCCTAGTCTGGAAAGCGGCCTAGTCTGTCTGATAATGGCCGCCTGTGTGGTTTAAGTTACTTGGTTGATGATGATGTCATTTGGTTTGTGGGTGTGGCTTAGATTTCTCAGGAAGGGAGGGGGTGTACTGTGGGAGGAATTCCACTTGAGGGCGCTGTTTGACTTGGTGGAAAAGCGGGTCAAATCCTGCCGAGGTGTGTGATTTGAGGTTTTTCATGTCCCCTACAACCCTCGGGGAGTGGCCTGGATCGCTGTGTCAAAATTTCAGGACGATTGGTCAAGCAGTTACGGAGAACATAGCGGCCGTCAATTTCAAGATTTTTACATTTTTATATATATATAGATTAAAGCCAAAGATTTGCAGAAGTATAATTTTTTTAAAGAAATAAACCTGGGGTGGACTCCCAAAATGGCCCAATGAGAACTAAACAAGCCAGGGATTTCTGACTGGCTGCATGGGGTGTGTGGGTAGATGTGGGAAAGGATAATGGAAAGAACGATGAATGACGGAACAGAGTGACTGAAATCCTGGACAGCAGCACCCCACGCTGCCACATTCTGTTGCAGTTACTAATTCTTTCAATACTATTTCACTTTAGTGAGAGAACAATGAAGGCAGGAAGACAGAAGAGCTGATTTGGTGCCAACATAAAACCAAGAACGGTTTTAGACGTGCAAAGTGGAATCAAGTTACTTTCCCTGGCACACTGCCTTATGCGGGCTCCTCTGATGAAGCCGGCCAAGAGACACATCCCCCCCCCCCTGGCACCACCAGTCAAACTACTTTAAGCGCTGGGCTGGAACGATCAGCCAGGAGGACGGTGTCACTACTTACGTTGATCAAAGCCATAATCCAAAAGGCGTAAGACACCCGCGTCACCACCAACCCTTTTGTTGGCAGGTCGTAGTGTGACAAGTTTCCAAGATGATGGGGGACGAGCGACTTCCGGATGTGAGGGAGGTTGCTGCTGCCAGTGGCCGTGCTGTTTGTCAGGATGCAGTTGGTGTCCGAGAGAAAAGGGTCGGCTATCAGAGGGCTCAGCAGGGCACCAAAGCCCACAAAGAAATGAAGGGCCTGCACAAAGGAATGAGAAAAGATCCTGATTATGTCCAGCAACAAGGCACACACAGCACCTCGGACAGCATGTTAGAACCCTTAACAGTTAGAACCCTTGAGTAAGAACCCTCAACTCAGAAGGTTCTGCTCTAGCACCCTCCTGGGACAAGCCTTCTCCCATCACTACTGGTGCATTATCTCAAAAAAACAAAACAAAAACAAACTCCCAACATGCAACTTTTAATGGCACACAAATCCTTCGTGGGTTAGAACGTGCTATTTCATTAGGTCTGCAAAGGATTTTATATGTGAGCCTCAGCAACTGAAGTGCTCTTGCTGCTGTGATACAAGTGACTGGCGTATTGTGTGTGTATCAGGTACAGAAATATGATGTGCTGCAAACAGTATGAACTAGGACTACAGCTAGCGCAATTAAGATGGCGTCACTGCTGCAATCGTATTGGGTGAGTGCGAAGGGAGACAGCTTTACACCACAGGGTTACTTCTTCCCATGCTTTTTTGTTGGGGGGGGGGACGCAGGGGTATGCATCCCCCTAAACATTTTGTGAATCTAACTTTGACCTCATTGAGGGGCAGTACTTCAATACGAGTAGGAAAATGAGAGTAGCCCTAAACATTTTTTAAGGAAAAAAAAGTGCTGCTTCTTCCACTTCCGAGTCCATGTCAAAGCATGGGACATGGGCTGTGCAGAGATGCCCCAAGACACACAAAATTGGCAATACTGGTACCTCTACTTACGAATAACTCTACTTACGAATGTTTCTACTTACGAATGGAGCTCTGTCCGCCATCTTGGATGCGGTTTAAATAGGATTTTTTCTACTTACGAATTTTTAGATAGGGTTGCTTCGACTTACGAATTTTTTCTCCCAATGCAGTCCTATGGGATTCGACTTACAAATTTTTTTGACTTACAAATGTGTGTTCGGAACACATTAAATTTGTAAGTAGAGGTACCACTGTACCTATCACAGACCAGCTTCTGTGCAGCTATTCATTGTTAGCACGAACTCTTCCAGAACAGAATTGGGTAGTTATATCTGAGTCTGCTTATTTAGAGTGAGATTATTAATGGTGCAAATAACTTCAGGAAGACGATGGTGATGCAAGTGCGGCTACACCACCATCTTCAGCGCACAGGACGTTGTGCATGTGTGAGGTAACTGGATGTGCTTACAGAGGGCATTCAGTCCCTGTGTTCTCAAAAGACATATGCGCTGGTGATCTTCACTGTCTATGTCACGGGTGTCAAACACAAGGCCCGGGGGCCTAATCCGGCCCGCCAGACCTCGTCATGTGGCCCGCGTAGCCGCCGCCGCCATTAGCTGCTGACAATAGTTCTGGAGCCTGCGATTGGCCGAGGGTCAAAACCGGGGGCGGGGCTGCAGGCGGAGGCCGGGGCGCTGGAGCCGCGCTGACGGCCTTGGCCAGGGAATTTCAATTTCGAATGAGGCTGAGGGAGGCGGTGGCACAGCAGCCAGACGGGGAAGTGAGATGCAGGAGGAGGAGGAGGAAGCCCGCCGAGGAGGTAGGAAAGCCCTACAGGCGCTGGAATTTTTTTTGGCGGGCTTTGCTGTTGTCTCCGAGAGTGAGTGAGGCGGCACTGGGGAGCCGCCGCCCGCCGCTTCCCTTCCTCTCCTCGGCTGCATCCGGGAGGTGGGTGAGCGAGTGGGCGAAAGGGACGCGGAGTGAGCCTGAGGGGGAAGTAGGTGAAGCGCAACAGCCGCTCTCTTGATGGAGCCGGGTTTCTCTTCCCTCTTCCCCCGTTTTCTCCTCATAGACACTCGGGAGGGTGCCTGGCTTTTGCTCTGCCCCCCACCCCCGAGCCGCCCTTTGGCTTCTCAGTTCCGGCAGAGCTGCTCCCCGGGGGGCGGCCGGGAGGGAGGCAACGACGACGGCACGGGTTCCTGCTCTTCCCGCTCTGCCGCCGCCTCCTCTCAGCCCCTCGTGATGTAGGGCTCCAGATGGAGTCGCCTCGCGGTTTGAGTAGGTGGGAGGGGAATTTTTTTTGGGGGGGGGAGGTTTTCAAGCCTCCTCTGCCTGCAGTCCCGGTAGGGAGAGGCGGCGGCGAAGACAACAACAGCGCGGGTGGGGGGAAGAGCAGCTCTGAGGCGAAGATGCATGTCCGCTGGGGCTGCCGCCGCCTTCCTCCTCATGAAATCCGCTGCCCTCCCTCAGCGCGAGGGGAAGGGACTCTGGCGCTGAGGAGGGAGGATGCAAAAGCAAAGCAGGGAGTTGGCGCTGCACCGCATGTTCCTGCCCCTCTCCAAAGCATGGGGTGGGTTGCAGCGTGTGGCATTCTGCCTAGCAGGGTTTGGGTGTGCCCAGGGCGGGAGAGGGAAGCCCTCTTTCCATCTGCAGGTTTTTAATCCCAGCAGTGGCTTTCTCCTTCCTGCCGAAGGTTTAGTTGAGCCCCCCCCCCCCGGAAGCCGTCGATCCCCACCTTTTGTTCAAATTTCCCTCGTTTACATCCCCTCCCACACACGCGCCATGACGCAGGAATGTGATCCGCGTGGGGGCGGGAATGAGCTTACATTATTACAAAAAACAGTAATAATTGAATGCAGTGACAATAATTTATGATAATAAAGACACATAGTCCTACAGACACAACCGGCCCTTTGAGGGTGACCAAACTGCTGATGCGGCCCCCAATGAATTTGAGTTTGACACCCCTGGTCTATGTGAAAGATGGGCAGAGCATGGAGGCAGCACAGCTGCTAAGGAACAATCCAAGCAACTAAGGAACAGTGTGTTAGATTCCGATGCTAAATCGTACCTTCTTTTGGAAAGGGATGCCTAGAAACTAAGTGTTTCCAGTTTCACAATTAAATGTTAAGCTGAAAGCAGGAGAGGTTCTGTCCTGATGTGACTCAACAATTCTAGCTGTAAAATAGGGATAGCATTCAACCATTCAAAATGCAGTGTGTGTGGACAGAGAGGAACAAGGATTTGGGACACAAGAGAAGATCGAAGATCCACAAATGCATCTACCATTGGTGCCTGCAGATTGTTCTGGTCACTAGCCCTGAATTAGGGAGAGTCCTACCTTTCCGTCTAGTTTAAAGACAGGGTAGGGACTTTTCTTCTGGCTGCATTGATTCCAGAGCCACCCAAGAAAGCAGCAAGACTCGGCAGTTTTTTTCAAGTGCCTCTGGTGTTCAGCAAAACAGAAACATACTCCTCATCCTTCTCTCCTGCTAAAAAATGGCAGCGCTGCCAGGAGTTCCTCACTAATGGTCACATTCAGTGTGGCAAATCAGAGGAGATGGCCAACCCCTTCCTTGGTGGGAGGGGGCAAGGATACCAGGCCAGCCAAGATGCGTGGGTCCCTAACAAGGGCTCAAGATTGGGGGGGGGGACTCCAAGCATCTAGAGAGAGTTAAAAAGGAGGCCAACCGCGCCCTGTTACTTGTCTAACCTGCAGGAAGACAGCCGAGTCCTTCTGATAAATCTTCACCAGCTGCATATTGGAGAGGGTGTCGATGCAGCCCATGGCCAGGCCAGCCACGGCCATGACCACTGCAAGCACCACCACATTGTGACAGACTGGGATGATGGCAAAAACCACAGAGATTGCAAGTGATGACACAAAGAGGGCGCACAGAGACTGAGCCAACCTGGACCGAAAAGAGAGAGAGAAAAAAGCAGTTTCGTTATTTAAAATATAGACATCCCACCACCCAACTGTAGCCTTTGAGGCTTTGTGCATTAAAAGAAAAACTATATTGCACACACATCCTATATAATAATATGCAAGTGTCTCTGCGTCCAGTCCCTGTGTCCCTGTGTCCACGCTACTGCGCATGTGCCCCACGGACACAGGGATTGGACGCAGAGACACTTGCTCGCGCGCCCAGGACACTCTCATGGGAGCTGGCTCTCGCCGAGGCTCCCTGGCCGGGTCCCGCCGTGCCGAGCCTCACATGGCCGCTGCTACCCTCCTTCCCCGCCCACCCGAGTTAGCAGCCGCTGTGGTGGCAAGAGTTTGCGGCTCTTTCCCCCACACCTCCGCCTCTCTTTCCTCGGCCGGCTCCCTCAAGCGCCGGCGCTGCCATTGCGGCCACAGGGAGCTCCGGCACTGCCAAGCAGAAGCCCCGCCTCACGTGAGGGGAGCCTTTGCCTCAGAGGGGAAAGGTGGGAAGAAAAACCGCAAAGAAGGAAAGAGGGCTCCGCACGGTGGAGGAGGAGGAGGTGGAGAGGGTAAGGAAGTGCAGGGGTATCTTCCTCTCTCTCTCTCTCTCTCTCTCTCTCTCTCTCTCTCTCTCTCTCTCTCTCTCTCTGCGTCTCCCCTCACCTGCGGCCTGCCCTGTGGCTGGCGGCCCGCCCTGCTCCTCGCTGCACCCCGCCGGGCAGGTCTACTCGGGAGGAAGCGGGCTTCAGAAGACTGCCTCCCCTTCTCCTCCCAGACGCAGCAGCCGAGCGCAGAGAGGGAGGGAAGGTCGCGGCCCCGCCGCTCCTCTCACATGTTCTAGCGCCCGTTTACTGAACGGGCTGAATGACACTAGTATATTATAACAGGGCTAAACAGAAATGTAGAGTTTCCTGCAGATTAAAAACAGCAGCAGAGTTGAGCACTTAGACTTCTGGTACAACAAGATGTTTACATGGTACCTGAAAATAATCAGTGTAGGAATCAGAATAATGTATAAAGGAGATACAACTGAGGCACCACCACAGAGAAGGCCCCGTCTCTGGTTGCCACTACTTTACCTCCAAAAGTAAAGGTGGGTTTCCATTTTTAAAAAAAACCATCCAGGGGTGGGGAACCTGCAGTCCAGCAATACCCAGAGGGCCACAGCTCCCGTTATCCTGGACCCTTGGCCATTCTGGCTGGAGATGTTGGGAGCTGGAGTCCAACAACATCTGGAAGTCACCAGGTTTACCATCTCAAGCTTAAAAATATTGGTAATGCTAATATGGGACCAGACATACTGCCTCCTATTTCTACCAGTCTGCACAGCAGCAGCTGTATTTGGGACCAATCAAAGTTACTAAACTTTCATGAGCACTTCCTCATATAGTGCATTATTGTAGTCCAGGCATCCCCAAACTGCGGCGCTCCAGATGTTTTGGCCTACAACTCCCATGATCCCTAGCTAACAGGACCAGTGGTCGGGGAAGATGGGAATTGTAGTCCAAAACATCTGGAGGGCCGAAGTTTGGGGATGCCTGCTGTAGGCAAACCCGAATGCTAACAGAACATGAGTCACAGCTATAAACCAATCAACGTTGTCTAGAGGTGCTTTACGCTACGAATGACACGTGAGTGTCTGCAGGGCTGGAACTTATAGTACAAAGTTTGATTCTTTAGGGCAGCCTTGGCACTTGACACCTTCCAGCGGTCTTAGACTATACCTGCCATCGACAGATGTGCTGGCCGGAGCAAATGGGATCTGTGGTCCAAAAGCGCTGGAGGGCTGATGAAGGCTGCTTTGGGGGCAGTGCAACCCAGCCTAGAACAAGCTGTATCCTAAGTCTTTGGCCAACTGTATCACCAGCTAATAGAATGACCCAGTTTACTGGCACCCCATTGAGCCCATTACTGATTTCAGCCACCTTTTCAACACATCTATCACCCCACCTGGATTTGATATAAAAAAAGAAACAGAGCTGTCCATTCCCACTATACTGGTGACACCTAACTCCCAATCCTCAAATAACCTCCCTCAGAGTTTTTCAAATACCCACACTATGGGCTCTGCCCTTAGACTAGATGAACCATGTTCAAATCTCACATGAATATTTTAGCTTGGCCTTAAAGCTCAGCTGGGGTATCCTTTGGGCAAATCAGTATTTCTGCCTAACCTACTGGAAGGACAGCCATGTATATTTATTTACCTAAACTTCTTCAAGGAAGAGGGGGATAAAATCTTTAAAAATAAAAATAAAAAACAACTTCAAGTAAAATGCCTTTAGGTGAAATAAAGGAAGCCTTGTTGTGTTCTGTGGTTTTGTGTTACAGAGGTGAGACGATAATCTAGCTAACCTCATAAAAGGCTATAATCAGTTAGCAAAATGCAGAAAAACCAGGAAGGACAGCTAAAGGAGGCATCAATAAAACTGGATAGCAGCTGATGGAGTGGGTGCATTTTGCCTGTACCACTTGTAGAATCTAGTGATTCAAGACATGCAATTAATTCTGCACAGAGAGAACCAAGCCAAACCATCCTTTTTTTAAAAAAAAGAAAAAGATTGAATTTGACTGCAATCCCACTTGCCTAGGAGCAAGACCCACTGAATTCAGTATGATTTGCTTCTATGTAGATGAGGTTAGAATTGCAGCCAATGTCAAGAAAAGAGGGGGCCAAGGCGGACTTGTTAATGAGCTAATGTAATAGCAGCTTTCAACAGGAAAAATGAAATAAAAAATTCCTTCAGTAGCACCTTAAAGACCAACTAAGTTTTTATTTTGGTATGAGCTTTCGTGTGCATGCACACTTCGTCAGATACACTTGAAACAGAAGCAACCAGACCCTTATATATATTCAGAGGGTGGGGTGTGTGATGGGAATGGGTGATAGGCTGTAAGAGTGGTAAACCTGTTGATGGCTGTTAACGACTGCTGATTACTGCAATAGGTCCTGCGGGGAAAAAACAAGGGCTGAGGCTAAAGAAAGCTTGATCATGCATAATGAGATAAGAATCCTATGTCTTTATTCATCCCAGGTGGCTCCGTGGTTTTAAGCTTGGTAATGATTTCCAATTCATAAGGGTCTGGTTGCTTCTGTTTCAAGTGTATCTGACGAAGTGTGCATGCACACGAAAGCTCATACCAAAATAAAAACTTAGTTGGTCTTTAAGGTGCTACTGAAGGAATTTTTTATTTTGCTTCGACTCAGACCAACACGGCTACCTACCTGTAACAGGGGGGGGGGGAAGTTATCCCATATTTGCTACAGTAATCCTGCAATTCATGCACATTTAATTGTGCTTTCAGCTTTACATACTTGGCAAAATAAATAATTAAGGGGTGGAAATTCAGGGAAAATACTTTTGTAATCCCACCCTCTATTGAACCCAATGTGTTTTCACTATACACGATATTGGCTTTATGTGTGACCCCTAAAACGTAACCCCCATGTAAGTTGCCTGCTTCCAAAATAGGCTCTATTAAAGAAATTGGCCTCACATTCTGAATTATACAATTGTCACTTGAATAAAGAAAAAGGCCTAAATATACTCAGGCTGCCACATACACTTCAGGAAGAACTGCATTTAGAATAGAGGGGAGGGCAGAGCCTGCCTCTGGATCTGCCCAGCAGCCCTGCATCAGGCATGAATGCTTGCAGGGAAAGACTACTTGTGTAGATCTCTATTCACTTGGGCTTTCCAGTGCTGGCTTTTATCCTGAAGGCAGTGCTGCAACCTTCCTAACGAGTAGGGATGGTGGAGAAAATAACAATTTTATAAAACTGTATCATTTTAAAGATTCCTTTTTCTTTGGAGCCTGTGGTCTAGCTAAATTGGAAAGGCTTGTGCCTAACTTTGACTGTACAGAACTGACTAAATGCTTTCTGGTAGAGTACTGTTACGTGATGCCTGTTCAATCTGGAATGCTGAAAGAATAGAGTGATGGAATGCATGGAACACTGTATGCATTAAAAGAAAATCGGCTAGGTGTGGCAATTGTGCTTCATCTTGCATTGTTTTGGAGACGGATGAAAGAGGATGCTGGGAAACATTTAATGAACAAGAAAAACACTCAAAGTCTTAATTAAGAAAGACATGGAAAAATGATTACAGTATATGTATTCACAAGATACTATGAAGAGAGCTGATCTGAACAAAGGCATATCTAGGGCCCGTTGCTCCCTTGGCAAGGAGCTGCCTTGGCAAATCCCCATCACTTTTCCCCATAGCCACCAGCTGAGAAAGCCCCACACAAGAGCTACATGCAGGGAGAGAGGCAGGCAGGCAGGCAGGCAGGGCCTAGTTAGGTCCCCAGGAAGGGGGGACTTCGAGGGCTGTGCACACACACAAAATGTTCAGAGGGATTCGGCTCCACCCTCTGGCTCCTCATGATATCACACACGTGACGTCAGGATGTCCTGTGACATCACAAGCATGATGTCAAGACGTCACGTTGGGCCCCCTCAAGCATCCGGAGAAGATGGCACCTTTGCCTATAAATATAACAATGAATAAATCACAATGAAGGAACGAGCAATGCTGAAAACAACCCAGACTGGTGCTTCCAGGTCAAGCAGAACACCTCACATGACAGCCAAGGAGCTGATCAGCTCACTGCTAAAGAGGAAGCTGCGGAAGACTGAAAACAGGCAGGCAATAAGATACCAGGCAGCAAAAGGCTGGGAGAAGCAAAAATTAGTTTGGAGTCAGGGAGCAGAAGCAGCCATGTATAAATCTCCCTTAGACAGGAAGAGTGATGTCTTCATTCTCGGTGGTTTCTAGGGCACACTGCTGCTTTGAACAGGGTCATGCATCTGTCAGGTCAACGTTTGGCTTCTGCTAGACCTGGGAAGGAGCAGGAAGTGAGAGGCAGCAGATGGGAGGAATTCTGCTCAGCATCCCTCTGGCGCAACTGAGCCAGGCATCACTCACACTTTAAAGCCTACCTTTGTAATGTTAAGGACGAGGAACTTTAAAAGAGCAATGGAAGGTAAAATTCTTAGCAGTTCTTTTTAGCAGCAGTTCTGTAAGTGCCCTATGTGAGCTCAGAATTACTTGGGACAAAAGCTAATGCTTAAGGGTTGCATAAGCTTGGGCCTCAGCGACCACCTGAACCCTCCGAGATCATTTGCAGGAGCATCTCTGGCTGTGCCCATCCCCTCTGTCCTGTGTTGGTGAGGCTCATTGATATGAATGTGAAAAAGAGCCTCCAGCATTGCTGACCCAGTCTTATGGAACGCTCTTCTGATAGAGATTCACTAGGCATCTTTTAATATTAAATTTTAGGTGTCTGTTGAAAACTTTACACTGCCAGGGCTTATGCGGACAAGCCTCTTTTTCGCAGCTAGATGGTGATCTGCAATTCTGGTTGTTTTCACATGGGGTTGTGAGTATGCATTTATTCATTTATTCGAGGTATTTCTATACCGCTTCTCAGGTTGACATAAAAAAGTGGTCTACATAAGCTTATTGCAGAAATAAACACCACTCATTTTTTTTAAAAGTTACAATAAAATGGAAAAGAAACTGTTTAGGAGAAAGTGTGACTGCTTCTTTCTGTGTCCCTCAAGGCAGAAGCCCCTGTGGTGGCAGCTAGGGAAGGCAGGGGCCAGCTACAATGGGTGGTGGGTGGCAGCAATGCCTCAAGCATGTGAACCTGTGTGTTGGTCGTCAGGTGTAGGGAGCACATCTGTGTAGCTGCAGATGCATTTTTGGAGAATGGTTGGGTGGGTTTGTTTTTTACTAGGCTTCCCTTGAGCACAGGTCAAATTTCAAAGGGGCAAGAATTCACACATATCTATATTCCTATAAAGAGAGAGAGGATTGCTAGGGGGCAGGAAGAATATATATGTTTTTGTGGTGACACACACACACACACACACACACACACACACACACACACACACACGGTGTGGAGTACCATCACATTTTCCCCTGCTGCCTGCAGTTGCCATTTTGTGCCAGAACCCATGCCACTTTAATCAAGATGGGTAATAGCACCTCATCTTAAAAAAATAAAAGCTCTCTCTCTCTGTGTGTATGAAATTTCAGTATAAAAGTATTCTTACAAATAAAGAAATAAGGGCTACAGCTCCCATACTGGATAGAAAAAGCAATTCATACTTAAATGCCAGTTCGCCCATGCAGTTATGGTCACATTTTGTGCCTGCAAGCGCATACAAGGACTGCACGCTAGGTCCAATGCAGCTAGCAAATTGCAACCGCTCTTTCTCCAATTGCTGGGATCAGGATACCAGAGGGAGCAATCTTTCCACTTTCTCCCACTGAAGTCAGTCAAACCGTGGTCCCCATGCCTTTGGAATGCCCTGACACCTGGAGGCCAGCAGACCTTCTCAAAAGCTCAGAAGGGACACCTGATGTTCTTGGCCTTCCCCAGGAAGACCAATTGAGCCACGAATTGATTTTAGTTGCATTTCGTTACCGAATGTCATTTGATATTGAATGTTTGTGTTTCTGGATGATTTTATTGTCTATGGTTGCCTTTATTAATGCACTGTGGTATGTTCCCATCCTGTAAACTGTATTTAAGCATTTTACACAAATAAATAAATAAATATTGGGCCTAATCATGAATTTGATGCAAGTGATGAATCAGTAAACTGGACCAGCTCACTCACAGTACTTGAGGTGAACCTAGTAAAAAAACACACACAAAAAAACACCAAAAAACCCAACCCACTCTGAAATAGCAAATGTCCTCAAGACTTGTCCAATGCAAGAGATTTCCTACATAGGAAAGACTTGCTGTGTTTGCAGCTACATCGATGTACTCCACACATGCAACAGCTCACCCACTGGTTCACATGCAATTTCTTACAAAGGAGGGCATCATGTAAGCAGCCTAAGTTGGTGCTTAATGTAGAAACACACAGCCACACGAACAGAATTTAGGATTGCCAGACGAAAAACAACTGCCAAATGCTAATGCTGCCTCAGCAACAGGTCCAGAACTTCAGAATGACACCTCTGGGAGACAAAACAGCACACCAGGGGATAAAGATGCAGGTGCAAGCAACAGATACGCTGGAGATGGGAACTGCGCCAAGACTGGAACTCAATGCGTGCTCTGTAGAATTAACAAGAACAGCTTCCCCCTCTATCTTCGCCTGGCTTAAGAGCACACAGAGCAGTTAAGCAATCAATCATCGCTTGTGGGCAGCAGCATAAAGATCTCTGCTACTTAAGAGAGTGTGTGTGGCGATGGTGGCAATTGGGGAGTAAAGACCAAGATTCGTTCCCTAATCTATAACAGAGATTATGAAAAAGCTTTGTTATGCACTGCCAGCAACCATCGCAATAGCCTGCTTTATGCTCCACTGCATCGATCCCCTGGGCCTGGCCATGAGGAGGATGGAGGAACTGCTTGCCTCCTAATATCGTATCTGGAATTTAATTGCCTGCTTGTCTTAAGAGCATACTACAAGACACCACCTGAATTGGAGAGCCACAAATTCTTTTGAGATTTTTAGGATTCTCTGGGACGGATGCTAAGTATCGATCAGGGCCCATTGGAGGCACCAGGAACACAAAACAGTCCTCTCTATACCACTTCCTTGCAGTGCTGGCCCACCCACAAGGCAAGGTGAGGCAACTGCCTTGGGCAGCAGGGTCAATAGGGGCAGCAGACAGCTCAGAGGCTGCAGCTAGTGCAAAACAGTATCTGGAATAATGACTGACACTCCTAGCACACTGCTTCTGATATAATTGTATTGGCTGCCTATCCACTTTAATATCTTATCTTTGATCTAATACCTGAAATACTACCGTACTTCCTCCTTTATACACTAGCTCAGGAGTTAAGATCCACAAGAGACACAATGCTGGCAACTCCTGTGCCCTTGGAGGTCTGCAAGGTGGAAGCATGTGAGGGGGCCTTTTTTGTGGTGGCCCCAGATTTTGGAACAGCACCATTCACTGTGGAGCATCAGGGCAGCAGTGTTTAGAGACTATTCTAACTTGATGATGAAGACATAGTGGCTCTTGGTGGCTGCTCAGTGGTTTAGCATCAAAGCCTGGGCATCTGCATCAACACAGTGTCACCACACAATAAAACTGCTCTGAGTTAAAGAAGGGCATGTTTTCCCACTTACATTCCCCGCTATAAGTTGGAATCCAGGTCCAAGAGAGAATAGTATAGGCTCCTTCACACATACCACTAAATAAACTTATTGCACGTTCCTGTGTCTGTGCTGCAAGTATAAAAACTCTGTTCACTATTATGTCCATTCCTCCCCTTAGAACTCTTGCTTCCCACTAGCACTGCAAGAGGGGGTTGAAAGTGCTTTTATAAAAGCCATTAAGGCTAGCAAAAGGTCTCTAGAGGATACAATCAAAGTAAAGCTTTCTAAATGGAATTTCGAACACTCAAACCATGTTACTGAGCCTCCATGTTCAAAGGCAGTGTACCTTGAACACCAGGTGCATCGTATACAAATAGGGAGGGCTGTTGCACCAGTGTCCTCCTTGTAGGGTCTTCACAGGCATCCAGCACCTCTGGCAACAAAGTATTAAACTACTGGTAGGTGGATCTTTGGTCCTATCAAACAAGATTCTTCTGATACTCCCATGTTTCTCTCTGTGTCTCATGTTTTTATAAATATACATTCTGGACAAACTTGCCTTGAAAATGCAACAGAAACTTCTGCTTTCAAAAATGGATCAAAATGCAATCAAAAAACCCTGCTTTTAAAATTCAGGGGTGGGGAAAGAACTAAATCAAGTGCGTGCAGTCATTCGAAAGCATGCCGAATGTTTCCAACATCTCTTCTTCTCAAATTGTGCTAATGGAGGCTTTTTCAATGGGAAAAAGAATGAGCCTCAAAAAGTCTAATGTGCAAACTGGGAAAGCACTTTAAGAAAACCCAGGTAGGATGGAAGGCAGATGTGCAGGAGCAGTGAGAAAATATATGTGTGTGTATGTTTTTGTGTGCTTGAAAAACACAGAGGAAATAGCAGGCAGAACAGCAGCAGGCTCCCTTCTATTTGCAGGGGGGGGGGGAAAGAGATGCTATATGCACAAAAACAGGACTAGTGTTCAGAGCTATTTTGTCCTTTGCAGCATCCCAAATCAGGACATATTGGAAGAGTCCATATTAAGCTCTCTTAGAAACCTGGCTCAGGGAATATTGCAAAACAGAGCTCTTTAATGCATCTTGCCAACTTTCAGTAAAAGCACAGAGCCACTTAAAAGGCAGCAGCCAATAGCGACGTACAGGCTGGCCAGCCCTTCCTTGTGTGATTAAAGAAGTTCAGATCACCACACACTTCCCCCATCATCTCAACAACAGGGCATTAAGAGCTGACAATATAGAAAGCAACGTCCCTTAACACTTACTAACATATGGGAGGAAATATTGCCATGGGGTGGATGCAGTACAAATCTATGCATGCCTTCAGTCCTAAAATGCATCGTGTTGGGGTGGAGCTGGAGCTATTAACTGGTCAGTTTCTTCCAACATGAGATGCTTTGCTTTTAGCAACATCCTGTTGATCACCACAAGAGGGGCGTGTAGTGAGACAGACAAGAGCAGCAGAATATCATTGCCAGGTCTTGTGAGTTGTGATAGCATCTTGAGTCTTATTGCATTGGCTTGTGTTTCCCCACCCCCAACGAGCCAATCCAGCTTCAAAGAGACTTGGGAGTTGGACTTCTAAAAATAATTAAATAAACTTTTGTGATGATCTAAACCTGAACTGCAAGCCAACATTTCCCTGAGTTTGGGTTGTTGTCACTTTGGCATGCTTGGGGTCTGCAGCTGCAAAGGCCAAAAATGCAGTGTCTTCCAGCAGTACACTTGAAGCAAGGGGCGATTGCAATTCTCTCTCCAAATATACTGTAGTAAGAATAGGATTCACCACAGCCCAATGTGCTAGCTTGCTCACTTACTGCTCACTTTAGATGATGGATGGACTGATAATTTTTGAGACACAGCAGGCCGTTATGTGTATTAGCATAAGCTAACTGATTACAAGGCTCACAAATTAGATCTCCCTAGTAGGGGGACCAAGACGAACAGAAGTCTCTCACCTACACTACATTTATTGCAGAAGAAGAAGAAGAAAAGTTCCAGTAACAAAGATTCACACTGTTTTGGGGTCTAAAAAGACCCATCATGGTTTGGCTGTGTTTCTATACATAGACATTAAAGCTTCTTCAAAGGGCCGTTACTGAGATGAAGCAGAGAGTAAGATCTAAATGAATGGGTTCAAATTTCAAGAAAGAGAATTTTGATTTAACATGAGAAGAATCTGCTAACAGTTCAACTTAACAGTGAGACTAGTGTTAGAAACTGAGATATGAAAGCTAGGAGCTGAATGGCACCTTAATCCTAGGTTACGGGTGAAACAACAGAATGTCAAGGCACTTTTTTAAATAACAAGAATACAAAGCTGAAAATGAATGAACGGCAGCTAAAATATGATGTTCATTTTTCAGGTGGTCTGGTCCTTCCCCTGCCAACCCCCCTAATATTCTTAAGAGGGTCTCTTCTTCAGTCTTCAGAGAGTAGCTGGAATTGGGGAGGCAGAAACAGGCCCTTCTTTCCTTCCAGCAGTGGCAGTTTTAATCTGAAATCTTAGGCGCAGTACTGCGCCCCAGAGCTTAAAAGCTGCTCATGCTAATGAAACTCTCTGTCACAAAATGCACCTAGAACAATGGGAGTTTCGAACACTGAGTGAAACAGACTGCCGTGAAAGGGGAAAGGATTCTCCTTTGTTAGAGATTATGTGGAGTGGGGTGGTTTTTTAAGTGACTAATAGTTTTTATTAGTGGAAGTGAAAGCTGGACCATAAAGAAGGCTGATCGCCGAAGAATTGATGCTTTTGAATTATGGTGCTGGAGGAGACTCTTGAGCAGGCATCCCCAAACTGCGGCCCTCCCGATGTTTTGGCCTACAACTCCCATGATCCCTAGCTAACAGGACCAGTGGTCGGGGAAGATGGGAATTGTATTCCAAAACAACTGGAGGGCCGAAGTTTGGGCATACCTGCTCTTGAGAGTTCCATGGACTGCAAGAAGATCAAACCTATCCATTCTTAAAGAAATCAGCCCTGAGTGCTCACTGGAAGGACAGATCCTGAAGCTGAGGCTCCAATACTTTGGCCACCTCATGAGAAGAGAAGAATCCTTGGAAAAGACCCTGATGTTGGGAAAGATTGAGGGCACTAGGAGAAGGGGACAACAGAGGACGAGATGGTTGGACAGTGTTCTCAAAGCTACTAAAATGAGTCTGACTAAACTGCGGGAGGCAGTGGAAGACAGGAGTGTCTGGCGTGCTCTGGTCCATGGGGTCACGAAGAGTCGGACATGACTCAATGACTAAACAACAACAATAGTTTTATTAGTATGGGACACAGCTTATTTGTTTTAAGCTTATTGATTTTGTGTTTGATCATTTACATAACTGAGCTACATTTTAAAGCTCCTTTAAACAAGTATTAGAAGAATGGAATTTACATTATGAAATAAATAAGCACCAATTCATATATGCCCATGCTGAGAGCTGGCACTGTTACATGGGATGGGCAGAAAAGCTCCCTAGAATGATTTTTGTAGAATGGCAAGTAATTAGCTGCCTTCTGTCTTGTAAGTTTTGCATGAACTCCTGAGAATCAGTAAATTGGATAAAAATTAGTCAATGGCACCAGTCTAAAATATGTGTTCTAATTAGTTCTACTGTGCAGACAGGCTGGATAATTCCAGCTTAAGATCAAGAAAGCACATCACAGAATAGGAAATAATGACCACAGCCTGATTACAACCAAAGAATCAATTTGTGCTACAGCTTTTAAACGTTGGGGAACTAGCTTCCCCCTCGCAATAGGATCTGTTGTGAATATGTAGATTTAAAACATGGATGGTGAATGTCTGTGGTCCTCCATCTTGTCAGATCCTGACTCCCATGGTCAAGGATGAGGAGAGCTGTTGTCCAGGAGAAGCTGGAAGGCTACACGTTCCCATATCCCTGATTTTGAAACCTTAATGTTTTTGCTCAACTAGTAACTTGAGTCCATAGATAAGTTTGCCTACTGAGTGCTTACTTCCTATATCAAACTGCTCATCCACAAAATCCATGTGAAGATAGCACACACACAAAAACATAGTTCTCTGTGTGTATGGTAAGGAGCTGTGTCACAGTACATCTGTATGAAGCCACACACACATACACTTGTTCTAGCTGCCAAACTGCACACAGGAGGTGGTGAATTACTAACTGCATCATAGAAATACTTTCTGCTTAGAAGAAATGTTGCTGATGAAGCCAGCTTCTGAACACATAGTATCTTGGGCAGTAACTGGGGTCGAAGGAAATTAAGGAGTCGTGCACTTTCCAGATGCTCTGTAGAGACAGGCCTCTGCTCAATGTTTTCTCAGTGACCTCAGATGGAAGGAGCATGCCTACGACCCACCGTCAGCGCATCACCAGCTCTCATGAGGGTGCCTGAGGAGTTCAAAGGTATGCTGCTCACCAGGTCACCAGATCCACAGAAGACATTAAGTATCTATTAGAGCAGAAGCCCACGTATCTGGCATGACTGCATCAAAAAAGAACAGTGCAGGCAGCACAATCGAGCATTTAGTTGGCAGAAGCAAGGGGTTTTCTGCACTAAATTTCCAACAACTTTCTGACAGCAAGAGCTGTTCGACAGCTTTCTGCCTCTGTTTCCAAACAGTGTCCTGGACTACTACACCCCAACGTTGTAGCAGGTCAGTATGTATGTACTGTATTATAGCAGCCAACGTCAACCTGGCGTTGATGTTTTGGACAGAAACTCCCATAAACATCGTCAGGTTTCTACCAAGCTATTATACAGGATAAAGCAAACCTGGGCATATCTACAGTTAAAAGGGCTGGAGTTGTATTTCTAATGTGCTGTGCAAACAACGTAAAATTATATAGGCTAGTAAGCCATGATAGCTGAGTAACCCAGTACATAATTGTAGGGCTGAAAAATAATAATCGGTGTCATTAATTTTAATCAGAACTGTTCCCTGTTGAATTGTGCTCTCTATCTATAACCCTGTTCTGATTACTCTACCTGCTTCCCTGATTGGAGCAATGTGTTTTCAAAGGGATCTTTAAAACTTGAATCAGTAAGGAAACAGCTCTTTAAATATAATGTAAATATACTATTTATAACAGGCATCCCCAAACTTCGTCCCTCCAATGTTTTGGACTACAATTCCCATCTTCCCCGACCACTGGTCCTGTTAGCTAGGGATCATGGGAGTTGTAGGCCAAAACATCTGGAGGGCCACAGTTTGGGGATGCCTAATTTATAAGCAAGATAAGGGTTTTCTGCTTGATTCGTGGGTTTTTTTTTTAACATTTATAGTCTGCCTCTCATCCAATGTGCTCAAGGTGACACAGATGCTCACAGCTCTGTGATGTAGGTTAGGCTGAGAGTGAGTGACTGGCCCAAAGTCCCTCAGTGAGTTTCATGCCTTGCTTAATAATCAGCTGACTGGTTTAATCAACTATAACTCCAATCTTTAAAATGCTCAAGATTAGATCCAGGATAAGTAAGTTGCACTTGGGTCCCTTTAGAATCTATGCAAAACTAAGCATGAATTCGTTCCCACTGAAATAAATGAGAACTAAATCAGGATTAATTTTACATATTCCAAAGGGATCTAAATGCTAATAACTTTACAGCAAAATCCTTTGCGTGTTTACAAAGAAGTAAAATCCATTGTGTCCCCTGGGGCTTGTCTAGGGCAGCAGACTTTAGCCTGGGTTCAACTCTCAAATTTATAATCCCGAGAAAGCCAATATATTTGCAGACCAGTTAAACAGTAGTTTGAAGATGTTCATAACTTAAATGCCTCAAAAGTAGCACTTAAATATTAGCATGAAGTTCCAGTCCTAAAACAAATCCAAGCAAGATTGGTGCTCGACAGCAGCTAAGGAGTTTCAGCAAAGGAAGATTAGAGTGTGTGTGTGTGTGTGTGTGTGTGAGAGAGAGAGAGAGAGAGAGAGAGAGGGAGGGAGAGAGAGAGAGAGAGAGAAAGGAGTCACCACTCACAAGCTGTTTGTTTTAAAGTGATCTCTATGCGAGAGACACTAATTCCTCATTGATGGTATCATTGATGAATTGTCAAGGATAACACTGTTCTTTCCAGCAACGCTGTGTGACAATGGAATATTTACTGTGCCTGTTTTATCCTACGTCAACCTTTAAGTGCTTGTTTGACACTGGATGTTGCTTGCCAACTTTCTGGAGAATGGGAGGCCAGCTTGAGATTTGACATCAAGGTTATTAAAACAGGTCCTTTACAAGAGAACCACTGGGTTACAGAAAAACACATTGAGAAATCCCCGAGCACATTTCTGTAGCCTGATGATTCCTTGTCAATGTACAGCAACGTTCTGTTTCCTCAGTGACATACCGGTATGTTTTTGCATGATCATGCCATATGCCCCCCCGTTTCCCAAATTCTGAAACTAGCTCCATGTGGGAAGAGACCTCAGATATCCATGCTGACATCACAGGAACAGCAAGCAGATCTGAGAGTCTGCCTGCGTAGGCTCTGCTACAGAGCCAGGGTCCCACAGAGCAAAAATCCTGCAGCCATGGTGATTTCGGGGGAGTCACTCAAGTGACTCAGGGCTCCAGAAGTTATATAAAGCCCATTCTGCATGGCTTCTGTGTCAAACTTGTCTAAATTATTTTTGGATCAATCAAGAAGCACCCAGATTACTTTGATCTTATTTAGATGAGCACTTTGAATGCTTTTGAAGATATGCCCTTAAATAATTCAAGAGAGGAAATAAACACAGGCAAAAAAGAAAGACAGAAAGGAAAGGTTTCTCAGATGCCAATGGAACAGAGACACTGGTGATGGGCTTAGGCCAATGAAGAAAGAAAGATGGGAGGGTAGCAGGAGAGGAGCAAAGAAGAGTATTGAGCTAAATGTGAATTGGGAATAAATCACAATAGATGAACAAATTCCAAAATGTTGGTCATGACATTGCTACCAACACTAGTCCACTTTTGTTTTACTGCCTCTGCTACCTTTAAACAACCTGATGGTGGAACGCTTGCCAGGAAAACCTCCAACTTTTCAATTTGGAATAGCAGGTATTACCTGCCAATTTACTCCTACAACAAGGATGGAATGTGTTGCCATTATGAGCTATCAAATCTTGAAAAGTACTCAGAATACAACCCCCCTTTGATCAATATAGGAACTCTCCAAAGTCCATCCTTTCTACTTCTTATGACTAAACTGTTACTCATTCAAATGGGTGTCCACAATAAGCTATTTAACTTCTGATACAAATATTAGACACAGGAGACACAACAGTAAAGAGTATTGTAAGCTTTGTATTTTTTAAAAGAGGGCTTTCTTGGTTTCACAAGACCACGTGTTTAGTTCATAAGGTCCCTTCTGTGAAGGTCTGAAGTAGCAAACGCTCTAGTTAAGACAGAGGGAGAGATGCATTCACACATACACAACCAGAGATGTTAAAACCAAGTTCAGTCAAGGCTGCCTCCTGGAATCATATGCTCACACACATTTTGGATGAGAAAGCTACCAGCTCTTCCAAAAATACCCAACCAGGAAACCTCTGACCCTCGTGCAATTCAGCAGATGCCTGGCACAGTCCCAGGCTAGTAGTTACAGTAAAATTCCTTTAAAATCTGAAACATTGTACAAGACCTGCCACATTGCTTATCCCAATGCCTGCTGTATAAAGAATTTAGAAGCAAAGACATGGATGCAGTGGTGTAGCATGGGACAGACGGACAGAGGGGCAGTGGCCCTGGTTGTAAAGTTTGGAGAGAGGCGCAAACAGGTTTCCCCATGACAGGCTCCCTCATCGAGGCCACGTAGCTGAGCTCCTGCCACCTTTCGGAGACATGGGAAGGCAAACTGTGTCCAGGCCTTCAAGGCTAGGATGCACACCTCCACCCCAGCTGCCCAGTCCACCGGGGGGGGGGGGTGTGTGCAACACCTGCCCTGCCCCAGGTGCTGGCAACCTACACTACACCACTGCTTGGATGATGAACACCACTGAACAGGATCTGTCTGCAAGAACCTGGACTTGCTAGCCAGAAGCAAAAGAGCAACATAATGGGGGAAAATAGCCTCCGTTGTACAGTATTGACAATCACAAGGAGGTCTTGGGGGAAGCTTAAGTGGTTAATTGTTCCTAGGGCAACTGAATTTTCACTTCTTCTGCAATTGTACTGCAAATATGCCTCATTCTTACTTTCTTTTCGAAAGTGGTCTACACATGTACACAGATAAGCATGTACTGCTGGAGCTGCAAGATTTTGACCTGTCAGGCTGCTACTACAGGCACAGAAGCATGTCTGGCAAAAAATAAACTTGGCCACTCTGCCTCTAGAACTGGTTAGAGGTGTCATGGCATTGAGTAAACATCACTGAACTAGTGCTGTTGACCAGCAAAGCTCTGCATGACCACCATCCCACAATATCTCCCATTTTTTCTGTCCCATTGCCATGCACACACTCAAAATCAACCCAGACACAGTGCATCTTAGCTTACCATCCATTCACAAGGTCTGAGCAGCAGCCACAGTTTGGCTTTCTGCATGGCTGCCCAACAACAGCAGGACTCCCTGGAGACGTCAATCAAATTCCCCAAGCCACAGTGATAAATGTGTAGCAACCATCAAGAGACCTTCAGGTGCCCACGTTATAAACAGGCATCAGGTCACTTTCACAGACTACATTTCCCCCCAGGCTGCTTCAGGCTCGATCTTTTCGCTTCCTATGCACATCCACAAACCCTGCTGAGTTCATTCACCCAAGCGCTGGTAGAAACACAGCTTTGCATCCCGGGTCTACGAGGAGCTGGGCATTGCTCCCACTGGGTTCAGGCGCACCTAACTTTGCCTAGGACCCCTAAGTAAGAAGGGTTAGAGACCCAAGAGGCAGACTGGAGCATCACAGAGGATGATGGGAATAGATCACTGTAAGGACAGGGGGCTGATTTGCAGGGCAAAGCCTAGCACAGACCACGTTGCAAAGTAGACCTCACTGGACGATTGGAAAGGGGGACGAGGTGAGAAATGGGGCGGGGGGGGGACACAGTTTCTCAGGGGCATCAGGACCCTTCTCGTTCCAGAAGGAAAGCGGGCGGGGTGGTGGAGTAGGTAGGCAGGCAGGCGACGCTAATGGCCGGAGAGCGAAACGCCCGCAACAGGGAGAGGAGAGAGAAGGAGATTCGGGGTGGGGGGTGGGGGTCGGGTCGCCTTACGTCCTCTTGAAAATGCCTCCCAAGCAGCTGCCGAGCAGCAGGCAGAACTGTTGCGAGAAGAAGACCCAGGTGATCTGCGAGAGGGAGCTCTGGGTCTGGCAGCGCAGGTCCAGCAGGGTGGGCCCCAGGAAGGCGATGCAGAGGCCGAAGCTGAAGAAGACGCTCCAGTAGGTCAGCGTGGGCTGCAGGTTCCTCTTGAAGAGCGTCGTCACCCGCGCATCCCACCACAACATCCTCGGCTCCCCCGGCCCACCAGGAAGCAGCGTCCGCGGCAGCTCGCTCTCCCTTGACTGCCTGCCTGCTTGCCCTCGAGAGCAAGTCCCTGGGCTAAGACCGCCGGGCAGGCGCGCGCGCGAGAAACCGGAGCAGGCGAGTGGCGCCCCCTAGCCGTGCGCCTCTTTTTTGCCCGTCTGCAATCCGCGGCCGAGAGGGAGAGCCGGGTCTTCACTCCTGCCCGGGCCAACGCGCGTCTGCCGTCGTCGTCCCCGGTCTTCGCGCCGGAATCCCCTCGGATTGCAACACCTGCCCGCCGGATCTGCCGCGTCCCGCCCTGGGCGAGCCCGTAGTCGATCACATGCGAGGAGCCTCCGCCTCCGCCCCCGCCTCCGCTCGCCCCACGCCTCCGCCCGCTCCGGGGATCCGGCGCTCGCCTCCTTCCACGGGCGCTGCAGCCTTGCCCGCGTCCCGCTCGCCGGGCTTGCAGGCAGCAGCAGCAGCGGGCGGAGTGCCGCGCGCGCGGGGCGGGGACTGGCTCCGCCCCTTCGGCCCGGGGAGCCGCGCACAGGCGCTAGTAACGCCCGCCTCCCTTCGCCGCGCCTCCCGGGCCAGCAGAGTGGCGAGGGTCTCCAGCTGCGCTCGCTTTGGCGCACGAGCCGGGTGGGGAGAGGTCGTCGTCGTGCCTTCTCGGCTCGATCCGTTCCTGAGCTGCGCGCTCCGGTTCTCCGCCCGGCCAGCTCCCAGTCGAAGCCCCGGCGGGGTCAGCTTTGCAAAAGGGGCGCCGCGAGCTTTGCAGCGCTAGCAAAACCTTCCAGCCGAGGAAGCAGCTCAAAGTGGTTTCCCTGCAACCGAAAACACCTGCGCGGCTTCACATCGCCAGGTGTGATCATTGCACACGCGTCTCCATCACTTCGGAAACGCGGCACGCCTGCTAAAGAGCTGGCGTGGCCGAGCGCAGCTACCTGCCTTTATCTCGTTTGCACGCAGTTGAAAATACCCGCAGTAATTACACGCGACGATAATTTGTAGTACACGGGACCGAAGTAAATCGTAACGTCTGAAACAACTCTGACTTGTGCTGCGCTGGTTTCTTTTCCCTCCTTTATTTCTCTCTCTCTCTCCCCCCCCACCCGTAAGTGAGACTCGGAGGTGACAGTCTCATCCACACCATCATCATTCCCTTGTTGAAGTCAGCGCTACCGACACAAGTAGCTTGTTTGCCATTCGCTTCACGGGGAGACTCAAGTTGACCACGTGGGTAAAGGTCGTGGAAATGTCTCTTGAAATGCACGTAGAAGCTTAGGAGAGGAGATGGTTGTGGAGACCAGGGCAGCAAAATTGTTATATTTCCTCTCCTCTCACCCAGGCAAACAGGGGTGCCAACTTGAATAAAATATTGGGGAGGGGCCTGGTAAGCCACGCCCCACATAATCAATCACATTACATTGTGCAGGCACACTATTTAAATGGCAATGCCTATCAAGTATGGGCGGGCTGGCCCCCTTAAATATTTTATTGGGGGGTGAAGACCCCTAGGCCCCAAGGAGCTGGCTCCTAAACTCACAATTCTGAGAATACAGAGGTTTCCCCCAAGTCTGCTGCAGACCCTCCAAGTGTCCCTATTTCCCAAGGACAGTCCTGGATTTACAGAAGCCGTCTGGATTTCTGATTTGATCCTGGAATGTCCCACTTTTCCTTAGGACTTCCCTATTTTCATCAGAGAAATGTCAGAGGGTATGGAGTTATGTGACCCCTGAGCCAAGGAGATAAGTAACTACTGTATACAAATTCAGAAAACATCTGAAGGCAGCTCTGTATAGGGAAGTTTATTTAATGTTTTATGTTTTATTATGTTGGACTGGAGTGGCCCTTGTGGACTGGAGCAACCCAGTCAGATGAGTGGGGTATACATAATAAAATTATTGCTATTATTATTATTATTATTATTATTATAGAAATGTTGGAGAAATGTCGGAGGGTATGCTGCTGTGTACATAACAAACCCAAAGGGGCAGCACATTGATACTTGCACTCACTAAGTCTAGTTTGGCCCTAAGCCGGCAAAAGCTACACTTAGTCAAAGACCAGTCTGTCATCTGAGTTCAGTTGAACCCTTTCATGCTTGGGGATTCTGACTTCCCTTGATCGTGGGCCTTTCCACTCAGTCTGTTAGCTGAGTGCAATATCAGAAGATAGCAATAAGATATAAATGGGCTCACCTGATGATGATTCTGATATGCAATACTGTACTTCATGTAAAGAGTAACAAAAAAGACAGCCGTGAACATTATGTATCACCTCCGGTGGTACATAATGTTCTGGGGCAAGGGTATTTATACAGCAGGATCTAGGAGTCTTGGTAGACCACTAACTTGACATGAGTCAACAGTGTGATGTAGCAGCTAAAAAAGCCAATGTAATTCTGGGCTGCATCAATAGGAGTATAGCGTCTAGATCAAGGGAAGTAATAGTACCACTGTATTCTGCTCTGGTCAGACCTCACCTGGAGTACTGCATCCAGCTCTGGGCACCACAGTTCAAGAAGGATACTGACAAGCTGGAATGTGTCCAGAGGAGGACAACCAAAATGGTCAAAGGCATAGCTGCCAAGTTATCCCTTTTTTAAAGGGATTTCCCCTTATGCTGAATAGGCTTCCTCGCGAGAAAAGGGAAAACTTGGCAGCTATGCAAAGGCCTGGAAACGATGCCTTATGAAGAACGGCTTAGGGAGCTGGGCATGTTTAGCCTGGAGAAGAGAAGGTTAAGGGGTGATATGATAGCCATGTTCAAATATATTAAAGGATGCCATATAGAGGAGGGAGAAAGGTTGTTTTGTGCTGCTCCAGAGAATCGGACACGGAGCAATGGATTCAAACTACAAGAAAGAAGATTCCACCTAAACATAAGGAAGAACTTCCTGACAGTAAGAGCTGTTTGACAGTGGAATTTGCTGCCAAGGAGTGTGGTGGAGTCGCCTTCTTTGGAGGTACTTAAGCAGAGGCTTGACAGGCATATGTCAGGAAGGCTTTGATGGTGTTTCCTGCTTGGCAGGGGGTTGGACTGGATGGCCCTTGTGGTCCCTTCCAACTCTATGATTCTATGATTCTATGTGCCTTCCTTGCAGGGACTTTTTGGGATCCAGCATCACTAAGAAACCTCAGCTCTGCTTGACTTCCTTGAAATGGTAATAAGGAATCTTTTGCCTTTCTGTACCACAAAGTGCAGAAAGGAGGCAGAAAGTGTGTGTGTGTTTGTGTGTGCGTGCGCACACATACACCCACACACAGCAACCTCTGAATACTAATACTGTAATTAGAACACTTGTGATATAGGCAGAAAAGTATTTTTTTGTTTGTAGATTCTCCATGGCTTTTTCATTTGTTTCCTTAAGGGATATATGTAACTACTATGACTGTCAAATCTGGGGCTGGGTTGGAGTGGTTGATGCTTTTGCTTACGCAGAAAACTCCCTCTGGAGGAGGATGAGTTTATAAATATTTCACCTGCTGCATTTGAGACGCTAACTGGCAATTTTTAGAACGCTCTCGCTTTGCTTCCTCTCTCTCTTTTCCAAGGCAAAGCAATACACAGACGTGCTCAGGTGATTCAAGTGCATGCTGGAGTGTCTTGCGGTTTCTTTCCTCTTCCTGTGCCTAAGTGCTCTGGGGAGGCACATAATGTCATTGCCCACTCCTGGAATGTGTGTTTGGACAGGTTGAAGGTGCCAATTTGTGCAACACAATTGTTGCTTTAATGCTCATCTTATCTAAACAGTATCTACTTCAGCCTGTTCCTTTGCCAGGCATCCAAGCAATGTGTGGGAGGCGGTTTTGCTGCCAACACCCCCATATCACAGGTTTTTTGTGTGTGTGTGTCCCAGAATCCAGATTATATAATCTAGAGAACATACTTCAGTTTGACTGAATGCAGGCTAACGCAGGCTAGAAATACTTCTCCACATGGACAGAGGATCTGTGGGTGAGAGGTTTCCCAGATCTGGGAAACAGTTCAGTTAACTCCAGGGATTCAGGCAGGGAGTCTTTCTCAAGCCTACCTGGAAATGCCAGGGGTTGAATCTGACCGCAGAGCAAATGTTTCCCCACTGAGCCACAGCCCTTTCCTAAATATGCATAACATTCCCATAGATATTAGCATATATGATGGTTGTCCAATTTTTGGAAGTAGATCACTGTGCTCAGCCTCTCCAGAACTTCAGTGCATTACAACTTCAAATTATGTTAGAAGAAGCTAGTAGCAAAACAGGCTCAAACTCCTTCAGATAGTTAGGGTGCTAAAGCTGAACATGTGTCTCCTCAAAATCACACAAATTGACAAAAACCCATATACAAACACACTTCCAGCTAGCTATCCCTCTCTGTCTCAAGGGCAGCATGCCTGGAAATAGTTATCTGGAGGCTTGTGCAAACATAGCATTAATCTTGCACTTCCTTGTGGTGTCCATGTTTATACCAAGAGCAGGGAAATTGGACTTCCAGGTGTTGGACTGCAACTCCCATCAGCCACAATGGTCAAGAGATTAAGGGAGTTGTAGTTCAACAAAATCAACAGGTTTCCCACCTTGGTTTATACTGAAATTTGAAGGACACGTTCTAGTACCAGGAGGGTCTCCTACCTAGCATGACTCACATAAAATGTAACAAACGCATAAGTAGGCAAACATATGCAGCCAAATAAAAACTATGTATCCGTTATCTTTAAAATATGTCTTTAAAAACATTCTCTATTGCAAAAAAGTTAGTATGCATTCCCAAAATGCATAGTTGAAATTGAGTAGGGAATGGGAGGTTTCAGAAAAGCAAGCTCTCGCTTGGATTACTGCAATGTGCTCTACGTGGGGCTACCTTTGGGCTACCTTTGAAGGTGACCCGGAAACTACAACTAATCCAGAATGCGGCAGCTAGACTGCTGACTGGGAGCGGCCGCCAAGACGACATAAGACCGGTCTTGAAAGATCTACATTGGCTCCCAGTACGTTTCCGAGCACAATTCAAAGTGTTGGTGCTGACCTTTAAAGCCCTAAACGGCCTTGGTCCCGTATACTTGAAGGAGCGTCTCCACCCCCATCGTTCTGCCCGGACACTGAGGTCCAGCGCCGAGGGCCTTCTGGCGGTTCCCTCACTGCGAGAAGCAAAGCTACAGGGAACCAGGCAGAGGGCCTTCTTGGTAGTGGAACGCCTTCCCATCAGAGGTCAGAGAGATAAACAACTACCTGACATTTAGAAAATACCTAAAGGCAGCCCTGTTTAGGGAAGTTTTTAATCTGTGATATTTGATGTATTTTAATGTTTGTTGGAAGCCGCCCAGAGTGGCAGGGGAAGCCCAGCCAGATGGGCGGGGTACAAATAATACATTATGATTATGATTATGATTATAAGCTAGAAAGCCATTTTGTGTGTAGGAAACTTTTGGCCCTCCAGATGTTGCTGAACTACAGCTCCCATCATCCTTGGTCACTGGCCATGCTTGCTGGGGCTGATGGGAATTGTAGTCCAGTTTATTTGTGATTATTATTCTTTATGTTATATTATGTTTCATGACCAATATTATTTATTTATGATTTTGTATGATATTATTTCTATATTATTGTTTCTTCTTTTTTCTGTTCTTTTGTAAGTTATTATTTCTATATTATTTTGCATGTTAGAGTTATTTCAGTGTGTTTATGAGTGTATTTTAATTTGAATCTAAATAAAGTTTGTTTTTTTAAAAAAGGAATTGTAGTTCAGCAGTATCTGGAGTGTGAAAGGTTCTCTATCTGTTTGGTCTGTTTTAGTTCAATTTAGTTCAAAGGAGAATCCGACTAAACATAAGATCTGACAAGAAGCTTTTTGCCGGTAAGAGCTGTTCGACAGTAGAATGGACTCCCACAAGATGTGGTGGACTCTCCTTCCTTGGAAGCTTTTAAGCAGAGATTGAATGGCCACCTGTCATGTATGATCTAGTTGAGATTCCTGTATTGCAGGGGGTTGGACTAGATGACCCTCGAGGTCCCTTCCAACTCTACAGTTCTTTGATTCTGTTATTCAATTGTCTCTCAGTGGTCATTCCTCCAGTTGCATCAGAGTGGGAGATAAGGCAACAAGGCTTCCTCCACTGGCTCAGCCAGGAGGACCAGCCGACAATTAGCTTCTTCCTCCCCAGAACTGCCTCCGGTAGTTCTGCTTAGGCAACTCCACAATACAACATTGTGAAATAGTTGGTGACTTTAATTTGCTTATTTTCTTCACCCCTTTTCCCTCTAGTAGCATGCCTCATAGACTGTAAGCTGTGGTATTAAACGGCAAACAACTTTGGGAGTGCGTTGGCAGAAAGATGTTAGATAAATGAAGCAAGTAAATAAATTTAAAAATCAAAACATTTAGATAGATCCCATTTATATTAGTGCTAATTAAGAGGAGTGGCAAGAACGTGTCACTGGTGCAAAACAGTAATTTCAAAGGAAACCATCATTAAAGGAAGGATTGTTGCATTTAGGTTAATGCGCTAGCCGGTTGAAGAGTGTGCGGCTGGTTTTGACTCATGCTCTAGAAGTGGTGTGCATGTTACAAAACATTCTTATGCTTATCACAGCCTCTGCAGCTAATAGGGTGCAGTGGGAGGTAGGAGAGTACAGTATGTTGGCTTCTTAAAGTGTAGATCAGGCCTCGTAAAATATTTTATAGCATTGATTAGCATGCGGAAGAAAGGAGGTAAACAGGCCAAGTTGATAAACAACTTTGAACCTACCACTCAGAGGCTGAACTGAGGAAGTATCTCAACACCATTGGATCACAAGTCATCTACTAAGTTGCTAGAGGAATAATGGCTGGAGCAGAAAGACAGCCTTGGGCAAGTCCTTTATACATTAATGACACAGTTAGAAATACCTCTCTCTCTCTCTTTGCTGTTCACCCATGACCTTGATGCCTTTCAATTGCCTCATGGGACATTATCATTTCAGAAGAGAGGTGTGGCCCTCTAGAGTTGTTCTTCATTTCATTTAGTAAATCTGCAAGGGTGTGTGTTTGTGCACGTGCTTGGGGACGAGCATGTTAGCTAGCTCCACTTCCCATTGCTATTCCTGTTGCCCTGAATGAAGTCTGGAGGTTCCCTGGAAAATCAGGCTTCTGAAAAGCAAGGGAAGCCCACTTTGAAGGATGGCTAAGCATTCACTGAATACCAGTTGCAGGAGGAACAACCGCTTGTAGGCTTCCCAGAGGCACCTGGCTGGCAAATGGGGGAACCAGGACTCGATGGACTGTTTGTAAGTGATCCAATGTGTCTGCCGATTTTATATTGGTTTTTATATATCCCATCACAGGTTGAAGTCCAAATGTTTGTGAGCCGCCCTTGTCCAGCTCTTTTTGCACCATATCCCTAAGTCACTAACATGCTTTGCTGCACAGAACAGATCACTGCATGAAAACGAGTACTGTACAAGCATGAAAATGTGCTTTGTCATACACCATCTGGCCTAATTAAGAACAATCTGTCCACAGAGAATACATCCGCAACATTCAGCCTTCCAAGTACCCTCTCATCTCCAGGTAACAAAACTATCTCTGGCTTGTTTTCTCCCAGGGAGGATGAATGCCAGATTCAAAATCGGAAAGATAGAAGTTTATCTTTAAAGGCAAAGCGGTAGAAGGTTCAATGGACTTAACCAAGCAGAGCCAAAGGGAAAGAGACGGCAGGGCACAGTCTCAAACGGAAATGTTGTTGAGATATTCCAAGCAAAGTACAGGATTCAGTCAGAAGTTTTATGAATTTTTCTCGCCACCAATCAGCAACTGGTATTTGATCAATCTAAGCCAATAGTAAGAATTGCTACTAGATGCAGTTTGCAGATAGGAGCGTAGGAAGTTGCCTTATATCGAGCCAGACCTCAGCATCGTCTACACAAGCTTTCCCCCAGCTGGTGCCTTTAGATGCTTTGAACTACAGCTCCCCATCTGCTTTGAGCAGAGTTACTTTAGTGCTTAGCCTTGTTGTTTTAACAGCAATTTTTTAAGGATGAAGTTAAGTAGAGCAAAGTATTATTAGTTAATGTACTGTCACCCTTTAAACCCTTTGGGTGTGTTTCAAAAGGCTGCAGATGCATTTCTCTATGAAGCTGCTTTAGAATAAAGGCAAGGGATGGTTCTGATTCCCTGGAGTTCTCTGCAAAACCTCATTCTTTGACCCTATTCTCAACTGGCTTCATTTGCCCCCATTGACAGCATCACAGAGCCAGAGAGGATTGGCTACTTCACACTATGATGCCATCACATTTCTTGCATCATCCTGATAGGGTAAGTTCCCTAACCAAGGGGCAGGTGGGAATTGTGCCAAAATAGTAGCAGATTAGGCTGCAAACAGGAATGAAAAAGATGAACATTTGGAATGGAGAGGCGTGGGGAAGAACATTTTAGTTCCCCCTGAAAGCAGCCTCTCTCCCTCAGTATGCTTGTGGTGCAAATCTATCTAACAATGTATAAAGCTGCAACTGACAAACAATATGGTTCACCCTTGCTGTCTCAGTAGCCTCGGCGACATTGAAGTCCTTGAAGAGTCCTTCAGCATGCAGGTTTTAAGTGGGGTATCAATGATATCATGTTTCACTTTTTGAAAAGTATAGATTGCCATGTCACTCAGGCCTTTTTGGTAACTTAAAGTCAAGTGACTGGAAACCCAGAAGACACATTTGTCAGATCTTATCCGTCTACTCCAGGTTGATTAACAGAATAAATACAACTTGTGGTTCTCATTGCAAATTAGAATCGCTGCACCACCGACAAGCAAAAAAGTAGGGAAATGCTACTTTTGGTGACCAGGGTAGCTAAGTCAGGTTCAGCTCCATGTCTGAGGGACTTCTGGAGTACATGTCCTCTGGCATTGGTGAGTCCCCTCAGGTTTACATGGCAGTAGTGGTGGCAGCAACAACATTGTCCAAGGGAGGCTGGAAGCTGCCATTTATATTTCCCACAGTGTCCCAACATAGTGTCACTCTGGGGCATCATGAAGCTCACAGGCACAACATACAAAGCCTACGACAAGATGTCATTGCAGGTGGACCCTACTGGGGCCCTGGCAGCAGCTGTAGGATGTCAGGAGCTGATGCCAGGACTGAACTAAGGCATTGAAAAGGCCTATCTCTAACTTCTGAAACTCTTATTGTAGTTTAAAACAACATTGACTAGCTAATGGAACCTTACTGTGCCTGCTTCTCTGTTCACAAAATCAAGATAATCTAAGCTGCTACATACTTTAGTGGGTTTGCGATTAGCACCACTGGCGCTAAACTAGATATGAAGGGTCAGGTCTGTTCCTGAACTCCATGAAGCAGCAGAGAGGTACACCTGTACTTCTCCCCCAAACCTACATTTAAGCCATTTTCTGCTCTGGCAGATATAATCCCAGCTGACAGAAAATGAGACCGAAAATGTAGTTTGGGGAGGGAAAGCACCGTGGTGTCTTGCCTTCCCCCTGGCAAGGGGAGCAGGACATTTATTCATAGAACAGAGGTAACATCCCAAAGAACAGGAATCACAGCAAGGCAACTCCAGTGAGACTAGAGATGCTACCACAGCTCAGACAGGGCCAGGCAGAGCATAAAATACCTTATCAGCACCCCGGAGAGCTCACAGAAGCCTAGCACTCACTCAGAGGGAGCTGTTGCCTCAGCAGTATGTTGAAGCTTTCTAAAGGCTGACTTGAACCCTCCTGTTGGCCCTGCCCCCTCTGAGGAGCAGCCTGCTCTTTTAAAGGCCCACTGCCTTATTCTGTAAGTGCTGGAAATGGAGATGGCGGATAGTCAGAGAACAGGACAGGTAGGAAGGAACCAGCTTTCTCCTCCTCTTCTCCCATGTTAAATGCTAAAAATCACCCGGCTCCCCATTTCACAGGAAACCACCAGGACCTGGGTTGGACCCTGTCCAGCTGAATTGTCTGAGACATTCAGGTGGCTATTGCAGTTACATCTTCCACTACCCAGAACATGAACCTTTCTTTTGTAAGAGCACAAAAGTCTCTCTTTCTTATTAAATGTCTCTCATTATCGCAAGATGGTTGCCTTTTTTGCAGTTGGCGCAAGCCAAAGCCTGTTTAATGTAATGGGACGTGACTTACAATGACTGCATTTTAATAGTGCTCTCAGCAGGAAGCCAGATGCTCGCATTCAGCATAATGTGATTATGGTGTGGTTTCTGTTGCTACCTCTCTCACCAGACCATTTTCTAAAGGAGAAAGGAAATGGCAGCTTTAAAAAGAAAATGAATTAGGACCTTGCAATGCTACAGAATAAGAATTCTCCACCTTTGAGGATAATTCATCTTGGAAGACAGAAGAGGAATTTCGGAGCAGGGAAACTTCAGAGATATTATCTGATAACATGTTCAGACTTCACAGGTAGCAGCTACATATTTATTATAGAGCAGAATCCCCATTATATGAATTTCGATTATGATCCCTGTTTTCTTCTGAATCTGTACTGTGTTCCCCATATTTATAGCACACCCACACACTCACATTTAACTGCTCCCTGCTCTGTGTGCTGTACCTTACTGACAAATGTATATTTTGATTTTATTTGAGAATCTAAACACTTAGGGGCAGCAAAAGGGAAAATAACAGGTCTGTCTGGAGTAGTGGAAAGTTATTACTCCTTGTTTTGTGATAGGTTCATTTACTCGGTGACAAGGACACTTACATTTCTGAGTGTTCAAGGCAAGACATTTTTTTTGGGGGGGGGGGAAACCACCCTGCTGAAAGTTATTAATTTGGTGCTTCCTTTGAGCACTCAAGAGATTTCCAGCCAAGGGGAATGCATTGCTGAAGGGAAGTCTTCTTGCTCCATCTAGTCCAGTATAACCACAAAAATAAACCAGTTTTTCCTAGTTGAGGCAACAGACGGATATCTTTATACAATGGGACTATTTACAGAATAGATGCCTAAGCTTCTGCTTTTCCTACTTAGGAGTGTGAAATTCAAAATCAAATCCTTCCAACATTTGTGGCTAGACTCACTTAACAAGTTGGTGTGGAAATGGAAACTCCCTGCACTTGAAGCCTGCCCTGTACTTGAAATGCACTCTGAGTGCACCCTGTCTAGAAAGTCAGGATTTGTTCCAGATCCTGAACCTTGGATTCAAAGGCCCAGTTGGCCAAATAAAAATGCCTCGGCCTCAAAAGCCTTTACAGTTGACTGTGAGGTGTTCTACTTCAACAGCTAAGGAGCAGTATTGGCCTGAGAGTAAGGGTGTTGGCTGGGAAAGGTTGAATTTGGGTTTCTGTTTTCCCCAGACTTATTATGCAACCTTGACCAAAGAAGCAGCCTTCTCCCTGAATCACTGCTACACAGTCATACGTACGTGTTCTGAGGTACTTACATCTCAGGATCTAACCTGTCTGACAACAGAGGTGTCACTTAATGGCAGCAAAGGGTGATGGGCATCCTCCCCTCCTTTGAAAAAATGCCTTGCTGTTATTTCCTCAACTCACCTATTGATCAATGTTGACAAAATTTATTTTTCTTATGCCCTAAAACTGCAGCAGGCCCTGGCTGCTAGGGACAAACTGCATGTAACACCTATCTTCAATTTCAAAACAACCTCACTGGCTTCCAGGAGGCTTCCCATCCCAACTCAAGGTAGTATTGTCTGGTTGATGCTAGGCCAGATAGGCCCTTGGTCTGATCCAGCAGGCCTCTTCTTATGTGCCTATGGTTTTCTTATTTAGTTAGTTTTATATATATATATATATATATATATATATATATATATATATATATATATGCATTATACAGTCATACCTTGGTTGCCGAACGCCTTGGAACTTGTACGTTTCGGCTCCTGAACGACTGAAACCCGGAAGTGAGTGTTCCAGTTTTCAAACGATTTTTGGAAGCTGAACATCCAGCGCGGCTTCCATGACTTCCGATTGGCTGCAGGAAGCTCCTGCAGCCAATCGAAAGCCACGCCTTGGTTTTTGAACAGTTCCAGGAGTCGAACGGACTCCCGGAATGCATTCAGTTTGAGAACCAAGGTACGACTTTATGCATATTATACAAATGCTCCTGCTCTTTGTTTCTTCCCTGATGGTGGTGCAAAGGATGGACATGCAAAACTGGTCCTTTTTGCCTGTGACACCAAGGTTATGAAACTTGTTCCACAGGATAGCTTAGCTTGCTCCTTCTTCAGTAAGTTTTAGACCTCTGATCATGGCAATTTAGTTTCAGAGAGCTTTCAGGATCGATTGAACTACAGATTTATGTTAACTGCTGCTGCTGCTTTTACCAGACTCTTGGGTTTCATTGTTTTTATTTGCTTTAACAACGCTGTACTTCCTTATTATTTTTAGTTGTTGTAAATTTATTTGTGGACCCATCTGGAGTCAAAAGGTATGGCATAAATGTAGTAAAGGACTTGTAGCAGAATATCTGATTATCCAGTAATGGTCTCCACAAAGTAGGGATGCACAAACATGGACAAATTTGACTTTTCTTTTTGTTTTGTTTTTAAATCACTCTCTGTGTATTAACTCTGCCTATTACAGTAAAATGAATTCAGATAATTTAAGCTTCATGTCTCAATTGACTTGAATGGGTAGAGTTAAAAATGCTGCAGCTCCAACAATGGCTGGAGTAGGGCTTAATTCAGCCTCCTGCTTGGGCCAAGAGGATCTTCAGTAGTGGATTGCTTTTCATCCTGCTGCAGCCATTTTCAGAGCTGCAACCCTAGATCATGGATGCTCATAGCACCCAGTGATGCAGCTAGGTATTTTTTAGACCATGGGCCCTTTAGATAGCCATGTGCATTGATGCAGATAAGAAGTGCACACTCAAGAATACCTTTCTCTGCTGTTCCATGCTTTAAAACTGCTTCTAATTCTTGATATGTTAGAGCAAACAAACAAACAAACACAGTTAGTTGCCAACTCCCAATTAAACATGTGCATATATTCTGAGCATTTTAAACCCACTTAAAATCATATCACCATCATGACTACAGAATAAATATGGGGTCTGCTTCTGCTGCCCTGATGCACACATTTACTAAGGAATAAGCTCCATTTTGTTGCAGAAAAGGGTAGTATTTATATAATGTAGAAGTAAAAAAAATGAGGATCTGAAACCCTGTAGATGCCTACCTGGTTGTCCTCCTGGATATATATCTTTTCTAAAATAAAAAAATAAAAAAATGATGCTGCAGCGACAAGCATCATACCTAATGGGCTCTGACATTCCTAGGCCAGCCCAGCTGGTGATGTGAAGCCTGTTTGCCACTGCCATAGGCACTCTATGGATGTCCTTTTGGGGCTTCCTGCACTATGAGGCTCTGGACTTCGGCCCCAAGGTCCAGTGCTAGTTGCACCACTGAAAATAGCTATGGTCTTGGGCTGCAAAGAACAGTCTGGACCACTTAGCTAGAGATAAGGTGTAAGCAGAATCAAGGCAGGGGACTTGCTTAAGGCAGGCACAACAGTCCATTTGCAATCAATCAAGCAGGGGTGCTTGTATAGTTGAGCATCTCAGCTTCAACCACAAACCTACGGCACTGGACAAATTACTCTATTTCTCTCCCTCCTCTCTCTCATAGCAGAGAATTTGGTTAATGGTCTCTGGGACTTCTGTGGAGTCAAGAGGGAGATATTACGTAACTATTTCACACAAACAACTCTGAGCAACTGCCTGCCTCATTTCCCTGCTATCTCCACCCTGTGGATAATTAATAAGCATTTTCTAGGTCACACTCGGTGTGTGTTTGTATGCTTGCACACATGCCCAAAGCAAAGAGAAAGCAGGAACTTGTTAAGGGTGTGAGGCAGCAACAAGGCTTACAAAAGCCACACGCCACAAACCAGGTAGTTCTTTTCAGTGAGTCAGCTGTGAAAGAGCAAAAGAGCTGGGGAATCTGGATGGCACAGCAAGAGGATTTTTTTGTTTAGAGGATGGCTTCTCTTCAGATGTGAACACACCGCCGAAGGACCAAAGAGCTGTGGCTCACCTGCAAATCGTCTGTGCATGGCAGCCAAAGGATTGATTCAAATGTAATGGAGGCACATGGTACATCTTTGGAAGTGCCTGCACCACCACATAGGGGCCTGGTTATTTGAAAGAAGCTTCACTTTTAAATCCCAATGATCGTAAAAAGCTGAACACATTAAGAAGGAGCCAGCAGCTGGGAAAAGTAGGCTGTATGTTCTTGGTTCATCACCTGGCAGACCGATGGTTTTGGGTCAGGACATTTTTAACACCAGCACCTCTAGGTGTTTTTTTTTTTATGAAGAGCAGCAACGTTTTCATTTACTACAGGATGGGGAACCTATGGCTCTTCCGATGTATTTGGGCTCCAGCTCCCCTCAATCCCACCTAGCATGGCCAATGGACATCATGGGTGAAAGGAGTTAAAATCCAAAAACATCTGGAAAACCACATGTTCCTCCTCCCTAATCTAGAGAAATCTCCCCAGATCCCTTTGAGTAACAGAGAGAGTCCAATTACCTCCCATCCTTTTGATGAAGAGGCAGGGGGGTTACTATCCCTTCTACAACCTATTGACTGATCATTTGGTCTTGTTGTTGTTTTTTACTAACCAATTCTAACCAACCTGGCATTCCCTCACTGCTGAAAGAAAGAGTGTGTGAGTGTGTGTGTCTACCTTGGACAGTTTGGGGAGGTACCGTAGAAGGTTATCTTGCTGCAAAGCCAGGACTTAGTAGAGAGTCTTTCCTATCCTACCCTGTCCTGACTGCTCCCATTCCCCATTAAGTCCTATGCAGCACATCCATTTTCCAAGTGATGCGACAGAACTGGGAGAACAGACAGCTTATTTTGCACACTTTGAAATGACTCATCGGCTAGAAATGAGGTTAAGTTAAAAACTCAGCTGAGCAACATAAAACTCCCTTCAATCCTGACAAGGCAGCAGCTATAAGGATCGTTGGTGTTTTTGGCTGCCGTTGGAAGCCGAAGCTTTGTAAAGAGATGGTCACAACAGGCTGCTGGATATGATTGACCAACATGGCAGCAATAAGCATGCCTCCCATTGATAGGAGAAAATATATTCACAAGATAAGAGAGCTCTTGTGAATCTCCACTTTCGTGATTTTGGAAAACTGCTATCCTATGACAGCTGCATGATGAACACAAGTGTGTGACTCATCCAGTAAGTTGACTGGGTGTATTGGAGGCTGTCCTCGACACCTCTAAGCCTAGATTACCCCTGCCTTTGGACTCGGTAACATCTCTGCTCCCTTTCCTTCTCCATGGGAATGTTGCAGGTGCCATGCCAGGGTGCCAAGTCTGAAGCAATATTAAAGGAATGTCACATGGAGGAAACCTGTTTGGTGAACAATTGTCATCCACACTTCATTCGTATGTATGACTCATACCTGTTCCAGGCTGCATCCTTGTTTGAACATGAGCACAGTTGGCAAGACACCAACATTCCTCCCAACATTCAATGGACATTCACGTTACATATTAAACCCAGCCTGCAAAGTTGGTAGCTTGCAGTCTGCTCCAACCTTTGTCATAGAGCCTCTCAGGGTAAATATGGCAGCCCAGGTACCAAATTATTACTTTCAGAGAGTGCAAGGTACTTGGCTATGTGAGAAGCAGGTAGACAGGAGAAACAAGGGGGTATGGCTGAAATTCTGTCAAAGTGTAAGCAGGATCTGAATTTGAATTGCATAACATATACTAAAGGAAGGACATATGAAGATTTATTATATCCCATGAGACCACTGGTCCATCTAGTTAAGTAATCTATCTATCTATCTATCTATCTATCTATCTATCTATCTATCTATCTATCTATCTATCTATTATCTATTTATCTATCTATCTATCTATCTATCTATCTATCTATCTATCTATCTATCTATCTATCTATCATCTATTTCACCCCTGGAGGCGCACTGCATTGTCTCTCGAGACAGATGGATATATATATATGCTGGAGATTGAACCCGAGACCTGCATGAAAAGCACTTGCTCTGCCACTGAGCATCAATCTTTCCCACCTTGAAATGTGGGAGGCAAAGGTGCTCTTCAAGCAGCTGTAGAAACTCGTGTCCATGTTGTGGCCATTCTAAAACACTTTTCTGACTCCGGTAATCTGATTTGCCGTCTAAAACCAGGTAAAGTGATGGGCCTAAGGCTGCAATCATACTGGGAGCTAGTTTTATTGGGTTGGATCCAGACTATGCTATTTTGTTCCCATTGAAATCAATGGGACTTTAATAATAATAATAATAATAATAATAATAATAATAATAATAATAATAATTTATTATTTATACCCCGCCCATCTGGTTGAGTCTCCCCAGCCACTCTGGGCGGCTCCCAATTGAATATTTAAACAATACAGCATTAAATATTAAAAGCTTCCCTAAAGAGGGCTGTCTTCAGGTGTCTTTTAAAATCAGGATAACTGCTTATTTCCTTGACATCTGATGGAAGGGCATTCCACAGGGCAGGTGCCACTACCGAGAAGGCCCTCTGTCTGGTTCCCTGTAACCTCACTTCTTGCAATGAGGGAACCACCAGAAGGCCCTCAGCGCTGGATCTCAGTGTCCGGGCTGAACGGTGGGGGTGGAGATGCTCCTTCAGGTATACTGGACCGAGGCTGTTTAGGGCTTTAAAGGTCCTTCAAGTATACACGACCAAGGCCATTTAGGGCTTTAAAGGTCAACACCAACACTGCCAAAACTGCCAAAAGTTAGCTGTGGCCAACTTTTCACCTTGTTATTTTTCCATAGGGACCTTTGCTTAGTCTGGATCCAATCCATCAATCTCATTGATTAATTGACATGCTTAGGGTTGCATTGCATGCAGTCTGGGTCCCCCTTGTGTGGGGTTCACACAGCACTGAGCCATCTCAGCCACTTGCATCTGTTAATACTTTTTCATTTGATGTCAAAAATACTAGTTAGTGCACTTCATGTAGCAGATTCAATGAGAGCACTGTAAACATGAAGCACTACGGTGCTTTTGACAAAACTGCATACTTTGTTTTAATTAGTTTTGGTGGCAACTTCAACCATTGCATAATAACATGCAGCGCTCGTATTTCACCTATTGGTCTTGCACGGTTCTCTCCCGGGCTTCAAGTCTTCTTCTAAGCTGAGCTGCGTCTCCCAACAGATGGCCCCAGTTTGTGATTGGCTTGTTGCACAGTAGTGTGCAGTGTCCCAGAGGAGAAACATATTGCCAAGTACAGCTATTGCTAGTTCCCATTTCTGTATTTGGAGAGCAGGCACAATGACACCAACAGATGATGGAGTGAGTACAAGCCCAATAAATTGGTTTCTTCTCTGTTGATGGCACACAGCGCCTATAAAATTGTATTGGTGTTCATCAGCAGGGATGTCAGGACGTAAGTGGTAGCGAATTTCCCCCAAATATATATAGGGGTTCTTTTTATTAGATTGTGAGCCTGTGGGCAAGGTTTCTCTTTTCTTAACTTCGGAACAGTGCTTAGATTTTTAAGGGGCTATCAGTCAAAACAGATTCTTACTGCTGTGCTGCAAGCCAGAGAGCTGTTAAACATTTTGAATTAACTGGGAGCTTCTCTGCTTTTCTCTGTACTCTGTACTCCCCTCAATTCCTTCGGCAATCCTTCTCTCCTATCTGCAGGCAGGCCTAGGAGAAGGAGGGGCCCAGAGACATTTTTGGGGAAAGGGAGAGAACTAAAGAGGCTGGAAGTGACTAAAAATGTTAAAGGGGTGTGCATGTTTTCTGGATTACACATGCCAATGGACAAAAGGAAGGGGGGGCAGGTTTAGAATAATAGAATCATAGAGTTGGAAGAGACCACAAGGGCCATCCAGTCCAACCCCCTGCCAAGCAGGAAACACCATCAAAGCATTCTTGACATATGCCTGTCAAGTCTCTGCTTAAAGACCTCCAAAGAAGGCGACTCCACCACACTCCTTGGCAGCAAATTCCACTGCCGAACAGCTCTTACTGTCAGGAAGTTCTTCCTAATGTTTAGGTGGAATCTTCTTTCTTGTAGTTTGAATCCATTGCTCCGATTCTCTGGAGCAGCAGAAAACAACCTTTCTCCCTCCTCTATTATGGCATCCTTTAATATATTTGAACATGGCTATCATGTTCAAACCCAGCCAGATGGGCGGAGTATAAATAATAAAATATCATCATCATCATCATCATCATCATCACCACCACCACCCCTTAACCTTCTCTTCTCCAGGCTAAACATGCCCAGCTCCCTAAGCCGTTTCTCATAAGGCATCGTTTCCAGGCCTTTGACCATTTTGGTTGCCCTCCTCTGGACACGTTCCAGCTTGTCAGTATCCTTCTTGAACTGTGGTGCCCAGAACTGGACACAGTACTCCAGGTGAGGTCTGACCAGAGCAGAATACAGTGGTACTATTACTTCCCTTGATCTAGATGCTATACTCCTATTGATGCAGCCCAGAATCGCATTGGCTTTTTTAGCTGCTGCATCACATTAGAAGCATTGCAAGTTGTAAACAGTATAATGTTCCTGCTCTGTGTATGGCACTCAGTTATTCTGTTCTGCCTCTGAGGCTAATTATATGTTACTACTTTCATAGGGGAAACCATGGGTTAGCGTGGGGGGGGGCCTGCTGCAAATATCCACAAATATTCAATATCCACAAATAACATTGAAAAGCATTGAAATTACTCAATTATCTGAGGTCCACCCCCCCCCAGCGGAAGTCTGCCCTCCCGACAGATGCAGTTCAACAACTTGGGCTGCCTCCCCCCCCCACAAAAATCCTGGATATGCCCGGGGGGGGGGGGGGTAAGCATGCAACTCCTGTTGCACTATAAAGACTCACAAACAGCATAAGCTTTGGTCGACTACAGCCCACTTCATCATATGCATGAAGTGTCCTCCTAAATTGCAAGTATACCTGGTGGTTTTTTGTTTTTTGTTTAGGGCGGGGAATGTGAACAGTGGGATTAGAGGGAAGTGAATTGCAGAAAAATGCGCAGAATGATAATAACACAATTAACCGGTAATTCACAAAGCAGGTTTTGATAACAAAGACATCCTGGTCTTGGTAAGCCAGTTAACATGTTTAATGTGCTAAAATTCCCTGTTTCTTGCTTCAGACCACAAGTGAGAGTTTCCCATTGAAACTCCTTTGCCTTAGGAAGGTCACTCTAATGTCACAGAGTGCCCTGGGAGGTTGAAATATTATCCCTCTAGCTTTCGAAAATTGCTACGGTACTTCAGGTTTTTTTTAAAATTGTCATTCTTTTGTGTAGACTAGAGCAAGTGTGGGGAACCTGATCTGCCCAGTGGGCAAATTTTGACAGGTCCAGCACTTGACATCACAATAACATAAAATGACCTGGAACTTTAAGCAACAGAACCTTGCATAATGCTTTGAAGGTGCCAATTGGGGGACTTCAAAGCATTTTTGCCGCTTGCAAAGAGGCCTGCATGGTACACCCTGTTGACCCAGGCCAATCAACCTTTTTGCCTGCCACTTGACACCAGGTGAATGGCAGGTGGGCATGGCTTGTGCCAAAATGGCCTGCTGGGCCTAATTATACCTGTGAGCTGGAAGTTGCCCACCCCTGGTATAGAGATTGGCCTGTTTTTCCTATATGGACTGCAGAAAGGCATTGCTGGCAGATATCAAATTGGAAGACAAACAGGTGAATGAGCTCAATGTTGTGGATGGCATTTGTTCTTTTAATAATGTTGCCAGAGCAGATACAGGGACAGTGTTGGCATTGGGGCATGCCACAGGGGCTGGTCCCTGTGTCTGCATCGTTGTTATGTGGTCTGTTGTTGCTGCTGAGGGGAGAGAGAGAGAGAGAGAGAGAGAGAGAGAGAGAGAGAGAGAGAGAGAGAGAGAGAGAGAGAGAGAGAGAGAGAGAAAGTATAGCCCACCACCCAAGGCCTGTGCAAAGTGTCATTGGTCAAGAGAAGTTGCAGAGCACTAATATGCTTAAGTGGTTTTAGTTGCAAACCATGACATACGGTATTCTGTTGTTTTCTTCTCTAAGTCTGTCTGTCCTGTATTTGATGGTTCCTGGGTACAAATTGTTGATCTGGTGTTTCCCCCATTTACTGGGCAAGTATTGTACTTTGGGGGATTCTTACATTGTGAGTCACTGGCTGATGAATCTGAACAAATGTGGTTGCATTGTATGGCTTGGCTGGAGACAGTGGGTTTTGTGGTGGGAGCTGGAAGCATGTAAGGATGCATAGCATAGCTTCCTCTATAAGGTAGTGGCTTTCATGCTCATTATGTGAATCTCTTATGTGGGCTGTTCTAGGCATAGGTCAATATTGGAGTAAAGCTTATTGAAATCCTTGTGGAACTGCTCAAATGCCTCCCTTCCATGAGTCCAGATGATACAGATGTCATCAATGTGTATCAGAGACGTCTCTCTGTGCCTTTCTGTAAGCCACCTCAGGAAGGCTTTGTCCTGAAATGTGGCATATAAATACCATAAAGAAATACATTAAACTGTCAATTTAATTTAAGCTGTGCAACTGTTTTATTATCATAAAATGCACCTTCCTTTTAAAAATGATTCTATCCACACCATGTGGGAGGGATTTGGAACAGCCAGCATTTGCAGTTTAAAGGAAAAAAACAACAACTCAGAGATTGACATATCATTCTTTCTATTTTCCAAAATAAAATCTCTGATCAGAACAACCTGGTACTCCGCAAAGTTTATTTCCAGTGTTTGTAGCATTTATGATATATTTGCAGTACAAGCCTCTGTGAGAAAATGATCAACATTCACAATAATCCATGTCAGGTCTGCAATACAAAACACCCACCCCCCACCCCCATTCTTTATAAAACACTCAGACACTGTGCTGATAAATGAATACAGTTTTTATATTGGTAACTTTTCCATTTATTCCAAAACTCTCCATTAAAAACATCATTGCTTCACTTGGAATAAATCTTATACAATCACCTCTCCTTTAAGCATGTCTTTTGTTTGTACAATAACAATACACTTAAATATATTATCTGTATTTTCAGTATGAATCGCACGAGAGAATGTTCACAGTAGGATATATTGTGCCGTCTTGAATACGCAAGTTTCCTCCTCTACTTGATGTGGAGGGTGAGGCAGAAGCCAAAGGAGGCGTTTCTTACCTTAGGGCTACATTTGGGCCTCTTTGCTGCAGGGCACCAGTAAGCAAGAGACAAGAAAGGGAGCACCTGGGCACATTCCACATATTACTCTACAACACAGGAACTAAGGTAGATACAGGCACAGCCAGAGTAGTATGGATCAGGCATCAGCCTGTGGCTATTGGTTTCCAAAGCCGCATCTGTTTCACATCCTGGTCTCATCGGGAAAAGATCACTCTTTTGCACTGATTTTGTACTTAAAACGCAGTATGTACGGTACTGTAAATGGGCCACGTGGATTCATACCCATAACCAGACAAGGGCAGGAAAAGGACCAAAAGTGAACCCATCCCAGGTCTCAGCAATTATGAAAGCAGGACCACAGGCTGGGGCTCAGAAAGAGACCGCGAGGCAGGTGCCAGTGAGCCCGAGTTGGACAGTGAAAGCGTTTTCAAAGGGGACCTTCAAAACATGACATTGCAGGGCCCTAATCTGCCATCAGCTGATCTTAGCACCTGCTGGAAACACATGCTATTTGCCTGCTTGCCTGTACTGCCTTCACATCTGTGTTAAATTAAATAAGTAAACAATTAAAAATAAATAAAAAAGCACACCTCAAGGTCATGTTCTAACAAAGTCTTGCTTTGTTTTTTAAGTGAAAGCAATGCATGAGAGGGTGGGAGAGAGGGAGAGAGGGGGGAGGGAGAGGGATGAAATGAAGTGATGGGGTGGAGAAAATATGCAAGAGTTTCCCAGTATATGCTGGAGGAAAGGGAGAGAGTCAGCATGGCATGATGGTTAAATTGTTTGACTAGGACTCAAGAGAACTGAGTTCAAATCCCCTCTCAGCCACAGCCATGAAGCTCACTAGGTGACCTTGGGCCAGTCACTCTCAGCCTAACCTAACTTGCAAGGGTGTTGTGGGGATAAAAGGGCAGAGGAGAAGTTAACTGACAGATTGGAGATTTGAACCCAGGTTTCCCAGGTCATAGTTCAACACTCTAACCGTTACAATGCACTAGCTCTCTGCAGAGAGGGAACTATGCATGTGACTTTGAGTTCCCTGGAGGTTTTAAATGTAATAATAACATAATCGGAGGTTTTAAATGTAATAATAACATAATCAAAATTTTCTATTATGCATTAATAATGTATTTTCCCCACTTCAAGTTTCTCACCAAGATCTGAGAAGGCAAGGTAGTTGGCCATGTAATCCCATGCATGTCAACTCAGAAGTAAGCCCCTTTGAGTTCAACAGGTCTTACCCTCAGATATAAGTACAAGATTGAAGCTGGAGAAGGCAAAGCTCTGTGTTGGAAAATGGATCCCATTTAGCTCCCTCAGATTACGTTTTTGTTGTTGTTGAAACAATGTAATTATTAGGAACTGAATTTTTCAGTATGAGAAAGGAAAGGAAAAATTGGCATGAGTACAAGAAATATATATATAGAGAGAGGGAGAGAGAGACACAGAGAAAATATGTATAGGACTGCAGCTCAGGGCTGGGGCTGCTTTGACCCTCCAGACATTGCTGGTCTACAAGTACCATCACCCCTGAGCATTGGCCATGCTGCCTGGGGCTGGTGGAAGTTGGAGATCAACAACACCTGAAGAACCACAAGTTGCCCAAGTAGCTGGATTCCTTTGCAGTGGACACAGGTAGGGTATACAGAGGAGTCGAATGTCTCAAAATAATTAGGGCAGCCACTTACCACAGCGCTCTAATAACAGTCTGGTCATCTCCAATGAAGAGAATAGAGATAGCGCATATAAACAATCAGAGCATGGAACTAGGTGACTTTACAAAAGGGAACATCGCAGTGTTGTTACTGCCTCTGCTAGAATGATACGGTACCTATGCAGACTTACTGACTTGCAAGTGCTTACTCAGACACAAGGGAAAAGGAAAAGTCATACAGGCAGTGTGTGGGTCTGCACACAAACAAACACAGCCACCTACTGGAACTGAGTCTGCCAAGCCACATGAGTGGGCAAGCAAAGTGGGATTATAAATCAAGCCTCACACAGCCTAGAGCCAAATATTTGCACACAATTATCACTTAGTTGAATAGGAGTAAAGAGCCATTGAACTGCACTGGAACAAAAGGGGTTATCTCAAACCCACACCGATAGCCAGACATGACATAATAAATAACAAGTGTCCTGACAATGAGAAATCCTTCAGGAAGGAGCTGTGGGGGAAACCTGGCTAAATTATTCAATAGTAGGCAGAGGAACAAGTTACAGGAACAGGCTTTCAGCTGCAGAGAAGGTTCCTAATTCCGCTCTCCCTAATAGCCATAGGAAACCACTTTTCAGCTCTGGTCTTTTGCTCAGACATTTCCTTGCATTTCAGACCCTGGATCTGCTCTGTACTAACAGAGCCAAGAGGTGAAGGATTTATGTTAATGGGAATGGCAAGATTTAGATTGTACTGATTCTCTATTACAGCATGCTGTAGCTCACCATGTACTCAGTGGAGTTACAGAACGACCACATTCCATGCTACACAATTTGGGCACATGCTCCTCCTTGCCTTTACAGGTCTTCAATCAAACAGAACCTGCTGCTATATTAAATCACTTGTTAGCCACCATTGTCCAGTTCTCCTGAGGCCAATGCTGGTGTTGGGCAGACTGAGGCAGCTACCTCAGGTAGCAGATTTGGGATGTCATGAAAGAGCAGGAAATAGTTTGGTTTTTAAATTTACCTTTTGTTGTATTTTTACAGCCAGGGAGGTGTAAATTAATTGGACCGGCTGCCCCAAATCCACAGTCACTCAAAGTTTTGGCCATGCAAGAATTGCAGGCAGTGAGGCTGAAGCAAAATTATTATTATTATTATTATTATTAATAATAATAATAATAATATTTACTATTTATATTCTGCCCATCTGGGCGGCTCCCAAGAAAAGATTAAAAATACATTAAAACTTCAGTAATTAAAAACTTCCCTAAACAGGGCTGCCTTCAGATGTCTTCTAAACGTCAAATAGTTGTTTTTCTCTTTGACATCTGATGGGAGGGCGTTCCACAGGGTAGGCACCACTACCGAGAAGGCCCTCTGCCTGGTTCCCTGCAACTTTGCTTCTCACAGTGAGGGAACCACCAGAAGGCCCTTGGCACTGCACCTCAGTGTCCAGGTTGAATGATGCGGGTGGAGATGCTCCTTTAGGTACACTGGGCCAAGGCTGTTTAGGGCTTTAAAGGTCAGCACCAACATCTAGGATGCTTAAAGATAGAGATCTTTTATTTATTGTTGATTGAAGAAGAACATTCTGAATAAGATGTAATCTCTGTAGCTATGAATCACCATGTAGTTTAAATGGATTCTTTGTTAGCTGTGAATATTGAACTTTTAAAGCATGTGATTTTAACTTCTACATGTTTTAAAGTATATTGTTTTGTTTCTTTTCTCTCTTTTTTGGTCAGTAGAAACAAAAGAGAGTTGTGCATTACTCCCTCTGCTGAATCGTGACACACGTTTGCACTCTTGCAGAAAAACTACATACAGTACCTTCAAGTTTTGTGTAGGATTGCCAGTGGGCCCCCACCCCCCAGCAAAACTCCTAGGTCTTTAACAGCGGACTGGCAAGAGGGAGTTCAGCAGGAGCTCTTTGCATCATTGCATATAAATGCCAGGATAACCTTTCCCTGCTGTTCAAGGACTTTGCAGACAGAGTTATAGCAGGTCACATTTTGTAGGAGGAGGTTACATGCATCATTGCATCAGCTGCAATGAGATTGCATTAAGTTCTAGGCACAAGTTCTGCTGAGGTTCTGTGGGCATTTAAATTGAGGACACTGTGCCAAAAGATCTGTTCATATGGTGCAATCCTAAACACAAACCCAATAGGGATGAAGCAAAACTGAACTCATTGGGACTTCATTATAAGGCTGCTGAGGATTGCCGTGCAAGTGAATTACAGGAATCAAGCTTTAGTATGTAAGGGCAAGAGAAAAACCAAAGGCAGCTTTTGGTGTATGAATCTATTTGTAAGTTTTATGGAAAGGGACATATGCCCCCAACCCATTATTTTAAAGCAGAAATATGGATTATTATCCTACCGTATTACATTGGAAGAGATTTATTACAGCAAGCTACCAAGGTTCTTAGGCACAAGCCTAATTCTTAGCGTACTGATCTCCATAAGGCAACCTAGGTGCTGAGCATTAGCATACGATTAAATGCTTTGCTTAGTCGGTGTCTTGTGGGAGCAATTTCATCTGAGGATCAAACTGGCAGTTGAGCTGTTAACTCATAAATAGGACTGTCAATTGAGCCACTATAGCCAGCAAAGTTCAGTCAATACTAAGTAACTATTAAGCATTCGCATGCAGTCAATTATTTGAAGCACCCAATCTGAGCATGGAATGAGGTAAACAATACCATTATGAGCTCAGCTCAACAGAGTTTTTATTGGGACATATGCTTAATAGTTATTAGTCTAATAACCCGACTTCATAAAAACATTCAAACTTTGCTTCATTTGCATATGGTGAAGAGAAAAGCTGGTGAGCTGTGCTTGGTTATTTATTTCTATTGATTAGAGAAGTGCTTTGCTTTTTCCTGCACCACACTAATAGGGCAATCCTACACATGTCTATTCAGAAATGAATCCCACTGAGTTCAATGAGGCTTACTCTCACGTAAGCAAGTACAAGACTGAAGGCTGAGACTTAGAAACAGAAGCATGTAAAGAGTTCTGAATTGTAAATGTATATGCAGTCGTAAGGCCTGATATATAATCCGACCTCTGAGGTACTAATAAAGAAGCACCACCAAAATGAGTGGGCCTCACAGGATGTGGAAGCAACAGCAGGACCCGACTCAAAAATGGAAATCTGCATTTCCAAGAGCACATTCTGCAGGCTGAAATGCACATCATTCCCTGCCTCCAGTTACAGTTTACTCTTGCAAAATCTACAAGGCACCTGTAACAAAACATCGTGGTGGGAAAAGGGCCCATTCTAGGTTGGAACAGGACCACTATAGTACTGTAGTGGCAGAGAAGGTGTCACCCTCCTGAAAACTTTAAAGTCAGAGCTTTAAGGATGGAGTTTTGAGGCTGGCTGCCAGCCCTGAATCTGAGTGAGAGAAAGTGAGAAAGAAGAATACAGCATGTTGAAGAGCGGTTTTTTTTTAAAAAAAAACTTATGGGATACATTCAGTTAACCCTAGCCTCCCCCCACCCCAATAATATTCTTAAGAAACTCAAGCAGGCAAATTCTCCTGCCCATTTTTCTTCCCCCACTCCAACTGACCAACTCAACATTACCTGGCTCAACTACCCTCTGCAGCCCATAGATCTTGGAGGTCCATGTGCATAGCTCCTTGACAGGCTGTCAAACTTCTTCTAAACATTTATTTACCTCTTAATCTACAGATGAAAATACTTTGGCACATGTAAGCATCCTCTGAATATGAAGGGACCACCTTATTTTGAGAGGCCCTATTTGTTCCAAACAGTTTGGCTGAAATGGTGTGTCAATGTAAAATGTGTTTATCTGCAGGTTCAGGAAACCTAAGTGGTCAGAATATTTTCTGTCCAACTTCTGTGAGGGAAGGGAAAGATGGCAGTTTGGCTGAAGATTATGGCTGCATGGAAGCTATAGAGATAGGAACAACTTTGTGGGGTAAAGCCCCAGGAGGTAGGAAATCTTAAACAACAGAGGATCCAGAGGCAAGGAAGGTGGCTAAAGGAAGGGTGCAAAGTAGCCTGTGAACTAAGAAGCAGGAACTTGAAGGGCTTAAGGAGGCCTGAGGAAAAGACACAAGAAACCAAGCAGCTTCTTGCAAGAGGGATTTTGAATGAATCCCAAGGTGGCCACAATCAGGGAGCTATGTTATGAGGAATGCTGCACAGGCAGGCCAAGAGAAAGGATGGTTAAAGCAAATGGATGAAAGCAGGAAGTGGGTTGAAAAGCAGTGGCTTGAGGAAACAAGAGCTGCAGGTGACACAGCATGAAGATAGGATGAGAAAAGAAAGTCTGGGGTAAAACATCACACAGAGCACAGTAGGAAGGGTTGTGCATTATTATCAGGAAGGCGTGGACAGGCAAGGGAAGTCTGAAGGGCTCAAGAGGTCATAGGATCGCTCTATCTTGAGTCCAGACCCAGTCATGCCCTTAAGAGTTGCAGAGAAGGGGAATTCTGTCAGTTGTAGATTCCACTGTCCCTGCAGCATTGCTGGGTAAAAAGCAGCAGGCGGGAAGAGGCTGAATTTCACATATTGATTTGTATTAGACACCCAATTCTTTGCCTTGGATAGAAATACATGCAATATTTGCAGGTCCTGGTCCCAAACACCTCGCCTCAAGAAGGGGAACTACAATGCTAGCTTATTTACCTAAGTTTTCAACTTAAAGGGCAGCAATGCCACCATCTCTCTCTCCTAAACCCTGCCTGGCCAGGAGTTTATTTGATAAAAGAAAAATCACAGAGAGATAAAGAGAGGAGGCAGTTCACCTGGTGCTCCTTATGGAACCTGCTTCTTGGTAAGTCCGGCTGTGTGCTTGGTTTACTGCACCATACCGATGCCTGTGTGGTTCTGCCAGTATTCAGAAATATCACTCCATCAAATCTCTCCCTTTAATGACTGGCAACCCTGAGGGGTTATTTCTCTCATGAGGCTGAACCGATTGAATCTTATAATCAGGATAAGACCTCAGAACAGGCAGGCAAGAAACCATATCTGATTATAAGGATGTGCTATTTTCTCATGACATTTCTGTCTACACACACACCCCGCTGGTGGCTAGCTGACGGTTTGAATAAAAATAGACCAATAAAGGAAAAGTGACAGAAGTTCAGATTCTGTTTTTTAACGCTCACAATCAAGACATTGCCAGAACTGACCTGCCCTTTTGGAGACATGTTCCCCAAAGAGCCTTGTTTGACTTGCCTGAAGCAGCAAAAACAAGCTGCCTGCTCTGGAACCTAAGACCACACTTAGGTCCTATAGATTTCACTGGGTTCATATGGCTGCAGGCCTTTGCACACTTACCTGGAAGGAAGCCCTACTAATATACTGTAATAGGATATACTTCTGAGTAAACATGCATGAATTTGAGTTTGTGTGCATGTGTGTCCAGGGTCTTAGAAAACATTTACTGGTTATTAAATTAGGTTTCTTTCCCTGGTGATATGGGCAAAAAAGTAAAGGGATAGAACATCTTTGAACCCTGGTCACAAAGGCAGAATCCACAAAAGAAACCTGGAATAGCAAATGGAAAGATGGCTTGAGTTCTTTCACATTTTACAGTGACACATTTTATAGGGACTCAGCTCTTTCTGCAATTCCTGGATTATTGGGATCCTGGATCTCTTTTGTAGCGAAAGTGCACCTATTTATTTAGGTTTCTGATGAATGATTCTCAGGACGAGCTACAGAGAGATTCTCAGAAACACTGGGTAGAAATCTAAGAAATCATGATTCCTTGTATAGCAGCTTCAGTTCAGAAAACAAACACGGGGAAACAGAATGAGGCAGGGAGCGAGAGGGCAAAGAAAATCCAGCAAAAGGCCTCCCCACTCCCATCCTCTCTCTTAAATGTTTGTACCATTTGGAATTGAGATTCATTCCCGATAAAGAGAGCAGAAGCAACTCAAAAGAAAACAGGTTTCCTTTTCAGTTCAAAGCCAGAGAACTCTGCATAAAACTGGATCAAAGGGCTTTCCTGCTGTTAACATCATACTCATCATGTTGTCCTAGGAGTCGCCTGGTGATTTGGGGAGGGGGGGAGAGAAACAAAGAATGGAATTCTGCACATTCATCATGACAGCAAAGCAGGTGTTGATTCTGCAGTGAGATCTTGGCCCTGGCTTGCTGCCTCCATGTTGTTTCTCTCTAAAGCAGCAGCAAACATACTGGGGGCAGTTAATTGCTTGATCCCCATCCAGAGAGTAGGATTATGCCAACTGTTGTGTGATGGATGGGGGCTGGGCCAGGCACCAGGTCTTTTTGGGGTGTTGTGGGTGGGGGACTGCTGAAAGTTGTGGAATCCTGGAAAGCAGTCATGCAGCAGCTTTGTAATGCAGGGCAGCTTTGGTTGTGTCGATACCGGCCTTCATCGTTCTGAGCGTGGCCTCCATGGGATCTGTGTGGTCCTCTCCCCTCTCAGTGCTTTGATCTCCCCAGTGATGCAATGAATGAGTTAAACCAGGTTTAAAAGATGCTCTGCCGCCTGTTCTTTCCTCGAGCTGGGGGGAAATGAGAAATGTTAAAAAGGTCTGAGAACGATGGGTCAAAGCCTGTTCCTTGGAAGATTACACAGCAAAGGGTATTTCACAGAGGAGTTTTCCTCCACAGAACAGGGCGGCAACGTACGGGGGAACTGAGGCACGCAAGGACAAAGCCTCTGCACAGGGATCTCTGGCACAATCTTGGGGTTTGGTCACTGAACCAGCCTCCCAAGCCCAGTTTTATCTCCAATTGTCCACTGACTCACATTTTGAGGGATAACTGTAACATAATGTAGCTCGATCCCTTTGCACAGAAGGTGATGTAAGTGCAATTTCCAAACCATACAACAGAACTATCAGTTCAAACACACAGGCTACCTTCGCAAGGAATCCTTTGTCCCCTGAGCTTTGGCCTGTGGGGTATGGTCTAGCATAATGGACCGTCTGTGACACTTCACCAATCAAAGGCTTCATTGTTCACAGAGCCACATCATCACAGGGCATAGCTGCCAAGTTATCCCTTTTTTTAAGGGATTTTCCCTTATGCTGAATAGGCTTCCTCGCGAGAAAAGGGAAAACTTCGCAGCTATGTCACAGGGATGTGATGATTCCTACAGGTTGCCTTGTTCATTACATTTCTCCAGTTTTAGAGGAGGATTCATGCTCAAGATACTAAGCAACGCTGTAAGTGGCTAAGGTGGAACTCAGAATGCAATTTCTTCTCTGCCATAGATTTCCCACATGGCTTGGAGTTGTAGTTCCACAGGACTTTGCATGCAGGAGATCCCAAGTTCAATCCCTGGCACCTCCAGGTAGAACTGGGAGAAAATCCTGTCTGAAAACCTGGAGAGCAGCTGCCAGTCAGTGTAGGCAATGCCGAGCTATTCATTCATTTACAGTGGTGCCTCGCTTAACGAATGCCCTGCTTAACAAAATTTCCGCTTAACAAAAGGATTTTTCTAGCGGAGGTTGCCTCGCTAGACGAATTCATTTTACGAAAAATTCGTCTAGCGAATCGCGGTTTCCCATAGGAATGCATTGAAATTCAATCAATGCGTTCCTATGGGCAAAATAGATAAATAAATAAAATTTCAATGCATTCCTATGGGATTCGCTAGACGAATTTTTCGTTATAAGAAAAGACCCGTGGAACGAATTAAATTCGTCTAGCGAGGCACCACTGTATTTCTTAAAATTTATGCATTGCTTGATTGTAAAAAACAACAACCCTCAAAGCAGTTTACAAACAGAGAAAGAAACAATGAGATCAAGAAAAATTGCAGCCATTCTTTAAAACATACAACAGTTAAAATATACTAAAACAGATTAAAAGTCACTCTAGCATTTCTAAGCATCTGAGAAGGCTTGTCTGAACAAGAATATATTTAGCAGGCTCTGAAAAGAATACAGTGAAAGTGCCTGCTTGATATCAATATGCAGGGGGTTCCAAAGTGTTTTTGCTGCTATTAAACCAGGCATAGGCAAACTCGGCCCTCCAGATGTTTTGGCCTACAACTCCCATGATCCCTAGCTAACAGGAACAGTGGTCAGGGATGATGGGAATTGCAGTCTCAAAACATCTGGAAGGCTGAGTTTGCCTATGCCTGCACTACAATAATAATATAATAATAATTTATTATTTATACCCTGCCCATCTGGCTGGGCCTCCCCAGCTACTCTGGGCAGCTTCCAACAGAAATATTAAAATACACTAATTTCTTAAAGACTAAAAGCTTCCCTAAACAGGGCTGCCTTCAGATGTCCTCTAAAAGTCTGGTACTTGTTTTTCTTTTTGACATCTGGTGGGAGGGCGTTCCACAGGGCGGGTGCCACTACCGAGAAGGCCCTCTGCCTGGTCCCCTGTAACTTGGCTTCTCGCAGTGAGGGAAGCACCAGAAGGCCCTTGGCGCTGGACCTCAGTGTCTGGGCAGAGCGATGGAGGTTCTGATTGAGTTCTTACAAATGCGGAATGAGTATTATGTGGCACCTGCAGTAGTGCCAATTCTGCAAATTGAAGCAGTCGAGCTAGTATAAGGCAGATTCCTCTCTTTAGGGGTACATTGTTCCAGGGCAGATCAAGGTGCCCTTTTAAATCCCGAGGAACTTAAGAGAACAAGAAGAGCAAAGGCCTATCTAGTCCAGCACCCTGTTTTCCACAGTGACTGACTGTATGCCTTTGGGAAGCCCACAAGCAAGACATTTATCTCACTATTTCCCCCAGCACCTGGTTTTCAGAGCCATCTAGGTCCTGAGGGGAGCATATAGCTGCCATGACTCATAACCATTGAAAGCCTTACCTTGTGGCTGCTGCAAACCCCACTAATTGTACACAGTGCATAAAAGTATTTCCTTTTGACTCTCCTGAATCTCCCACCATTCAACTCAGTTGGATGACCATAATCACCAAGTATTATGAGAGGGAGAGAAATATGTCTCTCTGTCCACTTTATGCAAACTATACAGAATTTTATAAAACTTTATAAAACATACCGGTACTTGACTTTTTTTTTCTACACTAAAAAGCCCCAAATACTGTAACCTTTCTTCATAAAGGAGTGGCGGACCCTTTCTGTTCCTTTTCCAGCTCCACAATATCCTTTTAGAGACACAGTGACCAGAAATGTACACAGTATTTGATTAACATTTTTTTTCTAACAATCTCTAGCATGGGAAAAGGATGGGGGGGGGGAGAGCTGATAGCTTCTATGCCAAGGTGAGGCAAAATGTGAAGTCATGATCCCATAAATCAAATAAATGTGTGTGTGTGGGGGGGGGAATCTACATTTGCACAATGTATCCTAATACCCAAATTTGAAACTTCTGGCTTTCCTCTTTGATTTTTGCAATTCTTTTTTTCTCACAGAACCCTCAAGTGTGGGCCTCATGCTGAATTGCACACGAGGAGGGATGCTGTGTAAAGATGGATATTTGGATAAGACAGAGTGTGTGTGAGAGAAACCTGCTCAGTTTCTTCTTCCTCAGCCTCTAAAGGTTTATAATGATTTAAATGATCACAACAGTCACAGCAAGTGCCAGAGAGCGGCTCTGGACATTGTAACGTTTATTGAAGTTTATCGCTCAGAAGCATTTAGGCCATACTGTGCTGTACGTGAGCTAATACTGCAAATACTGGCTCACTGGCTTCATGCCTTGTTGTGAGGATAAAATAAGAGGGGGAGGGCAGGAACCATGTACACCAGCACCCTGAGCCTCTTGCAAGAAGGGTGGGATGTAGTAGTAGTAGTAGTGGTAATGGTTAAAATATGTATTTCAAACAGTCTTAAAAAAGGACAGCCAGCCAATAAGAGCCCAGGAACCTGAATAAAGCTTATAGATCAACTTTGTCACCATAACTAAGGCTACATTCAGAACAAATGGACTTGGGAATTGGACAAGTGCACACAGCAAGACACATTTAACAGCAACAGGAACATTAAAAGCTTCCCATTCAAGGTGTACATATGAGTGGGACTGTCTATTGTAAAGAAGCACTGTCAGATCATTGGTCCAGGGAATGTCATAAGAACAAGTGGGAAGGAAGTTTGGCCTACTGGGATCCTACTATTAGCAGGCAAAAGATTTGATAGACACTACCCTCCCCCTTTCCATTTTTCTAACTCACCAGGGAACGTACAAGATGGACTTTGGGTTGCAATGGCTATAACTAGGTGGCAGCAAAATCAGGCTTCAATAATGCTTTAGCAGACACAGAGAAGTGTGCTATGAGATCAAGTTGCGACATGGCTGCTTTGCACTTGGGAGACTTACGACTGAGTGGTGCACTAGCACAGAAGACAACATGTTTCTGAAAGGCCCTGAAACTCGCTCATCTCCCACCCCACAAGACAATAAGACCAAAAAAGCATCAGGTACCTACCAGAATGCTGGAAGCTTGAGCCTCGATAGCCAGGGTCCTTTTGAAGTTGTATTTCTTTCAGAGAAAAGATGGAGTCAGCTGGAGGAAAAGGGTGGGTGAGGAGACAAGGACAGAGGGGATGAGAATTACGGTACCTCAAAATTACAATTTCTGCGGAGAACTGAGACAGAAGCATAGAGACAGGAAGAGGTGCCCCTAGTTGAAGATGAAGGGCAGAGGATATGGACTGTATTGCTCACAGTTCACTTGCCATTCTGATCCTATGCAGATTTACTTAGAAGCAAGGACCACTAAGTTGAATAGGAATTGCTCTCAGGTAAGTGTGTACAGTGGTACCTCGGGTTAAGAACTTAATTTGTTCTGGAGGTCCGCTCTTAACCTGAAACTGTTCTGAACCTGAGATACTACTTTAGCTAATGGGGCCCGAGGTACTATTTCTGGGTTAACGGCGCCTGTAACCTGAAGCGCCTGTAACCCGAGGTACAGTACCACCGTATAGGAGAGCAGCCAGCAGCCTCATTTTTATATTACAGAAAACAATGATTGCAGGAGAGATATGGAATGTCTGTCTGGTATACCAGTGTGTGTGGGTGGTGGGAAGGGAATAAAGGCCTCAGCATAAGCCTTAGGTTTCCAGTAAAGTTCTTGATGCTGTATGACTCTCTTAGAACTGCTTCTAATCTTTCCAAGTAGTGTTGTCTGTGCAAAGAGAATACTGTACTAGGTTTTACCAAATCTGTCAGGGGTGGTTCATCCTGGCAGCAGTTCCTTATCTGGGAATTATCTCTCTTCTTGCACTCAAACTCCCCATCCCCTTTCTTTTAAGCCAGCAATAAGTAAAACAGGCTGTGCTCCTTGAACTAGATTTAGTGAGTCACCTGCACAGTCAAAGCAGGGGAGAAGAATAAAGCTGCTTCATGCAGCAATGGTCACACACTTACTCTCAGGAAGGAGGTGCACTTGTTCACCGAGTGCCGTAAAGTAAGGGTGCCGCAGGGCAGATTCCGCAGAAATGCGTCTTTTGGCTTCATACTAGCAAAAGAGAGACGCAGAAAGATTAACACATAAGCGTCCATATGCATGCAAGTATGGGCATTTATCTCATGTGCCCAGGTGCTTATCAGAGTGTGAGAGTATGTATGCAGGCATGCCTGATTCCTGAACCCTCCTATATTCCTGTGCAGCTCACTATGGGTGCTATGTGGCTCATGGAGGTCAACTGATTCAGCAAAATACTCAACTCCCCTGTCAGCTGTGCCGTGCATGTTTTCTTTTTGCTGCCCAGGCTGCATGCAGTCACATTCTATCTTTCTGGATAATATGTGGCATTTTTTGTTGTGTGGCAATGATACTTTCCTGCCTGTACACAGAGACAGCATAGGGAAGCAAGTGGGAAGCATTGGGTGCTCTTGGACAAGTCCACCTCTTTCAGCCTACCCTGTTTTGCAAGGTTGTTCTGATGCTATACAACATTCCTTTAAAGCACAGCCATATGCATGCGGACTCAGAAGCAAGACCCATTGCGTTCAGTGGGGCTTATTCCCAGGTAAGTGTGCAGAAGATTGTAATCGTAAGCTCCTTGAAGGATAAATATGATCTTCATTGTAGAGTTTGCATTATCATTGTGTGTAGCTGTAATGCACCTGGAAAGAATGACTGAACTTTAATGGTCTCAATAATTATGGAACGAATAGGCAATGACGCAGGCTTCCCCTTTGAAATATGCACATACAGGAAAGTAAGGCCAGTAATCGAAGTTGAGCAGGGGAGGAGAAAGCTTCCTTGGCTTTCAAGGCCAAACCTGAATGAAATATTCCCTGCCACTTCATATCCCACTGACCAAGATAAATACAATTGTACCTGAGGAACTGTACGCTTTGTACTTTCGTTTTGGCTCAGCTAGGATAGGTCAAGCAGCTGCCGCAGAGCAAAACAATACCTCTCCTAGGAGCGCTTGAACAGGAGCAAAAGAATCTTGGTAGGAGAGGGAGGGCCAAGCCACCAGAACAATCAACAATGCTCTGGAGTTCTATTGATTTCGATTACGGAAGCTTGGAAAGATCAACGTTCAGGTCAAGAACGGAGGAACCATTGTCTCAGTTCCCCAAAATGACCAGACATCTTGCATTTCCTTGAGCAAATCCTTTTCTGAGGACTGGCTTACATACTAATTTCCACTTTGGTCATTTCTGTGTCTGTGAAGTGGCAGTAAGTCAGACCTAACAGATAACAGGCATTGACATAGTATAGATCTGTGAGTGCCTGACCCTAGGGTGGCTAGGGCAAGGTGCCCTCAGTAGGCTCCCCCCACAACTAACTTGTGGGTGGGCAGAGAAGTTAGATATCTGATGGATCCAGCAATCATAACACCAGGCAGCTCCCTGTCTCCTAGAGGGAGCCTCTGAAACTGATTCAGTGACGCCAGCCAGATTGGGGTAATTTAAATGGTCTGATGGGTTTGATCAGGGTCTTCTGTTTTTTTAACTTGATGAGGTCTGGGCTGCCCAACTATTCCCAGGTCTCTGTGCTATGAATTCTCCTGGCAATTGTCCTTGGCTTTTGCTTACCAATTGGGTTTGTTTCTCACCTGGAGGGGGAGGAGAATTTAGTTCTGTCAGCATTTTAAAGCTAATCAGCCTCATTTTAAGCTAAGGACAATACACAGATCAAAGTATGATTAGACATAAGTGTCCATGTACAGGAAGGTATGAGCATTTAAATCATGGGCCCAGGTGCTCATTTGAGTGTGTGAGTATGATTCTGCACCTGCTCAAATTTTGGAATATGATTCCCTGCCCAAAAAAAGGAACCGCGAAATGCACACCAATTTAGGATACAATACATTTAGAAATGTATACATTGAGAGAAAACACAATGTATTTTGTGATAAGACATGTAACTATATACTGTATATAATGTAAGGGTCTGGTGACTTCTGTTTCAGTGTATCTGAAGAAGTGTGCATGCACACGAAAGCTCATACCAATGACAAACTTAGCTGGTCTCTAAGGTACTACTGGAAGGAATTTTTTTATTTTGTTTCGACTGGCAAAGAGATCTACACTTTGATGTGACACTTCATTCATTTATCTACGGCACTCCAAGCCATTGTCTATATGAGTTAAGAAAGGGGACATAATCTGTATCTTAAAGCTTTTAAAAACCATCCCCATGTAACCTTTTATACCCTTGAAAAGAAGCAGGCACAAAGATGCCTTTGACAGAAATATCAAGACTCGTAGAAGAAGATGGACATTTGAAACAATTCCCTTAGAAGAATATTTGTAGCTGTCATTGGGAAGTTCTGCCTTGTGCACCTAGATACTCCCTGTTAAGCCTTTAAGTGGGAGAACCACAAAAATTGGTACTGAGCCATCACCACCATCCTGGACAATAAGCAGCTGCAGCAGCAAAGTACATGTTGGATGAAGCATGGAATCTTTGGTATCTGGCTCAGCAACTGAAACCACCTACCAGGAGGAGACTCATCAAAAGGTCGATTCCTTCTGTGTCCAGTCTGCAAGAGAAGAAAGGAGCTTAGGAGACTCTACAGGCAATTGGCTATTGTCAAGGGCAGTACACCAGAACATATGAAGAAAAGCTGTGGAACGTCTAGAAAATACTAGTCCACAGCTGGCAATTTAAGTTCTTTCCTGGGGAAGAGGCAACTCAACAAGATGGGCATGGATGCTGCTTGCAGAATGCTGATGCCACCTAGTGGCAGCCCCAGAAAGACCAAAACAAAGGAGGATGCAGGCAATGCAGGCAAAGATTTCCCTAAAATAAAGGAGATGGGGATGGTGTATGCTGAGAAAAAGAAGAACTGTTGATTGCATGTTGATTGCACTGCAGATTATTAATATACTATTCCACACAATTAATAGTCACCCTTGCTTGTTTCGTGTGCATGTTTATCCAGTGAACAACAAGAACTGGTTCTTTCCTTCCCCTAGTATTTTCCAGCAGCAGAAACCCATTAAGAAGTCTGCCCTGCCTTTTAAGGCCATTGTCCTACCTTGGTGCATGGTTTATCAATGGCTGGGCTCGATACTGTGTGAAATTATATGCCTTGAATTCCTCATTGGATGTGATGCCCGGCCAAGATTCTTCTGTAGGGGTTCCTGCAGGAAATAGGCTTAGTTGCACATTTACTGTATCCACACAGAGTGTTGCACAAGATGGAATCCAATATCTGGCATTTAGAATTTAGAATCATGAAAATCTCACCCTTAGCTGAACACAGAGGGAGGGAAATCCATCCACCCACATACACAAAGCCTTTTTCACTGCAGAGGAACGCTGAGAAACACACTTGCTGTTAAAAGACTCAAAAACCAAATGGAGTGTTGGGCTGTTAGAACACAGGAGGATGTCTGATGCTGAGTCACTGAGCTTATTTAGCCCACTGTTGTGTAATCTGACTGGGCTTCTCCAGCCCTGCTGTCTCAGACCCTTTTAAACTGAAAATGCTGGGTAAGAAACTTGGGACTTTGGGCATTTATATCCCACCTTTCCTAGGAGCTAAAGGTGTTTCACATACTTCTCCCCCTCCCCATTTTATCACCAGGACAACCTTGTGAGGTTGGTCAGGTGATTTGACCAGGGTCATCCAGTGAGCTTCATAGCTGAGTGGGAATTTGAACCCAGGTCTCCCTGGTCCTAGCCCAACACTCTGACTACTACACCACACTTGGCTCTTAAACAAAATCAGAACAAAATGAAACAAAAACCTTGGATGCATATTTAAATTATGAAAACATCATTGACAGAGATTTGTTTTGGGGGCCATGCATTCTATCACCAGCCAAATAACCCTGCTAGTTCACACGTAGCTGTTAAAGGCTACATTTTTTTCTGTACTCTTCTATTCATTCCACCCTCCTCTCCAGTCCTCATCAAGAAATAGAGAATTACAAACGACTCACCCAATGTCCTGAATATTAAATGCAGTTCTTCTTTCACGGTCGATCCTGGGAACATGGGGCGTCCTGTGACCATTTCATAGTGTATGCAACCTACACCCCTACCACAGACAAAAAAGAGTTACAAGAACATGAAGCAATCAGATCCTTCAGAACATCCTACTCTCTGCCAAGTCTTCCTCTCATTGTTTCAGTCTCTGCAGAAAAAGCAGGAGGACCACCAAGAAGTTTTGTAGAAGACAATATGAGAGACAGGAACTGTTTCTCTCCCCCCCCCTCAAATCACCTTTCCCATTAAACTAATCAGTAGAGAAAAGGGCTTCAGGAACATGAAGGAACAAGCCATTAGAAACTGTCTGTAGCTGGGATGGGGAACCTATAGCTCTCTAAATGATACTGGAGCCCAACTCCCATCAGACCCAGCCAGCATGGCCAATGGTCAGGACTGATGAGTGCTGGCATCCAGCCAAACATCTGTAAAGTACCAGGTCCCACATTCCTCTTGAATAGTCTTAAACACTGAAAAGGCTCTGGAAGCAATATGGAGAAGGCAAACCGGGAGAAAAAAGTCACAATGGAGAGAACTATTGTACCCACCCTTTCCCAAACACAGACCCCTTGGCTCACCACATGTCAATGGGAGTGGAGTATTCTGTGGATCCTAGTAGGACATCAGGAGGCCGATACCACAATGTGACCACTTCATTGGAATATGTTTTTGTTGGGACAGATTTGGCTCTGGCTAGACCTGAGGGTGGAAGGGAAGTCAGTGAGATGCAATCCTGTGGTTTGCAACTACCAGTTTCATCCTGACAGTATGTGTGAGGGACAGTGAGTCCCCAGAAAAGGCGTGGGCTTTAGCAGGTATCTACCATGACCCCAACAGTGGCCCTAGAGAGTGGATGGGAGTATTTTATTAAAGAATCAAGAGAAAAATACAATTTCGTGATTGCTTCACTGAGCAGACATTGCATAATTGTATAACCAATAAGAGCAATAATGGAAATTGTTCCTTGGATTTGGAAAGTAAACCCAGCAGCCCAAGAGGATTCATGGAGCATCACAAATTGTAATGCTTTGCTAATGTTGGTCATATATTCCACAAGCGCTGCTGGGAGCTGCACAGAGGTGCAAAACATGAAGGATCAGAAAACCTTATTTGGAAAACAAGTTGCCAGTAGCACAATCCTAGACAAGTCTAATAAAAAGTGGGTCTCACTGAGTTGAGCTGAGATTACTCTGAGGTGACTATGTATAGGATTGCAGCCTAAATATGCTTGTGGGGGAAAAAAGTTTCATATGGTCTCTAAGCCATAATGTATAAAGCACCACATGAACAAATAATTGAAAGTCTGTGTTTGGCAAACAGCTTCACTCCATTTAAGACTTGTTGCATGTAAATTAGAAGTGTGGTGCGGGGCAGTGGTGGTAGAAGTCCCCCAATATAATTTCCTTACAATCTGAAAATGTAGGAGCACCTAAGCCAGGGATAGGGAACTTGGTGTCTTCCAGAGGTTGCCGAATGACAGCTCACAGCCTCCCAAGACCATTGGCCATGCTAGCTGGGGCAGATGGAAGCTGCAGTCCAAAAACATCTGGCAGGCCACAGGTTGGTCCTTCTCCTCCCTGACATAGTGCCCTCCTATTCAAAACTGAGCTGAAATTTGTGCTGGCATTTCCCCAGCTTACCTCCTAACTTACCAAAATCTGCGAGTTTCAGTTCCCCTTTCCCATTAATGAGCAGATTCTGTGGTTTGAGATCTCTGTGTAGGATCTTAAGCTGGTGGCAGTATGACAAACCACGCAGCAGCTGGAACATGAAGATCTTGGAACCACAGGGAAAGAAGAGGGGAGAGAAAGCAGTTAGAGATACAGTGGTACCTTGGGTTACGAACTTAATTCGTTCTGGAGGTCCGTTCTTAACCTGAAACCATTCTTAACCTGAGGTACCACTTTAGCTAATGGGGCCTCCCACTGTCGCCGTGCCGCCACCACACTATTTCTGTTCTCATCCTGTGGTACTACTTCCGGGTCAGCGGAGTTAGTAACCCGAAGTGTCTGTAACCCAAAGCGTTTGTAACCCGAGGTACCACTGTACTTTAAAGGTAGACTCTGCTCTGTGGAAAATTAAGGCATGAGATACCATTCCTGAAAGAGATGGAAAATCCTCTTAACTTGGCAGTGGCGGAACCTGCATAATTTGGCCCACTAGACCTCCAGTCTCAGAGCGGCTCACCCATGAGGTTAGGTGAGGCAGCGACCTCAGGCAGCTTCCCTCTTGGGGTGTCACTCTTGTTCTGCTGCCCAGCTTTGCTGCTGGTCTCCCCAGCCTCTAGGGGCCAAGAGGGACTGGTGGCAAAGCTCTGTGGAATGCCTCCCCTCTTGCTGAGTCAGTGAGAGGGGAAGTGTTCTGCCACTCAGCTTTGCCACCTAGTTGGGGGGCTTTGCACCAGCTTCTCCTAAAGGGAGGAGCTGATGCAAAGTCCCACTGCAGGGTAGGAAAGGGGGATCTGGAAAGGACCTGGCAGTGGAGATTCATTATGGAGTATGCACCGCCACTCCCATCATGGGGGTGATAGCAGGGTGTTTCACTGGAGTCTGCTCTAGCCCACAAGGCCATTCTGGGCAAGTCACACACATCTGCCACTCACCTGCCATCAGGTGTGGGACAGGTAAAGCTGTGACTACAGAGGAACAAGCAGAAACACATCCTCAACTGTGTACCTCAATTGTTCCTTTCCTGCACCTGACATAGGTCACCATGTGACTGAAGGGTGGGCAACCCTACCCACTTGCCAATGGAACCCATGAAGGGTTGGCCACTTTGGGATCTGGCTCTCTGGCCACAAGGGGATTCCCGGATGTGAGGGACAGGGGATATCGCGAAGTCCCTCCCCTCCTGAGTTCAAGCCAATCCCCGAGCACAGGGGGAAGCAGAGAGAGTTCCGATTCCAGTGGGGAAGCAGGAAGTCGTGTCCGAGGCTCAGGCAAGGTAGAGGAGCCAGGGTCCCAGGTGGGACAGGAAGGGGCGAATAAGGGCGGGAGACCCATCCCCCCAACTCCGGAATTACGCAGAAAGAGGAGGGGAAAGAGGATGGGTCTGCCAAAGCTTTTGTGTTGGAGAAAGACGCGCCAAAAGCCATTAGGAGGTTCTGAAACCGACTGACCACATCACTCCGTGTAAATAGCAATGACTTAAGCACTGTAAATACGCAGCACCAATAAAAGAATAAAATGCAGAGCTGCGTAGCGTCGTTACTCTGAAGTAGTCCACTCCGGCCACTGTGACAGCAACCTCCTAATCCTTTTTGGGCTACTTTGGAGTTGCCGGGATGAGCGTGTCAGAGGCGGAGAGATGGCGGCAGATCGCGGAGCAAGCCCAGCAAGAACTGCAGCAGCTGTCGCTGCAGGCGCAGGGGGAATTGAAGGCAGCTAAAGAAGAGACTAAGAAGGTCCAGGACGACCGGCTACAACTTGCGGAACAGGTGAGAGCGCTACAGGAAAGAGAGCAGGAATTAAGGGCGGTGGCGGTAGACCTCCAAAACAAGCTGGATGCAGAGAAAAACAAGGCGGGAGGGGCACCCCAAGTCCAAGTGCTGCCAGGAAGGAGAGCCGGGACGCTAGTAAGCAAGTTTAATGGAGACCCGAAGGAATATCAGGGCTTTGAGACTGATATTGTGTATGCTCTTGAGCTGCACCACGATGAGTTCCCTGATGATGAGCACAGGGTAGCGTTTATTGTGGAGCACCTTACCGGGGCAGCCAGGGAGTGGCTAAGACCGTTAATTGCAACAAAGAATCCTTGCATGAAGAATGTCAAACTATTTCTAGAAGGTTTGAAAACGATGTATTCGTCCGATAGTCATATGGACCAGACTAAGGAGGAACTTCACAATTTACGCCAAGGAAATATGACAGTTCGCGCGTATTGGGCGAAATTCACCATGCTGGTGCACAGATTGGGGTGGGAACTAGAGTCACCCCCAATGCAAGCGGCGTTCTACTTGGGGTTGCATGAGGAGGTGAAGGATGAGCTCTCGAGAGGTCCAAAGCCCAGTAATATGGATCAGCTGAGCAAAGCGGCTCTGGCGGTGGGGGTGAGACAGGAATCCCGGTGGAGCGACAAGCAAGCAACGCGCGCAAAGCGGGCTTGGTTCCCACGGTCGCAGGAGAAGCCACTCCCCCAACAACCCTTTCAAGCCACGCCTGGGGCCAGCCAGGACCAGGAACCCATGCAGATTGATAGCGCGCGCGCGCGGGCTTTTCAAACCCCAGCGGCGCCAAGACGCAAGGAGGGAAGGGGTGGGAATTGCTTTCTCTGCAACTCCCCCCAGCATCTCGTCAGAGACTGCCCACATCGCAGGGAGTGGCAAGGAAAGGCGGGAACGGTTGTGCCCTCCCCCACTGACGCAGCACCACAGCAGGGAAACGGGAAAGCCTGGCTGCAGGAGACAAGGGGCAGCAGCCAGGCACAGTCAGCAGACAACAGCCCCAGCCCACCCACCCGCACAGAGAGGAGCAGAGCCAGCCCACCCCTCCCAGAGCAGGAGTGGTTCTAGAAGTGACGCTCACGCTCCCAAATGGCTATCCCCTGACAGTCCTCGCCTTAATTGACAGTGGGGCGTCAGCGAACTTCTTCTCGAGGAACTTTGCAGAAGAGCACCAGATCCAGCTTCTGCAGCTGGATTTTCCTCTGCACGTGGCGACCATTGACGGCAGAGAGCTGCTGGGAGGGGCCATCACTCATCAAACCCCCCCCCATGAAAATGACGGTGGGAAGGCACTCAGAGACACTGGCATTCAACGTCACCACCATCTCAGACCCCCCCATCATCTTGGGCATGAGCTGGCTGGCGCGCCACGACCCCTCCATCAGTTGGCACCAGAGATGCATCACTTTTGGATCGGACTTTTGCCTGGAACATTGCATGCAGCACCAACCAGGGGAGGGGCCTCCGATAGCCACGGTGGCCACCATGCACGTCAAAGGGGGTGAGGCGATACCCAAGCCGTACTGGGACCTGCAGGAGGTCTTCAGCGAAGCGGAGTCCGACCACCTACCCCCACACAGGCCTTTTGACTGCCAGATCAACCTGGTGCCAGGGGCAACTATACCCCCAGCCAAGCTGTACGCCATGTCAGACCAGGAACTGGAGGATCTGCGCGCTTTCATCGACAAGAACCTCAAGCGGGGGTTCATCAGAGAAAGCAAGGCAGCAGGGGGCAGCCCGGTCTTCTGGGTGGACAAGAAAGACACGCAACAGCGCCGTCTGGTGGTGGATTTTAGACGACTGAATTCAGTGACAGAGCCAGTGGCTTTCCCCATGCCCAGAGTGGATGATCTCCTGACAGCGGCACGCAGGGGCAAGATTTTCACCAAGCTAGACCTGAGGGGGGCGTACAACTTGATCAGGATCCGGGAAGGCGATGAATGGAAAACCACGATGTTCACGCCTCTGGGCTCTTTTGAATATCTGGTGATGCCCTTCGGGTTGCAAGGGGGCTCAGCATGCTTCCAGGCCTTCATGCACCACGTCCTGGGGTCCCTCCTCTTCAGGAAATGCTTGGTCTTCCTGGATGACATCCTTATTTACTCCAATGACCCAGTGCAGCATGTGAAAGATGTCAGGGAGGTGTTGCGGCGCCTGAAGGAGAACCACCTGTATGTGAAGCTGGAGAAGTGCAAGTTTCACACCAAGGAGGTGGACTTCCTGGGCTACAAGCTGTCAGACAAGGGGCTGGCGATGGACAAGGACAAGGTGCAGGCCATCCTGGACTGGCACAGCCCCAGGACGCGCAAAGATGCCCAACGCCTACTAGGCTTCGCCAACTTCTACAGGAAGTTCATCAAGAACTTCTCTCGCGTTACGGCTCCCATCACTGACTGCCTGAGAGGCAAGCAGAAGTTCAGGTGGACACCAGAGGCGCAAGCAGCGTTCGAAAGCCTCAAGAGGGTGTTCGCCTCAGACCAGAACCTGTTCCACGTGGTTCAGGACGCGCCCCTACGCGTGGAGACAGATGCTTCTGATAAAGCTGTGGGCGCCATTTTGTTGCAACTGGACGCCAACAGAGAGTGGAGACCCTGTGCCTTCTTCTCCAGGAAGTTGACCCAGCCAGAGCGAAACTACACGGTGTTTGATCGGGAACTTCTTGCGATCCACGCTGCGTTCCAGCACTGGAGACACTTCCTGGTGGGCGCCAAGCACCCCATCCAGGTGTGCACAGACCACAAGAACCTGGAGTTCTGGAGAACTGCCAGGGTGCTCAACCAGCGGCAGATACGGTGGGCAGAGTTCTTCTCGAACTTCAACTTCTCCATACACTACATCCCGGGAGAGCAGAATGTCAGGGCGGATGCCCTATCCCGCAAGCCAGAGTACATGGAGGAGGAGGCGCCACCGGCACCCAGGCACATTTTCCCCCCGTCAGCATGGTCCTGCGGAGCAGCAGTGGTGAGCGAGGCAGAACTCACAGCACTGACGGCAGCGGATGAATTTGCCAACCGCATCTTCAGAGAACTGAGAGGGGGGGGGGAGCAGGCAAAAGACTTTGCAGAACGCAGGGGGCTGCTTTTCTACAAGGGTGCACTGTACCTGCCCACCACCCAGCTTAGACGTACGGTCCTCAAGCAGATGCACGACAACCCAACGGCGGGTCATTTTGGGAGGGACAAAACCACTCACCTAGTCATGAGACACTTCTGGTGGCCAGGGGTGAGGGAAGATGTTCGAGACTATGTAAGGGGCTGTGACACCTGCCAGCGGGCAAAGGTGGTCAGAGCAGCGCCACCGGGATTGCTGGAGCCCTTAGCCACACCACACAGGCCATGGGAAGTGGTGTCCATGGACTTCATCACAGATCTGCCTTCTTCCAGGGGCAAGACCGCAGTGTTGGTGGTGGTGGACCTCATGTCCAAAATGTGCCACTTTATACCGGCCACTGTGACACCACCCCTGCTCTGACTTGAAAGCCTACCAATCATTTTACAGAAGAGGAAGTCCTGCACCCATCCACCCTGTTCACTCACCTTCACATTGTGCATGCTCATCAGATTCCCACAGTTATCCAGGTACTGCTTCAGGTCACTGTCCTGCAAAGACAAGCATGTCCTGAGAGGCCCAAGTTGCTTTGAAGACCAAGGCCCCCTGAAGTGACCAAACATGTCTTTGGCAACAAAAAAATGCAAGTAATAATATTTCCCAGCAGTTCCCGAAGGTGTGTGTACGCTTGCAGTAAACTGTCTCCTCTGGCTCATTGAAGCTCAATATACAGATCAAAACTACACAACCCTTTCCAGATGTATTTGTTTTATTATATGAATGCATACTAGTAGATTGCTACAGCAAGAGATTCAAAGTCACTATCCTAATCAACATAGCTAGGTCAGATTCAGCCCAAGTATTTTGTCCCTTAACTGGCACATATGTTGTGGAGAATTTCCAGGTTCCATGAACTCAAACCACATTTTGTTCTGAGAAAACACACACACTTCTCTATTGCTATTTAGGGAAAATCTCTTCACACCTAGCTGGGGGCAAGCCCCACCAAACCCACCTGGAAGGTGTTCCAGGTGTTCCACCTGGAATATTGGTAAACAATTATGGTTGGAGAACGTGATTTTTTTTTTAAACAGTGTGTTACACGGAGACCACATTTTCTGCACAGATGCTGCTTTTAAGGGGAGGGGGGAACCTTCAGACCCTGAACATAGGAGGCTGCCTTTTACCTTTGGTCAATCTATCTCAGTACTGTCTGCATTGACTGGCAGCAGCTCCCCAGAGTTTCAGGTTAAGGACATACCTGGCCCTCCCTCTGCCAGAGGTTGAACCTGTGATCTTCTGCATGTGAACCAGATGCTCTACCACTGAACTACAGCCCTCTCCTTACTGCCCAAATAACACTTGCGCTGTAGACAAGCCTGGACCAGCCAGCCTCCCCATAAGACAGAAGGTCCTGACTCACCAGAAACTCAAAGACAAGAGTTAGGGCGCATTTTGTGTGAATGATATCGTGGAGGGTCACAATGTTCGCATGCTTGAGGTTCTTCAGCAAGGAAACTGCAAGGCAGAGAGACTTTAGTCACAAGGGTGTGCTGGTGGGGTGTACGCCATGCACTAAAATCTCAGGCCTGGGGACTGAAGGCAGACCACTAGGCCTCTCTCTGTGGCCCTCAAGACTCCCCCCAGGCCACAACTCCCTAGCCAGACCCCACACCAGGCCTGTTTCGCACCCTCAGTGAGTGTGTCTGTCTGCCTGGAATGGGTCCTTGAACGTTGATAATGTTTCTTGCTTGCCTGGATGGAGGGCGGGGGTCTGAGAGTGTGGGTAAAAAGCACCCTATTGTACAAGGTAAAATTTACATTTGTTACCTCACCCACTCTGGCATCTGGCTTAGCCCCCCACTGGCAGGGTCCTATTGCAGGGTCACATGATCGGATGTTTCCATTCCTTATCATGCTTGTGTATAAGCAAGGCAAGTGTATGTGGAAATAGCATTGCCTGATGTTTCTCCGTATGTTTACATTTTGGAAAATGAACCCTGCTCCTCACCTTCCCGTATAGCTGTGCAGGGGGCCCCTTCCTCGTGCTCTAATCGGATCTCCTTCAGGGCAACCAGGTTCTTGGTGAGCTTGCTGCGCCCTTTAAAGACAGTGGCATAGGTGCCCTGAGAGGAAGAAGCCAAAAAAAGTAAGCAGCTCACTAAAACCCCCCACAGCAAACTCCACTTTCCCTATGGTACATAAAACAGCATTATTTTGGTTCTGCGGAACTGGATTAGATCTCTGTAGCAGCCCTGCTTAATTTGGAATAAAAATGACTCCTTTGCAGCCTTCTTCCAAACAATATCTTCAGATGGGCTTCATCTGATTTAAAACTTCATCTCTTTTGGGTTGACAAGCTAGATTTACTTCTTGTCATGCTTCTTTGAGAAGCATTTGCTGGTAAATATATGCTTAATAATCTGCATCAAATGATCTGAAATTAGTTTTAAAAAAGAAGAAGTTTATTTCAGCATGGAGGAAGCATTCAATTTGGGAAGCACATCCTAGTCCGTACTATAGGACACTGAACAGAACCAAATTGCTTCCTTATGCTGATGATCCCTTGCAAGACTTTTGAAAAATTCTATTCACAACTCAAGGAACAAGTTTTAATGCAGGCAAGGAACCAGCAAGCAAGGTCAAGGTTCATGGATGATGGGAGTCAAGGCCCAGGAACACCTGGAGGGCCACAGGTCCCCTGGCCTAGCCCCATTTTAAATCTATAAAGCCCTTAACATATCAAGACTGGATCCCAAAGTGGATGACGGCAGTTAAAAATCTACCACAAAGACACAACATGGGAGTAGAATGATGACAGAGCTTATTCTTACCTCCCCTAGCTTCTCCAGTTTAACATAGGTTTCCATCTTTCCAAACCCAATGTCTGACTGTCATGAAAAAGGAAGAAGTGTCAATACAAAAGATCACATTCCCTTCCTTAGGAAACTTACTGACGATCACATTCTGCAAAGCAGTTTTTGCCTGCAATACATTTGGTGGAGAGGAAGGGGACAAAAAAAAATCAAGGCAGGTCCTTGAATAACAGTTAAACACCTTGTGTGAGCTACTTTTTTGCAAAAGTGAAATCATCCGCCAGTCACTGGGAACAGTCCTCCTTAGTTGTTACTCCTGGACACGCAAGGGCAAAAGTGCGGAGAGGGACGGGGCCAGGGAATGCACCATGGCCTTATCCTCAACATTCCCAGGTGTCTCCCCCTACACTTCCAACCCTTGCTTGATTAGTGCAAATGTCTGAAGGGGGCTTGTATGTATGTTTGCCTGAACAGGTTTACAAGCCTCCTTGTGACTAGGAATCCTGATAACCCGATCATGAGGAGACACCTAAACACATTCAGGCAAAATGTGCTCACAGCCTCCCTTCAGCACAGTGGTTGGAGTGGAGTGGGCACATTGGAGACACTGCAGGCAGGGTCACCCTCCACCCCCTCTACACCCTTTTGCCCAGGGCTGAAGAGGGCTGGGTGTCTGAAGAAATGGATGGATTCTTGCTTCTTTCCCCATAGTGCTGGTGCATAATATATTTAGTGAAATCGCTTTCTTCACTTGGGGCACGTTGCAGCAAGGAAAACTTCTAATTGCTTTCATTTCTCACACTTCTCCCATCAGTCTGCCAGATTGTTCTGTCCAGAGAGCTGTTTAAGCTGCCTAATTGGGTCTTCCCTTCCCATTATACAAGATTCCCTTGTGTAATGCCTTTCGATCCTGGCTCAGCATTGACCCTGGGTCAGGAGAACCAGGTCAATCCCCCCAACCTCTTCCACCAACACCTCATATGGCCCTGAATAAACAGTCAAATGTTCACATCCCATGTACTCTATTTTTGCTGAATATCAATAGGGCTAACAATGCCTCTTGTTAAACGTTGCATATTTGGCTTGTATTTTACTGTGTGAACATGGCGTCTGAATGTACGTACCATTTGTAAACATGATGGAGTAACAGGATTAAACCTTCTGTGGTGATAAGAGGCTTTTCAAAGCAAGTATTAATGCTGCTTAGGTCATGTATTGCCTTTTAAGCATGATATTATTCAGCACTAGGTGGTGGTAAAGAGGCAGCCACCTTTGCAGAAAACGGACCCATGGGATTCAATAAATATTTCATTTTTAGCTCAATAGGGAAAACTTGTGAATGAGCTGCATCTGAAGCAATTTAGGATCATGAATTAACCAACGGTTCTCGCTCAGTATTTCAGGTGTTTTCTTCAAGCTCAGTGCCTAAATACTGGGGGCAGGCAACATGAACAAGATTCTAGCCATGGGATTCATATCACGATCGATCACACTGCAACTTAAAACACACAGCGGCTGTGAGTGTGGAAAACAGAGAAAGAAAGCAATCCAGAGGAGCTGCTTTTGCTAAAGAAACAGAGTGGTAAGCACATTTTTAAAGTGTGTGCTTAAAACGAAACATAGCTTGTCCCTTTTCCTGGAATCAGCTACCAGTATTTCAACACAATGCACTTCTGGCATACTTCTCTAGTCTGGCACTCCTACGCACCTCCAAGTAATGCTTAGGACTGGGTTGCAATGCACTTTAGATACCACAGAGATGTTATATGATCCCCACAGAGAAAGCACCCCTCTCCCTGCTTTTCTGCCTCCAGTTCAACAAGCTTCTTGGCCTGATTAGTTGCTGGTTTAAAAGAATCTTACAACTATGATTCCTACTGGATCTAAAGGGTCAACCACACATAAACTCTAAAAACAGGTTGCAACCTGCACAGCCAGAACCCAGGCAGGACTGGCCAGAGGTGGAGTAAGGTGGAGGGAAAAAACCAAACGTTTTCCATATTTTAAGCAGGAATACTTCTATTTGTGTGTGAAAATGATAATAAGGCTGCAGACAAAGCAAATGAGGCTTTAATGTGATCCGATGTTCCACAAAAGTAACAGCCCCACATTTGTGAGTTTCAAAGCAGCACACATTGTTAATTTATGATGTTACTGATATTTATGGGACACTCACTTCAGCTGCATATATTTTATTCAAGAGACAAACAACACTGCACAGGTAAATGGGAAACCCTGAGATACAAGGTTTCATTCTTCTTTCCGCCTTAAGAGTTCTGAGTTCCAACCCCACCACTTCTTGGGGGCAAAAAAGAGCCACTTGCTGGCCTTAGTTGCCCAGAGAAACTGGAATAACTGAACAGCACACATTTCTAATGCAGTTTCAGTACTGAAGTAGGTGTTTGCCCTGGTTTAGGCCCACCACACTTGAGCTTTTTCATATGTGCAAGTGCATGAGGGCAAAGTTCTGCTGCGTTGTATGAACTTGCATGTTCTGAACCCCTGTCAAAGAGTGGGACTCACAAGAGAAGCCCGTCGAGACATCCTGCTAAGAGGCTTTGAAATCTCTGGACTTTCCATCTCTAGTTTCTGGAGGAACTCTGGGGGAAGGCGAATATCCATGGGCAGAGAGAGGCGCTTGCTGACGTCCTGTGGAGAAGAGCAGCACAGAATTAGTTCCCAAGGCCTCCTAGCCATCCAAAAGACTTCTGCTGGTCACAGCCCTAATGTTGAATGTCCCACAACATCCCCTTTCATCTTCTGCTCATTCGGAAGCATAGAACAGTTGCGGTGCTAGCATTTGAAGGGTGGGAGAAATAAAATTAAAGGCAACTACATTGCCCTGCTTATCTGTTTCACTTCTTCAAACCACTCTCTAGCCTCAAACTGATAGTGAAGATGAGGCAGGAGAGCCAGGCTTTAGTTTTGAGCAAGTGGTATGTGTGTTCTCTTAAAAATGCATGAATTCAAGCATCTATGCCATGTGGTGTGACTTAATCTCTAAATACTGGGTCCCAACTTTGTCTGGAGCTAATGCTCATGTCCTCTCACAAAGAAGTGATTCCCCCATCTATGGGTGTAGGAAAAATAGTTGTTGCTTCTCAGTAGGCAGACCATGGCATTTTGCCTATGCTTTAAAGGCACACTTTTGTGTACAAATGGAATTCAAATTCTGACGGGGCGGGCGGGGAAATTGTAGCTTGCAAATTCAAGAAGTCACTAGCCTCTATTGGCACAGACATGTTCCCCAGAAAAGTAACTCCAAGTTCTCCAAGGTCACATAATGTACTTTGCCAACACTGACCACTTTACGGGAACATCCTTGAACAGGCACTCATACAGCCATTTCAAAACTATTTCAAAGTTTCGTAAGAACAAACCCTACACTGAGTAAAGCACACACATCTAGAAGACTAACTGAATACACTAATCTGGGGAAGAACACAAAGATGTGGGAAGGGGCCATCAACTTTGTTCCAGTGTTGATGTTGCTGTTGTTAGATATTAGATTTGTATATCGCCAAAATCTTTTGGGAGCTGAAAAGTGGGGTATAAGTATATTAAAAATAAATAAAATAAATTTCAATTGCAACACTAGTTCTTTTCTGATATGAACAGACCACTCATTCTCAAAGACAGATTCTTGGTTGACTCTGATTCTCAAACAGTCAGCATCCTGTTGCATTTAAAAGGAGTCCATAAACATCATAACTATTAGAGCTAGAGCCATTTTTTTCCAATTTTTTCTAAGAATACGCCTGATGACATTTCAGAAAGCATTTCAAGAATTATTTTTCTTTTTCTCAGCTTCCTAGAAAAAGAAGGCCACTTTGCGTAATTACACCCCCCCCCATTTATTAATTTTTGTGGCAGCTGCCATCTCAGCTCCACAATGTCCTGGAAAACTGGCATTGTGGGGGATGTAGAATGATGGCCAGGCTGCCATTATGACAAAAAAGAGAGGAAAGAGTCTAGGCTACTTGTCATTGCTAATGGTGAGTGCCATGCCCGGGAAACTGCTGGATAATTTCTTTTCCCTCTGGAGAAATTGTGTGAAATGGCACCCCACCCACTCAGTTTCTGTGCCCACAAATAGGGTGGAGAATTTCAAGAGGCCATTTGTACACAGGTCTAATTTCTAACATTCCATACAGATTCCCTGCACTCTGCAATTGCGTATCACCTCCATTGAAAACCGACGCTGGTTGCCATTTCGGTAACACACAGTGGTTGGGGACGGGCCTTCCAAAGGTGAAGTGGAGCTGGGCTGCGTCTGGATGTCCCTGTTCAGATGACTCAGATGCAGGTGCCCTTGTGCCATATCTGATGGGAATAGAAGAGCAGATAGAAATTGACCAGATGATTCCACAGACTGTCAACACTTTGGACAGTTTGGAGTCACTGTTGAGAGGAATGAAGGCAAACAAAGTGACCTTTTTGCTCTAACCTTTTAAATCTGTTCTATCCTGATCACTTAGGACACTTAACTATACTTTTGACTTAACACCATACATTATTTAAGAAATTTACAGCTGGAAAAAACTTAACCTGGAAGATGGATTTAACTAATTAAGCACTACCTTGTATCTGGATACTGCAGCTCACAGAGACGTGGTCATTTGCATGACCTTCTTGCACTTTTATTAGTTCCCAAATGGCACCCGTAAGAAAGTACAACCCCAAATTTGCCAGAAGTCTCCACCTGCTGCTTCCGTTTCGATGAGCACACACATGAAGCTACAACCAATTGCCATTTCCTATCATACACTGTTTCAGCAAACAGACATCCATATTCTATACTCATCAGAGGTGACTGCACACATGGTCTCCCAAAGTAAAAAATAATGCCCATATAAGAAACCATAGGAGTGAATCGGCCCTGAGACATAAATGAAAGAGGGACTCAAAAGGCTTTGAGTGGCAGAGAAGCCTGAAATATTTTATAAAAATTCCCCATGTTTGTAGCTTGTTAATGCAGCTCTTACCAATTTTATTTTATAATTTTTTGTGTATGGCATACTAGTAAATTAAGCTGCTATTCTGAAAGCACAGATCTGTTTCTGGTTGTTGTGCCACATCGAGTTCCCCCTACCCAATCCAAGACTAAAAGAGGCCAGGATAGAATCCCTACAGCCCAACATTCTGCTTCATGCTGGAATGTTGGCAACTATTATGAAGTAAACATCATGCCTCACGTTTTGAGTGCTAAGTGCCAAAGTGTTCAATTCTCCAATTTTCCTACTGATTAGTGCATCTCAGGCTATATGCACACCACAACTCATTTCATTTTTCTGGGTGACCTAGAAATGCCATAACCATTCGGGGGTACACTTTGAAGGAGTGGCACACCAATGTCCCAATTTCAGAACTGCTCCATCCCCCATAAGTGGGGTGTGTATGTTCTAACCAGGTGCTAACTTAAGGACCCAAGCTCATTTAAAGTGTCCTAAAAAGCCATTTCCCATTCCCGGGGACATGTCAGCAAGCCAAACATCATTTTTCCCATTAGGAAGATGTACGCCATCACCACTGTAAAGGGACGTCTCGCTGAACTTTATGGCTGGGTGTACAATGGTTCCTCCAATCAAGGTTGACACCTTTCTGGCCGCTGCTAGATCCAAAAACTTCCTTGATTTATTAGTAGCAGCAGGGGAGAGGCAGACGCGCCAAATGCATCTTTCCAGCAGTGAGGATCAAAAGATGGTCAAGTTGCGGGCTGGGAGCAAGCCCTCCCCACGCACGCCAGGCGGGATCGCCCCTGCGCCATTGAATGGTCCTCAGCCATGTCACCCTTAGGCTGTTCAATTTGGACGGTCCAGGGGCATGGCACGGGCTATTTAAACTGCCCACTGCCCACGGCCGAGGACTGGTCCCTGTTTTTCTCCCTGCTCGGCCAGTTCTCCTGCCCTTAGGTTAGGCTCTTTTATTTCTTGAACTTGCTATGGACCTCAGTTGGTTGCCTTGGTTGTCCAAGGGGCCTGGTAGGCATTTTTCCACTTGGCAAATTGGCACCGGCCATTTGGTTTTTTTTGCCTACCTCGTTGGTGGTTAGGCATTGGAGTATTAGGTTGAAGGGGAGGGGAGGCAGTGGCTATCACCTACCCCTCCTAATTCAAGGGTATTCCGTTAAAGGAACCCGGGTGTGTGGTCTCCATCTGAAGCCCCAGACGGCCATGGCACGACCCCTAGTGGTGACCCTGGGGGAGTCCCTAGATGTGCATCAGCAGGGCTCCCCTACTGGTGGTTAACCCTTCCAAGACTCTTGGAGACGGGCAGGAGTCAGATATAGTTGTGTGGTTTCCAATGCCCTAAGCCAATACCACACACATTGTGTAACCAATAAAGTTGTGGCCTTTTTTGCCCATTAACCAAAAATACGGTTTCATGTGTCTTTATTCCACGTCCCGGGATGGTTTGGGACCTTGCCACACAATGTCCACTAATCCTCCCATGTAGAGCACACTAGCCAGTAGCAATGATGGTGTAAAGGCCCAAATGTATTTTAATGTGCTGCGCCAGACAGGAAGGATTGTCACAAGCCTTCTCCCCAGAAGAAGATGGTCGCAATCTGCTGTGCATGAGGGAACTGGTCTAGATAATGCTTGTGTTCTTTCTTTCTTTCTTTCTTTCTTTCTTTCTTTCTTTCTTTCTTTCTTTCTTTCTTTCTTTCTTCTTTCTTTCTTTCTTTCTTTCTTTCTTTTTTGCCCAGGCTGTTGAAAGTGACATCTGTCATGTCAAAGGTCCCTAATTCTAGTTGGCAGCCATGGCAAAATATGGCAGCTGTGAAAAGAGCCCTTTGGGGAGGATGCAGTGTGGTGTAGTGGTTGGAGTGTTGGATTAGGACCCACTCAGCCATGCACTGGTCACCATCTCTCAGCGTAACATACATACATCAGTGAAGGCGGTGAATGTCCTGTGTGAGTGTCTGGAGGCGGTTGGAGGGTGGATGGTGGCTAATGGATTGAGGCTGAATCCTGACAAGACAGAAGTACTGTTTTGGGGGGACAGGGGGCGAGCGGGTGTGGGGTACTCCCTGTTCCCGAATGGTGTAACTGTGCTCCTGAAGGACCACAGCACAGGCTGGGAGTCATTTTGGACTCACAGCTGTCCATGGAGGCGCAGGTCAATTCTGTGTCCAGGGCAGCTGTCTACCAGCTCCACCTGGTATGCAGGCTGAGACCCTACCTGCCTGTGGAATCTCTCACCAAAGTGGTGCATGCTCTGGTTATCTCCTACTTGGACTACTGCAATGTGCTCTACATGGGGCTGCCTTTGAAGGTGACTCGGAAAATACAACTAATCGAGAATGCGGCAGCTAGACTGGTGAGAAGTGAGTTTACAGAGAACCAGGCAGAGGGCCTTCTTGGTTGTGGCGCCCACCCTGTGGAACGCCCTCCCATCAGATGTCAAGGAAATAAACAATTACCTGACTTTTCTAAAAGGCACCTGAAGGCAGCCCTTTATTAGGAATTTTTTAATATCTGATGTTTTACCATTTTTTATATATGCTGTAAGCTACCCAGAGTGGCTGGGGAAACCCAGCCAAATGGGTGGGGTATAATAATAATAATAATAATAATAATAATAATAATAATAATAATAATTCGTGAGGGCAAAATAGGGAATGGGAGAACCACATACACCACTTTCAGCCTCTTGGGATAAAGGTGGGGAAATAATATAATATAATATAATATAATATAATATAATATAATATAATATAATATAATATAATATATAAATTTAAAGTGCCTACTCTTAAGCTTTCAACTGGTTCTGCTGCTTTGAGAAACGACCCTTTAAGACTACAATCCTGTAACCCATAACCCGCATTTAACTCAATAGGACTTATTTCTGAGTAGGCATACATAGGATTGTGCTGTAAAACATTTAAATGACCTTTTTTCTTGAGAGCACAACTCTGAAGTGTTGTTGAGTCACAAATGGAAAATGCAATATGAACAAAGAAGGTTCAGAAGTCCTCTGTGGAAAGCTGTTTCTCTCTGGCTTGTGGTTCTATGCTTCACACTTAAGCTTGATAGGGCATGTGAATTTGCAGAGGCATTATTTCTAGGATAGGCATGCAAATAAATGAACTGTTTGCTAATTATCAGCTTTCTGGACAGAGACGTAGCATTTAATGAGAACTCAGCCCTGCTTCCTGCCCATTTCCTTCACCCTTCCATATGGCAGAAACTGGGCTCTTTTGACAAAGGATACAAAAGATGGATGCAGAAGCACCATGCATGAAACACAATCAAACAAGACTGAATTTGGCAGTGCGAACTGATTACATAAGCCCTTTGCAGAGATAGGCAACGTTGTCCATGCTGAAAAAATGGTCATGGAAAAAAAGGAAAAAAATTACCTACATAATTTTAACCTAAGTCAGATTTCAAACACAGTTAGGAGCCAGCATGGCAGAAAGATGCAAGTCATCCTCTTGTTTCTGATCTGCCAAATGACACTGCTAAATGGCTCCTTCCAATTTCTCCTCTTTAGTTCTCCCTCCCTGTAAGGTGCATATGGAGCTGCAGGTGGACTTTTGCATATGCATCCTGCTATATTCCGTCCACAATAGTGGGCATAAGAAAGCTTAGCCTTTTTCCTGGCAGCTGAAGTTCTATTGAGCGGAAAAGTAATCACGCATCTAAGCCATCTCTTAAGGATTCTTTAGCTGTGATTCCCGCATGGCAGGGGATCAGAATAGATGGTCCTTGTGGTGCTTTCCAACTCCACACTTCTATGATAAAGCACACCATTTTAGCTTTTTTATTTTTTTAAATCATTTTATAAAATTTGTGTCAAAACCCTTCTTGTTTAAGAGGTATTGTGCAAATAATGTTTTTATATATAGATGAAAAAGCATTCTAGTGCAAATTTAAACGCTGACTATTATGATAAAAGTAAACAAACAAATATGCTGCCGAAATGCTGCCAAGAGGGAAAAAAGTGGCATGGCAATACGATTCAATTGCCTGAAACATGACTGCACACATCAAAGCCACGCTTCTCAAAAAGAGACAGAAGAGAAGCAGGAACCTGTTGAGATTGTGCTGCTTCTTCCATTCCTTCGAAAAGAACCAGATTTTGTAAACTCTCAATAGAAGCAGGAGAGGCAGGGGTAAAAGGCAGGAGCGTATTTATTTATTTAAGGGATTTCTTACTTACCCTTCACCACAAGGTCCCGAGGCATGTTACAAGCATTATAACCATACCATATTAAAAGCCAATGAAACACTTGAAAACAAACCCAGGAGTGCACATCAGGCAATTGTGGTGGTTTCATAAAAGACTTAACCATAACAGGCTAGAATAAAGCGGTGTGTCTACAGCAAAGGATGGAAACTATATAATGAAGTTACTTAACAGACATCTTTTTGGTGGTAGGGGTAGACTGTGAATTTGCTAGCTTCTGGGGTATATGTCAAGGCTGCTTTGAGAAACATTACAGTCAACACTAACTGCTGGTTCACTACCAAGCATTTCAAAGTATGACGTTACCATGAAAATTAATCTAGGCCTCCCGTGTGCTCATTGCTCGGAAAGATGTGCACTTGCAAAAGGCTGCCCTGGTCATCCTGCCACAAAGCAGTGGGGAGTAGGGCAATGGGAACACTCCTCACCATTCCTGCAATGATAGCATAATCAGAAGGACAGATGAAATGGATAGGGATGGGATCACTGCCAGGAACAGAAAAGCAGAATTGATCACTAGTCCAAACTGGAAATCTCTTATGTACCAAAAACCCCTTCCAACTGCATCTGTGCTGTGTGCTTTATGCATCACAGGAAATGCAGTCTATGAGCATGAAAAGGCCAAATATCAGCAGGTGGAATTCTAAACAAACTAAAATACAGCGTTGAGCTGCCCAAGGCATGTTCCCTCGCACCCTTCCCCACTTACTGCTGAGTTACAGCTGACAGTCTCACCAGCTGAGAACTACCCTACATGGCAAACATTGATTTCACTGCGTTCATTTCAGTCTACTTGGACAGTTGTACGATTTGCTCACTAACCAATGAACTTGTACACACTGCATGGATCAAAACGGCTGATTGAGCAACTCAGTACAGGGATGAAAAACTGCAGATGGAACGTCTTCAAAGCATCAATATTTCCTGACCATAATTGATAAGTGAACCCTTTCCTGAATACTGGTTTGGTGTAGCCCAAAATGCTTCCCGAAATGGTCTCCGATATGGACCTTATAGATATGCCATCTGCAACTGGGGAGAAAATTTGGGAGAGCCATTTCATTTCTGCCCTAGTGCAAATCTATTGTAGGGATGTTTAATGACATACAGGCATTCACATGAATAAAGAAATAAACTCAGAATTAACACATCAAATAGGAGTAAAGGCTTGCAAAACATGAGGTGTGTGTCATGCCAACCTCACACAGTGTTTTGTAGAAGACTGCCCTGTAAAACTACCTAGCTAAAAATACAATGCTTAGGTGGAAACAAGCATCATGAAAACAAGCATCATGAGTGCATTACAATACACAATGGAACAAGATCTGACTCCAGATTGCACTGTAGAGCTTGCACCGGTTGGACTGCATGATCTTCAACATCTCTTCCAACTCTCTTATTCCAAACTGTAGAGTTGGAAGGGACCACGAGGGTCATCTAGTCCAACCCCCTACAATGCAGGAATCTTTTGCCCAACATGGGGCTCAAGCCCACAACCCTGAGATTAAGAGTCTCACGCTTTGCCGAGCTCCCAACAGGTCTGTGCATGGAAGATTCACTAGCTAGTACGCTGGTAGCTTCCACTGCCTCCTGCAGTTTGGTCAGACTCAAACTGCGGGAGGCAGTGGAAGACAGGAGTGCCTGGCGTGCTCTGGTCCATGGGGTCACGAAGAGTCAGACACGACTAAATGATTAAACAACAACAACCCGCTGGTAGCTATAAATCAAAACGGCAAATCCAATTTAAGTGATTATTAGGCAGGAGAAAATGTGATGAAAAGAAGCAGCAGCAAGTATAATAACACCACAATAATAATAAAAAAGCTGTCATACAGCCACGTTTTGAATGCTGTGCAGAATTCAGGTTGTCCCATGGAGCAGGTGAAAAAGAGAAAGGGGTTAGAGTATTTTCGCTCTGAAGAAAATCTAATGATCCCACTCAGTCAGCAGGGAAGTGAAAGACTGTGCCAAGCAAGCAGAGTTCCATAGCAGGAATCCTACTGGGCTGCAGCCCTGTAACTGCCTTGGCCAAGGTATTTACTAGAGATGTAGGCAGACTCTGGGTGAACACTGCAGAGACCTGTTTGATTCTGTTCCACTTTTTTTTTTATGAGGATTACAGCAGGATTCGACAGTCAGAGCATAATGAGGGTGCATACAATATCAAAGCAAATTAAAAGAGAAACTGCAGACACTGCTGCTGCCTTTGACAAGTCTCGATCCTTTTATAAATATATTTAAACATTGCCTCTGCCAAAAACAAGCTTTGATCTCCTGGGGAAAGAGGCCAGAATCTCTCTTTGCTCTACTTGAATTGCAAACTTTTAATTACTTTGCTAAGTGTTAACATTTCTGCTCAGTCCTAAGGGCCAAGCTCCACAAAAATCTGTTTTATATAGCCTATTCTTTCCACTAATATTTTATTTCTTACACCCCAATCAGCCTATCAATGAAAAACCAGACATCCCCCTCAATCTGTTTCTGTCTGTAGCATTTGCTAGTCCGCCTGTATGCACAAAATTTATTGCATTTACCTTACAGCTCTTCTGTGGAGTGGGAGGAAGAGAAAGAGAAAACAATTACTGTATCCATTGTATAGACAGAGAGCCTAGAGAATCTTCCTGACTTGCTCCACATTAGCTCTGAGATTTTGTAGAGAAGAGGAATAGAATGCACTGTAATCCAATGCTACTCCAATTGCAACTCTGCTGTTGTTCTTAGAAGGACCTCAGTGGACTCCAATCGATGTAAATCCGAGGTAGGGAAATGACACCCCTAGTTTTTCCAAATGGGACTAGCACAACAGGAGGTCAGTATAGGTGGAGGAGCATAAGGTGCCTCTTGGGCTGCTGGGGACTTTGAAAAATATCCTTCCCAGCTTTGTACCATCAGACTATGCCAAGCCCAAAGGTGGCACTGCCTGGAACTCCTTGTGCCCAGTTAGGTAATTGTTTGCTTTTCTGATTGTCGACCTAAGTTTTCCTGTGTGAGCTTTATTGTCCTGTGTGTGTGTGTGTGTGTGTGTGTGTGTGTGAGAGAGAGAGAGAGAGAGAGAGAGAGAGAGAGAGAGAGAAAGAGAGAGGGGGGGAGTCTAGCTTTGGTGAGAATGCGAAGATTCAAGGGCCATTGTCCTTGGTCCTTGACAGCAGTAATCTCATATGACTGAAATTATTAGGTTGTTTTATGGATTTATATGCTGCCCTTCAATAAGTTTCCAAGACAGCTGACAAAGGCTCAAAATTACAATAAAAGTTTTTTTTAAAATAATAATAATATCAAAGTAACAGAAATATGGTGCTGGTACCTGGAAGTGAAATAATTTGGCACTAAGCTCCTTGCGTAGAGTCCAAAGCTACTACCTTGTAATGCTGTATATAGTCCAAGTTTAAACTCGTCTCTTGTTTGCAAATACAATAAGCCCGCAACTTTAGCACATTTAACTTGTACACATTCAGCTTTACGTGTGTGTCAAAAAAAATATGAACAGGGCTAGGATTCTGTGGAAAATGATGTTGGCAATCCAACTTGCCATTGAACCCAATGGGTTTTGACTATATACAATTTTGACTTTAGGTGTGATGCCCAGAACACAACATTACAGGCTTACTGTAGACTAAACAATAAACTTGAGCAGGATGTTTTAGCTAGGAAACAGGAAACAATCCATGTTCTTAAATAATGGGCACTGCATTTTAATACAAAAATTTAAAAATCAATATATTAATAGTGTACGGAAATCATATCTACTCAAATGTAAGCCCCATTAAGTTAAATGGACTTACTCTCAGGTAACTGTGCATAGATATGCAGCTTAAGAAATCTGAAAAAGATGCAAGATTAGCCCCTCAGCAATTAGATTCCACTATAATCAAACAAGAACAATTCAAAAGCATATATTCTATTCATTGAGGAGTGTGATTGGTTTTATAGTATTTAATTGACCAGTTCTGAACAAAGCTAGAGTTTGGCTTCTCTCTATTATGCAAATATAGCTCATAAATTTTGACAATGTCAAAAGTAGCTAATGGCACACCAATTTTTAAATTGTAAATTACAGGCTGGTTAGCTTAATGTCTGTTCTGCTTAAATGGGTGGTATTGTTAAAGATCAAGTAGCCAAGCGTATAGAAGAAGCAGAGCCAGAATGACTTCTGCAAGGGCAAGTCCTGTCTCTTGCATCTGTATGAGTTAAACAGAAGTGGTCTGGTTGCCATAGCGTACTTGGACTTTCAAAAAGATTTCAGCTAGGCACCTCACCAAAGACTCTTGAGTAAGCTTAGTACAATAGTTATGGAATAAGAGGAGAGATCCAGATGTGGATCAGGAACTGGATAAATAGCAGAGAGCAGAGAGTGGCAATAAATGGACAGTTCTCTGATGGAGAGAGATAGAAAGTGGAGTCCCTCAAGGGTTGAGACCAGTGCTGAAGTTAGATTCAGTTACCACTCTAGGGAGATTTTGTGCACAGAATGGGGAATGTACGGCCATGTCATTTGCCTTAGGCAGTAAAATGGCTTGGGCCACCTCATGGAGAACAGGGTGCTGGACAAAATGGGCCACTGGCTTGATCCAGAAGGCTCTTCTTATGTTCTTGGTGGCTGGTCAGATTCTGGTCACAATTCAAAGTGCTGGTTATGACTTGTAAGGACACACAGTTTAAGACCAGGGCAGCTGAAGAACTACTGTTTTCCACATAAGTCTACCCTGGCTTTAAGATCTTCTGGGAAGCCCCATTGACATCTGAGGCCCATCTGGTAGGGTTAAGAGAGGTCCTTTTCAGTATCCCACCCACGGGAATTCCCTTCCCAGGAAAGCTGGTCTTGCCCCTTCATTGATTAACCTTCTGCTGTCAGGCAAAGACCTTTTTCAAGAGGAGGCTTTTGGCCTATGATATGAGTACTCAGCCTTATGGGGATTTTAACTGGCCATAACCATCTGCCATTCTGTTTTTATTGTACTTGGAATGATTTTATCTGCTTTTTTAAATTAAAAAATACATATTATTTTGTCTTGTATATCTTTCTATCTTTGTAGGGTGCCTTACGCACTAATGTGGAAACAAATAAACAAATAAAGCAAAACCCAATCTAATAAATATGCACATCAAGATCCAATCCATGACTGTCTGTAAACAACTGCTCTGATAACACAACTGAAGATCAAAGTTTTCCATTCTTTTTCCTTTCTTTGCATATTGTGCTATTGTTTCCTTTGGTTTATGTTTCTCATTCTTTCCTATAAAAATTGGAGAGAAAGCTCCTGCTATTTCTTTATGTGGTTATCTTCCAGCTGTGTGGGCAGCACTTGAAACAATAAGCTAATCTGAGATAATAAAACCATATTTATAGAAGAAAACCATACTGAAAATGGCAGATGCAACTGTAGCTATTGTCCTGTTAGGGATTTTACATCAAAACACATTCCTTCTATTTGTACATAGTTATTCTTTTCTACCATTCAAGTGTGCCTCAAAGTACCGTACTTTGCCTGTTGTTTAAATGATAGGCTAGCCCTGCTTTCACCAGCCTGGTACCCTCCAGATGTTTTGGACTACAACTCCCATCAGCTCCAACCAGGGCAATGTTGGCTCTCATCAGCTGCAGGGAGCATGGGAGTTGTAGTCCAAGTGATCTGGAGGACACCAGATGTCTCTTCTGCAGATTAATTCCAATTGTTTGTGTTTCACTGTCTTTATTTTTAACTAGCTAATTTTCCATTTTCAGCTACCTCTAGCTCCATTAATTTCACAGACTGCATCAGTTAAGGTCACCACAATGCCATCTATGTATAGACTTAGTTTGTATTCATTGTTTTTCACTTTTATACCCTGAATCATCTGGAGCTCTCTTACTGCTAATGGTTCCAGGCACAAGACAAATAAGAGGGCCTATAAATTGTTGTTTTATTGTACTGTCATTTTGAAAACCCATTTGCATACAGAGGGAAAAGTCTGGGTCCCTGTTAATGCTATGGGTGAGACAGAGGATCTTCCTCATTACTAATTGCCTTATGAGGAAGTTAGAAAACCCATGCTTCCTCTCTTAGTAAATGACAGTAAAATCTCTATAATTTACCTGCTAGAAGGTAGAGTAATTTTTTTTTTTTACTCTGGCAGTGGCTTTCCTTCCAGTTGCAAAAAATCTGAATAAATTCATGCAAAGCAATGGAATGGAAAACTCACTTCCTCTGCATGATGGTTCTAAATTATTTTGCCTCTCAACATTCTAATTTGTACAACTTGTGTTTCTAGAAGATGTACTGCAGTAAAAAAAATACATTGAACAGCTTTTGTATGTGCTACCTGTATAGTGGATTAATGCCAATATTCTCTTTGTGTGGACAGTGCCATTTTGCCTATATAAGGATCCACACCCACCTCTGTACCTCAGAAACAGAGAGATTTATGTATTTATTCATTCATGAAAACTAAATGAAATGGAACCATAATCTCCACCAAGCATCTACTACTCCCAATTTTATGGACACCTATTGTCTCTGGGAACTTCACCTGCCTGAGATGGGCTTTGGCACCTGCTCCCCATCACCTCCCATTCAGTGCTGATGACCCCTGTTATTTTTTTTTACCTTCGTTCTTTCTGTTGTTGAGCTGGTTAAACTGCTCGGTGAACTCTGCCAGCGATTCCTCAATCGTTTCTGTCCGAGGAACCGAAAGGGAGAAACGCCGCTTGAAAGTTTTCATCTTGTTCATTGTACCTTCTGTAGCAAGGTGACAACAGGATCTGGATTGGGATGGAAGGAAAAACAGTCCATTGAGGAACTCAGCCAGATTAGAGACCAGTGTACCTGGGCACTGCAATCCAAACTCAGAGGAGGAAATCCAAACCCCATAGCAATGACAGATATTTCCAAAAAATATCCAGTGTTCCATTCACGAGCAGTTCATCCAACTTTGGGTTAGGGCTTATTTCTCATCTGATGAGATGGATCTATTTTAAGCAGGCCTGGAATGGACTTTTAGCGTCCAACGTAACACAACAGCAGCAATTCCATGTGCTTAAATACAGAGTTCTGATTATTCAGAAAAGTGTCTGTGCTTTCAACTTCTGGTATTGGACCCTGGCTGGTAGCGCCAGGCCAGATTTAGGTGGGCAGGGGTGGGGCTTGGGAAATATGCTCTCAGAGCACCCACCTCCACCCCACTGCTCATTGACTTTGATTTATGTCTGCTCAAAAGGAGAGGGCAGAGGAAGGATAAACTGCTGCGCCTTCTTCTGGTTCTTCCTATGGCTTTCAGGCTGGTAGATGACAGGTAAACAGGGAGCAACAGCAACAAGGAAGATGAGGAGCATGGCCATGTTGGGTTAGCAATAGACCCCATGATAAGTAAGTTGTGGGCCTTGGCAGGTGCCTGGTAATGATAGACCAATACTGACCCTGCAATTCTGTCCAGGGCAGCTGTCTACCAGCTCCATCTGGTATGCCGGCTGAGACCCTACCTGCCCACAGACTGTCTTGTGAGAGTGGTGCATGCTCTGGTTAACTCCCGATTGGACTACGGTCATACCTTGGATCCCAAATGCCCTGGAACTCAGACGTTTTGGCTCCCGAACGCCACAAACCCGGAAGTGTTTGTTCCAGTTTGCGAATGTTCTTTTGGAACCCGAATGTCTGACAGGGCTTCTGCAGATTCTGCTTGGCTGCAGCAGCTTCTTGCAGCCAATCAGAAGCCATGATTTGGTTTTCGAACATTTTGGAAGTCACAGTACTTTCAGAATGGATTCCGTTTGACTTCCAAGGTACGACTGTACTGCAATGCATTCTACATGGGGCTACCTTTGAAGGTGACACGGAAACTACAACTAATTTAGAATGTGGCAGCTAGACTGGTGACTGGGAGTGGCTGCAGAGACCAGTCCTGAAAGACCTACATTGGCTCCCAGTACGTTTCTGAGCACAATTCAAAGTGTTGATGCTGACCTTCAAAGCCCTAAACAGTTTCGACTCTGTATACCTGAAGGAGTATCTCCACCCCCATTGTTCAGCCCGGACACTGACATCCAGCACTGAGGGCTTTCTGGTGATTCCCACACTGCAATAATTGAAGCTACAGTGAAGCAGCCAGATGGCTTTCTCGGTAGTGGCACCTGCCCTGTGGAATGCCCTCCCACCAGATGTCAAGCAAATAAACAACTACAGTGGAACCTCGGTTTATGACCACCTCCCTTTACGAAAACCTCCGTTTACATGCCGAGGACCCAGAAGTGTTTATATCCAGGGTCCACAGCGTCGGGTGCGCAGACGTGATCTGCACAGCTCGCGCATGCGCAGAAGCGCTCCATCGGTGCTTCACGCACACGCAGAAGCGTGCCTTTGGCGAGCGAACACCTCCGCAGAACGGATTGCGTTAGCAAACCGAGGTACCACTGTATCTGACTTTTAGAAGACATCTGAAGGCTGCCCTGTTTAGGGAAGTTTTTAATGTTTGATGTTTCATTGTGTTATTCATATTAATATTATTAATGGTGGGTGGAGCCACAGTCAAAAGTGGGTGGGGTCTGCAGCATTGCAAGATTGTACAGTTCTCTCCCTCCTTCCAATTACCCCATCAGTGTGAGCCAAGTGAAATTGGGCAAAGAGTTGCAGTTTCCCCGTCCCAGAGCTAGAGGGTAAATTCTCAAATTCTTTAAAGCCCTAAACGGCTTGGGATTAGGTTACTTAAAAGACTAATGTGTCCTACATGTAACCAACCGAAACTTAAGATCATCTTCAGAGGCCCCACTGAATGAGGCCAGGGCAGAAGGAGGACCGTTTTGGTTGTGGCACCTAGTAGTGGTACATCCTCTCCAGGGAGGCTTACTTGAGACCACCTGTGTTCTCAGCACCAGGTGAAGACCTTTCTATTCACTCAAACAACTTGCAGTCTGGGCCTCTCAGTTCTTAAATCTGTGTTTTAACTTTTTGGGTTGTGGAAACTTTCATTTTTGTTTTATTTATGCAAGGCTTTGGTTTTATGTCTTATTTTGCATTTAAATGAAAATAAGTCTTGTTTATTGGAAGCTGCCGAGAGAACTTTGTTATGGGGCAGCATACAAATGCCATGAAAACAACTACTACATAATGATTTAGAATCGCACAAAATGCTACCACACTAAGTTGCTGCTTCCTAATCTGAAAGAAGCAATTGCAAATGCAATTTGGATACATCTATGTCCCCAACATCAGCCTTCAAATACATACTCATAGCTGCCAAGTTTTCCCTTTTCTCGCGAGGAAGCCTATTCAGCATAAGGGAAAATCCCTTAAAAAAGGGATAACTTGGCAGCTATGCATACTTCAAGCTGAAGTTGACCACCAATAATGAAACTCACTTGTCACTTTGTCTCTAGTTTATGGGTGCTTCAAGAAGCCTCAGATTCAAGATCACTTGGGGCTAATTTTGTGGTTTTGTGAAAGCATCCTTGAAAGCTAGAGAGACATTATCTTCAAATTATAAACACAATCTATTAAAAGCAACAATGAGCTCATCACTCAGCTTCCTCTCAGGCTGCCTGCATTCTGATCAGGCCACCTTGGCCTTTACCTGAGAAATGATTCATTCTAAAAACATTAGCAGATGTTTGCTGCCTGCAGTGGCCTCAAACCAGCTTTGCTTCCCCCCCCCCCGGGGTTCCCCACCCCACAGCAAAACTAATAAGCACTATAGATTATCAGCTGTTTGGAGCAGCTACATGGCAAGACTAGGATTCTTCTCAGAGCAGAGAATCATCTCAGATTCAGACTTGGATTTCAATGTAAAATATGTGTCATTGGTTGGGCTGTACATCTGGGGCCAAGGGAATAACAGAGCCTTAGCTTGGGCAGACTCAGGTCTCCTTTATTTCAGCTCACATACAGTTAGGAATCTGCAGCCTCTCAGAAGAGCGAGATTGTCAAAACACAGGAATTGAAACTGTACATCTTGTGCTCCCATTAATTAACTTTGCTTCCACAGGAACATTTCAATTGTTAATTAGCACATATGCACCCAGGGCACGAAGGCCAGTCTGACTGCAGTTTCTAGCATCCCAAGCATTGCTGGTCTTCTAGACATGTTCTTGCTTTGCCAACCCGGTGCCCTCCAAATGCTTTGGACTACAGCTCCCATCAGCCCCAGCTAGCACAGCCAATCTGGCTGATGGGAGATGTAGTGTATTTTCTATGAAAGTGTGACCTGAAAGTATTTAAATAAATAAATAAATAAAATAAGTGTGAGAGAGAAAGTGACCCCAGACTTAATGCTGAGCAGTGCCCAGTGCAAGAAATAAGTGTTGGCAAAGCAAGGGCTTTGTGAATACAGGGTTATCAAATTCGGTATATATGTAAAAGGAAAATTTCTAATTTCCAGAAGCATTCAATTTCAAATGACGAAACTTCTAAAAAATAAGATATACAAATGAGTTAAAGGGAAAGCCAAGTAGGACAAAGATGGGTAAGATGGGGGATATTGGGCTTGCCAGTAGTACATGTGAAAAGGACCAGGGGATCTTAGCAGACCACAAGCTTCAAATGAATCAACAGGTCCTGTGTGAGTGTCTGGAGGCGGTTGGAGGTTGGATGGCGGCTAACAGATTGAGGTTGAATCCTGACAAGACAGAACTACTGTTTGTGGGGGACAGGAGGGGGGCAGGTGTGGGGGACTCCCTGGTCCTGAATGGGGTAACTGTGCCCCTGAAGGACCAGGTGCGCAGCCTGGGAGTCATTTTGGACTCACAGCTGTCTGGAGGTGCAGGTTAATTCTGTGTCCAGGGCAGCTGTTTATCAGCTCCATCTGGTACGCAGGCTGAGACCCTACCTGCCCGCGGACTGTCTCAGCAGAGTGGTGCATGCTCTAGTTATCTCTCACTTGGACTACTGCAATGCGCTCTACGTGGGGCTACCTTTGAAGGTGACCCGGAAACTACAATTAATCCAGAATGCGGCAGCTAGACTGGTGACTGGGAGCAGCCGCCGAGACCACATAACACTGGTCTTGAAAGACCTACATTGGCTCCCAGTACGTTTCCGAGCACAATTCAATGTTGGTGCTGACCTTTAAAGCCCTAAACAGCCTCAGTCCAGTATACCTGAAGGAGCATCTCTACCTCCATCGCTCTGCCCGGACACTGAGGTCCAGTGCCGAGGGCCTTCTGGCGGTTCCCTCGCTGCGAGAAGCCAAGTTACAGGGAACCAGACAGAGGGCCTTCTCGGTAGTGGCACCCGCCCTGTGGAATGCCCTCCCACCAGATGTCAAAAAGAAAAATAACTACCAGACTTTTAGAGGACATCTGAAGGCAGCCCTGTTTAGGGAAGCTTTTAATCTTTAATAAATAAGTGTATTTTAATATTTCTGTTGGAAGCCGCCCAGAGTGGCTGGGGAAACCCAGCCAGATGGGCGGGGTATAAATAATATATTATTATTATTATTATTATTATTATTATTATTATTATTATTATTATTATTATTATTACAGTGTGCTACAGCAGCAAAAAAAGCTAATGCTAGTCTAGGCTGTATCAACAGAAGTCCAGATCAAGGGAAGTAATAGTCCCACTCTATTCTGCTTTGGTCAGACCACACCTGGAATACTGTGTCCAGTTCTGGGAACTACAATTTAAGATGGATATTGACCAGCTGGAACATGTATAGAACAGGGCAACCAAGATGATGGGTCTGGAAACCAAGCCTTTTGAGGAACGGTTGAAGGATCTGGGTGTGCTTAGCCTGTAAATGAGGAGACTGAGAGGAGATATGATAGCCATCTTCAAATATCTCAAGTGCTGTCACATGGAAGATGGAACAAGCTTGTTTTCTCCCGCTCTGGAGCATAGGAACCATCCCAATGGATTCAAATTAAAAGAAAGGAGATTACAATAACATGGGGAAGAACTTTCTGCCAGTAAGAGTTTACTGACAGTGGAACGGACTCCCTTGGAAGGTGGATGACTCTCCTTCCTTGGAGGTTTTTAAGCAGAGGTTGGATGGCCATCTGTCATAGACGCCTTAGGTGAGAATCCTCAATTACAGGGTATTGGACTAGATCAGTGTTTCCCAACCTTGTGCCTCCATATGTTTTAGGACTACAACTCCCATCATCCCTAGCTAGCAAGACCAGTGGTCAGGAATGATGGGAGTTGTAGTCCCAAAACATCTGGAGGCACAAGATTGGGAAACACTGGACTAGATGACCCTCGAGACCCCTTCCAACTCCACGATTCTATGACTCTAAATGTCTTCAGGGTATTTGGAGGTTATTTAAAGCTGTAGCAATAGAAGCTGAGCTAGAATGCACACCATACTTTAGAAAAAATAGCTGAACAGCTTGCCAGCAAGAGCAGAACCAAGGAAGCTATAAAAAGCAAGAAGGCTTCCTTAAAGATGTGGAAGTGTCACTCAAATAAGAACAAATTCTGGCAAAACAAATGCAATGTAACAATAGAGCAAGAAAACAACAAGAAGAACAATATGTGTGGAACCCATCGTTAAGAATACAGGGGCAAAACAGCAAACATTTCTATAAATACATTCAAAGCAGGAAGCCAGCCATGGATTTACCCATTGAAGCCGGTTGGCAGTACATTCAGGACATGCAAAAGGAAGCACTTCTTCACACAGCTCATAACAGATTTATGGAATTTGCTGCTGTGAAATGTGGCAAAGGCACTAGCTTAGCTAGCTTTGGAAAGAATTCAAACAAATTCATGGAGAATGTCTATTCGCATATACTAGATACTAAGTAGAATCTCCAGGTTTTGCAGCAACAGCCTACAGTTAAATGTCAGTTGCTGAAGGGGGAATTTATTTACAATATTTCTCACCGGCTTTTCGCTGCAATGTCCCAGGAAAACAGTGTATGCAATTATAAACGCTATGGTTCAAGAGAGCTATTTTCTCCACACCCTACTTAAAGGCTTTCTAGCCACATTGGGAAACGGAATCCTGGACTTTGGTGGGGATTCTACCATTTGTAGGTACAACCCCCTAGGCAGTCTCCCAAGCAAGACCCACTGAAAAGAATTCAATGCAACCCAGTGAGCCTTGCTCAGGAGAACAATGTGTGAAACTTGCATAAGATTACTCTGATAGGCTTTCCAAGCAAAATATTCGTTAACAGTCCCAAATTGTTGCCAAGACACTATGAATGCTGAAACCATTTTAGCCCAAGGGCTAGCCCTATCAATCCAGCTGCTAAAACACACACACCTGTGGTATGCATGCAACGCTGTTTATTTCCAATGTGATTGCCTTCCCTCACTTTGCTGGTTCTTGCAGCTGCTCAGCACTGTGGATGCAACTAGACAGAACCTACCCTTAGGGAGCTGTTGACAGAACTGTATGAAGATTCACTTCATTTGGCTTTTTCTTAAGAGTACATTTCACTTGTTTCCTTCTCTGTCTCCTGGATAAATTAGTTCCAATTTTATTCCTGCGGTGATCTCTTTGCTTCAGTTTCATCCTTATACTGCCGCCATTTCCAATTTAATTATTCTTTAATACTCCCTTCTTGCAACCTGTGATGGAAATGGTTCTGTCATAGCCCATGCAGCATGTGAAAACAATGATTTTTTTAAAAAAACTCACACATAACAACAACAATACTAGAATAAAGAACTACACCTAGACTAAAATATAAAAGCTGAGAATACACATAATCCAGAACCCAGGACCAGTGCTGCTTACATGCTTGAGGGGCGATTTGGGGGTGGGGGAAGAAACATCACTTGAGTCCTTTAGGCTGGGGAGATGAGCTTGAAAGTGTGTGGGCAATGAATGCTCATACACTGCAAGGTCAAGTTCAAGGTTTTTGTATTAACTTTGTATTGACATGCAAGGTCCATATCAACTTGGGTCTAGGACACCTAAGGGACTACCAGATTCCTTACATCCCTGAGGTTTGTTGGGAAACCACTGTTCGTGGTCCTCCATGGCTTGGACATAGGGTTTGTATCTTCCAGCAGCCATGTGCTAGGTACTGTGGGCCCAATTCTGTCAAACTCCCTCCACAGCTGAAACCAATAAAGTCTATCTTCATTGCATCTTTTAAACCTTACTTTATAGTGCACTGAGACCATGGTAAATTACACAGTATATAAATTGTTGTTGTAAAGAAAATAAATAATAAAGGAAAGAGAAGAAGCCAGAGGGTTTTTGGGGCCCCCAAGGTCCTGCACAGCCCTCCTTCACATGAACATTGGAAATGGTACTCCCACTTTCATCCTCTGAACATGTGGGTGGGCTGGCTCATCACAGACTGGGCGCCTGTCAGTGGTAGCCAGCGGAAGGCCCCAGAACAGGCCATTCCAGAGACAGGGTGGGGATGAGCCAGATTCATTGGATCCCAAGCCAGTTTCACTGCTCTCATATTATGGTGTGGCCCAAACCCTGTAGCAGCTCCAGGCTGGCACAGAGATCTTACTGCCCCCTGCCACATTCCGGTCCTCTCTAATGTGGCCCCACCTCTCTGTAAAGCCACTGCTGTTGGGAAGAGGAGGTTTGGACTGCAGCCTAAACTAGCAGAAAAATCAATGCTCTCCAGTGGCAGATTTAGCAAATAGCTAGCTAGCTAACATGCACATATGTTGAGGCATAGCAGTCAGGCAGATTGGAGCTGGCCCTTCAGTTCTTGCCCTAAGGCTATTTGAAGGACTCTCCCAATGCCAGCCACGTGCCACTATCAACATCCCAGTCCTAGAATAGCCCAGCCAATTCCCAAATCCATTTTCAATCATAATCCACAAGCCCTTTGCTACCTTTAGTCTTTGCTTTGATATCTAGCATGTCCTTCTGCCATATATATGATTTACTACCCTCTCTGCTGTTCTCTGCCTTTCTCCCAAGGTAAACTTGCACACAGTTCAGTAAATCAGCAGTTTTTGCACTGAGCTAAAGCAGGTGCTCACAGTCCACACAGCACTTTCCCAGGCTATGCAGATGTGCACACATGCACACAAAACATGGCTCCTTCAGCCCCAGCTTACCACTTTCATTTTTCTTATTTCAATATCTTCCTTCCTCGTATCATGCATATTCAATCCAGTCATTCTACCTTGCAATTTTGCCTCGTAACTCACCAGCCTTCGCAGTCTTAAGCAACCATGTAGATCCAGAAAAGCCTTGCTAGCTGCTGCGTGGCTTATGCTGTGTGGAGGCACTGGGAGGAGTTTGTGGTGGGAAAATACCATTTCCAATCCATAAATGCTTTTACTCTAATTTCTTGACAGCCCTCTGATGAACCAGAACAGCCTGTCTCTGAGCTGCAGTGGAGGCTGAGCCCTGTACCAAACATACATTCCCTCTGCCAACTAGGACAACATAGTTAATATAGCAGGCAGTGTTTAAAAGAGGTTGAAACAAAACCTTGCAAAAGATGGCTCACAATTGTTGGGGGGGGGATGCATTTACGGATGACTCCTCATCAGTGGACAGTTGCTTTCCTCAGTCTTAACATGCACACAGACAACAGATTCCCATTAAACACAGAACTTTCTTCCAAAGACTATTCCCATCCTGCAAGATAGGATGAGCTTTGAAATACTAGCCAGAACTTCCAGTGAACCAAGCAGAGAGGACAGTTCTTCTTACTCAAGTATGATGTGCAAGGCAAAACTAAGGGCTGGGCCAAGGTGCATTTTGTTCCCTGGCCACTCTCACGATGGGATATATGCACAAATGATGATGGCATTCCAGTCTGATGTGGTCAAATGCAGCATCCGGAGCCAATGCATTGCCTCACCATGGCAAGAGAACACAGGGGTTTATTTACATGTATCCCAAAAGCTTAAAAGATTATCTATGCAGCCTAATTTACTGCTGTTCTGGGGACATTATAAGGCCAGTCCTTTACTTGCTGTGCCCTGAGTTCAGAACATTTGCTTTGGGCTTCAAAGTTTACACTGTGTAACCCTTGCTCAGTCAGGATGAGACCAGAGTGGGACAATTGCCTGTGAATGTGAGTGCCATGATCCAGGCCCGGCTCTAGGGGTAGTCTCGGTGGCGCGGGGTGCCAGGGCGCTGGGCCAGCAGGAGGGCGCTGCACGGCAAAGCCGCGCGGAAGCCGTGCTGTGCGCTGCACCCACCCACCAGGGCGGGGGCGCCTGAGCGATCTCCGCGCCCGACCGGCTTGAGACGGCCCTGCCATGATCATATATTAGGGTTGCTTAGCAAATACTTTTTTCCTCTCCCCTTCACCTGCCTCTGTCAAGACAGTGATGTCACAAAATGAGGATAAGGTGAAGAGGAACAGAAGATTTGAAAGAAGGATATAACAGAAAACACAATGGCATTTCAAAAACCTGACATCTATACTGTGCTATTACTTTTTAGCACACCTCCATCTCCATATATGGGCAAATTATTAAAAGGGAATGACAAAGGTTCTAGTAATTCAAGCTGCTAAATTATAGAACTGGGAACTAAGAAGCTGCTTGGAAAGTTACGTTCCAAATGTATCATTCTTGTAGCTGCTGATTGGAGAAAGCATCCCTAACATACCAGCAAGGAAGCAGAATGAAAGGAAATGGATCTTTTGCAATCTGAATGGAGCATCACAAATAGCATCAAGCCACTGTGGCACTGTGGCTGGTTTGCTTATGTAGTTAGAAATTGTATGCATATAATGCAACAGGAGGACCAAAATGAGCTTCTTGGCACCACTGCTATTATGGATGCTACTAAGTGAAATCAAATTTCTACAACAATCCCAGGTTTAAATAAATGTAAACTGTGTCAAAGGTGGAACAGATTTTCCTCTTTGGTTTATTTTAAAACCAGAATCCCAGGATCAGCTCCTACAATGTACACATCCCTAAACTCAAAAAGGAAATTTTGCCTTTCACAACTACTAACAGGCAGCAGGTCCTTTCTTAAAGCAATTGATGCCTCATTGCTAGTTAAACTACTTATTATGTAACATTAACAGAATAAAGCACTTCTTCATACAATTGCCACAAGGTGCAATGGTTACTAATCCAGATGGCTTTAAAAAAATGGGTTGGACAAATTCATGGAGCAAAGGTCATTCAATTGCTATTAGCCGCATAGCTAAATGGAACCTCTAGTTTCAGAGGCATCTGAAACAGGCTGTGTACACACCTCTGTTTACTCTGCATCCAGTGTGCTCCCACTGCTGAATTGGAAAGTTTCATGCACATGGAGCTAGCAAAAATCCATATCTAACCTGTCATTTCTTAGAAAATGCAGAGTTTGAGCAGGGCCGGCCCAACACATTTTGGCACCTGAGGCGAACCACAAAATGGCACCTCATCCCACCAGGGAAGAATGGGTAAGTGAAGATCTACCTCAGGAACAAGGGGAGAAATAAAGATCTACATTGGAAACAAGGGTGGGAGGAGACCAGCAGAACCTGCTGTTTGCCTAGAGGCCACTCTTAGAGAGGGCATAGCGGGGGCTGCCGAGAGGGGGCAGATCTGGCCTCCAAGGGGAGTGCTGCAACCATTGCTGCCACCACAGCAACACCAGGTAATGCATTCCTTGGAGGCCAGATCTGCTGCCCCTGTGAATTGTGCCACCGAAAGCGGTCTCCTCACCTTGCCTGATGGATGGGCCGGTCCTGGTTTTGATGCATTCCCGCCCACCGTTCCTTGTCCAACAGCTTTAATCCAAATTGAGAAAAAGAAAGACCTAGTTTAGTTTTAAGCTGGTAATATATATGCAGCCTCAGATGGTGGGGCGGGGCAATCGGGGCATGGATAAGTCAAGCAACATGGAAGGGTATTGCCTTCATGCCTTGGCTGTGGGCTTCCCAAAAGCATCTGGTTACTATGAGCATGCTCTTATGTTTTGGATGAATCCTGAATACCAAACTAGGCTGCTTCTGAGGCATTAATTTGCAAACTGGTCTGCAAACTTGATTGCTTTCATTTTGAAGTAGTATTATTGTTCATATTTCACAAATAAGGGGCTGAAGCTGTCTATGATAGGAGTGGAGTTTTAACTATTACTACTGAAGACTGGGATGCGGGTGGTGCTGTGGGTTAAACCACAGAGCCTAGGGCTTGCCGATCAGAAGGCTGGCGGTTCGAATCCCTGCGACAGGGTGAGCTCCAGTTGCTCGGCCCCAGCTCCTGCCAACATAGCAGTTCGAAAGCACGTCAAAGTGCAAGTAGATAAATAGGTACCGCTCCGGCAAGAAGGTAAACGGCGTTTCCGTGCGCTGGTCTGGTTCACCAGAAGCGGCTTAGTCATGCTCGGCCAGTAAAGCGAGATGAGCGCCGCAACCCCAGAGTCGTCCGCGACTGGACCTAATGGTCAGGGGTCTCTTTACCTTTACCTTTACTGAACCATACCAGTTTCTTCCTGTTCAGTCTTACAATACATTTTACAATCATCAATTTTTTAGAGACAGAAATTTAATCCTGCATTCATCTGGTCATGTAATGTCAATATCGCCAATCAGTATCTTGCATACAGCTCTGCTTGCTTTGCAGGCAATACCTGCACTTCAGCACTCCTCAACACACAGGCACCCAACATTTCAGCAAGGCATTATGTGTCAAGTACCAAGGTTGGATGTGAACACACAGTAGGATAACTCTATTATGCATAACAACATGTTTAGAAAGATGATGCTCTAGCATTAGCAAACACCCACAATTACCTTGGTTTAAATGCTCATGAATGATGGTAGACTGACAAGAGGCTTGGCAAGCAGGCTTTTCTCTGTGCATCAAGAAGGATACACAGCTGTACCAAATTCCTCAGCATTATCCTAACAGGCAGTGTGAAATTCACCCTGCAAAAGCTGCCCTGAGGTGATTTCCACCCCACCCAGCCTGTCCCCAGGCCTCCTCCCTGAGCACGACTGAGAAATTAAGGAGGGCAGATTCTTTACTCTGGCCCTGGGGCTTAGTGTGTGCGTTTCCCACAGGATTTGTGTTATTTTCTCTTTTCCCCCCTACACAGAGGCAGGACCTTGCTCCACACTAGTTCTGCTTCACTGGCCATCATTACCCATTCCACCACCCGACTTAGCCAGTGGGAGACTGGAGCTCAGCCAAGTTAGCACTCAGGTCAAGTTCTGCACGGCTGTGCAGAGCACGAAGTTGTTTGATCTAGCACAGGCAGCAAGCTCAAGTTGACACGCATGGAAGGAATGCCTCTCAGAAGCCATGACATATGAATTAGCGTCACACAGCCAGCCAGTAAAAATAATATAGTCCTTCACCTGGCAAGTTACCCTGCAAACGAGGGCATGTGGTCACTGTAAAAGCAAGATGGTTCAAGGAATATCACAAAAGTCCACAATTGCCAAAATATGTACTGTAGTTCAGAGCCGGTTCACAGAACCAAAAGTTGCCATCCCAACTAAAAGTTTAGTTGCTTTTGGTCAATATTTATTATGCACGTAAACAATTCAGATTATGGCTCAACCCAGGTTAGGTTCAGAACAACGAACAAGGTGGTGAAATCTACACAGTGAGTGACTACTATTTACGCACCGACATGTCTGTGCCAAATGCTGAGAAGCAGCATCAGAGTACTTGGACTGGGACCTGGGGGACCAAAGTCTAGACTCCCCATCTCATCCACAAAGCTCACCAGGTGCCCTTGGGACAGTCACTCTCTCCCAGCCTACCCTACCTCACAGGGTTACAAGAGGCAGAGGCGCCAGCTTGAGAGGGCAATTGTGGGGGGCAACATCAGGAGGAGTTGAGGGTGGAGATGAACCCAGAAGCAGCAGCAGCAGTGCAGCTTCAATGACCAGTGGCTCCTTCCGCTGCTGATGTCAGCAGCAGCAGCAGCAGCGGCAAGGGTCTGCTTTTACCCTCCTTCCCCTACCTACATGGCAGGAGGAGGAGGAGCTTGCCACTGAAGCCACACTGTGCTCAGCTCTGTGCTTGGCTCTGCACTTGGCCTCCTCTACCCACTGATTTTTTTGGGGTAGTGGTCTGCCCCCCCAAATATTGGGGGTGCTTGAAAGGGCTTGGTCCCCAGGAGTCGGTGTCCCTGCTGTGAGGATGAAATGGGGAGAACCATGCACCACCTTGAGCTCCTTGGAGGAACAATGGGACAGGAATAGAATAAATCAGGCATCCCCAAACTGTGGCCCTCCAGATGTTTTGGCCTACAACTCCCATGATCCCTAGCTAACAGGACCAGTGGTTGGGAAAGATGAGAATTGTAGTCCAAAACATCTGGAGGGCCGAAGTTTGGGGATGCCTGGAATAAATAAACAAACTGATGACTTCCTGCCTTACCATTACAGTACATACAGCAATTCCACCACTGGTACTAGTAGGTCACTGCAATCCTAGGAATGACCTGCACTTTGAGGTTTTGCCACCTCAGCTTCTCATCTGAATCCATACCCAGAGGCTTATTATTTATTACATATATACACCTCACTTTCCTTCCATGGAAGGAATGGATCCCATTCAGGCACTTCCCAGTCCTGCTGCATCATGTGCCTTGAAATCACTCAAGGAATGATTCAAGGAGAAGGGCCACAGCATGCAGTTCCCTGGCATCTCTGCATGGGACTAGGAAACACTGTCCCAGACCCTAGAGAGCCTCTGCCACTCATAATAGATAATGCTGAGCTTCGTGGACCTGTGGTCTGTCTCAGTGGAAGGCGGGTTCTTACGTCCCTGTGACTGGCATGGCAAGTGGAGTGAAAAAGCAAGGAGCGATAAGGGGTGGAGCCAGGACCGGTCAAGTACAGTACTGGTGAAGGTGCAATGAATGACAAGGGAGGTTCAGAGAAGACTCATTTAGATTTGCATGCATGCCATTTTGAGTCTCACACTGGCAGCTTAGCAGGCACAGTGTGACAGCAATTGTGATTTCCACACCTCTACATGCTATATATTTTATCTTATGTGGTCTCTCAGTAGAGAAAAGGTTGTATTGTATTGCATTCCTCATGCACAATTTTGACCATTTCACATGAAGCTAAATGCTGTTGGCAGGAATCAGCATCAATACATGTAGCATTTGGGCAATTGTGTTTTAGGTCCAGGCAGATACACAGCATATTATGGCTACAACAGAAAGGTCTGTCCTCAGGCATTCATAGTGATTACCTACTTATTCATAATGGGCTCCTGCAATCAGGGCAGACAAAAGTCTGCCTAGATTGCACAGACTTCAAAATGGTTTGGACCAGGGCTTTTTTTTCAGCCGGAACTCGCCGGAACTCAGGTCTGGCACCTCTCAGGTAGGCGCCACTGCCATTATAAGAGAACAAGAGAGGCGTTCATTCTAGAAAAAATAGCACAGGCTTGGACCAGCATCTCTACAGAATAGCCACTTTGGAAACTTCCAAATCAGAGTATATTATGCAATCAGTCCTGCTCATGCATGGAAGGTTTTTGCAGTGTCCACATGAAGTCATCTTCAAAATGCAAGTCCCTGCTTTTTTTTACACATTTAATCTGGATTTCCCCTTACCACAGAAAGATCATCAAGAAAAAAAACTATAAATAAAAATCCATCTGTAGTTACTACTGGTGTAGAAGCTTGTCAGTGGTTTTTTTGGGGTGTGTGTGTGTGTCACATGTGTGGTTTTGTGTCTTTGGGTGGCCTCTAACACTACACTCACCTGAGCACACCTCAATCATCTTGTTTGCAATGAGACTGGCTACTTCCACTAACTGCTAGATGCTGAATGCACATTCAATTTCAACATGGTTAGGAAGAGTTGTGCTCTCAACTGAGATTACTTTATGAACTGCACTTCATAAATCTGGCTTTAAGTGTGTGTGTGTGAGAGAGAGGGGGGGCTGTGTGTGTTATTACAAAGGTCTTGCATAACCTCTTTATCACTCTTGTGCAAGCCTTAGTCAGGTAAATGTCACTCTGGTTGTGAAACACCTCAGCATTAAAAATTAAAAGCAACACAACTGGAAATTTACATTGCCCACCCCCTAAAAGCACAAGCCCCCATCTTGCATTGTGAAATAAGATAACTAAAGCTGACAACTTTAGTTTGCTCTGGCACACTTCCTGGGATTTTTTTTTTTAAGTTGTGCGCGTACAGGTAAAGAAATACCTCTGCCAAGAACAAAAGAACGGAGTAGAGGGTGGAGAAGAAGTGACTACAGGGAGTGACAAACTCACACAAAACACCTCTGGACACACCATTACTGGTGTGGATGGCAAGCAGCACAATAGCAATGGACAGCCATGACTGAAAAAGTAGGAATGTGCAGAAGCCAACATGCCAATGATGCACATAGGAAAACTGGAGCTGAATGACTCCTACCCGAAGCACCCTTTGTTTCAGTTGCAATGTAAACACCTGCAAAAGGGCTGTGTCTGAGCTGCTTTTCTTGAAACATTTTGCTTTCATACATAGTTCAGAGTACTTCCCAGTCTAAATCTTGCAACACTTCTTAAAACTAGTACAGTGGTGCCTCGACTTATGAATTTAATCTGTTTCGAAGGCACCTTTGTAAGTCGAAAAATTCGTAAGTCGAAAAACGCCATTGGAAATGCGATTTCCCATAGGAATGCATTGGAAACGGAAAAATTCGTAAGTCGAAGCAACCCTACCTAAAAATCCGTAAGTCGAAAAATCCCTATCTAAAACCGCCACGGTTTTCCCCCGAATGTCGAGACATTAGTAAGCGCACAGCCATTACCTCCATTCGTAAGTTGAAAAATTCGGTTGTCAAGTCGTTCGTAAGTCGACGTACCACTGTATACAGTACTATGGTCCTCCAAATGCTACTGAACAATTCTCAGCATCTGTACTCCATAGCCCTAGCTAGCACAGTCAATCAGGATTTGGACTCCAACAACATCTGGAGGTCACCAGGTTCCTCACTCCTATTGCTTACCATACATTGTTACTGATATGCTGCTGCAGTGCACACTTCAAGGTAAAGTGGAGTTAAGTGATTAAAACAAGCTTTGGCTAAAAAACAAGACCCTTTGCTCTGCCTCTTTGTGCCTACAGGTACTGGGGATCAATGGTTTCTAACAAAGGTAGCACAGAAATTGCAGACCGCGAAAGATTTCATTTCATATGTCTTGTTTGTTATGTACTACTAAATATAACTCTGCTCAGAGAGGAAGTGAAGTGGGGGTATAAATAGTTGCTGAGAAATCACAGGATATTGTTAGGTGCTGTTGCTGTGTGCATGGCTATTACGCATTCATTATCTTTATGACTCCCTGAACTCAAGAACTTAAGCTGCTTCTCTTAACTAGACGGGGACATTTCTGCCACTTTCAGGGGGAACTCCAATTAAAGTGTCCACAAGTTGAGATGGATGGGGCTGTTGCTGCTCATTTGCTTCCTGCAAGAACAAGTGTTCACCCTGTTTCAGTCTGTACTTCTAACCGATAGTTGTAATAAATCAGAAAGCCTTCCAACTTTTTGCTAGGGGTGCTGCCTGGTTGCTAAAAAGCCTGCCCAACATTTGTCAGGGTCAAGTTTCATCTCACATACTTGTCCCAAAGGATTTGTCTGCTTCAGGTCTTTCAGCTGCAAGACCCTCAAGCTCACAGAGCTTGTACCTGTGGCACAGCAAAAGTTCCCCATCAGTGGGAATTTCAAAGAGGCTTGAGTTGACATGCCCTCCTCAATTTGCCACCTTATACACAGTGGGGTGTGGGCTACATACAGAGATGAATTTACCACTTTCTGTTGTTCAGCACCATTAAAAAAACACCCCAGAATGAAGACAGGAACCACTGCCCTCAATCTGATTTGGCGTTATGGCGATGCCTCATCATAACTGGTGAGATATGGTTATGTGATAACTGAACACAAATCTGAGCAAGTGCCACTTTGTGAAATGGTGGCCAGCAGCAATGGGAAGCACGAGTTATGTGACCCCCGAGCGAGCACAATTCAAAGTGTTAGTGCTGACCTTTAAAGCCCTAAACTGCCTCAGCCCTGTATACCTGAAGGTATGTCTCCACCACCATTGTCCAGCCTGGACACAGAGGTTCAGCGCCGAGGGCCTTCTGGCGGTTCCCTCACTGCGAGAAGCAAAGCTACAGGGAACAAGCCCTTCTTGGTAGTGGCACCTGTCCTGTGGAACGCCCTCCCATCAGATGTTAGATAAACAGCTATATGACTTTTGGAAGACATCTGAAGGCAGCCCTGAATAGGGAAGTTTTTAAGTTTGATGTTTCTCTCTCTCTCTCTCTCTCTCTCTCTCTCTCTCTCTCTCTCTCTCTCTCTCTCTCTCTATATATATATATATATATATATATATATATAGTTGGAAGCTGCCCTGAGTGGATGGGCAACCCAGTCAGATGGGCAGCATATAAATTTTATTTATTTATTTATTGTTAAAATTATAATTGCCACTTTCACAACAGAAACAGGTCCTGGTGAAAAAGATGACCAGAGAGTGAGGTTGTGAAACCTTTTCCCACTCCATAAGCGGAATATGTTCACCAGAGAATTTCCATCTAAGACTTAATTTGCAACAGGCAGCAGAAAAGCCATGCTTCTTTGGAGGTCAAGCAACTGTAGAACAGCCCAGAGATTTTTTTTTTCCGGGGGAAGGGGACCTAGTCTAAGAACCTCTGGGCTTCCTGAGAGAGCAATGCATAATGAACGCTACAAGAGCCTGACTGAAGACACCTTAATGTTTATTGAAAGATCTGCACTGACATGAATGAGCTCAAGGGTCAGGCTCTATGTCCTTTTCTGAATATGCTCATGGAATGAAACTTATGGGGGAAATGCTATAGACACATGTTCTGTTTCTGCCATGTAACCTAATCCAATGTGAGCCCCACAGAGCCCAATGGGAGGAAGTGTGCACACTGGGATGCTCAAGGTTTTTGTTTGGCCCACATTTTTTCAGCAAGCCAAACTAATTCATGCTTCCTAGACTATTATGTGGATTGAATCTTTTGGGTTTTGCAATTCTACAAATTTTGCAATCCAGTTTACAGCTCAAAAAAATACCAGAATGCTTATTTTAGGGTAAAATGCATACTTTGAGGAAAACAGCTGTTAAAAATAATGCAGTTTCTAATGGAATGAACACAGGAAAAAGTGGCATAGACTGGAAATAGACCAGTGAACCCACAGGATTGCAGCCGTAGCATTTTTTCCCCATGTTCTTGATCAGCATTGTCACTGGTTATGACAGCATTTCCCTTCCACCTACTTGGTTCACTCTTCTCTCAGCCTGCATGCAACTTGGGGCAGATGGTTTCATTATAGCTGTATAAAACAGGTTACCTACTAATGAGCCACAAAATGTCTTGTCTCCCTCTGGATGGATTTCATACAGTCAACTGCCAAAAGTGCACTTTCTAACTACAGCTCAAACTAGCATTCAACGTATGCTTTCCCAAAATGTTAAACTTTGCTTCTGCAATTACATGGGAAGAATAGCACAACTTTATTTTATGTCATATCTTTGGGTTGTAGCCAACAAAGCCCTACTCACAGTAGTCCCATTGAAATCAATGGGTGCTAGTTATATCCACTTATTTTAATAGATTTACTCCAAGTATTACTCAGTTGCATACAATGTTTTGCGCTCCGAAACGCCAAAACACAATAAGGGGTAAGGTTTGCCCAGTATTGAGTCCTGGATCAAAATGTTCCCTGCCAGTTTAGCTCTGACAATGCATCTCAATTCTGAATGCTCCCAAGCCCAAGTCTGCCCAAATCTTAAGATCCTATTTGGAGGACCTGCTCCAACTGGCAGCCACCACAGAGAGCGCCATTTCAGTGCACCACAGTTTTGGAAATGCCTAGACCCATCTCTGTGAATTTCCCAGTGTTAGGTGAAGACCTTTCTGTTACCAGAAACCCTTCAAAAAAAACAAACCACCACCCGGAAAGACTGGGTTCTTATTTTAAATTATTTTATCTTGGGTTTTCAGTGAGTTCCAATTTGCTGTATTGATGTAGTTTCCCCTTTTATTTGATAAAAATGTGTTTTTACGCATTCGTAGCAAGACAGCCAGAGAACTTTATGTTATGGTGTGGCACACAAACGATGTAAGTAAAAAACAACAACAATGCAATATTCAGGACTGAAAAAAACACATTTTGGGGGGGGGGGCAACTTGTTTTACACTCAAAGCCACTACTGGGATAGAAGCTCATTAAGGCAAACAATTCCTTATGTTTCAGTGGACAGCTTGTGATGTGCATGGTCTTCTCCTTCAACACATTCCCAACTTCGTATTTGCTCCCTGAGCACTACCCTGCCCCCCCCTCTCTCTCTCTTTGCTGATCACCCCCAATACTAAATGAAGTGAGCATGACATTGGAGTGCATATTGGTTTATCTGGATGATCAAGCTGCATCACATGTTCGCATGAGTACCAATTGTGCAAGAATCACCAGCTGCGCAGGAAACAAAATATTGCTGGAGGGAAAATGTAACATGACATCCCTGAAAAGGAAACATGGAAAGTGACTGAATCTTCTGCAACAAACAAACAATTGCAAATGCAAAAAAACAAAAACACTTTTATAATCTAGGCAGGGTCTTTGAAGTCTGACAACCTATGGCTACTGCATGAATATTGCGTTTATTATCCCCTGAGCGCATATGCCACTGCAGCAGTATCTGGGAGCTGAAAGCAGTTCAAGTGGGGTAGAAAATATCCCCCATTCATGAATGTGTTCAAGGCTGGGCTGAGAAGGTGTTTATGCCCCTGCAAGCATAAAACACAATTTTTCCATCTCTTGGATAAATTATGTACTGCCATCAGTTGGAATTAGATACATTCATGGTTTCCCCCTGTGACTGTATTATTTCCTATCGTTGGGTTAAAGCAGCTTGGGGGGCACCAAACATAAAAAAATGGATGGAAGGGAAAGGGTTAAGCAGTCCTCCTCCAACCCCCTTTAAACCTGCAACCTCCCAAGGCTGCTCTGGGTCTCTAAAAAGTCAAAGGAAGCATAAACACAGTGTGATTTCAGCCTTGTCCTAAGGAATTTCATGCCATCAAATGATTGACTTGAATTGTGACAAAGAAAATGCAGTCAACAGACACACACAAGGCAGCAGGCACAAAGGAATCTAGTGAGATTCTCTCTCCAATGAAGACACCATTTCTCCCAGCTCAGGAAATGCTGAAAGGACAATTTTTGTCAAGCACAAACACCCTGCTGGTGGTTAAAGGAGGACTGCAGGAGGATAGAATCTCAAGGTTATTTTGCAATCCACATCCCATTTGGTGCTTAATTTGACAAATGTTTAAGGCTGCCCAAATGTTCATTAAGGACAACAGTTGTAAGAAGTGAGCCAGTGATATTAGACTGAACTGAAGCTGTCCTTTATTTCCACTTCCATGCAACCACAGTTATTGTGAGGAAATGTGGTTTTGTCAACACTGCAGGTAGAGTACATGTGGTGTACACATGATTGTTGTTTTAGAAAAAAATCCAGCAAAAAAAATGTTTGGAAAGCCCTAGTTCCTCTTCAGTGGTTTAGACCCCTACTCACATCCTTTGCACCGCTAATCCTGTAATCCCCACTTCTGCCCACACACCCAGGACCTGCTCCCCACAACCATTCCACTCCCTGTTTCTTCCAGCCACAACATTCAGTCTTGCAGTGGTGTAGGGAAGTGAAAGTCAGTTGCAATTCATGCCTTCATCCCACACTAGAACTGTGTGCAAATGGTCTCTTATGTCCTGCCATAATTTGTGGGCAGAGAAATTGGGGGTGCCATTTTCTCCTAATTTCTACAGGGCAGCAGAGTATTTCTCCAGTCATTTCTCAGAAGTAGAGTTCACAATTAGCAGAAGCAGTAGCACAGCTTCTCTTTCCCTAAAGTTTATTACTATTACAGTGGTACCCTGGTTCTCAAATTTCTTGGTTTTCAAATGCTGAAAACCTGGAAGTGTTTTTGAATGGTTTTTGAAGGTTTTTCAGAAGCCAAATGTCCAATGCGGACATTTAATTTGTTTTTGTGACTGTGTGGAACCCAGTTCAGCTACTGATTGATTGATTGTGTAACTGCAAAAATGGATAAAAGCCCCCCATCCAAACAATGACTATCATCAGTGCAGGTAAGAATTTTTTTAAAAAAATTGTTTATCATCTATAATACAGTGGTACCTTGCTAGATGAACGCCTCACGGCACGAAAAAATCGCAAGACGACGACGTTTTGCGATTCTTTTGGCAGACTCAGAAGACTGCCAAAACTTCGCAAGACAAAAGTCCCAGCCGCCTCGTGCTTCTACCGCCCGGCATCTCCCGGAGCCCAGCCGCCTCGCACTTCTGCCGCCCGCCATCGCCCGGCTTCCGCAGCAGCCAGATCCCCCCTCACTCACCTTAAGCCTGCCTGCCTACGTGCGAACGAGCTGTCTATCTGCTTGGGCGCAAGGGTCCGGCTGCTGGGGAAGGAGGGAGGGAGCCTCTCCCTGGCCCTCCTCCTGCTTCCCCCTCCCCAGAGCCTTAAGAACTTCCGGAGCGGCCATGGCGGGTGAGTCGGCGCCTTTTTTTGCACTCCCCCCCATAGGAACGCATTGATTAAATTTCAATGCATTCCTATGGGAAACTGCACTTCGCAAGACGAAATTATCGCAACACGAAACGACTCGTGGAACGAATTAATTTTGTCTTGCGAGGTACCACTGTACTGTCTTATTTATTTTATAGTACAGTACAGTACGCTGATTATTGCTTTCATTTTATGGATCAATGGTCTTGTTATATAGTAAAATTCATGTTAAATTGCTGTTTTAGGGGTTGTTTTTAAAAGTCTAGAATGGATTAATCCATTTTGCATTACTTTCTATAGGAAAGCACACCTTGGAACGCTTTGGTTTCGGAACGGACTTCCGGAACGGATTAAGTTTGAGAACCAAGGTACCACTGTATTTAATACATTTCCACCTTTCCTCCAAGGAGTCCAAGGTGGTATACATGATCCTCCTCCCCATTTTATCCTCATAATAACCCTGCAAAGTTGGCTAGGTTGAGAGTGAATGACTGGCCCAAGGTGACCAGGTGAACTTCATGTCCAAGTGGGAATTTGAACCCCGGTCACCCAGTTCCTAGTGCGACACTCTTAACCACTACAAAAGCTGCCTTACACCATGTCAGACCAGAGGTCCATCTAGCTCAGTATATGTCTACACTGACAGGAGACACACCTATCCCTACCTGGAGATGTTTAATCTGAGACTTTCTGCATGTAGGGTAGATGCTCTACCACTGAGCTATGGCCCTTGCAGCTGAAAGTTGCAGCAGCAGCAACACAGGTGGCAGCCTGGTGACAATTTTAGATCATCCAGAATACCCCAAATCTAGAGTCATCCTGAAGAACTGTTTGTGGCAGCTGCATTCCTCCCTCCTCCCCAAACAAAGAGAAAAGATGGAGAACACTTAGAGAAATGTCTGTGAAGTAACCATCTCTTTATGGAAAAAGAAAGAAAATGTTACAGGAAAATGTTGTCTTGAGAAAGTTATGGTCAGTCTACCCAGTATACAGAAGGAATCCTGTTCTCCTTGCTGTAAGGAGACTTAGGACTTTCTTATAAAAAGCAATGAGAAGATGGCTTTCTGAGAAACCCTCCAACCAAGGAAGCACAACTGGCTTTGGAAAAGTATCAAATAAACCAGCCCCCTTGAGTTTGAAGCACATACCTGAGCATGGTGATTGCCACTATTTGAGGCAAAAACATGGAGATGAACCTATCTTTGTTTTCTCCAGCTGAGCAGAAAATCCTTCCCAAGATCTTGCTATGCACTTGAAAGGGCAAGGGTTAAATCACTTTTAGCTGTAAGAAGCCTTTCTCTATGGTGGCTGCTGAGCCCATTACTCAGTACCTGAGAACAGAGAGGACAGAGCAAACTCCCTGCCTTACCAGCTCATCTCTCTCTCCACAGGACCCTGCCACTCAGTCAGGGTCTTGACATCTCACTGACAAAAAGGAAACAAAGCTTCCCTGCCAGGTGGTCACATTCTTGTCTGCAAGAAGTCAATTGGCATCCTGCTCATCAATATGTCTCTTGCAGCAAACTGCTAAAGCCTGAGATCAAAAACAATGTGAGTTACATGCAGTGCTCCCCGCCCCCTAAAAAATGCTTAGGGGTACTCTCATTTTGACTCAAGAAAATCACCATTTTATAGTTCAAATCAGGAAAAACAAATACAGTAAATGGACAAAAGTACAAAGATTCACAAAATGTTTAGGGGGTATGCGTACCCCAGCATACCCCCCCGGGGGGGGGGAAGCACTGGTTACAGGAAAGAAAAACTTCTTCTGGGTTGCAGTAGCTTTTTGCTAGGCTGACCAAAATGGCAGAAATTGTCTTCTGCCCTATTTCAGCATGGTTAGAAATGGGACTATTTCTACCCTATCTATATCATGGGTGGGGAACCTGCTGCCCCAGATGTTGTTGGATCAAAACAGCTCCCATTAGCACCCAGCCACAGCTACATGGACTGAATGTACTTGCAGCTTCCCATTTGCCTGGTCATGCATTTCAGTACATATGTAGAAGAGTGGGTTGCCTTCTGGATGCATCTGAGATCTCCTAGTGCTAAAAAACCAAACTACTTTCAAGTAAATGGAAGTGACATACTTCACCACAAGTCAAGCAGCACAGATAAGAACCCAAATGTTATGAAGCATACAGTATGCATGCAAGCCTGGCACTTATTTTAGGAACGTTTAACATTGAACCTGAACATGCTCCAGAATTTGGCACTTCAAGGGGTAATGTAGTCAAGGGCAACCAAGATAAATCTCAAGTCATTTGATCGTATCAAAAGGGCACTTGCATATTTATTAAAGTTATTAACTTTGCTTACTTTGCTGCCTCCACCACATCCACAAACAGCCAAGCAGCAGAGTTTTCCCATGTGGTGAAGGGAATGCTTGACGCCTGTCCACAGAGTGCTGGGACTCTAAGAGGTCTGTGCTATGACAAGTTTGCCAGAGACTTTGAGTGTGGTCACTCTTAAAGAAGTGTTACCCTCTCTGGAGTGACAACTATTGAAAAGTCACTAATGCTAATTTTTTAGGTAAGGCACTTAGGAGGGTGATGGCAGTCTAGCTGCAGGCTCTTTTGGAAGAAATTCTTGCGCAATAAACCTACTTTTGCCAAATACCAGACTTTTCGCAACAAATAAAGTGACACGAAAATGCACTGGAAATTGTGGGACAACAGTTGCTTTGATTCAACACAGTATACCTCCCCACAAGTGAATGTTCATTAAGTATCATCAATGTCATCTAACCTGCCTGCAAACAAATCAGAATAAATGCTCAGAATGAAGGTCACCGAGAGTCACCTTCTTTTACTGTCTCTCCATCCCCATCCACCACTCCTGGTCCTAAACTGGGTAACTGTGCCCCTGAAAGACCAGGTGCGCAGCCTGGGAGTCATTTTGGACTCACAGCTGTCCATGGAGGCGCAGGTCAATTCTGTGTCCACGGCAGCTGTCTATCAGCTCTATCTGGTACGCAGGCTAAGACCCTACCTGCTTGCGGACTGCCTCGCCAGAGTGGTGCATGCTCTGGTTATCTCCCGCTTGGACTACTGCAATGCGCTCTATGTGGGGGCTACCTTTGAAGGTGACCCGGAAACTACAACTAACCCAGAATGCGGCAGCTAGACTGGTGACTGGGAGCGGCCGCCGAGACCACATAACACCGGTCTTGAAAGACCTGCACTGGCTCCCAGTACATTTCCTAGCACAATTCAAAGTGTTGGTGCTGACCTTTAAAGCCCTAAACGGCCTGGGTCCAATATACCTGAAGGAGCGTATCCACCCCCATCGTTCTGCCCGGACACTGAGGTCCAGCGCCGAGGGCCTTCTGGCGGTTCCCTCACTGCGAGAAGCAAAGCTACAGGGAACAAGGCAGAGGGCCTTCTCGGTAGTGGCACCCGCCCTGTGGAACACCCTCCCATCAGAGGTCAGAGAGATAAACAACTACCGGTACCTGACATTTAGAAAATACCTAAAGGCAGCCTTGTTTAGGGAAGTTTTTAATCTGTGATATTTTAATGTTTGTTGGAAGCCGCCCAGAGTGGCAGGGGAAGCCCAGCTAGATGGGCGGGGTATAAATAATAAATTATTATTATTATTATTATTACTACTACTCCAGACCAAAACAAAGTTTTCCTGATCAGGGACAAGCTATTGCGGCAAAATATGGATATTAGGGGTACTTCATAACACAGCCTTCTGAGCCTTTGCCCCATGCTGTGCATACAAACAACAGTCAGCACAAGACAATCAAGAAGGCAGGGAAAGTAAGTGGTATATATTGGAAATTTCAGATTCACACAAGTGAAGGAGGGTGGGAAGAAAGAAGGATCATATTCAATGAAAGGCAAAACTTTGAGTCTCATGTTGAGTGTCACATCCACCCTCAAAATAAACAAGAATCTAGCAACACCTTAAAGACTAAGAAATATGTTGCAGCATAATCTTCTATGAGCAACAGCCCACTTCTGTGGAATGTATAACAAATGCAAGAAGTATGAACCAGCTCTTACTGAAGCATGAGAAGCACACACACCTTTTGCCTGCCTTAGAGATCCCCTGGCCTTCATTCTTCACTTGTAATCAGATTCATCACTTGTGTCAACTTCTCTCCACCTGGGAATCTAAGCCTATTCTCTTCGGCTCAAGAGATTTACCAGCAACAAGTAAGTCCGCAGATGTTTTATGGGCGTTCCTTCCTTGTGCAGTAAATTGCCCAGCAGGAAGACTCCAGGCTTTTTGCTGTTTTAAGAAGGGAGTGATCAAGGTTGGTGTCTTTGCAAGTGTTGAGTCTGGGATGGTGTATAGGCATGCCCAAGGCCCTTGAAGATGAGAGTCTTTAAACTGAAATGAGGATGTGCGTATAAGAAGCAAAGGGAGCAGCTTCACCTGCGTTTCACTGAAGACCTAGCAACGTCCAGTAATGGGAGCAGCACTATAAAGCAGAATAGAGGGGGCTGCTTTCATTTTGGTATATTCACCTCTGCATAAAGAGAGAGAAACCGGCAGATAGTGCAGGGCTATCTCAGTCTAAGGCCTTTCATACTAGCCTGACAAGAGCGGAGCAGCTCAGACAGGAGACACTAAAATGACAGTAACTTTCTTTCTTTTTTTTAAACCTCATTAAATGAATCTACACCAGGAATCAATTATTTTACTGGACGTGATAAAATGCATCTTGTGTTTCCCTTGGCCGGGTAATGTACTACTATGTGCCAGCTTGTCAAGTCACACCCCAGTGCCCATGGCTTGTTCAATACCCATATTGTCTGCTTTCCTAGAGGGGCTCTTGTTGAACTGTAAAGAAGTTGGTTGTGTCAGCATTTTGCATGGTACACTCCTACTTTTCAAAGGATCACACGCCTTCAGCCAGTATCAATCAGTGTTATCACCACAGAGGTTCACAGAACTACAGCAGCATCTATCAAGAGAGGATCAAGGGATGATTTTTATAAAGCCACAGCACTACTCCTCCACTACACATGGAGATGTGGTTTGAAATCTCCATCCTTCAGTCTTTCCATATCGTAGGATTTAATTTTAATTTTTTTACTTTCAGGCTCAAGCAGGGAGACTAAATAATGTTTTGAAAAATGGAATGTCATTTGTGGACTATGGGGATGAGACAGCCTGGAGCAAGGCTGGAGGCAGTGTTTCTCAAACATTTTCAGCTCTGGACCCCCCATTCTAAACTTGTTCTGCTTACCCTGAGCACAAAGCTAATCATCCATCTGGAAGGGCAAGTGCGCAGTGATGCTATGCACAGCTACTCACATGCAAGCCTAATGTACTGCAAGTGTCCATATGGACCAGGTCAAAAAATTATGAAAGGCTGAAGACAGAAATAAGATCAAGACAGCCCAGAGAGTGCTCATCATATGCTCTCTGAACTTACCTTCAAACCTGGACTTTCAGGCATGTCAGTGAATCAATCACTGGTTGGAGCCACTCACTCAGTCTTCCAAACATAACCCGCTTGGTTCATTGCTTGCAACCACTGCTACTTCGTCCTCCAATGGGGAAAGTTAAAGAAGTATTCAAAAGCTTATGGATTATGTTAACTGAACACATTATGTTAACTGAATATGTTAACTGAACGTTGAGGTGCGCCAATCAGTGTTTTAGCACATTATCACAAACCACAAATCATATGCCTGTGCAAAGCCTTAAAATGACTTCTCCAACATCAAAGGTGATCTCGGCAGTGCATTTACTGACCCAATCTTGCCTAAATCTACACACATCCTCAAACCAAATCACTTGGCTATTTTCCCCAGGCAATGAGTCAACACTGAGAAGCACAGAAGTGGCACTGACACTACAATAAAAAGCTCCCATACAGACACTGTGGGTTGGTGTAGGCTGGCTACTTCTTTCTTTCCCTTTCCTATTTTTAATTAATGCTTTCATTATCTCTACATCCTTGCCACACTCCAGTCCACACAGAGCTCCCAGGATCCCCAGAGTCATGAAAAGCCTATGACTGTTCCACTTCAGACATCGAAAATGTCAGCTTGCCATCAATCCAACCACAGAAGGAAATAGTGGGGAGACGACTGCAAGTTAAGAATGCTGCCCTTTAGTGAGCAGAGGTTCTGCTACTTGCGACAGCTAAGACTAGCCATCTTACTTTTCCTCTGCGCTGTCCTTAATTATTTCTTCTTAGTGTCATGTGGGAGCAAGTGATTAAAGCAGAGGGAGTGGGATCCAAGGTATCAGGCTTCTATTCCTGGCTTGGAAAGAAAGCGAGACAGAGCAATTAAGAGAAGCAAGTCTCTTGGGCTCAGTTCACAGCTCAAAGGAAAAAGCAAGTGTTTGGCTAGGAGGTGGGAAAAGTGCATGAATGACTGATTCTCAGAGATGGTTACAGGTAGGTAGCCGTGTTGGTCTGGATCGAAGTAAAATAAAAAAATTCCTTCAGTAGCACCTTAAAGACCAACTAAGTTTTTATTTTGGTATGAGCTTTCGTGTGCATGCACACTTCTCCTTCTGAAGAAGTGTGCATGCACACGAAAGCTCATACCAAAATAAAAACTTAGTTGGTCTCAGAGATGGGTTTACTTTGCAAAGCAAAAATCGAATATAAACTCTAGTTCTACGGTCTGCATACATTACCCAAGTTTGTATACAAATGCCAGATTATTTTACAGGCAGTTATACATGTCTGCTTCAGCTAGCAATGTTAAGCAAGTGCCAGTGGCTGGAGGAGAGGAGCTATTTTTGCAATCAGAAGGACTAGAAACATGTTTTTATTTTTAAAAAACTAAACTAACTAACTAACTAACTAACTAACTAACTAACTAACTAACTACCGTAATCAGGGCTGCAAGCTTACAAGTGGGAATTTCAGCATCCAGCACAACTATTAAAGGTGAGGGATTCTGTTCTCTTTTCCATCTGGCCACCGTAATCATAACATGTTATTGTTATCTTTTATTTATTTAATGAAGCTGAAGCCATTAGCCATTAGAAAACAACACAGAATAAAATATATTACACAGTTAAAATAATTATTAAAACTTGGCATTCTGTCAAATAAAAATTTGCTGTGCTGAAGAATTTAACTTGGCATCCCCACAAAGCTATAAACTGCCACTCTGAAGAAAAATCAGCTACCTTTTCAGAAATGTAAAGGGACCTGTCCCCCCCCAATAAAAAGTTAATCAAGTGCCAATAATCATAACATAGATCTTCTCAGCACCAAAAATTCAAGCTTCCAAGCTGCAATTGCAGGCATGTGGATAACACACAGACCTACATATGATCTGGAATGATGCAAAGGGATGCAGGCTAAGGATAATTCTGGATGTTACATAATACAGGTGGAACAGGAAATAGAATGGGCTGGTGCTCCCTGTTCTCCCTGTGTGTTCACACAGTTCTAATTTGACATCTTCTCTTGCAGTCAGATGTGACAAGCCACCTCCCAGAGGTTACCATTCAAGCAACACACACATTCACAAAGTTCGTCTATTTCCCTTTTAAGCAGAGATTGGATGGCAATCTGTCAAGGATGTTTAAGTTGAGATTCCTGCATTGTAGGGGGTTGGACTTGATGACCCTCAACTCTATGATTCCATGAACAAATTTGTGAGATGAACCTGCACTGGTCCATTCTTGCTGCACCTTTTCAAGGTTGCTTATTCTTCTACTGGCACCCTATGCTTCAGGATAATCTCTTGGTCTATCTTGGATTACTCATAGTTTTGGAGCTCAGTCCATAGCAAGCAGAAAACATGGAGAAAATATTGCAATTGTTTTTAAAGGCAGAATTATGAAGCTTATTCTGACACAAATCAGTCCCTCAACTCCATCAGTTTCAAAATGCCATTAAGAAAATATTGTTTCTGGAGGCAGCAAACAGCAAGCATGCTTTATTTTTTAAGGGGGGGAATCAATAACAGTTCTTTTGTAGAAATATAATGCATAGCATTGTTATTTTGTTTTCACTGCCCACACTGAAATGACTACATAGAACAATTAAGGGGCTATTGTGACTACCTAGGCATTAGTACCCTATCTTATGGAGCAGCTTCAGGTTCTGAGCCTGATGCTGGTGACCAGGGGCACACTGGACCACATCCCACAGCAACAAGGTCCATAGAACCAGGGCAGACACCCTCACAAGCACCCTTCCCATTCCAATACCATAGGGAGTGCACCAAGTGGGAAATCATGGAGCAAAGGAGAAACGTGGGTTTTTAGACCAGGAGGCTGGCCCTTTTCAGAATCTCTAGTGCTCCAAGGAAGGGGGTGGAGCCTAACAAACGGGCTGGAGGCAGGTGCTCAATAGGACTCAGTTCACCACCAGCCCCCACAGAGTCAAATTGCTAATTCTCCTTGCTGCCATGCACAGAGTGCTTCTCCTTGGGACCAGAACAGGGCAGCCACTAAAATGAACATTAGGCTGGTCAGATGAAAAATGATAGGGCCCCAGCACCTTTAATAATTATGCAGGGCAGTGAATTTTAGCATGAACCATCTGTCACACAAGGAAGCGTCCCAATGGATCAGCCTTTATTTCTCTATCAGATGACCTGGCATTTTGCCCAATCCTCCCACAAACCTGGGTGGGTCGGTGGAAGAGGAGTCCAACTTTGCCTTCCCCAGTAGCATGGGGTTAGCAGCCTCTTCTGCTTTTGCAGAAGAAAGCCAAATCTCCAGCTAAAGGCCAAAGGGTACAATATTCCCTGGACTTTCCGCCTAGTAAGAACTCAGCAGCAGGAGCTGTAATAAAAGACGGCAGTTACCCCATTTTCTTATCCTGGCTTAATGAACCAGTTTTGCAACAGGGGCAATAAATAATAGATTACTCTCAGAAGCTGGTGTAGCAGCAGTGCTGCTGCTGCTGCATAACACTAGCCGCATAAGTCTCACTGTCGTGGGGCTCCCAATCTATGCTACTTAAAGCTGCTACACAGCCACATCATACAAAGCCAGGAAACCAAACAGTGTGTCCCCCCCTGTCAAAGGCTAAACTACTCTGTCATTCAGTTGTGGATTATGCCCCCTCCCTTCAAGAGCCTTTGTTATAGTCTTTGCAATGCAGGTACAGACCTTTGTACTCTTCCAGGCCCTTTAAATTTGACTGATATATTTTATTGCATTCTGATATAGATTTCTCTTCTAAATTCTAAATGGCTTTCTCTTTGCTATTTTCATATTCAATTTTAACATTTATTTTAGGCTGGTCTTTTTAATGCTGTTTTGGTAATGTTTTGTGTGAGTTTTTGTGATGTCATCCCCATTCTATAATACCACAGCATTTTGACATTTGTTGAAATAAGTTGAATACTGCTTAATACCACAGTTTCAAAGTGGCATACGATAGAGATACAGCCCAAAATCAGGGTCCCTCCAGACTGCTGCTTTTGAGGAGGGTGTTCTACAATATGTCATTGACACAACCATAGTGCATTAGAGGTGGAATTACAGAACACCCGTACACCATTTTACTTTTGGTTGTTTTGCGATGCTTCACTTATGCTATCCCATTATGGCCATCCAGGGGGCACGCTTTCAGTATACAGTGGTCCCCCGACTTACGAAGTACTCGACTTACGAAAATTTTGAGTTACGAATGGAAAAAAAATGGCCACACGCTTACGTTTTTCCCCGACATCCGAAAAGAAAACCATTGCAGTTTAGATGGGGTTTTTTTGACTTACAAATTTTAGATGCGGTTTACTCGACTTACGAATTTTTCCGTTTCAAATGCATTCCTGTGGGAAACTGCTTTTTTCGACTTACAAACCTTTCAACCTACGAATGTGCATTCGGAACGGATTAAATTCGTAAGTCGAGGGATTACTGTAGTACAACAAAAGTGGGACCGCCCCCAGAGTCACAGGATTTCAGCAGGAAGCTATGGGACATGCACTACTGGAAATGAAGCAGTATGTCCAACCCAAAACTTTTGAAGGTCCAAACAATATTAAAAACAGGATTGTGTATAACCACCCCGATGCCACCATTATCACAAATGATCACGAAAGAACAGTTAAAAGGAGGGTAAAGAAGGGTGTTCTTGTGTACTTACCTTTTCCGTCACACCAAGGATCACTGCAGGAGTGCCCTTTCCCTCCAATTACTTATTGCCAAAGGATCTCCTCTACGTATGCTGCATGCTGTTTTACTGCACAATAGCCAGACCTGCACTGCATTCTGTAAAAAAGACAAAGAACCAAACAGCCTGTCATAGCCAGCTCTTGTTCATTTATTTCAGTTCTTTTAAAAATGTTTTCTTTTTTCAAAAGTGCATAGTCTGCTTTGGGGGCCTCTATGAGTGTGGGCGGATGTATTTAATTGGGTTCTACTGATAAAGTGCCATAATAAGGCAAGCTAGTCTGGAAAAGGGTTGTGAGAAAGCTATTTCAGGGTGAAAGGAGGATTGGTAGGGTTGCAAGCAGGGGTCCAGAGCAGCATAGAACCACCCGACTTCTGCTTAGAAACATCCAGTGAAGGAAAGTCCACAACCTCCTGAGGGAGTCCGTTCCACTGTCAAACATTATGTTTTGGATTTTGGACAAGTTCAAAACCTTCCTCCCAAAAGATATATTTCAGGTCAGTCAGTGATGTGGGGCAGAAAACTTTCAGTGGAAAATTTTCTGTTTCATAAGTCTGTTAGTAACAATGAATGTACACTAATTGCAAATGCAATATTAGGCAAGCTTAGCAGCTTCAAGATGTTTGGCTTTGTTTAATAAATATAAGTACTGTAATATAAACAGGCTAAATTGGATCACTGAAGGGGTTGGGGTCAGTAGACGCATATGGAATTTTGAGAAAAGTGCTCTGGGCACCAGCCACAAACGTTGCATAACAGAAAATGGCTGCCACCTCTAAAAAAGCGGGGTGGGGTGGGGGTGGGAATAGAGGACTACAAAATGGTATAGACATGTCCCCACCCCCAATAAATGGGGGGAAAGGCACCTCCATCAGCACTTGCTCACATAAAAAAGCTCATCGCACCTCTCCCCTGTTCAGAATGGATGAAAGGGAGGGTGCCCAATTCTGGAATCTAGTGACACAAGGGAAGATTCAAGGGGGGTGTTCAATGTAGAAATGGCTGAGCCAGTACAAACAGGAACTGAGCAGGAAGATTGAATAGTTTCTTGAGTACTGTGGATTTCTGAGGGCATATTTCCTGAGACCTTTCAAGGGTGACTTAGGAGATACTGGTGGGTGTACTGTGACCTTTGGCTAGTCACACTTCTCTGAAGTCTCTCAGCCTCACTCACCTTACAGAGTGTTGTGGGGAAGGAAGGGAAAGGAGATTGTTAGCCGCTTTGAGACTCCTTAGGATAGGGATAAACCAGGATATCAAATCCAAACTCTTCTTCTTCTCCCACTGGAAACCCCTGCTCTAGGGGTTGCTATGATTAAACCTGAAAGTTCACACCACTGGGCCTTGTCACAAGCTAAAAGCAGAAGGTCTCAGGTCTGTAAGGACTTTTTCACAAATGGGTTAAGAGGCAACATAGCCCTAGGCTATAGAATAACAGGTGGCTGCCCAAACTGGTCTCCTGAGGGCACCTCCTGCCTCACCAGTCCCAGGTGCCTTATAGGATGTTCCAGGTAATTTGAATATCTGCTGACATGGGTAAACTATGTAATCGCAGACTTTGAAGAATGACAGACTTCAACTACTAATTTGATTAAATCACTATGACACATACTGCCTCTTAAATTAGGTTATCACTTTGCATTTGAATCAAAAGGAAATATATTCTGAACAAAATTCCAGCAGAATAAAATTAGAATGTTCAGTCCTTAAATTTCCCGTTGTTTTGCTGTGTCCCTTTCATTCATGCATTTCCCTGCATATTTGTTTCACTATTAACTCACGGATATAATTTCATAAAAAGGTAGGAGACCTGTAATTGAAGACATAGTTATTGTCATTTTTGTTAAGCATATTAAGGATTATTTGTAGAAGTTATAGAACAGAAGACATTCTCCTCCACCTCTGAGCAATTTACAATCTAAATAACTTGCTTATGTTCTCTTTCCAATTCTAAAAAAGTCATACAAAGAAATACAATGGGATTTGATTATTCAGATATTCCATACTTTCAGATCTGGAAGTTCTGGTTTCCTTATTCTGCCAAGCAATATGAAATGACCAGTAGCAACCCAGTGGGAACTGCATTTAGAATTCAGATTCTATTTTATTTAGAAACAAAAACAAAAAAACCAGTCTGATTCACACTTGAATCTACATGCCACTCAGTGTCACGTAATGACATCATTTAAGCCCTGCTCAGTCATACTCTGAACTCTGAGGGGTAAAGATTGTCCCCTCACCTGATGCAATTTCAGCACAATGCCTGAAAGAGCCTATATGCTGACCAAGTGTGCTTATGTAGGCTCTGTCTGCACAATAAGGGCTCTGCCTATTTCAAGGGTCCCAGGTTACTCACAGGCATTCAGGTTCTTTCAGACGTTACAATGAACATGCATCAATAACGGGATCAGCAGGCACGGACTATCTCAACCCCCTTCTCTATGCAAGTTCAGGGATACAACATCTAACAGTGTTTCCCTATAGCTGACATGTGAACTACCGTAGCAATTTATCTGTAGCATTTGTTCTGCAGTGAGTGCTATCTTGCATATGCAAATTAGAGGTCCAGGGAGGCCTGGGCCACCTCCAGCTGTTGAGGCCTCAAGCCATACTAAAAATAAAAATAAAACAATGCACAAAAACAAAATAAGGCACGCATACGGAAAAATAGTTGCTTGTTTATATAATCAGCTGAGCTGAGAGGACACATTCATCAGAGTCTAATCTTGTGTTTTATTAATATTTCCACACATTTCTAACTCTTCAATATGACATAATCAACATCAGTTAACGAAACAAAATTAATTTCCCTCCACACCAAATCACTGCTCTTACTAGCAAAAATTTGGAGCTCTAAGTCTTACCCAGTAGCAGCACCAGATTTAGGGTGGTGCAGGTGGCTCTCCTGCACAGGATGCTAAGCCAAGACGCACAACAACAACAACAACAACATATATTTATACAGGTACCTACTAATAAGATCCATTCAAAAAGCAACTGTACCAAAAGGAATTATTGTGAAAATAAGAAATATTTAGGGGCATGTGCCCAATTTTGTCCTCAGTCAGGGCGCCATATTACCAAAGTCTGCCCCTGCCAGTAGCTCCTGCAACACACAGCCCACATTGTTCCAGGCAGTGGGATGCCTGGAGCATCATTTGCAATTGTCTCTGGGGAAGTTTCCATTCTTTGTTGAAAGCATGCAGTGTGGGTGGGTTTGCTCTACTTCAGTTGGGAGAATAATTGCTGCAGGCTTAGCGAGGGGTAGAAGGAGGTGGTGAGAAGTTATTAGAAATTAGGAGAGTTGTGCCCATTACTTTCCAGAACAAATTGGTAGGCAGCAAGGGAAATAAAAACCACAGCAAGAGAGTGAGACAGGCATCATGTTCCAACATCTCATGCACGCCTGATTGATTTGAGGCCGCACATTTGGTAAGAGCTCAGATGAAGTACCTATTTCTAAGCCAGGCTGAAAAGATCACTGCAGCAGAACAGTTTCCTCAAATGAACTCCCTGAATGTTCTCATTTGCCCTCAATTGGTGGACATTCCTCAGGTTTGGTGAAGCTTGGTAAGACCCACCCTACGCTGTATTGGAGGCAAAGTATTACAGCCTGCTAAAACTCTACATTCCTATAAATTCTTTTACATGAGTCTCTGTGGTTTGATGTCTTACCAGCCCACTCTGCACTTAGCTGAACTCTTTCCTTCATGGTGCACCATTAGCGATTTGAAGTAAGCTACATTTGACCTTTATACTAGGGGCCCAATCCAAAGACAGCAACAGAGCAACACAATGAATATTTAGTCAGAAGTAAGTCCCACTGAATTCAAATAAAACGTGCAAAGGATAGAAGCCATACCATGCTTAAGTCCCTGTAATATAAACAGGATATGATTAACACAAGTCCTATGGAGATCAATAGGGCTTGACTAGCATTTCCTGGTTCAGGTGTGGAGCTTGCACAAATGGCTTGCTCCTTTGCAGGTGGGATCCAGTCACATACTGACAAGTTCAGTTTGGGCAATTAATGTGGATTTGTGGTCCATGTGCACCAACCCTGCTTCCAAATCCTGAACTTTCACCCAGTCTTCTTGCAGTAAGGGAAGTGATGAGAAAATCACTGGGCAACAATATATTGATATGATCCTGCTAAGCCTCTCTGCAAACTTTGTGCAAGCAAATCAGGAAGAATAAACAGGTCGCCAGGAAGTGACCAGACAGCAATTGACATCAAATTGTCCCTGTATAGAGCTAATTTGAAATTTCTGAGGAAAGTGAAGAAAAATAAATGCTTGCTTTCAATAGTTAGTACCTTCTAGCCCTCTATATTCATTTGCAAGAACAGTACAAATCATGTAGTTCATTATAAAATGGAAGCAGCAACCTTTTGGTATTTAGCTATGCTAGGGACTCCACTGGTATCTGGAAGCAAGTTGGCAGCACAGATGCATAATTGTGAAGACAGATGTACTTGTGAACAGGGGTGGGTGGGTGGGTGGCTTTCGTCGCAGAATGAGCTTTGCTTTTCTACACCTTCCCTCTTGCAAAGACAGGTGTAAAGCTTGGGCATTAAATCCCAATTGCTTTTGTTCCTGCTCAGTCCTCCCTCCCCTTCCTTCCCAAACTTCAAGGAGGTAATACATTTTTGTATATGTTCATATTCAAGCTATCTGTTTAAAATCTTTGTTCAGACAAAAAACAATTCAAAAATTTCTCAAAGGGGGTGGATGTTTGCTTTGCGAGTGACATGAGGGCTAGCCAATCACTACTGTGCAAATCTGGAAATTAGAAACAATAACTTAAGTTGCACATGTGCCTAAACAGCGATACATATGCATTCACAATGGGCCAAGGGATAAAGCTACATATGTCCCTATTTATCCTATGACTAGACTAGTCTAATTTATGTGTTGTCTTTTTCACAAAATAAATTATGTTCAAAGCAGATCACAAAAAACATGGTTTTGAAATGTGGTTTCAAAAACAATATTTCAATAAGAATATAGCTAACAGTTCAAGACATGAAAGCATTTCAGCAGCAAATTTTAGGAAAAACCCCCCATAATGCGACATTCCAAGTACAACACAATATCCATGTAGGCACATTTCAAGACAAACACCAGAAGTGTAGGAAGCATATTAGAGACCAGGGACAGTTGGTATCTCTCTGGGACTGAACTCAAATCTGCACATATAAGATGCAACTAGTCTATATGCTACCATGGCAACTTTGGGGCTAGTTTTAACATCTAACTAGCAAACACACGCAAATGCATTCTAAAACAGGGGGGTTACTATATCGCAGTTGAGTTCCAGGCACCTGTCTCTTGGTCACACACCACGTGAGGGAGGTCTCATTGTATTCTCCTCACATCATCATTTTCATCAATTTGATTTATTAACCACCCTTCACCATAAGGTCCCATTATTCAGTGGTGTGTCTGATGCAAGGTGTGTGCATGTAGGGCTGGGCCCTACATTTTGAAGCATACCACGCAAGGTGCTGGTACTACATCCTAAACAAGTGAACAATCCAGTTCTCCAGTCCTAGGCTCTACTACTGCTACTTCTGTAACAGGCCCAAGACATTTTGCTGCCTGAGGCAGGGCAACAAGTCTCTCCCCGTCCCCTCGGGGGAAGCTGCATATCTCCCGGGAAGCTGGTCATATTATTTTGGCAGCCAACGCAGAAAATCTGCATGTGGTTTTCTCTGGCAGTAAAAGTGAGGTTACAGGGAACCAGGCAGAGGGCCTTCTTGGTAGTGGTGCCCACCCTGTGGAACGCCCTCCCATCAGATGTCAAGGAAATAAACAAGTATCTGACTTTTAGAAGGCATCTGAAGGCAGCCCTGTTTAGGGAAATTTTTAATGCCTGGTGTTTTATTGCGCTTTTAATTCTGTTGGGAGCCGCCCAGAGTAGCTGGGGAAACCCAGCCAGAAGGGCAGGGTATGTATGTATGTATGAATGAATGTATAAATAAGTACAACAATAAATTAAATAACTTAGCACTTCCCTGTCGCATCAGGACACCCCAAATTGGTTGCCTCATTCCGGATAACAGTAGGATAATGGCCCTAGCTCCTTCATCCAAACAACTTTGCTTTGCTGTGTCCAGTCCCTCTCTTAGCAAGGCAAGCTCAAAGTGAACAAGGAACTGAAGGCTTTTATTCCTCCAGGGCTGGGTGACCCCAGAAGATAACTTCCTTTCTTTCTCAAGGAGAAGGCCTTGAAGGAGCAGACCTCTGCTGTGGATCCTACCTCTTTCTGCCAATTTATAGCCTTACTTGCAGCCTTACTTCACAGAGAATGGATTACTTGGTTTTCCCCACAAGAAGTAGTACAGATCCAGCTTCTGAACATCCTGATCCATGTCAGGTTGTCATAGTCTAATGGGGTCAAGATGCTCCTTTCTGTTATCATTTTTCTATAACACATGAAACAAATTGCTTCTGCAGGTTCAGTGCCAACACAAGCCTTAGCTTCTTAATTAAGAGTAGCATACATGGCATTTTCACCAGCTTTCACAAAATACTTGCATCCAAAAGTGCCAATAAAGAAAGAAAGGTACAGGACTACACAGCAACCAACAACAAAACCCTGTGGATTCTGCAGTTATAGAGTCACGGTTTTCTGCAGTTTGATAGATTTTGAACCAACATTCATACTATCCCTATAAAATCTGACTAGTAGCTGCTAAGAATTATCATCTAGAATCTGGAAATATTCACAGCTCAGAGAAACCACAGTTTCTGCCCTCGTGACCTTCACAGTACAGTACCTCCCACACAGATACATACGGTACATCACTTCTCATTATGCAATTCTTTGCAAATTAAGTGTGCTGCAATTCTGTGAGCAGGTCAACTTTTGATGCTAAACTTACACCATTTAAATTCATTTGAAAAATACCCTTCATAATTTGAGCAGCAGCTGTAGCTTATTCAGATATCCTTACTGCAGATACTGTACCTGCTACTTATCACCATCATCGCCAGGGCTAGGGAAATAATACTGAATTCATGGAAATCAAATTGCAATAAATAAATAAAAACTAGCATATGAAACTGGCAAGACAAAGGTGTGACTCACATGACCTCCTACTGAATATGCCTATATTCATGTTCCAGGGATAGATCTGCATTTTGATAATTTGAGTTCTCCTTGTGACTTGGCAATTCTTACACTGCCATACTGAAGAGAAAGAGAGGAGGCTACCCCATCCAAAATCAGGTGAGCGGAGTTGAGTTGATAGTTAGGTCATGCAGCAGGGATCTCATCACATTAGAAGCCTCTTGTTGAGTAGGCCTAGTGCTATCATGCACTTTTAAAATTCCTTCCATGCAGAGATGGCTGTTGCCTTGATATGCAGCAGGAGAGCACAGAAAAGTTCCCTATCCTGAAAACCTAAAGAACACTAGGGATACAACACAGAATCACTATCATATTTACACATAGATAGGGAAGAGCAAGTGAATAATGTGCCCAAAGCCGCACACAGAAAAAGTGTGTATGAGTCACCTGCCCAACAGTGCAACCTACTCATGTTGTTGGACCTGATGCTTCTGGGCAGAACAAGGAGGGCAGCAAAACCTTGCTGTGCATCTTTCTTGGAAATGATTGAACACCCTCTCTACCTCATGCTGTGTTCTGTCATCTCCCCAGCCTCCCAAAGTTCACCCCCCCCTTTCTCTCCCTCTCTTTCTTTTGAAAGTGTTACTGTACTAATTTCTCAAGGACACCAGAATCAGAGTTGCTTGCATGCAGAGAAATATTCAGCCTGTGTGGGAGACTGAACGGCTGCGGCTGCCTCAGAACAAGAGATCGGAGAGTTTCAAAGAGGAAGAAGAGTGGGTGAGTGAAGTAGACCAAGCACAGGAACAAGATCTGAATACATCTGAGGTGGGGAAGAATACAAATTTTAATTCACTCTGTATCTCTTACAAGTTCTCAGCGGTGTTCCCTTTGTGGGGAGGGGTGGCTTATGTTTTGTGAGGTTTCTGCAAATTTATCCATCAGCTACAAAGTTCCTTCCATGGGGTGGCTCAAGTTGACTCTCTGAACTGATGGGAGTGGGGAGGGCACATTCTCAGATCAGCTTAGGTTAAATGACTGTTTTTTATCAGAAAAAGGCTACCCAGTAAGATGTAATAAATGGGTATTTGGAAAAGGGCCTTTTCAGTGGTGGTACCCAGTTTTGGAATACTCTCCTCCAAAAGGTCTTGCTCGGCATCTGCTCAGATACCTTTCTGGCATCAGGTGAATATATTTTGAACTATTTTACTTGGATTAGTTTTATGCTGCATTTATAAATATGCTGTTGTTTGCAGCTGACTTTAATATATTAGTTTATGCTTTTAATAATTTTAGCATAAGCCACTCAGATATTTTAAGGGCAAAGTATACATCTAAACAAGAAATATGCGAACCATTGAACAGTTAGAAAAATAATTTGTATGTGTTGGATACACCATTATAGGGCAGAAACCTGCCCCATTAACTGGCATAAGTGTTATACTCTTTAGATGTTTTGAACCGCCATAAAAATGTCATAAGGCTGACGGGAGCACCAGCTATTGACACCTTCCTCTTAAGCGCCTACCTATTATGCACAAGTACAGTGTTTTCACAGAAATCAGGGTAGAGTCTGGGTTATTGGTTGCATCAAATGCCAAAGGAAAAACCACCCTAAAAGTCACTTTAGAAGCATCCAGCCTCCAGATTATAGAGCAACATTAGCATCTGTGGGTACCTCTAGGGCCCCCTGAGTGTGCATTACTGGGAAGCACATAATTCTACTATGTACTTAGAATTGTAGAGCTGAAAGGAACCCAACCCAACCCCCTGCAGTGTAGGAATATGCAGGTGGCCTATATGGTGATCGAACCCTCGACCTTAGCATTACCAGCACCATACTCTACCTAGTTGAGCAGGCACATAAATCACCGATAGATCAGTAGTACCGTAGGCATTGCCTCGGCGGGAAGAAGTAGAAGTCACTCTCCTCTTGTGTTAAAAAAAGCCTCTGGGAACAATCATGCAACATGCAATTAGCTATATCCCCACATAGGATGGCAACAAAGATGCCATTATCTCATTACCATAACACTACTAATTGTATAAATTAATCATTCATAATAGGAGGCTAGGATGGATTATGAGCTTAAAACAAAAGGCAGGCTGCTGGGGTGGTTCATTTCCCAATGGCTTGTTCTCAATCACTAACAGAAACCACTTTGAGGGAATCTGCTTTCCTGCAGGAAGGGAGGGGAGCTTAACATTTAAAAAGAGCTCTTTCACTGTGTTGCACTGGCTTTCTTTCCACCTCAGCATAATTCCGTGCTGGGTCCCAATTTGGGGGTGGGGTGGGGTGGCAGCACATTGCTTGCACAGCCAAGGCCTTTAAAGCGTCACAAAGTAACCACAGCTCTTTAGAAACTGTGCAACAACAAAGCCCATAGACAGCACTAAGAAAATTCTCACTGCAACACAGAAAACTGCTGCTATTGTTCCTGCCCAGGGGCCCAAGGAGATTTATTGATACGCAGGGAGGGAGGTCCAGATACGAGTTAGGAGAGGAATTAAGGTAGAAATTTGCTGGGCTGGGCTATTTATTTTCATGCTAGGGATAATACTGCTTGCAATTGGGGGTGCTCTTCTTTCTCTAAAGAGAAACTCCTTTTTCATAAGAGCAACAGATTTCTTCTTTCAAAAGCATTTCCCCTTCAAAGTGCACACAAAACACATGACTACCTTCATAGTGCACATGTGTGGGTTTGCCCTCAGAGCTGGAGGGATCTCTTCAAACTCAACTTTCCAGGCTTCCAGCCTTACATTTGCTGGGCCTTTGCTTCCCTCTTGACTGAAAAGCCTAGGATTAAGGCAGCTTCTGCAGGTTTCATCTAAGGCGGTCAAGTTTTTGTCCTGCTGTCATCGCCTCCTTTATGTAAGTACTTGAGATCTTGGTTTTATTTGCATCCAAAGCAGCCTAGAGTCTCCTGATGCAGCCTAGAGCCCATAAACAGGTTGAATGAGCCTTCTCTCATTAGAAGAGGGAAGATAATCCACATGGGGTCTAAAATTTCAGCAGCGCTAGACATTGTTAGCCCAAAAATGGAAAACTCAGGATTTACCGACGATTGAAGAGTGGCAGACAAAAATGATAGACTATGCAGAATTAGCAAGACTGACTAGCAGGATTCGGAACCAGGGGGAAGCAAGGTTCCAAAGAGACTGGAGTAAATTTGTGGACTATATGGAAAAGAACTGTAGAAGTTTAAAGACACTTGCAGGACTGAAATAAATCCTACGAATTGACATTAAATGGGAAGTAAAAAGGAACTGCGAGATAAGATCTGAATAGAAAACCAAATGAGGGGAGGGAGGGAAGTCAAGCTCGGCGGAGCACTGTTTGGGAGAGAATTGTTTTAAAAGATGGATGTATGTGTGTGATTGTTTTTGTAATGTTTGTTTGTTTAATGTTTTTTAATGTGTTTTAATTGGAAAATTTAATAAATTGCTTTAAAAAAATAAAATTTCAGCAGCGCTCTGTGCAATGCCAAAATTTGGTGCCCCCACCTCTTGCACTCAATTCCTAATAACAATTGTGGTATCCCCTTGGGATTTGTGCTCAGTGCAACCAAACTGATTGTGCTCCCCTAAATCTGATACTGGCTGCAATTCCAAAACATCTCGAGACTCAAGGTTGAAGAACACTGCATTACAGTATTCTGAGTACAGGCAACAACCATTTTGCATGCGTTCAAATTATAAATTTAATTATAAATTTAATCATAAAATTTAATCATAAAATTGTAGAGCTGGAAGGTACCCTAAGGATCATCTAGACTAACCCCCTGCAATGCAGGCATATGCAGCTGTCCCATACAGGGATCGAACCTGCAAACTTGGCATTATCAGCACCATGCTCTAACCAACTGAGCCATCCAGGTGGTGTATGACTGTATATACTCACAGCATAACCTACTACAAATGCAGAAAGGGAAATCAGGACTTTTGGTTGGGTCTGTTTGCCATGCAGCCTATTAATGAGGAACAGAGGATTCTGGGGTGCATTTTCAGTTCATGCTGGGTGCTCACCATACCAGAATATGTGTGGGAGCACATATTCCTGTACTAGGGTTGGATGTTTGGGTAACATCACTGACTTTGGAGGATATGTCAGACTGCCTCCATAGCAACATGAATGCTTCAAGTTTCAGACTGAGATTCAAGAATTTACACACCAGCAAAGAAGCAATCCCAAGTATTTAATACACAGTTATGCATATTCACCATTTTCATCCGGGTGCAGCATTCATGATTAGGAATGAATTTCTTATTGGAAAAATAAAATGGGAACTTTACCTTGTTTGATAACTGAGAACAAGAAGGGTTTGTGACAGAGATGGAAGTAGATATATAAGGAAAGGAAAGCACACCGGGACATGGGAACTCACTCTGACACACAGACATCATTTTTAGACCTATATGACAGCTTTGTAAATTAAAGCTTCTAAACTGGTATGTTCTATCATGTCTAAAGGTTTGTGGAAACGAGGTGTTTAATCAGGAAAAAAGATGAATGCACTGAGAAATGTAGAGATGAAACTCAGGGATATAAACTGCCTCCAATCAAGCATCCTCCTTTGATGCTTTCAGACAAAGCTTGAACAAATAACACTTTTGCCAAGGGAAGTAGTGGTTATGGTCACACGTTCATGACTTCAACAATGGTTTGGTGACACTTTATTTCTGGTGCAATGTACCTTCCTTTCCACTATGGCCTCCCCCCACCTTCTCAAAATTTTGATAACCAATTCATGGCTTCATACATAAACACTACTTTCCACCACAATGTAACATGCAAATAAACCTAAAATAACTTTCAATGCTGCTGAATATCATGTGTGAATCTCTGCTGCCATAATTACTCTTCAACAAAATGGACACTAATGAGGCATGAAAAACTGGAACATACAGAAACCAGTACAGAAACATTTCAGTCTCCATGGAGACTCCATCCAGCTTAGAAATCACTAAATTTCATAGTTTGTGTGTGCTTCTCAGATGGCAATTGGTGCACTATGAAGTGAAAAATGTTTGCTCCTCAGAGTCTAAACACAGAGGAAAGGTTTGCCCCCTCAAAATATTGCCATTTTATTATAAATTACATTGCATTAATAATAATACATTAAAGTTATGGATGGAAGAAGAATCTGTTTTACATGGCTTTATACATGGAAATCAAGTTTTGCCTGCATTAAATTGCCCCTTGTATTAATCACCCACTTATGAAAGAGCTGCTCACTTACTGTCATACATGCATACATCTATACACTATGTATATTATAAGTAGAATACATATGAAAGAATCACACCCTACATGGTTGTATATTTCTGCAGGATAATTTTGTAATTATTAATACATAAGTGTTTGTATGCAGTTTATACGTGTTGTTATATGCAGCTGTTTAGGGGTATAACAAAAAATCCAGTTCTTGTGTAGATCAAAGAGGAAAAATGATAATTACGGGGGGGCGGGATTGCTATGGATAAGTTCATACGGTAGAAAACCGCATCCCTGCAAAAATTCTAAGTATAAATTCTTCTGCAACCATTCTGGCTACATTGTACCCATCCTCCAATGACCAGGATACATTTTCCTGTTATCTTTTGAGTTCTTGTTATGTTTGATTGTTTGTTATGTGACTGTAAAAAAAGCATGCCACCTTCTCAGTCCTTTCTTGGACTGAAATTTACAAGGATCTTGTAATAATACGTTGTTTAATTGCCTGCTTTTATTATATTTGTTCTTGGTCTTAGTTGTAGTTTTATTTTTACAAAAAGCACTGCAAGCTGTTTTCAGTTTTCATTAGTGAAAGATGGAGCACAAGTGTTGGGGGCATGGAGAGAGAATAAATGCATAAAGGTTTGCGGCTAGTTTTTTCAACATTACAATGATGAAGGACTTTGGTCATATTGCAGCTGCTTCCTGACACATGTCTTTAATACACAAAGCTGGGAAACACAAAAGCTAAACAAATGAGTTTCTTAGGTCCCACTGAATTTGCAGTAATGATCACTGAAACCAATGCTATTTACAAATACACAACTGTACAGTACAATTACTGGTGAGCACACACACACCCTATCTCCATAGCTGAAACACACTAAAAGCTATATTCCATTACCAAAATTGCACAATTGCTCTATTGTATGATGATACACAAGATGTTGTAAAGAAAAAAAATTATTCTGCTAAAGTAAAATAGGACTAATCCAGCCTAAGTAGTTTGAGAAATCTTTAGAGCCCTATATGTAAACTGTAACATAAATTGAATGTACAAACTGGGTTTGATAAGAGCCATTACAGCAATTTCTGGCAGAAGTCAATAAACTGTAACATGCATCTTACAAAGGGGGCTTTGGGGATGCTCAGCAAATCACATTTAATAATTCCTTAGTCCTGTGAAACAATTATTAATCACTTAACAAGAGATTCATTCCCCCCCCCGGCTTTGACCAAATATTAGGAATGCTCCACGTTACATTAATTTGTGAAATGTCTGTAATGCTGTAAATTTCCTGTGGAAAGAGGCACACACTCTTTTTGTTTACCCTTATCTATGTGTACATACACTCACTGTGGAAATTCGGGGTCATTCACTGATTCCTTTGGCACGAATACACGGTTTACCCATGGTATGACTCTAACACACTGAGAGGTACACAGGAGATACACACACCTATAAACTGTGTATGCCAGGGATATACATGAAGTGTGAAGCAGTCTTTTGCCACAGCAAAGTCAACGTCACTTCCAGTGTATAGAAATAGCCCAGACACACACGCACATACACAAAAACATCCTAGCAAGAACAATCACACACCAGATGCTATTTACCTTGATCATAAAAAGGATAAGAGAGACTATAATGTTAGGTATAAAACTAACACCCCAAGAAGAGAAGAGAAGAATCCTTGGAAAAGACCTTGATGTTGGGAAAGATGGAGGGCACTAGGAGAAGGGGACGACAGAGGACGAGATGGTTGGACAGTGTTCTCGAAGCTACGAACATGAGTTTGACCAAACTGAGGGAGGTAGTGGAAGACAGGAGTGCCTGGCGTGCTATGGTCCATGGGGTCACGAAGAGTCGGACACGACTAAACGACTAAACAACAACAACAACACACCAAGAGAAATCAAAAGTTCTGCTCAGTCTCCGTGCAGTTAGTGAATTGAGATTGGCTTCTGCAGACATGGTTTCAAACTTATCTATGCTGCAATACAGGTTAGAAACACAGATTAAGAGGAGAAAGATGAAATGGAGTCCAGGATGCTGGACTCTATGCTAGACACAAAGCTCCTTGCTTCTCTAATGCAAATGTTGATGTGCCAAAAAGCACATGGTAATGACATCTAGTGGGCAGGGGGAGTGTCTGGGGAGACAGAAGCTAAGGCACAGGAGAATTGAACTCCTCTCACCCAAATATCCCTTTTTATATTAAAAATAGACCCTGTGCACTGCTTTGTAGATGAATAGAGCAGGCACATGAACAACAAACATAACTACACCATCACAGATCATTTGACCTCACATCTCATCTGAAGCTATTTCAATTGTGCCAGGCAATACTCTGGCAGCTGACATTATATGTAATAGCTAGACTGATTTAGGCTAGCCTTTTCTGTGCACCTATCACAATTCCCTCTGTTCCTCTTTTATCTAATCTCTCACCTGTTTCATAAGAACATTTCTCTATTGTGCTTCTCTAGTGGATGCCTTTGATGTGCTGCTGTCTTCAAGAACCACATGCCTTTTCTTACTTCTGCTTTTTTTCAGAAATATTAGATCAAAACCTTATCTAATTCTTTAGTCCTGGCGCTGTATCTAGGTTTACTTCCCTGTCTGTCTGAAGCAAATTCAGTGCATCAAGGTGTACAGATATGAAACAGTCAAGTCTATGACACAGCATCCTTTGCTTTGCCTCACAAGCCCTCCAATGCTCACTCCCCACATCTGAAAAAGAGAATGTTACAACTTTGGCCCTACTCACCTCTCTGCCTGAGTGTGGTTAGTTCCAGACATGCTCTGGAAATAATCCATACAACATGAACGTCTTTGCAGGGAGGCAGGTGGCAGAGAAACATATTGACTGCTTCATTGTTTGCAGAATGCAGGGATAATGAAAGAAAGCACCTGCTGCCCTCTGGCCCCTGTAGAAGCCAAGAAGATAAGACAGTTATGAACACCAGTTTCTCCCACTCACTTGTGGAAATCTAGAAAATAAATTTAACTGTACAGTATTGCTAAGCAATAATCTCTATCTCTCTCTCTCTCTCTCTCTCTCTCTCTCTCTCTCTCTCTCTCTCTGTGTGTGTGTGTGTTAGAGAGAGAGAGAGTCAGAGAGTCCATGTGTGTGTACATAAAGAGCCATTGCTAGATACTGAAAAGTCTCAGGGCACAGGCCCATGACACAAATATGCAGGGGTGGTGGTGGGGAAATGCATGTACTAACTTATATGTATTGATGCAGATTTAGGTCTCTTGAGCAAATTAATTTGGGGTGTCTGTGGCTGGGGGTCACAGCACTTTGTGTCATGCCTAGCAACCCTGTAAGCATTTTTTTAAAAAAGGTGGCGGGAAAGAAAATCTGGAGCTCAGTGCAAAGGACCTGGAGTTTGGGGTCCCTAGACTGTGCCCCCAAACAACGTGTGTGTGTGTGTGTGTGTGTGTGTGTGTGTGTGTGTGTAGGTGCAGCAAGAAAGAGGCACTTACCCCTGCTGAGTCTTGGAGCAACCAGTGCTGTTTGGGATTGTGCCACCTAGTTCTGCAAGTCTGTGTTTGGCTGCTAAGAGTAGCAAAGTAGCAAGGCTCAGCAAGAGGACTGGCATAATCCTTGTGTGGCTTGTGAGGGCAAGGCACACCAAATGAGCATTCATGATATATGACAAGTCCACCATCAAGAAATACCCCTAAGATCTGGATTGGGTTTCATATCTCTGGGACAAGGTGCACATATCCCCTCTCTGAGACTCAAGAATCCTCAGGCTCATATGGAGGGCTTGAGCAAATTCCTTTTTATTGGCTTTAGCTTTCCAATTCAGGGCTCAGGCACTTCTGAAAGCAGCACCCTCAGACTATTCCCAAATATGTGAGTGATGATGCAGCCATTCACTACCAAGCCAAATTTTACTCTTTGTATGCTCAGAATTATTCATAGTACTGGGGTCTCAAAAGAGTTAGACAAAAGTAGATGTCTAATGCAGATAATGAGATATTGCAAGGAACTGGTACAAATGATAAGGCTTCTAGTGTATTTGTTCTTTCCAATATCCAATGTAGATGTTATACTTCGGTAAGAACAGCTTCACAATGCCCCCAGAGCAAAGGCTGTAGGGTTGGAGCAAGTGGAGGATGCAACAGACATGACAAGGGGGGGAAATGCCGCCTTAAAAAGGAATCTTGATTGGAATTGTTAGAAGATTACCTACAGTTCTGCAAAGCCTAATTGCTTGCAGGATTGAAATCCAGGCACTTTCATTGACAGCAGCCACCAGGCAATTTTCTGTTTCTCATTTCCCTTTGCAAAAAAAGGGCACTGCACATTAATACTAAGGGAATAAGGGACAGATTCAATAGGCAGATTGCACAAACAGATTCCAATTTCCTGGGGTGGGGGGAACCAGAAGAGCACTTCAATCATTTGCTTTTCTTTTTACTAGATAGATACTAGATGAAAAATGGGATCAAGTACATGGCATTGGGTGAACACACTTAATAAAGAATCTATACTGGTCTGGTTCACACATCACACAAATCAAGCCACGCTAAGCCAGACCTTAGTTCAAATGTGCAAGTGTGTGGGTCCTTGGAGAGGTGATTGCAGTTTTTTTGCTTCTTCTCTGACCCTCCTGTTGTGATGTTACTGTGATCTAAGCCATGGTTTAACTTAGAATGCCGCTGTTCCAGACAAACCACGAGCTGTGACCAAGGTTTGCTCTTGAGTTTACAGCTCAAGAGCATCTGTTCAGACAACTCAATAAACCATGGCTTAGCTCACGGCAGCATATCAGGAAGGCGGCCAGGGATGAAGCAAAGCATGCATTATCTCCTCTCTGGAGACATGCACACTTGCACTAAGTAAGATTTGGCTTAGTGTGATCTAGGCCACATTGTGTTCATTCCTCTGGACCTTGCTTTTTGGGTCTGACTCCCTGGCTTTACTTCTGACTTCTCCCTATAACTCAGTTTTGGCACTGTGAAAGAAAGCCAGGCTAGCAGGAACTACTTTTAAGGGACTCTCAATAGCATTTTTTAAAAAAGTACTGAAGGAGACAAGGGGAAGCTTTCTCCCTACAATTCTTCACATAACTCAAGCAACTGTTCTTATGAACAATGTTATTACAGTACTGCACCTGGAAGGTATCAAGAATAACTTGGACCATGATGGGGATATTTTGCTCCACTGAGAGCTTTGTGAACTTCAGGAAGTCCTGTGTTTTAGCTGACCAAAGTCTGATGTGTGTAACAAAGCCAGAAGGTAAATGTGCTTTCCCATAGTGTCCTGTGTGCTGAAATATCAATTTCCAGGAAGGCAAAATGGCATGGAAGATGTCAAAAATGAGATTTTTTTTTTTGCATAAAAAAGATAATATACTCTTATCAAACTGCAAGCACGGGTTTTACAGCTATAGCTATGAAGTACACCTCCATAGATGGATTATAAATTAAACTCAACGGCCAGAAGAACAACCAAAGTTTTTCTTTCATCAGGGATACATAATGTTTTGCCATTTAGAGTTTTTCAAAAGAGAAAGGGAAAGGGTCCAAGGTCCCAGGCCACAGGGGGGGAAAAGAATTTGAAGGACACAACACTGCCCTAAGAATGGCAAGGTCAGAGTTTCGACTTCTATCTCTATTCTGAAGCTCCACTTGAAACTTCAAGCAAATTCATATGCCTCAGAGCCCTGTTTTTATACTGTGGGCAGTAATTTTCCTTTGTGGTTTAGAGTGGACGAGCTGCCTTGCATGAGGGACCTTGGAGCTATAGGGTGCTACCACAATACTTTAATCAAATTTGCATTGTGGCAGCTAAAATGTCAGAAACAAACAATCCAGATTCTAAAATAAGTTATAGCGGCAAAAATGGCTGCCATGTTCTAAATTGCTCATAAGAATGTGCAGCCACAGCTCTGTTAATATAAGGAATGCACTGTAACTGGATGTAGCACAGTAGCCCCAGAGTAAGTTTCTTGCCTGAATAGATGTGCAAGAGCATGACTGCCAGCTGATATATTATGCACTGCAGTCCAATTCTGAATTTATTCAGAAGAACAGGGACTCTCTCTTGGGACCTTTAACCCACACTATTTGCATCTCTACCCAATATATGATCTGCCCCTCCCCAATAACTAGTGATAACTCCCCAATTTGCCCTTCTCTTACTTTTGCTCACACAGATAGATTATACAGGGGAAATGCCTCTTCTACAGTGCAGATTATCAGTGAGGGGCTGCAGGTTCAAATCCACATTTTTAAGGGCATCCCACAAGAACAATATCTTATGGAATTAATTACCCTGGGATATAAGTCTCTGGACTCACCTCACTTCAGCTTCTTTATTGCCGTGTTCAAGAGAAGAATTGCAGGTTGAAATAAATTGGCCGAAAGTCCATAATTCCCAGGAAGACCTTTTGTACCCACACCAATAATAATATAATATAGTTGGGGGGGACCTTAAAGTTCATTTAGTCCAGTGGTACCCAAACTTTCCCCCCTCCCAACGGCAACATGAAATTTGCTAAGGGTCTTGGCAGACCACTTAATGATTTGCTTGCCTGCTGTAGCAATTGTAATGTGAGGTAATAGCCACATGATTTAAATTGAATTTTTATTGCTTCTTTTATTTCTTATATTGTATTTTGTTGTTTTACAACTTGAATTCAAATTGCATTTTATTGTATTACAGCAAATAAAAGAAGCAATAAAAATCAATTAAAAATCAATATGAATATTTAATACAGACACATCATGGACCACCTGAATGAAGCTCATGGACACAGGTTGGGGAATGCTAATCTAGTCCAACCCCTTGCTAATTCAAGAAACCTACTACTACTACTACTACTACTGCAGCAGCGTATTTTTAAAAACAAATTATTAAAGATTTTCTTGAGTTACAGAAGTACGTGCATTTTCAGGTTGTAGTGTCTTTTCTACAGATCAGTTACATTCGATGTGAGACATCTGATGAGCAGAGACTAGGTGGTCACCCAATTATCTCTAACAAAAAGGATTCCACTTGTCACGTAGCGTTCACAGAAAAACACAGTAGCAGCAACAATTCTGTCAGAATAGAAACAGGGTGACTCAAGAGTGGCCAACACAGTGCTGTGGTGCCCCCATCCTGACACTGGCACCACTGGCATTTACTTGGATGGTACAAATGGTGAGGTCAGGGTACAACAGAAGCCTTGGCAAAGCCAAACTGGTGCCGCCACCATAGGACCAACCTCTCTGTTGGCTTGCCTCACTCCTCACTGTCTAGGTAAGCAGCCATGATGCTAGTGTCAGAAAGGTGGCTCTGTGGGTAATATACCTAAAAGAACCTGGAATTCTTTGATTGAGTAAACAGGGATGAACACCCCAAGATATCAGTTATGAGGGAACAACCTTTGCTACTTGATTGTGTCAACAAGCCTTGACTAACAACATTCCTCCAGTGTACTAACACATGCCACCAGTTCTGTTTTTTCAACTTCCTTCAAGTTAGTCAGGTTAAAAGTGGGTTCTTCCTTACAGACACTAGATGTAGCAGCTGCTCCTACTCATGGAAAATTTCAAAAACGCTGATGCACTATGAATAGCCAACTACAGTCAAAAGTTTAAGGACGTATAAAAGGCACTGGGAACATCATGCAATATGCACTCTTGCAAGAGGCACAAGTCAAGAGAAGGGTCAGAGCTTCACAGAATGCTTGCAGAAACTGAACACGCACCTTCTCACTCCCTTCCCATTTCAGGAATTGCGATAAATGTACGAAAGGGATGGAACAGAAGGGAGACAGTCTTTTAGACAACCTGTGTAGCATAGCAACAGTGGTGAAAAAGGTGTTGCTTGCAGCAGCACAGCTTGGCTCTTTACAGAATACTTTCATATGAAGTGCTCGCTCCAAGATTATACAAAACTGGAACCATCCCCATCTCTGAATGGCACAGCTTCCTCCTCTAGTTCTACTTCCAGCTGAAGGGAATGATGAATACAAATGAGAACAGAACATACTAATGTCCACTGGAGAAAATGCTTGCAGTCTAATATTACTATTTCAAAAACAAAAAAACCTTTGTGATGGAAGGAAGGTCACATTTGAACAGATTTCCTATTCTGCCCCCCATGGTTTCTTTCACTGTTCCTTTATAAGTCAGCTGCTAAAAATGCCTAGCAGCTCCAGCAGCTTCTTTAACACCTTATATACTTGTCTTCAACTTTATATTAGAGCCCATCATCCTTACAGTAACAATTTCATCACCCCTAAAGCAACATGCCAATCAACTCCAACTCACTTGGCTTGCAGAAATTAAAAATTACAAATCAATGCCAGAAGCCTGAAGTTTCAAGGTACTAGGTCTTCCCCTTCACAATTAATGTCAGTATTGTGCTCATCCATCTGCAAAACTCACTCTTTTGTTTTCTTAGAGAGAACAGTCAGTTTAAACACCCCTGGCACACATTCTAGTCTGGCAAGGCAGGTGGTTCCAGTCTTATGCATTAGCTCATCTTGCTTAGGTAATCTTAATTTAATGGAAGAAAACTATGTCAAATAAGTACCGGTATTTTAAAGATAGTTGCTCCATGAACTCAGAAAAACAATGGAGATGCTGCAGGAATCCAAAATGTTGTATGAGCAAAAGATTGTGCTTAATCTTTTAGATTAACTCTTGCTTGGACATTACATCAGGTAGCAGAGAAAAACAGAAACCTCTGAAGAATAGGTTTGAAGAATCTCATACTGGATTTCCAAAGCGGAGTTCCTTCCCTTCCCTCCTTCTCCTCCTCTCCTACAAAAGCTGAAGTTTGTGCTTGACAGAAGTCCATTTCAAGGGGTCTGGAGGCCAGGATAATATGGTTTAAAAGATATGGGAGGCTTCCAGGTGAACACAAGACTCCTCAGGTTACATAATGTCCAACTTCACTATCTGAATGGTCTGCAGGCATCAAAGATTTCAGTAAACCAGCATGCGCCAAAAGATAAACAGAGGGCATGGCCTGGGTTTTTAAACACAAGATACAAGGATAAACTTGTGAATGCTCCAAACCGCACCTGGACCCTGCACAGGATTGCATTCTCCATACAAAATAACTCCATGCGCACAGAAAGCCACCTATTAGAGAGAAGGCTGGTCCTCAGTAACGGGCTAGCTTTCTGTGTGGAGGAATCTGTCACCAGTCCTCTCATTTCATGGAGGGAGAGCTCACGCCTTCCTTTTGCCATGTCAAAACTTACCCACCTCCTTAGACCCAGGGAGGTCAGAGGTTAGGTTAACCTTCAACCCCCAAGGTCTGTTTGGGCTGCTGCCTTCCCCCCAAAACCGAGTTATTGCCCCGAGTCTCCAACGGGGTCTAAACTTTCTTCCCTTCGAGAGCCACAACAGAGCCATCGAAAATCGCACCCCCTGAGAGGCGAGCAGCCGACAAGGAGCAAGCTGCAGAGCTTAGCTCGAAAGGGGCCCTGAAAGAAAAGGCGCTTGTTCCTTGAGCCTTCCCCCCCCCCTCCTTCCCGGCGTCGCCCCACCTTTGCTCTGTTTACACTGCCGCGCCGCCGAACTGAAACAGAGAATCGCACCACGCAGGGCAGGAGCCGGCGTCGGCAATGGCTTACCGGCTCCGGCTTCGAGGCACCCGAGCCCCACTTCCACGCGCCCGCGCGTCTCGCCCTTCCACGCCCCCCCCCTTCTCGGTCCCGGCTGGGACTCCCGAGTCTCCTCACCGGCCGGCCGAGAGCAGAAAGCAGAACTGGCGGCTTCTGGTTTCCAGCGACAACCTGAGGCAGGAGGAGGCGGAGCCACGGCGAGGGAGCGACCAATCCTCCCGCGGAGGACTTCGCGCGGCGCCGGCTCCTCCTCCCGTCGGCCGTGGGGTGGCTTGGGGGTGTTTGTTTTTTGTTGCTGAGGCTGCAGAGGGGGCGGGTCTGCCCTCCCCCTCCCGGTTTTAGAGATGCCGCTTTGCGTTGTCAGCGGCAAAGCGGCGCGCAAGGCGGGAATTCAACAGGTGCTGCTTTTCGTGGGACCATTTGCTCAAGGGGTCGGGCTAGATGATCCTTGGTGGTCTCTCTCAGCTCTACAATTCTGTGATTCGGTGGCAGGGCATCATCTTTGCATGCAGAAGGTCCCAGGTTCAACCCCCCCACCAATACCCAGGTAGTGCCCAGGGCCGGATTTAGGTTTGATGAAGGTAATGGGGCCCTTTATATGTCCAGCTGTCCTTTGTCATTGTCGCTGTTTTTTTTGTTTTGAATATATTGTTGTTGTTGTTTAGTCGTTTAGTCGTGTCCGACTCTTCGTGACCCCATGGACCATAGCACGCCAGGCACTCCTGTCCTGTACCGCCCCCCGCAGTTTGAATATATACTATATGGTAATTTATGGACCTACCGTAATATGTATCTAAAACCATCTAAATCCAATCAAAGTAATTGTTGAACTGAAATACAATTAAGAAGAAGTATATTAATAGTGAATTGGGGGGGGGGCAAGAGAGCGGGGCCCTAAGCTATAGCTTGTTTAGCTTATACGTAAACCTGGCATATTTACATTCATTCACTAGTGCCATAGGAGCCAATTCCTAGGGAACGAGGTCCCTTTGCCCGTCCCCAATAAAATATTTGAGGGGATCACCGTCGCCCCCTCCAAGTTGATGGGCATTGCCATTAAAATAGGGTGTGTTTGCCACATCTTGTGATTGATTATGTGGGACTTACCTGGCTCTCCCCCCCCCCCATTTTATTCAAGTTGGCACCCTTGGGTAGTGCTGGGAAAGACCCCTTGCCTGAAATTCCTGGAGAGGTGCTGCCAGTCAGTGCTGGCAATATGGAACCAGATGACCAATATGCAGCTTTCTATGTTCCTGAAGGGATTTAGCAGATTTCTGGAGGAGGAGGAGGATTATCAATGGCATGACAGATAAATTAAAACCTCCAGGTTCAGAGCAGAGGTAAGTTTCCACTGAAAACCATGCATAGAGGGTGGCCCCCAGTGGTGCAGTTGTTTAAATTTTTTCTAGATGAGCCAGTTATTTGATGATTATTTTGCATTGTTTTATGATGTTTCATGCTTTATAACACCTGTATAATAGCTTACTTATTTCATAAAAAATATATACCACTTGATTGTAGAAAACCTTAAAGCGTTTTACAAAAGCAGCTGATTTTGATATGAGGAGGTGGTCTATAAATATTTTTTAATATATAAAATCTGTAACTGGCTGGGTAAGTACATGGGTTGATGGATGGGGAAGCTTATTAGCTATTATGTCACTGAGCCAGGATAACACAGTCTAGAAAGATCCCAGGAGCTCATAATTTAGGTGCTCATGTTGGTATAAAATGGCATGAGAAGACAAGAGACGGGAGTAATGGAAACCCTTGGATTCTGGCTTGGTTGCACACAATATTGCCATTCTGTAGACATACGGGTAGGCTTTGGGTCATACAGGAGGTCTGAGTAAGGCCTGGTCTCCTCTGTTCATTTCAGGAAAAATAGGGCTGGCACCAGGATTACCTTACTCATGTTATCTGCCACTGCTGAATTGCACTGGGCAAAGTATTTCTGCCGTTCCAAGGACAGAAACAACAACATGAGGTAGATCTGACAGCCCTGTGATCATTTCCAACAATCCAATTCCCCTTTTCAATAGCAATGAAAACACAAGCCTATTATTTTGTGACTTGGCTTTTGTATTCAGTCGCTTCCCCATTTTTCTGCAGTGGAATTTGTTGTCTGCTTTCTGCTGCAAAATGTTATTTAAAAGCAAAACCAAACCCAGCTTCCTCCAAATAGATATTTACATCAGACAAAATAGAAATTATTTAATTAATAATCACCACCACCACCACCTCACACTCATTTTATATTGCGTCCTTGCCATCGCAGGAACTGGAATAATTAATTCCAGGCTAATTTCTAACCTGAAGGAAGCATAAGGTGATTTAAGAATCCAAATACAAAGCAGGGGATAGAAAACATGGACTATGTTGTGATTAACATATGGAATGACACCAGGATCTTGTAGCAGGTAGATAATGATGCAAATGGTGATTGTAAATGGAAAAATTTACATGTTGGGATACAAGGCAAAGAATGTTATTAAAAGAAAACAAAGTTAGCAGGAGCAGTGCTCCCTCATCCCCCCAAGCAGATAGAATATTTTGCTTTTGTATTTGAATAATCAGGTGTGTTTTTTTCTTATTTAGATTTGGATGCTACTAAAAGACAGAAGAATGTGCATACAAAATGGGAAAGGAGGCTTCCGGTCCGTCGCACCGAGGAAGGAGGACGCAGGGACTTCGCGCTCCGAAGTCCCTGGCCTCTCGGAGGGGGGGGGGGAAGCCCGCAGGGCGAGTGGACTCCCCACAAAAGCACCGGGAAGAGCGTCCCGGTGACTCACGACCCAGCAGCTGCTCCGTTCCGCGAATCCTCCGCTGCCCGAGAGCTCAGTAGAGCGATCGAGAGCCAGCGGAGTGGAGTCGCGGGAGCCATTTTGGGATCCATTTTACCTCCGAGAGGCGAAGCTCCGAGTCTTCACCCGGCAAGCGGCAGATTCTTCCAAAAAAAAAAAATTAAGAGACTTATACAAAGTAAGTGAAATTTACATTTGGACTTTTAAAAAATTAATCTCGAAAATAGGAGAGATTTAAAAAAACGGAAGTCGATCTCTTCCTATTGGCTAATTGGGAGGCGCATTAAATATCCTCAAGTCGAAAAAGGAAAAAAGTTTTTGGATTGTGAACCCGAGAGAAAGAAAGACTTTTTCAACCCTTCTCAGCTCCCGAGTCCGGCACCCCTTGAGGTTCAGCATTAATAAGGGGAAAGTATTTTGACAGCTGTCAAAAGCTGTCAAGTTGCTAAAAGACTAAGGAAATTTATTGCGTTGCTGTGGAAGTAAAATTTTGGAATTGGGACTGGACTTTTGATGGAGTTAAAGACAAAAGAGAAGATCAGCCAAGATGGAGCCGACCGTGTAAAAGCAAGGAATTTTCCAGCACCCTTTGCCCTCTATCTTCTGCCTGTCTGCGGTTAAGAGAACTATGAAAACAAAGTATTCTCAAGCCTTCCAGGTGGCTGTGCTGAATTATCTACAAATATGGGAGGACATTTACAAGGAACGACAACACCCTAATGGATCATTACTAGAAAATGAGGTTCAAGATCAGGATTTGGACAATTTTGACTCTGATAATTTTGACTTTGAGACAGAGTATGAGGAGCAACAATTTGATGACAAAGAAGAAGGTGATCTGGACCATAAAAAATACTTTGCGGATGAGGTAAAACAAGGATTTGAAAAAGAAGAACAGAGTGACAAGGAGAAGCAAACTGAAATGAAGATTAATGGAAAGAAGGAACCTGGAGGGGCTGAAGTGGGGAGTTATGTCATTGTGGGAGAGGAAAGGCAGGGGGAGGGGGGAATAGGGGTCTGGAGTTGCAAGGGGGAAAGAACTGGTGTGGGGTGAGAATTTTAGTTTAAAGGCTTTTTGGTTTTTGAATGACGGTTTCTGACATCTTGGCTTGCTTAAGGAATGCTGATCCAATTGGGGGAAAAGATATTGGGAGGGGGGAAGGAGAGTGTTGTAAAAATTGACCTTTCTGGAGGGAGTTGGAAGAAGGGCTGAGGAAATAATTTTTGGATTAATATGAATAAGTTTGTGTTTAGATAGGTGTCTGAGTAGAGAGCTGCCTGTCTCTCTCTCTTTACTCGGTGGCACTTAGTGGCAGGGGGTGCCCTGGGGGGAGGGGAGGGGGTAGAGGGAAACCCAGACACAAAAAATGGAACCTTTGAAGTGCTGGGCCCCGCGAGTCCCTCTTGTGGCAGAGGAGGGCTCGTGGGAGCCCGGCACGAAGAAGGAGGATTAGGTTAATAGTGTAAGAATAAGATTTTGAATTAGAGTAGAAAACCCGCCATAATTAATTAGAGAATTTAGGAAAACCAGGAGGTAGAGATTTGAGGAAGCCACAATTACAATGTTAAGAAAATAAGATTTGGGAATTTATAGTTCTTTTTTCTTTTTTCTTTTTTCTTTTTCTTTTTTCTTTTTTATTGTCTTTTTGTTGTTGTTTTTTGTTAAATTGGATTGTTATGCTGAAGAATCAGCTGGGGGAAAACCAAGCCTCAGAGAACCTCCATCCCTGTCCTCTCAGTGGCAGGGAGGGGATGAGGGGGGAGGAAGGAGGGGGGAGGTCAAACCCAGCAAAAAATGAATCCCTTTGGTTCCCAATGCTCACGGGTACTACTGGTGGCAGAAGTGGTCTTGTGGGTGGAGGGAAACTGAAGGGACAGAGTATACATTGTATGTTATGTTTGTCTTCTTTGTATAAAAAACCAATAAAAATTATTTTAAAAAAAAACAAAATGGGAAAGGAGATTCTCCCTCCCCCCAATAATGCACAAATTATTTGTGAAACTCATTAGTATATCCATCAGTAGCTATCTTCAACCAAGTTGGGCAAGAAATGTGATTACTCCCCCCCCCCCAAATGCATTTTAAAGCATGTAAAACTTGAACAGCATGCTTCCCCCTGCTGCATTGCTGAAAGAAAACAGTTGCATTTCAGATCAGAAGTCCAAGGTATGTTTGCCAATACAAAAGGCTGAGTGAGAGCCCCTGAGCTCCAGTCTCAGTCAAAAGAGAGTTCATTCTTTCCAGAGCAGAGCATCAAACCCATTCAGAAAAGTCTTTTTTTTCCTGCCCACTGGCAACTCTTTAACATTTGTGTAAACTTTTCAAGCAAAGCCACCTGCCATACCCACTTATATGCACTCCCTGAAAGTTTTTCCCAATTACATGGCATCAGTTTGATGGCTTAGCAGCTCTTTATGCTTCAAATCTAAATCAAGGCCTATATATAGATTTAAAAGCAGCAGCTGTGGAGAGGGGGAGACCCACTGACCTGTAATGGAGCTGGCTTCTTGAAACACCTGCACCCCCCCAAAAAAAGCCAGTGCTTGGGTGTGATTACTTATTTGGTTTGGGTGGAAGGAATGCATGTAACATGCACAGATGATGCACACAACATCATTGCCTTCAGGACTAAAATTGTGAGTTCATTCAGGCCTTTTGTATGGCAGCAGCTGCCCCTTGGAACTCCCTGGCATTGCATACCAAACAGGTGCTCTCTCTATCATCTTTTCAACACCTGCTAACATTCCTCTTTCAAACAAGTCTTCTAAAATCCCAGCTGCTACCCATCTAATAATTGAATTGATTTCGTGTATGTGATGTCGACATTTTACACTGTTTTTATATTTATAATGTTTGTTGAATTGCCTTTCTATATGCAGTTGAGTTGTATATATATATATAGTTTTTGCATACATTCCATACATCATTTAACATTCCTTCACATCTTATACAATCTTTTTGGACTTCCCTCAGCCATGTCTAAAGATTTCCAATCATCCTAACTTCTTCTTGTATTCCGTAATTCACTATTACTTTAAAAAACAATAACCAATATTTTACTTTCTTAACTTTTTCCTGTAATATTTCCTGTACTGTAGTTCTCCTTGCAAAACTTCTTGTAAACCTACAAGCGTAGTTTTTTGTTTGCAATTGTCTTTCAAATATGTCTCAAATTTAGTCCAATCCTTCAAGAACCTCTGGTCTCGTTGGTTTTGAATTCTTCCTGTCATCTTGTCCAGCTCTGCATAATCCATTAACTTTGTCTGCCATTCTTCTATCGTTGGTATTTCTTCTTGTTTCCATTTCTCTGCCAATGATACTCTTGCTGCCGTCATCGCATACAAAAACATTTTTTTATCTTGTCTGCTAATATCCTCTCCTACAATACCAAGTAGAAAAGCTGCTGGGTTTTTTAAATGAATGTATATCTTAACATCTTTTTCCATCTCATTATATATCATTTCCCAGAAGCTTTTCACCTTCTTACATTCCCACATTTGGTAAAACGTTCCTTCTCTTTCCTTACATTTCCAACATTTATTACTTGTTTTATACATTTTAGCTAGTTTCACTGGTGTAATAGCTAGTTTCACCTGTACATCATTTTCAAAGTACTAGGTAAAGGTAAAGAGATCCCTGTCGTGACCGACTCTGGGGTTGCCAGGTCATGTGGCCAGCATGACAAAGCCGCTTCTGGCGAACCAGAGCAGCACATGGAAATGCCGTTTACCTTCCCGCTGTAGCGGTATCTAATCTATTTATCTACTTGCACTTTGAAGTTCTTTCGAACTGCTAGGTTGGCAGGAGCTGGGACCGAGCAACGGGAGCTCACCCCGTCGTGGGGATTCGAACCGCCGACCTTCTGATTGGCAAGCCCTAGGCTCAGTGGTTTAACCCACAGCGCCACCCGCAGCCCTTTCAAAGTACTACATGCAGTAAATTTTATTCCTTCTTTCCACAGTTTCTCCCAGTCCTCTAACTGTATATTATATCCAAAATCTTTGGCCCAATGTATCATCACCAACTTTCCCTCCTCATCTTTCAAATGCCATTCCAACAGTATTTTATACATTTATACATTTTATTCAATATTTCAATTTCAAATTTTGATTTCTTATGATCAAATCCACTTTCTTTTTAATTTTCTTTAAACATTTCATTAATTTGACGATAGTGCAACCAGTCATTTACATACTTCTTAACATCTTCATACTGTTTCATTTTCCATTTGTTTCCTTCTTCTTTTATTAACTTCTCATATGTGACCCATTTTTCACTCATATTTATCTTTTTCACACTCATAACTTCCAAATGTGATGACCACCAAGGTGTTTTAGGTTCTAACAGGTTTTTATACCTATCCCAAACTTCAAACAGAGATCTTCGGAATATATGGTTACCAAATCCTTTCTGAAACTTTGTTTTATTGTACCATAGGTATGTATGCCAACCAAACCTATTATCATAACCTTCTAAATCCAACAAATCTGTATTTCTTTTTTTTATTTTTAAGTGTTTATTTATTTAGTTTTCCATTACAGTATATTATAATACATTACCACACATCACCAGCTTCATCTCCCCACTCCTTCAGCCATTTACATTTTTTAAAAAATGTGTACTTTAATTGCATCCACAAAATTCACAATGAGCCTCATTTGGCCCATAACAAGAGCTGGACAAAAAGAGAGAACATCCTTGCCATCTTTGAAAACTGGCCACACAGCCTCTGAAAATATCATAGATAAATTTAATGCAAACCAGGTCCCTTTCAGATGGAGTCACTGGGTGGTAATAAATGCACAGGCAGAACAAATTCTGCTTGCATAAGGGGTCTTCCCCCCCCATGCCCCACATGTACCCCACAATATTCCCAAATCTGCCCTGGAGAGATGACGGAACCCCCAGAACAGGTTTAGGGTGGGCGGGGAGCAGTTCAACTGCTGAGCAGACTACCAAATATATTGTCAAATCTACCTTCTTGTTGGATTGAGAATCAGTAGCTAGACATAACATAGGGAAGTGTGGCTGGGACAGATTCTGCCAAGTGTCTGCCCTAAGACTGATGACTTTTCTCTGGTAGACTCACTGTGCTTTGAGCAGGTGTAGGAAAGGCAGGTGCAATGTTCCTATCACTTCACCTCCATGCTGGGAAAAGTTTATGTACCAATTTCCTGCCTTCAAACTACTATGACACATGTGTGGTAGATTGCTAATAGAATAACTGCTTTATGATTTATCATAACACAGATATGGGTACATCTGGAGGTTTTTATTTTGCAGTTTGGAAGGGATATGATCAGAATTACGTTATGACCTGGAACTGAGACAAATGCTATTAATTTGCCGTCTCTCTTGCTACTGTGAAAGGTAAATCAGCCTTGATTGTTATTTTATCTGTCCTTATGAATGTTATAGATTTGTTTTAATTGCAGCTTCTGCTGTTTATTTTTAATTTATTTATATTTTTAGTGGTTTATATATTAATTGCATTTATTTATTTTATTTCAGCCAGGGAGTTCCTCTACCCCGCAGTGAAACCAAACAGACCCTTCTCTTTCTGTCCCTTTGAATTCAATGATTCAAGATGGCATTAACAAATTGCAGAACTGGGCCCAAACTAACAAAATAAACTGGGCACCACAGTTTAAGAGAGATACAGTCGTACCTCGGGTTATGAACACCTTGGGTTACGAACACCTTGGGTTACGAACTCCGCAAACACGGAAGTATTTCTGCCGCGCGCGCTTTCTGTGCATGCACAAAGTGCGAAAATTGCGCTTTGCGCATGCGCAAAATGGCGCTTCGTGTTACGACCATTTCGGGTTACGAACTGCATCCCGGAACGGATCGTGTTCGTAACCCAAGGTACCACTGTATTGACAAGCTGGAACATGAGCAGAGGAGGGCGACAAATATTATCTGGAAACCAAGCCTTATGAGGAATGGTTGAGAGAGTTGGGTATATTTAGCCTGGTAAAGAAGAGACTGAGAGGAGATATGACAGCCATCTTCAAATATCTAAAGGGCATGAAAGATGCAGAAAGTAGGGGAGTAGGAGCTGAACAAATGGATTCAAGAAATGAGAGTCTGACTAAATTTCAGGAATAACTTTTTGACAATAAGAGCTGTTCAACAGTGGAACAGACTGAGGTTTCTAAGCAGAGGTTGGATGGTTGTCTGTCATGGATGCTTTAGTTGAGATTTCTGCATTGCAGGGAGTTGGAATAGATGACCCTTGGGGTCCTTTCCAACTTTACAATGCTATGATTGCAAAGTTTGGCACTAAGTGAGACAGGGCCGTCTTGAGCAGATTGCGCGCCCTGGTGCTGAGGGGCGGAGATCGCTCCGCCGCCCGCCCCGCCCTCGCAGGGCGCAATTGGTTGCCAGGCCGGCGCCCAGCTTACCAGCCCCCGCGCCATGGTGCACTGCGCCACCGGGGGGCTATGAAGAGCCGGCCCTGAAGTGAGAACAAGTTACATTCAACACATACCTCTCAAATCCACACTCTCAGCCCATCTAACAAGAAAGACTGGAGACTGGGGTTAATGGTAAGATTTTACCAAGCCATGGAATCTGTCTTCTCAGGATGCCTACCCAGTGACCCCATGCTAAGTTTTCAAAGAGAGGGACTAGGAGGCACAGATTGATAATAATCTCTCTCTCTCTCTCTCTCTCTCTCTCTCTCTCTCTCTCTCTCACACACACACACACACACACACACACACACACACACACAATCACTATAAACACAGCTGATGTCCAACCCACATTAGCATTACTGTATTCTGCAGTATTGATGCTTCTTGCATCCTCATGAGTACATGTCCCAACCTGTAATACGGCTGCTATTTCTGCCTCTTCATTCCAGGATTTTTCAGACTCATTTATGATTTTTTTAAATTAAAAAAATTACATACTGTATTGTGTTGTCCTTGTGCTGCTGATTTCAATGTGAGTTTTTAAACTGAAAGGCAAACTGCACTTGCTTTGGATACAAACTGGAAGAAAGGGTCTGCTTCAATTAAATCTGGTATAGAAAGTGTGAATTCTCTGCATGGATTCTCTGCATGGTCTGTCTGCAGGGCAGGAGGCTGTTGTGGGCTGCAATTTTATGCAAACTACAGCTATTGCAAGAACTAGAAAATGAGACAAGCAGGAAAAGTACAGTAAAGGGGAGGGGGAAGCAGTTGTTATTTAGGATCCCAGGGTTTTTTATCACTTGGTGTCCAAACAACTTGCCCCTCAGACACAGCTCTGATAAGTGATCATACTGATTATCACTTAAAGCTTGCATCTGCAGAGAATTAATATGAAATCCTTAGTTTCCACAATCTTATGTCACTATCCAATCCATGTAGAATATCTGCCGTTTATATTTGCTTCAGAAACGTGCTTTTGAGAGAATAAAGGCTTGTGTTGCAAGGCAACCAAAGCCGGCCCTGCCATTAGGCAAAATGAGGTACCTGCCTCAGGCGGCATATGCTGGGGTGTGGCAGCAGCCCCTGATTGTTTCTCCTAAGGCCCATTGCTCTCTGTTTGTGGGTACACCTATGTCTGCTAAACAGCTTGCCTTTGACTCCTCAAACTAGCCTGCTGCCTCAGGTGTTGCAGAGGACACTATCCCATCCCCAATACTGAAAGAAGATTCAGCTGCCTATCAAGGCTGCTTGCCTACTTGAAATGTGCAGGTGTACCATCTTGTCCACCTCAGGCAGCAAAATGTATTGAGCTGGCCCTGAAGACAATACAGTGGTGCCTCGCAAGACGAAATTAATTCATTCTGCGAGTCGTTTTGTATTGCGAAAATTTCGTCTTGCAGTTTTCCAATGTAAGCAAAGCAAAGGGGAAAAAAGCAAAAAAAATCGTCTTGTGAAGCGTGGCCATAGAAAACTTTGTCTTGTGAGTTAACAAAAAAATCGTAAAACGCTTTCGTCTTGCGAGTTTTCCGTTGCGCGAGGCATTCGTCTTGCGAGGTACCACTGTATAGAAAGAGCTCAGCATGTATTTTTCCACCACAGCCCAGATCAGCCTAAGGTCAACATGGAATGCAGCTCCAAAGTAGCAATGTCAGCAGCTGCCATCAGCTGCATTTCCTGATGTTATGGCTCAGCCCTTGAGTTCCTGTGGATTTACCAAGCCTGTGGTAGATTAGGCAAGTCCAGACATTAGGTGTGAACAAACTCTGGAACTGGAAACATGTTTGTCTGCTGTGTTTCCTTAGAAAACCAAAAACAGCCTTTAATCCTTAATGCAGACAAGAAGAAGAAGAGGAAGAAGAAGAGGAAGAAGAAGAGGAAGAAGAAGAGGAAGAAGAAGAGGAAGAAGAAGAAGAAGAAGAAGAAGAAGAAGAAGAAGAAGAAGAAGAAGAAGAAGAAGAGGAAGAAGAAGAAACCAACTATGTATCTCTGTGGCTATGTCTTAAGAAGAGGACATTTTCATTAGACTCTGGGCCTTCTTTTCCTAGAATATGCTTGTGCGGCCCAAATAGCCTTTCAGTCAAAATGTGAAGAAAACAAAACTCAATCCATCGTTATTGCTTTCCCTCTAATCCAAAGCTCCTTCAGGTGAGAAAAAAGTAGTTCCAGAATCTGTTGAATTCAAGTGTGATGTTCTGGCCTTATGCAAAGGAAAGTGATGATGAAACATTTAGTTCCTTGCTTCCCCCTATCTCTCTCTGCCCTGGTCAGATCACTCCCCAAATCTACTTTGTGTGGTTGTGGGACCCTTCATAACAGCATGGCAGGTGGTGTTGGGGGCAGGGGCGGAGGAAGCGGGGCGGTGGGGGCAGGACGTCCTGGGTGTCATCACTGGGGGGGGTGACATTCGGCGCGCCACCCACCCGGGACTCCCAAGCCTACTCCAAGCCGTCGGGGGAAGGGGTGGAGCTGTGCCACCTTGCCGGCAGCCTTCCCCCTTCATTTTTACAGCTCGGGGGAGACGTGGGAGTCACAAGCGGGTGGCGCACTGTTGCCCCCTGCTCCCGGGCTGCTTCCTTGGGGGGCGGGGAGCCTTCCCCAAGCTGTCAAAAGGAAGAGGGAAGGGAGGAAGGCTGCTGTCAATATGGCGTAGCTCCCCCCCCCCCCGCCCAGGAAGCAGCCCACCACGGGCAGCTCGCTCCAGCCCCCTGCGCATCTTTCCCCCTGGGACAAGAAAGAAGCCTTCCATCAGTACTGGGGAAATCTCACACAAAGAACTTTGCTCTGATCCAGCAAGCTCAGCTCTTCAACAGAAACACCAGAATGTTTAGGAAACATCAGTCAATGCATTTTGAGCTGGATACTTTCCCTCAGGTCTAACCAAGCCATTAGGCAGAGTGAAGCGACCACCGATGGCAGCTGATTTGGGGCATCATGGAAAGGCAACAACTTTTAGGGCACAATCCCCCCCCATCTGCTGCACAGGTTGTGTGTGAATGGGGTGGGGGGTCTCCCTACACCCAGCCTGCAACATCTCCAATGGCCTCTCCCCACCAATTGACAACAGTGACACTCCTTGTTCCACTGGCTGAAAGTGTGGAAGGGGAGAATTATCATTGGGAAGGACAACACGGGGCATTCTGGGAATGAGGAGGGGCTGAGCCAGCCTGGAATTCACTGAATCTTAATTTGGCCCCACAACACTATTGGGCCAGATCCTGACCCACTTCCTGTGCCAGCTCCAGCATGGTGTAGCCCCACAGCAGGCTTTTCCCTTGCCTTCTCCCCCAGCCAGTGTGAGTGTCGGGGCTGCAGATTTGGCAGTGGTGTGCTACTGTGTCACACCCTGCCTGGCCACAGTTTGAATTGCTTTATTAATGTGTTGTTGCTGTTGTCGTCGTCATCATCATCATCATCATTGCATTTTTATGCTTAGGAAGAGGTGCTTGTGGGATTTTCAGCCCCTGGTGCCAAAATGACTTGGCCATTCTTGGGTCCTATGGACCTTGACCATGGGAAGAGAGCTGGCCTGGCCCTGCTGTCATCCTGTTAGTCGCATCAATGTCCATGATTTGTCTTTTCCAGGCATCCCCAAACTTTGGCCCTCCAGATGTTTTGGACTACAATTCCCATCATCTCTGACCACTGGTCCTGTTAGCTAAGGATCATAGGAGTTGTAGGCCAAAACATCTGGAGGGCCGCAGTTTGGGGATGCCTGGTCTTTTCCCTTTATTCATGGCATTGGATTCTGCTGTAATCCACTCCCTGCACCCAGAATAAGGTACAGGTGGCCTTCTCCTGGGCCAGTATTCTAGTTATTACGCATGCAAGCACACAGCAGTGAAATAAATACAAGCAGCTCTATAGCCCTGAGGATTTAGCACTACGCTATAGAGAAATAATGAACCCTTTATTCCACAGCAGCACTGTGTATCCTAGACACATTATTCTCTGCATGTCTAATCTAGTCTGCAGGTAGCAAAGGCACCTCCTGTTCTCTGTTCAAGGGCAATCAGTCTTTTCCCAATCTGTAGCTTCTGTTCCAGCAGAACAGCCTTGCTGTCCCCCAGCTTCAATCATTCCTGGAGGAGTCCCAGCGAGGTGGGCTACAGATGCTCGTGGGCATGTTTTTTCTCTGCTCCACCAAACGTGCTTGTTCACAGACATGCTTAGCTGCAAGAGGAGCAACCACGAGGGACCCCGAAAAGCGACTGCCCGCTTTCCACAGCGCGCTGCAGTTGCCATTGCATTTACACTCTGAAACAGCACAGGGCCCAGCGCAGGAAATAAAGCCCATCCATTCTCTTCTCAGCCAAGCTTCATTATGCAAAGATGCACGCTTGAGCATAATTATACGGCTCCCCAATTTAGGAATGGGAAATATTAGCTTCATCCTTCCCATCTCCCTGCACCATTTTGGGAGCCCAAAGTTAATTGCAAATGCTGTTAAATGTTTTAGGTTCTTCGAGCAGAGCTACTGCCTGCCAGGAGTTTGCTCCACTGAAAATAACTGGCAGGGGGAACGGATGTGCATGACATTAGCCACTTAGGTCACCAGTGATTTCAAATAAAATGAGCAGCATGTATTTACAAAATATATAGATTCGTTGGGATGTTTCACTATCCAAATAACTTCAGAGTTTATGGAGGTTCCTTTGAATGAGGCTACCTTCATAATGAAGGGGGTGGAGGTGGGGGCTTAGATGATCCCCTCACCCTTTCTCCAAATGGCCCCTTTGTGAAAGTGGTTCCCTTTCCCTACATACGTAAAATGAAAGGATGCAGGAGTTAAGTTACACCTGCTTGTATGTAGCATGTAGTTCGACCCTAAGCTGCAAGTCTTTGGTCATCCAAAGAGGCTGTTTTGCTTTGAGGTTGCAAGGCTTCTGAGTGACTTCTGTAACTTTTTGTTGCTCATGCACACACACACACACACACACACACACACACACACACACACACACACACAGCTTGTACTGGTAGCTGTATTCTGATCTTGGCTAGTGTTTTGAGGCACTATGGCTGCTTGCCAAGTTGTATTGCTTCCTCTTTCAGGTCTGTGGAAGCACATTTTTAAGCTGGAGTAAGAATACAGAAATGAGCTCTTTGCTCAGGATGTCCCCCCCCAGGCACCACCACAAAAGTCACATGCACAAATAGACCAGAGGGTTTTCACAAGCTGAGAAAGGAGATGTGGAAGCTCAAATCCAGGGCCAAATGTGGCCCTCTGGGCATCACTGTCTGCTCCTTGGAACTCTCTCCAAGCCACGCACCCCCTGGCCACATCCCTCACCAGACCCGCTTTGCATCCTCCTTGTGTGTTTTTGCCTGGCCGATAATGCCTCTTGCCTGCCTGCATGGAAGAAGCAGCATGATGTGTTGAGTGTGAAAATGGAATCCTTCGAGGAGTTGGAGATGGTGCTTATAAGTGGTCCATGTTTCACAAGCATACAGTAAGGTTGGTAGTACAATAGCTTTGTAAACAAGCATTTTGGTTTCCCTGCGAATGTCCCGGTCCTCAAACACTCTGCAGAGCTCAGGCGATGCTGGATTTTGGCATCAATGTTGGCCCTTGTGGAAAGATAAATGCCTAGGTAGGAGAAGTGATTGACATTTTCCAACGTTACACCACTGAGTTGGATTTGTGGCGCTGCCTTAAACAAAATAATTTAGAAGGGAAGAGCAACTGAGAGGAATTCATGCTATATTTTCCAGCAAATCTTCCCTCTCAGGTTAATTTTAACAGCGGTTTCCCAGATTTAGTACCAGAGCCTGTGTTCAACACCCTGATACAGTTCCAGTAATAATAATAAGAGCACCTCTGAGTACATCAAGAGTGCTTTTTCTTTATTGTTGCACCCCACACATCTGGCAGAAAAGTGAGGGTGCCGGCCATTGGAAAGTATGGCTTCCAGGCAGGTTTGAGCTGGAGCATCTTATTTTAGAAATTAATAACAGCAAGATCTCCTAGTCTTACAAATAGTCCCAAGCTAAGTCGGCCACCAGCAGTGATTCATTCTCTTCCAGCTGCACACACTTATTACTTTATTACACATATAATTCCATGTGATTAAGTGTTCTGAGGGAAAGTGGAGTCTTCCGCACTTCACCCCGGCTCTTTATAAATCATGCTCTTGCAGAAAAGGAGACTTTGCTCCACCTCTTACAAAGGAAACAAAAATGGTACTGTATTTCAGAGATTGTTACCGTTTGCGTTTGCTAATATAAAGTTTGGCTATCCTTGTTTCTCAAAGAAGCAAAGATCAGATGAGGAAAAACGTGAGCAACAGAAGGTCTTCCCTCTTCCTGTGTGCCCCCACACTCCCAACAGAGCAGATTTAGATTTAAAGGAGAGGAGAGGGAGAGGAAGTTCCCGTGTTCAGCCAGAAGTCCTTGCACTAATGGAACTACTTTGTTGGACAGCGCCCATCAGGTTTTTTGGGGTGGGTGAAGTTTTTTTTTTAAAAAAAGATCATTTTTATTAAATTTTCCAGATAAACAAAACCAAACAACAACAACAACATTTTTTATTTTATTTTTTACATTTTATCTTATATTTGCCTATCTCAGTTCATTTTGCTCTGCCGAGCTTTGACTTCCCTCCCTCCCATCATTCGGTTTTCTTTCCCACTCTTATCTCGCGGTTCCGTTTAGTCCATCTACTTAAAACCAATTCGTAGGATTTATTTCAGTCCTGCAAGTGTCTTTAAACTTCTACAGTTCTTCTCCATATAGTCCACGAATTTACTCCATTCCTTTTGGAACTTTGTCTCTCCCTGGTTTCGGATCCTGCAAGTCAACTTTGCTAACTCTGCATAGTCAATCATTTTCGTCTGCCACTCCTCAATCGTCGGTGTCTCTTCTAGTTTCCATTTTTGGGCTGATAAAGTCCTAGCCGCGGTTGTAGCGTACATAAATAGTCTCTGATCTCCCTTTGTTATTTCCTCTCCCATCAGTCCCAATAGAGAAGCCTCAGGTTTTTTGGGAAAGGTATACCTAAACATCTTTTTCAGTTCATTATATATCATTTCCCAAAATCTTTTTACTTTTTCGCATGTCCACCACATATGATAGAAATCACCATCTTTACCTTTACCTTTCCAGCAAGATTTACTACTCATTCTATACATTTTGGCTAATTTTACTGGTGTTAAATGCCGGAGATTATATCATGAAGGCAGTCTTTGCCAAGCCTTCCAGAAGTTTGGGACTAAAAATCCCATCAGCCCCTGATGGAGGGCACCGGCTTGGCAAAGGCTGCATGAACCAATGGTTTTTTAAAGTATGGGGCCTATTTGTCACTAAAAAAGGAAAAGGAAAATGCAGCAGCTGTTACACCCCAGCAGTTCTCCTCCAAGCTAATGTATCACAGTCCTGCACATGCAGAATTTTTCTCTTTTCCCAAAGCAATTCTTGGTTGTTTATTGGGAAATTGGTTAACTTTTTAATTCTTAATCACAGAAGAATTAATTACACAGGAGCAGAAATCAAAGGAATTACCTCTCATAGTAATAGCTATTAGAGCATGTAATCAACAATGCTGTTATTCCATGAACTATGTATGGCACCATGAGCTCCTGAGATAAAAAGCTGGGGTATAAATTCTGTGCACATGTTTTTAAGACAAGGGGAGCTGCACTGTACAAAAATACTTGAAGTCAATCTGAAGTTTATAAAGTCCAGAGGTGGCTTTTTGGTCCTTCCCTTGCCTTTTTCTCTGGCAGGTATGCAGAGACCTGTGCACCTTTTCTTTTTTCTTTTTTTTTAAATAATTTTTATTGCAATTTTTCCAATTTAATACATCCATCATATTATCATAACATAAATTTTATCCTTACACAGAGCACTAAAAAAAAGAAAAAAAGAAAGCAGAAAAAAGAATAAAGGTGGGCGTTGCTTAAAGAAAAAAAGAACAGCACCCAAAAAGATAAAAAAGAAAAAAGAAAAATTCAAGTCTTATCTAAACATACTTCTTAAATCATCGACTTCCCCGTCCCTCCCTTCCCAAGTCCGTTTTAATCCCAACTTTAGCAATCTTCATTAATTAATAATTTTCTCTATTAATACTCTCTTAATCTTTACAGCATCAACTAATTTTTCCTTATCATCTCAAATTCCCTTATATAAACAATATTTAATCTATCTGTACACCTTTTATTTAGGGAGAAAAAAAATATCCCAGGAAGGACAGAAGAGTGCAAGAGCAAATGTTACCAGCCTTAGCTGTCATTTATCACAAGAGGCAAAAACAGGGGAAGAATACCCTAGCTTAATGGTAGAGGATCTGACTTGCAAGCAGACGATCCCTTGTTCAACCCCTGGCATCTCCAGGCAGGGCTGGGAGAAACTCCTGCCAGAAATCGTGGAGCTGCCAGTCAGTGTAGACAATACTAGAGGGACAAATGGTTTGACTTAGTATGAAGGAGCTTCCTATGTTCCTAGAAGCTTCTGCTTTTTGAAAAGGGAGGGCAATTTCCATCTGGGTTCCTTGAATAACAGTGTTTAACACTGAGGTCATGCTCAACAGCAATATTTACCTGATTTAGTCTTGCCCAAGAGTTGTTGTTTTATGATAAAAAAGAATGTATTGCATTAGTTTCCAAAGAAATCTCTCACATGTAGTGCAGGGAGATCTTGGGACAAGAAGCTCTTCCTAACTGGGTTCTTAACATTCAAACATGCCTTCAGCACGCGGCAGTCGGTGGAAATAGGCACACTTGTATTACCTGAGCGTCCAGGAGCAAAATGGCATGGTTTTGCCCAGGCAATGAGCAAACAGCCTTGGGGTTGACATAGGACAGCAGCCACCCACCCCAAATGCACCAAGCAACTTTTCACACTAACAGAGACTGCAAATGCATAACAGGTTATTTTTCTTTACTCACTGGATTTCCACATTTCCAAATCTGCATGAACTGTGAACAACAACAACAACAACAACAACAACAACAACACACAGGTTGGAATTTTGATGAGGAAGACGTTTGTGGACTCTGAAAAAACCTTGGGTGGATGCACAGCACTGATTCCACACTGAACTCCCACCTGGAAAACCTCACGGTTTCCTGTATATTACAGCTGTTGTTGTTTTTTGTAGGTACTGTATGTCTATTGTGATAGTAAGAATTACTTTAAAAAGATGTTCATGGAGCTAATCTGAGAAGCCTGTGTAGCAGACAGGACTCCTTTATTTCCTTAATAAGGGAGAATTCCTTTGAAGGCAGAGGCAACACCAAACCTGTATGCGGAAACCATCTCCTCCAGAATCCTTTGAAGCGAACAATAGGTTCGTTCATATAAGGCTTAAACTCGGCTGTTGCTCCAGGAATGGGAAATTACATATTAGAATCTCATGTATGTAATTAGACAGTGCCATTGTGATAATGGGCTCAGATACAAGAAGGCTCAGGTTGCGTTTGAAGAAGTGGCGAAAGCCCCTTCAACACTGGTTCAGGAATAATGCTAGGTGGGAAAGTTTATACAGGGAACAAATTTATATGGGAAACGAGCATTTCCATATGGATGGGGACACAATTTACCATGCTTTAATGCTCAGTATTTGTTTGTTTTCTGATGTTTGTGCCGCAGAAGTATGGATAGGCAGATTCCAAGCTCGAGGACAAAGAAACAGTGGGTGATATCGAGTGTTAGTCGTACTCTGAGTAGATCCACTTGAAATTAACAGACAAAGAACTTAAGTCTATTTTAATTAATTAATTAACACAATTTAAATACCTCTTGATTGTAATGAGAACCCAGAGTAGCTTAGAAAAAATAATAATTAAAACATTAAAATTACGTATAAAAGACAGTTAAAAAATATATTTACCAGCTTTCAAAAACTAATTAATACCAAACCTCAACTAAAGCATCCATGACAGATGGCCATCCAACCTCTGCTTAAAAACCTCCAAGGAAGCAGGGTCTACCACCTCCAGAGGGAGTCCATTCTAATATCGAAACCGCTCTTAGTGTCAGAAAGTTTAGATGTCTAGTCTGAATTTCCTTTGAACTTGAATCCATTGGTTTGAGTCTTGCCCTCTGGAGAAGGAGAAAACAAGCTCGCTTCATTGTCCATGTGTCAGCCCTTTGGCCATTTGAAGATGGCTATCATATCTACTCTCAGTCTCCTCTTTTCCAGGCTAAACATACCCAACTCCTCAACTGTTCCTCATATGGTTTCCAGACCCTTGATTGTCTTGGTCATCCTCACATGTTCCAGGTTGTCAATATTCTTCTTAAATTATATCACCAAGAACTTGAAACAGTATTCCGGGTGTGGTCTGACCAAGCCAGAACAGAGCAAGGTGGAATCTACACAGATATTAAAAACGCTGTGGAAATGCTTTTTAAAAAAACGTTTTGAGAAATACATTGAATTTTGCATGTCACAATGTTGCCATCTAGTGTCACACATGTATATTGCACTTCACAACACATTTAAAATGTTTTGTTTGCAGCTCCTGAGACTATTTGAGTCCCAAGACTATTACTTCCCTTGATCCAGACACTATGCTTCAAAGCAGTATAGAGGATGAATCAATAACACTGGCTATATGCCAGGAACGTCAATCAACTCTGCAGCAAATTAAAAATCAAACCAGCCATCCTCATATTTCATCTAGGATGTACACCAGAGATTTGGCTGTAGTGTGTAGGTGTGTCACTCAAATTCTCCCCGCGCTCCTCCTGGGGTTGGAATGGGGTTGGTTTAACCTCCAGTTTGCTAGTAAAACTGAATTACTGTGTCACGAAATGATGCATGCCTAAAAAATGTGTCACCAGCTTGAAAAGTTTGGAAAGCTCTGGTGTACGCACTCTCCTTGTTCCTTTGCATACAACGCTAATGTCACCGGGCCCCCTCCAGATGATGTTGGACTCCAACTGCCATCAACGTGGCCAAAGGTCAGAAATGATGGGAGTTATAGCCAAAAGGGCACCAGCTTGAGGAAGGAGGCCAGGGGAAAAGGTGTGTTACCTTTGCGAGCTCTGATAAACTCATCCTCAAAAGAGTTCTCAACTCTTTCCTAACCATTCCTAACCCTTTCAGGCAACGTCTCCCAGCCATCATTCCTGGGTCATTAAGCAGAAATCTGTGAGACACAATGAATGGCTGGCCAGCGGCCATAACAATATTTTCATTTGCTCTGAAGAAGTGTTGCCCAACTGCACAAAACCAGCTAGGTAAGGTTGCTTATTAGCTGGCTTTTCTCTTTATAATGACTTCTTGCCTAGAGCTCGTCTCTCACCTTCAACCTACCTGGACAGTGCATTGTAGACTGTGATGCTGTCTATATTAAGCCCCATTATGCTCAATGGACTCTAATTCAATGTGCATTTACCTGCCAACTCATAGATAAGTATGCCTAGGGTTGAGCTGTTAATTGCCCTCTTCACATAATCCAATTCACATGATTTATTTAAAAATGCCTTGAAGGGCCCTTAGCTGAGTATCGGAACAGGCAACAGGACACTTAAGCAATGTATGGAAATGCTGCCACCGTGTGGCATGTTAGGTTTGCTACCAAAGATTCACAAGGAGAAGGGACAACAGAGGACGAGATGGACAGACAGTGTTCTGGAAGCTACTAACATGAGTTTGACCAAACTGCAGGAGGCAGTGGAAGACAGGAGTGCCTGTCATGAAGAGTCGGACAGGACTAAATGACTAAACAACAACAACCAAAGAAGGCCACACGTGTTCCAAAGAAGGTTTTGAATTTTTCACAGAACGTAGCACATTTCTGAAGTTTGGTTTCTAAAATATAATAATATGTTGACTGACACACATCAGTATTCTAAATATCCGGGTAGGTTTATCTACACAAAAATGTTTTTTAGCAGGTGCCAAAAAGAGTACAGTGAAAACACCTGCCTGATATCAAGAGGCAGAGAGTTCCAAAGTTTAAGTGCTGCCACACTAAACTAATCTTACAAATGTGGAACAGGGATTGTGTGGCACCTGTAATTGTACCAGTTCCTCAAGTTGAAATGGTAAGGTGATCTCATAGGTAAACTGTTCCAACTTGTCAAGGGACTAGAGCTAAATGTTGAAATATAGCTCCCATCATCTCTAGCCACTGGCTATGCTGGCTGAAGGGATTTGGAGCCCAAGACCTGAAGGGCTCCCACCTGATGCCTTCTTACTTACCATCAGTCCAGAGGATGGCATTGGCTCTCACCTTCCTCCATAATAATAATAATAATAATAATAATAATAAATTTATATCCTGCCTCTGGGCGGCTTTCGACCGAATATTAAAAACACCCTAGTCCCGGTGTTGCCCTTGTAAAGCACAGCAGGGTGGAGGATGGGACAAAACTTGTTGGTTTTGCCTGTCTTTGGCTCTGGCTCCCCCTACTGTTGGCTTCCCTGCCTTCCACCCAACAAGAACTAATAGCCACTGCTATTAGAAAGACCTTCATCGTTGACACCGCTATTTTGGGTTGCTGTTCCCCATTGGTGGTCAGTCTCAAGCAGCTGCTGTGAAACAAATTCCTAGCAGGCATCTAGGCAATTAGGTGGCATGGCAAGTAACAGCAGTGGACCTGCTGCTAAACCTGCATTTTGGAGCAAGTCCCAGAGGAGGTGATATTTTGAGTCCAGAAAATTAGATGCTAAACAAACAGCATTCCTTGGCACGTACTTCTCATGCATATTGATAAAGAAATCACAGAAAGCCTCAGTAAAAACTGAGTTTTGAAAAGGCCTGTTATTTATGGGCACAGAAGAGTTCGGTCTTCTGATAATGCTGAAACTGAACTCTCTAGCTGCAGATATTGCCCTTTTATCTCCGCTTTTGCTAATCTACATTCCAAGTAGAGTGTGCTAGCTGATGAAAAACTGCTGTCATTCAAAAAACTGTTGCCACCCTGCTTGGTAGTAGGAGTTAACAAACACACAAGATGTAATCGGCTGTGCCCTTACATAAATAAAATATATTATTCACTATATCATATCAAATATTATTTTATGACAGAGCCAGAGAAGAATCGGAGTCATTATTTGTTGTAGTTCATCCTCTGATGTCGTGCTATTTTTATCCAATCCTTCCTATACAATGGTTTGGGGATGGTAAATTTTATTAGTCTATATTTCTATAATATATTTTAGATTGTAATTGCTGATTGTTTTATGTTTTATATGTGTGTGCTGGTCATTGACTGTCATAAAATATTGATTGATTGATTGATTGATATCAAATAACTTATAAAGTTCAACGGAAATAACTCATCAAGTTCTGCGTAAGCAGAAGACCCAGTAGATCAGTTCGTTCACAGATCAGTTCATTCACGAGGTCCATACATGTACTAGTGTCTATTCCACCTGTCTCTTTGTATGCTCATACAGTCCAAACAATCCACATGGGAGCTTGTTACAGTTCTACAGAATCCTTTCACAGAGTCTAGACAAGGATTTCTGGAATATTGGCCTTGTTTCGCCGTCCACATCGAGCGCTGTGGTGCAAAGGTCCCTCTGCCGCCGCCCCCAACGCAGAGGAGGGACATGGCATGGCCGGGCCGGGCCCTGAGGGTGGGCCGGGCTCAGGGGCGCCGCAGCGGGTGGGCCGGGCTGCCTGGTTGTCCTCCGGGGCGTCAGCGCTGCCTCCTCCTTCGCAAAGGCCTCTGCTGGGGGGGGGCGGTGCCGTACAGCGCCCGGCCTCTTGTCCTCCTCATGCCCCCAACCCAACCTGCCAGGCTGAGGCCGGGACTCGAACCCGTGGTGGGCGGGAGGGAGGCAAGGAGAAGGGCGAGCGGGAGGGCAGCCAGGCTGTCTGGCGGGCGCAGCATGGCGCCCCCTGGCGGCCCAGCGCCCTGGTGCATTGCGCCACCCAGCCTTGCCTTAGGGCCAGCCCTGAGAATAATATAAATACTATAAACAACTGTACATACCATATGTGATGTAAAAAGATTGTGGATCTTATAGCATAGTAGTAGTTGCAATAAAGAGCAATTGTTGCAATGTGGGGTTATATGGACAGGCACAGTATTGATTTCAGTTCATCAATAGTTGGCATGGTGGGGTGGCTGTGCTTATCTGAACTCCCAACAGCTCAGTCACTGCTGCTTCCTGAGCATAGCTGCCAAGTTTTCCATTTTCTCGCGAGGAAGCCTATTCAGCATAAGGGAAAATCCCTTTAAAAAATCCCTGGTTAATATTGTTGGCATCCATCTGTCCCGGGAGACAATGGAGGAGTGCACCTTTGGGGGTGAAGTCAAAACCTTTGGGGGTGAAGTCAAACCATTGGAGAATTACAGCGCCTGCTGTAGCTGTAGAGACCAATATGGGAGAGACATGTTTTGTTGCAGCTGGGGCAGATGAAGGCGTCCAGTTGTTGTGCTGCTGCTGCTTCATGGCATTTCTTCTGTCCGCACTCCTCCCAGTGATCATTCCTTCTCTGGCCACTGTGTGGATACACAACCTGACTGCCTGTCTTCAGGCGCAACGGTCATCTGCAAGTGGTTGGTGTTGCAAACCTTCATGTTTCGTTTGCAGACTTCTTTGTAACACGGAGTTAGTCTGCCAATGGGTCTGCTGCCAGAAGCCACCAGGAGGAGCAAATCATATTCACGTTTGAGGCACAGTTGCATTGATTACTAGGGAGCTTCGCCAAGCATCCACATAGATACCAGGAGATTGTACATGGTAAGACCGATGATTGGTATAGCAGCCCACATCCTGTATTGCCCATAATACCTCATTAGCCACCAGGGGGCAGAACTTTGATGGGACTTGTGACATGGAAAGGAGCTTGAAAAAATAGAATGGAGCTGTTGTTGGTCTTATGGCCTGCCAACACACACGATGATGATCCTAGTTTAATGTTAGCACCTCATGATAAGCCAAAGAAAAATTGCAACAAATAACAGGGGGCTGTCCAGACATCCATTTTATTGTGGATTCATGGTTATTTGTGCTCATGATGATATTGGGATGTTGTTGTTGTTGTTGTTTAGTCGTTTAGTCGTGTCCGACTCTTCGTGACCCCATGGACCATAGCACACCAGGCATTCCTGTCTTGCACTGCCTCCCACAGTTTGGTCAAACTCATGTTGGTAGCTTCGAGAACACTGTCCAACCATCTCGTCCTCTCTCGTCCCCTTCTCCTAGTGCCCTCAGTCTTTCCCAACATCAGGGTCTTTTCCAAGGATTCTTCTCTTCTCATGAGGTGGCCATATATATTGGGGTGGTTAGAAGCAAAACCCAGTTTCAGTACTGTTGGCACCTGCAAAAATTTCAGGACTAACTAACAAATAATAAAAAATAACAAACAAAGCAGCACTCTCACCCACTAATTAACAAATAAACAAAAATAAACAAAACCACAACCTCCCTCAGTCCAAAAATCATTTACATCAAACCAACAACTTTTCCTCTTTTAACCTCCCTAGCCTTCCCCGAAGTCTGGTGTCAAGGCCAGCTGTTACAAATCAGTGGTGGGTTGGTCCAAGTGTCCTTCAGGAATGGTCTGACTGACATCTTTCCTTTCCCTTCAGGTTGGAGCAGTAGCAAAGCAAAGCAAAGCAAAGCAGGAAGATGGTAGCAAAAGTTTCACCTACTTTGCTGTTGACCCAGCTATTGCTCCTGTCCTGCTGCTGGTGGTGCTGGTGGTGGGTGCTTTCTATTTAAATTGCACCCTGTTCTTTTGATTCCATTTATTATCCTAAATATAATATGTATTTTATTTCACAACAGAAAAGTTTGCGCTTGAGCAAATTTCAGGTTGCACTTTTTAAAAACAACAACTACACAACTTCAGTTCTGGAGTATAATTCTATCGACACGTGAACATTTGCTTCCAAATCCTTATCAAAACCCTCTGGATTCCTTCAGCTTGTGCCCCTTTGAATCAATAGGAAAAGACAATGGCAAGTTCACCCTTTGCACAATGCATGTTGAAGGTTTGAAGAACACGACGAGGACAAACTTGAGCTGATCCAGTTGTGCCATCTTTGGGACTGGAAGCTACGGCAGCAGGAATTCTCTTAATAACTAGACATGGACACGAAGGGCAGAAAGCTGAGAAGTAAACAGGGACATTTGGCACATACAAATTTAGCAGAGAATTAGCACCAGGCCTAATAAAGAGCAGCATGAAAAGCTGCTGTTTGCCATGGGAAGCATCAAGCCCCGGAAATTAAAACTCTGGTGCCATATGCTGAAACAAGACCCATGCATATGGAAGAAGCTGGCATTCTCCACAGAGAAACATCTCTGGGTACCACTTCCAAGCAGAGCCGCTTGAGGGCAGACTTGACACATGCTGCCTTTCCACACTCGCTTTTTCGCCTGGGGAAGAAGTCAGTCTTTTAATTCCTCCTCCTCCTCCTCCTCTTCCCAGCACCAAAGGGAGCAGGACAGTGACACAGGAATAAGGGGAACCGAGGCGAGGGATGGCATGTACAACCTAACGTACTAGCACAGCTGCCGAGGAGCTGAGCCAATGGCTGCGCAGCCAAGTCCACCCATCCAGTCCTGCTCTCAGAGCCTTAAGTTACTGCTTTGAACTACCCACCTTGCTCAAAGAGGAACATGATGATGATGCTCAGTGTGAGTGGGAAAAAGGAAGACCCTGCTGACAGTTAGATGACATGGCCCCTGGCAGGGATTGCTGCTGAGAGGTACGTGGCTTCTTCCACAGGCCGAATATGCAAAGCAATTGCCTTGGGGATGCAAGCTAAGCGCCAGCATTATTAGTGCTATTGTTTTCATTTTCAAAAGCAAGGAAAAATCCGGCTTCATCTAAAAATTATCCATCCTGTCCCCTCACTCCACAGTTTACGATGCTCAGCTGATTTGTACATTTCTTAATGTTCCTGGCGATGCTCGGTGCAGAGGCTGAGTAGATACTTCAGGGTACAGTGGGTGGGTACCTGTTAAGGCTGTTAGTTCTGGGTGAAGGTTGGCTTCTGCATGGCATGAAGGTTATGTGATGTGTTCAGGTTCTGGATTTAATGCTTTGCCACTGAGATCTCTATAGTAAAAAAGCATATCCAAATTGATGAGCTTATATCCCAGTGGAGGTGTGTGTGTGTGTGTGTGTGTCCATGGACAAGCAAGTCTTTCTTCAGACGTAGAATTGCAGCAAAGTTTCTATTGTGAGGGAGTTTTCCAATGCAGCCTCTTATAATATCAGCCCAGGGACCCGTGTTGAATAAGAAGCTGTTTCAAATCCTTCTCCTCCCTGCCAAACATAGGCACCAGCTTCATATGTTTTCTTCTAGAATGGTGTCTTCTCTCTGTCAGTCTGTGGGACACAGCATAAATTCTCCTAGTCCCCTCTAAAAATGGATAAGGGATGCTAGATTATGAGGGAACGTATTATGCAGTTTCTTCAAAACTGCAGGAAGAAGCGACGGAAAGGGCAGAGGGATGAAGTTCAGCAACAGAGCAGAATAACACTGCCATATGGCAAGAAATCACTGCTCATGTTGATGCCATATCCTGCTTCAGGGTCAGAGGAAGACACTGAAGTGATCCCTTAATGTTATTGTCACATGATGGTCACATGACACATTTACAGAACGGCAACTCTCAAAGCACAGAGGGCTAACTCCCTCGGTTATTTATTTTTTTAAAAAAGGAGTTTTAAACGAGAGGTGTGGTTTTTGATTCAATGTGTATGCTCAGTCAGCTCAAGATTGCTGCAGTATGTGTGCGATAGTGACTTTTACACTTATAGGGTGGTGTGGTAATTGGACAGATTTTGATCTCTGACCCAGATGTTGTCATTCTGGTGATGCAGATAGCTATCTCAAACAATCACAGTGTCTAAATTGATATATCAAAAGTTGCATTTGCATATTCTTGCAGAAAATAGTTGGGGGTTTATTGTTGAAATTATTATGAGTCACACCCCACAAAACTATCTTCTGAGCAAACACACCTAGGACTGTGCTGGGATGAATCATTATGGAAGGCACATTCAGGAACCCGCTGGACCTGGTGAATTCTGGAACATGTCATCGATGGAATAATAGTACATTGGCGACGGAGTTATACTGGACTCCACATTGGAGTTATACTAGACATCATTCTGCATTCGTAGTTCTGCAACACTTCTTCAATCATACCTGCCAAGTTGCTGTCAGAGAAATAAGGGACCGGGCCGGAAATAGCAGACCAGAAGTAGCGCTGCCGCCATTTTGGAACTGGGTGGAGCATGCTCAGAAGTGACTTTTGATGCTGCTTTGCCCAGTTCCAAAATGGCCACCGCGCCAGAAGTCACACTGCAGCCATTTTGGAACTGGGCAGAGCGGCATCAAAAGTCGCTTCTGAGCATGCTCCGCCCAGTTCCAAAATGGCCGTCACGCCAGAATAAACCGGGGGGGGGGACAAAAAATCCGTTTTTCAGCTAGGAACAGCTGGAAAAACGGGGATTTCCCGGGGAAAACAGGAGACTTGGCAGCTATGCTTCAATTGCCACATTCACACCTTACATTTAAAGCACTACGATGCCACCTTAAAATGCTTGGCTTCACTCAAAGAATTGAGGTGTAGTTTGTTAAGGGTGCTGAGAGTTGTTAGGAGACCCCTCGCATATTCCAGTTCTCAGAGTGGTTTTATAATCAACCCCTCTTTCACAAGGAACTCTAGAAATCATAGCTCTGTGAAGGGGGATAAGGCCCTCCTCAGTGCCCTTAAGAAACCACAGCTCCCAGAATTCTTTGGAAGAAACCATGTCTGTTTAAAGTGGTATCGCAGTGTTTTGAATGTATGGGGTGAACATGGCCAATGCCAGCACATTATTGCCACCTGGAGGGTCACTCTTGCGCCACAGTGCAGCAAAAGTGGATTTTTAAAAAACAAAAAAAACAAAATCCTAGAACATTTGCTGTATGAAAAGTTACAGGATTTTAGTAGGCGCTTACAGATATGTCCCTGTTGCACACAAAGCAGTATGACAGTGCCAAAAGCTTTGCAGGCACAAATGGTATTTAAAGTGTGATTGCATCTAGCCGCCCCACATCATGAGTATGAATCATGATGAATGCTCAGTGAAAAGGACATCTGTAGGGGCTCTCAGACAAGACATAAAAGGTACCTTGGTATATAGGTACCTTGGAAAGCAAGCAATGGAGTAAGCCAGCCAGCACCTGTGTTCAGTTGCTCGTTCCGATGCACATTTTCATGTGCTTCCAATGTACATTGGCAATTCATAAAAGCACCCTGTTAAAGCTTCCAGAGATGTTCGAGCCTGTGGGTGGACCAATGGAAAATCCCATGGAAATAGAAACAGGTCTCACACATTCCTACTCTCACACACCTACTCAGCTAGTGCTCGCAGAGAATGCCGAGTTCTGCCTTGACAAGACTTCAGTCTGCAGGAGGTCTGCTTCTGATGTTTGTTTCTCCAGATGGCAGGGATTCATCCTAGCGCCTGGGAGGCAGGGATTGGCGCTTGGGGTCAGCTGACCGAAGGCTCAAGCAGACTGCTATTGATAGCACGAGGTGGGACTTTAAACGCGCCTCGTTTATGGAATCACATATTACAAAATTTATAGAGGAGCATGTAGGAAGAGGTCCACTCTTTGCTCTCTTGCTGCTTCCCCCACTCTTAGTAGCAGGAACAGGGCACTGGGGGTACAGAAGAAGATACCAGAGTCTGACAGCTGGGAGCCCCAGTTTGTGACTCACCTTTCTGCCTTGCTGACATCTGAAGGACATTTGCAATCTTCAAAAGGAGCCCTGCCCGACATAAAGGCCTTGCTTGGGCCAGTCGCGGTCTCTCAGCCTGACCTACCTCACAGGTTTGTTGTGACGGTAAAACAGAGCTGAGGGGACAGCTGTGTGCACCACCTTGAGCTCCTTGAAGGAAAGGCGGGATATAAATAATCAACAATAAGTAATAAAATATTGCAATGCACTTCCTAGCCGGAGTGGCTACCACATTGGGAGGTTTCTTGGGTTAAAAAATATATAGGATTTTGGGGGTGGGGGGTAGGATAGGGGCTTATTAAATGATGTATAGTGTGGAAAGATTGGGTGGAGAAAACCTGGAATTAGGCCAGTGTTTCTCAACCAGTGTGCCTCCAGATGCTTTGGGACTACAACTCCCATCATCCCTAGCTAGCAAGACCAGTGGTCAGGAATGATGGGAGTTGTAGTCCCAAAACATCTGGAGGCACACTGGTTGAGAAACACTGAATTAGGCAATGAAATGGATCTGAAGTAGTTTCAGGAGTGACAAAAGTCAGTATTTATTTGTGTGGTGCACTACTGTTAATCTATGTAATTCATTGCCACAGGATGTGGTGGTGACCACTTACTTAGATAGATTTAGGGAATATAATATTCAAGCACATACATTAATGGAGGAAAATCAACTGTTGACTACTCGCTAAGGTGGCATAGGGAGTATATAGATATATATCCCATCTTTCTCCCAGTTGGGATATATGAAACTTTCCTTCAATATGCCTGTTGCTGTGGAGCAACAGCAGGAGAGGATGAATGCCTTTTTGTAGGTTTCCCAGAAGTGTCTGGTCGATCACTGTGGGAAGCAGGATGTTTGGTTCAATTGAACTCTTTCTTATGCTGTTACAATAATGAACTCTGGCTCAGAGTGGCAAGGTGCCTGCTCACCTGTCCACACGCTCTCCTTTCCAAGTGTGCAAGGTGTTAGTCTCAATCTTGCCCTCCACTGACTAGAGCAGGCATAGGCAACCTTGGCTCTCCAGATGTTTTGGAACTACAACTCCCATGATCCCTGACCACTGGCCCTGTTAGCTAGGGATCATGGGAGTTGTAGTTCCAAAACATCTGGAGGTCCAAGGTTGCCTTTGCCTGGACTAGAGGCATGCCTGGTTGCTTTTACCTGACAGGAAGTCCCACAGAATTTGGTGGAGTTTCCTTCTTGAGTAGACATGCATTGCAGCGCAAGCAGACAGCTTGCTCCCTTCATTAGTACCCCCAACACCGCTAGTTGAGGTGGGCTGCCTTTCCCTACCTTAGGGGGGCAGGGAACCTCTCTGTCTGGCTCCCAGGCCACTCCCCACACCAGTCTTGCTTCATACCCTCTTTTGAACTTGACTGGAATGCGTCCTTGAACGCTGATGGTCCTCGCTTGCCTGGAGGGAGGTCAGAAAGGGATGTGGGTAGAAATCAGGCTACTGTACAAAGATACTGTTTGTTCATATTGCTCTATCCACTTTTGCCTCAACCGCCATGGAAGGAAATGCTGCCCTTGTGTGGGGAAATGGTTCCTCATCCCTGCCCTACCTGACGATGACGCTAAGACTATTGATGTTATTCAAGAAAGAACTTAAGATGCTTCCTAAAACTGTATAATGAGCGGGAATGAATGCTCTTTGGTTTCCCAGAGGAGGCCTCCTGGCTCTTCAGGAGCTCCCCAATGACTTGTCCTCTAACTGCCAGATTGTTGGTCCCCAGTGTATCTGTTTCCCTCTCCCCAAACCTCCTGGTCCTGCACCTAAAGCACCAGAGACTTTTCTCCTGGGGTATGTGACAGGAAGGGAACGTTTTCAGCACAGTGTGACAACCACAAGCACCAGCAGCCACCCCATTCTGGAGTGGGGGAGACTGTCCCTCGTTAATCAGCATTTAATTAAAGGACATGCTGAAATTTGGAAATCAGAAGTAAGTCTCCTGTGTGGGCTGGCTCCCTCTCCTTGCCTTCCACTTGCCTTCTCTCTGAATCACTTGCTGACATTTTGCCAGACGGCCGTGCATTTGTCTCCTTCCCCTTTTCAATCTTAAAAATAAACAGAGGAAGAGGAAAGCTGCAGCGCTGCTCCTTTGGGAGAGGATGACGCGAGGGCCTAGGAGGCTCCGGCAGTCAATGGCGGGACGGTGCGTTGCTCTCAACAGTCTGTCAAGACAAGGAACGAGCAGACAAGTGCCTAATTACTCCTCGTTGTTAGCCGTGCCAAAAAATCCTGCTAGGCCTTGTCTAGACGGGGGGTGCAAAGGGCTGCTGTCAGCTTTTGCTACCATTTTCTAAAAAGTATAGTGTAGTGAATGCAAACATCCCTGCGTGTCATGGCTAAAGCATGATGCTTTCCTTGTTGTTCTTTGGATGCAATCCTTTGTGCACTGACTTAGGCCCACATTCTGCTGAACTAGATTCTACACAGCCATAAAGGTGAAACTCAGAAAATTAGAATATCGTCAAAAAAGTGCATTTATTTCAGTAATGCAACTTATTATTGTTTATTTTTCTTTTAATTTTTACAAATGCTTTCTTTTGGAAATTCCACCGTAATAAAACAAATAGTTACAATAATACAAAAATAAACATAGCTATTACATTTCATTAATTACATTCCATTTATAATTGACCCGCCTAACGGCAAATAATTACAATTACAACAAATAAAGGCTTGACATATCTTGCTTTGCATGCCATGCATCTATCTCATATATTGGTTTCACCTTTTAAGTTGCATTACCGAAATAAATGCATTTTTCGATGATATTCTAATTTTTCGAGTTTCACCTGTACTTTCCCCTCCTCAAGCATGTGTAACATACCAGACACCCTTTCTCCTGTCGGTAAGGTCAAGATACTCCCATAATATCAGCTGTGCTGGTAATATCTAATGTATATTATATATTGTCAGGAAACTAACCACTCTTGCCTATTTATACAAGTTGCTAGAAAAACACAAATCTAGTTTTGGGGTGGGTGGGTCAACTCTTGTTAATTTCAGGTTTTTTAAAAACAACATCAAGCAAAGTCATCCTGTTTGTACAATGATTTCCATCTGCTCAACTGGACTTCCTTTCCTTCTGTCCCCCCCCCCCCCATGCATAGGAGCCAGCTCCTAGGTGCCAAGGTCCCTTTGCCCCCCCCTAAAATATTTGAGGGACTGGATGCCCCCCCAAGTTGGTGGGCATTTATATTCAAATGGTGTGTGCATGCCACATCTTGTGATCAATTATGCATGGAAGGACTTACCTTCCAGAAGAAAGCAGGGAATAAATAAAAGTTGAAGGAAACGATATATTACCAATCGGAAGTATTTTAATTTAATTTGTATTTAATTTGTATTTTTGTTTACTTTTGTCTATTTTTTATGTTTGATGGTTTTCTTTGTAATGTTTTTAAAGAAATAAATAAAGTTTTCATTTTAATTTTTTTTAAAAAAATGAATTCCTCTTCCGAAAAACAAACAAACAAACAAACAAACAAACAAACAAAAAGGACTTACCTCTATCCCCCAATATTTTATTCAAGTTGGCACCCCTGCCCCCATGTGCCCCCCATGTGCTCCAGAGAGGGTTGGAGAACCCCCAGAACAGACAGGGAGAAGTGAAGGAGAGGAAGTCCCCTTGCACTAACGGGGCAACTTTGCTGGATACAGCTCAGTGTATTTATTTTAATTATTGGCAAAGGGTCTATTGAAGCCTCATGCCCTGGAAGAGATCTTGTTAATTCTGAACGCAACAAAAACCTGCCTTCATAAACTACGAAAGTTTTTTTCCTCGTTTGCCTGAGTGAGGGAGAAACCTTGAGAGCCCTTCTGCTGCTCGTACAGAGAAATGTATAACAGCAGCCATGCATTTATTTCACACACGCAAAGCAAAAGAGAACACCTGAACAGTTAAGAATAATTTCCCCTCCTGCAACCCAGTGCCTCAATGGTGCTATTTATCTTTCAAGGGAACATCTGCAGCAATCTGGGTGAGAACTCATCAATTGGGCTGCCCTTACCTTCTAAGCAGTAGGTAAGCTGATCTGGACGGGGCTTGAGATGCAGCTCAGGGTTGCAACCTGAAGCTTTGAAACAGCTGAGCCCACATCCCAAGCACAGTTTTCTTAAACAAAGACTATAACAAATTGTGAAACAGGCAGGTTTCTGTTTCCTAACCCAACTCCCTTGGTGTTCTGACTCCTGCTTGAAACATGCAAACAGGGGCTGTTACTTGTTAGTAAGAAAGAGATCTTTATTTGGGCAGGCAATGGTACAGGCTCAGCAGCAGACACAGTGCTCAGGAGCCATGACTCTGGGGTTCAAGAACAGGGACTCTTCGAAGGTCACACCCTTCCCAGGCCTTGCTCTGCACCTTCCTCAATGGCCTTTGCCTGCATAGAATGTGTCCTTGAGCTGCCTCTTGCTTGCCTGTGTGTGTGTGTAAAATGACCTAACTGCTGAGTGAGGGATGCAAAGTAGAGATGTGGTGAATTTTCATCCAAGATTTACAGCATCCCCATTCCTGAGGTGCCTGAAACGCTGACATCACACTGCAAGAGCATTCTAGATCATTCTGCAGTCATTAGAGGCAGAAGTCCCACCCAAAACCTCAAGCTTGCTGCCATCCAACTGCCTTTGTAAACTCCCAGCCCCCCACCTCTCCGCATTAGGTGCTTCCTGCCTCCCACACCTTCTGCTACTTTTGAAGCTGGTCCAGAGTTTTTGTTTATCTCTGAACCTATTCCAGGGACGGAGAAATGCAATCAACAGTGAGCGATGGGGAGAGGAAGGCGAGGTGGGGGGTGGGGGGAGCCTTCACCATTCGCTTCCCCTCGGCTGCTCATTTCAGCCTTCTTTCAAGCAGAAATTACTCGCATTAATCAAGGGCGAGAATGTGTTTGCAGCCCTGCGAATCTGGTGCCGTGGAATCAAATTCCATCAGTGGCAGCGGGGGGACAGGAGCCTCTATCTCTGTCACACATGGCCTAATAGAGCCATCACCGGAGGAAATTGGATGTGAGAATTCTCCCAAATAAATCTGCCCTTAAAAAATACCAGACCTACGTGACAAATGGATGCTCGGTACAGAAACCAGTTCAGATGTCCAGTGTGCCAAATCAGTATGGATCACCCTGGCAATAATAAGCATTGGCTAAGGCGGCGGGGGGGGGGGAAGGTTTTGCAGAGGAAGGGTATCCTAAGTGGGATTGTGACAGGTTGCAAGAGGAGAAGGGGCACAGCAGCTTCCTTGATCACAGTGCAGGGTATAAGGATTTGGGGTATATTGCTGCTAGGTTAGGTATGTGGATTCTAGGATAATAACATAGGAACCATGACTTCTGGGTAACGTATTACTGCTGAATTAAGAAGCAGCTCTCAAAAACCTTGCTAGGGGGGCATTTCTCTCCAGTCATTCCTCTTCCCACCTGGTTTGGGTCTTCAGCAGTCAGGTGCACATGTTGGCATATACCTACCCATTCTCTATGTTCATTCCAAGAGGCACTATGAAGGTTCCCCACCCTGTTATAGTGCCCTGAATGTAGGTATTACGTTTGAATTTATTCACCTACCCCAGAGCACCGAGAAGGTACAGAGAGGCAGCTTCGTTACATGCAAACAGCACTATTAAGTGCATTGTCAGAAGGTCGGCGGTTCGAATCCCTGCAACGGGGTGAGCTCCTGTTGCTTGGTCCCAGCTCCTGCCCACCTAGCAGTTCGAAAGCACGTCAAAATGCAAGTAGATAAATAGGGACCGCTCCGGTGGGAAGGTAAACGGCGTTTCTGTGTGCTGCTCTGGTTCACCAGAAGTGGCTTTGTCATGTTGGCCACATGACCCGGAAGCTGTCTGCGGACAAACGCCGGCTCCCTCGGCCTATAGAGCGAGATGAGCGCCGCAACCCCAGAGTCGGACACGACTGGACCTGATGGTCAGGGGCCCCTTTACCTTTTACCAAGATCACAGAGGGAGAGGGGATGGAGCCCTGTTGCAGAGCAGCAAAAACAAAGAAGTGTCTTGTGGATTAGCAGATTTGTCACTATGGACCAGAGCCCACTTCATCAGAGTAAGGAACTGAATCCAACCTCTCTCTTTTTGCAGCTCTGTTTAGCAGACTATTTTTCTTCCATGACATAGAAGCAAGGGGAGTTAATGTCCCAGGTCTTGCTGCTTAATTATAAGCAACACTGTAGCTTCTGGCAAGTGCAGCCATCTTCCAGGCGTCCTGGTCTGTGCATTTATCCTGAGCTCTCTAGGTGCTTTGAAGGAGCTATATAGTGTTGCCACTCCGGGGGTGACAGCTGGTTTATTTTTAGTAGTGGGACTGGGAAGAAGAGGGTTGATTTGCGCTTTGCTTTAGGGTGAGCCTTTTGCCTGTGTGAGGGAGACACTCATGTGGACTGGAAGGGATGATCTCACCATCTAAACATCTTCTGTGTACCAGGCGGAAAGGTCTCCAGCTGGGGCAAATTACTGTCACTCCTTTCAGATCAACAAAAGGATGGAGATTTACATCCTGCTCAGGAGATGCAGCTTTGAAGGCCAGAAAGGATAGTTTTGTAGTTGGTTGGATTAATCTGCTCAATTGCCAAGGCCATAGCATTTCCACCCCCTAGTCACATTGGTGTGAAGTGTGTCTACTTCAGCTGCTGCTGTCTCTCTGGGTTAAGTTTATGGTGCTGTTACAGGGATGAGTGAATATGTCAATGTCAGTTTATCCCTCATTTTTTCAATCTTAAATTGGGTTCTCCATATTTCTCCCATCAGTTTGTGAGTGGTTTTTTTAAAAAGTTCTCATGAAAATCAACCAGCATTTTAGCATTAATTTATCCTAATACACCACATTTTTGTCAGCAATTTTACCTAATATACATACTGTTTCAAAGAATTTTTTCCTAATACAATGAGTTTTTCTATATTAATTTCTGTAATATATGCATTTATATGCACACTTTGGGACCCAGGTGGCGCTGTGGTTAAACCACTGAGCCTAGGGCTTGCCGATCAGAAGCATGGCGGTTTGAATCCCTGTGATGGGGTGAGCTCTTGTTGCTTGGTCCCAGCTCCTGCCAACCTAGCAGGATTTGGGGTGGTAGTATGTCCTACCACAGAGCCTAGGGCTTGCCGATCAGAAGGTCAGCGGTTTCGAACCCCCGCGACAGGGTGAGCTCCCGTTGCTTGGTCCCAGCTTCTGCCAACCTAGCAGTTCGGAAGCACGTCAAAATGCAAGTAGATAAATAGGAACCGCTACAGCGGGAAGGTAAACGGTGTTTCCATGTGCTGCTCTGGTTTGCCAGAAGCAGCTTTGTCATGCTGGCCACATGACCTGGAAGCTGTACGCCGGCTCCCACGGCCAATAATGCGAGATAAGCGCGCAACCCCAGAGTCGTCACGACTGGACCTAATAATCAGGGGTCCCTTTACCTTTACCTATGCACACTTTACCTTTGTATATGCATTTTTATACACATTACTTGCCTGGAAAACTACATTGCGAAATCCATAGCAGGGCAAGTTTTGAAGGATTGCTGTGTTTCATTTTGCATATTGTGTGGATCATTTAAATGTGAATTGAATCAAATTTCTTCCCCATCTCTTTCCGGTTAAAATGTCGGCACAATTGTTTTTTAAAAATTGAGGCCCCTCTCCACAATCCAGCCCACCTCCTAGTTAATAATTAAATTGGGTTATTCATTTCCAGACTGGTTTTCAGGCTTAGCCCCATGCACCTAGCCAATTCCTAGGTTCCATCTCTTCGTCACACACTAGCGGGTGGGGCCATGCAGATGTCAACTCTGGAAACAGCACCTTCTTCTGCGTAGTTAATATTGTGCACTGAATGCTTGGGAACTGCGATATCTTCCGCAGGAAAGTACAGCCCTGAAGGAACAAGATGGGACTGTGTACAATGAATGAGAAAAACACATTTATTCTGCAATAAGCTAATGGTGCGAAAGCCCCCAGTCAGTTATGCCTCTTGCAAGATATTACATTTTTTCAGCTTCTTTGCCTCATTCAATAGGTGTCCAAGGAATTCATAAAGACAAAAACCTGCTCTGGCTTCTGCAAAGGGGTTAATCACTTTCTCCCACATCAGACTGCAAACTCGTCTTGCCATTGTTCTGAACAGCGCCCGCCCTGTACCCCTATCTATCCCTTTTCAACTATGTCTGTGTCTGTGGAGCCACTGAATGCCTTCTGTTCTTTGCTTCATACCCAGCAACACCAGATGATTGAATCTTGACCTTTATTGTTGTGCTTTATTAACTCTCTGTCTTACTGTGTGAGGACTGAGCACCATGGCAGGTGGACAGGGAGACAAATGCCATTTCCAGTACATGCGCATACCTGGGGGGTTGTTGGACCACAAAACAAGAATTTCAGAGTGATCTACTGCTGTGGATTTCTCAAAGGTTTTCTGTTAAATAGACTTCCAGTTCTTCCTGCCTCATTCTCAGGGAACTTTAGAATGTCTTTAAACCAGTGATGGGCAACCTTTTGAGTTTGGTGTGTCAAAATTCGCCAAAAAACTGAGCATAACTCAGGTGGTGTGTCACTTTGAGAAAAAACACGATAATTTTGCAATATTTATAGTTTAAATAGCAAAAATGTATAATTGTAATATATAACTGTATTTAATAAACCAAAAACTAATTATTTAACCAAACCAAACCAAAAACTCCTTATTTATCACAAAGTGCCCAGAGTTGTTGAGCTTTTTTGGGGGAGCTGCTGACCAAAGTTTTGGAGGTTTTTTTTGGGGGGTGCAAAAGTTGCTTTGCTTTTTTTGGGGGGGTGCCCCAAGCTGCTTTGCTTTTTTGGGGGGGAGAACAGAAATAAATGATGAATAATACCTTCGCTGGAACACAGCACCGACATAGTCTGCCAAAGCGCCAAAAAACCCAGCACAGAATGGGTTAAAAAACAAACGTTGTTACACCCAATCATAGTCTGCCAAAGCGCCAGAAAAAACAGCACCGAAAGGGTTAAAAAACCAATCTCTGGCGGCTTCCGGTCCAGCGCCAGCGCCGATCGGCGGGGTCTTTGTCTCGCTCCGAGACAGCCCGTCTTTGCTAGAGGAGGGAGTGCAGCGAGAGCAACGCTGCACCCCATAGAACCCCGGGTCAGGCGTCCCGGGGGCAAAACTGCTCGGCAGAGCCCAAAACCGGACTCCCCAACTATCCGGCTGCCCTAGTAAGAGCGCCGGAGTGAGAAGGGTCGAAGTCGCGGGGGCCATTTTGAGCACCATCGTCGCTCTAGCGGAGAGAAGCTCCGAGCCGGGGGCGGAGAGCGCTGGATTCTTCCAAAAGAAAGAATTAGAAATCTAGACTGTAAGTAAGCTCTCAAATTTGGATTGGATTTTGAATATTAATCTGGATTAATTTGGATTTGGGAGAGAGGGAAATAAAACGGAAGCCACCCCCTCCCACCGGTAGCTAAGGAACAGTAAAATAAATACCCGAAGCCACGAACTGAATGTTTAAAAGGTATCCTCAAAAGACATAAAAGGTCTCCCCTGGATGCAGGGTAAAAGGGGAGAAGGACGATTCCCTGCAGAATGATGAAAAAGAAAGAGGAAAACCTTTTGTTTCCCCGGGAGCCGGCAGCCCAGACAACCCAGCGAGCTGACGAGGATTTATAAATGAGTTTTATTTTATTTAGACTTTTAAGAAGCAAGGAGTATATGCTTTTGAAATGTTTGGATTGTGAAATGTTGGTTTGGACCTTTGTGAATCTGGAATTGGAAAATGCAACTACTTTGCTGAGACTGGGAAAATAAGCAGCGACCATTTTCCACCCCACACGATAAGCAGTGACCTTGACAAGACGGAACTATGTCAACAAAAAGTTACTCGCCTGAGTTCCAGCGGATTGTTTTAACAGCCATGTGGGAACTAAAAATAGGACTATGCCGAGATGAGATCCAACAGCAAGAATTAAAGCAGCAATTTCAGATGGTGATTGCTGAATATGATTTTTCAGATGATCAGGATATTGAAATGGAAATGGAAGAGGAAGATAGCGACAATGATAGCGACAGCAATTTCGATGATCTGGACAATGAGGTGGACTCTGATGTGGAGCATGAAGAGAACAACGATGATGACTGGGACAACACAACACAAAATGAAGCACACCACAAGGAAAAAGTTGATATTGCTTTACAAAAAGAGAAGCGGAGTACCCCTCCTTTGAGGAGGGAACGACAGGAACCAATGGAATTACAGATCTCCCACAAGGAGAAGGACATGAACAACTTAAGAAGGGGAGAAACTCAGGGGGGCCTTATGGATATCTGGGGGGTAAAACATTGGAAAAAGGGGGTGGGATGAAGGAAGAATGGGAGTGTAATTATTAGGACGGATTATCAAGATCAAATTAGGATTGTCGATTATGGAACTTGCTGGATTGGAGGGAGGTAGTCGGAATCTGGGGAAGAAAGGTTATATTGGGATTTTTTAGAGTGCAAGAGTTAATTATGGGAAAAGTTAAAATAAAAGAAGTTTAGGGATTTAAAATTTTAAGAAGTCTATTGAGGGGGGAAAAATTAGGCAAGGGAAGAAAAATTGGATAATGAATTATAGGGATTAAGAGATTTAGTGAAAATGGTATTAACTAAGTTTAAAAATTTTATGAAGAGGAAAAGTAAGTAGTTTATAGATATGGAAAATGTTAAAGAGGATAGTAAAGGGATGAAAACTGGGAAAGGGGGAGGTAGGGGAAGCCCATAAAATATGGTTTATCAATGTAAATTTGAAAAAGATTGTTTTTATTATTGTTTTTTGTCTTTTTTCTTTTTTATTATTATTTTTTTTGAATTTTTTTCTCTTTTTTTTAGTGTAGCTTTTTTCTTTTCGGATTGCTGGGTGGTTGTCTCCCTGCTTTCTGCTCCTGGAGCTCTCTGGTGGCAGGTGGGGACTCTGGGTGGGGTGGGGGAGGGGGGACATAAACTCAACTATAAAATGGACCATCTTCAACTGCCTGCCTGCATGGGATTCTCCTGTGGCAGGGGAGGGCCCATGGGAGGGGGGGTGGAAAGAAGGTGGAAAATCTGTCTATGAAAGTGTTTCTTCTATATATGTTTTTTTGTAATCTGTAAAATCAATAAAAATCATATCAAAATAAAAAAAAACCAATCTCTGGCTACCAGCAGCAACAACAACAACAACAACAAAACAGGATCTGGGTTTTAACAGCGGATACAAGCTGCAGCGGATACAAGCTGTAGCGGAGACAAGCTCTAGTGGAGACAAGCTGTAGAAGGAGTGGGAGAACAAATGGGGACGACAACAACAACAACAACAACAACAACAACAACAACAACAACAACAACGCGAATGGGCCGATGGGGTGCGTGCCAGCAGTGAGGGCTCTGCATGTCACGTCTGACACCCGTGTGATAGGTTCGCCATCACTGCTTTAGACCATCAGTGGCATTTGAGCTGGTTTTGTTGTTGCAAGGTGGCCGAGAGTGGTGTGTCTGTTTTTTTTGGTGGAAGCCGGCAGTCACCAACATGGCACCCTCAAGCATGCATGCTCCTGCAGAGGCCTTCCCTAGCACTCGCAGGTTGCCTCTGCTACTGCTCAAATTAGGCTTGAAAGAAGCACACTGTTACAGTCAATAAGATAGGTCATGTGGTATGTGTTTGCTTGCGGACTACTTCCTACATTCTGAATGGCTGAATTGCCCTCATGACAGCAGAACTGGGTGGGAACCTGTGTAGCTACTAGGGCCTACCCTGGGTATACCTGATTGCAGTTTGTGCATTGCCCATGATATTTTTCCAGTTTGCAAATATCCCCCACAGACTCAGAAAGGGTTGGCGACCCCTTCAGTAAACGTTTCAACAACACTCTCCGGCTTCTCAGTCTTCCTTAGTTGAAAAAGCCCCTTGGGTGGAGTTAACACAGGAAGACTTGCCCTGGTTTTTAATTGAGGGGGCAGGAGTGTAAAGCGAGATGATTTGTAGAACGGCAGAAAAGGGCACTCAGAAGCATCCCTCAGCTACCCCATGCATAAGGACGACAAAACCCTTTCATCCCACTTATGGGAATTTCACCAAAATTTTCTCTCCTGTTTGGAGATTGCCTGATGCAATTTCTTTCTCATTAATTGATAGAGAATGTGTGTGTGTGTGTGTGTGTGTGTGTGTGTGTGTGTGTATTGTTGGCACTAGCAAGATTTGTGACTGGAAGGGAAGAAAGACACATTTAGGGATTTACTCATAGAATAGGAGATCCGATTTTACAAAGATCTCTGTCCTCTTCAACAAAATCTTATTGGGTATTTTTAAGCAATCTGACACAGATAGCATGATGCTGTCTTCTTAGATGTTATTAAGGCCCCCTTCATGCATTATCCACATGAAAGAGTTTCCATGAAGACCATGCTTTCCACCTTGCCCCCAGCATAGTTCCTCTTTCCACCAGTGCCCCTTGATGTCTGTACCAGAGCCATAGCTATAGGGAGACTAGCCAGGTTTTTTGCCCCAGGTGAAGCCTCCAGAGGGGTGCTGTTGAGGCTCCCAGCCCGTGTGTGTACACAGATGCATGTGAGTGTGTGTGTGCCAAACCAGGTCTTTGACCTGGGTGAAAGAAAGCCTAGTTTTGTCCCTGGTCTGCACATTGAACATACCAATCTGAAGAGGGGAAGCCTTGCTACTTCTGCCCTCACAGGGTTGGAGATGCATAGAGCTCTACGCACACAGGCTCCGCTTCTTCAGGTGTCTATACTGAGGGCCAGTGGCACAGCCCCCTTCCTCTTCATTGCATGAATCTCCCTTCCTATGTCTGGTGCACCAAGGGGTTTTCAGACCACATCCAGAGAGTAGCTTCCTCCAGAAATCACAGCTCTACATGAGAAAGGCAATCAGGTTTTTCTGCCAAAGTGGTACCTGCCAACTAACACAGTGGTGTTTTTGTTTGCTGCTTCTTCTTCTTCTTTTGCTAGTAACTAGTTTAGGCTGTGTTATCTGTGCTTTTAGGGATCAGCACAGATTGTATGCAGCTCATGGTGCATTGCTTCCATGCGCTTGGGACTTTCAAAAGCCTCCTGGAAAAAGCACAGACATTTTCACAGCAAATAGGAATGAAAACAGGTAAAAGTAATCAGGGAACCAGAACTGGCTATAGCTCCCTGTCCAGTGTAAACCTGAAATATACTCGGAGTCGAGAGTGAATTTCATGCTCTTTATTCAGCTCATATTCATCAGGGAGAAGAAGAGAAGACGAATGGCTCTTTTCCCAAAACCATCTGCTTATATACATTATTTACACAATGGGCCTTGCGTGATTGGCTACTTCAGGGCTACACCTTGTTGGGGTTAAAAGCAATTGAGTTTCATCAGCAGAAACTGGTTGAGAAACTTACACATAGAGACCAAGACTTAAACAAATGCTTGGTTTAATGGAGAAAGGAAAAATTACAAAAATTAAATTAGGCTTACACAAAATACCCACACAACCAAACCACCCACCAAGAGCACACTGGGAAAACGCCCAGCACAGAGGCAACACACAACACCCCTGATATACCCTGCATCATCAGCTTCACAGCAACACCTGTAGAGCTGCTCCACAGCTGCAGAGCCCCAGTCATTAAATCTTTCCTGACTCTTAAAGGTACAGTGAAACAATAATGACACTTTTACACAATCATTCAACATATCCCCTGCAGTTCATTATTGTGAAACAGAGACAAACTTTGTACATGTCTTTCATGCGCAACTTTTGGAAGTGCTTTAGTAAAGATGTCTGCAACTTGTCTGTCACTGGGGACATATTCAAAAACAATTGTTTTGTCAGCAATCAAATTCTTTACAAATTGTAAACGTAATCTCAACACTCTAGTGCGCTGTGTGTTGGTTTCTGAGCACAGGATAGCAAGTCCACTCTGGGAATCGAGATAAACTTTTACTGGGAGTGATCCTGGCATCTTTAAGTCTTCAAATATTTGTAAATACCACTCTATATCACGGATGGCCTGAGTACAGGCATATAACTCACTTTCAGTTGAAGAAAGACAATTAATCCTTTGATTCTGTGCTTTCCATTCAAAAGGACACCCATTATAAAAATAAACCATACCAGATGTACCTTTGTAATTATTTTGCTCTACAGCATGAGATGCATCACAATATATTTCAAAACCTTTGTCAATAGATGGTGTAAATTCCAACCTATAACGTTTTGTGTGTTTGAGGTACATCACCACTCTCTTAAGAGCTTTGAAGCATTGGGTAGTGGGTTTTTCTACAAATTTTGCCAGAAAATGAAAAGCATAAGTTACATCTGGCCTTGAAACTCTTTGAATAAAATTGAGCTTGCCTATGGCAGAGCGATACAATGTTTTGTCAGAGAACGTGTTATTGCCATCTGTAAAAGTGAAACCACATACCATAGGCGTTTCTTTCCCATTTGCATTCTTTAAACATAACATTTCAACAAGATCATCTATTTTTGCATTTTGATGAATCAAATAAGAACCATTTTTGCCTTCTTCAATTTGCATGGATATATAGTTTTTAGCTTTGCCTAATTCTACCACATCAAATTTTTCTTGTAACAGTGACACTATCTTTGTATATTCATGTTTAGTTTTTGTAGAAATTAATATATCATCTACAAACACACATAATTTGGTCACAGAATTTCCATTTTCTTTTGTAAATACACAGTTATCTGCCTTGCCTTGTGTAAAACCAAAATTCAGCAATTCCTTCACTAAAGTCTGATGCCAGTTTTTACCACTCTGATGCAAACCATAAAGAGATTTATTTAGTTTGCACACTACTCCTTTAGTGGCGATTACGCCATCAGGAACACGCATAAAAATTTGTTCTTCTAAATCTGCAAACAAATAGGCAGTTTTTATATCTACATGATAGACAGAATGTCCACGCTGGGATGCATCTTTTAACAAAAGCTTAACAGATTCATATTTTACGCTCGGTGAGTAACACAAATCATAGTCTTCACCTGGGATTTGCTGGAAACCTCTGGCTACTAACCTAGCCTTGTACCTTACAACTTCATTTTTATCATTCATTTTCACTTTATAAACCCATTTTGAATCAATAACTCTCATGTCTGGGGTTTGTGGTACAAGAGACCAAGTGTTATGCTCTTTTAAAGAAGCTATTTCATCATCCATAGCTTTGTACCAATTTACAGCTTCATGCAAAGGTAATTTTTGAACATCGTTGTAGCATTTTGGCTCAAAAACTGCTTTATTGGCATACACAGTATATAACTGCTCTTTTGAAAACCGTCTTGGTTCCTGTCTCTTTCTGTCTGAACGTCTTAGTCCTGAAGAAGAGCTAGGCCCTTCAGAATCAGTAGAACTATTTGGACTTCTAGCTTCAGACTGTAAATTGCTATCATCAGACTGATGAGACTCTTGTGGGCTTTTCTTACTTTCAGAAAACTCAGAAGAACTTAACCTTTCTTTAGGTGTCTGTGTCTTTAAATTTTCAAACAAATCACCAGACACAACAGGCTTTTCGTCTTCAGATTCACTAGTATCCCCTGCTCTAGCTTCTCCCTCTTCTACTTCTACTTCCTCCTCATCAGCATTATCTAAACCATCACTATCTTGAAAAATAGCAACTCTATTCCAATTTACAGTTTCAATCATGCTTTTGGTAATATGAAATTTACCAGTTGCTGGTACATAAACTCTGTACGCCCCCTGCTGGTAGCCCATAAACTTTCCTTGAACATTACGCTCATCCAACTTGTGTCTAGCAGGGTAGTGAATAATAACGTCTGAACCCCAAATTCGCAGGTATTTTAAATTAGGGCGTTTTTTAAACAACATTTCATAGGGTGTAACATTTAAACTAGAATGATAGGATCTGTTTTTAACAAAAAGATAGGCATGAAGAGATTCCGCCCAATATTCTTTCCCCAAATTAGCATCATGCAAGTAAGTTTTAACACCTGCCTGCAAATCACGTTGCACTACTTCTACAATCCCATTCTGCCAAGGACTTCTAGGGCAGGACAACTCGTGAACAGTCCCCTGCGCTTCCAGGAAATGTGAAAATTCCTCAGAAACAAACTCTCCCCCCCTGTCAGAAAACAAATGCTTTATAGGTTTGTTAAAGTGGGTTTTTACCCAGTTGCAAAAAATCTTGTACTTCTCAAGTGCTTGTGACTTTTCAGCAATGGTGTAAACAAAACAATATCTGCTGTACTGATCAATAAGAGTAAGCCAATATTTTGAATTTCCTAAGGAAGGAGGGAGTGGCCCTACTAAATCACAATGCACACGTTCAAATGGCTCTGTTACTTTCCTGCCTGAGCATTTACCCTTTCTTGCAACTTTTATCTTATTCTTACAACAAGATACACATTGCATATAGTATTTACATGGCTTTAAGTTTAGTCCATCAACAATCTTCTCTGTCTTTATCACATCTGTGAAATTTAAATGTCCCAAAAGTCTATGCGCCTCATGAATACATCCGGAGTGAGGTTTTACATTTTTCAGCCCCTGACTTGGCTGGGTTACTCTACAGTTCACAGGTGGCTGTGAATGCTTTTTAAAATATAGTCTATATAAACCTTCAGACTCTCTGGCATACAATACACGCTTTCCCCCTTTGTAGAACTCACATAGTGATTTTGTGAAGCACACAGTTACTCCTTGGCGTGCAAAGCAACTTACTGATAATAAATTGTCCACTGATGGGCAGTAAGTGCAATTTGCTATTGTGATATTTAAGGAGTCAAGTTTCACAGTACCTCTGCCAAGCGACTGTAGAACGTCGGAGTTGGCCAGATGAATGGTGCCAATTTCCTCTTCGAAAGAAACAAACAGACTTCGGTCGTTACAAAGATGAATTGACGCCCCGGAATCTACTACAAACGATTTCCACGTGTCATCTTTAATTACTTTACGACCTAATTCACGAACATGGAACGCTCGCGGCTCACGTCCATCTTTACGATGTGCTGCCGACTGCTGGGTTGCTGTCTGTGATTTACGAACTGGAACGGACCCTGAAGCATTTTGCTTTTTAAATCTGCAGTCCCTCGCAAGGTGCCCCTGCTTTTTACAAAACCAGCAATGCTTGGAAGTTTTGAAAGCAGATGAATCACCACAGACTTGCATACGGCGTTCCTCATTATTTTTAGAAATAGGAGTGCTAATCCCACAAGCCTCCCTTCTGTCCAGCTCGCCCATCAATCTTGCTGTTACCCCTTCCACAGTTAATTTTGCTGGAGGTACAGCAGATATCTGACTAGCTATGGCAGACGCTGACTCCTTTCCAACGTGCACTGCCGCAAGACTGTCCCACATTTCTTTGGCAGTCTTCTTATTTCTTATATACACAACTTGCTGATCACTAACAGACAAGTTAATTAATGCCCTTGCTTTAGCATCACCTTTCGACCAGGCATCGGTCACAGGAGCAGGAGGGTCCTCGGTCACGTACTTCCACACATCACGGGAAGTTAGAAGTGCTTCCATGCGAAAGGACCATAGACTGTAGTTCTCGGCCGTTAGTTGCGGGAATGTTAAAGCCTTCTCAGCCTCAGCAACACGGTCTGCCATGCTGGAACTTTTCAACCACCAGCCCACAAAACCGTTGCAGCAAAAAGAAGGAAAAAACCTTTCTAAACCTTTCTCCAAAAACTAACATGTGCAGTTCCACGCTCAACCACTGGGCCCATAACAAAGATGTTGGGGTTAAAAGCAATTGAGTTTCATCAGCAGAAACTGGTTGAGAAACTTACACATAGAGACCAAGACTTAAACAAATGCTTGGTTTAATGGAGAAAGGAAAAATTACAAAAATTAAATTAGGCTTACACAAAATACCCACACAACCAAACCACCCACCAAGAGCACACTGGGAAAACGCCCAGCACAGAGGCAACACACAACACCCCTGATATACCCTGCATCATCAGCTTCACAGCAACACCTGTAGAGCTGCTCCACAGCTGCAGAGCCCCAGTCATTAAATCTTTCCTGACTCTTAAAGGTACAGTGAAACAATAATGACACTTTTACACAATCATTCAACACACCTGTGGGCCAATTATATTGTGGATTGACTTCTGCCTGCAGCCTGATTGGCTGCTCCTACAGGCCAATCAGGTAGCAGATTCACTTCTGCCAGCCGCCTGATTGGCTGCTCCAGCAGGCCAATCAGGTTGCGGATTCACTTCCACCTGGAGTTGGATTGGGTAGCTCCCGCTGATTCTGAATCCTATTGTTCTAGGATTCAGCTCAGTACATAACACCCCTCCCCTCTAAGTTCCAGTCCTGCCCGGGAAGTTGCATTCGTAGTCCCCAAGGTCTGCTGGCCGCCTCCGTGTGCGTTGTGGCCTGGGGTGTTCCTTGGTCAGGGGTTCTGGTTCTGGCTCGTGTTCCGAGGCTGCTGGCTGTGCCGGGGCTGTCTGGTCTGGCGCCACTGAACCACTAGGTTGTGACTCTGGTTCCGGTGTCCTTCCAGCCTCGGGGCGCCCCTCTGTGCCTACTGCTTCTGCTTCCCCTGCCCACCCCTCTCGCTCTACAGGCCTCACTGCCCTGCTGTCCCCTTGGGACCCCTCTGTCCCGCTCTCCTCCCGGGTTCCTCCTGGGAATCGTCGCCGTAGCTGGTCGCAGTGGCGGCGCCAACATTGCCCCCCTTCCGTTAGTACCTCGTACGACACGGGACTGGTCACCTTGGTGACTGTGGCGGGTACCCATGCTGGGCCTGCCCCAAAATTCTTTGCATACACTGGGTCCTGGGCCACAAATGTCCGGGGGTTCCTGCCTTTCCCCACCACTACCTCATCCTGAGCTCTGTCGGGGTGAAGTCGGTCCAGTCTAGTTGCAAGGCGCCGGCCCATGAGTAGTTCAGCTGGGCTCCGGCCCGTCGTTGTGCTTGGGGTGCTGTGCTGTGCTAGAAGAAATGCGGCAAGGCGGTATTCCCAGTCCCCTTGTGTTATGCGGCGGAGGCTGTCCTTGGTGGTCCGCACCATGCGCTCCGCTTGGCCATTGGTGGCAGGGTGGAATGGTGCTGAGCGGATGTGGCGGATGGCGTTCTGCGCTGTGAAGGTCTGGAACTCCTCTGACGTGAATGCGGTTCCATTGTCCGAGACGAGGGTGTCAGGGAGCCCGTGGGTTGCAAACAGCTTACGTAGTACCCGGATGGCTGCCGCCGTAGAAGTGGACGGTACCAGTGCGACCTCCAGCCATTTGGTGTAGGAATCCACCACTATGAAGAATGTTTTTCCCTGGAAGGGGCCAGCGAAGTCCACGTGCAAGCGTGACCATGGATGTCGGGCGGACTCCCAGGGCTGGACTGGGGCCCTTGGGGGATCCGGGCGGGATTCTTGGCAGGTCTGGCAGTGTTGGACCCAGGCCTCTATCTCTCTGTCAATCCCCGGCCACCACACATAACTCCTGGCAAGGGCCTTCATCCTCACTACCCCTGGGTGTGTCTCGTGTAGGGCTGTGAGGACCCTTTTGCGGAGGGGCTGGGGAACAACAACCCTGCTTCCCCATAACAGGCACCCCTTGTGGGCCGACAGTTCATGTTTGCGGTTTGTGTAGCCAGCGAATTCTGGCCCGGGGCTGCTGCTGGGCCATCCTCGCCACACCCAGTCCAGGACCCGGGAGATGACCCTATCTTTTGTGGAATGGTGCGCAACTTCTTGTGCCTGAATGGGTCGGTCGGGAAGCAGCTCCAGGGTCATAACCTCTTGCGCAGGCGCTGGGTCGGGGCCTGTTTCTGGTAGTGGTAGCCTGCTGAGTGCGTCTGCGTGGCCCATCGCCTTCCCAGGGCGGTGGATTAGTGCATACTGGTAGCCGGCAAGGAAAATTGACCACCTGAGGACACGTGGAGACAACACTTGGGGGGTCTGCTTCTCGGGGGCAAACAGGCCAAGCAACGGCTTGTGGTCAGTCACTATGGTAAAGGGCCGCCCGTACAAGAAATCATGGAATTTTTTTACGCCCTTCACGATTGCCAGACCCTCCTTGTCAATCTGTGAGTAGTTTCGTTCGGCTGCAGCAAGCGTCTGGGAGAAGTATGCCACCGGCACCTCTCTTCCATCCGGGAGTTGGTGTCCCAGGACAGCGCCGATGCCATAGGGAGAGGCGTCGCATGCCAGCACCACTGGCAGCCTCTCGTCGAAGTGTGCCAAGACCGAGTTCGAGACGAGCAAGTCCTTGACTGCCTGGAATGCGGCCCTTTGTCGCTGGCCCCACACCCAAGGGGCCCTTTTATTTAGGAGTCTGTGTAGGGGCTCCGCTACCGCTGCCTTATGGGGAAGGAAGGCATGGTAAAAGTTCAATAGTCCCAAGAATGACTGAAGTTCGGGCTTGCTCTTGGGCGCTGGGGCCTCACAAATGGCCCGTACCTTGTCACCGGTTGGATGGACCCCTTCTGCGTCCACCTTAAATCCCAGAAAGTCCACCTGCGGCACTCCCAGTAAACACTTTTCCCGCTTCACCTTGAGGCCCGCCGTCTGGAAACGGTGCAGGACGGAGCGGAGGCGGTCCTCAAATTCCTCTGGTGTGGGCCCGGCGATCAGTACATCATCGAAGAAGGGGGTGACGCCAGGAATCCCTTTAAGGAGAGAGTCCATTAGATTCTGGAATATGCCTGGTGCCACGCTAACGCCAAATTGCAGCCACTTTACTCTGAATGCCCCTCTGTGCGTCACAATCGTCTGAGCCTCTGCTGTGGCTTCGTCCACAGGCAACTGTTGATACGCTTGGGCCAAGTCCAGTTTGCCAAAGATTTTTGACCCAGCCAGGGTGGCGAGGACATGGCTGACCACTGGCACTGGGTATGCATGGGCCGTGAGAGCCTTGTTTATGGTGCATTTGTAGTCTGCACAGATGCGGACCGAACCGTTAGGCTTGACGGGTGTGACAATTGGAGTTTCCCAGGGGGCGTTGGGCACCGGCTCCAGCACTCCTTGCTCCACGAGCCGGTCCAATTCCTCGTCTATGCGGGGTTTCAGGGCGAACGGGACCCGGCGGGCCTTGTGCCTGATGGGTCGTACAGCGGGGTCTAGCTGTAGGGCAATGGGGGGTCCTGTATATCGTCCCAATGCCCCATCGAAAACCCCTGGAAACTCTTTGCATATGGCGTCCACGTCCACTTGTAAGCTAGTGCGGTTCACCCCGGTAACGGCTAGCCCCAGAGGTCCAAACCATGCCAGTCCCAGTAAGCTAACGTAGGGGCCCTTAACTACCAGCAAGTCCAATTGTTGCTTTCGCCCTCGATATTGCACCCTGAAGGTCCCCACCCCCATTGTAGGGACCTTACGTTTCTGGAAGTCCCGGAGGGTGAATGGGGCCGGCCTTAGTTTGGGACCCCCATTAGGGCACAGTTCCCTTAATGTTCGGGCCGAGATTATGGATAGAATTGAACCCGTGTCCAGCTCCATGCGGCATGGGGCTCCCTCTATCTGTACCTCTATATAAATTTTCTCTGTGCTGGGATGGGGCAACTGGAATACCTGGTAGTCCGTGATCTCCGTCGAGTTGCCTTGGTGCATGGTGCCGTGTGACCTGGGGCTCCTGGGTCGGTCATCTGATGCTTGTCGACGGGTGAGTCGAGCCCGACACACCCGGGCGATGTGTCCCAATTTTCTGCACTGCCTGCACTCTGCGTTGCGGAAACGACAGGTCCTCCTCTCGTGGTTCTCCCCGCAGCTTGCACAGTTCCCTCCTTCTCGTCGAGGCTGCTGTGGTGTGTGTGCTGCTTGAGTGCGCCGCTGTACTCGGTGTACTTCCTCCCTGTCAGATTCGGATTCGTCGGTGAGGTCTTCGTGGTAGACCCTCGGTTGGGATGGCGGGGCCGGTCGTGCCTCTTGCGTTGACCTCTCGGCGGCTTCGGTTGCCAGGGCTTCCTCCAGAGCAATCTGGAACGTGAGGTCTTTTTTGGCGTAGAGGCGTCGTTGCAACATCTCGTCCCTCAGGCCACCGACGAGGCGGTCACGAAGCATGTTCTCCAACTCTGAGAAGTTGCATAACCGGGCGGCTTGGCGGAGGGAGGTCACAAACCCAGTTATGGTTTCCCCCGGGGCTTGCCGCTTTGCGTAGAAGGCATTTCGGCAAGCTACCACCGAGGGCTGTGGTGAAAAGTGCTCCTTCAGCCGTTCCATTATTGTTTTGTAAGAGACGGTAGCGACATCTCTAGGTGCAAGGAGAGCCCGGGCGATTTCAAACGTCTCCTCTCCACAGACGCTGAAGAATGTCGCCCTCTTCATGGCATCGTTGGTGACTTCTTTCGCTTGCAGGAGGAAGTTGAAACGGGCGGCGTACCCTTCCCAGTCTCCTGATGCTGGTTTGAATGGCAAGAAGCTGCTGTCGGTTGCCATTCTGGGTTCCTTGGGTCCTGGAGCTGAAACCTGGATGCACGGTGCGATGCAGCGGTGCAGCAGGTGGCGGTGCTGCGGTGCAGTGCGTGGTGGCGGTCAGCTCAGCAGGATCCCATCCTCGTCGCCAGTGAAATATACTCGGAGTCGAGAGTGAATTTCATGCTCTTTATTCAGCTCATATTCATCAGGGAGAAGAAGAGAAGACGAATGGCTCTTTTCCCAAAACCATCTGCTTATATACATTATTTACACAATGGGCCTTGCGTGATTGGCTACTTCAGGGCTACACCTGTGGGCCAATTATATTGTGGATTGACTTCTGCCTGCAGCCTGATTGGCTGCTCCTACAGGCCAATCAGGTAGCAGATTCACTTCTGCCAGCCGCCTGATTGGCTGCTCCAGCAGGCCAATCAGGTTGCGGATTCACTTCCACCTGGAGTTGGATTGGGTAGCTCCCGCTGATTCTGAATCCTATTGTTCTAGGATTCAGCTCAGTACATAACAAAACCCAAGTTTATTGCCCTGTAATGTGTGAAACAGCCAGCTGTAAGCCAGCCCCAGTGTTTGTTTTGTCCCCCAGTGTTACCCTTCAGACATGTTGTGCTTCTTCTCACATTGTGGACTGTGAGTCCAATTCTGACTCTGATTTTTTCACCTTTGAGGGCATCAATTTCCTAGCTGGTACCATGTGGAAGAGGAGCAGCCTGTCTGCCAATGGTGCTTGGGCGCCGGCCACATTCAGGGAGATTATATGCAAATTGCCTTAATTATGCAAAATATAATTATATAAAATCAAAATTACATGAAACGGAATTATGCGCCTTAGTTGCAGCCCTCCAGCTCATGACAGATTTCAGATATGCTTCTCTGCGCCGAACAAGTTGCCCATTGCGGCATTAAACTCCCAGCTTCTTTCTGTTATTTAAAAATTCAATTTCCCCCATGGAGGTTTAGAAGTATTAAACAAAAAAGGGAGGGGAGTGGAAGATCCCAATATGTTTGGAGTCCCAGGACTCCAAAATCTGAGGAACTACATTTTTAGATGATGCATATCAGATGTGCTGCTTCTGCAGGCCACATCCACTACACTAGAAGCACACCTTTCTAAAAATAAAAACAAACATTTCCAGCCAGCTGAAGTAGAATTGGCCTTGGGAACCCTAAGATTTGGTATGGTGAGTACAATCCACTCCTCACCCTTCACCACACTCTGCATCAGACACATAGACACATCTGGCAGGGAAATGGGAGTCAGCTGGGATTCTTTGAATCTTTTAGCAGCACATGATACCATAATGGTAGCAATTTCATCATGATATTAGCTGTAAAGTAAACTTGTGCCAGCAGGTTTAAATCTGAGACCATGAGGACTAGAAACTAGGATTTAAATTTTTTTATAAAGCTGAAATCTGGGCCCATTTGGCACACATGCTAACTTATCCATGCAGAGTCCCAAGTACTGTCAACAAATCTAAAATTTGACAAATAATTTGACACACACACACACACACAAATTCATGAAGAGGCACGCAGACACCTTGCACAGTTCTGAACCATCTAACATAACCGTATCATATATTTGTTGGCAGTACTCCAATAACTGACCCAGCACAGTTCCCTTAGTGAGGTACTGTACAGCTAAACATAGTCACATACTGCTGATGAGAGGAAAGTTTGTGTGTGTGTGTGTGTGTGTGTGTGTGTGCGTGTTTAAAGAGAGAGAGGAGTGAATGTGCCTCTGGGAGCGAAGGCCCCATTCCCACAGGCAATACCAGAGGTGGGGTCTACTTGCTAAAGCATGACAGGCAGCTTGCTGGCCGCAAGGGAATATTGATTACTTTTACAGTGTAAACTGACAGAGCCTATTTGGATGATGTAATGAAGACAGATGATTCTAGTCTCCTCTCTGCTCAGCTTGGAGGAGGAGCTGAGGAGGGAGAAAGGAATCATCAATCAGATTCTGAAGACACACTCCATCGCCTTCTCCACCTTTGCTCTCTCCCCCCTCCCTTTCTCCCATCACATTCCCCCAGGCCTCTTAGTTCACACCTCTAGGCTATTCCACCGCACCCCTCCCTCCCTTAACCTTCTTTTCTATTGCAGCTCATTTTCTCAGAAATGAGCTGGCTCTGTATTAATTGTCCTGCCTTCACCAATGCAACAGCCGCTGATCATTCCGTTCTCATTAGTGCAGTCTCTGCCCATGTCTCTGAGAGCTGGGGGAAGCCATTCGAACCCCTTTTTAATAAGCGAAGAGATGAAACAAGGTACGGCTATTGAACGACTGACCCAAGACCTCACAGCACATGTGTGTGAGAAAGAGGACAGGGACCTGAACCAATGCCCACTGTGGATCTTGCTCTTGCAGGAAGTAGTGATGTCACAAACCTGGATGGCTTTAAAGGGGGAATTAGACACATTCATGGGCTGTCAATGGCTATGTCCTTCCTCCACTGTTGGAGACAGTATTAGTTGCTGGCAATCGGAAGTCCTGCTTTTGGGATTCTCATAGACATCTGCTTGGCCGAGTGGTGAACCGAGCCCAGACAGTACCCAGTACGGCACCTGTGCGGCACCCCGTACGGACTGCACATGTGTGGCATCCTGCGCATGCGCACTCCGTACAGGATGCCACACATGCACAGTCTGTATTGGGGTGTGTGTCTGCGCGGAATAGAGTGGACCCAGGAGTCCTGGCTCGGCTCCCCGCACCCTCCGCCTCCTCTCTGCTCTGGGCCCTCCCCTCCGGCTTGGCTTCGCTGCCGCGAAGCAGGAGCCACCGGGAGTGCGCACAACGAAAGGGGGAGGAGGACCTCAGGGAGGGACAGAGGGAGCTTGCGGCCCATCCCTCCTTCCTCTTCCTCTGTGCGGCACCAGGTCCGCCGACTGGGATAAGCGCTCATCTCTCCATCCCGGCTGGGCTGGGGGGGGCGGTGCCTCCACCTCTTCCCAGGTGCCAGGGGTGCCCTGCCCAGCAACGGCAGGAAAGTGAAAGTTGCTGAGAGGGGGGAGGGGCAGGGTCCCGAGCGCGGTGCCGGCGTGTGCACAATCGGCACAAAGACCGACGGGGCGTGCACAGATCTGGTTGCCTCCAAGCTCTCCTCCCCTTTTCTTTGCATCTCGCAACCTTTTTCTCTGCACGCCTGCCAGCCATGTGGTAGACGGGGCACAGCTGCAGGGTGTGCTGGGGCGCCCCTCAGCGCCGCCCAGCGCCCTGGCGCAATGCGCCAGTAAAACCAATGGGAAAGACGGCTCTGCGCACGGGCGGCATCCCGTACGGATGGCGTGTGAGAGTGGTAGCCCATACAGACGCCACACCCTCGAAGCAAAGCGCGCCTCCCAAGCCAGCCGCCGTCGCCGCACCAAGCAAGGCTTTTTACTGGGCGGTGGGGCTCGGCTTGAGAGTCGCGGGAGGGCGTGCCGAGTGTCACCCCCTTCCAGGGTGGCACCCGGGGTGGACCGCCCCTAACACACACCCATGCTACGCCCTTGGCTTGGCCACTGTGATAACAGGATGTTCGGCTAGGTGGACCATTGGTTTGATCTAGCAAGGCTTCCCTTGTGTTTGTGTATCACCTAGGCAGCCATCTTGTTTTGGACCAGTGACGTTTTTCTTCACTACTTTGTCACCAATTCCCCCCATGAGTTTATTATATGTGTATTGTTTGTTTCAAAATGGAAATGATTTATAGCCTGCGTTTTCACACGAGATGCCCAAGGCAGCTAACACAAAAACGCACAGCAAAATGAATGAATAAAAAGGAGAAGATTTGGGGAAACATCCCCTAGTTCAGTGACAGAGCACCTGGTTGCATGCAGAGGATGCCGGGTTTTAAACCACTGCCAATCATTGCCGATAATACTGGACTAGATAGGCCAGTGATATTTCACAAGGCTAAACTATACCACAAATAAAGTGAGGAGAGGGAATGTGGCCTTCAACAGGAAAGAGGGAAGAGTTCCCCGCCCTTGGTGTAAATAATGGGGACAAGATGGCTCTACCCTCTCTTGGAAACGATTGTCTGTTTCCAGCTTAATGAGGAGATGGGAAGAACTGGAGCAATGATGGCACCCCTGTTCCACTGCCCTGTGCAACGTGCATGCTACAAATGTTCAGAAAAGTAATGAGTTTGCACACTGATTTCAGGAGCTACAGACCAATTAATTCCTAGGATGGGTGGAAGGGGTGTGCCTGCAGGGTGGATGGCTGTTCTGGAGCACAAAACCTGCTAAGGATTCTGCACCTTATACTGTGGGGGAGACAGATTCTGAAATCTGCCTTTCCTTCCATGTGTGATGGTCAGTACTGAATGCCAAGGATGCATATGTGACTCAGATAATGTCGACCTCATTGGTGTTCTGCAGTGCAACTTAGGACGCACCTTTTCCACCAATTTATGATGCAGAAAGAACTATTATTCCTTGCTTGCTATCAGCTTTTCTGTGCATGACTATTAGGACTGAAATTGCATTCCAGCTTCTCCCCGGGTCCCCCTGCTTCCTGATTTCAAGAAGGCACATGGGGAAAGTTACTTTATGGTGTCTTCCCCTGAGTTTTATTTGAAGTGTGGGAAGCTGGAGCAGCAAGGACTCCTGAGAGCAGCATACTTGTTTTGATTTTGTTTTTAAGTTCTTCTTGGAGAGCTGTGAAACCAGGGTTCTTATCCTCACTTGGCCATGGAGCTCACTGGGTGACTTTGGGGCAGTCATTGTCTCTCAGCCTAACCTACCTCACAGTATCTGAAGAAGTGTGCATGCACACGAAAGCTCATACCAATGACAAACTTAGTTGGTCTCTAAGGTGCTACTGGAAGGAATTTTTCTGTTTTATTTTTATTCTACCTCACAGGGTTGTTGTGCAGATGAGAATAAGTGTGTTTGCCACCTTGAGCTCTTTGGAGAAAAGGTAGGCTATAAATGTAATAGCAAATAAATAACAGTGGCAGGCCAACTGTATTATGAGCATGGGTCAATGAAAATTCATGCTATGTGTCACATTAGTGACCTCTAGGGGCAGGGAAAACTTCATTGAGGATTTCCTAAAGGCCTGGATACCTCTATCCATTGTATGCAAGGATTAGGATGCTGCTATAGCTGTGGTGCACAACACTGCTACTAAAGCAGAATTATAAAATCAGTCTGTTAAATATCTCTCCATCCAGCTCCTGTTTCAAATAGAGAACAACTAAATATTCATAGACAACTTTCAATCAATCTGATTGCTCTACTGAATTTTCATGGTGCTTCCATCAAGAACTTTAAGTTCAGATTTGCCTCATATGTGCTCATGAATGCTGCTTCTGAAAATACCATTATGTTTGCAAATGCTGCTTTTGAAGTTCACGGAGGTGCAATAATTTTGTTGCTCATTAGTTCTCATAGTATTTGAGATGCTTTAATCTGGTGCTGCTGAATGGTTAATTCAGTGTCTACATCTGATTACTTTGGGGACACACAGTCTTGATTATGTACTTTGTGGTAGCTTGACTCCATCTCAGGTGTGCTATGAATATAAAAACAACCTGCCCTCCTTGATTCTAGGTGATGGGAAGTTCTGAAAGAAAATGAATAGGCCACAATTTAGATTTGGGTACTTGTCAAATAAAACCACAAACTGCACATCTGTACAGCACATTGAACCTCTGGCTGGCATAGTATCTTAAATTATATTCAAATTAGCTAATACCTGTGCAAAGAAAAGACTTTGACTATTTTATCTAGCCATTGTTAGAGTAGGTTCTTGGATCAGCTACAGAGGGGTATCTAATGTTCTTGGACTCCAGCTCCCATCAGTCCCCGCAGTCTGTGGTCAGAGATAATGGGATCTGTAGTCCAACAACATCTGGAAGGCACGGCCACATTGGCTACCCCTGGTCTGCTATAGACTCACTCAGATGGTGATTTGCTTCCCATATTGCTGGTCTGGTGTCACAAGCAGTGAATTATGTTTACTTCAGGTCACATGGTATAATTCAGTGGAGAACCTGCTAGTGGAGAGTTTAAGGAAGTTTCAGAGTGTGTCCCTTCACTGAATTCCTGCTCTTTCATTCTTGTCTTGTCAATTTAGTTGATCTACCATTGTACCTTCACTATTGTGTGCACCATGCCTTCTGCCGTCTGTGCCCTTGGTGCATCAAACAAAGTGGTAGTTGTCGAAGGGTGTGTTTGTGTGTTTTCAGAAAGGCATTACAAAAGAGGAGAGGTGCTGCAAGCCAGCTCACTAAGAAACATGAGACATGTAGACAGCAAAATACCATGGATAGGGGAAGAGAGGTAAAAGAACACACCATCTTGCCAGGCATGCATTGTTGTGGAAGTGTTTCTGGTGAGTGTGTGGAATGTGATGTGGCATGGTAGCACAATATCTTTCCTCCTACTGGAAATGTGGCTCCAGGTTTATCCTTCAATAATACCAAATTTCTGTAATTGTGGCTGTAGGGCAGCTGAGTGGGAGCAGGCAGGCAGACTCCACGGAGCGTCCTGCCCTGGCTTGCTCCGCCCCGCGTGCTGCTCCAGGCGCCCAATCGGCTTGCTCTGCCGCTGGATACAAGATTTTACATTGGAAAAGAGGGCTGTGGACTGAGCATCATAAGCAGACTGCTGGGTGAAATGTGTGAATGAGTCCATTTACTTTTGCAATTATCAGTACCAAATCTCACAAAACAAGCTGTGCCATTTTGGATGCACCCAAAAGTGCCAGAGCCCCTTTTGTAGAGTTCTGCATTTATCTAAATTTCCCTTTCCTATCATTTCCTTTGGGTCTGTGGGATACCAATATTCTGTATGTGCACTGGAGATAGTGAGATCTGTATATACAGCCACCAGTGGCAATCATACTATAGTCTAGACACTAGATAAGCAGCAAACTATATCTCCAAACTGTATTCACCTCTTTGCCAGGTGAGCCATAGGCAGAGCCCTCCATCTCTGGGTAGACCAGCCTGGTTCTGCAGAATTGGACTCCTATTGCAAAACGTTTCTTAATGGCAATTCACTTGATGAAAAGAATTACAGAAGCAAATCTTCAGCGGCACAGTTATTTTTAGTGACCATTCATCCACTAAGAACAAAAGTTCTATCGAGCTCCATTGTGAGGATCATGCAAATGAAAGCCGCCAAGCCAAATAATAACAATAATATTTTTTTTTTAAAAAAGAAGCCCAGCTAGGAACAAAGTCAAAAAGAAAGATCAAGAGCACACAATGTTTGTGCCATCCTTGCTGCTTCTAAAAGTTGCACAGATGCTGACAGGTGGAAGGGGGAGCCGTGGCTTCTGTTTTTCTGCCCAGCCTAATAAGGAAAGACCCCAGTGTGCATCACTCAGTCTTGAGTGCTCACAAGAACACCTTTATGTGAACCGATACATTTCAAAGATGGACCGAATCCTAGATTCCTATCAGGTTCTCAACTCCAGAAAAGTGATTTGGATGACCTGTCCTTTAAACATATCTCGTCACTCTTTATAAGCTAGTCTGTGATTGCAAATTGCCACCCCAGAAACAGACCTCAAGGGAAGCTAAAAGATACAGAGGAAGTGCTGGTGGTGAACAATAGATGGCTAGCTACATTTTATAAAGGAGGCGCCGCTCTTTGAGACACATAGTACTATCTGTAATTTCCTGTTGTGTTGAAATCATAAAATAAATTGAGAGTTGTGATTTTTAAAATCTGGTCACAGGGAGACAGAAATAATACAGTGTGTTGTGCCTGAGGGAGAGAGACTGCAAATTAATTTGGTGCTTTTTCACTTTAGAATTAATTAGGTTCTTAATTGAGCTTCCTAACTGGGTAATAATGCCCAGATCCAGGAGCCTGCCTTAGCAGAAGGTAACAGTGCGGAACTGTGCGGTGAATGTAAAGATCTCATCATAACACCATTGATGCAGGAGTCTTGCCTGCGCTGCGGCCCAATGAGGAGAGAGCAAGGGATGGGGAATAATGTATTCAATAACCTCACTTTCAGGTTGCAAAGCTCCTTTCCATAGCCTATGCAGGAGGGAGGGAGGGAGGCCTCTTCATATGCACTCGTCCAAGGGCTTCCCTCCCCCCTTCCTTGCACACACACACACACACACACACACACACCCCTTACAATTAGGAAGATACCTATTCAACACTGCTCTTATTGCTAGGCTTTGTTTCTCCGTCCTTTCTTTGCTAGCAAGCTCTATCCTGAGCGAATTGGTGTTCTTGCACTCAACGGTTTGGTTAGTTGCTTTTGAGTAATCTCTGCCCAAGAATTCCAGCTCTGCTGAAGTCTTGAAATTAAGGCACCAGGGAAGAAATCACATAAAGGAGGAGAGAGGGGGTAAAAGTAAGGCAGTGTTCTTCTTTTTCTTTGTTTAAAGTCTTGTCTGGTGGAAGAAAGCATGAGTGACATTTTTGTGAATGTGTGTGCAATGTGTACTATATAATGTTACAATCTCTCTCTCTCTCTCTCTCTCTCTCTCTCTCTCTCTCTCTGTGTGTGTGTGTGTGTGTGTGTGTGTGTGTGTAGCCCTTTATTCTTATTTAAAGCAATGAATCAAATGCCAGTGCCTGTGAATGATAATCATACGTTCTCATTTACGCGCACACCCATCTGTTTGAATAGTGTTTTGTTATACCTGCAAGCAGTATGTTCCCATAAATCTGTGGATCATTGATGAATAAGAGGAGATATATTGTCATTCCCAAGAAAGTCACCCTAAGTGGATGCAAAGACAAGTAGCTGCATATGGATAGGGTCCTAAACATACCCATATGTCTGCAGTGGAAAGATAAATAATGTGCATATGCACACACAATAAATCCTATTGGATCAGAGCCCTTGGGCTCAATTTATATTTGTTTTAAATATAAGACATTTGTATGCAGACATATGGGACCATTTGCTTGTAATCTGTTTACTCTTGCTCATGGTATTATCCTTTTCAGATAATAGTTTTATAGAAGTGTTGGTATATGTGTGGGCTACTAAAATGAATTTGTTTTTAATAAGCTCTCAACTTTTTGGTTTTTTTTGCACTCTATACATAATCTTTGTTTATATGCTATAAAGAAAATTCTTATGTCTGCATGATTAAAATGTGCTGCCATGTGTGAAGTATGCATGCCTTTATAACCATGAGTTTATTTCTGTAGAGGCAGGCAGCATATACCAGGTATGTTGCTCTTACATACATTTCTTAGAAGTTATTTCGAAATGAATGCGGTTGACTTTAGACTGAGGTGTGCTCATGGAATCAGCCCAATCGGGCACAAGTCCTTGCTTATTGTCAACTACCATCTGTGTGTATGAGTAAAGCCTTGCAACGAACTGATGGCTGTCTGTATATTTGTGTGATCAGATAAAAAGTTCCTTAGTCTGCTGCAGTCAAGTATCCCTCTTTGACTGCAGGCGAAAGGGAAAGACACACAGTTAGACACTCTTTAAAGGAGTGTGACCTGAACAATAGATAATGGTAGGTAGCTGGATTTTATTTAAAAAGTAGCATTTCTTTGGTTACAGTTACAGAGAAGGGTGATGACCACCTCTAAAATGTGACGTTGTGCTAAGTAAAAGCTAGAACTTCAGCGTAGCAACTGAGATTTTTTGAAAGGAAGTCTTTATGAAGCCCAATCAACAGGCATAAACAGGAAAGATGAATTATTTCTCGGAAGGGAGAACCTTGATTAAAGTCATTTAGTTATTATAATTGCACTCTGGGACAGCCTTCACCTGCCAGGTGTTTGAGACTACAGTTCCCATCAATGGTGCTGGTTGGGGTGAGGGGAATTGAAGTCCAATGCAGCTGGAGGGCAACGACTTGGCAAAAGATGCTCTAGAGTAGGCATATTCCCAACTGCCAATTTAAGAAATAACAGTTTGGTGCAGAGAGTCTAAAGACTTTTCATTGATTTATGCTCCTACCAGTAAGGAAAGATAGTCAACAACATGAAAGCTCATGAGATGAATAATTGTTTTCTCTATTGGAAGCTTACTTGAGAAGGACACAAAAGAAAAGGGTGAACATGGAGATAAAGAATGAAGAGAGAGAATGATAAACCAAAAAAGAATAGAATTGGAAGAGTGTGTGTGTGTGTGTGTGTGTGTGTGTGTGTGTGTGTGTGTGTGATCTCTCTCCCACCACAACCCCGTGGGGATATTGATTCGTGTTAATAGTGTTTGCCAGCTGGCATGATTGCGAGATGAAAGGGTATGTTGAACTTCAGATAGGATCTCCCTTTTCCTTTGATTTTGCCTCACATTTCCAGATCCTCTGCAGGTTCACCCAGGATAAGATAGACATGACATTATTGGTCATCGCCTTGCTCCCACTGACTTTTTTTGTAACGAAGGTGGAGAAATCTTGTTTGTACTCCATACTGTGCAGTGGAATTTGTCTATTAAAAGCAAGCTAGCTGGGGAGACACCGTAGTCTCGATGCAGACACAGCCCTGCTGGGAAGAAATCTGCACTCCCTTTGTTTCTGCCTTAATATTTTTTCAATAAGGAGAAACTGCTAGCCATAGATTACAGACAGCTCTGGCACACCTCCTGGGTGAGGAGAAGTGCACTGCTTTGGGGGGGGGCGGCGGCACAAAGAACATTTGCTAACTATTAATTGTTGAGCTATAGGATCCTAATGTGATGGAGCTGGGTGGGTATGTTTAGACTGGAGAAGAGAAAAGTACGTATAAAAGGAACAGCCAAAGATGGAGGAGAGTTGGTCTGTTTTGCTCCAGAAGGCAGGACTAGACTCAAGAGCTGGAAATGGCAGGGAAGCAAATTTTGGCTAAGCATGAGGCAGCACACTCCCCTAATGGTGAGAACCAGTTGGCAGTGGCCCAGTTTGCATGTTACATTGAGCCAAACCATAGCTCAGCAGAAATGAGGAAATACAAATGAGTTTCTGGAGTGGATATTTCAGCCACAATGTGCTCTTTCTCCGGTCCTGTTGCTGCCCTACTGCTTGGAACTAGTTTGGCGTAGCATTATGTCCAAACCCAGGTTTGTGGCTGGTCGCTGAGTCTGGTGTCATGAAAGAGCAGCAAGTTGTTAAATATTTAATTTGTAATTGTTGTGTGTGTTTTTTTACAGCCAGGAAGGAGAAGAGACAATTATGGGATTTTATGCCTCAGCTGCCCAAATAGCTTGGCTGGCCTTGGGTGCCATGCACCTTGACTTATGGTGGGAATAGGGCACCCTGCTTCATTTCAGGCAGCAAAATGTCTTGAGCAGCCCGGGGTGTGTGTGTGTGGGTGGGTAGGCTTTCCTTCTCGGAGGCATTTAAGCAAGGGCTGGGGAGCTTCCTCTCAGTGGTGATCTGGTTGCACGCATCCTGCACTGCAAATCCTGCACCGACCAAGGGCTTGAACTAGATGACCTCTTAGCTTCTTTCTAACTCCATGTGTGGTATTCAGCTCAGTTTTACCCAGAGTATGACCATTGAACTGAATGAACACAACTAAGTTAGGTCCATTAATTTCAATGAGTAAAGCTTGGTGGAATGCCACCCTGTGGCTCTGATTCTACTAACCTGGTGTGCTAGTGGAAGCCAGCGCACGAGATCTTGCAAGTGCAATGGGATTTTTCCCCTGCACATCCCCTGCACCTCTCCTAAATCCACTCTGGAGGGTCAGTAGAACCCCCAGACCAGTGCACAGGTGGGGAGAGGGGGGGATTGTTCCAGCTGGCTAGAAGAAATGCTTGCACTGAAGAAGCAATCAGAAGATTATGACATTGAATTCCACCCTATGTTTCTGTGATTCAAACTTGGGATACGGATTGAGATAAATGTGAAACCTTCCCCCACTTATGCTCAGAAAAGAAGGTTATGAATGCTCTAGAATGAGCTAGATTATAGCTGTGAAAATCAGCAGAGTGAGCCTAAAGATGATTCAGAACAGAGTATTCATATTTCCAAAACGAAAAAGAGGATTTGCTGATGTCCCATTGCCAGAAAACTGAAATAGCAAAAGATCCCGCTGTGTGTTTTGAAAATGTATTCTGTAAAAGAAAGGGGGCGGGGATCTCTGAGTGGTGTGAGATTCCAATGATTCATGTATCCAAATCCCCCCACCCACCCATTTGCAATCTCACACAGAGCCCCTTTCCTTTGCTCCCTTTAATGGCCCATCACCCAGACAATCGCCTCATCAGGAAGCTATCCTGGGTTATATTTTAACGCTTGCTTGATCCAGAGGTTAGAAGGGTCTCACATACAGCCTACCCCCACAAATGAATAACACTACACTCCCCCCCCCGAAGAAGACATTTGTCCCCAGATCTACAAACAAACAGCAAAATACAGATTCTCTGTAGAAATATAACAGACAAGTAAGCAAAGGCATTAGAACACACCTCATTAAATCAGCTACTAAAACACAATTGCTCTTTTAACCCAATGCCAGTGAAGTAACAGCTTATTCAAGCAAGTTTTCAGTCCATCAGGATCCCTTCAGGCTCTCCTCTTTCTCTTTGGTGCACACTCCCAGCCACATTTCTGCATCTCAGAGCTGCTGTCTCCCACATTTGGCAGCCCCAAATGGTGAGTTTTGACATGTTTAAGCCAGGATGCAAGACTCGGTCCCAGAGCTGCATTGCTCAAAGGCCTTGCTCATTCTTTACACTGTATAATGAAACTGGACTCTTGGACAGTGTTCCAAGAGGGGGGGCTAGGGATCTCTAGCACAGATTCCTATCACATTTGAACTACAATTCCCAGCATTCTTTGGGGGAAAGCTACAGCAGTTAAAATGGGACAAAGCATATGTATGTTCTGAAGATGGTGAAGTCTTGTGTATTCTATCCCTTGCCCCACCCCCAGCAGTCCTGATCTTATTGGTTTTTCCCCCCTTCAGAACTGAGACTCTATTGTCCTCACTGATTCCTAAATGAGTTTCTCTGTCCATCTCTCCCTCTCTGCTCTCCCATCTCACCTGTCATTAGTCTGTGCATAAACCGGCTGAAGCCGCACATGCAGACCTTATTTTACAAATATGATGTGGATGCCAGTAGGAGAGGCCTCCCTCTCAGTCCTCCTTAGTCCTTACTTAGATGTTGTCAGACGAGAAGACGAAAGAGGATATGAATTTGCATAAAATGTCCGCATGCTAATTCATATGTATCAGTGCAGATTTCAAAATGTTTGCTAAAATTTAAATAGAAATACCATGCACCCTACCATAGTGGGGAAGCCTAGATCCTAGTTACCCCCTGGGAACTGAGGTTTACGCCTCACAAATCTACAGTTCCCAGCACCCCTTAACACACTAGAATTCTCACGATTCTTGGCACGGTTGCATGTTTTAAATGCTCTTTAAGTGCATGATTTGTAGGCAGCCTTGGATTAGGGTAGCCATCCAGATACCAGACTCCTCCCAAGTGAGGACTGTGCTCTGCAAAGTAGGACATAAAAGGTAAAGGGTAAAGGGACCCCTGGCTATTAGGTCCAGTCGTGACCGACTCTGGGGTTGCGGCGCTCATCTCGCGTTATTGGCCGAGGGAGCCGGTGTACAGCTTCCAGGTCATGTGGCCAGCATGACAAAGCCGCTTCTGGCGACCCAGAGCAGTGCACGGAAATGCCATTTACCTTCCCGCTGGAGCAGTACCTATTTATCTACTTGCACTTTGACGTGCTTTTGAACTGCTAGGTGGGCAGGAGCTGGGACCGAGCAACGGGAGCTCACCCCATCGCGGGGATTCAAACCGCCAACCTTCTGATAAGCAACCCCTAGGCTCTGTGGTAGGACATACCACCACCCAAAACCCTTTCCTGCTCCTTCCACACCATGAGAGACAGGCGAGAAGCAGTGACTAGTTCAGTGCCTCTTGCTTTGAGTGTCTCTTGGTGGTTTCAGGTCAGCTCCGTTACCATCCCAGGTTTGGCCAAAAATGTTCCTGGCTTTTAAAAATTTCCTTAAACCTGGGTATATTTGCAGTAGACGGATATGTGACCACAACAGAGAGAATGGATACAGCTTCTGCAGTTTGCTAACATGCTCTTTGAGGTTCCCTGCACTTATTATCCCTCACCTCCTTTCATCCTGATGCTCCCAGTTCTTAATCCTATTGGGAACTTAGATCTCTTACCACAGATAAAAGAGGAGGAAGCAGCTTCTGGTCAGGTCTGCGCCTGGCAGGTGCAGCTCTGCTCTCCTTTCCAGAGCAGAAATGTCACCGCTCCCTGAGACCTGAGGACAAACTGCACAGTATGTCAGGCAGACTTTTGAAAAAGGAGCCGACTGTCAGCCATTGCTAGTGAGGAGAGATATTAAACAGAAAACAGTAATTGACAACTTCTCTCCTCTATTTACTGCAGTGCTGCCTGTTTGCTCATCCTTTTTCTCCCTAGGCCAGGGGTTTTCAAGCCCTAGTTCAGGGGTCTAGTCCAGCCCCCACAAGCAATTTTAACCCCCACCCACCCACCCACCCAAAAACAACAACAACCCACACTGGTCAAGGCAGTGGTGGCAAAAATGGTTTTTTTTTTTTTACTAGATACAGCATATAGATACGCACCCCACAAATCACCCCCTTCCTGGCCAGCAAATCAAGCATTTGATGAGTGGAGGGGGATTGGTATCCCTCCTCCTCAGCTGGTTTGCCTGGATCAGTTGAGGAGGTGGGCTATGTGACTCTGTCTGTGTGGCAGTGTGTGTTCAAAATTGCTTTGACCACCTGCAACACGGACATGGGGCCCTGGAAGAATTGGTGAAGGGTGAATTTGGCTGATAAAAGGTTAGCCATCTTTGTTCTCGGTGTTGCACCACAGAAGGCTGGTGGTAGAAGGGGCAGCCGCAGTTCATCTGCAGTCTCCCTCTGGGTGGCATGGCGGAGACTGAATTCCTCATCCAGCCACCCTGTGGAAGCCTGTTCTTCCCACCAAAATGAAGAGGGTTCATGAGCCTGCCAGAGAAAGAGAGCAGGAGGCGAGTCATGAGAGGTGGCAGCAGCCCTCACAGGATCCTTGCTGCCCTTGTTTGTGTTCAGTGGCTAGTCTTATCTGATCCAGCTCCAATGTATTAGAGCCAAAATAGCCTTTAAAAATAGACAAATGTGCCTTTGTCCCTTAACTCGAACAGTTAAACTTTGTCCCTGCTGATTATAATTGGGTTCCACTGATCATCCAGTTATTGATATATCCAATTATTAGACTTACTAAAGCTTACATGCCTAGCCAATTATGAATTTCATATGCAGTGCAAGGCTGAGCAGTTCCGTATTGCCCACACTAAAACAGCTCACAGGGGCTACTCTACCTATTTGGGACAACTTTGCAGTGGCATTTTCAAGTTCCACATAACTCTTTTGTCAGGCCAGATGGTAAACATGTGTGGGACGGGGGAGGGCAGGGAGAATTTTTTTCAATTGATGCTGAAACCATGGAATCTGCATCTGGTCTCAGTCTTATGATGGAAGGGGGAAAGAGGTAGCAGACATTCAAATGAGGTTCTTTTGAATGCACATGCAGAGAACAGAATTACTAGGGGAATTGCCATGTGGGTGTTAAACAGCAGCAGTCGGAGCAGGCAAAGGCGGGAGGGAGCACAGCAAAAGCTCAAATCAAGTGAAATGGAGCAAAATGAAATTCATCTAGTATCATTTTAATCCAACGTTCCAGCAGCTGCCTTGGCTAATTATTCTTCAGCCGGTGCTGGTGGAATGTCAGCAGGCGGGTGGTGTCCGCAGGGAGGTTGGTTCGCAGAAAAAGGAGCTCGGAGATTCTGCCAGCATTCTTGTCTTCCTGTTTGCCTCAATTTGCTCTCCTTCCTACTGAAAACTTCTCTCTTTTTTGGTAAGGGATAATGGTACAGGAGCAGAGGATTTGGGGCTGCTATAATGCCGAAAGTTCATGTCGTATCAGATTGGATCAGATTTCAGGAAGTGGGACCAGATTTGTTTTCGAACCAGGAGGTAAACCACACACACACCCCTTTCCTGGTCAAAGTGGTTTAGTAAAAATGCTCCAAATTAGCCCAACTCCCTGTAAGAGCCATAGTTCATCTAATCCAAGATACTCGACTCCAACAGCAGTTCAAAGTAAAGTGCACAGGCCAGTTTCATCCTTGTAAATATGTGTGGGAGCACTTAGTTTTCTCATTGTTCCCCTTAATTTGTTAGCATTCAGAATTATAGTAAAGATGTAACAACAGAGAAATCATCTGTTGCATTGAGAGCTCAGTTCATTGCCAGTGTCACTTCAATTTCACTCTGGGAGTGTGCAGCCATGCATATTTTTTTGGCAGGGACCCCACCTTGGAAAAGCACTCTCTGTCTTTCTGACAGGGAAGAGGAGCATATAGCTCTCCAGATGTTGTTGAACTCTCCTTAGGCCCAGCCAGCATGGCCAATGGCCAGGGATGGTGGGATTTGTAGGAAGCTGAATTAGCTGTAGAAAGGGGGTAGTCGGACGTGGGGCCCTCAGGATGACGTGAGACTCCCAGGAGCAACATTAGAACTGAAAGAAGGCCTTGGATCAGGCCAAATGGACAACCAGATAACCCAATGGGGAGCTCACAAGCAGGACCTTGTGGAATAGTTGGGGGAGTTGAGTATGTTTCAGTCTGAAGAAAAGAAGACTGAGACATGATATGAGGCCCATCTTCAAATCTCTGAAGGGCTGTCACCTGGAAGATGGAGCAAGCTTGCTTTCTCCTGCTCCAGAAGGGAGGACCTGAACCAAAGGATTCAAGTAACAAGGAAGAACTTTCTGATGGTAAGAACTGTTTGACAGTGGAATGGACTCCCTCAGAAGGTGGTGGACCCTCCTTTACTGAAGGTTTCTAAACCTATTTTGGATGGCTATCTGTCAAGGATTCTTTAATAATGATTTCTGCACTGCAGGGGGTTGGACTAGATGGCTCTGGGGTCCCTTCCAACTCTACAGTTCTATGATTCTGTGAACATCTGGAGGGGCATGGGTTCCCCATCCTTTCTCTTCAGGGCCAGGAGGAGCCTGTTGTTCATGTTTGAGTAGAAGCCGGATTTTCACAGTGCTGATTTGATTGAGACTATATTCAGACAGCACTTTATTCCATTTTCATGATGTTTCATTACCTCATAATTTCCATGTTTTATGGTCCATAGCACATAAAAGGAACATTAGAAACTGGGACAGAAATGCTAGCATTATAATCAGGATAACTAATGCAATAGACCCCACGTCTGAATGCAGTTTGGTTGGTTCTCAGAGCAGGGCTGTGCACAGCTTTGATTGGCTGTTCGGTGTGTCAAACATGCTCCCCCATAAGCAGCGGATTTCAAAGTGTAAAAAGAAGTGAAAATGACAAACAAATAAACATTTGAGCAGATAAACATGCTGTTGCTTGGGGGTGGGGGGCAAAAACAAAATGCCACCTTGCACAAGGCAGAGTTCATTGTTACTTCTCTTAACTTTCTCTTCTCTTCTCTTAACCCAGATACAACCCAAGCCCATTTTTTTTTCTTGTTGACATTCCTTGGGGGATGAACAACCAAGAAATCCATAAACACACCCTGAGTGAGAATTCTAGGCTGGAGGCTGTGGTGCAAGGGTTTTCTTTGTTCCGTTCATGCAAGATAAATGGCCAGGCATTGCTAGGAAAACGTTTTCCCTCATTTCCTCTTTCCCTGTTAGACACTCTGGAGATTAAGTTCATGCAAGTGATTCCTTTGCTGTGTGTGTGAGATTGCAGGTCAGAAGCATCCTCAGAAATAGCTGGAATTTGAACACGCAGGGTTCGACCAGTAGCGTTGCCATGTCTCCATCCTCTCCCTGGAGTTACTCTTGTTAAGCTTGATAGGAAGAAAGGGTCATATGCCCTTTGCTTTGGGAAGTATGTGTTTGTGAAAGGGAGGTGGGAGAGAGGGAAAGAGAGAATGAGTGAGATCTGATGTGCTCCTAGTACAGTAGACACAGGGGTTTTCAAAACCTTATTTTTCAGCTTCTGAAATGCTTATAACAGAGAATACCTCTATCCCCCAATAAACATTCCACATATTGTATATACAATGTACACCATACAGTCAAACATTAGACAGGTCTGTACAATAGTTTAGAGTTGATTATATCAGTTAAGTGTCTTCTACTCTCTTTCTTAACAGACCGTCTCCGAGTGAGCCATGCTTAGCTGGTGGCGAAGAGACAATATGGTCATTTCCAGTGTACTGAATAAACATGAACCATACCGTTTTGAAATTGTCTTTGGCCTTTGTGTTCCTTCTATAGTGCATCTCAGCATACCTCTAGAGACAAGTTAGCTAAACAATCAGTACTTATGGTCATCTATAAACATATTAAATAACAACTGCCATGTTCGGCTCCACCCCCAGCCCCTCATGACATCGCCCGCCTGCAATGTTGCACCCCACCCCATTTCCCTTGCAAGCTGGCACCTCTGGGCAGGTGTATCCTGCAACGTATACTGACATTTTGTCAGTGACACCGCTTTGTAGACCTCAATCTGACTCCTCCTATGCTCTTCTCCCTCTTTTTAATCCCCTTCTTCTAATCTTCTTTCCTCCCTGCTCTCCTCAGTCACATCCAGATCACTGAAGCATAATTTACAACGCTGCTTCTTCCCTCGCTCTATAGTTGCTAGTCAAAATTACTGGGGATTAAGCATCGACCTAACTGCTTTAGTCCTTCTTTGCATTTCTCTTTTGGGCACCTGAAAATGACGCCCCTCATTCCCCAGCTCTTCCTGTCCTTTCCTGTGTTCCTGTTTGACTCCGCTGTGTCACTCTGTTCTCAGATGAGCCACAATTTTCCTCCAGGGGACTTGAAACCCAGACCGTTCAGTTTCATGAGGAGAGGTGCTCTTGCTGCTGCAAGGGAAAGACGGAAAAGTTCTCAGCTTGCTGATAGGAATGTACCATAATAGGTACTCAGAGCAGCTTTTCCTTGGGCTGAATTGTTTTGGTGCTTTAGTTGTGCTAAGTAAGGGAAGAGACTGAGGAGCATGAGCAGGAGATGGGCAATACAACATCCCTGACTAGATTGGCTTTTGAATCTTATTTCAGCAGCAGGGATGGGACAGCACCTTCCACCACATCTGAGGACAGTAAGCTCCTTAGGGCATTGGAGAGGAACCTGGTCTGGCCTTATCTTCCCTACTCCCTGCAGGCCACCCACCTGTCAATCACCTGATGTCACAATGCTACCAGGCTTCAAAGCACCATGCAGGGTATGGAAAGAGCCTGAAGTCTTGATCCAGCCAGGGGTGTAGCAAGGGGGGGCAATGGGGGCGGGCCACACCGGGTGCCACCCTGGAGGGGGGTGACACTCGGCGCACCTCCCCCGTGAGCGAGCAGCCAGCCGCCGCCCGGTAAAAAGCCTCGTTCAGCATCTGGCTGCTCGCTCACTTGCTCAGCCGGCACGCACTTTGCTTGTTCCTGCTCGGGTGGAGGTGGGTGAGCCAGAGAGGGGCGCCAGCGGCCGCTGCTGACGCCCCTACCTGGCCCACCCCTCGCCCAGGAACAAGCAAAGCACGCCCCGAGCAGGTGAGCGAGCAAGCTGTGGAGCGAGGCTTTTTACAGGGCGGCAGGGCAACGGCGCCTCCCAAGCCGCCCTGTAAAGAACCTCGCTCCACGGCTTGCTCACAGATTGCCGGCGGTGGCACTGGAGCCCCACCACTGGCAACCCGCTCCGTAGCATGCACGCTATGGAACAGGTTGCCGCTCCCGGTACCCAAGCGGCTTGCTACGCCGCTGGATCCAGCAGCTGATGGGTGGTGATTTCCAGCCTGTTTTCTGCATGGATTGGCTATGCAATTGAGTTTCCTACTCCTGACATCATGCATTATCTTTAAGAACTTGTTGGCACACCTTCATCTCTTTTGAACTTCTCGCCTTCCCCCCGAATTCCTGGATTGTGTCTCCTGAGCCTTGTGTCTACATCTCAGCCTGTGCCGTTACTTGCTTGAACAAAACCCTCCTTTGCTTGCATGTTTTGGGGGAGGAGCCAAGACCTGCTTCTCCATGGTCTAGTGGCAGCATACATGCAGAAGAACCACAAAGATGGTCTACAAACCCCTGCTATCTGATTGCTGTGAATGAGTCTGGATTTGCAGAAAAGCATGTTAATAACGTGGGGGGGGGCGTGTTTTGGAGCAGGCTCCTCTCCTTTGGGGGCAACATTTCTCTAATTAAAATTAGTGTTTTGCCAAAACTGATGTTTTTGTTTCAAACCATCCCAATTTTGGGAGATATATGAACTGTTTTAAAAATTGGAAAATGGATATAGCAAAATTCATCTGGAATGGCAATAAAACAAGAATTAAACATCAAATTTTAATAGACCAAAAGGAGAGAGGAGGATTCGCCCTTCCTTACTTGGAATTGTACCATGCGGCAGCTGGGTTAGTGTGGATCAGAGAGTGGATTGTCTTGAGAGATACAGATTTACTTGATTTAGAGGGCCACGGCAATCGTTTTGCATGGCATGCGTATATGATATATGATAAGGTGAAGGTTCACAGGGGATTCTTTAATCATATAGTAAGAAAATCACTATATAAGATATGGAACAAATACAAAGATCTTTTGGAACCCAAACTCCCTGGTGGACCTCCCCACTAGAAGCCACGGCTGCTAAAAGAAAGAATATGCTAGGAGAATGGGCAACATATGGAATGGTCCCGGAAGAGAGCAATAATAAATTAATGCTGAAAAAATTAAAAATTAGGCCATATTTAACAGACTGGTTACAAAATTTTCAATTGAACGAGAGATTTAGCTTAGATTTTTTAAAAAAGGATTTGCCGATGAGACCTCTAAATTCAAAAAAGAACTTCTCCAAGCTAAGAATAAATATATCACAAAGATGTATAACCTCCTTTTAAATTGGGAAGTAAAGGAGGAGGAAGTGAAAGGCTCTATGATACACTGGGCCCAGGATCTAGGATATAATATTTACATGAATCAATGGGGGAAATTGTGGAGAATGGATATTAAATTTACGGTCTGTATCAACTTAAGAGAAAATGTCATGAAAATGTTATATAGATGGCACTTGACACCAGCAAAGTTAGACAAAATGTATAAGAACAGGTCAGAGTTATGTTGGAGATGCAAGAAAGGAATTGGAACATACATGCATATATGGTGGGATTATGAAAAAAATAAAGGTTTCTTGGACACCATTGATAATGAGTTAAAGAAAATGTTCAAGATCCCATTCACTAAAAGACCCAAGGCATTTTTATTAGGAATCAGCAAGAAATTGGAAAAGAATCAGCAAGAAATTAGAAAAGCGATACTTTGAATGGTGAGCCAAATTAATAGAGTATTTACAGCTAGCAAGGAGAACTGGGACAGTGAGAGGAAACTCTCATACGGAATGGATAATAATTAAGGAATATCTCAAAGGGTACTGTTTCCTAGCAGATATCGAATGAGTTTGTGATATAAGGAAGTGTTATAAAAAGTTTAAACTAAGATATAGAAAAATATTAATAAGAAATTGTTTTTAAAAAATTGAATGCAAAATAGTACAATGGGTTTTGTCAGAAGTTTCTTTCCTTTTACTATTTTTCATTCTATATGTAATTAAGTTCTTTTTTCTTATAGAATGTTTGTACTGTATGTTTGTTTTGTTTGTATTTTAAGATATTTTCTTGTTTAATAAAGTTTATTTTTAAAAAAAGAGCTCAGGGAGATTTACATATAGTTCCTCTGGTGGGAACCATCCAGGCAGTTAACAGTCTTTAGAGTTGCTTAGCTACTTCAACTCAGTAGAAGTGAGTGATGTACCTGTAGACCATTCTCTGGGTCCTCAGTAGGGAAGGGAGAAAATTTGCCCCCCCCATTTAAAGGCACTGTTTACCTAATTTGTGTTTTCTGAAACACAGTCATCCTTCAAAATATGTGCTTCTCTGAATTATGCAGCCAAGTACTATGAAGAAAATGCATAATCTGGGGCAAAGTGTCCATAAATATGCATTTATTATTGAAAATAATGTACAAAATGTATTATTTTAGGCAGTGTTTTTTTCTAAAAAATGTTTAGGGGTATTCTCATTTTCCTACTCATATTGAAATACTGCCCCTCAATGAGGCCAAACATAGATTCACAAAATGTTTAGGGGTATGCGTCCCCCTGCGTCCCCCCAAAAAACCCCAACACTGATTTTACAAGATTATGGCTTTGCAGAGATGTGTCTATTGGGTGAAATTGCATAACATGTATATATTAGGAGAAATCCACACTAAAATGCTAATGAATTTCCACAAGGACTTCCTTTTTAAAGAAATCACAAATTGTTGTGAAAATGTGGAGGACTCAATTTGAGACTAGAAAAATGAGAAATTGTGATTGTAGCATTGAAAATAACCTTTACAGAACAGAAAAAAGGTTACTGCTATTGGGGAAAATATGATTTTGAAGTGTTTTATTTGATGTGGTAATTGCAGGGATTTTCACAGAGGAGACCTTTCAGGCAAATGGCTCCCCATATGAAAATAAGGTGGGAAATACCTCATGTGTGAGTTTTACCACTTAAAAATAAATATGTGAACTCGTCCTTTGCTCTAGTTCCCTCCTAGGGCAGATCCATCCATATGCCTTGACTCACATCCCTTGTTTAGTTGCTAGTAGTATATGAAAGAACCAGTATTTGTGGCCGTTTTCTCCTCTAGGTGGTAAATTTTGCCGTCATAATGCAGTGTGCTTCCCAAGGTACCACGTAATCATCTGAAATGGACCGATGTATCGGGGGCTTGGTGTCACCCTATCCCATTTGGGGCAAGCTAGATTGTTTCATTGGTTGTTTATAGGAGAGTTCTCAAAACTCTAATCTTTTATTGCAGAGTATTACCCTCAGTATTTTTAGGCTATGTCAGAATCTGCAGTGCAATTTAGAATTGTTTCAACCCAATGAAAGACCTTCTAGAACAAGCACGTCCAACAGGTAGATCGTGAACTACCAGTAGATCACTGGACGCAGGGGCGTAGGAAGATAGGGGCGGGCCGCCCCGAGCAGCGCAATTCCAGGGGCGCCATCGCGGCTGCCTGCCCCGCCCCCAAACACATGCCCCGCCCCTGTGCACGGTGTGCCCCACCCCAAAACGCACGCCCCGCCCCTGCACACGCTGCACCCGCCCCCAAAACGCGTGTCCGCCCCTGCACACGGTGCGTCCCGCCCCAAAACGTGTGTTGCGTCCCGCCCCCAGAACGCGCGCCACGTCCCTGGGGGCAGCGTGCCTGCTCTCCACCCTCGGTGGCAGAGCATGAAGCTCCGCCGCTGACTGGACGTCTGTGGTAGATCACTGGTAGATCACTGGCTCTGCACCCCCCCCCAAAAGGGGCTTCCCTCCTCCTTAGAAAAAGCTCAACAAATTTGACCTGAACCCCCATTAAGGGGGTAGATCACCACCAGTCTTTAACTCCATGAGTAGATCGCAGTCTCTTGGGAGTTGGCCACCCCTGCTCTAGAAGAGAGGTGGTTGACCTTTGTTGGCCTTATATGGTTACAGATGCCTTTGGCAACCTTCTGAGGGCCGCATGCCTGTGGTGGGTGTGGCCAAAATGGAGGGGTGGGGAGAATGTTCCATTGCACATGCAAAATATTTGTAGCGATTTGTACAATGTACATTGTAGCATGTACCTTCATTCTACATTGGACCTTAGGGGAGTCAAGAAGGTGGAAATGAACCTGTCTTTTTGTTGGAACAGAGGGAGCTGCCTGACACAGAGTCAGACCATTGGTCCATGTAGCTCAGCCTTGTCTGCAGTGCCTGGTAGCATCTCTCCAGCATTTCAGATGGGGAGTCTTTCCCCAGTGCTACCAGGGATTGAATCTGGTACCTTCTGCATGCAAGGCTCTTGCACTGAGCTATGATCATTCTCTTTTATTTCACAGGGATGGCCCTACTGTTAGGCAGAATGAGGATGTCTCAGAGGCCAGATGCAGGAGTGGCTTCCAAGTCTAGCTTGTACGGGGCCCCCTAGCTTACTGTCCTCATCTATCTCAGCACCAGTACTGAAGTAAGGGTTGGTTGCTGATCTGCGCAGCCTTTTTACGTGGAATTGAGGGAGATTCTGGCGCCATCTTGTCCTCCGCCTCAGACAGCAAAAGGTCCTAGGCCAGCCCTGAGGAATCAACACAAAGGACCATGTGTGCATATAACTGAAAACTGAGAATCTGGGAAGCTCTCAGGATTAAGGTGCTCATGAAACTGATGCAAATGTACTTTTGAAGATTTAACAGCCTGGCAGCCTTTTAAGAAAATAATGCATTGATGCCTCCAGAATATCAGCATGTGGCTTCAGAATCAGGAGTCAGCCAGGCATGGTGGGAAGCAGGACTTTAATCTCTGAAAGAACCAATGTGGCTAGAGGGTTGGGCTGGAGTAGACCCATCACAATTAATGGCCCCAGCTTAGGACAGGATTCACCTAATGAACCCTGTCAACAGAAGACCTGAGCAAGGTTTTCCGCTTGTGCCATGGCGATTTCCCCATGTCCTCCCTGCATGCTCCCCAAATGGGCCCTGGGGGAATCAGGAGAACCCCCAAAATGCCACATGGGGGCAGGGCCGTCTCAAGCACATCAGGCACCCTGGCGCCGTGGTGCAGAGATTGCTCCGGCGCCCCCACCCCGCTCCGTTTCTTGCCACGGCTGGTGGGCAGGCGCCGCACGGGTTCCGTGCGGCGCCCCCTACCGGGCTGGCGCCCTGGCGCCCTGCGCCACCCAGACTACCCCTAGAGCCAGCCCTGATGGGGGGTATTGAGTCATTTGGCAACAATATGAACAATGTGAAATGCTTGCACAGACAGAACATTCACCATAGCACTATGATGAATTCCATCCATAGTCGAGTTCATTTTGGTGTGTTCCCCCTGTGTAAAAGTTAGTTGAATACCACCCTTGGTGTGGGGAGAGCAGGAGTCAAATCCCCATAGCCCCCAAACTGACTGGGTGATCTTGAGTCTCTCAGCTTACAGTACTCCTCACAGGGCTGTCATAAGGCTAGAAGGCAGGACATCATATGCTTCAGAGGAAATATTGGACACAAATCTAATAGAGAAAACATCTTTATCCTCTCTGGCCTCACCACACACAACTCATTAAGAGCAACGTGGGAAAGTGAACACCTTCCTCCGCTTCAGATATCTGAGTAATACGCACCTCCCAAGCCCCCTTGGTAAGGTCAGCATCCCATGCACTGTTTGCGTGCATTGGGGGAGGCAGGCTGCCTTTCCATTCAGTACTGGGAGAGCTTGGCTTCCTTGTGTAGGTGGTCTGCTTCAGACAGCCCACCAGTTGATTGTTTAGAGCACTAATCAAAAGGGGATGCTTTCCCTTGCACAAAGATTTGTGTGAGGCAGCCTCTGACTCCCCTCTCCTTCCCCACTTTTAAGGAGCTTAAAATCTTTAGTAGCTCATTGTTGCCATTCTCTGTATTAGAGTCCATTACTCATCAGGGTTCTATTGTGCTGTTCCTGCAGATCTAGGTGAATTCCCCACTGGTTGTATCATCTGGTATTGCATTTCCTAACTCGCCGCCTAGATTTAATTACAGGCAGTGCTGCAGAGAGATGAAATGTCTGAAAGACAAAGCAGCGCTGAGAGACACTGGGGCATCCTGACAGACTGGGCCTGAGCCTGCTCCTCCTCCTCCAGCAGCTGTTGCTGCTGCTGCTTTGAGCCAACAGGAAACATGGCAGGGTTCCTTGTGTCTTGAAAGCCAGAGATGGTGTAGCTAGGGAATATATATGCATATTGAGCAAATATATACACATCTCAGTGCTGATGATACCACTTTTGTGTGACCCTGTGATTATGCTGGGCTGCTATACAGAGTGCCTCCAAGCACATCTATCTATTTGTTTGTTTATTGAATTTCTATTCCACCTTTTTCTCCAAGGAGCTCAAGGCGGCCTACATGGTTCTCCCTCTCCTGTATTTTATTCTCCCAACAACCCTGTGAGGTAGATTAGCCTGAGAGGCCATGGTGAGCATCATGGCCAAGTGGGGATTTGAACCCTGGTCTCCCAGGCCCTACTCTGGCATTCTAACCACTATACTACACTGGCTGTCATATTTGGCCAAAACAGAACTGTTGTAGTTCTGGAGGGCAAAAAAAAAGCTATGCTGTTAGACCAGGGCTAGGGACATCCAAGTTTAAAATCCCACTCAGCTGCAAATCCCACAGCCAGTCCCATCTCACACAGCACAATCCTATGCATCTCTAGCTCAGTAGGGCTTACAACCAAGGCAAGTGAGTATAGGATTGTGGTCTTAGCCTAATGTATGGTACAGGGTTGCTATGAAGATGGAACAGAGATGGGGACACTTTGTCTGCAGTCCTGAGATCCTTGGGGGAAGGGTGAGATCAAGATGGAATGTTTTTTGAAGATGTACAGCCAAGATACTGTAGAAGTGTTGCAGTGGTGGAGACCCCTGGCTTTACTGGTCTGCTAGAGGTGTGCTCTGTTTCACGCAAATAACAAGCTAATGGCATGGTTTGACCTTTGCCTTGTCCTGTAGGTAAACCTTGAGGGGGGAGTAGCTAAGCATTGTAGCATGCTCTGCTATTTATCAAACAAAGTGTGTGAAAATGTGGAATGTAACACTTCTCCTTGTTGCACTGAAATAGTAACACAGGCACAAGCAACAGTTGCTTTAAGGCATGCCTGATGAAGACTGAATAAATCCACACTTAGTGGGTGAGACGCATCTAATGTACACAGGGAAGTTGGTGCCCACATTAAAGTAAACAATTGTTTGGGTTTTCATTTAACTGGGGATGTTGTTCTTTCAGCTTTGACCACAGATTACCAGGAACAACATTTACTTATTTTACTCACTGACAATGAAAAGGTGATTTGGCATATTTTATATCATCAATTATTTCTAAAGGTCTTTTGATGTGGAAATGGGTTTTGGAGGAATGCTCTCTTGGCAGGATATCATCCAGCCTTCTTGCTCAAAGATATTTCCTGCAACCTCCTACCTGCCCCACCCCCAAGTGTTATTGTTGGAGCAAAACAGTTTTTACATATATTCCTCTGTGGGAATTATTTTAAGGCACTCCACTGGAGCAACTGACCTGTGTTTTGTCAAAACACAAGGAACCTGAGCATATGGTAGTAAAAAGGTTACAAGTAGAAATCCAGTGGCTTGCTGACCCTAATGGCAGAGGTAACTTGAGCAAGTATATGGCAAATAGGTGTCCTGTTTTCTCTTTACTTTTATTCCAAGTTTCTAAATGTCAGATGGGGGCTAACTTCCAGGATACCCTAGGTCCACTCTATTAATCTTCAGGTTTTGTGAGTCATGCTGCTGTCTTATGCCAAATACCTATTATTGTGCAGGAAAGCAGAGCCCTAAAGCATCTAGCAGAGTGCAGCCCTCTGGATATTGTGGACTACAACTCTCATCTTCTTCCCTGAACGTTGGCTATGCTGGCAGGGGTTGATGGGAGTTGTGCTCCCAAACTTCTGGTGGATACCACATCAGCTGCTCCAGGAATATATATACCATCTATATTTCAAAAGTTTGGGAGATGAGAACGCTGCTGTCTCGAGGACAACTTCTATTCTTTCGTGCTAATATGAAGTCATTTGTTAGCAAGTGCCACAGGAGTGATAGCAGCTTGTGGTCTGACCCTGGATCAGTTGTGGCCAAACTTAGTTGCAAGGCTTCTCTCGCTGGCATCTCCTAAGCAGGACCACGAGCAGCTGACAGGGGCAGATATCACGGCCTAATAGACAGATAAAGTGTCAGACTGAGGCAGCCTTCATCAACTTGGTTCCCATCAGCCCCAACTTCATTCAACACCTTACCCGGCCATGTTCACATACCTTACGGTAGGTGAAACTGAGCCACTCACACACTCTCAGCTTAACTTACCTCACAGGGTAGTTATGAGGATAGTATGTTATGCATTCCACCCTGGGGGAAGGATTGAAGCCAGCTAAAATGAGAAGCTTGTTACAGGTTCGTTAAGGTTATTGCCACTGTTTCACAGTAACGGCTATCTAATTTGGTTTTCGCAATTAGCATTCGTATCAAACCTCTTGGTGATTATTATCTTTATTGTTCTCATAACATGCACATTTGGGAAAATACTGCATAATGGCTGCTCAGCCTGTGCAGTCTGTACACACATAAGAAAGGTTTGACAATCTTTGAGTGGCCAGTGGACCAAATCCTTTTTGACCCAATTGAGGGTGCCTCCGAACTGTCACTGTTTTGCATAAGGGATTCAAGCACACACCATAACTTTAGGTTTGAGTCGTTGAATTGGATTAAGGTGTTCTGTCTGGTGCTACAAATCTATTCCCCCCCCCAAACAACAACAACAACAACAACAACAGGGAAATGCACTGAAAAGTGTGGGATGAATAGATAGATGATAAACAGGAAGACGTATAAACACTCCACACAAGCAAATCAGGATGGATGCTCTTTGCCGTATAAGTGCCCTGTAAACAAATCAGAATGAATGTTCAATAAACACCAGACATAGTGGGTGGTATCCAGTGAAACAGTTCCAGTAGTGCAAGGCCTTTTAGCTGTGCAGTAGCATTTCCCTGCCGTCTTCCCTGCCATGTGCTGTTGAAAGGATCAGGTAGTGGGAAATGGGCAAGAGATCTGCCTGATATTCTGGGGAGCTGCTGCTGGTCAGAATAGGCAGTGCTGGACTAGGGGGATAAAGAGTCTGACCTGGTAAAGCAGCTTCCTAACTAGTGATAAGGCTTGGTATGGACTGGTCATAGTTGGCAGAGAGTGGACTCCAATGGGGAATTAGGCTGATGTCGCTTGCAGATGGGTTTGATTACTCTAGGAGTAGTCAACATGGTGCTCTCCAGATGTTTCAGACCATAGCTCCCATCATCTCTGGCTTTTGACCACACTGACTCACACCCACTTGCAAATCTGATTATTTGGGGAGTAATCAATGTGGTGCTCTCATTGTCATCTGATTAGACACTGTGAAACTAGGATGCTGGACTAGGCGGGCCTTTGCAGACCCTCCAAATGTCCCTATTTTCCAGGGATGTCCCTGATTTAGAGAAGCCGTCCGGGTTTCTTATTTGATCCTGGAATGTCCTGCTTTTCCTTAGGATGTCCCTATTTTCATTGGAGAAATGTTGGAGGGTATGGAGTTATCCCACCCCTGAGCCATCTGAAGGCAATCCTGTATAGAGAAGGGTTTTTTTTTTAACGTTTAATGTTTTCTTAGGTTTTTATATAAGTGGGAAGCTGCTCAGAGTGGCTGGGCCAACCCAGTAAGATGTGTGGGGTATAAATAGTAAGATAATCGTTATGGAATGGGACATCCCTATTTTCATCAGAGAAATATGGGAGGATATGCCTTTGGTCTGATGCAGCAGGGTTCTCTTTATATTATTATGAATTTAATATAATATAAGGTCATGATCCTGCTGGATTTTATCCAGCATCCTCTTCTCACTGGAGCCAAACAGATTCTTGTGGGAAACCTGCACACAATAGAACTCTCCCCTTTTGTGGTTTCTAGAAACTGGTATAGCAATACTTGGATTTGGGTAGGAGACAGCTGTTTTGGATTTTACAAAATGGGACAGACAATGTACTGGGAATAGCACCGCCTGCCTGATTGCAAGCTTCTGCACCTCATAATTACATAAACGTTTCCAATGTTTACAACCTCAAAGTGATTCTTATTCTTTAGCCTGGATTTCCCACTGCTTGAGGAAGGGAAAGCATCTTTAGAAGGTATATTCCTCCCTAAAACGACTTGATGGGAAAAGTAATATGGATAGTCAACAGTACCACTATTCTATACCGCTTTTCAATGTACAGAATGCTTTGCCGTTCTTATCTCACCACTCTGTTATGAATCTGTCAACATGAACCTTTGCAAACCACTTTGCTTGTCAATGAATAATTCAGCTTTGTCAGCCAAAAAGTGGGCATCCCTCCTAAAATAAACAATCTCAGCTGGTTTTCTTCCAATAATAATTCACAGCCTAATGTGTTTATTCATATCTGCGATGGTGAAATGTGACATTATTATGCTACTGTACTGCAGCATGGAGCGCAGTGGTTCGATAGATCCACTTTATCTTTTGTCAAATTAGACAGGAGATTCACTGTTGTCTAGGGTCGGTCTGTACTACATTTTTATGATGGATTAGTTCTTACTTGAGGAAGGGCTGTCGCTCGGTGGCAGAGTACATGCTTTGCATGCAGAAGGTCCCCAGTATCAGCAGGTATGACTAGGAAAGATTCCTGCCTGAAACCCTGCCACACAGTAGACAATATTGAGCTAGATAGACCAACGGTTGACATTGCATGTGCTAAGATTAATCGTGCCAGGGCATATTATCTTCAGTTGCTGACCTTTCTCCAGGGCCTTCACAAAACTTAGATTTCAAGTAATGCCATCTGTATATCTTGAAGGGAGTAAACAGTAGGAGCAAAAACCTTTCGGGATGTAATCATAATGGGCATATAATTCACTATTTGCTATTCTGTCCCTTATATGACAAGTATTTCTTGATTTCTATGTAGACTGACATGATAATGAAGGTACTATACAGATGTACCACTATGCATAAGGAGGAAATTTAGTGTCCTCCAATAATAATAATAATAATAATAATAATAATAATAATAATAATAATTTTTCTCTTTCTCCTCTTGCCCTTTCCCTTTTTTGTTATTGCCTTACTTCTGGGTCTGTCCTGGTTAACATATCCTTTCACCTAGTTTTCCTCTTGGTTGGAAGATTTCAGTTTCAGCTTTATATATATAGATCTGGTTTGCTTAGCCAGGAAAAGTAAAGGAACCCCTGACCATTAGGTCAAGTTGCGAACAACTCTGGAGCTGCAGCACCCATCTCGCTTTACTGGCCGAGGGAGCCGCCGTTTGTCCACAGACATTTTTTCCAGGTCATGTGGCGAGCATGACTAAGCCGCTTCTGGCGAACCAGAGCAGTGCATGGAAACACAATTTACCTTCCCACCAGAGTGGTACCTATTTATCTACTTGCACTTTGACATGCTTTTGAACTGCTAGGTGGGCAGGAGCTGGGACCGAGCAACGGGAGCTCACCCTGTCGCGGGGATTCGAACCGCTGACCTTCTTATTGGCAAGCCCTAGGCTCTGTGGTTTAACCCACAGCGCCACCCGCGTCCCTTAGCCAGTCCCTTTAACCAATAAAATGTTAATAATAGCAACAAAAATCAAATATTTTCCCACAGTATTGGGTTAAAACATAACAATCAATTATTTGTAAATAACCAGGTTTATATTACCTATATGCTGCCAGGAAACTATGCATCCTTTAAAAAAATATGAATTCTGTTAATGATTTTAACTGAATTGGCTTAATTGTGTGGTAAATATGTTGTACACAGCTTTTCTTTATAATAGATGTTTAATGAATATTGTAAATCTGTATTATATCTTGCTGTTTGCAGGTCTGTTGAGGTTTCATCTTTGGTTAGATGCAATAAAGTACATATCAAAACTGACTCGGTGCAAGACAGCCTCCTTGGTTTAATGTACTCCTAGCTTTTGGAGACTAATGTGTTAACTTGCGCTTCCTTGATGTTGTGCTGTAGAAATTTTTCTTCATCCACCTCCCATGCTTTAAAAATTGTTCTGAACATTGGTTTTAGATTTCCCCCACCCACCTTGATTATGTTTTGTGCAGCTGCATTAATTAGACCCCAATTGTGAGCATCACGAGAGATTTAAATATAAAAGAAAAAGAAGCATGTGACAATACATTTTGCTGTGTAATTGCATTCTCCCCTTCCATTTCTGTGTTTAATTTGTTAAATATATTCTTTGTTTAATGCTTAATTTCCCAGATGTTGGGACTTAAGCCTCATTTGAAAACTGTACGCTCCGACATGGGATCCCTTCTCTCTAATCCTAGATGAGAAAGGGTTGCCTATGATGATTCGGAGGGTGGAAGGAAGTGAATACAGCCTGCCCTTTCCCACAGTGTGTCCTGTCTGAACACTGGCACTGAAAACCAGTGAGCCCAGGAAGGACGGGTTGTGACTCAGTGGCACATCTCCAGGTAGGGCTGGAAGAGAACCCTATATGAAATCCTGGAGACCCGTTGCCAATCAATTTTATCTATTGCATTTATACCCTGTATTTTTCTCTAAGGAGCTCAAAACAGGATTTTCTCCCTCCTCATTTAATCCCCACAACAACCCTGTTTGGCTGCAAGGCACTGAGTGGCCAATGTCAACTGATGTGTTTCATGACCGAGTGGGGATTTGAACCATGGTCTCTCAGCTCCTAGTACCACTACACCACTCTGGCTCTCAATCAAGGTAGACAATGCTGAGCTAGATGGACCCAACAGTCTGACTCCATATAGAGCAGCTTCTTGTGTTCCTATTTTCCTATCCCCTTTTGCTTCCAGCTCATTACAGTACCGGGTATGTACTTCAAGCTCAGCCTTTTATCATAAGAAGAGAATACAGACAGATTCCTCCCCTCCCTTCTAAATAGATGTCCCCCCCCTCCTTTTCTTCTGAAGCTCGGGGAGCTCTACAGCTAAAGGAAAGAGCTCTGGTGGGTGGCTTGTGATGTGGGCCCAGTACAGCTGTCAGTTGTGTTGCCAGGAGTTCTTTCCCTTCCTTGGCATGTACTGTTTAACCTGCCTCTGGATGGTAACAAGGGTCTCATCAGAAGCTCAAGAATGTGTGTAGTCATGGTAAACAATGAGCTCTCAGAGGGGACAGAGCTGGGAGAAGAATGGGCATTCTGTCACACTCCCTGCAATCTCTCAGCTCCGTGGAGACCAGGCGTAACCTGTGGAATGAAAGCACCTGAGAGGCTGGAGGTGGAGAGAGAAAAGGGAGGAGGCAGCTGGGGACTAAATTAACTGGTGCCTCCCAATATTTGGGGCACACAATAAGACATCTCCTACGACTTGAGTTTTAGAAACTAGAAACTCGCACCCCCAGTTGCCATGGAACAAAACTGCTGGGGGCTCACGACGTTCTTGCTGATGGAAGGCCTCACGAAAGCCTTATAATGTCAGAGACTCAGAGCACGTACCGGTATATAATCTGTGAGGTTTTTGATGTCCAGTTTTACACACAGTTTTGCTATTTTATATCCCAGCCCCTCAAAAGGAGGCAGTGGAAGCTTGTGGATGCCCTAAACCTAAAGGCTGATAAATCACCCGGGCGGTTTTCAAAGCAAAGGTACTTTAAGCTCACAAGGGTAGGCCATCCGGATATTTCAAATACTGTATACTGTATACAAAGACAGACCACTGGTCCATCTAGCATAGTACTGTGTACACTGGCTGGCAGCAGCTCTCCAGGTTATCAGGCAGGAGTCCTTTCCAACCCTAACTGGAGATGCCATGGATTGAACCTGTGGTCTTTTTCAAGAAAAAACATGTGCTCTGCCACTGGGCTATGGGCACTTGCATAGACAAGTGAGATTGCCAGTGTGATACAATTTTACTTTTCTTTTTTAGCATACAGGAATTATAGCCAAATTCCCCTAAAGGGCATCTTCATTGCATCCTCAGAATAAAGCTTGGTAGCACATCCTCCTCTGACAGCCAAAATAGTGGATAGCAAGCTATTTAAAAAGTAGGATTTCTATTTCTCCTAATTTTCATGCTGTTTTAGACAATAGAAAACAGCTTTACACAGTCCAGCTCAAAGGTCCTTCTAGCTTAATTATAATCTTCTGTACTGAGAAGGTAACTGGGAAAACGGATAAGAGCCTTTCTCTTCTCCTTCTTTCAATTGGAGATGTATGTTAGGAAAAAGCAATGGAATAAATATGCAGAGAGTGCTGCAGCTGAAGTTGCATTGCAAAAACATCACCTCCAAAGACAGATTTTATTCCATTCCATTCCATTCTTTCTCTCTCTCTCTCTCTTTTTTTTTGGACTATGCACTATTCTCCTCACACTGGCCAAGTTTTATTTAATGTTCCCACTTGAGTTTTGATACGGATGTTTTGACTAGGGATATGCAAGCTTTCTCTGGTTCACTCAAAAAATGACTTGAGCTTTTGAAATGTTCAAGCTGAATGCCTGGGGCAGGGGGAGCCACTGAGGTCTCTTCAAGCATTTAACTTTGAGCACTTGAAAAGCTCAATATCCTGCTGCTCTGCCACCCATTCTGCCAGTCCTCCCACCCATGGGTGCCCATGGGTGTGGACAGAAGACAAGGAGACAGTTGCCCCCTCCCAGATCTCAGGACTCTTCCTCATCGACTGAAATAGGGAAATCAGCAAATACCTTTAACTTTTTTTCCCCTTTTAACAGAATTGGTCAACATTAGCAGGCATGGCGAGGCCTTTAGAGATCATCTTATGAGAATTGTCAAATTCTACACAACTAGATACAGAGTTTGTGTGTGTGTGTCTCTGAGACACCTTGACAAAGTTTGAGACTTTTTTTAAAAAAAGAGAGAATAAAATAAATGACTGTAACTTTTTTACTGAATCAGATGAAATGGTGTCAGTATTAGAATAAACAACCCGGGTACAGAAAGTTTCAGTACGTGACATTTTAGAATTGTGTATCATCATTCTTGCCACCATCCATTTTCTTCACTGCCACCACCAGGGGACTAAGGCTGCAGCCCTACACCAGCTTACCTAGAAGTAAGCCTAGCTGAACTTAATGGGCCTTCCTCCTGAGTAGGCATGTATAGGAATGTGCTGTGAGGGGCAGCATTAGGATCCTGCAGGATCTGCACTTCATGTTTATCTTACAAGTCTACCCAACTGAATCATGAAAAAGTTTTCAGGCAGACATCAGAATTGTGAAAGGTTGTCCTCAGCTTAGATCCGTGAACTTCATGGAAAGTGGATTAGTGCCAGCTAGCTATTCACAGAATTTAGTTCTGGATGACATAAGCGAGGTCCTTTCCATGCATTTTCTAGGAAGAAGAGAATTTTTAAACAGGGCTAGTTTAGCCTAGCAATGAGTAGTGTTTCTTGACTTCACATCTCAATTTTACCAAATATCCTCTCTCCTCCTTCCAGGCCCGGCTCTAGGGGTAGTCTCGGTGGCGCAGGACGCCAGGGCGCCGGGCCGGCAGGAGGGTGCTGCGTGGTGAAGCCGCGCTGCGTGCTGCACCTGCCCACTAGGGCGGGGGCGTCAGAGCGATCTCCGCACCACGGTGCCAGGGCGCCCGACCGGCTTGAGATGGCCCTGCCTCCTTCCTTGCCTAACCTGATTCTTTCGGCACTTTGATGGTATATTTTCCATTGTGGGACTTAATCTTTGCCAGGCTGAAGTGGTGGCAGCATTTCCTGCTCTGACAGTGCAATACAGTCTACATGAGGCTTACACCCATGTAAGTGCATAAGCTTTTCTTAGAGCACATTGGCTACAAGCATTAGTTAAAGGCATATTGGTGGTTCAGTGGTAGAATTCTTGACTGCTACTCGGGAGGCCCAGGCTTAATTCTTGGTCAATGCAACTCCCATTTGAGCAACCCTCAAGTGGTACAGTGCATCGGTGGATCTGGCTATTAACCAGAAGTTTGGCAATTTGAGCCCACCCAGGGACGGCTGTGGGCAGGGAGTTGGACTAGATGACCATTGGGGTCCTTTCCAATACTACAGTTCTTTGATTCTGTGCTCCTAAGATCAGTGAAATAAATGGGCTTGGATGCACCTGACTATATGTTGAACTGAGATGTCCAGGTCAACAGAGTTAATGGAGGAATTAAGTGTTGTGGCTGGTAGGAGTGGGAGGTTTGGAAGACACATTCTTAACTACATTCTCTTCCAGTTCTGAAGTTCCCCTGTGGGACATCTTAAAAGCTGTGAAAGAAAAAGAATGTGCCCCAGCAATCCAAATTCTGCACCAAGAAAAGTTGAATATGTTTAGGGTGCAGTGGGCCCAAACCTGTGGACCTTCTTCCATGTAGGGACTGTCCTTGCTGAACTTCAGACCCATGTCTAAGACCTGCTTGTTCCAGCAGGCATGTTAAGGCATGATAAGTTTGCATTATTCTGTTATTTCATTCTCTGTATATTCTGTTTTTATGTACCCTGCTTAGAAATCTGAATGATTAAGTGGTATATAAACGTCATAAATAAATACAATATCCCACCTTTCTGCCATGGAATTCAAGGTGGCCTGCATGGTGTTCTTCCCCTTCTCATTTTGTCATCACAACAACCTTGTGAGGCAGCACTAAAGAATTCAGGGTTCAAATGCCATGCTCCATCCCATAGCCTAACCATAGCCTAAGGATAAATGCTGACAGCACACCATCTTTCCCACCCTTATTTCAAAGGGACACGGGTGGCACTGTGATCTAAACCACTGAGCCTCTTGGGCTTGCCGATCAGAAGGTCGGCAATTCGAATCCCTGCGACGGGGTGAGCTCCCGTTGCTCAGTCCCAGCTCCTGCCAACCTAGCAGTTCAAAAGCACGCGAAAAAGTGCACGTAGATTAATAGGTTCCGCTCTGATGGGAAGGTAAACGGCGTTTCCATGCACTGCTCTGGTTTTGGTGTTCCGTTGCGCCAGAAGCGGTTTAGTCATGCTGGCCACATGACCTGGAAAAACTGCGGACAAACGCCGGCTCTAATGGCCTGTAAAGCGAGATGAGCACCGCAACCCGAGAGTCTGCGACTGGACTTAACTGTCAGGGGTCCTTTACCTTTACCTTTTACCTACCCTTATTTCATCCTTACAACAATCCTGTTAGGTAGATTAGGTTGGGAGACAGTGACTGGTCCACGGTCCTCCAATGGACAATCTAGCCACTATACCAGCTTTACCCAACCTAGTGCCTACCAGATGTTTAGATGGGACTACAGCTCCCCAAACCCCCGGCCAGCATAGCCAATGGTCAGGGATGATGGGAGTTGTAGTCCAACAACATCTGGAAGGCACTAGAGGTTGGGGAAGACTTCACTGCACCATACTAGCTCTCAGTGTTTCTTTTCTGCACTGGAAATAAGTGCCAGGAGGAGGGTGCCTGAAGAACAGAATAACTCTAAAATTCTGAGGGACTTGCCTGCTCTTGGCCAATGGAAAACATTGTTATCAGTGGGGGGAAATTCTGATAGCTGTTGGAGGCTAGCTCTGCTTATTGGGTTCCATAATCCAGAGACCGCATCCTCTTAAGATATATCTCCCCACAATGCCTCTACCCCCCCCCAAAAAAAGGTTTTTTGTGATAAAGGAGCCACAGCAGAGGATCTTTGCAAGGCAGGAGTTTAAAAAGCACATTCAGTACCAGAAGATCTAGGCATCCAGTCAAATATTTCCTTTGTTTGCCCCTTGTCCAGCTGCCAGTAAAGCCCTTTTGGAAAAAAGAAACCCATCCACCAGCTTCAATGTTCTCAGGATGCTAAGCCAGGACTGAATGGATTTTGCAAGGTGCTTAGTCACAGCAAGGGGAAAAAAGCTCATAATAAAAGAGGGCTCTAAGGCACAGCGGAATATTGATGCTGTCACTTCAATGGCCTGGGCGAGTGATAAAAGGCAGGGATAAGTGTCTGTATCTCATCCTTGAAAATCTCGAGGCTGGGAAGGCGCTGCCTGTTTGGGGCAAGGAGAGGCTGTAGGGCAGGGAAACAGCTGTGACCAGACAGGGATGGGTGAGCCCTTTCTGCCATGCCTCCACGGAGGAGGAGAGGCCTTCCAAAACAGGGGGAGCTGGGGAGGGGTGGAGGGGAGCTTACACCCCAGGTTCTTGGCTGCAACAGCTTAGCAGGAGGGACATGACTAATACACATCCCACTGGGGGAGTTAGATCAAAGGCAGTGAAGTAGATACAAGAGGTTTCTGCTTCACAGGATCTGGTTAAATAGAGCCTTTGTTACCAGGGCCCTCCAGAGTCAGGAATGGAGAAATACCTGATCTCTCCCAGCCTCCCCCCACCCGGCCGCCTCTACCACCGCCGCCAAGAGCCTTGATGCGGAATCAGTTCAAGTATGAAGCACAACAGTAGCTGCTTGGCTACTGCTGGAGGAACCTAGAGGGAGGGGAGAGGAGGGGGGAGACGGGAAGGGAGGGGTCCGGGGCTTCACACACAAACACACACACACACAAAATGAGTCAGGTTTACTTGGACACACAGCTCAGATTTCTGAAACTGGAGTGGAAAGCAGCATGCTCAGGGCTAGCCACGAGCTGGATGGATTGCTTGGGTGCTTACAAGCGGGACAATCTTTTCTGAGGGCTTGATGCTGCTACCTGGTGCTGTCCTTAAGGCCTGCATCCTTCCCACCTGCCTGCCTTGGCACCCTCCCCGCTGCCAGGGGGTTTTGTCTGCTGAAGGTGAGATCATCTGCGTCTAGTGGTCAGACCAGAGACTTCAGAATAAGTCTCAGGTTCGGTCGTTTTATTTGAAGAGGGGTGTGCATGTTTGTATGTGCAGCGTGGCGACGAATGGTTTGGCAGCAGGGGGGAAAGTGGAGGTAGTGGTGAAAGGTGTGAGAGCTCAGAGAGCACAAGGTTCGAGATCACTCTGGTTAGTTTATGCCTTGACCCGTTGTATCTACCCTTACTTGCAACTGCACAGCCAATACATGGGGGATGAAGTGTGGCAAAAGAGCTGGGTGTGTGTGCCTGCTTTCTGTGTATGTTTAGGTGCAGAGCGTGGGTTTATTCTTTTCCACACAAAACATTTCTTTCATTTGAAATCGCAAGGTGGTTTACAGTAAAAAGTATAACAACAAATAAATATTAAAATTTTGATACAAACTAAAACAGCAGCCGGCAGACCAGGGAAGGAATAAAATTAAGAAATACAACCAACTGGTACCAGTGGCCAGCAAACAGCAGAGAAATTAACTGAGTTTTTAGCAAGTGCAAAAGGGCCTTTAGAGGGGAGGTGGCTCAATAGAGAAGACTAATCTGTGTTAGTGATTGAACATAGAGTTGTAGGTCATTTGATGATAATTCATCTGGAATAAAAGGCTATGACTTTTGGTGCATTCGCAAATGATGCTAAGATGACTTTTTGTGCATTGAACAAGCTGCATGCCCCACTATATCCACAGGTAAGTATGAATACAGATTGTAGTTTAAGGTTTTGAACACTTACTTGGGACTAAGCTCCAATGAACTTAGCGGGAATTTCTTCTGAGCAAGCATATATGATTGTACTGTTAATTAATGGGCCATCCTGTTGTGATTAATGGTGCCAACGTGCCATATTTAATGTATGAGCTCAGTCAAAGTAGGTTTCTAAATTTGGTTTATAGTGGGAAGTCCAAAAATGTTCAAGCATCACTTATGAAACTGGCCTTTATGTACACATTGCTGAAATTCCCTTCAGGCTGTATCTATGCATGTACAATTGTTTGTCTGAAAGGGTGTACACTTGATGACTTGTACAGACAACTGTTGAGTACACGGACTGCACATTATGTTACATGAGAATAACTGTGAGCATACAGCTCAGCTATTTGTGTACACAGGTACACATATAGTACACTTGATGAAGGTAATGCTTGAACACCCCTACTGAGAAGGCAGGCGCAGCAGAATGGGAAGCCTCCAATTTTTATTTTACCCTCTGTGCAACCATAGTGCAGAATACTGCCATCTTTGACTATGAATCAGAATGAACGGAAGAGGAGGACCCAAGACCCTGTGGGCTTAGCTAACCACATTTTATTTTTTTATTTTTTTAAGTCAGGGATATAACACACAGGAACCATTTAAAAGAGAGCAGTCCCCCTAAATACATAAAATTCAGAGTCTAAAATGACCTAACTGCACTATGAGTTGGTAGAAGTGGGAAGTTTCCAGAGAGACCTCACTTTAAGCTTGCACGACTACTCTGGAAAACAGGAGCTGCACTCTATGGTTCATTCCCATGACCTTTTAGTGGGGGAGGAAATATATCATACATATAGCATATTATGCATGCTCTGAGGACACCACATAAGGCCACTGCCCATACAAATGCAGCTAGACAGTAGCTTTCTGGCCTTTGTAAAAGGAGAGAATAAAGTTAACAGATGTTGCAGTGAAATGGAATGTGCGTATATAAGACAGAGATCCTCTTAGCAGTTGTTGGAATTATGAATGGACATATAGTTTGAAACACAGAGCATGCACAGAAGATTACAGCTCCGTACTGACTTTTTTTAATAGGACATTGTCCATGATACATGGCCTTATAAAAGCATACGGTGAGGGCACTCACAGCCATGTCTCCTGTGATCGACACAACCAAACCACCCTTCTGCACTTAAATGAACCCTGAACTAATCAAAGTTTCAAAACAAAATGTTAAACAAGAAAAGGTATTTTGTGTTGTGTTCATTCATGATTAATTCAGCTTTTTTTTAAAGCACTATGGAGTGAGCTAGTGAGAAGCAGCCACTGCAGCTGGGAAAGGTATGCACATTTATTTATTTCCCCATCTTCCACTAAAGAGATCAAGGCACTGTACATAGTTTTCACACACACACACACAGTTCTTACAACAATCCTATAAGGTAGGTCAGACTGAGAGACAGTAACTGACCTAAAATCAACCTTGGCTGAGCTTCATGGCTGAATGGGGATTTGAATCCAGGTCTCTCCTCCTAAGTCAAACACTTCATCTACTGCATCATACTGGCTGTCATCTATTTGTGATGGGTGTTTTTGGATGATGGGGATCATTCATCTGAGCTTGCCTAGATTTTGCAGCAGGTCATGGACTGGACATCTTCCCAGCACACACACACACACACACACACACACACACTGCTGCTTTTTGCTCTCATAGAGGTAATGACTTTCCTATAAATACACATATATACACATACTTTTTCTGGCTTTGGAAGGGAATAATTAGATCAGAATTGAGAGCCCATGTGCTTTGATAGCCAGTATGCTAGGCAAAGTCATACCAGATGTTCCACATTGTAGGATGCAAGGTTAACTGCCGAGACAGACAGACAGACAGACAGACAGACAGACAGACAGACAGACAGACAGACAGACAGACAGACAGAGCAAGCGCTAGCTTTCTGAGGTTGCTTGAAAATAGGAATTTCAGAAGTTTATATATAGATGGCTTTGGAAGTTCCTCCTCTACCAGCCATCCTCCTGTCTTGGTTAAGTTAGTAAATAAGCACTGTTGTTGAGCAAGCATGAGTCAGAGCAGTGTTTGTACAGAGAGAAAAGTAAAAGGCAGAGAGCCAAACCTTCAGCTGGCCAAACTCATGTAAGTTCATTGATTTCCACAGGCGCTCGGCAGATTTAGCCCACAAATCCCATCTTGAGCACAAGGTGCAGACACATTCATTAAAGAGCAGGAACTGTTCCCATCTGTAGGAAGGAGCACTGGGGAGATTTTGTTCTTCTCTAATTAAAGCATTTTTCTTATTCCAAGAGCCCTTCTTTCTTTTTGTAGTTTCCCCGGCCTAAGCACCGAGAGAGGTTCCTTTGAAAAGGCAGCTGAGGAGAGAGACCATCCACCTGAAACGCGGGAGGCGGAAATCGTACACTCAGCGCAACTCTCTTTATCCCTTTTGTCTGGGAACTACAAAAAGAGAGAGAGAGTCTTGTTTTGTACACCTTTCAGAGCTCCACAGGCTGGCATTCATTCATTTCGGGCCATTTTCATGAGTGATGCTTAAATCAGGTCTCACATTTCTTGTGTCTGTAAATGGAATTAAAACCTACATTGACTGGAAAATGTACATTTGGTTTAAAAAAGTATTTCCCTCTCCCTTTCTGACTTGCATTACATTCACAGAGGGCACATTTCAGACTGAAAGGCAGCACTGCAAATTTGTGCAAACACTCAAGTTGTGGACTTGTATTTAAAGTGGCATTTTTCTTATATGCCTGCTGCCTGCCATGCCTACAAAGGGGCATTTGAAATGCATGCTTATGGGAAAATGCTGGAAAATAATTCAGTGCTGAAAGAATAGCAGTCTCTTTCACTGACGTCTCTTTCACTGATGTATTATCTTTCCGTACCTTACAGAAAATTGCGAGCAGTTGTGCGCCTCTACGTGAGCCGCTGAGCATCATGCACATAAAACCTATCGTTGTGAGCACAGGGAGTGCATATCTGAAATTGGCCTCGCTTGCCTCACTCTGTCTTGTAGGAAAAATACAAATGCAGAACAATTGGGCTACAGTAAATTTTCAAACTCAATTTGGCATATCCAGATTTCAGTGTGCAGCATGGTGCAATGTTACTCAAATGTAGCCAGCTGTGACTGGTTTGGGGGCTATTTGTCATATAATACTTTGAGAGCTGGCTTTTTCAGAGGCTTGCCAATTCCTCTTCCCTTGCAGTGATGTTTCATGAAAGGGGCAACGATCAAGCAAATGATGCATGTTTATACTTGCAAATGTTTTAAATGTAAACTTTTAAACTCTTAAGAGAGATTTTTGAATTGAATTGGAGAATCTGAGGTGAATACAAAAAGATTTGAAGGTTGATTTCAAATTTAATTCATCCAGTGGAAAATATCTGGGCTTGCGCTGTATGATCTTTGTCAAATCCATTTTACTCCTCTTCTTTCAAGAGAGCTTGGAGTGCATCATTATTTTTTCAGAAGTTCTTCAAAGTACAGCCAGTTCCCCAAGTGTATAGCAGTCAACATGCTCTGCTGATCCTGGATACTTTTATATGGGCTTTTACTATCTGGCTCCACGTGTGTCTGGGGGGCTTGCTGGAGCAATCAGGAACTTGTGGATTTCACTTTTGAATTTATTGAGACTCATTCTAAGATATCCCCTGCTCTGCAAAAGCAGGATGAGGCCACTAGAAGCTTATCTCAAGAGATGAGCACAAACAGACAAAGGAAATTTCATTAAGGGCTGAGCTTAGAGTAGACTGGAAACTATCAAAGTGGATCAATTACTGAGGACATGACTACCCAAGGTAGCATTTCCTGGAATGCCTCTGTGATGTGGAACACTGGAGACACAGTCAAGGTGGCCCCTTTTCATCCCCTTCTTTTGTATTTTTCTAAAGTCGTTCAGCTTATCCTCCTTAAGCCCTCTGCTGTGGTCTATGGCTTTTTATTCCTATGTGATTGCTTTTCATAACTCATGTAGGGCTAAAAGCCATGGGCTACACAGAGGAATAATCCACTTTCTTGGGCACCTCAGCAAAGCTGTGTGAAATACAGATTCCTTAATGCTATCCCTCCTTCATTCAATAAAACCAAACATCCATATTTATTTTGTAACCAATGGTGAATGAAAAAGAGGCTATGGTATGGCAAGGCTTAGCTGGGTGAATGTGGCAAGGAATACTTAGCAAATGAACATACTGTACAGGGACTGGTCTCTATACTTCTGAGCCTCTTCTCTCCATCCAGAGGTCAGAACAGCTACTGCAGAGCTCAGGTGTTGTGAGACACTTCATTTTTAAAGAAAAACACACACTAAACCTCTGCTTTCAAACCCAGGGCCCAAAGATTCCATTGCCTCACAAAAAGCCCATCATAATAAATGCTCTGAGCAGAATGCAGAGCCATTTCCATGAAAGATACACCGAGTGATGGTAGTTAACTAGGCGTGCAGAGAGTAGCTACCAGGTAATTAGAGGCACTTTCTCACAGTCAGGTCCCACAGGTGTCCCAGCCAACAGCCCAGGGAAGCTAAGAAATAAAAAAGTTTGACTTTTCAGCCCACAGCACAGTTAAAATTGTTTTTAGACCAGCACTCCGGAAGACATGGATTTGCTGCCACTAGGGAATCTGAAAATGAAGACTGCTTCCTTTTAAAAGTGCATGTCAGCCACATAAAAAGCCCTCTTCCTTAATATGCATGTGGCACCAAACTCACGGGTACAAACGTACATGTGGTGTTCTGGTTTCTGATGACACTCTCACAGCACAGTCCTAAACATGTTTCTTATGTCCCACTGAGTAGAACGGATCTCCCTCTCTAGCAACTGCTTAGGAAAGATTGTTGCTTTTAAGCGTACTCTGCCAAAAAGGCAATCAGCTGAATTTTGATAGCATATTGTTGGAGAGAGCCACTTCACAGGTACATTTGGAGAGCCTGATATACCAAAATCTGGGCATTTTAGCATGGTCTTATCAGCTTCTCTACCGAGTTCCCTAGCTGTGCCTTTGGCAGCCGTTGGATTTCCAAACACCAGCAGGTGATAATATTGCAGACAGGAGCAACCGATAACACTTTCCTCCAGGCTATAAAAAGTTCCACCCGCTAATTTTTGCAGCTCAAGCAGCTAATAAAAGCAAATGAGGCAGACCAAACTAGTTTGGGGCTTTCTGGTCAGTTGGCAATCCAGCTGTGGTTAGTGCCTCTGAGAAGCACATGTTGCTGTAGCAAGAAGCTACATTTTACTTGCTGTAAACAGCTGCCAGCCTTATCACTGAATGACTGAGTACTGTAGTTGTGTATTTGTGTATGGACAGGTTATTTTGAAAAGTGGGTGGGTGGAGGTCTCCACCTCCTACTCCTTTATATCTAGGCGTATGATATCTGAGACTTCTTTCTAACACGACCACCCTAGAAAATGCGCCTCTGCTCCTATGGCAGACACTCCCTTTGTGTACTGCAGTGCCAACTGCAAAGGTCATACCACACACCTGCTTTTCTGATTGTATTTCTCGTAGCGGTGAATGAAGGGGACTTGGATGGCCAGTGCCTAATTAACTAGTAATAATAGGAAAAGGGATGGAGGGGGATAAAGAACCCATTTAACCAGCTTCTTTGTTGCAAACCAAAATGTTTTCTTGTGCTGGGAAAGTAATGAGCAAAATCCCCTTTGCCTTTAGCCGAGCCTGAATTGGAACAAAACCCCTATGGAATGTACAGGCCTGTTTTCGCTTTTTCCGCCCCCCCCCCCAATTGTATCCCTTAATGATCAGGGCAGCTGCATCGGGGGCCCAGGAGCTTTTGAAGGCCAGACTTTTAAATGGTCAACATTACTGAAAAGGATTGAGGAGCAGCTCTTCTCAAACCCTCAACCTTCCCTGTGTGGCGCTTGCTCACTTCTGCTACTTTCTGATCCCCAAGTTAGTTCATCTGGAAAAGGTAGCCAATACAGTCCATTAAAATGATGATGATGATCGAATCCATAGGACAGTAATCCTTTTATGAGGATCAAAGGGGCACTTCCAGACTGAATCCCATCCCAAAATAATGACAACCACATACCAGCAAATTCAGGCTGTGTAATTAAAGCTGGTTTAGAGCTCTTGTGAAACAAACTTGCTTCCCCAAAAGACTCTGCAGTAAGGGAAGGGATGGGGAAATGCAGTGGAAAGTGTGTGGCAACTTTTGCTTTGTTGCAATGTCATCGAACCTCTCCACAAACCAATCAGAATGAATGCTCAACAACTAGGCTATCTAGAAGCACCCTAGAACTCTGTATGCATTCTGGGGCTTGACAGCTGGCTAGGAAAATGCCCCACTTGGCCAACTCTTATATCTTTAAAGGCAGCTAGCTGAGTAAAAATCAGTAGGTGAAGCTTTTCATGACCATCAGATGTGTATTATTGGTGTTTCATGTCTGCTGATGAAGGTGCTGTTAAATGCACAGGAGCAGTGGCCAGTAAATCAGTAGCAATCCTGGCTGGAACAGAGAAGAAAGGAAGATCTTCTCCTTGGGGTGGAGTGGGGGGAATATATTAGCTGAATTGTGTCTAGCACTAAGCAGGACTCACAAAACCCTTGTAAAGCAGACAATGAACTAAACTGATAATCTAGTGATCTCTGTAACAGCCAAGCGAGATTGATTTTAGAAACAACATGCTAAGCATACAGGGAGAATAGAATCGGAATTGAGCAGTGTTGCTGAGTGGTTGCAGGACTGCATATAGTTCCACCTTAGACAGCCCCGTCTCAGATGGCAGAAGGTCTGGACTGCGTATTCTAATTGCTAGTAATTGTAATGCTTCTCCTGCTAATCTAAGAGACAGGGATAATTTGTTTCTCTGTTTAATTAAATATTGAGCGCCCAACATCCTTTTTTATATTCCAGACACAGGAGACAGGCAATTGTTTGTAAGAGCAAATTTTTATATTCGTATATCAACAGATTCAAGAAACAGCAAGTAAGGTTGTCCCCAAGAAATATTCATTTGTTTAGCAGAGAGGCTCTGCACAAATTTATCAGCAAGTATTTGTAATGTAGGTTAGATCTTTGTCCCTCACACTTTGTGTCACTCTTCTTTATGCTATTGATTTTCCTTTTAGCAAAGCAGATAGCAAAAGAAGCACTCTGTTGCTGCAATGCTCTCATCGGACAGCAAGGATGGCAAGAAAAAGTGTTTCGTTTTGTGTAGGGCTTTGTCAATAGGATGGATAAATTAGTGTGACAATGTCATCTAATGGTTTAAATTATAGGGGGAAAGGGAGGGGGACCTTAATGGAACACGTGAGCCATTGCTCCCCCGACTCTGCCAAATTGTACCCAAACCATAAGTATATAAAATAAAGTCCTGCTGGATCAGACCCAGATACAATCTAGTCCAGCATTCTCAGAGCTGGCACGAGGCTTTAGGGGCCCCTGCATGGTGTTGCTGGAGGGGCCTCTCATTCCCTCGCAGCCATGACTGCACAGTATTTTTCTGCAGTGGTAGCGCAACTTCCCCAGATGGCATTTTAGCAGTAAGTGGCAATGACACTATTGAAAGGGGGGGGGTGTGAAGCTCAGCTGAGAAAAAGAATTTAAAGGTTATCAGACGTCCCCGTTTCCCGGGGACAGTCCCCGGATTTACAAATCAGTCCCCATACAAAATCCATTGAAGTTGAAAAGTGTCCCTGGATTCATTGAAAAAAAATCTGTTAACCTTAGCTTAACTCCATGTTTGAAGGTGCTCTCATTAGTCTGTATATTGACCCTTCCACCAAGGCTGGACGTCCAGCCTTGCTGCTTAGGCCTTCCCCCCCCCCCTTGCAGGCACAACATGTTGTTGCCTCCTTCTCTGTGGGTGCTCCACACCACCGCCTCTTCTGTGTGTGCGTGGAGGAAAGCAGGATGTACCTTGGGCCCAGATCTGCCACCTGATGTGACCACCCCCCCCTCACGTCACAGGAGGGCCAGCTGTGCCTCTCACTGGTGCCTTATAGCCATATGAACGAGCGCGTGTATAATTAGCATGCCTGGTTGGGCCTTTATGGAAGAGCTGGTCTAGTGGAGCTAAAAAATGAACCTCACAGTTAGTGTCTCCTCCAATAGGGGCCCTATCTCACAACCTGTATAATGGACATTGCTCTTGAAATCTCTCAGTAAAGCAGGGCTAGGGAACCTTTTTTTAATGACAAGGGTTGCATTCCCTTGGGCAGGGGTGAGTGGCCACCCCAGCTGGGACAGGAGGACTCCACAGGGCAACATGGTGTTGCCAGGCCCACTTTGTTATTTATTACAGGCTCCCACCCCACACACTTATGCACTAGTGCACAACAGCATAACATGCACAAACACCGGGGAATAATTAAATAATTCAGTTCAAACCAGGAAATGGTGGGTGAGAGCTGGAGAGTCCTCGTGGCTCATGAGGAGACCCTCCCCAGAGCCCAAAGAGGATGTCAGCGAGGGCGGAGGAAGTCTTGAAGAGACTGGAGGTGCAGCGGGCCTTTGTTTAAGCTGCTCAGCCTTCCCTCTAACAGCTGACATGCGGGGCAGCGTTGTAGTCGCCGCCGCTTTCCCACACATCCTCCAGCCTCCTGCCGGCCCCAGAGCTTCAATTCTAGTGGTGGATATTTTTGGACACGGCATTTTTGGTATGGATGGAAGAGAGAGTGGCAGAGGGGGCATTTGGAAAGTATTCTTCACTTCATGTGATTTCACTTTTGCTTGCAGACGCCCCAAAACGTAACCCCTGCATAAGTATTAAAGATACAGGAGCCCTGCTCCTACAGGAAACCTAATCACAATGGAGATGTACTTTGCTGCTTAACACAGAAGCAGGTGTCTGTTGTTTGAAAAGGTAGCTAGTAGATACACTACATTAACCAACTTCCTTATGCTCAGCAATACCTCAAGCATGTCAGGCTTTTATTTTTACCTCCTTGGAGCTGACAGTTAACAACTGCGCTGTCCCTAGTTGTAACTAATGATACACTGGATTTTTTTTCTTGTGTGTGTGTGTGTGTGTGTGTTTTTTTTTAAGCAATCTGGCCAAATTGTTGCAGGTGGCTGTGTATGTTGGCCTGTTGGCTAACATACTATCTGGATTGCCCTGCCTCATTCTTATGCAACTGGAGCAAGCAGGTGTGTCCAAAGGGAGATTGTTCTCTGCAAATTATTTACTCAGCTCTGTCTCTTTTTGGCAACTGAGACGAGAGAATTCTGGTTGTGTTGAACCATAGCTGGGTGGGTCGAACCCTCCCCACCCTCTCTTTCAGTTAGTTAGAAAATGGGTTATTAAGTAACAGGCTACCCCACTGGTGCTGACTCAGGCTGAAACTAATGAACACCCTGGCTGGCCATTTGAAATTTATTGCACCTATTAATTACAACCATTAGCTGCAGCCAGTGAAATTTTTATAATGAGGACCCTTGCGACTTTGCTTTCCTAGCAGCAAATTAACTGTGTGTATATGAAGGCTGGGGGGGAGGGAGGGTTGGGGTTGGAATCAATGGGATCAGCATACTTTACAGAAGCAATGTTTTAATTAGTGGTTCTCTGCAAACACTGCAACCTGAAACGCCAGCTGTATAGGCACCATTATTTCCTTTTAAAGAGCCAGTGCTTCCCTTTGCTAATTGAGTTTATTTCTTTTTTAAGGCTTTTTTTAAAATGCAAGAAGTGGGTGGTATGTGCTTTTGTGATATGTGTGTGTATTTCTTAGGCTGGCAGTTAATACAAGAAGGCCAGGAAAAGGAAAGTGTTATAAGAATTTTGAGGTCACACATATATAATAAATGTTCATAAATGTACCACGCAAACAGTACAGGAAGACAGGCCTGAAAAGCATTTTGACTCTACCAAACTGACCAGAATTAAAGTGATATCCATCTTGTTGTAGGAGTTTCCCCCACCCCACTGAATCACACACACACATTTCCACATGACTAGCAACCTGGGAGCCATAATCCTGTACACTGGAGGCTCTGCCAACTGGACACTTCCCCATCAATGGTGCCAGACTACTAGCCATCTCATTCACAATGGAAGACTCCTCCAAACAAAAGACAGTGATCAACTCTTACGAAAATGTCAATTTTTCTTTGTGTTTAGGAATTCACTCCTGGGAGGGGTGAGAGGAGGACTAGGAGGTGTCAAAAGTGCTCAGATTTCTACCTTGAACCCTCATTTTTTGTGAGGTATTGATTACATAGCTGTGATGTAGGAATGATGTATTGGGGCTGTTTCTTGGTGATGGGAAAACTGATAAAAGTGGAGGTTCTCTTCTGTTCTGGGTTCCTTCCTTGTTCTCCTGCGTGAGGGGAAGGACCCTGTTGCAACAGCAAAAATAAAGGCTTTGCTTCTCAAACTTCTCTGGTTGACCTCTGTTATATATTCTCCGACCGATGGAGAACCCAATAAGGCTCTTGTGTACCCCATAAGGGAACAAGGGCAGATTTTTGCTTTTAACAGAAAGGAAATAGGAATTAAGAATAGGAGGGTTGGGGTAAAAGAATGCTGAAGGGGGGAAAATGTTAGCACTGCAGCCTTCCTTGAAGGAGCTCAGAGCAGCATATGTAGGAGTTGCGGTATTTCTTCTCATCATCACTATGATCCAGAGAGGCAACATTAGACTGAGAGGGTCTCCTCCATTGATGTATCCCTCAAACCACTATCCCTGCAAGCGTGCCCAGACACAAAAGGGAGCCAGGCTCCTGTACCTTGAAGACTTGTTTAGAAGAGGGGATTTCAATAGGTGTACCTTTTATTGCTACACCTGTTGAATTTCCCTCTTCTACACACATGTTTAAAGTGCAGGAGCCCTGCTTCCTTTTGTGGTTGGACACACTCGCCCTGACTCAGATAGTACATTGTTTAATCCTCTGCTCCCTATTTCAGACTGAATAGAATCAAGGTGGTTTGGTTGTGAGAGCTTTTTTAAAAAAGCCACTGGATACCTGAGAGGCTGGGTCTCCTGCATCAGAAATATTTATTATCTGCCCTTCATCAAAAAGGTCCTAGGGTGAGTTACATGGCAATCAAACAATAAAATGTGATACATAAATAATCAGCGGACTAAAATGACAACTAATAAAACCACTCCTATTATTACACTGAATAGGGAATTTATTTTTCTTTATCATTTAAATTTGTAAACCGCTTTTCCATTTAAATGTACTCAAAGCAGCTCACATCAGGGGTGGGGTAGGGAAAAGCAAATCAGTACAATTTCAACTCAGGCAAGTTGCAGCTGGTAATAATAATAATAATAATAATAATAATAATTGCATCTAGGTACCTTAACTTTGTATACTTTTTTATGAGTAGCCATCTAAGGGACCACATTCCCTTTCTTGCAGTAGAATCTACCACAGTTCTAGAGGTGCCTAACATTTCACTATCACTTGACTTCCTTGGTTAATATTCAACAACTGAGTCCTGGAGGAGGTGCTGTATCTCAGTGGCAGACCACATATTTTTCATGCCCAAAGTCCCAAGTTCAGTTTCTGTTTCCTCCAGGTAAGGCTGGGGGAAATTCCTGATGGAAATCCTGGAGAATCAGTATAGAGACAGTGCCATTCAGAATAGGCAAGGCTGAGCCAGATAGACCCAATAGTCTGACTCGGTGCAAGACAGTACCTATTTTGTCTGCAATTTTCCTGGTCAAATGTTGATACAGCTAAAGTTTATTTTGTGTTTCCTTTATTGCTTGGCAGTTCAAACATACAGGTTTATAGACCCGGTTCACATGCCATGTTAAACCATGCAGGTGAGGAAACAAGCCCGTGGGCCTATGTAGGCTTATCATTTCCTTCTCTCCAAACAGACCCTCAGCCCAGGTTTGCACACTGTGACAATCCTGACTCTGGCTTGTGAAGAGCAGGACAGGAACAAAAGTGTATGTGCTCATTAAATCATTGTTTATTTTAAATGGTGGTGTAATGTTATGTCCCAACAACCTCATGTTCCTGGATTTTTCAAATGGCATCCAGGCATAGGGATGCACCCTTAAATTACACAGGCCTGTAATCACCTGATGCAAAACAATCATTTCTGTGGTTTTTGGCTGGCTAGTCTAATCCTTGCAGGGTAGATCTTAGAGAGACTGATGCACTTGTGTGATCAGGACTAAATATGTGGTCATGATATCATGCTCTGCCTGTATGACTACAGAGGTACCTCGTTTTAAGTACACAATTGGTTCCGGAAGTCTGTACTTAAACTGAAGCGTACTTAACCTGAAGCGAACTTTCCCATTGAAAGTAATGGAAAGTGGATTAATCCGTTCCAGACGGGTCTGCGGAGTCCTTAAACTGGAAGTACTCAAACCGAAGCGTACTTAAACCGAGGTATGACTGTATTACCCATGATTTGGTCAGAGTAGGCTCCCTTGAAGGAGTCCATTTATATTCTAATGTTTGTTCCTGCACTTTTCCTGGACACGTATTAGATATGCCCTAAGAAGGCATACCCCAAGAGAAGAATACCAGTACTATAGCTCCCTTACTAATACACGTTTTTTGTGTTGGTGGTCAAAACGGGAATTAAAAACCAGTCAATTTCCTTGCTTTTTCCATGGGACAATTTCCCTCTAATTCCTTGTGTTCCTATAACTCCTTTAACAAACTGGATCTCCTCCTTTCCTCATGGCTGGGAGAATGTGTGAAAATGGATAAAGATTTCCAATTTCAGCAGCAGGGACCAAACTGTTAAGAAGAGCAAAAACCTGGTGAAATCGGTAATTGTTGGTCTAAGGAATTGGTTCTGTCCAGCTGGTTCAGAAAGACATTTATTAGGGCTCAGGGAAAGTGACATTATTAAAGTGAGCATGCTGATTTCAGACAGCTCCCAATTCATCACTCTGACAGTGACAAACACAGTCTGAGGTTAAGCAAATGACTAAAGAGAATTCTTTGGCTTTACATTTTTAATGCTCACCGCATTTTCTTGGCTGCAGAGGGTTCTATTCAAAGGATCCTCTCCCTTGAATAGAAAGGGCAGAACAGGGCCATGAAACATGCTTGGATTTTGCAAATCAAGTAGGGCATCTGTCACTCCACTAGCGCTAGTTCATTTATTTTTTAATTATTCCTCACTCCTTAAAAGATCCCTTTTCTCCATTTTCAAGAAGAACAGGAGCATTTGACTCAGCTGTGCTGCCTCTGTTCTTCCAGGCTCGTTCATCATTGTCTGCCCCCTGAATGGAAAGTGGAGGGTCAGTTTTAAAAGGCTCCATGCTACAAGCTTTCCTAAATACATCAATAGCTCCCTAATGGAATTGGGACTCTTGTCATTCAGACCACCCAGGTCTTCTGGCAAGCAAATGTATACCTCAGGTACTTTGGTATACTCCATCCCATTAGCAGGCAATCTCATGCTACAATTATTTGCCATGGCTTCCCTTTCGACAGTAACATGATGCTGGGCTACTGTACGGAGCTCTACATGGGGCTGATCTTGAAGACATTTCCGAAACTTCAGTTGGTCCAGAAAGTTGCCACTAGGATTTTAGCAGTTCACGTCAGGTTTAGTATGCTTCAGTTTAAGTACTCTGTGGACCTGTCTGGAACGGATTAATCCACTTTCCATTACTTTCAATGGGAAAGTTTGCTTCAGGTTAAATATACGCTTCAGGTTAAGTACAGACGTCCGGAACCAATTGTGTACTTAAACCGAGGTACCACTGTATATATATAATTGTGTATCAACTATACTTCTTACCAATTCAAGGTACAGCCTAGGAACTTTAAAGCCTTAAATCACCTGATACCAGAGTATCTTCAGAATTGCAGGTGGGCACAAACGAGAGGTGCATCATGTGTGGTGCTCAGGTTGAAGAACAGCTTACTTACAAAGGTTCACCTGAGCAATCCATTGGCCCCAATGAGTGGCAATGAAGGCAATTCATCTAAGTACATTTAATTAACTTGACCTCTCATATGTACGTTTCTAATCTTATGATATTTATATTTTGATTGTTTTATTGATTACTTGTTTAGTGAGTTGCCTTGAGTAGAGATTGACAAATTTGTCCATTTTTCTCATCTTGAGTCCAGTTCATCACATTTCCACATCAGGCTATGCACAATCCTTTTGGTCTTAATCTTTTTTTCTTTTCTTTTTTGAAAACCATGGCAATATATTTTTTTTAAAAAAAATATTTATTGCCTACATGTCATAGAGTTGGAAGGGACCAGAAGGTGATCTAATCCACTCACCTGCTCCAAAACAGGAGCTGTAAGTTGTTTTTAAATTGTTTTTAATACTGGAACACACCCTGGAGGGAAGGAGGGAGGGGAAAAATAAAAAAGTCTCTTCATCCAGTCTACTATCTGACACCAGATCCAAGTGTTCTACTAGCATTATTTAATGAGCCTATGAAGGAAATAAGTTCAGATGCTCAGGTAAAAGTGGAGAACCACATTCAGCTGGGGAAAGCAAACAAATAAAATAAAAATACTTTTCCTCTTTCAAATCCAAAAGCAGCAGGGCATCTATCCTGAATACGGTACTTAGTTGAAAAATATATTAACTTTGGAAACCAAAGCTTACAAAATTATTTAGCAGGACATGTTAGCTTTGAGCCCAGTGGAAGCAATTTGTTTGCATCACTACATGCCAACCAGTTCTGATGAGTTGTGCTCTCTTATGACACTTGATGCACATGTACTTTAAATTATATATTTATTAACATCAGGTGTGTATTGCAGGCCATGGACAACTTGAAATCCACCACAGCCCTTCAGACTGTCAAATAAGGAGGTGAAGACCAGATGGAAAGTGCCTGATATTGCAGGTGCAAACATGACATTTTCAAGTATTTTTACTTTTGTTTTTAAAAAAATCTTTTGCCAGCTTTTAAACAAGGTTATGATTTGCAGACATTTATAGTAAAAGAAGTTTTGAAACAATTTCAGAACACAATAAAAAACAGTATGTGACACACTTTCTTCCTGGGTGTACACATTGTATTTATATACACTTTTCCTTATGCTATGTATTCAATAAAAAACTTAAGAAAATAAAGAAAATGGCTTAAAAACTTTGATTTTTTCTGGTGATTTGTGATGTTTGGCATTCATTTTATTCCCCTACTTTGCTTTTAGCAAGTGTTTTTGTTTTTAACATGAAAACCTGAGGGGGGGAATATAAACACAGAAGCTGAAAATTTAAGGATGTGGGTTTCCTTTTTCCTATTTCCTTTGCCTTCCTTTAATGGAATCTGGTGTCAACTAAGGTATTCTAACACTTTCTGACAATGCCATTTACCTAGAGAGGATTGACAGCAAAATTGCAGGCAGAAAGCAAAGTATGAGTTCACTTTTGTGACTGCATAACTAGCCTTGCAACGGCTTCATTTGGTAGAACTGGCTGTCTCCTGGCCATCACCTCAGAAAACTCTTTTGCACGCTTGCAATAAAAGCAGCTGAGAGAGGTACGGAGCTGGCGGTCTGCTCACAAACCTTGCAGACAGGAAGACTCATTAAGGAGTCCCTAGTCATTTCTTTGTGAGTCTCAGAGGAAGCATCAGGGGCCTTATTTAAACTAGGTGTCTGGAAGACAGGTATACCAAAACCTGTCAAATGAAACGGGGTGGGGTGGGGGTGGGGGTGGCGAGCATGCAGCTGAATAAGTGAGTTCAATGGGAGGTGTGCATTTGTCTTGCTTATCTGCACAGGGACTGCTTTGTGCTGAAGGCAGGGCTTGTCACTGCAAAGACAAGGTCAGGCTGAAGCAGAAAGGATAAAGCGAGCCTCCTCTGGTTCCCAGGTTACAGGATGGGAGGGATGCAATTTTTATTGCCATGTAGAACTGACTGTTCTGAGGTGCTGAAGGTTTATTTAATGAATGCCGAGAGGCTGTGTTTGAAGTTGGAAGGTCAGTCAAATATTCCCTGTAACCTTGGAGGCCTTAATCATGCCCTGAGTGCCAGCCGAGCTATTGAAGAGCAACCATCGCAAACGGGGGATTTTGGCTTTCGCCTTTTCTTTTTAATGTGGCTGAGGTAATTTGCAGGTTGGAATGCTGTGATTCAGCGGGGGTAGGAGTGCGGATGGTGGCAGGGGGCAGGGGGGTGGGGAAGAAAAAACAAGTCATTTGGACTCCGTATGTTTGATTTTGCTTCACAAGCTTTGTGCAGAGAAAAGAATTGTTAGGGCTTTGCTGGAGTCTCTATGATCCCCGACGAGAGTTCAGGCCCTAGACATTTTTTCATCTTAAGATGAAACCTCATTTTAAAAACAACGTCGCAGAGATGGAGTGAGGGAAATGACCGGTGCCCACATTGCTTCACATTGCTCTGCAATTAGGCCAACTAGGCTGTCGCTTAGTTCATATCCTTTGTGGTCAAGTTGGCCTCCAAGCCATTGTTTAACGTTGATTCATGATTATGCCTTTTGCTTGCCTGGATGGAGGACTGAGCATTGCGTGGTGGGGGGAATGCTGTGTTATTTTTCTAGAAAAAGAGGTGCCAGAACTCACTGTGAACAGCCTCCCTTGTTCTCTTATACATGGCAATGAGACCCACCTAGGAGATGCCAGGACTGAGTTCCACCAAGTTCCAGCTGAAAAATAGCCCAGTATGTTGAATTTAGCTTCCTTTACAAAGGTAACCTTTACACTCATTGCTCCACCTATCTTTTGAGGTGATGTTATTGTTTTATTGACTGGTTTCATTGCATCTTTTATTTGAGTGTGACCTGCCTTGAGAGAGTTTGCGAGAAAGGCTGGGATATAAAACATGGGATGAATGAGTCAATAGATACCAAATTCATGATAGCAATTATTCATGCCCAATGTGGGGCTCAAACCTACAATGATGAAGCTGTACTCTGCCGCCTCAGCTAGCCACGCTGATGTAGGAAAGGTGAATGATTAGAACATCCATACATTACTGGTGCCAAATGGAAGCCAGAAGTGTGTGAATGGCCAAATGGAAGCCAGAAGTGGGTGAATGGCTTTGCAGCAACAACCATACCACAAAGATAACACGTGAGTCACTGGACCATAGTCAGAAACAATGAGGCGGAATGATGAAGATCAGGAACACCCACCCATTTCATTTCACCCATTTCATTTCTAATGTGAGAGATGTGAGGTGACCCATACCTAATCTGTATTTTCATGAGAGGCTTCCGGTTCTGCCTGCAGGAATGGCTGACCTCTTTTCCATCCCTCCGACCTTCATGAGGAATTTGGCGGTTGCTAGGGGAGTAAATGGCAACCCCCTACCCTCTCCGGGGGTTACGGAGAGGGGCCGCTGGCCCACGATGCCCCCAAACCCACTCCGACTGTTCAAGGAGTGGGGGGGGGGCTTGGGCTAAGCACTTATGAGGAATGTCGGAACTCCCGGACGCCAAACTGCATGGCGGGATCTCCATGATTAAAGAAGATAATTAGGTTCAAATTCATGGACATGCTTCAGAAGGAGGGGCAGAAGCTCTGTTTACTGCCGAGGAATTTACGCTGCTGAGGGTGAGGAGTCAAAGGCTGTATTTTATCTGGAAGAAGGATTGATGGGGACGGAACGACAAGGGAAGTGAGTTTTTTTTTGTTTTTTTTCATATACTCTACGAGTTACTCCATACCTTCCCGGACGTGATGTCCTTGCTTGTTTGGAACGAACGAGAAATAAAAGATATCTGTGGGAGTTGAACTTTATAAACTGTTGATACTGAGTATACTTTTTGAAGATGTAAAATTGCGGACGAGAGAAGCCCCCCTCTAATTGGATAGAAGGAGTGCCTGGAAAGCGTTCGGAGGATTTATGAGTGACGCACTTTGAATTTGAACAGCGACCTGAAGCTAAGTTCAGCTATAGGGCAAGGAGAGCCACTAATTTATCAAGAGTCTATGCATAAGGTGACGGCTGGGTCTTCTGCCTGGAAAAGCTGTAAATTTCATAAAGATCGTTAATGAGAAGAAAACGAAAGTGATTTGAGTTTTCTAAGATGGCGCTGCTCAGTGTTGAAAGACCGACGCAACAGGGACGCTCCAGACCAAGAAGATTTATGGGGAGGCCGGACTGATTAACTCATACAGGAGAAAGAACATATGTGAAATCTCGTTTGATACTTATCTCAGCAGCGGGGGGGAAATCGGATGAAAGAGGAAAGCATCTTTGTGACTGTAGGGGAAAGATTGGGACTATTATAGACTTTGAGTGACAATTTGGACTTTAGAAAAAGACGGCAGTGGGCAGCTGCGAGGAATCCCCAATTTCTTGAAGCATGGGAACCCCGGAAATTTTAGAAAATTTTGGCATAACATTCGGTCTGATTGATATGTATTTGTATAATTTGAAATAATGGATGTGATATAATTGTTTTTAATTGGAAAATTAATAAAAATATATTATATAAAAAATAATCTGTATTTTCATGAAAGACATATGTAGTTTCATGTGTGCATGGTGTGTGTGTGTGTGTGTGTGTGCGTGCGCCGCTGGCAAACCCAGCTACAGTGTGCATTTCATTTTGAAGTGTTTGCAAAGGAAATCATTTCCACATAATATTATTTACAGAAACAGGTTTTTCAAAGATGAGTTTCTGGTGGCCTTTGTTGGGAACAAAGCAAAACACAAAGTGGGGAGGAGTGTCAAAACTATATATTGGCGGTAGGAATCGTGGATTGAATCCAGGGGTGGATCTACTATGAAACTAATGAAGCTTAAGTTTCAGGGCCTCAGAGAAGCCCCAGAAGCGACCTTAGTCCACATGGCTTTAAAAATTTGCTTTAAAAAGTACATCATGCATATATGTAACATTTTCCTAATTTTCATCCCCTCCCTCCAATAACTCAAACTATAAGACATAGGAAATTTTTGTTCGCACCAGTGACTTTGACATGAGATAATCCTGTTGTGACGTGGGGTTTGTGATTTCAGCTCTCTTGACATAATACAGCAGCTTAAATGAACCAATAGTAGCTGTACCCTCTGGAACCAAAAGGCAGTTACTTTATCCTAATGCAAATACAGACAATAATAATACAGATATAAAATCCTTTGACTCAATACACAACAATCCAGTACAGCAATTTTAATGAAAAACTGAGATGTAGTAGTTAATTTTTTTAAAAAATTGTGGTGATGTGTTGTAGAATAACCCAATTAAGAAGATAGCAGTGGTTACCCAGACCTTATTGCTGGTTGTGAAGGGCTCCCCCATAACAGTTTAAACTTCGGGGGCCCCCAAATGTAGATGCACCACTGATTGAATCTGATTGCGGATGGCAGCAGCAGCTATCCATGTTCAAGGAACATAGGGTGCTGCCTTCTACCAACCAGGTGAGGCCTTGCCCATCTGGTGCAGGACGATCTTCTCTGATTATTTGCAGGGGTCTCAGGGAAAGATGTTTAACTGGAGATGCTAAGGATTGAACCCTGGGACCTTTTGCTTGCAAAGCATATGCCTCACCACTGAGCTTCGGTCCCCCAACCCCCCACTATTTAGAGGCTTTAAGTGGGGGAGCTGAGATTCATTGTAGGTGGAAAACCTGCCGTTCTCTAATGCAGTGAGCATCTGGAACACTGCTCTAAAGTGAAAGTAAGAGATGCTCTGTTGGAAAGCGGGGAAAGAAACCCAAGCTTTTCTCTTCTCTCACCTTACTTTGTATAGATTTCCTTGGATGCTCCGGTCCTTTGCCTGTCCCAGGGGATGCCCCAGTTCACCTTTGCTTGCTTCTGTGGGCTCCATGGCTTCTGCAAGATGAAGAGGAAGAAGGAAGAGGCCAGCGCTGAGCAAGAGACAGCAGTGTGACCTTTTCTTTGTGAATCATCTTACTTCTCTCTGTTGAGCTGGAGGAGCGCAGCAACTGTGGTATGATGCTATTACCCTTGTAGGCTACCTTGCATGCCCACTCCTGCCCACTCTCATGGCTCTGCTCTGGAGGGGGGGGGGCTGAAGGGTGCAGCACCCATCAGCACAGGGCTGCATGTGGCCTCCAGACAAATTTTCTACAGCCCCTGACTTAATTTCAAAAGCCCTTTGCAAGCTATTAGTTTAGACCTCTGGGAAGAGCAAGCTTTCCCTCCACCAACAGCCTGCTGTGCAGGGAGACAGGACAGAGAGAGAGGATGTCAGAAAGTGTGAGAGAGAGAAAGGGGTGCCAGAAAAAAAGAGAGAAAAGGTGTGTCCCCACTTGGTTTTTTTTGGTCTGGCCTGTTCTGGCCCTACCCACAATAATCATGTGCCCACTAACAGGGTTACCCCTGACAGAATGTGGCCCTCAACAGGAAAAAGGGTTTCCTGCTCCTGCACTAGCATCTCTGCATCGTCATAATTATTTTTAACATCACCATAGATTTGTGGAGGTGTCAACGGAGAGGTTGGAGCAAACCAAAGGAATGGTGTTTCTGATGGAGGCTGAGTGGGGAGAACCTAGCTCTATGTCCCTCACAGAGATGCTGCCCCTCTCCTTTCGGCTCTCCCATGGAGCTTGATGGATTAGCTCAGGAAGGAATACTGGCAGGAAGAGATGAACCCATTATGTGAATGATGGGCTCTCTCATCATTGCCGGCAGTGGGAAGAGGAGAATGTGGAAGACGTTAATCTGCTTTATTACATTTATTTCTCTCTCCTTGTTTTTCTCCCCTAGAGACTTTGCAGGCTTGGGAGGAAAAAAAACCTCACTCTGTGCAGACAGGAATGTAACTGAGGATCCAGAAGCCAAGCTGGGCAAAATGGCAGTTCTGCACGGTGTCCTATTTAGAATTACTCTGAGCCTTAGAGACGGTGGGTATCATGACTAAAAAGATTCTGTTAGCTTCTTTAAGATACCACTTTATTAGGGTTTTTTTAATCTATTGCAGGCATCCCCAAACTGCGGCCCTCCAGATGTTTCGACCTACAACTCCCATGACCCCTAGCTAACAGGACCAGTGGTCAGGGATGATGGGAATTGTAGTCCAAAACATCTGGAGGGCTGAAGTTTGGGGATGCCTGATCTATTGTGTAAGAAAGCTGTCTGCAAAATCCTCCGGATATAATCAAAATTAATTTGAAAGTTCATTTAGAAACAAAGCATTAATGTGCTTATGTTGGATTATCTTAATGAACATTCTGCCATACACTTTCCTATAAAATCTAGTAGATGCCCCCCTTTCTATTGAAGCGTTGCCACTTGCACATTGAAAAAGAAGAAGAAATTCAGAAAAATATATACAGGTGTGGTAAGTACAGCTATTTAGAGATACAGTGCATCACAGCACAATGGGAAAGACTGTGACCAGGTGACCTTATGTGCCTGCTCAGTCTGCTGTCCCAGGTCCTCACAGTTGGGCAAGTTGAAGACCTTGCAGCTCCTCCTCCTTATGGTTTTAAGCTTAACTTGGACTGGATAGTCCTCCCAAGAGAGGATGTCCTCAAACAGAGGATTGCCCTACGTAAAGTTGGACACAGGGCCACCCTGTTAACTGTTGAACCCATTTCAATTATTCACTAAAACCAAAAAAGGCATGAGAGAGAAGGGAGCCTTTTAACTATATCAATATACTTGTTTTAACTGATTTTAATATTGTATTTTTCCATTGTTGTAACCCAGCTTGGGACCTTGTAATTAAGTGTGGGATATGAGATCTAATTAATAATAATGAATGAATGAATACTACTGCTTTTTTAAAAAATAATAATAAATTTTATTTAAATCACCAACACCAAACACAGACAGTGAAACCCCCCAGGCTTCTGATACATTGGATGTACATAAACAATGAAAACATATTCAAATCAACCATGTGTACAATTCTATATATATTAAGCTCCACACTCCACAAGGCTTATTTAACTTTTAACATTTTAATTACCCCAAATTGTTCAAACCTCCCCAAATAATTCAGTATCTTTTCAAACCAATCCTCCTCTTTTTCATTGACCTTCCACCCTTTCATTTTCCGCATCTTCACAGTTAGGTATTCTAAAATGAACAAATACTACAGTACTGCTATTACTACTACATACAGCAAGTCGCCTGGCCCTTGACAGTGTAAAATTTCCTGAGCTGGAACTATAATTCTAATGCATGGTGTTCCAGTGTGTTTATATTAGGGGTGAGAAACTGGATCTGGCTAAAGAGTCAGATGCATAGGGGCCAATCCTCCATGAGCCACTTGGGCAGATGGGAAGGGATGCCTACCTGTCAGTCACCTGACACCAGCTGACTGAAACTGCAGAGGAAGATTGTTCCTTCATTTGTGATCCCGAATTGAATTAGATACTTTTAAAATTCAAGCTATGGCTGCAAAGGAAGACTTGGGAATGCACCCCTTGATGCTTTCTTTGTAGCCTTGGCTTGAATTCTGCCCTTTTCGAATATAACATCTTTTTCTGCCATCAGGCACAGGAAAAGTGTGCATGGTTCACCCAAGACAGCCTGGTGGGCCATCTTCTGGGAACCATTACTGCTTTTTATCATGAGGGCATGATATGATGGATGTCACATCACAGATCTTTATTCTATGGGGCACAGGAGATTAATACAGAATAAATCTAGCCCTGGAAGTATCCGATGAGCTGGCTGTGGGTGGCATGCAAGTTTATCTTATGATAAACTCTCTTAACCTTTCCAAGCTTCTCATCTCTGCCAAGAGACCAGATTTGCACCATAGTAGCAAAGCTGTACGTGCTGGTGATTTGAGCTCCTTTTAGGAGGACTTACAAGTCTGGCTGATTGCCAAGAATCACACAGCAATTGTTCTTTTTTCTTACCCAATAACCCATAATGGGAATGTAAAATTTGTGTCCAGTAAAGATAACCAACTATGAGCTAAATATGATGTCATTCCAGGGAAGGGGGTCTCCCTCCCCTCTTTTTGTAAAGAGAAAATAGAAACTAAATAGGTTTTAATCAATCTTTGTCAAGTTCTAGGGAACGATGTTGCTGTAGGAGAGGGTTGAAATGTTCCAAACCTGTAATTCTAAAGAGCAGTAAAATAATGGGCATGAAGTCACAATGAGGATTCATCTCCTCACAGAATCAGTTTTAAAAGTTCACAGGAGTCCTTTTCTCCTTCTCATTGCCATGGAGCTGAATGAAGACATGCATACAAGACTTTGGCTAGTTCAAATACACACAAAAACAAGGCTAGGAAAGCAGCCTAACTCATCTAACAATGGAAGTCACCCTGGTACAATTTGGCCATCACAACAAAGAGTGCTCTTTTGATACCACCACCTTATACACCACCTTATACAGCGAGTCCCACTGAACTCAGTGGAAGCTTATTTCTGATGTAGGATCAATATATTTTAGATTCATTGGCATCTCGAAGAGCATTCAAAATGCATTCTAACCACATTTTAGCCACAAAAAGTGTGCAAGTCTCATCTCCATAAAATACGTGTCTTGCTGCCATTAAATCCTCAACATCATCACTTTAAGATGTTGTGTTATCTATGCCGCCTTGTACAAATCTGGGGGTGCTAGCCAATTGGCATCCACCAGAGCAGACATTTCTGCAGTTTAGATTGAACCATTCTGAAAACTGCATAACTGGGATTTTTTTCCTCCAAAGCTTGCACCAGGACAAACATATACATTTACTTGGAACTACCAAACCATCTCCCATCATGCTTAATAAGTCCCCCCCCCATATACATAACCATATAGCCCTTGATGTTTTCCAGACAAACCGCTTGCTACCATTTCCAAGATAAGTTCTTACCCTCTAAGGAAGCCATTTCCAACAAAACGTATTTAATATGTTCATCCCTATGGAAGGCAATAATGTAAGCAGAGTTCCACATACACGTACATTCAGACAAGGCTGTATCAGAACTAATCAAGCAGTGACATTGTTTTTGCCCTCATCCTTGTCTCTAGAATTACATTGGCAGGCTTCAGTGTTGATCTCTAAGGTGATACTGGAAGGATTTTTTTTATTTTGTTTCGACTCTAAATCATATGGCTTAGAGTTGCTTAACCTGCTAGTTTATCTTTTCCAAGTATCAATACTGCAATATATGGATGCAAATGACTCATTTTTGTTTGGGAACATGTGCATCCGAAAGAAACATAATAATATTTGCAGTTTTTCAACTTTGAGAAAGATGTTTAAAAATGAATGAGCATCAACAGTCAATAAACAGTACAGTAGGTGAGTGGGAAGTTAGTCAGGGGTGTGTGTGTGTGTGTGTGTGTGTGTGTGTGTGTGAGAGAGAGAGAGAGAGAGAGAGAGAGAGAGAGAGAGAGAGAGAGATATTTAGCATTAAAACTAATTGCCTACAACTTTGCTTCAGGGTATCTTTCAAGATAGATAATATATCGTCTGTCTGGATAAATAGTAGTCTTGCTCGGAGCCAGAATGTCTCCCAAATGTTTAATGGTAAGGTAGGAAACAAAACTTTGTGTGTGTGATGAAGCTTTCTTCAAAGTTGTGCTTTGTTTTGATCTTTTGACAGAGGTGATATTGCTAAGACAACTTTCATTGCACCCATTTCAGGTAAATGACAAGTTTTTGTGACCAACTGGACGGTGCAGGACATGCACAAATTGCAGGAATGAAGCCAAGGAAAGGAGAATGAGTCAAATACCTTGTTGTACAGCTTCCTGAAGACCCCCAAGAAGAAACTGCGCTAAATTATAAACATGAACATCTTTCCCAACCTAAACCTCTCTGCTATGTACACTTGCACTACTAATGCTAGAATCTTAAACTGTGAAATAGGAATAAATCCAATAAATGACTGGCATTTAAAGGTATTACAAAAATATACGTATCAGGTTAATTTCAGGTTGTACAGTTACTGCATTCCAGTGTTACCTAAAGTTGAAAGGATACTTTAAAAAAATCACAATACAGCTGTATGGGTTTTTTCTTTTTGCACTGCGGCTGATGTGGCTATAAGAAGCACTTTATTTCTACAGGGTCAGTAGATATAAGTTTTGGGATGAGGTTAGACCAGAGTCTAAACGTTCATGGCTTTCTTGCTTGCAAGGATACAGTCCCTCAGGAGACAGAAACAAAGAAAACCAAACATCTACTCAGTGTCTCTTACCTTCTACTTATAGCCTATTGCTATAACCATCTGAAGTGTTCTCTGAATTTCAAAGCTGAATGCTTGGGTGGTCAGTGAATTTATGAATTTTTTAGAGGGTGGCTGAAAATGTTTTATATTATTTTGTCTAGCCATAGAAAATACTGCAGTGACCAAATCTTGTCATAATTATCATTGTAAGCAACAAGCACTATATTGAAATTGGTTGAAATCCTGTGCATATTTATGTATGCAGTATACAAAACTGGGGGCTGGATTGATTCTGCATCTCTGATTAATGGAAAGAATTGTTACCTACCCCATCTGTTTATTGAATGTACCTGCAGTCAATTCGCACAGTCACATTTATGAGTGACCAACACGTGTATATAGACCACTAATTATTCAAGTAAAGTCTATATAGATTTATATATTTATCTGTGTATACACATATAGTCTAAGTTTACTCTTAATTATGCTGGAGCCTAGCTAGTGCACAGCAATTTATTTTTGTTTTAAAATGTCCTACGTTCTCTGAAATACATACTGTATGTATAACCTAGAAGTGGGCATTGGTTAAACCCAGCAGCTTTGAGATCCTTGGATGTACACACCTTGGACCTACCGGAAACATTACAAGGCAATTATATATCTTTGTGAAATAAATTAGAAACTCAAATGTTTCTTTAGTTAGGCTCATGAAAGCTGTTTTTCCACAGGGCGGAGAACTTGCTGAGAAGTTACAAAGACAAACAGTTAACTCTTTCTGTCTTTGATATATGACTCTAACAAGTTCCTCTTCTGGGAACAATGACACTGATTGTGTCATTGGAGATAACAGTAATATTGTATGTATTCAGGGTCAAAGGTGCTATACAAGAGCTAAATGTTAGCGATAAAGCACAAGCTTCAGTCCATTCCTTTTGACAAACTACTTAAACACATACAGTACTTATATCTAGCTGTAGGCTTTGAGAATCACAGCTACCTTGGAAGTTAGTTCCTTTGAACTTGAGCAGAGAGTCTTTGAAAAGGGATGGAATCCTGCTTGGCAGGGGGTTGGACTGGATGGCCCTTGTGGTCTCTTCCAACTCTATGATTCTATGATTCTAAGTGTGCCTCCAAACACTTGCTAGGCCAGAGCTAATGATAGTGGTCCATATTCACTGTTACTGTAATTCCCGTGACCTCCATGGATGTTCAAAACTCTCCACATTTAAAGGTACTGATGTGTCCTTAACAGCCACCCAAACCTCCTCTGAGCAGTGCATGAGATTCCAAGGTTCTTGGCACTTAACCAAGGATTGTGTTTCATTTGGAGAATTAAGGCACATATACAGTGTAATGACATCTTGAACAGGATAAGTGGCATAGCCTGTATTTTTACACTGCTCTTTGTATCTTCCCTTAATACTCCAAATATGAGCTAAATGATAGCATTTACTAATTTAAGATTTTAGGGGGGTCTGCCTGACAACCCATAACAATATGTTTACTGCCATTAACCGACAACCAGGGTATCGAGACTCATTATATAGTCATTTTCAAGCCACATGTTCCAGAATTGGCCTCCACAGTCACAGTCACCATAAAACCGTGTTTATGGAAGACAATCTTACTCAGCTACAAGTGATCGCCAAATAAGAAGACTCATTTAAAACACTGGGGTATCTAATGCATCCAGAATGCATGTATCATCCATGGGGAATATGTCCTGCAGTTCCTAGATGTAAATCTACAGTATGTCATGGACATCAGAAATGGTAGGGATTGTGGTACTGGAATGGCTGAAGAAATAGATAAAGGCACTGCCTGTAACAAGGGGAGCAAATAAGAGTACTTGAGGGCACGGGCAGAAATACAACTTGGCATAGACCTTGATGCCTTTGCATGTCACTCCCTCTGAAAAAGTCTGCTGCCTCCAAGTTCATTATAAAGGATGTCATGTTTAGGAAGGTTTCTTCTGCCATAATTATGGGTCGTGCCCCATATTAAACCTCCACCTGCCCCCATCACTGGTAGCTGTTACTTGTTACACATGCTCTGTTCATCTGCGATACTTTGGCCAACTTTTAGAGCTGGCAAGACCAAACTGTGTAGTAGTTAACAAGAGACAGTCAGTTGGGTCATGTCAGGACATATCTCTGCAGCAGGGACAAGAAGCGAGTCTTAAATGTTCCTAGCATAGCCCCACAGTCCATCCCCCTCTGCTGCGGAAGATTTGTTCAGATCTTACTGCACGGAAAATCTTGAGCCTATCTTGAAGATTGAATGCCTTCTGTGTCTTGTTTTGTTTGCTCACATTGCATCCCAACTCCGAAATGTCTATTCAGGCTTCTTTGTGGGAAACCCCCTGGACATAATGGTAGATGAAAATAGATGTTTCTATATTAACTATTTTTAGATCTCATTGTAATTGTGCCTATCATGCAGAAAGTTCTTGCCTTGCTATGCCATACTGGTTGGTCTGATCTCGATCTCCAGCTCTTGTCAGTAAAAAGGAGTCTTACTTGAATTGAGGACAGGGAAACACTAAGGCAGAAAATGTCCCCGAAGCAGGCTACGTTTATTTCTTCTCCCCTTTTTGCTCTCTGGATTCCATCTTATAGGAACCTAAATAGAAATGTAGTCTTCCAGCCTCAGTAGCCATAGAAACCAGCTATTTTTATCTATTTTGCATGATATCAATAAATGACTTTTTCTACACTGGATAGACAGGTCAACTCATCTTCCTGCTAACTGGATGTCCTTAATAAGCCATGCATATCTGTTGTATAATATTGTACACTGAGAAGAGAAAACAGGATTGTTTGTAAGTGCACAAAGGATTCTGCTATGTAGATAATTCACATTCTATTACATACCCTTTCAGAGAGAGAAAATATTTATGAGAATTTTTAGAATACACCCTTTGTAGTATTGATTTATTTTTTTTAAAAAAAATGTATTGAGAACTAGGTGGTGGTGGTCATTTATCCTTGATACACAAGCATTCACTTTTAACTAAGATGACAGCTTTACCAGTGTCTCCTTAAAATTAAATTAATGACTGTGAGAATATCATTATAACACTAAAGAAAGCCAGCCAGAAATAGTGTAATTGTTTTATGGAATCCAGTCTGTATTTGCTAAAAGAGGCTTTTATAAAGCAGGATAAATAATCAAATTTGTATGCTCAATAATCAAGTGCACTTCACAAAAGAACGTAATTGCAATTTGTAATGCAGGATGGTTCCCCTGGAGGATTTCCAGTCCCACAATTGGATGATTATGATAGTCTGACATATCTCTTTGGAGTCCTAAATGTTTATCCATTTATTTACATTGCAGAGATGAAGGCATTGCAATACATGTACCAGTAACACGTTTATTTGAAACCTATACAATAGAGTCTCCTTTGTCAAAACCTTAACTGAAAACCTGTTATCCGAATTCACTGTGTACTTCAGAACTTTTGTATCCCTCTGAAAATAATATCTCCATTTATGTGGCCCACTGAGTATTTGAATGCTTTGGATGACTCCAAGGCCATTTCAACACACATATCTGTACAAAATTGCTGTATGTGCCCTTAAAATCTTATGAGCCTTTTGGTTGGGGAAATTTTTCTAGTGAAAAAAAATGGTGCTAAAAATACATATTCATGGATTGTATGTGATATATATGATTCTATATTGATACAAAGTAAGGCTCATCGACATCTTGCTGGATGTTACTGAGATTACCTTGCTCAAATGAAATGGATCATTCTACATGGCCCAAAACCTTAGCTAAGGTAAAATCAGAGAAGCCCCACTGACTTTATTACTGATGCAAGCCTGCTGAGCATGTTCTATATACATTCCAGTGCTTCTCAACACTGACACAGCAGGACCCTCTTCCAACTGGATCAGTAAAACCCTCACGGCACAGCTGATTTTCTTGTAGCACTTAACAGATATATTTTGGGTTGTAACAACATAAAGCCCAAAGACTTCTGCTCTAACAAGGTGGTTTTACAAGGTTGTATTATAAATTATAGATGCCTATCATGTCTGTATCTTTCACTGAAATACTTGCCGATCGATTGGCCTTCTGGCTGATTAATTCCCTTTTCTTCCCAATGCCCGTTTTCAAACCAGCTTGCTTGACTCCAGTTCCTTCTTTTGTATTTTCTTTCTGTAAACTATGCACTTGAAGTAAGCACTTTTTTGCTCTAACTGTGAAAGCATGCTTAGGAGAGCAGATATGTTAATTGCTGTAATAAACAGACTTTATTATTACGTCTCTTTGCAGTCTATAAATTACATCTGCTGTTGCTTGATGCTTTGTTTATTGGTGCAACGGAGGAACTGAAATACACCCCTAACCTGAACCACTGCTTATTTAAACAAGTGAAAGGAGCACAAAGGTAGAAACACTTGCTGACTATGATCAGGAATAGAATGCAAAAGGGTGGTGGAAAGGGAAGGCAAATGAGGCCACTTTGCTGGAAAACGAGCTGTCCACCCTCCTTTTTAATTCTTCCATATGATGAAAACAACACAGAAATAGCACAGCCATTACAATGTTTTCAGTTATCAAGCTTTTAGATCTATATACACTACCCTAGCAGCCTAGAATTTCTAAGGTGTTAGGGCCACTGGGCCAGGAAATCCAAAAAGTGCCCTCCAAAGTGGCACATGCCTAACACCTTGCTGTTCTTTAAAGCCATCTCCAAATCTGATGCTTAATGATGGACTCTGCATGACAATGTGGAAAGGAAATAAAATGAATGGGAAGGTCCTCTTAAATCCCTGCTGATGTATCTAGGCCAGGCATCCCCAAACTGTGGCCCTCCAGACGTTTTGGCCTACAACTCCCATGATCCCTAGCTAACAGGACCAGTGGTCGGGGGAGATGGGAATTGTAGTCCAAAACATCTGGAGGGCCGAAGTTTAGGGATGCCTGATCTAGACATATCCACCCTAGCACCTCCAGGCACAGATGAAGAAAAACCTGTAGTTAGTGTAGACCAGTGATGGCCAAACTTAGCACTCCAGCTGTTTTGGGACTACAATTCCCATCATCCCTGACCACTGGTCCTGTTAGCTAGGGATGATGGGAGTTATAGTCCCAAAACAGCTGGAGGGCGAAGTTTCGGGTAGACTGGGGTAGACCAAGGATGAGGAATCACAGGCCTGGAGGCCAATGTAAAAGCCTCTTCCAAGCCCGCATGACTCTTCCTTGGCCATACCTGCTTTCCAGGCCACAGCCCTCACCAGCCCTGCTTTGTACTCTCCTAGGGTGCAGTTGCCTGGCTGGAATATGTATGCAAATTCAGATTAGGATTGCCTGGATGGAAGACAGAGAAACTAGTCTACCGTAAAGGTAAAGGTAAAGGGACCCCTGACCATTAGGTCCAGTCGTGACCGACTCTGGGGTTGCGCGCTCATCTCGCATTATTGGCCGAGGGAGCCAGCGTATAGCTTCCAGGTCATGTGGCCAGCATGACAAAGCCGCTTCTGGCAAACCAGAGCAGCACATGGAAACGCCGTTTACCTTCCCGCTGTAGTGGTTCCTATTTATCTACTTGCATTTTGACATGCTTTCGAACTGCTAGGTTGGCAGGAGCTGGGACCAAGCAACCGTACGAACGTAATAAATTCACATTTGTTGCTGTGCCCACTCTTGTCTCTGGTCTGCTCCATTGGCAATGCTTTTTACTAGAACCGACTAAAATGTCACCAAATCATGACAAGCTTTCCACTTCTACAGAAGTCGATCAGGCGAGATGCTACACAAAGTATGGGGGAGGGGGAAGTACAAAAACTAGCCTGGGTGTTGTAACCAGGTCGGCATACAGATTCAGCTCAAAGATGGAGATTGCAGAGTGACTGGCCTCTCCCAGGTGTCAGAGTCATGAGGACCCCCCCCCTTACCCACTCTCCTTGTACGTTGTCTGGGGAACTCACAAATTTGTTAGGATTTTGTGACATTTTGGTTGGTCCTAAGAAAGCTATTGCTCAGGGAGATCTTGAGATGAAGAGTGAAACCAAAGAAGTATCCAAAAGACGAAATGTTGCAGTTACAGATAACGTCAGCTACCGCACAGGTCTAATTCCAGCATTTAATCTACTGGATCAATGGTTCTCTAGTAAGATGGGTCTGCTCCCTAATATATTTTATTGCCTCAGATATTCCAGGTTCTAAAAATAAAACTGCAAAAGTTGTCACCAGTTTTAAATAGACCTGAAGGATTTATTTAAACATGATGGTTTGTGTGTGTATATATATATACACACACAGATATATATATGTCAGAGGTTATTACGGCTACTCTTGAGTAACGACTTTCCACATACTTGTCTTTAAAAGAGTCTTTATTGGTTGCACGTTATTTACAGTGTGTTGAGCTGTCGGTTTCATGTCCGCTTATTCCGTGTCAGAATCTGGCACTGCCCCTTTTCGGGACCTGGACCAACATAAGAGTCGCGGGACAGCGAATCTCCTCCCCTATCTCCTCCTCCTTAATTCCGCTGCCGGGTGAAAGGGTCTGCGCTCCATCTTTTCCCTCTCTCCCCTTTCCGTCTCTCTTTCTTCCCGCCTGTGGAGCAGGGGCTCTCCCATGCTGCCGGAGACCTGGCTCTCTCTCTCCGCTTCCTGACTAGCCCCTTCAGACCCCGCGCTTTCCTGGCTGCTTGGGGACAAACTGCTCCTGATGAGAGGGGGAGGTTCTCTGTAATCTCTCCCCCTTACAATATATATCTGTATAAATTTATTTTCAAGGTCTAGGCCTTCATAAGACATATTGAATGTATTAAAACAATACAAATACAATAAAAAAAATCAATAGAAAGATAACCAACACAAATCAGATTAAAGCAGCAAAAAGAATACAGAGAGCCTCCTTTTGGGGGAAAAAAACCCATTCTAAGTAAAAAGAAACAAGCCTTTTATAATATTTCTGGATCACTTGTCTTTTTTGCTATTTCACAAAGAGAGCAACCCTAGAATGAGAAAAGGACATATGAAACACTATCATCTATATGCAGGCTATATCCAAAATCCAGGAAGGTCACTTGAAACTCTATAGAGATCAATAAACCTCAGATTTATGCTTTATTTGATGTGGAGAGCTACAAATCTAGAAATCTAATAAAAAATGAAAAATAAATTTGTGAACCAACCTAAAGATGAAGTGTAAAAGAACCACAAAGCCTTTTACACTCAAATCCCTTTCTCTGCTTTAATGGTAAGATATATTCCTGTGAATTATTAGATCAGCTTCCGATTCCGTAGGTAATACCGTATATAAAGAACAAAGTAGCAGCAGTCTGTATCAAAACAAGTACATGCTTCATAAAGCTTTTTCCTGGGATATAAAATGTCAAGACAAACTTCATTATCTATTGCAGTGGTGGGCAGACTTCAAACATGCAAGATCTACTTGTTTTTTCCCCTAGAACTCAAGAGCTGAAGCAAAGTACAAAATATTGACTTAGAAAGGGAGTCAGACATACACTTAGAACTAACAAACAGGGCACCTCTGGGAATAACCCACCCCAGAATATTTTTCAGTGTCGGAACTGAAATAAAAGTCATTTCACACAAAAATCCATTCTTGGTTTCTCCCCCTCCTCTACGCCTTGTTTTTTGCTTTTGTTTCAGTAGCCTAATTTCAGGAGGAAAGCTGAAGTTATGGGAGTCAGAAATCTTTGCTAATGACCTGGTAGATCTGGATCTAATTTTTGCCTACCCCTGACTATTGTATGTGGGTCATTAAAAATTGAACAATAAAAAAGATGACATATGAAAACAATTAGACACCAAAAAATTGATTTTGCTTATATAAACAGCAGATCTGAGAAGACATGTTCATCAAGGTCCAATTTTGTGCCATCAAAACCGATGTATTTTTATGAATATTTGTGAGCATTTTAAACTCTTTAACAGGACAAAATCTGTATCAGTTAACAACAACAAAATTACATTTAATTTGCTTAAATTTGCAGCCCTAATCGGACAGAGTGACCACTTTTTTTGGGGGGGGGGTGTCTGATGCACATAAAGACAAGTTGTGAAACTTATCTAATGCCAAAAAACAAACAACTGTGTGAGGTTCCCACCCTAAATCAATAAGTGTCTAAATTTAATGCCTTAGCAAAATGGCCTTCCTGGGCCCCCCTCTGCTTGGCCTTTGCCCTGAGTGCACAAAATACATGGCCCTGGAACCTGCCTTTTACTTCACAAAACAGTTAGAAAGAAGTGATTGGTGCCAAGGCTTGATAAATAGCAGCTTAAGGTAAAGGTAAAGGGACCCCTGACCATTAGGTCCAGTCGCGGACAACTCTAAGGTTGCAGCGCTCATCTCGCTTTACTGGCTGAGGGAGCCAGCGTACAGCTTCCGAGTCATGAGGCCAGCATGACTAAGACACTTCTGGTGAACCAGAGCAGCGCACAGAAACATTGTTTACCTTCCCACCAGAGTGGTACCTATTTATCTACTTGCACTTTGACATGCTTTCGAACTGCTAGGTTGGCAGGAGAAATAGCAGCTTAGATAAGAAAAAAATTAACCTGATATGGAGTCAGTGGAAGCTATTATTTCAATGGCACTTCCATGTAAGCATTTGTTGGTTTGCACCTTTATTATTATTTAGGGACGCGGGTGGCGCTGTGGTCTAAACAACTGAGAAGGTTGGTGGTTCAAATCCCTGTGACGGAGTGAGCTCCCGTTGCTGGGTCCCAGCTTCTGCCAACCTAGCAGTTCGAAAGCACGCCATAGTGCAAGTAGATAAATAGGTACCGCTCCAGCAGGAAGGTAAACATCGTTTCCGTGCGCTGCTCTGGTTCACCAGAAGCGGCTTAGTCATGCTGGCCACATGACCTGGAAGCTGTCTGCGGACAAACACCAGCTCCCTTGGCCAGTGAAGCGAGATGAGCGCCGCAACCCGAGTCATCCGCGACTGGACTTAATAGTCAGGGGTCCTTTTACCTTTATTATTTAACCCAGTCCCACTTCACATATAGGGACCCAGGTGGCGCTGTGGGTTAATCCACAGAGTCTAGGGCTTGCTGATCAGAAAGTCGGCGGTTCGAATCCCTGCAACGGGGTGAGCTCCCGTTGCTCGGTCCCAGCTCCTGCCCACCTAGCAGTTCAAAAGCACATCAAAGTGCAAGTAGATAAATAGGGACCGCTCCGGCGGGAAGGTAAACACCGTTTCCGTGCGCTGCTCTGGTTCGCCAGAAGCAGCTTTGTCATGCTGGCCACATGACCCGGAAGCTGTCTGCGGACAAACGCCGGCTCCCTCGGCCTATAGAGCGAGATGAGCGCCGCAACCCCAGAGTCGGACACGACTGGACCTGATGGTCAGGGGCCCCTTTACCTTTACCTTTACTTCACATATAGGTTAGTTTTCATATATCTTTCCCCCTAAAACACCAATGCCTCTTTGGTCAGAGGTCTGCACATTTAATTTTATGGCAGCCAGCAGCAGCAGGCTGCCCTCAGTTTAAAAATAACTATTTTGACAGTTTTGATGCAGCTATGTGAACTACCATACATGATGTTTGCATTCTGTACTGCCTGGAGCTATATGAGCTGAGAATAAGGCAGTAAGGAAAAAGATCAGACAGCGCCATCTGCAGGGCTTTCCCCTCAGCTTTTTTCCCCCCTCACAGAACACAGCAGCTAGCAAAGCAGCACTTTGGAAGCTAAATTCCTTCGAGGACAGTTCGCCACAGCAGGAGTCTAAGGTCCACAGTAGGCTGAAGATAGGCCAAGTTTTTTGGATATGAGTGAAAGCAATTAATGGTGTCATAAACATCATTTACAGAGATCCCTGATGAGGAAGAAAGGATAGAAGGGAGAATTGTCACTTAACCCTTGGGCTGCAACTTTATTGATCAAGCAGTTAAATTAACCTTTTTAAATTAATTGCAGAAGCATCCCTCAGACAACATCTGCAGAAAAGCTAATGATTTTGGAGAAAAGTTAATGACTTTCAGTGCAAAAAATTAAGTATAAATTTCATACAGCACCATCTTAGAAGTATGGGGTGTTAGGACAGGAGTAGTACCTCTACTGGTGGGGGCATGTTGTGCTCCTTCTGGGGTAGTTTCTCCATCTTTGGTCCCCACCATACACTCAGCTCTCATCTGTGGCTCCTGGAAGCTGTCATCATTTGACAGCAGCCACACCCCAGGAGCAGCTTCAACTGGCCAGCTAAACCAGGTGAGAGTAGCCGATGGGTCTCAAACCATCAGTGAGTTAGGGACTTCCCCAGCATGTGAAGACAGGTTCTGACCATAGCTGCCAAGTTTTCCCTTTTCTCGCGAGGAAGCCTATTCAGCATAAGTGAATTTCCCTTTAAAAAAGGGAGAACTTGGCAGCTATGGTTCTGACAGATTGATGGATGAGACCAATAGTAAGTCCAATGGTCAAGAAGGTGGTTTCTGCACGTGCTGTATAAGGGAGGGGCAGATGGGGCTCATCAACCTGGGAAGGGAGTCCATCTAGGTACAGGGTGGATAAAAATCAATGATTTTTTAAAAAAAAATCAAAAAAATCGGATTTTTTTGATTTAAATCGATTTTTTTGATTTAAATTGGATTTTTTAAATAAAATGCTTTTTGAGGAAAACATATTACCATCCAAAGGTTATTCCATCATGAAATAAAGATTAGTTTTTTAATTTTGTAGTATAAGGTTGCATATGTTTAATTTTGGGGGTAAATAAATTCCATTAATCCATTCACAATGTCATGCTCTTCCAGAGGTTTTTGTAAGATTATTGGGCAGTTTCTCTGCCTACAAGATATTATCACAGGTGCTTGGTTTACTTTTGCAGTTCTCAAAACTGAATTTGACTCAACAGAGATCACATGCCTCTTCTTCACAGCAAAAATGTTATAACATGAACAGAGTTGAGAAAAAGACCTTAACCCTATTGTTCTACAAACCTATGAATGCAGAAGCAACCCCTTCAGTGCTAAGTTTCAAGAAGTTCAGTGAATAGAATAGAAACAATATTTTTCTGATTGTTTGGAGTGGACAGTATTTAAGTTTTTCATGTGTAGGCTGGGCTGACAGTCTAAGTTTCTTAAAATATATATATATATATATATATTGTTTTTGTTTAGCCAAATTAGTTAACAAACATGGATGTTTGTTTAAGCAAATAACATTTGCTGAAATGTTATTGTTTCAGTTGAATAAATCTATTTAAATTGTTATTATTAAGGTAATGATTATTTTTCTCCTTCCTAAGTACAACAGTAAAGTTGTCCAAATATGAATGATTAACCTATTAAACTGGGGATAAAAAAACTAATATGAAAAGTTGTTATTCTAAAAATCTTCATCTACTTGCATATTAAAGTTATACCAGCAAGAATTAGTCTTTATGATTTAAATCAACTATGATTTAAATCAAGCCTTACTGACTAGTGATTTAAATCGTGATTTAAATCGTGATTTAAATCAGTTTGATTTAAATCAAATCCACCCTGTCTAGGTAGGAGAAGGAAATCTGATCCTAGATCTCTGCTGCCTTGCAGGATATCTTCAGGGGGGGAAAGGCAAAGGAGTAAACCCTACACAAATCCGGAGTGGAGTCCCTAAGACGGTTGCATGGTGCCTTGTATGCCTCCTCGCGGCAACTCCAGCAGCCAAGCTGGTGCCAAACACATTGCTCTGCTTTCATTTGGACCACATCAGTGAAGCTGAGAGGCGGGTCTTGTCATCTGGGCAGCCCAGGACCTCCATACACACTGTGCAGGCTTATGGCCTGGAGAGGTCACTTTGGTGCTACTACTGCAGCAATTTGACTTCACCCCTGGAGGCACACTCCATTGTGTCTTGAGGCAGATGGATGCCAATAGCCATCTTAAAATAGTGCCTGATGAGAAATATATAAATGGGTTTTTTTTTTAAAAAAACAAAAACACTATTCCCCCCCTTTCAGAATCATTGCCTCATGCAAACTGATACAGGTTTAGTCAATTTGATCAATTATTTTATCAAGTAGCAACCTGATCCAATGCATGTTTACTAGAAATATCTAATTGTTCAGTGTGATAGGTGGCCAGTCCTGTGCCGTTAGGTGAGCTAAAAAGCACATTGATTTGGATGAGTTGGTGTGAGCAATAATTTGGTGGAATGCTGGCTCTCCTAAAGGCATGCACATGCATGGTTTTGGCTGGACTTTAGTTGGCAGGTGGCAGCTATAAGGTTTATTGGCATGGGTTACGTGGACTGAAGTCTTCCGTGGCATCATTGTTATCGACCTGTTGTGCATGAAAGTGTATGCAGTTTACATCCTCATTAAATTACAGAGGTGACGTCAATATGGAGAAGACGAGAAAATAAAGTGTCTTGTTGTGCATTAAAGACTTTAACCACTCATGAGAATGAGAAGTGTTGGTCTGCCAACTGAAGACTTCTCATGCCTCAGAAGACTCGGTCCACAAAACAGCTACACCGGCTCTTTGTTGTATTTTCCTATCAACAGCGATAGCTCGCTCCGCAGGCATCGCGTTCCCTGCCCAGAGAGCCCCTTCGAACCTTACCGCTTATTGTCCCCCCCCCGCAGAACCTTTAGTGGACCTGTCCAGTAAAAGTATGTTCCCCACAAGGTAGAAGCAGGTGGTAGCTCCCGGCGTAACTGCCTTCTCCTGAGTCTCTCAGTTTCCCGTGTAGGTTCCGCCCATAAAGAGGCGTGGTCTGCCTGCTGGTTGGCTGGGTAAACACATAGGGGCTGTCCTTCAAAACGGCGGTTTCAAAACAGCCCGGGAGGGCGCGAAGCTGTTGCTCCTCCTACTAGCCGCCTTGACATCTGTTTTTGAGGGGGGCTTAGAGTAGGGTTTTGAAGTGAAAATAAGTAAGGCTATGTAATTTCTTTTTTTCCTTTAGCAAAGGGTAGCCAGTCTAGGAATGCCGAATACGCAAGGTGCCCCACCTCGGTGAGTGTTTTAAAAAAACCAACCCAAACAGGGTGGAGCGCATGCGCAAAGGGGAAGAGGGGGAAAAAGCAAGCCGAAGAGCGGCGGCAGACTCTTCAAGCTGAGCTTTCGAAGAGCTTCCTAAGACCTCGTGGCGCAACGGTAGCGCGTCTGACTCCAGATCAGAAGGCTGCGTGTTCGAATCACGTCGGGGTCACGGATCCCCGGGAGGGGATTTATTTTACCCCTTCGATGTGGTTGTAAGCAAGCGGAGTTGAAGATTTAGAAATAGCTTATGTTTAGAAACACGCCGTTCTCTCTACGCCGGCCGTTTAAAAGCCTCAGGATTTGCAGTGCAGGGGGGGGGGGACCCAGACGGGGGTGGAAACGCAGGTGCAAAAAGCGTGGGGGTGGGAGGGGCGTCGCGACAGCTTCGTGGGAGCGAGGAGACTGAAGAGAAAGGTCAGGCAGGAAAGCAAAAGGGCGAGGCCCAGTTTGCTCCCGTCCAGGACGAGTTAATAGAACCAAGGGGTAGTCCAGATTCATTTGTCTTTTCTTTTCCACGGGAGGAGGAGGCAGGTTTGAAAAGTAATAGCCGTTTGGCGAAACAACCTCACAGAGCCCTGTGGATTTTTCTAGGGCGTTTAAGTCCCTCAGTGAGATAAATATAGAGCAAAACAGGGTGCAGGAGATGCTTTGGGGGAGGTCCTACTTCGCAGTGCTTTTTTCTAAAATGTTTAGGGGTATTCTCATTTTGACTCAAGAAAATCACCATTTTATAGTTCAAATCGGGGGAAATAAATACAGTAAATGGACAAAAGTATAAAGATTCACAAAATGTTGAGGGGTATGCTATCCCTAGAAAAAAAGCACCAGCCCTACCCTTTTTTACATTGCATTCTGTTATTTGCTGGCTGTTCACAATATTGAAAACGTGGCAATTTTCCTTTTTAAGAACCCAGATGTCCTGTTTTCTATATCCCTCGGAAAAAGAGAAAGATGAATCTGAAATTTTATCCTCCTCTTTCCAGCACCTCACTTTCACAAACATTTTTTAGAACATGGCATTCAGATATTTTTTTTGAAATGGAAAATTAGGGACTGAAAGGGTTGGCTCCAGATTTGAGAAACTCCAGGGCAAAAGTGTGATCTGGTGGTGGAGCTGGCAGGAGGCTTACCTAGCTGTATGTATAATCTGGTTGGGATCCAGCCTCCCTTTTACCAGTAATTTTTCACAACATCTGTGATCTAGCATTACTCTGGGGGAATTGTGGGGAATTAAAAGGGGGTCCCAACGCAGCTATACGGACCAGATGTACTGACACTGCTGCATGTGGGACACCCTGACCCACATTGCCCAGGACCTCCTCAAACTTGTTTGCTGGTCCTATTAGTCCCCAATTTTTCATTCCATAAAACGTGTTCCTAGCCACCACCCAAAAAAAGGCATAGGGATCTGGTGTGTGTGAGTGATCTGCTGGCTTCCCAAGGATGCCAAATGCTTGTGCCACTTCTTGGGGTGATTTAATTGGAAACACCTAAAAGATGTGAAGATGCTCACCTCAAGGGTATTCCTGGGTGCCTCCTAACTTGCTGCTGTGCAGAAATAATTCAAGTGCATTCTGGAAATACTGGTTTCTGCAGTTAAAAGTGTTCCATTGTGCTAGTGCAACAAATCCACTTTCTTTCTTTTTAACCTGGACTTATGGTTAGGAAAGTGGCAGAGGAAAGTATTCAAAGTGTGGCAAGAATGAATGATTGACAGGAAGATGCGTAAACATCCCACAAACAAATAACTAACAAATTATATATATATATATATATATATATATATATATATATATATGCACGTCAAAATGCAAGTAGATAAATAGGAACCGCTACAGCGGGAAGGTAAACGGCGTTTCCATGTGCTGCTCTGGTTTGCCAGAAGCGGCTTAGTCATGCTGGCCACATGACCTGGAAGCTGTACGCCGGCTCCCTCGGCCAATAATGCGAGATGAGCGCGCAACCCCAGAGTCGGTCACGACTGGACCTAATAGTCAGGGGTCCATATATATATATATATATATGTATATATGTATATATATGTATATATATATAACATATATATGTATATATATATATATAACAAGGTAGTGTATGACATAAAAGCAGAATACTACATAAAAGCAGAATACTACAGTAACAACAGTAAAAATCTGTGAAAGTCAGTTGTTGGTAAAAATATAAAAAGCAATAAAGATCAGAAATAGTCTGCTTGTGTAAATCAGGAGGAATGCTCAATAAACAAGTTGTCTGGAGGAGCCCTTGGTATGATTTACATGTGGGGATAATAAGAGTTTTGAGGACAAAATGAATTCTGAGAGCTGATTTTAGAATATATACTGATGCAGTAGATCTTATACAATAAAAACTGCCTTTAATCATTTGTTGTATTTTCAAAGTGGGTTACAATAGAAATAAGGTCATAAAACAAGCTGGAACAGCACATTGATACATCCGATAATATTGGCTTGAGAGCAGGAAAATATGCATATGTAAATCTGAAAAGCAGTTATGTTCTTTGCAATGCTGTATGTGGGTGGCGCTGTGGGTTAAACCACAGAGCCTAGGGCTTGCCAATCAGAAGGTCAGCAGTTTGAATCCCCGCAACGGGGTGAGCTCCTGTTGCTTGGTCCCTGTTCCTGCCAACCTAGCAGTTCGAAAGCATGTCAAAGTGCAAGTAGATAAATAGGTACTGCTCTGGCAGGAAGGTAAACAGTGTTTCCGTGTGCTGCTCTGGTTCGCCAGAAGCGCCTTAGTCATGCTGGCCACATGACCCGGAAGCTGTATGCTCCCTCGGCCAGTAAAGCGAGATGAACGCGGTAACCCCAGTGTCGTCCACGACTGGACCTAATGGTCAGGGGTCCCTTTAACTTTACTGCAGTTAGTGGTAGGAATCCTCTTTTCTCTACTAAACTGTGTTGTTACTAATCGGATAATACTGCTATGGGGGATGATATACTGTAATTCTAAACACCAGTTTACTTAGGGCATGCAGTGTGCCTTCCTCTCCAGTAGGAGGTGCACCGCCTCTTTTGGCTAGTATTTTGCAGAGAGTGCTAGGAAGACGATGAGGTTTTTTTTGCACTCTGCCATTGCTGCCCACCTTCTCCTTGCACAAACAGTTTATCTTGCATAACTGCAGTACTGTTGAAAGAAACGTTTCTTTGCTTCTATAGGGCAGGCTACAATTATAGCATGTTACTTGGTGAGCTTCACAAAATGTGGAGGGGAGTATTAGACATGGGGCAGTAATCTCTCCTCTGCTGAAAAGTTTAGTTTTGCCCAAAATATATCAGTCATTCTGGCAGTCACTTTTATTCGTTCATCATGATTTCTGACACTCTTTCTAGTTATATATACTTTCATTTTTGGAGCACTTAAACTGAAATTTTGGCAGAATCATTTTTGTTGGTGTTGTCAGTCAGATATGTCACTTTATACTTAATTTGGTTTCTACATTTTTATGAATATGCATATAAACGTTGTAATACTGTTCATCTGATCATTCTTTTAAGCCCTTAAGAAATCATTCCAAAGCTGGCACAAATCCAGATGCAGCACTTGAGGTAATTCATGTTTACTTTTCTGATTCAAAAGTGATTAATGGGAGGAAATACTGCAATATAAAGAGAATATTATTAACCAGTGTTGTGGTTTTTTTCATAGACTACCATTAAGAGATGGAGAAGGTTACTGTTGATGTGCACATAGACAACAAGGGAAAGGATTCTGCAGAACAAGGCTCGGTGGAACAAGACTCCAAAGATGAAATTGATGTTACAGCTCTAAGTGACACTGAGCTATGGGAGCTTCTCTGTGCATATGGAATCACTCCTGGACCAATATTACGTATGCTTCAGAAGAGTGATCACTAAAACAGTGATATAAAGGGCAGCTGAGTCTAATATTGTAGTGAGCAGTTGAAATTGCAGTAACAGATGAGTGACTTCCAGATTAAGGCAAATAGTTGTCAATCCCAGCTAGAGGCAAGCCAGTTCTGGGCAGGGAGGGCATATGCAATTGATTTGAGGTTCTTCTTTTTCTCTGGACAGAATGAATGTTTGGTTGCTGCAGGTCAGCGTGGGCACATGGCTCCACCGCTGTGCCCATGGTGCCTTGTCCTTGCCACCACTCCCTCTGTAATTGGCAGCAGCCTCTGTGTTAGGAAACTAGGTGAGCAATGCCTCTGCCCTTTCAACAACTACTGTATAGGAGAGGGCAAAGATTTGTTCTCTGCTGCTTCAACGCGCAGATCCAGCATAAGTCAATGGAGGGTAGGTCTTAATTGGACATTAGGAGAAACTTCTGAACAGTAAGAGCAGTTTAATAATGGAACCAATTTACTGGATACTGGATAGCGCTCTGTTGGGAATCCTCCAGCTCTATATTTCCTGCATTGGTTAAAGCCCCATCCAGCTCTGCCTGATTATTAACCATTCTGAGTATAACCATTCCCATTCAATGCAAACAATTTAATAACACCTTGAAATGTAGCAAGCTATTGCTAAAAACATTTGTGCTCTGGCCTGTTTCTTTTAGCTTCTACAAGGACCATTTATGAGAACAAGCTCCTCCAGTTGATGAAGCAGTGCCCAGTAACAGCAGCTGAGTTGAACAGTGAGGTTAATTCTGAAAATGATGGAGAAGGTAGTACAAATCATTCCCTAAATGAAACGCTTTGAGGGCCCCCCCCCAAATATATAGTACAGTCCTAGTGGCTAATTGATAAACTTATCATATGTTTAAATTACTGCTAATAGCTTTATATTTTAGTGAGAAGCTCTTTTAGTAGAAATGGATGGTTCAGTAGTTCAAGTTTTTCTAGTGGAAAATAGAGTAATCACAAGGGAAGAAATTAGACTTTAATGTGGTCTCCTCATACCTCATGTTACGTCTGCTTTATGTTACGTTTTTTCAGGTTGCATCCCGCGGTGACCCGGATGTACCAGAAAGGGTATCTCGCCACTTGCGCATGCGCAATAGTGCTAAATCGCACTTTGCGGACAAGTGCTAGACTGTGCCATGCACCTGTGCAGATACAGCACTTCAGGTTGCAGGCTTTTCATGTTGCGAACAGGCCTCCAGAACAGATCCCGTTCACAACCAGAGGTACCACTGTACCTTGGTTTCTGAACAGAATGTGTTCCGGAAGTCCGTTTGACTTCAAAATGTTCGGAAACCAAGGCGAAGCTTCCGATTGACTGCAGGAGCGTCCTGCAGCCATTTGAAAGCTGCGCTGGATGTTCTGCTTCCAAGGCAAAGTTCGCAAACCGGAACACCTACTTCCGGGTTTGTGACGTTAGAGTTCCAAGTTGTTCGCAGGCCCGGCTCTAGGGGTAGCCTCGGTGGTGCAGGGTGCCTGCCCACCAGGGCGGGGGCGCCGGAGCGATCTCGGCGCCAGGGCACCCGACTGGCTGGAGACGGCCCTGGTTGTTTGTGAACTAAGCTGTTCGAAAACCAAGGTTGGTTGTAACTTAATTTCAAAAGTTGTTTGTCACTTTAGAGTTGGAGCTACTGTAGAGAATCAGAATTGACCTTGAGATTGAGTCTCACGCTGTACCAACTGCAAGTGTTCAAAAAGACTGCATGTGGGATTCCCTTGCTCACATACAATGGCTGCCTTAAAGAGCAGATTTTGACTATAAAATGTTAAAGCTCACTAGTTTATTTCAAAGGGACTTCATATGTCCAACCTAAAAGAGACGCATTCCATATACGTGTAGCAATGAAGTAGTTTTTTCATAGATATGTTGTAGATTCAAATGATGACATTCATAACTAAAGTAAGCATTTTGTGGGGATCTCATGGAGCAATCTCATGAAGGGTCGGTGTGTATTTGAATCATTCTCAGGATTCAGATGTGTGTGTGCTTTTCAGGTTTCACCCTTGCACATTATTTGCATGCATAGTTCCCCATCCTGTTAGGGATGCATGTGCAGAAGACTACTTTAATGGGCATATGGCTGGCACCAGGCGCCTGGATTCTGTAAATTCAGAAAACAGGATTGCTGAAAGTACAGTGGCTTGGGAAACAAAGGGATGATTTCCCTATTTGAATAGTAAAGTGTGGGGAGGGATGTTCTAGAAACCTACCTGAGAATACATCAGAAAAGCATATCACTTTCATAAAATCCCATATCCTAGCATTCTGCGCAGTAAATTTGGCTACTTCAGAACTCTTGAGTTTGGAACTCCATTTTTGAAAGTATTTTGTTGTATAATGTGGCATAGATAAATCAGTGACAGTTACTAAATATATATATGTTATTCTCACCTAGGAAAAACCACAGAAGTAGTCATCCAAACAAATGGCCTCAAAGTGACAACTGAACATACCTCTGGGTCTGAAAACGTAAGTAAACCAAGGCATGAATATTTTATGGCTATAGCTAAATTGTGAGCTAATATAAACTGATGTAATTTGTGTCAGACTCCTGACAAGTGAAGCAATTACTCCAATCACATAATTATAATGTTCTTCTGTGGCTTCTGTTAATGCACTAGAGCCCTAGGAAATCTCATGCAAAATAGATTTCTCAGATAGTTAAGAATATTCAACTTTATTTTCAGACAGAAAATACACATCAGAGGAATTATAACTGGGAATGTAGAATTTCAGGTATATTTAAACAGGACAGAACAGCATTCATATCCATGCAGTGAATTGTGACCTGATAGATCTTCTAATAATCAAATTGGTTACTTTTGGTTGTTGGCCTAATGAAGATAAATTTTGGAGAAGGGATCATGGCAGAAATTGATTTTCTGGCAACCCACCAAACCCCCCTAGGGATGCCAACGTAAGCACTGGTCAGGTCCAACAATGTGGGCGGGGGGGATCGCTATGTACAAGTCACACCTGAGACATGCTTATCTAACCTGTTATTCTTTCACAAAGAGTTTACAAACTCAAGGGTAACAGACAATGCTCAGCCATACTTCACTCCCTCGATTTCTCCTGAGGTCAGCTGCTGGGTTGTTTGCAGGAGCAGCACTTGAAACCACAAACCTTTAAGTCTCTTTTTGGAAGAGTTCATTGGCCACGGGGCAACCACAGTATTCTGTGATGTTTATGATGCTAGCTATTTTTTTAATTAAAAAACCCCCACTGCTTGCTAACTCAGGAGTTACCCAGATAACCCATGCTAGTAATTTATGGGTAGGAAAACATCTCTTTAAAATTGTGCATTAATTTTATTTAATACTATTGTATAGAGTAGTTGGCTCTTTGTGGTCTCTGTGCAAGCACACCTTTTGGTTTTCCACCTGTCCAAAACACTGCTGAGAACTCTAGAGTAAAAGTCTATAAGCTGATCCCTCCTCTCAAGGGGGAAAGTCCTCCCACTACACATATCTCATAGGGCAAAGCACACACTATCATTCTTGGGTTTTTTTTGGCCACTGAAGCAGCATTGTGGAAATGTTTATTTCTGTATATGTTCTGTTTAGGTGAAGAACACAAAATTGATTCCTGCCTCTTATTCCAAAAACTTACTAAGCATTCTGATCTCTGAACTGTAGAGCAGCCATCTTGTTGTATAGTTTCATGTTTACAAAGCATTATGCCCATCCTCACCCACTAATAATAATAATAATTTATTAATATGGTCAGAGACCAGCTTGTAAAACACACAATGGGATTGCACTCCCAAAAGGAAAGCAGACATTTAAAACAATATACAGCAACGGCTTACATGTTTAAAAATGCCCTAAACACGTAAACACAAAATCTTTAGGAAAAACTACCATAGGAAATTGGCCCAGAGTCACCCGTGGGTCCGAGTATGGGGATTTTCTTGATGGACTAATTTGTATCTGGGGATGGTCTGCACCTACAGATCTGTAGACAGAATCTGGCGACCATCCGGGTTGTCTTGTGATCTTTACCTAAAAATAGGAGATCGAATTTGTGTTTTTCCGGGAGGTCAGCAAGCCTCTTCAGCAAGTGGTCAATAGTATCTCTACGTGCCTCATTGTACAATAATATCATATGACCTTCTCTATCTTCAGTTCCAGTCGTAGTTTTTATGGTTTCTTTTTTACTTCAGAAATCACCTGCAGATGTGGCAGAACGTCAGAAAAAACTCTTGTCATCTGATGTTGAACACAGTTTAGCTAAAATAGTGGCAGAAGTAAGTAGCTACTGTTGCAGCCCTTTGGTTTAGTCAGGCTGGTGCAACTTCCATTGTCTGGGTCATTTAATTTACAGTTCTTCAACCTTGGGTCCCCAGATGATGTTGGACTACAGCTCAGCTAATCCCTGACCATTGACTGAGGATTATGGGAGTTATAGTCCAAAAATATCTGGAGATTTAGGGTAGAAGAACATTGATTTAAATAATAATTCTGTGATACTCTTTGTTGTAGTACTTACTTTCCATGGATGCCAATTCTGAAGGATTGCTACTTTGACTTAACTAATTTATTTCCAATTTAGCTATTGTTATCCTCTGTGGCAGTGGGAAACTGATTCTCTTATTTTCCTAAAGAAAAAAATAATTTTCAAATTTTGGCCAGACTTGTCATATGTTTAAGTTGGCTGTAATTAATGATAAAGTTGGAGTTGCAATGTCTCTTTTTGCATCAACAGTTTCTCCATTTTTAAAACTCTGAGTGAAAGTGTGGAGTGACTGCTGCTGAAGGAATTGTAGCAAGCAGACATTTTTTTTAGCAGACTTGCAATTTACAAATGAATGATACTGTGCATGTAACATGCCTGAACTTTTGCCAAAGACGATAGATCATCTTTGCCATGAATGCTTCCAGCTTTCATCCTTTTCTTCTTGCCCACACATCTTTAATTAATGCCATCTTGTGTATTAACAGCTGCAGGAAATATTGCCAGAGGGTAAAGTGCCACTGCATCGGTCACAAGGACCAAGGAAGAAATCTTGCAGTCCTGAAAGGAATTACAGACAAAAGGTATTTTTGCAACAATGGTACAACACACTCAAATGTTAAATCTGGCACTAAATGTGCCATTCTTGAAAGCAGAGTTCTAGAAGCAATGACATAAAATATCACTTGTGAACAGCACACAACTCTATAAGTCTGATATATATATTTCTCTTGTTCTTTGCCCAGATACTGAAACTTGATACATATTTGCTAGACCAAAGTTGTCAAATGTTAGATATCTGTTCTTCTTGCTGTAGATGCTAGCTAACCATGATTACATAGCTTCTTTGTGGATGAACTAGAATTTGATTTGCATTTTTTAAGTCAGAACCTTTTTTAAAACATGTATTTAACCTTCAAGGGTGATATTTCTGAGAAGCTATTATAAACTGTTAGGACATTCAGATTGTGTGTAAGACAGAGTAATAATAATAATAATAATAATAATAATAATAATAATAATAATAAATAATTTATTATTTGTACCCCGCCCATCTGGCTGAGTCTCCCCAGCTACTCTGGGCAACAGGCAACCAGCATTTTTATTTTAACTCTTGGGTTGCCATAAATTTTGCACAAGTTTTCATCTAACTTCACTTCCTTTTTGCCTTGTTGGCACATAAGCATTTTGATCACAATGTGTCAGATAGCCTTGCTTCTAAAAAAGTATAAAAAGGATTCTTTTTCTTAAGATGCCTTCTGTTAACTAGAAATAAAATTCATTTTTTAAAATCTGTTTAAGGCTGGGCAGGTTGAAAAGTTTTGTAGAGGTGCAGCAGGAAGCCCACAAGCTGTGCTAGTTTTATAGTAATGTCAGTCTACGTCCCCAGAGTACAACTAAGCAAAAGGCAGATCTTGTCAGTTGCTCCTCCAGATTTCCCTTAGCAAGTAACATACCCTCTGACAGCTTTCAAGGTAGGAATAATTCAGGTTGTGTAGGACTTAAAACCAAGAATTGGCCGTAGTTGTATTTATAACCTCAGAAAAAAGCAATTCCTGTGTCTGATCTTCATGTCAGATATGTCAGTGAGCATTTTAGGTCCGGTAAAGAGAATATGTAACTGACCTACATGGGCGTAGGCAGGGGAGGCAGCTCCCCCCCCATCAAGTAAAACAATAGAAATAACTAACTGACCAATCACGTCAGTTTTGCCCCCACCCCCAAGTCCTGCCTCCCCTCCCCCAATGAAAATCCTGGCTACACCCATGCTGGCCTATATGCTTACCATTTCATATTTGCTTAGAAGCAAGCAGTTTGATTAATCAAAAGTGATGCACATAAGTGGGACACTGAATTTGGAAACCTGGACACACTGGAAGTTGCCTCTGGTTCAACACATCAAACCACAGAAAGCCAAAATATAGAACTCGGGGAAAGTTGTGCCCAGACAATCCATGATGAACTAACACATTTGAGTTTGTCTCAGAGAAGATTATAATTAATAAGAAAGGAACACAGCCCTGTTTAGGGAAGTTTTTAATGTGTGACATTTTAATGTATTTTTAATCTTTGTTGGAAGCCGCCCAGAGTGGCTGGGGAAACCCAACCAGATGGGCAGGGTACAAATAATAAATTTGCTGTTGTTGTTATTTGTTGTTCTAGTTTTTTTTAATGCCAGGAACCATTGGGAACAAGAGAGAGATGTGGTATCTTTGGCTGTGTTTAGAGAATCAGGTTGATTAAAGCACAAACCTTATAGTGGGGAACTTTCACACAATATAATCTAAAACAGAATATTATTATCCCTACATGACAGTACCATTCAACTACAAGCTTTCACCATGCCCACAAGAAGAGGTAACTGCTAGGATGCCTATGAAACAAACCTTTTTCCTTTTTGCAGACAAGTGATCTACCACACCAAGACTATGGCTATCCTGATGTTAATGTTACTGTAGGACAAAGGTAAAAATCTTCAAAAACTGCCTGACAAAGCATATCTCTCTCCATCTCTCTCTCTCTCTCTCTCTCTCCTCTCATACACACACGGCGGAGATATTAACAGTTCCTTAGAATTCCTAGTCTTGGAAGTAAACTAAAGTAGTTCTGTTATGGCTTTCCATATGTTGTGGAAAAGAAACCCATTGAACATACTGAGTTTGTAAATATTTACAGCACAGCAGAGGTAGGGAACTGGATCAAGCCATTGGACCAGGTCTTTATCTTCACAAACCCCTGTGGGCCAAGTTAGACTGGTGGGCAGAGCCCACCACCTATTAATCATTTGACATTACCATGATGTCAGATGACCTGTTTTTTTCCAGGAGAAAAAAGTATATGTCACTTCCCAGACCTCAACAATCAGCTGATTGTTAGCACTTGAGAAGCAGCTGTGCAAGGCCTGTGCTTGGCAGTTGAGATTATAGGGGTTTGGGAAGCACTCAGCACAGGATCTGCAAAGCTTCCTACACAGCACTTCTCAAGTGCCAATAACCAGCTGATTATCATCACTTGGGGAAGCATTGCACTGGGGGCCTTGGTTGGTCATGGATGCAAAGCCCCTTTCATCAAGCCCTGCCTTTACCTTCCTCACACCTGCTATCATATATGATGGGATGAATGTGGCTTGGTCAAAACAGCCTCGTGAACCAAATGAGGATTCCTGGAATACCTGATGAGGCTCATGGGGTGGAAGTTCCTCACCTGATTTAGAGCTTACTGGGTTGCATAGGTCAATAATTTTACTTTGCAGATATAAAACAATTGTGTGTTATATTAGTTTCAAGGGAGGTTAGTAGCTTAACATATTGACCCATGGGGACCAACTAAGTTTGTTGGTATGAGCTTTTGTGTGCATGCACACGAAAGTTCATATCAATACAAACTTAGTTGGTCTCTAAGGTGCTACTGGAAGGATTTTTTTATTTTGTTTCGACTACAGCAGACCAACACGGCTACCTACCTGTAACATTGACCCATGGCTTAGCATAAATGAGCAAACATGGATTCCCAGAGTGAAGATGGGGGCTGCAGCACTTTTCCCCTGGTCTTGCTGCTGCTGTGCAATATGGGATTAGCTATGATTTGGCTTAGTATTATACCCAAACCCTAGCTTGTGGTTTCTCTCTCTCCCAGACAAGCCACAACTGGTAAACCAAGAACAAACCTTGGTTCTAACACCTAAACTAGACAATCATTCCAGCTTTTCTTCACAATCAGTTTATCTGTGGTGCAAGCAGGTGGTAATACTTTCAGCTTTTCAGAGCACTTAATTTTAACGATTGAGGACAGAATTTACCTAACCAGCCCTGTCAGTCGAAGCCTTGCATAAGGACTGTTGCTTGTATTGTGGGGCTTCCCTCCCCCCCTTCAAAAAAAGAGAGGCCTTTGTAGGGATTGGGAGAACTCACAGGAGAGTTGGGAATCATTTCATCTGACAAGGTGAAATGTTTGTGTAGAACTGGAAGAGTGCAATGCTTAAATAGGTTAGTCTGAGGTAGGGGAACAATTGATTGCTGGGAGGGGGGGAAACAAGCAACAATGGACTAAACCTTTGGAAGATATATCTTTGTTGGGATGGGACTTTACTAGTAGTTCATCTATTGGTCTAACAAATGTGCTGTTAGAAAGCTTTCCTTGAAAGGTTTCCAGAAAAGTACGATCAGCAATATTGCTTCTTGTGTTTCTAGTGCTAGAAGAAGAAAAGCAGTAAAGGAGAATCCTCCCTCTGGGAAACAAAATCCTGAAACCAAATGCCATGTAGTACCGGGGAGATCAAGAGAAGGACGTATACCAATACGTGTAAAGATTGCTGTTTTTGCCATCTTCATGTTCCTTCTCTTTGTGTATGTAACTATGGAAACTAATTTTCATAATCCATTCACCAGCTTTACCCAGGGCAAATGAGTGTATCCTGTCTTTTAGAAATGGAGTTGTTAGACCAGAGAAGGTGGTTCTGTCTAGCTGCTTATGAACTAAGTGATTTGGGGCTGGCTGATTAAAACACAAAAAGAATTATCCTGTGTGTGTGTTTTCTTCCTTTAGAGTTTGTATTAAACCAGTTTCTCTTGTCTTAAACCTCTGGTAGCATCACCTTTCTTTATAATACCACTCTTCATTGTTGAGTTCATATATGGACATTTCTTTAGAAGGTTGAATTAAAATTGCTCACTTTGGCATGTTGTGCCATTTTTTGGGGGGGGATCATAGAAGGTTGCGTTATCTCTTAGCAGTCAATTTTCCATTCTAGTTATTAGACTATCTGCCCAGAAAATATTGCTTAAGCTGATGAACCAAACAGTAAGAGATCTGAACCCAGAAAAGCAATATGCCAGCAGTCTTGCTCCCCCAGTGTGTGTTCGTGCCTATAAATTTTGTTGCAGAGTGGTTCTCTGTAGGTGCTGAGCAGGATGTGTCTCCCCATCCATACTGATGAGCTGAGGTCATGTCTGCATGTTACAGCACAGCCAGGCACTTTATCTCAAGCAGAAGCCCTTATTACTTCATATAGGATAAGCTTGCAGACTTCTCCCAGGAGGAGCTGGACCACACAGAGAGCCTGAGAAGGAGCAAGCTACTAAATGCGCCAGGGCAAAGGACAGAAGAGCTCCTGCTTGTGGTAAGGTGTCCATCTGCAATGAAATATGGGAATGCAGCTGTAGCTCACTCAGCTCAGAATAGACTGGTTTTATTGCCATCTTTCCTTCTGATTGGCATTCTGGCATCTGGGTATTGAGAGTTTAATCACACCAAATTATTTTTCTTTCTTTACACAAATTAGACCAAAGCTTTTCTTACTCATTTAAGGCTTTGTTTTGTGAAACATGAAAGTGATTACATTATCAATTTCAATTTGTTATAGGTTGAATACTGAGAAACAAGAATACTGGGTTATGGAGTCACAACCTTTGTAGTCATGGTGTTTAAAAAGCATTAAGTAGCTCACGAATGGTGAAAGCTCTAAAGTTGCTTTGAGACAAATTTTAACTTTTCAGCAAATGCCAAGTTACTTTTGTAATTTCTACAATATCTGTTAAAGTGCTTTATTACATTTCTCTAATCCTCCTAAATTGTGCGCCTTATGATTTTGTTCTGTGGTAACAAAGGGGCACAAGTAGCAATCAAGTTGTCATTCCACTCCTTCAATGAATGTTTCTTGTGATTACTTCCTGACATATGATTTAGTAAGAATGAGAGGTGGTTTAGTTTGATATCTTCTAACGTATCCATGAAAATGATATTGTACAATTACCTATAATAATGTACAGGAAGCCCAGAGTAAAGAAAGTTGACTACTGAAGCTCAAAATCTCGTGGGGTTTTTTGGGGGGGGTTGGGTGGGTACGAGACATCTTTTTTATTGTGCATTCATGATGATTTTTTGCTTGGTATCTTGTTGGTTATGTGTGATCCCACTTTTAATGCTATTTTCACCTGATAAACTTTCAGGGTGATAATACAGCTTCATTTCCAATCAGTGCATTTCCCATAGTTACTGCTCAAATCCTGTAACCTTTAATACCAGAAATGGGGGTGGGGTGGGGGTTGTTTTGCTTTAGTTGTGCTATAGTGCAAGAGTACTATCGACATGAGTACAGTAGAGTTGGATTTTGGGGTTGCTGAACTATTTTCATTTTAAAATGAAAATAAATTAAATTAAATAAATTAAATTAAATTAAAATGAAAACGCCCGACCTGAAGAACATGGAGCAGATGATTCAGCAGGGGAAACACAGCCCAGAGTAAGTAAGGAGGTAGTACAAGAATACTTGGCTAGTTTAGATGTATTCAAGTCTCCTGGGCCAGATGAACTACATCCAAGAGTATTAAAAGAACTGGCAGAGGTGATTTCAGAACCACTGGCAATAATCTTTGAAAATTCCTGGAGAACAGGCGAAGTTCCAGCAGACTGGAGGAGGGCAAATGTCCCTATTTTCAAAAAGGGGAAAAGAGAGGACCCAAACAATTACCGCCCAGTCAGCCTGACATCAATACCAGGAAAGATTCTAGAGCAGATCATTAAAGTCAGCATGGGTTTCTGAAAAATAAGTCATGTCAGACTAATCTGATCTCATTTTTTGACAGAATTACAAGCCTGGTAGATGAAGGGAACGCTGTGGATGTAGCTTATCTTTATTTCAGCAAGGCCTTTGACAAGGTGCCCCATGATATTCTTGTAAAGAAGCTGGTAAAATGCGGGCTAGACAATGCTACCATTCAGTGGATTTGTAACTGGCTTACTGACCGAACCCAAAGGGTGCTCATCAATGGCTCCTCCTCATCCTGGAGAGTAGTGACTAGTGGGGTGCCACAGGGTTCTGTCTTGGGCCCAGTCTTATTCAACATCTTTATCAATGACTTAGATGATGGGCTTGAGGGCATCCTGAGCAAGTTTGCAGACAACACCAAATTGGGAGGGGTGGCTAATACCCCAGAGGACAGGATCACACTTCAAAATGACCTTAACAGATTAGACAACTGGGCCAAAGCAAACAAGATGAATTTTAACAAGGAGAAATGTAAGGTACTACACTTGGGCAAAAAAATTGAAAGGCACAAATACAGGATGGGTGACACCTGGCTTGAGAGTAGTACATGTGAAAAGGATCTAGGAGTCTTGGTAGACCACAAACTTAACATGAGTCAGCAGTGTGATGCAGCAGCTAAAAAAGCCAATGCAATTCTGGGCTGCATCAATAGGAGTATAGCATCTAGATCAAGGGAAGTAATAGTACCACTGTATTCTGCTCTGGTCAGACCTCACCTGGAGTACTGTGTCCAGTTCTGGGCACCACAGTTCAAGAAGGATACTGACAAGCTGGAACGTGTCCAGAAGAGGGCAACCAAAATGGTCAAAGGCCTGGAAACGATGCCTTATGAGGAACGGCTTAGGGAGCTGGGTATGTTTAGCCTGGAGAAGAGAAGGTTAAGGGGTGATATGATAGCTATGTTCAAATATATGAAAGGATGTCATATGGAGGAGGGAGAAAGATTGTTTTCTGCTGCTCCAGAGACGCGGACACGGAGCAATGGATTCAAACTTCAAGAAAGAAGATTCCACCTAAACATTAGGAAAAACTTCCTGACAGTAAGAGCTGTTCGGCAGTGGAATTTGCTACCAAGGAGTGTGGTGGAGTCTCCTTCTTTGGAGGTCTTTAAGCAGAGGCTTGACAGGCATATGTCAAGAATGCTTTGATGGTGTTTCCTGCTTGGCAGGGGGTTGGACTGGATGGCCCTTGTGGCCTCTTCCAACTCTATGATTCTATGAAAAGTTCCTATGTGCTGTAGTTCAAAAGACATAGGACAAAATGAGAGCTCTCCACCCCCACAATTTCTGTAAAATGCTGGCAGTTAGTCCCTGCTTACAGGGTTTCACCCAGTGAATGAAGTCAAAGCTGGAACTGGTAAGTGATATTTTTGGACACCAAGAGCTAGGCATTACTAAGTAGCTGCCATTTCTGAATTTATTGCAATGCTGCCCATCTAAGCATTGCATATTGGGCAAATCATTTCTAGAATGTCTTAATTTGGGGACAGCCTTCAAGTCTGAGGTGATCCTGGGCTGTGTGTTAGCTTCCACTCATGTATCTAAACAGCCTCTGTTCACAATATCTATACTCAATATAGAGTGTAGTGCAGCTCTTTTCCTTTGACCACAATTTTTTTCAACCTATTTTCATATACCGTATTATCACAGTGAGGCCCAGATTGCCCCCATGTTCTTGAAAGAGACTGGTTGCCTAAGGCAATTTATTTACTTTGTTAAATTTGGTATCACAGCTTTCCACCAATGTTCAAGGTGGCCAAGAGCAATAAAATACAAATACAACAAGACAACACAAGTTCAAAGCCAATGTGAGATTTAAACAGATGGTGACTTCTGGCTCCATACCTCATCTTAGCCACAACACTGTAGAAGTCTAAACTTCTGTATGGCTAGCCAAATTATTTTATTCTTTCTTTATGAAGCAATGCCAATATCCATGTTAGAGTTTCACCAGCCAGGGGAAAAAAAGACTTCCTTTTAATATGGGAATGGATGGATCACATACCGGTACAGTTTCCCTTTGATGTTCATGTAAATGATCAAGGTGAATTCTTGGCTTCCTGAATGTCTAATGAACAGACTTGTCAACTGTGCTTGGCTTATTTCTCTCTGCTTCCGCTGGTCTGAAAAAATACATGTGAAACGAAGGAATTAGGGGTTTCTTTTTGAGATCAAGCAGCTTATCCTGGCTGTTAATAAAGACATGTGGCTTCTTTTTCATTCCATTAATACCTGCTAGTTTGAATACAGCTTTAAGCTCTTCTGTGTCTAAACACCTAAATTACTGCTACTAAGGAGTGTGTGCATGCGTGGGCCGGCCTGTGCATTTTATTTTATTTTTCCCAGGCCTTGTCTTTTCACAGCAGCTGTCTTTTCTGAAATGATGCCTCCCCGTGTTTTGTCAAATGGTCAGGCACAGCTGGTGAACTTCTTCCCTTGGGTTATGTACCAGCCAGAAACTCAGCTTGATCCACATCTTCAGATGTTGACCTGACTCGATGTGGCAATAACTGTCAGAGCACATGGTAGAATTCCATTTATCAAGTCCTTTTTAAATCAATTGTGCCACAGGACTAGGCTAAACCAGCAATTATCAAGCCTAGACTAACAGAGTGCTATGCCAAATCTCTGTGGTATCACTATCACGAGAGCATCCCAGCTAACTTTGAATTTGAAACTGAGGCACTAAAACCAGATTGTTCAGAGACCAGTACAGTATAGCAGGCAATCTCATTTCACAAAATGGCTAGGGACAAGATTCCGAGATGGATCAACTGCCATTGTCTCTCTTTAAAAATAGTAATTAGACATTCCCATTGCATTAACAAACAAACAAACCAAATATGTGAGATCCTATCCTGGAATTTCTGGTTTGCATCTTGGTGCTTAAGCTGGACACTGGAGATCACAACAGAACTTGCAAAAATTGGGTTGAATTCAGAGCGAGGAATTTTTTGACACATTTGAGTATCTCAAAAGGCATATTTGTTGTTTTATTCTGACTGGAGACTCTTGACTTTATATATATATCCCACTCTGTTCCATGGGCTCAGAATAGGTTTTACAGCAGCTTTCCCTGAATATAAATCCTTAACCGCCCTGTCCTCATGGGGCTTGTAATCTATTAGAGGAAACAGCTCGCCACCCCTTCCCAGTGCCAGTAGCTTCTGCAGCCTGAAAACCATTTTGCACCTCACATGGTCTAAGTCTGCGGGTGGGGAACCTGCAGCCCTCCCAATGCTGTTGGACTCCAACTCCCATCGGTGATTGTGTTGTCAGTGATGATGGGATTTGTAGTCCAACAGCGCCTGGAGGGCCACAGATTCCACTTTCCTAGCCCCAGCTAATTATTGCCACGTAACTGCCCTACATTCCATCTAAAGACGTTTACAAGCAGCAGGGGGTGGAACTTTTTGATCGTGACCTGAAACATCTTTCTGCCTCTAGCACCACATTCTGCACTGCAGCATTCACAAATCCTGTCTCATTTCATATGCATGGCCCCAGAATGAGAAAGCTGATGTGGTGTAGCTATTAAGAGTGATGGACTAGGATTGCGGAGACACAGGTTCAACTCCTCACCCAGCTTTACTGGTGAACTTGTACCTCACGGGATTGTTGTGAGACAGCGAAACAAGACATATTGCATTCCTTCACTTCATTTCCATCCCAGCTATTCAACGTAACCTGCCTCACAGCAGCCCTGTTGGGTAGGCCAGGCTGAGCTCGGAGGATGCTTGGGGTAGAAATGTAATGCAATCTGTCTTGTTTCACTTAAAATATAGAGCTGCCCACAAGATGATAATACTGTAAATAGCTTTTATATAGTGCATTTTAAATGTTTACATCATGTCACATATATTATTCAATAGTCCTTACAGCAAGGTGTGGTAAGCTAACTGCTTTTGGCAGAAGTGGCAGGTACATGTGTGTACATTTAACATAGTGGCAACTGGGAGGGGAAATGCACATTCTATGTTAATGGCACACATTCTACACCAGAAGCCAGCTGTACCATCAAATGCAGCATATTCTGTGGGGGAAAGGAATATGCAGCATGCGGCGTTCAAGCCATGTTTAATTGACAAGTCCAAAGAACCTTTCCGCTCTTGTTCCCATGGAAACAGATGCTGGCCTGTTAAAAAATATATCCTTACAGCTGTGTGCTTTGCCTTTATACCACAGCTGCTTAAATTTATCTATCATTTTAAGCTGGGTGTTCATCAATCCATAGATTTTTGCCCATGGCCTGTTTTACAAGGGCTAGCTGTGGTGATTGCCGAGCCCCTTTTTGTGCAATGGGAGCATCTTGCAACACATTTAGCTCTACCTCAGTGTCACAAGGAAGCCAAGCCCATCTGCAAGACCAAGCAGCAGCTGGAATCCAGAAGGCCTGCCCTTTTAGCTGTGCACAGCTCTCTCGGTTATATTTCAGCTTAATGAGCTGCTACACAAACCTCTCTCTGCCACAAACATCTTCTCTCCCCCCTCCCCACCAGTCTGCAACAGTCTGACTCCTTAAATCTCTTTGATGGGGTTGTTTCCATGGCATTAACTGCATCTGTCTTTGTACACAAAGCAGCACACCCCCCCCCCGCCCCCAGCCGTCAAGGTAGGGGAAGCTCTGGAGACTGTCGTTTGGCTGTGTGTGTGTGTGTGTGTGTGTGTGTGTGTGGCCTTTTGAAATGGACCAGACAACGCCAACTTCTGCCCCCACCTCCTTTTTTTGTATTGAGAGCCTCGTATTATATAAGCATGGCAAGCGTCAATTCGTATCCAGCTTGTCAGCTCTGAGCTGAGCGCCAGGGAAATCATTAACCGTGCACACACCGTACACCTTGGATTTTGTGTTGTGACAGAGATTATCGTCTTCCTCTGCAATTCAGTCCTTCATCCAGAACCTCCCTACCCTTGATATGTCCCTTCTTTTGTATTTTCCAGTTGATAGTCTGGGGTCCTGGCCTTCTCAGTGGTAAGGTAAGCCCATTTAAACGAATCTTCTCAGAAACTGTTGCCCTTGACGCAAATGACTGTAAGATTTAATTATCTCTTTTGAGTGAGGTGAACTCGCTGCTTAGGAAGGCAAGGGATATAAATTCTCTTTAGCATCTGCTCAAATTAGACCCTGCTAACAAGTCTCCTCACATGTGTGGCCTATAGTATGAGATGCTGGGAAATTGGGCAGACCTTTTTTGGTACAAGGTGCAGGGAAGATTTCTTGCCCTACTGACAGCTTAACAATGATAGGGTTTTGAAGATGCCATTGGTATGTGTTTACACCAGCCTATTTTCCATTTGTGCCAGGTTTTCGACTGCATGTATAGCTAAAGGTAAGGATAGGTCGTCTGTCCATTGCAAATAATGGAGCAGCATTTTTATTGCATAGCATGTTTATTTCCTGCATTGCAGGGGGTTGGACTAGATGGCCCTCGGGGTACCTTTCCAATTCTATGATGCTAGGGATAACCATGACCACAGCTTATTATAGAGTCTATGATATAGACTGAGCAGTTGATTGTGGCAATGGCCTATTTCATCAGATGCATGAAGTGGACTGAGAAAGTGTGGGAGCATATGCCTATATGCTTACAGGTAAAGGTAAAGGGACCCCTGACCATTAGGTCCAGTCGTGACCGACTCTGGGGTTGCGGCGCTCATCTCGCGTTATTGGCCAAGGGAGCCAGCCGGCGTACAGTTTCCAGGTCATGTGGCCAGCATGACTAAGCGGCTTCTGGCGAACCAGAGCAGTGCACGGAAATGCTGTTTACCTTCCCGCCAGAGCGGTACCTATTTATCTACTTGCACTTTGACGTGCTTTTGAACTGCTAGGTTGGCAGGAGCTGGGACCGAGCAACAGGAGCTCACCCTGTTGCGGGGATTCGAACTGCCGACCTTCTGATCAGCAAGCCCTAGGCTCTGTGGTTTAACCCACAGTGCCACCCGCGTCCCTTTATGCTTACAGGGTAATATGCAATTATTTGTGAACGATACCTCCATACATATGGAGCATAACACATCAACCCAGTGCATGCTAAAGAAAATGGGTATGCAAAACCCACATCCTGGTGGTTGGTAGGCTGCATGGGATGGTGGTAGCAAGACGTTTAGTCCTATCCTATATTTCATTTTAGGGAAAATTCTATTATGTTTAATCTTCTTATGGGTGTTTTGTCCACCTTCTAAATTCTTAAGCCGGTGCTTACAATGTGCTTCTTCTTGCTTATTTTTTTTTTTAATCCATTTTTTTCCTGACAAATCTCTGGGGACTAATCCAGGATCTTCCCTCCCCCCACTCTCTTCAGCAGTTGGGAAATTTCATTCGAACCCAAATAGGAATTTGGTGAGACAACTGTACACTGTTGCTCATCTATGGGAGAGGTACTTTTGTAAATAATGATTATAAATGGTACAAGTCTGGCGGCTTGAGCAACTTGGCGTTATTCCTTCCTACAACATCCCTCGTAGTGCTTGTTCAGAGTACCCAAAAAGAAAACTGGTGAGTTGCATCTTCATATGGTAGGTTGCAGCAGGAATATCTCCACCTTTTCATAAGAGAAAGAAAACACCAGTTTTCCTCCCTGTTCCCTATCAATCCTTGCATGTGTGGGCGGGCTTCCTGAAAGGTCCATAGGAAAGCTGCTTGTCCAGGGCTTCCTTAGCCCTAGTCCTGGATGAACCCACAAGAGTCTTTGCTTCCTCAGTTCTTGGCATGGTCTGTCTGTAGGAGCTGTCCAGCAGTCCTGATGCTGCCTTGAATTCTATGCCGAAAGACAACTCAGAATTTAAATAGAGTTACCCGTTTACACCAGTCATTTTGGATTTCAGTCCAGCTCAGGCTTTTAGCAACAACTATACAGAGGTCCACTCCAATTTAATGTTCTTTTGGCTAGCGTATGAGGCTCCAATGTGCATGCACACAACTCTTGAGTAGTCATTCGGTTTAGTGTGCATGTGATATGTACAGCATACCACCTGCTTATGCATATCTATGTATCTGCACATATATGTCTGCATAAGCCCATACAGGACTGCAGTGTCAATAACATCAAAACTCTACAATCTACCCTGCCTAAATGCAGCTGGAGAGTTTTTAAATTTTATTTCTTAAGTGGCAAATGCACTGGCTTTAATTAGCATTTTAACATTGGATTGGTTGGGTTCCTAAACATCCTATTTGTATGCAAATTAAATCCTCCCTTTGGATAGTTAGGAGATTAAAATAGCTGTTAGGGGATGGAAGGTTGCCCTGGTATGGAAAGTGCTTCAGACATCTTGCTTATTGACTTGCACATTTTTCATGACCTAAAAAACAACAGCTGAGCAGCTCTCTTTTGAACTCTGCAACTCCTTCCAAATAAGCCTCACTGGGCAGAAAACAGAAGAGAGCTGGCGTTATATTAGCGCCTTTAAAAACTTGCCCCTTTTCAACTGTACCTGCAGAGTGGTAATAGTTTATTATAGCATCAGACCTTGTGTTCAGTCTGGTATGACCACTCTCTAAAAAACACTCAGGAGACAAGCTATGGCAGGTGGGGGAAATGCTCTCAACAATGGTCATGCTGGACTTACCCATTGATCAGAGACCATATGCTGGCCTGTCTCCATGCCCTTAAACCTACCACATAGTGTGTTCTAAATGCAGGTCTGAGTGACCTGGGCAGCTCCAGATATTCATAGACTACAACTCCCATGTTGATGGAGGCTGGTGGGAGTTAGAGTCCAATAACACCCGGCACAGGTTCTATGGCCTTGTATAAAGTGATTACTCTGCTGCTTGCTGAGCTGAATGAAAACTATTTCCACTTCCATTTTTCAGTGTATTCATTTCATTTTCAGCGTACTCATTTCTATCCTGCTCTGCAGCCAAAAAGGGCTCCTCGGGCAGCTTGCAGGTGTGAGTAGCGCAAGATAAGCCCTTCCCCCAGGCTTACATGACACAAAAGGAAAAGAGATTGGGAGGAGGAGGAGGGGAGGAGGGAAAAAAAAACCTTGGGTACTAGTTCTTAGTTATAAAGTTCTTGTAGTCACTAGCTGGGATGAAAAAGTTTTATTAAGAGCAGGAGCCAAAAGTTCCTGATTTGATGGAGAGGCCCTGTTCCCCCATCTCTCTCCCTCTATGGTTACTGATGACAGTTGAGAGCAGAGACTGATGGTGCTTGAGAGAACTACTGTCAGTGCATGAAAGTGACAAATGAGGGGTGGAAGGGGGGAAACCCTCTTCTCCTCCCACACCTGCTGTTACAGATCCTGCTGCCACCTCCACTTGCCAGGGAAGTCAGGGGAATCGGGAAATGTGTTCGTGGGGCAAGCAGTTTCCTTTTTTTTAAGTTACAGGTAGGTAGTCATGTTGGTCTGAGTAGAAACAAAATTAAAAAATTCCTTCAGTAGGACCTTAAAGACTAACTAAGTTTTTATTTTGGTATGAGCTTTTGTGGTATCTGAAGAAGTGTGCATGCACACGAAAGCTCATACCAAAATAAAAACTTAGTTGGTCTTTAAGGTGCTACTGAAGGAATTTTTAAACTTTTTTAAAGTGTCTATTTCCGTTTTTATAATAATGTTAAATAACAGTACAAAGTAACAACCATTCAGTACAGAGCAGTCTTCAGATTGGCTTAGAAAATGCCATTTATCTCCTCCCCCAGGAGAAATAATCTAAGTCCCAAGAAAAACCAAAGTGAGCATGGGAGAACTCACCCCTCTCCAGTTTCAAAGGAGATAAATAATAATAATAATAATAATAATAATAATAATAATAATAATAGTACCCTGCCCATCTGGCTGAGTCTCCCCAGCCACTCTGGGCGACTCCCAATCGAGTATTAAAGCAATACAGCATTAAATATTAAAAACTTCCCTAAACAGGGCTGCCTTCAGATGTCTTTTAAAAATAGGATAGCTGCTTATTTCCTTGACATCTGATGGAAGGGCGTTCCACAGGGCAGGCGCCACTGCTGAGAAGGCCCTCTGTCTGGTTCCCTGTAACCTCCCTTCTCACAATGAGGGAACCGCCAGAAGGCCCTCGGCGCTGGATCTCAGTGTCCGGGCTGAACAATGGGGGTGGAGACGCTCCCAGGACCGAGACCGATTAGGGCTTTAAAGGTCAACACCAACACTTTGAATTGTGCTCGGAAACGTACTGGGAGCCAATGTAGATCTTTCAGGACCGGTGTTATGTAGTCCCGGCAGCCGCTCCCAGTCACCAGTCTAGCTGCTGCTAGGATTATTGTGATAATGTAAACTGGTAGGTTAATTTTATCCCCATACTGTAGATGTGGTGGTACTGGCAAGGAACGGTTTTCTTAATGCCACTAGTGAGTTCACAGCATGGATGACATCCAAACCAGGGACATTCTGGTTCACAGCCCAGTCAGAATTGGTTGTATCCCTACCCTCTACCTCCACATCATAAGTGGCATGCAGAACATTTCCTAGGCTGCATAGTGAAAAGCTGTATATGAATAACTTGACAGGAGGCAGATGCAAAAGGGGAAGCTTAAAAGCAGCTATCAGATGGGAGCCCTTCAGAAATGTAGAAAGCTGCCTTATAGTGAGCCAGACCATTGGTCCATCTTGCTTAGCATTGTCTCTATTGACTTGCAGCAGCTCTCCAGGTTTTTGGACAGGGGTTTCAGCCAGCCCTAAAGATGCTGGGCAGATACTCTACCACTGACCCACAGCCCTATCCATTCATTGACCTCTGGCCCTCAGTCATCACTTAAAACTGCCATGAAATCTATTCATTTAGTCACAAGCACTTACGTACATTGACAGGTTTTTTAACAAAGCTGTCAGTGCAGAATTCCCTGAATAAAAGGCTTGCTCTAATATTTTTCTTAAGTATGGTTCAACATTTCCCCATTATCTTCAAAATAGTAACTGCTGTGTGGATAATTTGAGTAAGTGCCATGAAATCTTTGCTATCAATAACTTACTATGCATAATTTTTTTGTTATTATACTTAGTATTGGGCAAAAGGGAATTACATATGCACTGGGAAGATAGGCTTGCTGAGTCTCAGCAGGAGACTATGCCCCTTGAGGAATGGAGGTCAAATTGCAAAAGATAAACATTGCTTGCTTCTGATCATAAGTTAACTCAGCTATTTCAGTTAACCTGAGTGTTATAGCCTCATAAAGTCTATCTTTGAAGCAATCCGATTCAAATGTGACAAATTCTCCTATCCCTCAGCTGTGGCAGACAAACATAGAGTAGACTGTATCCATGCCACTGGGGATTCACCAAATGCAAAAAGTGAACACAACCTAGCAGCCTCCAGCTATTATTTGACTGTGATTTCATGATCTACAACAGAACCAACTGCAAGCATTTGTCTTAAGAGCACCATCCCATAACGTCTTTCCGAAGCAAGTTCCACTGACTTTACACCCAGGAAAGTGTGCAAAGCATTGCAGCCTAACTATTCTAATTTACCATATAGGGACAGTATCTGGCAGAGAAAGCTGAAATACCAGTCAAAAGGTCAATCTATAAACTGGTATTCCCCACCCACACAGTCCATATTACAGAGGGTGTCATATTCAAGATTGGTTCATTTTTATTTCTTTTTACATGAAATATGGCTTCAGGAGGGAAATGCAGAACAGGTATATCATCATCATGGTGCAAAGGGCAGCATGTCTTGCCAACATATATTGAGAAGTCGACATACTGTACTTGGCTCAGCATATGAATTCTTTTCTCTTTTTTTAGGCATTTGTTTTCAATCACCATCCATGCCTAGCAGGGCTCATATTTTTGTCTTGATTCATTTTGTGATGGAGAAAGGAACATGTACGGTGAGGCTGGCTCATATGTCACAGTACCAAATGCCACCCATGGCTCTTCTGATCTTTCCATCCATGCCTTGCTTCACCTTGGGGCATACAGTAGGAGCCCCAGCCCTTGGATGAGGATGCCAAGAGGTGGCTGACATTACTGCAGGCATGTTCAGTGCTGCACGGTGTATCGGTCATTTCCTTGCAAGGCTTGCAAGTGGCCAGGAGCTGTGAACCAAGGAGGAAGATGGGGAACATATCTTAGGCTACCCATAGCCTCAGGGAAAGACTGCCAACATGCAATGCAGCTTCTGAGTCCTACCGACTACTTGTGTGTGCCTACCATGGTGGAGGAGAACTTTGGGAAGGAGAGGGAGCCTGTCAAAGGAGCCTCCAAATTAGCTGAGCAGCTCGGGTGGCTCTGGCAAAGTAATACAAGAGCAGCATGTTGGTGGCTTATTGTTGAGTCTGCATTATCATCACTAGTCAGATACGTTTGGAGTCAACTTGGACAGCTTTTAAAGGGGATTGGACAAAATAACAGGAGATAAGTATCAATGTCTGCTAGTCACAATGGCAGCACATCACCTCCCATGCCAGAGGCAGTATGCATCTGAGAGTGCTATGGTGATTGTTTTCTGCTTATGGGTTTCCCAGATGCATCAGGTAGGCCAAGGCAGGGAGAGGATCCTGACCTGGATGAACCAATTGACCTGATTCAGTGGTGCTCTTTTGGTGCTTTTATGAGCCATGTGAGATGAAACTGAAGAACCAGAGATCACAACTGTATAGCATTGATTTGCTTGTTATGGAAAGGGAAGGACTGACATTTGCTAGGGGTGCTTGTGCCATGACCCTAATGCCTTTGCTGCGACTGCTGCTGCTGTTAAAATAATAATATTGTGATTTACGTCGTCGGTGCATCAGTCACTGTGAAATGCAGGTGGACCATTTGCATCATTTGAGCACAGAGCTGGCATAATTATTCCCAGGCAATCAGGGCAAAGGCAGGAGTAGAAAACCATTTGATTTTAGGAATGGATTTGTTTGGACAAAAGTAACTGATGTAAGCAGATATTAACACCAGTGTGATCACTTGGGAATATCTTAGTTTATGCCAAGGCTGCCTGTAGGCACTTCTTGGCATTTTGAAAATACCTCCTATGCCTTCATCAGAATTTCTGCCATTTTCACCCATCCCTGCCTTGCATTTCCAACCGAGCCCCCCTCCCTGCCTGCAATTCGCCACGCGAGAGGCTGTTGGAAAACTTCCTGTGCAAGCATGGGAGCCATAAAAGGCTTATTCTGGCTTTTATAATCCAGTGCGGAGACACACACACACACACACACACACACACACACACACACACACACTCCTCTAGCTGACTCTAGGCAACTGAGAAAATACAGGTCACTCCAGCAGATGGGGATTCCTCTGCACGTGATTGTATTTCAGCTCCTGTAGAGAAAAGTGAATATTACGAGGGTTGGATTGATGCAGCTGGGCGATCCGTTTTCCCGGCTCCTCCTTTGCAAACATACAGCCGTCATCTCTTTCGGGTTTCCTTCCTCCTTAACCATGGACTACAGCCTCCAGGGAACGGAGATCACAGATGTATGTGAGTAATTACATTTAAATAGATTGGAGGGGTGAGGGAAAGGAGAGAGAGAGAGAGAGAGAAATAAAAAAATCAGACTTACGCTACGTAAGAATTCTTGCGTTAAACTTGATTTCTCCTCCCCCTCCAAGAAAGAGCCTGGTTTTGTCAAAACATATAGCTGTCTATTTAAAACTGTAAATATAAAATATTCTTCGGCAGCCAAGCAAAAAAAAATCCCATGTGTCTTTAGAGGTCATTGCTTTGTGCATGCATGGCTGTATGTTTTGCATAGAGAGTAGCTTCCTTCTCCTGAGCGCAGCTTTTAGGATGCCAACTGAGATTAATCATCATCATTACTGACAAGAAGTACCGTATGTGGGTCAGTTTGTCGAGTTATTCTTCTGATGGTGTCATAGCTGAAGGTTGCACTGTATCATAAACTGTCAAATGTGCTGTTGTTTATTGCTTCCCGCAGTGGTCCAATAGATTGCATGGCATATTTCTGGATGTGTGAAGTCAGATATAATAATTTAAAACACACACATCTGCATACTATTGCTCAGGAAACAATTTATAAGGAAGTGAGGTTGCGCTTCTATGTGAACAGAAAGACATGCAGTCGTGCCGATCCTTTGCTGGGTGGCTTCTAAATGTCAGAGAATCGGATGTGATATCCCGATAGGTGCTATATGAACATTACGCCCAGATTGTGCCAAAAGTGAATTGAGTAAATGGTTAATTCTATACAAAGTACAATCCTTTCACCTTGAAGAAGGCATCTGTGATATCAAAAGTGTGAAAGAAAGACACAAAATACTAATAAAAGGAGGAGAAGGTTTGGTATTCGAGAACAAAATGATTTCTGTTCTGCAGGAATTGTGTTTCCTAGATTCTCAAACACACCCTGGCAGGAAGTTAATAATCCATTAAATCCCATACTGTTCTTAAAGGTCATGCAAAAGAGCAGAAGAGGAAGAGATGTAGGAAGAGTGGGATCCATTGCTTGACATCAAAACACTGGGGCTTGGTATTTGGCTCCTTTCAGTCTTGTGAAGTGAGCGGCTGCAGGGAGAGAATAGGAAATTGTTGTGTTGGGTCAACTCCCTTCATCCATTTAGACCAGTATGGACTATTTTGACTGGCAGAAGCCCTCAAAGGCCTCTGGCAGAGCTCTTTCTGTTTCTCATATGATTTGACAGGAGATGGTAGAGATAGAACCTGAGACGTTTTGCACACAAACCATGTATCCTACAACTGAGCTGTGGCCCTTCCTTATATGTTTGCACATCAAATAATTTACAGCAGGACGGGATATATTAGCCTAGTCTGCACAACACACAGAGCCAAACTATGGTATACAACAGGGGTCAGCAAGGTTTATCTGGCCTGGGCCGGATCGGTTCTGTGGGCCTTTTTTGACACCTGTGCTTGCGAAGACACGGTTTTTGGTGCCGCAGAAGTGAGTCCCCGTGCCATGCTGCGTCGGTTTAGTGCAGTGGGCAGCTCGGTTCAGGGGCAGTTTGTGGGCCGGTCAAATGACCTCCGCAGGCTGCTTCCAGCCCATGGGCCTTAGGTTGCTGACCCCTGGTATACAAGCTTCATTCAGGTGGTCCACAGCATGTCTGGAAAAATAAAATTGAAAATCATATAGCAGCTGGCACAGTCCATTACAACTGCTAACAGTAGGCAGGGAAATAATTAAGTGGTCCACCCAGACCCTCAGCAATTTTCAAGTGGTCCACAGGGAGAAAGATTTGAGCTTAGTGAGACAATACAAACAGAAAGAAGATCACAATTACTTTGCTGCTCCCTGGTTGTTTTTGCTGCCACATTGAATGAAGCCAAAGTTTGGTTTAGCACGTTGTCCAAACTAGGGCTCATGGTTAAGCTCTCCCCCGCCCTGTTAACCATGAGCTGTTACAGATCTGAAATCAGAAAGGGCAATAGTCAGAAACAGGTTGGGGGAGAGGACATTTCAGCCTCTCGGGACCTTAAAGTGGGCATTCTGAATCAAAGCAACTTCAAAGGGGGGGGGGGACTCCAGTATGAAACTGCTGAATTACAACCTATTAAGAAGTTCAGTTAATTAGCTGTTATCTGTGTTATCATCAACACTGTTTTGTGAATGGTCACTGAACTTATTCAACATAATTGTCACATTGTATTTTTGATTATTCCTCTCTGAAATCATTGTTTTACAATTTGTTTTACGTGTGTGTGTGTGTGTGTGTGTGTGTGTGTGTGTGTGTGTGTTTAAAATAGGAAAATGCTTAATGCATCTGATTAAGCTGATTGTAGCCCATGAAAGGTTGGAGCATAATCAATGTGTAGTATTTAAAGTATCATAGGACTCTTTGCTGCTATATACATGCCATCATAATTTTGAAAATCCAGTGGACACAAAGTGGGTGGGGGAAGCTGGTGGAGTAGTCCCAAAAAAACTAATAAAGAATTAAGATCATTTGGAGCAACAAATTTGATGGCAACAAATGGCAGTCTGACAGAAGTCATCATTTCTGCCTGCATTGGTATTTTCTGTATAGTCATGGGAAACAAACTGTAGGAAAGAAAACTGGAATTAAAACAACACCGGAAATTCTCAGTCATGTCCTCACCTTGCCTGAAATTATGTAAACTCTGGGCCTCAGTTTCATCAAGCCTTACAGAAAAATTAAAAGTAGATATTCTACTTGTGGATATGCTTCACAGCAGGCCGGGGTCACAGCAAACCTTTAAGCCAAGGCTACAGATCAGCCTGTTCCAAGCCATTGCCCTCTAGATGTGTGAGACTACAACTTCCATCATTCCTGACTATTGGTAATGCTGTGTGGAATGGTGGGAGTTGTAGTCCAAAACATCTGGAGGATACCAGCCTAGAGAAGGCTGTTGTAGATGAACCCATTCTGGCAGGATGTATATCCATGTTTTGTGCGACTAGGCATGTTATTTTAAGCAAACTCTAGGGAAGCTCACAGTACAAAAAAACATAAACAATTATTCTCTTGCCATGAACAGCATTGTTAAGTACCAATAAAAAAACAGCAACGGTCGCTAACGAGCAGCCTTCTTCCCTCGACATTTTATTTTATTTGGACTTTGAAAGACAATTGAGGGCACATGTCACATTACATGCAAATGTATTTCAGAATGCTGTTGGACATTTTAAAAACATCTTCAGGATGAGGCTATTTTGAGGTTAGAAATGGTGGCGTATGTGGGCATGCTTAAGCCTTTCCCCGCTGGCCATTGTTCTACTCGAAATCATTCCCTAAGCGGCTTTCCCTCCTGTTGGTAGGATTTCAGATGCTTTTTTAAGAAAGATAAACAAATATCAGGAACTCATGGGACAGAGGGAGGACACTTTTGAGCAGAAAAATGGAAAGCAGGAAAGTGGTGAATCATCCCCTTTTCCTCCACTTAACAGCTTTTACCCTGATGTTAAAAATGGCCAGTGGTGCCTGGGATGGTTGAGGAATTGGATATGTGTGTGTGTAAGAGCTGACCTGATCTGCAGCTCCCAGACTCATGCGTGGATCAGAACGCAGCCATAATTTGGATTTTGCAGTTCTCCAAGTTTTGCAATGCGACTGTCAGCTCAAAAATATATTAAAAATGCATTTCAAAATGCGTACTTTTGGGGAGGAAATACATTTGAAAACATGTCTGCACAAAATTTCAAGCAGATTTTTTAAAATTACAAATGAACTTTTGAACAAGCAGTTGAGAAAGTGACATGATATGAAAATATTGATCCATTCATCCCTAACTAACTTCCTTAAATGGGTTTGAAGACAACATTGTCTACAGAGCAGTCTGTTCTGACTGGCAAACTCCTGTCAATTCTTCAGTCAACATGGAGTTTGTCCTGCAGATTTAGTGGTTTCTGCATCAGACTGTTAACCCTGCTTATATTAATATTTAAATTTCCTGTGTTGTTCAACCAAAATCATTCACTTTCTTACTATCATAGGTCACTCACCACTACCTTGCCTTATCATATATCAACTTAGCTGATCATATAATACTTTTTAGGTCCTGCACTGAGAAGGCAGCTAATGAGACACAGCTGGAGATCAACTTCTCTTCCTGGGTAAAGTGGTTCATCTGCCATAATTGGATTTGTTTAACACGTTCCTCCAAAATTTCCAGTTCAATTAAGGCTAAGAATAGCATGGAACCAAATGATAACTGTGAAGAAGAAGAAGAAGAAGAAGAAGAAGAAGAAGAAGAAGAAGAAGAAGAAGAAGAAGAAGAAGAAGAAGAATAATAATATGGAAAGAGAATCAAGAGTCAAGGTATAGAATTGTAATAAGAGAATTTAAAGCAGGTCTGAGTGTAGGCAAACATAGCCTGTGGAATTAACTACAAGATCATTTCCTCAAATTCTGCCTGCAATTTTGCACTCAATATTCTTCAGTTTCCTCCTTGAGCAGGGATGGAGAAGTTGAACCACAACTCTCATCATCCCCTATCCATTGGCCATGCTGGATGAGGGCATGGGGCTGATGGGAATTGGAGTTCAGTGACATCTGGAGGGACACAGACTTCCCAACCCTGTCTAGACATATACCCCAGGTTTAACTTTAGCATTCTGGCAGAGCCTATAACTGTGCTAACATCGGTCTTGTACTGCACCCCTTGCACTGAATTGCTGCATCTGGGAATAGCCTTGGATTTTGATTTCCCACAATGCCCTGAAGTAACACTTTGTTGGAGGTATTATGGGAAATTAAAATGGAGGTTCCAAGCTGCCCTGTCCTCAGACCCACTGAAGGACCCCCCTTCAAATCTAGCCCTGCATATAATTCACCTGCTTACCTAGTGCCAGTAGCAAACAGGCAGGAAACTCAAGTTGCAAGGCAAAGCCAGTTTGGTGTAGCAGTCAGAGTGTTGGACTAGGACATGGGTGGCCAAAGTTCAAATCCCCACTCAGCCTTAAAGCTCAATGGGTGACTTTGGGCCAGTCACAATCTCTCATTTTAACCTACCACACAGTTATTGTGAGGATAAATTGGGGGTGAGGGTGGGGATACGAGAGAAACTTGTTATCCATCTTCAGCTCCTTGGAGGAAATATGAGATATACTGTAAATGCAATAAATAAAATAATAAAGTAAAGCCAGGAAGAAAGAAGGAGATGGACAACTGTGTTAGGACTTTCTCCTATTTCTCTGAAGCCCAAGAAATTGCTAAGTATCTTACTGGGGATGGGCTGAAGCTCAGTAGAAGAGCACCAGCGTCACATGCAGAAGGTCCCAGGTTCAATCCCCGGCATCTCGAGGTAGAGCTAGGAGGGACCCTGACTGCAATGCTGGAGAGCCACTGCCAGTCAGTGCAGACAGTACTGAGCTAGATGGGCCCAATTAATCTGATTCAGTATAAGGCAGCTTGCTGTGCTAATTTCTTCCTTCACCTGAACCTTTTGTTTACGCCACACAGTATTTTCCAGGTTTTGAAAAAAAAAGGTTGCCTGACTTTTTCTTCCCGTAGTGGTTGCCATGGCAGGGAAATTGTTCATTCTGATGCAAGGTCAGAAAATGTCAGGCACAAACTTACATTAAAACACATTGGCTGCTTGATTCACGCAACTGAGAAACACTGTCAGCGCCAGAGTCCCAGTTTCGGAAAGATGCAGAACCATTTCAGCTAAGAAATTGGCCTCACTGTGGGTTCCTTGCACATCAGTGCTGTTGCAGGTGATGAGGAATTACCCCCTGGTTAAGTGTCCTGAAGACTGTGTCCTTGGGGTATAATTATTACACACTATACCTGCCAACTCTTGCCACTGAACATGAACACAGGGTCGGGTGAAGGATTTTGCAGGCAGGGGGAGGTCAGCGTACAAGAGGGGGAACATAACCCTCCCCCTACCTGCAAGTTCTCACTTCGTATGCCCTGCCAAGCCCTTTTCCTCTGCAACTGTGTTTTCTCTGGTTTGACTGAAGGGAGAGGGACAGTAAAAAAAATAAACAAAAACCCTGGTAGGGAGAAGAGCATTTGTAGGTGAAAACAGGCAAGTGAGAAAGGTTGATGTATCTCCTCAAGCACCAAGTCCTTTGTTCCTACAACTCCCACCTCCAAATCTGTTTTGGAGGTTCCTCCAACCCTCTGGAGCAGAATTGGGGAAGGCAAGAGGCACTGGGTGGGGGGGGCAGAGAGAAAGGAGGAATCCCATTGTGCAAGTGGGAATCCTTGCACTGACAGGCCATTTGCTTTGCTCTGCTTGCAAAGGTTTGGAAACGGTCTTTTTTATTTTATTTTAAAAAATGTAGCATGAAATTCAGCCCCTGACTTTATCATGTAGCCTGGTGCCTTCAAGGAAAAGTTGCTTAAAAGATGCAAAAAAACTGAAGAGCAAGCAGCTACTTGGGGGAAATGTTTTGTTGTAACGCTGGCCTTGGGGACAGATCTATCACCATAATTGAATCTAGGCCATAGCATTACCGGTAGGCTTAAAAGCTCTTTATGAAATAAGACGCTTGTGAACCCCGTGAGAAAACTATGCTTTTCTCAGAAAGAAAGAATGTCTGAGTATCTACCAGGAGTCACCACTTAATAAATGGAGATTTTAACCCAGGTTTTGGGGAAGCAGTAGCCTTCCAGATGACACTGGACTATAACTCCCATTGTCCTTGACCACTAGCCATGCTGGTTGGGGCTGATGGGAGTTGGAGTACCACAGGTTACTCTGCAGAGGGCCACAACTTCCCCATATCTGCTTTGGGAAAGGGTATGATAATTACCCACCCTTTTTCAACCTGCCCCATAACCTCCCTGTTTTCAGAGGTAGACAGGTGACAACTGAATGATGGTATTGAAACCATCTCATAGTAAATGATCATTTATATTCACCCATTAATGTATAGGTTGTAACCCTATACTTACTGACTTGGGAAGAAGTTCCACTGAAGTCACTGAGACTAACTTCTAAGTAGGCAATTATAGGATTATGCTAACACTGCATATAGCCCCTTGGGCAGCTTGTCAACCTTCTACAGCACAATGAAAATGGGCACAGAAATACAAACAAAAAGAAAATACAAACAAAAAGAATACAAGATCCGATCGGTTGAGGATCGGTTGAGGATAAAAGAAGATTTTTGGAAAGCCACGCAGAGGATTTTAAATCACCAACTGGAGGAGGCCAAGGTTTGGGAGCAGGAGCTGGACCAGGAGCATTCGATTTAGAATTGCTGGCAGGAGCAGGAGCAGGGATTGGCGCTGGACCAGGAGACGAAGATTAAACTTTAAAGTAAAACAAGATGGCGTTAAGAGTACTTTCGTGGAACGTGAATGGACTAAATTCATGCGTTAAAAGAAGGAAGATTTATCATGTAGTTAAAAAACAGAATTTGGACATTATCTGTTTACAAGAGACCCATGTAATTAGGACTCATAGAAGAATTTTACAAAATAAGTTATTGGGCCAAGAATTTATATCTTCTGATAAAGTTAAGAAAAGAGGGGTAGTCATCTATGTAAAGGAAAAATATAACCCTAGACTATTGTTTAAGGATGAAACAGGGAGATATATCGCAGTGGAAATATCTCTGCAAGGCGAAAAATGTTTGATACTTGGAATTTATGCACCAAATGAAGCTAAATCAGACTTTTTCAAGAACATTCATACTGCGCTGTTGGAATATTTGGATTATAAGATCATAATGATGGGAGATTTTAATGGGGCTGTATCAACTATGATGGATAGAACTCAAAGACAAAAAATATCTAATGATGGCAAGCTTCCAAAAACATTCTTTGATTTGGTGGAGAATTTTGATTTAGTAGATGTTTGGAGGCTAAAAAATCCATTAGAAAAAGAGTTCACCTTTTTTTCGGACTCGCAAAAGTCAGGAAGTAGATTGGACTATATTTGGATTACAAAGGACTTATGTCCAAAAGTGACAAAAAGCGAGATATGCCCCAGAACTTATTCAGACCACAACGCAGTTTTAATGGAGTTAAAACAGTACCTGCAGGGTTCTTTTAGATGGAGGATGAATGACTCTCTACTGAGAAATGAGCAGATAAATAATAAGGCCCAGAAGATGTTGAAAGATTATTTTGAATTAAATCTGAACAAAGGACAAAATATTACAATGGTTTGGGATGCCGGCAAAGCAGTAATGAGAGGATTCTTGATTCAACAGAATACAATTTGGAAGAAGAGGAGGAATGAAAAGAAGGAAAAGATTTTAGACAAATTGAAAGAAAAAGAAAAAAAAATGAGAGATAATCCAAAAAGTCAGGAAGTTCAAAAAGAGATAAAAGCTTTGCAGGTGCAGTACTCCCAAATAATAAATGAAGAAATTGAATGGAAAATTAGAAGAATGAAGCAAAGATCTTTCGAATCGGCCAATAAATGTGGAAAATTGTTGGCTTGGCAATTGAAGAAAAGACAAAAAGAGAATACAATTATAAAGATTATGGATGAAGGAAAATCTATTGAGAACCCTGCAGAGATACGGAAATGCTTTACAAAATATTACAAACAGTTATATAAAAGGGAAAAAGAAGATTTAGATGGAATTGAGAAGTTTATAAAAGAAAATGGACTGCAAAAAATTCCAACACAACAAAAGAGCCTACTGAATGGATTGATTACAAGACAGGAGGTTGAAACAGCAATACAAGAATTGAAAAACGACAAAGCCCCAGGACCTGATGGACTTACCTCCAAGTACTACAAAACATTAAAAAACTGGTTGATACAACCATTAATGGAGGTAGCAAATGAGATTTTAGGGGGGGGGCAAAGCACCAGAGACTTGGAAAGAAGCTTTTATCTCTCTGATACCAAAACCGGATGTGGATAAGACTCAGGTTAAAAATTACAGACCAATCTCCTTATTAAATGTGGACTATAAGATATTTGCTAGTATTTTGGCATCAAGATTGAAAAGGGTGTTGAAAGACTTAATTCATAAAGACCAGGCAGGATTCCTGCCTGGTAGACATATGAAAGACAATGTGAGAATTATAATAGATATTCTTGAGAGATTGGAAGTGAAAATAAACACCAAAGCAATGTTAATTTTTGTAGATGCCGAAAAAGCTTTTGATAATATCTCTTGGAATTTTATGAAAAGAAATTTTGTAAAAATGGAGGTTGGCCAAAACTTTGTTAATGGGATTAATGGTATTTACTCTGAGCAAAGAGCTAAGATTATTGTAAATAATGTGGTCTCAGAAGAGATAAGAATTGAGAAAGGAACAAGACAAGGGTGCCCACTCTCCCCCCTGCTATTCATTTCCGTTCTGGAGGTTTTGTTGAACATGATAAGGAACGATGATGGTGTTAAAGGAATTACAGTGGGTACAAAACAATATAAGTTAAAAGCCTTTGCAGACGATTTAGTACTGACCTTGCAGAACCCTGAACAGAGTGCAGTGAGAGTACTGCAGATAATTCAAGAGTTTGGCAGTGTGGCAGGCTTTAAGTTAAATAAAGGGAAAACTAAAGTACTAGAAAAGAACTTGACATTGCAAGAGAGACAGAATATAGAGGATTGCACAGGACTGAAGTGTGTAAAAAAGGTGAAATACCTAGGAGTTAATATGACGTCAAAAAATTTGAACTTGTATAAAGACAATTATGAGAAACTTTGGAAAGAAATCCAAAGAGATTTGGAAGTATGGTCAAGGTTGAAATTGTCCTTAATGGGAAGAATTGCAACTGTTAAAATGAATGTATTGCCGAGAATGTTGTTTTTATTTCAGGCCCTACCGATAGTTGACAAAATGAAATGTTTTCAAGAGTGGCAGAAGACACTGTCTAAATTTGTCTGGCAGGGGAAGAAACCCAGGATTAAATACAAACTTTTGACTGATGTAAAAGAAAGAGGAGGATTCTCCTTGCCAGACTTAAAGATTTATTTTGAAGCCGCAGCTTTTTGTTGGTTGAAGGAATGGTTTTTGTTAGACAATGATGACTTGTTGGATTTAGAGGGCCATGATAATGCGTTTGGTTGGCATGCATATTTATGGTATGATAAAGTAAAATTACACAAAGGTTTTAAAAGCCATATAATTAGGAAATCATTGTTTAATGTTTGGATTAGATACAAAGATCTATTGGAAAGAAAAACTCCTAGGTGGATCTCACCACTTGAGGCAAAGAAACCTAAAAGGACAAATATGGATGAGAATAGGTTGAAATACAAAGATATCCTGATGGAGGTGGGAAACCACTTTAAGTTAAGGCCATATGAACAACTGAAAGATAGGTTGAGTGACTGGTTTCAGTATGTGCAGATAAATGAAGCATTCAAGCTAGATAAAAAAATAGGATTCCAGACAGAAAAGTCGAAATTAGAAACGGAGTTATTAGAGACAGACTACAAGAATTTGTCTAGAATGTATAATTTGTTGCTAGAATGGCATTTGAAAGATGAGCAAACAAAATCAGTGATGATTGAATGGGCCAAGGACTTGGGTCATAATGTGATGATGTCGGAGTGGGAAAAATTGTGGAAGAAGGGTATGAAATTTACGGCTTGTACTGTGTTGAAGGAAAATTTGATGAAAATGATGTATAGATGGTATTTGACGCCGGTCAAGCTGGCTAAAATGTATCACAAAAGCGACAATAAATGTTGGAAATGTAAGCAGGATGTTGGCTCATTCTACCATATGTGGTGGACATGCCCTAAGATAAAAGGCTTCTGGGAAATGATTTATAATGAGTTGAAAAAGATGTTTAAAAACACATTTTTGAAAAAACCGGAAGCCTTTTTGCTTGGAATAATTGGGGAAGAAATCCCCAAGGACGATGTTAATTTGTTTATGTATGCCACCACAGCCGCTAGGATCTTAATAGCACAATATTGGAAAAAAGAGGAACTGCCTTCGAGGCAGGAATGGCAAATGAAAATGATGGATTATATGGAATTGGCAGAATTGACAGGAAGACTCCGGGACCAAACAAATGACAAAGTTTTAAAAGATTGGAAGAAATTTAAAATATACATAGGGTATGAATTTGAAAACTAGATTTTGAACATCCAGGAAAATAAAGAAGTTAAGGCAATAGGGAAATAATAGAAGATTGAAAGGGAGAAAATATGATAGATGATATAAAGATGAAATTTTTGAAGTGTTAAAGAGACTATATGATGGGTAAGAAGGATGATTTAGAAACTGCTACAGAAGTTTATAAAAAAGAAAATCAGATAGTAGGGAATTGGGGAAGCCAGAGGACAATGAATATTAAAATGGATTAGAGATGATATATATTTTTTTTGTTGTATTTTTGTATTTTTGTATTTCTGTATTTTGATGTTTACTTTTTGTATTTGTGTTCTGTATGTGTGTTGATAAAATGTTTAATAAAAAATATAATTGAAAATGGGCACAGAAGTGTGTTAGCTTGGTATGTTGTTTACCAGCTTCTCAAATAGTTATATGCATACCCTAGGAACTTACCACACGATAATCATCTGACTTCACTATAACTTGGAAAACAGGCCATGGGGGAAAAAATCTGATCTGCAACTGCTCTGCATTTGAAATTGTACATTTGTGCCCTTGCCATTGTGGTGTTTTTCGATAGCTTGTCACTTGCTGCGAGCTGAAAATTTGCCCAGGGACCTGAGGACACAGCACAGCTAGGAGCTGCGATTGTATTTATTTGTTTCTGGATAATAACAGATGAGGTAATGCCAGTATCTGTCTTGATGCAATGGAAAGAAACTCTCATCCCTGGTGAGGGGGGAGGGGGAATATTGTTATTATGGTTTGGTTTGAGATGGCTATTTGGGGAAAAGATTCCCCCCTTCATATTTTAATATTTTTTAATACATAAATGATATTGTATTTGCTTTTGAAATGTGCTTTGTGTATTCTCATGACAGGAAAGGTGTGATATACATTTTTAAAAATTGAATAAAATATAAGCAAGATCCCAATAGCATTGAGAAGGCAAATATATACCAATTCACTTGCAGTAGTGCCAACTTCATACTTCCCTCACTCCTGGCCCAGGGGGAAATGGTCAGTTGGAGGCAGGAATGATTCTGGGTTCTGCTTGCTTCTTTCCCACAAGAAAGGACAAGATGCTGGACTTGATGAGCCCATTGGCCTGATGCAGCTCTGCTTCTGCTCTTATGAAACAAACCAAAGTGTGTTACATGCAAAGCAGTGCTCCTGTTCGGTTTCCTCCTGGGTGGGTTGTGCAACATTCATCTCCCTTGACTTTAAAAGCCTTTTTTAGTCCCGTCAATCTCATTTGCCAACTGTTGTTGATGGAACAAGTGGAACTGACAAAGCTCCCCTGAGCTCAGGGGTCTGAAGGGAGATCACTCAAAGCAAAGAAATGGCTTGGATCCTGCATTGCAGAATCATGTGAATTAAAGCCCTCCTCTCTTAAAATGCCTGGACTTTCATTTGGGAATACTTCCGATTGGAAAAGGTCATGTCAACTCAGGAAGCAGAGGCTGGGTGGGATTCAAAATCCACTGCAACCATACAATGGTGTGTCAGTGTTCCAAACTATGTGGACATCATCTGCCCTTGTGAACGAGGCACATTGATTTGGGATAAGAGCACAGCATCAACAATCTCTGAAACAACGTTGAGTGATCCTTGTTGTGTAAACAGGACAGGCTCTTGGGAGTCCCATGAAAACAGTGCTTAGGGGCCTCATCATCTCCATTCTAACATACACATTCCAACTTAGTGGTTTCCAAAGCGGGTGGTACCCAGTGCTTTTTTTCTGGGGGTACACAGCTCAGGGGTACACATACCCCTAAACATTTTGTGAATCTTTGTACTTTTGTCCATTTACTGTATTTATTTCCCCCGATTTGAACTATAAAATTGTGATTTTCTTGAATCAAAATGAGAGTACCCCTAAACATTTTTTTTAAAGAAAAAAAGCACTGGTGGTACCATCCCATGAGGGGTGGGATTACCTAGCGGGGCCCTAAGAGGCAAGGGAGGTTCTGAAGATGTAAATGACTATCAGACACTGGGAACCATTGCACAGCAAGGAGCTTTTAAATTTTGCAGTGCCACTGCCTGCAACATTACAGGAGCAAGACCTTTATTTTGGCCTATGTGTGTGACAGTTAAATTGTTGTTGTTTAGTCGTTTAGTCGTGTCCGACTCTTCGTGACCCCATGGACCATAGAACGCCAGGCACTCCTGTCTTCCACTGCCTCCCGCAGTTTGGTCAAACTCATGTTTGTTGATCCCCTTCATGGATCAATGCCTTGTCATGGCGAAGGGGCTTGAGTAACTCAGAGAAGCTATGAGCTATGCCATGCAGGGCTATCCAAGATAGACAGGTCATAGTGGAGAGTTTTAACTAAACGTGATCCACCTGGAGAAGGAACTGGCAAGCCACTCCAGTATCCCTGCCAAGAAAACTCCATGGACAAAGACAACAGACAGTTAAATTAGACCTTAGTAAATTAGACCTATAGTACATGCAAGAGGCCAGTGGAGCATATAAAAGCAGAATTATTTAGTTCTTTAAAGAAAGCTCAATTTTAAGAAAGAAATCTTGGTTCTATAATGAAACCTTGCTTTGGGTCTCTCTCTCTCTCTCTCTCTCTCTCTCTCTCTCTCTCTCTCTCTCTCTCTCTCTCTCTCTCTCTGTGTGTGTGTGTGTGTGTGTGTGTGTGTGTGTGCCCAGGCTCAGGTGAGAATAATGCAGCTCCCACTCTCCATATGTATACTCATACTCAGCTTTCCATCTACCTAAATTTATTCACCTCTTCTACATACTTGTCAGCTGTTCAGAGAAAGAGAGCAAAAAATAATCGCTTGGCTTGCGATAGGTGCTTGTGACTCTGTGTTCTAACTAATGGGCTGTTCTGTAGCAGGCTTACAGCTCAGCACACTGCTGCTGCATGAGGCAGATTCAAGTTATGGAGGATGGGATTGTGGTGCGTCTGCTGCAGCTGGTCCAGGAAGACCCAGAGGGAGACAGAAGGATTTGGGAAGAGAGGCCCTTGAGAGAAGAAAAAGTTCAAGGGACAAAAGCCTTGGAAGCAGGAGAGGCTCTGACATATCTGATTGTCCCTGTTAAGAAGCAGAAACAAGGGTCTGAATCCAACCTTATTTCTTTCCTTTATTTATTTAGGATCAGGATCCAGCAGACGCAGAAATAGAAGATTAACAGATACTCAGTGAAAGGTAGGAGCACTGCTTTGTGTGCCTGTGATAGAATATTGTTGTTGATGGCTGGGGGAACAGTGATCTATTGCTTCTTAAGATGTTGGTTTCTGGGCTATTCCAGATGAATGTTTATGGAACATTTTTCCTGAAGAGCTTACACGATAGGAAGCCTTCTTCATTGAGCATTTATCCTGATTTGTTTGCTTGCAGGGAGGTTTGGTGACAATGAACATTCATCCTGATTTGCTTGGGCAGAGTTTATATGTCTTCCTGTTGACCTTTAATTTATCCCACACTTTGCAGAGTATTTCCTCATCACTTACCTAAACATGGAGGGAGGAATTCAAAGTTGCGCTAAGGCTATCTGTTAACACAAGTATTTTGGCTTGCCAAGTGGGACAATCTCACCTCTTCCCCCCTCACTTATCTGGGGGTTCTATGCAGTCCTAAATTTCCAGTAGGTGCTTGAATCAAAACACTGACTACCCAGAGGCATCCTCTAACTATTTGGTATCTCTATTTCTGATGTGCTTTGTTATGCCTGAATGACATTTGCTCTGATTTGCATCCTTTCATTTTGCAGTACAAGCGAGCTGCCTAACAGATGCCGTCTTGCTCCCATGATGGATGTGCCTAGCATCAAAGACTTCCAGTGGAAAACTCTGGCGCCTCTGCCCAGCCGGAGGGTCTACTGCTCCCTGGTGGAGGCTGGTGGTCAGGTCTATGCCATTGGGGGCTGTGATGACAACGGTGTCCCAATGGACTGTTTTGAGGTGTACTCCCCTGAAGCCAACCAATGGAATTCTCTCCCCCCAATGCCTACAGCCAGGGCTGGGGTAGCTGTAGCAACACTGGGCAAGAGGATAATGGTGATTGGGGGTGTTGGAGCTAACCAGACACCCCTGAAGATTGTGGAGATGTATAACATAGACGAGGGCAAATGGAAGAAAAGGAACTCCTTGCGGGAAGCCTCAATGGGGATCTCTGTGACGACGAAAGGCAAGGAGGATTCTTTTTCTAAAAGGCACTGGTGGCAAAAATAGGATTGGCTTTTAGGGAAGCTCCCCAGTGCATTTCTCCTAATTAATTTGATGGGAAGGGCGGAGTAAATTTCTTCTTACATGGAAACAGATCTGCCCAGCAGTGGGGAGCACTTAGCCGATTTCTGCTACGGTGTGAATGTGTCCTGGCTTTGACCCTTGCGCACTGGTTGTTGGAATGACCATCTTTGAATTGCTGTGGGTAAAATCAGGTGATTTTCAGCAGCCCAGTCTAGAACTGCCAAATGTAGGACAGCCTGGTGGTTTTTTGTTTTTTTGTTTTTTTGCAGTTCTTGAAGGACAAATCACCCAGGGCACAAGGGATGTGAAAGCATCAGGTCACTGTCCAGAAATCTGTATGAAAGGTTGCCTCTATATAGTAGAGCTTCAGACTCCACATATTCCCCTCCACCAAACACACCCATATCTTTTTGCTTCCTGTGATGACAAGTTGCTTTAGCAACTCTTAAGCATTGCCAGATTGGCTTGTGCTTCAATGTGATGAACTGCTGTTCGGAAGGGAAGGTTTCCATCTCAAGTGGCCGTGTGCCTTGCTTTACAGAAGGCTGCCAGAGGACCAAACTCTTATCTGAAAGAGTCTGTCTTCTATTTGAAGGGTTGTCCAGTTTAAAAATAATGAACTAGAAGATGCTGCTCATCAATAGGTAGCACCCGGAATGCATATTCAAGAAGCACACAGATCACCTGGCCGCTGTCTTCCCCACTGGAAAGAAGATTTATTTCTGTTTTAATTATAGCAACTGCATATATATTTGCATCCATTCTTATCAGTTAGCACACTGGTCTTCAGCTGGTGGTTTGCAGCCTGATCCAAGGTGGCTCTCAACAGGATTATTACTACCATGCAAAGACATGGTAAAAGATTAAGAAATTGAACCGAATGCATGTTTGGATTAAAAGTTAGTCCTAGGTCTGAAAAGGTTGAAGATACTTGAATTAGCATATCCTAATTTTATGAGGGTCTTTTGCCTTGTTTGGGGATGATGCATTTCCTCTTCTTGGGTGATATTTCCATCCTTTGGGTAGAAATATATGGAATCCAAGGCAAAAAATAAACAAAAAATGAAAGTTTGGGTGGGAACGAGATAGTTCTGCTTTCAATTTCTGCTGGTAATGCGCCTCCATTTTTATTTTTTTATTTAGTTGTGGAACCTATTTAGGAACTACTGTGATAAAGCAGAATCAAGATTCTTGTTTAGATTTATCCTTTCGCTTTTCCTCTCTCTCGCTGCCCTTTTCAGACTACAGAATCTACGCAGCTGGTGGAATGGGAGGAGACCTTCGCCCTCACAATTACCTGCAGCATTATGACATGCTCAAGGACATCTGGGTGTCGCTGGCAACCATGCCCACACCCAGGTATGCTGCAACTTCCTTCCTACGGGGCACAAAGATCTATGTGCTGGGTAAGAATGAGCCTCCAGCCTATTCCTTCGACCATTATTCCTTTGACTGGAGAGTCCTGTAATGCTCCCTCCTGCAGAAGTTCTAGAAGCTGCTCTCTTCCATAACCTCTCTGAAAGTGCTAGGCATTCTCTGGGATTAGCAATGTCAGCTCTGTAGCTGGCATTTATTGCACAGGAGAGATAAAATAATATTGCATGAACGGAGCTCTGCCTTTACAATATTTTTTAATTAACGGGCAAGCAAGACATGACTGACACTCACAGAAGTAGGTATTTGTTCACACAGAACATAGTTAAATTGTAGAATTCAGTACCACAAGTTTTAACTGTTTTAAAATGCTTTTCCTCTTTTGTTTTTAAATTGTGGAGCAGTTTGCTGCTCCTTGGCTTCTTCAGAAGGATGGCCAGGAGATAAATCCAATAAAATAAAATAAAATAAAATAAAATAAAATAAAATAAAATAAAATAAAATAAAATAAAATAAAAGGATGTTGGCCTTTGGCCTGACCGGGCTGTGGTGTACTTACATACTTACAAACTGTTCACTGTTTAAAGGGGTTCAAATCTGCTGCCTTAGGGGACTACTGTGCTCTGTGGTAAACCCAAAAGGTAAATTAACACCCTTTGGCACACAAATGGACTGCTTATGCTCCCATTTCATTTTCTGACTCTTGTGCAAATTGCTCAAACCCCTTGTGTTTTGGTTGTAAAGCAAAGCAAAGCTAAACAGAAGTAGAGACTGCCAGACTCGGTCCAGTATCCATAATATTAAGATATATCAAGGTTGTTTTTAATCAAAGTAATTAAAAATAATCAAATGAATGGGCTTTTAAACAAGTTTTAAAAGAAACAAGCAGGTAGAGAGATGGAACTTCATTGCTTTGAGATGAAATATTTGCACTAAACCTGGCACGACACTGTCCCAAATGCACACGTACTTTGAGAAGCTGTAAACATTCCTTCTAGGAGGGATCCAGAGGTTAAAGAAAACAAGGGCTTGGGTGCAGCCAGACTTCCACTGGCTTTTATTTTTAGCCTTTCATAGTTTACACCAGCTGATCATGGCAGAACAACAGAAGCAAAGGAGACTTGTAGAACTGTAAAGGCTAACAGATTTATCAGCATGGATGTTTGTGCTACAATAAATCTGCTAGTTCTTAAGGTGCCACAAGATACCGTTTTGTTTTTGCATAACTGTTTCCAAAAGACCTTTCTGTTTACTTCTTCCCTCTGGCTGTATAAATACAGTTAGGCTCTATATTCAGCCTTATTCCAAGGGCTCAAGGTAGGACACCATTTTACTGGCCCTGCTTTTGTAGCTTTGGCTTCCTCCCAATGACTCTTTTGGGAGCCTTCGTTCTGATTTGCTTGTACAAAGCATAAGAGCATAAGAGCCTGCTGGATCAGGCCAATGGCTCATCTAGTCCAGCAACCTGTTCTCACAATAGCCAATCAAATGCCTGTAGGGCATCTGCATGCCAGACACACAACAGCACACTGCACACCTGAGATTCTCAGAAACTGATATTCAGGCGCAAAATGCCTCAAGGGGGGAGGTAGAACATAGCGTATGTGGCGGTTAGGCCACGCCTGGTTTTCATTGAGCATTTGTTCTGTTCTGTTGGTAGGATGATTATATGACAATGCACACTCATCTTGCATTCATCCTGATTTTTCTGGGAGGTGTTTATATGTCTTCCCATTAGCCATTAGTTCACCTGACACTTTTCAGTGCTTTCCCCCATCACTTTCCTAACTGCAAAAGTCCATTTTTATGTTTGTTGCACTAGGATGACAGAGTGCTTTAACATACCTGCCAAGTTCGGGACGTAAAGATCCGGGATCGGCAGCGCGCGCATGACCGGAAGTTGCGTGACGCAACTTCCGGTGGCGCTTCGCCCTTCTATGGGCACCAGAAAATGGCGGAGCCAGCGCCGGAAGTCGCTTCCGCGCATGACCGGAAACACGTAAAAGCGACTTCTGGTGCCGGCGCCGCCATTTTCTGATGCCCATAGAAGGGCAAAACACAACCGGAAGTCGCGTCACACAACTTCTGGTCATGCGCGGAAGCGACTTCTGGCGCCGCCGGCGCCATTTTCTGGTGCCCATAGAAGGGCAAAGCGGCACCAGAAAAATGGCTGCCGGGCCGAAGCTGATTTAAGGGACAATACCGGGATTTTAACCTAAACGGGAGACCGCCGGGAAACGGTAAGAAAAAAGGGGTTTTCCCGGCGGATACGGGATACTTGGCAGCTATGGCTTTAATCCACTTCAATTGTGCATACCTAAATTTCCAAATGGGTCTTCTTTACAACCCATCACCTTCTTTCCCTTCTTTCTGACCATTGCCTCTACTGCACTTAGAACCACGAGGAGAAGACTTTCTGTATGCTACTCTCTGAGTGAACCAGTACTCTGTGGCAACCATGCATGATGTAAAGAGTGCTTTGGTGATCAAATTGCATTTTGAAACTTGTGCAGGGAACCATGTTATTTTTGTTTACTTTACCATAAGGAATCATTTCCAGCTGAACTGGAGAGGGGGTGAAATGTACTGAACTAACAAAGATGGACAGTGTTTGTCTATCAGCAAAAAACAAAAACACCCTAATGCTATTCTGGGCTGTATCAACAGAAGTATAGTGTACCAATAAAGGGAAGTAATAGTCCCACTCTATTCTGCCTTGGTCAAACCATACCTGGAGAATTGTGTCCAGTTTGGGGCACCACAGTTTAAGATGAAAATTGGCAAGCTTGGAATGTGTGCAGAGGAGGGAGAACAAGATGATCAAGGGTCTGGAAACCAAGCCTTATGAGGAACGGTTGAAGGAGCTGGGTGTGTTTAGCCTGGAAAAGAGGACACTAAGAGGAGATATGATAGCCATCTTCAAATATCTAAAGGGCTATCACATGGAGGATGGAGCAAGCTCATTTTCTCCTGCTCTGGAGGCTCGGACCCAAACTAATGGATTGAAGTTGCAAGAGATTCCAACTAAACATTAGGGAGAACTGTCTGACAGTAGGAGCTGCTTGACAGTGGAACAGATGCCCATGAGAGGTGGTAGACTCTCCTTCCTACTGTCATGCATGGCATATGCCCCCTATGCTCAGCAGATGATATCACACTTCTAAAAGATAAAGAAGCTATTGCACTGTGCTGGAAAGAACATTACCAACATCTCCTTAACCGCAACTCCCCCATAGCTGCTGAGGTCCTCTCACAAATTCTGCAAAAACAAGTTAGAGATGAGCTTGCAGTATCTCCAGATCTGGGAAAGTTGTGTACAGCTATTAACCAAATGAAAAACAACAAAGCCAGTGGACCTGATGGGATACCTGCCGAAATCTTCAAAGTGGGCGGAATTGAACTTACACAACAACTTCACAAACTCATCGAAAAAATCTGGGAAAGAGAAGAAATCCCAGCAGACTTTCAGGATGCCAAAATTATCAATCTCTTTAAAAAAAGGTGACAGAACTGATTGTGGAAACTATCGAGGCATCTCTCTATTAGCTGAGGCTGGCAAAATTCTTGCAAGGATCTTAGCAAATCGTCTCGTAACAATATCCGAGGTGACCCTTCCTGAATCCGAAAATGGTTTTCGGCCTTCTAGGGGGACAGTGCACATGATTTTCACCATTCAACAGCTTCAATAAAAATGCAGAGAGCAAAACAACCCCTATATATGGTGCTTATTGACCTGACTAAGGCTTTCGACACTGTAAATCATAATGCCCTGTGGACTGTCCTTTTGAAAATTGGCTGCCCAGATAAATTTGTAAACATCATTCGGCTCCTCTATGATAATATGACAGCAACCATCACAGATAACAATGGCTCTCAAAATGAAACATTCACAGTGGGATCAGGTGTTAAACAGGGTTGTGCTGTGTCAGAGGCGCTGATGCGGCTACTCTAGAGTAACGACTCCTCGCAGCATATTCCTTTCAGACTTTTATTAAGTGCTGATTATTTACAGTGCTCAGAGCGATCTATATACATGCTTTCGGTCAGGTGTCAGAACCTCCGAATGGAGATTGGCGCGTTTTCTTCCAGCAAAGAAGCTTTGGGAGACCCATCCTCTTCCCCCGATGTTTTCTGCGCAATTCCGGAGTTGGGGGAATTGGCCTTCCCCCCGGGCTCCCCCTTTCCTGTCCCACCTGGGTCAGTGGCTCCGCAACCTTGCCTGAGCCTCGGGCACCACTTCCTGATTCTCCGCTGGAGGCAGAGCTCTCCCCCACGCTTGGGGATGGGCTGGACCTTAAGATGGGAGGGACTTCTCGGTATTCCCTGTCCCTCACATCCTGGTTTGCCCCAACTCTATTCATTACTTTCATTGCCATGATCCTACACTTTGTCAAAGGGAAACTCCCCACCAGAGTAGAAATCATATATCAAACAGATGGAAAGCTCTTCAATCTGAACTGGCTGAAAGCAAAGAGGAAGGTTACTGTAACTTCCGTCATAGAGCTTCAGTATGCTGATGACAACGTAGTGTGCGCACGCTTAGAGGATGACCTCCATACCATCCTAAATATCTTTGCAGAAGCTTACAAAAAGCTTGGCCTATCACTCAACATCGAAAAAATCGAAGTGCTGCACCAACAACTACAAAATAACCCCTCTGCAGCGCCACAAATCCAACTCAATGGTATTACGTTGGGAAATGGTGATCACTTCTCCTACCTAGGCAGTTATCTTTCCACAAGGGCCAACATTGATGCCAAAATCAAGCATCGCCTGAGCTCTGCAAGTGCTGCTTTCTCCCGATTGAAGTGCAGAGTGTTTGAGGACTGGGACATTCACAGGGAAACCAAAACGCTTGTTTACAAAGCTATTGTACTGCCAACCTTACTATATGCTTGTGAAACATGGACCACTTATAAAAGCCATCTCCAACTCCTCAAAAGATTCCATCAACGGTGTCTCTGAAAAAATTTACACATCACCTGGGAAGACAGGCGTACTAATATCAGTGTACTGGAAGAAGCAAAGATCACCAGTGTTGAAGCAATGATTCTTCAACATCAACTTCGTTGGACTGGTCATGTTGTGCGGATGCCTGATGATTGCCTTCCAAAGCAACTACTCTATTCCAAACTTAAAAATGGAAAGCGTAATGCTGGTGGCCAACAAAAGAGGTTTAAAGACTGTCTCAAGGCAAATCTTTAAAAATGTAGTATAAACACTGACAACCGGGAAACATTGGCCTGCGAGCGCTCCAGTTGGAGAACAGCCTTTACCAAAGTGTCATGGACTTTGAAGACACTTGAACTCAGGACGCAAGGGAGAAACGTCCTAAGAGGAAGGTACGCTTGACAAATTCACACCGTGATCAACTCCCGCCCGGAAACCAATGTCCCCACTGTGGAAGGACGTGTGGATCCAGAATTGGCCTCCACAGTCACTTATGGACTCAATGTTAAAACTGTGTTTATGGAAGACAATCTTACTCGGCTACGAGTGATAGCCAAAGAAGAAGAAGAAGAAGTTGAGATTCCTGCATTGCAGGGGGTTGGACTGGAAGGGGTCGCTTCTAATTCTGTAATTCTATGATTCTATGAACCCAAAGGTCATGCTTCCTGCATAAGCCCCTGACGCGAATGGACTTTGCCCCTTATTTACTGAGCCCTCACAGCCAGGAATAGTGTGCTTAGAGGTCACAGGGCAACGGCAAATGAGTGGTCACAGGGGTGTGGGCAAGTTGTCGTTGTTTTCTCCCCTCCCACCTCCTTTGCAAAGCTACCTTTACAATTTTACAAAGAGCACCTGTGTTTTCATTTGGTTCACAGGGGTCCCTACTGTCACAGTTGCTTCTCTGCTAGGAGATAAGTCGTATGGCCTCCATCCTATTCTGGTTCTCTTCCTAGCTTCCTTCTTTGCAAAGAAACAGCGGGCACTTTAAACACTGCAGATTTGTTAATACTCCACATTTAAGTGTGGTTCAGAAGGGGGCGCTGCCATGACAGTTACTAGTGGGGAGGGTTCATGCCACTGAAACTGTACATTACTCAGAAGTAAGCCCCACCGAATTCCATGGGAGATTACTCCATGATAAGTATGTACAGGATTGCTGTCTTAAAGGTTTCATACAGGACTGCTAACAAGGGACCTCATAAACCTCCAAATCTATGAGAAAATATTATTCCCCCATCTCCCTGGATATCCCTTCCCCCCCCCCAAGAATGTGGAATAAAGTGTAGAGTTATTAAGTGCACTGGGACCTGAGAGACCAGGGTTAAATCAGCCATGAAACTCCCTGTGTGACCTTGAGCCAGTCACTGTCTAGTGTTTTACATTTGGGTAAATTGCAGGGGGCAGAGACTCTATGGCTCTTTGCCATAGCTTCAGTATACTTTTGGATTAGGATTGGCTGTGCACTCCAGAGACCTGCTTGGCCAGAGAATAGTAGAATCCCATGCCTCCAATTGTTGCTGCACATTCTTCACTTCTCCATCCTTCTCCCTCCTAGGAGGAAGGCAATCCAAATATGCTGTGAATGCCTTTGAAGTCTTTGACATCGAGACCAGGTCGTGGACCAAATTCCCCAACATCCCCAGCAAACGAGCTTTCTCCAGCTTCGTGTGTGCAGAGAACAACATCTTCAGCCTGGGGGGTTTACGGCAGGGCAGGCTATACCGCCAGCCCAAGTTTATGAAGAACGTGGATGTGTTTGACATTGAACAGGGTGAGTTCTTTCTGGGTTACCATATGCTTCTCAGCATGCATGCCTTAAGGATAAGATGCAGGGTGGGAAATCAATTTCAAAAATTTCAGATTCTGCTACTCAGGAAGGCTTCAGAGTTTAGAAAGCCCTGGGCAAAGGGTCATCCGGTGGCCCCACTAGTGAGATGCCTTCAGTGGGAGCCCCCTCCAGCAACCTATCTCTGCAGTGGTTCCAGTGGGCATATGCATAGCCTTGCATTCTTGAGAAATCGAGGTGCTTATAGTGTGCGTTCAGTTGCACAAGTCTCTGTGCTCTTGTCTGCTCCCAATCAAATGACAAAAGGGGTGGGCTTGATCAAACCCAAGCATCAGCAGTGGTGGGTCTTACTGTGGCCTTAGAGCCCTGGCATTTGCCTTAGTGTGTTGTGCATTGGCTCTGGGACCCTCATTACTTAAATAGTTTGTGCCCAGTATTCTTGTAGTCAGACACATATACCCCAAACTCTCTCTTAGTTCCCCAATGTTAGGATTATAGAACACGCCCTTGATTTCTCTCTGAAGGAATCCAAATGCTTCAGAACAGGAATGGAAAATCATGATTATTCAGCAGGTGGTCTGGTTAATTTTCAGGGGGCTGGATGAAGATTGAGCGCTCATTCTTTCTGAAGAAACGACGGGCAGATTTCATATCCGGCTACTTGAAAGGAAGAATTGTCATAGCTGGAGGCCTAGGTGAGGGTGACTCCTGTCCTGTTTCAGTGTGAAGTCATTATTCTATAGCTTGTGGAACTATATTACCATAAAATTATTGCTGCTACAAGGATGACAACTACTATATTCAAGGCCCTTCTCAGGTCCCTTTCTATGCACAAAAGACAGAAAATGACCATGCATGCCAATGTGGTATGAGCATTTTGTTGACATACGCCATCAGTTTTATGAAGAATTAGACTGGGGCTAGACAGTACAGTGCCCCCCCCCACATTTTGGACTAGAACGCTCATCACTCTGATCAGACCACACTGGGTGAGACTGGTGATGGGAATTGATGGGTAGAAGTAGAGAAGGGGACAAATGAGGAAGAACAAAAGTGAGAGAGCCAAAAATCATTGAAACTCTGAAACCAAACCAAACCTGAACGATCATCCTCATTAACATGTACAGCAAGTGAACACAATCAGTATCATTCACACACACACACACACACACACACACACACAGAGAGAGAGAGAGAGAGAGAGAGAGAGATGCACACACATGCACACAAATGCATACATATACACATATATCCATGCATACATGCATACACACTAGAGGCAGCAAAGGTTGGTGGTTTATTCTTTGTAAACAAACCCTTAGTTTAAATTAGCTGTGTGTTACATGTGCAATCAAGTATCTGCGTGTGCTCACATGTTCTCTTGATGGTCTTCATGTTTTCTTGCTTATTAGGAAACCAACCCACTGTCCTGGAATCAGCTGAGGCCTTTCATCCTGGAAAAAACAAATGGGAGAGCCTTCCACCTATGCCCACCCCACGATGTGCCTGCTCTAACATTGTGGTAAAAAACTGCCTTCTGGCTGTAGGTGGAGTGAATCAGGGCCTGAGTGATGCAGTGGAAGCTCTGTGTGTCTCTGACTCCTAGCCGGCCTGTCTCCGGATGCCACACCAAGCACCCAAGAAGGCGATTAGCCTGCAGTTTTGAGCAGTGGGCCTACACCATCCCTCTCACTCACTACTCTGCTGCTTTCCTGTATCTCCCTTCACTGTGTGTTTTGGGGAAGGTAGTTTCTTCAGGCAGCTACACAATTTCATGGCTCTGGTTGCTAGCAGAGGCCCTGTGGCAATGTCAGTTTTGCAAGCTCTGTCGAGCTACAGCACCTGATGAATCTATGGCCGCTTTTCCCTGTCAACTCTGAACGGCCAAGGAACATGCTAGCTTTGCTTCCAAACAGAAAAGATGCATAGAATGTTGTGGGTCACTCCAGGCAAGAATTAGGAAGCATTACCTAGGAACTATGTGATTGTTTTGCCTTCCTCTGAAATACCATGTTCTAGATACAGTTGTTGAACCCACCACAAAAGTCTCCACTGGGTTTTTCACAGGTAAACAAAGGGAGTGCTGAATCCCAGAGGCAGGGAGAGAGAGAGCTTCCTGGTGCTCTTTGAAATGGACCCCAAAAGTTCTGGCTGTGGTGTTGGGTTTCAAAGGGTTCATGGTTTAAAGCATCCTGGATGAATTTCCAGGGTGCTTCCTCATCATGCAGCTAGCGGGATGGTGAACCAACCCAATTTGATGCCTTGATTGACAGTTCCTGCAATTAAAAGTTCCATATTGCGTCTGCCAGTGGCTGAAGGCTAGGAGGCCATAGTTAAGAAGCCAATTTATGGACAGGGATGACTCTGCACTATGGACCAAGATTGCAGTACAGTACATGTACTCATGAAGTGTGTGCGCACACAGACACAGACACACACAGACACAGACACACACACACACTTTTCAAGTTGTTCATATCCTGTGTTTTTGGTTCAGTCCATTATACCCAAGGGGCCAGCTGTAAAACCTGGAGTGAGCTTATTGTAGCCCATGTTTGGAGATTGTTATGGGGTCTGCTCATAACAGCTTTCACACAGCGCCCGCGGCAACAGCAAAGCTTTGAGTACCTGCTGTTTTTATTGTATTTCATATATTGTTTTCTTTATTACTTTGGCACAGAGGTTGAACTTGCCAGTGTCATCTGAATTATGTATGATGGATCAGTTGTAGCAGTTCTGCTTAGGTATTAGTAAATAGCACAATTAAACTATTCATATGGTAACCTCTGAGCACCTTTTATATACAGCTAGGGCCATGACAAATCCAAAAGAGGGCTGTGAACTTGCTTTGAGCTATCTTTTTAATCAATGTGAGGGCATTTCCAGACTGTCGCTATTTTCAGGTGGGTCTCAGTCGCATTCAGGCAAATTACAGCTGACTGGTTGCTCTTGTGCAACAAGCCCACTTCCTCCTAAAACACTGGACTTTTTGTGATAAGGAAAGAGATGAGGAAACGGACTACTAGAACATCTAGGGTGACATTTGCTTGATGTCAGCCTTGTCCACCCTGGAGCAAAATGTGGGTTTGCACCAGTTTATCTCCCCATTAATTTAAGGGTGTCCATATGATATCCTTCTCATCCTGGTGTTGTCCTGGATTTTTGACCCATGGAAAGTCTGAGACGGCAATGTAACGTGTGCCAATGCTGCAGCATCCTGCTATATGGTGTAGACACCTTGCTCTGGTTTTGTTCCTGATTCTCTTTTGGGAGCTTCTCTTTCCATGCCAACTCTTCATTTCACTTTAGTAAGCGATTGTGTGAGCTTCTGGCTTGCTGCTTTCGGAATCCTTTTTCTCCTCTCAGGCAAGAGGCTTCTACTTCTAACTAGGGGTGAAAAACTTTGGGAAATGGTTCTCCCAACCTGTTTCTCTTTGCCAGTATCACAGGGAGGGGGAGGGGTTGTGGGTGTCTCACCCTTTTGCCCCATCCATACTTCAGCTTAATGTGGATTGTGGGCCCCTTTCCCCTTCCTAAATCCAGAGATTCCCTATGCTTTGAAAATCTGCGTAGGAGAGCTACATCTTTGGATCCAGGAAATCTTGGGAACTGGATTTGGCTGGTAGGCCAGATTCTTACCTCTCCCACCTGCTGTGAATCAACTTACAGATTAGTAGGGTCACCCACCTGTCAATCAACTGCTGCGGTTGTTTTATTAAGCCATTTGCCAGCTGACTGCAGAAGAGAGTACTTGCTGTTACAAGCCGCGGAATGAGACGTAGCTTCAAATAGTTACAACCCCTAGTCTCTATAATGCAGGTGCTACATCCCATCCCACAGGTGATAACACTGATCTAGTGTGCTTACTCCTGCCCAAAATTACTGTACATACTTGGAAGTCCTACTAGTTTCAAATGTAAAAATAAGCACATGCTTAAAACTTGCATTGAAATAAATGGGACTTACGAGTGCTCAACTGTGTTTGAATTGTGCCATGTATGATAATGGAGACCAGATGCATATGTACCCCAGGGCGTACACATAGCCGAGAAGTAAGTTAACAAAAAATGTGTTGTGTAACCATAGCATTGGCACAGGGGAATAACCTTCATGCTTTCCCAAGTGGCAGCATTCAGTCTTCTTATCATGTTGTACATGTAATAATAAAGTCACTTGGCCTAGAAGGAAAATAGGATTTAGCACACTGCGGTCTCAGCCCATGTTGTGCAGAACAAGTTGCGGAGGTGAAAGGGGCGGAGGAAGCTGCGCGGTGGCTTAGCGAGAACCGATCTGGAGTGTAAACGGTCTAAGCCTCTTGCCGCCTTTAGAACGCTGTTGCTTTTAATCCGTGTTTCTAATATGGCAGGAGCTGTAGCGAGAGCTTCTGATGCGGCATACAAAGGCCGGCTTTCCTCTGGCGCACTGATAGAACCACCTGTGCTAATCCTCTGCCCATCCTGAACTGGCAGATGATGCAAATGCTGGCAGCAAATGCCTCTGAAAACCTATTCCCGCGGCACAGAAGTCCCCAGCAAGCAAACCATCCCTCTGGTTTTCTGCTGCGATTCGATAGCACCCCAAACAGAGGGAGAGATGGGAGGAAATATCGGCTATACTTACTGTGGAGAAAGAAGATTAAAGGATGCTTTGTACAGAAGAAAATTTCCCTACCAAAGTGTTGGAGGGGTGTGTGAATATTAGTGGTTTGTATCCAATGATAATCCTACACAGGGTATATCCACTGAAATGAATTGAAACAACTAACTTAGGCCCAGTAATTTTAATGGATCTACCCTGAGTATGTTGGACACAACTCAGTGTGAGATTATTGTGGTTTTTTATACCACGCATACACATGTTGGTTGCACTATGATCCTGCTATACTTCTGCAGTCTGCTGAAGGTACCAACTAAGACCTTAGCAGATTTTAGCTGTGGATAAACTGATGACACCCCACTTAGCCCCATTTGCTTCAGAGAGCAGTGAAGTGCCACCAGGGTTTTCTAGGATCTAGTCTATTTCCTATTTCCTAAACTAGTCTATTTCCTATTACCTGCAGGTGTGGTAAAGGATACTGTTCTGTCTTGAAGTAAGATTCAACAGACAATCCAGCCATGGCTGCAGGTAGGGGGACCTTGTTCTGTGCCTGTGGCAGGAACAGGTATTGAGTGAGCAGTGCAAAGAGGGCATTGTTTCAGCTCTTCAGCTACTCATTAGCTGTGCTTTGTATAGTTACTCAGCTGACCCTCCACACAAAGATTACTCTGAGATTCTCTCCTGTTCCATAATGTACCTTTTGGCTAGAGGTGAGTGGCACTGGAGTGTTGCCTATTGGGCTGTACAGAAATGTAGTAAACAAACAAACAAACAAACAAACAAACAAACAGACTATGCAATACTCCCCACCCCCAAAGGTAAATTAAAATGAGGAATCCAGATGGAGCAGTAATTCTAGGCAGTAGCAGAGGAAATCTGCAAATGGTGGGTTTGGCCTCAACAAGGAGATCGAAAAGACTATCATGGGACAACAACTTGCATTAGTTGGGCTGGAAAGAGAAACCTTCCCAAGTCTGGAGGAACTGACTCAAGGCTTGCAAGACTCTAAATATTGCTGTAAGTTTGAGGAATTAGGATTTCTATACAGTGGTACCTCGGTTTATGAACACAATTGGTTCCGCAAGTCTGTTCTGGAAGTCTGTACTTAACCTGAAGCGTTCATAAACTGAAACGAACTTTCCCATTGAAAGTAATGGAAAGTGGATTAATCCGTCCCAGACGGGTCCGCGGAGTACTCAACCTGAAGCGTACTTAACCTGAAGCATGGGTGTAATTGGTTCCGCAAGTCTGTTCATAAACTGAAGCGTTCATAAACTGAAGCGAACTTTCCCATTGAAAGTAATGGAAAGTGAATTAATCCGTTCCAGGTGGGTCCATGGCGTTCGTAAACTGAAAATTCGTAACCCGAGGTGTTTGTAAACCAAGGTTCCACTGTATTGCAAGCTACAAGTTTAGTAGAGGGATGGGGAACATTTGCATATCCTCCAACAGTTGTCTAATGAAAATAGGTACATCCTATTCCATAATAATAATTTTATTATTTTTACCCCACACATCTTACTGGGTTGCCCCAGCCACTCTGGGCGGCTTCCAACATATATAAAAACACAACAAAACATTAAGCATTAAAAAAAACTTCCCTATACAAGGCTGCCTTCAGATGTCTTTGAAAGATTGTATAGTTACTTAACTCCTTGGCTTGGGGGTCGCATAACTCCATACTCTCCAACATTTATCTGATGAAAACAGGGACATCCTAAGGAAAAGCGGGACATTCTAGGATCAAATCAGAAACGGATGGTTTCTGCAAATCCAGGACTGTCCCTGGAAAATAGGGCCATTTGCCCTGCTCCCCAAGATGTTGCTGAGCTCCAACTCTCATCAGCCCCAGACAACTTGGCCAACAGTCAAGGATTATGGGAGTTGTAGTCCAGCCCTGTTTCAGAGCCTCCTCATTTCTATTGCAGCTTTATAGCCTGAACTTCACATTTCCTAAAGAAACAAATACATAAACTAACCAGAACCCAAATGGAGATTTTTTGTTTCCTTCCCCCCCTCCCCCGCCCGTGCCTAAAATTCAGACTGGTAGCTAAAAATATCCAGGGTTGTAAGAAACTAGTGTGCCTCTGAAGTGGCATTCTTGTGAAGCTCTGAGGACATCTTGTGGAGTTCTCGCAAACAACAACTGAAAGCTTAAAAAAATTCCTTCAGTAGCACCTTAAAAAGCAACTAAGTTTTTATTTGGTCTTTAAGGTGCTACTGAAGGATTTTTTTTTGTTTCGACTCAGACCAACACGGCTACCTACCTGTAACTAGAACTTAAAGCTTAGTTGAGGATATTTGCAGTTCAAGCAACGATTGATAACTACCGGTAGCAGTCCCTCCTGCCTCCCTTAATCAGAAATGGACAGTAGGATCAATCCAGTTCCAGAATGCAGAATCCAGGCTTCACCTGGAGATTTGATAGCTTTGACTAAGCTAGAATTGCCTTCCCATGTGATACATGATGGAACCGTTTCATTGTCATTTATTAGCAAAATACCCATCATTTTGAGAATCATAGAACTGTAGAGTTGGAAGGGACCCCGAGGCTATGTCAGGAATATGCAGGAATATGCAGCTACCCCATAGGGGGATCAAACCTGCAAACTTGACATTGTCAGCACTATGCTCTAATCAAATGAGCTCTCCAGGCTGTCAGCAGCATTTAATCCCCACAACAACCCTGTGAGGTAGGTTAGGCTGAGGAGGCAGGGAATGGCCCAAGGTAACCCAGTGAGCTTCATGGCTGAGCGGGGGTTTGAACCCTGGTCTCCCAGGTCCTAGTCCTAGTCCAGCACTCTAACCACTACACCATACTGGCACAAGTAACAGTGACTCATGGGGTGGAAGCAGAGCCAGTGATGGCCAACCAGCAGTGGCAGGATTGCGGTCATTGGGAAGGGGCAGCAGTGAAGTTGGGGTGCTCTGGGGCACACACACCTCCAGATGCTGCTGCTGCTGCCTCTGCTCCCCATCCCGAGCCATTGCAATCCTATGCATGAGTACACTCGGTTGAACTCAGGGGCGCTTACTTCTGGCTGCACATGTTCACTTTGTAAAAGACAGTGAACCATAACAAAAGATATTCAGCCAACTTGAGCCTTTTATGTAGAAATGCACACCAACTTGCAAAGAAGCTTTGCCATTTAAATGTGATATAGGAATCCCACTGAAGTACAGGAAAGAATTATCCAGCCTTTCCTTGATGATCTTCCTCAGCCTCTGACTTCCACCATGCTAAACTGTCACAAACTTGAAAGCCTTGTTATCACCTCATTCAGGTACCAGAGCAAGAAGATTCCATCAACTTCCACAATGTTCCAGTTGATGAAACCACACCAGCTCTGGGGGAAAAAATCCCTGGAGCTGAACTTCTCTACATGCTCCCTCCACTACACTGTCTATATCTTGCCTGGACTACTGCAATGTGCTCTATGTGGGGCTACCTTTGAAGGTTACCCGGAAACTACAACTAATCCAGAATGCGGCAGCTAGACTGGTGACTGGGAGTGGCTGCCGAGACCATATAACACCAGTCTTGAAAGACCTACATTGGGTCCCAGTATGTTTCTGAGCACAATTCAAAGTGTTGGTGCTGACCTTTAAAGCCCTGAACAGTCTCGGCCCAGTACACCTGAAGGAGCATCTCCACCCCCATCGTTCTGCCCGGACACTGAGGTCCAGCGCCGAGGGCCTTCTGGCAGTTACCTTACCACGAGAAGCAAAGTTACAGGGAACCAGGCAGAGGGCCTTCTCAGCAGTGGCGCCGGCCCTGTGGAATGCCCTCCCAGCAGATGTCAAGGCAATAAGCAACGATTTTACTTTTAAAAGACAACTGAAGGTGGCCCTGTTTAGGGAAGTTTGATGCTGTATTGTTTTTAATATTCAGTTGGAAGCCGCCCAGAGTGGCTGGGGAAACCCAGCCAGATGGGCGGGGTATAAACAAACAAACAAACAAACAAACAAAATCATCATCATTACCATCATCATCGCTACCCATTCAATGCTGTGTTGTTTTTCAATATCCAATGCTTGTGGACTTGTGCTGCAAGAAGGATGGTTATCACATAATTATATACGCAGTAAACTAGCACTACGTTGCTAGTCCTCTTGGACCTCATGACTACCTAAAAAGACACACTGCAGCAGCATTAATTTCTAACTGCTTCTGTGGAGCACATGTCTCTAATTGGGAATCCAGAAGGTGAAGTGACAGGAGAAAGTAGACAGTGGGCTGAGAAAACAGGACCCGATTTCCCTTTTATAAATATATAGGTCCAGTTTTCTGACATATCAAATCCCCATGAGCATCGATGAGAGCTGCTTTAATTGGGTTTTCCAGCTCAGTCAGTCCAACAAACCAACTGAGACACTGAAACAGCCAGTGGAAGCAGAAGTTAGCTTTACTATTTTCCATCTCCTGAACCACAATTCAGAGCAAGAGGGAAAGTATCCCAGTCTGTTTGTTTTTGCCACCAAAAAATAAAATAAAATAAATCCCCTCAATTTGCTGTTGCAGCTGGTATATCTGTCTGATCTTCACCCAACACCTCAGATGGATAAAGGGCAAAAGAGGTTTGCTCTGCAACTGGCAACATCATTATTCATTATTAATTCCCCACCTGTTCTGCTTTGGTTTAAATCAACTGACAGCAGACATGGCCTCTGTTTTCACACCTGGTGTGACATGCTCTCAGATCTGCTGGAGATTTCAGAGATCCGTCTCCTTAAACGTCAGAAAAAATGTCTTCATAGCAGCAGGATAGAAAAAGGATGCTCCAGTCCTTTAGGTTTAGGAGTCTCAAAAGCAGGGCCGTCTTAAGCATATCTGGTGCCATGGTGCAAAGCTCCCTCTGGTCCCCCCCATTTCCCAGAGTTTTTTTTTTTAGGGAGGACGGCACTGGAGGGAGGCTCCTCCAGCGGGGAAGAGTCGGAGACTGGACTCGGCACCTCCTGGCTCAGCTGGCCGCTTCATGCCGCGGTGGCCACGACAGACAGATGGTGGAGGCAGGCGAGGGCGGCGAGCTGATGCTGGGAGGCGCCACATCCAGCCTCTGCCTCTTCCCTGGTGCCCTCCAGAACTTGGCACCCTGGCGCCCCGTGCCACTAGCCTCTATGGGTAAGACGCCCCTGCTTAAAAGTATAGGACAGGACACCTGGAGTTGATCCTTGAGGTCCTTCAAAGGAGAGGGCAGACTTCAGGCCTGTAGGACCTGTTTCCTCCCCCCCCCCGAACCCCAAGATCTACCAACCTGAGCCAGGTACAAAATAGCGGCTCAGGCGGGTGAACATGCGCTAAAGTTGGAGGAGCAGGATGCCTCTGAGCACATGCTCAGCCCAGGAATTTGTGATCCATACTAGAACCAAGACCTATCAAGCAAAAACCCATTATTCACCTGCAACCTAATTTAGGGGGAAAGATTTATAGTGGCTGTGATCTTTAGACAATTGGAAGTCAGAAACTGGGATTGGTCTACAGTATTGCGATTCATCCAGAGCTGCAGTTCTTGATCTCCCTACAGCCCCCTTTGGACTTGAATGATGCATCCTATCTGGTTAATTCCCTGACTGAAACCAAAGGAACTTAAAACTATATCATATTAATGTGCCTTAAGCTTTTCTAAAGTGCCGAGAAACATGAGTGCTCAGAATGAAAGGATATCGCCAACACCACATCTTATAGCACCTCTTGGATGCGTATCACTTTCAGAGGAGCTTTGGTTTGTCTGTGGACCAGAGACAGGGAATCTGTGGGCTCCAGTTGCTGGGGTTTTTTGGTCCTCCAGTTGTTTGACTCCATCAGCCCCAGCTTGCGTGGCAAATGGTCAGGAATTATTGGGGTTATATCCAGCAACATCTGGAGGGCATCAGGTTCTCCATCCTTGCCCAAGACAATTCTTCTCAAAGGCTGCAGTCCTAAACATAGTTACTTGGCACCTAGTCCTCAGTGGGACTTTTCTTCTGAGAACTCAGTGGGATTTCCCTCCTGAGAAAATTTCCATAGGACTGAGCTATATGTTCTGAGCAGAGACAGTTTTTGCTTATCACAAGAGGAATGATGAGTTTCTAAGCTGTGCTGGTCACAAGCAGAATCAAAGGGAAGGGGAGGGAAATGTCAACTAATTATTCAAGCTGAAAAGGTCTGTGAGGTAGCAAGAAGGAAATGACAGCAGTGTTTGCAAAAGGACAGTGGATTAGGGCTGGTGCTGGGTGCTTGGGCTTCTAATTTGCTAAGTCGTATGTGAAACTAATTAGATGCCTTCTCTAAACATATCCTGGGAAGATCTGTGGATTGCCTCTCCCAGGTCAACAACAGCTTACCAGTTGGGGACACAGTGAACTAATTTCCATGGCATTTTGACACTGGGTGAATTAAATGCATGTTAGTTTCAATGGATTTGTTAACACAAATGAGCAAACACTGAATAACCCTGGGTGGCACCAAGGAGTAGGGGGTGGAAGAAATGTTCATTATCCATTTTCTCAGGAAGGAGTTTTGAAAAGATGCAGATGAGACAATGTTCTCATCACAATCCAAGAGTCTGGAGAGATTGTTGGCTGTTAGGCATCACAGACTGTATGCCACTGAATAATAAGGAAGGACACTGAGAGGACTATTGCCTTCAATTGTCAATTATGAGTTTTCCAGGGATCTCTTGTTGGCCACATGTGAAGCACCATGTTTGACAGAACAGGCCTTTATTCAGATTCAGCAGAATTCTTCTTCAGTTCTTATGAAAGTGGATGTGAGGAAAAGATTCACTGTATTCATAGCAAGGCCAATTCACACATCTGTGATAATATGGCTACATTCACACTGCACATTTAAAGCACTATTATACCAATTTAAACAATCATGGCTTCCCCCCAAAGAATCCTGGGAACTGTACTTCGTTAAGGGTGCTGAAAACTTATTAGGAGACCCCTATTTCCTTCACAGATCTACAATTTGTGGTTTAAAAAGCATTTGCTTTTCACAGGGAACTCTGAGAATCGTAGCTCTGTGAGGTGAACGGTCTCCGAACAACTCTTAGCACACTTAAGAGCACCTAACAGCTTCTAGAATTCTTTGGGGGAAACCATGACTGTTCAAAGTGGTACCATAGTGCTTTAAATGTATGCTGTGAATGTGGCTTAAGAGGGACTCTAGGCTGAACCTGAAATCAACTTGATGTGCATGGCAGAACAGACAGAACAGATGAGGGAGGTTCGTAAAGTGGTCAACTTATCACAGACTCCTGATAAGAGGGTGGAGGGTGGGGAGTTGAGTAAAGCCAGATGATTCTTTGAGTTATGCCAGATGTTTGTTTTGTTTGTTTTTAGTAAAGTTAGCAGCAGCATTTTTACCTAATATACATGTTTGGAAACTATGAAGCCCACACACTAAGGGAGGGCCAGTCAGCTCAAGACACTTTGCTGCCTGGGGCGGAAAGCAAGATGGCACCTCCTTGCAATCCATGTATAAAAGCCAACCACACTAGTATTTGAATTTGATTTGAATTTAATGCTGGCAATGAGGCAGCAGCCTCTACTGCACCTGAGCGTAGTGGACTAGCTTAGTGGCACCCCACCCCTCAACACCTGTCCCCTAAGGCGATTGCCTCACTCTGCCGAATGATAGGACCAGCCTTGCCCTAAGGAAACATGTTATGTTTGGCTGCAAAGTGTCCCAACACACACTTTGCTGTGTGAGAAACTATGTACTGTATATTCCTGCACATAAGACTACTTTTTAACCCAGGAAAATCTTCTCAAAAGTTGGGGGTCATCTTATACGCCGGGTCGTCTTATACGCCGGAATATGCGTTTCCTCCACAGCTGCCACTATAACAGGCCCTATTATGCCGAAGGAGGCAAAGATGGGAGGAACAAAACATGTGATGACATAGCAGATACTTTAGGGGTTTACTTATTTTGTATCCCCTTCTGTGCACAATTTTGCACCTCACATATTACAGCCCAAAGGAGCAAAGAGAAAGCTGTTTCCATTAGCCCTCTTACCACTGGCTTCCATAGGTTCCACCCGTTGACATGTTCAGGTTTTCATCCCTGCTGGTTGTTTGCCATAATAAACATTGATTGATTGATCCCTGCCAGGTACCAGAATTTTTGAAGACATAATCTGGCAACCCTACAGGTGTTTTTGAAATATAATTACTTTCTACGTGGAGCCCACCATCCCCAAATGACTGTATGGACCGGCAGGCATTCATGATGAAGTCAGATATAAAGCTCTCAAATCAAAGAGGATTTTACAACCTATAATTTAAATGGCCTGAATTTAAGTAGCTTGACAATGAGCTAAACAAAGTGCAGCGATGGGCTGAAAACATCAATTATGACACAATTGCCCAGGTCATTAATCAAAACAACTGAGAGAGAAAAAGTTAGCATGAGCCTTTGCTAACAGTTTTGGAAATGTGAATACTTTTTGTTTTAATTTTAACTGAAAGGTGGAAAGCTCAACACTGTTAAAGGGAAGTACCTTTCTTGCGCAAGTTCTAAATAGCTGCTGGAATGTGTATTGGATTAAGTTCAAGAATGTCCCTGGATATTAAAAAAAAAGAAATTTAACATTTGCATGAATGACAAGGCTATATAAAATTAGAATAGCTTAAAGCTATAATTGTATAGTTTGAGAGTAATTGCTTGCTAAAATTTTGGGGATTAAACAAAAACCTACATAGAGCCGATTTTGCACAGAGTTGGTGGTCACAAACCTTGCGAAACATCTGGTGCTTAGTACTGAGGGAGACAGGGAATTGGCCTAGCTCAGCCTTGAACTTGATGTAAAATGGACATGTGGCTATGATCAAGGAGACTTACTTCCAGTGGTGAGCTCCAGCTGAAAAAAATGCCCTGCTTACTGCCATATAACATGGTGGTCCTCAGCCTGTAACTGCTTGCACATAGTTGTAGTCAAAACTGTGGAGGAAGGTCATTGTAGCTCAGCAAAAGGGCACATGCTCTGTATAACCAAAGTCAAAAGTATCTTCAGTTAAAGTAGGGGTGGGGAACCTATGGCTCGCGAGATGTCGTTGGACTCCAACTTCCATCATCCTTGACTATTGGCTATGTTGGCAGGGGCTGAGACTGTAGTCCCTATCCTGTGGTACCTTCCTAGCTACTCCAACCGGCTCTAGAGGAGTCAACTGACAAAGCAAAATGGTGGCAGTAGACATTGTTCTTATACCAACTTTCTGTGTGGCCCTGCCAGGGAATTTTTTTCAGCTAGAACTCACTGGAACTCAGTTCTAGCACCTCTCAGGTGAGCACCATTGTCATTATAAGAGAACAAAGGAAGTGTTCGTGGTGAGTTCCGGCACCTTTTCCTAGAAAAAAATAGGCTAGATATCAGATTTCCATTTTTTTAAAACAATCCTGCCTCTGTCATGCCCATTTTTATTTCACATATGATGCAATAGGTTGCTGTGTTAATACTATGTTGCCTTGGCTGATACGACATTGTTAGTTTAAAAAAATAATGGTTTTGCTTAGCAAAACTGTTGTTTTGTCATCTTGCTTCCCACAGCCTAGAACAGCAAAGCATCCCTTCTCATCCATTTCTATTTATCTGCACATAATGAAATGCTTCCCTTTGTCCTGAAAGGACCTTGTCCCCAGGAGGACGCAACCTCGGCGCCAGCGACTCTTCTCATTAGCACCAAGCTGCAGTCCTGACAATGGGACCCGGCTGCTGGCGTGAAGCTCCAGGGCGCCATTCTGCCTTTACTTGCATCAGTGCAGGGTCTGTCAGCATCATCAGGGCTGCGCACTCCACATTCAGGAGAGGAAGATCCAGTTATCCTGATGGAATGCCAAGGCAGAAGAACGCAGGCTGGATTCTCCTCTTGTTGAAAAATTAGAGATGTATTCAAGAAGTTCCAAAAACCGAACCAACAAACCAGAGTCACAGTGCATTCCCCCCAAGCTAGGTGAAAAGCCAGCCTCCCTCTCTTTTTGAAATGCAAATGACAGATTGAAAGACAAATTGAATCCTTCCCCCCTTCTCTCACACTCATTCTCTCCCCCCCCCTACATTTTTAATCCACTGTATATGTTTATCATATTAAATTAAATGGACATCCATCCACTTAAATAAATAAAAAAAGCACAGTAACTTTTTAAAAAGAAAAAAGAAAGAAAATCTGTCTTGGGAAGGGGAGATGGTTTTGTTTGTAGTGATTTGGTTTGGTTTTATTTGCAGTTTAATTTGCAGGTTTTCTGTGGGGGTTTCCCTCCCCATTTTGTTGGTCTATATTGTGCAATTAATTGTCAGCATTTGCAGATAGGATTTGTGGTAAAGTTTTGCTAGGATCAGAACTTAAGGTGGAGTGCACCTCCGGGGGTGAAGTAAAACCCCTGCATTAGCAGCACCTAGGCATGTCCAGGGGACCCAGGTGGCACTGTGGTTAAACCACTGAGCCTAGGGCTTGCTGATCAGAAGGTTGGCGGTTCGAATCCCTGCGACGGGGTGAGCTCCCGTTGCTTGGTCCCAGCTCCTGCCCACCTAGCAGTTCGAAAGCACGTCAAAATGCAAGTAGATAAATAGGAACCGCTACAGCGGGAAGGTAAACGGCGTTTCCATGTGCTGCTCTGGTTTACCAGAAGCGACTTTGTCATGCTGGCCACATGACCTGGAAGCTATACGCTAGCTCCGTCAGCCAATAATGCGAGATGAGCGCGCAACCCCAGAGTCGGTCACGACTGGACCTAATGGTCAGGGGTCCCTTTACCTTTACCTTTAGGCATATCCAGACAAAGCAGGGTACCAAAGTTCTCCTGGTCTGTCCATCAAGGAACAGCCTTCCCAGCCTTCTAATGAGATTGAATCCCAAGAGATTTATCTCTTTCCCTTGGCTGGCTCTGTGGCTTTCTTATTAACATTAGTCTTGCAATGAGAGAGGTAGATTGATCCGAAAGAGGTTCACACCATGTTATTTACTGAGATGTGCAGGGCAAAGCCTGAGCTTGGCAAGTTATAAATAGCTGCAAATGCCTCTGGCGGAGCAATCCTGATGCTTGATGAATGCTAACTAGAGGACAGAGAAATCCAATTGCACCTCTTGGGTAGAAGGACATATGCAATGCCATCACAGAATGCTTGTGTGTATTGTGCAAAGATGCCTGATTTCCAGAGCTGCAGGTATGCATTGCGTCTGAGGAAGCACAGGGAGAAAAGTCTGCTCACCTGTGCTCTGATATACAGTTTTTCTCTCATTCAGATCTTCTACAGAATCTCCTTCCTTGGAAAGGGTAATATTCCCTCATCACATTTATTAGTGTATCTACTCTCTGATCATTGTCTATTCATGCCCAGGAAATATTCTAGGCGTTTCCACATTTTCCTATCGAAGGCTGACTCAAGACGAACTGTTCATTAATCAATGTGTGGGAGATGTAATTAATACATTGCTGAGAGAGCTGACAGCAACTTAAATTGCACCAACAGTACATCAAGCACCCGGGACTCAGCTCTTGACTTGCTGCTACGGTGGTTGTCGGGTTCAATACAGGGCAAAGCTCTTTTGCTGTTGCATAGCTACAAAACTTCACTCAGAAAACTGAAGTAGTGAGAGAAGCTTCGCAGGCAAATGTCAAACAGGTGAAGCTGCTCGTGGCAGCTGGTCACTACTGGTGCACCAGGGCAGCTAAGGATAGGCGGAGCCAACTTCTTCTGGTTTTCTTCCCTCCGCCCTTCTCCTTTGGACACTTAAGCAATGCAGCAGTACAGCTCCTTAGCATCTAACAGTGTGACTCTAACCTTGTCTGCTCAGAAGGAAATCCCACTGAGTTCAACAAGTTTGAATTTGCATGACGGGGTGAGCTCCAGTTGCTTTGTCCCAGCTTCTGCCAACCTAGCAGTTCGAAAGCATGCCAATGTAAGTAGATAAGGAGGTACTGCCACAGCGGGAAGGTAAATGGCATTCCATGCGCTCTGGCACTCGTCATGGTCCTTCGTGCGCCAGTAACGCTGGCTCCCTCAGCCTGAAAAGCGAGAGGAGCGCTGCACCCCATAGTTGCCTTTGACTGGATTTAACCATCCAGGGGTCCTTTACCTTACCTTTTACTCCAGGGTAAGTGGGGTTAGAGTTGCAGTTGAAGTAAACTGGACCTTGGCTTGTTTGCTTTGGTTGCCTGCTCACCCACTTTGTTCTGTGCTGCAGGGGAAAGGTGTGTGGCCTCTAACTGTTCTCGTTTTCTTTCCATCCCTCCTCCCTTGCAGATGTACAGTGGACACTTAAACGAGTTACAAACTGCTTCCCATAACTCTTCATTTGGATGTTCATTTATGTATTAATTTATTAAATTTCCTCAAGGTGGCATACATGTTTCTTGGGAGGGCATGAACACCTTTGCATAAGCCAACGCTTCGGCCAGTGAGCATGCACAAATGACATTGACTATGGGGGAGGTAAACAAACAAACAAACAAACAAGCAAAAAAACCCACTGCCTATCTGATGTGAACATTCACAGAAATGAATCAAGCCCTGACCAGCATCAGTTAATCTATGCTAGTGTGAACAGACGGTGAATTTGTGTTGGGCAGAACTGGAGTAGGACTCTTCCATGCAGAGAGGCAGAACTGAATATTCTTCTTGCTATGGCATTTTCAAGCCAAGAAAAAATATTCACCTGTTAAACGGATGACTGTGATTTACGTCTGTGTTAAGGATGCAGCAGCCAGAACATAAAGGTGGCAAGTCTGGCAGCAGGGCATGATGTCACTTTGCAACCTTCCATTTGCTGCTATTCCTGCTGTCTCGTGGAGAGCTTTGCAGCTGCAATTCTGTGCTAGGTTTGAAGGACACCCACCCCTTTCTCCTTCTGCCCTCCGTTTTCTCCCGGCCTGGTGTTAGTCTTTTACTCTGCTGTGTGCTTCATCAAGGATCAGGTAGTGTGTTCACTCAGAGGAGGCAGGAATGTGGTGAAGCCATCAGATGTGTTGAAAACTAGGGAGAACTGGTGTCGGTTGGCACTGTGCTGGAAAGGTGCAAATTGCACCTCTTTGAAGAGAAGTTCCCTCTGCTATACAAAAGAGGGGGGGCGGGAATCAAGAATCCACATTTGGTCAGTGCCTTTATTACACCCATAAATTGTCACCAAATAGCAAAGAAGCTTTTCAGTTCTCCAGAGCTCTTCATCATGTTAAGAGAATGGGGAAAGGCAGGGATGGGTGGGAGGGAAAAGTTGTGGGTGTTAAAGTAATAAAGTCTGTACTGGTATCAGTCTTAAGATGGGGTGTGGGAAGAAGTAGCAGGCTTAATAGATTAGGTGCTATGTCAGTTTTGGGTAACACCTAGGGTTGCTACGATGGAAAAAAAAAAGACACAACAGTTAATTCCTCATTTTAAAAAATATATACTGTATAATCCAACAGCCCTGTAGCTCTAGATAAAACCCCCATGCTAATCTTCAATGTGTGTGGGCTGTGTCTGGCTCACTTTGTGCTGCCCGGTTCCTTTGTCCAAACCCCGGCATGAATGGCGATGCATCTGCCAAGATGAACCTAGTTTCTATCTAAGAGATGTATGTGTGCGTGTGCTTTGGCACAAGTGTCCCATTTACAGTATTGTATTATTAGAATATTTATTATAAGGAAATTATGTATCGATAGAGCCATTGAGTCAAGTTATAAAGATGGCTTTCAATAAAATGATTAAAGCAAAATGAAGCAGAATATGAAAACTAAGTTCTTATTTTACACAGCGGGCAGAACGGTGGTGACCCGAGAGGGCCCAAGAGACAAAAAAAATCTGTTCAGAAAGATTTATTTTACAGAAGAGCAGGGAATGTATTTCAGCTTATGAAAAATAAGAGCGACAATATATGAGTATAATAGCAAATATAAATCAAGCACATTATACATGGATAAATCTCAGGGAATGGTCACCTTTACAGTAAAAACAGCAGATCTTTAAAACGGATCAACTCTTTTTAATGTCTATGGCTTTTGAAGTGTACAACTGCCAGAAATCAGTAGAGGAAGTTTTTCTCCTCACTCTAGCTATATCAGAAATTGGTTTGCCTGCTCATTTACTGTTGGGCAGCTGGAGTAACTGTTCTGTTTGCCTTAAAAAAAAAAAAAGTACCAGCCCTAGCAGCATGAATTTGCATCTGACACTGTTACAGTGCGATCAGAAGGTGTGTTCCTCCCAAGATAGGCAACATAAAGTGTGGTGTAGTGGTTAGAGTGCTGGGCCGGCTGGGGAGGGGCACCCAGATTCAAATCCCTGCTCAGTTTCTCAGAGTACACCCATTGAAATCAATAAACACAACTAATTTAGGGGCATTGATTTCAATGGATATACTCTGGGTAAAACATAGTTGAATGCCACCCTTGGAGTCTGGACCAGTCTCTACCTCAAGGACTGCTTAATCCCTTATATCCCTGCCCACTCACTCGCTGAGGTCTTCTGGGGAGCTGCTGTTTGTGGATGCAGGACTCGTATCTAACCAGAGCTGTGCATTTATACTGTGGGTTCAATTTCCACTTGACGTCAGACATCTCCCCTCCCCACCGAACTTTCAGTGTCTGCTGAATGCTTTCTTTCTCAAGCAGCATTTTAATTATAGTTTTAACTGGTTTTAAATTTTTGGTATTGTACGTTTGTAAACTGCTTAGAGACTACTGTATGTTTCAATAAATAAATAATATTGCAAACTAACCTACCTTACAGAGGTCTTCTGGGGATAAAAGAGGGGTGAGTACGAACACTGCCCTGAACAGGAAGCAAATCAACCAAATAGAAAATAAAGGAATAACCTGGGACATCCAATGAAATTGTCCCCTTTCTCCCACCCAGTAGGATCCCAGTGCCTTATAACAGTGGTATGTCCAGCAAAAACCCAGCAGCTGAATTCCTCCTGCTACCTCATCTTTGTGGATGCTGACAAAAGTGAAGCATCATTGGCTGAATTTCTGCTAGTCCTACGGCTGTTAAATGCAATAGCAGGAATCCTTGGAGAGCACCCAGAAAAGGAGCAAGGAAGGTTCAGGATGACATGCAGACATGAGTTCAGCAAGCAAGGTGGGTGGGCACCAGAGGGGATTTTTCTTTTGCCTGGAAATTAGAGAATGAAAGGAAAGACTGAAAAATGAGACAAAAGAGAGGAAAGATCAGAGGCTGCAAACCACAGGAATGTTGCTGGATTAAGGAATGTGTCAAAATGTTTCCCTCAATAAACTTATATGAAGGGTCAGCCACTGGCAGCAAATTGGCAGCGCGATCAAAAGTTGTGTTTAAACTTTAAAGAGCTGGGGACGGGGAGGTGGGGAGCACAAATCAAGGCCTGTAAGGAATTGCTGTGATATGTTTTTTTTATAAAGAACAATGCATTGGGAGAGGAGGTGAGCAAAATATTTATCCTGTCCCCCCAAGCTTGCTAAAGAATGCTGCTATTTATCTCACAGCAGCCCCCCCCCCCAATACAAAGCTATCTACTATAAAAATAAATAAGGCCACCGTCTCAGTATGCTCTTTGTGGAATGCAGGGTGTTGTTTATGCTGTAGTACTCTGGGTGTCCACTGCAGCCGTCTCTGGAAACATGGGCCAGCAGGGGGGGGGGGTGCAGGAAGGCCAGCTACCCCCCAATAGTAGTAAATAAATAGAAATACTTAACTAACTGACCAATTGTGTTGCAGATAACTTGGTTCCGGCCCCCCAAAACATAATGCCTGTCCCCCCTAAAATAAATCCTGGCTACGCCCATGTCTGGAAAGGACCTTAACATGGAGAAAGGCAAGGTTGTAGTCATGAAGGAAGATTTGCTATCATTTGACCAGAGGTCAAAGAGAATAACAATTACCAGACCTTTAGAAGGCATCTTAAGGCAGCCCTGTTTAGGGAAGCTTTTAATGTTTGATGGATTTCTGTATTTTAATGTTTTGTTGGAAGCCGCCCAGAGTGGCTGGGGGAACCCGGCCAGATGGGCGGGGTATAAATAATAAATTATTATTATTCTTATTATTGGGTGGATATGGGACTTTGTTACCTAGGGAAGGTGAGGCTGTCCAAAGCCCCAATGAAGCCCCTACAGTTATTGCATCCTTGTCTGTCTTGTTGGCAAGTGGGGCTCACATTGGGTGAGATTCCTCCATGGTTCATGGGCATTCAAAGTGCCACTCCCTTAAGATAGGCTCATCAGGAGTGAGGAGGTGGAATACCAATATTTCCAGCACAGCCTTTTGCATTTATAACTAATATAGTTAATATGTACACACACCTTACTTAGAAGTGCAGGTACTTTCTCATTCTATTAAATAGGTACCGCTCTGGCGGGAAGGTAAACGGCGTTTCCGTGTGCTGCTCTGGTTCGCCAGAAGTGGCTTTGTCATGCTGGCCACATGACCTGGAAGCTATACGCCGGCTCCCTCGGCCAATAATGCGAGATGAGCGCGCAATCCCAGAGTCGGTCACGACTGGACCTAACGGTCAGGCGTCCCTTTACCTTTACCTTTTTATTATCTAATTCTAATTCAAAGATCTCATATGCTTACTCCACTTTCCTCCTTACCTAAATTTTACAAATCTGCAAGTTCAGCCATGGACAGTGTGCTTCATATAGTTAAGCCAGGGGTGAGCAACCTTTTTCAGCTGTGGGCCCTCAGACCATGTTGTGGGCCGGACTATATTTTTTGGGGGGAAATGAAAAATGAACGAATTCCTATTCCCCACAAATAACCCAGAGATGCATTTTAAATAGCAGGACACATTCTACTCATGTAAAAACACACTGATTCCCGGGCGGTCCGCAGGCCGGATTGAGAAGGCGATTGAGCTGCATCTGGCCCACGGGCCTTAGGTTGCCTACCCCTCGTTTAAGCCAACCATCACTAACATATTATTAGTCTTAAATATTAACTCTTGGTTAAGTTAACTGCATTTTAAAAAGTGCTCATATCCCCCCCCACTTTTTAAAAACACCACCCATAATTGGGAATACGGAAAAACATTCACACTAGTAGAGCTTTCTCGAGAATTTCCCCCTCCAAATTGATGGCATTAATACCAATTTACAAACAAAGTAGCATTAAGGGTTGTATAGGTCTGCTTGTGTACAAAGTGCTGGATAGCTTAAGCATCCATCTTTGCAGTAGGTCCTGTTCAGTAGGACCTTAATGCTGCCATGTTCGCAGATGGGGAACTGATAAGAGTAACTTTCCTGAACCCAATGGATATTCCTCCTGGCTATTCTTCCATCCTGAGGTTTCCACATCCCACCCACCCCCCTCACCCCCACTGGCAGGGTTCTGACACTTTTTAACAATTGCATGACCAGCAACATTGCCCATTGTTGGGAAATGCCTTTTCCCTTGTAGGATGAATACTCCAACTGTAATTTTGTAGCAGAACAAAAAGTACTGACAGCAACGGAAAAGAAGTACTGTACTGTATCATTCTGCAGAGAGCCGTTAGCAGAGAAGATGGGAGCTGTAAATGCTTAGGAGAGGTCTCATGCAAAGACTTCATCCCAACATGAAGCATTTTCTTGGGGTATATCACATCAGCTTCAGTGCCATGATGTCCCTGACATGAGTGACCCTGGAATTACCTCCACAATGTTTTTTTTTGGGGGGGGGGGGAGTTGTGTAACAGTTGTATCTTTAGCAGGAGATTTTCTGTGACCTGTGCTAAGTAGTAGCATACCTGGTCCCTGCTAACTTCAAAGTAAAAACATACTCTTTGATCCTACCTCTATAAATCTGACAGGGTCCATTTATATAGAGGGCCAGCGCTGAGAGGCTGTGTGGTCTAGTAGACAGAGCATTGGATTTGGGATTCAGATTCCCTTGAACTCTGTGGGTGGCCTTTGACAAATCACGCCCGCACAACCTCAGTTCCATGTCTGGAAAAGAGGAGATATTTAACATACTTTTTCTGCCTTCATATTAGGAAGGAAGGGGGGGAAATCTCACATGGCTTCCACCTCCTCTTCAAAGACCTTCCAGTTGAATACTAAATGCCCAGAGTGGCATCAGTTCTTTTTGCTCCCTGCACCAGCTTGACCTCAATTCTGCATGGCACCCAGTTGGGTTAAAAAGGAGAGTGTAGAATTTGGAAAAAGCTTAGAAAAGGGCAACCCAAATGAGCCAGGGAATGGAGCAACTAAGTTACAGCACTTAGGGGTTTTTAGTTTAGAGAAAAGACAAGTAAGAGGCAATATGATAGATGTATGTACAATTAGGCATGGTATGAAGAAAGTAGGTTAAGAAGCGTTTTTCTCCCTCTCTCATAACACTGGAACTCAGGCACATCCAACGAAGCTGAATGTTAGGAAATTCAGGACGGAGGAACGAAAGTACTTCTTCACACAGCACATAGTTAAACTATGGAACTCACTGCCACATGAGGCAGTGATGGCCATAAACTTAGACGGCTTTAAAATAGGGTTGTTTTATTTATTTCATAGGGGCGCAGGTGGTGCTGTGGGTTAAACCACAGAGCCTAGGGCTTGCTGATCAGAAGGTCGGCGGTTCGAATCCCTGCAACGGGGTGAGCTCTCATTGCTCGGTCCCAGCTCCTGCCAACCTAGCAGTTCGAAAGCACGTCAAAGTGCAAGTAGATAAATAGGGACCGCTACAGCGGGAAGGTAAACGGCGTTTCCGTGTGCTGCTCTGGTTCGCCAGAAGCGGCTTAGTCATGCTGGCCACATGACCTGGAAGCTGTACGCCGGCTCCCTCGGCCAATAATGCGAGATGAGCGCGCAACCCCAGAGTCGGTCACGACTGGACCTAATGGTCAGGGGTCCCTTTACCTTTACCTATTTATTTCATAAAATTTATACACCGCTTGGTTGTAAAAACACACACCCTCAAAGTGGTTTACAAAAAGCAAGAGGATAAAACAAATTTAAAAGAGGATTAGACAAATTCTTAGAGGACAAGGCAATCGTTGACTACTTCCCCTGATGACTATGTTTGACTACCAGTGTTGGAGACAGGATGCTCCTGAATACTAGCTGTTGGAAACTGCAAGAGGGAGGAATGCTCTTGTGTTCGGATTCTGCTTGTGGGCTTCCCAAAGGCATCTGGTTGGCTAATACAAAAAGAGCAAGATGCTGAACTCAATGATCCAGAAGGCTCTTCCTATGTTCTTAGATATCCTCTTGCCCCTCTGGCTACCCGATACAGTTCTAGAAAAGCTGGTATATCCTTGGGTCTAGTCTTCTTTGCTTCCTGTAAAGTCTGCAGTTGGCACTGATTGAAACTGAAGACAAGTCAATTTGGTAGCTTCTCAAAGTAGAGGGTACTGTTAGATGTGGATATGGGAGACCCAAGATCTAATCCTTTAAGAAAACTGGGCATACTTGCTCCCCCTAAGAGTTGTGCTAGTTTTTTGCTTGTTAAATTCAATAGGGAGAGATAAGTTCTTATATATTTTCAATAAACCATTAACAAAAATAGAGCCAGCATGCAACCCAGCCAGAGGAACTGTTAGGGTACACTTTTGCAAATATTTTCACAAAGAGGTTTGCTTTCCTCTGAAATTCTGTCTAGTATTTTTCCACTGAGAGATCTTACTTGGAAGTTTAGAAGTGTCTGCAATCTCCAAGAAACACCACAGCACAACTGAGTTGGGGAGGAAGATTAGATGGGGTGAGATAACAAAGCAGAATTTGTGAAGGACAAGACCAGCCAGGCCATTCTCTTTAGTGGCACTGAATAAATCCACTGGGATTTGCTGTCTGCATACTTTCTTGCCTCCCAGATACTAAACAAGAGTTCTTCTATTTAATGGTCATGGTCATATTAAAAAGGATATTCTTCTGTCCCATTGCTTCTATCTAATATTTTTCGAACACCAAATTAAAACCGTCCTTTTCTCTGGGGCATTTGATGGTATATGCTGTTCTGATTGCAAACCTTAATTGAAGATTTGTAATTTTGATAATGTTTAGTACTGTTATAAAGTTGTGTTATGCTTTTGTTCTTAAAATATGTATGTTTTTAAAGAGCTGGGGGTCACCAAGAGACTGTCTGGTATTGGGTAACTAGCAACTGCAACGAATAATAATAATATTAGGAGAACAGATTTGCTGTTAGTACTTCAGGGCATCCCTTTTATATACATAGGGGTGGGGTGGCTTTAGTTTTCACTAATCTCCCACCTGACTTGGTTAAAGTGGGCAGGAAGAGACAGGTACAGAGAGATTATGAAATTCGATCAAAACACTGCATGCAAGTTCATGGCTGAACCTAACCAGGAAAACATTAGGGACACCTGCAAAGAATTATAATCCACTTGTATCCAAGGCTGCCACATTTGTTATGCACACAGGCTCTGTGCCTTAGCAGCTATGTGACAGGCATAATTCAACGGGTGATACTTGCAGTGATGGAAAGAAATTGCACTGGTTGATTTCTGCCTACCATTTAAGGCAAGGAGCCTTGGGCCACTGAAACAAATGGCAATCTTGTTTTCCTCAATGACCACTGATCTGCTCAGCAGACAAGGGACCACTGGCAGATTAGCAGGGTCTGTGCAATTCCCATGGCTGGTTTTCCCCTTGCCTCACTCTCTTCCCAGCTCTTTAGTGCTAAATTGGAGCAGACATCAATCCAGAGAGAACCAAAATTGCCATTTGTTCCGATTGGGTGCTAAAGAGTGGTTTTCCCTGGGGGAAAGCAGAGGGATAAAAGGAAGTGTGGGTGAGCCCAAAGTTCACCTTTCCTCATCTATATAAAGGTTTGCATCCTTGAAGTTCTTCTAGCACCTTTCCTTTATGAATCATGGATAATATGGACAGCAGAGGGCACCAGAGCTCTGAGACAAACAGGAAAACTAGAAACCTCAGGTCTGTGTGTAATTTTCAGACAATTCTCCTGCATCTTAATGGCCTTTGCCAGCATTTCTTTGTCTCACATTCAAGAGTGTGGGATTCATGTGGGCTACAACCCTCAAACAGATGAATACCGAGAATACCATCACTACTCTCAAAAATGCAAAAAGAATAAGTGTAGTTGTTTATGGCTCTCACCTGGTTAAAGTGACTGCCGTGATCCAAGATTACACAACAGCTTGCTGTGACACCACACACACTTGACACGGAAGTACATCCCAGCAAATTCAGCCAAACTTAACAGTAAACATATTTAAGGTCAAGTTGCAAGGAACACTTGGTGGGGTTCCATTGTTAATTTTTAAGTGGCTAAAGCCTGTCTGATTTAAGAACTCTAACTCTTACTTTCAGATCTGGGATTGCTCAACAGGGAAGCAAAGTTACTCTGCACATGTTCAGAGGTGCTGCCATTTATTCTGGGACCAACCCTAGGCTGCAGAAACAGCTTGATGGTCCATGGCTCAGATTAAGGATGAGTGTTGAATTGAGTGTTTATTGGGGGACTGATGTTCCTCATACATGCAAGCTTTTTATAGTCTCCACATGGCATCATTTAAACAGAGGTTGGATGACCATCTGTCATGGATGCTTTAGTTGAGATTCCTCCATGACCCTTCCAGCTCTACAATTCTATGATTCCATGATCAGCCTCAAATGTCAGTCCACATTTTTCCTCATCCAGATTTACCCTCTCCATGGAACCTCCCTCTTTTCTAAACAACCTCACCATTCTGTTGCTAGTTTTGTAGTATATAGATGACCTGTTTGTGACATTAAGTCCCAGGCTGGAAGCAACCAAAGTCCCAGCAGTATTTAATTATAGCAGTGTTAATTGCCTGTGCTCATGAAGCTCTGAGTTCCAGGCCTTTATCACAAGTACAGGGCAGGAAAGAAACATCCAAGGCACACCATCGAAGTGTGCAGCATATGTATTTGTTAATATCCAGATCATTCCATAGAAGTCATAGAAGTTCTTTTGTTGGATTACCATGAAGTAATACCTAGGTGGCTCTACTTGGCAAAATACAGCATTTTTGCTCGATCTTCCTTGCTTCTGCTGCTTAGGAATCTCATGGAAGAGGACAAAGGCTGTAGGGTCAGGGGAACAGGCAAGGGAAGTCTAAGAATCAAACTAGACATGATGTTAAATGGCTCATGAGAAACCACATTAGGATTTTTAAATAACTGGATAGCAGGTGTGCATGGGGGGGGGGAATGATAAGATGTTCATTGGGACTGCAGCACATGAGGAGATGAATTTAACCCTTCACTCCCCAACCATGATTCTGATGAAAAGTGGGACCTACTGTCTACATGCAACACAGGTGCTCTGCCACTGAACTATATCTAGCCCTTCCCACGGAGGTCTGTAGGGTCACAATGGCATCCATTATGGTCCCTAATGCTCTTTATGGAGGGAGGGTTACTCATATAACACCCATTTCTTAGAAGGGAAAATTAAGGCACAAAACAGGGAAATGACGTTCACAAAGAGGAGTGGGTGCCTTGAGGCTCGTTACAGGGGCCTTTTCTGAAACAGAGAAGATGACATGAATGGTTTTTGCAGCCATCGCACGGCCTATCACCTGCTTGTGATCTCTAAGGAAATGGGGCTGGAGTCCTATTGCAACCCCACGAGCAGCATGTTGAGTATATTTTTCAACAGTGGATCTGAGAACTTTTCCATCTTTGAGAGCGATACTTGATAGATCTCACTGCCCAAGGCGACAAGAGAAAACATAAACCAGGCAATTTAAGCTGGTGATCAAACCAGCTCTGTTTCGTAGGGTCTTTGATCGTAATTACCAATTGTGGCAGAGTTCTTTACCTTTTGCTGAGGGTGATGGGAAACTGCTTGTCAGGATGAAACATTACAATGAAGCCGTCTGTCTGCCAAAAAAATATGTTCGGCTTCTTCTGAAAACTTGGCCTCAAAGTCCCAGGACATGATAAAGAGATAGATTCCACTGTCTACGTGTGCTTCTGCAGAGACACAGTACACCTCGTATGTGCATTGCAATCAGGCCACATTATCTTGTCTGTCTATGCATACAACTGTATGTATGGATGTATATTTCTGCACACTGACAGCTACCTGCGTAATACTCCATATCTACGTACATGAACGAAGTTACATCCCACGCTCCATAGATAAAGTTACCTGTGTTTCTGGATTACATTGGCACTGAAATATATACTGTAATGCACTTTGTGCCTGATTGCATTTTCAAACCTGTGTTTAATTTTACAGAATATGCATCTTTTTCATTTGTTAATTAAGAGCCAGTGTGGCATAATGGTTAGCGTGTTGGACTATGACCTGGGAGACCAGGGTTCGAATCCCCACTCAGCCGGAAGATCACTGGGTGAGCTTGGACCATTAATCAATCATTTCTCAGTCTAACCAACCTCACAAGGTTGCTGTGAGGATGAAACAGGGAGGGGGAGAACGATGTACGTACACCACCTTGAGCTCCTTGGAAGAAAAACGTGTCTATAAATGTAACAAATAAATAAAATAAGTAAATTAAATGCCTCTTTGAAATAAAAATATGTGGTTGATCATATACCCAGTCTTTCTCTTTCCTAAGTCATCCAATCCTTTCTCATAAAGCTGGGGGCTCCCTTTCAGAGTCTTTCCAGTCTCCCAGAGGCCCCCCACCCTGGATGCCCAAATTGCACAAAGGCACCCTTACCTAAGTTAACAAATAGGTAAGCAAGAGCGGAGTGAAAGAAAGAAGAGTGGACAAAAAGGATGAGATTTTCTGAGATTCTCCATCAGTTTCCCCAGGTAATCAGAAATTACACACACACTCAATCACCAAAGAATGTCAAGGAAACCCTATCAGATGCCTTCAGGCTTATCAGACTTTCTCTTCATATTGTATCACTTTTTTCATTTGCTACAAGGTTCAAGAGGTCACAAGACCAGTGATCTATGTCTGGTCCAACTCAGGCCATCCATTTTGGCAAGATCAGCCTCTTGGCAGCCAGCAAGATGCTGTTAGATTCCATCTCAGTCCCTGTATCTGAGGAATATATTGTCCAGTATTAGGGTGGAACTTCAGATCTGTGAATGTTTATATTTTGATCCATAGATCCAAAGGCAACTGGCAAGCCTACCAAGCAAAGCAAATATCTGTCTGCATGCACTTATTCAAGTAAGGTTCCATTATGACTTACTTCTGAGTCAACATGCAAAGGACCGAGCTGTTTTTGTTCAGTGGTACACCACTACAGTTGTGTTTCAGAAGTGAAAGAGCATGCATTTGTTTGCATGTAGGCATCACCATGCATGTTATGCACAAGATGTATATGAACGTGGGTGTGTTGCACAGTGGCGTAGAATGGATTGCCAGTGCCCGGGCCTGTTCAGGGTGGGTAGGTGGGTAGAAGACTAATGAACAGAGTAAACATGCACATTCAACTGCCTAGGGCATCCACATTACCCAGGAGATTGCAGCCGCAGAGATAAGAAAAGAGTTGTTCCTTTGTCTGGAGAGGTCAATTCCTGGTTCACATGGAGAAGCTGTTTTCAATAGAGCCCAGCAATGGAAGTGCATAGCTGTATTGAGCCAGCACTGAGAGTTGAAATTTTATGCCCAGGGCCCATGGCCCCCTCATTCTACACCACTGGTATAAACCCTTTGTGGAAGTCCCTTGGGCTTCAGTTTTCTCGGTTATCATGTGGCCACACAGCAGCCACTCCACCCTCATTTTCAGGGTTGTCCACAAGGGAACATAAGGAGTGTTTGCAGGAGAGGAACAAGTAACTCTCTCCCCCACCACACTGTGAACATACCAAGCTCTCAAGTCTGCCATGAAGGCTACAGAAACCATGATAGAACCCTAAACTTTGGTGATGTAACCAAAGTGGTGCCTTCTAGATCAGGCATCCCCAAACTGTGGCCCTCCAGATGTTTTGGCCTACAACTCCCATGATCTCTAGCTAACAGGACCAGTGGTCGGGGAAGATGGGAATTGTAGTCCAAAACATCTGGAGGACCGAAGTTTGGGGATGCCTGTTCTAGATGGTGTTGAACTGCATCTCCCATGGTGTCTGACCTTTGGCTATACTGGCTGGGGCTGATGGGTGTTGTCAGGGCTGGCCCACCCATGAGGCAAGGTGAGACAACTGTCTCAGGTGGCAGAATCCACAGGGGTAGCAGATCTTTGTTCCTCCCATGTTGCTGGTGTAGATCTTCATTCACCCATTCTTCTCTGGCATGGGAGTGGATAATGTGGTTCATCTCAGGTGCCAAAATGTCTTGGGCCAGCCCTGGGTGTTGTAGTCCAAGAACATGCAGAGGACAACATGTTGGCTACCCCTGCAGTTAGTCAACCTGTACAGACCGATCCCTTGGAATGGGTTGTACAGGCTGGATGTGCTGCCCAGGCATATGCCCTCCCCAAAATAAGCACCATGCAGATGTGTCATTAGTGAAGCACCAGAGTTAAAGCTATGAGGCAGCACTTCAAAGGCTTACCATGCTTGGGTCTGGCCATTCCTCTGGCAATTTTTTTTTTGGGGGGGGGGGCTGAGCAGGGAACAAGGGACAGTTCACAAAATAAGGAGTTTCCATTCTGAAGAACTGCAGCTGCATTGCCTGGGGTTTGATGCAAAACCTGGTTTCTTTTAGCTCATCACTTGAAGGAGACAGGGGAGCTGTAAAATTTGATTAGCCAAACACAATTAGAGCCTAAACAGGCTCCAAATATTAATCTCAGCACAGCCAAGTCAAGAAGCAACTTGTCGTTGGTAATTGCATCCAAAGACTCCATTTTCAAGAGCTGGTTTGTTATTCTGACTCCGCCAGTCGCACTGGGCCTGGGAGCAGATGGTACCAGATGAAGTGTTTGTTTGTTTTTCTACCTCAGTCTGCCAGTGTAACCCATCTCTAATGGGACACAGGTGCTGCCCCTTTGAAGTTTCATTTTATATAACTACCAGAATTAGCTATTCCACTTTTTTTATAGCCTAGTTGCCTCAAAAGAAAGGAATTTTGCCAGGGATTTAGATCAGGCAGTGGTTCCTGCTTTGGAGAAGAGAGGGTTGCCCTCCCCCCGCCCCCGGGCTGAAGAATTCAGTTCTGGAATCCAGAAGAAACAGACATGGGTACCCCACCCGGACCTTAAAAGAAAAAAAGACAAAAACAATGGAGATCAGTGCACAGTTCACAGACCCATAATGTATACAGAGATTGCTCAGTACTCATCTTGCTTCAGGGTGGTCAAGGCATCCTGAGCATGACTAATTTTATGCATCATTCTGTCCAGACAAAGAGGTGTCTCCTTAGGAGAGACTCTTGATCGAGATCACATGCTACAGTCGCTCACTGTGCTGCTTCCATGTGGCAGAAACCAGAAAGATTGCCACAGTCACACATCACTTCCTTGCCACCCCTCAAGCTATAGGTCCATCTTCTAGCCCAATGATGTCTGTGGTAGCTGGCAATAATTATTCCGGTCTCAAGCAGGAACCATTCACAGCATCTCCCAAGATCTTTATGGCTGGCAATGCCTGAGATTGAACTCAGACTTGCCCCATGCAATGCATGTTCTCTGTCACCAAACTATAATCCCCCCAGTATGACTGGTTTACTCCCTTTTCAACTAAATCAGTGTGTATGAGATCTACAGAGCACACAGCCCTGTGCTGTACATTTCCAAAATGGCACAAACATGAAAGGGGAGGGGAAATTATGTTGCTGGTTACGCAAAACATCATAGACAACCTCCAGTAGGTGCCCATGGGTTGGTGTGCCTAGAGTGAATAACTGCATTTTCCCAGCTGCACAATGTCGTGCTTTGAGTACTGGGGAAGTGCGATAACCCCCAGAACATTGACGCAAGAGATGTGCAAATGAGGAACCAGTGTGCATGTATTGCATGAGGAAAGGCACAGTTGAAAGTTGAATCCTTTCTTCCTCTTTCCATTTCCTGTGTGCAGAATGACAAGGTTTGCCCTCCAGCAAAGGTAATGACTCTGTCCTGTAGGTCTAGGGAGCACAGCTTACACAGAGGCAAAGTGTCAAAAGAATCTAGCACACAGAATGGAGGAGGGATGAGCTTTCTGAATGGGTCCAGCCTGCTTACCTGCCCTGAAAATCTAGCCAGAAGGGGCAGCACAGAAAATGACGAAGGATGCTCAATGCAGACCCATAATGCAGCCTCAGTGGATCCACTGGATCTGAAGCTGACCCCATTGCAATCACATGATGGCACTGGGTTTGATCCAGGGTGGTGCAGTGATTTGCCTGCCCTCCGTTATTATCCCAGATGCCATTCCATTAAGCCCTGCCAGGTAGAAGCCAGGATTTAGATTGTGTCTGTAAGGCTGCAATCCTATGCACACTCTATTGACAGGGTGTCCCATTGAGCACAGACTGTCTTACTTCACTTTGCAATCCTTTGCATGTTTACCCAGAAATAAGTCCTAGGTGGAATCTACACACTTTTAAAAAACATTATAAAAATGCTTTTTAAAAGTGTTTTTAAAAATACATTGAAGTTTCCATAAGGCTCACCATCCTCATCGAGTGTCACATTATTATAATTGTTGTTGCACTTAAAACACATTTAAAACATTTTATTTGCAGCTGTAAAGCTGAGTCCCTAACCATCTCAGTTTGCTTCGAAGTAAGTGCACTCAGTATTGTGCTAAGTGACAACTGGAATGTGTGAAACAGCCACCACTGATCTCTACAGGCAGAGTCATCACCTCAGACAACAACATTTACATTTCCCAGATTCATTAAAAGAAAGAAACACAGATCTTCAGTCAAATATTGTTCAAGGAAGCCCTCATCTCTTCTGAGACCCAACTCTGCTAAGCTGGTTGCTTGGGTGAGATGTCAGACAGAGGCACAATTGACTTTAATTAGTTTTCATACCAGATAGTAACACCCCTTGCCTACAGCTTTTAAAAAAACCAGACAAGGTGTGAAATTCATCCATCCTTTGAAGAACAGCGACAATAGCAAATAATCTAATCCTGCCAGTTTCAGTGATAAATAAAAAAAGGGAGGCAAACACATTAGCACCATTAGGGAAAGCATCAGGAGAGTAATTTATGGCCTAGGAGATGTCATGATTGCTAACCCTTGTTACAGAAGAATTTCACCATAGCCATCTGCCTGTGAAGCCATTTCTAATCAGTCTTGCTGAATTCTTTTTATCCGTTTGTTATGAACAAAAGATTCTGTGACTAATGGACAGGCTGAATGTAATGTGATTATACCGTGCCCGGGTTCAGGTATTTATAAAAGCTCTGTTATTATTGTTGTTATGCCTGAATACTTTGTCGGGGTAGGGGCAGTGAGAGCAAAACCATTCTTGGAGGCCATATTGGTGATGGCAAGCACAGTTCCCTCCCCTGCTCTGTGTTGACTTCCACTCTGTTACAAAAAATAAAATAATACATAGACTTTCTCCTTGAGATTTCTTTTGCTATCACCACCACCACCACTGCACATAGGCAGGCACAGATAAATTTGCAAGGCAGTCCTACACATGCCTTCTCAGAAGTCAATCCCATTGACTTCAATTAAGCTTCCTATCCCAGTATAGGATAGGTAAAGGTAAAGGGACCCTGACCATTAGGTCCAGTCATGACCGACTCTGGGGTTGCGGCGCTCATCTCACGTTATCGGCCGAGGGAGCTGGCATACAGCTTCCAGGTCATGTGCCCAGCATGACTAAGCCACTTCTGGCAAACCAGAGCAGCTCACAGAAACGCTGTTTATCTTCCCGCCGGAGCGGTACCTATTTATCTACTTGCACTTTGACATGCTTTCGAACTGCTAGGTTGGCAGGAGCTGGAGCCGAGCAACGGGAGCTCACCCCATCGCAGGGATTCAAACTGCCGACCTTCTGATCAGCAAGCCCTAGGCTAAGTGGGATAGAGGCCTGCAATCTCTCAGCCTAACCAGAACTGTTAAGTGAAAATGTATGTAAATATAATATTTTCTCATTGCTGAGCTACGAAAAAGCTCATCCAGAAGATTAGTGAGCCAGCAAGGAAACTGCCCAGATGCTAATCTCCCCGCAAAACGAAAAACATGAAAGAGTCTTGGGGCACCTTAAAGGCTAACAAATGTATTATTGCATCAACTTTTGTGGACTGGACTACACTTTATCAGATGGAACAAGGCCTATGATTCTATGCAGATGTACAGCCAAACCCTCTGCATCTTTATGCAGAAGCAAGTCCAGCTGTGTTCAGTGGGGCTTATTCCTAGATAGGTGTGGAATGGATCACAGCTATTAAATGTTGTGGAAGAGAGTGTGTTAGTTAGGCACCATTGGCATTATACATTTATTTATTTAAGCATAAAGGATAGGTAAAGGTAAATGGTATGGTTAAGGACCCCGGACGGTTAAGTCCAGTCAAAGGTGATGATGGCGTGTGGCACTCATCTTGCCTCAGGCCGAGAGAGCCAGCGTTTATCTGGAGACAGCTTTCTGGGTCATGTGACCAGCATGACTAAACCACTTCTGGTGCAACAGAACACCGTGATGGAAGCCAGAGTGCATGTAAATGCTGTTTACCTTCCTGCAAGATAAAAAATTAAATCAGAGACCACCAGCTAACTACAGTGGTACCTCAGTTTAAGTACACAATTGGTTCCGGAAGTCTGTACTTAACCTGAAGTGTACTTAACCTGAAGCAAACTTTCCCATTGAAAGTAATGGAAAGTGGATTAATCCATTCCAGACGGGTCCATGGAGTACTCGACCTGAAGTGTACTTAACCCGAAGTATGAGTGTAATTGGTTCTGGAAGTCTGTACTTAACCTGAAGCGTACTTAACCTGAAGCGAACTTTCCCATTGAAAATAATGGAAAGTGGATTAATCTGTTCCAGATGGGTCCGCAGAGTACTTAAACTGAAAGTACTCAAACCGAAGCGTACTTAAACCGCGGTATGACTGTATTATGGAAAGATTACCTGCATAAAGCTGGTGCATAAATGAGTTTTCAGCAAGGGTATAAATGCTGGAACAGAAGGTGTACATCTGTGACATTTTGGCTGGCCTTATAAAAAGTTTGCCCTGATATGGGTTTTGGAATTATCACTATTGACTCCTAATGACGCAATTCAGTGCTTCTCCAATCTGCCATTCTGCTAGCACAGAGTTGCGTGGTGAGGCCCTGGGCCCCACAGTTCCCACAGATATAAACACACAGACACAAATATACAGTTGTACCTCCGCTTACGTATCCCTCCAGTTACATAAACTTTGGGATACGTAAGTAGCAAACCCGGAAGTATATTTCCATGTTTTTGCCATGCGGTTTCCGGTTGCGAAAACCTCAGGATCCAGCCGGACCTCCAGAACGGATCCCGTCCGCAACCGGAAGTACCACTGTATTTGGTTAATGGGATAAATAAGGTCACAACTTTATTGGTTACAGATGTGAGCGGTTTGGCTTAGACCAGGGGTCAGCAACCTTTTTCAGCTGTGGGCCGGTTCCACCATCCCTCAGACCATGTAGTGGACCGACTATATTTTGAAAAACAACAACAACGAATTCCTATGCCCCACAAATAACCCAGAGATGCATTTTAAATAAAAGCACACATTCTGCTCATGTAAAAACACCAGGCAGGCCCCACAAATAACCTAGAGATGCATTTTAAATAAAAGGACACATTCTATACATGTAAAAACATGCTGATTCCTGGACCATCCGTGGACCAGATTGAGAAGGCGATTGGGCCTCATCCGGCCCACGGGCCTTAGGTTGCCTACCCCTGGCTTAGGCATTTGGGTGAAGCAAGACTACATCCTGACTCCTGCCCATCTGCAGGAAGTCTCAAAGGGTCAACCACCGATAGGGGGAGTCCTATGATATACATCAATTAAGAGCGCCCCCCCAGGGTCACCGATGGGGTCATGGCATGGCCCTAGCCCACACCCAAGCTTCGGACAGGAACAACACCCCTGGGTCCCTTTACCAGGATACCCTTAACATGGAGGGGTAGTCCGGAGGCAACAACTGCCCCTCCCATGACAAGGCTTAAATGTAAAGGTAAAGGGGCGCCTGACCATCAGGTCCAGTCGTGTCCGACTCTGGGGTTGCAGCGCTTCATCTCGCTCTATTGGCCGAGGGAGCTGGTGTTTGTCCGCAGACAGGTTCTGGGTCATGTGGCCAGCATGACAAAGCTGCTTCTGGCGAACCAGAGCAGCGCATGGAAACGCCGTTTACCTTCCCGCCAGAGCAGTCCCTATTTATCTACTTGCACTTTGATGTGCTTTCGAACTGCTAGGTGGGCAGGAGCTGGGATCGAGCAACGGGAGCCGGCGTTTGTCCGCAGACAGCTTCCGGGTTATGTGACAAGGCTTAAAGGTAAAGGGTAAAGGGACCCCTGACCATTAGGTCCAGTGGTGACCGACTCTGGGGTTGCGCGCTCATCTCGCATTATTGGCCGAGGGAGCCGGCGTATAGCTTCTAGGTCATGTGGCCAGCATGACAAAGCCGCTTCTGGCAAACCAGAGCAGCACATGGAAACGCCGTTTACCGTCCCGCTGTCTGTAGCGGTTCCTATTTATCTACTTGCATTTTGACGTGCTTTCGAACTGCTAGGTTGGCAGGAGGCTTACCCAATGCCTAACTGCCACTCGAGCCAAAAGGCTTGCCGCCACCAAATGGAGGCCGCCCACCCACCCAGCCGCATCATGGTTTAAACAGCCAGTGGCCATGCCCCCCCCCAGCCAACCCAATTGGTCAGCCAGGGGGTGCGACATGGCTGGGTGCCTTAGAGATGTGGGCAGCACCCCTCCGCCCACTGCCAGGTCACCATGAGGTCCTAAAGCCCCTCCTGCAATGCAGTCCCCCAGAAGAGGGGAACTGTCATCCCAAAACAGAGTTTCTGGGGAGGTTCTGAACCCCCCCTCCACCCCCAGCCAGTGTGAGCAGCAGGGCTAAAGATGTCTCTGCCTTGTCACTGCTCAGCTGGGATTGGTCTGCCAATACAATCAAATATGCTGATAAATCCTAGTTCAGCAATTTTACACAGAGATCTTCCTTGACTGGTGACATGTCAACAGCTATGAGACCGGGATGTTCTTCCACTGTTTTTTGACCATTGCCATTTTTTAATGTCAGGTGAATGTTAACTTATTGTTGACCTCTTTGTCCCAAGGTCACTGTATTAATCTAGTGTGCATTTGAGCTTTAAATAAAAGTGTCACAGACTGATCCTCCTGCTTTGAGTTTACCATTTCCCCTTGCTATATCCCGTTGCAACACTTCATGTTGCAGAAGATTACTTGGTTTGCTTGTTTTTCCGAAAAGGAAAGAGATAAAATTAACAATGACCTCATCCGTTTCCACATTTCTGTATATATTTAGACATCTTATCTCGGGCCAAACTACAGTGGTAGCTGTTTACATGTGAAATGCATTAAAAGCAGGGTGCCAACCCTCCCCCCCCCAGGCCTGGAGGAGGAATGCAACTCTTTTCTCCCCAGCTGTGGTGGTGAGGAAAGCCCCTCTTCTGATGCTAGGACTTGCCTCAGCAGAAAACCCATTAGGGGGGGGTTCCCCCTCCCCCTCCAAGCAAATAATAGCCTCAGAAACACAGCAGGAGAGAAAAGGGGGTTAAATTCCTCCCCCATGGCTGCTCTGATTTTATTAACAGTCCTCTCAGCTGATTCTAATCGCACCACAAAACAAACAAACAACAACCCTTTTAGGTTGGATACCGAGCCTGCAATTAATGTAATGTCAGGCATACTAGTTTCGTCCTTGGAATTCATGGTAAGAGTGGTCATTTCCCCTTTCAGTATTTTTCTCCTACCTCAGCATGTGCCGGCACCTGTCCTCAGATACCACTATTGCCCTGCAGGGCTGAGATCACCTGGAGGCACAGCTATGCATTTGCTGTAGGTGTCATTCCTATATATTCAATGTATTGGAGCTGGCTGACAGTAATTCCTATGGTGAGTCATCAAGACCATTTAGCTATGTCTCCCAACAATGGGCAACAATAAATACTTCTAAGGACAGAGAAGACACAATGCAGCTCTGTTTACTTTTAGCTCCCTGCCTTCAGAAATGTTGAGGGACCTTGGAATGTATTACGCAACCGGAAACTGAGACCCCACCCCCTGCCTAGCTGTCCCCTCTATCCTTGCAAAGTGTGTTCCATTCTTCCTCTATTTATCACCCAGATAAAGCCTGGCAAATAGATGTTCTGCTTCGGCTACAACATTCTTGGGATGTTTCCCCCCCCCCAAGGCTAAGCTGGCCGATTGCATCATGTTGACAGGGAGCTGCAAATGTTTTGGGAAAGTTTGTGTGATCTTTACTCCTGATGAGTGTGAAGTGTTTATAAAATGATCTGTAGAATCTGCCCCTGTGTTTGCCTGGCTGCATCTTCTGAGACAGGAAAGCCTGTTTGAATAAAGGAAGAAGAAATCCCCTCCAGTGCTTTCTGTTCAGTTGGCTTTCAACCAATCTCTTATGGCTGCTGGCTAGCAGCTCCTTCTTCTGCACTTGTGGCTGCTTTGCTATGAGGCCAGGTTCAAGGTACTTGTGTCAAGTCACAAAGTCCCTTAAGGGCCACCCGATTCCTTATATTCCACCTCCACCAGTGTGGTTCTCTGGTGTGGCACATCTGGTGGTTCCGCACTAGGGACTTACAGTGGCAAGCCTACATTTTGGGGGGCCCTGAAGTTTGAACTGTTATGGGGCCCCTTCGCAACTAGCAATGTGGCCTGAGTAACCACTGTTCTCTTCTTCCATGGGGTTGTTCCATAACAGATCATACCATTAAAAAATAAAAATTAACCACTGCATTTCAGATTTTACTTAAAAGCGCTGTACTGCGACACTCCATTTTTACATCATCTGTGCTACTGACTCTCAAGCTTGTTGTGTGACTCAAATTGGGTCGACTATTTTTTAAGCTTTTAATTTTTAATTTTAATTGCTTTTAATTTTTAAGCAATGTAAAGTTGCCTCTGGGGTCTCTCCGGGATTAGGGGTCCTGAATCTTAAACTTCATTCCTTTCATGGTAGATCTGTCAGTGGGAAGCTAGTCTCTATTGATGGCCTTGAGGAAATAACAATCCCCCTTCGCACAGTTTACTGCTAATATCTACTTAGCATCTGTTGCCTTCTGAATAGTTGAGATTATTTATTCATGTATAAAAGCAAACTAACAAATAAGGAAAGAGAAAGAGGTGGCTTTCAAACATAGGGGATTTTACATACTATGGCTGCAAAACTAACCCCACTTACCTGGGAGTAAGTACCCACTGAATTTGAAAAGGCTTACTTCTGAGTAGACCTGGTTAGGCTTTCCCTGTAATCTGATACTCATTTTTGGTATCAGGAGAGGCTTTTTCCACCCACCTTTCACAAGGAAATGTGTTAAGAGCTGATACACATTAACAAGTTGAGATAAATAAGGTGCCTTTCATGCAGAACTAGTAGCTACTATGTGTAAAACTCACTGCAGATTATCTGAAGGCAAGACTAAATTAAGCAGGTTGAGGGGGGGGGAAGGCCATTAGACAGGGAAGGAGAAAGGGAGAATGACACAAATTTAGATGATTAGGGCATATTAAGAGTTAAAAGAGAGAGCACTCTTCTTCATTCCTTGCATTCCCTCAGCCAGGGACCTCCCTCACTATTATAAAGCCCCTCCCCCAATTGCTCTTGATAAGCATCAAGGGCCAGAGAGCAAGATGAAGTGTTAGTTACTGTCTGACATTTCCCATCATTTTGTGATTTTGAAGTCGATCCTGAGGATTCTGTTTCCTTGGTGGTGAAAGCAAATAGTTCTTGATAATGGAGGGGTCTGTAGGCACATTAGTCGTCCCCCTCAAAGGCAGGGTGGGTGGGTGGGTGGAGGGGGAAGCAGCTGCCCAGAGGGAGGAAAACCTAAACCTTCAGTTTCTTATTCCATCTCATATGCCCTTCTGTTTTATATTTCCGTGCTTGATCCTTCTTATCAAACGGCTTCCTGCAAAAGATCAAATGCAAACGGCAACCACAGAATGTGACATGGAATGTCTCGTGACCACATCAAAGGGAATAATTAAAAAGTTGTGTTGGAGGCTTAGGAGCCCATCATGGTACAATGGCCATGAAGCATAAAAACACTCAGCAAAAGGTGAGACGTTAAAATTTCATAACTTGCATATTCCACAGCAATAACTTAACAGTGTGTGCCTGTGTGTGTGTGCAGACTGAGCCCAGTGTTTCTGAGAAGCAACATGATGACGATAAGAGGATGCATGCCTGCTTGCTGCATCAGACCAAAGATCTGTGGACCCCAAGGTTATGCGTCCATCCACAGCCAACAAGATGCCTCTAGAGAAGCTCTCACACAAGGCATATAATGGCAACAGCTATCCTATGTGATGTGTCCTCAGCATCTGGTGCTTAGTGCTGGAGACCTGGAATCCACCATTCAGTAGACAATCCCCATCATCAGCCCTTAGGAGTCATGCTATGATCTCAGTTGGGATCTCGGGAGTGAAAGGACTCGACTGGGAACACAGGAAATTGCCATTATCTGGAGACATCAAAGTGCAGAGATGCATACCTGCAGCAATCCCTACTGATAGTATGTTGTTCCATGAATTGAATTAGTCTTCCTCATTTGACCCCAACTACGGTACATGGCTAATGAGCAACCGTTCATCCTGTGATGGGTTCAGCTCTTTGGCAGACAGTACCTGTCGGCCCTTAGGAGCCCTTCCATCTTCTAAGTTGAGTTTATTGAAGGCATTTATTTATTTATTTATTTATTTATTTATTTATTTATTTAGTGTATGAGTTGCCTAAAGCAAAGCAAGTAACGTCCATAGTAAAACAGACAAAACTGAAACATAACGTACAGTTTGATTGGAAAGTCACAAATCAATAAAACCAACCCAGCAGCAGTACAACAATAAAAGCCAACCACAGAAATCGATAGGCACAAATTAAACCCCAGCAATCAATCCACTTAGCACAAAAAAAAAACTCAGCCCCACTGCAAAAGATAAAACTAGCCGGATTGTCATAATTCTGCAGATATTAAAATAGTATTGGCCATGTTAAATAATACTGAAAGATGTTAAGAGGCTTGGGGAACAAAAAAGTGTTTGCCTGGAACCAAGAAGACAGAAAAATAGGTGCCAGGGAAGTCTTTATAGAAGAGAATTTTGCAGATGGGGGGGGCACCCCCAAATGTCAGTTTCAGGGGGTTTGAAGATGGGCCTTCATTAAAGACCCCAGGGCATGGGGTAAGTGCATACAGGTGCAAGAGGTGTTCCTTTAGGTCAGGGGACACCAGTGTGGCACCCATAGGTGCACATGTGCCTAGACTGAGCTTTCTTGGTGCCCACAGAGTCTCTTCTCCCTGGTGAAATTAGGTTAATGGAACTGGTTGCAGTGTGTGCTTGGCCACAGTGTGCTCTGTGGTGCCACAACAACTTCTTCAGCTTGCAAATTTGCCCACTGGCCCTAAAAGGTTAGCAAGTGCTTTAGGTGTGTGAGAAACTTACTGGGAAAGGAAGAAACATTTATCAATCAATCAATCAATCAATCAATCAATTTATTACCCATCCTTCACCATAAGGTTCCATTGACTGCCATCAACTGGACACATTTAAGTGTGACACTGGATTCCCACAGTAATCCCTGATAAGATGGTCTCTTCTGAGTGTATTAGTTTTCAGTCTTCCATGAACTCATTAGTCCTTGAGTGACCCCAGCTAAATGGCTGATGGTCACTGGTTCATCCTGTGATGTCTGTATACACAGCAGCAGCAGCAGCAGCAGCAGCAAAAAAGTCTGCCTCCACAAATTTGGCACATTAAGCAGCCATCATTTTGGATATTCCTGCCATGTTCTCAGAGGGCAAGCCCGAACACCAGCTTCTTCCAATAAAGGTCCCCTGTCCTCAATATTAGTTGTATCTGATTTACAAATAAATTATTTTTGCTTGGCAAAGTAGAAGCAGCAATGGCCTGGCTTCCTGGCTCTGCATCAGTTTAGTAACTCTAAAGCCTCCTTTTGAAACGTGGCCTCTCCGTGAATGAGGCTGTAGTATTTGTGGGTTCAGATAAGGATAGGGACACAGCATTCAGCTTTCTGAGTCGCTAGGCACAATTAGGTAGCTGGATAACTGTATGCCCTCATTTGGGTAAACAAGCAAGGCATGCACTGAGCTGTGCCTGGCAGCATTGCAAGCACAAAAAGAGTAGTTGGGTTCTGCCATGGAATCTCGGATAATACACGCTATTGACCTCTTCCTGTCTATATATGCCCATCTCAAAACTGTGCTGTTTGGTAATAGCAGAAAGAAAGAAAGAAAGAAAGAAAGAAAGAAAGAAAGAAAGAAAGAAAGAAAGAAAGAAAGAAAGAAAGAAAGAAAGAAAGAAAGAAAGAAAAAGAATGCAGTCGGTAGAGCATGAGACTCTTAATATCAGGGTTGTGGGTTCAAGCCCCATGTTGGGCAAAAGATTTCTGCATTGCAGCTCTACAGTTCTATGATAATATAACTACTGTATGGTGTGTGCATGTGAATATTTGCAACTTGGATGATTAACAATGTAATCACTCTTCTCAGCCAATTTGGGTTATGCTCTGCACTGTGGAACTCGGCACCTAATCTGCAGCCTTGTTCCCTATGCCTTTTCAAGCAAGTGGCTCCTTGAGTTAGGTCTCTCTGTGTGTGTTTTTAAGCATTCAGTCCAGAGACACTTCCATCCAGACTGTCACTATTTTCAAGTGGCATTCAATCACATACCAGCACCAGATTTAGGGCACAGAGCCAAGGGGGCACATGATGATGATGATGATGATGATGATGATGATGATGATGATGATATCTCTATTTATATGGGTACCTAGGGAGATGATCCACAAAAAAGCAAGTGTTTCAAAAGGAATTATTGTGAGAATAAGAAATAGGGGGGGGGCGGGACGCACCAAATTTCGTCTTCACTAAGGGTGCCATATACCAGTGAAATCAGGTTGCCCCATTAAAGTTTATTTGGCAGTCTTGTGCAACAAACTCGCTTCTCGAAAATATCAGACTTTTTGCAACGTGGAAAATGAGGAGAAAATGCACTGGGAAGTGTTGAATAACACTTGCTTGACACAGTGTTGTCTGACCTGCCCACAAATGAATCAACAGGAATGGTAAAAAAAAAAAGCTGTCGTGGCTTAACCTTTCTGTAAACAAATGAATAAGCATGTCATCTGGAAGCAGCCTTAATGGGAGAGTCATTGACAAGGAATGCACAGAGACTCCAACAATTGTGGTCACTGATCATTATCTCCAGATTCGCTGGATTTGGGCTTTTATGTTGCTTCAAGTATTCTTAAGGTATTCAAGTGGGATTTTTTAAATGAGCATTGCAAAGCATGCACATCATTAAACTTAAGATATGCTTGATCATCTTGTTACTTCCTAGATGTTCAGGATAGCAAGGTGCTACCTTTCTGCTTCCCTCCCATGAGCAAAGACTAGCTATAGTGGAGAAGATTAGGCATCCAATGTGTGCTGAGATTGGATTTCAGAGGCACAAGTTCTGGTTGCCAGCATGGAACCTCATGGGCTTAAGTACAGTATACACACACAAATTAGTTTGTTCAAACATAGGTCCTTATAAGCAAAGCTCAATAGCTGGCCTCAGGAGAGAAATAAATTGCCCTGTGATCTTCAGGTGAAGGGCGGTATGGAAATTTATTTAATTAATATTTCTCGGTCTAACCTAGTTGACAGGGTTATCATGAGGATAAAATGAGATATGGTTATGGTAAGGTTCTCTTTCCACTTTGGAGGCCCTGAGAGAGGGCAGAAAATAAAACAATATGGGAGATGTAGTTTCTTCTGTCGCAGAAAAGGTTTGTGTCTTCAAATATCTGTTGATTTATTGGTGCTGGGTGGATTGCTTCAACATTATGTAGAAGTAACCTGCCAACGAGATATTGGAGAGCCTCAACATTTTTTGAAAATAGAAATGAGGCGCCTTTTCTCTCTTTCTCATAATAATTTCTAGATAACTAAACATTTGCAAGTCTTAGTGGGCTCCGAATATCATATGCAAGTAGTTGTTGATGGTGATGATGATATTGTTGCCTGCATTTGCAAAACATTTGTCATATAAGAATTGCAATGATGCCAACTCAATACTGAAATTATTATTATTATTATTATTATTATTATTATTATTATTATTATTCCTGTAATGCTACAAGTGACCTTATTCAAACCACACTAGACACTGAATTGATTGAATTAATCTTATGTTCAGCTGTGATCTGCCTTGATTGTATTAGTGTGTTTCCCTGGTATGTGTCATTGGTGCCCAGGCGCTTTGAAGTTCTGGGAAAATCCAGGTCTGTATGAGTAACTCTGTAGTTATCTTTTTCTTCAATCAATGTGATGACCTCACATGCCAAAGTCAGGCTGAAGCTTTTGTTTTGACTGCTGTTGGAACTTTCCTCTCTAAGATCTGAAACCACAATGTGGCAGTCATTCCAACTATTATTAAGTTCCATAAAAAGTGGAGGGAGTATTTCAACCTATATGAGGGGTTTTTTTTAAGATGCAAAAACAACTCTGTAAGAGTTTTTATTATTTAGATTTTCTAAAAAATGTACCTAGTGCCCAATAGCTTCTGAGTGTATATTCAGAGGTTTTTTTGTTTTTGTTTTTTTTAAGGCATAGATCAGGGGTGGCCAACTCCGAAGAGACTGTGAACTACAGTACTCACAGAGTTAAAAACTGGCAGTGATCTACCCCCTTTTGGGGGGTTCAGGTCAAAGTTGTTGAGATTTTTTTAGGAAGGAGGAAGACCCATTTTTTAGGGGTTCACATCAGAGTTGTTGAGCTTTTCTGAGGCGGGAGGAAAGCCTTGTATTGGTGTGTGTGTGTGAAGGGCTAAAATGTTGAGCATTTTTTTAGGGGATCCAAAGTTGTTGAGCTTCTTTTGGGGGAGCCAGTGATCTACAAGTGATCTACCACAGACGTCCAGTGATCTACCGGTAGATCACGATCTATCTGTTGGACATGCCTGGCATAGATGATAGCAATACAAATAAGAAAATACAGCAAGGGGGAGTGCTACCAAGAATCACAACAATACCTGCAGCAACCTTTCTACATCCCAGCAAATACTATTTTGTTTATTAACCCCCCCCCCCAAAAAAACCAGTTGAGTCAAAATAGAGTTTGTATATTATTTTTGCATAATGTGTATAGCCCAGCAGGTTTTTCTTGAATCACAGGGAAACAATCCACTGCTAAAGGACAATTCAAATATTTAGGCTACATCCTATGCACACTTATCTGCAAGTAAGCCCAGACTTACTTCTGAGTAGGTATGCATAGGATTGGCTGTATATATAGATTGCAGAATAAAACAGGGCGTTTCCCATTAATAACTGTATTTGCTTTAGGGTTTTTGTAGCAGCAAATATATTCACCATTTGCTTTCGCATCATTTCCTTAGCATAGGTTTTCTGGTTGTTTTTCTAAATACACTGGAAGTCTTAGAGCAGTGGTGGGGAACCTTTGGCCCTCCAAATGTTGTTGGACTCCTGCTCCCATCAGGCCCCGGCAGCATGGCTAATGGTGAGGAATGATAGGTCCCAAATAGAGTCCCAAATCATCCTGAGGACTACAAGTTTTAAACATTGTTTCCTTGGAAATAACTATTTACTGCATTCATAGGGAATAGTGTCCTAGTGAGGAAGGGGGCTTTCAAACAACCTGTTTATTGAGCATTTATTCTGATTTGTTTGCAGGGCAGTTAGATGATGTTGCATCAAAGGAAGTGTTATTGCACTTCCCAGTGCATTCTCCCTCACTTTCCTTATCACAGAAAGTTGCTATTGATCTGGTTTGTGTCTCAAAAGCTCTCAATCACCTATAATTGCACAACCTGAATTTGCAAGTATGTGATTGAATCTCACTTGAAAACAGGGACAGTCTGGGAGTGACCTTAACACTTTTTTTTGTGTAAGCAAATAGGGATGAAGAGAAGCTTGGAGGGGACCGATGTTCAGCTATGACATTCACTGTTGATGGGGAAATAAGTATATATGTCCTACCTCACAGGGCTGGTGTGAGGATGATGGGGATGTTTTTAACATCTACATGAAGCCTCTGGGAGAGATCATCAGGGGGTTTGGGTTGGGTGTTCATCAATATGCGGATGATACCCAGCTCTACCTCTCTTTCAAACAGAACCAATGAAGGCGGTAAAGGTCCTGTGTGAGTGTCTGGAGGTGGCTGGAGGATGGATGGTGGCTAATGGATTGAGGTTGAATCCTGACAAGACAGAAGTACTGTTCTTGGGGGACAGGGGGTGGGCTGGTATGGAGGACTCCCTGATCCTGAATGGGGTAACTGTGCCCCTGAAGGACCAGGTGCGCAGCCTGGGAGTCATTTTGGACTCACAGCTGTCCATGGAGGTGCAGGTCAATTCTGTGTCCAGGGCAGCTGTCTACCAGTTCCATCTGGTATGCAGGATGAGCCTCTACATGCCCGTGGACTGTCCTGCCAGAGTGGTGCATGCTCTAGTTATCTCCTGCTTGGACTCCTGCAACGCGCACTACGTGGGGCTACCCTTGAAGGTGACTCGGAAACTGCAATTAATCCAGAATGCGGCAGCTAGACTGGTGACTAGGAGTGGCCGCCAAGACCATATAACACTGGTCCTGAAAGATATTCAATGGCTCCCAGTATGTTTCCAAGCACAATTCAAAGTGTTGGTGCTGACCTTTAAAGCCCTAAAAGACCTCGGTCCTGTATACCTGAAGGAGTGTCTCCACCCCCATCGTCCAGCCCGGACACTGAGGTCCAGCGCCAAGGGCCTTCTGGCAGTTCCCTCGCTGCGAGAAGTGAGGTTACAGGGAACCAGGCAGAGGGCCTTCTCGGTAGTGGCCTGCCCTGTGGAACGCCCTCCCAGCAGATGTCAAGGCAATAAGCAACTATTTTACTTTTAAAAGACAACTGAAGGTGGCCCTGTTTAGGGAAGTTTTTAATGTTTGGTGCTGTATTGTTTTTAATATTCGCTTGGCAGCCGCCCAGAATGGCTGGGGAAACCCAGCCAGATGGGCCGGGTATAAATAATAAATTATTATTATTATTTATTACTACTACTACTACTACTACTACTACTTGATAAAAAGGCAATAAATAAAAAGCATCTTTTTTCTGAAGTGGTCCCCGGGTGCTAAAACGAGGGTGTTTGTGGAGTGCTGAGAGTCTAGTAATGATTCTGTAGGATGCAGTTATTTTCAAGATTCCCGCCTCTTGCTTGCTGTTGGAAACTCGCTTTCAAACATATGCTAAGGGTGGCTTTTCAGAGACCCAACCCCTGCCGTGTGGCTCCGCTTCTGTAATTTTAACTTGTCTCCATAGAACCGATCGCGTCTTCTTGGCTTTCTTTGTCTTGCGAGACAAAGCCCGACCACAGGATGCACGTCCTTCCTCGGAAGTCAGCCCCAACCGAGGTCCATATAGCTCTGCTCCCACTCAGATGCGCCTGGCGAAGACGGTCAGGCATCCTTGATATTTCTCTGACAACACGAGGTTTCTTGTCCCCACCGTCCTGCTCCCCCCCTCGCTTTCTCTCCCCCACCGCCATGGACACCTTGCGAAATAGGTTGGCCACGTGGGCCGCCGCAGCCAATGGCTGCAAGGGGGCGGTCCGGCAGCGGGCAGGTTTGTAGCATTTATTGGCTCGGCGCTGCCGGCCGGCTCCAGCGGCGCTTCCAAGTCTGCCGATCGCTGTTTCCGTCTCCCTCGCTCTCTCCGCCCGCTTTCGCTTGTCACCTGCGCCGGAGGGGGGCGATGGATCGCGCCTGGCCCTCCGATCCCCCGGCGGCTTCCGCTGCGCTAAGGGACGGGCTCCTGCCGTCGCCCAAGCCCCCGACGAAGAAGCAGGCGGTGAAGCGGCACTACCACAAGCACAACCTCCGGCATCGCTACGAATTCCTGGAGACCCTGGGCAAAGGCACCTACGGCAAGGTGAAGAAGGCGCGGGAGAGATCCGGCAAGCTGGTAAGGAGAGAGAGGGAAGCGTGTGCGTGTGCATGTGTGAGTGTGTGGACCCGCTTTACGCCAGTATGCCGCGACCCTTCATGCTAAGGTGCCTGTTGCACTGCGTACACATTTCCGCCAAACCTTCTCGGCCATCATCGGCCAGTTATTGGTTCTTGGGGTGCCAGGCAGGATTCTGACCCTGTGCCAACTCTTTAAGGGCGGAGGTCCCAGCAGCCCCCCTAAAATTTTTGAAGGGGCCAGGCACCTCCAAAGTTGACTGACATTCAAATAGGGTGCGAGCGCCACATCTTGTGGGGCGATTATGTGGGGCGGGGCTTATCTGCCCCCCGCCAAATATTTTATTCAGGTTGGCATCCCTGGCTGGGGCTGCTGAAAACCCGAACGCACTTACTCGGAAGTCAGCCCCTTGAACGCCTTGCTTGTTCCTAATCCTTCACAGGATCGCTCTGCTGATCGGTCTCGTCCTTTGCAAGGTGTCAGGACAGGGTTGCCCCGAACAAGTTCCTTTGCTTGCCTGAATAGAATCCTCCCTCACCCCCCGCGGTGCCGCAGTTTGCTTTTCTTCTTCTTCCCAGAAGGATTCCCCAGGAAGATCTCCCCTGAATCTTCCCGCTGTTTGTGCCACCATCAGCACTGCTGTTCCTTTTAAATTCCCTCGGCCAAATTCCCCTGCCGCAAAGCCCTTTCTCCCTCTGGCTGCCTCTGCAGCAAGCGCTACGTTCTCGTCCTCCAGGTTTTAAGCCGTGCGAGCCGGCAACTGGGACCCCCTTTGCGTTTCTGAATGGCGAGATGCCTGGCAGCGGCTCTATGGTTTTTGCGCATCTGATGCCAGAAAGGTTGGCAGATTCTCCCTGGGAGGTCACAGAAGTCTTCATCCTCTACAGCGCAGGGTTCCCTGCTGCGGATAGCAAAGGCTGCGGGGCGATTGGTGCTGCAGGAGAGCGCTTTCCAAGAGCGGGGAGTGGGGGACGAGGGGGCGCGTGAATCGCGATTGCACAGCCTGCAGGGTTTGCTGGTGCCCGGGGCAGCTTCGCGATCCTTGGAAAAAATGTGCGCATGCATGTGTGCACCGCTCTCTCTCTCACCCACCTACCCCCAGCATAGAAATAGATTGCATAATGTCAGTTATCTTCTGCCAGAGTGCGTTTTTTTAAATAAAAAAACCCTGCAATTCAGATGAGCCTTGTAACTAGCTCTGCAACTTGAGTCTATGCAGACTTACTCAACAATAAATTTCACTAGTTTTTAATGGGACTTACTCCGAGATAATGGCGCATGGGTTGGCAGCCTTCACAAATTGTGAAGTTGCAAGGAAGGGGAGGTGTGCAAAGAGAAAGAGGTTGGTTGGGTGGCCCTGTGAGACAGGGGTTCCCCCCCCCTTTGTGGCAAAGGCCTCCTGGTTCCAAATTAGTGGTGCAAACAGTGAAGGCAAAGCGAATTAATCCTAATCTGAGTTAATAAACTAAATTGGCAAGCTGTGGGACAGGCCTGTGCAAGTTAATGGTGGCCTTGCAAAACTTCACTTTCCTGGTGTGAATCATTCTGGCTGGTGAGGAACAGAGTGGTAGGATTAAGGGCAATTACATCCTACTGAGCCAGGGTGGTGAAAATTCTGCAGTCTTCTGCAAGACTGCCTTAAGTAGCTTGCTTTTTCGGTACAATGGCGAGGCACTTATAGCAGCAGCTTCCTTGCAAGGCTGAGCTTTGATGGTAGCCAAAATGCCCTTGTAAAATGGGAGGGCAAGTGGTTTGGGGGCCCCTTTTGGCAACGACACTCTTTTCTTTCCCCTTAAAAGTAGAGGACAAAGCTATCCAATCCTCTGGTGCTATATTTAGTTTTCCTCTCTCCTCTGCTGTTATTGATCTGACATGAATTGCCTGTCACTGCCACTGTTTGCCTTTGTGGCTGGCCTCATTTGAAATGTGGAAAGTAGACTTTCATTGGCTGGAGTTTGCAGGCAGGCAGGGAGGGAGGGAATCTCTGCAGAATCTAGGAAGGGGCCCAAAGATCTCAGGGTCTCTCTCTGCCATTTTGACCTTGCTGTGCTGGTGTAAATTAGTATTTCTGAGGAAGGTGTATCAATGTCTGTGTGAACATGATTAAAATTAGCCCAAAGGCTGTTATGGACTGTGTTCTAATACGGTAGCAGCACTTCCAGGTTTTGAACACTGGCACCTAAGCAGCTAGCCTGTTAGAAACCTACTGCACAATGACAGTGGTCTCTCTACAAAACCCCTGTAGGAGAAGGCGTGTCTATGCAGGCCTTGGCAAAGCCCTGGATTTTGGGAATAAATTAATCGGTTGGCACCATCATCTTGGCCCATTCATGAGCAGTGTTGATGTGGGTGGTGGATAAACAGCTCCCAGTCATGCTGAGTGAAGTGGCAGTTTTGTTTCCTTGTGGAAGGGGAATTTGCATGTTGACTTTTGCAAGAATAAATATTACTGCAGTAGTGGGTTTGGCCTTTTTCTGCAGTGTTGAGCTGCTCAAACATGCAAACAAAAATTGCAGGTAGTCTGGCGCAACCCGCTGCCTCTTTTGTTTCACATCATATCCAGCCTAATCTAATGAATTGTGCCTATCCCACCCTCACTCCTTTTGAAGGTTGTTTGCAAATTGCAAACTACAGATGAATCATGGAATTGTACTGTTGAACCACAGGGGTCATTTAGTCCAACCCCCTGCAGTGCAGGAATCTTTTGCCCAATGTGGTGGGGAGATTGAGTCTCCTGCTGTACCAACTGCCTTACCCCCCTTTTAGGGGGTTCTTTGCTTAACATCTGATAAAAACACTTTTGGGAGGCCCTACCAGGTGTTACCTGGTTCCTATTAATGCATTCAAACCTTGTTAAGCTTCACTGGGCTTACGGTTGCTGGGTCTAAAGATCGCCCTTCCTCATATTGCCACCTTGGTTTCTTTAACTGACAAGTCTATTAAGTATTTTTCAAGTCCTTGATCAGTGGCTTTAACAAATTGCCTGACTGTAGTCCTTAGGCAACAAGGAATTTCATGCTGGGCAGTGAGCAGGGTGATGGATGGATTGGATGGATGGAACTCTTAATAGAGCCCTCCTCTTTCCAGACCATTTGGGTGAGGGGTGCTCATTCCTATGCACATTCATCTGGAAATGCACACTGATAGCCTCTTAGCAGACTGGTGACTTTTGTGACTTTATTTCCAAGGCTGAGTTAACCATGCAGCAACTGTGCAGGGATATAGCAAAGGAAGATTTGTTATTGAAACCAAGAACTGTTTAGTTGTGAATCTTGCATTGCATTAGACTAGATGACCCTTGGGATCCCTTGCAACTCTACAGTTCTATGGTTGTGTTTTTCTGTAAGTATGTCTGGCACTGTCTTCTTGGGCAATACGAGAGCATTGCTCTCCAGATGCTACTAATACCAAGCGGTGCAGGTCCTCTCCTAATTTCAATGTAAAACCCGAATTTCATTCTATTTATTCCATTTCCGAATGAAAATTGAGATGTATGTGATAACTGGTGCCTCTGTGTAGAAGACACAAGAGTCACCGTATCTCAGGGAATCATCTTGATTACCTGCTTTCGCTGACATCTAGGTCTGCTTAGGCTTCAAATGCATCCAAGCAAATCTTGCTCTGTGATGTTGTGGATCAAAGGAAGTAAATCCTGAGTCAGCTGTAGAGGAGTGCACATTTTAAATGAACTGATATTGTGTCAGACGTACTGTTGCTAAAGAAACCAATGCACTTTTAATGCAGGTACCTTTCTATATAAGTACCCCACTGGGTACTTAATATATTTATTTGCAAACAAAGCTCATATCGGGCCTTATGAAATTACTGGTTTATTTGCTTACGCAGAGATTATGAGCAGCCTTCTTTTCTATCTGGAGCTTCATGTGAAACTGCAGACCAGATGAAAGTGATGAGCTGAATTGGTTTCTACACCTGTTTGCCATTCTGCGCCTGCCTAAATGCTGGAGAGTAGCTTTTAGCTTTTGGCTTTCTGCCAAATCAAACAGGAAGCCTGCTGTTTCTATAGACTTTGCTAGCAAAATGTGATACATGTACTCCTAGTTCTGTGCTGTGCAGACAAAGGGGGAGGGTGGTGTGCCTAAAAATTGAAAGTCTCTCTCTTCCCGCCCCCCACCCCCGGTATCTTGGGAATATTGTCCAGTGGGGTAGCTGTTAGTCTACCCCACTGGTCTGTGGCGGCAAAAACAGAGAGAGTTTGCGGCACTTTTGGCATTTACTCTCTGGACAGTAGGATATAATTCATTGCTTTCTGGGACTAGAGAAGAATCTGGAACTGGTTTTGGAACCACCTGACAGACTTTCATTACCTGTCGGGAGATCTCTTCCTCTCCAAAAACCATAATTAAAACCGGATTTGAAATGGGCTTTAAAGCCAAATTATAGCAATCAAGCAGAACTGACTGGGGATATACGTGGTCTGCCTACAATCATAGTGCACTATATACAGTGGTTAAGCCTCACAAAAATGTGCCTAGTCTAACTGGTCTCTGAAAGGGTGTGATGCTGGTAGTCTAATGGACACTTTCTCAAAGTCTCTTGTAGGCCATAGACACTTACTTTCAAGTGCATTATGAACAGGGGCCATAGAATCTCTTAGTGGTCTAGAATCATGCTCTCATCCTCATTGATGCCATCTAACAGGAGTCCTGCTCATGCCTCCCATCAAATGTTATCCTTAGTGAAGAAGAAAAATCAGCGAGATGGATAAAAGGTTGCTAATTTTTGCATCCCTTCCATTTCAATTTGTACACTTTATTGTCAGTCAGTCTGTATTGTGTGAGTTTCTACAGAAATGATACATTTCTAACACAGGGCCAGGCTAAAAAGGCCATGGGTAGCCACAGAAAGCACAGATCCGGTTACTCTATTTTAGCAACATTAGGAGCTTTCACACAATTTCAACTTCTAATGTTGAAATCCCCTCCAGGGATCTCGAGGATGAAAAGTTTCAGAAAATCAATAATGCATTACTGGATTATTGTTGATACTAATTTGGGATCAGTTTATCAAGATTCATACACCATACATTGAGTGTGTCAGCTTTAATCACTTCAAAAACCAGCTAAAATTAATTTGCTAATCCAGTACTTGAGTCTGTGTGCTGGAAGGGCAGGCAGGCAGGCACACAAAGGCCTTCATATGCTAATACATGTGAGCACACTTTGATTTGTGTGGCCGTCACCCTTTATTAATTTATTTACAGTACTTTTATATCACTTTTTGCCATACAGTGGTCCCAAAGTGGAGCTATTAAAAGGCTGACTCTTCTCTTCCCAAGTGAGCTCAGTCTGGCCTCCAAGCTGTGGTCCTTTAATTGTCAGGAAGCACTCCTAATTTCTGAGAAGGCAAAGGCATGGTGGCTCTTGGGCAGCTGTTTCTCTGCTTGTGGGCCTCCTGCCCAAATCCTTAGGGCACTTTGGACCAGACTAGATGCCAGGCATTCTGGGCACATGCCTCTGGGTCAGTGAATAATGGAGCAATGGGGATTCTTAATAGTGGGGGTTCCTGAGGGGAGAGGGTGGAATGGATTAGTACCTTTGTAAAAATTAGTAGGCTGCATCTTTGTCTGCTTACCAAAAAAGGGCTTTGCTTTTTTTTAAAAAAAAAAATTATTTATTTTCACAAAAAAGATAAAAACAAAAACATACAAACCGCACTTACATTCTGCATTACATCTTGCTTGCATCTTACTTATTACTTACTATATAGGGGGATGATTTAAGGTAAATTAAGACTGAGAAGCAATGTAATATGTAATAAGTAAAAAGGGCTTTGCATTGTCCAACAGTTGTGCACATTCCAGAAGGGAGACCAGGTGATAAGGCACTGAGGCAGAAAGGGTTAAAGATTAACCCCTTGAACCAAGGCCACTTAGGGAAAGTGACTTGAGCTCAAACACACCATCTGTAGCTTCCAACATCATCTCCTAATTACTTGGTTCCAGCATTCAACCTTGCTGGTTGGTAGGCTATGCATTTAGCAGACGAGTCTTAACTGGATGTGGGCATGATGGTCCCTACTTGTAACAGTAATGCCAAGTGTAGGTTGGATGTTGACTTATGTGACAACTCTGGATTAAGTTAATTCCTATTGCAAGAAAACTGTAGGCTACCCCCCCCCGCCCCCAGGCACCTCTCCCTATGTTATTCATTTTTCTTTAATGTCATTGATTGATCTATATATCTCTCTTGCACAGAAGAACCTGCTTTGAACTTCCCTGATCACTTTTGCAAGAAGTGATTCATGATGTGCCTGGTTGAGCTCACCATATAAATGGTTTATCTTTTGGGGATACAGTTCCTTAACTTCAAAGAGCTGCAACAAACTCATAAGAGGGAAGTAAGTTGTGGTGATGAAATAGGCATTGCTAAACAACACACTGCTGTGGCAATATTGCCCAGTGACCCTACATATGGAGAGCAGCCAACATTGGTGGGGTAAATATTGGGTTAACAAATTCTGGGACTTGCATACACCACTTCTTGTTCTTGTTATGATAGTTTTTGTGATTATTACACCGTGATTGAGGGCAGCTTTTATTTTCCTAAAAGTGCAGTGGGAAAGGCCACCATCTTGGATTCTTGTTTGGCTCGCTTTGAAACTTGAGAACAAACCATTTAGAATTGTATGTGACTGCCAAAATCATGGTTTTTTTTGAATAGGAAATGAATCTGATTTCTTGGATCCCAAGCTAACTTTCTAACTAGCAACTTGATTCTGTTGCACTTACTCAGGCCTCCAAGGCCAGACCTCTTTGCTGCCAAGGCAAACAGGGGATTTCTTGGTACCCCATCCTTTGAACTACTTCAATGCACGCCCTCTATCTGTTAGTGGTAATAGTGAATTGTGTGTTGATGGTGGTTGCATGGGAGAGAGCTCTAACACTTCACCACTGCTTTTGGGATGCAAGGCGAGGCCTCCCTTTCCGTGTTGTTGCTGGGAGGCTTAGTATTATGTGTCCTCCAGGATCCTTTTACAGGATTAATGCTGTTCCGCATTCTTGTCTGATAGAAGAAACGAGGTTGTGCTGGATTCCCTTGTAAACTCAACCCAAGGAGTCTATTGTCTTCACAATCCCTTTGAAAGAGGATTAGCTGCATCTATTCTCTAGTCCTCTCACTTTCCCTCTCTCCTCCCCTTCATTTCCTTGTGGAGGAATTTTCATAATAAAGAAATCTGAGCAAACTTTGGAAGGTTTCCTCCTGCCGGTTCAAATTTCCACCATTTTGGATTGCTGGTTGTATTGCTGGGGTGGGGGAAGTTCTGTGTTTACTAGTGCTTCTTTTCCACAAAAGGGAGCATTACCTGGAACTCATGGCTTCTCTTCCATTGCTTTAAAAAAAACCAAAAAACAAATTTAAAACTGCAGAAGCTCTTTACCTAAGCCTGAAACATACGATACCTGTGTATAAAGATAAAGGGACCCCTGACCATTAGGTCCAGTCATGGACAACTCTGGGGTTGCAGCGCTCATCTCGCTTTATTGGCCGAGGGAGCCTGCGTACAGCTTCCGGGTCATGTGGCCAGCATGCCTCAGCCGCTTCTGGCGAACCAGAGCAGCGCATGGAAACGCTGTTTACCTTCCCACTGGAGCGGTACCTATTAATCTACTTGCACTTTTGATGTGCTTTTGAACTGCTAGGTTGGCAGGAGCAGGGACCGAACAATGGGAGCTCACCCCATCGCGGGGATTCGAGCCGCCGACCTTCTGATCAGCAAGCCCTTTGCAGGTGTATGTTGAAAAGAACATGTTAAACTTCAGTGCAACTTTGATTTGAAAATAATAGGATTGTCTTAGTCAGTATTCCCCAAGAGTGTATCTTTAGTTAGCCAATCAGATTGCATGTTTCCCATCATGCATTTCTTCAGTTGTCAGTATAAACATGTGAGCTTCCAAATACTCTTAACTCCATATGGTACTTTAAACCTTCAGATTCTTAGTACCGGTAGCTGATGCTGTCATGCACATTTACTGGATTTTTATTATATTAGCAAGTAAGAATTTGTAATCCAGCATTTTGTTGTGTTGATGCCTCATGTCCACCAATGTGGATCATTTCTTAATAGATATCACCCCTGTGACACAGAGTTCGTACCTGGTCTATTTCCAATCATGAACACACAACTATATTGTATTTCCATCAGCAAGGAGATGACTTCTTGGCTTACCATTTTTCAAACTCCCTGTATTCCAGGTTGCCATCAAATCTATCCGGAAAGACAAAATAAAGGATGAGCAGGATCTTGTCCATATCCGAAGAGAGATTGAAATCATGTCGTCCCTCAATCACCCCCACATCATTGCTGTCCACGAAGGTAAGAACATTTAACACACTGCCCCTCTTCAGGTATATCCGTATAATATTGGTGCCAGCCTCCTTTTCATTTATTTTTCAGATGCCTTACTTTTCAGAAAGGGGTCAGACTGAACTCAAGAACTTGTAGCTCCAACCAGATATACATGGAGAGACCCATATATAATCAATTCGGATGCTGTTAAATATGATATGCATAGGGCATGATTTCCATTTACTAGATGTATCAAAAGTGATAAAATGTTTCTGTGATTTTTAGGAGGCTATCTGCAAAACTAATGGGGGGGGGAGAGACCACAAAGGTCCTTTCACTAAGCAATGCTGGCTGCTGTTTCTTCTGTTTCCCATTCTAACGTACAAGCAAATGCCATTTTTCATCAACTCCACAATGTTGCAAGGGTTGAAACTCTCTGTGGCTTCTACCGGAGGCACAAATGGATGACTCAGTAGCAGCAGCACACAGATCTAGAGGGTAAAAGTTCCCCTCCTACACCCTTTCGTACTTTCTTCCCTGCTTTTGTGTACAAAACAACTTGTAGTGGTGGCACGGTCTTTCTATTTTTTTTTAAAAAAGCAATAGCAGCCAGCTCCCATTATTTACAGCTTTGAGAGTAAAGATTCCTGCAAAATTGTTCTTAGAACTCTGTGAAATGCCACGTAAGGTGTGTGTTCTAACCTGGAGCCTGGCTCCAGGTATTGCACATTTATTGTTGGCATATGGCAGATACGTGCAGTATTGTAAATACTGGTGACTGTGAGAGTTCTTAAGGCACCGTGCTGCTAAATATAGCAGAAGGGTTGGCATTTCACAAGGCTCTGTGTGTTTGTACAGCCTGTGCCATTTGGTCCATAGCTCTTACTTTAACCCCAAAATGACATGAACGGTGTGTTAAATAGTGATAGGAAAAACATGACCCTAAGCTACTAACTGGTAAAATACATTAGACTTGAATGAAATGTGCCTGTTTGTTAAACAGGCAGGTGTTGTGCCATCTTAGAATTTAGATGAATGCACTATTTAAAATAATGCTTCATTTGCCTTGCATGAAGATGGCATAGGAAGCATCCAGCTGAGATGCTGGAATAGTGAACTGAAATGGTACCCTAGAGCCTGATTTGGAAGGGACACCAGTCAGGATAGGACAGGGATGGTGTTGTTGGACTAGAACTCCCATAGTCCCTAACCATTGATCATGCTGGTTGGAGCTGATGAGAATTTGGGAGTCCAACGATGTCAAGAGGAACAGAAGTTCCCCACTCTAGATAGGAACTAAAGCCACAGGATTGTTTGGCTTAGACATCTTGGATTCTTTGTGATTCATCTTAATGCCATTCCTGTTCTTCTTCATGTAGTATTTGAAAACAGCAGCAAGATCGTCATTGTGATGGAGTATGCCAGCAAGGGAGACCTCTACGACTACATCAGTGAGCGCCAGAGATTAACTGAGCAGGAAGCCCGACACTTCTTCAGGCAGGTGGTGTCTGCTATCTACTACTGTCACAAGGTGAGTCGAATAGGAGTCTTGAGACTCTGTTCAAATATCACCAGGAGTTGCCTCCTTGTCTTCACTGATCTCCCCAACGGTGTGCTTCACAAGTTCTGCTTACCATGTTACAGCAAAAAAGAGGGCTCATTCTCTTGCTGCCTGCTTTCCCCTGTATCTGTTGATTCATCCACAGTGCTGTTTGCCCCTCTGCTTTTGCTTGGGAAAATCCACAGTTTACCGCTGAATCTGAGCAAACCGGATTGCTCTTTGTTCCAATTCAGCGCTAAAGCACAGATTGTGGAATAGCAGCAGGACAAAGGCAGAACCGCTCTCACCTGTGCCTAGAAACCATGGGGCAAGCGGAAAACCACTCTGACCCATTCACAAGCCTGGGTGAATGTTTGAAACAAGTTTGTGGATAGGGAACATACAGTACATAATATATCGGCATCACCATGTAGCAACATGCTTCAAGCACGGATCGTACAATTTGTTACGAATGAACTGTTGCAGGTATAAAGGTTAGTAATTGGCAGCCATAGGAATTTTGATGTTAACAAGGACATAAACATTGGAGGGCTACCTCCCTCCTTAAAGGAAAGAAGTGATAGGGGAGGGCTATTAGACCCTTGTCCTGCTGTGATAGTGGGCCAGTTTGGGCGATACTACCCATTCCAAGGCATGGCACCCCAGGGACAAGTCATCTGAATTATAGTGTACACACAAAGGCCAAAACTGCATGCCCAAGTTTCCACAAAGGTTTTTATGCGCACAGGCTGTGTAGTTTGGATGTGTTCTATGTGTAGTGTTTGGTTTGGACAGGTACTGTCCAATGCAGTCCAGTGTGTTCTGTGCAGAGGTGTTACAGTGTTGGGAGTCAAGCAAAGCTGCATATTTCCTCAGGGTGTTTTGTGTATTGCTAAGGCACTACATTTTCCTAATGAGGTTAGTCACAGTAGTATTGTCAATGTTAACCTTGCACTTGGGGAAACACCCATAGCTGTCACACTGGATTTAATACTAAAAATGTAAAGCATTCTGGCTTGCATTTTCACTTTTACTTGAAGCGAAAGGGTCCCTGTGAAGCGACAAACTCAGTTGTGCTGATCTGAATGGGGAAGAATGGGGAATGTGAACAAACCTCTTTCTACCTGCTGTGTCATCAGTTATTTTAATCTTGACTATTAAGGAAACAGATGCCAACAGTATTGCATCACTGAATGTTTAGAGACAGAGCCCAGGAAATTTCGTTGACTCTTGAAAGTCTGGATTTGGTTAATTTTATTTTTGCAACTTGCAATGTGTATATCAAAAAATTGTAAGCTCATTTGCTAAACTGGAAAGCAACTAATCTCATTTATTCTACCTTCAAAATGTATTCCTGTGATCTGCTGAAGTTTTGAGGCAGACAAAAAAAAACTTAAGGTGATAAAGCTTGGATAAAGCTCTCTAATATATACCCAGGCAATAAATGTCTAGAATTCCTGGCCTCCTGCTACTTTGCATGTTTTGTTTTTCTTGCAGAATGTGGGGAGGAATGTAGAGATGCAGGTTTTGGAACTCTTTCTTTCTTTTTGGGAAAGAATTTTGGGATTCTAGGAATGTTAAAGGCTAGAGGACAAAAATGGGCTTGCGTGGTGCACAGGAAGGTGTGATCAGGGAACATAATTGCAATTTGTCACGACATTACCTAAACTCCACATTGCAATGATATGGACTAGGAGCCTGACTTTTTTTCTACTTTGCTCGTGAAATCGTTAAATATCAGGCAATGATAGCAATTGAATGTGCTGGGTCCATCACATGATTTCAGGTCCATGGCAGATAGTGGTACCAAACATTGGTCAGATAATAGGCAGCATGTGGATGGCCATGAACATTATGCATCTTGAATGCAAAGGAGAGAGTTTTGTGCTTGTATCTGAGAAATGATACTAGCAAACCTGGCGTTATTTCACCCGCCATCTTGTTTTGGAGATGGGTAAAGAGGTCCTTTGTAGACATATAGAGCTTTCGTCATTGTTTAGTGCAATTGGAGCTTTCATTTGTGGTGATCCTACTTATTTTCATGGACTTACGATTATGAAAACATGGCTTGCAGGTTTGTATGCAAGCACATGCTGTTACGGAAAGTTCTCTAGTTGTGTAGATGAGCACTAGGACAGTATCATAAAGTGGAAGGTTCTCAATTTGAACCTAACTGTTAGGCTGACCCGTTTGCTGGAATCCCTTGTTAGAACTTTCTCTCCTGTATTCCTAGTGGGTGTGTATATTGTGTCTCTCACTTAAGTTTCCTGTCTGGCTGCTTTGGGCTTTTTGCCCTTAAGGGAAAAAAACTACAGTCTGTTAAACACACTGCTAGCATCTCTATAGATGGACAGAATTAGTAGAGGCAGACTTCTAGAGGCATGCTTTGGCTTCCACCAGAAAAAACAAACCTAACTCTCCTTTTCCCTCTCTCAACAGAATGGAATCGTTCATAGAGATCTGAAGCTAGAAAACATCCTTCTGGACGCTAACGGCAACATCAAGGTAAGTGGAGCTATTCAAGTTCAGTAGCTTGCAAAATGTAATGCTCAAGTGCCTGTGAGGACATTATTTGCACCTTTAAAGTCAACGGTTGCTTTCAGATAATGGCAAAATATACAGAAAAAGAGGGCTTTAAAAGCTCAATAGAAAGCTAATGACAAAATTAAAATCAATGCAGGAGAGAATGGGGGTGGGAATCTGCTTTACATTTCCATTGTGGAGTTGGAACCTGGAGTCTTAATGTTTGGGCAGCCACAAGTCCCTTCATCCCTGACCATTGACCAGGCTGGCAGGATGTGATGTGGTTTGGAGTCCAACAACATCTGGAGGGCAACTGTTTGGGCAAGGATGGTTCAGACCATGTTGTCTGTGGCTTGTTCTCATTTCTAAACTCGCACCTGCTACTGCTGGATGCCAGGGTTGCCAAGGGGAAAGGTGAGCCTTGCTATTTCTTGTAACTGTGGAAAACGAGAAAATGCTGTATCCTCCAAATCCTTGATATTTGTAAGGGACCAGGATCCTTTAACCAGGGAGACGGAAGAGCTATAAATAGCCAGCGGTTACCAGAATACCAGGGCATATCTCCCATGATAAACATGCAGCTATTCCGTGTAATCCAAATAGTGACTCATGGCAAGTTAGGGATAAGGGGAAAGTTTTTTGTGGCTCATAAGCAAGGAGGAAATGCCTGTTTCCAAGATGATTAGACCAAATATTTCAGTTGTCAGGCTTAAGAATAATCCAACAGAGTTTATCCTAGTTCTGTGCAAAAGGATAATACCTAGAGTTGTCCTACTGTGGAATAATAAGAATGTGAAATTCCCAGGCAACTTTTGAGCAACAGATGACCAAGTTGCTCCGGTAATTGAAAGAAGCAACGTTTCTTTCATAAATCTTTCATAAATTCTTTCTCCAGATGTCATAAAATCATAGATTTGTAGCGTCGGAAGGGCCTACAAGGCTCATTTTGTCCCAACCTTCTGCAATGCAGGAATCCTTTGCCCAATGTGGGGCTTGAACCCATAAGAGCCTGAGCCCCCACCAGCACAGCCATTGGTTAGGGATGACTCCGTTTGCAGTCCACCAGCAAACAGTACATAAGGGCAGCACCTTTTCTTTATGCAGAGAAAAGAAATCCATTGTAATAGCTTTAAAAGTGTGATGGTCTTACTGGACTGCTAGGCATGTGCTATGATAATGGTGCATCAACTATTTCCCTTAGGCACTTATGTAGCCTTCCCTTGGCCAAACCCTTCTGTGGGGGAGCTATGAGGTCTGGGTTCACAGAGGTGATGGGGGATGCATGAAGATGACAGTGCCTCAAGGCCCAGATTTGTGGGTGTCAGCCCACTGAGTTTCCTACCTTTCATAAATGCAGCAAGAGGGACTAGTAGGAAAATGTGGTATCCCAGAATTAAAACCCAGGGGGCTGCAACTCCTCATATATTTCAAGGATAAGGAAACAAGGCTCCCAAAGTTCTGCTTAATGGCATAAACCAGGTACTCTTTCACCCAGAGAGTTTTTCCTCCTGAAAAAAAAAGAGCCAGTCAACTGTTAACATAATGGAGATTTTTGTGCAGTTAATAATAAACAAAGACCTCCCATGGTCTATGTTGCCTGAACAATAGGCCGTTCCGCAGCTGTGAACCTGGAAACATGTTCTGTACCTTCTGGCTGATCTGATTGGCTGTGGGGCTGGATAAACAAAGGTATTAAAAATGTGGAATCAGCAGATGCTTGCAGCTGTGGCACAAGCACAAGACTGGTAGAGCCCGGCCGCTCAGATCTTCAAGCCCTGGTACATACCTGATGAAGCAGTTCTGCTTTTTAGTCTAGGAACCAAATGTGTTTTTAGGGCTTCCACCTTTTTCCCTGGAAGGCTCCTGAACAAGTGCATGGCAGGCAGAAATTCAAGCAGTGCAGCTGTGATCCAATGCCCAGCCCTAGAAGCTGTGGGGTTCAGATTTAAAATCTTAATTCAGGCCAACGATATTTTCAAGAGACATAATACAGGTGTATGGTAGTGGTCTTCCAGTGCTAACCTGTGACCTTATTTCCCTCCCACCCCTAGATTGCAGACTTCGGCCTCTCCAATGTCTTCCAACAAGACAGGTTCCTCCAGACCTTCTGTGGGAGCCCCCTCTATGCATCCCCCGAGATCGTCAATGGAAGGCCTTACAAAGGACCTGAGGTAAGAGGGATGCTTATTAAACAAACTCCAGACCCAACCATTCTCTTAGGCCAGTCCCTTATGGGCTGGCAGTTATGTACCCTCTAGTCTGGTCTTCTCTCTCATCTTCTGCCTTCCTTCAGGGCACAGGGGCCTTAGGCAACCCCAGGGAAGGTGAGGGTTCCCCTTCTTAGACCACTGATGGTTCTGTCCATGTGCTCCCAGGCCTGAGGTTCCTTGTCTCATTTCCTTGGCAAATATCATCGGTAACAAGGGAGAATTGTCTACATGGCACATAGCTCAAATTAAGTGTCTTGAGATGTCTTTGCCTTTGCCTAGCAATTAAAGCAGCCTGTTCCACCCAACATATGAGCCCTCCGTGTGTTTGGAGCTACAACTTCCATCAGCCCCAGCCAGCATGATTGGGGATGAAGGGAGCTGTAACACCCAGAAGGCTGAATTAAAGCAATAGCAATGAGCAAGACCGTCCTTGTTCTTTTCACCTGCTGATGGCTCTTCTCTTTTATTTCTTCAGGTTGACAGCTGGTCCCTTGGAGTGCTCCTCTATATTTTGATTCATGGCGCAATGCCTTTTGATGGTCAAGACTACAAGACTCTGGTCAAGCAAATCTCAAGCGGTGACTATAGGGAGCCCACCAAGCTATCGGGTGAGTGGAAATGGCAGCAGAAGTTCTGCATTCTGCCGCTTTGATATCGTTTTATGACAGTGTGGATTATGCAACGTGTGCCTCTCTATGTGCAGTTAACACAAACAACATGAAGCACATAGTAGACAGTGCATGCATCTGTCCCTGCTTATTAAATAAAATGGGTAGTCATGAACATAAGGAGATCCTGCTGGATCAGGTCAATGACCTATCTAGCCCAGCATCCTGCTCCCACAGTGCAGCCAGATGTCATGGCTTTTGAATATCTGTTAAACAGGCTAAGCCATTGGCTGACATGGAGGTGGAGAGGTCAGAGTCTTCCCTAACTTGAATCTGAATCACACACAGAGATTCCGGGGAAAGGAGATTTAAAATGGAACATGGCCTTTACCTGTGTATCTGATGTGGTTTCTTTGTCCTTCAGAGGCCTGCGGTTTGATCCGGTGGATGCTGATGGTGAACCCAGAGCGCCGAGCCACCATCGAAGACATTGCCAGCCACTGGTGGGTGAACTGGGGCTACAAGGTGCCCATTGGGGAGCAGGAGTCCTTGCGTGAGAACGAATCTCCATTGGCCACCGTGGCAGAGTGGCTGCGCCACTCCTCCAGGCCCCTCTTTGAGAATGGCTCCAAGGTCCGCTGCTTCTTCAAGCAGCACATCCCTGGCGTCACGCTGGAGAGGCAGCGCTCGCTGAAGAAGTCTAAGAAGGAGAACGACGTCTCCCACGCTCTGCAGGAGACAGGACCCACTCCTGAGAACTCATCCAAATCTATCCTCAAGAGACCCAAAGGCATCTTGAAGAAGAGGAATTCCTGCGAGAAGACCCAGGCTCCCCCTCCCCCTCCTCCTCCTCTAGTGATGGCACCTCCCGTGGACATGAGGAAGGAGGGCAATACTGGAACTGCCCTTGACTTGACTTGCATCTTGTCATCCAAGGCTCTGAACTGCAAGAACGAAGATGATGTTGCAGCCACCCCTACCGCACCCAAGAAGGGAATCCTGAAGAAGCCCCCAAAGAGAGAGTCTGGCTACTACTCCTCCCCAGAGCGCAGTGAATCGGTGGATGTCTTGGACTCTAGCATGGACCTCGATGCCAACGTCTTTGCTGGCCATGCCTCCTCTGCACCCTCACCTCAGAGCTCCAGTTATGACCATCACACCAGGAGGAAAGGCATCTTGAAGCACAATGGCAAGTACTCTTCCAGCAGCACTGAGTCAGACAGCGTGCCTGCCAAGGTCTTCTCCCCTTTTGCTGAAGTCTCCTTGCCCAAGCTTCCCCTGACCTGCCGTAGTCGCCCATCCAGTGCGGTGAGCGAGGACAGTATCCTTTCCACAGAGTCCTTTGACCAGCTTGACTTGCCTGATCGGATGCTTGGGGGTGGAGGCATCCCGATGCGAGCATCCGTCTCTGCGGATGACCTCCTGCAGCTGGAGGAGGAGAGAGAGGCAGGAGGTCGGCGGCTCCGCCGCTGGACAGTGACTCGTTGCCAAAACCCTCTGGCAGATAGCTGCTTCTCCCTGGTGGACTGCGATAATGTCACTGAGGTCTATAAGCGGGCTGTGGCCATCAGCATGAAACTCAGCTGAGGGGGCCACGGGAAGACTTTGCGCTAGTCAATGCACACATCCACAGTGGCTCTGGCTCGAGAAGGAACAGAGTTGTCCAAACAATTTGCACTTCCTTTTGAGGTGGGACCAGAGAACTTTCCTCAGACTTTGTCTTCTCCTCCCCCGACAGGGTTAGAAGTGCAACCGGCTAGAAGTATTTATTTGTTGCATACGCTTTGGAATGTAAAGAGAACACTCGAGGTTTTAGCAATGGCTTGTACTGGTTCAACAGGGTACAGGAGTGTGTTTGGAGGGAGAAGAAGGTATGTTGGCAGGAAGTTTGTGGATGTGGGATGGATCTGTAAGGCCAGTGTAGTGGGGCTGGAGTATTAGGGGAGAAACAGGGAGGCATCTGTTAAGTGCAGGGCAATGGGTTAAAAAAAATCAATCAATCTGCCTTCTCACAGCGAGTTGAAATCCTAAACGGTGGAGACCTGTAACACTCCCTTGAACACTTTCATCTCTCCAAACAGAACCTGATGGTCATCTCTGATCTTAGTGACTGGGATGGTTATTTTATTTGCACTGTGCTTCTTTAATTGCACAAAGATCATAACAGAGGTAGAAACTCCTCTGTAGGGGAACAATGATGTGGCAAGGCAATAGGAAAGGAATAGCTCTTGAGCTGGAGAAAAAAAACAAAACTAGGTTTCTGGAGAGTATCTGCACTACAAACATAGAAAAGGGTGTCTTGCTATATCCTGGTATTCTCAGCCCTAAAAGTGGGGAGGGGGCAAGGGCTTGCTAATGTGATTCTGAGCATCCTCCCTAAAATCAAGACTGTCTTTAGAAAAGCCATGGTGGTTGAACTAGAAGCATGCGACCGTGGTGCAAGTAGGATGTCAGCTGTTGAGAACTCACCAGAGTAACAGCACACAGGACCTCAAAAAGATTCCCCACCATCCTTCCTGCTTTGGTTTATTTATTCATTTGAGCAGACTAGAATATGTGGCTTCATAATTATAGATTCTAAAAATAAAATAATGCAAGATGGCAAAAGGTGTATCTCTATCCTTGGTGTATCTTTCCTCTCTGCACCTCCTGAGAGAGAGAGAGTTTGCAATTTTGAGAAAGTCAGTTGGACAACACCTGTGACAATTACAGCAGTCATTGTGTATCTCAGGAGATTGGCCTGCCCTTATTTTTGGGAAAAGATCTTGACTGAAATGCGAATCAAATCAGAACTGGGCCCTGGGGCACATGACATCTGAATGCCCAATGGAAGCCTTTACTGGAATGGGAGCAAATAAGGAGACGGGTTTAAAAGAATAGGCACATCAGGCATTAGAGAAAGTGGGCATCTTGTCCATGGTAAACACATGTGCCTTTAAATACAAAAGTATGAACTGTGGCTCTGAGCATAAGATAAGTAAACTTATGCAGTTTAATGGAAGAAAGCCTTCTGGTATCCTTCACCTCTCAATAGCCTCTTGTAGCCCCTAAAATTCCTCTCTGGAGGCCGCCTGAATAATGTGGGGTGAGTCTGTGGGCAGAGGACTGGAAACTTTCTTTTTATGAACTTCTTGGAAGTTAACTTATCTCAGCCTATGTGTGTTTGCCCGGATAGCTGTTACCTGAAGGGGATTTTGTTGTTGCCGAGTATTTCAAAACACTGCTTTTCCGAGCAATGCAAGCTACTTGATGAAATGTTTTTGTTTCTTGTAATGGTTAAAGATGGTATTCTGTGTGTGTGTTGTTGTTTTTTAAAAAGTAACTGGTGACTTTAATAACTAGCAGGAAAGTGATCTGCAGAACATTTCTATCTTGTAACCCTTTTGGATTCCAAATAACCTGTTGCACTATCTTGCCATGTCTTCTCTGGTTGGCCTTCCAACTCTGTTTGCTTTTATTATTATTTTTGCCATCCAGGGAAGTTAATCAGTACAAAAAAAGCAAAATGAGACTTGAACTCTCTGGTCTGTGCAGCTCTCCTTTTCGCAAGCTGATGGCAAACAATGGTTATGCAAAAAGAATAAAGGAAAAGGAACCAACTGTTGGATGCGTCAGTTGTCCTCATTGCTACTTCACTGGTTTGCCTGCCACTCTTCTCGACTGGTCTTTTCTTCTGGAGCTGGTCACATCAAAATACTCTCTAGGCAAGATCACAAACTCCTTTGGCCATCGATCAGTAAATACTGTGAGCCCCTGATTTCCATATGGGCAACCATGACCATTAGAAGTTAAAAGTGGGTTTTTCATACCTCATTGCAACCCCAACTGATTATAAAACATAGATTACTCATTATTACAGTTTTATCCCACTTCTTCCTATGAGGGGCATGCTAGCACCCGATAACTCCTGTTGAGGCACGGGAGAGTACTCTATTGCAAATGGTTGGATATTAGAGCCCAGGATTTTTGTATTAAGCACTCCAGCCCCTGCACCTCACTGCCCCTCAGTAGTGAGAAAATGTTAAGTAATCACACAGGCAATAAAGGTTTTTCCTTCTGACTTGAGTCAGAAACTCCACCTATTCTGTTTATTTCTTTCAATTATATCCCGCCTTTCCTCCCAGGTAAAAGTAAAAGGTAAAGGACCCCTGGACGGTTAAGTCCAGTCAAAGGTGACTATGGGATATGGCACTCATCTCATTTTTCAGGCCAAGGGGCCCCATCGTGGGGATTTGAACTGCCGACCTTCTGATCAGGAGCAAGCCCAAGAGGCTCTGTGGTTTAGACCACAGCTCATGGTTCTCCTAAGACAGCGTTTCTCAACCGCTGTCCCACTCGCACCCCGCGCCGTCTCCTAGCAACCGGCCGTCGGCGGCGCTGATTGGCTGGCACGGCTCCCGCCACCATTTTCAAACGGCTTTTTTTTTTTTTTTTTTTTGCCGAGACGGCCGGGCGGCCCTCCTCCCTCAGCCGCCGCCATTAACCATTCTCGTCCCGGGCTTAAGCGGAGGAGAGTCTGGTCTCGCCCGGCATGGAGAGCGGCCCTCTGGCTGAGAAGCCCCCTCTGAGGAGGAAGGGGAGGCGGCGGCAGCAGCACCAAGCGGCGAGGCTCGCCGCCGTGGGGGGAGCGCCTGTGAGGCGCAGCGACGGTGGCGCGCTTCTATTCGAGACCTCCGGAGGGGCCCGGCAGGCCTCCTCCTCCTCAACCGCCTCCTCCTGCGGGCGGTAAGTGCCCCCTCCCACCCCTGCCCTGGGTCCTTAGGGTGAGGGGCGGGTGACGAATAAATTCATGGTAATAGGAATAATAGTAATCGATGAGGGGGGGCAGGCGGTGTGAGGTGCTGGGGGTGTTGACCCGCTCCCCAATATTATTCGCTTCAAAAGGAGGGGGGCGTAAGAGCCTTCAGCCCCCTACCCATCACAGGGACGATCCGATTGCATCGCCACCACCACAATCATTATTGATTACAGTACTATTGAACCCCAGGCCCAGTTTTCTCCCCAAAAAGGGGAGGGCGGCACAGAGTTGGTGTGCCTCGTGATTTTTTTCATGGAACAAGTGTGCCGTGGCCCCAAAAAGGTTGAGAAACACTGTCCTAAGAGGTGGGGCAGCCTCTTATGGCTGGCTCAGTTACCCGATGAGCTTCACAGCTGAGCACAAATTGAAGCCTAGTTCTCAGAGGTTCCAGTCCAACACTAACCACTACACCATAAAATGCAGGAAAGATGTTTGTAAAATTTCAAATGCACCCTCCCAATTTCTATTGCCAAAAGGCTTGCACAGAAGCCGGAAGTCTTCAGCAGTCTTTTTACTGGATGCTATTGGTGTAGTAACACAGGGAGCTGTCAAAAAGTCTTTTGTTCATCTAGCCTAGTATTGCCACTCAGCCCCTGGAGAACCACTGCCAGTCAAAGGCAGTGATCTCCACCCTGCCCCAAACCTGCTGCCTGATCCTGCTAGCTAGAGGTGCCAGGGATTAAACATGGGGATAGGGTCTTCTGTGTGCAAGTGTTCCCTGCTGCTAGGCTATGTACAGTCCCTCTGGAGTGGGGAAGTGGGGATAAAATGGAGATGGAACTGCACAGTTTTGGGGAATCCCTTCCAAAAAAAATTTCGCGAATGAAGTCTGAATTGCCATATGCACTCAAGAGGTTGACATTGCAGAGCTGAAACAAGGATTCAGGATAATCTTAGGGCTCATTCGCACTGCCCCGCTGTATTCCCCCCCCCCCGGGAAACCTGCAGTTTAGTGCTGAATTGGAACAAAATGGCAATTGGGTTTTCCATGGATTCAGAGCTGAACCCCTGGTTTTCCCAGGGAAAAGTGGCAGGGCAAAGGCCAGACCACTTGAACATGTGCCTTTGTCTTGGCTGTAAATGAGGGTAGGTGGTCATCAACCCAACTAGTGCCTTCTAGGCAGGAAGGAAACAAAGGTTAATGAGGAAATTATGGGTATTGCTTTCTATCTGTTGAGCAGCTCATGATACAGGGGCATATACTGTGACCTGGTCATTGCCTCGAGGGACACTAAATTGTTGTAGGGAGAATCTTGTCTGGGAAAAATAATTGCAAGGGTGGAGCAGGAGAACACCAGGAAGCTACTGAGCTTGCCGATGAAGCAATCCCATCCCTGCGCTGCAGAAGCAGGCGAGGAAGACTATGCCTGACAACCATCAAACCCCACATCGACCTCCCCATTGGCAAAAGTTTGGCCATCCCACTGATACTTGCCAAAGTGCACTTTATCACGAATAAAAGTATTTAAAAGATTCATAATTTGTTATTTCTTGCACTGCTTGTTTAACCATATGTTTTCAGACTACCGTAAATATTTATAGCTTATGAAGCAATATCCTGCAGTGAGATAATTACTCCGATTACCTTTATAAGTACAATAAATCTTTCAACAAAATTATGTGTTCATACATTCTTGCTGGGATACCTGAAATAATGATTCTGCAACAGGCAAACTTGCAGTTAAGATGTATGAAATGTTGACACTGCTGAAGACTTAAGGTCCAAAATTCATGTGGCAATAAATTGATGGGTCACCAAACCAAATGAATTTGGACTTGTGTTTTGCCGTACCAATAGCTGGGAACTGCTGTTCTAGAGGATAGGACCCAACTCCTAGGGGTACAGGTCCCTTTGCCCCCAAGTAAAATATTTGAGGGGGCTGGGGCCCCCAAAGTAAATGGCATTACAATTCAAATGGTGTGTGTGTGTGTGTGCCACGTCATGTGATCAATTATGTGGGGTGGGGCTTACCTGGGCCCCCCAATATTTTATTCAACTTGGCACCCCTGTTCGAGAACATCACCTTTCAAGAGAATTTGACTATCCCTTTCCAATTATATGCAATTTCTAACCATGAGGAAATTAAGTAATTAAGGTAACATCCATACCATAGGACGCGGGTGGCGCTGTGGGTTAAACCACTGAGCCTAGGGCTTGCCAATCAGAAGGATGGCGGTTCGAATCCCCGCGACAGGGTGAGCTCCCGTTGCTTGGTCCCAGTTCCTGCCAACCTAGCAGTTCAAAAGCACCTCAAAGTTCAAGTAGATAAATAGGTACTGCTACAGCGGGAAGGTAAACGGCGTTTCCGTGCGCTGCTCTGGTTTGCCTGAAGCGGCTTTGTCATGCTGGCCACATGACCCGGAAGCTGTATGCCTTTACCTTCACCATACCATACATTTAAAGCACACTGAATCATGGGAACTGTAGTTTTACCCTTACTGAGCCGCAGTTCCCAGCACCCTTAATCAACTGCAGTTCCCCATATCTTTTGGAGGAAGCCATGTACTTACCGGTAGAATGATGTGAATGTGATCTATGTCTTTGTACAACCATTTTGAGTTTACGTCCTTAAAAAGAAAAAAGCAGCAGGAGTGAGGCATCTTAAATTTGGCACTAACAGCATTTAATACCAGGGAATCACAATTAGAGAAAGCATTTCTAACTTGCTGTTCCTCACAACAGGCGGGGTTCAATAACAAAATAGCCATTGCCATTGCCATTTCAGAAATGCAGTGATACAAATATACAAACCAGCACAGGATATGACTCATGATGGGCACTCAGAAACTACTTACCTAATGCCTGCTTAATTATCCTTTACTTTCTACCAAGCACAATTTCCTAAAACAAATTCAAGACTAGTAAGTAAGTAAAACCTTTATTGGCATCAAACAAACTCTCAGACAAAATAATAACAGATTAAAACTGTCACTGTGGCAAACACTGTGTTAAGAGAGAGAAGGGAATAATCCGCTATCCGCTTTCATAACAATGGGGCTTCTAATAATTCAGATGACTGCAGAGTATGACGACGAGAAAATAGTAAATTAAGATATTGAGCCACCATCTTGGTGAGGACCTGGTCCTTCCCCAGCAAAAGGAATTGTAAGATTTCCCGCTCTGGTCTCCTTCTGGGGATGCAGAGCCGGTCCAGGAATTGTTGACAAAGGTCGACGTAGAGATTACAATGAAAAACCATATGTAGAAGGCTTTCCATCTGGATAGCTCAGTCGGTAGAACATCAGACTTTTCAAGACTAGTACTTAAGGTTACTATCTGGGAACCTACTTAAAGCACAGTATTTTCTCTCTCTCGCACTGCCACTGCATGAAGCAAACTCTTTTGTGGCATAACAAAAATGGTATCTTTTTCCCAGCATTCAGATTGGTCAACTAAAAATGGAATTGAATGGCGCTGCATCTTGCAAAAATCTGGCTTGAGAATGGTTTGCAAAACTTAGATATCAGCATGCCAGAAGACCTGAAAATTATGTTAAAACTCCAGAGCCTAAATTATATGGTTTGTAAAGAAAACACACACAGGTGTCGTTGCTGTTGCTATGTTAGATTTAAGTTAGCTTTTAACATTGATTTCCATTTTAATGCTTACTCTAATTTTTTTTTTTTTAAAAAGACAAGCACAGTACTGATTGGACAGGTCCAAAATATCTGTTCTTGGGGAACTCGCCTTCGGAAATTGTGCTTGAAGGCCTTTGCAAGTTGATCGATGGAGCATAGTGTTTAGAATTGCTCGTTATGTATACAAGCACCTCCAGCAGTAATTGCACTAGGAATACTTCCAGGTGTTCTTGAATTCGGGCTCCCATCAGCACCAGCCAGCACAGCCAATGGTCAGGGATGATGGAAGTTGTAGTCTTAATAACTGGTCGACCAGAAGTTCCCTATCCCTGATGCATTATTTATTTATTTGGATCCCATCATGGATCCCAAGGATATAAGACAGAATAAAAGACAGGATAAAAAACAAGTATATAAGTAAGGCAAAACAGCAAAACAATAACAGACACATGTAAAAGGCTGTAGAATATTAATCAGCCCAAGACCTGGTTGTTCTACACCTTTGGTGAGGTTTGATTTCTCCGTAGCCATCAGTGTCTATGTATTTACATAAGTTGCTCCCTTACTTTCTGCTGGAAATAATTGTCCAGTATTTCCCACAAGCACCGACTGAGCAAAAGGGTGTTGGTGAACTGTTCACATAGAAAGAACTCGTATAACACGCCATAGAAATTGCAGCATTTCTGAGCTCATTTGGCCTGTACAAAGTATCTCCATGTTCATAACATTCCTTTAGCTTCTGCAGGAGAAAGACAACCAGATTGTAACTTCGCTGCTGATTTTCTAAATATCTGACCATTAGATCCGGTGGTGACAAGAGCCAAACTCTGGTAAAATTAGAAGACAGTTGCTGGAAACAGGGATGGCTTTTATGGTAGCCTGTAAAAGCTGACACCTCTGTCCTTTTGGGGGTGGTAGTGATTTGTGGGTATTGTATCTCTAAGGTACTGCTGTGAAGAAATGAACGTTTCCACACATCCCCTCCTGCCCTCTTCCTCTGCTCCTTTATTCTGTGGCTTCCAGTATTGTCCCCAAGTGTGTTTTATTACACAGTAAAAGCACTGTAACATGCTCTCCCATTTCCACTTGGGTTAATAAAAACTTACAGATTCCATCTCCTTACCCCCAACTTGGGCTGCTAAACAGAGAATGAAATGAAAGTAATGAATGCCAGGAATTCTCTCTTTCCTTTTCCCGATTCAGATGACATTAACAAGGGCAATGTGCAGTTTGCTCCCCTGCAGAGAATTCCACGCATGCTTCCAGGTCCATTAAGAAAACTCAGGAACGCTCTTAAAGACCTTTTTTTTAAGGACATGCTGATTAACAAGGGCAAAGTCCCAACAAACCTCAAGATTTTAATGTGGAGATGACATCTTGCCAACTGTTTGTAAACTGGCAGCTGTCAATGGCTGATGGAAGGAGCATAAATCACAGGAGTCCTGTTCCCTCGCTCCACAGGCTTTCATCCAGCCTGTGCATGTTGGCACACTTGCACCTCAAGGACCTTGGTGGGGCTGGCAAGCATTTGACAATAGACCTGCAAGGCGACAGATGATAAGCAGCAGTAGCAGGATAAGGCAGGAGAGCAGGTGGCTCAACCCTAGCATCTCTTCTGCACTTCCTTGTGCAAACTGTCCATTTAAATGGCCCTAAAAGAAGTTGAAGACATGGCACATGTTTCTAAGCACACAGCATCCTCTGTGACTGGGGCTATATGCACAGTTTTGCATGTGGGGTTCTGTAACACACGCAGGCACAAGAGGCCACATGCAGATCACAAAGCCAACAGATCTTTAAGAGTGAAAACTTGTGCCTTCTGTTAGTAACCGTGAGAAACAAGCCACTTGAAGTTTAAGTTTGCATCGTTAAAGTGCTCTGTTCACTCTAGCTTTTGCAGTTAGGAAAGTGATGGGGAAATGCATTCGAAAAGCGTGGAGTGAATGATTAACACCCTGCAAGCAAATCAGGATGAATGCAGTATGAAAATCAGGATAAACGCAAGATGAATGCTTGTTGTTGTATAACCTCCTCACAAATAAACCACAATGAATGCTCACTGATATAATGGAACCACTCTGGAAACTCTGGGCAAGCAAATCAGGATGAATCCACAACATGTAGGCCATAAGAGCATAAGAAGAGCCTGTTGGATCAGGCCAATGGTCCGTCAAATCCAGCTCCTGTTCCCAACTAGATGCCTGTGGGAAACTGGCAAGCAGGACCTGAGCACAAGAGCACACTCACATCCTGCAGTTTCCAGCAACTGGTATTCAGAAGCCTTGCAGCCTTGTTCCATGGAGGCAGAGCATAGCTATCATGGTTAGTAGCCTTCATCTCCATAAATGTGTCCATTCTCTTTTAAAGTCATCCAATATGATGGCCATCATGGCCTCCTATGAGAATGAGTTCTGTAGGCTAAGGATGCACTGCATGCAGAAGTACTTTATTATACTTTATTATAGTCAAACATTCAGCTACATTGGATGCCTACTTCATTGGGGGCCATCTGGATGAACCCTACAACTTCCTTGACTCTGGCTGGTGCTAATGAAGTCCAGTAACATCTGGAGGCAGGTCACAATTTCTCCACCAGGCCCTGAGTTAAGGCCCTTGTTACTGTCCTATATCCCTCATTATCAAAATGAACATCTTCCCCACCGATGGAGAATTAAAAAGTTAAGACTCTTGGAATCTTGGCTCTAGTTTCTTCCTCACTGGTAAAAGGGGGAAAATAAACAGAATTGCAGAGAGAGGCCTGCAAAGCAGAACCAGGTGCAACTTTTCCAATAGGAAGGGGAGAGAAAGGAGCTCTTTTGGAGTCTGTATCTATTCCAGACCCCATCCTGCCTCCCAAATCCTGAGCTTCTGTTTTGAAAAGGGAACTGATTGAGCACACGGCTTTAGCAGGTGTTGTTTCTTTGGGGGGGGGGCTTGTCTGGCTGCTGGCCTGCCACTTTCATCTCACAGAGGAATGTTAATAGGATGGAGCCCTGGCCTCAGCAAAGTGTCAACCTTCAATGGAGGGAATGTGCTTGCAGGCCCCATTGCATGCTGCAGGATTAGGGGGCATCCTCTCAGATAATAAATATTTTCTGCCTGATCTTCTCCATGTGGCTTTGAACTCTCAACATCATCCAGACGGCCGCCCCTACCCTCCACCTCTTGCTTTATTCCCAAGACAACCGTTTCACTTATGCTGCAGAGGAATCTCTGGATGCACAAATTGGTCAAAGCTTCAGGCAGGTCATGAGCTCCTTAACTTCCCAAGATACATACTCCAATTGCACCAAACAGCAATTCTCCAATGGGAAAGCACTGCACTGTACAAAATATTGTACTGTGGAAATATTGCACAGCTCTCAGATGGTGCCAGCAATTCAATACTATATATGGCTTTGTTTTGTTTTTAAAGTCTTTATTTGTAACATTTTTACTTTCCTCATCAAAGATAGAGAATACTGTATGAAATGGAACAAAATTTGGGACTCTGTACCATTCTAGTTAGTGTCATCACAAACAAGGGAAAAAACTCATTCAAAGTAATTCATAGATGGTATTTGCCTCTCCATGCACTGTAGGGGACTATCGAGGACTAATACAGTGGTACCTCACAAGACGAATGCCCTGCAAGATGAATTTTTCACAAGACGAATGCGTCTTGCGATCTGATGGTGACTCACAAGACGAATTCATTTTGTGAAAAATTCATCTTGCGAATCGCGGTTTCCCATAGGAATGCATTGAAATTTAATTAATGCGTTCCTATGGGCAAAAAAAGAAATTTCAATGCATTCCTATGGGAAAGCACAATTCGCAAGGTGAATTTTTCGCAAAACGAATTGACTCGTGGAACAAATTAAATTCATCTTGCGAGGCACCACTGTATTCCACTATGTTGGAGTGGGTGCAGGGATTTGGGCACATAGTTATTTTAAAAGAAAGCAAGAAAGATGGAGAAATGGTGAGTTCATACCATCCAATTTCTCTTGTACAGTAGATGCAAAACTATTCATGAATATATTATCGAGGGAATTAAACCATATGATTCCCCAGTATACACATATAGATCAGATAAAGTATAATGTATTTGGAAAAGATCAGTTACCAGCTCCATCAGATGGACATTAAATGCCTATACCAGGCATCCCCAAACTTCGGCCCTCCAGATGTTTTGGCCTACAACTCCCATGATTCCTAGCTAACAGGACCAGTGGTCAGGGAAGATGGGAATTGAAGTCCAAAACATCTGGAGGACCGAAGTTTGGGGATGCCTGGCCTATACCATGGTGGGGGCGGAGACCACCCAAATCAACCATCATGTTCGACGCTTAAAAGGCATTTAACAATGTAGGAATCTCAGAACATAATCAATAGATAATGTATATAGTTTTAATTCTATCAATGTTTCATTTTTTAATTATTGTTTTCTCTCTGTTTTTAATAGTTCTTATTTTTATCTGTGAGCTGCCTTGAGTCCCACCAGGGAGAAAGGCAGGGTATTTTTGTTGTTGCTGCTGCTGTTGTTATCAGGCTTCAGTCAGTGTAGGTGACCAGTTCTGATCTGCAAATAGATGTGGTCACAATGCCACATGGTTTTGTGTCTGCATTGTTTGTTTGGAAAAGGGATAGTAAGGAGGCAGGCTAATTCACCATCAACATAGATGGTGACTGATTGGTGCCAGCTAATATCATTTAAATTGTGCCCCTTGTTCCCCCCCCCCCCCCGCTTAGGGTGAACAGGATTGGTGTTTTGGCCCAGCATCTGTTGTCATGGGAACAGATCCTCCTTCCCTCCTGCCGGAGCTCATTTACAACTCTCTGCATGCCCCCAAGCACAATGGAAGAAGAGAGCTGGTGTGGCAAAGAAAGTGCAGCTTTGTTTCTCTTTGGAGAGGGAAAGGAACATTTTTGGTAGTAATTCTGCAGACTAGTTAACCAAAGGGGAAATGAATCTGTGTGAATTTCAGGGAGGAGTTCATTTGTGGGGAGTGATCTGGTGGGGATTTTCTTGGAGGAGGATCAATGTGGAAAATGAGCATGTAAAGAGGGAAAACTAAACAGGGGAAATGTTTTTAGTACAGGCGAGGCACCAGAGTGGTAATTCAGTGTTTGGTTGTTGCAGTAGAACATAAGGAGACCTCTGCTGGGGTCAGACCAAAGTCAGAAAATCTTAGAGTTGGAAGGGGAGATGTTGAGCTGAGCTTAAACTGCTTCTGTGTATTGAAAGAGAGAGGAGAGAGTGTGTGTGTGTTAAGGTTGAGAGTGAAGAGGACAAGACCTGAACAGGGGGCTTCTAATTCTTCAACCCTACAATATTTATGAACTGTATTTTTTCAGTCTAGCTGGGATCTAGTTTGGCCCCAGCACTGCAAACTTTAAAGAAGCATTAAAAAGGGGGGAGGGTGTTTCAACATCTCCCAAATATGGAGTTCTTTTTAAGATGGATAGTTTTTCGACATCTGCCAAATTTTATACTGTTGTTTTATTTGTTTTGACTGTCCAGTGCTTTTAAGCCATGAATAGTACCGCTATTGCAAGATTTTATTGCATTGTGTTTTCACAATGAGTAAGCCACTGTGAGTAGCTTATGTCCAAAATGGTGGCCTTTTATGTAAATAATAAACAATAAAATTCCTTTCGAATTTAATACTGAACTACCCCAAAAATGCTTCCAGCGTCCTTCCATATGATTGGCACCCCACTGGGATAAAGGGTTCCACCTCTTCCTTTTCCTGTTTAAAAGATCTGCTACTCTACAATGTTTCATAGATGAAAATAGAGAAATTCCTGATGCTATTTTACTCCCTCCATTACACACAGCGCTGAAGGCTCATCTCCATATGCTGTTTGCTTATCAGATGCCTCAGACAAGTGTTGCCAACCTTTTTAGGCCAACCATTTTTGGGCCCTTGGGCACATTTAGATTTTTTAGTGACTTCTGTAGGAAAACATCCCCTTTGGTCACTTCCAGTAGAATTAATCTGAGTGGGTGCTAGGTGAAGACCTCAAGGGTAAAATTGCACACAAGGATGTCAAGTTGATGACCCCTGACCTAGGATATCTGAAATCAACTCCATGACAACTCAGAGCAGGGCCTTTCTCGTAATGGCATCTGACTTGTGAAAGTCTGTCTCGGTATACATTAGACAGGAAATACATTCTTTTGTATTTCCAGTACCTGCTGAATACTTTTTTACTTTTGCAAGCTCTCCCTCAAGGGTGATCCTAGATCTGCTACTTATCAACTTTTGGGTTTTAAAAATGTATTCCATATCATTTTTACTGTAAATACTTTTTTGTTCATCACTTTAAAATTTATGATTGTCAAACAATTGGAATAAATCTTGTAAGTAAGTAAGTAAGTAAGTAAGTAAGTAAGTAAGTAAGTAAGTAACATTTAAATGCCATGAAAGTAATTGTTCTTTTGCCTTTAATTATCAAAACTCCATTGGTAATGTTCCCCAAATAATGTAGATGTAAAAATTATTTTGACAGTTGACAGCATTTGGCGTCAAAAAAGTACCGTAGCTCCTAACCTTCTTGCATCCAGTGAATATAAAGCTCCCCTATAGGTGACACTGGCCAGGAACCAACTAATTTTGAAATAACCTGATTGACTTCCTAGAAAATTCTGAAATGTAAGTGTAATCTTGCTGCAGCATCTGTCACTCCACCAGTCATTCAAATACCCACTCTGCCTCAAAATGCGTTAACTGACCCTGGGCAAATCACCAATATGAGAACCAAAACCATTATTTGAAATTCACACTTCTCTGAATTTTGCAGCGCATCCAAGTATCGTGTAGAAAAATAATTACATTACAGTACATTAAAATGTGCCTAATGCATGTATTAGTAAAAATGGCATACACAGCTGCATTGCTAGATGGAAAAACTGATTTGCAAAAATGTATACTTTGGGGAAAGGCATTCAAAAACATGTGTATGAGGTGAAATCCACACTAAAATGCTGGTGAATTCTCAATGAGGATTTTTTTAAAAAAGAAAGAAAGAAAGAAATGAATCTCAGATTGATGTGGAAAGGTTGAGAACCAAACGTAAGTTTGGAAAAATGAGAAACTGGAAGAAACTGCAATTGAGAGATTTCTCACCACCACCCCTAACTGACTCTCCCATTTCCAGACCTCTGTCTTGTAGGCCAGCCATCACAACATACTGGGCAGAAGCTCAAGAATCCTGCAAGCTGCCCAATGTCCCAGGTCTCCTTCAGGTTTCCAAGCCAGCTTTGTGCCACAGAAAAGGTGTTTCCTGGCCAACCTTGGGTGGTTTCCAGTGACCTAGTGCTGACCTCAGGGCTGGGCCTTTAGCCTGAGTCTAGAGAGTGTGGCTGAGTGCGCAGCTGGGAACAAAGAGTGTCTGCGGTTTCCCTTTACTCTCTCTCAGAAGGAGGAAGGAGAGGAGGGCAGGGCGGGAATGTTATGGCTGGGGTCTGGCTGCCTTGCTCTGCCTCTGCTCTCGGCAAACATTTCATTGCATTGTTGAGGGGCCGCTAAACCACCACGACATGCCTGTGAAACCAAATGGGCCAGCGGAGAGAAAAGAGGGACATTTTTCTTCCCTGAATACAAATTGTTAGCGGCTGGCTCAGAAATGGGTAATAAATACCAGGCAGGCCACAACTCTAAGGGAGTCTCTGAGCAGGGAGGGTTTTGTACTGAAAAGAGCTGGCTTAGCCTAACAAGAAATACTTCTCCTTGGTTTTCAGCTGTAAGCAACAATGCGGCCAAGTTCTATTTCTAATTATATACCTTGGCCTAGTTCTGGAGTCGCTCCTCTGAGATTTCTTCAGGGCAACACATCTGTATGGACATGCCTCCTCCTAGTTTGGCAATTTAGTGCAAATTGTATGTTTGGAGAAGTACCCCCAGAATGAAATTCAACATGGTGCATGAGACCTCCATGTTATCCTACACCGGGTTATGCAGACAATTGTGTGGCCACTTTCGTGTCGCTGAAGAAGAAGAAGTGGCCCACCATTTTGTGCAACTGACAGAGGCACATTTAGATGCACACTGTGAGATGCTGTGATTTAAACAGAACTAAAATGTGGCTCAGCAGAACAGGGAACAAGACTATGACCACAGCCCACCTGTGTAGCTGCTCAAACTGCTGTCTAGGTACTCACCATTGAGGGGACACTCAAAGCCCCCTGCTGCTCTCCCTTCTGATGGTTCAGAAGAGACCAAAGTCTACCCCTGCCTGATACCCTTATTTCTGTGTGTAGCCACACCTCAGCTCTACTAAGATCATTCCACACTTGCCTACTTCAGCTTCTTCCCAACTTGTCTGGCATCTTCAGGCTTTTCTCAACATAGCTTGTGCTCCCTCTCCACCCTCCTCAGAAAAAAGAAACCCAAGAGAAGGAGGGGGGAACCTGCCTGTTCAGCAAAATCAGGGTTCTTTCTAATAGCACAATAGCACCAGCTTTTCAAGGAAGGTCTGATACTTTTTAATCCTGTTATGTTCATGCATCAGTGAAGGTAAAGTGTGCCTGCTACTATGGGAATATGCACGTATAATTTGTGCACGCAACATGCACATGTAAAGAGATACCGGCAATCAAACAACAACAAAAACGATATGTCTGTAGCCAAGGACTGCTATGAACGATTCTACATTTTTTTTACTATATAGCCAATAGATGCTGATGGCAGAACATTGTCTAGAATGCAATTGTTACCCAAAGCAGATGTTGGATTCCAGGTGTATATTAATGGATTCTTATGTTTCCCTCTTTTTGCTTACTTGGCTGACACACCTGACCAGTTATGGCAGAAATCTGTTATCAGAAGAAAAATATCTGTTTGCAGAACAAGTTTTAGAGAAGGGGAAGCTCAGTCCCTTGCCTGGAACACTTCCAAGTGCTTATACTAGGGGTGCACAGCATATTAGATTGTACAGGTACTCTGTGGCTGAGATCTAAAGAACTGTGTAAAATGTTTTGCATATCCAAGAAAGGATCAGGCTTGTGTTTTTCAAACAGCTCTCCTCAAATGCAATATTGCAGATAACTTTTGAAACTGATAGGACTTTCAAAAGCATTTTGTGATAAGGTAAGGAGGCTCCGCTGTTCAAAGTAAAAGTAAAAAATAAATTCTGTAGGCCTGCCCACACTATTAAACTCTTTGGATCTTGAATAATAGAATAATAGAATTGTACAGCTGGATGGGACCCCGAGGACCATCTAGTCTAGCCCAACCCCCTGCGTTGCAGGAATATGCAGCTGTTCCATATGGGGACTGAACTTGCAACCTTAGCGTTATCAGCACCATGCTCTGACCAACTGAGCTATGCCCTACAGCTTGCATATACTAGGAGACTGTGTACAGAAGCAAATTTATCTGAAAACATCTCAGGTTGGCTACTAGACCTATGGTTATCATTCACCCCTCCTATTGCTGTTGTGGGTAGGTGAGCCTGCATCCTGCTCCTGGTCTTGCTCCTGGGACCCGCACTGCCATGTTCCACACTGCTGCTACCACCACACAGCATGGTGGCCTTCCTTTTATTTGCTGTCACCAATCCACCCTGCCTCTTCATCTCCTTCCGGGCCAATTGGAAAGAGAAGAGGAAGATGAAGCAGTGCAGTGGCAGTAAAGGAGACAGGATGATCACAAAGCAACATGACTTCCCTTCTCTCATTCCACAGGATTGGAGGCCCTGGGTTTGCACAACTTTATTGGAGAAGATGAAGAGTCCAAGTCCTGAAATCATCAAGACGACACCTGAGAACCGGCAAGGCTAAGAAGGCCAATGCAGACACAGTTCAAGGGAATCAAATGTACCGAGGTTATTTCCAGAAGACCTGTATATATTGAGCATTCATCCTAATTTTTCTGCACAAAGTTTGCAGGGAAGTTCAATGATATCAATTACTTATTGAGCATTCATTTGGATTTGTTTCTGGGATTAGATTGTTTTGTGCCAAGCAAATATTATCCAACACTTTTCAGTGCACTTTCTTATCACAAAAAACAGGGGTTTTTTTGGCATGCTCTATAGGCTTGTTGTACAAGAGCTCCAAACAGACTTTAATTTCACAATCTTCATTTGCCAATATGTGACTGAATCCCACCCAAAAATATCGACAGTCTTGAAGTTCCCTGAATGAATGCATTTTGAGCGGGCAGAGAAGTTGCATGGGCAAGTCTAGAGCTGACTTTGCTTTAAGTAACCGGGAGCAGAACTTGGCTTCCTATCATGTTGTTTACTAGACTATTGCACCTTTGATGACTGGCAGGAGACATATGACAGGATATCTCACTGTTGGCAAAATCCAACCTTACACTTTTTGGAGCTGATCTTAAAGAGAGTTTAAGAAACAGACAAGAATCAACAAAGCTAATTACACTTGACTCAACGGAACTCTGGAATCACTCCCTGAAGATCTTACCAGGGTAAAGGAAAGTCTGACTTCCTCTCCCTCTCTCCCCCACCCTCCTCTCTAAACACACACATCTGTGTAACATAATACATTGTTGTTGTTGTTGTTGTTGTTGTTGTTGTTGTTGTTGTTATAATTTATTAAATTTCTATACCTCCTTTCACCTGAGGATCACAGGGTGGTTTACAATGTAAAAACATACATGGTATATACCATAGTAGCAAACGAAAACAGTGACTCCCCCCTACATAGTTTAAAAGACCATAGCTAGTTTAATTCTCCTTCATGAGAATTTCCCAGTAGTGATGTATGGAAGTGAGAGCTGGACCATAAAGAAGGCTGATCGCCGAAGAATTGATGCTTTTGAATTATGGTGCTGGAGGAGACTCTTGAGAGTCCCATGGACTGCAAGAAGATCAAACCTATCCATTCTGAAGGAAATCAGCCCTGAGTGCTCACTGGAAGGACAGATCATGAAGCTGAGGCTCCAGTGCTTTGGCCACCTCATGAGAAGAGAAGACTCCCTGGAAAAGACCCTGATGTTGGGAAAGATGGAGGCACAAGGAGAAGGGGACGGCAGAGGATGAGATTGTTGGACAGTGTTCTCGAAGCCACCAACATGAGTCTGACGAAACTGTGCCTGGCGTACTCTGGTCCATGGGATCACGAAGAGTCAGACATGACTAAATGACTAAACAACAAACAACAAGTTTAATCAGCCAAAGGCCTGGGAGAAGAGGAATGCTTTTGTCTGGTGCCTAAAGGTACGTAGTGAAGGTGAGCCTCCTTGGGAAAAGCATTCTACAAATGTGGAGCCATCACAGAAAATACCCTTTCTCATGTTGGTGCCCTCCTGACCTCTTGTGGAAGAGGCACATGAAGGAAGTCCTCAAGTGATGACTGCAGGGTACTGATCTGTTCCTATGGTGAGAGGCAGTCCTTGAGGTATTGCAGTCCTGAACTGTTTTAGGCTTTATAGATCAAAACCAGCACTTTGAGTTGAAGCCAGAAACTAATTGGCAACCAATGTAGTCAGGCCAGGAGGAGTGTGTGTGTGTGTGTGTGTGTGTGTGTGTGTGTGTTTGTGGAGTGAATTGTTGCTGGCATCTTGTGCACTGCTGCTTTGGGTTCTGCAATGCTCTTCTGTAGAATAGCCAAAACGGCTTTAGGTTCAGTGAATTCTATAACTGTATGACTAGGGCAGTTAAACCCAGTTGTTCTGAAATCCATTCCCAGAAAATCCTCGAGCTTGCTTTGCTTGATTCATGAGGTCAAGACTGCAATCCAATGCCCACTTATTTCAGAGTAAGCCCCGCTGAAATCCATGGCACAATGTTTGAAATAACCGTACACCCAACTGGGCTGCATTCAACGCAGAAGTAAAAACGCAGAATAAAGACAGGAATTGGCCTGATAGGTATGAATTGTGTGGTGAATGGATGGACCTATACAGTACTCCTTTCTCTGTCAGTTGAGAGTGCCGGGTTAGTATGAATCCATCATGATTTGCAAGACCAGTGCCTTATTATGGTCCTGATTGCTACTTTCATGATGGTGCATTCCCCAGTCTGGACGCAGTGGGTCCTTAAACCCATGACCCCCAACTCAGAAAGTGGTGTAGTGAATCCTGGTTCTGTTTATTGCTGCTGAGCTTAAAGCCACACAAAACTTTCCAAAAGCCTTTCACTCTACATTTCCCCGCTTAAGACACATCTGCTGAAGATAAAAGAGGGGGAAACTGAGCAAATACAATTAAATGTGTGAGATCGCAACATTCTCCATCTGATCCTTGGAGACGGCTCTTTCACTCGGTGGCAACAGTACTTCCCCGCCTCCCTCTCCACCCCCATTGCTTTCTGATCCCTGGCTGAAGCACACTCCACAAGAAGGGCTGCATTCACTCTGTGACTATTATTAATGAGTCCCTTTTATCTCTTCCCAAAGATAGCCCAGTCCAATCCAGTGCTTTAATAGAAGGTTAGGGCCAGATCCCCAAACCCCATGAAAAGCCTTCGACTCAATTTCTTTTCAGTAGACATGAAAGTCTTGCTTCATTCCTGGTCGGCTTACTTCACTTCAGCAAAGCTTATACCAAGAACAAACTTAGTTGGTCTCTAAGGTGCTACTGAACAATTTTTTTAAAAAAAATGTTATATATATTTCACTTCAGCAGTTTTGCAGAAGGTGCTCAGTGCTCTTGGGAATCAAACTCTGCAGCTTGGCAAAAAGTACTAAGCACTCTCTTCACGGGAGAAGACTGTCCACACACAAAAACCTTGCAAAATCTGGGTGTTATTAATCCGTGGAAAATGATGGCAATTGTTTTCCCTTTGGGAAATAATCTCCCCCTCCTTCCTCTCCTCCTCTTCCTCTATTTCTCTGCATTACTCTATCTTTCTGTTTTTGCAACAAGACTATGCTGAATAATAAACTTGTTGTGATTCAACACAAAGTGTCTTTTATGGCCTAGGAAAGAATAAGAAGAAAAACAGCATTCCTGGTACAAACTTGGGTGATGCAATGGAGGAAACAAAAGAGAGGCAAGGCAGAGAAAAACAGCTGAAACACCAAACAATCTCAGTAAAATAGTGCTGTTCCTAGAGCTTGTTTGCTAAGGAGCCAGGATAATCTCCTGTGGGCTGCTTGTTCCCTTGAGTGACTATGGAAGTATTATAATGTCCAGGTAGGACCAGATAGGTTGCGGGTGTCTTCTGCAACATGTCATTGATGCAATAGTAGTGTGTTGGTGGTGGGTTTATACTGGATCACCACACACCAGTCTGCTTTATTGCCCGTTCTGTGATGATTCTACAATGTGATCACATCATTGCTGTCTGGAGGGGCTCCTTTGCGTTATAAGGCAACAAAATCAGGACAAAAAAAGAAGAAGCCCTGAAACATTTGTGGTGTTTACTCATTGGCTATTTTCAGTCCCAGAGTGGTGAACCACATAAAAAGGTTAAACAGAGAAACAAATATACAAAAATCACAAAAACATATAGATGGGACCAATAAACAACCAGTTAACATAAGGCAAACAAGCAAAATTACAATGAGGATGAAATTTCCAATTTAATCAATACCTAGATGAAAACAAATACAGGACAATCAGACAGATTAAGCAATCAACAGTCTTAGGAACAATATGGGAAGTTTCAGGATTTCAGCAGGCAGTTACAGGGCATGCACTGATTGGAAGCGAAGCAATATGTCTAACCTCATGACTTTTGCAGATGCAGACAATATTGAAAGTGGGACTGTGTATCTAGATCCCATCATGAGCACAAATAAGCATGGATGCTCTACAAAAAGGATGACTGGAGGGGCCCTTAGAGCGCGGACCTTACCATTAACACAAAATGAAGCTTGTGACACCTCAAAAGCTTTATAGTGGAACAGTGGGAACTCCAGACCACTTGTTCCTTTCGCAAGAGTCCTTGAAATGTGTAAACAGCCCGCAGGGTGCTTGCTGCTAGAAATAGCAAATTAGGATGATTACTCACAAATTTCTCTGCTCAAGGATAGGCACTCCAGCCAATTTTAAGCAGCATGCTGGGTAGAGAGGATATGCCTAAGGACTTCCTTCAAGATTGGTGCCCTACCTTTCAAACAGATCCTGGCAAGCAGCTTCCAGTCTAGACAAATTTCCCCTAAGGATGGATACTTGGATGGGTGTGTGAATCAGTTCCTTCTGAGAAGTGAATAATTGGGATCCACAACAAAACCTTTGGGTTTTTTTTAACCAAAATTTATAAAGAACTAACAGAAAAGTTTCAATGCGGTGTGCAACAGGTTTAAAAAATGAAGTCTAAAATACAGTCATACCTTGGAAGTCGAACGGAATCTGTTTCAGAAGTCCCTTCAACTTCCAAAACATTTGAAAACCAAACTGCGGCTTCTGATTGGCTGCAGGAAGCTCATGCAGCCAATTGGAAGCTGGTTACTTGGTACACATTTGAAAACCCTCCTCTTGATTAGGTTATCAACATCTTTCCCACCCTGCACATGTCCCAGGTGAATGGAGGATGCACTGTGGGGTAATGCAGAGTCAGTCTGCAATAAGCATTTATTTTTGGAACGACACCAGTTTCTCAAGGGGTGCTGGGAGGAGGGGGATATGCAGCAAATCTGGATTGTGTGTGGACTATGCAGAAATCCATGTACTGAAACGTCATTGATTCTAGAGTAAAATGTCATGTGTAGGCATCTTATATCTAATCCCTGATGTATGAGGGCTCTCTGTAGTAACTCAGTGGCAAGAAAAAGAACTGTACACCTGCCCAGGGCCACTTACTTCACATATTAAAGAGCAGTCCAAACATTAAAAACAGATGCTGGGGCTGAGCTCTGGAACATAAATTAAGCCTTACCTAGTTATGGTATTGTCAGGGGGTGCTATGAAGCCAGATATATGTGTTTTATGGAGCTATATTTTTTTTACAGTTACATTCCCTAATAATGACAGACATCTGGCAGCAACCCTAGAAAGGACAAGAGAGCAGAAAATAAGTCTGGTTAGGTTCCTGGTGTGAGCTGGACAGAGGAAGAAAGGTGGCTGGTTGCTCCCTGAAGGAAATGAAGAAGTCTCAAGACAGTATGGGCAGCACAGGAGAATGATGCTGGACTTTGGATTCCGGAAACATGACAGTTCGACTTTCTCCTCAGCCATGGACTCACTGAGAGAGCTAAATTGCATCTCAATCTTTTGGGCCTTTGGTCTTCCGTTTTAGATCAGTCATTTAGGTATTTCCATTTCAGTTCTCCAAACTGTGAAATATAAAGACTATACATTGATGATGATGATGATGATGATGATGATGATGATGATGATGATGATAAGAAAAGCCATCATTCAGGGCCTGCAGTAGTCAACCGGATGTCCATGGGAAACCCAGAACCTGAGTGTAAAAGCACTCCCCTAATCTGTGGGGTCATGAAGAGTAGGACACGACTAAACGACTAAACAACAACAACAACAAACAACTGTGATTTCCAGCAAATGGCATTCAGAGGCTGAGAGGATGGTGGTGATTATGATGATGGAAAGTGGTGAAGTGTGTGTTTATAATTCCTAGTTTGAAGAACTGAAGTGAAACTGCCCAAGTGCCTGGTTTCGAAGGTAAGACCTAACATATGATGTTGCAACTGCCACCGCCATCACCACCATCTCAATAGCACCCCTCAGAAAGGTTCTATGTAGAGATGGACAAATCTGTCAAATTCAGTTTCTCTTAGTTCATCATTTCCCCCATATTGAGTTCAAGTCTGCACATTTCTGCATCAATTTGGGATTAAGTCCTCATGAAAACTCTCCATCACTTTAGTGTACATTTCTCCTAAAATACATCTTTGCATGCAGTTCTGCCCAACACAGAGATTCTTGTGAGCAATTTTCCCTAATGCATTTTTGCATTCCCCCAATAATATGCATTTCATGCACACTTTCCCCTAACATTTGTGTTGGTTTTGGTTGGACAACTGCATTGCAAAATTCAGAGAAGGAAGACTTTGGAAGGAAGCTGTGTTGCGAGTTCTTGTATTGTTTCAGGAAGTGTGTAGATCTGCATTAAAATTGAGATTCCAATGAATTTCTCCCCTACCCCTTAATTTAAAGGCTGTAAGCCAGAGTTGCCTGCCCCCATACCTTGAATACCAATGTGGCTTTGCTCAATGTCTAAATATAAAAAACTTGTTGAGGAAGCATGGTGGAAATGGGGAATGGTGGCCCACCAGCCACTGTTTTCATCATTTTGCAGTGCATGAGAACAGAGGGCACATCTAACAGAGAGGGAGGGAGGGGGAGAGAGCAGTTTTGAGCCATGGACTCCTGATGACATTCTGACCTCATGTGCAGCAGCTATAAACAGGGCCATGAGTGAGCAAGTTAAAAAACATATACAGCTGTGTGCCTTGCCCATCATCTCTGCTGTTTGTATAACAACAAAAATTTTCCACTGAGTTCATAGTTTTCTTTTTTCCTCTTTTGTGGCAGAACTTTTGTAGGGAACTCCACCCCTGGGTTGACGGCAGCTGCCACAAAAATGGCACAGCACAGAAATGCACCACTAGAAAGCATACTTGGTGCCTGTGGCTGGGAAAATTTCACCCAGGCTGCTCCATTCCGTTAAAGTAGTCATCTCGGTCTATGAGAAAGACCGGCTAATTAAGATCTCTTTTCCAAGGTCACTGAGAGCAGACAATGGTAGATCCCGGCACGTTGCACCCAGGGTTCACGGATGAGAAGTAGGCATATCTATTTCTTTTAATTTCTAGCCTGTCTCATCTTGAAGGCTGAGCCCAGGTCCTAAAAGCCCAATGCAAGTTTACTCAGAAATACATTCCACTAGGGTCAATGGGGTTTACTCCTAGGATTGCAGCCTGAATGGGGTTCACCATCAGCTTTGAACTTCATTTTCAAGCAATCCAACTCATAGGACACCTGAACAGAGATGAATGTGTGTCTGTGTGTTTCTATGTATATTGTAATATGTGGGTTAATAGTCTTCTTATGCTGTGTACTTACCCCCACAATGGGGTCTCCACCACGATATAAACTTATGGGCCCAAGCTTTGCCTTGATTTCTGGTGAAGAGCTCCTGCTTGAAATACATAGGATACATACATGCAATCCCATATGTATCTGCTCAGAAGTGATTCCCACTGAGTTCGGTGAGACTTACTTCCACCCAAATAAGTGGCTATAGGGTTGCTGTCCTAATTCCCTAATAAAGAATTGGCATTTCCTTCATCCTCCTCAGTAGCCGCTGGTGAGTTGATGCAGGTGGGGTACCACTGCTCTCCTGGCTTCCCAACACTGTGGGTCGCTAGTGTTTCCTGAGAGGGAGAGGCACTGAGCTTCCTGCTGCTTAATCTGTGTGTTGCCCTTGTACAGCACAGCAGGGAGGAGGATGGGAACAAAATGAGTATTACCGGTAGTAAGCTCAGTCTGTCATTGCCTCTGACTCTACCTCCCATTGGCTTCTCTGCTTTCCACCCTACCTGTCTGGATGTGTACCAGCCCCACTGGTTAACAGTCATGATTAAAGAGTGAGTAATCTCTGAGACTGCAGGATGTGGGCTGGATAAACAGTTGAGGGGAGTGTGTGTTGAGAGAAAGAGAAAGATGCCACCAGGCTACTGACCATATATCTGTATAATCTTGCTTCGTATTTTCATGTAGGAATGTCATAATAATGGAGAAAGGGGCCTGTCATGGACTGGTTGAACACAGAGGAATGGTGAGAGGAACCAGTTGTGTGTTTAGACCTTTAAACCTCCCCCCCCCCAAATAAATTCAGACAAGACTCAAATTTGGGTTGGGTTTTTTGCAAAATTTAGGCCACAACTTTATTGATTACATCAGGTGAGTGATTGCATAGGCTCTGGTTCGACTAGCTCCCTGCACCCTTGCAGGTAGTGTTGACCCAGGGCACCAGCATAGGTCAACCTAGGGTGAACACCTGGAATGGCGGAAAGCCAGGGACATGCTATGTCCACCACCCAGATGTCTCCCTGGACTCAGGCACGGCCACAACCCCTCACAGGGTTGACCAAACCATTGAGTCCCTGGGTTCCTTTAACGGAATACCCTTCACATAGGGATGGTGAGAGCATTCCCCCATCCCTATCACCTGAACCAGAGCCTATCCGCAACCTTACAAGTTGTGACGTTTTACTACGCAGCAGGCGAAACCCAAATGCCACCAGCCAATCAGCCAAGTGGGGGAAATTCCTGCTGTGTCCCTGTCCCAATGACAGACGATACACAACGGCATAGCAAGGTCAAGCGCACAAGCCCTAAAAGTAGGGAGAGGTGGGCGGGTGTTCTGATGCACTGACCAAAAGAGGAAGCTCTGAGTCATGTGCATGGGCATATATAGGTCCCTTGATCAGTTTGGCTAGCGTCCCATGGGCCTGATTAAACCCAGCACCAATTGGGTGTTGCGGCTATCCAATCGTACCCACCCACAACACAGGGTTTGGTTGCCAGGTTGCAACCCTCTTTAAGGGAGGACACGATCTGGGGAACCACCAAGGGAAGAAGGCTCAGAGTCTGGGGATTGGTGGTGGGATGATGATGATGATGATGATGAGTGGTCAGAAGGAGAAGAGGGAGGAAACTGGGGGGAGGAGGAGGTGTCAGAAGCTGAAGAGGTAACAGGCCTTAGTGAGCTGGGAGAGTCTGTGGCAGACAGAAGCCCAGAAATAGAGGCAGAAGCTGAAGCAGGGGAGGAGGGCGGCCAAGAGGCAGAGATGAGTCAGGCTGGTGTCTCTCTCCTGCTGCTATAAGCTTACTTCCCCACTGGTCTCCCAGAACCAAAAAAGGCATGAAAAGGGTGAAGGAGAGGTTGGCTGCACACAAGTATAGTCTTTGATTGCTTGGGACAGCTGTGGGGAGGCAGGGACTTTCAATCTCAGCAACTGATCCTTGGGGCAAGACCTACAAGTGATGAGCTGCTGTGCTCATTAGGCCTGACACTTCACCAATCCTGTGCAGATTGTGTTCTTGCTAATAAAAATATATCTCCTACCTTACCTGCTTAACTCTTACCTGTCAGAAAGGGCAAGAAAACCCATATTTCAACTGGTTGCTTTATATACTCATAAATACCTTTTCCACAGTATAGATTATGTTGAAAGATCTTTCTGAACACTTCACACTTCAAGCTTGAAGTTGGGGATCTAACTAGCACAGACTCCCCAAAACCTGGTTCTTTCCAGGTGTTTTGGACTCCAACTCCCATCAGCCCCACTGATAGGTCTTGTAGTCTTAAACTTCTGGAGGGCACCAGATTTACGGAAGGCTAAACTAGCAGGTCAGTCTAGATGAGGCGTTTCTGTGCAAAAATAAAATATGCCAAGTGGCAAGCTCAACATGATGGACTGGCGATGATTCGATGCCTGGGTGGAGTCAGCCTGAATTTACCAGGACTCTGCAATCACAGGAAGGACAGGAAAGAACAGATTTCTCCAACAACAACAATACCATCACTGCTAACACACCACAATGTTTTTAAAAATAATCCATGCTGCAATAGAGAGGACATAGTATTAGTCACATGTTTCAATGATCTGCTTTACCACTCCATCCACCTCTGGTCTTCTCTAAACTGTGCGATAAGAAAATTATGGGACACTTTGCAGCAAAAGGTTGGAAGGCTGAGGTTTCCGTTTTACTCCACAGTTGAGCTGAAATATCAACGTAACAGTGCATAAGATTAGTGGGAACAGATTGTGCACCTTGTGCCCTTGTTTTCAGCAGCCTTTATCTCCCATTGTATTTTGGAGATGCACTGCTGAACATGTTGCAGTGGTGGAGCTTCATGCTCTGGCATTGGGGGGGGGCGGAGAGAAGGCGGGGGCGTGGCAAGCGTCCTGGGGCATGGCACGCCACCTGTGGGGGTGTGGCACCCAGCACGGGGGGCGGGGCAGCCACTATGGCACCCTACTGGGATCGCACTGCCAGGGGCGGTGCGCTCCCCCCGCACCCCTCTTCCTCCGCCAGTGACATGCTGAGCTCAGTGGGAAATACTTATGAGGATGGAGGCTCATAAGGATGCTGTTTTGATGCTTGAGGTGAAATGGGATGTGCTGCCTTTCCTTGCCCTGCTGCTCCTGCTGCTGCCACTTCACCCACCCACCCTGCAATTTTGGGTGAGTTCTCACCCAATTTGAGCGACTTCAGACGCAATATTAACCCAAATCAGCACTAATATCGGAGGCACTTCTGCGCTGGTGGCAAAGTTAGTAGGACACTTGCAAGGCTGTTACCTTGGGGGGCTTCTGCCACAGTGAGATACACAGGACAACCATCTCTGGAAGAGGCAAGTGAACTTACATTCACACCTGTGCTGTTTATGTCATAGTTCATTGGTAGCCTGGTTTAGCATTGGAGACCCAGGTGGAATATGGCAGAGATATTTGGCTCTGCCACAGAGTCCTCTATGCAAACATAGTCATGCCACTTTACCCCTCTTTTCCCCCCTCATTACTTCTTTCAACTTTAAAATGGGCACTACAATCCTTTCTGCTACCGCCTTCCTGCAATCTCATTACATTACATTACATTACAATCTCAGACTTTGAGATATGCAACTGCACCAGCCAGAATCTCAGCCAGTATGTCTAGACACTAGAGTGTCATCTGTAATAGTTTAAAATATAGACTTAAGCAAGCACTTTCTCTTACCAGCCTTGCTGAAGGAAACATGCCTGGTCCTTGTAATTTTCAAAACCTCACAATTTGATGTGAGGCTCAAAGAGAGAGGGGGAAAGGCTGCAATCCAATACCCACCTGCTTGGGAATAACCCCTGCTGCTGCTGCTGCTGCTGAACTTAATGAGACTTACTTCTGAGTAGGCATGTATAGGATTGTGCCATAATGTGAAACAGAGTGGCATCTGTATCCCTTTTGATAATCCCACTCATTATTGTGCTTGACTCAGGAGGAGAATTTCCAGACAGAGAAACAAGTTTGTGTGTGAGAGAGTAGCCTTCAGTTGCCCTGGGCAAATGACTGGAAGGTGAAGCATCTACTTTTGATGAGATATATGCCTTTTGAATACTAGATCCTGAATTAATCTTAGGTATTTGTGCCTTTTCTTTTCTGTTTGGTGTTGCTACACGTGTCTGTATGACAGAGAAATGGAGAGATCAGGGAGGGGTCAGTTAGTGTGTTCCTTCTCCTTCCTAGCTCGTGTTTACGGATGACAGAGAAATGGAGAGGTTAGTGCGTATGTTTGTTTTGGATGTGTGGGGACCGATCTATTGAAAACAGTCAGCTGACCATATGGGGGTTCTTGTCTGGAAACCGGTGGGGCAGGAGTGATCTCGTACATGTTGCCAAAAAAGACAGAAAATCCACAACCAAAACTGTGGACAAAAGAGAGCAATATTTGCATACAATTTGCAGGTGCTAATTGATATAACACAATCTGGGATAGCTCAGTTGGTAGAGCATGAGACTCTTAAGCTTAGGGTCGTTGGTTCGAGTCCCACATTGGGCAAAAAGATTCCTTCATTGCAGGCAGTTAGACTAAATGACCCCTGTGGTCCCTTCCAACTCTACACTTTTATGATTCTATGATTAATTGGCTAATTGTATAGATGCAAGTTCAGATATGATTTCTACAACTTAATTAGATAAGCATACCAGCATAACAGGGAAGACTGTTACCAGATGATCTATGCGCCTGCTCAGTTAGCTGCTTAGGTGCTAATTGTTAATAGGCCATTTCAAATCCCTGCTGCCGCCCCCCCCAACAGAGATTTGGACTGCACAGTCCTTCAAATAGAGGACTACCCTCCAACAGCTCTTTAGGTAGAGGAATGTAAAAGTAGGCCATTTGGGGATGGGGGCAGAGAGGTAATGAGCGACTGCCCAGAGTCAAATTCCAAGCTTATGTATGAAAAGCACACAGCTGCCTCAAATAACTGCTAAGTGAAAGTTAGTGCCAGCTGCTCAGATAGCAAGGGAGCTAAATGCCAGCTGCCCAGTCAGGTGACGCTGACCTCCCTTTGTGTCGTTCAGCAAGCTCACGAAATGTTACGTGCGTTCATTTAATCACAAATACGCTTATCTGAACTTTCCTTCGTGCTGGCATGCCAGGAATGGCTGAGTCAAGGTGAGCCACATTCTGCAGGCCTGCTTTGTTTTTTGCTGTGAACCATGATCCCTATATAGCTTTGGTGTAGGCTCAATGTATTTCTTCGGGTTTCACTTTATGTAACACCAGCTGGAGGCAGTGGGGAGGACGGGACCTTCGATCCTTGTAACGAAGTACAAACTTCACCGTGTCACAATAAAACAAAAACCATGCTGTGAGCTTCTAGGCCAGAGGTAGACAACATGGTGCCCTCTGGGTGCTTTTGGTACTCTAGCTCCCCTTAGCTCCGGCTAGCAGGGCCAAGAGCCAGGGATGATGGGAGCTGGAGTTCAGCAACATCTGGAGAGCATCATGTTAGTTAGGTCAAGGCTGGTGCCGGCGCCACGTGATTTCCGGTGCCCATACATGGGTAGCGCGGCACCAGAAGTCGCTTCTACATGTGTCCAGACATGCGTAGAAGCAACTTCCAGTGCCGCTCTGCCCGATTTTCGGTGCCCAGGCATGGGCGGAGCGGCACCAGAAGTTGCTTCTACGCATGTCCAGACATGCATAGAAGCAACTTCTGATGCCACGCTACCCATGTATGGGCACCGGAAATCGGGCAGCGCCAGCACCCAAAATGGAGCCTCCCTGGCAGGTAAGAAATCCGGGGATATACGGGATTTTTTTCAATCCGGGCTGCCGGCGGGAAACGGTTTAAAATACGGGGGTTTCCCTCAAAAAAACGGGAGACTTGGCAGCTATGGTGTGGAATGACTGAGCTACTGGACCTCCATGGTGCCCTCCAGCTGTAAAATTCTGTGGTTCTGCTATTCTTTAGACAGGTCATCACTCCTGTCTGCCTGCTTCAGAATGTGCTTGTTTAGAACACTAAAGAATCATAGAATCATAGAATTGTAGTCCAACCCCCTGCAATGCCTGAATATGCAGCTGCCCCATTGTTAGGGAATGGATTGAGGAGGAACGGTGGAGACTGCCTCCCCCTCCTGAACCTTCCCAAGATAAGGACAGTATAGATTTACAACACTGGTTTGCAGAAGGTCATAGTTCAGAGACTACAGAGGGGAGAAGATGGGAAATATTAGGAGAGGAGCAGGAGGAAGAAAAAGCACTAGGGGAGAGGCAGCTGACAGCCCCCGTGTCTTTAGGAAGAATTCCTGACCGCCGCCCCCTCTGCCAGGACCCGGCGGGCATTGAGAGTAGGAGAGCAGAAAGCTCAGAGGCAGAAAGCACAGATCAGCCAGCACAGGGATGATGTATAATAGGAGAGAAAGAGGGGGTGGGACTTAACTCGGAGCAATGCAGTTATCCAAGAGAGATGGCATTTCTGCGTCTCTCTGTGAATATTGAATAAAAGACTTGGTTAATCTAATCCTCGGCTGCCCACCGTGGGAGGGATCAGATTCCCTGAAGCTTGACACCCATACAGGGATTGATCTTGCAACCTTGGCATTATCAGCACCACACACTAGCCAACCGAGCTATCAGAAGCTGCTTCTGAACCTGCAGAGTGAGTTTATCCCACCAGAAGGGAAACTTGAGGGATGTGGTTGGTCGTGGTGAGAACAGGGTGCTGGGCTAGAATGGGCTTTTGGTCTGATCCAGAAGGGCTTTTCTTAAGTTCTTAATCACATCTAGTTCTCCATTTCCTTCTAGGATTAGAGAGAATGACTTTAAGCTGTATAAAAGCTGAATAGAAGCCCTTGCATCTTTCTTTTATACTGCACTGAATTTTGAATGGCTGTATTGCGTCAGTGCGTACCTGTCCTAGATACTTGTTGCTTTGCTGCATTGACCCCTACTCACTTCTGATCCATTTTGAAGGCTTGGGACCCAAATATCTGCAGGAGTGTCTCTAATTAATTAATTAATTAATTTGTTTATTCATTAAAAAAACCATGACCTTTTACACTTGCATCACGGTGGTGTACAAGGCAAGATCAGCCTGGAAGGGATAGCTCAGGTGGTTCAGCATGAGACTCTTTCTCTCTGGGTTGTGGGTTCGAGCCCCACATTGCGTGAAAGATTCCTGGAAGCCATCAGGTTGGACTAGATGACCCTCTTGGTCCCTTCCAACTCTACAGGTCTGTGACTCTGTGACTGGAAGACTGCACACAGAGTTGTGCTCCATGTACCTGTATATCTCATGTGTGAGAACAGCCTTTGCCTCCAGTTCTTTGCTGGGAAGTAAAGTAACAAGAGATTCCATATGCTTTCAAATAAATCACCTCTTTCCTCTTGGATGGCGCACATGAGGGAATCTCCATCTTTTACCAGTGCATCATGCCTATTCAGTTCCATTAGTTGGATCAGTATCTTGGTATGGCCCAAAATATTCCTCTTCAAACTTGGATCATGTAACTTACTCTGCACCCTATGTCCACTTATCTGGGAGTGGGAACAAGCCCTGTGGAACTGGTGAGGATTGGGGCTGTGAAAATGTGAATTGGCATAAATAAACAATCCCTCTCTGGAGGTTCGGAGAGGGGGGTGGGTTGATACTGAGCAAATTGCTCCATGTCACATGAATTCTGCATTTTGCATTGGGATGATGTTTGGCCAGATCTGGAGACAAACTGTATATCAAAGATACCGGTGTGTGAATTTGACAGAGTAAAACAATACGGATTGGGGTGGGGTGGGACAGAGATGTGAGATGTTGCCTCCAACGTGGTGGGTTTTTTATTTGTTTAAATTAGTTTTCAATATTCCTTCTTTGATGATTGACTTCCTTTATCGAGCTCAGGATGGAAAATTTCCCGCTTTGAATATTCTTTGACTAGTGACAGCTGCCGGGAAAGGATGTAACAGAGCAAGAAAAGGCTTTGATCTTCTTCACAGGGCAGGGCAGAATGTTGAAAGCAATCTAGCGAGAGCCTTTTGCTTCCAGGATCCAGGGCGGCATATAAATGCTTCAACAAACAATTTGTGTGAGCAAGGCTCAGACGCTGATATCTGACCTCAAGGCTTCATCACATATTGCATTGATCATAGCTATTTAGATAGGTGTTTCAGAGATAGCACACCTGGCAGATCAACATATAAATGTCAATAGAACCATGAGCTGCTTGTTGTTGATTATTAGGCAACATGTGGTTGCAAGTCCCTGCAAGCAAGTCTTGTGAGTTCAGAAACTACAAAAGTATGGAAATAACCATTCAAATCTGCCTCCTCTAGAAGAGGATGACATTCCATTTTTAGTAACAGGATAAGCCAGACTGGTAATTAAAAATACAATGAACCAAATGCTTACATTTAGGTGATCCTACATTTCCCCTTGCTGCCACAGTGGTCAATGGCAGAAGTCTTTTTCTTTTAAAAAAAATGCTCATAGAACTTTAGGTAGTTTCACCCTAAAAATGCAAATCATTGAGTTCCAGTACAATCCATCTTATTTGGGGCTGTTTGTAAGGCCTCCATCCTAGAGCTTTGGATATTTTTTTTTAATTAAAAAACACACAGATTTGATACATAGCCAGACCTAGGAAATGAATCATAGAATTGTAGAGTTGGAAAGGACCCTGAGGATCATCTAGTCCCACCCCCTGCAATGCAGGAATATGCAGCTGTCCCATATGGGGACTGAACCTGTATATGGGGACTGAACCTTGGTATTATCATCAGTATGCTCTAACCAACTGAACTATCCAGAAGTCTAGTCCTCTTCTGGATAGCCGGTCCTGGCTGCCTAGATCTTTCACAGGTCCCGTATAGCATATAGTGTCATGCTATATAGGTCTTTTTTCAGTTTCCTTCTATACATTTTAGCTGACATTGCCAAGATCTACTTTCTGGGACTTGACAAGACAAGCACAGAGCCACCACCCTACTCTATTTCTGCACACCGAAATGAGGGGGTTCCTCTTTGGGGTGGAAACCTGCCTTAAAAGCATCAAGGATGGGTTGCATAAAAGGAGCAGGGCAGAATGAGAAGCCAGAGTTGAACTTTCTTTCCACTTCATTGGGGTATGTAAGTTTACTGCATCGCTCAGCAGGTTGTGGTATGGCCCTGGTGATTGCAAGGAGCTGTCTCGTTCAAAGCACCAGTCTCTCGGCCCCATCTTTTGTATACAATACGCCCGGGATTCACAAATATTTGTTGAGGAGGCCAACCAGCTGCAATTCTATTTGCGAAACAGATACCTAGGATGCTCACTAACCTCATTCCCCACAGCTCCAGGCTACCAGCTGCTCTCACCTGGCAAAAGAAGGCATGAATTGCCACACCCATGCATGGTCTCTTTGGCAAGGTAGCCAGTGTGGGCCCAGCCATCTGTAAGTGCCTGAAGCTGACTTTCTCATGTCTCAAGTTTGGCCTCCTCAGAGGATACAGCGGGGCATGAGCAAGAGGCCCTGTGCTTTCCAGACATGCATGACCACAGCGTGTCCTGAGGAGGCAATTCCACGCACAAATAACAATGACAGTAGCTTTGCCTTTCATGAAGCAGCGCAGATTTTGTGTACCGGTACCTTATGAAGCAGTGAAATAAATGCTACTAGTGACAAACTGGCATTGTTTTATTTGTTTAAAACAGTTTCCCCATGTTTCCAGGTTGTGGACAAAAACAGTTCAACATTGTTTTGGTGGCTAAGCTTGTGGCATGAACTAGAGATTTGGGGGACAAGAAGTGTGCATGCACACGAAAGCTCATACCAATGACAAACTTAGTTGGTCTCTAAGGTGCTACTGGAAGGATTTTTTAAAATTTTGTTTCGACTACAGCAGACCAACACGGCTACCTACTTGCTTTTTGCAGTTATACACCTCACTGTATGTTCAACATCATTGCTACTTTATTTAAAAAGGGGAATTGCACAGCTACACACCCACGTCTGTTAACTAAATTGGGAAAACACAAGGTCAGTGAGGTCACCTGGGCAGAGAGTCTCCAAGGAGCAAGCATTGCACGCAATGGTTTGAGTCATTGGTTTATCATGCCTTGATCTCTAGACTGGTCACCTGAGCTGAGAGGTGGTCTGCCGGCAGACTAGACTTGCATCCATCATTGCTCAATTGTGGGATTTCAGGACTTGCTGGTTCCGTTTTCATGCTTTAGCACTGTGACTGGCATTTCAACTGGTGGCTTGCAAACAATCCTAAAATGGGTCATATGTGTGGGACTGCGATCATTTATTGGAAAAAAGTTTTTTTGGGGTGGGGGTGTCTTCATAATGACAGAAGCAAGTATTTTCACAGTGTCATAGATCAGCTGTATGAGGAAGGAGAGAGAAGGAATACAGTGGTACCTCTACTTACGTATTTAATGCGTTCCGAACACACATTTGTAAGTCAAAAAAAATCGTAAGTTGAAGCAACCCTATCTAAAAATTCATAAGTAGAAAAAATCCTATCTAAACCGCATCCAAGATGGCGGACGGAGCTCCGTTCATAAGTAGAAACATTCGTAAGTAGAGTTATTCGTAAGTAGAGGTACCACTGTAGTTTTAAAAATACACATCCCATGTTAAAGGTGGGATTAAAGGTGGAGCCTTCTGAAAAATGGAAGACCACTGTTCTGTCACAGGGATGGGAACATGTGGCCCTCCAGATTTTGTTGAAGTACAGCTTCCATCATCCCTGACCACTGGCTATGCTGTCTGGGGCTGATGAGGGTTGTAGTTAAAAACATCTGGGAGCTTGGGAACGTTGCTCTTGCATCTTCTCATACATGGACACCCAATCAGTGAGTTATTGGACACCTAAACTTACCCTCCCCGCTGTTGTGAAAGTATTTTAGAAGGTCTGTCACCTTGTGAAGGCTGCTGGGAATACAGACAGTGTGCTGGCATATCCCAGGCATCCTGGTAATGTTTATCTTTTTTTTATTGGCCTTTCTCCTGATAACACAATGAGGAAATGCACTCTCTCTTTTAAATATGTTTTACATTGGGTTTCAATATGCTGTGACAAATAAAGTAGTAAAAAGAACGAAAGGAATAATAACAACAAACCCCCAACCCCTGCCTCCAAAATGGGCAGCAGACACACCATCATCAATGAAACGCATTGTACCCCAATTGCTCATGTGAATGTGAAGGATGTGAAGTTGTGGTGTGGCCAGTTGAAAAGGTCGTAAAAGGGTATCATATTTCCATAAAGCCATCAGAGTCCGGATTGACATTCAAAGCTCTCGCACATTGAATGATCTTTGCCATTAATTCCGCTGTTCATAGGAGAAATCATAGCTTTTCCAGGTTTTTCCAGTTTGGCACTACCAGTTGCTGTGTAGGCAAAAGAAGAAACATAAAAAAATTATTTGAACTGTAAATCCTTTTGGTCATTATGGAAAATAGTCAGGAAAGCCAACTGAGGTGTACATCGGATTTTTTTGTTGTGTAATGAGACATACCGTATTTCATTGAAGACTATCATCTGAAATGTCTGTATCTTATTGCAGATCCACCATATTTGGAATACAGCCCCAATTTCACTACATCGTCTCCGACAGAGAGGGGATGCTGATGGGTAAATGACACTGTTATGGCATCAGATGCCATTGATGAAAAGTTTGAAGGTGTTTCAACTATTTTTGTAGAAACAGATAGCATAGGCATTTTGGTCCACATATCGCACCAGACTTCCTGATCTGGATCCCCGGGTCCATTTCCTAATGGAAGGGGGAGTGGCTGATATTGTGGTCCCAACATGAATGATGCTAATATAATAAGCATTCATTCATATTTAGAAACTATCCTATTCCCAAAACTTAGATAGGGTTACAAAAATAGCTAGTTTTACATATATATATATTTAAAAGTGACTGACTCTGGTGATTGAAATGCTCACAATATTTTAAAATATCTGCTGTGTAACCCCATAAAAGTTAAAATTATCCAGCAGAGTCTTCCAAGCAGTGATAAAAGTGGGTTGCGTGTTTTGACAGCACATTCATAACATTCTGTTGGCATTCAAAGCTTAGTTATGAATCTCCCCCTGTCCCTCCTGGAATTTCATAATACTTTGCTGATACTTGCTTGCAGCTCGCTCTTATGAGCCACACTGTCGATTAAATGAATAACAGGATCTGGCATAATAACAAACGAGGCACAAATGTGCCTCTCTCCCTCTTGTCCTGGTGCCACAGTTACCTTCAGATATGCAAAAGCCAAACAAGCGGGGGTAGCTCAGTTGGAAGAGCACAATACTCTTAATCGTGGTTTAAGCCCAAATTGGGTAAAAGATTCCTGCATTGCAGGGGGCTGGACTAGATGATCCTCATGGTCCCTTCCAATTCTATGATTCTAAGATCAGTTACATTGCTGTATTGGAGAGATAGCAAAAGAGAAGGGAGACCAGGTCCACCTTTGATGAAAACCTCTGGATCTTGAGCTGGGGCCTAGAAAAGACATGGAGGCCCATGCAAAATGTGCACCAGTCAGATGCAACACTCATTTGTTTATTTTAAAATACTTATATACCACTTTTCTATTGAAATATCCAAAGCAGTTTTGCACTACATAACAAAAACCACCCTAAGACCCAGAGACAAAACAACAAATGAAACCAAGAGGCATATCAGAAATCCAGAAGTTTAAAAACACAAGAGTTAGTCAAAGCTGCCACAGGTTAAGCAGAGGTAGAGAACTCCTGAGCCCAACCTTCCAGCAGTGGGGCAAAGCGGTGGGTTGATGGGCTGCATTCAAAGTCCTGTCACTTTCGTCAGCCAGAGCAGAGGTGGTTCTTTCATTTGTTTCCCTTTTGCTGCACCAGCTTCAGGCATCAGCAGAAGACTACCAAAGAAGGGAGCAAGGTGGGCCTCCCTTGGGAAGAGAATATCTTCCCAGAGAATATCTTCCCAAGAGAAAGAAAGACCCTCTCATTGGTTCCAGCCAACCATATGTGAGGTGTGAGAAGAACTGTAGCTCAGTGGCAAAGCACATACACTGAGGAGAGCCAAGGTGGCAACTTCCAGCTGCTTTGGACTACAATCCCCATCATTTCTGACCAGGGCGGTGGTGCATCTCATTTTGTCACTTGAAGCAAAACAGGAAGTGCTGCTCTGCCCTGCTGCTGCCAGCGCCGATTTTGGGCGAGCTCTCACATATTCAGCAAGATCTCATGCAATTATTGCAATATCTCACCTGAGATTGGCGTCAATGCTGGGGGCAGCCTCACCCCACCTAATGGCTGCACCGTCCCTGATTCCTGTCCATTGGCCCTGCTGTAGAAAATACTGAGCCTGGTGGGCCAATGGTCTGAGTCTGTATGAGGCAGCTTCCTATGTTGCTAGGTTGGTGGAACACCTATGGGAACCTCTGCTGAAGATCTTAATGAGCAAGGAGGCTCAATAGTAAGGGTTAGGGGAATGGAAGGTTTTTGACAAGCTGTCCAGCAGTTCGTCTTCTTGCTAAGAATAGATGGGTTGCTTTCTCCAGCTGCCATGGTGCAGGTTCCTGCTTGTGTTGCTGCAGGATGTGGGGGGGGGGATCCCGATAATAGAAAGCTCACTCCTGAAGGGTAGGGTCAAAGGCTGTGGAATTATAAGAAATCTGCACTAAAGCTATGAAACTAGGCAACTTTACAATATTTTTGACCTTTTTTCTTTTAATGGCTTGCTATGTTTATAAATGTAAAAAATAGAAATGCTTCATGACTCGGTAGTTTTCATCACGAGCTTTCAGTATAAATGCCAGCTTCATTCGTGCCCACTTGCAGCCATGAGTCAGCTAATATCACAGTACAGTGGTACCTCGGTTTTCGAACGTAATCCATTCTGGAAGACCTTTCAAGTTCTGAAACATTCAAAAACCGAAAACTCAATAGCTGACAGCCAGGCCTCAGGATCTTGCACTCAGCAGAAGCCACGTGGCATGTTCGACTTCCAAGGCGGGTTCAAAAATGGAAGCATTTACCATCCAGGTTTATGGCGTTCGAAAACCAAAATGTTGATCAATGGAGACATTCAAAAACTGAAGTATCACTGTATTCTTAAGACTCTGGACATTCTCTTCGGGGAAGGGCTAATATTGTCACGGGTGGAAGTTCTGCGTCATTTCTCTTCACTTCTCTGAACCCTATGACTGAAGGAGGAAAATAACTTTGCATACATTTCCCTAAAAATGCGGATGGCAAGAAAGCGTCTGCCTTTGGGGCATGCGGAGACAGCAGGTGACACACCACTGCTGCACCTGATCAGGCTTACTCAGGATCTGTCCCCATGAATACCACTGCTATTCTGAGCCCTGTTCCAGAGCATAAACTGAATGAAGATGAGCTGATGGGAGTCACTGTGTTCAGTTTCGTTACAATTTCTGGTTTGGCATTGAAACATCAGCCAAGGGAGCTTCTAGGTGGAGGTTTATTGTGAAATTGATGCTGCTTGTGCATGCAATGTAGTGTTGGTGGTTGTTTTGCACTGTCCACACGATGCTATAGTTCTCAAAATGCTTTTGCTGATGCCTTGATCTCCAACCTCAATACCCTGCCTTTCTTGCCAGTGCTTTCACTTGCTGTTTTTCTCCTTCTTACCAGTACTTTGAACCCTGTCAACAGGAACAAGCCCTCGCCAGTCGCCACCCTTTGATCCTCAGAATAAAAACCTTGATACTCTTATCTTTATGGAGCACGAAACATTCCCGGCAATGCCCTTCCTTATCCTAGAGCTCCTTCTCGGGTTTCTGTAAATATGCTATGAAATTATTGTATTTGACCTGAAGCACAGAAGGAACCTGAATCTTCATGGGTCTGTTTTTAAAGCTTGCAGAAGTTATTGCTATCATTTCAGTTGATAAACAAGCTCTGTGCCTTAAATCGGAGATACAGCGTCTAAAGTTCAGTAGCTTCTTGGGCTCAGTTGGGTCTCAGACTAAACTCGTTGCGAGGATAAGATCCTTTCATCCTTATCTTCTCCTCAGAAGTGTGTTGCTATTTGCCGCCTGTTGTGGACAAATGCATATGACCAAGTCTCTTTTAAATTCATCCTGCTACTAAATTTCCCTCCAAGAGCATCACACCTATATGCTACTCGCTGTACCTATACTAGCCATGCTGGCTATGCTCTGCCTCCACAATTGGAGGCAGCAAAGCTTCTGAATCCCTGTTGCTGGAAACCACAGTAGGGGAGAGTGCCCTTCTGCCCAGGTCCTGTCTTTAACAGCCACTGTCTTCACTGGGTTCAGAAACCACTGAACAACAGGAATCTCATACCCAAAACAATGCAGAAGTCACCATACTGCGAGCTTCCACCTCCTCTTTCCTCCCCTGAAGGTATATTGTGACTTGTTGACCAAACAACACTTGAAACCAGGGATCAGAGATGAGATCCCTCCACATGCTCAGATTGCTATGTCTTTCCCATAAAACAGGCACAAGGGTGGGGGTTGTGATTAGGACCAGGGCCATGGATGAACCTTTGTTCCATCAGGTGTTGGTGAACTACAATTATCGTAAAGTTTTTTATTGATGGTTTTATTGTTTTGTCTTTTTTAGAATCATAGAGTTGGAAGAGACCACAAGGGCCATCCAGTCCAACCCCTTGCCAAGCAGGAAACACCATCAAAGCATTCTTGACATATGCCTGTCAAGCCTCTGCTTAAAGACCTCCAAAGAAGGAGACTCCACCACACTCCCTGGCAGCAAATTCCACTGTCGAACAGCTCTTACTGTTAGTAAGTTCTTCCTAATGTTTAGGTGGAATCTTCTTTCTTGTAGTTGGAATCCATTGCTCCGTGTCCGCTTCTCTGGAGCAGCAGAAAACAACCTTTCTCCCTCCACTATATGGCATCCTTCTATATATTTGAACATTGCTATCATATCACCCCTTAACCTTCTCTTCTCCAGGCTAAACATACCCAGCTCCCTAAGCCGTTCCTCATAAGGCATCATTTCCAGGCCTTTGACAATTTTGGTTGCCCTCCTCTGGACACGTTCCAGCTTGTCAGTATCCTTCTTGAACTGTGGTGCCCAGAACTGGACACAGTACTCCAGGTGAGGTCTGACCAGAGTGGAATACAGTGGTACTATTACTTCCCTTGATCTAGATGCTATACTCCTATTGATGCAGCTCAGAATTGCATTGGCTTTTTTAGCTGCTGCATCACACTGTTGACTCATGTCAAGTTTGTGGTCTACCAAGACTCCTAGATCCTTTAGTAAGCTACTTTGTGGGTTTGTTGTGTTTTGTTTTGTTTTTACAATGAAGCAGTATATAAGTTTTATGAAATAAATAATACATCTGCGCCTAAATATTCTGTTTTTAGTGTTGTTGTTTTAATTATGTTTTGTGCCTTGCTTTGAGATATATATGTGGAAGGTGGTTAAAAAATAACAATAGCAACAATAACAAACAATTATTGAGCATGACAATAAATCTGGAGACATGGCCCAGACCATCAGAACCCCACCCCCACCCCCACCCCATTTGCTGCACATATGGCGCACTCATGAAGAGGGCTAAGGTGTTTTGTTTTCCACGAAGCTGTCAAGTCATTAGTCCACATGGCTCAGTCTGGTCTACACTGGCTGACAGTGGTGCTTTGTTGTTTCGGGGAAATTCCCCAACCCTATCTGGAGAACCCGGGGATTGAACTTTGGACTTTCTGTATGCAAAGCAGATGCTCTGCCATTGAGCTATGACCCTTCTCGGGAGCACCATCCCTCAGTGAGTTGACCTGCTGGATCCGATCAAAGAACCATCTATTCAGCATCCTGTCCTCACATGGCCAAGCAGATGCCATTGGAAGGGCTGCAAGCAGAATCCTCACCCTGCTTGTGAATCCCAGGGTGGTTTCACAGCCAATCCCTCTTTACAGAAAACACTGGAAACTGTAGTTCTGTCAAGGGGATAGGGGTCTTCTAACAGCTCTCAGGACCCCTAACAAGCTACAGCTCCTTCCCAGAATTCTTTGGGGGAATCCGTAGCTGTTTAAAGTGGTATTGTTGTGCTTTAAAGGTGTGGTGTGAATGTGGTCAAAGTTACAGCTGCTTTGGGTGGGGGAGAGGGATTAAAATATTTTGCAAAAAGAAAATTAAAATTCTTTGGCGTTAGCCAAAGATTAGCAATGCATTATGCAAAATACAGGACAAGGAAATAAAAAGAGACTGGCATGTGATGTGTTGCCACTTCAGCCTTCAGTGTTTAGGGAACTGTCCGTGCCTGCACCATGGGAAGAAGGCATAAATAGCCCTCCTCAGTTTCACTTCCCTGTCCAAGGTCTCCCAAAAGTCAGCCTCAAGCCTTGTTCACCCCAGCTAACCAGTTGATTGCTCTTCCCTCATCACTTTTGCTTTTAATCCCTTTTAAGACCATAAGCATCAAAGCTGCCTCCATAGTCTTTGCTTTCTCAATGGAATTAAATGGCCTCACTACATGATCCTAGGTTTCAGCCATGAAAATTTGTTGTTGTTGTTGTTTAGTCGTTTAGTCGTGTCCGACTCTTCGTGACCCCATGGACCATAGCACGCCAGGCACTCCTGTCTTCCACTGCCTCCCGCAGTTTGGTCAAACTCATGTTCATAGCTTCGAGAACACTGTCCAACCATCTTGTCCTCTGTCGTCCCCTTCTCCTAGTGCCCTCAATCTTTCCCAACATCAGGGTCTTTTCCAAGGATTCTTCTCTTCTCATGAGGTGGCCAAAGTACTGGAGCCTCAGCTTCACGATCTGTCCTTCCAGGGAGCACTCAGGGCTGATTTCCTTAACAATGGATAGGTTTGATCTTCTAGCAGTCCATGGGACTCTCAAGAGTTTCCTCCAGCACCATAATTCAAAAGCATCAATTCTTCTGCGATCAGCCTTCTTTATGGTCCAGCTCTCACTTCCATACATCACTACTGGGAAAACCATAGCTTTAACTATACGGACCTTTGTCGGCAAGGTGATGTCTCTGCTTTTTAAGATGCTGTCTAGGTTTGTCATTGCTTTTCTCCCAAGAAGCAGGCGTCTTTTAATTTCGTGACTGCTGTCACCATCTGCAGTGATCAAGGAGCCCAAGAAAGTAAAATCTCTCACTGCCTCCATTTCTTCCCCTTCTATTTGCCAGGAGGTGATGGGACCGGTGGCCATGATCTTGGTTTTTTTGATGTTGAGCTTCAGACCATATTTTGCGCTCTCCTCTTTCACCCTCATTAAAAGGTTCTTTAATTCCTCCTCGCTTTCTGCCATCAAGGTTGTGTCATCTGCATATCTGAGGTTGTTGATATTTCTTCCGGCAATCTTAATTCCGGCTTGGGATTCATCTAGTCCAGCCTTTCGCATGATGAATTCTGCATATAAGTTAAATAAGCAGGGAGACAATATACAACCTTGTCGTACTCCTTTCCCAATTTTGAACCAATCCGTTGTTCCATATCCAGTTCTAACTGTAGCTTCTTGTCCCACATAGAGATTTCTCAGGAGACAGATGAGGTGATCAGGCACTCCCATTTCTTTAAGAACTTGCCATAGTTTGCTGTGGTCGACACAGTCAAAGGCTTTTGCATAGTCAATGAAGCAGAAGTAGACGCTTTTCTGGAACTCTCTAGCTTTCTCCATAATCCAGCGCATGTTTGCTATTTGGTCTCTGGTTCCTCTGCCCTTTCGAAATCCAGCTTGCACTTCTGGGAGTTCTCGGTCCACATACTGCCTAAGCCTGCCTTGTAGAATTTTGAGCATAACCTTGCTAGCGTGTGAAATGAGCGCAATTGTGCGGTAGTTGGAGCATTCTTTGGCACTGCCCTTCTTTGGAATTGGGATGTAGACTGATCTTCTCCAATCCTCTGGCCATTGCTGAGTTTTCCAAACTTGCTGGCATATTGGGTGTAGCACCTTAACAGCATCATCTTTTAAAATTTTAAATAGTTCAGCTGGAATATCATCACTTCCACTGGCCTTGTTATTAGCAGTGCTTTCTAAGGCCCATTTGACTTCACTCTCCAAGATGTCTGGCTCAAGGTCAGCAATGCTCAATTAGACTGTTGGGTGTGCCTAGCTCAAGATGTTGGTAGCAGATCTCCAAGATTTCAGGCGGGATTGTCTCCCAGCCCTACCTGAAGATGCTGGGGATTGGACCTAGCACCTTCTGCATGCACAACAGCTGTTCTGCCTCTGAGCCACAGCCCTTTCGTTCACCTTGATGCAAATCCAGCCAAGCATCTTGGCTGGTTTCTCGCCCTCTCCTGGAGGGCAGGGGATGAGACTGGGTGTGGAGGAAGATTTTGGAGCAGGTGTCTAGGGAACCTTTTGGCTGGTTCCTGGCCCTTGTAATCTTCAAGTGGCATATTGCAGCAGGGCTCACAGGTTTGAGGCTGGCACATCACCCCAGGCATTTGAATAAACAGGCAGAACAGTGACTGGCTTCGCTTTGCTAGGGCGGGCAACCATCTCCCGACTTGCTGTAGCATGAAGGGCACTCCCTACCCCGATTTCATGAGCCTCTTAGAAGGGCAAGTTGAGGCTACGCATTTGGCTAGACCACAGAACAACACCAGCTTGTTAAAGGCGCAGAGGCAAGTGCCTTGAACCGAGCCTTTGGGTTCAGAATTCTTTATTCTGATGTTGGCTGTGTACACACCATACATTTAAAGCACAGGTATCCCAATAACCCTGAGAAGTATAGTTTCTCCTCACAGACCTACAGTCCCCAGCAGCCTCTGCAACTTACATTCCCAGGATTCTTGGGGGAGAGAGAGTCATGTGCTTTAAATGTATGGTGTGTACCCAGCCTGACAGTGGCTCTTCAATGACATGCTACGTGATTTCCTTTTATTGGCTATAATTCCTATGAAGTAGGCCGTAATTCCCATGCCCTAAATGGCCTCGGTCCAGTATACCTGAAGGAGCGTCTCCACCCCCATCGTTCTGCCCGGACACTGAGGTCCAGCTCCGAGAGCCTTCTGGTGGTTCCCTCGCTATGAGAAGCCAAGTTACAGGGAACCAGGCAGAGGGCCTTCTCGGTAGTGGCACCCACCCTGTGGAATGCCCTCCCACTAGAGGTCAAAGAGAACAACAATTACCAGAGCTTTAGAAGGCATCTCAAGGCAGCCCTGTTTAGGGAAGCTTTTAATGTTTGATGGATTTCTGTGACTGTATTTTAGTGTTTTGTTGGAAGCTGCCCAGAGTGGCTGGGGGAACCCGGCCAGATGGGTGGGGTATAAATAATATATTATTACTATTATTATTATTATTATTATTATTATTATTATTATTATTATGTTATAAGTGAGGAACTGAGGACTCAGCTAGACTGGTAAATAAAAGGCTATTTATGTGAGTTGTATATGTGATATAACTTTGTGCCACCAGATGGAGATGTGGAGTCCTGTTTTTCTCTACCTGTTTCCCCTGTTTAAATTTACAACGCTTTAAACCAGGCATCCCCAAACTTCAGCCCTCCAGATGTTTTGGACTACAATTCCCATCTTCCCTGACCACTGGTCCCTGGGATCATGGGAGTTGTAGGCCAAAACATCTGGAGGGCCGCAGTTTGGGGATGCCTGCTTTAAACTGAAACGCTTCTCTGATGTGTTTAGATCCAGCCTGAGTGAGTGTGTTTGTGTGTGTCTATATGAGAGAGAGAGAGACAGACTGACTGAACTGACTGAAGAACTCTTTGCCAAAGCAACAAAATGAGCTCAGATCAAAAGTAGAACTTGGAAACATCAGTCCAGGTATAGCTCTGAAATTCACCTGATTCAGATACCCTACTGAAGCTGAGCGAAAAGCTGGCCAGGACCTGATTGAGAGACCTCCTGGGTTCCCCATGTGTACCACCTTAAGAACATAACATAAGAACATAACAAGACCCTGCTGGGTCAGGCCAAGAGCCCATCTAAATCAGCATCCTGTTCTCATGGTGGCAGACTAGATGAACTGGAGCAAAATGCAGGATAAAAAAGGTAATGCATGAGCCATCTGCATGAGCATCATTGTGTGGCTAGAGCAGAGAGATATCTAGAGTTGTGCTTCATCCCATGCTCCATTTTCTCCCATTCTGGTATTAAAGACTTTTTTACAATTGCTTTCACATTTCCAGTATCCATCCTGCTTGGCTTCAAGAGCACACAGAGGTAAAAATAATAATAAACAGCTGCCACTGTAATCTTAGATAAGAGTCAAAAAGCTCGCAGGTCAAGCAGCATCACCATGACTCCTGCATTCCTGATCCCTTTCCAGTGAGTGTTTAGCTTGAGTAGAGCTGGCTTCTGTCTCCCATCCTTCCGTCTCATCCAGACCTGATTCAGCCTCTGCATGGTGGACACTTCCTTTCGGTGCAGAGCTTGCTCAATTTCCCCTGCATCACTTGACATGCAGAGTGGGGGACTTGTGGCTGAAGCAGAACATCTTATTTTTGCTGGCGATGACTTTGCATGTGTCAGAGGTGCAGGGAGATGGCCATTTCCTGTGATCCTAGTTCAGCGCCATAAGGCAAAACTTGTCTGGGGCAGGAAGAGCTTTGGGAAAGGGCAGGAGCCATGCCCATTTCAAGGCAGCAAGATGCACTTAGAGACCTCTGACAACCTCGGAGGATCAGAGGAACCTGAAGGGCCTCCCCATATGGACTGCTTGATCTGGAGCACCGAGAGCATTCAAGCCCACCTTGGCCTCTGCTTGACATGACCCTGATCCGGTCCTTGACACCGGGTGGTAGCCAACCCTAGTCCTCCTCAGACACACTCCAACATTTCTTCAATGAAAATAGGGACGTCTTATTCCATACTACTACTACTATTCCTGCCAACCTAGCAGTTCGAAAGCATGTCAAAGTGCAAGTAGATAAATAGGTACTGCTCCAGCTGGAAGGTAAACAGCGTTTCCGTGCGCTGCTCTGGTTTCGCCAGAAGTGGCTTAGTCATGCTGGCCACATGACCTGGAAAAACTGTCTGCAGCCAATAAAGTGAGATGAGCGCCGCAACCCGAGTTGTTCGCAACTGGACTTGACTTCCAGGGGTCCTTTACCTTTTTTTCTACTACTACTACTAATAATAATCTGACTGGGTTGCTTAAGCCACTCTGGGCTGCTTCCAACATATATAAAAACATAATAAAACATTAAAAACAACTTCCCTATGCAGGGCTGCCTTCAGATGTCTTCTAAAATTTGTATAGTTACTTATCTCCTTAGCTCGGGAGTCATGTAGCTCCATACCCTTCATCGTTTCTCCGATAGAAATAGGGACGTCCTCCCAAGGAAAAGCGCAACATTCCGGGATCAAATCAGAAACCGGGACAGCTTCTGTAAATCTGGGACTGTCCCTGGAAAATAGGGACACACGGTCTGTAAAGGTCATTGGACCGGCCTCTTAAGTCGCAAGCTGGAATTTAAGAAGCACTCAGACTTATTGCAATGAAAAAAGCAAAAATGGCTGTTCCGCCATTTTTTGAGACTATAAACTCTAACTGTTAGTTTCATCTCAAGTCTTAACTGGTACTTACAGGACCATACTAGCAATGATAGTTAGGTTCTTCCTCCACTGTTACAGGCTTTATGCCTCCAAATAACAGTTGTTGGGAATCACAACTAGGAGACAGCTCTTGCTCTCATGCCCAGCTTGCCAGAGGCATCCCACAGGCATCGTCCCACAGACATCTTGAAAACAGGGTGCTGAACTAAATGGGCCAGTGTCCTGATGCAGCAGGCTGACCATATCTTCTTGTGTTCTTAGGCCCTTGGGAGGCATTTAGTAAGTTCACCCTGGGAAGTGGGGTCTCCAGAATCTAAAAACAGATCCTGGCCTGGGGCGTGGAAGCTTGCCAACCATCTGCACAGAAAGGCCAGGTCCACAGCAATGCCGCAGACCCACATGGGAAGGGGGTTTGGGTTTTTCTCAGCCATGCAAAGCCCCAGCCACACACGAGCCATTTTTAGCAGCCGCTGTGTGAGTAAAATAATATTTCGATTGGACCTCGGAGTCGGAAAGAATATGACCGATCTGAGAGAAAGCGCCCACACCTTTTGCAGGTTGGGTCAGGGGGAGGTTTGTAAGGTGTGCTCCCCGACTTGGCCATCACATTGCTCAGCACTGACAGGCTAAATTTCCTTGGACAGCTTCTCCCCAGGGCTGGTCCTACTGTTAAGTAGACTGAGGTAGTGGACTGGCCTCAGGCGGCAGATGCTGGGAGGACCAGAGTGGTAGTGAAGTCTTATGTGTGTTGTGCAACCTGATCTGAACTTCGTAAGCTGATCCAGCAGCCTCAAGTGCAGTTGGTTAGTTATCTGTTGCGTTTATATCCCATGTTTTTCTCCAAGGTGCTCAAGGTGAAACACATGGTTCTCTTCCCTCCTCATTTAATCCCCACAACAACCCTGTCCTGTGAGATGGATTAGGCTGAGAGGCAGTGACTGGCCCAAAGACTCCCATTGAGCTTCATGGCCGAGTGGGGATTTGAACCCTGGTCTCCTGGGTCCTAGGCCGACACTCTAACCACGACACCAGCTCTTTCAGCTGAGGCAGCCAGTCGTTGGTCTGGTCAACTTGCTCTATGTTCTCTATGTGCAACATACTGCCTTGCCCCTCTCCCAGGCAGCAAAATGTCTTAGGCTGGCCCTGCTTCTCCCTGCTGCAAAGCAGTTAAAAGGAACGCCGCCCCCTTCGAAAGCGAAGCACAGGCAAAACTCACAGTGCTACCAAGCAGGGCACGAGGGGGTTAATGCTGTCCCGATGGCAGCAGAAGGGTTCCTAACAGCTGGCACATGCAGGAATTTGCCTTTTCAAAAGGTAGAATGGCAGCAGCTCCCTACCCACCAAGCGAGGGGAGACATGACAGATGCGCTCTGACTTGCCTTTTGTGCTGGGGGATTGGCTCAGGGATTTGCAGATGGTCCCCGCTTAATGCCCCTGAAAACCCTCCTGTAATCACCAGCATCTGCCTTGGACAGATATAAGCCACATTATTCTTTTCTAGCCACCTACAATAGAGGCAGCAGGGAAGGGTGGAATAGCCTTTGAGATGCAACACACACACACACACACACACACACACACACACACACACTAAGGGTGGCTTCTCCTACCTGTTTCCCCCCAGCCCTCTTGTCCAGCCCCTGCATCATTTGCTGGATAGCATAACATAAACACAATACGACCCCCATGCTAACCTCGAAGAGGGAGTGTACACAGATCTCTGCCTCTTGACCATAACAGATCTGGGGAGGCCACATTCAGACTCAAACTTAATCTGGCTTCGTTTTGGCTGTTGTGTTTACATGTTGCTTATAATTAATCTGCATCGAGCTGACTGCTCCTTCCCACCTTAGAAGTACATCTTCTGCCCACACATGTTGAGTAATTTTAGGATAATTGGGCTGCCTGTGAGGAGAATATGTGGGTGTGTTTTTTTTTTAATCATATCCTTAGGTTCATTTTATTTTAAAGAGGGTTTGGGGTACAACCAAGACTCTATGCAGCAATGGAATACATAGATATCTATCTCCATGCTTGGAGCATTTGACCGCTTCTGAACAATGTGCCTTCTGCTCCCTTTGTGGGAACCCCCTCCTGTCTCCCTTTCCTCCTCCTCTTCCTCGGCACAGCCCAGACCTGCCGTGGAAAGGTCTTTCATTCCATTCTTACCAGAGCCACTAAAAGCAAACAAAGCATCTGCTCCTGACCTTGGGAAGGAATGTGGGCTTTCGGCTCAGGGAGGAGTGAATTGCAGCGGCCACCCAAGGCATTTTGGAATGCTGCTGGCTTCTCCCTTTGTGTGGTTTTTGTTTCCCCTTTGCCAATTCTGCAGGTGTGAACATGAGGTGTGGGCAAAGAGAGGAAAAGGCGGAAGCAGAAGAATAAAAAAGCCCAGACTTCATAGACTGGGAATGCAAAGCGTGGGGGCTATTTGGATTGTTATGGTTATCTTTCGTCCCCTTTCCCTGGGTGAAGTTGCATTGGGGGTATTTCACAGAGGTAACCTGAGCAAAGTCAGCATGGGGGAAGCCAGGAACAGGAAGAGGCCAGGGACTTTCCCAACTGGAGATCAGTTTTCTATCCAGACGGGAGACGTGAAATTTTGGAGCTGCTGACTTCTTCCTGTTCAATTGAACATGTCATGTTCAACCCATTGGTGAAATCATGCAGTATCTGACCATAACTGTGTAATCACATGGCACCTGTCTTGTGTAACCAGATGGCTTTGGTCACCGCTAGGGTTGCCATATTTTGAAGAGCAAAAAAGAGGACACATTTCCCAACTTCTACTTTTAACTATGGATCACTATGATTACTCTCATTTTACATACCCATGAAAAAGAGGACATGTCCTGGCAAAAGAGGACATTTGGCAACCTTCACCCGACACCTTATTAAGATTCCTCCAGACCACCTTTTTATTGAGCATTCATCCTATTTGTTTGTACAAAGCTCACATGACGCTTAGACAGGAGCTACATCCCCACCATACATTTGAGACACCAAAATACCACTTCAACAGTCCTGGCTTCCCCCAAATAACCATGTGAAGGAACTGGGGTTTGTTAAGGGCGCTGAGAGCTGCCAGGAGACTCGGAGCTACGATTTCCAGTGGTTTATCAATCAAACCCTATTTCCAACTCTGACAGCTAACCCATAATGTTACAATGCTTCCAGTACTGGACCTCATTGGCACGAAAATCACGTGACATTATTTACAGCAGTCACTGCCAGCTATGGGGCAACTTCAGTGGCTGAGTGCCAAGTTGCATCACACATGATGTTTACAGTGGGCAGTCAGTGGCAAGAAGGCGAAACATAAACTGCCTTGGCACACTTTTAAATAGAACTCATTTCTTGAGAGTTCTCCTGTGAAGACATGGGCTATAATGCTGGTGAAGAACCTGGACCACTACCAGAACTGGAGAGAAGAGGGAGAGCACTAATCACCTAAATCAAAATCAGCATTAAAACAAACGAACATGAAAACAGATCTTTCTTTTGAAGAAAAGGCAACGCTGAACCTTGGCCAAAACATTTGTCACCTTGAAAGATAGCAAAAATTAAACATCATGAAAAATGGGCACGGTGCTAATTATTAGATGATCTCCTTTCAAAGAAGCAGATCAGTGTAGCAGCTGCAATGTCCTCAGTTCACAAATGTTAGTCTTCTAGTGCAACCCACAGAGGTAAAGCTAGGAGTCGGGTGGCACTGTGGATCCAGCCTCCCAGCCACAATGTCCAGGGTGCGCCAGCAGGAAGTTAGCTCCATGGATGCATCTGCATTGCCTGAGCTCACCACACTACCACCACACTGGCAACTTCTGGGTAAAGCCTCCACTCCATAGCTGTCAACTTTTGGATTTGAAAATAAGGGATCAGCAGCCTCACCTGTCCCGGGGACAGTCTACGGTATATCTAACAATCCAGGATAGCAATGGGAAACGGCGCTGGAATAAGGGAATTTCCAGCAAAAAAAGGGAAGGTTGACAGCTGTAGCTTGGAGTAAGGGAGTTTCCTGCAAAAAAAGGGAGGGTTGACAGCTATGCTCCACTCTCTGTTATTATTTGGCCGTTCCAATGCTCCTGCTGGCGCATTTGCACCATGACTCGCCAATGCCTCCCCTCCCCAGCTTATCATGCAGCAGCAACTCAGCTGGAAGGAGGTCAGACGAGAGGCAAATCCACACCTTGTCATCTGCTACTGACAAAGGGGCATTTCGTAGAACATGGGTAGGAAGCTTGTGACTCTCCAAATAGTATTCGACTCTGACTCCCATCAGCCCCAGGTACCATGGTCTATGGTGAGGAACGATAGGTGATAAAAAGGTAAAGGACCCCTGACCATTAAGTCCAGTCGTGAACGACTCTGGGGTTGCGGCACTCATCTCGCTTTACTGGCTGAGGGAGCCGACGATACAGTCCAGCAAATCTGGAGGCCCACTGGTTCCCCGGAGTTAAGCAGTCATGATGTTCTGCTTTATTGCATGAGGTATTTCAGGAGCACCTGACATAGGTAGTTGTCACTAATATACAGAAAGCAGAGGAGGTGGCATGTTTTTTCACAATCCCTCTTTGATTTCTGCCTTTGAAAGTCTGCCCCAAAGAATCGGGTGATGCATTCCTCAAAAAGCTTACAGCAAAATGCTTCTCATTTCATTTAGTGGAACTACTCCAGGTTACATAGTTTGTAGTTTACAACCTCATCACTTGTCCAGAGTAACACAGAAAATGGAGTGTTGACAGGGCATCCATCACAGGGTTACCAAAAGTTCCTGGCAGCATAACTCTTTGATCATCCTTTCTCCTTCTCAGGTATGTTGGCCTAGTAACTTAATTATCTTTCCATCTTCCAGGAAACATCCCCACCTTTCTTTGTTCACTACATAACTTCAGACTAATTCTGAAAATAAGTGTATTGTAATATATTTCTTGAGACCAACTAAAAGGTCACAAATAAGTGAGCAAAACTTCAAGTTCCCCAAAACTAGATGGGGGGAAGTCCTAGTTTTCAGACTGCAGTTATCTTAAAATAGAATGAGGAAAGTGCTGTGCAGACCAAAATCGAGTGAGTCTATACTTGGTGTAAAAAGATCTCGGTCTATGCTAAAGAGCTACAGGGACAAGGCCCATGACTGCTCTCACTTTGAAAATATAAATACTGTGGTACCTCAGTTTTCAAACGTAATCCATTCCAGAAGACCAGTCAGGTTCTGAAACATTCGAAAACCAAAAACTCAATACGGAAGCCTCAATACAGAAAACTAAATGTGGAAAAATTCGATACGGAAGCCTCGTGGCATGTTCAACGTCCAAGGCATGTTCAAAAACTGAAGCATTTACTTCCGAGTTTACGGAGACGTTTGAAAACCGAGGTACCACTGCACCAGCAATCAGTCAGATCTGCCTCTCACACTAATCAGAACACCTGGGTATCTTGTGAGGCAGAAAGCAAAAGTAAAGAAAAATGTGGTAGTCTTTATAATAGCAAAACCAGAAAATAGTATTGTTTTCCTTATTTGTTTGTTACATTAAGGAGCTGAAGGTGGCCTCTCCCTCTCTCCCATCTTGTCCTCACAACCCCCCTGTGACATAGATTAAGCCGAGAGAGACAGTGATTGGCTCAGTGTCATGCAATGAGCTACATGGCCATGTAGGGATTCAAACCCTTGTCTCCCAGGTCAAAGACACTCTAACCCGGAGTTTTCCAAACTTTTCATGTTGGTGACACACTTTTTAGACATGCATCATTTTATGACACAGTAATTCAGTTTTACAAGCAAACTAGAGGTTAAACTAACCCCTTTCAAGCGTTCGTGCGACACACCTACACACTGCAGCCTACACACTAATACGTCACGACACAGTTTGGAAAGCTCTGCTCTAACCACCACACCAAATTGGCTCTCCATAGGCACTATGTACAAAGTCAATAGAAGCCAAATTGAGCAGCAAGGCTGAGTGGCTCATTATTTGTCTGTTATGGACCCCAAAGCAAAGAGACATTTTGAGCAGATTCTGGGGAGGGTTTTTATCCAGTGGAGAGACTCATTAATTGCTTGAAGAGTTGCATGCCCATGCTTTGAGAGATTTGGCCTTCCCCGGGCCAACTGATTGCTCTGTAAACCACATTCCCATTTTGGAAACTGTTCCAGTCAATTGCAGGCACCAAATGACAGTTTCATCAAGACAAATGGGTTAAGGCAATAAACTTCTGAGCTTGTGCCAGCAGCCGCTGCAAGCTTACTAAATTCTTAATAGTCTTGTTTTGCATTCCAAGCACTGAAAGAATTTCAGGAGAAGGAAGTTCTCTTTGGAACACATCCAGGCACCATGCGCTTGGAAATTCATGGTCCAATCCTGTTATTTCCTAACTTTGGTGTTCTCTACCAACCCTTGCTGCTTGGTCATGCCTGCCTTAACTTCACAACCTGACCATAAGCGAGTTCAGTTGCATGGTAAAATCCACACCTGTCAACTAGACTATTTTCCAGAGCTGGGGTTATCAATGTTTTTAGGGCAGTGGGAATTTTGAGGAAGTGTTGTGGGTGCTAATCACAAAATGACTGACTGGGGGGGCCTGGCATAATACAAAATGGCTTCCATATCCAAAAGAGCAGAAACAGGAGCACAAAATGGCAAAATGGTGTTCGAATGTGTCACTCCAAAAGCGTGGGAAAACTTACCTACATCCACCACTGCCACAGTCACTCCAAGAGAAATGTTCTTTGCACCTCTGCTCTGTTCACAACAGATTGGAGCATAGGACGTCCCTTACCCCCCCCCCAAAATTGTGGAGGCTGCCCCCCCCAGTTGATGGGCATTGCCATTCAAATGGTGTGTGTGCACCATGTCTTATGATCAATTATGCAGGGCGGGACTCACCTGGGACCCCCAATATTTTATTCAAGTTGACACCCCTGGTTGGGAGAGTGGGCATCCAACCCTGGCATCCATGAAATGTGGTCATGTTTAAAGGGGGATGTTCAAGATAGGAGAGGCCAAGCCAGGGCAGGCAAGTAGAGCAAACAGTCTTGTGTGCATTGTGGATTTTGGAGGGGACTTTCACTGAGATATTTCACAGGCACCTTAGGTGATGCTGGTAGGCACATTGGCAATCCCAGGTCTAGGCAATTGGGTCGGCAGCTAACAGCAAAGCAGCTGGCCACCCTTGTTGTAAAGTGCCTTGTCTATTGATCGTAATGTATATAAATAAATGAATTATCTGTCTTGCTTTGGTCACCTCAGGTGACCTGCTGTGGTCCTTGCAATGGCCTCTTTTGGCAGTGACTCCTTTTCCATCAAAAAATGTTTCCTCCAGACCCTTTGACCTGAAGGGTAGCTGGATATTTCCCAGTCAAAATCCACCCCCCTCCAGACATGGAATGCAAAGTATGTTATCCTTAGTACCGGGTCTTTCTTTATACAGACTAAGTACCCTCTCTAGACAAAGCTGGGGAAGCAGGCAGGGACTGAAGGGGGCAGGAGAATTACTGGCATCTGGGACACAATGGCTGGCTGACTTCCGTTTGCAAGCTACTGCAGGAGAAAGAAAAACTCCACTCTCTGGTGGGCTCCTTTGGTTGTTCCTTGTCCCATGGATCTCAGGGGGTTACAGCAAAATCAACACAGCAATGCGGCACCTTAATGATGAGCGCAAGTTTATTGTGGAATAATCATGGACTCTAGTCCAAATAAAGCTTCATACCATAATGAATTTGTTAGGATGTCACAAGACTCTTTGGCTATGTATACATTAGTGGCATAGAGCACAGTTAGTCTCTCCCTTTCCAACATGCCTCCCCCGCCTGCCTTATTTTAAGTCACATTTGGACATTGCTATACACACCAGAGAGGGGGCAGGGATGTCTTAACCAGGTGCACATTACATGATTTGTTTCTCCATGCCTGCAATGCTCCCCCTCGTTTCCAAGGAAGCTGTCATATGCGCATAGATGCCTGAAATGTACACACCTCAGCTTAACTGTGCCTTGCATTTTCAAACTGGATGGAAGCTTGTTGGGGGGCGGAGCGCATCAAACAGCAGCATGTCTCAAAAAACTGCAGGATTAGCCATGAATTGTGGCGAATGTCATGTATACTCAGCTTCTTACTCCAGTGGTGAGGGCATGATGCTGTCAGAGTAAATGGTAATGTGTTTGCAGCCTTTGCTTCAGGAGTGTACATTGAAATTTTAAGCAGCATCTTGTCCTTACCCTTTTTAATAAAATAACAACAACAACAACAACAACAACAACATATTATTATTATTATTATTATTATTATTATTCCCCGTCCATCTGGCTGGGCCTCCCCAGCCACTCTGGGCGGCTTCCAACAGACATCAAAATACAAAAATCTATTAAACATTAAAAGCTTCCCTAAACAGGGCTGCCTTCAGATGTCTTCTAAAAGTCTGGTACTTGTTTATCTCTTTGACATCTGGTGGGAGGGCGTTCCACAGGGCGGGTGCCACTACCGAGAAGGCCCTCTGCCTGGTTCCCTGTAGCTTAGCTTCTTGTAGCAAAGGAACTGCCAGAATGTCCTCGGCGCTGGATCTCAGTGTCCAGGCAGAACAATGGGGGTGGAGACGCTCCTTCAGGTATACTAGACCAAGGCCGTTTAGGCATAGCTGCCAAGTTATCCCTTTTTTAAGGGATTTTCCCTTATGCTGAATAGGCTTCCTCGCGAGAAAAGGGAAAACTTGGCAGCTATGGTTTAGGGCTTTAAAGGTAGGCACCAACACTTTGAATTGTGCTCGGAAACGTAATAATAATAATAATAATAATAATTTATTTGTATCCTGCCCATCTGACTGTTTCCCCAGCTGCTCTGGGCTGCTTCCAACATATATAAAACATTAAACATTAAAAAGCTTAATGCGCTGCCTTCAGATGTCTTCTAAAATTTATATACTTACTTATCACCTTGGCCTGCAGGTGATATAGCTCCATGCCTTTCGACGTTTCTCTGATGCATGCACACGAAACCTCATACCAATGACAAACTTAGTTGGTCTCTAAGATGCTACTGGAAAGATTTTTTTTAATGATGAAAATAGGGACATCCTAAGGAAGAGTGGGACATTCTGGGATCAAATCAAAAATTGGGATGGCTTCTGTAAATCCAGGACTGTCCCCGGAAAATAGGAACACTTAGAGGGGCTGAGTTTCTCACCAGTCAAGAATTTACTGTCTAGGAGGGCTAGAAATTTACTTTTCAGAATAAAAGCTGGGAGTCTGTGTTCCTTGCAGGCATGGCCCATGGTGCAATTGCACCCTTATAATCCAATTGCAGCACTATAATCCAATAATGTCCTCCACCTTCTGCTTTTGGGCTGGTTTTTACCCCACAGAACTATGTTGATGATGACAGACAAATAGCTCCCCAACACTGTGTCAGCACCTACCTAGTAATTGACTTGCCCTTGCTGAGAACTAAATAGCACTTGCTTATCTTACAGTTTGACCTAATTCCAGTCTGGAAAACTGAGAGCCTCACCTTATCAAGATGAATCGTAGGTGCCCTCACCTACATTAAAAACACTTATCTTACATTTATCAGCTTTGCTGCCCTGAAGCAAAATTATATAAACAAAACATCTTCCCAGAACACAGCCTAAGTATGGGAGGACACAACAGCTAGCATCCAGCTAAGCCTTGGAGGAGCAGATCAACTCTCTGTTGCCTCTCCACCCTATGGTAACATAGCACAGGGCCACACCCCAGCATGCAGATCAGTGCTATGGATTTAAACAGCCTTTACCACCCCCTGAAGTGCTTTGGGACAAATTCCAAAAGAGCAATCTACTGTAGCAAAATGAATAAAGAATCCTGAGACATCTCCAAGCGTAACAAATTGCTTATGGTACTAACTTTCTAGATGGAACCATGCTTCCTTTGAAGCTATGTGGGACCTCTGTATGGAGGAATCACCATTAAATTATGTCCTAATAACCGACTTGCGTGGGGAGGCCCCGGGCCCCGCAGTTCCTACAGAAATAAACACAGAGACACGAATATGTTGGTCTAATGCAGGCATCCCCAGACTGTGGCCCTCCAGATGTTTTAGCCTACAACTCCCATGATCCCTAGCTAAGATGACTAGTGTTCAGGGGTTATGGGAATTGTAGTCCAAAACATCTAAAGTTTGGGGGTGCCTGGTCTAATGGGATAAATAAGGCCACAACTTTATGGGTTACAGATGTGAGCGGTTTGGCTCTTAGGCAATTGGGTGAAGCAAGACTATATCCTGACTCCTGCCCATCTGCAGGAAGTCTCAAAGGGTCAACCACCGATAGGGGGAGTCCTAAGATATACATCAATTAAGAGCACCCCCAGGGTCACCGATGGGGTCATGGCATGGCCAGGCTTCAGACAGGAACAACACTCCTGGATCCCTTTACCGGGATACCCTTAACATGGAGGGGCAGGCTGGAGGCAACAACTGCTCCTCCCATGACAAGGCTTACCCAATTCCTACCGGCCCCAACAACCAGGCGACTGACATAGCAAATCATAGCAAGGCCATAGTCAAGCAACACAAGAAAAGAGGGTGGGTGGGCTGGGAGAAAGGAGACGAGTAGAGGCCACCCACCCAGCTGCGCCGCAGTTTAAACAGCCCGTGGCCATGCCCCCCAGTCAACCCGATTGGTTGGCCGGGGGCGTGACATGGCTGGGCGCCCTAGTGATGTGGGCAGCATCCCTCTGTTCACTACCAGGTCACTGCGAGGTCCTAATGCCCCTCCTGCAATGCAGTCCCCAGAAAAGGGGAACTGTCTACGAAAGCAACGCCCATGGTAAAAGCTTTGTTAGATGCAAAGTCTCAAATCCTGTGCAGGTGTGAGTCTCCTCTTCAAGGCCTATCCATTCAGATTTCGTGGAATTTACAGATACAGTGGTACCTCGGTTTACAAACACAATTGGTTCCGGAAGTCTGTACTTAACCTGAAGCGAACTTTCCCATTGAAAGTAATGGAAAGTGGATTAATCCGTTCCAGACGGGTCCGCGGAATACTTAAACTGAAAATACTCAAACTGAGGCGTACTTAAGCTGAGGTATGACTGTAAATGATACATTCTTGCCTTGCTAAACCTTGCCTTGCACCAGGGGCTCTCATAATCGTTTAGGTTTCATAGGCTTATGACACGATCATCAAGATGCTTAAAAGATGCCCCCATCTCTGCTGTGTTAGAAGAGAGGTTCAAAGAATATCAAGGTCTCCCTCCCCGTAATTCACATTGCATTTCAGAAAGTGAGCCCTAGCTCTTAATTTGTGGCACATACATTACCACTTGCACATTGTGTGCATTCTGCTGGACCAAAAACGTGCTTTTGTAAAAGCAAAACAGAATGGGTTGGGTTGGGTTGGCCTCACAGAGGAGTGTGTCCAACATGCTTAGCCATGGTAACTCAGAGCTGCCTGCATTTGAGGTGACACCTGTCCCCCAGCAAGGCTGGAACCAGTTTTGTAGCATGACTCCTGTTATATGGCACATTTCTGAGAGTGTGGGATTAATGCTCTTGACATGAGTTACTAAGCAGAGGGTAGCCAGCTCATCTGTTGCTTGTGGGAGCTGATACAGAACTAATCGAGGTCTCACTAGAAAGCTGCATTGGAGCACGCTGGGTCTTATGAAAAACCTTGGACATGACTTCTCCAAGCCCTTTACTCATGCAAACCAAAGTGGGGGTTGCACCTAATGAGCCCCATCGACAAAAGTCTGCATAAGGACTTCTGCCGGCACCACAGAGCTTCCCAACTCCTCCTCCTAAATGCTCACAAAATTGGCTTGGGGGTGTTCCAGATAACCCCTGGAACAGCCTGCAGGGGGAGAAGAGGGCAGATAGTTCCAACCAGCAAGCATGGGCCCAGCAGAGCGGTTTTGTGTGCAGGTGTTGTATGCAACATGTCATTGACACATAGTGCATTAGTAGTGGATTTACACTGGAGTATCCACAGATCATTCTATGATATTAATTCTCCTGTTGTGCTTCCACGATGCTATGGCTTTATTGCTTTCTGATTCAGAATAAGGCAAACAAACTGACTACCTTCGTGCAGTTTTATGCAGACGTTCCATATTTATTTGAGTATATATTATGTACTGGAATAATAAGTTCCAAGACAATGCAGCCTTATACTTTGTTAGGATCTATTTGATAGGAAGTTAGTGTTGAACACTGTATCCTGAAGAATAAAATGAATAATAATAATAATAATAATTTTACTCATTTAATCTGAGAACACAGTTTGAGTTTCCTTTGTGTAGAAAATTGTACAGTTCCATAACAACTCTTAGGATAAATCCTGGCTAGTTAGAACCCATAGCCTCTTTAGGGCACAGCCAGCCCTTCTGAGTACAGGCAACAAAGAATACAAAACTGAGCTTTCTAGATACAGGCATAATGCAAAGAACTTATTATTATGCTTATTATCTAAAGGGCTGTCCCATGGAAGATGGAGCAAGCTGGTTTTCTCCTGCTCTGGAGGGGAGGACATGAACCAATGAATTCAAGTTAGAAGAAAGAAGATTCTTAGTAAACATCAGGAAGAACTTTCTGACAGGAAGAATTGTTCAACCGTGGAGTGGACTTCCTCAGAAAGTGGTGGATTCTCCATCCTTGGAGGTTTTTAAGTAGAGGTTGAATGGCCATTTATCATGGATGCTTTAGTTGTGATTCCTGCATTGCAGGGGGTTGGGCTACATTTAGGGTCCCTTCCAGTTCTACAATTCTATGACTCTGTGATTCTTTTATTTAGCAGAATAACCCCCAGTCCTATGAACTGAACATCACCCACCTTCATATAAGACAAATGGGCACACTTGTTTACAAACTGTTAAAATCCAAAAATATCAAAACCTTCCAGAAAGCATGTTCGATGCTCTGTTGTCTGTGGTGCCTTTTGGATATAACTGTGTTGCAACTACACATGGCTTTTGGGGGGGGGGGCAGGGGTGTGTGTGAATATTGTCAGCTATGCTCAAAAATGCCTCTCTTTCCCAGTGATTTTTCATTATGGCTTATGGGTTTACTTCACCCATGCCCTCAATTGCCCTCAATTGCCTTTAATGATGTCATCATGAAATCAAATTTGATTGGCTGCACTGTGTTGTGACACCGTCCTGTTTATTGTGTGACGCATAATGGGGGTCAGGTCAGCCATCTGATTATTCCAAAAGAGAAGGAATTAGTGGCAACTCAATGCATCAGCTCAATGCATCAACAGCAAGGGGGAAATGATGTCAAATAGAAGCAATAAAAGTGAACCAGGATGGGAAGATTCCAAGGCTGAGGTGGGAGGATGAATTATTGCAATGTAAATCTATGTACCTGATCTACTTGAAAAGCAAATCTGCAGAATACCATATCTGGTGCAGTTTTAGAGTAAGAGATGAACTGCATCGTGACAACCCCCTCCTACGTTAGGAGACTCGTGGAAGTGGAGGAGGAAGAATTAAACTCAAAGAGGAAGCAGGAATATCACAAATTGGACAGTTCTCCTTCATCCTGACTGCTCTCCTCATTTCCCCGGCCTTCTGGCTCCTCTCCTGCTATCTTCCCAGAGCTCTCTCCATTGTGTTGAGAGACCCTGGAATGTGCCTTTCCCATTGAGCTCCTCTTGAATGCTCCTGCTTCCACCAAACTGTTTTAGGAGGGGGGCGGGGAGGAAAAGGTCCCTGGGAAACTGCTGTGTCAACCCCTCTGCTAGCACCCCTGCAAAGCTCCCCGCAGCGGGTGAGGAGCATAGGCCGCCCGCCTGTCCAACCCTCCCTCGGGGATTTGCATTCTTAGCCAGCTGCCGTTGTCAGCCACTGCTGTTGCAAAGAAGGGGCTGGGCTCTGTTGTGGCTTTTCCAGCCACCTTGGAGCCTCGGGGCCAAACGCCTAAGCGTGAGAGAAGGTGTGTGTGTGTGTGTAGCCCCAGCATTGCTGAATGGGCTGGGTTGGCTGGGACCTTGTAGGGCATCCTTGCCCCCACCTTCCCATTCAGTGGCGTGGCGAGGGAGCCTTGCCTGCCGCTTCCCAGCAGCCCCTGCTTCCTTGCTGAGAGAGCCTGGCCCCTGTCACTCTGACTTATCCCTCTTTCAATAGAGCAATGGGCACCCAGCTGCAGCTATTACATAAGGCGCAATTAGCGAAGGCAGGCCTGAATAGCATTAAGGAATTCCACCCAGGGTGACGTAAAAGCCTCCCTTCTCCTCGTGCCGCAAAGACAAAGGGGGAGGGGGGGGCGCTGTGTTATGAGCCAGGGTGTCCCGCAGAGCCTATTCCAGCCACTGGGAATGCAAGTCATTAAGAAGGCCCAAGACCCTGGAGGAGAAGGGAATGCTCTTGGGGAGGGGAGGGGAGGGGGGCAGTGAAATCAGAACAATAAGCAAGGACACCAGCTTTTCAAGGGCGCAGGAGGCTCCCTCCTGCTCTTCATTCTACACCCAGTCAGATCCCGTCTCCTGTGTGTGCCATCTGCTCAATGCCCATCTGTGAGACATCACAGGGAGGGGAGGGTTAACAGACAGGTGTCCACGTCACCAAAGGCTTTTTTTAAAAAACAAAACAAACTATTGAAAAGTTTTTAAACAATTGCAAGCATCAAGTGTTGTCTTCCAGTGTTGTATGGCGTCATCTACGGGGCATCAAAGCAGACTTGGAAAGTCTTTCACATTATAAATTAACCTCACATCCACAGGGTGTACTTCAGTCGAAGATTCAAGATAATTTCTCAATAGTGGCTGCTATGATTGAAAAAGAAGGGAGATTACTGTGCTATTGTTAATAAATGATATGAATTGTGGCCATACAGAGTCAAACTCATCTTTCCTTGTTATTCCTCTTATCACACTTTGAGACTTCTACAGCGACCCATTTCTCAAATTAAAGCCTTCTCACAACACATCTCCTCAAAAATTCTCTCTCTCTCTCTCTCGTTAGGTGTCAACCAAGGAAATTGGAAATGCTTCAGCCTGCTTGAAGTGGAATGATGCTGCTTTAAATCTATAGTGCAGATGGAGCCTAAGATTTTAGATCACTTGCTTGTATAAATATAAATATAACTGTGAGGGGCAAGGGATATCGCAAAGCCCCTCCCCTCCTGAGTTCCAGCCCAGCCCCGAGCGAGGCTGAAAAGAGGGAAAGCTCCAGCTCAAGTGGGGAAACAGGAAGTGGTGTCCAAGGCTCTGGCAGAGTAGAAGAGCCATCGTCCCAGGTGGGACAGGGAGGGGGAAGGAAGGGGGGCAGACCAGTCCCCCCAACTCCGGAACTGCGCAGAAAGCGTCGGGGGAAGAGGATGGGTCTCCCCAAGTTGTTATGCTGGCGCAAGACGCGCCAAAAGCCACTTGGAGGTTCTGATTCAAGCTGAACAGATGTGTCTTTGTAAATAGCACTGCCATTAGCACTGTAAATACTCAGCACCAATAAAAGATAAAATGCAGAGCTGTGTAGAGTCGTTACTCTGAAGTAGCCTTCTCCGGCCACCGTGACAATAACGCATGCAGGTAATACCCTCTCCAAAACCAGGAAGGAATGCCAGCAAAGAAACTTTAATTTAGCTACCAGTACTAATGTTGTGCAATGCAACTCTTGCTGACAAATCCCATGCACGCTTGCAGACCCATCCAATGCACACTTACTCAGAAAGTTGCTGAGGACGCAGGTGGCGCTGTGGGTTAAACCACTGAGCCTAGGCTTGCCGATCAGAAGGTTGGTGGTTCGAATCCCCCCACGACGGGGTGAGCTCCCGTTGCTCGGTCCCTGCTCCTGCCAACCTAGCAGTTCGAAAGCACGTCAAAGTGCAAGTAGATAAATAGGTACCGCTACAGCAGGAAGGTAAACGGCGTTTCCCTGCGCTGCTCTGGTTCGCCAGAAGCGTCTTAGTCATGCTGGCCACATGACCTGGAAGCTGTATGCCGGCTCCCTCGGCCAATAATGCAAGATGAGCGCTGCAACCCCAGAGTTGGTCACGACTGGACCTAATGGTCAGGGATCCCTTTTCCTTTACCTTACTAATGTTGTGAGGCTGTACTGCAAAATTGCCCCCCCCCAAAAAAAATTATAGTCCCTCACCCCTGCCTACAGGCCTGTCTGAGGCTTATTGGCAGAGACCATCACATCATATTACATAGCAGACATCACTGATAACCAGGGGCGTAGCCAGGATCAAAACTAGGGGGGGGGCAAGCCATGGTCGTTCAGGGGCGGGGCCAAGGCATGGGAGGGGAGGGGCCACAAAGTGGGAATGTGGGCGGGGCTACAGGGCCAGCGGGCCTGATGATATTGTGGCGGCGGCAGCAGCGGTCACCTTGTGCTTCTGGGGCTGGCAGCGTTGGCGGCTACCCTGCTTGGCTGGAGAGGACGGGAGGGTCGGGCAGGCAAGAGGGGGTGGCAGGGCGGGCGAGGGTGAGGCAAGGCAAGGCCGCAGCCATGACGGCTCCGAGGCGTTGCTGCATATCAACATAATATTTCAACCATGGTTCAAGCCCCACCTTAGGAAAAAATTCCTGCATTGCAGGGGGTTGGACTAGATGACCCTTGTGGTCCCTTCCGACTACAATTCTATGATTCTATTGATATATTACCATAGCATATGCATCATTCTGCTTTCTTGAATTGTCCTACTCCTAGGCATAGCAGCCAACTCCTAAAGGCCTAGGTGCCCCCCTAATTACTGGTAAATACCGTATTTGAAAGAGTCACCCCCCATGTTGATGGGCTTTCTATGTGGGGCTTATCTGCCCCCCCCATATTTTATTAAGGATGGAAGAGGGAGGGAAGGAAGGAAGAAATAGAGAGAGGGATAACTCATATTTGTGGGTGCCTCTGGGTGACGCTGTGATGCTGGAACTCTGCATGTACAGGAGCCTTGTAAGCAGCTTTCTCTCTGCTTGATTTACAGCAGGCACGTCCAACAGGTAGATTGTGATCTACCAGTAGATCACTGGATGTCTGTGGTAGATCACTGGTAGGTCACTGGCACCCCTAAAAAAGCTCACCCAAAATTTTCCTCCTCCCTAAAAAAAGTTGAACTATGACCTGAAGCCCTAAACAAAAATGGGCCTCCCTCCCTCCTAAAAGAAGCTCAACAAGTTTGACCTAAACCCCCCAAAACAGGGCTTCCCTTCCTTAAAAAAACTCAACAGCTTTGACCTGAACCCCCCAAAAGGGGGTAGATCACCCCCAGTTTTAAACTCTGTGAGTAGATCAGTCTCTTGGGAGGTGGCCACCCCTGATTTACAGTATACAGATGCAGGAGGAGGGGCAGACTGGAACACCACTGCTTTTTATAAACATCACTGTGTCTGTCAAAGCTACAGCCCCCCCCCTTTCTTATTCACTTCTTTTTAGCCTTGCAGGGCCACCTTAGTCAAATTGAATCCTCTGAGTCTGCACCCTCATTAAATCGCCAATAGAACTCTTAATGCTCCTGAATGCTCATTAACAACTCCCACTTAAGAACAATAGGGTGAAATGGTCAGCTATCGAATCTTGCCTGGGGATATATGCTCCATTGTCTTAACTGCTTAACTACTGGTAGCCACTTTGCTTTATTTATTTGATGTGTTTTTGTTACAGCTGTGTCCCCCCCCCCCAGCAAGCGGAGACTTAGCTGCTCTTGCTAAAGCAAAGCCCTTTCCACTTCAGTTTTTGGAGGGGGAAAGTGCTGGTTATTGTCTGTAAAATACATTAATTTTTTGCTTCTGGGGGGGGGCAGCTGCCCCCTCCTGCCCCCCCTGCCTACGCCCATGCTGATAACTATAGCACCCTTTCTTTAAGCATAATGGATGCCACTTATTTTAGGCACATCTTAAAAAATACACTTTATTGTGAATGTTGGGAAATCTACAGCAGCCCTATATAGGCCTTGCTTGACGCAACCAATCACTGTTGTTCTGTATGATGCTCAGTTGCTACCTGTTGCTCCTGAAGTAAGGTGAGCTACAAATTCACACCACACCTATATTTATAATTATGCCCAGAAGCAGCAACCTGGCAGATCTGGTTACCCAATGACCCATGTGGAAGTTACTGCTTTTACTATGCAGTAAGCAAACACAGAGAGTTATGCAGAACCTGCCCTCATTTGCTAACCTGCATTGTTAGCAGGTTAGCAAAGTCTCCTCCTCTCTCCCCCTAAGGAATGCTGGGGAAAGTCCTGTACATATGCCAGGAACAAAGCTTTCGTCACTGGTCAGTCGGAGACAAAGGTGAGCCTGGAGGAAGGCAAAATCTGTTTCTTCCTGGTTGTCACTGAACAATGGGCCCAGCACTGAATTGCACACACTTTGGGTAAAAGTTTCATCAGATTCTCTTTCTGAGTAAGTGTGCATTGGATGGGTCTGCAAGCGTGCATGGGATTTGTCAGCAAGAGTTGCATTGCACAAAAATCTGCAGGTGAGATTGCTAGATCCTTGCTCAGAGATGACATCTACCTCTAAACCAGGAATGAGGACCTCGTCCACCAGTTGCATCTGGTCTACAACTCCATAAACCTCTGGGCCATGCTGGCTAGTACTGATGGGAGTTGAACATTATTAGAAGGACCACAGCTTCCTCACCTCTCTTTAAGCAATCCAGGGCAGTAGGACAGAAAATAACTGTTGCCCTTTGTTTCAGTTCTGCCTCACAACATTTCAAGGCGTAGGCACTGCTCATCTGTACAGGATTCAATTTTTAATTATTTGTGCACTTTAAAAAAATATCGCTCTTCAGTACTAGTGCTAACAAATCCAAAAGTGTACAGATGTGAAACTTCAGGAAGGAGTTTCTGAGCCCGAACATTGGTTGACAGTCTGACAGACGACTAGGCCTCATTGGAAGTTTTTTACTTCCTCTGATAATAGGTGCTTGGGAATATGGACTACTAGATTAACTGAACCGGTAAGTAAAAATGTCCACCAAGGCAAAGCCTGCGTTGAACTGCTGCTGAGTTTCCACTAGAGGGAGCTTCACATCCATAATGTGGTATCAGGAAAGCAGAGGGCTTGCTCAGCAAAACATTCTGCAATCCTTTGCGAGTTTCTCTGTAACTAAATCATGATTTATTATACCTGAATGTCTCTAGTAGTGCAGGTGACTGGATGTGAATAATTTTCATGGGCTCCTAAACTCACATTCATATGCAGGTTTCAGGACCTGAGGAGCGTTCTCCTCCATTTTCAAAGCGGGGAAATCAGGGACAAAAATTGAGTGTGTCCAAAAGATCAAAGTGTGACAGTCAAACTCATGGGGACAAGATTATTTTCATTGTTGACCATAACACATTGGAAATCTCCCCTTTCCATTCCCCCAAGGACATTAAAAAACAGGATAAGAATTGCAGCCCAGAACCGTGGGAACATTGTGGCATCGTTGATTAATGCTGTCTAATTGGATCATCAACTTACAATTTTCAGAACAGAGATTGCTATTTACCTGAGCATGCTGGAATCCAAGGCCCATCGCTTCCAGTACTGCTCATTCTGTCAAGATGCCCCTACCCAAGAATTCCACAAATTATCGCACCTCAATTATTGCATCCCAAGCATAGGTGAGTGGAGAGGGAGGGGATGCTTTACCCAGACCCAGAACTCCAAAGGACCCTGGCCTAAGTTGACATGTGCCCTATCTTGTGATCAATTATGCGGGCTGGGCTTTATCTGACCCCCCTCCCCATATTTTATTCAAGTTCGTACCCTTGCTTCCAGGGGACGCGGGTGGCGCTGTGGTCTAAACCACTGAGCCTAGGGCTTGCCGATCGGAAGGTTGGCAGTTCGAATCCCTGTGACAGGGTGCGCTCCTGTTGCTCGGTCTAGCTCCTGCCCACCTAGCAGTTTGAAAGCACATCAAACTGCAAGTAGATAAATAGGTACCACTGAGGCAGGAAGGTAAACGTCATTTTCGTGCGCTGCTCTGGTTCGCCAGAAGTGGCTTTGTCATGCTGGCCACGTGACCTGGAAGCTGTATGCCAGCTCCCTCGGCCAGTAAAGCGAGATGATTGCCGCAACCCCAGAGTCGTTCGCGACTGGACTTAACTGTCAGAGGTTCTTTACCTTTACCTTTACCCTTGCTTCCAGGGCCTGTGAAATGTTGAAGACAGTTGAGGGACTGGAGAGGGAGGGGAAATTAGGGGGCTGGGGCTGCATGCCATGGGGTTAAAGCAGCACACCTGTTTGCTTTATATGGACAGGTTTTTGGTAGGTGCCCACATGACAAAGAAGGCAGGGTTCTTGAAGATGCCATAGTTCTGCAGAATGCAGAGGCGTTTTTCCCATAGGGCCTAGTGGCGCGTTGCGCCAGGGCGCCAGCCTCTCAGGGGCGCTGGCAGGGCACAACCAGCCACTAAGCCCTATGACGCCCGCGGCTGCCTCCTCCTCTGCTGATGGCGCAGCGCTGCTCCGAGAAGCCCGCTGGAGGGAAGAAGCTGGCTGCCATGGAAAGAGAGAGAGGAAGAGAGAGCGCTCTTCTCCGGGCGGCGGGACCGGCGTCTACAGCGAGACCCTCCAGCTAGGGCAATTCACAAGCGCCAAGACCACGTGGGAGAGCGAGGTGGAGGGGAGCGTGCCGACCCAGTCCACCGCCCAGGGTGGCTTTCCGCTTAAAGTGGTGATGGCCCCAGAAAAGGGGAGCCTGCCCTCGAGGAGTGGCTGCCCATGGGGGGCTTCTGCGAGGAGGGGGGGCCTCCCGAGCCACTCTGACCCTGGGAGTGGGCTTTGTTTCCCCCCTGGTTAGCTTCTTAGCCGCGATCGGGGGCATTTCTCCGACGAAGCGCCCTGAGCCACGGGCCACCTCCGCCCACGCTTCCCTCCTCCCACCCGGGTTGGGATGCACAAAGGAAGAAAAGATGGGAACCGAGCCGAGCCAAGCGCTGGTTTCAAACCGAGGCGAGCGCTGGTTTCAAAGCGCTTGGCTCCTTCTACTGGAGTGGGAGGGCCAGAGGAGCGTGGGACGGAGCAGGAAAACGAGGCTGGCTACCAGCACGCGCACATACCGCCCAAGCGGCTCTTGCTAGTCCCGATGCTGTGCCGCGCCTCTTCCATGCCGTGCCGCTGGTGGTGAAGCTCTACATTTTGAGAAAGGGAGGAGGCGCTGGAGGGATATTTGCGCCACGGCACTGGCTGTGCTTAAGACAGCCCTGGCAGAATGTTCCCCTTTTCTGCATGATGATTAAAGGTGCAGGAGCCGTTGGGGGAAGGACCACAACTCAGAGGGAGAGCATCTGCTTTGCATGCAGAAGGTCTCAGGTTCCATCCCCAGCATCTCCAGGTAGGGCTAGAATTGTGCTTAGTCTGAAACCCTGCAGAGCTCTGCCAGCCAATGCAGAGACAATAGGGAGCAAGGTGTGGCAGCTTCCTTGGTGCCATGTTCTGTTTTTCACCAGCCCACCTGACACCCTAGGTTTCCCATCCAACTGGTTTGTTCCTGTTTCACAAGACTCTTGTGAGGCGATACACAATAATGGCTGCAAAGCAGTTTGCAAAATTAAGGTATGGTATTGCGTGTCCACAGGCTAGCTCAGAAAAGAAAAGAAGACTAATAAAAATTAAACCGTAAGAACAGAAAAGAATGCCATTAAATAAATTCTTGACAGCCATATGTCAAGAATGCTTTGATGGTGCTTCCTGCTTGGCAGGGGGTTGGACTGGATGGCCCTTGTGGTCTCTTCCAACTCTATGATTCTATGATTCTATGAAATGCTAAAGCAAAAATGCACAGTGTCAGGTTTGCAAAGCAAAAAAAAAAATCCTTCCAATAGCACTTTATAGACCAACTAAGTTTGTCATTGGTATGAGCTTTCGTGTGCATGCACACTTCATAGAATCATAGAATCATAGAATTGTAGAGTTGGAAGAGACCACAAGGGCCATCCAGTCCAACCCCCTGCCGAGCAAGAAACACCATCAAAGCATTCTTGATATATGCCTGTCAAGCCTCTGCTTAAAGACCTCCAAAGAAGGAGACTCCACCACACTCCTTGGTAGCAAATTCCACTGCCGAACAGCTCTTACTGTCAGGAAGTTCTTTCCAATGTTTAGGTGGAATCTTCTTTCTTATAGTTTGAATCCATTGCTCCGTGTCCGCTTCTCTGGAGCAGCAGAAAACAACCTTTCTCCCTCCTCTATATGACATCCTTTTATATATTTGATCATGGTTATCATATCACCCCTTAACCTTCTCTTCTACAGGCTAAACATACCCAGCTCCCTAAGCCGTTCCTCATAAGGCATCGTTTCCAGGCCTTTGACCATTTTGGTTGCCCAGAACTGGACACAGTACTCCAGGTGAGGTCTGACCAGAGCAGAATATAGTGGTACTATTACTTCCCTTGATCTAGATGCTATACTCCTATTGATGCAGCCTGGAATTGCATTGGCTTTTTTAGCTGCTGCATCACACTGCTGACTCATGTCAAGTTTGTGGTCTACCAAGACTCCTAGATCCTTTTCACATGTACTGCTCTCAAGCCAGGTGTCACCCATCCTGTATTTCTGCCTTTCATTTTTTTTTGCCCAAGTGTAGTACTTTACATTTCTCCTTGTTAAAATTCATCTTGTTTGCTTTGGCCCAGTTGTCTAATCTGTTAAGGTCATTTTGAAGTGTGATCCTCTCCTCTGGGGTATTAGCCACCCCTCCCAATTTGGTGTCACCTGCAAACTTGCTCAGGATGCCCTCAAGCCCATCATCCAAGTCATTGATAAAGATGTTGAACAAGATTGGGCCCAAGACAGAACCCTGTGGCACCCCACTAGTCACTACTCTCCAGGATGAGAAGGAGCCATTAATGAGCACCCTTTGGGTTCGGTCAGTCAGCCAGTTAAAAATTCACTGAATGGTTGCATTGTCTAGCCCACATTTTACCAGCTTCTTTACAAGAATATCATGGGGCACCTTGTCAAAGGCCTTGCTGAAATCAAGATAGGCTACATCAGATACACTGAAACAGAAGTGTTTGCAAAGGTTTGAGGACCATCACCATGTTGAAAATTGGAAAAAGGGCGACCTCTAGTGGACACCAATGAAATTAGTTTGCAACTTTGAAAGGCTTATAAAAATGCCAGAAAGTAAGGCTCCTCATTATACCAGATTAGCCATCCTAGTTGTTTTGCATCACCCTGACTCCTTATATCACAGTTTACAATGTAAACATTAGGTTTGAGTCTGAGAGAGTTCTGACTGAGTCCAGTTTCCAGATCAGTATAAGAAAACTGCTTAAAAACTGAATGGAAGCAAATAAGGTTTGCTATGTTTTAAACCATACAAAGGCCAAGTTTCTCCTTTTGCTACAGCAGACTAATGCCAGCCCTGGGAGTGGGCTTTTGTATGACCCAGCCAGGCTCTTGCTGTGTTCTAATGAATAACCTCTGGCATGCCTACTTTTCTGGAACCTGTGCTCAACAATTACCCTGCTCCCTACACCAATGAATCAAGGCCAAACTGTCTTTCTCCTTGTTTCTGTACTTTAGCAAAGGTGCGTAGGGGGTATTACTCACTAATCACCATCTTAAATTGGAATCATTTCAGTTTATACAGCACTTTATAGCAGAAGCACCATTTGTCAGAATTTCCTGGAGTAAATTATCCCTAGAAGTGTCATTGAAAAGTCAGGCAACTTTTCTCCTATGTCATTTCAGAAAGTTGAACATACCAGCTGAAGTCCCAGCTGGGTGACAGCTCCATCGAGAGCTATTTGTTTTTACAAATAGGAGATGTGTACCTCGCTGTACAAACAGACTACATCTGGTCCTTGAAAAAAGTGTGGCCATACCTTAGGGCAATTGGCCGTCCAAAGTCGTAACTTGAGAATAATTTCATCACTTGCTATTTTCTCAACCAGCAGGAGCTGTGTGCATGCTGGAAAAGATGCCAGATCTGGCTCTGCAAGGTCAAGGCTGCTGACACACACAGCTGCCAGTGGACTGTCTCGCCAGAGTGGTGCATGCTCTAGTTATCTCCTGCTTGGACTACTGCAATGCACTCTATGTGGGGCTACCTTTGAAGGTGACCCGGAAACTACAACTAATCCAGAATGCGGCAGGTAGACTGGTGACTGGGAGTGGCCACATAACACTGGTCTTGAAAGATCTACATTGGCTCCCAGTACGTTTCTGAGCACAATTAAAAGTGTTGGTGCTGACCTTTAAAGCGTTAAATGGCCTTGGTCCAGTATAGCTGAAGGAGCGTCTCCACCCCCTTCATCCAGCCCGGACACTGAGATCCAGCGTCGAGGGCCTTCTGGCAGTTCCCTCACTGCAAGAAGTGAGATTACAGGGAACCAGGCCGAGGGTCTTCTTGGTAGTGGTACCCGCCCTGTGGAACATCCTCCCAACAGATGTCAAAGAGAAAAACATCTACCAGACTTTTAGAAGACATCTGAAGGCAGTCCTGTTTAGGGAAGCTTTTAATGTTTAACAGACCATTGTATTTTAATATTTTGTTGGAAGCCACCCAGAATGGCTGGGGAAACCCAGCCAGATGGGTGGAGTATAAATATCAGCAGCAGCAGCAGCAGCAGCAGCAGCAGCAGCAGCAGCAGCAGCAGCAGCAGCATTATCATTATTATTGCTTATCTTTCTTTCTTCCCAAGTATGTGAAAGGCTGGAGCACATATTGTATGTTCAATGCAGTGACCTCTACATTATTTAAAGTAGAAGCAAAAGCATAAATCAGTTAGAAGACCCAGCTTTTTGCCCTCTAGTTTGGGCACCGGGTTGGGAAAGGTGGCTCAATTGGTTTGAAATCAATAAAAGGCTCTATTACTGTGCTGTTTTGGCTTTGTACACTACTCTTTTTGCTTTCCTGTCAAATGCCACCTGAATTATTGCCCTGTAATGATGATTTCTTAGATCAGGCAGGTTTGGATGTGACAATAAGCCACATTCAGTGTTTTGAGACTGAGTTTACCTAAGCCTTGGCTCATGGGCTCCCCCTTTTCCTCAAGCATAGTTGCAAGGAAAAGCCCATAAACTTTCACTTCCATTTTAGATTATCCACAGTTTGCCAGGTTGTCCAAACCCAACAAACTGTGGTTAATATTTAGCCATAGTTAGCCGACACAAGCCAACTTCAAACCAAAGTTTTAAAAGTAGGCTTGGTCCAAAAAGCCGTGGTTACGAACAAACAGTTTAGGGCTCTGACATAACGATAAACTGCAGCTAATCTAAAAATGGAAGCAGAAACGTTCACAGCCATGCCAGAGGAGACAGGAAGGGGAGTTGGTGAGCTTGAGGTTTGCTACAGCTTGTCTCTATAACATGACTAAACCATGATTTAGTGTTACACAGGAACTGAGCCTATGAAATGCTGTCCATGATGGGACAAAGTTTGTGACGTTCCATGAAGACACAAACACAGATTTTCCTGGTGCTTTCTGCTGACCAGGCTGGCCAACTTGCAATGGAAAATCACCACCTCAAAATGTACTTTCAAAAGGAAAGCATGAATGCTGCACGGGGGAACAGGTCAGATTCCTGTAAAGTCCATGTGTACAAATGATTGCCGTGTGCTTCTGCTTTGCAGCAGAAGCCACTTTCCAAACATGGAGGGTTTGAGTTCTCTGTGCTGCTGTTATTCTTAGCTCTGTAAACTCAGGAGCTAAACAAAACTTCGAAGTGGTATTTCCATATCACACCCAGCTCCAAACAGAGACACCCCCCCCCCAACGGCTGTTGTGAATCACAACTGATTCACATGATTGCCTCAAAAACCTGTGCAGCCGTTGTGGGACTCAGTATATTTAGTTACTACCATCTCAGAAAGTTCCGTTTTAGTAAGATTAGCTGTTAATGGTGTCACAATAGCGTTGATGGCAAAATCATTTTGGGATTTTTAATCTGCGCTGAATTATGTGCAGGTCTTCTGTTGGGACTTTGAACTGCTGTTTAAAATTACCGTACTTTTTTTGCTTTAAAATATATGTTGCAACCTAGCCTTATCTGAAAGACAGTCACCAGCTGAACATCAAAGAGATGCAGAACAAATAAAACGAAATAACCATGTCTGGAAACACAGTGACTGGGCATGTTGAGCAACCCCATTGGAGATTCCCCATGTATGACAACACATAGTCTCCATTTCCACTTTCCCCATCTAGCCATGGATCAGGGGACTGGAGCAATAAAGGGCAAACTCCAGTGTGTCCTCTTTGGTCTTGGGCAGCTCTCTTGCATTTCAGTAGGGCTTGTGGAGGAGAACTTCCTGACAGATGGTGACTGGCACCTTTGACCCTCCAGGTGTGGCTTGATCAGGAGAACCAGGAAAGAGGTCAAACCAGGCCACCAATCTGCATAAATTTGGCACACCGTAATTTTTATGTACAGGCTCCTATTGAAAACTTAGTACTACAGGCAGCGACCATTTTAGGCACGTCCAATTGACACATGACTGCTGATGTGCAGGTCCTTTTGGACTCAGAACAGGGGCAGAACAGGGCACAGCAGGGTGGGCTGAGCTTATGTCCACTCCATCCATGTGCACAATCACCTGGAACACAACCCTCACACAAATTGGGTGTTGCCTGTAGAGTTAAAATAGAAATACAATACATTGCACTACAGAGGGAAAGAATTGTGAGCATGCTCAGTATGCTGGTCAGGAGCTGCTGTTGACAGACAGCTTCAAGTCTCCTGCTCTCCCTGTGTCATAGCTGCCAAGTCTCCCGTTTCCCCCGGGAAATCCCTGTTTTTCCAGCTGTTCCTAGCTGAAAAAATGTTTTTTCCCAGTTTATTCTGGCGCGGCGGCCATTTTGGAACTGGGTGGAGCATGCTCAGAAGCGACTTTTGATGCTGCTCTGCCCAGTTCCAAAATGGCTGCAGTGCGACTTCTGGCGCGGTGGCCATTTTGGAACTGGGCAAAGCAGCATCAAAAGTCACTTCTGAGCATGCTCCGCCCAGTTCCAAAATGGCGGCAGCGCTACTTCCGGTCTGCTATTTCTGGCCCGGTCCCTTATTTCTCTGACAGCAACTTGGCAGGTATGCCCTGTGTATGGTTCCTTATCTTTACAGCAGACCTGGATAGCATTCAAATGGAGGGCGATTTCCAAATTAGGGGTTGTCCTCTGTAGAACAGGACACATGGCCACTCTCGTTTGAGCTCCAACTCCCAGCAGCCCCAACCAGCAGGGCCAATGTGCAGAGATGGTGGGATCAACATCTGAAAGGCCACAGCTTTCCAGCCCCTGTACTAAGCAGCGGCAGGATATTCTGCAAGGATACAGGCCATTTAAAAAAATAATAAAAATTTAAAAATCATGCTTTCTGATGAGCAGCTGGCACTGCAGGTGCTATAGTCCCATACTGGCCTCACCAGTGTTGCTGAGAATGGTATTATAAGCTCATGCTTGTAAATTAATTGAATTAATATGCCACATGGATCAGTAGTTTTGAAGGTATCTATATAGCATGCAACCACCCTTGTCTCCAAAGCCTATAAGCTGCCTAGAGCCATTCATGTCCAAGTCACTGCTCTTCTTTGGGCTTGTATTTCAGAATGATATATAATGTCCTACTAGGTCAAATGAAGAACAGTGAAACCTAACCTGAGCATTAGGAAAGCCTATCCCTTTCTGGTGCCTTATAAATAGGCCACACTCCTATTGCAGCTAAACACCAGCCCAAACCCCAAAATTCCCAACCCCCTTGAAAGAGGCTGGCCTTACCAATTGCTTCCATTAATCTTCTACGTCAGGCATGTCCAACAGGTAGATCGTGATCTACCAATAGATATTGTATTCAACTTATTTTCAGAGATATATGAAGGCTCATCAGTGGGACTGGCAAGGGAAATGTGCAGCGGCTTCCTGTACCCCAGCCATTAAAGAAATGTAAAACGAAGGAATTCAATGCATCTGGGTGTGAGGAAGTTGATCATTCTTCAGAAGTTGCGAAGTGTTGATTCCTTCTGGGAATCAAGGCTGCTGGAGAATGAGTACCAGGGACAGACAGATCAAAGGGCGGGTGTATCCCAAGGGTGGGCAGCTAGGGTGCAGATTTGCGCTGGGAGCATTGATCAGGTTAGAAATGCCAGGAGAAACTCTCTCAGCACCATCATATGCATGACTAAGTCTCATTGCATTAGGGAGGGATGAATCAGTCCTATTTCTAGCTGGTGTCAATTTCACACACATTTCTCCGCAGGTCCCTCCTGTTCGTGAATTAATCTCTGATTTAAAGTCCATGTGAAAATTCATATTAAAATACGCATTTTATCTCAATGTATGTCTAGGTGTGCACATGCATGTCTAGGTGGATGTCTAGGTGCGCATGTGTATGTCTAGGTGTGCACATGCCGGTACGTTATAGAGTGGTGCCTCGCTAGACGAATTTAATTCGTTTCACGGGTCAAGTCTTATAACGAAAAATTCGTCTAGCAAATCCCATAGGAATGCATTGATTTTTATTTTATTTTTGCCCATAGGAACACATTAATTGAATTTCAATGCATTCCTATGGGAAACCACGATTCGCTAGACGAATTTTTCGTAAAACGAATTCATCTAGCGAGGCAACCTCCGCTTGAAAAATCCTTTCGTTAAGCGGAAATTTCGTCTTACAGGGCGTTTGTCAAGCGAGGCACCACTGTATCTCAATGTAGCAGGGAACTGTATTGCAAAATGCTGCATTTTGGCAGTATCATCACAGAAGCCTGGAAAACACAGGCCTGCCCTGTCTGGATGTTAGTGGCAAAGTAGTCTCTTGCCATCCATCATCTGATAGAATGCACCTCCCTGAATAGCTGCTGCTGCTGCTTCATTGTGCCACTGCAGGCATTAAGAATTAGGGACTTTTCTTATGCCAGTGTTTTAAAATTCTTTATTTGAAAAAAAAAAAGAATGGAAAAATATAGTGAAATGAAACCAGAGCTTCCTTTGAATGGGCTTCCCAATGGAAAATAAACATAATATCAAGGGGTAGAGGGCAGGACAAGATTCAAGCATACGTAATAAATACAGTCAAACAGTATAAGAAGAGGGTTATGCCATGGAGCGGGCTTGGGTGCCCTCTGTGACAGAAGACCACAAACCTTACCGATTCAAGCCTGTCACGAGGGCTAGAAACTTCGCACTCTAAAACCTCATGGAACCACTGGCACCCAATTCACAAGGAACACCTTTCATGCCAAACTATATGATTGCAACAATCGTGGGGAAATGCCAAAAACAATTCTCCAGTCACAAGTTCGTTGGATAAATCAAGCCCTCCTTCTGCTAGGGCAGCACTGCAAGTGACAGGGTTGCCCCATCAAGTGTCAAATGTTGCTTTAACTAATCCATTACGTTTATATGGATACGATAGGCATGGCCAATGGCATCAAACAGTCCTAAACTAATTTTGATTTAGGCTTCCAATGAAAACACAGCATGTGGCCACATGCCACACCTATTCTCGATAAGGCAGGAGGGGTGGGGCAAAGATACTATATCAGTTGAATTTAGATCAGTAAATAAATCATGCAGTCATGATTCTAAGGCCACAAAGGACTATTGCAATTGTTTGCTTCTGGTGCACACAAGCATGGGAAAATATTAACCCAGCTGTTCTTACACCAGTCAATGTTCGCAATGACTAATCAATTGATTACATCAAAACACAAGTTGTGTGTGTGTGTGTGTGTGTGTGTGTAACCCATGAGCATAAATAGGCTAGTAATAAAAACAATCAAGGATAACAAAAGTCCTAGCTGACTATGCTCTCCTCTTGATCTGCAAAGCCTGCATGGGAACCCTCACCTAGCCCCATTTATATGTTTTAGAAGCTGTGCACAACAGCATCCTCTTTAGCTCTCCACTGCAAGACGAACCTGCTGCAGCAAGATGCATCTCTTATCCATTACTTGGTGACAGGGTCAGGGTCAGGAATAGTGCAAGGTCAGAACTAAAGAGGAAAGCACAAATCCTGCACCTCAGTTACACTTTCACTGTGGATTTTGGCCAAAACCTGTTTCATTTTATATTCTGGAACAGTTTTTTTGTTTCTTATTGAACGCTCTTTTCCAACTCATACAACATTCATCCTGACATCATTAAATAAATTATCCATGCACATTGCACTAGAAAACCAGCTCCTCCGATAACTGGGCAGGGAAGGCAAGGTGATTTTCTGACTCATGAAAATATACAAAATAAATAGATGTATACAAGAAAAGTTGAGAGCCTTCACATCTCCTGGGGTTATTAAAGGCAGATTACAAATGTTACTTACATATGATGGAATTTTGACATCAGAGGCTTCCTTAGCAAAGAGGGGGATACATTCCAGAGGTTATGCCTCAAGCCACCATTCCATTTTAGGTACCAGGGAGAGTAACATGTAGGCTCTCAAAAGCCAAGATCAGGTGCTTGGGTAGGAAAACCTGTCACCTAGACCAGTGTTTCTCAACCAGTGTGCCTCCAGATGTTCTGGGACTACAACTCCCATCATTCCTGACCACTGGTCTTGCTAGCTAGGGATGATGGGAGTTGTAGTCCCAAAACATCTGGAGGCACACTGGTTGAGAAACACTGACCTAGACTATGATTATGCCTTATGGACAGTATCCTCAAACAGAGAAACAAAAAAATATATATATATAATGTTTCATGTAACAATGAGCAGATCTGCAGGCAGAACCAGAATAAAGGGAGTAGATAACCACTCTGCCAGGCTATTTTGCATTTAACAGTCATAAGGAGGAAAATTTCAGCAGATGAAGCTTTTCTTGTTGTAGTGTCACTGGGGTGGGAGCTGACCTGCCAAAATTCTCTCTTCTTGTCCTGTACTGTAATTGACAGCTCTTGGATCCGAAGATCTTACACCACAGCCATTGGCCATAGATGAAAGCATCATAAAGTGCATATCCTCATGGGTTTGAGCAATATCAGAAGATATCAGATATTGTATCGTAACGAAGCACATTCCTTTTCTCTTTCTACAAAACCGTTTGGCATCCGCCCAAAGTTCTCACCGAAGCAAAACTTGCACAAGCTTGACCTTAATCACATCTAAGGCTAAATTTACACATGCAACAGAATGAGGTGGTGAAGTCCTGCGAAGTACAGCAGGTTGTATAACTTAGGCTGCAGGTGAATCATGTTTTTGAAAACCCTATGTAAAAATGACTCTTGCAAGCAGAAACCTAGCAAGGCATAGAAGGGAGCCTCTTCTAGACAGCCTTCTGTCTGCTACCCTGAGTTTCTGCTTTCAGGAATGTTGTTTTTAACATAAACAAGCAATCAAAAATATAACCCTACACTTAGACACACCACCCATGCCACTGAATTGAAAAGAGGCCATTCCACCACCTTAAGACTCTGCCATTTCACTTTGCGACACATATAAATCAAGCTTGAGTTTTGTACTGAAAACCTCAATTCTGGCCTATTGCTTACACACTATCTTTACTGAATTGGGGGTGGGGTGGGGCATCCTCTGTGGCACTTTTGAATCCAGCCTACAGCCTCTCCTTTCCCCACCCCCATTATTTTTCAATTAGTCTTAGAAGTTTTTTTTTTTTAAAAAAAATTACCTCCACATGCAACTGAGACTCCCCCCCCAAAAGCCTAATTGCCATGTGTGGGGTATTTGTGGGAGGTGACAACTGGGGAGTGAAGGCTTAAATCCTACTCTCTCTGTCCTCCCCCCATAGATTTTTTTTGTGTGGAAGGAGGGCAGGGTGAGAGAGGAGAGAAAAGGGAGTGAGAGAGAAGGTGGAGTCTATGTATGTAGGGGGAGTGTGGATGAAAGAGAGGAAGTGTGGGGTAAATGGGGGATTGATAGAGGGCAAGTAGGTGCAAACGTGGGGGGGGTGACTGCAGGCCCAACTAGAGTTGTCATGCAGGCACTGACAGTTTACCTTGGGGAGGGAGAGCGTCTCTACCCGTGACACACAGCTTCCCTTAAACAACCACCTGAATTCAACTTACAATAAGCTTCTCTTTTGCCAGCAACAGCAATTATATTTTTTGCGAATATTATATTAATAACTCCTCACCCAGATCATTTCATCTCAAACCTTTTAAAATGTGCTTTAAAACGCGCAATACAGTTTTGCTGTAAAATAAAATGCTTCGGGCAACAGCAGGTGTGAATAGATCAGTTGAAATAAACATGGCAGAAATACGTCAGGAGCTTAAGAGCAGAAGTGATCAGTTAGTTGCTTTTTCTTCTTTTGTGAGGAAACCTCCACTAAGGGCATGATACTGCATACAATGGTTGCCTCTTTGTCTGCTTTAAAGAAACTACAATAATGTACTATTAATAGAATCGCTTCAATATGAAGATGGAGGGTTGTCTCTTGGAGCAAGTAATGAGCAAAATTTCTACTGGTGAAATTTGATGAAGCATTGCCAAATTCAAATAGAGACTCACTAATTTTGCATGGACTATTCAACCATGTTAAAACCACGTTCTATTTTCTCTAGGTACCCAGGAGATGTGAAGGCAGCTGAATTTTCACACAATAGTCGATTTAGAAAAAGGAACCCATCTGTAAATCAATAAATTAACACACACACACACACACACACTTGCAAAGATTGTAAGATTCGCAGGTGCACAGTCAGAATTTCTCATTTAGTCCCTGAAGATATCAAACAAAAGCAAAAATAAATAAATAAAACAAAGCCAACCAAAAATGCTGAACTTGCACCAGTGGTAGATTCTTTCCCCCCTTTGATCTTGTCTCCACTGGGCAAAACCGAACAGGTGAAACAACCCGGCCAAATCCATGATCACATCAAGTCCATCATAAGAAAGATGCCCAGGTGTGCTTCTGGCACATCAGCTGTTCTGCAGGAATGGGACTTGGATAAACTGGTATGATATGTACATCATTCTGCTCCATGAATTCTGTGCATGTTTCTAAGGGGCATCAGTTTTAAGAAAAAGAAAAAAGTACATCTTCAGTGTTGAACCGTTGTCTTCATATGTAGAAATAAGCCTTTTATCATCCTTCTCAGGTGGAAAAACACCCTGCCAAAAACGCTCTCTGGAGACTGGCGTTCTGCAGCTCTGCACACAAAGCTTTGCAATCGCCCTCACTTCCTTTGTTTGCTTTGAAAGAAAAGGCTAAGGTGTTGCCGCTAAAGATTCTTCCGGACTTCATTTGCTTTCCCACAATCCCTTGCAAAGGCATCCTGGAGGAGTGACTTATTCAGCCTCTCACAAGCTCAGATGCAGCGACACTCCCTACGGCTGAGAGATGGTGTTGGACGTGAATAAAGTTGGCTGTGCAGGGGAAGAGCGAGTGAGGATTACATACTCTGTATAGACAAAGGAACTGAGTTGGAAGGTCTCCTCGTTCTCTCTCTCTCTGTCTACATGAAAAAAAACCCAAAACACCCTGCAGCCCCGATATCTGGCTGCCAGGAGAATCAGCTAGGGAGCAGCACGTGTTCCAGAAGATAAGTGATGGAGTCCCAGTGCTTCCAGAGGAGGAAGAGAAAAAGCACTAGCAGGGTGGTGCTCAGGAGACGCATGCGGGTCTTCATCAAGGGCGTGATGAAACTGGCAATGGTGGAGACAAAGACCAGCAGCACAGCCATCAAGGCCAATATAACGTTGATGAATTTGCCTAGCAGGGCCCGAGCATTGGCATTCTCCACCCCTTCCAGCTGAACCACCTGTTGCTGCTGCTGCTGAAGTTCCAGCTTGGTAACACGAGTCAGGCAGGATTCCACAGCCTCCTGCAGGGGAAAGAGAAAAATGACCAGTGTTAGCTTAGCTGAGGGATGAGGGATCACAGCTGTGTTAGAGGATCTGTACTGCATGCTGAGAGTACCAGCTTCAATCCCAGACATGTCCAGGAAGCTGATGAGGTGAAAGATCCTCTCTTCTGAGATCCTGGAGAAGGGCTATGAGTTGGAGCAAACAATAACTAGCCTAGATGGACATACAGTGTGACTTATTATATGGAAGATTCCAAGGTTCCTATGAAAGCTGTGGCACACCTACTGAGCTTGAGCCCTTCTACGATCTAGGGACAAGAGGGAACGGATTGCAGACTCGCAATCTAAAGCTAAGATCCATAGACAAATTCTCAGTTCTTCAGATGCAAGTCTCATTCCTCTTCTCCTGCATCTTTTCAGTTCTCTAGTCTTATCAGTGCCAAACATCCATGCTTAGAGAATGATCTGAAGGAATATACCACAATTCTAAGGTTGCAGGTCTGGTCTTGAGCTCTGCCTGTAGAGCAGATCACCTAGGATTTGTATTTATATGTAAGCCATCCTATGTTTTGGGGAGGGAGACTGAATATGTGGAAATAATAAATACCCAATAGGGAGGGGAAGATGTGAGGCCAGCTGTACAAGCATCCCTATGCATTCCCATACCTGAATGTCTCTGGCCCTCTCATAGGACTGGTAAGCCACCTTCTCCTCCATGCTGGCCAGCTCCTGTTTGAGATTGGTCATCTCATTCTGGTGGAGCTCCGTCAGGTCATTCAGCTGCTCTTCCAAGCGTTCATATCTGTGTAGCGGGAGAGGGAGAAACACATGCAGTGGGTGAGAATTTGGAGCTGGAGAAGTCAGGGAAGCTCATTGTATTCAGGTGTGGGGATGAGCTTTGGGGGCTCATAATGCTGGTGTCAAAGAAAATGTGAACTTTTCAAATCCTTTAGTTTTTCCTCTGGCTCAGATTTCCTTAATCTCCTACACCAATGCTTCCCAAGTCCCGAACTCCCCTCTCCCCTCAAGACTCACCAGCTAGAATTAGCAGAGGCATCCAGGAAGTAGGAACGAGGGATCTCTGTCTATTCCTCTCCTGTGTAGCAAGGACAGCAGTGCTACATCTCTCATGGACCATCAAACCTTTCAAGTTCCAGAGAGATAGGCGAGAAGAGACAAAGCTCGCTTCTCCCATTTTCTCATGTGTCACTGCTATGGGCTGATAAATCCTCAAGGAGAAGGGGAAGGGAAGGATGTTCTGAGTTCATTGGCGATGAATTTGCCAATGCTAATGAAAACACCAGCCCACAATCAATACCCAACTTTAACTTTCCTTGGAGCTGAACCACCATTTAAGAACACCGACAGCTAACTAAATAATATCCTGCTTTTCAGCCTTGATAGGTTCACAAAGATGATTAGAATGCACATAGAAATAGAGTAACGTATTTTTCGCTCCATAAGACACACTTTTTTTCCTGCTAAAAAGTAAGGGGAAATGTATGTGCGTCTTATGGAGCAAATGCATGTTATGGAGCAATTCCCCCCCCCCCCAAAAAAATTTCTGTTGCATGGGATTTTTCAACTGTTCTTATATGTTCTTTCGATGCTGATTTCATATCTGAAGTCAGTTTTGTTTTGTAATCTCTAGGTTTTTTTGCAATTAATGTTTTTTACTTTTCACCGTAATCTTCGTTTTTTGCAATGCAAGAATTCAATTTTTTATTAAACACATAGCCAAAGTAGTACAATATGATTATAAATGTGAGTGACTTATATAGCATTGAACATGACATGTATAGCATTGAAAATGACATGTATATCTATGTACAGTTGAAGGTATGCAAAAAAAAAAATGTATTCCCTTGGGATACAGTATATACAAGCTGCTGTTATTCAGGTAAGAATTTGTGCTTGTATTTGAGGAGGGTGTGATTCAGAATATATTTTTTCTTGTTTTCCTGCTCTAAAAAATTAGGTGCGTCTTATGGTCAGGTGTGTCTTATGGAACGAAAAATACAGTATGTATGCCAGAGTCTTTCTGTCCTTGGCAGCTGATATAACAATCCATGTTCCAGTCTCCTCCCTCTTGAGTAAAAAGCCAGCAGGAGATATAGATGGTCTCAAGGGATGGCGGAAGGTAATGCCAGTCCACAGAAGCAGCCGCTCTAGGGGGCACTCTACATGACGAAAGCATTTAATGGTATATTTTCTCTACTTTCCAAGAGACCGGATTTCGTCTTCTATCCCTATGAAACATCCCTGCCTTGTTCCTTCAGGATGTTGCTATATCCTTGACAGTCAAGCAGAATAGAAAGGGAAGTGTAATTTAACTGTGAACAGTTAAACCACTGTGGAAGCAAACTCACTGCAACCCAATTATAGCCCATTTCCTGGGACTGTCTGAGGTCAGATTTGTACAATGTTGGTTGGCCAACCCTTGTGTTAGATCAGAAAACAGCCTCCACAGAGCAAAGCTGTGCCCCAAGATGACTGGCTGTCATCTGTACAAGCAGGAGCAGCTGGCAGGGAAAGTAGGGCAGAGTTGCCTACCCAATGCCACTTACCTCTATCACTTACCCTAGTGGGGGAAGTAGGCAGTGGGCAACTCAGTGTGGGCGCAGAAGCAGGTGCATCAGATTGGCTCAGCTGCTGTGCCTGCAATGGGCTCCTCACTGCCTCGTCTTCCCCTCTACTGGGAGCCAATAGGGATACATGGCACTGGCAATCTTCCTCCTCCTCCACTTAAATTTTAAGTGCAAAAACAACAACAACGGGGGTGGGGTGGGGTGGTGGTCCTTTAGCAAGTAAAAAGGAACCTTCTGACACTTTATGTGTTATGGCATCAACCTTTGTAGACTGGAACATATATGTCTACATGGATTCAGAGGAAAGAAAATGTAAACAGTAGCATCAAATGGACAGGAAACATTAAAATGCACTCTTGACAATTCTATATATAAAGCTTAAATGAATAAGCACAGTGATATCTGGCCACTCAAAATAGGAGGGAACTGAAAACAACAGATAAATGTGTTTGTGGGAGGGGGCATTACTGGTTCATGTTTCTTCTTCTTCTTGATTTTATCATGTATTTTGTACTCTTATGTTGTACTTTTATGTTGTGAACTACCCTGAGATCTGTGGATGAAGGGTGATATACAAATTAAATAAATAACAACAACAACACAATCATCTTTGATGCCACAGGCTGGTTGCTTTTGGTGCAACAGACCACCATGGCTACTATCCAAACAAACTTTTAACTGGATAACGATGCAAATTGCTTAAAGAAATATCACGATTAAGGCTGCATTCCTAAGACTCTTATTAGGGAGTAAGCTTCACTGAATGCAGGTGGGACTTGCTTCCAAAAAATAAGGATTATGCTGTCTAATTCCCAGTTACTCTAGAATTTTTTGGGAAATCAGGTAGTAGAAATAAACCTATGGACAGGACCAGCCCTGCCATTAGGTAAAGTTAGGTGGTGTCATCAGATGCTGGGGCAGCAGCCCACATCGTTTCTCCCCATTGCTTAAGCTAGCTTGCCCTGCACCTGGCCTAAGCTAGTAGCTAGTGGTAGAGGATGTATTCCAGGCATAGGCAATCTCGGCCCGCCAGATGTTTAGGGACTACAACTCCCATCATCCCTGACCACTGGTCCTGTTAGCTAGGGATGATGGGAGTTGTAGTCCCAAAACATCTGGAGGGCTGAGTTTGCCTAAGCCTGGTGTATTCTATCAGCAGCCAGTCCAGTACGTGGAATGTGGGAGTGGAAGATGAAGTCCTGCTCCTCACCTAAAGCAACAAAACATCTTGGGCTACCCCGGATCACCACGGAAAACCAATGCTCTCTCTATGCTTCAAAACATGTTCCCATTTCCACCGCTTAACCTTATATAGTATTTAACCAAGCCAGTGACTTGGTTATTGCACTGAAATAGAAAATAAAAGAAAAACAAACAGCAGAACTCAAAAGCAAATGGCAAGTTAAAAATAGGGGGGAAGAGGAACTGAATAAAATCATTGCATGAGCAGTTTGGCTCTTCATAATAACTTTTCTTTAGAATACTGGGCAGAAAAATGAAATACAAGTAGTCTAAAAACAAATGAGAATAATTGTAGTTGTTCCTCCCAGTCTTCTTCATGGAATTCGCTGCCATGAGAGGTGCTGACTGCCACTGACTTGGATGTCTTTAAAAGCTGACTAATGGGAACTAGTCCTGGTGAACTCCCTGTCCTTCCATCTGAAGCCATCTCTTCATGCTTTGTCACCACATGGCGGTTGTAAAGGGTCATGCTATGGGAGGGGCAACCACTTGGTGGTAGAGCACATGCTTTGTCTAGTTCCTCACATCTCCAGGATTGGAGGGGGGTGGGAGGGGCAAAGATCAGGTGGCATGGGGCATAGCTGCCAAGTTATCCCTTTTTTAAAGGGAAATTCCATTATGCTGAATAGGCTTCCTCGCGAGAAAAGGGAAAACTTGGCAGCTATGGCATGGGGTGCTGTTAGCCAGAGGAAATACTGGAATCAATGGTCAGTCTGACCTAGGGCAAGAAGGTAGCCTCCTATGTTCCTGCAACAGAGGAAGATATCGACAAGGAATTGGATTACTTTTCATAATTGGCTGTCAGACAGCTGTGAGAAGAACCAATTTGACAGTGGGTGCGCCTCTTAAGAGCTATTGTGATGATTAGGTAAAGGTAAAGGGACCCCTGACCATTAAGTCCAGTTGCGGACGGCTCTGGGGTTGCGGCGCTCATCTCGCTTTACTGGCTGAGGGAGCTGGCATTTGTCCGAAGATAGCTTCCAGGTCATGTGGCCAGCATGACTAAGCCGCTTCTGGCGAACCAGAGCAGCGCACTGGTACCTATTTATCTACTTGCATGTTGACGTGCTTTCAAACTGCTAGGTTGACAGGAGCAGGGACCAAGCAACTGGAGCTCACCCCATCGTGGGGATTTGAACTACTGATCTTCTGATCGGCAAGCCCTAGGCTCTGTGGTTTAACCCACAGCACCACCCGTGTCCCTATTGTGATGATTAAAGGTAAAGGTAAAGGGACCCCTGACCATTAGGTCCAGTCGTGACCGACTCTGGGGTTGCAGCGCTCATCTTGCATTATTGGCCGAGGGAGCCGGCGTATAGCTTCCAGGTCATGTGGCCAGCATGACAAAGCCGCTTCTGGCAAACCAGAGCAGCACATGGAAACGCCGTTTACCTTCCCGCTGTAGTGGTTCCTATTTATCTACTTGCATTTTGACGTGCTTTCGAACTGCTAGGTTGGCAGGAGCTGGGATCAAGCAACGGGAGCTCACCCCGTCACAGGGATTCGAACCGCCGACCTTCTGATCAGCAAGCCCTAGGCTCAGTGGTTTAACCACAGCGCCACCTGGGTCCCTATTGTGATGATTAAAGGTAAAGGTAAAGGGACCCCTGACCATTAGGTCCAGTCGTGACCGACTCTGGGGTTGCGCGCTCATCTCGCATTATTGGCCAAGGGAGCCGGCGTATAGCTTCCAGGTCATGTGGCCAGCATGACAAAGCCGCTTCTGGCAAACCAGAGCAGCACATGGAAACGCCGTTTACCTTCCCGCTGTAGCGGTTCCTATTTATCTACTTGCATTTTGACGTGCTTTCGAACTGCTAGGTTGGCAGGAGCTGGGACCAAGCAACGGGAGCTCACCCCATCACAGGGATTCGAACCGCTGACCTTCCGGTCAGCAAGCCCTAGGCTCAGTGGTTTAACCACAGCGCCACCTGGGTCCATATTGTGATGATTACCTCTGCTTAAATCTGCCAAAGGGCTACATGTCCTGAATGTTACGTAGATACTCACAGAACCATAACCCCATCACCTCATTTTATTGAACAGGCCATCAAAGAAGACATCAGATTGCATTGAACATTTTGTTAGGTTTATTGTCCTAAGTACAACTAAATGATTACTTGCAATGCTTTGCTCCTTAACATCTTGACCCTGTGCCCCATGCTGTATGCTTTAAAGCAGCCTTCCTCATCCAGGGGCCCTCAAAATATTTTGGACTACAACTCCTGTCATCCCCAGTTGGTGGTGGCCAAATTTCTATCAGTGGTTCTATCATTTGAGAGCAGAGGGCATCAATCCTGCACATGGTGCTTGTCACAAACAGCAACCTGCAGCTCCCCCACTCAAGATGAGACCCTTTGTAAAGGGCTTTCAGGCAGCCCCCCCCCTCTTCTTTGAGCTGCTTAAAATCAAAGGCTCAAACCAGATTGCTGGACTGCTTAAAACTGTGCAGGATGTAACCCCTGATCATCAGCTGATGAGGGGGGATTAAATCTTGCTGCTTTGGCTGCAGGAGCCTGTTCTGTCCTGGGAACAGGTGTGTGTAGTCAGTATAAGATTTAACCCTGCCTTCCCAACCATCAGTTGATGCCACCAGTGATATCAGCTGATGGGTAGATGGACATGGTTTAACCACCTGAAGCAAGGAGGACTGTTTCTAGGATTATGTGCTCTTTTATATACACATGAGTTGTCTTCAGCACCATCCAATGCATCTGGAGGGCACCAGGCTGATGCAGGCTGCTCTAAGCTGCAATCGTGTGCTGCTGGTAGAGTTTTGGTTTCCACTAAGTTTCATATAGATCAGGGGTCAGCAAGGTTTATCTTGCCTGGGCTGGATCGGTCCCACAGAGATCTTTCCATGGGCTGGATCGCGTGTGAGTGCGCATGCCCACAATTTTCAGTGTCTACGCATGCGTCGACGCGATTTTCAGCACCGCGGAGGGCGAGTCCCTGTGCCATGCTGCACCGGTTTAGCGCAGCACACGAGCGGGTGGCTCAGTTGGGGGGCAGCTCATGGGCCGGTCAAACAACCTCCACGGGCCGCTTCCGGCCCATGGGCCTTAGGTTGCTGATCCCTGATATAGATGGTTTTAATGTTGCTTTTTAGAACTGTTATTTTGTATTTAAGGTTTCAGAGTTTTTAATATTATGCTGTATATCACCCAACTCCATTAGTTATTGGGGAACTAATAAGGATTTTACTGGCCTTATTATGCCTTTGTTACTCACATTTTATTGCGTTGCTTTCTTTTGGTAAACAAAGCTGGAAATATGTTTGAAGCGTTGTATAAAAAAAAACCTTGTAACTGATAGACAGATAGATAAAGAAATAAGTCCCATGCATTTAGTGGAGTTGATTTCCTAATAAATGTCATTCAACTTTGGGGGTGGGGGGGAGATGAGGAAGAAAGTTGTGGGGCTTAAAGAAAAAATATTTCAGGTCTAACATATTTCAGAATAATTCTTTCCCTGGAAGGCATGTTTTGAACAGCAATTTCTATCAAGTGGATCGCCTATTCTATAAGAGTTACTGTAGTGTAGGTATGAGGAACCTTTGGCCCGCCAGATGTTGCTCAACTCCAGCTTCCATCAATGCCAGCAAGCAGTGCCAATGGGCAAGGGGGGTGGTTATACGTCAGCAACATCTGAAGGCCAAAGCTTCCTCACACCTGCATTAGTGGTTTATGCATTTGGTGGAAGCTGCCATTGATGAAAATGTGGCTTGGACGAAGGATTATCTCAGAACTTGTCAGGCCTGAAATCTCCCCCCCTCTCTCTCTAGCTCTCTCTCACCTGCAGTTCCTTCCTCTTTCCTCCCCACCTCTTTCCTGGTTTGGTGGTCATTATTCAATTGCAATCCAAAGGTTTTCATCAGCCCTTCATTTGGGATACATGTGGGTAAGTGGAAAACAAATGAGAAGGGTGTGTGTGTCTCTTCTGAACAAAGCCTGCCTTTGGGAACAATGAGTTTTGTTTCCATCCCTGCTGTCACTGATAAATGCCTTCCAGGATATTTTGGGATATTTTCCAGCTTCTGGGGGGGGGGACAAAAAACCCAAACGGCCGGGGTGGGGGAAGCATCAAACACCAGGGTAGGACAAAATGGACATCCAAAATAAATGAGGACACAGATAAGCACTTCAATCAAACACGCTTCTAGTGAATGCATGTGGGGAGAAGAGGGCTCGTGGTGATGAGCCCCTCCCTGACCTACATATGTTCACTAGACCAGTGTTTCTCAACCAGTGTGCCTCCAGATGTTTTGGGACTACAACTCCCATCATCCCTAGTTAGCAAGACCAGTGGTCAGGAATGATGGGAGTTGTAGTCCCAAAACATCTGGAGGCACACTGGTTGAGAAACACTGCACTAGACTAGTGTTCTTCAGCTTTGGGTCCTCAGATGTTGGGCTACAGCTCTCAGCATCCCCAGCTAACTTAGCCAATAGTCAGGGACGATGGGAGATGTAGTCTAATAAATACGAGGAACCCGCGGTTGAGGAACACTGGACTAGACTGTCTGTACAATCTCTATGCATACACAAAGGGAACACAAGTGTGGTATGGGGCCCTGCACAACCCCAAATGCATGCAGGAAAACTGTAAGCATACACTTTGTATGCACATGAAGATTGTAAGGTCCAGCGAATTGAGGTAGGATTTGCCACTGCAAACTTGCTTTCCCTGGGCACGTTCACTGTATGTACAGCTGGTTGCGTGAAAAGCACTGTACAGTGGCTCGGGTTGTGAATGTGATCCGTGTGGGAGGCACGTTCGCAACCCACGTCTGCACATCTGCGCATGCGCGGGATGCAATTCGGCGCTTCTGCGCATGCGCAAAGTGAGGTCTAGCATTTCTGCGCATGCGCGCGCACAAAAACTCAGAAGTAACCTGTTCCGGTACTTCCGGGTTCGGCGCGGAGCGCAACCCGAAAATACAAAACCTGAAGCGGCTGTAAACCAAGGTATGACTGTATTCACACTGAAGGCTTATCCACACTTACCTTTCCTCCACTCTTTCCAGGCATGGTCTGCAATCTAAAGCTTTGTGTCCAAGCACCTTTTTTCTTTTCTTTTCTTTTGCTGCAGAGCTTTCCGTGTGAAAACCTGCTCTTTAAAGCAAACATCAACCTGCGGAAAACATGAATTGATGTTTGCTCCAATTTGGCTTTAAAGAGCAGAATTTCATGGGAAAAGCTCGAGGCAAAAAAAGAAAAATTCATTGGACATGTAGTGTTAAAGTGTGGACATCTGCCTGGAAATAGTGGGGCAAAAGGTAAGTGTGATCTTCAGTAGTAGGATTGGACCAATGTGGGAAAACTGCCTGAAGATTTGTTATGGCCATCTGAGATGAGTGCATGCAGCCTTGGTTGATCCTAATAGGAAACTGGCCCTGTGAGACACTTCTCAGAAAATTAGGAGATACTTCACTGAGAAAACACTCACGGAAGCTGTGTGCTATTTATTCTATGGTGACTGGACTCTGTGGTGAGATGCCTTATACAAAGTCTGGCTATATGTCCATTTACTCCAGAATTGTCTACTCTGGATGGCAGCAGCTCACCAAGGACTCAAGGTCTTTCCCAGCTCTGCTACTTAGTAGAGATACCAGACATTGAGCCTGGGACCTTCTGCCTGCAAGGCAAGTGCTCATTCACTGACCTACACCATCTCCCCAAAAGTCCAACCAGCCTCCTTCTCCTCTCCATGCCCCCAGCACAGTTGTCTGGGCTTTGAACCAGAGACCTCTGACACTGAGGAAGAGCCATACCCCTAGACCAGGGGTGCAGAATGAGTGGTTCCATAGATGTTGCTCGAGTACCTTTCTCGTCATCCCTGGCCATTGGGCTAAGGTGGCTGGAACTAATGGGAGCTGGAGTCCGGCAACATCTGGGAGGACCACAGTTTCTCCACCCCCACCCTAACCAACCCTAGACATGAGAGCTGGTTGGGACTATAAGAAGCCTGCAAGAGACATATGCTCCCCACATCTGTGAGAACCATAAGCATCGCATAGCATGCAAGTGTCACCCCAGGATTGAGCCCTTGACCCTCCTCTCACACAAAAATGGAAACATAATTCTTTCCTCACTGCCTGCAATTTTAATGAAGCCCAGGGGCAAAAGAATCCTTGGGGCACGGGTCCTTATCTTTCCACCGGTGGGAGAGAAGCAAGAAGCTGGAACTGAGCATTCAACCAGGAATGCATTTCCTCTTGTGTCTTATAAATAGAAGCAGTTAATAGTGCAGTGTCTTTCTTCTTGAGGAGAACTTACAGTACAGGAAATTCCAGCAGACATCTTCAAAGCTAGTGACAGCTAGGCAGGATTTAAATCATGATTTAAATCACTAGGAAAAATGACTTATTTGAATCACTTATTTAAAATTCACACACCCCCATTTGAAATTCATACTTTTCCTGAACAAGCATGCATACTCATGGTTGCTATAGCAATTAAGGCATATTGGTTTGCAACTAAATGGGAGCCTGAATTCAACTAAAGAACATAAATCCAAAAGCACTGGCCTTCCACCGCAAAATTATTATTGGCTTAGGAAAAAAGGAGACAAATTTCTGTTAGGCTCTCTCTCTACGTAAACATGCAAGGATAACAAGCAAAATTACTTTCTTGAAGGATAACAAGTGTTATCAAATGCATATAATTGTGTTAGGTGTTATCTATTGTTGTTTTTATATGGTTTCTGGGGCTAGGTTGTTGTTTGGTTTGTGTTATCCTGTAAGTTGCCACTTTGGATTTATAAAGAGAAGTGGATAGCTATTTTTAAAAATAAAGAAATACGTACTGTTCTCAGTGGAGCTTACTTCCAGGTAATTGTGCACAGGACTGTGGCCAAAGCAAACAGAACTTTGCAGGAGAAAGGAGTAGCAGTGACTGGGGGAAATTAGGAAATGGAAAGCAAATTCCCATGCTGCATGGCTGGTTCTGATATCCCAGAATCCTGTGTGGCTGCAAATAACTGACTGGATTGAGGTCATAGGCTGAATTCCTCTCTCATTGCCATGTGCTTTGTAGCATCTCATCCCCCCTTCACTGCCACAGCCTCTTTTAAAGGGAAATTCACTGTCAATTTGTTTCTTCGCATAGGACATACTGTAAAGCTTAATTCCATTATTTGCCAGCATCTTCATCTATTGTACCCCACCTTTCAAGAGCCACCGCATAAAGACTGGCCAGCATGCCCAGTTCCACAAGTCAACAACAATTAAATATGGTGGTGAAGGGTGACAGTTTCCCACTGGGAATTAACAGGAGCACACCCAACAAGTCTTACCTATAACGCTCTTCCTGTAAGCACTGAGTCATATACGTATAATCTCGTTGCAGCTGAGCCTTGAGGTCTTCCATAGAGTCCTCAAGGTGGGACTGAATGTCCTTAATCTCCCTCAGTTCTTCTATGATGGTCTCAAAATTATAGTGGTGACTGTCCAAGGTGTTAGACTTGGGGCTGCCCAAGCCACCAGCACCCGCCCCCGAGTTGCTACCTGCTGCTGAGCCAGAAGTGCCACTGGAGCACTCATCATCACTGCCGTATTTGGGGCTAGAAACCAGAGTGGCGCTGCCACTCAGAGTCCGTGAGGCCTCCTCAGGGTGCCCATCTTCCAGCGTGTCCTTCAAGTGGGCAATGTTGTCCGCGCTGCCAAATTTGTTGCGGATCAAGCTTGCAAACTCTCGGGGTTTGGAGACCACAGCTGAGTGGGTGGCTTGAGAAAGGCCTGACAGTCCACCTTTGACACCCTCCACCACTCCGCCTCCAAAGCCACTGATGCTGGAGCGGACATTGGCCCCTACATCCTTGAGACCCTGGTGCATGTCCCGGAAGACGTCTTTGGGCTGTCGAGAGGGCCCATTTTGTTCAATCTCCTTTAGCTTTTTGTGATAATGTTCAAGCTTCTTGTGCAACTGCGCAATGGTCTGGGCTGACTTCTGGTTCTTCTTCTCAAAGACCTGTTTGATACGAGAGGCCTGCTGCTTGTCGGCGTTGTTAGCTAGCTTCAGGTACTCAGCCACATTGTCATCTCGTGCCTCTTGCTCAACCCTGATCTGCTCAGTGATCTTGAGGATCTTCTGGTGCAGGTGGTCAATGGCAGCCTTTGTCCTCTGCGGGTCTGGGTTGCCATCTGGAACGTCAAGGCAGAAGTTGCCATCAGCATCACCGTGGCTTGTATTGGAAGGCAGGCTGATTTGACTCACATCCCCTTTATCCAACTGTGGGAGAGGAGAAAGAGCATGGAAAGAGACTTGAGTTAAAATAATGCCATTCCCCGAGACAACACATGATGGCATGAGAGAGACAAATGGTGATGAACTACCAAAAACAGCTAGAAGAAAAAGATATGAGAACTCAGGTGACAGTCGCTGTATCACAGAGTTTTAACTGATCGTCTGGCTTTCAATTACCAATTCATTGGTAAAATGGATTTAAATATGCCTGCTACCAAACTCTCAATACAGATGCCATTTCGAAGTTATCTGACGGAAAGGCATATCCTGAATTCTGTCGTATTTCCCCTTTTCATGCATTTGGAAATATGGAATATAGAATACTTTTGTATTACAGCAAGACAACAGAGCCATATGGATTTTTAAGGAAGAGTAAAACTACAGTCATACCTCGGTTTAAGTACGCCTCGGTTTGAGTATTTTCAGTTTAAGTGCTCCGCAGACCTGTCTGGAACGGATTAATCCACTTTCCATTACTTTCAATGGGAAAGTTCGCTTCAGGTTAAGTTCACATCAGTTTAAGTACTCCACGGACCGTCTGGAACGGATTAATCCACTTTCCATTACTTTCAATGGGAAAGTTCGCTTCAGGTTAAGTTCACATCAGTTTAAGTACTCCACGGACCGTCTGGAACAGATTAATCCACTTCCCATTACTTTCAATGGGAAAGTTCGCTTCAGGTTAAGTTCGCTTCAGGTTAAGTACAGACTTCCGGAACCAATTATGTTTGTAAACCGAGGTACCACTGTAGTTCAAATCCCATCAGAATTATTGAAGATTCAGGTAAAAACAACAACCCATTTTTTAATTTCAGTTTGAGACTTCCACCCTCAATTGACTGTGGTTCCTATTCATGCAAGGAATGGAACAGTGGTCTTACTGTGGAATGTCTGTTATCTTTGTACACAAAATCTGGAAGCCTTAATGGGAAGCAGGGAACATTTTTCAGTCTGTAGTCTCATTCCCTTGGGAGTAATCTGTCAGGAGAGGCATGCTGCTGGTGGGCAGGGCCTGAGCCAAATCTGAGCATGGCACCCCCCCCTTTCTTCCCCTCCTTCTGCCACCCCACTTCCCTCATTTCCCCAGCATGAAATGAGGCTAAGGGCTACATGTACCCTTCTGCATGCAGGTTGTCCACCCTGCCTTAAGGGCTTTCATGGTATATTTCCACTGGCGTTGCGTTGATAAATTTGCGAATTGTGCCCTTGACTTATTTTTCCTACTCAGGGCATCAGAACAAAACAGAACTCAGGAATACTGACTCACGGCCCTTAGAGAATCAGCCTGATCATACCGCTTGAGTAAGGGAAATGAGAAAGCCAAGGCATGAGCCAAACTTTGTACTGTGTCATAAGTAGAGGTGAAAGGACCAGAGAGCACCTCGGGATATTCTTCAGGGTTTGGTTAATAATGCTCCCCAGTCTCCTGATTTTGCTCAGCAGAACTGTAACTCTGCAAGCCTTCCCCTGAGACTAGAATGACAGAAAGCTGATCATTACATATGGGCTGTAGTTAATGGGTTTTGTAAAGCCTGCTTAACATTGGCCTGATGTTCTTAGGAAGCTGCTTCAGAATCCAGGAACTCTGCCCAATTGCCAGAATAAAGCCCCCAAAGCATATTTGTCTCCCATTTGTAACAAATACCAAATACTAGCCACTCACTGAGTTTTCTATGCAAAATATTATGCAGATTGAAGTGGTGCATCAGTGGCATGGGATCTGCAGTTTGGAGATGGCAAAAGTTTAATGTATTCTGTAGACTCTGCGTAACTAATTTTCATGCTGCTTTCCTGGAAGAGCCTCTGGTGCCCATGAACCCTTGTCACTAGACTACAATGAAAGAAAGGCTTTCAATGTAGAGGAAGTGGAGACTTAACTCGTAAATGTTTTGTCCACAACAGCAGTCCCAGCCATCCCAGATTTGTTCCTACAGAGAAATGCAATGTCTGGTTTGCCAGATCAGATGTATATACAGTCCAGTATACCTGAAGGAACGTCTCCACCCTCATTGTTCAGCCCAGACACTGAGGTCCTCCTCCAAGGGTCTTCTGCTGGTTCCCTCACTGCAAGAAGGGAAGCTACAGGGAACCAGGCAGAGGGGCTTCTTGGTAGTGGCACTCGCACTGTGGAACACCCTCCCTTCAGATGTCAAGGAGATAAAGAACTATACAACTTTTAGAAGACATCTGAAGGCAGCCCTGTATTGGAAGGTTTTTATTGCTTGATGTTTTGTTGTTGTTGTTGTTTAGTCGTTTAGTTGTGTCCGACTCTTCGTGACCCCATGGACCAGAGCACTCCTGTCTTACACTGCCTCCCGCAGTTTGGTCAGACTCATGTTGGTAGCTTCGAGAACATTTTTAAAAAATGTTTTATATATTCTTATATATATATATATATAGAGAGAGAGAGAGAGAGAGAGAGAGGACGTGGGTGGCATTGGGGGTTAAACCACAGAGCCTCTAGGGCTTGCCAATCAGAAGGTCAGAGGTTTGAATCCCTATGATGGGGTGAGCTCCCGTTGCTCGGTCCCTGCTCCTGCCAACCTAGCAGTTCGAAAGTACACTAAAGTGCAAGTAGATAAATAGGTACCGCTCTGGAGGGAAGGTAAACGGCATTTCCGTGCACTGCTCTGGTTCTCCACATGACCCAGAACCCTTATGCCAGCTTCCTCGGCCATTAAAGCGAGATGAGTGCCGCAACCCCAGAGTCGTCCACGGTCAGGGGTCCCCTTACCTTTATATATTCTGTAAGCCGCCCAGAGTGGCTGGGGAAACCCAGCCAGATGGGTGGGGTATAAATAATAAAATTCTTACTATTATTATTATAGCCATTATCATGGGAACACAACAGATGCGTCTCATGACACCTTAAAGAATAACAAAGTTATTACGACATAATAAATGAGATTATATTATACATACATATTTGCTTTTCTTAAATAAATTATATATACAAGCACACACAGAGAGGATTAAACAACAACTATGAATGGATAGGCACTGCCTAATATACTTCTACAGACTACAAGTCTCCCTTTCCATATGATATAATACTGTGTAGTAGTACCTTGCAGGAGTACCTTAAAAAATGAGGCAATGTTAGGAGTCGTATTACACAAGGTACTAGACATAACAGAATAGAACAAAGTTCTACTCCCCTTGCTTCCAGTCAAAATATTCTTTGAAACGTGTAATTTCACCAGAACTAAAAGTGGAAGTTGTTAGTAACACCCACCAAAAGCATTTTCAGACAAGTTGCTTTAAGTGGGAAAACAGAACCCCAATTTTTAGCATTCCTACTTGGAATATCAGTATTAGAATGATGTTGCAGCTGGGTGTGTGCATAGCTGTCAAGTTTTCCCTTTTCTCGCGAGGAAGCCTATTCAGCATAAGGGAATTTCCCTTAAAAAAGGGAGACCTTCACAGCTATGGGTGTGTGTTAGTTTTCCATAAAATGGGAGGCACTATCTCAGGCATCCCCAAACTGCGGCCCTCCAGATGTTTTGGCCTACAACTCCCATGATCCCTAGCTAACAGGACCAGTGGTCGGGGAAGATGGGAATTGTAGTCCAAAACATCTGGAGGGCCGAAGTTTGGGGATGCCTGCACTATCTTAAAATACCTGTCCAAGGTCACAGTATCTGGACCATTGCAGATCCCCACTCCTCTACCCTGTTTCCCCTATTTTAAGACGTAGTCATAAAATAAGCCATAGCAGGATTTTTAAGCATTCAAGGAATATAAGCCATACCCCAAAAATAAGACATAGCGATAGGCGCAGCAGCAATGCCGGCCGCGGCAGGAGGAAAAAAATAAGACATCCCCTGAAAATAAGCCATAGTGTGCTTTTTGAGGAAAAATAAATATAAGACAGTGTCTTATTTTCGGAGAAACACGCTATTGGTGCTGGGAAAGCAAGGAGGTGGTTAATTAAGGACGGTGCCAGGTCTTGGACTCAGCTTAAGGGGCCCATTTATCATCCATGCAGCTGGTCGGCTGCCCAATTTTCCTTGGTACTGGCTCTAGCCACAACCCTGTTTCCTTACTTCTAAACCAATGACTTATACACTGATTTTATTGTGTATTCATCACGAGGTTAGCCTTCCTATCTCCCTGTATTAATCCCGCTTTCATGCAGGAGTGAAATAGCTCTTCAGCTAGTGTTGAAGTTCCAGCTCAAAACTTATAAAAGCTAAAAATCCTGTTGATTCTACAGAGGTATCTCAATCAGCTGTGCCCCAAGAAAGGCCGGTTGCACCAACCATTGTACCATACCTTCCAGTGTTCATCCGGTTCCAGCACTCTCTTCTTTCTCATAGTAGTCTAAGCTTCACTGCTGAGCAAAGGAAGATCCTTGGCAAAGGAAAAACCATGAGGGAAGCACCAACAAAGCTATCCAAAACTACCGGAGTCTTACCCAGGCTACTGTTATCTTTCTGCTTCAGACATCCTACTGATCTGTTTTGCTGGGTGACAGAGGCAAGCAGGCGGGGAAAACACAACCCACACACAACATCATTCAGAGCAGCCACAAACTTGCCTCAACCTTATAAGATCAGCACTTTTAAAAAAACAACAACAAGAAGGAACTGCAGACTTTACAAACACTGACCGATGGCCTATTCTTAGCTCCTGTGCTGCTCTGGGGGCTTTTCAGGACCCGGAACACAGTGAGGAGTTTCTCCTTCTCTCTTATCGACTCACAGGAATTGAACTGAAACCTTCAAGATATAGATTCTTTTTAAAAAAAGAAGAAGAAGAACTGTTCTGTGTACGGTCAAGATAAAAGCAAGCCTGATGAAGCTGAAAGAGGGAACCACGTCAATTTATTAGAGAAGTTGCCAAACTTCTGTTTCCATGAAGTGTGCAATTATTGCAAAGACCACGTCACTCAGTTCCCCCTTTTTTTTAAGTAAGGGAGGACATAACCCATGTAGAGATGGGGAAACCACTACTAGGAAACAACAGAGGAGGAACAAACCCAAGGCACCACTTTGGGATGTATTCTAGAAAATAGTTCTTAGACATGGTAGTAAGTATGTCTGTAGAAAATTTACCAACAGGAGCTTTCTTTAGGGTTAACTGTCGGAAGCTGAATGGTCAGCTGTTGATATAAAGTAAGGAACCTGCAACCCTTTAGATGCTGCTGGACTCCAACTCCCGTCTTCACTGAATGTTGGCCACGCTGACTGAGCCCGACAGTCCAACAGTGTATGAAATATCACAGGCTCCCCACCCATTGTAAACTTATCCAGCCTCACGCCAAAATTAAGAGCGAGTACAACTTCCATTCAGGGACCCAGGTGGCTCTGTGGGTTAAACCACTGAGCCTAGGGCTTGCTGATCAGAAGGTCAGTGGTTCGAATCCCTGTGACGGGGTGAGCTCCCGTTGCTCGGTCCCTGCTCCTGCCAACCTAGCAGTTCGAAAGCACGTCAAAATGCAAGTAGATAAATAGGAACCGCTACAGCGGGAAGGTAAACGGTGTTTCCGTGTGCTGCTCTGGTTCGCCAGAAGTGGCTTTGTCATGCTGGCCACATGACCTGGAAACTATACGACGGCTCCCTCGGCCAATAATGCGAGATGAGTGCGCAACCCCAGAGTCGGTCACGACTGGACCTAATGGTCAGGGGTCCCTTTACCTTTACCTTTACAACTTCCATTCAACTCAATTAGACATATATAAGTAAAACTATTTATCTATCATCAGCTAAGGTAGGGACATCAAACAGGGACATCAAACAGGAGATTGGATATCCCGACATTTGTGGAGATGGGTCTTGGATCATGAGGAGATTATCGGTATTGTGGGAAAGGCTCTTTTAACTCTTTCCCAATGTTGTCATTTCCCCTATTTAAATGCCCCTCGGCATCCTCAAAGCTGGTATTAGAGCTACAGTGGGAAGAAAGAGAGACATGATGTGGGTACCTTCTTCCCCTTTTCCACTTTAGAACTACTAGCAGCTTCATGAATGGTTATTTTTGATGGGGGGGAAGGGTAGATGGAAAACAGTTAATCATCTCCTTCCCTAATGTTGCTGTTCCAATCAGTATCAGAATTTGCAGCATCTTTTAAAATGGGGAGCAAAAGAGGTCTGATCATGGCTCTCCTGCATCATGTCTGTTTTGGCCTTCAAAAGCCACAGCAATGCTGACAGGCTGTCTTGGGAATCAGACTTGCACAAGAGGTAATTTCAAATTCCAAGGCCAAGATAGGCTTTTTGTTTATGTTTTAAGGAACCTGTGTTGTCAGCCTCTTCCTGATTTTATGCTAAACTCCTTTATAGAAGAAGCTGAAAATAGAACATAGGTAAGTATGATTCAAGGAGATAGAGATAGGGGAAAGCATTTGCTGTCCCCAAAGGTCTACTCGATCAATTATATCAGATTCCCAAATAGCCAACACCAACTGTGCAGATACAATAGAAGGAAGTGTGGCAATGTAACAATCAAAACTCCTAATTATCGAAAATGAACCTGTCCCTCTGTGGCACAACTACTTACATAACTTTCCTGGAACACAAGAAACATGTTTCTAATCCCAGGCCTGTGCCAAGGTCAGGTTCAGAATTATTAGTGAAACTAGGTGTCACAGTGGCCGGCGTGGGCTACTTCAGAGTAACGACTCTACACAGCTCTGCATTTTATCTTTTTATTGGTGCTGCGTATTTACAGTGCTAAAGGCAATGCTATTTACAGGAACACATCTTATCCGCTTGAATCAGAACCTCCGAATAGCGTTTGGCGCGTTTTTCTCCAACATAATAACTTGGGGAGACCCATCCTCTTCCCCCTACGTTTTCTGCGCAATTCCGGAGTTGGGGGGACAGGTCTGTCCCCCTTTCTTTCCCCTTCCTGTCTCACCTGGGACGCTGGCTCCGCTACCCTGTCTGAGCCTCGGACCCCACTTCCTGCTTCCCCACTTGAGACGGAGCTTTCCCTGCTTTCCCCTGCGCTCGGGGATGGGCTGGAACTCAGGAGGGGAGGGACTTCGCGATATCCCTTGTCCCTCACACTAGGCTTTAGGAATTAGAAATACAGGCAACCCACAGTTTCCATGGGGGTTGCATTCAGGCTCATTGTGTGTGACGGTGGAGCGTGTCCTGCCACACTCCATTCCACCCTCAACCCAACCTATTTTCTTGCCTCTTCTGGGTTCACGGTGATGTGTGCATGTGCACCATCACACGAGCTTTGAACGCGTGCAAAATGGTTATTGCCTCTACTGTACACCACCTCTTCCCACGTCCAGTCCAACTGACTTTAACCCAGTTGTAGCATGCGTGACAGAGACCAGACTGTGTCAAAACAAAACCAGGTACACTCTTTTGAACAGTTGGTATCCATCCACTGATAACATCTCATTCAGGCTATTGCAACTCACTGTATCTGCAGCAGCACAATTGTTCACTGGGGTGAGTCATACAAAGCATCTAAACACCAGTTCTGGAACAACTACATTTCTGAGCAAAATGTTAAGTGCTAATTTTAACCTACAAACCCCTGAATGTCTTAGGACCAGGGTACCAAAAGGACTGTTTCTCTACCTTGAATCTGCCAAGTCATTAAGACCAACCTCAGAGACCCTGCTCCACATCCCCTTGCCATATAAAGTAAGGCAGGAGGTGACCAGAGACAGAGCCTTCCAGTTGCTGTGCTTCATTATTAAAGGAACTCCCTTCTTAGAGAGACTCAACCTTGGACTCTCTCTATTTTCTTTATGGCACTAGGGGAAACCTGCCTTATTTGTCCTGTTTTATGAATTTTTAATTGACCAACTAGCTGCTATCATTCATGTGTGTGTGTGTGTGTGTGTGTGTGTGTGTGTGTGTAAAGGTAAAGGGACCCCTGACCATTAGGTCCAGTCGTGACCGACTCTAGGGTTGCGCGCTCATCTTGCATTATTGGCCGAGAGAGCCGGCATAAAGCTTCCAGGTCATGTGGCCAGCATGACAAAGCCGCTTCTGGTAAACCAGAGCAGCACATGGAAACACCGTTAACCTTCCCGCTGTAGCGGCTCCTATTTATCTGCTTGCATTTTGACGTGCTTTCGAACTGCTAGGTTGGCAGGAGCTGGGACCAAGCAACGGGAGCTCACCCCGTCACAGGGATTCGAACCGCTGACCTTCTGATCGGCAAGCCCTAGGCTCAGTGGTTTAACCCACAGCGCCACCTGGGTCCCATATATATATGGGTTGTATTCAACCAAGTCCTACTTAGGGTAGACCAATTAAAATTAATAAAGCTATGTTAGTCATGGTCATTAACTTCAGTAGATCTATTTAGAGTAGGACTAGCACTGAATATCACCATGGTGGAATTCAGTACTATGCTATTAAAACATTCTGTCTGTGCAAGCATAACAGCTTATCAGATGGAACAATCCCCTTCACCCCTCACACATTGTTCTGGAGTTCTCTCGACACCCCCTCAAGGCCAATTTTGGGGGCATGCAGGGGGATCAGGAGGGAGACCCTGTTGTGGAAGTACAAATCCTTGCATAGGGTTTCTGTTGATGGGGTTCAGTGTGGGGTAGTGGTCAAAATGACAGACCAAGTCACTAGGATCTGGGAGACCAGGGTTCAAATCTGGGTGACCTTGGGCCAGACACTGCCTCTCAGCCTAACCTGGAAGCTACAAAGTCTGGAAGCTACAAGTACGCAGAGCTGCTCCATAAAATAGCAAGCCTTCAAGACTAGCAGGGGTCTAATGCCCCAACTGCACACCTATTCTCCCCTTGCATGAAGCACCAAAGAAGGTGAGTGGCAGAACAGGAGGTTTATCACATGCCACCTTCTCCAAGGGCACACCCACGCTGTACACTTAAAGCACTCTTATAGCACTTTAACAGAATCCTGGAAACTGTGGCTAGTTAAGGGTGGTGTGAATTATAACTCTGTGTGGGGTCTCCTGACAACTTTCAGCACCTTCAACAAGCTATGGACTCTTTTGCAGGAAGCCACAATTGTTGAAAGAGGTTTCTCCAAAGTTTTTTTGCCCAAGGGCGTCAAAACCCAAGATATAAAATGGAGGTTCCCCATCAAGTGTCAACTTTGCCGGCAAAATATGTGAAACATCAATGCAGGGTGGAACTACATGTTACACTTTTGTTTTACAAAATGCAAGCAATGAAACTGCCATTTAAACGGACAGGGGGAAATTTTCCAAATCCTTTCCCACTGAGGCTATTTTCCTGCCCCAAATCCCCACTCTCCACTGTTTTTACTCCTACTGTGCAAATGATAGGAAATTATCTTTTTTCATAGCAGGGATAAAAGCAGCTAGGGACCGGGGAAGATCTTTGATGGGGGAATTACCTGACAGAAAAGAGTTAAGAAACCGCTAGCCTTTTGTGATGGTCTTCTATTTCATTTTTTTTTAACCCAATCCCCAAAATGATTCACAGAACTGCATGTCATAGTGACCACAGCATTCCTATTAAGAGAGGACCAAATTCTGGGTTAGCATAGCAACCAGCACAATGTGCTTTTTTATATTGTGTTACAGAGTATAAAAGTTACCTCAGAAGAAAGAGAATGCTATCAACATAGGAAAGAGGGAGAATGTAATTGTTTGAATGAAGGAAGAGCATGGCTGACCAAGTGCTTTGAATATCAATACACAAATTAGTGACAAGACCTTGGAAACAGCCAAAAATACATTTCCCTTGCCTACTATATAGACAAAAGTCCCACAGGGAGGTTATATGCTTCCTCAATTAATGCGCACAAAAGAAGCAATTTCCTCAGCCTGACTGGATAATGATATTGAAGGGGCACAGAATGTCTGAAATCTCAGCAGGAGCCTTGTGTGATCCTGGAGCAAGCCATCTCTGAGAGAAGGGTTGCGCTCAAAAGGCAGGCAGCGTGACAAGACGAGGCAAGCAATCTTGCTGACAGTAGCAGTGAGGTCATAGTGCCTGAGGAAAACCAAGCCAACTTGCGTGATTGACTGAAACAGAGGCAATTTTCAGAGTCTGTTGCAGAATAAACAATAACAATGGGTTGCACCCAACATTGATTCCACTCAAAGAAGATGCACTGAACCAAATGAACACAGCCAACTTAGGTCGGTTAATTTCATTGGATATACTCTAAGTAGCACTAGCATTGGACACAACCCAGAGTGTCTCGTGGCACCTTATGAATCAAAAAATTTTCATTATGTAATATGCTTCCATGCACTAGAGCAGTATTTCCCAAAACTTCTCCCACCCCAGACCATTTGAAAAGTTGCTGCAGGTCTTGGCAGACTGCTGAAAGATTTTTCTGCCCCTTGTTGAAACTGTAATGCTCCGTTAGACATGACATGATTTTAATTGTATTTTTTAGTACTGCCTTTATTTCTTATATATTTCATTTGATTGTATTACAGGCGAATTTCACAGAATTTAGACTGTAATATGAATACCAACATATGAGAAATAAAAGCAATAAAGTACAATTAAAAAGCAATATAAATATTTAATACAGTAGATGTGCCTTATCCCATCTTCAGCAATAAATCCATGGACACTTCACAGACCACTTGAATCAAGCTTGTAAACCATGGGTGGGGACTGAGGCTGAGCATAGATGAAACAATTGGGGTTTAAGAGGAAAAAGGTGGAGCAGAGGCTGCAGAAAACAAATGGAGCGAGAAATGGAATGAAGAAGGGGAAGCATGGAATAAGAGAGAAAAGGGGTTTAGAAGGAGATAGTTCAGAGGGGAAAAGAAGTGGAAAGGAAGAAAAACAAAGAAGCAATATGAAATCCTAAGGTGAAAAGAGTGACATGAGATTGTGCATGTGTGTATAGTTGCATGGAACATATAGATGTTTGGGAGAAGGGTTGGTGGGTTGCCCATAACTTTTTTGTGTGGTGGTGGGGACTGGCTGCCGCTGCCATTAAACACCATGAGGTGGAAAGCTGCAGAGTGCTTTACTTTGGAGGAGGAGGAGAGCTTCAGCCAGCCTTCAGTGCAGAGGTTAGAGGAACGGTGAGGCAGCTTTCTCAACTGCGTTACAGGTGCTAAATGTCTTCAGCTCCCATTAACGTCAGTAGGAGGTTAGGGCACTCTCAGCACTCTGCCTGTGTAAACGCCCCTGGGCAAAGTCAATCTGTACAGTCCAAGGGAACCTTTTCTTTCCCCCTTAAACAGAGTTCAGGAACCCAGCTGGCTTGAGTGAGCCAGGCTCTCTCGACTCTGATGGGGGCTCTGGAGCCTGGTTTTCCAGAGGAGGAAGCATGTGTGGGTGTCTCACGCCTTATAAAGCCATAGGAACTTCCTCTCCCAGGCTCTTTGGACAAAATTAAAAACCCAGGAAAGCCTTGGCTGCCTAAAGGTGATGAATACTGGGTTCATTTTGAACACAGGAATGCACACTGGATGTGGAAATGGAAACATTTGTTACATAATCAGACTAAAGGGAGTAGTACTAAAACCACAGCAGGGTAATGGGATTTTCAGGATAAAGCTCTTTTAAAGTTTCAGGGATCAGCCACAAACTGGGTAGTGCTTCAGATTTTCTATTTTCAGACAATCACAAATGTTTTTGTACTAGAGTATGCTGCTACTGCTTGCACTGCTCACCAACCTCACATAGTCCACACCCTCCTGAGCCCCATATGACCAAAGAGGGCACTTAGAAGCTATCACGTCAAAGGCAATTTAAACCAGATTTTCCCTGTCCAGGGGAAATCTGGTGTTAAGGAAGTCCCTATTTGGATGCACCCATGCACACAGAATAGCATCACAACAGCAAGCAAAATATCCCAGTTTGAATGGTGAACGCGGCAAACTTGTCCAACAGCAAACATGTTAGCAGATTCAGACAATATACAGGCAACTCCTCATTTGCGGGTGTTCAAGGCACATGCGACTGTGACCACACGCATTCCCACAAAGCCGGATGTGGCACAAATAGGGGCAAAAACAGTCCTAAAAGAGCGTGGAAATGGCAAAATGGCCCGAAAACAACATCTAGCAAGGCTTTTGCAAGTCATCCCAGGAGACCTAGCACAAAATTTGAGCAAGGAGGTTTGAAGGGAGCAACTGTGGTGTTTGCAGGCTTTTTCAATGGTGTTCTCAATATACGTGATTTCACTTCAATGCATTGTGCCTCGGAATGTAACCCCCATGTAAATGGGGAGTTGCTTGCATCGGATTAGACAGGAGTAAAAATGAACTTTACCATCAACGCTAGTTTCCAACAGGATGGAACCTCAACATTCCCTGCATCTGGACCATATCATAAGCCTTCAGTCTTTATGTCTTAAACCTACCTGTGTGGAATGTTTCATTTGCAAATGCAAAGTCATGTCAAACCTCCTAGAGCAAATCAATCTGCTTTATTGTTTTCAGCAACAAAAGGATAATTGGGATGCCAGAAACGCTTAAGGGCAAAGTGTTTAATAAACCCCAGCAAACCTGAAATGACTGTGCAATAGATTTGACATAAGGATTAGCCAAATAAAATGAACTAAAATCCCTGTATGGAGGGAAAGCTTTGCAGTTGTTCAATCATAATTAAAGTTCTCTTCCACAGAAAGCCAGTGGGCTCCTTTGGAGATGTAGGAGGAAAAGCCGGATTTAAAGCTGGTGTGGTGGAAATAGGGTGGCCACTTACACATCAGTAATAATAATAAAAAAGAGGACAAAAGAGGGCACAGTTCTGCATAAAATTTCTGTGCACTAATTTATATGTCTAGATATGAATTTAGAAATAAGTACTATAATTATAAAAGAAATTAGGTACACCTCAGCATAGTCAGGCCTACATTCTGTTTTTTCATGGTTTGCTGCTGCCTGTAACTCAGCACATCAAAAGATAGAACATCAAAACTCCCCCAATTCCTGGGGGCTGCAGCATGAGCAGGGGCATAGCTAGCTGCTCTGGCACCTGGAGTGGCGGGGGTGGGGCGATCTGCCCATGGGCGGATGGGGCGCTGTGGCGATCCGCACATGGGGACAGCGCAGCGATCTGCGCAGCAGCGGAGTAAGCTGCTTGGGCGCCTTGGGCGCACCACCCATAGGGGTGGGGCGCACCGCAGGGCCTCCGGAGTCTGCCTGCCTCCTCCCACTAAGCCGCCCTACAGCTAGGGGATGTGACAAAATACCGGGCAGCACTCACCGCGGAGCCTGTGCGTGCCCAAGCCACTGCATTTCTCCTAGGATAGTGGAAGACACGTGGCTCGGGCACACACAGGCTCCGTGGTGAGTGCCGCCCGGAATTTTGTCACCCCCCTCAGTGGTGACACCCTGGGCAGTCTACACCTACCGCACTCCCTTTCCTCTGCCACTGAGCATGAGCTAGAGTGGTGCTGCCTCATACTTGTATTAGACTTATGGAACACTTGCCTAAAGGTTGGCCACGCCCCTGCATTAGTCCATGGCATTCCAATATATTTTCTTTTCTACCTAAAAGATGCAATAGCCCAGTACTCTGGAATTGGCCCTTTTTGCACTCAAGTAGACATGCAGAAAGAGGACCAAAGGGTGTTACTGTGAATGAAGTCAAAAACACATCTGTTCCCCTTCAAAAGTACTATGTGGATGAGCATTAACCTGAAGATCCAGCAGCAATGCCTGCTCTTGAAACATCCAATTGCACCAGCATTCAACAGCCTGATGTCATCAGAAACAACAGAGCTGGGGGTCTACAGACACAACCTCCATCTTAAGCAAATGGATTGGTAGGAGAGAAATTTAAACAGCAAACAAAACTCCAGCACAAATCCAGTTTCCTTGAGCTGAGAGGCAGCCAAACTGAGGAGAACTTTGTTTAGAGACGCTCTTTATCTGAAGGGCTGAACACTCCAAGTCTTGTTCCCATATAAAGAACCACAAGAAAGGAGAGTTGGGGACCTTGAAATCAGCACCTGGACAGCAGACTGAGCAGTCACTCAGGTCATCCAGTCACAAATCTTTCTATGTAAATTTCTATGTAAATTCCAATGGTTATTTTTAAATTGACATCCGTACACATCAATTAGCATATCCAAATTTTATGCAGATTGGTTTCTTCTTTGGCAGTACAATGGTACCTCGGGTTACAGACGCTTCAGGTTACAGACTCCGCTAACCCAGAAATAGTACCTTGGGTTAAAACCTTTGCTTCAGGATGAGAACAGAAATCATGAGGCGGCGGCACGGCAGCGGGAGGCCCCATTAGCTATCCTAAAGTGGTGCTTCAGGTTAAGAACAGTTTCAGGTTAAGAACAGACCTCCAGAACAAATTAAGTTCTTAACCCAAGTTACCACTGTATATTTCATCTATTTTGGGTGGTAAGAGGCCACCATAAATGAGCAGCTTCACAGAAGGAGAAAACACACTATGTGTTCAGTTCTATGTACTGAATGTGGCCAGTGAGCCATATTCTGCAATGGCAGTGCTAACTCTCTGTAAGCTGGGTAATGGAAAGTCTATGCTGAATAAAATTCAGCTCAGTAATAACCAGTTTGCTCAGAAACAGAGCAGAAGAAGAAAAGGGCTAAACAACCTATGCTCAAAATAGTAAGCATACGGCATGTTTTCCCAGACACTGCCAATTACAAGAAAAAAGAGCTCTATTGGCTTGCTCAGAACACTGAGGTCTTTTGGAAGGAGGTGGAGGAAACTTGGCCTAAATTCATCGGAGTTTCAAAAATTTAAGTCCTAAGTGTCTAAAATAAGCTAAGGGTCACCTTACAAATGCACACCGGTGTGTATGTGCATAGCTGCCAAGTTTTCCCTTTTCTTGCGAGGAAGCCTATTCAGCATAAGGGAAAATCCCTTAAAATAAGGGATAACTTGGCAGCTATGGTGTATGTGTGTGTTAAAATTCAATTTGATCTGCAGACTGGCAGTGCTAGAAGAGAACACTGTCTGGAATGGGCACAACTTTCTCCTAAAGACCTGAGCTGACGCAACTTCTTGAGCAAAAAATGACAAAGTTGTTTCATTTAACCAGAGCAGCTGCCAAGCCACCTCACATTTAGTAAGGAGAACTGTGCTGCAAGCAGGAACAGCAGCCTACTTTTGCAAAAAACAAAGCAAGACCAAAAAACAACCTGAGAAAGCAATTTCCTAAGATTCAAGAACACAATCAGAATAAATATGAAAATCTGCACATTCCAACCACCTTCATCACTATGATGGTCTTCCCCACAAAAGGGGAAGCAGAGCATCACAACTGTATTCTATCAAAAAGCATAAGAACCCTTCTGTAGCAAGGCCAAGAGGTCAATCTAGACCAGCATCCGATTCCCATAGTGACCAAGCAGATGCTTATAGGAAGACTGCAAGAAAGACATGAGCTCAAAAACGTTCTCCCCTCTTGTGTTCCCCAGCAACCAGTATTCAGCAGCTGGAGCCAGCCACTGATATCCAGCCACTGATAGCCTTCTCCTTTTTGGGAAGAGGGCGCAAAGTTCCAGGGTGGGAGAGGATCCTGCAGCAAGCAGTCCTAAAACAGGGGTGGGTAAGCTGTGGTCCTCCAAATGTTGCTGGACTCCCATCAGACGCAGCCAGTATATCCAATGTTCATAGATGACGGGAGCTGAAGATCAGCAACATCTGGAAGGTCAAAAACCTTCCAGCAGCAGAGGTTTAGCACTGCAACCACTCAAAATGTTTCTGCTTATCATGGAAGAGGCAGAGAGACAGGGACCATACAGGAGCTTCTGGCAACAGCACCTCCTACTTCTTCTGCCCTCTTCTCCAGCTGGCTGGTTTTAGGAGAGATAGTATGATAAGAAATCCTGCAGTCTAGTAGAACCAGTATAAACCCAGTAGATTCATCACCCCACTCAAGGTGCCCCCAAACGTCCTGCAACCAGGACAGGCCCCACCATTAGTAAGTCAGTAAGTAAGTCAGGTGGTAAAGACTTGGAGGACAAAACTGTGTTTGCCGCCCAGCTTGCCCTGCACCCTGTAAGCGGCCTGTTGCCCTCTGTTGTGGTGGAGGCAGCCAGCACTAAAGTTCAATTCAACTGCCAATCCGATCAGCTTCTGTTCAAGGAACTGGGGCAGCAGAGAGATCTTATCCATCCCAGGCAGCAAAACATATTGGGCTGGTCCTGCGTGCTACCATCTGCCCTCGGATGAGCCCGTGCTCCTGAAAATGCAGAAGAAGGCTGTACTTACAAACACTCCTAATAAAGAGTTGAGCAGCAATATCTTTTTCCCGGGGCAGGGGTCAGATTCAGATGGGTGCATTTCTGGCACGAGCAGCAGCGTTGGTAACGAGCCCGGCTGTGTGATCCTTCCACAGGGAAATTCTCCTCCTCCTGTCATGAGTTGAGTTAAGGATTGGAGGGCTGGGTACTGGTGGGAGCTTACAAACCATGGATGGTGGGGGGTGCGGGGAGGAAGAGAGGAAGGCATGTGTGTTTCGGCTGCTCACTGGGGAACTGAAGCTTCTGAATCAGCAGCCAAGTACAATAAGCCCTGGCTAGTGCCACGGAGAACAGAGTGAACCCGGAGGCAGAAGGAACATGCAAGATGCAGGGGGAAGCTTTTCTGTCTCCTTGGTGCTTGCTTCCCGCACCACCCCCCTCCTCCCCAAAGCATTCAGAGAACAAACATTACCCATCAGCCCTGTCTGAATAAGCAGTGTGCTCTTTGAAGAGAGCAATTCAGAAGAAAATCCTGTGGTACAGAACAAGTTAGCCACAAAAGAGATCTTATGGCACATCCCTCCTGCCATGCCAATTTCATCAACGAGCTGGGGCCTACGAAGCACTCAATGCTCATGACAGCAACAGATTCTCTGGCCTTGCGCATCCACGGACAACAAAACATGACTAACAATTAAATCCTAAGCATGTTTTACTCAAAGGTAAATCACGCCAAGCTTGAGAGGCCTTAAAAAGGTAAAGGTAAAGGGACCCCTGACCATTAGGTCCAGTCGTGACCGACTCTGGGGTTGCGCGCTCATCTCGCATTATTGGCCGAGGGAGCCGGCGTACAGCTTCCAGGTCATGTGGCCAGCATGACAAAGCTGCTTCTGGCAAACCAGAGCAGCACATGGAAACACCGTTTACCTTCCCGCTGTAGCGGTTCCTATTTATCTACTTGCATTTTGATGTGCTTTCGAACTGCTAGGTTGGCAGGAGCTGGGACCAAGCAACGGGAGCTCACCCCGTCACAGGGATTCGAACCGCCGACCTTCTGATCAGCAAGCCCTAGGCTCAGTGGTTTAACCACAGCACCACCTGGGCTTGAGAGGCCTTACTCCCTAGTAAATGTGTTTAAGACTAGTGCCAGGTGCTTTATGAAGTCCGTGAAATCTCCTGCTTTTGAGAGTGAAACTTTTCCTTAGCCAGAGCTTCATATGAGCACAGGCTCCTGCAAATCTGCTTTGGATGCTAGTATCAGGCCCGGTGATAGGACACCCCCATGTAGAACTGTCCAAGAAGCTTGTCTGGAAACTGCAGCTAGGCTCCTGTAGGAAGTGGCTGACTGGGAACATATTCTGAAGGAACTGCACTGACTGCCAATACACCACTGGACCCACTTTAAAGATTTGATACTTGTTCAGAGCTTTATACACAACTGGGGGCCTGGGTACTTGAGAGGACCTGCTCTCCCATAGGCCAACCTGTTTATTAAGAGGCTATCTCCCATTCATTGCACGTGGACTAAATTCAGAGGCCTTTGAACTGGAGTATGCAAAGCTTAAAAACTGATCAAGCATAAAAGCTTCCTGTCAACCAGCAGAGTCTCCAAACAGGTTAGCATTTTCACACCTATAGGAAGATTTGAACACCAGCCTCTCCCATCTGTTTTCTGAGTTATAAATATATCTCTGCAGCTTCCCACAGATTGTTCTTCTGTTTCGCTCATTCTGGGAGTTTTTCTTGTGGGATTACATCTCGCCATAAAAATCCAAGGTTGCAATGCGCAAGGCACAGATTCAACAAAACTGTATGTGAAGAAGAAAAGAGTGACCTTGAGCAGGCTATTTTAATTAGTCTTTTAGTTCTTCATTAGGAGAATGGAAACGACATTCTCTTCCCATGCTGATTGTGAAAAATGCATCTTGGTAGGTAGCCATACAGCTCCTAGCATAATGGAACACCTCAGTGTTCCTGCAGTGCAAAGCACCACTATTAACAGCAGAAGGATAAAAGGCAGCATTCATAGCATGGTTTCTTATTGTTACTGTACTTTCTGTATTGTTTCAATACCATTTTTATTTTTTCAAGTTTTTATAGGCTTTGAGGGCGGTAGAAAAAAATATGGAAGTCAAATCTTGAGGCCATTTGCTAAATCAAGCCAATGTCTCATCTAGTCCAGCATCCAGTTCTCACAGTAGCCAAGCAGAAGCCTATGGGAAGCCCACAAGCAGGACTTGAACACAACAGCACTCTGCCCACCTGTGATACTCATCAACTGGCAAACAGAGTGGAGATAAAACATAGCCAGCATGCCTAACAGCCACCAATAGCCTGATCCTCCATGAATTTGTCTAATCCTCTTTTAAAGCCATCCAGGTCGGTGGCCGTCACTGTCTCCTATGGGAGCAAGTTCCACAATTTATGCACTGTGTGAGTAAGCACTTTCTTTTATCTGTCCTGAATTTTTCAACCTGCAGATTCATTCGATGTCCATGAGTTCTAGTGTTCTGAGAAACTTTTCTCTCTCCAATTCCTCCATGCCATGCATAATTTTTATAAACTTTTATCATGTCACCTCTTACTCACCTTTTCTCTAAACTAAAAAGTCCCAGATGCTGTAAGCTTCCCTTATAGGGAAGTTGCTCCATCCTCTTGACCATTAAAATGCCCCTTAAACAATGATCGTTTAAAACTAGGTAATTACATGGATTAATTCAGCAAAAAACAAACAAGCACCTGTGGTTGTTTAAGGGATATTTTAACAAATGGCCCCAGATTTGAGTTTAGTTTTGTATGAATCTTTCAAAACAAAAACAAAAAAACCCATCAATTGAGTACAGATGTCAGGAGTGTATCACCTTATGGTTAAACAGAGGCTGCAATCCTATTCAATGGGAATCATTCATAATGTTGAACACAATGTTGCTTACTTCTGAGTAAGCATGCAGGACGCTGTTCAACAAATACTTCTGCGGTGAAAAAACAGTGACTCACCTCTGCAAATTTACCACCATCCAGTAAGCAGGCGGATTTGCTGCTCTCTGGTTGGAATCCAGGGGAAGGCTATTTAAGGACTTTCATTTGCTAGGGAAAGTTCCAAAAGTTTCATGATCACTGCTGGGGTCCAACCCAGTCCTGTTATGGATGACAGCACATGCCTGGGCCTGCTGGCAACTCAACAAAGCTTGCTTTGAAGAGAGTTAGATTACAGAGCGACTGCAACAGGTTGAAATGTCACTGCATACTCTCCCTGAAAATTCTTATCTGCAGCCCAATTATCTCAGTTAATTAAGGATACTGCCAGACAGCTTCCTGTGGGTTGGCGCCATAATACAGAAATGGGAGCACATTATATTGTCCCTCGGCATGGGAAGCCACTCTATACTCTGTCTGGCCCATTCTGGTAGCATGCAAACTGATCAATGTGAAGAAGATCTGTCTGGATATCTGAAGATCTGTCTGGATATGGTTAGTCAAGCCTTGTATCACCTCCACCCATCCACAGCTAATGTCTATTTTCCTGTGGCACCACAGTGCAATACGTGCAGCGATTCAACCTCATCCACTTATTCACTCCCTATTTCCAACAATCAGAGGTACAGTGATATCCTGGTGGCCCAATTCCAGGAGTACAGTCATGGTTGGTCTGCCATGGCACCTTCAAGACTGGTAGTGAAGGCACACAACTCTTAACAGCAGCAAGGCTCTTCCGGAAGCCCTCTCACTGTTTTCAGTCTAAAATATACCTTCCTTCCTCCTGAAACACCCCAAATTGATGATATGAATGGGGCAGACATGTAAAAAGCAGCATGTATCTGTCTGCCACCATCGCATCTTGTTTGGCTCTACTTCAGACACCCAAGGTCAGTTCATAAGTACAAAAATAAGGCAAAAACAAAGCAAAGTTGTCTGTGATCTTCACGTTTAAGAAAGCTACCCACACATATTATGAGATACCTTGTGCACACTTCTTCTGTAGCTGTTCAGGGGTATTGCGTAATGACAGCTTTCACAAGAATTGAAATTATGAAATGGCAACTTGAGGGTGCTACCAGATGGGACATTGAGAGCCAGAGATCAGGTTTAATAATGCATTTCAAAGCTATTTAGTCACAGTCAGAAAGAGAGTCAGGGAGAAAACTTCCCAAGAACAACTCCCTCTCAGTTTTTCACTACCAACCAACTGCATTGTTTCTTGTAACACCACTAGCACTGTTACTTGTAACCAGCCTTACAAATAAGTTGCCAACCCACACTTTTCTATGCTCACCTGTGCATGCATACCAAGTCATTGATAAAGCACATCTACAGCCTGGGAGATGGGCGGGGGGAAGGCGTAAACTCAAATTTATATTTTAAAAAAATCTCCCTATTTGCTCACCTGGTAGCAATTCTGACTAGCCACAGGTGAGCAAGTGGCTGCCTATTTACAAGGTTGCTTTTAGTTGTATGCCTGGCTAGCTAATGTCTGTGAAAGGGTAACTAATCTAGCATATATTCTTGCTAAAGAGAGATAAAGGCTGCCTCCTACCACAATCCTCAAGTCTCCAATTTTGGTCATAAGCTGGTTTATACAAACCCCTGAACTGGAGAAATGAATCCTGAAGCTGCCACTAGTGGTCAACCTTCCTCTTTCTTCTTGTGGAGACTAGGCTTTTGATCAGCATATCCAAGAACAGCCAGCATTTTGAGATTACGGTTTTTAATCTATAATTCATCCATTTCCTACTCCATTTGCATCTACTGGTCCCACATGGAAGAGCACTGAAAGGATATACCAGAAGGTGATAGGAATCCATAATATCTTGCTCGGGCTTTTTCTTGCAAATTTTATAGGGATTCTTTATTCCAGTATAACAGCTGCAAAATGTGACCAGGGTTCCCTCCCCACTCCAGAACAGGGGCAGCCAACGAGGTGCCCTCCAGGTGTTGGACTCCAATGCCCATCATTCCTGACAATTCACCATGCTAGCTGAGGCTGAGGGGAGATGGAGGGTTACTGTGTTACTATGGCTGCTTTGAAATCATGGAGAAAGCACTCTTGCCCACATTTAACTGATGCCCAACTGCAACCTCCTCGCATTCTCCAAGCTGAAGAGACTTTTAAAGGGGAGTGGTAATATTAGATGTAAAGGCTGCATTATATTCATTACATCTGATCCTCCTGTTTGCAAAAATACACACCAAGTATACACATACCGGTAAATTCTCACTGCTCCTAAGCTCTCACAATTTAAAAAGAATCAACTAACATAAAACCAGGTCCCTGACTCTTTTTGCTCCCATGTAAATCAGTGACAATTTTACCACCACCATGCAAAGAACCACTGTTTCACTTAAGTTTAAAAACTTTTAAACTCTAGAATTTCTGACCAACAGGACCCAGAGCTTTCCCCATGCATTCAACTGAACTTGGAAAAAGAATTAAACTACAGTATAGTATGTGAAGTCCTCCACCAAATTAAGAATAGACATCTGGCTGACCACTGTGAAAACAGGAAGATTGGCCTGATCCAGCAGGTTCTTCCTATGTTCTTACAACCTTAAGAGTCAAAGTCTGTATTATTTCTGACCAAATCATACATGACATGCTTTATTTATCAAACCAGCCTCGGTACAAAAACAAAAAACAAAACCCAACTCCTTTGCTCTAGATGAGGTCCAAATTAAAGGGAGGGGGTTTCAGATTTGAAGAAGTGTTGAAGTTAGGGAAGGAGGAGATCAGACTCCTGCACCTTTAACAGATGTGCAGAAGAAATTTCAGCATCACACACAACACACCTGGTGAAATCCTCCCATCTACACAACTATTAAAGGTGCAGAGTCCTGCCTTCTTTTGCATCTGGCTGCCCTACTTGGAGCGGAGTTCAGCAGGACTTGTGAGTGTCCAGATCAGGGGTGGGGACCCTGTGGCTCTCCATATGTTTCTGACTCCAAATCACATCTAGCCCAGCTAGCAAAGTCAGTGGTGAGGGATGATGGGACTTGTAATCCAACAAAATCTGGTTGGCCACAGGCTTACTAGTACAATTCCAAGCATGCTTATGGCATCAAAGGAATTGGTTATGAAAGTCTTACTCCATTTTTGCCATTGGGCACTGTATGACATGCTGTTCAGTCCCGCTGACTTCACTGCTTTCCATACCAACAAAAGACAAAGAGGGAGGAAAGAAACAGGAAAACTGCATGATTTTGTTTATATTTTTCAAATGGCTTTAGAGCTGGCACAGCATAGGGAGCTGGAAACTCCCTTGTTTCAAATGCCACACAGTCACCAGGTAATTCACAGTGCAATCCTCTACTCAATGTCTACTCAAAAGCATGTCCCTATGAATTCAGTGGGGCTTATTCCCAGGTTACTGGGTACAGAACTGCAGCTCCAACGTACTTGGTAGGCAGCCCCATTCAGTTATGTGGAGTTTACTCCTGAGCAGACATGCAGAGGATTGTACTCAGCCTCAGTCTCCACCCCCCCCAACCCACTCACCCACTCCGCTTCCCCATCTGTTTTATGGGGATAATACTGCTAGACTGCCTCACAGGGTTGCTGTAAAGATTACTGGGATATAGTGCTTTATGGCTGCTGGGAGGTTGTTTTTTTCTTCCCACCCGGCCTTATATCTTTTGCCTTTTGAAGGAGATCTTTGTGCTGAGTGTACAGAGAAATTTATTTCTGCACAGAGAAATAAATTAGTGGAATGTTCCTAATTTTTTCTTCCTTTGCTTCTGTGCTCAGTCCTTCTGCATTAAGGAACCAGAGGTCTTACCTAAGGAAGGAGAGCTCATGTTACTACGATTCCATCCGTTGAGCTCAGGGCTGTGTTAACTCTCTTGGCAAAGGATTCATTCAGGAAAAGAGCAACCCTCTTCATTAATAAAACACTGGACATTTTACAGTTTTACTATAAAGCATTATTGTTAACTGTGATTACTGTATACCTGGGTCACCATCCAAAACTGAACGAGAAACAAATGCCTTCTGGGAGCTAACACACCCAGGTGACCTGAAACTAAATGAACCCCAAAGATTAGAAGCAATCAGAAAATGGGATGGTAAGTCTTCTAGGAAGCATGTAGATACATCTGCTTACAAAAATAGCATTCCAATCACATAACTCCTCACCATTAAGGTAAGCCTGGGAAATCCCCTCTACCTTACACAGAGATTGTGGAAATCAAGAAATCACAATAATAATGTAGAAAAACATAACATCCCAGCTCCATGCTATACAGCTAGAAAACACAAAGGATACTCTGGAAGCCAATCTCCTCTGCTGAGAAGCCAATCTTGATCTCCAGCGTCCTTTGGCCAAAAGGTCACTGGTCAGTTCTGTCTGTTCCTCAAAACGTCTCCCAAGGATAGTCCTTTGCCTTTACCATTGTCTTTCTTTCCAGCCGGAAAATACTCCTCTCCTCTAGTTTACTTGCTCTGGTCTCTGAAGTGTCTCTCTGGAACCGTCCAAACTCTCCAGCTCTCCGAGGCAGTTTTTCATGCCCCAGACAGTTGTCGACTCTCTAAGTAACCCAATCTTTAAAAGGGCAAAGGGAGGCAAAGTCCCGAAACCAAACACGGTCAGAGGCCAGCTGGCATGGAGGAAGGAGTCATAGCTGCTGCACCCAAGTCCCAGCCAACAAGAAAATGCCTTGTCAGAAGTGACAAACTTGGACAGACCTTCTGGAGTGATGGGTCCCAGTCAGAAGAGCAGGCAGCTCACTGATGGCATGCCAGGATTTGCAAAGAAGCACCCAGTCCCTGAAAAGTTCTGGAACCACTCTCATCTTTTTCTATTTAAAACATACTGTTGTGAGTTTTTTTTGTGTGGGGTAGGCTGCATTGCTTGAGCCTCCTTCTAATTCCTGGATCCAGCATAGATTCAATTCCAGGAATAGCCAGGCTAGCTTCCTGGTGAGGGAATGGTTCTCTTTCCTGATTGGCAGGGGGTTGGACTGGATGGCCCTTGTGGTCTCTTCCAACTCTATGATTCTAAGTATGGGCCATTAAGGTAACAAAGGAAGTGGCTCTGTGCCCGTCCTCAATTCCCTGGTAGTTAGAAAGACAAAGGCCAGAGTTGACATGTGATCTAAAAGGTAGAAGTGGGAAGGCTGCAGGCTGGGCAGCTGGGAGACAGAGCCATGCCTGATTTATGCTGGAATCCGAGGCTGTGGGCTACAGGAAAAGCAAGATCCTCTTTGGGTGTTGATGCTGTGAACCCCTCCATTGTAGGCTCAGGTTGAATATATCTGTAAATAAACTATCTTTCATGGTTTGTTCATCAGAATGTTCATCATTCTGTAAGAGACACAGAATGTTCATCATTCCGTAAGAAACACGAACCCTGGGTTAGAGTCTGGAACTCCTGGAACCTCGCACCGCTTGGAGACTGGGGTGGCATGCAACAATATAGATGCACACACCATCAACCACCACTACCTCAGATTTCCATATCAAACACTAAAGGGAATAGATCATAATTCGATATTTGTCACAATGGAAAACTAGGCCTCAATAACATTCTCACAAGCCCATTTTAAGAGTGAAACCATAGAGGCAAAGGAATAATTCTACTTCCTAGAGTTTCTGATATCTAAGTATTACGATTAAAATAGCCACCCCCAAGTTGGTGTCACTCCAGATGTTTTGGATTCCAGCTCCCATCACCTTTGGCCTGCATGGCCTATGGCCAGGGAGCATAACAACTGCAGTCCCAAATGTCTGGAAGGTATCAGCTTGAGGAAGGCTGGATTAAAAGGACATCTATTTCAAGACACTGTCACACAGACAGGGAAGTTTGGAGCGAAATGGAAAGTCTGAGAAAATGCTTAGCGGATGGGCACCCAAATGCCTTGTGCTCCAAGGAACCCCAAATAAGCCAGGTGTTCTATGGCCAACTACTGATTTCATCTGCACAAGAACTCAGGGTGGCAGGGAAGACACAGAACATGACTTTTCATGTTTCAGTTCTAGCTGAGGCTACATAAACAGAGTAAGGGTAAATGACAGCTATAGGCAAAGCAAATAAGAGAGGAAATAGAAGGAACAGCCACTGTCTTATTTATGCATTGAGATAGATATAGATAGATAGATAGATAGATAGATAGATAGATAGATAGATAGATAGATAGATATTTCTATCCCACTTTCCTTACACAGGACTTCACAAATAGACTTGGTTGGCACGAACAAAAGAGTGCAACATGATCATACACTCTCCTGCTCGCTCTGACCAAAATAAAACACCATGCTTCACCCTAGAGGCGATGAGATTGTATTTCATTGCTGGATGACAGGAGACATGTATGTGGCAATCACGGCATGCCTTTGTGAAGCATGCTGGAAAGAAGGCCACACACAAAACAGGGCAAGTTTTTCTTCCCTATGAGGTAACTTAGATGACATACACCCACCCAGCTGCAGAGTTTTAAATCTGGCCCATTACCATCAAGCCATGCAGGCTTCAAGAATTCTCTAACTGAGGCCCTGGAATGTCTAAAGCATGATGACAATGCTTTAAGGAAAGGAAGCAGGAAGGGCACAGCTGCTGCAGTCGTGTTTGCTAGAGCAACTTTACACGGTGGCTGAGAAAGCCAGGGTTAACTCTGAAAATTTCGGAATGACCCAGCTAGATGACACATTAAATGTCTGAATGCATTGAGCGTTTGTGTATGTGTTTGGGGGTGGGTGGGGGAGGAATCAGGATAGGGGCCATCATGAACAGGGAGGTAGAGTTTAACCCTTTCTTCCTGTGCCACGGTTGCAATTTAAACTGTCCCGCTCTCCCACTGAAGCAACTCTTTGCCATGGTGGGGAAGAAGCCACTGACTCCAACAATTAAATCTCTCCTTCAGCAAGCTACAGTCGCAATCCTCGTCCCCCCTGTATTATTATTATTAATAATAATAATTAACAAAACAGATAACATGAAATGCATTGACTTATTCCACATGCCATCAAGTTTGGACCTTCTAAACCCAGAGAGCTCTTCCCCACCCCACCCCGCAGTGTGTACATGAGAATTGCAGAGTTAGATTCATATCACCAGACCAAAAGCAGTGGATTCTATACTGCAATTTCAAAGCACACAATACCAGGCACTTGCTACTGAGGGCCTAGGGTGGGTTGACAATGGAGCTCTATCTTTGAGCCCATCCCTCACACTAAGCAGAGGCAGAGGGAAGATTATACCTTTTCTAGCAATTAAGTGAGCAATTTTAAGAGCCATTGTTTTAGAGCATGAACTTTGCACTTTGAACATAATGTTAGGGTGGTGCATCTGTGTGACAGCTAAATGGAAGGATGTCACAGACCTAATTCCAATGCTGCCCCTGCCAAAGGAGTATCTGTGACTTTCAAACTGACAAGCCTCAGATCCTTCTATATACTGTTGCTTCCTGGTCATAATGAACTAAAGCAGGCTTCCTTCTCAGATCCAGAAACTTCCCTCTAGGTAACACAGCACTCTGAAAGTGAAATTGCTGGTCACCGACCTTCTCCATTCCAAAAGAGTAACCATCGGTCCATAGCTACTCAAGATTTGTAGAACCTTTTATAGAGGTACAGACCTTTACCACCACAGACCTTTACTGAAAGAACAAATTCAACGAACAGCTTATGAAATATGAACTATCTGTTGTCAGCCAGGAATCAATCTCAGTCTCACACAGAATCAGGAAAAAGGCATGATGCAGGAAGTGTAGATGCAACCAGCTACACCACAATATTTGGCAGAACAGCAGTTTTCCCTGTACATCTCATGTACCGGAGTAAAAAATATACCAGAAGTGATCTTCGACTACCAGCTCTTATGAAGAAACACAAACAATGGGAATTATAACAACAATCCTTAATTGAACCTATGGAATCTGATCTAAATCCAGAGTCTCTAGAGACTGCACATGGTGTGTATAGCCCATGTGTGTGCAGTAGGTAAAGTACTAGATCCAAACTAGGAAGAATGCATTCAGATCCCTGACGGTTCTAAAATTTGCCTACCCCCCCAATGGTTGCTATGATGATAAGCTTGAGTAACTGCATGAATTTATTTACATATATGTATTTATTTTTTTAAATAAATAAAGCCACCCTATATCCAAAAATTAATCACACCATGATATGCAAGGAGACTTGGAAATGCAGAATAAAATATAATAAACAATGCAATACAATTCAGAGGAATAAAAACATTCAACCAGTTTGAAACACCATAATCTAAAATGCCTGGCAAAACAAACAAACAAGGCTTTAACCCAGTGTCAAAAAACAAAATACAAATACAAATGTTGGCACCTCTTCTCTGGGGAGGACAAACCCATAGTGGTGGTGCTACCACAGAGAAGTCCTCTCTGTTGTGCATTTGTAATGTGCTTCTCCTAAAGAGGAAACATGGAGAAGGGTCTCTTTTAATTACTGTGATACCTCAGGTTAAGTACTTAATTGGTTCCAGAAGTCTGTACTTAACCTGAAGCGAACTTTCCCATTGAAAGTAATGGAAAGTGGATTAATCCGTTCCAGATGATGAAAAACACCCCCTAAAACAGCAATTTAACATGAATTTTACTGTCTATTGAGACCATTGATCCATAAAATGAAGGCAATAATCAATGTAAAAGGTAAAGGGACCCCTGACCATTAGGTCCAGTCGTAACCGACTCTGGGGTTGCGTGCTCATCTCGCATTATTGGCCGAGGGAGTCGGTGTATAGCTTCCAGGTCATGTGGCCAGCAGGACAAAGCCGCTTCTGGCAAACCAGAGCAGCACATGGAAATGCCGTTTACCTTCCCGCTGTAGCGGTTCCTATTTATCTACTTGCACTTTGACGTGCTTTCGAACTGCTAGGTTGGCAGGAGCTGGGACCAAGCAACGGGAGCTCACCCCGTCACAGGGATTCGAAACCGCCGACCTTCTGATCAGCCCTAGGCTCAGTGGTTTAACCACAGCACCACCTGGGTCCCTAATAATCAATGTACTGTACTATAAAATAAATAAGACAGTACAGTATTATAGATGAAAAATATTAACATTTACAGTGGTACCTCCGGTTAAGTACTTAATTGGTTCCGAGGTGCCATTCACACCCCAAAAAGTACTTAACCCGAGTGGCGATAGCGTGCATGCGCTAAGTGCCGATAGAGCGCTTATGCGCATGCGCAAAGCGCACAGAACACTTCTGCGCATGCGGTGGAAGTGTTTACTTCCAGGTCCGCGGAGTACTTAACCTGAAAGTACTCAACCTGAAGCGGACTTAACCCAAGGTATGACTGTATCTTAATGCACAAGCAAGCTGATATGGGAGGAGGTGCTCTCCCTCAGATATTTGGGGCCCAAGCTCTTTAAAGATAAACACTGGAATTGCACTCAGTAGTGAACTGGAAGCCAATGTAGTTTGTTATGAACTGACATTAATATATCTCCTGGGTAAACCAGTCAGAATTCTAGCAGCCAGACTGGAGCTTCTGAACCATTTTCAAGGTACCTATCATGTACTTATTGCAATCCAATCTGGAGGATCACTGTGGCCAGGCTATCCCTATGCAGGAAAGGCCACAGCTGACAAACTAGCAGGAATTGGTAAAAGGTGCTTGAGGTCACTGAGGCCATTTGGGTCTCAGCTGTCAATGTTGGATCAAAGAACACCCCAAGTGCTTTGTCCTAAGTTCCTAAGAAGGAAAGGCAGCATAGAAGTGTAATAACCAATCAAACAAACTCAAACAAAGCTGTGGGAATGGGAGATCTTCAAACAGGTTATGGGGAGCTCTTACTGTTATAAATAGATGGGCTCTGCCAGACAGTGTGGACAACAGTGAGCTAGATGGATCCAACACAACATAAGGCACATTCCTGTGTTTGTCTGATCAACATGGCTACGAACAGTCAAAGATGAAACTAAAAAAGTGTTTGGATTTGTTCGGGGGGAGGGTGTACCCCCCAAATCCTAATTACACAGTGATTTGTGTGCACATGTTTGTTTTAGAAATATGTTGGCCAAGTTCTGATTTAATTAGTCCCAGCATGTCTTCTGCTACTAGAAGAAGAAATTGGAATAAACTTAAAGAAGCAGCAAAGCTATTGCAGTACCCAGGCCACACAAAGAATGTCACTACTGTAGTCTAAATCCAGATTCAGGGAGGGAGAGAAATAGCACAATTAATTTATCATTACATATCATACTGTGGAAATCGTTTACATAGATTGCCGAGATGAACATTAGTGAAGTGGATTGACTATGATGATGATGATGATGATGATGATGATGATGATGATGATGATGATGATTTATTCAATTTATTAACTGCTTTTTTATAGAAGGGAGAGGGCCATAGCTCAGTGGTTGAGCATCTGAGTTGCATGCAGAAGATCCCAGGTTCAATCACTGCCATTTCCAGTTAAGGTTGGGAGAGACTCTGGTCTGAAACTCTGGGGAAGCCACTGCTACTCATTGTGGACAATATTGGGACAGATGGACCAAAAGTCTGACTTAATATAAGTCTGCTTCCTATGTTCCTATAAAAAAGAGAGTCTCAAAGTGACTTACATTGTAAAAATGCAAAGATACTATAAAACAGCCCAAAGCAATAAAAACAAACATTGTCCACCCACCAGCAATCAATAATCAGATTAGATGGAGGACAGTGACATCAGTGGCTGAAAGACATAATAGCTAGCAATGGAGCCTCCACATTCAGAGGCAGTTTGCTGATAATTACACAATGCTAGGAACAAAGAATAAGGATAGCTACTGCAGACTTGCCCTGTTTGCAAGCTTCCTTTGGGCATATAGGTGGCTCTAGTCGGGGACAGAATGCTGTGCTAGGGAGATCTTTGTTCTGACACAGCACAGCAATTATATTTGTACAGATACTGCCCTATTTATCAGAATCGCCTTAAAACTCTCATCAATGGATTCAAGAGGTTCCTGGAATGCTGTAGCACAGAGCACTTTACATTAGAAGGTTTCCAGTGTGCCATATCTGTTTGAGCAGGAGCAAAAGAAAGGTTTTTATCTAGGACATGAAGGCACAGATCTCCCGCTGGAGCCAGGCAAATACTGTAAATAGATCAGCACAGCTGCTCTGCCTCCTCCACCCGCATGAGAGTACAGTCAGCCTGCTTCATCACAGGTGCAACCATCCTACACTCCCAGCACATACCAAAAACACACACTTCCCACTCTCTCGCTGGGTTGCAAAAATCACAGCAAGAGGCCAATCTGCCTCCATTTCAACTGTCCCACCACCTCTAGAGCTGTATATTTGCTGGCAAACACGGCTGGGGGCACATTGTGCCTTAGAAGTGACAAGGGATTCACACTGAATTGTTTTTGTTAAAAACGAAAAAAAATTAATGCTGCAACAAGCATCTTCCACTGTCGGTGCTACAAGCCTCGGACCCTGGGTTTCCACCAATGTATCTTTATGCTATTGAATTTCGAACTGAGACTGATCAGTTACCTCTTTGTTCCACCTTTCAACAGCCTGCTCCATTGTTGCCTATCAGGCACCCCTCCCCTCTCTCCCGTCATTCACATTCCAAAGGTAGAACAATGCACTTCAAAGCCTCCAACGTGGGGGAGGAGGTCCGGGTTGGATGTCCAGACTGAACGCTCACCTGGGTATGAACCATCTCGTGGAATCAGGCAGGGGGTACAATCCCAGGTGACCTTCTGCCCCTCTCTCCTGCGGCACCATGTACAAATCCTGCTTGGGGTCCCAGCGTGCAGCAGCCCTTCTTGGCAAGGCGGAGGGTTGGAAGGTAAAATATTACTTCAGCCATGCAGGAAGGCTTCAACCCCATAGAATCCTTCCATTCTGCTTTAATCCGACAGCGCCTGCAAACCATCCTGCTTGAGCGACGGCCAGTGGGGATTAAGGCCTGCCGGTGGAACAGCAATCATTCCCATCCCTCCCACCTCCCCCTGCGGCTGCTCAGCGAGATAGGTGATTCCAGTCTCGGTAATCCCCTTCTGTCTCACTCTCTTCCAGGGAAGTCTGGCAGGTCACCAAAGGGGAGATTAGTGAGATAATGAAAATGCCCCCCTTGGAGCGCTCCTACCTCCATTGCTGGGGTCTGCACAGCACCATCACCCTCTCCAGGCGAGGCAGATGCTTCAGTCACCCAGCAGTGGTTTGATGCACGGATGGGAAATCTGTATTCCCCACCACCATGCAAATCCTTCTTGCAAGGCTGCAGCATCACCAGCTGGCTTCAGACAGAAATGCTGTGCTACCTTCTCTCACTACAAAGAAAACAGCCTCATCAGCAAGACCGATGATGCTGAAGCTCGCATCTTCCTGCCCCTCCTCCTTCTCCTCCTCCTCCTCCTCCTTGGCAGTGTGCATTATCGTACAAGCATGGAACCCATCCTATGTGCAAGAACGCTCAAAGGAAGAAATGCATTAACACAGGATTCGTGCCTTATTGTCCAAGTGTAGGTATCAGGCACTCTGGAAATGCAAGATACAGTATCTGATTTCACAGACTCGTGATCTGAGCTGCTGCAGGTTAATCCTATAGCTCCACACATCCTGCTTGCACATCATTGTGGAAGTGGTAATAGCAATGTATCCTTAATTAAATACTAATGCTAATTAATTAAGCACCCATGCTAATTAAATAATTAAATACTAATTGTGCACTAAATCTCAAATGGCAGATCCCATAATAAAATTGTAGTTGAGTTCAATACAGTGGAAAATCTACATTTTTTTCCATTGTACTAGAAAAAAAGCTGGACACTTCTTAAGTAAAATCAATGTTGCTGTGAAAATAATAGCCCATGATAGCATTTATATAGTGCCATCAATGCACAAGGTGTTTTGCATAAGCAAAAAAAGATCGGTCTCTACCCCAACATACAACATAAATGATTTATAATAATTACAAACTACTAATATATTATAGTAGGGCATTTAATGTCTTTTTTTAGACCAACTAAAATGTTGTAAAATAGGGAACAAGTTTTCAAGTTCTTACTGTGGTTTTTTGGGGGAAATTATGGATTGACTCAGCTACTTATGTTTTTTATATGTTATAAACAACACAGAGAGAGCTAATTGGGGATGAAGTCTTTCCTTAGAATCAAGCTTTTTCTTTTCTTAAAATCAAGTGGAATGGACTCCCTGGGAAGGTGGGAGACACTCCTTCACTGGAGGTTTTTAAGGAGAGGTAGGATGGCCACCTGTCATGTTGAGATTCCTGCATTGCAGGGGGTTGGACTAGATGACCCTTGGGTCCCTTCCAACTGTTCGGTTCTATGATTCCATGATATAATTTTTATGAAATAAATAAATACTTCTATTCCGTGCTCTATCTTTCTCTCTCTCCCCCCCCCCCAATATTTCTCCACTTTCTGGATCATCACTGCACTTTTGCAGGTTTGATCCCCGTATGGGACAGCTGCATATTACTGCATTGCAGGGGGGTGGACGAAATGATCCTCAGGGTATTTTCCAACTCTATGATTCTATCTAATACTACTTAACCCTGTTCATTCTCACTACCTTGCTATCAAACCTGTCCCTTTTTCCTATGCATCTACAGATACAAGCCTTTTCCTTACTTATGCTGGCTCAAAGGTATGGCCCTGCATTTCCCCCAAATAAACAGTGCTCATGGTAATAACAGTCATGCTAGTAGTCATGCAATCTCTCATCTCAACTAACCCCATCTTGAACTCAAATTGAAACAGGAAGCTTAATCTGCAGTAATTAGCAGCAAACATGTCAGATGGCAAGACCTGGCAGTCATATTATACATGCAACACAATCCCTCCATATTTACTCAGAACTAAGGCTCACTTTGTGCAACAGACATATTCAAAAGTATGTGCAGGATTGCAAGCTAGGGAACTCTAAAAGCTAACAGACTGTGTCAACTCTCGGGCCCCAGACTCTCGGCCTGGCGCCCCTGAGAGCCCGGCACCCGGGGGCCCCACACCCCTAGCGCCTATGGTTACAATGGCCCGGATGGCAGATATCAGAAGAGTAGCTGTGTTAGTCTGTTGCCACAAAAACAACAAAGAGCCTTGTGGCACTTTAAAGCCCCACATTGGACAAAAGATTCCTACCACTACAAAGGATTGGACTAGAAGACCCTCATAATCCCTTCCAATTTTACAATTTTATGGCATATCCATTTGGGCCTGGTTTTTGTTTTGCATTTCCTTTTCCTTTGAACACACACCTATACACTCCCTCCTTTTCCACCAGCACCACCATCATGCATCTGATGAAGTAGGCTGTGATCCAATGAGACGATTAGTTTTTAAGGTGCCCCAAGACTCGTTTGTTCTTCTGGCTGGTTTGATGATTCTGGATGGTGGGGGAAGGGAGCCTTGGGAATCAGTGCCCACCCTCCCTTTCGCCACTGATACATTCATACTATCACATTAAGGCAGCGTTTCTCAACCGCTGTTCCGCGGCACACTAGTGTGCCGCGACGTGCGGCGACGAGAAGGGCAATTTGCATTGTCACGTGCCTGGCGGCCGCCAATAAACAACACTGACCCGCCGAAAAGGAAGCCGGCCGGGTCACGACGCGGGGCGAGTGCAGCTCTCAACAGCCACCACCACGGGAGGGTGGTTTTAGACAAACTTAAAGAAGCTGGGTGGATGAGCTCAACCTGAAACTTGCTGAGCAAAGGATTGTGCTGGCAGAGAAATCAGCGGCTTGTGAAGCCTTATTACAGGAGATTGCAACCAACACAGCAATTGGCAAGTGTTTCTTACAGTCATAATTATATAGTCAATATAGGGCGGCACAGAGTTAAATTTTTTAACTTTTTTAATGGTGGTGTGCCTCGTGATTTTTTTCATGGAACAAGTGTGCCTTGGCCCAAAAAAGGTTGAGAAACACTGCATTAAGGGCCTCAATCCAAAATGAGGCTCTTGCTGCAGCAACATTTTACTGTATAGGAAACTCCTTGTGTGGTGGTTACATTAGGCTGCCATGATATACACAATTTAATGGGAGTAGCTTAGGAAAGATTCAATTTGCTTTAAATCTAAAGGCAAATCTGCCTAACTCACACAAATTTCTGAAATAACACAATTTCTGAAATAATACACAAACTCTTTTTTTCCTTTCCCCTGGTCATTCTAGACTGAAGTTAAGTGTGTTTTCCTATGTAAATTCCATTTGAGAGGCTTGTAGATCCACTGGAATAAATGCCACAAAGAGAGCTTCCGGATTTCTTAATCTCACCCTGTTATTCCAAGGGACATAAAAAAATTAATCTGCCTTAAAGCAGTTCCTGAAATAATTAAATACTGGGTTGATTTACTCAGCAGCCCAATCAATCACCTGATTCCCGAATGTCTCCTGCTCAGCATGATTTTTGTGAAATTCTAACTTTGTAACATGTTATTTTGCTGCCAGCAGAGGGAGAGCTGGATTAGCAGAACTGGAGCAGAAGAATGGAGTCATCTGGGGCGTCTTGGGATAGAGTGGCCTTGGAGTGGAGATGGTGAGTCAAAAAACTGTGTTTGACATGGCAGACAGCGGAGACTTAATTGCATGTATCAATAGCAATGAAAAGCTCTTGCTAATGCTGAGCAATTATATAAGAGATAAATAATCTAGCTCTTACGCTTAAGATATTATGCAATGAACTCCCAATTTCTTTTCTGTTCTGTTATCACTATGTTTTATCTGCTGTGTTCTTACCATTTTACAAATATTCAGAACATACGAGTCCCTACTGACCTTCACAAAGAAAGGGCAAAAAGATCTGGATTTACATTCTGTTTGTAACAAAAATGTTAGTAAATCATAAATCCATTTATCTAGAAATAGACTACCTGATTCTTTTTCATCATAGAACTTAACTAAAGGTATGCATTTAAACAAACCATCACCTGGTGCTCTTCAGATGCTTTGGGCTATACCTTCCATCAGTCCTAGCCAGTCCATAACCCACCCACCCCCATTTAATGCCTATTTAATCTATATTTTTCACTTCTTGCAGAAACTTATAAGTTTGTTTTTTAATGTTGCCAACAACTTGTTTGCCATCTCATTGGCCAGTTACAATATTAAGCCCATCTGGAAGCACCATTTGTGTGCATGCACTTAAATTCAAAAAGAGTCCTTGCAGACATTCAACTGAGCATGTGTACAACTCCCGTCTCCACGCTTTCGCTCCTCATGGAGATGTTGGAAGAACATATCCTTACAGCATCTGACACAACTTTTAAAAAACATTCTCCCGTAATGTTTTAACCTTCAAACAGGCTGCACATAAGTGCTATTGATTGCCACCAAGGTCCTTACACCGCCAATATTTTATTCTGTGATCCACCCTGAGATCGCTGGGTATAGGGCGGTATATAAATTCAATAAATGAAATAAAGATTATGTTGCCACATACATTTTGTTAGATTTTTCTCTAAATGCCTTCTATACATAAATAGGCAAAGTCTCTCATGTGCCACTCTACAGAAATAGACAGGAGCTTTATGCCGCTCTATTATGCCTCTGTATTCTGAAGGTCCTCAAACTTCAACAATGTGAGACCGTCAAGTCTTGAAATGAAAGTGGGAGAAAGGCAGGACGATTCTTGATAAAAACCACCACCACCACCACCACCACCACAATAATAATTTATTATTTATACCCCACCCATCTGGCTGAGTCTCCCCAGCCACTCTTGGCGGCTCCCAATCGAATATTAAAACAATACAGCATTAAATATTAAAAGCTTCCCTAAACAAGACCCACCCTGCCTCCTCCTAATTTTACCCAAATCACACCCCGCTCCCCCTTCCCTTCAATAAAAGAGTAGCTAATGAAGCTATCATGAAAGATAAGGGGGCTGAGTTTTGGTGCTCCTGTTTCTTTAGCACTGTCCACCAATTAAATTATGACTTTGTTCAGAACTCACTTGTCAGTCCTGTCCCCTAAGCCAGAACTTTCTCAGCCATTAACCCCTGCTGCTGCACTGTTGGTAGGGGGACTGAGAAACCCCTAACCCAGTGGTTCCCAACAGGTGGTCCGGGGACCCCCAGGGGTCCGCGAGCTATGCCAGAGGGGTCCGCAAGATGCAGTTTTTTTTGTTTTGGCCTCTTCCTGCATGAGCAGAGTCTAGCGCAAAACTAGAATTAGATAGAGGCAGTAGTTCTGCTGTATGCCGTTAGGTGGCGCTTTACAAACACTACTGTTTTGCAAAGAGGCAGCGCGCGCATTCTAAACGCTCACCTCCCCAAGATGCTTCGCGCGCGTCGGCTTCATTTTTGCGCTACTGCGCAGGTACCCTGTCTTCTCCATTCCTCTCCCTCCTCCCTGGCGCACGCTGCCTCTTTGCAAAACAGTAGTGTTTGTAAACAAAGCGTTGTTTTTCGCGGAAGCTACAGTTCGCATAGTTAAAATTGGACTGTTGGTTAAAAAGTGGTTCGTTAAAACGACAAAGGCCTACAGATGAAGAGGAAGATAATGCATTTGATGTTCAAGCAAGTAAGTCAATTAATGGGGGTCCTTGTCACAATAGCGGCTCGATGAGGGGTCCTCGAGAAAATTTTGTTGGGAACCCCTGCCCTAACCCATATGCTCAAAGAATGCCAGAATGTGTGTGTCACATGGCTGTAAGGCTGCTCCTGTCCCTCCACGCCCAGCTACTGACTTGCTCAGAAACCACACACCCTACTAGTTGTGCATTCACTATGAGAATAAGAAGGTGCCCTATGTAAGTGGAGGCTCTACCACCCAAGGGGAGATCCTGGGTCACTCAGGATCTCCCTTGACGGTTGAGCTTTACATGTTTATGTCGATAAGTGTACACAACCCTTTTTCAAGCATGCTAAGTGAGCAAGAGGCATGACCATCGTGTGTCAGCAGCAGGGGCAGGCCTACCCTTCTTATTTGGTGATCACTCATAGCTGAGTAAGATTGTCTTCCACGAACACAGTCTTAAAGTGTGTCCATAGGTGACTGTGGAGGCCAATTCTGGATCCACACGTCCTTCCACAGTGGGAACATAGGTTTCCGGGCAAGAGTTGATTATGGTGAGGGTTTGCCAAACGTGCCTTCCTCTTAGCACATTTCTCCCTTTCGTCCTGAGTTTGAGCTTCTTCAAAGTCCACAACACCTTTGGTAAAGCCTGTTTGTTCTCCAACTGGAGCACTTCACAGTCACACACACACCCTGTCACACATTCTTTTAATGAGTGCAAGGGGAGCATCTGGATCCCCTTACCCATTGTTGGTAGCCTGGCAGCTCATCTGAAATGTCCCCAGACCCATTGATAGGTCCCTTCTGGAAATTCTCCATGGACCCTTCGCTTGAGCCCTGTCTGCTGATCTCTTCACCTGAATAAAGGCTGTAATAATGAGGCACTGGAACCATTCATTAAAATGTGAGTGAATCGGTTCCAGAAAGCAGGCCAAGGCAGATGATTAATGCCAAAAGGAAATAATCCTACCGTGAAGCACCAGTTTCCTTTATTGGACTGGTAAGTGCTTTTACTTACTCAGCCCAAAGCAGCACAATTATGAAGGGCTTTAAACTAAATGAAGTCAAGTGTGTTTTTTTTTGGTGTGTGTGTTCTTAAGTATAGCAAGCAAAGTTGTTGCTTTAAAAAATGCTGTGTGTGGTTTCATCATTGATTTTCAATTGCCTGAAAGCACCAAACCATTTTAATTACTATACTGAAAAGTTCTTGATTGTAGGGGATTCCTTCCTAACTAAAAGCTATCAACTTTAGACTGATTTGAAGTTCTAACGTGATACGTGTTCCACTCACAGCAGACCTACAATCTCAGACAGTGTCTCCTCGACATTCACCTTCGTGCCAGTAGCAATTATTTTGGTAACATTGCAAAAAGCTACAAATCAGGAAAAGACACTGCCTGTCCACAGCCATAAGATCAAAGCTTCTCATGACCTACTTGCAAGGCTGAGAAAATGCACTGGCTATTCCCATTGTCCAGATAACAGACACTGGAGATTTAATTAAATGGACAGCAACTGGTTTCAGATTGTCACAAATTTAGCTTCAATTAGCTTTAGTCTCCAAAACAACAGAACGTAGCCCAACTGGGACAGGTGTTGGGAAGGTTCCAAAAGATTCCCACAGGGAGGAAAGGGAAACTAGAATCCATGAAAGGAAAATGTTTTTAAAGCAACTGTGCCAAGCAATACTTTGGACTTTCAACATACATGCTATTATTATCAGTATTACTGTATTTCAAAAAGTAACTAATATGGGACTCAGCCACCACGTATCCATTACCAGTAATGACAACTGGTAGAAATGAACAAAGGCCCTGAAGGCCAACCGCAAGGAAACATGTAAAGATCAAGGAATAGTCAAACAATAATTTCACATGCATACAAGTGAAATCAATTATTATTATTATTATTATTATTATTATTATTATTATTATTATTATTATTATCCAGTGCCCACTGGAAAGCTTGCAGTTATTAAAATAAGTTTCCAAAACACAATGGGCCATATTGCAAATGAAGATTCCTCCTTTACTGCTAAAAGTTCTGAGGCAACAGGATGCAATGAGCCCAAAACATGGGCCAACAAAATGATATGATTCCATCTACTCTGTGGATAGGTCTACAGAACAAACTGCTCTGTCCCATTCCAACTTATAGCAGTGAACATCACTGCTGCAGCTTCTGTGGCATTCTGCTCAAGCAAAACAGGACAAAACGGAATAGCTTTGCCCTGCTTGCCTCAAAAAGCAAAAGGAAATCTTCTTGTCTCTGAACAGCACAAAACTATCCAGAGCTAGGCTCTCTGGATCAGTTTGTGAGCTTGAAAACAAGACACCTGGAGGAAGTCCTGCCCTTGGCATACTCCTCCTTTGACTCATGCATGCTTTCCCTATAGTATACTAAAGCCACAGCTCCCATTACCAGCTCCAGTGGAACCCCTGCATAGTCACTGTGAAAAGAAGCCATTGATAGTATGGTCCTCCATGAATTTGTCTAGTCCTCTTTTACAGTCATCCAAGTTGATGGCCATAACTACCTTGTGGAAGCAAATTCTGTGATTTAGCTATGGACTGTTTGCGTAAGTTCTTTTTATTCTCTGTCTTGAATCTTCCAACATTCTGCTTCATCTCTCCCCTCCCCCCCAAATTCTAATACATGAGAGGGAGAAAAACTTTTCTCTAGCTACTTCTTCCACTCCTCTCATAACTTTATGCCCCTCTGTCATGGCCCCTCTTACTCACCTTTTCTCTAAATACGGTACACATGCCCCAAATGTTGCAGCCTTTCCTTATAGATGATCCATCCCCTTGATCACGTTGGTTGTGCTTTTCCAACATTTGCTGCTAACAAAGGAAACTTGGTGCTGTCATAAAATGACAAGACCCAGGTTCCTGGAGTTGAAGCCATTACAATGAAACTGGATTGCATTTGCAAAAGAGCTAGAGCTAAGGGTGATATCTGTTTATTATGTTTTGAGTCTGCTTTTGAGAAAATTATTGTCTCGGAAAGTGGCTCACATCAATACAGAAAAAAGGGGGGGGGAGATGCCAAGAGAAAAAGACAAAAGGAGTGGAGGAAAAACAGAGGAGGGAGATCAGTCCTTTTAGGCAAAAAAAAAAGTCCTAAGCAATTCACATTTATATCCATTTTGGGCAGGGCTGATCTTACCTTGTTGCTGTTCTTGCTTGAATGACTCGTGTTCCTTTGGCTGGTGGATGGGGCCAAAGTTTCCTTTCCCCTTTGGTTCTACAGTTCCGGGGCAAGGAGGTGGGAAGCAAGCTCCCTGCAGCTGCTCCTTTTGTGTCTGTTGGATGGGGCCAAGTTGGTCTCCCCTTTGCCATGATGTGGCTCCTGAGAGGCAGGGCAGGAGGAGCAGATCCCTCTACTCCCCTGGCCTTTGGGCACTTGGCCAATGGCAGAGGCCAGAACATGCTGCCCTCCAGCTCTGCAGTCCCATGGTAACTTCATCAGTGACTGGACTGATGATTTTCCTTGATCGCTTCCTGATTTGTGCTCCTCTTGCATTGCACGGTTTATTAATAGCCTTGCATGAAAGCAACAAACTTGTTTCAAGAGACCTACATGCTTAGTGCTAAATGCAAGCTCCCAGCGTTTTGTGAACAGCTTTGACTTTCACACCCTAAAAGCACACCGGCAAATGACCCCTCCTAGAAATCATGCCCCATGTCCCTAAGAGGCCATTTGTTCTGGAGGCTTAAGTTTAAGTGCCAGCAGGTGGATGAAAGCCGTAAGAGGCACATGTAAGAAATCCCTCTCAGGGAAAGAGAAAAAGGTAGAGTCAGATACCTTTACTGTTGCAACCTCTTCCCGGTTGGTTAGGTCAGCCAAGATCACTGCAAGCTGCACAGAGAATGGGAAGCATAGTCCTTCAAGTGCAGCGCAGAGGAGGCGTAGATGAATAACACAGCCATTTCTTTATGGCATCAAGAGACTACAGTGGTATCTCGGTTTAAGTACACAATTGGTTCCGGAAGTCTGTACTTAACCTGAAGCAAACTTTCCCATTGAAAGTAATGGAAAGTGGATTAATCCATTCCAGACGGGTCACCGGAGTACTCAACCTGAAGCGTACTTAACCAGAGGTATGACTGTAATTGGTTCCGGAAGTCCATACTTAACCTGAAGCATACTTAATCTGAAGCGAACGTTCCCATTGAAAGTAATGGAAAGTGGATTAATCCGTTCCAGATGGGTCCGCGGAGTACTTAAACTGAAAGTACTCAAACCGAGGCATACTTAAACCAAGGTATGACTGTAACCGGAGCCATTCAAACTGTTATACAGTATATGGATGTGTATGTTTTAGAATGTTCTTTGATTCATAGGTTTGGACATTTAATATATTGTTAAAACACATACTGTGCATATCACATGTGGAAGAATGATGAGCATGCATATGTATGTATGGTTTTTACAGCATTAATTAGGCCACACTGCTGCTGGGGCTGGAATGGCACTAGAGTCACTGAGATGTTAGGACATAACCTCCATTTGCACACACACGTGGTTCGCACATGAGCCCATTCATCCATGCATGTGTGCGCACACACAAAAACATACACAATAGGAATCACTGAACAAAGATGGAGGCTTTTGTTTCACAGGACATGGAAAAAATATACGACACAGTACAGGTTACTGAGTTACTGCCTTTTCAGAATAAACTGTGATGGTGGTGGTGGTGTTTTTCCATTGCTCTAAGAAGCCCCCTCAGCAACAAAACCCTTAACTTTCTTTCCTGTGGCATGCTTGATTATTCATTATGCGGTGGTTGTGTTCATTTAAGCTTTCTTACCAACACTTTTGCTTAATGCACACAATTTGGCACTGTTGCAATGGGAGGAATTAGACTCTGGCTTTGGAGGGAACAATAATTGGTCCAAGCGTCCTTTAGTGTCAAGTCAGTTTCTGGCAGATCATGAAGAGCGGCAGTACAAACCTGTTGACTAGACAAAGGCTTATCTGCACACACCTAAATTAATCTTGTTAAAACCACACGCAAACTCAATTAAGATTAACTAGCACTATTTAAAGCACAAATGTTCAGTGAACTCAGATTAATTTTTTTCCATGTTAGGACTTCTGTTTTGCTATATTCTTTTTCTAGGGGATTCATTTCACCCTTCTTTTGTGGAATTGGTAGCAGAATGCTAGACACGCTTCAAAATATATAAAAGGAGAATTTTAGCTTACTAACCCAATCTATAATATGAATCTAAAGTCATGAATTGTTAGAGTTATAAAAATGCATTTCTGGGCCTAATTCAAGGTACTGATGGAGGCCAAAAAGGATGGGGTCATATTACCTTCAGGACTGCCTGCACCCATGTGACCACGTCCATTATCACATACCTGCATCTAAGGAACTGCTTATTACCTCCTCCCCCTGGTGAGACCAGTTAGACTGGAGAGCATATGAGACAGAGCCTTCTCAGTGGTGGCCCTGCAGCTGTGGAAATATCTTCAAGTTACCATTAGTTTGGCCTTTTCAGTTCTGGTATTCAAGAAAACTTGTGTTTTTATGATTGCCTTTCCAGAAGAGAATTTTCATGATTAATTCAGTGTCATTAGTCTGCTTGACTGTATCCACCCAGCGCTTCATATTCCACCTGCAATTCTACAATTTTATTTATCGCCATACATTGTGTTGGCCCTGAAGAGTGATTAAATAACTGGAAATAAGTCTATGTGATACAGGAATATTACAATCATTCTAATGGCAAGCAAGCCCTGATTTTTAAACTCTCATGTTAACTACAGTATATATATATTTAATGGGGTGCCAGTTTTGTCTCAGGTTTTAGATGGACATTAGAAAACTAAAACATGAATGCATGCTAACAAGTAGGAGAACAAGATGCTGTCTTTAATATTAGAGCCTTTTGAATAAGTCTCTATTTACAAACATCCTACTATTCTATAAACAGGTGTATAACAGAACAAAAAGAACCATCAAAACATGGACTTGCCAGCTTTTTTTCTGGGACAGGTCCTGTGTTGTCAGGAGGACACATGCCCTAAACTTTTGCTTATGATGCAAGATACACAGGGCCTACGCAATGAAAATGGTGGCAATCCTTTGAGCGTCCTTGAGAAGCACCTCCTCCAGGATCCATTTAGTGGGGTGCCCCATTCCCTTGGAGGGGCAGGCAGGGGCTTACAACCTCCCCTCCGACCATGACTAGGCTTTACGCAATGTCTTCTCCACCAAAGTTGTGACAATTGCTATGAAGCAGGAGAAACCCGCCAGGGTCAGTAGGGTCAATAGACCTGGTGGGAAAACTCCTCATTGGCCCCAAATATGGTGAGCAACTTTGTCCAAAGCAAGGTCAGATCCAACCTACCCACCAAAGTACCACCACAGCCCTGACATACACAGCAAGTGAAGCAATGTGGGGGCAGGAGGATTGGGCCCAATGCTGATGTGCAACAGCTGTGACACCAACTCGGGATCCAACAAATCCAGGGCTGGCTCAACCCTATTCCTCCTCACACTTGGAATGCCCTGTTTGGGAGCTTTCTTCTTGCCCATGCCCGCAGAGATACCACCATGGACTATCCACATGCCTACTCAAGCAGTCACTAGGAAGCTGGCTGAGAAGATGGGATGAATCCTTCCACCTAATCCAAACACACACACACACCAACCCAGTGTAATAAGGGCTTGGACTATCTTCCAAACCATTAAAATATGTAGTGGTGAAACTAAAAGGTAAGGTAAGGGATCCCTGGATGGTTAAGTCCAGTCAAAGGAGACTATGGGGTGTGACACACATCTTGATTTCTGGCCGAGGGAGCCAGTGTTTGTCTACAGACAGCTTTCCGGGACATGTGGCCAGAATGACTAAACTGCATCTGGCACAATGGAACACAGTGATGGAAACCAGAGCACACAGAAATGCCATTTACCTTTCTGCCGCAGCGGTACCTATTTATCTACTTGCACTGGGATGCGGGTGGCGCTGTGGTCTAAACCACTGAGCCTCTTAGGCTTGCCCATCAGAAGGTTGGTGGTTCAAATTCACGCGATGGGGAGAGTTCCCATTGCTCTGCCCCAGCTTCTGTCAACCTAGAAGTGTTGACACCAGGGTGTCATAAGAATGATACCTGGCAAGTCTGCAATGAAAGCCCTGAAGAAAAACATCATTACTGCCCTCACAATGCGGCAGGGCAAAGGAAAGATTAAAATTCTTGACTACAACAGCAAAAATTTACTGTGGCAATACAGAATCAAATGTACTTGCATACAGGAAGCTGCCCAAAGGTAAAGTATAAACAATGCTCTGCAGGAAGCCCAAACCAATCTCAATGTGGATCTCCCATCAAATTCTACAAACAACAATATAGCTTCCCTGCTGTCCTTTCTTTGCAATTCTGTGTGTACAAAATTCTATCTCCAACTTGGTGAAAAATTCAGGACCTTTTCCTAAAAAAAATAAGAACGGGCTGTTGCCACAGGCACAATAACAGTTAGATGGATGGTTCGTGGGTGGGGGTTTTTTTAAGCCAACAACAACTAGGCTTTTGCTTGGGTCCTTATGGCTGGGTGCATTATGTGCTCGTGCCTGTCTGCTGTTGCTATGTGCCAAACGGCAATTGAAATAAGAGAAGAAAAATGCCAATGCCGCTTTTCCATTGCCTCCTCATCACGCAACAAAAGGACCAAGATCACATTTCATTCTTTAGAGTAACGCAGAAAGCAATTCATTTCAGCCGCTCAAGGGGGAATTGTGGGTTGTCATGATCCATCTGTGTCTCTCCTCTGGATCCTTTTCTTCTGAATTTATAAATCAGCTTGCCAGGAGGTCACTGTGCTGCTGAATGGTATCAGCATGGAACAGGAGCCTGTCACCCGAGACCTTTCGTTTCCTTTCAAGCAAGAAAAGCTCTGTTGGTGGTACCCATCATACAGGGCACCTCAGTCGCAGCAGGCATAAAAGCCTTTGGAACGGGAGGCCAAGAGGCTATTTCCCCCTAGTTTTTCAGGGCCTAAATAGGCTTTTGCTGAAATTAATGTAAGTATGGGGTAAATGTTTTCAATTTCAATTTGTAGAAAGCTTTTTTTTAAAAAAAAAAAATCAGTCTTGGGCTAACTTTAAAAGTATCCTGTTTTTGAACAGTTAGTTGTTTTTAAAGAAATAAATACTCAATATGTGGTTTGGGATATCCTTCTGCTTCAGACCCAAATGTCAGCCTCAGATGTTGAAACTGAAATCTGCAGTGGCCTCCACATTTCATTTTTGGTTATGAAATTAAATCGGGACCAAATAAAGCAAGCCCTGCCCTGTCTCTTCTTACCACTAATCAAATGGTTTCCATGAGCTTTTAATGTTTGGTTGGGGATAGCTTTGCCAAGGCCACAAAGGGTGCAGAGAGGCCACCATAGGACTGATTGGTGCATATGAGCCTTAGAGCTGCTAGAGCTAACATAATAACTGGAAACACAGCTGCTTCTTCCAGAGCCTCACAGCCTCGTTGCCTGCATAGTTTTGTTTGTAAAATCTGTTTTTACAAGCCTTTGAAAGCTGCTCTGCATTTCAGCTTACAAACACGTGAATGTGGCTAAACAGATTCTTATACAGATAGGAAACTTGCTTGTTTGAATCTTGTCAGATTCAGGCTTAGGAACCCCCACCCCCCGCCGCCGCCATTTATTGCAGAAACAACCCTGAGCTCACAGTCAGCAGAGACCTATAGACAGCTATATCTCCCTGACTGGTGTCTAAAAACATGGTATAAAGGTAAAGGTAAAGGGACCCCTGACCATTAGGTCCATTCGTGACCGACTCTGGGGTTGCGCGCTCATCTCGCATTATTGGCCGAGGGAGCCGGCGTATAGCTTCCAGGTCATGTGGCCAGCATGACAAAGCCACTTCTGGCGAACCAGAGCAGCACATGGAAACGCCGTTTACCTTCCCACTGTAGCGGTTCCTATTTATCTACTTGCATTTTGACGTGCTTTCGAACTGCTAGGTTGGCAGGAGCTGGGACCAAGCAACGGGAGCTCACCCCGTCACAGGGATTCGAACCGCCGACCTTCTGATCAGCAAGCCCTAGCCTCAGTGGTTTAACCACAGCGCCACCTGGGTCCCTAAAACATGGTATACCCAACTACAAATATGGACATCCCATTCACACAACAACAACAACAACAGGTGCACACCTAAAGATGTAATATATGAAGTGACCCTTAGATTACTATAACATATTCTCTGGAGGTTGCCTTAGATGACTGCGAGGAAGCTGCATACTGGTGGCTTTCCTAATGAAGTGTGTTTGTTTGAAGTGTATTATCTTGTTTATTTGTTTGTTTGTTTGTATGTATGTATGTATTTTCAAATTCAATAAGTTTATTGTGCTAACCAAAGGTTAGTACAAAACCATACAAACACAGATGATATAAAACAAAACTTCTACTTAAACAACAGAAGCATGTTATCGCAAGCAAGACTATAAATGAAGAGCCGCCACAACAACATGCAGAGCATTTATTATTATTATTATTACTTATTAAATTTGTATACTGCCCTTCATCTGAAGATCACAGCATAAGTTCACAACATAAAAATACAAAATGAAAATACAAAACACATAATGAAACAAAAGCAAGAGCAAGGCAAACCAATAACCCACCCACCCCCACAGACACATTTAAAAGGCCAGACGCAAAAAGATATGTAATGAAGGTGTCAGGTGAGCCTCCTTGGGGAGAGCATCCCATGAAAGGCCCATTCTCATGTTGCCAGCCTTCAGACCTCTCATGGAGGAGGCACATGAAGAAAGGCCTCAGGTGATTATCACAGGGTTTGGGCCAGTTCATGAGGAGAGCTGGTCCTTGATGTATTGCAAGCAATGCCACCCTTCCCTATCTTGGACTGCCATTCCAGAAGGATACCATGGTAGATGGTACTGAAAGCCACTGAGAGGTCAAGAAGAATAAAGAGGGACACATTTCCTCTGTTTCTCTCCCAACAGAGGTAATCAAGCGGGGCGACCAAAGCAGTTTCTATGCCCAAAGTGGGCTGAACCCCCAGAATGAAATGGTTCTAATGAATCAGTTTCCTCCCAAAGCGCCTGAATCTGGTTCATAACCACCCGCTCAAGAACCTTGCCCAAGAATTTCATTGTAGACCTCCGAATCTCCCTTACAATTTACTGCTATTCGGGATTTTTATTTTAAAATGTAAAGCCTGCCTCATCCTTTATATTAGGGCTTTTCTTCTGCTGAGGGCCACATTCCCTCTAGAGCACAGTCATACCTCGGTTTAATTACGCTTCGGTTTGAGTACTTTCAGTTTAAGTACTCCGCGGACCCGTCTGGAACGGATTAATCCACTTTCCATTACTTTCAATGGGAAAGTTCACTTCAGGTTAAGTACAGACTCTCAGAACCAATTGTGTACTGAAACCGAGGTACCACTGTAATCCGTTAGGGGCCATGTTCCAATAGTTGATGGAGCCATATCTGATGATGAGCAGAGACAAAAGTGTTCTGGATGAACTCATCTAGAACAGAGACTCCCCCACCCGCTGGACTTCAATCTTCACCTCAGATTAGAATTCTCAATCCTATGCAGATCTCTCAGAAGTAGGGGTTATTGTCAAATAAATATACACAGGGATTGGGAGGAGCTGCTTGTTTTTAAGTAGAACAGACCAATATAGCTACCATTCCAAAAAGCACTTTAGTGTGTCAAAGAGAGAGAGAGTGCACAGATGCCTACCAATTTGTCCTCAGACAATTGGAGAAAAACTTATTTTCATCCAGGGGAAAAGTTAAATACTGCCCCTTGTGGTAGTTTCCACTGCTCTTGTTAAGTTGACAACAACTACTTTCTCGATTGGCTTTATCAGCTCTCTTTTGTTCGCTCTTGGACTCAGGTGAGATAAACATGAAAACCAGCATGTCTAAACAATTCTAATAAGCCAAGGCTTCCCAGAAGGTCAGGCTTATAGAAGTTTAGAAGTATTTGGCATCTGTAGTTGAAGCTACAAAAAAAGCCCATCCTGTTGAAAGTAGGATGGGCTGCAGCTCAATGGCCTTTTAAGCTTTGCAGGCATAAAAAGAAAAGCCCCAGTTCAGATCCTCAGCATCTTCAGAGAAAAGATCTCAGGCATGGGAAAGTTAAAGGCATAAGAAGGACCTGCTAGATCTGGCCAATGCTCCATCTAGTCCAGCACCCTGTTCTCACAATAGCCAACTAGATGCCTATGGGAGTGCTCTCCTCACTTGCGGGTCCCAGCATCCAGAGTTTCAGAGGCTTCAGCCATAATGTCAGTGGCTGATGCAAGACACTGCTGGCTGAGAGCAGCCTCTTTAATGCTGCTCTGCCACAACCTTATGGTGCAGAGTTTGCGTCCCCCCACCCTTCAGCTGATGCTCAAGAGTAGCAGTCCAACTGCGGCAGCGAGTGCACACCGTCAAATTCCTCCAGATGATGACCACATGTAGAAAGATGAGAATGTGAAGAGAGCTGTTGACTATTCCTGTGTGGCTGCTGGAAAAAGAGAGGTCACAAGGAAAGGTGCTGGCTCACTACTTGCACAGTTTGGAGTCCACTTCACTGTACAGTGGTACCTCTACTTACGAATTTAATGCGTTTCAAACGCACATTCGTAAGTCGAAAAAATTTGTAAGTCGAATCCCATAGGAATGCATTGGGAGAAAAAAAAATCGTAAGTAGAAGCAACCCTATCTAAAAATTCGTAAGTAGAAAAAATCCTATCTAAACCGCATCCAAGATGGCGGACAGAGTTCCATTCATAAGTAGAAACATTCGTAAGTAGAGTTATTCGTAAGTAGAGGTACCACTGTATCATGTACAACAGCCTTCCCCAACTTGGTGCCCACCCTAGGTTTTAGACTACTGATGCTGTGCTGGCTGGGAGTTGTGGTCCAAAACATCTGGAGGGCACCAGGCTGAGGGAGGTTGAGACAAATGAAGTGGACAAAAAGTAATAATCGGCATGGATCAATTTCTGTCTCTCTGTGAGCAACATGCAAAAGCAATTGTGCAATTAATTCCAAATAACAGACATTTGCAATTTAAGGTCTCTTTCCTTGTCTAACTAGCTCCCTTGGCTAGGTTCAGTACTGAATAACTTTGGCTCAATGCAGCTCAATGCAGCTGGGAATCTCAACATGCAGGAATGATGGGTAAAGGTAAAGGTAAAGGGACCCCTGACCATTAGGTCCAGTCGTGACCGACTCTGGGGTTGCGCGCTCATCTCGCATTATTGGCCGAGGGAGCCGGCGTATAGCTTCCAGGTCATGTGGCCAGCATGACAAAGCCACTTCTGGCAAACCAGAGCAGCACATGGAAACGCCGTTTACCTTCCCGCTGTAGCGGTTCCTATTTATCTACTTGCATTTTGACGTGCTTTCGAACTGCTAGGTTGGCAGGAGCTGGGACCAAGCAACAGGAGCTCACCCCATCACAGGGATTCGAACCGCCGACCTTCTGATCAGCAAGCCCTAGGCTCAGTGGTTTAACCACAGCGCCACCTGGGAATCTCAACATGCAGGAATGATGGGGCTATGTTTAAAAGGGCCAGGACCATAGCTCAGTGGTACATTTTTATTACACTGGGGCCAGTCACTGCCTCTCAGCCTCACCTATCTCACAGGACTGTTGTAGGGTTAAAATGAGGAGGAGAACTATGTATGCCACCTTGAGCTCCTTGGAGAAAAGGTGGGATATAAATGTAATCAATCAGTCAACCTAGCAAGTACCAAATACTTCCACAATTGCTCTGGATAGAGGATAGACCATAAGTCATTGAGGGGAAGGGAATATCCCTGCATCGGTCGTTAAAAAGCACCCATGTGCCTATAAGCCTCTACGAAGCACAGTAACCATGACAAGACACTACTGGAACATGGGAGTATGACGCATTAAGTCTCTGAGCCTGTCTGGAATGCCTGCCTAATGCATCAATAGCAATCAGCAGCAATGGCAGCAACAACAGTAGTAATAATCCTGGTGTGTGTTTCTCTCTGCCAGGCAACTGGCTTTCCATCTTTAAAGCAATCAGCTAAAATTGCAGCTCTCACTTATCTCTAACCCTCCCAGGCAAATAAGCAAGCTGGCACCCTTGATGTCATTCCAAGCTCAGATTCATTTTGGCAGGAGCCTGCAGCTCTCCAGTCGCAATACTCACTCTCTCCGTCTACAGGGAAACACAGCTGTTGGTTTTGTAAGATACAAAGCAAGAGAGAATTGAGGATCAAGACTTTATCAGTTCTATTTCTGACACCGAGAATGGATATGTTCTCTGGCAGCCCAAAGAGGGGTGCGGAAAAGGTATCAGGATACCTCTGCTAAACGATTTGGAGGATGTTGTCTTCGGAGAAGGAGACTTAAAACCTGGGACCCCGTAGTTGGGCAGTTAGTAAGAGAAACATCCACAGGAGCCCCTTATCATTTAGAAAGAAATGACAGCACTCATAGTCAAAGACAGAAGGCAGAAGGGAGCTGCGAAACGGAGAAGGTAAATGCTAGCTGCCTGCAAGCTGGTTAGCTTGCTGGCCAAAATCAATTTTTAAAAAAAGAAACCTTAAAACTGTACCACTTGGCATTAACTTTGTTCCAATGATCCAATACCTTTGGCAGGCTGAAAAATAAAACCCCTGAACATTCCACCCACTGTCCTTACCAACAAGTCACAATGAAGTACTGATGGCTGTGTGATCCAATGTTCTCACCCAAGGCATCTACTTTTCGGCCTATTTATGAAAAGGTATTGTCTCTCATTTGATTGTGCGTGTGTGCATTTGTGCATGCGCACACATCAGTACACATGTGATTGTACCTCTTTTGCACAGTGCAGGCGCTGTAACTATGTAGATAGGTTCAAAACAACGATAAAGGTCTAAGCATATGTCAGGTAAGCATATAAACAGCAGCCAGTTACCCCACCATACACTAATGTGTACAGACGCCCACACATACATACAAGAAATTATGTATACACTATAAATCAGAGAGAGCAGCAGAGGGGGATTTGGAATGTCAGGGGAGTGTTTGGGGGTGAGGCACTCTTGATACTGCCATCATTTTAAAAAAGAAGCCTAGTCTCAACAGCAAAGTTCTCATATGTCACAGGTACAGCAATAGGACCCAGACTTCAGAATGGGCTAAAAATAATATGAGAGGTTGGAATTCACCCAACACTATCCCAGACCCCCTCTTCAGTGTATATTTCCATCTGGCGAATGTGCAAGGGGCAATGCTTGCATGATCTTCCAAGCAATGTTCAAGCTCCTGTCTTATGAGAAGCAGCTGCATCCATGACCTCCACTTCGATTACTACTTGCAGTTGCTTGATAGGAAATATTTTCTACAGAGCAACAAACAGTGCATGTACAGAACGACAAGAAAATACCAAGACTTCAGTATGGAATTAGCCTGATCCTGCTGACCCCAAAGGAACCAGGCAATTTATTGTTCTCCTAGCGGAAAGGTCTTAGCAGCTGCAAAAGCCCTTACTTAGGATTTGCAAAGCTCCTCACAAACTCCCCCAAATCCCCTCACGGAAAATATTCACAGTCACATCCGCCACCTTCATTTCACCCAGAGACGTGCCCAGGCATCTCCCAGGCACCCAAAACAACACGTTTGCTCAGTAAAGATGGGCTGCTTACGCAGCATTGAAATTCAGCTCACAGGTATGGGTAATTGCTGTTTCATATCTCTCAGTGTTGTTCTGGCCAAAAGAGGAACTTTGCAAAGATGCTCAGGATAGCTTGGCTTTATGGCTGCCAAGCCCATGCAGAAGTGAGAGGGGGGCTCAGCCAGGTACACTTGCCCTGGGACTTGGAGGGCCAAGCTGATGGGGGGCCCTGCCAGGGACTGGGTGCCTTTTTGTTTGAGTTTATGACTTTATTCTAACAAGACGCCAACCCTGGATCTCAGGCAAGTTGTGCATGGGCCTGGTGGTTAAGCTTGTCCCATTGGAATCCTTCTCCCATTGGAAGTTCTCAACTAACTCCATGACAAGAGCTCAGCTCCAAACTCTAAGCCGCAGAGCAAGACCTTGTCTAACCAGATCCTCAGTAAGGTCATGTGCAACATTATTTAATACTGTGATTCTTAGGCAGGAAGATAAGGAGAGGAGATGATTTTGCTACTGTTAGAAATGGTAAACATTTTGAGATTTCTGTTCCCCGAACCTGCAGAACAAATTCAGAGTCTTCTTCTTATGCACATAAAATGGGACAATAATGGGACAATGAAGATCTAGGGCTTTCTGGTGCACCCTGTTTTAGGGGGTTTGTCTTTTGGTATCAGGAAACATATCACAATGGGCTGAAGCCATACATTGTTAATTGAGTTAATTCTGTAATTGCATATTTTAAATATTTTTACTTAATTTTAATCATAGCGTTCAGTGGTAGTGGTAATGTTGTCAACATCTATATAAAGGGGGAAGTTAATTAGAGAAGTGCCAAATGTTTCATGATTACTGGCTTGGAAACTGTTTTCACGGGGACAGAAAAAACCCTGCAAATGGTTCAAATATTCACTTTTTAAAAATTCTGTGCCTTCCATTGTTTCTGCTACTACTTCGTAGTTATCCCTGCCCCTCAAAAAAGTCATATGGGCAATCACAGCTAATCAGGGATCACATAATGAGAGGGATGATGCGGCAGCACTATTCAGCCAATCAGTTTTAACTACTTGAAATCATCACTAACGCAAAATGAAGACGATCCAGAGGGAGAGCAAAGCTTCCTGAATTTGTGAGCTTGCAGCAATCACACACACACACACACACACACACACAACTGCTGAAAGGGGGTGGCAGCATTCTCAAAAATGTTTTTACTCACCTCTAATTCTGATTCACACAAAATCATTATCTCCACTCCCAGCATTACAGGGTTGTATTCAACATTGTGGAAGCCTAACTTTTCCTTCCTCTCTTTCCCCTTCTACCCCTTGTGCTCCCAAAATCTGCTCCAGAGAGTCACCCAAATTTTGAGCATCTGCAAGGGGCTGCAGGAGGGAAGAGGGGAAGGAAAAATCCTGTTGCATTGGGGGGGTGGAGTTTGTTCTGTTAGTGGCAGCACAGCACTGGATACAAAATGCAGTCTGCACATGCTTGGTTGAGACAAAAATTCATTTCTGCACCTTTCCTCAAAATATCAGCTAGAAAAAAATGTATGGGAATTTCGCTAAACTATTTTTAACAACCAAAAACAAAGCAGTAAACTGATTAAAACCAATGAAGCCCCAATACCAAAGAGATAAAGTCCAGCATACATTTGGGTGCATACATACACAATATCTATTGACCAAGATATAGATATATGAATAGGTTTTTACGCAAGTGCATAAAAGGTATGTGTTATGACTTACTGAGTATTGAGAGGTCAGAATCAGGCACTACCTGCAACAACAGCTGTCAAGGCCAGGCAGAAAACTTTTGAGATCTCCCTCTCCCTCCCTCTCCCTCTCCCTCTCCCTCTCCCTCTCCCTCTCCCTCTCTCTCTCTCTCTGTGTGTGTTTGTGTAGAACAGGGTCAGCAAACTTTTTCAGCAGGGGGCCGGACCAATGTCCCTCACACCAGGCAGGCCCCACAAATAACCCAGAGATGCATTTTAAATAAAAGGACACATTCTACTCATGTGAAAACACGCTGACAGTCCACAGGCCGGATTCAGAAGGTGATTGGGCCGGATCCAGCCCCCGGGCGTTAGTTTGCCTATCCATGGTGTATAACAACTGTTAAAGTTGTTGCTCCCACTCCAAGTTGGTCTTGACTTGAATTTTCATTGAATGACTAGACTCTGAAAACCCACAGCTATAAAGATATCATCCACTTTCAGCAGATGACAAAGATTTCATGGACTTACTGGAAAGCGTTCTAGCTCATCAAATGGCAGCATGACTGACCATGATGCCAACTAGTGAGGTCATTCATAAAGCAAGCCTACTGCAAGCAAGCAAGGAAGCACAATGCTAAAAATAGACAACATGAAAACCAGCAAGTAGGAAACAATGTAGGTAGGACATGCAATGTTGCCTTTGTAGCCATGCAAATCCACACCCATAGATGAAGCAGTTGCCCTGATGTCTGACATTAACAGCGTAGTCACAATGTGCTACAAGAGTGGGCAGTCTGTGATAGCTACAACCTTCATAACAACAGCCAGCCCAATCTATGTGGAAATACAGAAAAAGACTCACATAAATGAATGTCAATGCATTAAAATGCCCTCCACATAGAAAACTAGGTATCATGGAAGATTCTAGCTTACCCTTCTCCCTAACATGCTATTTTTCTATGTGCAAGGAATTAGCATTAAGTGGTGCAGTTTAGATATAGGGCAACTGCCTAGCTCAGAATCCAAGCCAACTGTTCACCATTCTCAGCTGTGGTTTTTTCATTCAATGAAGGTGAGACTCTGCATTCAGAGACTCACCGCCATAGCAGCCTTGGTGCCTGGATGGAGAATCTGTGGCCCTCTAGAATTCAGTGTTTCTCAAACTTGGGTCTGCAACTGTTGTTGGACTACAACTCCCATCATCCCTGACCATTGACCACACCGACTGGGGCTGATGGGAGATGGACTGCAACAACCATCTGGAGGGCCAAATGGTCCCCAGCCCTGTCTTAGTGAAATACTGAATAATCAACATGGAAATCTAAAATTCTGTGGTCACAATAAATGTGAATTTTTCAGGGAGAGGTCTAAAGCGCTATGCAGACTAGAATACAGTCTTTTTTAAAAGATAATCTACAGTAGGTACAGGCAGAAGGTAGATTGGGATCTACTGGTAGTTTTCTAGGTGTTCTGTAGTAGATTGAGAAAAACATTTATGACTCCCAACTGTTTAACAACAAATCAACTTTTCCTACCTAAATTGGGCTGCTGCAATGAAAACCGCTAATAAGCAAAAGTGGATTTTGCCCTAAAGGACTATGAGCTCAATTCAGATATGGGACCAAAAATAAATTCCTAATCTCAGGAGATGCTCAGAGGCATAGAATTCCAACTATGTCTTTTGCAGGTGGTTCTGACTACTAAATTGTGGGGTTTGGCTAAAAAAACAAAGCTCATCCTACAACCCTGAACTCTGTCCACCCTAATCTAGGGAATGACAGAGCTTTTCACACTCTGTTAATGAAAGGACAGGCAAGCAGACATATGGAGATAATTGGCAATACTGTAATAATTTCAGAAGGCTAATTTGTAGCAATGCTGGCCAAGCTCAGCTAAGGTTGAGCCTTTTGATATGAATTCCACCCAATTTGTTTTAGGTGCATCCGATGGATGCTGCATCTCACTTTAGCATGGAGGTGCTTCTGGTGATACATGTTATTTAGTTTTCATTTAAAGCTGGACCTACGTAATTTGCACTTGCTGAAACAACGTGAGAACCAAAACACCGCCATCCTTCAAAATTTGCAGTTCTCCAAAGTATGTCATGCAGTTCTTCCAGCCAAGAAACATATACAAAATGCATTCGATGAGGTAAAATTGCCCAGCAAAAACAGGTATATTAGGCAAAACTGCAAACACAAAAATGTGTGCTGAATTCTCATGAAGACAAAAAAGACAATCACATACTGATTTGAAAGTGTGAACTAAAAGTCAAAAAATGAAAACCAAGAGAACCTGAAATTGACAGATTCACCCATTCCTATGTGCTTCTCACAAACCCTACAGGTGGCACCAAGCAACCATGCCAAGTTGCTTTGCCTTGTTAGATAAAACTCATTGGATTCCAGGGCCTTGAATTCCCTATCAAAGAGGCAGGCAACAGGAACATAGAATACTATGAAGTGAAATGGGTTTCCCAGTTACTGGACACTTCATACTTCCGGACCTTCAGTCTTACCTTGTCAGCGAGGCAGTCTGACTCTTCTGCCAGGAGGTATACGGTCCCACCCTCGGCCATAAGGAGAGCGGTGTCAGTGGTGGATGAAGATCTTGGCCGGCCTTGGTGTTGGTGCAGTATTGCTGTCAGGCTGCTATCTTGGGGAGCCTTGCGGACAAGGTGTGGGCTGATTTTCTGGGGTTCCAGGGAGCCACTCTTGGCTCGCCGGCTGCCACTGTGCAAGCTGGCCCCCCTCTTGATGGAAGGACGGGAGCGGATCTGCTGCAACACCCTGTTGAAGGCAGTGGGCCGAGCCGGAAGATCGTGGAGAGACATGGCATAGGAGACACGGTGCATCTCAGGGGAACGTTCTTTTTCGTCTGGGGAGTCGTGGTCAGACATGCCATGCTGCTGCTGCTGCTGCTGCTGCTGCTGCTGCTGCTGCTGCTGCGATGACTCCTGCGAGTTATGGTGCTCCCTTTCCCGGGACCGTCTGCGGCTATGGAAAAGATGCTTAAGGCCATGGCCAAACATAGATCCCTCAGACAGCTGTTGTATCTTCTGCGTGGAGAAGAGAGACAAAAGCATTGGAAGCACAGGGGCTACACAGGGCTTTTCTTACATAACACAGACGGCACAGAACACAGATGGGAAAATTAGCTGGCAATATTGCCACAATCCTGCAGCTGCATCTTCTGTTGTTATGAACTGGTGTAGCTTTTCTGAAGTCCAGGCTCGCCCACACATAACAATCTGGAGTACAATATTTTGCATTTCATGACCATGAACCTAGGGATCCAGCACTCTCAGCATTAATTAACCCCTGGGTTCCACCACGACCACCATCACAATTCACCACCAATACACACTTATACACACTTACTGCTCCCCCATCCGTCCCCAAAGATCCCACATCAGCTAGCACCCAGCAAGATCCATTGTCAGAGCACTTTTGCAGGGGCAGGAGGCAATGGATGCGAGCAACGTGGGGTAAGGATTATGATGGTTGTACAATATCAAGCGACTCAAAGGCTCAGAGGTCACATTTATGCCATTTAATTGCACAGGGACAATTGTGATAATGTCGTTCCCCCCGCCCCCAAGAGACATATTTCTTAAGGGGTGGAAAGGGTGCTAAACATGAGGATTATTCACCATTCCTATGCAACAATCAAAGCCTGGCATAGTATGCCCAATCCATTGTCACAGCTGGATGTTTTAAAGGAGATCACTATAGTGCATTAAGATCTGCAGCAGAGGTGGGGAAGTTTTGTGGCCCTCCAAAAGTTGCTGGGCTACAACCCCCACTATCTCCAAACACTGGCCATGCTAGCAGGGGCTAATGGGAGTGCAGCAGCATCTGGAGGGCCACAGGTTCTTTGCCTCTGATCTGCCCCCTAACTGTGACTGGTGTGGCAGCTGTTCTATGGTCATTTCCACACTTTTTGCTGACAACTCTTCAACTTGCAAAAGCATTCTCCATAGCAGGTGCTTTTCTTCCTGGCCTTTTAAATATGCTTTAACAAGATATGCTCCCTCCCAAATGAACCTGCCAGCTATAGATACCGGTATTAACTCCTACCCCCTTTGTCCTGCAAACTCTGCTTTAAGGAGTCCCGTGAGGCAGCCCAAGCTTTTGCCAAAGTCACAGCTTCACTAGACTGAGGGGGGGGGGGAGAGAGAGAGAGAGAGAGAGAGAGAGAGAGAGAGAGAGAGAGAGAGAGAGAGAGAGAGAGAAGAAAGTCTAGAAGAGAGCCAGATGCTCTATTGCTTTTGCCAAACCACAAGGCAAGCTATGGTTACAGTTACTCAAGTCAAGCCTAACCAGATGCATCTTATAGAAGCTACAGGCAATGTAACCAAATTCCACGTATAAGTGCAAAAGCACCCCATAGCTTCCTTCATTAAATCATGATTGAAAACTGAATAGGAGATTTTCCTTTCTTCAGAGTTTAAGGGGCTTTAGTAGCTAAAAGCCTTGGTTGCGGCCCACTCAGGTTTCTCCCACAATCCAAGTAACATGGGGCCGGAAAGAATGCCAGAACAAGGGACAAAATGCTGGTCTTACACCCTGGATAGCCAATGTGGTGCCCTGCAGATGTTGTTGGACTGCAGCTCCCATCATCCCTGGCCATGGGCCATGCTGGCTGAGGCTGATGGGAGTTGTGGCCTGACAACATCTTGAGAGAATCAGATTTGGCTCTTACTGTATTAAAATATAGGCTACAAAAGTCCAATGCATTTATCGCCTATGAAGCAAAAATGTTTGATACTTGCATGAAGGGATTTGAAATATAGATGATAGATAGATAGATAGATTCAAGTTTGCTTATAAGCAGAACAAACTTCCTTTTGGGACATTGCTTCAAGATGGAATGAAAGAGCCACATAATCTTTCCAAGGAAGCTGGAAGTCAGGAGCAGGAAAGTGTCGATCATGCCATATCTTGCAACAATTCAAAGCAATTAAACAACAGTTTGTCCCCCAAAAAGACCACTGGGTGGCAACTTGGGTCAGTTGCCATTTCAAATGAGCTTGTTGCTATTTTTGGAGCAGAGGACAAATTTCCCACGACATCATCCCAAATCTGTGAGTGTCTAATGCATGTGGCAAATACGGTAAGTAGATCTGCGGAAGAGAAGTGTGAGGTGGAGCTTGCTCCCAACCCGTAACTCCCAGAACCTGGGCTGCTTCGAATCCATTCATTAGTCTGTGGTGCTTATGGGGCATGGTTTGGTTATGCATGGAATGTAGATAAAAGTTTTTCCTATGTATAGATCAAGGATCCCTAGGCGATGAAATAAAAGGTATTTCCAGTCCATGTTACATGTTGTCCATAGTCACAAAAGAAAGAATTCAGCTAATGTTAGTGGATGCAAACATAGTTAAAGATTATTATTTTTCATGAATAAACTATGTGGGAAATTTTCTAATATCATTTGTAAGGTAAAGGGACCCCTGACCATTCGGTCCAGTCGTGACCGACTCTGGGGTTGCGCGCTCATCTCGCATTATTGGCCGTGGGAGCCGGCGTATAGCTTCCAGGTCATGTGGCCAGCATGACAAAGCCGCTTCTGGCAAACCAGAGCAGCACATGGAAACGCCGTTTACCTTCCCGCTGTAGCGGTTCCTATTTATCTACTTGCATTTTGACGTGCTTTCGAACTGCTGGGTTGGCAGGAGCTGGGACCAAGCAACGGGAACTCACCCCGTCGCAGGGATTCGAACTGCCGACCTTCTGATCAGCAAGCCCTAGGCTCAGTGGTTTAACCACAGCGCCACCTGGGTCCCTAATATCATTTGTATGCATCTCTAATTATGGGATCAGATCTTCTGAAGGATGACAACAAGGGCATTCTGTACATTCTACTCTCCCAAGAGAACATGGTATTTGGCCATACATTACTTCTTATCTTCTTTTATTTTTCTTGCAGAAAGATAACCTGTGATGCTCTTTCATTATTAATAAACCAGACTCAGCTTGGTTATGTGAAATCATTGATATGTAACAAGCCCAACAATGCCGAGTTCTTTTGAAAAATCTGACAAACGGTGACCCTAGAGGAGCTGCAGTTTGAAGAGCATTTAGAAAAGTGATCTAAGCAACCCACTGACAAAGAGTCAGTGCATCAGCACTCTCTTCTAATTAAATTAATGATTTTGTTTTTGAAAACAGCCGAAGACTCAAAAGTCCACTGCTGGTGCAAGAATAGCAGCTGACCTGAGACCAGGGCTTTCTTGTGGGATCAGGGCCACCATGCAGGTGAATCTTTGCATGAGAAGTGCAAGCTTCCATCACTTTCCATCAAAGCAAACAGAACTAAGCCAAGGCAGGGGTCCCTAAAGCAGAAAACAATGAGCCCAATTCTAATAAAAGAGCAGCATACTCACCTCCAAGGATCTCACACTCAGTGCAGCCTATGCACCAGTGCAAAGTTTGCACTGGTTAAAAAAAACTCTTGGAGAGATGTCAGGTTCCAGGCCAGAGGCCTTCCCTTTTAAAGCTTTTAACTTTCGGGGTGGGGGGGTGGGGTGGATTTAGATGTCAAGGCACTGCTGAAGAAAAATTGCTCCTCTGGACGTCATCTTGCTTTTTCAAGGCTTGTGTGCTCCATGTCACAACGTGGGCATGACATGGGGCAAGTGGTAGGGAGCAAATATCTAATAAATCCAAAGCAGAACACAGGGGATCTTCAGCCCACCTGTGTTCTGGTTTGCCTATGAATGCAAAACTCATTTTGTCACAAAGCTAGCCACCATATCAGAGTATTGGTCCATCAGAGTATTGGTCCATCTTGCCTATTAATGCTTATTGTAACTGGCAGTAGCTCTCCACAGTCTCAGACAGAGGTTTTTTCTAATGACCAGCTACGTGGTCCTCCTAACTAGACATGTTAAGGACTGAGTCTGGGTCAGTCCTTTCTGCATGGTCCCAACGAGGGACTTCCTCTCCCTCCTTGGAACTTCTTGGGGGGGGGGGCTTATCTGCTGTATTTGTTAACAAAAGCATTTATACAAAACATCAGTAGGGCAATCATTTAAATGACTTTGCTAATCAAGAGACATTCTAAACACCTGAATAGGCATTTCTGCTTTTTAAAACGTCTTCAAGAGATGCCTGAAAGTCAAAAGTGAGAATGCCTGCCAAATGTCTGCAGGAGGAGTATTCCACAGCAGGGAACCAGTGACATTACATGCCTGGTAGCCACTTGAGGCTAGTTGGGCTTCCAGAACACACGGCACAACTAACAGCACTCCTCTGGATGACCTCAGGAATTCTGCTGGGAAATAAGGGCTCAGGAAGTGCTTAAGACAGTGATGGCGAACCTATGACATGCGTGTCAGACGTGACACGCAGAGCCCTCACTGCTCGCACACACCCCATCAGCCCATTCGCGCTGTTGTTGTTGTTGTTCCCCACCCCCATTTGTTCTCCCGCTCCTCCTCATGCTACAGCTTATCTCCGCTGTTAAAACCCAGATCCTTTTTTGTTGTTGTTGTTGCTAGTAGCCAGAGATTGGTTTTTAACCCTTTCTGTGCTTTTTTTCTGGCGCTTTGGCAGACGATGATTGGGTGTAACAGCGTTCATTTTTTAACCCGTTCTGTGCTGGGGTTTTTTGGCACTTTGGCAGACTATGTCGGTGCTGCATGTTAGTTCCAGCGAAGGTATTATTCATCATTTATTTCTGTTCTCTTTCCCCCCCAAAAAAGCACAGTAGCTTTGGGGCATGCCCCCCCCCAAAAGCAAAGCAACTTTTGCACCCCCAAAAAAAGCTCAACAATTCTGGGCACTTTGTGATAAATAAGGGGTTTTTGGTTTGGTTTGGTTAAATAATTAGTTTTTGGTTTATTAAATACACATATATATTACAATTATACATTTTTGTTATTTAAACTATAAATATCGCGAAATTATGGTTTTTTTCTCAAAGTGACACACCACCCGAGTTATGCTCGGGTTTTTGGCGAATTTTGACACACCAAACTCAAAATGTTACCCATCACTGGCTTAAGATATCCAGGACTGGTTTTCCGGCCCTTTGTATACCAACACAAGAACCTTGAACCTTCCATGTGTTTTGCATTCCCTATGCCTGAACCCTAGTTTGAGCTCCACTGAAGTATCAGAGAAGGGGCAGAAACATTCCTTTCCCAAACATCAACTTGATCTCATGGTTCCTGGGAGCATCACATCAGCACCCCACAGTTTAATCAAAAGAGAAGAACATTTAATGTGTAGCTTTCTGCAAACTAGCCTCAAGTCACTAAACTCCCATTAGTACCAAAATCATTAGGCCTCCTTTCTTCTCATTAAAAGTTAGGAATAATTTAGTAGCCACTAAAGTTGCACAGGAGAAGGGCAAGCTTTCCTCATCAGCCAATTGACTTTAAGAATCAGAACATCTTACAGATTTTCACCTGTGAAAAGGATTACCAGAAAGAAAGGGGGGGGACCCTCCTGTATTGAATTGCTGCTTCGGGCCATCTTGATTTAAAGTTTATTCTATTTATAGAGTCTCTATGGAAACGGAGCACACGTAAGGTAGAAAAGAACTATAAAACCCACAGATTTCTGTATCATGGTACAGAATGGATTTAGATACTTCATTTGCCCTTTAAAAAAAAAGGCTCATGGGAACCAAAATGCCTGGTTCCCACATTTTAAAAATAACTATTAAAAACACTTTTTTTTTTAAAAAAAAAAGGAGACTGGGGACAGGGAAGGAAAAATCGGCTATTTTCACAGCATCACGCCATGCCTTGCGTTCTCTGCATGTTTCCTTTGGGGAGAAAATGGACAGATGACAACTGACATAACCAGACCATGCAAATGTATGCTAGCAAATTATTCTGATCTATGGATTTCTCAAAAGAACGGAAGAAAAGCCCTGCGCTGTCAGGCCAAATGTCTACCAAGCCTAACATCCTGTTTATAGGGAGGCTGTGTGTCCTACTTTACAGAGGATAGTCTTCTGTTTGAAACAGTCCTCTGTTTGAAGGGCCGTCTGGTCCAAGGCTGCATTCACACAGCAATTTATTTCATTTCCCTGACATTTCCCAAGCAGGTAATTTCCACATTAGTTTTGAGCTTTCACACAATGTAAAAAACTAACGGAATATAGCACATGTTTAGCTTTCATTTCTGTGCTATTTGATTCCAGGAAAAAATCCACGTGTAGAAAACTGTGGTAGTAAAGTGATGGAATTTGGAACAGTATACCAGCATACAGTTATTTCCTGCTGTTTTCATGTGGAAACAGAATCAGGCATGTGTGGAGCATTGCCCAATGACATCCACTGCTGTGTCAAACCACGCCCACTGGTGCGAATGAAATATAGGGCAACATGTCAGTCAGAAAGCCCCACTTCCATAGCATAACAGGTACTGCAGTGTGAAAGGGACTACCGGCAGATTCCCCACATCCAAAGGCTTCCAAAGTCCAGTTATCTTCCTCCATAAAAAGAGAGAGGAGCAGGAGCCTTGAAGCTGCCCACTGACAACACATGGACAGCAAAACTGAGTAGGCACGAAAAGAGGGCACTGGCCTTAGTCTTCTCTACCATAGTGAGATATCCAATCACAGAACTGTAGAGTTGGAAGGGATCCCAAGGGCCATCTAGTCCAACCCCCTGCAATGCAATGGAATCTTTTTGCCGAACGTGGGACTTGAACCCACAACCCTGAGATATATAGTATTTCTGTTTAAATGGTGGCCATTTTTTCCACATCTGCACATACAGTACATATAAATTAAGATAGGGGATTTTATGCAGATCTGTGACCTCTTTTGTCCTTTCTTTGTGGTGAAGTATCTCTTTCTTCGTTGTTTTTGTTTGTTTGTTTGCCAAGCATGAGTGGTCATCCTACTGCTTCCCAAAGTGGCCAGCTAACTATTACTGAACTGTACTCAGAAGCAGTCCACGAAGGCAGCAGGCCTCTCCTGCTGTTAGTTCCCAGCAACTGATATTTAGTGGCATACTGCTTCTGAACCTGGAGGGTCTGGGAGATCAGCAGAGCATCAGCAGAACCTGCCAATTGGTTCCACTAGCATAGTGGCTAAGGTGTTGGACTAGGATCTGGGAGGCCAAGGTTCAAATCCCCACTCAACCACGAAGCTCACTGAGTGACCTTGGGCCAGTCATTGCCTCTCAGCACAATTTAATTTACAGGGTGGTTGAAAGGATAAAATGGGGAGGAAGAAAGCCATGCATGGTCACCTTGAAGCTCCTTGAAGGAAAGGTGGGAATATAAAGGCAATAGGTATAGAAATAAATAAAAGACCTGCTCTTTGCCAGAACGTACAAAAGTGCAATACCATTGGTTGAATCTAATGCAGTCACTGCATGAATGGAACAGATTAAAGGAGTAGTGGGGAGGTTCCAAAGTTGCTTTGCGAGTGCAATGACTTTGTTGGATGCAACCTAATTAAAGCAATGATTTAAAATAAAATAAAAACCACCACCCATAACCTCAAAACAATAATTACATGCCACACATTACAAGGAGGACACGATAATGATAGTATGCCTCTCAATCTCATGTGACAAGAGTGCTATTTGCACAAAAACTTGCTTATGGGCCTCCCAGAGGCATCTGTTTAGCCACTGTGAGAACAGAGGGCTGGACTAGATAGGCTTTTGACCTGATCTAGCACAGCACTTTTTGTGTTAATATAATTAACCCCAAGCCTTGATATATAATAAAACTGTGTCCTATTCAATCATGGTTGTATTAACTTGCCAATCTTACCTGAGTGAGTCAATAACAGCCTTCAAAGCATGAAACTTGACTCATTTTCCAAACAATGCAAATTAAAATTTTAGACCAATTACCAATGTGCATTGCTAGTGACAAAAGTGTAGGAGTCTGTTTCCATATATTGCACATATATACAGAGATATCTTACTTATATGCAAAGGCAGACACCTAAAGCTTTTGTCCCTTTGGATAATCTAATTTATTGTTCTGGCTAAACAATTGACCTAATTAAAAAAAATAATTGTAAAACTGACTTCAAGGTACATACTTAAATGTGTTTTTATTGGAACAGCTTGCAGGGCTTGCTCTGAAGGTACTGAGGCCCAAACTCATGATAACTTTTGACACGGTAAAGTCACCGTGAAGTGATCTTATGGCAGCAATATCATTGCGTATGTGTGTCATAGCTGTAAAGTTTTCCCTTTTCTCGTGAGGAAGCCTATTCAGCATAAGGGAATTTCCCTTAAAAAAGGGGAGAACTTGACAGCTATGATGTGTGTACACTCTCGTGTAACAACAGCAAATAATTATAATGGCAAAGCAGAAAAATTCAAAAGGCAGAATTTGACCCAACCTGGTAAATACTGGTTTTTACCACTGGGGGGCAGACAAACAAAATACAGTACAGTATGACATGAAACCAACATTTGTAAATAATATAAAAAAATTCCTTCAGTAGCACCTTAAAGACCAACTAAGTTTTTATTTTGGTATGAGCTTTCGTGTGCATGCACACTTCATCAGATACACTGAAACGGAAGTCACCAGACCCTTATGTATATTCAGAGGGTGGGGGTGGGGGTGACGGGAATGGGTGATGGGCTGATAGGAGTGGTAAACCTGTTGATGACTGTTAATGACTGTTAATGACTGCAATTGGTCTTGCGGGGGGGGGGGAGCAACGGCTGAGGTGCTAAGGAAAGCTTGATAATGATAAAGATGATAGTGGTCGTGTTTGTTCTGGGTAATTACCACAGCAAAAGAAAGATTCTGACCATAGATACAACCTTCAGTTCAAAAAATCACTGTGTTTCAGTAAGCCCCTCCCCCATGACTTAAAGGTGAAAGCACTTTGCCTTTGCCGTACAAACGAGAGTCTTGGTTGAAAAGAAATGAGATTATATATATATATATATATATATATATATAATGTTTATTATTAAATTAATATCCCATCTTTCACCCCAAAGCTGTCCTTCCCCCCCCCTTTATCTCAACAACAACCCTATGAGGTAGATCAGGCTGAGAGATTGTGGCTGGTCCAAAGCCCACACAGCAAGCTTCATGACTCTATGGAGATTTGAACCCGTTCTCCCAACTTCTAGTCCAGCACTTTAACCACTACACCACATTGGGCCCAAATGTAGCTAATGTGAGCCCTAGATAAGTCCCACCGAACCCAATGCGACAAGTCAGTTGCAACTAACTCAAGACCCACTGCTTCCAATGGAGCTTAGTCAAGACAAGTGGGACCTGTCACAAAATGTTTCACTGTGGAGTGCTCCTGTTCAAAGTGCCAGCCAGCCAGCCATGTCCTCATCTTCTTCCAGGATACTCCATTACATCAACAACTGAGTTTTCCAGCTCTCTCCCAAACAGATAGCATTAGCATTCTGTGCCCCCTGAACATGATAAATTCTCACTGGGCTTTGGGAGGGGGGGTTGCTCCCTTGTCGTCGTCCCCCCCAAACCTACTGATACCTCCTTTTTGTGCACAGGTGATGTCATTTGGGCACTCACTGTTGAAGAAGTATTATTATTATTATTATTATTATTATTATTATTATTGGAATCATTTGCTTTGCAAATGGCAGGTGGCTGGCACAGAATGACTGTTGCTCAAATCCAGGACGGACAGACAGAAGTTAAAGTGAAGTTATGCTGCAGAAGAGGGCACAGATTCATCTGTGTTACAAATGCAGTCTGATAATATTCTCTTATTCAGCAAACCCATTCCGCCAGCAAAAGGGCTCTAGCCTTCACAACAGGGCTTCCCCCCCCCTTCCCCTCCCGCTGCACACCCCCTACACCTCACCCATATCTCCTCTGGAGGGTAGAGAGGCAACCGACCCACACCATAGCTGCAAGCTGCAGAACCATGAAAGCACACATACACAAAACTGTCCACGTAATTCAATGTGAAAAAGGATGTGTCTGCTAGGAATGGCAAGCCTATCTCAGTTTGCATGTTCTCTTGTTGGTTATTGCTTCTCATGGGTAATTCCTCCATTTGGCTTGAAGTCTAAACACTGGTGCCTGCTTTGGACCAGTGTGACACACTTACACATCACCAAAAAAAGAAGAAATGAATAATCAAAAAAGAGGACATAGATCTGAATAAAATTTCCATATGCTACCGGTAATTTATATGCCTAGATGCAACAGACACTACAATTTAGACAGTAATGCAATACATTTCACCATAGTGGGGTAGACTATGAGCAGATGACCTGTGTGCTTGCTCAGTCGGCCCTCCATGTGCTCACTGTGGGTGGGGAACTTCAGGGCCCCTGCTCGCTCCCCCTGCAGTGATTTTCTTTCTTTAAGCCAGATTTCAGGCCAACTGAACAGTTTATAACCAGTATGAGGTTGGCCGCAGCTCTTGAAGCAAAATCAAATGTGACCTGAAATGGTGCGTGTGTCTGCGCTCGCACGCACGCCTTCCCTTATCCTCCTTAAATGTCACCTCAAACAGAAATGAAAGAAACTGCACACATCTGCCATCTGAAGTCCTGAGGAATTGTGACCTTTATATCTAATTAATTTACTTGTTTAACTCACACAAATCCACTTGGGAAAACTGGTTTTTCAAGATCCATGCGCTATTCCCCCTGAAAGGTTATTAAACATCACGGAACATTTACGTGTCTTGAAATCCCACATATAGATTTAGCAAAGTATTGTTTAAGGATTATTTATGTACTGTAATGTAATTTCTACCCACATGATCTCACAAAAGTGACCCCAGCCCAAGGCAGGGTTTGGTAAAATATTAAACCATATCATGAATATAAAAGACCCTCAAACTAGCATCCGGTACAATAGAGAATCATAATCGTGATTATGGCACAATTCTGTTTGAGCACCTCAACAAGTGCAGGAGGCAGGAAACGAGTTGCCAGCAAGCATGAAGTGTTGCAAAGGGTCCACTTACAAACACTGTGTTATCATAAGGGCGGCATAATGATAAAGTTAACATTTAGCATAAGTTATGCAGCACAACACTCCATGCACCAAATGTTTGAGCATGCAAGAGAATGACTGAAACCCATAGTAGCAAACCAGACAGTAGCTGATAAACGATTTTACAGGGCGGTCACTAATCATGTCATTCCAGAGCCCAAGCTGGTACTGTTCATGCTGCCTGACAGCAAATATATTCAGGTAACCCGTAGGGGACTTGGCTCACCTTGACAATGACCTTCTAAGACTGAAACACAATAGCTTATTCTCCCGCAGGACACACATTTCAAGCATACTATGCAAGAGCTGTGACACTGGACATACTAATCTTCATGGGTAAAAAAGGGCAAATGTCACAGCTATCCCACAAGGCGAGACGTTAATGTCTCCTGACAGAAGTAGGCTTCTAATCTTCAGAGACGTCGAACCCTGAAACAGTCTCTCCAGAATGGTGCCAGAAACAAAGACAGTAAGTGGTTTTAAAACTGAGCTGAACACAGTTAACTATAGGTATTCAATACTGCATTTTAATTTAAAGCTGCCCAAGTACCATTCTAGGGATGATTTTCCTTTGCTATCCCTTCAGGTTTTGAAGTGCACAGCCGAGCAGGGGAAGGAGATCACCTATTTTCACAAGGCAAGGTTAGGAAATTTGTTTGCACATTTGTGCCAAATTCACAACATATTTGCAAGTTGATGGACTGCTGATAATTAACATAACCTGCACATTAGTTTAACCAACATGACAGGTGCCAAATTGCAGGTGGTGAAAAGACTGCATCTCTGCAACATTCTACAGTATTTCAAAATCAAACCACTCAAATGTGAAAAATGTTAAGTCAGCTTCTGCAAAAACTTTGTGGAAACTGAAAATGTAAAACGCATTTGAGTTCCCTTTTAGTCCACTGCAAACCCTTTAGCATTTTAGTTTTTACCATCTGGTTTACAGCGTTTATTGCTGCAGCTCAAGAGGACTAGAAACTTGCTGCTTTTGTTTCCAAATGGAAGTTGGGCTTCTTGTGGGGTGCAAAACAAAATACTTAAATATGTAATTATGTTTAAAAGCTTTGGCTCCAGGCCAAAGAGCAACAACGCATTTGTGGATCCTTGGTCCTTGGCTCCTAGTTCCTGATTCTAGTCTCCCTACCATGCAGTGCTGAAACTTGCTTGAACTTCTTGTGATGTTAACATTGGATTGTTGCATGATTCTGTCATGTTTGAACCTAGACTAATTCTCTGTGTTTGAGCTTAATGTGTTTGAAACACACTGCATCTGCAACCCTGCCCTCATTGGTGAGTCCTTTGGCGAAGGTTCGTATCTCATGCAATTGGGACCCTACACCTGAGGGTATTTCCTGGAGCATGACATCCTGCTTCACCGTCATCCCAATTCCCAACAAAAATCCCACCCCCACTCACCAATGCTTTTATTAGGCCCAGAAAAAAGCTTCCATTGGTACCAATGGGACTTGCTAATGTTGCGTTTAGCATCCTGTCTAATGTGGCTCTCAGTTCCCACCTCAACAGTGTCAGGAAACAGGAGGAACAGCTATACTGCTACTATGCTGGAGAGTTGTCTGAGCCCATGATTTAACTGCAGGGGAGATTTTCCCAGGACAAAGTTTAAGTGCCCAGCTTGCAAAGAATTATGACAGCTCCTTACAATGCAAAACATTCATAGTTATGTAAAAGAACAGGACCTATAAACAGTCACGCTAAGATAAGGAAAGCAACGCTGATCTCACTGCACTCTGGGCTTGGAAGGAGCCTGACTTGCACTTCACCAAGGTCTAAATTATATTCCGTTACACTCAGCAAAATGTGCAAGAGAAGAATACACCCAATAGAAAACAAAAACTGCTAGCTTAAAACATTCAGGTCTTCATTTATTACAAAGACAGAATGCCTATAAACACAAGCAACTGAAAAATGAGACCGAAGGCTGTCATTTACTAAGTTTTCACTCAGAAGACTGCACTAAATCTTTATAAAGAAAAACATACAGTGATGGTTGGTGTGCTAGAGTTTGGGCATTGATTGCCTAAGGCAGAGGTAGGGAACCAGTCTCCCTCCAGATGTTGCTGGAATACAACTCCATTTATGACCATCAGAAGTGAGGAGAGCAGTAGAGCCCAACCTGTGCCACCCCACCAGCTGCTAATGCAGAAGGTCCCATGTCCAACCTCTGGCATTTCCTATTCAAGCAGATCAGATAGCAGGTGGCAAGAAAGGCTCTGGTGTGAGATGCTGGGGGAATGATGCTGGTGGCCAGAGGAGACAGTGCTGGGCTGGATAGTCTGGCCTGGATAAGGCAGCTTCCTATGAAAAGTAAGACAGTCACTGCCACTGGGCACCAACCAAGAGGAAAGAGGAGCATAACAGAAGGAAACACAAGGTTACAGAGACACAGGGGCTGCTATGTCAGCATAGTGTGGTAGGGAGCCTGCAGCCTACAACCAAACTTCAGGAAATCCACAACCAACCATCATGCAACCCATAGCATCATCCAGCTCTTCAGAGTAATGGAAGGGAGTGAGGAAGGAGAGAGAGAGATGGGGTGACACAGAGGAAGATCAAGGGATAACAGAGAGAGAGATGCAATGTTGTACACTTCCACTACTTTTGGCAGCCACTCCACTCTCCATCAGATGTGTGCCCACCTGCAGTTCCAACTCCTAGTTGCCTTTTCCAATGAGTTAATGGACCTTCATAGGAAAAAGGTCCTCCATCTTTTCTTTAAACTATCCCCACCCCTAGCAAAATTAACAGGCATGTAAAAATGGGAATATTTGTTTGCTTTCTAGAAGCACTTTGCCTCAAGCTGGCAACAAAGGTTCACTTTGTGGAATCACTCAATGCTTTATGCCCAGCTCATCACTCTAAGGATTCTGCACGGTGCATATTTTTAGTTGCAGAAATCCCAAATGAACTTGTGGCCTGCTATTAGCAACGTGTTTATAATCTCTGGAAGATGCTACTAGAAAAAATTGGGATATGTCACTACATCTGGGGGAAGGTTGCCAAAAAATCATATTGGTAGCAGATCAGTAAAAGCTTGGTCAGCAGTTCGAAACCAATTCTCCATAGGACTTTCAATTCTCCCTTTAGTAAAGTTAAGGGGTGTGTATTTATTTATGACACTGAATTTAATATGAACTCACGCATCCTGTTGCTGAGCTTATAACTGCTGCCCATCCAGTCTTAGGCATAATTAGGTCATCCATCTGCTGTTGTGTCTTGCCAGGACTTTTTCCCAGTCCACTTCTGCTCTAAAAGGCTTGCTCATCACCAGATGATTTGATCTTTTATTTGGATAAAGGTACCTGTATGTATGCAACCCTACACTCTTTCCTCCCCAGTCACAGGAGAACAGATTCTTTCCTGCTAAGGATCCAACAGAACATTAGAGTCTGAATGTTCTGCAACAAAGAGGGTGCATATTTTTACAGCAGCACCTTTGTTATTAAATTAACAGATCAAACCCAGCTTTAACCAATGAGGTGAATTTGGGGCTATTGATATGATGCTGAAATATAGAGATCTATGAATGAAGGTCCAGGTTCAGTTCCCAATATGTCAGTTAAAAGGGCACCCTGGGCAGATTTTAACAAAAGGAGTTGTATGAATGAGTCTTCGTGGGATTCCACTTTTGGAGAAAATGGATGCTTGAATAGTCCCATGCTTCTGCTTTCCAGTGCAAGGTTTAATATGCTGAAAGCAGACCTTTACCTCTCCTGAATGCTGACATGTGGATTTTAAGTGCTTTGCTGGTCATGAGGTTTTGGCAAACGCCTGATCCTGCCACCCTCTGGAGCTGGCTGCATGAAGGGAGACTTGTTAGTCTTGTCCACTTCTGCAGCACACCCATCTCAAAATGCGAGCTCTCTTTTCACATGCTACAACTTGTGGCAGAAAGTAGGAATGCAGACTTACTTGTTCACTCTCAACATTGTGAGTTGTAAAACAGGGATGGGGAACCTATGGCCCTCCAAATGTTGCTGGAGTACAATCACCATCATCCTTGACCTTTGGCTACTCTGGCTGATTGGAGCTGAACAACATCTGGAGAGGCATAGTTTCACCATCCCTGTTATAAAGTGTTAAACGGCCGTGTGTCAAACTTCTTTCCATTCATCTAACCCACTGTTACCTATTCTGATCCAAGTGGTTCCCAAACTCCCCACCCCCCACCCCACTTGAAATTTGCTGAATAACCACTTAACGATTTTTCTGCCTATGGTAGCAATTATAATCCATTATGCTAGATGCTGCATGGTTTTTAAGTGTATTCTTATTGCTTCTTTTATTTCTTATATTGTATTATGGTTTGAATTAATTAAAAACCAATATGGATATTCAGTGTAATGGATGTGCTCTCTCCCATCGTCAACCACAAATCCACAGACATGGACCACCTGAGTGAAGCTCTTGGACCACTTGTGATCTATGGGCCACAGTTTGAGAACCCCTGAAATAGATGATAAATAACAGGGGGACAGAGCAGAAGTCCCACAATGCACCCTCTATTTGAAGTCCTGAAGGTAGAAGTCAAACCGCCATAACTTGCCCCCCGCCCAATCTCCCAGTCAACCGATGGATACCATAGTGAATGGTATTAAAAGTCACCAAGCTGGTCTAGGAGAATCAACAGGGTAGCATTCCTCCTGCCTCTCAATAAAGTTCATCAATCAGGCCAACCAAGGCTGGTTCAGTTCAGTTCAATTCAATTCAAGCCTAAAACCAGATGGAAATGGGTCCAGGTGATTGGCTTCATACAGACATGCATGCAGCTGGCATCCTCTCTATTACCCTGCCTAAGAAAGGAACATTCACAATTGGGCAGTAGTTATGCAATATATCAAGCTCGGAAACTTCAAATTTATATACAAATTTGATTATGATGATGATGATGATATCTGCCCAGGAGAGTAATTCTTAGAAAAATCATACAAAGATCCAGTGATAAATCTTTAGGATACACATATCACACATGTAAAAAGGGACTACATCTAATCCAAGCACTGTAACTCCTGCCTTGGTAACATTCCTACCTACTAACTGGTTTATCAACCAATTACTAGGATTGATGCTGTGCTGGAATAGTATACCAACTATTCGCTCAAGGTGTTAGATTATTGGAATAAGTTCTGTGCTTAATACTTAGTGAAGTATCGATTATAAGAGTTGTATTAACATAGGTGAGAATAAAGCGTTAAAAAGGCATCTTGCATTTGTCTGATCTCGGGGCTATAGAAAGGGAGGCTACTGGTGATAACTGGCTGCTTTATAACATCTACTTTTGGTTTGGTTCAAGGATTCATTTCAACTATATACAAGATCTTGCTTGAAGCTTCCTCAGAGGAGGTTTTAGGCCAGCACTACCGGTTCCACCGTCGAGCCTATGGCGCACTGCACGGTGTTGCAACTTTGACACAGTGAACTGAGCAGAACAGAAGGCAAGGGGTGGAGGGAGCACTGAATTTTGGCCTCACACAGGGTGCCGCTGAAAAGTGAAATACCAAAGTACGCCCCTGGCTTCATTTGAGTGCAATCTGGCTCCATAAACCTGGTGAGAGCAGAATTAGGATATGGTAACCAATGATGAAATTTGGAGGGAAAACTTGTCCAAAGCTACCGGTACCTTAAAATCCTTATCTGTGCAAACTAGGAAGCTGTATTTGAAGTTGGTCCACTGCTGGTACTTTAATTATTTCATAAAATTTATACACCACTTGACTGTAAACCAAAACATCAACGAAGTATACAAAAAGATAAAACAAAACAAAAAAAGCTTTTGAACAGTACTTTAAAACATACAAATAGTTAAAACCCTAAAACAGATTAAAATTTACAACTTTGTGAGCATCTGAGTAGGGTTGTCTAAACAAGAATGTTTTCAGCAGGCACCGAAGAAAATACAGTGAAGGTGCTTGCTTGATATCAAAAGACAGAGAGTTCCAAAATGTCAAGAAAGTTCTCTTTTGTGTGCAAGAATTGCCCCCTCTGTGTTAGAAGGGGTGTGGAATTATAGGCTCCTATCATTGGGGGGGGAATGCACATATTTCTTTGCTTTTCTTACTCTGCTCTGTATTGTAAAATATATTGCTTGTTTATTGTTTTATGTTTGCTTGAAATAAAAATGCAATAAAAATGCAAACAGCACCCCTTTTTTAGTTCCATCAGGCATTCCAACCATGAAATTATGAAAAATTGCAAAATCAAATATAATCAATATTCTGTCATTAATAGATTGGCTACCCTGATGTTAAAAATCGGGTCTGGGTTGTGAACGGCTGCGCTTTTGGTAATTCAGCTCTACTTTTTAGCTTGTGTAAACTAACACAGTTCTTCTGAAGACAATGAGTTACAGCCATCTGTGTTTCCTGCTTTACTACATTATTGTTTCATACTATAAAATGGAGAACCCAGATGCTCCTTCATTTTTGCAAAGCATGGCAAAAAGAAAGAAAGGAAAAGGAAAACACCACACATACTAAGTGCGATTATTGCTAAGTGCTAATTGTTATTACTGACCATTATGTTATCAACGGAGAACATTTTTTTCATGCATTAGCATATAATGGGTTTCTGAAAAACACCCATTTTGGTCTCTTATCTTGTTATTTTCAAGAAAAAGGGATAATAAATAATTAGCATTCCATATCCCTTCTGGTCATAGTTTGTTCCGTGTTCCAGTTAGGGAATCGGAAGGAAACTGTTCGTTATGTTTTTCTTTGATGCCACTGCTATTCCTAGTACATTATGTCTAGCACACCACTATTTGAAATTTCCTGATACTCCCTAAAATGCCATTTGTGCCTCTCCCATTCCAAGAAGCAATAAAAGGTCTGCAGTGGAACTTACTAAACAGCCTCCTCTACAGCAGCACACTCTAATCTATATATTCCATCACCTGTGGATGTTCTTGCTCTCTGGTTTTAGTACAGTCAAATAAAAAGCATCCCAGGGGAGTGAGCAGGGGCCATTTTCTGACTGTAAATGTGTTTAATCCTATCAGAGGAGATGAACATTCCTTGTTGATCTCCTTAGTGGCTGCTGCAATGGGTTACTACTGTGTGTTCAACAGGTTATGTTCAGGGCACCAAGTCCTGCTTCAGTGTGCTCAACAAAGACCCACTGTAGCCAAATTGCTTCAGTTGTTGCAGCTTGAATAGTAAGAGAGGCCTCTACTGATCAGGCTAACACAAGGGGAATTACACTGACGCAAACTGTGGTAAGTGTGGTTGTGTATTAAGCATTGCTGACATTCTACAGGTCAATCTATTTGCCCCTCCTGTCCACAACTCTGGCTGTCGGTGGCTCTCTAGGGTCTCAGGGAGAGAGGCCCTTCCCATTACCTGCTGCTTGATCCTTTTAACTGCAGGTGCAAGGAACTGAACCAGGGGCTTTCTGTACTTTCTCTTCTACCCTTGCATCCAATTTGGAAGCTGCAGCTAGTGCAAAATGTAGCTGCTAAGAACGCTCAAGGGGGGATTCACCTCTGCACATGTTACAACAGCAATGCAAGGGCTGCACCGACTGGCTATTAGCTACCAAGCCAGGTTCATGATTTTGCTGTTGACATTTTAAAGCCTTAAATGATTTGGGATCAGTGGGCTTAGCGAACAGTTTTCCCTGGTACAGACCAAGTCAAAATTTAAGAGCCTCCAAGGAAAGAAACCCTGCCGGTTGTTCTACGACCAGCAAATTGTCACCTGGTGACAACATGGAAGTGGGATTTCTCAGTAGTCACACTCACTTTCTCCAGAGACAGCAGTAACTAGTTTTAAATGTTTTTTTTAAAATACAAATATGTTTACCCAAACTTTCCTGGACTTTGTTACCTAATTCTGTAACTTGCTACTTTTTATGCACAGTTTAGTTTTACCTATGAGATACAGTTTTAGTCGGCTACATAAAAGTTTTATTCGATTGTTGTATATTTATATGCATTTCTGTTGATTTTTGAAAGTTATATTTTAAGTGAACAACTTGAAGACTACTTTTTCTATTAAGCAGTGTATACATTTGATCACTAAATAAATAATCCATTCTTCCTATTGCCTTCCAAGCTGCCTCTGCATAATTATTTCTATTAGAACAGCAGCAAGGATCTCCTGCTGAGGTCAATTGAAAAGGAGCTTGCTGCCATGCAATTTTATGATATTACAAGCATATCTAAGATCAGCCTTCCAGATGTTTTGGACTAAAACTCTCATAAACACCAGTCAACATAGATAGTCCAAAATACTTGGAGGTTACCTGACTGGTGAAGGTTGCCTAACATTATGACATAGTAGTGACCAAATTGAAAAACAACAGGAACAACTTTCTTCCACTATATAAATGTATTTTCCCCTGCTTGTTCGTCTAGAGGGGAGTCTTACTTTCCAAAGGTGATTAAATCACTATGTATAAGTCTACAAAAACATAGTATTAGAACTTCCACTTGAGTGTAACCTTTTGCACTCTTTGTCTATACACTTAAAACTACTTTACCAAACAGGTTAACAAATATCACTCTATTTTTACAGAAGCAAAGTGACTCAACAGCACACACACACACACACACACGAGGAAGCAGCTGTGAATGCTGGGAAATTCCTGAACCACAAGCCATTCATACAGATTATACTCATCACACAACCCTTAATGCATAGCACTGCCAAGAAGAGCTATTTTGCATAATGTGTCTGTGTCATAGCTGTGTATAAAAGTTCTATTTTATCACTGATAAAGATTTTTTCAGATGCATTTTGCAACCACATAAAGATTTACATGGCTACATTGTAAGGGAAAAGGAAGCTTTGAATTGTATCGTGCAATGGATATATATACAGTATATATAAGTGTTGGTTCACCCCAAAGGCCCATTAAGATCTAGCATCCTACCTGTGACCACGTACAATATTAAGGGTTTGGGAGAAACCAAAGAACAAGACACAACCATTATAACAGAATGAACGATTTCCTGACATTCACACTTGGCTTCTAGCAAGCCTGAGACGAAGCTGCATGCCTGAACCATTTTGGCAAAGAAATAAACATGTGAAATGTCCCTGTTGTGCTATTGGCTGTTACGACATCTCACGGCATTAAGCCACCGGCATACAATTGGGCATAAATTGACACACACAGAGAACAAATAACAGTAAGTTATAGTTCTTATGGAACAGCCACTGGGCAAAATCTGGAACTAGATACTATTAAGAGCACAATCCAGTACAGTATATGTCAACCAAATAGTAAGTCCAACTGAATTTGACAGGACTCACTTCTAGGCCTGGAGTCCAAATGCATTTATAATAAAAATGATTGTGTGACACAGGTGTTCCAAAAATCATTGAATCTGATTGAATCAACACTGTCTGCACCAGTGCTGGGATGCATTACAAAAAATGTATCTGTATAACAAGAACATGGCAAAGATGACTTAAAGGTGGACCAATATTATTTATATGAGTGTAAGGAATCCTCACACCAGGAACTTGCCAGGCAAGTTGGATATTGTTACCATTTGGTAAACATTGGGTTGACTGACATGCCTTCAAAAAGACAGCTCATAAATGCGGCACCTGTAATATTTTTGCAGCTGTCAATAATTTAAACGTCTGCCAGTTGGAAACTGGAATGTGCGTTCCAAGCAGCAATAAAAACAAATGAAAATATGCCTTCTTTTCTTTTTTTTCGTTCAAAAGGGAGATAGACCTACCAAAGCTTACCTTTAAATCAGGAGGCTTACTCCGGGTAACAGGATGGGGAGGAGGGTTTGGATTGGAGGCAGCCAAATCTGACAGGGCGGCAGCTGAATCCCCAGCCTTGGCATCCATGGTGGATAGGACAGGGGCATCTTCAGCCCCAGCAGAGTCTTCGTCTGATTGCTGCAGCTCATCCGATTTGCACCTCTTCATGCTGGGTGAGAGGTCGGGCTTGCCCTTCTGCTTCTTGAAAGCATTGCAGATGAAAAACAGAGGGGAAGAGATGGGGAAGTGGGGTTGGGGGAGGGGGGGAGAAGAGGACCAGACAGGCTTGATCACCACTGAAGACTGAAGTTCATTTCACCTGTGAGATGCATGCAGGGAGCCAAACAGGCCATAGGGAGGAGCTGGGGAGAAGATGCCTCCATCCAAACACACTGCATTGAGTAGCAGCAGAAGTGGAACCACCACCATTGCCACTAACACCACTAACCCCCCCCCCCAATTAAACTTTGGCTGCAGCCACATCTGCAAAAGGCAGTGGCTGGAATTTGATGGGGTGCGTGTGCAGATGCCATGGATTGATACTCACCCCCCTCCCTCCTTCTCTCCCTCCTGGCAATGCCACTCACTGTTTAGGAAAGCAAACGAGCGACTCGGCTCTTCGCGCCGCCTTGCAGGGCTGCAAATTCCCATCCGATGAGTGCATGTCTTCTCCCTTTCATTCAATGTCCCGGACAGCTGCTCTCTGTCTGCCTTGCTATCTCCCCAGCCAGCCAGCCAGCCAGCCAGCCGCCGGCCGACCCACCCTCTCCCTCTCTCACTCTGAGAACCCACTTTACGCCGCTCCTGCCGAGGCTCAAGAGCAAATCCCTCAGCCTAACCCACCCATCTAAGCCAGCCGGCTTGATAGTCTGACTGACAGTCGGGCCGGGCCAATCAGAGCCCGAGCCCGATCTGGAGAGCGGCAGGAGGCAGACCCCGCCGGGCACTTTCCAGGCTTGGTTGGCCGGTACCCCTCATCTTTCCCCGCCTCGGCCCCCGCCCGCCCGCGTGCCGGCCCCCGCCCGCTTCCCGGGAGCTGTCGATGGGGGAATGGTGCTGCACAGCCAGGGCTGCGGATTTGCAGTGCAGGCAGCCGCTGTCCTCGCAGCGTTGCGGAGGCTGGGAGTGGGGGGGGGAGCGGGAGCCCGAGGAACCGGTCGCTGTATTGGCGAGGCGCTTCCGCCTTGTGAAGGGACTCCTCGGAGGACCCCTGCCTGGCGCTGCTTGTGGGAACGTGGCGAATGGTCTCCGTGATGCATCAGGAGGAGGAGAAGCGCCACCTCTCCCATTGCCATGGGAACTCCTCCCACCACCTCGCTCCTGGCCGGGGGCTGGGTTTGCCTTTAATCTGTCAGCAGGTTCCCACCCAAGGACTACGTTGCAGCTTTATCAACTTGATTATCTTCCTATTATTATTGTTGTTACAATTGCCATTATTACCGTTGTTGTTGTGTTTGTGCATTTCTGATACGCAGGCATCATAGATGTTTTCGATTCGAATCCAAGTATTTTCTCTTTCTTCCCCTTTCTTTTCTTCTTCGTCTTTCCCATCCCTTAGGAAAGGATGGAAGTCTATTTGCTAAACTTGTTTTTCAGCCTTACACAGGCCTCTAACTCGCACTCTTTCATTTTGTCTGGAGACTGCCGCTTTCGACATCTGTGTGTGTGTGTGTGTGTGAGAGAGAGAGAGAGAGAGAGAGAGAGAGAGAGAGACTGCGATGTACCAGAATCTGTGCAGAATAGAGACTCGTCTCCAGACTTTGTCAAAACCACACACTATTTGGCCTTTCCAAAAGGAAAAGGGAAAATCTTATTTGTATCCTGTGCTCACCCCCACCAACAAGAAGCTCAAGGCAGCATACATGGGTTTCCTCCCACTAGTGGACAAGGGTGGGTATTCCTTTCTTTAAAAGCTGGGCAGTGTGATGTATTGTAGCCTCTATATGATGTACTTCCTACAATCTCCCACTTTGTCTTTGATCCAGCCAACTCTTACAATCCTAAAAGAAAAATGTCATATGCAAAGGAGGCCTAAAAGAAGAAAGCAGGTGACCACTGTTAGCAATATGTGACTCAGTGTTCTGTCTGTAACATCCTCTTGGAATTGTGTTACGCTTTCATTTGCCTCTTTGTTATTTGACATTTGTCAGTGTTTGTTGGTGTATATAATTTGAAAAACAATGATACTCCATTTGCATATTGTGATACATTTGTAGGACATCAAAGGCCTCACCTGAATCCAGTGATGACACAGGCATTTGCTGCTTCATCAACAAAATCCTTGGGTACCAGGCAGTCTTGTTCTGCTCCTAAGAATGATTATAACCTTTGCTGAACCTAAATTTGAGAATTGCTATAACTTTAGGTCTGCCTTTTAAAATGTTCACAAGCTTTGTGGTCCAGGCAGAAAATGGTAGCACACTATAATCAATAACTTCAGACTATCGTTTGAGGCTGATGATGAGTTCAGAACAGAAGACCAAGTCTAGTACTCCCACACTATCTTTTTTAATCTTGTTTAAGCCCCATGGGCTGCTGTGCTAAACAACACATTCTAGAAAAATGCAATATAATTCAATGAACTAAGTGTAGAGTAGGTGGCTTGAGAACCACAGCCTTGCTTATGTGATGAGCCACTGTGCAGAACTGGGGTGAAGGGCATTTATGATGTGGCATTGGCAATAAATGCCATTTCCTTGCAGAGTTGTGACCCACCATGGTATGTAATTGCATAATTAGCCATTCAGGTCACCACACCACTGTAGTAGTTCAATACTAATGCTACACTGAAAACAGCCATTTTGACCAAATATGGTATAGTGGCATTTTGACCACTGCCAAGTCAAATGTGTTAGTGTAAACTTACTTATCCAAGATTTGGAAAAATAGACATTTATTATAGGATTGTAACTGAAAAGAAAAATAGCAGGACGGACTTGCCCCACTCGCTAATCAAATACAATGCATCTATGGCTCTGCCCAGTGGAGACACTCTGGCCATCACTGCCTCAGAATGCCCGGCTACCTCTGATCTGCGTATATGATGCTTCCACTCTTATTGTAGTCCATACAAGTAGACAGACTGCTAATATTTTCAGAAGATCCTAACCTTAACCATAAAAATCATTAAATGCTAAGTCCATGGGATACTAGTTCTGTTAATATGTGCATGTATTTATTTATTTTTATTTATTTGCAATGGTACTGTGCCATATTGGCTCCACAGAACCAACCACACAAAAATGCCTAGTGCATAAATAATTTAAATCAGACTGCTTTGATATAAGCCATCTTAGTCCCGTGAAAGTCATTGAAACACATTTAATTGGTCTGTGAACAGCCATCCCTGTAAAGTGATTCAATCATAGCTGGTCCCACCATGCACCAAGGAGAAGCAGGCTGTCTGAGTGGAGAATCAAAAGAGATAAAGGGAGAAATGTGTGGATGGGGTAGCAAAACATTTTGCAATTAAAAGGTTTATTTTTGTTATTATACTGTAATTATCATTATTATTAGATTGTATTTGGCTGCCCATCAATATAATTGCCTAGGCAGTGTGCAAAATGCAATATATTAAAATAAAATAATTAAAAATATGTCAGTAAAAATAACATAAAAGCAGCAGAGACAGAATAAAACAATTTACAACTCAGTTGGCACAATGACAATGCAATGGAATATATCTTCTTTGGTGCCTTCACTGCCACTAAGTGAGCCCAATGATGAGCCCTCACCAGTGTTTTGTTGCATTCGACTGGAGTTTTCCTTCACTCACATTCAAGCCATATTCTAGCTTGTTTCCTTGTCTAATTTCTGGAGTATATCAGGGAACCAAGGGGGCTCCGTGAAGCAGGAGAGGGTGTTCAGCAGTGATCAAATCAATGGCCTGAGCCATCCAAATGTTCCAGCAGTCGGCCAGGGCTTCAGCAGAAGTGTCAGTCATATCAGCTGGGAAATTCTCAGCTTATCTTTTTTTTCCCTGAAGTGGAAGTCCAAGTGCTTTGGGCAGCAATTTGATCGGGAAAAACTAATTAAGGGCTTCATATCATCCTGTGGCCATAATATGAGGTTTCAGTGCTTTCACATAAATTGATTGATTCACTGAGAAAACTGCTTCAACAGACCACAAAATGACCTGTTTCATCCAAAGGAAAGGGCTCTGATGAAAATGAACTGTGATGGATACGTAAGCTCCTCTCATCTTATTTTAAAGCATTTCCTGTTTCTGAGTAGTGCAAGTTATGTCAGCACAGAACAGATGTGTTCTAGTAGGTGGTCTCATTGGCTTGACTATTTCTGTAAAGAGTTATTTTTACATGCATAGCTCTAATAAAGCTTTATAAGCATATTCATTAGTCTGCATAAAGGCTGAAGCCTTAATGTCCCTGCTGCATAATTCACTTTTAAATTTAAGGCATTGAGACAGCAGGGTACTTTACCAGGTTGACAGAGATAACCTTCTATGAAAGGGCCTTGGGGACATTCACTTCATTAAATTTAATACAAAAGGCCCCTGCTTGGAGCTCCTTAGCATTGATTTTGTTATACAGGAAAAATCTAGGGCAATTGTACAGGCAAGTGTCGATAATACCTGGCTTCCTGTTTTTTTTTTGTTTGTTTTGTTTTTCTGGAGTGCTTGACCTCACCTACATCCACGTTTGCCAATGAGAAACTATTTTCATATCCCATAAAATTGATCTAAAGTTCCTCCACTGAGGATTAACTAGTTGTTATTAGTCTAAATGATCAGCTATGGAGAAGAGGTAGGGTGTTATAGAATGTGATTTTACCCTCTCCCAGCCCTATGACCAAATACATCTGAGGGTAATATCACTCAACAAAACATTCTCTCTCAGATCACCTACCCCCAGTAGGTAAAACCCAAAACTTAGATCCCACCTCTTCTGTTCTGACATATCCATTTTCTTTCAATCTCCATACATGTAAAGATGCAGGGAAGGAGAAAGAAAAGCCACATAGATTGTGTTTCTTAAGTTCATATTATGTAATCATCTGGGAACTGCCAAATATGTTCCACATACTGTAGCAGGGTTTCCTAAACTTGTGTCTCCAGCTCTTTTGGGGCTACAATTCCCATCATCCCTGACCATTGGTCTGCCTTGCTAGGGATAATGGGAGCTGTAGTCCAACAACAGCTGGAGACCCGTTTGGGAAACCCTGTGGGTATGCAAACAATATCCTGTTGGATTCCTTTCCTACTATATAGCCATGCCCTTTGAACAAGAGCTCTCAATTCAACAGAGAGTTAAGCACTTGTACAGTGAAATCTTAAGCATACTTACTCAGAGGTAAGTCTCTCTGAGTTCAATAGGAATTGCTACTAAATGTGCTTCGGATTTAAACCTTAAATCAGGGGTTCCCAACAAAATTTTCTCGAGGACCCCTCATCGAGCCGCTATTGTGACAAGGACCCCCATTAATTCCTAATCCTAAAATTAAAAAGTGAGAGCCAAATTAAGAGTCTTTTTACATTTTATATTTATACGTTTTTTACAGTTACAACAGAGTACTCCATCAGTATACAGTTAGTTTTAATTTTCAGTTCTTAATGAGATGAACCACTTTTTAACCAACAGTCCATTTTTAACTACGCGAACTGTAGCTTCCGCGAAAAACAACGCTTTGTTTACAAACACTACTGTTTTGCAAAGAGGCAGCGCGCGCCAGGGAGGAGGGAGGGGAATGGAGAAGACAGGGTACCTGCGCAGTAGCGCACAAATGAAGCCGACACGCGCAAAGCATCTTGGGGAGGTGAGCGTTAGTAGAATGCGTGCGCTGCCTCTTTGCAAAACAGTAGTGTTTGTAAAGCGCCACCTAACGGCATACAGCAGAACTACTGCCTCTATGTACCGGTAATTCTAGTTTTGCGCTAGACTCTGTTCATGCAGGAAGCGGCCAAAACAAAAAATCTGTTATCATACGAAATATATTTCATATATTTTTTATTCTAATAGCATATTGCGGACCCCTCTGGCATAGCTCGCGGACCCCTGGGGGTCCTCGGACCACCTGTTGGGAACCACTGCCTTAAATCAATGGGCCCAAGTGTTCTTACCTCATGTTGCGTTCTAAATGGTTTTATCTGGTACCTTCATATGATAATAGCTTTTGAGACAGAGGCAAAATTCTACCCATTGTCAGCTCTTTATTGCTTCACAAACAATATGGTAAAAGCATTGGAACAATAAGTGCCTCTTACTCAGAGTATTTATACCAAGTATCACTAGCTACTTAAATGGGAATGCTAAGGAAACAAAATACTGATATTTCTTAAAGGCTGTGTACAAACTATACATTCAAAACACATTCTTCCCCTCAAAGAATTCTGGACAGTGTAGTTTACTCCCTACAGAGTTACAATTCCCAGCCACTCTTAACAAACTGCAGTGCCCAGCATGCTTTGAGAGAAAGAATGTGCTTTAAAGGTATAGCGTACCTACGGTACAGCCTTGTTGTCATCTGCTGGAAGAAGTTCTACTTCCTTTGCATCTGAGAGCTATCGCCATGCTGAATGAATGCTTAAATAGATCATACTGTCATAATAAGCATGCACTAATATGCATGTCTTTTTCTTCCTTTATTTTTCAACATGTTGCCACAGGGATTCCCAGGGGCACAAGAAGCATGATGAGGGGGGTGGGCTGGCCATAAGCAATGGCTTAAAGGCTGAAAGAAACTACAGCTGCAGGTGAGAGCATATGAAGAAGGTACCAGCAAAAACAACATAAGATCCTGGGTTTCCAGCCAGTTACCAACACATCCAGTTATCCTGGGATACTAACCCCGCCCTGAACTCACACCAGCCCCTAGTGGTTCTAAACATGTTTACAGAGTGAATCAGAGAACTAGAACAAGCTGAAAGAAAGTCCACAGTCTCTGGCAAGATCATTGTCCAATAGCTTATCTCACTTTCCTCTAGGATTTAGTAAACACCTAAGCAATCTCTGGTTTATCTCTGGTGTGTGCAGGGTGGTAGGGGATCTGCCATAAAGACATCCATTGACGTAAGAAAGGCTCAATGAATTCCATGCCTGTGTAGTCAGCGGTTGTTGTCTCAGGACGACAACCCTGAAATAACTCTGAGATGACAATGACTGGATCTTTGTTCTGTACATAGCATTTGGAGATTAAGAGCCGGGGACCCGGACGAAACCTGGCTGTGCAAGCTGAGTGTGCTGCAATGGTGAGATGGCAGTTTCCATCTTCTCGCTTAGAAAGAAAATGGGGGCTTGAACCTCTACAATCCAACAGAGGAGAAGGACAAAAGTAATGGTGGATCCCTCTTGAGGGCCTCATCGCTTCTGGCTCACACAGTGATCTGGTGAACATGAGTACTGAGAAGCTATCATTTCAATAAGCAGGATTCAGTACATCATAAAAATGTAATATTTCTGCCAGATCTGACCTAATGCAGCATATTTTCCCCAATGGATTCTTCTGGGAAGCCCACACACAAGGAACAAGGGCAACAGCTCTTATCCAGGCATCAGCAAACTTTTTCAGCAGGGGGCTGGTCCACTGTCCCTCAGACCTTGTGGGGGCCAGACTATATTTTGAAGGAAAAAAATTGAACGAATTTCTATGTCCCACAAATAACCCAGAGATGCATTTTAAATAAAAGCACACATTCTACTCATGTAAAAACATGCTGATTCCCGGACCGTCCACAGGCTGGATTTTGAAGATGATTGGGCTGGATCCAGCCCCTGGGCCGTAGTTTGCCTACCCCTGCTCTCATCCATTGTTTCCACACACCCACTCCTACTACTCAGAGGTATACAGTATTGCCTTTGAAACACAAAAGTGATTTTTAGATAACATAGCTCACAGCTGTGACTAGATCTCTCTTCCATTAATTTTCATGTATTGGGTAAAGTGTCGCACCAAACAGCAATATAGCTAAATTGCAAAATTGGTGATGTACATGCTCAGTGGGGGGTTGTATCCAGTAACCAGCTCCCTGCACAACCTGCTTACCATTTCTTTAACAAGCAGAAAAGCACATCCACAAACGAATAGTCCAATTTCTGTTCTTTTTAAAAAGAACTTCTGAGAACATGCCTCTACACATTCAAATGATTCAGTTAGGCACCATGCAAAAGAAGTACATTATGGTGCATAAAGCTGTGATCCTGCTGAAATCAGTGTGCCTTACCTCTGAGTAAACATACATAGGGTTGGGCTTTGTTTGTGTGAATTGGTTGCATTTGAGCCAATGAGTTGAGATGATCTTATGACTTAAGACTGGGAGAAATAAGAGGTTGCCTCTAAATTCCCTGCAGGAAATAAGAAAACTTGAGCTGTCACACATAAATCCAGTTTAATAGTGTGGTAAATTTTTTTTTGCACAGATCATCCTTTCAGCTCATGTGAGATCATAATGGCCAAAGGGCATTCAAAGTCATTAAAAAAGGAGCAGGAATAAAGGAGGTCATTTTTTATTGTATGGGAAATATGAAGACCACATCCTCTAACCAGAAGATGGGTATGTGTCTAGGCAGATAATATTGCTTTTATAAACCAAATTATCCAGAATGCATATTCATGGGGATCAGAATCGACTCCCTGGGGTTTAAGAATAGCATTTGTTAATACTGTAATGTTGCATTTTTTCAGAAAGCTTGTCTCAGTGACTGTGATCAGTTGTACTATTGCTGCTTTTTTAAAGAAAAACGGAGAAATATGAGCTTCAGTTTATAATAATCTGAATTTGAGCACTGGGATCAGAGGGGAGATAAATGTAATGAATAATGTGTCTTCTTGTTTTGTACCACCTCACAATCCTTGCTATGCAAAGCCCGTTCTCTGAAATCTGAATAATCATCACTGGGAATCACAAGTAGGAAGAATGCTTCTGCACTCAGGATGCTGCCGGATTACACAGATAAGCCTTCAGTCCAATCCAGCAAAGCTCTTCTTATGTGTTATTTTCCTTTGCAACTACCTTCCCTCCTATATTGTGTTGTGAACAAAAATGTGAGAGTGGGGAAGCCTCTTGGTGCTGTATATGCATCATGTGTTAATAACGAAGGCAAATAGTTCCATCTTGCAGTTTGTTCCATTTTTCTAGACAGTTGTTGAAATATGAATCCAGCTAACTTCCAAATTGGCATGCATTTGGTCAGCAAGGATGAGAAAGGATCTGGTTTAACTAATATGTGCAATTTTCTTCATTTTTCTTTAAATAGCAATTTAATTTTCATTTTTACATCCAGTATATAAAAATACATTTGCTTTTTGTTTTTTGGTTAACATGGTAAGAAATACAGCAGTTTGCTGTACTACATTTCTGTTTCAAAGTTGTTTTGCAAATCAGAACAATGTCATATAAAGTGACATACATGCCATTTAAGCAGAAGAGTAAGAAAATCCATGTTGACTTCCAAAAATAAAAGAGTTGAAAAATATGGGATCCTCTGTAGCATTCTTTTCACAAATATAGGGGGTGGGGGTGGAATTGTATGGAATTTGTCTGCATGTCATCTAGGACTGCTGAAAGCAATTGCTCTAATTAAACAAAGGAGATGGTTTCCTTATTAGTCTATGAATTTTGAGAATCATGTTGTGATTTGCCAAGAATCAATTACTTGTAACTAGAGTTTCTATTTACATTGCAGGACTCTCCAGACATTGTTTTATATTTTGAGATAACTGAATGTTTGCATTTTCCTTTTCTCATACTTGAAGTGCTTTTTGGATTTTATCCAGGTCTAAATGCAGGAAGTAAGAAATCATTCTGAGAGCTATTCATTACTATAGTAAACTTTTTATAATAGCTTTTAAGTAGCTTTCCAAAATGTTTCAGAATATTAATAATATGAATGATCAAGTAGAGCAATGAAATTATTTAAGGACTACAAGTAAGAATTCCCTGTAATTGGTCAGGCCCAGTTTGTTACAGAAAACTCTTCTCCAGTTGATCCCTAATAATAAGCTTTAAAAAGTAAGAAGTATTTTGCTGTAAGAACTTTGGAGATAGAACAGAACATTCAAGTCTACCACATTACACAGATCCCCAGGCAAACAGAAAAATAACTCTCTGCATTAAATGAAGGTTAGTATTGCTATGAGTTTGGGCAGGGGTCAGTTTGGACAGAACCCTGGGTCCTCTTCCAGAACTGACGATCCTGTATCTGTGAGGATAGACTGCATAAGGAGAAGCTTGCCAACCCAGTTCCTTTCTCAAGGTAATGGCTCTGGCTGGCCAGTTAAGTACCACAATTTAACCTAACCAAAGAAGTTGCTATGTGCCATAGAACAAATGGGTAGGCCTTCCCCAACCCCTCACCCAGCTGTTACTTAAAGGTAAAGGGACCCCTGACCATTAGGTCCAGTCGTGACCGACTCTGGGGTTGCAGTGCTCATCTCGCATTATTGGCCGAGGGAGCCGGCGTACAGCTTCCGGGTCATGTGGCCAGCATGACAAAGCTGCTTCTGGCGAACCAGAGCAGCGCACGGAAACGCTGTTTACCTTCCTGCTGTAGCGGCTCCTACCGTATTTATCTACTTGCACTTTGATGTGCTTTCGAACTGCTAGGTTGGCAGGAGCTGGGACCAAGCAACGGAAGCTCACCCCATCGCGGGGATTCGGACCGCCGACCTTCTGATTGGCAAGCCCTAGGCTCAGTGGTTTAACCCACAGCACCACCCGCGTCTTAGGCGTGTGCAAAAAGCAACAGCTCAAAAGCTGAATGCAAGGAGCTGCAGACAGAATTTGTGCTGGATTAAAAACTGTGAATAATAGAGAAGCAATATCTTTTATGGTGTTAAGGCTGTGAGCCCTTCCATCGTATGCTCAAGTTGTATATATGTGTAAATAAAACCACCAGTCTCTGCTGTCCTTCATTCCAGAAAACTCTTCTGTCTGAGTGTTGTGTTTGTTTTTTGCCCTGACTTTCCTCCCCACGAAAACCAGCTCTTTGCTGCTGAATCAGAACAAACAGCTGTCCATGGAAACCCCGAATTGCACTTTGTTCCAATTCAGTGTTAAAGAGCTGGTTTTCCTGGGCACAGTGGCGGGGGTGGGAAGTGCTCAGACACTGGGAAAACATGAACCTGTGCCTAGAAATTGGGGGGGGGGGCAAAGGTAAGTGTGAATGAGCCCCACGTGTTGGAAGAAACCCTGGAGTCTCTTACCACTTGGATATTGGGGCGGTGCATAACAACAACATAGTAAAACATAGTAAAAGATTAAACCTTAAAAAGATTGTCTATACAGGGCTGCCTTCAGATGTCTCCTAAAGGTTATATAGTTATTCATCTCCTTGATATCTGATGGGAGGGCATTGGGCACCATTACCGAGAAGGCCCTGTGCCTGGTTCACTGTAGCTTCAATTCTCACAGTGTGGGAACCGCCAGAAGGCCCTCGGTGCTGGATCTCAGTGTTCGGACTGAACAATGGGGGTGGAGATGCTCCTTCAGGTATGGGCTGTTTAGGGCTTTAAAGGTCAGCACCAACACTTTTAATTGTGTTTAGAAACGTACTGGGAGCCAATGTAGGTCTTTCAGGGCCAGTATTATATGGTTTTGGCGGCTGCTCCCGGTCACCAGCCTAGCTGCCGCATTCTGGATTAGTTGTAGTTTCCGAGTCACCTTCAAAGGTAGCCCCACGTAAAGCGCATTGCAGTAGTCCAAGTGGGAGATAACCAGAGCATGCACTACTCGGGGGAGACAGTCCGTGGGCAAGTAGGATCTCAATATAAATGGGCTCATCCTTACAATGACAACTTCAGAAGAGAAGGCGTATTAAGTCTGTTGCAGCAAAATATAAAAGAGCCCACAAAAGCTCATGTCACAACAAATATGTTATTTTTCAAGATGTCACAAGATGTCTTGTTTCTCTTTCTAGGAGCAACTCTAAAGGGAAGGAGGTTACTGCTGCAATCCTAATATTGCATACCTGGGCGTAATCTCCTTTGAATTCAGTTGGATATACTTGCGAGCAATTATGGTTAGCCTTGGTCTGCACAGAAAGAGGTTTGTTCTCCTCAAGGAGGCATATTCCTTAGATCATGGGTAGGCAAACTATGGCCCAGGGACTGAATCCGGCCCAATCACCTTCTAAATCCGGTCCGGGAATCAGCGTGTTTTTACATGAGTAGAACGTGTCCTTTTATTTAAAATGCATCTCTGGGTTATTTGTGGGACGTAGGAATTCGTTCATTCCCCCCCCCCCCATATAGTCTGGCCCCCCACAAGGTCTGAGGGACAGTGGACCATCCGCCTGTTGAAAACGTTTGCAGACCCCTGCCTTAGATCAGTTTTTATTTATTTTTAGCATTTACTGTAACAAGCGAAGTGTTTCTAAAACCACCCCAAAGCAGTTTCTTGTGGCTTCAGACATGTTACATTTCTGTTCAGTGTCCGTCCCGTCCCATCCCCCATTCATGCCGTTTGCATTTAATTGGAGGCATTGCCAACCCCGAAAGTCCACCGTCCTTTGCAGGGCCGGATTTAGGTTTGATGAGGCCCTAAGCTACTGAAGGTAATGGGTCCCTTTATATGTCCAGCTGTCCTTTGTCAACAAGTTGTCGCTGTTTTTTGTGTTGAATATATGCTATATGGTAATTTATGGACCTAATAGGTATCTAAAGCCATTTGCCACTGTTGCCGTATGCAGGTTTTATTTTTTTAGTTTATATTTTAGAAATGTACATCCAGATTTTTTTTTTGATTTTTTGACCACCACGCCACCCTCCAGAGTGGGACCCTAAGCTATAGCTTGTTTAGCTTATACTGTACAGTACTGTACTGTAAGTCCGGCACTGGTCCTTTGACTTGCAAACTGAAGTAGGGAGTCCCCGGCAGAAGACTACAAATCCCAGAGTGCCTTTCGAAAAGGCCTTCACACGCCCTCTCCCCGCCCATCAAGAGGGTGCAGTTCCGCTGCTCCGCAACAAGAGGGAAGCGGCGACTACATCCCCCACAGTGCAAGGCGAGCGAGTGAGCGAGCGAGGGGAATGGGGTCCGCCCCCGGCTGCCGCCGCCGCCTCCCCGCCAGAGCGCCCGGATAAAGGTCCCGTTCCGTGCGCAGTGCGGCTCGGTGCGACGCTGCTGGCAGGGGAGGAGGCCGAGCCCGTGGCCCAGGCGGCGCCAGAACAGCCTGGCATCCCCCGAGTCGCCGCCGTGGTGGGGGGAGGAGAGCTCTGAGGCGGACGCCGCCGCGGGCGACATGTCGGGGGGAACGGGAGGCCCCTCGACCCGGGGCTCCGGCGGCGGCGGCGGGCTGAGCCGTGAGCTGTGCCGCGCCTTCGGACATTACAACCGGCACCTGGCGCGGCTGCAGCACAACCTGCGCGAGACGAAGAAGTTCTTCCGCGACATCAAGTACTCCCAGGGCCCCTCTGCTGCTGCCGCCGCCGCCGCCGCCGCTACACTTGGGCCTGCCGGGGAGGAACCGCGGCCTCAGCAGGAGCAGCCCACCCCCGATGTCTGCGCCCTTGTTGGTGAGGGTCCTTCGCTGCAGGCCGGTAAGGAGCTCGGGAGCGGAGTGGGGGGGGGGCGTATCGGGGGAAACGGGCGGGTCGGTGTGGAGGGAGGAGGAGCTTCCGCATTTTATATTGGGTCTCTGCCCAAACCGCAGGGAGATTCCTCTACCTTAAAAAAAAATTGCATCAAGGAATGGGAAACTCCAACCGGTGTGGCTTCTTCCATCACTGAAGCGGTGTGGGAATGGCACTCAGTGGGTGGAATTCCTCCCTCTTGGGCAGCCCTTGCAGTCAGGTCTTGCGCATCTGCACTCCCAAGTAACTGGCTAAGTTCACCAAGGTGCTAGGGCTGCAGGGCTGGGAGAAAGCCCCATTAAATTCAGTAGGACTTGCTTTGGAGTAGGCATGGTTAGGACTGTGCTGTTGTTGTCCCCCCACCCCCTAAGTAAGGCCACATCCACCCCATACAGCTAAAGTACATTTATACCACTTTAGGCTGTCATGGCTCTCCCCCTACCCCCCAAAAACAGAATACTGGAAATTGTAATTTACTCCTCTGAAGAACCATTAACAAACTACTGTTCATTACTTAATAATGTGGGGGGGGTGGCAATTAAAGTGGTATAAGACTGCTTAAAATGTATGTTGTGGGTTAACAGAAGATTGACAGCAGGGAGAGGCCTGCTGAGGCAGGGCTGGAGAACTTGTGGCTGTCCAGATGTTGCTGGACTGTGCTATAATCCGTGACCACATGCTATGCTCATGGTTCTGGATCTGGCATCCATGTCTGTGGGTGACTGCAAGGGATGTGGAGGGGATCCTGGCTTTTCCTGAGGGAGTGGGAGAAGGCAATTGAGAGGACTTCAGGTAGCCAAGATGAAGAAGGAGGTAGCCAAGAAAAAAGGTGATTATTCAGGAGTAATTATAGGAATCCTTGAAGGTTGAAGGAACTAGTGGTTGACAGGTGGCTGTTGTTTGAAGCTGCCCAGAACCCAAGAATTCTACTATGCACAAACAAATGACATTGGCTGCCCTTTAAGTGTTTGGCATTCTGGCTTTGAATAAGAATTTGGTATGGCACTATTGCCACCCCCATATATGCCTTTTGGATTGAAGATTACAATCAGTGACTGCTTTTATGTGGTCACTTGTGTTAGACTCTGCCTATACTCTACCAAAATATAAGACTTTTACATATGGTAAGCTACAGACTAATATAGTCCCACTACCAAACAAACCCCAGGATGGATAGCAGAGAGAAGTTTCTGAGGCAGGTTTATTGGAGCATGAGTCATTGTGGTCAGCAGCCTCCTGTACGTCTAAGCAATAACTTGATGTTTATTATTAGTATTTTAATTTCTCAGTATGCATGCTGATGTAGCTTGTTGCCCCCAACTTCCCCACTGTACTCTGAAATACTGTGAATCTGGTCTCTGCTGGAGAATGAGAAGAAATACTCCTTGAAATGGAAGGAAACAAATGTTCTCGGGTTGGACTGCATTGAAATATGCTGAATGAAGTAGCAGTGAACTAGAAATGGCATAGATGTGATTGGGCAGAATGATCTGGATGGACACTAGAGGTTTGTAAAAGAGTAACGGAATCAAAACTGGTTCTGAGAATGTATAAAGTAAAACAAAAATTAGAATGAGGATCTGAATGGATGTGTGATTGGAATGCATGGCCTGCCTCTTCAGGAAACAAGTGGCTCACTACACAGGCTGTTGGCCCTGAACTTGTAATAAATCTGCACCTAGTTGAAAAGTGATTCTTCTTATAGAGAAGTTGTTTTTAAATATGTTTGTCAAAACAAGCAGATGTTTTTTGCTTTCTGACTCTGCCCTACAGCTTTAACTTTCTAGGTACATTTCCCCACTCTTTCATTGGGAAATTTTGTACAAAGTGCATTTCTAAAATATTAGATCAGAAGGAGTTGGCAGAAGCTTCCAATCCTATTTACACTTGTGAGTAAACCTTATTGAACAGTATAGTATCCAGCTGTTGATGTGCCAATTAAATAGGGTTGCAAAGAAATTAGACATTTTTGAGTTTTTTTCTGAGGAAAATCGGCAAAGACAACACTGACATCGATTGCCGTACGTGTGGATTTTCCTGCTCAGACACTGGTTGCGGATACAGTATTCTGGATATGTATGGATGTATGGCAACCCTAAAAAAATATTTTGTCTATGTCTTTGGATATATTATAGTTGGCAAGTTTTGACTAATACTGATATAATACCTGAAATGTTTTATTTACAAAGACATAGTAATGGAAATGTAGGTGTCGACTTATGGCTTTGTTCCTTCTGGCATTGCAGTTGTTAAGAAGCAGTAGGGCTGTTTTATACTTAATACGCTGCTTCCGGATTTCTACCATGCTATGGTTTCTGGGCATTGACAATTATGGAGCAGAATAGCATGAATCAGAACTGCACTGTGATGCATCATGGCAATTATTTCTGTGATGTGCTTTTTTATTTTTTGAGCAACTGTAATCAAACACTCAGATATACACAAGTTCACACATCTAGTCCAACCCCCATGCAATGTAGGAATCACAGCTGAAGCCTCCATGACAGATGGCCATCCAGCATCTGTTTAAAAGCCTTCCTCTGATCCACTGTCTAACAGCTCTTACTGTCATGAGGTTCTTTCAGATGTTTAGTCAGAATCTCCTTTCTTGTAACTTGAAGCCATTGGTTCAGGTCTTACTCTCTGGAGCAGCAGAAAACAAGTTTGCTCCATCTTCCATGTGACAGTCCTCTGGATATCTGAAGATGGCTGTTATATCACCCCTCAGCCTTTTCTTCTCCAGGCTAAACATACCCAACTCCCTAACTGTTACTCACAAGTCTTGGTTTCCAGACATTTTATCTCCTTGGTTGCTCTCCTCTGCACACCAGAACTGGACACGATACTCCAGGTGTGGTCTGACAAAGACAGAAGAGCGACACTATTAGTTCCCTTGATCTGGAAGCTATACTTCTGTTGATGCAGTCTATAGTAGCATTCCCCCCTTTTTTTCTTTTTCTTTTTGCTGCTGACTCATGTTAAGCTTGTGGTCTACTAAGACCCCTAGAATCCTTTTCACATGTACTACTGGCAAACCAGGTGTTCCTCATCTTATATTTGTGCAGCTAGTTCTTCCTGCCTCAGTATAGAACTTTACATTTGTCCCTATTGAACTTTATTTTGTTAGTTTTGGCCCAGTTCTGCAATCTGTTAAGGTAATAATGAATCCTGGTTCCATCTTCTGAGGTATTAGCTACCCCTCCTAGTCTGTTGTCGCCTGCATGTTTGCTTAGCATCCTATCTGTTCCTTCATCCAAGTCATTTATAAAGATGTTGAATAACACTGGACCCAGGACAGAACCCTGTGACACCCCACTTGTCACTTTTCTCCGGGATGATGAGGAACCATTGGTGAGCACTCTTTGGGTTCAGTCAGTCAATCAGCTACAAATTCACCTAACAGTAACATCATCTAGCCCAGGCATCCCCAAACTGCGACCCTCCAGATGTTTTGGCCTACAACTTCCATGATCCCTAGCTAACAGGGCCAGTGGTTGGGGAAGATGGGAACTGTAGTCCAAAACATCTGGAGGGCCGAAGTTTGGGGATGCCTGATCTAGCCCTTCCAGTAGCACCTTAGAGACCAACTAAGTTTGTTATTGGCATGAGCTTTTGTGTGCATGCACACTTCTTCAGATACCAAGGCATGGGCTTGCCATTTTGTGTTTTGAGATGGTGATTTAAATAGGATATGGACAAACAGTACTTTTCTGATTCTGATGTAACCAGAGACCTTGGAAGATAATTGCTGTGCAATGCAAAAATCTAGATGCTGGGTTTAAAAAAGAGTAAAGTAATAAAATTAAGTGAAGTTTCTAAAACAGAGATGCTTTGGAGAAAGGAAACCTCTGGGCAAGGACTCAAAAGTAGAAAATTAAGCCCCAAACCAATAATAGTAATTGGGAAGCTCAAAACCAGTTCTATATATTATAATCCACTCAAAACTGGTAACAATGATCAAATAGAATTCTTCTCACGCTTGAACATCTCTGCTAGTAGAATATCTATATATGTTCAGTGTGTGCTGAAATTCTTTTCTTTCATATGACATATGGATGGAGTTAGTAGTGGTGCAAAGATTGTGGTGTCTAGTCTGATAGTGTTATAGGGAGTATCCTATGACAATATCCTGGATTGTGAATTAACATGCACATGCTCTGTTGTGTCTTGATTAACAAAGTCTGAAATGGTACAGAGCCTGTTCTCGAATTGCAGTCCTTTCTGTGGCTTTATGCATTTTGTTTGTAAGCCACCTTATCCCAAAAGGTCAGAGCTGTTTGTAAGCCATCCTCCCTTAAGGTCAGTGTTGGCAACAAACAACAACAACAGAAAATCCATAACCACCATATCAGTTGTCTGCAGTGGCCTGTTGAATGCTTGCAGGGCTAGCCTACAGCTTTTGGCTCTATATACACCCCATTCTCCCCTATTTGACTTCTAATCTTGGCAAAGTTTAATGATCCACACCCTTGGTACAGTGAAATTCTATGGTGAAGAAAACAAGGTGGTGCCGAAAGTTCTTATTCAAGTGGAAACTTACGTAAGTGTTGTGAGTAGAAATAGTATGTGAAGTTGTAATATACTAATAGTAACACATTTCAATAATACTTAAGTCTGAATACCGGTATCGCACTAGTGAAGGTTTTCTTTTCCCTGAATAAACTTTTTCTCATGAACTGAGCCTTAACCCTAGATGATGATGATTCCTGGGAGCTGAACTGTGAAACATTGCCCCATGTAATGTGCAAACCTAATTGAGAACCCACACGTTTTCCTCTGGGATTTTCTTTTACCTCTTTCAATTATCATGTGGAGTCCCCCCACCCACAAAAAGCTCCCCCTAGTTTTCTTGAAAAGGTGTTTCAGTTTTTTGTTCTAAACCCTTTGCTGTCATTTCTTCTCTTCTCAAGTTTGTAACCTTCCTCTGATTTCAACAGCTTTTTCCTATAGTCTTTGTATCATGAGGGCAGGGACAGGACTTGAACCTTGCTATCCATGTTATCTAACAATCCATTGCTAGATGTGTGAACCATCAAGGCACCACCCCATTCTCTGCATATTTGGTCATACTTGTGCAAGTATTTTAGTACTGGCCAAGTTGATTCTTGATGGATATATCGGTGAATCATTAAAGGGACGTGTAAAGTTGCACTGTTGAACTAGGGACACTTTACATGATCACATTTGACAAGCAATCGTAACGATGAAGAAATTTGCACTCTGGTTTTTTTCAGCAGTGGAGTGAAACATACAGCTAAGGACCAACTCCTAAAAAAACCCACCCTTGTCTCAAAACAAGAAGCAGTTGCGATTGTTGGCCATCCTGAAAGAGGAAGCAACCTTACACCAGTCTTGACTCTGCCTTCCTTGAGAGAGCATGTTTAATCTTTGGTCTCTATATTGCACTCCTTTGGAGGTAGGGGTGGTCCGTGTCACCATTAAGAAAAAGAGGTAGAAATAAGCCAATACATATGTGGACTGTTTCTGGATAAAGTGACTTTTCTTTAAATTTTCAGAGTTGTTAACCTAGTTCAAGGTTTCCATATGAATTAGCCAGATGTTTAACTGAAAATCAATCACAGTCAATCCATCATTTGAAAAGCAAGACTTTGGCCCAAAATGGCAACTGACATTCTGTTTGGGTGACTGAAACATAGGTTTAAGCAGCCATTTGGCACCTAGCTTATATACCTAAGCTTCTAACACTGGTCAAGAGGCAGTGGGTAGCTGGCATTTCCTCTGACTCACTGTAGCCTTAGTGAGGCAGGGTCAGTTGTGCACCTTGTGCTTGGGGCAGAAGTGATGCACATATCCTGATTGGCACTGCATGACACAGTGGACTCAGTTGACTGTAAAATGGGGTGAAGCACCAAATACGGAGACCTCTTCCCCCCACCCCATTTGCTGAGTTGGTTAAACTGCAAGGTGGTATGAGAAACTGCAGCCACACTGATGTTTCTCCTGCAATCCCCTCAGCAGGGGCCACGGGGCTAAAAGGCATAGCGATCGACCTCTACCTAAATGACCTCTTGGTCACGACAGCAATTGCTGTTTGTCTCACGAAGCATTTGTATATGATCAGACATGCAAAGAGCCCCCTCAGACCCACACAGCACATTCAGCCTTTTAATTATAATCACCAAGATGTGGCAAGACAGTTTTCCTCAAGGAAGCAGGATACCCGAAGCCTGGCTCTCACCCAGAGAGCGCAAGTCTCTTCTCCAAGTTTCCAGATGGAGCTGGCTCACTTTCAGAAGCCACGATCCCACTTCATTGATCCATTATCACTACATTAGATTTTAACTTCAGAAATATTCTAACTAGGCCCCTTCAGTGGCGGCTTTTTCCTTATCAGATCTTATTTCCAAAGTGCTCTCTTATGTGAATATGCTCTACTTGTTGTAACGTGATGTAAACTATTCCTCTGTGCTGCTCATATAGTTATTTTGAGATTAATCATCTAGTTCCTTCTTGGGAAAAGTATAATTGGGACCCATGTGCTTGGATACTCCCCTTCGTGCACTTCTGAAGTTCTGATCACATGTTTTCTCAACTGATGCAAAATGGTTCCTTCAACTAATCCTTTTAGTGTAAGAATTCTTGTTTGTTGACAGCTGGGCACAACAAAAAGTCATTTTCTTAACTGCTGAATTGAGGCTAGTTCTTCAGTTGAGTTACTTTGGAGTTATTCAGCCTGTTGTACGTTAGCAATGGATATGAAAATATTAATATAAGTTTTAACCACGACTGTATTCTCTGTCTGTGCTGTTGATCTTTAGCAGAGATGCCCACAGGATTTCCTGGGCCCAGAACATTGTATGTGGATTGCCCCCCTGCAATCTATTGTCAAGAACTGATGTTTTTGCACATGCATTTACTATTAAAATCTGTTTTGAGATAAATTACAATTATAGGAATACTGTAGGGTGGATCCTATTGCAAAGATGAAAGTGGGAGAGCAGGAGGATAATACACATAATCTTGAGCTCTTGAGTGAGAAAGCAAGGTACATTCACAGCAGCTCCACAGGACCCTCCCCCCCTGCCCCTGGCAACAGAATAACATGGCTACCCCTCTGGAAATGGATACTTAACAAGCAGTTAAAATATTCATGAAGGATATTAATTAGTGGCATTCAACCATCTGTCTAGAGACTTATTCATTGGCAGCATCAGGACTCCCTTTATACATGCAGTCAACAAAAATATGCTTGCTGTGTAGTCAGACTGGATTACATGTTGCAGCATAGAAGGTTTCTTGCTGCAGTGCAGCTACTGTTTGCCCAGGCATTTTCAGCCAATATCCTTGAACCCATTCTGTGACCCTGAAGATAGAATTCTGACTAGGGTTGGGCTGGGCATTTGATTGAACAAACAGTGGTCAAATAATGGCCCAGTATTTTATATTTTTATTATAAAAATATTCCAGTACGGTAATCAGTGGTGGGATATGCATGTTGAGTGCAAAACCAAATTGTTTTACAATTATGATTAATGAGCGAAAGTACTACTTAAAAATTGTTGCAGGTAAGGTTTTTATAAATATAAACAAGTCACTGAATAGTAGTTTGGCTTTATTCCTGGAATTTTAGGTTCAGCCTACAGTTAATACACTTTTAAAAGAGAGAGGGAGAGAAAAAAATAAAAAAATAAACCAAGTAACTTGTAGATCCAGAAGTCTGTTAAGTAGGCAGCAGGCCAATTGTTCATTTCATTTGCGTCATCTTCAACCGGTTTTTCACCTCCATCATCAAATTTCTCGTCTTGTATGTCTCTCACTGTTAGCAAATGGCATAGTAAAATAATAATAATCCCATTTTTAAAAGAAGTAAGCTTCTACCTACACAGTTGCATTCTGAACTTGATCGAGCACTTGCAGTATCCTTCAACAGGTGAATAGGCAACCAACTGGCGATATTTGTCTGATCAGTTGGCTAGTGTACCCATCCTAGATTGGGGGAAAGGTAAATGAAGATATGACCTGCCTGGAAGAAAAAGCTCACATACCAGTTGAATATTCACAGGGTCTAAAGCTACATGTACCTCACTTCATCTTCATTTTGAATGTTGATTTTTCAGGTTTTGCAGAAAACTATCTTCTTGCCTGGCTGTGGGTGTGACTGGGGGCCCTGTTGTCTTAAATGATTTTCATCAGGGCTCTATCTCCAACTGAACAATTTTTTCTACTGTACTTCTTTTGCTCTGCATACAAGACACTACTGTGAAGCAGTTTGGCAGTTGACTTGGAGCAGAATCACTCTATGTTGGCTGGGTGGAATAAAACACACAAGCTGTTCTATTTTTCTGTTCTTCATAATTTTGGTACCAAATACCTTTTGGAAAATGTTATGCTTAGGTCAAGAATGTAGCGCAGCATGAGTGAAACCCCTTTTTAAAGGCACTGAACATAAAGTTGCTTTTCATATGGACACCTTTACTAAAGAGGATCAATAGTGAAATTGTGAAATCACGGTAATGTGTCCTCTTCTGTAGAAGAAAACTGAAGGTCAAAGAAGGCATTGTCTATTAAGCAGTTTTAAGTCTTTGTACAAGAGTACAGTATACTCAAAGAGCAATCTGAACCTGTGACAGAGTTACTGCCACTTCTATGCCCTGCCTACGTGAAACGAGGACAGGGCATGGGGACGGCGGCTTTTCCTGTTTTCCCTCCTAGCTTTTCTCCTCATACCAACCTGCCCACCCACCTGCTGTGACTGAAATGAGAGGGAATTAACCATGTTATCTCCAGGGCTGGTATAGTTTTGGGACCTGTTGGGGGGCATACTGGAGTAATAATGGGCCTTAGGATCCCGAAGACCCATGGACTGCTGGTAGTTCATCAACTGCGGTGGAGCTTTCTTTTGCTACATCAGGGAACTCCAGAGATGGAGTTCTGCAGGCTACTATGGCTGCTCAGCCACTCCCAGGGAGCATAGGGTTGCTCCTTAAATTTAAATACTGAAAACACTTTTATCCCACTCTTCAGCTAAAAATGCTTCCAGAGCAGCTTTATCAATTCTAATGGTAAGACTGACCTTGCCCTTAAACTTAGTCTAAAGGGCTAAGAAAAAGGGATTAGGAGGGAGGAAGAAGGAAAAAAGCACATTGGGCACTATTTATTAGTCAAATTGGGCATAGGGAACCTTTGATGCCACTAGGTGTTGCTCAGCTACTATTCCCATCAGCCCCAGCAAACATGCCCAGCGGCCAAGGATTATGAGAGTTATAGTTATGCAATATTCAGAAATCCCAAGGTTTCAAACACCTGAGTTAAGTGGTCAACAATTAATAGTAGTAAAATATGAGAACTTCAAGCTTTCTAAAAGGGTCTGTGCTTAAAGATGTAAGGCTCTAGTCATTAATACCCTTTAGGATGGAAATGAGAGACCACTGGATTTTTAAAATTATTTTTGGCATCTTTGAGGAATATAATGAGACAGTGATATACAAAGGTGAGCTGTCTGTGTTGGACAAGTAAACACTAGAATTCATAGACACCTACTTGTGTGTCACAAATGGAGATAAAGTCTAGGCAGGTTTTCAGTGATATCTTATTCTACAATTTTCTGATTATTATAAGGCAGACCACCTGGGTTATTATGGGTAAGCAGTACTTATTTTAAAAAGCCATCTGTGGAATGGATACTTGCTGAACTTATTCCTGCCATGTTGCAAATTAAAGGCTTCTGATTCTTGGTGACTAACTGCATTGCTTCTTCTGTCCCTGTTGCCTAAAATGTCATCTGGGCTGGGAATGTGGGAAGAAGGTAAACTTGGTTCCTGGAATGAGTGACCATTGCTCCATATTCAGTCCTCTTTGTGATAGCTTAGCTGCCTACTCCTGTGCAAAAATATTTTTCAAGTCAGAGTTTGGAATGTCTCATTCTGTACTGACATAGAGGTATAGAATCCCTTTTGAAGCTCCATAGGTCACTTCATCATATAATTGCTAATCAATTCTTTTTTTTTGCCTTTTTTAGGGCAGCTGAGCTCTATTGCCTTTCCCCGGCGTGAAGAGGAGTACCTCCAGCTGACAGTAAGCTGTCACCCATGCCTTTTAATCTTTGGTCAGAACTGCAATGCCAAATGTCAGTTAGTCAACATGCTTTTGGGTGAGAGACTGCTACCGACCTCCAAAGTTAGCAGTGAGGAGAACTGTAAGAGGCGTCGAATTCGCTTCACACATGGAAGACAAACACGGATTAGTTTGGCTCTTCCAGGACAGTATGAATTGGTTCACAACTTGGCAGCTCATCAAGGCAGATGGGAAACGATACCAGAAGAGGACTTAGAAATCCACTGCGATAATGAAGATCTCGCACACCAGATTGCAGAGCTGGAGGTTACATTGAATCACACTTTATTACAGGTACTGATGAGATCCAGTATGTACTTGCCCTGTCATGTTTAAACTTAATGAGAAAAGGAGCGTTGGCATGAAGCATTTTAATGAATATTTTGCACCTACGTTTAGTTGAGTGAATTCTACATAAAAACTAGAGGAGCCCTAGAACTAGAACGGAGTTTGTCTGCATTCCTAAAGACTTCTGAGGGCGGATACCACATGTTCTGCCTCAACCCAGTGGTTCTTGTTTGAAGTCTGGCTGCTGCTGTGGAAGATTGAGGGGCGGAGGGTGCAGTTTGCAGCAGTGACTGCTGGTTTTGCCCATACTGATTTGCTTTTCCTGCAGCCCAGGTGCCGGACCTGTGATTGTATAGACTTGCTTAGATTTCTGAAAATAATCTGAGGGTGTAGACAGACATGGTAATAAAGCAGTGCTTACAGTGGCATGTTGGCCTGTGTGTTGAACCCAGCTTCCTCCGGGCTTTTAATCTGAAATGACAGTCATATGTGTCAGTGAAATAAGTGCTGATGGTTTATGCTCCTCTGTCCTCCATCTTGGAGTGGGGGGGGGAGTCTATTATGCAAAACCTGCTCCAGAGATTGCAGGAGGATTCTTGGAAGCATCAAGCAGGGCCACCCCATGCACAGCCAGATACCCTGAAGAAGGGGCAGACATGCAGATTGAACTCGGTGAAGGGCCTTTCTGCCTAAATAGTTACCCTTGTCGTCACCCAAAAATGTTCTTGAATTGTTGTAATTAGCATTAAGGAGTCCTAAAAACGAGGTCAGCAACCTAAGGCCCATGTGCATGCGATCCAGCCCATGGAGGGATCTTCACGGGACCAATCTGGCCCAGGCAAGATAAACATTGCCGACCCCTGTTCTAAAACTAAGTAGAATTGATACTATGTTCCCTTCTCTCCATCCCTTCACTTCAAAGTCAAAACACTTGACTAGCACATTCTGTAGCTCAGGGCAAGTGTAGGGTAGGTAGTGTTTGAAAGGGTTCCTTTTACTTGGGATTCTTGCCTCCTGTGTGAGTCATGCTCACGATACCACTACCCCTCGAGGGTTTGCCAGCCTGTCTGTTCCTGAGTATAACTTTGTTCTGAATGTTTGTGAATGTATGCCCCGCGTGTTGAGTTTGGTTTTGTGTACTTCAACTGAATATGTCTGTCTTGCTCTTTTTTTTTAAATAGGTCAGCTAACACAGGGCAGCTCATATCTCTCATAAATTTTGCAAACCAGTGACAAAGATTTCTTTGTTAGGCTCCAGATATATCTAGGACAAATCAGATGAAAACAGCCACTCGGATTAATTTGTAAGGAGTGGCAATCAAGACTGTTTCCGCTGTTTTGTGTAGGAGAAAAACTCCTTCTTAAAAATGGAAATTTTAAACAGGGAAAGTTAACATTTAGATCTTATATGTGAAAACTGCATATCTAATCACAGGGAGGGATCTTCCTATTTCATAATTAGTAAGCTTCAGTGAGTGGTAACAAAGAAATACTTCCACCACAAGGAGAGGCATGGTATAAATTTTTAAAACGGGCATAATCCACATTTTTAAAAAGTCAATTGAAGGAAGCATTGGGGCTTTTGCAAATCCATCTTTGCTTTAAAAGCATGGAAATAGTGAGTTGGAAATTGTGTGCCAGTAAATAAGTCGTACATTCTAACATATTGTGCTGTCTCCCACCTTAGGCTCCATATCTACCACAGTTTGCTTGGGTCCTTTACCACCGATCCTCCTCTGCTGTAGTTTGAGGGTAACACTGGTGCCTTGTTCACGTTTAAAAGTTTGGATAAATGTTGAAATTAAGGAGTTTCTAATGAAATGAATTGCTTTAAAACCAATGACAGTTTTGAAATAAATCCTATTGTCCTACTATGTAGAATAATGGCACCAGGCAGAATAAGTAGAAATGCTATAGGAAATTGGTTCCGTTTCTACTGTAGTATTTAATGGCTGCCAATAAGGGACACATCTGCACAGGAATTTAAATGCTAATTCACTTTGTTGGGAGCTCTAGAAAGGAAAAGCTGTCTAGATAGAATTATACACAGCCATCCCCTCTGTGTGACACAGGAAGTTAAAATCCATACCAGGTGGACTAACTGCAGGTTCCAAAATAAAATTTGCACACCATACAATTGCAGTAATTATGTCAGGCAGGCCAGAATACCTATCCCAGACTCCACTTTACGATATAAGTGGCAGCTTTATGGAAGCCTCCAAATCTTAACGAACTGAGAAATTGACCTTTGTAAACAAACGCCTCATTCATCAGATGCAAAAAGATGGCTGGCGGTTTGTCAGGCAGATTCTCTTGCATTGAGAAGAGGGTTTGATAGTTAAAGATTCTGTTTGTTGTGTGGCGTACATAGCCTATCTTTCACAGTGTATTCTTTAATCAAATATGATGTGATCTGATAGAAAGTGTGACAGAAGATGGAAATATTGTTTTTAACAGGGGCACCTATAAAGTTATTCATAAATAGAAATAATACTAACATTCCTTTATCCACTTGTGCAATTAGTTTTTTACACATTTTATTGACCACCATGAGCCAACATTTTGAGTCTGAATTAAGTCTATTGAAATTTAGTGTGGCCTTAGAATACACTGAAAACTGCCGTGGAGAGTGACGGTTAAGTCTTAAATAAAAGATAAAATAACTTAAACCTGAACATAAGTTGAACCCCATCATAACAATGTTGTATCTTAACTTTCTCCTCTGAAAATATCAATATATTCTAGGCATATTTATTGAGAACTGTGTTAGACCTTACTCATAGAGAGATTTGCAATGTGCAGGAGGCATCTAACTAGGTAAAGGAAATGAACAACTTAAATTTGGATAGCTTTCAGTCTTGGTCTTCAGGATAATAACGCACGTTGTAAAATTAATATAATTTATTGTCAAATTCTATAATTTCAAATCTGGTTTGAAGAGAAACAACTATTATATATTACCAGTACCAAACATACCAGAATTAAGAAAATAAAACAACACAACAGCAATTCCTTAAAATTAATTATCAGACTGTTAAATCCATTATCAGTGAAAGAACTTATAAAAGTTATTGTGTCAGGATTCTCTCACATCTGTAGGAACTAGGTGGCTCCAGCCCTTCCTTCATTTCAGTTAATTCTGCTGCATGTGGGGAATCTAACTTTACCAATAGTATGGTAAGTTCCTTTTTTTGGGGGGGGGGGAGGAAGCCCAGTATGAGTAGCAAATAAGAAAGCTAGCAAAAAATTTAAAATATTTAAAAGGTACTACAACAGAATCCAGTGCTTTCAAAGGAGGTGATTTTGCAGGACCAGTCCAATCCATACATAGTTAAAACATCCCAAGTTTTGTTGGCGTACTAGTCTGCTGACTTCATTTTTGTCCTAATTTTTATTTTGCTGCGTTAGTTTTGTATTTAACGATCATACTGATATGATCTAAATGTATAGAGGCTTCATTCTTTTTAATGCTATATTTAGTAGCACTGTCCCTATCAGTTTGGTAGAGGAATGGAACAGCCCACATTACTGTACAGTAGTGATTACTGAATGCCTCTGATGCCCCTGGTATGCAGACATACTAGTTTATAAATTGAGGGGTGAAACTAAAATAGCTGAAGTACTGAGGTATGTTCAGTGGCCTCTAGGAGCCAGGAGATGCTGAGAGTAAATGTGTGTAGTTGGAGTAGGAGGTGAGAAGAAAACTGGGGAGAGGTGGATTGGCCTGCTCAAGCCCCTAACAACAACTTGTGTCCTGGAGGTGTAGATTCTGGAGGGGAATCAATAAAGCACTTGAACATTAGGGAAAAGTTTCATTAGGGTGGAGAGACAAAAGGTGTCCTCTTTAATTTGTCTCTCGTCGTCTCTCTGTCCCCCACTCCAGGTTTTCTGGAATCCTTTTAGGAGCTGAGGATATGGAACAGTTTTTTGTTGCACATCCCACTCATATTTCTGTATTTAAGAATTATTTCCCCATTGATATATGCATCTCTGTTATAAACTTAAGCTTTTGTTTCTGTTCATATTAACTAGTTGGCATCCAAGTGGCAATACTAAACTGCTTTTCAGAAGTTATGTCAGTTTCATAGTACAATATCTGAATTTTCGTTCTGCTTCTATCTCTTTATTCAGCGAGCTGCTCCCAGTTGTTTTAGAATGGTTTTCCCCTTATCTGTGTAAAAGAAAGTTACCTCCCTGTCTGCATCTAGTGTTGCACATATCTCATTTCAGCAGCTACTTCTGTTCTAACTCTTAAGTTCAAGACCAACATCCTGTCTGGGAGCACAAAACATTATCCACAATTGGGAATATTTTACATTCATAGGAAACACTGCATTCTGTATCTCATTATTGTAACACATTTTTTTAAAAAACATTTTGTTACCGGTAATTAGCCATTCCTGCCATATGTGAATGTCTGCTTTTAGAGCCACTCAAGTATTTTATGAAGTGCTTCCTTTTTCCTTTTTATCATTTATCATATATAAACCGTCTTGAAATTCTTCTCCTTAAAACCTTTTGATGAATGTATGCCGATCTAGCAGGATAAGCCCATACAGTAGTTTGAAGCAGTTTCTTTTTTAATACATCAATGATTCAAATGTAGGTATGCATCCCTGTCTAGGACCATTTGTTATGTGTGACTGTTGTGGGCAAATAATATGTAGATTAGAGGCAATATGTATTAAAGCCACTAGCTGTATATTCCTGTTGCCTTTTTAAAGCTTCAAATTTGTTGCTTGTTTCATCTGTCTTTGTTCAACCTTATTTTAAAAAGTCTTGACAACTCGAGGTAGGCCTTTTTCAATCCTTCCAGCAAGCAAGCCTTCACATGTTGTTCACTTTCTGGACAATTTACAGATTCTAACACCTTTCCAGCAAGAAAATATTATTAGAAAAAAGGAAATTGTGGTTATTATACTTGCAAATCACCCTAAGAGCTATTTTCATGTTTTGAAAATATATTTAATAGTAGTGCATTCTTTTTCCATTAGGTATAATTTCAAAGACCTGCATTTCTTTGGAATAAATTACAGAATAATATATAAAATGGATGGGAGTTTCCTTAACTTCTAGTTACAGTAACTTATTTTTTACCATTAGCTCCCTGATAATTTTGTTACACCTGATTTTCTTAATAGAAAATAAGCCAAGGGCATACTTAAGACCAGACCTGTGCAGAGTGGGGGGCAGCCAGCTTCACTTGCCCTGGGCCTCAGGGGCCTAAGCTGGCCAGGCCCTCCCCACCAAGGACCGGGTGCTTTTTTTGTTTGAGTTCATAGCTTTATTCTAACAAGACTCCTGTCCTGGGCCTCAGACAAGCTCTGTGTGGGCTTGCTTAAGACCCAATATAATTATGCAACATTTAGCTTCTAATGCATTAATATTTGTGGGGTTTCATTATGTAATTCATATAAATTCATCCAAGGAATCACTGATGTGTCCTTCCATGTAGGAAAATGTGATTCTCTCGGATAGCCCTTCATTGCCCTGCTTTTCCTCCAAACTAGTTTTGACCTGCCATCCACTAGGCTTTTAGTTTCTGATCCCACCCACCCTGGGACAGAAAAAAAGCTCCTCTGAAGCCTGATGTTCTATGTTCTTCTCCAGAACCTTTTCAGGATATCTGCAAAGAACTGGAATGGATCATTGCTCCTATGGTGAGTTGGGATACCCACTTGTACGTCAGCTGGCCAGATCCGTTTCTTACTCCTTAAGAATGCAGGACCCGATTAATAGAAAGTTTTGACTCAAAGGAAAGCTTCAAAAGCTTACATGGAATAAGGAGAATAAGTAAATTACAAGAGAAAATGGAATGAGAGCAAACACACTGCACTTTCTGTGTTCTCTTCTTATGGCCTTTGCTGTGTGCTGCTTCAAGATGCAAAAGCCAAGCCTCAACCCCAGGCACTTTTTGTTTTACTATAGGCCGAGCCTTGTGCCTTCTCCTGTCCATGTGTTAGTTGCACAGCATACATTTCTACTGTTTCAGAATAGCCCTTTCTTCCTCTCTCGTTTGCCTCTTTTCAGCACTCAGCAGAGTGAAACCAGCTGAGTATTAGCTTGGTCTCTGAACATCCATGCATACATTGAATTCTCTTGGAAGAGGAAGGAACTAGTTTTACCCAGTCGATAGAAATTGGACTCTTCCTTGCCTATTATGTGTTGTGGACTGACCAATCAACTATTGGGAGGCTGACTATCCAGCTGCTGTTTCTAAATATGTATACATGTGACAAAGATGTATGAGAGATTCATGCATACAGGGCATGGAATCATGAAGTAAGGCTGACCTATCTAGAGTAGGATGAAATGATTGAAACATTGCACTAAGGAAATTACGTTTGGCAGGCATCAAGACCAAAACGTAATGATGGACTTTTGAACATTTTGCTTTAAAGAGAATCAGACTACCAGGATTGCATGTTTTATCTTCAAGTCTGTCAAAGGTTTTAGCTCTGAATTAAAGCTCAAGATGATTATTATTATTATTTTAACAATTTGGGGGCATTTGACTCAACAGCTACCTTCTGTGTGCCCTCTAAATCTGTAGGGGTTTCTCCATTCCTGCAGAACGGAATTGCTCAGCAGGGCACATGCAGGAAGGGGAAAGAGAAGTTCAATTGAGCAAGGAGAAAATTGTGCACTTACAGAATGAGCTAATTGAATGCTGCTCTATAGACATTGTGTTTAAATATAAATCTGCTTGATTAATCAGGCATCTTTGATTCAGTCTCTGATTATTTTTTAATCTATTAAGCGTTGTAGCCCTAGAGATGATTATTTTCCTCTGAAGCCACTGCTGCATGCCTAAACATTGAATGTTTTTTTTTAAAAAGTCACTTAATGTGCATACTGTATTGAATTTGATACATTTCCTTGAAATCATGTTCAAATATGATTATTGACGTACTTCCCTTTAGTGAAATGAAGAGAATCAAAGAGGTCTGTTGCAAATAAGAGCTTCCAGCTTGGAGGGTTTATTGTTAAAGGTGAACCTTCTTGCATAACATCTCTGGTGCCTTCTGTGAGGAGATGCAGACATTAGAAGGAAATCACAGATAAAGGCTATCTAGCAGGAAAATACCCAGCAGCAAGGCATTAACTGTTGCCTAAGCAAGATTAGTTGTTCTTATTAGTTGAGACATATCTTTTCTAACTTTTCCCTCCTTTATGTCTCCTAGAGACAGCATTGGTTTCCTCCTTTGTTTACTGCCATCAGCATGAGTCATCTTGCATGCTGAATGTTGATTTGCACATCCAATTTTACTCTTTTAACTTGCACTCTTGTCTGACCACATCAGTTTTTGTGTTTCCATGCTTGGGAGTCCCATGACAGTCATAACAGGCAAACCGATGTTAAATGTTTGTTTTGGGAGTAACAGAAAGGGAATTTGGGAGGATCTAGTGATACATGGAATAGCTGAAACTTGCTAGGATATTTTTTTTAAATTAAGCCTAGTAGTGAATTAGTAGTGGCTTTATAACTTTTATCATAATTGCTCTGTCAGCTGTTGACAGATCTCGCTCATGCCTTGGCTACAGCTTTGGGGGTTTTCTGTGGGAATCTAAACGTTGGCTGTTTAATTGATATTGAAAAGATTAATGTGCCAGACCCCATGAGTGCTTAAAACAACTTTCCCTCTAACATGCCTCTTGATTTTCCTTATGCCATTACCAATTCATCTGCCTAGTTAAGTTTCCATAATGATAATTTATGGCTGCCAGGCTGGCCTAAGAAGTGATGATGCTATTTGAAGCAGCAGTTCCCTCAGAAGGACGTTCAGGGCACAAAGATGTCAATTTTGTACAAATGCGTACTTATGGACACTTGGCCATAACTGACAATTTGTGTATAACTCTTAGCGTAGAACTTATTTTTTAACATTTATTATTACTTGGCCCTCTATCCAGAAATTTGAAAATACTTCAGATTAGACGCTGTGACAAGCTAGAAAAATACCTAACATGCTCCTGGTTTCTTCTGGGAAGCATATTGGAGGTGCTGACTGTGCCTGGGATTGTGTATAATGAATTGCTGTGTCTGGTGTAAAATAATACTGTATATCTAAAGCTCAAGCAGATATTAACTGACTCAGGAAGGGTATCTCAGAAGCTATTACATCATTTAACTGTTCATGTACTTATAAAAAATATATTCATCAAAGGAGCACAAGGCAATTTCCAGAATATCAAATGCCTGGTGTAAAGAGCTTAATTGAACAGGAATCATTGGAGGGGATTTCAAAAGTTATGGACTTGGCAAGTGATTGAATTCAAGGAGGGACTAAGGCCTAATTCTCACTTAATTACCTCTTAATTTTTCTCTTGGCTTTACCACATCATCTGCCTAGTTAAATTTCCATAACCATATGACTGCTTAGACTGATGCTTCTCTATACAGAAACTTCCCTCTGTTTAGAAAAGTAGATGTTTGGGAGAATGTATTGCGGAAAAGCCTTCCATTATGAATCTGTATCCTGCAGTCTGAAGTGGGGTAGAGTTGTAGACTATATGCAGGTTTATGGCCTCAATCTAGGCATAACTATCTGGCACACTGAAAGTATAGAACACTGATTAGTTGCTTCGCTAGATAGCCTTCTAGGCAGTGGTTCCCAGTTGGCTAAGTACTGTGGACCCTGTTTTTCAAAAGCCAAGCCATGGACACCCCCCCTACTTTTGAAAGTTTTGATATCTATGTGGTAGTTTTTGTTATGTGAATGGTGCCACAGACCACCTGCGTAGGTTATGCAGACTCCCAGGGGTCCAGGGACTGAAGTGGTTTGCGTCTTTCTCCAATTCCACTTGAATGCAGGTAGGGGAGGTTCCTTGTTGTAGATGAAGAATGGGTGGAGTGTCAGCTGCAAAGCTTGGGTTGCTACAGCCTAAATGTTAAAATCCTATTGCTTTTGCTGCCTATAGGAAGTGGACATTGTGGTAGCTCCTTGTCGGGGATTCCAGTCAGCCGAAGTCACTTTGGGAGAATTCGTGAACCATTTCCTTCCAGTCATCACGTTTGCTATCAGTGAGGCAGAACTTTCCACGCTGGATGTGAATGAACTGCAGGAGATGAAAGAGAAGTTCTCTCTGCCGGTCTTCTTTTTCAAAGTGCCAAATTTGGGTGCTGAACTGATATCCCCTCAGAATGCAGAGAATGAAAAGTCGTCCCTTTACCGGCAGCTGCTTGATTTAGGCTACCTTAGTACGAACCATTGCAGCTGTGGAGCTCCCAGCTCTGATGCCAAAGCCCAGAGCATGCTGGTGGAACAATCGGATAAGATCCGTCTGCTTAGCACTTTCTCCAGACAGGTGCTGCAGCAGCGCTTGGTGGATGCAGCGACCGTCTTGAACCTAGTGCACTGCCGTTGCCTGGACATTTTCATCAACCAGGCCTTTGACATGCAACGAGACCTTCAGATCACTCCAAAGCGCCTAGAGTACACACGGAAAAAAGAGAACGAGCTGTATGAATCTCTGATGCTCATAGCCAACCGCAAACAAGAGGAGATGAAGGACATGATCATTGAGACTCTCAATAACATGAAAGAAGAACTGCTGGAAGATGCTGCTAATATGGAATTCAAAGGTAAATTCCAGAAAAACCAAACGTGTTAAAAATGATGTTGGACTCCAACTCCTATCAGTATCAGTCAGCATGCCAAGTGTTCAGAGACGATGAGGGGGGTTTAGTCTAACAAGAACTGGAGGCCGTGGGTCAGCTACCTCAGCTTTCAACTTCTTTCACCTGCTGCGTGCATGCAGTTCAACTCTGAACAAGCTGTTGTACAGTAAAATTCTTCATCAGATTTTTTTTCATAATCTGTAAAGAATGTCAGCATAGTGGCGTAATGTGTTTAGGTAAAATGTCAAACTTTGCAGATATTTGTATCCAAGTGAACAAGATCTGACTGTGTTGAAAGCTTGTAAACATCTCTTGAATACTGTTTTATAACTGTAATCGAAAGTGTGACCCTATCTGGGTATAAACACTTAAAACAGCACAATTTTATATATTTCTACTCAGTGGTGAATCCCATTGCATTCAGTGGGGCTTACTCCCAGGTACATGGTATAAGATCACATCTTGTCACACTGAACTAAATTGGAAAGATTTAAGCCAGTGCTTAGCTTCCCATTGACATCAAGGGGTCAAAGTGATTAATTTATTGCACTGTTTCAGAACCAATCCAGTCCAACTAATAAGGCTTTCATTGCACTTTAGTCACTAAATTTACTTTACACTAGTTCTGGGTGGCTGCTAATATGCTGGAATTGTGAAATTAGGCTTCTTTTCAATCTTGGATTTCCTTCTGTTCCCTCTAGATATTATAGTTCCTGAGAACGGAGAGCCTATTAGTTCCAGAGATGTTAAATGCTGCATTAAGCAAATACAAGAACTGATAATTTCACGGTTAAACCAAGCAGTTGCCAACAAGTTGATAAATTCTGTGGACTATCTGCGGGAGAGCTTTGTGGGAACTCTGGAAAGATGTCTGAAGAGTCTGGAGAAATCTCAGCAAGATATTACAGTACATATCACAAGCAACTATCTAAAGCAGGTAAAAGTAACACAGAATTACTGAACTGGCATTGCAGATCAGTTTCTAGAATGTTGGCTGTAGCCTGTAATCAGTGGTGACAAGGGGAATTGGTAAAAGAATTTGATATCTTTTGTGTTATGGTGCCAAACAGATTTCTGCTTTAAGTTGTAATTTAAGGAAAGCATTTCAGCTCATTGCAATTCTTCCAGATTACAAATGAGAAGACACTTGCTTTTAGGGTATTATACTTGTTTGCTTAATCTACTGAATAAGCAACTCCTTCAGTTTTTAGTGGCTTATTTAATATATTTTCTGCTTATAGATACTGAATGCAGCCTACAATGTTGAGATCACCTTTCACTCTGGTTCAACAGTATCTAGAATGCTATGGGAACAAATCAAGCAGGTATTAAATATTCTTCTAGTAAAAGCTCTCTCCTAGTAACTGTAATGAGACCTTATCTTTGGTAGATCTACCTTTGTATGATCCTTTGAGTCTCTCTCAGCCATTCCAGCAAGCTGTCTTGATAGGGGAGATGGGAAGCAGGGCTTATTCTATCAGTTCTGCTGAAAGACCAGCTCCATAAAGAATCTCCATTCTAGTTGGTCATTACAAGAACTACTGTTTAAGAATTGGCATATGATTTTGCTTTTTTCCTCCTCCCTTCCTATTCCTTTTTCCTTGTATGCTGTGTTTTTGTGTGGATGTTGGTTTGTTTTTATAAACCTGCAGGCCATCCTGTTTAAACTGACTGAATGTCAGTGGCTTTGGGAGCATTTTCAGCTGAAGAATGTGGTAAAAATGCTGCAATACCACCCACATACCCATACCACAGTTGCAAACAAACAGCTTGTATTCTCATATGCTTATTCCCTATTATTCTGATTTTCTTTTTATTTGGCCAGTATGGTGGGTGACATCTACCGATGTCTACCTGCTTGCATAGCAGAAATTTACTTACACAACTGGGTGTGCTGTTTCTATTCTTCTCCCACATCTCGGCTGAAATGTGCTCCTGAGGGTCTTGTGAAAGTTTGGGGGGCACATGGCAAGCTGCTGGGGGGAGAAGAAACACCATCACGTGCCCTACCTTGAGCAGGTGAAACTGAAAGTAGACTTTTTAATGCTTGAGTTTTTACAATGAGACATATGTCTTATTCAGATAATACAGCGGATTACTTGGGTGAGCCCACCAGCTATCACCACAGAGTGGAAAAGGAAAGTAGCTCAGGATGCCATTGAGAGTCTCAGCGCATCAAGGCTGGCCAAGAGCATCTGTAGCCAGTTCCGAACAAGGCTATACATTTCTCATGATGCTTTTGCAGCTTCTTTGCGACAGGTCAGTTGGATTGTTATTCATCGCAGTTCTCTTTAGATGAAACTTAACCATTTTTCAAATAATTGACAATTGCCTGCCTATCCTCTCTCTACTCCTTGTCACTAAAAAAAAAGCCACACAGGTGCTCTGCTGTTTCTTCTGACTTTTTAAGACTGACAAAAATGGCTATAAAAGCACCAGCAGTTCGTGTTCTATGGGACTAGAGGACCATCGGGTCATTATTGCAATTGCTTCTTCTAGGGGCATTTTACTGGTGATAGAGATGAAAGTGACACCACACAGTAGGGTTCATTCTCCAACTCACAAAAGTGCCTGAGAATGTGCCTTTTTTGGCTGTGTGGTGTCATGTTTAAAGAACTAAGTGAGCCAGCCACAGTAGTTGTCTCTGAAACCTATAGGGAAGTTGAGAGTGCTGCCTTTTCTCTGCTTTCCTAGGTACTATGAACCTCTGTTGATGGGAAACTGCATCTTTTTATATAGTTTTGCTAAACTAATGAGGCAACACAGGGGCTGTGGATAGCTCAGTTGGAAGAGCATGAGATTCTTAATCTCAGGGTTGTGAGTTCAAGCTCCATGTTGGGAAAAGATTCCTTTTTTTTTTTGCTTTTAAGTTAGCAAGTTTATTGTATCCTGAAAATGTTAAAAATATGGAACGCTTCACGAATTTGCGTGTCATCCTTGCGCAGGGGCCATGCTAATCTTCTCTGTATCGTTCCAATTTTAGTATATGTGCTGCCGAAGCGATTCCTACATTGCAAGGGGTTAGACCAGATGTGGTCCCTTCCAAAAGTTCATACTCAAATAATGTGATCTGAAAATCTTAGGGCAGGATTCTCCTAATGAGCTCTTTAAATAACGGCTTTCACCAGTGCGATAAGGCTTTCCTCTCCAATCCTCCTGTGCATCCTTACACCCTCTGAAATTGTTTCTGCAGGGCTGGGGAAACCCACAGAACAGTGTGTGGGAAGAGGAGAGGGGTAATTTTTTCATCTAGCAAGCTGAAATGCTTCGCAAAGGGAACATTGATCACAGCATTCCATCCATGTAGTTCATAAAGGGTTTTTTCACAAGGAAAAAATTGTTATATGCATTTCTCCCCCCCCCCCCAGAAGAGCAGCTTAGAAAGAGAATATGTCCTAGCACATTCTCCATGGGCTATGATCACATTGAATATGCAGGTGTTTGGGGCAAAAAGATTCCTGCACTGCGGGGGGGGGGGGGTTGGACTAAATTCCCCTTGTGGTCCCTTCCGGCTCTAGAATTCTGTGATTCTGTAATCCATGGAAATGAATATTCTATGAAACAAACATTTTAAACTGAGAACCTGTTTCCTTCTTTAGCAAAGAGGAAAAATAGGGGAGCAGGTTTTAGAAATTCAATTCTAGGTGTGACCTGCAGGACTTCAAGACTTTACTTAAATTTGGCCTTATGTTTTGTTAGCTAGAGGCTGGCCACTCAGGCAGGCTGGAGAAGACAGAAGATCTTTGGTTGAAGGTGCGAAAAGACCATGCCCCTCGGCTTGCCCGCCTCTCACTGGAAAGCAGGTCCTTACAGGACGTTTTGTTACATGGTGAGCAGTGCCTTGTCTGCACATCTCATTTTATTGATGACTTACGAAACGATGAGACTTGTTCTGTACTGTTCCAGACACACTGAGGGAATGAATCCCGAGGAATACATGCTACTGGGGAGGGACATAGAAAACACGTTGACAATAAAAATTATGGGAAATCAGTAAAAAAAATAATTGGCTAAAAATAAAATAAAAAGAGAAAACAAGTTGACAAGCAGGTGCTTATATTCCAGGTAAACCAAAGCTAGGCCGTGAGCTGGGCCGAGGGCAGTATGGAGTGGTGTACTTGTGCAATGCCTGGGGGGGCCACTTCCCTTGTGCCCTCAAATCTGTTGTTCCACCAGATGAGAAGCACTGGAATGACCTTGCACTTGAGTTTCACTATATGAGGTAGGTGGCATTAAACTCTTCCGTAATAAACATACATTAACCTGGCAGCTTAACTTTATTTTGTAGCAGTGGTTTGACAGAGTCCGATGACTGACACAAAATTCCTTTCAAAGGGCTATTTGGAACCTTCTTAATTGAAACCATGACATTATATAGTAATGATGTTGAGTTCCTTGGTGAAATTTCCATTGATACTTCTCTTCATACTCTGAATAATTAGGTTGCCTATGTCATCCTTCTCCAATATGGCACCTTCTATATGATTGGCTACAACTCCCATCAGCCTCAGCTAGCATGGCAAATGGCCTGGGATGGGGAAGTGGCCTGGGATGGGGAAGGTTGCAGTTCAAAAACACCTAGGAAGTGCAGCAGTTGGGGAAAGCTGGGATTTGGTATATCTTGAAACTGCACATTTTTATTGCATATATATCTGGAAATAATGGTGTGTGCCTTGTACGTATTTGTAGAAGAGGAGACTGGGGGAAAATGCCTTGTCTCCTTAGAAGACATAAGACCATTATTCTTGACTCTTGTGCTGCATCTTTCTCCAGATCTTTACCAAAGCATGAGCGGTTGGTAGATCTTCATGGATCAGTGATAGATTATGGGTATGGCGGAGGTTCCAGCATTGCTGTTCTACTGATAATGGAACAATTGCACAGAGACCTCTATACAGGATTAAAGGTGAGGAATTAAAACAATTAAATGGGAAATTGACAGTGTAAATATTTGATCATCTCTGGTAGCTTTTCATTTCTATGCACAAGTGTGCTTTTCATTATACTTGAATCAGTGGAGATAATAAAAAGTTGCAGAGTATCCCCCTACTCATAACACAAGTACTCCTCTTCAGGCCTCTAGCCAGCATGGAACACAAGCCTTGCAAGGCTCTAGGGTTCTTGTGGGAGGTGAGATTTTTGCAGGCTTTTTATTTCCTACCCACCTGAAATATTCCCCAACTGTGTTATATAGTGCTAAAGCACTTGGGTTAGCCCTATATTGCTGTATTACAGGGTGGCAAAGACTTTAGAGTTATAAAAGGCAGTGGCATATTTCCTTTTGCCTCCTGAGGCCTGTGTATTGCAGTGAGGAGGGGTTCACTCATGTACCCAAACTGCCACTGTGGCTACTATTCTCTGGTTATCCCCTGCTCTCCCAAACCATGACATCTTCAGTATTCCATAGCTCCGGTAAGCTACTAAGGATGCTCAGTCCTCTTTGGGCTGTGCTAGGTTTCCGCCCCCCCCCCCAATTTACAAGCTAATATACTTCTGCATTCTTGGAGTCTCTAGAGAATACAGAAGCTGCTCCCTTGCGCAGTGAAATGCCTGTCCATAGACAAGTTGATATGTTTAGTATTCTAGTATGTTCTGACAATTTGGCTTTAAAATTTTGGCAGCTATGCTCCCTTCACACTGTTGCTGACAATTGGTACATCAGATGGTCTCTTCTTCACTTCCCAACCTCAGCCCTACATTATTTTTGGTTAGCAGCAGGTAAAATCTAGGGTTGATGGTCTGATCACAAGTACAACTGTAAAGGCATTTTTTTATATTGTTATATATTTCATTAGAGAGAGAGCACACACACACACACAGACACCATCTGATCCTGGCTACCATTGTGGGACTAGAGCTGTATGCTTCAGTAAAATGGATTAAGACAATAGCAGCAGAACCACTCTCTGACCTGCTTGTCTAAGGAAGAAACAATGTTAAAGGATCTGTTGTGTTGGAGCTGCTTCATCTTAGGCAAGAAGCACTGTCTAATAACCATAGATTAAGGGATTGATAATAAGGTTCCCCCCCCTTTTTCCCCCTCAGGCTGAGTTGACATTGGAGATAAGATTGCAGATTGCCTTGGATGTAGTAGAAGGGATTCGATTTCTTCACAGCCAGGGGCTCGTTCACAGAGACATCAAACTTAAAAATGTATTGGTAAGGGACAGCTTTTTGCCTCGAGCGTCATTCTCTTTGCTAAAATGGAATGAGACATCAGTACATAAATAATGGCTTTGTTAAAACCATTCCTTGGAATTGTATCTCTGCTTTATAACTTTTTAAAAATGTAAGAAGCACTTTTGTCAAAAGCGGGGGGGGGGGGAGGCACGAGCAAAAGTGATCGCTGCCATTGTGAAACACAAAACCTATACTTTGCTGTATATAGAACACCAAAGGATAATGGTGCTGCCTAAAAAGACAGACTCAAGTGCTGAACAAGAAGCTCAAGAATATCTAGGTTTTCATATGATTGGACCAATTTCCTTATAAAGAAAAGACAACCATACCTGATCACAGCTGTGTTTCCCTAAACCCAGGGGAAAGATCAGAAACGGAGGCATATCTAAAGGGAGCTCAACCAAAGTAAAATTGACTGGAGTAACAAAAAGCTATCTTTTCTGATCCTTTGAATGATCAGAAGGCTAATACACCTTTCATCTGTTCAGACTTTCATTTCCACAAGATGTGGTGATGGCAGGTAGTTTAGAGGACTACTTTTACACTGTTACAGTTTCATAAAGGATTAGGTGTATCTGTGGCCGTTAGCTAGGAATCTCCAGGACAGCATCAGGTAACCCAAAATTATAGGAAAAAACAAAATAAGGAATTGGTGATTGCTTTTGTGCTGGGCTAGATAATGAATTTCAGCTTGGTTCAGCAAATATATTAAAATGTGCTAGCTGGGATTGTTTGTAGAAGACGCTTGTACTACAGTGATGGCATGTTGGTCTCTCTTGATAAGTCTTGAGGCTTGGGTTTGAGTAGTTTGTATCCTTTACAGCTTGATAAAAACAGTAGAGCTAAAATCACAGACCTGGGATTCTGCAAACCTGAGGCGATGATGTCCGGCAGTATTGTTGGGACCCCTATCCATATGGCTCCTGAACTTTTCACAGGTAAACTTATCATAGATCTCCCTATGGACTGTTAGCCATGAAGAATTTGAGGTCTATTTCCCTTAAGACGACAAATCTACATGTGTCCAATTAGAGGGATGCTTCTGCCAGGAAGTTTGGCAGATACATTGAACTGAGTGGGACTTGATTCTGAGTAAGTGTGCTTAGGTATATGCTGAATGACAGAAAATGGGGATACACAGTACTTAGTAGGGACCTACGGGCTACTTCTCAGAGTACATACTGCACCAGGGTTTCTGGACCATGATAAATCAGACTAGCTGTTATCTTGTCTTTGTCTTGGCATTCTTAAAATAGATTTGTCTTTTTCTTATTACCTTTGAAGGAACAGGTGGATATTGGATTGCAGATCAAAATATCCTTAGATAAATTAATTCTTATCTTTGAGTCACCCTTGTTCCAAATGAATGCTTCAGTACTTCTGTCCTCTTACATATTTCTTTTCATTAAAGGATTAGCTCCCGTGTTTCTCCGAAAATAAGACACTGTCTTATATTTATTTTTCTCAAAAAAACGCACTATGGCTTATTTTCAGGGGATGTTTTATTTTTTCCTCCTCCTGCCACGGCCGGCATTGCTGCTGCGCCTATCACTATGGCTTATTTTTGGGGTATGGCTTATATTCCTTGAATGCTTAAAAATCCTGCTACGGCTTATTTTCAGAGAAACAGGGTATGCAGGGCCCTCTATTCTATAACCTGCCTCTTTATGAAGACCCAGGGTGGATATAGACAATCAACATAAACCCTTAGCAACCCAGAGTAAAATTTCATCACATTAAAAGACCAGCTCAAACCACGAAGCCCAAACAGCTCTTACAAAGCTTCCTAAAAGTGCTCACACTTGGGCTTCAGCAAGTCTACATGGAGGGGGAATTTTCCTAATTTGGTGGGGATGGCCACAGAGAATACCTCTTCGTGCTCATATAGTTGAACTGACACAAATGTTATAACTATTTTTATATATACTTTTTATTAAATTTTCCAATTAAACAAAACAAAATACATTTCCACATATATTTGCCCACCTCATTTCCCTTCGCTCTGCTGAGCTTGTGACTCCCCTCCCTCCCACCATTCGGTTTTCTTTCCCCTATCCAAATCTCACAGTTCCTTTATATAAATCAAGTCCACGTCGTAGGATTTATTTCAATCCTGCAAGTGTTCAAACTTTTACAGTTCATATTAATATAGTCAGTAAATTTACTCCACTCTCTCTGGAAGTTTGTCTCACCCTGATTTCGGACCCCATAGGTCAGCTTTGCCAGTTCAGCATAGTCCATCATCTTCATTTGCCACTCCCACAAATGTTATAACTAAAGGTGCCCTTGATATTGATCCTTGGTGGTTATGGGGAACATATAGGAAATGATTTAATTCAGTGCTAGTGATATGATATCCCTTTCTCCCCTCCACAAACTGTGTAGCTAACTCCCACTGTATTGCGTAGTAGCTGTATGGCGAGTGCCACACCCCTGAAGAACATCTTAATATTCTTCCCATATGATTCCACAAGATCAGATGAGAAGGAACTGTCACTGTCACCAGGTTCCAGGATGGACATCAGAGCATCAAAGACATGGTGGCGCCTCACTTGATCCAGTGGACTTCTGTGGGAAGAGCATTTGACTGTACTTTTGTCCCAAGCAGGAGCATTTAAGAGTAGTAGCCTTGCTGAAAATAAACTTGCCTTAACTAAGCTCTAGGTTGTGTTGAAGTCCCCAGTGACCCAGTGTGCTGCTATTTTCCTGACTACAATCTTATGCTTAATGGAACTGAATTTCTAGTCTTCAACCAGTATCTCTTGCTCATCTGCCACAGGGAAATATGATAATTCTGTGGATGTATATGCATTTGGCATCTTGTTCTGGTACATCTGTTCGGGTCAAGTCAAGTTACCAGAGGCTTTCGAGAGATGTGCAAGCAAGGACCACCTTTGGAACCATGTACGAAAAGGTAGGCATGTCTGCAACACAAAACACATAATGCAGTGTTGTGAAGGGATGGACACTATATCTAACGTTCCTGATCTAAATGACTGCGTGTCAAGTTCTGCTCTCGTGGTGGGACTTTGGGTCTCTTTCTTCCGACCACAGTCCTCTGTGCTGTCACACAAGCCAGCCCTTGAAACTCATGGCAGCTTCAGAAACCTTCAGTGCTGTGCAACTGCTGTTCCTAAACAAGACTGAAGAAGGCACAAAGAGCTCCAATGCAGTGTTTTTTATGTGAGTGAGCTGCTTTGTAGCAGACTTCCAACATTTGAAGCAAGTTTGCATAGAGAAATTTGCTTTGACTAAATGCTTTTGGAGCAACTATCCTAAGTGAACAAGCCATTCCACTAAATCTTTACATCCTCTGCATTTTCAGGAGAAGCTAGATAAGTACTGGAGTGCTCATGTCTTTGCATCTCCTGGTGCTGTTGTCTTTATTTTCACAGTGGCTGAAAACTTGAAGCAGATAAGATGGGCTGAGAGAAATGGGAGAATGAGCAGTTCCTTTAGTCCAGGCATAGGCAACCTTGGCTCTCCAGATGTTTTGGAACTACAACTCCCAAGATCCCTGACCACTGGCCCCGTTAGCTAGGGATCATGGGAGTTGTAGTTCCAAAACATCTGGAGAGCCAAGGTTGCCTATGCCTGCTTTAGTCTGTGGTTTCTGGGCTACTGTTGATAGCTTAGAACGCATAAAAATTCTGGCTGCAGTCTTACGCACACTTACCTGGGAGTAAGTTGCACTGAACTCAGGGGGCGGTATCCAACTACATAGCTCTGTCCTAGTGCACGGATTTCTTCTTGCACAATGGAACTTCCCCTCCCTCAATCTGCTCCTGAGGGTTGGAGAGGAACCTAGAACAGAGTTATGGAGGCGAAGTTCCTTTGCACAGCCCAAAGGCCTTGCACTAGTGGATCTTTTCAGTTTAAAACTGCCCAGGGAGACTTGCTTCTGAGTAAACATGCCTAGAATTGTACTGCAAAGCATAGCAGTGTGTGTGATTTAAGGAAGGTCCTGTAACATAATGTTTAGAACTAACTCTCCCAAGTGTCTGTGTCAATTGCAGAAAACTGGTGGAGAACTCTAGGGTCTGTATTATAAGTTGCTATGAGGGCTATGACAGAAATATAGGCCAGATACGAATGACAACACTTAATTTCATCTGCTGTTCCAGATGTTGACAGAGAAACAGGATTTCAACTCCTGGTATTATGTTCGTATGGAAATGAGACATCTAAAGATCTTCAAACTAGATACAACCAGCAGTTTCTTGGAGCAAGGCAACAGCAATCTAATCCTTTCAAAAACATACACGCATGACTAATGCTTAAGTGCTTTTCTTTTTTAAAAAACAACAACAACAAACCAGCAATATCTTAAATCACCTTAAAGTGTTTGAGAATTTGCAGTGCTTGGAGTATTGGGAATCTAAAATGGAAAATCTGTGAACATGCTTCGTTCTTTGGACAATGGGCTCTATTAGTTGCTACCTAAATTAGTGGAGCCTCCTGCATACCGTAGTTCCTTTTGTTATTAAAATGTATCCTTTTAACTTCATGCTTATTTTCAAGTTTCCCTGAACATGACCTCCCAAGATGAAGTTCATACTTAATTTGAAAGCTTCCCTGCCTTATGGATAATGGTGGTTGTGTTTAGGGAAGTTTTTAATGTGTGACATTTTAATGTATTTTAATCTTTGTTGGAAGCCGCCCAGAGTGGCTGGGGAAACCCAGCTGGATGGGTGGGGTACAAATAATAAATTATTATTATTATTAATTTACAGTTCATAGTATCTCATGAAAAAACAGGATTAGCACCTGTAGTACAACTAAACAGTGCAATTCTATACATGTCTACTCAGTTCAGTAGGATTTGCTCCCAAGTAAGTGCGCTTGGGGCTGCAGTCTTGACATGTATCGAAGTGTTGATTTTTAGGTTTCAGAACCATTACAACATATGAAAAATGGCTTATAAGTGGTCAACTCATGTGAACAGTATAATGCTAGCAACACTTTGGTGGTCACAACAGCAGTTTCCATGAGTAAAGAGCCATACCTTCCCAGTGCACCCTACTTTGTGTAAGTCAGTATTTATACATATTGTATTGATTCAGAGCCTTGTTCATAATTGGAAGCTTGAGTCTGGTTTCTTTCCAGATGGGCCAGGTAAACAACTTACGTCTGTGACTAGTGTAGTTAAAGCTGAAGTAGCTAAGATCAAATGCATTATTTCTCCTTTGAGTCAAATAACCATGTTCTCCTTTTTGTCCAGGAGTACGCCCTGAACGCCTTCGCATTTTTGATGAGGAATGCTGGCAGCTGATGGAAGCCTGTTGGGATGGAGACCCTTCTCAGCGCCCACTCCTGGGCATTGTCCAGCCCACGTTGCAGAACATAATGGACAGGCTTTGCAGGTCAAACTCAGCACCGTTGAATAAAGGATTAGATGACTCTACTTGAAAAACAAGCCATGGAGGAACTGTTCTATTGTGTGAGAATGCCGGCCCCCACTTTGGCGTGGGCAGCTCAAGAGGGTAGCTTTTCTGAAGAGAGACTGGCCAGAAATTAGTCGCTTGGGTGAGAGGATACCGAAATTCCACCTCGTATAGCAGCCAGGGACATTCAGCCCCAATACACTACTAATGCAAGTTGCTAGTGCTTCCCTCTTCCCTGAAAAAGCAAGAAAGATGGGAAATTCAGGCCTTGCTGTCTGGAAAGGATTTTGCTTATCCCCTTCAGATTGCAGTAAAAGGAGAAAAGCACTGTATGTTTCATAACTGGGGCAGCCAGCACATCAGCATCCCTAGCTACAGTCTGCTATGTGTCTGCAATGGCTTCCTTGAAGGTCACACACATGAATGTGGTGGATTATTGGAAGACATAAAGTAGTATCTCTTTCATAGGATGGGTTTTCCAGCTATTCTTAGCATGGATTCTGAGGGGTGTAAGCTAATATTAACTTCATAGTACTTGGTATGTTTACATGGAAGGATCAAAGCATCCATTCTCTTAAGGGGAAGGCCACACTGCAATGGAAATGCCCTTTAAAAAAAGTATAAGCTACCTGTGCTTTATCTTGTGAACCAAGCTCTTTTTGGTAAACGCTTAGTAGCAATTTTTGCAACATCTGAGCAAAGATGGCCTTTTTATTTTTATTTTTACAATCTTACAGCAAGATGGGTACTCCACCTAAAGAGACTCTGCACATACAAAAATTGAAACATAAATTGCTTGCAACTAACTATTGCCTGTACCCAGTGGACAACTAGCAGGGCATGTTTTTAACTACAGCAGTTTTCTTGTTTTGAACCCAAGTATAAAGGCAGTGACTGTTTTAAACTCTAATTATTGACAGGCATTTTAAAATATTTCTTCAGCTATTTTTTTAAGCCATTCCCTTGGAGAATACCTAAGAGAGACCTGACATCATTCCATAGATGTGCGTGATTGCTATTTCTGACCATTTCCTTCTTTAGGGTTTGCTGTTTGGCTGTGTTAGACTATGTTAATATAGGAATCCATTGCAGGGAGCACATGGGGAGGACGGTCCAGAGACCTGCAAAATAAGGGGCTCTTTCTCATGTACTTGACGCACCCCTGAGAGAGAGATTTGTTTGCATTTCTTTGTGCAAGACTTAGTTTCTTGGTACAACAATGTTTTGAGGAGAGGTGTGGGATGAGCTGGAGAATGCAACTGGCGTAAGGTCAAAGTTTTTCTCCCATGCGTTTGGAGAGTGAAGGGTGAAACCTTATTCTCCCTCTTCCACACAATGAGGCATGCACTGGTTTCATCTTCATAGGATAATTGAGTGTGTGCTATCCAAGCCCAATCAAACATGCAACATACACTCCATTGCTTCTGTTGCACAAAGCAGAATTACAGCCTCTTGCCTGTTTACATAAACTACTAGAGACAAAAGTGACCTTGCAATGTTACTGGCCAGCCTAGATGAACCCTTCCTGTTTGTGCAATAAAATTGAAACTGTGCTTTTAAAATGATTGCTTTTTACTTAATGGGCATTCATTGCTATGTGGTGATCTAAACCGTATTCGCACTTCTGCCCACAAATTGTAGCATCTGGCAACTTGAATGGACAGCAACGGTTGCCAACCATGCTTACAAAAAAGCACATATATTCCCAAATAGGTCTTAGAAATGTCACTTATGTACTATCTAGGCCACTGTTCCAGTCATTTGACAGTATTACTCATTTCATACCCATTTACTCTGTGCTACAGTTGCTAGTGACCTTGTTTAGAGTTAGAAGGGTCTAGGTCAGTATTTTTGGAAGTATATAGTTTATGTAAAAATAAATAAAACTATTTGAAAATGGCTTGTATAGCTTTCCCCAAGCAGCTACTTCCTTACTCTATAATATCCTGTGCCTTTTTGAAAACTTGAGTTGAAGTATTGTATCGAATTCCACTAGGACTGTCTTCCCCATGGCTCCGTACACCTTTCCCAATGAACAACCATGCATGCGCTCCTTTGTTAGGCATAGATTTTAATTATTCTGAGCAGCTCTGAATCAGATTTCACAGGCCCCCTGATATGCCTCACAAGAGGGAAGAGATGGGTTTTGTGTCGTCTAAAGATCTTCTAGTTAAAGCACATTTGGCTTTGATTAAAACATGTTCATATTTGGCAATGCTGTGTGCTTTCTCTACATTACTTAGGCCCTTGTGGCCTAAAAAGTATGTATTTTGAACACACTAAAATTTTTCATAGCTGTTTCAATAGAAGCAAACAGATGCCACTACTAGGTATTATGGTAGGGGTAGTGGTGGTTATCTGTGTATTCAGGCCAGCTGTGAGTGCAGAGCATCTATCACTGTGATCCCACTTCAGTTACTTGACAAAAAGCAATTAAACTAAAGATCTGTTAGAAGCAATTCCTGGTTGTTGTTGTTTTAAAAATAGTTATTGTTGTGCCCTCGTACAACTATCTTATGCACTGCAAAATACCTCTTCTCTCCCCACCTGCCTCTTAAGTTATCTCTATTACCCACTTTGTTCTATACCCAAAAGGAAACTTTGTTTACTAAACTGTATTATGCAACGTTTACAGGTTGCCACTGACTTGATGGCTAAAGCAGGTGCTCCAAAAGAGAGGTTTCTTTAGAGTTAGAAACATGATAAATCAAACTAGTTTACAAAAACAAGTATACTTACAGGAAGCAGAGCTGGAGGAACCCATAGCGGTGCTAGTAGCTGATGGTTCAAAGATGGAGCTATTCAAAGCTGACCAATTGCTAGGCTACTTTTTTCTGCTTTGGATATCGTGGCCAATTTAGGCTCTGGATACAAACACTACATAGGATTCACATGAATTAAAGCAAGGCTTGAATGCAATGTCACATTGCCATGTTGCGATGCTGGAGTGTTGCCCTCAGCTTGCTAGTGCATTGCTGTTGTCTATCACATTGCTGTCTAGTGAAGTGGATTATGGGAGCTTTTGTTTGGCAACTGACCATTTTTGTGTGTGTTTCCTCCATCTGTAGTACTTCTAGTGACTTGATTATACAATGCAAGCCCTTCTAGCTTGTTGAATTCAAGTGCAAGCTATTCTATTTATCTTTTTTAGCACTTTTGTGTTCATCCTTCTCTCAGCCCCTTCCCTCCTGGATAGTATTTGGAGGCTCAGAAGCTGCTTGAATGTAGGCTCTTGTAGGGTGACTGTCATTAATGGAAGGACCATCAGTACTGGATCCCAATCTAATGTGGTTCTCTGTTGAGCTTTCACTTTCAGAGATGTACATAATGCCTTCTCTGTATCTACTGGTCTCCTGGCCAGTTGTCCTCGCTGTTATTTTTTAAATTTTAATACTATGATTTTTTTCCCCTCCAGGGAGAGAATAAGAGCACAGCAGCATTTAAAACTCCCTCAGGGGCTTAAATAGCACTGCATTTCTTGAACTTCTAATGCTTCCCTTTGTTTTGGTTCTATTAAACTGATGGTCAACTGTTACAACTTGGCTATTGGGGGAGGTAGAAACCTGAGTTAAGAGTTGTACAGTTCCATTGTAATGCCTATAGATTTTTGTACTACTTTTATTTTTTAAAAAACATATGTATATTAGTGTTAAAGGCAAAGGTAACAGACTTACCAGCTGTATAGGAAAAAGTGCAATAACATGGAAAATGACATGATTGAGAGAAATATTTCCCTTGTATTCTGTAATACTAATTTACTCTCCACTGCAGCCCCTTCCCCCATTGCGTGTATTTTAAGAGACGTGACTGTGGGTCAAGACTTCATTTAGTGCTATAATGAAAGTCTGTTTTAATAGAGAGTAGAATGCACAGAAGTGATGTGCTGTATAATAAAGGTTGCATTAACATTTTTTGCTGCTGCTTGTGTGGTTTTACTTTTCCAATAATTGTTCCAGAGACTTTGCCCGAGTTTCAAATCTGTTGCACCACCACCTGGGGAGGGGTAGCAATACCTGCTAATAAACTGATCAAGTGGCTATTGAGCCGCAAGGGTTGTGTTGGTGAAGCTACAGCAGTACATGCTCCTTGGCAATGGCATAGCTGCCAAGTTATCCCTTTTTTACAGGGATTTTCCCTTATGCTGAATAGGCTTCCTCGCGAGAAAAGGGAAAACTTGGCAGCTATGCAATGGGGATGGATGGATGTCCTTGTGGGTACTGAACTGCATTACAAAATTCATTATTTATATGAGGATGTGCCAGTACTGCCCCTGGGATAGTATACACCATAATAATCCCAGTTCCTGTTATAATAGTTTCCACCTAATCTTTCTCTTCATTATACTATATTGCAGCCTTGCTTGATAAAATGCAATCTGTTTTTGCTGCAATGAACATGATTACTCCTCTGGATATGGCACGTTGGCAGTCATTGGTGTCAAAATCCTGTGGCACCTTAAAGCTGGCAAATTTTATTCTGGCATAATAAATTTCAATGGATTAAGAGCTCATTTAATCAGATAATCTTATTATGATGGAATCAAATGGGTTAGTCTTTGTAATTTTGATAGGCTGTTTTGGGTCTGCTCACAGGGTCCATTCAAAGCCATTTGTCCCATAGTCATTGCCTCTTATATTCTACCCTAGGTGGCCTAGGATTTTAGAGGATTAGTTTGGATGAGTTATTTCTATTTTACTACTGCATTAAGTAATGTCTAGTCTAGCAATAGAAAAATATAAGGCTGCCACAATTTCTTACTATAGTATATATATAAACTATGCCTGCTTGTAATTCTGGATATAAAAAAAAAGAAAAAGCAAATACCATAAAATGTAGAGAAGTTATACACAGAACTATAATACGGGAACAAAAATGCTCCTGCCATGTTCACCTCTATTGTAAAGATTCCCCAAATCTTTTCTAAACGAATAAAACTTAATAAATCATGTACTGACATATCCTAATCTAGAGTTGGCTTGCTCTTCAGCAGCTCTTGACAAATAGTGCCAGTTTTACAAATTTAATCAAGCTCTTTGTAAATGCAACAGCTCTTGAAATAAGTTGGGTACAGAAAAAGGTACTTCCTCTTGGCTGCTCTAGGCAGCCATGTTCCTCAACATGAATTCCTTTAACTGTTTCTAAAGGTTTAACATCCTGGATTTAGATGGCAGATGAGACTTGATAGATAAGACTCCTTCCAATTACTTTTGCTGCCAGAGGGTACAACTTGGGGCATTTGGGATGTGTAAGAAGAGGGAAGGACTTACAACATTTGAGGGCTAAATTAACCCTTGCCTGCTCTGTTTTCTTTCCCTTCCATCCAGTTTTCAAGGTTATTTTTCTCTTGTCAGGGTGCAGCAATAGGGGTACCAATGGGAAGGAGGGTATCCTGTGTACTATGCTCCCCTTCTGCCTTTGACATCCAGGTCTGCTGCCATTCCATCTAATTTATTCCTAAGAATTAATTAAAAACTACATCAGCAGGGCAGGTGTGCTAAAAAACAATGTGCTGGTTAGAGTTAGTCTAATGCATACAGTAAAGGCTAATCATGAAGGCCAGACACATCTGTCCATGAAAGCTTGTGCTATAATAAAATATAATTAAGTGGGTACAATATATTTTGTCAGTGTGCAGTTGCTGGATTAGAATTTTTCGAATATTTGATTCCATCCTAGGCTTGAATAAGGGCAGTTCTCCCTTCCAGTACACGCCATTTTATTCCTTACTGTAGGAATGTGGGTGGTGCTGTGGTCTAAACCACTGAGCATCTTGGGTGGTTCGAATCTGCACCATGGGGTGAGCTCCTGTTGCTCTGTCTCTGCTCCTGACAACCTAGCAGTTCAAAAGAACACCAGTACAAGCAGATAATATAGGTACTGCTGCGACGGGAAGGTAAACACCATTTCTGTGTGCTCTGGTTTCCATCACGGTGTTCCGTTGGGCCAGAAGCATTATAGTCATGCTGGTCACACGACCTTACCTATTACTTACTGTCACTACTGTGAATGATCCTTAGGGATAAACTGCATATTGTTCATGCTTGAACTGGATATTTTCTCTTTGAAGAAAAAGCAGTCAGAGCACCATAATATAAAAAAGAGCTCCTGATTTGAATGGTGGTCCTACACCACTTTCCTCCTGGAAATCCCCACCCCCAGCTGCTATTTGCTTCCAGGAAATTGCACCCTCAGAGAGTAATTTATTTAAAGCGTTTCTTTACCTGTTCATTTCAGTTGCAATTCCAGAGCAAGGTACAGTTCATCCACATACCTGATACAATCGCTGCAAAAGAAGGCAGATAAGTTTACAGCCAGTCAATGCTAAAATAAACATCAGTTTTGGCACTAAACTGTAACAAGAAGGTTGGGTGAATAACCAGGTCTTCAGCTGACACCCAAAGTAGTAGTTGGGTTTTTTTTTTTTGTAAAGGTGCAAACCATATATTAGAGGGAAGGAAATTCCAAAGCTAAGGGGCCATCACAAGGAAGGCTTTCCCACACATTGCCACATAGCAGGGCTTAGCTAAATCAGTGGGGGGGGGGATTTTCACAAAGAAACTGGCGCAGAGCCCCCATCCACATTGGGAACGTGTTCTGGACTGGGGTCCTGTGATTGCCCCCCCCCCCGAGAATGGTGATAAGTTTACGTATGCTTTTTTAAAAGTACAAATTACATAATGTGTAGTTTGGCCCTTAACTAAATTGCTATAGGTTGTACTTTTATGCATTTCATGACCATTTGATCCCTGTTTTTACCCACCAATACCCATCCATATGTACGTACATAATATGTCAACTAACATTACAATTTCATGGATTTGATAATATGTATGGGGAGGTGCTGTAGCTCAGTGGGAGAGCACATGATTTGTATGAAAAAGGCCCCAGGTTCAACCCTCTCCAGGTAGAGCTAGGAAAGACACTCATTTGAAATCCTAGACAGCTGCTGCCAGTCAGGGTAGACAATACTGGGCTAGATGGACCAGTGACCAAACTCCATAAAAGCAGTTTCCTATGTGCTAGTCCATGAAACCTTAAACAACAGTTTGTCTTTAAGGTGCTCAAGAAACTTGTTTTTAACTAGAACAACCTAACCAGGACTACACCTATTTGGAAACCTAAAATCTGCCTGGGCTTTTTCATATTTGGAAATCTAAAAAGCCACATGAGTATAGACAAGCTTTTCAGCTGATCTCATGGAATATTGTGAACATTTCCCAGCTCTTTCCTAGGGCAAGGTACACCAACTTGTCAACAAGTGAGTCAGCATTAGCGCAGAAAAATGAAACTGGATTTGTGCCTGTCAGAAAGACAGAGGTGCTCTGTTATAGTTCTTCAAAGTCTTTAGTCCCAATCATATAACCAGCAAATGTTTTATAGAAATCCCAATTGCCTATGAATTTAATGACAAAGCAAGAACCCTACACAAAACAGAAACAGCCTCTATCACAGCACCTATTGCAATATACAAAAATTGAATTAGACTGCCCTCTTGCATATATTTTTTCCAGCATCAAGCTAGGATTACAGGTACTCAAGAAGCATTGCCTCCTGCAAGTAAATACACTCCAGCAAACCTCAGTTTTCACTGGCAAGGGGTCCCAGCTGATCTTGGCTCCTTGGCAAATAAACCTGCACAATATAGGAGTTTCCAAACACTCAGAGCAAAAAAGAGGGTAGTTATTTTCATTCAAAGCATGTTTGAAAAGTTGCTGAAGAGACTCTTCCACCCCTCCCAAATTTTGGCATTTTGGTAGTGGCCCTGGACTTTGAGATAAGACTAAAATGGAGGAACAGGAAACTTCCAAAGAACACTAGAGAAATGCAGACATTTTCAGCTCCAGGGCCACACTCCCTTTTGGACAATGACAGGGGTCACTTACCGGTACCAAGGGGTGGGTGTAGCCAAAGTGGATGTGGCCAAATACCACTCCGTCCAGGCAAGCAAAAGGTTCAAGGACACATTCCAGCCAGGTAAAAACACAAGATGGCAGTGCAGAGCAGAACCAGTGAGAAATGTGGCCTTGGCAGAGTCCTGAGCACTGGACAGTAAGATGTGGAGGCCCACTTCTGATCCCTGGGCCTGAAGTCTGCTCACCTCCCACTTTCTCACCCCACTCCCAATAGAAGAAGCAGGATGTTTGTTGTTGAGAAGCAAGAAACAAGGCACTTTGCCTCCTGTTCCTCCCAAGTCACGTAGAATGCAGAAAGTGAACTACAGCTTTCTTAGCATTTTCTTAACTTCTATAAGGCAGCTTACCCCACACTTTGGGAACAAACACAAAAAAATGTAGCACTTGTACAGTGGTACCTCAGGTTACAAACACCTCAGATTACAGACTCTGCTAACCTGGAAGCAGTACCTCGGGTTAAGAACTTTGCCCCAGGATGAGAACAGAAATGGTGCGCCGGCGGTGTGGCGGCAGCGGGAAGCCCCATTAGCTAAAGTGGCACCTCAGGTTAAGAACGGTCTCAGGTTAAGAATGGACCTCCGGAATGAATTAAGTTCGTAACCAGAGGTACTACTATATTTGTTTTCTGTTTAATTTATCACTGTAACTCAAGAGAGGGGTAAAAACGTATTGGAAGGTAAATATTCACAGCCTTACCATGATTTTTGGGAGAAAGAACCACCAAGACCAAAAAGAACCTGAAAAAAGTAGTACGCCAGTTTACAGAAAAAGATGTCTATGTTGTGATACTCTTATCATTTTACAAATGATAACTGAGACACTTACAATGACTTTCACCCCACCATCAACCTAACAATGAACCAATCTATGCAAGAAATACATTTTTTGGACACTACTATAAAAATACAGGATGGACGTATAGACACCACCTTATACAGAAAACCAACTGACCGACAAACATATCTACATGCCTCTAGCTACCATCCCAAACATACCAAACAATCCATCGTATACAGCCAGGCCCTACGTTACAACCGCATCTGTTCCAACTCTACAGAGAATCTCACCTAAGAGATCTACAGCAAACCTTTTTAGAACTAAAATATCCACCTGATGAAGTTAAACAACAGATCAACAGAGCCAGACTGATACCTAGGGAGAACCTGCTGCAAGACAGACCCAAAAAAGAAAATAACAGAACACCACTAGTCATCACATACAGCCCCCAAGTTAAAACAGTACAACGCATCATCAGAGATCTACAGCCTCTCCTGGCCACTCTCAAGCTCTGGGAGGAAGACCTTTCATTGCCTACAGACAGCCACCCAATCTTAAACAACTCCTCACCCACAATAATACAACCACCAGACTTAACATGGACACTGGTACCAGAGCCTGCAATAAACCCAGATGCCAACTTTGCTGCCACATACACCCGGACAACACCATTACTGGCCCCAACAACATCCAACATACCATCTCAGGACTATTCAATTGCTCATCTTCTAACATTGTGTATGCCATCAAATGCCAACAGTGCCCTTCAGCTCTCTATATTGGACAAACAGGCCAAACCCTACGCCAAAGGATAAATGGACATAAATCTGACATCAGGAACCATAAGACAGAGAAACCAGTAGGAGAACACTTCAATCTCCCAGGACATTCTATACAAGATCTCAAAGCAGCTGTTTTATTACAGAGAAATTTCAGGAACAGACTGGAAAGAGAAGTTGCTGAATTGGAACTCATTACCAAGCTTAAAACCATGGAGCCACCTGGGATGAATAGAGACATCGGATTCTTATCTCATTATGCATGATCAAGCTTTCTTTAGCGCCTCAGCCCTTGCCCCCCCCCCGGACAAATTGCAGTCATCAGCAGCCGTTAACAGCCATCCACAGGTTTACCACTCCCATCAGCCCATCACCCATTCCCACCCACCCCCACCACCCTCTGTATATATATACGGGTCTGACATTTCTGTTTCCAGTGTATCTGAAGAAGTGTGCATGCACACGAAAGCTCATACCAAAATAAAAACTTAGTTGGTCTTTAAGGTGCTACTGAAGGAATTTTTTTATTTTGCTGAGACACTTACAGTCACTTTATTTGTATACCACTTTCCATATAAACATAACTTTTTTTGAAGTGCACCGTCCATAAAATTGAAATATTTCTGCATTTGTACCACTCATATCCCTCCAGAGAAGAACCACTGTTATTGCCACCACCCACTTAAGGAAAGCTAAAGATGTTTTCTGCTTGCTGCATCATGGTATGTTCATTTACTCTACAACCCCCTGTCTTGAACCTGCTTCTGAAACAATTTGAATTAGTAAATGTCCCAACAGATTTAACTGCTAGAGACAGAAGGCTTGTGTTTCTGGTGTTGAAACCTAAAAATGACAATTCCAGAGTATGTGGTAAGGTTATGTGACAGTAAGGGCAGTAGTTTATCAGAAATACCGTAGGTACAAGAAAATTTGGGATTTGCTTCAAAGAGAAGTCTAAAAACTTGTCGTTGTTTAGTTGTGTCCAACTCTTCGTGACCCCCCAGAGCACGCCAAGCTCTCCTGTCTTCCACTGCCTCCCGCAATTTGGTCAGACTCATTTTGGTAGCTTCGAGAACACTATCCAAACATCTTGTCCTCTGTCGTCACCTTCTCCTTGTGCCCTCAATCTTTCCCAACATCAGGGTCTTTTCCAGGGAGTCTTCTCTTCTCATGAGGTAGCCAAAGTATTGGAGCCTCAGCTTCAGGATCTGTCCTTCCAGTGAGCACTCAGGGCTGATTTCCTTCAGAATGGATAGGTTTGGTCTTCTTGCAGTCCATGGGACTCTCAAGAGTCTCCTTCAGCACCATAATTCAAAAGCATCAATTCTTTGGCGATCAGCCTGCTTTATGGTCCAGCTCTCACTTCCATACGTCACTACTGGGAACACCATAGCTTTAACTATACGGACCTTTGTTGACAAGGTGATGTCTCTGCTTTTTAAGATGCTGTCTAGGTTTGTCATTGCTTTTCTCCCAAGAAGCAGGCGTCTTTTAATTTCGTGATCGCTGTCTAAAAACTATCCACATGAAATCACGTTGAAACACGTTACAGCTGCTGCTTCTACTACCTTTACATACACAGCATTTAACAGCACTGATTGAGAAGCCATTTTCCAAGCATAGCTACCCTGCTTTGCTTTCAATATCTCAGTTCTTTCTCTCCAGATATTTGTAATTTGGAGAGAAAAGGCGGTCAGTAGATGCCTTTCCCCCACAAGCCCTGCGGCTATCACAACACGCCTCTTGATTTCCCTTTCAGGCCAGGATGGTAAACCGGTTGCTCTCCAGATCTAGTTGGATTACAACTCCCATCAGCCTCAGCCAGGATAACCTGGTTGCAGCCAGATTTCAACAACATCTGAAGGCACGCAGGTTCCCATATCTGCCCTAGAATAACACGCGTTACGCCAGCACCTTTTCCTCCTCCGCTGCCGCCCGCCTCCCGGAACTCTTCGCGTACGCTGCTTCGTTTCGAGCCGGTGTTCTTTATTCGACGGACTCGGCTTCGTAGCTGCCCTGGCGGCTGCCTGCTCCTTACGCCACTCAAACCGTTTGACCCGAGACGCTGTTCGCCGCCGTCCCGAAGCGATGAAGGCGAGCGTCGAGGCCCGGAGTTCCGCGTGACTCGAAAGCCAGACCGGAGCCCTGAGAAACGAGTGGGCTGCGGCTGTGTCAGGCTGAGCCTTAAGCCGGCCCCCTTGACTGGGTGTGCGCGAGGACCCCTGGGTCCTTGGTTCCGGAGCGGGATCGGACGGAGCGAGAAAGTGGCCAAGATGAATCTGGAACTGCTCGGTGCGTGGCTTTAAATGGTTGTGTCGAGCCCTCTTTGGTCCTTCCCTTTGGTGGGGCGGGAGGGGGCCGGGCCGGGCGGCTGGGCTGCGGGAGGGGGCCAGGGCGCCTGGGACTTGGAAGGCAGCGAAGTGCCGGGGCGCCCGACCCGGACCAGGGGCCGGAGAAGCACTTGGGCTGGGGCTTGGGAGGCTCCTGGGAGAAGGTTCTCCTCCGCACGCCGCTTGCACAAAACGCGGCATAATAAATCTTGGCAGGGCGAGAGTGAAACCGACTGACACCTCTTTTAAGTGCATTATCAGCTAACAAGTCAGGGGATGCAGCCCTGGGGGCTCGTTTAATGGCATGTAGATTCGTGGTCGCCCACCTTCGCTGCTCACCTCTTCCTCCTCCTCCTCCTCGACTGGCAGAAACTGCTACCCTGAAGTCATGGCGGTGCTTGATTTCCCATGGCAGGTTTCTTTCCTCCTGCCTGCCCTGTTGCTAGGCCAAACAAGCTGACAGTCCCGTTGCCATGGCAGCCATGCCAGTTTTGACCACTCGATTTCTAGTGTCTTGGGACCAAAGAAGTTCCTTCAAGCTGCAGTATTTATTCACGCAGTGAATATTCAGCCCCACTGAACGTAGTGGCCGTTACTTCTAAGCAAGCATGTGTAGGATTGCAGCATTCCTGTGTTTGTGCTGTGCAGCGTTTGGTTATGCATCAAGGGTACACATTTTTAACGTGCAAGATGAGTGTTGCCCGTTCAGTGTACTGAAACATTGTGATACCCCACATTCTCCCTGGAAGATCTGCTTCACTTTAACCCGTTTGCCATCCTGCTCAAAGATTTCTTTGAATTAGATCAAAGTTTTTCCTAGGCGTATTTACGGCTCAATCCTGACCAGACCCACTGACTTCTAAATATGTTTTCGGTTGGTGTGTTCTCAGTAGGAAAGGGAAACAATGTAGGTTCTTTAGTTTTTTATTTAAAGACCAACACCTGGTGCTACTGCCTGCTCCAAAGGAAAGAGGATCCACATACTAAGTGACCACATACACATACAAAGGATGGATTTGCAAAATGATTGTACAGTATCTTAAGCAGAAACCATTGGCATTTTGGAAAGGTATTTGCAGGGCAACTGCCTCTTGATATTTATGCAAGTGGTCCATGACACATGCTACATGGGAAGACAAAACCAGAAAAAGCAGACTACTTGACAAAGTGGGGAATCATTGCATTACTTGTTAGTTCAGGTCTGGCAAGCCTTTGGGTCTCATCATCTCTGCCCACTGGCCATATTTCTTGGGGATTATGGGAGTTGTAGTTCAACAGCATATGGCGGGACCAAAGGTTCCCCACACCTGTCCTAGCTGACTAGCCCCTGAATAGGAGAAAAACTGAGAACCAAAGTGGATGTGACATAAAATGCATTAAATGCATTTTTGTATTTAAGCAAGTTTTAAAAATGTAAATACCGGTAGCATCAGCTAGTAGGCCATGGGAGCAGGCATGGAGAGGAATTTTAACCCTTTCCCCACCTTTTATTGTCCTGCGGATAATCCCGCCTCTAAAACCAGTATCTACATTGGGAAGAAATCCCCCATTGGCATCCCAGTAATGGTAAGCCCACCCTCAGCTGATGTTATTTGCATTTTAAGAATTCTGCACATTCAGTGCAAAGATGCCTTTTAATGTACTGTATGTAGTTGGACCCTCAGTCTTGGGGTGGTGTTTTTTCAAAAAAATAATTTTATTAAATTATCTTCCGTTCATTTTCAACACATTTAGATGGCTCACAATTAATGCAATAAAATAACAGTAATTATAAAGCACAAAATAATGTGAGCACCCCTATAAGCCCCTATAAGCATGGCTTTACATATTTTTCTTCTACCTATCTCACTTCCCATATAAATGGGACGAGAAGCAGAGCCCTTTCTTTCTGAAGATTATTATATCAAGGTAATACTGAGGTTATTCTTGTGATAATTTTGTAACACTTGGCATTTGCATGTTTACATCAAATGTCATGCACTTGCATTCTGCTCTGTCAGGAAGTACTAAACAATATTCTTTTTTATTGTTGCCTGAATGGCTGATTTGCACCCACCTTGCCAAGTTAAGAATATTTTAGTTATCTGTGCTTTGTAGCAACACCTCCAGATTTTGAACTATGGGCCCACTTAGCACTCACCACTGATTTATAACCGTGGTGGGGAACCTGTGGCCCTCCTGATGTTACTGGACTATATATAACTGTTCTCATCCTAGATCATTCGGTGTGCAGGCTGGAGCTGATGAGAGTTAAAGGCCAATGCCTGGCATTTAGGATCAAATTTTTTCATCATAAACAGCATACTTTCATTTAAAATAAAACAAAATATTGAAGTATTGTATAATACAAAGAATGTGGTACTGTATAACTTGTTTCATGCTGTATACTTCTGTTTTATTTCAGAATCATTTGGACAGAACTATCCAGAGGTAAATGTCCCAAAGTTGACACATTCTATTCTAATGTTGTTGTTTGGCTTGTGACTTGTGTTTATTATGTTTGAAGACGGGAAGCAGATGTATGCTGAACTGTTATGTGGATACTTGGTGTATGTTAAAGTGTATCAGGAAAACATGTCTATCTTAAAATCAGCATCCCTTCAACTTCTGATTTTTAATCTCGTGCATACTTTCCCTTCAGTGCCTAGGTGATCTCTTAAATAGCAGTGGCCTTACTTTGCTTGAGACATTTCAAAGCAGTGAAACAAACTGGCTATATAGCTTTGAAGTGAAATTGGTCGACATTGATTTTTATACCTTTCATTGTTTTCAGGAAGCTGATGGCACACTGGACTGCATTAGTATGGCCCTTACTTGTACTTTTAACAGGTGGGGCACACTTCTAGCAGTAGGTTGTAATGATGGTCGGATTGTCATTTGGGACTTCTTGACGAGAGGCATAGCAAAAATCATAAGTGCTCATATCCACCCGGTCTGTTCTTTATGGTAAGAAATTTATCTCAATATGAGTTAAATATGATTTATCGATAGCATACTCTCAGCTTAAGTAAAAAACACAGTGTGCATGTCATGTGTTCAGTATATCATTTTCACAAGTTGAAATTTACACAGCTTGAACATTGCATGAAGTTTACATTCCAAGAGCTAAAAAGGAAAGTTGGCTTTTAAAGTCATTTCTTTGATAGTGAAAGCTGCTGCAGGGGAAAAAATCAATGAAAGATCCAGATACACAGATGATTCATGGCCCCCTCCCCACATGCATTCAGTATCTTTGGATCACAGCTGTAGACTGAGAATCCTATTGCCTCTTAGATTCTTGCAAGGGGCTTATGCTCGCCCAGTGGATCTTTTGATCTTTTCTTTGAATTGATGAGCTCCATTCTGTATCACAAACTATTTTTGAAAAGCCCTTCAGTTTCAAAATCAGTTTAACTTGCAACATGGGGTGCTGCTATAAAAGGAAAACAAGTCTAAATCCCTTTTTAGCTCATGGAATTATCTTTTCTTTTGATCCTGGCTGCTTTGCATCCACCTGCTGGGAAAATGAGGATATAAGCTTTAAATAAATAAATAACTTTCCTTTTCCAGCACGGATAACTTTTTGAATTTGAACTTCTAGAAATTCATTCTAGAAATATTTTGCTTATTACTTTTTATTGGATACTTCAGGACCTCATTGTTGGATTTTTTTTTAAATAACATGCTCACAGTAGGGAAAAAAACCCCCAGTGTTTTTGCTGTATCAAGTGTTTCTGGGTTTTGTAGGATTTTTTTGTGCAAAAGCCATAAAGTATTTTTATTGCAAATGCTTTGTTTCAAGATATTTTACAATCACCATTCTGCTCTGCTGTAAATACATTGGTATCTGAGTAAATTTAGCTTGAGTTGCAGTATAGGCCACTATTCACTTCAGTGTGGTTAAAACAATAGTCCCAAAAACAGATAATCTGATCAGTTCTGTATACTGGCACCCCAGTCTAAATACATTTACTTGGATGTTCCTTTGATAGAACACTCTTTTGATTTGAAAGCATATTAGAGCCAGTAGCTTTGACCATTTTAAATAATATTTGTGGGGATAGCAACAAAACAAAGGTTGCAATCTTGAACTTTCTCTTCCAGTTGGAGTCGAGATGGCCACAAATTGGTGAGTGCGTCAACCGATAATATGGTATCTCAGTGGGATGTTCTGAGTGGTGATTGTGACCAGAGGTTTCGTTTCCCTTCTCCTATCCTGAAAGTCCAGTACCATCCCCGTGATCAGTAAGTAATACTAACAAAGACCTTTCCCTAGAGCAGTCTTTGAAAACCGAATGGTTTCTTGCCTACCGTATTCTAATCAAGATTATATGCCATCATTTGCCTTATTCAACCCAGTTCTTTACTGTGGACCATATCCAACAAAATGGCTGCTCTAGCGGGAGCCCGTGCAACAAGTCCCACTAGCGCAACAGGGGTCCTACTTCCTACACACAGCCCTCAAATCAATTCAGGAGGAGCAGTTGGGAGAACTCCCAGAACAGTGTGCAGGGGGAGGAGAGGAGGGGTCCTTATGTCAGGCAATCAGAAATGCTTGTGCTGATCATCATCATAACGTGGTGCTGAATTCCTCCATTACGAGAGATTATCTGAAGCTTTGTTCTTGGAAGTCATCAATATGCTGGTGACAGTTCAGTAGTAGTATTCAGAAGTGCCCCCTCCATGCATATAGCCAACGCGTGGAGAGGGGTACCAGAATCCTGCCATGCAGCCTGAGACCACCTCCCTCTCCCACTTCCTGACATCTGGCATTGAGGGGGTCTTTGTACATGCAGAGACTCTTAATCCTAGTGGGTGACGATCTTTATGGCCCAATTCAATATGCTGCTGCTTGTTTTAAAGCATGACTGCCACGTGATTGAAGAATAGTAGCTAAGTAATAGATTAAATCTGCATTAATTTGCATATGTGGAAAAACCATCATAATTTTAAAGAAAAAGAACTATCCAGTGTTCATGCAAGAAAGGGTGCCTCTGCCAAGCTTCTGCTCGATCCCATCCCCTTCATCTCTGTATTCTCTCTTTTTTTCTTGTCCTCACTGATCTTCAGCTCTGAAGCCTCTGCTTTCAGGCACACACAAAATTCCTGCATCCTTAGAAACCTCCTTTAAGCGTACCCCTTTTTTTCCTATTCCAAAAGAGACACCAGGTAAGAAAATAGAAAATTTGAGAATTTCTTTTTTGTTTCTTGTTGGTTTCTATTTGTTTAGAAACAGGGTGTTGGTATGTCCAATGAAGTCTGCTCCTGTCATGCTAACATTGTCTGATTCAAAACATGTTGTCCTACCAGTGGATGATGATTCTGATCTGAATGTGGTGGCTTCTTTTGACCGGCGAGGGGAATATATCTACACGGGGAATGCTAAAGGGAAGGTGAGAACTCACTGGACTAATATCTGGTGGGTAGCGGGTTCCGTTATCTGATTTGTATGATTCGCATTAGAAGTGTTGTAAATAGGAGAAATGTGCTTCCCTTTATAGCTGTCTTGGTTCTCTCTCTCAGCTCAAAATATTCCAGGAATATCATGATTCTAAGCAAAATTTATTTCAGCTTTGATGAAGCAGCTGGGTACACATTATCTAAAATAGACTATGCAGAAAAAAATATCTTATTCAGAAATGAAAGGTTGTTAACATGCGAGGGTCACAGACAACTGCACCATAGTGCCTTGACTATAGTTTGTGTATGCCACATTCAACCCATTGATGGATGTGAGAAGATTATACACACACACACACACACACACACACACCTTGGCACCCTTGTACATCACCATTGCTTGATCTACATTATTGACATTCTTCCCTACTAGTTCTAGCTGTGTTTGCAGTTGCTGGCTTCTTTACATTTCTAATGAAAGCTTATATTTTTTTAAAGAAGAATTCAGCTTAGGCGCTCTGACATACCTGCTATGAACCAAATCAGATACTAACTCTATGTAACTTCATAACATTTCCTGTTTAAATAAACAGTCCAAATGCTTTTAAATTCCCCACCTCGCACCCATCTGTGTCCAAGAAACCTTCAGAATTTAATGTAGTGAACAATGTCATCATGGAACTTTTTCTTTTGGACAGATCCCATTTTAGAGAATGAATTGCATGCAGTTGCTGCCCAGAGATTGTCTACTCTAATTCCATACCTGCTCCATTGGATTTCACTGTCTTAAATTAATGGTGTTGCTGGCGTTGAACTTGCCACTAACCTCTCCTTTTTATTGATGAGAGAGGAAGACATGGTTCCTTGCTTAGTGTCTCATAAATCACTGACAGGACTGACTTTTAATAGCACACTTTGATGTCTGTGCAGACTTTTATTGCCTTTCCTTATGAACTCTAAACAAGAAGTGTATGTGGTGAAAAGGTCACAGTTAAAGTTACCTGATTTATTTTTACTTATGTTGTTAGATCTTGGTCTTAAAAACAGACACTCAGGACCTTGTTGCTTCCTTCAGAGTAACTACAGGAACCAGCAATACTACAGCCATTAAATCTATAGAGTTTGCTCGAAAAGGAAGGTGAGTTGAAGACTTTGACTCTGCTCACACTTTCAAACATGGAGAGCTGCTGTTCAAATAACATTGTCCTTGGGCAGGCCTAAAGGAGGTATTTGGTTGTACTTTTGGTCTTAGTTTGTACTTGATTAACTTGCCAGTGCTTGTGCTTGTAGGGGTAAGAGTTTCATTACATTTTAGTCTGACTTGTGATTTAGTTTTAATTATTTTATAGTGATATTGCTATATTGGATTATTTTCATTAACTCTTATTGTATATCACCTAGAGGCTTGGGTGGAAGTGTAACAAATAAATTCAATAAAGTATTAACAATAATACTAGGATCCTGCTCTATGGGTTTATCCTGTTTCTTATAGAACCAGTGGCTCTGCAGTATATTTGGAACGAATGGTATCATTACAGCATTTTGTATCTCTTTTCACTCTCTTAGTTGCTTTCTAATAAATACTGCTGATCGCATAATCAGAGTCTATGATGGTCGGGAAATCTTGACTTGTGGTAGAGATGGAGAACCAGAGCCAATGCAAAAGCTGCAAGACTTGGTGAACAGGTAGGAATTACTTCTCTTGAGTCAAGGGCATGTGCTTTTCAGTATTCAAAGGCCCTACTGCTAGTTTGTCCTCTGGTATAACTTCATTTCTCAAAGCTTTAAAAACAAGCATTCTACCCCCTAAAGACCTTGAGTGTTGTTGTTCCAAAGGAACTAGATCTAGAATGAATGCCTGCTTCCTGGCTCCCAGAGCCCTTTCTTCTGCAGTAAAGCAGGGTGCCCTTTCTACATTGTGCAGCACTGTCCACACTTACCTTTTGAATATATTTTTTTTGGGGGGGTGAGTCTTCTGTAACAACAAAAATATAGGCTGTATTTTTTTTTTACTTAAATTCAAAATACAATCTCTAACATAGCATCATGTAGTGTAAAGAGAAGCCTGAGATTCATAGACAGGGCTTGTTGTTGTTTAGTCGTTTAGTCGTGTCCGACTCTTCGTGACCCCATGGACCATAGCACGCCAGGCACTCCTGTCTTGCACTGCCTCCCGCAATTTGGTCAAACTCATGTTCGTAGCTTCGAGAACACTGTCCAACCATCTTGTCCTCTGTCGTCCCCTTCTCCTAGTGCCCTCAATCTTTCCCAACATCAGGGTCTTTTCCAAGGATTCTTCTCTTCTCATGAGGTGGCCAAAGTATTGGAGCCTGAGCTTCATGATCTGTCCTTCCAGGGAGCACTCAGGGCTGATTTCCTTAAGAATGGATAGGTTTGATCTTCTTGCAGTCCATGGGACTCTCAAGAGTCTCCTCCAGCACCATAATTCAAAAGCATCAATTCTTCGGCGATCAGCCTTCTTTATGGTCCAGCTCTCGCTTCCATACATCACTACTGGGAAAACCATAGCTTTAACTATACGGACCTTTGTCGGCAAGGTGATGTCTCTGCTTTTTAAGATGCTGTCTAGGTTTGTCATTGCTTTTCTCCCAAGAAGCAGGCGTCTTTTAATTTCGTGACAGCTGTCACCATCTGCAGTGATCAAGGAGCCCAAGAAAGTAAAATCTCTCACTGCCTCCATTTCTTCCCCTTCTATTTGCCAGGAGGTGATGGGACCAGTGGCCATGATCTTGGTTTTTTTGATGTTGAGCTTCAGACCATATTTTGCGCTCTCCTCTTTCACCCTCATTAAAAGGTTCTTTAATTCCTCCTCGCTTTCTGCCATCAAGGTTGTGTCATCTGCATATCTGAGGTTGTTGATATTTCTTCCGGCAATCTTAATTCCGGCTTGGGATTCATCTAGTCCAGCCTTTCGCATGATGAATTCTGCATATAAGTTAAATAAGCAGGGAGACAATATACAACCTTGTCGTACTCCTTTCCCAATTTTGAACCAATCAGTTGTTCCATATCCAGTTCTAACTGTAGCTTCTTGTCCCACATAGAGATTTCTCAGGAGACAGATGAGGTGATCAGGCACTCCCATTTCTTTAAGAACTTGCCATAGTTTGCTGTGGTCGACACAGTCAAAGGCTTTTGCATAGTCAATGAAGCAGAAGTAGACGTTTTTCTGGAACTCTCTAGCTTTCTCCATAATCCATAGACAGGGCAGTGTTTGGATTAATTGCTGCCTTTACTACATTTATAAAAACATCTTTCTGCCAGTGCACTCAAGGCAGTTAAAAGTTTTAAATCTTCATTATTGATATTATTTTTTCTAGTTGTTAAACAGTTCATAAACAAGTTTTCTAGGCATTGTACAAGTTGGTTTAAAACATAACAATTATATTGTAAAACCTGCAATCAGTCTTAAAATTCCAACCCAGCATGAAACCCAAATGCAAAAAGCCAACGCAATAAAGTGCAACACAGATCACAGGACCTTAAATCAGCCATCGGATAGCGGATCTAAAACCACTAAGACACACTACAGTTAAAGTAGCATGGCCTTCAAATGCCCTGCAGAACAGAAAGCTCATAGTCTGGGAAGAGGAAACTTAAGATATTTTTGGCCAATTATCTGAGGGTGGGTGGCATTTGGGGGTGTTTTGCTATCTCACCTTTCCCTCTGATGCAGCTAGGTTGTTTGGCTGCTAATGAAGATAGAACTGGTCTTAGCTAGGCTGATGGGGGCAGGGGCTCATCTCGATGCTCCCTTTGAAGCAGCCAGATGGAATGATGGGAGTAGTGGACAGTTCCTTGCTTAGTTGCCAGCCAGGTCCTTTTCACAGGTTTGGTTTTTAATTTTCCAGTAAAAACAGCCAGTTAACATATCCATCAAATCATAATCCAATTAAAAACAATAAACTAAAATAAAAAAACCAATTTACAATCCAAATTATTAATTTTTATTTTTTCTGGGCTCCCCATAGTCTGGACCTCTTGAAGTATATCTCCAATATCTTCGTTCCTGCCTCCTGTTCTCATATTTTCCACATTCTGATCTTAATGCTTTAAAATTCTCTGTCCCTGGCTATGTGATTCTCAATCATGTCAGAAATCATATATCCTTTCATCCATCGAATACAGCTTTATTTGTCTATACAGTATATATTTTTTCAACTTTCTATTTGCCAGCGCAGCTTTTCCTGACTTCATTGCAATCTTCCAATCCGGGCTGTTGTCCAAGTCTATAGTTTGAAAATGGTTGAGCATACTGTTTGCAATATTGCAATGTAAATGAACTGTATTCCACAGATATAAGTCATTTGCCGATCAATCAGCTTTCGGAGACCACACAATCCCCCCTTCTGGGCCCGAGAAGAGGGGCTGCTAGACATCCATTTAGCCTTCTCTCTCGCTCATAATGAAGAAATTCTGCAAACAGATGCACTGTATGTTATCCCAAATGATTGTCTCAAGTCACTACAACGTCAGCCAGCAAGCATCTCCCACTTCCCTCGAAAGAGGGAGGAACTGTCATTTTTCTATGCTGTGTCATATTAACAAGCGCCATCTTGTTTCTTCTTTTATCTTTATCAAGTTTTTCAAGCCTAAGTAAAGCTGCGCAATTGAATACTTAATTATAAATAGAAGTCCATCTGTACTTTTCAAAAAACTTAGGTTTCTTAATTAGGCTTGGCGTAGAAAAACAATTGTAGGTATTGAGAAGAAAAAAAGAACGTACCAATCACCTCCGTAATCCAAACACTATGATGAGAATCTCTTTGAAGTCCGAGCTTAAACACCAGGGACTGTGCAGTTCTGCAGGTTTTTTCTCAGTCTTCTTCGGTCCAAACTATGTGCGTTTATTGTCCAAATCTAATTATTTTATCAAACAGATATTTCTGGCTATGAGAGTGGCTTTGGAGAGTGCCAGCCATGTCGTGCTCTGGGACCCAGTGTCCTGCCACTTGCACCTTGATGCAAGCTGACAATCTCGAGACAATCTGTCTACGAGACAGTCCTCCCCCACCCTGGGGAGTCTGCTTGAATTACCAGCACGGCTGAGGTCCAATTGTATGGGAGTCAGCCATTTCTCACCTCCGGAAACAGGAAGCTCCTTCTCACAGTTTTAAAGTCACTCCTCTGCACCAGCTACTGTCCTATTATTATATATTATTATATTTTTCTATAAGTTCACATCAGTTCTGGTTGCTTACAAAAGCGACTGAACACAGCATCGAAGTCTGCAATAATGCAATAGCAAGGCAAGTGAAGCAACTGCAATCTGCATATAGTTTTCCCAGCTTTCTTATTTTCTTCTAGGTTTGTTTGCGTGAGACATAAGTTCAAAGAAGTTATTTTGGGGGAACGTATCCTGACTTGACTGATTGTATAACTCGCATTGCAAAATTTACTATTTGCAGTTTCAGAGAAGCCCACTTCCAGCTATGCATGACAATCTTTTAACAATTGCAGTTCTTTAGAACCCTTGCTTCTCCCTAGTGCACTTGAACGAGGTTCTGTTAATTGCTATTTCTGCAGGACACCTTGGAAGAAATGCTGTTTCTCTGGCGATGGGGAGTACATTGTTGCAGGGTCAGCACGTCAGCATGCTTTGTACATCTGGGAGAAGAGCATTGGGAACTTAGTGAAAATCCTCCATGGCACAAGGGGAGAGCTGTTGCTAGATGTGGCAGTAAGTACTGCCTTGTCTCCTTCTAACAGGATTCATCTTGTCACGGCAATGGGCCAGACTGTATTTATAAAAAATGTACCACTTTTCTTCCCCCTTTTTGGCACAATCTAGTGGCATCCTGTCCGACCAATCATTGCTTCTATTTCCAGTGGTGTAGTATCCATATGGGCTCAGAATCAAGTGGTAAGTAGTACTGATGCATTTTCTTCCATTTCTACACTTTCCTTTCTTTCATTTCACTGGTCATTCTGGCTTTATTTTTTTTGCCATTATTTGCATAAGCTTTTACACTGCAGGACCAGCACCTTTCTAAAAATACTTACCAGAGAGAATCAAAAATTTCAAAACTGATTTTTTAAAAAAGTTGTTTGTAGCCAGAGGTTTACAAGAATGATTTTCAGTGAGGAGAGAAGAAAAATGGGAAGAGATGAAAGAGATCCTAATTTCACATTATGTAAAACAGGGGTCAGCAAACTTTTTCAGCAGGGGGCCGGTCCACTGTCCCTCAGACCTTGTGGGGGGCCGGACTATATTTTGAAAAAAATAATAATGAACGAATTCCTATGCCCCACAAATAACCCAGAGGTGCATTTTAAATAGAAGGACACATTCTACTCATGTAAAAACACCAGGCAGGCCCCACAAATATCCCGGAGATGCATTTTAAATAAAAGGACACATTCTACTCATGTAAAAACATGCTGATTCCCGAACCGTCCGCGGGCTGGATTTAGAAGGCGATTGGGCCACATCCGGCCCCCGGGCCTTAGTTTGGGGACCCCTGATGTAAAACAAGTAACTAGCCCTCTTGTTTAGTAGGCCTTGTGACTCTGAATCTCAAAGAAAGGGCTGGTCTTATGATGTCGCACATGGTTAGTGGCACTTTGATGCAGAGCTAGGGTGTGATTATATAGCTGCTGTACCAGGGCACGAGCATAAAATGTCCTTTGGATTTGTGGCTTAGGAAAACTGGAGTGCCTTTGCACCTGATTTTAAGGAACTGGATGAAAATGTAGAATATGAAGAGCGAGAGTCTGAGTTTGACATAGAAGATGAAGATAAGAGCGAGCCGGAGCAGACAGGTAAAGAATGCATTGACTGAAATTGCCCAGTGTAAAAGTATATGGACTGTGTATAGCTTTGCATCCTTATTGTGTGGCATCAGCCTAGATTACCCCATTCCTCTGCCCCCAGAACTGGAGCTGCAAGCAATCTTAGCCTCTTGGTACACGTCATGGTACAAGATAATACAGAGGTACAAAAAGCACCTCAGTATTATTCACTGAAACATCATCCCCTGTGTGTGAATGGCAGAGTGAAAAACACAATAATGAGTGATGCCCTTTTTGGGTCTGATGATATACCTACCGTATTGGGCTGAATATAAGCCACACTTCCCCCCCAAATTCCGACTGTGAAAATTTAAAGTGTGGCTTATATTCGCAACCTTATGGTATGCAGCCAGGAGCGCAGGGCAAACAGCTCCCGCCCTGTGCGTAGTCCCCCGTCCTTTTCCCTAAGGCCAGGAAGGGAGAGCGAGGAAGGGGAAAGGCCGCCAGCAACGCAGCGTGGCTCCCCCTCCCTCCCCAGTATGCAGCCAGGAGCAGCGAGGAAGGGAGCAGCTTATATTTGGGTATTTTTCTTTTTCTTTTTCTCCAATTTTAAAGGTGAGGCTTATATTTGGGTGCGGCTTATATTCGGGCCAATATGGTATTAGTATTTTTTGTATCTTGCCCACCTCAGGAGCATTTTGTATTCAAGGTACAAGATACAAATTTAACAGTTCTTCTGATTTAACACAGTTTGAGCCTTTGAATCTGTAGGCCACATATTAAGGCCCATTTCCCAGCTTGTCTAGTGTAAGTGTTAGCAAACTGTTTCTAGTTTTTGCCACTACTACTCCTTATTCTTTGCTGTTTTGGGATCCCAGGTTAGTTATTCCAGTACCCAAACTACCCACTAGGTAACTTTCAGTTAGCTTCGTTTCCAGAGAATGCCTTTGCCTCTAGGAAGGCTGAGCACCCTAGACTCCCTTTCCAGTGGTGCTGATGAGTCTTCCGTTACTGGTGCTTATATTGTCTTCATTCCTTACTTCCTATACTCATGGGTTCTTGTAGTCCAAGGTTCTTGTCTTCTGTTCTTCCCTAGTTATCTGTTGCATTTTTCAGCCAAGCCAAGAATCCTTGTTCCGATTCTTTACTTACAGACTTCTAGTAGCCATCTGTTTGATGTCTTCAGAGAGTTGTTACCATACTGATCAAGGCTCTGTGAGCTTTTAAAACTACCTCTGGTGCTTAATGCTGATTTAGCTACAATCTGGTCTGACACAAACTGCAGCCCTGCAGAATTTAAGCAGGTACTTCCTAGTATTTGGGGAAAGAGTACATGATTACTGAAGTCAGTGCAAAGACATTCCACTTGATTTTCACCTTTGCAAGATTTATGTTTTAACAATGTACCTAGGCAAACAAGCTTCAGTAATGAAATGTCATAGCTGTTGCTAGGGGAAACAAGGTTGAATGTTAGGCAATAAAAATACAGATTTGTGGTGGTGCCAAACAAGGTAAGTAGACAGCAGAATTTTTTTTAAAAAAAAAAGTCTGGAGAAGGAAAGAGCCTCACTGCTGATTGCTGGTTTTTTTCCATTGCTGTTTTTTCCCCATTGCCAATTATTTTGTAAGAAGTTAGGCATCAGAACAGCATGAGTTTAATTTTGTGACATAGGGCTTATGAGAAACAGGGTATTTAAGCATTAGATGAAGCTTGGCAATGAGACCTTTCTGTTGCTGCCAACTTGTGATTTGGAATTTCTTTGGTTGGCAGGTGCTGATGCTGCAGAGGATGAGGAAGTGGATGTCACCAGCGTAGACCCCATTGCTGCTTTTTGTAGCAGGTGAATGTGGCGGTGGCAAGGGTGTTGAAAGACCGCACACAATAAATATTTGCTGATCACTAAAAAGATATGTTCACTAGGACTGTCAACTAATAAAACCCTTAACTAACTAAGATTTCTTTAAATACAGTAGATGAACAGTGCAATCCTGTGCAGGTTTACTCTGAAGAAAGTCGCACTGTGTTCAATAAGAATCTCCCTGGCTAGGCCAGTTAGGATTGCAGGGTAAATATGCCTATCTTTTCATATGAGCAAGGCAGAGCCTCCCTATGAACCTATTTAGGCTCCCCAGGCCTTCCCATTGGGCTGCTGTGTGGTTTGGCTCAAATCATGGCCACCTGACCATCACCTGATGTTGCTCAACAGGTAAACTTGGTTCTTTCTTTACAGCTTCTGGTAGAGTTCAGTGTTTCTTGAATTTGGCTCCTTTTTTCATCATTCTGCAGTAACAGAAAAAGATGCCAGATTCAAAAAGGGCCCAATTGCATATGGAAAGGAAGAGTCGCTTAGAAGTGCTCCCAGTTCTTTCTTTACAACTCAGCTTGAATTCAAACCAGGCTCCAAAGGAAGAACGGGGAGTACATTTCTGATTCTGTCTTTGAAGTTGAATCACCTGACCTCCCATGTCATATGATCTACAGGTGGGCAGCCCCACCCACCAGTCAAAATGACCTGTAGGAGAAGTTATGGATCTAGTGTGGCCAATGGCCAGGGATAATGGGGGTCATAGCTAGCAAAATCTGAAGGGCCATCGGTTAGCCATTCCTGCTGTGGAGTGTGTCTGAATGGCTAATTTTGGAGGTCAGTATAGCTCTTGTCCTGGATAAGAACGCAAGAACAAAATTGTGTTTGTGTGTGTTTTTTTCAATCCTGTAGCATGAGTTCTGTGTGTTTAACGGGGAAAAATACTATTTCCTTGGCAGCGATGAAGAATTGGAAGACTCCAAAGCTTTGTTGTACTTGCCTATTGCTCCTGAAGTGGAAGACCCGGAGGAAAACCCCTATGGTCCTCCACCAGATGCAGTGCAGACCGCCTTACCTGATGATGGAATAGGCTCTGAGAAGAAGAGGCAGTCTTTGTCTGATGGACCTCAGCCACCAAAGAAGAAACCTAAAACAACCAATATAGAACTGCAGGGAGTACCCAATGATGGTGAGGGAGAATTGCTATCATTGCTACTGTCCAATACCTTCGTGACTTTTAACTAGTCTGAGCAGATGAGAATGTTAGTTCAGCTCAGTATTGCAAATAACTTTGCTTGAGATGGTGGTTCACTTCAGTTGTCATCCAGTGTGACTGTACTTTCCTTCAGAAAGAAGAAAATCCATTCTAAATCCTATATAATAATGTCCAAGTTGTCCCTGCGTCCAGTTGTCCCGTGTGTCCCTGGGTCACTGCGCATGTGCCCCAGGGATTGGACAGCAGAGACTGCGCGCGTATTCTCCCCCCACTCTGCCTCCTCCAACCGCCGCTCCCGCCGGACACCGCCTCACTGCAGGGCACGTCAGGGAAGCGAGGGTGGAGGCCGGCGAAGGCCTCCTCACAACCCTCCCTGGCCGTGAGGAGCGGCGGTTGGAGGAGGCAGGGGGGGAGAGTGCGCGCGTCCTTCCTGTCGGCGGCTGGGGGAGAGGAACGGAGGAGGAGAAAGCAGCGCTTTCTCCTCCTCCGTTCCTGTCCCCCAGCCGCCGACAGCAAGGACAAGTCCCAGGGTTCGGAGAAGCGCTGCGCAAGCGCTTCTCCGAACCCTGGGATGTCTCCTTGCTGTCGGCGGCTGCGGGAGAGGAACGGAGGAGGAGAAAGCAGCGCTTTCTCCTCCTCCGTTCCTGTCCCCCTGCCGTCGACAGCAAGGACAGGTCCCAGGGTTCGGAGAAGCGCTGCGCAAGCGCTTCTCCGAACCCTGGGACCTGTCCTTGCTGTCGACGGCAGGGGGACAGGAACGGAGGAGGAGAAAGCGCTGCTTTCTCCTCCTCCGTTCCTCTCCCGCAGCCGCCGACAGCAAGGAGACATCCCAGGGTTCGGAGAAGCGCTTGCGCAGCGCTTCTCCGAACCCTGGGACTTGTCCTTGCTGTCGGCGGCATACCATAAGGTTGCGAATATAAGCCACACTTTAAATTTTCACAGTCAGCTTTCTCCTCCTCCGTTCCTGTCCCCCTGCCGTCGACAGCAAGGACAGGTCCCAGGGTTCGGAGAAGCGCTGCGCAAGCGCTTCTCCGAACCCTGGGATGTCTCCTTGCTGTCGGCGGCTGCGGGAGAGGAACGGAGGAGGAGAAAGCAGCGCTTTCTCCTCCTCCGTTCCTGTCCCCCTGCCGTCGACAGCAAGGACAGGTCCCAGGGTTCGGAGAAGCGCTGCGCAAGCGCTTCTCCGAACCCCAGGATTCTAGCGCCCGTTATTGAACGGGCTGAAAACCACTAGTATTAATATATTTGTTCTGCTCCTTTTATTGGTTCCTTGTATGGAGCTGATTAATCGTACAGCAGAGGGAAAGCTTCTGAAAAGGCTGCCTTCATTTTTGGTTTTCAGCCTCTACTCCAGGCATCCCCAAACTTCGGCCCTCCAGATGTTTTGGACTACAATTCCCATCATCCCTGACCACTGGTCCTCTTAGCTAGGGATCATGGGAGTTGTAGGCCAAAGCATCTGGAGGGCCGCCGTTTGGGGGTGCCTGCTCTACTCCATTATAATAAAATAGAAAAAGGCTTCAGATTATATTAGAAGTTAGCGAAAATGGCTGAGAGTGGTAAATAAGTCCTTTCTCAGCTTGTGCCATTATGATTGACAGGACACTTGAACCGCTAGATAAGCTAGGGTTCCCATATTTCAAAAAGTGAAGCGGACACAAAAGTTGTTGAGATTTTTTTTTTTAAGAGTTTTGCCCTAAGTTGTTGAGCTTTGCAAAATCTCAAAAAAGAATGAAGTTGTTGAACTATTTTTAAGCAAATTCAGCAAAATCTAGACTTCCAACATGGGTTTGCCATGCGTCCGGATCTTCTTGGACATTTCCACGATTTCTGCCTGCACACTGCTTCCAACAGCCACTATATCCAGGAAAATCCAGGTGTATGGCAACCCTAATTTAAGCAAGTAAGATCCCTATGTTTTGTGTCCTCTTATATCTCATTATCTTTCTCTCTTGGGGCTAACAGTACTGAATCTTTCCTCACATGCTTAGAATTTTTGTCCGGCTGCACTTTTCAGTGGGGAGCCATTCCTCCTATCTGTGACCACCAAATGGAAATTATGGCCAGTTAGCTCAAGTACTTGTTTAGTAACTTGTGGTGTTTCACATTTCCTCTAAAGCACCTGGACCAGGTGCTATCTTGGTCTGAGTAGCCCAGCAAGTTTATTCTTTGGTTTCTATACAATAACCTGCTGGTGAACTCAACTTTATTCTAACTTCTGGCTCATCCTACTGTTCTAAAATGGTAAAGGTAAAGGGACCCCTGACCATTAGGTCCAGTCGTGACTGACTCTGGGGTTGCGGCGCTCATCTCGTGTTATTGGCCGAGGGAGCTGGCGTACAGCTTCTGGGTCATGTGGTCAGCATAACTAAGCTGCTTCTGGTGAACCAGAGCAGCGCACAGAAACGCCGTTTACCTTTCTGCCGGAGCGGTACCTATTTATCTACAGTACTTGCACTTTGACGTGCTTTTGAACTGCTAGGTTGGCAGGAGCTGGGACCAAGCAACGGGAGCTCACCCCGTCACAGGGATTCGAACCACCGACCTTCTGATCAGCAAGCCCTAGGCTCAGTGGTTTAACCCACAGCGCCACCTGCGTCCCTAAAATGATTCAGAATCACTGCTAAAAAAAGAAAAATGCCATAAGTCTCCTTTCTTGTGTTATGGTATGAGCCTTCAGAGATTTGCAAAGTACACAGGGCGAGTAAATGCACTGTAAACTGAAAAGATGTACTTCCTGTTCCAAACCTGCCTCTTCCTTTGCAGAAGTCCATCCACTTCTGGGTGTGAAAGGAGATGGTAAATCCAAGAAGAAGCAAGCAGGCAGGCCTAAAGGATCAAAAGGTAAAGAGAAAGATTCTCCATTTAAACCGAAACTCTACAAAGGGGACAGAGGTTCTTTACCTCTGGAAGGAGCAGCGAAGGGTAAAGTGCAGGCGGAGCTGGGACAGCCTTTGCCAGGTAAGGACCCAGTGTGAGCGTCTGCTTGCTTGGTGACCTTGCTTCGTACAGACATGGCATAGCCGTAGCACTTTAGCTCCCCAAACGGCATTTGCTTGCTAAGTGTTTTAGCTGCTCTGCTTTCAAGGACAGACAAAATTTTGCTTCTTGGAACAGGATGGTTGCCCTCATTGCCGCAAATGACTATAGGCACCCACAGCTTGTAGGCACGGCAAGAAAATAATGCGAAGGCTGAGAAAAATAAGACGTGTCATACAGAAATGGCACCAAGCCATTAACTTGTGGGCTCTCCTAGGAGTGCACATCATTGGCACCACACAACCCAAATTTGCTAGTCGTGAAGGCTGTTTGGAGTCCAAAGCAGAGATAAAAATGACGGGGAGCACACAGAGCTAAAATATTGTTGTGTGACACTCTTATGAAATATCTGATGCTGCAAAAAAGAAAAGATTAAAGGGGGAAAGGTAGTAGCTATCCCACAGTAGCATTTCTGGTGACTGTGGTTGAGTTTCATTGTCTATAAAAATTTAGTGATGTGTCTATATCACGGATCCATGCTCCGGACAGTTGCTTGTTAGTTAGAAGGTTGCTACCAAGATTTTTATTGAACATACTTTTTATTAATTTTACAAAATACAAAAAAGCAAAAAAAAAAGGTACATACTTAAACCCCTTTTCCACCTCCTTCCTACCCACCCACATGGGTCCTCCCCTGCCACAGAAGTATCCCATGTATGTGAACAGTCAGAGATGGTCCATTTTATGCTTGGGTTTCTGTCCTCCCCCCCCTCCCCTGACCCCAAAGCCCCCCCCTGCCACCAGGGAGCTCCAGCAAACCAGGGCAGTACGCAGGAGGACATCCATCCAACCATCTATTGTCATACCAAAAAAAAAAAAAAAGAGAAAAATAGAAATAGGAAAAAAGGGGGGAAAAAAAAGAAAGGGCGAAAAAAGAAAAAAGAAAAAACAATACAAAACAAAAATTTTTTCTTGCATTCATAGTTGTAAAACCATATTTTGTGGGCTTCCCCTCCCCCCCCCTTCCCCGGTTTTCATCCCTTTTTTATCATCTGCAACAGTTTCTTACTTTATAAAAATACACCTTTGCATCTTATACAACTTATAAATCAATTGTTAACATTTTCATCTAATATTCAAATCACTGAGAAATCAAACTCCCATTTTCTCTTCCCGTGCCTAATTTTTTGTTTTTTCTCCCTCTATAAGCCTCCATATTTTCACATTTTCCAAAATCCATTCACTTTTAAAACTATAACTATTCTCAATTTAACCTTACATCCCCGATTGCCGGCTTCCCCCCCCAATCCAGCAAATTCCAAAATCAGCAGACCAGTTATAAACCTGTTAATCCATCCTTAATCACAACATCACTTTCCCTTCACCCCACCCCCTGTTTACAGTCTTTTGTCATCCAGGCCACCATACAGGACCCCTGAATTTCTTCTCTTCTCTGCATATTTTTTCCTTCTTCCCTGTGGGCGTTCTGGAGTTCCAATGATACCAATCGTGCCCCCCTCAAAAGCAGGGCACTCCATCCAACTTTTTGTAGAGTAGAGTCATCATTTTTTTCGTGGTGTGCTTCATTTTGTGTTGAATCATCACAATCCTCATCTTCTTCTTTTCCTTCCCCATCATTGTCATTCTCACATTCATCTTTTTCAGTGTCAAAAGCTTCATCTCCTAAAAAATCATATTCCGCCATCACCTCCTGGAATTTTTCCTGTAACTCTTGCCGTCGTGTCTCCTCTTGACATAACTCTATTCTTGTTTCCCACATTAAGGTCAAAACAGACCGCTGGAACTCAGGGGAACACTTTTTTGTTGACATATTTCAGTCCTGCCAAGGTCAAAACTTGTCACGTGGGGTGGAATATGATCACAGTTTATTTTTCGACTCCATTTTAACAAGCTGGCTGCATTCTTCAAGTCTTATTGACAATAAAGTTCGAACTCACATTTCACAAACACTTAAGCCAAAAAAGAAATTCCACAAAGTCCAGAAATACAAAGTGAAGTAAAATTTGACTTATAAATCCTGACAACTCACTGGGTTGTCTGGGCTGCCGGCTCCCGAGTGGAAAGGTTTTTTCTTAAGCTGTACCTCTTATTGCAGGGCAGTCATAAACCGCAGTCTCTCTCCCCTTTTCACCCTGCATCAAAGGGGAGATTCTCTTTGATGCCTTTGAGGGATCCTTTGAATTGTAAATCTTCTGTTTATGGCTTCGGGTTTCTATTTACTGTCTCTTTTGTTGCCGTGGGGGGGGGGGTGGCTTCCTCTTTTCTCCCCTCTCTCCCAGATCCAAATTGTTTTATAATAATCCAAATCATGAGGTTACTTACAGTCTTTTCCAATCGTTTTATTTTCGGAAGAATCCAGCGCTCTCCGCCTTCGGCTTGAAGCTTCTCCCTGCTAGAATAACGTTGCCGCTCAAAATGGCCCCCGCGACTTCTACCCTCCTCGCTCCGGAGCTCTTATTAGAGCTAGCCGAAGAGTTGGGGAGTCCGGATTGGGTCTGTGCCGAGCAAATTGCCCTCGGGACGCCCTTCCCGAGGTTCTAAGGGGCGCAGCGTCGCTCTCGCTGCCCTCCCCACTCCTAGCAGAGACGGGCCGTCTCGGAGACGAGACGAAGCCCCGCCGATCGACGCTGGCGCTGAACCCGGAAGCCCCGCTACCAAGATTTTTAAAATGGGCTCTATGTAGATTATGTAATCAAAGCAAGTTTAATAATACTGGCAGTAAGTGGAATGCAAGAATTCTACATACCGTTACTTTACTGCTATGCAGTGATCAGTGCCCATATTTTACTCCTCTAAAAAGTGTGTAAATTTGGGAAAGCTGCTTTCTGCCCAGTTTGACAAAGTTCATGGAGGCAATGGAAAGTGGGTTCTGCAAGGAATAGAAAGTGACTTTTGATAATATTTTATATAAATTGTTACACGTAATAGGGATTCAGATGTGATATATATGTGTACAAAATTTTGTATGTCCTTGAAGTTCAGCAGCTATTGCTGTGATTTTTTTATAATCTCCAGAACAGCTATTTTTTTTAACCCTTTCTTTCCCTCACTGCTGGTCCTGTGTTACCCAGCTTGCTCATTGTCCTTCCTGCTCTGCTCCTGTTACGTTTCTTTTGTAGTATTAATAAATGCATTGAATTATTGCTTACAAGTGATGCAATGAACAAAATGTGGCAGCTTTCCAAAGCAGAAATCTGTTTGCTTTGTTGTTTTCCTGCTAACTTATGTTTGTTCTGTAGCTTCTCAACAAAACTGTTTTAGTAAGTACTAAGTGGTATAATCACCCCCTCCCCACCAAGAGGCACCCTTGAAGTTTTGCAGAAATGAGATTGAGATCAAATGGCACCATGCTACACATTTTCTGAAATCTTAAACTATAGTAAGTTTATGTAAGAGAGCCACCATGTTAAAAAGTATGGGTGGTATCTGACTACATCATACTCGAAACAGGCCTATTGAAATGAATGGGCAAGTTAACATTTGCCAGCTTAAATCCATAGATTTCCATGAGTGTGCTCTGAAGAAGTCAGATACCATCCATTAATTGTTCATGTTTTTGACAATGCAAACATATTTTACTTGGACAGAGCAGAGTTAGCGGCCAAATCCTTAAAAAAAACCCACACACAATTTTCTAGATTTATAAATAAGTTTGCAACTATGAAGTCTTTGTGACTTTATTTGGGGAGTGTTACAGAGCCATGCAAGCTGATGTAGTAATAGATGCCTGCCTATGAGAGGAGGCAAGAAACCAAGTTAATGGTATGCCTGTTCCAGAAGAACAGTATACCATCCTTTCTCCTGGTGTGGGCTTACAGTCAAATTGGTGCTTTGGGCTATCCTCTGTTAGGCTCAGATGCAACTCCTGTATTCAGAAATGTTGACCCACTCAAGGCATGACCCACTCAAGGTGCTCTGCTTTTCACAGTCAAGATCTGGCCTGTTTTTGGTGGTTAATTTAAAATGCTTAGGAAAATGCTTGTCTTGTCTTCAACAACTTTTGGGGGGGAAATAGGAAGCTACCTTACAGTGCATCAAACCCTTAGTCCTAGCTCAGCATTGTACTTGCTGACTGGCAGTGGCTGTCCAGGATATTAAGCAGAAGTCCTTTCCTGCCCAACCAGGAGATGCTATGGATCCGTGGCTTTTTGCAAGGAAAGCATGTGATCTACCACCGAGTGGTGGTTTTTTCCTATGCAACATGCTTTTCCTTAAGTGTAATATTCTGAAGCAGGGGTAGCAAACTGGCAGCCCACAGGCCTCTGAAATATCTCTCTCTGACTTCCAAGCAGCTGTACCAGATTTGAATGAAGGTATGTTTTTCTTTAAAAAAAAAGGTTGAAGAAAATACTATTTAAAAAACTGTAAGGGAGGAAGAGATCCCTTATTTTAATACTATATGATCCAAATCTAGTCCTTACTGCTGGGTGGCTGCTTTATTATAGAGTCGTGGCAGCCCTAAATGGGGTTGAGTTTTGTGGCAAAATATGCTTCCTCCTTTGGACTATTGCTGGGAGAGTGGCTGTCAAGAGGTCATTTGTTTCATTCACTGGTGTCCAGTCAAGAACAGTCAGTCAGACATAAAAATCTTGATACTGAATGCTTTATCCACTGACACCCACCTTATTATTAAGTTAAATGTGCCAGAAAAAGTTCCTTGTGGAACTTTCCTGCTTTAGGATTTAAAAGGGTTTATTTAAGTTCAGTCTGTTGGTTTGTGTGGGAAGCCTTGCAGTCCAAGCCTCTAGGCATATCAGGCATTCATGTTTGAGGTTCCGTTTTGAATTCCAGGCTCCATCTTGGAGGAGACACGAGCTGCCTCTTTGTGGCTCATCCCAAACCCCATGATTTTAATCACTCAGAAGTGCCATCTACTCCCAGGAGGGATTGAGCTGTTAGGCACCTCCCCCTGACTTACTACTCTATTCTTTTTGAGGTTCAAAACCTTCTTAGACTCAAATGCCATGCAACACATTTATATGCAACTATCTTGATTCAGGAAAAGATATAACTGTAAACATGGCTTTATTCTCAGTATGTACTTGTAAGTAGCTATATCAAGACTCCATTGTTCAAAAGCGCATTTCAACTTGTGCTTTTTAGTCTCTGGAAAATTGGAGCTCAGTAAAGGCCTGAACACTGTGCTGCTTCCTTGCCTTGCACAGAGCACAGATAACAAATTGATACTGAGCTGTAATCATCGCACAGCTCCTGCCTCAACTGCTTGCCTGCTGTCCACATCCTCAATAATCCCTTCCCTTTTCCCATGCAAAGTTCACAGACAGCAAGTGTGCTTACTAGCTACAACACAAGTCTGTACAACTTATTCCCTATACTTAAACCAGGTAAGCTTGCACAAATCCCAGTGGCAGGGAATTACTGAGTTTCTCAAGGATCTTATCCAGTTCTGACATCCCTTTTCAAAAGACTTTTTTTAAAGACTTCTAATCAAAAGCAGAGAAATGAAGCATCATAATGTGTTGGACAAAAACTTCCCCTTTAACCTCTCTGCGTCAGTTGGGAGTGGTCTTGTACATCCAGCTTCTGGTGTTGCAGGTATCTGTGAGAGTCCTTTTAAAAATGTTCTCATGTATATTTGATTTTTGGTTTGGTGTTTGTTTGTTTTTAGCAGGTGGTGGTATTTCAGAGCTGTTATGAAGACTTCCCAACATTCCTCACCTTTCCTTGTTGTCAGATAATGGACTGACTTTAAGCCACTATGGTAAGGACAAGTGACCTGGCTGATGCAAAGTATGGAAGAGGAAAATGCTTTCCCCCAATCCTCTCTTCCTGCTAACAGTGAACAAACTGTTGACTCTCAGGAAAGAAGATTTGTAGAGAATCTGATGGAAAGGAACTGCTTTTTGCTGGTTGGTCTGCATTTGCTCCCCAAAGTACAATGAAGTCTGTCACAGGACGATAAGACCTGGTTACCTCCACGTTTGAGGTCTTTTAGTTTCTGTTGCATCATTCAATTCTCAAGAGGATGATTGTCGTGTCTCCATGAAGACCCATCATGCTGCTGTGGATCCCAGCACATTCCTTTTGCAGTGTTGCTAGTTTAAGCAAACTACTCTATGCACCATATTTCCTCTGCGTTATTCACACTGGTTTACATGGACTTGGTAGACATGCTGTTTAGGTACCCTTTATACAGCAAGACAACTTAGCTTACAAGTTGCCTGCTTTTGCAGGTTTGGAATAGACATTTGGAATCCAAATGACTCCAAAGAGGTTTATAACTGCTTGGATACTGATTGCAAGAACCAGGGAGGGTGGAGTGGACGTGTATCTAGAGAGAAACAAGAGGGTTGGGATGATGTCGGGCCAAAGCATGAGTGGCACACGTCTTGGCATGTTTCCAAGCTGGACTTCTACAGCTCAAGAGATGCTCATTTTTCCTCCACTCTAGGATGTGCCAGGCAAATGAGCATCTCCCTGGGAATGTTTAGAAGAATCTGCACACAAGACATGGGAATATACTGCTTAAGTCATTTATGTTTCTGCTCTGTGTCTTATCCAAAGCCATCCAGAGATTTCCGGTTTTGGCTGGGCCTGTATTAGAAAAGGTTGCGTCCTGCATTTTCATTTCTTGTCATTGAAGTTGTTTATCCAAAGTCATATCAGTCTCCTAAATCAGAATATGCATGAGCATCTTGCAGGAGGTTCAATTGGCGCATGGGATGCATTGGGAAATGCAGAGATAAAACTTGCAAACTAACTTCAAAATACTGATTTGAAGTCCCATATATTGTAGTGTATGATATAATTTATGCCATACCCAACCACCAGGTGTTCTGTGCAGCCTCGCGCTGTATAATCCTACTACTTTCAACCTGCCAGTCCATCCAAAGATGCTCTGCATAATATGGTGTCCTGGATTCCAACCAGCCTCTGCAGGTTTCTCTACTTCAGTGTCCATCGCTTAGTTTTCTTTCAGGCTTGCGTTAATTATTTTGATATTCCTGTAGCTTGTACAAAACCTGCCAGATAGTGTGATTGGTTGCTAGTTATTCGTAAAGTACTGCTGTGATGGTAGCATTTGTGTCTGTAAATAAAGAAGTATGTTTTATTAAACTACATGAATCATGTTTTTCCCTTCGCTCTCCAGCCCACCCCGCCCATTTTGTGTGTGTGTGGAGAGCAGGTCTTTTAGGAACTTCCATGACCCAGATTTTATTTCAGCTAGTAATAAATTTATTACCTGCCCTTCACCAGCAGCTCCCAGAATTAATTCAGAATGAGAAATAGTTAAAACATGTCACAAGAATAATAAAAATAAATAAATGCACACCCTATTTATACATCCTGCAGATGATTATGATATGGATGCAATATTTTGGGAATTTGCCCTTAGAACCCTAGGGACAAATCAGCTAGGTTCCTGGTTCAGTATAGTCTTCTTAATATCACCTTTACAATACACTATGCTAGTATGAATGTAATGGTTTGGCATTGCTGGCATGATGCTACAGTTGGAACAGCTGGTTTGTGACATCACAATTTGATAACTGCATCGGCATTGCAGAGGCATGAATGACTGAATGAACACTGAAGAAAAGAGCAGGGTTCAGATCCTTCTCTCTTAATGGTTAGTTTGGAAAAATGGTAAACTTGTCTGATGTTCCTCATGTGCAGCGCTGCTTATACCCTGCAAATACGAAGCTAATATTTGTAATTTCTTGTAGTTTGGTAGTATTTTCAATTTGAATCCACAATGCACAAGTCACTGTTGCGTAAGTATCGCTTATTGTTTTGCCTGCTTTCTGTGGTACCAGATTTACGAGTGGGTGGGTAGAGCAAGATTATTGGTAGAATTTGGGCTTAGTGCAAGGTAGCCATCAAACTCCATCCTGGTTCTGGCGTCATACATCTATAATAGTTGAGTCGTCGTCGTCGTCCCCCACTGCATTTACTGAGATGCCCTCAAACCCCACCCCACCCCAGGCAGGTCTGCTATAGCAATCTGTGCAGTTGGAGAACATTTCTTTTCATACAGAAGGTCCTCAGCTAGCAGGACTAGAGAGCGATTGACAAGCCAGAGCAGTGTGCTAAATGAACTAAGAGTTTTATTCAGTGTATAGCAGCTTCATACTTTCCTATGGTTTGTGATGTCCGGAAAACTATAGCATAGTAAAGACTGGAGACCTCAAATCAAAATTCCAGGGCAGGCCTCTTGTTGGAGTTCACTTCTGCTGAAAGTTTGTTTAGGAACTGCAATAATTGTGCTCCTACTATACTCTTCCTGAAGTATCTTTTACACCCATCTACCATCACAGGTCATAAAATCTGTACAGTATTGGTAAAGTAGCAGTAACATTGAAACTGCCCCCTGGTTTTGTCTGTCTTTAAGGCAGGTATGTTAAAATGATAAACACTGTTGTAATGGCAAGTCTGATGCAGATTTTTTTACATTGCCAGAAAACCCAAATTTAGCTCTGATGGTCTAATCATGTATTAAGGCAGTAAAGAGATACCAGTTGAGGGATCCAGGGAGTTTTTTTATTTACTTGTTGTGCTTCTGCTGTCATTTTTCAGAGAAAGCACCTGATATTGAGTGACTCAGTATTGGTTTTGGACTGTGGTGAAAGTACCATAAAGCTGTGAGGCTGCAATCCAATACATACGGTATATTAGCAGATGTGAAGTCGCTGTGGCTCTCCAGATGTTTCTGGACTCCCAATTCCTATAAACCCAGCCGGCAAAACAAAAGATTGGTGATGACAGGAATTATAGTCCAATAACAGCTTGGAGGGCTACAGCTGTCCCAGCTCTGGGCTCTAGGATTGCAGCCATAATTAATTTACTAAGTTCTGCCGATTTGTTGATTGTGCTAAGCTTTTTTTATGTGATGTGATTGTGCTAGGGAGGCTGTGTCTGCCTGAACAGGATGCCACCCAGAGATGGACTTAACAAAGCATGGCATAGCGCTGTGCTACTAATTGCACCTTCCTGCTTAACTTCACTTGCCTTTTGAATAAGTTTCTTTCCCTTGGCAGGATGCCACCTGGCTGCTCTTTGCATTCCGAGAATGTCTTACGGCTGGGGAGCGGGTTCAGGAAAAGGCATCTGTTTCACACCACAGAAACATTTGTGATATTTTAACAAAGGATGATACTCAGGAGGTCATATAACGAGGCCGCCAAATGGATTGCAAAAGGACTCTCCAAGTATGATGGCTGCAGAATCTGGCCTGGCCCTGGGCACGTTAGCATTTGCTTTCTTCGTACCACTGTCGGTGGCTTCTCAGGCGGTGACCATTCCCGACGCCCTGATAACGGCTTCGGGAAGAGTTGTAGTCAGTTCCACAAGCTGCAGCGTCACCTGTGGGCTGGGTTACAAGGAAGAAGAGTCATGTGAGATTAGGCCTGATGGGAAAAGGAGAGGCTGCACCCGACGGAAGGTGGACTGTTTGAACAGTTGGATCTGTGGGATGCGACACTTCACCGCCCTCGTGGGCAGGCCGTTCGAGATCAGCTGCCTATCCACTGCGGAGATAGGTCCCGACACCCAGAGCTTCAGCTACACATGGAGGCTGGCCCGAGGCATCATCACGACAGACGATACTCTCTTTGCCCCTTTCAAGAATCCTGGCTTTGTCATTAAGCTTTACCCTGCTGAGGAATACGATGCGGGGACGTACAGGTGCGATGTGCAGTTCATGAAAAACTACAAGGTTGTCAAGAGAATCTACTTTGGACTTCGCGTGATCCCCGGTGACATGGTAGATCTGAAATTTGACAACTCCTTAACCCTGGAACAGCAATCGGAAAGTGAAAATAACCAACAGAACACCACCAGCATGGCTGCCCAGGGTCGGTGGAGCTCTTGGCGCCAGAGGGCTGTGTTTGTGTTTCTGGTTGGCATTGGAAGCGGCTTGGTGCTCGGGGCTGTGCTGCACAGCCTTCTCTACTGTGTCCTGTGCCCCAACCACCATGAAAATGACGAAGGTGATGAGGAATGAGATGTGCTGCTTTTTAGACTTGCTATATTAGTTTGCTCCTGTACATCGCAATTTCACTCTGTTAATCTTATCACTTCAGGCTTATGAAGATCATTTGGTGACGTTAATCATAAACATAGTTCCATTTGATTTATTAAAAAATTCTATCCTGTGCCTTAATGTTCAGGGGGCCACATAACGATGATGGGTGGTGCCAGAGGGAAAAGTGGGTAGGACAAAGGATGAGACTCTTACAGTAAGCTGCATTCCAGCTATGAAAAAGCCAGGTTTCTACACTTGCCCACATAACACACCATAATGCAGGAGGTATCAGAGTTCATGGACATATGCCATGCAGGAAAAAGCACTTGAGGAGGACACTGGGGAGGGGGCATGCCAAGGGCTGTGGCCTAGATAGAGTCCAAAGGACCAAATAGTGAGGATTAGAGAGCCACACATGACCTTCAAGTTTGAGGTTCCCAACCGCTGGTTTGAAGCCAAAACCTCTGAAAGGTAGTGCAAAATCTGGGAATCAGTAACAGCTAGTGGGTTCCATGGCAAATGTACGTGATTTGCCTGAGCCTTGGTGGGTAAGCAGTTGGCTTTCTCTTGGGAATAAGATCTGAGAATTTGATGGATGTTCCTTTCCTGTAAGGTGGGTTCCTTGGCCAAATTCATGACAGGTTCTTTCTATGACAGGTGGGCCTCAGTGTGACGGGGAGCTAAGTGGCCCAGACATGCAGACAATGACACCTTAAAAGGGAAAAACCTAATGTTTTCTTCTTCCTATTGGCTCCCACAAATCTGACAATTTTGATTTCTTGAAGTTTCTCATTTTTCCAGTCTTTTCGGTGTTAGCTGGCAGGTTTTTTAAAAAAGCTCTCATGAAAATTCTGTATGGTTTCCATGCAAATTTCTTAAGATATACACATATTTGCTAACAAATTTCCCTAATAGCATGCATTGAATGTTATTTTTCACTAAACTAATGTGTTTCTATGCACAGGTTCTCCTCTGCACACATTTTTTGCACACGTTATTTGGTTGGAAAACTCCCAACACAAAATTCAAAGAAGTCCAAATTTCAGAGAGGAGCTGTGCTTTTGTTTGGATGTTTTGGGAAGTGTGAATCAGGTAGGTTCACAATAAAATCCCAGCCAAACTTCTCCTTCCATCCCTCCCAGCATAGTTCATACAATTTGAACCACCTTCCCTCCCTTGAAGGCATAATTGAGATTTAGGGGAGCACTGCACCCCCTGAAAAAAAATGCATAGTGTATCTATCCTCCATGCATTTGCACAATTTCCCATGGTTGCCATCTCAGAGATTTCCCCAGCATTTCAATACAGGATGGTATATTTGCCAGGGTGGGTGCTGGCTATGTTTCAGCTTAACAAAGACCCCACCCCCACTCTTACCCTGATTGCCTTCCTTTGTCCAGCTGGTGGGGATATCAGCACTGTCTTATTTTTTTCTGGCTCACACTTCCAACCTCTTGCTCAAATCATTCCCAACTTCTGGTTGTAAGAAATACACGTTTGAAAATAAGTCACAATGGAGATGTTCACTGAAGTCTTTTTGAAGATCTTTATTTAAGAACTGCGTGCTACTGTAGCCAATAAGTAACATTAATCATAATCTGTTTACAATGCTTGGGGGCTTTTTTAGTTGTTCTTTTTTCCTTTCTTTAAAAAAATAGTGTACAACAAAATTACTGAGAATGTACTTGCTTCACCCCCATTTCCTGTACAATGAAATTGGAATAGAAGCGGCAAAGGAGAGTTCTTGAAGATAGTGTAAGGTTTTCAAGTTAAGTGCAAGGGAAGCCAGACCCCAGATTAGTGATTAGGCAAAGCCAGAAGAAAAAATGTCTTCCAAGGGTGGCCAATGTGGTCCCCTTGCTTGATGTTGTGAACTGCAACTCTCATCAAACACCCAGGGCCATTGGCAGCAGTGCTGGTTGGGTTTGCTGAGGGCAGAAATCCACATCTAGAGGCCACCACATGGGCTGCCCCTGCTGTATCAAAAGCTTGGAAGTCCACATCAGTTGTGTCATTGCGATGTGGCTTTGGTGAGCTCCACTGCAATCTATAGAGTAGGGGTGGCCAACAAGGTGCCTGCCAGATGATGTTAGACTCCAGCTCCCATCATCCCCAGCAAGCTTGACCAGTGGTTAGAAATGACAGGAGTTGTAGTCCTATACACCTGGAGAATGCTAGCTTGGGGGAGGCCACAGACTACATTCAGCTTGTGTTAAGTTAATGGCCATGTTACCTGGAATGGGCACATCCAGCCCTCTCCATACATGGCCTTAGGAATGAGTGAATGACCATGTGCTGTTGCAGTCACCTTAGGCCACTGGGTTGCTTCGAAAAAGAAAGCAGGAATCTTTCCAAACAAAACCATACCATGCATACCACATAACACATCAATGATACATCCCTGACCTTGCTTGACCTTCATGCTCAAATCAGATGGAGAAAACCCTACTACCATCAGTGGATGAAAGCAGTGAAAGGCAGGCAGGCAAAACACATTATTTGTGAAAAATAAAAATGCCGGTCTAAGTGTAGATAAAAACAATGAAAATGAAAAACTGTGTGGATCATGCCTTAGTGAATTACTGTATTTAGCAGTCAGACTAATCAAACCATGCTGTGTAATGGACACAGCTATAATAGGGAAGATATGTATATAGATATATCTTGGACTATATGAAGGGGAAAGTTATATATATCTTGGACTATATGAAGGGGAAAGTTGTATTGTATTCTGGTATTCAATTCCTAACAGCCTTGATTCAGGGAATCACAACTGCAAGAGGAGGATACAGAACTGCGGCAGCATTCAGGAAGCTGTTCCCTGCACACCCACAATGTGACCAGCACTGATTTCCCACTAGGTGACTGGCAGGAGGGGCACCTGGCTTGGGCTGATGAGAGTTGGAGTCTAATAACACCTAGAGGGTCAACAGGCTTCCCACTGCTGGAACGATCCTTGGCATTACTAGTGATGCCAAGCTGCATGGGGAAAACCTCTGCAGATTTTTCAATGTCATGGGGAAATGCTTAAGGGTGGGCAGGCTTCAGTTTTGCAGGATCCACTTTTTGGATTGGGAGTGAAAGGAGCAAAGGACATACACTTGCAGTTTGCTCGGAAGCATATATGTTCCAGATGGGAGCTTCAGGACTAAATAAAATATATTAAAATGAAAGCAGCAATACGAAAACCCACAAATTCACACCTGAATAGAAGCTCATAGATGACAGTTTGGGGAACCCCTGATCTAGCTGCAATCTTTTCACTGTAAAGTAAGCCAGCATTATTGCAGGTATAGACTGAGAGCAGACCACCTAAGGCAGGCATCCCCAAACTGCGGCCCTCCAGATGTTTTGGCGTACAACTTCCATGATCCCTAGCTAAGAGGACCAGTGGTCAGGGGTGATGGGAAATGTAGTCCAAAACATCTGGAGGGCCGAAGTTTGGGGATGCTTGACCTAAGGCAACACAATGAGTTAATGACAGATATTTGATTCAAGCCAGGGACTTAATAGGTCACTATTTACTGTTTACCCCCAGCTCTCTGGGAGCCAGAAATCTTTGCCAATCTAGGTAAAGGACCCCTGGACAGTTAAGTCCAGTCAAAGGTGACTATGGGGTTGCAGTGCTCATCTTGCTTTCAGGCCAGGGGAGCCGGCGTTTATCCACAGACAGTTTTCCGAGTCATGCGGCCAGCATGACTAAACCGCTTCTGGAGCAACAGAACACTGTGACAGAAACCAGAGCGCACAAAAATGCCGTTTAACTTCCCTCTGCAGTGGTACCTATTTATCTACTTGCACTGGCGTGCTTTCAAACTTCTAGGTTGGCAGAAGCAGAGCAATGGGAGCTCACCCGTCACGGGGATTTGAACCGCCGACCTTCCAATTGGCAAGCCCAAGAGGCTCAGTGGTTTAGACCACAGCGCTACCCGTGTCCCAATCTACTGCAAGTCCTCAAGACAGCTACCAGTAGATGCTGCTCTACCGTCAACTTGCCTGAAAACACTGATACAGTATAAAACCTGAATGTGTACTGCAGTTTTATTTATACATGGTAAGTTGGGGTATGAATGTAAATGTAACAAAAAGAATATATTTCAATGCATGAGAAGAAATAACACAAATTCCAAAACAAATGCACATATAAATATACAAACATACATACATACACACGTAATTTCACAGGGCTATTGATCATACATCCTAATTGTGTCTCACTTTTATATTTTAAAATACTGCTTTATTTTAAACAGCAAGTCTGAAGTCTAGAGTGACACTCATGGAAAAAAGTCAACTGGTATCCTTTCCATTCAATGTGCCACAGGTGAATTTTGCCAGTAATATGCCAGGGATGCAGTTCAGAATGAAGATACCTGATCTGAGCCCCACCTGAGCCCAAGGAAATGTTAACATTTGCAAAGTGTCTCTGGCACGCCCAGTTCTATCCCATTCTATGCACATTACATAAACTATAACAAATTGTTTCATTAGCACAGCTATAGGCATGAAGTTCTCCACAGGGTTCAGCCTCGTTTGAAGCCGAGCGGAATTGGAAGTATTCTAGACTGCATGCTAGAATACAACAAGGGTGTCTTTTTTGCTTCTCTGGAGAAATTCCCTCATTCTAAAATATAGCCTACCAAAACACATTGATGCACCACACAAATGCCTACCTTGCATGCTTTTAGATAAGGGTATGAAACACTCTTATATGGCCCACGCAGGGGCATGGCCTGCTTCTCCCTTTTTGCCTGTGTGGAACAAAATCTCCTACTTGCCTTTTTATACACCCTGACTCGAGTTTGCGCACTGCTGTCAAAATACTCCTTCAGGTCAACAGAAGGGAAGAACTGCAAAAAACAATATATGCAACTGAAAAGTACAATAACATTTTCATAGCAATTTGGAGCCCTCAAAGTGCTTCTTGTACATGATCTCAGAGGTCCTTACAAATCATCCTGAAAGGCAAATCAGTATTATTATCACACCCCCTATTGCAGATGAGGCACTGAGGTTGAGTGATAGCGGCTGGTCTAAGGCCACCTACTGCATCCATGGCAGAGGCAAGCTGTGAATCAAGGAACTCCTGGTTTACAGGTCATGTCTCTTAGCCAATCACAATGCTATGTTAGCTCCCAAAGAAATAGCTTCCAGCTAGAGATAGGCAGATCTGTCTATTTCTGTCAGTTTCTCACATGTTCGTTCACAAATCTATCGTTTCCTGCTTTATCAATCTGCAATTTATTGAAAATCAATACAGAAATTTATATTTAAATATCATTTAAATATGTATTTTTATTAAAAAAATCATATTTAAATATGTATTTTATATCAATGTGTGCATTTCTAAATCTATTTTATCCTTAAAAAACACATATTGTTTTTAACACATTTTGGTATGTATTTCGGGCTGAGAAGTGCAAAATCGAAGGTTGGCTATGGTCCAATCCACGTATTAGGCAATGTATTAGCCTGGGAGATGCAAATAAGGTCAGTCTGCTGAAAAATGTGCTCTTTCATCCCCACTTCCAACACTCCAGTGCAGGCTGGAGGATACCTTCAACACTTTCTTCTGTCAAGATAAATATATTGTTTTGAAAAAAGGCAGCTTGATTTGGCACCCACCCACCCCTTAGATGGAGGAGAGAAGGAGAGAACAACCAAGGGTGTCCCTGGGAAAGAGCAGAAGAGGGATGAGATACAACTAGCTTAACACCAAGGTGGAACTCCTTGGCCAAGGAGGTGGGGCACAGGCCCCGACTGGATTCATAGACCTTAGAGAAGGAAAAATGCCTTTTCATGCCCTTGAAAAGAGACAAGGCTGCACCCCATCAAACTCAACAAAGATGTACAAGATGTATCCCACCAGCAGCCATTTTTAACAGAATGCAAATGTAAAACTATTGACACTGCACTTATACACAATGCTAGTAAAGTTACTCTACAGTTTTTAGGTTTTCCACATTACCAAAGTGGAGCAGACCATGTTGAGGGGGTGGTACAAGACCACTGGAAAACAGGCTTCTGCGCCCTTTTCAGTTTGCATCTTGCTTAAGCATCAAAATATCAAGGCTCAGTTTTTCAAACACCCAGCTGAGCCGTCATCACTTGGCCCTCACTGCCCAGTTTGTCAGGAGAACTCGGCATGCTGGGTGAACACTTCTTTTTCCATCCCCCGTTATGTTACCTCTCACTGTTTAGGACAGGTATGGTGAACCTGTGGCCCTCCAGATGTGGATGGACGTCAACTCCCATCACCTGTAATCAGCATGGCCAATGGCCAGGGATGATGGTAGTCCAGCAGCATCTGGAGAACCAAAGATACTCTGAACGCTGCCACCAGTATTTAATTTCTGAAAGAGCAAAATGGTGGAACTCAAGCTTGCCTGGAACCTGCACCCTCTAATCAGATCCCAATCCGTGGCTATCTAGAGGAGAGATTAAGGTATGCTGCACATTTTCAAAGGCAACTTGGTTTGACCACTTGATAGGTTCCTGGTCCAAGCTCTAGCTTAATTTAAGCTTAGAATACCACAATGTGTTGTGCAGAGATAACTCACACCTGATGCTTCTGTGTAACTACAAGTGACATATCTTGAGTAGAGTAGCCACAGTTCAATGGCAGACCAAATGCAGGTGGTCCCTGGTTCATTTCCCAGTATCTAGTCACAAACAATTTGGGAACGAACTTTGCTTCATATGCTGGAGAGATTCTCTTAATGCCAACAAAACCTTTTAATGCCAACCAATCTACCCCAAACAAGAAATATGCCAAGCCTTCAATAAAAATAAACAAGAACTCTAAAATTCACATAAAATATACAAAGCATAGCTATACTGTAACTTGCATTTGAACAACAGAAGAGCTCCCATCAGATGTAACTATGGGAAGAATCCAAAAAGGGAAGCTAGCACATAATTTCAGACTAACATTTCTTTAAAAAAAACGTAAATTGTGGAGGACAATTCACATTCTACATAAGTACCTTAGGATTGGAGCAGACACACAAAAAATTAGACCTGTAACAAAACTTTTCTTTTTCTAGCTTTCTCCTTCGAAGGTGAGTGAAGTACCTGTATTTCTGTATTTAACCCCTTATTAGAGCTGATAACAGCTTGGGGGGAATTTTGATTGGGAGACGTCGCCAGAGTTAATCACCACCTCTCCCAGCCAATGGAGTACCTACAGGGGTTGCTATCCACATCCATTCAACACTGTGAAATGTGAAGAACACCATCACCAAGGGGAAAAACAAGCCATTTGTGCATGTTTAAGATCGGAAGAAGTTGTCCAATAGCTAAAAGAAGCAACTCCTGCACCTTAAACATTTCCATTTAGAGACAAAATCTGTGGGCTCAGTTGTAGTAGTAGTAGTAGTAGCAACAGCAGCAGCAGTAGTAATATACCCCACCCATCTGGCTGGGTAGCCCCAGTAAGCATCTGTCCTATTTTCTGAGTTCAGGAAAGTACGAGGGTGTTTTATAGTGCGTAACAGGATTCCTACACTAATCTTATTGGTTCGTTCTTACAAGCTGTTTGGGGAGCTGAAGTTCCCCCCTTCCTTAGTCTATGAAAGATGTAAAGCACACTAAGAGAGATCAACAAGCTAAGCACAAACATTAAATCACCGAAGAACGTTCTGAGAAACAAAATATGTCTGTCAGCATTCTTATGTCTCAGTTCAGGCGCTCGATTGAGCTACTGTTCAGTTCTGACAGTGATCAGAGGCATAACATTTCCAAAAATTTATTGGTTTGGCAACCACACATGACCTGAGAACTTTCCTACAGGTGGAAAGGCATGACGACTGAATAGACTGAATTTGCTCTCAGGTCCAAGGCAGGTTAATGAAAGTTTGGGCAGATGATATTATTATGTAAAAATGGAAAGCGGCTTCTGAGGTAACCACCTCCCGTCTACCACATTCAAATGACCTTTTAGACAGACCCTGAACCTTTCCTTCCTGACATAAAAGCTCCTCTGGTATCTGTTTTTCTTCAGAACACCTAGTGAAGTGGGGCAGGGGGAGGAGAAGGAGAAGGAAAGAAAACCAAAGGAAAATGCAAGAACTGGTAAATGCATGTGTGTTGCGCCAAGTGTGGTAAAGCACCGAAGATTACAAGCAACACATACTGGGTGGAAGCCACATGGCAAGGCAACTGTAATGTTTTTGGTTCCACCCGTGAGCCTCAATTTTCTACTTTTGGCAACCCATTCACAAAGCTCTGCTTGCTTCTTCTAAAGTCTGGGGTGCAAAATGCTTGTCCATCACCATTAGCTTTATCCACTTCAGTTGGCTGCCATGGAAGGCAGTGATTAGGCTAATGCTGCCACTCAGTGAGTTCTCCTTCATCTTTGAACCCAAGAGTCGTCAGTTCAACACTGGTTGGAATGATACAGAGCATGCTCGTCACTTTGAAAACCTCTCCCCCAAAAGATACTGCGTTTATTCTGTAATTTTTTTAAAAAAAGAAAGAAAACAAGGTTCAAGATTGAGTTTTAAGAGTCTGTTTCCTTCTGTACATGGCTTTGTAAGGCAGAAGAATCTACTGAATACAGTAATATGAGACAGCCAGTTTCCAGAATTCATATGAAATTCATCCTTTTGTTTCTTCAGTTAAAAAAACCACCACTGACTGATTAAAGACTCGCGTCTTGTATGAAATATTCTATTTTCTAAAAAAAGAAAAAGGAAGAAAAGAGTATATATATTTTTTCCTCTTGAGTTCTTTTCTACTACTAGTTGTAGTAGAAACTTGTACTCCCAATGGTCAGTTGTTGATTTGCTCTCTGGCTTGATGAGGAGGAATCCAACATCTCTCTTTAACAGGGGCTGGTTATCAGAGCTCCAAGCAACCCATTAGTGCAGACAGAATTAGTGAGTACATCAGAGCAACCACGTTATTTGTCACTGGATGGTCAGCAGAATTTTGCACCATCATACTGGTCCCTGTAAGAAAGAAACAATGCTGCTGAGTTGCAAAAACACAAGTAAAAAGGCCCTTTGTTTTGAACAAACAGAAGCTTCAGAATTTCCTGAAGTGTTTGTTCTGTATTTTCCATTGTATGCTACGCTACAGGGGAAGGAGAAGGCAAAGCGCTGGCTCGGCAAGAGTCAGCATTGCTTCAGTACTGGAACAAACTCTAGATTCCAGAACCAGTGGGGGCAGATTCTGGGAGCCTGGAGATCAATGCAATGCATGATATATTTCTGAAGCATGGCTTGGGGTCTGTGTGTTCAATGAATGCTGCACCCTATGTGCATTCTGACGTATGTGTGGCGCTTGCCTATGCTTGCATGCACATACCTGCCGTGACCACTCATGTGCTGCCAGCCATGCTTCTGAAAGAGGCTCATGTGGTTTGTCCTTTAACTGTCCCTGTTATGGCTTTGGATTGGCTGCTGGGGTCCTGACAATATAGCTAAGCACCCAGGCCTATTCCAAACACCCCACTGATGGCAAAAGGTTTTTGAAATGGTGGAAGCCTATTGTGCAAATGCTTATGTACCTAGAGACATGTCAAGGGTACTTCAATCACCTGCAGTTCCCAGCTTCCCTCCCTATTCCGCCCATTAAATTCCCAGCTCCTCCTGTTACATGAAGGTTTTGCAGATGTTTCTCAGTTTGCCCTTGACTCCCAGTTTATCCCTCTCAGTCCTTGTCCCACTGCAGATCTTTCTCTCCCTTTTACATAAGAGAAGTGCTCATGATAAGATAGGCAAGTTGAAGGATGCCCAACTTTTACTTACATAAGTGAAACAAAGGCAAGCCAGGAGAGAAGTATTCTAAAATACAAGCCATTTATATTGGAATGTATTTGCGCACAGAGTTTTGTTGATCTAGTCATTCAATTAGTGCATCACTTAATTGATCACTCAATTGCTTGTGTTGCCATACATTTCACAATATTATTGATTTACTGATGAAGAGCTACTGTTTCACTCTGTTCTTCTCCAAGTATTTTTTTTGTTTGTTTTGTTCTTAACCAAACCAAACACTGGCATGATTATTTTCTGACTTTGTTCCAGAAACCTTTTTGAGTGTGCAGCTGATGTAACAGCCCTGCTTCTGTGTGCATAAAGGTAAAGGTACCCCTGACCATTAGGTCCAGTCATGGATGACTCTGGGGTTGCGGCGCTCATCTCGCGTTACTCACTGAGGGAGCCGGCGTTTGTCCGCAGACAGTTTTTCCAAGTCATGTGGCCAGCATGACTAAGCTGCTTCTGGCAAACCAGAGCAGAGCACGGAAATACTGTTTACCTTCCCGCCGGAGCGGTACCTATTTATCTAGATTTCGAACTGCTTTCGAACTGCTAGGTGGGCAGGAGCTGGGACCGAACAACAGGAGCTCACCCCATCGCTGGGATTCGAACTGCCAACCTTCCGATTGGCAAGCCCTAGGCTCAGACCACAGCGCCACCCGCGTCCCTGTTCTGTGTGCATATGTCAGCCACTATACAGTAACTGGATTTCTTAGGAGTTTGCTTACCTCTTCAAAATGAATTTGAGACAACTAAGCTTGAGTTTAAGGGCTTACTGTTCTACCCAGTGCTTTTTTCTGGTGGTATTCAATGGTACACAGTACCACCATCTTTTATTGGGAAGGAGGAAGGAGGGCTCTTGGAGCCTGTCACAGCATTGAACCTCCTTCTCTAACCTGGGCAAATGCTTCTTGGACTTTGGGAAGGAGGTTCAAGGGTCTGACAGGATCCTGGAGCCCTTCTGCCTCCTTCCCCAAGCAGCAATTGTTCTACATGTAATTGCTTATCCTGGCCCTGAGGGAATTTTGCACCCAAGGCAACTGACCAGAGTACCGGCACCTTTTTTCCTCTAGAAACAAGGTACTGGTGCTACCCCACCCTCCACCATGCTCCACTACTGCATTGCTCCTTCAACTTCCTGAACACCATTTCACCGTGGTGGCTGAACCTATACTTCTAGTGTTGTCATCAGAATTCTTACTCCCTGGCTTGGAAGTATGAACCTCAGAGCCGCATGGCGCTTGCTTCAAGTGTAAGGTCACCCCTGGAGCCCTGTAATTCTTATCCAGTTAAGATTTTAATCCCAGTCAGCACAGAACTGAACTCCTTTGCCTCCTCACCACATATTTCAATTCATAGTAAACCCAGGGTTTTAATATGCATTAGAATGTCTATGGGATGGGTTCCATGACCCATTTCACTACCAAATCAGAACACTCTTACTAAATACCCAGGGACACTTGGCAGGAGTTCAGGCAAGGCACACTTTCCAACTCAAGTGTGGAACAGGAGTCGTTATTCATCCTCCATGCTGGAGAAATGTGATCCAGCACTACAGCACCCAATCTTGTCATTTCCCCAGCATTTATCCCTGTTAATTTTCCACTTCCACACCAAAGCAGAGAACCAAGTAACAAAGCAAGGGGAGAATAAACTTGCCCGTTACTCAAGGCAATTGATCCTGCCATTCTGAACTTGCCTGCTGGGGCAAAAAGTTGAGCCTACACAATAAATGTAGAATAAGGAGAAAAGAGAAGGGCAGACGCACCACTGTTTCTCAGGATGCGCACCTCTGCTGGGACTCCATCTCCTCCTGGACCAGTTGTCCTGATTTGCACCACTGCATGAGTAGAGTCTTCTGGAACCATGATCTCAATCCAATTTTTGGCGGCTGTGTACAGAACAGGGGCTGAGTGCGGGTCCGACTGGTACAGCATCTATTGGGGGGAGGCATGTTGAGTTTACTGTTGTTGAGTCCCCTTCAACTTAAGGATCACTCCCATCCCTCCATTATTTTTAAGGAACCAGCAGTCACAGGGGCGGCACGTGAGTTTTTCAATATCTTGCAGAAGACTCCCGAGCCTGATCTTGTGCAAATTTACTTGGGAGTTAAGCCCTTGTTTAGAAATCAAATGTTGATGGGACTTACAGATAAGGATGTGTAGAGTCACAGCTACACACCCAGAGAAAATGGAAAGCTGCCCAACAGATGCAGAACCACGGTACAGGGAAAGAATGGAGCAGCCTTTTAAGATCTGGATTTAATTCTCTGGGGAAAGCTTAGTGGTTTTTAATGTATGTATTTGATGGCTGCCTTAGTTCTGTGCTGCACATAGCATTTTATTGTGCTGGTTGTGTATCTGGACTTTTATGCCGGTTGTCTCTTAAGTTTATTGTGGTTTTATTGCAGTATGGATTTACTGTTATTTTTTATTTCATTTATTTTTTATTTGTGCAATGCCTAGAGCATTTATTTTATGAGGAGACTCGCTCACTCGGTAAATTAATGAAATACCACCCTGCCACCCAGTGTTACTTCTCAGGGGGGTATACTTTGCACTGACTTATTATACTGCATTTCAGAAGTTAAGAATCCTTCAGCCAAGGGCGGTGGTGGAGGGGGCACTTTCTACAAGTTACCTTGTACCCAGTGACAGGAGACTCATCTGAATTGGCGACCACAGGATCCCACTTGATGCTAATGCTGGTGCTGGAAAACTTCCAGGAAATGTTGCTTGGTGGCCTTTTTGGTGCTAGAGGATACAAAATGGCAGAGATCTTTACTACAGCAACAGAGAGCAAGGTAGAGGCCTACAGACAATGCTTTGGCTGATGAATTCCAATCCACACAACCCTTCCTCCCACCTGCCATTTGGCTACCCATTCTACCAATCTGGGAGCATTCCTTGTTCCCTCCCACCCATTCCTCCTGTGCTCCACTTTCTCCCATCTCCTCAGTCATTCTAGCCCCTTGGGAAAGGTCTGTAGAACAGTGGCAGAGCATGCAGAAGGTCCCAGGTTCAACCCCTGACATCTCCAGGTAAGGCTGGGACTCCTCCCTGAAGCCCTGGAGAGCTGCTGCCAGTCAGGGTAGATATTTTCTAATACTGAACTAGATGGACCAGTGGTCTGAGTCAGTATAAGGCTGTCTCTCTGCCCTCCTCCCACCTTCTTACTTACCTTCTTCTTTTCTCCTCAGTTCTTAGTCATCCCCATTTCTCTCTTGCTACCTCTCCAAATGTCTCTCCTCCCTGATGTACATGTACAGAATACACTGAGCCCTCATTGCTATAAAGATGATACAGGAAAAAGTTGCCCCCCTCCCTCTCCAGCTCAAACTCTGGTAAATGGAAAGGGAATCCTCTCTGAGCCAGTTCCATCACAAGGCACAGTGTGCCATATGCATTAGGCGTCAGATTTTGAGTGTCATTTAATATTAAATGGAAGTCCATTTAATAATGACAAATTGCAAATGTTAGAGGAAGCCACTCTGGGATGGATCTGCCTGAAATTTGGCAGCCTAAATTTACTCTGCAAGGACTCATTTGCTTGCAAATTTCATCCACTTATGTGAAAAGGGAGGGAAGTGGTTAACGTCATTTGTAGATTCCTCATTATATTCAATTGAGTGAAACAGAGCTTTGGACTTAACACATCAGATTCGGACCCAATTCACAAATCGAATCAGATGGACAGGGATCTGAAACAGATCAGGCTGCTTTCAAATACAAGGTAAATGTTGTGGTTCGGGCCCACCCTTAGTGTGTAGCTTGACACAGACAACCCCCTCCCCCCAACACTATATAATGTATATCCTGCTTTTCTATACAAGAAGATAAACTCAAAGCAGCTTGCAAGTTAAAATAAATAAAACCATCATAGATGCAACACACATTATAAGGCACAAAAACTACAGCAATAAAAAGAAGAAAAAACCCAGGCATAGTAAGCTACACACATTAACAGAGGCGGCCAAAGTATTTACAGACAAGAAAGGCATCTTCATCTAACGCTCACTCACGTGGTTTTGTAGTCATGAAACTGGTGGGAGGACTGGCTGGCCCAGTCCCAGCCCGGTTGTAAGCTCTGACAGCCACACGATACTTGGTGTTGGGTTGGAGGTCTGTCACACGTGCTGAGTTGACAAGTCCCGCAGTCCTCACTCTGTCAGCAGCCTCCTCTTTGTCGCCATGTTTCCAGTACCGAATCTGAAGACAGGGATACATAGCAATCTGAGCTCCTTTGACACTGAAGTGTTATTTTATTTTAAAGTCAGCAGTAAGACTATTTCCTCTGAACAGCCCATATCAGCTTATCCGCAAGAGGAGATTCTGTCATGTTTTCAGACTGAACTGAGGTGGCTCTGCAAACAGTTGCTGAGATGCCACCAAGGGCCAGTCCAGTGCTTCTTTTTGTGGGGTTGTCTCTGAACCTGAGCCTTGCTCCAGATCCACTCCTTCCCATTTCTTCTTACCTCATAGCCCAAAAGGACTCCATTCATTTCATGTTGCTCCACGGGATCCCAAGAAAAATCTGATTCTGTGGCCGACACTGCCTTGAGAGTAACGTTAGAGGGAGCCACTCTTGGTTCTGTGGACACACAACAGCAAAACCTTGTAATTATGGGCAAATCTAATCCAAGTCTAGAAATATCTGCAAGGCACAAAGATCAGGAGCCAGACACTTGGGTCTCCTGTCAAAGGGCAAGGCAGGAAACAACTCTCAAGGCAGGTGCTCTTGAGAGAAGCATCAGGTGGAAATTGAACTGAATGAAGTATGCAATTCATTCTTATGATCCCAGCCTACCTTCCTCCGCAGAATGTACAATGGACACCAGGCTCTCTGGCCCCTCCCCCTTCCTGTTAAAGGCCTTGATCTTCACTTCAAAGGGAGTATAGGGTGTGATGCTCTCATTGCGATAAACATAATGTAGGGATTCCGCATGGGGCACGCTTGCTGTCTTCCACACCTGAGTGCCTTCTTTGCGAAAAGAGAGCCTATATCCAAAGCCATCTCCATTTTGGTACTCCCGTTGCATTGGCTGAAATGCCGGTTGGGACCAGTTGAGGGGAAAACAAAACAGAAAGACTCCACAACATTGGACTGGATCCATATTTCATATTCACATGACATGCTTTATACAGATTTATGTATACAACAGTGACACGCCAGCTGGCCAAACAAGCAAGAGAACAAAAAGGAGGTAAAATCTGGACTCAGGTAGCACAGTTTAAAATCAAGTATCCTTCCTAGAAACGACAAGTACTTAGTAGATTTATCTGAATTTTTTTTTTACCTTTCTACATTTATTTAAATTTTGAGGTATTTTGTAATGAGTTATATTAGAATGGGAAAATATATATAATGCTGTGATATAAAGGTTAGTTTTGAAAGCCAAGAGGTGGGAGGGAAGGAAGTCAATAGGCTCTAAAGAGCCAAAGAAGTTAAGTGGATAATAATGATGTGACTATATATGTTTAAATGGAAAATTAATAAAAATTATTTTAAAACAAGAAAAGACAAGTACTATTCACATGGAAATAATCCCGGATCCTTCTTTAAAGATCAAATGGTAGCAACCTATATTACTCTTGATTGATAGATTTATTTTATAAACACGTGCAAATTGAATTTCCTTATTAACTACTTTATCTGCATAATGGGATGGGAAATGGTGAGCTGGCAACAGAAGTGGCCTGGGAGGAAGTGGAATCCTTCCAGCAGTGGCCGGGGGGGGGGCAACATTAGCCAGCAGGTGGATTGCCTGATGTCAGGATCCCTGCCCAATGCTATGACAAACTCTGGTAAGCTTTAACCCAAGGAAAGCTGTGGTCATTGTCAACCCCTATCATTTCCATGTATTTGTGCTCCTGAACAACAAACATGCTTTGTTGCACATGGCACACAGTGATTATTTTGCCTACTCCTAGAAGAAACGTAAATAAAAACAGAGACCCGTCAGCAATGAAATTGCCCACTTTTGTGTGGCTGGCTTACCGTCCAGTTGATGATGAGTTCTCCAGGCGCTCCTCCTCCTCCATTGAGCCCAGATGGTGCAACAGTAGGGGCTGGAGTGATCCCCCAAAAGAGAGGCAGATGATGACATGTTAAATCAGAAAATAAAAGTCAAGCAATACTGAAGAAAAGCACCATTTCAATAATTACAATAAATCAGCTACATCATAAAGAAGGTACAGTGGTACCTCGGGTTACAAACACTTCGGGTTATAGACTCCGCTAACCTGGAAGTAGTACCTCTGGTTAAGAATTGTACCTCAGGATGAGAATAAAAATCACGCAGTGGTGGTGCGGCGGCAGCGGGAGGCCCCATTAGCTAAAGTAGTACCTCAGGTTAAGAACAGTTCCAGGTTAAGAACGGACTTCCGGAACGAATTAAGTTTGTAACCAGAGCTTCCACTGTATATTGAAGCAGAGATTCAGGTAGCTTGTTCCCCTGAACTTTTATCTGTGAAATATGAGTGTAAATAAAAAAATATATAATAAAGGTCATCACTTTGGAAAGTCTAAGGAAGTCCAAGAATGCATGCACTTAAAAAAGAAGACCCAATAAATCACCGCAAAAACTTTGTGGAGTTTTCAAATCAGATGTTCTAGTCCTCATGAAAATGTGAAGGTCATGTATCTTATAAGTTTGTAAGCTGAAGCAGCAATTGATTGTGACAACCACTGGACCAAAATAATTTATGTGAGTTATTCCCTCATTATATGAATTCTGATAGCACCATGCAGTGAAACTCCTCCTCCTCCTCCTCCTCCTCCTCCTCCTCCTCCTCCTCCTCCTCCTCCTCCTCCTCCTCCTCCTCCTCCTCCTTCTGGCTTTGGAAAATACCTTATGACATTTTTACCCCACCTTTCTTCCCAAAGGAGCTCAGGATAGCATACAACAAAAATACAGGCGCAATCATTAAAGAGTTAAAATCTGTTTCAGAATAAAACATCACTAAGATAGATAAATACAGCCGGTGAGCGAAGCAATTTTGTAAGAAGGCATTTCCAGACAATATCAAAATGCTGATCAGGTGGGGGAACAGCTACAGCTCTACAGGGAGGGAGTTTCATAACTACAGGGCCCAGCAGAGAGAAGACCCTACCCTGCATCACCACCGGGTGGTATACTCACCAGCTTCTTTGGTGCGGATCTTGGTAGAAGGCACACTGGGTTCTCCCACTCCAAGGATGTTGCTGGCCAGGACCCGAAATTCATAATCCATCCATGGTATGAGGTTGGCCACTTGGGCCGTCTCCGCATTACCTTCAATATTTGCAGGATCTATAACCCAAAAGCACGAGAATAGAACAGATAGAGCAAGCAGTGCTAAATGAATAACAGCGAAGCCTCCTACTGAAGCCTGTTCTGTGTGGGCCACTGCCCTCAAGACACTTACTGGTGCGCACTTGCTTCCACTTGGAGAAGAGTGGAGTGCGGGCCTGGATGACATATTTGGCAATGGGGCTGTGGTTATCAAAGCCTCGGCTCCAGCTCAGCTGCACAGTGGTGTCCTTGATGTCCCTCACCACCAGCCCACCAGGTGGCCCTGGAGGACCTACCAAAAAGGGAACAACAGGCATAATGACATCCCAGAACCACGTAGAAGAACATTAAGAGAGACGAATCTTGCTTCATGATATGTGTGCACATAATGCCTGTGCTAAAGGAGCTGTGCTTGCTGGTGTTTAGTTACTGAGCCAGATTTAAGATGTCCATTTTCCTACATAATGCCCTGAATGACTCAGAGCTACATCTTCTCTTGTACAGACTGAAGTCTGCAGATGGGGCTATCCTGACTGTACCAGGACCTACTGGGGAGCAGTGCACCTGCCATATGGAATGGGCTTCCCATGGAGATTAGGTGAGCACCAATCATGTGGTGTTTTCGCTACCAATTGAAGACATACCTCTTTAGCCAAGGCTTTCAATGATCCTCAGTATCTTCCTATATACAGATAAATGTAATAATAATAATAATTATAGTAATAGCAATTTATTATTTATACCTTGCCCAGCCACTCTGGGCGGCTTCCAACAGAAAAACAAAATAAAACAATCCATTAAACATTAAAAGCCTCCCCAAACAGGGCTGCCTTCAGATGTCTTCTAAAAATCTGGTAGCTGTTTTCCTCTTTGACATCTGATGGGAGGGCGTTCCACAGGGCGGGCGCCACCACCGAGAAGGCTCTCATCACACAGTGCCCATTGAAGGATTTGTAGTAACACACCACAATTCTGGATTTGCATGAAGTAAATCTTTCCACCTTGTTAGAAAAAGGTTCCATCTCTGTCTTTTGCTTTAGAATGCAATTCTGTATATGAATGTGTATATTTGTATGAAATGTAACTGGGCAGCCCTTACTATGAGATCAGCCTTTGCCAACCCTCTAGCTACTTTGGACTATCTTCTATGATGGGCATTGTAGCCTAAAACATGTGGAGGGCATCAGGTTTACTAGATAGAGCCAACTTTACTCTGTAGCTTGACCTGTGGGTGAGATGGGTGGCAAGATCAATATTCAGCTCTTATACTGTTTTGCGGAGAATATAAGTTGCCTGTCTTTCTGGGTGTGGGAGCAGGAACAAGCGCATGCAGGGGGCAACTTGTTTGGACTTGTCACTGCAAAAATTGTGGAGTGGCGGGGCAGGGAAAATTACCTCTTACAACCAGCAATGCTGACTCAGAAGCACTGTCCACCACTGTCTGAGCTGTGCAAGTATATCGACCAGCATGTTTTAGCTGAGCATTCAAGATCAAAAGGTCTCCAATGTTCTCTTTCTATGATAGAAGTATCAATAGGAATAATGTCAGAACCAAGCTGAGAAATTGCGGCATGCAAGTTTAAAAGAGGAGAAAGGCAACAGAAAATCAGGCAGCATCTTAGCGGTGGGCAAATGATGAGATATATCAGAGGACATCACAATGAAGACTTAGAAGGGTATTTGATTCTCCTTGACTTGTGACCACCTTTGTGGAAATTATCGGGCAGGGCACCATGGGATTTGAGGTACTCACTGTACTAGCTCGCTTGTAGTGGCCTTCGGACTTGACAAAGTCAATGAGAAAGTCATCCAGGAACCAAGTAAAGGTGAGGTCCATTGTTGGGTCATGAGAGGCACGGCATTGAAGGGTAATATTTTCACCTACATTAATGTCAGCACTGGATGGCGCGAGGGTGATTTTAGTGGCATCTGCAGAACAAGCAGGTGAGATGATGGTTAGTTGTCAATAGTTGTTTGTGCACATCAGTTTTCATTAACATAACACAAATACAGAAAAAGGTGAATGGCATCCGTCTCGGAATGCAGATTTGCTGGTGAAAAAAATAACTATAAAGTAGGAAAGCCCAGAGCACCTCGGTTACGGTTCTGCTGTCCCCAAAGAATCAGTGAGAAGGGCTGCAACACTGTCGTCTTGAACCAGTTGTATCTTTTACTGTGTGCTTAATGTGGTTGGAAAGGAAGGAAAGCCCACTTTAATTACTTTAGTGAACTAGTAATACACTCTTCTCTTGCTGTAGCACTTGCAGGGCAGAAATGATGGCAAAATGTATTGTTGACCTTTCCATTATTGCAGTGTTTCTCAAACAGCATGCAGGGACCCTCCACAAGGCCTCAGTGCCACAGCTTGCCCAGTGTTTCCTCACTTGCCTACCCCACCCCTAGCTATGCCACAGCCTTTGGTTGGGCTAAAGTCAGCTTCAATGATTCCTTGCATGGTGGGAGAGAGAGAAGTCTGAGGCTAGTGAGAGAGGGGGAAGTGCCAGAGAAGGTGCTGAAGGAAATGAGAAAATAAGATAAAATGATAATATTTAACAACAACAACAATAACACAAACTATGGGAGAAATAAGAGAATTTTGTGATTGTGGGCCTCAGTAATTTTCAGCCTTCTTGAGTAGGCCCTGGGGGTAGGAAGTTTGAGAATCCCTGCATTATGACATTTGGTCTTAGCGGCAATAAAATGCCCTTACCTCGAACTGAGAGAACTCCTGTGCTGTTTGCTTTGCCCATGAAATTCTCTGCGAAGCAGGTGTATTTGCCCTCATCTAACTTGCTAATATTTTGAATGATCAAGGTGCCATCTGGAGTGATGGTGATGCTGCAGTGGAAGAAAAGCCCATCAGGAGAAAGTGAGAGAATAATTCAGGCAACTACAGACCCGCTCGCCTGTCACGGGAAATGTAGCATGAAGGCAATGATGAATTCTGTCAAATGCGTCAGCTAAAAGGTGTTAGAAATAATACGTTGTATAACATTCGCCTTCCAAAGAAAGACTGAGGTGCCACTGGGCTGCAGCGATAGCGTGGCAGCTCTGTATAGTTTTGTTTTAAGAGATAAAGGAGAAAGGGCTACTGGAAGAAAAGGGGATCCTAAGTCCTGCCTCAAGCTGTTAGGGGTTATCTTACATCTGGTCACCTGATAGCAGAAAGATGATTCAAACGGTGGAAGTAGGTCTCTTATGCAGGCTCCAGTTAAAGGTGCAGCAAACAACTGGATAACTATGTTATTTTACAAGCACGCAAGGAACTCTAGTTGCTTTTGGAAGTTTTAAATCAGCAGGCTAGGATATCAAACAGTAGCTATGATTAACTTTCACCAAAAAGAAATACATGTCCTTACTCCTAAATAATTGGACAAGATATATATGCAAAGCTGAATACTCCCACGTATGAAATACAGTACACTTATTTAAAGGATGTTGCCATTTTTCTGCCTCAAGCTGCTTGAAGGTGATCTGATTCAAGCTTACATTTTCACTGTGCAAATCCTTTAGGGATACTGTTCTCTGTACAAGCTGTTTAAGGACTGGCAATTGTCCACCACTCTTCTAACCCTCTGGGAAATCATCTTGTGCGGCAGGGAGGACACTCCTTCCCAGTTTCAACACCGCTTCTTCCTTGCTAGATTTTCATAGTAAATGTAGGTGGTGCTCCAAAATCCAAGCAGCCTAGCACTACTGAAGTGCTGAATAAAAACCTCTCGCATTTCTGCACAAATCATGCTTCTCCGTCAAGCTGCCATTTGGACAACAGATATCACTGCCCCCTCCCTAAAACAATTCAAGGGGCTTAGAGCAGAGCCACCACACAAGAAGTTGCTGCTTCTGAAGGACCAATCCTAAGGAGACTTGCCCCACCGAACACACTGGGACACCCTTCCAAGTAAACGTGCATGGGATCAGTTCCACACAATAAATTTAAGCTAACCAGAAGCCTGCCGGATAATTGCACTGAGAAGGGACTGCTTGCTCAAAGCTACTTAGTCTTAGCTAGGAACTAGCTTAAGGGTCCTCATACCTGGAGCTATTGCTTAGAAGCTCAGTCCCTTTGGTCCAGAGTATAATGGCCTTTGGTGCAGCTCTTGGCTGGCAGTGGATAATGATTTCTCCGCCTCGAGCTGCTGGTATTAGTCGCCTCACGGGGTTTAGCCGAAAATCTGGAGCAAAGGCTAAAGGGGAAAATAAAATGATTAAGTAGGGTTTTACAAATGCTGAGCCCTGGGAATGGTAAAGGCAAGCTTCCTGTAGATTCTATAATAGTGCAAAAGTAACACTATAACATATTTCACGGCTTCTGTTAAATAAAGTTGCCTGTCTGTTACTTGGACACCTAAAGTAATTTTGTAACAGTGAGGTGGCTCAGTGTTTAGTCCAAGTGAGACAAATTTAACTACACAAACCTCCAATTCATTGAACAAAATGCAAATGTGATCGTGTTTTACACTGTGAAAATCACCATGCTGCAAGTTCAGGTTTCTGAAGCCCCCCAAGCCTGAAATTGAACACTTTGAAGAATAAAATGTCAAAACCTAAGCTTTATTAATACTTCAAAATAGCCACATCTTAAATTTTGAACAGAATGATTACTGATTCCAAGTGTTTCAAAGTCAGAACTTCAAAACTCAAAACCCCAGAAGTCATTGAATTTGAAACTGATTGAAATGTGTGTTCAGTGTCTTAAAGGGCAGCTGCCTGTTTCTGTTCAGTCCTGTCAAAGCAAAGGAGCCAGAAATACACGCAGTTAATAAAATCAATAGTGCTAAAAAGCAATATAGGGGAACCATGTTGTGGCTAATTAGAGAAGTTTAATTCACCTCTATTCATCTTACATCAGACTGAATTCACATACCAATATGGATTAAAAAGTCTGCTAGTTTCACTATGCATGCAGGCATATTTCAGTCTTGGCTGCGACAGTGCCTTGATCTTTGAGAAAAACCAACTGAGATTGGCCATAAATACTGTACTGCCCCATAGCCTAAGCAGATGTTGACATTTCAAATTAAAACCATTTGAGGTTTCTTAGATTTTTCTTGCCACTGAAACTGCTAGAATACAATCTGTTAACAGCAGTCCTCCAGGACTATAGAAAATAAAATGTTAAAAATGAAATTCACCATGAAGCAATATGGCAAAGTATTAGGCCAGTCCGTTATCTTACTGCTTTTTAGACAGGGAATCTGCCAATATTTAAGACTAAAATCCAAGCATTATTACTTGTGAGCAAGTCCCATTCAACACACAGGGCTCACTTCTGAGCAATCATGCCAGAATTCAGTTGCGCAATCCTTGGTTTTACATTTTCAAAGCTCCCGTCTTAGGTTTGGAGAAATAACCCCCTTTCTAAAGCATATCAGTATTGCCCAGGCAATCCACAGAAATCCAGAACGTACCTTGCACAGCCAATTCAGCACTTGCATAAATGCTGCCATGCTTGTTCTCTCCTACACACTGGTACATCCCAGAGTCCTCCATTGTTAACTTTAAAATCCTCAAATCCCCACTATTCACTTCAATGCGATTCTGTGCAAACAAGTGGATTAGGTGGTTAGATCACAACACAGAGCATGAAATGCAAGTGCTATACACACAGAAGTGAGTTTGAGTAGAAAACATCACATTACCCCTCAGTGGTGACACGGTTGTGCTGTTCAACACATCTGCCCAATTCTGTGCCTGCTGCCACTCACATGTCTCTGTGCATATGCCTAGAGGGATGGTTAGCCTCTGCCCTATGGGCCCTCCAAATGTGGTCCTTCGGGCTTTCTTTCTGGCCCCTAGGAGTCTCTTTAGGCCATGGTCTGTCTCCAAGGCCATGACCCCTCACTGTTCCTCATCAGGTTGTCCTGATTGGAAAGTTTCATTGAGAGATGATCATTCCTCTTGTTTGAATGGAGAGATGTGTATTGTTGTAATGTGTTTATGTATAGAAAACTCTGCCTTTTTCTTTGCTGGAATTCAGCCTACCAAACATAAGTAAGAGACATTAATCTCTCTATCAACTTTTGCCTCTGGCCCTGCCTTCCATTGGTATACAGCCCATGGAAAGTTGTCTATAGATACAGACCAATCTTTGGTATACAGAAACAGTGCAACAACTGAAACACAGCAGACGTCATCTCTAAGGATATCTGTCCAGTCTAAAAAGCTATTGTTTGATATATTGCTCCCCCAAAGCTGGACATATTGTCTTGAAAAACAGTACAATGCAAATGAATATGCCATGTTCTCGGCAGATTCACTCCATCGAATGCCTGACCCCAATATTTATATGTGGCCCACGCTTTTGTGCCCAGAAATCTCTCCAACCAATTTCTCCTCAGAAAGACATCAGTTTATAATTTACAGATCCTAGCATTGCTTGCAGATTAAAAATATCCAGTAGCTGAGGGGTTCCAGTCAGACAATTTAGAAGTGGCAAATAAGAACAAAACTACTATGGGGGAAACAAAAAACAGTTTTTGAGGCAAAAGTTAAGGCTCAAGTTCTTAATGCATTTTAAAGAAACTGGGGTCTCTCCCATGTGTACAACAATCTGAGGCTGCAATCCTAAAGCCATGCATCTGGGAAGAGGTACCCACTAAATTCAATGGAACCTACTTTTGAGACAAATATATGATTATGCTGTGAAAAAGGAGCAGAAAGAAACATTCAGGAGCATGTACTTCTGTTCTTACAAAAGTCACCCCGGGTTTTTTCCTCTTCTCTCTATTTGTACATTAAGGTGTTGCTCTATCACTCCCAAATGAAAAGCAGCCAGGTAGCCACTGGTGGAGGAAGAGGAGTGTGGGGGGAGCGCACCGCCCCCAACCGCACGATCCCGGTGGGGTGGCACACCTGCGGGTGGCACACCACGCCCCTGGGATGCGCGCCAGTCCTGCCCCTGCCTGCTCTCCACCCCCCCCCCAGTGCCAGAGCATGAAGCTCTGCCACTGCAGGTACCAATCCTCTTCGTTGCAGATCAAAAGTGTGGCACACTGGTGTTGCAAAAGGAACGACTTATGACCCAACAGAGGTCATCATACAAGGCAACCAAATTGGTTTCTGAGCCAAAACTGGGCCTAAATCCCAATTGATATGGGTCTAGAAAATCAGTTCCCTCCAAGAGCGCCTGGATCTGGTCCATGACCACCTGCTCATGAACCTTGCCCCAAAATGGGAGATTGGAAACTGTATGGCAGTTACTTAGATTTTCTGAATCCAGGGAAGGTTTCTTGAAGAGAGGTTTTACCACGGCTTCCTTCAAACAGGCAGGGATCACCCCCCCCTCTCGCAGGGACGCATTCATCACCTCCCTGACCCAGCCAGCTATCCTCCTCCTTATTAGTTTTTACCTGCCAGGAGGGGCAAGGGTCCAGAGCGTAAGTGGTCCAAGTACCTTCTCCACACTCACTAACTGAAATGTATCCAACATAATAGGGCTAGACAGTGCTCTGGACACCTCTAGAGATTAATCTGCTGTAACAGTAGAGTCAAAGTCTTGGCAAGATCAAGCAATTTTATCCTCAAAATGCTTTGCAAAAAAAATTAAAAATCATCACAGTAAACTACTGTCAGTTCTACCACCTCCTTTGGACCAAACTGTAAAAGGCCCCATACTACCTGGAAAAGCTCTGCTGGACATCAAATGAGGTTCCCATGGAGGCAACAAATTATGCCTTCTTTCCTGCTTTCCCTGCCTCTAAATAGGCTTACGGTGCATAGCTTGCTCTGTATTTTTATCATGTATTTCTCTGAAGGGTAACAAGGATTTCTGTATTTAAAGCCCTTCCTTTGTTTTCTGCTCTGCTCTTGGAAAAGTCATACAATGTTAGCTAATATGTGAACTCCAAAGTCCACTACCCTTTCATGTAAGTCTCTCGGCTTTAGTACAACTTTGGCTTAATCCTTATTCTTTAAGCTTTCTGCCTTTGCATCAAAAGCCCTTCAGTTAAAATATCCCTTAACAATCCAAATTAACATGTTTGCTTATTACCCAGTTATAGCTCATTCACATCTTAAGTACCACTAACTCTTGCTAAGTTAATACCGACAGTGATTAATGGGAAAATAGTACGGAATGTGAATGAAACCAAATTGTGACATTATTCATTCAATTAACAATTGTGTGATTATTTTTTTAAAAAAAAACATATAGCCAATGTTATATGGGATTTGCACTGGGACCCCCAAAGGGGCATTTAACCCTTTGCCTTGGCTGCAGTCCAAATCTAGACTACCCTGCAAAGCTGCTACTTGCAGCTGGGAGGAAACATCCCTTTGGTGCAAGAACTAAAATAAAATCCTCCTTTCTCCCTACACAGTTCTGATGCAGATCAGTCTTCCCCACAGCTACTTACTACTTCTTAATTATTACTTTTTTAAATCATACAACTGCTAACTGCATTCATAATGTCACATCTAGTTTGGGCCTAAGAACATAACCAGGAGAAATGAGCATTTGAGGTTGTTTCCGGGTAGCTACTGGATTGAGTTTACAGAACTGACAACAGGTAGCTGAACACAGGACTGTAGGGAGGGTCCACTGGTCTACCTAGCTCAGCACTGTCTACATTGACTAGTAGTTGCTCTCTAGGACAGGAGACTTTCCCAGCCTGACCTGGAGATGCTGGGGATTGAACACGGGGCCTTCTGAATGCAGGGCAAATGCTCTACCTCTGAATCATTGCCCTAAGGATGCTCAATCCTTTCTCTTGACCTTAGTATGGCAGCTTCTAAGTTTTCTATTAGTTAGTTAGTGGCAGATAGCCTGCTTTGTACTTTCAACTGTGGTTCTCATTGCTCCCATTGTTTAAACAGGTTTCATATTTATTATTTCGTTTTTATGTGGCATTTCTATTTGGTACCCCACCTACGAAAGGTAGCCACAATGCCAGTGACAGATGGGATACCTGAGAGGTTAAGGGCTGCCCGTTCCGTAGCCATTTGACGGTAGGCCTTGGCTTGCCAGCTGCAGCACAACTCCAGTGAAGGTCTGCTCCAATGTCAGCCTCTTTGTCTGAGATGACCTTCAGCCATTCTGGCTGAGCTATAAAAAGAACAAGAAGAGAATGGGAGATATGCACTTCAGACAGGAAGCAGTGCGAGATTCATGATGCTCAAGTTGTGGTGGGAATTTATTACCATGCCACATATGGTAACATGCCACATTTCATTTCCAAAACATTGATTTTAAAAAAATATATATGGGGAAAACATGTAACTTGGAGGTTCACAGATTTGCACAACCCATCTCAGCCCTAGATTCTGCAGATTATTCCATCCTTAGGGATCCCTTATTTCATCATTATGCTTTAGGTTTCCACCCACCCTGTGAACTACTTGGGAAATATGAAAAGCACAGAGAAAGGTTCAAGAGGGACCTCCAACTCTCTTTTCATTTGGATTAATGTACTAGGAAAGATGTAGAGCTGGTGGCTGCCTGTCAGGGGATTGCTGGGAGCTCCAACTATGCTGCCCCAAGCATTCTAAGGATGGGTGGGATAGAAATATAAGAAAAGGATAAGATACTTGTGAAGGAACCTCCAGGAGTGCTTTACCTTGGATGATGATGCGGCCCCGATAGGTGTCTTTTCCTTGGGCATTTTCAGCTTCACACTCATAAGTGCCTTCATCTTCAAAGCCAATCTCCTTAAACTGTAGAAGGGGCTCTGTTGTGATCCACTCAGAGGACTGGCTACCATCCAACTTCCGCCATTTTATTCGAGGGACAGGGCTAGATTATAAATAAACCTCTGTAAAAGGGCACTTCAAGCTTCAGGATCAATGCAACAACAGCAACAAACAGTGGAATCCAGTGCAATTCAATTATTTTCCTTTCCTCGTTGTGAGCTTTATGTCTTCCATTCTTTAAACTACCCAAGCTTTTCTCTTTGACCCGTTAGTAAACTATCATTGTCTCTCACAACCCACACCTTAATTTACAGAATCAAGAGTTCTGGTGGAATTCAAGTCTTCTTACAAATCATATCCTCTTGATGGAAAAAAATCATTACCACCTACCCACTTGCGATTCTCAGTTTGGTGTGGTCTTTGCACATGCTCAGAGGCACTCCTATTTATTACACCATCCATTTGAAGGCAAATGCATAACATTAGAAACAGATTCTGGCGAGTTCAGGAGCAGCCTATGCGCTATTTTGGTGGGGTGGGCAGTGCTATGGCACCTTCCTCTTGACACCAGAATCAATACTGCTTACCTGGATGGCACTGGCAGCACCTGGTTGGCTCCATTTGTGCACCCAGGCAGCCCTGACTTGTATCATCCAGGTAAGTGACAGCATCACCAGTGCTGGGAGGCTGACTCCACATTACCACACCAGCCACTCCTGGGTGAGTCCTAGCTCAAACTAGTCAACATTTACTGTCCAACACCCAAAAGTCATCCAAAGGAAAAAACGGTTTTCAGATTATTAAAAACCTCACTCGCAAACAGGGCAAAGGAGTAAAATAAGTTGGGGAATAGGGCTTCATCAAAGGTATGCTTGGTTATGTTCCAGATAATGCAGGCTAAGAGCCTATGATTCTCAAACTTTCTTCAGGACAGTGTTTCTCTGATATTTAAAACAGCAGTTCTCTTCTTCCTTCCTCTTCTGCATTCTTGTTCCTTAGAACAGAGTCTACAATATTCAACTCATAACTATGTTGGCCTGCAACTTTTCTGCTGTCACCAGCAAGAGGCTAAATGCAATTGACACAAGTACTCACTTCCCAAAGGCAAAACACTCCAAAGCCACCAGCTGCCCGGCCAGAGCATAAGTGTCAGAAGGAAACTTGGCTTTAATGCTGGGAGCAAACGGCCTGGAATCTGTGGGAAGGGGGACAAGAGGTTGAAAGCTTTAAAGCTACCCATGAAGACAGGAGTGCCTGGCGTGCTCTGGTCCATGGGGTCACGAAGAGTCGGACACGACTAAACGACTAAACAACAACAAATGCAGGATGCTGCAAAGCACAGGCCTCCAAAATGATTCATCTTTGAAAAAGTGCACGTTTGAAACCCAAGAAGTTAAGTTCAGCATTTACAGTACAGTACTTCTTTGTGTACTTGCAGAGCCAGTTTTTATATTACTGGTGTGGCACAGCTGTGGCTGCCACACAGCCCATCAACCACACTGCTCTGACATAGCTTGTGATGGAAGAGGAGAGCGATGAGTAAGGAAATCCTGGTCCACCTCTGTTCCATCTAGCTCAGTGTCACCTACACCAGCATCCCTCAGCCTGGTGCCTCCCAGATGTTTTTGTCAGCAGCTCCCATCACACTTGATTATTGGCTGGATGACTGAGCCAGATGAGAGTAGGAGCCCAACAACATCTGGAGGACACCAGGGTGGGAAAGGCTGGGATAGACTGACAGCCACTGGCTCTCCGGGGTTTTAGACAGGAGTCTTTCCCAGCCCAACCTGGAGACACCAAGGATCAAACTGGAACCTATTGAGCCACACTATTGAGCCACAGCAGATCCTCCTGAGGTGGCCTTAGGCCAGGCACTCTCTCTTTACCTGTCCCAACCTAATCTGCTATATGGGGATGGTAAGAACAACCAACCTCTCCACCCACAAAATTTTTTAGATCATCAAAGCCACTGGCTGGCTCCAAGAAGGAGGACTCAGATTTCAGCACAGATGGCCAGGAAATAATCATTGAACATCACCCAGCTGCATGGAAGGCTCCCCATCCCCCATGAATAGTACAATACGGGACCCTCTGTAATCAGGGACCATGGTATCTTGCAGTCCCAAGTAGGCAAGGAACCGCTCATAGGACACCATATATGGCTGGCAGGTATGTTTGGCTTGGTGGGTCACAGGCTCTGCAGGCCTCCTTCAGAAATGCCTCCATCTAGAGTTGGCCCTCCCTAGGGCATCTCTCAGAGGGATCTGTTCAACTGGGCTTCCATCATTGTGGGTCGCCAGTGCACTGACCTTCTCTGAGAAGATTGAGCTGAGAAACTTTGCTAAAGACACTCTTCTGAATGGAATCAATCTGGCCAGTGACAAAGCAGGAGTAGTTGCCGAGGTCAGAAGCCTCTGTCTTAGCAATGTAAAGGTTTCCCGTTTTTTGGGAGATGAAACGCCTTCCGTCTGCTGGGATGAAGTTGGGGAATTCGTTCACAAACCAGCGGTATGCAAGTCCTGTGTGCAAAGGGAGAGAGAGGGAGAGGATGAAACACTGGCTCCTCTGTATCAGAGTGACGCTCGGAGGCTGACCTTGGTACGCTATTTCCCAGACTGAGACACAAACTAAGTCCAGTAGCTATTCATTCACTTTGAACAAAGAAACAAAAGTGAGCGTATTTGTTGTTATTCTAGAGGGGATGTACAATGCTCCCACAATGTTCATTTTTAGAGAACCGAACCTGATGCCCTCAAATTTCTCGACAAGAACTTTCGACCTGCTATTGGTTTCTTCCTTTACTACTTCCGACTCCTCATACCACAGATTGTGGGCTAAAGTTCAACAGTCCTGTGGGTCTCAGCCAGAGGTTTCTCAAAGTTTTCCATACCAGAATTCCCTTTCTTCTGCCCCCGCCCCCACAAGAGATCTCTTTCCATTCACATGCTCTTTCCCTTCCTTACACGCACTGCAACTCCCCACCCACCCAGTAATAATCATGCCATCCCCAAAATGTAACCAAAACGTGTTGGATTGGAGGTAGAGATGAACTGAAATCACATCCCTGAAATATTCAACTACAGATTCGCCTCTCTACAAAGAGCATTAATGATTCAATTTCTACAATATCAGCTTCTGGCATGAAATCGACAGCACTGATTTTCATCGTTTCCTGGGAGAATTCCAGAATCCACAGCTGTAGAATTTAGTCTGAGATGAACAGAGCAATTCATGCTTCTTAGAGGACACTTCACATTTCAGCCACCTGCACATACAAGAAAGCATGGGACCAAGACCTACTGTGAGTAGACCCATTTAAATGAATGAACCTAAGTTAAACAGATAAATTACTTTCCATGGGTCTACTCTGAGTAGGACCAGCATTAAACACCATCCCATGGCAAGTGCTGTTTACACTTGATAAGCAGGTTATTGCTTCAGCCATAAAGACCAGGCACAACTTAGGGCTTATCTACGCCTCTCTTTGCCAGCTGCTTCCCCTTGGTGATAACCTGCTGTTTAGCGGGTTATTGGGTTTTCCATGGACTGCCATTTGTTCCAATTTAGCACGAAATAGGTTTTCCAAGGGACAGTGGGCAGGGCAAGGGGAAAACCTATATGAACAAAATGGAAAAGTTGGAGCTCTCTTTCTTTTCTTCCCCTCCCCCCTTTTTGGGGGGTCACAAAGAGTCGGACACGACTAAACAACAACAACCCCTTTTGTTTAATTTATTTCAATCTGATATAGAAATTATAAAAAGACTTCTCAAAGACAATGTAATTACAATACAGATTCCAGTATATTATAAATGTTAACCATTAATCAAACAGAGAGACATTTAGATGCAATACATTTCTCCTTTGGGATAGAGCCTTGGTAGTTTATCAGTTTCTGCTATGCTGAAGTCTGGCTTAAGCATTCTGGTGTGGAAAACAACGGCAGCATGTTTCCAGTATTTCTGCAAGGATAATTGTTGCCACAAAATTTAAAAAAATCAGTGATTTTAACAGCAAAGGAGGACATGATTACGTCTTACCTTCCAAGTCCCGGACTGCAGAATCCAGGACCGGCAGCCGTGTGACACCGGAAGTTGCGCTGACGTAACTTCCGGTGTTGCTTTGCCCTTCTATGGGCACCAAAAATGGCCGCCGCCAGCTTCAAAAGTAGCTTCTACGCATGACCGGAAGTGCATCGACACAACTTCCGGTGTCGGTGGCCGCCATTTTTGGTGCCCATAGATGGGCGGGTCGACACCAGAAGTTGCGTCAACGCACTTCCGGTCATGTGTAGAAGCTACTTTTGAAGCAGGCGGCAGCCATTTTTTGTGCCCATAGAAGGGCAAATCAGAAAAAAAATGCCCACCGGCAGGAGAAAATAACGGAGAAAAACGGGATATGAAGTGATACGGGGGACCACCGGGAAAAGGTAAGTAAAAAATGGGGGTTTCCCGGGGGAAACGGGGTACTTGGCAGCTATGGATTACATAAGGTGTGGAGAAAGTTTTCTCCCTTTCTCATAATATTAGAAACTCAGGGCCATGGACAGTCAAAATAAAGTACTTCTTCACAGTTGACTATGGAACGTAGGGCTATCAAGGGTTTCTAGCCGTAACAGCTATGTTCTGCCTCCATGGTCAAAGGCAGTAATGATTCTGAGTACCAGTTGGAAGCCATGGAATGGGAGAGTGCCTTGCTTTCTGGTTTCACACAGCCATCTAGTTGGCCACTGTGAGAGCACGATGCTGAGCTAAGTGGAACAGCTGGCCTGATCCAGAAGGATATTCTTAGGTTCGTTTGAATTAACTACCAAACAAGGTAATAATGGCCACCACACTTTAAAAGAGCATTAGACAAATTCATGGATAATAAGTTTATCAACGGCTGCTAGCCCATATGGCGATGTTCTACTCCAACGTTTGAGACAACATGCCTCTGAATACCAGGTGTTTGGAACTGAAAGTATAGTCAGCACTGTGGCACTCATGTCCTGCTTATGGGCTTTCCATGGGCATCTGTTTGACCACTTTGAGAACAGGCTATTGAACTAGATGGGCCTTAGGCTTTATCCAGCAGAGTTCTTATTATGTTCTCATGAAAGGAATAGCTTTGTCCAAATTGCTAAACACAATTATGTATGGGTTTACACCATTAGCTATCCCTGTCATTTGATGGATTGCTCCCTGAATATGGGTGAGAACCTCATTTCTAGTGCGCTGTCATTGTCTCACCTGGGTAATGGGGAGGTGGGCTGCAAGTAAGCATCACCCCCCAGCCCTCCGTAACCCTCACGGGGTCTCGCTCTTCTGTAGAGAATTCCTGCAAAACTAAACACAAGAAATGAGTGGAGGTGATGAAACATGAGCTATGAATGCCTAACAATCTTACAAATTAGATCTTTCTCTGCTCAGAGAGAAATGATGCTAGTTACAGGCAATCATGCTTCCACCATATCAAAAGGAAATTAAATTGAGAGAGTAACGGCAGATGGCATCAGCAACAGCACTCAGAAAATGTGCTGGGAATGAACTAGCTAAATCAATACTTTCCCCACTGTAATATCTATCTATCTATATCTATCATCTATCTATCTTTTTCAAACGTATATTCAGCCCTTTTGGTCATCAGTGGCTCCTAAAAATGGCTAACAATTAAAAAAAATACACACACCAAAGAAAAAACCCAAGATTAAAACATGTGAACACCACAATGGACAAACAATAAAACATCAGAGCAACAGCAGCACCAAGATAAACAAATTAGAAGGACTCAACCCTCTGTTGTATGAAAGTAAATGCTTTTGCTATCATTCAAGAAGCCCTTGGTAAATCTGTCTGCTAAACCACCCTGGGTAATCAATTTTACAGAGTGAGTGGCACCACCAAAAAGATCCTACCCCTTATGTCAGAAGTCTGAGGCATATGTAAAATTCATACAGAATATCATCTGGTGACCTAAGCAAATAGGAGGAGAGAATCCCTGAGGTAACATGGAACTCGGCCTGAAAGGTTAAAAACACAACCCAGTTTTGTCTGGAAAGTAACAGGAAGCCAGAATCAGACCTAAGCTCCTGGCAGCTGGCGCTAGTTCCTAGCCAAGCTGCCCCAGAACAACTGCATTTCCTAAACACACTCTGTATTCAGCATTATGCATTCAGCAGTGATGGAACTTCTCACATCCATGTACTCATCAAAATAGCTCATGTCTTTAGCATCTTGGCTGAAGTCACATAACCCTTGTGGCAATAATAATAATAATAATAATAATAATAATAATAATAATAATAATAATAATATATTTATTCTCCCAACAGAATATTAAAAACACGATGAAACATAAAACATTAAAAACTTCCCTAAACAGGGTTGCCTTCAGATGTCTTCTAAAAGTCAGATAGTTGATCAAAGTTCCCTTTATAAAACATACTTCAAGAACTTTAACCTGGTTATGCCTGGAGCTCTCACAACACCACCACACCATCCTTCTCTTGCTCAGTAAAATGTTAGCCAGTTTTAATCCATGCATTTGGCCCTCCTGAAATAGCTGTGATACGCATGGGCCACCTCCATAGCTGCCAAGTTTTCCCTTTTCTCGCGAGGAAGCCTATTCAGCATAAGGGAAAATCCCTTTTAAAAAGGGATAACTTGGCAGCTATGGCCACCTCACTCTCCTTAGAGGGGCAATGGTTCAGAACCATTATCCAAGTGCTTGAATTCCCACAGGACAATGAAAGGGACGGGTGTCCTCATTCATGTCCCCCCCCTTTGTTTGTCCTCCACTCTCCTCATCTAAACGCAGATCCCTTTGGGCAAATAGAAGGGATCCTGCAGATCATTTGGTCACCCCGACCGGCTCCCTCAAGTCCCCAGCCTCCTTTATCACCCCATCCCTCTGCTCAGCCTGCTCAACTTGTATGATTTCTGAGGGCACATGCCAGCATATCCAATTTCTCGGTGCTTCACTCCCCCCCCCCCCCGGCTGTGATGCTGCCAGGGAACCATGGGTGGCACATTGCTTGGCTCCCTTCTGTTTTACTCCTCTTCTGCACCGAATTGTCTTCAGAAAACCCACTTGAGAACATCAACGGGTGACTTACAGCCAAAGCGAATGGAAGCTTCTCTGCTGACTACTGTGCCCACGGAGTTGGATGCCACACACTGGTAGGACCCGGTGTCTTTGGCTTTCACTGGGTTGCTGATCACCAGGTTGCCCCCGTTCAACCTATAACGTGAATCTGGCTCTATTTTGATCTCTGTGCCATTCATCTTCCACCTGCCAAGACAATGGTATTTGGTTGGAGTGGGAAAGAACAGAGTCATCACAGCTGCACATTAACATTGTCCTGAATAACAACACACACTGGCATTTATGATGTACACAAAAACCCTCAATAGGACCTATTGTAGGACAGTGGCTGAATGGCGGATGCTGTCTCAGTAGCTACAATGCCAGCCCAGTAATTAGGGGGATAAATGGCTGCACTTTATGGAATGCTAAAGAAAATCCAAATCTCAATGATTATTCTAAGAGATAAGACCCTTTAGGCTGTGTTTTATCTCACCAGGAAGCACATCACTCACCAGGGTTGGCCTCAACATCTCTGACTGGGTTTGTTTGATACTGCTATAAATTATTTAAATTTGCTCTGCAGGCCTTTCTGCTTTTCAGATCTAGTCTTCTGAAAAATGCTCTCTCAATTTGCCCTACCCTGTTCATGGATGCTTCCAGACAGGGACCCTTCAGCAGCGCCCAACCATTGCTATTCTGTTTCCAGAGTGGAATAGCAATGCTATTCCCAGACTTCTGTAAGGAGCCCCACTTTCCCCAGCCCCAAATGTTTGGGAGGAACACTTTTCACTGAGACAATTGCGTATTGGGAAAGGGTTAAAGCTGGCATAGGCAAACTCTGCCTTACAGATGTTTCGGGACTACAACTCCCAAGATCCCTAGCTAACTGAACCAGTGGTCAATGATGATGGGAACTGTAGTCCCAAAACATTTGGAGGACCGAGTTTGCCTATGCCTGGGTTAAAGACTCCTTTCCCCTTCATTGCACTCTGAGTCATGATTCCAAACCCCGACTACAGTTGGGGTGGGGAAGATAAATAGCCAGTGTAAAGGAAAAAGGACTTAGAAAGGGAAGTGTTGGAGTGGATTCATGGAGAGAAGAGACAGACCAGAGAGAGAAAATAACTACAGAGAGGGTGGGGAACCTATTTCAGCCTGAGGGCTCAGTTGGCCATCTAGTCCAACCCCCTGCAATGCAGGAATCTTGCCCACAGCTGTCCCCAGGTGGCCTCAAACCACCAACCTTCTGATTAACAGCCAGACGCAGTGACCCATTGCACCACAGATGCACTAACCCAGAGTTCCCCAAACTTGGGTCTCCAGCTGTTTTTGGACTACAGTTTCCACAATCCCTGACCAATGGTCCTGCTAGCTAGGGATGATGGGAGTTGTAGTCCTAAAATAGCTGGAGACCCAAGTTTGGGAAACTCTGCACTAACCGAAGACGACTTATCTGCAATCTCGGCCCTGAGATGCTTAGTACTAAGATCAGAGGTCTCTTTGCCTAATGCTTCAGAGCATATCTCCAATCTAACGATTAGATTTTAATCATGAGAACTTAGTAGATGTGCCAACTGAGCCATTAGTCAAAGCAAGGCGAGTAATGGTAAGTCAGAAAATGACATGGAATGATTGGCAGGTGGGCAGGGCTCATTGGGACAGGCTTGGTTGGCCAGATTGAAGGATGTGGTGGGCCACATTAAGCTTTGGGACCAGAAGTCCCCCACTGATGAGTTAGAGCAGGCTTCCTCAAACTTAGCCCTCCAGATGTTTTTGGCGTACAACTCCCATGATCCTTAATTAGCAGGACCAGTGGTCAGGGATGATGGGAATTGTAGTCTTAAAACTTACGGAGGGCAGAGTTTGAGGAAGCCTGAGTTAGAGCAACCTACCCAGGCCAGAATAGCAGTACAATAGGCCATTCATGTTTGGTGAATTAAGCAATTATTCCACTGAGCTAAAAGACCCTCAGGTTTTCTGAAGGTGGGGAGGAAGCTGAGCAGGGAAATAATGAAACAGAGTTCAAACCAACATATTTAGTCAGCCCCACTGAATTCTGCAGGACTTACTCTTGAGTATAGGATTGCCCTGTTTAGAATCCCATGGATGTCAACTGGACGTCAACTGGACGTCAACTGGAGAGAGTTAGAATGCACTCTCTTCCATTTAATTCAGTGGGACAGAAAATGCTTGCCTTTGGTCCCTGAGATGAATGGGCAGGACAGCAGGGTATGTGTGAAAGCAAAACAACAACGGACCATCGTCATACACTTGTGTATATGGCAGCCATAGGCTTCCCAACAAAAACGTTGCTATGTTCACATAACCTCACCTATAGGTTGCAGGAGGGCTGGCTCGTGCTTGACAAACCAACAGTATTTGCTCCTCTGTTGATCCTTCTGGAAAGATGATGTTACGTGGTTGTTCTTCAAAGATTGGTCCATAGTTTCTTAGAGTACTCTCTGTTGGCCGTAACACTGCATGAGAAGGTGAAAGAAATCTGAAATGCTCAGACTGAGTACAGAACAGATGCAGTAGGAAACACTTAATCAAAATGATAGCTGCTGCGAACTCTCCAGCTTCAGCATTCCACTAAACAGAAAGAGGTGTTGTGATGCTCAAAACCTTGCATTTCAGCATACTGCTTATCTGCTTTGTATTTCCTATCCTTCAGGACGAGCACAGCAAACACAGGCCATTTGCAGTGGTGGCCTCATGTCAACAGAACTCAATCTCAAAGGATGCACATAAGCTCTTTCTAAAGAGGTCTCCAATAAGTTTTTATTTTGATCTGCTTTTTGTTAAAAAAACTGGGGAAGGTTTTAAATGGTTGCTGTTCTCGATGTCAAATAATGCTAAACTTCCATTTGTTTTATCTGGATTGCTGAGTTGATCTGGAGGTATTATATACTGCCTTTTAATGCAACATTTCACGTGATTTTTATGTTATGTGGTTGTCATGATGCTGGTGATGCTGGTTGTGTATTACCTTAAGAGGGCTTTTGTTTTGAAAGGTGGCATAAAAATTCTGAATTAAAATTAAATACTGAACTTTCCCGAATATTGAACTGACATAGATTAAATCAACCATTTATAGCGATTCTAAATTATTTGCAATAACCATGTAAAAAATCCTAACATGCTGGCCGGTTGAGGTTCGTAGTTAGAGTTGCAAGATCTTCTTCCAAAGATGGGACCCATACCTCTTTGCTGAGGCAAGATGCAAGAGCTTGTCTCAGGATGGACCAGAACTCAGCGATAGAACATCTGCTTTGCACACAGCAAGTCCCAGGTTCAATCCCCGGTATCTCCAGGCAGGGCCAGAAGATATTCCTACCCCAAACTCTGGAGTGCATTTGCTAAATGGATGAACAAGATGGAGCCATGTTCTGACTTGGCGCAAGGCACAAATTCCAGCTGTTGACACATCATTAGACTTGCTTCTTGTGCACATCTGAATTTTCAGTTGCAAAGTCAGAAAGAAGCCAGGATCACCCATGACTGAGGTATAGGATGCAAGTTGCCTTTTCGTATTATATCTGCCTTCACTCATGTTAATTCTCCCCACCCACCTGTTTTTAGTAATCAAAATATATCACAAAAGAAGCTGTTCATCCATCTTTGTTTCAATGTGAACGGTTATGACAGGCATATTGCTGCGTCACAAAGCTTTGCGGCTCCTCAAAACGAAATCTATTTCAGACCCACCCAGCTTTCAATCATCAGCAAAGCTGTAGTAGTGGGGGTGGGAAACAGAAACTCTGTGCTGCATCCCTGACTCATTGCCATTATCTTGAAAGCGCCTGTTCTGCCACTTGAAACCAATTCCCAACCCTAGCTAGTGTGTTTCATTATGTGATGAGATTAGAGCTCTATGAAGCCAGTAGGCTGGCGGGAGGCTCCCGGGTGGTTTAGAATGGAGTTAATCGCCACCCCACCAGTTATTCCTCTCCCTCCTTTGTTGCAATGGACAGGATGGCATTGTTTCAATCTTGCTGTTCTCACAAGCACCATATTTTATGCAAGAGTGGCGTCCGACTGGGGGAAAGACCAGCAGGACAAAAGCTCAGGCTCACCATCCCCTTGACTTGGAGATCCCTTATTTTATGTCTGGGCTGTTTCAGCTTATGCACAGGGGGGGAAAAAAGAGGGGAGGGACACACTAACCTAGTTTCAGCAGCTGCCTAGACATTAGCCAATTACACATTTCAGCCACCTCATGCAGTGCTAAGCTAAGCCAGTTATTTTATTATGTGTAGCCAGCAGGGACCGATCCACGTTGGGCCACATCTCCTGCTTTGCTGAAATGTTCCTTCCAGGCTTTGGGAAGAAAGGAGTTTCTCCTTATGGGCTGGCCTTTGTAGAGTTGCTGCTGGGGGCCACCACTTCAGAATAAAATAGTGGAAATATTGGAAGGTACCGACAAAGGAAATGGCCTTATACTGAGTTCGATCACTGGGTCTATCTAGCTTAGCAATGTCAGCACCGACTGACAGTGTCTCTCTACCTGGAGATGCCAGGAATTGAATCTGGGACCTTTGGCATGCAGAGTAGGTGCTCTACTGAGCTGTGTGGCTTCCCTGATATGGATCACAGTGGCCAACAGATTCAGCAAGGTCTGACATACTGAGCCTTGAGAAATACACCCACAACTGAAAAATGAAGCAATGGTATCTAAAACGAATCTCTTTTCTCCAGGCTGTCCTGCTCCTCACTCATCTATTTCCGTCACTTGCAAAATCTATTCTAGGAGGGGATGCTTCAAATAAACTCACAGGAAAAGGTGGGAGAGGACATTATATGAGGGTTAATGCCCAGTGAATGCAGAACTGCTCCTATGACCAAAGAAGACTGAGAGGGGAGTCCAATTTTAAGAAGGTGGAAGTGGAAAACTGCCCCTCGGCTTATCTCCCCACAAGCAGCATTTCCCTCAGCAGACAGCCAAGACTAGAAGCAACTTCAGGAACAGCCCTTAGGGAGCAGTGCCGATTTAAACCTTGTGGGGGGCCCTAGGCAGTCAAAATATCAGGGGGAGGGGGCTCGCTATGATGTAGGTTTCTGAGTCAATGGGGATTTCTCTTCCAAATTCAAATTATTGCAAGATCAAATCAATATTTATCAAAAATAAATTATTCTATTCTATTCTATTCTATTCTATTCTATATTATTTCAATCTGTTGTTGTGGGGCTCCTAAAAGGCATGGGGTCCATGGGCCTTTCCCTGCTCTGCCTATTTGGTAATCCAGCACTGTTAGGGAGAGGGGAAATTGTGAAACAAGCTGTGGGAAAGGGAGACTTCTCCAATTCTCACCCACACTTCTTTTTTGTGGTTGAAATTGGACCCACCCGCACCCTAGTCTTCCTATGTTCTATGTACAGGTGAAACCTACAGAACTGTCACCATCACGGCAAGTTTAGTTCCAAGTGTATTATTTACCTTTATATACCACCTTTATCTTCCAAGGATCTCAAGGTGGTATACATGGTTCCCCTCCCCCTTTCATCCTCACAACAACCCTGTGAGGTAGGTTAGGCTAAGAGATGGTGACTGGCCCAAGTTCACCCAGTGAGCTTCATGCCCGAGTGAGAATCCGAACCCTGGTCTCCCAGGTCACAGTCCAGCATTCTAACCGCTACGTCACACTATTGTCAGTTCCACATTCAATGCACATTTAAAGCACATGACTTTCAACAAAGAGGTACCATAGTTTACCTCCCATAGAGCTACAGTTCCCAGGATTACTTGAGGGAAAGCCATGTGCTTTGTGCATGCCGGCTGTATGGTGTGGATGTGACCAAATGAAAAGGGGTTTGTTGATTGTATGGAACACATCTGCATGTATGCCAATAATGTGCTCCCCACCACCTTTTTTCCGTGGTGGTGTGGGTACTTTGGTAACATCCACACATCCATGCACCACTTGTGCTGATAACAAATAACACTGGATTAGCTGAAAACAACAAAAAGATAAAACAATAATAGCGATGAAAGGCTCTTTTGCTCCTACTTGAGCCTGTGAAGTGGTATGTTTATCCTGTCTCAGCTGGAAGTGGCTTTGTCCTTGACACTGACGGGGCAGCAGAACAATAAGGATGCAATATTGACTTAAGGAAGATTGTAATCTGCTAATGACATTCCAGTATCGAAAAGCAGATGTACTTAAAGCTCAGAGTCATCTGTGGGGCTTGTGGCAGCCGGGGAGGGGGGGGGTGGAAGGGCAGAAAGGGACAGGATTCGTGGAGGGTACTCAAAAAGCAATAAATAATTCATGATAATTGCAAGATATTTTGCGTTCAAAAGTCCTGTTTGTTAAACCTCAAGCTCCTGGTTCCAAATATCAGGGGAGTGTGTTGCTGTTGGTGTTTTTTTTAAAAGAAGATTGCAGAAGCAAAACCTGGCTAATCTCCCATTTTAATTCTGCCCAAACTCTGCCTTCCCTGGCCGTGTCCCGTGTTGCCCTCGTCATATGTCTGTGGAAGGGCCATGGGGTACAAGCTGTCAGGTGTTGATCTTGGAGCATGCAAGAAGATCGGCCGAGTCTGCCCACCTGAGGTTTCAAGGTGTCTGGGTGAAACGGCAACATGTGATTCGAAAAGAAGGTGGGTGCAGGTGCGATGGAAGGGCAGCCTGAATTTGCAAGACCCACGGCAGGCCCTAGGGGAGGAAATGCGGAGGCAACGTAATATAAAATTCTCATGCTCAGTGTGTTGCCTTTTCCAGTTATCACATCTACTGTGTTGACTGGAACATGGCTGGAGCAGCCGTGCGTGAGCTACTGGAGGACCGCATCATGCCACCAGTGGCAAAGAGAGAGAAAGATTGATAGGACAGCCAGTACAAGCGATTGTGAAATCCTGTGCCATTCAGCAGTAGCTTGATGCGCAGTAAAAATGAAGAAGAAGAAGGTAATAAACAACTACCCATTGTTTGTGTGCAAACCTTTAGTTGCTCATTCTTGTATATTATCAATGCACTATGAAGGCAGAGCTGTAGAGATTGGGTGAAAAACTGGCAACCCTACCAGCAGCCTGCTCTTTGGGGAAGCAAAGCTGTAGTTCTGAGGAAGCTATATGAAGCTCTCTTCCTCTGAAAGGAAAGGGGCGCCATCACTCATGCAACAGCTCCATCACATTGATGTCTACCAGTTGGCTCTTTGTGGCTCAGACAGCATTTAGTACTCACAAGCAGATCCATTTTTTTGAAATATTGGATTATTCAGACCTATGGATAGCCCATGAAGTCAGAAATAACAGGCAGAATAAATGCAGCTACTGCTCAGACTGGCTTAAAGTTCCAAGATGAACACAAAGCAGTAAATACAGTGCTTCAGACTTATGCAGCCTTACAAGGGAGTAAAGGGCCTTACTTCTGAGTAAACTCATTTAGAAGTGTGTTGTAAGATTGCACTCCTAAGTACACTGACTTGGGAGTAAGCACCATAGAAAGCAGTGCAGTTTACCTCTGTGATAAACATACATGGGATTGTGCTGTATGTACCCGCCCTTTCCTGAATTTTGGCATATGAAAAGAGAAGGTAGACATGGTTTATAAGAAAACCAGAACAGATCTAAAGAGAAGCTCTCACAATCTTCAGGCAGTAACACTGTGATGTTTCTGAGGCTTCTTCTTCAGAGCTATTTCTAGACTCCCTTGAACAATTATCTTGCACTTGGTTTACCATAAAATCTTATCACTGCATTACACAAGAGCTTCAGTCCTCTCTAGCCGAAGTTTTCCAGGACAGTCATACCTCGGTTTACAACTGCCTCGGTTTACAACCACCTCAGTTTACAAACACCGCGGACCCTCTGGAACGGATTAATTCACTTTCCATTACTTTCAATGGGAAAGTTTGCTTCAGGTTAAGTACGCTTCAATTTAAGTACAGACTTCCAGAACCAATTACACTCATACTTCAGGTTAAATACGCTTCAGGTTGAGTACTCCACGGACCCGTCTGGAATGGATTAATCCACTTTCCATTACAGTACTTTCAATGGGAAAGTTCGCTTCAGGTTAAGTACAGACTTCCGGAACCAACTGTGGTTGTAAACCGAGGTACTACTGTATTGTACAACAAAACAGAGGTGTAAAAGATTTTGTCTAAGGCTTGCAACAATGCTTTCAGCTCTAAACACAGAAGAACAGGCAAACCTATCAGTTTATAGTCACTATCAATTTATAGAATAATTCAACTCCTATTACCTCAACTCTGGCTGTGTGAGAGTTTGAGAGAGGGGAGACAACTGGAGCTCCTTGTTTCACTGCACGAGGAAAACCTAGCCAAAATATTGGTTTTCCTTTCCGAAAAGGCAGCCTTAATTTGGGATACCAAGCTCTAGATATTTTCTCAAATCTCGATGATAAATCTTAAGCCAACACCATTTTGGGATGAAGCCATTTCCGACCGTCTTTCATCCTGGTTCCTTGTTCATGCTCACAGTAAGAAATTTCCACCCATCCAGCCATCGTTATACTGATCTTTTTTGTCATATGTTAACAGCCATTAGGAAATGCTCCTGTAGGGCTTTGTAGATGACTTATTCCTTATGGTCTCTGCTTGAGCACATACGAGAAAGTCTTCTAAATTCAGCTGGTTAACAGCAAAACCTAGCGTTGCCTTGATGTCGCCAACATATGTGGGTCAGGCCAGTTTCCACACAGGCTAATTGCCTCCTGAACTAGGCCAGCCACCTTCCCAAGAGACTCAGGCAACATTAAAAGGTAATTAGATATTTATAAAGGACATCGAAGCAGCCTCTCCCCAAGATGATGAATTAGCTCCAAGTCATTATCTAATTCTCAGCCATCTGAAATGAAAAGCCTTCCCACTGAGAGATCAACCTTTTAAAGTGTAGCCTGAGACATCTAAGAAACAGCAATAGTTTGGATTGAAGGGAAAATGGAGATTTGAGCATTAAGGTGAAGGATGGAGAATACAACCAGTAAAAGGAGACTGCCACAGCAAATGCGTCAATGATAATGGCATAAAACCAGCTCGGTGAGCAAGAAGATGGTCCAGAGATGATGTTCGAATAATAGGGGCATGTTTTGGTTCTGTGTGTACCCCAAAATTAAGAGGTGAATTGGTGTGATTCGGGGAAAGTCCCCACATTTCTGAGGCATAAGTGCAGTTCCCAAGGTGCAAGAGGGATTTGCGAAGTTTCTGAGTTGCTCTGTAGCCTCGCCTCTCCAAAAATACATGGCTGGTTCCCTGCCTGGAGAAAAAAAACCAAGCTTATTGGGGAAATGCCCAGAGCTCAAGAGGGGAGAAAGTGGAGAAGTAATGGTTGGGGAATCTTTTGCTTGATGGACAGGGCTAGCTTTTAATCAGAGTGAATTGTTTTCCCAGGGCACTCCAATCACAGTGATTTGGAGCAACAATTAAAAACTGCATAACCCCCCCCAACATGTCAAGGCTGAAAACTGGAACTCGCATGAGGTTTTTGGGTGCTGTACAGCCTCCCAAAACAGGGTGTCCCGATTTAATCGGGACAGTTGAGGGGTATGAAACTGCATTTGTCTTTCTCGTGGATCTATGCCCTCCCTATGCAAGTCAATGGAGATATCTCAAAGATGCATCATGGGGGCAGATGCCCACCCCTGGCATTGATTCTTGGGATAACAAGATTCTTGCTTGGGGCATGAAACTTCCCCTACGCATATTTCCTGTCCCGTCCCTCCTGCCCTTCTCCTGTGCAAGACAATGCAAATATATTTCTATCTCGCAGGAAGACAAGGTTGTATCCCCTGCCAACTGGGGGGGATGATGGCAAAAGCCTTGCCCTCAACATTGTTCCTTGGGCAACAGGGTCATAGTCGTCTCCCCCCTCTCTCTCTCTCTCTCTCTCTCTCTCTCTCTCTCTCTCTCTCTCTCTGTGTGTGTGTGTGTGTGTGTGTGTGTGTGTGTGAGAGAGAGAGAGAGAGAGAGAGAGAGAGAGAGAGAGAGAGAGAGAGAGAGACTCTCATCCCAAAACAGTAAGGAGAAGCAGAAGGGCTTAGCATATGCCAAAGGGACGTTTTAAATGCTTGACATTTTACTGTGTCTTTGTTTTTTTGGGAAGCTGCCCAGAGTGGGGCAAGCCAGTCAGATGGGTGGGGTATGACAACGACAACAACAACAACAACAACAACAACAACAACAACAACAACATCCCCTTGTGGATTGGAACCTGGAGCACAGTTTTAAGCAAAGGCAGGATGGAAACAGGTAAGAATTTTTAAAAATGCACAGGAAAATTCTGGGGCCTATCACATACATTGGACATATTGTAAAATGCAATATGCCTTGGTTCGCTGGCTCCCCCCCCCCCAATTCAAGGGTGGGAACCCAGTGGCTGTTCAAATATTGTTGGGCTCCAACTCTCACCATCCCATCGATGATCAGGGATGATGGGAGCTGGAGCCCAGCGGTATCTGAAGGACTCTTGGCTCCCCACCTCTGCCCTAAGCAGTGCATCTAGATGTCATTATCCACCTCCACAATAAATGCAGTAGTCAAATAAACTCCACACTGCAAATATACATAAGACAAACTACATTTCACACAATATATATGGTCAACAATAGAATTCATGTTAGCAGATAATTTCATGTTCTGAATTTTAGTTGAGAGTATGAAGAGGATTGTTACTTTACTGGCTTTAGTCCAGTTAGTCTCCAGGCTCAGCCTAAAGCTGGTCCTGACCTTTGAGCCAAGATGGAGGAAGCTCTTACCTGTAAAGGAGACGACGGCTAATGAAAACAAGACAAGCTCCACAGATGCTCCCATTGTAGGCTTCAGAATATGTGCTACAGTTCAACAAATGGAACGGAGGCGGCGGGTGCAATTCTGTAAGACATGGATGAGTTTACTTGTAACTGGTGAGCAGGATTCAACCTCACAGAACAGAACTCAAGCTTCCCATCAGCTACACTCATTTTAACCACTTACCGGTAATCTTCATATCAAATGCAATTTGAGATCTTTATGGTTTTTAAGTTTCTGTCATATTTGATCCTGAAGAGGTACATAGTTTTCTTTATACAAGTTTTTGGGACCTTTATCTAATTCCTGTGTGTTGAATCTTTTGATGCCAGTTAATTTCTCTGATTCAGTTCTCTTTGCCAACTTTTCTCGTCTTAAACTTTAATAATAAAAAGCCAGCTGCCTCTTCATTATCTTCTCTAGCTCTCAAGCTGATTTGGTTATATACATCATACAAAAATAATGTCATCTACATATAGATCCGCCCCGCTGTCTCCACAGACATGGGGACACTAGCACTGGTGCAAACAAACCTTGCAGATATAACCCCCTCACAAAGGATGGCGATTGCTTGCCCTGTCTTGGGATTATGGCCACTTGCCACACTAATAGCTGTGCCTGCCCCACTCTTCAAAAGGAAGGTTCAGGGGGTCTGTTGCTTGTTGGACCAACACCTTAGCTTGCTCTTAGCCATTTATCCTCTTACGTCCCTGCTGAACCTTGTAACCTGTAGTTTGCCTTATGTACTGATTTGATTTGAGCATTAAAGCTTTTGGCAGAAGTATCGAGCTGGGAGTTTCAGTTCTTCATTTGGCAGTAAGGGCCAGGACCCATGAGAAGGGCTGAGGCAGCTGCCTCAGGTGGTAAAAACGCATGAGGCGGCATCCCTCCGGCCGCCCCGCCACTTCCACCACTGGCAGAGAATTGGTGCCATTTTCTGGCTTCTCACAAGATCTTGCCAGAGCCCACTGGTGCCACTTCGCAGGCACTAGGTAAGGGGAGCTTCCGTGGGGCTGGCGCAGCAGCGGCACTTTCCCAATGTGCCTCAGGTGACAAAATGGGATGCATCACCCCTGGCTAGGATACTTTGGAGGCAGAGCTGGTGTTACCCTCTTGCAAGCAGCCACTATTTTTATTGAGGCAATGCTTTTTCATCTAAGTAATATAGCATTAGCACAATGATAAAGAAGTTTAAAATCAATGATAAAAAACCCAACAATCAATTGCTGACAACAAAACATTAGAGGCAAGGATGAGGCACAAAGATACACAACAAATCATATATTATATCAAGATGAATGAAAATCAAGCAACATAACCAAGAAAATATGAGTAGAAAAAGACCGCAAGGTGGAAATATTACCAACTGTCACCAAAAGGTGAATATATTGGTATTATTTGAGAGTCTCCCCCCCCCTTTCTTTGTGTGTCAGTGTTGCCCTGGAATAAATACCAAGTTGAAATGAATGATTCCGGTTTAGATGGATCTTTGGCCTCTCTCAGCTGACATGTTAAATTAATGTTTGTTCATTACCTCCCGTACTTTCCTTATCTAATCCTTTTGAGAGGGTAGCTCCAGCTGTCTCCATTTACATGATTGAAACAGGCAATTTTTGGAGCCAAGTAAGGCTGCCATTCTTAAAACACAAAGGAGTAAGCTCCACTGAACATACCGAGACTTACTTCTAAGTAAACAGGGATATAGGATCCTTCTGGTGATATAAGGGATAATGTTTCCAAGTAGTAAAGTAGGCATGGCCAAACTCGCCCCCCTCCAGATGTTTTGGGACTACAACTCCCATCATCCATAGTTAACAGGGCCAGTGGTCAGGGATGATGGGAATTGTAGTCCTAAAACATCTGGCGGGCCGAGTTTGGACATGCCTGTAGTAAAGGAACCTAGAATCCTTTTGGACATGACATTTCTAATTTCCCCACCAGTTGCCTGGGCAACGGAGCATTCCTACTACCATAAAGTGGTAAAAAGTATGTACTTCCCCTTCCAACACATAGGGCTATATTGATGGAAGATCCTTTGTGTGATCTAGTTAAAGTACTATATCATTATAATAATAATAATAATATAATTTATTATTTATACCCCGCCCATCTGGCTGGGTTTCCCCAGCCACTCTGGGCGGCTTCCAACCGAATATTAAAACAGTACAGCATTAAACATTAAAAACTTCCCTAAACAGGGCCGCCTTCAGCTGTCTTCTAAAAGTAAAATAGTTGCTTATTGCCTTGACATCTGCTGGGAGGGCGTTCCACAGGACGGGTGCCACTACCGAGAAGGCCCTCTGTCTGGTTCCCTGTAACCTCACTTCGTGCAATGAGGGAACCGCCAGAAGGCCCTCGGTGCTGGATCTCAGTGTCCGGGCTGAATGGTGGGGGTGGAGGAGCTCCTTCAGGTATACAGGACTGAGGCCGTTTAGGGCTTTAAAGGTCAGCACCAACACTTTGAATTGTGCTCGGAAACGTACTGGGAGCCAGTGTAGATCTCTCAGGACCGGTGTTATGTGGTCCCGGCGGCCACTCCCAGTCACCAGACTAGCTACCGCATTCTGGATTAATGCGCGTTAGCCCTGGACACTATGTAATAAGAACAAGGTTCCTCTGAGCAGGAGCAGAGTACCTTTTTCTTCCCACAGCGCAAGCACAAATGACCCCTAAACATTTGCATACTGAGCCCTGACACTTTTCATAAATATGTCACTACGGTGAAGGTACGATGCTAGTAAAACTCACCAGGTCCCAAAGCCACTTCATTCAGGCAAGTATCCTATTATTGCCCAGAATGCAGGATGCACACACCCTATTCCTTTTGAAATCTGAGGCTCTTTGCTAGTTCTAACAAGAAACAAAGGCTAACCCAAATCATCTGAAAATCCAAAGGTTATTTTTAACATGACATTAAATACCTTTAGCCTTTCTGGTGATGCACATATAAGTGCAATTAATGCAGGCAGAAGGAGGAAGCGAGCTGCTGTTACGAACTTAGGTACATTTCAACCCTTACAGATTCCACATATGAATTATAGATACATGGCTTGAAAATATGTAAAGAAAAAGAAAACAAATAACACTTATAGCATCGCATGGGAAAACACCAAGTCTGCACCTCTTGCACCATTATTCACTTGGCCTTTCTGCCACGTGAGGACGGCTTGCTGGGCTTGCATTATTTGCGACTAGGTTCACCACCTGCACACACTTCTTCACTCAGCTGTTTCTCTCTCACAAGAGTAAAGCTAAGCAAAACACTTTCCATATTAAGAAAAGCAAATTTGGAAGGGGGAATCAGAAGAGAGGGTAGCGTAGGACATGGATTCTGCTTGCCATACGACCTTGGACAAATCAGTTTTTAAGAAGACCTGATCTGTTGCAGTACTCTGTATTGAGACATAATAGATATATACCATGCATATTCATGTATATTTAAGTAATTCACAGGGTCTGTACATAAACTAGTATTGGCAACACAATGAGCCATGAATGAAAGATGGGGCATAGCCGCCTTCACAATTTCTGCTCCCGGACTTCAAATTCAGCATGCTTGGTTTACACAGTAGAAAGGCAGTATCACTGGGTACGAGTCCTCTGGGACTTGCAAAGTCAGCCACCTGAGCCCTTCCATCTCTCACAGCCATCGTGGCAAGAAATCCTTTCATCTAGGCTGTTTCGAAGATTCACCCACTAACCTGTTAAATCAAAAAGCATCCGGATTTCATCTAAAATCCAATCACGATAATTGCCTTAAAACCAAGGACTGCAGTTTTGTGCGTGTTGTGAAATTCCAGGCCATGAGCTAGATGCAGAACTAAATTATACCAAAGTTATGAGGCTACTGAATACAGTTTTGGATCAAATATCTCCCCAGACTATTTATTTGTTTGTTTGCTTATTAAAAGGATGGATGATGCTAAATTTCTCTCTCTCTTTCTCCTGTGTATCAGCTCAGCAGGTAGAGTCAGCACAAAACCAGCTACATTTAGTTAGTCAAATGAGCAGATTTGTCTCAAAGACACAGGGGGTGCAGACAGCGTTGAGTAAGGAGGAGGCTGTGCTGATTATAACTCAGCTCTCCATTTTCTTGCTTTATAAAATATAGATGCTGTATTCAAATGAAAGTGAAGCTGGTCCCTTCTCTCCCTGGGCATTTAGCCTAAACAAACTATAGTGTCAGGGGAATAAATGGCTGAATAGGCAATCACATAATAAAATAACAGCAGTAGAACTGCAATAATTTTAGGTGTGTTAATTCTCCTGTCTTTTCCCTCCCTGCCTTCCAGCAGGTCATGAGTGACTATTACAATGTGAACCCCAGCTACTGTCGCTCTGAATTTACAGACTTCAGACTCAGTTTCTATTACTTTCAAAAGTACAAAATGACTATATAGTGCTCAGAGCTCTATGACTCACATAATGATATTTCAATCGCCATTTCTTTCTTCATTTCAAGACCTCTTTCACACCTCCGTTTCTGGTGCATGTGAATGTAAGGCTCGGCTCATAAGCACTACTTACATTCAGGGAATGCTTATTTTAGCAACAGGATGACCATTCTTCATTTCAGACGATCCCAGCACTGTTGATCTTCATCATTTTGTTAACAGTAGCTTGGGCTTTTCAGACAGCCACACATCAATCACTACCTGAAGCTTTCTAAGTGTTATTTTTAAAAATATTTTTGACCAAGGAAAACATCAAGGCAGGAAGGGTCAGGCCAGAACCTAGCAGATGGGAAGAAGTGCTAAGAAAGCTGGTGATATTTGATTAAAGGTGTGGCATACACTGGAGGAGGAAGAGGACTGCAGGGGGAGCACACACACCCCAGCAGTGCGATTCTGGTGGGGTGTGCCATCATGGCTGCCCCCCGCCTGCGCTGGGCACCACACCCCTAGGACGTGTGCCACACCCCTGCGGGCAACACGGCACGCCCCCAGGACACACGCCACACCCCTGTGGGAGGCCCGCCATGCCCCCGGGACACGCCAGCCCTGCCCCGCCTGCTCTCCGCCCCCCTGGTGCCGGAGCACGAAGCTCTGCCAGTGGTGGCATATGTCCTTCACAATCTGAAAAGCTCTTTGTTCGTTATGCATTTAGACATCTCTAAAGACAGTGGGCTATATCCAACGTTGGTCAGAAACTGATGGGTGTGATTAATTTAGGTTCGTTAATTTATTTGGGTTGATTTGAAGTAGGGATTTGGTGGATATAACCCATCGAAAGCAATTTTTGCATCATGGTTCCTGAGATCAAGGAGTAAATTTCCATCTACATCTGGGTACACACACCTGAATGCTACTTTGAATCAAGATGGCAGACTATCAATACTGTAATGATTTTGTTGCTGTTCTTTGTTTCTTTGTTGTTTGTTGTTTAGTTGTTTAGTCGTGTCTGACTCTTCGTGACCCCATGGACCAGAGCACGCCAGGCACTCCTGTCTTGCACTGCCTCCCACAGTTTGGTCAAATTCATGTTGGTAGATTCGAGAACACTGTCCAACCATCTCGTCCTCTGTCGTCCCCTTCTCCTAGTGCCCTCAATCTTTCCCAACATCATGGTCTTTTCCAGGGAGTCTTCTCTTCTCATGTGGTGGCCCAAGTATTGGAGCCTCAGCTTCACGATCTGTCCTTCCAGTGAGCACTTTGTTTCTTAGACTTCCCAAACAATGCTGGGTATGGGTTCTAGAATATCACCTGAGGGCACATGATTCGGCTAATACGCTGAAGCTAAGCAGGACTGGGTCAGATCCAGGCATGCCTGCAAGGGAGACCACCAAAGACCACCACCTATACCAGAGCTTTCCTAACTTTCCATGTTGGTGACACACTTTTTAGACCCCTTTCCAGCCCCAGGAGAAGCGCGGGGAGCGTTCACACGCGATACACTACACACTGCAGCCAGCACACTAATGTGCCGTGACACACAATTTAGAAAGCTCTGACCTATACCAATGTGAGTTACATGGGGGAAGAAAAGTGAGATATATGTACTAAAGAAATAATTGTATAAACACAAAATTCACTAATAATTTTGCCACACGAAACAGCCTACATCTTAATTAGCACGTACTTCCACAAAAGTGTCCCTATCTTTGAAATACTGATCTTGCAAACCCGATTGAGAATATTTTCTATTTCCCTTTATCCACACAACTCATTAAAAACAACTCATTTCTCCAATACCAGTGCAGATTTTCAGGGAATCTGTACTTGCATTCTTTTTCTCTCCCCCCACTGTCTAATTGAATCTAGTAGGCTGCTTGGAAACATCTAGCATCTTGTCTATTTTTTGTTTGCCAGTCTCTTTGCCAATGTTTTGCAGGCCAAATTCAATAGTCCATTATTTCGGCCTGCCAATTATAAGATTTTTCTCTCTGCAAATTCAGCTGATCATGGTATGGAGGCTGCTGCCTTGAAGGCACTTCTATGGTTGAGCAGCCAGCATAAACCACTTACAGTATTCATCTAGTAAAGGTAACGAGGAATTTGCTGGAAATGATAAACAATCCAATATATCTGCTCGAAGAGAATTTTTCTTCATCCCTTTCCCAGCTCCGTATGACTGGAATTCAAGAAAAGGTTTTGCCATACTCCTTTAGGCTGCAAAGTCTGCAGTGCAGATAATGATATTCTGTGTAAAAGGCATGTTAATTGTGTACTGTCATGATTATCCTGTATCCTGCAGATCCAGTAACAGTTTTGAGGATGTTCCACACAAGCTAAAGGAAATTCATGTAGTAAATAAATAGCTCAAGTCCTGCGTGCAGTTTATCACATGTGACAATGTGACCATGTAAACATTTGCCATGGGTTGCAAATTGCAAATGAGACTCAAACAATTTCCTGCATAAAATAACTTCCATGTAGGAGATTCTGTCTGGATAAGATGTTTTCTTAGGTCTGTTTTACACACCACATAGCAACATATTAGAGTTCACCATCAAGCATCCATTTAACAGGGAACCATAGTCAATCTTTGCTCTCTGATAAGGAAAAACCTGTTCTCCATAGGACACACAAGTCTCAAATGCCTGTTTACCATACTCATACAAAGGCACAAAGAGGCCCTCAGATCCAGCACTTCATCCACAGATGGCTATAGATAAACCAGGACCTAAATTCAGAAGAGGGGCAAGAGCGGTATTTGCCTCTTTTCTTGGGATATCATTTCAGAGCTGACTTGATGCTAGTCAAACCGTCTGCTGATGGATGCCCTCCTGCAAATGCTCCTATCCACTAGGATAGTGCAGGAAGCTGCATGAAAGAACATCTACTAATAGTGAAAGACAGATTGGCTATCTCATAGATGCCCCCGGGACCTAGGATGGATCCATTATCAAGGAACTGATGTTATAGCCAGATGCCTACCGTTCCTTTGGGTCTTCCTGCTTTCCTCTCTGATAGGATTCTTTGAGCAAGCTGATGCCTACTTTGGGAAATGATCATAGAGGAGAAAAATCACACGTTATGGCTGTGGGCTATTCCGTAGTTCTATGTACATTAGCAGGACAAGCCCTAGCAGTGGCTGTTAAAAGGGTATCCTGATAAAAATGCAACTTTTTCCATTCCATTTTCATTTCCTCCCACTTTAACTTGCTTATATCCCACTTTTTCTTCCTGATGGAACCCAAAATGACTAAGAGCAAACAGAAAACAAAGTATCAGAATAATCGGCAAAAACACAGTACATATCAAAATATAAAATGACATGCTCAACACAGAATAGGTTGTTTGAAGTACTTGATATGTTCTCCAGACTACCCTGTTCGTGTGTTTCTTCCTATTTCTATCCCAGTTATTTGATTAGAATGATGCTTATTTTTGATTATACTTTTATAATTTGCTTATAATTTGCCTATTTGTTTACTTGTTATTTTTTTTTATTCATCAGTTTATGGTTTATGAAACTCTTTTAAAGAATGAAATAAAGGTTTTTTAATATATATATATATATAAAAAATGACAAATGATTCTTCGGGATCCTGTAAAAACACCCAAAGAGACTGGACACAGGCCCATTTAAGGAAGGTGTAAATGGGTGATAAAGAGACTAATTGTGTGCAGGGCTGGACCTGAACATTTTGCTGCCTGAAGGATGAGATGATGCCTGCTGCTCCTTTACACCCAGAAGCTGCCCAGACAGACTATTGAATCTTACTTCAACATGGGTGATGGAACAAAATCTCCTGAGGGCAGCAGATGCTTAGGGAGTGTAGGCCAGGCCACACTCTGCTCTGTCATCCAACACCTTGCTGCTGTCTCTCCCCGTCCCCTAGCATTGGGTCATCCAACACCTCACTGCCCAAGGTGGTTACTTCACCATAATTAATGGCAAGCTACAGCTCATGGTTAGTGAAGCGAGAAAGCAGCAGCGAGCTCCTTTCTGGGAGCCCACACATTTGTGTAGACCCAGTAAGCCATAATTTGGCTTACTGTGTTGTGCAAACTAGGCCAATTTCTCCGAAATGGTCACAGCCTCATGTTTGAATATCCATGTGATGAAGGTTTGAGGGGGAGAGAGATTATCGAAAAAATACCACCACAGGAAAAGTTATGTGTCTACAAGGCTCAAAATGTCTTCTCTAAGCACCCCAAACAAGAAAGAAAGAAAGAACATGGCTGTTCTCAACCTCACAGAAGCCTTAATCAAAGACATTAGGAGTAGCTTTCTGAAAGAACAAAAGCATACATCCATTCTCACTATCCATTGGTTATTACAATATAATTAGGTTTCTTATCCAGTTAATAGGAACACCGCACAAGACATTAGCTAAAGTCAACACTATAAATACAAACATGCATTTAATTGAAACCATTGGTTAGTCCATTTGTCTTGGCACGATTTGTCTTTTACAAAGCACATGTTAATATATTGTGGTTGCTCACTCATCACGTCCACTCTGAAGAAACCTGAGAGAAAAAATGATATGTTCGTTCAGGCATTTGTGACTGCTTAAGCGGACTGCTAGTTGGTTAGACCTGAAACCTGTTTTGGTGGATGCAGTGAGCTGCTTTGTTTTTTGTTTGCTCAAGTTCATTCTCTGACAGTGGAGACTATATTAAACCCTTTGATTGCATATATTAAACTGGACAAATATTCCAATTAACAAAGAACAGTGATTTTCCCAAAGAGAGCAACCAATTGTGTAACAGGGGCAATGTGTACTTTACAGGTCTGTGCAAACCAGCCTTGTAAATCAGTCCACAAAAGTTACCAGCCTGAAAAAAAATGTTTACTAGCTGCATTAAATTTCATGCACTCATCTGCCTATAATTCCTTCTCATCTATTGCTACCAAGCTAATGCTTGAATATAAAGCTGACACGAGCATACAACAAGTCCAAAACTTGGCATTAGATGAAAAATTCAGGATCTTTCTAGCTCTCCTCCTTTCATTTTTAATATCAGCATGAGACAGAAATCAAACAACTATTTTCACTCTATGCCATATGCCAGGCAAAGCTTCTGTTGCTCCATTTCGATTTGCCATGCTGCTGTTAAAGCACAGGAGCAGGGTTGGAAAGAGCAGGTTCGCAATTACAAGCCAACCTATATGCAAACATATTTATTTTGTGTAAAACAAGCCACAGCATAAAATACAGAATTTGAGCTACATGGGGCAGAATGTTGGTTATTATTAGTTTTAATACAGAATTCATGCAATCATGACAAATCGGGTTCTGGCTTTTACAAGGCATCCTCTAACCAGGAAGCTTTTAGTACCAATTAGGGTTGTCACTCAGTCAAAGAAATCTCAGGCTATTATGTTAGACGTTTCGTGTGGTGTGTTCTTTCTTATATATAAAAAAATTCTTCACAGTAACTTTGTTTTGGAAAAATGCTTGATACTTGCAGGTGCCCATGCATTTATAATCCTGTGGGTTGGAGACTAACAGAGAGGCAATAAATGTGGACAGACCCTGTGAGCCTTTATCGTTGCAGAGAGCAAGCTATATTTCAAGGGGGGGGAATAAACACCACTATCTACTACATACTGTGTTTCTCCGAAAATAAGACACCGTCTTATATTTATTTTTCCTCAAAAAACCTCCCACTATGGCTTATTTTCAGGGGATGTCGTATTTTTTTAATTAAGTATGAAACAGTTTAACCTACAAGGTTAAGCTGCCTATCACTATGGCTTACTTTTGGGGTATGGCTTATATTCCTTAAATGCTTAAAAATCCTGCTATGGCTTATTTTATGGCTACGTCTTATTTTCGGAGAAACAGGGTAGTACTTTAAGCTCTCACTGCCCTTTCTCTGCTTGAAAGGATATCTTATGACTACCCATCTTATTTGGACAAATGGGCTGCCTATATTAATGGAGCGGGAATTGGAATAAAGATTGCTAGTTTCAAAACAGACTTTGTTTTCAGGCAAGGCTTGTATACACTTCTGCAGCAGGCGCCATCTTAGAGGAGGCGCCCACCCTTGGAAAGCCTCTTCCAGCTTGGCACACGCCAGTTGCAATTCCTAGACATCTTTAAGTTAAAAAATAAGGCACTTTTAAAAATGTATTACCCTGTTAATTGGGGACACCTTTTCAGTTGATCAAGAAGGCTTTAACTGATTAATCTAACTCTAATTCAGACTGCAATCCCGATGTGCACTTAGGTGGGAATGAATCCAGCCAGATTTACCTCAGGATAGGATTGTGCTGCTTAAATGTTGCAGCCGTAAAGGTAAAGGTAAAGGTACCCCTGACCATTAGGTCCAGTCGTGACCGACTCTGGGGTTGCGCGCTCATCTCGCATTATTGGCCAAGGGAGCCGGCGTATAGCTTCCAGGTCATGTGGCCAGCATGACAAAGCCGCTTCTGGCAAACCAGAGCAGCACATGGAAACGCCGTTTACCTTCCCGCTGTAGCGGTTCCTATTTATCTACTTGCATTTTGACGTGCTTTCGAACTGCTAGGTTGGCAGGAGCTGGGACCAAGCAACGGGAGCTCACCCCGTCACAGGGATTCGAACCGCTGACCTTCTGATCAGCAAGCCCTAGGCTCAGTGGTTTAACCACAGCGCCACCGTAGTAATCATATTAAGTTCTATTCCCTTTAGCACACACAAAACTACACCTGACCCACAGAATGATAAATATGGGTCTTTAAAGTTGACAGCGGTGCTGTGAGATGGGCCTCACTCCCAAAAGCCGTTTGCAAGATCAAGGCTCAGCTCTGGGTTAGGAAGTGCAAGAGTGAAGATGAGAGGGCTTCCATCTAAGCACCTGCAGTGCGCCTTCCTGTCATGCTTCTGCAGAGCTTGTGGCTTCGAGGTCTACTTGAGCTCAGACACTTTTCTCTTTCAAATATCAAACATTGTATTGCGAGTGTTTCCATCCCCCAAAGCGGCGCCGCTAACACGGCTAACTTTTCTGGCCCGCTTCTTGTCACATCCCAATGCGCTTTTACCCCAAAAGCTAACAATGCCTCCTCATTCCACCAGACAGCCAGGACTGAATCTCTCCTCTGCCTTTCACTGTCACTCACACACATGCATGCTCAACATTCCCTGGGGAGGCAAATGCACCTGTGTCAGGCCAAGCCCTCAGCTTTCCCTATCACCTTGCCTTTTCTCATCAGTACCACCCTGCATCTCTGCTCACGTTCCCTTGCTCCTCACGAAGTTCACACGTGCACCCACTTTGAGTTCTTCTGATTTGCTCTGACAAGCAGGAGGAAAGCCCTCGCTCATCACCCTGCAGGGCTACAGGGCTTGGCAGGGCTCTGCCAGCTTGGCAGTACAGTACTGTGCTTCTTCCCTCCCTCCCTCCATCAGCCTCCAGCCTACAACCAGGGAGAGGGTATTAACAGGATGAGATGTGAGGCTGTCTCGAGCAATGATGGCTATGCAATCTATTAAACCAGAATGGATGAGTGTCGTTTAAACCCCTCCAGTCAGGGGACCAGCAGAAGACTTGGGCAGGAGTCTTGTTCTTTGCTGCAGCTGCAGCATCCCATAATAACTGGGCTATTCCAATGCTGCTGAAGTGGTTGAAGCGGGGGTACAAGGGCTTGTGCCATGCGAAAGTTCATTTGCAAAAAAAGAAAGAGATGTTGCGAAAGAGTACAAAGGCGCCAGATTTCTATTCTACCTCTCTTGTTTGTAAAGGCCATGAAATAATTGATGCTGTTTCCGTCTCTGTTTCCTTATTCTCAAAATAGTAACAGCCAATCATTTGCCCGCTACTTTACTAATAATAAACTACTATTATCTGCAACTGATGGCGATGAACACTGCCAGAAATGGATCAAAGCCCCAGATTCCAAAGTCCCTTACATCTCAAAGGGCTCAAACCAGAGTTGCTGCTGAAATTTGCTAGTTTTAGTGTTTCAGGCAAAATACCCGATTACTACAACTGGCAAAATGGAAACCTCCTTGACAATTCCCAAACCTGCTTCTCTTAAAGCACAAATGAAATTGTATTTTATGCACCAGCGTACTGTAGTGGTTTGAGTGTTGGACTGGCGAGATGCATGTCCAATCCCTGCTCACTATATACCTGCTCACTAACCTACCTCAGAGGGTTGTTTTGAGATCCAAAATAAGGAGGGAGGGAACTGTGTAGACTGCCTTGAACTCCTTGGAGGAAGGCAGGGTGTAAATCTAAGAAATGACAATATTTCAATCAGGATTTCTGTGAGCAGAGATAAACAACACCAGCTTCTGATTGCAACAAATCAGGATGCTCCTGAAGACACAAATATTTTATTGTTATCTTATGTTGTAATTTACACAATGGCCCAAAAGGTTTTGCATCACAACTCTTTGCTGAGTTAGAGATGTGTTACTCATATCCTTTAAAGGTAAAGGTAAAGGGACCCCTGACCATTAGGTCCAGTCGTGACAGACCCTGGGGTTGCGGTGCTCATCTCGCGTTATTGGCCAAGGGAGCCGGCGTACAGCTTCCAGGTCATGTGACCAGCATGACAAAGCCGCTTCTAGCGAACCAAAGCAGCATATGGAAATGCCATTTATCTTCCCGTTGTAGTGGTACCTATTTATCTACTTGCACTTTGACGTGCTTTTGAATTGCTTGGTTGGCAGGAGCTGGGACCGAGCGATGGGAGCTCACCCCGTTGCGGGGATTCGAACCACCAACCTTTTGATCGGCAAGCCCTAGGCTCAGTGGTTTAACCCACAGCGCCAGCAATACGATAATTGGAACATTTCTTTTACATAGGTGAAAGCACAGCTTGTTATCATCTGCGGTAGAGAGCATATGGCATAAGCCCAGCCATCTTCTATTTGCTCACTACTGCCAATACCTTGTAGGGCTGTGGTATGTTCATTAATTTCTGGTCTAGGACTGGGGGTTTGGGCTTTACTGATTCATTGTTCGACTACATGATGGGATGGGATTGCAACAGAACACTAATGTATGTGGACCAAGTGATTACCCTTGAAAATTTGCCCTTTGACTGCAGTTTCAAGGCATGTGTGCTGCTGAAAGTGAAATCCTCTCTGCTCCCTCCCTCTCCCCCAAAGAAAGGAACACATGACTGGTAAACTCTTTCTTGGGTTTCCTCTCACTCATGTGAAAAGGCCTGGGGCGATGCAGTAGCAGAATGCAAGAGCTCAGTTCCCAGCTCAAATTCACAATCAAACGAGTGCTAGATGTAGCCTGGCATCATTAAGATCCTCTTCAACAGCCACTCTACATACTGGCAAATTTGACTGACCCTAGTCAATCATGTCTGATTTCTCACAAATTAATTTGATTAGATGCCTGCAAACTGAAATCCAGCCAAATCTGTAGAGTAAGCATGAACAAATAAACAACCAACAAGTAAACCTAGGGGCTTGTCCACACCTGCTTGTTCTGTGCTTAGAAAGCATGGGTCTGAACTGTTTTCTGCTTGTCCTGTGCTTTCCAGGCACAGATCTGAGTGGTTTTGCCCTTGCCCAGCCACTTTCCCATGGAAAACCCATTCTCTAGTGATAAATCAGAGCAGTGGCAGTGCAAACAGAAGTGTGGATAAGCCTCCAGGAAGGACAGATCTAAACAAGTCAAGAAACAGTTCTCCCATAAAGGACAGCCCAAGACCTGAGATAACAAAAGGAGGGCAATCCTGCAAGCCTTAAAAGAATCCAAGCTCTGAAACATGGGACAACATTGCTTTCCTTTCAGTGCTCATCACTGTTTCCCAAAGATACAGTGTTTTCAAAGTCATCAGAATGATTAATCTAAGCCACATATCAAAGTTATTTTAGCAAACATCACTACAAGCCTAATAATTCATCATAACCCTTATCTATAGATATGCTACAGTAACTATTGCCCAGGTTCAACAAGAGGGATAACCCATATGGAAGCTGCTTCCACACACCGATTTCTTTGATGAATTGGGAATCAGTTCCAGATTGGATTAGGATGGACACTGGGATACCTCTCTGCATTGTGATGCATAGGTGGAAGTGAGGCTTCCAGCATTGCCTCCTAACTGAAAATGTGCCATATGGAATGGTAATCTGTATTTAAGAAATGCCACCATATGGAAGTAGTTTGCCTCTCCTGCAAGTTAATGGCTAAACAATGATTACCCAACAGATAACAAGTTTATGTTTTTCCTCAGTAAATATGGTAAAGTGTAGCACCCCAAGTCCAAGCCCACCTCCTGTATGGGAAGTTAGTCCTATTAAAACCAACAGGACTTGTGCTGTTAAATGTATTGAGCAACTAGACATTGTGGCAGACAGCTCTGGCTTTAGCAAATCCACAAGGAGATGGCCTTGGCATTCGTTTCTGTATAGAACCATCAGGATGGTTTGCCAACATCTTGGCAGAGTCAACAGTGATTGCCCTCTGGACGACATGCGTGTGAGATCATAATTTTGATATTACTAAAATTCACATGACACGGAGTTATTCTGAATAATTGGCTGGTGTGTGATGGGTTGGATCTGAAGAGTTTAGGGTCTTAATTTTACAAGTGCACAGGATGCATCTACAATGAATTTGGGAATAAAAGGTATGTAGCTTCCATGCTCCTTGCTTAATGTTATGCTAGCAGCACTGTCTTTCTTCACAAGACCCTCAGCTGTTCTTTGCTGTTGCCATTTGGCAGGCTCCTGGTGACTGTTTTTCTGGCTGGAATGGCCGAACCTAAAGCTGTTTGTTAACTCTCCTTGGCTATGTATTATAGTTGTTTTTCGATGCATAAAATAGCTCCAAGATGCATCCCTGACTTATTTTTGGCGTTGCTCACTCCGTACTATAGGTAACTGATTTCTTAATTCCTTAATGGATACTGACTGCTGATCAAAGTCAGCTACTGGTAGATGCCTCCTGGCTTCCTCAACAGCTATAAGGCATCAACTTTACTGAAGAATGTGAAAAGGTCTCATTAAAAAAGAAGAGCTTAAGAAAAGACATCTTGCAGAACTAGCCAACCTGGTGCCCCCGAGATAGTATGGATCACTACTCTCATCATCCATGACGACTGGCAATGCTGTCTGGGATTGATGGGAACTGTAGTTCAAAACATTTGGATGGCACCATGTCAACTACCCCGGTGTACTCTGATTTATGCCTACTTAGCATTCCCCATTGATTGCCAGGGGACATTCTCTCAGGCAAGTGTGCATAGAACTGCAGTCTTAATGGCCAGGATTGCCATTGGCTAGGAATTTGTTGCCACCACCAACCCTTCAATATCAAGTGGGAATAAATATAATTCAAATTTGACTTCGTTTTACAATTTGAACACTTTCGGTTTTAAAAGGGATTATCACCTTGACTTTTAAGGATCAACTTATCAAATTCAGGGATATAAATAGATTGGTTGGGTGGAGTTGTGTTTTGTTGCAGTAGTACGACTTGCTGTTTTGCTATGATTTGTATGAGAGGTACAGTAACCCCGCAAGGATACTTGGATAATGTTGGAGATGAGGTGGAGGTGGGTGAGAAATGTGGACTATGTGAGCCATGTTTCATGAGAATGTGTTAGTACCACGAAAAATTATCACCACCCACCACCACCCAGTTTGGGACAAAGGCAGAGCCTTGGGACTTGAGGATATCTCTCAGAAATTGACCTACATGTAATCTTTCCTATGAAATAAGAAGAGAGCCAGTGTAGTGTCAGACTAGGAGCTGGGAGACCAGGGTTCAAATCCTTACTTGGCCAGGAAGCTCCCTGGGTGACCATGGACCTGCCAATGCCTCCCAGCCTAGTCTACCTCACAGGGTTGTTGTTGGGCTTAAATGTGGAGTGAGAGAACCATGTAAACAACCTTGAGCTTGTTGGAGAAAGAAGTGGGATATAAATGATGATGACGATGACGATGATGATGATAGTTATTCAGATATGAAGGTATACCCAAATAAGACTGACCAATCCTGTGTTTTAGACATCTCAGCCCAAATGCTGACATTCTTTCCACATATCTACAGGATATCTAAGATGAAATAAAAATAGGTACTTCAGAGGTATTTAATATTTGGTTTAAAAGAGTGGTCTTGGTAATCCAGTACAGAAGGATTAGAGAGCTGAAAGTGTTGAACAATATAAGCCTTAGCAGGGAATGCAAAAAGTATCTCCAGTGCTGCTGTGATGAACTTTAGGCAGAAACTTCAAAACTGAAGCAGCTTCTGGGAACACCAGAAATAAAAGTTCCTAAATCCCTGCCTTGAGCAAGTTGGTGGTGCTAATCCCACCTGGGTCAAAAATGCCAGCACAGGAGATAATAAAGGGAAGGGCCATGGCTCAGTGGTGGATCAAATGGTTTGCATGCAGAAGATTCCCAATTCATTCCCTGAAATCTATAGTTAGACAGAGAAAGACTCTTGCCTAAAATCCTGGAAATCTGTTGCCAGTCAGAGCCAACAATAGATGGACTATTAATCCAAAGGTTTAAGACAGATTCCTAGGTTCTCCCCTACGACGACTCAGAAAAACATTCCCCTGCCTTGCTGTTTACAATAGTGTGCTTCCATGATATTCACAGAACCTTCACTGGCAGGACACAAAGCAATTCAGACTTCCACCTAGTACTGGAATTGAAAGGTCTAGGAAGATCAGCAGCTAATTTGAGAAATTCTGTTCATGATTGATAAAGAACTGCAAAAACTGGTTTGGTTGGAGTTTGGAGAAAGAGACAAATGGAGTACCCAATTTCTGTGCATGCTAATGGTATCTGGACACTCATATTAAAACACGTATATTTGTTTATTTTTTAAACCCCTCTCCCTTTTCTGTTTGGAGATATTCAACGTGGATGACAATAGAAAAGAACAACAAAAGAATAAAATGATTCCATCTCACCCAAAAGATTAAAACTGCACTAAAAATTGCATAACTTGAAACCAGATAACTTGTAGCACAAGTTGAAACAGATGTTGGTTTCTTATTTGTGGTTGCAATGGGACAAGTGCTGTCTGGAAGCTGAGGGGGAAGGGAAGGTAACGGGTGCGAACATTTCATCTATGAGGGACAGCCTTCAGACACACTAGGGGTAAGGAGCTGGCTCTGGCCAGAGGACTGGATCCTTCCCTCTCCCAGACCCCACAGCCCAACTATGACATGTGGGTGCAGCCTTCCACCTGCCAATCATCTGACATTACGTGACAACTAAACACACCTTCCCATCACATGGTTCCCCCCCCCCCAAGTCCCTGGAAACTGTAGTTTTCCCACCACAGAGCTACAATTCCCAGCACCATTGACAAACTACAGTTTCCATGATTCCTTGGGGAAGTGACGTTGAAATGAGAAAATGGAGATGGATATTTTAGGGAGATGGATATTTTAGGCATATTTTTAGGGACTGAAGTGGTCTCAAAGGTGCTACTGGAAGGAATTCTTTTATTTTTTGTTTTGACTACGTCAGACCAACACGGCTACCTACCTGTAACTATTTTAGGGATGGTAAGGATTGAGGGAAAGAAGGACAGGAGTAGATTGGGTGGGACAAAAGATTGTTCCCATTGCTTTAAGGTTCAATTAGGCTTTTTAAGAACTCGCCTTCTCCTTCATCTGAGCCTGTGGGAATAGTGAGTCATTCTCTTCTCCCCACATCCCCTCCCTGACCTCTCTCTCATGCACAGATTTGTGCAACCCTCCCAGAATGCTAATACTACAAATGCGGATAAAAAATATATTGTAATGTTGTACAAAGAAATGTCACTTTTGCCAAAATCGACAAAACGTAAGTTCTGTGTACAGTATATGGGGCTCCAAAGCTTGGTAGATTTCACATAAGTGTTTTCCATAAAGATAACTTCAGCTCTGCCTTTATATACTGTAGCTAGTTGGGTCTTAGGAGTTGGCTGTTTGCCATCTCTGTGTTTAGAGGATGAAATGTGAGGGGAGAGACTTCCAGCCGTCCAGCAGGCAAGGCCTTTTCCACCTGCCTTGCCCCACCTTCCAGTCTCTGCTTCTCAATTTGTATTGTACTGTTTTAGGCACTGTGACTTGCCATTGCTTTTATTGATTATAAATTATAAATTATTGACTGTAATTATTAAGAGTGGATTTCTGTTTAATATTGATATGCTGATATTTAATATTCTATACAATTCTAATGGATTGCTGAATGTTACTTTAATTGATATTAGTTACTTATTTTAAAGTTATGTTTTATCATTACATTTTTGTATTGGATTAGATTGTTACAAGGTGTACATCTTTGTTTCTTCAGCTTTTAAACCACCTTGGGTATAATAAAATAGAAAGGCGGTACAGTGGGTCCTCAGGTTGCGAACGTGATCCGTGCGGGAGGCACGTTCGCAACCCGCAGCACCGCGCCTGTGCATGCGCGGGTTGCGATTTGGCGCTTCTGCGCATGCATGAGCACCAAAACCCGGAAGTAACCCGTTCTGGTACTTCCGGGTTCGGTGCGGTGTGCAACCCAAAAACACACAACCTGAAGTGTCTGTAACCCGAGGTATAACTGTATACAAATTAAATGTGAAATGAAATTCTCTGCAACAGTTTCTGGGTAAAACTCCTGGGCATGCTACACTTCTTTTCATCTCTAAAAAAACAAAATATATATACTTTGTATTGCCTTGTCTTGCAATTGGGAGACAATTGCAAGAAATGAGAAAAGCAGCCATGATTATTATTTTTTCAGGGGAGCAAGCAAGTATTGAGGCTGAACCCCCCCCCCAAAAAAAACTACTTTACAGTCAAATCTTCTGATCAAGACATCTGCCCTGACATTGAGCTCCAGCTGCGATGGATGCCTGGCTTGAACAGAGAGAAATACAAAGGCTTTAAACCACCAGGGACAGAGACCATCCAGGGCTTCATCTGCTTAAGGTCTCGGTTTACCTTTTTATGAGTACAAGGACAGAGTGAAGACACAGCAGAGAAGAGACCACAAAAATTAATGGCGTAGGAGAGAGGGGGGAGGGGAGGAAATTAGTCATCCTCTAACAATGACTAGGAGAATATGGAATGCAATGCATCAAAACGCAGCATATCAAAACCCAGAGAAATCAATTAAGGAAAGGAGCCAGAAAAGAAATGTCAGGGATATTCTGTGCCAGTAGGGCAAAGAGTATCTGCCAGTCAGGAAGGAGCATTATGAAGTAATGAGCCACAAATTCAGTTCTCCAGAAAGCCCTCCTAATGAACTGCTGTCTCTGGAACACTATTTTCTCCTATAAGCTAAGCCTGTTTAACAGGAAGCATTACAGAAGGTGTGTCAGCCGTACAATGCGCTCTTCCTCAGAAGTAAGCCCCACTATGCTCAATGGGGCTTACTGCCAGGTAAGTGTGCTTACGTACAATTGTGTGCTTACTTACAAGTGTGATTGCTTATTTACAGCTTTGAGAGGAGGGTGGGCTGTTTTACACATGGCATGCTACACTCTCTTAGCGCCTACATAGACCAGTTTCAAGGCACTGGTGTTGTCCCTGCTCCAGCCCCATAAAGCTGGGACAAGGAGCTGGAAACTTGGGGGGAAGTCGAATTATAAAGCCACAATAGGACTGTAGTCTCTTTGGACAAGAAACACTGCTTGGACTACTTGTCCTAGTCATCCATTCACTTAAAAGATGTATATTCTGACTTCTTATTTGCAGTAAGTAAACGTTCAAAAAGGTTTGCATCAAATCTTTCCTCTAAAAAACCCACCAAAATCTTTCACAACAAACAATATTCCTGTCTCAGAAATCATAAAGCAAAAAGCACAAGTTTACAGAATATGTAGTCCAAGGAACCAGAGTCCTTCAAAATTCTCAGTAAATAGAGCTGTGTTTTGAACCCGGTGATCCAAGGAAATCAGCAATGGTGCTTGGTGAATATATTGGGGGTGGGGGGTGGAATTGTTCACAGACCTGGAGTGGGTGTGTGAGCAAGGAAGACGGAGGCAGGCAAGGCAAGGGAAGAACAATGGCTTAGCTGCACAGGCATGTCAAACATGCGGCCCTCCAGATGTTTTGGACTACAATTCCCATCTTCCCCAACCACTGGTCCTGCTAGCTAGGGATCATGGGAGTTGTAGGCCAAAACATCTGGAGGGCCGCAGGTTTGACATGCCTGGCTTAGCAAAACACTCTCTCTCTCTCTCTCTCTCTCTCTCTCTCTCTCTCTCTCTCTCTCTCTCTCTCACACACACACACACACACACACACACACACACACACACCTCTTCCTCCCGACCTTATTCTGTACTCAACACTAATGTCTCATAACAAATGTAACTGATCTGTAGAAAAGACTGTACAACTTGAAAAAAGAGACAAGGCATGTACTTTTGGAAACCAAGAAAACATTTAATTAAAAGTTATTTAAAATAAACACACAGGGATTTTAGGTCTGTTTTTGGTGTCCCATAAATTGGAATAATCAAAACATAAAGGAAACCAAGAGTGAACAGCAAAATAGTGTGGTGCAGAACATTAAACCTTAGTTACAATGACAAGGCTATGTTGTTTTTAATATAAAACAAGGCTACAAAAACAATGCCAGAACCTAGAAGCCAAATGAGAAATATATTATGAGTCTCCTTGGACTAGATGACCCTCGTGGTCCTGTCCAAGTCTACAATTTTATGTTTCTACGATTCTCATAGTGAAGATCCAACCTGATTATCAGAATTGGCAAGGATTGATAGGCTTAAATGGAATTTATGGGAATGTGGACTTGCTCTCTTAAGACCCCACTGGACAGCCTTAAGCGCCCAGGACAGACACCAGTCCTTGGTCTCTTTGCATAAGGGAAAGGTCTCTGCTATTGGACACAGAGTGAAGCTCAGAAAGCAAGTGAAATGGCACATGGCTGGTTCAGTGTTGACCAGGGCAATGATTTTTCTCTCAGCACTCATTCTTAAGGGCACTATCTCAAGGGAACCCATTACCAATGGAGGAGTTGTGGGCTCTAATAAGATATCAAGCTCTCTGACCATTTGGTAATGCTATGGGTTCAGCAGCTTGCTTCTATCTAGTGGGCTCCCAAGAGCTTCAATAATATGAGAGGACTTCTAAAATCTGCTTTTCTTCCTCTGCTAGCCTCTGCTTTCTCAGATGTTCTGAGGCCTGAATGTAGGGTTGTTGCCAATTGTGCATTTTTAAAAAATAAAAACATTTTTCCTTTTGTGTATATATTCATATTTATGCATCATCCTACCAGGCATGAGGTGTTTTTTTTAAAATAAAATAAAACACCCCCCCTTTTCTCTTTCCCTTTCTCAGTTGTAGTCCACATAAGTGAAGGTACTCCCTCCACATAATATCTCATCAATCTGCACAACCTTTCACACCTGCCTCTACGAAACCAACCCAATGCTACTCATACCTAGCTAATGAAACCAGTGGAAGAAACCTCACCAACTTGAATAAGAGAAGAAAACTGCCATTCCCCAGCAACCACAAAGCATGCAGGGTCATTTGATTCCAAGTGGAGAACAGCTACTAGAGATCCCAAGAAAGGTAGGTGAAACAAGCACTCTTATCATAGTATGGGGAATAAAGGTTTTTGCAGTCTGTATCTGACAATTGCTAGTTCTATCCATATGCTAGCAGTTTTCTAACGGGGAGCATGTGCAAATCCTTGGTGCCTTTTTTTTGGGTCATTCTCTACCAATGCCATCAGTTATATGCTACTGTTGTTTAGGCTCCCTCAATATTCTGCAAGCAAAATCCTGCTGCGCTTCTGTTATTTTTGCCCCAGGATCCTGTCTAGTTTCTTCCTCTAATCCTGATCCTAAACTCATTTATGTCAGGACTCATTCCTGCAGTGCTGCTCACAGTGGCCATATGTCTTATTTGAGAGAGGACAGACCACTATTTAAAGATGCCCTGTATTTTAGAGGTGAGGAACCCTTGTTGAACTCCAGCTCTCTTCAGCCCCAGTCAGCATTGCCCATGGTCAGAGATGATAGAAGTTGTAACGGCAGTGTCTCCACCCCTTCTCTACTTGAAGGGCTGTCCAGACCAAGTCCATTTTAAAGAGAAGAAGGCCCTTAAAGTTCCCATCAACAGTGAACACGTAAACAGCAGAGCAGAACGACCAGGCACTCAAATCTATTGGTCACATTCTTCCCCTCTACACTGGTTTCTATTTAAATCAGTTCTGAATTTGCATCTATGTATATTAAATGAGCACATGCAAAGTTGATGCAGATTTGCTCTCTTTTCTTTGGTGATGCATAAACGGGAACCGTAACTTACATCCACTTCACTCACCTCCAGCAGCTAAGCAGATTTAGCTAAAGAAATTAAAGACACAGGAAGTCACAGGTTGCGTCTCACTTACTTTTTGTTTAACTTTCACCTCCTCTTGTTTAGACTCCTAATAATGCTCCCAAGAGGCAAAAGAGAAGTTCAAGCAATAATTTGCCATTCTACTCTATCTCTGATGTAAAAACTGGATGAGAAGGGGAATTATTTCCTTTAAAAAAAAATCCAAGGGAGCATACTGTGAAAATATTAAGAGGTTGCCTATTTCAGGATTTCTTCTGAAGAATAAATAACACTTGGGAAGTGGGGCGGAGTTGGGATAATACATATGTAAATACCCACCTCTCAACCCCAATCATTTACAACAGATGACCCACAATCAAAAACTGATGGGGAAAACCTGCTTCTGATCCTGCAGATGGGAGAAGCAGCTTAGAGTTGCTAGTGCTTATTTTGGGACATGGCTCCTGTGCTTTTAACAACAGCTGTGTGACAGAATGACAGTCAGCAGGCGATGCTTCTCCTGCCTGACCCTGTATCACCACACTAGGTAAACCTCCACTTCCTGAACTGCCTCTTACCTGCCTGCTAAACATACAGGAATAAGTTGGCAGTTCTAAATATGTGTCACTTGCATGCCTGTCGCTAGATCAGAAAGAGACAAGATGGAATGAACAAAAGGATGCTGGACTTTCTAGATTCAGACATCCAGTCTGTCACCTTCCTTTACACTTTGGATTGCTTGCAAATCCGCTGAACTATCACTGGCCAAATCAATCACAGCAATAGTAGCTCTCTGTTCAGGGCTCCCATACGATCAGTGCAGCCTTCACAGTCAGCCATGCAATGTATTTTCACAAGCATCTGTGTTGTTTTCAAGTTAATTCATACTTCAGGCTGGTCTCGGCATGCTTCCTCATCCTCTGCCCCCTTCCCCACATATTCAGAGCAGCCTTCTTAACAGCTGTGTGTATATAAGTAAAGAGAAATGGACCAGGTGGCTTTGCTTGTAGCCAGATGGGCCAGTGACTGCATGGGGAGCAGAAATATGTTCAGTTTAAATCCACAAGGGTTTACATGAAATGTGGTCTGGGTAAAGGACAGTGATCCAACTGCTAGCAGCTAAGCAGGCAGGACCTGGCTTGGAAAGAGGAAGGAGGCTGGTGTTATAAAGCCCCGACCCTTTGCAGAGTCTTGTGGACTGTGTAAGTGAGACCACATTCTACTGGACTAGAAGGTTAGAGATCTGTTGCTGCCTTCGTGGTGCCACAGGTTCTGGGATCAAAGCCTCAGCCCCTACCAGGAGGAATTAAACAAATAAATGGCCCCTTTGGCAATGATATGTTTACTGATTATTACGGTACTGAATTGAAAAGCATAAACCAAATGCTGACCTTACAGGTTTTTATTTAAATTGTGCATCACAAACAAATGCCTGATCATGGAGTATGTGGTCTATGATAGAATATGCAAGCACTTCAGTTATTTGATCCAGAAAGCGATGGCTGAAGCTGCAAGCCTCCAAGCTGCCTCTCACCCACTCAGCTGCAAAAAAACAACAACCCAGTGGCACCTGGAACCTACTGAGGAAGAAGGCTTTTCAGAAAACAGCAGCAGAGCCCACTTTCTCAAAAGCATGTTGCACTAGCCTGAGTTGGCAGGCTGTCTATGCATTTCATACACAAACAGGTGTAGAGAAGAGGCGTTTGGCCCCAGCCGCACTCTTTACAGACAAGCTGTGAAATGCAAAGGCTAGAATGGCATCTTATTGCCTGGGTTGGAGCATTAGCAGATGGTAGGACATGATGCCGGATAGATCTGGTGCAATCACAAACAGAGATACTCTGGATAGAAAGGGCAAACAGCTCTATTTAAAATTGTCTTTTTAGCAACTCATTCATTCAGCCTTGATGCCAAAGAAGTTGAAACTTGCTCAGGTCAGGCCTGCACAACCTGTCACCCATCTTGCCAATGAAGGCAAGTAGTGCAGCCTCCCAGGTTCTTGACAACTTTCCTCCCCTCCAGCCCTTGCAAGGCTCTTAGTAAACTCCCAGACAGGAAGAAGAACCAAGTAAGTGATCTAGCACTTGATGGGCTACCTTACAAAACTAAGGAGCTCCACTCAGCCTGGTAGGTCACAAAAGTTGTATGCGTTTGCTCCAGATCCAAATGAAACACAAAATCAGTAAAGATTGGGACTGTCTGGGCACTTATCCATTCTGTTACCTGAAGGCCATTCCATTAAGTAGCCCCCACCCCACCCACCCCTTCTACAGTTACTGTACATACTGCTCTAGGAAGGGGGTGGTGTCCAAAGTGGCTTAATAGGCTTGAAGACAAAAAAACACAACACCCACACAGAACAGAAGCCAGCGCTCCCTTCCCTCTGCAGCCCTAATGAGACTCTGCTTGCAGTAGGAAAACTCAAACTGATCCCATCCTATTGCTTTGCTCCCTCCCCCAGATCTCTTCCAGTTCAGGTGTGGGTGGTCGTTTCGACATCCCTTTCCTTGGTCACACCTACGTGGCACCGGTTCAGAAAAGAAAGTAAAAAAACCTGGGCCCTCCTGCCATCACTTCTTCCGACGCGACACCCCTTGCAAAGCATCGCAGATAAACACGCTTTCAACAGGGACCGCACCCCATCCCGCCGCCAGCCCTTCCCTTTTCACTGATTGGCGACCCTCTTGGGCACCACTCCCTTGGCACCGGCAGCCCCTTCCCTGGCATCCAGGCCATGCCCGTGCCATGCGCCCACCCACGCCAAACCCATTGCCATCACTAGACAGCCCCGCTCGGGTGCGACGGCGTGGCTGAACGACTGATGTCATGATCTCCATCTCTCTCTCGCCCCCCTCCCCCTAGACTGAAAGTTAGCTTCCACCTTCCGGAGCAACCCAAATCTTGGGAACAGAGTCAGGGGAGCCTAAAAGGACACCCCGCGCCCCCTCCTCCTACCTTGGGAAGAGAGAGTGGCTGGATCGGCACGTGTTTGCGCGTGTGGCGTGCCTGCGCGAGGAGAGCCTGGGAGCTCTTGATCCAGTAGCAGCAGCAGCAACCCTTCCTCTCTGCTGCCTGCCCTCCTTCTGCAGGTGAGCCTTCGCCTTGTGCTGCTGCCTGCCTGCCTGTGTTATGTGTGCGCGCCCTGAGCCACTGCAGCATCTCCGCATTAGGATGTGCTCCTCCCTTCCCCTCCCTTTCCCTGCGCGCTCCCTCTCCGCCCCCCCCCCAACGTTCCAGAGAGAGAGAGAGAGAGAGAGAGAGAGAGAGAGAGAGAGAGAGAGAGAGAGAGATGGGGGCACCCCCTCCCTGCCCCCTCTCCGCTGTTACCTCATTTGCCAGGACCAGTCAGCGCCTGCGAGAGTGACTTGCAAGCGGCATCCATAATGCATGGTCTTCCTGGGCTGGCGCGGCTGCTCCGAGCTCAGACGGTCCCTTGCAACACTTGGGTGGGCGGGAGGTCGGCTTGCCCTGGGCGCACCCCGTGGTGAGGGCTGCGGGGGGGCGCATATGGTCGCGCGGGGCGAGGGACACGAGAGGAGGGGAATCTCCGGCTCGGCCCCTCCCCTGCCCGTTTACATTCTTAGGCAAATCGAGATGGGGAAAGAAAACCAGACTTCCAACCCCGCCCACCTCTCCGGCAAATATTTAATTCCATAATTGCGTGTGTGGCACAGGATATAATTTGCGGCGTGCAAGGGCCAGCCTCGGAGGCGCACATCCTGCTGAAAGGCGATTTCCCATCTCTGGCTAGCATTCTGCAAATGGTGCTGCTGGGCCTGTTTACAAGGATATCTGTACAGTATCTATATCACAGGAACCAACTCTTAGGGGCCAAGGGGTGCTCCCCCTAAAATAGGGGCCGCCCCTCCCCCAAAGTTGATGGGCATTGCCATCCAAATGGGCTTACCTGGACCTCCCCAATATTTTATTCTAGTTGGCACCCTTGACCTAAATCATCTATTATCTATTTCTATCTCTGTAGCTATCTATCTCAAGGTGGGCAATCCCACTCGGGATTGCCCCCCTGCTAACTTTATTGAGGACCCTGTTACATGGACCGGATAACTACATTCAGTGCTTAATGCGGAACCCAGAATTCATGCCCAGAAATCTGTGCTTCACAAAATAGCAGGCTAGTGTTTTTATTTCTTTCTGAGATCGCATGCAGAAAGTGTGTTGGAGCATGTGCAGAGAGCAGCATTTCCTCACTGCTGCTGAGTCAGTCTACTCAGCCCAGTCTGCTACCATGCAGCTGCAGGGAAGAGAGTTCTTTCTAATAGGCAGCCAGATGTGCAAATGTGATTTACCATGGCATGTAGTGAGCCTTGTGTATGGTTTTAACAATGAGTTTGTAAGTGACTGTGGAGGCCAATTCTGGATCCACACCTCCTTCCACAGTGGGGGCATTGGTTTCCGGGCGGGAGTTGATCACGGTGTGGATTTGCCAAGCGTGCCTTCCTCTTAACACATTTCTCCCTTGCGTCCTGAGTGTCCTATACAAACACTAAAGCTTTAGTTCTCAAACTACATAGTGAGATAAAAGGAATCTGGTCCCCTTGCCTTTAATGGCAGCCCTTTGGCTGATGCTTTTCAAAGGTTAGGGCAAGGTTACCAGATTTTTTTCAATGGATCCAGGGGCACTTTTCAACTTCCTACAAAAAAGATGGATTTTGTCAGGGGACTGATTTGTAAATCGGGGGACTGTCCCCGGGAAATGGGGGTAACCTTAGGTTAGAGGTGCAGGATGATTCAGCTAAAATCAGAGGGGAGGACAATGCAAAATAGGCATCAAATATAGAAATGACGTGGAGGAAGAGAAATATGTTTATTGAACCCCAAAAGTTTCAAATATCTTATTTAGAGGCACTTTTTGGTGCAGCCAACTTGATGCTTTAGGCACCAACTTTGTTTTTTTAAAAAAGGTTATTGAGACCCAAGAGACAAACTGGTTACACCTGTAGTGTCCCTAAATGAAATATTCAATAAACATTAAATATGTTTAATAAAGGGGTTTTTCTGTGCATATGGAAGCTCCCCCCCCCAATTTAGAGAAGTCAGAGATAAGGTTGCATAAATGCACCATCTGGTAAACCAATGTATTTTGAAGCCTACAGTAGTGAGGTATCAGGCAATGCAGTGGATTAAGTTCTATACAGTTCTGTGTTTACTGTGATGGAGGAAATTGCCACACAGATCCTCTTCCCTCTTTGTTCTTTTCTTGGTTTCTTTTTGCTCTGCTGTATGTGTTGTGCTGGGACCAGACCTGACATTTGGACAGGGCTGACAAATTTATACATTACTTCCCACTACAAAAAAATCCCAAAGCAATTTACAAGCAGAGTAAAAACACAATAATAATAAAAAGTAAGCATGTTAAAAACATCATAAAATCTTCATCAGCGCGTTGAAAGCTACTTAAGCATGTTAAATGCTACACTTATTTTAACTTGCATTAAAATGCGTAAGTGTATGTTAAAGAGATTTCTCATCCCATAAACATTTTGTGCAGGACAGAAGACCTTTCCGTGAAGCTGCAATAAGCAAGCAGTTGCTTGGGGCTGTAGAATCAAGAGGAGTGAGGCAGAAGTGTGTGTGTGGGTGTGTGTGTGTGTGTGTGTGTGTGTGGGTGTGGGTGTGGGTGTGTGTGGGTGTGTTTAAATCTTACAAATGAGCTCCTGGAAAGGGGGGTGGGGGTGGGCAGCCATATAACCTTTTTCTGAAATGTGATCAAGTGAGGATTGCATGAGACGGGTGCTGCTAGTAGTACACATGGTAGCAAGGAAATGTTGTTTCTCGTTGCCCTAGAGATCTGGTCTTTAGAGAATACTTGTCAACTCCCAGTAGACAGATGAACTGCAAGTGTTTTTTATGGCCAGCTTTTGAGTGATTCATATTGCTGTAATAATATCTCAAATATTAATGGCTTTACTTCCTATCGCTCTGCAGAGGTAGATGTTGTATTGTCCTGCTGGAAGGAAAAGTAAGAAATAACGAGAGAGAGAGAGGGGGGGGCTGCTGCCCTGCTTTCTCTGCTCATGAACCACACTTACCCGCCAATCCCTTGCCAACCCTCTTTCCCCACACCTGCCCAAGCCCTCATCCCTTTACACCACACCCATTCCCTTGCCTATTCCCTCACAGCTTGCCCCAACCCCTTTTTAAAGGAGGGTGGGAGGCACTTAAGAAAATGGTTTAGCAAACTGCTCCCTGAAGCACCTCTCCCCTTCACTCCAGCAACATTTAATAATGAGGGGCTGCTGTTTCAGAGTGACTTGGCAAAGTGCTTCCCTTTCCACCCCCTGTTAAACATCTTATCTGGACTGGCTGCCACCTAGAAGCATAGAATCATAGAGTTGGATGAGACCACAAGGGCCATCCAGTCCAACCCCCTGCCAAGCAGGAAACTGCTTGCTTGTTTTTCTGCCCACATGTCATTTTGTTGTCACACTGGAGTTGGTGTGGCTACCTGCTGGTGACCACCTGAACTACAACATGACTACAGCCTTACATTTTTCTGTCTATAGGAAAAAGAGCATGCATGTATTATGGTGTGCATGTATGTACATATCTATCTATCTATCTATCTATCTATCTATCTATCTATCTATCTATCTATCTATCTAGCTATCTAGCTATCTAGCTATACATCTATACATGGACAGATACATGTCTACACAGAAGCAAGTCTCATTGTTTCCAATGGTGTTTACTTCCAGGAAATTATGTATATAATAGCAGTCTTCCAGTATAATTCTATGATTATCTAATCAGAAAGATGTCCCATTGAATTCCTTAGGGCTTACTCCCAGGTAAGTGGGTATATAGGTTTGCAACCTTATACTGCAATCCAAACTCAAGAGATCCCAGATTGACTAAACCTCTCCCTGCCCCAGAATTCTTGGCATGTGGAATGGGGAGCTCTGCACAGGTGAGTGATGCTGAAGCTTGACAGGGCTGGGCCAGGGGCACTGCATCCCATTTCACTGCTTGAGGAGAACTGGGAAGGTCTTACACCCCTGTCCCCAAAGCCTGAAAACTCCCTTACCTGGGTCGTGTGGCAGCACCCCTGAAGATGCTGCTTCTTTGGGTTCTGCTGCCTGAGGCAGCTGCTTCAGCCTGTTTCATGGGCGGGCAAACTATAGCCAGCTAAGTTTGGCTTCAACAAGCCTTTTCTCAGGCCACAGCTACAGTTCAGGTTGACTCATGTCTGTTTTGCAATGTTTTGTCTGCTCCTTCTAGTGCTATTGTATTTGGTATTTGTTTTGGGTCTTTAGTCAGTAGGATTGTTGTCCAATCACCTTGAGTCTTCAGTCGGGATTTGCAGGGGGCCAGACAAGATGACCCCTTGGGTCCCTTCCAACTCTACAATTCTATTATTCTATGTTTCACTTCCTTTATTGCGATCTATCCGGATCTTCAGTTCACCCATTGGTTTTCTAGATCATGACGGAAGATTAAGTAGTTGCATCTCATGGGTAGCTATATAGCTGCCATCTTTTCGACTGGACTGAATCTGTGGAGTTCTTTAGGGGTAGCGGCAATAGTGCGGGAATCAGCAAACTTTCTCGAAACAGGAGGAGCCCCAAATTCCCCAATGTTGGATTGGCAGGAGTTCTGCCCATGTACCTTTTCGTGACATTGCAAGATGGGAAAAAAGAGAAAGGTTTTCTGTATGCAATTTCCAGTGCAGTAATAACGTGCCAGTGCTCTGCTTTTACATGCTATAAAAACACTCCAGACACTATAGGAAGGATACAGGTGCTGCAGACAGACAGTGTGATGTATTGGTTAAAGGGCTGGACTAGATCTGGGGAGACCCTGGTTCAAGCCAGCACGAATCTCGTCTTCTGCCAGTTGTTGTCCTTCAAAGCACAATCCGTTTTGCAAGGTTGTTGAAAAGGTAAAAGTGGTGCTGAAAAACTATGAGCTCTGTGGTGGAATGCAGAGATATGGAGGGCAAATAAATAGACGCATGCATGGAAAGTGACTTCGCATGCCTTGGATCACAAAAGGTGTATTATTGGAAAACTTCCTTCTTTGCGGTTTTCATTGTGAACAGTTACTACAGGGGTTCTCCAAGGAACGTGTTGCTGGTTTCCCTTACATCTGGGACACCTGGGCATAGTAAATCAGCACATGCAATCTGTGTGGCTCCTCTTCCTGAAGGATCTTTTAGTTAGGGACAGCTGCAGGTTCCTTCTGTCCTAAGTTGTGTCATATAACCTTGCTCTGGCGGCTTCTCCGTTCACTCTCCGTCCTGTGCGAATAATTCTGTTGCAGCAAATGGTATAGAAAGCAGTGAAATCTAATGCTGCTCCCAGATGGATTCACACACACCCTCCCTCTCCCTCTCCTCACACCCTTGGAATGCTGCTCTCAGGATGATCTAGGAGAAGATGGATAGGCCCATGTGTTTCTGTCAGGTGCCTCCTGACAGACAGCTAATCACACAGATGGAAACTTCAGGTAGCTTCCTCTGACCTGTGAGGACTGACCTTCAGCACACAGAGTGGGAAGAAGGCGGCTTGAGAAGAGACCTCTCACCTTCCATTCCATCTGGCAGACCCCACCCTTTCACCATTGTCAGTTTCTTAATAACGTAATTGATCAATGGGCACGGGGCGGTCTGCTTTGTAATGGCTGGCCATTTCAGAGGAGTAATTAATGCACTTGGACGACCCTGTATCAATGGCAGACACTTCAAAAGTACATAATCCTTTTGCTTTGAGAGATTGCATTACATGAGAATGCCCTGTGACGTCAGGGTTCACCTCCTATGTAGGAAGGCAATGATAAATAGAGAAGTTTCTTCCATAGCTCATTCCCTATCCACTTGTTTCTTTATCGACTAGTCACTGAGATCAGTGGTGCAGTTAGGTAATGTTAGACTGGACTGACAGCACAGACTTAATGATCTTATGGAGGCCCATTTCCTGTTTCTATGGTAAAGATTATTACTTCATTCAAGAAGCTGTAAGACCTAAGTTATCCCTAGAATCATAGAATCATAGAGTTGGAAGAGACCACAAGGGCCATCCAGTCCAACCCCCTGCCAAGCAGGAAACATCATCAAGCCATTCCTGACATATGGCTGTCAAGCCTCTGCTTAAAGACCTCCAAAGAAGGAGACTCCACCACACTCCTTGGTAGCAAATTCCACTGCCGAACAGCTCTTACTGTCAGGAAGTTCTTCCTAATGTTTAGGTGGAATCTTCTTTCTTGTAGTTTGAATCCATTGCTCCGTGTCCGCTTCTCTGGAGCAGCAGAAAACAACCTTTCTCCCTCCTCTATATGACATCCTTTTATATATTTGAACATAGCTATCATATCACCCCGTTTGGGGGACTCCCTGGAAATCTGCCCTGAAGTCCGGCTTTGACAGCACCACTGACTGTGTTATTTACTGACTCCTATATACAAGAAACACACACACTACGTTCATTTAAACACAGAGCTGCCTCTTTTCTCAAGTACCTGTCTCTTCTCTTTAGTGGCTTTCTCTCCCCACCCCTTGATTTTTGTCCATTCCCTTTAAAAAATTTTTAAATTCAGTCTGCCCATGTATAACTCTTGTTTACATTATGTGGTCACACAGCTTAGAATTATCCTGGACAGAATTATTTTGGGAGCGGGTGGTGCTGTGGTCTAAACCGCTGAGCCTCTTGGGCTTGCTGATCAGAAGGCTGACGGTTTGAATCTGCGCAACAGTGGTGAGCTCCTGTTGCTCTGTCCCAGCTTCTGCCAACCTAGAAGTTCGAAAGCATGTCAGTGCAAGTAGATAAATAGGTACTGCTGTGGTAGGAAGCTAAATAGTGTTTCTGTGCACTCTGGTTTCCATCATGGTGTCCCATTGTTCCAGAAGCAGTTTAGTCATGCTGGCCACATGACCCAGAAAGCTGTCTGCGTACAAATGCCGGCTCCCTCAGCATGAAGCGAGATGAGTGCCATACCCCATAGTCACCATTGACTTGTCTTAACTGTCCAGGGGTCCTTTGCCTTTACCCTTTTTATCCTGGACATACAAAACATCCCCTTTCCTTGTGTGCAAGAATTGGAAATGCCCCCATCAAATATGAAAGGTGTTCTGACTAAAGTATACTGCTGGTTTAAATGTAAGAACAACACATATAGCCCAATCTTATGCATGTTTACTCAGAAACAAATCCTGCTGAGTTCCCAGGTAAGCATGCAGACAATTGCAGATTTCGTTTTAGTGTATTGTGTGAGACACAAAGGGCGCAAGCAGGGGGTTGCTGGACATTCAGCTGAATATCTCTTGAGAATCTGACTTGTGAACGAAGGATGGTGGTAAAATAGCCTGCTTACTTCTTTTGTGCCAGAAAGAGCAATCTGAAGGAGAACTGGAATCAATCCAAAGCCCCGCTGGAGTAGGCTGAGGTCAGAGGAGAACGTGGAAGGTTATTTTGCCTTAAAGAGTGGCTCAAACTAATGCCCGCAAACATCGCTGCTGGCATCGATCATGAAGACGAGGCCAGTTCCATTCCCTGTTCAGTTGCCTCGACTAATAAATGTCTTCTGCTTCCTCTAAAAGTTTCACACAGTGTTTGTGTGAGAGAAAGATTAGAGACCCAGCAGAGCAAATGCCCCAAAGTAATTTCTCTAGAACCAGAACAGACTCCATCCTTCCCCCTCCCCCTCATAATGGCTTGTCTATGTACAATAAAACCCTTGTCTGTTTTATTGGTATCTTTTAATTCCCTTTGTTTCAGCTCCTTATGTTTCTGTCTGGTTGATTTGTGTTTATAGCAAGGTGGCCTCTCATGCATCACAAAGAAGAGGATGAAAGGTGACAAAAGAGGAGACAGATTGGCATAGACTGATGAACACATATAGATGTGTATGGGGTGTTAGGGGAGGGGCAGTACCTGTCATGCTCCTTCTGGGGTAATCTGTCCACTTTTGGTCCCCATCCTGCACACAGCTCTCACCTGTGGCTCCTAGAAGCTGTCAGCATGTGACCACCCCCACACCCTGGGAAACGGCTTTGACTGGTCAGCTAAACCAGGTGAGAGTAGCCGATGTGTCTCAAATCATCAGTGAGTTAGGGACTTCCCCTTGCCTGTGAAGTCAGGCTCTGACAGATTGAACAGATGAGGCCAATACTGGGTCCAATGGTCAAGAAGGTGGTTTCTGCATGTGTTGTAGAGGGAAGTGAGGGGTAGATGGGGCTCATCAACCTGGGAAGGGAGCCATGTAAGAGAAGAAATACTCTGATCCCAGACCTCTGATGCCTTGCAGTTATTTGTGAAAAAGGCTTCAGGAGTAAACCCTGAGGGAAAATCCATACCCGATGCCTTTGGGAGAAGAAAGGTCTAAAGAGTAAACCCTTCACAAATCCAGAGTGGAACCCTTAAACGGTTGAATGGTGCCTTGTACACTTCCTTCTGGCAACTCATGGAGTCTAGCTGGTGCCAAACGTATTGCTCTGCTTTCCTTTGGACCACATCAACGAAGCCCAGTGTCTTGTTGTCTGGGCAGCCAAGGACCTCCACACACACTGCCCAGGCTTGTGCCCTGGAGAGGTCACTTCGGTGCTGCTAACATAGCAAAAACAATACGGAAGGCAGCATTGCTGTGATTCTCCAGTGGTTTGACTTCACCCCCGGAAGTGCGCTCCAGTATATCTTGAGACAGATGCCAAGTATCTATCTATCTATCTATCTATCTATCTATCTATCTATCTATCTATCTATCTAATCTATATATCTACCTATCATCTGAAATATGTACTGTAATTAGTGGGGGAAACTGTGTGACAGGTGATGTGCATTTTCTCAGACTAGTTCTCAGTCCAGGTTCTAGCAGTTGATGGGCAACGTCAAGACTCCCGTTCTCTCTTCATATGGGTCTTTGGGTTGCATTCAATGGAGGAGCACAGGTTCCCATCCCATCCCATTCTAATCCATAGCCAAACTGCTACCTGGCCCTTCCTGTGCATTTCCGCAGGGCAGGGTGTTGGTGTAAAGAGATGGTGCCTGGAAGACCAGTAGGATGGAGACTAGAGGAGGCTGAATGTGCTTGGTGGGTTCAGGGTGGCGTTTGATGGGCAGATAGAGTGAACAGTGGAACCTTTTGAGCCAAGTAGAAAGGAGCTTCTCTGCTTCAATCTGATATTTTACTCCTCCCTGGAGAGCCCGAGGAGGCAGCTAGAACTCCAGATCAAGCCCTGAGACCTGACAAGCTTGTTGAAAGAATCCTAGGCTGCTGGGATTTGTAAAAGAAACCAATTCCTTCCCAGAGCATTGTTTTGCCTGGGCATCGCTGGAGCTGAACGGGGTGTGGGAGACTCTGATATCTTCATCCGATTAGTCAGATCTGAAGCAATTACAACTTCATTAGCTAAATAGGCTCTTCTGTTTCCCACCCTCACCACTTCAAGGCTTTGCCCTTGGGATCCTGCTGTTAAGAGCTGCACAGAGGAAGGCTAGAGGTGGAGGAGGAGGAGAGCTGCACGGTGCTGGCCAAGATAAGGGGAGAAGAGGCATTGCATACAGCTCATTTGCCAGGCCTGAAATGGAGGAGGGAGATCTGGGTTGAAAAGGAGCTATAAGAGACGTCAGTTTAACATGCTTTCATATTTCCTTTGCTTTCAGAGACTCATAGTATACGGAGGGACCTTCAAGATCATAAAGCACTTCAAGGCCAGCCTTAGGTAAAAAAAATGAGGGGACAAACTCAGGGAACAGAGGGTAGGAGGCAGTGGTGGCAGGCCATATAGTGAAGAGTTTCAGCAATGAAAAAGGACAATATTATAAACAGTTTAAAACAAACTACAGTCATAAGAATGAGATGGGCCCATCTGTCTGTCTGTCTGTCTGATGATGTGTCACAGGGCAGAGTAAAGAGATACATCTTCAGGATTCCTCATGCAAGTTCCTTCTTCCATGTAATGATGTAGATTTGCATACATTTGCATAAGGGTATAAACAATATTTCTGAAGCAAGAAGTGTACTCTTTGTTTTTACATGACACAAAAGTTTCATAGCAGAAATCATCCTAGAAGATCATTGTACATGTGTGAGGGAAGGCAAGGTGCTTCTTTTAAAAGGTCACCTGCAATTTTTTTTATTGTACTTGTATAGAGCTTTCAAGTTTTCAAAGTGCATTAGATGCATTATCTATTTGTAAGCTTTACAAGCAACCCTGCAAGGTAAGTCAATTTTCCAATGCTTCATTTTGCAGGGGTAGGGGTGGCGGCAGCAGCTTTCTTAAGGCCATACAGTTAGTTCACAGCAGAGGTGAAATTTGAGCTAGGGACCTCCAGATTCATTGCTTATTCTCTTAGCCACACTACCAGCTCTCATAAGCATTTGCATCAATAATATTATTTCTATAGAATTAGGAATGGACACAGATGGGAAGCCCCAGGTAGTCAATTAGCATGAGTCGCCCACAAATCATCAGAGAAAACTAAGGATGGAATTCAGTATTGTGCTAAGTGGGGTATGTGTGTGAGAAATGCAGTAGGACTTTCATCCCACGGACCCTCAGAAACCTGTTCTGGGTCCCCCCCCCCAACCCTCCAGAGTAGATTTAGGGGGCTTGAGCAATGGAGAAGGGGTAAAAGTCCTGTTGCATGAACAGACCTCATTCCATGAATTATGAATGTCAACTACTTAGCTGAATTCTGCCCGCACATTGGGAATCTCCATTATCCAGGAGCATATCAATCTGAGACCTTTCCAGGGGTGTCTGGTTGATCACTGTTAGAACAAGATTCTGGACAAGATGGGCCATTGACTTAATTCCAGTGGGAATCTTTGTATGTTCTTGTTAGACCCTCACTATATTCATAGTCAGAGATATAAAATCGTAGAAAATGAATCTGTATTCCTTGGTGTCATTGACACTGAGCAGTGTAATATTTTGGAATGAGAATTCTGGGATGGACAAAGTCCTCCTTTGTCTAAAGTCATGACCCAGTGCTCATTTGCCAAGCAGAGCTCAGCTCTTAGGTACAATGGGGCTGTTATCTGAGTGGATCCATGGGATGAGAAACTTAAAGGAGCAGGCAGAAGCTCACAGGAGCAATCAATATAAGGTCTATTTCGTAGGCTTTTACTTAGATTGTGCTATTCCTGAAATAGAGAGCAGCTGGGATCTAACTGGATTGCCTTGGGGAGTGAAATGATATTTAACTATTATGGTAACACGACACCCCTTGAGTGGGTTGTCATCAGCATGGATTGAATGGGGACTGGGAAGGAAGATTGCGCCTTCAGAGTGCAGATGAGAACTCCTGCCTTTTTGAAAGCATTTTGCATTCTGAGTTCTTGACAGAAAAGGCCCTCCATGCTCCCCATCTTCTAATCATCCATTGCAAGCAATCTTTTTTCACATCACTGAGCAGTTATTCAAATGAAAAAAGCTGTGCAGCTACTGAACAGAGAGCAGCACTTGGGGTGTGGGTGTGTGTAGGAAGAAACACCCATAACCATTTAACAGAGCACCAGGGTCTTCCAATCTCTGGGCTGCTCCATCTGTTAATATAATTTTCCAGAAGGCAAGATTTCACTCAGACCTTCTCCGGCTCCTGTACATTTACTGGCAGCTGGCTTTGCTCCTTCCTAAATGGATGCTTGCTTATGCATCACCTATATATGATTTCCCCTTGCAGTCGTTTGTCAGGTAGAATATGCCATTTCGAAATGGCAGAAGGGCAGAGAGATGACCGAAGCAGTACAGATCGTTAGCTGCACCTCGGGAGGACAGCCTTTGAAAACCACTCTTGCAATGTTTTCAAGCATCAGGGTAGCTTTTGACTTTTTGTGTATCTCCCTTGTATCAAAAGGCGGTTTCACTCCATACTACCCCAGGGTGGCCAAGTGTCCTACTTTACAAGGCATTTGAAGGCAGTGCTCTATCTAGTCCAACTCCTGTTTAAAGTGAAAGAAGCATAAGAAGCAGCCTAGAAGTTGCCCATTGACACTTAACATCTGGAAAACAACCCGAACAGGCACAAAGATCACCTGAGCACAGCCTTCCCAACCATGGTGGGCTGTACTGTATTTGTATTCAAGTTGAGTTATCATTTTTAAAATTTGCACCTAAGCATAAAAATTAACGTATACAATTTTTATGCAACTCTATGTCCTCTTTTTTTCCTTTTCCTTTTGACTTTGCGTAAGTGGCCACACTGTACCACCTAAAGATGATGTGAGTTTCTTGGTTTGTGTACTTGCCACAGGAAACCGTAGCCCATCAGGACCTCCTTTTAGCATTCACCCATAATAATCACTTGTTTGTAAGTGATGGGTGTTACATTTTAGCGTGCACCATATCGGGCAATTTGTGATATGCCAACCTACCTTGCAGGGTTTTCGTAGGGATGTTGTGAGATGATGGGGATGAAGTACCTTGAACATTCCAGGAATTATGTAAGTATATATATATATATCACCACCATTAATATTACTAGTCAACTGACAGCAAATATACAGTTAACTTTAATTTCTTCCAACCTGGTGCTGATTTTGCCAACTGGGCTTAGTAAACCAGATGCTAAAAATAAATGACGTATAACTTTTCAGAGCATTTCCATTAGAAGCCACAAAACACTACATATGGCAGAACTGTTTGATGCAGATGCATACATAGTTACAAGAAAGCTAATATTGAAAGTGTTCTGTTTTATCACTCACATTTGATTTAATAGCTTTTTTGGCTTCGAGCACTGCAGAAAACAAGAAAAAATAGTGAGCAAAACATACCAACATTTATGCCAGCACTGCTTTTTTTTTTGCATGTGAAAGTCAGCCATTTTGCATGTGAAATTTGCTAAGAAAGCATTTGCCCATGAAACCATCTCTGCCAGCTATTTATTTAGTCTTTGTTGCTCCTTTTCAAAAAGAAACGTTTTTGGCTATTTTCAGCAATGATAGCTACAACCTGATCCTCAAGAGCCCTGTGTTCAGTGATATGAATAAGGAACTGATCTGTCTAACCATTTCAAGTTCCAGCTACCAACCTAGCTGCGGGGCCATTCTTCCTCTCTTGCGTAGGAGACAAATGAATGTTGTACTTGGCATCTCTTCTGAACAATATTTTTATTATGTTTAGTGTTCTCTATACAAAAAGAAAATCAGTTTTCTTTACAGTGATTCAAAAACATTTCTGAATATTTTGGCCTTTTTCAAATCGCTCATGCAGTCCCATATATTAAACATGTCTCCGTAGTCTGTAAAGCTACTCGCTGTAAATCATTCTTTACAGTCTCAGATATGCATTCATCTATTGGAAAGCAGATTAACACAGAATGTCCTTTTTTATTTGTTTAAAAAGAAGGCAAATAATTACATAGAATGTATTGGAGCAATGGGGAGGACTTTAAGGAACAGGGTGTGTGTGAGTGTGGATATTTACAAATTAAAAACAAACAAAACAAACGGAAAGCAGCACAATAATTTGTTGGTGGTGTTTGAAACCTCCATAGTGCAAAGGGTGGTCTCTCTGCTTTCATTGGTTCAACACGAAGGGGTGGGGGCCCAAGACTGCCTTCTGACATCATGATCATACCATGAAATTTGCTTGAAAGGGACAGATCAAGAGAGAGGCACTCCTGGGTTAAATGGAGAGCCACATGACATTCTGGATTTCTTACTATCAGAAAAGTCTTGCTGGCTCTTCTTATTTAAGATGAGCTGCAATGCGTAAAACAAAATGGATTTCACATTTTATTACTATCATTATTATTATTATTGCTTAGCTGAAGACTTTTGACGCTAGCATAGAATTAAGCCTGGTGCAAGGCATGCTTCCTTTATAGGTCAAAGTCAATATTCCACATTTCACATTCTCTACATTCCGGGAAGTGAAAGTAAGGTTTGTTTTTTTTTCTTGCAGCTGCTACAGCTGGGATGAGGGGAAAGGCCGCAATAGGTCATTATGAGTCAGGTGAAACACAGTAAACAAGAAGCTGAGCCCTAATGGAAATCAATGACTGGCACTCTCCTCGGATATTCCTGACAGGTAGCAGGGTTGTATCTTGTTTAGACACATGAATCCAGGTCATTATAGGCAGATCGATGGCAGGGGTCAGGACTCTGTTATGCTAGTTGACCTGTGGGTCACTTCTACAGGGTGGTAATTGAGTGGAAAGACAATGTCAGGATTGTCCGAGATCATGTTTCCTTTGCTGTAATTGTACCATCATCAGCACATAAGGCAGAGTCTGTGTCTCCCCCACTCTAATGTTCCACAAAAGGTAAAGGTGTTCATTTTACTTCCAAACTGCCACACACAAAATAAACCATGGAGATTGCCTCCTCTTTGAACTTGCTGGCTCAACTTAGCAACAGTGAAGGCAGGCAACAACATCTGGAACTGCCTGCAATTTCTCAAAAACATGAAGGATCTGCATAACAGACACATGGGTCAGATCTCTATTTCTAAAGTTAAAAATGGAAATAAACCTATTATAGTTTTCAACACAAGCCATGAATGGTATAATGGGTAACTGAGTGGCATAGATGATATGGTTACATGAGCCAACATCTCAATAACCTCTAGAGTCAGGAACAGGAAACTGTTCAAAATGTCAGGTGTTACTACATCTGGCTGGTATGCAGGATGAGCTCATAGGGGAACAGGTTCCATATCTGCTGTGATAAGTTGGCAGTGTGCTCTTTCACTAGTCCTACAATTAGAATAAGGTTTAGGAATCTGTGACCATCCAGATGTTGGGCTCCAACTCCCATCAGCCCCAACCAGTGTGCCCAATGGTCAGGGATGATGGACGTTGTTGTGGTCCATCATCTGAAGGGCCACAGGTTCCCTGTCCCTGTATCTCAGCAGTCAAGAAGACTATAAATGATGTTTCAACAATGGCTGCCTACTTCTCTGACTGTGTTGCTTGCACCAAACTCAATTCTTAAAGTGGATCAAATCAGTGAAGATTTGTTCAGATAGTCAGTCTCTTGGATGGGGCAAAGAGGACTGCTAAAGGCAATTCCACAGGAAAATGCTTGTCTCCTAGCATCATAAATATTATGTTGCAGAACTGGACCTGCTATCAGGTGTAAGACAGAAGGAAGAGCAGAATTCAAATTAGAAAGATGGCTCTCTCTCTCTCTCTCTCTTTTGCTCTCACTTTAGCCTATGCAATCAGGTCTTCTGATGCAGTCAACTATCAAACTGGCCCCAAAGTCAATGAGCACCCTATGGTATTTGAAACCTTGTGTCTTGCCCCTAACTTGACAAAGCCTGCTATATCCTTCTCGAATATTTTATCCCATCCGAGTGCTAAGTAGGTCCAACACCCATTAGCTTCCAAGATCAAATGGCATCAGGTGTGTTCACAGTGGCATGGCAGTATGCCTCCGAAAACTTAACTAAAAGTAGTATCTACAACACAATATGCATTGTGCCTGGTTTCATAGTTGCATTTTACAATAGTCTTAGATGTTATTTTATTGTAAACGCATTGCTGTTGATGGAAGCTACCTCAAATACTGTGCATGAGACAGAGATATAAACCTTTTCAATAAAATACAATAAAGTCTACTTATGGCTGTCTGTTCTATAGCAGTGCTTAAAGAAGCTGTCAAGGCATGCCACATTTTCTCCTTTGTTTGGTTTCCCTCAATATTCGGCAATGGTAAGAGCCTTTCCAGCTGATCTCTTTTCATTTTGCATAAAAGCATTTGCTGCTCATTTGTTCAGACTCCCAGATGTTGTTTTCATGGTAGAACTCTGTATAGGAACATTGCACATTCTCAGCACTCAATTTCTATTTTAAAACTGGGAAATGCAATCTTTCTCCTGGGTAGCATGCAATGTGTAATTCTTAGTGTTCTGTGGAATGTGGCTAGTCAGGAGCGGCAGCTTGGCCCCATAACCATGGGTGCCTGGGGCCATGGGTGCCATGCAGCGTGCGTGGCCCTGGCACCTAAATTTGTGGGCGTCCAGTCCCTTCATGGGGAATTTTGTGGGTGTCCAAGCACCCAGGACCCCAGGGAGTTGACACCTATGTGGATAGTGGAAGAGTTGAGCATCTACTGGGTAGTAGGAGACATGATTAGTGGGGACAGCCATCTCCTCACACTCACCAATTTGTGATATTTTCAAATTATGTCATTCTTTCAATGCTCGGGAGTCCTTTGGAAGCACAGGGATGTCCCCATAGTCCAAGGAGTGGAGAAACTTTGGCCCTCCAGATGCTGCCTAACTACAACTCCCATCAACCCTAACAAGCACGGCTCATTGTCAGGGGTTATGGGAGTTGTAGTCCAGCAGCATCTGACAGGCCCAAGGTTCTCTACATCTGCAGTACCCCCTTAAAGAAGGGCCTACAGCAGCAGATGTCCCCCTCCCGCTCCCTCTGTAGCAATGTCCCAGCAGTTTCTGCTGTTTTCTTCTTTGAATGCAGTGTGCTCTTGCATTAGAGCGCATAGATTCCAAAGTTAAGAAAAAGCAGTGAGCACACCACGTAACTCTCCCTTGCAGCTGAGGCCCCCTTCCCCATCCATTACAAGAGGATGGGGTAGTGTACTACTCATACTGGACTGGGGATAGGTTGACTACCTTGCTGCAGGAAAAGTCCAGGCTTCTAATAATTCGGAAAGGCTTCCTTAGCTTGCCTAAACCCATCTCAATACACATCCTTAAATGGCTCCAGGGCAGGGGTGAGCAATTTGCTGTCTGCTGGGAAAACCATACCCGCATTTATACAAGGGCGCCCACAGAGAATACAACAAGGAATGAGTTACTGGCAGTTCAACGACTTTTCAGGGAAGGAACCTATTTAGTTGATTTATTCCTTATGAGAAAATTCAAGCCTGATAAAGAAACATCTCACCAAGTGTTCTTGGCTTTTATTTCTGTTACGTTTATACAGGGCTTTAATAATAAGATATGTAGCTTCCAAACTCATCTCTCATCTCTTAAGCACAAATCCATTCCTGAGGTAAGTATACTGACTATAATGGCAAATGCTAACAATATTTTGTCAACTGTAAGTTAGACTTATTTTTCCTGCTGCAGTTAAAGGAAAGCAAACGGGCTGGTACTGGAGCAGGTTTTGCAAATAGCACTGCATGCAGAACCCTGTCAGATCCTGGTTTCAGAACTGAACTGCCTTCTAAAAGAACACAGAGCCATTTAATGTTTTTGTTAAAATTCAGTCTTTCTCCAGCTTTCATCAAACTGCTGCAATGCATCTCTACATCCACTAAAAGTTAGCCCACCCGCTTAGCCACAATATTTTTCAACAGATGGTATGAGGGAGGCTTGGGAGGAAAAAAACACATGCACACACAAGAGGTCTGGTGCACAGAATAGGATTGCAGGCACTGCTGGGTACGAATGAGACACTAAACTGGGTTGTTTTTAAAATGTTTCATATAAAGCTGGCTACATATGCCTGGTTTTATCTTGTGACTTGTAGATAGGGCAAAGTTAGTCAGTTCAATCTATATGGGAATGCTGCCTTAAGTCTAGGGACAGTATACCTAATGCTAGAAATTTGTAGTTTGTGGGCTGGATTGGAAAACATATGTGTAGCATTTTGGGAGGTGCCACTTTCAGTGGTTCCACTACGCAAACAGTTAAAGTCCAAATGCATGCAAGGTGCATTTAGTTGTGTTGCGGTACGTTCCCAGTGGTAGGGCATGTTTTCTTGCGAAAGGTCCCAAGCCGTGTCCCTGCCACCACCAGAGAAGGTGAACCTGTGGTCACCCAGCCATTGGGTGCCAGCTCCCATCCACTCCAGCTAGCATGGCCAACGGTCAGGGGTGACAGGAGTTGCAGTCCAGCGACATCTAGAGACCACAGGCTCCCTCTCTCAATGTCAGAATTAGGAGATCCTTTTAATTCGATCGAATCAAAGTCAAAAAATGGACAAATCCGCCAGGGAGTAATTAAGCATGCAAAACTATAGGGCCAGGAGATACATTTACTGTACCACTAACAAATTGTAGCCTGTTTGCCTGGCTTGACTCACAGCACAAACTTCCCTGGGTTGGTGACGGTTTTCTTGCATTTGAGATTTCATTTACTGTAGCTGATTTCTTCTCAAGTCTCAACGTATCCCAGCCTCTTACTGAATACATTAAACCCCATTTCTGCATTTTATGCCCATGGGCGGAGCCATGGTTTTTGTTGGGGGGAGGCAGAACCGAGCTATCTGTGCGTCAGTTATTTAAGTATTTTTATTTATTTACTTTTTGGAGAGGGGGGTGGCTAGCTGCCCCTCTGCAGCTATGCCCATGTGTTTGCCCATTCATTAGAAACACCCTTGTTAGCAAAGCTACCTTTCAGGCAAGCCAGTTTGAAAGTTCAGCCATGTCACAACTATTTCCATTTTCAGAATGATGCTGAAACATCTATCGACGTTTCCCCTAAATGTTATTTTACAGCTGCGAAACTGTCGGAGACAAATCTCTCTCTTTAAATACTTTTGGCTTTGAAAGTGCAGGGAGTGAAAATAATACATACTGCATTCCATAAATACTGTATATTACCGGGGGGGGGGGGGGGAGAGACCACGACACGGACCTCTACCTTCTACGATGACCCATGCTTTCTCAACTGACCAAGCTGAAACTACCTTATATGTACTGCATCGACAGATTACAGACCATCACACCAGGGGCTTAATCTATGGGTAAATATTCATAGTTTATTAAGCTTCAGGGAAAGCATGAAGCTGTTTAAGGCATATATGGAAGAACAGTGTCACAACAGAATCTGTATCTGAGGAAAACAGGTTTGCTGCGTGTTAGCAAGTTAGCTTGAGTGCCTTTGATGTGTAACTAACAAGATAGGGTGAGCTCCATGCTGCTGCTTATTTAAGTACTGGAAAACGCCTCTTTTAGGCTAATTGAGGCCCCTGCATTTGTCAGAGTGGCTTTTACCTTGAAAGCCAAAAAAAAAGTAACCCTGACTGATATGCAAATGATAGGAACAATGGAAAGATGAATCAGGGTGGATTCTGAGTGCCTTTGTACTTTTGCATCAAACATATAGGGAATGGAAATCCCTGAACTTTTCACAGAAGTGGCTGGCGGGTTTAATGCCAGGCTAGTTTATTCTTAGTAGGTACCATTCTTTTTTGGTTAGCGGTAGGAAAGCATAGACTGGTTGCTCTTCCCTGGTCACCCTTCTTCCCTTTCCTGCTACATGCAGGTTCACGGAATGGCCATTAACACCACGTGTGAGCATAGGGAGGAAGGACTACTTTCATCAAGAATGGACAACAACCCCCCCACCCCAATCATTTATCCAGGAAAACAATGACCCAATTATGTTTTCCTACCCTGGATTAGCAGACAGATGCAACTGTTTCCATTAAACTCTTTCTTTGGAGAAAGACGCTAAATAGCATGGGCAGAGGGATGAAAACATTTGCCTCGGCGGCACCTGCATCAGAACCAATACTTGTATAGCAGTAACTGAGATCATAGACAGTTTGGGTCAATGCAACAAGTACCCCCCTCCCCATGCATATAGCTTCCACACTGAAGCCCAATACAGTACCGTTTCTTCTTATAGGAAGGAATATCCTACACCTTGCTCAGTGAGGATTATTAAGCCAGAGCTTGGCTACAATGATCTCAGACAGAAATAAATTGCCATCAAGGTTCCTGTTTATAAAACAACCTCGTTTTTACCAGTAGCCGATTCCGCAATGTGGCTTCATGCTCCTTTTACCGGGGGATTATACTCTCATCTCCACCCCTCTCGCTCCAGATCCCCCCCCCCCCACGTTTGGGCATTTCTTTTTCTGAGAATAACTTTGAAGCCTTTTAAAAAACACAACAACCAAAAAAATAAAAATTAAATAAAAATCAGCTGTGTACATTATTAATGAAAGGAGTTGCATTATCTCACAAATTAGACATATAGAGGGGTGTTTATTTCAGTTCGAGTTCTGAAGCCTGGGGTGTAGAATCTGTGTATCCTGCTCTTCTACTGGTCTCTTGTGGGTCAGCTCAGATTTCAGCTGCAGTAAGATTGCTTCGGCAGCCGGTGCATCTATGCCATTTGCTTTGTTTGCGAAAGAGATGATGGCCCTGTTGACCACTTGGTCGGGTTTTTGTTTGCTCTCTGTGGTCCTACCCTAGTTGCTTTCTGTTGATGGTGACTTTGCCGGCCCACACGGGCTATATGTCTTCTTGCTGCTGCTGCTGTTGTTTCAGTGTATTGCGTTATGCCAAGGAATAGATAGCATTAACTGGTGATGTGGCTTCTGAACTCTCATTGCCTTCTGTCTCGTCTTTGTCCTTCTTGACTGTGTACTGGCCAATAAAGGAGCCGTCCTCATTGAACTGCCCTTCGCCTCCTTCGCCATAGTCCACCAAGCTGTCGTCACTTTCTTGTTGCTTTATCGTGCCATCTAAAGAGGTCTGACTGCCCTGCAGCGGCTTGTTGTCTTCATCACTAGCATCAAAAGGAAAAGAAGTGCCATCAGTAGTGGGAAGGAATGGCTTTAAAGGGACAGGATCACTGTAAACTTATGAAACTGGTTTCGTCCAGGCGGTTGTACTTCAGAAGGCAAGCACAGTGCAGGAAGATCTGGGAAATACGGCTCCAAGCAGCTTTTTGCAAATTACCAATGAAATCTTTGCCAGTGCAAAGCTATTCAGGTGCAAAGGATAGTATTTTCCCAATAAAGGTAAAGGGGCCCCTGATCATCAGGTCCAGTCGTGTCCGACTCTGGGGTTGCGGCGCTCATCTCGCTCTATAGGCCGAGGGAGCCGGCGTTTGTCCGCAGACAGCTTCCGGGTCATGTGGCCAGCATGACAAAGCTGCTTCTGGCGAACCAGAGCAGCGCACGGAAACACCGTTTACCTTCCTGTCGGAGCGGTCCCTATTTATCTACTTGCACTTTGATGTGCTTTTGAACTGCTAGGTGGGCAGGAGCTGGGATCGAGCAACGGGATCGAGCAACGGGAGCTCACCCCATTGCAGGGATTCGAACTGCCGACCTTCTGATCAGCAAGCCCTAGACTCTAGACTACCTGGTTCCCAATAACCTAAATAAATTAGGAGGGAGTCTCTTCTTCAAAGGACTGTGATGGTGGAAGCCTGACCACAACTGCAAAGTGAATAAACCATGTAGGAACTCTGAGCTTTCCAGTTATATTAAGCCACAGTCCCATCAAATTCTAGTTTCTTGTAGTGAAAATAGTTTTCTGGTACACTAAAAGCTTAACAAATTTGTTACGGCATAAGCTTTCATGGACTGTAGTCCACTTCATCAGTTGCACGAACTCAGGTTATCCTGAGTTGCAGGCATGTATAGAACACACACATTGGGGGGGGAGGGGGGTCTGAACAGTAAGAGAAGGAAATGAAATGAAATGCAGAAAAGTACACATGGTGATAATTATGTATTTAACAATAATTATCACAAATTATCTGCCATTCACAAAATATGATTGAGTTGGTAACACACCCATCCTGTCACCGATAAGCTAAACAACACGTGTGATGAAAAATGCATTGTACCCATTTAATCCACGAATTGTAGCACTGAACTCCTGATTTATTGTGATTCGGTGGTTTTTATGGTTAATTAAAGAATGCTCTAGGTCCCAAGCACAATGGACGTTTAGGAATTACACTACATATTAATTGGCTTACCAATGACAGTGTGGCAGGATATTAACTCAACTGGTTTTTGTGAGGCTGCTGTTAAGTAAATAATATTTACGTCTGGTTTCTTTCTGCATTTCATTTCCTCCTGATCTCACTGTTTATATCCCCCCCCCTACTCCATGTGTATCTTAGATTAAGACTTTGTGCATCTGATGAAGTGGGCTGTATTCCATGAAACTTACACTGTAATAAATATGTTAATGTTTAAGGTACCACAAATCTCTTCAAAGAGACTCTAGGTCTGGCATCCCCAAACTCTGGTCCTCCAGATGTTTTGGCCTACAACTCCCATAATCCCTAGCTAACAGGACCAGTGGTCGGGGAAGATGGGAATTGTAGTCCAAAACATCTGGAGGGCCTAAGTTTGGGGATGCCTGCTGTAGGTGTTGGCAATAGTTGTGTTGAGGATCAGCTAATTAGAAGGCAGTTGAGTGGCTCTAATTCAATCCAAATTGGATGTAATATATTTAAGTGTCATTTTGGCTATTTTTAATTTATTCTTAACTATGCAACTTTTGAAAATGACACTTTTAAAATGGCACTTCTACACTTAGCAGGGGAGTTCCATGCTCTTTTTGTAAGAGGAATTTCTGACCTGTAAATATGCATATTTTATTACATTACAGAAAGTCCCACAAACAGACTGCTTTTACAGTCTTGTTGTTAGCTCCAAGATGTTGCGGACTCAAGAACCACCTTCTGCAGAATTCATGAGGCTGGCTTAACAATACTGGAGCTTTTAAAAAAAGGCTCAGGTAACTTCATAGAGAAAACGGTCCTATCACTGGTTGCTAGCTATAATGAATCTTCTATGTTTAAAGGCAGAACCTCTCTACCCGATGCAGAAAAAGAATCAGGGGACATTTATCTCCATTATGACCTGCTTGCATGCTTGCCAGGGCAGGGAGGCATGTGGCTAGTCAGTGTTAAACAAAATATTGCGGAGGAGCCATTGGGACATTCTAAAAGGGATGTTTGTATACCCACATGTGGAAGGATTCATGTATTGGGCTCTGCCAAGAACAAAAGATTAAACTGCCAGGAACAGGAGACTCTGCAGATCAATGGGGGACTGTTTTTAGGGATCTGGCATCTTCATCACCTGCCAACCTGAGTCCATCTGTACCCCCTTCTGCCCCTTCCCCTTGGAGGGAAGAGTCTGGACTCTGGACCATGTCCATCAAGTGCCATAGAAGAGACAGCTATGTATATCCCCATACATGCCTGTTGTAACTGTACCATCATGTGCATTGCAACTGTAAATTGTTTTGGGAGCCAATCTTGACTTAAAAGAAGGGTGCATAATAAATAAATGAATATCCAATTCCTTGTCATATCTATGAGGCTCAACTTTTCATCCTAACACAGAAAAAGATCATTTAAGGTTTTGTGTTGTAGTTTTGTTTTGCCATAATAATTATCTGGTTTTGCCATAATAATTATCTGGTTAGGTAAAACATGTAGCCCACCATTCTGCCAGACAGTGGCCACTTACAAGGATAAATAACAGAAGAAGTGTGGTCATCATTCCTCCTGATCTTGTTCAAAACTTGCAAAACTGTCAAACAGAAGGTAGCCTGTGATAGCTCTCTAGGGGCTCAAAAACCTATTCGTTCTGCAGGTGTCTAGAATTATGAGAAGAGCACCTATTTGACTGTCTTGCATGGCTGGTGGCTTGTGCCCCCTTTGTTGGGTCACAATTGTAAACAGGCCTGCTAAAGATATTAATGGTCTCAATGAAGTTCGTGGTCTCCATTCACACCATTTGAACATCCCTTGCCATGGTGAGTCATATAGATCAGTTGGCCTTGGTCCTTTCAAACCAGCTGCCTGCTGGTTCTGGGGAGCTTTTACAAGCTCTACACCAGGCACCCCCCAAACTGCGGCCCTCCAGATGTTTTGGCCTACGACTCCCATGATCCCTAGCTAACAGGACACTATTTATTGCTAAAAGTGAAATTCTACATTTCTTTTCCATCTGGAGGGACTTTGTGCTATTTTTGCACATCTAGCAGAAACATTAAAGCCCACATTTTGCAAGCATGGTTTCATCTGGTCACCATACGCAAAGGTGCACACTAATTTCACAACCAGTGCCTTTGAACGTAATTTTACTAGAGGCAATATAAGGCAATATGAGGAGGCAAAAAAGAAGAATGGCAGACCCAGGGCTCTTCATCTAAAATCTTCATTTTTCAAACCAAGAGAGTATGCAGATAAAATGTATCCTGCATCATAATGTCCCCTTTGAGTTGTCCTCCCCCACCCCATTCCCAATATACCAAGCCAATGAAGTTTCTAAGATATTCCCGGCTGGTTTTGACCTTCTAAAGGCTACAGTCCATAGAACTATACAGCTAATTCCGTGGGCCCAGCGGGGCTTTTGAGTTCCTTCCTCACTCGCCTCTCTTTAAAGAGCACTCCCTCACACAACAAGTCAAGTGACTTCGCAGAGGGCTGCTGCTGAAAGGCAAAATGTCAAAAAAAAAAAAAAACTCTTGTGCCTTACCGGTATTTAACCTAGATCTCTGGATTGTAGGCCAAAGAAGACTGTTAACTTGGTGGCCTTGTTAGTACGTTAGGTATATACAACTTTTAACAGACAAACAACAGTTTACTTATTTTGTTAAATGGAAATATTGCAGCTTATTTAAAGTATTAAGGGAAGCCTGACTCAAGCTGGTTCAGGAGCATCATGTTCAAGAGTTGCATATGTCAGAATGAATATTTTGTGTGTACAAGATTTCTAGGGAATCTTCACTCTGAACTGGTGCAAGGCCTCTGGTAGCTGCTGACTTTTTCTTCACCATGTTTCCATTGTTTTACTGCCCAGCATGTGAAATCAGGCATCACCTTGCTTTTCAAACCTCAGAGGCACATACTACAAGGAGCTTACCTGAGCACATGGGGGCTACTCAAAACCGCAGCCCAGAAGACCCCTTTTCTTGTCAGTAATCTCCCTTTGAGTACTGAACTAACCAATGGCTGTCGTTGCCACAGCTGAATTAGTCACAGAAAAAGGGATGGAGCTGAGGCCACGCTAATTCAATTGGTCGTGTGTCGGCTCCAAATGCGCAGGCAGAATGCAACTCATTGGACACAGGTTGCCCGAAATTTCAAGGGAAGGAATAGTAAGTGAAACTTTAATGGTGTTAGATGAAGGTTGGTGGTGGAGAGGCAGGGAAAGATGGTAGAGAATAAGGTGCGTTTCAGTGATGGAACTGCTGAAAGAAAAAGCTGTGTGCCAGACTTGGGGGCAGTCCACAGTCCTACCTTTCAAGAGACCTTCATGGTCCATGTAGAAAGACAAGGTGAAAAGGAGAAGGAAAGAATGGGAATAAAACAGAGAGAGAAGCAGAAAGAGCCTGATCAGAGAGGAAAATGATGGAAGTATGCATTTCAGGTGGCAGTGCTGGGGGAAAAAAAATCCACCAACCCCACCCCCCACCCCCCAAAGGAGCTAGCCACTTTATTGTTGTGCATACAAAATGAATTAAAAATAAATAAATAAACCTGTTGTGCATACGCACCAAAATATGTATCTAATGGATTCCAAAAGCAAATAATTTGCAAATAAACCCTAAAAAATGAGATGTGCCCTCAAATCTGAGCCAGGGAGGGAGGGAGCACTAGTAGGGCAGAAGATACAACCCCACATGGCTTCATTAAATGTGGTCCTGAAAGGCAGCTGAGCAGCCACTAGCTTGTGGTCTGTCATTCTGTTCCAATGATGTAATGTGCTACAAGCCCCTCTCAGAACAGGCTGCCTTCAGGAAAGAAAGGGAGCATGGTATTCACTTAACCTTGGTGGAAATCAGACAGCTCTGCATAAGAAGGGAGGGGGTGCTTCTAAGTTACATTTCCACTGTGCGGAGATTGTACTGGATGAGCAGATGGCAAGTGTCTATTGGGAGGCAGGTATATATTGTGGTTTCAAAATGAGTGGACTGGAGGGGAATGAGTGAAACAGGAAAGAAACGCATTATGAAATGCATCTGCTCCTTTCTTGGTGGCTGTACTCAATGACCTCTGGGGCCCTGGAAGAATACGGAATTGATTAAGGCTCTATCAAGATAGGAATTCTGACTGTCATGTAGTAGATACTGCCGATGTCAGAAAACTGGCCTAATATAGACCCACTTCCAAGTGCCATGAAATTGCTATCTGGGCTCACGTGAACCCACTTGCCTGTAGTCTGGCCTGTATGGAAGTGCTCCTAGTTTTTAACAGGCATTTGCCAATTCCTTGTACTCGCTACTGCTATATTTTACACAGGGACCTTTAGTTTGGGATGCGTTGAAATCACCACTGCAACTGCAAATGCTTGACTGAGTAGAAAGCCCAGTAATGTTTCCTGAAAATATATGGGGAACAGGAAGGAGCAGCTTGGACAGGACCAGAGGCTCTGAAGTTTTAAAATTCTAGTTCTGATTTGCTTCTCTATCTCTCTCAACCAAATCAGTTGGCATAGTAAGGCATGGTTACTGGAACAGAATGCTATTTAAGGACATGGGCTTCCAAACTTCTTAGCTTACAAGGAGACCATTATTCTGGTGGCAAAGTAGAAAGAAGTGACAGTATCTCTTTAATTACAGGCTGCAGTGATTGGAATGCAGTGTGCACAGGGCACTAAGGATGTGAAGGGTATGATGAAAGCATATTAGACATGCTTCTATGAAGGTAGGAAGAGAACCAATAAAGAAAGCATGTCAGCACATATCCTGTCCACCTTTCAAGCACTAATAGTAACTTTTCCCCTGGACGGCTCAATTCCTTGTGAATTATAAGCAGCTAACGACTTAAGTCAGCTACCTTTGCTTCTGACTCCTTATGGGATGTGTAATTTTTCTAACACCCTGCATTAACACTCTGGTTAATTGTAAAAAGAAGGAGGGGAATGGTGATTTTTATCTACAGGAGGGGAAAAAACCAGTTGTTAAAGCACTGTGCCTTCAAAGTGCCCAGCTTGCACATCATGAGTAATCATAGTTAATGGTTTACTGTGAATGCAAATATCACTCCTCTCCTCTAGTCTAGGGGTGGGGAATTGGATCCAGACTGCAGGCCAGCTCTTTATCTTCCCCACTTCCCATGGGCAAGGTTTAACAGGTAGATGAGGTCATGCAGTGCGTGCTGCATAGAAGCCTCTACCATCAGCTGATGGGGCTTCCAAGTACCATGCAAGCACTGACGATCAGCTGATTGTAAGGGCTTCAAAGTGACACACACAGCTCTCTACAAGCATCACAAATGTTGGGGCTTATTATGAGCCTCACTAGGGGTTTTTCAGGTCCTGCTGATTGGGAGTGTCGACAAAGCTGTTTCTGGCCCAGCGATGCCTTTACCTGCTCCACCTCTGGTGCCACTTATGACTTCTGGTGGAGGGCAGCTAGGCATGGCTTGGTCAAAACAAAATGAGGTTTCCCACAGCTGCTCTAGACAGTGGGAGCAACAAGCCACGATCTCTGTCTCAGCATTGTGCCTGACTGGGAACTGTAGTTTGCTATGCTGAAACAAAACATGGTTGTTAAGACAAATTTTGGCTTAACACCCTGGTTTGTTTGGAAACAAACCACAATCGCTACTTCAGACATAACCTTAACCCAGGTATTAAGGTTTGTTATGCCTGCTGCCTACAAGGGATGAGCGAAACGGAACCCTTCTGTGCATTTGATGGTTTAATGGATTGCTATGATGTGGAAATTCTGCCAATGTGTGCGCATGAGGAGCTTAATAACAAAGCCATGGCATGTAACACACTGACTGCTTCTGCAAAATGAGCATTCAGTTATAAAATCAAAGTTCTTGATGGGTTACATCATTCATTCACACCATGCTGTTTTGTCCTGTTGCCTTATTATTACAGTATCTGTCTCTTTATTTTCAATTTGTTTACATGTTGTGCATTAGGAAATTTTCTTTCAGATTTATGCAGAATTCTAGACTAAACTTTTATTCTCACAATGGTTTTCTTGGTCAAGAATTGGTGATTCTCAAATTCTCCCGATATGCTTCATCTACACGCTTTCATTTATTCAATAGAGTAAGTAATGCCTGATAGGATAGTCAATTAACCAGTGTTAATCATAGTTTTTATTCTGGGTTCATTAGCTTGGAGAGTTCATAATCATCAGTATGGTTTGGAATAATAAACTCACTAAGAGAACTTTAGAATAGAGGGCATGGGTTGGAAACCAACCCACTACTTACAAGAACAAGACAGTGCTTAAAGTTTCATGGGGTGACAAATTGGAGTGTAAACCATATCGTCTAAATGTCTAGTGATGTTTGCAAATGCTCAACCTTCAAATAACCCCTCCATTTTAGATTTGCTTATATGGTTTTATGCTGAAAGATGTATGCATGGTACTTCTTTCAAAGTTCTGCAGGGAACCGTTCAAGCAGCTTGCTATTCATGACACCAGTTCTTGCTCTTCATCATTTCAAATCAAGCCCTTTGTATTTCTTTCAAATAATTCTGGAAACTCTGGAGGATTTCGTGGGAGTTCAGTTCAAAATCAACTATATCTGAGCAGAGGGTCTACCATTAGGCAGGGTGAACCAACCACCTCAGGCAGTAAATTTGGGGTGTCATGAAAGGGCAACAAAGTGTTCATTATTTAGTTGGTTATTATTGTATCCTTACTGCCAGGAAGCAGGGAGAATTGATTGTGGGGTTTTCAGGTGCCAAAATAATTTGGGTGGCCTCACGAACTATACACCTTGACTTCTTGGTGGTGGTACAACATTTTCTGTTCTGCCTCAGGCAGCAAAAGGTGTTGGGCTGGCTGAATCTGAGTAAATCATCCTGGTTGCTTAAAAGCACTAAGCAAGCACAGATGTACAAAGAGCACGTGTGCTCTAAGTCACATAGATTAACAAAATGCTAACCGTGTTACCTGTTTCAGTGCCTTGGAAGCAAGGGGGAAACAAATGTAAAACTTGAACGCAGGACCCATCTGTGAACAGCCAAAGAAAACACCTTGCTTTGGGAAGCTGAGATAAAAAATGGCTGATGTCCATAAAAGGTTGCCTTTGAGTTTCATAGAGGGGTGGTTGTAGTGGCACATGGCCCCCACTACAACAGTCAAGAGAGGTGGATTTGCTAGGCTGTACAGAGACTATCAACAAAATGAGATTGTCTGAGATCCTATAGAAAAGGATGGAATATGGAGCCCATCACAGGCTTTTTGGAGAAAATGTGTTTATTTTTCTCTACAGTCTGAGCAAGGTTGGGTTAACCTGTTTCTGGGCAGGGTCAGTTGCTGGAAAACCCTGAAATGCCTCTCTGAATAATCTGGTGTGTGTGTGAGAGACCAAACAAATTGCTTCCATCTCTCCCATAGCATCTAGCTTTCTATCTGCTGTGGTGGTGCTAATGAACACTCTATTATCTTTCCAATCCATCATGTAGTGCAGATTTCCTGGGACTGTACCATTTCAGACTAGACGTGAAGCACTGCGCATCTGAATGCCCCTGTCCCCACTATCTGCACATACAATACTAGCACAAACATAGGCTAGGACTCTGTTCCTCATGTGCTAAGTTTCCAGAGAAATTTTGATGTGAGAAAAAAAATCTCTTATCTGCAGCCTGAAATGGTACAGATATAGGAATAGCGTATCATGTGCAGATCAACACCTTTTTCTTTTGCAGAGATCTTTGAGACATAATGGGAGAACCAAGGGTGGTATAAAATGCACATTTATGGGAATGTGATACCTTGATGACTATTGAACTGACAAAGTTGTTCTTTGGAATAGGTGGGGTAGAGGGCAAAAAAACAAATGCCTATCACACATGCCAAGCAGGAAACATACCTGTAATCAAATGACCCATTATCTACCTTCTGGTCATCAGGGTCCAGGGGTACATCTTTATTTTCTCGCACTGTGAATACAATATGCAAATAAGAATAAGAAGAAGCACACATCTTATTTTCATGTATTCATGGCTGCAATCCTAAACACACTTACGGGACTTGCTTCTGAGTTGAGTGGGGACGGGGGAGCAATCCACCAAACTCTGATTCCAAAGCAGACGTTCACATTTTGATCTGGGCAAATCACGATTTCAGAATGAGGGCTGTGGGCCTGCTTCTGTTCTCCTGAAAGTGTGTCCTGATCTTTAAACTTGTAGAAATGGTTAATCCAGCCACCCTTGGCCTGGAGCAGCTAGTGCTTTGAATGCAATAGAATGCAAGTCCCTCTGGGAGCAATGGGATTTGATGAGGCTCCATCATTCTCACGAAGAAATGTATGGAAAAAACACACTGCTGCCCCCAGAATTCACATGGACCCTTCACCTCTCTCAAACATTTTTCTGCTGTTTGTACATGGATGTTTAATGTTTTTCTTTTTAAAACTCTACACTGAAATGGGATTGGGGGGGGGGGACTTAAGTCTCATCCCCATGCAGTATTGGATCAAATGTTAAGGTGTCCATCCATTCCTAGGGCTGAGGACACCTGTTTAGGATTGTGCTGCTAGTCTACCAGCATTTGCCATTTTGTAGGTGGTCAGGAATTTAGGCTGAAAATGGATGAGAAGGATCTGAAGAAATAACTGACATTGAGGTGGTTTTGCTGTTGGCAAATGTATGTGCAAAGTCATTTTTGATTGCTTCCACGCTTTTAATCTCCAAAATATAATACACATAAATCCCAGGCTGAGCAAGATTCTGATTCAAGTTCTCTTTCAAATCTTGTCTCCTGCCATTGAAGTAATCATTATTATTTCCTGCATCACAAATGCTTGGCTCAAAACTGTCACGCTAGTTGCATGCTGAACAGAGCGCAACAAATAAATTGATGTTGCTATATTGTGAGTAGTAAGGGAGGCATTTCCTGTGCATATGGCATTTAGAATTGTTGGGAAATTGTCCCATGAGCTTAGAGCAAGACAAAATACAAGCTGATGTGCCTTATTTTTAGAACTGCTGCTCTAGTATTATTTGGATGCAGTCCTTAAAAAGCCGACATTTGCCGACTACTATCATGCAGTGTGATATCCGGTAAATAATAAAACAGAAGAAAGTAGTAGTAAAAGATTATGGCTTGGAAGTGTTTCCTAAACCACAGCTATTGTAACGTACAAAGAATATTTCTAGGACTGACCATACTCGTCCTAACTGTATACCCTTGGGGTACTCTTAACTGCATTTTATAGAGATATTTAGCACTCTGCTATCTTACTTTGAAACAAGGATCTCTAGGCAAACCAAGCCAGGTATACTATTTTGCAACAAGTGTGCATGTGTGCATGCACGCGTGTACACACACACACACACACACACACACACACACACACACACTGGTTCACCCTTAATTGACTAGAATGTGGGATTGCTCCCTAAATACAGTGGCCAGATACACCAGACAACTTGTATTACAAGCCAGCATGACAAGCTTTTCAGTGCCATATGAGAACCTTCCTATTTATGCCAAGGCAATTTGGATTGTGTGGGTGGCTTTTGGAACTGTATTCTATTCTTGCTTTTAGCTTCTTGAATTTTTGTTCTCTCCTCTTGCGTTTTGTTACACTTATTTGTTGGTTTTAAATTGTATTTATATGTCGTGTGAATGAATTCTATTCACACTTTCATACAGCACCTTGGAATCTTTTTGATGAACAGTGGAATAAATTAAAACCAACCAGTTAACTTCATCCCAAAATCACATAGACCCTTTCTACTGGTGAATGTATTCTTAAATTACGTACCACACTTCCTTTATGCTTGAAGAGACCCGTGAAAAAGTAAGTAATTTTTGCAAGGGACAGTGGGACAAGTGAAAGAAACACAAGTACATCTATCAGCTGAAAAATGTGAGTAAATTTCAAATACCTCTTCCAGCAAATTAAAAAAAGGGGGGGAGGGACTTATATCCTGTTATGTGATTGCCTCTCACCTCCAGATACAGCATAGTCAAAATCTGTATGGTACTTCTCTTCCCCCCTCACTATGGTTAGTGGGTGTCAGGAGTCAGTGCAATTATGATATAGAAAACCGTGCAGGAAGAAAGGATTAAGAACTCACTGTCCTAATGCAGCTCCTTAATTAAAAAAAAAACCCTCTTGCATATATGCCCATAAATAATATGGTTTTGGTCTTTCTTTTAAGGAAACTGGACATGGATGCCCCATGTCATGTCTCTTTTGGACCTTGGCATAATAAACAAACACCATCCCATGTATTTTAGGTAGGGCATTATTTCCTTTTGGACTAAGGAAACAGATAATTGTTTCTGTATAGCTTGCTTGTCATTCTTGTCACGCACTGCAGCTTGATGTTAGAAGCCGCCTGCCACAATCCTTATGTGTACTTAAGGGTCTAGCACAAAACCTTCTTGCACACAAGACCTTATTAGATCCTGGGAGAGAACACAGTAGTCATCGCACAACCATAGTATGCAGTCCAAGCAGGTCCTGAGAGAGGTGTTTTACCCCATAGCCCTTCCTCCTCCTTTGAAAAAGAAAAGTATCAATTCATTCCCCCCTGGAGAAAGTCCCTTTGCAAATACAGAATGAGTAAAGACACTTATCTGTACGCGAGGTCAAATCCCAACAAAAGTCATGGGGTGAGGCTTCACTTCCTACCTAGCTGGAAGTCCTCTTGCATTGCCTTTAATGAGATTAATTCTTTTCAGTGCCACGGCTGCTAAAAAACTGTAGGACTAAATCCTTCCAGTGGGAAGCCTATGATCAGTGCTATTTTTCTAGAAAAAGAGGTGCTGGAACTCACCGTGAACATCTCCCTTGTTCTCTTATAATGGCAATGGCACCCACGTAAGAGGTGCCAGAACTGAGTTCCAATGAGTTCCGGCTGGAAAAAGCACTGGGTGATTATTATGATCAGACCATCTATCTAGATTTGGGAATAAATACTTCAAACCCAACAACAAAGCTACACCAGTTGATAGCTGTTTCTCTTACCTGGATATTTCCCTCCTCTGCTTCTCTTAATGAAGCAAACTATCAGCAGAATCAGGACCAGGAGAGCGATGGCACACATCAGTCCAATAAACCAGCCCTGAGTTGCAATGTCCCCTTGGTTCTTGTTATAGGCTAGTAGGAGAAGTTGAAAGGAAAAAAAAGTTAAGAAGAAATAGAATTGATCCACATAGTGATGAAAAATGAAAATAGCAAGCAAAAGCTATTAGATGCTCCCTGCCCCACCCATTCCCAACCTTCGCATTTGAGGACTTCCCAAATTGGCCTGGTTTGGATGCCACATGAAACCACAGTTAAAATGGAATAATGGTTAATGTAAAAGAGCAGTTCATGCTGCTCAAAAGTGCCTATTGTGACCGGAGAAGAAGCAAATCAAAGTGTGGTTTTGTATTATAGGTGAACCAGCAGTTGTGATTTGTTTCTCTCCAAACCAAGCATGGAAGCTAAGGTTTGTTCTTTGCTTAATAATAATAATAATAATAATAATAATAATAATACCCTGCCCATCTGGCTGGGTTTCCCTAGCCACTCTGGGCGGCTCCCAACAGAGGACTAAAAACAGAATAAAACTTCAAACACTAAAAACTTCCCTAAACAGGGCTGCCTTCAGATGCTTTCTAAAAGTCAGGTAGTTGTTTATTTCCTTGACATCTGATGGGAGGGCGTTACACAGGGTGGGCGCCACTACTGAGAAGGCCCTCTGCCTGGTTTTGCTCATGGGCTGCATTCACATTGCAGTTTATTCTGTTTCCCTAACTGTTTATTTCCACATTACATTTGAACTTTTACACCACATAAAAGCAACTTCCAGAAATATACTAGAATATAGTGCAAATTTAGTGTTTATTTTCATGTTATTTGCAAATGGATTTTTTTTATGGAAACAAGCAACATAGAAATGAGTGCTAAAGTTGTGCTATATTCTGATATATTTGTGGAAGTGGCTTTTATGTAACATGAAAACTCAAATATAATGCGGAAATGATCAGTTAGGGAAATACTGAGAAAATGGAATAAAGTGTCATGTGACTGCAGCCATGGTTTCTTTGGGGGAAACAAACCATAGCACTGGTTCACATAGAAGACAAAGGTAGCCTCTGGTTTGTTTCCTCCTTGACACACCAAAGGAAGGAGCAGAGGGAGGGCGTGCAATACAGACATGCGCCAGCACACTGCTCATTCACATAAAGCACCTGTTTAATTTTAACTATGGTTTAACATGTACAAACCAGGTCTCTCTGTGTGGGATTTTTTTGGATTTGAGACATCAGATTGGGCATTTTTATTTTCCAAATGCATCACAGCCCAAGTTCGAACAGTGACAATTCAGATCCAATGGTAGCAGTGAAGGCAAAGGATAACACAGGTGGGCACAGCAGACTTGGGCAGAGAAATAAATATATGGTATTGCCTAACAAAGGAGGGTTATATAAAATGGGGGGTGGGGGAGCAGAAGAAGCTGGGTAACAGATTTGATTCATGGTAATGGAAAATATTGTAGGTGGTACCTCAAAAGAGGATGCAAAGTTCTCCAAGGAGCAACCAAGGATTCATATTTATCTGGTACATAGCTAGAACAAACAAGTACAAAAGGCTTCCTAACACATTATTCAGTGTCCTGAAAACCACAGAGAACACGAGAGACTGAGGCCTGCCCAGGCTTGTTCCAGCTTGTGTACAATGCATATTAAGTAATGGTTTATAGCATGATGTGTTTTTGCAAAACACCCTCCCAGAACCTTGACTAGAAACCATGGGACAAATGGAAGAAATCGTGGGATGAGCCCTAAGTTATGCTCATTAATTTCAATGAGTTTACTCTGAGTAAGACTTAGTTGAATACCACTCGAAGCTTATGTGACTTACCAACTATGATGGTAGTATATTTCTTCTACCGGTAAATTATTTTGCGAAAAAGGAAAACACACACATCTAACTGACCTAATTATTATAATATTGCACAGAACCCGGTACTCTGTTGAATTTTAAGTAAGTGTTATTAGTGACATATGACAAGTGAAACAGAGTCAGTCTTAAATTAGCAGCAATTCAATGAAGTCAACTCCTAGCTTATATAGCACTTTATTTTTCTTGGGCCAAGTTTGAGTACCTAATGCAAAAACTTGTGCATTTCAAACTTCGCAAAAAAGCAGAGCTCATCAAGACTGTATGCACACTTCATTATAGGAATGATTCACTCAGAGAAACTGTGAAAGGGTTTAATGGTTGGATTCATGACTTTAAAATCAATGGTAATTTTTCCTCCTTGTGAATCAAACTGGAATTGCGCTATTAAACCATAACCTAATGGCTTTATCAGAACACCAGTAGGAAGTAACATGTATAAGCAGCTTTCAAGTTATTGACAATAAATTAAAAATATCCTGAATAGCACTAATGGAAGATTATCACAGCCACGCGGAGTTGAAGTTCTGCCAACAGTATAATGAAGATACACTCTATATTCGTAGCCAACAGACCTTTCTCAGACTCTCTCTGGGTTTTCTCACATTAAGTGCTCGATTCCACAATACTTACTTACAACAGAAGTTTGATCATAGGAGGACATGCAAATGTATTAAAGAAGACCTCTCTTTTAATTCCACCCAAATAAGTGAATATAAGTTATTTTTGTTCCCCAGCCCCCCTAAAATCAGAATCAGATTGTCTTCAAAGCTGGGAATGAATTATAAAAAATGTGCATTTGGCATCAGGATCTTTGGGGCAAAGGCCCAAACTCACATGATACTAGGGCCCATGAACATTTAGGCCCCAGAGCCATCTTTCTTACATATAATTAGGTAAAAGTGTTGTCATGCTGTGGTTTGCTTGGCCACAGATAGGGAGCACTGCAAAAAAAATTATGATGAGTGGCAGTGGATGGGAAGTCCAGGCAAGCCATAGAAGGGCAGGCAGAACTTACTGCAGCCTTGCACTGCCCCCCTCCACTGACTCTACTACTTTCCAGGTTGACTTACACACAATATTTTTACTTCCCTCCCAACCTTTTAGCCCATCATTGGAAGTGTAGACTCCTGCTTAAAGTTTCTGTGCCCTCCCCCCTCAACTGTCATGTTCCAAGGCTGAACCTTTGACCCTCTTGTGCAAAACTGCCAGAATATTCCCTAGTACGTACTTTTAACCTTCATGTGAGCTTTTGAGCCTCTAAAGCAGGCATCCCCAACATCCAGATGTTTTTGGCTACAACTCCCATGATCCCTAGCTTACAGGACCAGTGGTCAGGGATGATGGGAATTGTAGTCCAAAACATCTGGAGGGCCGAAGTCTGGGGATGCCTGCTCTAAAGCAAAAGCTATCATTGGACAAGTTTTAACAGGAAACCCAAACTCAAAATGTTTGAAAGGCCTATTCTCAGGGGCAACTACTGATTTCCTGTTACGTTCATATCATTTGAGGAATCTACCACTACATCATTATGATGTTTTTTTCAAAAGGTATGAGCAATTTTAATTGACTCAAAAGTGCCAGGTGCCCCATTGGCCTTTGTGCTTTGACATTCTCCCTGTTCACTACTGGCAGTTGATTTGCCATGCATCCCCTTTTCCTGTTAAAAGCACTACTGTGGGAGAAAAGTCCACTTTGAAGCTATTCTAATGGAAGGAGCAAGACACTAATTGCATGGACTTCAGAATTGCATTAGGCTAAATGAAACTACAGGCTTGACATAGAGGGAATAGAATTATACTGGAGGCTTTTGAAACAAATGGTGATTCAATTAACGATGCTAACATATAAAAGCTTTCAATAGAATAGAAGGAAGATAGGAAAGGCAAATATCAGATCGCGCGATATATAGAATGAAAGGGGGGGGAGTACAATATACAAGTATACTTTTGATACAATAATGATTAAAAAAATCCTCCAATCCAACGTATTCACAGAACCATGTCCAAATCTAATGGGCAATGTCAAAATGATACAACGGCACACACCAAATGTAGTTGTTCTGTCCTCCTTAAACTTACATTTCATTTGCAAACAGCCCAATCCTGTTTTGCAAAGCCAAAGTGCTTTCACCAGATTTCTTACAGCCATTGGTATGAGGCAACAGTTTCTAAACTTGATACAGCCTTGCTTTGGCTATGTACTGGACGAAAAATGATCTTCCCATGCTTTTAGAGGGAAGTAAAAGAGGATGCCATAGGACAGAGCAGAGAACCTTTCTTTAGCTCAGTGGGCCAGATCCTTATCAGGGCCGGTCTCACAGGCCAAATTTGACAGGTGGGTGACACTATCTGCCAATTAAATGACATAAATATGATGTCACATGATTGACAGGTGGACACGGCCATGCACCTGTAAAAGTCCCCCAGGCAGCTTTGCAACTCTCCTTCTACTCCTCATTTAAACTCCTAATGCTGGATGTTAGGGTGAGCACGGGGAGCTTTGCAAAGGCTTTAAAGCAACCCCTGTGTTCCTCACCGAGTGTCCAAAAAATAGAAGACAGGCCTAAATGTACATTCCCAATATTGAATGTAACTTCATTGTACTCAAGGTGGTGACATGTGAATGTGACCTAGGCCAAAAAGTCCTTGGCAGATAACAGGAATCCACACCCACTTTGCAGTTGGCTACGGTTTTTATGGATTGGCCTTGCTGGCCTCTGCCAGCCTCCTTCTGGGCTCCACCTATAGAGAGACATCAGTGATGCATTGCATTTTGCATATAATAGCTTGTCAAGACAGCGCCACACACTTATGACATTTTACATCTATACTTACTGTACTTTTAACGGGGCAATGAAGGTTAATATTATTTTTCCATCCAGGTATATTTGTGTAACATTAAATATCACTCACTGCACGGTAAAGTTTTGTTCTAATTAACCAAAACTGAGCAAAAGAAATAATGTAGTAAAACTGCAGGTGTAGGGCTACTTGGTTGGTGCAATTTCTACTTAGAAATATAAGCTGCCGTCTCCAGAAGAGTGACTTTCAAAATAACCTAAAGAAAAAGGACAGCGCTTTCGTCTCACAGGTATTAATGATGGAACATGATAGTAAGCTCTGATCTATCACATCAGAAGCAGCCAGCCTGGAAGAGAAAAGGAATGAAAATACAAGAGGCACTAAAAGAAAGCAAGGGAGGTCACTAAAATAGTGTAGCTTTGGCAGTCACCTGGGATACATCAGAGGAGGAAAGCATAGATCCTGGAAATCTTCCATTACTGTATCTTGAGATACAGAAAATGTACTCTTTTAATGCACAAAATGCACATGGAACACACACACACACACACACACACACACACACACACACACACAAACATACAACAAAAAGCAAATCTATCAGCACTGATCCAATGTACCCAATTATGGCAAGGAGCAAGAACTGTGTTATTCTCTTGTATTTTTTTTGGTTGCTGTAGCTAGGTTTGCCAAGCAAAAATAAACTAAAATATTTAGCACAATATATGTTGCATTTTGCATTTATTTGTAAACCACAACACATTCTGTGTAAATCAAGGTTTACACCGCTCTCAATACCCAGTTTCCTGGGGAAAACACCACCAAATTTCAGTGAGATAGCACTACTAATGAATTATGTTAGGGTTACATTTTCAATGTATCCCTCCCCAGCTGGGAGGCATTTCATCTGCAGCACAGAAGATGATCTCACACTCTACACACATACGTAACTATGTACAAACTGATACTGGACTGAAGAAAAAATAAAGTTCCCCAAGATCAAATAGATGGTTCTCTCGGGTTCTGTCTATTAACAGGAAGGATGTACTGCTCCAGCTGCTGGACTGCTAAAACTGTATGCAATTTGAGCAAATACTTACCAATGCATGCAAAGGAACTGTTGCTCAAGCATTTATATAAAAGCTACTAGTCCTCATGATGGCTATACAGAATCTGCATATTCAGGGGCAACACGCTTCAGTGTACCAGTTTCTGGAGATCAACGGTTGGAGAAGGCTATTGCCTCCATGTCCTGCTTGTGAGCTTTCCAGCAGCTTCTGGCTGAACACCTTGGAAGCAGGATGAGAATCTTTCCACTCACACCAGTGCAACTATGAAGGTCAGCAGTGTTACCTACTGCTCAACAACAAAAGTTAATTGTTTCTGACATAACAACCAAGTTGTCGAGGGACTTGGGGCAGGCAGGCAGAAATTGCTTCGGGGAATATATATGAACTGTGGGCCACTGGTTAGTTACCCGTGGTAGATTTAAAAATATTGCATTTTTCATTTGTTTTCACATGTTTTCAGACTAGGTTAGCAATTTCTTTCCACCATTTGTCTATATGCCACCATAAACTATATCATTTTAGAGTTAAAAGAAAAACCTTGCTTAAATTGTGTGGACATTTTGCTTACAGCTTTTGACACATTGCATAAAGCTTTCTACAGAATGACCTTCCGATTCTTTCCACTCAGCACACATTTCAGCTATTTCTCACATGGAAACTACTTCTCTAATTACCTGCATTGACAAAAGGAGCTTTTATTATGGACACAAGAAGAAATCTGGGATATGATAATGTTTGATTAAGCTTCACCATGACTGAAGCTGATTGTTTGAAAGCTACCTAAAATTCTGAAACCAGAGGTCAGAAATGTGAATGCATAAACTAAAATCTACTAAAGTTTGACTGGTTCCATGCTGCAACCCTATAGCACTACCAGGCAGTACTGGAAACAGATCTAAAAGGAGGTTCCACACAGTATTTAATATTGTGTTATACCATCCAGGAATGTCTTTTACCATGGTCAATATCCTTTATGTTTATTCACAAGCAAGTCCTGTTCAGCAAAGGCTCTTTTCAATGATAATTAAAAGCTTCCTGCTTGGGGTTGTAGCCATTTTATTGCTTCATATTCAGTGGTGCTGAAGGATTACTGAATTGGCCCTTAATTTCCTTTTTTTTTTTTAAAAAAAAATATTTTTATTAATTTTCCAATTAAAACCAATTATATCACATTCAATATTTCAAATTATACACATATATATATCAATCAAACCGAATGTTATGCCAAATCATCTAAAAAAATTTTTATTTGGGTTCCCATGCTTCAAGAAATTGGGAATTCCTCGCAACTGTCCACTGCCGTCTTTTTTCTAAAGTTCAAATCGTCCTCCAAGTTCATAATAATCCAGATCTTCCCCTTAATTTCCTCATCTGTAAGCTTCCTTCCATTTTTTTTAAATGGTGAAATGGAAAACAGGAAGCTTCGGGTAAAGATGAAGTAACCCTGAAAGATGTCAATAGCAATTGTCTACATTAGACAGGCTGGCAATGCAATTGCGTTTTTATTGCCACTCCCCCAACTGAAAAAACAAAACAAAACCCCTTGGGAAACACAAAAAAGCTACTGGAATACATTGACCTAATGATGTTCATTTGAATTCTTCATAAAACTGAGGGGCTAGCATAGAAGCAACCTATACAAGGCACTTTTGAGACACACAGATAGGATATAAGGCAATATTCTGTAAAGGTAAATTGCTACAATTCTCAGACTGTGACTTCATTTGAAATTATGAGTATGCCACATAGCTCTGTGAATGTCTTGCAGACAAATCCACCACATTATAATATCTAAAATCTGTTCCATGAATACCCAGACATAAAGCCAATCACAAATTCACATGTGCTCATGCAACAGCTGGCAGCATGTTAATGAGCAGTGCACACGCACACAAAGGGAAACATGAATGCGCAGATAGCAAACACATAGCCTGTAGCATTTTCCTTAACAATAGTGTTTATTATTAAGTCTAGATGGAAAACCAAGAGCCTCTGCCTTTTTTATAGATATCTTCCAAAAACAAGATTGTTTCATTAAAAAAAAGTTATGCCAAGATTCCCCCCCCCTGTGTTTGTTTTAGCAGAACACAGTCTAAAGAACCTCGTTAAGAGAGGATACATTTCACTTTGGTACTTGTATAATAAGGGCAGAGTGCACATTGTCAGTGAAGAGATGGATGACATTTTCTCCATGCATGGCATAATTCCTCCATCTGCAGCAGCACGCAAAGGCAGTAAGGCTTGGAATGGAACGTGCCTCCAAAATGCAGCACATTGTGGGGCTGAACCCCATCTCACCTGGACTTGTCTGAAAGGTTACGTTCGAGCTGATAGTATCATTCCCCTTGAGAAAAACCCGCACTATGTACTTCTCCCCAGGAGTCAGGTCAACCAGCTCCAGAAAGCCTTTGGCAGGGGAAGATTTCACTGTTTTGTTACCTGAGAAACAGAAACTTCATATCAAAGGCAGCTAGCAGGAAATGCAGATTACTGTGTAGGCAAACATCACTAATGCCAGGTCCAGCTACTGACTCGACACATGTCCCTGCTGATGACACCACTGACTAACACAGAGTGAACACCCAGAGTTTCTGGCACCATCAGTTCAAAGTTGAAGGGCTCATTTACAGAAGCTCACTCCACTTGTACGTAGGAGAATTATATTTTCCAGACATCATTTAAACTAACGGAGCACCCGCTTTGGCATCGTAAGGCAGCCAGCAACCAGATGGAAGCTTATCACATTACTGGTTCAGCGATTTTGCATAAAACTAGAAGTGAAAAAACAAAAAACAAAAACAGAAAAAGAGGGAAATTCTGACTTGGAACAGAAAGCGACTGGCATAGGCCTTTTGCAACTCACAAGTGCCAGATGTGTCGAATCAATAACAACAGCAACTCTTTCTCTGGCAGCATGCTTTTGATGCATTAGAATTGCCTTTTCTGAATTAACCGCAACACATTTTGCAAAAGATGTCGAAAAAGTCACTTCTAAACTCTTATTAAGAGCATGCACACAGATCACAATGCTAAATTATATTAAAGGTACACTGCTAAAAGCATTCAAACATAAAGTGAATAAAAAGAACCCTGTTTGCAAACTCCAGTGTGGGTATCCTATGAAATTGCAACTATTCCAATACTTCAGGAGTTTTGGAAGTGCTTGGATGCTGTGTTAACTTAACCTTAGCAAATCATTAGGCATGGAAGTCCCTAACCTGCAATGTCACAGAAGTGTATGAATCTACAAATATACTTTTGCTAGCAATGGTTAGGTTAATGAGAGCACCAGGCCTGATAATTGAAATCACTGGAGTCCTTTAAGAAAATCCAAGCAGCTGGTTTTGACAAACCTAATTTATCAAAGTACTCCAAAACTGGAAGCATGAGAAGCTTCCCAAAGAAAAGAAGATTCCCTTCCTCACTCTGTGACAATACAGCAGCCAGCTGAGTGGAATACACAGGAATCCTCCAAATCATATCCACACAATGGGTGTAACATTGACTGCTTACTATTTAATCATGCTAGATGCAATTTCCTAAAGGGTCAGTTCTTGATTACTTAATTTAAAAGAACTAAACACAATACTATATTAATAATTTTATGGAACCGACACCTAGAACAGGACTTGGCCCAGCAAACTAAAAACCAAGGAAAGCATGTCTAGGGCACATATATAACTTGCCCCCAAAGCTATAAGGTTGACATTCAATGTTTAATTCTTTGGCCAGCACATAACTACTTAAAAACTGCAGGTAGCATGCCAGCAGGAAGTAGAGTGAGGTATGAACGACTTGAAAACAAAATGTATGTAGATAACTAATTATAAATCTCCAACTAAAACAAAATGTGACCATTACTATTAACCCCCAAATTATTTGCTATAGATGGGATCTATAGATTTTTGTATCTATTTCTGCTTGCTTCATTCTACAGCACTTACAGCCATCACAGATTCACTTAGGGCAGTGTTTTTTAAAAAGCAGGTCCCTTTTAGGATGTGTTATTCTGAATCCTCCACTGAAAGGAGATGGCAGTCATTGTGTTTAAGAGGACAGCAACATAAAACACAGTGTCAATATAATCAGAAGGACAAGTTAAATGCCATGCGTTTGGTTCCACCCCCCCCCCCAAAAAACCCTCCATGCACAAATTAAGCAGTACAATTAGTTACACTATAATGAACATTGCATGAAAGGTCCATTAAACCTCTGAGAGATGACAGAATCTCTGGTGACATTAAGGACCCTGCAGAATTCTCGAGCTCCCAATGCTTACTGTTGATATACTCAACCACAAACTCAGTTTCAGGATCAAACGTGTGGTTCCAGGTGATGTTTGCCCAGTTACTGTTAGGTGAAGCTTTTACATCCCAGATAGGCTGCTTTGCACCACCAGCTGGCGAACAGGTTAGAACAGAGGTTAGTAAACTGGATTATGAACAGAGAGATGCATTCTAACTGCATGCCCAGACTTAAATTAATTGTTATCCTTAGAAGCAAATGTAGGGTTGCCAGACTCAATAGAGGACAGGACTTCTGTGCCTTTAATTGCCCTGCTCTCTTTTGAGTCTGGAAACCTTAAAGAGAAAACCAGCAGACCCTTTGCTTGGAAATTAAACAAAGGGTCTGCTGGTTTCTCTTTAAGGTTTCCAAACTCAAAAGAGAGCAGGGCAATTAAAGGCACAGAAGTCCTGTCTTCTAATGAGTCTGGCAACCCTAAGCAAATGCAGAGCATGCTCCTTCTGCCCACCCCCACCAGGTATAGCACACAACAGATTGTGGATGCTTCAAAATTACTGTACCTCACATAACACAAACAAAAAACATTGCAAAGCCATTTCAATTCATATGTCACTTTAGTAAAGAGAATAACTTTTTTTGGTATATCTAAATATATCCTTTGAAACAGCAAGGTTTGCATATAAATTACATATAAAAATGTACACCTGGATATATGCCCATGCTAATACTCTCTTCAGACCTAGCCATTCTCTAGTGCAGCCTTGATCAACCTGGTGCTCCCTAGATGTTTTGGACTATTACCAAAGGTGAGGGAGTTGTAGTCAAAAACATCTAGAGGGCACCAGGTTGGTGAAGGTTGTCGTTGCATCAGCAAATTGAGAGGTACAACATTTTCAAAATGGCCAAGGATACAGACATCAATCTTTCTGCCAAATTATCTTGGAAGCAGGATAATGGCCCAAGATGGACATCGTGTGTCCATACATCTATAAGAGCAGAAATCACCTTTGGAATTTTAGTGCCACAAATTAATGAGCCACTTGCCTGTCAAAAGCAACACTCTACAGGGCAGGGTCAACTCAGCTGCCTAATTCTTACAGTGCAGTGCAAAAGGTTACGTTCCCAGCCCTAATGCAGATTCCTACTTTGCAGGATTATAGACACCCCACATAGGAGCTCCTGATGGTCTACGTAACTAGACAGGCAGAGGTTTATTGATGATGATCTGCTTCAACATTGCACCAAACCAAGGTGAAATTCATTGCCAATTTTCACTGTTTTAAAACTGAGGAAATACTGGAAAGCAAAATGTTCTTGTCACCATTCTGGATAGTGGGTAACAGAATTAGCTGTTTTTAGGTCAAGTTAGTTTGTGACAACATCAGTTTAACTGGCTTCAATCCATTAGTTTAGAAACTCTGGCTATTGCATTAGGCTTCAAGTCTATACATACTTACCTGCGGGTAAGTCCCACTGAATTCAGTTGGAGTAAGTTCCATTGAACTCAGTGGGACTTACTTCTGAATAGACACGCAGAGAATTGTTCTATTACTTATTATAACATGATAAAGTGAAAACAGTTCAATATATCTTTGACATGAGAGCACATTCTTCAACAGTAAATACAGCCACTTTATGACTTTACGTCTTTACAAAAAGCTATTTCTAACAATAACAGTTCAGTTTTAAAAATGTCTATAATTTCATATCTTGATCCATCAATTACCACTGCATGCTCATTCATGCAACATTTAGTTTTGAGCCACAGCTGAGAAATCCTTGCATCAATAAATTGCAAGCCAGGCACCAAGTTCATATGCCTATGCTTAGAATATACATGAACATTCCCATTGACTGCAATGAGACTTCATGCATGCAAGAAATTTGAAGCTGGGCTTAATCAGAACTACTTGAGTTTGCTTTAACTTCTCTTCAGGAGTATAAATTTACTGCAAACATGAGATACTACATGGTTGTTTTTTTAAGTGGCTAAGCAAAATGAGGCATTGTGCCTCAGTGCAGTCAGAGACCTTTTTCTGGATGTGTTCCTATTGCAGATTGATGTATTTATATGCAGTAGATGTGGACTTGGTTAAAAATCTGTGCCAGTAAGTTTGACACATGCTGCATTTTTCATACAGGGCAACAAGATCAAGTTCTCTTTGCTTTTCAATTTTACTTCATTTAAAGGTTTTTCACATTTAAAAATATTTGCACGGTGATATTTGCATGGTGTTTCCTCCCACCTAAGATGAAAGTTTGGATGTGCACATAATTTGTTGGTAGGGACCTACATGATCTCTCTGCAGCAGCCCTAAGAAGCAGTTCTCTTAGGCAAAGATATATATTTTTTAACACTAAAAAGCATCATATGGTATTCGCCAAGTCCCATAATGAAACAGATGCATTAATTAATGCAAACACTGCTTTTACTACATTGTAGGGATGACAGCCAATTTAGCCCACTAAGTTTTGTTATAGTATATTTGCTGTACCTGCTTCTCCTAGCTTACAGAAAGCAAGGAAAACTCTTGTGTTATACATGTGCATAAACAAGGCTGACCTGTCTCTCTGAAGAGCAAATTAATCTAAAGTAACTTTATCACGGCAACATACTGAGACCCTGAATGCACAATTCAAGGATTACTTTTCATTTGCTGCTAATCTTTTTTCACAGCACGGAGAAACTCTACGTGTTGGATGGTTTTAAAAGCAACCATACCTTGATGTTAAGCCTGTATTACAGGCTTCAAAAAAACCTGACAAGATCCAGGTATGGATTGGACGACTAATAGAAAAGGAAAGATGAAAACACAGTACCAGAATCCTCTACTGGGATACCTATTGTGCTAGCAATAATTGTGGTGATGGCTGCTTCTGTGGTGGTTGGAGCTTCTGTGGTGGTTGGAGCTTCTGTAGTGGTTGGAGCTTCTGTTGTTGTCGTGGTTGTGGTGGTAGCTTCTGTGGTGGTTGTGATAGTAGTAGCTTCGGTGGTGGTGGTGGTGGCCACAATGGTAGTAGGGCTGATGGTTGTTGGAGAGATTACAACTGGGAGAAGGAAGTGTAAAAACTACATTTTGAAAAGTATTTATATTTTCCAGTTCTTTGGCTTTGTCATTCCCTGAAGCTAGGCGCGCATGCAAGATATGGCAAAGTGGATCAAGAGACACACACACACACAAACACAAAACATACAATTCAGGGACAAAAAGAACTAAGCAATCTGCGAAGAGGACAACAAAGCCTGAGTTTCTCTTTCTTTCCTTGGTGCACATTTGACTAACAACAGTTAATGCAATTCAGCTGCAGAGTGGGCAGGTGTGGGAGAGTCCTGGAATCCGTCAAATAAAGGCGCATGCAAAAACCTTCTGTAGGCAAGTGCACTGTAAACATATGGGCAAAGCAGCAGAAAGTGGGAGGCATTGGCTCAAAACAAATACTTGCCCACAAACATGCTATTTGTTTTTAGGTTCCATTCACTGACTGAACAGACTGCTTCTCTTGGTTGTGAGAGCATTAGGGCACTCCAGCCCCTGCGGACAGCAAATATAGGCTTAACTGGATTGAAAAGCAAGCAAATGCATACATATCTCCGTGAGATAACATGAGAATGGGCCCGACTTCTCAAAACGAAGGAACTTGTATGATACAGCAAGTAAAGTTTTCCTCCCTCGACACTGAAATAGGAAACTTCAAGAAACAATGCAGAACAAGAAACTGTAATCCAGCCTTTTAACATTAAGAGTAAGACATGTGGAAACCACAAACAATGAACTTAACTTCTAAGTGGTTTTTTAAAAAAACATTCTTAACCTACTACGTTTAAAACATAGCTATTTTAAGACTCAGTGGGTTGCCAAATAATACATCTATAGAAAATCCACAATACAGTTTCACATGTGAATGCACTTATAATGTGATCCTGTATATATCTGGGCCTTACTCCTAGGTAAACTGATCACAGCTTTAGCTCATGAACATGTGTTTGCTTTTCAAACAAATATAAGAAATAAATACAAATAGCCTTTATGTATCCTTCTGAATATTTCTGATATTTCCTATGGTGGCTTCCTGCTACTGGAAAGCTCTCCCCAGGGGGTTCACCTGGAACCTTCGTTACCTATCTTTAGTTGCCAGGCAAAAACGTTCCTATTTTCCCAAGTCTTTGGTTAATTAAACAATCTATGGCCTTTTAAAGTGTGCATGGGGTAGTTATTCTTTTTGTTTCTTATTATGGTACAGTGGTGCCTCGCAAGACGAATTTAATTCGTTCTGTGAGTCAATTCGTTTTGCGAAAAATGCGTCTACCGAATCCCATAGGAATGCATTGAAATTTTTTTAAAAATTTTTTGCCCATAGGAACGCATTAATTGAATTTCAATGCATTCCTATGGGAAACCGTGATTCGCTAGATGAATTTTTCACAAAAAGAATTCGTCTAGCAAGGCAACCTCTGCTTGAAAAATCTCTTCGCTAAGCGAAAAATTCATCTTACAGGGCATTTGTCTAGCGAGGCACCACTGTATGTATTTTTTTGTTTTTATATTGTAAACCACCCCGTGATCTTTGGATGAAGGGCGGTATAGAAATTTTATAAATAACAATAAGAGTAAGAACTCTTATAATGTGGGACTTAGCTCAGGGTTAAAATACTAAAGTAGGGAAGGGAAGAAGATTATCCCATTTCTTTCAAATCAAAAGGTTTTCCATATTATTCAAAAGCACTAGGTTTTGATAATTTTTTGGCAGGAAGCATATTGTGCTAAATGGGCATCAGTAAGGTAAATCCTATTCTCTTAAAAATGACAGAATTTGGCCTTAAGCAGGCAAGTCACCTTTAAACAGACAATTAGATTTTAAAACTCTTAGAAAAATAGAATGATCCAATTTGTTGTGGACCAGGCAGAGCAAAAATTAAATTAACAGCACACACCCTGAACTGTAGCTAAGGCATTTCTCAGTTGACAGCTTTCTGACAATAGAATTTTGTGCAGATAATACATTTCCCCTACTTTTAAGCTCTGAAGCAACATGAAATACTTATCACACAGATTCTCACACCTTGCAAATTTCAAATTATTTCTTTTAGATGAGGTTGGACTTCAAACTGAAGCCCATTCCCACACGCCAATCCCCACATTGTGTTAGTTAAAAAACCCAACAACCCTAGTTGTTGTAGAATTACACACACATGCTGTAAAATATATATACCACTAGAAATCATTGTAATGTTCCTGTAGATAAGGAACAGTTTTAAGCTGATCTGCTTACTACAGCATCAGTGCTGTATACTTGCTCTATCTGTTTAAGATTTTTGGCAGAGCAAGCTGAAAATGGAATTCAAGGCATTTTTTAGTCTTGCCTGAATTCTCCCGGGGGGTCAGGACCTGAATCCCCAAAAGGATATGAATGGGAAGAGAAATAGTGCTTTTGGTTAATAACATTGTAAATGGACTCTTTGTTAGCGAATTCTAGATGAAATAAGATGGTCTGGGTTAAGACCAGAGGTCAGGCTACATTATGAAAATGGACCTTCCTGACTGCAGAAAGTCTTACTAGCCATTTTGGCTTTGTTATATTGCTCTCTCTGCAAAATGTCTCTGAAAACCCTTGGCTGGTTTGTTGTAGTACAGATTGCTTCTGAAATTTAAACACATGCTAGAAAGAAGCTCAGCTACTGGGTAGTGCTCTACCTAAAAAACCTGCTGCACACTTTGATGGCTTTTGTTGGTTTGCTTTTGTAAAAATTAATATCAGAATATTTAACGCTGGAACTTTAAGCATAGCCCACTTAGTGATCTAATCCTACAGAATACTAGGTTTTTGTCACTCTCATAATGTGGAAAGATTACAGCTGCAAGCTTCAATCAACTAACCCAGGGATGTGAAATCAGCTAAAGCTTTAATGACAAACTAAAAATCTGCACAAGCTGGGCCAAGAAGAAACAGACACCTCACACGGGGAGTCGTGAATGCTTCAGTAATGTGCAACATACCAGTTCTCCCCTCCCTTCACTAATTTGGACTAAACAGATTTTGCTCCCCCCCCCCAGCCTCATTCCAGTTTGTATCTGGGAGGCAAACTATAGCTTCCAAGGAACAAACCGCTAACAGTGCTCAATTGAAATCAGTGGGCAAGATTCACCTAACAAACCCCACCAGCAGAAGCCCTGTGTAAGGACTTCCACTTGCACAATGGGGCTCCCTCCCCCCTTCCACGGTACCCCCCCAAAAAAAATTGGTTGGGGTTTATACCTCAGAAGAAGTCCCAGAATAGTGCCTTGGGGGAGAAGACAAGGCAGGGGGAAGAGGGAGCCCGACTGCACATCAAATTCCACTCAGTACGTCTTTTAAACCTAGATCTTGCATAAAAAACTGATAGGCCATGAACTTAAGTTTTCCCTCTAAGCCATGTTGTATCTGATGACTTGCTGCAATAGGGAAAATTCCATATTCTCAATTTCCTGTTTTTTTAAAAATGAATGCCAAATTGGTGCGCTTTTAATTCTAAACGATCTAATGTAGCTTTCATTTGTTACACTTCCAAACTCTCAACACATGACTGAAAGTGTCCTTTTCCTTCACCCCAAGTCTGACTTCCCAGTCACAAGAAGCCAAACAAGGCTCTAAATCTTGAGGATTTCATTGCTGTTAACAGTCTTGCCATCTCTCAAAGTTCACTATATATAATGAGTTGGCTTAAGTGCCTCTTTCATCATCTAGCTTTTCACCTCCTCTGGGTCCATGGGGGTCAGACGCTTGATATTCTCCACCAGAGTGAGGGTTGGAAAATTACTCCAGCGTTAAAACGAAAACACACGTTCTCGTGAATTTCTATAACAAATGAGGTTTTGGAGCGAAAGATTAATTAAATACACTTGAGATAATCACAAAAGCTGTCTGGGCTACAAACGACTCCCCTGCTGCAGAAGAACCAAGATATGCCTCCCCCCACCCCAAGCACTTGCAGGTTCACCGAGGTGGACACACATATGGTCTTTTGTCTTTGAAGGAGTTTGAACAGAAGATGCATGACACCAAAAAAGAACCACTACATAAAATCAGAGACCAATGAAAATCATCACCCTATACAGGTAATCTTCCTGCTGCTTTTGTCCAACAACGTAATGGGTGTAAAAGAAATGAAGACACCAAGCAGCCAACAATACTATCTATATTGCAGGATCTTCATAAACATCACAGCAGATGCCACAGCGATAGCATTTCATACCTTCATGCAAAAGCACAGCAAATGAAATAAAGCCACTTTAAAGTGCGTAAGATCTGTCAAACAACACTGAAGAAAAACCCAGAGAAAGTGCATTATATAACCAAGGAGCTCAAGTTTAGGAAAACTAGCATGTATACTTTATAGAATATGACAGAGAGAAAAGTGGAAGGGTCTTTTGGCGCCTTTCTGCACTTACCATTAAAGTGGTAGAGTTGTTAGGTTTGGGGCACTTTTTGGCCACACAACATTGGCATTATTAAGCTAGTATTCAGGAATAATGTACTAAAGAAGCTGCCCTTTCTTGTGCTGCCTAATAATAATAATAATAATAATAATAATAATATCCTGACTTGAGAAAGATCCAAAATGGATCTTTGTGTGACATGTGAACAAGCAGCGTCCCATTTTCCGTATGGAGGGTTGGTAGATGTGGTTTGGGAGGAATCTGTTTCCCAACACTTCCATCTGATGGGTGCCAGCTGTCAGTGTGCAAGCTCAGTTCAGAGGAGAGCCCTGGCCAATGCAGAGTCCAAGTCAAAGTACTGTCCTGACAGCAATCATTAGCGGCAGCAAAATTTCATTGCAACAACTAGGTTTGCAGTAGCTCAGGCAGACACGTAATTCCTCTTCTAGTCTCCTAGACAACCACAAAATTACAATTTTGGAATACTAGGCATTAAATACCCTGCCCTGAAAAAGAAATCCAGGAAAGGTCTATCCCCATGCCCAGAATGCCAACATTTTCTAGCTGAAGGAACATGAAGGTGTGACTACAGCCATGGAATGATTCTCACTTCCGGTGCAACCTTTACTTTTTTGTGGAGAAAAAACCCAGCCCTTAATCTTTATTAGGAATCAGATTTGTTACAGAGCTCCCTTCCTGAAGCTTCTGATTTCACTCACCATTTAAAACTGTACTCCGCCTGGGTCAAACAGCAGTAACACAAAGTACTTAGTACAAAAAGCAGATCCACCAAAATGATTATCTTGGGGCGGCACAACTGCATTGCATAGCATACCTATGGCAACCATTGCTGAATGTTTACTTTAAAAGGGGGTGGGGAATCAAGCCCTGCTGTCATCAAGATAAAGCTACAGAAAAAGGTCCAATCTTTGGGCTTCATGTTTGGATGGATATGAAGTTAGATTAACAGATGCTGGCAGGTTCCCTGCTGTGGCAATAGGAAGAGAAAGAGCTAAACAGGCCAGATGGGGGAAGATGGAAGCAAAGGGTGGCACTGGAGAGTGGTTGTGTGGGTTTAGCCCTAATCCTGATAAAGGTATTCCTTCATTTGCTTCTGAATATTAAACACATGACAGAAAGAAGCTCAGCTGCTGGGTACAGAAGGGCAAAGGAGGGGACTGGCTTCTCATTTGAAATCCAACCCTTTAATGAGAGTGCACTGCGGGCTTAAAGATAAAGGGCGCCTTTGATCAGAAGCAGAGCCTTGCTGCATATGAGGAGTGACAAAGACATACTGTGAAGGGCAATGGACACTTGGGTTGCCATCTAAGGGAATTGCACCAGCACACAGTGTGTGGTACTGGAAGCAGCAGCAGCAGCAGCATCTGAGCCATAACCCTCCTTGTCTCACAATGAGGACTTCAGGACTTTGAAGCCCTGTCCCTCTTCTAACCCACTTGGGTAACGTAACCGTTAGCAACCCACATGGGAGATGGGTACTTTGAAAACATACTAAAAGGAAAAATCTGATTTTAAGATAGATCCCACTAAGGTTACTATTTTGGCAGCAGAACGCTGCATAAAAGACGATGGCCATTCAGCCATGTTAAGGTCCCAACAGATAGTCATGGCCAAGTATTTCAGCTGTTTTTTTTTAGGAAATCAAATATGGGTATGGTTTTGAAGGTGCTGTCAGCTGAAACCACTGGCTTGCTTGCCTTTCACTATCAAAACCTGATGCTTAATACATCCACCTGTCATTTGCTTAAACCTGCATTTGTAGCTGTATGATAAAACTGTGTCCCTGGAATGCTGGAATAACATTGAATTTCTGTCCATCTATCCTATTAAGGGTCCATAAATTAGCCTTGCTGAACCTGGTGGCCATCAGATTTATATATATGTTTACTACAATTCCCATCAGCCCCTGTCAGTACAGCATCAGGTTTCAGAAGGGGGTCATGGAGCAAGTTTGCTATCCAGTGCTCTAACCACTATTGTGCACAATTTACCCTTCAGCAAGGATTAACTTTGGGCAAGGAGTGACAATTATTTGTTGGAACTGTGCATTTGCCTTGATGCCAGTGATGCAGATAAATGAAGTGCACTAGAGGCAGGCTTTTCTTACACAATTTATAGAACAGCATGTCTGGCTTTATTGCCTTGGTATGTTCCGTGAGACTGTGTTTAATTGCTACGGTATAAGAGTCACTGAAAGCAGGCTGAAACACACAGATGTGCAGCTTTCTAGATGATTAGCTAAAAGTAAATGAAACCAAGAGACCCTCACTAAGTAATGATTTTCCCCAGAGTAAAGGGCTCCACTTATGCTCATAGTCCCAACCTTTATACACGGATACAAATGCTGCCTGCTTTCATTAGCAGAGACGAGAACACAGAATTTGAGGCTCTGCCTAATTAAATTGAGTGTATTATTACTGAGCTGGCTTCAACAAATATATAGGCTGAAAGGGGGAGGTGGAGAATCTGTATGCAGAAAGAGATACATATCTATATTTCACAGAGATATATTGCATTCATACTGATTACCCAAACTTCAATTTGATGCAAAGGAGGACAGTGCTGATGTACCTAGAATAGGTGGGCTGAAGAAGGAATTTTAACAGGTACAGCTCGTTAGGGAGGGGTAAGAAAAGCTGTACCCGATGAGCCTCTTCAATACAAGTTATTTAATACAGGAGTCCTGACCTTTATATACAGTCATTCTATCTGTGAAGGATAAGAGGAAAGGAAAATAAAGACAACACACTGAGGCTTAAAAGCAAGGAACAAAGTCTGAGAGCAAGGTTGTTCTAGATAATTGGAGGGTGACCTCTATTTGCCAGAACAGCAAGCAATAGGTATACAGAGCACAATTTCCTTTGGTAGTGAGATAACCACATATATTCCTTATTTAAACCAATACACATGGTACTAAATGTGTTAATAAGTCCTAATTTAACAGGTTTTGTTTTTTGTCCAGTCCCCTTAACTTTTTTTCTAAAATAACTGTAGCACCTTAAAGGCTCAAGGTAGAAATATTTCCCTACTAGCTGCTGAACATTTCCAGTTTTCAATGTTGAATAGGCAGCCATTCATTTGCTTTTATCCTACTAAACTGAAATAACTGCCAGAAAGGCATGAAACTCAGTTGAAATTTCTCCATCACTAATAGCGTAATCTCTATGTATGTCTACTCGGATGGGAGTTCAATGACACATGCTCCCTGGCAAATGTGTGTACAGAACTGCATCTTTAAGAGTACACTTCTAGAGCCCTAGTACTGCCATGCACAAAGGAAACAACTAGACACACACACACTATTATTTAATTATTCAAAGAAGATTCTAATGGGCTGTTAACAAGAACTGCCTTCCCAGAGTGTGTGTATAGCACTTGTAGGCCTGGGAAGGCTGGATGAATATTTTATAAACACTGATGGGGAGCCAAACCTATTTCCAGGAGAGTTTTCCCTTGCTTTGGCAATGTGAGGAAACTGAAAGAGAAATAACCCATTAATTTGCTCCAAGTCTAACGACTGCAAAACAAACAAGCAAACAAATAAATAAATATGTAGACATGTAGTCATTCAGTAAGTGATATAAGTGCCAAATTGAATGAACCACAAATGTGAGGACTGAAATATGGTTCTGCTGAAAAGGTAATCATCTTAGGCTTGTATCGATATAGCACTAAGTAACCATCCCTCCGGCGTAAGGATTTATGCTTGCGCAACAGGACTTTCTGCCCCTCTGCACCCTCTCCAAATATGCTCCAAAGAGTGGGGGAACCTGCAGGAAAGATTTAGGGGCCATGCATGGAGAGGGGGAGAGAGAGAAAGTCCTGTTGCCCAAGTGTAAATCCTTGTGCTGGCCGGATGGTTACTGTACTTAGTGAATACAAGCCATTATCCTCGTGTAAATCTCTACTCTTGATTTTGAAGCATTTATCTCCCATTTCTGCAAATGGGGAAAGACTAGCAAATTCTTTATTTCCTACCAGTTGACATCCAGTCTTTTTCTTCTTGACAAAGAAATAAAGAGCTTGCTTTATAAACTTGATGGAGTATATAAAGTAACAGCCCAAATAATGTGCTACCCAGTCCTATTCCACAGAAACCAGTGGCTTCTGCTTCTTAGGCACAGAACCAAAAATTCTAGAACTTATTCTTTCAAAGAGTCAGATCTTCCTGAGATTTTAGTTGTAACTTCTTACACATTAGCAAAACTGCTTCTCTCTAGCAGAAGAGCCAGAATCAATCACTTATGGACTAGTTGTACTGCATAACAAAAAACAAATTGATCCAGCTTTATCCTTAGCAAATGAAACTACAATCCTTTAAATCAAGGTTGCAGGAGAGCAAGGGAGACAACTCTAATAAGCCACTTTCTTTCATCAGAGCACACTGTTGGATTCCTAAGTGTACGTGAGGAATGTCAAATCCTTACCTTTCCCTAATGTAAACCTTAGGTCTAGCTCATACAGTGGCTAATATCACATCATAAAGAAAGCATGGAACTAAGAGCCTTTTGCTCATAGCACACGTCAACATTCATAGGATCTTGGCAACCACACATGCATTTACTCTGTAGGAGCTGTGATACACCACTCATAAAGGATAATAATTTTAATGTATGCCATGCTAGACTGGCATCCCTTTAAACCTCATTGGGCAGGCCAGTTTTATGTAGGCCATACAACTGCACTGGGGTCCAGCAACCCCTGAAGTTTCAGTCCATCTTAATGTACAGCTTTGTTCTATTCAGTTTGTACATCAGTACAAAATTTAGTTTCAGTCCATCTTAATGTACAGCTTTGTTCTATTCAGTTTGTACATCAGTACAAAATATGCTAGACTAAAGGGCAACTGTCAGCTTTAAAGTCTGAGTAAAAGGCTTTTTTTGTTTTGACATTGCACAGAATATTGCTCCGGTTCTATCAATTTTATGTCTCCAAGATTGTCAGACTTGGGTTTCTTGACACTTGCCAGTTTTGACTGTTAATATTATTAGATCTCATAATTCTAGTCTGAATTGTGCTACACAGTAGTTCATCTGGAAAGCATAACAATAACCTTACGATTCCCTTTCCAAGGTGGGATGTATCTGACTTCAAGCAGTAAAAATCTGTCTTCTCTTTGCACAAAGAAAACATGGGTGAGGGTGAAGCCAAAGCTGGCACATATAATGCTACTACATTCATACATGCTCAAATAGAGCCTAGATTAGATTCAGGCATTATTGGTGCTGTTCAGAAATGAGTTTGGTTAACATCAGAGGTCCACAAATACAGTAATCACAGATCACTAGCAGCAAATTTGAGGAGGGTTGATAGCTCAATCCTTGAACATCTACCCTGTATTCAGAAGGTCCCTGGTTCAATCCAAGATCTTTCCAGGTAGGGCTTTGGAAAACCCTTGCCTCAAACCCTGGAGGGTCATTGCCAATCAGTGCAGGCAGTACTGAGCTAGATGGACCAATGGTCTGACTCAGTATAAGGCAACTTCCTATGTTATCAACCAGAAATTTAATTCTGGTGGTTACCAAGAAAAAGCCTTTTATTTTGGCACTCGGCAATATAAATGCTTGGTTGCCAAGCTCCAGGACCAACTCAGCAATAGAGGCAAATGAGTCAACTCCATGGAGTTTCTAGATCTCAAGGGTGCCAGCCTCAGCCATGTCTGAGAGAGAGACAGAGAGATAGACAGAGAGACAAGAGAGGTGCTGCCCATTTTTAAAATGAGGTTCACAGTTGCAGCTAGCAGCTGGATTTCATCTCCTGTATTTCAAGATTCTTCTAAGCTCTATCAACTTTACAGGGCTCGATTATAATTACAATAGGGAGGAGTAATGAATGCAAAAAATGAATTCTGATCCAAAAATGTATATTGATCCAATTTAAAAGCATGATCTGATGCACATTTACTCACAAGGAAGCCCTGTCAAGCCCAACCCAAAGTGTGTGGGCACTTGGTTATCCTAGAGCAGAAATATAATTTTGGTTCTTTAATTATCAAGAATACAGTAGATCAATCTGCTACCCTTTGTATCGCTGGGAATAAAAATACAGTTAAAAAGGTAGGAGGGAGGATCTATACATAAGGAAAGTAAGTTTGCAAAGTAATATCAATTAAATAGTTACAACAAAATATGGCAGGGGAAAACATCAGCAGGAAATACAGCCCAAACCCTACTAAAATATTCAACTCCAATCCAAACAAAGACTTTAGATGGGTCAAGAAGGCTAGAGAGTGAATTATTTCTCTCTTATCCTGTGAATGTAGCAGCTTCTGTAAGCTCAACGGGAGGTGAAGCCTTTTCTTGCCCAGGATTCAACTAACCCCAGAATACCAAGGGCACCAAGATGCACTCTCATTTCCCAGTGTTCTGTATTGTGACTCCTGCCAACTGAGATTTCCCAAGCCAAAAGGAGACTGTTTTTATTACTGCGGTGAACAAACTGAGTGCTGGGGACACAAGGGTTCAGGGACACTCTTTGGTTCTCCACAAGCTGGGCTACAGAAAGCTCCTTGCACCTGCAATCTGATCAGCAGACAGTCTCTGTCGTCTGCTGTCAAAAGAAATTTGGTGCTGCCCTTTTGCCTGTCAGCTAGACACCCCCTGGAAAAAAAATTGGGGGGTATTGCTTTGTGTCTGACTAACATTCTCAGGAGAACTAAAACAACTCCCACCTCCAGTTGTGACCAAAGACAAATGTGGACCTTTCTATGATGCAACTGAAAAATGGATGCTGTTCCAGAGAGACACATTTCCAAAACTAGGGCACTTTTCGACACATTTTTATAGTGGAAAACAATAGCTGCTCTCAGGTTATAGGTTAGGGCGCTGTAATGAACACAACTTTGAAATGCAACCCGGTGAGGATCTTTTCTTCTTTTTAAAAATGCCTCTTCCCCATTATAGACTGTTGTTAACACTAGGATCTAGAGTAGGGAGAGGCAACCTGATGTCTTTTCCCTGGAAAAGCACCCTAGTCTACTCATGGAGCAACTCTCCTATGGATGGTTCACCTTCTGATTGGCCACTGTAAGAATGCTGGACTAGATGGGTCCTTGGCCTGATCCAGCAAGCTTTCCTTATGCTCTTGACAAATGTAGCTTGAGGGAATGGGGCAAGCAGAGGATGGGGCCTCTGGCCTGCACATATGCAGAAGATTGAGCCTTTCATTCACCAGACAGCCTTCAGTTCTCCCCTTTGTGCATAAACACATGCAACTTCTCTGTATCTCAGTGTTGTTAAGTGGTAGCAAGAGCAAAAAAAATGCAGAAGCCTATCATGCATACATGCGGAGCAGCAGCAGCAGCAGCAGCAGCAGCAATAGCAATAGCAGCTCAAACATTATGGTCAACCCTTTCAATGGACCCATTCCCTACATCAGAAAGAGTAGGCTATCTGCCAATGCATCTGTCTATACATTCTCTCCCCCATTGAAAGGGTTAACTTGGTGCATGCTTATATAATGCCAGCGCCCCCAAGAGACAAGCCTTCAGCTCACACTGCCCCATCATGCCTGTGTAGTCTGCCAGCTTGGTACAGTACCTGAGGTTGGAAGAACTTCAGAGTGTGCAGCGCCATATACAGGGAAGGGGAACATGAGGAAAGAAGGGAAAGAGAGAACACAGGAATATATAAAACCACAGTACAAACATGGTACATAAACATGGCAGGCGGAGGCTGTAATAGAGAGAAGGTGTGTAAGTCCTCCATATTCCCCAGCCAATCTCTACCAAAATGACCATCCAAACCAACGCAGGGAGACAAAGCTGATTTGGTTTCCTTTGCTGTATCGTCATTTCTTGGGGCAAAAGTTCCGCAGTTTGTGGTTTTAAATTCAACGGAACGCGTCTTTCGCATCCTGTCGGCTTCCATCTGAGTCCCCTAAATGTCAGGACAAATTCTATTCTACTGCAACTTGGCCGCAAGCTCATTATCGATTCTTAGACACTTATGATGGATGAGACAATAGGCAATGCAAATAACCACAGGAATACTGTATTTCATTCGCATCCCCTGGCTCAAATAACGTCTGCGAGAAATGGAAGCTGTGGCTTGGATAGCTTTATTTCCATTTAGAAATGCCTCCCCCGCATCGGTAGGAGAAAAGAAAATTGGCAAGGCTCCCTCTAGGCAACATGCTTTTGTGCAATTCCAAATGCTTAGCTTCGTATTGCGGAGTGTCTGATGGGCCTAAACATTCTGCCTACGGAGACTGCTCAACATTCATTAATAATCTGAGTGGTACACATCTCCGCTTTTATTTGAAGATCCTGCAAAACCTCACTCATGAGATTCCACTGAGGGACAATTCCTTTGACCCACAAGATCACTACAGTATTTATGAAATCTTTGCTGGATTCCAGTTGTGTTGCCACATACACTGAGGCAGTCAAGCCTTACCGACACCACATGTAGAAGTCAATGTACGTAGTTTGGGGTTTCGCACACTGCTTTGAACACTCACAAAGCAACAATACTCACAGTATGAAGAATCTTCTGCATATGGTGGGAGTCTGCACACTGTCACTTTAACACATGACAGCTATGGGTAGAATTCAGTATGCAAATGAAAGAGGACCTTGGCTACTAGAACGCTACCAGGCACAAGGCCACAGTTTACCACCTTTGTTGTTCAAACTGTTCAGTAAGTTCCATTAAATGTTGCAGGGCCTACAGAGCTCTGGCTCTCTGTGGCAAAGCAACTATACTTGGGTATCTGGGAAAGATAAGCAAAGGTTTGGGAGAAAGAAAGAGTAGTTTTGAGTATATCGCGGTTTTCCATAGGAATGCATAGAAATTTATGCATTCCTATGGGAAACCGCGATTTGCAAGACGAATTTTTCTCAAAACGAATTGACTCGCGGAATGAATTAAATTTGTCTTGTGAGGCACCACTGTATGTGTGTGTGTAATATATATATATAGTTTTTGTTTTAATGCAAAAGGCTGGTAGACAATGGACTCGATTACTGTGATGCGAACAGCATCAGCAATAGAGTAATTGCCTCAATTCAGACCTAACAGCAATTCATGGTTTGTCATTATGAGAATTAGCCCTTGTAAGTATCAGGCTTGCTTGTTCCTCCTTCCCCTTCCTCCCTCCATTGAGCACAAGGGGAGCAGATTTGAAGCTTTTACTTCAAATGTGTGCTAAAACATACTTTTTCATTTCATCTAAATGTGGCAAGCTATGGTTTATGGAACCCATAACTTACAATAAAACTAGGATCTCAAATGAGGATCAAGCTGTGGTTTGGTATCCCGATTTGATTGTAAACAACGGTTTGCACACAACAGTTTGCCACATTCTATTGAAATGAAAAACCATGGTTTGCTGCAAATCAGAAGGGGAAATTTCTAATTCACCCCTCCCCAGATTTCCACTACAGAAATTGTTACAAGAAAGTCTTTTTAGACTGCTGTGATTGCTCTTGGGATAATTCAAATCACCAGCAACATAGCAAATGCATAGCTGCTATACAACAAACCCAGGAAAAATGTGTCTAGAAATAAGCTTCTGAACCATTATTTAAATTCTCCACTCTTTCTCAAAGCAGTTTTGCAAATTCTAAGAAAAATCCAAATTTAGCACGGAAAGCCCCTTCAGAGTTCAAAAGTTGCAATACATTCACTAGCTATTGCCAACCAGAACATTATCTCCCCTCGCCCCTTAATACAGTATGGGAAGAAATATCTGATAACGTTATCAGCAAGTGCTATATATAACATACCCGGAACCTGCCCACTTATAGAAATATGGGAAGCGATTCATTTTTAAAATGTGTATTCAGGGAAATACTTTTCCCACATATTGCCATTCAGGAGATAAAAAGCAACAGCTCATTAAATAATGTGAGAGACTGAGCTGAATTTGGGGGTCTTTCTGGAAACGTTACAGAATGTTAAGAGTCAGCTTTGTTTTGCACTCACTTCCCAGAGGGCTACTGAACTTTCACTTAGCTTGACAGATATTTCACAAAGAGTATTTTATCCTATTACAAGTCTTCAAGTTATGGCATTTTCCTACAGTGATGGGAAAGGCTGTGCCTCTCCAGCTCATTTCTTGCAGTTTTCAGGAGGCTATTGGATGCATCTGTTTTATAAGTTTCTCTATCAATAAAAAGCATTTAAGATGTTCTTATGTTGTGCAAGCTGATCACCTTACAGAAGAATGGAATATTACTACAAAAGCTAACAAAGGATATACAATTTCTATTAAAATACTTTCTATTAAAAGTATTCACATTCTGTGAATGTAACTGCTAATTTTGTAACAAAGCACATTCCCATAATTCTCAAACAGTTGGGAGATTTTGTTGGTCTTCATTCCCTGGCATATACAACCGTAAAGACTGTCACCATGTAGGAGACCTTTTCTCTAGAAAGCACTATTTCCTTAGCATAAATGAGAAGAAATAATTGTAGAACATATTGTAGATTATCCTCTAAAAACTTCTACATTGTAGTCTTAATTGTACTCTAATATCTCATTGCAAAAATCCTTGTCTTCTGGGCAGAGCACTTCTGTCCTGCAGAGGCGGGGCAGAGACTAAAGTCATGGCAGAGGAACTGTTATATCGACAGCCCTGTCAGCATCTGCCCAAAGTCACCCAATGAGTTTTATTGCCAAGCCCTTATTGAAGTCAACAACTAGCAGCCTTGTCCAATACCCCTAAGAACTTTTGCTAGCCTTCATAAAAACACTTTTTTAAATTTTCGCTTCCCTCAGAATGGATGGGTCTTTTGATCAAGCAGCATCATTGGTTGAACAAAATGGCCCCCTAGCTGCATTTATTTTGTAAGCAGTGCGACAGGAGAGGTGGTGTCTTCTGGACAGAGGGTCACGAAGGGCAGGAAAATAAGGGACTTACCCGAGGTAGCAAACAAAGCTCTTCCCAGCAGGCTGCTGGCAGCCATTTTCTTCTGCCAGAATCTATCTGGGAACGACAGTAGGTGATGACAAAGTGTCATTCCCACGAGACCTCTGGGATGAAAATGGCGACTGCTATACCAAAGTACTGCATTATCACGTAAGGTTGTTTTTCATATGGGTTCTAGGAAAAGAAAAGCTGATCTTCCTTCCAACCAGAGACCACTGGAAATAATTCTATTCTACTGCTGTGAAACTGCCAAGGAAAAGGGAGCAAGCAAAGGGAGATGCCATGGTACCAGGGCTGTGCCTACTGATCCCAAGTGGCCTGGGTGTTTCCTAAAAGGCTAGAAAAGGCCAGGAGGGACGTATAACCTGCAAGGCTTCTTTTAGGGGCAAGGAAGCTAGTTTGGAAGTGGGGTTAGTCTGGAACCTGGCTGGAAGCTAAGAGAGACCTAATGTGGGGTGCTGGTGGTGGTGGAGTCGTGGGGTTCTGTTCAAACCCTTTCCCCCTCTTGAGCTGTTGTTTTAAGCTAGCGTCAGTCCAGCCTGCCCGCCCAAAAGCCAGTTCTTCTCTACTTGTTTAGTGCAAATCTGGTACACCCTAAACTGAAAAACATGTCAGGTTTCAAAAAAGGGAGAAAATTATACTTAATGGACCTGTGAGTGGGGAGATACATAGTGAGCCAATCAACACAATATACAAGAAGCTGGATGCTAATGTCAGTAAAATAAAAACTTGAGAGCTGCTTAAAATCTGAAATAATTATGGCAAGCAAGGTTGTGGTGGTGAAAATGATTGCCTGTCAAGCTATTATTTTCCCGATTTACAGTCTAGCTCTTACTTCATTGAAAGAATGGCAATCTATTACAAATAAGTAATATTTAAAGGTAAAAATAAACCTCAAGTAAAGCAATCTACTTTGCAAAAGACGCAGCAGTGCCAAACACAAACTGTTACTGGCATGTTAGTCAACTTTGAAACCTGTTAATATTGGATAAAATCGTGTCACAAACATATATTTGAGAATCAAAAGAGAGAGAGAGAGAGAGGGAGAGATGGAGACAGAGAGAATGAATTACTATTATTGCCGCAAAACTTGAATGGATTAAAAATGATGATTAATTTTAAAATATAAAAACTTAAATGATTATTTATTAAATTTGTATACCACCCCATACACAAATGTATTCAGTTTCTCATAATCATCTAGTTCAGGCATCCCCAAACTGCGGCCCTCCAGATGTTCTGACCTACAACTCCCATGATCCCTAGCTAACAGGACCAGTGGTCGGGGAAGATGGGAATTGTAGTCCAAAACATCTGGAGGGCCGAAGATTGGGGATGCCTGATCTAGTTTGACATTAAGTAATGAGGCTACAGGCATGCTCATCCACCCTTGAATTTATTACTAGCATGGTTGCTCTAGGCAACAAGGAATTTCATGCAGGCGAGTGAGTGTGATGGCCAATGGTAGAAGGACTAGTACATCTCATTTGCCAAGCCCAAGTAGCCTCTCTTTTTTTCTTTTTTGCAAACTCATAATTTGTGGTGGTTTAGTTACAGTGGTGTGTTAACTCTACAGTCAATCTCTAACCGAATATCTTCTACCAGATAAAGATGGCTTTTATATGTAAATGAAAAACCAAGCTGATCGTTTCCCACTAATGAAGATTTACACTCCACCTACCAAACAAGGGCATTTTAAATTCACCAGATGAAAATAAACTGCTCTAGTCTGCCCAGTAACAATGAGTCCTGCTTTGATCTATCAGCCACAAGCACTTCATTTTTTGTTTGATACCTCCCCCCCCCCGGTGAGGGTGCGGCTGGGCCAAGTGAAGCAGAAAGGAGCAATACTGGAAAGAAGAATTAAAGTCCACATTGTACGGGTGTGAAAGTTCCTACATTTCTATCCTTAGGATACAACCATAAACACATTTACTTGGAGAAAGCCCCTTTGAAGTCAAGGTTACTTGCTTCTAAGTAAACATGCAGGATTGTGCTGTTAACCTTGCAAACTGTCATCTGCATAAATTCAGAAAGAATCTATACGGAAATATTTTAAAGATATTATTTCTATAGGTAAAAGAAAAGAAAAACATGTAAAATGCATATTGTTCAACTATGGGAGCCAAGGCCTGGTTGCAAAATTGAAACAATAGTACAGTATAATTAATACTATGTTTCAGACATAGATAAATTGTTGTTCTCCAAACATTGATGGACTCCAGCTCCCATCAGCCCCAGCTAGTCTGGCCAATGGTCAGGGATGATGGGAGCTGGAGTCTAACATCCAGAGGGCTCCATTTCCCCTATTCCTGCTTTACTAATTGTAAATGAACATGGTCTACTGGTCAGATCTGCATCACTCTTTAAGAAATATGAGACGAAATATAAATGGGAAACTTGATTCAATGACAGCCTTTCTTTCCCTTGCTTATTTAAATAATTTGAATCACCTTGGTTTAAATCAGTCCACCCTGTCTAAAATTAGCAACTGCATGCCAAGAGTGATGCTTAGCCATTGGTACCTTCAAACAACCTGCTGGATAAAGGTATCTTTTAGACCCAAATGATGCAACCAACTATTTTGAAAAACAATGCAGGATATATATGTTACCCCTGAACTGCTTTTCTGCAACGCACTCATTAATTAAAAATAATACAGCTAAATCCATCATTCTTGAATATAAATACTGAATTTAACACCAATAAAACACAATGGAAACATTAATACACAGGACAGCACTGCTATTTAAAAATGTGGCTGGGGTAAAAAGGAAATACATTCAAATCATTTGAATACATTTGATGAACAACAAAGGTTATTAAAAGCTCATTCTTCCAGCATTTGCACTGAAAAAGGTACTTAATAGAAGCTTAAAGGAAAGCTGACTATAGAGTAAAATCGAGAGGTTTTACATAAAAGCTGCTTTGCAATTTTTGTTATCAGCTGTTCCTTTGAAACACACAATCCTTTAGAAATGTCTTTTATAGTAGGGAAATCTGTATTATCACGTAGCAGGAGAAATAATTTATGGTAAATCGTTTCACAAAGGAGAAGCAGCGGGGAATGACGTGGAATCTTTTATCAATGTTATCTCGCACCTTTTGAAAAAGGCGAGTATGCCTAGAGTACAGGGACAGGCTAGGGTCTGGGGAAAGAAATGAAGACTTGAAACGTTTCACATGAGGCAGAGGTGCAAGGGACAGGCAGCATGAGGCACTTGTACTTATTTATTTCATAAAATTTATACTCCGCTTGATTGTTAAAAACTCCAAGCGGTTGTACTCCCTGTTGCCCCCCAGCATCAATGCCACTCCAAAAGCTGTTGTGTGGACATTCTAAATCATGTGACTAACGTCATATGGAGATGTCTTCTGAATCCAGTGGAAAGCCTACATTTCTCAGATTTTCCCCTGATGTGTGGTCAGGGCTGGGCAGGGGAAGCAACAGCTGGATTGGAGCCAATAGGTGCTCTCCTACTCCACACAATGTTAATCGCACAATTTAGAACTCCCACATAGAGCTACATGGAACTTCACAGGTAGTTTTGATAAGGATTTTATATGGCAATGGGACATGATTAAGAGAGCTACTTTTGTGGGACCGGGGGGGGGGGTATATTTAAGAGGCTGCAAATGTATCTTGCTCAATTTACAGCAGGTCAAGACCTCACAGGCTGGTTTTTATCTAGCCATGTGTAGATTCTGAAATACTCTTGGATGCGGCTTGTATGTCTAGCTTTGCAGGGCCCACCTCTCTCACCCCAGTTACACTGGCATCATGTTCTCGCTTACCTTCATTCAGTGGAAGTGGTGACTCCCCCGTGGCAGGCTCACCTTCCCCAATCTGTGTCCTGCCACGCAGGTTGAATCTATAGCGTGATATGGGGTCCGTCCTCTGGAGTATAAACTTTGTCTGATTGGGAGAGAAGTTTTCCACCAATGTTCTGCCACTTTTGGATCCATTAACTGGAGAGAGAGGCAGGCTGTGTAGGCTTCAGTCTTGTTTTGAATAACATGCTATGCTATGCATCTCACCACTTCTCAGTCTAGGATTATACCTGACAAAAGCACTGGCTTTGTTTAAAATGGGGGGGGGCATGTTCATTTTAGAGGACTTTTAAGCAAAAAACGGCTGGGGAATGTTATGCATTCAAGAAGGAAGAACTTTCATTCAGCTAATTAAACTTTTAGTTCCCATGCAGGCCAAAGATAATACACCGTTAGTTTTGCAGGGGCTTTCAAGTTAGGGATTTGTTATGGTGGAGAGCTTTTGCACTAATTAGTTGAGCAAAAATTACATTGTTCATACATTTTCCAACAGTTAGGGGCAGGGGATTTTAGGAAGTTAGATGCATGCTTGTTCAAATTCTACAAAGGGTTGGGAAGGAGGTACATTTTCAGGTGCCACTGGCCCTATTCTTGGAAATATCTTCTTATGTAAATAACATTTAACTAAGGAATCAAAATGACCAGTAAGAAAATTTATCACATGTATCTGGGAATTAGCCTGTTAGTGACCGCTATGAAATCCTCCTGCACTAAGATATGCAATTCAACTCCCAAAGAAATTCTAATTCCTGAATTCCTGATCCCTCCCCACCCCGATTTATTAGTATTGGGTTTTTTTTCCTAATTCCAGATAAATTAGATTCTAAATCCTGGTTAATAAAGAGACAACAAACAAAAACAAGCACAGGACATACAGGCTTGGTATCTAAGGGTGTATCCAATAAGAATGCCATTGGGGTGTTCAGGGTGTTCCCATTCCATAGTGATGGTTTCCAGGTTTGGTTGGCGGATTCGGAAATACCTTGGGGGACTGGGTGCTTCAGGGAAAGATGGGTCCAAGAGAGAAAAGGGAAGAGGAAAAAGACGTATAAGGTAAGGTAACTTAGAAGGCAGACTGGTCAAGAGTATGCATATAGAAAAGTTTGAGTCTGGTGGCAGGGAAAACTTGGTAGGAGCTGTATAAGATGCAGTTTCAGTGCACAATCATGCCTGCATATCCATTAACAGGAACCTATCCTACTGTTTCATATTTGTGCAAATTTAGTCATTGGTGCACGTGTTGTGCTTCCTTCTGTGGGCTAAGCCACTCCTATGAGCTTTGTCTATTGCCAGATGCAGTTTTCATATAATTAAAAACCTACAGTTCTTACCCTTGCCTGGAACTGTACAGATAACCTAATATTTAAGTGGATTTCATCATTCTATCCCTTTGGGATGGTGCCTTCTTGGCCCATTTCCTTTCATCACAGCTAAAGTCCCACACCATAACCAGCTCTGTTTCCTATGCTCAAAGCACACAAGGCTTATCTGAGCACAAATCACAACACTCAACTTTGAGCAACATGACCCACATTTTATCCATCCTGCTTCAGGCAACCAAAGCCAAGGCCATCTAAGTCCTATTGATGTTGATGTGAGAGTCGAGCAGTGGTGGCTCGCAAGCGAGGTGTGGCAGTATGTAGGAAGAGGCTGCTGGGGGGAAAGACCCTCTCCTGCCATGCCCTTTAGGGGCAGGTATATGGGTCAGAGACCAAAAAAAAAAGGACAGCTTCACAAATGATGTCAAGAAAGTTGCTTTTATAAAGGGAGTTTCCATCCATGCTTCTTAAAAAGATTGCTTGGAAGGAAATTTCCTTGATAAAGGAGATTTGCTCAAAATGCACTAGGAATCCAATCATTTGTGAAGCTGTTTCTTTGTGTGGGTATTTGGTCTTTTCCTACAGTTGTTTTTTAATCCTCCTTTGCCTGATGCCTGGATCAGATCCACGTATGTGTGGAAGTGCTGACCGACCCGATGGATGCACCTCCCTGCATTACAATGAAATGGACTGGATTTTTTAAAAATTCCTTTCCAGTATGCAGCTGGTCAGAGTTTTATGCTGAAACTTCCAGGGCTTACCAGTACAATTCTATGCATAGCAGAAGATCATTTAGCAAGTAGGTAAGTGCATTCAAGCAGTGGACCCAGTTCAAGCTTCTGTGTGATACATATAAATGCACAATTTGGCTCACTAGCAAGGCAGAAATCAGATTTCATTCAATCCAGTTACCAAAACCAGCAACAGCAGGGGTGGGGGTGGGGAACCCCTAGGATTTCATTTTCCAAAAATTACAACTGGAATGGATTCTTGGAAGATTCTTCAAGAACAAAGATATCTGTCTGGTGTGCAATTCTGTGGTTTCAAGAATCCCTAGAATCATAAAGGCGCTGGTGCTTATCAGTCAAAGCACGGTCCATTAGAGTGATACGAGATGGCAACTGTAAACATTAAAGCTTTCACTGCTAGTTATGAGAACTGATGAAAAGCTATTGATCTAGCTGTGAAAGCAAATACAGGCAGTACTCTCAATTCTACCATAAAATCTATCCTTGAGTAGGTTAAGAATCAGATGGAATTTGTAGAGTTAGGTAGTAATTGCAACATAAAACCTTTCCATAGATCATACTGCCACGTACGGCAATGGATCTCATGAGTCTGTTCCAATTTTACAGAATAAAGCTAAGAGAGACTTGTCTGAGAATACATAAGAGGGCAAACAGTAGAGCTAGAAATAAGAGGGCAAACAGTAGAGCTAGAAATAAAACCTGGTGTCAGTGCATCGTGCTCTGCCTAACTCGCCCATTTTCAGTTAGTTTTCCTTGTGCTCCATTCATTTGTCTATCACAATCTATTATGTATTATGAGTCTGAAGCTGGTAAAAAACAATCCCATGAATCAGAACAACCTTAGTCCTTAGGGCTTCACTCTGTTGACTTTTGCCTTGCTCCACACTGCAGGAGAACACTGTAATCTGGCAGCTGAAGCCAGCCTAACTATTCATTTCAAGTAAAAAATTCTTTTTGAAGTCTTTATCAGGACCGGTGACATAGAACCTAAGGAGCTCTAAGGCTCTCAATAAGACCGTGTTCTGTTCTAACTTCTTATTTCACACATAAAAGGATGGGATTCTGCCAAGCTGGGCCAATATTATGCAGAGACCTACCTCCTTCGGGCATTGTGAACTCCAGAGTTTCACTTCGAGGCCCATCTCCTCTCCCGTTGACTACAACCATCTCCAGTTTGTAGTTGCTGTAAGGAAATAGTCGGGACACTATGCCCCGTGTCCGGTCTCCAGTAAAACCCATAGACTGCTTTTTCTTAGAGACCCATAGATTCTTCAGCAAACTACTTTCTCTCCAGAAGTAGGCCTTCAAGAAACATGCAAGGTGAGTGATGTTTTCCCCATTTGAGTGTTAACTGGATTTCAAGGACAAAATCACTATGGATCTTCTTCCGCACAAGGATTAGTTCAATCTCACCAACCATTCCACAGGGGAGGAGGATGTCAATACTGCTTATTGCTCATTTTACAGATGGGGAGACTGAGACATATGGAAGCTGACTCTTGGTCAAGACCAAATAGGCAGATTATGCAATGGGCTAACAGAGAACTACCCCCTCAGCAAAGACCAGGCTTCCAGGCTTCAAATTGCAGTCTCCCCTCATCTCTCACTGATTATTATTAGTAGGAGTAGTAGGAGTAGCAGAATGAAAATTTAATTTGTCAAGAATCACTCATGGCCATTAAGAGACTCCCAAATTCTATATATATAACCAGACTCCAGTACAGAGGCAACAACAAAACAAAATATACCCTATGAATAAAAATTCTCAGATCTGAGAAATGTGCAAATGCATCAAATACATTTTATTATTTATTTTATTCATTCGATTTATATACCACCCTTTATCGAACGATCCCAGGGCAGTGATATGAATCAATTTTGAAAGAAAGTATTTCGCTGCTGATTCGTGTGAGTTTTTGCTTGTTTTCTGTTTGGTAAGACAGAAAACAGAGAAAGAGAGAAAACATGAACTTGGGGACAGAACATGTTTGGTTTTCTGGAGACATTTTTTATTATCTCTCAGAACAATCCTTGAATTCTGAGTAGGCCGAAACAGAACTTTAGTGTATTGATTAATGACATACTAAATACACACTGGGGATGACATAGAAGTCAGGGGAAACTGCTCTAGGAGCTGATTTTCTTAACCACATTAAAAACAGTTTGTTAGCTTTGTTTTGTAAGCGGAAAGACCTCATAAGATAGCAGCTACTTGGAACTCTCCGTTTCTAACTGACTGAGCAATAACTGCATGTCCACAACTAGGGGTGCTTCGAGACAGGCTGCTCATTCAGGGGAAAAAAAGTTATCTCACACTTCCTGCAATTACTCTGTTACTTTTCCCACTGAAAAAGAAAAGTAATTGACAAGTGTTCTAGAAAGTGTGGAATAACAGCCACTATCTAGCAATACTGTAGAACCCCCATACAAACATATCAGCATGAATGCTCAATGAACACCTGGTCTGGAAGTTCCCTAGGGATGTCTAGAATGTATAGTGTGTACTTTGGATATGATTGGCTAGGAAGGTGCCTGATGCGTTGCCTTATGCATGATCAGATTGTTACCTGGCTTCTAATGCTTATGGGAAGCACATTTTTGCCTTCCAAATGGTAGAAATATATCTCTCAATAGCACAACTTTAGAACATGAAATACAACAGGTTAAAAAAATGTGCCAGTCCATAAGAAGGGAGAATCTAAATTGTAATAAATGCAGAGATCAAATTTATTTTTGCGCATGAATCTTTGAAATGAAGACTCTTTTTTTGCTTTCAATTCATGGCTAAGTACAAACTCATGATTTTGAATCAGGAAGAAGCCAATTAACATTCAAAAGATCAAAACAGGCTTTCTTCAAAATAGGGGATGAATAACTGCTAAAATCAAACTTGGATTGGACTTCCTATTGAAAAAGAGCAATTTAAAAAATGCTTTGTCTCTCTGGTCTCCCTTCCTCATTCTCCCCAGCCCTATTCCCCCCCCCAAAAAAAAAACAACCCTTCAAAACAAATCACAAAAATATTTCTGTGATATTTGGAGGATTCTTGGTGGATTCTTGGAGGAAACCACATTTGGCACACTAATTTAAAACTGCTTAAATTTCAAGGAAAAGGCTGATCTCCTTGCCTAAGCTCTTTGAAGTGGGTGGAGGGGATATATACAACTAGTAATAAAAAATTTTGGTTTCTATATCTCAGCAATGCCCTTACATATCTGTACTTTATCACCTGCCCACCAACACAACTGCAAATACTTATTGTCTACATAATATTAGCCCCCAATGCCATTTAGCAATTTCTGGGTGTTTCATGTCATCTCCATTGTGTAAAAGACAATGTAACCATCAGTCATCATTAGTGTTGGGTGTTAGCCACATTAATGTGATTGGGTTTTGGTTTTGCTCACTCTGTATTCCTTAAGTTGTCCCTGGACGGTTTCCGGGTACACTCTACTCCATTGCAGGCTGACTGCTGTGCTGTTTACAACTTTGAGTCTAATATCAGTGGGAGCGGCCTTAGGATCTAAGTTGCCAAGAATAAAGCAAAGCAGATATTAAGCATACACAGAAATCTGAAGAAAACCCCCATCTCCCTCCCTAGATGCTGCAGTGGTTTACCTAAAGAAAATCATGTAAACAGGAGACTGCTCTTAAACATTGCTGCCATCATGTGGAGATAGAAAGCAATTTCATGTGCACATTTTTGACAAGAGTTTGCATGATGGCAGGATCCACTCTACTCTGGTGCCGGTTTCCTACATTTCTCACGTTTCCCTTTTCTGCCTACCTCACCAGTGCACTCACAATGTTACAGTGCCCTCATAGATTTTCACAGTTTACCTGACAAACAGAAAACTGCCAACTCTAGAGATTTATACAAATGCCTTTTAATCTCGGCAGTGTTTGATTCACAACAAATCAAGTTCATGCTGTACCCATAAAATCATTTACAATTGAAAGTCCCCACAAGCAGTAATAAGCAATTTCAGATGGAGAAATGCCCATTTAAGAGGAGAACACCTCACAACACAGGCGAGCAGCAGGACTTAAATTTCAGCTTCAGAACTGTCTCTTTGAGAGAGATTTGCAGAATACAGTGGTACCTCGGTTTAAGTACACAATTGGTTCTGGAATTCTGTACTTAACCTGAAGCGAACTTTCCCATTGAAAGTAATGGAAAGTGGATTAATCCATTCCAGACGGGCCTGCGGAGTACTTAAACTGAAAGTACTCAAACCGAAGCATACTTAAACCGAGGTATGACTGTACTGATATGGCAAATATTTCCATTGGAACCTATGAGGTTAATCTCTTTATCCAGCAGTTGTTAACCCAGAGAAAAGTTACTCCTGTTGCAGGGAATAAGTGCAGAAACATTTTGTCCATAGCTTTAAGGAGAGTTGGTGGCCTGACAGAGACATATTAGACTCCAGATGTGGTTGAGCTGCAACTCCCTTTACCCTTGACCATTAAAAGCACTGAGATGGGCCAATGCAGTCCAACAACAAACCTGGAAGGTACCATGTTGGGTACCAGTGGTTTAGACACTTGCTCCTTCTCTTGGCACTTCTGTTCAAACAGATTTTATTGATTTTTTAAACAATTCCAAAGCCCCCCCCGCAAAACCTGTTTATAAGATAGAACTGTGGGAAAGTATACATGTCATGAGCAACCAAGCTTGTTTCATATCGCTCAGCTCCATGAAAAAAACAACAACCCACACAACCACTCTGCCCTAAGTATAAGGCGGTATGTGCTTAGTCATCTACAATCAGAATTTGAAAATGCCTGCATTGTGCTACTTACAGAGTTATAAAGTTCTTTACTTTATAGCATTGGTAAAATAGATTCTACTTGTTCAGTTACTGCATCCACCGTAGCATCTTATTGTTCAAAATACCACTGAGTTTATTGCCTTGCTTGTTATTCATTTCTTTTCTTCCCCCACCCTTTAAAAAAGTGCTTTCCTCTTTAAACAGCAAGGAAGCTACCCCAGCATGATGAGAGGCTTCCTGGTAAGCAGGCTGGCTGGGCTACAGAGCAGATGGGAGGAAAAACCTGCTTGTGTGTTTTCCCATTCCCTGGGGACAGGATATGATGCTCAGGCCAAAGAGGAGGGAAACAGCTGTTGCTGGAAAGTGTTTCCTGTAGCTGAACACCATGTGGTGTGGGACAGCTGATTTACTCTTACTACCCCTTCCTCCAGGGCTGGGTAGAGCAGATAATAGCTAACAAAAGACAAAACAAAATGAAAAAAGTATACCAGGCAACTGACTGGATGCAAGTTTACATACAATGTATCTGGATAGTTTGAATACAGTACAGTACTTCAGTTTGTAGTGAACATAGGGCTGCCATATCCGGGAAATAGCATGCAGGCGAAAGTTACAAAAATCGGAAAAAATATGCAGGGAAACCCGGGTATATGGCCACCTATTTTTTTGAGTGGTGAATTTCCTTAAAAATAGCTCAGAAACTTCAACCTTTTGGGGGAGATTTTGCAACAAAACAAAACAAAAACCTCAACAATTTTGCTCCCCCCCACCAAGCTCAACAACTTTTGTGTCCGGATTTTCACTTTTTGAAATATGGCAACCCTAAGTGAACACTTACATTTTAATTGAAAGAAAACGCAGACACCATGCTGTATTTTTTTTCTACAGACTACTAAGTTGAGGATGATGACATTTCTTCATCTTCCTCCTTCCCTGCCCCCTTGTGAACTGTAGCCAATGAAGGATATGCACATCTGAAAGCATCATCAACAGCATCAATTTACCCATTTTCTCACCTTCCCCACTGCAAATGGTTAATTAATTAACACAGCATTGATTTGTGAACTAGTTGTGATTTCCAGTGCAGCAAACTTTTACTATAAAATGGATTCCCCACTCCCATCTACACACTGTGACCTTATATACAACCTGGAAGGAAGGGTTGCTCTACTTATTAATAGGTATAGAAGTGATTTTTGTGATCTTTCAAGCTGATAAAGCTTTGAGAAGCAAGCACTTTTTGAGAGGATGGCTATGCTGTCCTTGGTCCTGAAAAAACAAGTCATTCATACTTGCATGCAACTGTTACTTAGCTTTATTTTGCAAAGCAAGAAAAGAGCGGCTTTTCTGCCACAGTCATTTTCTTCCCATTGTATTGCAGCACTTTTTCTTTCTTACAACCCTTCTTTCCTACCTCATCTTCTCCCCTCCCCCACTTACTTCACCTTTCTATTTCTTTGTTGTTGCAAGTTCTTTTTTATGTTGTTAATCTGTATCTATACCAAATTACACAGAAAGAAATCATTTTAAGAAGAGCACGTGGAAGCATATGACAGCAGTATTTGCCTTGCTTTGCTAGAGCCTTCTGAACACAATCCACAAACGGATTTTGACCAAGAAGGCCTGTAAGAACATAGAGCAGGCTTCCTCAACCTCGGCCCTCCAGATGTTTTGAGACTACAATTCCCATAATCCCTGAACTGCTAGCTAGGGATCATGGGAGTTGTAGGCCAAAAACATCTGGTGGGCTGAGGTTGAGGAAGACTGACCTAGAGTAAAGATGCTAACAAGATTGTGGCATGACACAGTAAAGAGGCAATCCCCTAAAATCAACTGAGATTTCTTCATAAACCAGGTTTGCACATATTGACTTGACAAGCAGGACATTCTACATCGATCCCTCTTTCTTTATGCCCTGGTAGAACATAGTAGAATATACTTGACCTCCCTAGATACTCACCCAATTTTCAGGAGGCATTCAAACACCTTTAACTTGGGTTGCCATTTTAAAAAAACAACCACTTCCTTCTGATTTTGATCACTAAACATTGTAACCTGACAGAGCCCTTGGCATGTGGTACACTGCTCATTCAAAGTGAATAATACATTTTTGAGAGTGGGTTTATTCAGCAATTCTTGAAGATGATTGCTGGAGAACAGCAATGACCAAAACAAACATCACATATAGATTTAACTTCAATGTCTAGCAATCACTTTTGTGCCTTGTAGACCTATCTGGCAGCTGCTGAAGGACATAATTCACTTGGTGACTATTTATTTTGTTTTGGGATATGATTTCAGAACAGGGGGAGAGAACCTATGGCCCTCCGGATGTTGTTGGACTCCAATTCCCATCAGCCCCAGCCAGCCAGCATATAGCCAATGTTGAAGGAGGATTCAAGTTGTAGCCCAGCAACATTCTGAGGACCATAGGTTCTCCACCTCTGTTACAGAACACAGTAGCAGAAGATATGATTTATGTGTCACCTCTAAATTTTGTTGTGGAATAATAAAGGGGAATTATAGTTTGAGGACTCAGGTGAATTTCTTATGTTCCTGGGAACATTGGGATTAATTCCAGCATGAAACTATCTTTAAGAATCACAAACTGTGGGAACTAAAATCAGGCAGAGAGCACCAGGCTGATGATCCAAGCACTGTAACAGTGAGCTCACTGCATGGTTGTATCCTAGAGTCTACTGGTTCTCAGCATGTCTGGGACTGCCATACAGATAAGCGGACACCTGTTTCCAAGCTGACTGTAGAAATGATTCTGGCCATTGACCAAGACTCCCGTGTAGGTTTGTTTGTGGATAAAAGCGCAACCATATGGTGTGTTAACAGTCCCTATTCCCTCCACCAACAGCATGATTGCAAGGTACTAATGTTCAGAAGTCTCAGAATCATTTAAGTCTACAAGATCAATGCTCCCTCCTCCCTTTTAAAACACAGCAAAAGAATGAACCTCCTGTGAAGCAATAAAAATATGAAGTGACTAGGAGTAAAAGTTATGGAAGATGAATGCCCTTTAAAGGTGGAATGAAGCACTTCTTCATTCCAGTGATTATAATGGAAAAGGTTTAAGCCTATGCTTAACTCTCCTGATGAAATGAAAGTGCAAAAGTGAATACGGATTTGAGCCCAAGTATCCACAATTTACATCCAACACTCTCTTGTATTTATCCATGTAACTTTTTATTTATATCCCCAGTCATACGAATTTTATTTATCTACTTACTTACCTTCGTTAGACAGACAATGAAGCTGGTGACTACAGCTGATTCCTATAACCTCTCTGAGTCTCAGTTCTAGACCCGTAAGATGGAATAATATCTTTTTCTAACTTCAAAATGCTGAGGCAGCCTAGTAACTATATTGTCTGCTGCTGTTTCGCCTCTGATATAGTGTGTTATTCATCATTGTCATGTTTTGTTGCTTTTCATGTGTGTTGTTAGCTTGCCTTGAACATTCTATGAATGCTTTAAATAAAGAAGGTATGTGTGTTTTAAATGAATAAGAGATGGAAATATAAATATAAATCTTCAAGATAAATGAGTTAATTTGAAGCTCATGGGCATGCAAGCTAAATGGTCTGTTGGGGCACCCGAGAGACCTCTGAAGTTTCTACAAGAATGTTTCATTCTGCAGAGTGAAGCACAGGAGTGCCTGGCACTGGAATTCAATGCCTCCTGTTAACAGAGCCAATCACATCAGATCTTGGATTGCAAGACTACCGGTGGTGGAGTCTTTTTTTGTACTCCAAACTCTTTACACCTATGGGAATACTCACAATCTTCCCCCGAGTAGCCAATGACGGTCTCAGGTTCCATAGCAACCCCATAGTCGTTTTTGGCCTGCACTTTGATCTCGTAGGGTGTATAGATGGGCGTCTGTGTGACAGTGAACTGGTTGGTGTCACCCTTTACCGTCCTGTTGTTCCAACTCTCCCGCGTGTCCCTTCTTCTCCATTTCACAATGTACTTGAGGTTGGGGCCGTAAACTTGTGTTGCATTTAGTGGCTTAAAGGATACACAAAAATTAAGGAATCCATTATTACCCTTGTTAACTCTGAACACCAGCTGCCACCCCTGCCCACCTGAACAGTGTTTCTGTGACTCCAGAGCAGGCATCCCCAAACTCAGCCCTCCAGATGTTTTGGGACTACAACTCCCATCATTCCTAGCTAATAGGACCAGTGGTCAGGGATGATGGGAATTGTGGTCCCAAAACATCTGGAGGGCCGAATTTGGGGGTGCCTGCTCTAGAGGATACAGAATCATAGATGGATCTAAAAACAAACAGGGCTAACAAGCCTATGGTGTCATCAGCTTTCATAAGCTAGAGTCTACTTTATCAGATGCATGAAATGTTGCCCTCTGTTGGCAGATTCTCCCTCCCTCCCTCTGTATGTGTGTTTTCAAGCTTCCCTCTTAGCCTTTATGGACTCTAGTCCACAAAAGCTTATACCCAAATATGCAGCTTGAGTATTTACTGTGTCACGAGACACTCTGTTTTCACTGCAGCAGACTATTCTGCGAACTGCCCTGAGACCCCTGGGTATAAGGCGGTATATAAATTCAATAAATAGAACAACAACAACAACAACAACAACACTTTGGAGATAACAAATGCAAAACGCATCCAGGTAACTGCACAGTTTCCAATTACATGAATTGCACCAGCAACAAGTATACACATGGACTTGCTGCAGGAATATTTGGACTGTTTGGCTTTGAGATATTGAGTTGTGCATATCATTATTATTTTGGCATTGCAAGTATCATTTAAGTATTAGAAGGTGTTGGATTTTTTTGTACATTACCGTCAATGAATTTTTGTAAACCACATGCAGAGTTATTTGGCTTGTGATAAAATTTATTGCAGCAAAGGCCATGGAGTGCAAACCTTGTATGCAAAAAAGAATGTGCTATAAACAATAGCCCCCATGTTAACTCACCGTCCAGGATATCACCATGTTATTTTTGGCTGTCCCTGCTCCTTTAACTCCTGTGGGGTTAATTTCTGGACCTGAAATAAATTTGAACATGAAATTTGTTTTAGAGCATTGAATGCTACGACACAACTATCGCAAGCTTTTCTATACTATGCAATATTGCTAAAGGAATAATCTTTTTCTTCTTCTTCACATGGGAAGGCTAGAACACAAAGGGGAGTCCCACATAAAGCCTCTGCCAAAAGGAGAGACCTATGCAATTGCTATGGTACCACAAAAGCTATTTGCAAAGCAAACTTTTAAAGTTACTACGACACTGGTGGTGTCAGTTGTTTAAAAAGCACTTAAAACAAAGATGGGGAAACTATGAAGGGACATTAACCTGCTCAAAAAAGTCAATCTGGAGCAGTGGCTGATGCTGGTAAGGCTAGAGAAAAAGTGGTTACAGTGTACAGCACTACAGAGAATTCCCTCTATGTGTGCTACCTTTTCTCTCTCCCCCCTTCTGTGTTTCTATTAACACAGGGCTGAACTAATTAGCTGGAGAGGCTGCATGGAATTTGGTCAAGGGCTGCTTATGTCCCATGAGGTCATGTTTCCCACCACATATTTAAACAAAGGGTTATGAGTAAATTAAGATGCACAAGAGCCTAGTCCTTACAACAGAAACATGCCTTCTTTGATGTTTTGTACAAAAATAATCCAGCCCACAGGAATGGCACCCCATCACTTCCCTAATTTGAGAAAGGTATTAATTTGTGAGGTTCCCCTTGCACTCCGCCATGCACATCTACAGTCCAAAGTCTTAAACTTAAAATCCCAAGCCAGTACATATCTGTAAGGATCTCTGATGAAATCCCATTAGCCTGAAGATTCTTGGCCGACTCAGAAAAAGCTCAGGGCTGCTTTGTACATTACACCTGGGGTAGGAATTCTGTGGACCTCCAGATATTGTTGGACTTGACTCACATCTTCCCTAACCATTGGTCATGCCAGCTAGGGCTGATGGAGGTTGCAGCATAGCAGCATCTCAATGGCTGCAGATTCCCTATCTCTGCATGACATGGATAAGATGCATCAAAAGTGTTTTTTATGTGTACACATTAAATGTAATGTAATGGGACAACATAACAAACAGGTACATGCATATATTTCACAGGTACACTTTCCAGGGAACTGGGACTGGCCACTACTACCTGATGAGCATATATGGTGACAAACATGGGGTAGCTAAAAAGGTAATGCATGTCACAGTCCACATTCTTAGTGTCTCTCTCTTTTATCTGTTCTTGTTCTTGCGTACATTGCCATTGCATAATTTTATGTAAGTGTTCTTTTCCTTTCAAATATACCCACCCACTCAAGTCAAATAGCACTTACGTGCCCCATTCGTATGGTATCGCTCAGAAGGCAAGCTGGGATAACTGCTTCCTACTTCGTTCACAGCTATTACTCGGAACTGATAGTTGACGTAGGGCGCAAGGCGCAGGATGGCAGAGTTCACGCTTCCTGGGTAACGGGAATGGTTGTGCCAGCTTCCAGGTTGGAATCTATCCTCTTCAAATTCCACAATGTAATCTAGAAGAGCAGAGTGTGAAGGCTTGCTAAAGTTACTACACAATTATTGGCCAGCTGACTTTTAGAAAGGAAACCAAACCAAAGCAGTAACACTGTTCATCTGTAGGGTTTCAAAGTAGAGGAACAAGTCCTGACCTGTGATAGGGCTGTTGTTGTCATCGCCAGGAATCCACGTCAACCGCACACTCCTTTCAGCGAGGTCAGTTAGCTCAAGATCACGAGGACGTTCAGGACGTGCTACCGGCAAAAGGATACATGTAAGGTCCAGGTGTCCCTCACGGACTAGTCCACTCAAGAGCTGGTGCTTAATACCTTTGGGTATCATGACCACTGACTCTGGGACCTTGCAGCATGAAGCAGAGAGAACTCCACTAAGGCCATTTCCTCAGAGGAAGAATATCCAGTATTGCATTTGGGGGCCTCTTGGACACAGAACACAGCCCTGCCTCCATAGATGGGCTCAGATTAGGAATCAGTCTTGCAGAAGTCAAAAGCTACAAGATCAGTGAAGGCCCTTTAACAACTCAGCCAGCTCCTCTACACAGGTGGAACCAACCATGCAACAGGTCTTAGCAGCCTTCAGTTGGCTTCTGGTCCCTCTGCTGGGACATCTTCATAAAGCTACCTTGGTAGGAGAGCACTTCAGCCAACAGGGCTCACTTAGAACTATCCAAGGTTCTGTTTTTCTCTCTTCATAAGAGAGCCCTAACAACTAATCCACAATCTTTGCAAAGACAGAGCTTTATGGAGAAGGGAACATAAATACAATGACGGGCAAAGGTCGCCTTGCAAAAATAAAAAAAAACCTCCCATAAGTTTTAGCACCAGCCCCCAAAATTCATCCATGCAGACTAATTAAAGCATTCTTCCTTTGCAGTAGGGGGCAACATCAACAACAATCTGTGCAATAGAAATCAAGATCCCCTACCCCAATGAGGTCCACTTATCAGGGATATCTGTCATGAGGTTTGGGCCAGCCAAAGTTACCCAACTTTCAGAGGCACTTAAATTTCATACCAAAGTCATTGCAATGGTCAAGCAACAGTGTAAGAGAATGTAAAAATTAATAATTTAATAATAATCAAAGTGGTAAATGGATCAGTAGTGATTACCTTTGGGTAGGGTCATACGGTTAACAGAAGAAGGAGCTGCAAAAATAGATATTAGCTATTTAGATGGTTAGTACAATTCTTAAGCACAACTTGTTGCAGGGATACAATGTGCAGTGGCTGCGCCAGGTTTCAAGAAGCCCTGGGCAAGATGACTTCCAGACCCTCCTCCACCACTGAAACACTTTGTCTTCCTCTACCAGGCGGCCCCAGTTGCTTCTCATCTTCTAAATGGTGAGGAGGGAATGGACAGCACCCTAGTTCTCTCTTTTGCTTGCAGGAGGGGAAAGAAAGGAACCTGTATGTTACCTTCCTACAACCAGGAAAGTTTAAAAGGGGGTGAAAGAATGGATTCCCTCCCACAAATTCAAAAATAAAAAGTAAAAAGGGCTCATCCTCCCCATCCCTTAACAAGCAGGAGGAAAGCAAATTAAGTTCCTTTTCCTAGTCTTTTTCAAAACGTTTTATGGAGGCTGATGGATGCTTTGGCTCCAACATACCTGACAAGCTCTAAAATAACATTTTGGAAAAACACTTAAAAAAACAAAACAAAACAAAACCAGCAGAGCAAACAAGTTGCTGCATTCAGAGCAAAGCTCTGGTTAGTTTTATCTTTCTTTTTAATTTCTCAGAGTGTTTATGGAGCCCACATGGAGACCAGAGGCACCTGGGTGGGTTCAACTGTCTAGAGCATTGCTCCAAAGGAATAATAATAATAATAATAATAATAATAATAATAATATATTATTTATACCCTGACCATCTGGCTGAGTTTCCCCGGCCACTCTGGGCGGCTTCCAACAGAAAAAAAATAAAATACAATAATCTATTAAATATTAAAAGCCTCCCTAAACAGGGCTGCCTTCAGATGTCTCCTAAAAATCTGGTAATTGTTTTTCTCTTTGACATCTGATGGGAGGGCGGGTGCCACTACCGAGAAGGCCCTCTGCCTGGTTCCCTGCCTGGTAACTGTGCACCAAACCCTGCTGTAAGGGTTTCCAAAAAGAAGAGTCAGGGACTACCATGGTGGTGCCCTTTGGGAGGACAGGGTGCTTACCTTACCCTAAATCAGGTCATTGGTCCGTCAAGCTCAGTTATGTCTGCACTGACTCACAGTGGCTCTCCAGGGTTTCAGGCAAGAGTCACTCCCTGGAGATGTCAGGGTCTGAACCTGGAAGCTTCTGCATGCAAAGCAGATGCTCTTACCACTGAGCTACAGTCCTTCCTCTTGCAGTTGTGTCCCCTGGTCCAGCCCTATCAGCACCACTGACCGCAAGGACCTGAGTACCAAGCCTTCACATAATTTTTTGGGAAGACAGGCCCTACCAGCACCACTGCTATGCTCCTAAATGTATTCCAGTTATCTTCAGTGTTTCCCTAACTAGCTCACAGACAAGACCGAAACACAAAAGATGCAGAGTTGTTCAATGTTTGCTTAGGTGTCAGGGACTTCAACATCTGGACAAAACTCAAGTGTACTTCATTGACTTCAGATTAACCAAAAGCCTGTGGGCCCTGTCTGGTCACTTGCAACAAGGAAGGATCTGTCCATTTCATTTCTCTCAGTTTCTCATCTTTCCAATCTTATATTCAGTTTCCCACATTTCTGTAGCATTTTGTGACTTTTTAAAGAAAAATCCTCATGGAAATTAGCTACAGTTAGTAAGGTGCCCTGGTTAATCTTCAGATATCTGCTTAGAAAGGCCACTGAAACCTTTTTGGGTAAACTTTTACTTTAAAGACAATACCAGGGTGTTAGAAATTGTTAAGAATAAGATTCCAAATTCAAAGGAATTTGTTATTTGTTTCATGACCATTGCACATGGTACCCTGTATGTGTTACTCTACACACAGGAGAACAGGTATTAAAATCTGTCAAAATAAGTTGTCAGTCCCCCCGTGGACCTCGTCTCTAGCTCTGTAAACTTAAAAGGAATACCAAGTTACCCAGAACAGTGAGATGGGCTCTGGCAGTGTCTCGATCTAGTTCGGTGCTGGCAACGCAGGTGTAATATCCTTGATCTTTTTCAGCCACTCCAAATATCGTCAGGCCATCTTCTTCTTTCTTCATCCTTTCACCAAAGGAAAACATCAGAAATAAATATATACACAGTAAGAATAATCTGACCCCGCAGCTTGCTTCAAGCAATGGCAGGGCCAGCTGTAACTTGTGTATGTTTATTCATTTTTATTTCATTTAGTATACTTTTATGCTGCCCTGCATCTTATAATCTAAGGGCAGGTTACAAACAAAACGTAAACATAAGAGATAAAATACATAAAAAGATCTAGTACAACAACTTTACGTTCTGTAACATGGCAGGGTAAGAAAACAGTCTCTGACCTCTGGTGACAAAATCTTTGGCTGTAATTGAAACCCCCTTTTGCAATGCCCCTCCATGTAACTGGGTAAAGGTGTCGGTCCACTGGCGCAGAATTCTTATTGGACCCACTGAATGTGCAGGAGATGTACAGGCAGCAGGATCCTCAACAGCGGTAACTCCAAAATATGGTGTTCTTTGGGTAGGCTGAGCTAGCTACGGATCTGCTAGATCTCCAGCTGGCCATGCTGCTATAATTTGCCAGCACTGGGCCATATCCAGGCCAGTTCCAGGCTCACACAACAATTTACATGCACCTCCACCTTCCAACCTGGCCAGTATGAGCAACCAAGCTAGAGATACGGCAGTAGCTCCACCTCTCTATCACACCCTGCTGCTGCCGTCTAGACTTTAGATTCTCCTGCCCAACTTTTAATTTCCAGTAAGAGGTAAGAAACACACCCACTGTTATATTTCACTCAGTCTGCTATTTTGTTGTATGCCAGAGTAAGCAATATTAACTGCTGCATAGAGACACCACTCCCAGGAACAATATGGCAACAATTGGCCATTCCAAGTTTATTTATACTGTAAGACACTAATTAACAAATTGCATGTAAATAATACTATTAAGAGAGTGATTCTGGCTGGCTTTGGCAGCACAGCTACTTTATATAAAATCAGATTATTTGTCCATCTACGGATGGGGGAACCTTTGGTCCTGCAGATGTTGTTGGATTCCAACTCCCATCAGCCCTAGCCAGCTTGGCCAATGATCAGGGATGATGGGAGTTATAGTCCAACTACATCCAGAAGCCCACAGCTTCCTCATCCCTGATCTAGGTCAATATTGTCTACTCTGGTTGACAACAGCTCTCCAGGGTCCTATCACTTATCACTTGATAATTTTACCTGGAGATGCCAGGGGCAGAACCTGGGACCTTGAACTACAGTCCCCCTCCCTGGAGAAAAGACAGCAGTACAGCTTACCAACATAGTAAAATGATTTATTCCTTCTTTGTGTCCTCTGAACACATAAAATGTTAACATCTTGAGAAACATACAGCCTATGAAAACAATGACAGCACAGACCTGCTTCCAAAGTACAGAGGGGAATCATCCTTGAGCCAGGTGACCGTAAGTCTAAGCGTGGGGTCATGCCTAACCCGACACATTAGATGAACTGTGGAACCCTTCTTTGGCACAGCATCCTTTGGCCCATCTATGATCCTCGTTAGATCTGTGAAGTTATACAGTTATAAATCGTAAGAATATAATTCTGGGGACTGTGCAAAGTCAGTCGAAGTCTAGTGGAAAGAAACCACAGTCACTTTGGGCAATGAGAAATAATTTGGTCAGATTGCAGAGTTCCTACAGATTTCTAGCTGCAATTCTTTTCCACATCCATAACTACACGTTTAAAAGTGATAAATCCTGTAAATGTTCTTTTATTCCACAGCAATGCCAACTTTTAATACACATGGTGGTGGTATCTGAGATGTGTACTTTTGTGCTATGGATCGATTTGATAAATGGCTGTTTTAGAGAAGCAAGTTACCGTATTTTTCCATGTATTGGATGAGGTTTTTTGACACAAAAAGCATGTCAAAAAACTGGGATCATCCAATACACGAATAGTGGCAAGGGAGGGGATGCTGCTGCATATGGGGAACGATCTGGGGGCGCTGGCTGGTGGCACGCGGCTTCCCCCAATGCTGCTGCGCATGGGAAGCACTTCTTGGGTCATTTCCCACACACAGCGGCATGGGGGAAGGTGCCCTCTAGCCAACTGGCTGGCTGGCTGGAGCACAATTTCCCTTGATGCTGTTGTGCGTGGGAAACGATCTAGGGAGTGTTTCCTGCCCGCAGCTGCATGGGCAGAGAGGCTCATCTCCCCTCGTTTTTCTAAAATTGAGTCCCTCAAAATAGGGGGGAGTCTTACATATGGGGGCGTCTAATAGATGGAAAAGTACGGTATGTCACAAATTCCAGTGGCAGGAACTGACCTGGTTTGGAGAAGCTGTTTTAAATATTTCAGGTTACAGATATGTACTTCTCCAATATATTCACTTACTCCCACTCTGTGTTCTCAGCATCTGCTTAGAGAGCCCCCAAAGGCAAGGAAGCCCAATGCTGACAGAGTGTGTGACAGAGTGTGTCCCCTTTCAGCTTGCCGTCTCCATTCGTACCTCTTCTTTTATCCCACCCCGTCTCCTTACTCTCTATAATCTTTATATTTCCACCTCCTTCTCCTTCATTTCTATCTTTCCTTTACCCTACCCCCCTCCACTTAACGTATGTTGCAAGGATCTACTGATTAGGTGGTGAAACAGGGTTAAGTGACAGATCCCTCCTGCCCCTGGAGTGTGGTGCATGTTGGGAGTCCATAATATTCCCATCTCTGTGGCCAAAGCTAGATAGCCTCTGTATCTTCTCATAATGAAACAGGTAAGCAGGATGAGAAATGCACCAACTCACAGGACTTTTGGAAATTGTTATTTAGCATTAGTTTGGGAGAGTCTATCATCTACAACTCAACAAGTGACAGAGGCTCACAGTCAATTTATTTCAGGAACACTCAATCAGTCTCATCACAGCTTTTTAACCTTATGAGCATGGACCAAATATAGCATTCTTGTCATCAAAGGGTACCCAAGATCTACATTATCTGGAGGATATTTGCTCTCTGCGTAAACAGAAGCCACCTTACCTTTTATTTCCAAACGAACCTGGTTCTGTGCTTTGCCCAGAAGATTGGTGGCCACACAGGTGTAAGTTCCTTGGTCTTCTTTCCGAGCCCTGATTATTTCCAAAGTCCCATTCTCGTGCACAATATAGTTGCCACCATGCAACGTGCTTCCCTGGCCATTCTTAAACCTCACAACAACACAAGAGAACGTTTGTAAGAGAGGGAAGCAGAATAAAGGTGCAGATTGACTTCCAAGCATGGGTACAGGATTGCAGAGAAAGGCAGCAATCCTCTGCTCAATGGCCAGGCAGTTGAGATACATCTGAGATACATTCCTTTATGACCATTTATCAATGAATCGAAACACATTTGATTATTAAAAAATTCAATTGATTTATCTGTCCCAAACAGATGCTATGGCTTAATAATAATAAAATCCTTACCATCGTAATGTGGGGATTGGGGATCCAAAGAATGGACAGTCAAGACGAGTCCGGTTGTTTAGAATAACTTTGATCAGCTGATTACGAGGGGCAAGGATCCGAGGAATAACATCTTTAAAAGATACAGATAGATAGATAGATAGCCTATAAAGGTAGTCAGAAATTTTCATTTGTTTTACAGAATATATTTCATTTCTAGCTTTACATCTTTGTTTATTTGGCTTGTGCTTATTGTTCTCATTAATGGATTTTTGTCCTGAATCCATTCTAGACACAATTAGCTTTGTAATGGAATAAATATATTCCTTTTGCCTATCAGTAACTGCCTACACATATAAGTAAGCTCCTTTGCCTTTCATGAGTTAGATCAGTTGGTGTTCAAGGATGTTATGGTTTGCTAGCGAAAGAGAAATAATGATTTCATGTTCACTTCAAAATAGTGCTTTCAGTGACCCTCTATAATCTAAAGAGCCCATTTGTCCATTCAATACTTACCCAGCACACTGACAAAGGCATTAGCCAGCAGGTACCCATGTTCATTAGAAGCATTGCATTGGTATACAGCACTGCTGCCACTTTGGATGTCCCGAAACATAACAGTGTCTCCCGTTACTTCACGGCTCGGGTTGGGAGTGGAACCTTTGAGAAAGACATAAACATAAGTGATACACAGTTTTTAGCCATTAAAAGGGCTAATCGGCTAATCTGCCAATTTTGGTTTCTCTTGGTTTCTCGTTTTCCCAAGCCTTCCATTTTCCACATCAGTTTGTGTCTTTTTTTTAAGTCCTCATGAAAATTCACCAGAATTTAAGTGTGAATTTATTTTAATATGCAGTACTGCATGTTTGTATGCAATTTTGCACAATATACACATTTTTGCAAAGCTGAACATCTCAACATGGAAATGACTTCCTTTTCTGTGGTGCTTAAAGGCAGATCCCCATTATCATAATATAGCTCACTATGGAAATAAATGAATTTGTTCAGAATTCTGTCTTCCCTTTAAAAGATCATCCTGACTGATACTATGCACTGGCGGAGGAAGTGGAGTGCAGGGGGAACACACCACCCCCGGCAGTGCGATCCCGGTGTGGTGCCATCGCGGTTGTCCCCCCCCCCCCCCCGCGCTGGGTGCCCCGCTCCCAGGATGTGTGTCATGCCTCTGCGGGCGGTGCGCCCCGCCCCTGGGACGCGCACCAGCCCTGCCCCCGCCTGCTCTCCGCCCCCCGGTGCTGGAGCATGAAGCTCTGCCACTGATGCTATGTATGGTCATCAGTTAAGTTCACAGTTACTTGAAATGACAGCATTTCCTTCTCCGCACCCATGAAATCAAGATACACTATAAGGCATTATCTTCTGTTCACAACAGGTTTGCTTACTTTCTATAGGTTCTCCATTCACCAGCCATTGGATGGAAGGCTTGGGGTTACCATTGGCTCGGCAAACCAGTCTCCCATCCTCACCAGGAGCCAAAATTAGATTCTCAGGTTCATCCAACCAGTAAGGAGCAGCTTTAGAACAAGAGAGTGAGAGACACACACCAAAGTGTATTATAGCTATCTCAACAAAGCTCCTTTTATGTTCTTTCAGCATAGGCTATTCTGATTAGTATATAAAAGTGAATGATAATCATCCTTCTGTGCCATTTTTTTTATAAAAAAATGCACCATCACAAGAACAGCTAAACATGACCAGCATAGACATATGCAGCAGACATAAGCCTGTGTCAATAACACTTAATAAAAACCCAGCAGTAGTAAGCAGCCATATTAATTCCTCACAAAGTATCAAAGCAATGTTTTCAGGAATTGTGGGAAACTTAAGTGGCCACAAAGTGCTGCCGCCACCAGGCACAGCTGAGGGACTCTGTCCTGGGATGGGCTGACTAAAGGGCACTTTGCCCATGATCCCCTCAAACTTGGAGCTTGCCTAGGTAGTCTGTAGCTTTACGAGAGGAAACCAGCACTTTGGTATAGGTCAGGCAACCCCAAACTTCGGCCCTCCAGATGTTTTGGACTACAATTCCCATCTCCCCCGACCACTGGTCCTGTTAGCTAGGGATCATGGGAGTTGTAGGCCAAAACATCTGGAGGGCCGCAGTTTGGGGATGCCTGGTAAAGGTTATAAAACAATCAAGGTCAAAATTGATGTCACTGCTGGAAATGTTTGGTTATTATTATTATTAAGTATTTTTTGTTGATATTACACCTCCCAGTATAAGATACAGCTAGGGTTCTTCTTATATAACACAGGGAGAATTCACATTACTGGTAGCAAAAGAGTACCGTTCTCATAGAATCATAGAATCATAGAATCATAGAGTTGGAAGAGACCACAAGGGCCATCCAGTCCAACCCCCTGCCAAGCAGGAAACACCATCAAAGCATTCCTGACAGATGGCTGTCAAGCCTCTGCTTAAAGACCTCCAAAGAAGGAGACTCCACCACACTCCTTGGCAGCAAATTCCATTCATGTAAATAAAATTTCTATAGTCTCTTTGCTGAAGACAGTCTTTTTTCAGATTGACAGGAACAGTGATGTTTTGGAGGCACAAATTAGAACAACCTGGGTTGAGGAAACATGCACCTCTCATAATGACAGAATGTTGCATAGGGGGTGTATTTTCCCTAACAATATTAATGACTAAGTGTATTAAGTCTGAATGCTCATCTATGGAATAAAAATTCCCAGGTACATAAATCAAGCATGTGAGGGGAAAAAAGTTATCTCGAGTCCTTTTCATTGACATCTAGTTTTCAGCATGCAGGTTTTTTTATTTTAAAAATGTGATAACATTCCATCCTGAAATCTCCCACCTGCAGTCCAAAGTAGTGCAGTTTCAACCCATAACCTGCCACTCACGTTAATCAGAGAACGCTGTTATTGGGTGGCATATAAATGAGGCAAATAAACAAATAGCTCTTATTTCAGCAACAGGCTTCATGCAGTTGAAGGAAAATACTTCCTGAACATTTCCCATAAAACCAAACCAGCAATGATAGGCTTATGTTCTCCTCTGCAAAGTACAAAGGAAGATATATGAGCCACAAGCTTAGATGGCAGAGGATTTAAATAGTTTAGCTAGAAGGGTGTGTATGAACTAAACATTTCTTATCTTTGGTTGCTACAGAGGAAGATTTTCCCAGGTTAGCCTGACCCCATCCTTCTAGGGCAGAACACCCTGTTCTCCGCAAATCCCTTCCAGTTGCCTTTTGATTTGCCAATTGGCAAAGGAATAAGAATGGTATAGTAAATATGACGTACCCTTCACTCTCACCGAGATTGTGTGACGGCTAGTTCCCACTTTGTTGGAAGCTAAGCAGAAGTATTCCCCAGAATCTTCCTCAGAAACATTGGCAATATGAAGAGCCTTGTTGAAGTTCTCCAGCTTGGTCCTGCCTGCTGGGAGATCACCTCCTTTCTTGTGCCATACGATGTCTGGTGTTGGGCTACAGGAAAGAGGAGAATGGGGTTTGAATAGTTGACATGAAGCCTCTCCCAACATGAAATGTACACTATAAAGGAATTCCCTGCAGCCCAGCGTCTTAATTTAAAGCTGGGGTTCTCACTTAGCATTCTCTCAAAATCCCAGACAAGCCCTGCCAAGGAGGTCGTGAGCATAGCTGCCAAGTTATCCCTTTTTTTAAGGGATTTTCCCTTATGCTGAATAGGCTTCCTCGCGAGAAAAGGGAAAACTTGGCAGCTATGGTCGTGAGGATAATAATATTTCAGGGAGCAGTTCAGGGAAAGACCTTGGCCTGAGAGAGCCTTGAAAGCCATTGACACTTGAGAATAGGCAATTATGGGTGGTATCCAACTAACAGGTGGTGTCAGGGCAAGGAATTATGTTTGTACAACAAAACTTTCCCCTTCTCTCCTTCCCAACTGCATACCCCCCCACTCTGTTCTGGAGGGGGAATCCCTGGGACAGATGTGGGCTGGCATGGGGGAGAAGAAGGGGGAAGTGCCATTGCCCATCCTTGCACTGATGGCACCTTTTAGTTGTATATTAACCTTTTAGTTGTATATTATACTATTAAATCTGGTTTATGGGTCATGTAAATTGCTTGAATAAAGCTTCCTACTGGTAATCACTATTTTGGAGTTACAGGAGTTAATGTTGGCAGTATAAACAGTGATAACTGGTCTCTATTGAGTTGCCATGCATTGTTGTACTGCTCTTGAAAAGCTCTCATAACCATACATATTACTAAAAAAAATTAAAAATTTGTCCAGTAGCATCTTACAGACCAACTAAGTTTGTTCTGGGTATAAGTTTTCGTGTGCATGCACACTTCTTCAGATACACTGAAACAGAAGTCACCAGACCCTTATATATAGTGGGAGGGGTGGGGTGGGTTTTTCCCCAGAAGGGTAGTAGGAGATGGGTGATTGACTCAATGGGTATGGTAAACCTGTTGACGGCTGTTAACGACTGCAATTAGTCCTACAGGATAAAGCAAGGGATAGTAGGCAGATGACCAAAAATAGCTTTAGCAATGTAATGAGGCAGGAATCCAATACATCTCTATTCAGACCAAGTCTCTCCATAGTTTTCGGTTTAGTACTAAGTTGTAATTCAGTTGCTAAAGCTATTTTTGGTCATCTGCATACTATCCCTTTATTTTGACTGCATCAGACCAACACGGCTACCTGCCTTAACACCGATATTACTGTTGATGTTAACAAAAGTAAAGCCACACCCCATTAAAACGAATGGATTTTAGTTTCCCATTGGAGCCACGTTCTTTCACATCCTTAAAGGAAACACTTTCTATTTGCTAACACTCCAATAAGGAGGTATCAACAGCCAGCTGTGATTTTACCCCCATGAAAATCTGCAGGAAACAAACACAGGACCTAGACCAGGAGGATAGAGACATGTGTGACACACCATGGTTCCCCTGATCCCAAGTGGTACGTACACTCCCGAGGCAATGCATTCCAGCAAGAGGTCTTCCCCTCTCAGCACCATCTGATTGCTTGAAGTCCCAATGGGGTACATGAAGCTGGGGTGCCTTTCTGTGATACCTCGGGCTGAAATCAGGACATAAGGGGGGGAAATACACACTTGTAAATCCTTCTTCTCTACAGATCTACTGGAAATGAAAGACAACCAACAGCGGGAGATGTAAACATATCAAGAGGCACAGAAAATCAGAGTCTTTCCAACCCCACAGACTTGATGGGGAAGTCTTTGTAGAGGCTGAGGCAGATGCTGAAATGATAAGTTGAAATGGAAAAAACAAGACAAGGGCAGGAAAGAGTAGGGAATGGCAAGAAGGAATGGTGATGTTCCAGACGGATCACTTTATTCATAGTAAGAACACGTCAATTTAAGTAAGATTTTGCATTTAACAATTTACATGCTATGACTCTGAAAAGCAGCTCCAGTAAAATGATAGATTTCCATTTTTCTTCAAAATAAAATATTTCACTGCTGTCAATGGGTCTTGACAAGGATAAATGTAGCTGGACTGTTGTTTCTACTTGAGAGCAAATACAGAATGATTGTCATTTCTACATTATCAATTTCTGTTTGGTGAATTTGCAAGTACTAATTAGGGATGTTCTGGGGGAAGAAAATATAAATGTGACAAACACAGAGTTTAGATCTTGTGCACTAAATTACTTCCATCCTCTATAATTACTTTTTGTGATTTACCACTCCTGTATCCCTTAAAAATAGATGTATTTTGTAATGGACTAGTTTGGATTACAAATGATTCCCATACAAAATACACAAATTTTCTCTTCAGAACATAATAGTGTTGTCTACTAAGAAAGAGCACATCAATTTCAGTTGGATAGAAATGAAAATAGCATAGTAGTGAAATATTTCAATATCTACAGGGCTTCATAATCTGAGACCCTTCTTCGTGTGCCTCCTCCATGAGAGGTCTAGAGCAGGCATCCCCAAAATGCGGCCCTCCAGATGTTTTGGCCTACAACTCCCATGATCCCTAGCTAACAGGACCAGTGGTCAGGGATGATGGGAATTGTAGTCCAAAACATCTGGAGGGCCGAAGTTTGGGGGTGCCTGGTCTAGAGGCTGGCAATATGAGATATAATATTAAATTTAAAATTATTATTTGTTTTTTATACTGCCCTTCATCTGTAGATTTCAGGGCAGTTTGCAGCATAAAAATACTAGATAAAAACACCAAATGCATAATAAAAACAAGAAAAGAACAAACCAGCATTCCCCCCCAAATAGATATAAATACAAGAATGCTGCTCACATAGGATGTAAAAACACAGTACGTAGACAGAGCTCTTTTCTGCACCAGGCAAGCAATAGTGCAACACAAGACATATGCGCATTTAAATGAAAATTAACCCAGTAGCATGATGGCATTACAATCTGTGTTAATGAATGGTGTCACAAGACATCATCACAATAATAATAATAATAACATAGTTATTCTGTGCTACTCAGTGTGGGGACATCACTTTCAGGAACTGGAGATTTCCATAGATGATGACACACACAGCCTGCAAAGGAGGGGAGCAAACATTTAAGGCAAGATAACTGACAAGACGAGTATAAGAACCATGGAAGTGTTAAAACATGGAAACCAAAAAAGTACATGGAAGACTGGGGGGGGGGGGCAACCACAATAGTTTTCCGTAAATGCATGAAAGAATTCTGCAAAGGAAACAGACTAACCACATGCATAAAACACAGAAGTGGGCAAAGGAAATGTGATAGGCTGAAAGCAGCAGAGGCAACAACAAAAAAGCAGGTTGTTTTCCAGCTTGATGAAGCCACGTTAGCAGTGGTGTTGAATGAGGTAAATGTCTGGCATTAGCCAAGAGATATTCAAGGCTAAAGAGGAAGCAAATTTATGGACTGGAGCTACTGGGCTAAGATAAATGGATGCTTCAATGCAAGACATGTACTGAATGAATTGGTTTAGACAAATATTTCTACTACACTGATGAAAACTCCATCCTGAACCAGCAGTTCAGCAAGAGGCTATGTTCTGTTTATGGGCATGGGTGCTGAAGATCTCTCATATGTATAGGCAGGAAAGGAATGCAGGGTCAAGGATAAATGTCCACAAAGTTAAGTTCACTTGTAGGCTGAGCCTAAGGACTTTATTAGAAAATCCGCAATTCAAACTTCCAGGCTTGTTCACAGTCTGCAGCAGCAACATATGAGATATATGCAAGCATGTAATTAGTTAATTATTTGGTTAGCAGCATCCCTGGCACCTCCAGGGATCTCTGGGAAAAGACCCCTCTCTAAAGCCCTGGAGAGCCCAGGGTCAGCCAGGGAATTCTAAGCTGGATGGACCAATGGTCCAATTCAGTATAAGGTAGTTTCCTAAATTCCTATGTAATTGTTGCCATGCTTGGAATCTTTCATGTAAATCTCCAGTAACAAAATGTCCTCTCACAAACCAAAGCTTACAAAAAAGAGGCACAATTCACCAGGAACATCTCTGGCATAAGCTTCTTTGAAACCAATGGGAATTTCACCAAGAATGATTGTTGCTCTTGTGCAACCCAAGGAGCCTGTGGAAGAGATGCTAACAGTTCATTATGCTGACCATCTTCCGATAGAACAGCTGTAGTGTGATCATTGACACAAACACATAGAATATAATTGCCATGTGCATGCAGGATGTGTCTTGGACAACTGGGATAATTTACTCTTTTAATCCTTTGAATATTAACATACCATTAAAACACCACCACCACCACCAGGGTGAAGTCCTCAAATGCTTGTGGAAGAGCTTGCACCTGTGGTATAATAAGTAGGTGGGTTCTAGAGCAGTCCACATGCTTTTCTCCTTTTGCTAGAGGATGCGCAAGTGGAACAGTAGTTCACTTTTCTGGAGGAGCACTAGAATAAGACAGTCCTTCTATGAGCAGCAAATACCTTACATGAGGAAGGGCACCATTGGAGCTAACACCTTCTTCCAGATGGCAATTCAAATAATAAAACTGCACCATGGATGCTGTTGAACCACTGCACAACTGAAGCTAGTCCTGTTTATCTATTGTGTCCCCCACCTCTTTTTTTAAATCCCAGTGCAGTTGAGCAACATCAAACCGCAATGGTGGCCAACAAATTACAGGTCAACTCAGCTCCATGGCCATCTTAAGACCAAGGCACAAAGTAATATGGTATATCTGGCTCTAGGAAAAACTGCTCTGCTATAAAATCCTGCCTCTGGCTTGTTTATGGTAAGTGGTTACCATAATGATACACCACCAAGTTTACTTTGGGTTAACATACTGCCACATAATCATAAAATCTCTGCTCCAATCTTTTCTGCCCTGTGCACACAACACTTTTGTTTCTGTAAGCTCCCTGTGAATCTGTCCTGGTTGCTGAAACAGACCCTGTAACACTGAAATAATGGAGTTCAGCTGGGCCCCAGCTTTGCATCTATCACACCATGCAGGAGGCGCAGAGTTGTGCATTTGACATAATCCCCTTAATCGGATTTACAAATGTGTAATAGGAAAAGATTATACATTACTAAATTTCAAGCTTCCGTATTATTAATATGGTCCTAGGAGTAAAATTATTCTAAGAAAGCAAGAAAAGTAAGGAATAGACTATGAACAATATCAAGGAACAGAGCTCCTAATTTAATTTTATATATTACAATTTATTTTAATTAAAAAATAGTTTTGATGAAGTGTAGCTCAAACATTTGATGTTGGGTCAGCGTTTTTCTGGATTAAAATGGAAACACTTCACTCTTACACCCAAAGACAAACACACACACACACACACACACAGAGAGAGAGAGAGAGAGAGAGAGAGAGAGAGAATGTCTCAATTAGTCCCCAGGTCAGTCAGCAGGCATCCTTCTTGGAACTGTAGGATAGCACAGTTATTATCATTCCCAATAGTCTCACCCTTCCCTAAGCCCAGTCACTCAGAGCTCAGGTATGGGACCATACTTTCTGGGAAACAGCAATTGTTACGATCTCCTGTGTGCCACTTCATAGGGTATGAGAGGGAATCCTGGTGTATCCTTGATCCCCCTTCAAATGATGGTACTGTCTAAATCAGGCACCCCCAAACTTCGGCCCTCCAGATGTTTTGGACTACAATTCCCATCTTCCCCGACCACTGGTCCTGTTAGCTAAGGATCATGGGAGTTGTAGGCCAAAACATCTGGAGGGCCACAGTTTGGGGATGCCTGGTTTAAATACTGGCACGGGGAAGGGAAAATCAGTACTATTGCATTGAACCTGTACATTCCAATGAGCACTGAATAATAGAAGCATCTAACTTGAAGTGTCCTAACTTCAAGCTGCACCTTGGTTCAGTAGCGGCTGGTGGTGTGGTGTGAGCATGGCTGCATGATCTGGCATCCGAATGTGTCTGTCACTGCTGGTTACAGAGAGGGAGGGGACAAGGCAGTGGGGAGCTTGGCGCAGGAATGTCAGATTGGTGCAGTGCAATCACAGCATCAGAGCCAATCTCCCCCCTCAACTGACAGAAACACATGGCATTGGGAAGCCAGGCCAGTAATGCAGCCCCACTCACACTGCCCCACTATAGCTTCGGTCTCTCTCACTAGCATGTTATGCTACCATCTCTGGGAATCACTGTTCCAGACATTTAGGTGTCTGCAAAAACGTCCTCTATCATGTCTCTCACCCACTTAGACTATAGTTCGATTCATACACACTGAGCTAATGTGAATTTCTTTTCCTCATATGAACCAGGCCTTGAGGAGTTCAGTGAATCACTGATGCAGCTGGGTGTAAAATTATCTCTGTAGGAAAAAGCATCTCATGCCTAATTTTCAAACTTGAAGCTTGATATGGACATTATCAGTGATCCACAGCAGAGCTCAAAAAAAATGCACCCACTTATGAGCTCAGGTGAGCCTTATTTAATATGAAAAAGAATGTTGACACAGCCATGAACAATGTTCAGATGCTATAGATGAGCTTTCAGGGTGTCACAGAGCCTGATAAGTACCAGTCCCATTTTTAGCGCTACTTCCTGATCTATTTGCCAAACTGGTGCTGGTTTGACTTTCTCCAACATCCACGTGCAAAAAATCTGGCCCTTTATGCAGGGGCGTACCCAGGATCAAAACTAGGGGGGGAGGCACGGGAGGGGAGGGGTCACAAAGTGCAGGGTGTTTGGTTACCTCAAGCCAAGGAAGGCAGCGAGCGGGTTCCGTTGGGGTGCCATTTAGCCTCTCTGAGGCATCGGCCTCCTCCGGACAGGAGCGCGTCCGTCCGTCCCCCGAGCAAGCGCTACTCACGGCCAGGGCGCCGCCCCAACGGGGCAGCCGGCAGCCCAGCAGAGGCAGCAGCAGCGCGATGCCCAGCGCACCCACAGCCGCGACACCCGACGCACAGAGCAGCAGCAGCAGGAGGAGGAGGAGCGCGGCTGCCGCCTGAGCATGAGGCGGGCGGGTGAGAGCGTGGCGGCAAGCGGCAGCATCTCTTCTTGTGGGTCGCACCAGAGGCGCCCGCAGCTTCTGATTGGCTGCAGGCGCCCAGAGGAAGACGCGCACAGCAGCAGCGGCCTCAGAGGAGGATTGCCTCCCGCGCCCTCCTCCCCACAGCGCCCCTGGTGGCCAGGCGCCCTGGCACTCCCCAGCCCGGGCCTAGAGACGGCCTTGCAGGCAGCAGCAGGCGGGCTGGCCAGCGCCCCTCCATTTAATTTTTCTTTTTTTTCCTTCGGGGGGGGACAGCTGCCCCCCGCCCCGTGCTGGGTACGCCCATGCCTTTATGGAATCCATGCTACAAGATGAAGCGATGGTCAAATTCATTGAGGTTCAGCCTACCGGTCATGATGCTCATACGCAACCTCCGGATTCAGAGGCAGCATGTTACTGAATACCAGTTGTTGGGGACTAAGAACATACAAACATGAACCTTGAAGGATCAGGCCAGAGGCAAGCATCCTGTTCTCAAAAGTGGCCAACCAAATGCCTGTGGGAAACATACAAGCAGGACCTTTATACAACAGCCCTCTGCCCACCTGTGATTCCCAGCAATTGGAAATCAGAGACATACTGCCTCTGACAGTGAAGGTGGAACATTAAGAGGGAGCTATAGCCTTCATGCCCTACTTATGGGTTTTCTGGAGGCATTAGGTTGGCCACTTAGGGAACTGGGTGCTGGACTTTGGTCTGATCCAGCACAGATCTTATGTTCAGATCAAAAATGTGCTTGGAAATTAAGCATGCTTTGTCAATTTTTCAGCCAGAGAGATTACAGTAGGTCTGACATAAGGATTTTCTATGCTAGGTGCACAACACCTTCTTTTAGTTTTGCTATGGGGACGCTTGAGTCTGCGTCATGTAACCATCACTATTCTTCAGTAAATTGTGACTTTCTTTTCCAACAGCTGTCCTCTATGGGCATCTCAAGGGCACCCCTGATTCTAATTAAAGAAACATTTCTTGTGACTCTTCCATTTATTTAGAACATACTGTGCTGCAGGCACTTTACAGGGAGGGGCGAGGGTTAATAGAAGAAGTTCTAAACACAGTTAAACTTGCTTCCAAACATGAGAAGCAAGCTTGCTAGAGTATTCCCATGGCAGTTTAGGCTACTACAAAACCAGCCTATCCATACTTGATATGGTAGCTATGTTCCTAAGACTTTTCACATTGTAGCATATTCTTCACTTCAAATCATCAGCCATTTTTACGATACAAAATTTACGTCCTTTATTCAGACACCATAGCATTACATTATTCAATCTTTTAGATCTTGCTCTGGCCATTCTACATCCAGACAGTCCAATTAGAAGCTAATGAAGGAGCACTAACAACCTTAATGGAAACAGTGTTCAAGTTTGGGCTGTTCTTCACTATTTATCTACTATATTTGTATACTGATTTTCAACAAAAATGGCTCTCAAAGCAGTCCAAAACAATAGTTGATCTATAGGCAGATAAGAGACGTGGATGGCGCTGTGGTCTAAACCACTGAGCCTAGGGCTCGCCGATTGGAAGGTCGGCAGTTTGAATTCCTGCGACGGGGTGAGCTCCCGTTGTTCGGTCCCTGCTCCTGCCAACCTAGCAGTTCGAAATCACGTCAAAGTGCAAGTAGATAAATAGGTACCACTACAGTGGAAAGGTAAATGGCGTTTCCGTGCACTGCTCTGGTTCGCCAGAACAGGCTTGGTCATGCTGGCCACATGACCGGGAAGCTGTCTGTGGACAAACACTGGCTCCTCGGCCTATAGAGCGAGATGAGCGCTGCAACCCCCAAGTTGTCCGCTACTGGACCTAATGGTCAGGGGTACCTTTGCCTTTTTACAGGCAGATACTATTCTCAAAATATAATTTAGAAGACTATTAAAAACCAATCTGAACTATTTATTACTAGATTAAATTCAGACAGGTGAGGTGGATTAAGGAAACAAGAAAAACCCTGTTGAGAAAGCTAGACTTAACAAAATAATGAAGAAGACTATAGCAGACATCTAGTAAATGTAGCAGGATCTCTATCCTAAGCATAAGTATGGGCTCTGACTCTCAACTTGGACCAGTGGCACTGGAGGTAGAGATGCTGTAAACTGATCAGCATCATGACCAAGCCCAAGCCAGAAACTCTTGGATCAGGGGCCCTTCAATCAATCAGGATATCTGGAGTTTTCACCCCCACCCCCCGAGGAATTGACAGCCTCCATGTTAGGGGGTATGTACACCCAAATTGGCATGCCAATGTAAAAGGGAAATGGAAAAACGCAACATCAAAATCCAAAGGAAGAAGAAGAAGAGGAGAAAGTTAAGCCTCAAAATGTTGCAGAAAAATAAATCTATATCAAATAACTAAGTAAGAAGTATACACCCATGTCCCCAAGAGATGGTTGGGTGGTTCTAGCAACCTACAGAAATGGATTAATTTCAAGAGAATTAAAAAGGTAGGCTTGACTTGGAGTGGAAAACCTGTTCCACACAAAAGCAAGTGGCTGCTAAAGCCAAGTTTAGGAGGAGGAGGACAGGAAGATCCATGTTTTGCAATTCAGATGGTTCAGCAGCTTGATCAGAGAGGCAGAGGAATCTGTCTCACTGCCTAAAACAGAACACTTCTTTCAAGCCTAATTTCAGAGAGGGGAGAGATGATGGTAGGGTACCCAACAGACAACAGGGTAAGCCTCTGAGGGCACACATGTGGCAACCGCAGAGTACACAGTCTCCAAACAATGAGAAAAGAAATCAAATGAAATGTACACAAAACAAAAAAGGTTAACAAAATGATGAACACATGTTGGATGTGGCAGAAATGTGTTCAGGTTCTGCTATGGGAAGCTGCTTGCAAGCTTTGCATAGGAAGCTGGCTGGCCACTGTGAGAACAGGATGTTGGACTACATGAGCCCTTGGCCTGATCCAGCAGGTTCTTATGTTCTTAGATTGGCTTATTGGTAGCTAGATGTTGTTGTTGTTTAGTCGTTTAGTCGTGTCCGACTCTTCGTGACCCCATGGACCATAGCACGCCAGGCACTCCTGTCTTCCACTGCCTCCCGCAGTTCGGTCAAACTCATGTCCGTAGCCTCGAGAACACTGTCCAACCATCTCGTCCTCTGTCGTCCCCTTCTCCTAGTGCCCTCAATCTTTCCCAACATCAGGGTCTTTTCCAAGGATTCTTCTCTTCTCATGAGGTGGCCAAAGTATTGGAGCCTCAGCTTCACGATCTGTCCTTCCAGGGAGCACTCAGGGCTGATTTCCTTAAGAATGGATAGGTTTGATCTTCTAGCAGTCCATGGGACTCTCAAGAGTCTCCTCCAGCACCATAATTCAAAAGCATCAATTCTTCGGCGATCAGCCTTCTTTATGGTCCAGCTCTCACTTCCATACATCACTACTGGGAAAACCATAGCTTTAACTATACGGACCTTTGTCGGCAAGGTGATGTCTCTGCTTTTTAAGATGCTGTCTAGGTTTGTCATTGCTTTTCTCCCAAGAAGCAGGCGTCTTTTAATTTCGTGACTGCTGTCACCATCTGCAGTGATCAAGGAGCCCAAGAAAGTAAAATCTCTCACTGCCTCCATTTCTTCCCCTTCTATTTGCCAGGAGGTGATGGGACCAGTGGCCATGATCTTGGTTTTTTTGATGTTGAGCTTCAGACCATATTTTGCGCTCTCCTCTTTCACCCTCATTAAAAGGTTCTTTAATTCCTCCTCACTTTCTGCCATCAAGGTTGTGTCATCTGCATATCTGAGGTTGTTGATATTTCTTCCGGCAATCTTAATTCCTGCTTGGGATTCATCTAGTCCAGCCTTTCGCATGATGAATTCTGCATATAAGTTAAATAAGCAGGGAGACAATATACAACCTTGTCGTACTCCTTTCCCAATTTTGAACCAATCGGTTGTTCCATATCCAGTTCTAACTGTAGCTTCTTGTCCCACATAGAGATTTCTCAGGAGACAGATGAGGTGATCAGGCACTCCCATTTCTTTAAGAACTTGCCATAGTTTGCTGTGGTCGACACAGTCAAAGGCTTTTGCATAGTCAATGAAGCAGAAGTAGACGTTTTTCTGGAACTCTCTAGCTTTCTCCATAATCCAGCGCATGTTTGCTATTTGGTCTCTGGTTCCTCTGCCCTTTCGAAATCCAGCTTGCACTTCTGGGAGTTCTCGGTCCACATACTGCCTAAGCCTGCCTTGTAGAATTTTAAGCATAACCTTGCTAGCGTGTGAAATGAGGGCAATTGTGCGGTAGTTGGAGCATTCTTTGGCACTGCCCTTTTTTGGAATTGGGATGTAGACTGATCTTCTCCAATCCTCTGGCCATTGCTGAGTTTTCCAAACTTGCTGGCATATTGGGTGTAGCACCTTAACAGCATCATCTTTTAAAATTTTAAATAGTTCAGCTGGAATATCATCACTTCCACTGGCCTTGTTATTAGCAGTGCTTTCTAAGGCCCATTTGACTTCACTCTCCAAGATGTCTGGCTCAAGGTCAGCAACCACACTACCTGGGGTGTACGAGACCTCCCTAGCTAGATAGGCACTTTCAAAGCAGAGAGATGCACAACTCTCAAATGTTTTCCTTTAAAACAAAAGTAAGTTCACAAACTGTTATTTGTAACTAACTGAGATTATGCATTTGTGCACAATTTATTTCACTACAAACTAATACACATCCATTTCTAATCTATTGCAAACAAAAAGTACTTTATTTCTATTTTCTGCAAACTCTCTCCCCCTTCCACTGAAGTTAATCCCCCTACAATTGTTTACATTATCAAACCATTTGCACACAACTTTCAATATACTGGCAGAGGAATGATTCAGGGGCCCCTGGGAGCCAAGTGATTGTATATCTAAAGCACAATTATAATTCAGGCTTCTCCTAGTGTTACATTCTCTTGAAGAAGTATTCTTCACTTAGACAAAGAAGAAAGAACAAATAATCTTTGGAAGCATTAAAAAAATGCAACATTACATACCAAATTACATAGCTTATCAATCAAGAAGGAAAAATCAAATGGTTTTTTTTATCATTGACTACTGACAATCATACCTATTATAGACATTTCTTTTAAATGGACTGAGGAAAAAGGCACACTATTTTTTATGTGCAGATCTCATCGTCTTTGTGTATTCAGTAAAACTTTGTTGGAGAGCTGTTGTCTTCGCAGCTAAGTATTGATCCGTGCTATCTAAACAATGAGGTTTAGACTAACAGAATTTGACTACCACCTGTGATTTTTAAACGCTCAGACTGGACAGGGTAATTTTTAAAAACATATATACAGTACAAAAGTAATCCATTTAACACCACATGAATAAAGTGCAACATCACATGTATGAACTGATTTGAAGACATTACCAGCATCACTGCCAACAGCTACCATTAAATGGAGACACATTTCAGGTGCTACAGACTAAACAAGTGCAATTTGTGGAGTCCGAGTACTCAAGATGGGAGATATGTAAAATGTATAGGAAAAGTTTAATATGTCCGTGAAATTGCCTTGTATTCACTGACTGACCAAAAAGTGTTATTAACACAATAATGAGTCAGGTTAGGTACAGAGGAGTTAGAACGTGAAGTTCTCCATAAGTCAGTATTGACTCACCACTGTATATGTCAGTGTGATTTCGAAAGGACGTTTCATTATGGGGTTGCTCTGTAATAAACAAAAGAACGTGAGCGTACCAAAGGCAACAAAGCATGCACTGAGTAACAAAAGACAAAATGGAGAGGAGGTGTACAAAAGGAAAAGAACACACACAACAGAAATTATAAAAAAGCAAAATAAAAAAGAGGCAATGACATACACATAACACCCAGAAAAACCTTCAACACAATTTGGAAAGAAACAAAGAACACAGCAATGGAAGGCAGCAATGGAAGAAGACTGCTTTTTTTCTACGAAATGCAAAATTATGAACTAAAAACCCCCAACACCCATTAACACAAAATCAAATATGTTCAGATGCGTTCCAAAAACATATAGATTTTTAAGTTTGACTTTTGAAATGCCAGGAAATAATCAAAACATTTTAATTATTATTATCAATAACTTTGTTAACATGCAGCTCTACTTTTGGGAAGAACAATTAGTTTGTCATCAGATTTGTAAAAAGAAAAAGAGAAAAAAGATAAAGAATGCATTCCTGATATTTGCTCCAAGGGTACAGGATGGATTATTTTCAGCTTTAACAATGAAAAAATAAGTTATAAAAGTATAACAACTGGGGTTTTAATAGATCATGGAAGCATTATTAGAATGAGCTGCCTTTCTTCTTTTAAAAATGCAAAGTGATAAGCACATTATAAATTATCCAATAGCAACAGTAGGCTTGCAGATAAACCCACAAAAGTTACAGGACAGCATTTTTTTTTTAAAAAAAACCCAACAACAACTGGATTACGAAGATGCTACTGAGCACCAGCATTCAGCCAAGCATGGCTTGGTATTTATTATCCTCAAAATGGACACTTAGACCTGCTGAAGCACCCCAACTATTGTGTCCTCATTCACCTATTACAAGGTGTGTGGGGGAGACTACTTGCAAGTCTTAATTACTATGACACTGAAAATGGCATAAATGCAGAGAAACTTTAATGTACCTCACCAATGTCGCTCTCCAAGCCCAATACCACCCATTTCATGAAATTCTATGACTCCATATAGGATTTACATAACAAATTACATAAGAAAAAAATGGCCATATATTTCAAACCACCTTTATTAGTCTAAGATTTGCTAAAATTGCCAGGTTTAAGTCTGACAGCACAGCACATCATACTAAAAGCCATGCAGATAAATAAGGACCTAGGACACTTGGGAAAGCAAAGAACGTTTGAACACAAAAGCGATCACTTACATTATTTAAAAGGGGTAATCTGCTTTAATCTTAAACATTAAGGCTACACTCATGGGCTTTGTTTGCACATCATGCTTACCCTTAAACCAGGGGTTGTCCTCTAGATATTGTTAACGTTCATCATCCCTGATGTCTCGACATGCTAGCTGGGGATGAGAGTTGGAGTCTACAACATCTGGAGAGCCACAGATTAGCAACCCCTTCCATAAACCATGTCTTACCATGGACAAACAGCACAATAGTGCACTCTGCTAGATCCTTCCCACTTTGTTCCTTGGATTTAGAATGTTGTCAAAACCTAGAATTGTGACTTGTTTCCCCATAAGCAAACCACATCTAGAAACCAAGGTTTATTCTTGGCTTCCTGATCATTGTGCATTTAGAGAGAAACAAGCCACAAACCTGATTTGGACAACATGGTAAACCAAGGACTGTGGTTGTTCCTGCTGCTAGGTGGTGGTACAAAACAAAAATGACCTGGCAGTGTCCACAAGGATACTGTCTGTTCACAGTAAGCCATAGTTTAGGGCTCACTGTGATGTGCGAAAAAGGCCACTATCTTTTTAAGGATTAGGACAACCCAAGTCTATTTTGTCTGAACTAGGCTTGGAAGGAAGTGGAATGACTACTATTCTGTCTTTCCAAAAGAATATAAATGTTCTGATCCTCAGCACATTTGGAAGTAAATACTACTGAATTCAAGTTAGTGTGTCTAGCATTACAGCCTCTTTACGGTACTTCCCTTTCAGATGAGAAAATTAATCACCATAGCAAAGCAATAACTTTTGTGGATTGAGCACTTATACAAAACAAAATACTGAACAAGTATCCCGATTCGAAACAAAAACAGATGACCGAACAACGTGCCACACAGAAAGACAGTTCAGTTCCTTTGAACATAAGATGAAATCTATTTTACATACAGGAAGGAAGTGGTCCTCTATTGAAAGGGTCTCTAGGAAGGAAATGTGCACAGTTTCCAAGTGAATATGTAAGAACAAGATGGCTGGAGACATACAATACTCTTAATGAGCCTTCCATTAACCTAGGGGTCACTAAGTAAAGGGCAAAGACAACCATAGCATACAAATTAAGGGTTACCCATTACACACAACTTACTGCAAACTCTATTTGTCTAAACTGTTTAATATTTAAATTTCTTAAGTGGTATCATAAAAACAGAAACTTAGCAACAGCGAAGGCCAGTCTTAGGGATCAGGGAAAGCAAGGGTGGAAGATGCATTGCACAAGACATCTGAAGCAACTGTTGGGCAAAAGGAAGGGTACTCCAGAGGGCAGAAAATATCCAAGTGATAATTCTGTACGGTGTGGTGTTACAAGTAAACTTTTACCAGATGATCCACATGATCTTACAGTTCTTTTTCGGGACAGGCAGTCCTTCAGATAACCTAGTCCCAAGTTGTTCAAGGATTTATGTGTTAGTAACAAGATCTTGACATTCCTCAAATTCCTTTGTTTCAATGTACTTTCGTTAGATCAATAGGTGACAGGAGAAACCCCGCCTGCAGGGCCATCAATTAAGCATGGCTTCTAACATAGAAGCTGTGTTCAGAAGCTGGAAGAGCAGCAGAGCTCCATCTACAGTGCTGCATGGGTCACTTCTGGGTAGGTGGGGTCCATGCCACTTTTCAGTCACTTGACATCACCATGATGCCATGAGCCATTTTTCATTTGTAGTACAGCCAGTCTTGGGAAATGGCCAAATTAGGACCCATGCTGGGCCTAAATAGGCTTGTAGGCTGAATATTCCCCATGCCTGCTATATAGCATTAACACCAAGGTCTTGTTTGCCAGTCAAGGAAAGCCATAATTAATGGTGTGCCATGAGCTTTTCTCCCCTAATGTGAATGGGCACAACTAGTTAAAATCTCATTTTAATGTTATAGCCGAAACTGAGATTGCATTTTTTTGTTTTGCTCAAACAAATCTCGAAGCTAAGAACAAACCTTGACATTGGATTGTGGTATGTTTGGGGCAAAACGAACCATGATCCCTGATCTGGACATAATGCTAAGCCGTGGCTCATATAGTTTATTGTTTCCATTCATGCTAGGGAAGGAAAAGGGGAATGGCCGTATCTCAGTGTAGAGCATCTGCTTTGCATGCAGAAGGTCTACATTCAAACCCTGGCAGCTCCATTTAGCAGATGACAGAAAAACCTCATTCTCCCTGAAACCTTGGAGAGCTGCTGGCAGTTAGTAAACAATACTGATCTAGATGGACAAATAGATTGGATATAAAGTAGGTTCCTGTTATCTTTCTCTCTGCAGAGGAATCTATTTCAGTGACACTTCCCAGCTTACCAGGTTCTGTACTCACTTCCCTCCACGACTAGAGTGCCCAGCACTGGAGATATCCAGTTGCTGCTTGACAACCCTTGCAAGAACAGAATCCAAGACAAATGCATCAATTGCCTCATAGTCTATCCAGCCCCGAAGAGAGATCCGGAAAGTTCCAAGGGTTTGCAACCTCACAATCAACTGCTAGCAAAAACACATCTCTTCGTCTACGGTTTCATGGCAGCAGTTTCAAAAGTAACAGAGGTTAAGACTTAATGCCCTGAGAGAGAGGAAGAGAGACCTAGGCAATGAAGAAACATCTACTGGCCAAAACAGCAATGTGGTTCTTAACTTCAACTGACATGTCTCTAGGAATTAAGTACAAAAGGCCATATCCTCATACAGCGCTGATACGACAGACTAAGGAGTATGCAGGCCTTCCTAAATGCCACTTAAAAACTGGGCTGACTAGTACCAATTGGCTGTAAAAGGTAAAGGTAAAGGAACCCCTAGCCATTAGGTCATCTCACATTATTGGCCGAGGGAGCCGGCATACAGCTTCCGGGTCATGTGGCCAGCATGACTGAGCCGCTTCTGGCGAACCAGAGCAGCACACGGAAACGCCGTTTACCTTCCTGCCGGAGCAGTACCTATTTATCTACTTGCACTTTGGGGCATGCTTTTGAACTGCTAGGTTGGCAGGAGCTGGGACCGAGCAACAGGAGCTCACCCTGTCACAGGGATTCAAACTGCCAACCTTCTGATCAGCAAGCCCTAGGCTCAGTGATTTAACCCACAGCGCCACCCACGTCCCAATACCAATTGGCTGTAGTGATGACTAATGATGGAAGGATCTGAAAACTTTGTTTTTCTCATTTTCTCAGTCCTAAATTCAGTTCTCCAATTTTTTGCACCTATTGACAGATTTTTAAAAGAAATCCTCACAAAAATCCCCCAGCATCTTAACACATTTTTGCAAGCAATGTCCCTAATATAATGCATTTCTCTATATCATTTTGATGAATATACTGATTTTTATGCACACTTTCCACAATATATAGATTTTTGAAAACACTGTTCGTTGGTGAAGTGCATCCCTAAATTCAGATAAGTGCAAATTTTGAATGATGGTTGTGTTTCAGTCCCCATATTGTTTCAGGAAGTGCAGATTAGATTCAGCTTTAAATGCTAACTGAATTGAATTCCACATCATCCCTAATGATAGCTGATGTCACCGAATTCAAACATCCCAATGAATATTGCAGTTCAATTATATATTTCTCTTGTTATATTTGTGTGTTTCCCAAGTCCATTAATCCTTGGTTTCCTTTTCTTAGAAACAAAGAAAACATTCGTCAAAGAAGCACACATCTCTTCTTTCTTACAGATGAATAGATTTAGCCCTTTTCTATGTTATTGGGCATCTAGCTGTGTAGCCACCTTGAGAGGCTACTTTTGTAGGCTGGAGTTTATAGTAATCTTCTTCTCTATGCTCTCCAGACTGTAACACTTAATAGGGTCAGGAATAGCTCCAAGCTTTCCTTCACTAAATCAATCAATCAATCAATCAATCAATCAATCAATCAATATACTCTAAGTAAAATGAATGAGCAGTGAGATGTACCCCACCAGCAAGCCAGTATCTTTCAATCATTTAAGATATCCCCTGTCCTAGAATTAGTATACTGCCATCTCTCCTCCTAGTTCCTTTAATATATATCAGTTTCATGAGAGGCAATTCAAATGTTCCAAGCCTGATATAGTCTGCTCAACTTGCAAGTGTTGTTGCGGCAGCAAAACGATGTGGCAGTCAGTAGAGGGTTAAGAAGAATGTTAGTTTGTAGCCTGCTTATCTCTATTTCCCCCTTGCTTATTAAAGTAACAAGAATGAATTCTAATCATGCTCTTCCCTCCATCCTTAAAGATGCTCTTTGATGGGTTGAAACTGAGGTCATCCTGGAAGTAGGCAGAAGATGCCAATGCAGTTGCTTCCGCTCTGCAGGACATTCTTCCCATGGAGACTGTTAGAGAATGCTCATTATTATGATCAATAATTCAGCCCTCTTCTGTGTGCCTTTTGGGTTAACTGTGGGTATGGCGCATGCTTCTGGCCTCCATGTTTTCATGTACTCCCCACCCCATTTGGCATACAACGGTCTAAATAATTCAGATGTCAATGCAATCGGAATGAAGCATGCACTCAGAAGACATCCCCAGAACTAAGCAAGCAGTAATAAGAGGTTGGGAAAGAAAAAGAAGGAGAAGAAGAAGCAGGGAATGATTTTGATTTTAAGCTGGTGGACACTCCTGTCACTGGAATAGAAGAACGTTCAAATCAGTGAGGATTCAAATATAAGAAATGAGAAAGTGAGCAGCAAGTTCACTTCGCTCTCTCCTTACACAGTTCCAAGTGCGACCTGCTGACTTCTATGGGGAATAGAGTCATAGAATCATAGAGTTGGAAGAGACCACAAGGGCCATCCAGTCCAACCCCCTGCCAAGCAGGAAACACCATCAAAGCATTCTTGACATATGCCTGTCAAGCCTCTGCTTAAAGACCTCCAATGAAGGAGACTCCACCACACTCCTTGGTAGCAAATTCCACTGCCGAACAGCTCTTACTGCCAGGAAGTTCTTCCTAATGTTTAGGTGGAATCTTCTTTCTTGTAGTTTGAATCCATTGCTCCGTGTCCGCTTCTCTGGAGCAGCAGAAAACAACCTTTCTCCCTCCTCTATATGACATCCTATGCCATGCAAAGAGGGCTGGCAGGCAGTGATGTTTGCTGGTGTGCCCAGTGCTGCTTACCTCAAAGCATGCATCAGTGACATCCTGGGTGGACCAGAAACGCCCTGAGTGCCACTCATTGCACTAGAAGCATTAGGAGGAGTGATTGACAACATGGCTTGGCTGAAGCTAAATACAATGCACGCTGCTAATGCACATTACGTTTATACATTACTAAACATTCTGAGATGGTTAAAACTTTGGAGATACTGGACAAGGTTATATTGGCTCATTAAGGAGGGGGAATGTACACAGATCTTTTAAAACAAGCAAGTTAAAAAAAAATACATCACCACCACCACACAAACTCCAGTAAGAGGTCACAGTAGGATATTCAAAATGATCCAATTTGCCATAGAACACTCCAGTAGCATTACCAGCCCACACATCCTTTTGTGAGCATTATGGAACACTGTTCATGCAAACAGGGAAGTATGAACTAAAAAATCAAACAAGTCATATGAGCAACCTGATAGGTCTTTAAAAAAATGATCTCTTGAATTTACTTGCTGTTTGATCATAGTTATCCAACCATTTATTCAATGGCTGTTTAAAAAAAATACATCACCACCACCACACAAACTCCAGTAAGAGGTCACAGTAGGATATTCAAAATGATCCAATTTGCCATAGAACACTCCAGTAGCATTACCAGCCCACACATCCTTTTGTGAGCATTATGGAACACTGTTCATGCAAACAGGGAAGTATGAACTAAAAAATCAAACAAGTCATATGAGCAACCTGATAGGTCTTTAAAAAAATGATCTCTTGAATTTACTTGCTGTTTGATCATAGTTATCCAACCATTTATTCAATGGCCCCTTAAAAATACTGGGTGACATTCAACCATGTTTAACTCAGAGTAGACCCATTGAAATTAATCTTCATGACTAAATTAGATCCATTAATTGCAATAGATGTGCTCTTCAGTTGAATCCAACCCAGTAACCAAACCAGAGAAAATAGCAGTATATCATTTTTTTAAAAGCACATACAAACAAGTCCTGCTGCCAGAATGCTTGCTATCTAAAATCTTAGTTATTCAAACACAAAGAATTATATCCAAACCACGTTACAAAATGGCTGGTTCAGATATCCGAACAGGCGAAGTCTGCCCACTTCCTTACTTCTTTGTGTTTTGCTGGTTGGCAGCAACTATGTTGGGCAGGAGAGAGTTTCCCCCTTGTTTCGCTTTTGCCGATTGGCTGCAGCAGTTTCAGGCAGGAGGCATGGAGGGAGAAAGCATGGAATAGAAATGTTCCCATAGGAAAATAATGGGAATCATCAGCTTGTGATGCGAACACTCACCCAACAAACGATTTCTTGGGAACACATTTGTGTTCAGAAAGCAGGACCTGTGTGTATGTGAAAAATGCGTGGACACATGCTAGGGACCTGTTGATATGTCAGCCGATGTCTCTGATGTTTCCATTCATCACAGATAAATAAGACACTATCTGCCCAATAAGTAGAGCTGTCTTCCAAATGCATTTTGAACCTCCAAAATTCACGTAAGCTGTCTTGATCTTCTTGGAGGAAGGACAGAGCACCAATGTGTTAAATAAAGCATTTTCACACCTTCTAAGAGCATGTAGTAAAAGACCCTCTCATAAAGGAATGTTACGAAAACTGCCATGTTTGTAAGGAGATGGTTTCTCTGACTGTTGCCAGCACAGCAGGTACAGAAGGGATTGTGCTCATGAAGTTCCAGCCAAGTTGATCATAGTAAATACTTACTGGTCATGACTTTGAGGTTATAAGGATTTTTCTGCTGGATAGTGTGGGTGAAGGCAAAGCGAGCATTACAGCTGTAGTCAGTCAGGGCATCCTCCTGCATGACATTGGAGAAATACAAGTCACCATTCTGTCCTTGGGAGACACGCTTGTCTTGGTGGATTGACTCCATGGCTGTAAGAAAGAACAATAAATCTTATTGGAACTCACTGCTCTGCACCTTTGTAATGGATAGAACTAGTGGCAATTATCTACTAACTCCAGCAGCCTGGAAAATACATAAATTGATTACTTCCAGCTAGCATTGGACAGCAGAACTCAATTCAAGACATTTCTGATAATCCAAGCTAGGTACTTCAAATTATTACTATGGGTGAAAAGCAACACAAAGAACTAATTTTGCTTACTTGCTTAGTTAACAGAACTGTTATGTCACCTGTCATTAGGACAGTTTCCACGTAGTTCCCAAAAGGATAATAAAAACAATAAAATTGTCTCATAATACGAGTGTTCAGTGACACACATGAGAAAATCCACATAGCTCGCTGCTATAAAGACTAGTTACTTTGTAAATATGACCAGCTGACAGAGTCAGTTTACCCCATGCACATGCAGTCTACATGGAAAAGGAAATATTTAGATTGAGAAGGTAGGTCTCAAATTTATTATGCGAACCAGCTCTTTTTCCAAGAGCTGCAGCTAGGGACATCCCAACAGCAGAGCAATGAGAGTGATAGCTTAGAACAGCATTTTTAAGGGCATTAAGGAAGCAGTGTGCAATATGAGAAGTGCATCTCAGAATCCACTTTGATACTTAATGAGATCCTGGGGTGAGCTCTGGAGGCGTATAACCCAGCTGAGGTCTTGGGCTATCTCTGGCTGAAGCTCCATCTTCCTTTGTATATTAACAAGCAGCAGATATTGAATGTACCACAACCAGATACTTTTCATTTAGTGTTGACAACATGAGAGTGTGGAAAGGTGGAAAAGGTCACTCCTTTGCAGTTGTGCCATAATACTACAGCGCCCCATGAATGGCCAGTACAGACAAGGGAAACAGTAGCATCACCAAGATCAGCCTAAACCATTATACTCATGCTCTGTTAGGGAACCCTCTTCATTTTCGAGTACAGTTCTAGCCTGCTAACCAGTGTGAAGACTTACAGCTACTCATCCAGAAGATAGCTGGAGGCGGCAGTCCAGGAGGGGGATTGCATGCCAAGATAAGATGAGCACCTTCGTGAACCTCTTGAATGTCTAAGTTTTCCTTTGGCCACAAGGGAGACTCTGCAATTAAAAATGCCGCAAAAGAAATTACATACATACACAAAGGTACATGGTGCTAATTTTTGAAACTGCTCCATAGAGTTATGCCTGTCACCATCCCATCGTGTTTTCCACACCTTATCCGGCTCTGCCGTCTAAAGCAGAGGTGGGGAACCTTTTCCATTCCAAGTGCTGCATAACCTTCTGGGAGCTGCATGCCAGTGGTGGGTGGGACTAAAACCATACCCACACCCCTTTCACACACAGGGATACATATTTTCTTCCCAAAGCAAGATCCATCCACATTATTTAATCCTCTTCCCCTTCTGTCAATACCAAAATTTATTCCAACTTTATACTAGCCGATATGGTACTTTACCCCAAGCTTATGCAGTATTAATTTTCTACTAAGATATCACTTAAATCCAGATTTTGGCTTTCTCAGAGAAACAACTGTGGAATAATTTAAGTTTTGAATTATCAAACCACTTTTGGTGTCCAGAAAAGTTATGATTATCAAGAATAAGATATATACTTCCTTGGTATCTAGTAGGGAATCTCCTTCAGAATCTCACCCATGGATCACCCCCGAAAAATCCTAGTATAAAGGATGCTTAAAAAAAAAAAAGCCAACCTTTGAAGAAAGCGAGAAGGAACATTACTCTTGACCAATGAGGCAATTTGTGAGTAACTTGGGAACAAGCAGGGAGGTAGTGACTTAGGTGTTATAAATAACAAATTACAGAATGGAAATGAAGATTAAGCACTGATTCTCTGAGTTGCTGTGATGGAAGGTGACTTCTGCAATTTTGTACAGTAGAACCTCAGAACATGAACATAATCCATTCCAGAAGACGGTTCAACTTCTGAAACGATCTGAGTTCCGATGGGCGGCTTCTGATTGGCTGACAGCTGGTTTTTGCACAGCAGAAGCCACGTCAGACATTCGTGTTCTGAGGAACATTTGATAACCGGAGCACTTACCTCCGGGTTTTCGGCGTTCGAGAGCTGAAACGTTCAAGAATGGAGCCGTTCGAGTTCCGAGGATCCACTGTATTAATTTTGAATGCTTTTTAGCTAGACACTAGAACTAGACGCCAACAGACTGCACATTAACAATTCTCAAATACAAAAAGACCTTGCAAACAGAAATGGCACAGTGTATAAGGTTCTAAAACAATAAGGTTTCTAATAGTGTCATAATTATACTCACTTGAAACCTGCAGAAAGATTTTGTTGGAGATGGCTGTCCCCAAGTCATTCCGAGCAAAACACTGAAATTCCCCTTCATAATCTTCTGGCCTGCCACCGCTACGGAAGTCAACATCCAGTGTACCCGATGACCAATGTCTCATGCTTACTCTTGGGTCCTTTGCAACATTGAAGAACTTTCCATTTCGCGTCCAAAAAAATCTATAAAAATAGTTACATGAAAGAGACAATTACTTTCTTGCACAGGAAGAGCTTTATCCAATACTGCATGGTTTACATGTTATTTTGGATCAATTAACTCTCAGTGCATTCATGAGTTGGATTTCTCTGTTCTACTTTCTAGGAGAAGCATAATGTAAATATATTAGCATATTTTCTTTGTTGTTATTGGTATGAGAGAGGAAATAAAGTGGTCAAATAATTTACACAGGATAGCCATCAGGTGGCATTTGCAAGTCATTTTTTGCAAGGCATTCTTTGCAAGTTATCAGGGCTATTACAGAACTTTTATGATACAAACTCCTCTAAACTACTCCAGAGATAATTTGCAATGGGTATCCCTACAGTGGTCCAATACATGCAATTTAATGAATGACATCTGAGCCATTCAACAAAAAAAACCCCTTGCATTCAAGAGACAGTGTATGCTTACACTCACCATGAAAGGCTGCCAGAATAGCAGTGCAATTCTGACCCACAGTCAGGTGTGGGCTTAGCCATTGCTTTGGTTATAAGCACCTGTTTTGTTATACCATTCTGAGCTCCGCAATGAATGGGTGGGATTCAAATAAATTAGAACTGCACTCACGTGGGAGTGGGGTTCCCTTTTGCTTCGCACTCAATGAAGATGTTGTCCCTCGGATCTACAATATAATCTTTCACAGACTGCTTTGTAATAGTAGGGGGTTGAGGCACTGTAAAGTATATGCAAGAGGGACAGAGAAAAAGAGAATAAATAGGGGGCAAAGGAAGACATTCTCACTTATTGCCATTTGAAACAGCAAATTAATAAGAGCAAGTGCTCTTTCCAACATTATCCATGCCTCTTGCTTTTTGTTTTGTTTTATAAACAAAGACCCTTTACAAACTGAACTATGAACTCCACAGTCCATATATTCTAAAGAAATGCAAGGTTGTTGTCGTATTTGCAGCACATCATAGTTCTCTATGCACTGTTTTTGCCTTCCTGCTTGTGAAAGGTAAGGAGCACAATCCACTGATGTTTCTAGCTTGCAAGCCCTATCAAAATGAATATGAGCTGAGCAAAGACGATCTTCTCAGTGGCTTGCACCCAAGGTCAGATTAAAATGGAAGCTGCTATTGTTATTATAATTATTCATATCACACCATTCATCACAGGATCCATTCATCACAGGATCCATGATCAACTGAACTACAAAAACAGACAAAGCACATTAAAAGCAGAACTCACAATTCAATAAAAAGCACATTCCATCTTTTCACACTACAATACAGAGAAAATGCTTTAAATAGTCAGAAAGCCCAGAAAAAGAGAAATATTTCCAATAGGCGCAGAAGATGCACAATGGCAGTGCTAGCCACATCTCAGGTGGAGGATGTTCCATACATAGAAACGATGTCATTGCCAAAGTAGCTGTCAGATAAGACATAGACCCACGAATTTCAGTAGATTATGGTATTACAAGAGAGGCCCCAGAAAATCTCAGAGTGTGGGCAGGTTATAGAGGGAGAGATGGTCCTACAGGAAACCAGGACCTAAGACATTCAGAACTTTTTATGTCAACACCATAACCTCAAATTGGGCTTGGTAGTAAATAGACAGCCAGTTCAGATCGTTGCAATCCAATGCAATATAGTCTTGAGCAGTAAAAACCCATGAGTGGCTGTGATTTGCATCAGCAGCAATCTCTGAACAGTCTCCAAGGGCATCCCTACATAGAACACATCAGAAACAGCTACAGTAGGTGAACTGGCCACAGCTGGATAAAGGCACTCCATGCCAATGAGACTATTTGGGTCTCTTATGGCATGGAACAATCAAGAACCTCCTTCCTCGACTCAAATACTTCCCTAAGACAGTGGCTTGTACATACTATATTTTCGAGCTCTGCCTTCCTTTGTAGGTGAAAGTATTTTTCCTGATGCAAAACCACACATTCGAACTGCTCACAGATTAAATTGGAACACCATCTCCTCTGCATGACTGAATGGAGCTAGAGGTTCTAGGGGTTCTCCTCACCCTTTGGAACTGATTTGGGGAGGCCATGAGCTGCACATGGTGGGAGGGGGAAATGTTCAACTGTGCAAGCATAAATCCTTCCACTGGTGGGACACATTAGTTGGATACAGCCCAGAGTCTGGCAAGCCTGAAAGCATGGACACATTACTCTTTCCCCAAGTATATGCATTTTAAAAACATTGTTTGGTTGGACAACTACACTGCAAAATTCAGAAAAATGTGGATTTTGAAGGATAGCTGTGTTTCAGTTTGTATATTTGTTTTGAAACTGTGAAATTGATAGATTTGGCTTCATATGCTAACTGAACTCAATTCTCCCCATCCTTAGTGATGGCTGACATCACTGAATTCAGACATCCAACAGACTTCCAAAGGGCTTGTTGTTACCACCAATCAGCTGATCAGCACCGACAGCGAGTCCCTTTGCACTTTTGACAGATGGGTAACTCCAATTTTAACCATACAGTGGTACCTCGGTTTATGAACACAATTGGTTCCGGAAGTCTGTTCATAAACTGAAGCGTTCATAAACTGAAGCGAACTTTCCCATTGAAAGTAATGGAAAGTGGATTAATCCGTTCCAGACGGTCCGCGGAGTAACCGTTCATAAACTGAAGCGAACTTTTCCATTGAAAGTAATGGAAAGTGGATTAATCCGTTCCAGATGGGTCCGCAAAGTACTTAAACTGAAGTGTTCATAAACTGAAACATGGGTGTAATTGGTTCCGGAAGTCTGTTCATAAACTGAAGCGTTCATAAACTGAAGCGAACTTTCCCATTAAAAGTAATGAAAAGTGAATTAATCCGTTCCAGATAGGTCCACGGCATTCGTAAACCGAAAGTTCGTAAACCGAGGTGTTCATAAACCGAGGTTCCACTGTAGTTTAATGAGACATATGAACTGGGCCAATGAGTGCCATTTCTGGCCAGCTACTTTAAGAGACTATTCCTCTTCTCTGCCCACATTTAAAGGCACACACTTCTTCCTGCAAAATCCAACCAAGGCTACTTGGCTGGATAACTTTCAGGTGTAAGCTGGGACAGAAGACTTGCAATCTGCTGCAGAAAATGAGTTCTAGAAAAGCATGAGATGACTAGTGGTTACAGTCAGATGTACCAATGTTGGTCTGCATTTACTGTTGATCTGCCCCTTCTCGCAGCAACAATTTCCTTTCTGCAAGCAGACAAGTCTTTGCAAGATCAAGTGCAACAACAGAGGCTGCAGAAATCAGCAAAGAAATTTTTTTCAGTATCTAATATCAGTGAACAGGCACACTGATAGCAAAGTACTGCATGACAGACTTGCCATAACGACTAGGTTATGGTACCAGACAAAGCCATACCTGGACCTACAAACTCTATATGCCAATGCCCCGCAATGTGGTGCTCCCAAATTGCTTGATCTTCACATAATTATCATCTGATAATACAAGTATGGGAAGAGAAGAACCAGGACAGGAAAGAAACACAGAAAAACAAGAACATGCAGATGGAGTCAAGAAGGTCATCCCAAGAGAGTTGAATCCACATGTCATCTGCAAATATATGTAAGGTGCCACAAAGTAAGTTCACCCTAGAGTGAAGCTCAATAAGAAGGTTTGGCTCCTGGAATTACACCTGGAAAAGCTGTCCCCAAAGTTACTATGATGCACCATCTCCATATGTATGCATAGGACAGCAGAGAACTGGGATAGGTAAGCTGCAATGGAGCACTGCTGCTCTCATCAGTTGTGGTGTATTGGAGGGGGAACATCGGAATGCAGCTCAGTGATCCCCCCTCCCCTAAAGTAGGAGTAATTATGTCATTGGCTTGGCTTGGTGTTAAGTCTAGCCTGCTGCCTGAGAACAAGCCACAGTATTCAATTTCTCCTGGGGTTTTCTCTCTCCAGTGGCCATTATATAATATATTTTCAGACTGCCAATGGCTTTAATAAGCTTTCCTCCCTCACACACACTCCTCTACCTCACACTGAGTTCAAAAGGAAACCCAAACCACGCATAAGAATTGGGGGTGTTGGGGAAGAGGGCTGTCCCCCCCCATCCAGAAGCAAGAAGGCCTCTCTACAAGTAATTAGGGCTCAAATATGACCTGGAAGCTGTACGCCGGCTCCCTCGGCCAATAATGCGAGATGAGCGCCGCAACCCCAGAGTCGGTCACGACTGGACCTAATGGTCAGGGGTCCCTTTACCTTTACCTTATATCTAAAATGATCCACTTGGGTAATTTTTACTAGGACAATATGCTGAGGAGATAACAAAAACTTTCATGATTCACAGAACTCGTCCTCAACTAAGAATGCCTAGATGCCTAAAGAACAGCTCTGTACAACTAGAAAGCTTGATAAGCTATCTATATAGTTAAGTCAATATAAAAGCTTCATTCAAACGGTTTTGTATTTTACCTGTATTTGATGTTAACGTAGCAAGTACCGTATACTAAAATAACAAAGTTTTCTTCGTTTGGTTAGAACAGGCTTCCTCAAACTCGGCCCTCCAGATGTTTTGGCCTACAACTCCCATGACCCCTAGCTAGCAGGACCATTGGTCAGGGATGATGGGAATTGTAGTCTCAAAACAGCTGGAGGACCAAAGTTTGGGGATGCCTGGGTTAGAATATGATACAGCTTTTCTATGTTACCATCCAAGTGCTGAAGATCAAGCTTCAAAAACTCAGACTCCAGTGTTTAGTGCTATTAACCATGCAAGTAATGCCCATCCTATGGCCCTGTTTCACTTTGGGCTTCTTGGCTGTCTGCTATGTACATGGTTACTATGCACAGTGGTCCTGTGTGTTCTCTCCCCCCCCGCCCCCCCAAAAGAACTGGAGACAGCTGCTTTGGAGAAAAAACAAGTCAGTAAGTAAGACTTACATGTATCTTGAATACTTGCTGTTAGTTCCAAGGTGTAAGCGTATTTTTAAAAAAGAAAGAGAGAGGGTGGGTTAGTCTAACACATTTTAGATCTAGTATGTATATATAGCTATCTAAAAAAGTGGAATTGAAAACGTAGCATTTTAAGGATGGCAATGATTAGCTTATGTCGAGCTCCTGTAAAAAGTTACGTAAAACATCAACAAAAGTGTAAAGAGAAATTAATAGGTTACAGTTAATGCCTCAAGACCACAAAGGCAATTCAAGACTTTTAAGAGGTAGCTCTGTGCCACTCCAGATGGTTTTGGACCACTAGTCTCACCATCTCAGACCATTCATTGCACCAGATGTGGCTGATGGGAGATGGGCTAGAGGGCCACAAGTTCCTCTTCGTGTTTTAAAGGATGGATGAAAGCCTCAAACAAGATCTACTTCCAGTTTCTTGAGAGTGGCTTAAGCATGTGAAAGATCAGGCTGAGGCCTAGCCCACAGGTTCAAACATTCTTTCTATACGATGTGGCCAAGACCATCCTCAGTTACATGTATGCCTGGTCCCTTGGAGAATTTAAAGTATAGCCCGCTTGCCAGTAGCTATTTCCACAACCACTGTAACATTTTTTTTGACACAACAATTAAAGTGGGAAGTTGTTTATGGAGATACTAATGACACATATTCCATACAGATAGGGAGACTTCATGAGGAATCACTTTGGTCCATGCGAACCAAACCAGACAACATTAGAAATTAGGAGCTAGCATACTTGTGAGGTTAACCATGCCATTTAGACTTCCAAAAATCATTTAAAAACTCTAAACAGCAACCATGAAGTGTGTGGGGGGGATCAGGATTGGGGGCATGGAACCAACCCATTATTTCCCTGTTAAAGTCCCACTAAAAATAAGAAGTGCCTGCTCCCTCTCTCCCATTGAAGCCAATGGCCAAAGAACCCCTTGGTTTATCTTTTGAATGGTTTCTACTTTTTACCTACACGAGTATAGTAACAATGTGAAGTGGATCACACCTACTGTCCCTACAACGATGTTATTGGCCCCACCCTAAGATGTCCAAACATTAGCTGAAATTGATTCGTTATTCCTATTCTTATCCTCTGCTTTTTTAAATCAATTACCCATCCATGAGATTGGAAATTCTCTAATTCTATGGCTACTAAGTTTCCCTAGGAGTCTCCAGTTTCTGTAAGTATATCTGTTGGGTTGTCCCTTCATACATACTGTATTTGCCAACAGCTCCAAAATTCTAAAGATGGTGAAGCAAGGCTTTCTCGTGCCGACATCTATGTTTATCATCAGCCTCCTCTTAAGAATCCCTTTGTCTGAATGCAGATGATGCTCAAGTTTGATTCAATATTTTTTCAGCTGCCTCTCCAACATGATCAAGGGGAGGTTTGCTGGCTAAACAACTCAGAATACAAATCTGATACCCTGGCTTCACTGGTGGACATTTGCTCTAACTCACCCCTGCACCTGTAGGAACCACTAATCTCTACGAAGGAGGGAGGGCTTGAGGGTCTGGGTTCAAAAGGAAAAGAGAGCTCATTTGTGTGGAGAGTCATCAATTTGCAAACTTATCATAAACCCAGAGCAGCTGTAGCTATTTATGCACCACCTGCTCGATTTAGTAAAACCTGAAACCTTTCAAGTTCACAAATAGGAGTGATGAATTAATTAGCTGAGCCTCTGCCACAAACAATGGGCAGGCACCAGAGGGCTAAGGGAGACAGAGCACTTTTCTGTGTTTAATAAAAGGAAGATTAAAAATCCAATTCCCTAGCAGCTTGAAGAAGGAAAAGGGGACTCTAGAGCCTGATGCATGCAAAAGGGAAAGAAAACCTTTGAAATGGGCCCAGCTGGGTGAGGCAGATGTATTGCAGATCCCTTAATGTTTTCTGTATCATCCTGTTATAAGGTCCTGTGTTGAGCAACACTGCTTTGAAGTAGGCAATACTTCAAAACATTTGTCAAACCATCTCACCAAAAGGAGGTGCACTGCATCCCCCCAATACATAGCTGCTAAGTTTTCCCTTTTCTCGCGAGGAAGCCTATTCAGCATAAGGGAAAATCCCTTAAAATAAGGGATAACTTGGCAGCTTTGCCCCAATATCTGCTGCCTAGTAGGATTGCTCAGCTGTCCAAAAAGCACAAGTTGAAATGAAGTGAAAGTCTAAGCATGATTATGCAAAAGGATGTCCCAATGAGCTCCATGGCTCATACTCTCTAGTAAACATACTTAAGACTGCAGCCAGACTTAAGACTGAAAATGTTCCAGTTGATCACTTAGCTTTGTTTAGGGAAAGGGGTAAGACTAGGGACACCACTTCATATACATTTTCAACACAGGCCAAGTGACGACATGTGCATGTTATATAAGAGGCACAGCAGGATGGCATCTGAACATTGCTCCTTGTATGTGTGACACATCTTTATCATGCAACAGCCTCAACACAGCAAATGGAAAGCTGTAAAACTGACATAAACAGCACATGAAACTGTTTTGCAGTTACATAACCACCAACAAAGAGCTAATCTTATACATCTCCTGCCCCAAGCGGACTATTATTGGAATTAAGTGATAATAGATGGAAGGTGCTTTAGAAATGCAAAAGTTTGTTTAAATGCAAGCAAGCAAGCTTTAGAACAAGTACCGAGTGTGCCTTTTTTCTTTTCTAAGGTCATATTACACTCATTCTTCCATTCAAAAGGAGGGGGAAACCTGTTACCTGTCAGAAGTTCTCAATCTCTCTCTCTTTTTAGAAAGTACTTGTATTTGATTCTACTGCCCCTGTGTTCCTTTTCCAAGACTCGCCTATCAGAACAAGTAGTGAGCTTTTTGATTAAGTTTAACCCGAAGCAATCAAAGCTTGTGCCCCAAAGAAAATTATTAGTGCCCTCATCATGAAACTCAGTGTCAGTTAGGCCAGGGGAGCCTTAAACTTTGCCCTTCCCAATGTTGTTGGACTACAATGCCCACCATCCCTGACAATTAGCCATGCTGTCAGAGGCTAATGGGGGTTGAGTTCAATAACATTTGGAGGGCCATGGGTTCCCCACCCCTGAGTTAGACAATGCCAAAAGACCTTTCAACAAAATCTGCATTATATTAAACCAATAAAGGACTAGCAGTGCAATCTGATGCAAGTTGGCTGGGAAGAAAGTTCCACTGTGTTCTCTCATAGGGAAGCGTTCATAGCTAAGATTGTAGCCTAAGTGTCTTCATTCAGTACCAGGCCCCAGTGACCACAATTGTGTGATTGACTCTGAAACAATATTGGTATGAAAGTTCCATTAAAAATTCTCCTTTGGAGTGTTTGCTTAGTTCTGTTTGAGCTGAGAAACTTTATCTGCTAATGCAACAGAGCTTTGTCCATTAACAACAACAACAGCAACGTTTTCTTTGGTTACCAAAGTACATACGTTGTCTCAATTTTCAGATCATAAAGTCCTTTCTATAGATCAGACACATTCCATGTGAGACTTGAATGTTGAAGGTTGGGGAGAAGAGAGGTAGGGAGAGAACTCTGTTTCTTTAAACCAGTTTCCTGCTAAAGCAGTTTTTGCTAATTCGGTTATCTTAAGCATGGCCATGACACCCACTGCTAACTAATGCCAGGGTGGGCACCCATGCTTAGAACTCTTCTTTTACATTTTCTGTGAAGAATAGGGGTGTGCAATAGATGCTTACAACCAGTTTAAAACAACAGCAAAACAAAACTTCTATCAGATTGCCTGGGGGTGGGGTGGCCTAAAGTCACATGATGCAGCAGCCTTGTTGAAAATTTTAGCTGAGCTTTGTATTATCCATGCATAGTAAACAAAAGAAATAAGATACTAAAATAAACTATTATTAAATGCATCCAGTCCTCATGAATGCAAATAATATTGCTTAGACTCAGAAACCTAAAGGCAAATATGTGTTCTTTCAAAATGTTTAAACTATACATTTCCACTCAATATTCATGAAAAGTCTGGTGATTCATACCTCTTCAAATCTTCTTTTCTTTTTATTTGTACGTTAAACATTTCAATGTTTCAGGTACAAATAATAATAATAAAAGATTTGAAGAGATATGAATCACAATAGTTTTCATGATTGTTGAAATTTCACAATAAGGATGCTGGGCAGGTGTAAATGTCTGTATACAATGTATACAGGAAATATATACCGGTACAAGATCATATGTAAGAGGTCCTTATACCATCGGGTAAACTGGTAAAGCATACATATAGGCAAGCAAGCATATATTGTATATAAATTAGGGAAAATTCAGATCCCTTAGTCCAAATCTCAGGTAAAGGGTGCTGACCACACCAGCTTTTACTGTTTCTGAGATGAGATGAAGGTGAGTTAGGAGCCTATTTGTATGCCAGGAATTCATGAGTCTCTGACTACAAACCACCATATGAAAGTACCGGTAGGATTAATTCAGTGTGATTTGAACTCAGAAAGTAAACCACAGTTACCAGGTTCAGCTACAACAGGATGCTAGTTACCACGTGGTAAGGGCCAGGTGTTCTTTTTGAACCTTCCCCTTTGGAGAAGAACAATGGCTCAGTAGTAAAACATGCAGATGGTCCCAGGCTGAGTCCCAGACATCTCCAGGGAGGGCTGAAACCTTAGATAAACCGCTGTGAGTTACTGCACCCAATACTGGGATAGATGGACCAATGATTTGATTCCATATAAGGCAGCTGTATATGTTCCTAGTAGGAGTCAAGATTAAAACATAAAGCAATCCCAGACAAGAGCTGAAGAGTTCCTGAGATCTACTTTTCTAGGTCAAATAATAAAAAGAAATAGAGGCTGCAGTACATTGGTCTGAAAATGGCTTTTCCATATTGAAAGTTGCCTGGGTGTTTTTTTTCCTCTTTACTGGAATAGTTTGGTAGCCGTTCCACTAATAACCATTTAAACCAGCAGTAACAGCCATGTTACACCTGCTAGTACAAAAAGAGAGGTGATCTATTTACATGACCAAGAAGACTACAACCGAACATTATGGCCAGGCACCCAGCTATTAGTTGCCTTTCTGGCTGGACAATCATAAACACATAATGAGCTGAAATGAAAATATAACCATCCTCCCAACATATAGAAAACAGATTGGGCCATGGAATGAAACCATCAGGCAATATGGACATCTGAAATGTTCTTTGAATATGTCATGTGTTCTGGGTCCATTTTACATTCTGTGAATTTGCCTTTATATCTTTTGTGTAACCTCTTTAGCCCCAAACAGTTGAATATAAATATAGTCTAGTTCAAGTTACAGATTCTGTTTTTTTACCCAGTTATGTGCTTCTAAGGACATTTGTCATAAAAGCTTGACTATCTTCAAAGATAGAACAAAAAAAGTCAAGGCAAACATCCAGTCTTTTCTCTAACCACTGAAGTGAATAACTCCCCAGGGCAGCTTTCCTCAACCTATTATTGGGACTACATTATGGTGTGCCCAATAGGCAGGGATGTTGGGACTTGTAGCCCAGCAACATTTGAAGACCTCAGGCTGGGGTCAGCTGTCCCAGAGATGGAACTGAGAAAGTAAATAAATGAATGAATAAACAATCAGTGGACTTACGATCCCGAGGGACTTCAATGGCTCTGATGAGGTGATGAAAGTATAAAGCGAGCACCACTCCCGTATAGGTTAGGAGATATCTTTGCATTACCATTTTGAATATTTGGCTAAGATCCTACGTCCCCAGTTTCCTCCAACAAGGCAAAGTGGTGTCTTACTACCGTAGTGCAGCAGGATACTATGATTTACTGTAAAAAGAAAAGAAAAATATTTAATGACATGCAACTAAGATTCATACACGCTGTATTCATCTTTCTTAAAAAAAAATATTTGGAGGAAGACTGCAAAAGGCAAGCAAATTCCACATTTCACTTAGCCTTTTGTACCCTGGTAACTAAGAAGAGGGTCTCACACAAAGGATTAAGCCACTTCCCCCCCTGACCTTTTCACAGAAAGTCTATTCAGTTCTAATAGACTGGGTAAATAGACTCTTCATATTACTCTACTAGCTCTACATGACACCTTATTTTAGAGGAAATAAATAAATAAAATGTTAACATTCAGAATTGTAAATGTAGTTTATGCCCCAGATTCTTAAGATTTGTTCTCAAGAATAGCCCTAGTGAGGTTTGTTAAGTTACTTGACTTGCGTTCAGGCACACATGTTTTCCTCTTTCCTCTTTGCAACTAACACTCAACATTCTGTGGCTTCCGAGAATGCTCAGCCCTTTAAGAAAACAACACAAAAATACTTTTTGTATACTGTAAGTATACTGTAATTATTAATAATAGTACTGACTTCAGCATTCTGCAACAGCATATGCTACCAGGTCAACTGTCACTTTTGTATTTACTGTACTGAGAAAATGATGCTCAGATGCAACTTCTCTTGGTGAGGAAGCTTTCCACTTTTTAACTCAACTTTCCAGATGGCTTGAGATAGGAAAGGTGAAAAGGATTGCACAACAGGGAGTGTCCAGAAAGAGACACAGCATCACCTTTCTTCTGCTTAACCTTCAATTTGTGTAGCAGTTTTGTTTGTATGTTCTGTCTTATCTCACTGGCAGAAGTCAGCCATTGTCCACTTAGATCTTGGAAGCGACTTCTGTGTACACACCCAATGATACAGAACTTAGTGCTTTTTTAAAATTCATGAAAATGACACCACCTTTGTCAATGGGAAAGAGACTAGGGGAGAACAGCACAGACCAGTTTGTAAGACACAGGCTGCATCTGTTCTACTGAAGCCTTATTCTGAAGGGCTGAGATGCCCAGCCACCATCACTCTGGTGTTAGCATATTGAACTTCCCAGTACCTCTCAGAAAAGAGAGAAATGCTATTACCATAATCATGAAAAATGTGCGAGAAACTAGTGATATTAAATAATAGGCCAGAAATTCTTGCAGGGGTGCAGCTGCTACATCAGGCATCCCCAAACTTCGGCCCTCCAGATGTTTTGGACTACAATTCCCATCATCCCTGACTACTGGTCCTGTTAGCTAGGGATCATGGGAGTTGTAGGCCAAAACATCTGGAGGGCCGAAGTTTGGGGATGCCTGTGCTACATGATGCAGAATGCTGTAGGTGGTGGTTTTTAAACCAATAGGAAAAAACCAATAATAAAGAACTGGAAAAATATTCCCTTGGTCATTAAAGATATGTCTGCCTGACAGCTTGCCATGTTCTTCCTTATTGCTATAAGATCTGCTCAGGAATTGAGTAGGTGCCCTGGGAAATCTCAGGCATCCTTTATCCTATACTCAAGTATTCTTCATACCCCTATACTCAAAGCAGAAAAGCTGTTTGCTGGTCCTCTGCAAAGCATGATCACAGAACTAGAAAAAAACAAGCACACTACGTGTGTGCACTGTACCAATTAGATATTCTGGAACACCACATTCATCTAATCCCCTAAATGAGGAATATAGGAAGCTGCCTTATACTGTCAGAGCTTTGGTCTATTTAGCTCATCATTGTTCACTGACTGACAATGGCTCTCTGATGCAACAATGGCAAATTGGTGGGTTCAGTGGTAGGCAGCAAAGGGGGAAAATGGGTGCAAGTGCTACCTATTATCTCATCAGTATCGCTGGAATGTTGATTGTTAGGAAGTCACAAGAGGGACATGCAACAATCTATTTCAATGTGCAGTGCTCCTGTTCAGGATTCTAGCCAACCACTCCTGTCTTCTATTGGGCATTGCCAACATTCACACATTTATCAATTTCGGAAATTCAAGGTAACATATACACAATCATGGATCTACTTTTGAAGTAAATACTGTACCATCATACTTAATGAACATTATAAATTATAAATCATTTTACCAGCTAATATAATTCATTGTGTTGTTATCAAATTAAGCATCAAGTAAGTGCTTACATGCGGGGGATTCTAGCCTTCATAGGCTATAAACTTATCTTCCAGTGCAAGATTGCTCATCTCTAGCACAATGACTGAGTGAAATAACCAAGATGGTTACAAAACAGACATCCCATGACAATTTCAGGCTGAGAAACATTCTGACAAGTCTTGACTTAACACGCACATCCTTCACTCTGGTAATGTGGATTTAAAGGCAATATAAATGGGGATAAATCACTCAGCTTCAAAACACCAAAAACCTGCTCCACAAAACTACTACAATAACTCATCAGAGCTTGCCTCATCCCTGATTTACAGTTTATCTTGAATAGAGCTATAAATATCTGGCTTCCAGCAGTTAGACACGCAGACACATTTGCTCATATCTAAAATAAAAACAAAGCTGTATGAGAAAGCATCCCCAGACTCGTCTTTCTGCTCTGTGTCCTTGTCAGAGTTTACAGTTGTTGCACATGGACAATGGTGCAAGAGGAAACTATTGGTAAGGCAAGGAAACCCCAGTTTCATGAAATATAAATAAGTAGCAGTGGTTTTGGCTGCAGCTCATCAATGCAAATAGCAACCTGAATGGATATAAGAACATGAAGGCATTATTGCACCGCTAATAGTTCATTCAAACGACAATTTTGTCAAGGATGTTTTAAGAACATATTGAGTAGTTTGGACTAAATTGGAGGAAAGCCTTGATGCCGACGTATACATACTGCCCCAAGGAGATGGTGATGAGAAATCACTTTAACAGACTGCCACTTGATATGCTCTTTTGTATATACCAGAGCTTATCTTGTACAGGGAAAAATATATTCTGCAGCTGCAGAGAATGGCAGATGTCATTCTCTTTGCTTCTGCAATATGACCCCATAGGTTAATTCACAATTATTCCCCACCACCTCTCCACAATATGCAGGGAAGGGACCAAGAAATACCCTTATCAAATTTGTGTAATGATGTCTACATTCTCAGTCCTCCCCATGTACAAAAGAAGAGGAATTTAGCAAGGGAGTAACATAGTTTTCCTGGAGTGGTAAAAGTAACACCAGTAGTTTACAAGCAGGATGATAACCATGATTGCTGATTCATGGCCCTGTTGCATTTTAATTGAAGGCAATAGCTGGACTAGGTGAAGAAAAAGCCTAGTTCCTGGAGAATAAATGAACAACTGTTTGCTGCTTACAAACATAACCAGAGAAGAATATGGACTTCAACATCAACAAGCAATAAAATATAGCCAAATATATAAGCACATTAAATCATCCCCAAGCATGCCTCCTATTCTGCTTGTAAATCACTAAAATCTGCAAGTTCATAATGGAAAGAATTCAAGTTTCTAAGACCTCATTAGATCACCTGGTATAAAGACCATCTCACAACTGGAAGACTCCGCCCTCATAACACATTAGTGACAGATTTTAGGCCCTCCTCCAGTTCCTTCCTTAGCAGCCTAAGGCTCCGTTGTATTGTCTCTCTTCATTTCTCTGTGTACAGTGGTACCTTGGTTTACAAACTTAATCCATTCTGGAAGTCTGGTCTTAAACCAAAGGGGTCTTAAACGAAGGCACGCTTTCCCATAGAAAGTAATGATCCATCCATTCCTGATGATGAAAAGCAACACCTAAAACAGCAATTTCACATGAATTTTACTATCTAACAAGACCATTTCTGGGTTAGGGTTAGGGTTAATTTTAGGACTGGGTTAGCGTTAGGGTAAGGATTGAAATTAGGGTCAGGGTCAGTGTTGTTTTATGTTTTCTTGTGATTTCAGGGGCAGGGGCAGGGGCTCTAAGATGCAGCTTCCGGGCTGCCTCCACCTTGCCTGACCCCAGCAACTATTCAGCCTGGCTGCATGCAAGCAGGAGGGGGCGGGGATCTCTCAGCTGTGAAGGGAGGCTTCACGCTGCCTATTGGAGCAGCCCCATCGCACTCCTACTTGCGTGCAAACAGGAGGAGGCAGGGATCCCTCAGCTGGGAAGGGAGGCTTTGTGCTGCCTAACTGAGAGATCCCTTCCCCCTCCTGCTTGCACGCAAGTAGGAATGGGACCGGAGCTGTTCCGATGAGAAGGGAGGCATCCTGCTACCTATCGAAGCAGAACAAAGCAACTTTGTACAACGGCAGGAGAAGCGAGGCTGCTCGCATTGTGGCCCAACCCTCACTGCCGCCGCTGCCCTCCTTCTCCACCTTCCATGCCTGATCCACCGCGCACTGCTTCCCCCCACCACCACCACCACCAAAGAACCAGGAACTCATGGGGCTGCCCAGGCTCATGGAGAAAGGAGAGAGAAGCCTCAGAGGATGGTAAAACGTGGAAAAACAAACAAACAAACAAACAAACAAACCCAAAACCGCAACCCAGAACACTAATTTCCGGGTCTGAAGTGGTCGTAATCCAAAATGTTCGTAACCCGAGGTACCACTTTATTCTGGGAGATGGGGGGGGGGAGGTGAGCTGGTCACAGCAGGAGGGGAGACTCCCTGGATTCTTCAGCAGCCTGCCTCATCTCTGTCTCCTGGCCCTGCTCCTCTTCTGCCTCAGGGTCTGGACTGCCCTCTGCCCCAGTCTCTTCCTGCTCACTAAACACTGTTGCCTCTTCCGTGTCTAACAACTCCTCCTCTCAGTCTGCTCCCTCCACTAATCCCCTGGCACTTAGCCTTTTCCCCTTGAGGGATTCCCCAGCTAGTGCCTCCCACCACTTTTCTGCATGAAAACACACATTGCCAAGGGAATACAGGAAGAGGGTGGGGCTGGCTGAGCTGCCCCAATGGCTGTTACCAAGAGGGGTATGTAACAATACTGTACCAGCAAATGTCTTGGTTATATGCAGGAGTCTTAGATGATATACAGTGGTACCTCGACTAACGAATAACCCTACTTACGAATAATTCTACTTACGAACGATGCAAATTGGGGCCCGCTTACAAATTTCTTTGACATCCGAAGGCCGGATCGGGCCCCCGCCTCCACTGCTAGCGGCCTCCCGCCGCCTTGGGCGCTCGGCCCACGGCCAGATCAGGCCCCGCGTCCGCCGCTAGCAGCCTCCCGCCGCTTCGGGCGCTCGGCCCATGGCCGGATCGGGCCCCGCCAACGCCACTAGCCGGCCTCCCACCAGATCGCTGCCTCCCCCACTTGGCCTACGGCCGGATCAGGCCCCCGCTGCCACCACTAACCTGCCGCCTCACTGCCACCCGCCCACACTCCCTGCACTGAAAGGTACAGTAATGTTTTTGTGCATGCCTTTAAAGTCTTTAAAGTCTCTTTTTCCTAGGCTCCGGAACGAATTAATCCATTCCCAATGCATTCCTATGGGAAACATCGTTTCTACTTACGAATGTTTCTACTTACGAATGTGCACTCGGAACGGATTAAATTCGTAAGTAGAGGTTCCACTGTATTGTAAAACTGGGAGGCTTCCATCAGCTTGCCTTGGGCATCAGAGGAGGCAACCACACCAGATGTTTACAAGGCAGCACTTCCATGCCAGTAATGTAGTCTCTATGGTCAGCAGCTGTGACCACCGAAGGGCCCCTGTGTGCTCCTGCTGCCACCATCACCATAGTCAGATGTGTTGAGTGGTACAGGCTGACAGAGCTGAGGAGCACAGAGGCACCCCTCCCCTCCCTTCAGGTCCTGCTGCACCCCTAGGAGTGGCCAGACTGCCTCCTCCTGCTGCTGCAGAATTCAGGGCTCCGCATAACATAGTGAGAAGCCATGATGGCTTTTCATGGCAGTTCCAGCATTTTCAGGACAGTTGGAGACTACGGAGGTACTATATAGGCATCATGACTTGTAGCCACTGATGGCCTTATCTGCCGCAAACTTGTCATGTGTCAGGGGATTTGTACAACTGAACCCAGAGGCTCAAGGAAGCCAATGAGCTCCTATAGCGAGCTCATCCATTACAGCTTAGGTTTCTGAGCTAGGTAATCCGAGGCAGTACTCTAGATAAGCAGGACTGCAGATCACAACAGACAACTGCATCTTTTCTTTTAATAATATACATTTTGACCACAATCCAGCAAAACTTGGTGTGAATGAGTGCAAGTCTCATTTGATGCCAAACTAGCACAGAATACCTCCACCACCACAAAAGGGGGTGCATTCTTTCGCTCTTACAGAGTGTGCTCTACTTTTAAACAATTTTTCTATAAATCTATTTCTCGGATTATCTTATACTTTTTCTGAGAGGTAAGCCAGTTCCGTAAATTCTAAGATTTTGTAAAACCATTCTTTTTTGCTAGGTGTTGTTGCAGAGGAATGGAATAGTTTTTTTGTCTTATTTAAAAGAGCGGTGCAACACCAACACAGTCTTCGCACTAGAATAACTCTTGTTATATATGGAAAAGTGGAAGCATTAAAATGGTATAAAAAGTTTTTGTTATGAGGAATAGAGTCAAAATAGTTGAAGTCTATGTCTTACCTTCATATTTTATTGTTTATCTTTCTCGTCGAGTTTAATGGAGAGATAAATAGGGAAGTTCAAGAATAAAGATTAGTATAGATTAGAATTTAGCCCGAGTTGTCAAGATCAAAGGGCTAAAAAGTCTGAACATATATTTTTCTTATTGTTATTGTTGTAATAAGTTATATTCGCAAAGAATGAATTTGGATGAAATGGATATATTTTGGTATGCGTATTGTAATGCAATGTAATGTAGGTGTTCATGTGTTGGTAAGTGTTTTGTATGTTTGTATGTAAATCTGTAGAGTAATTTATATGTCGGTGGATGTTCGGATTTAAATAATTTTTTAAAAAAATCTTTAAAAAAACAACAACAAAAATTCCGCAGCTCTTTGCGGAAAGTATGTCTAAAAAACTATTTGAAAAGTTATGGATTGGGGAGAAGGCTAAATGCACAGAGGCAACTGTCCCCCAATCCAGCTGGGTGCAGATAAGTGGTTGGGACAGGGCATGGAATGAATTCCAACACTTCTAATAACAAATCAAAATTCATGAAAATTTGGCACAGCACTACTCAAAACTGGCCAAGTTTACTAGTTTTCACAGACTCTTAGAACTCATACAAGGAAGACATGGCAAGAAAGACAAAAGTTCATAGCACTTATCTATGGCATGTGGCTTATGAATATATTTCCATGCAGCTTTTTTTCAGCCATGATCTACTCTTGGTTCCATTTGCAAAATGTACTGTTAGACTCTGTTACGGATTAAGCCATGTCCTGTATATAATGCCTATCACTAAAATGCATTGGTAATTTACATATGGAAGCCGGCATCTCTCTCTATCTCTCTCTCCCTCTGTTCCTTCAATCAGTGATATGCTAAATTCAGCATCTTATTCTGGGAATCCAACACTGCGGGCGGGCACACACACACACATCAGCAAATCCTTTCTGTTTGTCCCAATTTCACCAGTCAGATTAGAGATTAAGAGGGGTGTGATTTTTTTTTAGCTTGTGATTCCCCAGCGGATGTTCTAAAGATGTTTTCCCAGCTGTCGCCACATATAAATATAACAAAAATAAAAACTTCATGACCATGACTCTCAGCTTCTAACACCTGATATACATGTTACCCAGTATTTCATCTTGTTGGACAGGTATGAAACGAGTCATTATTTGCAAAACCAATTTGGGAGAATAGTAAATTTTCTGAACTAACCGGCAATTTGGAAAGTTGCTTGCCTGCTCTAGATCCCCTTGTGACCCCTCCACAATCCTAGCTCTGACTGCATTGAAAAAAAAAGGTTGGGAGATCAATTCCTGGCATAATATAAAGTTTAGCGTTCACTGACAGAGCAACCTAGGACCAAAGGACTAATTGCACATTAACACTAATGCATTCAATGGGGACCAGCAAATGAGCTTTTGGAGGCAGAAAATTAGAGCAGAGAAGTGGCAAGAAGGGAATCATAACCTATCCCCACCAGCTGTTTTCCCAAAGAAAAACCTCTAATGGCTTTTTCAATTTTGAGTGAAAACACAGCTGGTAGTGAAAGGTTACATGGCCCTCCTCCTGGTCTTCCACTCTAAATGACTTTCTCAATTTCCAAAGCTACTTTAAAAATGGTGCCAGGTGCTAGTAATATACTCAAAGAACCATCCAAAGTCCCTATTGCCACAGTTCTGAGGAGCGGTAAAACCACTGCTGTATCTGCAGCTTGGCCATTCATGGTGGCAGGAGTGGAAGGTGCAGGGCAGATAGATATAGATTAGGCCTGATCGCTGCACAAGCTCCAGGCTGGCACAGCAACTGGGCCCAGATTGGGTTCAACGCTGGTCGGGTGTGACAGTGGCTTAGGACACAGTGGATCTCAAGCCAGCTCAACCCTGCCCCACTTTTGGAGCACCATGTTTCAGGGCTTCCTGCTGGGCTCTGCTGAAAGGGATAGTGCTGGCGGATCGTCTACCTGCACTCATGTTCAGTGGGCGGAAGGGAGAAATCTGCACCAATTGAGTGACACTTGTTTCACTCTGATGATGCTGGCTGGCAGAACACGAACACACACACACACACACACACACACACACACACACACACAATGGAAGACTTTAAATTATATCTTAAAAATATGCTAGAGTAATATATTAGAATAGAAATTAAGTTGTAAATGAACTGTGGAAAATTATAATATGTGAGATGACAGCTAAAAAATAAGATAGACAAGGTGATTAAAATGATATAGAATTTGCTAATTATAAATTTATTAAAGGACCACAAGGAGGGAAACCCGAGGGGGTCCCTATAGACAATGTGAAGGGATTAAGGAATAAGCAATTTGATTTTGTGTTTTTACTTTTTTTTTGTAGTGTTACTATTGTTGTGTTTTCTCTGTATTTCTGTTTTTGTGCTCTTTTTTTCTGTATTCTGAAAAACCTTAATAAAAAATATTATAAAAAAAAGACAGACAGACAGACAGACAGTAGAGGTGTGTGTGGATTGCAACCTCAAACAGTTCCCAAGAGTCAACCTGATGGTGTCTTGTGAAAGCTAAGTAACAAAGGAGATGGGCCATGGTAACTGGTATACTGCATGGGAATTAGGAACTACATTAAGAAGGCAAGTCAGTTTCAAAATGAATGGCATTCACTGTATGATAAAAACGAAAGACAGAAGCTGTCAACCTACAGGCAATGCCATTCATATTTTTGCAGACATGTTAACAGAGTAAACAAGATCCAAATGCAATCTCTCCAAATGTAAGAAATCTCAGTGCCTGACAGCTCCACTGACATCTTTTTATGAGCGGGCAACTCACCGTTTTCCTAGAAGCAATTTGCTGCCATACTTGTGCGAGTGGGTGGTTTGCAGTCAGGAGACACACACAGTGCTGTTTGCCCACAGCTGTACATCAGATCAGAACACAGCCCACGCTGTCCCGACCTTTTCTGTCCCTGAGACTGAGATTCCACCCACACTCTTACTAATGCAAAAACGAAAGGGTTTAGCAGAGAAACGCACAGAGATGCTGACAGTGATATAACTGTGATTTCTTAAATGCATGACTAATTCCCCCTCAGGTTTATCAGTATCAAGAACTTTATTTGTTGTCATCAAGTGGATAAAAAGAATGGCATGTGGGATCCAGGTAACAGGTGTTAGAGTGGAGCTCCACTAGATGTTGGCTTCAAATGAGGGTGAAAATATAGTAGTTGATGTTTTAAGAAGTGCATAAACATAATGATATTTTCCACACATTACACTATACCGTAGTTTGTTTGAACATCCACATTCAATCCAGGAGACTAGTCTGTTTTCTGGCAGCAAACCACCAGTGTGAAGCCATGAGTTGCTGCTGGCTAATAAACCATGGCTGGTCTTAACTATGGTGTAGTTTTACACCCAAACCGCATAAGTCTTACTTACAAAGCATGGTTTGTTTGCCCACCCTACCTCAGATGTTTGTCAAGTTACAGGTGTATGAGGCAAGAGCAAGTGGAATAAAAACCAAGTGTAGGGAATTAAGCCTTGCTTGCTTGTTTGGACCCATGGTTTGTTTAACAAACCACACTTTAAAGGCTACCTGGATATGGTATCTCTTTTAAAAATTCCACATCTCGTGATTCAGCACAGGCCAAAAAATACAAAAAATAAAAAATCACGCAAAAAATAAGAGTAATCCAAAATGGATAGTCTGTGCCGATGGGACAACTGGGGAGGTAAAAGGAGGTCTGTTAATATGCTTCAGATCCAGCTTTCCCTATCTTTGGTATAGGTCTGCCTCCTTATTTCGAGTCTACAATATTATGTAGTGAGTGTGCTGTTTTCTCAGGTTCTCATTTATGTCTCAAGCCCTGACACTGCCCTTTTGCCATTTCAAAATGTAAAATATTTTTTAAAGACTCTAATTATTCATGTTAATATATGCCATTTTAGTCAAGTTTTCGGAGTCAAGGTACATTGACCCCTTTTATTATCACTGTGTTAAGTGGCTGCCTTCAGGCTACCCCAAGAGAGTGTCAGGGAGAAAGAAAGCCAGGGCGATTTTCACACAGCAGGCCAGCAAGCTGCTAAAAGCAAGCATGATGGGTACAGGCCAGATGCAGAATCAAACAAACCCCAAAGAGAAATTTCACTGTGTTGTTTTATGCCTTGTGAAGATGCATATTACATGCCTCTTTGCATTTAGATTGCATATTGCAGTGCTTAATAGTATGTAATTCTCCAGGATGAGAATTCAATCTTACATCTATGTCTGATTGAAAAGGGCAGATAAAGAAGGATTAAGTATTGCCAGTCAAAAGCATTGCCAAAATAAAAATCTCTAGAATCAAGACTGAGTGGTAAAAATATCTATATCTAGACAGGGCTATTTACACACACACTTACCATGTGTGTGCACTAGGGTGGGGGGAGGGGGGTTGTCTTCATTAACACATCTCAAAGTACACATTTTAATTTTTTCTTCTGGAATCACTTGTTTTGTACAGTGAAAGTTAGAAATACTAAACAAAAAGTCAAATAAGAAACCCAAATATCTGTTTGGCGGTGCCAATGTTATAAAGCGCAACCACTGATCTATTTTGCAATACCATCAGATTTACTGGCAGAAAATCTCCCTGATCTCAGGCAAAGGCCTTTCTCATCTTTGCTAATAGTGATTAATTAGCTACGGTTGCCAGTGTCTGAACCTGCTTTAAATGCCCAGGGCAACTAACTTTTCAGCTGTCTACTCAAATGTTTTGTGGGAAATGACCCAAAAGAGCAATGCCAAGCTAGCTGTAGTTCCTAATCATATATACATCATGAGGCATCCTTGTTACGTCACATTTTGTGGGTGAGGTTTCCTATCAGCAGAAAGTTGATATCCGTCTTGCCAGAGACAAAAATAATTCATGTCAACAGAGGGTGAATTTAAGTGGGGGGATAAGAACAAATCAAAGAGTGGTATCCAGCTATGTAGATCCACGAGGAGGAGGAGGAGTTTGGATTTGATATCCTGCTTTATCACTACCCGACGGAGTCTCAAAGCGGCTAACATTCTCCTTTCCCTTCCTCCTCCACAACAAACACTCTGTGAGGTGAGTGGTGCTGGGAGACTTCAAAGAAGTGTGACTAGCCCAAGGTCACCCAGCAGCTGCATGTGGAGGAGCAGAGACACGAGCCCGGTTATGAGTCTACCACTCTTAACCACTACACCACACTGGATTTAGGCTGTGAGAAGGAACTTTCCCTCACTCTTGTCTCCTCATGCACCCCCTAAATCTGTTCTCAGATCACAACATTGGCATTTGTCCATGCTGGCTGGCAGCAGCTCCCCAGGTTTTCAGCAGGAACCTTTCAGTCTTACCTGGAGATGCCAGTGGTTGAACCTGACTCAGGTACAGGATCTGATCTGCAGAGCTTCTCAGATTCAATCCCTGGCAGCTCCAGGTAGGGCTAGGAAAGATCCCATGTATGAAACTCTGGAGAGTGCAGACAGACCAATGGTCCGACTCAGTATGAGGTAGCTCCCTATGTTCCTGTGATTATTTGCATACAGAGCATGTTTTTACCACTGAACTATGTCTCTTCCCAAAGGGATCAAACACTATGTAGTTACTATTGCTTGACTTTGATTTTAAGACTTAGATATTCTTTGTATTACAATTTAATAACCCTTCCCACTATCTGTATGCCCTGAGGCACTAAGTCACCAAAGAACACCTCAAAATTGGAATGTGCTGTTTATCACCTATATTTTCTGCTTAGTGAGTCCAGACATCCCCAGACTGAGTACTCCATCCTTTTTCCTTTTGTGTATATAACATTACATTTCACATCTCCACACCCTTTAAGGCACACAGTTTATATTTAGCTTTAAATTAAATCATTTCCGGTATCTGTGCGAATAACTACTCTGCTATGTAAATGAGAATCTAAAAGTAAACTTCATCCAAGTACTAATTATAGTCACAATGAAAAATCACACAGTACTAAACTGCACCAATGTACAAAAATAGCCACAATTATCATGCATTTAACAAACAGGAAGAATATGTGGCTTTTAAAATGCAGATGGTAAAATTGGGAAGCCCAGTTGATTTCCTAATTATCTCTGTATGCAGAGCTTTCACTTGTCACAAAGTAGCCAGCCAAATAAAGGTGTGATTTTGATCACCATTAATAGGCCATAAACTATGGTTAGGAAAATTAGAGCTGCATGCTGGTTTATGCAGCTCAGTCACTCTATACTCTGTACTTCTTTCCTAGATGGGAGAAAGAAACTACAGAGCAGCTGACTTAGCATTATATGCAAACCAGCATTTATGGTTTGTTCCTTTGCAAACAAATCATGACCAGAAACCAAGGGCTGTCCTTGGCTTCCCTCTTGTGGTTTGTTTGGAGTGAAACAAACCATAAGTGCTGTTTTGCCTGTAATTGTTTGCCCTGTGGTTTTTGTCTCTGCTCTGGAAGGAGGGAAGGGATTGCTCGCACATAGGCTGACTCCTCTATCTATGGTTATTGGGAACATGGTCATTGGGATTTTTAATTACCAAAGTTGTGGGAGAGCATTATTATTATCTTTATTATCGCCACAGTGGGACAGACACAGGAAATACTGGCTCAAGTTCAACCTTGAAAATGATAGAAAAGGAGTAGCTAAGAAGTCTAGAGAACATTTATAAGAGTGGGAAAAAGCACCAATGAAAAGCACAGAGGTGAAGATAAGAAGTGAGAGAGAAAATAGTATTTCCTTGGCAAAAATTAAAGAAATGAAATATCCCAAAACAGAGAACTGTTTTTAATCAGCCATTCAGAAGTATCAGAGTACTTTTGGTAGCAATTAAGCATTTGAACTGTATTTACAATTTACAGAATGAACATTAAAATGCCAGTTGCTAATATCCCCAGGAAGACACTTTGTGATTCCTGCTTTATAGCTTTTGATCACATAATTACAAGTGATTCAGTAGTAAACTGTTCCTGTAGAGGTTTCTGCATCACATTTCAAAGAATACAGCAACTTGTTACTGGTTTATACAAGGTGAGGGATCAATTTAAAAGGATGTTAAAAATGTCGTTTGTAGGAAGAACATTTTAGGACCTACTTAGGATTAATTGTCACGCAGCTTCCTTTCCTCATACATTTTCCCATAATACATGGACTGGATTTCCTGGTTCCCATCTTTATAAGGAGTCTGTTTTTCACTTTTGGCTGTTGTCATACATTATAAAAACTATCACAAGTCCAGAAGACAACTGTAGCGGCTCTAATTCTACATCCTGTTCTGACAGTTCTCCTAATCTGTCCTGAATCACCTCAGTTTTATGACTGACTGGAACAAGCAGGGTAACCAGGGCGCTTCCTTTTCCTTTCTTTTTAAGCATGTATGAAACACAAAAAAACCTGGCTTTACTCTCTTACCTCTTTATGCCCTTCACTATTCTTGAACATAAACGCCAGCAAAACAACCTTTATTCCAAAAGTCATTGACAGTATCCCCTCCAACCCCTTGGCTACAAATGAAGGGAGTTCTGTGCCACAGGGAGCCTAACACAATTTATTCCTTTCCATCAGATGTCCTTCTAGCACTCCAGTCTCTTGGGATACATTATCAATTAACTGCTCATTAAAATTTCATGCCTCAGCCCTCTCCTCCTCCCCCCTCGCTATTTCCCTTCTACCAACACACTGGCCAAGCTAAAGGATCTAAAGCCCATCTCAAGGCCCATCTGCAAAATAGGAAGATTCCCAATCAATGACCATTTCACAGAACCTTTGCACACGCAGCCCCTGCATCTCCCACTGACAGCTTTTGTTTCCCCTCCTGTGCAAGGCTCTCCATCTGCCTCATGGCGGAAGCGCCTCCTACAGTAATCCATATGTTGTAGCTGTCCATCAAAGAACCTGACCAAATGAGAGGTCAGAGGAAAACCCAGTTCAGGAAGTCAAAGGTCAAACAAACAAAGTCTCATTTCCATTCACTTGCTTTTTAAAAGCAGAGAATATGAGACAATCTCTGCATGTTTATCTATTACTGGGATTGACTTGGATGACAGAGAGATGCTGCTTATGTTTAGATTCCTCTGTTCTACCTACTGGGATCACGGTAAAAAGGTAAAGGACTCCTGGACAGTTAAGTCCATTCAAATGTGAATATTGAGCGCGGCTGTCATCTTGCTTTTCAGACCGAGGGAGCCTGCGTTTCTCCACAGATAGCTTTCCAGGTCATGTGGCCAGCATGACTAAACCGTTTCTGGAGCAACGGAACACCGTGACGGAAGCCAGAACATGCGGACCTGCTGGTGGCGCTGTGGTCTAAACCACTGAGCCTCTTGGGCTTGCCGATCGGAAGGTTGGCGGTTCAAATCTGCCTGGCGGTGGTGAGCTCCCGTTGTTCTGTCCCAGCTTCTGCCAAGCTAGCAGCTCGAAAGTACTGTACACCAGTGCAAGTAGAGTGCGCTCTGGCACTTGTCACGGTGTCCTGTTGCGCCAGAAGCAGTTTAGTTGGGCTGGCCACATGACCCAGAAAGGTGTCTGTGGACAAATGCCAGCTGCCTCGGCCTGAAAAACAAGATGAATGCCGCACTCCATTAGCCATCCAGGGGTCCTTTACCTTTTTACTTTACTGGGATTATACAAAGTAAAGAATAAATCAGGGTTGGAAAGCCTGTGGCCCTCAAATGCTGTTGAACTCAACTCTCATCAGCCCTAAACTAGCATAGCCAGAATCAGAGATGAACGATTGTTGAAGACCAGAAACATCAGGAAGGCCACAGGTTCTCCACCCCAGCTATAATGTGGTGCCCTAAGTATAAACTACCCTTCTTTGGATCTCTCATTTATATTAACAAGAATACTGCATGGTAGGTGTCATATCTTTGTCATAAATGGGCAGTACTGCACATAAAAGACATTCTACATCAGTTTCTTATTGTTACTGTTGTTGTTTGCCATAGTTGCAGAATAAATGGCTGATAGCTGAAATCTGAAATTTATCTATTTGTTTATTTATTTGTTTAGCTTCAGGATATAACATCCCTGTTTGGTTACTTGCAAACAAGATGAGAGCCAAGAACAAAATGCCTACAGTTTGAAACCTCTTCTGTTTACCAATAGCCTTATCCTTAGCAAAAACAGCTAATGGTTTTCTGTCAGGGCCTAGACCTTATTTATTTTTAAAAAATTATACACCACTTGTTTGCTTTTTTTAAAAAAAAGCCCTACTCCAAGTCCTCTTCAAAGAGAAACTAAAATAAAATTATCAGTAAAAACCATATAAATCAATTATTATTATTTTAAAAATTAAATCAGCAATATACTAAAAACATATTAAAACATATCAACATTTTTCATATCTGGGTAGGCTTGTCGAAACAAAAACATTTTAGCAAGAGATGAAAAGCATCAGAGCCCTAAGGCCACTATTAATTCAATCAGCAATCTAAATCAACACTAGAAAAAGAAGAAGCAGATGGTTGAAAACACTCATATTATAGAATTTGAAAATAAATTTATGGAAGAGACAGAATTTGGGGGGGACTGGCATAGTGTGGTAGGCTAATGAGTAGGTGTCAACACTGGAGAGCTAAAAAGCTATGCATAAAATCAATGCTACTGTTTGAGCAGTACTACATATACACCATGTAAATATTATATGCTGAGATAACCAGATATTTATGGACAGACTGTACAATATCTGGACCTCCTGCATTTGTCATTGTGTGATTGTGTTGATTTAGTCTCATAAAACACTGAATTAAACTCTGTTCTGTTTCTTATATAGACCATTAGTTGCAACATATCATGACAGCTTCTCTGGTACAACTCAAACACACTTCATCAAAAGTTAATTGCACATTCTGAAAGAGTTCAAGAGCCAGAAAGGAAGACAATAATACTTTCATTTAAATGCATAACTAAAAGTTGGGGTCTTTTTTTGTTTTTGTCAGGCCTTTTCTTTTAACTACGCAACACCCATTAAGGACCATTTTCAAGGGGAAAACATATATTTCTCACAGCCATTGATTCCAATCACCACAGCAATTTTCACAGTACACTGCACCCACCCCTCCTACTCTTTCTCTCCATCTTGCCTGATATGTCACGGATGAATATCCACTGGGAGGATCTTTTGAGTAGTTCACAGCCCTCAGGCTGTATGAATAAAATACTGGTACTAAAATGGATGTTATAAAAAAAAACCACAACATTATTATTAGATGGCTGGTTCTAAACACACAGACCAAACAATGAGATGTAAAGGGAACGAGCTATATATTAGGAAATTTGGAAAGGCGGCATGAGCTGACCAGTTCCCAAACATCACCATTGAGCATTGCAAATTGACAAAATTATTGTGTGGGTGTTGTTGTTTTTTAAAATAAATAAATAAATAAATAATTTTTAAATAAATAGATAAATACCACCCAGAGACTGTGTGGACAAAATGATTCTTCCCAAGCCATTTCACTCCACCCTTTCAGAATAAGCACATTCCACTGCATATAAAATATAAACCACTTTGTGTTGCTATAGCAAAAGGTCAGAAGAGCAACAGCTGGCGTCGGAGCTCATCATTCTAGAATCCAACAGTGCTAATAAATACTATAGAGATGGTACGGTATGTACGGCAAACCAATGTCCCCACTGTGGAAGGACGTGTGGATCCAGAATTGGCCTCCACAGTCACTTACGGACCCATTGTTAAAACTGTGTTCATGGAAGACAATCTTACTCGGATACGAGTGATCGCCGAAGAAGAAGAAGAAGAAGAAGATGCAGTGGTTAGAGGTTTGGACTAAGACTGGGAAGACCCGGTCTCCACTAAGCTCCTGGGTCATTATCTCTCATTTGCACACATTTGATGTTGTAATTACAGCTAGCATGGCCACAATGGCTGGGGCTGATGGGAACTGTAGTCCACAACACCTGGAGGGCAACAGGGTGGTGAAGGCTACTGTAGTGTGCTATGAAGCTTCACAATTATAATGAGAACCTCCAACCCAACAAATTATGTTCTTGGCAGCTACTGGAGGCGACAAGGAGATTTGCAATGTGATGTAAGAGATCTGTGCAGCAAGTCCTTTTGTCCTCTGGACTAGAATGAGTACATGCAGCAACTGGTAGTGGTTCTAAAGCAAAATCAGATAACCTGTGACCTTCCACATGTTAAAATAAAAATAAAAAATCCTTCCAGTAGCACCTTAGAGACCAACTAAGTTTGTCATAGGTATGAGCTTTTGTGTGCATGCACACTTCTTCAGATACATGTTGTTGAACATGTTGTTGAACTCCAACATCCATCAGCCCCGCCAACATGGCCAGCAGTCAGGTAAAAAGCAGATTGGGCTATGGGAAGGGATTTCACATTTTGGTCCTTGGAAAATATTTATTTATTTATTAACTGCAACATTCCCCCCTCTCTCTCTCTCCTATCCCATGAGCTTCTCCAACAGTGCTTTCAAATGATGCTGGGTTGTTGTTGTTTTTTACAACCATAGAATAAAGAGATTCTCCTCACAGCATGAAAAGGAAATCCCAACTGTGCTGTCCAAGCACCCCTTAGCCCTACAAATAGTCAATGCAAATCAAGGAAGTGAACTGCACAGGAAGATAGACTATACATATGAGGTTGCTTGCATGTGTGGAAACACCCTTCATCGCCTCTCCCTAAAGGCAGCAGCATCTGTCATTTTAAAATTAGCAGATTACTAATCTATAAATTCACATTCGGAATCGCTGCAGCAAAGTCTGGGTTTCTCTCTCCCAATCACATGCTATTTGGCTTCCATCTGTTCTACAGTTTCTCTCTCAAGGAAGGCACATTGGGATTTTGATTGCTGATTTTTCACCTACCATGCAATTTACAAAACAGCATCCAAGGAACCAGAGCATGGTACTTGCACACACAGGATCACATTTTGTGACACCTACACATGCAAAACAGCCACAAGTTTTGCCTGCATGTTTCCCAACAGTACCGTATCTCAGAATCTTAGAAGACTTTCTCAAATACTACAAAAAAGGTAGCAAATGTTGTTCATACTTTGGTGGCCTGTCTGGGCTACTGTTATGCACTGTATGTGGGGTTGTCCTTGAAGACAGTTCAGAAACAGAAGTTAGTGTACAGTGAAGCGGCTAACCTGATAATGGGGCAGCCTAATGGTGTCACCAGTTCTGAAAGTACTGCACTGGCTGCCAGTGAGATACTGAGCCAAATTCAAGGTGTTGGTACTAGCATATAAAGACCTAAATGGCTTGGGACCAAAGTACTGCTCCTGGCAGACCTGATTATCACTGCTTGCAAATGTTTTCTCCAGTCTTAGGTTGAATTCAGGACAATGGGTCAAAGAGCTCAAGCAATCAGTGCATGTCCAAGGAGAAAGATGGGCCAACTTTCAGAGTTGGTGGGACTTCATGCTCACTTGCTCTACTGCTTGGCCTGTGAATAGACTGTGTCTCCGCTCCTCCACATGCAGCTGCTGGGTGACCTTGGGCTAGTCACACTTCTCTGAAGTCTCTCAGCCCCACTCACCTCACAGAGTGTTTGTTGTGGGAGAGGAAGGGAAAAGGAGATTGTTAGCCGCTTTGAGACTCCTTAGGGTAGTGATAAAGCGGGGTATCAAATACAAACTCTTTCTTCTTCTTCTTCTTCTTCTTCTTCTTCTTGAACCCATTTACGGTAAGTTCCCAAGCATTGCAACCGAAATTATAAAGCTGCTCTCTTTCACTCATAAAGCAATGAACATATGAGGAAATGTGTGGTATAAAGATAAGATAAGATATCTTTATTGTCATTGTCCCCTTGCGGGAACAACGAAATTACTCGGTAGCTACATCTACTCAGATAAAGCATTCCGCATAATCCAGAATTACAAAAACCTAATTAAAAACAGTAAATATAATACAAAATGACAAGTAAAATAAGATGGCTTCAAAATCCAGGCTTCCCATTTAAGGCCAAAATCGCTCTGGAGAAGAAACTGTTCCTGAGATGGCTCGTTCTTGCCTGCATTGTTCTATATCTCCGTCCCGATGGCAGGAGCTCGAAGAAATGGTGACCAGGGTATGTTGGATCTCTTGATATGTCTAGTGCTTTTCTATGGCACCTGGTTGTGTAGATATGGTAAAGGATATGGTATCCTAAGGGATTTCACCCAAGGGTCTGCACATGTCTGACACATTGCATATGGGACAATTTCTATGCCTTTTACAGTTCTTTAGAAATGAAAGTTTCGGCAGATGTAGCTTCTCACATCATAGGGCACTCAGTGCTGGAAGAAGTTGCAAGTGTAGAAATTCTCCCTTTGACACCCCCACTCCCATTAAACCAGAGCCTTGTGCTATAAGCAATCTGACGGCCTTCTCCACGGCCGTCTTCTATTTAAATTCTAACTCACAAACAGCTTGAATAATGATTTCTGAATTGCTAATATAGTGCTTCCTCTCGAATCCTGCTTTCTGTACTGCTTGGCTATCCTGCCTGGCTCATCTGCTTAAAGATGCTGAGCACATGGAACCGTGGCTAAGGTTAACATATGCAAACAAAGCACTGTCCTGAAAGGATGCAGATGGAACGCACTGAAGTATCCATTTGGCTGAATCCACCAAAGTAACTGGGCCAGTCTTCTCCTTTCTGCTCATTGTTTGTGATGCTAAATAATGGTGACCAGAGCATGGGTTACATTTCAATTTGTGTCTTGGTGGTTGCAGCAGCAGCAGCAGCAGGAGGAGGAGGAGGGGAAGAGCAAAACCAAGGTTGAATAGCTGTGAACTAATTCAGCCTCTCAGAGGCTGTGGCTCATGTGGCTGTCTGCAACAAATCCCTCCAGCCAAGGATGCTCAGAGGCGGCAGAGGACAGAATCGCACAAAGCCCCCTAACCTTTCTCTGCATCCAATTAGAAATCAGAAAGATTAGAAAGCTGGCTGCATGGATCGTGCAGCATGTCAAGAAGAGATTGATGAAGGATAAGGATATTTAAGGACATGAACTGTCCTCATTTATTAAACCCAGAAGCAAAACCCACAATTTGTAATCAACGTGCGGGAGGGAGGGGGAAATATTCTGCTGAGCCACCTCATGCTTACTGCCCTTGAAATTCAAAGCATGAAACATCTCCTTCTGCCAAGTCTACTCCAACGTTGGAAGGAACTTTCAGAATTGGGAAGAGTGTTGAATAAGAACACAAGAAAAGCCATGCTTCATCAGTCCAAAGGCTGATCTAGTCCAGTATTCTGTTCTCATAGTGTCCAAACAGATGACCACTAGTAGTACAACACCTCCTCTCCTACTAGGATGTATTTCCAGCAACTGGCAGTCAGTAGCATGGTGCATTTGACATTGCAGGTAGTGCACAGTTATCGTGACTAGTAGCCATTATAGCTGTAAGTTGGCAGCCATCACTGCATCTTGCAGTATCAAATTCCATAGTTCATGCACTGTGTGAAGAAGTGCTTCCATTTGACTGCTCTTGAATCTCCCACATTCAGCATCAATGAAGGACTCACTGATGCTTCTAATATGCTGAGAGAGAGAGAGAGGAAAAAACGTTTCCTTGCCCACCTGCTCCACATCACCCACAATTTTATATACCTCTGTCATGTCCCACATATTCCCATTCAGTTACTGAATATTCTGAACTTTTCTCATTGCTGATTATCATGCAATCATCATGAGGATAGTATCCACTACCGTGTTTCTCATATTATAAGACACGTCTTATATTTATTTTTTCCTCAAAAAAACACACTATGGCTTATTTTCAAGGGATGTCTTATTTTTTCCCTCCTCTTCCTGCCGCGGCCGGCATTGCTGCTGCGCCTATCACTATGTCTTATTTTCGGGGTATGGCTTATATTCCTTGAATGCTTAAAAATCCTGCTATGGCTTATTTTATGGGTATGTCTTAAAATATGAGAAACAGGGTATTTTCCAAGTCTTCTGATGTGAGGATGCATATATGATTTACAAAGCTAGTAAGATTAGAGAGATCAAGGTTTAATTTTCTGCTCTGATCCATTCCCCTCACAGAGAAATAAAGCTGTTTGCATTTCTCTGGCTTATAGCAGTTCTGAGAATAAATTCAACAAAGTTGTGACCTGTGAAACAGGCATTAGATTAATTTGACACCTTTAAATGTTACACAGACAGCGCTGGCTCTTCCAAACATGTGAGCTAACATAAGTTGGCATCAGGGATGAACAAACAAAAGTTATGATGCAGAGGTTAAACTTTAAAAAGCAGGAGGTGTCCTCTAGGTCCAATGCCACCTTCTCCAACCTGGTAGCTTTTAGATATTGTTGGATTACAACTCCCACCATCCCTTATTATTGGCTATGCTCTCTGGAGATGGCTTGTCTAATGTTTCTAACACACCACAGGCCTCGTAGAGAGGGGGAATTCTCAGAATTATCTTAATAAAGTAGAATGTCTTACCTTAATACTGTGGTTCCGGGTGTTTGAATACTCTTTTCTTAGTCCCGGGTTAATACTGAACAGTCTATAGAACAAGAAAGAAATAACAAAACTGAATACCCAGCTTGTAAACGGATAACAAACAAACTCTCATTCTGTCCATTACTGAAACAAGACAACAATCCACCACAATCACTGCCATGCCTGCAGATGTAAAGAAGAAGTATTGCCTGCAACGTATTCCAAATCCCTGGCTAATCCCACTCAGTGATTTCATGTATACGTTAAACAGCATGCATGCAGGATAAAATCAAATTCTGAGGAACCCCACATTGAAGGCTCCAAAGTGCTGAAGAGCAGTCCCCGAGCATCACCACTAGAAATGACCATCCAAGTAGGACTGGGACCACCGCAAAGCAGTGCCACCTGACTCGGACAACCACTCCAGAATGATACCATGGTCAACGGTATCAAAAGCCGTTGAGAAGTCAAGGAAAATTAACAAAAGACAAATTTCTCCTGTCTTTCTCCTGACAGAATACAGGGCAACCAAAGCAGTTTCTTTGCAAAAACTGGGCCTAAACCCAAATGGAAAAGCATCCAGAAAATCAGTTTCCTCCAAAAAGCACCTGGGTTTGGTCCTCAACCACCTGCTCAAGAACCTTGCCCAAGAAGAGATGGTTGGCCCTTAAGGTCTTTTCTTGGTGGTCACAAAACCTCTGAGCTCCCTCATTTCTCATTTCCCTTTTGGTCATGAGGTGGTGGATGGTTACTTTGTTCTCCCTTGAAAGAGTGCATAGAACAGAAAGAGGAAGTTGGAAGAATGACACCCTTTCCTACTTTGTCTTTCAGCTGTATGTGCTTCAATGGTCAAATTACTTCTACTAGCAAAATAAAAAAATTCCTTCAGTAGCACCTTAAAGACCAACTAAGTTTATATTTTGGTATGAGCTTTCGTGTGCATGCACACTTCTTCAGATGCATGCACACGAAAGCTTTGCTTCGACTCAGACCAACACGGCTACCTACCTGTTACTTCTACTAGATTTGACTTTTACACAGATCCCTTCGAAAAGGGAAGTGTGCATGTATGTGCTCAGGGTTGGGGTGGGGGGAAGAGATAAGTGATGAAAGGGGTAGCAATGACAGTACTCACTCAAAAATGCAGATGTGCCTAGGGGCCTAAAAGTGTTGGCAACCCGTTATCTAAATCATGCAAAATGCCCAGTAGTAATGAACCCGCATAGCTTTATTGTGAGGATCAGTTATATTATGGCTATTTAATAAAACAAAGGTAAGAAGGGACCAACTTATAGGGGCCACCCTGTATCTACAGTATAGCAAGAAGCCTCCTGCCTAAGACCCTTCCGGTCTGAGTGTGAACTTTTTTCTCACTCTGCAGCTCTAGAGAGAATAATAATAATAATAATAATAATAATAATAATAATAATAATAATAATAATATAAAATAGTCCCAAGTAATGCAAATTCTCATTTCCACTTCTATGAGGGGATTCATTGTCACTGCCTGTGTGAACTATTAGCTGTCAACTTTAATAATTATTAATTTATACATGCTAGTCACTTCATTTGACATCTGTGAGGGAAGCAATTCCATACAGCAGCAAAGCATTTAACCTGTGACTACACAATGCAAATGTCTCCTTTAGGTAGATTTGGTTTCACATATATACACAGCAACATTTTGTTTCTAAAATCATTAAAGGATTGAATTCTTTGGAGTCCTCATATTTTCTCATTCTGTGTCTGAATAATTAACTACAGGCAGGATCTCAGATCACTCTTTTTTTGCTATCCAATAAAAGCTGACAAAATTCACATATTTTAGCTCAGTATATAGCACAGTTTTCTTTAAAAAAACAACGGAAGAAGTAAAGGTCTGGACACATACGGTTAAACATTGTTAAACACTTAAGCCATTCTTTTCAAAACTGATTTCCATGTTCTACCAATACACAAAACTGAAATGCACATAAAATACCCATGTGGAGTGTTAGGGGAAGGGTAGTACCTCTGGTGTGGGATATATTGTGCTCCTTTGATCCCCACCCTGCACTCAGCTCTCACCTGTGGCATCCAAGAAGTTGTCAGCAGGCAACAGCAGCCACATCCTAGGAACAGGTTCAACTGGCTGGCTAAACCAGGTAAAGGGAGCCGATGGGTCTCAGACCCTCAGTGAGTTAGGGGTGTCTCTGCATGTGAAGGTAGGCTCCAGCAGATTGAGCAGATGAGACCAATAGTTGGTCCAATGGTCAAGAACGTGGTTACTGCATATGCTGTCAAGGGAAGTGAGGGGCAAATGGGGTTCATCAACCTGGGAAGGTATTCCCATCTAGAAGGAAAACTTTGATCCTAAACCACTGCCTTGCAGCTGTTCTTATTCATGAGAAAGGCTTCAGGAGTAAATCCCAAGGAAATGTATGTACCCGCTGCCTTGCTGCACATCTTCAGGAGAAGAAAAGGCTAATGAGTAAACGCTACAAAAACTCAGACTGGAGTTCCTAAGACAGTTGGATGGCACTTTTTACAGCTCCTTCAGTCAAGCTGACGTCAAATGTATTGCTCTGTTCCTTTGGACCACATCAGCGAGGCCGAGAGAAGGGTCTGGGCATCCAAGGACCTCCAGATCTGTGCCCTGGAGAGATCACTTTGGTACTGCCAATGTAGCAAAAACAACACAGGAGGCAGCAGTTACAAATCTCTGGTCTCTGCACCCATGGCAGGAGCTATGATTCTCTGGGGGTTTGACTTCACCCTCAGAGGCACACTCCATTATCTCAAGCGAGGGTAGAATACGCTTACACCCCTCAGCTAAAGATGGAAGTGAGAAAATACAAGGTCGCCAACTCTAATCTCAATATGTTTTCAGGATGCAAGTCCCACAGACTGCACTGGAAGTGTCAGGAGTATGGGCAGGAGTCAGGCTCTGGGGCCTGTAGTGCTTTGCAGGATTGGGGCCTGCCTCAGCTTGTGCTGGAGAAGCAAGGAGTGGCCACTCAGGTGAAGACCTCAGCTTGTGCTGGAGGAGCAAGGCGTGGTCACTCAGGTGAGGCCACTTGATATCTCACTGCACCTGGTGGCAGGAGCTGGGAGGGATAAAAGCTCAGCATTTCCCTTCAGCTCTTTGCCACAGCAACGCTATCCCTGCCTGGTTGCCTCTGGCCTCTTGCTCCTTGGACCCTTGCCTTGCTGACGCCTTGATCCTCAACCCTTCGACCTTTGCCTTGCCGACGCCTTGATCCTTGACTCCCAGACCTTCGCCTCTGCCTTGCTCCTTGACCCGGCGACTGCCTGCTACTGGACCCTCAGCCCTGCACCTGCTCCTGCTTCTACACCTCCACCTTGCCTCTGGTCCTGACGTCCCCAGCCAGGGCTTCAACCGCTGTGGCCCACCCATGTCCCGGCCAGGGTGCGAGATGGACAGAACCCAGCCTATGGACCTCGCCACTGTGCTGCAGCACCTCCGCATGCAGGTAGCTACGCTCCAGGGGGAGGTGTGAACACTTCGAGCAGCCCCTGCTGCGGCCCCAGCCCAATGGACTCTCCCTGTCTCAGTGCCAGATAAATTCAGGGGGGAGCGTGAGGCTCCTCCAGCCACTACCCCCCACAGGCTGTGGTCAACCCCTTCTATGGACTTACACAACCACCCCTGCACACCAGCGGCGTCCCTCGTGCCTTCCGCCAATGATCATGGCTCCCACATTCCGGAGACACAAGCTGATCTGACACGGCACCTAGAGAGGGCCAAGGCGGACTATAAGGCGCAAGCAGATCGACGGCGGCAGCAGAGGCCTGCGTTCCAGGTTGGAGGTAAGGTTCGGCTGTCCCTGGAATGTCACCGCACCGGACATCCCTCGACTAAGGGAGCATTCCCCATCCCGCAGCAGATAAATCCGGTCACCTACAAGCTAGAGCTTTCCCCTCTCCCTGAAGATCCACCCCGTGTTCCTTGCATCCCTGCTGAAACCTTGCCACACGGACCATTTTCTGGGCCACATTACCCCACCACCACCACTGGTCCAGGTTGATGTCCATGAGGAGTTCGAGGTTGCCCAGCTCCTGGACTTGAGGTGGCTCCGTGGGAAGCTTCAATAACTAATTGACTGCATGGGCTACGGACCGGAGGAGCGATCTTGGGAACCAGCTGACTTCGTGCACGCGCCCGCCAAGGTTCGGGCCTTCCATCGGAAGTTCCCAGATAAGCCTGGGCCATGACCGGGGGTGGAACCCCGTTTCCCTATGGGGGGGAGTACTGTCAGGAGTATGGGCAGGAGTCTGGGGCCTGTAGTGCTTTGCAGGACTGGGGCCTGCCTCAGCTTGTGCTGGAGAAGCAAGGAGTGGCCACTCAGGTGAAGACCTCAGCTTGTGCTGGAGAGGCAAGGAGTGGTCACTTAGGTGAGGCCACTACCTCACTGCACCTGGTGGGAGGAGCTGGGAGGGATAAAAGCTCAGCATTTCCCTTCAGCTCTTGGCCACAGCAACGCTATCCCTGCCTGGTTGCATCTGGCCTCTTGCTCCTTGGACCCTTGCCTTTGCCAACGCCTTGATCCTCGACCCTTGGACCTCTGCCTTGCCGACGCCTTGCTCCTTGACTCCCAGACCTTCGCCTCTGCCTTGCTCCTTGACCCTGCGACTGCCTGCTGCTGGACCCTCAACACTGCACCTGTTCCTGCTTCTACACCACCATCTTGCCTCTGGTCCTGACGTCCTCAGCCAGGGCTTCAACCGCCCGCCAACCGGACCGTGACAGGAAGCAAGTTTTACTGTGAGATAGTGGGTTGTCCTAAACTAGGCTTCCTCAAACTCGGCCCTCCAGATGTTTTGAGACTACAATTCCCATCATCCACTGGTCCTGCTAGCTAGGGATCATGGGAGTTGTAGGCCAAAAACATATGGAGGGCCAGGTTTGAGGAAGCCTGTCCTAAACATACCTAAATTATTCTGAGTCAGAAATGATGTCTTATCCAAGAAAATATACAAATTCTGGGAAAGAAGAAAACAAAACAAACAACATACTCATTTTTTGAGTCTTGGGCAATAACATCTGTTTCTTATGTCAATTTAGACTTTCAAAGTTTAGCTATATCTCAGTTCCAAAGCAGAGATGAGGCCTTGCCAATATATGGGAGTTTGAAATTAAAGACTTTCAGTCTTGCATGACCAGCTTTGTGAAGACCCCTTAGGTATAACTATTTCTGTGAAATCTGTCTCTCCTCAGATTTCAGTGTCAGAAGTTTCCCAAGCAGCAGATCTAGTAAATTTACAGCATTAACAGTGAAAAATACAGTTGTCATACTTCAAGTGATACTGTTCTTCCAACAATTGTTGAGAAACGCAAAATAGTTTGTATGAATAATAATCTATACTTAAAAACAAAGAAGTCTTTTCGCAAAAGAGTAAAGTCACTGCTATGATTGCATGGCAATATGGTTACAAATGTCTGGTCATTGACTCCAGGAAGCCATACTTATTTCAGGAAAAAGCAAAGTATTTTAGTCTAGTCCAGAGGTCCTATAGAATCCTAGCCAAGTTCAATATGGTTATTAAAGTTCTCTAGATGATAGCCATGTCTCAGTGCCACCCAGCACTGTGCATCCTTTTGAACAGGAAGATTAAATACACGTTTAAGTTGCCCTCCTCTTCCCGATGTCCATTTTCCCAAAGCACATCTGGTTTCCATGTGCTGCAAAAATGCCTTGACATTTCTTTAAAAACCCCAGGCCCTTCAAACAGCTGTGACAGACTAAAGGAGCACTGAATCTGACATTCTATCCTTCAGCTATCTGACGTGCAACCTTTAGATAACATTGCAAAGCGCAAACGTGGGTGTGGGGGAAATGAAACAATTAAGCGAAAACTCAGGGAGACAGTCAGAAGTGGTGAGAAAGCTAAAAGAACTGTATCATCTACCTGGTTATTTTAAGAGCACAAGGCTGCCTAGCAGCCTAATGCCCATTCCAGTTCCCTCTGCTTTTCTTCTCAGGACTGCCTTCAGATGTCACATGGGGCAGAAACACTAAAATAATCTCTGATCTTCTAGTAAGCAGGCCCATTTGTCCATCCTATTGGTTCAAACACCTTCTAAACTGTGAGGTATCACTGTGATGGCGTGCCCCCTCACTCCCAGAGGCAATATGCTAATACATCAAACAAGAAAACGGAGCATCATGATTCAACATATTGTGAAGGCCACTTTGGCTTAACCCATAGCCAACCAAACTTTCCCCCTCCTTCAATATACAAAAACCAACACAGACTCATAAGCGGTTTTCTTCGATGACTGTATTCCACCTGATAGTTAGGATCATGCCGTTTTTACTTATGCGGATGAGTGGCCCCCTGTCTCCATTACTGAAGTTATAAGTTTAATTGACCAGATGAAAGCAGGAAAGGCTGCCGGCCCTGATGCTACTCCATCTGAATTGATCAAAGCCAAGTCAGTGGTGGGCTCCGATACTAGCGGAACTATTCACTGTGATAGATAGATCTGGAATTATGCCTAACTCATGGCAGCAATATATAATTATCCCAATCTTTAAAAGGGGTGACAAAAAGCTGCCATCCAACTATTTACCAATAAGTCTATTGTCAAACATCAGGAGATTGTACGCTAAACATCTGTTAAATAAACTAACTACAGTACTTGGCTTGATGAGAATAGCATCATAGGTCCAGAGCAGGCAAATAGTTTATTTATGTGGCCTTCCTAGATATCAAGGCTGCTTTTGACACTGTTGGCAGGGGGCTGTTATGGACCAAATTGGAGACAATGGGCCTAGAACCTAGATTACTTTACTTGATCAAAAAGCTTTATACAAAGAACAACTGTCGTATAAGAACAACACCAGGGCATGAAATGACAGATCCTGTCATTATAAACCGAGGAGTAAAGCAAGGTTGTGTACTCGCTCCCTTTCTTTTTAACCTTTTTCTTAACGACCTCACTTCTTCACTAAAACAGATGGGTGCCCATAGCCCCAAACTCAATGCATCAAGCATCCCCATCCTCCTATACGCAGATGATATGGTTTTGCTTTCACAGACAAGAATTGGCTTAAAACGATTGTTAAATTCCTGTATTGACTATCTGTCCAGAATGAAATTGGGCATGAACTTTGATAAAAGCAAAATGATGGTTTTGGGGAATTCACGCAAGAGCTATAACTGGGTATTTGGTGGAAAACCAATCTAGCAGGTATTCGAATTCAACTATCTGGGAATTACATTCCATCATAGGCTTCTTTGGTCCTCGCACCGTGCAACGGCGGTGAATGCCAGTAAGATGTCTATGCAGGCCATAATGCGTTTCTTCATAACAAGAGGTAATTTGCACATCCCCTCTGCCCTTAAGGTCTTCAACGCCAAAATTATAGCTCAATTGCTCTATGGGATTCCAGTCTGGCTGCTAGGGTTTACCCAGCTGGTAAATGAGTCCAGGCAGCTTTCCTTTTTAAGATTTTTGCTGTCCCGGGGCTGTGTACCTTATGCAGCCTTGTGTCTATAGGAAGGTCAACACAAGGTAGAGACTATCGCCTGGGCGAGATTTCTTCTATGCTGGTTAAACATTTGCCTTACAACAGATAAAGACCCTCTCCTCAGTGAAGTTTTGTTAGACCCCTTTCTTTCCCCAGGGCTACAACAGTTTAATATAAAGGTACAGCAACTCGGGCTGTCAGTGGAACTTTTGCGATCGATGTCCCTACCATCTGCCAAGGCTATAATAAAAACTAGGTTGTGGGATATTGAACGCCAGGAACTAACAGAAACAGCAGAGAAAAGATGTTCCCCTCTTTACTTTCAACTTTCTTGGGCACATGAAATTAACCACAATTATCTTGAATTTTTGCTTAACCCTTAAGAAAGAAGGGCATTTTCGCTGGCCAAGTTTAATTAAAATCCATCAAACCTCCTTTGGGGAAGGTTCTCGGGCATGGTGGGAGGAAAAAGAATTTGCCCATGTGAAGACCACCTGGTGGAAACTCTTACACGTATGGTTCTTAAATGTAAACGATATGCTGATCTCTGCCATCAATTCCTAGATCAACTCTGCATCCCCAAATGGAAACCAGAGATGGGGGTCATACATTTTCTATTACTGGGGAATGATCAGAAGCTCACCAAGTTAGTGGCTAAATATCTTGATTTTGTTTTTTGTCGTCGAAACACATTGCAGACGTCTGATCTCCCTGGAGACCTAGAGATGTGACGATAGACTGCTTTGCCTCTTTTCTTTTGGCAAATGTTTTGTGCCACTGGGGAGGTGGTAATTCTATATTGATTTGTCATGGATGTTTGTATGTGATGCCAATAAAAGGTTTGATGACGATGATACAACACTTTTTCATTTAGAGCTACTTCCCTAAAATATACATCCCCACACAAATAAAATGCACATTCTTGTGAGCACTTCTTGAACCAAAGCTGCTTTGCAAAATTTGAAAAGATATGTGATCTATCTGCATTCTGATCTGCATCCAGGACTGGTGAATTAGGTTGGTTCAGTTTGAAATAGAGCCCAAACCAATTTCTCTTCCATCCCTACTATGCTCATCTGATGTTGAAACCAACTTCAAGCATATACTGTTTGGGACATTAAAACAATTGTCTTTTGATATAGACATGTGCTGTTCCACAATCTCCATCCCTCCCATCTTGCTTGAGAGTGCCACTGTTTACACTCACTCCTCAAATATATTAAAATAGTAGCTTGAACAGAATGAATCGCTGAGCTCATGGGGCGGGGACATACACACACTAGACTGTTTGTTTACGTGAATGCTTAATACATGGATGTTTGTGGTGCTTCATTCTTTAAAAATTGTGAAACAGTCTTGTCAAAGATTCAGGTTGGTGACTTAGCAGATCTCTCTCAAAATCATGTGTGTGTTTTAACATTTGTGATTTAAAGGTGGGCTCCTGATCCAAAGTTGTGGTAAGAAAGAGCTACTCACTCAGATGCTTCTGAACATTAAGAAAGTAGAGCATAAACTCTGGTCTTTCATAAAGAAAAACCCAGAGTCTTTTCTACTGGGGATAGTGGACAACTCAGTTATAAAACAAGATGGGACATTGTTCTTGTATGCTGTGGCAGCGGCAAGAACTCTAATTGCAGCACATTGGAAGAGTAAAGAAGTACCCAAAATTTCAGACTGGCAAGAGAAATTATTTGGATATTTGGACCTAGATAATTTGACCAATTCAATCAGAGGGCATTCCAATAAGAAATTTCAGCATAATTGGGAAAAATTCGGAGAATACATGAAAGCACAGTGCCCCACAATAAAATCCTGGGTCTATTTCTAAAGGTCTCGTATAGATCTGTTTTGATTTGATTTAATCTATGTTATCAATTTTGAATGACGGTGAATTGTCTTATATATTTTTTTCTTGTATAGTATGAATACTTTCAGGAATCATAGGACATAGATTTATAGACTTGAGGGGAAGCAGTACTGGAATATAGTCTCTGATAAACCTGGGAGTGAGATGAGGGGAAGTCGGACAGGAGAGGAGGAGGAGGAGTAGGGGGATAAGTTGAAGTTGAAGAATATGTATTTGAAAGACATTTAAATTGTCTCGATTATTTTGATTAAGGATATGAATGATTATCTGAATGTATATACTTGACTGTTGATTCTTTTTAGTTAATTTTTTTCCTTTTATGTTTTTCCTTTTTTGAGTGTGTACGTGAAGGTGTTTATATTATTGTATTTTTATTTGGAATTTAATAAAGTCTATTTTAAACAAACAAACAAAAAAAAACCCTCTGGTCTTTCAGTTTATGCATACCACTCCTCTCCCAGAGTTTCCTTTACCAAGGCTCAATTTCAACGTCATTTACACGATACACAGACTTCTGGGAAAAGAAATGCATACCAGCATCCCTTGTCTATTCCATTTTCTCCTAATATCATTCCTTACTTAGCATCATAAAACAGTTACCAGTAATCTTCCTCACTGCCAAATGGCAGGTTGTTTTCTTCAAAGTCTCTGACTTTGGGGAAGTGAATATTTTCTCACTATTTATTTGCATCCTGGTAACACAGAAAGGGTTTTCAACACATCCCATCCCACCCCATCAGGTTTTTGAATCCCACCCAACCAGTTTAATTACTGTTAATTGGCTCAAGCGATTGGCATTAGCTTAACGAAGTAGGCACAAGTGGCTTTTCTCTCCTGTGGGATCAAACGACTGTAGTGTTGAACTAATATATCTTGCCACAACATATAAATACAGGGATAAGTTTACTGGATGGATTTCAGGCCCACTGATCTCTGCATCTTCTCTCTGATGGTGAAAAATGATTCAGAGAAGGCCCAGCAGATCAACCAACGATGGCCCTCTCATGTTTTGCCCAGCAACCCTGAGTGTTTCATATGCTTTTCAAGGCACCTGAAGAAAGGGAGAGGCCAAAAACTGAAATGGTTTTCTTGGAAGAGCCAAGTATTTCAACATACAAGAGTAAAAAAAGAATCAAAATCATTGCTATGCATAGATTCTCTCATTTAAATGTTGCCTTGCAATCTGAAGAGAACATTTGGTGGCAATGCAGCTCCCGGGTCCACTCAGCACATCTGCCATCATTATCATCAAGTATGACAAATGCTTCAGAGAAATTCTGTGGCACGTATAAGTGTGAAGATGGCAGCAAGAACAACTGGCTTGTGCAGCAAAAAGGAAGACGATGGGGGTGCTGGCTGGAAACAATAATCAAGACTCACCAGCATGGTGCCTGCAGGCACCAGCATGTCCACCAGTTCCTCCTATGGCACTCACAAAATGTCTCAGTATGTATCTCCTTGAGAATCTGTAATGCATGATCTTCCTGTTCAGTTCCAGTTTACACTGGCTCACCCTCTCCTGTATTAATCAAACACACTTCCTTAAACATGCCCACATGTAATTGGACTGGACATCCACCCTCCCATCCATTTTTGAAGAGAGAAGAGGTACAAAGAGCTTCTATTTGCGAGGGAGCACGATGATGGCTGATGTGGTGGGTGATGAGATGCCCATGCCATTGTGAGGCCCTGTCTCTTTTCCTGTGCTTTCAGCTATGGCAGCCTTTTTGTGACTTGCCGCCCAGCTCCCCACAGCAACAATTTTGTGACTGGCTTCTACAGCACTTTCTCAAAATTCTAAATGTGTCCTCTGGCCTAAAAAGGCTGGCAACCACTATATGAAATAAAACAAGTCACTCAATAAATAATCCTATATCCTAACAGTGAACTCATTATCCAAGAGTGGATACTTCTGTAACACAAACTGCACAAAAGAGGGAGGTATCAGCAGGCTCGTGGAAAACCCAAAGTTTGAAAAGCTCCCTCACTCAAGCCTTTAGAAATAAAACTGAAGGGTGGGGTAAGGTATGCAAAAGATGAGCAGGAGCATTTGTCTCTAATATTCTAACTGGTAGGCTTCCTATCAACTCCCCCAGGTGGGTCACAAATACTTACCCCAGGAGGGACAACTGTATTTTCTGCAGACATCTTGCCACGGAAGCTACATGAGTTGTGTACTAGGCCAGGCACCCCCAAACTTCGACCCTCCAGATGTTTTGGACTACAATTCCCATCTTCCCCAACCACTGGTCCTGTTAGCTAGGGATCATGGGAGTTGTAGGCCAAAACATCTGGAGGGCCGCAGTTTGGGGGTGCCTGTACTAGGCTCTCCCCACTCCTGCTTTTCTTCCTTCGTCCCCTTTAAGGAGATTTGAACCCCTGTCAACAGGAATACCCAGGGCCTGGCTGAACAGTGTTCCTGCAGCTCTCTAGCATGGTTTTATGATGATGCAGAAGTATTACTGGGTGTGTGTGTCCCCATCACTGTGGCTAGATTGTCCCAGATTGGTTGCCACTAGCAAGCTTTGTTTCCATGGATGCAGCGAGCAACTCTGCAATCCTATGATTATTTATTTTCTGATTGTGTGTTTTCCCCTTCCGCTCCTGTTCTGGCAACATGCACAGGACAAGGTGGACTTTCCACCAGCACAGTGCCAGCGTTATCGCTTCCCTCCCCAGCATAATTAGAGAATAGGTTTGCCCTGCCCTTTACTAACAGCATGTTCTCCTGCATGCCAAGTTTTTCCTGTTAATCTGCCCAGAAATTGGAGCTTCCAAGTGACACACTTGGGGAAAGGAGAACGAGAAGCCTGACCTTTAAGTTCGTGCCAACATGGAAACGGAGTTCTTCTGAATGAAAAACTTTCTTAAGCATTAAACTTTAAAAGTCATTGTAAGCACCACATTCCTTAAATGTGAGAAACCATTTTTTCTGAGAGTGGAAAGTTATACCTTGTCGCCATCTCCTGTTTATGGTATGTTTAGGAATTCTCAGACCAGTGACTGACGGATTCCCATTTAATTTGTTACAGTTTCATAACTAAAAAGAGACTGAACTTTGGCATCAGTCCTACTAACAAAGCTTGTTTATTAGCAAACAAATGACAGATCAACTCTGCTTGCTTATGAGCTTGGGTTGAATTGCTGCTGGCTGTGACTCCTCATTTAATACATGTTCTTCCATATATGCTGCAAGTCAAATATGCACCCTGGTACCTACTACCTAAAGTCAGGATTTTTAATGGCCATTCTGCTCAGTTTATGCAAGGTTATATGGTGTGCCATAAAACCACCAATTCTTTTAGCTTATGTATCAAGGGGCCTTTAACCAATAGATGTATTAATGCAAATGATGTTCAAACAATATGGGCTTGTACCTAGGAACACTTCACACAGACTAGTTAGTGCTTTACTTTTAACCACACCTGGGTCCAAACCAAGCTATTTAGAGTAGAATGAGATGCACATCAGTTATTTAAAATTATAACTATCAAAATTACAAAGTAAACCAGAATAAATTACTATTTTTAAATTGTACAAAATACAGAGAATTTTTAAAATGGTAATCATCAACAGCTTCTGCAAAAGCTTAAAGCAGGTGGAGAGCCTGTAGCCTCCAGCTTTTGTCGGACTAGAACTCCCATCATCCTTGACCATTGACCATGCTGGCTGAAACTGAGGGGAGTTGCAATCAATATAAGAACTTCTCGTTTCACTGAGCTCGGGACTTTGTGCCAGTTTCTTGCTGGAAAGTTCCCTGGCTATTATTTGCCCCCAGAAGTGCTTTTCAATGCAAATTGAATTTTCAGGGGCCATTAGCACCTGGCGGGGAGTGTTTTTGTCAGAAAAACAGCATAAAGCTCCAATCCAGATCAACAGCGCACTCTGGACTGGGCAGCCCTGGCTGTTTTTCATACAAAACAAAAATGGTGAGTTTGCATGCTTTTTAAAAGGCATATTTATCACACCGTGCAATCTGGCCCTTAATAAGCATCGCTAATTATGGAAAAAGTGATGAAATTCATTTGTTACTATAGAATACTCTATCATTCTGCTTTTGAAAATGTGTCTGGCATTATTGTGCGGCATTATTTAGTGGATAATAAACAAATTATATGTTTGTTACTGGAGGCAAACATTTTTTCCTTATCTACATAAACATTTCCATACTTTGCAGAAGATATATAAAGTTTCCGTTTGGCTAAAAGCAATTATTGGAGGGCAGATGGGTGGGAACTCAAGAATTTTCTATCGAGCGTTTTAAGTGGGGTGTCACGTGACAGCTGGATGCCAAACAGTTGCAAAGACTCCCTCATTCTCAAACATGCATAAAATTCTAATAATATCTGCAGACAAGAGGCAGAATGAAAAGTCAAAGAACAATTCATGTATTCATACCCCAGCTCTTTGTTGCTTTTAATCTTTGTCTGCTGGGAGAAATGTGTTATATTCTTTAGGAACATGGTTCTCAAATCTCTTGCTGCCTTATTGTCTTAGTGTTTGATAGGAAAGGAGCCCCACTGAAATCAATTGAATAATTTATTTTCTAACATATATACAAAAAACTGCACCCTTGGTCAGTGTATCACAAATAATGATATAACCCCACACCCTTAAGGTCCCAGAAGTCAAATGTGTGTCCAACACTGCTCAAATGGCTCTCTGCCGATCCACTGTACATTTTCTAAGCCAAATGCAATCTTAGACGCTGCAGCTTACAAGTCATTTCTTTCATCGCAACAGAGCTTTAGTGCAGGAAGCTGATAGAAATAAATAATTTTTAAAGAGATCACTATCTACAGTGTAAAATAAGGATGAACCTTAAGAGTTCAAGTCCTTTGGAAGTTACCTGTCCTGATAAGATGAAACAGCCTTTCCCTCAGAAAGGGAAATATGGATGATTTGAACGATTTGCCATGGACGTCTCCAGGGAAAAGAGTTCCAAGTAGGAAGAACATTACTGTACTCATGTCACGCTTGCGGACTTCCCCTAAATAGCTAGTTGGAGAACATAATGATGAACTATATGGGTCATTGGTCAACTCTCAATGATGACCCACCATCATGTGGTACTTTTCAAAGCAGTTCTTTGAAAGCCAGGTGCATCCTCCCTCTATTACTGGAGTGCATGTCAACTCTCAATTTTTGTTTTAAAGAGGCAAACAGAAGAATTTGTTAGTACAGTATTCATTTTATTTTTATCCCACCCATCCCCCAAGATGCTCAGGGCAGTATACATGGATTTTCTCCATTTTATTCTCATGACATACCTGTAAATTATGCTGAAAGTGTGTGTGCATATAGCGAAATGTCTGGGTGAGCATCATGGTTCAGCAAGGGTCTGAACTTAGATCTTCCGGGTCTAAGTGCAACATATTAGACCATACTTGCTCACTGTGACTATTGCCTTACAAGCAAAATTCTGCCCCACTGCTGGCCTACTATTAACCAATCATTACATTTGGACTGAATATCACACAGATTTCTTTTAATATAGACTTGTCTGTCCTTTCAATAAAGACTAAAATGTGGCTGGCACATACTCCCCAGCTGGCACAGAGTGGCTAGGGAGACCCGGCCAGATGGGCGGGGTATAAATAATAAATTATTATTATTATTATTACTCTTGAATCATAGTCTGGGTAACCTACGAGCAAACAAGGGACCGTGGCCAAGAAAGGGAAAGGCTGGGAGTTAATTTCAGTTTACCAGATTAGTGCGGTTAAATCCACCAGCATATTCCTCTTGACCTGCTTTCACCTTGAATTGTGATATAGGTCATCATGCCTATTTAAAACCATTTGCATCCCTTGAGGGGATGGCCTAAAGACCTAATAAATGTACTGAAGCAGAGCCTGCCACAGAAAAAGACAGTGAGTTCAGCTCGTCTTTCAAGGCCAGCAAATAAATGCTCCTTCTGGGCATATGGGGGATGACAAAGAAAGGGCTGATGCTAATCTTGTTTGTAGTTGCACACACTGGTACAGCTCCTTCTCCCAATGGAGGAGTCCTCCTTACTTACACTACCAATTACAGTCATATGCTGGCTATCAAACATGATGATGCTTAAAGTCCCAGGTTCAATTCCCGGCTTTTCCAAGTTGAGGTGGGAAAGACACATGTCTGAGATGCTGGATAGCTACTGCTATTCACTGCGTAGACAATAATGAGCTAGGTGAACCAATAATTTGACAAGGCACTTCCTATATTCTTGTTCCAAATGGGGAAATGTTAGGCGCTCTAAAAGTGAATCTTTTTGCATACTGAGGTTCAGAGTTATTTTGAGAAATCAATCCTCATATCTGGTCAGATAGTAATACAAATGACTAAATAAAACCTTCAATATGCTATATTATTGTTAAACTTGGACATTTCAGTTTTAGTTCAGTCAGCTAGATAGTAATCCCAAGACATCACCTACAGCAAAACGTTGAGTGCACCAGAGGAAGGGACAATTCATGTATATGAGTCAGCAATGTAGCTCCTTGGACATAGTTTTGTTTTCAGTCAATACTCAAAAGTCAAATGGAAATCCAAAATACTAATCAAATGCACACCCTACAATTGTATATGATCCATCCCTGCTTTGGAAAGCTTTCATTCATTCATTCAAAATACCTATGCTCCACTTTATAGCCCCTAGAGCAGGCATGACCAAACTTGGTCCTCCAGATGTTTTGGAACTACAACTCCCATCATTCCTAGCTAAAAGGACCAGTGGTCAGGGATGATAGGAATTGTAGTCCCAAAACAACTGGAGGGCCATGTTTGGCCATGCCTGCCCTAGAGGCTTCTCAAAGTGATTTACAAAAGATCTCCGCAATATAATATAATGTAGTATCAGAAACAGAAATATTGTTGGTGTCCATATAGTGCCAGTATCCTGCCCTCATCCTGCCCACTGCCCACTAGGCAAACCCACTGAGCTCTTCTGAGGCAAGGGAGGTGGGGCCAAGCAGCTGGAACTTGCTTAGCCCATGATGGAGGCAAATATTATCTCAAGTGCCAAATCACAGTCTGAACTTCTGACAGATAAACTAGAAGCTGCTAACTGAATAAATTAGTTAGGGAATAGTATTTTAAAGCAACACTGCTACAGTCATAGTTACAAGGCAAACCGCTAGATCAGAGGACTTAGTACATGATCAACATTTCAGTAGAAATACTTTTTATTGTAACTAAAGAATGCCCTAAACCCCCCGAAAACCCATCACTTTGAACATTTAAATAGTTTTTTTAGTGAACCTTTTATGAGGCTATCGTGATTTTTATTCTTTTGGGATTGGCAAAAGACTCCCATCGCCAATGAATCAGATCATGCTTTGCAAAAATAAAAAATTACACAGTCCTCCATAATAGCAACACAATCCATTTGTTACAATCCATGGGGAGCAAGGCAGTTCCTTGTATCCATAACAACCTGCATTCATGCACAGGGATTCCCTAGTGAATTGAATGATCAAAAATTTTTCATGAAAAGTATGTGTGATTCTTGCCTCCGGTAATGCATAGAAATTGCCAAGCAGGGCTTCCATCTCCCCCTCTTCCACCCACATCACACAGAGTGTTGCCTTCTTCAATCGTAGCAACCCCCTCCTCCTAGCTAAATAGAGATATTTATTCCTTGCATTCAAGTCACAGGAAAGTCGGAGCTGAAACTGTACCGGTAGGCATGGCTCATGTCTTGCGTTGTTTGACAGCTACTGCTTCAAAATACAGCCTCTCACTTGGAAGAGAGCAACAAGCCAGAATGCAATCCTAGGGAGTAATAACCAGCTTAACCTCACTTAATAACTACTGCAATCACTGCTTACCAGAGGTCACACTTTATCTTCCTGGTTCAGATTGGACTGCCAATCTTAAAACACTCTGAACTACTTAGCTTGCTCCTTGCTCTACTGAGCACAGAAATATATTATTGTTAGAGACTCATCCTCAGGTATGGAGAGACATTTCAGAAAACCAAATAGTATAACTGGGCTACTATGACTGAGATATTAATAGGGATTCTGAGTTTCGTGCACATTTTCAAGTAGACCTCATTATGCTCTTTCCCCAGCTTTAATCAAGCTTAATGCTTTCATTTTCATGGAGATTAGGGCTATGGAGTTTCATTTACTAAGAGAAAGTAAACAATGGACTCCCTGGGGTATAGAAGCACAGACGGGCAGAAAAAAAAGAGGACCCACCTCACCACTTCAGACCCTTCAGCAATAGGGTTCTTTTCATGACTTTCATGTCCACCAAGGTTAAGGTTCTCATAGCCAGTGTCAGGGGTCAGCAAACCTTTTCAGCAGGGTTTCAGAGGTCCACTGTCCCTCAGATCTTGTGGGGGGCCGGACTATATTTTGGAAAAAAATATGAACGAATTCCTATGCCCCACAAACAACCCAGAGATGCATTTTAAATAAAAGGACACATTCTACTCATGCAAAAACACCAGGCAGGCCCCACAAATAACCCAGAGATGCATTTTAAATAAAAGGACACATTCTACTCATGTAAAAACATGCTGATTCCTGGACCATTGGAAATACCATCAAAGAAGGAAGAGGGTGGCACATGATGAATACATATATGATGCTCTCTGTGGGGTCTTTGGCAAATCACTGCCCTAAGTGTTGCTCTCGGTCTAAGTAAGGATATGAACTGTGATGCACTGGGTGCTGAACACAACTGAGCATACAATTAAGCAGACCTCAATCTGGGGGTCCTTTCCCAGGCATACGGCCAAGTTTCCTTCAAATCAATGTCAGCCATATAACTACTAACTGATTGACACATTTTACATGAGATACTCAGCTCAGTTCAAGAATAGAAGACTGACAGGTGTCCTTGCTAAAAGTTCATAATTAAATTCACATTTGAAGTCCCCAGATGCCCTGGGTGCAACCAGCTATTTCTCATCTCTAGCAGAGATATTGCAATTGTTCAAAACTTAATTTAATCTCTTATAGGTCAGGAATTGTTATTGATGCCAGCCAAGCTAGTGTTTTGTATTCTTAAAATTAAATTATGTAGAATCTGCATGGTAAATCGAAGTTGACCTTCCAGTTCTACTTTTAGTAGAAAGCACTGGATATACAAACATTTGAAAGAAATGCAACAATGAATGTGGCATTGTGGCATTCTCTTTGCACAGGAGTCCTCTTTTCAGAGATCAAATTAACAAGACCATACACAATGATTTTAGCTACAATTAAACCCATGCCTTCAAAATGATTACTCTTGGTCTTTGTCACCATACACACTGTTTAGTATTTACTGTACAGTGGTACCTCTACTTACGAATCTAATATGTTCCAAACGCACATTTGTAAGTCGAAAAAAAATTGTAAGTCGAATCCCATAGGAATGCATTGGGAGAAAAAAATCGTAAGTCGAAGCAACCCTATCTAAAAATTCGTAAGTAGAAGAAACTGCATCCAAGATGGCGGACGGAGCTCCATTCGTAAGTAGAAACATTCGTAAGTAGAGTTATTCGTAAGTAGAGGTACCACTGTATTTACAATGAATAATTTGTAAGGTTATAATCTATAAATCTATAACTTGAAAACAGACATCCAGTAGTACTTGATATAGGGTGAATAAACTCTTTTATCAGCAAGAATAAAATTATTCTTTTCTCAAGGAGACCTGAAGCTGAACAAAAATGCAGGTTCTGACGGAGTTTTCAAACAGCAACTAGTTAAACTTACCTTGCTATGGGGAGCTAAACAGTAAACTCTGCTATCGTGTAGCTTCTGTTAAGTTTCACCAATTTCAATAGGAGGTAGCCAAAGTGCTTGGTGGACTGGGCATTTAACTATCCTATCCTCCTGACCCGGTCAATATTACTTGCTCCTCAATCGGATCTGGGGGTGGGTCAAGAGTTTCCAGGAAGGGGTTACTCTTGTTGAGGCCAAGGCAGCTCTTCACCGGGAAGTCTGCCTGGCACCAATGTTTCAGTGCCAGGTAAAGGCCTATTTGTATTCCTGGGCATTTGGCAAGCAGTGATGATATATTGTACTATATTGTTACAGTACATTTGTTTTTAATATGTCTTTTTTAAATGGACGTTAATTGCTAACGGACTTTTTATATTGGGAAGCAATATGCAGATTTAATAAACTGCATTAACTACACTAATTGCCACTGGCTTTGGTGACTCCATCAAGTACCTCTCCTGTGAAGAGCCCACCTTCCATCAGGTCACCTGTCTGAGGAAAGAACTGCCATCACAGAAACAAATCTAGCCTCATGGTCCTGACATTGCTATCTGCCATGCCCCAGACATTGTCACCAGTTCTGCTCCCAGATCTGATTGAGAGCAGTTACAATCCCACACAGGCAGAGCTATATAACTGTAGGACTACATGCCTGTGTTATAACAGCTATAACTTGAAGAACTGGTGCCCAAGCTTATAGAATCTTAGAGTTGGAAGGGACCCGAGGGCCATCAAGTCTAACCCATTGCGATGCAAGAATTTCAGCTAAAGCATCTGTGACAGATGACTTGTGTTTTCCCCCCTCTCCTCCCCACCTATACCCTTTTCATTTTGTGTCATTTCTTTTTGGATTCTAAGCCTGAGAACAGGGGACAGTCTTACTACTGATTTTCATATGCCACCCTGGAACCATGTTTGACTGAAGGGTGGGTTATAAATGCTTCAAATAAAGCTCAAAACTACAAGTGATATCTAAAGTTTGTAAAGGTCAAAATCTAGTTCTAATTAATCAGAATATGCACAACATATGAAAGAACAGCTGCTCTTTAGGAGGACAGATCTGTATTAAATAAGCACAATATCCTCTCTCTTCAAATGGTAACACATTTAACACACAATATTCTTTTCAAATTCTTGAATACACTTTTATCCTTTTTTTTGCTTGATCTACAGTTACTTTGAATTTTGGACAACTCTGCTATTCAGGCAAGAAAAAAACTTCACTGAAGATATAAATTCAGACAGACAATGGGTGTGTACACTTTACCGGCTTAAAAGGAAGCAAGGTTGTTTTTTTCTCATTGCGTTTCAAGTCAAATTTGCTTGCAGCTGTACATATCAGCATGGGTTCATGTGCACTGAAGTCACCTGCTGCATGCCCATACCAATGGGTGGAGATTGGGGGTGTGTGTGTCTTCATCTGATGGTACTGCCTGGTTGGTTTCCCTGCCCTGTTCTCCGGCCCCAGAAATCCAGATGGAAAGGAAGTCTTCACAAATGGACACACCTGGGATTCCATGCAACTTGAATAAGGAAACCGTGCTCACATTGGATTGAAGGAAACCACATAAAAACACAGTATTGTACAAGAAACTACAGTATAACTCCATATCTTAAGTAATATGTGTACATGAATTCAAAAATGAGCAGTGGAAATGCACTGTAGCCAGAGTAAACAGTAATGTGTACACAGCCAATAACTTCCTTTTCTAAACATATTTATGATGACACTGTCCCAATAAACAGGTCTGTGATGCTGAGAAAGGACGGGAGGGGAAAGAATTAAGGCAACAATATGTCCAAGTGTTCTTCCTTCTGTCTGCAACTTGCCCACACTGGTTTGGGTGGGAAAGAAAACATGCAGAGGAAAGAATCAGGCGATGCTGTCTAATTCGTAATTGAACCTTCATTAGATGAGGCACATGTGACTTAATGCTTCTCGCCATGCACAAAAATTTCCTGCACGTAGAAAACTGAGCTGTCAGGAAGGCTCTAGCTGCACTTTCTCCCAAAAATACTAGTTTTCCATATGCAGGAATGTTCAGTTAGGTAACCCCTGTGGTAATGCATAGATAACAGCCACTAGAGAATGAATGAAGGTTTACCACGCAAAGTTCAAAAGACTGAAGGCCTTTCCATCCCTGCTCTAATTAACAATCACAGTTCCTTACTGTGGGGGGGGGGGGGGTTGGCCTTCAGGTTCCCACAGAAGAACTCAGGAGAGCATCGATCCCTGGGGCAGAAAAACCACTAACATTTGGAATGATGTGCTGCAACTTCTGAAAAATTCAGTGTGTTTTTTCACAGAAGTCCGATCAATCACATGGCTTGGGGGAAAAACCCGGAATAAACATGATTCTATGCCACTAAAATCCATCATGGATTATGTCTAACAATGATATTTAGCCAAAACAATTAAGAATGAGATATTCTTGTTCAGACTCAAAAGTACAACAAATAAGAGACATCAACATCAATGTCTCACTCTTGAGTATTAAAAGGTACCTGGCTGTCCAACATCAGAAACTGAATGTGGGCAGTTAGACTAGATGTATCTTGGTCTCATCCTTTAAAGCCAGTTGTACCCTGCTCTTCAGCCAGAAGGGTTCCCAAGAACAGCTTACAAAGATCAGAAGTAAAACATGTCCAATGTATAGCAAGACATGTAAAGCATGCTAGGCCATACCCAATTATCTTCTAAGCCTGAAGGCAAAGTAGTGTTCTACTTTTAATGAACTAACATTCACTGCTCTTCAATCCTAGGAAACAGGTCCATTGTTGGGGGAGCAGTGAGGTGAACCAGTCCTGAGTCCTTTGTTCTGGACCCTCAATCTCTAGTCCCTTCTCCTGTTTAAAAAACAGATCATTTTTTAAAAACTTTGGGTGGGATTCACCTACCCAGACATGTCAGCAGAAGCCCTGTGCAAGGAATTCCACATATGCAATGGGACTTTCCTCTCTCTCTTCACCCAGCGTGGCCCCTGAAATAAGCTATGGAGGTGTTGGGAGAACCCACAAAACAGTGTGCAGGGGAGGAAAGGGATATCCTTTCATCTGGCAATCTGGAATGTTTGTGCAGATGGAATGATGGGAACAGCGTGACATTAAATCCCACACTTTGTTTACAGGGTGACTGAGAACATTACAAAACACAGTGCCGTTGAGATCCCAGTCACAACGTGCCCAGAGGCACCTGTGCTATGCTAATAATAATAATAATAATAATAATAATAATAATTTATTATTTATACTCCACCCCACCCATCTGGCTGAGTCTCCCCAGCCACTCTGGGCGGCTCCCAATTGAATATTTAAACAATACAGCATTAAATATTAAAAAGCTTCCCTAAACAGGGCTGCCTTCAGATGTCTTTTAAAGTTAGGATAGCTGCTTATTTCCTTGACATCTGATGGAAGGGCGTTCCCACAGAGCGGGTGCTGCTACCGAGAAGGCCCTCTGTCTGGTTCCCTGTAACCTCACTTCTCACAATGAGGGAACCACCAGAAGGCCCTTGGCGCTGGATCTCAGTGTCCGGGCTGAACGGTGGGAGTGGAGACACTCCTTTAATATATACACAAGAAACAGTTCTTGCCAACAGAACTGCAGGTGTGGTGGAGGACCCAATCCACATACAGTGTACAGAGCCCAGAAGATCCTGTTGGCATCCCATAGCTCAGAGTTACTTTTCCATGGTTAAGTAACATGCCTCCATGCGCTTCACTACCCCCATGACTGGGCCCATGTGTTCACACCTGGCTCCTTGGCTCTTGAATACCAGAAAGGCTCGTGCAAAGAGGCCAAGTAAAGGCACTGAAAGAAACCTTCCTCCCAATGTCAAAAGATACAAGTGCTCTAATGGAGCATTGCTGGATGGATCCAAGCCTTAGCTTAGAAGCTTCAGTTATGTCTTGGCACTAGGACCTAGAACATGATCCTTGAGTTGCTGTGCTTGGAGCTATAGCTAATAGGGTCAGGCAGTAAGACACAAGCACTGAATGGTTTGAAGAATAATTACCACCCAAGCTCTTTTGTACTATTTTCTAAAAATGTGCTCACAGCACCTCTGATCCCAGTGGTCCAATCAGCACTTCTTATTAACACCTTCTGAAAATCCCATTTCCTTTCCTTCTGCACTTGCAGAAGTTACACATGAATGGTTCATTAATGAAATGGGCAAGGAAAACCGCCATGTACTTCACCTACTCCCCCACACCATATCTAACTCCTTTCGCTTAAGGTATGATTAATAGTTCATATTTCCTTTGCTCCAATCGGAGACATGAAACTAAACTATAATTGGAGACCGCTTTCAAAACAATGGCATTGTGACATGCCATTATTATTTGGGGAATGCGTTGGATGGCAGCGAATCTCAATGAAAAGTGAAGTTTGTCACTTGCGCAGGTAAAAAAAAAAAATCAGACCAAAACGCAGCAACTTCCAAATTGCTTTGTCCAGTTAGTGTCTCAGTTTGGGGCAGCATACCTCAATCCTTTTTAGGAAGATTTAAGATTTTTTTAAATAAAACTTTCTATACACTGAGCAGCTCAGTTGTATGAACTGCTTTTAGTTGTTGGTTTATTGTTGTAGAGAGACAGTCAAGCTGACTTACAGCCTGCATCAAACACAAAATATAAAACAATAAAATAAAATATAATTAAAATAGAGACTAGAGATAGCAGGTAGAAAAAAGAAACCCTAACTGTTTAACAAGAACCTACAAGTGTAGGGGCTGATTTAGAGCTTTCCCACTTCAGCAATCAGCTGGCAGGACAAGTTACTCCATGAATGGAAATTGCCGCTTCCTGGCCCCGCCCTCCACCACCCACTTCCACTGCTGAGCTCCAGCATTCGCCCAAATTGGCAGAAGCTGGAGCACTCCTCCAGGTGTTAGCACTCGCTTGGCTTCTGTGGCTGGGGGTGGGGAAGATGAGCAGCAATGTCGCACACCAGACCACCTCCCTCTTAGTGGCAGAAGCAAGTGGGGTGGGCAGTCACTTCACCCTGTGTCATGGGAGGGCCGGCTCTGCTGAAGTGGTAACAAACCTAGGAGGGCTGGGTATACTAACCCTTACTATAAGAATTGAGAAACCTAAAATTCGTTCTCCTAGCTGTAGGAGCTGTAGGAGCATTAAACACCCATTACAACGCACTGGCACTAGTAGCTCTTGCTTGGCACAGCCATGCCATACAATATGAAAGAAAGAACAGCACGGAAGAACCCATTTTCAGGAGGCATCAAATTAAGATATTCAACATTTGACTAGTTTTTCTGGAGGAAATGGGACTCGTTGTATTCAATGCACAGCTGTTGCTAGAACAGTTCTAGCTAGGCTTGCCAGATGTCCCGGGGGTCAGATCCTGAGACACAGGGAGCAAAGCCTGGGAGCTAAGGGGTGGCACCTGTCAGAACAGATGGCAGAACCCAGAGGCAATTGCTGATTAAGAGATTTCATGTCCCCCCCCTTAGGATGATCTCTATCTAGTGCGAAATGAATTGCCCTATTCCCTATGTGTTTTCAAGATAGATTTGTTATGCCTCTCAGTCACTCACTCCCTGGAGAAAGAGAAAAGTCCTGTGTTTCTCGTGTGTGTGTGAGTGAGTGAGTGAGTGAGAGAGAGTTATTGTGATGCATCATCTTATTTGTTTGTTTGTTTGCCACCCATCTGACTGGGTTGCCCCAGCCACTCTGGGTGGCTTCCAACAAATTAAAACACAGTAAGGCATCAAAACTAAAAACTTCCCTATATAGAGCTGCCTTTTTTTCACCACCACCACCCCACCCACCCCGCTTTTATACCAAACCAACAGGCTGACAATAGGTAAACAAAAATGTTTTTGCCTGGGGTCTAAAAAAATCAAGGTGGGCTCCAAGAGTGTCTCATTGGGGAAGGGGTTTCATAGTCGGTGCCACAACCAGAAAGGCCCTTTCTCTTGCTGCTGCTCACTTCTCCTCTGGTAAGGATGACATTGGGAAAGACTTCAGCAGACGACCTAAGGGCATGGGCAGAGTGCTATGGGAAAGGCACTTCTTAAGGTAGAATAAAAGATAGTAGCTAGATTCTACCTGCTGGGATAGATACAACTATTTTAAAATGTAGTGCACAATTGCATGTTCATCAGTAGCATCTATTTATTGAGTAGGGAGAAGTTAACAGTATACCTGCCCTAGGAAGAATTAAAAAAAACCATGTGCTAACCAGCATACCTTCCATTATACTCCTGTTTTCTTACTTATGGATCATCATATGAAGTAATCAACAGACAGCAGTCTGAGGTGAACCCAAGTTAGACATAGCTTTCAATCACACAGAATCTGATCCCTATAGTTTGGAAGAAAGACTTGGCACAAAGCTTCCTACTCATTTCCATGACCCTTTGCCTCAAAACTGCTTTGATCCTATCCAGTGATGTGGGTTTTCTGAGAAGTTTTGAATCCGAGAAAATTATGAAGACTTTTCTGCTGCCCTAAATTTATTGGGCTTCTGCTGGACTAAAGGGTCTGCTTTACCATGCTTACCTTAAAAAGGAAAGGGGGGGGGAGTATGATGTATAAGTCTCAAGTTTTATTTTATGTTTTGGCAATAACATATAATTGAAGTATTCCATGGGGGAATCCATAAAATGCACTTACTTGTGTGATTTAAATATAGTCATAGCTTCTCTTAGAAAGTATTTTCTTAGAATACTTAAATGTGACATGACAAGCTTACATTTTAAAAAAAATATGAAGGCAGTGAAAATGTTAAGGCACTTATTTGAGCCCACCCAAAGAACTACCCTAATTTACACAGGCAAGCATGCTCTCCTAAGAACAATCACCTGAAGAAGTTAATTATAACTTTGAAGCTGCCTACCTTGACTGCTATTGTACCCATTCATTACATTACTTATTCATTTTATGAAACCACACATTTTTAGAAATGGGAAATTTCCTGCCTCTCATTACTGATCACCTCTATTGTTGTTACAAAGCAGAAGGATGCCAACATGTTCGATTCTTTGAAGAAACCTGCCATCATTCAGAAATATTTATCCACTCAAAACATTTATAGCCTGACTTTCCTTTTAAAAGCTCAGGGAAGCTTATAATACAGTAAAATAAATAAGACCAAAGTTACAAGAATAGAAGAGCAGCAGAATACAAAAAGGCAGACTACAAGATCTAGGGACTCTCATACGCTCTGAGTGTTTTTTAATTAGGGGGGGGGGAGGAGCCCAGGCTGCATATCTTTTTATATGAAGAGTAACTTATTCAGAGTTCAGCAAAATCTTCCTTTTTAAAGCAAAATATTCAAGCATAGAGGAGGAAAGTGGACATTCCCCTGACACCGTGCCTCATCTTGTATTGTATTCTAAAAATGTAGCTTGGAGGGGGGTGTTCTAGCTCTGAGGTTTGCATCTGTGTTCCCTTAAATCAGTATTTTAACCACTGTACCGCTAAAGATATATTGTCATTTCTACCATGACTGGAAAATCAAAGTCATACAACAATCAAATTATTTCTGCTTTCCCCATCAGATAACAAAGGCCCAATGCATTTCTCCCCTATCTGCCAACAGAACTTTGAATTCAAATAGGTGCATGTGAAGACACGCAATAAATCAACGAGAGATTCAAGGACAAGAACACGAGGGAGGGAGGGAGAGGGACACATATGGATTAATTTTTTTGACAGTGCTAGAGCACAGTGCAATGCTAGCAACCACAGAAAAAGCAAAGGAGCTAAAATGAAACTATTGCCGCAAAACAAAATCAGAAATCATGCTGTCATTAGGCTTCCTCAAGCAATGCTAAAGACACAGCTGCATTGGAAAACTCCAGCTCTAATCTTTTGTTTAGACTGGATGAGAGGCCACAACCCAATATTTCAGTGCTCCTTTCTAGAGGACGCTGGCATAGAGGAACTGGACCAACCAACTGCTCACTTACTCTTCTACACCATTTCATCTTACAGCACCTGTTCAAATCTAATCTACATCTCCAAGAATTTGGTATCAAATCAGCAGACCAGCCTACCTTTGTCACCTTCCACAATTAAGCCATTTCTCCTCCTCTTTCTCTCTCCCCTGCCAGGGCTATTCAATTGTCTTTCAGTCACCTTTATCCCAAAAGTGATGGTCCTCCAGGCGAGGCAAGGAATAATTCAGTCATGATTGCTAAGACGACCAAGGAAACCTCCAAGGTGCTCAGGTGGGTGAAAAATGCTGCTCCTTACTGTTTCCAAGGAAGCAGACCTCTGGCCTTCAGATGCTGTGAAAACCGAACAGACTTTTCCCAGGGTCAAATATAGATGCAATGCAACTGCTGCTAGGAAGGGGAAAAAATCACTCTCTGCTCACCATCCCTCCTCCTCTGTGGCTTACATAGAGGCTCATTATCTCAAGCCCACCAAACCTTCAAGTGCCACAGCAAATGAGAGAGCACACCAGGCCACGTATTAACAGCTATTGCACACTCTCCTTGTTTACTCCTCCCTTCCCTCTCTGTGGATTTCCCTCGTGAATAATGCAGGAGTTGTAGTCCAAGACACTGCCCACTCTATGCTTCTCTCAGAGTCAGCTGAAAACAGGCTCAAGTGCCAGCTAGGGCCAGTCCCCATGTTCTGCACAGTGCAAGCCAGAGATCCTTGTACGGCAGCCTATTTTCCCTTGTTCCAAAAGATGCCGTCTCCTTTTTGTACCAGCTCTATTTATGAAGCTAAGGAATCAGAGGACAGAAAACATGATGCAGAAGTTCAACTACGAGAAGAGGGTGGCAGGTCTCATTTTCCTATACCTTGGGGAGGCCTCTCAAAAGTAAGCAGAGCTGCGCCATAAAACAAGGCCCTTTGATCATCACTGGAAAATACTGTGACGTGGGCTCTGAGCCCCCACCCAGGAGAATATATTAGAGGTTCACTAGACTAGACTTGTCTTCTCTGCTCTTCCAGAAGAGGGAGCTGTACTGCTGTCCCATTTCAAGAAAATCAATTACTGGATTGGCCATAAACTCTTCTATTGGTCTTTACTCATTCAGAGATGCTCATCTTGAGTGGTTCCTCTCTCAGTGATTTGAACCTGTGTTCTACTGACCACACTGGAAGTTTTTACCATGGAGAGGCATCCACACACAAACTGGCCTCCATTTTGTTGCTGCTGTGTTTTTGTCATGGAACCACTGCAATTTTTGTAGCAGCAGGCAACTGAGAAGGCTGAGTTTTCTCCTAGTCTCCACTACCAGATGCTGGCAAGTTACAGTGCTAAGTACAGTGGTACCTCTACTTACAAATTTAATGCGTTCCGAATGCACATTCGTAAGTTGAAAAAAAATTGTAAGTCGAATCCCATAGGAATGCATTGGGAGAAAAAATTCGTAAGTCGAAGCAACCCTATCTAAAAATCCGTAAGTAGAAAAAAATCCTATCTAAACCGCATCCAAGATGGCGGACGGAACTCCATTCGTAAGTAGAAGCATTCGTAAGTAGAGTTATTCGTAAGTAGAGGTACCACTGTACATCATCTATGGACATGCAAATCAGAATCTACACACAGATTGTTTCATGTTCTTCCTTTTGGAAAGCTGTTCTGGAGAGCCTTTAGAGGATTAGTTTACATTGGCAGGGAACACACAATGATTTTTGCTATAATATATTCACAATTATAGCTCAGTTGGTTAGGGTGTGGTGCTGATAACGCCTTGGTTCCAAGGTTGCAGGTTTGATCAAGGTTGCAGCTATGGAACTAGGGTTGCCAGACTCAATAGAGGACAGGACTTCTGTGCCTTTAATTGCCCTGCTCTCTTTTGAGTCTGGAAACCTTAAAGAGAAACCTGCCTAAAATTGGAAGCAAATGCAAACATGCTGGGGTCCAAGAGATCCTGGGCATGGCCACATAGGAAAAGACTCATCCAATTCCTTGCAGTAATTCTCTGCACTGGAGCTGTTCTGCTGAATCACTTACTGCATTGCTGGCAAAGCTGATAGGGGAATATTCTAAGAGCATTGCAGTGCTCCAGCCCTAGGACACTCTGCACAGCCAAGCTGGCTAAGTGTTTTAAGTCACACAGCATTGCGAAACAGTGGAGGCTTTAAGAGACAATGAAAGGATAATTGCTTCACAGCAGGAGCAAATATAGCCCAAACAGGACTGCCCCTCGGTTATAGTTGGCAGCTTTTCAAACACTTAAATGTTTGTGCACTGACCCAGGACGAACTGCCAAAAAAGAGAGGAAACCTTTCCCCTGGCACTGAGGTCAGCATACTGAGCAAGTGCAGTTTATAGCAACATCCACTCAGCTCGATTTGGAATGGGTTAGGTCTCTCCAAGTCTCTCTTTTAGAATTCCGGGGGAAAGCACAGGCTTTTCCCAAGGATTTCCCCAAAGTCAGGAAAACCCAGCCTGGCAGACTTCATCCAAAATCGCCACCCCTCTTGTTCATCAGTTTCCCTCCTCTACTACCTTTTCTACACTGACGTGGTGGACCAGGGGGGTGGGGACGGGGACTGTCAGCTAAGAGGGTTTTTATAAGCAAAGGATATAAGTATCCAGTGCTGTAATAAAGGCTTCTGTGCATGTTCATCTATTGTGAACACGATCTCTGAGTGTTAATTTTAAATTACCATTATCTATTCTGGTCAGCCCTGAGTGCTCACTGAAAGGACAGATCCTGAAGCTGAGGCTCCAATACTTTGGCCACCTCATGAGAAGAGAAGACTCCCTGGAAAAGACCCTGATGTTGGGAAAGATGGAGGGCACAAGGAAAAGGGGACGACAGAGGACGAGATGGTTGGACAGTGTTCTCAAAGCTACTTAACATGAGTTTGACCAAACTGCGGGAGGCAGTGGCGTGCTCTGGTCCATGGGGTCACAAAGAGTCGGACACGACTAAACAACAACATCATCATCATTCTGGTCAGTATGTCAAGAAGATTCTCACCCCCTTAAAAAATGGTATGCTGCTTATGAATGGAGACAAATTCCAGAAATAAGGGGGCAGGATTGGAAACAGATGCACGTGAGTGACATGAAGATGCAATGAGCATCACAAAGCTGAAATGATCTTTGACCCCCCCACTCCCCACTCCAGTGCAGAATCTGCAGTGCAGGATGCAACTATAGAATCCATGAGAGATGACCACCCATAGAATTAAAATCATTTTGAAGAGGGGTTGGGGAAAGGACCAGAACTTTGCAGGCACTTCACCCTACCACACCCATCAAACTTGATGGGCTGCATGTGTGTCTGTGTCTGCATGTAAGCCAGTTGCTAAGATAACATAACACTTTTGTACTATCACAAAACAGAAACCCATCCACAAACAAGAAACTGGATTATTAACTGGTGCTACCGTGAGTAGGAAACGGGTTTAAACACCTCCACACACACACACTTCAGTGGTGTCCCAAAGTAAACCACTTCATATATAAAAAATGGGACATCTTTTCCTTCACTTTCAAACCCCAGGTTTGGCAGGAGGGGAGGTTATTCCTCCTCAGCCATTTCAAAATATAGCTGTTAAGTATTTATGTGTATGTATTTATATCCTGCCTAATAACAAAAGTTGTCTTGGTAATGTATGTGTGGGAACATTATTTACCTCCTTCTCGGGATCAAGAGGTCTCTGCCTTTTCAGTTTGGGATAACAGAGTGAAGGGCATGGTTTGGAATACAGTGGTACCTCTGGTTAAGAACTTAATTCGTTCCGGAGGTCCATTCTTAACCTGAGGCACCACTTTAGCTAATGGGGCTTCCTGCTGCCGACGCGCCGCCAGAGCACGATTTCTGTTCTCACCCTGAAGCAAAGTTCTTAACCCGAGGTACTATTTCTGGGTTAGCGGAGCCTGTAACCTGAAGCGTTTGTAACCTGAGGTACCACTGTAATAGACTTTGCCATGACTCTTTATATACCTGAGGCAATGGTCTCAGTGATGGGTGGGAGAGTTGAGGATGACTGGAAGAAGAATGATAAACCCACTCCTTCTCAACATCAATTCTATGCAGGGACCCCAGCTTGTCTGTTTGGGGAATGGATGAGAGGGATAGTTGTGAGCAGGATAAGGAGAGGACTGGAACTTCTCCACCCCTCCTTCCTTCTTGAAACATCATCTCATTAGTTCTACAGCTTACACTGAAAATTACACACCAAAAGTCTCCTCCCTCCTCTTCACACTGGAATCCATTTGATGTAAGCACGCTGCACGATTTTTGTGCACATACCACAATGCACCACGCATCAAGCAAAAGAGCTGTGCTTACATGTGGCAGGAAGCCATGTCCCAACAAGTGTACCTTGTAGACAACACACATATGAATTTGCTACACAGCTTGGGTAAAGTTTTTCCCAACAAAGAATGAAAAAATAAACTTGTGTGCGGCAGCCCTTAAGGGTATGTTCTATATTCTTCAACAAAGCAATATATATTAATTGCATGCAAAGATTAAAGCTTGGAACTAGAGAGATAGTCTGGGGTTCTTCTCCATAGGCTTGGCGCTGTGGTTAAACCACTGAGCCTAGGGCTTGCTGATCAGAAGGTCGGCGGTTCGAATCCCTGTGACGGGGTGAGCTCCCGTTGCTTGGTCCCAGCTCCTGCCAACCTAGCAGTTCGAAAGCACGTCAAAATGCAAGTAGATAAATAGGAACTGCTACAGCGGGAAGGTAAATGGCGTTTCTGTGTGCTGCTCTGGTTCGCCAAGTCCAGGAGCAAAAGGTTACAATGGGGTCAAAACAGACAATGAGAACCTGTCACTTCCCATCTGTATCTATGGAAACCAGCAAGAGGCTAGAAACAGAGCTGACAAAATTATTGATTGTGCAAAATTACATTCAGTCACATTTAAACCTTGGTGCTTAGGTGCCCAATACAAAGTAAGAAAGCCTCTTTTAAATGCTTCCAGACTGTATTTATATATTGTCAGTCAATGGGTTAGCACGTATTTATTGCAGGGATATTTTTAAGATGAGGCAAAGTTCTGGGGAGGAAGGGAGCACACATGTAATCCTGCCTGCCTTGAATATTGTCAAAAGGAAAACATGCATATTTCAACCAGAATGCAGTTACCACACTTCCTCTGTACTGTAAGTAACAAAGCAAAATGAAAGCAAGTAAGCAATAAATAATTCAGTGTCAATCAAAGCTGTGGGGGTGGAAAAATATGCTGAACTCCCAAGTGTCACCTTAAACATGTTGGTAATCAGCATCTAATTATCAGATGCATAGGGCTAAACAGTTTTCAGAAGCACCAGCATCACATTTCTATGTGCAGTTAGCTTTGATCTCAATTGAGCAATTCACACAGACATGGTGATGGACCTCTTCAGGATACAAATTTCAAAGTTAAGGGGCAGACTTCTAACAGCCCTGTGCTGATCATCACTGCAGAGAAGGCTATTTCAAAAGTACAGCCTGGGCTGATTGCAATGCCTGTGACATTTTAGAGGCTCCTGAAATTTAATTAAGACAGCTGACAGGGCCTGAGTGGGCCCTCAGTTTGGTAGCAGTAATGGGCCTGCGGGTACCAACATGGGCCACATCCAGAATTGCCACTGTGAAGTGGTCTGGAATCCTGCCTAGCACTGTTGCATCCAGTCCCGCACCTCAAATATTCTAACCCTGGAGGGTGATGTTGGTAGCACTTCTGTAAACCAAGCACCGGCTTAGCTCTGATCCATTGCAGCTAGCCACAATTTGAAATTACCCCAAATAAAATGCTTGACATCAATGTTAAACACTGCATTTTGGGAAATTTCAGACCGGTCCAGAACTACCACCCTTTGGGGTAAGGAAGTTCAGGGGAGCGAGTGCAGCATTGTGCCCCATTGCAATGGTGAGAGTTAGCAGCAGTGTCAGGTGAGGGCCCCATGGCAGCAGGAAGTAATGTCAAACTCGGTAGGCCCTGCCAGGGTGTCTGAGGTATGACTGCTGTCCAAATATGCCAAGTCCTGCAGCTGTGCCTGATTTTAATGGATGAAGGTTTTAGGGTTGTCAGACTCAATAGTGGACAGGACTTCTGTGCCTTTAATTGCGCTGCTCTCTTTTGAGTCTGGAAACCTTAAAGAGAAACCAGCAGACCTTTTGTTTAATTTCCAAGCAAAGGGTCTGCTGGTTTCTCTTTAAGGTTTCCAGACTCAAAAGAGAGCAGGGCAATTAAAGACACAGAAGTCCTGTCTACTCCAGATGAATAGGGACAATTGGTTCCTATTCCGGGATTAGGAATAGAGTGCCAGAGGTGCCAGGTATGCAACTGTACTCAGTGTTACTTTTGAAGGCCAGAATTTCAGCAGAACTAGAAAGGAGGTCAACAGTTTTGGAAATCTGGTTCTATTATGCTATGCTTCTTTTCTGCCTGAACATCAAGTGGCATCAATAGCCAGCTCTTCTGCAGATCTCTGGACACAGCAATTTCCCATGGAATGCAGAGTGATCGAAGTCATTCTTTCAGAATGTATTACATAATAGAGAAAGGCTCAGAGGTAGCAAGACTGTGATAAAGCCGTAGCACTTCCATGAGTGTGGTGGATGGAAAATGTGCTGCTGCAACCATGGAAATTGTTGCTGGCTGTATCATTGAAAGTCTCAAATCCATGCTTAGGTTTCTTTACAATATCATAAGCATGTACTGAGGATAAATGTTTGGTGGCTGTTTGCATGCAGGGGAACAAGCAGTGCTCTGCAGAAGAGTCTAAGAGCACAAGCCTATGAAAGTTTACTCAGAAGTAATTGCCATTGTGTTCTATGGGGCCTACTTCCAGGTAGGGCTGCACTTAACTTTCCAATTAACACCCACTTGAGATGTACTTATTCCAAATCCTGAAAGATCAAGTCCCAATGTATCACTCTTACGATTAGGCTGTAGCATCCAACAGAATGAAGGGAGATAAAGACCAATTCTCTGGACTTAAAAGTAATTACTGGAATCTTTTGCTTTCAAGACATCTGCTTGTTGGCTTTGATAGTGTGTAATCTCGTTCATTGTTAGTATACTGAATGCATCAATTAAGTCCTATGGTTTCTTACTAGCCCAATGTAAGGCTTAGTACAGTATTCCAGTTCCATCAGGGTGGGATCAGTGGGAAATGTTCTTTCAAAGCAACAGTAGATGCTCCATTTTATAGAAGCTGGTAGTTAAACTAGTGGTTAAACTAGTGTGATATTGAAGTTTGAGAGCTTAATCTGCTTCTCCAGGAACTTGTTCTTTCACCCTTCCAAGACATCACTGGTTTTGGGAGTAGCAACAATTCTTTTTCTTTTCTTTTTTAGCAATAGACACAGTGCTGGGGTGGATAGAGGGCACTCCCTGGGATATCAGTCATTTGATGAGTGGAGATGGGGAAGAAGCTCCCTCCTCAGCTGATCTGCACAGATTCTAATGTGCTTGACATTCTACTGATTCTCAAAAGCCAACCAAAGAGCCCCTCCAAAATGCCCAGGTTTTAGCAAGTCTCCAAAGGATGTTAGATTATAATTGGCTACCCTCTGCTTATTCTAGCAGGGAATGACTCTCTGCTCTTTGATGACTTCCAGCCTGAAGAATGGGCCCCATAGGTCTTCAACACTTCATGGAGATATTGAAAAGGAAATACTGGTATGTTAAAAACACAAGTGAAGTGGATTCCAGTAACATTGAAATGTTGACCTTTATCCAGACATTCATTAGCGCATAAAGTCAGGTCTTACAAAGCATCACAGGCTGACCATCTAAGAGACCTCAACAGTCACCATCACCACCATGGCTTTCGTCTATGAACTAACTAAAAGGTGAGTGTGGCCAGTGATTTTTCTCCATTCTTGTTTTACTGAATCACTTCTAATTCCACCTTTCTTTTGCATTCCTATTGGTTGACCTTGATACAGTAGAATGTACAGAGGTTTTCTGCCTCAGCCATTCAGCTTCTTAGCATATGTCAACACAATGACAAAGCAATCTAAAATATTGTGACATCACAAAAATGATTTCAGCTAAGGTCAAAACACAGGCAGGGTGATCGCAAGCAGGAAGGGTCATTTAGTTTGCAGAAGAGTGTTCGGCTAGCCTTAATCCTCATGATTAGAAAAAGTATGAATAGAGACTTGCAAGTGAAACCACTGAATTACAGTTCAAGAGATTCAAAGCTATCACCTGTGGACTGAATGGAGACAAAGGATTTTTATCGCGCTACATGAGTCAATTGGCTTATCACTGCAGGGAAGTCTGTGCTACCACCAACCGTCTTTCCACGTGTGAATGGCCACTGTTAATAATGTTAATTATCTACATCTTTACTTTTCTGCATGTAATTTCCCCCTTCCAAACCACACACAAAAGCACACAAGTGCGCGCATCACACATATATACTATACACCTGTAGCTCAGATTCACACTTCAAACACCTGATGAACCAGACTGCAGACCATGAATGCTTGGGCCACAAAAAAGGATCATCTTTATGGTGCCAGAAGACTCTTGTTATTTTCAAAATAATGTTTTGCAGATCTTGCACACCTCTCTCAGAGCATCTTTTACACCCAAAGTGCCATAGAAAAGAGACATTGTATCCAAACAGGAGAGCCTTTGTTGAACTACGGGCGGAAATCCAGGTATTTGGCAGAGAAAGTACATTTTCTTGTTTATTGAACAAAACGTCCAAGTCTTTCCATTACCAGTTAAGAAAGGCCTTCCAAATGGTACTGCCATCCCTTTTCTTTCTTTAGTGCAAAGCAAAAGAATGGCACTGTCTTCCTCAGCCGATCTCAGCATTGCTATCCATGACACAGCACTTCTGGCACTGTCATGATACATTTGCAGGTGGCCTTGGGGAGAAATGGTGCACCCTTCATTTCACAGTTCGTACGGGGAGAAATTAAACTGACCCTCTGCAATTTGATAGGTCTTAATACCATTCTATATGTTAGCAAGAACAGGGGTGTAGCTAGCTGCTCCGGCACCCGGGGCGCTGGGGTGATCCACACAACAGGGATGGGGCGAGCCACCCAGGGGGGGCACCACCTTAAGCTGCCCACAGGGTCCGCCTGCCGGACGCAAGCCCCACGCTGCTGTTTCGGGCAGCGTGGGGCCCCGAGCCACCACGTCACTTGAGGACAGACGCATGGCTCAGGCGTGCTGCAGGCCAGGTCCTGTGGTAAGTGCCGCCCCCCCCCCCCCGGCAGTGTGCCATTTTGTCACCCCCTCAGGGATGACACCTCGGGCGGACCGTATCCACTGGACCCCCTTCCTACAGCCCTGAACAAGAGCACTAGTATCTCCCCAAACCAAGGCTGCTACACCCCCTACCCACATTGCAAATCCCTCCCACCCACAGTGTTCCCTGGTTGCAACAGATGTAAGTGATTCTGTCACATAGGGTGCTGAGCTGAGGGAGTGCAAAATTGAGAAGATCCATCATTAGGAAGATCCATTTCAGGGTGCTAAATTTTGGCCTCACACATATGAAAGATTACCAAAGTCTGCCAGTGGCTGCATCTGCCTAAAGCCATCCTAGCCTCCACTCAAGGAAACCCACCATTTCTTACAGGATAAGCAACAGGAACCTCCCTCTTCAGAAGCAGTATGACTCAAAATACCAGGTGCTGGGGACAAACAGCAGAGAATGTCCTTGTAAGCTTCCCAGAGGCAACTCAATGGGCATGACTATGAAACAGGAAGCTGCTCTAGACCAGGACAAGTGACTTGTCAAAGACCACAAGCTGAGCACAAGGCAGAGATGGTACCTGACGCTCAATAAAGCCCACAAATAATCCCCTCTACTCAAAATTCTTCTCTTCTCAAAAATTCATTGTCCATCACATTCTTCTAGGTTAAATTACTGCAACGTGTTATACGTGGGCTGCCTCTGAAGATGGTTCAGAAACTTCAGTTGGTGTAGAATTCAGTGGCTAGGTTGCTCACTGGGGCAGGATGGTTTGAGCATATAGTATCAATCCTGGCCCAACTGCACTGGCTGCCAATTAGTTTCTGGGCCTAATTCAAAGTACTGGTTTTGACCTACAAAGTGTTAAATGACTCAGGGCTGCAATACCTCAAGGATCGCCTTTCCCCGTATGAACTGATCTGGACCCTCAGATCACCATCTGAGGTCCTTCTTCATGTGCCTCCTCCACGAGGGGTCTGGAGGGTAGCAACATAAAAATGGACCTTTTCTGCAATGGCTCCCCACTTGTGGTATGCCCTCTGCAGGGAGGCTCTCCATCTACATATCTTTAGGCGCCAGGCAAAAACATTACTCTTTGGCTTTTGTTTTTTTAAAATCATTTTTATTAATTTCCCAATAAAAACAGCCAATTAACATATCCATAATCGTAATCCAATTAAAAACAATAAACTAAAATTTAAAAAACCAAATTACAGTCCAAATTATTATTAATTTTTCTGGGCTCCCCCTAGTCTGGACCTCTTGATGTATATCTCCAATATCTTCATTCCTGCCTCAGGCCCCTGGGAATTCTGGCTGGCTCCCAGTCAGATCCTCTTCCTTCTACTCCAGAGTCACAGAAGCAAAGGAGATGGTGAGCCAGGCAGAAGCTTCAGATACGCCGTTGGCTTGCTGCATGTGAGGCTTCTCAGGGTAAGAGGGGAGTGCTTGGAAGCATTTGCCTAGATCAGGGCCAGGAATGGGCAGAACCTCCAGCTCTTCTATAAGCTTCTATAAGCTGAGCTGTTTCATTGCTAAAGTGTCAGCCTTCCTGACCTGAGGAACAGGGCCGTCTGAAGCATATCGGGCGCCCGGGCGCCGTGGTGTGACGATCCCTCCGGCGCCCCCCCCCCGTTTCTCCGCGTGGCTAGCGGGCGGGTGCCCTGCGCCACCCAGCCTGGCCCTGCTGAGGAATATAGATGGGAGGGCTTCCTGGTAAGTGCATATTAACTTGCTGGAAACCACAGGAATGGGGAGTGCTCCTGTGGCCGTGTTCTGCTCCCTAGTTTCCTACAGGCATCTGATTGGCCACTGTGGGAACAAAATGCTGGATGAGCCATTGGCCTGATCCAACAGGCTGTTCTTACATTCTTAACTGCTCCATGTGGCAAGGTTTTCCCCACAGATGGTGACTCTCCTTACTCTGCTGTCATAATTTGCCATGAAGATCCTCTGCCTTGTGTGTAGAGGTTCCATATCAACAACAGGAGATTTTGCCACTCTCTCTGTGACCAATAGGATCCATATGGTGAGCTGCACTATGACTGAGCAAAGGGAAGCAGCACATGTCAGCAGCTTGCCATGTGCAGACCAATCCGTGCAGACCAATCTACTAAATCAGATATAAGAACTTCTGTTTTGTTTTGGTAATACTAACACTCAAAATGGTGGCTCAGGGTGGGGGGGACTCCTCATAATTCACCAAAGGTATGAAGAAGATAGGGACGCGGGTGGCGCTGTGGGTTAAACACTGAGCCTAGGGCTTGCCGATCAGGTTGGTGGTTCGAATCCCTGTGACAGGGTGAGCTCCCGTTGCTCGGTCCCTGCTCCTGCCCACCTAGCAGTCCGAAAGCACGTCAAAGTGCAAGTAGATAAATAGGTACCGCTACAACAGGAAGGTAAACGCCATTTCCGTGGGCTGCTCTGGTTCGCCAGAAGCGGCTTTGTCATGCTGGCCACATGACCCGGAAGCTGTACGCCAGCTCCCTCGGCCAATAACGCGAGATGAGCGCCACAACCCCAGAGTCGGTCACGACTGGATCTAATGGTCAGGGGTCCCTTTACCTTTACCTATGGGGAGGATCAGAACTGCTTACATTTTGTTCATTTCCTGTCCATATATACTAATCACACTTCTCTGTGTTAATGAGGGCCCCACACCTGCAGTGTATACAGAGGGGCTCCTCAGCAAATATATGACCACTGAGACACAGGCAGCATCTGAGGATGTGGCCCCACTTCCCCATGTAGTCAGTAGACGTATGCAGGCAGAACATCTGAACAGTTCAAAGGTCTTAGGACAATAAGTTGCTGGTCTATAAGTAGTTTCACAGCTCTAATGCCAAACCAAGGATTTTTCAAACTTGAGGATGGTGGAGTTAGAGAAGGCAGAGCCATGATGCACCTCTTACCTTACCAAAACGGGTTGCTCACGTGTTGGGTGACCAGAAGAACTGGCAGGAAGCCACAGAGCCCATCTTCCATGGCTTCTGACCCAATTCCAGTCAGCAGAGCTCAGAAAGCACTTGGGGAATGTTACTGTTTTGATAGTTTGTGGCCAATAACTTGGTGATCTCAGCCTAGTGATGGTCAACATCACTACATCATAAAATGTGTTGTCACAATTGATGCTGTGGTTAGTGCTCTCAGGGGCCCAGAATTCAGAAAGATTCCAGTTAAACTATCATTTACCAAAAGGGGAAAAGTCACATTTCGTTATGGAAATAGCCTAGGCTTCCCATGTCATGTTTACTTAATAGAGCTGGTGGAGGTGGGGTGGGGTCATTGCTAAGAAGGCAAGGTGGTTTAAATCTCATCTAAGTTGTGCACTCATTTGATAGAACAGTGGCTTGCCTAAGTCTAGTAGACTTCCCCTTCTGCAGTACTAATCTACCTTACAGGATTGTTGTTACGAATAATGTACGGTAAATGTAAAAGGTAAAGGACTCTTGGACGGTTAAGTCCAGTCAAAGACGACTATGGGGTGCTGTGCTCATCTTGCTTCAGGCCAAGGGAGCCGGCGTTTGTCCACAGACAACTTTCCGGGTCATGTGGCTAGCATGACTAAACCACTTCTGGCACGAAGGAACACCGTGACGGAAGCCAGAGCGCACGGAAACACCATTTACTTTCCTGCCACAGCGGTACCTATTTATCTACTTGCACTGGTATGCTTTTGAACTGCTAGGTTAGCAGAAGCTGGGACAGAGCAACGGGAGCTCACCCCATTGCATGGATTTGAACTGCCGACCTTCCAATCGGCAAGCCCAAGGGGCTCAGTGGTTTAGACCACAACACCACTGGCATCCCTACATGGATAATGTACATACACTGAACTATCTAACACTCTTATCACGTGCTATTACCATTGTGTGTGTGTTTAGCTATATATGAGAGAATATATGAAGAAAGACCATACAGATTTTTGCTGAAGGTTAATTGTTGAGGGTTAATTGCCAAAGAAGGCAGGAGAGAGATAAAAGACTCAAGGATTGGAGGTGCAATGACTCTGAATACCAGTTACTTGAGAATATGAGTGGTTAGTGGGCCTTTGTGCTCATGTCATGCTTATGGGCTTTTCATGTACATCTGGCTGGCAACTGTAAGAACAGAGTTCTGGGCTAGATAAACTTTTGTTATGATCTAACAGGACTCCTCCTCTGTTCTAACATAATATAGAGAAGTTTTAAATGTTTGATGTTTTAATTCATTAGAAGCCGCCCAGAGAGGCTCTAGCAACTCAGTCAGATGGGTGACATATAAATAATAATAATAATAATTATTATTATTATTATTATTATTAAGACCTTAATTTCAAGATATGTTAGCCTATCCACACTATTTATTGAGTCCTGTCTGGAAAAAAGGCAGGGTATAATATAAATATAAAATATAATAATTTATCCAACCCATATTAACCACAGTACCTGAGGAGCTTGGTATGTCTTTCCTCAACTGAGGCACAGAAAGACTGTGTAATTTGCTGTGGGGATTTATCAAGCAGGGCATTTAGCTGAGCCAGCAAAGCCCTAGGCCTTAAAATGTCTGACTCACCTTTCTCAATGAACAAGATGGACTGGATTGTTCCACTGTAGTGAGATAGGATACTTATGCTAATTTTCAAACATTCCCAATGGGGTGAAAAATGAAAGGGATCAGGAAAAGGGTAGTTTGCTTGAAAGAAAGCATTATAGAACCTCAAGACTAGTCACCATTTATTAAGTATTGCACATTATCTTCCATGGCATACTCCTAGATTTAACAAAAATAAAGTGGAATGGATTATTACTTTCCTTCACTCCCCCATCCTAGACCTCTGAGTGCAATCTAAATTTAAAGCAACACTCAAACAGAAAGTTACTTTCACATAGGGCACAACAATGCTAAATTATTTGTGACCATGTTTTAAGTGGGGCGATGTAAAAGATTTTCAGATGTGGAGCACGATAAGCATTTGGTCTGTCAAAGAAAGTTTGCAATTTGCTCTATTATGTAACCCACTGTACTTCCTCTAAGAACACTGAATTCTTTACATTTGAGGTGAAATCAAATGGCAAACATCCTTTCAAACTACCAAAATGATTACACAATGCTTCAACATCCTCAAGAAAAACACAATTGCTATTTAAGTCCATGCAGCTAGCTACATTAAGGCTCAGCTACCAAATGTGATCTGACAGGGTGATATTTTCAATGCAATTAGCTGCCTTCAAGAATACCATGCCGCCTTATTGTTAATTATATGTTTGTGAAATACTACAGTCTTACTTAAAGACAGTCTTTCACTTTGGCTTTGTTGGCTGGTTCCTTCAGCAAGTTGATGTTCTGAGCATCACCGCTCATCACAAAAGCTTTGAAATTCAAAAGAAATTCACTATATGCTTCAAGGGCTTTATAGTAACAACAAAATTTTACTTCTATATGTAATCCAATTGGGCAAAGATAACAAGGATTTTAAGAGACCAGAACAGACTAGTCAATGTATCATTTCTACCCTGTTGATAAAAAAAAATCACCAGATACATCTTTGTTTCAAGCCTAGAAGTCTGGTAGAAGGAGGAGAGAGAAATTAGGCAAACCGCCTTCCCATAAACAAGTTAGGAGAGCCCAAAACATTCAGAGTCAGGTATTGTGCTATTTATGTAGTGCCATGCACATAAATTACAATATGTCCAGGAACATTTTTTTTCCTATAACATCTATAATACACAATACATGTTTTGTTCTTTAATAGGCCTCCTGAAATATTGCCACTGGTGATTTGTTTTGTTTTTTTTTAGAGCAAACTTAAGAAGATAAGAAACAAGGTTGTTCTCAAAGCAGAAGGGTGATTCATACCTTTGTGAAAAGTGAATGAATGCCCCTACTTGACAATTCCAGGAAGAAAAGCTATCCAGGACTAGCAGTGCTGAAATCTTCATAAAAGACTGTAGTAGCAGAACAACTGTGGGGCATGCTCCTGCTACGGTATGTACTTAAGCAGAGCCATTTAAATGAGAGAACTTCAGGGACTTCACAGGCACAATCCTAGGTAGACAGGAAGCTGCCTTATACCAGATCAGATTATTTGCTCAGCTAGTCCAGTACTGCTGACTATCCCTGGCTGCAGTTCTCAAAGGTCTCAGCTACCTAAGAGTTTCTGAGGTTTGAACCTGGGACCTCCTGCCCAGAAAGCATGTGCTCTACCACTGTTATGACCCTTCCCCCATGGGTGCCTATTACAAAGGCCCATTTCTCTGCCTGCTATAGACATCTGCGTGCATGTCACAAGAACTCGAGTACAAAAGCCAATGAGCTCACAACAAGCACACTTGTTACTGGGCCTGTTGCAAATCTGAAAGCAAGACAATTTAAGCAATGGCATGAGAGTACAAGTTCAGCATACAGACTGATCTTTATCATAGCAGAGCCATGCTGCACCACTGGGAACATTAGCAGCTCTCATGACTTTTCACAAAGAGAGCAGTGTAAGTACAACATTAGGTGCTGGTGGTACCATATATAGCAGAGAGGTACAGCCTGACTAAGCGCCAGTCATCTCTGTTACTATCAGTAGAATGAAGTCAACACTATTAACACACTACATTAATGTCAGCTACACAATAAAACCAATAGAGCACATTGCCAGCTTATGTAGGTTGTACCTACAGATTCTTAAAAGCAAAGCTAGCATCGACACCGATGTTTATTCAAAAATGGGCCTATCTTCTAGCTATGCAAATATGTGAAAGGTAGAAGATATGCCTAATGGATTTACACAGCTGCCTGTGCTCTGAAGGACAGGTTACTTGGTATATTTTAATTACACTTGAATGGCACAGGCTCTTGGAAATTAAACTAGAAAGAAGCACTCTCAAAGGATTCAGCACCCTGGACAGTTAATAAGACTAGTGTTGCCCTTTCCCAAGAGCCCTAATACTTCAAGGGGAAAAGGTGGCTTTAGATCAGGCATCCCCAAACTGCGGCCCTCCAGATGTTTTGGCCTACAACTCCCATGATCCCTAGCTCACAGGACCAGTGGTTGGGGAAGATGGGAATTGTAGTCCAAAACATCTAGAGGGCCGAAGTTTGGGGATACCTGCTTTAGATAATATGCATTTCTCACATGGTAAGGCTATTTTCCACATCAGCATAGGGATCTCCCACTTGACTCAAATGCAGAAACGGTTACACTTCTGCATCATCATACTTCTGCACAACAATGCCAGTCAGAGGGGAAATGTTTATTTATTGCTTGCACTGCAAAATTGTCTTAACCCTCTTCATAAAAATCTAGGAGGATTTAAGGGTATAACTGCAAGATTCTTGAAAGCAGTACCATCTGAAAGCTACTGTTATGTTTTCAAAAGACATTTCCCTTTGGAGAAAGCTCGGGAAAGATCTTTTCCCCCGGAAAGCTCCGAAACATCAATTCACTATATACATTGAGAATCATGTTAAATCCCTTAACATCCAAAGCTTATCTTCTCTTCATTATGGCTCTTGTCCAAATGAAATCCAAAGCATCCTTTCTGTGTCAAGTCATGGAGGTTTTTCATTCAGAACAGCAAGCAGAGGATCAGCTTTCTTTAAAACCAAAACCAGCATATCTGTGTTGCTGAATATGCAGCAACTACATTGCCTTTGGTAGCACTTGGCTATGTATCAATTCTCTATGCATACATTGCTGCCCAGAGTGTTCTGAAAGATGGGTGGGATATAAAATGAGGAAATACATAAGATTGCCTGCAGGCTACATTTGAGCTCTATTCAAATCGCAACATGATACCGAAGGTGTCACAGACACAGGAATTGGCCTAGTTGAACCAACACTTGATTAGAGAGAAGTGATACAATGAATATTAAGTGGTACGATTCTACAACTCAGACTAGCTATCTGCATAAATATAATCAAGATGGTAGTATTTGACTAATGTAGTATTGGGGTGGGGGCGGGGATAGGGAAGAATCCTCCAGGTGCAAAAAGCTGCGTTTATTGAGTCCAATGTATTCTGATTACGGTACATTCTTCAAGGGCACTCTTAAGCAAAACCAACTTGAGTCTGTGGTCCCCAACTCTATTGCAAATGACTGGAAAATAACTGAGCTCAATGCATTTATTTCATCCACTTCTCCATTATTTGGTACCTTTGCATTTTTCTTTTATTTGATGCAACACCAAGGATGCAACACCAAGCAAGAAAATGTCTGCATTTGTCTGTATTCATAGGACCCTCTCCCCACATATAAACCTCCTAGTTTAAGATCTGATTTGAAGCTTGCAGATGATTACATGGGTGGTGACTGGACATGTGACTGGAATTGTATGGAGCACCTCCCCAGGCAAATCAATGAAGCACCAACATTCTTAAAGGAAGACAGTTTCCATCTTTCAAAAAAATGTCAAAGATTTTAAAGGGTGATGTATGGTTTTGTTGCTTTTATGTTGTTGATCTTTTAGGAGGTTTCTAAACTGCTCTGTTGACTCAGATACCTGCTGCTGCTTTGGCTCTGTTGATTTCATTTGTTTCTTTTATTATTTGGATGGCTTATGCTGTAGGCAGCTCTGAATATTCTTAACAGAGAAAAGTGACACATTAATAATTCTGAATTAGATTAATTGGGGTATGTGGGGTGTTAGGAGAGGGATAGTACCTCTGGTGGGGGACATGTAGTGCTCCTTCTGGGGTAGTTTGTCCACCTTTGGTCCCCACCCTGCACTCAGCAATCACCTAGAAGTGATTGTGACAGCAGCCACACCACAGAAACAACTTCAAAGTACGTCAAGTACTACACTTGGGCAAAAAAAATATATGAAAGGCACAAATACAAGATGGGTGACACCTGGCCTGAGAGCAGTACATGTGAAAAGGATCTAGGAGTCTTGGTAGACCACAAGCTTGACATGAGTCAACAGTGTGATGCAGCAGCTAAAAAAGCCAATGAGATTCTGGGCTGCATCAATAGGAGTATAGCATCTAGATCAAGGGAAGTAATAGTACCACTGTATTCCGCTCTGGTCAGACCTCACCTGGAGTACTGTGTCCAGTTCTGGGCACCACAGTTCAAGAAGGATACTGAAAAGCTGGGACGTGTCCAGAGGAGGGCAACCAAAATGGTCAAAGGCCTGGAAACAATGCCTTATGAGAAACAGCTTAGGGAGCTGGGTATGTTTAGCCTTTAGAAGAGAAGGTTAAGGGGTGATATGATAGCCATGTTCAAATATATAAAAGGATGTCATATAGAAGAGGGTGAAAGGCTGTTTTCTGCTGCTCCAGAGAAGCGGACACGGAGCAATGGATTCAAGCTACAAGAAAGAAGATTCCACCTAAACATTAGGAAGAACTTCCTGACGGTAAGAGCTGTTCGACAGTGGAATTTGCTGCCAAGGAGTGTGGTGGAGTCTCCTTCTTTGGAGGTCTTTAAGCAGAGGTTTGCCAGCCATCTGTCAGGAATGCTTTGATGATGTTTCCTGCTTGGCAGGGGGTTGGACTGGATGACCCTTGTGGTCTCTTCCAACTCTATGATTCTATGATCTACCAACTGAGCTATCCCCCAGTTCATAATGCTGAAACCGTATTGGATGCCTGACTGGAGCCTTGGGAGCTGGATGAGTGCTGTGTGTGATAATGAGCTCCTGAAACCCAACCAAGCTGAAGCGTGGACATGCCCGTGAGGCTGAGAAGGCAGGGTCTTATCATCTGGGCACCCCAGGACATCCATACACACAGCCCTGGGCTTGCGCCCCAGGGGAGGTCACTTCAGTGCTGCTAATGCAGTGGTTTGACTTCACCTCCAGAGGTGCACTCTACTGTCTCTCAAGACAGACAGATGCCAACAACAGATGCATTTCGATATATCCAAAGGACTTCCCTGAATTCCCTCTGTTACAATTATAGAAATAAGGTGGGTCCTAAAATATAGAACTTAAGTGTCAAAAGTCAGGGCAAAAAGGTGTAACACAGATCTGTATGCATAAGAGAGCTGCAGACTGGTACTTTATAATGTGTTGTGTTTATAAATGGTGTTTTGGAGATTTCTGGCATGTTGTTTGCATCTGTTAACTAGATTAAAGCATTTAACAAGCTGCACATGCTACTGAATGCATTAGTACACACTTCAGCTGGCTTTAACTTCATACTGGTGAAACTCGGATATCGTCGAAAAGTGCATTTATTTCAGTAATGAAACTTATTATTTTTAATTTTTCTTTTAATTTTTACAAAAGCCTTCTTTTGGAAATTCCACAGTAATAAAACAAATAGTTACAATAATACAAAAATAAACATCGCTATTACATTTCATTAATTACATTCCATTCATAATTGACCCGCCTAACGACAAATAATTACAATTACAACAAATAAAGGTTTGACATATCTTGCTTTGCATGTCATGCATCTATCTCATATATTGGTTTCAGCTTTTAAGTTGCGTTACTGAAATAAATGCACTTTTTGATGATATTCAAATTTTCCGAGTTTCACCTGTATAATGTATAATTGTCTTTCCTTAAGCAACACTGGGAACTGTAGTTTTACAGAGGCACTGATCATTCTGTTGGAGAGTCCTCCTAGATTTCAAGGGTAGGTTGGGGGCACTATTTAAATTTACAACTGTATATGACAGTTGCGCCAAGCATGTTTATAGTATAGTTTACTGAATGTGAAAATGAATGATACATGGGATAGATTGGGGGTGGAAATCTTTCATTGAATTGGCATGGGATATGCTTGCAGTTCAGGAAGTCACTGAAATACTAGCTTTAAAACATACAAGCAAACTGACACCCTTACCTTAAATGCCGGTATAGGGCATTCAAAGCACAGCAGATGCAGACTGACAGTAAGTCAGAGAAAATGCCTGCAGAAGTTGAGATAAGGGAGAAGGAGGATAGAGAAGTATCAACCCTTCAATCTTGAATATATAGTTGGAAGCTGCTTCACGTGGGCCATTTCTTACCACACATGTGAAAATGAATGTGGGGAGAGGAAGAAAAACCGTGGTATCTATTTTGACAGGTATGCACACATGTAAAACTGATGGCAAAAGATGTACAGTCCCCTGCCGTCCCCCATGTTCAGTCCCCTACCTCCCCATTCCATTTGCTGTTTATTACATAGACACACCTCTCAAAGCTCATATACAAAGCTTACTCAAAGAGGAAGCATACCAGAATTGCTGTGCATTTTCCTGCTTCCTGTTCCTCCCTTGCCTCCCGAGATCTTTCAATAAGCTGTTTCAGAAGGGAATTAAAAAAACAACATCTTGTACAGCACTTAATACAATTCAATGTGTTTAATAAGCGCATATTAAAAGGTAATAAAGGAATAACTGCCCCTCAGTGTGCTATCCTAGTAGCTTGTTGCAATCCCTACATCTGTTCTCCAACCTCCCTCATTCCACACCTGCAAGCAACAAGAAAACCTTTTGCTTGAGTTAGTCATTTCTAGCATTACTACGGTAATTACAGTATTTTAGGAAGCAATTGGGTTAGTACACATGCAGCCACTGAATAGACAGGCCACTGCGGTTCAGGAAGAGGCTGACTTCTGAGGCTTCTATGCTCTTAAGCCTTTTCATTTCAGCCTTTAGCCTAAACAAGAGACGGCAGAGAACTCAAAACATGATAGTCTAGTTACGCTTTCTTGTAAAACTGACGCCAGTATTAAAGTCAAACTATTTTGCATTATAAACACTGCTTGATGTATATGCTTCCATCACACACATTTCTTAAAGTTTCAATATTTTATTTAGACAGAAATGTTCCTTCACTTACTTGGGAGAGAGCCTTTTAATAAATATGGGGAACTACACAGGACCTCGTGAGCTTCTGATTACTCCACATCTCTGGGATTCAGTTTCTGAATTTGAAATCACAAGACTACAGCCCTACAATTCAGTTGTGAATTCCAGGACCAGAGCTTCTTCTCATGAATCACCTTTAAAAATATTCACCTGATTCATCCATCCCATGGTATTCCTTTTCATAAGGCTTTTAATCTCCTGCTTATTATCTTCTTAACTGTGCACAGTGATCCCTATAAGAGGTCTGATACTGTAAAAGCCTCATTTTTATTTAACCCATTCCTACATAACATCAATCTCAATAAAAGTACTGTATTCAATTAGCATAGCAATGACAGCAAATAAGCCCACTCTGAAAGTGCTTCCAGGAGGGCTCATGCAACCATCCCAAATGATTGAGAGAAAGAACTGTAGTTTTACAGTTAAGTTCTATATGATTCTTGTTAAATAAAAAAATAAATTGACAGTTACACATGAGTTACTAGGGAAATGAGCAAACCTATAGCCCTTGATGGTTTACTTTAAATACTATTACTAATCACACTATTCCAAACATGATACGTAAAGGAACTAATAAGCTTTGATAAGATACTGTCTCACTGACCACTTTCATATTGTAGTGCTTTTATGTTCTTGTTTTAATTTGTTTTACTGCAATTTAAACTTTTTGGAAACTGCTCTGGAGACGTGTTGAAGGGTTGGGGTGGGGAAGGAATGGTCTACCTGTGGGTTCTGACAGGCTGATTTAGTGGGAATTAACATAGGGGGTGGCAGATCTTAATAAAATACAATGCCCAAAGAAATTTAGGGAACAGGAAAGGCTGTGCACACACTATACCTTTAAAACACATTCTGTTGCTCAAAGAATTCTGGGCCCTGTAGTATACCCCTCACAGGGTTACAATTCCCTGCAACCCTTACAGTGCCCAGAATTCTTGGAGCAAAATGTGTTTTGAATAGTGTGCAAACGGCCTAAGAATCCATGCCCAAAGGAGAAGACAAAGATAAGGCCTGCTAGTTTTTGTTTTCATTCTGATAAACAGATTGTTTTGATTAAGCCAGTAATCCTAAAAACACATACCTGAGAGTAAATCTCTTTGTATCCAGTGGGGCTTGCTTCCAAGTAGGTACACACAGGCTTGCACTATAATTCTGGCAGCAGGAACAACCATCTAGGTACTTTTTTGATAGGGCACTGGCACTGTAGAACTTTGTTTATGTATTAGGGGGCCTCCCCTTTGCCCAGAAGCAGAACAAATCAAGATTAGCCCAGCTTAAAAAAAAAACAAACCTCAAGTAAGTGCAAAACAAAAGATAACAGGTGGATGTGACAGACAGACAGGCGGAGAAGGGAGACAATGCCCATCAGAACACTAGGCAATGATCTCAGCATTGCAGCTGCCTAACTGCTGTCAAGTGAACAGATCCGCTGTAGGGGATCTGTTAAGCAAGGATGGATGTGAAGCTCTCTAATTAAAGCCCAGACCATGCAATTTGATCTGCCCAGTTATCCTGTTTATGAATATGCAAACACAGACACACACACACACACCCCACATACAAACCACAGTGGTTGCAGCAGGTATTGTGAACAAGAGAATGGATTAGTCATTAAAATCACAGAACAGTAGGAGCCCCCCCCCCCAGTGACTAAATTAAAAATATATATAATATAATCAGTTCTGACTCTTTAAAGAGCCAGGGAGTCTTAAGGAGCCAGGGTCTAAAAACCACAGAGTTCAGTGAAACAAATTAGATTTGTGCCTTGGTGAACAGATATTAAAACATGCATTAGCTTCTGCGGAGAGAGCATGAGCTGCTCACCAGGCAAAGGACACAGCTGAGTCAGTGAAAATGAGAATGTGTGGCACAGAGAATGAGCCGGTTCATCAAGTTAGTTGCATGATGCCAGCCTGCAGCAATGAAATATAGCACAGAATAACTATCATGTTTTTAAAGATCCATGAAGGGGCAAACGTTGAATATTAGTTTGGAGATAGCTCCCTGATAAGGCAATGGGGCTTTTCGTCTCCTCCTACACCTTCTAGCAGGGACGCAGGTGGCGCTGTGGTCTAAACCATTGAGCCTAGGGCTTGCCGATCAGAAAGTCGGTGGTTTGAATCCCTGTGATGGCGTGAGCTCCCATTGTTTGGTCCCTGCTCCTAGCAGTTCAAAAGCACGTCAAAGTACAAGTGGATAAATAGGGAAGGTAAACAGCGTTTCCACGTGCTGCTCTGGTTCGCCAGAAGTGGCTTAGTCATGCTGGCCACGTGACCTGGAGCTGTATGCCGGCTCCCTCGGCCAGTAAAGCGAGATGAGGGTCGCAACCCCAGAGTCGTCCGCAACTGGGCCTAACAGTCAGGGGTCCCTTTGCCTTTACCTTTACACCTCCTAGCAGGGCTTTAATCATTGCATGGCAGATAGAAATACTAACAGATGCAGCTTTCCTACATCTCAATCTTAGGAAAGTCTACACACACCAAATTTCTGACTACCATATTTAACAGCAGAAGAGCATTACTACAAAAGAGGTGGCCTTTCTGGTAGGAATGGTGACATCTGGAACTTTTCCAGACCTACCTCAAGTTTCTTCTGTGTAACAGACACAGTCACAGACCCTCCAAGTTTCCCTATTTTCCAGGAATGTCCCTGATTTAGAGAAGCCTTCCTGGTTTCTGATTTGATCCTGAAATGTCCCACTTTTCCTTAGGGTGTCCCTATTTTCATTGGGGAAATGTTGGGGGGGGGGGGTATGGAGTTACCGATTCCCGAGCCATCTGAAGGCAATCCTGTATAGAGAACCTTTTTCAATGTTTAATTATTTATTATATTGGAAGCTGTCCCAAGTGGCTGGGGCAACCCAGTGAGATGTGTGGGGTATGAATGGTAAAATAATCATTATGGAATTTTTAATCGGAGAAATGTTGGAGGTTATGCAGTCAGTGTAACCATTCAGCTGGTGTGTGTGTGTGTGTGTGTGTCAGACAGCTGCTTCCTCACACTCCACACACTTGCTTCCTATAGAGCAGGGACGTCCAACTTCCAAAAGACTGTGATCTACTCACAGAATAAAAAACTGGCAGTGATCTACTCCTTTTTTGGGGGGGGGGGGTTCAGGTTGTTGATCTTTTTTAAGGAGGAAAGTCCCGGTTTTGAGAAGAAAATGTCAAAATTGAGTAAAGGGGAAAGGGGAAAAGTCGCTCACCAAAAGATTGCTAACAAAACTATCTAAAGGTAAAGGTAAAGGGGCCCCTGACCATCAGGTCCAGTCATGTCCGACTCTGGGGTTGCGGTGCTCATCTCGCTCTATAGGCCGAGGGAGCCGGCGTTTGTCCGCAGACAGCTTCCGGGTCATGTGGCCAGCATGACAAAGCTGCTTCTGGTGAACCAGAGCAGCACACAGAAACACCGTTTACCTTCCTGCCGGAGCGGTCCCTATTTATCTACTTGCACTTTGATGTGCTTTCGAACTGCTAGGTTGGCAGGAGCTGGGACCAAACAACAGGAGCTCACCCTGTCACAGGGATTCGAACCGTCGACCTTCTGATCAGCAAGCCCTAGACTCTGTGGTTTAACCCACAGCGCCACCTGGGTCCCTATCTACCTGACAGCAAAAGCTCCATCTTCCGTTCCCACGATCATGTGAAAAAGAAGGATGGGGCAACGGGGGATGCTCTTATGCCACCACAAAGGAAAAGGAAACCATGATCGACCAGTCGATCCCAATTGACCTGTTGGACATCCCTGCTATAGAGGAACTTACACATTTAACTCATACATTATAGACAAGTTTGCCATACACAGATTGAAGAAAGCAGAATCACATAATGATTCTTCCAGATAATAAACCCTGGCTTGTTTCAATAAACTGCTTATTTCAATAAACTGCTGATAAGATCAACCACAGTTTAGAGTTTGGATGCAACACTAAAACTGTGATTGACTGAAAACAGAAACAAAAGTTTTCGATCTCTTCCTCATGCCCATGTTGGAGGATGGGGTGGAAGGGTGGGTAGTCACACAGACCCAAAGCTCATGGAGATCACAATGAACAATACGCAGTTACGGTACATCCATAACAGGCCTCAAACTGGTAAGCCGAAGCTCTTACTGCACATGTCTATTAGTCCATTTGAGTTGATGCAGGTGAGGATATAATTCACATGCCACTGCTCTACAAATACAGAGGTCGGTTAGGTTTAGATTATAATAATAATTATGATCAGAACTGATCTCCTGTATTGTTAAAAGGGAAAAATGAAGGGCAAAAGTTCAGACATCAAAGCAACCCCTCCCTGTAGCAAATCCTCTTACATTAATACCAATTAAATAGTTTACCTAAATGGAAGTAGAGTGAGAACAATGAGGTAGTATACATTTGAGGATTGTAGAGCCACCTCCGTTTATGTGTGGAGCAACTTGCTTCATAAGAACATAGGAAGCGATCTTCTACCAGGTCTGCCTGTTGATCCAGCTGACCTAACACTGTCTCCTCTGACCAGCATCAGCTCTCCAAGATTTCTGATGTCCCATCACTTGCTTTCTGATCCTTTCTAACTTGAGATGCCAAGGATTATGACCTAGGACCTTCTGCACACAAAGCATGTTCTCTACCATTGAGCTGTGGCTTCTCTCTTCATATTGTCCTGCAGAGTTTGAAGATACTTTCAAACAGAATGAGCCTTTCTGTTCAGGACAAACACAAACATGCAGAAGAAAATTGGCCATGGGGAGGCTATCTTGGAGTCAACCAGCTCCAATGGTGGGGATCCCCGGCCATGCTCAAAATGCAAGAATAATATATCCCTACTTTATATTTAAAGGCTGTGAGGCATTCTGAAACAACAGAATATGCAATCTGAAACAGCCAGCAAAATGCACTGTGAAATTTTCTCCCTAAAGTCACCCTATATAATTTTCAGGCACTCTCAACAACCTGATTTTTTGCTTAGCCAAATGTTCTTGTTCCCCAGGCCATGTGTATTTTAAAAAGAAAGAAAAAGAGGCTGTCCTGTACTGTTCTATAATGGAGCACTATATACTGCAATTACTTTAGATAAATATAGGACGACAGAGTCCCACATTCTAGAATCTAGAGCATGAAAAAGCCTTAAGATAAATAAAATGGATTTCCTGCCATAGTGCCCCTGCTATCACATTCTATCAGTCCCAGGGAGCACCAAACACAACAGGCAAATCAGGCTTCTTAAACTTTAGGAGGTGCTCAGCTACATATTAGAGTCAGAAGCCATTTCTTTCTATTGCCAGTACATGCTTTCTTTAGTGCACTTCATTTTCATGGGAACATGAAGAGACTGCAGTTGGTATTTATTTATTTAGAAAGGATTAGCTAAGTTTGATTAGCACCATGACATTTTGAGGAAACAGAGCAATCATGCTGGCAATCAATTTAGCTGTCTGCTTAATGGATAGGTATTTTAGGGTAACACGGTTAAGGAAAAAAATTAAGAGAAGCGCCGGCTTCTCAACCAAGATCCCTAAATTTTTATTTTGTCTTCTTGCCAGGAGCACATAGGAAACAGAATCCTTGCTGGTTTTGCCCTAAAAGAGCAAAAAGGTACCCAAAAAAGTGAGCAAGCTTCTATTCCTCTTATGCATCATCTTGATATAGTTCTTCTCCCAAGAAAGAGAGAGAAAAATCATGTCAGTCCAAAGCAAAAGGCACAGCCTATCAAAAGTTAAGCAGAAAGTTAGCCCTTGCATAGTTCAGTTACAGGCTTGTCCTCATCATAACCTTTAAGATCAACTGTCAGGGCCTTTTTTTTACTATTACCCACGTTTCAAGTTCAAATAACAAGGTGTTTGAAAAAGATTCTTGGAGACTGCTGAATAACTGTAATAGTCACATCAAGGTCCAAGTCTGAGCTGGAAGGATTACCTCCAAGATGAAGAATAAGTCTTTTAGTGTGGTGTATTTACTGTAAGAATAATGGATCACTGTCTGCTAGCAACATATTGCAGGTGTAAGTTGTAGGCATATGCAAGTCTGCAAAACATCTGGAAGATGCACTCTCATACAGCCAAAATGGAGCAGGCAAATCTCCTGAAGTCAATGTGACTACTTGCAAGTAAATTCGCACATTTGAATCATATACATATAAATACACAGTATATGTTTATAGGAATCAAACACATTCCAAAGGGGGGGGGGGAGTCGGCTACACAGGCTAGACAGGTTTCATCACCAAAGGCCTTATTTTCACAGACATCATGTTTGTCATTGCAAACATCCTTTTAAAATGTGAGCACAACCCCTTAGCCAATTCTATCCACGTGAAGACTTAGGATGATTTTGAGATATTGTTCTTTCATATGGGTTCTGTCTAGGTCACCAAATCCAATTTCTGTATGGAGGCAGAGACCCAGGGAAAAAAATAGTGTGTTAGTCTAAAACATACATTCATCTTGGATCTTCATGTGCATAAAGTTGGCCAAAATGTTGAGGAGTTATTGATGTACTATTTTCACAGTTGCACTCTAAGAAGGGTAGCTTTAGTTTATAGGTAAAAAATACCAGTATTTTAATTGAACGTGTCTTTCATGCTTAGGGGTATAAACACTGAAATAAATGCATTTCAGTGGGAGAGTTAAACATGTGTTTAACTGTCTCCCTTTAAAAAATCAATGGGGACATTAAAATATTCGATGTTAACACATAGCTGTAATGAATAGCAGCACTGGGTATTGATCAGCGTTCAATAAGACACAATAAGCACCTATCCCTAAAACTAAAATGTGACTGAATCAGGAGGAAAGACCCTTTCATTTTGAAAAGTAAAAAATACATAGATATCAAAATAATCCTATCTCAACTACTGGCAGTATTTTCCAAGCATACGTTTCAGCTAATATTGTAAGCACACTTCCTGTGTCATAAATGTTATTAAGACATTGAGAGGAGCAGCTAAATCAAAAGAAGAACAATCTAAAGTCACACTTAGATGAAGTTAAGAGCTGCCTATTGGGTTCCAAAGGATTCCCACACCATGCCAGTAGCGGTTAAAGTGAAAGAAGATGCTGAAGGCTGATAATTCAGCAACTAGATCTTGCACTTCCTGAAGACTATAATGGGACTGAAGAGCCTAACATGCTGGGAGAAGAAAAAGTACAAATGATTCAGCACTTTCACCTCCTTGATCAATACCAACAAGGCTGACTCAAATTGCCTATGCAAAGCTCACTTCTTTTAAAAAATGTCCACAGCTCTGATCCTAACAGCTCATGATGAACATGGCTTTTAATATACAGCATATATTTGCCTCACCCCACCCGAGAAAATATTGTTGTAGCTGCCACACCAGAGCTATTCCCTGTATTCTAGCATCCTATTCCTATCAGAAATTAGTACCAGATGCTCCAGAAATATGTTCTGCCCTCCCATTTTAAAAGCCAATTGACAGGCAAAGGGATAGGTTTCCATAAATCCCCAGGGGCCCCTTTAGGTCCGGAATTATGGGGCTTGAGGTTCTTGCTTGTTTTCCAACTGTGCACGCAAGATCTCTCAAGCAACCAACACATAAACACGTCACTGTTATCTGTACCACACCTGAGCCTGTAGATACATATGGTAAGCAAAATTGAAAAGAAAGAAATTGCATCAAACACTGGCCTTGATGCTTCTGAATAGGTAGGAAAGGAGGGGGGTGCTAGTTCAGAGTTCTAGAATGAGCATCTATAAGCTGTCATGTATCCAACACATTTTAGCCACTTCTCCCTTTTTGTTGTTTTACATCAAAGAGAACCGAAAGATCCGAGACAGAACAAAAAGAGGGAGAATGGCCATTCAATGCATCTGCAGCTTTGTCCTGAAAGGGAGACATTGCAAGGGTCTTCCTACCTGGAAAAGTCACAGCATCAAGGCCTACTGAGCATCAGACAACAATTCTTCATATATGACAGGAAGCTGAATTACACAGAGCTTCCTCATGTCTGAGGGTTCTGGGATGTCTCTTCCCAGCCTCCTCGCCATCAATAAATAAATAAATCAGCCAGAAATGTGAAACATCTTCTCCACCCAATAGAAAGCAGGCCAAATTTCAAGAGGCTGGGTCACATCATTCTCTCCTTTACCCGCAGTAGCAGGATACTGGAGCTTGTAGCTGCCTCAAGAGTATACCCCTGCCCCCCCCCAAGCAACTCCATATGCCCTGCTGAGGGGCAAGGGGGCTCATGAGGAACAGAAGCTGCTTGGCAAAGTGCACAGCCAATGCATGACAGGCAAGACACGGGTCTGCAGTAAGACCAGCAGCGGAGGCCAAGAAGAGCCTTTGGGGTCTGCAGTGGGGCGAGGTGTGGGGGGGGGGATGAGCTGGTGGAGCCAGGACAGGAGATCAGGACGTTTGGTAGGGCAAAGGTGGAAGATGCATCCCTTTCCTCGCTCTCTCCCTGCTTGCTTAGCTGCTGCATGACCGGAGCCACCACCTTCTGATGCCCTAAAGCCGGGGATGCGAAAGATGCCCCCATCGATCTCCCCGCCTGGGGCCGCAGCTGCCCGATGCAGCCACCTCCGTGGAGAAACCGCGGCCGCCTTACCTGGCCAGCCGCCGCCGCCGCCGCCGCCCGGGCTGAGTCTCCTGCTTGTTTCCCTGCCGGCAAGGCCAGGCTCACAGCTGCCTCATCGCGCTCCGCCGTCGCCCAGATACTCTTCGCTGCTGCTCCGCACCCGCCGCCGGGCTACAAGACCTCTCCGCCGGTGCCCCTGCCGCCGCCGCCGCCTCCTCCCCGCACAGCTCCCATCCTTCTGCAGCGCCTTCTCGCTCAGACTCCCGCATTAGGGCAGAGACCATCGGGCGCGCGGCCGGGGGACCACGTGCGCGCCCCCGGGAGGAGCGATGGCGGGAGTGCGCGCCAGGGCCCAGGAGCGCGCGTCTGCCGCCGCCGCCGCCGCCGCCGCCGCCGCCGCCGCTTCAACCTCCAGCAAACAGTCAAAGTAGGCAGGCAGGCAGGCAGGCGACGCGCCACGCAGAGATTCCGCTTACTAGTCCTCTCTTTTTTCTTTTCTTCCTCCTCCAGCAATTAAAGGAGTGGCGTGTCGGTCGATAACAGGCGCGAGGCAGGGAGGAGGCGGGTGCTAATTAAGAGGGAGGAGGTGATGGATTACCCGACAGAGGAGGCAAGTGGAGAAAGTGAGAGAAGTCATTAGCCAGGGGTCTTGAGTGGGGACGATGGGTTAATAGAAGAATAGGGAAGAAGGAATGGTCAAAAGCAAATGGCACCAGGTAAAGCCTCTAATAAATATTTTCGCCTCTTTGTTGCAGCAGGAGAAGCCAACAAACAGCCTTGGGACACCTGAAAGGCATTTTTATTCTAGCTAGCATATGCTTTCCTGGATTGAGCCACTCTAGTCCACAATAGCTGATGCCATAATGAGATGCATTAGTCTTTGAGGTACCCCAGATTCTGTGTTGCAATTAAGAAGGAGTAACTAATGTAAAGCAGGGGAGAATTACACGTGGGACTGGCACAAAAAGCAAGTATTTTCCAAAGGTGGGGTTCTGTTACTTGGGTGCCACAAAGGCAACAAAGAGTTTCGTGGCACCTTAAATTTATTACAAGTATAGCGTAATTTTTCATGGACGAAAAGAGAGCTTGTCGGGTAGCGTGTTGAATGGGTGGGACAATGGTCGAATTCACTCCCCCATCATTGTCTGATAATGCATATTCAGCCATGACATTACAAGTACCTCTAAGCCTCTTTTGCACTATTCGAAGGGCTGTAGATGCAGGATAGAAAGTGGACATTAATAGCTGCTTTTAAGAGAATGGACGCTCCAGCTCATATAAGCTTTACCATCAAATAACAGATGTGGAAAGTGGTGGGAAGGGGCAGGAGGAATCAACAATGTGAACATCATTTATTGTATGGAAAGGGTGGGGGACCTTTTCAATATGTGGTGGACATGTAATAAGGTAAAAGAATATTGGGAAATTATTTATAATGAGTTGGAAAAAAAATGTTTAAAATTACCTTCCCCAAAAGACCAGAGTCCTTTTTATTGGGAATAACCCAGGCAGAAATTCCTAGGTGTCAGAAAAGCTTGTTTATTTATGTAACAACAGCAGTTTGTGTTTTCTTATCCCCCAAATTGAAAATGCGTGAGGTCCCAGACAAAGAGGATTGGCAACTTAAGATGTTAGAATATGCAGAACTTGCAGGTTTAACACATAGAATAAGAGAGCCAGAAGACATATATTTAAAGAAGAGTGGAAAACATCTATTGACTATATGGAAAATAATTGGACACAACAGAAAACGCTGGCAGCATTAAGATAAATTCAACAGAGAAATTAATGTTTGAATGGTATAAAAATGGAAAACTGACTTGAATGGTTATAGTAAAATATGCAGGAATGGAAGATAAATGAACCATGGAAAGAGAAGGGAAGTCATTGGATATCTGTAAGTTTGTAAAATGTTTATTTTTAATTGGGAAAAAAATGAAAATTAATTTAAAAGTTATACATGTAAAACAATGTAAATGTCACTTACAAATAAATTGGGGTTGCTTGCTGCTCCATATTTCAAGCTGCAGCTCCACAAAATGGGATCTTCCCACTTTTCCTCTGTGTGTTTGTATAGAATTGGTACAGTTCATTGATCATTTTGACTTGCAATCCAAACTGGCAGAGCAATCCAAACCCTCCATTGTGTTGAGTGGGTATGGATTGAGCTGAGGTGTCCCTCTGCCCAGTTTTATGGGTCTCCACCACCCTCCCTCTGCAGAGTAACACCAGCACCACTCTGCTGTCATAGACCTCCCACTTCCACCTGCTAAGCAGATTGGTGGAAATGCTGGTGGTCAGTCCCCTGCTGGCAGTAGCCAGCAGAAAGGCTCTAGGCTGGTACAGTAATTTGCCTGGAAAATAATGTGCAGTCTGTGACCCAAAATACTGCCACAATAATCACTCCCGGAAACAGGCTGTCCCTGGAATTATAGTAGTTTAAATAGAGATGAGTCAAACTTGCCCAGAAATGCCACTGGAGAGACATCAAAAGGCTACCATCTGGGGAATTAGGTCTTGTGGCAATAAAGAATGATCTGTTAAGTGTCCAAGACATTGTAAGGCAAAAGAATTTTTTAAGTAGTGCTCATGTTATATGTGATGCTAACACACCCTCTTTCAGGAACACAAAAGGAGGAGGTCTGGAGGTGCCACAAACAATAGTCCATCTGTAGCTGTGACATCTGAATATCTTATGGCACATGCTGGGCATGATTTGGCTATGTTGCAAGCGTAATCAGGTGAGAAAAATGGCAATTTAAAATGCAGATTTTTGAAATGTGGAAGAATGTAAAACCAATTTAACAAAGCTTTCGGACTGAGCATTGTGGATACTACGGTAAGTAATAGAAATGCTCTTGGATGTAAGATTTTTTTTAACACTTCCAGTATTCTGAGTGTGATGGTGTATTATTTAAAGAACATGAGTAGGTGGGGTAAATCCCAACTAAGGTACCAGGAAATAAACCTTGCTACTGCCTGATGGTTTTCCTGCTTTGTGGTGTTTATGATGAATTATTTTGACAATATAATGTTCTTTTTAATGTACAGTACCATTATTTCATTTGTAATATGAATGCATCACTGCCCTGGGAACTTTCAGTGTAATGTTGATCACAGTAGTTCTAAATAAATAAATGAAAGTTATAAATAAACATCTATAGAAGGCTCTGTAAGAGTTCAGTATTCCAGAATGTTTGAAACCAGTTTTTAGGATGATCTGGTCTAGAACCAAAGGTACTTTTTCTATGCACAAAATGTGCCCTTGTATGGTGAAATCTGAGACTTTGCATGTCCTCAATTATTACCCAAAAGGCATTCAAACACAGTTCCTGTTATATGGGAATATATTCAAGAGAATATTCACCATGCAGAAATTTTAGGAAAAACAATGAATTTGTCACATCAGATTAAGTACCAAATTGAGTGAGATTCAGTTAAGGAAATTAATCAATTAATGAAAGGAAAAGTTGACTTTTAAAAGAAAATTCAAAAAGGAGCCAGAGACGGAAAAGGTGGTTAATAAACCCATTTGTATTCCAATAGCTCCTAGCCTCCTACATAAAACAGCATACATACTTACGACTAAGAATTACAGATCAACCTATAATCTACCGTATTTTTCGCTCCATAGGACGCACCTGACCATAGGACGCACATAGTTTTTAGAGGAGGAAAACAAGAAAAAAATATTTGAATTGTCCTAGGCATAGCAGCCAACTCCTAGAGGCCTAGGTGCCTTTGCCCCCCCCATTAAATATTAGAGGAAGCTGATTTTGCAAAGGGGGAAAGCTCCATTTTTTAAGGATCAGCTCAAAGTTGTGCAACTTTTTTGCAAAGGGGAAAAGCCCCGTTTTGGGGGGGTCAGCTCAGAGTTGTGCATCTTTTTTTGCAAAGGGGGGAAGCTCCATTTTTTAGGATCAGCTCAAAGTTGCTGAGTTTCCATGCAAAGGGGAAAATCCTGTTTTTATGGGGTTCAACTCACAGTTCTGCAGCTTCTCTAGGAAAGGGACCCATTTCTGCAGTTTCCAGACAGATAATCTAATCAGCCAGTCACATGTCTCCCTCTGCAGACAACAATTGAGGCCTAGGCAAGGATCCTGGAGGGGCCAAGAAGGGAGCTAGCTCTCTTATCTCCCTCCCCAATCTCTTGCAATCAGCTGCTGAGCGGGTTCCTTTCTCTTTCCCTCTTGTTAGCCTTTAGCACTTTCTTTAAAAAAAAAGCAGGATCTGCCTTTAGCCCCTGAGCAATTAGGCTCCAGGGACCACACATTCGCTCCATGACGCCCAGAATTTCCTCTTACTTTTTAGGAGGGAAAAAGTGTGTCTTATGGAATGAAAAATACGGTACCAATCAAGTAAAATAAGATTGATTTAGTTCCATTGATCTCAGTGGGACTAAATCATCTTAAATTCAAGTATTTCACTGTATCTTAGATGAAGTTTGCATAGTTTGCCAGAAAATATTTTGAAAATTACATATAGGAGCCTCAGGGAGCAATTCTGAGCTCAGAATTGTAGGGATAAGCAATTTTGGATTCAGTGAATTTCTGGCTCAGCTGGCTGGTTACCAGCTCAGCTGAGCTACACCACAATAAATGCCCCATCCCAGCTTAGCTGGGGTACACACATGCTGAGTGTGTGTGTGGCAACTTCCTATGCTTAAGATTTTTGTCAATAATCAGCTGCTTCGTCCCAGATAAATTTATTTGTAAGCAAGTTCCACTGTGTTCAATTGACTTTACTTTCTAGTAAAGCATTAAGGGGTGTAGTCTCAGTAGTCTAATGTTTTGGATTCATTCAAGCTAAGGATGTGTTTAGTTACCTTCCCAAATACTTATTGTTTACAGCTACACAGCACCAGTCTGCAAAGCAGACTAAGGGCTTGATTTTATCAAACCCTCACAACATATTAACAAGCCTACAACCCATTGTTATTGCTTGCTATATATGTTCATAAATATGGGATATGATTCTAAGGTTGGCTTAGCATAATAATTTACATGGTTTTCTTCATGACTGCCCAAGTGTATTGGACTTCATAAATCCTGTTAGTGAGCAGATTTTAGTAGAGAACCAAATTATTTGAAGACTGCAACTGCTTGTACTATATTTGACAAGGCAAGTACAGTGTGATTATTTTTCATAGCTGCCAAGTTTTCCCTTTTCTCGTGAGGAAGCCTATTCAGCATAAGGGAATTTCCCTTTAAAAAAGGGAGAACTTGGCAGCTATGTTATTTTTGTGTCCCTTTCAACCATGTCCCATCTGTGACCTTTCATTTACAACAAAAGCCAAAACTCAACTGAAAGAAAGGCACACTTAAGCTTTCTAATTTCATTGGTCTTAAGTCCATCATTGGATTGTGGCCAAGGTGCAACGTTCCAAGATTTTTGTTACAGCAGAAATTCAACAACCGTCAAATGAATTCTACAGCTGCAGTGATTGCTGGGAAATAAAAAGCAAAGCAATCAACTGAACTACTAAATAAACATTCCATTTCATATATCTTATATCTTCAAATATCTTATCAATTTAAATAACTTAAATATGCAAATAACTCCCCCCAACCCCGGATACTTGACTGGTGAGAGCTGCAAAAGCAATAAAGGGCCATCAACATGATATTCTCTAGATGTTGTTCGACCACAAGTCAAATCAGCCCCAACCATCATGGCCAAAGGCCAGGGATGATGGGAATCGTGGTCCAACAATCTGGCTTACCCTGATATAACTGATTACTTTGGACCAGTGCTAATAACATTTTGTATCCAATGAGAATGGCTTCTGGGGTTATTCACCTAGTTTCATCTGGTTAAATCCATAGAAAAGTTTTTGTCAATACAGATCTTCATTGTAACAGTCAAAAAACTGGCTCTTGACAAGCCAAAGATCCACTTCTAAAACATAAGACCAGCCCGCTGGATCATCTAGTCCAGCATCCTGTTTTTACAGCAGCCAAGCAGATGCCTATGGGATGCCTGCAAACTGGACATGAGAGCAACAGCAAAAGATGGTGTTCAAATGAACATCCCGAGGGATATTTTGAACTATTTTGAAAAAAATGTTACATTTTGTACTCTCACTAATATACGATAATGAATCCCATGAATTAAAATGTTACAACTAGATGTATATTAGGTGCAGAAGAGGACGCATTCACCAGATAAGGTTTTTATAATGCTCTTGTGGGGAACAAATTAGTCTTCTTTTGGTGGAATTTGCTCACCTGGCTTCACTTGTTTGATGAAGAAAATGGTGTTCATATCCCATAAGAATCACTCTTGTCAGTCACAGGCACATTATTTGCACACTGCTTTTTGTATATAATATAATTCAAAACATTTCCCAACAAAGATAAAAGCCACAAACAAAATATTATACATGAATTAGCTCTATATAAAAGACAATTTAAAAGATTTTAATAATATACAGTATACATAATTTTCAAAACCATATAAACAGCAAAATACTGAGGATTATATTTTCTCCTCAAGTTTGGGAAAACATTGCCCTCAGCTTGGGGAGAGCCAAATTCAAATCCCCACTTGGCCATGAAACTCACCGGGTCACCTTAGACCAATCCTCGCTTTCAGTCTCGTCTACCTCACTTTGTAGTGAGGATAAAATGGCCACGAGGCAGGGAGAACCAAGTACCCCCTGTGCTTCTTGGAAGAAAGGCAGGATAAACATGTAATAAATAAAATATCAAAGTAAATCATTTGCAGTTCCTTACTAACATAAAGAGTGATACTCTCTGACCTAGGAGTCATGCTGGCTTCTGCTCCTTAGGAGTCATGGTAAATGGAGCCCAACACAAGTTCTGGACTTCATTTGTGTTCTTGATTAGCCATAATGTTCCAATCTGGGCCTACTAAATTAGTTTTCTCTTCCTATCAAAGATAAGGTGGGGTGGGGGAGAAATCTTACTGCTGCACCTTCTTACCATGAGGGTCTGGTTAGGCAGAGATGGGGTTGTGGTGGCCAGGTCTGCAATGGTGGCTTCTGTTTTTTGCTGGGTTGGAGGACATGATTGAGTACAAAGAGTGATGCTTCTCAATAGACTGTGAGTGAAAAATGTGGGGCAGTGTAAAGTGGTAGCACAAGTATTTGGGAACATTATCCTACTGCTTTTTGCTACCCTCCAGAGTTTTCCCTGGAGTCACCCAGGCCCACTTTTACTAGCCTAAACTGGAACGAATATATTATCTCTCTCTCCTGTCCTTGTAGATGCTAGCTTCCTTGGGCCTGTCATTTCTTGAAGGGTTACAGAAACACCAGCCTCAAAGGAAACAACAAAACTTGAGGCAGTTGAAGCAGAAATAATTCTGAAGTTCAGACGGGCAGGCATTCAAGGCTCAGGATAAAAACAGGCAAGAAAGAGTCCCAAGAGATAAAATAGCAAGGAAAGAAAAACCAGGCCAGTAAAGCCAGCAGACCACCACCCAAATGCAAGCTTGAATATGAATGTCAGCTGACTGGAAAAAAATGATGTATCTATTATTATTTTTGCTTTTGTCTAGTTGCCAGAAAAGGAACAATATTGCTTCCCCTCCCCATTTTGTTTTTATTTTGAAACAAGACGCCTTAGTTGATCAACTTTTGTGCTTGATTCTCCAGCTCTAGACACACCCTAAACTGCTGCGATCTAGACTGAATCTACCCTGCACTGAAAAGGACACCAACCCAAGGCCCAGGCCTCAGACAGGTACCAGTTTCCTATATAAAGAAGGAGCTGACATTGCTGCTTCTAACTAAAAGCATCCTAGATTTCCCAGGATGTTGAAAACAACCCTGTCTCGCGTACATAGTTTTAATCATATATTCCAGGGACCAGGGCAGTCCTGAACATACTACACTGGAATAAGAGATTTTAAAATTGCTGTAATTGGTTAGACGCATTCAAGACTGATTGTTCAAAGGAAACATTTTTTTAATAGGGCATGGCCTAGTGATACTGAAACACAAGCAAGAGATAATAGGGTCAACACTAAATATAGTAACTTCTATAGAAACCTATTTCACATAATAACCACATTTTTTTTTAAAAAAAGACCTGATTCAAACTGATGAATTTTAAGTCTAAACTGGAAATAAAGGGGGAAAGCCAAACATGGAATTGGATTTACTGTCATGATGCATTAAGTTAAATAAAGAGCAGAAGGAGCAGTATCTTAAGTATGTGAGTCTTACCCATTTAATCCCCCATCATTGGATTAGAACACTCTACAAATAATAATCCGATAAAAATACGTCTTTATACGAGGGTTTTTATGATACCCAAGTATTAATATTTTCAGATAAGATGAGGAGGGGGAAAGGCTAATTGGTTTTCGCCTTTTGTGATGTTAACCGTCTACATCAGGCTGACTTTCTTTGGCCCAAGGACTACATTTACCCTTGGCCAACCTTCCAATGACCACATGGCAGCAGTTGGTGTGTCCAAAAGTGGGTGTGGACACCATTTCTCCATAAGCTCTTCACTGTCAAATATGACTATTGTTGCATGTTACCTGTCAAATGCATAATACCATTGTGTACTCTTATTATGTATTATTATTTATAGTGTTCATACACTGCTCCTCTTCTGTAGGAGCCCAATGTCATATACTGCAAATTATCAAATATTTTTCCAGGTATACAATATTGATAACAAATATGATTGGGTGTACAACAGAGATATAAAATACACTCCATGAAATATTTAACTACCCAGATATTACCTGAAGAATATTTAACTTCACAAAGGATAATTTTGAGCAGAATGTCAAGGAGCAAATATATTTCAGTTCTAGTCAATTGGATCAATAGAAAAGTGAAAGTGATTCTGGGATATGCTATAAATGTTGGTTTTTTTAAAAAGCAGCTGATGAATAAATAGATATGTTTTAACAGCTATTAAAATATTACATCACCAAAAGAATTGGAAAAATTAAATGTTCCCCCCCAAAGAACTCCCCAGGGTGATTTATATACTGTATAAGAAATACAGTAGCCATCTTTCACAATGTGCTTCATACAGGGCCATGCGTCTGTTAAATGATCATTGCTCCATTTTTAAAGATTATTACCATGTTCTGTTCATATTCAATTTAGATTGTGTTCCCAATACTATGTTCAAAAACAAAATGAAATTACAATTTTTAAAGCCATCCTGATTGTCACTATTTTGATAGATGCCTCTTGAAAATTAAACTTCATATGCACAAGGAGTTGCTGTTCTTCAGCTTTCAGCCACATTCCCACCTAAAAACTGTTCTATGGTGACTGCAGCTCGACTAGAACACACATATGTAACTACATGTACATCACCATAGTCCACAGTCATTTAATGATTAAGTATAATAACAGTACAGTACTGGTAAACGACATTTTTTCTAGTTATCTTTAACCAAAACAACACAATCATTACTGTTTAATTAAATTAAGCCATTAAACTACAATTCTTATGTTACATCACCTAAATGAAAATTATTACATTGCTTTCCTCATTGAACATAATACAATTTAAAACAAAAAAAAACTTTTCCCTACTGCAGTTCCCCCTGAGAAGGGCACTGCCTGCTGGAGCAGAGGTGCTACAGCAGCTGACAGACCCAGCCAGTGTAGCAACTAAAAACCCACCCTGTCAATTTCCCCAGCGCTCCTGATTATGTTCAACAGCAGATGTCCCCGCTTGGATTCAGGTTTCAAATCCCCATGGAAAAGTCCAAATTAGGGGTAAGAGGATCAGAGACTGGGCAATTCATTATTTTATACCCGGGTGGCATTAAAATGTGCGGGTGTAGTATTGTTAGCAGAAGCCAGGTGTGAGAATTTGATAGCCTAGCTACTAAAACCAGCACCCCATTGCATCTCCCAGTATGTTTCCAAGCACAATACAAAGTGTTGGTGCTGACCTTTAAAGCCCTAAATGGCTTCGGCCTTCTGGCAGTTTCCTCCCTGCGAGAAGTGAAGCTACAGGGAACTAGGCAGAGGGCCTTCTCGGTAGTGGCGCCCCCCCTGTGGAATGCCCTCCCATCAGATGTCAAGGAAATAAACAACTATTGACTTTTAGAAGACATCTGAAGGGAGCCCTTTTTAGGGAAGTTTTTAATGTTTGATGTTTTATCATCATTATTATTATTGACAATATTTGATAATATTTATAATTATTGATCATCATCATCATCATCATCATAATATTCCGTTGGGAGCCACCCAGAGTGGCTGGGGAAACCCAGCCAGATGGGTGGGATATATTATTATTATTATTAAGACACCCACCTGTGCCTTCAGCCAAGAGATCTGATGGACTTGATTTTAAAATGATGATTTTTTTAAAAGTTACCATAAGATTTGAAATAGTATGGTTATCAGAAAAACCTATAGGAAGGAAAATCTGATAAGTTTTTATGTGGGCTTCATGGAGCCAGGGACCCCGATCCAACTGACAGAATCCATTGTGTGTGACTGTGTCACTTGCAGGGTCAGTAATGGGGATGAAATTGGATCCACATGCACTTCCAAGTGTGGTTACAGTCTATACCACACCATATTGTTCCACCATCATTCCAGAGTGGCATCTCCTCCCCTGTAAAAAGAAGAAAAAATGCACAGAGGGTTTTGTTTATTTAAGTTAAAAACATATAAACGGCACTTTCGTGGAAAAATAATGAGGTGGTATACAGCATGAGAATATAATACTACAATAAAAACATCAGTACAAACATAGCAGTAAAATTAGTTAGTTAAGACAATGAACAATAAAATGAACATTTATTGGATTGAGATATACAGCACCCAGGCTTCAAGGTGTATTTGAATTACACTCTTCAAACAAGGAATGATACACATGTAGAAGTCTGGTTTCTCTCACAGATTTCCTTAGTTGAATAACAAAAAGTTGAAGTTTATGCCTCACACTTCTCTCGGGGCAGCTCCTAGTCAGAGGGATTTGTGGATAGATCCCAAAGGCAGCCCAAGATAGAGAGAGAGAGAGAGAGAGAGAGAGAGAGAGAGAGAGAGAGAGAGAGAGAGAGAGAGAGATTATTCTGGAGACAAGACCTATGATAAGAGTAATAGGAAGGAAGAGTCAATATCTTAAGATCAGTGGTTGATATATAAAACATGTTGTTCTCCAATTGGATCACTGTTGTCTCCTATTCCAGACTGAGCTGCTGGAGGAGGCCACAAAGCTACATAATGCTTGTGTCTGGGAGTGTGATCAGAACTTAGCAAGCGGTGTATAAAATGACTGACGAGATCAACAATGGGTGTCTTGTAAGAAACTTTCTCAACCTGAGTCAGACCAATGGCCATAGCTGCCAAGTCTCCTGTATTCCCCGGGAAACCCCCGTTTTTCCAGCTGTCCCCAGCCGAAAAAACAGATTTTTTTTGTTTTTCCCTGGTTTATTCTGGCGCGACAGCCATTTTGGAACTGGGCGGAGCATGCTCAGAAGCGACTTTTGATGCTGCTTTGCCCAGTTCCAAAATGGCTGCAGCGCGACTTCTGGTGCGGCGGCCATTTTGGAACAGGGCAGAGCAGCATGAAAAATCACTTCTGAGCATGCTCCGCCCAGTTCCAAAATGGCGGCAGCACTACTTCCGGCCTGCTACTTCCGGTCCAGTCCCTTATTTCTCAGGCCGGAACTTAGCAGGTATGCCAATGGCCCACCTAGCTCAGTATTGACTGAACACTGAGTGTCAGCAGCTCTCCAAAGTTCCAGACAGGGAAGCTTTCCCAGCCCTAACTGCAGGAATTAAACCTGAGACCTTTGCTCGGCAAAGCACCAACGTTTAGTGTAAGAAAGTCGGGGAGGGAGGGGATGAAAGAAAACAAATTTCATCTGCTCATTTTTTTATCCCGCTCCAAGGTATTTTCCCCCATGAGTTTCCACGTAAGGGGGCAGATCTACAAGTTTTATCCAATTCTGTGGTTATTTATTTATTTATATTTTAAAAAATAATAAAATAATAATAATTGCAGCTGCCAGTGCTGCAAACTGAAGGGGAAGCTTGGCATGGGGAAGTAGGCTCCTCTTTAAAATGGCATGAGGGGAGAAGATTAAGAATTGCTTCTACTCTCCGCACCAACCGTCTACTTCAGGCATCCCCAAACTTCGGCCCTCCAGATGTTTTGGACTATAATTCTCATCTTCCCTGACCACTGGTCCTGTGAGCTAGGGATCATGGGAGTTGTAGGCCAAAACATCTGGAGGGCCGCAGTTTGGGGGTGCCTGGTCTACTTCATACTACTGCAGCCTCAGTTTGAACAACACCCATGAATAAGTCACAGAAGTATGTGTAACTTGAAGTTGCACCCTCAGTATTTTAAATCCAGAGGAACATGTTCTATTTAATGCATTTCTTTAAAAAAGAAACCTTGCAAATTAGGAGTAAAATGTGCACTTTTTCTTCGTCGGGACACAGGTTCTGCAGTTACTTTTTTGTATTAGAGCCCATCAGATACAAGTCCCTGTATTTTTAAGTAAAGCCCCTGTATTTTAAGGAAAATTCAGTAGCATTTCAAACATGTGACTTGCAGAGCAAGGGTACAGTTAGCCAAAGCGGTTGCAATTTAATCAGGTGTTCACATTATTTGCTGAATTACTGGCAAAGGCTTAGTTGACTGAACCAAGCTTATGGCTTTGAAGAGTTCATTCTCATGGCACAGGCTTTGAATTATTTTTTCCGTCCATGTGACCTTTTGCTTCATCAATATTCATGCATTCACTTGTTATCTTAGAGGAGAAAATGTCATTTTAGAAAATAAAATCCAAGAAGCACAGTGTACCAATAGGTCAACAGCATGCTTATGCCTAATGAACCGCAGACAGTGCTACAGATGTAAAAATTAAGAATCTCTCACAAATGGTTTCTAAGACAAGGTGCTGAAGCCTCGGCAGCAATGCAAGGACTGTGTCTAGAGCCTCAGCTATGAATCTGGTTCAGATCGAGACTGAGTAAGGTGGGAATTTTTATTTCCACCATGGGAGCCTAATTAACAAAAAGGCCCAAAAGCACAGCCACTTGCTACAAGGCAGGATCCGCTACCCATTATCCAAGCAGGAGATCAAGCATAACAAAGAGAAGAACATGAGCTCTACAGAAAGGTACTGCTAGAACAAATAGCCCTTGCTAAATCAACCCAGCCCCAAATCACATTCCAGATTTTCTGGCAGAAAACTCCTTCCTCAGCTCATGCAAACTCCAAGGATTCTGGTCCTCAAGGTGGCATATTTGAAATGTGCTAGATACACAAGCCCTGTCCCCTGAACCTTTGACCTTTTGCAAACACATTCCAGACATAGAATCATAGAATTGGGAGTGACCCTGAGGATCATCTAGTCCAACCCCCTGTAGTGCAGGAATATGCGGCCATCCCATACAAGGATCGAACCTGCAGCTTTGGCGTTATCAGCACCATACTCTGACCAACTGAGCTAGACATGGGTCAGTCCAAAGGTCCATCCAGTATCCTCTTCTTACACTGGCCAACCAGCTGCATGTGGGAATCCAGCAAGCATTTGTGATTCCCAGCGACTGGTATCTGATTGTGAAGGTAGAACAAAGCCATTATCGAGCTCCCATAGGCATCTGGCTGGCCCCTGTGAGAACAGAATACCAGATTAGATGGACTTTTGGCCTGATCCGGCAGGGTTCTTATTTTGCAAAATGTCAGTGGTTCAGATGACAATTTAGTGCATCCTGCAATATCTTGACTCAGTATTAAATATTCCTCTAGGCATTCATTTTCTACTGTCCCTTCTTTATCCATATAATGTTCACATTAATATACAGATATCAGGTATATGACATACAATTTAAGCTCGCCAGGATTTTTCTGAAAGCAGGAGAACCCCTGAGGCTCTGAAGTCCCTTGGGATCCATAGTGGGAGGACGGAAGCACTCTCACTAATTAATTTCTTTGCCCATTGTTACAAGCCAGATGGATACAGAGCCTAATGTTTATCTCAGAAAATGCTGTTTGTGAGTCCAGGCCCCGCTGCCCGCTTTGTGATGAAATAAGACACATGGACACAAGTATTTTAGGTTAATGGGCTAAAAAAAGGCCACAACTTTATTGGTTACAGAACATGAGTAGTATTGGCTTAGGCACTGGATCTGAGCAGACTATACTTGACTCCTGCCCACTCCAGGTAGTCACACAGGGCTGGCTTTAAGGCAAGGCTGGGTGGTGCAAGGTGCCGGGCCGCCAGGGGGGTGTTGCGGGGCTGCACCCGGTGCTGCGCACTGCACCCGCCAGACAGCTGCGTTGGGAAACGGGGTGGGGCGCCGGAGCGATCTTCGCACCATGGCGCCCGGGCGCCCGATATACTTAAGACGGCCCTGGTGTCACACAAGGGTTAACAACCTGTGGGAGGAGCTTGTTGATGCAAATTAACTGAAAGCTCTCCTCCAGAGTCACCAGAGGGTCGTGCCAGGGCCCTAGCCACCACCTGGGCATTGCCACCACCTGGACTTTGAACAGGAACCACGACCGCCGCATTCCTTGTAACAGAATATCCTTCAAGGGGAGGGGTAGGTGATGGCCACAACCTCCCCTCCAACACACAACACATTTTCCAATGCGTAACTGCCAAACCTTACAAAGTTGTGACGATTTGCTACGAGGTAGGCAAAAAACCAAGTGGCTGGTGCCAATCTGCCAAGTAGAAAAAAAATCCTACCAGGCCCCTTGAACAGGCAACTAACCGAGGTCCATAGCAAGGTCAGGTGCTGAAGCAAAACCTAGAGGGAGGGCGGGTGGGTGATCCGAGGAAGCAGGAACAAAACAAGGAAGAGCTCGTGGGCCCGCAGCCGTTTAAATGCGGCTAAACTACGCCCCTCACCCAGCCGGATTGGCTGGCTGGGGGGCATGATGCTGGCCCAGGACTCCAGTGATGCAGCGGGCCCGGCCACACCCCCATGCAAGCATGGGAAGCGATTCCTGCTCACAACCCCTCCCCTCGGGGAAGAGGAGAGGATAAGGCTTATAGTGGGATCTAACTAATATGATTCAGTAGATACCCCTTCCTCGCTGGTTTGTTTCCTGTTGCATTGCAAGACCTCATTCAAATGTGCATCTGTCATTTGTGAGACTGAAAGGTGGTGTTCTTGCTGAATTCCTTAACATAGGAGGTTATAGGATGCAATGTATGCAGGGCAGGAGCATGGCATGATATGTATATATGAGCTAGTGTGGTATAGTGGTCAGAGTGTCGGACCAGGATCTGGGGGATCAGGGTTCAAATCCCCACTCAACCATGAAGCTCACAGGGGGACCTTGGACCAGTCACTGCCTCTCAGCCTAACCTACTTCACAGGGCTCTTGTGAGGAATAAATGAGGAGGGAGAGAACCATGTAAGATATACTGAGCTCCTTGGAGAAAAGGGGCTATAAAAGGGGCAGCTATAAATGACAACTGACTAACTAACTAACTAAATATAGTGAATAGAACCAGAGGCTTTCATTAAGATCTGTCTCCCTATACCCCAATGGCTTCCTCTCCACACCCAAGTGAACCAGAAATCTAGAAAGCTCAGGGGTTTTTCTCATAGGAAAGGCATGCCTAGTCTAGCATCTGGTTCTCACAGTGGCCAGCTAGATCATTCCTGTACCATGACATCACCTCCCGTCTTGCCCATTTTTGTTGTTTTTCAAAGGAAGGAAGGAAATTGCCCATAGGAATTAGTGGACTTTATTAGCTGATTAGCTTTATGGCCCTAGAGGATAGGAGGATGAGACAATCCCTCCTTTATCGGAAGTAGTGATTGGCAATGAAGGCATTTCATGGGGAAGATGGAGCCACTTGCTTCTCTGAGAGATCAATTAAGTACATACATATAATGTCATTGCTAGGCACTGCTGTGTGCCGCAATGGAGCAATAGTTTCCTTCAATCAGCTAGGGACCATCCATAAATTATGTCATGCATCAATGTTCGGAAATGTAGGATGCTGTCTTGCTCAGTCTGTACTCTAGTCTCACAGGCAGAAACTCTCTAGGGTTTCAAAGGAGGAATTTTTCTAAGCCCTGCCTGGAAGTGCCAGAGGTTCTGCATGCAAAACCTATGTCCTCCCACCGAACTATAGCTCCACGTGCATTGCAAAGGCATTAGCAATGTTGCTGTGCCAAAAACAAGGCTTGGATAATGGTTAAAACTGCAAGTCCCCACACCTAGCTTGTTTGATATCCCCCAAAAGGATTTCTCAAAATGAGGAATGGCCAACAAAGCAGTTCGACAGAAAGTGGGACATTTTAGGACAAAACCTCTAACTTCAGATATACAGTGCTGGAATATAAATTGTCTGTGACTTTGCAGGAAATTGACATTGGAATTTAAGTGGAAAATCAGATGAAAACATTGCACCAAAAGTAAAGGAAATCCTTGTACTATTATACAGATCTGTGCTTTGGTCACATTTAGAATGTTCTAGTTGTTGGAAAAGGTGCAGAAAAGGACTGGTCAAGGCTAGCAGCTCTTTTCCAGTGTGGAATGTCTAAAATGTTTGCTAAGGGCAGAAAAATGCAACTAAAGGAGAGATAGATATTTATAAAGTTATAGATATTTATAAAAGTTATAAAGAGTATGGAGAGAAAGGGCAGCTGTGAATACTGTATGCGCATATTGTTTATTCCATTTGTTGTACTCTGTTGCCATCTGTTGTCAGACTCTTGATATAGTATCTTTTCCTTCTGTGTGTATATTTCCCCCTTTACTTTTTTACCTCCACCCTGTTTCAGTGGAGTGCCAAAATAAGCACTGCAGTGAAATTCATAAAATTGCTTCATCCCTAGATAATGGCACAAAAGTAAATAAACTGGGCAGTTTTACTGTTCCACCAACCTCTAAGACACACTTTGTCCCCTCCTGCAATAAATTGCTATATAAATGAGCACAGGAAGCTGTGTCATACTGAGTCAGACCACTGGTCCATCTAGCTCAATATTGTCTACTCTGACTGGCAACAGCTCTCTAAAATTTCAGGAAGGAGTGTCTCCAAACCCTGTGTGGAGATGCCAATGGGGCATTGAACCAGGGACTTTCTGCTTGCAAGACAGATGCTCTGAGCTACGGCCTTTCAGGTAATTTTTGAAAACAAAAATAACATCTTCTGATTCAGAAGGGCAATGAGCACTCCTTAATGGGACGTCTTCAAGCAAAAGTTGGAGAACCATCAATTAGGGATGCTATGGGTCTGAATTCTTTGCACCAGTGGTACCTCAGTTTAAGTACACAATTGGTTCTGGAAGTCTGTACTTAACCTGAAGCGTACTTAACCTGAAGCAAACTTTCCCACTGAAAGTAATGGAAAGTGGATTAATCTGTTCCAGATGGTCCGTGGAGTACTCAGCCTGTAGCGTACTTGACCTGAAGCGAACTTTCCCATTGAAAGTAATGGAAAGTGGATTAATCTGTTCCAGACGGGTACACGGAGTACTTAAACTGAAAGTACTCAAACCGAAGCGTACTTAAACCGAGGTATGACTGTACCTTAGAAAAAGCTTCATTAGTTCTCTGCTACACCATAGGAGAATACTTTGCCAGTGTCTTGATACCTTTATGGGAAATGATATTTCACTTAAAACATCCCACATCTCTTCAGCCCTCTCAGGGAGGTAGCAGTTCAGACGTTAGAGCAAGCATGAATGTGCTTCACATCTAGTACATTGTACTAGCAGAATCTGGCTGGCTTGCTATGGCTACTGCCATTTTACTGCTTGAACTACATTTGGAAACCCAAAAAAACCTCCACAAATTCAGTCATATTGCTATTTATGTACACTTCATGTTAACAAAATGGTGAAGAACGGCATCTGTCTATATCAGGAATGGGAAATCTGTAGTCCTCTAGATGTTGTCAAACTCTTATCATCCCCAGCCAAAAGTCAAAGATGATGGAAGTTATAGTCCAACAACATCTGCAGGGCCACAGTTCCTCATCCCTTCCTTAAGTCATCCTTTGCCTTACTATATTTTGTTTCATCATTCTAAATGTTCTCTTGATATAGGCTCTCTATTGAGGGTTGTCTATTTCCCTGATATAATTAAGTATAGCTTGATGGCAGCAATTAAGACATGTTCCTTCTTATCAAGTTAAGACATTGTAAAGGATACCGGTACAAATTCAACAGGGGGAAAGTTTGAAGCTGGTAAAGAAGAGAGTTTAAAAGACGCCTTATATTTGCACTTTTATCTCAGTTTCCTCTGTGACAGAGGGAATCTGTGTATCCTGGACTCCTGGATAATGTTAGGGATCCCAAAGAATCAAACCATGCCCCAAAACAAATCTGAGAATGAAAAATTCTGCAGGTTACCAAGAAGAAAAAGTAATCAACACTTGACTGTACTGTTTTCTGCCCCAAAAGACAACAAGTGCACTTTCTTGTAAGTAAAAAAGTGATTACGGTATTTATTATCGCAGACTCGGTATTATGGGAAGAGAAGAATATAGTCCAGATGTTTTTACAAGGTAAAGGGGAAGTCATAAAAAGACCAATTCAAAATAGAGGTCAAGTTTCAGGTGCCCAAGTTTGGTAAACGGGTTTCAAGACTGTACATGTGAGCTGTGAAGTTGCTCAAATGAATTTCCCTACCTCCCTGCTAAACTTTGAAGCAGAAATGGAGAATGCCCAGCTACTCGTCACTGCAGGTATTCCTGGCCTGAAGGCAGGCACTCTGCCTAGGGAGACAAGTCCCCTCTCTTCTAGGAATATACTCGGAGTCCTTACCCACTCCTCCTGCTCTATGGGTCTCACCCTTCTGCTGTCCCCTTGGGATTCCTCTGTCCAGCCCTCCTCGCAGTCCCCCCCCCCGGGAATCATCACTGTAGTTTATTGCAGTGGCGACACCAGGCTTGCCTCCCCCCCCCATTAGCACCTCATGCGACAAGGGGGACGCCCCCCTGGTGACTGTGGTGGGTACCCATGCCGGGCCCGCCCCAAAGTTCTTACACTGGGTTGCGGGGCTGTAAGGCCCGGGGGTTCCTACCTTCCCCCCTTGCTGCCTCATCATGGGCCCTGTCTGGGTGAAGGCAGTCCAGTCTTGTTGTGAGGTGCCGGCCCATGAGTGGTTCTGCTGGGCTCCGGCCAGTCATTGTGCTGGGGGTGCTATGCTGGGCTAGGAGAAATGCAGCGAGGCGGTACTCCCAGTCCCCTTGTGTCATGCTGCAGAGGGCGTCCTTGATGGTCCACACCATGTGCTCTGCTTGGCCGTTGGTCGCGGGGTAGAAAGGCGGCAATCATGCGTGGCAGATGGCATTTTGTGTTGCGAAGGTATGGAACTCCTCTGACATGAATGCTGTTCCGTTGTCTGAGACAAGGGTGTCAGGGAGCCTGTGGGTTGCGAACAGCCTACTTAGTACTCGGATGGCCACGGCTGTGGAAGTGGACGGTACCTGGGCGACCTCCAGCCATCTGGAGTATGAGCCCACCACTACAAATAATGTCCTTCCCTAGAAGGGGCCAGCAAAGTCCACATGCTAGCAGGACCACGGCGCTCAGGCGGACTCCCCGGGTTGGACGGGTGTGATGATTAGGGTTTCCCAGGGGGCGTTAGGCACCAGCTCGAGCATTCCTTGCTCCATGAGCCGGTCTAATTCCTCGTCGATGCAGGGTTGAAGGGCGAACGGGACCCAGCAGGCCTTGAACCTGATGGGTTGTATGGCGGGGTCTAGTTGTAGGCCAACGTGGGGCCCAGTATATCGTCCCAATGCTCCCCCCAAAACCTCCAGAAACTATTTGCAGATGGTGTCCACGTGGGAGCTGGTGCGGTTCACCGGTGATGGCTAGCCCCAGTGGCCCAAACCACAGCAACCCCAGTAAGCTAACATAGGGCCCCTTGACCACGATCAAGTCTAATCACCGCTTCCATCCTCGATATTGTACATTGAAGGTTCCCTTCCCCATCGTGGGGACCTTGTGTTTTTGGAAGTCTCGGAGGGTGAATGGGGCCGGCCTAAGCTTGGGACCGCCGCTGGGACACAATTTCCTTAATGTCCGTGCCGAGATTTTGGACAGGGTTGAGCTCTTTATTGCAGCTTGTAAAGCAAGGATTGAATCCCCCCCCCCCCCAAACCTCAGGCTTTTATATGCATTATTTACACAATGAGTCCCGTCTGATTGGCTGATTCTGCTTCCCTCCTGGAGCCTGATTGGTCTTCTCCTGCAAGCCAACCAGTTGTTGCATTCTAGGATCCTACCTGCCTATTGTTCTAGGATCCAAGCTTAGTACATACTGTGACACTTGAGAGTCTGCCTCTCCCTGGGAGACATTGCTGGATCCACCTTTTCATTCTCATTCTCTGGCAGGGATACAACCACCAAATTCTCAAATGGCTCCCTCTCTTCTGTGGGTGTTTTGGTTGTTGTTGTTGCTGCTGCTGCTGTTGTTTCTGCCTTGTATAAAGCACTAATGGAACCTCTGTAATACCTGCTTATTTAGAGACATTGCAAAGTTATTGGGAGTCATTCATACACCCTTTTTTATTTCAACTACTACAAATCAATGGGATGCAGTAATTGGTCTAGGAGCACAAATCCTGTAACAGTTATAAGGCTTCTGATGTGTGGATGTGATCAATACCTGGATGGGGAGCTGCTAGGAGCCCACATAAACCATTCTGGGCTTCCTAAAGGATACACATAAATCAGGGATGAGCAACTTGTTGCCCTCCAGATGTTGGACTCCAACTCCCATCAGCCCCAGCTAGCATAGCCAAGATGATGGGAATTGTGGTCCAGCAACATCTGGAGGGCCACAGGTTCCTAACCCTTGATATGCATCATCACCATCATCCATAGTACACTGACTCGTCTCCCAAGTACAGCAGCTAAAGAGCCTACTTTCTATTTTGTAAATGATGTTATTGAATGATGTGATAGGTTGTAGCCACTAGGTAGCAGCAGAACATCAGTGTTGAATATAATGCAACTTTAATTTAATCTGAAATCTGGGGGGAAGTGATGGAAAAGGGGGAATGGGAAATGTGTTGGATGCAAGAATCAATAGAATTATTCATTTCTAGATGCCTACTCGATGGTTACCACAGGCATCTTTGACCTTGTTTGGGTGTCATTGAACTGGGCATATTTCTAGGTGTGGAACAAGGTATTTTAAAATTGAAGTTTCATATTCTAGGCCAGGTCGGCAATCTAGACTTGGTAGTGATGTGGTGAAGCCAGTATCAGTTGTCATATTTTGTGCCCACTCTGCCATGGTTTCTTATGCTTGTGCCAGGATGTGGAAGGCTGTGGTCTTAACAAATGATGGAGCATTGACAAGTTTGGCCACCATGTCAAGAAATAAATGAATAAAAATTAATGGCTTAATCATGGACCACACCAACACTGAAGGTAAAAGTTTATTATGACATTATTCATGCTATGTCTGCAGACATCTAATTCCCTCAGCATTGTCGTCCTCTTCTGAAATGAGTGTTCTCCTCTAAACATCCCTTCTACTGAGGCTGCCAAAATCATTACAGTTGTGCAATATTTTTGTCAAAGTACATTCTTGGTTCACCTGTGTTGCTATTGAATACTTTAATCATGCATTGACTTATTGACATTTAAAAGGAATTTGCTCTTGAGCAAATGAAACTCGCAAATTATGGGAAATGAGTGCAAATGTTTGCAATAACAACAGCATGATTCTGTGTGCATGTTGTAAACATATCTTCACCACAGAAAGAATTTTTATTCTTCCAATATGTGCATAATTACTGTCTACACTAGATAGTAGGAAGTAAGGTTTCTGTAGTTTTCACAAGTTATGTGTTTACCTTCTCTCATTGTATATTGTTGTACTGGTGGATATTTTTATTATTTCTATCTATAGTTGTGGTTTTCAGCCTTTTTGAGTCCTCGGTTCCCTTGACCAAATACATTCTTTATGTGGCACCCCTGTGGGGCTCAGGAGAGCCTGCAGCCTCTCACCCTTTTTTGAACATGCTCCCTTGTGGAGGGTTCCCTCAGCCTCCTCTCCTCTCCTCTCTCCTTGGGAGTCCTCCAAGCAGCTGTTGCTGCCACCCGTGCTCTCTGAGCTGCCCCGCCCCTGCCCCAAAGAGAGGTGCCTCCTCACACTGCCCCACAGGGACCTGGGCTGGTGGGCTGGCTGGCTGGGCTCCTTCACCTGCTTGCTTGTTTGCTTACTCCAACGCTGCCTCAGCTCCTGGCAACCAGCACCCCCTGGCCAGCCCCAGGTGCGCCATTCGCCTGCGGAGCTTGTAGCCAGGGCTCCTGCAACAAACACTTGTGCAAGCCTTTGGGAGGCAGAGACATGAGAGCACATCAGAGGAGGGAAGGAAGGAAAGGGGGGCAGAGGCCAGTGTTGCCCGCAGCACCGCTGACCATCATTCAAGGCACCCCAGGGTGCCATGAGACACTGGTTGAAAACCATTGCTGAAAACGTTGGCAGCATTAAGGTAAATTCAAGAGTGTTAATAAGTTTTGATGGAGGTAATAATGGAATACTGAATGGTTTAGTTTATGTAAAATATGCAGGGATTTATGTTATGCAGAATGAACCATGGAAGGAGAAGAAGGAAAGTCATCGATATTTTAAGGTTGTTTAAATGAATATTCTAAATCGTAAAACAGAAAAAAAATTCTTTCTATCGGTACTAGTAGTATGGGACAGCTAATAAAGTGTTGGGAATTTCAAGACAGACAAAAGAAAATACTTTTTCACATAGTACCGTACATAGTTTAAATATGGAATTTGCTCCCACAAGATGTAGTGATGGTCACCAACCTGGATAGTTTTAAACTAGGACAAGACTATCCATGGCAACTAACCACAAAGGCTATGTTTTCCTTGCACTTTCAGAGTCCGAATGCCAGCTGCTAGGAACTGCAGGTGGGCAGAACATGGTTGCACCCAGATCCTGCTTGCAGGCTACCCATGTGTATCTGGTTGGTCACTGTGAGAACAAAATGTTGGACTACATGGCCCTTTAGCCTGATCCAGCGAGGCTCTTTTTATGCTCTTACTATAAAATGTTAATAATAATAATAATAATAATAATAATAATAATAATAATAATATGCAATGATATTGCATCAACTTGGGTAGGCAGAAGCATACCCATGTAGGCCAAGGTGCTCACAACAGGTCTATGGCATCTTTCACACTCTAGATGGTCATTTGGGGTGGAGGCTGATTTGCAGGGCTCTCGACTTTGACCCTGACGTCCAGCCCTAGCTACACCACTGCTTCTGAATTCATTTCTTCTTGACTCTGTTAACCAGAAGAAATAGGTTTTAGTAATTACAGGTATACCCCACTCCCTGTTGTGCGCTATGAGGTAAGGCAGTGGTGCTTACCTGACCTCTTAGCAGTGGGGGCACTGCTGTTTACTGGAAGGGAGAGTGGAAGGGCCAAGGAAAGGAAGGCTGGCACTGTGCAAAGTCTCATCAAACTTTTTTTGCTTCATAGAACTCCAGGTGTACACATAGAGTTTCCAGGTGAGTCTTCTATCTAGGCATTGATCAGATCCAAACCTTATTAACTGCAGCAAGGTTGCTGCCTCATGTGCCTTCAGATCATGTCCTGAACTGTCTGGCTTTCAATTGATTTCATCAATTAATTAATCACTTACAGACACAGGTTTTTCCTCTTTTTTCTTTTTGCAAAACCGCAACAAGATAGTTGGAAGCAGGTTGCAAGCCACTTCTGTTAATGATTTTGTGACATAGAATGCAAAGTGGTCAGTTGCCTTCCAGCAAGTCACAAATCCAAGTTTGTGGAAGAAGCAGATTTCAAAGCAAACAAATAAAAATCACATCTTGCTATAACTAGAAACTAAGTTGCTACCACATACAAATTTTGAAAAGTCAGGCTTCTGCAATTGCTTTTCCCTGGAAACGTTATTGATTGTGGTCTGTAGGTGGCAGAAACTTTCTGCAATAAATGTGCTCAGATTTCTTTGACAGAAAAGCACTGTTGGTTACCATTTAGATAACACTTGCTCTATAGAAAGGAACACTGACCCCAAGATTTCCATGGGAGCCAGCTGACACAAATATATTCTGGGAAATAGCAGGAGAGTACAGAACAGGATTCTGCCTCCCCCCTCCCTGACTGCCTGACAATACAACTCCCAAAGCATCAAGGAATCAAAAGCGGCAAGAAATCCAAGCCTCAGTCAGCTCATGATGATTTTTGACATCTTCACCAGAGGCTTCTTGGAGGCTATGAAAACAAGCTGCTACTTCACCAGATCTTAACCCTTTTGACCCTCACATGTAAAAATACAGAGGGTGGCAAGAAGCCAAACCCCAGGAGCTTTGCTAGTTTCTTAAAAGACATGGGGCACAGGCCTATGGCATAGATTAACATAAAATTTGCATGTACTCATTTAAATGTAGGAATTTAATTTTAGGAGGCTTGTTAGGTTCCAGATGTCCCCTACAATATGTAGAGATGCAAATTTAGATGAATCTCATAGGGCAGAAAACCAAGACCATCTGTCTGGCCTTAATCTGAGCTATGGGCCATGTGGACTTAGCTCCCCAGGACTGGGCTCTCCATTTCATCTCACAATCTTTTGTCAAGAACTTCAGCTTGTGAATATATTGAAACTAAAACAAGTGCCTCTGGTCAAATTAAGATGTCAGCATGTCTGCAGACTCTCACTGGCCCTGCATTTTATAGTGCACCTAGTCAAATCAAAGAATAATTTGAATAGTTTTAATGGGGGAAGGAGCAGGAGATCTAGGACTCAGCACAAAAGACCCATGCTTTGGCAACAAACACCTTAGCCAACTTGATAATGGGTCCCAAGGTCCCAATCAGGTCATGTTGATCTCTTGCATCTTCAGGAAGGCCTACTGGGAGGGTATGCAATGGCAGACAAGTTGCTATTTCATCAGACCTCAGGCTTTTGAAATAAAATGTGTAGGTGGATGAGCATGGTGTTTCAGCTTCAGTTGGATCATTTAACCCTGAACTTGTACACCAAAAGTTTATTCTGTTATCTTGGTCCTCAAGAGGCAAATGCTACACCGTGATCCCTGTGTGCAGCAGTTAAACGGGTGTTCAAGCATCCAGTGGATAATTCTTTCATAAATGTACATAGCAAGCTTCACCGAGTTCTCCAAGGAAATGCCCCCTCCTTTCTTCCTGGTCTCATAAAACATGGGCGCAGGAGCTGGGGTTTGACCTTCAAATGGAGAATTTGTCAACTAATGAGCTGGAAATTGAAAGATGAAGCAGCTAGACATTAAAAATCCAAGGCCATGTTTTAAAATAAGACATAATATAACCACCCTTAAGCTGAATGCCATGTGACACCCTAAAAAGCTGGCACACAGGCAGTGAATTTGGAAGGGGTGTGGGAAGCTCACAAGAAGGCACGAAGGGAAAGTGAAACAAATAAGTATTAGGGTTCATCCACACTTTCGCCTGCCCTGTATTTTGATCATATTGTGAACTGTTTAATTCCTCCAAATCCAATAGCTTTCCCTTTCCATGGCTGAGCAACATCTGGATTTGGATTTTCCACACTGTTAAGCAACATCTGGATTTGGATTTTTCCACACATCTGGTAAGATCCAATTCAGCAAGTAAAATGGAATTTTCGCAAGGCCGTGGTCCAATGAGACCCTGGGAAATTAATCTTCAACCCAGGAGAATTAATTGGTACACATTACAATAAAAAATGGGTCAAGTGAAAGTGTGGTTGAGTCCTGAGTAGCAAAGAGAATGTGACCAAGCTGAAAGACAGAGGACCCCTAGTTAGGAGAAAGTAACTATTCTTTTGCAGTCCTTCATTCAAAGTGGCCATGCCCTTCCAACCATGGAGCATCTTAATGCTGGGACAGAACCTTAGGTAAAGGTAAAGGGACCCCTGACCATTAGGTCCAGTCGTGACCGACTCTGGGGTTGCGCGCTTATCTCGCATTATTGGCCGAAGGAGCCGGCGTATAGCTCAGGTCATGTGGCCAGCATGACAAAGCCGCTTCTGGCAAACCAGAGCAGCACATGGAAACGCCGTTTACCTTCCCGCTGTAGCGGTTCCTATTTATCTACTTGCATTTTGACGTGCTTTCGAACTGCTAGGTTGGCAGGAGCTGGGACCAAGCGATGGGAGCTCACCCCGTCACAGGGATTCGAACCGCCGACCTTCTGATCAGCAAGCCCTAGGCTCAGTGGTTTAACCACAGCACCACCTGGGTCCCCAGGACAGAACCTTAGTAGTAGTCAAAATGCTCCTCTCTCTGGCTGGTGCCCGGTCCAGGGCTCTGTTTCTTTTTAACAATGCATGATGCTCAAATTGAACAGGTCTAGAAAAGGCAGCAGATTTGGCTGGGGGATAACACGGAAAGCAACGAGGTGGAGAGGTCGGGATTGAAGAAAGCTCTTCCTGTAACAAAATGTTGCTGCTGTTTCAAAGCCTGTACTTTATTTTTCTATCTTGTAAAATCCACGTTCTTAAGGAGAAGTGGCAGCATGCTGGAAAATCTCTGATTGAAATTGCAGAATCAAATAGTTTTCGCTGTGTGCACGAGTGTGTCGGAGTGCACGCACAACGGATGCCTCTTTATGGTCTGAATGGGAATGCTAGAACATAATTTCACATCAGTATGTGCAAGCATAGGGCCACTTCATGCCACTGGTATGCACATGGCCAGTGCATGAATTGTTGGTGAGACGAAGCTAGCCAATGTGACCCTGCAATCTCTTAATTCATGTTTCCATTACTGTATAGCTCTCTGCTATAAAGGGGTTGGTTATAGAACTGGCAACCCCACCTGACTCCATGCAGCTATCCATAACACAAGCCAATCATGTGTCATCCAGGCCAAATTGTTTAATTCTATATGAGTTGGTTAGGCAGCCCTGTTTAGAGAAGCTTTTAATGTTTAATAAATTATTGTATTTTAAAATTTTTGTTGGAAGCTGCCCAGAGTGGCTGGGGAAACCCAGCCAGATGGGCGGGGTATAAATAATAAATTATTATTATTATTAGCCCACAAAGAAGATTATGTCCAAAACTCCTCATAACATTTCCCCCAAATTGGAAATGGGGGAAGATTGTAGGGTTGCGAAGAACATAATCCTTATGGCCACATACCAGGACTGAAGGATGTAATACCAGAATTTTTTAAAAAATATGACTGTGCTGTTGGCATTATTTGCCCATTCAGGGTCACTCTGTGGGTGTTCAAACGCACACTGTGCTTCTTTCTGAACTGTTCCCTATCAGGTGAGAAAGGCTTTTGCTTATGCTCAGATGCACTCAGCCCAAAGTACAGAGTTTTTTAAAACAAAAATTGGTGACTCTGGAGGGCACCTTTTAAATCAGGGCCCAAGGGGCTACATTGAGACAGAGCCACATATAAAGGTGCTTGAAAAGGTGCTTAATTCAGAATAAAGACTATCCTGCTTCAATTTCCCCCATAGCTATCTCAGATTAGAGTTCCCAACCCTATGGAGGTTTACTCAGTAAGTAAGCCACTAGGAGTGTCACATGCTAGACTGAAGACTATCAGTCACAAGTCACTTGAGTGTGATACCACTGGGTTGAGGAACTCTATTTCACTGATAACCAGGCAGGTGTTTTCTACTTGATGCTTTGATACTTACATAATACTTTTACTCAGGCTTGTGTCAGCTGAATTATTACTAATTTTGCAGGTAAGTGACATCGCATATAATGAAGACATTTTAGATGCAGTTTTAATATTGTTTTGATGTATTTGTTACGTATTGTATGTATTTTATTCACTGGGTGAATATTTTTTATGAACAAAACAGTTATACATTCTTATATAAATTAAAAGTAAATAAGTATGCAGATGATTGTTTTCAAGTACAGTAGACCAATGCAATTACTAAACTGGTAATCAAGCAAAAGTAATATTTCTCTCTCTTTATACCACGCACGGCAGAAGCCTACCAATTTGTTCTCAGACAGCTGAGAGGGAAACTTATTTTCCCCAAACCACACAACCAGAAAAAAGTTTTTAAAAATAGCAAGCAAAAAACCAATTTATTTTATCAAATAAAATGCTGCCCGTTCCAATTGTTCTGAAATTACATAGAAAGTGAGGCGGAGAGGGGAACTCTTTTAAAAGCTGGTGGAAATCAGGAGGAAATTAATACAAAGGAAGGAACCCTGATGGGATGGAAGAACAGGAGCAACTTTAGGTGACACCAGGGGCTGCATAAAACACACTCTGGGCCTCATGTAGCTCTGTGGGCACTTAGCACAATCCCCTATCCCAACTTACTGGCCTGAAGTTTGGCAAACATCATCCCTAAGGTATTATGCTTGCAAATTTCACCCAATTCTACCCCCCCCAATCACACATAGCAATTTCTGTTTTAAAAAACCCACCAAACCCTCAACCCTTAGAAAGCTCGTCTGCACCATTTTTGTCTCGGATGTGGCAGGCTTCATTGCCTCAAAAGGAGCTGCTATACTTGCAAATTTCATCCAATTCTGCAAATACACACAGAGAAAGATATAGATATATAGCTATTTGTTGAGTTCCTCCAAAGCAACTATCTACTTCAGACTTGAGTCAAGCAAGAATTGCCCAAAGTGGTCTGAAATAAAACAACCCACAATCTGAAGTGCCAATTCAAATATTTTTATGTACATACAGTTAGAAGCCGTCCTCGCCTTGAAATATGGTGGAGCTTATTGGACATTATTTCCCCACACCAATTCAGACAATTCGGCGTAGGCCACATAGGACAGGGCTTTAAGGGGGGGTAAGATGCAGTGGGGATGCCATTCCACTTCTTTTCAGGTGGACAAAACTGAGTCTGGCCTATCCATCCTGCTTCCTCCCCCCCCCCTTTGGGCACTGACCTGTGGTGTGCATAGTTGCACTGAATTAGTACACCATACCCCTGATACCACCTTTATCATCCCGAGCCCTGGCACTCATGGCCTCTGAACTGATTAAAAGCGGCAGGCCGATTGCCTCTGGGCAAAGAGTACCATTTCCTTTCTCCTCGCACAAATAGGCGCTTTCACACCTCATTGAATTAGTGGCTGTTGTTTGATGGCAGAGCTCCGGAGCCTGAAGAGGCCTTGATGGATTAGATGCTGCCAGAGACAATGCTGACAATCAGGTCCCTGGCTTTATTTTATTCCTTATATTCTCTCTTCTTTATGTTATTCCTTAACTTTAATGACTAATGTGGCCCTTAACGCTTTCCAAATTCCAGATTGCGCAAGGTGTGTTAAACTGCCCGTGCTTCCATTATTGCTGTTTATTATTCACGGCAGAACAAGGCCCAGACAGCAAATTGCTTTGTTGATCCTGTGAAGAGAATCGATTCTCATACTCCTAGTATACTTGACATATTTATCACTGGACTGGGGTAATAGAGAACATCACACTTGGACTGTTAGTAATATTGGCCAGTATAGGGAACCCCCTTGGGTTTAGGCTTCTGTTTTTTGGCACAGAGGCTCCCCAAATATATCTTTCCAAGTTTAGATATAATCAACAGAGAGGCAATCATCTTGTCCAAGGAAAGATGGAAGAACTGCAGCACAATAATTCTATGTTACACGCTTTCCTGCTAGGCATCAGTACCCAATAAAACTTTGCTTAGATTAACTTGCACTTGAAAAACCCCAGAATACTTTTATGATTATGAATACTTGTGTGGATTGCTAAGAGCCAACAGCTGTCTTAGGAAGGATCGCCCATTAGGTTAAGTTAGCATTGGGCCACCAAGAAACAATATTGTCATGTTGTCATGCACTGGAGAGAGAAAAAGAGAGGATTTTTTAAAACCTGCATTCTTGCTACAAAGAGAAGACTGTTGACACTCACAAAACCCAGCATGTTAGCAGTGTACTGGAGAAAAATTCAGGGCAACTGGCATCACCCTTTTTATACTCAGGTGACCTGTATTCCTGGGGATCCCAGAGTTCATAGTTAAGCAGACATACTGGTGTGCACACTTTTCTTTTAAAGTTCTGGTGGCTTTTCAATTCAGTCCCCTGCTTTGGAGCAGGGCCTTTTCAAATGACCAAAGGCTTTGTGGCATTTATGGAAGAACTTCTGAACACATGTCAAAGAGTCAGAGAGATTGGGGGGATGGACGGACGGACAACCCAGCCAACACACATTTATCCTACTGTTTTCTGTGAGAGAAACTTATGCACATTTCTAGGTCATCAGTGTGCTAGACAATACACAGACCAAAAAAAGAAGTGTCTCCGTGTCCATTCAGAAGACCTCCAGCTTACATTAGATGACCAAGCAAAGTATTTGGGTAGAGTATTGGGTTGTCAGACAGCAGGAGAAGATCAGATGAGTTGAAACAAGGGTGACTCAGATCTAAAATGTCAATGCATTGATATTCCAAAGGACCTAGGCCTTGATACAGATTTACCAGTCCATGGTCAATTCTGATTGACACAAGTGCTTCTGAGTTTTCACCTGGATGCTCAAAGGTCTTAAAAATGTCACCAAGCCCACTAGAAAATCAGCAGCATTCCATGGCAACAACCCGCAAAACAGAGGCGTTCTAAAAACTGCAGCTAAGGCAAGCTTAAAGCACTTCAGGTTATGATGCAGCCCTTCCTCTGCTGACAGGTTCAAACAAAGGTCAATATTTTATTAAGCAGGAAAATAAGAGCTGTAGACACCTTCCTCTTGTCTCCTTGGTTCCTGTCACCGCTTTTGCCACTAGAGAGTTCAAAACACCGAGCGAGCAGGAGAAAATAAGAGGAGAAAAGAAAAGTAAAGGAAAACCAGTTTGGAAAGGAGGCGATGCTCTGTTAATGGAACAGACTGTGTGCTGGCAACATGGCCGTCCCAACACTACAAATCAGCCAGCGTAACCCACCCACTGGGAACTTCTGCTACAAACTCTTAATGAAACATTACAGAGAATAACAGATCATAAAGCTGTGGTGTGCACACAGATCATTAATGCATAAGGGCAGCTGATGCATACACAAGGAGACAAGCAACAAACACTGTCTCAAGATGGGCTAACTTGCTTGGGCAAGCCTCAGCTCTCCCTCCCTCCTCTCTCCTCTGTTATTATGAGTGGAAATAGCAGTTGCAAAACAGTAATCAATCATGTATAACTGGAAGCTAAGTGTTACTACTAAAGAATTAATTCACGGAGTGTATATTAGAGCATCTTTTTTCAACCCTTGCAGTTGTGAAGTCACCAGCCACAGATCTGCAGCCCTGGATCCCCAGGAACATCCCGGGCAACTGATTATCTAGCCAGCACTGCAAACGCTTGATCACGTGAGTGCTGGTGCTTGTGACAACTGAAACCACAATGCACAGTTTGCACTCCAGATAGACAGATTCTGCTGGTCCCTGGGCAGATTTGATCACGCAAAGGCTGCCTTTAGTTTTTAAGGCACCTTATAAACACACTGGTGACTGGACAACAAGCTGTTGTTTGGGTGGGTAACAGCCACAAAGAAGTGAAGAACCAGGGAAGCAATTAGCAAATGACAAAATATGGAAGGCTGACAGGAAAAGCTAATCTAGAGGCAGCTGGTAACCATGGAATTGAAGCAATGTGGCACAGTGTCTTATTTATTTGTTTATACCTGCATTTGCTAAGCACCATAAAGAAATCAAAATAAGATACATGAGCCCTGCCATCAGGCATTTGAAGGAAGGAGAGTTGAGGGCAAAGGGAGAGAAGCGAAATCGTTTGTACAGTGGAAGGTTTTTTTTTTAATGGATTGAGTTATTTATAGGCATTTATATCTGTTTGAGACCAGGCTGGTCTCTTGCCGGTGGTTATCTTGTTGGGATGGACATATGGAGGTGGAACAGCAACCTAGGGCTCCTCCACACTTTGGCTTGTCCTGTGCGTAGAAAACATGGGTCCAAGTGGTTTTCCACTTCTCCTGCACTTTCTAGGCATGGGTCTGAGCTATTTTGCTTTTGCCCTACTGCTTTCCCCCAGAAAACCCACTCTTCAGCACGAAATCAGAACAGATGGCAACTCGTGGAAAACCCAATTGCCATTTGTTCCGTCCGATTCAGTGCTAAACCGCGGGTTTTCTTGGGGGAAAGCGGCGGGGCAAACGGAAGTGTGTCCCTCATGGCCCTTAGACCAGACATCCCCAAACAACTCCCTTCTGAAGGTTCCTTGGGCTGGAGGTGGGGCAGCACAGGTCAGGGATGGCCAAACTTGGCCCTCCAGATGCTTTGGACTACAATTCCCATCATCCCAGACCACTGGTCCTCTTAGCTAGGGATCATAGGAGTTGTAGGCCAAAACATCTGGAGGGCCGTAGTTTGGGGATGCCTGCCTTAGACCGTTGGCTCATGCTAAGAGCCAGAGTGCCCTTCCCCTCACTGGCGGAGGAAGAGGGGGGCAGGGGGAGCACACCGCCCCCGGCAGCACGATCCTGGTGGCGTGGCATCGCGGCTGCCCCCCCCCATGCTGGGTGCCATGCCCCCGCAGGCGGTGCGCCACGCCCCCGGGCTGCACGCCAGCCACGCCCCCGCCTGCTCTCCGCCACTGCTTCCCCTTCCCCCAGCAGTCAGAGGCAAACTGACAATTAGAGCACAGTCCTGGCACAAACAGGGAATGCAAGTTCTTTGCCGCTGGCTGCATATCAAATTATTATTCATCATTTATTTGGTAAATTTATATCCCACTTTTCAGTTAGGAGTCTTCAAAGTGGCTAACAAACATTTATAAAAGCAAAAGAGATAGACCAATAACCACAAACTCACAGAACAAACAGTCCCACAAAGGCAGCTGCCAGCTTCAGGTGTTCATTTCCGCAGGACGGTTGGTGTCACTTGGCCATGTGGTGAGGAGGGGACTGTCCAACCGGAGACGACCCTGATATTGTCTTTGTCGCCTTCCCTCATTTTTTTCAGTGTCTAAGTAAAAGCACCAATATCTATCTAAATACATCTGAATCGATATAGCTGCCTTATAAGTTATTTGGGTGGTTCCCCAAAACAAATGCAAGATCCAGTGTGGTGTAGTGCTTAGAGTGCTGGGCTGGGACCTAAGCGACCAGGGTTTGAATCTCCACTTGACCATGAAGGCTCAGTGGGTGACCTTGGGCCAGTCACTGCCTTTCAGCCTAGCCTACCTCACAGGGCTGTTGTGACAATAAAGTGAGGAGGAGGATGGATGCCACCCTGAGCTCCTCAGAGATAAGATTATAAGAGATTATAAATGTAATAAATAAATAAGAAAGAAAGAAAGAAAGAAAAACATTTTTTTTAAAACCACAAACAGAGTTAAGTCACAGATTCAAATACTAACATACCATCTGAACCTAACCACTAACCACTGGACAACACTCCTATCCATATGGTCAAGACCCTGCCATTCATGAGCATGGCAGATCACCTTATTTGCTTTCCTGTTGATGACAGCAAGTTAATTGCACGCACACTGCAGAAGCTGCCGGCTCCATTGGATTTTCTGTGTCACTCATTACAAGACAGTTTAAAATAATGTGGCTTGGTGGCTGGGTCCAGAAAAGCATGGAATCCATTACAGGAGATTTTTATTTTATTTTACTTTATTTCACCCAATACCTTGGGGGTTTAGAGCTTCATCTGTGTGTTATTTCCTCCAAATGGAAAAAAACAGAATAAATGCATATTTGAAGTAATAAAAGCCCTTTCGTACCCCAACCGAGTACAAATTAACAATTACTAGTGCTGTCTAATGCCTTTCTGCCCGAACATTTTCATTTAACAGCCGTTCTTTTATCTTCAATGCTCCAGTTATTTTCCCCCTCCAAGATATTTATTGTTGAGGCTGCTGCTGTTTTGTTTTATTTTCCTTTTTTTCCAATTTAGCAGCAGGAGGGAACGATTTCATCCTGTTTGTTGTGCAGGGAGAGAGAGGGAGAGAGAGAGGAGAGGAGAAACCAATTTTATCCTCATGTACAGGTTACACTGCCCTGCAACTATAAAGAGGAATATGTTGGGGAGCTAAGCTCCATGAACTGTTTTGTGGCCCTTCCGAACTGTGCAATCTCTGGCTGAATTATCAGTCATGTTACCAGCTTTTGAGTTCTACAGTTCTGGACCCAGAAAGTGGCAGCTGGGGATGAAGATGCTATACATGGAAGTTAGCATGAGAGGAAACCCTGTCATTCTGACTCCTCCATTTCCATTCTCCTCTCTAACATGAAAAGTTGGTACAATAGCCGCAGACCAGAAAAAAGTAAAGAAATAAAGAAATGGAGGCATCAGAGCAACAAGGATTCCTGTCATGCTCACCTCCTGCTGCTTCTCTTGCTTACACAACACATTGCCCCTACACTGGAGCTGTGGTTGCGATGGGTGTATAAATTGTACACTGGAGTACTGACTCCTCCTCTAGATGTCTACCAGAGACCTGAATCAGCCGGATCATAGCTGGAAGACAGACAAGATGGCCATGCATTTGCAAAACAGCAGAGAGAAAATGCTGAGAGTCTCTGAGCCTCGGACAATTCCCAAATGGATCAGAAAGAAAGCATGATAGGGCTATAAACGCAACGCATTAATGGCCCTCAGGCTGCCTCAACTTTGAGGTTGTGTTCAGCACCTCTCCCCTTTGCCACTAGGTGGTGACATGAGGTAAGGGACAAATCTCGATCTTTGCAAGCATATCTGGACCAACAGTTAATTAATTTGGCAAAAACTGTGTTTGGCTTTTATCTGTTTTAAAAGCTGAGAAGAAGATACATCTCACAAACTTGAGCAGGGAGGCACAGGATAATAATATCTCCTATATAAGTCTGACATCACATGATTTTTCTTGCATCCTCTTTGCTACACGAACTTTCCTAAGGACCTACTTACATATTATGGCCACCTGGGAGCCAAAAGGAACCTCCTTGACCTGGCTACCTATTCCAGGTGCTGTTGCCACTGGGATATGTGTTGTTTAAAGGGCCATGCTTTCTCATACTTGCTGCCTTGCAGTCCATCACTACTCAGTTACTTCTAGCTGGGTGGAGATAGAGCAGCAGGGCCGTCTTAAGCATGTCGGGCGCCATGGTGCGCAGATCGCTCCGGCGCCCCCAACCCACCCCGCTTCTTGCTGCGGCTGGTGGGCACAGAGTGGTTGCCACGCAGCTCTGGCGCCCCCGCACCACCCAGCCTACCCCTAGACTCTAGAGCCAGCCCTGCTGAGCAGCCCTTTGGGTGAGGGCAATAGCTCCTGTAGGGCTTCTGCTTGAAAGGTGCTACCTCAGGGGGTTCTGGCTTGACCAGTTGTGGGTGACTGGGCCCTAAATGGGAGTCCAGGTTTGTACCCGACGCCTTTGCTGTATGCATCATCAGGCCTCATGGCTCTCCGATAATTTTGGGCACCTATTCTTCTGAATTAGTGGTCATGTCACCGCTTAAAGTTGGGATATCCCCTCTTCCTCTCCCACACCCATATCCTCAGCATCCTGAAGAAGCTTACATAACAGGGACTGTGGGAAATTTAATTTTCCTTAGGGTGCTTGATGTCTGCTCAGGCAAAGGCCAACATGTGGTAAGAAGGAAGGGAAAGGGAGGAGGGATACACCTGCCATTGTTAAATCTGCTGCACCCATAAAGAAAAGGGGGGCAATAAGTAGATGGATGTAGGTGAGTAATTGAACTGGACATGGAAGAGAGAGATAAGAGTTCTTCTCTGGGTCAGATTACAAACTGAGCCAGAGGGGAACTATGCCATAATTGTATGGGTTTGTACTGCTCACCTTGGGTCAAAGGCAGGCATTAGGATTTCCTGAAGTTTATATTCAGAGCCAAAATACATTATGAACTTCAGTGAGATCACTAGTCCTTGAACAAGATTGTTCTGACGGATGATTTGTTAATTGTTCTGACTCTAAAAACAGAAGGAACAACACTGTCTTCTTCAGTACATACCTATGCCATGATTTCCTGGTATATACAGGAAACAGCAACCCACCTTGTGAGCAAAAAGCCACACCTAACCTCATATTGAAAACATTTTTTGACATGTGCAGGCGAAGGGATGTAGCTCAGGGACAGAGCATCTGCTTTGCATGCAGGAGGTCTCCTGTTCAATCCCTGGCATCTTCAAGTAGGACCAGAAGAAATCCCTGCCTGAAACCCTGGAGAGATGCTGCCAGTTGTAGACTGTATTGAGTTAGATCAGGGGTGGCCAACTCCCAAGAGACTGCAATCTACTTACAGAGTTAAAAACTGGCAGTGATCTGCCCCCTTTTTGGGGGTTCAGGTCAAAGTTGTTGAGCTTTTTTAGGGAGGGGAAAAGCCCCATTTTTAAGGGTGCAGGGCAAAAAAATGAGCTTTTTTAAGGGTAGCCAAAGGTGTTGAGCTTCTTTGGGGGGAGCCAGTGATCTACCAGTGATCTACCACAGACATCCAGTGATCTACTGGTAGATCAGGATCTACCTGTTGGACGTGCCTGAGTTAGATGGACCAGTGATTTGACTCAGTATAAGGCAGCTTCACGTGTCCCTCTGTTATATTTAAACCAAGCATGATACTTGGTCCCATCTGTTTGAGAATGACCCTTGTAGCTGTCCTCTAGCTATGCTAATGAGGAATTATAGGCTCTTTTCAGCCTTTGTGGACAATGCCACAAGGCAGGAAACACAAATTATTATTTTTATAAGTGTGGTTTTTTTAAAAAAAATTGATACTATCTGTTATAGTTAGTGTGCTGCTGCCTTCACAAAAGGGCAGAACCCAGAGCTCCAATAGCAGGGGCTGAACTGTACAAAGACGTCTTACTGTTTATCTGGGTAAGCTATTCAGCTTTTCCATTAGGGATGGCATTGAAAACCATATATGAATGAGTACTGCTGCCCCTTGGACTACAGATGTCTCTGCATGAAACATCAACAGCAAATGGCTTTGTGAATATCCTCAAATTGAGCATTCACTCCCATCGGGAACAGCAAACAGTTGCTGGGCTGCAAATCCATTCAGATCTTGGAGTGAAAGGAAGCTATTCTTCTGTGTGAAAGAAGGGGGTCAGGGAAGAAGGGAATGTCAATATTAGCCTTTCTTTTATGAAAAGAATCTTCCTATGCAAATGTCAGGCGTATGCTTCAACCTGCCAAAGTCCTAGCACAGCACAATGGCCTTTATAGCTTGGGAGCCAATCCAAGAGACCTGCCTGCTGCAGTGGCAAGGGAACCCTGGAAATGAGGCGGCCATAGCATTTCCCTCTCAGTTCTGTGTGTCACTGGTTTTGTGAAGATGAATGGGGCTAAGGAAACGTGTGGAGGAAAATGAGGGGTGTAGGACTTGTAAGCGCACATGACAATAATGAATTAACGAGATCAAAACGTAATGGATCAGGAGGCCTGGAGTTGGTCCTTGATAGATGTAATTGTCATGGATGTAATTGTCCATGATTAAAAACCTCCTTAATGAGAGGCATACATTTTTTTAATAAAAAAACCTGTAGTAAAGACTAGGAGGATGGTGCAGAATGCCTCAGATTTGACAGCCCATGGTGTCTTCAGCTGTCTTGCAGAATTCACGTTTGAAATGGGTAGGAAGCCAAGCCTCTCTTGGCAAGCCACATCTCAGATTCTCCTAAACATGTAGTGCCAGGGGGACTACAGTATTTACAACACAGCTTGTCAATGGGGGGAAAAAACCAACATGAAGTGAGAGAAGAGAGACTTTGTGCTGGCCATTGTGTAATGGCTTTTCCCACCTGCCTAGCTTGACCAACCTAGCAGTTCGAAAGCATGTCAAAGTGCAAGTAGATAAATAGGTACCACTACAGCGGGAGGTAAACGGCGTTTCCGTGTGCTGCTCTGGTGAGCCAGAAGTGGGTTTGTCATGCTAGCCACATGACCTGGAAGCTGTACGCTGCTCCCTCGCCAATAATGTGAGATGAGCACCACAACCCCAGAGTCGGTCACGACTGGACCTAATGGTCAGGGGTCCCTTTACCTTTACCTAGCTCGACCCTCCAGCCCCAGGAGCCTTCATAAATGAACTGTTTCCAGAGGAAGAACTGTGAGGGAAGAGAGACTTTGTCACCATGGGGTCGTTAGTTGTACCCAATGATGGCCAAACTTGGCCCTCCAGCTGTTTTGGGACTATAACTCCCATCATCCCTAGCTAATAGGATCAGTGGTCAGGGATGATGGGAATTGTAGTCCCCAAACAGCTGGAGGGCCACGTTTGGCGATCCCTGACCTGTGCTGCCCCACCTCCAGCCCAAGGAACCTTCAGAAGGGAGTTGCTGCCATGGGCATTATGTGTGTGTGTGTGTGTGTGTGTGTGTGTGTGTGCCTTTTAATAAACTGGATGGAGTGAAAGATTGTGAGTCATGGGGGTGGGGAGAGTGTTGTATGAATGTGGCAGTGCTTGGTTTACTTTTTGGCTGCTATTTTGTTAATGTTCTTGGTGTTGCTTTATAGTTTATGAATGCTGCAGTATTTTGTGAATCCTATAACATGTGCTGCAATTGTGCTGTTTAGCTTATTTTTTAGATGTTTTGTTGATGGTGCTTTATGGGTTGCAATTGCTTTATGGATGATTTGTTAATTGTTCTATATGATTTCTGCTGTTTTCTCCTATTAGCCATGATGGCTGTACTCTGCCTCCACAGTTGGAGGTGACAATGCTTTTGAATACCACTTGCTGGAAACCATACCGTAGCTGCCAAGTTTCCCCTTTTCTCGTGAGGAAGCCTATTCAGCATAAGGGAATTTCCCTTAAAAAAGGGGAGAACTTGGCAGTTATGCTGGAAACCAGAGGAGGGCAGAGTGCTCTTGTACTTGAATCCTGATTGCTGGTATTCCATGGGCACCTGGTCAGATATTGTGAGAACAGGATCCTGGACTAGATAAGCCATTGACCTGATCCATCAGGATCTTCATATGTATCTCAGGGTTGTGGATCTGAGCCCCATGTGGTTGAAACATTCCTGCAATGCAGGGAGTTGGGCTAGATGATCCTCATGGTCCATCCCAGCTCTACAATTCTTTAATTCTCAGGATAGGTTTTGCAGGAAATGTGGTCACATGGAGAAGCCTTAGGCTTCAGGATGTGACACTGATAGATGCCTATGTTCTTGAACATTACTGATGAAGTTGTTAAAGGTAAAGGTAAAGAGACCCCTGACCATTAGGTCCAGTCGTGACCGACTCTGGGGTTACGGTGTTCATCTTGTACACCTTTCAGGTCATGTGGCCAGCATGACAAAGCTGCTTCTGGCTAACCAGAGCAGCCCACGGAAACACCATTTACCTTCCCGTTGTAGCGGTACCTATTTATCTACTTGCACTTTGATGTGCTTTTGAACTGCTAGGTTGCCAGGAGCTGGGACTGAGCAACGGGAGCTCAACCCGTCACAGGGATTCAAACTGTCGACCTTCTGATCGGCAAGCCATAGGCTCTGTGGTTTAGCCCACAGCGCCACCCGCGTCCCTCAATGAAGTGGTTACTTATCAGAATAAAATGCTTAGGATCAGCTGCTTTACAAGACCCTGTATTTTATCTCAGTGGTAAATACCTGATTCAGGGATGGGCTCTCCAGATGTTGTTGGACTCCACCAGCCCCAGCCAGCATGACCAATGGTCAGGGACGGATGAGAGTTGTGGGCCAGCAACATCTGGAGGACCACAGGTTCCCCGTCCCTGACCTAATTGATCACAGGTGTTGTTTGTTGTTAGAGAAGGGTTGAGATGCTTAAATGAACAACCCAGCATTTTCCAGCAGCAGCTGCATTGTCTGTGCTCAAGGCATGAAAGCACACAGCAGAAAACTGATACCACAGTGATGTGTGACCACTGTTTAGGAACAAATAGATAATATACAGTAAAAGGAGCAGACATCCTAGCATTTTCCTCTTTTGGCTTATCACTGTATTTGTTAACAGTTTTCACTGCTCACTGAATTGGATAAACTTGTAACAATCTCCTGTAACTAATTAAGAAACAGCTTAACCAATTCAAACTACCTTATTTTCATGTGCTTTCTACTGTGTGCATATGTTTCCAACTCCAAGCTCAGTGCAGGATATTCCAATGAAGATGAAATATTGTGCAGCTATAACTAGCAGACCCCAAGTTTAGCACATTGTTTTTCAGAGCAGGGAGAGGGAGAGAATGACAGCTCGGATCAGTCTTGCCTGCCAGCCCAAAAGCCTTGGGTGCAAGCTGATGATGTCCATCCCCAGTGATGTTACTGAAATAACTGAGTGGCATATACTCAGGAGTTAACTTGCAACCACTGAAAAAGAATTTCTGTCTCTAACGTCTGGTGCGATAGGCCTAAAATAAATCTTCAAGTACAAAGAAAAGATGCCACCCTATTTGCATGTTTTTGCATAATTTTGCTGGAGTTGCTCACGGAGTACACTTTCCTCTCGCAGTAGGAGCAGTATCCTGGTTCTCTTTGATCAGAGTCTTCAGATTGTCAATAAAGCACAGCATCAAGGCACAAGTGCCAAGGGACTTGTGGCACAGAGGAACACCCGCCCTTGAGTAAATCTTGCTTCCCAGACCCCCTGCAAAGAGCTCATAGCTGCAATTTGGTGGAAAAAAATATGTTGCACCAACTGTTATGCCATAGCCTGCACCTGCCACAAACAGCATGCATTGCACCAGACATTAAAAGACCATGGTTGTAAGCTTCTGACCTTCCCAATAATTCAGATTCCTCGCATCCCCTCCAGCTTTCAACTGAGGAAAATAAGCTAGCCTTACACTGTGGGAACAAGGAGGTGGGGTTTGACTGTGATAATGAAAAAGCCAAATCTAACTTCTAAAGGAGCTGGCTGCAGGCTGTACTTCAAAATGTGTTTCCTCACCCTCCAAGAGGCATAAGCAATACATGAGGATATTTCCATTGCACACAGCTTCTTATTCCCCCAATGCTTGTTGTTTTCAGATTTTACTGTTTAATTTTTTATTAAAATTTCTTCAACCTACAACATCAAGACGATCCTTTAATCCCTACTCCCCTTAACACATATATGCATATAGTCTTTCATATCTTGCACATAAAATCACATGCACATATTTAACAACAAGCTGTCAGCTATAATTCCAGTGGCAATTCAGTGACTGCACATTCGAGGGTTTGACAAACTTAGTTGGTCTCCAAGGTGCTACTGGAAGGAATTTTTTATTTTGTTTCAACTACGTCAGACCAACATGGCTACCTACCTGTAACTTGCACATTCAAGGGTGCATGAGCAGTGCTTTTTTTTCTTCTAGAAAAAGAGATGCCGGAACTCACCATTTACACCGGGCATCCCCAAACTTCGGCCCTCCAGATGTTTTGGACTACATTTCCCATCATCCCTGACCACTGGTCCTTTTAGCTAGGGATCATGGGAGTTGTAGGCCAAAACATCTGGAGGGCCGCAGTTTGGGGATGCCTGATTTACACCTCCCTTATTCTCTTATTATGGCAATGGCACCCACCTGAGAGGTGCCAGAACCAAGTTCCAGTGAGTCCCAGCTGAAAAAGGTGCATGAGGCAGGGAAGAAACACCCACCCACTGACATCTTCCATCTACCTCAAAGGTTGTCTTTCTGCCCAGTTATCAGGGTTTTCTGGGGTCCCATGCACCTCCTAACTGTTAGGAGGAAGGGCCAGTGTTAAGTAGTACACAGTCCCAGTCAGGCAGAAATCAAGATCTGGAGCAGCAAGCAAAGATCAGGGGAGCTAGAGGCAGGTAAGTAAGTTACCTCCCATAGAATTGTTGTGGGGATAAAGTGGGGAGCATGCACACTGCCCCCGAGCCATTTGGAGAAAGGATGGGGCAATATAGGTCACGGGTGGCTAACCCTTACGATCTTCCAGATGTTGTTGGACTCCATCTCCCATCAACTCCAGTCAGCTTGGCCAACGGTCAGGGATGATATGAGCTGTAGCCCAGCAACTTTTGGTGGGCCACAGGTTGGCTACCCTTGGCGCTTACAATAAACAACTTTCAATTGTGAAGAGAAAGCACAGTTGAGAGATGGCTCAGAATCCACACAAAGTCCCAGGTAATTATGGCTAGTTATGTTAATGGTGTGGTTCTAAGTAGACCCGTGTGAGCATTTTTACAGTAACCTCGCTCCTCTCCCTGGGGGACATTTTATTTTCTCAGAAGTGCCACATAGCAGGCTTGGAGATTTAATGCTGTGCAATCAATGGCAGGACTGGGAGCAAATGGACTCCGTGGAGAAAGCAGGAGATGTTGTCTCAGTTAATAAGATAACAATTTAACATCTTTCCCTCCCTGCTTTTCCCTTACTCCCCACTTTAAACAGACTACCAAATATTCAGAGTTGCCTTTAAGTAATTTAGTGGAAAGGCTGCTATGATTTCAAATTCCCATCTGCCCTGCTTTCCACCCAGCGATGTTTCTTGTCACCAGCTAACAGCATTTAAAATATTTACAGCCCTGCCTTTGCCCTGGGGAAGGATCCGAATAAATCATGTTTGCCGACCATAAATCAAAAATTAATCTCCCGAAAGCGCGATGCCTGTCCGATCCCTCAAATAACAAGCAGCAGAATTTATCAAGTAAATTGGTGCTGGTGTCTCACTGGTGCCACTGTGGGGTGTAATGGATGGGGCGAAAGGGCAGGCGGCACAGCCAAACCAAGGTGCTTAGTCGGTAAGAGAAAAATGGACGGGCATGGAAATTAGCATCATTAAAACGCCACCTTACATCTCTGCCAGCGTAACCTTCATTCATCTCCCTCCTCTCAGGGAGTCATTTTTCACCATTCTCCATTCCCATTCCCATTCCCGATCCTTCCTCTTTGAAATATTTGTCTTTACTTTGGTTTAAAGGACAGCAGCTCAGCAAACAAAAAAAATCTCTCTGTCCCATATGTTAACGACCATTTTCAATATGCATTAAGTTGAGAAGGGGAGAAATTACGCCAGCTCAATGGAATGAGTTTCAAAATTCTTTCAGCCAGGCCAACCTCAGTGCATTGTGGGACTTGTAGTTCCAGGCTCGTTTCCTTCTCCTAAGTCTGAAGAGCCGGCAAACTGGTTCCCAGGATGTACAGTGTCAACTCAGCAGCAAGCCCAAGTTGAAAGGGGGTGGGTGGGTGAGATATATAAAATTAAAATAGTTCCTGATACAACATGCCCACTTAAAACTACGGTACCTTTCTCCACAGAAAGTGTGACATGTGTTGTGATTGTTTTCCCACTGGATATGGACATCCAACATGTTGATGACTGGAAATCATATATATAAATATCGGACTTCATCAGCTTTGTGCTGACAGTTTTTGTTTCCTTTTACTACAATTTCCATCAGCCCCACCCAGCATGTCCAATGGTCAGGGATGATGGGAAATGGTAGTCCAAAACATCTGAGGGCACCGGGCTACCCAAACCAAACCTGCTTAGCTTTGCAAATGTGCTTGTAGTTTTATTGCTGCATGACTAGGAGCTTAGGCTGCTCTGGCTAACCTTTCTGCCAATTTTGATGTTCAGGCTAGAAATGTTGATTTGAAAGCCATATGCAGAATACAGGAGGGGTGGAGACTAACAGGTGGGCTACTTAATGATAATAGCTCATCAGCCACTACAGATCCATGCAACTGGCCTCCTATACAATGCAGGGCTAACCAGAGGGAGACATCTACCGGATTTTTGCAGCAAGTTGTCATTTAGGTGGTCCCCAATAAAAATCTGCATCCAATCCCTCCTGAGTTAGCGTAAGAATCTGAGTCCACCTCTGCATGCTGCTTATCGGAATGGGTGATGAAGCACAGAAGAGGTGGAGGCATGGGCAGCCTCTTTTACAGTACTTGACCTAACGGTAATCACTGCCTTGAACTACCGTGTTTCTCATATTATAAGTCATGTCTTATATTAATTTTTTCTTCAAAAAAACACGACATGGCTTATTTTTGAGGGATGTCTTATTTTTTAATAAAGTGCACGCGGGCGCTGTTTGCCGGGCTTGTCAAGCCCAGCAAACAGCGCCCGCCGATCTTCGGTGACAGGCGGGGGTGGGCGGAGAGCAGAGAACGATCTCCGCTTCCCCCCACCCCCGCCTGTCACACAGCACAGGTCGGCGGGCGCTGTTTGTCGGGCTTGTCAAGCCCAGCTAGGAGCGCCCGCCGATCTTCGGTGACAGGCGGGGATGGGGGGAGAGCGGAGAACGATCTCCGCTTCTCCCCCACCCCTGCCTGTCACACAGCACAGGGCCGAAGATCGGCGGGCGCTGTTTGCCGGGCTTGTCAAGCCCAGCAAGGAGCGCCCGCCGATCGTTGGTGACAGGCGGGGGTGGGGGGAGAGCGGAGAACGATCTCCGCTTCCCCCCCACCCCCGCCTGTCACACAGCACAGGTCCGAAGATCGGCGGGCGCTGTTTGCCAGGCTTGTCAAGCCCAGCAAGGAGCGCCCGCCGATCTTTGGTGACAGGCGGGGGTGGGGGGAGAGCGGAGAACGATCTCCGCTTCCCCCCCACCCCCGCCTGTCACACAGGACAGGTCCGAAGATCGGCGGGCGCTGTTTGCCGGGCTTGTCAAGCCCAGCAAACAGCGCCCGCCGATCTTTGGTGACAGGCGGGGGTGGGGGGAGAGCGGAGAACGATCTCCGCTTCCCCCCCCCGCCTGTCACACAGGACAGGTCCGAAGATCGGCGGGCGCTGTTTGCCGGGCTTGTCAAGCCCAGCAAACAGCGCCCGCCGATCTTTGGTGACAGGCGGGGGTGGGGGGAGAGCGGAGAACGATCTCCGCTTCCCCCCCCACCCCCGCCTGTCACACAGGACAGGTCCGAAGATCGGCGGGCGCTGTTTGCCGGGCTTGTCAAGCCCAGCAAGGAGCGCCCGCCGATCTTTGGTGACAGGCGGGGGTGGGGGGAGAGCGGAGAACGATCTCCGCTTCCCCCCCCACCCCCGCCTGTCACACAGGACAGGTCCGAAGATCGGCGGGCGCTGTTTGCCGGGCTTGTCAAGCCCAGCAAACAGCGCCCGCCGATCTTTGGTGACAGGCGGGGGTGGGGGGAGAGCGGAGAACGATCTCCGCTTCCCCACCCCCGCCTGTCACACAGGACAGGTCCGAAGATCGGCGGGCGCTGTTTGCCGGGCTTGTCAAGCCCAGCAAACAGCGCCCGCCGATCTTTGGTGACAGGCGGGGGTGGGGGGAGAGCGGAGAACGATCTCCGCTTCCCCCCCCCGCCTGTCACACAGGACAGGTCCGAAGATCGGCGGGCGCTGTTTGCCGGGCTTGTCGAGCCCAGCAAGGAGCGCCCGCCGATCTTTGGTGACAGGCGGGGGTGGGGGGAGAGCGGAGAACGATCTCCGCTTCCCCCCCCACCCCCGCCTGTCACACAGGACAGGTCCGAAGATCGGCGGGCGCTGTTTGCCGGGCTTGTCAAGCCCAGCAAACAGCGCCCGCCGATCTTTGGTGACAGGCGGGGGTGGGGGGAGAGCGGAGAACGATCTCCGCTTCCCCCCCCCCCGCCTGTCACACAGGACAGGTCCGAAGATCGGCGGGCGCTGTTTGCCGGGCTTGTCAAGCCCAGCAAGGAGCGCCCGCCGATCTTTGGTGACAGGCGGGGGTGGGGGGAGAGCGGAGAACGATCTCCGCTTCCCCACCCCCCACCCCCGCCTGTCACACAGGACAGGTCCGAAGATCGGCGGGCGCTGTTTGCCGGGCTTGTCAAGCCCAGCAAACAGCGCCCGCCGATCTTTGGTGACAGGCGGGGGTGCGGGGAGAGCGGAGAACGATCTCCGCTTCCCCCCCCGCCTGTCACACAGGACAGGTCCGAAGATCGGCGGGCGCTGTTTGCCGGGCTTGTCGAGCCCAGCAAGGAGCGCCCGCCGATCTTTGGTGACAGGCGGGGGTGGGGGGAGAGCGGAGAACGATCTCCGCTTCCCCCCCACCCCCGCCTGTCACACAGGACAGGTCCGAAGATCGGCGGGCGCTGTTTGCCGGGCTTGTCAAGCCCAGCAAGGAGCGCCCGCCGATCTTTGGTGACAGGCGGGGGTGGGGGGAGAGCGGAGAACGATCTCCGCTTCCCCCCCACCCCCGCCTGTCACACAGGACAGGTCCGAAGATCGGCGGGCGCTGTTTGCCGGGCTTGTCAAGCCCAGCAAACAGCGCCCGCCGATCTTTGGTGACAGGCGGGGGTGGGGGGAGAGCGGAGAACGATCTCCGCTTCCCCCCACCCCTGCCTGTCACACAGCACAGGTCCGAAGATCGGCGGGCGCTGTTTCCCGGGCTTGTCAAGCCCAGCAAGTCAAGCCCACCGATCTTCGGCTCTGTCCCCCGATGCGCGACGGCTCGGGGAAGCAGGCAGGGAGCTTCTGCTGGGTCCCGCGCCTTCGCCTCTCGCTCGATCGGGGCTACACGACATGGCTTATTTTCGGGGTATGTCTTATTTTTCACCAACCCTTAGAAATCCTGTCATGGCTTATTTTTTGGGGATGCCTTAAAATATGAGAAACACGGTAGGATTATTAGTCTTTCACTTCGCTGAGTGTCTTGATAGACTCACACAAAGCAACTCTTGACAGTACGACCCTGCTCTGTCAGTCAGCGTAGGCCGGTTTATAAGCCTGATGAAGCCATTTGATTGAGCCAGCCAGCACTTCCCTTTACTCATTCTGCTATGGGTACTATTAGTAAAAAGATAGTAAAAAGTCCAGATTAAAGGATTTTAAAGTTCACTAATAGGGTGGGTTTGTGTTCTACTTTAAGAAGTTCTCTTTTGGAAGTGCTGCCAGAAAACAATCCTCCATGTGAAGGAGTCCTCTATCTGAAAGGCTACCTGGTCCAGGTTTTGGTTTAAAGAAAGAAAATCAACCCATAACACATGCCTGCAGGCTTGTTTTTACACAAACTGAAATGCAAATAACTAAATTAGTTGTAATTCATATCCTTAATTTGTCTGATGGTGGTTTTTGTGTGAACATACTTATTGCAGATTAAGGGCATCCTGTTTTGATTTAGCTTAATAGTCTGAAAGCATTGGCTATAATTAGCATAAAAGGGAGTCTTCATTGAAGCTGCTGGGTTCTGGCAGTCTTTGCCATTCTTTCTGGCTATTCAGCTCTCAAAATGTTAAGATCTGTCAATATCCGAACAAAGAATCTCTTTCAGGCTGGATGGCACTGTGGGTCAATTTGTTTGCATACATGTGGAGCCGAACCATATACCGTCATTTTCGCAACCAGAAAAATCCCAATTCTGCACAATTTAGGCAAATTTGCAGAAATGAGTTAACAGCTTATCTTACCGGTAGTTGCTATGTGTAGGGGGTTTGCAATGTTAAATAAGTTGGCATTGATCCTGGGAACAAAAGGAGAGAAAGAATGAAAAAAAAAACAATGTTGAGGGCTCATGTATACATAGGAAACAGGCAGAAAGACCAGAGATGTGGGAAACTAGAGAGCAGGGATTTCCAGTTTGTATGCTGGGGCACATTACTGTGTCATAACGACAGATTGTGCTTTTAAAATGAAGCTAGATACATTGCCACCCTCTATCCATTGGAGTGAAAGGCATTGTGGATCACTGGCTACCCCTTCCCTCCATTTTATAACTAGTCATTACTTCCAGGAGGGATTCCCCAGTGCACCCTATACTACATTTGAGAAGTTGAATAGAGGGCTACAATGAACTTCAAAAAATTCCCTTCAAGCAGGGCCAACTTTGTGGACCAACTTTGACAAGTGACATCATCTGACATCATTATGACACCATTAGCTGCAAACAGGCTCACTCCCACCAGTGATTGGTTGACCCCAGGTAGCAGAAGCTTTAGGTACACTGAAAGCAGTAAGTAGCAGAGGAGGAAGGGAATGCTCTTAAAGAACCAGAATGGTGATGGCAACTGTCAGAGCACTAGGGTAATTGATGGGCCCTACTCCTGTGGCGAGTGAAATAATTGGTAGTGTTATGGGTTTGCAGGGGGCAAGGATCCCCTAAAATTCCTGGGTGCCAGGTTCTCCCCATAATTTCTGAAATTATTAAAGTAGGTTTTGAAGTCAAGTCAGCTTCCTCAGGAGTAAGTGCCTGTAACCCGTGGAATCTCACACCACTTGGAGACTGGAGTGGCATGCAACAATATTAATGGAGAGGAAAGATGAGGCCAGCTTACTATTCTATGACTGTTAGCTGATCCCGATAAATTTGGTATTAAGCTATGTACTTACACATAGTATAGTATTTACAAATATAAACAAAAAGAGCTTGTACTGAATCAGATCACTGATCCATATAACCAGAATAGGATTGTCTACTCTGAGAGGCTGTGGCTCTCCAAAGTCTTAGGCCGCAGTCCCTTTTGAGCTCTGCTACCCAACATCCTTTTGTTTTTTTGTTTTTTAACATAATTTTTATTGGTTTTTACAAATTACAAAAGATGGTACATACATAAACACCTTTTCCACCTTCTTCCCACCCCCCTCCATGGGTCCTCCCCTGCCACAGAAGTATCCCACGCAGGTGATCAGTCAGAAGTGGTCCATTTTATGATTGGGTTTCTGTCCTCCTCCCCCTCCCCTGCCCCCCAAGCCCCCCCCTGCCACCAGGGAGCTCCAGTGAACCAGGGCAGTACGCAGGAGTTCATCCATCCAACCATCTATTGTCATACCAAAAAAAAAAGAAAATACAAAAAGAGAAAAAGAGAAAAAAGAGAAGAGGAAAAAAAAAAGGACAAAAAGGAAAAAAGACAAAAAAAAAATTCATCATAATTGTTAAATTCATAATTGTTAAACCATATTTTGTGGGCTTCCCCACCCTCCCACCCTTCCCCGGTTTTCCTCCCTTATTTATCATCTTCAACAGTTTCATAGTTCATATTTTATAACATACACCTTTATATCTTATACCACTTTTAAACTATTATCATTTTCGCCTATTGTCCAATCACTGAGAAATCAAACTCCCATTTTTTCTTCCCGTGCCTAATTTTTACCCCTCTATAGGCCTCCATATTTTCACCTTTTTCCAGAATCAATTCACTTTTTAAACCTATAACTATTCCCAAACTAACCTTACTCCCCCCGAGTACCTGCTCCACCCCTCCAATCCAGCAAGTTCCATAGTCAGCAGTCCAGTTATAGTCCTATTAACCCATCCTTACAATCACCACTTCACTTTCCCTTCACCCCACCCCCTGTTTGCAGTCTTTTGCCATCCAGGCCTCCATATCAGACCCCTGAGCTTCTTCTCTTCTCTGCTTAATTTTTCCTTCTTCCCTGTGGTCATTCTGGAGTTCCAGTAAATCCAGTCGTGCCCCCCTCGAAGGGGAGGCACTCCATCCAACTTTTTGTAGAGTAAAATCATCATTTTTTTCGTGATGGGCTTCATTTTGTGTTAAATCATCACAGTCGTCATCATTGTCATTCTCACATTCATCTTCTTCAGTTTCAAAAGCTTCATCTTCTAGGAAATCATATTCTGTCATCACAATCTGGAATTGTTGCTGTAACACTAGCCGTTGTGTCTCCTCTTGACATAGTTCTATTCTTGTTTCCCACATTAAGGTCAAAACAGGCCGCTGAAACTCAGGCGGGTACCTTTTTGTTGACATAGTTCAGTCCTGTCAAGGTCAAAACTTGTCACATGGGGTGGAATATGATCGCAGTCTATTTTCTCGACTCCATTTTAACAAGCTGGCTGCATTCTTAAAAATAAAGTTCGAACTCACATTTCAAAAGCATATAAACCAAAAAAAAATTCCCAAAAAGTCCAGAGATAAAGATAGAAATAAAATTTAACTATAAATCCTGGTCAGCTCACTGGGTTTTCTGGGCTGCCGGCTCCCGAGAAAAAGAAAGGTCTTTCTTAGTCTTAACTTCTTTCTGCAGGGCAATCACAACAGTCTCTCTCCCCTTTTACCCTGCATTTAGGGGAGATTCTCTTTGATGCCTTTGAGGAATCCTTTTAAGTTAAAATCTTCTGTTTACGGCTTCGGGTTTCTGTTTACTGTCTCTTATGTTACCGTGGGGGGGGGGGGTGGCTTCCTCTTTTCCCCTCTCTCCCAGGTCCAAATTGTTGCCTTAATTTACATTCCAAAGAATCCAAATTACTCACAGTCTATTCATTTGCTGAATGTTCTTTGAAGAATTGGCCACCTCCACTTCCCAGACTCGCAGCTTCGCACTCTCAGAGCAGCAATGTCAGCCTGTCCGCCGCGGTTCACCTCCTCGCTCTCGGGGGCTTAAACAAAGCCGATCCGGGGAGGAGAGAGCCCGCTTTTGGCGCCGCCAGGCAAAATCTGTCCCCAAAAAGCACGATTTGGGGCTTTTAAGGAGGTTTCGTTTCGCTGGAACGATTCCCTCCACCTCTGAAGCGCCGAGGTCCGCTCCGCTGTGCGGACCCCCGTCTGAGCAAGATGGCGTGGTCAACCGGAAGCCCCTACCCAACATCCTTTTGACTGGATAAGCCGGGAATTGAACCTGGGGCAAATGAAAAGCAAGTGCTCTACCAATGAGCTACACAGCTAATTGGAATTGCCTTCCAAGTCATACGGTACATGGGGCATATCATATTTAATTACTTCCTGTATGGCATATTGAGCCACCATTGTGTTTTCACAGAGAAATGACTCAGATATCCATTTTTAGCAGACTGAACTAGATGGAAGTGGCCTTTTGCAATGACACTGAGCAGAACTTTGCCCTATGACTTTCAGAGAGGTACCGTACTTAATGAAGGTAAACAATGACAATAAGTTGGTCACTTCAGATAAAGAAAAGCTTGTACATAAACGAAACCTCTGCTTAATAGCAGCATGAAGTGCAGAGATGCATGGAAATGAAACAACAATATTATTGTAATGAGCCTATTTTTAAATTCTTCAAATCTTCAACCTGCAGAGTTTTTGCTTCGATTCTAGTCTCATTCCAATACCAACTCAAGGAAATGCCAATGTCTTCTTGGGTAGTGTTGCTTAGAAGCTGATTTCCCAAAGAAAGAAATGACCTGAGGAAGGAGAAGCAAGAAAAATGGATGAAATGGGTTTGCAATTCCTGAGTTTTTCAGAAAGCAAAGAGCTAAAATTGGTGCCTGCTGCCTGACATGCAGAAAGGATCCCGAGGCTGCAGCACAATTACTCTTCAAAATACATTGATGTTTATCCTGTAGCAATCTTCTATAATTACTCTGACAGTACCTGACAGCCCCATGCCATCAGCTGAAGGAGCCAGGTGATGCGTTGATGTTGCTGGATTGCTGCTGTCTGCTTGATTCTGGGTCCCCCCCCAATCTAAAAGTATCTTTCTTACAAATTTCTAATTTGTTTACTACTTCCTTTTTGGTGGGGAGTCTGAGCTGAGATTTTGATTTTATTCCTTTTGGCATGTGGATTTGGTGTTTGAATAAGGAGCTAGATGTCAGTATCACATACAAGGGTGGGATTTTTCTGCTTTCACTTTTTCTCATATGCTATGGAATATAATTATCACACAGACCTGGGGAGATCCTGTTCAGTTGAATTTCCACTATGCCAAGTGCCCAGCACTTCCTGATGTGTGAAATGTACAGGAGCATTCATATCCTTGTTATCTGTGGGAATTTTGCAGCAATCCAAGTTTTTAATGCATTGAGAACATGACAGTGCATGTTCAGAGCAATATCTGGATTGGCAGGGAACTTCTCAAGAGACCTTGTTCAACTCCCCACTCCATGACATTAAGAAAGTGCCCTTGCACATATTACTGTATTTCAGCCTAAGCTACACCACAGGGCTGTGATGAACATAAAGGGGATACCCCTGTGTGTGCTGCCTTACCTTTGGAAGAGAGGTGGAATGTTCTGGGTTTTTGTTTGTTTTTAAGTATTGACATGTTTTATTTCCAAGAATTTGATCCTACATTATGTAGTGAATTGCCAATTGTTTTTCAAACTATGCATCAAAACTTGGTTAACTGCAGGAAGAACTGATCATGCACATTTTGAACAGTGTTTTTGAATCCAGATTCAGGCTTGAATTCTGAATCTGTATACATTATGGGGCCACTCTGGTGAAGGCCAGCTTCCACAGCCAAAGCTGCTGTCTATTGGCTCAGCTCCGGTGAAGTTTAGAAATCTAGGTCAGTAGAGACCAGCTAAGCATCAGTCCCTCTTCCTCCTCTTGCAATTTTAAATGCATCAAATCTGTGCATGTGAACCATGCTGTGCAACAACATGACTGCTTGCTATGCTTGTCAAATGTCACCTACAGTATTTTTTTCAAAAAACAAAAACAACCCCATCCATACTCTATATTCAATGACACTAACAAATCTGCTGAAAGGAAACTTAAGTGGGCTGAGTTGTTAGAGTTGTATGCAGGGCAGGTACACCAGGTAAGGGTAGGCAGAGACAGTCTGTAAGATGCATCTTCCTTCATTAGCTTGACCTTCATTTCCACCTCTTTCTAGCACATAGGGACTAAAGTGCAAATGTATCACCTGCCCCAGCCTCAGGTTTCCCTTCTGTATCCAAGGTGATTTGAGGGGTGTGATATTTTCAATTTTCTTCTTTGTTCTCCAAAGCTCCCTTCCTTTGCTGAGTGGAGTTGATGTCAGTTTCCTTTGCTTCCTTTTGTCACCTTCGTCTTCTTCATCTTCCTCACTTGCCATTGCCCTTCCTCTTCTCCAAATACTGTAACTTTGTATTGCTTTCATGGTGCCAGCAGGCTGCTCCTTCACTTTAGATAACCCTGGGTTATGGGCAATTTTACCTTTGTACAGGAGGCTCTTTTCTACACACACCCACACAACCCTCTCTATCCTCTACCCAGGCAAGCAAAATGCATGAGGAGAGTTCAAGGACACATTCCAGCCAGGCAAAATCACCCGAGGATGGTGCAAAACAGGGCTGGTGAGGGGGCTGGGCTGGGAAGAGATGATGGGAGGTGGTCTGGGAAGGGGGACAGGTAAATAGACTTGGATGGCTGCCTTTCACCCCTGGGTCTGAGGTTCCCCACTACTGCTCCATTGTCATGTTTCTTCAGCATCCATGCTGAACAAGAGGCTGGGGCTGGGCAGGGTACCAGTGAAGTCAGGCTCAGCAGCTGCATGGTCAGAGCCAGCCCAACACTCCCACCTGTGCACTCATGCTATTCTAACCTCATTAGCATCCCAGGCCCATCCAGGTAAGCTGCAGCAACACTGATGTTGAGAAGGCAGCTCTATGGCCCACCCCACAGGCCACTATTTCATATATGTATATAATATCTTATTGCCTATTGATATATTTCCAATACCTGACACCTTTCCATAATTGAGTGTGATTTAGGGGCTTGGATGCATGAGTCATATTGAGGGTTGTCCCTACCATCAGGCAGAGTGTGGCAAGCACCTCAGGCGGCATTATACTCTGTTGCAGGACAGAAATGTGTTAGCATGTCATGCTCCCACTAAACTAGCCTGCTGCCCGTTGGTGCCCTGCAGGACATTATCCCATTGCCAGTTTTCAGCTGCCAGTCTAGTCAGCTTTTGTATGTGGAATGGAGATGGCGGGGATCTTATTATTTGTCTCAGATAGCAAAATATCCCAGGCTGGCCCTGGTCATATTTTGTGGGGGGTGGAAGTTGCCGTATATATTTTAAAAGCCCAACTACCTGATGCTGCCTGCTCTCTCATGTCTCATTTGGTGGGTTAAGTTTTCTGAAAGAGCAGTTTGCCACAATTTGTCCTGTCAGCCTTCAGGGGGAATAGCAGTAGCTAATTTCAAGCAGCCCTGAGGATTCCTCAGCAAAGAAGGTAGAGGCCCTGGGACTCATCTATACAGCAAAATGAATTCAAATGAAGTGCAAATGTGAATTTAAAACTTAAGTAAATGCCTGCATGTTAAAACTTTAATCTCTGAATAATAATATTTGTCTTCTGGGGAATAGAGTTAAGAACGCAACAGAAAGAGACACTTGATTTCACTTGTGTGAGCCCAGAGAGATTTCATCTGGGTTGTGAAATTGGGTTAAATTGACATGGAACATCTCGCTATACAGGCAGACAATTCTTCCTTCATTCTCACAGGACGTACTGGACATAGGCCTTAGGTGGTTTACTTTCCACATGCAACATGACAACTCAAGCTGCTTTGAGTGCCCCATGTGCTGTTTGTGGGTACAGAAGAATGTTGCTAATGTGGGACAGAAAGCAGAAGTGAACCATTTTGTAATCAGATCTACATTTTAGCTAATGTAGGGCTTGCCTGCATTCACATTATAGAAATAAGGAAAGCATACCCCCCAATTGTCCAGAAGCCAATCCCAGCTTCGGTTTGCATCCTAGAATGTCCCAGTTTTCAGTTCAACACTCTGGTGCTCCTGACCAAAAGAAGCTTACTCTGGTGTGAGTCAGCACCAGAGCGTCAGACCAGAAGGCGCTCTGGTATGGCCCTACTGAATTAGCAGCAGAGTGCCTTCCGTTCCAGTGCTCTGGCTCTTGTCCACAGGGCACGCCAAAGTGCCGAGGGTCCAGGGCTCTGGCACAACCCTGCAGGGTTTGAAGAAAAGCAAATATGAATTGGCCCCACCTCATAGCTTGACCAATCATGCCTAGGAGTGGCTAAGGGCTACCGGTAGGTGGGGTCAGCTTCCATTTTGACTTTAAATGTTCATTTTTGGCTTCTAAGAAGTATGTAGAGGCAAGAAGTGGACAGGGGGAGTGCCAGCCCACAATGGTGCCCAGCTGAGAGATGCTGGAATTGTGCTTCGGCACACTCTAACTGAAAAAAGCACTGCTGATTTTTTTTAAATCAAAACAATCTCTCTAAACTTGCAGTTAATTTTGGCCCAGTAAGGCATATTGTCTTGTTTGCTTTGACTGCTGGAGATGAAAGTGGGATTAGGAGCTATGGGACTTTGAGCTTCATGTACTCTAGATACAAAGGAATACAAAGATGTTGACAGATACTCTCCCTGGCAAGTGGGTCATGTGGTGTTGCAGGATATAAAGCAATCAACTGTACAAGATGTAATGGGGTCCTCAGCAGCCAAAGAAACCCAGCAGCTTTTATATTAGCTATTCCATCAATTGTTCCGAGTTTGGGACTTGCTTCTTTGCCGAAGAAAAGGGAGAGATAAAATGCAAACTGAAGGAACAATGTCTGACGGTCTCAACACCTACAGTGAAAGTTAGCAAGTGAGCTCAGTCCCAAGATCAAACTGGCAATTGGCTTAAGGCTATCGCACGCCTCTTTGATACACAGCACATTTCTCACACTAAGCAGGGCCAGATCTTGTCACTGCTAGTCAGAGAAACCTAGAGTGATGGAGCAAGTAGCTGTGGGTTTAATCACCAGCGGAGGTTGTTCCTGCCAGGCTAGGACTGAGCCTACTGCTGCCTCCCAGAGGTATAGTAAGGAAAGACACTGGTAGTGCAAGGAATCTTTGGCGAAAGTAATGTGTCACACACACCCAACAGCTGTTATTAATACAGCAATGTTCTATTACCTAAACCCTTGAGCATGTGATATGTCATGCCTAACGCTACCCAACCACTTTGCTAAATTGGAGGTTTATTAATAGTAAGTGAAGATGCTGCTTTGGTTGCAATAAAGCCTTCGCAGAATCAGGTGTCTGGCTGACAATAAGCTGTTCTGCACCTACTTTTTTGTGTTGTCAGGTTACTATCTTGGGCATAACTAAAACAACACAGCAAACTATTCTTTGATCTGTGCTCTTCTTCTATAAAGACAAGAGAGCACAGAACACTGCACATTGGGTACGATCTAGAAGCACCCAGGAGCGCAAGAAATGTCATAGTGAGAGTCCATGCGCTCTCATAATGCTAGAACTTCAGAGCATTCCGTGAAGCTGAATGTTGGAAGATTCAGAAGAGACAAAAGAAAGTACTTCTTCACACAGCACCTACAAAACTTGGAATCCACTCCCATGAGAGGTAGCAATGGCCACCAACTTGGATGGCTTTAAAACAAGATTAGACCAGTTCATGGAAGATGATGGCTATTAGCCACAGTAGCTATACTCTCTTGTCATTGTTGGAGGCAATGTGCCTCTGAATACCAGTCATCAGGAACCAAAGGAGGGGAAGCATCTGTTGCACTCAGGTTTTTTATGTGCTACTCTTATCTGTTCTTCTAGGGGTTGCCATATCTTGAAGAGCAAAAAAGAGGACAGCAAGAGCCACTGCCAGCCCAAGCCGGGGAAAGAGGGTTGTGTGCCTCTTTCCCAAGCTCGGGCTGGCAGCAGTTGTGGTGTGCAGAGCAGCCTGAGCCTGAGCCTGAAAAACCCAGACATTTCTTTTAAAATATAACAATCTGCCCAGATTGGCATGTTGGCTCCCCAAAAGAGGACATGTCCTGGTTTTCCCGGGGACATGGCAACCCTAGCTATCCTTTATCTGCTAGTGTCTAACAATATACAGTACCAGTAATCTGTCTATCGCAAATCCTTCCCATATCCCAGCCTATAGCCTTCTTAGAAAGATATTTTTGCAGTTGTGTAAGGACGTGGCATTTCTAGGAATGAGTTGAATTTATCACGATGAAAGCATGTGAGTAATACGATCCATGTGTGTATTGTAGAGCAGACCTTGTATGCTGCTTTGTGAAGGGGCTGGTGAAGGCCTCTGAGATTACGCATGCATACTTGACACATCCTTGTGTTTTGCAAAGCTGTGAGATAGCTATGTGAATCCCACTCTCCCGAGCTTCAACCCACAAAGAAAGAAACAGCACGCTAAACCAGCAAATACGATAAATGCTGTGTACTACTATCATCACACCTTATAGATGCTGCTCGTGGTTGGAGAATTAACAGAACAACTCTGGTTTTATGCAGTGTTGCATTGCCAGTGTGCGTAATTAAGCTTCTTGACAGGCAAACCACACACACCCCTTCAGTAAGTGGAATGCTTATTTCACAGCGCTGCTTTTGGAGCTGCTGTGAACTTTCAAGCAAAGAAAACCATTGTGAAGGGAATGCAGCTGTTTTAACAGTAGGTGCAGGAAGTGTGCCTGGGGGTTGGCAATGCAACGTTGTATACAGATAACGCTGGCTCAAATAAGCTCTTCTACCAATGGCAGCATGCAAAAGCTGCTGTAAAATGCCTGTAATGCACAATAGCTGTAGAGCAAGACAACATTTTCTAGCTTCACTTGCAATTTGACTGTTGTGGCTATGAGAAATAATCTCTGATGGCTAGAATGGCCAAAGGGATGTTCAGATGGCATAGAAACAGAGGAAGCTGCTTTCCTAGTCCATCTAGCTCAATTTTATCTTGGCTGACAGAGAGTGGTTCTCAAGGGTCTAAGGCAGAGCGTATCTTCCACACGTATGTGGAGATTCCAGGGATTGAAACTGGGACCTTCTACATGCAAGGCAGGGCTCTACCACTAACCTACAGCCCTTCCTTCTGGCAGCTTCCTTCTTAGCTGGATGCTGTAGCACACAACCAGCAATGTGGTATGTATGCTGTGGATAATATTGGCTTTAATACCAAATAATAACAACATTGGGACATACCTGCCTCTTTTAACAGCAGCAGACCAACCATCTAGTTCAGGCATCCCCAAACTGCGGCCCTCCAGATGTTTTGGGCTACAACTCCCATGATCCCTAGCTAACAGGAACAGTGGTTGGGGAAGATGGGAATTGTAGTCCAAAACATCCGGAGGGCCGAAGTTTGGGGATGCCTGATCTAGTTGATGTGATCTGCTGTCACCCCACCCTGTTGTCCACCAGGTCAGACTGGGCTGAAGCATCCTGTCTACTGAAAGTTCATTCCTTGCATATTCATCAGTAGTTAACTGCAATTTCAAGGAATTCCTTTCTTCGATGCACAAATGGGCGATCACAGACAAAACACCATAGAAGGAACTTCTGTATTGCCTAACATCACCTCAAAAGCAATGATTTGTCAGTGGAGTCAATTCACATATTCAGCAGCCAGCCAGCCAGCCATCAAGTGTTGGATATTCATGTCTTAACCAGACCCCAGAAAGGCCCTGCTCTTTGATCTTCTGTCTCCAATTCCATCCCTGTCCCTACTTATAAAGAGCCAGATTTGGAGAAATTAAGTGTGCTCAGGCTATGCATTCCAATGAAAGAAACAGGCTGTCTCTATGGAAGTGAATGACGCCTTATTAAATATCAGGCCTTTGGAATGGAGATGAACATTTATTACTTTGGGGGCAAATAAATACAACCAATTCAGATTAATACAAATGAAACAGTGTCCTCCCCTGGAGTGTTAACATGATGGGCTTGTTGTTTTTATTACTTGTCCTTTTATTCCCTTCCCCAGCAGCCTCTAAAAGCAGGGAGGGGGAAAATAAACACTTTGAAGGAAAAAAGCTGTTCCTGCATTTTCTGCCTGGCGACATGGCTATTTCTGCATTGTCACAAAAAACAAGTACTTGCATTAAAAAAAATTGGTGGGGTGGGGGGAGAAGGGGAGAATGCCGAATGATTAGTTACTGTTAATTAAGGAATTAAAAGGCTTTGCTGTTGCATTTTTCAGACATGGATAAGACAAGGCACACATCTGTGAACAGGAAGATAGGGAGAAGATAAAGCTATACACGGTAATGCAAATGGTATAAGGAAAGCCATTCTCAGGCTGGATTTACATATCATGCCTGGAAATCTGATGAACAGCTGCAAAATGGTGGTATGTGCTTAACCCTTCCCTCCCTTGGAGTTCCCTTCCCCAGCTGCTTTTCCTCATGAAGAATAGTTTTTTTTTAAAAAAGCAGCTTCCATGGTGGGTGGGAAGAAGTGGTTGCAGAGGGGAAGTGCTGGGTGGGGGGACATTAAATGTTTAGCAAAGCCTCATACCTACCACCTGTCATAGCTGCCAACCCTCCCTTTTTTTGCGGGAAATTCCCTTATTCCAAGCCACAGCTGTCAACTTTCCCTCTTTTTTTGCTGTAAATTCCCATATTCCAATGCTGTTTCCCGCTGCTATCCTGGATTGTTAGATATACCGTAGACTGTCCCCGGGACAGGTGAGGCTGCTGATCCCTTATTTTCAAATCCGAAAGTTGACAGCTATGCCACCTGTCTGTTTCAAATGCAGTATACCTTTTCCCTTCTACTTTGCAGCTGCTTGGTTGAGACCCCAGTTCCCATAACTGAGGCTGCACTCAAACAGCACTTCCTTCCATCTTCTCTTTCTTTACCTAATAATTTTTACCTTTTAGACATAAAGCTACTTCTGGAAATCTAGTGGAATCCAGCGGGAGTTTAGTGCTATTCTCCCTGTTTATTGTTTGCGAAAAGAAACAATTTGCAACCTTCGTAACTCAGAAAAACATTGGAGTTTTTGCATTGTAATTTCACAACATAAAATTTGGGTCACTATCCAGGCATACAGTTCTTCCTCACCATTTAAAATTTAGCACAGCGTGGCAGCGTGCTGATCAAAAACCATAGTTCCATAAGACAACAGGTGAAAGGTAAAGGGACCCCTGACCATTAGGTCCAGTCATGACCGACTCTGGGGTTGTGGCGCTCATCTCACGTTATTGGCTGAGGGAGCCAGTGTACAGCTTCCAGGTCATGTGGCCAGCATGACTAAGCCACTTCTGGCGAACCAGAGCAGCGCACGGAAATGCCCTTTACCTTTCGCTGTAGTGATACCTATTTATCTACTTGCACTTTGACATGCTTTCGAACTGCTAGGTTGGCAGGAGCTGGGACAAGCAACGGGAGTTCACCCCATCGCGGGGATTCAAACCGCCAACCTTCTGATCAGCAAGCCCTAGGCTCTGTGGTTTAACCCACAGGGCCATCCGCATCCCAATACAACAGGTACTTCAGTATACTGTACCTGTTGTCCCAAGACAACAGGTACTACAGCAGGCATCCCCAAACCTTGGCCCTCCAGATGTTTTGGACTACAATTCCCATCATCCCTTACCACTGGTCCTCTTAGCTAGGGATCATGGGAGTTGTAGGCCAAAACATCTGGAGGGCTGCAGCTTGGGGATGCCTGTACTACAGTATACTGAGGAATCTCCTCCCCCATCGTTCTGCCCGGACACTGAGATCCAGCGCCGAGGGCCTTCTGGCGGTTCCCTCATTACGAGAAGCCAAGTTACAGGGAACCAGGCAGAGGGCCTTCTCGGTAGTGGCGCCCACCCTGTGGAATGCCCTCCCACCAGAGGTCAAAGAGAATAAAAATTACCAGACCTTTAGAAGGCATCTTAAGGCAGCCCTGTTTAGGGAAGCTTTTAATGTTTGATTGATTTCTGTATTTTAATATTTTGTTGGAAGCCGCCCAGAGTGGCTGGGGGAACCCGGCCAGATGGGCGGGGTATAAATATTATTATTATTATTATTATTATTATTATTATTATTATTATTATTATTATTATTATCTTTGACCCTCCATACATTGCTGAACTACAACTCCCATCAGCCCCAGCAAACATGGCCAATGGCCAGGGATAATGAGTGTTGTAGTTCAGCAACATCTGACGGGCCAAATATTCCCCACACCTGTTCTAGAGCTAAACAACCTGCCACAGGACAGATTTAAAATGCAATGCCTCTGGTCTTTTTCATTTCTGTTGGTTAAAGCACTGAATAATCCATAAGTTCCACCTTATTCCTTTCTACTATTAATGGAACTCTCTTGCACAGGTTTTCAGTTGCTTTGAAAAGCCACAAAAGAACATCCAGCCTCACACTGCCAGGACTGCTTCAGCTTTTGAGAGCAGTGGGTCATATCTTCTGTTGCCACCAACCAGCATTGTTTCCTTGAGGCCAGTGTTTTTACACCAGCCAATCATCTGGTCCAAAAATCCCTCTAGAGTAGTTCAGAGAAATGGACATCATAGTCTTGATAGCTCCATGTCTCCCTTAGTCAGGCTCTGGGAGATATGTGAAAGGCACACAGTTTCTTAGAACTTTGATGGAATAACACAGTTACTGGTAATTGGTATTCATAAAGGATAGGCTGCTGTATTCCCAGGTCAACGGCTGAGAAACTGATTTGAGTCAGGTACATAGCAACTGTGTATTCTTCTGCTTATTATTTCAAACAATCCAACTTTATTCCACCCTCAATCTGTTATGTAAAATAACTTCAGAAGCAGTCTTTCAGTGAGCAAAGGAGATGGGGGAAAGGCTTTTATCAAGAGTAAAAATGCTAAGTTTAAATTCCAGTTTTTGTCCTAGGAACTTCCACTCTTAACTGTCAGGTGGGGTCCTGTGCCCTTCTGTGGTTCACAGTGAAGACAGTAATATCCAGTCCATTTTTGGGGTGTGGAAATGAGGTGCCCGTACTTTTGATGTAAGTGGTGTTAATGCCACACAAAATGGCTGCTATGGGCAGGAAAAAAGAGGTGCTGATACTCTATACCAGTGAGTATATTCACAAAAAAAGCACTGGCAATGTCATATTGTAATTTGGAAACTGAAGGACTTACATGCGGTTGTTAGTGACACATATACAACTTCCATATATTAATGTATGAACAAAGTAGACACATTGGTTCTGACTGAACTCTAGTAATGTGCAACTAATTAGGCACAGCAACCAATGGACCCTGGACAGAGATGTGCGTTGCCATTTATATCAAAAGACATATCCAACCACTTCAGAGAGACCCAGATGAGCATGCAATGCATAGATCCAGATGTGCATCTGTGGAGATTCCTGCTTCTGAATACGGCATTCCCTCACTCCTATATCTTTAATATTTATGTTTAAAAATGGGGGAGGGGAGGTCCCCTTGCTGAAATTACCCTTCTCTGCAGAACAATTAAAGGCAGACCAGCCTTGTCCGATTCTGCAGCCCTCAAAGCACTTGAATTATTTGTTTTGTGCGTAGGAAAAAGCCTAATACCAAATCAGCCAGTTGGTCCACCTACGTCAGTATTGTCTATACTAACTGGCAGCAGCTATCCAGGAATTCAGGACAGAGTCTTTCCCAGGTGCCAGGAACAAAACCTTTGACCTTTTGCATGCAAACCAGGGACCCTGGTAGTGCTTTTTTCTGGGGGGACACAGGTGTACGTATACCCCTAAACATTTTGTGAATCAAAGTTTGGCCTCATTGAGGGGCAGTATTTCAATATCAGTAGGGAAATGAGAGTACCTCTAAACATTTTTTTAAAGGAAAAAAAAGCACTGCTGCTACTGAAATATGGTCTTTCTCCCCACATGATTGATAAGCTGCAGTCGAATCATATTTGTTGCCTCCAGGGAGCTGTCCATGTGTTACTGTGCTAGGTTCAAGGTCCTTGCATTAATTTACGAGGCCCTTAACAACATGGGTGCAGGTAATTTTAAGAACCACCTGATCCCTTATATCCTGGCCTGATCACTGAGCTATCTGGCTATCTGGAGGAGCCTTTGTGGGTGGCTCCCTTGGCTCAGACACATGACTCCTAACTGCTAGAAGGTGTGCATTCCATGCAGTGGGCTCAAACCTGTGGAATACCCTCCCAACTGAGATTAGGCAGTCACCCTTCTTGCTGAACTTCAGGTGCATAGCTAAGGCTTTCTCATTCTGGCAGGCATTTTAAGGCTGTGTTCAGGATGATGGTAATTTTTTTTTTGCTCACAATACTTCGAAATGCAAATGATGAAGCAGTATATAAATGTTTTTTTTAAAAAAATAACCTATTTTCTGTTCCTGTTTGCACTAAAATAAAATAAAATTCCTTCAGTAGCACCTTAAAGACCAACTAAGTTTTTATTTTGCTATGAGCTTTCGTGTGCATGCACACTTCTTCAGATACCTGGACTTCCATTTCATGCATGCTGCACTTTTAATGCATTATATAGATGATGCAATTCTTGTCATAGGCAGTTGGGAAAGATGTACTTGTCAAAATTTCCCCCTTTATACAGTTATTAAAGCTGCAGGAGCCCTGGCCACTACTGAATCTGCTCTCTCACACATACACACTGATCGTACCTTGCTCCTTTCCCTGGTGTCTGTTACTTCAGGAGATGGAAATGTACTAGGTTTATGAGCCACAGAATGAATTCATTGCCACATCCGTTATATTTCTCAATGCCACTTGGCGCACACACAGCCCTTAAGCTTTCTTCTCCCCAGTGAAGGTGTCTGTGTCCATTTCATTAATAACACTCTGCACTCACAGTGCACTGCGTATTTATTGTCAGTGAGTGCAAGCTTGAGCTAATTAGCAGAGTTAATTAGCGCTGTACTGCAAAACCCAGAATATGCAGGAAAGGACGTGTATCTGAGAGAGAGAATTGGAGACAGGGAGAGTGAAAGATAAAAGGCCTATAAAAATAGGAGCTGGCTTGTTCTGCCTTATTTATGTGTGACATGGAATTGAATATCAGCAGCTAGAGACAGGCTCCCCACCTGGGGATCTGACGCAGACCTTCAGGGGAAACATCTATTACACAGACAAATCCTTTCACTCTCTTCTCTTTCCATCAAAGGAGTGAGCATTCCTGCTGGGAGCCCAGAAGAATACTTCATTCTATTCCACATTAACCAGGCTATATCCAAACAGAATGCTCTTTTCCAGGACTAATTGCTAAATATATGTGTTGGGGCTCAAGGTAGACTGGAATACATAGCCTTTAGAATCCAGTCTCCTGTTCATAGTCTATATCTTTGTGTGTTCAGATGAATGTTCACATGCATGCATGTGCAAATTACTATATTTCATCAGTGAGGTAAAGTTGTTTTGCATTGCTCAGAAGAAGCACGGTGTTACTTATTATTTTCGCGCATACTGCTGGTCCAATGGGCTCTAGCACTGATCTAAGTTAAGGATCAAGTCCCTGGCAAATTCTCTTTCCTTAACAACACCGTCCCCTTTTCTCTTTTCCACTTTCCACTGAGTGAATACTATGTATATAACCATAAGAAATTCACATGGCAGAGAAAGGTGTTGCAAATGAATGGAGGTATTAATCAAAAGAACAGCAACAAAAAATAATATACTCAGTATCTAATGATGCCTGCCTTTGATAGATGCACAAGACCTTCAGAATTTGTATTTGCTGTTACTGGACACAGGCAGCAATCCTAAGAACACTCACCAGAGGGTAAGTGTCATTAGACACAGTGGGTTTTGCTTCTGAGTAAACATTATAGGGTTGCTCTGCAAGCAATTTTGGTACCTGCATATTATCATGTTGAGCAGCAAGAACTGTACCACAGGAGTGCTACATCACCCCCACCCAGCAAAGCTCATGTGCCTTTAGCAGATGTATGTATGACTGAGCAGGGAAACATTTTGCCAACATGAAGGTGCAGAGAAGAAGGGAAACCACACCTGTTGAATTTCTGCCTGTCAGGTAGCTGTTGAGGGTACCTAGAAGTAGGTGGCTGGTGGCCTAACTCAAAGAAGGCACCTATGCTTGATGGTCAGGTGTGTGCGTTGACATACCCATATTCTTCAGTTACATTTCTACAGTAGTAAGAGAAGTTGCACTGCCAGAAGGTAAGCCAGGTTACTTTGCAATGTGAAGCAAGGGTTTGGGAGGATTACCACACAGGCTATTGGCCAGGCCTTCGATTTCAAGTGCATCACTGTAGTGAATCAGCTATGCATGTGGCTTGACTTCACAAAATCAATGAATCCACAATACTTTTTGACAGATCACGAAGGGATTAACTCTCAGAGTGTTGCTATGGATGGGAATAGGCTTGTGAGTCCCCAAACAATCTTACTTGGTGGCATTGGTCTTGTATTACATGCTCCTTGATCCTGACAGAAATTGCAGTCCTGAGCATGCTAAGAAGAAGAGGAGGAGGAGGAGGAGGAGTTTGGATTTGATATCCCACTTTATCACTACCCTAAGGAGTCTCAAAGCGGCTAACATTCTCCTTTCCCTTCCTCCCCCACAACAAACACTCTGTGAAGTGAATGAGGCTGAGAGACTTCAGAGAAGTGTGACTAGCCCAAGGTCACCCAGCAGCTGCATGCAGAGGAGCAGGGACATGAACCCGGTTCACCAGATTATGAGTCCACCACTCTTACCCACTACACCACACTACCATCATTTCAGCATGTGAAGCAGACCTGCAAGGCAGTGAGCTGGTTTCTCTCCCACTAACACAATGTAACGGGATAGCTTTGCATGCAAAGGGAGGAGATACATCTAAACATATGGCATCTCAATGTTTGCAAGCTTTCCTGGTGGGGACTTGCAACTCCCCCACCCAGCACTTGAGTTTTAAATACTGTACTCGCTAGGAATGCTTGGAAAAGATTGAGATGGTCGGTGAGCCAAGCAAACAGCAGCTCCTAATTACAATTTACCAAGGTTCGTATTCCAAGCCAAAGAATCATGAAGCTTGGCAACATTTTCCAAAATGGACATACCTTCTGAAGTCACTATAAATACAGTGTAGCTAGACTACACTTAGCACTAGATTGGAATCAGCTACAGTGATGGGTCCTTAAACTTCATTAGAGCTGCCAAAAGCTGTATGTAAGAAATACACTACAATCAGGCATCCCCAAACTGCGGCCCTCCAGATGTTTTGGCCTATAACTCCCATGATCCCTAGCTAACAGGACCAGTGGTCGGGGAAGATGGGAATTGTAGTCCAAAACATCTGGAGGGCCGAAGTTTGGGGATGCCTGCTGACTACATTGTTGTTGCTCCTGTTATTTTCTAGTTATCCCCTAAACAAGAGTATGGTGATCTATGGACCTCTGGATGTGTCTGGCTACAACTTCTATCATCCCTGAGCACGGGCCAAGTTGACTGGGGCTGATGGGAACTGGAGTCCAGCAACATTTGAAGAGCCACAGGTCCCCCATCCCTGCCTAAAACATTTCAGAGCAGGCAAACTGAGAATTCTGGAGAGTGTGTGAAAGAGAGAGATCTTAAAACCATTCCCTAATAAAGACTGCAATAGTTAGAGCAGTTCCTGGCTCACAAACACACTTTCCCTCCCCTAGGGAAAAGCCATTTGCCTTTAGCTTGGTGCAGAGTATACTATTTAAGAAGGTCTTTAATTCCCCCTCCTTCCAGGAGATCAAACATATATTTTGCCTCAGGTCTATGCCTCATCTTTGCAGCATGTAGGAAGTTTGCTTTATTCCTTTCCCTAGGCATTGCTAACTTAAAGGATTCCTGCAATGTTTTCTAAGCCAGAGTTTGACAGGTTTTCTTAAGGTGGGAAACAGCAAGGCTAATGCACTGGTTTTGGATCGAGAATCTCTCCAAAGTGGGGCCCTCAGGCGGGCAATGCACGGCCATCTTGTGTTTTTTAAAGAAGAGTTTTGATCCTAAATGACACAGTGTTTATCTCTTGCTCCCTTTCCTTGACTTGCCGCTCCCAAAAAGCTCCATCAGCAGATGCCTCTGAATAGAATGAAGCTTTTGCTAGTTTCTTGTGGCAGCATTTCTGCAAATAAGCATTGAAAATACAGAGCTGGGAACCTGCCAAGCCCGAGATTCTGGCCATTTTCATTTCAGGAGAATTGTCTGCTGCCTCCTCTTGCTTTTAGAGCCTTTATATGTTGTTTAAAGAACACCCCTTTGGCAAACGGAAAGAAGCATGGCAGCTTCAGGCTGTAAATGAAAGATAAGCAGAAGCACTAATACATCTTTCAAGAGAGGGTGGTTTCTTTGCTGTAAACTGGCATAGCTCCCCAGACCAAGTCAATACAGTACAGTGGAGATGATTTGATCTGGGGGTAGATTTGGCCCTTGCTGTATTACGAATTGCTTCCTGGCCTTCATGACTGCACTGTTTGTGCAATTCATGCCTTGCTTGCTTAGTCCTACCTAACCAAATACCAGCCTAGAAGTGTGAGTACATAGTGCTAGAATTCTATGGAACTTTGAGCCTTCAGAACACACTGGACAAGCTACTTGCAGAAATAGAATGAATTGCTTTGCAGACCAATCTAGAGTGTTGGTCAAACTATGGAAGTTACAGTCATAAAAAAATCAAAGAGTATGGGGAAAGGGAAAACCAACTCCATTTTAGAGATGAGTAACTTGGGTGAAGGCAGATTAAAGCTCACATTTTTTTTAACCCCCTCAGGGCTAAAGTAGAGACACTGAGACAGGGTTTTCCGCTTTCTGTCATGAACTGGCAGGATGACAGAGAGGAGGAAGAGGATCCTGGCAAGGGGTGTAGCTGGGACTGGGACACACCGGGGCAAGCTGGGAATGGGGAAGTAAGTACTCACTGGGTGATGGAAGATGGCGAGGGGATGAGGGTCAGTACACAAGTACCAGAGCAGCAGGACCCATCACCAGAGCCAGAGGGACCCCTGTCTCCATCAACACAACAGGCTCTGAGGCATAGGGAGCAGCGGGAGAAGTGCTCTAGGACAGTGTTTCTCAACCAGTGTGCCTCCAGATGTTTTGGGACTACAACTCCCATCATTCCTGACCACTGGTCTTGCTAGCTAGGGATGATGGGAGTTGTAGTCCCAAAACATCTGGAGGCACACTGGTTGAGAAACACTGCTCTAGGAGTCCGAGGCAGACAAGGGTTTGCAGCCAAGTTCTCTAGTTGGCCAGGTGGGGCTCGCTAACTTTGGGAGGAGGGGTGTGATTCCTCAGATGGAGTAGGATTGGAACAGGTGAGGGTCACCTGCCTCATCAAGCACAGGTGCTGCAATCAGCAGGCAAAGTACAAAAGGGAAGCAGAGCTGTGTTGCCTGTGTTGATGGGCCTTGGCTTCTCCTGGACCTTTATGGGGCTATGCTTTGGGCTGTTTCCTGACTGGTGGACTTCTTACTTGGATTGACCCTGGACTGTGTTTCCTGATCTTTGGACTTTGGATGTTGATTGTATGAATGGACCCTTGGATTCTGAACGTTGGACTTCACGTATGGACTTGCTGCCAGGTAAGCCAGGGGTTCCAGACACTTTCTCTTTTTTTTGAAGCTCAGACCAATTAACAAGTATGTGCATTGAAAAGGGCAGCGGTGGTGAAAAACTGGGTGTTTATTTGACCCTTTCCACCAGCACTATTTTACTAATCTAAATTGCCCCTCTCCCCGAAAGCTGCTGTTTGTTCCACAGGAGAAAATCAAAAGGCATCATATAAAAACCAGTAAGTTTTCCACAGGGTGGAGATAAGTGGTTTGGAAAATGTGTGCATTAGATCAGGAAAACAGTGCAGGGGAGAAGCTTAAATACCAACCACCAGAGTTGCAGTCTTCCCTGACGTTATTTGCGCACCCCCCCCCCCAGCTGCTTTAAACAATAACAAATAGCAGCACCCATGGGCAATCTAGTCATTGATCTCTTAGCCACTCATCACATTTGACCCTCAAATCTCATGTAAACACCCAAATATTTGTGTATTAGGAGCTCAGCACAGTTGGGAAATGGGACATAATGTATATTCCTGCGTATAAAGACTACTTTTTAACCCAGGAAAATCTTCTCAAAAGTCGGTATTTAAAAATGCCACAAAGTAATTGTTGGTGCTTACATACCTGTGGAAGCATCAAAACTAAACTGAAAAGCAAGTCAAAACCAAAGCATTGGCCTACCTGAAAGGTCACAATTTCCCCATGAATGTCAAGAAAGCCCATTTTTAGAGAACATATGGGGTGCCGAAGCCCATGCTTGAGAACCAGTCCCCAAACTGAATACTAGTCTAGGTACATAAGTGCATTGAACTAGATTCCTATAAAATGTGGAGGCTGTGGCTAGGTACCATGACCTCTACCCAGAAGCTGAGCTGTGCAGAGGATAGTGGTTACTTGGACAAAAGCAATTGTTCCATTTAATACAGCCTTTTTGTGAGTCCCAGTCAACTCGACCTGATCCTCATGGTTTTTTGCAGGGTGGGGAGGGGAACATGTTATCTATGATCTACAGAAAAACAGTTCCCCAGTGCAAGGAGAACTTCCATGCATCACTCCTAAAATAATTAAAATTCTCCTTAGCACCAAACCCTATTGATTAGCCAAAGGGCTTCTGATGGAAGTCGAAGAGCCCAGCATGAAGCATTCCTACTGCCCGCTGTGCTGATCTCTGCCAGACGTGCATCGGATGCCTTTTCATTATTAGCCAATGATTTGTTTTCTCCCACAAAGCTACAGCTCCCTTCAGAAGTGTCTGGCGATATTGCAGGGCCTTGGGAACTTCAGGGGCATGTTGGGGAAGGTGAAACTAGGAATAGAAGAAAATTTCACTTGGTCTGTATTTTAAAGTGAACTAAACCTCCTGGGCTGGTTCATGAATTACGACATTGCCATCCAGATTTCGCACTTTTTGGAATTTTACAGTGCAGTTCTTGGCTCAAGAAGCGATCTCTATTTTAGGATAAAATGCATTTAAAATGCATACATGAAAATATAATACATATTTAATTACATATCTTGTGATTAAGTATTTAAATATATATGTAAATATGGATTTAGAAAAAGCTGCACAGGCTCAGCATTTGGAGTACAATTGGTCTAAATTTAACTCCTGGGGCAACCAGGATAGCTACCCAGCACAGACCACAGGAAGAGTTAAAAAGCTCTTTCCATCTTGCACCACAACTCTTGCTTCCCAGTAACCCAGGCATGGCTATAGAAGGGAGTGAAATAGTCTGGAAATGGTTGTGAAATGGCTTCTTGACGTTATCTAGTCTGAAGCTGAGCAAAGAAACAGGACACATCGGCATTTCACCAAATTTCTCTGGGGGAAGGAGACATTCTCCAACACATTCTTGAGTGCAGAGCTCACCATGAAGCAGCAGCAGTAGCTCGACTTATTTCTTCTTAACTACAGTTGTGGTTTTTGTTTTGTTTTGCTGCTGCTGTAAATGGCAACAGCAGCAACTATCTTGGCAGCCCAGCCTCCATTTTGCATCTTACACAACAGGCACCCCCAAACTGCTGCCCTCCAGATGTTTTCGCCCACAACTCGCATGATCCCTAGCTAACAGGACCAGTGGTCGGGGAAGATGGGAATTGTAGTCCAAAACAACTGGAGGGCCGAAGTTTGGGGATGCCTGTTCCACAATATCCCAGACCTAGTATTATAATACAGCATTGTAGGTAGGGAGGGGGAGAAGTGTTCTCTCCCTGTTTGCTTCTCACTACTCCTGCAACACCAGGAGGGCCACTGGTCCCCCACCCCCATTTGGCTATATGTGACAGTCTGGCATTCCATAGTTGAGGAGTCAAAAAAATTCCGGTTTGACGAATAATTCAGTCATCTTTTTTGCAACCATGCATCCTCTTATGTCACGGGTAGGCAAACTAAGGCCTGGGGGCTGCATCCGCCCCAGTCGTCTTCTAAATTCGGCCCATGGACGATCTGGGAGTCAGCGTGTTTTTCCATGGGTAGAATGTATGCTTTTATTTAAAATGCATCTCTGGGTTATTTGTGGGGCATAGGAATTCATTCATTCCTCCCCCCCCCAATATAGTCTGGCCTCTCACAAGGTCTGAGGGACAACAGACCGGCCCCCTGCTGAAAACATAACAGTCTTATGTTTTTGGTCAGCTTCTTAAATGCAGCAGTGCTAATGACAATCAAAACACTTCCTCAGCAGTTGTGTGTAGATCTGCAGAGGACTATTATTTGAAGCAAGCGAGTCCCATGTTTGACTGTCTCCCTTCGCCCTGCTTGAAATGTCAGGCTAGGTGAAAATCCTTCGGCTGCTCCCTTCAGAGGACGTGTTTAAAAGCATCCCTGCAGACATGCACTTTCCTGTCCTGACTGGAGCAGACTAACTCAGCTTTCTCGTACTGGAACAAACAGTTCACTCAGTGAAAATTACAAAGTGCTCCAATTTCATATATGGTTGCTGACCTGGAAATTGATTGTTGTCCTACGAATGAGAATTTTTCATGTAGGTGGCATCACTGACAAGTCCAAAAAACCTGGACTGCTGCAGAGAGGAGGAGGAGGAGGAGGTAGGGGAAATATTTGCCCAGAGTATGCTGTAAGGGTCATTGATGAGAAACTCAATTTGGTTCCCATCTTAATCAAGAGTAATAAATATTAATACAAAATGCTTACAAGGCTCCATTAGCCTCCAAAGCACTTTACCATGCTGATTGTGCTGATTAGTCCTCAGCACTTACAAGGCAAGTGAATAGCATAAAACTTTGATCTCTCTTTTGCAGACAAAGAACTGGAAGTGTCAGAGTTTAAAGACACCACCATTCTGGTTGGCTAGTTTGTACACATGAAAGGTTCTGCTCCGCTCTCCCCCCCCCCAAACAATAGGATGGCCAGGTGGAAAAGAGAACAGGGTGCCTGCAGGTTTAATATCTGTGGTGAATGAGAAATTCACCTATTGAAATTCCCTCTTCCTACAAAAGTATTAAAGCTGCAGGAGTCCTGTCTTGTTTAAAATCCATCTACCCTTCCTCAAAACATATCAGGAGTTGACCCAAGTATTGAGTCCCTAGGCTGCCGGTGTAAACCTGAATTCCTATTTATGCAAACAGCTGCATCCTTCTGAAAGTGTTCCACACCCTCCAGCATATGTTAGAGCAGGCGTAGGCAACCTTGGCTCTCCAGATGTTTTGAAACTACAACTCCCATGATCCCTGACCACTGGCCCTGTTAGCTAGGGATCATGGGAGTTGTAGTTCCAAATATCTGGAGAGCCAAGGTTGCCTATGCCTGTGTTAGAGGGAACGAACACACACACACACACTGCACCTTGTTGTTGTTTAGTCGTTTAGTCGTGTCCGACTTTTCGTGACCCCATGGACCAGAGCACGCCAGGCACTCCTGTCTTCCACTGCCTCCCGCAGTTTGGTCAAACTCATGTTCGTAGCTTCGAGAACACTGTCCAACCATCTCATCCTCTTTCGTCCCCTTCTCCTTGTGCCCTCCATCTTTCCCAACATCAGGGTCTTTTCCAGGGTCTTCTCTTCTCATGAGGTGGCCAAAGTATTGGAGCCTCAGCTTCAGGATCTGTCCTTCCAGTGAGCACTCGGGGCTGATTTCCTTAAGAATGGATAGGTTTGATCTTCTTGCAGTTCATGGGCCTCTCAAGAGTCTCCTCCAGCACCATAATTCAAAGGCATCAATTCTTCGGCGATCAGCCTTCTTTATGGTCCAGCTCTCACTTCCATACATCACTACTGGGAAAACCATAGCTTTAACTATACGGACCTTTGTTGGCAAGGTGATGCCTCTGCTTTTTAAGATGCTGTCTAGGTTTGTCATTGCTTTTCTCCCAAGAAGCAGGTGTCTTTTAATTTTGTGACTGCTGTCACCATCTGCAGTGATCAAGGAGCCCAAGAAAGTATAGATAAATATTTCAAGTTCAGTTTCTGTTTCCTGTTTTTCTAACTTTCACTTCAGTTAGCCACATTTCTACATCAGTTTCCAGATTTTTTAATATAAAGTCCTAAACACACACACCCCGCACTAGCATTTTAGTGTCCCTTTCTTCCAATATACACGTTTGTAGGCAATTATGCTTTTCATAGGCATCTCTCTCAGTATCAGTCCTGCCTTGAGATTTTAGTAATTGGTCCTGGGACTATCTACATGTGCTCTACCACTGAGCTATGGCAGAAAAGGTAATGTGCAAACCGGACAGTAGTTGTCCCTGAATCCTTGCTGCCATTGTATCCAGCTGCTGCAGACTACATCGAAACCTAGAGATAGAGACGTCTCTCCAATCTGCATGTTACAATAGCAACAGTAGATGCAACAGTATTAACTTTGACGTGAATTTCCCCTACAATGCACAAATCACATCAGCATATTTTTCAAACTCATTATAACAAGCCAAGTGACAAGAGTTAGTTGCCTAGTAAGGGGGACTGTTTTGTCAAACAGCTGCACCTGGGCACACCGGGAAAACATAGTCTTGTTTCTAATTGATGTATACAGGGGGGCTCCGATGAGCATTAGGGGTTTATTTTTAAAATGTACTAAAAGACCACTATTTGAGATCTCAAATGTATAGAAATCCTTCTCTGAAATTCTAGTCCCTCTGACTGCTGGGTTTTTTTTTTACGCTTGAGTTTCCTGTTTCTGTAGCTAAAGTGGCTCCATTGCATATGATGGAGTGACATTGCTTGACACTGGCTGGGGCTTTGGCCGAAATCGGTCATTTTGCTAAAGGAGCCTTTGCAGTCTTGTATAATTGCTATATATGACTCCATGAATTAGGAAACAGCCTTTCACCCCCATGCCAGCCTTCTGCTAAACAGTAGGCACACATTAAATTCTACTCTGCAAAGTTCCTTGCTTTACTGCTCTGCAGCACCACTATAATAATTAAATGCTGTTTAGGACAGCTTTATACTTCAACAGTGTATGTGTCCCTAGCAGAGAATCCATATTTAAATACAAGAGAAGCCACTGTTTGGCTTTCAATATATTGCCTTCATTTTAGGAACACTGATGAATAAAGCTTGGGATGGAGGAGAAATTTGATTTAGTTCATATTTCAAAGTGAACCCACCTAATTCACACTTTCTGGACCAAAACAAAACCATTATTCAAAACCCACACCTCTACAAATTTTGCACTGCAGTTCCCTAGCGAATATGTTTAAAATGTATATACTAGCATAAAATTTGTACTGAAATGTATGCATTAATGAAGATAACACACATAATGTGTTATGTTAGGGAAATTGGCTTTGCAAAAATCTGCATATCAGGCAAGTTTTCATACAAACATGTGTATATTAGGGGAAATGCACACTAAAATGCTGGTGAATTTTTTCCTTAAAATAAAATATTAAACTTATGTGAAGAACTGATCATCTGAATATTAATAAATGGAGAGAAACCAGAATTGCCAGCAAGTAATGCAACCAGTAATGCAAAGGGACGCGGGTGGCGCTGTGGGTTAAACCACAGAGCCTAGGGCTTGCCAATCAGAAGGTCAGCGGTTCGAATCCCCACGACGGGGTGAGCTCCCGTTGCTCGGTCCCAGCTCCTGCCAACCTAGCAGTTCAAAAGCATGTCAAAGTACAAGTAGATAAATAGGTACCTCTACAGCGGGAAGGTAAATGGCATTTCCGTGTGCTGCTCTGGTTTGCCAGAAGCGGCTTTGTCATGCTGGCCACATGACCTGGAAGCTGTACGCCGGCTCCCTCGGACAATAACGTGAGATGAGCGCCGCAACCCCAGAGTCGGTCATAACTGGACCTAATGGTCAGGGGTCCCTTTACCTTTTTAATGCAACCAGCTAGGAGGATGGTTATAAGAAAGGATGTCCACAGAACCCAGTTGTCATGCTGTTTGTACCTCCTTTCATTTGTTGTCCAGTTCTTCCCCTCTTCTATTGCTTCCCCTGTATGTTTTGGAACCTTGCACAGGTGCAAAGATAGCAGAGTCTTTATTATTCCTTGGCACCACATTGTGAAATAGGTTTTATTAAAGACTTTCCTGAATTACCAAGGAATGTGCAATGTCTCTCCTAAATATGTACACTTATTAGGGAATAAGCTCCACTGAGCATGGTGGGACTTCGATCTGAGCCATCTTGCATGGGATTCCACTGTGTCCTCTTTCACATGGGCTGTTGAGAACTGGAGTCTGAATGCGACAACACTTGCATTCAATCCTTTCTTGTTGTGCTGCATTCTGAGTCAGTACACTCAGAATAGCTGCAATCTTTTGCCACAGCAACCATGTCTGTTGCACCACTGGCTCAGAGACTGGTGGGCAAGACATCCAGCAGGTGCAGCATTCTTTTAGTGTTTGAGGAGCAAGGAGGTGGAAGATGCACATGTTCTACGAGGGGAAGCCACCGAATTTATATTGAAAACCACTGGCACCAACTGTTTCAACTAATGTGACTTGAGAAAACGTCCATCAATAGTCCAGCTTCCGTAAAACTGGATAGGGTTCAATTTGGCTGGGATTAAAACTTCACATTGACACTTCATTAGAGGAGCTGTGCAGGCCAAGAGGACGGGAGCTGGATTGAAGAAGGTCCTAAAGATGGTAAGAGTATGGGAACTCAGTGGAAGGGCAGCTGGGAAGAAAGAGGTGGATGCTTCTGCGAGAGCTTTACTGGATTTTTGCAGTGGATTCCAAACTTCCTAAAAATACAAACTTTTTTAAATTAAAAAAATGCATTGGTGCCTTGTCTCTATAATACCAGGTTCTAGAGATGATTTTAGAAAGATGTGGGATGGAATTCAGAAGCATACCTACTCATAAAACTAGGTGGGGTTTTTGTGATTTTATGAGAGCCATTTTGGAAGTTCCTTTTAGAGTGGAGAAGCAGCATATAGGTGAAATGGCTGGAAGGATAAATATTTTTAATGGGCCTTTGGCAACATAATAAAGGATTAATTGGTTGATAAATAACTTGTGGGATCATTTTGAAAATAGTGTTAGCATATTGCCCCAGGGACACAGCTATTGCCATAGGTGCCAGCTCCCTGGGGCCATGGGTGCCCAAGCACAATCCCCCATGAAGTCCCACAGTCATGGGGCCAAGTTGGCACTCCTGGCTATTGTACCAGTTCTCTGGCATGGTGGATTCAGTATTTGAACTGGGAGAAGATTAGCACCAATGGAGCCTATGTCTGTGGAAATCACTTCCAGGAGTGGGGTGCAGGGAGAGCAGTGTTGCTCGCCTGTCTTCCCAACTTTGAGCATTGCTGCTAGTTACCAAGGGTTAGAGGGACAGGTGTGGGGAACTCGGTGTGGGTGGGCATGGCAGCAAGAGCATCAGATTGGCTGTACAGGAATCTTGTGGACCTTCCTTCTCTTTGCCTCTCTCCCTCTTGGTAACCAGCAGCGACGCTCAGCATTGGGAATCCAGGTTAGCAGTGCAGTCCGTTCAACCGGTGCTGCCCTCTTCCCTTAGAAGTGAAACAAACCACAACGTTGCAATGTTTCGACATGCGTTGAAAACTTTTCTCCCAAGCCTCCCCAAATCAGCCTACGTATTTTATTTCTGCCTTTTTCATTCTTGTCGGTTTGTGTTTTTTATACCGTTTTATGACCCATATTATGTTTTATAGTCCATTCTTGTACTTCATTTTTTATGATGGTTTATATTGTTCAGCTGTATTGCATTTTGTGTATTTGATTGCCAGGTGGAGCCGGCTCTTACCAGAGATTGTAAGCAGCTTTATAGAGGAACGTCCTCAAAAGGTAGGGTATGATTTTCTATGGATAACTATTTGTTTCATCATGAATATGGTATGAAACAGTTTCCTAAGGTAACTATGCTTTGTTTCACCAATTGACCAAAAGCAACCTTCCCTTTGGACAAAGCTGAAGGTGCATTGTTAAAATATGGAACTCCCTCCTGGCCACCAACCCAGACAGCCTCAAAAATGGATTAGACAGATTTAAGGAGAATGAGGCTATTGATGGCTACTAGCCAGAATGGTTATACTCTTTGGTTCGAGGCAGTAATGCAGGCACCCCCAAACTCGGCCCTCCAGATTTTTGGAACTGCCATTCCCAACATCCCTGACCACTGGTCCTGTTAGCTAGGGATGATGGGAGTTGTAGTCCCAAAACATCTGGAGGGCCGAGTTTGGGGATGCCTGCAGTAATGCTTCCAAATACTAGTTGCTGGAAACCACAGGAGGGGAGAAGGCTCTTGTGCTTTGGTTTTGCGTGGAGGTTTCTCACTGTGAAAACAGGATGCTGGACTGCATGAGCCATTGGCCTAACCCAGCAGGCTCTTCTTCTATACTTACAATACTGCCTTGTCTCCCAGAGCTTGCTTCCCCTTCAGGTGTTCTCTTGAACCCCCACTGGAGGTCATATCAGCATTCTAACGTTTGTATACTGGCAAGTTGCTCTGTATGGGATGCAGTCTGCCTCTTCTCCAAGCTGACAGCTGCAGTGTCTAAAGGAGGTAATGCTCTTCTGTATTGGCTCGGTTTTCTCTTTCCCACCTCTGCCTATCATCCCGCGTTATCCGATCAATACATCCTTGCAGCCGGAAATGGCTGATTAGCACTAAAAGTAGAGGCAGCAAGCAGAAAACCTCCCTAGAGAAATTACCAAGAGTGGCAAAGATAAGGTCTAAGGACCCTCGGTTCATTGAGATAATGTCTTTTTCTTCTTCCATTGGGCATGTGTATAGGAGCTGATTGATGCAGGTACATAATGTTTTTCCAGAGGAAATGGGGGTTGAGAGGAAGGCAAGTTACAGCCATAATGTATAAAAATGGTGAGTCCTCCCCTCTCCCCTCCCTTCCCCTCTTCTGCCATCTCCATACACATTCCCTGGGTTTAACTTTGTAAAAAAAAACACTTCAAATGTTTATTTTTTTTTAAAAACCAATCAAGCAGTGTATAAATGTTTTGAAATAAATAGACTCAGGTCTCGGCTCAGAATCTGCACATAAGAGCTCATCTCTGGACCATGAAAATAAACCAAAAGAGAAAAAGTCTATCTGGGCATATGTAGAGTGCATTTCTCCCTCCACTTGAGCAACCACCGACTGGTTCACGTGTCTGAGATTGCAGGACAATTCTAGATCAGAGATACTGGATTCTAAGTGGATTTCAGTCCATCCCTCGGCATCTCTCTTTTTAGACACCAGCTTTTGTGTCATCTACCCCTTAAGAATACTCCGGAAAATGTAAAGTGTGAATGCAAATAGCATTATTTTTTTTTAAAAAAAAACCAAAACAGAACACACAAGCTCAACAGAAAGCCCAGAGATTTGGCAGGTCCTTCTTGAATGTTGGTAGCAAACTTGGGTTTATTGCTGTGTGAGTCCTGGGTGCAGCAGAACTCATCACCCAAAGCAGTGCCGTTCTCGTCTCCCAGGCAACCAGTTTATAATTCTTTCTCTGAGCAGTTGCAAAGGAGGAAGATAAGATAAGGCTCGTGTTCAGTGGCAATCAGATGGTGTCCAGCTACCTATCGGCCGTAACTGGATGTTTCTCCTATTAATTTTAAGCTGAGAAATGGGGAGGGACAATTTGTTTCTTCAGAGGGTTTATGAAATGGCAGCTCCATGAGTCTAAAAGTTAACAAGGTTCCACTCTCCAAGTGCACATCTCTTATGCCTGTCCTTGGTAAGTGGCTCATTTCTCTGTGTCTGGGTGCTCATGCGCACATGCTGGATTATACATTATATATGGACTATCCAATTATCTATGACCAATGGGTTGTGAGTGGCTTAGCAAAGAAAATCCCCATGTACCACAGAGAGGTGTCAGTCAGTTCTGAAGATGCCAAATATCTCATGACATTGGCGCCTTGGTTAAAGGGTTTTTCTTGAATGAGCTGATCCTTGCAAGTTCACATCAAAGGGCATGTGAGCTCTGTGTTGAATCACATCCACGTTACCTGCCCTTCTTGCCGATTTAACAGGCTCTCTGTTCTGTCAGTGTTCACATCAATGGGCTGGATGCAACTCTCTCTCTCTCTCTCTCTCTCTCTCTCACTTCCTCCACCCCCATCCAGTAAATGCATAGTTGCACAATGCTCTGCTTATTTGTTGTTTGAGGTGCAGATGTCTTCTCTCATTATATTGCTTCTGTTGTGGAGAAATCTCATTTTCTGGCATTGGGGCCATTCATTCTTAAGCCAACTGAAGCTAATACAACAGAGCCATGATTGTTGTTCATGGTATATATACATACTTATTCTCGTATGAGCTTTCGTGTGCATGCACACTTCTTCAGAATGCACACTTCTTCAGAACTGAAGAAGTGTGCATGCACACGAAAGCTCATACCAAAATAAAAACTTAGTTGGTCTTTAAGGTGCTACTGAAGGAATTTTTTTATTTTACTTCGATCCAGACCAACACGGCTACCTACCTGTAACCATACTTATTCTCGTTCTCCTTGTCTCTGATCCAGCACATTCAGCAGGTTTTTGAAGCACTACAAATACTTGCAAAAAAATATAATGGGAAAGAAAAAAGTATCATGAGAAATAATGGCTCAACACTCTGGAAAACAACAAAAAACAGACCCCAAAGCCAATGTTTCTCACTGAGGCTGTTCAAAGTGTACTGTCTTGGGAAATGCAATTTCCCCCCAAGATTGTGATGGCATTGTCTTGTGGAATAGGTTCTCCAAGTGGTACCTATTTGGTATTGCTTTAACCAGCCATTAGCAAGCTGGTGTTCTCCAGGTGTTGTAGACTACAACTCCCATCAGCCCCATGACCATGCTGGACAAGGCTGGTGAGAGTTACACTTCCTCCCTCACAGAGATGAGCAGATGTGACCTAGCTGAGTCTAGGAACATACCTTCTTGGTCTTAACCCCTTTATGACCTAACTAGCACTTATGCATACTTACATTTGACTGCAATTCCCCCCCCCCACATCACTTAATACACTGCCAGTTTGAACAACTTTGTTCAATGTACACCTCGCCACATGCTGACAGGCTTGTGATTGCCCATTATATGCTGCTGTTGACATATTTTGCAGTAAACACTACATTCTGTTCCTGATACAGGCAAATCTACCAGCATTCTAACTGGAAACTGGCCCACTGTTCTCGTGTTTTGTGCTGTAGGAGTAGACATAATGTTCTAAATTGATCTAAGCAGTTAAAATGTTGCAGGACCCTAGTACAAAGACCATGCTCTCGAAGCAATCCTAATTGCACCACAAAAGCATTTCCATTTGGCCTTAGTTTGCTGTTTGCCTAGCATAATGGTTCATTCAGCCTTGGATGTTAGACTTCACTGGCCTGCGGTTTGGCACAGATACAGCATCACATCTACCAAGTTAAAGACCAGTCAGGAGCCTATATTTTCATAGCTGCTGTTGTTTAGTCATTTAGTCATGTCCGACTCTTCGTGACCCCATGGACCCAAGCAAGGCAGGCACTCCTGTCTTCCACTGCCTCCCGCAGTTTGGTCAGACGCATGTTGGTAGCTTCAAGAACACTGTCCAACCATCTCATCCTCTGTTGTCCCCTTCTCCTTGTGCCTTCAATCTTTCCCAACATCAGGGTCTTTTCCAGGGAGTCTTCTCTTCTCATGAGGTGGCCAAAGTATTGGAGTCTCAGCTTCAGGATCTGTCCTTCCAGTGAGCACTCAGGGCTGAATCCCTTAAGAATGGATAGGTTTGATCTTCTTGCAGTCCATGGGACTCTCAAGAGTCTCCTCCAGCACCATAATTCAAAAGCATCAATTCTTTAGCGATCAGCCTTTTTTATGGTCCAGCTCTCACTTCCATACATCAATACTGGGAAAATTTTCATAGCTAGCTTCCACCTATTTGATGTCATGTATGGGGAGGATCAGACAATGGCACCAGAGTTATATAGGAAAGTTATAACACAGAAAAGAGAGACTCCTGCAATTATTGACACACAATGGAGAATGTGTTTCCAACCCAGCCACCCTGCCAGGGTCTCTATTTACTATATATAACCCATTCTCTTTGTTTATAATGTGAAGCATCTGAAGACCCAAATGCAACTTATCAAAGAGTCGGCGTGCTTGAGTATTCCAAATGGGTTCTGCCTGGCCACACATAAATTGTCAGGGTAGAACCGTTACTGATAAAACTCTCAGCGTAGCTATAATTTGTGGGTTGCTAAGAGCAGGAGCCTTTTTATTCAGAGATGATGGCTGTGCTGTCTGTCAGAGGGAAAGTTCATTTCCCCCAGATTAGTAAATAAAGCCATTAAGAGCAAGACAGATCATGAGTTTTATTCTGAGTTAGATCCTTAGCCAATATAAATCAGAGTGACAGTGCTGAAATCTATGGAGATGTACTTATGCTAGTACATAATGAGGATCCAGCTTTGATCATTTCTATGCAGGCTTGACTTTTGCCCAAGTCACTAGACCCAGCAAACAAACTCTAGCTTGCCCTTTACAGTAATGATGGTGGGTAATGAAGGGACAACACAATTAGCAATCAATTATTTAACCAACATAAAAGCCAGGCAAGTAAAACAGTTCCATTTTGCAAGTGTTATAGGTAATGCTGGTGTTGGGGAGAAACCAAACCTGTCCAATTTAGTTTATAGTTGTGCTGGAATCCAATTAGTAAATGAATGCAATCAGTCCAACCTTCTGAAAAATGCCACTAATTAATAGTGTCATTGGGTCACACACTGAGGTCAAGGAGGCAGCACAGCAATTGCACTGGTCAGTCACATGCATAAAAGCAATGAATTCAGTGCGGCATTTAAGAGGATGAGTCACTACCTGTTGCCAAACAGGAGACGGAGTAAGAGTGAGTGCTCCATTGAACTGTGGCCTTAAATACATGAAAGTCAGGGGTTTAACAGATAAAATGTTAAACTCTAATTTAGGAGAGCTGGGTGCAAAATCCTGCTCAGTCATGAAACAGACATACTAATGTCTTGGGCAGCCATCACTTCTCAGTGTATCCTGAGCTCTTTGGGGGACAGGCAAGATGCAAATGCAAATCAAAGGATTTCCAGTTTACATTCATAAATTGTCACTGGTATTCATAGTTTGTCCCATTCACATTTAAGGTGGAGTAGGATAGAAGTCTTGCTTTAACAGTAAAAGTAGCACACTTGAGGGTGACAAGGCAATGACACCTTATGCTTTTCTCTACCAAATTTTTTATGAGAAGCAGCACAATGGACAAATAGAGGCTGCTCTGGGGAATCGTGTTCAGAGCAAACCTCAGGAGGAGTACTATGAAACTGCTTTTTTCTTTCTTTAAGTATTGATTCAAATGCTGGTCTTTTGGGAAAGAATATTTGAATTTGTGCTTGTGCAGCAGATTCGAAATATTGTGGTGTTTGGATATCTAGTTCATCAGAAAGATTAATTTATTCAGAGCTCCAGGGTTTAGAATAGGGGTGGGCAGCCTCAGGGCCAGAGATGGCCCTCCATGCAATTTAATGTGACCCTCTGTCTAATTTCATGTGGGTGGCAAGGAAGAGGGGGAGAGGAGGCAGAAAGAGAGGGGGGAAAGTTAAGAAAGACAGGGGGGTGAAAAAAAAACAGAAATATAGAGCAGGGAACAATTTTCAGCCCAAGGACTGTGATCTCTTTTGAGCAAGTTTCCAAGGGTTATGTGGCAGTGGTGGGTGTGGCTAGGGGCAAAAGTGGGTGTTGCAATGAATTAAAATTTATTTTTGTACAGTTGACTAGTTACCACCCACAGCATTATACCAAGAGGCATTATCAGAGCTCAAGGGCATATTCTTTTCCAAGCAAAAATGCTTGGGGTGCAAAGCAGGGTCAACGAGAGGTGTGACCTATGGAGAGGGACCGTGGCCTGGGAAGAGTTCCAAGGGCCAGGCAGAGAGGCCCAGAGGACCACATTTGGCCCTTGGGCCTGAGACTCCCCGCTCATACCCAAGAGATTGACAGTTCTAGGACACTGAGGATGGAATAGTCAGAGGTATAGCACAACAACTGATAAATTAGAGACACTGTGATTTAAATTGAAGGGCATTTGCATTCATTGAAATACACTACATTGCACGGCCCGCAAGTGATGTTTGATATAATAAATTATGCCAATCATAGTGCTCTTGAATGTAACTGCCCATGAGATAAACCCAGGCAATACAGTGTTTTGAGTCATGAGGATGTGATCTAGGATTGTTGATTGGTGGCTTCAGTACAACTTTCACTCATAGTCTCCATAGATTGGAGACTGGCAGAATGCTATAACAGGAGGCTTGCTGATTGCTTGAGCAAGATGTTCTGAATTTGCTAGTAATGGGTAGCTTTCTCTGATTGCCAGGTGATACCTAGGAGATGTTGGATAGAAATCTACTAAACACAGAATAAGGTTGTTGTTGTTGACTGATACATCACTTTCATGGAGAACATGTTTTCAGGTAAAATGCTTTCCTGGTAGATGATGTATTAACATGTGGAGGATATCCTCTGTGCAGATGGTGTTCTTCAGGTTAACTGGTTCTTTGATTGTTTTCTTTGTTGTTGCAGATGACTTTGATTTAGCTGTGGGTAATGCTTCTCTTCATATGTCTGGAATGCCAGTATTTCCACTCTAGGTAGCTGTGGGCATCAGTGCATTGTTGTTGTGATTAGTGACTTTTTTGTTGTTTCTGGTGGTAGGGCTCAAGGAAAGGGATAGATGCCTTATTGATGGTGTTATCAAACATAATCTTGAAAGAGGGATATATACAGCTGGTGATATCACAAAGTCATTAGCAACATAAAGGTAAAGGGACCCTGACCGTTAGGTCCAGTCGTGGACGACTCTGGGGTTGCAGCGCTCATCTCGCTATACTGGCCGAGGGAGCTGGCGTACAGCTTCCGGGTCATGTGGCCAGCATGACAAAGCCACTTCTGGCGAAACCAGAGCAGTGCACCGAAACGTCGTTTACCTTCGTGCTGAAGCGGTTCCTATTTAACTACAATGCTTGCACTTTGCTGTGCTTTCGAACTGCTAGGTTGGCAGGAGCTGGGACCGAGCAACGGGAACTCACCCCGTCGTGGGGATTCGAACCGCCAACCTTCTGATCGGCAAGCCCTAGGCTCAGTTGTTTAACCCACATTGCCACCCGCGTCCCTCCATCAGCAACATACCATGCCATATAAGTGGTTTACAAATAGGCTCTTTCAGGATGCCTTGTTCAGGTTCCACCACAAACAGCTTTGCATAAAATGGAATCAAGCAGGTGCCCACAGACAGCTGTAGCTTGTATTCATAGGCGGTGTTGTCCATTGAATGTAAAGTTATTACAAGCAGGGATCTAGTGTAGCTAAAGTGATGATAACCTGTGTTCTGATGTTTATTTTAAAGACTGAATCCCATCATTATCATGTATAAAGAGTACATGTATAAAGGGTAAAGAGTGCTGACAGACAATTTCCTTATCATCTTTGCTCCTGGAGGGTTTTATATGTTACCAAGTGCTCAAAGCCAGCCACCCTAGACACAACCATTCTTCCGGAAACAATACAACAACTGAAAGGATCTCTCTTGCTGTCTCTGTATTGACTTAAAATTACAAAATATGGTACAAAATCTCCCACTACATATTAAGGACACTAATTGTTTATCAGAATCAGGTCTTTGAATAAACAGTTTGACAGCAATATTATACTTACATTGGTTGGCATGTTGCTTTACACCAGGGATTGGAAACCTCAAGTCTGGGTGTGTGCATGCAAATTCAGCCCTCCAGTCAATTAGTCACTCCTAATTTAAATTAAGACTGCTTCAGTGTTGGAAATTGGCCTTTTGGTTGAAAAGTGTTGGAAATAACTCAACTTAAGTCTTCTTTGAGCTAAAAAAAATTCTCATGTTCGATAATGTTTTTTGAAATTTGAACACAAAACTGGTAAGTACATTTGGTACCGTGTTAACTTTTTTGCTGGCACTTTTGGGCTGCTGGGTCAGGAACAATAATGGGATGATTTGGTTGTAGCAGAATCCTTAAGAAAAATATAAGATGAAAGATCAGAACATCACACCTCTTTTGCAGTTTATTTCCTAGCAGTAAGTAAGGAATGACAAACATAGCATGCACACTATTTATACATTGTATAAAGTCTCTTATTCATTCTAGCAGGCTGGCAGTAACTGCAGCTGATCCCAAGCAGCCAGGATCCTGTTTCAATGGTAACTGTGTTTATAGCACAGGGTATGCAATAGCTCATTAAAACCCATTAATATATCCAATATATTTATATTGACTGTATAATATATTTAATGATGTTTTAACCAGGATTTATCTGACTGACCGAACCCAAATGGACCTTGAATTTCATCACCCAATTTGGAGGCAGCAAAGTTTGGGACAGCATTGCCCTGTCTTTTCAGTCGTGGTGCAATATTCCAGGGCTATGCACAGAACCCCCTCTGCCCCTGATTTGGGGTCCTGGATTGTCCATGACCTATGGAACATCCAGCCAGGCAGGGATAACGTTTAATAATTAAGCATATGGTAAGGAAAGGAACAGTGGAAGGAGAAGCTCCATCTGATCTCATCCTCCAGACCAGGCATAGGAAAACTCGGCCCTCCAGATGTTTTGGGACTACAACTCCCATCATCCCTGACCACTGGTCCTGTTAGCTAGAGATGATGGGAGTTGTAGTCCCAAAACATCTGGAGGGCCGAATTTTCCTATGCCTGCTCCAGACCCAGAGTAGGAGAGATCAATCCTTTGGGGGAAGGCCCTTGAGAAGAAACATCCTACAGCCCACAGGACCGAATGCTCTGCTCACCAGCAGCCTTCCGGCTTGATCCCTCTGCCAGTCCTAGATAGCTCCAGGTGGTCCAACCAAACCCAGGGTGATCCAGGGCAGTCTCAACCTGACTGGGCCCAAACTTGGATCCCTGCCCCCCAACTGAACCAATTCAGTCCAGGCTTTGGTTGAATCCAGTGCCCATCCTTACAAAATTCAGAATCTGAATCGGGGTGATTCACCATTAGCACTGCAGTCATGGTAGGTGTCTTCTTGCTTCATCTATAGGCAGCACCAGAGTTCTTCTTTTGTTGGCCCAGCTGCCATTTTGTTTCTGCCAACTTTATTTATTTGTGTATTTACAGCATCGATTATAGGCTGCCCAATAACACGGTTCTCTGGACAACTCACAACCAATTTAGATGCTTTAGAAAGGGATTAGACAAATTAATGAAGGAGAAGTCTATTGATGGCTACCAGCTATTATGGCTATGCTCTGCCTCCAGGCAGTTGTGCTTCTGAATGCTGGTTGCTGGAAACTGCAGGAGGGCAGAGTGATCCTGTGCTCAGGTCCAGCTGAATTGAATGAGGCAAAGATCCTCTCACTCCATCATTGTTTGTAAAAATCAAAACCAACAGGCACTAGAAATTTGTCGCTGACTGGGCCAACAGCAGAGCACGACCTACGCTCTCTGCCTTCCTCATATATTATATATAGTAAAATTTATTTATTCATTTAAAACTTTTATTAGCTGCTTGCACTTCAGCCAAAGCTCTCAGAGCAACATTAAGAATAAAATGACTAACAGTAAAACACATTAGAACACAGCAGCAATCAACTTCTAAGGTAATATAAAACTCAGCAAATTAAAAGACCTGGCCAAATAAAAGGTTTTCACCTGGCAGCAACAGAAAAATAGACAACCCTCATTGAGAAGGGCATTCCAAAGGTGATACCTGAGAAGACCTGGTTTCTTGTTCTTATTTTGAATGGAGGAGAAGGAGACTCAGAGCAGGGGAAGGGTCATAGCTCAGTGGTAGATCATCTTCTTTGCATGCACAAGGTTCCAGGTTCAATCCCTGGCATCTCCTGGTAGGGCTGGAACAGAACCCTGCCTGGAACCCTGGAAAGCCATTGCCAGTGAGTGTGGACAATACTGACCTATATGGACCAGTGATGATCTGGTACGAGGCAGCTTCTTATGTTCCTATACATACATGCAAATTGTGGCTGGCATTTGGGGACCTCTGGGCAAATTTCCTTGGAACATGGCTGGTTCTCACAAGCACTGTGCCCAGCCACCCTATAAGCCAGGCATCCCCAAACTTCGGCCCTCCAGATGTTTTGGACTACAATTCCCATCATCCCTGACCACTGGTCCTGTTAGCTAGGGATCATGGGAGTTGTAGGCCAAAACATCTGGAGGGCCACAGTTTGGGGGTGCCTGCTATAAGCAAAGTTGTTGCCTAAAAAAATTAAGTTTAAGAGGTCCAGCACAACTTCCCGCCCCGAAGTCCCCTGGGCCAGCCCTTACCAATGCTCCTAACTACTGGCAACATGTGACTACCATGGAAATGTTTTCCTGTATCGAGGGATCCCATTTAGGGATGATAGGGCTGGGCAGGTAGTATTTGCTACCTGTGTTTCAAACCACAAGTTCTTCAGCAACTCTGGCCAGCTTACTGGCTCTGCACAGAAAGACATTATTTTTGTAGAAACAATTACAAGAGGCTTTTCATGCAAATGGCATGCATTTCTTTGCTTTAAAATAAGGGTTGTGGGGTTCACACGTAACACTAAACCATGGTTTGGCATTATGAGGATCAGCCATTCAAACACCCTTCTCCTCCAGGGTGGCTGTGAAGAAGGTACTGGAAGCTTCTGCTTCAATTTTATATTAGCCACAGTTTGGTGTTGTGATCAAAGCTGAACTGTGGTTTATCTTAACTGATTTGCTCAAGCGATCTAGATTCTTACAATACAGTTGGAAGTTGGCTTGTTTCAGTAAACCATTGGCAAGATCAGCCAGTTTCTTGGGTCAGATGACATGGCAAGCCAATTTAAAAAAATTAAGGGAAAGGTTCAAAAATCTCCATGGCTGCGCTTTGCCTAGATTCATTCTTATAATGCTAAACTATGTTTCAGCATTACATCTGAACTATTGTTGTTTTGAGGAAGAAGCTCTGCAGCTCATCACAACAAATGTTATCTGATTATACTTTTAACTTTTGCAATTTAATCTTGTTTGAGTATTTCAAATTTGCTGAGGTTCACTTCCTGCCACTCCCCACGTCCCCCTAAAATCTGTGACCTTTGACAACATATTACATTGGAGAGGGAAGGGATGGAGAGAGAGAGAATGTGTGTGTGTGTGTGAGTTCATGCTGGATATTCGAAACAGTGGTGATAATATACTTCAGTGTTATAACTACTGTCAAAAATGGTCATGTCTATGAAACCACAGGGACATTGCTTTTCACAGTTCTAATGGTTTTGCCTGCAAAGGTCCTATAATCATAAAGGGGCTATGTAAGTAGCAGGGGTCAAGATTAAAGGAATAGCAGCATTAATGGAGAAAACACCAGGACAGGCAGTAACTAAATATTATAGGCACCTTCTGAGGAATTACTAGGGATGCTCAACCTTGTGATTTCTGCCACTTACTTGCCGAAAGCGCAGCCCTTCCGACGCCACCCGTCAGCTGTCACGCCTTGCGGCGTTTGTCAGCTCATGTCACCGGTAGCAGCAGCAGCTGCCGGTCGACATTTTTCCCTGGCTTTCTCGCCTGCTTCGAACTCCAGCCACTGAAAGAGACAAAATTTACATTTCCAATTCACGGGCAATCCAGTCCATTAGGTTTAACAAGTGAATGAACTTCATATGTAACCTAAAGCAAGCATCAGCTCGGTGGCTATTCATTTTAACTGATTGCCTCATTCGCTACATCCAGGAGCCCCTGGCGTGGCCATGGCAACTGGTTTTGCTTAAATGCAGCTGAACAGTGGAGTTAATTTTAGATTAGATGAGGAGGAGGCTGGGAAGCTAAGGGGAAGCTACAGCAGTGACTTTCCCTCCTTCAAGGAATGGATTCTCTGTCTGCCAGCTTATTTGCAGATGGTTGTACACAGGCACTGTGATCTGAAGCTGGAGACATGCATATACATACAGCCATATTACAGATCACAGCTATATTGCAGGCACATGTTCTTGGAATGCACACTCCTGCAGGGTTATACAACCACCAATATCTGGGCATTATAGAAGTGAAACAGGCTCAGATCCAGAGAGAGGGACAGGCGAAAGTGTCAATATCAGTTTCTCATTTTTCCAGTTTTGTTCACCACATCAGTTTTGCTACCCCCAAAAAAAGTCCTCTTGGAAAATCAGCAGCATTCTGTAATGCGATTTTCACCTAATACATGCTTTTGCATGCAGTTTTGCCTGATATAAACCTTTTTGCAAATACATGTTTGTATGTGGTTGCGTGTTGAGACCCTGCAACCACCCCCTCAGGGAGGAATAAAAACACTAGGACACGTGATATAAGGTTAATGTTATTGGGCAAATTTAGGCCACAACTTTATTGTTTACAGAATGTGAGCGGTATTGGCTTAGGCATTGAGTAGACCAGGCTATATCTGACGCCTGCCCATTGTGCAGGTGGTCTGGTAGGGTAAACCACTGGTAGGGGGAGCCCCGTCGATGCAAACCAACTCGAGCTCACCCCTGGGTTCCCGGAAGGATCGTGGCATGGCCCTAGCCCCACCCCGGGCTTCAGACAAGATCCACACCCCCATATTCCTTTAACGGAATACACCTAAGCATGGAGGGGCAGGTGATGGCCAGGCCTCCCCTCCATCAGAAGGTCACCCAATGCCTAACCGCAAAACCTTACAAAGTTGTGATGATTGCTACGAGGTAGGTGAAAACCAAATGGCCTGAGCCAATTTGCCAAGTGGAAAAATTCCTACCAGGCCCCTCAACGGCGACCAACCAAGGTCCATAGCAAGGCCATTAAAGACTAAACCTGCAAATAGGGAGGGAGGGTGGGAGATGGAGAATGCGAACCAAGAGGAAGTCTCTCGGAACATGCCTCTGCTTAAACTGGCCCTGGCCAAGCTCCCCCAGCCAGCTGATAGGCCAGCCGATGGATGACATGGCCAGGATCCCCCCGGGTGGCGCAAAACAACACCCCCCCTGGAGGGGAGTGGGTGGTCACGTGGTCCACCACAACCCCGCCCCACTGGGAAGTGGAGCGGCTTTTCCGCCAATGTATGCATTTTATGCACATACTGTTTTGTGTACATAACTTGGTTGGATACCTACATTGCAAAATATGAAGAAGTGCCATTTTTGAAGGATGTCTGTGTTGTGATCCACAAATTATTTCATGAAGTATGAACTAGGTAGTTTCACTAACTGAAGTTCTCTCCCAGCCTTATCCAGTGGCCCCATATACATGAGCACAAAATCACAGGCTGAAAGTTGGTCAACAGTTTGTGGCAATCTGTGTTATGAATCCACCCAGCAAATTACTCAGATTGAGGAACACACCTCGGAGCAAGAATTGTATAGAACTAGCTAGGCCCCCATTGATTCCACAAGTCACATGATCCTGACCAATCTGGAAAGCTGCATTTGCAACCCCCACCCCACCCGCCACCATAGGGGTGGCACTGCAGCATAGCAGAGATTCGGCTGGTAAGTCCTCTATCTCTCAAATATGACTCCATGGTAAAGAGAAAGGAAAGTGGGCTTTCCAAGTTGAGTCCCTGATTTGGGCCCCTACTTTTTCAAAGGAAAACAGAATGGAACCAAGAAAGCAGGCTTTCTGCTAGCTGTGCAAACACACAGTTTTCATTCTCCAGGGCCCTCCAAGTAGGCGGCGTCCCAGAACATGCAGCAATACTGTTTTACTGTTCTGTTTCTCAGAACTGTTCAATACTCCATAATCACCACCAATTGTATTTTAATATATTTTAATTAAAAAAGAAAAAGAAAGCAATGACAAAACAGGCAATAATAACAACCAATATTTCTTCTACATTTCAAATTATCCAAAGTATCAAAAAAATCAAAGATCACTGAAGTTTACAGTTGAAGAGTGATTTTTCTTTGTTTTTTCATTCTCTCCCTCTCTTTAACCTTAAATAAATAAATATTGATTTAGATGCACTTGTCTTCTATGTATTATTTTTTCTGAGCTAACAATACATGGAAACAATTTTTCTAGAAAGAGCAGGTCATATGTCTCTTTCTGAAATTTCATCCATTACTAAAGGTTCCCACATTTTATCATGCCAACCTGTAAAAGGCAGCAGATGAAGGTCTTTTCATCTAGTCACAATTCAGCATCTTCTGTTGTTGTTGTTGTTGTTGTTCACACAGCTTCCATAGCTAAACATCCTAGCAACACACTAGATTCTACAGTGTAACCACTAAAAGATAACTGTGGGATACTTAGGAGGGCTTCCCACATGTCTAATAGGATGCGATAGCTCACAACTGAGTCAATAAACTGGCTCAGAATCTTCTGATTTGGGGACATAACCAACCAAGCTGGCAATATGTCTACTCAACCATGGTTAGAACATTGTTCATTAATATTTTGCAACTTTGCTGGAGTGCGCTCCTTGTTACCACAGGGGAGATTTCTCTTTTTTAAAAAAAATTGAGGAAGATTCAAGTTGTGTTGAAGACTGTGATGGACCATATCTGCCTCTGTTTCTCCTCTGGGGAAAAGACCTGGAACCGTTTGACAGCATAAAGAGATTGTTGTGGTGGGATTTTTATTTTTATTTGCCATACTTGAGGCCCCAGTAAGTTGCAGAGTATTGATGTGCCCCCTTCTGACTGAGTCACTTAGTGATCTGATTTTTAACGCAGCCAGATTCCAATTAGTTTTGCACAAATGTTAGTCTTGAATCAAATTACTCCATTGTAGGTATTGGTACCAGGGGACCACTTCTCTCTCAATTCTAGTTAGACTTTGAGGAAAAACCTACAGTCCTTCATTATAACTTTAAATCTCTGTGCTTTACTCTTGCTCTATAACTTAAAATAGTTTTATCTACAGCTGGAAATTAACACATTGTGAGAGGCACTTTGAGGTAGAAAGAGTACAAAACAACAGGCAATGGGGCAATGTGAGGGGGTGGTACTAGCCTGGATAAGCTGTGGGAGTCAGAGAAACTGGGCCACCAGATGTCTTGAAACTTGGGCTGAGGTAAATTGTGTGGTAGGATTGTTTGAGATGCACTATATCTTATTACATCACAGCTAGAATATATGAGCCCAAGTCATGATACTGCCCCTAATTCCTTAATATAGAGCTGTCTCTATTAACAGTGAACTGCCCCACCATAGCTGCCAAGTTATCCCTTTTTTAAAAGGGATTTCCCCTTATGCTGAATAGGCTTCCTCGCGAGAAAAGGGAAAACTTGGCAGCTATGTGCCCCACTGAACATGACTCTTATTCCAAAGATGCATCCAACAAATGTTGGTTGACTCCAACTCCTATCAGCCCCAGCCAGCACAGTCAGTGCCTGGGGATTCTGGGAGTTGTAGTAATCCCCACAATGTTTGGCAGGAAGGGTCACCACTGCAACTTGACCTCCTAGCAGCAGTGTTGCTGTTGCTTACCAGAAGGGAGGGAGGGAGGGAGGATGTTGGTGCTGTGTGGATGCCCTGGTGGGATCCTGCACAGCACTGACACCCTTGCTGCCTCACCTTTCACCCTTCCAGTAACTGGAAGTGACATTCCTGCTGGCATTTCAGGTGTACAGCATTGCTGTTCTATGCTGGGCACTGTAATTCAGAAATAAACAGTAGATTGCAAGAACTCGGGCCAGGAGGAAGATGAATTCCAAGTAAGTCTTCAGAAGGTTTTATTTATGTAATGATAGGATGAATTCAAACAGGAATCAATTCCAGTATGATAGTGAGGCAAATAAAAATTAATTCCAGTGAAAAAATCCCAGGACAAGGCCTTGTTTCACCAATTCTTCATCAGCAATGTTTTAATGGTCAGGGTGTACCAAGTATGTTTGCCTTCTTGAAATTCTTGCAATTTACTGTTTATTTCTGGACTTCACCAAGGGCACTGTAATTCAGCAATATTTGGAGGGCCGAGGATTCCTCATGCCTGTGGTAAGGAATCTCCCTCAGACCCCTTTCCTGCCATTTCTTGAACAAGGTGGGGGGGGGGAATGGGGAGAGAGAGAGAGAGAGAAGCTCAATATTCATGTTAGTCCAGAGTTGAAGGTATTGACTTTAGACAAGCATACCAGTGCATTGAAGCTCCCTGAGGCAGCTCTGCTGAAATAGCTCATTTGTTAACTCCAGCTCCAGAGCCATGAATGCCTTTGCTATTCTAGTTTTCTCAAATGTCAAAATCTGTGGTATCAGAAGTGCTCACCTCCTATGCCACTTCTACACATAGCCACCAGTTCACTTTCACCCCGACCTCCTGAGATTCTAGTTCTGGGGAGTTCACCTTGCCACCTCCCCATTCTACCAGTTCAACTGATTCTGCACATGCAAATCTCTAACAGATGCCTCCTACTGGCACTTAAGTTTTGTATTTTGCCCGGCATTTCCAGAGGCAGAGGTCTCTGCAAACCAAGATGGCAGTGTGGTGTAATGGTTAGGGTGTTGAACTAGAATTGAAGAGACCCAGTTCCAAATCTCCATTCAACCTTGAAGCTCAGAGGGTAACCTTGGTCTACTATCTCTCAGCTGAACCTACCTCACAGGGTTGATGTGAGGATAAATGAAGGGGAGATGAAGGGACAAATGTAATATTTAAACAAATGTAAACGGGGCAAAAGCACTCAGGTAGGGATCACAGGAGGGACAGTGAGGGATGTGGCCTGGGAGATTGTGGCATGCAGCCTCTTGAGTGCAAGGCTCTCCACGTCTGCTTTTATAGGCTAGTAAATGTCTTTCACCGCCAACTGTTCCTCTTAAAGAATTCAGGAACTGAAGAGGAAAAGTTGGAGGTTTTAAAAGACCCCCGCTAAACCTATGAAATGTGCTGTAGAGACAAATCTGTACTGTCAAAAAAGTGAGTTATATCCCCCTTGCAAACACAAATACATTCCCATTTTTGTTGAATCAAGGATTTATTAGATGTTTGCTGATCCTTTATGCTGTGCCACATGATTATTAGAGGGAGCCTGCCCTTAGAAATTGCTTAGGAAACTACTAGCTGCCTGTGAAATGCTTTGTGCTGGAGAAGATTTGATGGACTGGTGGCCCCTTTAAACTCTGGGTTAATACAGAACAGGGACTTGTGGTGTTAGATTTTTCGATGTGCTCTGGTCAACATTTTGTACTCTTATTTTCAGCATTAGCTTGGAAGCAGGTTGTGCTCAGCTGCTTCAAGTAAACATCCTCTAGTCTGTACTATCTGGATGGGAACTGACACTAGACAGGGTTGGGGAGCTTGAAATTATTGTCGTTTCCCCTTGTTTCCCAATATGTGTTCTGTAATTATAAGGATTGTTTTTTAAGTAAGTATCTTCTAAATCTCAGGTGGTCAATTTGTGGCCCTCCAGGTATTGTTGGACTACAACTCCCATAAGCCCTGGCCATCTGCCATGCTGACAGGAGCTGATGGGATTGGTAGTCCAACAACATCTTGAGGGAACCATGTTAGCTACCCAGTCTCTGTCACAGCCTGATTTTCAGGAAAAGCCCTGTTTCCATTTGTAATCAATCACGGGAAGTTCTTGAAAAACATTTTGCCTTTAACAGATCCCACTGAGTTTATTGGGGCAATGTTGGGGTGCTTCTCCATAGCCTGCTGTGATGCCATGTTTCTTCATCAACCATGTGGCAGCCGTCAAAATAGGGCCAAACATCTGGTGGAGGGTGCAGATGAATGGCTCTGTGATAGGTTGATCTCTGGTCCGTTTCAGCAACACACAAGCAGCCAAGTCTGCTTGAGAAAGATAAACTGAGCTCATCTGCCCCCCCTCCGATTCCTCCTTGCTTTTGCTTTCCTATGCACTGCCCCTTGGCTGATTATTTTCACTCTGCTCTCCTCCCAACCACCTTTCTGTCTCTTCTTTCCTCATAGCCACCTTTATGCCTGCCTGCATAAGAACTTCAAAACAGATAAAAGTCATTGGCATCCTCTCCAGCAATTATTGCTGAAAATGCTTAGAAAGATCCACCAACCCCCCCCCCTCTTGAATTCCAGTGACTACAGGCTCTCTTGGATGGAGTTTTCCTTTTCTTTTTAATGGATGCAGTGAAACCTATTGAGATTGATTAGCCAACATTGTGATTTGTAATTTTGCTTAATGCTATTAAAGGAAGGCATTGACCGCTCGTGCAAGAGAGCTTGGATGGATGCCAGGATTTTGCATAATGAATTCAGAGGATTAATCTCATTAGTTTTTCCCCCTCCTCCCCCTCTTGTTGCTACCCTTCTGAAGGCAAAGCACAGATTCAAACCAACAAAACAGCCTGATGCTGACTGGATTGCATCTGATATCTCAGAGACCCGTCCTCCCTGCGCTGCCAGATAACAGCATGACTCAGTTGCACAGTGATAAGTGAAGAGAACAATGGCAAGACTATTTGAGAGTCTGGGTGTGCAATTCAAAAGCCTCCAGCAGCTGAAACGTTCAGAACAAAAGAAAATTATGCTCTTATATAGATCTGTTACCTATACATGGGCATGCAGGCATGTAGGTAGATACAAGTGCATAAATTGGGGCCACACAGCAGCAACACTGGCAAGCACAAGTGGTCATTTGGTGATCCCTTATAATGAAAAGAAGGTTGTGACAATACGGGAAACGGCTTTGTAATCATCACAGCTCCAAGTGTGGGTGGCTCCAGGATGTTGGAGACCAATGTTTATTGTGGATGGACGTCATCCTACCCTGTGAGTCACGCTCAAATGGTTGAAGTTCAAGTAAAAGAACAGGCTGCTATACAAAAATGATAGTGACCGTCCATTGTTTAATGGGAAAACCGCTGTCCATGGCTGAAGAAGTAGCTGTAACTTCTTGGAGACTTGTGTGAGGGAGGTCAGCTTGGGCTTGAGACTCTTTTTGTATCTGGACCAAACCATCAAAACAATAACAATGCAAAGAGCTCACAGACATTATACGAAAGAGAAAGATTTAGGGCTGTGAGAGCAGTCTCTAAAAATCCTGTATTTCTCCAATATGAGATTGTGGAGTTCAGAATGCACATTGGAGGTAAATATTCAGTGCAACCTTATAGATGTCTGCTCACAAGTAAGTCCCATTCAATGAGGCTTTCTCTCAGGTAGGGATGGGGGGAGGGAGGAGAAATTTGGTTCCACTTACATTTTAATGCAAACCTACTTCATTCACACTTCTGAAAACAATATGTGAACCAAACCACAGCTACCTTTCAGAATTCACACTTTTCTGAATGCTGCAGTACTATTCTCTAACCAAAACAAGTGTTCAAAATGCATATATTAGGGGGAAATGTAGATAAGAATGCATAAATGAAGAGAACATAACAAAACAAAATGCAGATGAATTTCTATGGGGACTCTCTTTTTTAAAATCACAAACTGGTGCAGGAATAGGATGAACTGAACTTAAAACTGGAAATAATGAGAAATGGAATGCGGGGTGGGGGGTGGGAATCGCAGATTTCTTAATCGCTGCTTCTGTGTAAGTGGGTATAAGATTGTACCCAGCCTTAGATTACAACTTACAGAATTGTAGAGTTGAAAGTGACCACAGGGATCATCTTGTACAACCCCTTGAAATGCAGGAATCTTTTGCCCAACATGGGGACTCAAACTAATGACTCTGAGATTAAGAATCTCGTGATCTAACAACTGAGCTATCCCCCAGTTCGTGATGCTGAAACTGTATTGGATGCCTGACTGGAGCCTTGGGAGCTGGATGAGTGCTGTGTGTGATAATGAGCTCCTGAAACCCAACCAAGCTGAAGCGTGGACATGCCCGTGAAACACAGACAGGTTCTCTGGTCTGTATGTGTTGAGCAGGTCAAGAGGCCAGTGCACTCTCACAGCGGGGACTTCAGGAGTGCTGTAGCTAGGGTCATGCCTCTGTGGTTAGCTGACAAAGCCCAGCCAAGTCACGGTCTTCCATGGCATATGCTTGCGCAGTTTCCTTCCTGCCACTATATGAACAGTTTGGAGGATGCTCATGAGGTTGGATTTCCCAGGGAGCCCAAGGGGCAGGCTGGCGCTTGCAGGCATGGGTGAGAACAAGCTGAAGCTGCATGGAAGGCTTCCCTTGCACTGAGACAATGTGACAGCCTCGGCCCATTAGTGGTACTTCATTCAGCTGTTACAGTGTCATATCCCATTAGTATTTGTTGTCGTCTGTGGGAGGAGAGAGTGACTAATGCAAAATGGCTCTGGGAACGTTTGAGTGAGAAAACAGAGGAGACTGATACTAGCGAGAGTCTCTCCTGTTAGAAATTTGCTGCCTGGATAGTTCAACCCGTTTCACTGGATATCAGGAGAAAGGAACAGTTCAGTAATGGCAAATTCAAGCTAGTCCACAGTTTTTCAGGATGGTTTTCCCCCCAGATGCCTTGAAAAGTCTTACAATTGAAGAATATGTGGCTGTATATTGGCTCCCAGTACATTTCTGAGGACAATTCAAAATATTGGTGCTGACCTTTAAAGCCTTAAACTGCCTCGGCCCAGTGTACCTGAAGGAGCGTCTCCACCCCCATCGTTCTGCCCAGACACTGAGGTCCAGCTCTGAGGGCCTGGCGGTTCCCTCACTGCGAGTGAGGTTACAGGGAACCAGGCAGAGGGACTTCTTGGTAGTGGCACCTGCCCTGTGGAACGCCCTCCTGTCAGATGTCAAGGAAATAAACAACTATCTGTCATTTAGAAGACATCTGAAGGCAGCCCTGTTTAGGGAAGTTTTTAATGTTTGATGTTTTGTCATGTTTTAAATATTCTATTGGGAGCCACCCAGAGGTGTTGCTGCAGATTTCCTGGACAGGGATGGAAGAGGCCAATGGATTTCCTCTCCCATTTTTTAATTGCAAAATAGCACTGCTAAAGGACCTTAATATGGAAGCAACCTCCATTCTTCATACAATTGTGTTAGGATGACCTTTACTTGAATCTAGTCCTGGAGCGTGTGTTCTCCAACTTGAGGATCCTACTGGACATACCCTGCTGATCACACTAGGTCATAAAACTATGCTCCTAATGCTTATACAATGGTACCTCGGGTTACAAACGCTTTGGGTTACAAACACTTCAGGTTACAAGCTCTGCTAACTCAGAAGTAGTACCTTGGGTTGAGAACTTTGCCCCAGGATGAGAACGGAAATCGTGCGCTGATGGCGCGGCGGCAGCGGGAGGCCCCATTAGCGAAAGCACGCCTCAGGTTAAGAACGGTTTTGGGTTAAGAACGGACCTCTGGAACAAATTAAGTTTGTAACCCAAGGTACCACTGTACCAGACCTGGCCAACCCAGAGACTTCATATTGACTGCCAATTACAGGGGCTAGTTTTGCACACTCCTGCATTCTTCTAAAGCCTAAACATACATATTCTCAGGTGCCTTACTAAGCATGGTCTCATCTTCAGGCCATGCAATTCCTGGTGAAAGTCCTGGAGTCCCAGACAGAAGTGATAGACTTCTATGTGACAGGAGCTTTTTGTCTCCAGATAAGATATTTAAATACAGTAATTGCTATAGGACATCAGATATACACACTATCCAACCAACAAAATACTTTGCAATCTCTTTCATAAATGTCGCATTGGCAAGATTGGGAAAGTCTGGATTTTATAAGTGCACAAAATCGAAAGAGCTTCTTTAAGGGGGAAGAGCAAGGAAAGTGAATCCACGTTTCCTAAGTTCCCACCAGACAGCAAAAATCAAAGGATGGCTGTGCTGTTTGACTTCCTGTTTTGCACTCAACGAGATAGGTGAATGCTGTGAAAGGGTTGGTTTGAGCTGCCCAGGTCCCCAGTGTTTATGTTTTAGGAAAGAGCTTCTCCTTCGATAGCTGTTCAGAGAGCATAACTTTCAGGCAGTTCTCCTTCTGCCGCATGCCATTCAATCATGTCCTTTGGCAAAGCATCTCAACCTACACATGCCACCTGCAGACAGCATCATGTTACTTTCACATAATTACATGTGACAAACTTCCTATATTTATAAAGCCCAGACACAGTGAAGACAAACAAGAAAATGCTTCATGCTGAAAATGGAAACAGAAGAGGGGCATTAGCGAAGGCCAGATCTTTCCATATGGAGATATAGGCAAGTGCCGGGAGAGGCATGAGGTCACTTCTGGTCCCTCTCAGATGTCATATCAAGCTTAATGAGACCAGAAAGCTTCCTTCACTTTCAGCTATATCTCTGTCAGTATACCTTGCATTGACATTCAGCTTCTTTTGATATTTCTCTGTGGGTTTCTGGACCTTCCACCGATCCGGAGTGAAAAATATGCTTTATTTCATGTATGCCTATGAAGGCTGCCCTATATAGGGAAGTTTTAATGTCTGATGTTTTATTGTGTTTTTATATTTTGCTGGAAACCACCCAGAGTGGCTGGGGGAAGCCAGTCAGGTGTAATAATAATAATAATAATAATAATAATAATAATAATAATAATAATATGCTCCTTTTCTATAGATCTGCCTCTCCCATGGCTTAGGGTTGGCGATGCCAACCTTTTGGGGCCAGTGGGCACATTTGGAATTTTGAGAAAGTCCATGGGCATCAATCACAAAATGGCTGCCATGGGCGGCAGGCATAGCGTAACACAAACTAGCAAAAAAGACACATGACTACAAAATGGTTAAGGCATGCCCCGCACCAGCCAGCCCACCATTCAATGCATTCTCCAGGACTAGATTCAAGCACAGGCCATCTTAATGCAATTGGAAGAAGAATGAAGCTTGCTTCCTTAATAAGGTCCTTTAGCAGTACTATTTTGCCATTAAAAATTGTGCTCTTCTCTGGGTCATCCATGTTCTGCCAGTCCAGTCGCCCCCACCACTCCACAACATACAACAAATGCCCACTTAAAAATCCACAATGTACAAATGAATGTTTACTTTTCCTGCTCAGTTCCTGCTTGCACTGCTCAGCCCCTTTTGCGTTCAATGCACTCTTAAACATGCCCACATTTCACTGGATTCTGTGACTTGACATCAATCCTCCATTCTATTCTAACCAGAGAGGAGAAGCAAAGAATGATGATGGAGGTGCTCCCCCCCCCTCCACCCTGTGTGCATCAATGCAACTGTTTTTTGTAATATTTTGTTTAAGTTTCTTGTTGCTTCTGTTTTTCTTATACTGATTGGATATATTTTAATATATTAAGCAATATAGAAAAATCCAATATAGAAATAATCAAAATCAAATAATCAAATCATTATTGGAAACTTAAATTGGCATGTGTGAAATAAAAACAAACCTTTATCTACCGGCAAGGTAAAACCAGGCCAGAGAGATACAGATTGTCCAGAGAGAGCCCATCTCAAACAAGCCTCAGTAACTGCCTGAGGGTGGCAGGAGTTGACACAGGCCATCTTATGTCAATGTCTATAGGTTTTATGCTCATTTCATAACTGAAGCTATCCATTATTTAGTAGCTTGCAAGTTAGTCATTGGTCAACCTGTGTCATCAGATGAAGGGAACTCAGTGACATAGTGAACAGCAAAAGCTATATTGAGTAGCAAGATGGGCAGCCAATTCCCTACTCCCCAAATACATTCAGAAAAACATTGCAAAAATTAAGCATTTGAACTTACACATTTTTTTTTTGTACAGCACATAAAGTAGGCCTGACTGATGAGCAATCCATCACTTAGCCACAAGTACATCTGGTGTTTTGTGGCTAAGTGATGGATTGGTCATAACTCATTCTAAGTGCCACATATTATACCTTCAGAAACTGAGTTGTTAGTTCAAGGCAGAGATTTCTGGCTATTGCTAACTCAGAAGGGCCATGTTTCAATCCTTGGTGTGCTTGTCAGATACTGTCTGTCACAGCATTATAGGACACCAGCCATAAAGCTACAGACCTTTGACTCTTTCTTGCTCTATAAGAAACACAGGTCACATTTACAATAAACTGTTCAGAGCTTGTGGCTCAATATTGCCTTGGGGAAAATTTATTTCTCCCCCAGGGTTCCTTTATCTTGGCCATCCCAGGAACCAGCCAATAGAAAGAGACATCCACAGAACAGGCTGATAGCCCTACTGAGAAGACTTTGCTTCCTATGTCACCCATCATCCAAATGTCACCTTTTAAGGTTTAACATAGATCTGAGCACCCAGAGAAAATACTGCTATACTACTTTTTCAAGCTGTTTCTTTAGGTGGAATGAGATGTTTTTGAATTTTAATAATTCTTCTTTCAAGCTCCTGAAGAAGGAGTTTTTCACTCTGAAATGCCTTGAGCTACAAAAAAAGAGGTTTGCATCACTGGGCACTGAAGCCTGTTCTCCTTTTTGTCTTATCCTGCTTTCATCAGCACACCAGTCAGTTCCAGAGGTATTGCTGAAGTGCCTATTTCAAAAAAAACAGAACATTACCCTTTCATAGAATCATAGAGTTGGAAGAGACCACAAGGGCCATCCAGTCCAACCCCCTGCCAAGCAGGAAACACCATCAAAGCATTCCTGACAGATGGCTGTCAAGCCTTCACTTAAAGACCTCCAAAGAAGGAGACTCCACCACACTCCTTGGCAGCAAATTCCACGGTCGAACAGCTCTTACTGTCAGGAAGTTCTTCCTAATTTTTAGGTGGAATTTTCTTTCTTGTAGTTTGAATCCATTGCTCTGTGTCCACTTCTCTGGAGCAGCAGAAAACAACCTTTCTCCCCCCCTCTATGTGACATCCTTTTATATATTTGACCATGGCTATCATATCACCCCTTAACCTTCTCTTCTCCAAGCTAAACATACCTAGCTCCCTAAGCTGTTCCTCATAAGGCATCGTTTCCAGGCCTTTGACCATTTTGGTTGCCGCCCTCTGGACATGTTCCAGCTTTTCAGTATCCTTCTTGAACTGTGGTGCCCAGAACTGGACACAGTACTCCAGGTGAGGTCTGACCAGAGCAGAATACAGTAGTACTATTACTTCCCTTGATCTAGATGCTATTCTCCTATTGATGCAGCCCAGAACTGCATTGGCTTTTTTAGCTGCTGCATCACACTGTTGACTCATGTCAAGTTTGTGGTCTACCAAGACTCCTAGATCCTTTTCACATGTACTGCTCTCAAGCCAGGTGTCACCCATCCCGTATTTGTGCCTTTCATTTTTTTTGCCCAAGTGTAGTACTTTACATTTCTCCCTGTTAAAGTTCATCTTGTTTGCTTTGGCCCAGTTGTCTAATCTGTTAAGGTCATTTTGTAGTGTGGTCCTGTCCTCTGGGGTATTAGCCACCGCTCCCAATGTGGGGTCATCTGCAAACTTGATCATGATGCAAACCCTTTAAATGGGATTTTTTTTCCACCTGAGAGGTGGGGCTAGCATTTTTGCTCTCAGAGCTCCTCCATATGACATAATAATAATAATAATAATAATAATAATAATAATAATAATAATAACAACAACAACAACAACAACAACAACAACAACAACAACAACAACAACAATAAAAGCACCTCGCCCACCTGGCTGGGTTTCCCCAGCAACTCTGGGTGACTCACAGCATATCTAAAAACATAATCAAAATGTGAAGCATTTTTAAAAAGAGCATTCATCCTGATTTGCTTGCACAAAACTTATGCTGATGTTAGACTATGCCCAATCTTTATTGAGCATTCATTATGATGTGATTGCAGGAAAGCTATATGACAACAAGCATTCATATTAACTTGCTTGTAGGGCTTTTATATGTCTTCCCATTAATTAATCATTCATTCATCCCTCACTTTTCAGTGCATTTCCCCATCACTTTTCTAACCACAAAAGTCCACTGGGGAAAAAATGGATTTGTTGTGCTGGAGCACTTTAATTGACATTAGTTCCTCAAACCTAAATGTGTGCTTAAACAAATCATACTAATGGTGTGGAGGCACCTCAGTAGACAGCTATTTTGGCCTTATATGAGAATCAGACATAGCTGCCAGGTTTTCCCTTTTCTCGCGAGGAAGCCTATTCAGCATGAGGGAATTTCCCTTTAAAAAAGGGAGAACTTGGCAGCTATGGAATCAGATCAGATTACTGATTGGTTCACTAGCTAGCTATCCTTAGGTAAAGGTAAAGGGACCCCTGACCATTAGGTCCAGTCGTGGACAACTATGGGGTTGCGCTGCTCATCTCACTTTACTGGCCGAGGGAGCTGGCGTACAGCTTCCAGGTCATGTGGCCAGCACGACAAAGCCGCTTCTGGTGAACCAGAGCACCACACAGAAACGCCGTTTATCTTCCTGCCAGAGTGGTACCTATATATCTACTTGCACTTTGATGTGCTTTCAAACTGCTAGGTTGGCAGGAGCAGGGACCAAGCAATGGAAGCTCACCCCGTCACAGGGATTCAAACCGCCAACCTTCTGATCGGCAAGCCCTAGGCTCTGTGGTTTAGCCCACTACGCCGCCTGTGTTCCCTTAGCTATCCTTAGTTTGAACTACACTGTGTGCTGTCCATGGTGCTAAAGGCATAACCTATCACCCTAGATTCCTTCTTTGCACTGTGTGTTCCCTGAAGTTGCCTTCTAGTCTCATGATATATCTATAGCAGGAACATAAGGTATCTTCACGAGTGATGGTGCCTTCTCTTGTTAAATTGTGATGTTTGGAATGCTGAAAAGAGTTTTAGGGCTCAACTCACAATAGGTTCAATTAACCACCAGATCTCCCCACCCTTCCATTTCCTGTACATACCAATGGTATGGATAGAGGTTGATAATGGAAGCTTTATATGGTAGCAGCAGAAAATTAAGTGATGGGAAGTATGTGAAATATAGTGCCTTACATGCAAGACCTCCACTGCTATAAGTAACCCACTCAAACTATGTTCCCCAGTAAGTTTGTGAAAGAGCTTGCAGTGTTGGGGAGGTCCTTATGCTTGGTTTACAACAGGTCCAATTTAAAAGAATCAAGCCCAAATTAAAGACTTGTGTCAGACTCATCATGAAGTGAGACATAACCATTATGAATTGTTCCTCTCCATGGTGCTAATCACACCATTGGCCAATAGCTCCTCCTTGGGCTACGATAGAAGACTCTGTGTGATAGTAGAGAGTTCCAGGGGAGAAAGGGCATTTCTAACCATCACCTTCACCTCTTCTTAATGTAGCTCTTTGCAGTTGCTGATGACCTTCTAAGTCACCTCGACAGCCAAAGAAGGGCTAGAAAGTTCCTTGAAGAGGAACACATGAGAGTAGGAAAGGGACACAAATTAGATTCCTCTGGGGACAACAGACTCGCCCCTTTTAGAAGCACTTACTGCCACTGCTGCCCTCAATTCAGCTTTGTGGGCTGGGAGCAAATTGAATCAAATGTCAAGATTGAATTAGACATTGATTAATTTGTCAGTCTACAAATGCTGAACTTAGAGATTCAAATTCAGAAAGCTTTGAATTGAAATGTTTGCAGATGTATTTAGCGTTTCAAAAAGTCAAGCCTCAAAATATGAAGATTATTTTGAAATGTAAGTTGCCTCCTATTTTCAGTGCTAAAAGATCTTCTACATACTGAACTGTTTAATTTTCGATGCCACATGTTCAGAAGACTGCACATTATGCGAATGATAAGAACATGGGGTTTTCACATACAAAAGTCCTTCAGTTCTATTAAGCATTATCTGTTTGTGTGACAAAGGGAGAACAGCAAGTGTAAATAAAACCCTTAAAAACTCAAATTGTACCAAAGCTACCTTTGTGCGTTGAGTAAGTGCCCTTGCGAACACTTTCACATTTAACCTGCATTAGACCGTTTGTATGCCCACATCTAAAATGTGCATGTTCAGGAAAGTGGATGATTGTGCAATGAAAAATAAAGGTTTGGAGCAAGTTGTGCAGATGTGCTGCCAATGGGACATTGATTAACTGGCACTTTTCATCCACTGAGATGGTAATCCACTAAGTGCTCCATCTCTCTTAGAGGCACAGGACCAGACCAGGTGGAGTTAAAATTTCCAAGCTTCTGCCTCATATCAAAGGTAAATAGAGTGACCCTTCATTTAAAAAGCATTGTGCTGTTCTTGTGCAGCAAGTAGCAGTCCAAAGAGGACACCTACAGACTGGATCATTGCTGCTTTACATAGAACCATGTACAAAGATGGTGCTAGTGAACAGTGTGGTCCCTCACTTGGTTAGGTAGCTTTGCAGCAAGAAACAACTTGGGCTGAGAATTCTGGTTTGTTCCCACCCTCCACCCCTCCATAAAGGGAGGGGGGAGGTTAAGAATAATATACTCTTAACAATATCAACAACAATTTCATTGTTATAGTACCCTCAGTGTCCATTGTGCTTTACAGAATAACAAGCAAAAAAGGCAGGCCTGTGCCCCAAGAAGCTTAACAATGTAAATATCCGCTCACTCGTTTGCGAGTTGGGCAGCAGGAGCGGCTTGGCAGGACACTGCCACCATTTTGTGGCTTCCATGTGCTGGGCTCCACTGGCCGATGGGAGAAGTTCACTTCAGCCTTAGGTTTACTTTTAGATGAAGATGAGAAATAAGCAGTTAAGTGCAAGGTTTCAGAGGAAGCTGGTCTTTGAAGGAAAAGATAGAGGTTATTGGCATTCCAGGAGAGAGGTCCAGACATAAGGGGCAGAAAGGAAGAAAGGAAGGAATCATTCTAACGTCTTCTGGTTCTGTGTTCAACTGGGGACGGCAGAGCTGGGTGGTGTTTACAGACACAGACAGTCTATGAAGAAGAAAGGCTGAATTTTAACATCATTTAAGGTAGGAATGGGGAACCTGCAACCCTCCAGATCTTCCTGGACTACAACTCCCATCATCCCTGAAGATTGGACATGCTGTATGAGACCAATGGAATTTGGAGTCTTTACAACATCTGGAAGAACCCAAGTTTCCCACCCCTGATTTATGGAGGCCCCATTTGACAGGTATCCATAAGAACATGAGAAAATCCTGCTGGATCAGGCCAATAGCACATTTAGTCCAGCATTCTATTCTCTTAGTAGTCAACCAAATGCCTGTGTGTTTGTATTTGTTTTTTTTAAAAAACAATAACAAAACTTTCAAGCAGGATTTGAGCACAGGAGCTCTCTTCCCTTCTGCAGTTTCTAGCAACTGGTACTCAGAAGCACTGCTCTCGCCAAATGTGGAAGTAGAGCATAGCCATCAATAGCTATCAATAGCCATCAATAGCCTTCCCCTCTATGAATTTGCCTAATTCTGTTTTAAGTCTGTCTAAGTTGGTGGCCAGCACTGCTTCCTGTGCAGCAAGTTCCACAGTTCAGCAATGGGCTGCATGAAGAAGAGCTTTCTTTTAACTGTCCTGAATCTTCCAGCATTCAGCTGCATTGGATGTCCACAAGTTGTGTGTATAAATTTTATGCCGCCACCCCATTTTTGGGTGAAGTGTTCCTGCTTCTTGGCAGTATGTACAGTACGTGGCTTGCTTAAAATAAAAACTAGAGAAATAAAAACAGGTAGCAGTGATCTGTGGGTGCAGAGTTTGTCCCCGTCCCCCAGTCAGCTAGGAAGAGTTTGGTGCTGTTTTCCTCTCCACCACTGATCTATTTTATAGTAAGAACCAATTTGCTGGTTATACAAACAAACAAGCCAGAAATCTCAGTTGAAGAACTTCAGTCACTTTTTTGAATTCAGAGAGGTGAAGGAGGATTCTCTACTGGGGGTGCTGAATGTCAAAAGGGGAACCACTCCCTTATGCATTCAAAGAAAGCTGGCATGCTTTACTCAAGCTGTGTGTTAGGTCTGTAGTTCAACCAAACCTTGAGGTAGCATTTTACCCACCAAGATGTTTAGAAATAATCGATGCTTTAATGCTGCCAAATGAGCTCTTGTTCATTTTGATATGCTTCAGAGCTGACCATGGCACTAAATTAGCATCTAGTTAAACATCCCTCGGGGCAAGAGAAGATCAATCAGTTGGGAAGGAGCATTGTGCAGGCAATATATCAGCTAGAAAATGTCAAAATGAAAAGTGGAAGGGAAATGAATAGGAATTTCCCCCTCCCCTCAGGTTCGCTGTAGCGTTCATATTTCTGATGCCCTTGACAAACCAGTGAGTGCATGTCTGCAGCCTGAGTTGTTTGGTCTAGCTTCCTTGGATCTGTTTCCCAGCAAATTGTGCTGTGCTGTTATCATCCCTTAAGATATGGTATCACAAAAGTCTTTGTTCTCTCCCTCCCCCCTCCACCTGCCCTCTCCACTACCGTGCTTGTTCAGATGTAATTGTTCATGCTTCACCTTTCCTCTGTGTCTCCTTCATTTGTTGCTACTGAGGAAGTATCCTCCCAGTTTGCCTCAGGGGGAAAAGAGTCTAACATTCCAAAGGCATGATGTGCTCATATATGCAACTTACTGTGCAGCCTTCATACAGTACTGCCAGATTCAATATGGGTCAAGCCTCCTGTGCCTCGAGAGAAAGGGGAATTTTGGCAGACCCAATTTCTCCTTTCACAGAACAACAGTGGTGAGAGAAGATGTACGTACTGAATTTCGTAAATAACACTGCAATCTGCCTCCCCCATAGCACTGGACACCCAATGAAACTGCATGTTGGAAGACTCCAGGACAGATTACAGAAAGTATTTCTTTATGTGGCATATGCTTAAACTAGGGAACTAAGCCCTAAAGGAGGCAGTGGTGTGGGCACCAACATGGATTGCTTTAAAAGAGGATGAGACAACTTCATGGAAAAGAAGGCTTCTGAATACCAGTTGCTGGAAAACCACAGGAGGGGAGAGTGCACTTATGTTTGGGCCCTGCTTATAGGCTTCCTTCCCACAGGTGTCTGAGAACAGGATGCTGGATTAGATGGGCCATTGGCAGGCAATATTTGAAAGTTTCTTGCTCTTGACATCATATGAGGTCAATCAAGGGAAAGGTCAGCATGGTTTCCTCATCTCATGGGCCACATTCAGAGGCCAGGTAGGCCAAATTAGGCCAGAGGTTCTCCACCACTGACTTATGGCACCATGTGTATGAGATGTTGGTACCCCAACCCACTGGCTCATGGAGGGTTGGTCGCTTTTAGATCCTGGTCCAAAGTGGTTTCCCCACCCATCCCAATCTAAATCGTTGTCCCCTCTTTTCAGAGAGCTACTCGTGATGAACCAAATTTGAAAATAACTTTCATGGCTCAGAGCCTCTCTTAATGGACCAGTTCTCTCCATCTGCTACTGCAGGCTGGGCAAATCCTTTCACAGAGAGCAGGCATTGGCAGTGATGGATATTCTGTTTGGAAAGAGAAGTTTAACCCCTTTCATCCAGATGTTAGAATCAGTGCTCTTATTTAAATTTCAGTTTGGTTTCTTTTGCAGCACTCAGTCCCAAGGGAAATCAGACAGTCCCCCTCCTTACTAGCTTTCAGGAAATATATAAAGGCTTTTGGGCAATAGTCTTATGAAGTGTTGTTTTTTGTTTTTTACGATGCTGATTTTAACTGCTATCTATAATATAGTGTTGTTTTGGATAGTTTTTATGCAATTTTATTATTGGGAGTATCCCTGCTCTCCCTTTAGGGAGGAAAGGCAGGATATACATTTTAAGTCATCGAAAACTTCCCTAAATTAAACCATGCAGAGGAAAACAAGTAGCAAAATATGGACTATGCTACACAAATGAAATGTAAAATGCAGCAAAGTAAATCATCAGGATATGTCCATTTATTGAAATCCAGGTGTGTTGATGGTGACCTTTAAAGCTCTAAATCAGGCATAGGCAACCTTGGCTCTGCAGATGTTTTGGAACTACCAACTCCCATGTTCCCTGACCACTGGACCTGTTAGCTAGGGATCATGGGAGTTGTAGTTCCAAACCATCTGCAGAGCCAAGGTTGCCTATGCCTGCTCTAAATGGCTGGGGCCCAGGATAACTTGGGAACACCCTTCTCCCACATCAGCCTGCTTCAGATCTGACAGAGGGAATCTCCTCTGTGTCCTCCTGACCAGGGCTAGCCGAAGACACTTTGGCACCTAAGCTGAACCACAAAATGGTGCCCACCTCCCCACTAGGGAAGGAGTGAGAGAAGATCTACATTGGGATCTCATGTGTGGGCTGGCCCGGGCCCTGACTATGATGGAGGCTCGCCTAATGGAGACAAGAAATGCAACCATTTGTCTGTGTCTCCCAACTTGCAGTGCATAAACGAAAATGGAGTTACTGGGACAATCTAGCCCCTTGCATTCGGCATCCAATATAAATAGGTTACACAGAAGGAGTTTCCTCTCAATGTATCCTTTCATCTGACATGCTGACTATTTAAGTGCTCCTCCCACAGAGCCATGGTAATTATTGCACTGTATGTGCTTGGATAATTACACACCAGCTTCCATCCCATTAGGGGGGGAATGGGACAATGTAATTCCTTTGGGAGCATTGATGCGCACCGGAACATCCTTTGTCAGCCAAAAGGAAGGTGCTCAAACTTTGCTCCGTCCAAGGAACATAGATTGTAGTTCCTGAATGGAAATATATGAGTAGCCTAAGCTAAATTCAATGTATTAATTTTAAGTGAATAAAAATCCTAATTGGCCTAGAACCAGATTACTTGAATGTCCCTTGTCCCTTATTCATTGGCCAGATCATTGTGATCACCTGAAGAAGCCCTCCTAAGTGTTCCACACTTATCTCATGTGCCTTTTAGTGTGTATGTGAACGAAGGCTTTTAGCATTGTGAGTGGCACCAGAACTTGGAACACCGTTCTCACTGAAATCAGACAGGCACCTCCAATTTTGACATTTATCACCTGTTGAAAACATTTCTGTTTCACAAAGCATTTTTAGAGAATTAATTTGATGCAGTGTTAGTCATTTGGTCTGTATTTTATGATTTTTTTAAAAAAAAATATGGGATGTTTTAATGATTCTGTTGTATACTACTGTGATATTTGTTTTAAGAATTGGTGGTTTCTAAATACTTTTATAAAATAATTTTAAAAAAAACTTGCCTTCCCTCTCTGTGGGATACTTCAAAAAATGTAAGTGAGCGACTTGATCCATCCATGAAGAAGAAAACTGACTGAGATTGGAAAGGGAATAGGATAGTTATCATTCCTCCTCTTCTCTGTATCTTTAGTTATCTTTGGGAGAGGAGGTGAGTTTATTTGTACTGTCAATGAGAACTGTCTGATTCAGCATTGTTATTGCTCTAACAGAGGTGGCTAACCTCTGCCCTCCTACCCAGATGTTGCTGGACTTCCATCAGCCCCAGTCAGCATGGTCAATGGCCAAGGATGATTGGAGTTGTAGTCTAGCACCATCTCGGAGGGTCATGAATTCCCCATAGATTACTGCTTTAGAAGGTCATTCAGACCTGGCTTTTTTGGAAGGCATTCCACGTAATGGAAATAGACTGAGGTGGCTGCTGTGCATTGCTATTTTAAGTGCTGTCCCTGGCTGTGAGTGATTATATCAGGTTTGCTTTTTGATACCCTTGTCATTATTGTGAATTTTAATCTGTTGGTATATCCATGGGATTTTGTTTTGTAAGCCACCTTGAAGGCCTTGATGTATTACATTGTATAAGGGCAGATATTGTAGTGGCTTAAAAAAATAATAATATTACCATTAGCATTATTGAAATCAAATAACCTCCTTCTGCATGCAAAAGAACATTGTGACCTCCAGTTCACACAAAGAGAACTAAAACTAAGACAGTGATCCTGTACTCACTCACCTGGGAGTAAGGCTGCAATCCTATGCCCACTTACCAAGGAGTAAGCACACTGAACTCAACTGTACTTACTTCCAAGTAGACATATATAGGTTTGCATTCTAAAAACTAAATAGAATCCAAATGTACTTTATTTAACTAGATATATCAGCCTACCAATGAAAATGCAGAAATAAAGAAAATTGAAATTGATGAGAGTCTTGCTCCTATCACAGGACGACTCCCAATTGTAGCTCTCATTTGGTGTTCTTTTAATGCACACCTACATGTCAACTGAAAGTAAGTTTTGTTGTTTGCAATTGGGCTTGTGCCCAAGTAAGTGTGCATAGGGCAAGCTAAATCACTGACATGACTTTACGAGTGTTTTTGAATCTGTTATAATGCAGCACACACCTCTGGTCTTGCTGGCTCATATTCTGGTGAAAATGACTTCCCTGCCCTTGGAAAACCTCAGAACTCTCCCCCTCTACCTTTTACTTGAATCTGTCAGCCAGACAATAGTAGCAAAATACAATAAATATACCAAGTACATGGACCCTAGTTTTCAATCTTTATTAAGGCTTCCCCAAAATGCAGTGCAGAGGTACATAACAGTACAAAAATTCACTATGTAGCCAGCATAACATAAAACACAAACAAAATGCTGGGCTCTTGTTGAAGCATAATCACGATCTACCGCAAATCAAAACAGATTTCAGTGAATATATTCCAATTATCTAGGGGCTCCTTCCCTCATTTTCAGTTCCCTACCACTTCTGATTAGCATATTGATGATTATAGAGACAAGATATTTAAGAGGGTGGTGTTAGAGGTGAAAGGAATCCACAAATCCCCCCCCCCCGTTCTCCTCATAAGCATCCTCTGCAGATTTTAATGTCGGACATCCATCAGATATTTGGTACTCAGTGTTGGAATGTTATGTCCAATGCTATCTGGGCTGCAGTCCTAATACAAGTTTCTCCGGGAATCAGTTACCTTGAGGCAACTGAGAATGCAAATAAGGAGACAATATGGTGGGAAGCTTGTAAGAGGAGCAGAGGTGTTCATTGATCATCTCTATTCATTATGCAGTTAGTTCCATTTGGGTGCTATGATTTGTTTTCTGGTCATGTCTGGCATGACGTGTGGGCAGGTAAGAAGTCATGGCATATTCCAATTGGCAAGCACTCAGAGGCATATTTGTGGTGGTGTTGTTGGTTGCTGGCTGTCCAGTGGTGTTTGTGTATGTAACAAATAACCACCATGTTGCAAAAAAGGCATCTGTGAGTTCTTCTTTCCTTGGAGGGCACAGGTATTATGTATGGGGTTGTTGTTTTCTTCAGCTGTGGCCAGTTCCCACACATTCTTGTACCACAGATTCATTGTCTGTAGATACCTCCATGTTTGAGCAATGGCCACCAATAAGCCACATGACTGCTTTGGATGGGCTAAATGTTGCTGTTGGTCGATGCGAAGAGGCAACCAAGTTTGGGGTTGGTGGCCTAGCTAGGTTGCAGTACAGCTGGAGGAACAATGTGCAGAGCTGTTATTCATCTGGGTTTGTGAAAGCAAAGGAAACATCTTGGAAAATTGTTTCTGTCTTGTTCCCTCAAAGTGTTTTGTAATGAGGCTTGCAAGCCATGAAAATTTCAATACTACAATGATTCTGCCCTCTCATTTCTCACAGTGTGTCTCTGTGAATTAACTGCCTGAATACCTAACGACAGCTGAGCCTAAAAAGAACCTCATGAATGCATGATAGGTTGTCTGTCCTGAAAGTCCTGGACTTTCCCAGTGTCTGGATGAAGGAGGCAGACCACCGTTTTAAAGGAAGGGGGTATGACAGGGACATTTTCACCCATGTTAGGGATAAAACTGAAAGCAGGGAAATGGTTTTTTGTTTATTAGAAAAGAATTTGCTCTGGCAAAAGTGGCTTTCTGTATCCCAAACCATGCCCAGATGTATGGTTTCTGCTCATACACATCCACATTTTAAATAAGACCCCATTTGTACTCTACATTTAAAGCAGTATTATACCACTGTAAACAGTCATGGCTTCCCCCAAAGAATCATGGGAACTGTAGTTTTTGCCTGATGCTAGGGGTGGGGAGGGGCTCATCTTCCAGCGTCAAACCTAGACAGCATCTTAAAAAGCAGAGACATCACCTTGCCTACAAAGGTCTGTATAGTTAAAGCTATGGTTTTCCCAGTAGTGATGTATGGAAGTGAGAGCTAGACCATAAAGAAGGCTGATCACCGAAGAATTGATGCTTTTGAATTATGGTGCTGGAGAAGACTCTTGAGAGTCCCATGGACTGCATGAAGATCAAACCTATCCATTCTTAAGGAAATCAGCCCTGAGTGCTCACTGGAAGGACAGATCGTGAAGCTGAGGCTCCAATACTTTGGCCACCTCATGAGAAGAGAAGAATCCTTGGAAAAGACCCTGATGTTGGGAAAGATTGAGGGCACAAGGAGAAGGGGACGACAGAGGACGAGATGGTTGGACAGTGTTCCTGAAGCCACCAACATGAGTCTGACCAAACTGCGGGAGGCAGTGCAAGACAGGAGTGCCTGGCGTGCTATGGTCCATGGGGTCACGAAGAGTCGGACACGACTAAATGACTAAACAACAACAAGGGGTGGGGATGGCTGTGCAGCTTTGCACATGGTGCCTCTTTTAGGGCATCTGGAGCCTTGCATTTTGAAGAACTGCAAAAAGAAACCTCTAGTTTGACCAAAGAACGGGGATGGGATAACAAGAAGAAAAAGATCATGTGTTGTGTAATAGCAGCTCTACAATGCTACTTTCAAGTCTTTGAAAAAGCTATTGCCTGTACCAAGTTCTAGTGGGACTGTGTGTGTGTGTGTTTTGGGAGGTCTGCGAGCTCTAACCACATGAAACTAAAGACAAGTGTGTCTGATGCCTTCCTGCAGGCTATTTACGCAGCTCTGATTGATTCCTTGCAACCTGTAATTATTTTAGCTGCATTTGTTTTCATGCTGTGCGTTCGTTTCACTCCCAGTCAGATGAATGCTTATTTCTATGCTGTTAAAGCCACTTTGGTTATGGGGGGAGTGAAAGAGCCACCCATCCTCTTTGTATGCCTCAGCAGGCAACAGATGCTCAGACCCCAGGGAGCAACTTTTAGCAGGAGTAGATTTTATTTTGTTGTTCTCGCCTCTTGCTTTCTCCTTCCCCAACTGTTCTTCTCCTGCCTGTCCTCTCAGGCCACACCTGCACTATACATTTAAAGCGATATCATACTACTTTACACAATCATGGCTTCCCCCAAAGAATCCTAGGAATGTTTGTTAAGAAGCTGGAAGCGCCAGCTTCTCCAGAGGATCAGGAAGCCCGCCGTGATGTCGCACGGCGTCTTGATGTCATACGTGTGATGTTACACGTTTGACAGTTTCTGAATATTGGGGGGGGGCAGAACTGCCTCGACCCCTAGGAGTCGGTGCCCATGTTCATGGGAGAAGTTTAAGCAGGGGTGGGGCACCATTCCTCAGAGATGCATCAGTTGCATCCTGCATTGCAGATCTTGTACTATGATGCAAAGTGCCCCTACATCTCCAAACCACTGAAAGTGAGATAAGAGGCCAAATTGGCTCTGTTAGAATTTCGCAATTTGTGGAGTGGAGAGGGTAAAGTCGCCAATTTAAATGTGCTCTTCAGGCCTTGCTACATTTGTGTTTATTGTGCATTTTCCCTGGCAAGATAAAACAGAGATGCATTTGTTTCTTCCCGGGACAGTTTAACTCAGTGTGCCATGGCTAATTCCTCCAAGAGTGCCTGCAGATATGCAGTGCAGAGAAGGTGGCTCTATGAGATAACAGGCCTGTTACTGCTGTTGTGGTCTGTTGAGCCAGGAAAGTCGCTTGCCAGATTTCCTACCTTTTATTCCCATCATGATGGCAAAGGCACTTTTCCAGTATCTTGCTCTGTGCCAGGCATTTCACCAGAGCCAGGGCAGAAGATCAGGATCATGGAGGGAAGATGCCAGCTATATTTGAATGACCCCCCCAAAGATGGATTGTTCAGGAATGTATGTCAGCCTGTACATCTGTATCTGAGATCACAAAAGTGGAATATGCTTAGTTTGCACATAAGGCACAGGGCAATTGATTTTGTGGTATATATCAGTGTGTGTTTATGCACACACAGATTCAGGGCACATGAGTGTACAGATTTGTATCCAATGTGGGCTAATAGTAATGCCATTTTAAAGAAATAAATGCTAGCAACGTGTAGTTTATTTAACAATTACAAAATGCTCTCTACATAACTTTAAAAAATAGCAAAGAAATAACTGCTAATATGTGCAAATTTTAAGGATGTGGAATATTTGTGGAATGTGGTTTGAATATAGTGCCTTTTCTTGTAGGAAAGGCATGGCAGCCCACTGATCATTTTGGGTTGTCTTTTCTGCACGTCTGCCAGTTTTATGATAACCTTCCAGTGAGATGGGGTGACAAAACATGAACCCAGCCATTCCAAATGTGGCAGCATTATAGATTTTAATGAGGATGTGTGTGGTGATACTGACTGCAACTCTTCAAAGCCTCTGGAAGCAGATTGGTGCATTGACTTGCTAAATGTGTGGCAAATTGCAATCTAGGCTTCTGGTCAACCAATCAGAAAACTGTTTCGCTGCAGACCTAACTGCATTGCAAATTGAGTCAACCCACCTGTCAGAATGCTAAAATATTTGCACAAATTGTCCCTGACTCTGCATGTGTGAGTGAGTATATCTTTTTAGTAAATGGATGAGCAGGTTTTCGACAGTGTGTGCACACACATACCAAGGGCACCTCATTACTATCCTTTAGGCACAAAGTTCAATCATTTTTCTGCTCCTGTGCCTTTTAAATGGTTTAAATTGAAGCTGCTGAGCTTTGTTGTTGTTTAAATTATACTATTATTTTATTGTCTGCATTTCAGATTACATTTGTTGCATATCATCTTGGATATGTGTGTTTGTCTTTTTAACAGAAAGGGAATTAAATATGTTATATCAATAAATAAATACTTCCCCACCCCAATGCATGTGGGTGTTTGTGATGATAACTGTATATCTCAGTGTCTATAGCGTGTCCAATCACTGTAATGATGTATGGAGTGGGGGGAAAGGAGAGGTGTCAGAATATATTCAAGTGTTTCATCTCCTGCCAAGACACATTAAATAGGGAGATTTTCCATCCTCAGCACACTTCGATGCCCCACGGAGAGCTTTCAGCAGACATTTTTGGACTGGTATAAAAGAGTGGTGATGGTTAATGTTATGCTTTGGCAATACTGAGCTGGCCTAACAGACCTATAAAATCTTATTGGACTGAACAAAGTTGCTTCTGGCTCTATCACCTGGTTGGAATCTCACTTCTCAAACTCTGTGGGTTGAATCCAGACTAAATTCGTAGAACTTGGCTCCCACTGAAATCACTGAAACCTCCCTGAGTCACGATTAACTTTTCAAATGAATTTCAGCAGAGCGACTAATTTAGGCTGCAATCCAAATCCAGGTGGGGCTTAACAGAATGGTGGGGCCACTGCTAGCTCAGAGCAGAAGGTAGTATGAAAAGGGAATCAATCATTGCAACAGCCTAAAGCTTATGCAGTGGTTGGGCCCAAATCAGGGCTGATGCTGTCATATGATGTTAGTGGGGCAGACTTGGGCTCCAGTTGATCCCAACCCAGCTCAGCACCTCCCCATCCCAGAAAACTCCCTTTCAGGGCTTTCCATAGGATACCACTGCCAGCAGGTGCACCAGCACATTCGTCCGGCATCACTTCACAAATGGAGGCCAGCGATCCTGGGTGGAGAGAAGCACCTCCACTGTATCCAGTGTCATAGAGTGTCAGGATTGTCAGACTAGGACCTGGAAGACCAGGGTTCAAACCCACTCGGCCTTGAAGCTCGCTAGGTGACCTTCAACCAGTCACTGGACTCAGCTATACAGCTGCAAATAATTTAAGTGTGCTGTAAAGTGCAATGTACAACTATGGCACTAGATGGCAATAGTGAGCTATGGCAAATTCAATATATTTTTTTTCAAAACATTTTTTAAGAAAGCATTTTCACAGCGTTTTTTATTTGTGTGTAGATTTCACCACTGTGTCTCAACCTAACTTGGATCCCAGGGTTATCGTGAGGATAAAACGGGGAGGAGGAGAACTTTGCATCACCTTGAACTTCTTTGTGGAAAAGGGGGAATTCAAATGTACAGTAATTTAAAAATTAATAGCCAGCCACCCCTTGACTCTGCCCCAGGTTTGGATTGCAGTGCCCTTCTGGATCTAACTCAAACATTTTGGTTATTGCCATACCAACATGTTTATTCTGAGATCAACTTTTGCACTAGATCAAATCCAATATCACAGAGATCAGGGGATGACCTTGCTTCAGGGGGGGGGGGGGAGATCAGATGGAGTAGCCTTTCTGCAGGAGACGGGTGGCTGCTCCAAGTTTGAACCTAACTATAAGCAATTTGCTTGTGCCCAGCAGGTCCTCTCCACCCCCAACAACTGGCTTGCTCTTTCTCTCTGGGCCTCTGCTGTAGTTCTATCTAGAGAGAAATCCTACATCTCAGCGAATCCAGGCAGCTCGGAAAAGCAGAGCCATAAATCAGGGTGCTGAGCAGCCTGCTCAGCGATGACAAGCCCACCCGGCATTTCTGCAGGGTCTCAGCCATTTGTAGGGAGCCCTGACAGATGGTGATAAATAGCTCTGGGAACCGGTTGCCCCCACCACTGCAAAGAAGCTTACCTGGCAATCATATTCCCCTCGTTTTGAGGCTGCAGCCTTGCTGAGGGAGGAGGCTCTGTAGATGTGGCTTGGTAACCAAGGCTATTATGTTAACAGGTGGTGGAATTCTGATTTCCCCTGCAAGCTTTGAGACTTTTGCAATTCAGAAAGAGGCCAAGGTTGTCGTTATAGTTCCTCCGTAGCAATCATTGTGATAATGGAAATAATACAGGGACAGCCCCAGAAGAGAGGAAGCCGTAGACATACATGGAACATTCAGCTGAAAGACTGAAAGCTCCTTTGTACTCTGGGTCCTTTCAGCTATAAAGGTTTGCGTTGGCTTTACTTTTGAGGATGCAGTCAGTGCGCCATTTGCAAAAGAAGAGATGGCTAGGCCTGAAACCTGCTTGAAGCTGATGGGCACAGACATGGAATCTAGATGTATGAGATCTGACTCGTCACTCATTGATGATGGACTGGCACTCTGCACATGTGCAGATGGCATCCTTGTATGCGTTTAGTATTATAACATTCCCCAGAACAGAGCATTGGAATTGAAAACTGGTTCCGTGAGCTGAGTTCAGTCTCAGATGAAGTGCCAGCTATGTGGTGATGATGGTGATGTTTATATGAAGACATCATGTGGGCAGAGAGAGAGACAAGGGTAGCAGGGAGTTAGAATTCTCTACATCCACTGTGAGGATGTGATGCTGGCCTGGATGAACTCCTGGCCTGATCTTTCAGGGCTCTTCTTGTGCTGTGCAATTTCAGAAAAAGATGAGTGTGAGTCTTCATGACAACCCTGGCTCTGAGTTTAGCCTAGGGAAAGTCAGAAGAAACGTAGAGAGGAAACTTCAGTGTCTGAGTTTGTCCGCATTTTGGTACCAACTTTTGTTCTCCACATTCTCTCATTTTACACACACCCTCCCAAAAAGAAAAGAAAAGGCTCATCTAAGGCTGTGTTCACATTCCTATTTATTGTGCACTCGCGGCATTTACAGGGTTTTTACACAACATTACACAAAAGGCATATGTATCCTGTGCTCCGCTATAAATTACTATAGTTTGATGCATTGTTTCTCAAACCAGCTTCACACTGATTAGAGTCCTTAAGCCATTCCTAATTCATCTCTAGCCAAGGTGTGAACAGCTTTGCATAGGGCAAAGACATCCCAAATGCCTCCTGGTGTGTACACAAAGAAATGAATCTGACACTAATGGAAGCTGTGCTGATGGGGGAGAAAGCTGTGAAATGCACTGGGTTGGTTGGAACAACTTCACTGTATTCTAAGGCTGCAATATGTGTGATCAGTTGCAAAGGAGCAAATCATTATCCTTAATAATTATATCTTCTATACAGCTCTTAAAGTTATGGGATCCCAGTATGGCCATCCTAGCTAGGCTAGCGTCATGTCATGAGCACTGACTCTTCACAGCACCCAAATTTATTTTGGTCATACATTTGCCTTTCTAATTCCATGTGACTAAAAACAGACCCCAATGCTATTCATGCTAGGCAAATAAAGAAGGGGACATGAACAGTATCATCACATGTGGCAAGAGATACCAGTGTTTCTGGACATGGGCTCTGGGACAGCCAGAAATCTAGTCAGCCGCTTTCTCCTCCGTCACTGCATAGCCATAGGATGAAAAGCTGCACTTCTTCCTGCCTATTATGCAAGTGGTTAAAGACTCCAAGCCTCTGTAAGAAAAAAGGTGGGTGCCCCGAGATGACAGCATCCTTGCAAGGAGGCACAACCAGAGGGCACTCGCCCCATCAGTCTTGATTGGATCATTCATCATTCCACAATGTGTTTATTTCCTTGGGAGCAGCAGGCTGATCTAGTCTTTTTCTTGGGCCTGCGTTAGTGACCTCCTTCCAGCCCCCGTCAGAGACTGCAGAGATGCTCTAGGCAGTGGTATCAGGTGGCTGAGCATGGCTAATTCAACAGATGGGCTCTGGCAGCTCGAGTTCTACCTGACTCCCCTCCACCTTCCCTCCATCCTTGCCTTTCTCTCTGCCGTTGTTTAACTAGGTGTGATAGGCTGTGGAAACTGACAATGGAATTACCTAGGACTGCAGACTCTGTCAGTCTCTATTAAGCCCATAGCCAGAAAGTAAAATGGTTCAACAGATGCAGTTTGGCAGCCTGTGTTATGATAAGAGGGCCGCATTAGGAAATTTGTACACCCACAAAACAACTGCTGTTTCTCAGTGGGAATAAGCCATTTAATCAAGATTCACTGACCTTATTGAGATAATTGGAGATAGTGGGTATGCATGGAGTCTAGGTTGGGGTCAGCAACTGGAACCAACCACAACTCTCCTGCAGTTATCAAGCTAGGTCACAAGAGGGTTATAAAGAGCAGAAACCCTGTAGCGGCAGCAGTGCTTTCTGGAAAGTGAGGGTGGGATGGAACCTAAGCATGAATATTCCCTTCCAACCCTATTCTTAAAACAATTGGAAGGTCATTTTGAACTCACAGTTTTTCCTTTGAATCTACAGATGATGTCAGTTGTGGGGCACATGGGTGTGGTTTGAGGAAAATGTCATTGTGGGTCAAATTGGGAACAAACTGGAGATTCCCCACCCATGACCTATACCAGGGGTCCCCAAACTAAGGCCCGGGGCCCAGATGTGGCCCAATCGCCTTCTAAATCCGGCCCACAGACAGTCTGGGAATCAGCATATTTTTACATGAGCATAGAATGTGTTATTTTATTTAAAATGCATCTCTGGATTATTTGTGGGGCCTGCCTAGTGTTTTTACATGAGTAGAATGTGTCCTTTTATTTAAAATGCATCTCTGGGTTATTTGTGGAGCCTGCCTGGTGTCTTTACATGAGTAGAATGTGTCATTTTATTTAAAATGCATCTCTAGGTTATTTGTGGGGCCTGCCTAGTGTCTTTACATGAGTAGAATGTGTCCTTTTATTTAAAATGCATCTCTGGATTATTTGTGGGGCCTGCCTAGTGTTTTTACATGAGTAGAATGTGTCCTTTTATTTAAAATGCATCTCTGGGTTATTTGTGGGGCCTGCCTGGTGTCTTTACATGAGTAGAATGTGTCCTTTTATTTCAAATGCATCTCTTGGTTATTTGTGGGGCCTGCCTAGTGTCTTTACATGAGTAGAATGTGTCCTTTTATTTAAAATGCATCTCTGGGTTATTTGTGGGGCCTGCCTAGTGGTTTTACATGAGTAGAATGTGTCATTTTATTTAAAATGCATCTCTGGGTTATTTGTGGGACATAGGAATTCATTCCTATTTTTTCCCCAAAATACACTCTGGCCCCCACAAGGTCTGAGGGACAGTGGACCGACCCCCTGCTGAAAAAGTTTGATGACCCCTGACCTATATTAACTGGTAGCAGCTCTCTAGGGCAGGCATCCCCAAACTGCGGTCCTCCAGATGTTTTGGCTTACAACTCCCATGATCCCTAGCTAACAGGACCAGTGGTCAGGGATGATGGGAATTGTAGTCCAAAACATCTGGAGGGCCGAAGTTTGGGGATGCCTGCTCTAGGGTTTCATGTAGGAATCTTTCAAAATACCCCAACACACCATGTCATGATGCTCACCTCATTCACAGGCGCACTGTGTTGTTGTTTTAAAATGGCTACCACATTGGCAACTAGGAGTGGTGAGGAGAAAGGCTAAAATTAGAGGAGAAGCTGGGAGCCAATATACCTTGACTGGAAGGCTTAGAATTTAATTACCACTTGTCCATATAGTTCCCTGGATGGCCATGGGCCAATCACTCTCTTAACCCCTTTTAGGGTTTCTGTCATGATAAAAACAGTGATGAGGGGAGCCACGTACATAGTCCTGAACTCCTTGCAGAAAGGTCAAGTTATGAAGAGGACAGGCAGTAGAAAGGATGTAAATGTTGAAAGCCAGTTGGGGGAGGGGAGAAGAACGACCCCCCCCCAGGCAAAACGCAGGAATGTTTCCAGCCTGGCTCTCCGACGTTTTCATGACCCGTGCCTTGCAGACACCGGGCACATATTCAGATATTTTGCAGAGTAAAACGCAGAAGGACTGAGGCAGAGGTGTGTGCTACAAGCTACTTTTATTACTAAGTACTGTATATAGCAGTTCGAAAGCAAGTCAAAATGCAAGTAGATAATTAGGAACCGCTACAGCAGGAAGGTAAACGGCGTTTCCGTGTGCTGCTCTGGTTCGCCAGAAGTGGCTTTGTCATGCTGGCCACATGACCTGGAAGCTGTACGCCGGCTCCCTCGGCCAATATTGTGAGATGAGCGCGCAACCCCAGAGTCAGTCACGACTGGACCAAATGGTCAGGGGTCCCTTTACCCCTTTACCTTTTTATAAGGCAGAACAAAATAAAGCATGTCTCCTCTCGCTGAGAGAAGTCCGAAGAAGAAGAAAACAAACAGAAACAGAGTACAGCAAACATCCGCTCCCGTGATTCCAACAATACAGTATGTGGAATGCATAAATACAGTCTTGTGACTGCACGGTGAGAGGAATAGAAACCAATAGTAAATGTGCTTGAGCAGCCACAGAACCTAGCTACCTATTGTGGAGCACTGTTGCATCTGCTTGTGGGCAAGAGCTGCTACTTCACGCTGTGCTCTTTGCCATTTAACAACAAGAGCACAGCACCGTCTTCAACAGCTCTCTGGTTAAGCAGTTAAAGATGAAGGAACTGTCACACTTTCTGCTCTTAAACTGCAGGGCCTCCTACAGTATCTACCAAAGGCAGGTAGGGGGGACAGCCCAGTGATGCAGTATCTTTTTATCTGATCTGGAACTTCAGAAAACTGGCTTCCTTCTACAGCACCTGGTCCCTTGCTTTGAAGTTGGTGGAAGATGATAGATTATTTTCCAGTTTGACTGAATTTTAATGCCTGTGAAATTAAACCTTCCCCGATATAATGACTGCAAATAAGAGTCACTTTGTAAAATGTATGGTACTTTTTCTGAAATGTGCACTGCCCATATTGCTTCAGGCAGACCTGAAATTAGGGGTGTAATAAGTGGCTGTAATCTTGGGATGATGACATCTACCCTTGTAAGAAAAATGTTAAAAATCAAGTCTTGTACTCAATTATTGAAAGGAAGGGATAGTAAGAAAGAGAAGACATCACAGGAAGTATTATGGCATGATGTCTGTGGTGAATATTTGAGCAACAAACTGGGGGTGCCTCCCTCCAACCATCTTTTGGCCCATGCATATGGAGAGAACTCATTTGCTATCTGACCTTTTCATGAGGACACTGAATCTTCTAGATGAAGGAGAAATGGCGGCGGCGGTAGCGGCAGCAGCGGCAGCCCCTACGCAAGGATCACGGTGGCAGCAGCAGTGGCCCTCGCGTGGGGATCACGGTGGCGGCCCTGTGGGCAGGTCACTCCGCCCCGTAGGTGGGTCCGCCCTGCTTCCGCTGCACCAGGTACCGGAGGAGCTAGCTACACCCCTGGGGAGGTTATGCCAGGTGTCATTATAATTCAGTGTTTTAAGGTTTGATGCGCTTTCTTATGGTTTTGTAGGCAATTTGTTGGAACATAATTTACATGAAATTATAATTGTTTGTTATCTGCAAAATGTCACAAGGATAGGTGTAGGGATTAGGGAGGCATGACCGAAAAACAGTATCTGAGATGTTAAGAATGATTATTTTGTTTCCTAATCAATCTGCATCAAAAATCACAGAAATGGAAACAGCTCCTGAAATATGTTCTTTGTATTTCACTCCCCAAAGCATGGTGACTGGAAGTGAAAGGAGAGTCTTTATCTGATTGGAAGCTAGAACCCCTCTCCTCTGTACCTGGGGAAAGGTTACAAGACTGAATCAGAAAGGGGGGGGACTTAGAAGCTCTCCTGAGGCCCTAAAGTTGTTCCAAAGCAACCCTGAATGCCAAGGTGGTCTGAAGCAGGGGTACTTCCCTGGGCTTCCTCATCGAAGACAAATACACAGCTCTAGAAAAGATTTATTTAAGTATTTCTATGCCTTCCTTGAGGGCACAAGGAGAAGGGGACGACAGAGGACGAGATGGTTGGATAGTGTTCTCGAAGCTACGAACATGAGTTTGACCAAACTGCGGGAAGCAGTGCAAGACAGGAGTGTCTGGCGTGCTATGGTCCATGGGGTCACGAAGAGTCGGACACGACTAAACGACTAAACAACAACAACACTGCCTTCCTCTAGGAAGCATTTCATTTTGTCATTTTCCAACAATGTGAGTGCTGAAAAAGTGTGATTTCTCTGCAATGACAACACTCGCAATGGGAACATCACTTGGGTTGCATGTTCCAGTGTGCATGCACACAGAGGGAAAAGGAGGTCATGGCCACCAGCCTTGCCCTCTCCTCTTTCTAGAGCTCAAGATAATGGAGACGATGCTTACTGACATACAGTTTGCATGCCTGTAGGCCCTATCAGAAGTTTTTTCTGAATGTACAGGAGAGGCATGGTCAGCAGATACAAACTCACTCCATCTTCTGCACGTGTTCACTATAATATTTTCACAGGTCTTGAAAATGCTGCAGACTCCAAGGTCTGAGCATTCCGTAGGAAAGGGTCCTCAAATAGGCATGTATGAAGCCTTGATGATTATCAAGCCTTGATGGGAACTGTAGTTTGTTAAGGATGCTGACCTCACAGAGCTTTAAGTTCCATAAGCCTTCACATACTACAGTACCCAGCATTCTCCAGTGGTATGATAGTGCTTTACATGTATGGTGTGGATGTGACCTTACTGAGAATTTTTGCTAATTATCTTGAAACGGTTTTCAGTAAATTCAAAACAATTCCCTCAAACTCTCTGGAGAGTTTACCAAAGAAAGAGCCTGAACACATTCACTTCAACTTTTCCTTTATTTAATTCCATTGATACCTTAAGGGCATGCAGAACATCCCTGTCTCCCTCCTGAGAATTTCTGTTAGTTTTATCAAAAGGACCATATTGACTCCAACTGACTTTTCTTTAAATGCTCCATCTAAAGAGGAACCTTCACAACTGCTTTGGATTTCGCTTGCGGTGGCATTTCTGTGGCAACACTACACTCAATTAACCCAGGGAGGTTGCTGTCGGTACTCTGCCTAGCTTTTGAAGCATGAATTGTCCTCAGAGCAAACAAGATAATGAGATATTCCTTCTCTTAACCATATTTGGGTTTGAACCTGATAAAAGTTCAGCACGGCCGCAACAAAATTGTTTTGCTTCTGGACCATGCCTATTTTCTCTCTCTCTTTATAACATTTTACTGCAGTTATGAGTTACTGCAAATATAAATAATGCTTCCAGGGGAACACAAACAACAAATGCATGAGAGAGCCAACTGAAATATCGGTGAGAGAAAATGGGACCGTTCCTGAATAAATATGAAGTTAAAAGAGAGGAGAAGTAGGGTACATTGGAAAAAGGGTTGCAGGAACCACCAGGGAGACCCAAAGAGAAAACATTGCTCTTGAGTTGGTTTTCCAGTGCAGTGGCCATGTGTCTGTCTTTCTGTCTGTCTGAAGGTTTCCTCTGTTTCAAGGGTTGTCCAGTCAAAGACCAGTTAAAATATAAAGAAGCATAAGAAGGGAGAACAGAAAGCTCCAAGTTTTCCATTAACAGTTAGCACCTGGACAGCAGACTGAGCAGAAACACAAAGGTCGCCTGGTCACACTCTTCCCCAGAATAGCGAGATGTGTTTCTTCTCTAAACCCAAGTGTTCTCCAAAGTCATACTTGGGCATGTATGGTATTTCTTTTTGGCCAGCAGTGGATGCTTTCTGTCTTGCAACCTTTTTTTTGTTCAACTGGAACTGCTCTAAGCTCTGGGAAAGTGGAACACATAAAAAGATGGGTGGGATTTCTGTAACATAACAGTAATTGCTATCCATTGGCACTAGAGCCACTTGCTTCTGAGTTCCCTGCCCCCTGGGCATTTTGGTGAAAGAATAGCAGTGATTCCATGTATCATGTAGCTTGAGTAGCAATAAAGGGTTGCATCCAATGCTACTCCTCAGAATAGACCCATTGAAACTAATGGGCCTAAGTTAATTGTGTTCATTAATTTCAATGGATCTAGTAGAACTAGTACTGGATACAACAACCCAATGAGTTTATAGTTCAGACTGAAGTTACTGTTGTGGAAACATCTCTCACACAGATACCACCTCAAAGGGAGGGCATGTTATCAGGGTTATACAGCTTTCTCACAAGATCTTGCTGGAAGCCAGTGTTGCTTCTCTGACAGTGGTAGGATGTCATAACCATATCCACTGGCCAGTGAAATGTAGATGTGGCATTTAGGGCCCCATTCCATTCTTCACATCAATCAGATGGGTCATATCTTCTGGTAGGATATCTTCTGGTGCATGAAGAAAAGGGCTACTAGCCATGATGGTTATGGTCTGCCTCCACAGTTGGAGGCAGCAATGCTTCTGAATACCAGTGCTCTTGTGCTTGCAGGTCCTGCCTGTCACAGGCATCTGGTTGGCCATTGCAAGAACGGATATTGAACTAGATCAGGGGTCACCAAACTACGGCCCGGGGGCCGGATGCAGCCCAATTGGGCTCCCAATCCGGCCCGCGGCGCCCCCCGCTGCTCGCCGCCCGCTCTTACGGCGCGCAGCGCGGCGGCGCTCTTCCAGGTCGGAAAAAAGCACCGAAAATCCTTTGTGCGCATGCGTATGGGCCTCTCCCGACCCAGAAGAGGTCATTTCTGGTGCACTTCCGGGTCGGGGGAGGCCCATACGCATGCGCACAAACGATTTCCAGCGCTTTTTCCGACCTGGAAGCACGCCGCCGCGCCAGTAAGTGCCCGTGCGCATGCGCACGGGCACACACTCCCCTGCCCGTCGGCCCTCCGGCCCGCCGCGCAATCGGCGCGGTGGGAACCAGCCCAAAGCCCGTTAAGTCTGGGGACCCCTGAACTAGATGGATCATTGACCTCACGTTCTTCTGTTCTTATTCCAAGCTGAAGGAGCAACCCTCATTCTTACCTTTTCAAAAACCCTTTCCCTACTTGTATGAACTGTTTTGGGGATTTACTGGATCAATTACCTATTGGAATCCTTTCGTATGGAGTGTGAGCAGCGTTTGGCAAGTGAATCTTGGTTAAGATTCTTGAATCTTCATTTGTTGCAGTCACAGACACAGATGCTTGTCGGTAAGAAAATAATAAAGTAGTTCATTGTAGTAAGTACATAATTTGCATAGAATTTTCTCATTCTAGTCTAAGAGTCAGTCATGTTTGCTCCTTTATTCTCTCAAAAGATATCTCCAAGGTGGCTTTGCATCTTGAGGACTGAGAGAGAAGTGTGAGGAGGAGACCGACGTTGTAAAACAAGATGCAACCTGAGAATATCCATCTAAACCTCAGAGAGAGAGGTCAGCTCACGAGTTTAAAGTTACCTCGGGTACCTTGGGTTAAGAACTTAATTTGTTCTGGAGGTCCATTCTTAACCTGAAACTGTTCTTAACCTGAGGTACCACTTTAGCTAATGGGGCCTCCCAGGAGGTCCATTCTTAATCTGAAACTGTTCTTAACCTGAGGTACCACTTTAGCTAATGGGGCCTCCCACTGCTGCTGCACTGCCACCGTGCGATTTCTGTTCTCATCCTGAAGCAAAGTTGTTAACCCGAGGTACTATTTCTGGGTTAGCAGAGTCTGTAACCTGAAGCGTCTGTAAATCTGGGAATCTGGAAGTTCCTAACTCTATCTGTCTTGACCCATGCAAATCCCTCTTCTGATGCAAGGTAACTTGCAAGCTGACTTGCACCCAAACTTCCATCATATAAATTGTCATATAAATTGCATTAGGGGAAGGACTAAGCTCCTTATTACTATGCTCCTTATCCTGGCTATAATCCAGCTGGTTATTTTAGCTTGGTTGGATCTCCTTTGTAAAGAAGGAAGCCACAAAATCAAGGAGGTACATGAGAAAAAAGATTGGTGGGGAGAAGCGGGAGGGGGAATATCAATAATTCATGACTTGCAAAGTTCCCAAGAAAATGGCAGCCAGGGAAGGAAAGAGAAGAGTCAAAACTTAATAAGACATTAAGACAACAGACTCATTAAGAAGTCATTAGTCTCTGTCAAGGGCTGCTTTAATTAACAAATGCCAGGAACTGCAATCCTTCCTTGCTGCTGCTGTATGGGGGGGGGACCATTGTGGCCACCTGAATGCAGCTAATTAAATGCCATTTAAATCTCCCCAAAAGCTGGCAAGGGGATCCTGCTGCTCTGCCAGCTTCTCCTGCTCACTTCGGAAGTTGCCTCATTTTTCATAGTTTTCCCGAGAGGAATAGGACAGTGGGTTTGTCCCTTCTTGGATGGAAAACAATAGCAAGGGAAGGCTAAGTGATACTTCACCTTAAGAAAAATAAAGGTTGCAATCCTATACCCTGCTTATCTTGGAATTAGTCTCACCAGGCTCCATTTGTTAGATAATACACGTATGGGGTTGTCGTATATGTCATTTAATTCAACATCTGAGCCCAATGCCTGTGCCAAGTCTAAGAGCAATTGGTGGGGGCCTCTCTGCCCCAGGACAATTCACACAGAGATGCTATGTCAAGGAAGGACTTTGGGGGGGTGCAAAGCTAAGCTGTTCGCTTGTCATTGTCATTCTATCAGCCTACCCGTGTCTATGCAATTCTCAGGATTTCATCATCAATGCACCTGATTTAATCTCTTTAGCACACACACATTCAGGAAATGGGTCTTGCAGTGGCATAAGAAAAGTCAAACCTTGCTGGATCAGGCCAAATGCCCATCTAATCCAGCATCCTGTTCTCACAATGACCTACCAGATGCCTGGAGGAAGCCTTCAAGCAGCACCTGAGTCCAGCAGTGCTCTCCCCACTTTTGATTCCTAGCAACTGCTACATAGAAGCATATTGCCCCTGACACTGAAGTATTATAAATTAGTTTCCACTGGGAGTCTACAGCACAGTGAGAAACGAGGATTGCCCGTCGACTAGTAACAAAACAAAACAAAAACAAGAACAGTTCAGCACAAAACAGAACTCTGGGCCAATTGCCAGGGATTTATGTGCAGAAGCCAGAAATTTGGACTGGCTGACAGCAATATTTTTTCCTTAGTAAATCCAAAATATCTCTCTCTCTCTCTCTCTCTCTCTCTCTCTCTCTCTCTCTCTCTCTCTCTCTCTCTCTCTCTCTCTGAGAAATAGTAAGGGCATTTTTACTTGGTTTGCCACCTGTGTAGCCCACAGATGTGCATGGAGGAGTCCGGTCATGGACCCCAGCCCGGGGTGACCTAACTGGAGAATGTACATGACTGATTCCCCTGAAGTTTCCTTCACCCTACAGGCCTTGTGGAATGGAGGAAGGCAGGGTAGCCAAAGATCAGAAGAAAAAAAGAGGATGTTGGCCATCCAATGTGACAATAGCAGAACCCTTTCTTTGCATCACCCCTTTCCATACATGCTAGGACTAAGCCTTAGCCGAGCTGCTTCCACTCCCAACTTCACCACTGGTGTGCTTCTTTAGTGATGTTACAGGCACTACCCAATAGGTGCTGTCCATCAGAGAAATGGATGGCTTCTTTCCTTTTCTGGCAATTCTAGACCATCAAATATCAAAACAAAACTGCACCAGGACTCAGATGGGGAAGAGGCAATACACGAGTCATCCCTGTGGTTAAAAGGACTCTTTCGTTCTTTCCCCTCCTGCCCTGAAGCCAGCCAATGCAACCTCTGCTGCAGGGAACACTCCTGGGAGGAATTAACAGCCGAATATTAGTTGCAGGCAAAGAACTTAATTAGCAGATTCAACAGAGATTCCAATTAAAGAAAATAACAGCAGCAAGCACTGTGTGCTTGCCTCATGACTTTCTCATAGACACTGAACAGGAACAGCAGCTCTGATCCAGGGTTCTGAAAGGCCTCTGATAAGAGGCCATAATGCCAGGCAGGAAAGAAAAACTAATGGGATTACTGAGGTTGGGGCTAGCAATGTTCCGAGCCAGGGGTGATGGTTAATGAAGGATCTGTTTTGCTTAGAAAGGCAGCAGCTGAAGGGCTGGTGAAGCGGGAGACTGGAGGATTGCTGTCATCTCTGCTGGGAAGATGTGGAACCATTTTTTAAACAACAGCTGAACCCCACACTTAAAATCACTGCAAGCACTGCATTCCATGTCTAGATCCTCTAAAAGGAGGCTGGCAATTTTGCAGACAAGGCTTTGTTGTCTTGACTGTATCTCAGAATTCATGTTTCTACTGTTTGAGGAATACAGCGATCTGCTTTCAACATATGGTAATCCCCTGCTTTCAATTTAACATAGTCATTGTGTTGTAGTGTGTTAAGAGAATTGGACTAGAACTTGGGACACCAGGGTTCAAATCCCCACTCAGTCATGAGGCTCACTGGGTGGCCTTCAGCCAGTGACTATCTCACATCCTAACCTACCTCACATGGTTGTTGTGATAATAAAATTGAGAGGATAACATTGAGAAGGAGAGAACCATGTATACTACCTCGAACTTCCTGGAGGAAAGGTGAGAGAGAAATTAATAGAACAACTTATTTTAATAAAGTGTGCAATTTGCTAAAAAGTGAAATATTTTAATCTGGATCTCATGATTATTGAACTTTATGATTTGTAATTCTGTGGTATTACTTTACAATTTTGAAAATATTTAACCGAAGCACAATCCTTGGATCCCAATGGCAGAATCTTCCAGCTTGCATCAGAGATGATCTAGCTAACATCTTCAGAAGGAAAGTCATTTGTGTCCAGATGTCAGTCACAACCATTCATTGTGAATTTTAGCTTGGTCCCATCCTTGGGTAGAAGGTATTCCTTACCCAATGCATCATTGTCATGGGGGCCATGTCTAGGAAGCAGCTGGCTTTAGGAATCTGGTTTGCTGATTGTTAAAAGTTTCTAAGTATGCTTATTTAGCAAACTGAGTTGGAGATGAACTCATAAGACAGGTGAACACTGTGAGCTGGATAATTACATATATATACCAAACCAGGTAACTACAAATCATGACACCAAATTTTTAGTGAAATTTAGATGAAGCTCATCTATCTCAATATTTCTAGAGGATACATTTTCTCAATGCTACAGGTGTAGCTCACATGGTCACCTCCAGTTGTGGGTGGACTCCAATTTCCATTAGGCCCAGTCAGCATGGTCAATGATCAGGAATGATGAGAGCTGTGGTCAGGAAACATGTGGCGGTCACCACATTGGCTATCCCAATGTGGGCAATAATAAAGTTGATCTATTCTCCTTTACTCTCAGCTTCCAGCAGTCTAACATTAATAGCTCAGTTGTTGGAACATGACACTCTGAATCTCAGAGTTGTTAGTTTGAGCCCCATGTTGGGCAAAATATTCCTGCATTGCAGAGGTTTGGACTAGATGACCCTCAGTGTCCCTTCCATTTCTACAATTCTATTATTTCTTTAGAGATCATATATCTAGGCTTTCTCCTCAAAGATGCAGAGTTTCAAACCATCATGTGGCTTGTGTCTGTGACAAAGGTGACAGAGCTATCACAGGAACCAAACCCAGTGAATTAAAATGTCTTTAAGATTGGAAAAAATGTATTGTGATTTCAGTTCCCACATGGAGCATAGATATTCAGAAATATTTTTCTAAAGTTGTTCGATTAATAATAGATAGATTAATATGCAAGTAGGTAGAACACAGGAAGCATTGACAGGAAGGAATGTGACTAACTGAAGTCATATTAGCCAATCAATCAGTGTCTACAGGGTTATTTGCATAATTGCCTTTCATCAAGGTGGTGAAAGGAGGGGTGTTGAACTGATTATTCACATCTTCAGAAAAAAAGAACAGCTGAGTCTGAAAAGTTTGATCTGAAACAAGATTGGCAAGCTGAGTTGGTTTAATAATTAAAAAAAATCAAGATTGTTGCAGAGCTGCTTTAAAGTCCTGGAATCTTTCTCGCTCAATTGATAGAGCAGGAGAATATTTATCTCAGGGTCAAACCCTATGTTGAGCAAAGGATTTCTTCATTACAGGGGGTTGGACTAGATGATCTTAATGGTCCCTTCCCACTCTGCTATTTGATGATTCTATGATCCCATCAGTAAAATGGAAGGTGCTTATCTTTCAGTATGGACTTCTATTTCTCTTTTAAAACTGCAAGCCCTTTCGGAGCTCTTTACTGCGTATTTGCACAACACATTAGCATTGGCACAATTATCTTTGCCCACACCGATTTCAGATGTACGCTACACTTATGTGGAGAATAATAAGGAGCCACACCTTCCCCCCTCACACACACACCAGGAGAGAAGCAGCTTCTTCCAGTATCCAGCAGCCACACATTTCTGTGTCCTGCTCTCACCAGCAGTCCCTGTGCTCATGATCAGTAAGAGGGAAATGGCAGAAGTAAAGGGAAAGATTGGGAAAGAGAGAGTTGTAACTCATAAAGGCTGCTTTCCCCTCCTTGTAGTTTATTTGCACAAATCAGGGTGTTCAGCTGCAAGGGCCAGCACTAAAATTACGGATCCCATTATTGTATTGTTAGGAGCAAGCAATGCCTGGAGGCTGAGGAACCTCCCTTTCATATGGAAATGAAGAGACAAAAACAGTGAAGAACTACAACAGGGTTTTAAGATAGGTGTGTGCATGCTTAGGGAAAAGAATATGGACCATATTGCTATGGCAACTTAAACGCCACTAATCGTTCTCTGTGTTGCTTCCAAACTTTTCCTTGAACAGTGAGATAAATGACACAAACACAGCAAATGAGACAATGGAAGTACAATAAAGAATGCAGGAAACAGTAACACTGGCTCTCTCTTTTATTCTGCTTTCCCTATCTCTGCCGAAAACTCCAGCCCTGATATTTTGCTTTCAGTCTCTTCTGTCTTTTTTCTTTCTGTATTCTCAGCAGATTTACAGGGCAGACGGGTGCAGAACAACATCAAGCCGTGCCTTGCACTGTCTCCATTTCATGGGAAAGGGCACTAGAGAAGTTGGCAAGGAGAAACACTTGCTTGAGTTTAAAGGGAGGCACTAAGAATCACAAAAATGAGACTTACCCATCCAAACCATAATGAAATTCCTCATTAAGGGTGCACATAGTCTGTGGTATTTGCACAGTATTTCCAGTATTTTCATTTGTGTATTATGAACAGGGAGTTAAATCCTGTTGCATTGGCTGAACTGGTGTGTGCAGCCGACACATAATTGAAATCCAACCCTGCCCATCAGCTCATCGCCCTTCCATTGGTGTGAAGTCAGCTGATTGACAGTTGGGTGTGGATTTGTAGGGAAAAAAGGTATTGGGGGACAAATTGGAACCTCTGGTGGGTCAGCGTTGGCCCACAGGAATGGAGGTTTACCACTCCTGGGGGCAGAGGCACATTCACAATTAAACCACTGTTTTAAGACAAACTGTGGCTAACTGTGATGAGACTGAATGAGGCCAAGGAGAGTATTTTGGTTCCCTCTCAGCCCTGACTCTGATATCAAACACACACAGTTTAAAAAACACCCCCCCACACACACACACACACAAAAAATCTGGCAGGGATAGAACTCCTGTTAATTAAGTTCTGTGTTGTATTTTGTTTTAATGGTAGTCTTCCTTGTTTTTATGTTGTACATCACTTAGAGATTTTTCAAACATTGTGGTTTATACATGCTTTGAAATAAAATAAACAGCTGGCAAGTGCTGTCTTCTCTGGTACGGTGGTCAGATTCACACAGTATTAACAATTGCTATATAAGTTGATAAGAGAAAACACAGGTCAATTGTTGTCATAGCACCTTGTCTCATATCCCTAGCAACTTGCAATGAGAAAGTTTCATGGCCATAAGCCTGAAATCCTGAGGAGAGCAAATTTCATTCAAAATTGCTGCCTCCAGAGAGCTTGCACAAGGTCACAATGGAAAACAACATATGGGAACTGAGATCCCCCTAAAATCCAGTGCAACGGTCACATTTTGACCACATTTCAGCACCATGGACCTCTTTAGTAGCTCAAGTGTTTGGACTTCATAAAGTAATATTGAGACCCACTTTCGAAAATGATCTTATAAGAAAGCGTTATTAATCTTATTTCACGCCCTTTCCTTCAAGCAATCCTAGAAATTTTACAGCCGCTTTTGAAGAGTGAGAGGAGATTCTGTTGTTACTAATTAAACATACAGGTTTATACTCAGCAGCCAGAATAGGTTCTAGAAACATCCTGAAAGATTCTCAGAGTTCAGAATGCCTCCAGAAACAAAAAACCAATCAGGCAGGAGCACCTTTTCAACTATTCTCTCTAGATGTTAGTTCCAGATAAAGTCTATCAATTTCAGGTACAATAGGATGTTCTTGTTGCAGCAAATTGCCTGCTTATTGTCCCTCAGAATGGGCGCGGTCTTCTATGCCAGCCTTCCTCAACCTGGTGCAAGAGGTTGCAAGACATCTACAACCCTCAACATTGTTGACCATTGACCATGCTGGCTGGGGATGATGGGAATTATAGTCCAGAACACCTGGTGGGCACTAGGTTGGGGAAGGCAGCATTGTGACCAAGTGAGAAAACAAGGCATGATAGAAAACCTAATGAGTAATTGTGGGCAAAAGTGGGCAAAGACTCTGGGGCGTGAGGTGTCAGTCTGCACTTGTGTATCCCATCTTGCATTTTGCTTGTTGCGTCAGAAATATTGTGTTATACAGCCTTAAAGTGTGTCCTTAATAAGATTTGATATATTTAACAAGAGATTTTTTTAAAAATGTCTGAGGAAAGCTACATGGAGTGGTTTACTTGGGTTTTGATGTCGTCTTTATGTTCTCCCAAGAGTTTCCTAGCCTTGCACCCAAAGGGAGAGCGTGAGAAAGCAGTAAGAAGTAGGAGAAGCAGCAGAAGCAGAGGTCTGCTGTCTATCCTTTCCATTTTGCAGATGAAAAGCAAGTGGCCAATGGCAGGGGGGATGAAAAGGAGGACCTTGGGAGCATCAGGCCCAAGGAGTCCCCAAAACATGGAGCTCGCACTGTTAACAATGGTCCAGTCCTGAAGAGGTATGCACAGCACAGCAGCCAGAAAGTGGAATGGTTCAAAGCTTCCACCAAGACCAGGGAAAGGCTGCAGCTCAGTGGTAGAACATCTGCTTGGGAGTAGAAGGTCTGAGGTTCAATCCCTGGAATCTACAGGAATGTTCCTTCTGAAGCTCTGGAATGTCACTACCTGTCAGTTTAGACCAGTGTTCCACAAACTTGGGTTTTTGGACTACAACTCCCATCATCCCTAGCTAGCAAAATGAGTGGTCAAGGATGCTGGGAATTGTAGTGCAAAAGCAGCTGGAGACCCAAGTCTGGGAAACACTGGTAAACAATACTGAGCTAGATGGACACAGTGTCTGCCTCAGTATAGGACAGCTTGCCTATGATCTTATTTGACCCGAAGGCTGTACCACTTAATAAGTAACAAAATTTGTGAAGAAGAAGAAGAAGAAGAAGAAGAAGAAGAAGAAGAAGAAGAAGAAGAAGAAGAAGAAGAAGAAGAAGAGGAAGAAGAAGAAGAAGAAGAAGAAGAAAAGCAGGGACAGGGACATATCACAAGAAGCAGTAAGAATCGTGCCTCTTCCTTATTTGACTATCAGCAGCATATTGTACACATGCAAAAAGTCCAGCCTGGCTTTATCCTAAGGCTGCAATCTAGTAGGAAGATAATGCAGGCTTACATCCCATTGATTTCTGGGAACTTGGACGGCACAGAACTTGTGTGTCGCCAAAATGAGCTCAGCCCAATAAAAATGGCCGTGTCCTCCTCCCCTCCCCCCAAAAGCATGCAGTGAGTGGACTTGATTTCCACAGCAGCCCTTTAATTGAATTTGGATCTGACAATAAAATCATACAAAATCGACTCTTTAAAGGAAGGCACTTGAGCTATGAATATATCAGGCAGTGTAATCACATTAAAAACAACAACAAAATGCTAACATTGTGCTCTTATAAAGAGTTTATTTCCCCCCTGCGCCAATTGCCTACCCGTAAAATTGACGAGGGGAAGGGGAAGGATGTAAAATTTCTGCAATGCAAAAAGTCTCCTTTAAAACACACACACACAAACACACACATACACAAACACACACACACACACACACACACACACACACACAAGCCCAGTTGTTGTACCGAACTTGTGCCTGGAGCGATATTTTCATATCAGCAATGGCTCCTTCAGCTCCTCTTCAACCCCTATTACTTCTCCACTCACCAGGTGGCTGTAAAGAAACAGAGAAGGTGGGGGGACTTCTAACCATCCTCCAGGCTACCAGTGGCAGAAGGTGGGGGGGGGACCTAGCCCCTTTCGGATTCATCTAATTGTGGCTGTCCCTGTATTTTATAGCCAAGGCCCTGATTTATGGCAAGCTTTTATGGTTGCTGTAAAACAGCCACAAAGTAACAAAATAAAGTAGTTGTATGGGAATATTCTCTCTCTCTCTGCCCCGCCACTCCCACCACTGCCAATTCACTGCTTCCTAGTCTGCCTGTTTACAACAGCGACTGAGCTCTGGCATCAGATAATGTCATAAGAAGTAGTTCCCTACCCAGCGCTGCTTTGCTGCTCATTCATCATCACGGCCAAGGTAAAGCGAATAACCAATTTGTCCTAGGATATGGTCTCGAGGCACATGAAATCAAGTATCTCCTCTCCCCCACCCTGCACTGTTACATCTCCCTTGTGAATTCCTTCATTCTGCTGTAAGTTTGCATATCAGCTGCAAATCCCAGCGGTGGTCTCACTGGAATGCAGAAGCCTGTTTTTCAGCTGCTTCACAACTTGCCAACAGGAAGTGGCACCCATTGTCAGGAGTGCATGCAGGAGCCAGGCCTTGTGACCAGTAGGGCTTCGCAGGACTGGGGCTTTCCTAAGTTTGTTCTGAAGAGGCAAGGTGCGGCCGCACAGGTGAGGCCAATGGGTAACGCACAGCACCTGGTGGCAATAGCTGGGAAGGGATATAAGGTCAGCATTTCCCTTTGGCTCTTTGTCACAGTAACACGCTTCCTGCCTTGGGCTTCTTGACTCCTTGCTTCCTGATCCTCGGACCCTTGGCTTCTTGACTCCTTGCTTCCGGACTCCCGTTCCTGCTCCCACCCTGCTGTCTTGCCCCGGTCCTGACATCCTCAGCTAGGACTTCGACCGCTCGTAAACCGGACCGTGACACCCACACCCTTGAACTGTAGTGGCAGAGGATGCTACTCCCCGCCCCTACCCCATGTGGCAATTGAAAACAGAGCAGTGCAGAATGTCTCAACTGGTTTGTTTCTCTCTGCATAGCAGGCTAGAAAGATATATGGCAGCACTGTCTCAACACTGTCAGCTCTGATGGCAGCTTCAGAGGCCCACCGTTCCCCAAAGTGCCATGAAGCAGCAGAGCAATATGAATTCTTTATCAGCAACCATCAAGAAGAGTTAGACTTCTGTGTTAGGTGATCATGAACTTTAGCAAGCATGTGCAGTTTGGGAGAGGCACAAGGCGCCTGGACCGTCCTTTAAGAAACCAGAAGACCTCTCTGGACACATCTACATGCTATGAGGACCCTGAGCCACTTGATGAAAAGAGGATCCCACTGCCGAATTTTCTTCTCTGCAATGTGTCATTCAGGGGACCTTCCATTCCATTAGTGTCAGGGAGTCTTGCAAGCAATGAGCATCTATTCCTGACAATTAGGCAAAAGAAGTCAACAGCCTCAGTCGGCAGGTGCAGGAGGTGGTAAATTGGTGTCTCACTCCCAGCCTAATACTTGCCTCTGCTGGATGGCTCACATGCCTAGAGAGGCTTGCCCCTCCCTGCCTCCCTCTAGGAAGGACTGGACTCAGAGCAAGGCATTCTGGATGGAGCCATTGTGAAAGTGCCTGTGGTTGCCTAACATTGGGCGGTGGGAGTTTAAAGTTGCATAGTAAGCTGAGTGGGGCATTAGGGGACCCACTCCAAAAATCCAAAAACTCTACATGAGCTTTCCCCCTGCTCTGACATTGTTTTAAGACAATGTGAAATGGTCTCCAATATCATGCTTTGATGCATGCATTCATAATGTACAAAATACTTCACTGTCTTTATTTATTCATGAGGATGTGAAGGTGGCCACTATTATTCCCATTTCACAGACTAAGAACTGAGACTGTGAGACAATGGGAACCCTCAATTATCAGTTAAGGGAGTTGGGCATGTTTAGCCTGGAGAAGAGAGGACTGAGAAGTGATATGATAGCTATCTTCAAATATCTGAAGGACCCAAAACAATGGATTCAAATAATAACAACAGAGTTTCTGACTAAACATTAGGAATAAATTTCTGACAAGAAGAGCTGTTCGACAGCAGGGCCGTCTTGAGCAGATCGCGCGCCCTGGTGCTGAGGGGCGGAGATCGCTCCGCTGCCCGCCCCGCCCTCGCAGGGCGCAATTGGTTTCTGCGCAGCTTTGCCGCGCGGCGCCCACCTTACCAGGCCGGCGCCCAGCTTACCAGCCCCCCACCCTGGTGCACTGCGCCACCGGGGGTCTACGTAGAGCCGGGCCTGTTCGACAGTGGAACAGACTGCCTTGAAAGGTGGTGGAATCTCCTTCATTAGAGATTTTTAAACAGAGATTGGATGGTCATGTGCCAGAGGTTCTTTAGCTGTAATTCCTGCATTGCAGGGGAATGGACTCGATGACCCTTGTATGATTCCATGAGTGATTTGATTTGTTCCAAGCCATGCAATAAACCAGACTACTAAAATTCTAGGCTAGCTTTCCATCCATTTAAGATACACAAGGCTCTCAGCCCCATTTTTCAGTGGAATAATACATCATCATCATCATCATCATCAATCTTTTCAACTTTACCCAAACAACTATTAAGTTTTGTGATTTCACAAGGTTCAAGTCAAGCAGAAACTTGTGGTTCTCTACCTTTCTCGAAAGATTCCAAAAATATGTGCTAAAAGGGCAACCCTAGTGACTCACAACCCTTGCCGTCTGCTCCATCTCTATTTTAATGCAAAGAAACATGTGCACTTCCCCTGTCTGATGCTGAAGATGCTCCTAGCTCTGTTCATCAGCAGGATTCAAAATTAGACTGACATCCTTCCATCAGAACTAGCCTGGCACACCCTGGGATTGGAGCACAAATGCCATTTAGCTCCTTCCTTGAAAGATGGAAAAACCATTCAAATAGTGCATAAACCCTTTGAATAACAGTCTATCCACCTGAGATTAGGTGCGGTGTGGGTGTGTGTGTGTGTGTGGGTGTGTGTGTGTGTATTTATTCAGAGAGTGCATCAGCCCTGGTTTTCTTTATCCAGCCTCTTACAGGCATTTCCTGGGAATTCTGGCTGTCCCAAATGCAAGCTCAAGGCAGGACGAGAAAAACAAAGCCAGGAGCTTTTTAACCATCCCAAAGACAACCTCATTGCTATTCGCATGCAGAAATCTTTTTATGGTTTTCTTTTTTATTGATTTAATGAAATAATAAGAAGAAGCAGGTTGGAGGGAGAGGATAATAAAATGAAATGGCTGCAAAAAGGAGGGAGGGGGGGGAGGGAGAGAAGTCCGTTTCCAGCTCAAGCAAGGCCTAATCTCCCCTCCTTCTCCCCTGTGAAGAATAAACTGAATCACCTACCAGCAGCACTGAGTAAATGATTGCAGGCTTGTCACTTTGGTAGGACAGAGTCATAAGTCACACACGCCCTGCACACTCCTGAATTATGGTCACCTTCATGCCCCAGGCGGAGCTGCCATACTTTACCCCTGGCATCCAGGGCTCCCAGTGTGGCTGGTTTTAAGCAAAGGTCGATAAGCCTGCCTCCCTTGGCAGTGACACTGAGAAAAATGGGTTGTGTAAAATACTGTCAGGGCTGGGCTGCCCAAGCTCAAGAGACTCGCTTCAATCAATCTCAGTAAACAGATACTTTTAAAGGCCTGCTGTGCCCACATCCTCCTCTTCCCCCTTTGTTATTTCTCTTTGGAGGCCACCCCTTTTTTTCTTTCTTTCTTTCTTCCTTGCTTCCTAGATCCTTCACACTTACTTTTACTTGGCAACAGTTCCTCTAGGGCTTCACCTTAATAGTCCAATAAACTGCTCCATGGAGCTGGAACTTTAGATTTAACAAGGGCTTTGGGGGGTGGCCATATGAATGTGCTACTGGCCTACTACACAGAGGGCCTCTGTCATCTTGCATTGCCTGCAAGCGTAGCTGGGTAGTAACTTACACAGTGCAATGAAGAATCAGACGGAAGCAGTGTGAGAGTCAGGAAGGAATGCTCTCAAGCTTTGGAATACACAAATTAGAGCTCTTGTGGGACTATCCTAGTTTGTTACAGGTTCACATGCAGCATTGGTTTTTCTGTACTACTCATGAGACTAGTAACCCAAGAACAGGGGCCATGGTAATATAACTACATCTCTTTCTTAAAATTTTCCACCAGGTGAGCCTTCTTGGCAGAACTGGCCCTGCCATTAGGCAGAGTAGGGCAACTGCCCCAAAGAGTAGATGTTGGGGACCTTGGCAACAGGCTACTTACTAGCTGTTCCTCCTGGGCCCCACAGCAATTAAGAACATAAGAGCCTGTTGGATCAAACCAATGGCCCATCTGCACCCTGTTATCACAGCAGCCAGCCAGATTCCTGTAGGAAACCCAGAAGCAGGATTTGAGCACAAGAGCCCTCTCCTCTCCGGTGGTTTCCAGCAACCAGAATTCAGGAGCACTGCTGCCTCCAACTGTGGAGGCAGAGCATGGCCATCCTGGCTCGTAGCCATCATTAACCTTCATGAATTTGTCTAATCCTCTTTTAAAGTCATCTATGTTGGTGGCTATCACTGCCTCCTGTGGGAGCAAGTCCCATAGCTTAAGAAGAATTTTCTTCATTGGATGCCCATGAGTTCTGCTGCTAACATTCACTGGGAAGCCTCAAATGGCTACCAGTTCCCAGCTTGTGTATTCTATGTGTACATGAAAAAAACAGCCCACATTTATATATGGAACATCTAAACTGCACTTCATCAAAATAGATCCAAGAGCAGTTTGCAAACACTAAACAAACAAACATAACTGAAATGATTAAACCTACAATGAAACAACCAATGTTTCTTTAAAAAAAACCTCTTATAACAGCAAGACAATAAAGCAGCAGCAGTTCATAATAACCCCAGGATTTGGACATTTCAGTTAAATTCCACCAAAGACCTGGGTAATCATGTGTCTTAAACTGGCACCAGAAGTCCAGAAATGTAGCGTCTGTCTGTGCCCTCCAGAGAGAGAGAGAGAGAGAGAGAGAGAGAGAGAGAGAGAGAGAGAGAGAGAGAATTCCATTGTCAAGGTGTCAGTACAGAGAAGACATGGAATGCGGGTTGAACTGTGGTCTAAACCTCTGAGCCTCTTGCGCTTGCTGATCAGAAGGTCAGCGGTTCGAATCCCTGCAACAGAGTGAGCTCCCATTGCTCTGTTGCAACTCCTGCCAACCTAGCAGTTCGAAAGCATGCCAGTGCAAGTAGATAAATATGTACCACTGTGGCAGGAAGGTAAATGGTGTTTCCATGTGCTCTGGTTTCCGTCACGGTGTTCCATTGCACCAGAAGTGGTTTAGTCATGCTGGCCACATGACCCAGAAAGCTGTCTGTGGACAACTCCCCCGGCCTGAAAGCGAGATGAGCCCCACAACCCCAACCTCATAGTCGCCTTTGACTGGACTTAACCATCCAGGGATCCTTTACCTTTACCTTTTTACCTTTACAGAGAAGACCCAATACCATGTCACTGCATGTAGCTGTCTCTGCTGGTGGGGCAAAAGGGGTCTCCCCTGCTGACCTCAGGAACTAGGTCAGCTAGTACAGTATGTTTAATCATGTGATAATCCATGCCAACATTTTGTAACATGGAAAGCATTACCAGGGCAGTAATAGGACCTATTCATGGTCATATAGGAAGCCTCTGGACCCCTATTCAACCACAACATCCCATCAGGATTCAAAGAATATTTCTTAAGCAGCCACACTTTTCTGGGGGCAAACACAATGATCTGAACATTGACAAACTCAGATATATGTACGATGCTGCCCAAGGCTTTGATTTTTTATTTTTTATTTAGCTGCTGTTGTAGCAGGATAATCTTTTAACCCTTTGTTCTTAGAGAATAGGTTCTGGATGATTTCACCCTGGTAAAAGCACAAGAATCGCTGAAGTAGCAGAGAAAATAAATTAGCGCCGTCTCAGCTAAAATCACACCCAATTTAAACCTGGATCAGAGTGTGCTTGTCCATGCAGAGATAGCATCTCAGAAATGACATGCATTAGTCATTTGCTGCTGTTAGCAGTCTGAATACACACCACATTTGTTCTCTTGAAAGCAGTGCATTTGCCTCCCAGTCCTGCTGAAAGCTTTCCCCCACCTCCACGTTTAATGCAGTAGCTGCCTGTTGCATGGGGGAGCAGATGGGCAATGATGAAAAGAGGTCCATATTCCAGTGCTTCCAATTATATTTGCAACGCTGCAGGCAATTGCAACACATTTTGAATTAACTGAATCATATAGGTAAAGGTACCCCTTACCATTAGGCCCAGTCGCGGACGACTCTGGGGCTGCAGCACTCATCTCGCTCTATAGGCCAAGGAACTGGCGTTTGTCCACAGACAGCTTCCAGGTCATGTGGCTGGCATGACTAAGCCGCTTCTGGCAAACCAGAGCAGTGCACAGAAATGCTGTTTACCTTCCCGCCGGAGAGGTACCTATTTATCTACTTGCACTTGACGTGCTTTCAAACTGCTAGGTGGGCAGGAGCTGGGACCGAACAACGGGAGCTCACCCCGCTGCAGGGATTTGAACCGCCAACCTTCCGATTGGCAAGCCCTAGGCTCTGTGGTTTAGACCACAACACCACCCACGTCCCAACTGAATCATATATACCCCACTACTTTTACAGGACCCTAATCATTGCGTTACCTGCATACTACAAAACTTCTTGAGTTAGTGCCAGTTTACACAGAGCTATGTTTTGTGAGATCAAATGCTGTTGTTTCTTTGCACCAGCTGCATTGTGTGTCTGCAGTGAACACTTCCTAATTCTTCAACATAGGCGAAAAATCAAGATTTGGCATAACATAGTTCAGCCCATAAGAGGTTTTCTGTGACATGCAAAGTTGAGGCTTCTGTGCAGGACAAATTATTCAGATGACTCATTTGGAAGAGATTTGTGATTCAGCCTCTAGAAGAACTATAATTCTGATTGAACAGATGAGGAACAGTGGCACATAATAATATTAAATGCTGTAGCTATGAGCATTGAACTGCCCTAGGGTTTCCAGGCATCTCATATTCATTATCTACCTTCTGGCCCACCTACGCAGAGTAAAGCACATGGCATCAGAGGGCTTCTTTGGGCTTTCCATGTCATGGTGAGAAACAAAACTGTTTTCTCTCTGAAAAAACCCTGTTACCAGGTCTGAACATATCCTTACATACATACATAATTATATTTGCATGTGACCTTTCCACAGTTAAAACCATGCTCAAGATGGCTTACAACATGAAAAGAATACATGATTAGAAACTAGCAAAAGTAGTCGCTGCAAAATGATGCGTAAATTTACTGATTCCCTGTAAGTATAACATTACTGTACACATTTCCCACTGCAAACTGATGGGATAGTGCTAGGGGGAAATAGTGCAGGGCAAAAGCCATTAAGAACAAAGTTGTATTAAGTCCATACTATATTTTGACTTGATTGACAAAGGTGTCCCAAGTGGATTGCTCTTAGATACAAATGACTGTAATTTAAGTTAGCAGAAGCACAGTGCCAGTCAGGAGGAAGATTTTGTTCTTACTAGGGCTAATGAAGACTAAATAGAGGCTTGCGCTAGCAGTTGGCAAATGCTACAGGTATATACTGCAATTAGGTCATTAGCATACACCTAGAGTTCATGCACTCTTCAATCACTTGAGTACCAGTAATTTTTTCCCATCAATCTGTGTCAAGGCTGGTTTCCTCTATGCACTGGCAAAAAGTCCACACTCTTTGTACAGTTACCTGCTGAGCAAAACAAAAGGAATCACATGGTTCCAAACTCAGAATTCCAGCTGAGCTCCTTGATAACAATCCTTATGAACAATCTTCATGACATGACATGGCAAAGAGCAAAGATGTGAAATGGAGATTCTAAGTGCAAATTTCTCAAGTACCAGTACGAAGAGATTCATACACCAAGAAGGAACAGGACTATGAAGCGAGCCCTTTCTTTTAATAAACATGGGGTTAATAAACGGAAACTGAGATCAGAAATCAACTCAAATATTAAATTACAGAGTGTTTACAAAAGTTCCAACTCTGGGCTATAGGACTCCTTTGGGGAAATGATACTGATTTAAGGATATAATCCCAAGCATTTCCAAACCGTTGCTAATATTATAATAGATATTGATGAAGTCCTTTGCAGTTCATCTGCGTCCAGCTCTCTGTATGAGGTTTGTTCACCCAGCTGTGTTTGAGAAAAAGGTCACCACCAAGCCAGTGACACTTCATCAATAGAGTTTGGCTTCAGAAAACAGAGCCTTTGGCAACATTCATTGGATGGTCCCCAGTGCTATTCCATTGTTGGAATCCTCTCTGGTTCACAGCAGCTGCTGGTCATGGCAGGAGAATTGTGTACAGGGGCAATGGGAAAGACTGCAAGGACTAGATCTGTTGCACAAGACCAAAACACCTCCCCATCTGGCCTAGGACATTTGTTCTAATACTGTTTCTGGTTATTTGGAATATAAGAAAATAATAAACATTCATTTTTTAAAAAAAAATCACCAAAGTTCATGGAAAGGTGGGGTTTAAATGGAAGAAGCAAATAAATAAACTATGAATTAAAGAGTTGTGTGTGCATGTGTCTTTTCTGTGGTCCAATGAGGCACTATGGATGTATGAAGTATGCAGTTATGAATTAAAAGCATCTCTCTAGGGGTTTTCTCATTCCATCTAGGGCTGCATGTGGATTTTAGTGAGGTTCTGGGTATTCTGAAACACAGGAAACCCTTCATTATATGGGTTATCCAAAAATCCTCCTCATGCCCACTTTCCCATAGCTGCCAAGTTTTCCATTTTCTCACAAGGAAGCCTATTCAGCATAAGGGAATTTCCCTTAAAAAAAGGGATAACTTGGCAGCTATGCACCTTCCTGATATCAGCAAAGGTCACTTCTGGCTGTTTCAGGGGACATCCAGGTTTCTATGAAAGCAGGTTTAGCCAAGTGCACAATGCTGAATGGCTTAAACAATTGCTGTTCATGTTCATTGCATTATCCAGACCTTGAGCACCCAGATGTATAATGTGACATACATATAAAGTCCACCCTCTGATAAATAAAGGTCCACTACAGGGTTTTTTTCTGCATGAATTGAGAGAGCCTGTTTCTTTCTGGAGCAGTTCCAAACTCGTGAGAATTCATAGTACTTGTTTATCTGAATCATAATGAAGCACAGGGGATATTAGCCTTCTAGAGTCCTTCGTTGGTGACTCACTCTGTATCCTTAAGTGCTTCGGTTTTTCAACCTGTGCAATGGAGAAAGTGACACTTTTCACAGCAGTGTGCACTGAACTTCTATGAACGTTCTACAGTCATTTTGAAACATTACCCCATAGCCATGTGGGGTTTCTTAATGTCATTCTGCTGGAAGATGTTCAAGGTGGTGTATAACAAGAATATAGTGAAAAACAAATGAACCAAAACTCCTCCTTAGAATATCAAAGTAAAACAGCCACAAACATTCAGCCACAAAAGCAGCCCTGGTATACCAGAGATTGAAGAGTGAAGAAAGAAGCCAAGTGATGGCTAAAGCACAAGTGGCAACAGATGTGTGGTGAAGCTAACCAATCATGAGTGAGAGCACTGAATTGTGCCTATTGCAGGACAGTAAGGGCAGCAAAGAAGACCCACATCTTTGCTTCCATTGCATCTTCAAGTAGCCACTCTGGAGACTTTTTTGCATTGTCTAGGGTCTGGTAATATCTACTCCAATGAATGGAGTTTTAGACATTTTGGAAGCCCACTGCTATCTGTTTGCAAGGTACTTACTAGAGGTGAAGTCAGTTGCCCTTATTTGGCAATCTTTGGCACCACATCCACATTCACTGCAGTCTGCTCTCCAGTGAGGGGTCCATCACAATATCCGTTGCTACATCATGGCATCAGTTTCAGTTGATACAGCCTGATGATGTGGCCAATGTAGTTGCAATGATGTGGCCAATCGTGTTCTTTTGCCCCTTGCCCCTCTTGGGTACCATATGGTATCATCATGTCCCCAATGCTCTTTATCATCCACATGAAGCTGTGGGGAGCGATCATTAAGAGATTTGGGAGGCGTGTCACTGGGAGGAGGCCTTGCCCAGTGCTGTGCAGCTTCAATGGCCATGGGTCCTCCTCTCTCACGCTCACCTGCCATTGATGCTATGCTACACTCGGCTCAGTGGTTTGGCCTCCTCTGCCCCCTCCATAGGGGGGGGGCTGAGCCCCCTGCTAAGGAATATTGATGGGGGCTGATGACACCTCTGCTCCCTAGAGTTATAGAATATAGACAGCACACCTGTCTATATTACATTATCTAAACATTGAAAGACTGCGAAGGACTACAGACTAAAGGTGTTTCCAGGCAAAGTGCAAATGGTACGAGGCACTTCTGGAGCACAGGATTTACTTGTTATTGGGCCAAGTGTGCTTTCTCTCAATTTCTTCAGATACTAAGCTGTCCGCCTGCCTGGAGGGCAGAGACCTTGCCACAGTAGTCCATGCCTTTGGGGTAATGGATTACTGCAATGCATTCTGTGTGAGCTGCCTTTCAACAAGGTCTGAGAGTTGAGCTCCTACAAGCTCCTGCAACCCTCCTCCTTTTTGGAGTGGGGAAGTGGGAACATTTTCAACCAGTTTTATAGCAGCTGCACTGGTTGTGACCTGAGCCTGTAGTGCAGAATAAGTGATTTCACCCAAATCTTCCCAGTGTTCCTAGCCCTAAGCTTTGCAATGTTGTCTTTCCAAATAATACTTTGATGCTGTTGGTAGCAAGTGAAGAGTTAAGTCTTTTTATAACTTTGGGAGGTTTATTGCCCAGGGAAGCACGAGTCTGGTAAGTACTAATTCAACTGGACATAATATGAGCAGATGTTTTGCAAGGAATCCCTCTACCCCTCCCCGGCTGCAGCTCTCAGCAGGGTACATGTGGGCAGCTATTACAGCTGGTTGAACTGGGTGTTGTTGTTTAGGGAAAATAACAAAATCTTTTCTCTGAAATGCTCCCACTGTTTGTAACCCCTCTGCACTAGCCACCTCTTCTTTTCCAGGGTATTTCTATGACATAGACACCCAGAAGGCTCAGCAAAGCACCCATATCATTATCCAAATTCTGATTGCACCATTATAGTTGATAGGGAGGGTCTTGTGCTGCAAACCCACTTCCTCCCAATATTGGGCTTTATGCAAGAAGGAAAGTGGCAGGAAAATGGAAATGTGGGGTAACACTTGTGTTGAAGCACATATAACATACCCACAAACAAATCTGAATGAATGCTCTTTAAATAGCCAATGTTCTGTAATATCTCTGCAAACAAGTCAGGATGAATGATCAATAAACAGCTTACCTGGGTGCAACCATAGAGACTAGCAAACCGGTAAGTGCATGTTAACTGACAACTAGTTAATCTTCCCAAAGGATTTTATGATGCTCTCCTAGTCACCACACTCCATAGTTGAGCACTGAAGTTCATTGAGGTACTTGTTCGGCAGTCTCTCCACATGATGGTGGCTAGTTCACTGCAGAACTGGTGGAAGCTACAAGTGGAATGGGGAGGTGCCGGTGGGGGCACTGGGGTGGGGGCTGCATATAATGCAGGGCTGCATGTGACTCATAGAGCCATGGCTTTCCCACCTCTGGTACAAACTGGTGCAAACCACTTCACACACTTATAACTGCTGAAGGTGTATTTTGAACTGTTGATTACCTGGGGCCCATGATAAATGGTGGTTGCTGCATATCCTTGAAGCTTCCCATTGTGTTTCCTGAACTGGTACCTCCCTTCCGTTTTGTCATATTTAGAAATGTCAAGATGCTTTCACTGGCCAGATGGTAATAATATCCCCAGTCAGTCCAATTTTAGAGATGGGTGGAAGGACCCTCCCAGTTTATGCTCCAGGTTGTTTTGGCAAACTGTAGAGCATGTGAGTTGCCATCAGCTAAAAGTGCCCAGGATGAGTACATGTTATGTTAAATACATAGTGTGCAATGTTGTCAGAGTGTTTTTCTTTTTGGGGGGGGGGAATGTTGAGTTCTCTGATTTCATCAGACCACAATGAATTCACCACTAATTCCCCAGAGTGGGTGGGGAAACCCAGCCAGATGGGCAGGGTACAAATTGTTGTTGTTGTTGTTGCTGTTGTTGTTGTTGTTCACTATTACTGCACCACTGGTACGTAGCAGAATATACCTGCAGCAACAGCAACAACAACCAACCCACCAGTCTGGAGGGTCCCTGAAAGAACTGGCTTAATTGATAATGTTCTTAAAGAGAGAGAAAGAGAGAGAAAGATGGAAAACTGCCAGTTGTACTTTGCAGCCTTACATCCATCCAGGTGAAATGGGGAAAAGGCAGCCTTTTTGTGGGGGGGGGCATGGGGGACTGGATATCTGCACAGCACAGTTTCTGCTGCTGAAGTTGACAAAACTGCAGAGGATTGGAGAAACAGAAGAAGCAACAGATAAAGCAGGCGGGGGGGTGGGGAGAGAGGGGGAAATGGTGCCTGAAGGAGGTGGCAATACATGAAAAGCTATAGAATTAACAGCTTTGGCAACTTACATAACAGACCCTGTGAGGGGATTACGGGGAAGCTGTACAGTTCCACTTCTTTTCTGCAGGTTTTAAAGTGTACTTTAATTGAATGTAGTCCTGGAGAAGATGCTGTATTGACTGTGCTCTGAGAAAAGAGACCTCTTTTTCATCCCCTGCAGGGGTCAGAGTTGTACGTAGAGGACAAGCCTTTCAGAAAAACAAATTATCATGGGACTAAAAGGAACCAATACGCCAATAAGACCAAATGCTAGTCCCAAGAAAGGGCTAAGGTATCCTTGATATGCACTTGTCCAGCCCTCTTTGAGATCCTTAATGGAATCATAGAATGGGAAGGAGCAGGCCATGTACCAGCCAGGTGAGGAAGGCAGAAGGAAGGTCTTCAATGGTCAGCTGGGATGTCAGGCCAGGGAATGAATTTAGGAACTTCCACATACAAGGCATGTGCTCTGCCTCTGGTGTCTCACCTAACCTTTTCCAGTCCTTTAGTCTAAGGCTGCATCTCCGCATGTGGATTTGCCTGCTGTGGTCTTCTCCTTTCTGGCGTCTGCAGATTGCATCTTGCATAAGAGCTTATAGGAGTGACCCAGAATGGTGCTGGAATGCAGTTAACATAACACTTAAGTAATTCCTGAAAGCAATGTTCTGCGAAGCTACCATTTTTCCCAGGAGAGCACCAACACCTTTAAGCAGCAAGAGCTTGTTAACTCTTGAGAGGCTTCAGAAGAACATGTTCTGTGTTTCTAGTTTAGAGCTTACCTTCTGAGACCCTCCAAATGTCCCTATTTTCCAGGGACATCCCTGATTTAGAGAAGCCATCCTGGTTTCTGATTTGATCCCGGAATGTCCCGCTTTTCCTTAGGATGTGCCTATTTTCATTGGAGAAATGTTGAAGGGTATGGAGTTCTCTGACCCCAGAGCCATTTGCAGGCAATCCTGTATTGAGAAGTTTAATTAATGTTTAATGCTTTATTACATTTTTATATATGTTGGAAGCTGCCTAGAGTGGCTGTGGCAACCCAGTAAGATGTGTGGGGTATAAATAGTAAAATTATCATGATGGAATGGGACATCCCTATTTTCATTGGATAAATGTTGGAGGGTATGCCTTCACTGTTAATCTCCTTCCAAGCTCTGCCTCCTTTTAGAGTGTGCCATGATGTAGCTTTTAGAAGAAGTGGGGAACTTGCATTTTCAGACCAAAAGGCCACACTCCCTTCTAGGCAACTTTCCAGATGACACTTGCAAGTGGTGGGTGGAGCCAGAAGCAAAAAGTAGGCAGGGCAAAGAATGCAGTTTTTTTTCCTTTTACAATAGGCTAGTTTTACCCACACTCACATGTTCCTTTCTGTTTTCTTTCCTCCACCCAGGCATTATCAGAGTTCAAGGTCACAACCAGGCACAAATACTCCAGAGGAGTTTAACATAGCTAGTGAAGCAGGTGGCCTAGGCATAAGGATGGGTGAACCTCTCAATTTCTGTTTATGGGATCCTCCTTATTGAGGGTCCTGGTTGCGCACGGGCCACCAGGGTGACCCCATAGGGTTATTTTTTGGGGGGTAGCCCAGGTCCTAGCCATGGCCTCGGGATCACACCAGGCTGTTTGGGCCAATCACGTGAGGTGGCGTGATCCCAGGGGGCCGATAAATTTGGCAGTGTGGCGTAATTAGGGGCACTTGCTTCGCACTGCTGAACACCCGCCCTCCCGCCCTAGTGTTAGGCAGTATTTCTTTGGCCTTGCTTGGGATTGGGTCGCCTGTTTTGGAACAGGGGCTGGGTAGGAATTTTTCCATTTGGCAGATTGGCTTTAGCCACTTGGTTTTCGCCTACCCCCTCAGCAATCGACACAACTTGTAAGGTTTGGCACTTCCGGTCTGGCGCCATTGGAAGCCGGAGGGGAATTTTCGGGCTCCGAGGTTCCCAGCGCCTCAGAGGGGGGGTAGAGCCGCTCGGGCGAAGTGGCCACCCGGAGAACCCCCGAATTTGGCTTTTCGGGGACGTGGGTACCCAGCTGAGCTCCTTTGAGCCCCGTTCGCCGCCCGACAACCCCCTTTTTGGGGGATGACGTGCGCAGGCAGAGCGGGGCGGAGTCTTGGGTCTTTTCACTACCTCTGAGGCGGTAAGCTCCGTGCCGGCGACAACGCGCTCTAGATACCTCCAAAGAAAGAAATTTGGACTTGTAAGTAAAGAAATTTTACAATTTGGAAGGAATTGGGACACAGGAGGGGAATTTAAAAGAAAACGGAGGTCGTTTCCCCCCCTACCGAGATACCATCAAGCAATTGCAGAGCCTGCAGCCATAACGCTGGAACGGGACTCTGGACTTTGCTAAAAAGCAATTTGAACCCCTCCCCGGTGGTAGCGGAGCCAAGGGGAGGTGAGTGATATTTAATTTGGATCTCCGCAAATTTTGGATACAAATAAGAACAAACTCTCCGGTAGCGGGGTGACAGAAGCCTGGATGTACCGGCCAGCCAAAGAAGGGCTTACTCTCAGGCACAACAGCCTATGCGCCATATTGTAATTTGAGAAGACAAAGGACGGAGATAGCCAAAATAACCAGACATGTTGTGTGAGAAAGAGATGCAAAGTGTGTGGAAAAAAGTGCAAGAGAATATACGAGACTGACAAAGTTATGCATTGAAAACCTACGCCAACCCCTCTTCGCTGACAGGACTGACGCACAGACTGAGACCTTAGAAAATAAAAACTTCAATTTTTCAAGACAAGAAGACCGAGAGGAGTTACAGACTTCGAACGAAGTGCAGCCGGTGGGAGAGGCTGCACGGGACATGAGTTACAACAATAGAACTGTATCGGATAGAGACTCCCAGGACCTGTGTCTCCCAGTGAGAGAGGGAGAGCAGGTTCCTGGAAAAAATAATCAAGCTGTGCCAAAGACCGAAGTGGAGGCCTGGGTTCGAACCTCCTTAGTGAGAGGGGGGAGGCAAGAACCAGGTGAAGAACATGTTAATTGGGAGGCTAAGAAAAAGGAACAACTGGACTGGGGATGGCAGAGGGGTTGGTGGAGCGAAGAAGCTGGGCTGAAGTGGGTGAGAGATGGAGTGGGTTGAGAGGAATTGTAAACAAAGGGACGGATTAAATGGTTTGGATTTGGACTGAACATATGAGCTGATTGGGATATCCAGGGGAAAGTCATCCGGTGGAGGAGGGGGGACATTAGGTTTTTAAAATCGTAATTGGAGGGAAAGAATATTTGTTTTGATAAATTAGAATAATTTTAGTGAAAATTTAAGAGGCTAAAGGGTGTAATTAGAGGCTTAATTAAATTGGTAATGCGGTTTAAAGAAGTGTATATGTTAGAATGCTAAATTGTATACGTTAGAATATTTTTTTGGTGAATAATTGGAGAGATTTCAATTTAATTAGAAAATTGCTAAATAGGGGTTATATTTAGGCTCGGGAAGGGAGGAGTGGGGAAGTCAATGTTATGATAATGTGATGAATAATAGATTGGTATTATTTTCTTTTTTTCCTTTTCCTTTTGCTTTTTGTCTGTTTTTTTTTCTTAGTTATTTTTGCTTTTTTCCTTTTTCTGTCTTTTTTGGATTTTTTTTCTTTTTTTGATGATTGGTTATATGGTTATATGGAGATAATGATATGAATGGAAATTTTAAGTTGAAAATGACAATAAATATAATTTGAAGAACTTGTAAGGTTTGGCGGTTAGGCATTGGCTCATAGAAATGTGGGGGAGGGGAGGTGCGGCTATCACCTGCCCCTCTGAGAACAGGGTATTCCGGTAAAGGAATCTGGGGGTCCTGGATCTCGTCTGAAGCCCGCTTGAGGGGCTAGGGCCATGCCAGGACCACAGGAACCCCAAGGTGAGCTTCGGTTGGTCTTCATCGATGTTGCTCCCTCATTTGGTTTACCCTCCAAATCAGAGAGGTTTGGAGTCAGTTATAGTATGGAGCCAATGCCTAAGCCAGTACCGCTCATGTTGTTGTATTTTCAATAAAGTTGTTTCCAAAATTTGCCCAATAACTTAAACTAAATTAAGTGTGCATGTGAAGTTATTTCAAAGGGGGATGGTTCTGGGGGCCTCGAAGCGCAACTCATTTTTCCAATCTTGAGTCCGATTTTCTACCTTACCACATCAGCTAAAAGCCCTCTTGAAAACTCACCAGCCTTTTAGTGGAGGTTAATCCCAATATAAACGTGTCAATATGCTGTTTTCAGTGATATATGCATCTTTGACAGATACCTAACCCTGGTATACTTGGCTGGAGAGCTGCACTACAAAATTCAGGGAAGTGTGAATGTGAAGGGCATCTGTGTTTCAATTCTCCTGTTGTTTCAGAGAGTGTGAATTGCATAGGCTTGGCTTTAAATGCAAAGTGAATCAAAACCCTCCCCTAACTCTTCCAGGGAGAGGCTGTGTGGCTGAGGAGGAGGTGTAAAGGTAAAGGTAAAGGGACCCCTGACCATTAGGTCCAGTTGTGACCGACTCTGGGGTTGCGGCGCTCATCTCGCATTATTGGCCGAGGGAGCTGGCGTACAGCCTCCAAGTCATGTGGCCAGCATGACAAAGCCGCTTCTGGCGAACCAGAAGCAGGACACAGAAATGCCGTTTACCTTCCTGCTGTAGCGGTACCTATTTATCCACTTGCACTTTGACGTGCTTTTGAACTGCTAGGTTGGCAGGAGCTGGGACCAAGCAACGGGAGCTCACCCCGTCGCAGGGATTCGAACCGCCGACCTTCTGATCCGCAAGCCCTAGGCTCTGTGGTTTAACCCACAGCGCCACCCGCGTCCCTGAGGAGGAGGTGTAGCCCAGAGCAAAATCTGAGGGTGAGATAAAAAAGACCTGGTCACATTCGTCCCCTGGGTCTGAGGTTCCTCACCCTCCCTTGATAGAACCCTTGCTATATCAGGTTGTTGGAGAGGCATGCCGATATCTGTGCATGCTTTGCTCTGGTATACTGATGCTGTTAGATACAAATGCACTTGGGCTACATCGCCAGGGATGGTGACTGGCACCACTTATTAATTCTCAAGGAATCCTGTGTAACATGAGGGGACAGTAGAGTCTGAGGGGGTGGATTTGGAGAGGGAGAGAGGGAGATGAATGCACTGGCCTTGACTACAGTGACAAAAAGGCATAGCTGGGCATAGGATGTGGTGATATCTGCAGCAGCAGAAGCATTTGCTTCCCTCATTTGCAGCTCCTGTGACACAGAAGGAATGGCTGTCCCATCACCACACTGATTTCAGTAGCTAACCGTTCATTAAGATTCAGAATTTTATGTTAACTCAAGGAAGTCCTTCCCACTGAGGCGTCAAAACAAGGCCCAATTAATCACGGGCAATTTGTGGATTTGTGTCACGTTGCTATGAAAAAGTTATTTTGGGAAATATGGATGAACAGATTTTGTTGTCATGCTCAGCAACTCTGGAACATAATAATCCCATGTGTCAGACTGCCTGAATATCTAGACATTTGATGATGATGGCACCTCGAAACCTGAATTCTGTATTTAGCCCTTGTATTAATCATACAGTAGACCGATTGAAATAGATAGAGTGAAGTTAAGAAATCCATTTATTTCATTCCTTGATCAACTGGCCACTCCTGCTGAGAACTCGGAGCAATAGAGCTACTGTCAAACACCTGGCAGAGGACACTACTACATGGCTAGTGGGCTGCACTTGGTTCAGTGGATCTGAGTTAGGTTCAGTTTTGGTTGGCCTGAGTTAGGATCAGTGGAGTAGCGAAACAGGAACAAAGGGCAAGTGGAGTGCCGCTCTGGGACTTATTTCAGAGCAGAAGCCATCACATCATTTGCCAAACCACCAGAGTAATTGATGGACTTTTCTTGCTCTGGCAAGTGAATGTAGCAATAATGAGGCTTTCGACTTTTACTATTGTTTGTGACAGATTAGCATGGATGGAAAACGAGGAGAATAATAAAGCAGAGGCACGATGTTTCATTTGTTTCATGGGGTTAATATTTCATGCTAGCAGTTTGAATCGTCACACTCCTTTGCAAGATTGTTTGCATTTCTGATTACAAACGAAGGGCTGCATTTCAGCTGGCTGGAGATCTTTGGATAGCGCTCAATACGTTTTACAAGTTGAACCGCAATCTGAAGGAAGCATCACTGAGTTCAATGGAGCAAGGGATTGCAGGCACATGGCTAATCAGGGATGTGAACCAAGGTCTTCCCAGCCAAATTCCAGCATGCTAACCACTACATTGCACTTTGCCAGGTCGCTGTTCTGTGACTGTCGTAGATCAAGGCAGCTGCCTGCATTTTTGGATTTGCCTTGCAGGTGTGGGCTATGGAGGCTGTCATGATGAGTTCCTTCATTTCAGAATTCACCAATGTGTCACTGGTTAGGATCTTCTATTTCCCAGCAACACTCCCTCAGCATAGGAAGCTGGACCAAATGGCCTTCAAGTCTTCTTTATACAATGCAACTCTAGGATATAGTGTTGTGACTCAAAGGAAGAAATGCATGCCTCCTGATTCAGAGCCCTGTGTGTGATCTGATGCACTCACGCAGCTCCTGTGCAAGCGACAGGCACCCTTCCATTGCCATAAATGGGGAAGGCGGTAGAGTCAGAGGGTCTGCTCTGCTCTCTCACTCTCTATCTCTTTTTGTCAACGGGCACTTGCCAAAGATTGCAGGACTGGGTGCCTGTTTACTAAAGAAAAATAAAACAACAAAAGCCCCCAAACAAACACACACGCACATGCCAAACTATTCATATTTTAAATGCTAGAGCAGTGCTATTATAAAGTACCGACAGTCCAAAAGTCAGATCAGGACACGGGGAAAGATGGAATTTCTCCTTTGTCCCCCCCCCCCAAGAATAGATGTTTATGATATTTAATTCTTCGTGGGATGAAAGGGGAGAAATTTAAAAAATATTTAAGTTTTGAAGACAAACTTGGCTGGTCTCTAAGGTGCTACTGGAAGGAATTTTTTTAATTTTTTGTTTTGACTACACCAGACCAACACGGCTACCTACCTGTAACCGATATGTATGATATTGTAAATCCTGTAATAAGCAGTTTATTGTGCTAAAGAAAATAAACAGAAAATGTTAGCTTCTCTGAGTGTGTGTTCAAATTTAAAACTATTTTCAGTTTCTGCTGTGAGCAAAAGCTTTTTATTATTATTACTTTTAGAACTTGGATTCTTCTGCTATAGTGGTCACAGAGGATTTCCACTAGAGGGAGCTTTTTGCTACAGTAAATGGATCTTTCTTCTGCTGCACAAGTTACCATCCTTCTTTACTAGTCTAGTAGCTCACAGAGTCTCCATGCTGATGATACTATAATAGAATTTAAAAAAATATGTAGTGATTTGAAAATTGTCCAGATATTACTGCCGGTGTCCTGAATATTCCTCCTGCCAAGGACACTTATATACATGGTGGAACTGGATGATCTGAATGTCTGCACCTCTCTGTCTCCCCACCCGCAGCTTCTGTACTCAGGGGAGATTCAAATGAGCTGGTATTCACATTCTTGTTTCTTTTTCTAGGGCAATGCACTTTGAGGTGAATGGAAAATGGAGGCTGACTTATGAATGAGTTCAGATCACAGTTGGGTGCATCACTCCAATCTGTTTGCAAGTGAATTGACCCAATTGCACTCCCAGTGGCAAGCTGGGTCACAGGTGATGTCCTCACACCATCCACGCACCATAAGCAAAGTGTAGTGTGATGTTGTTGAGGTGCTTGGAAGTTAATTGATTAGGGTGGATACATGGCCTACACAGGACAGACCTTTATTTGAAGGGTTGCCTGGTCCAAGTTCAATGAGCACCTGGGCAGCCGACACACAGAGGTCACCTAGGCTGCATCCATACAACCTGTTTATTGAGACTTCATCCTGATTTCTTTGCAGGGAGATTAAAATAGGACAGCAATTTATTTAGCATTTATTCTTATCTGTTTGTGGGGAGGTTCGATGGTGTTGTGTCCAACAGGTGTCATCCCACACTCTTCAGTGCTTTTCCCCATCACGTTCCTTATTGCGAAAAGTCCAGCCTTTGGGGGAAGGAAGTTTGCAGTGTAAAAGCTCCAAATAAACTTGAATTGTGCAACCTGAATTTCCTGGCAATAGGAATTGAATCTCACCCCCCAAAACAGTGACACTCTGGAAGCAAGCCTGATCAGGTGCATTTCTATTTAAATTATAGTAATTACTTCTAAATTTGTACCTATATATAAAAATTTGTATGTACAATTTGTATTAAAATCTACACACACACCCTTTGTCTCCCCTAGTTGGCAGTGAGTAAGTGGCCACCCTAACAGTGATTAGTAACATCCTTGGCTTGGATACAGCTTGCACGTCTTATCACTGGAGAGATTCAAAAACTCCACTCTGGAGGTTTAAAAGCATAGAAATCTGAGTTGATGTGCTTTTCATCATGTTTGCCCTGCATCTCTGATTGCCTGAAACTGTTTTTACAGTTATGAATGCACACAAAAACATGACGTAAAAGCATGGGAAGAGTCACCCCCCACCATTTAATGGCCTTGAAGAGGGTGGGACACCTATTCTTATTGCAGAGACCACAACTTGAACACCTCCCCACAATCACAGATGGCTAATGGTGTACTACTCAGAAGTATACCCCAGTGAGTTCAACGGGGGCTCTTCCCAAGCAAGTGCTTATAGGGTTGTAGCCTAAAGGCTCTTTTCCATGGAGGTGTGCTGAATTTATTTACTCTTCAACAGCCTGGACTGCATTGGTTTCTTCTGTAGAATGTACAAGCCAGTTAAGGGCCAAATTGGACTGGACAGCCACAGATCCATGTGTTGAACCCTGGATCAATGGAAATCAGGTACAAAGTGAGAGGTAGGGAATCATTTTAAAGCCAGGAAGGGCAGGTGAGATCAGAGGACTAGTTATGCATCATTAGAAAGAGGGGGGGGGATATTTGTGCATTCCAAAGAATATGGACAGATGGAAATTTAGAAGCAATTAGTATAATTTAAGCAGAAATACATCTCACCATAGCAGGGAAGACTTAAATCGGACCCCTGCTTTCTACATAATTACAGCTAGTCTGGATTTAAACACACAGATCTGCTGCCAGCAAATTAGTTTGGCCCTGACTTCTCCAAACCTAAGAATGCTTAATGGGATGTTTAGTGTCACAATGAATCTGGTGGTGCTTATTATGGAATAGTAAAGTTGCAGCATAAACACGTCCAACAGTTTTACTCTCTGGATAAAGAGAAGTTGCGCAATGGTGCGTGAGTGCAAAGCATTTGGGTCTCAAAGTGATGGATTTGCAGAGAAGCAGAAGTCAGTTGCTGTACTTCAGGGAATGCCCACACATACTGTACTTCTTATATATTATCTACCTTAACACAGCTTAAACAAAACAAATAAATAAATAGTGTTTATTTAGAGAGAGAGAGAGAAATGCAAGGATAAAATTAGCGGTTTTGATTTCCTTAACACTTAACACTACTTAATACAAAGGGACATCACCTAAAAGTCCACTGGAAGTTCCTTTTCTAGAATGCTAGCTTTTGTAGGTGTTAGTCTCTATGCAAAAGATGTTCTTAACAACAACATTTTCCTGCATCTGAATTTCATAGTGGTGTAGTTGGGTATTTTTCAATCCCAGACTTAATGGTCTGATGGAATGGGGCCCTCTTGAGATGTAAGCAGCCCAATCTCTGAGCAGTGTGAAATTCCAGAGCTCCAGGTGCTTACCCAGGGTTTGTGTTTCCTTTGAACACAGTGGAGAATGTGGTGTCTTTATGATATATGACTTATTTACACATATATACAACCTGAGCCTATGATGGAGGGGCTCACGACATTACACTCCAAGCAGTTCTTACTTATTCCATGCCCTCAGTCTTGAATGCCAGCAGAAATCTACCATGGCGCTGTGTCCCACTGCTCCAGCTTACTGCATTTTACAGACTTCCCCTTTTCTCTCCCAGTTCACATCCCAGCCAACTGCAATCCTAAACAACACTCTTTCCAGCTCTGGCCTTTATCCTGCTAACTAACCCAGAGTTGAGGGGAGAAGCCCTTTTCCCTTGCTGACTGGCACAGACTTTGCCTTCTGAATGGCTCGCCGTCTTGCCTTTTGTTCTTCATAATGGCTCTTCTCCCAGGCAATTTCCTGAATGGAAAACTGGTTTGGCTTGTATTTTAAGACTTTGCTAAATCCAGTATCTGGCAACCCATGCTATTAATCCAATAATTTTTTTAACTCCAACACCCATTAGACCCAATAAATTAGGGGAGAATTTGGAACCCATGAGTTTAGGGGAGTCGGGGCACCCACAAACTCACAACCAATGCATTACAGTACATGACTTATTTCAACATGTGGAAGCCAGCCCTACTATAGCCCCACCAGCTTATTCTGCCAAGTGGAGTCCTGGATGTCTATACCACTCTTCATCTGAGGATCACAGGGCGGTTTATGAAATAAAAAGCTTTCTGCTCTCTTGTAAGTGGGAAGTGGATGAACTCTGAAGAATCCTAGGGTGTCTGTGCACATTTTCTCCTATTTTTTGGAGTAAAGCTTGGAAGCATTACCCCAGTGTAAACAAAGATTAGAAAGGCAAAGGCAAATACAAGGGCTTCCAATGCCTACCTTTCTAGTTTGTTTTCCTTATTTTAAAATCTCCTTATTTTAAATCAGTCCCTTAATTGGTCTCAAGATTGACTCGGGATGTTTGAATAGCAGGAAGATAATAGTCCTTGAACCTCTGTCTGCTTATTAAAAGCATGAGATCAAGGTATGCTTGAAGGGCTTGCTGACGGAAACAGAAGTGCTTCCATTTATTCTTCCATCTCTTTGGTGCTTGAGAGCTTGCTTGAAACAGGCTTCCATCTGAAACCCAGCAAGCAGCCCAATCCTTTTCTGAGTGCTTAGAAGAGCACAGAGGTGAGGGGGTCACCTTAGTGCAAATCAGCTCAGCGTAGCTGCAAGGCGATAATGACCTTCCATCCCAAATGGGTTCAGTGGAAGTTACTGTACTGTTAGAAAAGGCACTAATCAGTCTGCAGGAAAAGGGTAAACAGAGGCTACACCCACACCTGAGAATTAGCTGGAGTCACACAGCAATAGCCAGGCTAGTCCAGAGGCAAGAATTCAAGATGATATTGAGTGAATAATAGAAAGTGGAGAAAAGAAATAGGTGTGAGGCTCAGTAGAATAGGGGCGGGCAGACAGACAGACAGACAGGACTAATCAGAAACCTGCTCCAAAAACCCCTTGCTGGCAAAAAACAACAAAAACTCTCAGGATTTTATATACAGGTGAAACTCAGAAAATTAGAATATCGTCGAAAAGTGCATTTATTTCAGTAATGTAATTTAAAAGGTGAAACCAATATATAAGATAGATGCATGACATGCAAAGCTAGATATGTCAAGCCTTTATTTGTTGTAATTATTTGTCATTAGGTGGGTCAATTATAAATGGAATGTAATTAATGAAATGTAATAAAGGTAAAGGTAAAGGGACCCCTGACCATTAGGTCCAGTCGTGACTGACTCTGGGGTTGCGTGCTCATCTCGCATTATTGGCTGAGGGAGCCGGCGTATAGCTTCCAGGTCATGTGGCCAGCATGACAAAGCCGCTTCTGGCAAACCAGAGCAGCACATGGAAACGCTGTTTACCTTCCCGCTGTAGCGGTTCCTATTTATCTACTTGCATTTTGACGTGCTTTAGAACTGCTAGGTTGGCAGGAGCTGGGACCAAGCAACGGGAGCGCACCCCGTCACAGGGATTCGAACCGCTGACCTTGTGATCAGCAAGCCCTAGGCTCAGTGGTTTAACCACAGCGCCACCTGGGTCCCTATGTTTATTTTTGTTTATTTTTGTATTATTGTAACTATTTGTTTTATTACTGTGGAATTTCCAAATTTCCAATTTCCAAATGAAAGAAAGCATTTGTAAAAATTAAAAGAAAAAGAAAAAATAATAAGTTGCATTACTGAAATAAATGCACTTTTCAACGATATTCTAATTTTCCGAGTTTCACCTGTAGCTATAAAGTGCTAATTGAGAGCAAGCGTCAACTCCAGCCAATTAAGAGCAAAGGGTGTGAAGCAAAGGCAGACACTGTGTTACTGACAAACCCACCCCAAAGGGAGAATTTGATTTAAAATTCTCAGTTCCATCAAAATAGAACAGAATCTTTGGTTATATTCAAACTAACTTTTATTCAGAGTAGACCCACTGAAACTAATGACCATGTTTAACTTGGGTCCATTGATTTCAATGGTTCCACTCTGGGTAAAGGTTAGTGGACTACAATTTGCAGAATACACTTAGCAAAAACCCACCTCACTTTAGTTGTATGTGCTACATGCTCATCCAAGGAGTGTTTTCTAGTGCCATGGCAACAAGCATTATGAATTCTTGCAATGTCATCATTCTCATCATATTAATCCTTGTGTGCCACCAGGCCACCCCTTGTCAAATCTCAGAACAGCCTTTTCATGACAAGTCCTGCTTAAAATTGTGAGCACATATTCCCAAATCCCCTAGAATGGCTAAATACTTACACCGTTGGAATACAACCCCCATGCTGCAGTGCAGCCTTGAAGAAAATATTCCATGATAATGACTTAGCATTAATGCATTGATGTGAGAGTACAAACACCATGGTGGATTTCAGCCACAGGTAAATTACATGCACCAAAAATATCTAGAGACTCGAATTAAAGTGAATGCAGTGAAGAACAGAAGCCTACATGGAACCACTCAGATTTTGATTTGGGCAACTGATTTCCCTTGAGAATCCATGAGAAGTTAGAATCTAGGAAAACACACTTTCTAATGAAGTACATTTCACACATACCTGATTATGCTAGCATGAATGCGCCTCCCAAACACTGAAATTGAGAGTTATGTGCACAACTTTCTGACCCAGCACAGATTGACTTGTGTGCAGTTTATGGTTTCCCACATCCTGGAAAACCTTTGCATTATAATAGATCAGGCACAGGCAAACTCTGGCTCTCCAGATGTTTGGGACTACAATTCCCATCATCCCTGACCACTGGTTCTGTTAGCTAAGGATGATGGGAATTGTAGTTCCAAACCTCTGGAGGGCCAGAGTTTGCCTATGCCTATAATAGATCATGTGCTCAGTTGCAATCTAGACATGTGAATGACATGCTAAGCCCAGCTCAACAGTCTAAAATATTTTGCTAGATCTATCTGCGCTGGATCCACCTCCCCATCAGTTCTGATGAGCTCCTGAGCAGAAGGATCCAATTGTCATTGCTCAGATTGGAGGCATGGCGGATCATGTGCCCCTTCTCCAATCTGTCACTGACAAGGTTGCTCATTCCAGGACCAGCCGCTTAGAACTCTTCCAAACTTCCACTTGTCCCACTGCTTTCTCCCAGGGAAACCCAATCTGTACAGCTGAATTGCAGCTTCCAGGCACTGTTTAGATCTGCTTTAAACCAATTTTATTTTTTAAAACCCAAGCTGGGTGGTGGTGGTGGTGGTGGTGGTGGGACTTGCCACCTTCCCCATTCCAAAACCTATCTCTGTACCAGTAAACTAGCTTCTAACAACCAGCTCTCATAAAGAAGCATCAACTGACTATGGAAGAACAGGAATACACTTTTGTCTGATTCCACACTATGATCAGCTCTTGCTTTAGGGCAAAGTCATAGCAGCAAACCTTTTCACAATAATCCGACACAACACCCTCCAGCAACAAGAGTGTCCTGTCCATCCCTTGCAAAATTAAGACATTTGGAATTTTAGAATAAGAGCTCATGGCAGACCCCTTGAATTCCATGCATAAAAATACGCAGACATTGATTTTCTCTGGGCCAGAACTGTGACCATTCCTGTGCATCTCCAGACCAATGGGCTCATTTCATTGTTTCTCAATGAGATTCCCATTTGGAAAACCCATCCACCTTTGGGAAAGCATTTCAGTAAAACACATGCCTTGAACAGAACTAAGCTTAGCTAAAATGTTGAGTCCCAGACTTACATTCATTCTGACCAAGTGCAGAAGCAGCCATTTAAACTGAGCTCATGGGTCTTATCAGACACAAAGAGTACGTTGCTGCAGCACTGCCAACAAAATCAGGTCATTGCATTCATCCCCCCTCTAAGATGCATGTGTTCTTTCTCTTTCCTCTCTAGTTCACTGCCCTCAGGCATATTGTTAGGAAGGAGACCAAGTTGCCATCTAAAATCTAATGTGTGGAGAAAGCAAAACAAGAAACGAGTGCCTATTCTTAGTCACTGTTGGTGCTCCCAGGAGCCCCCAAACTGTTGTGACCCCATCAATTTTGGCTGAGGGAACAGTGCACCGTAGGCAGCACAGGTTTAAGGTTGGGAGGAGGTTCAGATGAAGTGAGACTCCATTCCTCTGGAAGCCTGGTGGGCTTATCAGACTGTGGAGGCAATGCTCTGTGCAGCACTTGGGAGCTGTGTCCAGCCACACTTTTAATTTCCCACAGTGCCCCAGATTGACACTGTCAGGGGCACTGTCAAAAATTAAAGGGCTGGCTAGATCCTTCCTGACCATGCTTGGAGTGTCAAGCAAGGAACGTTTAATAGAGGTGCAGGGTGGACCATAAGAGTGGGTTCTGCCAAACTGCTTGGGCCCTGGCAGCTGACCAGTAATGCCAGGCGCTGATGCCAGCCAGCTCTGATTGTGGGTCATACCCTGGAATTAGCTGCTGCACCTTCCATTTTGCCTCAAGTGGTGAAACAGGATGGGCTGCCCCTGCCCCTTACGTAGATTTGATTATTTGGTGAACCAGGGTGTGCACAGAATGGAATTTGAGCAAGAGTGCTGATTGGCGCCTTCATAAAGCTGATTTGAGAGAAAGCTTAGAAGGACAGCTAAAAACAGGTTCAATGCTGATGCTGTCAAAATTGTGTCAGCCTTTGTGGTGCAGCTGACTCTGAGATGGAGGTGACAGGCCAGCATTTCTCAGCTGGCGGTTTCTTCCATCGTCCTCGCATGTCGAGTCCCACAGTTTGCGAAATAGCTTCTAAACAAAAGCCATGGTTAGGGCAGCAGCGGTCTTTTGGATCTTAATGAATGTTTAGCTATAAGGAAAGGGAGTTGATCTTCACCCCCCCCCCCACTGCTTAATGTGAACTCTCGTGGGCCTTCAAAAGGGTGAAGAGCTCCAAACTCTGATGTTAACTCTATTTCTAGGCATAGGACATGGGCAATGAGCTATTATATTGTTTTAGGATAACAGGATTCTTTCTAGGTCTACCCAGTATGGTAGCTAGCTCTCTGTGTTATGTCATTATAGCGAAAGGGCCAGAATTCAATCCATAGATATTTGAAACTGATGTATAGGAGAGTTAGCAGGAAGCAGATCTTCTGAATCAGCTATATCATAGCTGGGGAAGGTTGGTGTTTTATTCAATTTTACTGTAATGTGATTTTTAAATGTTTCAATGTTTTATGCTGTACGCTGCCCAGATAACTTTCTATAATGAGTCGACCTATAAATAGCATAATGAATAAATGAAGCATGTGGTTTTGAGCTTAGGTTGGCTGCTGAGACACATTTTCTTCCTTTAATGCAAGGTTCTCTTTTTCCTCTTTCTTGGACAGCAGCCTGAGCTGCTCCATTTCCTCTGCATCAGTATGTGCACACGGGTTCTCTAATGCAGAGGTCACACTGACCTGCGTCACACAGTACACAGCAATGGGACTCTCTTATTGACGTTTCCCTGTAGAACTCCTGGTACTGTCTTGCAGCAAAGAAACATAAGGCTTCTCCTCCTCCGTGCGTGGGGCACTTCGGGCCCTCTCTGTCCAGCCCTTGAGACATATCCCTTGCTGGCCATGCTTTAAACTTTCCTCAGGGGTTATAGGGTAGGGAGCATGCAACTGGTCTGTTTCTGGACACAATTCAAAATGCTGGCCCTGCATGACTGAGGTCCAAGCTATCTGAAAGACCATATTCTGTCATATAATCTGCCCAGGTTCTAAGGGAGGAGACACTTTGCAGTCCTGCCACCCTCACATCTATGCTTGGTAGAGATGCAGGAGAGCGCCTTCTCACAGACTTTGGAACTCCTTCCCTTGAGAAGTTAGACAGGTTCCCTCCTTGTTATCCCTTCTTATTCCAACAGACTTTTGGAAACTGACTGCTTTTAAGGGAAGGGCTGGTGCCATGCTGGTATTAGTGTAGTTATCTATATGTTTTTTATATAGTGTTAATTCTATTAATGTTTAATTGTTTTTTAAATTATTTTCTTTTTTTCTCTGTTTTTAGCTGCTCCTATTTTATCTGTAAGCTGCCTTGAGTCCCTGATAAGAACAAAGGTGAGTTATTAATTATTATTACTTTTACTATTATTAATTTTCCCCTGATTGGATTGTGTCCTTGAACTCTGATGATGCTTCTTGCTTTAGAAAGAACCTCTTCACACAGCATATAGTTAAATTATGGAACTTGCTCCCACATAGAGGCAGAAACCTACATGGCTTTAAAAGAGGATGGCTGTATTTTTTGCTCCATAAGATGCACCTGACCAAAAGACACACTTAATTTTGAGAGGAGGAAAGGGGGAAAGCCCTGGTTTGGGGGGGGGGGACAGCTCCCAGTTGTGCAGCTTTTTTGCAAAGGGGGAAAGCTCCATTTTTTTGAGCATCAGCTCAAAGCTGTGCAGCTTCTTTTGCAAATGGGAAAAGCCCCATGGGGGGGGGATCAGCTCACAGTTGTACAGCTTTTGTGCAAACGGGGAAAGCTCCATTTTTGAGGATCAGCTCAAAGTTGTTGAGCTTACCTTGCAAAGGGAAAAAATCCTGTTTTTATGGAGTGTAACTCACAGATCTGCAGCATCTTTAGGAAAGGAAAGGGAGCCTTTTCTATAGTTTCTAGACAGATAATCTAATCAGCCAGTCACATGTTGCTGGGGAAACACAACAATGGAGGCCTGGGCAAGGGGACAGGGTGGGAAGGAAGCTAGCTTCTCTTATCTCCCTCCCTGATCTCTTGCAATCAGCTGCTGAGTGGGTTCTCTTTCCCTCTTGTTAGCCTTTAGCTCTTTTTTTTAAGCATGATCTGCTTTTCTCCCCTAGGCAGTTCGGCTCCAGGGACCATGCATTCGCTCCATAAGATGCACAGACATTTCCTCTTACTTTTTAGGAGGAAAAAAAGTGCATCTAATGGAGTGAAAAATATGGTAGACAAATTTGTAGAGGAGAGAACCATCAAAGTTGACTAGCCAAGATGGCTGTAATATGCCTGTACAGTGGGAGGCAGCAATGCTTCTGAATACCAGTTGCTAGAAACCACAGGAGAGGAGAGAATTCTCGTTCCTGAATCCTTCTTGTGGGTTTTCTCCAAGCATGCGGTTGGCCACTGTGAGAACAGGATGCTGGACTAGATGTGTCCGTGGCCTGATCCATCAGGCTCTCCTTGCATTCTTATGCTTTCCTGGGTGGAGTATTTTTGAAACTGATTCTCTTCAGCGGGATGAAACTAGGCTTGATTTCAGCCAGGTCAAAGACAAAGTTTGGTGCACACACACACATGTGCATTTGCACGTGTGCACACACACATCCTGGGAGCCTCAATGGCACTCCTTTGGAGGCTTCACATGGGGCAAAAAGCCTGGCTCTCCCCCCCCCCATACGACTCTGTCTTCAGCACTTTTCAAACGGCTTTCCCCCCACCCCTTTTTGCCATTGTCACCTCCTTATTATTACTACTCAGGAGGAATTTTAAAAACATTCCTGTTCATCCAGCATTTGGTAGTTGAAATAGACTGTTCCTGGAAACCTTGAAATGGTTGGTTGTGAGCAGTGCTTTTTTATTTTTTAGGGGGGAAAGGCGTCAGTACTCATCATGAAGTTGTTACAGTAAGTGCCACATTCTTAACATTTGGGGGTGGGGGGGAGGAGCCGGTACTGCATACCCTTGAGGACCTCCAGAAAAAAGCACTGGTTTGTGAGGATCTTGGGACTGTGTTTAATTTTCTTTTTAAGAAGGTCTTAATGTTTTAATTTATATTGTTTTATGGCTTTGTTGCTTGTCAGAATAGAAATTTTATTAATAATATTAGGCATAGGCGTTGTAACAACAGTGGCTCCTTGGTGGTTGCTCCCCGTTTGCGAAATGCCCTCGCTGGTGAGGTGCTTCTGTCTCCCTCATTATTGACTTTCAGCAGAAAGACATCCCTGTTTACTCAGGGATTTGATGGGTTATAGGCAAGACTGGCCATGGCAACCTTGAATTTACCAACTGTGAGGGTATGTGATTGCTTTTTGATGCTTTTCAATGTTCTAAACATTTTAAATATGTTCATTTTATTTTTTACTTTGCATTGTTTTAACATCTCCACATCTGCCGCCCTGGGCTCCTTTGTGGGTAAAAGGCATCAAACAAAAGTAATAAATAAAAACAAGTTTCTGGCTCTTCTGCCTTGTTCTCCCCGTGTGCTCCCTCACCCCACGGCGCACGCCTGGGCACGATCTCTGGAAACTTCCACCCGAACGCCCAGAGATGGCAGCCTTTGCCTGGAGACAGCTGCTCTCCTGAAGCCTGGGCTCTGGCTGCCAGCAGCCTGCTCTGACTGCTCTGACACCATCACCTGCCTCTTGCCTCTTGCCACGCAGGCAGGGTCCCTCTCCCGGGTTGTTTACCACAGCGAGGCGACTGGTGCCTCAGGAGTTAAGTGGCAAAGCAGGCAGGAGCTGATTCAGGTGGGTGGCACATTGCAGTGACAAGACTCCAGCTAGAGGGAGGGAGGGAGTCTAGAGGGAGAGGAGGCGGAGGAGGGAGGTGTACACGGTGGTGGTGGCGGCGGCAGAGAGAAAAGGAGAGAGAGAGAGATCGCAAATAAGATGTAAGAGAGGGGAAAGGAAAGAGGATATTTCTCCCCGCCGCTTCCCCAACAACTAGCTGGAAAGGAGAGAGCGAGAGCGAGACGAGAGCGCGCGCAGGGAACGAGGAAGGAGAGAGCCTCGGAGGCAGAGTCCTCGCCTGCTATCCCCTCCGTCCGGGTGGGGGAGTCTGGGCAAGCTCCCGAGCTTCGTCTGGGCCCTAGAACCGCACCGCCCCCCACTTGCCGCCGCCGCCAGCCTCCTTGTGTCTGCCAACTCCAAGGATCCGTCTGAGCCAGATGTGCGTGCCTCGATGGCAGGGAGCAGCAGCTAGGAGGAGAGGAGAGAGGAGAATCCAAGGGTAAGTTGAGCTCCTTGTCCTTTACCCGTGGCGGGGGGCATTTGAGGGGGGTGGCAGGTAGGGGGACTTACCGACGGGGAGGGAGGTTTGATTTGACGGACACCCTCGCTGGGTGGGTTTCGCCCGCGCGCTCTCTCCTGTTCTGGGAGAGGCAGAAGCGAGGAATGGGGTTCGCGCGGGGATGAAGCCGCTGCCTTGTCGCTCTAGTGTCTCGGATGGTCTGTTTTTGGGTGCGGGGAACTGATAAGAAAGTCAAGGCTGGAGGGAGACGGACTAGGTGGGAAAGAGGAGGGCGCTAATCGACTGCGAACTTTCGATCCAAATTTCGCGCCCGGTGGCGGCGTGGATCCGGAGTCGATCCTCTGGAATCCGAGGCAGCTGTACAGAGCGGGCGTTCTGATCCAGGTGTGTCCGGGTCTCTCTTTCTCTCTCACACATGCACATACACACACACTTATCCAAGGAGATCCGGAGTGGCTCCCATGGAGGGGGTGGTCCCCGTGTGGGGTGTGTGTGTGGGGGTGAGGTTGACACCGGTCGTCTACATGTAGTCACAGGATCCAGCCTCCACTCCCCTGGCGGAGAGGCTGAGGCTCACTTGGCCCCGTGCATTTCACCCCGACGAACCTTAGGATCTCAAGAGGTTGCCTGGGCTCAGGCCGTCTAGCCTAGCAATCCTGCGATGGTGCCATGAACGAAAAGGGCTCTGATTGCAGACATCATAATACCCAGGAAGAGCTGATCGAGAGAGTGAAGTGTGCGTGTATGTGTTTGTGAGAGAGAGATGAGTGGTGGTGGAATAGGAACTTGGTGCATTAGGAAGCCACATTGGCTTCTGCAGACAAGCCAAAGAACCACCTTCACTCACCATTGCCAGCAGCTTCCTAAAGCCTCCTGCAATAATAACCCGGCGATGGCTGTCTGTCGTCATCCCAGAGAGAGAGCCAGGCTAACCTGCGAGGAAGCGAGCAAGGAAGGCGGTGGGGGTCTGCTCTGCCGAAGAGTTGCTGGCGGAACAAGTGAAGGCGTTGGAGGGGGCTGTGCTTGCTGTCTGGTTCTTTCAGTTCCCTTCCTTGCGTGTGCTTACAGCCCTACCGAACCGTTTCCCTGTTGTAGTTATGGCATATCCTACCCACATGTGAAGAGACTCTGTTCAGCCTTCCCCCTGCAATCCTGCTTCTGATCTGCAACCCATCTTGGGAAAGCAGTGTATCCCCGTGGCGAGGCAAAGGGAGTTTTTCCCAACGGGAGCTTTCGTCACATGAACTAGATCTGTAAATAATTTGTATTTCTTTCACTTCTGTGTTAGATCATGCAGTTAGTTAGATTAGATCATGGCTGTGAAGCAAACCTTCCCTAGTAATGGAGCAGAAGCTCTCTCTAAGGGGAAGGGGGGGCACTGAAAAGGAGGGATATTTTTTTACAGTGAGCATCAGGAAGGCTGTGTGTGCATACCGGTAGTTCCCTCATAGCAATCAGATCACTTGCCCCTCTCCTCTTTCTTTCTTTCTTTCTTTCTTTCTTTCTTTCTTTCTTTCTTTCTTTCTTTCTTTCTTTCTTTCTTTCTTTCTTTCTTTCTTGATGCATGGACCTGTATCTGTCATTCTCTCATCCTTTGCCTAAGGCTGTGTGCACACTATACTTTTAAAGTGCATTCAGCGCACATCCCCTCAAAGACTCCTGGGCTCTGTAGTTTGTTAAGGGTTGCTAGGGATCGTAACTCTGCGAGGGGTAAACGAAGCTGCCCAGAATTCTTGGAGGGGGAGAGAGAATGTGCTCCAAAGGTGTCCGCAAACCTAACTCTCTCTACAAGATCTCCATGTCAAAAGGCTTGTGTTGCAGGGCTACAGAAGGGTCCTCCCCTCTTGCCTCCAATGCAAGGCTCCTGGCACAATGATGCTCTTCTGTCGAAAGGGAGTGTGTTTCTCCTCAGCAGTAGCCGATCCTTTACAGGCTGTTGATGAAGAAGTGAAGGAATTTGACCCAGACTTGTTTTAGCATTTCTTATTAGCATCTCCAGTGTGCGTGTGTGCTGGGGAGGGGGATTTGCACACAGAAATGACGCCCAGATGACTTGCACATCTCACCTTGGAGGTGGGGGGAGAAGTGCATAAAGCAGGAGCACAAGTCAGTCACACTTCCTCCCCCCCCCCCGATTCTGTTAAATGCCCAAAGCTGCTCTTGGTTCTTGATCTGTATGGTCAGCATGCTCAGCCCTCTCCTCACTAGGCTCCCAGAGTCTCAGGATGTGCTCTTGGAAGGAAACCATAATCAAATGGCTTGGACAGCCACTGCTTATTGCCAGCCAGAGGGAAATTCAGCTCCAAAAGGTTGCCCTCCACTCTTCTAGGATTAGGAGGTACCTGTGGCTTGCTGTCAGAATATCTGGATATCTTGAAAAAGAAGGGTCTTGGTCCTAGGAGGTGGGCAAGTAGATACCTTAGGGACTCAAAGTAAGGCAGATGAGCCTGGAGAGCAACTGCTAGTAGGAAAGTGAGGAAACGGACCTGGAGGTATGCTGAAATTTCTGTGATGATCCTATTTCCCAAGCCAGGTGATGCCAACCCTTATTTAAGCAACAGTCGAGCTGCTGTTTGCCCTTGAGATCAAGGGACTTCTGTGCTCCGCTGAGCATCCGGCAAGAAGGCAGGCACGTAGAAGTGCTTTGCTACGTAAGCAGGGCTAATGCTGCAGTTTGTCCTTCCTTCATCAAGTGGAACAAATTCCATTCTCATCATCACCTGTAGGAGGAAACTCCGGAGTGACTTTCCCCCCTGAATATGAATACTGGAAACCTAGTGCAGAGGACACACCTAGCTATGGCATCAGGAGTTTCCACTGGCAAAATGGGCCAGTGACTGGAAAACAACCTTTTCCCATAGAGCTCCTGCCAGGAGTTCTCTCTGCACATCTTCCCTGTTTGTAGGTCAAGACGTCTTCTCACCACCAAACGAACCTCTTACCTCCGTTCTCCAGCCTCATGATAATATACTGCAGTGTTCCTTGACCTGGTGTTGCTGTTCACCTTGGGGGAAACCACCCTCTTTTAGCTGACCTAGTTCTGCGCTACTCCATAGCCTTACATCTTAGATAGTGACACTTACACTAGATCAGCCATCAGTGTTAAAAGCAAGTGAAAAACTGTTGTTGCTTTGCATTGATACAAAATGACTCCACATGAAGTTTTTGTGCTGACAAAATTTATGGAGCAGGAGAAGCCAGGTAGCAGCAGGGCAGCTGGGTTTCTCAGATCTCTCTACCTTTATATGTGTTGCCTATATATATTATGTATGCTACATCCATCCAAATTCTGGTAAATGTTGCCATGTTTGTGTGATTGTTAATAGAGAGAGAGACAATGGGAAAAGTTAAGTTTCTCCAAATTTTGGCAATAACATATATGCTGGGTTTAAAGCAACCTGGGAAGTAAATGGAAAGATTTCATTAGATTTTGGTAGTGCAATGTTCCAAGAGAATATCAGAGACAACATGGATAGGGGTATTGACTGAACCACTGTTGTTGCTATAGTGTGAGTTATTGCATTTCACTGTATTTAGCTTCAAGCAAAAAAACTGAATTGTTGTGTTGTTGGGCCCAAGGACTCAAGGAAGCAACGAAGCTGTCATGACATCTTCTGTTGGACCAGTTTTGAAATTCTGAAAGACTGACTGGCTCTGGGCAATGTAATTTACTAAAGTTGTTCCACCAGCTTCTAATATCTAGCACTTGTATAACACACCTCTGAGTGTCCAAGCACCTCACATACATTTCCTCCAGCAATTTTTGCAACAACTCTATGTGGCAGATCAGAATTGTTACCATGAGTTCAATGAAACATGAGAATGGCATCTATGTATGTACATTTTGGCAGTGAATGTGGCACTGACTTACAAGAACCTAGATGCAGGGGATATCCTAGGGGGTTCTAGAACTTTCTTCACATGCTCAAAGGCCTCACTACAATGTACACATCAACAATGTCATTATCACATAGCATTTATTACATGCTAGGGGGATTAGCGCATGAGGCCACTGCAGCCTGTGTTGTGAATCTGCATATATTCTTTGAAGTCAGTGCAGTCCAATCTAGCAGGTTTTGCACATATGATAGAAAGGCTGTGAGGCTGTTCTAGAATTCAAGAAATTTTGGAATCCGGCCTGGAAGTTTGTTGCAAAACAGATTTTAAAATCTTCCTCCTCCAAAACCAAGTACCAAGTAATCTATTCATCTCCACGTGCTAGTATACAGACCTCCAAATACCGAGAGCAAAGGTTCATTCTTCGCTACATTAATTTCTTCACATATGTTTTAGGGTTACTTGGTTGGATTTGTTGTTTGTTTGTTTTGGTGTTACCATGTTGGATTTTGTGAATGAGAAAGGTAATGGATTTTATTGGTTGGAGTTTCTTTTAGTGGGAGCAGTTATAGAGTACAAGTTTAAGGCTAATGCCTAAGTATTCACTCCTGTCCAAAGCAGAGTTATATGCTTCTTGAAAGATTCTCTTCAGCTGATGCTGGCTCAGTAAAAGGTGACACCTTTCCGTCCTACATAATCTTACACAGAACTTCCGCATGAGCCCAGTGAAAAGATTTTCCACTGAATTCATTCATGTGATAAAAGGCTTTTTTGAAGAAGAAAAAAAGAAAAAGAAAAGAAAAGAAGAACAAAGAGAGAAGATATTTATTTCTTATCTCATCCTATAGCAGCACAGTTATATTACAGAAACAAGAGGAGTGCTGAGTCCATTGAGGGATGTGAGCTGTGATACATCATAATGTCTCATGAACTGGAGTAACTCAGATCCTGATGTGAGAAAAGGGGATTGTTGATGCAAGTATTATTGATGTCTGTAGCTGCATTTACATAAGAGCTGCACACATTTAGATGTGATTACAGTAGTACCTCGGATTAAGAACTTAATTTGTTCTGGAGGTCCGTTCTGAACCTGAAACTGTACTTAACCTGAGGTACCACTTTAGCTAATGGGGCCTCACGCTGCCACCGCACGATTTCTGTTCTCATCCTGAAGCAAAGTTCTTAACCAGAGGTACTATTTCTGGGTTAGCGGAGTTTGTAACCTGAAGCGTCTGTAACCTGAGGTACCACTGTAACGCATTGCAGGAGGTTGGAGTAGATTTAACTTTGGGGTCCCTTCCAACTCTACACTTCTATGATTCTATGACATATTATAACTGTGTATACTGATAGTGTATACCTGCTTGTGCCCAATGGCCTAGCCCTCAATATGCATTCACCATAACCATCAAGAGACATAATGTTCATACTCAAAAAGTGGACTCCCCAACCTCACATACAGAATTTATGTGAACAACGTTTGTTGCGCGCACACACACACACACACACACACACACTTTTCACAAGCTATGCTGAATGTGCAAGGGCCCTCAATTCTTCTTCCTGTATGCTGTGCACACATTACATAATTGTAATGTGTGCACAGGACTTTTAGTCAGGGCTGGCCTACCATTAGCAGAGTGGCATGATGACTTCAGGTGGCAGATGCTGAGGGATAAGGAATGGGAGCAAGGTGTTGGTGGACAGGACAGTTTATGCCACATGGCATTCCCTGAACCTTCTAAGCTGCCCTGCTGCCCTCATGAACATTGGAGGAGGTTGTCCTGTTGCCGGTGTTGAAGGAAGTTTCGCCCACTAGCCCCAGCAGCTTTTGCACATGGTGCCATCTTGTCACTTGCCTTGCATAGCGAAATGTCTTGGGTGGCCCAGCTCTGGCTTTAGTGTGATTTATGTTATGAAGTCTGTGTTTCTCTTAATCAAAACAAGACCATAGATGGTGATAAGGGTAACAGGTGCCTAACCCCTGCCTTTTACAACTATGATATCAGAAAATATGCCAATTAGTTTCCTCAGGAAACTAAACTGTTTCTTCCTGGGAGAAGTATCTTCTCAAAATATTTTTCCCATAAGTGTTTTTTCTTCTGCTATGGTCTGTTCTCAGATGTATCAATACAACAAGGTCTGTCTTATGTTCTACTCTTATTTCTGTTCTCACATCAAAGGCTTCCCAGGATAAACTGTTCCTTCCTGCTCTTTGATGTGTTTATTTCCAAAGACTGTTTCATGCAGAGCAACTGGTTGTGTTATGACATTTATTTTTATACACATCTGCATGTCTGTGCCAACCACCTTGAATAGTTAGACAAGGTTCTTCATAAAAGATAGATCTGAAGGCACCAGAGAGGCATCTTCAGTGAGTTTGGTATTAAATGAATGAAGAGCTATATGGGGTTTTCAATTCTTGCTTCCAGATTGATTGTCATTCTGTTAACATTATAATGCCAGACTACAATTTATTACAACCGGACTTTGCTTTCCAGTGCCTCAAATATCTTCTCTGCTAGAAAATAATTCTCAAAGTATTGTACCTATGCAAGCACCTGTCCTATTACAACAGCTTACACATGTTAGGTCACAGCCACACTTTAACAGTCATGGAGATTCCCAAGAACTGCTATTTGTTAGGGCTGCTGGCAATTGGGCTGGTGGGAATTGTAGCTCTGTGAGGTCAACACCCTTCACAAACTCCAGCTCCCAGGATTCTTTGGGGAAAGTTATTCTCCTGTACTCAAATAAATGCTTTCCTGGTTTAAGTCATTCATTTGCACTGGTGTGATCCTATAAGAAATTACTCTCTCTTTGTTCCTCTTCAACCCATTTTGGCATAAGCAATTGAAACAAGGGGTAGAGTCTCTTAGAAGCAGAGCCAAGAGGGTTTGGCCAGCCATGAATTAGTATCCAGTAACTCAAGCTCAGATCTCTCCTATTTATTAACCACCGCTGGTTGATTTTTCAAGCTTTCAATAATCTGCGGCCATGAATAAATAACCTGTTGCAGGGTAGCCACAAGTTTTTCAAAATGTGTTTTCTGTGCTGTCAGTAAATCTAGAAATCACTAACCTCCTTCTTAATCTGGATTGCCATCCAGGTTGATAAAAGTAAAAAGTGAACTAATTGCTACACAAAGGCTCCAGATCTATGATAATGTCCCATCAAGTCAAAAGCTTCAAATGTGGTTTGGAAAGTCAGCTGCAACCTGAGCTGTTTTTATATGCCATGGGATCATATTATCCATCACACACAACCAGAGTTACATGCCAGTTCAAGGTGACAAAATAAATGTAGTTGACTGATGAGGCAGACATGGACCAATAATAGATGGAGAAATAATCTGGGAGTCCTATGAAGGCTCATCCAGAGTTCTGCTTGTCCTGCTTTCTTCTTCCAGGGAAACCTTGATCTTTACCACTGAATCGGAGCGAACATCAATTGGGTTTGATGTTTAAAGAGCAGGTTTTCCCAGGGAAAGTGGTGGGGCAAATAGACAACTGCTTGGACCTGTGTTTTCTGGGCATGGCAGGGGTGAAACTAGGCTTTATTTCACCTGGGTTGGCACCCATCCCATGCACATTTGCACACACACATACACACACACACACAGGGGGAGGGAGGTTTGGGAGCCTCAATGGCACACCTCTGGAGGTTTCACTTGGGGCCAAAAAACAACAACCCTGGCTAACCCTCCCCCCACCACACCACCACCCCAGTAGCTATGGCTCTGGGCACGGGACAAGCAGAATTGTGAATGAGCCCTAAATTGCAAAGTACCTCCAACTTTGCCGAGTCTCCTATGATATACAAAGGCTTCTTCTGTTCTCGTGAGATAAAAGGTCTGCTGCAAGTCCAGCACCTGAATTATCTGCATAGGAAGTAGAAGAGGAATTATGAGAACAAGGGGATATGGCTGGGAGTCATGAAATGAGCATAGGAAAAGGGATAAAGTTCAGGAAGAGCAGCCTGACAGTCAGATCTATTAGCCCTATAATAGCCTCCTTCTGCTTCCTGCATTTAAAACTAGGTTGGACGCAACTGATTCTTAGCTGGAGGGTGAAGACCTCAGTCAGGATAACTTGGTTGCTTGCTGAAACATTGAATTTAGAGGAATCACCATCAAATTACACTATGCAGTCCTGCCCCCAGAAGTTACTGTACACACATATACACACACCCCTCCATCTAGATGAGCAAGAGGCATTATTGCAGGTCAATGACACATTCTAGCCAGGTGCAAGGACCTGAGGAGGGCGAGGGGCAGGGCAACATGGGAGCTTAGCCTGGGAAAGTCCTGAAGACCAGACAGAGAGGTCTGAGGGCCCCACCCTTCATATTATCAGGATTCTTACACACAGATCCAATGAGACATTTGTGAACATTGCAATGTCTGCAGCAGCAAGCCAGGCAGTGAAGCTGACATTTAGCTAGCTTCCTTGGTAGAGAAATAGCTGCTGTGTCCCTGGCCCCTTCCAAGGAATTGCAAGCCAGTTCCTGAGTCAGCACCACAATGATGCTGCCAGTTTTAATGGACTCTTCCTCTGGCACCATCCTAAGCCTGAGCTGCTCCCAATGTCTGTTGTTGCACACTGTGTCTAGATTACCCGAGAGTGTCATATTCCAGAGCTGAGATCTTCTGCTGCACCTTCTTTTTCATTAAGCTCCTATTTAAATGAGATAAAATTGATTTCTGTGACACTATCTAGGCATCTTTTTGGCATTTAATTTTTTTCATTGCCTCCTGGTTTATTTGTAGCTCGTACACACACACACACACACTCCACAGATACATCCCCCATCAGCAGCTTGATTGCATTTGTCCTTTTCTGTTTGGCAAGTGCTGAATTTCCTCCTGTGCCATTTCCCCTTTTAAATGGAAGTTAAATTAACAGGACCTGTTTATGTTTAAAGGCGATAACTTATCATACCCCAAGTCTCCCTCTTTCTCCCTCTCTGATTATGCACCGGCGCCAGCAAAACACTACCTCTGCCATGTGAAAAATGGTGCCCATTACTTTGCTGCTGATACAAAGCAGCAGGAGGGCTGAGGATTGTGCTTCCAGGGAGGTCTATGGAAATCAATTATGCTTAAAAAAGAAGAAGTTGAAAATGGAGCAGTAGATTTGGAAAGCAACTGAAAGAGGAACGAATGGCACTGAATAATGATAATAGATTTTTTTTTCCTTCCCATTTCTGGTAAAAGCTTCTCTCTTCCCTCACCTCCTAGTACTTCAGTATCTCGTTGCATGCTGCTCCTAGTGTGGCATAATTTTACCGCCAGTCTCAACCACAAATTGAAATACATTTGCAATGGGGAAAGGGCATAGCTCAGAGCATCTGCTTTGCATGCAAGAGTTCCCAGGTTCAATCCCTGGAAAGAACCCTGTCTAAAATTCTGGGGAGCTGCTGCCAGTCAGCGCAGACAATACTGAGCTAGATGGGCCAATGGGCCAGTATAAGGCAGTTTCCTGTGTTCCTCTTTGCAGGTAAGTCCTAGGCTCTCAAACTGTAGGATAGATCCCCTAGAAGGGCATGAGATGCTTACGTGATTCTGGGAGTCGGTTGCAGCTTTAGCTATTGGGACAGTTGTACATGGTGATTCCTCCCTCTTGGAAGCTTGCTCTCTCTTCTTTACTCCAGCCTCCCTTCTCCCAAAGTTGAGCTTGGCAGAGTAGAACCTCTGCATACAGCAGATATGGAGGGAGAAGCTCAGTTTCTATGCTTCCAGCAGGGCTGGCCCTACTATTAGGCAGATTAATGCAGTTGCCCCAGGTGGCAATTTATTGCAGGGGAGGCTTCACTTATGGGCAAATTGAGACATAACCCTGCCAAGATTTTAAACCCTGCAAAACTTCCCAAGCCATGGTCTAGTCCAGGGGTCAGCAAACCTTTTCAGCAGGGGGGCAGTCCACTGTCCCTCAGACCTTGTGGGGGCCAAACCATATTTTGCAAAAAAATAATGAAGGAATTCCTATGCCACACAAATAACCCAGAGATGCATATTAAATAAAAGCACACATTCTACTCATGTAAAAACACGCTGATTCCCAGGCCGTCCGTGGGCTGGATTTAGAAGGTGATTGGGCCAGATCCGGCCCCCAGGCCTTATTTGCCTACCCATGGTCTAGACCAGGCACCCCCAAACTTCGGCCCTCCAGATGTTTTGGACTACAATTCCCATCTTCCACGACCACCGGTCCTGTTAGCTAGGGATCATGGGAGTTGTAGGCCAAAACATCTGGAGGGCCACAGTTTGGGGATGCCTGGTCTAGCCTTTGCCTATCACCCACAATAATATCAGTGCATTTCCAGTGACTGAGAGGCTTCTGTCCATCTGCTTAGCCAGTCAAAAAAATCACTAGCAGTAGATTTCTATTCTGCCTCCAAAGAGAGGAAACAGTTAAACAAAAACCCCAAGCATAGAATGATTGAGGAGACGGGGTGTGTGTGTGAGAGAGAGATTTCTGTCTTGTTCTCCCTGCTTTTCTGGCTCTTAGAAGCAATGTTCCGTAGGGAGGGGGTCTTGTGTGATCTCCACTGGAATGGAGTTCCATAAAATTGGGTCCACAATACTAAATGCATGGCTCCTGGTGAATACAAGCTGTGCATCTGAACCATGAAGAACCACTAACAGTGACTTTCTAAAAGACCCCAGTAATTCGGCAGGAATATAATAGATCAAGAGATCATTCTGGTGATTTCACCAATGGTCTCTGTGACTAGAGGCAGGGTCTTCTATCTGGTACGCAGGCTGAGACCCGACCTGCCCGCAGACTGTCTCGCCAGAGTGGTGCATGCTCTGGTTATCTCCCGCTTGGACTACTGCAATGCACTCTACGTGGGGCTACCTTTGAAGGTGACCCAGAAACTGCAATTAATCCAGAATGCGGTAGCTAGTCTGGTGACTGGGAGTGGCCGCCGGGACCACATAACACCGGTCCTGAGAGATCTATACTGGCTCCCAGTACGTTTCCGAGCACAATTCAAAGTGTTGGTACTGACCTTTAAAGCCCTAAATGGCCTCGGTCCTGTATACCTGAAGGAGCGTCTCCACCCCCACCATTCAGCCCGGACACTGAGATCCAGCACCGAGGGCCTTCTGGCGGTTCCCTCATTGCGAGAAGTGAGGTTACAGGGAACCAGACAGAGGGCCTTCTCGGTAGTGGCACCCGTCCTGTGGAACACCCTCCCAGCAGATGTCAAGGCAATAAACAACTATTTTACATTTAGAAGACAACTGAATGCAGCCCTGTTTAGGGAAGTTTTCAATGTTTGATGCTGTACTGTTTTTAATATTCGGTTGGAAGCTGCCCAGAGTGGCTGGGGAAACCCAGCCAGATGGGTGGGGTATAAATAATAAATTATTATTATTATATGAGGCAGCAGCCAAATTATGGAACGTGAAGCCTGGCTCCTCTTACAGGTAATGTGAAACACTTTGCTTATTCTGCTAGAGTTTTGTTTTGCTGGGCAGATAGCTGTCTTTATCAGGAGGGTTGGCTTTGATCTGCCATACCACTTTAATTGCAATGTATTTTATCTGCTATAGTAATATATATATATATATATATATATATATATATATATATATATATATATATATATATATATTCTATGTTGTAAGCTGCCCTGAGTGATGTATTAGCATTTGAAAAGTGGGATCACCAACAGCTGTGAATGAATGAATGGATTTAGAACAGAGTCTCGGGCTCAAAAAGTTTGAGTAACAAGAAAGCCCCAATTATTTCAGTGAAAACTCACTTTCCAATAAATATCCTTAGTACTCTAGTAATTTTACCTCCACAAGCACTGCACAATCAGACTCTATATATCTTGTAAGGGAGAAAGTTATCAAGAGATAAGTTCTACATCCCTATAATAAAACTTTGTTGGTAGGTCCTTTAAATAAAAGGATTTCCAGGTCATTGTTTAGGCTGGCTTACAAATTGAGAGAGTTAAAGATTAAGAAAGTTAGGCTATTTCTAATGTGTTTTTGCCTTGTTGGCCCTCAGGCTTAGATAGCAATCACATTTTGAAGTGTTTCTCCACAAGAACCAGGGCGAGAATCTTACTTATATAAACGATATATGTCAAAGCTGAAACTCTCTCAAGTTGATTATGAGCCTTGTGACTTGAGGCTTTAAGAAACGACAACTTGCAGCAGAATTGAATTGTGAGTGAATGATATCAACAGCTTAGCAAGGTGGTAATGGTGTAAGAATAACTTCAGGAGTAGCTAGAGAATACTAGCTAGGGGAGGAGGTACATGCAACTCAGTGGAGTTACTGCAAATCTACACCAGCATTTCTGGGATCAGAGTCAGTGACAGTTTCTGCTCCATGTGCATACCCCGGTGCAAATTTATTTCATACAATATCCATCATGCATGCTACATCCCAAAGAGCCCTTCAACTGCATTGACAATCATTTTTATTTTTTATTTTTTTTGAGAGAGAGACAAACCATGAAGACAAATATTACTGCAGTTATCAATGGCAATGTCGGGACAGAGAATGCATTTAGTTTCCCATTAAGATCTCCAGAAGTACTTCAAATTTTGTGCCGTGGGTATAAGTACTATCAACTGGAGTGTGTAGCATTTCCTTCATGATCATAGTATCAACGCAGGAAAGTGCCTTCAGTTCACTTAGGGGGTCCCAAACAGAACAGTTTGGAAATGTCAGAACTGCTGAACCAACACTTCTGATACCCTCCAAATCATTTGGAAATGGTGCTGATGACTGGTTACTAGTCAACATGGACCAGCTGTATGGGCATGGAAAGTATAGACTAATAGTGGTAGCAATAAATCTCTGTACTAATGAATGCCTCTTTGAAGTGTTTTCTCTTTAGTTTCTTCTTTGGCATTACAGATGCTGAAGAAGTTGTCTTCCAGAATTAACACCCACAATATGCTATCCAAGGTACAGCTTCTGTAATGAACCATTATAATGATGATGTTGTTGTTGTTGACGTTGACACGGGGCAATCTTAAAAGTGACATGCTTGTGTGGGATAGAGTTGTGCCATAGTTTGGACATACAAGGGAAACCATATAAAAATAGTCTGTATTGTTGTTGTTTGACTTGGGATATCTTGCTTCATCGGCAGTGTATTTTTCTCAATATATAAACCTGTGATTTTATACCACTGACGTTTGGTCTCCATCAGCAGAATATAGAACAATAGAAGGTTGTGATGTGTATGTGCAAATGTTCTTTTAAACAGTTAAACAAACATCAACAACCTGAAATGTGGGGTCTCAGGTGCAGCGTCGTTGCAACGGGGGGCGATTCGCCCCAGGTTCCATGTCTGCAGGGGTGACAAGAAATCATCCCGCGGGGGCTCACGATGGCGCCAGCAGCTATCGAGCAGAGGATCCCGGCGGCAGCAGCAAACCGCTAAGTACAGTGTATGTGCGGCGGCGCATGCATGCGCTGTCCATAGTGTACATATTCAGTGTATCTGAAGAAGTGTGCATGCACATGAAAGCTCATACCAAAATAAAAACTTAGTTGGTCTTTAAGGTGCTGCTGGAAGGAATTTTTTTTATTTTGTTTAGACTACGTCAGACCAACACGGCTACCTACCTGCACATGTGCTGTATAGCGGTTTGCCGGTGGCGCAGCTCCAGCACTGTACGGATGGTGCCGGGATCCCTCCATCGCCACTGCAGCTGGAGCAGCGCCAGCGGCAAACCGCTATACAGCGCATGTGCGTGTCGCTACATACAGTGCATGTGTCATACGTAGTGACGCCACACATGCACCCTACGTAGTGACGCCCGCCCCAGGTGTCACGACGCCATCCTTCGCCCCTGCTCAGGTGTCACAGATTTGGGGTTTGGATGATTGGAAGGCTTAACCCCTGAGGGGGTCTCACATAATGGTTTTGGAGTAGGATGGGAGACAACATGGTATAGCATGATATCCGTTTCCATCACAGTCATCATCATCATCATCATCACTTTTAATTTGTATACCGCCTTTCTATCATACAATACTCAAAGCGGTTTACAAGCTGAAGAAACAGAATCTTATGAAATACAAAACAAGCTTATAACAATCTAATGCAATACATAAATATGATAATAAAACATAGCTTTAAAATAAGCAATCAAATAATGTAACGTTCAACAATCATTACAATAGTATAGAATAATATCAGCATATGAAAATTAAACAGAAACCCACTCTTAACATTTACAATAATTACAAAACAATAATCAATAAAACAACAGCAAGCCACAGTGCATAAAACAATACAATGCAAATTGAAAAATAGAGACTGGAGGGTGAGGCAAGGCAGGTGGAAAGAGGCCTTGCCTGATGGAGTCTCTCCCCTCAGTTCTTCCTCCAGGCACAGCTTCCTTATGAGGAGTCCCAGGGCCGGAGGGGGCGAGGCAAGGCAGGTGGAAAGAGGCCTTGCCTGATGGAGTCTCTCCCCTCAGTTCTTCCTCCAGGCACAGCTTCCTTATGAGGAGTCCCAGGGCTGGAGGGGGCGAGGCAAGGCAGGTGGAAAGAGGCCTTGCCTGATGGAGTCTCTCCCCTCAGTTCTTCCTCCAGGCACAGCTTCCTTATGAGGAGTCCCAGGGCTGGAGGAGATGGGGCAAGGCAGGTGGAAAGAGGCCTTGCCTGATGGAGTCTCTCCCCTCAGTTCTTCCTCCAGGCACAGCTTCCTTATGAGGAGTCCCAGGGCCGGAGGGGGCGAGGCAAGGCAGGTGGAAAGAGGCCTTGCCTGATGGAGTCTCTCCCCTCAGTTCTTCCTCCAGGCACAGCTTCCTTATGAGGAGTCCCAGGGCTGGAGGGGGCGAGGCAAGGCAGGTGGAAAGAGGCCTTGCCTGATGGAGTCTCTCCCCTCAGTTCTTCCTCCAGGCACAGCTTCCTTATGAGGAGTCCCAGGGCTGGAGGAGATGGGGCAAGGCAGGTGGAAAGAGGCCTTGCCTGATGGAGTCTCTCCCCTCAGTTCTTCCTCCAGGCACAGCTTCCTTATGAGGAGTCCCAGGGCCGGAGGGGGCGAGGCAAGGCAGGTGGAAAGAGGCCTTGCCTGATGGAGTCTCTCCCCTCAGTTCTTCCTCCAGGCACAGCTTCCTTATGAGGAGTCCCAGGGCCGGAGGGGGCGAGGCAAGGCAGGTGGAAAGAGGCCTTGCCTGATGGAGTCTCTCCCCTCAGTTCTTCCTCCAGGCACAGCTTCCTTATGAGGAGTCCCAGGGCTGGAGGGGGCGAGGCAAGGCAGGTGGAAAGAGGCCTTGCCTGATGGAGTCTCTCCCCTCAGTTCTTCCTCCAGGCACAGCTTCCTTATGAGGAGATATTACACAGTCACACAGTCTGTTACACAGGCTGTTACACAGTCAAATTATGTAACAGCCGATATTCAGAATTTTTCATTTCCATGAGACCAGCAATTTGGTGGTGATAATGAAGATGACAATATGTGGGCAGAGGGAGACCCACAACAAGATACCCTGCTATAGATCACTGGATTACTGAAACACATGTCAACCGATAAATGCAAATATGAACTCTCTGTGGTCACAACATGGAAACAGAACTTTGAACTTGGGGGAGAATTACTGTGGGCACATCTGCATGTTAATTTAAAATCTGCTTGGAGTCCCAAATAGGAAAGATGCTCCGTGTTTCTAGGAAATGCTTAAAAGAGAACTAATTACATATTTAGAAATCTAAGCTCAAATGGGTTTCTAGGAAAAATGATGCTCCATAGGAATTAATGAGAGGCTTGGGTTAATATGTTTGAATGCCATGTGCAAAATCAGAGAAGCCAGCTGCAGAGTGCCTCCTACCCATTGGTGAGAGGAGGTGGAAATTGATGTGCACAGCTACAGACAGCACACATGGAGCGTAATGCCTGTAATTTCTCACAGGAGATGGATGAAAGGGCAATGTCACCTCCTGTTAAGTAAGAAAGGAGGAGGGGAGAAAGACGATCCACTCAGCAGCACAGTGAACTAGATCGTCACTGGGTGTAAATTTGTATGAGACTCCAATAATTTCAGTGGTGATTGAAACCAATGTTTCCCTTCTCCTGCAGAAGAAGTAGGGGTCCTGGGGGAGATAATTGCAGACAGGCTTGCCATTATAGAGAAAAGGGTACAAGCAGTGACCACCAACTATTTAAAAAATCTAGGCAGTCTTAAAGCTATGTATATCCTATAACAGCAAACTTCACAATATTATGAATGCATCATATAATCCCATCATGATCAAGGTGATTTGGTGACTCCCCTATAAAGAAAGATTCAGTTGGTAAAACATGAGACTCTTAATCTCAGGGTCATGGGTTTGAGCCCCACATTGGGCGAAAGATTCCTGCATTGCAGGGGGTTGGACTAGATGGCTCTTGTGGTCCCTTCCAATGCCACAGTTCTATGATTCTATGAAATGTTGGGACATTTTAGTTTTGAGAAAGGGCCAGTGAAACGTGGCATGATAGGAGTTTGTAAGATTATGCATGGCGTGGAGAAAGTGGATAGAGTAAAGTTTTTTCTCCCTCTCTCATAATGCTAGAGCTTGTGGACATCCAATGAAGCTTAATGTTGGAAAATTCAAGATGGATAAAAGAAAGTACTTATTTATGTAGTGTATAGTTAAACTATGGAACTCGCTCCCCCAGGAGGCAATGATGGTCACCAACTTGGATGGCTTTAAAAGAGGATTAGATAAATTCTAATTGACTATGCCCTGCCCCAGTGGGAGGCAGCAATGGTCCTGAATACCAGTTGCTGGAAACCACAGGAGGAGAGAGTTGCTCTTGTGCTCAAATCCTGTGTGCTGTTTTCCCACAAGCATCTGTTCGACCACTGTGAGAGCAGGATGCTGGCTAGATGGGTTATTGGGTCTGATCCAGCAGGGCTCTACACTCTTATATACTTCTTTGACAGATTAAGGCAGATCTACGATTATGATTGAAATAAAACATTGAGTGCTAGAGATTAACAAAATAAGGATTTTATTTATGTCCCTATTGCACAGCACTTATATTTTTATTCATTAGAGTCGAAGTGTGCTTAATTTTTATTATTAGTTTCAAGGTCTGAGGCCTTAATTAAGAAACTGCAGACTTGCAATTGAACTGAATTGCATTGTCAACGATTTTGCCAGGTGCATTTGATGAGGATAGATAATTGGTCACAATTAGCTATATATGGCCACATACTGAGAACTTAAGGTAACTTCAGCAAGGAGTTGAATAAAATGATTCAACAAAACTATAGTACTCTGTATGGATACCACTAGTACTTCTGGTTCCAGAATTGGCCTCAATTATTATACCATGTATACAGCAAACAGTCACATCTCCAATAGAGTCAATTGGCCATTGTGTGAAATCAGCAGAGCTGTGCTAGGCTTCCCCCCTCCCCACCCAGCTGAGAATAGGTTCTGACCGAGCTATTGTGGGAAGCTTCTTGGTGATGGCAGCTAGACTCTGAGATTTCTGTTTCTGGTGATAACTGGAGCAGGTTTTTCATATTTGCAAGTGTCCTGGGCAGTACACCTTCAGGCAAGAAATATCACAGATGGGAAGTTAGAAAAACGAAAAAGGCTGCCATTTTTCAAAATAATCTTTCCTACCCGAAGAGGAAAGTCCCTCTAATGTGGTGCTTAAGCATAAAAACAGAACAAATTAGGAAAACAAAGCTCAACAGAACAAAGAGTATGGTTTTCTGAAGTGCTTCTCAAATATGAATGATGGAAGAAGTGATCTGTTACCTTTCAAAGATCAGAAATCAGAATGGAAACAACAGAACTGACAGGTAATAGGAGAAGGAAGTGAACAGAGCATAGGAAAGTACCTTATCCTGGCCTATCTAGCTTAGTATTACAGTGGTACCTCGGGTTACAAATGCTTCGGGTTACATGTTTTCAGGTTGCAGACCGCGGGAAACCTGGAAGTACCGGAAAGGGTTACTTCCGGGTTTCGCTGCTCGCACATGCGCAGAAGCGCCAAATTGCGTCACATGCGTGCGCAGACACAGCGCTGCAGGTTACCAATGCTGCTCCATCACGGATTACATCCGCAACCCGAGGTTCCACTGTATCTACACTGAGTGGCTCCTAAGTGTTTCAGACAAAGGTTTCTCCCAGTTTCACCTGAAGAACCTGGGGACTGAAGATGGGACTTTCTGCATGCAGAGCAAGTGCTTTAATGACAGAGCTACTTCCCTTCCCCCTGCCAGCTTCTCCAGAAGTTGCTGGTGACTGATATAGCACATGGGAGTTTATACAAAATACTGTGCCCTTTTGGCTCCGGTATTAGTTTTCCATTGGAAAAACAAATTAGTGCTTCATGACTTGCTTAGCCAATCAATGCCCTATATGTAAATAGACATAGGCCCCTTAGGCGTCGACCTGCAGCCTTTTAAAGGCAGTCGCTAATACTGGATCCTTTTCATACCATGTGATACTTCTCTGAACTTTTATCTGACCAGTTCGGAAGGTCAGCAAAGCTGTAAACCCGTAACCTGAAGGAGATGTTATGGGAATGAAGAGGAATAGTGGGTGTTGTACAATGGAGGAAAGAGATCAGCAATAGGATTTGTAGACTTGAATTGGTTTCAGTGATTCAGGGAAACATTGCATTCACATTTTTCTATTTTGCATTGTGCATATCTAAGCAATGGTATATGACCCATGGAGATCAGGTGTTGTTGCTTTTAAGTAAGGGTCCAGAACACTAGTGGTGCAGGTATTGAGGCTGCAGGTGAGGCCTGGCCACTGAGAAGCCCCAGTTAGAGTGACCTTTGGTGCATTGGCAAAACAGAGAGGAAATGCATGACAAAAAAGAGGGCAAACGGTGGCATAAAAGCTGCATTTATATTTTAAAGTCCTTGTGAAAATTCATCAGCATTTTACTTTTACTCACCTAGGAAATGCCACGTGTTCTGAAATGCAATAACTCATATAGGAATGCCAGGAGCACGGGGATAATTCTCGCCATGGACACCCCAGTTGTACCTGCTTCATCCTAGAATCCCTCCTGTGCCGTTCTCCAGGCTTTGTGCTTGCTTGAACACAAGCCTGTCTGGGTGCTAATTTTCCAGCTGATCGGGGGAGGGGGGCTTGCTCTCATTCCCCTGGCTCCTCCTTCATCATCAGGTTCCAAATGGTGAGAGTCAAGACAGTTTAATTTAAAATAAAGTGGAAGTGAATTTGCTGAGAATAAATAGAACTCCTCACCCATGAAGGGCAATTCCATCTCTTTCACTTGAAGAAAGGATCTTCATAATTCACTCTGGCTGCTGGGAGGGGGCTGGAGACGGAGAATGACTTATTTGGTGGCTTGTGGTAGACGATCCTTCCTGGCAGGTGGGAAATGTGGGACATCTCATTCTCCCGTGACAGCCTGGTCTAGGTAAGGAAGCTTAAATTGGCTATAGAAACATGAACCAGAAGTTTATTTGTATAAAAGGCTGAAGATTCGTCACCTAGTCCCAAATCTGAATCCTTGCATTTCAGGTCAATCATGTTATATCATTCCCTCTTACCAACTCTTAAGAACCCATTTGGCTCTTATAAGTAAGGCTTCCTTACTTCAATTTGATTAGCTATGCAAATATACACTTAATAATGCAACCTCCTTAACTCAGGGATCTGGCCATCCAAATGTTGTTAGACTACAACTTCCATCATTGCTAACCATTAGTCATGCTGCCTGGGGAGATGAAGCCCAACAGCATCTGAAGGGCTTCAGGTTAGCCACCCCAACTTAATTGCTCCCCTTTCTGGAAAGGTGTTAGATTATTAAAACCTTTAGTTGCTGTGTCTGGATTCCAGTTCCCATTGGAAACATACATTTCTGGCTGTAGAGGCCATTGCTTCAGTTTTAGTGCATGGGATGTCAACCAGTTTAAGCCTAACAAGCTTAAGACATGCCCACAGGAAGGGCAAAGGGTTAAAGACCCTCTACCCTCTGCATTAGGATCTTGATAGAAGCCCCCAACACTGGCTATACAGGCAAACCCCCATTTATGCACATTCAATACGTTTTCATTTGAGCACATGCACATCACGCCAAACCCAGAAGTGACCCAGAAATGTCTCCAAAAGGGGCGGAACTGGGATGGGAGCAGAATGGGAAGTTTGCAGGCCTTTTCAATGGCGTTTCAAATATACATGATTTCATGTATATGGGGGAGTGCCTGTATTTGACTATCAGAACATGTAGGTGAGAAATTTTACCCAACTAGAAAGAGAGCAGGGAGGGAGGATGTTCAGTCGCAATCATCATTTAAACAAATGCATAAACCAAAAGTTTTTTTCCATAAGTCATGTTGTTCCAATAAATAATAATAATAATAATAATAATAACAACAATAATAATTTATTACTTATACCCCAACCATCTCCCTGGGCTTCCCCAGACACTCAGGGCAGCTTCCAACAAGAAATTAAAAATACATGAAAACATCCATCATTAAAAACTTCCCTAAACAGAGCTGCCTTCAGATGTCTTCCAAATGTCAAATAGTTGTTTTTTTTCTTTGACATCTGATGGGAGGGCGTTCCACAGGGCGGGCATTCCTACATATCTTTGCACAATATCTCCGTCTCTTAGATTCACATTGGCATCTTACAATCTTCTGTTGGCCAGTTACTCAAATGTTACTACAACCTACTTTGTTCTGCTTTAAGTCGTATCCTCAGAAAGTTCTTTCCATTGCCTTGTGAAAGAATATTCTATGTTAAGGCTGCTTCCCACGTTACATGTGTGTAAAGAAGGGAAACGGCTAAATGTCAGAAAGGTCAGGCAGAAGGACATAACTTAGAGCCTCTTGGGAAGGTCCTGGAGATTTTACAAAATGCAGGCATCTTTCTCACATCAGTTAATTCTGACATCACAAATGTCCACATCTTTGGCACATGCCACTGGATGTTCTTACATGGAACCTCTTATTTTATTTTATAGAATTTGTTTCCAGAAGACATAGTGATGGCCACCAACTTGGATGGCGTTAAAAGAGGTTTATTACGGACAGGACTCAAGTCAGTTTAGGATTAGACCAGGCACCCCCAAACTGCGGCCCTCCAGATGTTTTGGACTTTGTGGGCCTCTTTCATTGGAATCATGGCATCTCCAGGCTAAAAAAGAACCAGGTATCATATGGTGGGAAATGGCTTCTTCAGAGACCCTGAAGAGCCAATGCCAGTCAGAGCAGACAGAACTAGCAGACCTGGTATAAAGTAAAGTTCTGTGTTGTTCCTGGTCAGGCGTTTGAACACTGGCTGAGGTTGATGCTATTGGCACCTCACAAAGGAGCACCTTAATGTACTTGGCAAAAAGAAGTGTTAATTTGAAGATGCAGTAGGAACAGTATGTCACACCAGTGTATCTGCTATATTATGGTGCACAGAGAGATTCTTAGGAACAAGGGGAAAGAGGACTGAAAATAGAGATTAGGAGCAACTCCCCTCACTTCCTGTAATTTCTTCTGTCTCTCTTCTGCCTTCCAACGCCCTGTGCAACTTCCTGGCATCGCGGTGGAGCTGCAGCACTCCCCATCCTATGCCTGCAAACAGACAGGTGTCAAAGTTAATAAGCAGCTGACACCTCCAAAGTGCACCAGCACATTCATGTACACTGTAACCCCTGTGAAGACAAAGAGGTTGATTGACATGCTACCTTCCCCCCTACTCACACATAGCTAATGAGAGTCTGTCCACCGAAACCGAATTGTCAACTCTCCCTTCATGTTCCTCGTTGAAATGCTACAAGCTCCCTTTCAGCCAGGTAGATTTTAACGTCCACCCCCGATGCTCCCCACCTTTCCATCCCACCCCCAGTTACCTATGGCATAGTAATTGGGAGCTGTTCTTCTCTTTCTATCTCCTGCACGCGCACACACACACACACACACACACCTGAGGAACAAGAGAACACAGCCCCCGGAACATCGCCTGAAAGCTGTAAATGTCAGTTGCCATGGCAACCCCACATTTTTCTTGTGCTTCCTAATGACTTATTGGCATTTGTTGTAATTTACAGCTTTTTGGCAGCTGGAGATTGGCTTGTCTCTCTCCACCCCAAATCCCTTTAATGTTAGGCACACTAATTAAGCAGGGCTATGAAAGGCACGCAGCAGAGCCCCTCACATCTCACCCAAGCTTGAGATCTAGGGAATTGGCTCTCCCCTTCTGAGTGCTCAAAGGTATCCTTCTCCAAATGGGCCCCCTCTCCTACCCCCGACTTTCCCAAGCCTAATAAATAGGCAGTGATTTACTATTCTGCTCATGGTGTTAAATCATGGCGTATTTTCCTCCTGTCAGGCTAGCCTGAGGTGGGCAGGGTGTCTTCATGAGGAATATCATGAATATCATGTCTTGCAGGACATCTCTGGCCTGCCAAACATAACAATAACAAGCAAGGGCATAAGGCCTGAGGGCGGCGAGGAGGAGTGGTGGATATAAAGCACAACTAATGCTGAGGTAAGATCCAGCGTCTCTAAGCAAGGGAACAGTCAGGTGCCTCACATTCACCGGACTGTGGGCCCCTCCAGATTGGGTTGTTGTTTTGCAGGTGTATTCTGCACTAAGAGTGTGTGGTGGATTTATACTGGACCAACCACACATCCTTCTGGTTTATTAGTTTTTCTGTGATGCTTCTGCAACTTTATTGTCTCGTTGCCATCTGGAGGCGCACTCTGGCACTCTAGCGCAACAAAAGCGGGACAGGAAAAACACCCCAGAACATTTGTGGTCTGAAAAGTCACAAGATTTCACCAGGAAGGAATGGGATGTGCCAGGGGCCCCCTCCCATCCTCCCTCCCTCCCTGGCTCACTGTAAGGATTCCCGCTTTGCGCTTTACAGTGAGCCGGGGAGGGAGGGAGGAAGACGGATGGGAGCCGTGGCAAAGCGGCATAGCTCCCCCCTTCCCACAACAGCTCAGGGTACTTGGGTGTCATGGGGGTGGGGGCGCAGAAGTGTAGGAAGGGGGAGCAGACATACAACGACTCCCAATCCTACCCCGAGCTGTCGATGTGGGGGAGGGGGTGACCAAAAAATTCCGGACCGGGTACCACCTGAGCTTGCTACACCTCTGGGGGGAACCCAAACAGCCCAAAGGTGCTGAGAAGAATCAGTGTGTGGGGCATGCTGACTAGCTCACCCCTTTCGTATGAGTGTTCCAGTTCAGCAGTCCAAAAGGCCCAAACAAATCACCAACTGGACCTCCACTGCTGGCTCTACCATTAGGCTCTACCAGATGCTGGAGTGCCATCTTGGCTACCCCCTTTGAGACACCCCACCCCCAGCCATTTACATCCTCCTGAGCTGGTGCTCCAGCAGCGGTGTTTACTGCTGGCTATCTCACCTAGTTGCCCTTATCCCAACGTGTCACAGAGCACATGCACAGAGAATCTTAGGAACTGTAGTCTACCTCTCACAGAGCTAGTTTTCAGCACCCTAACAATTCCCAGGATTCTTGGGGTGGGATGGGGGGTTTGCTGCTGCCATGCCCTTAAAATGTGCAATAATTGTGCTTTAAAAATATGGCATGGATGTGACCAGAGACAGCACCATTGGAAAACAGCCTTGATCAAGTAAATGGGCTGAGATCAAGGCTCCTCCCTCCAGCAAGCAGAGGGCATGTGCTGCACTGATTGCTCTGCTGCCATGACACACACAGACACCACCTCTGCTGCACTGCAGCATTTGTTGGAGTGGGCAGCAGCAACCAGGTGCCCATTGGTGACTGAGCACAGGCATGGTCTCCCGAAAGCCAGAGCGATGTGTGCAACAGGCAGCCTGCCTGCCCCATGGGGGATGCTGTCCCATCACCAGTGCTGAAGTAAGATTCAGTCTGCTTTCGTACTGGAACCGAGTGAGGGGAGTCATCCCCTCCTTTGCCTCAAGCAGCAAAAATGTGGTGGGCTAGCCCTGCTAGGAAGCAGCCTCAATATTCTCTGCTTTATGCTCAGATGATAACTGGTTAGGAGGACTCAGCTTGAGAAGAGTGGGCCTACATACTTGTTTTGCTAATGTTTCTCATTTCACCCATGCTTCGGAGTGCCTGTGCCCTCTGTCACTCAGGGCTGAGGGAAGGGCGAGAGGAGGCAGCCTCTCTGAAACCCCTGTGGCTCTAATTGCAGAAACAGCTGCCGGAATAATAAGTGTCTCTTGGCTGTGCTTAACAGCAGGGAAGCACCTGCAGTGTCTGTGTGGGGAGGGAGGGGGGGGAGAGAGAGAATGTTGGCAACAGATGTTTCAGCTTTCAACTCTGTATGACAAGGCAGCATAGCTTAAAAGGCTGGAGAAGTCAGCCATGAGCCCCGGAGAAAGGGGAGGCACCACAAGGGCCTCCCAAATGCCTTGGGCTCGGAGTCCTCAAAGGGTTTGCTCCCACTTAGCTATTAACAATAGCCTTCTGCACTGCTGCCTCTCACTATGGACTCTGAGCTCCTGCTATGTAAAATCGATCAGAGACATCAAAGCCTTTCACTTTGAGGTAGTGATAAAAATGTCCGGAAATATTTGAGACATCCATGCTAGTGCAGTGGCATGAGATGGTGTGTGCGTGTGTAGAACAGAAATGTCTATACTGTGTTCCTTTGCTAATCAAAATTAAACAGTCGGTGCAGCTTTAGGAATTCAGAGCAGCTGAACACGGTTAGGACAGAAACATTTGACTCTGAAATGTACATCATTTCTAAAAGCATACACCCACACCCACGATAGATAGATAGATAGATAGATAGATAGATAGATAGATAGATAGATAGAATGACAGTAGGCCTATGCAGTGAGCACTTCATATTAAGAGCTTGATCACATGACTGCCAATTAGCAGCAGTAAAATAATTTGTCTTCTTTGGTTAATTAAACCATCTATGGCCTTTTAAATTGTAGGAGGTATTGCTTTTGTTTATTATTATATTGTGCATGTTTGTGTTTTATATACTGTAGTAAACCACCCTGTGATGCTCAGATGAAGGGTGGTATATAACAACAAACAACAACAACAACAACAACAACAACAACAACAACAACAACAACAACAACAAAGCTGTGAAGAAGACTAGATGCATGTTGACAGGTAGCAGCATCTTTTCACATCTTCTCCTCTGTGTTGCTATGCCAGCAATGGTCAAAACCCCCAAAACCCTCATAATGGAGGGTGGGGGCGGGAATGGATTGGAAAGGACTAGGGAAAGCCACTGGCGGAGGAACGTGGGGCGGGGGAGCGTACCGTTCCCGGCACCATCGGGGAGGGGGGTACCATTGCAGCCAACCCCCCCGAAATGTGCCGTGCACCCCCCACCGTGCTGGGTGCCACGCCCCCAGGACACACGTCAGCCACTCCCTTGCCCGCTCTCCGCCCCCGGTGCTGGAGAATGCAGCTTCGCACACCAAGAGATCAGAATTCCTAGCAGAGCAGCCTTGCCAATGCAAAAGTTGTGGAAATGGGATTCTCAGGAGCTATCAGAAACATGGGGAGCAGAGCTGGACAGCTTTGCACCATTCATGGCAGGCAGAATGCTGCTTTAGCAGGCACAATAAGAACCTTTCCTGCAAGTTACATCATTGATAGTGTTAGCTGTGAATAATTGGAAATGTGATGATATTCTAGTCTTTGTTCTTTAGAGCCTGGCTATGGCTGAGCACTCTCCTGCTGTACTAGCTGGTCACACGAGCACTCATTTGGATCACTAATAACAAATAGAAAACAAGCAAACAAAACCTAAGCAAATTCTTTACATTTCTATCTTTAGGGAGTGGTAGAGGGGCTAATTGTTTGCTGGCTGTTAATTCTCCTCTCCAGTACATGCCTCTGTGTTGGATTATTTAAATCAGTGAATATGAATTCTATCTGCATGCAAGGCTGTTTCCTTAGCACCACCAACACATCTGGATTGCATATCCAGATGTCCATTGATTTAACTCTTGCAGGACTATGCTCATTAAAAACCCTATTTTTGATATTTCAGTGGGGGAGGGGCAAATGAATTGTGGCTATAGTTGTCAGTATGTGTGATGATTGTATATTCTGTGTGGATATGCTTTGCGAGTTCATTTTGAAAACAGTATTGTTGCAGAGTAAAACTTGTAAACATAGTGGCTTGGTTTGTAATACAAGTATCAAAAACACACTTAAAAGAAATTTCACATTATAAATGGCAAAACATAAAATGCACTGTACTTTGTGACTTTTAATATTCTAGGCATATTGAACATAGAATGTGTTACAAAAAGCTACAATCCTAAACTCAATTACCCACAAGTAGACTTTGAAAACGATTCTTCTGAGTAGACTAGGAACACTTCCACAGTGCTGCTTGCAAGTACAAGTTTTGTGCAGCATTCACACAATGTCATATGCATCAAAATGCCACCCCTTAATCCCAGTCCCAATCTAGATCTACTGTTTCCTCCATTTTGTTTTGCTTTACTTATTGTTTTGGGGTTTTTTCCCCCAGAAATTGTAAATCCAGATTTAATGGGGAAATAATACTGGATGGTTTTTTTAATATGAGAACAATACCATATACGGTAGACACTGCATGTACCTTGTGTGCCTGAGTGACACCAAATTCACAATAAACTGTTGTGTGGAAGCACCCTAGCGGATTGTGCTGTTATTCATTTGGGCTTATCCACACTTCCTCTTGTCCTGCTGTCCACCCCATCTCCTGCTTGAAGAAAACCCTCTTTAGCACTCAGTTGGAACAAACAGGAATTGGGGTTTTCTGTGGATTGACATTTGTTCCAATTTAGAGCCAAAGAGTGGGTTTCCTCTGGGAAAAGAGTGGTGCAAGTGGAAAACCACTTGGACCTGTGCTAGTGGTTTCTAGGCGCAGGACAAGCGGAAGTGTAGATGAGTCCTGAGTCCAACCTACTGCTTAAAACATGCCTTGGGAATACAGCCAGTAATTTCTGCATCAAGCCTCACACCCGTTGATTCATTTAGACGGTTGGTTTTAGCAAGACCCTCAGCTCCCCAACTAGCTAAGCATCCAACTCACTGTCATTGCAGTTTACGATACATACAGTGACTTACTGCAAAATCCTCCATCTCTCTCTCTCTCTTATCCCATTTAATTTGAATCAAGGCAACATGTGGGTCTTCCACTCCCACATTTGAGAAGGCTTGGCTGATAAGAATTGCATCCCTCCCATTCCAGTTTTCAACCTTAATTTTTGCCTTGTTCAGTTTAATCCGCCCTGAGTGATTTCTCTCCCTCCTTGCTATCAGGTTTATGTCACAGTTTGTAAAGGTAAGATCTATGACATTTCAGCATTTGTAATGGGATTTCTCACCATCTGATGGCAAATGGGGATTTTTAGACAGTACAAATTATAAAGGCCAAACTCCTTGTCCCAATGACTCAGTGTTAGCACTGGGGCAGGATTTTGTAAAGAGACTCAGTTCCTTTTCTCTCTCCACCCCCCCCCCCCAGTTTTTCTTAAAATATACCTGCAGGGAGCAAGAGTGATCAGCTCTTCTGGTGAAAAAAAATCTAGCTCTCCATACCTAATAGAGCCCTCAACCCCTTCTGAAAATCTGTTTTAGATGTTTAGAATACTTGGTTTACCCAACACAACTCTGTGGACTATCATCCCGTTATGATATGTGCCTTTGCATTTGATTTCTCTGATAGAATAAACTTATTGTCTTAGCAAAAGAAATGGATTGCCATCAGTTAGCTCCCTACTATTCATATTTAATATGTTTATGACATGTTGGACTCTAACTCCCATATTCCCCAGCCAGCATGGCCAATGGTGAGGGAGTTGTCACCATGTTGGAAAATATGGTCTATTTTACCAAGATCTGCAAATAACCCCATTTCTGAAGCTTTGCTGGATCTGTTGCTAAACTATTGCTTGTTCTGAACCATCATAAGGCATGAAGTTTTCAGGATTAAATGTGTCACAATAATACAATGGTCTAATGATATTTGGACGGTACCCAGTTAGAAAGGCTGATCTGCTGGATATTCATAAGCAAGATTGTGTGTTATAGCAAGATCTGCAATCAATATTATTCACCAAACAGCCTTCACCTCAACAGTTCACATATGTAGTCTGGGAGGTGCTCCTTAACGTATCAGTGGCAAGGAGCACCTTTATCAGATTCAACTGATGCACCAACTACTGCCATGGCAGGACTGGGATAGTGTGTGACTTGTGCATTGCTAACCTCAAGTTTGGTTTGCTGTAATGGTGCCAGTTTTTGCACACATCGGCCTTCGCTACATTGCAGAGTTACCTAGGAAAGGGATAGGAGAGGTGAGAGGAAAGTCCTCCTTTGGCTGCCTGCATTGATTCTGCTTTAGAAAGACTGGGAGTGTTTTCAAACCCTCTTTCCTCAGAGCATCCTCTAATCTGTAACTAATAGGGCTCAGGAGGAAAATTCTCCTTGAAATGGATTATCTAACCAATTCTTTTTACTCTCTCTTTCTCAAACAGATGATACTGTTGGAATAGCTGGACTGCTGGCACAGTGTCCCGAGCATAGTTCCAATATTTTTCATGAAATGAGAACAAAAGCTGATGCACTTATTTCATTTAAATGAAAGGGTGGCTTCTCATATTGGGGCAAGTCTCAAATAGATAGCATGAGCAAAGTTGCTTCCATGAGCTCCCGTGGCAACTTTTCGACACAAATCTTTGATACATTTTGTTTGTTTGTTTGCAATAAATGTTTTTACTTTGTTGTAGTTTCCCATGATCCAGATATCTTTCAGCAGGATACCACTCTAGTTCTTGAAATATCCTAGGCTGATTCTATTGGTAAGGTCAGACAGCATTATATTGCATGTCTCTTTGTAGATAGACAGACTGTAAGAGCTTGTTCTTTTCCTTTCTGTTTTGAAGTCTGTATGCTCCCATTTGTCTTTCTTGCTTATTTTAAGGAATGAGCAACAGAGTGACTACCTCCACACCCCAGCATTTACTCGTTGTGCAGCAGGGCATTGTTTTCTTTGACGCTTGTGAGAAAATCACATAAAAGCTAAAATGCTGTTTATCTGTCTTGTCTATCTACAAGTCTATCAAAAGACATATGCAATACGATGTTGGTGGTGGTAACTTACCTCACAAGTGCACTGTTAAGTTTGCCATTAGACAATGCATGCAAAGTGTTTTGAATGCTTTAGTGCAGAGCTAGTCAACACAGCACCCTCCGATGTCTTGGACTGCAACACCCATCAGACTCTCCTTGAGTGGTTTTGCCTGCCTGGAATGTGTCCTAGGAACTCTGCTCATGCCTTTAAAGGGAGGACAAAAACGGTGCGTGGGAATGTGTGCAAAAACTAGCCTACCCTACAAAGGTAAATTTTACATTCATTGCTCTGCACGCTCTCACTACTGGTATGTGGCCCTGGAAGGTTATGCAGAAGGAAATACGACCCTTGTTCTGAAAAAGGCAAGAGAGTATCATACAAACAGCATCATAACCACTCCATCCCTGTCCCCTGTCAACTGGGCCATTCCCTCAAACTGAGCAGTATTAAGCAAATTTGCAACACAAAACAAAATTACAACTCAGACCCTCACTGTGGGCAGCAAAAACTTAGTTCCAGTTATCAATATTATTCACTTTTTCCTACTGTTTTCTTTGTTCAAGAAAACAAATTGAAAACACCTTTGGTGTCTCCCCCTTAGTCCTGACCCTCCAGAGTTAGTCCACCACACCGCAGATTATGCAGTCTGCAGACTAAGAGGCAAATCAATTATCTACAACTTTTTCCATTCTCCTCCTCTGGAATTAGCAACAGCATCAAGGCCGGTAAGGCAACCAGGAACAGGCTAAACAGACAAATGGAATCTCCTCTCCTCTGGGACCCTTTACCCACAGCAACAGTCAGCAACAAAGTAGATTGGCATCTTCTCAAGATTAAGTATATGTCTGTAAATACTGACTTTGACTGAAACGACCATACAGAGTTGGACTTTAAACGCCAACTCTCTGCCACCTACCCATTTGTCTTTTACATTTGGTCTTGCTTCCAGTGTGACAGTTTGCTACTCATGCTCATGAAATGCATGTCTTCCCTAGAAAATGACCAAAGATGTTCATCTTTGTAATGTCAGGAAGGTCAGATGCAAGCATGACACCTGTGCAAACAAAGCTCTCAAGACCTTGTGTAGGATATGCTTAAAGTTTTCCAGAGTTTGTTTCTTTCCTAGTTATGCCTGACCTTCCTTCCAATTTGTCATGCACAAGTCTAGCTCCCAATTGCTGTAATTTTTAGAATGCAGCAGTGCTGCAATATACTGTACTTGGTACCAAACTAAGGTGAATGTTATATAGCAGCAGTTGGGAGCTAGTCTGTAATTTTAGGTACAAAAATAATGCACACCATCAATTGGTATTACACAAGAAAACAAATACTGATGGAATGGCTTTGGCCATTGATATATGAGAAGGAGCAGAGAATCAGAACAACCAACTGCATAGGTCATTATGGCTGCTGTGCCTATAGTGCCCAACAGGTCATCTGAATTGTTTCTCACAATGACAGAAACAGAAAACTGGAATGTTGCATGCCAGCAAACCACCTTCAACATTGAGTTGAATGAAGGTGGCCCACAACATTTTTCTGTGCTTGGTGAGCAAATCAGGCACCTGTTACGATGAGGCACCTGCCAAGGATACAGGAGAAGAAGCAAAAACTAGCCCCACCAGCAGAATGGTCTTCTGCACCAGACCTAAATCTCTAGGTCTGCCAATATGCCAGGGTTGGTTTTTGTTATTGTTCCAGCTTTCTGGCTTGTAATTCCAGTTTGTTCATTTCACCCAGAAGAGTCCTGCTGGATCAGACCCAGTGTTCCATACCCACAGTGGCCAACTAGATGCTAACAAGAATCAGATAAGGATACATGAGCGCAATAGCATTTTCCCCTTCATGTTTGCAAGCAACTGGTATTCCAAGGCATTATGCCTCAAAATCTGGGCTATCAGGACCAGTAGCCATTGATAGCTTTATTTCCCATGAGTCTCTTTACTCTCCTTACAAAGCCATCTCAGCCATCATTACATTTGGTGGTGGTGGGGTTCCATAGTTTTAACTATGCATTATGAGGAATAGTACTTCCTTTTGTCTGTCCTGAATCTTCCAACATCCAGCTTAGGTGGATGACTCCCTGGTTCTGGTGTTATGGGAGAAGGAGGGAAAAAAACTTCTGTTTCTCCCCACCATGTGTGATTATGTACATTTCCATTACGTATCCCCTGCTCTCACTCACTTTTTTTCTCCTAAAAAGGACCCAAATGTTGTAAACTTTCCTCATGTTATTACAGCCCCCTGAACAGTTTGCAGTGTTCTTCATTGATTCACAAACATGAAATAAAAGCCTCTTTCCTAGGTTAAGTCAGCAACACCCCTCTTCGTTTTGGATTCCAGGGCTTGTGTGTTGTATTTTTGTTTGACTGCATATTCAATTCACACTGTCTGTAGCAACCTCCTAAAAAGAGTCCCTGTAGTTGCAAAATACCAAGGCTCTGAGAATCCCACCCTGCCCATCTTCCCCACTCCTGTTTGGCTTGCCAGCCTGCTGTAAGGGTGATTAATCATCCCCATCTTCTCCACAGCTAAGAAGACCAGCTGAGGAAGCTGTTTGAACTGATACAGGAGAAAAAGCAACCGAGGTTAGACTAGCCAGGATACAAATTACAATGGCCATCAATCTTTTTTGCTTTGGAGCAATAAGGATCATAACTTTTGCCACCAAGATGCAGGCCTGGAATAGAATTTAGCCCTGGAGCACTACATATCTTATCAGCAGAAGGAAAATCTCAGGTGTTTGGACAAGCTTTTGCACGCTGTAAAACCTCTTGGGAAAGAAAGGCCCACATATTTCTAAACTCTGTCAGATGTGGCACCTGTGCGTCCAAAACAACCAAAGCATTTCCCCAATTCAACACAACAGTCTATTCCAGGCATCCCCAAACTTTGGCCCTCCAGATGTTTTGGACTACAATTCCCATCTTCCCCAACCACTGGTCCTGTTAGCTAGGCATCATGGGAGTTGTAGGCCAAAACATATGGAGGGCCAAAGTTTGGGGATGCCTGGTTTATTCAGAGTGAAAGAGCTTATCAAGCAGGGATGGGCAACTGGTGGTCCACAAACTGCATGTGGCTCCAAATCCAATCCTCCCCTCCCCCCCCAGCTTCCACTGCCCTTTCTTCCTGGCAGATTGTGAACATGAGGCATGGCAACACTGCACAAATATCAGGCCACTCTTCTTATTTCCCTTGAGGGAAGAAGCAGTGCTAACATTCCTAATTTGGCAGAGAGGAAGAGAGAGCCAAGCACAAGTTCTTACTTAGCATGTGTCCTTTCCAGAAAAGAAAATATTACTAGGGTTTCTTCATTTCCCCCTCCCCCTCCCCCCAAAAAGAGCATACCTACTAGGGATTCTCAAGGAATCTCATCTTACGAAATTGGACAAAAACTGATGTGATCTGGATCTCCTGAACTAATGTGCAGATAGGAACTTAGCTGCCTACCAGCTTTTTCACTTCTTGCATGTTTCACCACAGTTCCAGGCATATACACGCATGTGTATTTGAAAGCAAAATACATTTAGAAATGGATAATCGAAAGAAAATACATTTAGAATGGTGTGTTTTGAAAGACAACAGGTTTAAAAACATCTATTTAAATGCACACACGTTTCATGTGGATTTTTGTAGAGTTTTTTCCCCTTAAGAAAATAACAGATTACATGCTAAGTATGGAAACAGATTCATAGGAGGATGTGTGCAGAAGTAACACAGGGTGCAGTTAGACCGATTCACCCATTCCTAATACCTACCAGCTTTAAAGCAGTGCACAACTCCCATAAGGCTTTGGGACAAGTTAAGTACAAGGCTGTTTTGTCCTGCCAGTGAGCAGGAGCCCAGAGAAAAGAAGAGGTTCCTGGGATATGAGGCCCCAAGTGTAAATTTATCAGTAGCAGGTAGAAGCATCAGGCTAAAGCATCAGGACCTTGGACAGTTCCAAGATGAGCCTTTCTATTCTTCCCTGCCTTGGCTATAATCCCAGGCTCCATTCCCTCTAGGATAGATAGAGATGTTTAAAAGGGCCATATGCTGTTGGGGTTTGGGGGCTTTGCCAGCTGGTGAGTAAAAACTGGGATGTCTCTGGGGGGGGGGAGCATGGGTAACTATTTCTGACAGGGCCACCACCACAGGGTGTTCTGGCTCAGGGTTTGAGAGGATAATTAGGCCTTGGCGTTCTGACAGAGCCTATGCCTGGTGCCTCTGTAGCCCATGCCACTGGACTCCAGGGCTCTCTAAGGTTTTGGGGTTCCCTTTCTTCTGTATCTGTGCTCTTGAAGTTGGGGGCTATGGCTAGGACAGTCCTGGGCCTGTGATTGGCAGAGGGGCTCTTCTAATTGTCCCCCAATGGGTTTATCCTATAATGACACAGGATAGGGCCCTTCTGTTGTGGCTTCCCAGCTTCAGAATTATATTCCCTTAGAGGCACAGAGAGTGAATATCTTAATGGGTTTCCGCCACCAAGTAAAAGCATTTCTGTTCTCCAAGGACAGTAGGGGTTATTCAGTCAAAGCTGCCATTGTTGTTGGTTTCTGGGCTGCTGCAGTAGTGTTTTGATTTGTATTGATTGCTTTATCAAAATATATATTTTTCTCTAGTTGTCTTATGTGGTAGAAACCACCACAGGATTACCTGCTGGATGATGAGCAGTCTTTCAAACTAATTCATAAAATAAGTAAATAGGACTCTTAGAGGGCAATGGCATCATGTCTTCAGAAGATCAGGCTCCCATGTGGTTTGTCCAGAGGGTGTGCTCTGCTGCTCCACAAGTTGGCCACAGCTGATGTAGTCAGTTCATTCACACTTAAATACTGACAGCCACATAGCACTATTTGATGTGAATAGGCCCTTTAGTATTATCATTGCTGGATTTTCTAATAACTTCTTGATATATTTAATATATACCTGTGAATATGCTTAAGGGACTCTGCAGCTGTAGGCTATTTTTGCAATTATGTTAAATCTGCTGTTTTTATTGCTTGTTTTGTTTCCAAAAGTCGAGGTAGAGGACTTTAGTTATGTGTTGATCTTGCTGTATTTGTGTCCATCTCCCCACCCCAAATGTATCACATTTCCCACCAGGTAGCTGAAGAATCATTGCACACTTCTGAGAGCCAGTGTGGTGTACTGTTTAAGAGCAGTGGACTGGAAATCTGGTGAACTGGGTTCGCTTCCCTGCTCCTCCACATCCAGCTGCTGGGTGACCTTGGGCTAGTCACACTTCTCTCTCAGCCTCACTCACCTCACAGAGTGTTTGTTGTGGGGGAGGAAGGGAAAGGAGATTGTTAGCCGCTTTGAGACTCCTTAAGGGGAGTGAAAGGTGGGATATCAAGTCCAAAATCCTCCTCCTCCTCCTCCTCCTCCTCCTCCTCTTCTTCTTCTTCTTCTTCTTCTTCTTCTTCTTCTTCTTCTTCTTCTTCTTCTTCTTCTTCTTCTTCTTCTTCTGTACCTGCACTGCCCTTCCTCACTGCTGCAAGCTATTAGACAGTTGGGCAGGGCCTTCTACCTGTCAATCATCTAATGTCACAAGGGCATCTAGCTACCTACATGCCTTTGTGGGGGTGAAAGGTGCACAGGTGGCATAAGAACCAGTTCTCACACCACACACACACACACACACACACACACACACACACACTGTCTTCATTGCTGGACCTTTGTGGTTACTTGAAGGAAAGGGCACATAAATTACACATCACACATAAATTATAACTGAAACACAAACTGGAAATTGTAATAAGGCTGTAATCCTGAGCATGTGATTGCAGGAAAAATAATTTAACTTTATTTAGAGGAAATATGTTCATTATAGAAGCATTAATATGAAATAAGCATGCCATTTGTGTTTCAGGCAAAGCCTCCCCCACCTCCTGGAAATGCATTTTGCCCTTTCTGTGTTTTCCCCTCCCATCTTTCTTTCTGGTACCACCACTAGATCTTTGATAGACACATTTCTCCCATACACCAACTACCGGTAGCTAGTTATCACAGTTTGATGTATCCCATTCAGACAAAGGCCGTTTAGGAGGATGTGGAGCAGGAATGGTGAGGGGTGTGGCCTAGTGGGAGCCCCACCTCAATCATCGATCCCAAGACATGGTGCAGGCACACCATTTGAATGACAATGCCCATCAAATGGGGACTGGGACTGAAATCTTTTATTGGGGTGTGTGTGAAAGGACCTTGGCCCCTAGGAGTTGGCAGCTATGGTCCTGAGGATCAAATGGAGACTCTTTGATGGCTGCATTTGGCCTCCAGGTCCTGAGGTCCCCTATCCCTGCACTATGTAAATGGCCTGCACTGCTTTCATTCTTTTATATTGAATCGGTTTTGAGACATGGGGAATATATTTCAAAGGGACGAAGGAATCTGACTGCTACTTGGCCAGACAATTCTTCATCTAGCCTGAAAGGGTCTCGGGCAGAGGGTCTGCACATCACCTGCTACCTGATCCTTTTAACTGAAGGTAGCAAAGATAGGACTTGGGATCTTCTATATTAAAAGCATAACCCTGCAAGGGGGCGGGGGGGGGGGCGATGTCTTTGCAAGCTGGGTTATTCTTGCACTTGACAGATGTGCTAATAAAGTGTGCAGGGACTGGCAGCACCTCAGGTCTGTGGACAGAATACTATCAATGTTATTACATTAAATACCAAAGGGAAATTTAGAATGATCTGTCACTTAGTTCACGAGCCTCTCAGCTAATTAGTAAGCAGAAGTAAGAGAGGCCTCAAAGGAAGGACCTCATGTTAGAGCATATAATGTGCTTCCGCATTTGCAGCTGTGCTCCAGTTAGAATGGGAAGCACCCGAATATATATATATATATATATATATATATATATATATATATATAGCATAACATCCAAGGGCTGCCTCATCTATTTATGCCTGTTAAGTGAATGCTTGTCAAGTCTCTGAGTCCTCCAACTATTAATGGCAACTGTGCTTTTCCATCTGGATGCCTGAACTGCGTATAAAAATAACCATTTGGATAGAGGTGTCATAAAAAAGATTTGATTGAGAAGTGTGCCGCTTAGAATCTCGGAACGCAAGCAAGACAGCTGGCACTAAAGCACGAAACTGGGAGCAAGGAGGCCAGGGGGGGGGGATATTTGAATAACCAGCAGAAGCTGCTCTATTGGACATCCTCAAGGGGCCTAGTTTTTCTGAAAGTGCACCAAAGAGGCCAAGCTGAGTTTTCAAGTGACCTGGCTTGTAAAAGAAAGCATATGCGTATCACGGTGAAGCCAGCCCCATTCCAGTTTAGGTTTAGTTGGTTGTCAGTGTCTGCTGCTGCTGCTGCACTTTGTTTTAGCATCTTTCTGAGAAATCAGCAATGAAAGGAAATGCCACCATCTCACTAACCCATGAAATATTCACATTTCCACTTCCTGTGCACTAACTGTGCATTTCAAGTTTTCAATCCCTGTTCACATGTCATTATCTGAAATGCATACAGTGGTACCTCGGTTTAAGTACACAATTGGTTCCGGAAGTCTGTACTTAACCTGAAGCGTACTTAACCTGAAGCGAACTTTCCCATTGAAAGTAATAGAAAGTGGATTAATCCGTTCCAGACAGGTCCGTGGAGTACTTAAACTGAAAGTACTCAAACCGAAGCGTACTTAAACCGAGGAATGACTGTATGTATCTTGAACTAGGTTATAAAAATCCTGCTGTTGTATGCATTGTTTCTCAAACCAGCTCAAATCCAAAGTCAGGGGTGGGGATAATTTTTCATCCCAATTGTCCCCTGCCAGTGGTGAGTGGAGCTAGAGACAAAAGTAAGTAAATTAATAGATATATTTCATTAATATGAAATACTTGTGTAATTAATATTAATGCTTCTATATTTCTTCTAAAGAAAGTTGAGTTATTTTTGCTGCAATCACATGCTCAGGATTACAGCCTTAAATTCTCACCTCAGAATGAACTACTTTCTACTTTGGTGCCTCAATTTATTTGGTCAAATAATGTGTGGGCCAAGTAGAGCTCTCCAGATGTTGCTGGACTCTAACTTCCATCATCCTTGACCACTGGTCAGACTGGCTTGGGCTGGTGGGGGGGGGTTGTGATTCAACAATATCTGGAGGGCACCACATTGGTTAGCCCATTGTGTAATCTGTAGGCCAGGGCTGGGGAACTTTTGGCCCTCCAGATGTTGCTAAACTACAACTCCCTTCAGCTCCAGCAAGCATGGTCAATAGTCAACTGTAGTCCTGCAACATCTAGAAGACCAAAGGTTCCTTACACCTATGGTAGGCAACAATGCCATATCCCATGCTTGTTGTTGTTGTTGTTTAGTCGTGTCTGATTCTTCGTGACCCCATGGACCAGAGCACGTCAGGCACTCCTGTCTTCCACTGCCTCCCGCAGGTCAAACTCATGTTCGTAGCTTCGAGAACACTGTCCAAATCCCATGCTATTGTATTGCAAATCTTTTCTTGGTCATTTCTTCTCTAGTACGAAATATATCCTTTTCCCCACTGTGCCCTGAACATCTCATTCTGTATTTTTTCCTCACACTGTGCCCTGGACATTTTATCTCTGAACATTTTTATTGATGTAATAGTTCCTTGTTTCATTATATTTTGTGTCTTGTTAAAACACATGTGAACTGAAGCACTGTCTCCAAATCTTGCTAACGGTGGAAAAAAATGGTTCCAGTGCTGAGCTTTATTTTTGACTTCAGAATACTGCATTGAGTTTAGAGCTTTTGGGGGTTTTATTGATGTCAGCTGCCCTGAGCCCGGCTCTCATTGGGGAGGGCAGGGTATAAATAAAAATGTATTATTATTATTATTATTATTATTATTATTAATTGCAGAGGGTTGGACTAAATGATCCTCAGGGTCTCTTCCAACTCTACAATTCTATGATTCTATGTAAGTAGCTTCCAGCTATCCAGGCTCGAAGGTTTTCCACGTAGGCACCAACACTCAGACTTGGCGTTCTCCAAATACTCTTATGAGACACTCTCTGATCCTTAGTTCATAAAGGGACATCAAAATGGCATCCCTCTGGCTGTCCTCAGAGGCTTCAGTTCTCTATTCAGTGGCTATATATGAGGTGGGCAGTCATCTCGGCCATGTTGGATCTGTCACAAGAACATCCAGGGAATTTCAGAAGGAATTGGGGAGGCTGACACCACAACCATCCCACCCACCTTCCAAAATTTGCCACTGAGGCAGCTGCCTTACTCTGGCTAACAGTATGTAATCCCAAGCCTGGTGATAGCAAGAATATCCTATTTTCTTCTCATTCTGTATAGTGAACATCTAGAACACTGCTGCTAGTGTGTAGTAAGAAGAGCATCAGGGGCAAGATTCAGCAGATGCCACACAAATGGCTAAGCCACAGGACCCAATAGCTAACTTCTGGACTTTCTGTACTCTGCAAAGTGAGCAATCCTTTCATCGTAGTCATTTTTCAGGGCAGGTATTTCTGTGAAAGAGCCAAAGGAGAATTAATTTTCCAATAACTGTTTTACTAATTAAATATGCCAAGAAAAACTACTCCTGCTGGTTTTCTCCCCCTGGGGGTAGGGAATGCCTCATCTTTGAATAGCAGCCACTCTGATTGAAAAATGGTAATGTGGGCCCAGTGCCTCTAGCTGAAAGCTTACTCGTGGCATAGCCCATGCGTGAAAAGCCGGGAAGAAGGTAGAAAGAGCTGCCAGTAATATGCTCCAAAGCTATTGGTGCATCAGTAAAGCTGCTAACACATTTGCAAAGCTAAGCAGGGACTGGTATGGTTTCAAACTGGATGGGGAACAGTACTGCCCCCCCTGGGTGAGATGGGGTTACCTAGGAGGCTGCTAAGAGACAAGTGGGTAGCAGGGTGGCACTAAAGGTGTAAATGACTATCAGACTTTGAAAAGTTGGAATCACTGAATCAATTCAATTTTGTTGAATTAAACTCAATAGTTTAAATTGGATTTTGAATGAATGTGCAATTAATTGTTACCATTTTCAATTTTATTATGTTACTGTCTTTCTTAGTGGGTTGGGCAAACTGCTGCTCTGAATAATGCTTTTTGTAGGATAGGGGACCCGGGGGTGAATTTATGGGACCGAATAAGTTTGGGAACCACTGATCTAGCCCCTGTGACTCTCCCAAGGCCATGCTCCCTCCCTAGCTACAATCTCCACTAGTCCTGCTTCATACAGACCTTGAGTAGTTTTGCCTGGCTGGAATGTGACCCTGAACCATAGCTGTCAAGTTTTCCCTTTTCTCGCGAGGAAGCCTATTCAGCATAAGGGAATCTCCCTTTAAAAAGGGGAGAACTTGACAGCTATACCCTGAACTCTGATGATGTCTCTTGCTTCCCTAGATAGAGGAAAGAGAAGTGTGTATGGAAACTAGCCTACTGCACAATGGTTAAACTTTCCATTTCCTGCACCAGCTATTATGTGCCTTTAGCTCTCTGCTTCCTATACAGCAGTTTAGAAAATAAATGCATCCCTCTCAGCTACCAGCCAGGTCTCCCAAAGTGTGTACTAGCCATCTCCGGTTACGGATGGCAATTCCCATTTTATGTGTTAGTAGGCCTGGCCTGCAGTGCACGACTCAGAGTCACAGATTCCTAGCTCAAAGGAGTTTAATTTCCTCAGCAGGGTTCAAAGCCAATACACCTGGGACTGTGAACAATTAATTTTCCAAATCTACAGAACGATCAGCTTCTGAGGGAAACAATTAGCTGGTCACAAATTGTAATTGTCATCTCACTTCTGATTTTAATTTGGACTAATGAAGGCTAAATGGTTCCGTCTCACTCCTCCTCCCTGCCTCGGCCCCCTCCCGGCCCCCCACCCTCACCTGCTTCCAGTAATAGCGCTTGCAGGATTTTGCATTCAGAAGCAAACACAGCAATGTCTCCTTTCCACACTGTGAATGCAAGGATAGGCTGGTGGAGCACAAATTGCCATTAATTCCTATTGCAGTCTGCTTGTTTTCAGATATTATTTCCAATAAAAGTTTTATTTAAGGGAATTGACTGCGAGTGTCGGCGCACTCCACTTTGTCACAGTTTGTTAGCTCTGCCTGCTTGTCCTTTCAATTGTGGGAAGGAGGGTGCATTGTCATTTAATCTTCATCTCCCTAATATGACGATTTCCCCCTTTTCTAACTTTGACTCACTACCTGCTTCCTTGTGCATCCCTCTTTTCTCTGCGAGCACCTTTTGGATTCAGCATGGGTTTCTAATGAACTCATGGTCTCACGCTAAATTGCCTTTCGGTCTGGGATTTAATTTAGATTGAAGAAGGCACTTGTTAGACATTGAATACCAACTAACTCTCCGATGCAATATCTGTTGGACATTTCAGTTATGGCAGTGCAAATGGGGCTGAACACAGCCAGAAGCATTTGGGGCTTCTGCAAACCAGCCAGGAATCCAAATGTGTGGCAGTCTCTTATTACGTGTGCAGCACGATGGATGTGAAAAATGGTCCATAGCATTTGATTTCCTGTAAGATGGGCTCACTGTCGCTTCTATATTATATATATTGAGCAGAGGCTGAGACATGATGACTTACATTATCCAGAGTCTCAAGTAGCAGGTTCATTGCTCACCAGATTATTAAAATCATGTCTTCCCTGGCCACCCATTAGACCACCCAGCCAAAAAGATCCCAAGAACTTGTCGGTAATGGAATCCACTTTTCAATCTTCATTTCCATGATTGCATAACATTTACTACGTTTCTCTTCAACCTGGGACCAAAATGCTACTTAATCAAGGAACCAAATCACTGAGTTGAAATTCAGTGGCTGCACAACTGGAAGGACCTGGAGATTTCTAAGACAGTGGGTGAATACAGGGAACTTGTATCACTTTCCCGATGACCAAGATCTCATAAGCGCAACTATCCCATGGTTGGGCTTCTTTCACCATAGCAGGTGTGCTGTAGCATTGCAACAGCAAACATTTCATGCTAATTGGGCCTGATTTCTTTCCCTTGTGCATATTGTGAAATGTGTCTTTCTCTGTTCAAGCTAAGCGAGAATGTTATCTCTTTAGTTCAAGTTATTAGGCTTTCAGCTCTGGAATTCCCCAGTGTAGTGGCCAAACATCTCTTTGAGAGTTTTTAAAGAGGGTTAATTGATTGCCAATTAATCCAAATTAGTTCATATTCAAGGAAGTTCAGATGTGTCAGCCAAGAGCAAGGAGAGCACTCTACACCTACCTTTGTAAAAGCTATGACCCAGAGACCTCTTGTTTATTAAGTTTCTCCAGTTAAACAAAACCCCAAGTATACAGTAGACAAAGGAATCTATACCTTTAATTTATTTCTGGACTATGGAGAGAAGGATCTGTCCATTTTTGTTCTCTCCATTTCTCATTTTTCTAATCACATTTCTTGCAATAATTTGTGAATTTTCTTTTTAAAAATACTGTACTTGTGAAAAATCTTCAGCATTTTAGTGTGGATTTCTGCTAATAGGTGTATTTTTTTCTATGCCGTTTTGTCTAATGTACACATTTGCAAGTAATGCATTTTTATATGTTATTACACTTTCCTCTAATGTCTGCATTTTTGTATATGGTCTTTGGTTGGAGGTATAGAAGCATAGGAAGCTGTGAGTTAGCCCATTGGTCATTCTAGCTCAGTACTTGTGAATCAATTCCAAAAGTGTTCCAGAAGAAGTAGACCCTGTTTCTGTTTCTGTTAGTATCTCAGATTTGTAGCAGCTACACAGCTACCTTTTTAAAACCTACTGGGAAATACTGCTATTCCAGTTTAGTTTCTTGCAAACAAAACTACAAAGAAAATGAAAATGTTCGTCAAAATTGCTTACAGTTCCTAAAGCCATTTCTTTTGCATCATTCTGCTTTTCCGTAGCTGCATGCCATATAGTGGGTGTCATTATTTTGTGATTGAAATATAATACTGTCTACTCAGTTTTGTTTGTTTGATGCCTGATAGCTTTAAGATCACTCTTATTTTTGTGTTGATGTTACACTTGCTTCTTTCTTTCCTTCTCCAATGACTGTTGATGAGCTTACATTGATTGTATAGCTGCTAGGTTATATATTGTAGCAGCTGTGTTATACCCCTCAGTCCTCACGGTTCTTGACCCTTGGTAGTAAATGGCCCACTTTTAGACTTCGGGACTAAATCACCCCTGACCCACTCTGATTTAGCTTCTTGCTTACAAGATCATCTGGCTGAAGCACCCTGAAGCCAGGCAGCAGCATTCTTAAGAGAGCTAGTGTGGTGCAGTGCTTAGAGCAGGCACCCCCAGACTTCGGCCCTCCAGATGTTTTGGACTACAATTCCCATCTTCCCCAGCCACTGGTCCTGTTAGCTAGGGATCATGGGAGTTGTAGGCCAAAACATCTGGCGGGGCCGCAGTTTGGGGATGCCTGGCTTAGAGCATTTGACTAGGACAGGCATCCCTAAACTGCGGCCCTCCAGATGTTTTGGCCTACAACTCCCATGATCCCTAGCTAACAGGACCAGTGGTCAGGGGAGATGGGAATTGTAGTCCAAAACATCTGGAGGGCCAAAGTTTGGGGATGCCTGGACTAGGACCTGGAAGACCAGGGTTCAAATCCTTACTCGGCCATGAAGCTCACTGGGTGTCCTTGGCCCAGTCACTGCCTCCTAGCCTGACCTACCTCTCACAGGGTTGTTGTGGAGATTAACTGAGGAGGGAAAGAACCATGTACAACACTTTGAGATCCCTGGAAAAAAGGGGGGATATAAATGCAATGATAAAAACAATCCCAAAACATTTCAGCAAAATGTCATAGTAGTCCCAGTCTTCATTTTCTCAGAGAAGATTTTTTGGGGGGGGGAGATTTACTCTCTTGAGATCCCTTTCTCAAAGCCACATATCTATAATCAAATAGTTTGAATGTAGGAAAATGCAATTTAGTCTGATTCTCCAGTTCTGCTAGGAGGTAAGTGGAATTGGAGCAAAAGTTCAAGGTTTGTTTTTCTGTCTTCTTCTCAAATCTAGATTCTAAACTCCTCACGTTGGACAAAAGGCAACTTATTCGCCTTCCAGCAGGAAAAAGTCTTGGGGGGGGGGGGGCTAGAAAGAAGCCAATCAATCCATCTGCACTATCAATTTAAAGCACTAGCACTCCATTTTAAATAGTCATAGCTTCTCCAAAGAATACTGGAAATTGCAGTTTGTTAACTGTGCTGAGAGTTGTTAGGAGATCCCCTATTCCCTTCACAGAGCTACAATTCTCAGAGTGGTTTAACAACCAATCCAGGGAACTCTGGAAATTGCAGCTTTGTGAGTGGAACAGCAGGTCTCCTAACAACTCTCAGCACCCTCAACAAGCTATGGTGCCCAGGATTCTTTGGTGAAAGCCATGGCTGCTTTAAGTGGCACGAGACTGCTTCAAATGGATAGTGCAGGTGTGGCCTTATAATAACATGGGGTGCTGAGATTGTGCCCTTTCCCATGTCATTGGATTCAATCAGTCTCAGGTAGCATGGCCAATGGTAAGCATGATGAGATCTATAGTCTAATAACCCATGGGAAGCTATAGCTTTTTCACCCCTTTTCTACAATGCAGCTAAGTGTCTAAATAAAAAGGTAGCATTTCATGGTCTCCAACCTGGCATCTCTAATAATTAGATGTTGAATCATTGCCCATCTGAAGCACGGAACCTATCAAAGTCATTTTGGCCCTCTCCTTATATTTTAATCCTAAAGACACTTGTTAGAGAGTAAGTCCCGCTGATCATAGTGGGACTTTTATCAGAGTAAACATGAGGAGGCTTTTATGGCAAGTCAGTTTGCTGTTCTGACTTGGGTGATGCCCTCTGTGCTGGGTCATAGTGTTCATTTGATGAGCCCCAACACAAGAAACCATGTTCTGCAGATTAGCATTCTTAACCCTGTCTACCTTATCCAATTCATTATGTTTCATTTGCATGGTTTCATCAAGCATCATCACTTATCTGCATGGTCCTCAGAACCATCTGCATTGAGAATAGAGCTGACAACCAAAGACGGAGATTTATTATATACAGTTCATTCACATCCTCAAATCAGCTATACACTTAACATCAATCTGTTCAATAGAGGATAGTGCCACACTTTCTTGAGATTAGCTAAATCAAAGCTACGTTGTCTCCCCACTAGCGTACAAGACTTTTGGGATCATCACAGCTGAGGAAAGGTTGAGCTCCTCCTCTTCCTCCTTGGATAGGACTGGCACTGTCATTTGGATAATGGGAGGTGGTGTCTTTATGACTCATGGAGGTGGTTTTAGAAGACCAAGTTTCCAGCTGCTATTATCAACAGTCATAATCATAGTGCTTCATTCATCAAGGTTTTGAGGATTCAGCAAACTAGCCTTAAACTGCTTCGATTTTATGTGCTGAATGTTAATTGCATCCTGTCCTTTCTGCCGTTGTGAGCACTGGATGATCAACAGCTACATTGTAAGCAGCACCTACCGTTAAGTAAGTCCCAGACTTTCTGAGTCTCTTTTCCTGCACTTAAGTAGTCAGCATTAATTGCCATGAACCACTGGTGATACATAACATCACTGAACAGTAGTCCATTTGTATATATGCTGTAGGATCCAAATTCTCAAGATGCTGCTGATCCAGACTGGTTTCAGCTGTTCATCCCTCTTGTTCTCTCTTTTTTCTACGAGCATTTATTTTACTGGCAAGAAGACATGAGGAATATGTACTTAGGAGGCAAAGATTTATGGGTTTGGTTAAGGGTTTGTAATGAAACAAGCAGGGAAGACCAGGAGCTGATGGATGAGGGGTTTATGGCAGAAAATAGGAATTAAAGGGACTGGCAGAAGAAAATGTGGGTTGTGGCAGTTGCATGAGACTAGGTGCCTTGGATAGGCCAGGTTATTATTATTGGTGCAATTGCACCTAAACACCCAAAGAGCGGTAGAGTTTATTCCAGTAACATAATTGATTTCTGTATTATCCATATGCCCTCAATTTACCTCCAGCTAAGTTGGCAGTGAAGACAGTACAGAAGCTGGCAATGTGGGTAGAAGTGAAGTATTTTACTGCTGTAGTTTCTACTTGAGTAAACTTCTGCTGCTTTGAGAGCCTAGGTGTGAACACACACATACAACTGCCTTTGACATGGAAGTACATAACTATGTGGCTTGTCTGCTTAATGTCTGATTAGCAAAGGACATTCATTCTCTACGAGCCTTTTTAAAGGCTTGGATGGTTTGCTAGAATAAATCAAAGAAGCAGTGGGGTTTGGGCTAGTTGAGAAGCTGTCCCTGAACTGTCCATTCAATTCAGCAGCTTGTCTGACTTATTTTTGGTCTTCCTGCTGTGTTTAATGTTAATACTCTGTGGGCATCAGCACAAAGGGTCCCTTACAAAGGTGAATTGGACTTGATATTTCATCTGTGCAGCAGTTGGGGATATCTTCCCATGTTATTTCCACGGTAGATTTTCATTCTGAGCAGAGATTCTTGAAATTTACCTTTTTTATCTTCTCTGGTGCTTTATTAAAAAATACAGCTGGGATTCTTTCCTTTCATATATCCATAAAGGCACATCTGAAAGCTTCCTCGGGCCATAACCACCTTCCTTTTTTGTCTCTTCTATGAATAGTTTGAATAGCTGCTTAGTGTTCATTCACAATGAATATTATTGTTTGCCTTTGGGGGAAACAATATTTTATCAGCTTCCACAATGCTACCTATTCTTCTAGGACTATTCCTTTCATGGTACGCATCTCTCAGTAAAGGTTGCTAGTGCCCGTTATTTTATTATGAGTCATAGGATTTGGGGGAGTCTCCACTGGGAGAATTTCAGCTGGTCATGAGGTGTCGCAAAACAGTGATAATTGCAGGTGGAAGGTCCAAAATATAAATAATATAATTCTAAAAGCTAAAAATAAATACTCTTTCTGGAACAGTTTGCCCCATGAAATTCCAATCGCCTCTTCTCTAGTTGACTTCTTATGGGACCTTCCACTCACTCACCCAGCTGCCTCCTACAGGGAAGATAAACACCTTTACCTGAGGTTTTTGTGTTTTATCTGATCTGCCTTCCTCCATAGTATTCCAATACACTTTGTTTGAAACTGCTGTGATATGGTGATTTTAAATACTGCTTGTTGCCCTGAGAGATGCATATCTATTAGAAGGGCAGGGCTGAAATTCTTATATATATCTAAATAAATAAGGATCTCTCCAGAAGCGAAAACTTTAAAAGCCCTGAATGCGTTTGAAGTACAGGTGTCCCCCCACTTACACGGGGGTTGCGTTCCGGGACCCTGTACTCATAAGCAAAAATTGTGTAAGTGGGGAGCACCCTCTAGGCACCCTTTAAATACACTCTCTCCAATCCAGACCAAAAACACTGTATCTAAAAATATCTACAACTAGAATTGAAGCTCTGGGGCTGGCAGGAGGCTGGAGGACATGTAGCAATGCGGCTGCTGTACTACCACGCACACCAGCTGCTATGCGGGGAGGCTGAGCAGCCTAAACAAAGCCCAGCTGAGCCTCGGGTCTCTTCAGGGCTTCCTGTGCCCTCACTTACATCCTCTTCAGGCTCTGGGGAGGGTGTCCTTGTGAGCCACAAGAACTCTCCAGCTCTCTCCTGCCATTTCCAGGTTTGAATGCAATTAATTATTTTCCAGTGTGTGTATATGTGTCAATCACATGCAGATAGGGGATGCCTGCATCTCATAACTTTTACATAGGCTCATCATTTTGAGGGGCTGATAGTGCAAGCCGATGCATGTTTACCCAGAAGGAAGTCCCAGTGTATTCAAACCAAGGCCTGCAACACTGACTGATCATTCGCAGGCTGGTAAGGAACGGATATGCACACTAAATGTGACCCATATAGATGTGGCCACAGAAGAAAGCACATGAATGGAGGAAGTGGGTTGGGTTTATTTATTTATTTTTTTACCTTTTGGATGAAATTGGAAGCTGTCATTGAGTGACCCAAGAATTAGAATTGAAGCAATGCTAACTTTTGGTGTTCTATAAATATTTTACTTTGCCTTCTGACTCGATTCTCTCGTTTGGTTTCTTGTGTTATCCTCTCAAATTGCTCTTCATGTTATTTTTGCTAGCACTAAAAGTGCTAATTGATGAATTGGTGCACATAATCAATTCATTCATTAGCCACAAATTAAAATGTGAGCTTTTAATTGGATTTTAAATGGAGCTGTCCCTTAAAACGGTGCTCAGTTGTTGACGGCATTGTTGTAAACAAAATTATGTACATCTCTTGATTTGGGCAATATATTTATAGTTATTATTTTAAGTACAACTAAAGCTTAATTTATTTTAGCAAGAAAAAAGTTACCATCATTAAATATGTTTAAATGAAAGCTGTCAAGTCAATTAAATAATTTTAGTTGACCAGCCATCTCCTATTTAACTGATTGATTAACTGTTCAAATTTAAATACATTTGCTTATTAACAAAGACTCAAACTAAATACTTCTTGATATGCTGAAGGTGAACTAATGTTTATTAAACTGTAGAACAGCACAATCCTATTCATGTTTATTCAGAAGTAAAGCCCCCATTTTCAGTGGGAATTACTTCCTAGTAAACGGGCATAGGGTTGCACTGAAAAACTATCATTCATTCACATTCACCCAATAAATTTAAAGCACATGGCTTCACACAAAGAATTATGGGGACTGAAGTTTACCCAGCACAAAGCTACAATTCCCATAGCACACTTGACAGACTATAGTTACCAGGACTTGTGGCGGGGGGAGAAGCTATGTGCTTTCAATGTGTGGTGTGGCTAATGCAATAGTGACAGGAAAAGTAGCAAAACACATTGAAACCAAATAAGCCTTAAAAACAATAACAGCTGAAGCCTCACACCACAATCCTTCTGATTAAATTGGACTTCAGTCAACTCCAATTTCAACTGATTAATCTACCAGTTGCAGTCCTGCTTCAAATAGACTGGAATATTGTGTGTGTGTGTGTGTGTGTGTGTGTACGTGCGCACACAAGCGCATGAAAATTGATCACTATTGTAAAACTAGTGTTACAGAGCCCTTACAGTATATTCTGGAGAGACAGTGTGTTCTCTGTGTGTGTACATAATGAAGATGTCTCTGAACATTGTGATGTGTTTTTGGTGCTTTTTATTCTGTGAAGAATGACCCTTTGCTGAAAAGCTGGTTGTGTTAAGATGCTGGTTGTCAGTGGTTTGCAGCTTAACCTTCCATTTCATCCATCTTGTTTGCTTAAAAATGTTTGAATTCTTACTGCTTTTGTGTGTGAATTGAATGCACTTCAGATTTGCCTGTTTTAAAAACAGCAGCAACAAAGAGCTGTAAAGTGAAGAATGGTTTCGAATGCTTGGGAAATGGCCAAGGTCCCAAGTTGCTTTAGTGGGTCATTTTATTCCATTTCTTGTTGTTTCAGTGCATCATGATAGGGCATTTTCCCTCTATCGGTGTAAAAAAATACTGCAGATTAACATGTCTGCCCGTACTTCACTAACCACTGAGCCACTGACCATTTCAATTCAAGCGATGGAGTCATCTTCTTGAGTTAGATAATTGCATGGAGGTTAGTTAGTTCTATCAGTATTTAAAAAGTGTAATAGTGAGAAGTTGAACTTCTTTGTTCAGTAGCAGTATACCTGTAATTGCCAAGGCATTTGATATTATTTACAAAGTTGTACGATTCTAGATTCAGGTAGGTAGCCGTGTTGGTCTGATGCAGTCGAAATAAATAAAAAATTTGTCCAGTAGCACCTTAGAGACCAACTAAGCTTTTGTGTGCATGCACACTGTACGATGTTTAAATCATAATATTCCAAGATTATTATTTTTATTAAAAAAGCATTCAGTGTATGAGAGAAGTCTCTTCCAAATCCATTCAAGCTCCAAAAAGCTAGATTTAAGGAAAGAGAGGCAGCACTTGTCATGTGCTATACTTAATAGCTAAAATGAATAGTACAAGCTGTTCATCTTCACTAGTAAAGCTGGTAACATTCACCTCTCTGGCCGACATTGCATTCACTTATTTATTTATTTTTTAAAAAGGCCAACAAACGGTGTGTTTGTGGGTGTTTATGATTAGATCAGTGTGCATAAATTTGTCATCTTAGGTGTCAGGGCAAGTCAGGCTTGGAGATCATGCATTAAAATCACGAAGCGGGCTGTACGTTGAGTTGACAATAAAGTATTCAAAAGATGAACAGGTGGCCCTGTGCCCTAGTCTGCACAGGACTGTCCTCTATTTGAAGGGCTGTCAGAGCAGAGACTTCTAGCGGAAGAGCTGTCCAGTCTGAGTTGGTGTAAGGCAATGAGCCATAAAAAGGGAGAGCTGAGGCTTTGAAGCTGCCTTTCAGCAGTTAGGAACGAGACAGGAGGCTGAAGGTGCATAGTCCAAGCCACTAGTCACAGTATTCCGTCTATGGTGAGCATATTCCAGGCACCTACGGACACATTAAGATTGTGTTCATGGAAGACAATCTTACTTGGCTACGAGTGATTGCCAAAGAAAGAAGAAGATTCTATTTCTATTTATTTCGTAAATATTTCTGCATCTCTCTATCTCTCCCTCCCTCTGTGTGTGTGTGTGTGTGTGTGTGTGTGTGTGTGTGTTACCGTGCACAAATTTTATGAAAATTTGTCTTTTTTCCCCCTTTGGCGAAGTGTAAAGCCCAACCAAGCTGGCCCTGTGCCTGCTAAGTCTTTTAGTTTAACTTGAGCACCATACAAGCAGTAAATATATTGTACAGTCTTACATATTGTCCTTGCTTATAATGGTTCCATGTACCCACACTCTGCATTAATCTTTTCTACAGTATGTGTGTGCTTTTTTAAAGGAAATGGACCAAACCATGTTTTCCGTAGCAATATCACCCTTCTCCGAAGTAGAGGCTCTTTCATCCTACACTTCTTTATTCTCATGTTTAATATCATCACCATCTCACCTTTCATCCTAAGATCCCAGGGCAGGTTACAATAATCAGAACTATTTAGTTGTTTTGCACTTGATTTTTTATTTCCCAAAGGGAGATCTAGATTACTGAATTTACAAAGCAATTCCCTTCCCTTCAAACAATTGCTCTCCCAACTGCAAGTTGCTCTTATATAGCAGCAAGCATTGCATGTCGTTTGCCTCACAATGCATCCTGCAGTCAGTGCTCATTATACACACTTTTTCTTGCAACTGTTCCCGTTTTTCATACTGAATTTCCACTTCATATCTACCTTTCACAGGGTTAGCATGTGACAACAACTAGCAACAAAGCTGATAGGCTGTAATGAAAACATTAATTCCAATTAGGGCTAGGCCAAAAGTATTAATCATGACAGAAAAGGAGTGAAAGTGGGTGTTTGCAGGACATTAACAGAAATGGGGGGGGGCGGGTAGATTTTTCCCACTTTATCTGTGCCTATTTTCAGCCATGATATTCCTCCTCTGTTCTGCTCCTCCATGTCTTTTTGCTGTCCTCGTAGCCAATGGGGCTCATATAATAGCTGAGTTAGCTGAATTCACACTGCAACATAGCTAATGGTGTTATATAGGCTACATGTCACCACCACAGAGGACAGAGATTGTCTGTATGGGGCAGGGAAAGATCAGTGGCTCTTGGCACACTGTGAGATGAGAGAGAACGCTGCCCAGATACCGACGCACCCTTGCCTTAACAAACCTCCTTTCTGAGTTACTTCTCAAAGTCATTGCTTTGTTTCCCCTTCCAGGGAACCTTCCAGGGTGCTCCACCACTACCCAGACCTAACAATCTAAAGTTGCCCATAGTATATTCCTGTTCAGTTGGCAAATCATGCTAGTTCCTGGGCCAGATGTAGCAAACTGAAAGGAATCTGCCTTCCAGCAGGAACAGAGCACAGGGGCCTCAGAAATTAGCCTAATGTCTCAACAAATGAAACTGACCTGTGGAAAATGTAACCTGAAAAAGAGACATTCCGCATACCTTTGTAAACCAAGAAAACTTTAATAATTTTTTTTTTATAATGTCCACCTAGCACCAGACTAACTTAACTGTTCCTTAGGGGCCTACTTCCCCAATACGTTCAGAAGTGTATAGGTTTGGGTGTCCCAAACAAGCATAATGAGAGGCTCCCTTAAAGCTTTTCAAGTGTGTGAATGCAGCTCTCAGAAAGCTCAACTTATTTGGGATGTTTCTATTTCCAAATAAAAACTACAATGTCTGTGTGTAGCTATTGAATGATGAAGGAACTGAAAACGTAACTGTATTAAAAGTATTCAATAGATTATCAAAAAGTAAATGAAAGGCCCACCTCCCTAGCACAAATGGATTTTCTGAAACATTTGCACTTCCAGCCAAATAACCTGAAATGGTGGGGAGCATCAGGGGTTAAAAACATCAAACCATTCTGTCCCCAGTTTTTAAACAGCTGTGATTCAGTCAGTTCCCACTCAGTTTCCCTGAATTTAGACAACTCATACCCCTCCTGCAAGATTTCTTCTGCAGTAACCTCCATATTGATAGAGTGATCCATCTCAGTTTTATAAGAAACAAGCTTTTTTGTGGCTTAAATAGACAATGTCAGCAATATGCTTCTTAAGAAGATGCCTATGAGAAGCCTGCAAGCAGGACGTGCGAGCAATAGTTTATTGGTTGTACTGTTTTAGTGGTTTATTATTTGTTTTTTTACAGTTTTATTATTATGTAAACCTCTCTAGTCCCCACTGAAAGGTTGTATTAAATGCTTTTTTTTTTTTACAAATAAACAGCAGCACTCTTCCACTTGTGATTCCCAGCAACTGATGTTCAAAGCCATATTGCTCTGAAACTGAAGGTAGTAGCCACTGATAGTCATGATGCCATGATGATTGGTAGCCACTGATAGTCTTCTTCTCTGTGAATTAGAATTTTGCCTTTTAAAATGATCCAACTTAGTGGCTGTCACTACGCTTGATGGTAGGGCAATCCATTGTTCCATTTTGTGCTGTGTGAAGAGGTACTTCCTTTCTCTGACCCAAATCTTCCAGAATGTCCCGTTTACTAGTATTATGAGAAGGGGGGGGACCCCTCTCTGCCACCTCCACTCCATGCATACCTTAACTACAAAACTGCTCATGCAGTTCAATAATAATAGTCACCAGGGGCTGGGGGTGGCTGTTGTCATCTTGAATTTCCCGGGGGCATCTGCTAGTCATAGTAAGAATGGAACCAGGAGTCCAGATAGATCTTTAAGAGGATGCAACATGATCATTCTATGAGGCCATGTTGCCCTACCAAGAACAATATTTATATAGATGGTCGGTGTATAAGTAATAAAATTATTATTATTATTATGAAGAGTTTGGATTTGATATCCTGCTTTATCACTACCCAAAGGAGTCTCAAAGCGGCTAACATTCTCCTTTCCCTTCCTCCCCCACAACAAACACTCTGTGAGGTGAGTGGGGCTGAGAGACTTCAGAGAAGTGTGACTAGCCCAAGGTCACCCAACAGCTGCATGGGGAGGAGCGGAGACGTGAACCTGGTTCCCCAGATTACGAGTCTACCGCTCTTAACCACTACACCACACTGGCTCTCGATGATGAAGGTGGTGGTGGTGATAGAACAGGGCTGGGGAACTTCAGACCTCCAGATGTTGTTGGACTTCAGCTTACCACCTCTATCATCCCTGACCGTTAGTCAAGCTGACGAGCTAATGGATGCTGGGAGTCCAACAACATATGGGGGCGCACAGGTCCCTCAACCCTGATTTAGGGCCTTGCATACCCCAAAACACATAAGCAGGAAATCCTGTTGTGATTGAAGCTCTTTAAAAACCCTCTCTCATTCCTGTTGCCATTACCCCTGTCTTAGTCGGACACTCAGTATAATTCTGAGATGGCCCACAGTTGAAAGACTCACTACATGCATTCAGGAAGGGTCCAGGTAACAGGCAGGGGTGGAGGAAGGGGGTGCAGTGGGGGCGGGGTGCCCTGGGTGTCACCACTGGGGGGGGTGACAAAATGCCAGGGGCACTCACCGCGGGGCCTGCAGTGCGCCTGAGCCACGTGTCTCTCCTGGGAGTGAGGCGGTGGCTTGGGCACCCGCAGGCTCCGCACTGCCCCAAACGGTCCACCCACCACCTCCCCCTCAGCTGTAGGGCAGCTGAGTTGGAGGAGGCAGGCAGACTCTTGGGAGGCCCCACGGCCTCCAGCTTGCTCTGCCGTTGGTGACAGGAGCCCAAGTATTTAACTGGAAAGCAGACCAGATGTCTGGTGGTGTTTCAATAGAAACCTAGTTTTGGTTCTCTACAGAGAATACAGCTTCAACATTTCTTTTTTTAAAGAAAAACCACACACACAATCTTTGTCTCAGTGAATCATTATGAAGTACAAGGACTTAGTTGTGCTGATATATATTTTTCCAGGAAATAATGTGCTGGAAAACTCCAAGCAGTCTTTCTTTCAGAAACCTGCGTGGGTGGAACCCATCTACAGGGGGAAACCTTCCCATACAACAATGTGGGTGAAGGCAGATAGAAGAAAACACATTCTTGACTTAAGAGCTACAATTAAAAGAAAGCATCCCAAACAATTTAGCTCATTATTTTCTTCTCTGAAGGAGGCCTGAACTAGGTGTTACCGTAAATGTGAAAATATAATTTTCACGTCTGCCCCACCCCCAGCATCTTTGTAGAGCTTATGCCATGATGGCACACAGCCGCCACACGTCTCCACCATACCTCTATCATTTTTTGAAGATCAAGATAGTGGAGGTACTGGAAGAGTGGAACAACCTTAAAGCAGGAGTTGAGAGATGGTGAGGACATTACACAAATTCTTTGCACTAGGATACATACAGGGCCAGCTCTAGGTAGACCCCCGGTGGCGCCGCGCGGAAACCATGCTGCGCCCTGCGAGGGCGGGGGCACCGGAGCGATCTCCGCCCCTCAGCACCAGGGCGCGCGACCTGCTCGAGACTGCCCTGGATACATACAATTAATTATCCCTCTACTCAAGAGCGAGGCAGCTACCTCTGGCATCAGATCCTAGAGCAGAGGCAGGGAGTGTGTTGAGTTGTTGGGTGGCAGAGTTATGTGTGACACACAGCCTGCCCTGTGCTCCCAAAGGTAGCATTCTATCCTGACAGTGGAAGGTAAGATGTTTTCACAGTCTTCACCACTGTTGATGTAAGATTCAACTACTTCTGCGCATATAATGAGGTGGTGGAAGGGAGTGGGAGGGGCCATTTTGTCCTTCGCCGCAGGTAGGGTTGCCATATTTCAAAAAGATGGCAAAGTTGTTGAGACATTGCCGTGATTTCCTCCCAGACACTATTTCTGATAGCTGAATCCCAGCTAAATCAGGGAAATTCTGGACATATGGGGAACCTAAGGAACAGGCAGCAAAATGTCATGGCCTGGCCCCGACCCTAGATTGGATTAGTGGTGTGACTGATGCCATTGTTGTTGTTGTTGTTGTTGTCGTCGTCATCGTCCCAGGCTTGCAAATTGACTTTCCTAAGTAGGGCCTGCTAATGAAGGTTGCAATCCCAACCCCATTTACCTAGGAGTAAGCCCCGTCGAATTCAATAAGACTTCCCTCTGAAGAGACATTGTTAGGATTGCACTGTTTGAAATGTATGCTGTCTATCTTTCTGCCTTGAAGGCAAATGCAGAAGTCAGCTGCATGGAAGTATCTGTTACCCTAGGTGTGTGGGGTAGGGTTTTTTTTGTTTGTTTTTAGTAGTGTTCGAATATTCAGGCTCTTGGCCAGTTTTCCCTCTAGAGAGGCAGTCAAATATCAGAGTATTACTTTACCTAATTAATTCGTTTATTTACAGAAGCAATCAAGAGGAGGGGAGGACAAAAGTTATTATATTTCAGGGTCCTTCCATCCCTAAGGAGAGTCTTGGAGCACTTTACTAACGTTAATGAATCTGCTCTAACAGTGCCCCAGGGGAGGCATAAACGTTACTAGAACAACTTCATCATTTGGGAAATAGGCATAGCTGCCACCTGGATGGCTCCCCGCCCCCAAACCACCCTGACTTTTGCCTAGCTATAGATAGTAGGCTACTTTATATTTGCATAAATTAAAGTGTTAAATATTAATGAGTAAATTGAGTGATTTTTCCTATGTGGATTAGAAATGGCATTACTGAATTTTAGTGTGATTTCCTCCCCGACCCCTACTTTTAGGGGGGAAAGAACAGGCATCTCTATGAGTTAGAGTCAAATGCTGGCCTAGGTGCCTGACACCTGGCAAACAGAATTGAACCAACACCAAAGAACAGTTTATAATCAGGATCCAAGAAGCTAAGTCACACACACACACACACACACACACACACACACACACACCAGAAGATCAGAGCCGATGTAGAAAGAAAGGAGAGCAAAGGATGGAAAGGGAATCAGGAGGACAGATGAGACAAGCACACAAAAGAGGAGGCAAGGTGCCATACTATGGAAGCCAAGGATGACTGAGGAATTTGGAGGCTCTGCATTCCAGAGTGCGTTTGCCTTTTCTGTAGCTTCCAGCTTAATACGTGGAATTAGATGTGGTCTGATTTAGAATTCCAACTGAAGATCTGCCTTTAAACCTTCAGGTCCCAACCCCCCACCCCCAAATCCATTTTCCCCAGGCTCTATCTCATTGGAACAGCTAGAAATCACAGCAGTTGCCACACACCTTGAAAATGGGGCCACAGAATCCCCATGGGGCGCTACAGTATATAATCCATGGGATCTACATTCTGTACAGTCCAAGGGAGGGGTGGCACATCATATATCCCCCCACCCCAAGGGGCTTCTGTGACCCCAATTTTAAGGTGTTCAGCAGCTGCTGCACTTTCTAGCCATTTAAGATAGCTCCAACCTTTTAAAGAAAAGGGAAGGTGGTTAAAATGCAGCCGCCCCAGACCACTTTGCAAATTGTAGGGGTTTTTGTTTAAGGCAGACACACAGAGACATGGGGAATGAATGGGACAGACTACTGGCCACACACAAAATTGCCAGAGACGAAATTTAGACTGACCCGCCTATCCCTAAAGTCAGCTAATCATTGCATGGCTCAAATGCTTTGGGTTAGTTGCTCATACAATCATTTTAGGTGGTAAGATTTCTATGTCATTTCCTGTGCATATATCCCCTTGTGAAGAAAATCTATTCCATTGGCTTCAGTAGCAAGGAGTGTGGTGTGATGCTGCTGGGCTGCTCTCCCATCACCAGCATAGCTGCAGCTTAACTGGACAGGGCAGGATGGGACCGGGCAGCAGTAAGGTCAGGGTTGTAGGAGCATATCAGCAAGAGCATTGGATGGGCTCTGCTGGTGTGTCAGCAGAGTCCTGACATGACCACCACCCACTGTGCCTCAACCCCCATTCAGGTGAGGTGCAGCAACGATAGGTGTTGTAGTCTCATTGCTGAGCAACAATTTGCAGAGCTCAATGGAGTGGGAGGCCGGCCAACCAGAAGAATCTCTGAGGTGTACCTGCCTGAAGGCAGAGTCAGCATCCGAAGTCGGGTCAAACCCTAAGGTAAGGTAAGGAAAGGGACCCCTGGATGATTAAGTCCAGTCAAAGACGACTATGGAATGCAGCACTCATCTCACTTCAGGCCAAGGGAGCCAGCGTTTGTCCGCAGACAGCTTTCCCAGTCATGTGGCAGCATGGCTAAACCGCTTCTGTCACAGGACACCATCACGAAGGACACCATCACGAAGCCAGAGCTCACAGAAATGATGTTTACCTTCCCGCTGTAGCAGTACCTATTTATCTACTCACACTGGTATGCTTTTGAACTGCTAGGTTGGCAGGAGCTGGGAAAGAGCTCCACCCCAACCAGAATAGCCCAATGGTCAGGGATTTGGAGAATTGTAATTGAACAACATATAAAAAGGGCCACAGGTTCGCCACTCCTGTCTTACATAATTGCTCTCCACCTATCACAGCTGGAGATGGAATGTAAACAACAACAACCTAGGTCTGATATGGAAGGGAATAGATTCAGCAAAACCTGAGTATAGCATACCTCTAGCTACCAGATTTTCTGATCTGAGAGCGTATCCTAACAAAGTTTTTCCTTTGGGATATTCAGCTGCTTTTCATTTCTTTGGTTTTAGAAAACATCAAATGTTTTGTTGCCTAGGTGGGAATCCTATAAATAGGTAATGCAAAGGTGACAGCTACTTTCCATGTACATCTGAGTTTATACCTGGTTTTCTTTTTATGTTAAGATAGCTTTTTTTAAAAAATGACATCTCTCTATCAAAACAGCTTATTTGGAAATGTCAGGTCTACTTCTGATAAGTCATCAGTCATGGTGATTGGTGCTGACAGATACCCTGTAATGGTACTGTGGTATCTAATATACTATACTGCAGTCTTTTGTAATATCATATTATTTACTTTATTCAGCCTGGCATGAAATCTCTCCTGGAGGAAAATAAAGGGGGGGGTAGAGAGGGAATCAATCCTTGGGAGGCCTTTCTGATCTCCGTTTCTGGGAGCAAGAATCCCACCCATTTCATATTGGCTTGGAAAAATATTTTAGAGGCTAGAGACTTAGGAGAAGGTTCTGAAGGTTTCAGCTCCCGACCTTCCTGGTTTGTTTTACTCTGATTTATACTGTTTTAATTTGACTTATTTCTTAACCTTTTAGCTTAGTTTTTAGCCTAATGCATCCTACCTAAACCTAAATGTTTTAAAGGAGTCAAAGTTTAAGGAAGTTGTTTTAAACTACTGATTCTCATTTGGATACGAGTCAGAGAAGCGCCGAGGCCTTCAGCGTTAATTGGAGAAGAAAGCCTCATATCTTGTGGCTGCTTTTATTTTATCTATGCTTGTCTGCACTCCCTACCATTATCATCCGGCTAAGGAATTGCAGTGAGACTTTTAAAGACTTTTTTAGATTTTTCAATTCTAAGCAAAATAATGGTATCGACCCGGAGTGGTTGTAAAACCTCAAGGTCTTCACCTACTTCCAAGAAAGTGCAAACACCTACTTCCAAGAAAGTGCAAACAAAAATAACTTCTTGCTATCCAAGCAAGGGCAAAGTGGGGGTGACAAGGAAACGGCAGAACCCAGACTCTATCCCCTCCCTCGCCAAGCCTTCTAACAAACATAACGAAGGACCTGCTGTGCAGAGAGAAGATTGCGCAGAGGGAAGTTATACCAAGGGGACAAAGGCAATTGTTACAACTGCTGAGTCATCTCCGAAAGTGAGCCCTAAATCCCGAACACCCCATGAATTACTCCAAGTCCAAAAAATCGAGGAATTAATGTTAAAGCAAATCTCAGAACTGTCCTTGGGAAGTGTTAGTACAACTAAAGATCCTAATCCTCAACTCATTGAGGCAAATGAAGAGGATCTATCAATTATTAAGTGGCTTGTGCTTTTAACTGAGGACATTGAACACATAAAATCCTTTCTCAGTATTTGTACTAAAACTCTTACCATTGTGACAGATACCTGCAAAACTTTCTGGGAAAAATATGGCAGTGTGATCACAGAACCCGTAAGTAATAATAACCCCCCGCCCCCCTTCTGCAAAAATAAACTACTAAAGAAGACAAAAAGAAGCTGCAGGGCTAATGTCCATAAAAGGAGAGTCACTAATGTAAAGAAGAGCAAAAATGTTAAAAACGGTAAGGCAATGAAATATAAAAAAATGGATTTTAAAAAGCTATTTAAACTTCTTGAGAGTCCCTCAAATAGAGTGAACTCTGTGACATCTCCAGTGAAGAAGCCACCCAAGCAAAAGAATACCTTAAACTCTTGCTCAGACCATGCATTGGAACTCTCGGACTCCGCAGTATCTCTACATACACCAAATCCTAAGCAAGATCCCTTGATCCAAGATCCATGGGCCTACGTCTTATCTGCAGACAAACCCAAATTCTACAAGAAGAAAACTCCCTCAGATAATAACTGGAAATTGGTTCTGTCTCAAGACAAGCTTGTTTTATCAAGATACCCTAAGCCTCCAGGATTTCTATCACAAGAGGAACGTAAAGCTCACCTATGGAACCTTTTAAAGGCATATATGCCAGGTATTTTTATCAATCCTACTGACCTAGTTCACGTCGAATATTTATATTTTGATGGCTTTTATGCTAGGGTGGTGGCCTCATTTCGAGACCAGAGATTGGCAAAAACAGTGTACAAATGCAGAGACCGCCTGAAGATAAGTGGCGTAAGAATATCAAGATATTTCAAAAATGAGGCGTCTCCAACACCTCTTTTTCCTTATCTTGCAACTCCTTTAAAAATCCCACAATACAAGATTGACCAACCTGCCATAATTGATATAAATCCTTCAGATGGAAACTCTAATCACCCGACCAACTTGACCATCAAAGAACACCAAAAGATGGACTCCTATGACCCTATGCACGCAACGAATCAAGGAAACGACCTGGATAGTTTTGAAAACAACTTATTATACTCCTACCAAGCTCTCCCTCAAGAAGCCCAGAACGAAATACTCCACAAACTTGATACCCTGTGCTCCTGTCTTATAACCCTAACGAAAGATCAGTTGGGGCCACTTAAGCAAAACCTGCCTGACTGTGTCTCAAAATCTGCTCCTCATCTATACCATCACGAGCTAGATTTGTGGGTTGGAAAATCATCTGCCCCTCTGTGCCAGCAGGTAGATGCAGAGATGAATCCACTCTCCAACAAACCGGAGGTGAAAAGCTCTCCCCAAGCCTCAACCTCCATACAACTTCCCTCCGAGGCAAATATAGCTACTTCATTAGCCTGGGATAAAATGAGAGAACTTAATGAGTCCGAACTGGGTACCTCACATAAAGTGCCTTTCACGGACATGCAGGTATCCAATTGTATTAATCCATTCTCTTCTAATGTGAGTAAGCTGAATATGTCCTCAGATATTATTGCTGAAGACCCGATAGATAATCCTTCTGGCGATGTAAACAAATTTAATGGAAATGTGCTCCCCTTATCGGATTGACCATTAGTATCCCCTAATCAAAGATCTCTCCAAACCTTTTCAATTATGTCTTGGAATGTAGCCGGACTTTTGAGTAAATTAGCTGATTCTGATTTTATAAATTTTCTTACTCTACATGATATAATCTTCTTGCAGGAAACTTGGTCCCTCAAACCTTTAGAAATTCCAAATTTTACCACTTATAATTTACTTGCTACCGTGTTTCTCATATTATAAGACATGTCTTATATTTATTTTTTCCTCAAAAAAACACACTATGGCTTATTTTCAAGGGATGTCTTATTTTTTTCCTCCTCCTCCTGCCGTGGCCGGCATTGCTGCTGCGCCTATCACTATGTCTTATTTTCGGGGTATGGCTTATATTCCTTGAATGCTTAAAAATCCTGCTATGGCTTATTTTATGGGTATGTCTTAAAATATGAGAAACAGGGTACCAAAATCTCAAGGAATGGATGCCCCAAAGCCGGTCTGATCTGTGGTATTAAACAGTCTTCTAACCTTAAATTTAATTATATCAGAAATATTGGACAGTATGCTCAACTGTTATCATTGTTTAATGCACATAAAGAAATCTTTCTTCTAAATATATATTTCACTCCCATAGAGTCGGAAGCTAAATCAGATTCTGGTTGGAATACAGTCTCAGAAGAGCTGTATTTAATACGCAGTAAATTCCCCAATGTCCCCCTGATTATAATGGGAGACACCAATGCTCGAATTGGATCAGACAATACAGTTCTCTATAAACGCTATGTCTCAACTTTAGCCGAAGATTCTCCACTTCCACTGAGATTAGGGAGAAATTCGAAAGATAATATTATTAATAAAGCCGGAGGGAAACTTTTACAATTGGTTTTGGAATTTAATCTTACATTTTTGAATGGTTCAATATGGCCTGATATCCCAGGAGAATTTACCTTCTGCTCCAAAAGGGGCAGGAGTGTAATCGATTATTCTCTAGTTTCTGTTGAAATCTTAGATGAAGTTTCCTCTTTTACAGTTGTAACCCGCTCAGAGAGTGACCACTTTCCAATTGTTTTAGAGATGTACAGAAATCCCAGAAACAATGATACCTGTCCTCCTATTAGTGCCGACAAGACTATCTATGCGAAAAGAATTTATATAGGAGATAAAAATAGGGAGGATCTATTAGCAGTATTTGAAAATAACCCAGTTATTTTTGAACCTTTGGCCAACCAAAATCTGATGCCTTTGGCAGACAATGATTACTATTATAATACTATACAGGAATTATTCTCTTCTTTTTTAAATCTTCAACTCAGCAACAAACCTTCAAACAAGTATAACTGGTTTGATAAAGATTGTATCAACCATAAGAAAGAACTTAGAACTTGCCTAAAAGAAGCTTCTGTTACCAACTCCCAAGATCTTTGGAAGATCTACTTTGAAATGAAAAATGCTTTTAAGAATATGCTCCTAGAAAAAAAATTCATGTCTGCACAAGCCAAATGGTCCAAAATTGTGGCTGCACTAGAAATTAAAGATTCTAAAACCTTCTGGTCACTTCTCTCAATAAAAACTACTACTGATTTCCCCAATATAAGGGATGAAGCTTGGGTTACGTATTTTAGCTCTGTTTTTTATGATCCTCAAGCTTTTACAAAGAAGAATTTTAAGTCTCCTGCGGCAAGAACCATACAATTTCAAATTACTGAAGAGGAGATGAAAAGGATAATTCTTTCGTTTAAACAGGGAAAATCCCCGGGTATGGACGGCATCTCAATAGACTTGCTGAGACTAAATGTGGAATGGTGGGCCATTAATCTTGTCCCGCTTTTTAACTCTATTTATCATTCAGGCCTTGTACCAAAATCGTGGAATAACTCAATAGTGGTGCCGATCTTTAAAAAAGGCGATAGGAACTGTCAAGAGAACTATAGACCTATTAGTTTGTTACCATGCATAAGCAAAATCTATGCTAAATCCCTGCTTATTAAACTGGAACAATGGATGCTAACCAAAGGTCTGCCTGGTAAGGAACAAGCTGGTTTCAAGGCAGGCTCCTCAACACTTGATCAATGTTTAGTGTTAAGTCATCTTGTAGATAAATATGCCATAAAAAACAAGCGAAGACTCTTTGTGGCATTTGTAGATTTAAAAAGCGCTTTCGATTCAGTCGATCGTAACAAACTGTGGACCAAACTGGAGCACCTTGGTATAGATCCACATCTACTGACACTGATACAAAATTTGCACTCTAATAACCAAATATATGTTAAAGTTACAAAAGATGGTAGACTTGCAGGTCCAATCTTCAACAATCGAGGAGTTAGGCAAGGCTGTGTCCTGGCACCCACTCTATTCAATCTATTCTTATCTGATTTACCATTATTTCTTCAAAATGTAACCTCTCATATTCCTTATTTAAACAATATCCCACTTTTTTTATTATTATATGCAGATGATGCAGTAATTATCTCACTTTCTTCTTTGGGTATTAAAAAATTACTTAAGAGCTTTTCAAACTTCTGCTCCCTTAATAATTTAAAAATCAACTATGACAAGACCAAAATTATGCAGTTTACAAAAAGAGGGAACCCAAAAAACTATATAATCAATGGGCATCTAATACAGGAAGTGAAGCATTTTAATTATCTGGGGATTGTATTTAAAAATAATATGAACTGGAACACACACATCTGTGCGGCAATAGCTAAGGTTAAAGGGACAGCCCACCATATCAAATCTTATTTCTTTTCTCCTGAAGGAAACAGATACATTCCAGCAGTACTGCAAGTAATTGACATGAAACTTTGTGCCCAACTTTTATATGGCACCCCACTGTGGATTTCAGGTGACCTTAAGATGCTGGATAAATTCCATGCATCCCTTCTGAGGTCATTACTAGGACTCGCAAGTTCTGTAAAATATGAAACAATATGCTGCGAGCTGGGAATATTGTCTTTATCAGCAAGAGCATGGCTGAGGACCATGAAATATTGGATCTTCCTGCATTACAGAGCCCTATCCCCTAACTCTCTCCTGTATGATCTTTTAAGTGATAATATAATTTACAATCTATCATTGATTTGTAGGAGAAAATTGAATTCGATAGGGCTTAACTTAGTTGACTTTGAAAATTCTGATCCCAAAGACATCTGGGAAATTATTAGGAAGACTCTTATAGGAAAAAGTGTTCTCTCCATGCTTGAGGTTGCAAAGCACAGCACCTGTTCTCCTCTCCATTTAAATCTCCCTCTGTGCAGAGATTTTCAAAAGGGATACATGACAAATTTGAAAAACCACGAACTGTGTAGGCTGTTTATGCTGGCCAGATTTAATATGTTCCCCTCGATGATGGTGAGAGGAAGATATTTGGGTCTCCCAGAATCAGAGCGTCTCTGCAAATGTAGTAAACAGGAACCTGATACTTTGGAGCATATTTTCTTTTCCTGTGAATTTGGAACTCATGCCAGAAGACAACTATTAGAGGCCTTGCAACTCAATTGGCTGATTTCCAAACTACCAACCGTTCAGGTCCTACTATCGGACAGGGATGATCAAATTACTACAGCCGTAGCTGAATTTTTGAGTGCTGTCCATGCAGAAAGGCTGGGCCATTACAAAGAGAGTTAGTGCTCCTTAATTGGTAGGTGGTGTGGCAGTGTTTGGTGTAGTATTTATATATATCTATACTCTTCCTGGAGTTAAGGAACTGACTGGGATAAGCCTTGCTCAACTGAGTCTGTATTTTATATAATCTGTATATAAATTTTATGTGATAATGTGTGGTTTGATATGCCTAATAAAGGATATTTGAACAAAATTTTAGAGGCTAGGATGCAAGTTGAAATTTGTGGTTTAAATTGTGTATATTTTAGATGACAGTGTGCTTTGCACACTCCCACTCCCCTGAGTAGTAGGAAGTTCTAGGCTCAGTTTATGTGCACAGGCTGGATATTTATATAGCATTTTCCTTCTGATGTTTATTTTCAAATTTACAAGTTGAATATAGGAAAGCGGGCAAGCACCAAGACAGACAGTGCTAATCTTTAAAGCTGCATCAGTTCTCTGGGGGGAAATGTAGCTTTTAGAGCACCACCCACACCTGCAATCCACTGCTCCCTCCTCCTCCTCTGCTGCCTCGTCTTCGTCTTCTTCGTCTTCTTTCAGATAGCTGCAAAACTGATTTTTGTCCTCTATAGTCCAATTGCCTGATCATTTCTCTTCAGTTACTATCCAAGCGGGGCAAAATACCTAATACTTCCACGTGTCAAAAGCCATTAAAGAAACTTTTCTAGCCATTAGTCCTCACTAAAAGTGTTCTCTTTAACATACAAAAGCATAGAAATGATTGTTCACTTGGCACCATACCAAATTCCTATTACAAGTAAATTAAAGTTATAAAGCACCCTTAAAATTTAGGGTTGTAATTAATTTTGGATAACCAATCCAAACCTTCCTTATACAGTGTGGGAGAAAGGGATTGAACTGAGCAGAGGTGTCCATCCACACAGCTCTGCTGGCTGAGATGGCCTCTCACAAGTCAACAAGCAGGTGAGTGGAAGGCTGACTTTCGGTGACTCTGCTAGAAGGGGATAGTGGGAAGTGTTGGAGATTCAGTATGTTTGTCTTTCTATGTTCCTGAAGTGGAGCTGTTGTTCTTTGTTCTTTCTCTTTGCTGTCTGATGCTAGAGAGAGAGGGAACCATGTTGCAGTGCTCCGTGTGTGTTTATATGTGCTACTGGGTTCTGTTACGCAACTGCACAAACCTCTGTGGATCCATGAAGTGTGCTGATGTCTTCTGGCATCAGTCACTGTGATGTTCGGGCTGAGAAATGCTTAGGAAGCTCCCGAACGATCGACCAGGAGGGAGGGAACTTGCCAGTCGGGCATGTGTCTCTGCCAAGGTTCTACTTGTGAGTAGGATGCCTCCTGACAGGAAGCCCCCAAATAGGCATTCTGGGGGCAAAGAGGAGGTTGGTCCAGGATCTGCTGGACAGCCATTCTCATTGCTGTCATGCAATCCAAGCCCAATCACAGTGCCAGCTTGAAGCTGGGGCAAGGATCGGGCCCAATCACCCTGCCTTCCATTCCACCACAGCTGTTGTGAGCAGCCAGATTGGAGGTGCCATAGTGGCTCCACCATCCTGCCAAGCCTCACCAGTGCCCCAAAACATCTGAATTGTGCCCTAAAACATCTGGAGGCCACCAGGTTGATGAAGGTTGTAATAGGCAATATTCCACAATGAAGAGCAGATGAGCAGGAAATCTTAGAAACAGGTAAAGAGGCACAGAATAAATTTATAAAATAAATGAAGATGGAACCAGTGAACATGTAAGGGAAAGATGATAAAGCCCTGATATTTAGGAAGTCCAAAACTAGGAGATAGATAAGCAAACAAACCAGAGAGATTGAACAATAGAACAGAAAATACAACTTTGTTGTTAAACATTTGTTAAAGCATACTAGATGGAAGCATAATAGTTTGTTTGTATGCCTCCACTTGTGACACTGAAAACAGCCTGGTCAAGTCTTGAAATATCAACCATTGGCATGGAGATGCTAGACAACCTGCTTAAACAGATGATGCCACCTTAGGACTTAATTGACAGAGGAGTTGCATCTTGGTAGGCTTTGTGCAGCAGACTGGTGGCAGACGAGTCACTAAAGGAGGCATCCAACCCACATGCAGAATAGATGCCAAACGTCTGCTGTTTTCTTTGAAAGAGGAAAAAGCAACATCTGGTACTTGATGACTGGCTGTGAAGTAATCCACCTCCAGAAGACCTCTTGAGAGAAGTCTTGGAAAAGAGTTACGAAGGCTTCTAGGAAGCATCCTGAAATCCTTCTAGGGATTGCTTACATTGTGACTTTTCCCACGTGTAATAGCTACAGGGGAAGCTCCCACATCAATGGTGGTGTCCCACGATGAGTGTTGAACAAACCCCATTGTGACATCTAGACAGTATGAAAATAAATAACTAGGCTAAAATAATAGATAATTGGGAATAATTAAATTTAGCCAGAGGTGATCTGAGTTGAGGGCTGGGATTTCACAAGTGAAGAAAAGGGCTTCTGTCTAGGCTCAGACTCAAAAAGGAAAGATGAACAGAAACCAAAAGGGCAAACCCTCCAAAAATGCAGGCAGCTGTGTTGACATACTCCCCACAAACAGCAGCTTTACAACACATAACACCCAATTTATTAGGTAATTTTATGCACAGTTGGCTAAGATTGCATGACTACAGTCCTCTACATAGATACTTGGGAGTAAGCGTCATTCAATTCAGTGGTGCATATTTCTGACTGGACAGGTTATTATGCTTGTCAACACTCTCAGAAAATTCTAATAGGTTAATAAGACATAATTTACCCTTGCAGAAGCTATGCTAGTTCTGTTTCAGCAAGACATGTTCTTCTATATGCTTGGTAATTCAATCTTTAAAAACATTTTCCATGAGTTTCCTTGGACCAGGTGTTAAGCTAAATGGCCTGTAATTTACATGATCCATCCTGGATCCCCCTTTAAAAGTTGATATTACAGTGGCTATTTTCCATTCCTCCAGTATGGAGACTGATCTTGGGGACAAGTTACATATATTTGTTAGAATTTCAAAAAGTTCACATTTGAGTTATTTAAGAACTCTCAGGTGCATGTCACCTGGACCTGGTGTTTTGCCAGTTTTTACTTTGTCAGTAAGGCCTAGAACATCTCCTGTCAATACTATTTGCCTCAGTTCCTCAGATGTCCTAAAGTGATGTGGGTTCTTTGGATATGAGCCAGCTTCTGACATACTTAATATTTTATTTGGAAATATATTTATTCTTAACCCAGCTTTGGACTGATTTTTTTTAAAAAAAAAAATTGTTACCCGCTCTTAGCGTTAGGAAGAATTTAGGTAATAACAATGCTATAGTATTACAATACTGAGACAGGTAGGCCCATTTGTGCAATTTGACAGGATAAAGAAGAATTTTCTCCTCTGCCTTTAATAGAAAGATAAACTGTGTACGTGGAGCTGAGGGAGGGAGGGGGGACATTTCCGTTAAAAGACTGCGAAATTTACAAAGATGAGCCAGGCTCTGGCATTGAGATTGGAAGCCTGGTGGGTATCAGCCAGTCTGATGCCAGAACAACATTCCCAGAATGCACCAGTTCTGTCATGCTGGCATGCTTGAACTTATGATTCTGTTGCCATTAGTCAAGCTGTGATTGGAATCATAAAACACAGGTGGGGTGCTCTGTTCACACAGTCCCCACATTAGTTTGTGGTCGATGTGGGAAAAAATATTAAACCTCTGAAAAGAGGGCTATCTGGATACAGCACATAAATTCCCCTCTCTTCTCTTTGTAGGACTGGGAACAGATCCAATCTTAAAAAGGCAGGACAAACTGTTCATAAAAGGACAGATGCAGTCAGAAGGATGGAGTATGCATTTAATGTATTTGCTGAACAGCTGCCTGAGATGTCATTAGTGGTTCTGTCTGCTCCATCTCCAGAGCTTGGAAGGTGTAGTGAATCTTGCACATTAGAGCATGATCTTTACCACAGGTTGGTGTGTCTACACTACCACAGTCAAAAATCTTACAGCCTGGAGTGGAGACTCTCTGGGGTAGTTGGGGGATAGACAGACTACAAGTAAATGGAAGATAATCACTGTTAAGGGTCTTAAATTGGCATTTGAATTTTCCACCTTGGGTAGAAGTTCTGCATGATTCTAACAGCTGTCTAAAACTCAGGACCAAATGGCAACAATTTGAAACCCTGTCACTTTATTTTGTTAATATGCTTTCCTAAATTCAGGGGAAAAATGTTTGTTTCCCAATATTTTTTTTATTTTTAGAATGTACATTCCTCCTTGCAAAGGCTCTCGGGACAACTCACAATCAATTCAAAAGAAAACCAATCCCACTCAATGGAGCATACTTCTGAGGTGACGTGTATTAGATTGCACTGCAAAGCAATAAAAAGAATAACACATCAAATCAGCAAACTCTGGAAGAATAAAAGTAAGAAGCATTGGAGGAGAACAAAGAAGTCAGATGAGCTGGTGTTTTGAGGGGACTAGGAGGGTTTTGAAAGGGGTATTTGCCTGGCACCAAACAGGATTGAGTACCAGGAGCGACGCCCAGGTGAAAACCACAACCAAAAGGGCCCTTTTCTGGGCAAGGATCACCAAATGTGTAGCTCCTGAAAGGTGGAGAAACCTGGAGAAGGACGTCCAATGATGATGATCTCTGTCCCTTGACAGGTACATGTGAAAAAGACAGCCCTTCAGAAACTCAGGTCCCAAGTTGTCCAGGACTAACCAGCTCTGAAGTGGGCTCTGAGACAGACCAGCAACCACTGGGGTTGGGAGGGTGAAAGGCAGGGAGACCAGCGGTAGAGTGGAGCCAGAGCCAATGAATTCTAGTTTTGTCTCCATGCTTCTCGCTGTTGTGTTCTATTAGAGCAGGACTGAGACTAAGGAGGAGGCAACTCATGGGCAATGCCTGGTTGTAAGTAAGATGGCAGACTAGTGGCTACTGGCTGAGGGCAGACTAAGCTTGGTGGGGCAGTTCCCCATTTGTCTTAATGGACTAGCCTCCCTAACAGCCACTGCCTCCCAAGGCAGCTGCCTCATATTGTATAATGAGGGGAGAACCATGTTCGAAGGCAGAGGTGGGATATAAATCCAATAAATAGATACATAATATATGACATGCCCTGAATGGTTTCCAGCTCTGCATGAGCCTGTTCATGCCTGTGTATGCTGTTTACTTCTCTGCCCACAAGGGGTAGGGTGGGGGAGACAACATTTCCCCTCACAAACAAACTGCGAAGCAAAACAGGCAAATAATTCTGAAGCTTTCGAATGATATGTTGATAGGAGAATTGATATACTGCAGCTCTTTACAAGACTTTATACCTAACACATCTTTCTAAACATGGGAACAGATTGTTTATATCCATCCACAGGGAAGCCTATTACCAATTTAAATCAGGCTGCTGGGAGAGAATCAAAATCATGTTGATGGTGGTTCCTTTAAGAGGAATTAATCAAATGTTACCAATCGGTTATGTCTGATTTGAAGATCAGAGCTGCCCAGAAAATTGTGGTACCTTTGCACAGGGTGCTAGGTGCCATTCTGCCTTCTCCTGTACGGTCCTGAGCAATGCACTTTTATTGAGCCGCCTCACAGGATCAGATCCTCTGGTGAACTCTGCTTGCTGCTAATTCTCATCCCATATGCGGCTTCCCCTTATCAATTCAAGTGTAGCGATTTGTTCTGTCACAGAAACAACCCGAGGCCATGAATCTCATCAGGGTTGCAGCCTTATCTGTCAGCTCCGAGTATGATAGACAACACTCTTTATCCCCAGTGGGGCTGTTGAGCCTCCCACTTAGTTCAGATGAACCTCATACTGTGTGGCACTGTTCTGATTGCCTGTGTGTGTGTGTGTGTGTGTGTGTGTGTGTGTGTGTGTCTTGGGATAGTGATGTATCAAGCACCCTTTCAACCTCTTGCCGAAGTCCTAAATCTCTCGTTCCTTGAAAAAATACGACCTTATAAATCCCTTCCCGCAGCCTGCCCTTTTGTAGTCTAATCCTACGAAGGTTTTAAAATGGGTTAGCTGGATGCAGGCTTTACAGATCCGTTTCCTCGTGTTTTGATATAATAAATTGCTTTTTGCGCACCACCTTGAGCTGTAAAGATCATTACAACAAAAATCCAAAAAGTAAACTAAAAACAAGTAAAGTATGTGAGTTATAAGGCAGCGTTCATAAAGGAGAGGGCTGTTGCCAGTAGCCATTGGCGAATATATTCAGGGGGGTTATAGCATCCTTCCTGCTTGTATAAATGTTTATCTTGGGATGGCAACCCTTGTAGCTTTCTTCCCACGTTCCTTGTGTGCAGAGGGAAAGCGTGTCGAGAGGGGTTCCAGGGTTGTGTGTTTAGCCAAAGGCTAGGGAACCTTTTCCAGCCCAAGGGCCACATTCCCTTCTGAAAAACCTTTGAGGGGCCACATGCCAGTAGTAGGTGGGGCCAAAAGTGAAAGTGGGCAAAGCAATGGCTGTGACTTGTACAGTAGACTGGTTTGTAGACATTCACAGGGCCCTCTTTACCTTTCATTCAGGCAAGCACAAAGCATTACCAATAAAAGCTTTCTGCTCTTCACTTGTCTCTCCTTTGCAAGTGGCGGCAGCAATAGAGGGATCTTGGGATTGGAGCAAACTGTGTGGGAGGGGGAGTTTTGGGTGAGCTGCGGGAAGAGTAAGATTGGCAATGGGGTGAGGTGGGTAGGTGGCGATGAGGGGATTGAAGGAGCTGTGAGGAGACAGGGTGTGTAGCAAGGTATAAGGGGGTTGGCAAGCAATGTGAGCAGGGGTGGAAGCTTTGAGTATACAAATGGGAAAAGAGAATTTACATGTGTGTAAAGTGCATGCAGATATAGCCTAGAGTTCATGGTTAATGCCAAAATTGCGTCTAATCAAAAGCCACTAAGTTTCCTGTACAAGTTGAAATACTGTATATTCCTGCGTATAAAGACTACTTTTTAACCCAGGAAAATCTTCTCAAAAGTTGGTGGTCGTCTTATACGTCAGGTCGTATTTCTTATATGGCAAGTATATCCCAAACTCTATATTTTAACTGGAAAAGTTGGGGGTCGTCTTTTACGCCCAGTTGTCTTATACGCCGGAATATACGGTATATCACTTCCATCCTAAAGGTGGTAGTCTGTTATACACACAAACACACACACAGGGCTCTGGGGAATTCTGAATTTAGGTTCCACGTGAGCTTATAGGTCGCAATTGCTCCTTGGTAGATAATTTGAAAACCAACGGCTTGTCATAATTTAAAATATATAATGTCTGACACATGGTAATATTTGTTTTTAGAAAGCATTTAAAGTGATGCTTCTCCTCTTTGGTGTTTGATAGATGACATGCAATGGTAGTTTGTATTTGGCAGTTGATGAGACAACTTATTCCATTTTATGTTTGAAGCCTTCAGACTTCAAACATTCAAGAGGCTTAATTAGTATCCCTGAGAAGAAGGAAAACTACTCAGACTTGTGCTTTCTAGACACCCCATCTCCCATCAGCCCCAGACAGCACCAATAGTCAGGGATGATGAGAGATGTAGTCTAGTAACATCTAGAGGGCATGAAGAGTAAGCAGCTATTCTATCAGACACCACTGTAAAGCTAAATGGTAGCATTTACACATTTGTGATTTAATTGTGTTATAAAAGAATTATCCACTAATTACCGAAATATTGGGCTGATAACCACTAGTTTGCTGGTGAATACATTTCCATTGTTTGTGTGTTCCCACCTCTCTGGAACTGGAAAAAGATTCATCCTTCGGATCCCACCTAGAACCCCCTACTCACCAGCTTAGCATCCCTCATCAAAGTCTGTTGCATTGAAAAGCAGAATATGGCAAGCATGGCCAATAGAGATACATTGCTATATTAGTTCTCACCAACGCCTGCTGCTGTAATAGTCCCTGCTTTTGCTCTGTCCCTAGTTATTTCACCAGCCTAGTCTCAGGCTCAAAGGAAACATTAATAAGCCAGAAGGTATTCTTAAAAATTCAGTCAAAGAGGAAGCCAAATTCTCAGAGCTCAAATTCAGAAAAAGCAAGTCAGGTTTGTTGGTTTGTTTAATGTGAGCTTTCAGAAACTCCCAACCTCATGACCTGGTAAATCAGTATCAAAACCTTTATTAGCATCACTTACAAACATTCAAAGTAAATAGGCCAGTACGATCTCGTCGCCATATCATCAGTACAGTCACTTGCCAAAGGTAAGAGGGGCCAGCAATCTATTTCACCTCTGTGGGTCTCCAACAAGGGCAGGGTCCTGTAATGTACTTCGGCAACAAAAGATCAAATAGAGGAATTTAGCTACTGTCTTGGTGAGCTCCTGATCTCTCCCCTGTAATAGGAAGTGTATAACCTCTTTCTCCTGTTTCCATATTGGGATACATAGTTGGTCTGGGAATTGTTGGTGGAGATCATCATATATTTTACATTTGAGGACCCTGTGAGCTAGAGTTTCCACCAGGTGGGCATCACATGGGCAGATCCTATCTCCTTCTGCCATCCCCACGAACCTACCCCAGAGGAGGTTAGAGGGATTAGAATTGAACCTAGCCACCGAGAAAGCCCTTATTTCTTGCGGGTTAAACAGAAATTGTAGATAATTGGGGTTAAATTCCTGTGCCCAAGAGAGTCGAAAATAAAAAAGGGGACATGTTTTTTCTGCAGCTGAAATTAGTTCCTGGCGCTCTATGTCCCATAACCTAGTTTTTAACATGGCTTTGGCAATTGGGAAAGCCACGGCACCTAGGAGATCCTCTGAAAGCCCAAGTTGTCATATCTTTGTACAAAACAGTTGTAGCCCTGGGGAAGGGAAGGAGTATGACAGAACTTCGCTAAGTAAAGTGTCTTTGTCTGCTGAAAAGCAAATGTTTAGCCAGCATAAGAGAAAACTCATCCAGGCAACTGTCTCTAACTTATGTTGGCCTCCCTCAAGACATAAGGCTGCATAAGGTACACATATATATATTATATATATATATATAATATATATCAGGCAATCGGGAGCTGCCTGCCTCTCTAAACACTCTGTAGATTCTCCTAACTCCATTTTAATGCCTTTGATTTCATTATCAGTCCACTCGCCAGACCCTGGATTCTTGGGTGGCCTGCGCGGATGGGAATAGGGAAGTTCAGTCATTGAGGTGTCCATGAGTTCCTCAAACGAAGTGACTCTGGTTACTGGGGAGAGTTCAGCACTCCCTACCGAGATCAAATGAGTCACACGATCAGAATACATCATGACCTGGTAATTAGAGTAATTAAAAACTGGTGCACAGGAGGAAAGAAGTAAAAGGTATAAAAATTGAATCTACAATGAAATAATAAGGTTTTTTCAGGGGGAGGGGGTGGATATATATATAGAGAGAGGGGGGGTAGCTACCACCTTGGGAAATAGATAACCCAATTATCTTCCTAATCAGGGATAGGGCTGAGAAAATAAACAGGATATCAGGGAACTCTTATAAATGCTATAAATGCTGCTCCAGCTCCACCACCATTATTTATTATTATTATTATTATTATTATTATTATTATTATTATTATTATTATTTTCCAGACTGAAGGCACAATGGGAAATTCTGCCTTCACATGAGAGAGAGAGAGAGAGAGAAGGAAACTGTGTCCATAATGCTTTCTTCCAGTCATGGGCAAACTCCTGACATAGGAACAGTCCATAAAAATGATGAGCGAGTAATAAATCCTAGAAGATCAGAGTAGACTAGCAAATAGTATCCAACTAGATTCTCCAAAGGGTATCTAGCATCATGAAAACCATGAGACTGTTTTCATGGTGAAAAGATATCTATACATTTTGTAAACTAGCATTATAAATCTGGTTCGCCTTTAAGATGCCACAATGCTCCTCACTGGTTTTGCTGAAAAAGAACAACACGGCTATCTCTCTGAAAACTGAAGAAGTGGTATCTGAAGAAGTATCTGAAGAAGGTATCTGAAGAAGTGTGCATGCACACGAAAGCTCATACCAAAATAAAAACTTAGTTGGTCTTTAAGGTGCTACTGAAGGAATTTTTTTATTTCTGTGAAAACTGTTACATAAGGTCCATGAGCAAAATGAACCCGGAAGGAGAATTACGCTGGCATGAGGAAGTCCCAAGATTTAAAGACTATCCAAGCAGCATATGGAAAGGCTGTTAAGTGGAAGAGGAAAACTCTTGAGGAAATCAAAGAGTTCCTAGTCTTCCTCATATTAGTGCACCCTAGACCAGGAGTAGCTAACTTACAGCTCTCCAGATGTTGCTGAAGTGCAGCTCTCATGGGTCATGCTGGTTGGGGCTGTTGGGATTTGGAATTCAACAACATCTGGAGCAAAACAGAGAAGTGTGGTGCTGAATTAAAGTTTGCAGAGGCCCCTAGGCAGTAGAAATCTGGGGACTCCCCTCACAAAACATTGGGGGGAAAAAATCAAGATCAAATCAATATTATTGAACTGTTGTTGCGGGGCCCCTAAAAGGCATGGGGCCCATAGGCTGGTGCCTACTCTGAATATTGGTAATCTGGCACTGGATTAGTGACCCCTGTCCTATAGTACCAGTCTATGATAAGTATAGACCCCAATGAGGAGAGGTACTGAGAAACAGGTCCCATTGCATACAGGAGCAATGCAAAATAGTTTCCCCTGAAATACTGGGGGTAAATACTCATGTATTTACTGTATATTCCTTCATATAAGACTACATTTTAACCCAGGAAAATCTTCTCAAAAGTTGGGGGTCGTCTTATACGCCGGGTTGTATTTCTTATACGGCGAGTATATCCCAAACTCTATATTTTAACTGGAAAAGTTGGGGGTCGTCTTATACGCCCAGTCTTATACGCCGGAATATATGGTATATTTCCTAAGGCTACACATCTATATTACCTTCACACTGAGTTTCCACTAACCTCAATAGGTTCATCATCTATTCCAGTTTCCCTGAGCAAAAGACCCAGCATGCCAGGACAGCCTAGAATCCCAGGTAGAAAAAAATGGTGCTTAGTGTGAAGATCTAATTCATGTCAGCTGAAAACAATAAAAGCCAGTGATTGCAGTCTGGGAATCCTAAGGTTTCTGCCACACATGAGAAAAGTGCAGCGCATGTGCAGTTATTATTAAATTTATATACCACTCCATACCCACGGGTTTCAGGGCAGTTCCCAAGATAAAATTACAATATAAAAACACAAAATACATAATCCAAATATAAACAGAAACAGTCAAATAACCCCCCAAAAAACATAAAAAGTTAAAACAATTAAAAACAATTTGGAAAAAAATGAAAAATACAAAAAGTAGTTTAGAAGAATGATGTCATCATCATCATTCTTTATTCGACCGTCAGTCAGAAAAGATACAATTCTCAGTACAAAGTTAAAACATATAAGACATCTAAAAACTAAAATAAAACATGGGCAGCACTAATAAAGGCTCTACAGATAAACCCGCATCAATGTAAAAGGTATGATAAGGAGCAGGTATGAAGAAGCATGGTCCTAAACACTAGAAATAATAGAATCTCTCTCTCTCTCTCCTAAATGAGATATAGAAGTCCACAGGAAAAGGGACAGGAAATCTTTGGCCCTCCAATTCCTTTCATCCCTGAATATTGACTATGCTGGCCAAGTCTGATGGGAGTTGCAGTCTAACAACATCTGGAAGGCCACAGGTAAACCCATCCCTGGTTTACATTACAGGCAGCAGCTTTAAATAACTTCCACCTATAATAGGGCACTGCCTTCCTTCCTTCCATATCTGATGTAGCAGTTCTGTTTTCCCCCTCCTCTTCACATTAACAGCTTGTAGTTGAAGGGATTGGTGTACATATCACTACAAAGACTTTTCAGGGCAACCACAGAAAATTGAATGAAATGAAGGCTGACCCATTTCATGCAGATCCAGAGATTCAGCCAGCACAGACATAAGCCTTGGAAGTAGAAGGCTACAGCGCATACATTAGCTGCCACTCCAGCAAGGTTACTTAGGCCATGAATTTCACTCTATTTGTGTAGCTCAGCTGCCACACATGATGAACGCCTGCATTCGTCTAAAATTTCCTTCTCCACCTGACTGTTACCGAAGTGTCTCACAATCTTGAATGTATTATGCTCTCCAGACTCACTGCAAGATTTGGCTGGGCCATTATCAACATGCCGTATAAATGATGCTCAGCGAACGTTGCCTGAAGTGCCAGGAGCAGAAGAGAGAAATGGGACCAAGTGCCAAATCTGCCACCAGCTAGGCTAGGCTAGGTGTGTACAGCCCTCTGCTTCTCATTTGCTTGTGGAGTCCCCCCTCTTCTATAAACCAAAAGAATTGCTGTACTTACCACCCAGTCGACTCATTTGTTGAAAGTAGACACTTGGTGTATAATGATTCCTGGCTGCTACGAAGAAAGCTCTCAGCAATCCACTGCTGGGACAAGCAGCCCAAGCCCTCTCAACCTTTAGCTATTAATATCCTAACACAGGCAGTCACCTGTGAAGGAAAGGGGAAATGAAAAGCGCTCACCAGGTGTCAGCTGCAATTACTTGGGGAGTAAATATTTCTAAAGCAACCATCTCAAGCTGAAAGCAACAACAGGATGGATGCAGCTTCTAATACAGACCCTCCATTTCTATTGCCCCCCTTTTTTTGCTGTAGTCGGGCCCTGAAAGCTGGATAGATGAGAAATAAATCCTGCAAGGAACCCAGAGAGTCACTTGTCCAAAGAGGTCTAGCTGTAACTAAGGACCTAGCAAGACAATCACATATTGGTACATGTGAAGCTATTACTCAATTGTCTCAGGGGATCTGAATTCCTCCTCACAACTAGTGTGTCTATTGTTGGAATAATCAGATTTCCTAGTACTGAAATCTCAATTTTACATCAGGTGTGGGGGAGGGAATATGATGGCCACCGCTTCCACTAGCACATGAAACATCATGTGCACTGTATTGGCATGGATCACAAGCACCTACTGACTTGTGTCTGGAAAAACCAATGAACTGTGCCACCCCATGCCTCACTTCCTGTACCATTTTGGAAACTTCTGCTGTTGTTGCTGCTGCTGTTGTTTTCTATTTAAGAGCCTGAGCATCTCCTGGTGTATAACACTCCATAGATAAGGAATGTGCATTTTGTAGCCTTTTGTAGTTTTATCAGTCTTAGAATGGAAAACCCTTGGATTCAGGTTAGGAAAACAGATCCCCTGCTCCCCTGTACACAAATAGTATGAATTCATTGTGATAGACACAATGAGTCACCCCAGAAAGCTTTTTGAGAAAGCAAACATCTTGCATGCAAACTATCATAGTCTGTTGAATACAGTTATTTTTGTAACCACAAATACAACTGGCTTCAACATTCTAATTTAAAGCTAGATGTATGGCTTTTCATTTTATTTATTTTTATTTTGCCAAGTTTGAATATTGAATCCCGACTCTCCTGAACTACCCACTTCTCAGCATGCCTCCAAGTCTGGAGTGGATCCAGCTGAGTATGGAGGAGCCCCCTGTCTTCTTCCCTTCTAATGGGTGTTACCTTAGAAAAGCACTCCTGGACCTTTCCCAGGCATCATCCCAAAGTGCTAGAGCTATGTATTCAGCTGAGTCTCCTGTCATCTCACCTTTAAGTTATCCTTGGATGAGCAGTCCAGGATGAGCTCATTAAGCAAGACCTAGAGGTATTTTCCAGGCTGTTCAGGGTCTTGCTTGAATTATTCAGCATCTCACTTGACGGGATGGCATGTAGGAGCAATCTCATCTAAAGGGCTGGGGAAGTTTGACTCCATCTGGCAGAGGTGGCCTCTGAGTGGCCCTATCAGGAAGCTCTATACATATGCATCCAGATTCATTCCATGGCAAATGTAGGTCTGGGGAAAACATCCCTGTAAGGCAATCTGTGCATAAAAGGGTTGTGCTGAAAAGCATGTGCATGATTTGGAAACCCATGTGGGCCTAGTATTTATGTGCTGTCACCTAGATTCAGGGCTTGTACACATTTCCACTGTTTCCCCTGTGGAAACATGCTGTTTACAGCTGAATCGGAGCAAACGTCATTTGGGTTTTCTCTGGATTGCTGTTTGCTCTGATTTAGCACTCAAGAGTGGGTTTTCTGTGGGAAAGCAGTGGGGCAAAGGCAAAACCACTCGGACCCATGCCTGGAAAGCACTGCACAAGCAGAAAACTGTTCAGACCTGTGGTTCCTTGGAATGAGACAAGCTGAAGTGCAAATGAGCCCTCAGATTTGAGGGTTTCTCTTTGGATTTGTCTCCCTTTTGTTGCAGTTTGATAATATAAATTACCTTCTCCTTTCTTCTTTTTCTTCGGTGATCACTCGTAGCCGAGTAAGATTGCCTTCCAAAAACACGGTTCTAAAAATATAAATTATACAGAAACAGGCTCTGTTGAGTTCAGCGTTTGTTTCAAGGCATTTATATTGCCCTCTCTGGTACAGGAGTGAGCTCTTAATGCACAGCGGCTGCCTTCATTCATTGCTTCTCTAACTCGAGCCAGACTCAGTGAAACTGGGCATGTGACAAGCGCATCCGCTGTCAGAATGAGCAGCAGCTGAAGCCTCGCCCCGAGCCAGCCCTGCCAGCCTTAGTGTGCACAGAATTGGCAAGCATGCCTTTCTGCTATGGCTCCTGAATCTCCTCACCACCCCACCCCATTTCACCCCCCCCACTACCCCGCTTATTGAAACCCAAGCCTTCGCTCCTGGCTTGTGGGGATGCAGGGCTTCTGAAAAGCCAGCACTACAACTAATGAGGAGGCCACAGGGCATTTGAGGAGAGAGACGTAGCCCCAATCATTTGTTGGGGGAAGAGCATGGTTGCCATAGCTACAGCAGCCAGAAGAGGCAGCCATGTTGTGGGAGCTGCTGTGAGGAGGGGAGGATTTGCTGGTGAAATATGAGAAAAGGAAGAGAGAAAGCAAAGGTGGGAATGAGGACTTAGTACAGCTGAGTAGCTTGTCCCACCTTACAAAGGGATAGTCCAATAAATTCTTTAAAGCTATTCTTCTCAAACTACAGTGTAGAGATTTCTCAATACTAGTAAACATGTCCGTTGGAGTCTGTATTTTGTTATTAAGAGCAGTGGGGCAGCTAGGGCTGGACCTCAGGGCTCCACAGCCACTGGAGGCTGGTCTGTGAGGACGAACAGGGCATTGCCCCACCAACTGCAATCTGCCGTCCCATAATATCTAACACCCTGACAGCAAAATCCAGGACACAATATTCCTGGACAACTTCTTCCTGCTTTTTCTTGTGAGAGAATGACGGACATTTTGGATGCTGTGATCTTGCTTGATTTCACGCCATGATTCCCCCTTGGAAAAAAAGTGCTTTTTCAGGCACAGCGCCAAAATACACACATTTTGGGTCACCAAGCAAAATCACAACCTCGAAAAAAGCACTTTGGGGGGAGGGGTGCCACGGCACTAAATTGTGCGAGCTCGTGGCATCCAAAATGGCTATCATTCTCTCACAAGAAGGAAAATGGGGTGTCTAGGTTTTTTTCCAGGACCCTTACAGGGTATGCCCTCAACCCCTGCCTGTATGCCTACTTCCTTCCAACCTGCCCAGAGGATGGCAGTGGCTGCCAGCTTCATCCTCCTTGGTCTCCATTGTGCCTATGTAGAACTTAGCAGGGAGGAGAGGGAGGTTGGGGACAGAGCTGGAATGAGTTGGCCCTGCCTGTTGTTGGCTCTGGATCCACCAACTGCTGGATGGGCACCACCCAATGCTCCCCACAGCTCACCCTCCCACTTCCCAGACTACCACTCAGAGAGTCACAGATATAGGGAGATATAGATACAGGGAGCCGAGGCACTGAGGGTTGAATGGTAATGTTTGTAACCAATTTCTTTACTGGTTACTTCCTAACATACGAATCAAGTCCAGGATGTATACCATATACAAGGATTGTATATGGTGTACATCCTGTCAGCCTGTTGCGCTCTATATGTTGTAACTATTGCATCTGCGTAACAAGGTATTGCATTTGTTTTGGGTGCAGAGCCATGTCAGGATGTTGTGTTGGGCCCTCTCAATGTGCTTCAGAAGAAGGCACCTCTGGTGGCAGAGGATGAGAGTGGTGGCAAGTATGGGCATGGGGGTCACTGCAGCATCCTGTCTTTCATCTTGGTTTTTTTTAAAAAACAAAAATCATACGGTTGAGGGGCAGCCTGCCAGGCACATGTGTTGTTACAAATCCACATTTTATTATTTTTACTTTAAAATTATATTACCCTTTCCTGCAACAGGGTGGTGCTTGCACACAAGGTAAATTGCCTTAGCATCAAGGCAACAGACATAAACTTTATTCCCGCAGTCATAATAGTCCTGTGATTCAAGTGGGTTTTAAAAAATGTGAAACTGTATGTGCTTGTAAGAGTATTTATGTGATTATTCGTCGTATTACTGCCATCATTATCAACACCAACATCATTATAATCAGGGTTGGCAAACTCTTTTTGTCTGCATTTTGCTCTATAGCAGAAACACTGAAGCGATTGCAAAGCATGGGTTGGGGTGGGTGGAAAAGAGAAACGGTTAATGTGTGCTTTGCATCTGAAATAGTGCAGGTGACTGTCTAAAGCTCCTCTGCCACCACAACGAACCACTAAATCCAGGGTCTAATACTAGCTAGCTAAACCACTGATTAAGAAAATCTCTTCCCAAAATGCTAGTAGTTTCAAGATGCAATTATATTTTAATTATGAGATTTAGTACCAGAGCAGTTATTGACAGGGAGGGATTGCATGTCCGTGAGTAGGGCACATGCTCTGCACATGGAACAGCTGTGTAGTATGCACCCTAACTTGAAAGCACATATCTTCCCCAAAGCATCATGGGGGCTGTAGTTTTTTTAAGGGTGCTAAGGGATTGTAGCTCTGGAAAAGATAGCGTACACTTCCCAGGGTTCTCTGGGGGAAGCCATGGGTGGAATGAAACATTGCACTCTCCCAATTCTGTCTGTACAAGTATTCCCTTTTGCCAGATGTAGTGATACTCTGCTCCTTTCCCCTCTTCATTGTTCTGGGGGGGGGGGTCTTCTGAGCCCCCAAGCTAACTTAAGGGGGCACCTAGGGCACATGGGAGGAGAGAGGAGAAACCTCATTGCACAAATAGTAGTCTCTGCACAGGACTTCCACTGATGGGGCTGGTTAGAGGAATCATGCCCTATGCACTTTACAAGTGCACTGTGTACACAGCGTAAGTCCCACGATCAACCTCTAGCATCTCCAGTTAAAAGGAACAGGGAGCAGGGAAGACCACTGTCTAAGGCTTTGAAGAGCCACTCCCAGTAGAAAATACTGGACTCGATGGACGAAGGAAATTAACCTGGTGTATAAAGTAGCTTCTTGTGTTCCTAATGTAGGGCCAGACAGCCAAATAAGTGAATCAGCAGACTCATGGCTATAGAAGGTAGAGCTGTTGTGCAACTCTACCACCAAGATCAAGCATAAGTATTTGGCCTTTGGCTCTCTTCTAGACTTAAATGTTCCTTGGTATTAATCACCAAGTCATTCTCTGGGTGGGATCCTCGTTTGAAGAAGAAGGCGACATTGTCAAGTTTTGGGACTAACACTAACATTTGAAGAAGTGCAACAAATCTTTTTTTGTGGGGTGGAGGAATCTAAGGTGGGGCACAGAGCAACTCAATGAGAACTGAGCGTGCTCAGTGTGCATGGAATGTTGAATGACTCTTGGGGATACAGAAATAGAAAACATGGCAGGGGGAACTTGGAATGGAGTTTTAGTAAAGGGAATGGTAGGCTTGGTAGAATCCAGGACAGGAGCTGTCCACGCTGCAACATTTTGTTGCAGGTCCTACTTATTAAAACTTGCAAAGAAACTACCATTCATATGAGGGCAAATGTAATAAATAAACAAACCATCATTTGCCTTGCCCCTCAAATGGAATTCCTGCCCCACATGAAATGTTTGCTCTCATTCTCACTCCTGAATCAGGAAAGGATTTTAAAAGTCAATGAAAAAGAAAATTCTCCCATTTTCCCTGCACAGGATGATTTTCTCTTCTTCACAATCATAGAACCCCCACAGTACAGAGGAAATAGTCATGCTTAAGTCCCATTGAAATCAATTAACCAAGTTACTTACAGCTAACTTAAGCCCTATTGATTTCAGTGTGATTTAAGCATAACTAACTTTCTCCGGATTATGCATTCCATCAATATATTACAGCAAGATTAATGTATTACAGAAGAATCATGTTGTGCTATGAGAGCTCTGTTTGATTAAATCATGTTCTTCTGTGATGAAGTTGATACTAAATTTTCTGTGAATTTGTCTGTGTGCGTAAAATATAAAATTCTTCTCTTAAAGGGGAAGAATGGGTTTTTCTTTATGCCCATTTTCTGCAAACAGCTAATGGGAAATCTTACATTTTGCATTTCTCTTTGGCCCATAAATACTGAGACTGCGATCCTTCTCCCATTAAAATGAATAGGAGCTTTGCCATTTAATGATATAGGAGTAGTTTGTTTCTTTCGCTTGTCAGAGGGAAGTTATGTAGATGTAGATGCTGAGCGTGGGGGACGCTGTCAATCCTGGAAGCCTGTGTAGAAAGATCAAACCCCACAGCCATATCTCAGCATCCAGCCTCATTTTACTTGCATGAACACTGCTATCAGCATTCTAGTTCACACTTTGCCATTTGAACACTGTGCATGCTGAGTCTGAGCAGAAACAGGAATCCAAAACAGTGGGGCAGATGCCAAGAGCAGGTTGATGGAAGCTGCAGTGTGACTTGAAACGTGACTGCTTGCAGGCATGGGGAACCTGTGGCTCTCCAAGTGTTGTTGGGCTCCAGAACTCCCATCACCCCTGACCATTGGCCACGCTGGCTGTGGCCAATGGCAGCTGCGATCCAAAAACATCTGCAGAGCCACAAATCCCCCATCCTTGGTCTAGCAGCTGGGGTACAGAATCTGTTTCTGGCTCTGTCTACTTATGCCACAAGGCCAAAACTACAACCAGTGGGTTTTTTGTGGGGGAGGGTTTAAAAAAATGAGGTGCTGGTACTCATATATAGATGTGGGTGCCAGCACAAAATGACTGCCATGTGTGATGATACTCTGGTTACAACTCAGTGCTGGGGACAAAGATGACCTAGTAAATTGAGCAAAACAGAAGGTAAGAGATGGGGGGCACCAAATTTTGGGCTTGCACAGGGAGCCACTGAAATTTGAAAGACCAAAATCTGCCCCTGCATGGGATCTGGATTTGGCTTGTGTTGGAAGCCCCAAAGAAGTTCTGCATTTAGGGGTGGTGTGGGGTTGTTCTTTTGTGGAGTGTTAGAACTGCTTGGTAATTTGGGAGCTTGAGTTAGTGTAGTATCTAGATTGAGGAGGTGGTGGTGAGGGAGGCAGTATTTAGCTTGCTACCTTTTCTCAAGCCATTCATGGTGAAGGGAGCAGTCTATTTGTGGTGGAGGGCAGTGGGGTGGAGACGCAGCAAATGCATGGCAGGACATGGCTAGAAGAGGAGCAGAACTCCGAGACTGCTAACATAGGGCAATATCTTCAGTCCTACAGCTAACCTTGTAGCAGTAACCCTTGGGCAGCCTTCTGCAACTTGCTGCCCTCCAGATTTCCTGAACTTGATTTCTCATCAGCTCCAGTCATCATGGCCATTCTACCTTGGGGAAATAAGAGTTGTAGTTCAACTCCTAGCCAACCAATTCTCCCCAAAATGTGGTAGTCTGAGGATAGCCAAATGCACATTGCTATTAGGCTTGCCATACATCAGGAAAATGTCCTGGTTTCGGGTGTAAAAATGGCATGGGGGGGATTTTCCAGAATCGACAAAACCCATATGTATGGCAATGTGATGGGGGAAAAGCACCCCTAATTGCTGCAAGCTCATTGGAAGAAGAGCAGAACACTCTGATCTCAACTGTTTCCAGATGTGGGATTGACGGGCCAGGTTGTCCCCACCCCAAGTTCCCCAAAATTTCTCCCGCAGGTAGACAGAGAACTGGTTCTTTATTAGATCCACTGTCACTTGCTCCCCCACACTCCAAGGGCTGGGGAAGATGCTACATTAAGTGCCATGAGCCCTGCTTGTCGCCTGTCATCTCATTGCATCTGTCATAGGGAGCCAAAATCTGAATTATTATTATTTTTGAGAAATGAAAGGTTTTTGCTCAGCCTGACAGACACACAGGGGAGTTTTGATCCGTTCCCTGTGCAAAAAAAGGATGCTGTCAAATCTCTCTAGGTTTTATTGCTGGCATTATCATAAACAGCGTCCTGTGCCTATTATCGGGTCACAGGGATGCTTTCCCTGTCGTGTTGTTTCACAGCCGGAGCTGACAGCTCAGCATCCGTGCAGCGACACCAACCTGAGAATTAAAAAACCAAGAATCCAGGAAGAAAGGCTTCTGCATCTGGAAATTGGTAACTTCTGGGTCATTTTCTCTGACCCTATGACTCTTGGACAGAGCAGGGGAGAGGGTCCCATTAAATGAAATATTGCTGTACTTGAACTGCTGACTTCCTCAGGCAGTATGGGGTTTCAGAGCCAGTGCTATCAGGTTAAGTTTCAGTTGGATGAGAAATAACACTAGAAGCTTATGGTGCCTTTGTAATATTTGCTTTACTTATAAATATACTTGGCAGAGCATAAGCAGCGGCAAACTAGCACTCCTACAGGGAATCCCCAAAGAACAATTTGGGTGCCATCCCAGCATGCTTACCTAACTCCAACTAGAATTTCTCAGCTTACTCAGTCTCTTTCTCTTCCAAAACTGCTCTTTCTGCAGCCTCTTTGCCCTCATATCAGATTCTCTAAGGTGAGCAATATGTGGCTCTCCAGATGCATTAGACTAGAACTTGCATCATCCCTGTGACCACTGACCATACAGCCTGGAGTTGTATTCCAAAGATATCTGGGGAGCCACATGTTGTCCACCTCTGCTCTAAGGTCAAAACACTCATGTGAGATCTCCTCCTATCAAGAAGTAATCTCCTGTCATTGGCTTCATGGAACATCAGCTAAGCACTGTGGGCTTTTAGCCTAACAAAAGAATAGCCAAGGAGTAGACTAACTATGTTCAGAGTTCAAAATAAATGTGTGCTGCTTCAAATGTGAAAAACATGTGTATTTTTGGATGCTTGTCTCTAAGGCTGATATTTTTCTGAATGCACTATCTAGGGACACAACAATGCCAACAATGGAAGTTGGCTCATTCCACATCTGATGTGGTACATATATTCTGTACTTAGATGTTGTGCCTGAGTACAAAATAATCTTGTTTGAAATGATACAGTAGAGAGGCACTTCAGACCTCCTATAGACCCTATTAAACAGCATTTCCCAGATCCTATGGAGTCAAAATGACCCTAGAAATACTCAGCCCACCCACTGAGGGCATGTGGCACCCTACAAAAATTTAAGTTTTCTGCTCTTCTGCGGGCAAATGAAGTGTGCTTGTGGTGGATGGAAGAAGGTGATGCCTTCTCATTGTGCTAGTGGGAGCCTGCTATCAAATAGCTGTGGCTGAGGCAGCATCAAAAAGGAAATGCAGAAGTAAATTACCTCTAAGAAAAGGTACCAACAAGAACAGGAGCTTTGTGCTGTGATTACTGGTTTTGTGCCGTCGCTGATGCATTCAAATTAATGGTGATCAGCATGAGAATTGGCAAGCTTCCTACAACCCTGTCATTTAGGAAGCTGCTACATACCAAATCAGACTTCTTGTTCACCTAGCCTAGTATTTTCTGTTCTGACCAGCATCACCAATCTAGGATCTCAGGCAGGAAGACTTTCACATCACCTGCTACCTGGTATTTTTCACTAGTCTGGAGATGGCTCAGGGACTGGAGCTGGGACCTTCTGCCTGCAGCACATGAGCTCCGGCACTGAGTTAGGTGGTCCCTTGTCCTTTCTTTTTGGAAGTCTTCTTTGGGACCCTGAATGCTGGTCTGGTGGCTAGTTAACTGAGTTGTGAATCAAGAAGTCTCCAATTTGAATCTCATCTGTGCCATAAACCCACTGGTTGATTGTGACAAGCTGTTCTAGATCTCTCTCAAACTCAGGAGACACATACACACACACTCTTGTCACTGGGAACAATAATGCATACCAATCTTGCAGGGTTGTTCTAGGGCAGGCATGTCCAACAGGTAGATCATGATCTACTGGTAGATCACTGGACGTCTGTGGTAGATCACTGGCTCCCCCCAACGAAGCTCTGCAACTTTGGCTCACCTAAAGCCCCCCAACCAGGGCTTTCCTTCCTTTAAAAAGCTCAACTTTGACCCGAAGCCCCAAAACATGGATGGCTTTCCTTCCTAAAAAAAAAGCTCAACAACCTCGACCTGAACCCCTCAAAAGGGGGCAGATCACTGCCAGTTTTTAACTCTGTGAGTAGATCTCAGTCTCTTGGAAGTTGGCCACCCTTGTTCTAGGGGTTGTAGGATAATGCATGAGCAGTGCTTGGAAACCTTGGAAACATTATGCATCAAAGCTCCGGATAATGATCCTCATCCTCGTCAAATTCCTACAAAGCCAGTTGCCTGTACAGTATAAGATGGCTTCCTGTGCTATGGACTACCAACTGACCAATCAGTTTGTTTGTGCCTAGGGCATTGTTCAGAATAACAGCTTAATTGCAGTTTTGCACATACTCAAACCTTTATGCAGATGTGCCTTTTGTTCTGGCCCACCTATTCTTAATCTTCTTCAAAAGAATACCTTCTACCCCCACAATCCAATAAATCTTATCTTCATATTAGTTGCCATCTATCTATACATTTTTAGCACCATGTAATAACGCGATCCCAACATTTCCAGTGCCACATGGGTACTCCTGGCAGTATTAGATGCCAATTTGGCCCATAGTAGGAATCTGTATCCATCATGGTAGAAAGGGCAAGAGGATAATTGAACAGTATGCCTTTGTAGGGCATTTTACTGCTACCCAAAACAAGTGCGGCATGGACATGGGGTTCTGTTGGGAGCACATTCTTCCCTGGGCTTTATACGTTAGGATAATCTAATCACGATAATACATTCTAATACGGCTCTTTGAAAAATCTGGCAGTATGTTGCTCACAAAGAGCATTTCTGGCTGCTTCTGTGCTCTGCTGATCATGTCTGAATTACACAGGACTCTATGCATTACCAACAAAAAAGCCCAAAGGCTTTCCCGCTGTGTGTAAAACTCAGAACAGGGCCCGTAGTGTATGGTTTTCTATTCTCCCCTTTAAATCCTTTCTCTGGGAAAAGGAGGGGGCATCCCCAGGGGGGCTCTTGTTTCCCTTCCAGCCCAGCAGTCTTCCTCTTGGATGGCTTTGCTAGTTATGCTCACATTTATAAACATCTGAAGGATCCTGGTGCCAGGCTGATCTGATGCTGGAAAGTAGGCATTAGATTTTGTGGCAGGAGCAAACCACTTCTGAATTCATTTCTTATTAGAGATCAAGTCATTTGTGAGGCTTCCGGAGATGCAATATGATGCAATCTATTGCAGGATAATTCTCCTTTCATTTGTTCATTCATATATCTATATATTAAAGAGAACCACATTTGACAGGACAAGCCACAATTCTGTTATGCGATGAGAAGGAATCTTCCATCTGCCCAACCTTTCATTTAATTAGGCAAGCCGGAGCACAGATCACAGTGCTCTCCCACTTCTCTTTAAAAAGATTGAACTGTACAGCTCTCACAGATTTTGCCTTCTGCCTGTGATCTTTGAAGAGAATGAAAAGTCCTCGGGATTCTCTGTGTGAAAAAGAGACAGAGAGTCATGCATGGCTGTCCGTGTGAAATGATCTAAGCCTTCCCCTGCTTTCAAACACTGTGCTCTTTTTCCTTGCATCTTGCCTGGGCAACTGAGCTCACAGCTCTCCAGTGCAACATTTCTAGTCCTCTGTCACCTGAACTAAAAGACAAAAGCAGATGGAAGAAGGCCTACGTGTAATTTTCTTCTTCTTTATATAAGGAACTGAGGGTATTCACGAAGGGCCTATTCTCACGACCACTTCATTGCCTAGTGGTGGCCGTGGAGGTGGGGAACCCTGAACATGTTGTTTTCCAGCTTCTCTCAGTTCATGGTGAGTTGCTCATCTGTACCCAACACCCTGTGGATTATTTAGGGTTTTTAAATCTACAATGAAGAGCCCAAATTAATGATGCATTGTAGTAGTTTGTCACAGTGGAAGGCCAGCCCGAGTATTAGGTAGAGCGAGGCAACCACTGCAGACAACAAATGTTGAAGGGCTGGGAGCCTCTGAAGAGGTGTTGGAGGAAAGAGCTGTGTGTACCACATAGTGCACATTGTGCTGCTAAGCTAGCCTGATGCTCTTACATGTAGTGGAGAATGTTTTCTTGTTGCCAGCACTCAAGCAAGCAAGCTTGGTTGGCTTTTGAACATGGAATAGTGGTGAGGAAGAGGGAGAGGGAGAATATGAATATTCTACCACCAGACTGTACCCTCCAGCACTGCACAGTTAAAAGGAGGTACACTCTTGTAACATATCACAGATCACTGTGGTGCAAGTGCTATCTCCTCCCCCACTGTTACACACTGCTGAAGCCTCTACTTTGCTTTCTCCGTCTTGCAATTTCACATCTTCCACCAATCTAAAAGCCATTGGGGTGGTTGTTCTTTTGGTTAGAAGCCTAATTGTTTTAGAATAATAGAACATACAATGGTAGAAAACACACATCGGTGGTGGCAGTGTATGAAATGACTGACTGTGCACTCAATGGTGCCTGTTCTCATGCCAGCATTGAGACAACAGAGTACAGGGTGCTCCCCACTCCAGAAAGGAGCCCTTCAACTTATGGAGGGCAATAAAGTAAGGGGTGGGTGATGCACTGGGTGGGAGGTTGGGGCTTGCTCTCTTGCAAGGCAACTGAATGCCTGAATGGAGCTAAAGGCACATCAAGAACTCAAAATTTCACAATGCCATGTGCTACATTCTCCTGAAAACAGAGGGTGATATTCAGCCAACTCATTCTCCAAGTATACCCAATGAACTCCATTGACGTCAGTGGATCTACTCTGAGGATGATTGGATATTACTCATACATTCCGCAAATGAATTCCAACCATAAAATTCTTGTTTTAGCCAGCATTTCTCTCCCTTTTCTGGATCACATGAAATGCATGGGTGATGGTGCTCCTTTTGCAAAATAAGAACAACCGAGGCTTAGAGTGAAGCGCTGTACATATTTTCTGCTGCACTTCCAGTGCCAAGCACCATGACAGGCAAGTGAGACAAATAAGCAACTTTATCCTTGCCCACATTGCCTGCTACTGCTGCTCCTTAATTATTTCATCTCCCACAGGTTATCACACTTGCTTTTATTGGGCATCTCCATCTCCAAGCCCCCATATTGAGAAAGTGTGAAATGCATAAAATGGTTGGCAGGATCCCCTGCCTTCCTAGCAGCAAAGAGTAAGTGAAATATTTTTTTACAACCCTCTTATTAAAAATAAATAAATCAGGAAAAAAGGCAAGCAGCAACAGTTCAGAGTCTGTCCAGGTGCTGTTCCTTCCCATTGGCTGCTTAAGGATTCCACAAAATAACAAGGTGCAGCCAGCTGTGGTTGTTTACTCAAAACACACCTCCATTATGGCAGCCCCCCTCTCTTTCCTCCCCACTTTTTTCTTTTTTCTTTTGTATCTTCAAGACAAATAGAATTAGTGGTATCAACCTTACCACAAGGAGAAACACAGACTTACAAAGAGCATCAGACATGGGAGACGTAAAATAAAAATTAAAATGGCAAGACATTAAGTGTTTAAAACAAATAAGGCACCAACATAAAAAGTATGTAAATATATGCTTTCAGCCTGTTTATACTGCTTCCTTTTAAGTCAGGTTGGGCCCAGCAGGCACTCTGGCACATACATCTCTTTTCCATTTGGGAAAAGAAGTCAATGAAAACAGAATGCTAAAAGATACCTGTTTGGGATTCCCAAAACTCCATAGAAAAGTTTCATGTGTTATCTATTTATATATCTCTGCAAATAGATAGGCAGACGGACAGGCAGGCAGACAGACAGATCGATTGGCAGATATATTAGATTTTATATCCCAATTTCCCCTAAAAAAAGAGATTCCCAGGGCAACTTTCTTCAATTTAAGAACAGAATAAAAGCACACTATCAAAGCCACATTATAAACAAGAGTCAATAGCAGCAATGATACCTTTAAAATACCTAAAACCAGTGCTTTTTTTCTGTGGGGACACAGGGGGACGCATACCCCTAAACATTTTGTGAATGTAAGTTTGGCCTCATTGAGGGGCAGTATTTCAATATGAGTAAGAAAATGGGAGTACCCCTAAGCATTTTTAAGGAAAAAAAGCACTGCCTAAAACTAACAGAGACCTGCTACCTTGTGATGAGCATCTACAAATGAGAGGTCAAGATGCTCACACTCCTATGGAACTCATGCCCACTGCCACCTGGGAAGCCTTTAATCTGGAGGCTGGATTTGACAACCTATTGTATGGGAAGGATGCTCTATGCATGCACAAAAGCAGTCACACATTCCAGGACTGGGCCATGCCACTGAAAGCAGGTTTCAGGGCTCTATTACGAGGAGTCCCAAATGAAGAAGAGCTGCTACTGAGCAAGAATCACACAAAAATATCAACAGGGTATGCTACAGAGATCAAGCAGCAGGATTCTGTTTATATTCTGAGCAGCTGCAGCAATAGAAAGGCATATTCTAACACCGTTATTAATAACTGGTATATTCTTGAATTTCATGCTGATCTCAACTTGATTTCATGTGGAAGAGAAAAGGGGTAGCAGATAAAGAGAGGGGAGTAAAGGAATGGCAAGAGGAAAGAGAAAAGAAGCAATCCTGCTCACTTTTGCCTCTAGTCTCCCCTCCCCTCCTGCTCCACCACTGGCAGCATATGATTCTCATTAGGACAAAAAGACTCCCCACTTTGACTACGGTATCTAGTGCCTCCTTCAAAAAGTTCAATGCTCTATAGACAGAATTGTGCCACAGCAGCCTTCTGAGGTGGGAGAAGCTAAAGGATAATGATCATTCCCGGGCTGCACACACCTGGCCTTGTGGTTGAGTACCAATTTGGAGACTAGTCTCCCTAGTTCAAGTCCTACTTAGTCTGCTCACTGAGTGAGATGGCTGCTCTGTGGGAGGTATGTATGGGCTTCTCATTCCAGGCAACAGCTGGGCTCATTGCAGTGCACTCAAAGAGATGCATGCTTGGACAAGAGGAGTTTGGATTTGATATCCCGCTTTATCACTACCCGAAGGAGTCTCAAAGCGGCTAACAATCTCCTTTCCCTTCCTCCCCCACAACAGACACCCTGTGAGGTGGGTGGGGCTGAGAGACTTCAGAGAAGTGTGACTAGCCCAAGGTCACCCAGCAGCTGCATGTGGAGGAGTGGAGACGCGAACCCAGTTCCCCAGATTACGAGTCTACCGCTCTTAACCACTACACCACCCTGGCTTAACCACTACACCACAAGGGCTGGTGGGAAGTTAAAGGGCTCCATTGAGCCACCTGGGAATCCCCTCCCATGTGTGGAATTAAGGCCAGAAGCATAACTATTGAATATCTGCAGCTTCAACAAAACCAGAAGCCATTTTTATGCTGGTATGGGAGAAAGGTCAGGATTGTTACAGTGGTTTGGTCTATTGGCTGAAGAAAACTTGCCATTCTGCCCATCCATCAATTAGTGCTATCAAAGCCATTGTGAGCACATTCATTTTTCATGCTGCCCATAACAACTGGAGGTCCAGTTGAATACAGTTTCCAATACTAAGTGAATATTATAAATGAAACAGCCAGGGCTCAGTTATGAATATGCAGCTACTGTGGCAGGTCCATTAAGGCTGTGGCCTTTAGCATACTCTCTTGGAAACAGCTTCTGATGAGATCACAGAAGCTCCAGGCAAATTCACACAACCCTTTCAGCCCTTGGCAGATCAAAGATTGAAACTGTGGTCATGAGTGAGTGTCAAAAGCCATACATGCTTGCTTCAGTATGTGCCAATTACATGGGCATGGCCAACTCAGCCTGTGGCACAGCAGTTAAAGGTCATAGCTTTCAAAAAAAAAATTTAGGCTATTATTCTCATTTGAAATGAATTGGCCTCTTATCTCAGGCCATTGCAGTTCTATGGACCAACCATCAAAGGCTCAAACTGACCTGTATATTCCTAGAATGTGCCTTGGAATTCAGCTGAAAGTCTGTGAGTTGGGGATGTTCTATGAGGTCCTCCTATTTAAAGGATTGAGATGTGTTCCGTGACATTTTATATAGCTGGGTGGGTTGGGAGCTACTGGGAGACCTCTGAGTTATTTGAAGTAGAAAGGCAAGGATTTCTGACTCCTAATTACCGGTATTTAGCAATTGCAGCAAGAAAATTATTTCCCTCCTAAGTTGTACCGCTGAAATGAAGAAAAAGGGAGTAACTCTGAGTAGATTTTGTGTGCACATGTATATGTGTGAAAGAACTATGAGCTCAGCTTAGTTCTAGTACTCAAAACGAATTCCTGGACTCCTAATAACTGGACATATTTTGTGCTTGGATCCAGCTGGCAGATCTTGGGGCTTTAGTATGAGGTCTGTTTCTCAAACAGTGAACCAGGATCCACCACTTTCCACCTTCAAGCACTTTCAGGTGGGTCTCGGTGCCACAGCCTGCCCATAGCTTGTCCCACCCTCTTTTGGTTGGATCAATGCTACTACCAGCAACTCCTTGTCTGCTGAGGAAAGATCACCAGGAGATAGAGAAGTTCACAGGGAAGAAGGGAAGGAAGGTCATCCTTCTTTGAGGGGGAAGTAGTAGAGGAGGTGCTAAAGGAATGATGTAAGATAAAAGGCTAATATACTTTTATAATAAAATCAATAAAATGGGAATGGAAAGGAAAGGGATAAGAGAGGAAAGATGTTACATGAGGAAGAAGTGAATGTAAAAGAACCAGGGAGAAGGGGTGTAAGAAACTGGGTGGGTTTGGAAGGAATACAAGTTGAGTGTGAAAAGAGAATGGGAGAAGAAATTACAAAAGATGGGTAAAATGCTTTGAGAGGGATGGGAATGCAAAAATATAAAAGGTAATGCCTCCTCTATTTAGAGCAGGGGTTGTCAACCTGGTCCCTACCACCCACTAGTGGGCGTTTCAGGATTCTAGGTGGGCGGTAGGGGGTTCTACGGCACAAGCTGAATCCTCCTTCCATTGAGCACTGGTGGACAGTAAGGAAATTTTACCATCAAGGAAGATGCATTAGTGGGCGGTAGGTATAAAAAGATTGACTGCCCCTGATTTAGAGCCTCAGGATCAGAAAATTCTGCCTAAAATGGGGAGGGTGGATCGCAATGCCTCCAGAGCAAATTTCTGCACTTAGCCTGAGGAAAGCTGAGCTATGGACCTGCTAGCTACAGTGAAAATGCTGTTGAAAAGAACTGAGCAATTTCTAAAGGTGGATTAGATATCAGTGAAAGATGTCAGTAATTGCCAGCTGATTATGCCGAACTCTGCCTCCATCTCCCATCATATTATAACTGGATCTGTCCCTGCACCCCACTTTTGTAGCTGGTGAGACTAGTAATTTCCCAGCATCTCAAGTGGGCCTTGGGAGTAGAAACCCTTTGACTAGAACCCCTGAACCAGGTCATTCTGTGGAGCTTTGGTGAACTGAGACAAGAATGTAACCCTTCCAGTTTAGTTTTCCTGGGAAACGTAGTTCAGAAGGTTTTTAAAGAAAGAGGGAAGGCTGGGTGTAGGAGATCAGGACCCTGGTCAGCTCCTTGTGGAATATCAGAAGCTGGATGCAATACTGTAATGGCTTAGCTCAGCTTTTCAGTTTGAAACACTTTCTCAAAAGAAAACAAAAGAAAAGAAAGAACCAGATTGTACACCATTTGTAGATTAATACATGGTGATCATTTTAAGATGTGGTGGTATGTGATACTGCAAAGGTATGGCAAGTGCAGCCGATTGTATAATGCACAACAACTCATACAACAACCATACACTTTTCCATAAAGGCACCAGATTTGCACCATTTGTGGATGTCTACATAGTTATCATTTTCCAGTATTGGCATGTAAGGTATTTCACATGCACTTTTGATTGGAATGGTATTTAGGGTTGCCATATTTTAAACAATTGTTGAGCTGCTTTTTTTCTTCATTTTTTGCCGTTTTTGAGCTGCAAAAAAAAATAAAATACAAAATTTGCCAACATGGCTTGCTATACGTCTGGATTTTCTCAGACATTTTACCAATTTCCGACTGGACACTGCTGACGACTCCAGTATTGGATATGTCCAGGAAATCACGGCCGCATGGCAATCCCAATGGTGTTTCCATCTGAGCAGTCAAGAAAGAACACTAGGAACATTGTTCAAACTGCTGCCCAGAGGTAACTGAGAGCCAACACTGTTCTCTAGCCATGCCATCTCTGTAGGAAGCTGTGACAACTGAAAAGAGTAATTCTACAGGCATTTTGGTGGGGTTGCTGCCCCTGACTGTATCGTGGCAGTCCACTCCCACACATGAAGTGCTCTAAGGAGGAGGAGTCAGAGGAGGGGGCTGGGCTACATCCTTAGGTGAAGCAGCAGCTGGGGGAAACCTAGCCAGATTAGCGGGGTATAAATAATAAAATTGTTGTTGTTGTTGTTGTTGTTGTTGTTGTTGTTGGCTCCTGGGGTCCCCTGCAGCATACATTTAGGGGCTCTCTCTTGGAATGGTTTCTCCCCCCTCCCCCCAAAAAAGTCCTCCCCAATCTTCTGTGTCATCAGAGTTTGAACCTGGGGTATGACAGTTTTGTGGAATGAACAAGGGAGTTGCTATTACTAAATGGAACAGGCTTTTCGAATCAGTCTTGAACAAAGTGGTGTATTAGCATTTCCACCAATGGATGGCAGAGTAATTCCAAAGCAGCCCCTTTGAAACATGAGGCAGGTGTGTGAGAGAAGTCTGCTCTTCTACTTCTAAGCAAAGTAGTGAAGATGCAGGGATTCATAATGCAGCGGAATTTAATAAAATGGCCCAGAAGTGACAAAGTTTTTCCCCGTTGCCAGCTTCTTAATTAAATTGCCTAATGCCGTTTGCAATCACAGCACAAACCCCTGTGTTTAAAGACCATGGTGTTGCCATGGCGCTAACCCAGTGGATGGTGTGAGGCTGTGACAAAGCATACAGATTATGCTTTGCTCCTGCGTTGCTGCAGGAGATTTGGTTGCCATGTTACAAAGGGAGATCTGGCACACTGTTTCCTACAGCCCAGTAATGCTTTCGCTTTGGTGTGCTTTTACATTATCCTCTTGCTATATTATTCAAAGGCCTTTTTGAAATAGCCATACCCACATTCTGCAGGCTGGGAAATTGAGGGGCAGTAGTAACAGGGCTTATTTCTCATAGCTTTAGACTATTTTACAAGATCTGAAAATTGGAAGGAATCCCTCACACCCTTTTTTTTCCCCTCCCCAAAGCCTAATTAAATAAATGGGAAATGCTGAAACATTTCCATAAAATGCCTTCTCCGACAGCAAACAACTTAATAATGTTCAGCCCAATACTATGCATGTTTACTCAGATGTAAGTCCCAAAGTTTAATGGGCATATTCAGAAATAAATATACAAAGGAATGAAGTATTAGACTAATGATACCGGTAATGTTATTGCTCCCATCCAAAGCATTGTTATAATTGTTTTTTAAGCTGGAATTAAATGCAGGTTTGTTTAAAACTGACAACATTGCTGGTGAGATCATATTTGGCAATGTGCCCACAGTTCTTTCCTTTTATTTCTTTTATAAAAAAAGAATCAAAGTGAGAAAATGGAAAAGCTTGCTGCAGTTTGTACAAATCTCCAGTTTTTAAAAGCCTTTGCGAGCAACAATAGTAACTGTTACATTTGTTTATAGAAGCAATGGGAAACATGGGGGCACCCAGATGTTGTTGGACTACAACTCTCATCATCTTTGACAATTGGCCATGCTGGTTGGGGCTAATGGGAACTGGAGTCTAACAATTTACAGAGAGCCATGAGTACTCCCTCCCTGTTTTATGGAATGCTAAAGGTTTCTAATGCATATTCTATTACAGGCATCCCCAAACTGCGGCCCTCCAGATGTTTTGGCCTACAACTCCCATGATCCCTAGCTAACAGGACCAGTGGTCAGGGAAGATGGGAATTGTAGTCCAAAACATCTGGCGGGCCGAAGTTTGGGGGTGCCTGTTCTATTAAAACAGGTAGTCTAGCACGGCTTTTTCTCAAAGTCTAGTAAGAGGCTCTTCTTGGCTGTGAGGTGGAAAGGAACAAGAAGAATAGAGGGGTGTGTGATTAAGTGAGCAATTTCTCTCACTTAGGCTACCAAGCAACAGCCACCATGCAAGGAAATAACCCTTTCTTTCTCCTTGGCATTGCATAACAGACATACTGTACATAGGATGAGTAACATAGCAATCATTCTTGGTGTCGTGAACATTTCTTGGAATCTGTTTTCTTATTTGGATACAGTCATCAGAAATTCCAAACAACTGCTTAGATGCCCTTGCAAATATGGAATTGTGATTCCTCAAAGATCACAGTTCTGAAATAATTTACTCTGAAATTGTACTTTTGATGCTGCTTCAAACTGAGCAGTATGAAGAGTACAACATTCCTATGAGTTCCATTCTGATCATTTGTACGAGGGATTCCATTGTTCTTATACCAGGACAAATGAAATTTTGAAGGATTGCAGGGCTTCCATTTCCAGCCTTGAGCTAGAAACCCCAAGGCAAAACCAGTCCTGACTTAAGGCTCTGAGTCTGAAGGATAGTGAGTAAAATGATCCCCTTGTGAAATTGGCCATTGAAACAGATGGTGCATGAAACTCATTCAAAGCCAGGACTAGTCACACCATCACAAGGCCACAGAGGCACATAAATGGGCCCACTCAATCCACACTATAATATTGCATGGGCTAAGTCCCAGTTCAGGCATGAAAAGTCATGCTTGTCTTCTGCATGGAACTTAGATTTATCATAGATGGAAAAATGACTTTACACATCTCAAAAGATACAAAATCACTTTTTTACACATCTGCAACCAATCATTCTATGTGCCTATTTTATAGTTTTGTTTTTATCTTCTAGTTTTTGTCTGTTATTGTTATCTCTGTTTTATATATATTATAAAATGAAAAAATGATGATGATGATGATGATGATGATGATAATGTTTACAAAAAAAGAGAGATACAAAATCAGCGGACTGATGTCTTGTGATAATACCACCACCAGACTTAACATGGACACTGGTACCAGAGCCTGCAATAAACCCAGATGCCAACTTTGCTGCCACATACACCCGGACAACACCATCACTGGCCCCAACAACATCAAACATACCATCTCAGGACTATTTAATTGCTCATCATTGTGTATGCCATCAAATGCCAATGGTGCCCTTCAGCTCTCTATATTGGACAAACAGGCCAAACCCTACGCCAAAGGATAAATGGACATAAATCTGACATCAGAAATCACAAGACAGAGAAACCAGTAGGAGAACACTTCAATCTCCCGGGACATTCTATGCAAGATCTCAAAATAGCTGTTTATTACAGAAAAATTTCAGAAACAGACTGGAACATAGCTGCCAAGTTATCCCTTTTTTAAAGGGAAATTCCATTATGCTGAATAGGCTTCCTCGCGAGAAAAGGGAAAACTTGGCAGCTATGGACTGGAAAGAGAAGTTGCTGAATTGCAACTCATTACCAAGCTTAAAACCATGGAGAGACCTGGTCTGAATAAGGACATTGGATTCTTATCTCATTATACATTATCAAGCTTTCTTTAGAACCTCAGCCCTTGCTTTTTCCTGCAAGACCAATTGCAGTCGTTAACAGTCGTTAACAGTCATCAACAGGTTTACCACTCCTATCAGCCAATCACCCATTCCTACCACCCTTCTGAGTAATACCCCTCCCCACCCTCTGACTATACATAAGGGTCTGGTGACTTCTGTTTCAGTGTATCTGAAGAAGTGTGCATGCACACCAAAGCTCATACCTATGACAAACTTAGTTGGTCTCTTAAGGTGCTACTGGAAGGATTTTTTATTTTCTTTTGTCCTATAACAAGTGATACTAATTGTACTTCTAGCCCAATATTGCCTTCTCTGAGTGGCAGCAGCTTTCCAGGATCTCAAGAAATGTCTTTACCATCACTTGGTACCTGATTCTTTTAATGGAATAATCTTTTAACAGGATGTCGGACTAGATGAGCCTTTGACCTGGTCCAGCAGATTCTTCTTATGATCCTATTTTATTAAAATGAAGCCCTGGTGGACCCTTGGTCCGTGACAGCCCTACATTTCTATGAGCCTGTGATTTATCAGTGTTTCTGTGATAAAGTGACACATAAAGGATATATCTGATTTTCAGGATGGTGCCAAAAGGTGTTCCACAAACATATGCTTCTGTCAGCATTAACCACAAGTGACTCATCCAACGTAATTGAAATTTAATAACATAGTTATATTATGTTAAACAAGAGGGTGGTCATTAAGAACATTTATTCAAGATTAACAGCCAGGTAATAGACACTCCAAGGATCACAACTATGGAGCAGCTGATCCAGAACAGGCGGAAATTAATCTGGAGTCAAATTTACAATGGAAATTAAAATTCACCATTCAGTAACTTTCTTTTTCAACCAGATTCCATTTCACACTGAACTTTGCGATACAGCGTACAGCCGTTCTAAATTCATATCCTTTGCAGGAAAAACACATAATTTGATATGGCAATATTTTTCTTTCACCTGTGCGCTCATGTTTCACATCTAGCAGATTACAAGGCTGAGAAGAGATCCAATCAAAGTCTAGGCAGGTTAAGCTCAGCAGTGTCCCCTGCCTCTGAAATAGATATTGCAAGTTGTTGTTGTTTAGTCGTGTCTGACTCTTCGTGACCCCATGGACCATAGCACGCCAGGCACTCCTGTCTTGCACTGCCTCCTGCAGTTTGGTCAAACTCATGTTCGTAGCTTTGAGAACACTGTCCAACCATCTTGTCCTCTGTCGTCCCCTTCTCCTAGTGCCCTCAATCTTTCCCAACATCAGGGTCTTTTCCAAGGATTCTTCTCTTCTCATGAGGTGGCCAAAGTATTGGAGCCTCAGCTTCACGATCTGTCCTTCCAGGGAGCACTCAGGGCTGATTTCCTTCAGAATGGATAGGTTTGATCTTCTTGCAGTCCATGGGACTCTCAAGAGTCTCCTCCAGCACCATAATTCAAAAGCATCAATTCTTCGGCGATCAGCCTTCTTTATGTTCCAGCTCTCACTTCCATACATCACTACTGGGAAAACCATAGCTTTAACTATACGGACCTTTGTCGGCAAGGTGATGTCTCTGCTTTTTAAGATGCTGTCTAGGTTTGTCATTGCTTTTCTCCCAAGAAGCAGGCGTCTTTTAATTTCGTGACTGCTGTCACCATCTGCAGTGATCAAGGAGCCCAAGAAAGTAAAATCTCTTACTGCCTCCATTTCTTCCCCTTCTATTTGCCAGGAGGTGATGGGACCAGTGGCCATGATCTTGGTTTTTTTGATGTTGAGCTTCAGACCATATTTTGCGCTCTCCTCTTTCACCCTCATTAAAAGGTTCTTTAATTCCTCCTCGCTTTCTGCCATCAAGGTTGTGTCATCTGCATATCTGAGGTTGTTGATATTTCTTCCGGCAATCTTAATTCCGGTTTGGGATTCATCTAGTCCAGCCTTTCGCATGATGAATTCTGCATATAAGTTAAATAAGCAGGGAGACAATATACAACCTTGTCGTACTCCTTTCCAGTTCTAACTGTAGCTTCTTGTCCCACATAGAGATTTCTCAGGAGACAGATGAGGTGATCAGGCACTCCCATTTCTTTAAGAACTTGCCATAGTTTGCTGTGGTCAACACAGTCAAAGGCTTTTGCATAGTCAATGAAGCAGAAGTAGACGTTTTTCTGGAACTCTCTAGCTTTCTCCATAATCCAGCGCATGTTTGCTATGTGGAGCTATGTTTGCATGTTTTCAAGTGGAGCATGCAAAAAAAATGTTGTAGTGTATCATCACCACCCACAGCACTCTTACATATCATGGTCCTATTCTTACGATTCCAGCCGGCCGGCCAAACCAAGCCCCCTTACAGGCTACTGTGAACTGAGGCTTTATCTCTTTTTCAGAAGAAATGTTAGTGTTGTCTAAGTTGCCATTATGATATCATCCTGTTTTTGAACCTTGTTACAGTTTTCATTTCATCCTTATTCTGTGGCAATACCCTAGGCACACATAGGCATGCAAAGATGGGGCTGTCCCAGTCTTCTTCTGTTGCTCGAGGAGAGCTTCATGCACACAACAGACTATTGCACCCACAGAGCATGTCTCCAATTCATCATATAAAATTGAACAAGTTCTCAATACTGTATGTGACTCTCCATGAGTGCACTGGACCCTTTGTTTGCATGCTGGAGCTTCCACATTTCACTGCCTTCTCTAAATAAGGAATTAACCCTCTGTGGTGGTTGCATTTTTGTTTTTTAAGTCAGGAAAATATCCTCAACCCATGTTTGAAAAAACAGTCATATACTGTATCAATTTTGATTGGTTAATTATTATATTAAAAACAGAGTTATTACTCATATAAGAAAACATTCCATTTGCTGTCATTTCATATCTGAAAACCAAATGATCAATAGTTCTGTCACCTGAGTTTTGTACTTAGCTCCATTGATATCTAAGAAAGTTTACATAGTATTAAATTTATTAGACAGATGAGATGGCAAAATTGACATGTTTAATCAGAGAAAAGTCATTGTCAACATTTAGTAAAGATTGGAAACCTCTCATAGACTTTTTGCATGAAAAAGAAATAATGACATTTGGGTTTAAAGGTTGAAGATAAGGTTGGTTTATAGAAAGTGGTTGTGCTGGGTATTATATTGGAGTGGATGAGTTGAATAATGTTTCTATATAGCTGACAGCTGAAGAATTGAAAGTTCCTTAGATTCTTAACTTTATTTTTCTCTCTCTTCTCCCCTCCCCTTCTTTTTTCTTTCTCTTCCTATGGATCTATTTTTTATTTTGTCTAGATTAATGGTTTAGTCTGGACAAAAAAGATATTTGATAGTAAGAGAATAAAAGCCCCTTCACATATACAATGGTACCTCGGTTTTCGAACGTAATCCATTCTGGAAGACAGTTCGAGTTCTGAAACGTTCAAAAACCGAAAACTCAATAGCCGACAGCTAGGCCTCAGAGTCTTGCACTCAGCAGAAGCCACATAGCATGTTCGACTTCCAAGGCATGTTTGAAAACTGAAGCGTTTACTTCCGGGTTTATGGCGTTTGAAAACCGAAATGTTCGTCAACGGAGGCGTTCGAAACCGAGGTACCACTGGAAAATGCTAGTTCTTGCCTGTTCACTACATGTTACTAAACAGAACACCCCAGCAATATGAGGAAAGATGACACATGCATGGATGTTTTGGGGAAATACATCTGGCTTTTCTACAGGTCATGGTGTTGGCGCTGGAGATACCACATACTTTTGTTGTCGCAAGTGGCATTGAATGTACAACCTTTGAAAATCCAGGTTGCAGGGTGGTAGTAGAAACATCTGGTTGGTCATCATGAGATGGGGGTGCTGGACTGGACAAGCCCTTGGCCCTATTCCTGATTTCTACAGTCATATTCTACTACCACAAATACAGATTTGTTTATCATTTGCTACAAAACGGTTGCGGGGGGGGGAGAGAATGTGGTTTTTCTCCACAAACCCAGCACGCACCAAGAGAACCTCCTTTCCTCAGTTTGTTCTAGTGTAGAGCAACTCACAGCACAGCTGCTCCCAGGTTATGGTGAACTGACATTCCCACTCACTCCAGCTGCCACCTAATCTCTCGAGAAGGGAACACAAGCTGCTCTCTTTTGCCCTTACAGCTGTCAAGCCTTAGCGGGAAAGATGTGGACTAAAGTTAGCCAAGTCCGTTCTCTCTCCTCTTGTTGCCTTGGCCAATGTTCTCACTGAATCTATTTCTTTTCTTGCATGTGCCTCCTTCCTGCTGACAGTTCTCATAACACAGCACCTGCCCCACTGCTGTATGTGGTGCAACATCTTGAACAGAAGCTGCCAGGTGGGGCCAAGAAACCTCAGAGTGCCAGCATGGGGGTTGCTTAACAAATCCCTATTTCCGCTTCAAATTACATATAAAAGCTCACTCCCACAGGAGGCAGGGAAGGCCCCTAATTTGGATGGCTTTAAAAGAGGATCGGACTAAGGCTATCAAGGACTACTTTTTTAAAAATAAAAATAAAAATATTTGTTTGGTTTTTCAAATTTAAATTTTACAGTCACTTGTCCAACTTACAACATAAAAACAAGATTCCAAGATATCTCTTGGACTTCCCTCCTCCCCTTTGTGGGTCCTATTGTTAATCATTTCCTCCTGCATCTTTTATGATAATCCAAAATCTTTTACCTCTCTGTTGTGTCCAAAATTCGCCATCAAACTACAAGTGATATTCCCATCCTACTAACAATTTTAACTGTTTACAATGGTTTTAAAGATAAGTTATAAGTTTCCCCCATTCCTTATTAAATTTTTGGTCTTCCTGATTTCTGATTCTTCTGGTCATTTTGGCATAATCCATCAACTTGATCTGCCATTCTCTGGTAGGGACTTTATCTTCTTTCCATCTCCGGGTCCATCAAGGACTACTATGGCAATGCTCTGCTACCATGGTTAGAAGAGGAATGCTTCTGAATGCCAGTTGCTGGAAACCACAGGAGGAAAGAGTGCTCTTGTGCTCTGATCCCCCTTGAGGGTTTTCCACAGGCATCTGGTTGGCCACTTAGAGAACGGGATGCTGGAGTAGATGGGCCATTGGACTGATCCACCAGGATTTTCTTATGTTCTTGCATTCCCATTAGCTTTAAAATTTGACCCCATTCCTCACAATTCCATGTTCAGTGTTAACGGACAATGAGTACAGTCTGAGCTGTATAAATCAACATTTGCACACACTTTCACACAAATGTCTTGCGTAGATATGGCATGCACCTGTAATATGTAATGTGTGAACAAGCCTCATGGTAACTACCATCATGGAACACTATAGTCTGTTACTTGAGCTGCGGACACACCATCCATTTAAAGCCTGTGATTTCCTGCAAAGAATCCAGGGAACTTTAGTTTCAGGGAGAGAGAGAGAGAGAGAGAGAGAGAGAGAGAGAGAGAGAGAGAGAGAGAGAGAGAGAGAGAGAGCCCTACAGTTCCCAGTACTGTTAACAAACTACACTTCCCATGATTCTTTGGGGGAATGCATGTGCTTCTAAAGTATTTTAAATGAATAGTGTGTTCACAGCCACAGTTTCATCAAAGGAAGTTCTCTCCTCCCAGTTCTCCATCTCTGGGCTATTCAGAAAAGCCAAGGAGCTTATTTCAAGCAATGGATAGTTTTTCTTTTATTTCATTTTATGAATATATCCTTGTCCTGAGTGTGTAGAAAAATCAATAGTGGCTCAATTGTAATTAGTTTAATTCATGCCATCTGAATTTTATTGATTTACCTGGCAGCTGTTTACACCTGCCTCCACTGAGTTACAGTCCCTTTACATTCCTGAAGACGCAGAACGAACCATAGAGTGCAACAAATTATAGAAATACTGCAGCCTCGTCAATAGAATTGCCTCTTTTTTTATTGAACTACTGGATTTTTCATAGCTATGGGGCGGGCAGCAATTTAACAGGTAAAGCTCTTTTGTATCAGTGTAGCTCCATGCCGAGGAAAGCTGCAGTCATGTTGTTCAGCTTTAACAGGTGGCTATGACAATCTGATGCTTGCCTTCATTTTGTTGCACTTCCAAGATTGAAGATGGGAACGCAGAACACAGCAAGGGAACATAGGAAGTTGCCTTATACTCAGTCAGATCCTCTGGACCATCTAGCTCAGTATTGTCTACACTGACAGGCAGCAGCTCTCTAGGGTTTCAGGCAAGGAGTTTCTCCTAGTCCAGGCTTGAGATACTGGGGGTTGAGCTTTGGATCTTCTGCATGCAAGACAGATGTTCTGCCATTAAGCCCTTTCCTAAGGGTTTAAATACTCTAGCTAAACTGTCCTATTCATCAAAGCTAAGTCACATCAGAGACTGTGGCAAGGTGGCCTTGTGTGTCCTGCTTTGCAGAGAACAGACTTCTATTTGTGGGAGTTGCCTATTTGAAAGGCTGTCCCACTCAAGTCCCATCTAAAGATGAAGAATCATATGACGGGAGAACAGGGGCTCCAAAGTTACCCATCAACAGTTAGCTCCTGAACAGCAAACTGAGTAAACGCATAAGGTCACCTGGTCATAATCTATGGTGATGTGTATGATATTTACTTATTTGTTTATTTCTTAAAATATCATTAAAAATTTTAATTTCTATTTTAAAAAATCAATTCAGATCATAACTTCTTTGTAATTTTGCACCTGTACATATAAATTTGCAAATGCACATGAGAAGAGCCTGATAGATCAAGCCAATGTCCCATCTAGGCCAGCATCTTGTTCTCACAGTGGCCAACTAGATGCTGGTGGGAAGTCCATAAGTAGGACCTGAGCACAACTGCACTCGCCGCTCCTATGGTTTCCAGCAACTGGTATTCAGAAGCATACTACTGAAAGGAGTGGAAGCAGAATATATATTGCAGGTTTTAATATTGCACATTCTGAAGCGACTGGATGCATAAAAACTGTCTCCTTTGGGAATGATGCATTGTCCATCCATTAGGGTGTTCAAAACTTTACTTGCAGAACTTTTTTCAAAACAGAACAAAAACATCAATGATACATCCAAATAATTCCATGTAATATTATGCAAGTCCAACACATCTTCTGAAAAATAAAATAAACTTATAATCAGAGCTGACAATCAGAGCGCTCTCTCTCTCGCTCTCGCTCTCTCACACACACACACACACAGGCTCCATTGCCTGCATTCCAGCCACATAAACTATACAGATCATCTTACTTTAACAGAGCCTGAGAACAAAGAATAAAGGCAATCTCCTCTCAAAATGGAGATTTGCAACCAAATACCTTTGTCGCCTGATCTAAGGTTAAACACTCACATGTTAGCTACTAGAGAACAACAATAGTTAATTATCAACTCTGAGTCCTATTCTTGGCTACAATATAGCCCCATGGAAAAAACCCATGTTAAAGCCTTCAGTAATACACATAACCATTTTCCAATTCAGTGTCAATTAAATAATTATACTTAACAATATAGGCATCAGAGTTGGTGGCCACTGATAACCTTTTCCTCCATGAATTCCTCCATTAACGCCATCCAAGTTGGTGGCCATCACTGTTTCTTGTGGGGAAAATGTATGCACTTTGTGCAAATCTGTGTCCCTCCTTTTTCTTTTTGATGATGCCCTCCCTCATTTTCCCATCACATTAGTTGGCTCACCACATGTTGAAGTAAGTGAAATAATACTCATTACCATCTAAACATCAGGCCTGTAAAATGATTTGGTATAAAGTCTAAAGTTACTTAACCACAAGGCCAGGACTTTTGCTTCCAGACATCAGGTACACTGCCCTCCACCTCCGAGAATTAGGGTCAGCGGAAGGACTTTATTAATCGGCATTATTAACCTGCATCTCAGCTAGAGCCTTTACGAATTATTACTGTATAATTTTGCCAGTGGCCCTTCAGGGTCAGTTGCTTGCAATTGCCATACAGGAACCCTGGCTTCTGCCTGGGGTACCAAGCAAAACCAATTGGGTCATTAACTACAGGCCAGGACTCTGCTGGAGTTGAATGCTTTTTCTCATTAACACCCAATTCCAACATTTAGAACAGGGTGTTATTCACTGACCCTGAACTCAGAATTATTAGGTTTTGGCATGTGGTGGCGGGTGGCTGTGTGCATGCATATGTGTGGACCTAAGCAAAGAAGCAGGCTGCTGGGTGACAGGCTCAGAGCTTGAACAGCCTCAGCTGCTGCAGAAAATGCTGAAGAGAGACTAGAAAGGGCAGCATATTTCCAACTAGAGCTGTGCTGAATATTGTCCACTCTGGTGTTCAGGAGACACAGAAATGCTGCCCCCCCCCCCGCCAGCTCTCTTAGATGGTCTGACATTCACTTTTTACCATTCTGGTTGGTGCCAATTGTTTCCCCAGACTGCTGCTGCATTTCCTGTAATTTTCACCTTGAGAGACAGTGTGGTATAGTGGTTAGAGTGTTGGACAAGGACCACAAAGGCAAGAGTTCAAATCCCCACTCAGCCATGGGAAGCTCACTGGTTGGCCTTGCACCATTCACTCAGCCTAACCTACCTTGCAGGGATGTTGTGGGGGATTAAAACGAGGAGAGAGGAAAGAACCCTGTATGCCACCTTGAGAACTTAGGAGGAAAAGGGTGGGACACAAGTGCAACAATTAAATAATAAATACAATAAAAGGATTGGTGACATGGCTACATTTGGCCACGTGATAATACTGGTCAATGAGAACAATGGAAAGCAAGGGCAGGTCAGTCCAATGCTTCTTTGATTAGATACCTCTCAGGAAGGGATAATGCAATGAATGATGTCCTTCCAATCATATTTGGCTATGAGGTAACACAACCAACAGTGCATGAAGTTGAGAGACAGAGAAACCGATAAGAAATGGGCAGCTCAAATAAACAGCACTGAAGAATATCAAAGTGCAAGATATATTTCAGCAGGGTCAAAAATATTTCTGAGAAACTTTGACATTGTTTTCTCAGCCCTAGTTAGAGGAAAGCCATTACTTACATTGGTCTTCCGTTCGCTGAAGTAGCAAAGAGCCAGAAAAGAGGACATGTGCCTCTTTAAAATCAGCAACTGGTTAAAGAAGAGGAAGTAGAGAGTAAGGATAAATGAACAATCTTCACAGTGTAAGTGGGGACCTTTCCAAAGGTCTGTCTTGGGAATAGTACTGCTTACTTATTTATAAATGATCTGGAGTCAGTGGTGAGCAGTGAGATATGCAAGTTTTGAGATGACACCAGATTATTCAGGATAATGAAAATCCAAGAGGCTTGCAAAAAAAAAAAAACTCGTCAGTGGGTGAATGGGCAATAAAGTAGCAAACGAGGTTTAAATTAAGTAATGCACATCCTAGCAAAGAAAGTAATGCAAAACATCCAAGTTTTGCATTTCTGTTGATGGAGTCTTAACTGGCCACGGGTAGCCAGGAGATGAATCCTAAAGTTGTGGTGGCAAGAAAAAATGAAAATATCAGCTTATTTCTAGTGGTGGCGAAAAAGGGGGGAAGACCAAAAATAAAATAGCCAGTATTGTAACACCTTTATTAGCATTGGCTTTATGTGGTGTGGTTGCATTTGGAATGCTGTGTATGGTCCAAGTTGCAACATCTCAAAAAGGATATTTGAGAACTGGAAAGGTGCAGAAATGGGCAACCAAAATGTATCTTTCCTAAAATGTAAGGCTAAGGAAGGAATCCTAAATCCCATAAGAGAGTGGCAGGCCTCAGTGACCACCACTGCATACTAAGCCTTGTCAGTCACATCAGCCAGGACAGAAGGGGTGATGATGGTGATTCCATCCTGTGATTTGCTCCATGAGCTCCAGGGATTTGGGACTATTCAGTTTAGGAGGAGAAAGGTGGCTCAGGTGAGTCATGATAGAGAGATATAAAATCATACATGGTGTGGAAGAAGCAAATAGAGGTCATCTTCTCTCCTTTACTCATCATTAGGGATGGGTGAATATATCAATTTCAGTTTCCGTTTTCTCCTATCAGTTCTCTACATGTCTACATCAGTTTGGGATTTTTTTTTAATTCATCAATTCTGCATTTTGATGTCCATTTCTCCAAATATACACATTTTTGCAAACTATTTCCCCTTAAAATGATGCATTCTTCTTTGTTCTTTTAATGAATGCATGCATTTATATACACACACTTTACCCTAGCAAATACACTTTCATACACATTACTTGGTCAGCGAACTGCATCGCAAAATTCAGGCATGTGTGAATTTGGAAGGATGGCCGTGTTTCAATTTGCAAATCGTTTTGCAAATTGTGAATTAGGGAAGTTTGCCTCTAAAAGCAAACGGAATCAAATTTCTCCCTCATCTCTACTCATGATACTAGAATTCTGAATCAGTCAAGAAAATAGATCAGTGATAGCTTCAGACAGAAGGAAGAACTTTAGAGCTAATTAACTGACAGAATTTACTACCACAAGGTACAGTGGCAGTACCTTAGATCTACTGGCAGATCAGCTACAGTTTTCTGACTATGGTTTAGCAACAGCAAAAAGGCTTCCCTCCCTCCCTCTAAATTAGACTCTTAGAATTTCTGATCTGTAGTAACTCAAGTGTAGATTTCTACTTGCAGATTTGAAGTGTGAAAGGTAATTGGTTCCATCTTGTGAGCCACCATTTTACTTTCTATTCCAGTAGATCTCAGGATGCAAATAAAAATACAGAGTAGATCTCACAAGGCTGAAGTCTGCCCATGTGTGCCTTAGATGACTTTAAAGGGGGACTGGACCAATTTATGGAACACAGGTATAGCCATCGCTGTAAGTCATAATAATTAAATAAAACCTCCGTCCTCAGAGGCAATATACCACTGAATAACATTTGTTGAGGAACAGCCACTGTAGAAGAGTTCTAGTTACAAGTAGGTAGCCGTGTTGGTCTGCCATAGTCAAAAAATTTTTTTAAAAAAATCCTTCCGGTAGCACCTTAGAGACCAACTAAGTTTGTCATTGGTATGAGGCATCTGGATGGCCACAGTGGGAAGCAAGAGGCTGGGTGTGATAGACCAGGTGTGGGCCCTGCAGATGTTGCTGAACTACAACTCCCATCAGCCACTGGAAGCATCACCAATGGCCAAGGGTGACGGGAATTGTAGTTCAGCAACATCTGCAGGGTCATAGGTTCCCCACACTTGGTCTTTCATAGCCAGCATCTTGTTTTCCATAGGTCAGAAGGCAGACTGGATGGCTGAACGCCAGCAGTTTGGTGGCAAAGGGGCTGTAAAGCGCTTTGCATGTTGGACGTTTTCCATAATTATTATAATTTGACCTCAGGAAACAGAATATAAATACCAAGAAAAATGGCACAGGTCTTTGGGTGTCAGAAGAACCTTTCAGCAAATAGAGTTTTATTTCCTCAGAGCTCCTGAGAAAATTAATGCCTATAATTAATCTCTGTGTAATATCCAGACAACTCAAGTCAGCCTTTTACTAAGAAGTCCCCAGGCTGTATTTCCACAAAGCCTGTAGGATTTAGATCATTGTCCATTTTGCCTTGACATCTATGGCACTCCACAAGCACATAGGTGGGGGAGAAGTAAGTGTTTGGTGTTAGCCCCTGCTGCAAATATCTGTTGTGCTGTGAAGCCATGGTGATCCAATGGACAATCCTCTCAAGAACTGCCACATTTAATAATAAATAAAATGAATATTATGTAAGAATGGGGTGATCTATCAAATTGTCACCAATCATGCCACAAGCACAAAGCTATCCTGCTTTTAATATCACAACTAAGGCGCTTCCTCTTGTCATTAGGAATAGAAGTATCTGTCAATTTTGGTTCTCTTCATTTCCCTCTTTTTTCCCAATCTTAAATTTAGTTCTCTATATTTCTGCAGCAATTTGTGGGGTGTGGTGTTTTTTTATATATAAAAAAAATCCTCCAAAAAGTATCAGTATTTTAGTGCAAATTTCTCCAATTAAACACATTTTTGTATGCAGTTATAACTCAAATACACATTTTTACAAGCAAATTCCTCATATATAATGGATGTTTGTACTGTATATTTTTTTCAATAATATTTTCATTTTTATGCACACATTCCCCTAATGGAGACATTGTTTGGTTGAATAACTGCATTGCAAAATTTGTATAAGTGCAAATTTCAAAGGTTGACTGCATTTCCGTTCTCCTGTTGTTTTGGAAAGTGATGATTTGATGGCTTTTCCTTTAAATGTGTACCAAATCAAATTTCTCTGCAGTTCCTACCTGTCACAGGAAAACAGGCCATTATCAGAGAGAGAACCTTTTTGTGGTTCAGTTTTGGATCTCTCTGGTTCCAGCGCTGCTGCCACTTAAGTATCAGACATTGACCATCTTATTTCTACAAGATTTAATTAACAACAATGGCTTTTATGTGTTTTCTTTTGGTTTGTTGCTTAGATCGCCATAGTGCAATTTTCTTCTTCCTCTAGTTTCCTTTATTGTTGTATTGTTTGTTGTCATGAATGGTTCCCTTATAAAGTGAAAGACAGAATATACATTTCTTATAACAAATATCAAAGAAAACATCCAACAGGTGTTTAATTGCAATTACAATAGCAATCTGGGAAATCTCAGTTTTCCAAGTAAAAATAAAGTTCAACGAGTCCTGCTAAAATCTGATATCCTGGAAACACAAGCGCAACCTTGAAAGAAGAAATTGAACTATGTGCAGTAAATGGGTCACAACTGCACATACTGTATTACTATTTTGCTGAAAATGAAATCTGGAAAATGAAAGGCCCTTAGTTGTTTCACTTAGTGGGCCTATAGATGAGACCACATGTTGAACCATTTATTAACCCAAGATTCATCAGATTCTCTACCACAAGGTTTTTCTTATGCAAAGAAAAACTGTAGTCTATGAAACAGTCGATGGTGATGTTTGCAGCACTGTGCAAAACTTGTCACTCCAGCAGTCAAAATGACTTCTGCACATCAGGACAGATTTTAGCCTTGAAATGAAATTCACGCCAGAGGCAACTGGCACATCAGCGTTAAACAAGCGAATTTGCAGCCACAGGTTTCTGGCTCCATCCCACTGTCCATCTCTTTCCGTGTCATTTATCGCCTTCTTTTATCTGGTGGCTGCCTTTGCTATGCATCAAATTCTCCCTTACAAAAATAATAACGCTCCTAATAAAATGCTCAGAAGACATTACGGCCTCTGATGCTTTATTTGAACGCCGTCCTTCTATCCAATCTGAATAATGGTGCCGTGCCTAGGACTTAGCCAGCCAGCACTTTTGCAGTCAAGAAAGTGACAGACCCTGCTCACTGCAGCAAGGGGAGTGAGGAAAAAGAGACTGGGGGAAGAGGGTGGCTGGGGGGGGGGTGAATAGCCTGAGACTCAGCTGCAGCCATTTATCTCCTGAAGCTGGGCTATTAGACAGATGACAGAGGGGGAGAAGCAGCCAGCAAAGGCACTGAAACCCAGGCTCCTTCCAGTTGGTGATTTATCTCCCAGCTTCATCTGGCAAACTTGCTGATGGAAGGACTCTTCCTTTCTCTGCGCCTCATCAATTCTCATTCTCATTGCATTCTCCCCCACCCTCTTTAGAAAAGATTTCTAGTTTCTTTTCTTTTAACTACTATCTCTCCCTTGTTCTTTTTCAATCTCTCATTATCTTCCTACTTCTTTATCTCGGCTCATTCCTACCCCTGCCTTTCTGCTGCTCTCCCCCTCTCCCCGATCTCCCTCATTACAGCCCTACTTCAGTTGCCTCTGTGGGTCTGAAAAGGAGAATCATTCTTGTGCTCACCATTTTGTGGGAATTTTGAGCTGAGGCCTTTCAGAATTGAAAAAAAGCAGACAGGAATTAATAATGTTCCCAGCAAAGATTGTGCTATATTTTGAGCTGGGAAAACGAGATCTCTTCCCCCCCCCCCCGCTTGCTATTGCAATTGCAAACAGCATAAAGACCTATTAGATATCTGTTTTATTTGTTGTTTGTTCGCACAGTGGCCAACCAGATGCCTATGGTAACACTGAAACCGAAAGTAGTATATAACCATCAAGGCTACAACCCATTGATAGCCTTATTGTCCATTAATTTGTCTAATTCCTTTTTAAAGTTGTCCAGGTTGGCGGTCACTGCCACATATTGTTGCCACTTATCCCATTCTTTAACTAATCACCGTATGAACAAAGACATCCTTTTTCTGCCCTGAATCACCCACCATTTGGCGTCATTTGATAGTTCTAGTATTATGAATCTCTTCACCCCATTGCAGAGAATAAACCACACATTTTTGTAAGATAAACGAGAAAAGGGTTTACTAACAAATCAATGCAGGCAACAAATACAACAAAGTGGTGTGCAGGAAAATACTTCTAAGTTACAGTAAAATAAAAATTGGTAGTCTTAGCTAACATGGATTGGAGCTTGGAGGCATGGTGGAAAGGAGAGAGTTTCCTCACAGCCAGAAGGAAATATAAAGGATTGTTACAGAATTCCCACCCAGAGGAGGCAAAGGAAGTAACCATAATACAGATGGTCCTCTCTAGGAAGTTTAATAACTCTCTTTGTACTAGCCCTGTGCTTGTCTAGCAAAACATGCATTTGTGATTTTGACTGCAAACCACACAGGGGGCATTCTGGATTGGGACCATGGTACTAAAGGAAACTCTGAGTCCAACCATTCTCCCCTCCATATAGGGTTGCCAGACTCAATAGAGGACAGGACTTCTGTGCCTTTAATTGCCCTGCTCTCTTTTGAGTCTGGAAACCTTAAAGAGAAACCAGCAGACCATTTGTTTAATTTCCAAGCAAAGGGTCTGCTGGTTTCTCTTTAGGGTTTCCAGACTCAAAAGAGAGCAGGGCAATTAAAGGCACAGAAGTCCTGTCCTCTATTGAGTCTGGCAACCCTACCTCCATACCCTTTCTCCCATTTAGATCACTCATTGAAGCAGTAATTAGCAATAGATACAAGTACCTGCCATTCCCCCTCCCCACTCTGTAGTTAACAGCAGTATAGGAGATACAGTTTTGAGAAGGGAAGGGGGTAGAGGAGAAAGGGTCATGGCCCTGATCTAAACTGGCCTCCAGTTGGCGCCTTTAATGAAGATTTCAGGAGATCTGAGGTCGTGTATCTCCCACATCTCATCTAGTTTAGCCCTAAGGCCTCAGCAGAACAAGCAAAGGTAGCACTGCACGCCCTGAAACATACTCTTTGTTGAACACATCATTTGTTTTGGTCTTCTCCAGGTACACCATACAGAGAGCCCCATGTGGCTGAACTTCTGGCACGAATAAGGGAGGTGAGACAGATGCAGACACAGGTTAAGCGCAGCCTCTAAATATGCTTTGACAGATTAGCTCCCAGTCCAGATCCAAAAGCTCCATTTGAGCTCAAGGTCAAGGAAGTATGTTCACGTACACTTTTGGCAAGTAGCTGTGCTGAAGCTGGCCATGTGGTGTAGTTAATGAAGTAATTGATGGCAGGCACAGAACAGCCGGACTCAGCATAAGCAGTGATATTAGGAGGAAGTCAGTTTTATTACATTTTTTTTTTTTTACTTCTCTGAGCTTCGTTCTTGCTGATCTCTGCCATATCAAGCGCTTCCTTCTAGGTGCAAGGCTTTGGGGCATCACAGATTTTCAACCTATGGTCCAGATGGAATGTTCTGCTAGTCCCTGTAGGAACTCCTTCCATCGGCACATTGGACCTCCCGCTTCTCCTTCATTTCCACTTGCAGTCTAACAAAAGGCTCTGATGCCATATTCATTAGCATAGAGACTGTGCGTTCATAGGACCTTTTGCATAATCCCTTTGCCTGGCGGCAACCACTACGATCTGTGGCATCCACTGCACTTCAGGGGGAGGGATCCTGGCTTTCCTGCCTAACAGACCCCTTCTGAGCCCTGGTGTTTAAAACCATATGGTGCTTTGCAATTAAGGCTGGATATATATTTATCCATGGAATTGCTCGAGTCAGATCTATTCTTGACAGCATAAGAACCAACAGAAGGGTTTTTAGCTGAGCACTAGAGCTGTCAGGCTATTTCAGAAACTATCAAGACATAAAATATCAATGCAGAATTTGTAAGAGAGGTTCTTTCCTTGTCTACTGGGGCAGAAACAGGATTTGAATAGGTTCTGGGATGCAAAGTGTCTCTGTTCTTATTTTTCCCCTGGTCTTGCTTTTCTGTACTTTTCTTGGCAGCCTGACTTAAATAGAACTGGTGAAATTTTCTTGGTATGCAGGTAAGTGTGAGGAAAGCTTCTCCTGTTAAGTTTCTTTCCCCACCTGCACATCAAGCTGATTTGATTGGCACCTTTCAGTTTCTGCCTTACAAGAAGACCCACAGGTTACAGTAAGATTGCCAAAACACTAAATTTAAAATTTAGGTGTCAGGGTTGATCACATGGAGTTTTGTCCACAGAGAATCTTGTTTGCTTAAAGACACTTTGCCTGACATCATAGATGAAGTGAGTGGCTGATAGGGTGTGTTAGTGCCCCACCTATGGTACATTCTGCCCTGAAAAGTTAGGTAATGCTGATAAAACAACCCCTGTGTTGCAAATTAAAGTCAAAATGCTGAGAAAAGGAGGCAACACGTGGACCAGTTCTTGGGCAAAAAATAACTATTTTAATCTGTAGTTAACCATAAATCAGACAGTGATCCAGGGTAATCATCTGTTTCGGGTTAATGCTTCTTCAGTTTTATAACTAAAATAAATATAAGTCAATAATCATGTCATACATACTATAAATCATACATTATAATCAGGTCAATAGCCGGCATGGACACGAATCTATACAGTCCGTATTATTTTCACAATGCAAAAATACAGGAAGATACAGCAATAATACAATAAAACAAACATACAACATACCTAGTACTTGCGTGTACTCTGCGGAACAGGGGTCATACTCATACGTAACCCCTGCTACCTGATGCAAGGAATAAAGAGCTTAATATACAGTAGCACCACAGGTCACACCCTAGTAAATCAATGCTAATGAAATTTTAAAGTAACATGCACCTCAAGATCCTGAAAGTAATCTAATTAAATCAAACAACTCAAATCAAACTCAGAGTTCAATCCTTCTGGATGGAGCGTTTTAAACATGAAAATAAACTGTGATTCTTTCTGTCTTAATAATCTGACATAATCTCGTTTAGCACTCCCCTTCCTCCTATTGAGCCATAAGATAGTGTACAGCAAGTCCGAGTCTGAATGATTGTTTTTGGATGTGGAGGTCTTTAAACATAAACAACAATTAGTGGTGAGACCCCGCAAGAAACCCACAGACTGTAATTCGCTTTTACTCTATTCCTCATTTCACCCTAAAGAAGCATTAACCGAAACAGATGATTACCCTGGATCACTGTCTGATTTATGGTTAACTACAGATTAAAATAGTTATTTTTTGCCCAAGAACTGGTCGACGTGTTGCCTCCTTTTCTCAGCATTCTGAAAAGTTAGGTAGGCACCAACATTGGTGTCTTTTAGTGGCAGGTTAAAACTTAGTTATTTCTTCTTCTTCTTTGGTGATCACTTGCAGCCGAGTAAGATTGTCTTCCATAAACACGGTTTTAACACATGGCTTTAAGGAAGGCAATGAATGACACAGAAAGAGATGAGACAGTGGCAGTGGCATTCCTACCCCAGCTGGTACCAGGGACGGCACATGCGCGGTGCCCCGTGTGGACTGCGTACATGTGGCATCCCGCGCGTGTGCAATCTGCACGGGGTGGGGCGTGTGCGCAGTCCGCACGGCACTCCGTACGGAGTCCACGGACTGCGCACGTGCGCAATGTAGAAAACTTAAGGGGCTTTAACCAACCCCTCTGATTTGTTTCCCGCGCTTGGGTGTCAAAGTGCCAACAGCGGAAAGGAAAGTGAAACCCAGACAAACTTTATTGGAAGAAGGAAAGGACCCCCGCTGCCTCCCCATCTAAGTGCTAATGGGTGGAAGGCGGGGGACTTTAGCCGGCAACTCAAAAAACAAAAACCCAAGTCAATTCACAACCCCAACAAAACGCATCCCAGCTTCCATCCAAGTGCGCAGTGAGAGAATCGGAGACTTACTTGGCTCTCCTTCTAGAGGTGGTCAGATTTTGCTGTGCGCTGCACAGAGTTTTGGGGGGGGGTTGTTTTTGTTTTTTTGCGAGGGAATGCGTTGGGTCGCTCGTCTCTCATGCTCTCCTTTTTTTCTGCACCATCCCCTCAGTTCAAAAGCTACAGCCTGGGCTTGGCCCTGAGCCAGGTGGGGGGCAGGGGAGTTAGAGTAAGGGCATCCTGCAAAAGCTTCAGCCTCCCCTTTGCTGACTCCTCAGAACCCGAAGGGGCGGCTCGCAAGAGGCGCCCTGCTCTGCCCAACTCAGGGAGGGAGGGGAGAGCGAGGCAGTGGCTCATCACCTCCCCAGCTCCATGCACGGGCGGAGGTTGCTGGGCTGGGGAGGTGACGAGTGCAGCGCCGTAAAAGGACACGGGCTCCCATGTTGGAGCCTGTGTCATTTTACGGTGCTGCGCTTGTCACCTCCCCAGCCCACCAACCTCTGCCTCCACATGCGGCCCCGCCCTGCCAGGCCAGTCACTGTTGAGTGGCGGATGGCAGCCAGCAGCATCGGGGCGGCCTCTCCACAACGGCGGCCACGGCAGCCACCGTCACTGGAGGTACAGAGGAAACCCCCCCCCCCCGCAGAGTGGGGTGCGGGGCAGCCCGCCCCTATGCCCCCCCGTTGCTACGGCCCTGGGTGGAGCCAGAAACCTGTGGCTGCAAATTCACTTGTTTTACGCTGATATGCTGTTAACTGTTTCTATTGTTCTGCTGTTCTTAAATGTATGCTGCTGGTTTTTATGGTTATTTTTATAGTAAGCATTTTTAATTACTGTTTTACTTGTTTTGAGCCACTTTATGAACCATAAAGTTGGAAAGAGGCACAAACAAATAAAGAAACCTGAAGAGGGCTAAATTTGTTACCTCAAGTAGCTGCAAGCATTGCAGTTTGCGCTCTCTTTTGGAACGTCATAGAGCAGGTGCAGCTAACTCGGTGCTCTCCGGATATTGCTGAGCTAAATCTCTCATTATTCCTGATCACTGGCTATGCCGGCTATAGTTCAACAATATTTGGAGGGCACCGCATTGGCTACTTCTGCTGGGATGCTACTCTTGAGCTGTATACAGCTGCATGCAATCTGGAAGTTTACTTATGGCATCCCAAGACCTCCCTTTGATGCATTTCTCAGATTCCGTCTTATTTCATGGGCAGTCCCCCCAAATATTGCCTAACCCGGAGAAAGAGTTATTTTGAAGTGGAGGGATAAAAGGCTGTTCATGCGAGCACCTGTTGCTCATTATTTGTCTGGGGGGGGGGGGACCTATGATCTGAGAACAATATACCACCACCTACAGTATTTTTAAAGGTACACTCCAGTTATTTGGGGCCAGCATCTCTCCATTACCTCCATTGAACCAGGCAAATATAACCACCTTGTGCCAAAGATAGAAATGTCAACTCTTCAGGGGGGAAATATGGTGAGTTTTTTTTTAAAAAAAATAGATAGATGATAGATAGATAGATAGATAGATAGATAGATGATAGATTATCTAAACTCACTGTTCATTCTCTACAGTTATTAGTCTATTGGAACCTAGGCACTTCTAAGCCTTTATCCAGGAGTAGTCAATGGAGTGCCCTCAGGATGTTGTTGGATAACAACTCCCATCATCCCTGACAAATTGCCATGCTGGCTGGGACTGATGGGATTATTCCAACTACAACTGGATGGTCCCTGCCTTAGTGATGTGAGCATGTTTGAAATGAGAGCAATGGGTTCCCTTGGCCAAATCCTTTCCCTGTCACTAAAATATTAAGTGTTTGCATAGTGTTAATATGCATAGAAGAAAACATCCTTAAGCAGAAAACATGCCAAGAATATGTACAGAAGATCCAGTGCATGTAATAATAATATACTGTAATAATAATAATTTATTATTTGTACCCCGCCCATCCGGCTGGGTTTCCCCAGCCACTCTGGGCGGCTTCCAACAAAGATTAAAATACATTGTATTAGTTCTTTGGTGTTTTTGTGATTAATATAATTTGGACATTCTAGATCAAGGATTTATCTGAGCCATCAGCAACAGAATCTATGAGATGTGGTTCTAAACTGCTTGGGCTATTTGCCCATGGGATGGGGAACCCATGACCTTCCAGATACAGTTGGACTACAACTTCCATCAGACCTAACCATGGGCCATTCTGGATGCAGCAGATGGAAACTGACGTCCAGCAACATCTGAAGGGTGGCATGTTCCCCATCCCTGGGCTACAGTATACTTCTCAAATATATATGGGCCAAGAATTAATTCCACTATGTTGCTGGGCAAGCCAGTTTCTCTCTCCCTTCAGCTCACCTCACCCCTGGTGCTGCCTCAAAGACTCACGCCAGTCTTACACAATGGCTGTTCCCACAACAGGTGCATGTGTCATAGGAAAGGTTTATGTGAAAGTCAAAATTCAATCAAATGTTCATGACACAGAGAGAAAGGAGGGGGAGGAAAGGAGAGAACAGAGTGACTGGTAGGAAGGGAGGAGGAGAAGTTTGATTCAGTACCTATTTAAAGACAAATCTATCAACTTTGCACTTTGCACAACAATATGTGGACTGAAACACAGCTTTCCTTTGGAGTTTTCTAGAACCCTAGAACTCATGGGCATCCAGTGAAGCTGAATGTTGGAAGACTCGGGACAGATTTTTAAAAAGTATTTCTTCACACGACACATAGGTTCATCTATGGAACTCCCTCCCGCAGGAGGTAGTGATGGCCACCAACCTAGATGGCTTTAGACAAATTCATGGGTGAGAGGGCTATTGATGGCTAGCCATCGCTGGTATGATTCTGAATACCAGTTGCTGGAAAGCACAGGAGGGAAGAGTCAGAAGCAGATGTAGGGGAGTGCGGCTGGTTTGGTCGCACTGGGCGCAGAGCCTCGGGGCACCATGGGGGCCCCACAACTATTGATGTGGAATGGAAGGTGAGAGAGGTGGGGAGGTGCCAAATTTTCGTGTCACAGAAGTTGCCTCTGGAATCTTAGGCTCCAAGGTCCGCTACTGGGAGAGTGTTCTTGTGCTCAAATTCTGCTTGTGGGTTTCCCACAGGCTTCTGGTCAGCCACTGTGAGGGCAGGATGCTGGACTGGATGGGCCATTGGTCTGATCTAGCAGGATTTTCTTATGTTCATACATATCTGAATTTTGCGATGCAGTCCTCCAACTAAACAATAGTTGCAAAAATGCATATATTCGGGGGGGGGGAGTGTGCATAAAAAGGAAGGCTTTGGTGAAAATAACCTACAGGTATATAGGAAGAAATTCACACTCAGGTTGTAATTCTCAGGGGGATTTTAAAAAAATTGTTTTGCAAATTGCTGCAAGAATGTGGAGAACTGAATTTAAGATGATTGGAATAATGGACAAGGGAGCATAGCTGCCAAGTACCCCGTTTTCTCTGGGAAAACCCTGATTTTACTTACCTTTTCCCGGTGGTCCCCCGTATCACTTCGTCTCCCGTTTTTCTCCGTTATTTTCTCCTGCCGGTGGCCATTTTTTTTCTTTCCGATTTGCCCTTCTATGGGCACCAAAAATGGCCGTCGCCGGCTTCAAAAGTAGCATTTACGCATGTCCGGAAGTGCATAGACGCGACTTCCGGTGTCGGCGGCAGCCATTTTTGGTGCCCATAGATGGGCGGAGCAACACCGGAAGTTGCATCGACGCACTTCCTGACATGCGTACAAGTGACTTTCGAAGCCACCGGCGGCCATTTTGGGTGCCCATAGAAGGGCAAAGCGACACCGGAAGTTACGTCGACGCAACTTCCGGTGTCACACGGCTGCCGGTCCCTGATTCTGCAGTCCGGGACTTGGAAGGTAAGACAAGGGAGAGAGATGAAATTGACAGGGCCTTCCATTCCTAGCAAACATCAGCAGAGAGAAAGAGGCAAGAGTCGTCCGGTGATTTGAATATGAGCAGAGAGGATGAGCAGAATGGCCAGAGAAGTTTAATTGGAGTGAAGGGGTATGTGGGCTGCTTACGATGGGACAAAGAGCTAGAGGGATTCCTCTTCACCTTCCTCCTGGCAGCCGCCTCTGTGTTAGAGGCCTGCATCTCAGCAACTGCTGGCAGAAGCAGGCGAGGCCTGAAGGGATAAGATGCTGAGTCCCAGCTGACAGCAGCTCGTTACTAACAGACACAGTGGGCCTTTACAGTTCCAATGTGCGTCACGTGGCTTCGACATTGAATTTCTAGTCACATAGCAAGTACTTTTTCTCCCTCGCAGACTCCAGCATGCAGCACCGTAGGCCGAATCTTTTGAACTGAAGATCATAATAATAAAAAACTCTTAAAACCCAGAATCTGAGCCCACGCTTCCCTGAACAGAAGCAGCAACAGATTGCAGGCAACATGCAGCAAATGCGTGTGCTACACGGGAGCTAATGAGAAGGTGTCCTTTCGGCGCACAGTTTGCCAACATAGAGCTTTGTCCAGCTCCTGTTGGAATCTGTCCATTGATTTTAATGGCAGCAGGAGCTATCCCTCGAACCTAAATAATAGCTTGTTTTTCTATGACCCTTTCATCTCCAAGGAACCTTGCCGGATTTTGCAGAACGCATCCTTGCCTGTTGTTGCAAATGCAGATGTGGCTCAGGTCCATTGGCCATGACAATTTTATCGCTATTTTGTGAAATATTGGGGGGGGGAGCCAATCTGTAAAAGTTCTTTGCACATTGGTGGAAATTGGATCTTAATGAGGAAGTTTAACTAGAACAATATAATTAACAATCCCTGGCACTGTGAAAAGGCCCATGTGATTTTCTTAAGGACCGTATAAGCAACTGGAACCATTATTGAAACAAAGAACTTAGGAAGAGGGATCAGAGGAGTGTGACCTTATTCAGCAAAGAAAAAAGGGAGGATTGTGGTGAGGACCTGAGAGTGTTCCACATATTTATTAGAAAGGGGGGGGGGGTAGTACAATAAAGGAAGGAGAGCTATTTAAACTAAAGAACAATGCAAAAAAGCTTAGGCCTACAAATTGGACAATCTTAGCTTGGGAAGTAGATACTGCATATATAACTATGGGAAATGGATCCTGCATGCATATGTAACAGGGTTTTGTGTCTCCTTATAAGAAGCTTCTTAGCAGAGGTGGGAATGCAAGGAGACTGGCTGTAGGTGGAGTCAGAGCCAAGGGTAGGCGGAGCCAAGAGTGTGCTGGGATTGCCCAGCTGATACAGAATATCAGAAGACTCTGTAAACAGTGCAACATTTCTTCTTTGCTATTGAATTGAAGTAAATGATACCCTGATGCTTTCATAGCTGCCAAATGCGCCTGTGCCAGCAAAACTGGGGAAAACACATAATCCCTGCAGATATAAAGCAAATGCATCAAGGGAAAAAGGCTAGGCTAAAACCATCTTCTTTGCATGCTACATTGGCTCATATACAGTGAGGGGGTTTGTTTGTTTGTTTAAAATATTTCTAACCCGCCCTTCATCTCAAGTGTTCCTGGGGCAGGAGACCATAAAGAAAAGGGAAAGCACAAATGCCATCAACAGCATCATAAAACCAGATAAACCATCAGTTAACGGTGCTAAACAATAACAAAACCTGGCCATAAACATGGAAGGTTTGCTCAAATGAACAGATTTTCACTATATCTGAAGGGGGGGGGGGTATTCCACAGCACATTGTTACAAAATGTGGTATCTCATAAAAGATGTTTAGAGGATACACTCTTGCACTAATAAACAAGGGGTGAAGGATCTTATAGTAGAGAATCAGACTATGCGGACATGTGTTGTGTGACCCATGTGATGATGTGGAAAGGAAGCCGGAAATGGCAGTCATGGCTATGCTGGGCAACCCAGGGAAGAGGAGAAGCAGTAGCATTGGGGGGGGGGGAGAGAGTGAGTTTTTCCTACCTACTAAAACCATGCCTCTGTGAGGTCTGTCTCCATGATCTGGTAAGCAACTCTCCTGCCATGCAAGGAAAACTCCACACCCCTAATGAGATGAGACTCATGCAAAAGGAAAGTCTGAAGAACCTGTTAAACAGTGTGCAATCAATTCTCTCCAGAGGAAACAGAAGGACAGAGCACTGTTAATTACAGCTACCTGCAATCACACTTAGATTGCTGGCTTTCCTTAGACAGCTGCTCATTGGGGATTGGCCACAACCACAAGGAGTTGCTCGTGCTCAGATGTGAAGAACCTCTAACTCTCCAGATGTTGCTGTCCCATCACTACTAGCCTTGCCCCTTCTTGCTGGAGTTGATGTTGTGGCAACATCTGGACTGCCAAAGGTTCCCATCACCTGCTCTAACTGATGGTTCCCCAGCCCTGAACTGAGTAGAGGTGAGCTCTGCTAACTGAAGGTGAGTGAGGAAGAGGAGAGATTTCCTTCAAAGTTAGACGCTGTCTCCCCAACCATAAAAAGCCCTTCGAGACTGTCATCATTTGGGGTAAGGTGGAGCTCAGTTACATACCAGCAAATTCAGGCTGCACAATTAAAGTTGGTTTTTTTGGCCTTCTGCAGAAAATCAGGCTTTTGCGATAAGGAAAGCAATTGTAAAATCAGGGCTGGCACAAACATTAGGTGGGGTGAGGCCGCGCTGCTTCAAGCAGAGGAAACCCCCAAGGTGGCACCCCTGTAAGCACCTCACCTGCCCCATCACCAGTGGGGAAGTTGTGCCGGTATCAGCACTCTCACCGAAATCACAAGAGGTATTGCGAAGTGCACAAGATCTCATCCAGAATTGGCATCCATGCTGGTGCTGCTTCTCTGCCAACGGCGCAGGCAGCAGGGTCAGTGGCGCAGGCGGCAGGGCAGGGTGGCGCTTCCTGTTTCACCTCAAGCAGCAAAATGGGACTCGCCTTCCCTGGGTAAAATGCACCGGGAAGTGTGGGGTGGCACTTGCCTTGATGCAACCTAAGCTGCCCACAAACAATCGGGCTGAATACTGATTAAATACCTTATCTCTCTAATCAGACTCAACGCTCATTAAACAAGTCATCTAGACACGACCAAACAAGCAGTCTTGCCCTGCACACCATGGTTCATACAGCCCAGCAAAAGCTGCATCAATAGGACTGCGTGTTTTGCCTCAGCAGTATCATTTCTTTTGTGCAACCAGTTCACAGGCACACACTGTCCCCTTCCTCCCAAAGGATCATACAGTGAGAAATGCTAGTGATGGGTTACAGCACCTCAGACCCAGCAGAGTATTCCTGCAGCAGAATGCAAAAAAGATGCTTTCCCCCCAACTTCTCAAAGCTGAGAATGAAGAAGACTTAGCTATTGATCGTTATCCAGGGAATTCCTCATTATGGCTACCATTGTTTAACTAATCCTCTTGGTCTAGATTTTTTACTGCTGCGGATTTCTCAAAATCCTGACCTAGATTCAGCAATCACAGATGTGATTTATGACCCTAGACAAAGTCTTTTTCCCTTGCCAGGTACACTGTCTGCATTAAGAGGGATGCGGCGTTCTGAAACCCCTTCTGTGAAAAGTTCCCTGTGATCCTTGCTGGAACTTAACACAAGGGTCTAGCTGCTTGGCTTTTACATTTCACAATCCTGTTCAGGGTGTGAGTGCAGGGATAGATGCCAGGGACCTCCAAGTTTCAAAGAACAGTATTGAGCACCTTAAAGGTTGGGCACTGGATAAATGTGATCTCACAAAGTGGGCTTCATAATATTTATTTATTTATCTCCAGGGCACATTGGAAGACCTGTGGGTAGAGGGGGAGGAAAACCAATTAAAATTATTACTATTTTCACTCCTGGCCTCCTCTAAAAATGTTAAGATCGCTCAGTTCCTCTATAAATGTTTAAAGTGAGCATTCTACCTCTGCATAGTTTATCTCCCTCCCCTCCACGCTGAAATACATCCCAGTGGTTGAGACATTAAAACACACTCATAAATGTCTCTTCCTGCTCAGAAGGGGCTCCCCATTTCCCCTCCCTGAAGCCCCTCAGTGGTGCAGTGCAATAAAACAGTAAATGACTTTGCATGCTACCTCCTGGCATCATTGGCTTCTAATTAAGAAATAATGAGGCAGACTCCATTCTAGACTGCGGAACTAATAAATGACGACCAACAGGTCCCCTGCCCCAGCTTTATTTCAGCAACGGAAATAATCCTGCCCAGCTCAGTGCTCCCATTTGCATAGGGCAGATTTTTGTAAGCGGGAAGAAGATTCTCATTATCTCAGTGGAGGCAGGGGAGGAAGCAGAAACAGAACGGAATCCCTCGACGTGAATCCTATATCCGTGCTTGTGCTCCACCCTGTATATAAAGCACATCTTTCCCTCCAGGCAAAGAGCAGGAGGTGTGAAACCAAGAACTTGAGACCCCTTGTGCTGGTGTCACTGGAGATCGCATAGAGCATGTCACAGTCTAATTGTCTGCTAATTTTGCCCCCAAAATGAGTTTTTGGGATATCATACTCCCCTTAAAGCAGAGTGTGTGCCAGGTAAGATGGAGAGCAAGGATGGGGAACCTTGAGCACCAGGGCACTAGCTGGAAGGGGATAGGAAAGACAGGATGTGTCAGAGGAGGAGGAGGACCCAAGGTCTTCTAAGATTCTGGGCCATAAGAGGATAAGAAAAGCCTGCTGGGTCAAACCAGTGGCCCATCGAGTCCAGCATTCTGTTGAAAACCCACAAGCAGGACCTGAGCACAAGTTGCTCCTGAATACAGATCTTCAGTTTCCATACTCTCTGGAGGGGAGGGGAGGGAACCAACTGAAATCTGCAGAAATATGACCATTGCGGAAATTCCTTTGGGGGAATTGCTCTAGCTGGGCTTCCATTTGTTTCTTGCACAGAAAGAAAAACATTAGCTGCTTTCTATAGCCCTTCTGCCCCTATCTGAAACTGGTGCTGCCTTACAACCGGGAAAGGACTTCATTGTCCTTGTCAAGCTTTATTTGGATGACATCTCACTCCCTGTCATCGTTATGCACTGCCCATCCTCCCTTGTCTGTCCCAGGTCTGGCTTCCTTCCACCACTTATACGAGTCCTGTGCCCCCTTTCCAGCCATGATGGAGGGAGAATGTTTTCAAGCACACACCTTAGCCATCAGCAGCGGTGATAGACGGGGAATGCCAGGAAAACAGTGCCTGGCAGTTTGATGGGCCCCGGCTGAAGTATTGCACAAGGTGTGTTGGCAAGAAGCCTTTACAAGGCATCTGCCAACAGTAAGAGCATTAGCTTTGTGTACAGACTATGCAGCTTCGTGTGTGTGTGTGTGTGTGTGTGTGTGTGTGTGTGTGTGTTTGAGTGCTGTCTCTGTGTCTGTATTTTCTTAGCCACAGTTTATCTTCCCCCAAGAAGACTGAAGTTTATCAAAGTTAGATTCCATTACACCAGTCATATGTTCTTCAAGTCTCAGCCTGGCGCAAAGGGATAGGAGGCTTTTTCAGTCAGCACAACATAAGGCTGAGGTGATCCATCAATGCTCAGACTGTCTCGAATGTGTCTGTCTGCCCACTAGGGACACCACCGCAGTCATGGCAGCTGCAATTCTGCACTGATATGGAGTATGCAGCATAAGGAAGCAAACACACCTAGGGCAGGAACCACATTCTGCTTTCAGTAGCAGAAATATCATACTGTACTGTGAGTATGCACACTACACGATCCAGGAGTTGGAAGGGTCTGCTTCTTTCCACAGCAAGACGCCCTGCTCCAATATCCTATTCCACAGGTGGGCATCCTTGGTCTAATTTCAGTGGCTGGCAAGGAGGAGGAGATGGAGATGAAAGGAGTAGAACAGAGAGAGAAAGGGGCAACAGAAAAAGAGATAATGGGACAGTTGAAAGAGAAGAGAGGGTGGCCCCAGCTACTTTTGGCTCTGGGTCCACCCATTTTGGGCTCTGAGCTTGCCTGCTTTAGAGTCTAGCCCCACCCACTGCTGGTATGTGGTGCCTGACAGATTACCCCAAGTAAATGCGGCCCTGGACCGACCCCTGTTCTAAGCCGATAGTTGTATTGGCAAAATATCAGGTATTTATCTGCACAGAGCAGCAGTTCTCAGTAGAGAAAGTACTATCAGGTCCAGTAGGTGTTTAGGGAATAGGAACCCCTCCATGCATAATTATATTATACATGTGTGAGAGAGAGTGTTTTCAGAAAGAGCTATCTCTCATATACATGCCATCCTTGTAGTTGTGCTAGTATCCTGTCCCAGAATGCATTGTGCAACACCTTCCTTTCCTTTCCTTTTTCATGCCCCTCTTTTCTTCCCAAAAGGACAGCCCAAACAATATGGGAAATTATCCCACAATCAAAATAACACAATAATCTGTCGATTAAATCCCATGGGGGACATTAATAATTCAATTAATAAACGTGATTCAAAATTCATGAACATCAACTCAAATTCCTAAAGTACAATCAGCTAACCCAAGATGCTCAAACAGGCAAACAAAGATTAATATAAGGCCCCTTCAAGCATTCAGCCTGGAGTGGCAAGGCCTATAGTGGGGCAGTGGGAAGTGGGGGCATATTCTTGACTAGGAAGAGGCTTTTAAGCATGTTTACCTGAATATGCTTATAAGTCCCTCTGTACTTTGACCTAAAGAAGCTAAGACCAGGAATGGATGGGGTATGCCTGGTGACATACGGGGGAGGGGCTGCCTTCCTATGCACTTTAGCCCTCACATGTCAAGGCTGAACACACCTAACATCCCTCACAACACACCTGTTCACTCACCACAGATTTAAACAGAGATGTCAAGTACGGGAGTTCCCCTCTCCATTCTGCTAGCTCACCGATAAGAATTAACGAGCACTTGGTAGATTTATAGTCCTTCTATTACAGCGTTATGTTGCAAGCACAAACAGGCAGCCCTCTGCAAGGATATCAGTTGCCTACTCTGACTCCTCCCCACTTCCGCAGCAAGATGCCAACAGGAAGTTCCTCCCTTGATCGCTGACATGCTCGAACCTCCAAGTTTGGGGGGGAGGGTTTTTTTCCCCACTCTTGACTGATGTATCACCCAGCTGCTCCCTCCCTTCTGGTTGCTTAGCTACTATCTCACCGCTGGGTAGCTCCACTCTCAACTATGCAGCTTCTGTGTCTGCCTGTCTCTCTGCTTCTGGAAACGCTGGAAGCGGGGGGGGGGAATTCCCCTCCTCTTCTGTTAGATTTCCCTGCAATTGCATTTCCCAATCTTCCAATCCAGACCAGCCCCTGACAAGAGACAAAAGAAAATGCAAGTGCTACTCCCCTAAGTCACAACCCAAAGGCGATACTTCTTTGGAGTTTCTCCTTTGCATACACTTCAAGTGTCCTGATTTTCCAGTGACAGTCCCAGAATTAGAGAAGCCATCTTGGTTTCTGATTTGATCCTGGAGTGTCCCAGTTTTTCTTTTCCTCCCCTTCTCGTCTCAGAGAACAATTATAAGTAGTGGACAGATCAGCCCCCCCTGCCCTCCTGTCCTTTTTGAAAACAGGAGCCTTGCAGAGGAGGCTCTGTGTAATCCTGACCACTGCACAATCGCAGTTCCGGACCACATGGAAACCTGCTGCATGCATGTAGCTGCTCCTTAGCCTGGGCTTTTTTTCCCCCCTGCCTTCTTTCAGGGCACACAAGTCTTTAGTAGCCCAACTGAAGTGGTTGCCTCTCAGAATAATTAATTTACTTCCATGTCTGGCTATAAATACAAATCAGGCAGCCAGAAATGTAAAGAGCTTAAAGGAACTAAACAAAGATTCATCAATCCTCCCATTATTCAAAGAAGACAAGCCTTTCAGGGGGAGAGCAAGGTAGTAATACAAGTTTGTACCATGTTCTGCTACCCAAGTCCCAGCCCATGGCATCAGGAGAAATTAAATCTAGCCCACAGCATCCTGAGACTTGATCTGAAAATTATACATAGATTAATCCAAACCCCCACTTATGCCCGACTGGGAGGGGGGTTGGATTGAGCAGATGTGTCCCTTCACCCAGCTCTGCCAGCTAAACTGGGAAACGTGGGTGGGTGGAAGGCTTCTTGGCAGCGCCTTCTGCCAATGTGCGTCGGTGGAAAGCCCTGAAGCGAAGGCAGGTTTGTGCTCTGGATCCCAAGGCGTTTTTGTTACTGTGGTGCAAAAGCATCAGGTCTGATCCAGACCTGGTTTGCTGCACCAGCCTGGAGCTGCTTCAAGGATCAGGCCCAGTTGTCCTCCCTCCCCTCAGTGCCTTCTGCTATGACTAGGGTTGCCATATTTCAAAAAGTAAAAAGTTGTTGAGCTTTTACTTTCAAAATCTGAAAGGAAAATTGGTTTTTGGCCAAAGTTGTTGAGTTTTTGTGTGCAAAATCTGGACATATGACAACTCTAGGTAGGGGTTGGGGGTTGGATTGCACCCTTTAACCAGGAAGGATTCTCTTCACATACTGTACATGCAGAGGATGTGTGCTTTAAAGGAGTAACTCTGCAAGACAGGCCTGGCGCCTGCACATGAGATCTGTTGGCAAATGCTGGAGTCCTAGCAGAGCCCATCAATGCTGGGAATGGTCTGTCCCCCATTTTTTTTGTTAGGCCCTAACAGAAGTGTTAGCGCCCTGCAGCTGGACTGGTCGATGCCACCACCATTTTGATCCTCAGTGCAATTCCTTACCAAGACCACTGCATTGTGAAAGGCATTGAGGGGAAATTAAAAATGGTAAAAGTACCAGAAAAAGCTAGACTTCACATCACCTGCGGAAAGTTTCTTTGCACAAATCATCTACCTGGTGGTCTGCACTCTACAGTCTTCTTGGGTGCCCTTTTTCTTTGGCTAAAAATGTAGTTGGCTGTACAAAACTAAGAGTAACATCTGTTGCTTCTCTCACTTTTGCCTCTTGCTTTGCCCGCCACTGGCAGGCAGCCTCCAGAAGGTCGCTCACATGATAATATGGCCCTTGGTTTGGACAATCTCTATCAGAGTTACACACACAAACACACAAAATGGCTTTGCTTCACGATCACAGGGGTGCGGAGGAGAGGTTGGCTGGTTTTCAAATGATAAAAGCTTTGCTGGCTTCTCTGCTTTTCCTGCCAGAGCCGCTAAACAAAATGCTTCTCCAATCAATTCAAGGCAGGGGAGAGAAAATGCAAAGTACTGCCGCCTGGTACTTTGTTGCCGACGGAGGTACGCATTCAATAACCCTTTTCTCTAGGGGTATTTCCTTGGTACCACATAACAAACAAAAGGAATGCTCTTCCAAGAGGGTAATGCTGCATCACGTATCCAGGCCGCAGGGCAAAAGGCAGGGAGAACTAGAAGAATAATGGGCAAGGGACCAACCGTAGCTTTTTGTAAGAGAGACCTGCTAGATCTTGCCACTCACTCAGTTCCAGGATCCTTCATCTGAAGGCAGCCCTGTTTAGGGAGGCTTTTAATGTTTAATAGATTGTTTTATTTCATTTTTCTGTTGGAAGCCACCCAGAGTGGCTGGGGAAACCCAGCCAGATGGGTGGGGTATAAATAAAATATTATTATTATTATTATTCACTGGGACTCCCTGCCACTGGGAGAGCAGCAAAGGGAAAGCGGATTAATATTTGTGCCGGACGAAAATGAAATGAGCAACATGGTTACCCAAGGAGAGAGGCCCATCCATCAATTGAATGTCGTAGCCATACTTGTCCCTTCCTGATGCTGTTGGAGGACCAGCATGTTCAATGCTCAGGGGTGATGGTGAGGCCTTTTTTCTGGTGAGACCAAGCTGCCCACATCACTTCTGCAACCCTCAGTGCTCCTTCCCCATGGTTGTCCTGTGGGGCGGAGGAGGATTGGTTCAGGAATTGCTCCAGGCTTGGGACTCAATGGGCCCTTCAAACAGCCAGGTACAGCTGGAGAGGCAGCTTTCCAAATCATAGCATATCCTCCCATTTTTGGACTAGAGAACCCAGCCATTGTCCAGCTCTGTCTCCGGTCTTAAGTGAAACACACACAGGTGCTCTTGTGCTTTTGTCTGGAGGCGGCAGCACAGCATGAGAGGAGCACCTAATCAAGGGAGATCAAATCAGACTTCATAATAGGTACAAAATGAGGTTACATTTTGAGATGGAATAAGCTCTTCATCAGGGGAAATTTAGCTCAAAAGAGGCACCTTTTCATACGCATCGTTGTATAGCTCCTGCAAAAGGCACTCTGTGTTGGCAGCTTGGATGCGCTCAGCTGTTCTTGTTATGTTGCCTCCCTGAGGGAAATTGTTTTCTGCCAACTCTCCCCCTTCCTGATTCTGTTCAGCTTATATTCTCTTTCTCTATACCATTCCACCTTCATGTTGATTCATTCTCTCTCTCTCTCTCTCCCCCCCCCCCGCCCCCAAACCTGGAGGTGTGCATTGGAAGTGGGGGCACAGGCTGACTGGTTCACAAGATGTGGGTGGGAGAAGTCAGATGCCATAGCCCATCTTTCATTCAAGCCCCATGCTCTATAATGCTGGTTCTAAATCTCGTCTTGCGGCCAGGGATAGCCTATTGATCCTAGCCTGGGAATGTAAACAAATGTATTTGTTTGATTGATCAAACAAGGTTGCAAGGAGGAGAAGTGGTTGCTTTGTAAAAAAATAATAATTCCTAGGCAGCCAAGGTCTAAGTAAAGCACAGAGCAGCAAGAGATCAGTCTGTTCTAGAGGTTGGTGGTGATACAGGTGTTAATTAACACCCCAGTACCAGAGTAGTTGCATTATGTTCAACACTGCTTTGTGAATTGTCACTGGAATTATTTTGCAAACATTAAAGTATTAATGCACTTATTATTGTCTGCATTTCTTGCGTTTAATTTCCCTCTGACATCACAGCTAACATTTTTTTCCTCTTTACCTCTCTCTCTGTGTGTGTGTGTGTGTGTTTTAAATCTGTCAATTTAAGATAACATTCCTTTCATTCCATGATGGACTTTTGCTCACAAAAACTTATGTCAGATTACATTGGCTAGTCTTTAAGGTGCCATATAGCTACCCCTTGATAAATTTATTTAATTGTTTTGCTGCTGCTGCTGCTGCTTTTGCTGTTGTTGCTGTTATTAAATGTATTGTCAGATGTGCTGTATATCAAGTTTCATCCCGCATCTTAACATTCAACAGAGTTAATGCATTACATACGGTACTTATGAACACAATGGCAAATGGACGAGTGGTTATACCAAAGACCTTATTATGCTTGGTCAATGAACAACTAAGTGGTCTGTGTATCAGCTGTACATCACACAAGCTTTGTCTTGTTTTTAATTGCTGGTGGAAACTTTTGCTACCTGGATTTGGTTGTTTCCCTTCTTCCCTCCACATATTCCTCCCCACCCCCCTTGGCACCATCTTTTACATTGTAAGCCTGAGCAGAGTACTTATGGCCTGTTAAAATCTTTGCATACATTTTTGGCATCTTGTAAATAAAATGAAACAAATAAAAATAGCGTTGAGACAATTTGATCCGCATACATAACATCCCTGGCTATAATGCAGCAGACAAAATAGGTGTGATGACAGCTCTTTGGAAACGCTGCTTTTGTGCATTATAATCTTGAGTATATTCAAGTGCAAGCCTTTGAATCTTCCCGGGACTCTTCCATTCCCCACTGGGGTGCCGGAGAAAAAGGGAAGCCTGAAGGTAGCTAGAGGGCTCTAGCACCATGCAGGACTGCCTGGTTTATCCTGCCTCTCATCTGCCTTGTAATCATGGGGATGGCTTGCACATTTTCCCTGGGATAAATCAGGGATGGGTGTGTAGGTGTGTGCATGAGAGTGAAATGTTATATGTACACAATCCATTAGCCGCATCTTCAGAGCACCTATAATGTGCTAAAGCCTCTGACAATTATCTCATGCAATGAACAGGGAATGCACTACTAATGAGTTTACCCGCCTGCTTCTGTGAACAACCACACTCCCCTGCGGTGGCTGGTTAGAACAAGGCACTGAAGGAAGCAGCAGAGAAGTGTGTGGGACTTATTTTTAATTAGCTTCTTTGTTGCTTGGCTTCCTGGAAGGCTGAATCTTCTGCTTGAGATCAAGCCAGAGGAGAGACTGAAACTGATCTGGGCTGGAAATCTGGGGCTGCATTAAGCTGCATTAAGTGACCAGATGCAAGAGAGGGCTGGGGCTCCTGCATCTTTAATAACTGAGCAGAGGAGGAAAATTCAGTGGGTATTCCCTACACCAAGGTGCAGGAACCCTGTCTTCTTTTGCATCAGCTACCCTAATTAGGCACTCTGCTCTGCAGAAATGCTTATGATATGTACTGGTGTATGTTAGTCAAAAGTAAAGGTACCCCTGACCGTTAGGTCCAGTCGTGGACGACTCTGGGGTTGCGGTGCTCATCTCGCTCTATAGGCTGAGGGAGCCGGCGTTTGTCCACAGACCACTTCTGGGTCATGTGGCCAGCATGACTAAGCTGCTTCTGGCGAACCAGAACAGTGCACGGAAACACCGTTTACCTTCCCGCCAGAGCAGTATCTATTTATCTACTTGCACTTTGACGTGCTTTCGAACTGCTAGGTGGGCAGGAGCTGGGACCGAGCAATGGGAGCTCACCCCATTGCGGGGATTCGAACCACCAACCTTCCGATCTGCAAGCCCTAGGCTCTGTGGTTGAGACGTGTTAGTTAGCATGTGCATTTTCTGGATTTAACAATGGGATGCTTTATTTCTAGCGCCATTGACGAGCAGTCAATTGCTTTACAAAGAATGAGAGGGGAGGTCCCTGCCCTGAAGGGCATCTATAAATAGACATATCAGACACAAGAAAGGCAACAGGAGATGGAAACAGGTTAAGTGGAGTGGATTGTGCAATGAGTTCTATGCAGTGCTTTTTTTCAGCCAGTGCTCAGCTTGGCACCATTGCCATTCTAAGAGAACAAGGGAGAAGTTCATGGTGAGTTCCAGGCACCTCTTTTTCTAGAAAAAATGGCACTGGTTCTGTGGATTTAGCTTTAATTACAACAGGAGTAGGTACCGGTAAAAGGTAGATCAGGATCTGTTGGTTGGACAGTTTAAGGTGGATCAGGAAGGATTTCTGACTCCTGGTTGTTTAACTGTACCGCCTGGGGAGGAAAGAAAAGACTCTTCCCTCCTTAAATTGTACAGTGGACCCTCTAGTTATGTACCACTCTGGATATGTAACTTTCGGGTTACAAACGTGGCAAACCCAGAAGTGTATACTTCCAGGTTTCGCCCCGCGCGCATGCACAGAAGTACTCTGCATGCTTCGTTCATGCGCAGAAGCACGCCGTGTGCATGCACAGAAGGGCTCAATCGCACCGTGTGCATGCACAGAAGCAGCACCTCTGCCTACGGACTTTTCGGGTTGCGGACGGACCCCCAGAACTAATTTAATTCGTAACCGGAGGGTTCCCTGTACTGCTGCTGAAACAAAGAAATGGGGGGAGAGGAGGTTGCCAGGAGTGGAGGGTTTTTGGGAGTTTTTGGGGGAAAAACACTATGAGCTGAGTTCTGGTAATCAAAACCCAAACTCTGCCCTATTCCAGTCCCACCCAGGTATGCACCAGCAGCATCGGTGTCAGAAGGGTAGCTCCATAGCGCCACCCCGGCACACATGCTAAGCTTGATGGACCTTCAATGTAATCCAGCAATACTGTTCTTGTAGTGAGCATCAAGTGGCGAGCTGCATGTGTGGAAGAGCACCACAGATGACACTCCAGAGACCAAATTTTTGTAGCCCATGACATCAACTGAACATATGCAGTTGAAACACACACTCGACACTCCAATGTTAAGCCATAGCTTGCTGGGTAATAAAATGGCAAACGTGTTCATCTGAACCAACCTTCCATTTTTGGTATAACCATGGAAAGCGCATGATGCTTATCCTGATTCTGCCAACCTTGTCGGATTGGTAGGGGAAGGCAGTCTGCAGAAAACGCCATAGGCGCGTCTCATGCTGTTTAACAGTCTGATCCTGCTCAGTACTTAAGCTTCTATTTCCCGGGTAGCTTCAGTGCCTTGAGACATTTAGTGGGACATTAAGGTGCTGGGAGTTTGCAATAAGTGCAAAATACTCTGTAAGGCTTGGTCCTTTCGATGGATTGTCGGGGCAACATCTCAGTCCATATGGTGTGTTTTCTGTGTTTATCTGTGCAGCCACCTGCTATCTCCTGAATTAATACATTTACAATAACAGAATTTGACTTTATTTTATTTTTAACCTTCCACAAACAAGCTCCACCAGCCCCACCTGCCCACAATTGCTCTGTAATTAAAGATCTTGTTCTCTCAGTGAACCAATTGGCGGCTGTACTGCAAGCACATGCAGTCCATTACAAAGGAGACAGATTGAATTTTAACAGCCTCTTGGAGGGTGCATTTGGGCTCCCGTGTGACTGGCCCAGGCCCCACAATAGCAGGATGATTAAATAAAAGAGATGCAGCCCTCTGGCAGAAACTACATTAAATTCTATTTAGGAGGCATTTGGAAAACTTCCAGCTGATGTCTGGGGACAGTGGTGCATAATGAGTTACCCAAAGGAAAAGCCAGTGTCCTCGGGGTCCTTGCTCTATGACTTCTATTTACCACTGTACTGCTGCCATCCAAGCACCCTGGTCCTAAAAGCACATGATTCAAAGTCAGTGCCATTGCAATGGATGCAAATTCCTTCCAGATAAATGAGTTTCGATAGAAGACAATCGGCTTCATTTGATGCATCTTTTACATGTGCTGGAGCTTTCTTGAACAGAATGCACCTCTGGATATGCGGGGAGATGAGAAGCTTGATCCCTGATCCTAGCCACAACTGTAGATAATAATAATTTATTTTTTATACCCCGCCCATCTGGCTGGGTTTCCCCAGCCACTCTGGGCGGCTTCCAACAGAAAAAATGAAATAAAATAATCTATTAAACATTAAAAGCCTCCCTAAACAGGGCTGCCTTCAGATGTCTTCTAAAAATCTGGTAGCTGTTTCTCTCTTTGACATCTGATGGGAGGGTGTTCCACAGAGCGGGCGCCACCACCGAGAAGGCCTTCTGCCTGGTTCCCTGCAACTTGGCTTCTCACAACGAGGGAACCGCCAGAAGGCCCTCGGTACTGGACCTCAGTGTCCGGGCAGAACGATGGGGGTGGAGACGCTCCTTCAGGTATACTGGACCGAGGCCATTCAGGGCTTTAAAGGTCAGCACCAACACTTTGAACTGTGCTCGGAAACGTACTGGGAGCCAATGTAGATCTTTCAAGACCGGTGTTATATGGTCTCGGCGGCCGCTCCCAGTCACCAGTCTAGCTGCCGCTAGTGGATTAGTTGTAGTTTCCGGCTCACCTTCAAAGGTAGCCCCACGTAGAGCGCATTGCAGTAGTCCAAGCGGGAGATAACTAGAGCATGCACCACTCTGGCAAGACAGTCTGCTTTTTTTTTTTACTGCATTCAGTGCAACTCTTTCCCAAGTAAACTGGCATTGGTCTCTATGTCCTAGAGAGCAGCCTTCCCTAACCTGGTGCTCTCCAGTTGTTTTGGCTTGATGGGGCTGATGGAAAGCCAGAGATTCTCCACCCCTGTAGTTAAAGCAATCATCTAGATGTGATTTCCCCCGTTTTCAAAGCTCTTGCCCTTTCCCATGATACTAACTTAGGAGTCACTCCTGATGATGATGTACTCTTAAAAAACAATGACTGGGAATCAGTAGTGTAGAATTATGAGCTCTTTTCCACACTGTATCGAACTCAACGCTGTGAGTGTGCTAGCAGGGCTGCTGGATGTGGAAGGTGTGAAATCATGGAAAGGGAGGAGATGCAGAAGAAAGATATATAATAGTGGGGAGGTGAGGGGGATATCTTGGGGAAGTTAATGGAGAGGTGGACTAGATTTGATGGAACATGACTGCTTCCTTTCATGCCACATTTCTAGGTGCAGGTCTGCACTTTAAAGCACTGTGTCCGAGAACCTCACCTTCCGCTTCTTTTGCCCGGGCACTTCCTCCCAAAAATCCTCTCTTTACCACTGAATAGGAGTAAAGAGCAATCCATGGAAAACCTGGAGAAGAGGAGACACAGACAGCTGTAGGGAGGCAGAGACCTTTAGTCTCGGCAATTGATCCATGGGGGGCAACTGATCCTACCGGGGATGAGTTCGAAACTCTGCCAAGGCTGTGCAGATCTTGTTCCTGCTAATAAAGGGTTAACTCCAATCTGCACAGTGTGATTTACTGCTGGCTCACTCCTGTCACGTATGGATAGAAACATACAAGGACTCAGTAGGCTAGGAATGGCAAGCAGATAGAAGAGAAAGGGAGAATGCAACATCTCCACTTCTTATCCAGCATCTCTTCACAACATCGTTGCAACCAATTAGGATGTCACTTGGTAGCAATTATAGAACCTTAAGGCGCCTACGCACAGTGAATGTGAATGTTTTTGGTTAGTTAAGTTGGAAGTGCTTCAGAGTTTGTGTGTGTGAAAAAGATGCCCAAGATTTCAGAACTAGCAGTTGGGGATTTTAATGAGCAACTACACTATATGAGATGGTAGCTGTGGCAGGTGTGCTAAAATGCTAGTCAGAGAGATTTTGGCCCCATGATGTGAACCTGATGTGGGTCGGCTTCATCTCCTTCACTGAATCTAACATCCCAGGCTGTAGAGAGTTATCTCTTTTGAAGAACTCTGCTCTCAACAATGTGAAAAATCTTTGTCCATGGCACCCTTAGGAACTTTACTTCTCTGACAGTACAAGAATTTTTTTATGTATCCTCATAGAACTTCCATTCAAAGATCTAGGGGGCAGGGGCAGGCACCTGTGACAGCAAACTGGCAAATTTCATTTAATTGCGCTATTTTATTGCATTTAGATCCCACCTCTTTCCTCCAAGGAGCTTGAGACATGGTTGTCCTCCCTGCAGTAAAATGGTACAGATGAATGGCTAAACTCATTGGAATTTGTTTTATTAAGCACTAATAAATCCTCCTGCAGTCACAATCATTCATTCAAGACTGTCACAAAGGACTGTGAAAAAATATGTGCAGGGGAATTCCCAGAATCCTCAGTTCTGACAAACAGCTACTAGTCTCATTTTCAAAACTCTGCTCCCAACTAACACACTGCACATTTTCCTTGCCCTCTTCCTGGCCCAAGGTATGTTGAAATGTGTGAAAAGGGAAAGCCACAGCTCTGTGTTCTCTTGTAAGCAGGATGTTGCTTGCAGTCAACTGGAAGTTTTCCAGCAAATTAAATTTAAAAATGTCCATTTTTCAAGCTTTCATTGGTGTCTGGTGACCAATGGGACTGATAGGACAGGATAGAGGGAGACCCAACACTAGCAGGAGCCAGAGCCCATGGCAAGAAGAGTCAGCTAATTTTAGTTTTGTCCTTACACTCCTCCTCCCTTGCTGAGTAAACCTGAGACTAAGGAAGATGAAGCTGACAGCCAGCACCATTCCCCGGCAGGTTGTAAGTAAGTTGGCAGACAGGGGGACGCATGGCTGGTTCATGGAGCAGATAGAACCTTTGGCCAAAGCCCAACCCCACCAGTCACTGGTACTGGACCTGACTTCCTCTCTTCTCATTCACTGACATCAACAAACATTAACACTCCTGCCTGTTAGATTTATTTTATCATGTAGATGGAATCTGCCACAGAAAAGATGGCAATGGGAGAAAAGGGGCCATAATAATTCAAACTGGAGCCTGTAACTATATAAAACATGCAAGCAGCACAGCATCATGAAACAGAAACCTAGTTCAACAGAGTTCAGCAGGGCAGGGACTAAGGTCCCCTGCTAATTACCTTTGCAGCTCCTCCATTAGGTAAAATTGCTAAATCCATAACCAGAATTGACTAGCCCATATGCTTTGTGTGGCTGTTAACAATGAATGGCAGACAAGGAATCAGTAATAATGAGTGATAAGCACAAAATGATTAATGAGGAGTGACAGACGAGGCAACTGTCATTCTGCACAGTTTGATTGCTAGAATACTGTCCTCCTCCACCCACACCCACACCCACACCCCACACCCCTCCTCTGTAACAAACTGTTTGCTAGAAGCTCATCTTCACCAAACCTCCAAATGTCCTAGAAAGGACATTTAAGACAACGCCAGTACAAACGACATTATGGGTCTGACTGAAGGATTCCCACAAATGTCTCCTACAATAATTGACGCAGTCCACCTACACTGAAAGAAGGTGATTCCCTTCCCCACCTAACACTCATCTTATCTCACAGGTGATGGAAAGCAAAGACGCAGGCTTTAACTGACCATGCAATGGCCAAACACTTGCACCTCCTCTGGACCCACGTTCCATGAAAGAGGAGAGGGTGGGCACTGACTAATTCATAGGATGACCTAAAAAAGAAGTCCCAATTTGTTTTCACTGTTTTTTTTTAAAAAAATAACATTTATATAGCAAACTGTATTTTAATTTAAGAACTTGTATTCCAAAAGATTTGGTCCACCTCCAATTGTATTTCCACCCCTCAGAGCCTCAACTTCCAGATGTACACATAAGGCACTTAACTAAATTAACTAAATTAACAAACAGAAAAAAGAATGGAGTGGGGGGGAGAGAACAAAAATAAATGTATTGAAAATAAACTGTATGCTGAGCCTTTTCAGGAAGGCTTCCTTAAAGCTGATTTGCTTTAACCCTCACTTTATACTCCCAATTCCAAATAGAAAAGATCAGCATTTCCAGATCGGTTTAACGGTTCTTCTTCAAACCACCTCCCGGCTTTGAGGTTCAGAAAGAGAAAGACCCTGTGATTTGCAGAACAAAACCCCCAATCATCCATGAAGCTTAAACATGCAACTTGCAATCATCATGCACTCCAGGAAAATTAAATGAGCAAGGCCATGGTTTTCCAAGGCCAAAGAAGTTAGTTACAGGCCCAATGCTCACTCTATAAAGGATGTCGGAGTAAAGATTATATGCCACTGCCTTGCTGTGGCCCATGTGCCAAAATTGATCCTTTGCATTTACGCTGCTGCCTTCCACAAGGTCTTTTGACTTTTATTATGCCAACTCCCAGAGGAACTGCACTAAAGAAAGGGTGGGCTGTATTGATTTTCACATCCTTCTTGATGGACCTTCATCTTTCTTTCCCCTCTCTGCGGATGTGTTTTCTTCCATAAATCCATCCAGATTGTGCCAAACAATGTATTTTCCTCTTTTAAAGGAGGCAGATACAGAATAAGGTTCCTTCATTTCACTGAGACTGGAAAGTGATCTGGGGAAAACTGATCAAGAAATATAGGCAAACATTGTCTTTAACAAGACCAGGCTTGGCACATAGAGACTCTGGACACACAAAAAGCAGGTGTCAAGAAGAGTTCCAGACTAGGCTTTTCTCTGGCATACCAGTTTCCTAGGTGTGCATGTTTTCTGTGTTTTTGTGAGAAGAGCATCCAATCACCTCTCTTCTCAAGGCTGGTCCAAAAGATTTTGCTACCAGATGCTAAATACAAGAGGGTGCCCGCTCCATTACTAGGTTGGCCATTGTTGTTTAATCACCTTCAACACACATCTCAAGGCAATGTACAAAATGCAATAAAAACAGTCAGCAACAAACAGAAAACAGTAGCAGAGTAGGTCTGGCAGAGAAATATTAGTCCAGATGGGAAAGCTTGTTTGAACAAGAAGGTCTTCAATTGTTCATGGGAAAGTGTAGCTGGTGGGTACCCCTTGTATCCTCATAGGATCCATGCTGTTCCACAGAACAGGGGCAGCCACACCAGAATGAATGAATGAATAATACAGTGGTACCTCTGGTTAAGAACTTAATTCATTCCGGAGGTCTGTTCTTAACTTGAAACCGTTCTTAACCTGAAGTACCACTTTAACTAATGGGGCCTCCTGCTGCCACCGCACGATTTCTGTTTTCATCCTGAGGTAAAGTTCTTAACCCGAGGTACTACTTCCGGGTTAGCAGAGTCTGTAACCTGAAGCGTTTGTAACCCAAAGCATTTGTAACCCGAAGTACCACTGTAGTAGTAGTAGTAGTAGTAGTAATATAGTAGTAGTAGTAGTAGTACCCCGCCCATTCGGCTGGGCCTCCCCAGCCATTCTGGGCAGCTTCCAACAGAGATTAAAAATACACTAAAACATCAGTCCTTAAAAACTTCCCTAAACAGGGCTGCCTTCAGATGCCCTGCTTTTAAGTGTTTACAGAGCACCCTTCATATATCTTGGGGATATGAAAGTGAAGCTCTCCTGCAGACTGCACTGACCTACCGGGCATTTGAGGGGTAATGTAGTCTCTGAAGTAGCATGGTCCTGAGCTGTATAGTGCCTTATATGCTAGTACCAGCTGAGACTTATTTAAACACTCCAGGCGCTCTTGGAGGAACCTGGTTTCTAGATCCAAGAAAGGGAACGGCTTGGAGGGTTCAGGTGGGGGGTGCATATGTGCTGCTACACACACACACACACACACACACACACAGAGAGAGAGAGAGAGAGAGAGAGAGAGAGAGAGAGAGAGAGAGAGAGAGAGAGAGAGAGAGAGAGCGAGCAGCAACAACAAAACAACAACAACAACAACTGTCTCCTGAGGCAGCTACTTCATTCTGTCCAATTGTAGGGCCAGCTCCGTTTGTCCACTTTCAAGATTCAGCTGTCCCATCCTACTGCATGCTATCGATCAAGCCTGACTTCTGCTGGATTGTGCATTGAGAGCCATGCCAGCAGATAAATGTATTAAAACATCCAAATGGCCAGTAGCAATCCCCGCATGGGTCTTCAAGGCAATTCACAAGTGAAGCTAAGAACACATTTGAGCCTGCAATGTGTCTCTTATGAAGGCCATTACTGTGGGTCTGGCAACGGAAGGAGAGTTATTTTTACAGCAGGCTTATCTATCCTACCTTCTCAGGGAACGTGTCTGTGAGAGTTGCAGTATAATCATAGGAGCACTGGGAAGATGGAGGCAGAGTAATAGTTGGTGACATGGTTTTCCGAAGGAGGGCATGTCCCCCCGCCCCCCGGGAAGGAGGTTGCTCTCTGATTAAGCTGCCAGCAGAGCAACCTGATGCATTACTCACAAACTGCCAATATAGCCCTTGACTGTAGACTGCACTCAAAAAAGTGTGTGTGCATGAGTGCACACATGCACGCAAGATTGAGAGAGAATATATTCTCTCTTGAGCTACAAGCCTATGATGGACTATTCCTTTAAAAAGAGAAAGACACAGACAGACAGACAGACAGACAGACAGACAGGGAAAGAAAAATCCTTCCCAGCAAGTGCAATGTATGCAAATAACTTCTTTCTTCCTTTTTTTGTGTGGACATACTGTATGCTGAATGAAGGGATCTCTTAATCATGCATAACTTTTTCTGGATTGTGCAAAAATCATTCTAACTTTTATTTCCTGGCTGTAGATTTCTGCTATGAATCAATTAAACATTACAGCAAATCATAGTTAAGCAAATTTAACTATGGATTTGTGTTTTGTCTGAAATGACAAACTGTGGTTTGTAACTAACCAACAAACTAGGATCAGAAGCTGTGCTTTGAAACAGGTTTGCAAACCATGGTTTGTGCTACCTGTGGTTTGGAGTTGTGTCTGAATTTATAAACCACAGTTTCCCCAACTTTGGAGGCCACTGTGCTCAGAGACACAACTGCTGAGCTGGAATGAATGAATGAATGAATGAATACAGAATTCAGTCATAAGCATGGAAAAGCCTGTTGGCCTGGATGCAACCCATTAGAATAAAGAAAGAATCATCAAAGCAAAATAAAATAAAACGGGCAATTATATAGTGAGCTAGAAATTCCCAGGATCTGCTGAGACCAAATTCCACACTGTCAGTTTTCTTACTGAATTCCCATTTGGCAACTTCCTCTTAAAACATTTTTTTCCTCTTGAAACAAGTACTGTAACCTTAAAGTTTGCTACAGAGTGCCTTGATGGTCTGAAATGGACTCCTGCTGTTTTTTTAGAGTTACATTTTTGATGTCCAATTTGTGTCCATTTATCGTCTTCCATAGCAGATAACCATTTTGACATCTGTAAATGTTACAGGGGTGCTATTGGCAGCTGGTGGTGTATGCCACGGTTGAAGATGAGCAGGGTGGACAAACTCTTGCTAGGACTCACATTGTAAAGTATCTATATAGTCCTACCTGGGTATACAAGGTGACAGAGTTAGCACACTAGTTTGTTGCAGGGTTTTATGTTTCTGCTTTTGCCCAGCTCCAAATGGCCATGAGGGGGAAAGGTCATCTCCCCAAATGAACTGCAGATCCTGGCTGATATACTGGAGAGGTTTCAGCTAAGAAATGCAGGCGACAAATGGTAACCTCTAACTTTCTGTGCTGGGCCTGCCTTCCATAGTCAATGACTCCTGGGTGAAATACCCTCCAGGCCCTGTCAATCTGCTGCTGCCCACCCCCACCCCTCCAGCACACACACACACACACACACACACACACACACACACACAATTCCCTGGCTGAGTACTGGATTTTAAGAATGCCTGGTGTAAATCCTGCAGGCATTGCTCTCTGTCAGAAGGAGGGGCACAAATGCAGTAGTATCATAAGACTTGGCTGTAGGCAGTGGATCATGGGTGGGAGGGCGAAGCAGGTAAACATTAAAACACAATATTGAAAGCAGTTAGCAAGCCATGAGGCCTGTTTGGTCAAACAGATTTGAACAATTTTCACAGAATGCCAACCCATGATGATGGACACATGCATACTTCGGTCATGAGTTCTGAAACACTGCCTCTGTCACATTTATGGCAGCTCTGTATGAAATCTCCACAATGGCATGCTAAGCTTTGACTCCTGTGTGTTGCTAACTTGTGAATTTCGTTTCTTACACAAAGTTTTTTTTTTGTTTATCTCTTTCAGGTGCAGCCTTAAGAAGAAGTCTGAATGATGCAAGCCAGAGAAAAAATGAACCACTTATGGAGGAGGAAAAGGAGAAGCTCTGATTAGAAAAAGAAGGACCACAGGGCCCCATTAGGATGACCTCTTTAGCTGAGGAAGCCTCCTACCCCTAGCACAGCACCCTCCCTCAGGAACAACAACTTCTGTGGAAGCTTCTGGGGGTGACAGGGCAGTGGATTTTTGCTGTCTGCTCTTCCCCGTTTCTGGGTTTTGTTTTTGCTTATGTTGAGTTCCAAATGTGTCCTGTAAAAGCTTACACCTTGCATGGAAGTTGGACTTGCCAGTTGAAAATGAGACACTTCCAACTGAACTTGCTTCTCATCTGTATGGCAACCACCACTGCAATCCCTGTTGTGCCCTGGAAGGTCAAATGCCCACTGCAATGTGTCTGCCAGATCAGGCCATGGTACACGCCCAGGTCTGTGTACAGGGAAGCAGCCACAGTTGACTGTAATGATTTGTTTATCTCCACAGTGCCTGAAAGCTTGCCAGAGGGGACACAGATTCTTCTCTTGCAAAGTAACAATATTGCCAAGGTCGAGCAGAGCGAGCTGGACTATCTGAAAAACCTGACAGAGCTAGATTTGTCACAGAACAGCTTCTCAGACATTTTGGACTTCGGCCTGAAGAATGTGCCCCAGTTGCTGAGCCTTCACCTGGAAGAGAACCAGCTGGCTGAACTGCCTGACAACAGCTTCCCAGGCCTGTCAAACCTCCAGGAGCTTTATCTTAACCACAATCAAATACGTAGGATTTCACCCCAGGCCTTCTCAGGCCTTGGAAGTCTCCTTCGGCTCCACCTCAACTCCAACTTCCTGAGGGCAGTTGACAGCCGCTGGTTCCAAGTCTTGCCCAGTTTGGAGATCCTCATGATTGGAGGCAACAAAGTGGATGCCATTTTGGATATGAACTTCAGGCCCTTATCCAATATGAGGAGTTTGGTTCTGGCTGGAATGAACCTGAAGGAGATTTCAGATTATGCACTAGTAGGCCTGAAAAGTCTGGAGAGCCTTTCTTTCTATGACAACAAGCTGGTCAATGTCCCCAAACGGGCGCTGCAGCAAGTCCCTGGTCTCAAGTTTCTGGATCTGAACAAAAACCCGCTTCAGAGGATTAAGCAGAGTGACTTCACAAATATGCTGCACCTCAAGGAACTGGGACTCAACAACATGGAGGAGCTGGTTTCTATTGACAAGTTTGCCTTGATCAACCTGCCTGAACTGACCAAGCTGGATGTGACCAATAACCCTAAACTATCCTACATTCACCCGAGTGCTTTCCACCACCTCCCCCAGATGGAGACCCTCATGCTCAACAACAATGCCCTAAGTGCCTTGCATAAGCAGACACTGGAGTCCCTCCCCAATCTGCAGGAGATCAGCATCCATAGCAACCCCATCCGCTGTGACTGCGTCATCCGCTGGGTCAACAGTACAGAGAACCGCATCCGCTTCATTGAGCCTCAATCCACATTATGTGCTGAGCCACCAGACCTAAAGAGGAAGCACATCCGCGACGTCCCTTTCAGGGAAATGACTGACAGGTGCTTGCCCCTCATCTCCGACAAAAGCTTTCCTTCCCATTTGGAGGTGGCAGATGGTGAGGATGTCGCTCTTCACTGCAGGGCTCTGGCGGAACCAGAGCCAGAGATCTACTGGGTCACACCATCAGGTCTCAAGCTGATGCCCTACTCCGAAGATGGAAAGTATAAAGTGTACCCCGAAGGGACAATAGAGATCCACAAGGTTACAGCACAAGAAGCTGGGCTGTACACATGCATGGCTCAAAATCTCATTGGTGCCGATACAAGAAGCATCAGCTTGATGGTCAACAGCTCTTTCCCCTTCAGCGAGGATACTCTGGAGCTGCTGGTGAAGGATGTCCAGGCCCACCACATCTTGGTTGCTTGGAAACCTCATCTCAATACCATTTCTTCCAACCTTACATGGTCCAGCTTCAACCCCAGCCTGGACATGATGAGTGTGGCCCGTCTCCCAACAGGCACCCATATGTACAACATCACACGGCTACACCACAGCACAGAATACTGGGCCTGCCTTCATGTCGCCTTCGTAGCCTTGCAGAGCAAGGTGTCCTGCGTCAATGCTAGGACTAAAGAGGCGCAATACCAGTACCTGGAAAGCAGGCAGAGCGCCCTGCTGGTGCTGTCGCTTTGCGTTGTGTTGCTGCTTATTAGCCTTATAGGCAACTATGGTTTGGGTGCTCTCAAGCCACAGCCTGGGAGCCACGGGGCCTGCATGCCATGGAAGTCAGGTTCCTCTTCAGTGCGTGTTGTGTACCCAACTTATATCAAACACTGGGATCAAGTGAGGAAAAGTGAGACACTCCTAGCCATGGAGGTTCAAGCACCACCACTAGACTCCTGAAGGATTCTGGGAGCTTTTTTCCCCCAGAGAGGGTGGGCAAGATGTTCTGGTGGATTAAAAAAAATTACCAAATATAAATGGGGGAGAAAGCTCAACCGTGAAAACAATAAGCATGGAGGATAAAGACGACAAAATGTCCCCTTTGGATGTCCCCTTACCCAACAAAAATCACCAGTTTGGCCAAACCAATGTTCCTTTATACCAAGATGAACAATCCATTGTTATGGAAGGAAAGTTCCAGCAAGGAAAGTCAGTGCCCAGAGAGCAGACAGCATGAGCTTGGAAGCACCAAGCTTGGCATCTCAACATCCCTTTATAGGCTGCCTGTGGATCCCCTGGCAGCCTGCTACCAATGTACGTTTTGTTCAGCAAATTGCTGCTCCCTTGGAAATACAAAAAAGAGGCTTTCCCTTATGTGTACATGTGTATTGCCCATCGAGAATCTAATCTTGAACCAAATCCACCAAGCCTCTTTTTGTAGGCTGCATGGGTTGCCTCCTGGGGACCACCTTAGGGAAGGTGAATGTGGAGGAAAGGCAAACCTATGGGGCTATGAGATCACAAGGAACAATAATGGTCCTCAGAACAATGAATGCATCCTTGAATCTTTTAGCAACATGAGTTAGAAAAATGGATTGGATCTTAAAAGTGGATTGGAGCTTAATTTCAAGGCTATTTTGTAAACTTTTGTGAATAATGTTTAAAAAAAAGAAAAAGAGGAAGAGGAAGAGGGAGGGTGAAGAAATTCCTGCTTTTTCTGTTTTTTGTAAGAAAAAGAAAAGAAAAGAAAAAATCCTTTGTATACCAATCTACCATAGCTAGAAGGCTTTATGCTAGGTCAGCATTGCTTCAGCTAAGGGGTGGGCAGTGGGGAGGGGAGGCTATGGGGGGGGATAATCTTTAATGTAAGAGAGGTTTCAAAGAATAAGAATCTCTTCGTTTTGAAGTGGCTGATCTCCACGCTGCATAGCTCAAAATATCCCAGGAGACAAAAGCAAGTGGAGTGGGTGAGGGGTTGAGGAAAAGGGGAGAGAATAAATGTTTCATTTTCTAACTCTGTCATCACCTCTTTGTCTCTGATAAGCCAATTAAAATTGCAAATGAAACATACCAGTGGGCAGTGTGCTTTCCCCAAACCTCTTCCTAGTTGAACAAAAAATAAAAAATAAAAAATTGCAACAGTGGGTTAGGAAGAAACTGTTCTACAGAAGAACCATTGTCAGTAGTGGTCGATGGGGCAGCAGCATTTACCTGACTTCCCATCACCGGTGCTGCTGCAGCTTATCGGGAAGAAGAAGGGCAAGGTTGGTGCAGTGCAAACACACCAACAGGAGCACTAAATTGGCTCCACTGCTGCAAGTGACTCTGGATGCTGTTGGACTGCAACTCCCGTCAGCCCTGATAATCATGGCTAACAGTCAGGGATGATGGGAGGTGTAATCCAGCAACAGCTGGAAGTGCACAGGATCCCCATCCCTGATGTAAAGGATCATGCAGCCGTCAGATGTGATGTAATAGTCACTTTATTTGTATCCCACTTTTCCAGCTGGCACAAAGTCAAGCATGACAAATGCATCCACTAGAACTCTGCATAACCAACAATTTGGTGAAAAGTTGCATGATGATAAAAGTACAGAGTGCAACTCCCTCTGGCCTAGATGATAATTGGCAGGGTAGCTAACAGGGCTCTCTCAGCTGGCAATAGTCCAACTAAGACCAGGAGCAGAATGAATGGCCCTGGTGAGGGAGAGGAGGTTAGTCCTTAGTCCCAGATACCAATAGCACAATGGGACTGACCCTGGGCATGGTGTTCATCATAAGGCACTTCTAAGCCCCATGATATTCTTGTAAAGAAGATGGTGAAATGTGGGCTAGACAATGCTACCATTCAGTGGATTTGTAACTGGCTGGCTGACCGAACCCAAAGGGTGCTCATCAATGGCTCCTCTTCATCCTGGAGAGAAGTGACTAGTGGGGTGCCACAGGGTTCTGTCTTGGGCCCAGTCTTATTCAACATCTTTATCAATGACTTGGATGATGGGCTTGAGGGCATCCTGAGCAAGTTTGCAGATGGCACCAAATTGGGAGGGGTGGCTAATACCCCAGAGGACAGGATCACACTTCAAAATGACCTTAACAGATTAGACAACTGGGCCAAAGCAAACAAGATGAATTTTAACAGGGAGAAATGTAAAGTACTACACTTGGGCAAAAAAATGAAAGGCACAAATACAGGATGGGTGACAACTGGCTTGAGAGCAGTACAATCGAAAAGGATCTAGGAGTCTTGGTAGACCACAAACTTGACATGAGTCAACAGTGTGATGCAGCAGCTTAAAAAGCCAATGCAATTCTGGGCTGCATCAATAGGAGTATAGCATCTAGATCAAGGGAAGTAATAGTACCACTGTATTCCGCTCTAGTCAGACCTCACCTGGAATACTGTGTCCAGTTCTTGGCACCACAGTTCAAGAAGGATACTGACAAGCTGGAACGTGTCCAGAGGAAGGCAACCAAAATGGTCAAAGGCCTGGAAACAATGCCTTATGAGGAACGGCTTAGGGAGCTGGGTATGTTTAGCCTGGAGAAGAGAAGGTTAAGGGGTGATATGACAGCCATGTTCAAATATATAAAAGGATGTCATATAGAAGGGGGTGAAAGGTTGTTTTCTGCTGCTCCAGAGAAGCGGACACAGAGCAATGGATTCAAGCTACAAGAAAGAAGATTCCACCTAAACATTAGGAAGAACTTCCTGACAGTAAGAGCTGTTTGACAGTGGAATTTGCTGCCAAGGAGTGTGGTGGAGTCTCCTTCTTTGGAGGTCTTTAAGCAGAGGGTTGACAGCCATTTTCAGGAATGCTTTGATGGTGTTTCCTGCTTGGCAGGGGGTTGGACTGGATGACCCTTGTGGTCTCTTCCAACTCTATGATTCTATGATTCTATTCTATAAGAATGTGCATCCATCAGAAAGGGTTGATCCACTGGTTCCTCAACATGAGTTACAATGCCAGGGACCAGAAGCCACACACAACTGCATCCTAGTTACAGGTAGGTAGCCGTGTTGGTCTGAGTCGAAGCAAAATAAAAAAAATTCCTTCAGTAGCACCTTAAAGACCAACTAAGTTTATATTTTGGTATGAGCTTTCGTATAAGTTTATATTTTGGTATGAGCTTTTGGTATGAGCTTTCGGTATCTGAAGAAGTGTGCATGCACACGAAAGCTCATACCAAAATATAAACTTAGTTGGTCTTTAAGGTGCTACTGAAACAACGGCATCCTAGCTCTCTAGACACACCTATGAACAAGAACTACTACCGGTAGCTACACTCACTTTCCTCCCAATAAATTGGTCTGAAATTTCTGAGTTCTGAAAACATGTCCGGCCCCTTGCTTAACTTGCTGTATGAATGAGCCCTTATCAGTAAGCCAACAATTGTCAAAATACTGTAAACAGAAGCGGGGACAACTTTGCACCTCTCTTAATAGAGGACCAAATCAGGAATTGCAAAGAAGGAAAAGGGGAGGAGATAGATTGCCATTTTATTATATTTTTTACAGAGCTGGGCTAGGTCTAGGACAGGAAGAGACAATGTGGTGACTTCCAAATGTTGTTGGACTGTATCTCTCATTATCCCTGACCATTGGCTATGCTGGCTGGGACCGAAGGAACCTGGAGTCCAGTAATATCCCTAGGATACTCTTGTGAGCTGCCCCTGGTCTAGGAGATGGTAAGTTGGTGTGTATGCTGGGGGAGCAGGGGTCAAAATTCTGGAACAGCAAAAGGGATTCAGCAGATCTGATGTCAAGAGTTCAACAGCATAGGATCAAGGGCATAGGCAGAGCTTTGCAGAAGAAAGTTGCCTAGGGCTTTCCTGTGCAAAAGCCCATCCCTCCAGGGATTAAAAATCCCACTCCTTACTTTTTACAATCTGAGGTCGGGTGCATCAATTAAAAACTGAAGTGCCGGTGGGGAAAATCCAGTCACTTTTCAGCAGTAATCATCTAATGCAGAATATGCTGCATTAGCAAGCTTTAAAAAGCCCAGGGAGCAGTGCGTACAAGATGCCAGAGTGCTGTAAACACAACGATGCCAACTCCCTTTAGCAGGAGGGAGGCCTTGGCCCTTGAGTTGATCAGAGAGAAAAGGGAAAACCAACACGTTTCCCTTACGACTTACAGCAAGCCCGCTGCAGGTAACAGCAGCAAATAACTCAGTGTTGCTCAAGGTGTTCAATGGAAAGGCTGTCATTAAAAATTAAAAGGACATGGGACAGATGCAGTCCCAGCCTTAGCAATCTGCCAGCAATGTGAGATTCACTTCTGCATGTGGTACCTATTAGCTCAAGAGGGGGTTGCCTGCAGTCTCATGAAGGGGAGATGATATTCCATTTTCCAATATTACTTACCACTCCCAACCCTCACACCATGGTGTAATTTGACTCTGGCTGGACACTGTAGATGACCTACTTCCCATGAGAACTTTTAACCTTTCATCCCAGGTCACCTGAATCTTCCCCAGGACATGATTCATTTATGAAGTTTTTACAACACCTTTCATGGGATGGAGGAAAGCCCTCTCGAAGCAGCTGACAAATAAAACATACAAAATATATCACAAAATTCATTAAAAACAGCTACATTTCAAAACTTCCCCTGCTGCCTTCTTCATAACCAATATACAGAGCTTCGCCTTGGAACAGACCACACTTCAATTGTTAGCTCAGCTCTTGGCCAGTTTCCCTAAACTGATCACAGCAGTGCTTAATAAAACACGATGAGTGTGAAAAGACTAACACTGGAATTTATTTTTCTAAGTGGGAAAGGCATTAGCCTTAAAGTCCGTAGCTGGCTGCAAATTTGCCTCATCTGGCAAAATGCAAGCCTCTTCTTCCTGGGTCTTCCCCTATAAAACACAACTGTATTTAGCTGGGCACTTCCTAGGAGACATTTCCTTGACAGCAGAAGCAAGGAGGATACAGTTTAATCCTTCAAGCTCCTGGTTTTAGGGGCCTTCTTGATGGCTTTTAAACACTTGCTCTTGGCAGCCATGGTGTCATTGAGCACAGCACTTAATCTTCTGTTTAACTTTAATCATGTGCTTTAGCTCCATTGAGTAAATGGGGCCTAATTCCCATGTTTAAATTAAATGCATGCTTAAGTAACTTCCTAAATGAGGACTGCTGTCATGAAGCAAGACTTCTTTGATCTACAGTACCCTTTCAAATTAGTTACTCAGGGGCATATGTGGGGGGAATCTGCATTTTCATTCCCCCATTTAGGCAACTTACTACTCTATTCCCCAAACCATACAATTCTAAAATCTGGTGCCAAGTCTTTGGAAACAGTGTGTCATGTTTGAGCAGAAAAGCACTCTGTTTCCTTTGGTTTCTTGGGGTGGGGTTCTTGATTTGTTTTGGTTTTTTGTTTGCTTATTTAATCCCAGGGCTGGCTACAAAAGCATCCCAACTAAAACAGGTACAATTTACACTGAAGTCCTAAAATAAAACCACAAAGCCAATATGCAGCACAGAGCAGCAATATCTCTGCTTCCTGGCCAGGCAGGCCAAACACATACAGTCTCTGGGTTTGCTTGTTACCTCCGGCAATACCATAAGCAGCAAAGCAGGGAGGAGTTCCCAAACTGTTGGACACAGCGGACTCGGCAAAAACACCTTATCAATAGCAATGTCTTCCGTAGACATGGATTGCACAGGTGGGGTTCGTAGAATCATAGAATTGCACAGTTGGAAGGGACTCTGAGGGTCATCTAGTCCAACCCCCTGAAATGCAGGAATCTCAACTAAAGCATCTGTAACAGATGGCCATCCAACTTCTGCTTAAAACCTTCCAAGGAAAGAGAGTCCACCACCTCCCGAGGGCGAGCGTTCTACTTTCCTCTGCCAACTCAGGTGAGTCTCTCTCCACTCTGAGCAGCCTGCCCGTCCCAAGACGGAAAATGAACACAATCCTCTCTGAAAAACTCTTAATTTTGACAAGCTCGGGAAGAAAACAATGTATTATTCACCATTTTATACTTCTTCCCTTCTCTACTAAAACACATACATACACTTCAATCAGCCAGGAAGATCTTCATAATGTTTAGCAAGCTTTGGAATGTCAACAGAGAAAGTAGCCTTTGATATTTGACAAGACTGACATTCCCTTGGCATTGAAGTCCTCCTTTTTATCCATTTGTTTGGATAGTCTACATACCGTTTTTTAATCTAGCTACATGCTAGCTGTGCAAACGGTGAGGGAAATGCACTTGGGACGGTTTTCTAGCTGTGGTCAAATTTTGGTGCAAGGAATGAGAGTGCCTTGTCTACAAATCCCGCTATTAACATTATGTTTATTTAAGTCTGTTTCTTGCATAATATGGTTGGTCAGGGTGAACTGAGCTGAGCTCAGCTGGATTAAACCTAATGGGGTAGAGCTGCCACAAGGCTACTGTCATAGGAGCATAAAAGGAAAAATTGAAATAGTTGCAACTATCATCAATAAGACAATGACTATCCTCAACATTACTCAGCCTCCTAATACATGGATGGTGGCTTAGTGGCAGAGCATCTGTTTGCAAGATCATCCCAGGTTAAATCCCCAGCATCTCCAGGTAGAGTTGGGGAAAGATTCCTGCCAGAAATCCTAGAGAGCTACTATCAGTCAGTGGAGACTGAGCTAGATAGACCAATGGTCTGACTTGGTATAAGGCAGCTTCCTATGCTGCTGTGGCAGAGTCTTGCTTTAAGGACCCTATGGAACTGAACTGCCCAAACATGCCCAATACGTGATGGCAAAGCATAGTGGCCTGGCCACAGCACCCATCACTTTTTGGATTCTTGCAGGCAACCCAGTTCTGTGGGGACCTCAACCCATGGCAAGGTGGAAATGGCCATCAGAAGAACCCGGCTTGAGAAAACACATATTTGGTGCAAGGCCGAATGCTCAACACCAACGAATCCCTGGCAGGGAAGTGCAAAACTGTATTACATGACATTTTGTTTTGCCCTTTCAACATGCACCTTTCTAATCTGACAGAGTTAACTGCTGGTATTGCCCTGGATTGTGAAGCCAATCATAAAGTAGCTTTCCTTTTCCAGTTCACTCTTTAGCTATTCTCCTTCCAAAGAGAGCAGTGCTCCCCCCCCCACCCTGAATGACTCAGACAAGAGAGAAGCTGCCTAATGGTAAAAGACAAGCATCTGGTTCAATGCAAGGGCGGTCATCATAATAAGCTATTGTTGAAGCATCAACACAAAAATTAGAAAAGATGCCCAGCTGTGCAGCTGGGTTGGAGCAAAGTAGTGTAGCCTTGGAAACATTTCCTGAGTATAAGACTTTGGACACAATTAGACAGGCAGCCTCTGGGCTAAGGCCTAATGAAAATAATGAATTGGCTTCCCTTCTCTAGGAAGAAAGCAACCCAAGCTCTGACACTGAATTAGCATTAAATGCTCTTGCTCTTTTAGACTAGCCTTCCCCAACCTGGTGCCCACTAGATTTTTTGGACTCCCATCAGCCCCAGACAGCATAGCATTATCCAGAGAGTCACAGGTTTCCCACCCCAGCCACAGAGCATTACAATGGGCATACCAGGCAGGAGCGGAGGTCTTAGATCAGGCATCCCCAAATTCTGGCCCTCCAGATGTTTTGGACTACAATTCCCATCTTCCCTGACCACTGGTCCTGTTAGCTAGGGATCATGGGAGTTGTAGGCCAAAACATCTGGAGGGCCACAGTTTGGGGGTGCCTGTCTTAGATGCTGAGAGATGGACCACTAATACGTATTGGAGTCCCCCAGTCACAGCCCCCGTGCACATATCAAATAGCGAGTGGAGAAAAGTAGCTTGTAATAGCTCCACGCACACATATCATACCCTCCAATGTTTCTCCAATGAAAATTGGGACATCCTATTCCATAATAAAGGGACCCAGGTGGCGCTGTGGGTTAAACCACAGAGTCTAGGGCTTGCTGATCAGAAGGTCGGCGGTTCAAATCCCTGCAACGGGGTGAGCTCCCGTTGCTCGGTCCCAGCTCCTGCCCACCTAGCAGTTCGAAAGCACATCAAAGTGCAAGTAGATAAATAGGGAGCGCTCTGGCGGGAAGGTAAACGGCGTTTCCGTGCGCTGCTCTGGTTCACCAGAAGCAGCTTTGTCATGCTGGCCACATGACCCGGAAGCTGTCTGCAGACAAACGCCAGCTCCCTCGGCCTATATAGCGAGATGAGCGCCGGAACCCCAGAGTCGGACACGACTGGACCTGATGGTCAGGGGGCCCTTTACCTTTACTCCATAATAATAATTTTACTATTTATATCCGGCCCATCTGACGGGGTGCCCTAGCTACTCTCAGTGGCTTCCAACATTTTAAAAAAAAATTAACATTTAAAATGGCTTGAGGGTTGGACAACTCCATACCCTCAACATTTGTCTGGTGAAAATAGAGACATCCTAAGACCTAAGGAATAGCAGGACATTCCAGGATCAAATCAGAAGCTGGGACAGCTTTTGAAAATCTGGGACAGTCCCTGGAAAGTAGGGACACTTGGAAGATCTGATATGGCATCTTCAAAACATTGGGTGTTGGTTTTTTCCAAAGCAGTACAGAAACAAAAATTTGCAAGCTCAGCTATTCCATCCCTGAGGACAGTTTTTTTAAAAAAAACTATTTGAGGTTTCTCTTAACATGCATGTGTAGATAAGCTGCAGATAAACTGCCACAATCCCAGTGGCTGAATCTTAGAAAGCAAGAACACCAGACAGGAATAGTCTAATCTGGAATAGGGCATCTCTATAGGTTCCTAAATCACATCTAGAGAAAGCCACTTCAGACAAAGGCAAAAGGAACTTCTCTGGATCCCTTCCACTTCCATATGGCCCTTTAGTACGGTATTTGTCTGAAGTGGCTCACAGGCTCGCCCATGTGCCAGAGAGGCAGAAAAAGCCACAAATCAGTGAAGCTCCTATTAAAGTCAGCCTAGCCTTGCCTCCATGAATCACTACCTTGAAGGTGGCACCGTGATAACATCACTAATCAGGAGGGAATAGTCAGAGGATGAACCGTGCACTGTGAATTATAATGGCTGCAAAATTTTATAGGCCCTGCTTATTGGGACTTATGGGCCACTGTGTAGCTCGTGGCTGAATCCTGTGAATGGAGCAGTTGTGCAGCTCCGCAGGGGGTATATTTTTTGACTGCCAGGCGTAAGTCACTTCCAGATGTTGTCTCACGGGAATGAAACAAAATGGCTCTCTCTAACCTAGCCTCTCTCCGTTTGCTTTATGTTCTTTTCAGAAGCCTGCCACTGGCTGGACAGATCCAGTAAGTGATGGTGCTAGAGGATGCTAGCACAATTGATGCCCACGAGGGTTGTATCCAGAGTAGGAGCCAATGGGCACAATGCCCCATTTGAGCACTGGTTTGTTCCAGTTCAGGTAGGTAGATGAGAGAGAGAGAGAGAGAGAGAGAGAGAGAGAGAGAGAGAGAGAGAGAGAGAGAGAGAGAGAGAGAGAGAGAGAGAGAGAGAGAGAGAGGTATTACAGTTCGTAATTTCAATTTTAAAAGCCTCTTTTAAAGAAAATGCATAACAAATCAGTGCTCGAGGTGGGGCAGTGCATCCATTGCTTGTTTTTAGAATAGGAATGTTTCTAGCTGGTGCCACCCAAAAGGGACCAGCATATCAAGCCCCACCAACATGACTCAACACAGCTCTGCTTATCCAAAATTTCCCCTGACTCAGAGTAGACCATTTCCAAATGAGCTATTGCCCTAACCATGCTTATCATCACCCTGGGGAAAGTGTGTGAATAGGAAAATGGGTAATGTGGGACTGTTTTTATTTATTCCAGAAAGGTGTGCATTATAAAAGTTAATGAACATCTTTAAAATGTCCTTATAAAGCTTATCACAAATGTATCTCATGCTTCCCGCAAGGAGACATTATTCATGGATCTCCCTCCATGTTATCCTCACAACAATCCTGAGGAGAGATAGTGACTGGCCTGAGATAACCCAGTGAGCTTTGTGGTTGAGTGGGGATTTTAACCTGGGTGTCCCCACCCACACCCCATCTTTGGCCCCAACTGCACTATGCATTTAAAGCAATATCATACCACTCTAAACAGTCATGAATCTTGGAAATGATTGTTTGGTAAGGGTTCTGAGAGTTCTTAGGAGACCCCTGGTGCCATCACAGAGCTCCAGCTGATTGGTCTTTGCAAGATACATTTTCTGCCATTAGGGCTGCTACATGGGAAAGGCCCTTCTTCATTCTGGTGCAGTTGTACAGAGCAGGAAGTGAAGGGAAAGGAAAGTGTGTCTAGGTCAGGCATCCCCAAACTCCCATGATCCCTAGCTCAGTGTTTCCCAACCTTGTGCCTCCAGCTGTTTTTGGACTACAACTCCCATCATCCCTAGCTAGCAAGACCAGTGGTCAGGAATGATGGGAATTGTAGTCCAAACCATCTGGAGGGCCGAAGTTTGGGGATGCCTGGTCTAGGTAGCAGATTCCTGCATATTTTTGTGCCACAGGGATATCTGATCATGAGTGACTTCAAACAGCTATCCCACCTTCCCCTTTCTTAGAACCCGGTTCACTGGTTCAGCAGCACTAGAGTCCAGAAGGAGAGGGCTTTTAATTCATCACCCTTTCCTATGGAAATGTTTTTCAGCCTACTCGTGTTTATTCATTTATAGGATTTATAATCTGCTTTTTGGATACCATGCTCCACAAAGCAGCTCGCATATATAAATGACAAATCCAAGTCCAAGTACAGTATAAAACCATTTTAAACCATTTCATAACAACCCTAAAAGCCTAACCAGTCCAGAAGCAGAACTAAAATGTAGTAGCAGTAAAACTCAGACGGATCCTGCCATCATAACAGCCCTCATTTTTAGCCCTTTCTTCTGATATGAAGCAACGAGGGCCTTGGGACTTCTATTGTTTCATCATAATCTGGGAGAGGAGTTGCCTGAAAGGGAACTATGGGCCACAGTTCTGAGAACCACATCCGATGTATATGAAACAGATTTGACACTGGCACAACATACCAAAAGTACACTCCTATCAAAATTGAGCTGCAATGACCCAATGCCGAAGCTGGTGGTGTGACAGTATTCAGACAGTTCTCCATGGAGGCAATGAATGATTGTGACTGTTATTACACCCAGGGTGGGGGGGGGAAAACTGCACTCCGTTCAGGATTGTGGACTCAGCCATATGATTACAAGGGTCAAGTGAAATTCTATCACACAATCACAACCATCACCTGGAGTTACAACCATGGATCTATGGGTGAATTATACACAGCTTCTGAACAATAAAATGCACTTCATCGCAAGTTATCCGCACACCGCGGTAAGTCCTAGAACCTGTTTTCAGAGCTGGTGCATGAGAGCTGTGGGGAACCGGTCCAGCCACATCGGCTCATACAGTGAGGCACTCATATGCATACTCTTCTGTTCAATCTGGATCTGTGTTTTGCATATCGCAAACATAGATACTGCAGCATTTACAACAATATGTCAAATTCCAGTTCTGGGCTGAATTCAGCACGTGGCTGAATATTTCCTTGCCATGGGCTGATGGAACTAGAAATTCAGCTTGGTCAGAACTTTTGTCCACATCTGCAATGCACTGAAGTGGCCACCCAGACACCTGCATCTTCCTCTGTTTTCTTGAAAAGACAAGAGGCTGTGAGTTTCCATGAGGTCCTGGTGTTGGGGGACAAGGGGCTTTCATACCATTTCCCCAATCAAAATCTTCTCCCCACACAGCTTTGGACTCCGCAATGAGAAAGATACTGGTACGTTTCCCCCCACAGGATGAAAAGCAGCTTGGGGGGGAGGCTGAACAGAAAAAGAGCTGGGAGGGGAAGAGTTAGGCAGCTACATCTTCCACTGGAATCTGCTTCCGGCAAAATAAAATAAAAGTCAGAGAAATATATATGTGGACCCAAGAAACTAAGGGGACATACTTAGTGAAGGCGTCCCAAATATATGACTGCAATGGGGGATGTTGAATGGGTAAATCAGTTATTTGCTTGCCAACAGACATCACTTGCAGAAGCATTTCCAAAAAATACACTGTAGTTCAGCCACAGGTTAATGGGCCGGATGCAAGAATTATGGGTGAATTTCTCTACTTTGTGCTACACGGAAGATTAGAAAACTCATGTTCACAATGCTTCCTTCTGACCTTAAAATCTATAAACATGATAAAGGGGAAAGTTTTATGCTGCAGTTAAGCCTTCCTGAGTAAATAACAGGAACATTAAGAAAAACAGATGGGATGAAGAAATGATCTATTTGGGAGACCAAAGAACGATTCCTCGGCTGATGGTTTCATTTGCAGTGTGAAAGCCTTGTTGAAAGCATGTATCCCTGCCCCACTTTGAGGTCTCATCTCCCTCTTGCAAGCCAGAAGACTTCAGCTGCCACTGCCACTGCCGTTATTATTGTTTACATTTGCTTGGGGAATAACAGTCTAACGCACCAGGCACCTCCATGGCACATTCTGCTCTCTACCTTCCCACCCTCTTCCTTCTTAGTGTAAACAGCTTTGTGAGTTTCATGTGCAATTTATTAAATTCAGGAAAATCCAGCGGAGGGCATTGTGTGCCGCACTCTATTTTAAGCACTTTATTTTATTTTATTCTTTAAAAAAAGTGGAAGAAATTTACTGCTGAATCTTTCTTTGCAAGAGAATGGTTATTGTTTGGATTAATGGTAGCTTTCGCAGCTGTAATCAAGGGAAGTTTGGCCACTACCAGACTGCCCTGGGCTCTATTCAGACTCTATTCAGAGCGTGCAGAAGGGAAGTTACTGATAGAAGGCTCTGCTGAACCTTAAAGGGGAAATCTAGGAGACTGATCCAGCTAAATCCCATTAAAAGCAATGAGGCTCCCTTTACTCATGACCAACACTCCACTTATTTCCATGGGACAAAAGTTTCTTCCATTAATTTAGCTACGTATAATGAATGCATCCAGTGGGGCAGCATCATGATGGCAGGCTCTGGTCCTGATGTACATATGCTCATCATCAGGGCTGGGCCACCCATGAAGCAAGGTGAGGTGACCACATCAGGAAGCAGGATCCACAGCGGCAGCAGATCTGGCCTCCGAGGAATGCATAGCCTGGTGGTGGTGCTGCAGTGACAACAGCTGCAGCACTCCTTGCAGGCTGGATCAGCTGTCTCCTAGGCACCTCGCCTCCCCCCGTGCCACCTCTACAGCAGCCTCTTGGAAACAGGAGGCACAACTGGTCTCCTCCCACCCTTGTGGATCTTTATTCTGTGCCCCTGCTCATCATAGTGTTTAAAAAGATCCTTGTGCATATGACTGCACTCTTGCAGGCTTCTCATGGGCTTCTGGTGGCCACTCTGGGGACAGAATGTTGGACTAGACCCAGCAGGGCTTATTATTCTATTCTATTCTATTCTATTCTATTCTATTCTATTCTATTCTATTCTTCTTCCTGCATCCAGCACCCCACTTTTCCAGAGCCATCCATGAATACAGTTGGAAGCACAATGACCACATGTAAGTTAGGAGCAGAGCTTCTCCCATATACACATTCAAAAACATGTGGGAAAGACTTTAGTCATGACTAGCTTTAGTTGGACTGGGACATATCGCAGCGACAACCTCTCAAACAGAGCTCAGCAAAACAAGCATTTTAAACACAATCAGGGACCAAACTTGTTGAGAGAGGAATTCAAGTGTCAACTCATAAAAGTATACCACATCAGCACAAGACAGATTCATTCCAATGGCTTTGGGGCCAGTAGAGCATTTGAAAAGGACCAAGGTGTGCACATCACAGAAAGATCAAAATGACGTGGATGCTTTGGAATTTGTAGTGCAGCTCTCGGCTTTCCAACAAGGGGAAGCAGCAACACAAAACTATGGGTGTGTTAACCCTTTTAATCCTAGCCCAGACACCACAGGCTCTGGTTCTGAGCTCGCAGCACTTTAAAAAAACAGGCATGGTATAAAATGTGTTCCAAACCAGTTGGTCACAACACCTTTCCCAATAAGATTGGGGTCATTGGCTTCAGAGCACACCCCATCCATCATAGGTCACCAAAGTGGTGCCCTTCAGATGTTGTTGGGCTACAGCTCACATCATCCTTGATCATGGGCTTTGCCGATTGGGGCTGATGTGAGCTGGGGTCCAAGAATTTCTAGGATGATGGAAGGCTACCTTGTTGGGTGTCCCGTCCTAGGATTTGCACACTACCCTGTATGAAACATGCTCGAGTCCAGCTCTATACTAGTGTGCAACCAGACCATAGCATGTAGATACAGAAACACTTTTTTGTTTATCTCTTTAACTGTTAAACATTTATCATTAAAATAGTCTCTTTGAATGCAAGAACAAAAAGACCATCAATTAAAAGAACCCTAGTGATTTCAAGCAGGTAGCTTCCTATTTTAAATGTATGCCTGTTGAGAGTACAAGGGGACAAAAAAAAAATGAAACAAATGAGTCATTTACTGAGCTATCCGATGGGAGGGGGGGTTCATCATAACTAACCTCCCCAAGGGCCCCATGGTTCCAATTTTCAATGAACCATGTTAGGAAATGCAGGCCTCATCCATTGGCTTTATCATCTTTCAAATCTCATTAACTCGCTTATCAAAACTCAGTATGTTCCTCATCAAGACTTACAGCAGGGTCACAGATCATAGCAAGATGGGTGAGGGTGAAAAGAACTGAAGCTATATTTTAATGAAACAAAAGTTGGAAAAAAGATATATATCTGTACTTTGACTCATGTGAAATGCTGACTTTTTTCGTTTAATTAATTAATTGAAACTTTATGGAGAAGTTTTGGGGCTGGTTACTTGGCAAGATCAGCAGGGGGCATAGAAGTTACTTAGGAACATAGAAAGGGACTTATACAGTACTCCCTTGCCCTCTTTGTCCATATAACCCAGTATTTTCTATTATGATTCTTCAGGATCTCATTACTTGGTGTTGGGCCCTTTTAACTGGAGATACTAACCTTTTTGCATGCAAAACATGCGCTCTATCCACCAAGGTGTCTAGAAGGAAACAGCTTCAGGAGCCACAGGTCAAGGTTTCACTGATGTAAATTAACCAGCTCTTCCTACCGTAGCTGTGTGTCTACCTGAAAGGCAAGAACTCAACCACTGGAGATGGATGAACCATTTGCCGAGTTCACCTGAGGAATTAGGCCAGAACTATGACTAGAGAAAGGCAACCCTACAACAGGGTGGGTAACCTGTTTCAGCCTGAGGGCCACATTCCCTTCATTGGCAATCTGCAGAGGGCCACATACCAGTGGGCGGAGCAACAAATGTGAATTTCACCTGTGCCCCCCATAGGCAAGATTCTGCACACACTCACATGCCCCATGCAACCTCCATCCAGGCAGGCAAGAGACATTGCTGGAGTTCAAAGACACATTCTAGCCAGGCAGAAACACTTAGGAGGAAAACAAGGCCACTGAGGGGTGCAGCCTGTGAAGCTTTCTGGAGGCCAGAGAAAGAGAGGCCTACAGTAGAGGGCTACATTTGGCCTGCAGGATTGTGGTTCTGCACCCCTGCACTGGAAGATAAAAGGTTGAAGATCAGAAAAAAACAGTCAGGCTTATTTTGATGCTCACATACTGTATTGTTATGTAAAAGTCCAAATCTGGAGTTGACCAAGAAGGAGTTATATAGGTTTTCTGTCCAATCAGGATGTAGTAGATCCTGCAACAAATTGGGGAGTAGGGCAGAATCAGGAGAGTTCTGCCCCTTCTGATTCTGCCAAGGCCAATTCCCACAGTCTGCTGAGACTGTAATACCTCTCAAGCGCATTGCTTAATGTAAAAAAATAAATCAGCTGCAGATGAATTGCTCAAACCTGAAGTAATCAAATGCGTACTAATTAACATTAGAAATGAAACAAACCAAGTGTGAATTAATTCAAGTTCAAATGCAAAATCTGTAAGCAATTTTTGTTTTTAAATCAAATGAACATCAAAAGCTCAATTATTTTCAAGTCTTAGGTCTTCTCTTCCCAGATCCTGCGTTGGAAAATTGGTTCTCGCCATCTGTATAAACCAGGCACCCCCAAACTCAACCCTCCAGATGTTTTGGGACTACAACTCCCATCATCCCTAGCCAACAGGACCAGTGGTCAGGGATGATGGGAATTGTAGTCCCAAAACATTTGGGGGGACGAGTTTGGGGGTGCCTGGTATAAACTCATGAGTATTATCCTAATTAGCCATGGGTAGTGCTCAACCACTGGATGGCCTCAGGTAGGATATCTGGTTGGTTATTATGTCACTTCCTGTCCCAAATATTGTTTACCTGCCTTTAACAACTCTATAGCAAGGAGAAGTGAAGGAGATACAGGTTCCAGCACCTCTCCAGCATTTCAGAAGGGAGTCATTCTAGCCCTACCTGGAGAATCTTGGATCTTCTGCATGCAAACCACATCGTAGCAGGGGTAGGAGATCCTGTGGCCCTCCGGATATTGCTGAACTTTAGGTAAAAGGTAAAGGACCCCTGCTGCAGAGTTAAATCCAGTCAAAGGCAACTATGGGGTTGCGGCGCTCATATCGCTTTTCAGGCTGAGGGAGCCGGCATCCCCATCTGTATTTACCTTTTACCTGCTGAACTGTAACTCCCATCATCCCTATTGATCACACTGGCTGGGGCTGATGGGAGTTAGAGTCCAGCAATATCTGGAGAGCCACAAGTTAGCCACCCACAATATAAAAAAGGGTTATTTTTATATGCCACAGCCAGACTACTCTTCGCTAGAATGTGGAAAGGAGACAGTATCCCCACACAAAAGAAGATTGGATAAACAAATTATGTGAATTCATAGAACTGGCCAAATTAACGGCAGCCATAAGACATCAGACAAATCAGAAACTTAGGATGGAATGGCAATGTTTTGAGGAAAAAATATTGTTCTAGGGATAATATGCTGATATGCATGGATTAAGTATGTAAATATGATATGAGGACAAAACTGATAAAAACTAAACTTGGAAACAGATTGCATAATATATAAAGGACGCAATGATAAGAAGACTTTATTGTATAAAATCTGTCGAATTGAGGTGGAGGGAAGTCACATGTGTATATTTTTATTTATCTTTAAGTTGGATTGGTATATATCTTTGTATAAGATAGTATAAAAATGGTTTTTTTATTATTTATTTTATAATCAAGCAGCAGCAGCATTTAGCCACCCCTGCTGCAGCATCTATAAGAAAGCTTCTCAAAGAAAACTGAAAGCTCCCCAGGTGTGGTGACCATATGGAAGCACAGAGCTAAACATTCTACTAGCAAATGTGCAATTCCTAAACACACACCTGCCAGATAAAGTCAATACAAGAGCAAGGGAGAGGCATCTGAATAGTAGAAGCAGCCGACACTTCTCCATGGGAAATGCCCCCTGCAGTAGCAACATGAGGAAAAGGGCTTCCCTTGGAAAATAATGCCCCGCACTCAAAAGGAATGTTCCACACTCCAACAGGTCTAATAGAACTCATGCTATTCTACTATATGTATACTGTATTAAAAAAAGTTAAAGTAACAATCATGTTTGAATCTGGACTCTCGGCAAGCCTAGCTTATTCTCTGCAGGTCAACTTTGACTTTGCTGCTTGAAATCTTTGCAACAGGGTAATGCTTGGAATGCATGAATGTCGTCTTGGAATTGCTGCTGTAACACTGCTGCCTAGGTTGGCTCAGCAGCCAGCAAATCTAATTGCTGGCCCAGCAAGCCATAGGATCTGGTAGTACAGCGCTGTAAACGAAATAAAGTAAAAACAGGTAGTGGAGCGAGCAGAGAATTTGAAGAAATGATTTTATTTTTATTTTTACAAAAAAAACCCAATGTTGTCAATTTCACATGTGCATATATGCTTGTGTGTGCTCATGGAAACTACAGTAACTATTTTGTTACACTGTTTTGCTTGTCCAAGTTTACCCAAACTGGCCATAGTACAGACATTAATCCTTCCAGGCTCCGACACAGTACAGTGATTGTGGAGATTATTTCTGTGGCTCTTCCTCTCTAGCCCAGTCTTAATGTTTTATCAGTAGATGAGTTATGGTGCCTGGCCATGCTGTTACCATTTGAAATTACAGCTGCTACAGAAGTTGCTGCAATACAGAGCAACACAGAATAGTACAAAACTAAAAGATTACAGCCTTGCTACAGTATGTTACAGCTTACAGAAGGGAAGCTTGAAACAGGAATGCCCAGGCACCCTGATCCTTAAAAAGGTGTAGCTGCAACACAGAGTTGTACAGACAAGAGCAGAATGCACCTAGGTTGGTGTAACAGCCTTTGGTGCAAGATCAGCAGGGCACAAGGGATGGGGAACCTGTAGCTGACCACTGGCCATGCTGGATGAGGCCAAAAGAAGATGGGGTCCCACAAAACCTGGAAAGTGCTGCCCTATATGTTTAAAAGGTAAAGGACCCCCTGGACCATTAAGTTCAGTCAAAGGCGACTATGGGGTTGGGGCGCTCATCTCACTCTCAGGCCAAGGGAGACGGCATTTGTCCACAGACAGCTTTTCGGGTCATGTGACCAGCAGGACTAAACCGCTTCTGGTGCAACAGAACACCATAACAGAAACTAAAGCACACTGAAACACCATTTACCTTCCCGCCATAGCAGTACCTATTTATCTATGTGCACTGGCATGCTTTCGAACTGCTAGGTTGGCAGGAGCTGGGGCAGAGCAATGCGAGCTCACCCCGTTGCCAACCTTCTGATCGGCAAGCCCAAGAGGCTCAGTGGTTTAGACCACAGTGCCACCCGCACCACCCTATGTTTATCAGTTTGGGGGGCATAGCACTCCCCTGAATGGATCTTTAACCTGACCCAGCAAGAATATTTCCCTTTTGTTTTTATCAGGAGTAGCCAACATGGTTCCCTCTAAATGTTGTTTGACTCCAACTCCCATCCGCCCCACCCAGCATGGCCAATAATTAGGGATGATGGGAATTGTAGTCCCGCAATATCTAGAGGGCACCACTTAGACTTATCCTGCTCTCGTGGTTTCATTCTGCAAACTTAATAGGCAGGCATAGGGAGGTTTCTAAGACCAGACATTAATCATTTCCACCTGAAAGGTGAAGGTGTAACCCAGGCATCCCCAAACTTCGGCCCTCCAGACGTTTTGGACTACAATTCCCATCTTCCCTGACCACTGGTCCTGTTAGCTAGGGATCATGGGAGTTGTAGGCCAAAACATCTAGAGGGCCGCAGTTTGGGAATGCCTGGTGTAACCCATCTATGTAGCACCACCGCAAAAAAAGCCATAGAGAGAAATAAGAGTTGGCCAACAAATGGAGGGCACCCACAGTCAACCCTTACCATTACCATCCCTAAGGGCTGCTTCACGCATGATGACTGACGAATATTCATTGCTGGATGCCACAGTGACAGGGAATAGCAGCCAATCCATCCTCCACCCACTCAGCCAATATACTTGAGTAGTAATATATCAGTTACATGCACACATTGCATTGCACTGATTTGTACACATAAAGCATTTTTATGCGTGCATGTAATACAAAGTAATAATGTGTACCCCCCAGTAGTAGAAAAATGTGGCATCAAATCTCAATTATAGGCCAACTTCAGTCCTAATGGTTTTGGCATATGCATACTTGTCACTAAGCCAAAAGGCAGTACTTGGGAGTGCTACCTGAAACAGACATACAGCATTTGGAGATGGGAAACTTCCACGACATATGCCTGACCTTTTCCTAAACTCCATGGGATCAGTAATATCTGCAGTCAGAAGAAAAAGAGAATGAGATTCTTTTGGGGTGTGTGAGGATGCACATAAAGGAGTCTCCGAGTTATTCTGGCACTTTGAAAGGATGCAATTCCCCAGCCGAGAGTAAGAACATACGGTATGCCTGATGAGCACCTGTAGGTATCAGCACTGATGTAAAAGTCACTGTGCTCTCTCTTTCAGCTGACTGCAATGACCTTGAAACTGTACTGAGATGGGTAATGAAACCCCTGTGGCATTGAGTTAAGATTCTGTCAGACTAGATCTAGGTGATGCCAACCCCCCACCCCTAAAAGCCATCTTGCTTCTCCTCTAGCAGTAACTGTTCCCTTCTAGAGCTCTCTCTCTCTCTCTCTCTCTCACACACACACACACACACAAGAACAAATCAAGTGTCCTGATATGCAGGGCAACCCATGCATGGCGAAGAACCTAGCAAAGGTACAATCCAAGTAACTCTGTATGGGATGTTTTCCTGCCTGCATACCATTCAACCCAAATTGCAGGGTAGATGAATGAAAGTGAGCACAGGTGGTGAAAATGCTGCCAATTGGATGTATGCCACAGCGAACCCTGAACCACATGCCATTCCAAGCTCATGGTATAGTTTAAAGTCGGATGTAAATTCTAACACATCTTTATTGTGGTATATAGCATCTGAGAGGCTACAACTATTTTTGAATGACACTTCCTGGTTTAAAAAGGTATAGGGGCCCAGGTAAGGTAAAGGTAAAGGTAAAGGGACCCCTGACCATTAGGTCCAGTCATGACCGACTCTGGGGTTGCGCGCTCATCTCACATTATTGGCCGAGGGAGCCGGCGTATAGCTTCCAGGTCATGTGGCCAGCATGACAAAGCCACTTCTGGCAAACCAGAGCAGCACATGGAAACGCCGTTTACCTTCCCGCTGTAGCGGTTCCTATTAATCTACTTGCATTTTGACGTGCTTTCGAACTGCTAGGTTGGCAGGAGCTGGGACCAAGCAACGGGAGCTCACCCCGTCACAGGGATTCGAACCGCCGACCTTCTGGTCAGCAAGCCCTAGGCTCAGTGGTTTAACCACAGCGCCACCTGGGTCCCATAGGGGCCCAGGTAGAATGACCTAAAAGCTGAGGAAGTTTTTGGCCTGTTCCTGAGTAAGTCAGATACTCATCTGTGGGACCCGATTGTTAGCTACAGGGCTAACTGAAATGTTAAAGGCTGTTTCGTATATCTCACTGTCTGCATACCCTCCGACATTTCTCTGATGAAAATAGGGACGTCCCATTCCATAATGATAATTTTACTATTCAAACCCCACACATCTTACTGGGTTGCCCCCGCCACTCTAGGCAGCTTCCAACGTAATAAAAACATGATAAAACATTTTTTTAAAAAAACTTCCCTATACAGGATTGCCTTCAGACAGCTCGGGGGTCAGATAACTCCATAACCTCCAACATTTCTCCAGTCAAAATAGCCTAAGGAAAAGTGGGACATTCTGGGATCAGATCAGAAACTGGAACAGCATCTCTAAATCAGAGACATCCATGGAAAATAGGGACACGTGGAGGGTCTGCTGTATGCAGCAGGCATGAATTCAAGAAATGCCAAAGCTGGAGGCTTTTCCTGTAGCCTTCAGTGTTTGCCAATATCTGTATAAAAGCCAGCTTCTGAAACAAACAAAAAAAGGGGGGGGACCTAACCTATAGCTAGAAATGCCCCACATTTCAACGTTCCTTAAAATATTTAAGCAGAAAAGGGGCCACTGGGGGGGAATGAAGGTTCAAAATGAGTAAATATAAACAGATGCACATTGGGGCAAAAACATCACAACTTCACATATAAGAGAAGTTGGTTCATATTTAGAGCCAATGTGGTGAAGCGGCTAGCATGGATGAGGACCCAGGAGGCCAGGCTTTAAATCCCTGCTCAGTCCTGAAACTCACTGGGTGACCGAGGGCCAGTCACAGTCACTCAGCCTAACCTACCTCAAAGGATTGTTTGTGAAGATACAATGGGAGGGAAGGTGGGCTATACATATGATAGATGATAGATAGATAGATAGATAGAATATGGAAATAATTTTTTCCAGGATGAGGGTTGGGAGGGGGGAAGTTCTGCTATCAGGCCGTGTCCATCCTGCCAGACACAAGTCTGCTAGTCTCTTACAACAGGCCCTGCCAGGTAAGATCATTCATGAGCGCAAGTTCAGTGTTTCTCCTCGCAGGCATTTTGCTTGGAGCCCTGCCGATTCCAATCAAGCAAAGCAGCGGCAGGAGCAGCATCCCTCATTTGCCAAGGACGGCCAGGAGACAGGAGGAGCAAGCAAAAGTTCTGTTGCAGAGAAATGCCTTCCAGGCAAAACATCCCGAGCCTCAGATTTCACCCTCCACACCTCCCCCTCTTGCTGTCTTGTAGCCTGTTGTCTGAAGGATGCAGGACTTTTATTATTAATCTTGTTGCTCCCGTGCCATTCTAGGGCCATATTAAAACTTAATTAGGGGGGAAATCTATTTCTGATTTGCATACAGAGAAGGGCAGGATTTGGGTTGATGAGAAATTAATATTAATATGCGCTAACAATCGTGCGCCCAGCTCTGATGCACAATGCAGGAATTGGAGGAGAGCGGATGGGCAGAGCAAGCCGTCCACCCACCCTCAAAAAAAACCCACCCACAACCACTCAGCTGGAGCATTTGAGAGAGCAGGACGAAGGCCCTTTGGAAAGAAAGGCGGACCTGAGCTGACAATCAGGGCCATTTTCTGAGCAGCTTCCGGAGCTAATAGGGATGAGGGCAAGAGGGTCAGCCTGATATGCAGATCAGTTCCACTTAGAAGGGACAAACATCTAATTAAGGCACGTCAGTCTGTCTTCACGCAGCACAAGCACAGTCACTACCTTCCCCAGTTAAAGGGCTCTGTTTCCTTTGCAAAACCCCATCATATCCTTTTCAAACAGGGGCAGGTGTAATCACCCGAAATCATCAAGCACTCACAGCATGGGGCACCTCCTAGACAGCAGTGTCTCTATCTCTGTCTTTGTCTCTCTCTCTCACACACACACACACTCCAAATGGTGATAAGTGCTGTAAAGGAAATGGGTGAGCAACCAACCAAATGTCAACATCATCTCTGTGAAATGCCTGGTCCACAGGGTGTTTCATGCTTACTGCTGCCTGGGATGGAGGTTAGTCTGACAAAGGTACACAAGAGCAATGCAGGATGGTATCACCATGCTGCAGGAGAGAGATGTGCCTCTGTTATCAAGCAGCAGCAATTCTACCAGGCTACATCAGAGGGGAAGGTGGGACCACAGGACTTCTCCTTCCGCTCAGCTGAGAGTGCAGCCTTTGGCTTCTCCTTCCATCCCAACTGGTCACTACAAGAACTCTAACAAATAATTACTGCCTGAGTTTCCTTTGTCCCTCTTCCCTCCCTGACCCATCTTCCTTTTGTGTTGTGACTTTTAGATTGCAAGCCTAAGGGGAGGGACTATCTTGTTGATATTTGTAAAACACTCTGAAAGCCTCTTTTTTTTTCTTTTTTGGAAGAGTAGAGTAAATCGGATGTCTCTGAAATGACTTCCCCTTGAAGATGCATCTAGCACTGACTTTGCTGGTTCATGAAGACACTCCTTTTTGCCCCATTTTTGGGTGGGGGTGAGAACTGTAATGAGACGCTCAGTTTGAAGCTGCTGCTGATCGATCTGGTGTAATTTGAAGACGTTTAATGGTGTTTTCATTGCTATGTGACTGTTTTATTGACTTTCTGCTGTTTTCTTGTTGTATTCCGTTATTGTATTCCCATTTTTGGACCAGTTGGTGAAAGGCGGGCTAGAAATATGATGTATAAATAAAAAATACTAAGAACTCCAGCAGAACCTGGGAATTATATAAGCAGGAAGTAAGGCATGAATGGTCTCCCATGGTCACCTGACATCCTGTTTCAAGAGGCATCTCTTGCCCAGTTATGTATCCTAAATGTCTAGATATGCCCACAATGTCCTCCTTTGTCCAGATGTTCTGGTGGTATCTATCCTGTGTCCAGGCTACGGTGGAAGCTCAAGCAGTGGTTCAACCAGGAGCTCAGGCCCAAGCAGAAAGCCCAACCATCTAAAACCAGAAGCAGATTATGTTTTTCTACAGATGCATTCAAAAGGCTGGCCACTAACTCTGCCTTCTGCACAATAAGTATCAAATATTTAAGATCTCCCTCCAGTCTGGATCCTGGATATATCTAGAATATCAATCTGGCAGAAACTTTTCTGGGTGTAGGAAGCGATCTGTACTTGTATGAGATGGACACTTTGGGGGACCTGAGGTTTTAGAAGTGGCTGGTTGTGACATTTTGCACAAAGTCACACCCGTTGCAAAAACAGGGTCTCTCGTACACGGAACAAAGTCAAAATGCCAAAAATGGAGTGCAAGGAAAAGGCAGCACAACATGCTCACATCAGGGGTTGCAGACACATCTGTTACACATTCCTATTCAATTATGCAGGATTCTTTGTCCTGCATTAATTTGTTTGGTGAATTATCCCCTGAATATTTCAGCTCATAGAGTCTAAAGACGAGGCAGGTGATTAATAAAACATGGCGGCGTATATATCCCCTGAGCTCTTTGGAGCAACAGATGCAGCGTGTGACCAGTCCCATCAGTCCTTGGCCTGACCTGGTGCATAGCCCAGAACTGAATTTTAATCATTCATGATCTGCTAACACCAGCAAGCCTGTGGAGCTGATCCTGTCTCTGGAGGAAGGGGGTGTGATGCCAATGGACCTTTGCTGGGATAATGCATCATTCAGCACAGAATGCTGAGCTCAGTCGCAACAAAAGCTAGGTCAAGAGACAAGAGAGGTATGCGTAGAGCAGGATGAAGTGCAGAGAACAGACCGTTCAAGGAGCATCTCCAACTCTAGAGCTAAGCCCAGTGTGGGGCTGGAAAGCTTCCAGAATGGGCTGCATCTTAGGCTCCACCGGCACTATTCATTTAAAGCAGCATCATACCACTTTAAGCAGCCATGGCTTCCCCCAAAGAACCCTGGGAAGTGTAGTTTGTTAAGGGTGCTGAAAGATGTTAGGATACTCTTATTTGCCTCCCAGAAAGACAATTCCCATAGTTCACCCTCAAAGAGGAACAGAGCTTCCAAATGTCCCATTTTACAGGGATGTCCCTGATTTAGAGAAAACATCCCAGTTTCTCATTTGATCTTGGAATGTCCCACTTTTCCTTAGGATGTCTATTTTCACTGGAGAAATGTTGAAGGGTATGGAGGGATTGATTGTTAAGCCACTCTGGGAACCGTAGTTCTAGGACCAGCCCACTCATTAGCTTCAGTGAGATGGATTGGTCAGGGCTTCTCTGGAGTGCCTCCAGTCACCTCAGTTGGTGAATGAGGAGGTGGGAAAAACACCCTCAAGTGGTAGAATGTCTTGGACCAGCCCTGTGTAGGTCTGCCAGGGGAACAGGAGTCTCCTAAGAACTCTTAGCACTCTTAACAAATGACACTGCCCAGGATTCTTGTGGGGAAGCCATGGCTGTTTAGTGGCATGCTAATGCTTCAAATGTAGGCAGGAGTCTTCATTCTTTGAGGGATAACTGAATTGACCAAATATGCGCCTGGGAATTAGGACCTCTCTTCTTTCACATACACACACACACCAAGCTGTGTTTTGGAACCACTCTCCCTGTAGTTTTAGAACATTTTCAGCTTACAGCAAGAAACATAACAAATAACAAGATGAAAAAATCTTTTTTAATAATTCCAGTGGCACCTTTAAAAGGTAGAGGGACCCCTGATCATTAGGTCCAGTCGTGACTGACTCTGGGGTTGAGGCACTCATCTCACTCTATTAGCCGAGGGAGCCGGCGTACAGCTTCCAGGTCATGTGGCCAACATGACTAAGCCACTTCTGGCGAACCACAGCAGCACACGGAAACACTGTTTACCTTCCCGCCGGAGCAGTACCTATTTATCTACTTGCACTTTGACGTGCTTTCAAACTGCTAGGTTGGCAGGAGCAGGGACCAAGCAACAGGAGCTCACCCCGTCACGGGGATTCAAACCACCAACCTTCTTATCGGCAAGCCCTAGGCTCTGTGGTTTAACTCACAGTGCCACCCATGTCCCAGTGGCACCTTTAAGATCAACTAAATATAAGCTTTCAAGGTATGAGCTTTCGTGTGTGATACACACTTCGTCAGATACTCTGAAGCAGAGGTCCTCTGCAAGAAACAAATAGAGGAGGGCTGAGGAGTTCCACAGCCTGGGTGCTCCATCAGCTCTTTCGTGTGTTCTCACAAGCCACATCTCTGACGGAGATCGTATATGCAGGAGGACCACTCCAGCTACACCAATCAGAGTAGGCAACACCAGGCTAGAAGAACCAGGTCATTATAAAGGCGACTTCGTAGGCCTTTCTGTGAACAGGAAGATTAAGTGAAAGGAAGATTCCAGCGGCTAAGCAAGTGGAAAGCATGGCATGCTGCTGCCAAATCTGGGCCACTGCCTGAGAAGCTGAGGCCCTGAACAAACAGCTCCCAAACACCGGTGCTATCCAGCCCAAATGCTAAACAGCTTTGATCTTTTACCAATCCTTTCTAAATCTTGAGCTGTGTCTTGTAAATCTTTAATTACAAGAAAATTGCAACCCTAACAGTGAACACACAAACTGTGTTGCTAAATATTTAAAATTGCTACAGCGACAGATCTGAAGGGATTAGGAAAAGATATATTGGAGTGACAGTTATTAAACACTAAATCCCAGTAAATGTTACAGAGCAGATAAATAATGCAGGCCCCTGACAGCCATTCTGATGCTGACAGACCAGGAGAGACATCTGCTCTGGGGGGCGATTGGGGGAGGGGGCTGCAGGGCTGCTTGATGACTGACACCTCCAGAAGCACACCTTTGTGTTTGCTGGGAAGGAGGGAGGGGTGAGGTTTGGCGGAATAAAAAGGAAAGGAAAATGGCAGGCTCTGGAGCAAAGTGTGACTGGGTAAATGGCAACATTTTACAGACTCAAAATGAATGCTGAAATACTTGAGCACCTTGCCTCCGTAACTATGCAAGTGCAGGTGGAGAGAAGAGCAGTAGGCATTTCAGTCATGAAAACCAATTTCAGAATTCTCATTGGTCCAGAACCAATGCTGGAACCAATGGCACTGCATTATCCCAGGTCAACTTTGTTCACCTAGGCCACTATTGTGTACATTGGTACCTCGGGTTTACAAACACAATTGGTTCCGGAAGTCTGTACTTAACCTGAAGTGTACTTAACCTGAAGCGAATTTTCCCATTGAAAGTAATGGAAAGTGGATTAATCAGTTCCAGACAGGTCCGCGGAGTATTCAAACTGAAAATACTCAAACAGAGGCGTACTTGAACCGAGGTATGACTGTACTGCAAGTGTGGGAAACCTTTGGCCCTCCAGATGTTGCTGACCTGCAACTCCCATCATTCCTGGTCATTGACCATGCCCCAGCAAGCACTGACCATGCCCACACCTAGACTACTATAGCTGACAGCTGCTCTCCAGAGCCTGCAGTAGAGGACTTCCATGTCAGCTGCTACCTGATCCTTTCCAACTGGAGATGCAGCAACTGCACCAGGGACCATCTTCCTGCTGAGCATGCACTCTCCCACTGATGCACAGCCCCTCCCCATCCAGCTATAATTAATAAGTTGGCATCCTGCACATTAAAAATATTGCAAATTTTAAAAACAACAGTTGCAATCTTACTCATTATTGCTAATTATATTTCTTATCTCCCAGCCTTCTTCTCATGAGAGCCCAAGACGGCTAACTACAAATGCAGAACATTAAAATCAAAGTAAAAGCAGAGTAGTCAAGTCAACATTAAATTATACACGGGCAAATGATGTCACTCTCATGGTGCTCCAAAGGGTTTTTGAAAGCCTCGGAAGCTCATTTGCAGAGATCACTTTTGGGTATATCAACACTGTGTGTGTGTTTGTGTGTACATTCTGCCACCTTTTTTGTTACATCTCCCCCCCCCCAAAAAAAACCACCTGAAAATTGTAGTTTGGCCATGTTGAGAGATCTCTTTTAGAAGTCTCTAGCTCCTACCTTACACACACACACACACACACACACACACACACACACACACACACAAACCCTTAGAGGTCCTTTCTGCTTGAGTGAGGATTGTTCCCATTGCTGGAAAATTACAACAAATGACCACTTATCACAGCATTGCATAAACACCATAGTAATTGCCACTTAACAAATGAATGGTCCTCTGTATCAAACCACTGAAAACATTTAAAATACCCTATATATTTCAAGACACCCTATTTTTTAATATATATAATTGTAAGTTTCAAAAATTGTTTCTAAATATTTTAGTGTTTCTAACATTGTATTGTTGTAGCCCACCCTCGGATCTTAGGGCGAAGGGCAGTTAAATAGTGCCGTTATTGTTACTCAATCATCTGACTTTGTCTGGTGGTCTTAAATGAAATTTCAGAGAATTACACCAAGACAGAGTGCAATCAAACCATGGTTTCTTGAAAGTACATTTGATTCTAAAGGATATATCAAGCCTCTAATGCATGAGTCCACTTCAGACAACAGCATGGGGATGGAGAAATGGTGCCCTTCCAGATTCTGTTGGACTCCCAGCTCCCATCATCTTTGAACATTTGCCTTGTTTGAGCCCAACAACACCTGAAATATCAGTTATTCCCGATCTCTACTATTACAAGAAAAGAGAGGTAGCTATTACATCAGGGGTGGGGAACCTCCAGCCCATAGGTCCAACCTGACATCATAGAGATATCAGGCAACTGAAAGATGGACAGCCCTGTCAAATTTGGCCTAACATGGTTCAAAGAGATAAGAAATTGGCCCACCTTCCAGCAAAGTTCCCCCACCCTGCATTAGATTATATACTGATTTACAATATGGATGGTGGCAAGTCTCAGGGTTACCTATCAGCTGATTTCCTCTCTCCTGAACATAGTTCATTTTCCTTCCTGAGATAACACAAAAATTTAATAAGCTACACAATGACTTAGGAGGCAGTTTTCAGAGCAAGGAACAATAAGGTATTTTCTCTCTACAGCTATGCCTGGCAACTACAGAGTAATCTTCCCACGGAAATCCGCCATGCTAAATCTGTTAACGTTTTTAAAATGGCAAATACAAAGTTGTGTGGGGTTTTTTTAAGGAAAGTTAGATGTTTCTCATTACTGGTCTTTAAACTGCGAGAAGCCTTGGGAGTCTTTATGAAGTAGTCAACGGAGCTGTTACTGCGCTTCTGTCAAAGTTGGCATCAAGGGATGACAAAACATGTCAGGTTTAGAAGACTTTCCTTGTTGAAACTTAAAGACAAAATTAAATCAAATCCTCGGGAGCCTCTACCAGCAATCCCAGCATCACAGGACTCTTGTTTAAGGAGTGTGCTGTTCAATGGAATGTTAATTTAACTTCCTCCCCCAAATATCTAGTTAATAAACCCAGATTTGTGGAATGTAGCTAAGGTGCTGACTGGAGGAGAAGGTGGAGGTGGCAGGCCACAGGAACAGAGTGGAGGTTAACAGTCGTTAAAAATATTTGGATTCAAATTAGTAGCTCAGTTTGAAGTATTTTCCCTTTTTCCAAAAAATGTTTTGCTTAAAACAAAAAACCAGACTCTTATGTGATTGTTCAACAAATATTGAACTATTCTGAAGCAAAATAATGAAATATATATGAGTGGACAATAAATCTTCCAAGAACAATTCAGAAAAAGGAGAGATATTGAACAGGGGCAATCGCAAAGAAACTCTCTAGAAAATGGTACAGAAAGTTGCAACCTACGAATAAGAGACCTTGTTACATATTTTCCATGTTGTTATTACGCCTGCCCTGTGGAACGCCCTCCCATCAGATGTCAAGGAAATAAACAACTGGTTTCTTGATACAAATGAATGGGAGTACCAACATTTCAGATTTCCATATTGTAATTCAGATCTGGGGGTCTGGATTGATCTGGGCCCCAATCCAAATCACAGAAATCAAATCAGGGGTGGCCTTGCACAACTCTAATGCTAACAGTGTGGAATGCAAGTAAGCTTTGGTTCTTGTACATGTCATGTCTCAGCCAGGGGAGCCCTCATTATAGGAGGGCTGGAAGGATCTGGCCTTAACCAAGCCCTAGATCTGGCTCCATCTGAGGGTGAGTAACCAGGATCTTGCAGCAACGAGGGGTCACCCACACCCAGATGAGTTCAGCCTCTAATTTCAAGGCCCAACAGGTGCCAGGTCCGAGGGTGGCAGCTTAAATACTAGGTAGAACCCAAGTCCATCAAGAGAAGTGCGTGACTGCAGGCAAGAACTCCAGGGGTAGAGGTCTCCTTGAGAGTAAATGTGGTTCCCACAACTCCAGCTCAAAAACCCTGGTGCTGAGCTGGAAGAGCTGCCTGAACAACATCTATGTACTAGTTTTGTGCCCTACCTGCTATTGCATCACCTGCCTATGCAAACCTGTCTACAGACTACTCTGACCTTGCCTCTTGCCTGAACCTTATGGTAAACTCTGCTAGCTTGGACCCTGACCTTGGATTGGCCCTGGAAACCACTAGTTGCTGCTCTACTGGTTTTGCCACTGGCAAGTTCCTTGTTTGCTTAGGAGCCAGATGAGAGCAGCTCTGATATTACTTTGGCCATGGTCACATACTAGGAATAAGCAACCAGAACAACCTTATAAACCCATCATTCTATTCTGTTTTAATGATTTCTTAACTGCCTTTCAGGACACATTGCCCTCATGAGGCAGCATACCAAAATACATTTAAAAACACATAAAACATCAGAAATACAATCCGCACAACAAATTACTGTTCACAACCGTCAATTAAAACCAGCAGCAGTTAAACACTTTCAAGCGCAGCATTGCAAAGGTAACAAAATAAAGAAATGTTTTTTGTTTAATTGACTTCAAATTCTCACCAATAAAATTAGCTCCAAACAACAAACAATAAGTTTAAAAAGCTAAATACAGTAGCAGCTGCAGGAAACAAACTGGTTATTAAAAACCTGAGCTCTTAAATGAAATCATTTATTTACCTGGCAGCTGAAAGACAACAAAGGCGGCACCAGGTACATAGGAATATGAGCAAGTTGCTTTCCACCCAACAAGACTGTTGGTGCTTCTAGTTCAGCATTATTCACAATGACTTGCAGTGGCTCTGCCAACCCTACCAAGAAATACCCAAGATTGAACCGGAGACATTTCAAATACAAAGTATGGGCTCTGTCACTGAGCTAGACCCCTTTCCACCAGAGGTGTCTTTGGGGAGCATGTTCCACAACTGAGGCACCATCACCAAAAAGGCCCCGTCTCTGGTAAGAATCCACTTACAATTTGAAGGCAAGTATACCCGGAGCCCAGCTGTAGGAGAGGGGAGCCAAGAACTAAGAGCTGAACTACAGGCAAGGAACTGAGCCAGGAGTCAAAGTCAGGCAATGCTCAACCAAAACAGGAAGTCTTTTATAGCCCTTCCTATTTAGCAGGGCTTGGGCAGGGGCAGGAGGATCAAACCAGAGCCTGAGAATACTTCACTGTTCCAACTACAGTTCTGTGGTTCACCATATGGGGCTGGCACACAGAGTTGAGAGCTCTTGGCCCTTGGCCCCTGGCCCCTTCCAATGGTGTCTGATCATAAGAAGGGAACAGTTTCATATAGGAACTAGTGGTAGTGGTCCTTCAGTAGCCCTGGTCCCAAAGCATACAGAACTTTACAGGTTAAAAGTCATCACATTGATTGTGCCTAGGGGGGAAAACCCCTTTTAGGTATTGAAGATCTTGGAATACCAGTGAGATGGGTTCCAACAGAAAAATACTGTTCAGCAATATACCTGCTGTATTTTGAACCAGTTGGATTCCCTACACAATCTCCAGCTGCGAGTCTCTGTACAAGGTTTACAATAACTGAATCTGGATGTTACCACAGCATGATGAACCTCAGCCAGGTTATCCTTGTCCAGGAGACACCACAGCTTGCAACACACCAGCCTAAGTGTCATAAACTGGCAGGACGACGGGAAAGAGGAAGAGGATCCCAGCCAGGGTTGTAGTCAGGACTGGGACACACCAGGGCAAGCAGAAGATGGGGAAGGAAGTACTCACAAGGTGGCAGAGGATGGCAAGTGGATGGAGGTCAATGCACAGGAACCAGAGCAGCAGGACCCCTCACCAGAGCCAGAGGGACCCCTGTCCCCACGAATACAGTGGGCTCTGGGGTGTAGAGAGCAGCAGGAGTAGAGCTCTAGTCTAGGAGACTAAGGCAGGCAAGGGCCCACAGCCCAGCTCTCTAGCTGGCCAGGTGAGGCTCACTAGGCTCTGGGAGGGGGGATATGATTCCTCAGCTGGAGTAGGCTTGGAACAGGTGAGGGTCGCATGTCTCATCAAGCCCAGATGCTGCAATCAGCATGCAAAAGGGAAGCAGAGCTGATGTGCTGTGTCTGTTCAACTGCTCATGTTGATGAACCTTAGCTTGGATATGCCCAGACCTCAATGGGACTGTGCTTTGGGTTTTACTCTGGACTGTATCCTGACTGTTGGATTTCAGACTTGGCTACTTGGATTGACATCTGGGCTGCGTTTCCTGACCTTTGGACTTTGTTTGTGTGGACTGACCCCCCTGACTTTGAACTTTGGACTTCACATAATGCCTTGGTGCCAGGTAAACCAGAGGTTCAGAACACTAAGCTGGTAAAAGGACGCTTCAATGTATGTCATCTGAGCATCACAGAAAGGACCACTCTCCAAATGCCAACCTTGGTCCTTAGGAGAAGTGTAACCCTTTTATAACACATTGAGCACACTCTTCCAGGTTACTGGAACCACCTATCAATATCATCTCTGGGTTGCAAATTGCAATTTGTTTGCCCACATCCAGCTCATTGCCCACCCTGGTCCCTTGCTCAGCATATCCACTCCCAATCTTCAACCAAATGAAAAGGAGAGCAGAGTCTCATCATCTCAAATGCCTGGATTTATGATAGCAACTTCCAGCCTAGGTACTGCAATAATGTTAAGCCCCAAGATATGCCTCGCTCACAGGTTTACAATGTACAAGCAACATGGGGGAAACCTGCAGAAAAGGAAAACGTGGAGCGCTTCAAGCGGAACGTCTGGCTGCGCTTTCAGGTAAGGATGTGTTTCAGTCAATAGAGTTCTACAAATTCCACGCTGGCATAGTCTGTTCTATTGATAAATCAACTTGACTTGAAGCATCCAACTAGCTAAGGGGCACTGGTGCTGGAGCAGAAAGTCAGTTTGAGGGGAAGGACAGTATCGATGTAAGATCAGGTTACAGGTAGGTAGCCGTGTTGGTCTGGGTCGAAGTAAAATAAAAAAATTCCTTCAGTAGCACCTTAAAGACCAACTAAGTTTTTATTTTGGTATGAGCTTTCGTGTGCATGCACACTTCTTCAGATACCTTATTGATGTAAGATCAATAAGGCATTGGCACATTCTGCTCCCCCAACAGCTTATTGCTCCCATGGCTGATTCTGAACCAAATGAAAAGAATGTCCCTCACTGAAAACACAGATATTGTGCCTCAGCTTCATTCTGATTGGATTTGGGCACAAAACGTCTTGTGAAATTACTATAAAGGTGAGTGCATAATTGCTGCGCACACTTTTTTCCTTGTCCATCAGCAGGATTTCCTTCGTTACGATTTCTTTCTGCCTTGACCACCTTTCATTTAAAGTTAACTAGAGTTTTCATACAGAATTCCCAGCTAACATTAAATATTCATTCATCCACTAAAGGCAAGTAGCAAAATAAGTTAATTATTCCTATCGGCCTGGCCTGCAGTCATGTGGACAGAGATGCAATAAGCAAAATTTAGTCCAGCTTCTCCCTATATCAATTCCCCTCACCCCAAAAAGTATGATTTAAATATGCCCATTATAAACATGAGGATAGATATATCCACAAATGGGCTGGAGGGTTGGTGTGTGCATGCATAGAATCACAGAATTATACAGCTGGAAGGGACTCTGAAGGTCATCTGGCCCAACCCTGTGAAAAGCAGGAATCTCGGCTAAAGCATGCATGACAGATAGCCACCCAACCTCTGCTTTTAAACCTCCAGTGAAGGAGAGTCCACAACACCTCTGTCAGAAAGTTCTTCCTGATGGTTAGCTGGAATCTCCTTTCTTGTAACTTGAAGCCATTGGTTTGGGTCCTACCCTCTGGAGCAGGAGAAAACACACATCCCTCACAGTCCCATCACTCAACGAGGAGCATGATGGTTATGTTCTGCCTCCAGAGCTGGAGACAGTAATCCTTCTGAATGCCAGTTGCCTGACAATGGCAAGACCTGATGGATGCTGCCCCCTGCCTCGTCTGCCTCGCCACACACAAATAAGTTGCTCAGGAAAGTTTAGGAAATGGCAAGATGAGCACATGATGCAAAGCAAACACAAATCTATCTGTGTGAGAGACTACTCCTTTATATTTAAGATGTCTGTTTTCCTGTTTGGTCCAACTGAGTGCCTCAAGGAGGCTTTCAAATTTTATTGGCCTCCCTTTATTACATAAAGGTTGTTTTACAGTGTGATTTGTGTAATGGCAACTCTGTTAAGCTGTTTTCTTTCCCCCAATTTCATTGTTCATATGAATTGCTTATATGGGGAATTCTATCTATTCTCTTCGAATATTTTATTTGTCCTGAACTTTTGTGCAGGATCATATCATTGTTATATTCTTGATGTATTTATACATCAGTGAGGAGAAAACCATGCACATCTACAGATACACACAGGCCAGCCCCTTTCTGTAAGGCTGGATGGCATAACTTTGTTGTCGTTTAGTCGTGTCCGACTCTTCGTGACCCCATGGACCAGAGCACGCCAGGCACTCCTGTCTTCCACTGCCTCCCGCAGTTTGGTCAAACTCGTGTTTGTAGCTTCGAGAACACTGTCCAACCATCTCATCCTCTGTCGTCCTCTTCTCCTTGTGCCCTTAGGGAGTCCTTAATAGGCGCTTACCTATTGAGTCCCTTCATGATATCCTTGAAGGAAAGAGTCTCTACAGGCTCTCGGAGCAGCTTAGTTCATTGCTGAATTGCACTTAGAACTAGAAAAGCACAGTGTCTGAGCAGGACAGTAGCCTCAGGGTGTATGTTGGGGCTAGGTGCCTCCCTGGGGATATTCGGTGCCCTCTCCCTGAACTTTCAGCTTTCATTTTCAAAAGCAAGTCTCTAGCCTTTTCACTTGCAGAGATAAAAGGGAGAATGTGAGCTGGTAGTATTCTCTGCAACTGCTCACCAAGATGCAATGCACTTAAATTATAATAAATATGATAGGATATTCTTATGATACTAAGTTGTTTTACATTGTTTTTAATATTGTGTTTTAATGTTGTAAACCACCCTGGGAGCTTAGAGTGAAAGGCTGGTAGTTAATAATATATGTGCTGTTCTGCAAGGATTCCTGGCCCCTTCATCACAAATGTCACAAATATCTATCTTAATTCACAATAAACAGATGCACTGAAAATGGCTGTGTGGGTATCAAACTGGCGTTTAGGAATGTTGAAAACCAAGTTTCAGTTAGGTCTCTCACTGCTCATGGGAAATATTGCATCACAGTAGGTTTTATATCTTTCCTGCTTCGCTTGAAAACAGGTATCAGGACTAAACTGATGCTGAAATGTGGAGTAGTGTCTCTTAAACGCACCTCCCTTAATTTTTATTCCAATATCTGAATCACATAGATGACAATATATTTTGAATTTTCTTCCCTTCAAAAATGGACTTGGAGGGTGAGCTGATATTCTGATTTGAAACACACAGCTGAATACGCCTACTCAGTTTCATTCCAATATCTCAATGTTCCAGGGAGAAATGATGGAATATAGAGCAGCTGAGTTAAACTACTGGCCTCTCTTTGCCTGGCCAATTAGATTTAGGTCAGATCAGTTGAGATAACTGAATGAAAGAACATAATGGAATGTATTCTGGGAGTGTGTGGAAGAATACAGCTTCACTGGCCAACAGGCTACAGCTATTAAAATTGTTGGAGTTTCATCAGCCCCTTCTAATAACCCTGTGTGTAAGTAAGTATCCTATAGGGATCCATAAAAATGCTGGGTAACCAAAGGCCTGATTAAGACAATCAGCAGCCCCTATCCAATTGCTTACAGCCCTGGGTCACAACACAGGTCACATGGAAGCCACAGCAATTTGCACAATGAAAACATGGTACCACTGTAATTCCAGTGGCTACACATATAGTCCCAACACTGAGGTTTCCAGTTCATACTCGTACAATTGGCACTATCACATGATCCATGCTGTCTCAAGACCTACTGACAGGTTTACAAATTATTTCCTGCCCTTTATCTGAAGTTCCCAGGGCGATGTAACGACATTAAAATATAATTTACATAGCGTAATGATAACAAACAATAAAGCAATCATAGGAGAAAAGCACATAATAACAGTCCCCTGTCCCACTTTTAAAAGGGCACATATTGTTTACAGTCATACCTCGGTTTAAGTATGCCTTGGTTTGAGTATTTTCAGTTTAAGTACTCCGCGGACCCGTCTCGAACGGATTAATCCACTTTCAATTACTTTCAATGGGAAAGTTCGCTTCAGGTTAAGTACGCTTCAGGTTAAGGACAGACTTCCGGAACCAGTTGTGTTTGTAAACCAAGGTACCACTGTAATGGCCAGAGGTCTGCGTAAGTAAATAAGAACATTTTTGCCTGGCACCTAAAGACATGTAATGATGGCGCCAGGCGAGCATCTCTGGGCAGGGCATTCCACAAATGAGGAGCTACCAAAGAAAAGACCCGTTCTCCTATTTTCATTTGCCGAACCCCTTGGGGGTGGGGGACCCAGAGAAGGACCTCCGATCACAAATGCAGGGTCTGGGTCAGTTCACATGGAGAGAGGCAGTCATTGAGGTATTGCGGTCCTGACCCATATAAGTTTGAATTTGGCCCAGAAACTAATGGGCAGCCAATGCAGTCAGGCCAGGACCGGCTTGGTCCTTGGGTTCTGCAGAATGCCTGTCTCTCAACTCTCATTAATTCCTGGCACTTCTCAGCCTTATGTTAAAATATCTAGGTTAGAAAGTCCGGTACCGTAGCAGTCTTTCTATTCAATAGCCATTGCTCACTTCCCACCTGTGAGCATCCTTCCGAAAAGCCCTCTCCTCCAGTGAATGGAGACATGTTCATTCTTAAGAATTGCAGCTTTTCTTTTGAAAAACACAGAACTCTTTGAGCCTCACTCAAGAACGACCCTTTTCAGCATGAAATGGCTGCTGAATAAATTCTGCTTGGCACATAAGAAGTTTCTGTGAAACTCATAGGGAAGTTTTTAATCTGTGATATTTTAATGTATTTTGGTATTTGTTGGAAGTCCCCCAGAGTGGCCGGGGAAACCCTGCCAGATGGGCAGGGTATGTATAAATAAATAAATAAATAAATAAATAAATAAATATAATAATAAATGGGAGCACAAATCTAGGCAGGCACTGAGCCCCTTGGTTCACATTTCCTCTACACCTACTAAGGTATATAGCAGCTGGGAGCTCTTAGCACATTGTGAGCAATTGCTTAGCTCCTTGCAGAATGAGGCCCTTGCACCATTCATATCTGAATTATCGCTATGCCCTTTCCATTTGCTATCTAAGGATTTTAGAGGATAATGACCCTTGTTCAAGCTCTGACTATATTTTCATTTAGATTGGATGGAGGAGACTCTACTGAGCTTAAACGGACTCTTAGATGCACAAGAGGAGTTGACAGCTTCAGCAGGGGGAACAAACCACAACGGCTCCCTGATGGTTATTCCCAGTGATAATGTCTCTTCCACACACGAAAAGCCTACAAACAAAAATCTCATCTAATAATGCCAAGACATGCCCTTTGCTTGGCTTGATCATTGCCTTTGTTTACTTATCCAGTTCTTAGTGATTTGCACATTCCAAGAATATCCAAGTTGCCTATTCAGTTTGTATACTAAGCAGCACAGACTCAGGCACAGAATTTCACTTCCTGAAAATGTACGGTGTTCATCCCTTGAGGAGAGAGTGCAGTCATCAAGTGGTAACTTGCACATGTGGATAAACCACCATACATTAAAACACCATGAACAGAACATTGAACTCATTGCATATTGCAAGGGGAGCCAACTTAGCACCTTCCAAATATTTTGAACTACAACTCCCATCATACAGGCCCCATGGATACAGAGTACACATGTTCCATGGGGCCTCTTTTAGAAGACTCAGCCTGTACTTGGCCACTGGCCATGCTGGCTGGGGCTAATGGGAATTGTGATCCAACATTGTCTAAGTGTACCAAGTTGGCTCCCTCTGGCATATTGCCTCCAACACAATCCTTCATACATTCAGCAGTGAGTCATCATATGGAGTGATATTTAAATACCTGCATGTGTGAAGCAGGCAGCTTTTAAAAGAAAATAAATAAATAAAATAAATGCATCACTAAATAATAATGACGAATTCAGACACCCTTTTAAAAGGTCTGTAGAAATTTAGCTAAGACTCAAATTTAGAGGTAATGGCTACATCGTTTTTTTAAAAAGAAAGGGTAACTTTGCCACATTAAAATCCACTATTTCCAAGGTTGTTGGGGGTTTTTTTGTTTTGTTTTTTTTACATTTAGCTGTGTATGTTTGTTTATAAGTGAAAAAGACTGGTTGATACACACACAAAAAGCCATTGATGTTGATAGGCTATCTACGGTAACTAGCTTTTTATTATGTACAGTGGTACCTCGGTTTATGAACACAATTGGTTCCCGAAGTCTGTTCATAAACTGAAGCGTTCATAAACTGAAGCAAACTTTCCCATTTAAAGTAATGGAAAGTGGATTAATCCGTTCCAGACGGTCCGCAGAGTAACCGTTCATAAACTGAAGCGAACTTTCCCATTGAAAGTAATGGAAAGTGGATTAATCCGTTCCAGACGGGTCCGCGGAGTACTTAAACTGAAGCGTTCATAAACTGAAACATGGGTGTAATTGGTTCCGGAAGTCTGTTCATAAACTGAAGCGTTCATAAACTGAAGCAAACTTTCCCATTAAAAGTAATGGAAAGTGAATCAATCCGTTCCAGATGGGTCCGCGGCGTTCATAAACCGAAAATTCATAAACCGAGGTGTTCATAAACCGAGGTTCCACTGTAGTTTTATATCTTTTGCTTTCCCTCTAAACAATACAAGTTCAAAACAAATAGCTTTATAAGCCTAACCAGTCTAGAAATTTCAGAGGAAGTGGTGGTGGGATTGAAGCAGGGAGAGATGGGGCAGGATTGGGGGAGGGGATTGGAAGGAAGTCCCACTCAATTCAGGGAGATATGCATGAATAAATATGCATAACATAGCGCTGTCAGCCAGGTCTTTGACGATGCTGTCATCAGAGTATTCCCTTCAATGGTATGTGCTGGAAAACTAGTGCAGTACCTATTTTAGTTATAAACAAGTTGCCAGTTGGGCTGCATTGGTACCTAAGCCTCCAAATGAGTGCAAGTGATGTGAGCTTGGATGCTCCTGGTTGTGCATCTGCTTCACGATTCTCCTTCATCCTTTGAAGCAAATGAGGATGCCTGCAATTAAACATTAACTTTGGCACTGCGGACACATTAGCTGGGCTGACAAATTTCAGAGGATGCAGAGTCAGTCTTGCATTTATATGGCTGTGGGATTACTAATTCCTCCCTGTATTTATAGGGTTCAAGCCCTCCTTCTGCTTGCGCATCAGCATCTCACATCAAAGAAGCATATTTTCTATCTCATTTCAGCAGATGATTTGCGAGTCCCGCAGGGGTACCTTGTCAATTGGACTTTGCTGTATCAAGAACAAACTGGAGCTACTGCTCCCTTCTGCAGATCCCTCTTGCTTATTAGCAAGTGCTGTGCATTAATATTGCCTAGATCCATAACCTGAAAGAGTCCTCTTAAACTGGCATAGGAAAAGATAGAGCAATAGGCTGTGTTTCAAAACAGCCTAATCGTATTTAAACAGAGAGAAACCCACTGTTTGCTAAGAGAGGGGGGCTGGCTCTGTTGAGCTTGAAGGGGCACTCTTTGCAGGCACTGCTTGTTAGGAGCAGATTAGGAGAACTTGCAGAAAGGAAGAGAGAACATCTGCTGCATGTGTGCTCTGTAAGCAAGCTCATTAGCCCTCTCTTGGCTTCATTTGGCTAGAGAGATGACACTTGGAGAAGTAGATGTTGGGGCTTAAGGGAAGGCAAGGAAGCAGATGGGGGAGCAGGGATGCAGGATAAGATGCACCCAGTCTCCAATCCTGCTCTGCAAGAGAAGGCAAATTCTTTAAACACACCCACCAACACCAGGCTTCAGGATATTTAGCATTGTGTTTTCCCCCCAACTCGAGGGTCTTACTGCAACCATAGTTTACCAGACTTCAGCTCCAGAACTTGCTTTGAACTCCAGGGTTCAGCCCAGGAGCATATGTGATAATAATACAGTAATTTAAAAGCAGTAGAGCTTACAGGGGAAATAAGGAGGAGATGCTTATAACTCAGTGACAGAGCACCTGTTTTTCATGCAGGAGGTTGCAGGTTCAATCCCCAGCGTCTCCAATTAGGGCTAATAGCCTAACACTGGTAACATTTTCGGTGCTTGCACATTTTTGCATGCAACAAAAATTTGATGGAAAGTTGGGTGGGGGAAGGAATAATTGAGCAAGCAACTGTGACTGCTGCCCCCTCTCCTAGTTGCTATCCCTACGCACATGCTCCAGGGTAAGTGAGCAAACAGGGAGGCGGTCACAGGGTTGAGGCAAAACAGGTATCACTTGCTCACTTGACCTGTCAGGTGAGAGAGTGAGCAACTGGCAACAGCAATGGCTGCAGCTCCCATACCACCTTCTCCTGGAACAAGTAGGTGGCAGTAAGAAAGTGGGTGCAATATGGGAGGGGAAGGGCCCTGCTGAGGCACTAAAGTAATGGGTGGTGTGGCATGGCAAGAACACTTGTCTTGACCTCCCAACAGCTGTGTGGCTGCTTCCTGTAAAGGAATGGGGTGGGGAGGTTGACATGGTGCAAGCACATCAGCAGAGTAATTCCTGTGATCCTGCCAGTGTATTTGCACTGTACCAACCTTCCTGTTGCCTTGCCCCCTCCCCATTGTAACGTCTGATAACAACAAATGAGCAACCTAACATCAGATCCCCCCCCCACAAAACCCCTGTTGCTTTTGTTACTTTTATTATTCATTCATTCATTCAATTTAGCCTTACACTAAAAGTGAATTACAGTATATAAAAACAGCCAATGCACTTCAGTAACAATCATCTAGCTATAAGAGACATAAAAATAACACAATCAACAGAGCCACTAAAAATAATCACCACAATAATCAAAACTACCTCCCCGACATGATAAACACAATCACCATTAAAGCCAATGGGACTAAAAAAAACCTGAGAGCAATAAAAATGTTTTTAAAATCACCTTAAGGGAAATAAGAAATGTATTTGCTTGGTGCCAAAAATATGTTAAAGTGGTCACCAGATGAGCCTTCTTAGAGAAAGCATTCTATAATGGTGCGGGGGGGGGAGGCTGACCACTTCTCTCACACATAACCTGTCTCCTCCATTTTGCTGGAGATGGGGCATGCCACTTTCCCCAGTCCAAACACATCTCTGTATCAAGAAACCATTTTCTAACACAGGTGTAAGAAATCTTGGGCCCCCCCCCCAGATGTCGTCGAAGTACAACTTCCTTCAGCCCTACGAAGCATGGCCAATGACCAGGGATAGTCGGAATTGTAATCTAGTGGCACTTACAGGGATAACAATGAGCTCTCATAAAGATACATCAACTGACTATTGGAAAGCATTGTTTCATCTAATGATGTGTGATGTCAGGTTTAGGGTGGGAGCGTGTGGCTTTCCAATATGGTTTCCAAGGCCAAAGTATGGCCCACAGGTCAGAAGTTCTCCACCTGATTCAATCCCAAACTCTGATCAGCCATCATGTTAAGATAAAGTCGTAGTAACAGCCCTATTCAATACAATCCAACAGCAAACCCTCAACAGTATTATGATGGAATTTGACTAGCTTCCTTTCTGTGAGAACACTGCTGCCAAATTAAATTAGTGCAAAGGTCAGGATTCTTGAAATTGGAAGGCTCTGCAACACTGCTCAGCACAGAATCTTCTAACGTAACACTCAGATTCTTGAGAATTTTATATTTTTAAAGGACCAGCCTTCTAGCCCTTACGGCTATAACCCTTATGACTAGCACTTGTGGCAGTGTAAAAACCAAACCAAACCAAACCAAACCATAAGGTGGTTTGCACAGGGTTTTCAACATGGGGTGGAATAATAGTTTCCCTACACCACTTTATGGACCCATCCCACTAGAAAGGACCAGAGCTAGCTCTGGCAAAATGGTCCAGTAGGCTATCGTGGTCAACAGGACCACAGTCAGGCCAGAGGCCAGCCTAGAATGGATCCAAATAAATCAGTATCATCTGGAACAGTGGTTCCCAACCTTTTTTTGGCCATGCCCCACCTAAGCATCTCAAAAATCCTGATGCCCCCTCCCCCGTGACATATATTTCTTATTATTCAAAAAGTGAACTCCCCCAGGGACCCAGGTGGCGCTGTGGTTAAACCACTGAGCCTAGGGCTTGCTGATCAGAAGGTCGGCAGTTCGAATCCCTGTGACGGGGTGAGCTCCTGTTGCTTGGTCCCAGCTCCTGCCAACCTAGCAGTTCGAAAGCACATAAAAATGCAAGTAGATAAATAGGAACCGCTACAGCGGGAAGGTAAACGGCGTTTCCATGTGCTGCCCTGGTTTGCCAGAAGCGGCTTTGTCATGCTGGCCACATGACCTGGAAGCTATACGCCGGCTCCCTCGGCCAATAATGCGAGATGAGCGCGCAACCCCAGAGTCGGTCACGACTGGACCTAATGGTCAGGGGTCTCTTTACCTTTACCTATTGACGCGGAGGAAGCCTAAAAGGCCCATGGGCGTAGGCAGGGGGGCAGGAGGGGGCAGCTGCCCCCCCCTAGAAGCAAAAAAAATTAATGTATTTTACAGACCATAACCAGCACTTTTCCCCTCCAAAAACTGAAGTGGAAAGGGCTTTGCTTTAGCAAGAGCATCTAAGTCTCCGCTTGCTGGGGGGGGGGGGAACACAGCAGTAACAAAAACACATCAAATAAATAAAGCAAAGTGGCTACCAGTAGTTAAGCAGTTAAGACAATGGAGCATATATCCCCAGGCAAGATTCGATAGCTGACCATTTCACCCTATTGTTCTTAAGTGGGAATTGTTAATGAGCATTCAGGAGCATTAAGAGTTCTATTGGCGATTTAATGAGGGTGCAGACTCAGAGGATTCAATTTGACTAAGGTGGCTCTGCAAGGCTAAAAAGAAGTGAATAAGAAAGGGGGGAGGCTGTAGCTTTGACAGACAGTGATGTTTATAAAAAGCATTGGTGTTCCAGTCTGCCCCTCCTCCTGCATCTGTATACTGTAAATCAGGGGTGGCCACCTCCCAAGAGACTCTGATCTACTCAGAGTTTAAAACTGGGGGTGATCTACCCCCTTTTGGGGGGTTCAGGTCAAAGCTGTTGAGTTTTTTTTAAAGGAAGGGAAGCTTCTTTTAGGAGGGAGGGAGGCCCATTTTTGTTTAGGGCTTCAGGTCATAGTTCAACTTTTTTGAGAGAGGAGGAAAATTTTGGGTGAGCTTTTTTTAGGGGTGCCAGTGACCTACCAGTGATCTACCACAGACATCCAGTGATCTACTGGTAGATCACAATCTACCTGTTGGACGTGCCTGCTGTAAATCAAGCAGAGAGAAAGCTGCTTACAAGGCTCCTGTACATGCAGAGTTCCAGCATCACAGTGTCACCCAGAGGCACCCACAAATATGAGTTATCCCTCTCTCTATTTCTTCCTTCCTTCCCTCCCTCTTCCATCCTTAATAAAATACGGGGGAGGGCAGATAAGCCCCACATAGAAAGCCCATCAACATGGGGGGATGACTATTTCAAATACGGTATTTACCAGTAATTGGGGGGGGGCACCTAGGCCTCTAGGAGTTGGCTGCTATGCCTAGGAGTAGGACAATTCAAGAAAGCAGAATGATGCATATGCTATGGTAATATATCAATAGAATCATAGAATTGTAGTCGGAAGGGACCACAAGGGTCATCTAGTCCAACCCCCTGCAATGCAGGATTTTTTTCCTAAGGTGGGGCTTGAACCATGGTTGAAATATTATGCTGATATGCAGCAACGCCTCGGAGCCGTCGTGGCTGCGGCCGTGTCTTGCCTCGCCCTCGCCCGCCCTGCCACCCCCTCTCGCCTGCCTGACCCTCCCGTCCTCTCCAGCCAACGCTACCAGCCCCAGAAGCACAAGGTGGCCGCTGCTGCCGCCGCCACGATGTCATCAGGCCCGCTGGCCCTTTAGCCCCGCCCACTTGTGGCCCCTCCCCTTCCGGGCCTTGGCCCCGCCCCTGAACGACCATGGCTTGCCCCCCCCCCTAGTTTTGATCCTGGCTACGCCCCTGAAAAGGCCATTAACTGTTAATAACTCATTCTCGAATTGCCCCCCCCCTATAAATCAAATTTACCCCCTGTGGGGAGTGTGTCCCACATTGGGGAACCATGGATCTAGAACTTCCTGGAGTTGAACCATAAACACATCCCTACAGCGCCTTGCCCAAGAATAGCAAATTCAATCACTGGATGACAATTATATAAATCTGCCATGAATCAAGCCTGGTTTTCTTTAAAAGGGGTTATCACCACTTTCTTCAAGAAGAGCAGAGCCCCACCATTCCTTAAGGAGGCATTGACCACCTCCAAGGCCCAGTATACAGATCTGGCTATTTCTACTTGTTAGGATAGAGAGTGATTCAGAGGCAAGTGGTAGGCCTCAAACCTCCAAGCAGCTTGCCAACATACTCCTGCTGCACAGACTTAAAGGTTCAAGTGATGTGTGATTATTCAGAGAGATGTACTTATGTGGGAATAAAGCTCACTGAATTCAGTGGGATTTCTTTCCAAGCTGATATGCCCTTATCCACAGGTATAAAAAAGCTGAAGTCAGACAATACCTACTATTAGGGCCAACATCACCCAACTTGGTGTCTTCCATGTTTTGGGAGTACAACAACATGGCTATCCTGGCTGGGGCTGATGGAAGTTGTAGTCAAAAACATCTGGAGGGCATCAGGTCAAAGAAGACTGCATTAGCCGGCGTCTGTCTTCTATAAGCACTCCTAGCACAGCACAGGGAGAGAGCCTCAGGTGGCCAGTTCAATGGAGCTTGATCCCATTGGAGCGATGAACATCTCAAATCAACATATATGCAGATGGCCCGACGTCTGTGCATCCAGCTCGGCTCACTGCACTCAAATTGTTAATTTGTAGCTGCTTAGGAAGCATCTCTGGAGACAGGTCCTATGGCCCGGGGGGGGGGGGTGGTGAGAGCTAGGAAGCAGAGACATTTGTAAATGTGAGATGAGCAACAGCCTAACTTGAGAGAGGTCATGAGCTGTCTGCTTTTTAGATCATTTTTAGCTACAGAACTGGAATGGGCATTTCTTGCAGATACGTGGCACGGCCTTCAGGTATTAATCCTTTTCTGATCAACCTAAAGGGCTTTAAATCAGGTGATGTGAATTCAAACGCACAAACGGGTGGGGTTGCAGAGAGAGAGAGAGAGAGAATATGAATATATTTCACTTTCCCCTTCAGCGACTGAACAGGAATGGAAAGCTTTGGGCTGCTGCTTAAAATTTCCCTGGTTCTGCTAGCATGAGAATCACTAACTGCAACCCAAACCTGGAATTGCACAAGCACAGGAACACAACAAAGCAACACAAGTAGCCCTGCTCTTGCAAAAATTACAGATAAATATCCAGTGTGAGATTGCTTTGATCCAAATCTGTTCATTTCTGCCACCATGATAAAGCACTGCCGGGAGCAGTTTGTAATGATGTAGGAGGGAAGGTCTAGGAAGCACAGCACAGATGTAATATGGGTTCAGGTGAGATTCTGCAGTGCTCCAGAGGGAGGGTGCCCCCTGCATCACCCTATCCCTAAAGCCATTATAAGGTGGCAGTAACCCTGGCACCATGAATGCCCATTGGCTTTAGCACCGTACCTTGGCCAGTTATAGCAAAGAGAGAAGCAGTAATTCCTAAGGTTGAAAAATGACAGATAGGTTTTATCTTATTTTATAAATGTGCATTCATAGGAACACTACGGTAAGTCAGACCATAGGTTCTTTTAGCTCAATATTGTTGACACTGACAGATAGGGATCTCCAGAGTTTCAGGAAGGGAACATGGCCAGCCTTACATGGAGATGTTGGGGATTGACCCTGGGACCTTCTGCATCCAAATCAGATGCCCTACCACTGAGCTAAGAGTCCTTCGCCAAAATCCATGTTCTCATCCCAACAGAGAAGTTGCATGTGAAATGTAATAGAAGAGTACAGTGATTAGAGGCAGTTATCATCACCAGCTTAAAAGGTAAAGGTACCCCTGACCGTTAGATCCAGTCGCAGACGACTCTGGGGTTGCGGTGCTCACCTCGCTCTATAAGCCGAGAGAGCCGGCGTTTGTCCACAGACAGTTTCTGGGTCATGTGGCCAGCATGACTAAGCCACTTCTGGCAAACCAGAGCAGCGCACGGAAACGCTGTTTACCTTCCCGCCAAAGTGGTACCTATTTATCTACTTGCACTTTGACATGCTTTCGAATTGCTAGGTTGGCAGGAGCTGGGACTGAGCAATGGGAGCTCATCCTGATCGGCAAGATCTAGGCTCAGTGGTTTAAACCACAGCTTCACCCGCGTCCCTCATTACCAGCTTGGATGGCTTTAAAAGAGGAATGGGTCAATTTATGGAGGATAAAGCTACCCATGGTTACTAGCCAGACTATGCTCCTGCCTTCATGGTTAGAGGCATTAATGCTTCAGAATACAAGTTGCTGGAAGCTGCTGGTGGTGTGGATGCCCTTGTGCTCAGGTCCTGTTTTGGGGTTTCCCACAAGCATCTGGTTGGCAACTGTCACAACAGGGTGCTGGACTAGCTGGGGCACTGGCCTGATCCAGCAGCCTCATCTAATGTTTCTACAGGCTATTATCTTTGGGTTACTGGCTGTGTCATAAGAAAGCTTTCACTCACCACTGCATTTCCTCCACTACAAAGCAGCAAGTAGAAAAGCTACCATTCTAGTTCTTTTGCACAGCAATTCAGTCTGTTAAAGATGTTAATGACACCTTAGCAGTCAGCCACTGGGGACATTTCCACGCACATTTCTCCTTGTGGCAGATGAACAAAGAGAAGTAACCACACATTTGACAAGTCTACCCACTTTTCTGTTATCCAATGTAAGAGCAAAAATGGGAGGCATGGGCAAAATCTGATTAAAATCTGTACAAAACTGCATGTGGCACTGGTGGTTACCAAGAAGTAAGGCCCACTCCTTGTTTCTCATGGAACTTAGCATGAGATAAAAGGATAGCTGAACACTACTAATGTACACCAAAGGTATAATGGCTACCACTTGATGTGCACAGAAACGACAGCCCTGTGCTCTAAAAGCAGTGGCGCAACCGCTGTACCGTTGAAGGCACTAGAACATCACTACTTTCAGGGCACTCAGAAGCTTTAACAATAGAGGTTGGGGCTCCACAAAATCAATAGCTTCTACAGTTCTCACAGATTAGAGGTCTGAATGTATATTTGAGCAAGAAACCAGAGGCAGGAGCACTGGCGAGAAAATAGAAGCCTTTATGTTACTTCAAATGGCTAGAATCAGAATCCGAGTAAGGAATGACAGATTGCAACCCACCCAGAGATTACTCCTTCACCGTTGCTCATGCAGTCAGAGAGGTCGCCATCAGTATGCCTTCCTCTTCATACCTGGCCCTCCAGCCCTGCTTACTGAAGTGAGGACAACTTTGGTTTTGCCCCACAGCAAAGAGAGAAGGTTGCGTGAGGATGCCCCGGACGGAAGTGGGCAACAGCAGCCTCTCCCATCACATATGCCAGAGATCGGGAACCTCTGTCCCCACCCCCCACAAATTCCCATCAGCCTCCATTGGTCAGGGTGATGGTGGTTGCAGTCCAACATTTGAAGGGTTGACAGGTTCCCTGTCCCTGACATGCGTTAAAGATACAGTGCCAATATCTGGGTTGAAGTCCAGCTACACTGTATCTAGGGAAGCACAAGAAGGGCTTGCTCACAGAATTTCAGGGAGGTCATAGAATCATAGAGTTGGAAGAGACCACAAGGGCCATCCAGTCCAAGCCCCTGCCATGCAGGAAACACCATCAAAGCATTCCTGACAGGTGGCTGTCAAGCCTCTGCTTAAAGACCTCCAAAGAAGGCGACTCCACCACACTCCTTGGCAGCAAAGGTGACTTAGACCACTCAGGATCTTTGGTGCTTTGAAGCAAAGTGTTCTCTCCTGATCATCTTACACACACAGCTACTAAGACGAATCTCTCATGCACAGAAGCGTAGCTAGGGGCACTGCAGGTGGTGTCCCAACACAGGGTGCAAGATCTGTGGCAAGGGGCGCGCAAGACTGGCCCCTGCCTTTTGTGTACATACCGCCTTGTGTAATGTACGCATTTTAAGAGTTTGTGAGCGTCAGGATTGCCAACACAAGACTGCCCTGCAAATTATTGTTTTTGTTTGTTTATGCAAATAGCAATGGGGTAGGGGGTGCACAACATATTGTTTGCACCCAGGCACAGTTATGGTTAGTTACAGAACTGTTCCTATAAGAAGCAGGCCTTCAGCCCCAAGGCCTAGCAAGAGCTATTTTTGTGTTCGGAGTGTCTGGGACATAGATAATGATGAGTCTAAAGCATGAATGGTAGAGAAAGGCGAGGAGCAGCAGCTTAGGATTTGGCAGTCCCGGATAAATTCTGGAGGGGAGGGTCTGTGCAAGAAAGATCAGGTCTATGCACACTAACTAAAAATAAACAAATACCTATTTAATTGGCCATGTTTCCAGTTAAACCTGGTTGTGATTGGGCTGCAACTTTTCTCTTGAAAGGTGAGTGCTAGAAAAAGCCTAGAGTGTTTTTTCTTGAATGAGGAAATAACACACACCCCTCCCCAAGAGCCTGTGTGTTACGCATCCAGAATTCCAAATTTCCTGGACATGTTCAACTGCATCCTTCCCCGGTCTGTGCTATTAATTCAGCTGAGTGGCTCTGGGAGAAGTGTTTTCAGTTGCCATGGTAACGGGTCCATGCAAAGTTGAATTTGGCGTATCACTGCCACCTACTGGTTGAGTGCAGCAAATGGGCACGAGAAGGTCTGTTTTAGGTCAGTTTCTCAACCTGTGTACCTTATTATTGATCTCCATCTTATCTTACTGGTTTCTAAAATTAGGGGGGGAATGCTAAAAAAAAAGTTGTTATGAATGTGTTCAAGAAATTCAATTAAAAATGAGCTTTTTTTTAATAATGGAGGGAAGTGCATTGGAAGCTGCATTATTCAAATAACCTAGTGCCAAGGGTTAAGAAAGGTATTACGTCCTAGCAGAGGGCGAAATATAATCCAGTGCATTAAAATCCCCAAACACAAGGAGCTCCAAAAGCCCTGATCAAACTGGGTGAGGGGCAATGGAACAGCAAATGGCCGTCAACATTTATGCCTACAAAACAATGTGCACCGCTGGTGTTTTAAATTGCCTACAACTCACCCAGGAAATATCTCTTGGTTATAACAGGAAAAAGCTGCAGCAGCGGCAAGGGCAAGCATTCAGTGCAGGGAAGTCTTGGGGAAAGGGCTGAATTTAGTGATCTTGTTGTACAAATACAATATTCGATTGCAGTCCCATTGGAAATGCTGAGGCAGAAGGTAGGGAGCTCCGACAGTGAAGTACAGCCAGATCCAATGACAGGTGGAGTTTTGTCCTCATCTTCCTCCTTGCTGTGTTCTACAAGGGCAGCACTGAGACTGTGGAGGAGGAATCTGACACTGGTGTAATGGTTAGCTTGTCAGACTAGGACCTGGGAGACTATTTGAATAGCCCTACATGTATAAAACTTAAGAGAAGATACAGAATAGCCCAACTAAAATCATCAGAGGGATAAATCGTGTTTCCTGTGGTGAAAAAGGCTTTTCTTTTTTAAGGACAACCAAGCTGAATATAGGGATGCGGGTGGCGCTGTTGCTGATCAGAAGGTCGGCGGTTCGGATCCCCGTGATGGGGTGAGCTCCCGTTGCTCGGTCTCTACTCCTGCCAACCTAGCAGTTCGAAAGCACGTCAAAGTGCAAATAGATAAATAGGTACCGCTCTGGTGGGAAGGTAAACGGTGTTTCCATGTGCTGCTCTGGTTTCACCATGATGGCCACATGACCCAGAAAAACTGTCTGTGGACAAACACCAGCTTCCTCGGCCAGTAATGCGAGATGAGCACCGCAACCCGAGTCGTTCGCGACTGGGCTTAACTGTCAGGGGTTCCTTTACCCTTACCTTTTTAAAGCTGAATATGCAATTGGTGGTATTCAACTAATGTACCTAACTTGCGTCATCTTCATTCATTTCAATGGGTCTACTTTGAGTAAAACTTAGTTGAATACCACCCAATATAAATCTGGCTGGTCTGGAATGTGTAAATAGACAAAACCTGAGATGCATGATTAGCCACATCTTATATGCTGGAAAGAGCCCAAACTTTAGCATCCAACAGAATTTTTCAGGAAGTCAATCAGTATGAAACCTACCTTCCTGAAGAACGGTTTCAAGGGCCAGTTCTACACAAATCTACCGCAGTAAAAGGATACAACTCCCCCTTCCATGCCACATTGTTTAGGGCAGGGGCCCCCAAACTAATGCCCGGGGGCCGGATGCGGCCCAATCGCCTTCTCAATCTGGCCCGCGGACGGTCCAGGAATCAGCATGTTTTTACATGAGTAGAATGCGTCCTTTTATTTAAAATGCATCTCTGGGTTATTTGCGGGGCATAGGAATTCGTTCATATTTTATTCCAAATTATAGTCTGGCCCCTCACAAGGCCTGAGGGACAGTGGGCCGGCCCCCTGCGGAAAAAGTTTGCTGACCCCTGGGTTTAGGGCTTGAACTTTTCTAGAAAAACGATGCAGTGCTTCCCAACCCCATGTATGAATGGCTACTTATCATTTTCCAGGAAGCTTACCTCTACCAATTCTCCATGGGGGGGGGGGAGACTTGTGCCCCACTTTGCCTCCAAGTCACAGCTCCTTAGAGGGCTCCCAGCTGCATAATTTTAATATGTTTTAGTATTTTAACTTTTGTATATTTTACAGTATGACTGCAATTTTTTTCTTGATTTTCTTGTTTTTTTGTTTGTATCTTTTTGGAAACTGCTTTGAGGGTTGCTGTTGGGTTTTGGTAGGGGTTTTTTTTACAACCGAGCATGTAAAAAAATTTTTTTGTAAAATAATTAAAACTGACCTGTCTTCTGAAACTATAGAGGAAATGAGCAGCACAGAGGAATACACACTTTAAAAAAATCCATTGTTTCTTATTCTCACTGTTGAAAAGAAGCTCCCTGGTAGGTTGGATACACCTGGAAAACTATGCTTTGACACACTTCAAATGCTACATGTATTTCAAATGCTACATACAAACGCAGAGTTTCTCCAGATAGTCCTTCAGACTCTATTAAGTTTAATGCCTACAAACTTCACTATGAATATTTGGTTTGGGATTGTTAGTTTCTTCAGCAAATACCCAGCATGCCTACATTCACGACAGCCTCACTGCTAAAGACAGCTCAATATTTTTAAAAGCTTTTATGTTAGGTTCACTCTACCAGATCTGTGATAACAAAGCACCTACAAAAAAAAAGAGAACTTCTAGCAAACCACCACTGGACAAATACACCAATGCCCACCTGCTTAATCTTTAATTAAAAGAAGAGAACAGGCAAGGGTGAGAAGGAAAAGCAACTAGTAAATATTTAATCTGGGCACGGTGATTACGTTAACAAGATCACTGGGGCTAGAGGAATGAGAAGTGGCACTTACTGAATGGTAAATCCCGACAAAGCCACCAAGGAGATAAATAAAATAACCCAATGAGGCAGGGATAAAAGTGATGCAGACAGCCAAGGCATTGATTACTATTAATGGGCAATAGATGCTGGGGAAAGCATTAGAGGGTTTTTTCATCCAAATGCTTAAAGGTGCAAAGCAGTTCCACGCGAGGATTAAAACCATGAAGATAAAGTGAGCAATAGTTCCAAATTGGGGGTCTGCAGCACCCGGGTCTGCGGCAACATTCACATAACAAAAACTACCATAGAGATACCATATTTTTTTTCAAAAGTAGGGCATTTATTCTACATTCTACAGCGGTGCCTCGCTAGACGAATTTAATTCATTCCACGGGTCAATTCTTAAACCGAAAAAATCCTCTAGCAAATCCCATAGGAATGCATTGATTTTTTTTATTTTTTTTTTGCCCATGTTGTTGTTTAGTCATTTAGTCGTGTCCGACTCTTCGTGACCCCATGGACCATAGCACGCCAGGCACTCCTGTCTTGCACTGCCTCCCGCAGTTTGGTCAAACTCATGTTCGTAGCTTCAAGAACACTGTCCAACCATCTCGTCCTCTGTCGTCCCCTTCTCCTAGTGCCCTCCATCTTTCCCAACATCAGCGTCTTTTCCAGGGAGTCTTCTCTTCTCATGAGGTGGCCAAAGTATTGGAGTCTCAGCTTCACGATCTGTCCTTCCAGTGAGCACTCAGGGCTGATTTCCTTCAGAATGGATAGGTTTGATCTTTTTGCAGTCCATGGGACTCTCAAGAGTCTCCTCCAGCACCATAATCCAAAATTTTTGCCCATAGGAACGCATTAATTGAATTTCAATGCATTCCTATGGGAAACCGCGATTTGCTAGATGAATTTTTCGTAAAACGAATTCGTCTAGCGAGGCAACCTCCGCTAGAAAAATCCTTTCGTTAAGTGAAAATTTAGTCTTACAGGGCGTTCGTTAAGCGAGGCACCACTGTACGTTTATTTATTGCTGGTGTTGCTGTGGCTGATTTTCACAAGGACTCTTTTGTCTTTATTTTGTTGCTTTAAATACTTAGTTTTATTTTAGGATGATGTCTGAATTTAACATGTTTTAAGCCACCTTGAGGTTGGGGCATAATGAACAAACAAATGGGGGGGGGAGTGAACTTCACTCACCATTTTGAAATAACTGGCTGAAAATGCCCTTTCCCCATTTCCCCCCTCATATTTCTATTTTTTTCCAATGCAGCAAAAAAATATATCTCCATATGGGCGGGTGAGGGGTGCAATAAAGATGCTAAGGAAGTGGCCCTTAGGGCACATTTTGTGCATCCCAATGAACTGAAAACAGCTTACTTCCAGGTAAGCATGTACAGTATTGGATTGTAGACTTAGGGATCTCTGCAGCTTTCACATAGTTGAACTGTGCAAACATTTACTTCAGAATCCAGTAACATTTTGACCGACCATTAGTGAAATGAGTACAATCAAAAGCTTTTAGACCAATAAAATTCAACTATATTAGCTTACTTGAACAAATATTCAAATTCACAACCTTGGTGAACTTTATCTGAATGGCTTCAGAGTTGGAATATCTGGATTTCATTCCATGTGAATTCAATCATTTAAGCAGCCAAGTAATTATTGCAAGTAAGTCAACCTGCATTAATTTCATTTTAAAATTAATTGCCTTATTAATGAGAATACTAATAACATTAATTAAAATTAAAATTAAGCAGTGGTAATTATGTTTTGTTTAAGCACAAGCCTTTAATGTTAAATGATTAGCAAATCCTAAGTCTCATAATCACACTAAACACAATGCACATGTGATTATAGCCCCTTCTACGTGGTAAGGACTTCTGGAAGTGAAAGTGCCCAATTATCCAAAATGTTTTCACATACTCACATCAAAAGTAATTAAAAGAGCTAGCCATTCTTTTCCCTTGACTTCTCTCAGGACCAAACAAATCCACCTCACCTCGCAAATCAGATATATTTTTTTCAGCACAGCCAGACACATCTAAACCCAGGCACACCTGTCTGTGCCACTTTAAACTTGGCGTGGTTGTCATAAGGTAGAGTGGGAGGCTAGGAGTAGGGAGACCCAGGTTCAAATCCTGACTCAGCTTCTGGGGGGGGACACTATCTGGAGCTCCTTGCAGTGACTATGGAACGGAACCATTGCATTCAGACCTTAAGCCAAGAGGTAGAACTGGACCTTGAGACCTTATAGCAATCTCAGAGACAAAAGATGCATACATATATTAGCTGCCAGGTGGTTTGCAGGCCCAATTTAAGGTGTTCAGACTAGTGTTTGCAGGCATCCCCAAACTGGGGCCCTCCCGATGTTTTGGCCTACAACACCCATGATCCCTAGCTAACAGGACCAGTGGTCGGGGAAGATGGGAATTGTAGTCCAAAACATCTGGAGGGCCGAAGTTTGGGGGTGCCTGGTTTAAAGCCTGGTGAGGGATCCCCTGATTATTCAGCTGAGAAGAGATGCTGAAAAGGAAGCTTCAGACAGGAAGGCTTAATGGAGACAACATTTCATCTATTCTGGTGGGAAGGGCCAAGTATCAGTACTAGAGCTTAGGTTTTGTGTGCAAAAGGCCCTCTGTTCAATCTGGCATTTCCAGGAAGGGATGGAAAAGATCCATCTCAAGAAACCTGGAAAGCTGTTTCCACTCCACGTAGAACATGATGCCCTGCAGATGTTGCTGGACTACAATTGCATCATCCCCGACCAATGGCTATGCTGCCTAAGGACTGATGGCCGTTGAAGTCCAACATCTGGAGGATACCTCTGGTGCTGATCATACTGAGCTAAATGGGCCAGTGGCTTGGACTCAATAGAAGGCAGGTGCCCACACTCCACTTTACCCTCTGAGCAGTCCCTCCGCATCCCCGTTGGTATGAATCTACAAGAGCTCAGGCACCCCCAGAGTTTATGGGGAAACCCTGTGCTATTGCAGCAGGGATGGGAAACCTGTGGCCCTCACAACTCATTTCTAACAATTAGCCGTACTGGCTGAGTCTGATGGGAGCTGCGGCCCTCCAGATGTTGTTGGACTCCAGGTCGCAGTGGGTGAGCTCTTGCACTGCACCCTGTGGGAAGGGCAGAGGTGGGACTTGTGTGGGCCTTTCCCACCTAATTGTGGTCCAGTAGGAAAGGAAGTGCACACCTGGATAGCAGCTCCATGCCGCTTTTTGTGTACAGATAGCAAGAGCCATGCCTGTGCACTTGTCTCCTATCAACACCTCTTGCCGATGACAGTAAAGAGCAGGTTTGCAATGGGAAAGATTGCTCTAGATAGCCTGCCAATTTCTTATTAGCATGTCACTGCAATAGTTCTCTGCTCCTGTGTGATGGCTGTCCCTCTAGGCCTTTTGCCAACACAACAAGCAGTCAGTTCCTTAGGAATATAACCTGAAGTATGTCCAGCTTTTGTCAACTGCTGTTTATTACTTGCAGGGATTTGGGATCTCTTCACAGGCCTTCGTTAGGCAGAACAGCAGGCCTCTTGTACTGTAGATTTTACAGGAAATTCCAGAGCCAGCTAGCTAGCCCACATACAATATTCGTCTACAAATGCGGCAAGTTGCTGCAGTTCAAAAATGGGGGGATTCTGGTGACATCAGAAGCCATGGAAACACACACAGGAGATACGGCATCAGCATTAATCACAAAGCCATCAGTGTAGTTGACAGCTAGAAAGCAGGAAATAAAATGGAACATGGAAAAACTTCAAGAACATACATTACTCAGGCAGGCTCATCCCTCAAAGATTTCTATCACCAAACAAGTTCCCGCTGCCTCATTTGCAGTTTGTTCAGATTGGAAATGCTGAGGAGGAGGCAGCCCAAGTTACAGAGTGTCCCTGTATTTCTCATCTCTTGGGAATTGCAGGGAGAATCTTCAACAGAGGGTTCAAAGGCAGAAGGGGCAGTTGGCACAACTGAGCTACCAGTCAGCATGGCAGAGCAAGGATAGCCAGCATGGTGCCCTCCAAATGCTGTGGGACTCCAGCACCAGCTACCCAGTGTAATAATCTGGAGTTACATATTTCAACATATGGGGAGCACCAGATTGGCTACCTCTGTGGGAGAGGGTAGTTGCTCCACCTTAAAACTGGACCGACAAGCATGGGGGTTTTTGGCAGTAATTTCTCCACCCTATCCAGTTCAATTGAAACAGTGCATATTTATTTAACAGGATTTAAATACCACCTAATCATTAAGTAAAGGTAAAGGGACCCCTGACCATTAGATGCAGTCGTGACCGACTCTGGGTATGCGGCGCTCAACTCGCTTTATTGGCATACAGCTTCCAGGTCATGTGGCCAGCATGACTAAGCCGCTTCTGGCGAGCCAAAGCAGCGCACAGAAACACCGTTTACCTTCCCGCCGGAGTGGTACCTATTTATCTACTTGCACTTTGATGTGCTTTCGAACTGCTACCGGTTGGCAGGAGCAGGGCCCGAGCAACGGGAGCTCACCCCATCACGGGGATCCGAACCGCCGACCTTCTGATCGGCAAACCCTAGGCTCTGTGGTTTAACCCACAGCGGCACCCACATCCCACTAATCATTAAGTAGTTTACATAAAATATAAAACATTCAATTAAAATACATATGAAAAGTACATGTTAAAAACCAGCTGATCTAACTTTATCAAAGTGAAATCAGCAGTTTTTAAAGTCTTGGTAAGCTTGAATGAATGAAAGAAGTTTTTGGTGCTGAGAATTCAGCCATGGTACATGTTTCATTTTTTATATATATATGAAAAAAACATTTCACCCTTGCTAGTAACTTTATTAGGACAAAGGTTTAAGAAGCAGGAAGTTCCAGAGAGCAGGTATACCTAGGTCTGCCTTCCTATATTTGCAGAGAGCTTCATACAGCAGGACCTTCCTGGGTTTCTAGGGCACTTCAGCAATGCCTTAAGCCGCAATGGACATGAAGCTCATCAGACAGATTTCTGCAGATTCCATTGCCACATGTTCTTCTTTACTGAATACCAAGAAAATGCACTAAAAGAATTGGAAAGCATTTCCTTGACAAGATATCCCATCAAGTAGTCAGATGCCAAGGTGAACAATTTCATCACACTCTAATAAACTCTTCTATGTTTTAAAGAAAGATACACTATGTCTACAAGGCAATCCAGGGCCAGGTGTCTCCTTTTCAACCAGAAGCAGGTAAAAAGGAGCTGTTCAGGCAAAAGCAATGGTGCAAATTCACATAAATATATCCTCACACCTGGAGTTTTGTAGGGGAGAGTGAGCTAGCCAGGTATTAATAGCGCAATTCAAAATGGATGCAATTAGGAAAGACCGCAAACTGCAAAGTCCCCCCCCCCCAAGCAAATAAGGACTAGATGTACTAGGTCACCAAAATTATTATTTGGGGGGGGGGGCTCAGTATGACCAAGATTGTAATTTGCATTTCCAAGTAAAAATTCCTTTGCATTGGATTGCCCTGTAATTGTTTGAAAGAGAAAGGTAAGTAGGTAGCGAACCCAGCAGTGAGGAAAATAGGAAAGCTGTTAGCTTAGGGATGGAGAACCTGTGGTCCTCTAGATGGTGTCAAGACTCCCAACTCCCATCAGCCTCACTTACCACAGTGAACGGTCAGGGGGAAGTATAAATGGTGGTTGTTGCCATTTGTCTGTCTCAATATACAGTGGTGGCGTGTCTGAAATCAAACCTCTGCATTAGCAGCACCAAAGTAACCTCCCCCAGGTGCAAGACTGAGCAGCCTATATGGAGGTCCTGGGCTGTCTAGATGACAAGATCTCCCTCTCGGCCTCACTGATGTGGTCCAAAGGAAGGCAGAGCAAAACATTTGACACCAACGTGGCTGAAGTTGACGGAAGGAGGCGTACAAGGATCCATCCGTCTTAGGGATAACATCTGGAGGGCCATAGGTTTCTCATCTCTGCCTTAGCTAAATGTAACCAAAGTTTAACTGGCCAAGAGGTTTCAGAAAAATGTGAAGTGGGTGGTTATCCATTTTGGAACTGGCCTTAAGTTTTAGAAATCTTGTTTCCTCACATTTATGGAAAATATTTCCTCTTGTGGTCAAAACCCAGTTCCCTCATTGCCATCTCTGCAAATCCAGGGAGGTTGTGGAACTCTCCTAAAGATTATTGTGGAGGTAGTAAAGCGGGATAGAGAGAAACTTCATCCAGACAGGATATAGCAGTGTGAATTTGCAGGGGTGGTGGAAAGAGATGGCAAGCCCTAGATGGCGGATGGGAGGTAGTCCTGGACTCAGCACCATCTGTGGAAGCACAAGTAATGGCTCAAGCTGCTATACTAACCACTTGCCTAGAAATTGATTATTCACTAGCCACATTGAGTAATTAGCCCTACCTTTGAAAACAGTTTCGAAACTTCCAATGGAGCAAAATGCTACAGGTAAGGGAAAGGTGATTTGAGCACATGGAACCTATTCCGACACCAGTTCCCTGTGTGTTTTGTAGCCCAAATCAAAGAGTGGGTTCTGATCTTTTAAGAATTTGGGATCAAATTATTTGAAAGGCTGCTGCATCCGTACAAACCTACTTGGATGTTAAGATCTGCTTCGGAGGCCTGGCTCACCCAGCTGTTATGCCTGCCATAAGGTCCATTCAGCTGGCAGGCATGAGGAAGAGAGCCTTTTGTGCAGTACCCTCCAGACTGTGAAACCATCCCCACCCTCCAAGGTGTGTATGACCTCCACACAAGAGTTTTCAACTGGGTTTTAAAGACTAGTATTTTCAAGATGGAGCAAAATAGAGAAGATAGCTCTGGTAGCTATTGCAAGTGAGCTGCATCAGTTTTTGGTTTTTTTTAGCTGGCCTGTTTTAAAGAACTGTGGGTGCTGCTGTGTTTTTAAAGCTATTTTGTTAAGAGCAGCCTTGGCTATGCCCCCCAAAGTAGCACATAGATTTTGTAAGTAAATAATACATAGGATTAAACTTGTGTGTTCCCTCAACCATTAGTGAATACAGGCACTCGCAATGCACTTCTACAGCCTCTACCTGACAAGGAGAGGGAATATTGCTGCCACAATTCCACGCCGCTGAATAACAGCTTCTGTTCCTTATCAAATGAATACTTCTCTCATAGCATATTTGACTCCTGTGTGTGGCAAATTTATGCATAAATTTAAAATATGTACCATATAAGGCAGAAACTTTCAATGGAACTAGATTTTTCAAGGCCTAACTATGTTTAACCCATTTATGATACCAAGAGCTTAAAGGTTGTCACTTTGGTTAACTTTGCTGAATTTGACATTCTCATTCCTTCATGCACTAAAGTTCCCTAGCTAAGCTGAGAATGGTCTAAATGCTACAAAAGTTTGAGCAGGAGGTTCCCTCTTGTAAGTAACTGATGCCATCTAGCTGCAGCTTCAGATATTTCTGTAGAGCAAAAAGCCTTTTTCCTTTTCAGTTGTGGGTAATTTTTATCTCCTCTCTTACCATCTGAAGATGTTTACGATGGAGGCGGGGAAGCAATAAACAATGCTCCAGGCTTAGTAACTTTGCATACAGCTGTTATTATTTCATAAAAATTTATACCCTGCTTGATTGTAAAAAAAACCCAACAACCTCAAAGTGGTTTACTAAAACATAAAACAGTAAAATCCAGGAAAAAAAATCACAATCTTACATTAAAATATATAAAAATAAAAATACTAAAACAGATCTACCTCTCAACTCTCTAAGCATCAAGGTAAGCTTGTCTGAACAATTGTTTTTATCAGGCCCCGAAAAGTGTACAGTGAAGGCACCTGCTTAATCTCAATAGGCAGGGAGTTCCAAATTGCACTAAACCAGGGGTCAGCAACCTTTTTCAGCCATGGGTCGGTCCAACACCCCTCAGACCATGTGGTGGGCCGGACTATATTGGGGGGGGGGAATTGAACGAATTCCTATGCCCCACAAATAATCCAGAGATGCATTTTAAAAAGGACACATTCTACTCATGTAAAAACACGCTGATTCCCAGACCATCTGCGGGCCCGGCCCACGGGCCTTAGGTTGCCCACCCCTGCACTAAACAACCAAGTTCATACAAATGGGGAATGGGTATTATGTGGCACCTGTCAACTGTTCAAACCAAGGATCGCCAAGCATTTGCATTTCAAAATGTTACACAGATTAACACATATTCGTTCAGAAGGGCCCCAGAACAGTTGCAGGTCTAGGGAAGAAACTTTCAGTAAGGAAGTTTCAAACCTAACCCAGAGTTCCTCTAATCTTGGGTCAACATTTGAGTTTTAATTCTCAAGGTTCTTCTGTGAGGCTAAGAATATCTCTTTTTAAAAGCCTCGTGCCTCTCGAGCAAGGTCTTTCCTCTAGTAGTAACTGCATTACATTTCCACTTTCCATCTTCTTTAGAAGAGAAGAAAGCATCCAGGTTAGCAAGCCACTGTTATAAGAATTTTAAGGTCTTATGATATATAATAAATGTTCATAAATGTACCAAGCAAACACGTACATAAATATATAAACCACATGTCTGAAGCAGCACAGGAAGACAGTCCTGAAACCATTTTAACTCCCAAACTGACCAAATGTTTCTCTGCAAGAAGGGAGGATTACCATCTCAAAGGAATGGCCAGACTACCAGAAAAGGCAATCAGATAAGGCATTATCAGATAACCTGGCAGACAGGAAAAACATTCAGATTTCTGTTGTTGACCGCCTTTTCTGTGATGTAGGTATGGTGTATGGAGGGGTGGTCTTGAGCTCCAGGGCAGGGTATTTCAAAATGTCTACATAAGGGCAAGCACACATGGTTCGTGGTTCCTCCCCTCTCCTGTGTATGGGGGAGCACCCTGTTGCAACAGTCAATAAAAATCAGGCTTACTAGCTGCTTTGCTTCTCAATATTCTTTGGTTGGTCTTTGTTATTTTCTCCTACCGATAGAGAACCTACAAAAGGACTCTATATGGGCTCTTGGGTACCCCATAAGGGAAAAGGAGCACTATATCAATATAGTGCATTAAGAGCACTACATGTTCTCATTATGTCTATCGGCCAGCTAGCAGGCAGCAAGGACTTTCACTTTTCATTGAATTATATTAAAAGAAAAATATAGCAAAAGTAAAGATTAGCACATTTCCTTTTCTGGAATACGAATACATACATACAAATAAAATGCTTTGACTACCTACGGAGCATTTTTGGCCAACTTCAACAACAGGGTTCCCCACCCACCTAGTTAACTCTGCTCCGACCTACCACTTGGAAAAACAAATGTTTTCAAAAGTCCTTCAACAACACTAATGCAAACACTGGGTGCATCTTAAGTTTGCATTTAATTCATATTTGTGCAGTCAGCCAAGGACACAAACCAGAACAGGAATGCAGTGTGTAATTTAAAAAACCCCAACTATTTTAAAAAATAAATTCTGTGTCATGTTGAAAAATTAACTAATTTGTTATCTACAGCCTACTTCAGTGCTAGGAGTAGTCAAGCAGTAGTGTACGCAGACTAACACCTTTCTTTGGCTCTTACTGCTATCTCAAAACATACACCTATTATTAAGATAAGGATAAAAGAGAGGTTTATACGCTATGCTTCTGACTACTCTCCGTTTGGCAGTTTAGAATTAAACTATGCTTATCTTGTCCCTATTGTTAAACTGCATTCCCACAAATGCTCAATTCTCGTAGCAGCCGAAAAGGGCTTGGACAGGATGCTTATTACATTTCCCCGCCCCCCCTTTCCAAAAAGCTTGTGGTCCTCTCCTTCCTTTACCCTCACCACCACTCTTGACCATGGATTAATGGTGATTTGGATCAGTCCTTCTGATCATAGTCTAACACTCTAATGGCTACACCACATCAGTTCTTATAAATGTCTACAGCATGTTACCCCAGAGAAAAACCCGTAAAAAGTTCTCTTGTACCTACAAACATAAACATGCAATTCAGGTTATGACAGCCATTTCAAAATCACCGAAATGACAAAGACCAGTATTAGCCAGGATAGCAAAAGGTCCATTTATTTAATTTCAAACTGTAATTTCAGTCAGTGCAATAATGAAGTTCAGCATTGTTTAAAGATGAGATGCATTTGGAACAACTAAATTCCAGAAGCTAAAAAGTCACAGGCCTTCTAGTACAGATAACAGTATTTCAGGGGTAACAGTGTTTGCTGAGATTGCTATTTTAGGCGCATTCTGCAGTGAGCATTTGCAGATCTGGCTGGAAGAAAAGGTGCTGCAGCATGCTAATCGTTTTATCTTGAAATTTAACCTCATTGCTGCTCTGCAAGTCAACTTTGCATCAGAGATAAATATTAACATTTGAACAAAGCATCACATGTCTGATCAAACAATAGGGTAGAATTGCATTTCACACACTAGCAATTTTTAATTTGAAACAATGACAGAAAAGTACAAAGCAGAGGCCTGATTAAGCCTGCAGAAACACCCGCCCACCCCCCCAAAAAAGACAACCACTTCCATTCTGTACCACATCCCTCCTCAGCCAGGAGAGGAGGGGATGAGAGGGAGAGAAGGTGGGAGACGGACCAGCCCGGGATTTAAAACAGATCGTGATGTTATGCTCAACATTTTGCTGCTACCAAACACACTTGAGTTATCTCAATCCTTCACCCCACATTAATAAATGTTTTACCTTAATATACATAAATTTTACATTATCTCAATCATGAGCAAGGATGTGGAAATTCCTGAAGAAACATCATAACACAAGGGGAAGGTTGAGAACTCTGAGGCTATTATTTTCAGTGGTAGCCCCAAATTAAGGAGTACATCATTCGGATCTTGGTATTTAGAAGTTTCTTGAAACAAGTAATTCTAAACTGTTTTGGTTTTAAAAGGTTTCATAGGTATATATGCATACAATTTTAATAATGGTTTTGATTATCATGAAGAAAAACTTGGAAAAACAGGTGTGATCAGGGAGATCCCTGGTACCCCTGCACAGGTGGCCTGGCTTCCCAATTACTCATTTGATGAGTTGGTAGAGAACAGATCTCCTCCTCCCCATTAGCTGTGTTTCAACCCTTCTTGACACTAGGGGTGAATCTGGGGAGCCAGGAGAGAGCAGGAATAGCAGAGCAAGAGCAGAAAGAGGAGACAGGAAAAACAAACAAAAGAATAGCCAAGGAAAATCCCTTCCAAAATGGCATTCCCGCCTTTTCTCTTTAGCCGTGCCTAAAGCTGCTGGCAAGAGCAACCTACAGTGGAGCTGACAGGAAGTTGAACCAGTCAGGGGGCTGGCCCTATCCACCAGGTGTGCCCTCTCGGAAGTCTGACTTCAGTGGGTGGTGACAACCCACACTCCTTCCTCCACTGAAGGAGAAATAAGCCCCTCCCTTCACCCACCCCCACACAATATTTATAAACAGCATCTCTGTAATAGACAAAAACTCAGCAGTGGTACTTCAGACCCCCACTGCCAGGGGCCTTTTAAGGAAAATAGGTTTCTGCTTTCTTCTTATTTCAAGCTCCCCCATTTGGGAAATATTATCAACCATAGGCAGCTTGCTGGCAGGTAATAATAATATTATAATAATTTATTATTTATACCCCGCCCATCTGGTTGGGTTTCCCCAGCCACTCTGGGCGGCTTCCAACAAAATATTAAAATACAATCCTGTAGCGATCCCAAAAGAATGGAGTAAACACTGAAATAGCAGAAAAATTAAGAATCGTCCATAAAAATGCTTGCTAAACTCGCGCAAAAAGCCACCCCACCCCAATAAACTAAGTTGGTCAACCTATGCTGCCCAAACAGAAATTGTTAATGGCCACAGAAGATGAAAAAGTTACAGCGGTTCCATGGCCAGTTAAACTGCATGCCCTCAGGGGATATCTTGGTCAAAAGGGGCTTAGAAGAGACCAGGAAGCGTTTCTAGCAGACAACATGCCTGAGGGAGGTCAATGTCAGGTGGATTACCCAACCAGTACCATAAAGTTGCATTTGAAATTCTAAAGCAATAACATTCACTATATATGCCAGTTTCAATATGACAAAGAAAACTTATGGGAACAATCCTGTAGCGATCCCAAAAGAATGGAGTAAATAGATGACAAGATGTATATTATAGGCTTTAAAGTGCAAGATGCCTCATTGTAAGACTCGCCAACATGAACCCTTAGAAGGAACAAAAGGTGCCGAAAGAGTTGAAGAATATTGGTTTCATATTCAGGACTATTTGAGTAGGCCTATCTTTAGGGTTCACAGAGCTATTTGCCTTTAAACTTCAGAGATGGGGAATCTGCAGCTTAACAGATGTTGGTTGCCAACACCTATCAGTCCCAGCCAGAATGGTCAAGGACCAGGATGATAGGAGTTTAAGTCCACAAACATCTAGAGGTCCTATTGTTATAAGGTCTGCTTCTGCCCAGCCCTGATTCTTCCTGAAAAGGTACCCCATACCCTTACATCAAAAGTGGGACAAGAGTTAGCAATAACGAAGAAGAAGTAAGAGCAATGCCATCTTTTTTTAAAAAAAATCCCCCAACCTCCCCCCCCATTTACCTCTCTTCCCCTCTTTTTCCCAATGTCTCAACAAATGAAACTGATTTGTAAAAATGATAAATGGAAGAGAGAGAGAGAGATTGCACATACTTTTGTAAATCAAGAAACCTTTAATAAAAATACTTTTTTTAAAAAGAGAACCCGATTCTCTCCCTCCTACGGTGCACCATTACTCCAGATATCTACAATGGCAAGATCTTTGGCAAAATGACTAGTGGGGTTATGCTGCATTGATGAATATAGACAGGGCATTTATCTTTTCATCTAATAATTCACGGGTTCAAAAAGAATGTCCATCACGGCTAAATAAAACAGTTTTTAAATTATATTTTATGATGGGCAACTATATTTGCCCTTATTAAATATGTTTTGGCTTCTCAAAGGCTCTAGCCCAGGCATACCCAAACTGCGGCCCTCCCAATGTTTTGTGGCCTACAACTCCCATGATCCCTAGCTAACAGGACCAGTGGTCGGGGAAGATGGGAATTGTAGTCCAAAACATCTGGAGGGCCGAAGTTTGGGGGTGCCTGCTCTACCCTGTCACTTTTGAATAACTATCCAAAAATCAAGGGTTCTTTCAGATGCTACATAAATTGTAGACTATTCTTAAAGCTACAAATAACTTAGAAAACTGAAAGAGGGTGTAAGCCAGCCTTCATCAAGCTGGTGCCTTCCAGATGTTTTCAATTGCAACACTCATCAACCCAAGATCTGGAAGGCACTCGGTTGGTGAAGGGTTAGCTACATTATCATATTGTGAAGAGCCAACACCCAGAGAGGGACATGGAGCACCACCGCATTAACATTTCACAGAAGAGGGGCCATCATTAAGAATAGCCCCATGCACATAAACTCAAATTGAAGGTGCTTTATTCCCTAATTATGAGGGGTGAGAATTGCACAGGTATATTTTCTATCAAGCATTCACACTACCTTTGTGAATATTTTCAATACCACAATGAAAGTTATGCAGAGAGCAGGTATCTCTGCTCGTGGGTTAAATGGTACAGTAAGAGAAAAACACAGCTCAATACACCAGTGTTTCTCAACCAGTGTGCCTCCAGATGTTTTGGGACTACAACTCCCATCATTCCTGACCACTGGTCTTGCTAGCTAGGGATGATGGGAGTTGTAGTCCCAAAACATCTGGAGGCACACTGGTTGAGAAACACTGCAATACACAATAAGATTCCTGCACTTCAGAACTAGCACCATTGTGCACAAAGAATTGCTCATCTTACGGCTTTTACATAGTCAGCTGACATAGTTTTAACAAAGAACCCTTTGCCAGTCAATCTGATAAAAGCAAGCATGTTAATTTCCAGGCTGTATAAATGGCCAAGAAATTTGGCTCACAGGTTCACGTTCCCCTCTCTGATAAAAAAATATATATAAACATACTTCTAAATATAAATCTTTATCCTTTAGTTATAGTCCACTGAATGATGATCCTTGCTCCGCAGCACCTGAAAAGCGACATTGCTATGCTATAAAGGTCCTTATCACCATCTGAATCTGTCTCTTACACACTGGGCAAGGTGACCGGCCTTTTTTTAACATTTTTGCGCAAGTGAAACAGGCGACCAGATGAGCTGTCCTTCCATGGACAATATTCCCATTCCGTGGCCTCTTCTGACACATAATGCAAGGTTTCAGCAATTCCTTGCTACTCTCAAGGGACCACTTTTCTTTGTGCTTACCAAACTGCAACAAAGGCTCTTTGCCTGCAAGATCCAGAGAATCCACAGAGCTTCCAGGACGTGGGTTGGGTTTGATTTCTGATCTGCATGGGTCTTTGGACTGCATAAGTGGAGCAGATACTGTCCTTCGGCAGTCTGGGACATCTATCCCTTCTGTGTCCTCTTTGCTTTGCATTGTGGCAATGTTGGATAAGGAAAGAGAATGTGCTAACATGGGGCAGTCAGAGAACCAGTCTTTCCGTAAGGCCCAGCAGCGGAAACAGTATCGTTTAATGGGAGAGTTAAACTTCTTGCATTTTGTGCACTGCCAATAGTCCTGATGAAAGAAAGACATTCAAACCAATCACAGGTTTGTGCATTCATATAAAGGCTTTCTTACAGTAAAAACAGTAAGCAGCACCATCAACTGCGATATTCTGTTCTTAAGTCATGGATTAAGAGCATGGTTACTACATACTCAAGAGTGTCCACAATCACTCAGGACCCTCAGATGCCCACCCTTAGTTCCCACCAAAAAAAATCCTCTTCCAATTCTAACTTTCTTTCTTTCTTTTTTTAAGGAGATGTTTCTTTGGGGGGGGTGTCTATGTTTAGCGCTCTCTGTGTGCGAGCAACACAAGTTTTGTTTTGGTGAAATTGGTATTTTTTGTGTAACAATTTCTTTCGATTTTCCAAAAAGGTTGGGGACCATTGTGGTTGAACCCTCTAAATGAGATGTCCTTTTTGCTGAACCTCATCTTTATTGTGCCCCCTCCCACAATATCTTTGGAAGAACAAAGTCTCTACCCTGTTCTCTATACTGTATTTAATTTTCAATGTCTTATTCTAAATTCAAGAGTAGATAGCTCCTTAAGTCAGTTAAAAGCATATTTCTCAGACTCTATAAATATATAAAATCTATTGAACCTACACAATTGATGGTGGCTTACTTGATTACCTCATATATCATATACCTCATATACTTTCTGAGTTCAGAGCTATAGTTCAGTTGTCTGGTGCCAGGGACAGTCCAATTTGTCAAACTGGCACAGACTAAACTATACTCAAGCAGCAGCAAAACTTGGTTCTGCATGCTATGAGGAACAGGATGACTACTACTTCCATTGCAATGCAAAACCAGAAAAAGGAAAAATTGAGCAGAGAATAATGAAATAAAGTCTGTTGTCCACTGATAAGTACTGAGAAAGTGTCTTTGTGCTGGGATTAAAAGGGCAATTTCAGAAACTAACCAGAACACTGCCACAATGATAGAGATCATATCTCTTCCCTCCCTTGATTCATTTGGAATAGAAACCATGAAACATCTGTGCTGATCCACTGAGTATCAAAATGCTCCCACAATGACACAGAACAGTGTAGTCATGTTGTGAGACTATATTCAACTGGCTCTGTAAAAATATCCCAATGAATATATTCCAGGCAGCAAAAGGTTTTTTTGGCTCTTCTCAAAATGTGGAAAGATGATGACCAAATGAGACAAGATGGGATGCAGACACACACTTCTTTTCACATCTGCATCATTCACATTTAACATGGGGGTGGGGTGCTTTGCTTTAACTGTCAAGGAATGTAGGTGAAAAGGCCTGAAACCTCCTCTCTTCCATAGCTTACAGCCCAGCCTATTGCTCCAGCCAACTTTTCACTATTTCAGACTCCCTGAATCACAGCAAAGAAGGGAAAGCATACCTGGAACAACAGACTCTGGGGAGGCAAGGTTCCCTTCACTAGCACACTATTTTTACTGCTTAAGCAAAACACCCCTTTCCAAACCATACTAAAAGCATAGACCCATGAATGATGGTGTACTTTGGCCTTCAGTTATCAGTTTAGATATTTACTATGCTAGAAGGCCCTCTAAAAACTTTATAGACACTCTAAATCCCTCATTTCTCAGAAGATTTGAATTGGTCACATATCAGTTTTCCTCAGCCACTTGCTAAAAACTGGCCTCTGAACACCTGAGCTGTAAGCTATGAGGTTAAAGTAGTCTTCCATACAGGAAATAAAGTAGTTTTTTATACTGGTCATAAACATAAACATAACCAGCTATCGGAAGAATGGGAAAATGGTAAGAAGGCTGAAAGCCTGCAACTAAGCAGACTGCAACTGTTGAACCATGGAAACTATTGTGTTCAGTTTCCTTAGCTCAATCTTTGGATGATGACAAGCTGAATTACCACCAGTTCAGATGGTCCAATAAAACCTACAAATTGATTTGACACATCTGCCCTTTTAAACACAATAAAGGGACAAAAAGATGCACTGTATTTTGTTGTTATGGATGCAATAAGGAACTTCAACTACCTGAATAAAAATGCTTCTAACTTCTGATACTCAACTTTGTAGCCAAATTACGGCTATTAAGCTTCAAGTACATTTACCTTGGAGGGAGGATCTATGTCTGTGTCATCGTTTAAGGACTGTGTATCTTCAAAGTCATCAGATGATTCAGCTTCACTCACCTGCAAAAAGTACATAAAACCAAAAAGGAACATGTATGGCCATTAAAAAATGTATTCTCTCCCCTCCCCACCCCAATAAGAAAGACTTCTTTACTGTCAATATTTGCATGCTGCACAACAAAAAAATATTGCAATAAATAAAACAATTTGGATAAAAAGAACGATGTAAAACTGTAAATTCAAGGCAGGTGTCAACACTGATGGTATTCTACTATGACTACCAGCAATTATGGTCAACTGATGCCTATTTTGGCCTAACGTTGCCTACTACTTAATTCCTTCTGCTTCCAGAATTCCTTGCAGCCAGGCCCTACATTTAAATTTAAAATGCAGCAATATGGAAAGAGTCTTTCGTTTGACAAGCACTAGTTAAAAGCCCACTTGCGTGCGATTGGCACAAACGCTCCTGCTAATGCACGTGTTGAAAATGGACGAGGCCAGTGGCATGTGTGGTAGCCCAGAATGGAACTCCCATGTAAGTGTGAACTCCCCTGTATCCCACAGGGGAGCTGCAGAATGAATGTGGTTTGTCAAAAAGATTGAAAGCCACTGCACCAGATCATTGTTACACTTTTAGTGACTATATTCTCCCCTCACAACCCCCATGTCATCACTGCTATCTAGAGAATGGGAATAAATTGCATCTCGCAAAAGATCACAAAGCAAGACCACTTTATCACTACCCTAAGGAGTCTCAAAGTGGCTAACAATCTCCTTTTCCTTCCTCCCCCACAACAAACACTCTGTGAGGTTGAGGCTGAGAGGCTTCAAAGAAGTGTGACGAGTCCAAGATCTCCCAGCAGCTGCATGTGGAGCAGGGACACGAACCCAGTTCACCAGATTACGAGTCCACCGCTCTTAACCACTACACCACACTGGCTCTTGTAACACTGGTTCTCTTTAGTGCTCCGATGGCTTACACTTCCAGCTTAATATCCATGCTCATTTGGTGGAACAAGCACCATTCAGTTCCTTTGCTCTCGGGACTTACAGTTTTGCTCCCATCTTTTCCATCTTCACTGGCATGGTCACGGTCAATTGTTTTAGCTGGGATTGTAACACCAAACTGATCCGAAGCAGCTTCATTGGGGAACCACAAGTCATCAGTGGTATCTGAAACAATGGTGGTGTCTACATCCTAGAGCAAAAAGGGAAGACAGACATGGCATTTACTGATCTACAAAGACTTGTTCTCATTATATTCAATGATGCCTGAATAAAGCTACAATGTATGATCTTGCAAAATTCCTTCACCACGATATCAGACATGGTGCAAAAATGACTTGGCAGAGCATCGTAAAGACATGCTCTTGTGTTGCCACCCTTAGGAGGCAATACACTCATCCAATACAACAGGACTAGACAGTGCTCTGGACACCTCTTGAGATTCAACTGCTGTAACAGTGGAATCAAGATCCTGGCAGATGCAAGTAATTTTATCCTTAAAATAATTTGCAAACCAGTCACAGCAAGCTACCATTGGTTGTTACCTCCTTCTGGCCAGACCGTAAAAGGCCCTGCACTACCTGGAAAAGCTCTGCTGGCTGGTACAAAGAGAAGGTAATGGGAGCAGCAAAGTATGCTTTCTTTGCTGTCTTCACTGCCACTACATAGGCTCGATGATGAGCCCTCAGCAGTGTTCGGCGGCATTCAAATGGATGATTCAAAGTCTTTGCAGGTGCCATTTACCCTGCACTACTTGCAGGCCCCTTCTTTCCTGGAGTCTATCCATAATCAGCAAAGTCAAACTATGGAGAGTCTCAACAGTAAAGAAAGCTTGAGCTGGAAAGAGCCTATAAAGATCTCAGGAATTAATGTTGAACAACATTTACCTGATTCGTATGTATATCGGTTGAGCCGTTACTTCTAGACTTGTAGTTTCTCAGATTCCCTAAAAACCACCATGGAAGACCAGCCACATCCCACTCTTCAAGCACCAGATCCAGTGTGGGTTGTTCTTTTAAAAGGTTATCTACAGGAAACAACCAAAGTTCAGATTAAAACATATTTATTGTGAACTGACTGATAATTCTACGCATTGAGACACAGCTCACTCTCAAATTAATATCCTTCTGCCTGAGGTACTTTGGCAGGGGTAGCCAACATGGTTGTAGATACCAACTCCCATCAACCCCAGGGAGAATGAGCAATAGTTGATATGAGTGATAATCCTCAACATCAGGAGGGCACCATATCAGCTACACTTGCATGAAGAAATAAGGCAGAGCAAAGCATGTAGATACTCTCAAAACATAGGAAACTGCTCTATATACCAAGTCATAACATTTCATCAAGTTTAATGTTGTTCACAATGACTGGTAGCTGATATCCAGGGCTTCAGACCACAAGTCTTCCCCTGCAGACCCACCTGGATATGCCAAGGTTTGAACCTGGGACGTTCTACATGCAAAACAGATATTCTACTACTGAGCCACCCACCTTCCCCATGGAATAACTAAATGACTCCCCAGCAAGACTCTCTGCCATTCCTTAAAGATTATACAGATTGTATGACCTTCAAGTTCACTTTTGCTCACATGCAATATCAATTTTGATAAGGGGCTGTTGTTTCTATAACCATTTCCCACCTTAAACTCAGCTAAAATTAAAGGACTCACAGACAAGATGATCAGAGCAGGATGTTTTTAAACCATGTGACTCCAGCTACAAAAGCTGATGCTGCTGTACAGATTCTAGATCTGGAGTATTGTTTAGGACAGAGGTTTTAAATCTTTTTGAGTCCATAGCTCCCTTGACCAACTACATTCTTTCTGCAGCACCCCGTGGACCTCAGGAGCACAGTTATGTCACCCCTTGCCTGCAAAGCTGGCAGCCTCTTACCCTTTTTCCAATACCCTCCCTTGTAGAGTGTTCCCTCAGCATCCTCTCCCTTCTCCTTGGGAGTCCTCTAGGCAGCTGCTGCTGCTGCTGCTGCTGCTGCTGCTGCTGCTGCTGCTGCTGCTGCTGCTGCTCTGGTCTTTGAGCTGTCCCCCCTGCCCCAAAGAGAGGTGCCTCCTTACACTGCTCCACATGGGCCTGGGACTTGTCTATCTGTTCCCAACATCAAGGGCTGGTGGACTGGCTGACTGGGCTCCCTTGCACACTTGCTTACTCTGAGGTCGCCTCAGCTCCTTGCAACCAGCACCCCAGGACCAGCCTCAGAGGCACCATTCACCTGCAGAGCTTGTAGCCAGGGCTACTGCAATAAACAGCTGTGCAAGCCTTTGGGAGGCAGAGACACAAGAGGACATCAGAAGAGGGAGGGAAGGGAAGAGGGACAGAGACCAGTGTTGCATGCGCGGCACCCCACTGGTTGAAAACCACTGGTTTAGGAGGTTTCTTTGGGCGTTTTTGTTGCTGTTACTTTTTTGTTAGATCTTATTATGACTTATGAGGCATAGTTCAATTTTGTCACATCTCTTTTGATTTGTTTTATTTATTGTCTATGACTACTTTACTACTTAAGTAAATCTTTTCATGTTGTAAGTCACCTTGGACATGGTTTTAACTATGGAAAGGCAGCATTCAAATAAAATGATGGTGATGATGCATCATACTTGCCCCCAACCCTTGTCACAAGATTAAGCTCCTGCCATCCAAAGAAACTTTTAAATAAAAAGGCACATTGCCTACAGTGAGGTGCCATCCCTATCTACCACCAGTCAATACTACTGAAAGGACGCATATTTCTACAAAATGCACAGAAGCAATCTAGTGAGGATAAATAACCCACCTGTTACAACAGAGATGAACAGAGAACTGTGACTTACTCTCAGTGCTTGTTGACCAATGTGTGAAGTCTGAACATGTGCATATGATCACATATAAAGGAAGCAATACTGAGAATAGAGCCCAGATCCGAATATAATAAAGAACAGCAAAATCTTGGCCAAATGTAGAACAAAGGAACTCATCTTGTGGCAGTCATGGCTTTCATCAGCTTCAAAGACTTGTACAGTACTCACCTTCATCCTCCTTGCACGTATTTGAGACAGTCAAGGCAGGTGTGTCAACTTCGTTCTCTTTTCGCCCAGAAGTGCAGCTTATGTCTGTGCTACTCTGCTTAAAGGAAGAAGGAGAGAGATAATCATTAGCCCAACAGGTCTTAAAAGAGACACAGGGATGTAACACTTCCTTTCTGAGTCACCAGTTGCAGAGCAACACCGAGGAGTTAAGAGTGTCACGGTTTGAGCATACAAAGCAAAATTAACAAAGCATATTAACCAATCAAGAATCTGGTAATATCAAGCAGCATTTCTACGTTATAAACCAGCAAAATAAATAAATAAAGTTGCTATCTACTCAATGACATCTAACTTCTTACCTCCATCACAAATCATATAACTCTTTCTCAAGCTGGCCTAAATGTATCCAACAATAGTACCAGAAAAAAGATCTGCCAGGTATTAGAAGCGTTTCAAGAAGGACACTACTAAGTAAATCTAAATCACCCTCTGTTCAAAAAATCCCATCCAGGAATACTGACAACAACACAAGCTGGTGTGACTGAGGACAGGAAGTGTTACACCCCAAAAAACATGTTCAGAGAATGGAACTCTGCTGGGTAGAGAACAGAGAATGGTCACTCTGTCCCTGGTCTGTGGACTCCCCAAAACTTCTGAGGAAGGCAGAGGCCCCCCTGTCAAGAAATTCAAAAGTTCTAGCAGTCCACCGTGCACAGGTACAGAGAAGGGGCAACTCTGTACGACAAAAGAAACCACCCATCAGGGTTTACCTTCAGTTGGTCTTGACTTGGATTATTCATGCTTTGATCCTTTGCGAGAGCAAGTCTCTGTGCAGCATCTAGACAGCAGGTAAAGAAAGAAAAAACCTTCCCCGGTAATAACCATTCTCACAACACAGAGGGGTCCCTTGACAAGCAACCAACAAATAGGTTTGGCAGCTGTAGGGTTAAAAGTTAAATGTGAGGGCATATAGTCCTATCCATCAAAAACCCTGCTCAAATTCCTACGCTATTCACAACTGAGGAATGGAATATGCACCTTCAAGCTCCTGACCCTTTAACTGCTCATGTTCTGGCCTCCCACATGGCACTTTGTGCCAAATCTTCCTAGCACTTTCAAGTGACAAACTGCTGTAAGCGCCTTGACATTAGAACAGCAAGTTTAATGGGAAATAGAAAGGGGTTCTAGATCCCAGGCTCCAATTCTGTTTTCAAGCAAGATACATAAACCAGCTTATTAACCAACACATAGAAATGTACCAATGCCCATCCAGTCATTACTTCTGCTAATGCTCAGCAAGGGAGACAGTTTAGTCCAGGCACCCCCAAACTCGGCCCTCCAGATGTTTTGGGACTACAATTCCCATCATCCCTGATCACTGGTCCTGTTAGCTAGGGATGATGGGAGTTGTAGTTCCAAAACATCTGGAGGGCTGAGTTTGGGAGTGTCTGGCTTAGTCCTTTCACTGCTACAAAGGAAGATCTGCTCCAGCAAGGCCTCCATCCTTGTGAGAAGGGTGGATAAAAATCATTTTTAAAAAAATTAATAAAATCAGTTTTTTTATTTAAGTTGGATTTTTTGAAATAAAATGCTTTTGGAGGAAAAAGCTTTCCAAAGATAATTTTCTATTTAAGTTACATTATAGTCCAAAGGCTATTCATCAGGAAATAAGGATTTGTTTTTAATAATGTAGCATATGCTATGTTTAAATTTTTTGGTAAATGAATTCCATTAATCCATTCACAATATCATGCTCTTCCAGAGGTTTCTGCAAGATTATTTGGGGCAGTTTTTCTAACAAGAAGATATTATCACAGATGCTTGTTTTTGCAGTTCTCAAAAGTGTGAATTTGTGTCTGCAGAGATAACATGCCTTTTCCTCACAGTAAAAATGTTATAAAATAAGCATACAGAGTTGAGGAAAAAACCTTAATCCCAATGTTTCTTTGCAAATTTATATACACAGAATCAACCCCTTACCTCTTAAATGCTAAGTTCCAAGAGATTCAATGAATAGATTGTTTGGAGTGGAATAGATCTGCACAAGTAGCTAAGAGTGAGTCAGTAAAAATGAAAGTGCAACCTTGTGAGCAGAATACTCAAGTCTTGGGATCTTTGCATAATACTTGTGCAAGTCAGTTGCATGTCTATGCAACTCAGACTTGAGGCAAGTGCTGAAGGCACTTCAGGGCTGGCAACCTCTTCTCAATCCAGTAAGTTCCAACAACTGCACTAACACTTAACTGTACAGAATAAGCACCTGAATGTAGAAGCAAATCCAAAGGGATGGTGGTGGAAATAGTAACTGGGATCTGTAAGTCCTTGGTGAGACTTTGAAGTGCTTGCCAGTCAACTTATAAGAGTTCACTGGTTCCAGGCCCTTCTTCCCAAGACTCGCCTGACATTGTCCAAACAATAAAGTCTCTACTTAGAACTTCAGTCCTGCAGCAGGAATCTCTGAAGTTCTCTGCTCCAGTCCTTGGTTTTCCTTTTCCAGCTTTCCACCAGCCTGTTTCTCCTCAGTCTGTTCTTCTGCAAGCCTGTTCCAGCCTAGGCCTACCAACTGTCTCTCTCCTCCCCTCTAGAAAAAGGAAGGCCAGACTCTCCAAAGCCAGGGCTGCTGGGAGATATAGCCCCTATAAACAGTTAACTTATTTAACCTTACAATAATTTCATATTTATCTATGTATTTCTAATAGTACTGTGTTTCTCCAAAAAATAAGCCACACCCCAAAAATAAGCCATAGTGATAGGCAGTTTAACCTTGTAGGTTAAACTGTACCATACTTAATAATAATAATAAAAGACATCCCCTGAAAATAAGCCACCGTGTGTGTTTTTGAGGAAAAATATAAGACGGTGTCTTATTTTTGGAGAAACCTTATTTCTGGAGAAACACGGTATAACCAAATAAATAATTTTGATAGAACTGTAAAAACTACTCTGAACATTTATTATTCCAAAAATGAAACCTTCATCTGGTTGCAAATACCGGTATTAAGATTATACCAGCAAAAATTTCTGTAAAAAATGATTAAAATCAAGTCTAACTAGTGATTTAAATTATGATTTAAATTGATTTGATTTAAATCAGATCCACCCTGCTTGTGAGCATTTACAGAAACACATACTGTTTCACTTTGTGTGCTTTAACACTAAACTATGGACTTGGCAGCAGTTTTCCGAAAATGTTCCAATAAATAGAACGGATTGAGAATTGAGTTAGGACAAAAGGATGGGAAGTTCACAAAAACTCGGATCTAGTTGCACAACCAGAAACAGATAGGTTAGCAACAAATGAGGCTAAATGAAAAACTGCTCTCTAGCCAGAGAATGATGATTCAGGGCCACTTGACAGGAATTTCATCTTTCAATACTGGTATTTGAAATGTGCATATCCACTCAAATCAATTAGCTGTAATTAGCCAATAACAAAATTGGAGGGATAAAACTACGGTTAGGAATACTCATGCACTGAAATTCTATCGTGTATTTATTTGTTGCCGCAGTTGCCATGCCCAAAGTGCACTGATTGTTCAAGCCTTTAAATGCTTGTTAATTTATTAAACAATAGTTTTCTTAATTTTTCAGGCCATCTCTCCTCTCTTGATTTGGTAGCATCAATAAATTTATTAAAGTTCACTTTTTCTATATTTTCCCCAATACAGTTACCCACTGAGTTTTTCTGAGCCACCCATTCGATTCTACAAAGATCTCAAATGCTAGTGAACAAGACTGCCCACTGAACTCAGGATGGCTTCAGAAGTCTCAGAGTGGTTTGCATATACTGTAATCCTGACTTGTCCTTTATTAAACTATGGTTTATTAAACCACGGTTTAGCATTATGTGTGAACTGTGCACAGCAGCTTAACTGGCTTGCTTAGTGCCAAGAAACCATACTTTGTTGTTGGCTTACGGTCTTTGGATTTTTTAAAACTATAGCTTAGTGATATGCATGAACCCAGCACCCTTCCTTAACCATAATTTAGCCTCCCAGTCCAAGACACTCACCAAACTATAAAGGTGCAAGGCAAGAGAACCTAGAAAACAAATCAATTTTTAGAGAAACAAAGTATAGCTTAGCATTATCTGCAAACCAGGCCAAGCTATACTTTCTACTGTAGTATAAGCCCACTTGTTTGCTCCTCAAAGGATTCTGTAGATCACTCAAGAATGTGCAAATGACTTCCAATAGTACCAATAAAGAACTATGCCACAATTAATCTTCATTAAAATTCCAAGAGAACCTCACCAAAACACACCTTATGAATAAAAACCAAGCTGGATGTAAAATGTTACGAATGCAAACTAAAATGTGTATGTTATATAAACAGTGGTGAAGCCATGGCAGCATCAAGACTGTGAGAAGTGGGGAAACGAAGTTTAATTCTCTCATTCTACCAAGGTTCTGAAGCTACTATTTTCATTTCAAATGAAACTCCCATTTTCATCTGACTGGCAAATATGGCCAACTGGCACCACAAAAGTGATGAAGAAAAGTTCTGAAGCCTTAAATCACTGGGTGTTGGAAATAGCTACTTACATCGTACATGCTTACATCTTTACTAATGCACAATACAAGGGCCAGCCAAGTCAGTTTTGCTTTTGGATCTTGCACCAGCACAACTCAAGGTGCATTCAGGCAATACTCAAATTCAACCTCAGGATATCCCCATGGTTGTCACCTAGGTGTGAATCACTATTACAAGAATGAACCTTCAATAATTGTTTATCACAGGATTTGCTCGGGCTGAATTAAAATGACTAATGAAAAACTGGTGCACAACTAGCAGATCACTACAAAAAAAATGGTTTTCCTTCACATTTTATTTGTGTTTCTCATGATTTCTATGCTTGCCATTTCATACAAGGTAAATACAGTCACGACTTGCAGGATATAGTTTGACAACTAACTGGAACAAATATTGTTAATTCGCTACAGTGGTACCTTGGTTCTCAAATTTAATCCATTCCAGGAGTCTGCTCAATTCCCGAAACGCCTCGAAGACCAAGGTGCAACTTCCGATTGGCTGCAGGAGCTTCCTGCACTCAATCGGAAGCCGCATTGGATGTTCAGCTTCCGAAAAACGTTCGCAAACTGGAACACTCACTTCTGGGTTTGGAGCATTAAGGAGCCAATTTGTTCAGGAGCCAAGCTGTTTAACTACCAAGGTACCACTGTATTGTGTTCTATCATATTATTTATCGCTTGTAAGCCACTTTAGGATTCATTTGAATGAAAAGCAGCATAGAAATAAAATTGTTTTTTCCAAATGACAGAAAGTGAGCAAATTGAGGACCTTGCCAAAAATGAAGGAGCATGGGAAGAGTTCCACAAGTAAATTTTTGTAAAGTTGCCAGACAAATAAAGATGAAAAATTGTATTTGATACACGTGTTGTGTTAAAAATATAAGAACTGGAAATAAACCAATGGTAGAGTATGGATCAGGTGTGGGGAAACCTGTGGTCCTCATTGTTAGTGGACTACAACTTCCATTTCACCAACCAATCGTCATGCTAAGTGGAGAAGATTGAACAAGAATCCAACAATAACTGGAGGGCCACAGGCATAATCACTCATTTTTAAATCTCAATGATGGATAACCTTTGGGATTCTGCTCCCTGCCGAGAAATTAAGCTAGTTCATCCATTTAGCAAAATCTAGAGAAAGTTAAATGCACTCTAGCCAGAGGAATAGAAGGCATTTAAATACCATAAATAAAGGGTTAACCACAGTGAGTTCACTCGGATTGAACGTTCTCTCAACTGTACTCACAGGGTTGTGTTTGACTATTACTCAAAACAGACCCACTGAAATAAATCAACTTAAGTCCATTGAAATCAGACCACCACCAACTGTATTAACAATCTGATCATTCTAAGTCTTGACACTATTGCCCAAAATGTGTTGAGGGTGTGTGACGGCTGTAGTGTCTCAGTACTTTCATCAGCAGACCTTACATGCTTTTACTTACCAAAATTAATTTTATAAAGCAATGCATAATAAACTTAGATAATATTAAAAGAAACCTACCTGTAAGAGTAACAGTAACAGAAGTCACATTCCGTTTCAGCATGTCATAAAATGGTCTGTGGAAAAATTATTTTTAAATAAGTATTTTTGTTCAAAGGACAGATTGTGGTATTATCACACTTATCAAACCTTCTCACCCTTCCACACCTATCTTTAAAGCAGGCATCCCCAAACTGCGGCCCTCCAGATGTTTTGGCCTACAACTCCCATGATCCCTAGCTAACAGGACCAGTGATTGGGGAAGATGGAAACTGTAGTCCAAAACATCTGGAGGGCCGAAGTTTGGGGATGTCTGCTTTAAAGAAAGTAGAAACAGCCAACACAGCCTGCAAATTTTCATTAGCCTAACTCATACAGTTGCCACCCTAGCTAGAGTACAAGCACAATTAAGCATCCCAATGATTTTTATGTTAACAATGCGCTTTTTGCCCCCCCCCCTTAAAAGGAATCTAGCTGTGGTGGGTTGACAAGCAATTTCTAAAAGGGATCATCAAGAGAGTAGATTTTACTTGTCTTTAATTACTTATTGAGAAGTATGGCCTTTCTTTGGACTCCAAGTTTCTTAACGACTCGGGTAGACAAAATAAGTAACAAAAAATGAAGTAATGTTGGGAGGCTTTGTTAAGCCTCCATGCAAGGCCAACATTTTGCCCCATTCCATGCCTCATGAGAAGAGAAGACTCCCTGGAAAAGACCCTGATGTTGGGAAAGATGGAGGGCACAAGGAGAAGGTGACGACAGAGGACGAGATGGTTGGACAGTGTTCTTAAAGCCACCAACATGAGTCTGACCAAACTGCGGGAGGCAGTGGAAGACAGGAGTGCCTGGCGTGCAGCGATCCATGGGGTCACAAAGAGTCGGACACGACTAAACAACTAAACAACTACAGTGGTACCTCTACTTACGAATTTAATGCGTTCCGAACTAACATTTGTAAGTCAAAAAAAATTGTCAGTCGAATTCCATAGGAATGCATTGGGAGAAAAATTTGTAAGTCGAAGCAACCCTATCTAAAAATTCGTAAGTAGAAAAAATCTAAACCGCATCCAAGATGGCGGACGGAGCTCCGTTCGTAAGTAGAAACATTCGTAAGTAGAGTTATTCGTAAGTAGAGGTACCACTGTACAATGCCTCAAGGTCTGACCTACATATGCAGCATAGCCAGGTGGTGTTAAGTGGCAGCATGGAGCAGGTCACAAGGCAGAAGTCATTTTTTGAATGACCACCTCTCCCCATTCTAAGAACTCCTTGCAAATAAAAATCAGCACGTAAGTTACAGAACAAGGCTACAACTTCTCTCCCTGGCATGCTGGTTTTCTACAGTCATACCTCGGTTTGCGACCGCAATCCGTTCTGGGGAGCCATTCGCTCCCTGATGAACGCTTCTGCGCGCACGCAAAGCTCCGATAGAGCGCTTCTGCGCATGTGTGCGCCACAGAACCCGGATGTAAATACTTCCGGGTCCGCGGTGGTCGGAAACTGAAGCGGTCGCAAACGGAGGCGGTCAGAAACCGAGGTTTGACTGTACTTGCAGTGAGGGAAGATGGAAATTGTAGTCCAAAACATCTGGAGGGCTAAAGTTTGGGGGGTGCCTGGATTAGATAGTTGCTTTACACACAGGAAACTTATTCTATTTATGTTTTAGAGATTTCCTACCTTGGGTCATTCACAGAGAAGCTTTCACAACCTAGAAGATCCCCCAGCTGGTCTCCTCCACAATACACGATGTGCTGCTGTTTTTTGTCATATAGCTGCTTCTTTGAGATATACTCTCCAAGGTAATGTACAAGCTAGGCAAATAAAAAAAAACCTTTATAAGAAATGCAGCAAGAATTAAACCAGTAAGGACTGTTCTCTATTACAACTGTTTCAGCATTTGTTGAACTTTTTCCTCTGTAAATAATACCACACGATAGTGCTCCTAGTCAGTAAAAACACTGTTGTAATTTTATATGGCTTCCACCATATTTTATGGCTCTCTTATTTTATGAATTAAAGCTTATCACATCCCTTGAACCAACGTAGATACTGAGGGTTGGATTCAACTAACACAGGGAGCTAGCAGAATGCAGCACAAGTGCAACAGGGCTCTCCCATGCTCTCCTGCCCCAGTTCCACTCTGGAGGGTCAGGAGAATCCCCAGAATAGTGATGGTGAGGAGAGGGGGAATCACTCCATCTGGCAAGCAGGAATGCTTGTGCTGATGGGGCAATTAAGACAACAGACTTTTAATTCCTCCAATTTCAGTCCTTTATCTTTCAGCTACCCACATGGCATAAGAGGGTCATAAATACATCAAGTGCTCCCCAACCTGCAGGTCATGGCACACAAGCCTGTGCAAGTAGGTCATAGGGTTGACAAGTAAAATCAGAATAATTACCACCTTGAACTGGGCCTGGAATCATAATGTACAGTAACTGTTTTAAAATAGGGGTTCGCAGAATTGGAGCTCTAAAAGGAACTCCACAATCCAGCTAAAATGGAACTCCCACATCCAAACTGCTTTCCAAGGCGAGAAAAAAATGCTCAAAATTTTTAAACGGGAACATTTCTCTCTCTCCTTAGAAAGCAGTTTGCATTCAAAGCGCTGGAGAAAGCACTCCAGGGATAACTCTGCAAACCACTTAAGGCATCGGCAACTGGGGGAGGGGGGAATAGGAAACACAGAATAAACAGACGTGGGTAGTTTTTTATAGTCAATATTCATTCCCTAACTAGAACCCCACTGGCTGGAGTTTGGATATATTGGGATCTCAAAGATGGCACAACTGTAGTTCTGTTTAAGAGGAGACTCTGAACATTGATATCTGTGCACCTTAAATTGTCTGGAAATAGAACTAATCTAGAGCAGGACTGAGAAACCACTGGTCCTTCTAGCATTGCTGGACTATAATGCCCATCATCCCTAACCACTGGCCATGCTGGCTGGGGCTGGTGAGAATCAGAGTCCAACAACAACTTGAGGCTCAAAGGTTCACCATCCCTGGTCTAGAGCTTAACAGTGGTAAACAGAAAGTGGCACTGGTTATAATGCAGGAGATGGTAATATGTAAGTAATACATATGATCAATGTTTATTTTATTGTATTAGGTAGATTTTTAAAAGCTGGGAATTCTGTATTAAGCAGATGTAAAGTACCGTAGTTGTCATTATAACGGTCAGAGAAGATTTTATATATATTCACAGCGTAATAAAGATTTGTCACAAATACCCTTCTGAGAAGCTTAGGGCCACTTTCCCATGGGTGTCCCAAACACTGCTCAGATACACTGCATCCCTTCAGCAGCCAAACCATACTATGGGCATTCAGGCACAGTGGCAGATTCAGCATCTAGATCAAGTATTCCCAATCAGCTAATTTTTTATTATTAACTATTAATTAATTATTATTATTATTATTATTATTATTATCATCATCATTACAGTATTATTATTACTTATACCACCCCACTCAACTAGCTGGGTTGCCCCTTCCAATCTGGGTGGCTTTCAACATATATAAAAACAATGAAATATCAAACATTAAAAACTTCCCGCTACAGGGCTGCCTTCAGAAATAAGGCCAATAGACACAGAGCCCCACTGCTTGCATGGTTTAAAATTAAGGCAATGACACCACAATCAGATAATGTCTGAACTGCAATCCAGATCCAACTGAAATAGTGCAGCCACATACTAGTATATAACACACAAGTGGAGCCTATCCTTCATGTAATACATTAAGCATAAAAGCCTAGTCTCCCCTCTGTGTCTCCAGCAAAAGGGGGGGGAGTCTCACCTAGAGAAGATAAATGCAAAATGAACAACTACTAGCAGCTTCCATCCACTGCTGGGGGACAAGCCCTTACTGCGCTAAATGTAGGCTGGTGTGGCAAATTAACATTTTAACACTAAAACCCCTTCCATTCAAAGTATTCAATTTGTTTTTTGCAAAAATATTAGAAGCTAAATAAGTTATTTAAATGCATAAGTGTTTAAAGTAAGTCACGGAGCTCTACAGGAATATCTGACACATTCCTAATGAAAAGCCACTGCATTTAATTCCTAGCTGACAGGATACCCCTGTAAATCACAGCTAGTGTCATTTTTTAATCTTGTACACACTTTGCATTTTCATCTTAAAATAAATGATTTCACAGGGTTTCTTGGGTTTAGCTGACAAGACATTTCCAATGAAATGAGAGGAAAATATAAAAGTATAATTCAAAAACTTTCAAGCATCAATTGGCAACAAGAAACATTTCTAACAGTCTCTCAGGATTACAACTAATGCAGTTTCCCTCCCACTCTTAATACTGACCGATAGCCCTAAATCATTTTATAATAGCTATTCAACAATAAAAAAGCTGCTGCTCTTTTAGCATCTGCAACAGGCAGCTCAAAAAACCTTCCGATGAATAAAACACACACCCATGGCAATAAGGATGTGCCTATTTCACATGAAAGGTTCAGAAGTGCTGAGACCAAAATCTGCCCCTCCATATTTCAGCCTCCATGCTCAAACTAGGGGATGCATTATTAAGAACAGTTACAGATAGTCTTTAGGGACACCCTCCCCCTAAAAACCACTTTCACCAACACTGCTCACTCAGGTTATTGGGAACAAGCAGAAACATTTCATTCTAGCCACTAAATTATCCAGAATAAACTTGCAAAATTACACACAGAAGTATATCAATCACCAGAAGGAAATCAAAAGGTAGCAAACTGGAAATGTTAAGAGAACAGATGAAACAGCATCTGAAAGTGGCAAATGCTTGTGTCAAATAAACACTGACTACCAAAAAGAAGTAAATATTAGGGAGCATAAAACAGCATATATAATTCAAAGACCATATGCACAGTCCTCATTTTGTAGAAGTTACACTTTCCTCCTTCAACAGCCTAAACATGGGAAGTGAGAGGGGGTTTTCCAATAGAACTGAGCCAAAATCTATTCACAACTTCATTTGTTTGGGCTATGAAGTCAAAGGGGAGCATTTCAGCAATATTAGGTGTGGTTGAAGATTGGCATAGAAATACATAAATAATAATAATAATAATTTATTATTTATACCCCACCCATTTGGCTGGGTTTCCACAGCCACTCTGGGCGGCTTCCAACCGAATATTAAAAACAGTACAGCATCAAACATTAAAAACTTCCCTAAATAGGGGAAAAGTAAAATAAGGCAACCATCAAAACTGTTTCCAATACAGAAGAGTGTATGTATCAACTCACCTCCTTTAGTGTGAAAATTTCACCTTGAGCACCTGCAGCTCGCAGAATCTTCAGGAGTGGCGGTTTCGGTCGTAGCTAAGATATGGGATAAAGAGAGTTTTGTAAAAGCCATGTTCCATAACTTATGTGAGGTGACAGATTAAATGCTGCACATACCTATCCCAGAACAGGAAACTAAATGCTTCATGCAAGCCTGAAACACACAACTGCAATGTCCCATCCCCACCAATGTGCCTTTGGAACAAATAATTCTAAGGAGATGAAGTGACTAACAAACAATGCATAACCTCAATGTAAATCATACATTTCACTTTACCAGAGAGAGAGAGAGATTTAAAGAGAATGAGCCTGAGAGGCAACAGCAACATATCAAATCCCAAGTATCATAACACACATGTTGCTTCCCCACCTTCTCTCACTGCAGCAGTCATAATATCCAATTAGGGCCACAATGATGTTATAGCAACTCCAAATGAAACTTTATATGAGAGATACCCAGGCAGCTTCATAAGGCTGAAACAATGAAATTGCCTGAAGCAAGAAGGCCCATAGGTCTGTATTAAATACCTCATTACCCTCTATATTCCCAATGCTAAAATGAGAGACAAAGGTGAAGTGTTGATATGTTCAGGCTAAGCGGACAGAACAAGGGAGTTAGCAGCCTGCAGTCATTCTAGACCAGTTTCAAAATTACACTTGTCGTACTGACTCCCATTTTCCCACACGTCTGTGGAGTTATGCAGTTCTGTGTCACCAACATTTAATCACAGTTTCCAAACAGTACCCAGGCATCCAATGAACTGCAAATTCCAAAATGTTACCCATCTTTAACTCAGGATTTTGTTGGAAACTGTTTCCCAGAACTCTCACTAGATACTGTCTATTTTACAAATTGAAAAGACCAACCATTTGGGGACTCCTGTGTTTTCCGAAATCAAGCCCAAGGGAAGCATCAAAACTGCATGCCTGCTTTTGAAACCCGTTTGCGGACAGCAGGACACAAATTAAGCTAACTTAAAGTTCAGTGCTCACAGTAATCTAACACAAGGCCCATACACAACCAAATAATTAAATATAATTAAATTAGAGAATAGTTCCAACCTAATGGGCCTCTGTCATATGGGTTGATTTATTCATTTTAAGACATCCTGCCCTCTGCATTTCATTCTAACTCCAAATAGGAACACCTGAACCACCTCAATGTATTTCACTTGGGACCCTAAGAACTCCAGCATAGCCAAATTGGATATAAAGATTATTCTCAGCTCCCCAGGATACTAAATTTGACAGCTAATATATGGCCATTAACTCAAATGTCTTTATTTAGTCAATATTTTCTCCCAGCAGTGAGGATAAACAAACATGTCTAATCATAATATCTGGGAACTATGATAGTACTACTTCTAAATTAATGTGCTAGGGAACTAAATCCGAATGGAAAAGCCAGTTGTCATTAATGGCAAATAAAATTAGAAGTTGAGCTCCTTCTTCCTTGATTAGCACCCACTGTTGACTGCACTTGTCTTTCACGCTTCCATCTATATTGCTGCGTGTTACACCCCCTTTTCCAGCCACTTCTGGGTCGTTGTGATGCATGTGCAGTTGCGCATCAATTGGACATGTGTAAATTGGTTGTTGCCTGTATTTATACATATATACAACCTGAGCCTACGATGGAGGGGTTCACAGCATTAACAGCCAAAAACAGTCTTGCTTCTTACATACCTGCAGTTTTGGATTCAAACCAAATGAAACATGGCGCTCTCTCTCTCGCTCTGCCTTTCCAGTCTGCAACTTTCCTTCCACCTTCTGGTTCACATAACTCAAGTCTGACCTTTTGTCTTTCTAACAGACAGCTGAGGGAGGGTAGCTCACCCATTTGCCCTCTGACTGGAGCCACTCCCTTTGTTCCATTTAGGACCCATATTTAGCAGGCCTTTAGCAGGCTGGCCTGGCTATTCCAGCAATAGAATCCATGCTGGATCCAGGAATTAAAATGAGGCCCAGGCTTCAGTCAAACCCCTCCTCCCAAAAAAACTCATAATAATAGTTTACCCGTTTGACTTGTTGAGGTGGTGTTCTGCAGGCACTCTCTGGTGGTAGACATTGTGTAGAGGTAGAAGATGACATTTTGGCAGTGAAGTAGCTGTCTGTCTTCAATACAAGCCTAAAACCAAAATAAGATTTATCAATTAGTCTGAAAGAAAGAACACACAAAACTATCAGAACAGATGCTATTCATAAGTCTTAGGAAACCATTTGGCACAAAATGAAATAGGATCCTAGGAGTACTTACATGCCTAACATTAAGACCACCCTATTACTATTTTTTAAGTTTGGCTAACAACTTTAAAAAATTCAACACCTACTAGTCTAATATAAATTAGGGTATTATGAAGGAAAAGCCTGCAACTCCTCATTTATTACACCTTAACTAGATATCTTTCCTCTTCTTCTAGACAGAGACTAGTGTCTGAAACAACTTCTTCGAAGTGCAGTCCGAAGCAATCTTTACTCTTCTGACCCTTTGAGCCCAAATATAACCAAGTCCCCTCTGGCATGTTGAGGCAAATCCCTAAAACAGTGAATGTGTTAGGATGAGTCACTTGAACACTAACAGCTGAGTCATTAAACTAGTACCCAATCATGGTTAACTTGGTCAGCAAGCAGGGCTGGGGCAAGCAACTGAATGTACTAGTGCTTAAAGCTCATGATATAAATACAGTTTATCCTATAAACTGAAAAGTTCCACAAGTGTTTATGAAAAATACAGTATGCTATACGCAGAGCTTTCAAATCAGCAAGCTTTATTTTTACTCATTTCCAGCAAAGAAAGCATGAGATAGCAAAAATCTCTTAATCAGAATCCAGAATTATTTTATTGTTGCACCATTTACAATAAACAGCCAGTTAAAATTGCACTATCAGAGCTCTCTCCTATAGTATTTATTCTGAAGTAAATCATACTGAAACATGTATGGACATGAGCTTTATTGCAAATGTTGGGTTTGGTATAGATATTGCAACGTGTGGAGAGACTGTGATATCTAGAGGCTAAATGAGATTGCTACTAAATGATAAGCATGAGATTTCAGTAGATCTATGGATTGTGTATTATCAGATTTAAACAAATCAGACTGAAAAGTCTATTAAAAAAACCTATGCAACCTATGTGTAGACAGAAACTTAGTATGTATACATTAATTCACTTTAAATAGAAAAAGGATTACATCCAAATTCCGATATTTCAGAATGAAATTAAGGGAAGACATTTTTCATGTACTGAATTGACAGCTTTGTTCTCTAATGTGGCAGTTTTCAAAAATAACTATAAAACGTGTACAGACCTCATGTCCTAGTGGTGGGGTTTAAAATAACAGGCTAGGAGTAATGGCAGTTCATGTCATGTTTCTTAACCTCTGATGGAATAAGTAAATCCCTCCAGCTGGATTTTTCATGGTGCTCAGTAAAGAATACTACCGGTAATAGGCTAAACCAGGTTTGGATCTTTGGATAACCTTGTAATGATGGCTGGCAAAAAGTATGACATCTATGTATAACTGACTTTCTCTTAGAGCTCACAACAGTACTTGAAGTTTAAGAATTCAGAAAATAGTTTTCAAACAGCTAAAAAATATATTTAACTTAACAGAACATGATGGCTACAAAAAACCATAAAACACTAGACACATGGACATACTTCCCACATGCAGGTACTGTGAGGATATTTTCCATTTGTCTGTTGACCTCCAAAATAAAGGAGGGCACCCCTACTGCTCAAATTCAAATACAGAAGAGAGCTTATTTTTGCCTAACTCCTGGCAACTTCTAGACATAACACATATAGTAAATATGCTGCTGGTGATTTATATAGACATATTTTGTCTCTTGGGTACCCCATAAGGGAAAAGGAGCAGTTGTTTTTTTCTCATAACAGGTAGAATTTCCAGTACTAGTTGAATGACTCCACTGTTCACGTTCAAGTGACTCATCTGAACACATTCACTGTTTTAGGATTTGCCTGAGCATGCCCTAGGGGACTTGGTTTTCTTTGGACTCAAAGGGTCAGAAGAGTAAAGATTGCTTGGGACTTCACTTTGAAGAAGCCATTTCATAGGAAAGATAAATACCCCATGAAGGTCTAATAAATGATGAGTTGCAGGCTTTTCATTCATAATAGCTTTATTTATACTTGACTGGTAAGTGTACATGTAGGTTTTTTAAGTTGTCACCAACTGAAAAAAGGTAATAAGATGGTCTTAGTTTTAGTCATATAAGTATCCCCTAGGATCTTATCACTTGTTTTGTGCCCAATGGTTGAAATTGCCATATGAGATTAGCAGTTATAACAATATTGGAGGGGGGGCAAAAACACTGTTGCAAGCTGGTACTATCAAGCATTGCAGGGGGTTAGGGTTGGACTAGGGTTGGGATAGAATTCTACAATTCTGATTCTACAAGCATTCATTTATACCCTTTAAGATGACACGGAAAAATGCGAATAAATACCATCCCACACCCTCTAACAGTCATCCAGCATTCTGAGATCACAGAAAATGATCAGTCCCCCGTGAATTGTTTGGGACTTAAAATCATACAAATGATGCAGTGAGAATGCTCCTGTTCAGGATACTACTTCTACAGTGGTACATCGGTTTATGAACACAATTGGTTCCGGAAGTCTGTTCATAAACTGAAGCATTCATAAACTGAAGCGAACTTTCCCATTGAAAGTAATGGAAAGTGAATTAATCCGTTCCAGATGGGTCCGCGGCGTTCGTAAACTGAAAATTCATAAACCGAGGTGTTCATAAACCGAGGTTCCACTGTATTCGCCTTCCACCCATCTCCAACAGTCAGTTAATATTCTGTTGCAATGGAGGATGCCAAGTACTCATTGGGCTATTGAGTTTCCCAAACCTTGGGGTCCTTGTTTTCATGAATACAGTATGTTTTTTTTTATTTCTGGGAACCTTGGACATTCCCTCAAGCCTGGTAATATCTCCAGCTTGTGTATGGAAGGTGCCGTTTCGTTATATAAAGACGGGCACTCCTAGAATTAAGATTGCCGCACGATTATGACTACGAGCATACATTGCTGTCTACTTATTGTTCACTTTCCACTGCATTACTAATCTCTTAAAAATCACTTCCTTGTTTCTAAGCTTTACTTAAAATGGCTAGACAGGGCAACTAAGCAGCAAATGGCGACTGTCATTCAGCAACTTTCATTTCAGCGTCTTACGTAAAAATGACGGGCGCACTGAATGATGTAAGGACCTGCGCACTCCCTCATTTTTAAACTTTCCCTCTAAAATATTTAACACGTTCTCCAACCATTTTTCCACGACGTCAGAGCCACCTCCTGCTTAGTTATAAAGAAACTCAAAAAAGTAATTTCAAAAGTTTCGGGGGGGGGGGCCAAAAAAAGCTACTTTAGACAAAGCCCTTAAGTGATGGGGTGCTTACACAAAGCACAAGTGCATGCAAGTCAGATGAAAGATACCCTTCCTTAAAAAAAAGGCAATGTGCCTGAATTGGTGAGTTTAATTATGAGAAACGTTAAACCTAGAGCTAAGCATGCGTGCAAATGCCAGTCCTTTTTAAACAAAATATATACCTGCTTTAATTTTGCTTTTCGGACTAGTGAATGCTGTAATAATGATGCGAATGAGGACATTCATTTCTGTTAGACCCACCCCTGTGTTATCCCCTCCTTACACTAGGGAAAGGCAGTCATAAGTCCCAGAATACCCAAGTGCTATTGATTCAGCAGGGACCTCCCCTCTCCAAAGCGGTGCCTTCTTCTACAGCCTGGAACTGGGGACTATGGAAGGCAATCTTACTCGGCTACGAGTGATCGCCAAAGAAGACGACTCTTCTACGCCAAGGAAAACAAAGCGTCTCATAAATGCTTGGGGTCCAAGGCAGCGTCCTCACAGCCCCCCTCGCAACACGCCACCTCCAACCTCCCAAATTTGCGCCCGCAAAGACTCCAGGAGCCACAGTTGCCAACTGACCAGGGAAGAAGAGGGGGGAGGAGCAGCCTGCCTGCCCTTGCTTCCCGCCCCCTCCCCTCCCACTAGCAACCGTTCCCTATATTAGCATCGTGGGCGCAAGTCGATGGGCAGCTCTTTTTACCACAAGGGCTTTTCTGTACATCCCAGGTCAAGGGGGTTCTCGAAGCGGCCGGTCCAAAAGGTCGGCAACCGCCGCCCGCCGCCCCGTGGCTTTTCCCCCTCCTGCGCTTCCCCGCCTCAGCGCCGCCACCAACCCGCCTTTTCCCAAAAAGTTCCTTTCGCTGAGGTTGAAGTTGGAGCCCCCCCCCCGGAGCTTTTCGGCACCCCGCCCACCGTTCGCCCTCCTACGGAGAAACCGCGAGGCTCTCGGGCCCCTCACCGCCTCCTCCGGGACTCACCCTAAGGCCGTTCTACGAAGCCCAGTAACTCCCGGCTAGTCACGGGGGGTGGGGCGCTTAACACCTCCGGCGGCTCGTCTCCTCCATCTTAGCGAGGCGGGAAGGCAGCAGGCCTCGGTTTCCGCCCAGCCGCTCAACATGGATACCCGCGCACTTCCGCCCAGGCCGCAGGGATAGGCCAGCGCCCACGTGCCTATGGCGGGACCAGCGACACGCGGGATCAGCTTACAGAGAGTCTCCCGCCAACTCACGCACTACACCATAGAGGTTAAAGGGAAACAAAGGCTAGAGCGGAATGGGCGGGTAGAGTGGAAGCCACAGAGATAAGGAGGAGAGGGATGCTCTGCTCACCTGCAAGAGGTTTATACGGAGCTTTCTTCGTCGCACAAGGCGGGCTGTAATTGCTGCAGGTGATTGGCAGCAGCTGCCTCTCGCTCACACGCGGCCTAAACAGGTGTCCCCTGATTGAGGTGTATCCCCCCGCGTCCAATTCGGATCTTACTCCCAAGTGGGAAAATTGGGTTCAGTCTCTGAATCTTTAAAAGTGCTATATTGGCTGTATGTAAACCAGTGGAGCACGAGGCTTCTGCACGGGAGACTTTGGACTGGGAATCTGGTGTAGTCTCAGCCCCACCTTTGTTTAAAAAATTCACCCGGGAAAAGCTGGCTGGGAAGTCCTGAGCTTCCCGGGAGGCTCTTTTGTCGGTTGGGAAGAAGCAGGAGATGCCAATTGAGTAATTCTGAGCAAGGCGGCTGCTAAGCCAGGTATTTATTAGAAATACTGTTGAACAGGGTCCTCACTCACAACTCGCAGGAAAGAGAGAGAACCTGAACAAAAAAAAAGTTCCATTTATACCCTTTGAGTTGGGTGGTCTGTAGGTGCCCACCTAGAAACGTCAGGCCAGCGTCACCGAAGGGGAGGCACCACATGTAAGGTTTTTACAGGTCATCAGTTTATCAGTCCATCCCAGGTGTTCCTTTGCAATAAGATAACAGGAACAATAGTCTTGCATTGTTTCCCTTTAAAATGAAGAGATTTGCATGAGATAGCCAAGGAGTTCGTGAAATTTGCATGAGATCTGACAGATCACCACTTCATGTAACCTTCCCTCCCCACCTTTTCCCACACTGTGATATGAGTGAAATAAACTTTGTGTGTAAACTTTATCAGTTACCGTCTAGATAAGCAACACCTAGCTTTTGGGGTTCATTTGAACTGGGAACATTTATGTACACGGGCCCTCTATTACCGTGTGAGATGAAGTTAATAGTTTGCAATGTTAACAGTGGATTACATTGCAGGGTAAATTATCTAAACTAAATTAAATAAATTATCTAAGTAAATTATATTTTAGCATCGCCCCCTAACCCGCAGTTAGGGTTAGCCAGAGTGGGGTGTCAGGAGGCTCACTTCACCTGCAGCCTCAAAGGGACCCTCAAAATTAGGCACTTGTTAATTTTTATTTGAAAATTTTGTAACTTTGAATTGGTATAAGTAAAAAAAAAACCTGCTCCTTTTCCCTTATGGGGTACCCATGAGCCCATATAGAGTCCTTTTGTAGTTTCTCTATTGGTAGGAGAAAATAACAAACCAGAGAATATTGAGAAGCAAAGCAGCTAGTAAGCCTGTATTAATTGTTGCAACAGGGTGCTCCCCCACACGCAGGAAAGAGGAGGAGAACCCTGAGCCATGCATGCAAGCCCTTATATAGACATTTTAAATTTCCTGCCCTGGAGTCCAAGAACACCCCCGATACATCATACCTACATCACAGAAAAGGCAGTCTACAACAGAAATCTGAGTGCATTGTTTTTACCCTGTCTGCCCGGTTACCTGCCAATGGTCACTTGACCGGACCACCTGGGGAGCCTGGCCATTCTTTTGTAATGATAATACCTAATTCCTGAGCCAGGTCACAGGTTCACCCCACTCACACCTTAAATGTGCCCCCAAGGCAGGACCCCTGAGGACAGAGACAATGGGGAGGTTTCTGCATTTCCTTCGACCTTGTAGAGAAATATTTGAGGTGACTGAAAGAGTCAAAATGGCTCCAGGACTTTTCCTGTGGGTTTTGGACATGTGGTTTATATATTTACAGTATGTATGTTACAGAAATTACGGGGAGGGGCACATCTTTAAAGTTGTTAAATGTTACAAATATTATGCCTGAATATATACTTTCAACTTGACAGCTTAGGGAAGTTGTTGTTGTTGTTGTTTAGTCATTTAGTCGTGTACGACTCTTTGTGACCCTATGGACCAGAGCAAGCCAGGCACTCCTGTCTTCCACTGCTTCCCGCAGTTTGGTCAGACTCATGTTGGTGGCTTTGAGAACACTGTCCAACCATCTCGTCCTCTGTCATACCCTTCTCCTTGTGCCCTCCATCCTTCCCAACATCAGGGTCTTTTCCAGGGAGTCTTCTCTTCTCATGAGGTGGCCAAAATATTGGAGCCTCAGCTTCACGATCTGTCCTTCCAGTGAGCACTCAGGGCTGATTTCCTTCAGAATGGATAGGTTTGATCTTCTTGCAGTCCATGGGACTCTCAAGAGTCTCCTCCAGCACCATAGTTCAAAAGCCTCAATTCTGGACCATAAAGCCTTCTTTATGGTCCAGCTCTCACTTCCATACATCACTACTGGGAAAACATAGCTTTAACTATACGGACCTTTGTCGGCAAGGTGATGTCTCTGCTTTTTAAGATGCTGTCTAGGTTTGTCATTGCTTCTCTCTCAATAAGCAGGCGTCTTTTAATTTCGTGACTGCTGTCACCATCTGCAGTGATCATGGAACCCAAGAAAGTAAAATCTCTCACTGCCTCCATTTCTTCCCCTTCTATTTGCCAGGAGGTGATGGGACCAGTGGCCATGATCTTAGTTTTTTCGATGTTCACCTTCAGACCATATTTTGCACTCTCCTCTTTCACCCTCATTAAAAGATTCCTTAATTTCTCCTCACTTTCTGCCATCAAGGTTGTGTCATCAGCATATCTGAGGTTGTTGATATTTCTTCCAGAAATCTTAATTCCGGGGAAGTTACCTAGTTTTAAAAATCATAAAGTCAACTACTTTGCCAGTTTCCTCCATTCCAACGCTATTTGCCCTTGGAAAAGGGACTGTGGGAAGTGCCCAGAGGCAGGGCCGTCTTAGGCCTATCCAGCGCTGTGGTTCAAAGACCCCTCCGCTGCCGCCGCCGCCCCCCCCCCCGGTTTTCCAGAGTTGCTGTCCTTTTTACAGCGCTGCTGGCAGCTTTGTGGGGCTGGAGGAGGCGGGCAGCGGCTGGAGGGCAGCTCCTCCGGTGGGGAAGAGGGCGGGGGCACCGGGCACGGCACTGCTTCAGTGCAGTGGACGAGGGCAGTGAGTTGGTGCCGGGAGGCGCTGCGTCCAGCCTCCACCTCCTCCCAGGCGCCCTCCAGAACTCAGCGCGAACTTGGTGCCCTGGTGCCCCACGCCACTTGCCTCTATGAGCAAGACGCCCCTGCCCAGAGGTAACAATTGCTGAGCTGATTGTTGGCCAAGGAAAGCCTAATCCCATCACCAGACTTGCCTAGGGGTCCAGACATGCAAAGGAAGTTCTATTGTACTTTGGGTGGTGGGACTTCAGAGGTGTTTGCCTAGGCTAATCTTATACCTGGGTCATGCCCTGACATGTTATGCCTATGCTAATATCGGACCAAGGACTTATCTGGACATGTTTGCCCAAGGTTAAACTAGTGTAACCCCTGTCTGCCCCTCTCCTTTGGTGACACATCAGTGAGATAAAGATGATGTATCAATGATTCTGTGCGAACTGTATTCTGGGATGTGGTGGGAAGTTTTAAAAGTCAATGTCGCCCCATGCTCGGGGTTCACTTGCTGCTGTTTGAACCTGTTGCAATAAAGGATCTAAGTCTACTGACTGCTGTTTTGCTCCAAATTGCTTGGCTGGAATTTCCTTCTTTTACTAACCGCATGGACTCGCAGAGGACTTGCACCCTGACGAGCTGGGCTGTTGAGTAGTCTCTCAACCCAGAATTTTGCTTCGTACATTTATGAACATTTATTTTATATACACACACAGTGGTACCTCTACTTACGAATGTTTCTACTTATGAATGTTTCTACTTACGAACGGAGCTCCGTCTGCCATCTTGGATGTGGTTTAGATAGGATTTTTTCTACTTACGAATTTTTAGATAGGGTTGCTTCGACTTATGATACAAATTTTTTCGACTTACGAATGTGCGTTCGGAACGCATTAAATTCGTAAGTAGAGGTACCACTGTGATACATATATATATATATATATACATACATACATACATACATACACATATATATACCACTGTGATACATATATAATGTATGACCTTAAAACTCTTATAACAGTATTCACATCAGACACAAAAGTGACTTACTCAGCTAAGAGCTTAAAGTTTAAGCAAATAAGAAATGGCCTTCAAGTTCTATAATGCAGAAAGATCAGAAATCTTCTTCCTTGTCACATCCATCGACTTTTCTATCAACTTGCCAACTACTGTTTTCAATTTCGGAAAAACTCCTGGCTCCTGTATTAATCAAAAACGTGTGAAGAGAGTCCTGTTGGCCCATTAAAAAAATGCCAAAATGCACATTAGGGCAATACTTTTGTTTTAGGCCAACCAAAATATCACAGAACTGTACAAGGTTTTGAGTTCTGCAGAACTCTTCTCAGGCTAGATCAGCCTCTGCCTACCTGGTGCCTTCCACTTGGACTACAACTCCCATTAGCCCCAGCCAATACCCGCTGGGGGTTGGCTTCTATAGTCAACAATGCAATGCAATGGGTGGGAATAGGCCGACGTTGAAGCCATGGAATCTGGTCACAACCTTACTGTCAAGTGTGTGTGTGTGTGTGTGTGTGTGTGTGTGTGTGTGTGTGTGTGAAAAGTGGTGTACCAAGCTGCAAAGGAGGCATCAAGGGGGTAAAATATGGAGCGTGGCCATGCTTTTGTTATTCTAACTACTCAATTCCGGAATCTAGGTCCAAGGTGTCGGGCTCACCCCATTCACACCTTAAATGTGCCCTTAGGCAGGATCTGTGAGCAGAGAGACAATGGGGAGGTTTTTTCATTTCCTCCCTCCTTTCAAAGAGAAAGACCTTGTCATGGCTTCAGGACTGCCTTCTTGGACTGCTTCAGACATGTGGTTTATATATACAGTTATGAACATTTAATTTTTTATATATCACCTCAAAATTCTCACAACACTGGCGTTTGAAATGGGCTTTAGCCCACAGCAGCTAATTAGTGGCATTAAAAAAATGTGTTCTTGTTGTATGAGATGTCACAAGGCTGCCCCTACCGCATTGCAAGCTTACCACCAGCAAACAATGAGGCAGATCCATGCAGTGAGCAAAATAACCCTCGTGGCCCCGAGCCGCTGGTTACTGCAAACGACTAAGGCGTGGGATGAATTGGGAAGAGTGGACTTATTGCTAAATATAAAGAAGGACTTTGATGGACTTGCTGCCTTATTCCCTGAGACAACCTTGTTTTGGTCCACACTGCTCAAGAGGAGAGTGTGGCGCGATAGCTATAACCGTCTGGCTTTGGAGAAATCCAGGAAACTCTTGAATTGTGTGGTGGCACGCAAACTGTGTAACATGGGTGGCCATGTTATTGAGCACCCTGAAATTCGGTTCAGCAAGGCTGCTCTCTTTCGTGATGATGGCGTCCATATTTCCAATCAAGGAAATGACATCTGGCTAGCTGATATCACAAGAAGCATTAGGGCTTGGTTACAGCGGTGAGGGTATTGGCGGCGAGCCTCTTGGCTCGGGTGGCGGTTAGGCATTGGAATATGGAGTTGTCTGGTGTGTTGTCTGGACTGGTTGTGGCCATCATCCAACCCTCCTCTTATAGGGGTATCACCTTAAGGGATCCGGCGGTTGTGGATCCTGTCCGATGTCCTGCTGGGCATGGCACGACCCCCGGTGACACCAGGGGGAGCTTTCAGTTGTATTTGCATCAACAGGCTCCTCCCTCAGGGTGTTAACCTTATATGGCCCCCCGCTGAGCGGGATGGAGTCATGCTTGCTAGGGTGTCCAATGCCTAAGCCAATACCTCTCACTTGCTCTAACCAATAAAGTTGTGGCCTTATTTTACCCATTAACCCAAATCCATGTGTCACTGTGTCTTTATTTCTCGTGGGGGGCAGGTCCTCAAACCGCAAGTGCAGTTACAGGCTTGTCCACTTTTGAGCATTATTTGTTAACCCATTCAAATAAGACTGGAGTCGTTCACACCCACATGTATTTGAATCTGTATGTAAGTAGCAGCATTGCTCTGTCCCCTTGAAACCAGTGGATGTTCTTTTTTGCGTTTGTCACTACCTTCTAATCTGTTGATTCTATCATGCCAATTAAGTACCAACAGGGCATGAGCATAGAAAACCGCACACACACCATGCTTAAAAATAGATGTATCCTTGGCCAAGAAATATGCAAAAACACAGACAATTGTAAATTTGCTACCGCATTTTTTCTGCTTTTGTGCTGTTACGGAAATTACAGGGGGGGGGGCACGACATAAATTGCTTGGCTGGAATTTCCTTCTTTTGCTGACCCGCGGGGGACTGGTACCCTGACAAGCTGGGCTGTTGAGTAGTCTCTCAACCCAAAATTTTCCCTAACAGTGCAAATCTGTGGGCTCTATATATACCTATGCACCCGACCTTACTAGCATGCTGGAATGGAAAAGAAATGAAAGCAATTGTAAATTCTCAGCACACACTTTTTAATTTGACGTCCAATGTTATCTGGTGAAGAATTTTATTCTAATGTTGTTTACCTTTGCAGTTTCCTACTTTTCCAAATCTGAGGGGATGGGTGTGTGTGTGTGTGTGTGTGTGTGTGTGCAGGAATTTATGTTCAAGAACTCCCCAGACATAGTTACAAGCACAGCCAGAAAAGAAATAAAAGCCCTGGCAAACAAGGACAGGCATTGGAAAACGAAAGCTTAGAGCTCAGTCCCTATGCCTTCCGAGCTGAGATATTTCAGCTGGCTGCTGCACTTTTGGAAAGATTGAAGTGCCACGTTGCATTCATTATACAGTATTGTTCAGGGGGAGCCCTACGGTAGGCTGCAATACACCCCCTTACCTGGGAGTAAGTAGTACTGAACTCAATGGCATTTACTTCTAAGTAGTCAAGTTATAGGATTGCAGAGTTAAAGAATATTAGATATTTAATACGTGCCTTGCTTGTTTAAACAGTCACATGGGGGGACTGAAGTTGGGGAAACACTTTGCTAGTATCTTGTTATTTGCAAAAGGTTCGCCCCCCCCCCACGCTCGCTTTTTTAAAGTACGTATATAAATTGAAGCCTGGTTATTCCAATGTTTTTTACACTTTCCTTCATTACTCATGCAGAACCAGATATTTTTTTAAAAAACGAGGCAGGAAGGAAATATCACTGCAGCAAGAAATTAAAAAAGGGGAGAGCAAGTAGGCTAATCTGTACTTCTATACACATGAAGAAAGAATGCACATACTGTACAGTGTTCAAATACAGTACAGAGACAGGTTGCCAGGATGAACGAGGAAGACCATCTACAGTGTGGAAACAAAAGTTTGTAGAGCGCCCGGATAGCTCAGTCGGTAGAGCATCAGACTTTTAATCTGAGGGTCCAGGGTTCAAGTCCCTGTTCGGGCGAGTACGATTTTTAATAGAAAATGGCAAATAAAAAGTCTATCGAACTGCAAAGAGGTGGTTTTACTACCGGTAGGAAAAATTAAGTTACAGGATTCCTTTGCAATCTGTTTCGGGGTTTTCTTTTTAATGCACGTTGGAAGAGTAGCTTCTTGCCATGAGCTAGTCTCTAGCATAACACAGCGAAAAAAACTATTCAAGGGAAATCGGACTGCAGAAAGTTGTAAGAACCATTTAAACAAAAAAATTAATGAATTTTTTTAAATAAAAAAACGGAATCCGCCCGAACAGGGACTTGAACCCTGGACCCTCAGATTAAAAGTCTGATGCTCTACCGACTGAGCTATCCGGGCTCCGTGCTGAGTTTCTCCACTACGGCGCTAGAGAAAGCGAAGCTGCTGGAGTGTGCGCAATGTGTTAATTACCTTCATTGCCCTGCGATAACCAATCAGAGCAACGGAGGTTGGTATTTCCCCCGTAAACTCCTGCCACCATTTCCGCCTGCCAACCCTCGTTTCGGGAAACAACGTATCAGTTTTGCATTGACAAAGACACCCACAAACAGCTGCACACGGGGCGGAAGGTATATTAATTTGCACAGCGGCTCAGGGTTATTTTATATGCACACTGGTTGGCAGGGAGCAAAATAAATAAATAAGTCAGTATTTGCGCAGGCGCAGCCTAGGAACCTCGGTTTGCAGCATGCATGCAAGAACTGTTGCTGCATCAGCTCCCCTAGTTTTGCTTTGCTAGCGGGCGACGCTTCCCCTTCCCTCCCTTGGAACCCATAAAGACAAAAAGGTTCCCCAGTTGGCAAAGAGACGCGCAGAAGGCCAACGTTCCACCCGAGCCTCCACTTCCGGATCGGGAGGGAAGCCGCCATGTGCGGGGCAACAGTGAAAAGAGCGAATCCTCATTGCTCACCAGTCCCGCTCCGCCAAACTGGGCAGCGTTAGAGACCTTCCTTTCGCCTTAGTCGAGTACCCTATATAGGCATTCGACTTCCAACGGCCCAATTTCTTGATCCTGTCTGTAGGGAGGCCTAAATGTGCCACAGAGGTGGCAGCCCCTATCCTGAAAGAATGGGGGGCATATTCTTTTGCAGGAAACCCGCATGCGTTAATTGCCATACGTAGGACACACGTGAATTGGTGCCTCATCAGCCGGGAACCATCCTCGTGAATGAATAGTGGGCCGGAGCCAGCAGGTCTCAAATACAAATAACGCCTAGTGTCCTTTACGGGACAGGGACCTTGATGCTTGGAAGCTGCTAATTTTAACCAGGCACCCTTGCCACACTGATCTGTTTTTGAACTCCGAATATGCACTAACAGTCCAGAGCTGGATAGCTGAATGTCATTTAAAAGAAGGCCACGGTAACCACTGTCTGAATGTTTTTCCACCACTATCTCCCCAACCCTGAGGGCACTGAAGAAGGAGATGGCGCAGGCTGCTGAGAACAAACGCGCTTCATATTTCGACCAACAGATAGACCTCAAATTTTTGCGTACTAAGCAGAGGATGTCATAAGTTATCGGCCTCCGCCCTTCGACTTTTGTGGGCTGGAGCCTGCCCCAACCCTCAACTGCCCTGTGCACAATGAAATCCACACAAGGGTCCAGAGAAAATATTGATTTACTGAAAAATGTGATAGCTGCTGAATGAATTTTTAAAGTTTTAGCTTGGCATTGAACCTATTATTGGAGGTCATATTAAGACCTTTCTCTACTCCCAGACATTTAATGGTATCTGCCGTGTTTCATAAGCTACTTTTTTCTGTTGAGCCTTATTGGCCAGCTGGTGGGTGGATATATTACAGTAGAGTGGGGTGCTTTTAAAATATATTGTACTGTTCCTGTGTTGACTTTGTTGCAGGAATTTATGTATAGGTTGGGGGGGGGTGTTGCCCCTCCAGCAGATATCATGCACATGCACGCCACTACCAAAATCAGCACAATTACTTTTGTGACTTTTGTGATTTGTTCCCACAAAACACTTCATCACAGTTTCTTCCTATCTATTCAAAGGGCCTCTGCTGCACAATACCAAATGGAACAATTCACTGATAAATGTATCTATGCACTGGCTCACTGGGAATCACTGGGAATATGCACTGGTATCTGAAGAAGTGTGCATGCACACGAAAGCTCATACCAAAATAAAAACTTAGTTGGTCTTTAAGGTGCTACTGAAGGAATTTTTTTTATTTTACTGGGAAAACTTCAGAAATTCATATAGACATGTGAGCTCAGCTACTCAGCAGCCCCTCTGCTGATAATCCCTGGCATCCTGATACCTGAGTGCCATTCCATAAATAACAAACCCAGATGAAGACAAAAGGGTGTGATTAACTTGTCTGGGAAACAGGGAAATGTAAATATCTCTTTTGTTGGAGTGCAAGGGGAGGAATGTGGCAGGGTCCAAGGTGCTCAGATTACCATAGCTGCCAAGTTATCCCTTTTTTTAAGGGATTTTCCCTTATGCTGAATAGGCTTCCTCGCGAGAAAATGGAAAACTTTGCAGCTATGCAGATTACTGCCACCAGAACTCCCCTTCACTTCCAATTGTTCCATCTGTGCAAGAAACTTGCCAGACAGAAATATCCCCCATACTCCCATACACTACATGCTGTACTTGGGGTTCTCAAGTCACAACCCCCAAGGTTGATTTTAGGGCATGGGGAGGGAAAGGGGGGGAATCCTGTTGCACAAACAGAAGTCCTTGTGCAAAGATTCTGCTGACAGAGCTGGTTAGGTGAATCCCTAGGGTTGCCAGACTCAATAGAGGACAGGACTTCTGTGCCTTTAATTGCCCTGCTCTCTTTTGAGTCTGGAAACCTTAAAGAGAACCAGCAGACCCTTTGCTTGGAAATTAAACAGGGCAATTAAAGGCACAGAAGTCCTGTCTTCTATCGAGTCTGGCAACCCTATGAATCCCATCTAATTATTACAGCATATTTTTGTGGCTTTCTGTTCTCAGATGACAGGAGTGCTCATCAGAAGCCTTGGTTCATGGGATAACAGCAGTGATCGCTGTACAAATACTGTACAATGAAGGGACTAGCGCAGCTACCCCTCTGGAACGAATACTGTTTGTTGTAGACTGCATTTCAGAGTTCAGGCTTAATGGTCACTTATTCTCACTTGTTTGCTCTTCAGTGAATTGTTTGGTTCTTTCCACTAGGGGGCAGGTTTTACCAGCAGATTGTGTGGCTCTTAAGGGCAAGAGATCCAAGCAATCTGTTTGAAAGTAGAATTAGCACCATCTGAAGAGGCACTACAGACAAGCTGACTTTCAGCATATGCTACTTACCTTGCAGCAAATGTATAATATCGATCGCCTTACCCCATTTTGTTTTCTTCTGCAGTGTCTGCATCGCACCTCGGTGTCACTCGGTTTTGGACATGCATAATATACTGCCTTTACATTACCAGTTTAGAATTCAATGCCGATTTAGCAAAGCGTTTTTAAAGCTTCCACAAGACGTAGCTGCGGGTGGGTTAGAAGATCTGCAAGCATCAGTGACAAAATAACAGTGCAGGTGATTCCAGGCTTCACAAGCCTTAAGATGGGCTATAGTTCACCGTTCCTCTTTCCATAAGACTTGTGAGCTGCACAAATGTGCAGCAACCTTTTTCAGCCGTGGGCCAGTCCACCATCCCTCAGACCATGTGGTGGGCTGGACTATTTTTGGGGGAGGGGGAGGGGGGAATGAACGAATTCCTATGCCCCACAAATAACCCAGAGATGTATTTTAAATAAAAGCACACATTCAACTCATGTAAAAAAACACCGATTCCTGGACCGTCCGCGGGCCGCATTGAGAAGGCGATTGGGCTGCATCCAGCCCATGGGCCTTAGGTTGCCTACCCTGCTTTAGGCCATGTGTAGGCAAACTAAGGCCTGGGGGCTGGATCCGGCCCAATCGCCTTCTAAATCTGGCCCGTGGACGGTCTGGGAATCAGCGCGTTTCTACATGAATAGAATGTGTCCCTTTATTTGAAATGCATCTCTGGGTTATTTGTGGGGCCTGCCTGGTGTTTTTACATGAGTAGAATGCGTGCTTTTATTTAAAGTGCATCTCTGGGTTATTTCTGGGGCATAGGAACACGTATGTGTTCAGGATGGTGTGTGTGTGTGTGTGTGTGTGTGTGTGTGTGTGTGTAAAAGCTGTCTTCCTCTCAGCTCTACATCAAAGAAAGAAAGAGGCTGGGAAGATAATTATGGATGTGCATTACCATGTGCTCATCACAGCCAGCCCATTTATTAGTTGTATCACTGACAGCAACCTCATCTGGCATGGCATGAGATCAGCACAATAAATGGCCACTTAGTTACAAGCACACAGGGGCTCATTTTCTCTGTGTGCTTTGACATTTCCATTTTAATTAATCCATTTCTGGGACATAATCCCAAGCTGACAAGCCAGAGGTAAAGACTGTCTCTTGGCAGAAGTATTATTATTTTTTGTTTATTGCATTTCTATTCTTTGCCTAACCCAAGGAGCCCAGGGCGCAAATTCACACTTCTCCCTCTCCCCAAACACCATTTTATCATCATAACAATCCTGAGGAGTCGGTTGGACTGTAAGAGTGTGACCGACCCACTGAGCTTTAGGGATGAATGGAGAACTGGAACCCAGCTTCCCTAAGTACAATGCTTGAAACACAATATATTTGTTTTGTATTTTGTTTTGTTATTATTTTGTATTTCATCATTATATTGTAGGGTTTTGATTTTCCTTGCTGTAAACTGACACTACGGGTGTTAACTGCAGACAACAGGGTATAAATAAATTGGTTTTTGGATTGTAGGAAGCTGGCCTATGTCGAATCACGCCATTGGTCCATCTAGCTCAGTATTACCTACACTGATTGGTTGCAGCTCTCCAGGGTTTGGGGCAAGGATCTCTTCCAGCCCTACTTGGCCAGGAATTGAATGGAGGATGGTGATAGTTGTTACACTGATAAAACATCTAAGATGACTTCTTCATCATTCATTTTCCAGTGCCCTTAACATTCTTAGAGCAACTCCAGTCATTCATTACAAATTGTCAAAATGCGATATTTAAGCCATTAGTCAGAATAACCTTCACAATGTTCATAAGCAGTTTACACTCTTCCATACTGGATTGGATCAAGAATGGCAACCAACAGTGTCTCCAGCCCCATCATTCAACCCAGACACCGAGGTCCAGGACCTTCTGGCGGTTCCCTCACTGTGAGAAGTGAGTTTCCAGGGAACCAGGCAGAGGGCCTTATTGGTAGCAGCACCCACCCTGTAGAATGCCCTCCCATCAGATGTCAAGGAAATAAACAACTACAGTATCTGACTTTGAGAAATAGGACATTCTATACAAGATCTCAAAGCAGCTGTTTTATTACAGAAGAATTTCAGGAACAGACTGGAAAGAGAAGTTGCTGAATTGGAACTCATTACCAAGCTTAAAACCATGGAGCCACCTGGGATGAAGAAAGACATTGGATTCTTATCTCATTATACATGATCAAGCTTTCTTTAGCGCCTCAGCCCTTGCTTTTCCCCTGCAGGACCAATTGCAGCCATCAGCAGTCGTTAACAGCCATCTACAGGTTTACCACTCCCATCAGCCCATCACCCATTCCCACCCACCCACCCCCACCCTCTGCATATACATAAGGGTCTGACGCTTCTGTTTCAAGTGTATCTGAAGAAGTGTGCATGCACACGAAAGCTCATACCAAAATAAAAACTTAGTTGGTCTTTAAGGTGCTACTGAAGGAATTTTTTTATTTTGACTTTGAGAAGACATCTGAAGGCAGCCCTGTTTAGGGAAGTTTTTAATATTTGAAGTTTTATTCTGCTTATAGTCCTCTGTTGGGAGCCGCCCAATGGGCTCCCAGATAGGCGGGGTATAAATAATAATAATAATAATAATAATAATAATAATAATAGTGATCCTCAAAGACCATCCCTACCCTACCACCCCAGAATGTATCTTGACTGTGACCCAGATCAAAGTACAAATTCCTCTCATGATGATCAAGGATCATCAATAGATATTGATGGAGCTATTCTTTTGCCACATACACACTCCTCTGAGATTGATTAATATTGTGGGGCTCAAAAATCCCGCTCTTTCATTTTCCTGATGATCTGCTTGCCCTTAAGCTTAGGATGAGGACACAAGTGAAGACTGCAAATGTAATCCTCTCAGTCAGGCTTGTTGAGAAATACATCTTACAGAGTTCAGCAGAGGTGACCTCCCTAGGAAATATGCATAGGATTGCGATCTAGGTAATTTTCCACACTAACCCTTTTTTTTTCTGGTATCGACAGCATCATTTGCTCACACATGAACCAGAAGCATCTACCCCAGGCACCCCCAAACTGCGACCCTCCAGATGTTTTGGCCTACAACTCCCATGATCCCTAGCTAAGAGGACCAGTGGTCAGGGATGATGGGAATTGTAGTCCAAAACATCTGGAGCGCCAAAGTTTGGGGATGGCTGATCTACCCCAATCCAATGTATTCCCGTGTTCTGCCTATTCTTCTCCTGTTCTGGTGGTGATGGTGTTTGGTTGTCGTTTTCTCCCTTCCAAGTGCTAGACCAACACGGTTTATCAAACAAACAAGACAGGAAGAGTACAAGGCTTTCAGGTGTGAACTGACTGATGCTGTTGACTCAGCTGGTTTACAGGCCTTACTTGTGGTACAGCTGGAGAAGGTGTGGAACCCTGCCTGCCTCCCTTGTGTGGCAGCCTCACCACTGTCCCTTCCTCTGCTCTTTGGTGAAATTGACAAGATGGGGGGAACCTTTCCTGTTCCTTACCTCAAAAAAGAAAGAAAAAACTCTGACTGAGAACACACACGCACTTGTATGCAAATATAACCTAAAAGACCCCTGTGAATTCTCAGAAAGGATGTGCCATGGGGCAGAAGCAGGCAGAGATAGGCAAGTTAGTTCCCACCAAGGTTCTGCAAAGCAATGCCACTCTCTGCTGCACTCCCTATCTGGGGTTGCAACATTGCCTGCTTCTGTCCCTTTGCCCTTCCTTGACTTGAAAATATTCATTTTTGTTAATGCGTTATGCTCCACTGCTGTGCACAACAGCCAAAGTTAATGCTACTTTAGGGTTAGTTTCACATCAATAACCTTTTGTTAATGCAAAACTAGAACTAACTCTGTTCTGTTCAGCGTGGCAGCTGCTGTCATCTGAATGCACCCCCTAAATTTCTCTGAAAGCCAGTTGCCAGAGAGCATGAGCTGGAGAGAGTGATGTTGGACACGTGTCCCAATTGTGGGCTTTCCATGGGTATCTAGTTGGCCACCGCCAGAACAGAATGCCAGTTTAGACGCATCCAGCGGAGCTCTTCACGTTCTTACCTCTTGTTTTGAGGAGGCTTGGCCATTTCAGGACCAAAGGTCAACTCCTTTTATCCATTTAAAGCCTGTGATGGAATGAAGAGAAGGCAATGAATCTCAGCAGCAATATTTTTACTATTTGTTAAACTTGGCTGCTGAAATTAAGAAATAGGGTTATGGAACCAGAAGCAGATTTCTGTGTGTAATTGTAGGGCTTTTAAACTCGGGGACCAAAGAACATGGGACATGGGTGGCACTGTGAGTTAAACCACAGAGCCTAGGGCTTGCTGATCAGAAGGTTGGTGGTTCGAATCCCCACAACGATGTAAGCTCCCGTTGCTCGGTCCCTGCTCCTGCCAACCTAGCAGTTCGAAAGCACCCCAAAGTGCAAGTAGATAAAATAGGTATTGCTCTGGCGGGAAGGTAAACGACGTTCCTGTGTGCTGCTCTGGGTCCCCAGAAGCGGCTTAGTCATGCTGGCCACATGACCCGGAAGCTGTATGCCGGCTTCCTCAGCCAGTAAAGCGAGATGAGCGCCGCAACCCCAGAGTCGTCCGCGACTGGATTTAACGGTCAGGGATCCCTTTACCTTTACCTTAGAACATCATAATCCATTTGATAATATCTGTTGTAAGGAGTAGGCTTATTACTGTATTATTTACTAGATTTTGTTTGAAACATGTCAGTGTTGATAGTGCTCTAGCGCAAGTCACTCCCATATCTGGGAAATGGCCAGCTTCATTCAACTCGGGTCTTGATGCAAACTAAAAAAATCATCGCCATTCTGATGAAGTGGGCGCAGGCCCACAAAAGCATATGCCACAGTAAATACTGTATGTTTGTCTTCAAAGTGCAATAGGGCTACCCCAACTACCTTCGAGAATTGTCATTTGGGGCCTCTCAATGTCTGTAAACATCTACCAGAAGCCTGTTTTGGAATCTTACTCTTCAAACGATTGTAGGAAAAGCAAAATCTTCCATCCAAGTCCAACTTCTCTTGTTAACTAGGACCAATCATGTAATTACCATCAGCAAAAGGAAATACAACTGCCCAGTAATGAGAGGACTTGTTTAATGAGAATTGATTTGGATGTGTTGGTGAGGTTAGACAATGCTGTGTTAAACAAATGTTACCTCTGACTTTCCAATCATTTTCCGTACTGCAAAATGTCCAAAGGTTTTTTTGTGGGTGGAGAAGTGGGCTTGTTGTGCAAGAGCTCCAAATCTACTTAAATTGTGCAACCTGAATTGACTAGTATTATATGACTGAATCCCATCCCAAAACAGTGACATTTTGAAGAAATGAAATCAAGCTGCGGTTTTCTTTTTAAATATTTTGAGCTGTTGCTGGTCGTCTAATAATTTCAACGGGGCCGTCCACAAAACCCCTTGGATCGTGTCCCAGCAGGAAACAGAAACATCTTGACCCGTAATTTATTTTTGCATGCATGCATGCAAGAACTTTGCCGTCGTGAGGAATACAAGGGGGCATAGCTGCCAAGTTTTCCCTTGTCTCGCGAGGAAGCCTATTCAGCATAAGGGAAAATCCCTTTTAAAAAGGGATAACTTGGCAGCTATGCAAGGGGGCCCGTCGGTTCCCCCGCGCGCAAGGCAGCATCAAACTCCAGCGAAGGAGCTTCTGCAGAAGGACAGAAAGGCGGACACGATCATATGCCTTCGGCTCCTCCACAAAGTCCAGAAAGCAGCCGGATCCCCCTTTAAAGCGCCAGGGTTCACGGCGGCCGTGCGCGAGGTCTCCAGGAGATGGCGCGTGCCTTTGCGGCGCCTCTCGTCTCCATTGTCTCGCTCGCTTGTATCGCCCGCCTCGCTTGGCTGTGCTGGGAATCTGCAGCTCGCCGCTTTCGCTCGCCAGCTCCCCTCCGAAGAAGAGACCCGTTCCCGGAGCTGCTGCTTGGATTTTAATGCCAGATGCACGAGGATTAGCAGATCGCCCCGAGGAGCTATCCTGGAATTACCACAGGAGGAGGCGGAGGAGGAGGAGGAAAGGGGGGAAAGGAAAAGGCATTGTGGAAGAGAGAGAGGAGAGAGGGAGGGAGGCGCGCAGGGAAAAGACGATCGCTTGGAAACGGCAGCAACAGACCAGGAAATCGCGGCGCAGACACCAGGTAAGCTGGGAGCAGGAGGCCGGCTGGAGGAGGCGTTTGCGAAATGGACTTAGGGAGGCATCGGCAGAGAAGATGTGCGAGACCCAGATTTGGAAACCAACCAGTTCTCCCTTTCGCAACATGGAAATCGGGAAGGGAGGGAGCTTGTGCAGGGAAGCCGCTTCCACTGCATTCCCAGCCTTGGATGCAGTGTAGTAGGCGCAGCAAGCCTTGGCGGGCAGGTTGCGCGCATGGAGGCTGAGCCTAGCTTGCAGAGGAATGCTTCAGGAGCGGGATCCTGCTCAGTTCCTCCAATAATCTCTTCCCCAGTTGCAGCGATCTCTCGCTCTTTAAAAGCTAAAGCTGGCTTTACTTTAATCTTTCGCTTGGGGTTGGCCTTTCTCTCCCCACCCGTATAGCTTGAACCACATGTGCTCGGATCTCCTTGCAAATGCTTGCTCGCTTTGCGTTCCTCCCTCTTACAAAGCGACGAGCTTTGGGCAAGGCAAAAAGCGGGGAGAACGGACCGCAAAAGGGGCGCGGTGCCGGAGGGTTGGTGGGGCGGCGGCGGCGGGGGTCGTGTAAGAGGGACAAATCCAGTAGCTCGGACATGGGCAGCAGAATCTCCTTTTCTGGGCAAATTTCCCCAATGGCACGATCGATGTCTGACTTTTCTGAAAGTTGTAATACTATAATTCCTCTTCTTTCACTTCCCCGCCCCTTAATAACTCTCCGAGGAATGGGCAAGAATTGCCCATGCTTGAGCGAGAATACAAGGTTGGGGCACTGTTCCTATAAGTGCATTTATGTTGGTTAGTTTCTGCAAAATTCCTGGGAGTAATAATAATAATAATAATAATAATCTTTCCCTTGGGATAATCGATTCCAGGAGCCAGTAGCAATGTTAGCACCATTATTCCTTTGTCTAGTACTGTATTATTATTATGACTACTATCTGTGTCATGAATATGTATTTTTAAAGCCTGGCTCTTGCATTTAGGAAAGCATAAGGAGCTTATGATTCCCGCGTGTAGACTGCTTTATATGTAATTTATAGGGCTTTTACTATAATCCTGGTTAAAATGATGAGCAGGGGAGCAGAATCCTGAATTAGAGGGTCATCCCTGTTTTTCTTTTTAGGAATGCATGGGGGGGGGGGGGGAGAGAGAGAGCCATTGACCTACTAAGAAAAATAGTGTTGTGGGGATTTTTTTTAAAAAAAAACAGGCTTTGGGTTGTTTTTCCTTTGTGCCAACTGTGCTGTCGATGTCTCTCCTCCGCCCAAGCAACATAAATGCTAAACATAAAAAGCAAATGATAAAACTGGATTTGGAAAAGATTTATGTTTTCAAGTGGTTGGTGGGAATGGGTAATAGTAGAAAGCCATTTCCTTTACTTGCGATAAAAATGAATCCACAATTTATAAAATTGCTCACCAGTTGTAACCTTAGAAACCTTGGACAGTGAGACATGCTGCCTTCTCAGGTGCCAAACTGGAGCAATGTTTACATATGTGCTTCTTAGACACTCCCTCCATGTAGCGGAGATAGACAGGGATATGATCCCCTCCCAGGCATCCCCAAACTGCGGCCCTACAACTCCCATGATCCCTAGCTAACAGGACCAGTGGTCAGGGATGATGGGAATTGTAGTCCAAAACATCTGGAGGGACGAAGTTTGGGGATGCCTGCCTCACACCAAAACAAGTTTGCTGTGTGTTGATTTGATACTGGTGTGAAATGAATCAATGGCCACACTGCAATTGTGTTATAGTATGCCATATAGTTTCCTGCTTCATAGGCCTTTTATGTCACAGGTACGCTTTCATTTAAGCATAGATGTAATCCCACCAAATGTAACGAGTCTGTTCCTGACAGGGCTGTTGGAACAAAATAAAAAAAATCCTTCCAGTAGCACCTTAGAGACCTTAGTGTATCTGAAGAAGTGTGCATGCACACGAAAGCTCATACTAATGACAAACTTAGTTGGTCTCTAAGGTGCTACTGGAAGGAATTTTTTTATTTTGTTTTGACTACAGCAGACCAACACGGCTACATACCTGTAACTAGGGCTGTTGGAATAATTGGAAGCTTTGCTATTGATTTTCAGCAACCTTTAGAGAAAACCAGTAGCGTTAGCATCCATGCACGCACGCACACACACACACACACACATTCCATTTTAATGCCCACCAGCGGAGATTTATCTGCATTGAAATCTGATTGGCAAGGGAGGATGTCTAGCCCAGCTAGCAAGGCTGTCCTGGTCCAGGCTCATTAACTGCATTACCATGGATTTCTGCGAAACAAAATACAGAGCGTGGTTGGGATCAGGCTGAACATTTGCATGCGTTGTTCCCAGGAGGAAAGCTGAAATGCATTCCAAGGCCAGGATAGCAACCATTAAAGCTCCGTGCCTTTGCGGATTGAGATGGAAAGATGTTGTACAAAGTATACATTGCTGGCTCCCTAGAATGAAAACTGCTGCCAGTGTGTACAAGTAGTGAGCAAAAGGAACCAGTGGCCTGACGGTGATGGAAGGTAGTTTTCGAAGTTCTTAAGAAATAAGCAGATCCAGAGTGCAGGGGGGCCACAGACCAAAGGAACAGACTCTTAAACCGGGGTGTTGTTTCAGGCGTTTTGTTGGGAGAGGGGTTGTTGTTGATATCAGTTTTTTTGAATCTTTATTTTTATATCTTTTTAGATTTCTGTGGAAAATATTCAATTTGGTTGTTTACTTTGTGATGAGTTTTATTTATTGTTTATGACTACTTTTGTTATGTTTGTCATTATGCACTTTTTTCCATGTTGCAAGCTGCCTTGAGCATGGTTTTACTATGGAAAGGTGGCATGCAAATAAAATGATTAATTAATAGAATGATGATAAACCACTTACATTCTGCATGGCGCACTGTAGGTAGCTGCTTTATATCAAGTCAATATATTGATCCATCTCACACAGTGTCGTCTGCACTAACTGGCAGCTGTATTACCTTCTCCGGGGTTTCAGGCAGAAGTCCTTTCCCCCCAGCCTGACCAGCAATTGAACCTGGGACCTCCTGCCTTCAAAGCTCTTCCACTGAGCTGTGGTTCGGCTCATATTGCATTTGCGTTTTGGGTGCTTTGAGCAAGGGTTGTACCTCGATGGTGGAGCACATGGAAAAGGTTCCAGGTTCCAACCCCATCCTCTCCTTATTGGTCTGGGAAAGCTTGTGTGGAGCCCTTGGAGAACCCCTGACACTCAGTAGACAATACTGAGTTATACAGACTGGAGCTCTGTCTCTGTATGTAACAGATTCCCGTGTGCTTAATCTGATGGCAGCGAAGGAGGTCCACAGCTGCTCCAGCTATAATTTGCCAAATATGGCCTACTTTAGATAATGCACACAGGCAAATGCTCTCCTTTATTCCCTGGAGGAAAAGTGTCTCCTTGTGGTGTTTCTAGTACCTGCTCTTACTCTGTAGCATCCTGTGAATCAAAGTGAGGTGCTCAGCGTGACAGCAGGAATGGCAGAAATGGAACATGAGTGAAAGAAATGAAGCCAAGGATTTCTTGGTAGGGCGGGGTGGGGTGGAACCTATGACCTAATGTAGGGTATTTCCTCAGAAATATTACCCAGAAATGAATCTGACATTGGACTCAGCACTGCCTGGGGGACGTTGCAAAGATTTACAATTCGCTCATTTATAAAAAGTCAGAGGGAAAAGAAGGCATATGAAAGGGTAAAACCCTGCTTCTCATGTGACGGTTGATATTCCACCTACTCTCTCTCCCACCCCCTGGCCTTGGGTGTCTTCGTTTTTACTAGGCCTTATTTCCTGCAGCCTGAAAGTATGTTTATGGCTGAATCAGGACCTGTGTTTGCAAAACACAGGAGTGTGTCACTCTAGGACAGGACCTGACAACCCAGCCTTCTAGTGATTCAGAAAGTGAGTTGAGAGAGACTATGCGCAGGGTGCATAACCTCCTGTCGTCTTGCTGTATTACCTCTCAAGGAAACTTACTTTGGCTCCATCCTGCTGCCTGTTATGAATGTCATGCGTTTCGGTCAGCCTTTTCCCTAACCTGTGGTGCCTCCAGATGTTCCAGGCCACAACTCCCATAATCCCCAACCACTGACCATGCTGGTTGTGATTGATGGGAACTGTAGTCCGAAACTTCTAGAGGGCACCCGACTGGGGAAGGCAGGTTTAGGTGATGGTTGGAAGGATATGGCTGCGCTGATGCAGCCAAGGAAGGCTACGCCAAGGAAAGATGGGCATTCCAGTTAGGATGTTGCCTTGGATTTGGAGCCAACTCACACAACTGTGACTTTGCACACAACTACTACAACTCAGTACTATCTGCAGCTTGAACTTCCCATGAGGTCAGGGACAATCTGGTTAGATTCATCCAGAGAGAGACTTGGGAATGGGAACCGTAACACAGAAGCACCGAAGTCCCTTAATTTCTGCAGGAAGGTGATGCTTTAAGTATCAGAAGTGTTTGAACATCTTAATGCAAAAGCCCTTCAGCAGTGATCAGAGAGACTGGGATACAGTGCTGCTGCTGTTAGCCATGCCCCAATGCAGTCACACCTCCTCTAGGTTATAACAGGTTACATTTACATGTATTCAAATGCGCCTGTTCTTTTGCCTCCTGATAGTTAAGAACCAGATTTTCAGGATTGCACAGAAGGTGGAACATATGTACTCAGCTGGGAAAAAATGCTTGTTCTTTCAGTGCGTAGAATTTTGTACAAAACCAGAATTTGGTAGTCATTGCCAAGCAGCTGGGTGCCTAATCTTGCACTCCTCTGCAAACCTGCCCCCTTTTCTGTCTTTGTCCCAGAGGTGCAGCTGCATGCATCTGCGGCGTGTGCATTGATATGCACAGCTGGTCAGTTCTGCAGAACTGAAACTTCTGCATCGGAAACAAAAGGTTGTGCTGAATTTGACGGTTAGGCGTGGCTTCAGGAAGTGCCGCACCAGGTAGCATAGTTGCAGAGAGATGGCTGTGCAGAGCAGCGAACCTTGCAGGGATATTTGCTTAGCTCAACACTACCGACATAGAACTTCCAGGCCTGGTGGCGATACTTGCCAGTTGCACAGAGCAAGCAGGTTTCAAAGCAAATGGAAACTGCACAATATGTGGGAAATTATGCAGTAGATGCTGGCAAGATGTGTACCTTTGTCAGGTATCTGTTCTGCTTTCTACAGGCATGTAAGACTGAAAGGGTGCAATGTGGGGGTGGGAGCGAGCCGTGTAGAGCCATGCTCGTCACTGAGCATGAGGCTTAGCCAGGCCTTGCTCCTCAAATACAGTATAACTTTACCCTGGCGGATGTGCAGGGGTCAGCAAACTTTTTCAGCAGGGGGCCGGTCCACTGTCCCTCAGACCTTGTGGGGGGCCGAACTATATTTTGAAAAAAAATATGAATGAATTCCTATGCCCCACAAATAACCCAGAGATGCATTTTAAATAAAAGGACACATTCTACTCATGTAAAAACATGCTGATTCCTGGACAGTCTGCGGGCCGAATTTAGAAGGTGATTGGGCTGCATCCGGCCTTAGTTTGGGGACCCCTGTGCTAAAACAACCTCGTCAGAATGACAGTCTGACCCCTCACTTTCCCTTTTTAATGGTTCAGTGTGCTCACTTTGAAGCCATTTCAAGGTAGAAATCAGGCATTCCGTGGTAATAATAATAATAATAATAATTTATTATTTCTACCCCGCAAATCCACTCTGGGCAGCTTCCAACAAAACATTAAAAATACATTAAAACATCAGTCATTAAAAACTTCCCTAAACATGGCTGCCTTCAGGTGTCTTCTAAACATCAGATAGTTGTTTATTTCTTTGACATCTGATGGGAGGGCGTTCCAGAGGGCGGGTGCCACTACCAAGAAGGCCCTCTGCCTGGTTCCCTGTAACTTCGCTTCTCACAGTGAGGGAACCGCCAAAGGCACTTGGCGCTGGACCTCAGTGTCTGGGCAGAATGATGGAGTTGGAGACGCTCCTTCGGGTATACTGGGCCAAGGCCGTTTAGGGCTTAAAGGTCAGCACCAACACTTTGAACTGTGCTCGGAGCCAATGTAGGTCTTTCAAGACCGGTGTTACGTGGTCTCGGTGGTTGCTGCCAGTCACCAGTCTAGCTGCCGCATTCTGGATTAGTTGCAGTTTCCGGGTCACCTTCAAAGGTAGCCCCACGTAGAGTGCGTTGCAGTACGGTAGTCCAAGCGGGAGATAACTAGAGCATGCACAACTCTGTTGAGACAGTCCGTGGGCAGGTAGGGACTCAGCCTGCGTACATGTAAACAGATGGCATAATATTTTGTTGGGAGCTGCCCAGAGTGGCTGGGGCAACTCAGTCAGATGGATGGCATATAAATAATAATAAATAATAATAAAATTATGGAGTCAGACTGTAGGGCACTGCACCATAGTAAGAAAAGAAAACTATATATTTCACAAATATTTCACAACTATGACCAGTTCTGTTCAATTAAGGGAAAGAACACTGAAACACAGCACCAAGATGGGATTGAAATGACATTTCTCCTCCTTTTAGTAAATGGCACCTGTTCATCTGATAGGTTCATCTGATATACTGGGGGATGACGTGTTCAGAGAATTCAGGGAGGACTGTGTCATTATCTTGAGTGGGCTGCATAGGATCATCTGGTTATAAAGTGAAGAGGAAAGATCAGTGATATGAAACTCCATTCATGCTATTAAACATTACGTGCCAGTTTTGGCCTTTGTGGAGATAAAGGAGCACAACAGTTCAGTTTAAGGATCAGCAAATCGGTGGCCATATGTGATGATGCCAATAGTTCATGAGATCCTTCCTCCTCTAACGATGGCAATGCTGGCGATTCGTTTATTTATTTATTGCATTTTCATCCCATTTTCATTTCCTCTAAGGAGTTCAAAGTGCCATACATGCTTCTCCCACTTCTCATTAGATCCCAACAGCAACCTTGTCAGGTTGGTTGGACTGAGAGGCCATGACTGGCCCAAGATCATGGCTGAATGGGAATTTGAACCCTGTTTTCCCAGCTCCTAGTCTGACACTCTAACCACTACGCCATGCTGGTTCTCAAGGAGGAAAAGAAGAAGAGCATATACTGTACAACACACAAGCTCTACTTCTTTGGTTTGCACGCCATATTCAGATACCCTGTGCATGCATATTCTTTTCTGGCAGCCTGTTCCTCAGCATAGCAGCAAATGCTGCCCCTGGAAAGAATTCCTCATAACACCTACACACCCTCTAACTGTTGTTCTGGTACAAGTGAAAACACACACATGTTTTACACAGTACCCAGAAAGGCAGCCATGGGGGGGCTTGCAGCAGCGAAAGGGCAAACAGTGCCAGTTTGTGCTGGAGACTTGATGGTGCATTGTGGCAAGAGCAGATTTGGTGGGCAGCAGCCTGCATCAAGTCCATGAAGGAGATGTATTGTTTTACACAAATCTTAGTAATGGAGTAGAAAGCAAAAAAGGTATGACCTAATTGTGGAGGGGGGGAACTATTTGGGGATTGGATGTGGCCCAGACTGGATGTAGCTGAACATCTTTGTCCAAACGGTAATGTAATGATAGATGCTGCCCAAAATTGCCTTACCAAAAACAGGGCAAAAGATGGCACAGAGTTGCACAGAATTTGCATGCACTAAGGCAGTGTTCTCCAAACTTGGGTCTCCAAGCTGCTTTTGCACTACAATTCCCATCAGCCCTGACAACTGGTCCTGCTAGCTAGGGATGATGGGAGTTGTAGTGCAAAAACACCTGGAAACCCTGCACTGAGGTATGAGCATAGATGCATATTTATGCATGAAATAATTGCTATGATTTAAATATATCTTGCCATAGGAGGAGGGTGACCTGCAGGCCTGCTCAGGCAGCTGACTAGGTGCTCCCTGTGGATGAGCAACTGCTCTGCCTTCCTATGGTGCTTTTTCTTTAAACTGGATGTGAGCTAGATATCCCATCAAACAGAGGCAGGCTTCGAGTGGAGGATTGTTCTTTTTAAAGTAGGACACGTGGCCACTCTGGGTGAGAGCTAATTGTCTCGATTAGCTTTATCCACGACTCACACATGGAAAACAGCAGGCAAGAGATCTTAAGTGGCTTTGTCCAAATCTATTGTGGAATAAGGGAACTCAAACTTGCAGCGGAGCTTGAACCCAGGACCTGTGGAGTTCAGCCTCTGTGCCACTACTGAGTCTCCTGTGCTGCCAGTAGACCAGAGAAGAACTTGTGAAAAGGCTTGACCCTTATAAACACCAGGAAGAACTTGCTGATGGTAAGAGCTGTTTGACAGTGGGACAGACTCCCAAGAGAGGTGGTGGACTCTCCTTCCTTGGAGGTTTTTAAGTGGAGGTTGGATGGCTATCTGTCATGTACGATCTAGTTCAGACTTCTGCATTTCAGGGGGTTGGACTAGATGACCCCTGGGCTATCTTCCAGTTCTACAGTTCTGTGATTCTAGGAGCTTTTTTGAGACACGGGTCTGCCTCTTTGGCCTGAGCAGCAGAGGGACATGTCCCAGATCTGTGCGGCCTCATTTGCATATTATGTAAATTGCTTGCTAATTATGCAAATCAAGCATCTTAATTGGGTACGTTCTACCAATTGCTTTGTGTTTGCTCCTGGCTTGAAACTTTCACAAAATTTTGGGGGGGAGAGATCGAGCCGCTTGCTCATGCCAGGAGAGAAGAGTGGTCTTTCTCATCTGTTCCGCCTGCCTTTCTTCTCTGAGTCTAAGAGTGCAGTAAAGGCAAATTCTTCTGAATGGGCCGCAGCTTAAAAGCTCTGCACATGCCAATGAGGACCAGAATAATGTGGTATTTCTGCATGGAAACGCTGCACTGAAACTGCAGCAGGTACATCCGGAAGGGGTGTGAAGTAACCGCCCCACTGGACTGTATGGCTGATGGAAACAAATGGCCCATGAGAAACAAGCCAAATTTATCAAGACAATTCAGCCGCCTCATTTCACTTCCTGGGTGAGAATGATCCTGACTTACTTGAGCTCTTGATATAGTTGGAATTACGTAATATCATGTGTCCAATTGATTTCAACTTACTCGGCCTAGATGTAGTGCTTTCCTGTTTTCTTGGAGCTGTGAGAGACTGGAATTTTGCCCTTGCAAGGCGAGGAGCTAGGTCTTGCCTCACCAGGGTGGTCTGGGGAACCATGTCAACCCTGGTCTGAAATCAGTGAGTTATTTCAGAATGGGGCCAAGCTGTAGGTCTCAGCTGGCAGGTGAACAAATTAACAAGAAAGCAGGGAAGGTCAGAGGTCAAAACTAGCCTACCTTGCAATTAATTCCAGGACTTTGGTAGGCACAGAGCATTTTGGGGGCAGGGTTCCTGTGCCTGGAGCTTGAGGGGGTTGGTTCACAGATTGGTCAGCCAGGATTTTTGAGACGCTGCTTCTGACCTTGCTGTCTCACATCATCATCTGAATCAGAAGCCCGATGGTGGTTTTGCCAAGCTGATGTTCTTTCCTCTACAACAAGGGTGAGTTGTAGCAGTGGCGTAGTAATGGGGGGGGGGGTGTGCCGCCCCAGGCGGCAGGCTAGACGGAGGCCAGCAGGCTGGATGGGGCTGACCACCTCCGATGGCTGCTGCTGTGCGATGCGGCTGCCGCCATTAAGGAGAAGCCCCGATGCAAGCGAGACTGCCTCATGCATGCCTCCTGTGTGCGCATGCGTCATGCGTCAGGATGCATGCGTCATGACGCACGAGACATGTGCACGACGGACACCCCGCCCCCAGCCTTCAGGTTTGCCGCCCTGGGCAGCCAGGCGGCGCTGAGTCGTAGCCAGATCGCAAGCCCCTCGTTGGACCTCTGACCACTGAAAGGTGGAAACATGGTCCAAGCCTGCCTGACTTTCTCATTGCTTAGCAAGTAGCTACCCTACAAGAGAAGGAATGACATGTACTGTCTCCCAGTCTTGTTCAAGGTGTCCAGTTCAAGGTGTCCAGATTAACCCACAAAGCCCTTAGCGACTTGAGGCCAGTATTGCTGAAATTCAGTCGTCGTCGTCGTCGTCCCCCCCCGTACCTTTCCACATATTGAGATCTTCTTCAGGGGACCTCCTCTGAATGCCTCTCTGCCAACATGTGAAGTTAGGCAGGTGTTTATCAGAGGGTGGGTATTCTTGGTGGTAGCACAATTCAAAGTGTTGGTGCTGACCTTTAAAGTCCTAAATGGCCTCGGTCCAGTATACCTGAAGGAGCGTCTCCTCCCCCATCATTCTGCCCGGACACTGAGGTCCATCGCCGAGGGCCTTCTGGCAGTTCCCTCGCTACGAGAAGCCAAGTTACAGGGAACCAGGGAATCAAGTTACAGGGAACTAGAGGAAAGCACATCAGCTTGGCAGAACCACCATCGGGCTTTCGATTCAAATACTTCTCGGTAGTGGCACCCACCCTGTGGAATGCCCTCCCACCCGAGGTCAAAGAGAACAATAATTACCAGACCTTTAGAAGGCATCTCAAGGCAACCCTGTTTAGGGAAGCTTTTAATGTTTGATGGATTCCTGTATTTTAATATTTTGTTGGAAGCCGCCCAGAGTGGCTTGGGGAACCCGGCCAGATGGGCGGGGTATAAATAATAAATTATTATTATTATTATTAGCTGTCAGGGTTGTTGTGACTACTCCTGAGTAACAACCTTCCACATGCTTGTCTTTATTAGTGCACATTATTTACAGTGTAGCGAGCTACTGGTTTCATGTCTCCTCATTCCGAATCAGAATCCGGCACTGCCCCCTTCCGCGATTTGGACCAACATAAAAGCCTCGGGACAGTGAATCTCCTCCCTTTTCTCCTCCTCCTCAATTCCGGTGTTGGGGGGAAGGGTCTGCAGTCTGCCCTATTCCTGTCCACTCTTTCCGCCTCTCTCTCTTCCAAGAGGGGGCTCTTGGATGTTGACAGAGGTCTGGCACTCCCTCTCTGTTTCCTGACTCACCCCTTCAGACCCCTCGCTCTCATGACTGCTTGGAGACGGCCTGCTTCTGATGGGGGGGGTTATTATTTTATTTCTGACAATGCTAGTGAGTAGCCTTATAAATATGTAAGTGGAACTAAAATTGAATGGAGGGCTGAAGTTGAACAATGGTAGGAATCGAGAAAAGGCTCCATTAGGTTTAAAAAAAGGGTGGGGGGATGTAGGAATGAGAGGATTTCACAATTTTGGTGAAGTTAGAAACAGCCATGGAGTGCTGGTTTTGATTGGAACAGTGCTTACCCACCAACATTTTTCCAATGAAAATAGGGACATTAATAATTATAATTATAATAAATAATTTTTACCTTGCCCATCTGACTGAGTTGCCCCAGCTACTCTGGGTGGCTTCCAACATATATAAAAACATAATAAAACATTACAAATTAAAAATGTCCCTATACAGGGACATAATTCCTTCACCTGTGCCATTTCCCCCAAGGTAAATTGTGTTCTTAGCTCTACTTGGGGTTGGCGGGAAGGTACCTGTATCATACCTTATAAGGGACTCCTGCGTTCAGATGAGTGCTGAAAATGCATCACATTCTTTCCTTGGAACTTCTTAAGCAGAAGTTGGATGGTCATTTGTCACGGATACTTTAGTAGAGATTCCTGCATTGCAGAGGGTTGGCCTAGAATAGATGACCCTCGGAGTCTCTTCCAGCTCAACAGTTTTGTGATTCTATGATTCAAGCCAATTAGAAAAAACGAACAAACTACACAATAGCTCTTCTTCATTTGTAGTTACACATTACTGTATTCTTATAGTGAGTTCCCACCTTGGCTAGAATGCTGAAAGGTAAGAAGATGACATACCCTATGAGTCAGGAAAAAGTATGCAGCCTACACATTTCCCCTAGCATCTCTGTCACTGTTTTCTTCTACCTTTTTAAAATGAAAATTAAGAATTGGGGCCAACCAGTGTCCTTAATGAGTGGGGAACCCTTGGCCCACAGACTTATTTAGGCACACGAGGTCTCCCCATTTGGCCCACAAAGCTGTTTCTGCCAAGCCACACCCACCTGCCCTACAGCTGACCTCTCACGATGTCGAGTGAGGATCTGGTAGCAGTGGGGCTTGCACAAAAGGGGCTTTGCAGCCCTTACAAACCATCTGATTGGTGGTGCCTGCAAAGCCTCTTGGAGGCTTTCAGCACAAGGCATTTTGCAGGGGCCTAAGTGGACCCTACAAGGCACGCTTAGAACCTGGGCAAAATCTGCCTATCAGCATGGTAACTCTCTTTAACTTGCTTCTCCTCCCCACCATTGCTTGCCTTTCTTCCCCGTCCCACCGAACCTTCCATTGCTCTGCCCAGCCTTTCTTCATCCCATGAACCACCAGCAGCCACTGACACAGATCCTGAGTTCCCTGTAGAGGGGGCCAGAAGAATGCAGGCAGAAAGCATGTGTGGTGATCTGGGAAGTGAGGGAAGAGTTAATGGAAAAATTGCAATAGAAGCTGCAAAAGCTGGCACTTTTTACCTTCCAATTCCCGCTTCTCTCCATTATTGGAGGTAGCAAAACTACAGCTGTCTCCTCTTTGCAGGCATAACCTTAATCTCTCCGGTTTGGATAGTCTTGGGTGTGCACTGTTTCGATGACCTTGGGAGCTTGATGCCCTACCAGATGGGTCAAACATTAGCAACTGCCTCTGCACATCACACCGGGAACCTCGGTGCACCCCTCCCTCTGCAGGGCGAGGAACCCCTGCTACATTCCCCCACCCCGTCCCCCCCCACTCCCCAGCTCAGCTGCCAGCAAAGCCATCTTCACACACTGCAGTTTTTGCTGCCTAATTTGGGGTGGGGGCGGGGAGGGTGGCGGGCTCTGCTCTGAATTCCCACGGACTTTAGCACAATCTTTCTGCTTGGCTTCCCTTGTCTGTCCCCAGAGCTGAGCAGGTGGTGCTCAGCTGCGGCAAACACAAGAGCACGGGCCGCAGGCTGTTCGCATTTGGGCTGGCGCGAGCCCTAAAGTGTGCAGACACACATGTCCCTCGTACCAGATGGGCTGCCCTCCCCACCCCTCCAGCTCTCCTTTAATGTTCCGCCTCTTTGCGCGAGGTTTCCTGCAGTTGTCAGCAGAAAACTGGGAGGGCAAGGTTAGCTGGGATGCTTCCCTTTCTGATTTTGCTGCTCTTTCTGGGCGTGCTAGTCCTTTCTCTGCACCTGTCCAGTACCTTCCTGTAATCCAAAGCAAAATATGCGATCAATGCAATACTTGTAACAGAGCAGATGGAGCTAGTAAGGTTTTTAATCAAGACCTGATGGAAAAGAGAAGGTGGCAAATCAACTGTTTTCTCTATTGCGGGTCTAATGCTCTGTATAGCATGGGGTGAAGAGCTTTTTCATATGAGGGCTGCATTCCTTTCTGTGTAACCTGCCAAGGGCAGTATGGTGCAAACGTGGGCAGAGCAGCAAATGCAAATTTCCCCTTTGTACAACAGTTCAGTTTCTGTACACCCACCCATGTGGCAGATTTGAGAAGTTTCTTAGAGAGAATCTCGTACAGGGGTCAGCAATTTTTTAAAGCTGCGAGCCGATCCACTGTCCCTCAGACCTTGTGGTGGTTTGGAGAACCAGCACCGGGGGGGGGGGAAGCTGGAAGAAGAGGCGAGGGGGGCAAGTTGTCCTCCTCCCTACCCCCAGCCCGAGCTCCAGCCGCTGCACTTACCTTCCCAGGGGTTGCTGCTGCTGCTTCTCGTAGGTAGGCAGAGCGAGCTCGTCCGCTCCACTCTCTGGCCCACAGGAGCACCAGGGCGACAGCGGAGGAGGGAAGATGAGCGGTGCAAAAGGGCTGGCTCCGGAGAGGGGCTGCTTAAAATGGTGCTCAGCCAGCTCAGCCCAGCCCCCTTCCTCCTCTAGGCAGGGCGGGGAGAAGCCAGGAGGAGGGAGGGAGGAGGTGTGGTGTGCTGCCGCGGTGTGTGTGTGTGGGGGGGGCATAGCTGCCAAGTTTTCCCTTTTCTCGTGAGGAAGCCTATTCAGCATAAGGGAAAATCCCTTTAAAAAAAGGGATAACTTGGCAGCTATGGTGGGGGGGGAATGGAATGGCGCAGGGGAAAAAAGGCGCAGCCTGAACGAACAAAATCCCCACGCTGATCCATGGACAGTCTGCAGTCCGGATCCTGAAGGCAATTGGACCTAATCTGGCCCACGGACCTTAGTTTCTCGACCCCTGATCTAGTACATCTGGAGGTGGCCTAAGAAACTTTTGAAATGGATGTGTAATCGAGAGGAAGGCGTGGCTTTTGATTTGGCAGTGTCTCCTGATTCAGGGGGCCTGGCTAAGAAAGAAATGGGATTGCATTTTGAGCAGTACTAAGATTGTGGGCATCTGCATAATGCCAGGCCACAAATCTAGAGGTTTTCCTAAACTTTGAAAAACCTGTTGGCCACCTGCATGGAGGATGGCACACTGATGCATTGTCATAGGAAGTGGCCTTATACAGAGTCAGACCATTGGTCCACTCAACTTGGTATGTGCATCTTGCTGGCAGGAGCTGATGGAAATTGTTGAAAACAACTGGAGGGCAGCAGGTTGGCCAAAGCTGGTCTACTCGAACAGTTACAGAGTCTCAGGTAGAAGTCTTTCCAGGTACCTGCTACAGAATCCTTTAAACTGGCAATGCAGGGTTTGCAATCCATGTGCTGTACCACTGAGTTGCCATTGCTCCCTAAAAGTTTTCAGGGGATAATCTGTGGCCTCTGTCCATATAGGGATCTTGACATCTGCAGACTACTGTGCCCAAGCTCTAAAGGGATTGCTCCTATCTCATATCATTGACTGCCCACTGTATGGACACCGTGAAGCAGTACAGCAAATGGATTCAAACTTCCAGCTCTCGGCCATTGTCCCCCCCACCAACTCTTTCTCGTTTCCTGTTTTCCCTGTTAGGTTGTTTCTGTAACTCACTCATTACAGAGGGCAAATCCAGGTCTGCCAGCGACTCTGCCAAATCTGACTCCCCGACCAAGGCTTACAGGGCTTGCGTTGTTGCATTCACACTTTTAATTTTGGAGTTGGGCCCTTGTACACTTAAACTATATTGGGAGGCACTGTTGCTGCAACTGCCTGTGACACAGAATTGTAGAGTTGGAAGGGACCCTGAGGATCATCTAGTCCCATACGGAGATTGAACCTACAACCTTGGTGTTATCAGCACCATGCTCTAACTGACTGAGCTATCACATGCTCTGCTATGGAGAGGTATGTTTCAGCAATGAATTACCATGACTGTACAGTGGTACCTCGACTTACGAACGACTCAACAACCGAATTTTTCGACTTACAAGTGGGGCAAATGGCCGCACTCTTACAAATTTCTCGACATCCAAACGGAAACCGCAGCGGTTTTAGATAGGGTTTTTTCGACTTACAAATTTTTAGATGGGGTTGCTTCGACTTACAAATTTTTCCGTTTCCAATGCATTCCTATGGGAAATCACGTTTCCAATGGCGCTTTTCGACCTACGAAGGTGCCTTCGGAACGGATTAAATTCGTAAGTCGAGGCACCACTGTATGTATATTTCAACTATACAAAGTGTGATTGACAAATTGACAAACTCTACTCCAAGGTTTGTTTGTGTTTATTGTTCTTCTGCAGGAAAACCAATAAAACACATTTTAAAACAACAGCAGCAGCAGCAACTTGGGAGAATTCCTAAAAATATTTCCTGCAAAAGATCTGCAGTCACAAGGGCAGCAGCTCTAATTTGTTTTGCTTTGGGAGGACGACCTTCAAAGTCTTGCCTGTTCCTTTGTAGCTCTGTTCAACAGGCTGTAAACAAAGATCCTAGCCCAACCCACAAACTCTGCAAGTTGCTTGTAATATGCTTTCCCCCTCCCTCCATGAGAAGTGCTGTGTTGCAATTTACACATTGACAGGTACCATAACGGGGAATGCAGTTAAGCATAAGTTGAAAGAACTTGAATAAGCTGTACTAATGCACAGACACGTACATACACATGCACAAATCCAAATTTCTTTGTGAACCTTTGGCACACTTCTTCCCAGCTTCAGCATCAAATAACTAGGTTTTTATTCTAAGCAATGAGGCTGCTTAGTTACTGAGAGAGTGCTAAGGCATCAATATTACCTACTCAACTTGCCTCGTGCACTCTAGGTCAACAAACACTCTGAGATTTAAGATATGTTCCCGCCTGCCCAGTGATCAGTTGGAGCCCTGCTCAGACTTTCCTAACTAAATTTTCTGAGCCTTCTATAGATGTTTCCTGGCCATCTTCAATTTCACAACAACGTAGATTGGAAACATTTTTAGGCTGAAATTTGGATTCTCAGGAAACAAGTCTGCAGCATATTCTAGATATAATATCGAGTGGAATGCTTATACCTTTGAGATCACTCAAATGTCAGGCAGTTTTTAAAAGAAATAAAATACGAAAGACACTGGGAATCTTGTGCCCATTCTTTGGAGAATTGGGTCTTCTCAGAAAAGGGGCATCCCTTGCCTTTTCTGTGAAAGACAGATCTGTGAAATGCTGTGAAACAAGACAAGCCCAGTGCAATCCTTTAAAAGAAGCACATCACCAGTTCATTTCTTGGCACAAGGCAAGCAGGAATAGAAGATGTCAGGGGGATAATAATACTGTTAATTTGTAAGGATGGAAAAAGTGTTTGTCTTGGCTCTTCATTTTTAAGGATTGAATCTGCCTTCTTTATTAATAGTATCCCATGAGAATTTCCAGCTGGAATACCCAGCCGGATCCTTATCTAACTCACTTTAATTGGAAGGGAAATGAGTCGTATTAGGGAGGGAAGAGCAGAAAACAATGAGAGAAATCCTTAAAAAGAAAAGTCTTCTGGACTCTCATCTTATCTACCAACAAAGGCCTGTGTCTGGCTGTTCTCAGAGATTGTAGGTACTATTTTATATACCGTTTAATTTCCAGTCATTTCTAAGCTGTGTGCAATCGTATCTAGATGGTGCAAGGTCAGAAAATACTTCTTTAGTTTCTGGGTCGTTTCGCACGATGCTTGTAGTAGCTACAACTCTTCCTATAGGGAGACCTACCACAGAGAACAGGAGTCAGTTGGCACCCAGGAGCAGCTGGCAACCTGCCACAGCTTTATCAAGCAGATAAGCACAGAGGTATAATGCAGGGAGAGTCATCAGATAAACCAGTAATAAGAGGCTGCTGCAACTGAAGGCTGAAGGGCAGCCAAAAAGCCACCACACTGGCCTTTCATGTGGTTTCTCATTCGCCTTTGATCCTCCTCGGTTGCCCACACACACACACACAATGCTTACTCCCTTCCTCAGGACTCAAATCTCTTAAAGAGAGCAGATATTTCTCTTACCACACACTGTCAGATTGGGCTGCAGTTCTTGTCTTCCTTGTGCTTCTCGGGAGATGCCTGAATGAAATCCGTTCCTTTCCATCTGGTGCCTGTCCTGATTGGCAGTGGCCCTGTGAGGTCTCAGGCCTGAACTGGATGTGCCCAAGGACTGAACTTGGGACGATGTACATACAAACCATATGCTCTGCTACTTCAAAGGTGAAGATTTGGTACCGATTTCCATGTGCAGAAATTTAGAATCATAGAATTGTAGAGCTGGAAGGAACCCCAAGGGTCATCTAGTCATCTAGTACAGTGTTTCCCAACTTTGGGTCTCCAACTATTTTTGAACAACTCCCATCATCCCTAACCAGCAAGATCAGTGGTCAGAGATGATGGGAATTGTGGTCCAAAACCACCTGGAGACCCAAGGTTGGGAAACACTGATCTAGTACAACCGCCTGCACAGGTAGGAAAAAAGGCAATTCTTCAGATATTTCCAGCTTCAAGCCATAAAGGGCTTTGAAGGTCAAATCCAGCACTAATAGTTGTTGTGGTTTGTTACTTTATTTATAGCCCATCCTGTAGTTCTCAGGGTGGCTTACAATGAGAGGTGGAGGCTCTGTAGCTTTGCTGATAACATGCCAAAAAGTGTGCTTTTTAGTGATATGGTAGCTCCATGCATGTTAGAAAATAACTGGGAATTATCCCTTTGGACATGCAGCTATATAGGCCTGGGTTGAAGTGCCTCCCCTTATACTACAACTTCCTGCAGATGCATCTATGGCTGTTCCTGATCCAGATAGTGCACCTTACTTGAGTCGGTGTTAATCTGCCTACTGAAAATTTGCATGGAGCAGGGACAAGGAATCCTCCTTATCACTGGCATAGATGACATTCCGAGATGAGCCGGGAAGATGAGCAGCTATTGTTGCTGGCATTTGTCTTTCTCAGGAGACAATGGAGGAGTGCGACTTTGGGAGTGAAGTCAAACTGTTGGAAGGTTGCAGCCTGGCTGTGTCTGTAGAGACATGTTTTGTTGCAGCTGGGGCAGATGAAGGTGTCCAGATGTAATGCTGCAGATGTGCCATAGTGTTTCTTCTCTCTGTACTCCTCCCTGGTCACTGCTACGGATGCACAACCTGACTGTCTGGCCCCAGGCGTTGCAGTCACCCGCAAGGAGAAGATGCAGTGAGTTACCTATCTTCCATTTAGCATCTTCCATTTAGCATTTACTCTGCAAGCTTCCGTTTATTAGAAGAAGAGTTGGAGTAGAAAAGGGTGAGTTAACGCATAGCAGACATGCTGTGTGTCATGCCTCTTCCTCACTAGGAGCCATAGGAGCACAAAGGGGACCTAATGCATAGAACACAATCAGGTTGTGCGGATGCCTGATGATCGTCTTCCAAAGCAACTACTTTGTTCCAAACTTAAAAATGGAAAGCGTAATGCTGGTGGTCAGCAAAAAGACTGTCTCAAGGCAAAAAAAAAATTAAAATGTAGTATAAACACCAACAGTTGGGAGCACTCCAGTTGGAGAACAGCCTTTACCAAAGGTGTTGTGGGCTTTGAAGACACTCAGAACTCAGGACGCAAGGGAGAAACGTGCTAAGAGAAAGGCACGCTTGGCAAATCCACACCATGATCAACTCCTGCCCAGAAACCAATGTCTCCACTGTGGAAGGACGTGTGGATCCAAAATTGGCTTCCACAGTCACTTACAGACTCACTGTTAAAAAGATGTTACTCACTGTTAACACCATCTTACTCGGCTACAAGTGATTGCCAAAGAAGTAGAAGAGCCAATAGAACATTTGAGGGGGCTGGGACACACACACACTCCCAAAGTTGACAAGCATTGCCATTCAAGTGGTGTGCATGCACCACGTCTTGTGATCGATTATGTAGGGTGGCACTTACCTGCCCCCCCATATGTTATTCATGTTTGCACCCCTGCTAGGAACAAACAGAGCTGCCTTATACCAAGTCAGACCATTGGTCTGTCTATCTCACTGTTATCTTCCAACTGACTGCCAGCAGCTCTCCATGCTTTCGGATAATGAGGTTTCCCCAGCCTTACTTGGAGATTCCAGGGATTGAACCTGGGACCTTTTGCATGCAAAGGATGTGCCTTACCACTGGGCTACACCCCGCACTCTGTTTCCATGCTCTGTTTGTTTCAGCATTCACATATGTTCAGAAGCAGGAAGTGCTGCGTCTTGCCTTCCTTTTGCAGATGGTGCTCACATGCACATCATGGCTCACGGGATTTCTTCTCCCAGTCCTACTGATTACTGCAGTGACTTAGATTAAGCCTCTTTCTGCTGTTCTAGTGACATCCAGTAGCTGTTAGGGAAAATGGCTGCAGCTTCATGGATGGATTTGAGCATGGGAAATAGCTGGTTCTAGGAGTTAAGGGCTGATTTGTGTACAGCCTTAAAAGGGGGGGGGGCTAATACAAGCACAATAGCTTTCTGCATTTAAAGTAAAACCCAGATGATGAGGACTGGGATAAGGATCTGTGTTTAAATCCCAGATAAGTCATGGAGCTTCTGGGGTCACTGTGCCTGACCCAGTTGCTTTCTCTCAGCTTAATGTAACACAGGGTTGTGATGAAAGAAATTACCTTATTTTATTTCTCTCTTCAGCCCAATATTGTCTCTGCTGATTTCCAGGTCTTATTAAAACTGGGAGACAGTGGTTTACTACAACCTAAGGTTGCAAACCATGGTTTGATTGCGGCTGCAAACTGCTAGGATTGTGGCATGAGCTTAAATGTTTGGACATAACTGGTAACTATGGCTTAGCAGGTCTTGGAAGTACTGTATTGCATTAAGTCAAGAGATCGGGGGTGAGGAGCCAGGACCAATAACCATGGTTATTATGGAATGAAGATTATTATATCTGAACCAATTCTAAAAGTGGTGTCTGCAGATATGTTAATGTCTTGTCAACTGGCAGAGTTGTAATAGTAGTAGCTGTAAATTTTTAGCCTCTGATCAAAATGTTTGATGAAGATGTGTGCAGCGAGGTTAATTATTATTAAGTATTCATAATACAAGAGTTACAATGGTACCTAAACTTAAATGGTGCATGAACAATGGTACTTAAACGCAAGAGAAAGGGATGAAGGATTGAATGGGCCTCATAGGCGCAACTTCCTTTAAAAATATCCAATATGGGGCTGGAACATAATCAGAGCCGTCTCAAGGTGGTCGGGCGCTGTGGCGCGGAGATCGCTCCGGCGCCCCCGCCCTGGTGGGCGGGCGCAGCGCCCTCCTGTCAGCCCAGCGCCCTGGCGCCCCACGTCACCGAGACTACCCCTAAAGCTGGGCCTGAACATAATGGACAGGATATGCTCTTATTGGAATCATTTCTTGCCCCTGTTGTGCCCATTTTCTACACAAACAACATTTTTGGTCCACAATGATTTGGTATCCCTCAGTAAAATCAGGGTGAGATTGTCCTGCGTGTGGAAGCAACCTGCCATGTGTTGCTTGCAAGTTGCCACTATTGGGAGGAAAAATGCGCTCGCTCAAGAAAACATCACCCTTTCTTCTTCTTCAGTGCTTTTCCCTTGAATACTTGCTGCTGCTGTTTATTTACTTGCTGTTGCTGCTTATTTAACCCTAAGCGTCTTCTTAAAACCTATCAGTTTTAGTGCTTTGAAATTGGCATGCGATTGCACAACTTTGCTGTTAGTATCGTAATATTTGGAAGGAACGTCTTACATTTGGTGCCATATATTTCTCTGGGGGTGGTGCTGCTGGTGTGACTACCTTAGGTCAGGCTGCAACACATTCATGAGTTCTGAATCCAGCCCACCAACTGAAGACCAGTGGTTTAGAGCGGAGGGGAGGAGACCTGTCCAGAAGTTGCTGGCTTACATCTCCTGTAATCCCTGGCCACTGGCCAAGCCGAATGGGCAGATGGAGTCCCACAATATATGGAGGGCTACAGGTCCCCCACCCCTGGTTTAATCCAACCCATTTGATAGTCTCTGAAGATGTGAGGTTTGGTATTGGTTGGAAATTGAGAAGTGAATCATTCCAAACCCATTGTATCATGGACTCCTGACTGACTTTTATAGAGAGAGGGTTCCTGATCTCACTCTTCCTTGCTGACCGGGCCATGTAGCTTATTGAGGATGTCAGAACGCTTCATATCTGGCTTTGCCATGTTTCCTGCTAGTTTTATTATCTGTTGCTATTATTTTGCTTGTTGTGGTGAATCATGAACTGCTAGTCTGTGGCCGTTTGCTGCCTAAGAACAGTGTTAACATCATGTCGAGGGCTTCCATGCAAATTGCAGCAAGCTGCTTTCATTAGCCAGAGTATTATTAATTAAGGGCCTGGAGCGCCACAGATTGATGGGATGCAGTGAGGAGACGAAGGAGGTTGCTGTCTCACTGATGCCAGTAAAAATAGGGCACCTCTTCAAATCCCCTGCTGGGTTTCCAGTGAAGTGCTTTAAAGTCGTGCTTCAACATATTTGCCTTGGTGTAAAGTAGGAAGACAGGGACCCAGGTGGCGCTGTGGTTAAACCACTGAGCCTAGGGCTTGCTGATCAGAAGGTTGGCGATTCAAATCCCTGTGACGGGGTGAGCTCCCGTTGCTTGGTCCCAGCTCCTGCCAACCTAGCAGTTAAGAGAAGCTGACTGGTCACTTTGTTTGTTTTCCGCAAGGAAACATTTGACATAAAGATTTTATTTTTAAATTTTTTTAATGGAAGTGATCTCTTTTTTAATGGAAGTGATCTCTGATTACAGATGTTCAGAAGGTTATGGAGTGGAGTGCCTTTGAAAAAGTTATGTTGACCTGCTTTGTTTGCTTGCAACAAAATTCACAACCGTACCCCTCTTTAGTGACGGAGCTAAATTAAACAGCAAAAAGCAATTGCAAGCTTCCCCCCACCCTGAGCTCCTAGCAGATCCACAGGTGTTGGGTTAAAAATAATAATCCAGTCAAGGAATAGAATAGTGTGAAGTGGTTGAAGTGGTGGATTGGGATCTGGGAGGTCCAGGTACAAATCCACATGCAGACATGAAGCTCACTGAATAATCTTGGGAGGTCAGTATCTCCTGGAACAGGGGCAACCTTCTGAATGTTGCTGGACTACAGCTCCCTGACCACTGGCCATGTTGGCTAGGGCTGATGGGAGTTCAAGAGCATCTGGAGGCCAACACATAGGCTACACCTATCTCAGACTGACTTACTTCACAGGATTGTTGCAAAGATTAAAATAGTAGGCCCTAACCTTTGAATTTGTTCGTCAGCCTGACACCAGTTGTGCTGGTACCGTAGATGAGATTAAAGTTGCTAATGACCCATTGTACAGTGGTACCTCGAGTTACAAACGCCTCAGGTTACGAACCATCAATCAAAACCTTTATTGGCATTGTAAGGGGGAGGGCTTATAGGGAACAGGCCCCCCTCATCAGGTCATCAGGTTGAGCTCTTCGCAGAGCAGCAAGTCCAGTAGCAGATCGGATTACAGGAACCAGGAAGTAGAGAGGGAGGGGAGAGGCTCTGACAGCATGCGAGAGCCTCAACACCGAGTAGAAAAGGAAGCAGCTGGGAAGGAAATGACGGGATTGGCCACTGGAGAGCAGTCAGAAGGACGGCCCTTCCCCCCGACGCCTGAATTGAGGCTCACGACACCTCGTAGGGCAAGAGGGAGGCGCTTTGGGGTTCCCAAGCTGTTATGTTGGGCGCGAAACAGAAAGAAGCCATTGCAAGGTTCTGACTCGGACTAAGCAGACATGTTTTCCAGACTCTTTGCACTGTAAATAAGACGCACAATAAAAACACCTTAAAGACAAGGAGGTGTGGAGTGTTATTACTCAAGAGTAGCCGCAAGAACTCATGACAGGCATCATTTACAAACATTTAAAATACTGTAAATAGTCCAGTATGATCACGTCACCAACCCATCAGTACAGTCACTTGCCAAAAGGGAGGGGGAGGCCAGCAATCTATTTTACCTCTGTGGGTATCCTACAGGGGCAGGATCCTGTAATGTACTTCGGTGACAAAAGATCAAATTGAGGAACTCAGCTACAGTCCTGGTACGCTCCTGGTCTCTCCCCTGTAATAGGAAGTGTGTAACCTCTACCTCTGGTTTCCAGTTTGGAATACATAGTTGGTCCAAGTATTGCTGGTGGATATCAGCATACATTTTGCATTCAAGGACCATGTGAGCCAGAGTTTCAACCGGGTGGGCGTTACATGGGCAGATCCTGTCTCCTGCCGTCCCTGCGAACCTACCCCAGAGGAGATTAGAGGGGTTAGCGTTGAAACTAGCCAACGCAAAAGCCCTTCTTTCTTGCGGGTTGAACAGAAATTAGGTTACAAACGCTTCAGGTTACAAACTCCGCTAACCTGGAAGAGTTACCTCGAGTTGAGAACATTGCCCCAGGATGAGAACTGAAATTGTGTGCTGATGGCGCAGCATAGAGGTGAAAGCACGCCTCTAGTTAAAAACTGTTTCAGGTTAAGAACAGACCTCCGGAACGAATTAAGTTTGTAACTAGAGGTACCACTGTATCGCAAAACTGTTGGGCAGGCCCCCTTTTATAGGAATGCAGAGACTCTGCAGCGCTGCTTCAACCTCCTGAGGCTGTTCTGCCCTTTGTGACCTTTCCCTGCACCCAAGGCAGATATTATTCTTCCTCTGAGCAGCCTTATGTAGCCTAGCTGGAGCAGATCTCAGGACCTCTCCTCCAGGAAGTGGAATTCCAGGGTAGGTGATCAGCTGGCTGAGTGAGATCTGGCCGCCGTTGAGAACTCTGTGGTCGCTGTAGTTTGCAAGGTTTTGGGCTGGGGCCAATAAGACAAGTGGTGTGTTTATTGGTTTTTCTCCTCTTCTTTTTAAACTTGAGTCATGAGAGGAAGAGAATCAAAAGGACTATATTGTGCATATCTCAACAGCTCATTGTGTGATCAGCTCTTTTCAGGTATCAGGCTGCTTTGACCTCTGATAAAGATTATGCATAATCCAGTCACTTGCATATTTACTTTGTTGTTTAGTTGTTTAGTCGTGTCCGACTCTTCGTGACCCCTTGGACCATAGCACGCCAGGCACTCCTGTCTTCCACTGCCTCCCGCAGTTTGGTCAGACTCATGGTAGTAGCTTCGAGAACACTGTCCAACCATCTCATCCTCTGTTGTCCCCTTCTCCTTGTGCCCTCCATCTTTCCCAACATCAGGGTCTTTTCCAGGGAGTCTTCTCTTCTCATGAGGTGGCCAGAGTATTAGAGCCTTAGCTTCAGGATCTGTCCTTCCAGTGAGCACTCAGGGCTGATTTCCTTCAGAATGGATAGGTTTGATCTTCTTGCAGTCCATGGGACTCTCAAGAATCTCCTCCAGCACCATAATTCAAAAGCATCAATTCTTTAGCGATCAGCCTTTTTTATGGTCCAGCTCTCACTTCCATACATCACTACTGGGAAAACCATAGCTTTGACTATACGGACCTTTGTCGGCAAGGTGACAAGCTTCAGTAGGGCTAGGTGAAATAGAAGGACAAAAGTGGACACAGATTTGAATGAAATTTGCTTAAGGTCATTTATTTGTATGGATACAAATTCAGAAATAATTACTGTACTTTTAAAAATCTTGCCATGGCGAGGAGGACTGTGACCAGGTGACCTCTGCCTTTGCTCAGTCTCTGCTCTCTAGGTGCTAACTGTTGATGGATAATATAAAGTCTTCTGCTATCACTTCTTTATCCTCCTTAAACCAGATTTGGATCTGTCTGAACTGTAGTGTCTTATGGGCTTTCACTGTCTGAGAATCTTGCAACGGCTATGGCCTAATTCAAGGGAGCATCAGGATAACAACTTCAGTTATCCTATTTACTGGTGCACAATACGTCAACACTCGGCAGGGCAGCGAGGACTTGCTAGACAGATGAGACTAAGGTTCCCACTGAACTATGGAGGGAACCACATCGAAAAAGGGGAGGGGAGTTTCTAGGACAAGCCACACTCGCTATGCAGATGGCCCTTCAAGTGTAGGATGTCTTCAAATAGAGGACTGCCCTGTGCCCTCCGTGAGGTAGGACACATGGCCTACCTCGCAGTAGGGTTTACTCCCAAGTAAGTATGTATAGGAGCACACCCTTAGCTTGTCTTTACATACAGCCTCCAAGTGTGTCAAGAATATACAGTGGTACCTCTACTTACAAATAACTCTACTTACGAATGTTTGTACTTACGAATGGAGCTCCGTCCGCCATCTTGGATGTGGTTTAGATAGGATTTTTTCTACTTACGAATTTTTAGATAGGGTTGCTTTGACTTACGAATTTTTTCTCCCAATGCATTCCTATGGGATTCGACATACAAATGTTTTCGACTTACAAATGTGTGTTCAGAACGCATTAAATTCGTAAGTAGAGGTACCACTGTAATGGAAAACTAATGGAGTGTAACAACAGGCACACTGTATACTCAGGAAGCCCTTTAAGACCAAATACTGGAGTTTTAGCTGATTTAAGCCCTGCAGATGTGGCACTGGCATGCATCTCCTTTGCCATCTTCCCTTTCCCATTCTTCTGTCAATCTTTAACTTCTTCCCTTGCCTCCAAACAATGCTGCGTTGTTCAATTACGGAAGAGGCGCTATACTTTTTGCATAGTATCTGGCTCTAAAGGAGTCACATCATTGGTAGAATACGGTCTAAAGAAAATGAGGGCTTTCTTGACAATATGGGGAAATTGACCAGAAGGCTTCTGGGCTTCCTTATCCTCGATAGAAAACAACTACAGTGGTGCCTTGCTTAACGAATGCCCTGCTTAACGAAATTTCCACTTAATGAAAGGTTTTTTTTTCTAGTGGAGGTTGCCTCGCTACACGAATTCGTTTTACGAAAAATTCGTCTAGCGAATCACAGTTTCCCATAGGAATGCATTGAAATTCAATTAATGTGTTCCTATGGGCAAAAAAAAATCCAAAAAAATTTCAATGCATTCCTATGGGATTCGCTAGATGAATTTTTCGTTATAAGAAAAGACCCGTGGAACGAATTAAATTTGTCTAGCAAGGCACCACTGTATCTTATTCTGGTCTCATCACTAATCCCACAGTTGGCTTCAAGTCATGTGAATGCTCTGAAGTAAATTTCAAGGTAAACTTCAGTCAGGGCTTTTTTTTTCAGCTGGAACTTTCTGGAACTCAGTTCCAACACCTCTTAGGTGGGTGCCATTGTCATTATGAGAGAACGAGGGGGCATGCATGGTGAGTTCTGGCATATATTTCTCTAGAAAAAGAGTTAATTTAGTTACTCTTGTTGAGTGTGCACTTCCTATACTTTTCATCAGAAACTGGCAGAAGACATGTCCTCTTGAGGGGCAGATAAGCACTAAGAGACCCAGCTTCACTTGGTGCATGTCAACCAAAACTCTCAGTAAAGCTGATAATTTTCATGAGAACTGGCCTGTTTACACTTACTTTTGGTTTGTTCACTTGTAGGTGACTGGTGGCACAGCATGACTTTCTTCCTAAGCCCTGAACTGAGCACCCAATAGTCACTGGATTCAGTGGCTTCCCCCCTGCCCCCCCCTTACAAGAGATGTCTGGAAGTAGAGGCAATGGAGAGCACTGGAAGTCCTTGGAGTCCGTGGGGATCAGCCACAAGGAGCTGGCTCTTGCGGAAGCCCTGCAGATGGAGTATGATGCTTTGTCCCGCCTGAGGCAGGACAAGGAGGAGAGCCAGGCGAAGCAGAATACTGACCAACCTCTCATTTCCTGGGATGATCCAATTCTGGATTACAACAAGCCTGCTGTAAGGAACGACTGCCACAATATCAAGGTCATGAGAGGCCTGTCTGGCTCAGACTCTACCCTGAACTACAATGCTCTCTCTAGCCAGGAGGTTTCAAGAGCTTTTGGGACCAACAACTCTACCTCATCCAGTCTGCTGTCTGAGCCAGAGAGCCAGCCTTGGTTGAAGGGACCTCTCTCCAGCGACTACTTGTACATCTTTGACAGCACGGGGGGTGACTTCCTCACTGACCCCCCCAATAGCACACCCCACCAGAACAGTAGTAGTGGCAGCTCCCCTAAGAAGCTCTCTCCTCCCCCGTTGCCCCCTCGCATTGCCATCTGGAATGCCTCTGAAGTGAACCAAGCTTCCTTGAAAGGCTCCCAACCCAATGATATCAACATGTTCTCCTCAACTCACGAGAGGGCTGATGGGAAACTGCTGGGCCGTAGAATCTCGGAAGAGGACCCGTACAGTACAGTGGACTACGATGGCATCAACGACGCCATCACCCGGCTCAACCTCAAGTCCACTTACGACACCGACCTTCTGAGGGAAGCCCCGTGGAGCTGGAAGGAAGGCAGAAGCATTTTTGAGAAAGAAAGCAGCGGGAAGCCAGTTGCCCGCAGCAAGACTATGCCTCCTCAGGTACCTCCCAGGACCTACATCTCCAGGTCTGGTGGAAGGAAGAATTCTGGACCCAACAAGAACCGGAGGATATCAGCAGATCCGGTAAGGCAATTTTTATGTAAGCGGAATGATGTATGGCTACATACAACAAGTCCTTCTGCTGTGGTGTGGCAGAGGGATGCACATAATGTTCCCTGCCTCTATGTTTTCAGATGCAGTGTGTATCATTACAGGAGTCAAATTATTTGGTACCTTTCCTAGCATTCACCAAAACCAAACTCTTAGTCCTTAGTAGAAGTTTTTTATTCCTCCAGAGATTATTTGTAGCTACATCTCAGAAAATGTGGCATCTCAATGGATATAACTGTTTTCTATGCTAAGTTAAGCCATCAGAAAGTGGTTAGGGAATGCCTGCCATAAGGCTACCTACTCTGTCCCCGTCCCCCCCCCCCCCGCTTTTCCCCACACATATTATGATACAATTGTTCAAGGATCTCGTGGAAGCTTTTATATGTGCAGCTATAGGTGCAAAGGCCACCACCCAAGGATGCTTGTGTTCTTCAGTGTGGACATTTGGGTAGAGGGTCAACTGAAATGGTGTTTAAGCCCAACTAAGTACAACCAAGCATTATAAAAGGAATTGAAAAGGAACAGAGACAAAGTTTGCGTGTTTTGAGTGATGGTTTGTGAACCTATCATGGTTTTGATCAGCTTTTGATTTCTAGGCATTTGAATTTGACAGCATTTGAAATGTACGAATCCTTACTAAAATATGTGCGCCATGTGCAAGGCTCTTTAATATTGCTGTAAGATGCTTATAATGTTTCTGTCCACCAATAGCAGCTCTTTTCTGTGGGGGGGGCAAAGGGTTAATTGCTGCTCCCTGTGTGCTACGCTTCCGATTCTGATCACCCCCAACTGCTTCCTTTCTTAAAAGAGCAACAACCTCAAGCCCTCCCCAACATACTGAATAGATTTAACATAGTTTGGTTGCTTAGATTTCAAGTCCCCATGGAGCTGTATCCTGTGTGGCTCATAGGCATGCCTTTTCACAGTAATCCAACCCTACCAGTCTGCATGCTCCTGGTTCTCTACCCATAGTACCTGCTTAACATATGGAAACAACATATCACTTCTCCATTTCCCCAGGTTATGAAGACAGGACCTTGGAGGACAGCTATTGCTTCATCAGTGAGGCAGCTCAGACTGGGAGCTTACATAGGAGCTGGTGGCTCCCCCCCCTTCCTGGCTCTCAGCCAGGCCCCGATTCAAGCAGTTGTTTCCATATGCTTCTTGGTCCTTCTGAGTAGCCTTAAGTATAGCTTAGTTGGACACTTCAGCAGCAGCTGGTACTGAAGGTCCTGCTTTTCTAAGTCATTTCTTCTGTTTATAGGAAGTAGGGTTGCTCTGGGAGGCAGAAGGAAACCTTGTCAGCCTGTGAGTTTTGTTTTTTCTCCAGTTCTCATTTTTCCAATCTTAAGTTCAGTTTGCACCAGTTTGCATTTTTTTAAAGTCCTCATGAAAATATGTGGTTGTGCTAGTAGGCTCTTGACCTAACATGCAAACTTTTGCAAGCAATTTTCCCTAATATAATTCATTTTACGCTGTTTTCAGTAATATGTGTGCTTTTATGCATGCATCCTCTAATATACACTGACTTTTCAGGATCCCTGGCAGCATGGAGATCTGCTGAAGGGTCCTGCTCCCCTTTCTGCTCCTCTAGGAAGACCATTTGTTGCATTCATCACCCAGTCCCACAACATTAGGTCTCTTCTCTGTGCGGGACCCACTTTCCGTTTGACCATTTTGCACGAAAATGCTGAACTGAAAGGCAGAGCTCTTGTGGAAGTGCACAGAAACAGCTGCCTAGGATGCTTCTGGAATAACAGATTCTGAACTTCTTTCCTGTTCCTCATCCTGACTTAAATGTCACCATGGGAATTCATTGTCCCACTTGTATGTTGCCTCTACTGAAGCTTGCTGGCACACATCGGCCGCCTTGAAAGGGCTGTGTACATCTGTTGTGCTATTTATATGATCCACACAACAGCAGTCAACGGGAATGACAGTGTCCAGTAAAAACTTTTTTCCAAAAGACGTGAGTTCATCCTGGCTGTTATAGGTCCTGTTTCCCAGAAGCTACAGCTTCTGAAATGTCCCATGATCCTCGGGCCAATTGTTTCCTGTCAGTAAACAAGGATTGGATAGAGTATTTGCATCTTCGCTTACCTTCCCAATCCTTTTTTTAAGGATCCTAAGAAGAATCGCATAGCAATTATTTTATAGAAGAAATCCTTTGCTGTAAAAGATTCTTGGAAACAGGGGGTATCCATGGGGATATCCTTTCCTCGCTGCTGCTGGGATTGTGAATGGGTCAATGGTGTATTTTTAGACATAAGAGTAGATGACAAATACCTCTGGCATCTGAAGGATATAAATACAAGCAAGCTCTGCATCGTCACTAAACTTCACGGGACCAACTCTCCCCGTACGCTCAGTGAAAAATGTTGTCAGAAGCTGCTGGCAGAGGTTATGTAAGTCGTTCTCTGCTTTTGCTGTGCAAGAAACTAATTATAAAGGAGCATTAAAATTGTCTTTAGTGTCTGTTGTGTTCTGTCCCTTTCTCCTTTTTTTTCTCCCTCTCTCCCCGTTCCTCTAACTATTTGGTGGGTTAATTGCTCTGACAGTGGGACCTTTGTTTGCTTTGAAGGAGTGAATTGAGGCTCTGAGACCATGCTTGCACTCTGGCCTGGCATTCACAGTGTTTCTGTCCTTGCTCCTTATCCTACTGTAACATTTGGGAAGGAGGCACTGGAAACAAAAAAGAAATGTTTTTGCGAATTCTCCCTCTTTCTTTTCTAAAAATAAAAACTTAACAACAACTAGCTAGCCTGTGTGATGACAATGATGGTTTTTATTATTTTATTATTTTAAATGGCATCTGCTTCTGCCATGGCTGGTGCATAACAATACCAACACCATCCCAGCAGAGCTACAGATCTTTGAGAGAGATTGCATAAGAAATAACCCAAATGCATATGCAGGGGGTATGAATCTATGTGCATTCAGTCTTCCACTAGTTTCTTTCCAGAGCAGAAACTTTAGCAAAGTTTCGTTTTTGAGGAGGATCCTTTGTATAAAAACTGAGTCTTTACAAACCAATACATTCCTATTTTTCTTGGAAAAACCACTGAGGACACTGTTCTACAAAGACTTTCCTTTCTATGGGGTCGTTGATTAAATTCTGGCCAGTTTTCTTTTAGGCTGTGGAATACTATTTAGTTCATCTTTGCCATATGATAACTGTTTAACGTTGTTTACATTGTGTTTGTACATCTCTTTGGAAATGTTTTTAGAAAAGTGATTTAGAAATATTTGAAATAAATCCTATAAATATAAATGTGGTGAAGATCAGGCTGTGGACCAGTGATAGGCTGCTGGATGTGTACCTACAGCTACCCTCAGAACTGCTAGGTTACAAATCTGCTTTATGGTATGTTCAAGCACTGAACTTAGAAGATCATTTCAGTTCATGTGGCATTCAAGATTTTTCTTCATTTCTTTTTTTTAAAAGACGGGCAACAAACCCAAAGCTATTTGCAGCAGTTATGAGTTCTGCATTGGTTCAAAGGAGTGCAGTTGTTGTCTTCATATCAATAACTGATATTAATCATTAAATCAATAGCTGAAAGCCAAAGCAAGAACCTCCTCAATACAGTGAGCTGGTTAGATCTGCAGCATAAGCTCAATGTACAACTTAACCCACATTTATCAGAGCACTACAAAGCTGCCAAGGCTGTTAGGGTTAAGGTGGGTTGAATTGAAAGGAAGTCATATGGAGAAGAAACACTCTCACACTTCATCATGTGCAGACATCTGTTTTTTCTACTCAACCATTTATTTTTATTTTTATTTTTTGGTACCCTAATTTTGTGGGTAGAGAAGATGAGAAAGAAATTTGATTCAGTTCACATTTAAAGACAGACTTGGAAAATTCACACTTTTCAAAACACTATGCAAACTGAAACACCGCCATCCTTCAAAACTCAAGTTTTCAGAATTTTGCAGTGCTGCTCTATAGCCAAGCAGTGCATACAAAAATACATAATATTAGGCCAAAATATGCATATAAATCCCTATATTCATGAAAGTTACATGTGCATTAGGGGAAATCGTTTGCAAAAAAAAAATGTTTGTATTTGTCAGAACAGTGTACAAAAATGTGTTGGTTGGGAGAAATTCGTATTAAAATGCTGATGAATTTTCAGAAGGTTATGTTTTGTTTTTGCAAAAAATTGCAAAGTGCTGCATAAATGTGGAGAACTGAATTTAAGATTGGAAAAAAATGAGAAACAGAGAATCAAAAGCTGACAGATTCGCCCAGTTGACAGTGTAGATTGGTGCACCTTCTCCATGAATTGATCCTAAGCACAGATTATATGAACCAACAGCACTTCCTCTTGCACAAGAAGAGCCGAGACTTTTCTCTGGCTGTAGCCCCACCCCCCACCCCTAGGCTACATCCCTCATCATTCCTGAGGGTCACTGACCATCAGTCAGGAGTGGCTGGGGTGAGATGAGGAATAAAGTCTGCAGCATGGAGGAAGAATGAATGCCTTGTTCCAAGAGGAAACTTCACTTGTGGTGATTAGGATCCAGTCCTGTATACTGAGTTATGGAAAGAAAAGAAATCTGAGATTGGGGGTGGATAGTAGAAACTATATTTCACTGAGAGTATTGTCTCTATTTCCATTTCTTGTTTGGTATCAGACCACTTCTCAGCATTACCCTGTGGCCAATGGCTATGAGCTGTTTGAGGTTTCTGAGGAGAAGGATGAAGAGGTTGCTGCTTTCTGCCATATGCTGGATGTGTAAGTATAGGCAACTCCCCCTTTGTGTGGGGGTTGCTTTGTGGATCTTTGTGTGCGTTGGCATAAGCCCAACCCGCTCCATTCTGCCCCCTTCCATGGCGCATGTGTATTGAATGGGCACAAAATGGTCACCACCTGTACCAGTCTAGGACTCGTCAAAGCACCCTACCAAGGGGATCCTTTGGCTGCAATCCTCCTTGGAACCTAAGTATCTACAAGGGAGCCCTGCATCAAAATGTTGTAGTGCAGAGTGCTGCTATTCAGAATTCCAACCGGTCCATTCCAGCACTGCCCCACAGTCGGTCAGCGTTCTGTGCCCACTAGCATGCTCAGTCTTCATTGGCTTGCCTTTGCTTCCCATCCCCTCCAAGGGGGCTCCATAAGGACCAGAACTTACAGAACTGTGGTTGTGGTCAGTATCTGTAAGTGGGACCTATGATAAAATGTTCCATTGTAGAGTGGTCCTGTTACAGCCAGCCAGCCATACTCTACTGCATTCCATTCCCCTTTCCATCTAGTTTTCCATTATCCCCACCAAACAGTCATAATTCCTTGGCCACTGAAAATATCTGAAGAAGTGTGCATGCACACGAAAGCTCATACCAATGACAAACTTAGTTGGTCTCTAAGGTGCTGCTGGAAGGATTTTGTTTTGTTTTGTTTCGACTACGTCAGACCAACACAGCTACCTACCTGTAACTGAAAATACTCTGTCCTCATTGGGTTGTTTTTTTGAGGATCTTCCCCCTTGGGGCTCCCCTACCCCCCCCCCCAATTTTCCAAAGCTTGACATTTCTCTTGGAGCCTGCCAGGACCTCCCTCTTTTGCATGGATAGCATCTCCTTGGCTACCTCACCTCTGAACATCGGAAATAGAAGGAATTAAGATAAGCAATGGCCTAACTGCCTCAAGCAATTAATTACTGCTGTTGATTAATCCTCAGCGACTGGGAAAAAATCCTCTTTGTCCCTAGAGTTTTTGTTGCACTTTGTTTAAGCAATGGCTCCAGTGGAAAGCGTCTAAGCCTGCAGTTGATTGGATGAGGATGAACCTATTTGGGATTATAATTCCTGGCATGGCTTGCGATAATGCAGCAACAGAAGGCAGAAGAAGCATTCCTCCCATGCTTTGAAAGTAAAGACAGTGGGGAATGTCACAAGGCCCATGACATGGATTACACACACAGCTCAAACCAGCACAGAGTTTCAGTCTGTTGGTCTGGCTAAGAGTTACCCTGTTGTTAGAGAAAAGAGAAGTCAATTTTTCTGACATTTGGCCAGTGTGATCCTTTCGCTCTCTCCATTTTCTTTCTCTAAGTAGCACATCTCAAAAAGATTCAGTATTCTTCAGATGTACATACATGATATTTTCCTTTCCCATCCATCCTTTTGCAGTCTACTTCAGCATGTCTAGAGTTAGATGAAATCTAGGTTACTGACAATCAACACATCAACTATCTGGGCTTCTGCACTACTTGAGATCATCGGCAGGGGGTTGGACTGGATGGCCCTTGTGGTCTCTTCCAACTCTACGATTCTATGATTCTATGATTAGCTGTCAGTGTGGCGGGACAGTACTATGAAGCTGCCCTTCCAGCATGGGCATTGCTACAACTTACCTGGATGGGGCAGGGTGGCAGATAGGTAAGGGCTGCGTGGGTGCCCCTGCCAGTACATTTGTGCAGCTCCAACCTCACTGCCACACTGCCCATCCAGGACACAGGTGTAGCAATGCCAGTGTCAGGAAGGCAGCTTCCTGGTTAAGCCCTATACAGCTACTGCTTGGAATATGTTATCATGCTTGAGGGCAAACAAAACTGAGTTTCATTCATTGTTCAAACACAAATTAATCTCTAGGTCATATGCTCTTTCATACTCACTCCATTTGATTGACCTCACAAGGTAGTTATGAAATTCAAGATCCTTTAAGGCAGGAATCTTAGATTTGGTGTTAGCTTAGCCAAATACAGTATTTCAGAAGATCAAATCAGTTATTTGAGTAAATGGGAAATTTAGAATCTCAGTAGCATAATAAATTGTATAAATTTTAAGAGGGGTCAAAGATGAGGCGATCAAGTGCAAAGACCTTTGACAGTGTCCCCTTATTTAAAAAAGAATAAGGGAAAAGAGGAGATCCTATCAGATGCCACAAGAATGGGCATTCGGTGGTAATGGAAACTAATTGTACCCATCTCATTTTGCCCACAGACTTAGATCTGGCTACAGTACCAAGGACTATTCCCTTACTGGTTTTGTCTGGAGTGCTGTCAACCTCAGTCGTGAACACCTTGGCCATGGAGTCAGCTTGAAAGTGACTGTGGTTTACGACAGCCTGCAGGAGCCTCTCACTTTTACTTGTGACTGTAAGTTTTGCTGGTTTGAACTGGGGTGCACTTTCCACTCGTATCAACAGAGCAAATGTTCCCGAATTGTGGTCTGTGGACCACTGGTGGTCCATAAACTCTATTCATAAGGTCCACAGAAAGATGCTGGAATATATATATTTGGTCTTGCTCTTGATTTTTATTTTTGGGAGATGACAGAGACGGGGGCCAAATAGACCAGGGATATATTACCAAAGAGGCTAACAAGGACTTGTGATCTTTTATTTTTAAGTAATCCAAGGAGAACCCCAGCAATTTTCAAGTGGTTCCTGGGGGCAGGAAGTATTGAGAACTGTTTCAATATTAGGTATATTATATTCTACTTTCCACAGCAATGAAACAAGCTGTGCTAGAAGTTAATACTACAGACGTCTCTTCTAGACCTAGGTTGGGAGTGTCTGGGTGGTTTTTTTTGGCGACATTTTGTACTGCTGTGAAGGGAACATAAATATAATCAGGTTCCAAGAGCATTGTGGAGTCAGTGATGCCGGAGGCTTAGGCGGGAATGGCCCAGGATGGTGAATTCCAGGGAATGTTGTCTTGAAACTCATCATGCTGTGTTTGTGTCCCCCCCCCAATCTTGGCAGGCTCCTCCACCGTGGACTTGCTCATCTATCAGACTTTGTGCTACACTCATGATGACTTGTGTGACATCGATGTGGATGACTTCGTTCTCAAACTGTGTGGCCTTGAGGAATTCCTGCAAAAGTAAGTCAATGGGCAATGCTTGCCCAAAAAGGTTTAGGCTGCCATCCTATACTCACTCACTTTGTAGGAAGCCCCATTAAACTCAATTAACATCTGAGTAGACACATAGAGGCATATGCTGTTAAAGACTGTCCTGCTTGTCCTGCCTGGTTTTCCCTTTTTCTTTGCCTCAGTGGTGCATTCTAAATATTGTGTTCACATGGTGTGCTGCAGAAATGATGTTTTGTGGGGTGGGATGCTACCTATGGAGTGCTCCCCTAACAACCACAATACTTTACCTTTTGGTTTGCAAGCTTTGCACATATATTGAATGGTAGTGGTCAGTAGCGCTGTGTGGCAGTGCTTACCTGACTCCATCACTGGTGTCACTGCCAGATACCAGGTGGAGGAGGGATGAGGTGGCAGTGAGGTCAGCCTGGTGCAAATGTACTGGCTGAGGCAATCCAGTGCTACTGCTGGTGCATTTGCACCTCACAAACCTCATCCCTCTTCCTTCTGTTAAGCTGCAACAATGCTAGTGATGGGAGATCAGGTAAGTGCTGCTGCCCCATTGACCACTATTGTTCTTTAACCCTCTTACAAAGTGTGTTTTATAGATCCTCCCTCTGATCTTCAAAGATTCCCCCACCCCATCTCACAGAATGTTGTGTTAGGCCGTTCCATAGACTTTTCCCACCACTGAAGAAAGACTGAAGGACCACATTGGGATAGAAATCTCTTTAAATAAGCAGAGAAATAGAAATCTGGGTTAGTCACTGCCATGTTTGTCAGGACGGCATCAGTCACAATTTCACAGCCTCCATTCGGGATACTTCTGTGACTTCACCCATTTGCTGCACACACAGTTTCCACTAGTTTAATCATTGCTTGGCATATAACACCCGCTTCTTCCCAGTGCAGGGTGATGTGAAGACTGGATTATTTTAGCACCTGTTAGGAGCATAGTTAGGGCTGTGTGATGTATTTTACTTCCTTATTTCTTAAATCATTGAGCGATTCCTGCCAAGACACCCCAGTGGAAGCCTTGGGCTGTGGAAAGATATTGCTAAACCTCATTGACTGAGTTGAAATTCATGTTCCATGGAAGAGTCACTTCATGAATTAGGAAGGAAGAATTTAGATGAGTGTCATGCTTAGTAAGTTGATAGATGAGTCAAATAAGTTGCATTTCTTTAAGTTATTTGTCTTCAGCTGTGTATGGCGGTGGGCTGACTTAGTGCTTTTTAGACTGATTGGGCTCCTGTAGTTCTCTTCCAGTTCTAGCTGCCAAATGGAGGATGTGCATTGCTTTCTCCCTGAGCCCCAGCACAACAGAAATCTTACGGAATGGTCATAAATGAAGCAGACTCACAGATAGAATGTGCTGGAGACTGATGCATTCCCTGATGTAATCATCAAGCAGACATACTGTAGCTGGAAACGGCATTTAAAAGGCAAAAATGGTTTGCTGCTATACTTCTGTCTCCAACTGCTTCCACAAGACAATTGGTGCACTTTGTGATATGGAATTGTAGACTGAGCGCTTTTGTGTCCCTTCCAAACGTGGTTCTGCTTTCAGCAAGCTGAACAGTGGGGCACATATCTCCTTCCCGCATTTACTGCCTTTGAAAAACAGTCCCATCTTTTGGGCTCCTTTTTTCCTTCTCTTTGGTACTGAGCAGTGTGGTTAGATGAAATCTCCTCTGGGGGAATGATGAAGATACCATCTGCTTTCAGGAGAAAAATCAATAAACCTTGCCTATGGGTTGGCTGTCCTCCACCCGGGAGCTAGCATTCCAAGCTCTAGGCAGACGGTTTAGACCACCCGACCTGCCCTCCTTGACCATGGTGTGCTGCACTTCCACCAAAAAATTACTCATTTATGTACGGAGGCACTGAGAGTGGCTTTGCCGTTTTGATCTTAAGAGCTTGTGGTCCAGTTACAGCGACTGGGAATGCAAGCTGGCAAGTGCAAACTGATTATTACTGGGACTAGCTTGTTAGTGAACAGACTTAAAAACCACAGAGCCCTCTGCGGACAACCATCTCTCTCTCTCTCTCTCTCTCTGTGTGTGTGTGTGTGTGTGTGTGTGTGTGAGAGAGAGAGAGAGAGAGAGAGAGAGAGAGAAGGGGGGTGCAAGGGAGAGCTCAAGCACTGAAAGCCAGATCAAGGGAACAAATATCCCAGATTTCGTTATTTATGTATGGAACACTATGAAAGTGTTTTTGTAAGGCTATTTCGTGCTCTTGTGGAGCCCTGGCAGTGAGCAAAACGACCTAATCCACTGCTTAACTTTCTCTGCATTGATGAATGACAGTAAGAGAGAGGGAGGGAGGGAGTGTCTAAACGGCTCAGATATCTAACTACGTATATCACTTTTGGCACCACAAGATCTCTTAGCACTTTTGAGCAGGCACTGTCTGCGTAGCAAATCTCTTGTGGCTGCAATGGAGTCCAGGGAATGGCTGCCTGTCTGAAGAACTCAGCCAACCACTGCAGGGGGGAGTTGGGAAACAATGCCCCAGGCTGAAGCCCATAGAACCAGTAGGAGCTATTGAAATATTTCTTATTAGTCCTTGCAATGCTTTCTTATTTTTTAATGGCCATGTTGCCACCAGCAGAGAAATCTCTTTTCTTTTTATGTAACATGCCTTAACTAAAAGCAGAAACAAGAAATTTGTATCAGATGAGTCGAAGTTGCACTGCCAACCTAGAACCCACAGGCGCCGTGAGTTTTTTCCCCCTTTTAAGTTGCTTTCTTTCTTTTTTTCCTTGCAGAGGCATCTGGCACCATATTTATGGAAAGCAAAAGGTCTATTCATGAATTACAGTCTATATCATAAGTGCAAGCTAGCAAGGCATCTGGTGGCTGCACAGGCTGCAGAGGGGAGGCCATCTCCTTGCTGTTGAAATAATGGTTTGGTGATTAATGAGCTGGACTGGGATTATTGAATCCAGCCACTAATTAAATTGGCTATTGAGCCCTGCACATAATGCTTCCTGGCCACCCTTCCCTCCCATAGTGACCTTACTCATATTTGTGTACTCTCCTGCACATCTGGGTCCCTGATTTGTTCTCATGGGTCGCACCCTGCCTGGAGGCTGTTTTTGTAGTCCCAGGTGGCTACAGCTTCCCAGCTTGTAAACAAGTAATAGTGAGACTTAGCCACAGCGGTAGAAGCAACAAATTCTGGCTCCCGATCCCTGTGGAGAACCCTTCTGTTAGGGCTCAAAGACCATGTGCAGAAGGCAAGCAAACTCTCTTAAGGTCCTTAAGCCAGCTTTCTTCGACATGTGGGAGTTAAGGCTGCTTTTAAGACCTGGAGGGCTGAAATTCGCCTCAGGGCTGTGGTGCAAGGGCCGTGCTGCCTGTAGCGCTTGAGAACAGGGCGAGTTTTGTTGGTGTGTAGTAGGCCCTGTTCAGTCCCCTTGCTCTCCTAGAAAGACAGCTTTGTAGAACTATATTCCGTGTGCGCTGCCTCATGTCTCCTGTCAACCCTCTGTCTTTTAAAACTCATGCTTTGCAACATAGGGGCACACTTTTATTGTATCCGTTTGGGAAGCTTAGCACAATAATCTTGATATGAATAAAACTGGTGGTGTTTATGGTCCTGTAAAAATCTCTGCCCGAGCTAAAAAAATGCAGGCATTCCCTGTGCAAATTGGTACACAGGCTGCGCCCCCCCCTTTTCCGCACGTAGATTGAAATGAAATGAGCTGACCCTTCTCTCCGCCTGTGTTGTACGCCTGCTGCCTTGGCAGGACACAAAGTGCCGGATGCAGAAAGCAGAAATGCTCCTTGCTTGACCTTCCATCCGGATGGAAATCTCTCTAATGTGTGCAAATGCCCTGTTCTGTGGCAGCAGCGCCTTCAAAAGATCTTTGGAAACCTTTTTTAAAAATCGAGCTTCTCGTCTTCCCCAAAACAAGCCCCCCCAAACCCCTTTATTGTTTGGGCCGCAGGACTCTTTGCTTCTTGAAGACAGAGAGGTTTGTTTTTTGACAGGCCTTCCTTCAGTTCTTCTCATGCCACCAGATAGAAAGTGGAGGAGGATGAAGTAAGGGTGTCATCTTTGGACAGCTGCCCTGTGCCCCCTTTCCCAGCCCTCCTGTAGTGAGGGATACTGCTTGGCCACCAGTGAAATGCCCTGCAGCAACACTACACCGCAGCAGTGCTCTTTGAGCACTACTAAAAATGGTAGCCATGTGGCGCTTTCCGGAAGAGTGCAGCCACTGTCCTCCTCTAGCAATGGTGAGCCTGCCTTTCCTCCACTCTGTTGGAGCCAAAATAAATAGCAAGGGAAGGAAAGGCTTCTGCTATGTGGTGGTTGGGGACTCGCGTCAGCATGGAGGGACACCAGGGGGTCACAGGCAAAGTTCCTTCACATCTGGAGTTCATTTATTTAATTTATTTCATCAAATTTATGCACTGCTTAATTGTAAAACGAAAACGTCAACAACGTTCCTCTACAACCAAGCCTTTGGCTGATTAATATTCTACGGCCTTTTAAATGTGTTTGGGGGGAGGGTATTTTTGGGGGTTTTAACTATTTTGTGCTTCTATCCTGCATTTTTATCTTGAGAGCCGCCCGGAGATCTTCAGATGAAGGGTGGTATTAAAAAAAAACAAAATTAAAAATATATAAAGCAATGAAATCAAGAACAAATTGATAACTGTACTTTGAAACATGCAAAAGCTGGCCGTGAGATCCTGTTTGACAGTGCTAGGCAAGCTGTTAGCAACTAAAAGGCAAGCTATAAAGCAGAAAGGGACATAGCACAGGCTTTCCACATTCTGTCCATCTTGGTGCAAATGGCCAATTTTTTTTATTCCTGCATGTGACAATCTCTGAAATAGACGAAGTGCTGTTGCCAGTGTACAGTTGAAATGGTTTTAGTAACTAGTCCCATTGTTACATTGGGAATATATGGCAAAAAGAGGAAGGCTTTGTTTCCTACAGTAATGTTGTAAACTGCTGGCCCCTCCTTCCAGGCAAGCTTCCCCTAGGACAACTTTGCTGCAGTTTCAGCTTGATGCACTGCAACAATTTTGTAGCTTCTTTTGCTGACTTGGCAGTTAGCTAGCAAATTGCTTTAATCTCAAACCACATGCGCTTTGGGCATGTACCATTTTTTTTATTTATTTGCTGAAGGCAGTCTAAGAAATAAAAGCGAAAGAACTCTGCTTATCTTTTGTATTTTTAAATGTGCTTATTTGGAATTCCATAATGATTTTATGATGTTCAGAATAATATTACAGCACTAGAATGGGGGGGAATTTGTTAGGTTTTTGTCCAGGCGATACCACATGAACAAATCCCAGTCTCTGTAATAATAATTTTCCCGTGAACATTTTGATTTGTTTGAGCGATAAAACCTTTTGAGCACTACGTTTCAGTTCCAGTTCTAAAGGAGAGATTTTGAAGCATTGGATAGCATGTTAGAAAACTAATGACTGCTTTTATTTAAACATTTTGTACATGTCAGCTAACAGGCGGGACAGATGTGGAAATGGAGGACATGTCTGCTCCCACAAATTGATTTAATGGTCATTTAAATCCTAGAATGCTGTCCAAATCCAAAAGACTTCAGTGGGATTTAGAGTTGAGATACACGTGTCTTCTTCAAGAAGAGACTGTTGATTTCTGTTTGTTGTGAAAATGAGCTCTTAGGCTGTGTGTTGAGTTTGTTTGTTTACCCCTTTTTCTAAAAAAAATCCTGGTATGTTTATCCTTTTATATATATATTAATTCCCTCCCTGTCCGGGCATAGAAGGCAATCTTAAAAATAAAGAAACCCAAAGCATGGATCAGGGTGAGGGGGAAGAGTAGCTTCCTGAGTCCCGCAGTGACTTGTGAATCAGCACTCGGCACAGTCCGGCAAGGAGGCAGGAGGATGCCTAAATCCCACGTAGACTAGCAGGCAGCATTCTGCATAATAATAATAATAATAATAATAATAATAATAATAATAATTTATTATTTATACCCTGCCCATCTGGCTGGGTTTCCCCAGCCACTCTGGGCGGCTTTAATTTATTAAACATTAAAAGCCTCCCTAAACAGGGCTGCCTTCAGATGTCTTCTAAAATTCTGGTAGTTGATTTTCTCTTTGACATCTGGTGGGAGGGCGTTCCACAGGGCGGGCGCCACTACCGAGAAGGCCCTCTGCCTGGTTCCCTGCAACTTGGCTTCTCGCAACGAGGGAACCGCCAGAAGGCCCTCGGTGCTGGACCTCAGTGTCCGGGCAGAACGATGGGGGTGGAGACGTTACTTCAGGTATACTGGATCAAGGCCATTTAGGGCAGGCATCCCCAAACTTCAGCCCTCCAGATGTTTTGGCCTACAACTCCCATGATCCCTAGCTAACAGGACCAGTGGTCGGGGAAGATGGGAATTGTAGCCCAAAACATCTGGAGGGCCGAAGTTTGGGGATGCCTGATTTAGGGCTTTAAAGGTCAGCACCAACACTTTGAATAACTGACGCATCCTGAAAACAAAAAACAAAAAGTTGCTTCTGTTCAAGATTCCATGCCGAAGTTTATACATCTGTCTCAGAATGTCTGTACAGCGGTACCTCTGGTTAAGAACTTAATTTGTTCCGGAGGTCCGTTCTTAACCTGAAACTGTTCTTAACCTGAAGCACCACTTTAGCTAATGGGGGCCTCCTGCTGCCGCCATGCCGCCGGAGCACGATTTCTGTTCTCATCCTGTGCCTCTGCCTTTAACTAAGCTCTCATCTGCACAATTTAAGGTGAGGGGTTTTCTCAAGCTCCAAGCTCCTGCGCTGTTGGTTTCCCTCAGCTTTTGACACGAGTGCCCTTCTGTAGAGAAAAGCTAACATTTAAATTTTTTACACCTCACTGTATGCGTTTGATAATGCCTCTCATATATATAAAACAACCATTCCTGTTGCTGGTGCATGTCAGATACTTAAAGAACTTCTGGAACTTCATGTAGTTCACACTTGAGAGGTCAGGCAAACTTACCTGTGGTTACTCCTTACCTGACATGCCCAGACTTGAGCCCAGATACCAGGCATGGGCGTTGAATTGGAGGGGGGGTTGGGGAGTCTACCTACAGGAGACACACGGAAATAAATCTTCCATAAAATATACAGATCCTTCTTTTCATAGGGTTCAAAATGCCAACACCCATTCAGGTTGCAGCCTCGAGAATAGAAGCAGCAGAAATTTAATCTGCCAGGCAGGCAGGCTTCTCCTGTGGGACAAACACTTTAAATTGCACAAGCACCAACAGTGATAGATGCTCCTTTTAATTGAACACATATACATACTTTCAAGCGCGTAGGAGCATAGGCAGACCATTGGTCCACCTAGCTCTAGATCTTTTACACTGACCACCAGCAGCTCTCCAGCGTTTCGGACAAGGACCATTCCCAGCCCTACCTGGAATTGAACCTGGGAGCTTCTGCACACAAGGCAGATGCTCTACCACTTTGCACTGGGCCCTTTCCCCAGAATCTGAAGCACGCCAGGTAGTCCATCTAGCCCAGTATTGTTTATTCTGACTGGCAGCAGCTCTTCGGGGGTCTTGCCCCATCACCTGCTACCTGATTCTTTTCTAACTGCAGATGCCAGGGATTGGACTTGGGACCATCTGCAGGCAAACCCAGGGGTGTAACACCAAGCTGTGATCCCTCCCAAGGCCCCTTGCCCTTCTGTTAGCTCTGTCTCTTCCTTCTCACTCCCTGAGTTGATCAGGGAATATATGAGGAGCACCCCCCCATTTGCCCACAGAATAGCTGGGGGTGTGGATGTGTGGCAGGACAGGAGTGGCAGCAGAGCAAGCCAATGAGAGCAGCAGCAGCAGCAGCAGGCCCTCCAGGCCCAATCCAAATTAAATGTTTTCAGGAATTCCCTATCTGCTTAGGGGCAGGTGTTACAAGCCAACCTGAATAAGAATACCTTGCAGCACTTCCTGAAAATGAATGCAAAATCTTCCTTTGTGACTGTACTGTGGGCGCTCCTGACTCCCTTTTTTTGGCTATCTCCTTTTTCCAGCTGTTGAGGTCTGAGCTTCATTATTATTACTCTACTTTTCTTTCTTCCCTTTAAAAACAGAGCACTTCTCCCCCCCCCCTTCCCTCTCTCCTGCCTCTGCAAACTGGCTTTCTTGTGTGGTGGCAGCTGTGCCTAGTCTAGGCCAGGATGCAGGCTTGACATAGATAAGAATTGACCCTTTCCTCTGGCCGGTGAAAGGACCAGACTTCCTTTGTGTCACTCCCCTTCCAGCATAGCTTTGCTTCTTCTGTGGGCATGTTTCATTAGAATCGCAGGCTCAGAGGTTGGCTCCAGGGCTTTATGTTATAGATTTGGGTTTGCAAAGATGCATGTGGGTCTTAAGTAGACCATGCTGAGAGGTCATGAGCTACAATGAGGTTGCAGGACAGTTAGGAATAGCGAGGTCTTCAAATTGTGATTTGGCTAATCTACCTCCCAAAGATTCTCTGCTTCAATACATTTTTATCATTGTTGCAGTTCAGGGTTAAACATTTTTTAGAATTCACCTGGTGTCCATACGGTATTATATTTAATCTTTCATTCTTTGTCATTCCTGAATCTCTCAAGTTTTCTTTTGGACATTCTTGAGAGTTGCTATTTTTTACACTGGTGGGGGAAAGTATATACACTTAATTAAAGCCTAGCTATGGAATTTGTAGATCTCTGATTCTCTGGGAGAAAAACTGAAGTATATAAAGATTACTTGACGCACCCAGTGTCTTCAAGCCAAAGCAGTTGCAGAGCTAGGATATATTAGATGCTAGAGGCTCCAAGTAACCTGCTCTTTCCTGCCTGGTTTATCCTCCATACAGCAGCACAGAGGGAAAAGCCGTTTAGTTACAATTTCTTGATGTGTTTGCATCCTTCCAGCAAACATCCACTGGGAAGTCATGAATATATCCAGCACTGCAGGAAGTTTGACATTGATATCCGGCTGCAGCTGATGAAGAGGAAGGCTGTGCGCACTGACTTGGCTAGGACGGTAAGTATTTGCTTGCCAGTGAGCAACAGAACTATGTGTTGTCTCTGCCATTACTAGTACAGATGGAATATGTGCTCCATCTTGCCTAAGGTCCAATGGTGCATCTAGAGCACTGTCTGTTCATCCATCCTGGATCTGTTTCAATTATTGCAGCTTAAGGATGCGGACCGCCAACCACCTGCCTCCTTGACCCTTGCCCATCTTGGATTCTTGGAGCTACCTGTAGGGGGTTGAGTGGGTGGGTCCCAGGAATGATTGATACCTCACTGGAGAAGGGGGAAGTAAGTACAGGGAGGTCCTTTTGAAGGAAGCAATGTTGCTCCTGCTCCTTAAAAGGACCTCCCTGTACCTCCCTGTTCCTTAAAAGGACCTCCCTGTACCCAGAAGTGTTAAACCACTGAAAAGCCCTCTCCTTCCATGTAACTCTCGGGTTTTAAAAGTGGGTGGAACCAGGAGGGGAGTGGTCTGGGAGAGGGGATTCTCTCTGGCAGCCCCTAAGTTGCGGAACCCCCTCCCCACAGAGGTGCGTCAGGCATCTTCACTGTTCAGCTTCAGCAAATACTGAAGAGGTACCTATTAATTCTGGTTTTGACACCTGAATTGTGTATTTTTAAGACCTGCGCTATTTTTGTGATTGTAAGTTACAGTGGTACCTCTACTTATGAATGACTCGACTTATGAATGTTTCTACTTACGAATGGAGCTCCGTCCGCCATCTTGGATGCTGTTTAGATAGGATTTTTTCTACTTATGAATTTTTAGATAGGGTTGCTTCGACTTACGAATTTTTTTCTCCCAATGCATTCCTATGGGATTCGACTTACAATTTTTTTCGACTTACAAATGTGCGTTCGGAACGCATTTAATACGTAAGTAGAGGTACCACTGTATTTTGAACTGTTTCCACCCTGAGATCCTAGGGTGGATGATGGGTAATAAATAAAAAATAATAGTAATGCTAAGCCGGCCCATGGCTTAGCTGCAGCAGGACCAGGGGAGGAGCACAGTAACGGCGATTTTGCTCCAGGAACCTGCACATTTCCTCGTTCACACTAAGCCATGGTTTGCCTTAGCATTACATGCAAACGGGGTCAGGATGTATGTGAGTAATTAACCTTCACTTATGCAGGTGAACGATGACCAGAGTCCTTCCACGCTCAACCACTACGTTCACCTCCAGGAAAGGCCAATCAAGCAGACCATCACCAGGTAAAGATGAACGGAGAGTCTCAGGGTCATGGGTTCAAGCCCCAGGTTGGGCAAAAGATTCCTGCATTGCAGGTGGTTGGACTAGATGACCCTCCAACTCTGCAATTCTATGACTTTATGGAGTGGCGGCGGCAGCATACTTCGGGTGGCCTAGGTACAGCCAGTGCTTTTTTCCAGGGGGTACTCAAGGGTACACAGTACCAGCACCTCTTTTTGTTGTTGTTAAAAAGTGTGGCACTTACTGGAACAACTTCATGGTGAGTGCTGGCACCTATTTTTCTAGGGGGAAAGCACTGTGCCCCCCCCCCAAAAAAGTGAAAAAAATAGACCCAATGCTAGAGTTCTTAATTTAGGCCTTCCATATTGAACTCCCTCCAGCCTCTTGGGAGAGAGGGCCCTGGCTTAGTGGTAGAGCGTGGCTTATATGCGGAAGGTCCCAGATTGAAGCCAAGCATCTCCAGGTAGGAATGGGAAAGTCTTCTGTCTGAGAAACTCAGGAGACACTGCCAGTTCTGAACTAGATGGACCAATGGCTTTGGGCTGTTGCTTAAGAACTCGCCTTGACAGAGAACTGTTTCCTCCATACGTACCAGCCGTGACTTGCTTCCTTTTTCTGTGCCAAGCTGTCTGTTGTTGTTTCTTCCAATAGGCAGGCCTTGAGTCTCCTCTTCGATACCTTCCACAACGAGGTCGATGCATTCCTAGCCGTGGAGGTGAGAAGATAGCATGGGGGTTAATGTTGTGGTTGAACATACGTTGAACTATGATACAACTTCGGTGGGCTGCAAACGCCTCTGTGTTGATGAATATTATTAGATGTAACCATTACACCTTTGGCATCTTCAAGCTATGAAATCCATCCATAAGGAAGCCAGTAACCCTCAACCACTTTCCCTGAGACACCCTGATCGCCAGTCTTCCCATCACTTTCCTCCTAGCTCGAACCATTGCCCCATGTCCTTTGAACTACATCTCTAGTTCCTGGTCTTCTTTGGCAGCAGCAAGATAAGATGCACGTAGCTTTGCACTTGCCTTGTCCACACCCACCATAAAACCCACCATATTGTTTGGCAATGAACAGTAGCAGCTGGTGGGGCAGCATAGACCCAGCTGTGTTGCTGAGTTGGCTTTCGAAAGGCTCCTGCTACTGCTGGTTAACAAGAGAGAGGCTTGAAACAAAAAATAAAAAAATTCCTTCCAGTAGTACCTTAGAGACCAACTAAGTTTGTCATAGGTACGAGCTTTCGTGTGCATGCACACTTCTTCAGATACACTGAAACAGAAGTCACCAGACCCTTATGTATAATCAGAGGGAGGGGAGGGGTATTACTCAGAAGGGTAGTGGGAATGGGTGATTGGCTGATAGGAGTGGTAAACCTGTTGACGACTGTTAACGGTTGCAATTGGTCTTGCAGGGAAAAGCAAGGGGTGAGATGGCTAAAGAAAGCATTATCATGTATAATGAGATAAGAATCCAATGTCCTTATTCAGACCAGGTCTCTCCATGGTTTTAAGCTTGGTAATGAGTTGCAGTTCAGAGAGAGGCTTGGCATGGTGTGGGCGCAGCAGTGGAGCCAATCCGATGTTTCTGGCACTGTGCCCACACTTTGCCAAGCTCCCTGCCACCTTACCCCTCTCCCTCTTGGTAAGTGGCAGGGGCATATGGCGCAGGGAAGCCAAATCAGCGTTGCTGCCCTGCTGGTCACTACTGCAACTACTGCACCTGGTATGGGCATCACAGGTACGTTTGAAGATGCCAAATATAACAGGCCATTGTATGATAGAAAGTATTTGTGAAAACAAAGGCTAGGATTAAATGACAATGCAAGTATTTTTCGACGCTGCAGTTTCCTCCAGGCCCTTCCCATTTCCCTATGTTGCTCACATTGTTTCATTTCCTGCTTCAAGCTGATAAGGTGCTAGTTTGTTTGTTTGTTTTTACTGTTTTTGCTAGAGTGAAGTTTGCCTTATAAAATAAATGCCCTGAACATTGCTTCTCCCGTTTCATCTGACAGTCTACTGCTTGCCTGCTTGCTTGCTTCTCCTCTTCCTCATTCCAATCTTGAATCCTTCATGAGAGTCAAATTTCCCAGCATAATGTGAGGGCTGCCAGCCACAAGTGTGCTTGGGACTACAGCCAAGAGGCGGATCTGCATAGCAGTGTTTGCTATCAGAGCAGAAAACAAACTGGGTGTAGTGAAGTGATCCCCAGGTGCTAATCTTGAAATTGTCAGCAGCTTTTAACAGCAAGTTCCTATCTACTGTTTGTTTCGGTTTCCCTTCCCTTGCGATAAATACAGTCAAAAACATACTTGTGAAGGTAGGCAAAAAAGAAACCCAAGACGTTGTGAAGGTTAAATTTCTCTCCCCCCCCCCCAAATTATCGAGCACTAAATGTAGAGAATAGAATGTGTGTTTTAGATCTTGGGAGTAGTGAATTTAGCGAAAGAAGAGGGGTAAGCAGGAGACTTTGACAACCTTCTAAATTGCCAACACTGAGGTTGCCAGCACTTTATAATTCCAAAAAATTATCAGGGATAGTGGATTCAAGTCCTAGCTTAGCTTTGTGAACTCTAGCTGAGAGTGCAGGAACGATAATATATGTAACCGAGCAGCTAGAATTGTCTTTAGACATCTCTTTTGTGTGACTGTCTGGTCCTTGCTAGTGAGGAAGGTGAAGGGCCTTTTAGCAAACTGATTCGAACAAGAACTAGTTTGGTCCCTATATGTGAAAGCACCCTCTTTACAATCAGATCGCCATGACTGGGGGCAGAAAGTATGTGAGAGAGAGAGAGAGTGTAAGAAAGAAACCATTCTCCTCCTTTCAAGAGGTGAGTCATAACAAGGCTATCTAGGAAATCTCAGCTGAATGGAATGTAGTTCACTAGTATGTAATCTCGAGGTGTGTGATAGATCCTGAAAATACCACATTTGAGAAATGAGCAAGTTACTTGATCCTGTGGTTTTTGAGCAGGGAAAAGGAAAAGCTTTCTAGGTTCCAGTAGCTAGCTAATACTATCTGAAGATTTTGCTCCCCCCGCCCATGGTCCTACATTCTTTCTCCCTTCCTGCATATTTGTATGGAAATGTATGTCTGTGTATGTACTACCTAAAGCAGGGGCTGGCAAGGTTTATCTTGCCTGGGCCGGATTGGTCCCCGGAGATCCCTCTGTGGGCTGGATTGCACACATGCCCGCAATTTCCAGCTTCTGCACATGCGCAGACGCGATTTCTGGTGCCGTGGAAGCGAGTCCACATGCCGCGCTGTGCCGGTTTAGCGCAGCACGCAAGCGGACAACTCAGTTCAGGGGGCGGCTTTTGGGCCAGTCAAACAACCTCCCGGGCTGCTTACAGCCCATGGGCCTTAGGTTGGTGACCCCTGACCTACAGTGTCAGAGGCTGAATACCAATTGCTAGGCATAACAAGGGAGAGATGGTTGCTGCTGTCTCGCATCCTGCTTGTGAACTTCCCATTAGTATTTGTTTGGTCACTGACAACAGGATACTGATCCAGCCGAGCTCCTCTTTCTGGCCCTAACCCCACTATTCCACAAGCTTTTGCTAGAGCTGTTGTCAGCATGGCATCCTTCCTTCCAAATTAAAAAAAAAAAAAAGTTACGTGCCGTGAAGTTGGAAAACTGTAGGTCCATTCTTCTACATCCTCTATAGTGCTGACTGTTGACTCTCTTGCCCCTGCAAACCATATACTGCAGAGTATTATCAATCCAATGGATTGTCTCTATAGAGCTTCATGTGCAACAAGCAACAGTGCCCCTTAGTGGCAATTCTACCTATATGTTCTGAGGTTCCCAGGCTGAAATTATATTGGTGGAAGGAGCTGGGTTCTAGGAAACTTGGTGTTGTCATTAGGACAGTAGTTCCATCAAAGCAGGACTTTAGAACGGAGGTCCAAGGTCCTATTACTTGCACCAGTGCATTAGGACATGCTTGAACACAACAGAGTAGCTGCTTTATTTCTCCAAATCCTATTATGTTGAAAGCCAAACTTAAGACGCAGAGCTGGTGGCCACGATATGGAAATGATGATGATAAAGACCCATGTGTCTTCCACTTTTATGGCATTGGTTGAGTTTGGGGTAAAAGGAGCAGGAACAAGCTCTTTTGTGCTTTGTTGAGCAGCTCTCCTAAGATCTGCTGGAGTTGGTAGGCTCCTCTTTATGTTATTTATGTCAAACTCACACAAGGTACTAGGATTTTACTGCAGAAGAATCACCCAGTTTATGTCCAGGGAAGCCAGGTTTAGTGATAAGGCAGTTAAGGAAGAGGTAGATAAATGAAGTAAATTTATGGCGGGGTTGCTACTCTCATTCACATCAGGGGTGGGGCACCTGTGCCCTCCAGATGTAGGGCCCCAACTCCCATCACATCCAGCAAACATGGCCAGTGGTCAGGGATGATGGAAGTTGTAGTCTAGCAACAGTTTGAGGGCTGCTGATTCCCACCCCATGCCCTAGATGCTGGCTATACGCACAACTCTTTGAGGTAGCACGTTGTGTTTTGCTCTATGTGCTGTTAACTTGAGACATGAGACTTTCCATTCTTCATCTAGGGAGATGTCCAAGTGAACGCAGAACGAGTGATCCAGTCTGTCATGGCCATTTGCAATGCTCTGGCTGCTGTGGAGTCCCAGGAGATCACAGGAGCCCTGAATCAACTGCCACCCTGTCCATCTCGCATGCAGCCCAAAATCCAGAAGGTAAGAAGCAGGAGTTGATGTCAGTAAGCAGCACAATATTTAATCCGAGTGCCTAAGCTAAATATGAGAGAAAGAGGAGAGTAGATTTATTTTAGCAGACTCTTCCATTGTCTGAAAAGACGTAGCTAAGAAAGGACAAAAAGTGCCCTTGTGACAACTTAGTTTTCACACTTGACACTAAATAGCACATTTGAGATTCTCTTTTTTGCCACATGTGAATACTGTTAAGGCAAGATAGCTGTGGACAAAAATTCAGGTGTGAATTCTAGCCAGTGTAAAGTTTTTGCATTCACACTGTGCGCTGACTTTGAGCACACCTGATTTAAACCTTGTGTGTTAATTTGACCTTGGACAGTTTTGTTGCTGATAACCTTTCTGCATTCAGTATGGAGTGCATATTTTAAAATGCCCTCTTCCAGTACATTCTCAGGAGCTGGATCTGCCTTAAGTGCCATTACATTGGCTGGTGCTTTCCGTAGCAGCAAAAGGTAGAGCCTTTTCAGCAGTTGATCAAGTATTTGGAAATCCCTAGGTCCTTTGTTCTTTGCATGCAGAGAACATTCAGAGACTTTTCCCTTTTCAAAAAACTTTTTAATTACATGGATGGATTTTCAATCAATTTCATTTTTTTAATAGATCTTGAATTTCTCTTTATTTTAATGGGCTTTGTGTGTATCTTCTGGAATTTTATTTTATTGGCGGCTTTTAAAATGTTTTTGATCGTAAGTCCACTTTTTAGCTTCTGGACAGAAGCAAAGGAACACACATTTTACAATAAAGGAATAAACTGGTTAGAATTTTCCCCAAACCTGGGAAAACGTGGCTGCTATTCCCACAGTTGCTTGGCTTGAACTGCTGGCAGTGGAAACACATTGACATATGTTATATAAAGTGTTTGCTCAGAGTTGCTTGCCTTTCAGTTTGATTTTCATACAATATTTCTCTTCTGGTTTCTCTTTCCTGAGCAGGATCCAAAGGTTTTGGCCATGAGGGAAAACAGAGGTAATAATTTCTCTTCTCCTGTTGTTGCTATTAAATTCTGAAGGCTTTTTACTTTCCACTGCCTCCCAAGAGCACTTTCCCAATTATTGCATACTGTTATTTATTGAATAAATTATTATCATCATCATTATTAGTCCTTTGAATCCCAAGCTTAGACACCTTGAGTCCCTAGAGTTGATATGCCATTATCCAGACTTTTCAGAGCAGGCTGGTTTCCTAGTAATAATGAAAATTCAGTTCCATTTTTCAAAATTAATGAAGCCCCAACTGCACTAAAGACCTTGAGGGATTGTGCTTTGGGGTCAAAGTAAACATAATGTGGGAGGTCCTTGAACAGGAGCCTCTGCAGTGATTTAAAAAATAAAAAAGTTGAAAGGAGGTGTAGGACCCTTAGACCATGAGAGACATCCTTCCATGCCATTTATACCCCACTCATCTGGGTTTCCTCAGCCACTCTGGGTGGTTCCCAACAGAACACTAAAAACAGAATAGAACTTCAAACATTAAAAGCTTCCCTAATAGCTGCTTGCTCACTTCAGATTAATAGAAGCAGAGTAAATTACGCAAAACAAGGAAATTTATGCAGCTATAATCCACACAGGGCATTCTTGGTGCCGAATGCCAGTTTCTTTTTGGAAAAGCTGCAGACTATGACAGCCCGGCAGAGAGGGAACTATAGGAGTCATTGGGAATTTCCAGAAAGGGTTAGCAGCTTTGAAGCTTGGAGCTTGGCAGGTCTTCCTGTTGCCGGAGTGTCTGCCAAGCATATTTGCTCTGTGGGGGGATATTGGTGAGTTTTCAAAGTGCTTCTGTCAATTCTCCCCCCCCCCCCCCTTACAGAGAAGGTTGTGGAAGCTTTGACGGCCTCCATCTTGGATCTGGTGGGGCTCTACTGCAACACATTCAATGCCGACTTCCAGACTGCGATTCATGGGAACCGAAAACATTGCCTCTCCCAAGAGGCCCGGCTTCTCTCCTGCCCCCTCTCCTTCAGCGTCTATGCCACTCACCGCATACCCATAACCTGGGCGGCAAGGTGAGCAGCGATGTCTTTTCTCTGGTGCTGGGGAAGGATCGCCTGACACTTTGCGTTAGATCTTGGGGGTCGAGTGTGTGTACATACATAGCAGCCATAGTGGGGGCATTATACATATTTGGATCAGGACCGTAGAGCTGTGCAAAGGTGCATCTCCATTTCCCTGATTTATACACAGATATCCCTGAAGTTTCTGCTTCCACAGCACACAGATGCTTATTATCCTTTGTGTCACCCTGGTCACCTTCTCGACCTGGCAGGTTCACACATCACAGTAAGCCAGGCTATGATGGGACAGTGAAGCTGTGTTGGCTCCTAGGGAGGAAATTTCAGCTCTTTTGCTCTTCCATAGTCCTTTTCACTCAGCATGGCATGGCAGCTAAACCAAGGTTTGGCTTAGCGTGTCATTGGAACCTGAGATTGTGGATAAGCTTTACAGCACGTGGTTAAGGGGGAGAGAGCTTTAACTATGACAACACACTAAACCAAGCCTTGGCTTAGCTGCTGAGCTAAAAAGACAAGCAAGGAGCAAAGCAACTGTCCCGTCCTCCATGGGAGCTCACACATTCATGCTAAGTCATGCCTTGGGCTCAGCATTACGTGTGAACGCAGCCATGCTGTTTATCCTAACCATTTCATGACTTCCTGGTTATATTTCAGATTCTGTTTGGCTGCCCGAGGTCACCATCAGTGGGGAGAAATTGTTTCAACCTTTACTGGCTAAATGAAGCCAAATTGCCATTTAAATGCAAGTTGCCGTAAGATCAGCTTCATGGATTCAGTGTCGCATGTTCCCAGCCAGGGCCGTCTTGAGCAGGTCGGGCGCCCTGGCACGGAGATCGCTCCGACACCCCTGCCCTCGAAGTGCACAGCGTGGCTTCCGTGCGGCTTCGTCGCGCAGCGCCCCGGCACCCCGCACCACCGAGAGTGCACCTAGAGCCGGGCCTGTTCCCAGCCCCTTGCTCCCCCATTTCTGACACATAATTAGAAATCAGGCTGGTAGGGATTTAAGCAAACACAACGTTTTGTATTCAACACCCCCCCCCCCAGAAGAACGAGACTGGCTAGCTGAGGTCAGAAGACTCTAGGAAAGCTTGTGTATAAGGGAGTTGGCTGATCTGGCTAAGCAGCCTTCTGACTCTTTTGGAGGCTCCCTGGAATGCTCTGGGAGAATCCTTTGGTCTCGGCACCCCGCCTCCCTGGCTCGGTCCTACAGACAGTGACAGATGGCTGCTTCTCAGCCTGGGCTCTTGCCCCTTCAGCCAATGACTGAGTGGAAGGGAATCGCTTAATGGATATAGGGACAATAGGAAGTCTGGGCAGGGAGGGGACATTCCTTTGTAAAGCAGCCTTTTGCTTGTGTGTTTGTGTTTTTCTAAAGGCACGGAGGCAGTGCCTGGGAGGTGCCCCTTGGTAATCCACATCCCCAGCAGCAGACACATGCAAGTGGGGGTGTGGGGGTGGGGAGGGTCGGGGTTGGGGAAGTGATGGCAACATTAGCCGCCGCCCCTCCAGGGACCTCTTGCCTTTGTACCGTCCTTAATGTATTCCAATGAGTGACTCTGAACAAAGGCAGTAGCCTGGGAAATCCAGGCCTGTCTTGACCTTCGTTGCCCCGCAGCCCTCCCTGCACCATCGCTTGGCACCTGTCACATGGCCGGTCCTTCTGACAAGAGCGCCATGTGATGGCATTCTCCGTGGCGTATGTCAATCCAGCTGGCTGGGAAGGAAGTTGGGAGAGTGTCTCTCAAAAGAGCACAACCTGAGGGAAAGACTCTAGGAAATGGATTGAGTTCTGCCATTGAGCAGACAAAAGGGCTTCTGCTCAACTTTGGGTCCGGTTTGTGGGAGCTAAGTCAGGGTTAAGAAATCGCCTGACTTGAAATTGCAACCCTGCCTGCGACCTTGGAGGATAGGCTGTCGGTGGCCACTAACCACAGTAGCTGTTCTCTACCTCTGCTGTCAGAGGCGGTGTGACTGAATACCAGATGCTGGAAATCGTAGGTGGAGAGAGTGCTGCTGCAATTGGGTCCTGTTTGCAGACTTCCCTTGGGCTTCTGGTTGACCACTGTGAGAACAGGATGCTAAGCTAGATAGGCCTCTGGCCTGGTCCAGCAAGCTTTTCTTATGACCAGAGTTTTAAGAAGAACATGGTTGGCACAACCCTCTTTTCATAGCCCTATTGTTGCTTGTTGTCAGGGAGGAAGCACCTAGAATCAATCTTTGGACGCAGGGCGATGACTCTAAGCTTGTAAATGTATAGGTGTATAGAAATCTAATGATTTCTGCTGTGGCAAAAACATAGTTAGAAGAGGAAGTTATTAATTAGCCATTGTTTCATTTTAGTATATTAACATTTTAATGACTGTTCTTTTTGAAGACTGCCCTGGAAGGGTGGAATAAAAATAAATAATTCAACCATTTCCCTCAAGCATATTAGTGAGCTATGCAAGTGAAGCTGACTGTATTTTGAACAGTGGGTTAAAATACCAGTATTTTTTGCCTTATGTCTGTCTGCTGGGCATATATTATACCTGTGCAATGCAGCAGGAGCAAGAATATTCCCGGCATGTGGTAAACAAGCATATTGACTATTGTTTTATAACATGTGGTGTTATAAAAGGTCCCTGCCCCAAGTGGCATACAATCTAGAAAGCAACGCCAGAATAACAGCAGAGGGAGGGAAGGGGAGTGGAGGTAAACAGGAAAAGAATATGTGAATTTTGCAGTTGCAATACTGAATAGGGTATTGAGGATTCAAGGATTGCATCAAGGGGGTTCGTGGAAAGATGTATTTATGTTTTGAATATCCCCCAAGGCTCTTTCCAACCCCAAGGCTCAAAGGTGGTTAACTGTAGAATAAAATGCAAACATAAAATATCCTGCAAAAATGCCGCTGAAACAAACAAAGCAGCACAGGTTGTAACCCTGTCCCAGTCTCTCACTGTCTCCCCAGCCCCTCAAAACTGAGCTGAAATAAAAGATCTAGCAAGGCTACTGGCCTTGATGAGTCTCAAGGGGCAGGCGAGAAATTTCGTAGTTGGGGGTCATCTACCAAGTCAGGATGCCTCTAATCGAATGGACAAGATTTGTGCCTATCAACCAGACTTGAACCATCTGGGGTTTGCCTGCCATTCATTCATTCTCCTTTGTGTGAGGGCTGGGGGGAGCAGGGGAGGACTAGGTGGGGCTGTTTCAGGCTTGGGGTTGAAACAGATTATCACCAGTGACTCAACTGCTGAGTTTAAAATAAATCAAGTCAAAGTATTTATTTCATGTGTTCCTCCTGTTTGCTATTAGACTGCAGCTAAGAATTGTAGCAGGCTGCTCCCTCCCAGCCCCTGCCTCCAGTCCTTCTGAGATCAAGACCTTTTCTTTTTGCTCTGTGAGATAACAAAAATTAACCCATTTCTCCTTTCCTTTTTTTTTTTACAGCTATGAAGATTTCTATCTCTCCTGCTCACTCAGTCATGGTGGCAAAGAGCTCTGCAGCCCCTTGCAAACCCGAAAAGCTCATGTGTACAAGTACCTCTTCCATCTCATCATCTGGGACCAGCAGTAAGGCACCTCCCCACCTGCCCTCCCCTTTCTGTGTTGAGAAGGGTATAAAGGAAAGGGTGGGAAAGCGGCTGGAGAAGGGTGATCTCATGTGTTTTTAATGCAAGTTGGTTGGTAAAGGAGGTGGATGAGAATTAACTCTCCCCTGCTTGTAGCTGCATAGCTTTGCAGGCAAAAAGTCCCAGTTTCAATCTACAGAGTGAATAGGGCTGCCAGACTCAATAGAGGACAGGACTTCTGTGCCTTTAATTGCCCTGCTCTCTTTTGAGTTTGGAAACCTTAAAGAGAAACCAGCAGACCCTTTGCTTGGAAATTAAACAAAGGGTCTGCTGGTTTCTCTTTAAGGTTTCCAGACTCAAAAGAGAGCAGGGCAATTAAAGGCACAGATGTCCTGTCCTCTATTGAGTCTGGCAACCCTAAGTGAAGAAAGTGTGTAGGGTGAAGGGGGTTCTTAATCTATTGCTTACTTTTAATTTCTCTGCCCTACATCAGCCTACCCCACCCCACAAGGCTTCAAGCCCCATGAGGAAGAAGTTGTGTGTGTGTGTGGAGTGAGGTATGCCCCACAGGTCCCCCATCCCTGCTCTAAAGCAACATGCGTAATGTAAAAGAGTGATCCCTAAAAAGCATGCAGCAGTTACCAGCAATAAAGCAGGGCTACCACTCCGTGTGGTTGTGTATGTGTAGTTTGGCCTTCCCGTCTTACAGTGCTGGTTTTCCAAGGTGCATCTCCTGGCAAACGCCGTAATGTCTGAAGAGGAGAAATGCTGGTCCGTAACGCAACAAAGGGGCAAGCAACAGGCACATGCCAGGGAACTAGGACTGCCTGTGGCTTTTGGCGCATGTCCACTGGGTCTCCTGTTTGATCTTCACGGGGGCTTCCTGGGGAGACAGAGTGGGAAAGCAGCCAGGTCGTCTGCTGTGTAAAGTGTGACTCGGTCCCTCGCTGCTTTTGTGACTCCACAGAAACGGCCCTGCATGCCTAGACAATTCGCTCCCACGGGCAGAAGTTTGAATCCGAGAACCTGGGAAAATAACTTCCGATGGGTGTAGGATTGCAGAGGAGTGGGAGGGGGGGATGTCATCTCCAAGACCTCATTGCTATACACTGTGCAGTTGCTGAAGGGGAAGGGAACTTGATCCTAAAATAGCCTGGGTAGCAGAAAGGATGCTGGCCACCCCCCTCTCCACTGAGGTCCAGTAACATTTGACATTTTTTTCTAGGCCAGCAAGAGGAGATGGGGGTGGAGGTGGGAAATAGATAATTTTAGAAGCTGCCTGTCCTGCAGAAGGACGCACAGTGAAGCTACATGGAGAGTGTTGCCTCAGCTCCGCTCGGTGTGAGTGCTTTATTCGGTGGATGAAGAATGGAATAAGCCCCAGGATGGGAACAACCCAAATGAGGAGCCCGCCATGTAGCAGTTTTCCTACTGGCCCTTAGACAGCTGCACAAAGGGCTTTCAGGAATATGTAGCACCCTCGGACTGCCTCTGGGCGGGTATCAGGCCGCGCTGATCTGGCACACTCCCCAGCTTTTCTAACAGTACGGGATCGGCTCAGGGGACTGACTGGTGGCCCTTCCTGTTAAGATGGCTGAATAGAAAGGGGAAACCCCCTTGGACAAGGTTAGTGTTCATGTGCCTCCCCCAGCTCCTCCCAGGAAAGCTCCAGATGGAAATGGGCAATGCGGGGCGGTTGCACTCCCTCTTGCAACCGGAGATGTCCTTGCACAGCTTCCTCCGAAGCTGGCCTCACTGTATCTCCAAAGCCTGCTTTTTTAAAAACAAAAAACCCACAGCCCAACCCTGGAGCATATGAAATGTTTAATAAAGCATTTCTGAACACATGCACCGTGCCATTTCCTCAGCATTTAGTAACGGGCATGTCAGTTATTTGAGGGGAAGCCTTTTGGAAAGAAGGTGTTTTCCTAATCTTTATACAACACCGAGAAAACCTTAGGTATTTTATTAAGAGTAGTGGTAGTTGTGGGTGATTAATGTATGACTTCCAAACATGCTTGAACCCCAATATCACTCATTCTAAGAGTGGCAAGCCTGTGTGGTTCACTAGCCAATGCTTGGATTTTTAAAGCTTGGTCACCTTGCTTCAACTCCCTGTTCAGCCGTGGACTTCACCGAGTAATCCTAATCAAGTTACTACCTGTAAAACTAAAATAGTGATTTGTGAGGACAAATAAGGGAGCCTTCACTGTAAAGGTCCTGCACTTTATGATAAGCTAGAACAACCTCCCTCAACCTGGTGTCCCTCTTCGAGGTGGCAGCTATATTCCAAAACATCTAGAGGGCACCAGGTTGGGGAAGGCTGAACTAGAATAACAGGGTGGAGGAGTGTGAAGGAAGATGGGCGCATTTGTTTCAAGGACTCTTGGTTTTAATCTTTGTATACAGGCAGTGGCCTGAAGTTACGAATTTTAGGAATCTATAACTGATACCTGCAGGCTGAATCTATAACTGATACCTACCCTTGGTCATAGATATACGTATCAGTATATTTAAGATGTGGCTTCTCCTTCATTAGAGGCTCTTAAGCAGAGGCTTGGTGGCCGCCTATCCAAGATGTGTAGGAGCTGATTTCCAGCACCGACAGTGGGTTGGAGTAGATCACCTGAGAGGGGAGTCCTTTCAACTTCATGGTTCTATGCAATGTCTAGGGAGGAAAGTCTGCACCCTAACACTGAACATGTTTGTAGTATCATGGTAGTGCTGTGGTCTCAACCACTGAGCCTCTTGGGCTTGCCGATTGGAAGGTTGGTGGTTCGAATCCCTGCGACAGGGTGAGCTCCCGTTGCTCTGTCCCAGCTCCTGCCAACCTAGCAGTTTGAAAGCACGCCAGTGCAAGTAGATAAATAGGGAAGGTAAACGGTGTTTCTGTGCACTCTGGCTTCCGTCATGGTGTCCCGTTGAGCCAGAAGCGGTTTAGTCATGCTGGCCACATGACCCCGGAAGCTGTCTCTGGACAAACGCTGGCTCCCTTGGCCTGAAAGCGAGATGAGTGTCACACCCCATAGCTGCCTTTGAGTGGACTTAACCATCCAGGGGTCCTTTACCTTTTTACCTTTTAGTTCCCGTCCTTTCACTGAACTGCTGTTTCTCAATGATCCCTGATCACCACTTTGTAATTTTTCCTTCTGTCTCTCTGATCTTCAAGAAGGGAAGTCCTCAGCTCTGCTTATCTTTCCCCTTTCCCCTTTGTTCTGATGAAAAGGACCAGCCTACTTCTTTCTCCTGCCAGGAGTGACTGGAGCCAGAAGCTTATGTGTCATGCAGTGCATTTTTTTTTTTAGATTTCCATTGCTGCATAGCAGGGGTTCAGACGCTGAGTGTTAGAGCAGTGATAGTCTTTCAACATGACCTATTTCTCCTTTGGCTGCAGCTACAGTCTGAAGCTTCTCCAGAGGAATAATTGGGTGGTGGTTGTGCTGTGTATGTCCTGGACGTGTATCCTACTTTCCTTCCTTTCTGCATTTTTGTGGGGAGAAATGAAATGCAGAAATACAACACATATAGGCTAAGCCACACAACTAGAGAAAAGTTAGAGGTGGAGGAGAAAAGAGCAGGAGGAGGATTTGTTACAGCCGAAGCCTGTAGGGCAAGTTGGGCAGTTTGAGCAGGTCCTCGCCAAAGTGGTGGGTCCCCTCCTATTCCAGTGGGTGCCCTGATGGTTAAAAGGGGGCTTAGGGCACCAGTGGGCCCTTCTGAGGCATTGGGGTTTGTCCAACCAGATGAGGACCCCACATGCTGATACTCAGGCTCATATAGGACATAGAATCATAGAATTGCAGAGTTGGAAGGGACCCTAAGGGTCATCTAGTCCAACACCCTGCAATGCAGGAATCTTTTGCCCAACGTGGGGCTCGAAGCCACAACCCTGAGATTAAGAGCCTCATGCTCTTCTAACTAAGCTATACTGCAGATTTAAAGCAGGCTTAATAGTAATTTTCTTTCTCCGGGCAATCCTGGGATTTTCCTGCACCCTCCCCAAACAATATCCCTTGAGATGCAGCTTGTTGGACATAACGTTCATTGAAATCCAGTTTTTGGTGTCTTAAAACTGTGCTTCATTGTTCCTACGTTCCCACTCTTGACTGCCTCAGAGCCTTGAGGTGTTGCTTATCTTTGAAACCCAGACTGCGAAAATGAATGTTGATGGCTTCACACTAGGTCCGGCGTCCCTATAGCTGTAGGATTAAGGCAGTAGAAACAGGTTTCCTCCTGGAAAGGAGATAACAAAATGACACATTTACACAAGTGCGCTCTCTCTGTGTATGTTTCATTTGTGTACGGTATGTGTGAGTGTACACGCACGCACACACACACACACGGATCCAATTCTGAGCAGTGATTTATTGTGTTTGTCATACATTTGGATGCTCTCTCTTTTTTGTGCAATTGGGCCTTGAATGCAAATGCGAGCGAGGGAAAGGAGGAAAAAAGCACAAGCCCAACGCTGGCTGAAGTGCACAAGCTTCCTACAGGGTGAAACAAGGGCTTATGTGGCCGAATGTTAGCAAGTGCTGGATTTACGCCAGGAAGACACTGATTCAGCCGCTGACGGTTTGGCACTGTCTTTCAGTGTCTGCTCAGAACCAGTCAAATAGAAACCACCATCACTTACCTCACAGCAAATGGCATAATTCCACCGTCCCCTCCCTGAAGACTTTGTGTACTAACCATGCAGCAGCACAGCCTTCTCCAGCCTGATGCCCTACAGATGTTTGGGGGCTGCAACATTAGCCCCAGCTAGTACATGTGCAATACATCTGGATGAAGGCTGTGCTGTAGTGCAAGTTGTTTAATTAGATAGTTTCTTCTTTCAGGGAAATGGATGTTAAGCTGTCGTCCTTGCTCATTGGCTTCTACTTCTTTCAGAATCTGCTTCCCGGTCCAAGTGAATCGCCTCCCGCGAGAGACTCTCCTGACAGCCGCGCTCTATGCCACTCCAATCCCGCCTCCCGGGAGTTCTTCCGAGACCAACAAGCAGCGCCGTGTCCCAGAGGTTTTGGGCTGGGTCACCACACCGCTCTTCAACTTTCGGCAGTACGTGTGCCTGCTTCTGTGTGGGAGAGAAGCTCGGGAGAGAATAAGCAGTGTAGCTTTCTGGGACATCTGTTTGGGATGAATTCCAAAGGGGTAGGCCGTGTCAGCCTGTTAGATCAAATGCAAAAGAAGAGTCTTTTGTCAGCTGGAGGCCACTTCATCAGTTGCATGAAACGTTGTGCTCAGCTGACAAGGATATAAGCACACATATCCAGATATGTTGGTGCAAGTGGGGGAAATGGCACATGGTGAGGCCAAAATGGCACAAAAGGCCGTGAACTGCAACAGGCACAGTCTGGCATTACTGAGCAAGGCATGAGATCAGGCGGCCCTCCAGATGTTTTGGCCTACAACTCCCATGATCCCTAGCTAACAGGACCAGTGGTCAGGGATGATGGGAACTGTAGTCCAAAACATCTGGAGGGCCGAAGTTTGGGGATGCTTGCATGAGATGATCACAGTGATCATCCAACAACAGCAGTAGCTTCCTAGTCAGTCTTCCTAGTCAATTTCTGTTCTATTCCAATTGCACATGTATAGCGTAGTGGGAGAGGAAACCCTGGCTTTGATTAAGTCTTCAGTGAATAGAATCAAATTTGCAGGTCATAAGTGACCCAGGGGATTGAATAGAGTTGTGGGCTGTTACATGCTTGATGCTTAAGGTCACACTGTTCCTAATAGCCCCTTTTAAGAAAAAGGCAACTGCTCAGGAAAGCAGGCCAGCAAAAGGGTCTTGAGTGATCATGTGAGCAGGATCATATGGTGGCTAGAGGGAGAGAAATTCAGGAGCTGACCCTCCTTAATTTGTAGAGCAGCGTTTCTCAACCGCTGTTCCGCGGCAGTCGTCCGGGGCCCGCGGCAGTTGCGCCTGACTCCCGAGCCGTGCGGCACCTGAGGCGCCCGTCATCACAGCCGCGCTGTGTGGGAGGGGGCAGGGGCTGACGCTGACGCTCCCGACGTTCGGGAGTCCTTTGCGCATGCGCAAAGCGCAGCTGTGGACTCCGGCGGTTTCTCCCGAACGTCGGGAGTTGTCCGGTGCCCTCCAGACGGCCGCGAGGCACCCGCCGGAGTCCGCGCTGTGTGGGAGGGGGCAGGGCTGGCGCTCTCATGGTCTCCCGACTCTGCCAGCTAGGTCTCCTTCTCCCGACGTTGGCAGCCCGGCGCAGCTCACGGGGCGCCCAGGGGCCGTCAAGGCAGGTGCTCGGCTCCCGCCGGCGGCCCTTCTCCCGCCATGGCTGCCGCCGCGCACCCGGCTGGGATCCAAGCAGGTGGCCACAGGGCGGGTGTGTCGCTGGGTCCGCTCCTCCTCCTCCCTCGGCGGGGCTCTGAACTCCGTGTAGGTGTGTTTAAACTTTTATTGATGAAAAGTAAACTCTTCAGCATAAGTCTGTCATGATATTAACACATATTTTCATTTTAGGCAGCCTAATCATTTCGATTAATGACACAGCACTTCCTGTCGAGAATCCCAGCAAAACAATTTTGCATAGGTGTACGCCACACATTTCATTAAAGTGCGCATCCAGGGAATCCCCCCCCCCAAAAAAAACCCCATTTATTGAGTACATAATCATAAAAGGACATCATTTTTATTCATCAAACTAATGAAACAAAAGCTTCACTATTTCTTTTAAATTAACAACCAAACTTTAAAAATACAATCTTAAGTGAGACACAAATTACTATCTTTTTGGCAAGTGTTTCTTACAGTCATAATTATATAGTCAATATAGGGCGGCACAGAGTTAAATTTTTAAACTTTTTTAATGGTGGTGTGCCTCGAGATTTTTTTCATTGAACAAGTGTGCCTTGGCCCAAAAAAGGTTGAGAAACACTGTTGTAGAGAGAGGTCCTAAGAGGAACAATTCAGGGTTTGTCAGTCCAGCCATCATCTTCCAGACAGTGGTAATGTTGCTGAGGAATGGAGTGTGGTAACGGAAAACAACCCCTATGTTCTGTGGAGTGATTTACTTTGATAACTGGTTTTTTGTCGGCACTGCTTTTTGCTAACCAGGTCTTCTTAACTACTACTACTACTACTAGAGCCTGAATCTGGTGTTAATGTCTGTTTTCTTCTGCGTGTGCATCCGTGCAGGGTCCTGACCTGTGGACGGAAGCTCCTGGGTTTGTGGCCAGCGACTCAAGACCCGTCTAGTGCCAGGTCAAGTGCTCCCAACTTCAACCAGCCTGACAGTGTTATTCTGCAGGTGAGTCTCTTCCTTGGGCTTGGTCACCACGCAAAGACAACCTTAATGTACTTTGTTTGTGGCTCTTACTGTTTGCCTCTTAAGATTGGGGAGCCAGCACTAGTCTCTGAAAGGTTTAGCTTAAGCTCTTATTCCACTATGTGCTGAACTTAGTATCAGGTCAGGGCTGTATTGATTTATGCACCCATCCAAGCAATTGCAAAATAATTGGGGCTAGTATCAGTCCCAATCCACTGAGAGTGGCACAATATTCTGTAAACCTTAAAGTTTGATTCCATAATTTCAACCACGTGTCGTATTCAATGTTATGCCCAAAGTCTTTTGCCCATTTTATCATTACCTCTTTTGTCAATTCATCTTTTGTATACCATTCTAACAACAGGTCATACATTTTTGACAAAAGTTTAATAATAAGTGCTTAGATGTATGAGATTATTGTCTTCTAGTAAATTCTAACCCAAAAAATGATTATGCCAGTCTTTAAGACGCTACAGGACTTTCTGTTGCAAAGGGAAAAGTGACTGAAATGTGACTTTTGGAGGCCTGGTTTTGCATAGGCTGTAGCCCTAACAATGTCTACTCAGAAGTAAGTTCAATTGAATTCAGTGGGGCTTAAGATTGCAACCTGATACTGTCATTTTGGGCAGCTCTGTCTCTCTGGGCCTTGACACCCTGAAAATCCTTGTGCTAGGGAGTTGCAGTCGATTTGTGACCCAAAGCACTTGCCTAGTCCAAACACAAGCATAGCTTTCTCTATTTTTCTTCCTTTCTTGGATTCATCTATTATATCTGTCTCTCCTCCGGATCCAATGTCCCCCCGCCCTCCTTTTTGCTCATTTCTGTCTTTTTCCCTCCCCTCCCCTGTACTTGCTAATACCCTTTTGGCTTTGAAGCTAGATGGCAGGACCCCAAGCCTGCTGCTTAGGGTGTGGACAGAAGGAATGGAGGGAGAGGCAGCCGGTGGAGATTTGGCAGTGGGAGGCGGTGGGGAGCAGCTGGATCCAGCTGGGCTGGGTCTGGAGAGGTTTCCCCCTGGGTCATATCGTGTGCACTATCCTCCTTCCCTGCTGATTTGAAGCGAGCAGGAGGATTATTACTAAGCATCCGAACCAAGCCCTGCTGGAGCCTCAATTACTTCCCTTCCCTAGCCTCCCTTCCCTTCCCTTCTGCTGCAGTTCTCCGACCTGCTTATACGCGACTGATTTCTTTGGCACGCAACCACTGGTTTTTCTTTTCCAAAGCCACTTACAAACCCATCGAGTTTTGCTTATTTATTTATTTTAAACTCAAGCTGTTGCCGGTAATCCCCTAAGTGCTGCTGCTGCTGCTGCAAAGGACCTGCATTTGAGTAAATGATGCACATTGCCGTTGGCGCCATTGCATCCCACCCCATCAGGGCTTTTCCAGTCCAAAGCTGGGTGTGGTTGCAACTTTCTAAGGCTCAAGAAAGACTGAGCTCATTTTCCACCTTTCCTTTTGAAAGATTTCAAGGAAATGTTCTGTTAAACTCATCCACGGCTCCAAACCTTGATATGCTGTAGGCTTATATAGAGCTTCCCCAAGCATGTGGAGGTCAGCAAATAGCTGCCACTCTAAAGCGCGGACAGTGAGTATCTAATTTGAGAAGGGGTTAGATTGTAACACCCATCCTCCCTGGCCATGCTGGCTGGGTCTGATGGGAGTTGCAGTCCTGCACTACAGGCCCCTCACTTCCAGTCTAATGCCTGTGCTGTTTGCCTAAAAGAAGCCAGGGATAGGGCATGCCTTGTGGAGGCTTCTTGGTGTCTCATGGCATCCAAAAGGAAGGAAGGTCAAACGAAAGGACCAGCTCTGTGTATTTGGATGTTTAAATCAGAGCCAAAAGCATAATCTGATCATTCCACCCAGGGCCCAGATTGGTCTGGGCACACCAGTATTCAGCTGATTTTGGAAGTTTTGGGATGGTGTGATGAGTCACAACCTGAGCACATGGTGTTTGGTGGAACAGCCAGATGATTCAGTATTTGCCACTTCCCCAGTGACCTAGTTGTGGCCAGGCTAAAGGGGTGTGTGATTTGGCCTTAAACCATGGTCAGTTCCGCTTCCTGATCTGTTCTTCGGCCTTCTTGCCCAGAAGGTATCCCCATGAAACTTAGTTTCACAACACCCTCGCAGCTTTTCTACAGCCCCATACACATTCGGACCTCTTTGTTGCAGGAACATTGTTTAGAGCTACGAGGAAAACCTGCTAAAGCGTCCCAATGGAAAGGAAAGCATGTGAGAATTGAAACTGCCGTTTCTGGAATTCAGTATGGGCAGCATATGCCCAAGTGGCAATGCATGGTGCTTTTACACGGCTGCCACTATCAAGTAGTGCCCCAGAAGAACAGGGCTCCAGTATTCACTAGATGGCAAGGTACTGTCACGGTCCGGTTGGCGGGCAGTTGAAGCCCCAGCTGAGGACGTCAGGACCAGGGGCAAGATGGCGGTGTGGGAGCAGGGCCAAGAGTCCAGGTGGCGAGGGGGCCGAGGGTCAAGCAGGAGTTGCGAAGTCGAGGGTCCAAAGGTCAAGAAGCAGGGAGTCAGGCAGGCGAAGGTCAGGAGGCAGGAGTCCCAGAGGTGAAGGTCCGAGGGTCAGTAGGCAGGAATCACGAAGGTGAAGGTCAGGAGGCAGGAGTCATGAAGGCGAGGGTCAGGAGGCAGGAAGCAAGAGGTCAGACGCAACAAGGCAGGGATCGCATTGCTGTGGCAAAGAGCTGAAGGGAAATGCTGGGCTTATATCCCTGCCACCAGGTGCAGTGAGTTATCAAGTGGCTTCACCTGAGCAGCCGCGCCTTGCTTCCCCAGAACAAGCTCAGGAGGGCCCCAGTCCTGCAAAGCCCATACTCCTGACATGTACAGTCAGTTGTACAGTGTACCCTGTGACTTGGGGGAATGTGCAGGTCTGCATACACATTACACCCTGCCAAAGGGTGAATGCATGGCCCCCCACAGTAGTTCTGAACGGTGTGGGCAGAAAAATGGAAAGAGAAAACATATTGCTTGCATTACAATAAAAATATGACTACACAAATGTCTTCATAATTTCTTGACTGGTTTCTTGGCTGTCCATTTCACAGATGTGTGCATAGGATGGAGCTGGGACTGCAGTGTGACTCATTATTGTGTCTGCTTTTCCTACTTCTGTGCAATGTGTCATATTCTGTGTGATGTCTGCCTGGTACCCAGGCACATGAATAATAGGATGCTCAGGTGTAGGACTCCTTTTCAGGCTACTTCCATGTGCTGATAGTGGGATAAGGCATCCCCGGTATCAATCTGCCCTTTCAGGGTGGCAGTAAGTATGTGCTTAAAAGGCTGTTCTTGTCTCCCTACCTTTCACAGATTGACTTCCCCAATTCAGCATTTGAAGTCAAGTTTACCAGTCCACCGGCAGCCGATTTCAGTCCCCAGTACAACTTCAACAGCCTCTTTGAGGGAGACCAGCAGAAGCTGAAGGAGGTGATGCAGAAGGAATCGTTTTATTGGTGAGAGGATGGAGAGTGTGCTTGGGCACATTGTTGTATCAGGGGAGAGATTCTTGGTCACTGAGTTGAACATCTCGGAGGGGTAATAGGCAGGGGTCCCTCCAGATATTTGCTGGACTATCATTCCCATCACCCCTGACCATTGGCCATGCTGGCTGGGGCTGATGGGAGTTGGAGTCCAACATCATCTAGAGGGCCAAAGCTCTTCCCCAACCTTGGTTTAAAGGGTGAAATGGTTCCTACTAGGCTGGTCCCCTCTGCTTCTACTACCCTCGTTTAATATAATCACTCTTGCTGCAACATACATTATGTTCCCTCCCTCTTTCTGTGGGATCTGTCTCACATATTGTCTAGGCTTCTTATCTCCAGTGCTTGCCCCTCTCTCTTTCCATCACATTCTGAGGCCAGCACTCAAAGTACTTTCTACATAGTCTGCTCTATAATCATGCCCAGGCATGCAGTCTTCATCCAAACTTGTTCAGCATATGTTTCGCTGCTAGCAATGTACTACTGACCGCCCTGCTGGGTACTGAAGAGTGTCATCTAAATAAATCTGTTTCCTCCATAAATAGTCTCCAACTGGCAGTGGTGGTTTCGATCTAAACACACATAAGAATAGAAGGGAATGTAACCCTAATAGGCAAACATCTCAGAGTCTTCCTTGTTCCTGTTAAACTTGATGAAAAGATTGTGGAGAAAGGTCTACAGATTAATGTTCAAGGAAATGCTGTAGATAAGGAAGGATTTCAAATACTTCCATTATAGCCTGAACAAGTTATTTGGTTTCTAGTTTAGAATCTGCTCAATGAGGGGCAGCCTGTCCCCACAGTTTATTCTATTTTTTAAAAAGTTTTGTTTAATGGACCCTGAAAATGGCCCCACAAGACATTTTACAGCACTATAAAATGTACAGTTAAAAACCAGGTAGCATTGAAACACAAGTAGGAAACAGCTATAAAACTGGAGGCTGGATCCACAGTAATGCTGTTCTCATCCTGGGAATCTCCATGGCTAAAACCTTAGATGACTTGGAATATGAGTGGCAAAACTCAAATGCCACAAAAGCCAGTAAGAACTGCTGTCAGGCTGTACCCACCTGATATATTATTAACAACATTAACACTGATTGCTTCCATAATTGATCCCTTTAGCGTTTCTTTCCTGTAATTAGCCTGAAGTGGAATTAAAGCAGAGATTCCATACAAGCATTTAATAATCTAGCACTATATAATCTAGCAATGCTCTTCTCTTTGGCCCAGATTCTCCTATAATGGGCTGAGCCTGCATGCAGGTACGGTAGTTCTTAATTAAAGGCACATGGGCTTTAAGAGCCTCAATAGCACTTAGTCCACCCAGGACAGGCTGCTGTGGTAATTGCATTTAAATTAGCCAAAATAGTCATAGGTCAGGTTTGCAAAACACTGAGGGACACTGAAATGCAGCAGACGGACAATGACATTGTCCAGACATGCCATAAAAAGCAAGTGAACAAAGGAGGGCAATTTCAGAAAGAAAGTCTTAATATGAAAGCAGGCACTGCTCTTAACTCTTAAAGTAAAGTGGTACCTTGGTTGTCGGAACTTAATCCGTTCCGGGAGCCAAAACATCTTAGTACCAAGGCCTTCGACAACCAAGGTATGACTGTACAATAAAACGGGGGGAAGTTTTGATTTAGTAATTTTCACCTTCGACCCGGTGCCTTCACTGGCATCATTTGGGACCTACTTCTTTTCCCAGGCCTTTGATGGAGTTAATTGATTTTGTTGTTGTCAGTGTGTGTCTATCACTTCCTGTTGTTGTTTGGGTGGGAGGGCTGTTTTCTGAATGAGAAATTGTTCATGTTTATATCATTCTTCTTTAAGTATGGTATAGTATATATGAGTGTAAATCTTAAGTACTTAATTTGTATGCCACTTTGATGCAAAAGTGGCCAAGATATTGTAATTTGCTTGGATAACTTTTTGGGTAAAAAGCAGCTAATAAGCCCAGATCATTATTACCACCACCATCATCAGAGCTGCAGTGTTTTTCTTTGAAGGTTTTTATTCTGGGTGGTTGGGGTCATCTCCTTCAATTCATTTGCTACCTCCAATCCTGCTCTTTGTCCTGAACAAATTGGTATATAAATAGATCCGATGTCAGGCTGCCCTCACCCTTTTGCCTCCTTTGGCTGAAAGCAAGAAAGCTTTCTGCAGCAGTTTCTCGGTGCTCAGTAGGGGCAGACCACCTCTTCCTGGCATTGTACAGTAGGTTGTGCCACTTCCTTTCCTGTCTGCTGCGGAGGGAAGTTCTCATGGATGGCCTGTGCTTTTCACTCTCCATTTTTGTTCTGGCCTGAGTGAGTGAATGTATTTCCTGGAGGTGGCTTAAGGAAACCTGTGGGAATGGAGCTACAGTAGCCCTATTATGCAAGTGCCTTGGCCATATTGCTTTGCCAGCATCCGGACATTCAGCCCCTCCCTGTTATTCCTCTAACACTGCAGCTGGGCTGATCTTGATGGCCTTGGATCCTAGCTGTGGCCTCTCACAAAACCAACCCTGGTCTCCCTCCAACTTTTCTGCGTGATTCAGTTTTCCTCTCACTGCCTTGCCAAGACGGCTCAGTCAGTCCTCAGCCCCTGGGAAATGGTTTACAATGCAAAAGCTCAACACTGGAACACATCAAGTCGTTAGTAAGTGGCTCAATGGCTGCTCACCACTAAGTAGCCACTCCAACATATTTGGGATCCAGGCACCTTGAGCCACTCTACTTCTGTCTCTCCAAGCTATTTCATTTTCTTTGGCCTTCTGTTCTCTTCCCCCCTGCCCCCGATACTGCAGCTTCTCCCTGTTCTATTCCAGTTCAGGACACCTCCAGTTGCTCCTCAAATTTTGGCCTTTTACCTTCCCTGAACACAGGCCTCCAAATTTATCTCGTCTCCACCACTTACCCTTTTGAAGTCCTGAACTGCATGTACGAGTTCTGCTTAGTCCCCCGCCTCTCTTTAAGACTGACTGCCTTAAAAGATCTCTTTTATACCCCACACTTTTGACCTTTCCCCCCTGAGCTGCCCCCATGAGCTGCACTGACCTTCAATATGGAAATACCCCTGAGGCACCGAACAAAATCAGTGCATGCTAATTTTCTAGCTGGAGCCTGAGCCACAGAGGAGCAAGTATCATTTCCAGGGCTTAGCCATAGAATCATAGAACTCTACAGTTAGAAGGGGTCCCAAGGGTCATCTAGGCCAACCCCCTGCAATGAGGAAATCACAGCTGAAGAATCCCTGACATGTGGCCACCCAACTTCTCTTTTAAAACCACCAATGAAGTAGAGTCCACCATCTTCTGTGGTAGACCATTCCACTGTCAAACAGCTCTCACCATCAGAAAGTTCCTCCTAAAGTTTTGTCATAATCTTCTTCCATGTAATTTGAATCCATTGGTTCAAGTCCTACCCGCCAAAGCAGAAAACAAGCTTGCTCCATCATCCATGAGACAGCCCTTCAGATATTTGAAAATGGCTGCTGTATCTAATCTCAGTCTTCTCTTCTCCAGGCTAAGCATACCCAGCTTCCTCAACCGTTCCACGTGATGCTTGGTTTTGAGACCCTTTATCATCCTGGTCACCCTTGTCTGCACACATTCCAGTCCATAATCCCTGTTTTTAGAGCAGGGCTTTGATTTGAAACATGTAAAGAAATAGTGTCTCATCACTGGGTGACTGGGGAAACCCAGCCAGATGGGTGGGGTATAAATAATAAATTACTACTACAAATTAGCCCATTGCCAATCATCTGTGGTTGGCCAGGATTGATTGGTAGGCAGAACATCTGGATCAGAGGATGTGCTTTCTGAGCCCCATGACTTCATTTTCTCAAAATTAAGCACTACTAAGTTCATTCTTTCCTTTAATTATTGCCAGACAGTTGTTATATCAAGTCTAGGTCAGGGTTCCCCAAACTAAGGCTCGGGGGCCGGATGCGGCCCAATTGCCTTCTAAATCTGGCCCGCGGATGGTCCAGGAATCAGCATGTTTTTACATGAGTAGAATGTGTCCTTTTATTTAAAATGCATCTCTGGGTTATTTGTGGGGCCTGCCTGGTGTTTTTACATGAATAGAATGTGTCCTTTTATTTAAAATGCATCTCTGGGTTATTTGTGGGGCATAGGAATTCGTTCATATTTTTTTTTCAAAATATAGTCCGGCCCCCCACAAGGTCTGAGGGACAGTGGACCGGCCCCCTGCTGAAAAAGTTTGCTGACCCCTGGTCTAGGTTGTGTGTTTTTTATAGGGTTGCCAGACTCAATAGAGGACAGGACTTCTGTGCCTTTAATTGCCCTGCTCTCTTTTGAGTCTGGAAACCTTAAAGAGAAACCAGCAGACCCTTTGCTTGGAAATGAAACAAAGGGTCTGCTGGTTTCTCTTTAAGGTTTCCAGACTCAAAAGAGAGCAGGGCAATTAAAGGCACAGAAGTCCTGTCCACTATTGAGTCTGGCAACCCTAGTTTTTTAAGGTAGCAGCATTCTTACAGTGCATGCAAAGCAGTTTTTCAGGAACTTTAAACCTGCTCCTCCCTAATTCAGCTTCATGTCGCATCATCAGTGCTGTGGTGGGGAGAAAGGATGCAGGTGGAACCCCAAGCAAGAGCAGAGGTATTTCACTGTGCCTGGATGGCTCCATTACTTCCAATGAGGAAGCACTTGGTCCTCTTCCTTAGGGCTGCTGCATTCATCACAGGCAGCAGCTTCCTTTTCTCCTGCTGCTCTTGCGGCAGGAGAACCTTTGACCCCATTAGACTGGGGATGGAATTGCTTCAAGTCACCCCATTAGCCACCTGATCCCATCTTCCCCATGGAGAGAAATGGATTGACTGGTAATTGAAGCACTCAGCCTTGTTCTGTTTGAGATGAAGCAGTGTGCGATTGTCTTTCTGTGTCTTTGCTGCTCTCTGGTGGAGGCCCAAAGCAACCAGTGTATGATCAAATGGCACGAGGCTCTTCTCTAGCAGTCCTACATGAGAATGGGCTGTTCTCTCCTTCTCTCATGCAAACACACTGCACAGAAATATATTTCCCTTGGCCTCCCCCTTCTCCTTGTGCCTTTATTCTGCATCAAATGGGCATAAGGTTCTCTTAAAGGCACAAGTGCCTTCCTCGATCAGGTCAAAGAAAGGCTCAAAGTGTCTGTTCCAGCATCAGCCAGTTTGGGTGTTCCTGGAAATTTTGCAAGTGCCGTAGCTAATAGCCCTTGTGTCCCCAGACTGATCTTAAGATTTCTCTTGTCCCAGGCTAACAGATGCCGACCGGAAGCGGCTGTGGGAGAAGCGCTATTACTGCCACTCTCAGCCGGGCTCCCTGCCTCTGCTGCTTGCCAGTGCCCCGAGCTGGGAGTGGGCCTGCTTGCCTGACATCTATGCCCTGCTGAAGCAATGGACTCACATGAATCACCAAGATGCTCTTGGGCTACTGCACGCAGCGTAAGTCATCTTCCTAGGTTTGGGTGGGGTTTTTATTGTATTTTGTGAAGGTGGTTTTATGCATTGGGGGGAGGTTCGCTTTATTGTCCATGTGTCTTATCGCTGCTGTATGTTGCTTTGAAGGTTCTTCTTGGGGAGAGAAAGAGGGGAACTGTTAAGTTTTATACATAATGAAAGGTGGCTATCAACATGGAGGTGGAGTTGTCCTGTAGTGAAAATATCCTGGTACGTTGCTGCAGGTTCCCAGATCAGGAGGTGAGGAGGACAGCTGTGCAGTGGATTGATTCCATATCTGATGCTGAGCTACTGGATTATCTGCCCCAGCTGGTACAGGTAAGTCCCATGTGCCGACCAGGCGAGCAGCCATAGCATTGTCATGTTACCTGAGAAATATTTCCGATCCACTTGGGAGCCAGAGGCTTGTGTGCTTGGACAGCATTGTATCTTGGGAGGCAGCTGCCGTGGCAGAGGGCTTAGTTCTTTGGAAGCTCAGAACCTGAGCAGCAAAACCTAAAGCAGCTTTTCTCAAAATGGTTGGAGTTTCTCAGAAGCCTTTGTAGAATGGCCAGTTTCTGATACCCTAAGGATAGGTTGCTAGGCTCCAGTTCACCTGTACTAAAGATCATGGAGCGTTCAGAATTAAAGCAGGATGGTACTGATGGAAGAACTCTTAAACAGCAAAACCTTCCAGTAAGACTTCAGACTGCTGTCATAGGTCACGTTCTTCAGTTCGTTCTCTTGTATTCTACACTTAATTAGAAATAGTTTTTGTTCTCACAATGAGCAGTGTTTAGATTTGTCTGGGAGGACTGTTTCAAAATCTTAACATTTTGCCTTGATGAATTCCTACTAAAAAAAAACAAAAAAAAACCCCGGTGTAATATAATAATTTTGTTTCTTGTCCTTTGCTGCCTGAAATGTAGAGAAACGTTTTTTTTCTGTCTTTTGGTGAATGCTTGTACTGAGGTGGTCAAGGTTTGCCTATATTTTCTAGGCTAATTTACCTCAGGTATTCTCACAATTGCAATGCTGAGCAGAACTATCACTACTATGCTTGTTTCTTTTTAAGGCAGGGGCAACAGTTTACTCTTCTACCATACTTTCAATGTCCCGATTTGTGCTCGCATAAAAATGGGTATGTTTTCAACACCCTGTGTGAGAAAATAAAGAAATAAATATTGTCTTGAAATGTAAGAGGTAACATAGTAATAGGTAAAGGAAAAGGGACCCCTGACCATTAGGTCCAGTCACGAACGACTCTGGGGTTGCGGCGCTCATCTCACGTTTAACCCACAGCGCCACCTGCTGTCCCAACATAGTAATAGTGCTACATTAATTGATTTTGGGGTGATTTCTTGGGTGCTTTCCAAGCTATAGAGACAAAAGGAAAAAAGCACATGTTTTTCCTCAAACAGGAGACACAAAAGGGATGGTGGTGGAAGCTGTTTCTCCACCTGTGGTAGTATTTTGGTGGGGGTCCTCCTTCCTACAGAAAAAAGGCCAACAAAATTCTGAATTCTTTACGGTTTTTATGGCTCACATGTTGTATACCAGCTTGTGAGGGCTGTGCCCCCAAAGGCAGACTATTAAAAGAATAACCAATCTGTTCTTTCCTCTCCCAGGCTCTGAAATATGAATGCTACCTGGACAGTCCCTTGGTGCGGTTTCTTATGAAGCGAGCCGTCTGTGACCTGAGGATAACTCACTATTTTTTCTGGTAATGTTGGTGGGTGTGCTGTTGGCATAGGGAATGAATTAGAAACAAGGGTGGGTGGGTAGGTGTTTAAAAAGAAAGAGAGAGAATTTGAAGAAGTTACAATCATCAAGTTTGATTCTTTCTAGCAGAGGCTAGAAAATGTTCAGAACATTTTGCTTCCATTCACTGTTACCAGCCTTTGAATAAATGATTTCTTTCCTAGGAATTGCTTAGCATTACACTCCTAATTACCTTTGTTTAGGACTGGATTTCTATGCTTTCATTTCTTTCTTTCTTTTAATTAAATCAAGCTCTTTTTAAAAATTAAACCAAGTTTCTAGGCCTCATGAGGAGCAGTTTTAGGAGTCTGAGAACCTTAGCCCCCTCTGTTTTGTGTTGCATTATTCTGGCTATCTTTAACTTATATTTTCAATTTTTGCAGACTGGGAGGGGGGGGGGCTTTTAAAAAAAACAATAAATTTGGTTTTAGTTATGAAAACTTGGTCTGTCTCCTAGTTTGACTTGGTCTGTCTTTGCTTTGCTTAACTGTGCTTGTGTTGGTGTGGATGAATGGGTCTTCCACATAAACCCCACTGCTTCCAGTAACAGTGTCTCCATGTCTCTAGGCTGTTGAAAGATGGTCTCAAGGATTCTCAGTTCAGCATCCGTTACCAGTATCTGCTGGCAGCTCTGCTGTGCTGCTGTGGCAAGGGCCTGCGAGAGGAGTTTGACCGCCAGTGCTGGCTAGTGAACACCCTGGCTAAGCTGGCTCAGCAGGTTCGTGAAGCCGCTCCTTCATCGCGACAGGTATGTGTGCTTGCGAGCACCTCATGTCTCCCATGAGGGTGTGATGGGGAAGGAAGAATGAAGCAGCAAAGCTCTAGGAGACTTCACCAACCTGGTTCCCTCCCAAATGTTCTGGACTGCAGCTCCCATCAGCCAGTGTGGACTGGAACTGATGGGCTTTGTGCCACAATACATCTGGTTGGTGGGCACCTGGTTGGTGAGGCCTGCTGTAGGAACCGCCTAAAGTCTATTTTGTTTGGGAATGCAGAGGCTGATGTGAGAACTAAATAAATAATTATCAGCCTCTCTTAGCAAGAAGCAAGGCTAAAGTTCAGCCATTACAGTTTTCAGCTTCTTCCATGTGGCTTTTTAGGTCCACCTTAAGATCGCCCTGAGGTCCAGTGCCGAGGGCCTTCTGGCGGTTCCCTCACTGCGAGAAGCCAAGTTACAGGGAATCAGACAGAGGGCCTTCTCGGTAGTGGCACCCGCCCTGTGGAATGCCCTCCCACGAGATGTCAAAGAGAAAAACAACTACCAGACTTTTAGAAGACATCTGAAGGCATCCCTGTTTAGGGAAGCTTTTAATCTTTAAGAAATTGGTGTATTCTAATATTTCTGTTGGAAGCCGCCCAGAGTGGCTGGGGAAACCCAGCCAGATGGGCGGGGTATAAATAAATTATTATTATTATTATTATTATTATTATTATTATTATTATTATTATAGCCTGACTCTACGGCACATGAACTGACACCTAAGGTTGTGTCAGCAATAATCAAACTCAAGAGTAGACCCAATGAATTTAATGGACATGGTTAATTTAGGTCCAGTAATGTCAATGTCACTCTGAGTTGGATACAACCTTTAGCTCCCAAGCTCTTCCCCTCCCACCACCAATGTCATGCTTCGTTCCAGATTAAGACGAAAATTCTTTAATAATAATAATAATTTTATTATTTATGGCCCATCTGGCTGGGTTTCCCCAGCCACTACCAAGAAGACCCTCTGCCTGGTTCCTGTAACTTCGCTTCTCACAGTGAGGGAGCCAGCAGAATGAGGGTGAAGACGCTCCTTCAGGTATACTCAGCCAAGGTCGTTTAGGGCTTTAAAGGTCAGCACCAACACTTCAAATTGTGCTTGGACATGCACTGGGAGTGTTTAAAATCCTAAATCCCGGAAGCAGCAGGTACTCCTTGAATCTGCAAAAAGTAGTTGCGTATTTGAACATGGCACCGCATTTGCAAACTTTTAGGCAAATTTTGCTTTAACTGCACAATTGAATGTGGAATTTGGGTGGTTCTTGGTACAGCATTGGCGGAGGGAGATTGGAACAGCAAATATGGCATTGTTTAAACATTATGTCAAGAATGGGCTGGTGCAGCAACCTGTTTTGGGATGGCTTCCAAACCCAGACCTGCTGCATAAGAGGTTGGACAGGTGCCTGGGGAAGACAGCAGATCAAATATGGTGCTCTTTACTGAACAACTTTGTGCTTGTGGTTTTCTCCCCCTCCCTCAGGCCATTCTTCGTGAGGGGCTGGAGGATGTAAAGCAGTTCTTCAATGTTAATGGCTCCTGCCGCCTACCGCTCAGCCCCAGCCTGCTGGTGAAGGGGATTGTGCCCAGGGTATGTCTCTGACTGCGGGAAACACTGGTCTGGTGTGTTGTAGCTTTCTTCCTCTAAGTTCAGGCATCTTGGATACTTTGAGCTTCTTGAAGATGCCCAGGCTTGGCTGCATTGTTTGCATTGGCAAGATCTGAAAGTAGCTGCTTCCTCTCTGTTGCAAAGCAAGCTGCTCTTGAGAATAGGAATGATTGGCTTCCATCCATTAGCATCCTTACCAGTTAACTTTTCAGTTTCAAATAATTAACGTCAAATCCTCTTTTAAAGCCATCTGAGTTGGTGTTCACTCCCTTGTGGGAGTGAGTTCCATAGTTTAACTAATACACTACATGAATAAGCACTTTCTTTTATCTGTCCTGAGTCTGTACATTAATACTGCACATTAATTAGGGCATCATCAAAAGGCCAAGAGGAAGAAAAGCCAGGTATCTGGGATAAGCTGGAATCCTTATCATGGGGGAGATAAAACATTATATTTCTGGCATGATCCTAAGCCTATTGTTCTCTGAGAGTCCTTCTGTCGATGCTAGGGGGCACCCACTTCTCATGCAGCTAGGGTGAGAAAAGCACTGGCCATTCTGACCACTTGCTCCCCCATCTCACTCTCTTTGACTGCAGGACTGTTCTTATTTCAACTCCAATGCGGTTCCTCTGAAGCTCTCCTTCCTGAATGTTGACCCTCTTGGGGAGAATATCCGTGTCATTTTTAAGGTGAGCCCCGATGGTTTTCTTTGCCCAGATGCTTCTGAACAAATCCCTGATCTAGTGTGCAGGGTGCTAGTGTTCAAGCAATATATTGTAAGTTCTTCTTGTTCTTCTTGTGCCTTCTAAGATCCATCAGTTTTTTTTATTTTTAAAAAACATTATTAGAGGTTTTTAGGCTGTGGCAAGCAGGCTTGAAAAATAAACTATGCACACATGAAAAAAAGCATGAATGGGCTCCAATGTCACTGGCTAGGAGCTTCAATGTGTGTTTCTTGTTGTGTACTGTATTTGCAAGGTTAAGCAGGCTTCAGCTCTACTACCCACAGCAGGTGGGCTGTAAAGCCATAGCCTCAGACAAAGGATATTTTATAAGGCCTGCATGCATGTTGCTGACTTTGGGACTTCAAAGTGCATAATCATCTAACATCAGGTGATTGACAGGTGGACCAAATTTGGCATGCAGGCCTAGGACTCTTGACCCCAGGAGCCAGAAAGGTTCTCCACGCTTCAACAAGCTGTTCTCTTAACCTCTAGCCTCTTTTCCCCAGTCCCCCTGAACCTACCTGCCAAACAGTAGTTCTCCAGGGTCTTATATACCGGTATCAGGAACCTACTCTCTTTCCAAATAGCTTCCAGAACCTCTGGGAATCCACATCATTGCCTCTCCACACTTAAATAAAAGGTTTTGGAAGCAGGGATTTGATTTCCAGTACTGCCTCTTGCCTTGCGCTGTTTCACTCTCCACAGTGCGGAGATGACCTCCGGCAGGACATGCTAACTTTGCAGATGATCCGCATAATGAACAAGATCTGGGTGCAAGAAGATCTGGACATGCGCATGGTCATATACCGTTGTTTTTCTACTGGTCGAGGTCGAGGTAAGTTTTCATAAAAGTGCAAAATGAAACTTTTACAGTTCCTCTTCCCCAGCTGTGCTCACGTTGTTTTTAGGCTAGTGTGAGGTTCTTTGAGAAATTTGTTGGAGCAATGCTTTCAGGGCTGGGATAGATAACCAAGGTTCTATATCTCTTCTCTGGATGAAGGCCAAGAACTTTTTAAAAATCCCTCTTAATTTGTCACCCTACAGTAAATAGCCAGAAAACCTGCTTGCCCTCAGTATCTGGTAATCAAAGTCAAGTGCCCTTGAAAGAAGGGTTTGGAACATATGGACCTCCAGCTGTTGGACTACAATTCCCATCACCCTGACTGTTGGCTGTGTGCTCCAGAGCTGATGGGAGCTGCAGTCCAGCAACCCTTTGAGGGACAGAGGTTCCTCTGCCCTTCTCTAAAATATAGCACTACCATACAGGCAGCCCTGTTCAGGGAGGCTTTTAATGTTTAATAGATTATTGTGTTTTATTCTTCTGTTGGAAGCCGCCCAGAGTGGCTGGGGAGACCCGGCCAGATGGGCGGGGTATAAATAATAAATTATTATTATTATTATTATTATTATTATTAAAAAAATCAAGTACGGTATGTAAATAGCCCCCACAACATTCTCTAGTAAAAGAATTCAGTAAGTTGCCGATGACAGAAACATTGTTTATCCATAATGCCATCCTTTGAGGCTTGCTGTGCAAGTATCTCTAACATTCTAGAGAGATCATGGGCAGGTAGTCCAGCCTGGACCTTGGAAGAACCGTAGAGTTCCCTTCTTGGCCATTGCAAGTAGTGGTTGCTTCTCTGAACATCAGAATCCAGGATGGAGAACCAGAAGCCCTCCAGATAATGTTGGGCATCAGCTTTGTCCGCTCCAGCCAGCATTGGTAGGGGTGATGGGAATTTCCCATACCTGTTCTAAATGTAGGCTGCATTTTACGTGCAAGAGGAAGATGATTCAACATTTTACAGTAAAAAAAAAAAAGACCAGTCTAAGTTGGGTTCTTTGTTGGTTATGTGTGTTAGATGGGGGAAGGAAAGAGGCCCTTATTGCCCATCTTGTAGTCATTTGCTGTGTTTCACACAGGGATGGTAGAGATGATTCCTAACGCAGAGACTCTACGAAAGATCCAGGTGGAGCATGGGGTGACAGGCTCCTTCAAGGATCGTCCCCTGGCAGACTGGCTGCAGAAGCACAACCCCAAAGAGGATGAATACGAGAAGGTGAAGAGAGCGAGAATAACATCATTTGATTTAAGTTAAAAAGCCAGGCAGCTCCGAGTCATGATCAAAGATTGTGCTAACGTCAAACCCATTGTGCCCTCTGTTGAGTCTAGTGGTTTTAATAATTCCATCGCAGCTTAACCTCGCCCCCAAAGGCACACTCCTCCATTGTCTCCAAATACAAATGCCAACCCCAATAAGCAAAGTTGGAAACATTGCAATGGGGACTTGTGGGTGTGCACCTGACTTTTCTTGCAGGCCCACATTTTTCTTTGTTTCCGTAGCAAAACATTGGATTGGAGAGATGCCACCTTGGTTTTATTTATTTAAAATTTGAACGGTTTTTAACATCTGGCCGCAAGGGAGATCACAAACACAACATCAGGAAGCTAAAGTGCACTGTAAATAAGCAACGAGCAAGCATTTTAATCTTAAAATCTTGTGTAAACATAAATGTTTTCACTTGTTATTCAGAATTATATGAAATGTGGCTTGGGGGTAGGGAGCTTTTCCATTGTACTGAAAAAGCCTGGCTACAAGTTCTGACTTCAAACAAAGAGAGCACAGTAGAATGCCAGCTGTAAATACAACTAAGGGTAGGTTACCTCAAGGTAGATTTAGGTGCCTTTCCGTCATCTCAAGTTCCCAGGGTGTTCTAGAAAACAGAGTAGTATATATTAAATATATAGGCAGGTAATATAATATTCCTAGATGACCCTAAATGCAGGAACCTTTTTCAGAAAAATTCCCTCCAGCATTTTGTCTGGCCCTACTGCTTTCCTGTTCAGCTTTTCACATTGCTGTGTTAATAACATCCCTCTTCATCTGCCAGGCAGTGGAGAACTTCATCTACTCATGCGCTGGCTGCTGTGTAGCTACTTACGTGCTGGGAATCTGTGATCGGCACAACGACAACATCATGCTCAAGACCACAGGGCACATGTTCCACATTGACTTTGGCAGGTTTCTGGGCCATGCTCAGATGTTTGGCAACATCAAGAGGTGAGCACCCTAAGCAAACTAGAGAGGCTGTGTGTGCGTGGCCGACTGAATTATCGGTGCTGGGGGTGGGCATGTATGTTACTTTTGGAAACGAAGGTGGAGTTAAACTAGTACATAGATTAGCTTCACTATGAAACTAATTGTTTCAGTTTTTCACATTACAGTGGTGCCTCGACTTACGATTTTAATCCGTTCTGAAGGCACCTTTGTAGGTCGAAAAATTCGTAAGTCAAAAAGCGCCATTGGAAACACGATTTCCCATAGGAATGCATTGGAAACGGAAAAGTTTGTAAGTCGAAGCAACCCCATCTAAAAATTCGTAAGTCGAAAAAACCCTATCTAAAACCGCTGCGGTTTCCTTTCGGATGTCGAGAAATTTGTAAGCGTGTGGCCATTTGCCCCATTCATAAGTCAAAAAATTCGGTTGTCGAGTCGTTTGTAAGTCAAGGTACCACTGTAGTTTCACATAGAAATATTTCTGCAAATTGATATATTCCTGGAACTCCTGTGTGTAAGGCCTTCACGGCGCTTTAGCAGAAATGCTCAGAGTTCCAGGTTCTTCAGTGCAGTGTATTTATTGTGAGCTATATACAAATATGTACAGGCTATGATACACGAGCAGTTCATACAAATAAGCAGGGTATCTGACTGCACCTTAAGGCATGTAGGAAGACTTCTCTCTCTAAACCTCTCACTGGCCACACCCTTCTACACCACACTCACTGCTGGAAAGGTTTCCCTTTTAAACCGATAACAGCCAATCAACTGACAGCACATTGCTGCTGAGTCATACTGACCCAGCACTTCTATAGAAAGTATTGCATCAGCCAGTTGGATCAGCTAGTTTCACTTTACTAGTACACTCAGGCCTGAAGACCTGCTATCTCACACAGCATTCTGTGGATCCCGACAAGGATGACCTGAGAGATCTGTGAAACTGACAAGACATGCCAGCTCTGAACAAAGGAAACATTAATTCAGTGGCTGCAACAATCATATGGGGCCTCTTTGTCCAATCTGCCTGAAAACTGGCAGTTCTGATGCCCTGGAGTGGTAGTAGAAGCCCTGCACATTCCACAACATTTGCATGGAAAACAGAATTTGTTACAAGGAGGAGAAATGCAGCTGTTTCTCTCATTTAAACCAATGGGAAGCTTTATAGGATGTGTCTTTTTAAACGTTGCTTATAGAATACAGTTCCTGTTTAGTGCAGCACCTGAAAATGCCATGCCATTTGGATGGAAAATGTCACAGTTATTAGCAGCAAGCTGGGTTTTTGCACTCAGTGTTCGAGATACACACACAGAAACACGCTTCTAGCATCTAGGCAGTTGCCCGCAGGTCTAGGCCCTGTGGAACAGTATAAGCCCTGGCTGGCTTATATACCCTCTCATGACAGGTTGCTTGCACACAGTCTGAGACTTCTCTTGTCTGGAAATTGTCACTGCTCTTCCCTTTTCAAGACCCTCCTGGATCTAGGAGGCAGTAGGCAGGACATGGTGGGGAGTCTATTGACCTGTTTGTCAGCTGAACAGCCTCTTCTTCTTCCGCCTCGCCCTGCATATGTTCCTCCATCTTGGACTGCCCTAACTGCCCCTCCTCCCCTGGCTCCTGCCTTGGGGGCAGTGTGAAACCCCATAAATCACTGGTCCCCTCTCCTGGGTCACTCTCCTGGTCCCCTGCCTCCACCCAGCACCCTTTGGAGTTCTGCCAGCTTCCAGTTTGCATGGATAAACTCAAGTCTACATTGCAGCAGTAGGTAATTAATAATGATGTGGGTGGGTGTAGATTGTTGGTACCCAATACAAGTTTTTACCTGCCATGCATATTTTGCAGGGCACCATATTACTTGCTTTACCTGGGAAGGGAATCTGACAATTTGGCTTACAAATGTTGGACTTGAAGTTCCAACCTTTTTACTACAGATTTATTTTTAAAAGCTTCTATTTCCCACCCCCTAAGCACCATGTTTTCCAGCCTGTTTCAAAATGTTCTTGGTGGAGCAGGTTGCCGGTGGAATGTGGCTTATCTGTTTCCACATTGTGATGCCTTTGTTCAGTGAATGCAAAACCCATTATCTGTCAAATGCGTTCAAGCTTTTTCCTGCTGTTGATACCAAGCATGTGGCTTTTGTTCCAAAGTCCTTCAGAACAATGTGTTGTGTGTGGATCTAATGGGATCTAGCACTCTCTGGGTCAACTAAGGTATGTTCGGAAATGAAAGCATAGTGACTCTTTTGTCCCTGGGATTAGCCACATCACTGTGGCATTTGCACATTTCTTCCGTACAGGGACCGAGCTCCATTTGTCTTCACATCAGACATGGCTTATGTCATCAACGGCGGTGACAAGCCCTCCAGCCGCTTCCATGACTTTGTAGATCTCTGCTGCCAGGCCTACAACCTGATCCGCAAACATACCCATCTCTTCCTCAACCTTTTGGGCCTGGTGAGACACCCAGTTTCTACTTTCCTGCTGCCTCTGCTCTCCAGTAGCAGTGCATTTGCCCAGACAGTGCATCATGGCCATGGCTATTACTGAAAAGATTTCCAGCTGATCTTTGCAGGAGTTTGGCGGGTTTGCATAGGGAGACAGAGACAATGGTGACCATCAGATTGGACCTGAGGAGTAAAGAACTGCCTTCTCTCTTCCAAGCCTGCAGTTCCCCCATGGCAGAACCTTCTCAGTCTATATCCAGACCTTCTTTGTATCCGAAACAGGAAAGGGTATAAGCTAAGTATTTGTCTGCGTAAGAGCAAAAATCACTTTGCAGATGCAGCACACAAACGTGTAGGCTCTCAGATAGGAACTTGTTGCTGCTTTGCTGCTCCCTGGATGAGGAGCTGCATGTTCCTACAGTCAAGCTGAGCTATGGTTTGACTTAGTATGTTGTATGAACCAGACCAATGTCTGGATTCACACATAAAAGTAAACCCATAGTTAAGATCAGCAAGCTAACAACAAACTCTGGGTTACTTTCACTAACAAGTCATTGTTTATTTGCCACTCTCACTGCCCTGCATGTGTGGTTTTGTCGGCTTATAGTGAAATAAAAAATGTCCACTTTTTTACATCAAAATCAACCAGTTCTAGTAAAAAAATAAGCAATAATTTTAGTGCTTCCCCCTCCCCTCCAACTGCTGGGATAAGGACATGTGCTGAGACTTGGTGAGCATCAACCACGAAAGCCTCCTATTGCATTGCCGAAGGCCCCTTTTTTGTTCCTGAGTCTGCAGCAGACATTGCTTGCAGATATGTATGCACCATAACTAAAAGGATTGGGAACTTGCCTTTCCTGTGTTTTAAAAGAAAGCTGAGGGTTTTGGGAAATCGAGTTAGCATGGGGCACATTCCAGAATCCATGAAATTCCTACAGCTCATGTCTGGAGTGTTTGCATTTCTTTATTTTCTGGTGCTAATCCGTGGCCTCTTTGGTGCCCAGATGCTCTCCTGTGGGATCCCTGAGCTTTCTGACCTTGAAGACCTAAAGTACGTTTATGATGCGTTGAGACCACAGGACTCTGAGGCAGATGCCACCACCTATTTCACCAGGTAAGGGGAATCCTGATGGCTGGGAGAGGTGGAAAGGGAAGCCAGGAGCCACCTTGGTGTGCCAAAGATACTCCCACAGAGTAATCTTGGTTCTCAGGGTCCTTTTTTAAAGGTCAGTTGTAGTCTTTGAAAATGCAGGGGGCAGACCAGCCAATTCTATGTCAACCCACAAACCAGATGTTTTATCCTTCCACGCAGGTTGATAGAGTCCAGCCTCGGCAGTGTTGCCACGAAGCTCAACTTCTTCATTCACAATCTGGCGCAGATGAAGTTTGCGGCCTCCGACTCCCGACCGATGCTCTCCTTTGCCCCCCGTGTGCACACAATCAAGACGTCCAGCCGGATCCTTGATGTCTTCCTCTGCCGTCACGAAAAAGTCTTCAATCCCAGCAAGGGCTTTGTGAGTCCCTTCCGCAGGCATTTTGGTGCAGCAGGTGGTCAGTGGGGTGGAGGCAGTGTTAGGGAAGCTGGCGTGAGGCTGCGCTCAAGCGCAAGAGCAGGTTGTACCGTGTGCTGGGGCAGCATCTCCAGGAGGTGCTGCTGAACCATAAGGACTGCTTCCTTCTCTGCCTTGCAGATATACATTGTGAAGGTGAAGCGAGAGAACCCCTCTGAAGTCACCTACATCCAGCGTACCTTTGAAGAGTTCCAGGAACTGCACAACAAGATGCGCCTCATCTTCCCCTCTTCACATCTCCCCAGGTTAGCCCCATTTGGTTTACAAACTCCCTTTTACTTTTGACACTCTACTCTGCACACCCTCTGTAAGAATCGCAAACCTTTGAAGACTAGTTTTGTATTCATTTCCCAGAAACTTGCTTATGCTCCCCTGATTTTGTGCGCTTAAATTACGTTTTCTCCTTGGGAAGTCTCAGCGCTTGGGCTTTGTTCACATTTAGGATCTAACCGAAAGAATCTCTCATCCCTTTCACCAGATTGGCTAGTGATCCAGTGGGTATGATACAGCAGACTGGCCTCTCAAAATTATATGTGTGCTTAATTGAATTGTTTGTGTGTGAATGGTCCTCATCACAAGACGTTAACCAAAAGTTTTGTTTCTGAAATACTCCGAATGGATCCATCTGACAGCCGTTATCCGTGTGAAATAAAGAACTCCTTTAACAAATAATTTGTGTGTACTGTTGCAGCTGGAAGCAAAGAAATTTGGCAGACCTTCTGCTTCAGTTGAGATTTTGCTTTTCATTGATAGATTGGGCCCAACACCTAACTGTTTCTTTACCCTCCTACCCTCCCCAAATTGTCCAGCTTTCCTAGCAGGTTTGTGATTGGACGCTCACGAGGAGAAGCAGTGGCTGAGAGGAGGAGAGAAGAACTGAATGGCTACATCTGGCATCTGATCCATGCAGCTCCTGAGGTGGCCGAGGTAAATAGGCAGGAACGAGGTAGTATTAGCCAAGACCTTTAGGATGAACTGCAGGCAGACACAGCAGTGTAGAATAGTTTAATCTAAGCACTTCTGCAGAAGCCCGACCATGGAATTATTCTACAGACACTTTTTGCCATTCCGCTTTAGCAAGCTTTGTTAATACATTTGGAAGCTTTGCGTAGCATTCCCTGTCCTTGCCTACATGCAAATCAAGGGACCTTCTTTAACCACTGCTGGAGAACACTCAGCACATAGGAGGCAAGAGAACTTGCTTGGTAAGTATAGCATCAAAAACTGAGCTGAGAGTAAGGAAAGTTCTGATGGCCTCTGGGTGCCTGGGTGGGCAAACTGGATTGCCTGTTATGTATTCGGGTTCTCCCATCTATATAACTGAGGTTATGTGCTACTGTAGTATTAAGATTCATAACCAGGCATAGGCAAACTCGGCCCTCCAACTCCCATGATCCCTAGCTAACAGGACCAGTGGCCAGGGATGATGGGAATTGTAATCCCAAATCATCTGGAGGGCTGAGTTTGCCTATGCCTGTTCATAACCATTCTAAGCAAGTAAGGAACTGCAGGAGTCTTCATAGCTGAAGGCCTAAGAAATAATTAGCTGATTTATGAAAGTAAGTTATTATGTGAATTGAAGCAACATGCCCAACCAAGCTTCTCTTTTCATGTCAGAGGGCATATCAAAAGTAGGTGACTTGCTACTGGAGTAAAACTGTGGCCTGATGGTGTGCTTCTCTTGCAGTGTGACCTGGTGTACACGTTTTTCCACCCCCTCCCAAGGGACGAAGTTGCTGCAGGCACCAATCCAGCACCCAAACTGCCTGGTAAATATTTGTAGGACACAAGCAGCAGGATTTACCTGCTTCAACACTCTGGCTCCGCATGCTGGCCAGTACTGAGGGAGGGCAATGCTCTCATGCAGCTGCCTTGGAATTGAAGTCGATCATAGCCACAGCTTCATTCTTTGGCAAATAAAATGAAAGTGCTGGGCACATGGAAGGGATCTGCCTATTCAATGGAGGCTGGAAGTTTGTGTCAGGACCTGACTGGGGGTTCAGAATGGTGCTGTTAGTCTAGTCATTAAACTATGTTATGCAGGTATAGGGTAGTGCAGAGGAGAGATGTTGTATTCATTAAAACAGGATAAAGCACAACAGTGGCATAATATAGTACTGATTTTGATTTTACTGTTTTTGTTTGTATTTTTTATTTTAAATAATAATAATACCAAAGTTTTCCAGAGTATGGCCTTTATGGAAAGGCACTAAAACCTCTTTACTGTGGGTGTAGTGCCTTTCCTCTCTTTTTTTTGTCAGTAGACATGGTGGTTTTCCATGCCAACACTGCTCCCTGTTCCTTATTCTTAGATGCATCATGGTCCCAACCTGTTGGAAAACTGGGTGGGGAGGTGAAGCTGTCTGTATCCTACAAGAACAACAAGCTATTTATCATGGTGATGCATATCCGAGGCCTGGTAAGTGCTGAACTGTAGCTATGTCCCAGTGGCAGCCACTGGCCAAACTTCTCAAATCTCTGCAGCCTGATGTGGCGCAAACAACTGACGACTGGGCTTGACTTTCTCTTTTCCAGCAGCCTATTCAAGACGGCAGTGATCCCGACCCGTATGTTAAGATCTACCTTCTGCCCGACCCCCAGAAAACCACCAAGAGGAAAACGAAAGTCGCTAGAAAAACATGCAACCCTACTTACAATGAAATGGTATGCTGCTGCACACCTTGTCTTAACAGGCTAAAAAAGGGGTGGGTAGGAAACCCCCGACCCACAGTTGCTATCAAACAATAAATTAGCTATGAAAACCAACATTCTCTCGTGAAAGATCCAGCTGCTTAGAAAAAAAGTCCAGACATATTTTGAGTTAATGTATCACAGGGTAGGGGACAGTATGAACTGATTCTCCATTATACATCTCTTGACATTCTATTAATGTTGCTATGGAGTGGCAGCATGGACAATTTATTACAATGTAGCCTTACAATATATTGGGGGGGGGGGTTGGCTCGAGAGCCACATTCACCCTTGGCCAATCCTCTGGCGGAAGCATGCCAGCAGGGGATGTTGATATCCTATACACTCAATTGTGTGAATTCACACATGCAGGTTAGAGAATGGGTTATTTGCTTCCCCATCAGGGCATTGGGGTGGGCAGAAAGATTTAAGCCACCTACATTAGCACTGTCTTACTTTTAATCCCCCCTCCCTTTGTCATTGTTGTCAAATTTGGGGGTCTTGGGGAGGTCAGAATTTACTTGGGGCCAGGGCATGCTCCTGGGCCAGGGGTTAAACACCCCTCCTTTATTTAAGATTCCTACCGAGACTGCTGTCATAGTTGAATTAGTTCAAGTTTAAAGACTCAGTATTGTGCGTGTGTGCATTTATCATTTTCAGTTTTCTCTGACAGATTTCTACCCTTGGTCTAAATGCTAGAAAATATATATACCTGTACTAGATGGGTGTCTGCATTAAGATGCATATGTATTACTGAAGAATATACAGAATTACTATAGCCTTTTGCTATAGAGGCTAGAGACTGCTGTTCTAGGCAACTACCTCTTCCACCTTTCCAAGGAGAGAGTGAGTGAGTTTTAGCTCATGTCCTGAAACTTCCTGTATCTTTCAGCTTGTCTATGATGGGATTCCTAAAGGAGACCTCCACCAACGGGAACTGCATCTGAGTGTCCTGAGTGAAGAGGGCTTTTGGGAGAACATCCTCCTTGGGGAGGTCATTATCCGACTGCGGGACCTGGATCTGACACAGGAGAAGATGGGCTGGTTTGAACTGGGCTCTAGGAGTCACGGGACCATGTGAAGAGGAGCAGCAAGGCAGTCGCTGTGTCTTTGGAACCACTCTGGCCCCATGGGAGTCCCTGGGAATTGGTGCATGTTCCAGGAGTTCTATCCTGGTTTATCGGAAAGGATGTAGTTTCCTGCAAATAAGGACGGACGGATGTAGTTTCTCTGCAAATGAAGGGTTAATTTCCTGTGGAGAGTGAGCATTTTGGGGTGGAGTCATGATAGGAAATTCATTTGTGACTTAAAATGGCTGCCATAGACTTACCTTTTTTATACATTTTCCTTGTGTCAAGGGAGCAATGACTTATGGGGGGGTGGAGAAAGAATAGGGGGCACCCCCCTCTTTGGGATATTTTAATTTTTTAAGAAAATCAACAAATGATTTCAGTCCAGATGGGACATAGGAGCACATGCTGAGAAGGAACTTTTCTAGGCAGGATATATCATCAGTGGGATTCTTGCTGGACTTTCTCAAAAGTTGTTGTTGTTTGTTGTTGTTTTAAGTAAATAAAGGAAAGTGTGCATAAGAACTTGAGGGGCGGGAGGGGAAATGTTTGGGGTGGATATAAATAGTAGATGAAATCCTTATCTCTGGGACAGGAGCTGGTGTGGTCCAACTCAAGCCATCTTGGAGAATTTGCTTCCAAAGGAGAGCTATGTAATGTATATATGTGAAGAGCTTACAGTTCTCGATTTCCTGCTTGGAGGTGTAACCTAAAAGGCATGCTCTCTTGGACTAACATTTAGACTTGTCTTAGGAGGCAAAAGGCAACCATATTCCTCTTGATTCTAAATACCTACTAAGGCCTTGGGCATGGCAACTAACTGAAGAGCTGTGTGATATTTCCACCTTACTTCCTTGCTTGACTGAACTGAATTGCCTTTTGCACATGTTCATCTGGCCAGTCTGAGGAGCTGGAACTGATTAGATACGGTTGCGCTGCATCTTGGAATCAGAGCGATTTTCCTGGTCTCGCTTCTCCCAAGCTGTGACTTTGGAAAACGGGTTCCTTGAATTAGCCAAACCGCCTCTGTGACAGTTTCCTGTGTATGGCCATTTCTTCTGAGCTAGTGGGGTGGGAGGCAGAGAAAAAGGCAAACTAGCTGGAAACCCGGTTAAAAGGTTACCTGGCATTTTGCCATGACATACTGAAACTTTTGCATACACCCACTGCCCTGAAATGCCTTTTGTAGGCCAGGTGGCCTCGAGCGGTTCCTTTGTAGCCTTTTCTTTGAGAAGTAAACCTGTGTAAAATAAAATAAAAAATAGAAAGGTGGGGAGGGGGGAATAGCCAGCTTTTAAACCTTTGTCTCTTTGCAATTATATAAAGACCAGAATGTGTGTTGTTGGATCTTTTCTCTCTCTCTTTTAAGAATCATTCTTAAAGGATGTCCTGTTTGCGGGTTGCCATTTGCCTCCTTGAATGAAAAAGAGAGCACTTCAAAATGGAGGGGAAGATGTTTCGCATCTCAGACAGGAGCCTTGCACCATTGGGCCTAGCCCTCTCCCTCAGAGCTCGTCATCTTCTAGCTAGCCTGAGCTGTTTGTTTACAGCAGGGACTCCTGTACAGATGAAATGTTTCTCAGGTTCAAGAACAAAAAATTAAAATATTGTATCTGAGAGGTATAAGCCAAGTTTTTTTAACCATTCCCTAGATCAAGGCTTGCCTGAAACTTTGATTTTTAAAAATCTGCACAAGAGGTGCAGGTGGATTTCAGAGTCAGATAAGCAGTTACGTGAGACAACCTTGGCCTGGTCATGTCACCTGTTCTGTAGGAAATGAGGGAGAGACGGTGTCTTGCTGATCCCTGGATCCTTCCTCTGTTGTAAAATGGTGGCATTATTTGAAGTAAATAAATAAAAGGAAATGGAATTCAGTAGAAGCTGTGTCGTCTCATCCTTTGCAGCGTTGGGGTTATAAAACAAGCATGGACTTTTTCAAAGAGATGCAGCATCATTAACCCCAAATAGATTTTGGTAAGTTGATGCTTGGCCAAAGAGGACACATGATGCTGCATTTGGGCTGGTTAGAAAAGTAATGACTGAGCTGTTCAAAGGAGTCATTTGACTTTTAGTTTCCCATACTCAATGTTTGAAAACAAGTTACCATTAGCCACAGCCAGTATGGCCATTGGTCAAGGACAATGGGAGTTGTAGTCCTAAAATCTTGAAGGCACCAGGTCGATCAGTCCTTCCCATTTGGTCTACCTTTGTCCATTCACAGTGCATTTTGGGGGAGAGGAGATAATATGCAGGATCTGTAAGAACAGGTTGGCTTCTGCATCTTTGCTCTCTTAATTCTACCATATATTTTGATTCAAAACATTTGCAGGCTTTAACATCAATCTGAAATGTGGTGCTATTGTTCGGCTTACCCGGGAAACAGTATCTCTGTGTGCCTAAATATTGACAGGATGACCAATGACTCTTCTTCCCCTGAACAGTGAGAAGCCTGTCAATAGAGGGCCAAACTATTACCATTTGTACATGTTGCAGTATCAAATCAAATTATGTAGGAAGCTTAAAGAGAAAGCCTAACAGGTATAGATATTTTCAGGCTGATTGCATCCTATGTAATATAGTGCAGAGGAAAGACACCGGAAGCATCCATCGTTACCACTGCTTGCACATTCATGCCACGAGGCTGTTGCAATAGCCGTGCAATCTGTTACCGATGCTATGTTACTAGGTAGTTAAGATAATACATACTTTAATAGGCTTGGGTACTGAATCAGTCATAATCACCGCAGCACATTCCTACAATGCCTAATTAGCAAAAGTGCATACATTTAAAGTACTGTGGAGTGTGTATGATGCCACAGTGACACGCCAGCCATAGGTACAAAGGCAGGTGCTGAGAAGTGTCTGAGCTTGATGGAATCTGGAGAAACATACGGTAGCCATAGACAATTAGGCTGTTAGAAACCATGCCACTTGGATGTAGTTAGAAAATAATACACAGAGATTTCATGCTGGGAAGCGGGGGCCAGAATCACTTGAGTTTCCAGATTCCAAATGGAAGGGAAACCTGTGCCGAGAGTGGTTGTGTAGTGAGGATGCAGTTTCATCTATTCCCCCTTCTGTGCAGTTATTAAAGGCACAAGAACAGGCAGGACACCACAAAATGCCCCTCGACACAATTTTTATTTACACATTTATCCAAATGTTCATGCTGTCTTTTTGTAGCCTGGGCAGCTTACGAATAAAAGGTTAATGGAAAAGCACCAGAATCGCATCTCCAAAAGCAAAAATTCATGGGTAAGCAGAAAATAAAAAGATTGCCCAGCATTATTCAAAAGCCAATTGCTCTCCACAATAAAATAAATAAATAAACTGCATTCTTTTTTTAATTAGATAAGAATTAGAATTTTGCCTGTTGTAGATTCCCTGGCAGAAAATAAGGAACAGAGGCAACTGTAATGTAGTTTCAGGTAAATTAGCTCCCTAAATAAGACGTATGTGTTAAAACCATGTAAATAACAGAATCAAATTTTCTCACTGTTCCTTCAAATCACAGTCACAAGTTAGTACATATAGGCAATGCTATGTGTTGTTACCGTATGATCTGTATAAGCAGGATGCCTGTAACATTAAAGTAATTGGATTACTAATGACCTTTGTGAGTTTTAAACATGCGCACATGCCACAACTTTTTTTAATTGGTTAATCATGTCATATGACAATATGACTTATCCTTAAAAGAAAGCACTTGCCTGATCACTTCATCTGGGATAACTCACTATAGTGTGGTTAACAAAATGTTTTGCAGCAACCATGAGGAAATATGGTTCAAGACAGTTTTTATAATGCAACCTATGCATGTCAACTCAAAAAGAAGGCCCACTGAATGGGACTTAACTTCTGAGTAGACAATTTTAGGATTGCACTGTTACCAAATCTCCAGTGCATGATAATTTTTAATATTTATATTTGAAGCCCAGTTGGAATGGCACATCTGCCTGGATTATTTTATGTTATTTTTAAAGAAGGGGAGGCAGAAGCATGGCATCTCCTCTGGGATCTGCTGCTGAAGCAACTGCCTCCTGGTAAAAACAGCCCTGCAAGGGTGCACTGTTAGCATTGCATGGATATATGTGCAAGTATATGTGCCTCGATCTTCCCAATGGAAACACAACCATGGGTAAGCGCCTGGAACCCCTGGAATCTTGCACTGCTTGTGGAGACTGGGTTGGTGTGTAGCAGAATCTTATGAATTAACTTCCAGGGGAAGGCAGAGCTGGAGGTAAAAGTAGGTGTGGCGAGAGGTAAAAAGTAGGCAAAGCAATGGATGTGACCCTTATCTTTATACAGTAGGCTGCAGTCCATATACTATGCAAATATCAGAGCTTTCTACACACACACACCTCCATCGAAGCAAGGAAGGCATACTATGTATGGTTATATGGAAGTGTGGCTAACTTGCCACAGGATGAGCCTTAAAAGGCTTGTACCCTTCTTAAACCAATGACCTGATGCAGCTGACCTCAACACACCTCCAGATGCCAGTTATTAGCAATAGGCACCAAGGGAAGGCTGTTTCCTTCACCTCCTGCTTGTGAGCTTCTCAAATGCAAACTGGCGGAAACAGAATGCTGTATTAGAAGGACCTTTAGTCTGATGCATCATAGTACGGTAGTTTTTATGCTCCTTAATGCTGAGACAAGGTCATCTTATCTCTATTAGCTCCTCTTGCGTAACTGACCTTTGGCAGGGTAGCTACCCTATGTTATCATTGTTTGCAGAGCAACCTTATCTTTGTGCTGCCCTTAAGTGTACTTTTCTACATTTTTTGTTTCGCTTTGACTTCTTTCTGATGTTCATACAGAGAGATTGGGAAAGTGTGGCTAGACACAGGCAGTTCACCACCAGTTATTAGCAGACCGTGCTTCCTAAGTAAGATGTTTTGAAATACAGTATGGGCAACAAGTTGGACATAAACCAAACATTGCCGTTAGGGGGACCAAATGCAAGAGGACAGAGGCTTTGCAGCTGTGACAACTGTGTAGAAGGAATTTCAGCAGGGGCAGCTTGTCTTCTGTATCTGGCCACCCTTGCAGTGTGGGGTACTCCTATACCGTAGATCAGTGCTCCCCAACCTTTTTATCGCTGCGGACCAGTCGATGTTTGATAATTTTACCGCGGCCCGCCGGGGGGGGGGAACGTTGATTATATTTTATTTAGATTGTTTTGATTTAATAATTTTAATTTAATTGTATTTAAATGTTCCTTGGGCGGCCTGGTACCAATTGATCCACGGACCGGTACCGGTCCGTGGCCCGGGGGTTGAGGACCACTGCCGTAGATAATACCCACCAACCAAGATACTCTACAACATTATCCTGCCTCATATTTTTCCATCCCAGTCCGTCAGCATTGCATTGGGCTGGTTTTATGTACTTCTGAAAACCTTGGGGTTTTGAGGCCTGCCGATACCTTGGACCTTGTGTGTGGATGGTATCGTTTTTGGCTACAGAAGTCACCATCCTTGGGGTTGCTATGAACATATAAGGCAGCCTCCCACGAGCTGTTGCTCTCCAGATATTTTGGACTACAACTTCCATCAGCCACGGCCAGCATGGCTGACGTTTAGGGAATGACATGGTTTGTAGTGCAGAAACATCCGGAGGGCGCCGGGTTGGAGAAGGCTGCTAAATAGTATGATTTCTGAGGTAACTGGGAAGTGTTTCCTCTTTTTCCTTGATCTTAATTTCTTTTGAATGTAATTTTGCTAATAAGCTCCACCTCAACAGGTATGAAGCGCCTTTAAAAAAACAAAAACAAAAGTTGCAGAATGTTTCTATAACCCTCTAATAATTTAGAAGAGCAACCGGCTGATGCAATCGCCCGCCTGCGCCGGCGCTCAGTCACCAAAGTGCGCTCTCTCGCTCTCCCTCGAGGGAGGCGGGGCCGCGATTGAGCAGGGAACCAATCGCGAGCCTCCGACTGCTATCTAGCTTCCCCGGATGTTACTCGAAGCGCCACCCGGCCTTTAATCTTCCCTTTGCAGGTGACGAGAAGAGACGCTTCCTTCGCTTTTGCGCTTGCTGAGGGGGGGCTGCGTGTGCGCCTGCGCTCGGTAAAGTGGAGGGATCCTTCCGCCCAGCGGCCTAACTGCTGCGCCCTTCTCCCGCCGCCATCTTGTTCCTCTCGCTTCAAAGCAGCGACTTCCATCCAGCCCTGAAGCGGCCGCCGGTCTTCGCCGGGAAGGAACATGGCGTGGCCCAAGCCGGGGAGAAGCCACCGCCGCGTCCTCAGCCATCCCCGAAAAGCCTCAGGGCGGCCGGAGCGGCCGGGCGACGCGAGGCTGAAGCGCTGAGGTGAGCAGCCCTGGGCGCGCCCGTCACCATGGAGCCGAGCAGGGAGCGGGAGCAGGCGGCCCCTCGCTTCGGCCCTCGCCCGACTTCCTTGCCGCCGCAACCGGAGGCCGACGCGCCGTTCTCGCTGCTGCGGCTTTTCTCGCAGCTTTTGCAGCGCATCGTGCCGGGCCAGGCTGCGCCGCTCTTCTGGCTCCAGTCCGAGGCCCACGCCACGGGGCTGCCGCCGCTGATCGCCGTCCAGCACCAGCTGCGCCTGGTCGCCTCCTCCTCCTCCTCCACCTACGTGCTCGGCGTTGCAGACAAGGGCTCGCTGCCGGGCCCGCTGAGCGCTGCTTGGGAGGAGCTGCCCGAGCCCCGCTCCGCGCTCTCCAAGTACCCCGAGATCCTCCAGCAGGTGCATCTGCGCGGGAGCAAGGCCGGGCTCGTCGCGCAGGAACCCGACGGCGGCTACCATAGCTTGGAGGTAGAGGAGGAGCAGCAGCAGCAGCAGCGGGACTCCTGGGGCCCGAGAGACTCGTTGCCTGCGGATGGCCGTCAGGAGGAAGCTCAGGAGAACCCAGACTCCGGGGACGCCTGCGGGTGTCCTGGTGCGGTGGATCCGTGCGGGGAGGAGGGTCTTTCCGAGGCCCAGTCCGACTCGGACTCGGACATAGAGCAAGATATCCCTGCGGTGACTAGGCCTGCCTGTCCTAACAAACTGATCGATTACATCCTAGGGGGTGCTTGCAGCGGGGAGGAGAGCGATGGAGAGGAAGGTTCGGGTGGGGAAGAGGATGAAGACGACGACGACGACGACGGGTTTGACAGCGAAGGCTCCCTTTCCGAATCCGATGCCGCCAGCCAGGATGGGGAAAACATTCACTTGTGGAACTCCTTTTGTAGCCTGGATCCTTACGATCCTCGGAATTTCACAGCAGCTGTTCGAACTGCTGGGAACATACCCGAGGAAGCGCCTCCTGTTGAGTCAGAGGAGGTGGAGGATACTTCCTCATGGACTGAAAGTTCCTGGGAGGAAGAAGAGTGGGAGGCCAGCAGCGTGGATGAATCAGAAAACTTGAAATTGTGGAACTCTTTCTGTAACGCTGAGGATCCTTACAACCCTTTCAACTTCAAGGCAAAGTTTCAGACTGCAGAAAAGAAAGGGAAAAGTGGCTTGAAAGGGCTGTCAGGGACAGGCCTTGGACCCTCTCAAGGTAGCATCTTACTTAGCTGTCAGGTGCACCTGATCGATAACAGAGACACTGAGGTTACGGAAAATGTGAAGCATGGTGTCCTTTCTAGAGAAAAGTGTAAGAAGAAGAAAAAGGTATGTTTTACATTGGTTTATTTTATTATGCAAGCAGGAGGTGCCATTTAAACATATATTATATGTGTATCCTTCCCAATAGACCTGTAGAGTGGCTTACCACAGAGCTGTAGGGGGTTGTACTAGATAACCCTCAGGGTCCCTTCCAGCTCTACAATACTATGATTCTATACCAAAGTAAGTTCCGGGAAGCCTACAACGGTAATAGGGGGAAACTGGCCTTCCAGATGTTTTGGACTACGACTCTCATCAGCCCCAACCAGCTTGGCTAGAAGTCAGGAATGATGGAGTTGTAGTTGAATGACATCTGTAGAGGTGCAAATTCCCCATTACTGAACTATGACCTAAATTACTAAAGTTATGGTGTCACACTCTGGTAATTCCTGGCATATCTGACTTGTTCTTTCTACTTCATTGAAATTATTGTTCCTAAAATAGTACACTTTTTTTGCCCAGCACTGAGCTTAAAATAGAGTAACAAGTTGGGTATCCCAAATTGGCTACCACAGGATCAGGATAAATTTCCATAGAACTGCTTTACAGATTAATTAATCCTGTGGCTGGAATAAGAATGTAAAATGTCTTGCGAGAATTTGTCTTTCTCTTCCACTTGCAGCACACATTGTGAAATCACATTTGGGAGCACTGTATGTATTGGGACATGGGATACACGTTATATCATGTTTCTTAGAAGAATGGAGATTTTCTCCAAAGCTAGCATTAGACCAACAATGCAAGTTAGTACTCAAATTACAAAGCTGCACATGAAGGGGTTAAATTTGTTTCAAAGTGATTTATGCTTTCTTGTCTTACCGTTTGCACTTCTGTACTTGCCTTGCATTTCAGGACTTCCCTTCCCTTCATTGCATTGTGTCATATTGTAGATTCTGTAAGAATGGGGAGCTGACTCATGGGTGACAGGGTCCATGTGACTGGCAGGAGTTGTGCACCCTCTGCTTTCAGTCACAGTTCAGCCACTCTGTTTTATCCTAGACTCCATTCTCTCCCTGCCTTCCCTTGATAAATCCCATTGATTTATGTGAAACAAAGCTAGAAATGCTTTGAAGTAGTGCAAGTGTGGGCCTCCTTGTGCACCAGTCTGTTCTTTCAAGCCTCCAGTCTGTTTGGGCTAACAATGATTAGCTACCATGGCTTTCTGAGGAATTTAATATAATTACTTGCTTAATGTAGTTCTATCACACCTAGCTTTCCTAGGAGAATGCTGTAGTGCAAAATTATTGTTAATCCTCGTGGATACTTAAACTTAACGCTGTTCAATGTAGAAACCTCAGAAAGGAGAACTCTTCTGTGACACATTAGAATGCAGTATCCATCTGTGTAGTCATGTTTGAAACAGTCTGTTTTGCTGTAGTTATTTGTGTTGCTCAGCGAAATAGCTAGCATGTAACTGCGGCAGAATAAACATTTTCAGGGTCTTCAGAACTGACAAATACATTGTGTGTTTTTAAATCTGGAAACTTGCTCTGTTTAGGAATAGGGCAAGTGGCCTTAAGCTAGAAGAAGCTGGATCTTTGCATTCATTTAGTTGTGTTGCTATTTGTCAATGCATTCCCCATGATGTATTACCTTAAAATTCATCGTACAGTTACAACAAAATCAGGATAATTATCACAAAACGTCTGTTGTTTTCTTTATTTAAAAGGGAGTATTTATAATTAGATCAAAATTCTATTCTAGGCAATGACTATAATGTTTAGTTTTTAATCCTTCTTTTTCTCCAAGTAGCTCAAGTGCATGGTTCCTCCTAATTTATATTATATTTCATTTATATTTCATTTTTATTATCCTGTATGATAGGTTACACAGAGAGATAGTGATCAACCCAGTCTTCCCAGGCCTAGTTTTGCAGCCTACACTTGTTTTTCCTGACTCCTGCTATAAAGCGAGGCAATGTGACAGATGGAGGATAGCTCAGTTGGTAGAGCATAAGACTCTTAATCTCAGGGTTGTGGGTTCGAGCCCCACATTGGGCAAAAAGATAACTGCATTGCAGGGGATTGGTCACTAGATGATGACCTGGTCCCTTCCTACTTTACAAGTCTACGATTCTATGAAAATAAAGGTAGACTATGCAATAACATGAGGATGATAAAGTGGTTAATAAGCTATTTCTAAAATCTGCACAATTTAAGTAAAACTCTGCGACCCTGATGTGCTACTTGAGCTTTGGTTTTCATTAATGTCAGTGTTCTCCTGAGAGATTTATGTTGTGGGTGTCATAGGCTGCAATCCAAGCCCCATTTGTGGCTGGCTTGGGTGAGTGAAGGATGTTGGGCTGGGTGGAGACATCTCTTCAGCTAACCCTGCTGGCATGGAGCTCCTTGTTTCACCCACATTCAGGATCTCTGCCAGTGGTGACATGCAGAAAACCCCAAAATGGCATTCTGGCTATAGGGTTGTCACGTGACAGCATTTGTCTGATTTGGGTGTGAATGCAACACCAGGCTTCTGTCCCTTCCACTTCTGTTCTGTGCCAAGGTTGGGATTGCCTTGCCTAGCTGAACTTTGATATTAAGGATTGCAATACAGTTAGGAACTAAGAGATGTTTAGCAAAAATATGCATAATAATTCATGGTGTCTAGGTATACATGGATTACCTTTCTGTTAACCAAACATAGAATTTCAGAAATCCCTGGCATTGTGAAATTACACATTTTAACTCAACCTTCCTTGTAAATCACTCACAGTGACTTCTCTCAAAACAAATTCAACCCCCTTGTGTATTTCTTTCTAGTGACATAGTAAACTAACAAGGATCTGTGTGCAATATATACCTTAATGTTACATGACCTGGTAATGGTGCCCTGGAGGATACCTTGGAATGATGTAAATGGCAAGAAAGCATAAAGCAGAGGCAGAAGCTGATGTAACTATCTAAGATTCTTGTGTCTCACTTTTTGAATGAAGATTATTACAAACTTTAAGGGACCTGATATTATAAAATATGTATGGGTGTGTATTACATGCTCTAATCTTGACAGATTAAGGAATTCAAGTATTAAATTCATATTTTCTAGCTGTAAAATTGCCTAAGTAATAGTTAAGACTGCTTAACAAGCAGTGTGTGCAGTGGTGATTAAAGAGAAGGGAGAAAGAGCCATGTTAGTCCTTAGAGAGAAATCTGCAACACTAGGGTAATAACGCTATTAGGCCTAGTTAAATGGTCACAGTAAAGTAAAAACATTTCAGATAAATAAAAAATGTTTATCAGCATGGGAAGAAAAAGACATTGCTTAGCAAGATGAAAAAGCCATAGTCTGCACTGCAGTTCATAATAATAGACTGATCCCTTTGATGTATCTTAGACAGACAGCCATACACAGTGGTACCTCGGTTTAAGAACAGCCTTGTTTACGAACTATTCGGTATACAAACTCCGCAAAACTGGAAGAAGTGTTCCCGTTAGTGAACTTCACCTCAGTTTATGAACAGAAGCCGAGTGGTGGAAGGACATCTGCGGCGGTAGGCCTCATTAGGGAAAGCGCACCTTGGTTTAAGAATGGCTTTGGTTTAAGAACAGACTTCTGGAATGGATGAAGTTTGTAAACCGAGGTTCCACTGTAGTCATAAATGTTTTTAATAAATGGTCTCTTCTGACACAGTTGATTCATACTGGCCGTGGAAGGAGACCAACATTCGAGATTGGTTCTGTGTGTTACGTCTATAGTGCTGTGAGTGCATTGTTGTCAAGCTGGGGAAAGATTTCATAACACATCAAAATTTAAATGTGAGCTTTGCTGACTTCCATCATATGACATCTGGAAACTTCCTTCATAACTATCTTGACATAAATCAACCAGTACTGAGTTAGCATCATATATAAAGCAAATGCAAGTTGGGTAGGTGTGGCTTGGCCAAAATGGCCTTGTGGATCAAATGGAAAGGCCTGGCAAGCCTAATTAAAACAGCAGGCCAGCAGTTCAATATTGTTCATTACTGCTATCCAGTGTGCCCACAAGCACTGATCTCTTTAACACACATGAGAATGAATAAAATGTATTGCACAAATGTCACAGTTTAGTCCTCTCACCTAGGTGATAAATACTTGGTAACTGTGTATTTATGATTTTCCTTTACTGTGTTTTAAAAACAAATGTAGAATTAAAATAGATGCTATTTAATGCAAGTTGATTATTTGATCTGACTTTGTCTCATGTAGGTGACCTTCCTTGAAGAAGTTACTGAGTATTATGTGAACAATGAGGAAGATCGGAAAGGACCCTGGGAAGAATTTGCACGTGATGGGTGCCGGTTCCATAAACGAATTCAAGAAACTGAGGCTGCTATTGGATATTGCTTAACAATGGAGCACAGGCAGCGAATATTTAATAGACTCCAGGAAATGTTATGAAATTATGTTTTCTAGCACCTTAATAAAGTATAAAAATAAAAGAGTAATGCATTTTAAGGACACAAGAGCTTCTTATTAAAATGACAGCTGCTCACATGATGTAAAAGTTGGGGGGCAGTAGTTGTTTAATGCTGCATCTCAGTACTCTGCAACAGATAATGCTGTATGTGTATGGATGCAGGCTCCATTTGGTATCATCAGGCATGATTAGTGCATAGCTGTTCCCTTCTAAAGCCAAGTGTATCTGCTTTGGCAGAAGCCAATCCAGAGATGCTTCTCTCTGCATGTGCAAAGAGTGCTCTCTCGCATATAAGACAGACAAATGTATGTGTGGGGATTTTTTGCACTTTTTAAAAGGGGAAATATTTTGAAGTATATTTATTGGGTTTGGAACCCATCAATGCAGTTCTGATTTAAAGTTTGCATATTGCAGTCTATTCTTTTTTATTTAGAGCTTGTGTATAATAGAAATGGCAAATCTTATAATAGTATATCATTCTTGAATCAAACATTACCCATCCTATATGTATGTATTTCCCATACAGTCTCTAATGTTCAAAAAGACAAGAATGATACATGTTTGTTACATCTTTAGTTTTAAAGTATTGGCTTGTTCCAAGTCATTTGCAAGAATCTGCCTCTCAAACTGTACCGTATTTGTCTCTTATGATCAGCAACCTGAATTTAGGCTGCTGAAAGAAGGTAACAATAGTGTCACTCTTAAGAATGGATTGCTTAAATTCTAAGACAGTTCTGCTTATACTTCTTGGACAGTGCCCAGCTAACACAGCCTGTTAGTGCAAGGAATTCTGCTTATATAATAGGATTTCCCCCCTCCTCCCCACCTGCATCTAATGGCAACCCCAAATTGCTCTGGAGGGTTGGGGGAACCCTTACAACAGATTTTAGGGGTCAGTATCATTGGCACAAGTGGAAATCCTTACACTGATGGGACTGTGACTTAGCATTCCTTTGACTACAACCCCAATTCATACAGGCACCTATAATCAGCTGAGCACTGTGGAAAGAATAAAGCAAGATGTTAATTTGATTAGTGTCTGCTCTAGTACACAGATAGATCTACGCTCATAGTAAATAGGATTTAGTCATTAACAATTTGTAATTCCCATCAGCTATGTTTACAAAAAATCAGTATTAATGGAATTGATCATAATAGCATCATAACTGGTTGTAAGTCTAATTCAGTCACTAATTCTTAAATGCATTCATGTGATTTGGGATGCATCACGTTTTGTAGCTATTGGTCAAACTTTCTGTTTGTGTTACCAAGAGTTGGATGCATGTTTGTATTACAAACAGTGACTTAATGGCCTAGATAAAATAGCTCAGAGTCCAGAGATTTTGGAGTAAAGCTCAGTATGCTACTCTTAATAGTACAACTAAAAATAGTGCTCTGTTCCTTCTGATTTAAAGCCACACAAACATTAATTGGAACCATTTTGCCCTATTTATTTGCCCTGAACTTTTTCAGTTGTAAATTCTAATTGGATAAGCTGTTCACTTTACAAATACAAATAAAAATAAATATCAGTACAATGCACATGGAGGGAGGTGTTTCTGATACAGAAGTGACTGATTTTGATAGCTTTCATTCACATTATGCTTTATTTTAGACGATGCTTATCTTGAAGTGGTATTTTTTAAAGCAGGTTGAGTTGTCAGCACTGGCCTGCTGTAGAATTTCATTAATCAATCTGGATCTGCTATGACTGCAATACATTTACCTGGGACTAAGTAAAGATGAACTCTGGATTAGGCTAAATGAGGAGGGGGAAGGGAATCTTTCTCTTTTAAGGGCTGCATTCATTTGGACGTAATATGTGAATACATGCAAGCAATATGTGTAGCCTCCCCCTTTAATCTAGCAAAGTGCATCTCCCATCTCCCTGTGTTCAGCTCATTACAAAGTGGCAGGGTCATCTTTCTAGATTAGTGATTACACTGAAAATAGAATATCTTCCCAATTATTGTTTTTTACTAGTCATCTGCAGACTACTGAGTAGAAAGGAGATTCTGGTTCTCAATTTGAAGCCATCAAAACAGGACAGCAGACTTCCTGAAATAGAATTAGTCCATTCTCTTTCTGTAGAAACATTTAATGGTGCTAAATGTGGCAATGAAGTATGTCTTTCAGCTCGTTTTTTTTCTGAGCAGCAAGTCATGAAAACCCGCTACTTCTAAAACTTTAAATCAAAACCGTAATTGATCAGAATTTTATTTTTATATTGTTTTAGGAAGGCAAAGTTAAGAGCCAGATAACCTTTCACTTTATACAGATTTAAGTGAATTTGATTGTATCTCATTGGGATTTTATATTTAAAGTTATATTTCTGTATATAATAAAACAATTTCCAACTAATCTGTAAAAGTAATAAATACTTTGCAAGCTACTTTCCTATTGTTTGGACTATTGATACATAGCTCCTGTAATGGAAGAATGGGGGAACTGGTGGTTTCAGAGCTGTGCAGTGTTATTGTGCATTGTCTTTGGGAAAACACTTATATACTATACAATATACTATATAAAAATAGTATTTGGGAATCGGCACAACAGCTTATTTAGTATTAAACAAGGGCTGGTTGATAATGTGTTATTAAGATTGGTTCTTTTCCCCCCTCCCTCCCACCAATTGATTGGTTGTGTAGGACCTTCAGCTAGGCCTTGCTTTCCCTGTGCATATATCCCAACTGCCTTTAACATGGCTTTAAGATAGATAAGTGAGATAACAATGTGTCCTCTCCTCTGACTCTCTTCCTAGGCATGCCACTTTCAATACCATGTTGTTCACACTTCTCCTCTCCACTAACCTGCTCATCTCTGATCATATCAAAGAAGAAGCAGTTCAGTCTCCTTGTGGCAGTCAAGTTGTGAGCACTGCCTCTGAAGAGGTGGGGAAAACAATGAATCTGCTAGTTAAACCAAATGAAATGCTACAAAATGTGCCAATAACTCTATAAGTCCTCTAGAAGGCACGTTAAACTTAGAACCAGTTTGGTACAGTGGTCCAAGTGTCGAGACTTGGAGCTGGGAGAGCAGGGTTCCAATCCCCACTCGGTCACTGGGTGACCTTGAGCCAGTCACTGCCTCTCAGCCTAACCTACCTCACTGGGATTGTGAGGATAAAAGGAGGGGTGAGTGGGAGACACATGTACGCCTTCTTGAGCTACTTAGAGGAAAGGTTTCCCTGGCCACTCTGGGCAGCTTCCAACAATATTGAAATACAATAGTGCGTCAAACATTAAAGGCTTCCCTAAACAGGGCTGCATTCAGATGTCTTCTAAAAGTCTGGTAGTTGATGTTCTCTTTGACCTCTTGTGGGAGGGCGTTCCACAGGGCGGGTGCCACTACTGAGAAGGCCCTCTGCCTGGTTCCCTGTAACTTGGCTTCTCGCAGCGAGGGAACTGCCAGAAGGCCCTTGGCGCTGGACCTCAGGGTCTGGGTGGAACAATGGGGGTGGAGACGCTCCTTCAGGTATACAGGACCAAGGCCGTTTAGGGCTTTAAAGGTCAGCACCAACACTTTGAATTGTGCCTGGAAACGTACTGGGAGCCAATGTAGGTCTTTCAAGATGAGTGTTATATGGTCTCGGCGGCCACTCCCAGTCACCAGTCTAGCTGCCGCATTCTGGATTAGTTGTACAGTAGTTGTAATGTGTGAAAAGGCCCAAGATGCTGAAAAACTGGAATGGCAGGATATAAGGACCAAGGAAGGGAATGGGTTAATCCAATCTATGTTCATCACAAGCCTTCATAAAGCATGATCTCAAGGGAATAAAAACACCATGCACACACAGCATTGTAAGGCTGAAAGCTGGATTTGGTGAGGTTTGTGTATCTAAGGGAGAAAATGGCTATGTCCACAAGGTGGCAATGGCCACCTTTTAGTGATAAAATCCAGTGCTGCTGCTCTCCCTAGAGAGGTTCACCTGGCACCTTTAGGTGTCAGGTGAAAATGTTCCTCTTAAAGAAGGCCTTTAGCTGATTACCATCCAATACGCATTTAAATGTGTTGTGGGAGTGGGGAATTTATCATTTTGCAATTCCTATGATGTTGCTGAGAAAGGCAGAAGCCAAAATCTTTAACTAAACAATTGCAAATCTGTGTGGTCATTCACATATAAATATTCATGGTTTTTTAAAAACAAGCTGATTTTTATTGTTTTCCAATAAACATTAACATCAAATTTCAGTTAACAACAGCAACATCAAACACTAAGAAGAGGAATGTTCAGTTCATTCATGAGCTCCAGAAATATTCCGACAACCATGGACGTAGCTTTGTGCATCAACATTTCCACACAGTGATGGATTTAAGTCATTAGGAATCATATTTCTGATGATGCCACAACATGTCTTGCTGGGAGCAGTGACTAAGTACTATGTATACCCTACCTACCAGCCAGAACACAGAACATTAACCCATTGTTTCCTATGCTAACTTGGAGGTGGACTTTTTCACTGGTAGCACCAGGGTGGTGGAATGGTCTCCCTGCTGAAATATGAGAAGTCCCATCAGAATTGGCATTGTGCTGGCTCTGGAAGACACACCTGTTTAGATAAGCATTCCTCTGATTGCCTGACTTGAACCTCCTGTTTTAATTGCTGTTTTAATTTTTTAATTGTTGTGTTGTTTAAATGGTGCTGTTATATTGCATATTTTAGTTGTGCATGGCTATTTTTATGTTTTGATTGCTTCATTTGGCATTTTAAGTTTTGTGTGCTCATATTTTTTGTAACTGGTTTTATGCTTGTACGTAAACTGCTTAGAAGCCTCTTTGACAGTTATGTGATATATTAATTAACAAATAACAACAGCACATTTGGGCCCTGCAATATGACTGCATTTGCTCCAGTCCTTCAGAAGAGTTGCCTTGTACAGAACTGGTGCAGCAGAGAAAATAACAGAATCAATAGGTAACGCTTGTCACCACCTTATCTAAAACTTCTCCAGCTGCATCATCAAAGCCCTACAGCTGTACTCTTAAATGACCCTCCCTTTCACAGGTTTTGCTTAAAGACAAGCCCCTCCCTCCCCCACTTACTTGCACATGGGTCACTAACTGGAAATGCAAAACCAGGAACAAGCCCTGCAACTAACTCCATCCCCTGCCTTTACTTGAAAAATACTACCACAGGACCTGCAGCAACAATGGCTCCTTAACTTGAACATCTTCTAGCATGTAAATTATGGTCTGTCTGCTCCGTACTTTAAAAAAAAAGTTTCAAAAGAAGACTCTTGCTTGAAGCTACTGAGTTGGAAATCATCTGCTAATTTGACACTGAGGAACTTGGAACGCAAGAGATGTCCTATGAATTTTACCACTGCAGAAAATAATCCTTTTTCTTCAACTTGCTATGTCTGTTCATCACCAGCAGAGGGTGAGTCATACCTATGTTGAATGGTTCTTCTCTCCATTCATTCTCTGTTTAGTAACATGGAACGCCTCTTGCCATCACAAATGAATGGTTGATCCCAGTTAGCAAATCTTCCTCCTTCTCTTGGCATGGTGTGTGTGTGCGTGTGCACATGCATAAGATTAGAGCTTTCGGTTTATTCTCTTCGACACCTCTTCTGGAAGCACCCTTTCAGCGGTTGACAAACAAGTCCAGTTAGCCAGTTGCTGCCGTCATCTTCTAATTCAATCTGGTCCAGTCTTTCTTCTAAGTGCTGGGCTGTACCAGTCTTCTAGTTAAGAGAAACCTCACCCTGACACTTGCTCATTCTTGAGAACTCGCTCATTCTTCCTCACACCCTTGCTACAACCTAACCCTTTAAATAATGAAGAGCTTGCTCCACAACCCACATGCCATGAAAGTGAATAGGCCAGTTACGAAAATGCTTTGTGCTCATGAGGAGCTGAGCAACATTTTAAGAAGGCATTGCCTTGCATTGAGTCAGATAGGCTTGCTATATTTCAAAAAAGTAAAATTCCTGACGCCCACAAAGTTGTTGAGCTTTTTAAAGGGAATTGGTGATTTTAAGCTGTTTCCAATACTGTACTTTTTCCATTGCAGTGCCATACAACTGGGTTTTCCCTGGCATTTTGCCAATTCTGCGAAAATTCCCCTTGATGCCATTTTTACACCCCAAAATCAAGGCGTGTCAGGAATTTTCCTGACATATGGCAAGCCTAGAGTCACAGCTGATGTCAAATTACTAGAACAGGGCTCACTGATTTGGCATTCCACAGCACTGGTACAAGCAGTGGAAAAGTCCACCTCCATGTTAGCATAGGAGCAGCGGCAGATTAGGGGCTTTCAAATTTCAGCGGCACCCTGTAGAACGCCAAAATTTGGTGTCCCACCTCTCGCCTTCCATTTTAAGTCATTGTTGACCCCCCCCGGTGGTGCCCTCTCCTCTCAGTGCCCAGTGCCTTGTGCTCCCATAAATCCACTTCTGATAGGAGACAATGGATTATCCTGTATATTGTGGGTGGGAGTAACTGTCACTGATATGAGAATGTGGACTGATATGAACCACATAGTTGCACAGTTCTCCTGCTGCATGAAGCGGTCTAGATTCAGGTTGATAATGAGTTTTCCAGGTAATGCATTTAGGTTACTATTAATTACATTGATATCCAATCTGTTCTCTGAGTTACTCAAGATAATGTACATTTTTATCTCTCCCCGTTTTACATCCACAGAAACCCTGTTAGGTAGGTCAAGCGGAGGGCTTGTAAAAGCCCAAGGATACCCAGTGAGCTTCATGACTGGGTCAGGGTTTGAACCTGGATCTCCCCAGTCCTAGTCTAACAGTCTAACCACTTTGCCTCATGGCCTCTCTGCACCCGTCCACACCAGTGCGACTAAACTGCTCGAACGAATGAAATGAGATTTTTAAAAACCAAAAGCAACAAAATAGGCATGTTTTTGTCCTTGCATTTCTATATGAGTTGAAATATAACAGCGCACACGAAGAATGTGTCAAAGTCCTTCACAATCCAATGCGTTGTTTACTCAGTACCGCCTCTTTAGTGTTGATATTGGATTAGATTAGGATACAACTTCAGGGTGCATAATAAACATTAACCCTCCCCAATGATTCATCCTTGCAAATGCCCCTCTAGTTCCACCCACTTTCAGCCAGGTTTCAATGGTGAACTCAAGAGTTCTTGGGGGCAGACGCCCAAGACCCCACTTAGTAGAAGGTACTTAACCACACACCAGGGCTGGTTTGTCATGTTTTGAAGTATGTGAAGTATTATGTTTTACAATTTAAAGAGCCCACCCTTAAGACCACTAAAGTACAGTGGCTACCTACTGCAACACAACTATGGCTCATCTGGTTTATAAGCTTATCTGTTGGAAACCTCCTTCCTTAGAGGTTTTTAAGCAGAGGTTGGATGGCCATCTGCCATGGATGCTTTAGCTGAGATTCCTGCATTGCAGGGGGTTGGACTAGATGACCCTTGGGTCCCTTCCAACTCTAAGAGTCTATGAAAACAGTAACAAAATAAATGAATAGAGGAGCATGGTGGGATTTATCAGAGAGATGCATTAATCACACAGTTCCATGCACTAGTTGTCTTCTGAAAATTCCCTCAGGTCCCCACTACCGGTATTATGTTACAAGGAAAACATGGTGTTGTGTTCCTTAGGTTTGCTTCGGAACAGGTAGTTCCACCATCAAGGCTTAAGGACTACAATAGGGACACATCATGGCAGTTATCTTGTGCCTTTTAAACACACCTTTGTTGCACGCATGCTGTATTTTTACATATGCTTATTATAAATGCAACGTAATGCATGAAGCATCTTGGGGATCTTGAAACTGGCCTTGTATCACTCAGCACTGGCCTGTCTTTGACAGGGTGGAGTGGGAAGAAGAAGCTCTCTTGATTTAATACTGGTATAGACACATTGTGACGGCCAAGCCTCAATATCTCCCTGGTTTTGACTGGTGTATTCTTACTGGCAAAATTCTGCCTGTGCCCTGCAGATGGCCAGTAAGAATTCAGAGTGCTTTCTATTGGACAATTGCAACTGACAGCCTTGCTGTGGTCTAAACCACTGAGCCTCTTGGGCTTGCCGATCAGAAGGTCGGCGGTTTGAATCACCGTGACCGGGTGAGCTCCCGTTGCTCAGTCCCAGCTCCTGCCAACCTAGCCGTTCGAAAGCACACCAAAAAGTGCAATTAGATAAATAGGTACCACTCTGGCAGGAAGGTAAACAGTGTTTCCATGTGCTGCTCTGGTTTCAGTGTTCCGTTGCGCCAGTCATCCTGGCCACATGACCCGGAAAAACTGCGGACAACTGCCGGCTCCCTCAGCCTGTAAAGCAAGATGAGCGACGCAACCCCAGAGTCATCTGTGATTGGACTTAACTGTCAGGGGTCCTTTACCTTTACCTTTTAGTGCTGACATAGTGGTGTAGGCAAAATAGGCATTGTGTGCATGCAGCATCATAGAGTCGTCACTCTGGGTCACAGCGCCATTCTGAAGATTTCAATACCCTGCCACCGTTGTGTGTTCTTACTCACTCTCTCTTTGCAAATAACCTCAACTTGTTAAGGAAGTTACTCAAAGGAGCAAAACTCATCTGAAAGCATTTGCATAGCCAGCCTTAGAGAAAATGAAGCTTTGCTTTTGAGAATGTGTGTGGTGTTTTTTTAAGAGGTTGCTTTAAAAAAAGAAAGAAGCAGAACAGCATCAGGATGGATTATGAGATAATCCCTTGTACTGCTGATGTTGCAGAACAATTTATGAATTGCAGCTAAGCTAAAACAAGAAGGGGAGAATCTGTTCCAAAGGCAGCGTAGCTGCAATATTACTGGGTTATGTTCTCTGTTTCTTGCATCTTTAAAAACACCACAGCAATTTAATTTGGCAAACGTCTTCATGAAAGTTCATTCTTAAACCAGAATCACAACCAACAGTTTTGATCTTAAGGAGAAATGGTGCTTATATTGCCCCCCCCCCCCAAAAAACACCTGGTATGCTAGGCTGAGAGTGTGGGGTGATTGTGTTCTGATTTATAGCTATTCTAGAAGCAACAGTTGGACACCCAGATTTTGACAGCAGTCATTAGCTGCTAATGATCTAGAATGTGTAATGTGTGTGTGTGTGAGAGAGTTCATTGTACAGTATGTCTAGCATGACTTAAGCAGAAATATCCATAAGACAGTTTAGAAAGGAAAAAACCCCTACACACAACCATGTTAGAGTTAGTAATTAAAGAGAATTGTAGAGCAGATCAAATTGCAAAAACTGGTTTGTGAACAGGCATCTAGCCAATTTTAAACAAACCCATCCAAAAGTGACAGTGTATGCTCAGGGTTAGAGGGATATTGGGAAGTTCTGAAATTTAAAGTCTACCACTCATACAGGAAGGGACATGTTTCCCCTCTGATTAAAATTAAGGATGTGCTAAAGAGGGGGAAGGGTTAGTATATAATAGTAGAACTGGAAGGGACCACAAGGGTCATCTAGTCCAACCCCCTGTGATGCAGGAATCTTTTGCCCAATATGGGGTTCGAACCCAGGACCCTGAGATTAAGAGTCTCGTGTTTTACCAACTGAGCTACCCAGCTAAAGGAATCCATGGACCTAATATCCTGTTTCAAAATATGATACTTAAAAAAATAATAGAGCTAGTATGTGTTCATCCATTAATCATGACGATCACTCAGAACCTGTAGCAACTGGACATTTGAGTTCCCATTGGACGGGGGTGGAACTTAAAGCTCCACTGGTAAAAGCTAAGCCTTGTTAATGCACTAAATACATGTGGGCACTTAGGGCAGTTCCTATGGAGCTTGCCAGAGGGCTTAGTCATGTCCATTATACTACATCAGTAACATTGTATGTAGACAGATGTTGGCAGGACTGGTTCATAGTTTGGGTTATATGTCATCATGACTCATCAGCTTTCTTTATTATCCTCAATTCTATGAAACTGTGTACAGTTTTGAATGTGGGAATTTGTAAACCATCCGTTAATGGACTCATGCAAAAGAGTGGTGTCCAAGATTTGGTACCCAAGTGGTATCTTTAGTTCCACTGGGAAATGGGGCAACTGATGTTTGATACATATTTCTGGCCAGAAGCATCCAAAATGATGGGGTGTTGTTGCTGGTGTGTTAACTGCTCCTTAGCTGGATCTTGCAGGGGCAGGGCAGGGTGAGGTCACAGTTGTAGAGGTACTGGTAGAGACACTCCAGTGCTTCTGCCGGTGTGCCCACCCCCCGCCGCCCCAATAAACAATAAACAGCATCAATGTTTTGTTTTGTTTTGTTTTACTGGGTTTTATAAGCAAGAATAATGTTATACAAATAAGTATACCAAATTTTCTCATGTCATAAAATAGCATAATAAATGTGGAAAATATCTACAACATATGTTTCATTATTATTGGTCAGTGGTCAATTAGTGGTCATAAACCAATGTTCTTGGTTTATGAATTGGAAGAAGAAGAAGAAGAAGAAGAAGAAGAAGAAGAAGAAGAAGAAGAAGAAGAAGAAGAAGAAGAAGAAGAAGAAGAAGAAGAAGAAGGGAGTGGGGAGTGGGGTGGGGTGGTTATGCTTCTATTATTCTACAGTACTTAGTGTGTGAGGGGTTGTGTCAGTGTTACTTGTGTGGGTTCTCTTACTATTCACTTGTTGTATTTCCTTGGTGGTGAGAGAGGTTGGGTGTGGCTTAGGGTGTGGTTGGTTGTCTTTGGTTGGCTGTAGTGAGAATTGTTTTTGTGCGTGAGCGAGGTGTGAGTGTGTATTTTTGAATCAGCTTAGCCAGATTGATTTGTATGCTGTCGGGGGATTTAACAGCAGCAATGTTGATGTCAGGAGGATGGGTCTTAAGCAGTGCTCCCTCTCCAACTCTAAGCACTACTGCTCATAGCCATTGGGCATAAGCATCTAGAAAAGGGGTAGTCAACCTTTTTATACCTACCGCCCACGGATGCAGCTTCCTTGATGGTAACATTTCCTTACCGCCCACCAGTGCTCAATGGAAGGGGGATTCAGCTTGTGCCGTAGAACCCCCCTCCCGCCCACCTAGAATCCTGAAATGCCCACTAGTGGGCAGTAGGGACCAGGTTGACAACCCTTGATCTAGAGTAACTCATTTTTTCTTCTAGAAGCCTTGCAACAGTAGCAGTACAGGCAGAAATTGAACTATTGATGTTCTTCCCCCATTGCTACACCTCCATACTGGGGGAAAATGCCCCTTGCTAGTCTGCTCTGTCCATTGCACAGCTTTTAAATGGAAAGAAACCATGGCGCGCGGGGTGGGGGTGGGGAAGTGTTCTTTTCTGAATTCTGGTAACTGGTAAAACATGCTTTAAAAATGTTTAAGGTTCTGTGGTAATCTGTAATGGTACTTAATTGCAAACGTAATTTAGCACAGATTTCTAAATGCATTTTTAAAATTATGTGTTCAGGTGAGCTGAGGGTGCTTCCACACTGCTGTTGTTGTTTAGTTGTGTTCGACTCTTCTACAAATGGGATTCTATCAATCTTGTGCAACAAACCTGCTTTCTCCCCCAAACTGGGTTTTTGGTGATAAGAAGAGAGACAGCAAAAAGGTATGGAAAATGTGGGAAGACACTTGTGCGGTGTAATGTGGTATGACTTCCCTGGAAGCGAGTCAGAAGGAAAGCTCGATAAAAAGCTGTTATTGCTAAACTTCCCTGCAAACGTTGTGCAAACATATCAGGATGAATGCCCAATAAACACACAATCTGGACGCGGCCTGACTTCACCACTCACACAGATATCCTGCACTCACTAGTGTGCACAGGTACCCTGTCTTCTCCATTCCCCTCCCTCCTCCCGGGTGCGCGCTGCCTCTTTGCAAAACAGTAGTGTTTGTAAACAAAGCGTTGTTTTTCGCGGAAGCTACAGTTCGCATAGTTAAAAATGGACCATTGGTTAAAAAGTGGTTCTGTGAGGGAAGTCCCTCCCCTCCTGAGTTCAAGCCCATCCCCGAGCGCAGGGGAAAGCAGGGAGAGTTCCGATTCCAGTGGGGAAGCAGGAAGTTGTGTCCGAGCTGTGTAGAGTCGTTACTCTGAAGTAGCCCACTCCGGCCACTGTGACAGGTTCGTTAAAACGACAAAGGCCTACAGATGAAGAGGAAGATAATGCATTTGATGTTCAAGCAAGTAAGTCAGTGACTCTCGAACCGATCTTGTCAGTGTCCATTGAACCTAAATCGTCGGCGTCCCTTGAACCTAACCCTTCCAAGATCAGTGTTAAGCTTACTGGAAAAATTAGATTAGAAATTAGGAATTAGATTTAGGATTAGGAATTAATGGGGGTCCTTGTCATAATAGCGGCTCGATGAGGGGTCCTCGAGAAAATTTTGTTGGGAACCCCTGCCCTAAAGAATCCTGGAAAATACGGTTTTGCTAAGAGTGCTGGAACTTATAGCTGTGTGAGGAGTAAACTACAGTTTCCAATATTCCTGTGTGGGGGAAGGCCACATGCTTTAAGTGGATGGTGTGGGTGTGACCTTAACCACATGGCTGTCTATTAAAAGAGCTATAATCTTACAATTAAGCATCATTTTGAAACAAAAACAAACACCACCATGCTGTGTGTTTACTGGACATCTTCCCCCACACCCAACAACAGCTGGGCCATATTCCAGTAGCTCTGGGCAAACTGGTTTGTGCCAGTCTAAACAGGGGAGCAGATACCTGTGATCTGTGATGATGCTTCAGCAAAGCAGCCTTGCCACATGGTTATGCCTTGCTCCACTAGTGCTCAGGTGTCTTCTCCTCCTGGATTAAGTGCACTAGTGAGGCTGTCATTCTCCCTTCCTGGTTGTGGTAAAAGAGCTTGGAAGACATGCCACTGGTGATAAGCAGGCATTTATGACCTCTTCCTCCTCCCTCCCTCCCTCCATGGAGGGGAAGTTCTCAAACCCCACCTTTCCTGGTGAATAAGCTCTAATTGATGACTACGGTGAGACAGAAGATGCCTCCCGCTTTTGAAGGCAAGAACCACAGACACGGGCTCAGTTTGCAGCCCGGCAGAACTCCCTCACTCCTCACTCAGAGTTAATTTGTGGTAATTAGATTGAGTAGGCAGTGGAGGAAAGAAACTGCCTTCTCAAACAGTCAGGCAGTTTTAGCATGTCTGCCCTTGCTGCTGCTGGAGGGGACCCTGTGGTGCTCCAGGTTTTTGGTGGAAGATCAACAAGCAGGTCTTGGAAGGGTTAACCAGCCGCTGTGTTTTTCTTCCCTCCTGGGCTATTTGCAGCAAAACAAGAGTTTCTGTGGAAGGGCTGGGCAGCTTGCATCCTGGTGGGACTGGCTCAGGTGGGCTGGGTATCTGTGCTCTCTTGACTAGGCACCCCAGCCACTGTTCTTTCCTGCTGAAAGCAGGGGTGCAGGGGTAAAGAGGGGAGCAATTTTGGCTCTTTTTCTTCCCTGTTCTTGGTGGATTTTGCAGTGAGTGGAAAGGGCTTTATGGCCACCGAGGACATTGACTGGCTCGACCTGCCTGGCAGGTGGACTTACGGAGTTTGCAGAGACGGGAGAATCTTCTTTATCAAGTACGTTCAGTTCTTGCTCTGTTGTTGTTTGTGGTTTTCCTGCAGCTGTGGATGGTTGGAGGAGTCCCTGTTTGTAGCCAGCTGCCGGTGCTTAGACTTCTGGGCCAACTCTTCTGTGGGAATGGCATGTGTGTTTGTGGAGAGACAATCCGAAAGAATGCTAACAGTTCGCACAAGAGAAGGGCAGGATTGGGTTTTAAATCACTGCACAGAGCAAGGGGTCGTAGGCCACTTTGGCAAATGGCACTTTATTTATTTAGTTTCATTTCATAAAACGTATACACCACTCGTTGGTAGAAAACCTCAAAAAGTTTGCAAAAAAGAGAGAACAATAACATTATCAAAAAGAAACATGAATACTTGCAGCCTGATACTTAGCACATAGCTGCCAAGTTTTCCCTTTTCTCGCGAGGAAGCCTATTCAGCATAAGGGAAAATCCCTGTAAAAAAGGGATAACTTGGCAGCTATGCCTTAGCACAATCACTTGGAAGCAAGTTCCGTCAATTCTAAGCATGTGATTGTAAATGTCTTTTGGGATTACAACTCTAAACTGCATTTTGAATTTCTGTTTATATGATCTGAATACAAAACTTTCATTGGGGAGAACCTGCTGGCTCTTTCCTGTTTTGCACACTGCGTCTGCATCACTGATGTTCATTGGCATTTCATACTAAAAGAAAATTTAAAAATGCCCTTAGTCTAGCTTGTGAAATGTTCCTTACCTGCTGCTGTAGGCTTCTCAGGCTGCTGTTTCTCGTCGCCCAGACAGCGTCCCATGAACTAAGCTGTGAACCAGGAAGTCCCCAGTTCAAATCTGGTTTCTGTCACAAGATCACTAGGTGGCGTTGGGCAAGCAACTTTTTCTCAGCTTCTGCCCTGATGTCTGCAACACAGGGATGACAAAGCTGACCTACTTTGCAAGCTTGTTGTCAGGATTCCTGAGAATATAGAATCTGTAAAAAATTAAACATTCTAAAGCTGTTGTTGTTGTTTAGTCGTTTAGTCGTGTCCGACTCTTCGAGACCCCATGGACCATAGCACGCCAGGCACTCCTGTCTTGCACTGCCTCCCGCAGTTTGGTCAAACTCATGTTCGTAGCTTCGAGAACACTGTCCAACCATCTCGTCCTCTGTCGTCCCCTTCTCCTAGTGCCCTCAATCTTTCCCAACATCAGGGTCTTTTCCAAGGATTCTTCTCTTCTCATGAGGTGGCCAAAGTATTGGAGCCTCAGCTTCACGATCTGTCCTTCTAGTGAGCACTCAGGGCTGATTTCCTTAAGAATGGATAGGTTTGATCGTCTTGCAGTCCATGGGACTCTCAAGAGTCTCCTCCAGCACCACAATTCAAAAGCATCAATTCTTCGGCGATCAGCCTTCTTTATGGTCCAGCTCTCACTTCCATACATCACTACTGGGAAAACCATAGCTTTAACTATACGGACCTTTGTCGGCAAGGTGATGTCTCTGCTTTTTAAGATGCTGTCCAGGTTTGTCATTGCTTTTCTTCCAAGAAGCAGGCGTCTTTTAATTTCGTGACTGCTGTCACCATCTGCAGTGATCAAGGAGCCCAAGAAAGTAAAATCTCTCACTGTATCTAAATTAAATATTGCAATTGCAAGTGGAAACTTCACCAAAATGTTGCAGTATGGAGTGGTCTGTTCGGTTCTTTTCCAGGATATTCCATTCTGCCATCACACCATTTTTTCATCTTTTCTTCATCAGTCAAATCAGCATCCTGTGCCCGTTAAGCAGGCTCAACCCCCATTACTCTCCCTGTGGTAGGTTCCCTCTTGTGTGTAGATTATGCCATTTTTGCTATGTAAGGTTCCACACTTCCATAATGAGTTCACTCTTTGTATACGGGATACATTTTCCCTTGCCCTTCAGGCATTTCAAGGTGACTTGGGTGATGTTCTCCTCCCCCCCTGGCACACAGCAGACTGCCAGTCTATGGCTTAATTTTTGGCAAAGGTGTCAGAGTTTAAAGTCAGGGAGCCCACACGTACCGGTAGCACATTTTATTAAGCTATACAGCTGTATTTCTCCTTCTAGTAGCCAGTGCAAAGTCAGTCTTAAGTCTACCCTACTATAAATGCTCTCCTGTATACCAAAGTGTAACAATCTGGATTACTCTTGGCCCTTGGGTTGTGGATGTTCCTTGAATATGGTGATAATCCTTAAACTTTCTAAGTGTGATTGTTTTGCCCTTTGCAGTGATGAAACAAAATCTACTTGCTGGACACACCCAGGCAGTGGTTGTCCCGTCCAGAGTGGCCATTTTACTTGGTCAGGTAAGGAGATGCTATTACTTCCAATGCAATAGTTGTCTTCTTTTGTTGATAATTATCCTCCCTTCTTCTCACTGACAGAACATCTTTTGGCCAACACTATTTGTCTTAGAATAGTATCTGATGTTTCTGATGTTTCTTTCGGAGAGGTGCTGGAAAATATTAGGAATCCAAGGCTAAACTGATGAACATTGGTTCAATAAATGCAACTTGCTTATGCAATGATAACACATGTACTTTATTTTGTGTGTGGTGCATCAGGACATAAGTACATAGCACCCTCATAGAAAAGATGTCCATTATTCAGGTGCAAAAGACTCTACTTCGGTTGAGGAGAATCTGCAAGCAGTAGGCTGATGACACAGGAGAGGGACTTTATCTGTAGCGATGCCATGATTTTTCCAGTTTTAAAAGTTTTGTTGAGAAAGATTAACTTTGTTGATTAGTGCTGAATGTATTGAGGAAAGACAGATAGTATGGTTAAAATGCACATTCCATCCACAAGTGTTTCCATGACCTTTGAAATCCCCTTCAGTGACAAACGTTTTAAAAGTCTCATGCAATATCCAGAATCAGACAGACACAGATACTAGAGTGTATTGGGTTCAGCTTATGGGAGTGGAGTGCTGTAAGGTGAAGCTGGCTGCAAATAAAAATATTGCTTGGCTGTACGTGGACTGAGAGGAGCGTAGAAGCTGCTGGCATGGATGTAAAAAAACGAATTGAGCTTTCCATCAGTTTTACAAGCCATATCAGAGAAAGGAAGATTCAAGCATTCCAATATGGTTGGAGGAATCCAGTGGGGCCTGCCTGTTAACAGCAAAACCACAAAATATATAATCAAAATAAAAACAACAACCCAATACCCATTTGAGAAACCACCATTTATGGCACAATGCTATGTACACTTAGCAGATAGATGCACAAAAAAGTAATATCAATAACAGCATCAACCCTCCGCCAACAAAACTCTAAACCAGGCATCCCCAAACTGCGACCCTCCAGATGTTTTGGCCTACAACTCCCATGATCCTTAGCTAACAGGACCAGTGGTCGGGGAAGATGGGAATTGTAGTCCAAAATATGTGGAGGGCCAAAGTTTGGGGATGCCTGCTCTAAACAGTACCCCAGCCCAAGGGTCTGTTTAGCAGCCTCAGCTTTTGCAGCTGGAGGTCAATCAGGTGGTACCTCAGGTTACAGATGCTTCAGGTTACAGACTCCGCTAACCCAGAAATAGTACCTCGGGTTAAGAACTTTACTTCAGGATGAGAACAGAAATTGTGTGGCAGCAGTGGGAGGCCCCATTAGCTAAAGTGGTACCTCAGGTTAAGAACAGTTTCAGGTTAAGAACGGACCTCCGGAACGAATTAAGTTCTTAACCCGAGGTACCACTGTACTCTGGTGTACCATTTTGAAAGTCAAATGCCAGCACGTGATTTGGGAGAGGAGAGTACAAAGATGGGTCGGTTTCAGGTGAAATTTCCTGAGATGCAACATTCCACACAGCTGAAAATCAGGTTTGTAATTGGGAAGCAGAAGAGTTGTCAGACAGGAAGGCCTCTTTCATCGAGGATCCCACTCCCTCCCTCCCCAGGGTTCACCTGTGGCTGTCCTTTCGAATATAAACTGTGAAAGTTGGGGGTGGGGAAAAAACATAGCCATACTACCCTTTGCAAATTTTATTCTACAGAAGACTCTTCTGAACTAACACTCTGCCCTGAAGACAGGCAGTCTACATTTGAGTTTTGGGTCCAGTCAGGAAACCATTTCAGATTCCAATGGGGGGATTTTAGTATGTGTTCGGGGTGGAGGAGAGCAACAATATTTTTAAAATATTAACAAATTCTAGTACACTTGAAGTGAAATAGTAACAAAAAAAGTGCACCCCCAACAACAGCTGGTGCTGTTCTATGGTGACTCATTATATCCCACCCTGTGTAGATTTTTCCAAGGCACGGTTGTCAGGTGTCTTATTTTTACCAAGGGCAGGCCTCTATTTGAAAGAGTCCTCTGTTCAAATATGGTAAACCTACCTGATCCAAATCAATTGCTTTTTGAAAAATTAAAATAAGTCAGGCGATCCAACTCTGGATCTCTTGCAGAACATTTAGTTTGCCCCTCAGTGTGTAGAACTGCTATGCTGCCGGCCAGAGATATATATGGTAGGTCTTCCTCCTTAATAATGTCACCCCTATAGTGACTAAAATGGGGGACCTCCCTGCCCACTCTATAAAACAAAGAGTTCCCCACTTCTAATGAGTGTCTGATGCCTGCTTTGTCTTTTTTTTTCAGAGATGCCCAAAGGCTGGGAGATGGACACCATGTCAAATGGAGCTATCTTTTTTATCAAGTAAGTTAGTTGCTAATTTTTAGGATAAGTCAAGATGATGGTCATACTTCATCCAGTGCTGTTTGGTGTTTTAGCACTGATGGGGTTCATCTCCTCTCTTTTCTTATTGCAAGGGGAGCCAGGATGGTGCCCTCCAGAAGTTTTGGACTACAATTCCCATCAGTCCCAGCCACCATGACTATTGTCCAAGGATGATGGGAGTGGTAGTACACAGTGACTGGAGGACATCCCACTGTCTACTCCTGGCTTATCTGTTATAGGAAGGCTTGTTAACATATTTTTATTGTGGTTAACCACGTTGGGTGCTTTGTGTAGAAATACACTGTATGAATTAAGATAAATACATTTTAGCATCTTGTCCGGCCTGCATTCTCCATGGCCTTCCCTTCTGGAACCTATTTTGGCTGCTACATTCCTCCCTGGAGCCAGCTGGCTTCATGTCAGGGAGTTCATGTATTCTTCAGTAGAGCTCATAAAAGACCTTGTTCAGTTTCCAGAGCAGTAGTATAAAATACATTTGTTTGCATTCCAGAGTAGTGTCTTCATGTTCTTGATCTCTCTACATGTGAAGTAATTTTCCACAAGGTGGTGCCAAAGCTCATGATTTATACAAAAAGAATGGTTGGGTCATTGACTTTCTGTCACTTGTCTAGAGCGGAAGGTGTTCAGCGACCAACTTTTGCAATGGTGTTTATTGTGCAGAATCTGTATACTGTGTGCTGCTCTTTTCTTGAGTAAGTCTAAGGTCTTTCTGTTTATGCCAGATTAAATGACTCGGGATTCTCAGTTTATCCTTTATTGCACTTATATGCCACTTTTCCTTTAAAGAGCTCAAAGTGGCATGCATACATGGTTCCTTCCTGTTTTCATTAGCACAACAACCCTGTGAGGTAAGATAGGCTGGGAGGTAGTGACTTGCCCAAGGTCCCCCAGTGAGCTTCATGGCTGAGTGGGGATTTGAACCCTGGTCTTCCACCAGTCAATACTCGAACCACACTGGGTATCAGAATATATTGATAGTGACTCTTCCTTAGTTTTGCACTCACAATCACTAACATGTACTATGTTGCTACTACTACTCTAGAAAACAGGTATGGAGGCCCTGCTATCGATGTCTACTTAGAAACAAGTCCCATTGAGTTAAATGAGACTTGCTCCCAGGTAAATGTATATGTAGGATTGCAGCTCAGTCTGGATCCAAGACCCTGATTTATCATAACCAAAGTTTCTTAAACACAAAATAAATTACTTGGATTTAGAACCTAACCCCATACTGGAGCCCATTCAACAGCTCTAACCAATGTGATCAAAAACTGTTATTTACCTTCACTTGATGTATATAGTAATGTTCCCTTCACTATTTGGTGAGATGATACACAAGGACAACTCAAAATTACAGAGAAGAAATCTCTCTTTTCCTCTGTGTTCCTTCCCCACCCTCACAAGGGACAAACCAACACAGCTGCTAAAACTGTTCACACATAAGTCAAAGCCAAACCATGGCTAAGTTTGAATACAGAGGCATGTGGATACTCAAAATAAAAATCATGCTGCTTTGCTCCTTTCCTTGCTTCTGTGGCTGCCTGGAGCTAAACCATGGTTAGGCTTAGCATTATATCTGAACCCAGAATCATGGGTTGTCTCCTGCAGACAAACCTCAAGCAAATAACCAGGAGCAAACCACAGCTCATGGTTTGCCAGAAGTAAAACAGTACTAAGTCAAACTGGGGTCTAACTTTGGAAACTGCAGTGGCAGCAGGATCAGGGGATGAGCAAAGCACTGCTATGATTTTTACTGTGAGTAAAACCCAGGACAGGATGCTACCTTGTCATTTGTCTCGGGGAGCAACAGATTTGTGTATTTGTGCTGAGCAATGGTTTAGCGTGATGTAATCCATGAACTGGGCCACAGTTTGGATTGTTTTGGAGTAAAGAAGTTTGCACTAAGTGATGCCCATTGTGTTTAATGGGACTGTTGTGATTTTTTAAGTGAAAAGCTTTGCTGCTTTTTTTTTTTTAAAGACTCCTTTGGCAGCCTGCAAAACAAGGCCTGTTTCTCTCCCTCCTCCTCCTCCTCCTCCTCCTCTCAAGCATGGCTGGCCGAAGCTTTCTTTGGCTGTGTTTAAGAGCCAAGTGGGCAGAGAGATAGTTAATTCCTGGCTGCATCCTATCTGCGGTGTGGGAGTGGCTTGGCAATATGGGGCGCAATGGAACAAAGCCTCCAGTGAAAGCCAATCCACTCCCATCATCCCTTAAAGCTTTGAGGGGATTAGAGGCTCAAGAGTGGTTATTTTTCCTTCCTGTGACCCCTCCCAACCCTGTACCATCTGTGGCGCCAGCTCTGACCATTCAGAAAGAGCAGCTAGATGCCAGCCACAGACAGATGCCCCATTCTGAAGGATCTCTCTCTGTAATTGGAACTGCAGGTCTTCTCATAGCCCCTCCAGACATCTTTGGACATTCCTCATGATTTGTGCTCATAATGGTATCAGGGCAGTTATACACAATCCTGTTGTCAATGCTGTTTATGCCTGCAAAGGTTTCAGGGCAGACATACTCCATTTGTAGTTGGTGCATGCTCTATAACAGGCATCCCCAAACTGCGGCCCTCCAGATGTTTTGGCCTACAACTCCCATGATCCCTAGCTAACAGGAACAGTGGTCAGGGATGATGGGAATTGTAGTACAAAACATATGGAGGGCCGAAGTTTGGGGATGCCTGCTCTATAACATCCTGCTCAAATCCTTTAAACTTTTTATATTGGAAATGTTCTGGATTAATTTTTGTCTTGCTTTTCTTGCCCTCTGGGTAGCAATAATGCCAAATGATGCCAAAACAACTAACAGCGTGGCATGCTGTGTGGATGGTCCACTACTAATTTATCAATGACATGCTGCAGAATACATCTGACAAACAAGCAAATAAACCCCAAAACCATTAAGGAAAAGGCCCTTAATGTTTCAGTAATGCCTATTGGAAAACATTTGGTCTGAGACCAAATTTACCCACAGAGGAGCTGCATATCAAGGCTGGGCAGCCAGCCTTGCAATATTAGGCAGAGTCAGTACTTTTCTTCTAGAAAAAGGGTGCTGGTACTCACTATGAAATTGTTACAGTGAGTGCCACACTTTTAACCAGTGCTTTTCTTCTAGAAAGAGGTGCTGGTACTGTGTACCCTTGAGTACCCCCAGAAAAAAGTACTGGGCAGAATCAGGTGGTTGCCTCAGGCAGCAGATGCTGGGGGTGGAGTGGGGTGGGCAGCATCCATAAAGTGTTCCAGGACATACCTGGGTGTGCCTACAACCTGCCCTGTGTTTATTTGGCCAGCCTGCTGCCTTCCAGTACAGCAGAGAAAGCTGTCCCTCCACTGCTGTGGAAAAACCCAGTTGTCTTCTGTATGTGCATGTTTGGAGGGACAGGGCAGGGCTCTATCTTGTCATTTGTCTCAGGCAGCAAAGTGTGTGTGTCTATAGATGATATAGATATAGATAAATAAATAAATAACAGCTTTTCTTTAGAGGCTTTTCAAAGAGGCTTAACTGTTTTCCAGCCCTTGACATTTGAACCCTGGTCTCCAAGGCCATACTTGATGTGTGAGTGTTTATGTGGGATATAAAGCATAGGAAAATGTTTTTAAAATGAAATTGACATGCTAGCTAGTCAGTATAGGGCTCACCACTCCAAAAGGGTGGATATTTATCTCTTGGGTGTACAGAACACCCAAGCCCTGCCTTTTCCTGCTTAAAGGGACTGTCCAGTGAGGGGGGCAGGCTCAAATTTCACCAAAATACCTCCTGAAGCGGCAACTGAATGTTAGGTTTTGCATTCACATTACAAATGGGCGTCTGGTGCAAGCCTATGCAGATCTAATCAGGTCAGCTGAGTTCAATGGGGCTTACTTCCAGATAAGTGGTGAATACTGGTAGGATTGCAACCTTAAATCCTGCATGCTGGAAGAGTCCCTGGTCTTCCGTTGCGGAAATATAAAGTTGTGAGGAAAACACAGAATCTTGCTAAATTCACACAGTTACCTAAACCCCTTGCTATAATGAAGCAATTGGGAGTCCCAAATATTGGCACAGTATCGTATCCTATTGTGCAACCTTCTCTCTGAGGAGTGCCAGCGTGGGGTGGGGGTTGCCAGAGAACTGTGAGAATTAAACTAGACTTGACATGGGAGACCCGTGAACAAGATTTCTCATGGTTTGCTTTTTAACAGTTGGGGTGAGTGTGTTCATAGCTGATTTGGACAAGACTATGCTGTTATTGGAGCTGGTGGCTTTTAATCATTCCTGCATGCCATATTTCCTATTAAAGTACTCCCCAGTGGTTGTTATTGACTGGGGTGGGGGAGATGGCCCTTAATGCAATCTGCAAGTCCTACTCTTGACCTGAATTTTAGCCCTATGATGCAGCCACCCTTTGTAGCCTTGTAATGAAAGTACCGTAGCTAAAAGAAGAGGCACAAAAGGTAAGGGAGGTGGGACCATTCTGGGTACCCTCTTCTCCAACTGCGATTTGCCCCATGGGTGTACAATACATAGGTACCATGTGCCACAAAAACCCTCACAGCTGCTGGTAATAGTGGTGCCCTTGGGGGATTTGAGACTCAGGAAGTAAATAGTTTAATACACTGTGTATCTTTACCTACATTACCTAAAAGACCTACATTGGCTCCCAGTACGTTTCCGAGCACAATTCAAAGTGTTGGTGTTGACCTTTAAAGCCCTAAACGGCCTCGGTCCGGTATACCTGAAGGAGCGTCTCCACCCCCATCGTTCTGCCCGGACACTGAGGTCCAGCTCCGAGGGCCTTCTGGCGGTTCCCTCATTACGAGAAGCCAAGTTACAGGGAACCAGGCAGAGGGCCTTCTCGGTAGTGGCACCCACCCTGTGGAATGCCCTCCCACTAGAGGTCAAAGAGAACAATTACCAGACCTTTAGAAGGCATCTCAAGGCAGCCCTGTTTAGGGAAGCTTTTAATGTTTGATGGATTTCTGTATTTTAGAATTTCTGTTTTTTTGGAAGCCGCCCAGAGTGGCTGGGGGAACCCGGCCAGATGGGCGGGGTATAAATAATAAATTATTATTATTATTATTATTATTATTATTTATTATTATTATTATTATACCTACCTGAGAGAGTAAGTCCCATTGAATAGAGCAGGAGTTACTTCTGAGTAACCAGGCAGAAGCCTGTGCTGCGAAGTGCCCTCAATGCCCCTTGTTCATCACAGCCCATTTCCGGAGCTGGGAGCAGGTTTCTCTCAGTAATACAGCACTGTCTGTTCTCCCATTATCTTTTCCTGGGATCAGAGGTTAGTTTCTCTGGACTGAATACCTTGATTGCAACTTGGGGATTGAGCATGCAACTCTTAGCTGCCTCATTCATTCATTCATTCAGTGTGTGCGCGCGCATATCAGTGAAAGAGGACTGTATGGTGCTACAGCCCTTTGCGGAAAACCTTCAGGGACAGTCGTGAAGGAAAGCTACAGGAGGGCAATTCCTTTACGAAGACTACCCACCCCCAAACTGGGTCTCCTGTAAGGAGCGCAGTGAAAAGATGGCTGAATCCGCCTCCCTCCCTAAACGACGCAGCAGCACCTGCCACTGGAAGAGCCGGCTAACGCGACCTGCTCCTTGGAGGAGCCTTTGCCCGGGACCCGTGAATCTAATTCTGAGTCTCTGTCTCTCTGCTATGGCTGGACACTGACTTGAAGGGAGGAAAGAAGCAGCAATACCTCCAGATATGAAGGAGAAGAGAGAGGGAATGCCTTAGTTTCTGAGAGTGAATGAAAAGAGGGTGAGCATCGGTGGTGCGTGTGAGCACAGAAGAAGAAAGACTGTGGCTGTGTACGTACGCAGTATAATTTAAAGCACCCCCACCCCAGCCCTGGGCACTGTAGTTTACCCCCCACAGAGCTGTAGTTCCCAGCACCCTTCACAAACTACAGTTCCCAGTATTCTATTTCTGGGGTGTGTATGCGCGCGCTTTTAATGTATAGCGTGTGCCCAGGGACTGCAGCTGCATTGCTACAGTGATCTCCCTCGGTGGTCCGTGGTTCGAGTCCCTCGTTTTGGTAGGGTGGGATTGGAAAACAATGGGGAGAAAAAGATCACGGAGCCTGCATTTGCTTGCTATTGCTAACCTCACATTTCCAAAAGATGTCTGGACTTTTGGGTGCGCAAAGGGGTCCTCTGCATCGCCCAAGCCCCAGGGCTCTAACAATGCGCCAGTCCCCCGCCGTACCCGTCCCAGAGCCCCCTCCCACCCAGACCCATCTCTCTCTCTCTCTCTCTCTCTGTGTGTGTGTGTGTGTGCGCGCGCGCGCGCGCACGATCGGGGGTGAGTAGGTGGGGGTCGCGTGCGCCCCGCTGACGCAGCACCTTTCCCTGCCGGCTAGGGAAGGGTTAACCCCCGCTCGGGTACTATTTACTCCTTGCGCTAAATGACAGCTCGAGCGTCACGTGACGTTTAAATCCCCCCGGAGAGCGCATGGAGCATGCCCAGCTCGGGCTCCTGGGGAAGGATGCCGGATTCGGCGGCAGCGGCGGCAGCATCTCCTCCTCGCTCTTCCATCTTCTGCTCGCTCTTGGCGAGCCCTGGTGATGAATGGTGGCCGCGGGGAGAGAGATGGTGAGGAGCGGCTAGCGGGAGAGGAGGACGAGTGAGGGATCCATCCGAAGGAAGGCTTCTGCTCCAGCCGGGCAGGAGGAGAAGAGAGGAGGAGGAGGAGGAGGAGACGAGGGTCCTGGCTTGGAGCGAGCAGCAGCAGGTCATCGCCATGGCTTGGAATCTGCCCACCCGAAGGCGAGCCGCCCGGAGCCATTGCACGGTGAGTGTCTCTCTCTTGTTCCGCTTCTCCGGCTCCTCCGAGAGCGACAGCCTGGTTGCGCCGCGCGCCCAGGCAGCCGGGCAGCCTTGGACAGGTGCGGCACGCAGCGCCGGGGCTTCATGGAGGATGCTGGCGAGAACCAGGGCAATGACAAAGAATCTCCAGCTTCAGGCTCCTTGCAGGGGGGAAAAAGTGGGGGGGGGTGGAGGGATGAAAGAGAGGCAGCAGCTCTGGGTAGCTTGCTTTGCAGCCCCTCTCCTGACACCGCCTCCCTTTCTGCCTCGGATGGACATCCTGCTGTGGCGTGCCGGGAATGCTACTGAGCCTGCCTGGGCTGGCAGAGCCTGGGCTGAACGTGCCTCGGTGCGTGTGTTGCTGCTGGACATGCAGTCTGCCTGCTAAAGCGGTTGTGTGCCTGTGCTGAGCAGCTCTTATGGCCCAAGGGTGTATGGGCCTTTTGTGTGTGTGGGGGGGGTGTACTGAGAGGCAATGCTGTGCCTCCAGGTACTATGCCCCCCCCCACCAAAGGCATGTCTATCTCCCTCAATAGGTTTTGACATCCCATCAGTGTTGGGGATCCAACTCTGGGAAGCAAGCTGAATGGGAGGAAAGGAGGGGGGATCTCGGCAGCCAATGCCAGCAAAGAATGGCCATAAAGGATGCCCATTAGCTTGCTCCAAGATAAGGGTGGGCAAGCTGTCATTCCCTTTGCAAGGCTGTGCTGGAGAGAGGCATCTGTAACACACAAGAAGTGAGGAGAAATAAAGTAAAGGAAGAGGCAAAGAAGAAGAAGAAGAAGCATGCTTTAAAAACCCTGTGCACACTTACCTGGGAGTAACCCCCATCAAGCACTTCTCAGTCCCTGTGAGTGAGGCCTGCTTTGTGTAGCCAGTAACATTAAAAAGAAACGCCGGATACAGTGTGTGTTTCATGATGTTTGCTGGATGGGCTGCCAGCACTTCGGGTTTGTCAGAGCAAGGAGGGAAATTGGTGTTTCCTCTTCTTAAGGGGCAGCGAATGCATGACATAACAGGGATGGAGAGAGCGCTCTGTTTTCTTGGCAGAACTAGGTCCCTTGAGTGGTGATGCATTAATGCTGCCTTCCATTTATCAAAGATGCTATATTCAAACGCTCAAGCAAGAGCCCACTTTCAGATTAAGGAGCTGCATCCAGCTGCTCTAAACTTGGCCTTGCATTTTTTGCTTTAAAATCGTCCACAGGCATCATCTTTCAGATGCTAGTAAGAGGCTCTGTGCAGTTTATCTCACTAGTGTGGACATGAATCCTGTGTGTGTCTGGTTTTTATAAATCTCTCTCTCTCTGATCCTTCAGGATGAGATATGGGTAACGTAATGTCAGCACATATTTGGCTGTTGTCGCTGTCTACATGTGGATGTGCTTTCATTGCACACCCATGCCTGGTCACAAGAGGACAGGCACAATTCCCACTTATGGCAATGTAACTGGAGCTGGGACAGGTCCAATGCATACAGGCACCTAATCTAATTTTGGTGTCTTAATTCACATCAGAAAGTGTGGCTCCTGACCCTTTGATTTTTCTCTGCCAAATAGCTGCCACTGCTAGTAGCATCAACAAGATACTGCAGGAAATTGAGCTGCCTTGAAAATGGGCAGATCAATAGCAGCTCCTTGAGCTTCATCTGGTAATTATTTGATTTTGATGTAGGATTCCAGTTCTGTTCCTCTTCTTGACATGAGATCCTGGTGCCTAGCTTTGGGTTCATGGATAGAAGACACAAGTGGTTTCCCCTTTTCCTCCAATTACACTATATAGGGTGAACAAATCAATTTCTTTACTTGCTCACTGTGTTGGGTCTAGTCTTTGACTTGGAGACATGCTTTGCTCAGATTGTAGCCTAGACATGCTACAATCAATGGAGTTTGAGACTCAGATCCTACCCTTGGGGCTGTCTACTCCCTTTTCTTCTTTCCATCACCAACAGAAACCAATATGATCCCTTGCTTTTTGCATCATCATCATCATCATCATCATCATCATCATCATCATCATCATCATCAAACAGCTCCAATTCATATCTTCTATTATTAGAGATCCTTAGCAAGCTGACACAGCCTACTACACAAACCAGTTGAGCACTGATAAGCTGAATTAGTTCCATTATGCATTTTAATACCCCAGTCCTAAAAGTGTTACTTGGTATCAGTAATACTGATGCGGCTTGTAATATATTTAGTTAGGATGAGGATATAAATGCATGTATATTCAAGTAACTGCTTTGTGGATCACAGCTCCAACAGGCCAATGAATGCATCTATGTTAATACAGCATGCAGGAAGTCAGCTTCAGCCTATGATACAGTAAATTCTTATTATTATGCAGCTGTTAAAGCCCGGTAAACATGTTCAGATTCTTCAGATGTTATCTGTCTAACATGCATAATCAGGTCAATTAAATCCTGATGTTTTGGGGTGTTATGGTGTCTGAATGAATTTTAATGCTGTGGAAAGAAGCTGAGTTGATAGCCCTGGGTAGGATAACATTTTTTTATCTCTCTGCCAGGTATATCACACACTAGCTTTTCATGTACTGTGCTTGTAAACAGCCACTTCTATGATTGCCTAAAGCAGTGGTTTTCAACCAGTGTGCCGTGGCACCCTGGGGTGCCTTGAATGATGGTCAGGGGTGCTGTAGGCAACACTGGCCTCTGTCCCTCTTTCCTTCCCTCCCTCCTCTAATGCCCTCTTGAGTCTCTGCCTCCCAAAGGCTTGCACAGTTGTTGTTTGTTGCAGCAGCTCTGCTGCTTCCACTGCTGCCTCCCATGCTAAAGTGTTGGCCTCATGTTCACCTTTGGCCAGTTTCTGTTGGGCCACTAAGGCTGGGGGAATCCTTTGCCCAAGCCTCTGTGGGGTGCTGTGAGGAGGTACCTCTCTTTGGGATGGGGGTAGCTCAGAGACCAGGGGTGGCAGCAGCGGCTGCCCAGAGGACTCTCAAGGAGAGGAGGGGAGGAGGCCGAGGGAACACTCCACAAGGGAGGGTGTTTGAAAAAGCGTGCGAGGCTGCCAGCTCTGCAGGCAAGGGGTGACATAAGTGGGCTCCTGAGCCCCACAGGGGTGCCGCAGAAAGAATGTAGTTGGTCAAGGGAGCTGTGGACTCAAAAAGATTGAAAACTTCGGGCCTAGAGGCTATATTTTACTCACCATAGGCAATCAGGCAAGGGACCTTGGATAAACTGGAAGACAGTAGTTCCTTCCCACCTCACCCCATTTGCAGGGTATGATGTGCCACAACTGGTTAATATAGGTATGTGGGCAGAGAAGCTCTTAACACTTTTTGTTGTTGGTGTAAGCTAGTTTTTTTATTTTTTGCAGACTTATTTGGAACTGCTGAGTGTGCAGTGACCACCTAGGCAGCCACTGCAAAAAAATCAGGTTTGAGAAGCACTCTTTTAATATGTTTGTGAGCGATTGCCTTCTTCCCCATTCAGTTTATCTATTTTCAGAAAGTGAAAGCATCCTATCATTAGCCCCATCATCTGAATTTTTGGGGGGCAGCTAAATGGCTACGCTGTCCTTTTGTACTCTGCGGAGTCTTGTAGGGCTGATCGTACCCTTATTCTCATAAGTCAGTGTTTTGGGGGTGCAGCTATGGGCATTGACTAAACTTGGAAACTGCTGACCTCCAGTTGAGAGCATATCTTTTTGAATTATTAGGGATAAATCTTTTCTGCTGTTTTTTTTAAAAAAAGTTATGCACTTTTCAAATGATTTTTAGAACACCTTACTTTAAAAAAAAATCAATGAAATGCAATAGAAAAACAAACTAAACGGCCGCATTAAAAGCTAGCAAAAAAACAACCCCCCAATAAAAATAGCAGACATGGTCATCAGATACCTTCTGAAATAAAGATGTCTTCAAACACCATCTGAAAAGAGAAAGAAAGTAACCTGATGGACTTTCCCAGGGAGCATATTCTATAGCTGTGGTACACCACTTAGGAAGCTCTCTCCCTGATTCCAGTCAGATATAATTCACAATGGGACAAAAAACAAGACTCTAATGCAGATTTTAAGGCTCAGAGTGGCAGAATGGCATAGTCTGCAATTCTTAGGATACAGGTTTTTTTGGTCGTTACAAGCTTCTTCAATATGGCCCGGAGAGAAAATTGGAGTTTTCTGGTATCTGAAGAAAGGGATGCTTGGTTCTCGAATGACTTGGCTCCCAAACAAATCAGCTCCCAAACACCGCAAAGCTGGAAGTAAGTGTTCCGGTTAGTGAACGTTTTTTGGAAGCTGAATGTCAGATGTGGCTTCCGCTTGAATGCAGGAAGCTCCTGCAGCCAATCGGAAGCTGCACCTTGGTTATTGAATGGTTTCGGGAGTCAAACGTACTCCCAGAACAGATTAAGTTTGAGAACCAAGGTACCACCCTACACTGATGATTTTCAGACTTTCTACCTTTCTGTTAAGGAAGCTGTGCATGACACCTGAAGAATCCATTGCTTATGATAAAGGATTCTGCTGGGTTGAGTGATTGTTCAGGTCAGGTGCTGGCCAGAATTCTTAGGCCTTGGTATTGCCCCACATGAACTGAGAAGGTGCCATATACAATTGCTGACCATGTGTCTGCACATGCTGAAGGGAACAGTAATGGTGGACAAGAGAATTTTGTCCACCATCACCGATCTACTTGTTGTAGAGCCTTGATAAGCTAGTTCCAAGGAACCCGAGTTCCTCAGAGCACATTTTGAAATCTGACTTAACTTTAGTATGTGTATGTGACTGCAAAATGACATCCATCCCTTGACCCAGACAGCTTCAAGCCTGTTATTTATCTCTCAGAACTTTACTAGGCTTGGCATATTCTGTGCCAGATGGTGGTTATAATGACTGTATAAGCCAGAGACCAGTGAAACCAGGTTCTGGCTAAAATGCCACAGGAAGGAGGACACAAAGAAGGCCACACTCTCCTTGAGGATTTGATTAAGTCAGTGGTGATACGTTCTGTTTGTAGGTTCATGGCCACATATGGATTTATGATGAAGGGACATGGGCCCCACCACGAAACTGGATGCAGTGGGGAAGAAAGCTGTTCACAAAATGGCTGCCATGGGAGTATGGCCTTTCACAAAATGGCTGTCACCTTTAAAGTAGCAGAAAAGGAGGCAATACAAGAAAATGGTGCAAATTTGGGAGACTTTAACTTTAATTCAAAGTCTTTGGAACTAAGGGGTCAGTCTTGTGAAACCCAGCTTTAGAGAACTGCATGGCAGAATCCCAAATATCGTTTTATTGGGGGGGGGGAAGGCAAGTGTCTAATAGGTCTTGAGCAAACATCCTTGTGGGTAGTTAGGGGAAGTCAGATTCATCGGGTGCATGCTTTTGGCTGGGAGAAAGGTTGTCATGCAGAGTTTGTTATTGTGCATGTTGGTCTGTGGCCTAGTATTAATGAACCCCCATTGGTTTTCCGTTCCAGCAGTTGGTTGAAATGGAGGCAGAATGAGCCCCATAGGAAGAATAAGATGTTTTTCATACAGATGAGGGGGATGGAATCTGAATTAATTACCTCCTGTTTCCCAAATAGGCTTAGAACTGTCAGAACTAATTTTCCCATCTGGGGCTTGCAATGCATGGCATCCTCGACAGGGGAGAATATTATCTTGTGGGGGAAGGGAGGTTACTAAAGAGGACGGAGGTACGTTTGCCCCCCTCCTCCCTCCCAGTTCCTTGTAATTCTGCAGCTATCATGGAAAGGCTTTCTTCTGCCTTGAGAAAAGTAAAATAAGGACAGAGAAAGCTGTGTGACAAATGGCTTTCAAGCAATTGCTGTCCCAGCAGCAGGCAGCCTGCCAAACTATTTAAGCCCAATAATAATATAGTTCAGCAAATCTGAAACCACCTAGGAAAACAGCAGCATTCAGCTCGCTGACAGGCACACATGGTTAATGCTCCATGCTTAAGTTGGAGGAGAATCTCCCAGAAACATTTACAATATGGCGTCTACTGGACTCTACTTCTAACAAAGACTATCTGACAGAGGGCAGTGGTGAGTAACCTTAACTAAGCTCAGTTGCCATCCATTTAACAACTAGTTTTAGATTTCCCTTTGAATATTTTCTGGCATGTTATGATTATTTATCAGTGAAAAAACATGGTGTTCTTTGTTTTGATCTGTTTTGAAAAAATGATCATTTCCCCTTTATTTTTTCCAACAGTTGATTCCAAACACTGAAAGAGTTCAGACAGTGTTTTTGTGGGTGGGTGGAGAGATTGGACCACAAAACGACTGGCTTCAGAGTACATAATGTGATGTAAAAAACTCAATATTGTGTATTATTATTATTATCACTTTATTAAGGTGTCCCCCCAAAAACGCAGAGGCTAAATGATTAAAGTAACTGAGCAAATGATATTTCAAAAAGATTGTGGGTCTGAGTACTGCTTTGATGTGCATTGCACAAAATGGCTTCCTTCATTTCCCCTCAGATGTGCGTAGATATTACTGATTCATTGGGCTAAGGAACAAAGAAGCAGGTGTGTGGTATTGTTCATGTAGTGTTATGTTCTTCATTAAAAATGTATCTGATTATAATGTTTCTGGACTGTTCATTATTCATGAAATAAGGGTTTGTTTTTATTCAGATTAAGTAATAAAAACCTGCTGTGATAGTTTCTGTCCTTGGACTGTCTTTGGTTTTAGAGAATCCTGCATGTGGATTCAGTGCAGATGTTGGCTATCATCTGGACAATTCGCCTATTTCTTGTTATGAAAATATATAAGCCAGAATTACTTTCAGGTTTTGGATCTTGGAATACTGAACAGTTCTGTCCAATTTTTGGTAAGTGTAGAACCCAAATTTGCTGCCAGACTGCCGCTAAGGTGTGTCCATTGCTTTAAAGCAGCCTCATAGAACAGGCCATTAAAATAAATATAAGTTGGGCATTAAAAGAACTGGCTTGGCTGGTTTAAAAACAAGGAAGCAAGCCCCTGCATGGTTTGGTCATGTCTGCTTGTGATCTGGTATCAGCAGTTACCACTCATTTCCAGCTAAATGCATAGTCTGTCAAGGGCTGGCCAATCTTTATAGCGCACGGGCTTTGACCTGGTGTGGTCTCATGCATTTCACAGGCATTGGTCCCTGAAGCCTTCTGACCTTGCTGTAGATTCATATGGCAGCCATGTTTGCTTTCTGAGTTCCCATGGTAACCAAATAGTAGGAGTAAGTGGTCTCGAAATGGCTTGGAAATGAAGAAGGGATAACAGCGACCCTCAAACTGAAGAGTGCAAGAGGATAGATTCTGTGTTCCAAGGATCAGTTTAAATCTGAACGCCTCAATTCACAGAGGTTGCAGGAGATAGTTCCTATATAGTAGCTGTAATGTGCAAGACAGTCTGCCATGGTGCAGTTACAGGTAGGTAGCCGTGTTGGTCTGAGTCGAAGCAAAACAAAAAAATTCCTTCAGTAGCACCTTAAAGACCAACTAAGTTTTTATTTTGGTATGAGCTTTCGTGTGCATGCACACTTCGTCAGAACTATGGAAGGCACCACATTGAGCCGCATGAAATGGAAGTCCATCAACCTCACCAGGTATCTGACGAAGTGTGCATGCACACGAAAGCTCATACCAAAATAAAAACTTAGTTGGTCTTTAAGGTGCTACTGAAGGAATTTTTTTTATTTTGCCATGGTGCAGACTGCAACAGCCATTGCATGGAGACTACCTGCCGTACCACCACCAAGCAGTCATCTTGGAGATAGAAGACACTGTGTAAACTATCCACCTAATATAGGCAAGTGGAGCCACTCCAAGTTTGGCAGTGTTTTGTCAGGACGGGGATGGGGAGGGTGTTTAGATGAAGTAGAATTGGAAGTCTGAGCAGAAATATGTGCTTGAATTTGAATCAAATAATACTGAAAGGATGCAGGAGTTTTAAAATATGCATTAATGTTTCAAAATGAATGTGCACACGGTACCCTGCTGCTATGATTGCTCGTAACTACTTTGCCCCATAATGAAACAGATAACTCTTTGTTGATACAAAAATCCACATGAGTGGCTTTTGCATTGCAGTAGTTACCTTCTCCACTCAAATGTTTGGTGCTCAAGTGAAATATACCAATGCTCCTTAAAGTGCTGCCAAGCACAGATGCTATAGCTGCCCTCTGAGTTTAGGGTTTGAGGTCATGCATTGATTTGTCCCTATCAATATGTAGCATTGCTGCTGTGTGGTAAGATGCCGCTTCTGCTTTCCCCCAGGCTACATTAAATGTGACACACATCCCCCCCCCCCCCCGGTGATCTATAGCAGGCTGAAGAAATCTCTCTTTATTGTGGAGATAACCGAAAGCCTCTGTTGATCTATAGGGCTGGAATTGATTCATTTATACAGTCCAAACTCTACTACGACACAAGCAAAAAAGGAGGTGCATCATGGTGGTATTCATAATGATTGCACAAGTCCCTTTAAGCTGCATTTGCTAAATATATTCCTTGATTGTGAAGGGATATTTTGGGCTGCCATACATCCAGATTTTCCCAGACATGTCTGGGAACAGCAGAATGATGTGTGGGCAGATTTTCACTAAATCGGTAGAATGTCTGGGAAAACTTGGTCGAAAGGGGGCTCAACAACTTTGTCCAGATTTTCACTTTTGGGAATATGGCAACCCTAGGATATTGCATGGGGTGGCGGAGCTGATAAAGTCCAGTTTTTGGTTACTCTGACTCCACACACACCCTTTTATGATTACCTGTTCATGTCATATTTTACTTTTCATCACAGCAAAGGATAACTGCAGGCTTTTCTTTTGCATATGGTCAGTTGTAAGAAGACACACACATACCATGTACCTTGCCAAGCTCCTTACTGCCTCCTGTTGGCTGCTTTCCATTTTGGAATCTGAAATACTGCTATTCTTCTTTCTCTAATCACTGACACGAGTTCAGGGTGAGGTTATGTAGCTGTCTGGCTGCAAGGGAGTGTGTGCAGGTTTTATCTCCAGACCTTGTTCATTCTTCAGCCCAGACCTGATGTCAGGCAGCAAATAATTCTGTGCAAACACCAGCCAGACATGTGCATTATGACTTAATCCTCCCTTGTGACCGGCATGAAGGCCTTAATCCTCGGGTGTTACTGAAAGCGTTGTGTGCGTGTGTGCATATGTGCTACAGAACAAAAAAAGAATGTATCTCACTTCTTTGGAAAGCACCTTTTAGAAGTGTGGAATAATTAGAACAGTTCTCAACCCCCACCCCACCCCCACCCCACCACCGCCCAAACGCCATGAACATAGAGCTGTTTTTTGCTGTCACTGATGGGAATGGAGCAGAATGAGGCTGACCACAGGAGTCCAATACCCAGTGGATTCTGTGGCCACTACATTTTGGAAAAGCTTGTGTTGCCGCATGCTGTCTGGGCTGAAAAGTGCTCTGCATGCTGTGGATCTCTTCCAAAAGCCCAAACACTATTGAGGTGGGGTTATAATGGAGAGACCAGGGTTCAAATTCCCACTCAGCCATGAGGTTCACTGGGTGGCTTTGACCCAGTCACTCCCTCTCAGTCTAACCTACCTCACAGGGTTGTTGGGGGTTACATGAGGAAGGGGAGTTACATGAGGAAGGGGGGTTACATGAGGAAGGTTACATGAGGTGGGTATGCCACCTTGAACTCCTTGGAGGAAAAGATGGGATATAAATGCAATCATTTGTCAAATGCACCCATGGTGAAGGGTTCCACCCACCTGCTTTGGGAAGAGGCTGCATTTTCTCTTTTTTGGTCATGTGTACATAGTTTGAAAGCATGTCAAAGTGCAAGTAGATAAATATGTACGCTCTGGTGGGAAAGTAAACAGTGTTCGCCAGAAGCAGCTTAGTCATGCTGGCCACATGACCCAGAAGCTGTACGCCGGCTCCCTCGGCCAGTAAAGCGAGATGAGCGCCGCAACCCCAGAGTCTTCTGTGACTGGACCTAACAGTCAGGGGTCCCTTTACCTTTCCCTTTACATGGACAGAAATAAGATAAATGAGCAAATAATCTGATCCGGAATACAGCCGCTTCCTACGAGTGTCTGCTGTCCTATCTGCCCATCTCTGCTTCTCCCTTTAGCTGATGGAACTGTTTCTGATTTTTCCTGCCTCTGTGATCTGATGATGTAGATGGTAGGAAGACTGCCAGGACTTCGGGTGCACAGATGACAGCTAGATTTCCAAAGAAGGTTTTGTTTTTCCTGTTTTACCCTATGTGTGAGGTTGGTCCTTTAGAAACCAAAGCAAAATTCTCTTGAGTGATTTGGCCTGTTGTTTGATCCCAGCAGGCGTAGCTTCCATGTGCCTTAAATACAGTTCCTCTAAAAATCACATCCCTTTCTCTACCGCAGAAGATTCTTCCAGGAGCGCTTTGGCTTACTACTGTTTGGTATGCAGCCCAAGTTTCATGCATTGCAGTCAGAGTCCTTTTGGGATGGAGCCTGCGTCTACTGAAGAGAGTTCATCTCTGAGTGCAAAGCAGGAGCTGTGAGCTTAAAGGAAGGAGAAAGAGGGCATTTATCTAAATGAGAACAAATATTCAAAATAACAGTAGAGTAGTCACTGTTTGTGCTTCCTTCGTGAGTAAAGGGTTAGGAATGTTTGGGACAGGGTGTGAAATATGATGCAAAGGCTCATATGACAACAAGGGGAGCGGCTGGATTTCAAAGATTGGTAGCGCTGGATGAAGTTCAGGAAAGTCCAGCTGCATGCACACACACACATCAATGCAGGAGTCATTCTGCAAGGCTACCCATCACCCATAGGAGGCGCCGAGATCCCAGGTGTTCTTATGGCTAAAGAAAATAGGGGAGAATCGGTATGATGTAGTGGTTAGAGTGCTAGACAAGGACTCTGTTTTCTTAGGGTGTAACTAGTGTCAGACCACGGCTCTTCCACTATATTTAGACTGGGGAGACCTGGGTTTAAATCCCACCCAGCCATTAAGCTGACTTTGGTGACATTAAAGGCAGCCATTGTCTGGCAGCCTAACCTATTTCACAGGGTTGCTGGATGAATGAAGCATACATCACTCTGGACAACCTGGGGGAGATAAAAATGTCACAAATAAAGCACAATAAATTGAAAACCGCATCATTCAGCAGGACATTTCACAGCGCCTGCTTTAAAGGCATGGAAAAGAAGCAGGGAGTCATGTGTCCTAGTTTGTCACCAGGCCTGAAAAAGAGCCGTTTCAAATCTGCATGGCAATTTTAAGTACTTCTTTAGATGAAGATTCTAATTTGCAACCTTCTGAAGGAAAAGAAAAGGGTGGACAACTTATTTTATCTTAAATGTAGGCTCTTTTTGTCATGTGAATGGGCTGTCAGTTTGGTGTCTTATTGCAGCCCTCTGTGATCGCAAGGCCCTTTGTCCCATGTCTGCTTATTTGGCTTGGCAGCCTGGGGTGGTGGCAGTGCAGGGCCTCCTCTGAACTGGCCTATCAGCTGCCTGATTGACTCTAATGTGCCTCTAGCCCCACCAGCAGCCACCCAGACAGGCCTTAATTGCAGGAGCTGGAAAAAGCAATAATTAAGAGATAATGAGAAGGCTTTTGTGTGAGTCTGGCGTCCTGCATTCCTGTCAGCAAACATGCTGCTTGGGTGCTGAACCACCCAGTTCCTCCTCTTTTCACACATAGGACCAGCTCTGCTCACTCCTCTTCAATGGAGCTGATGCAATAGGCAGGCCTACAAGCCATTGAGACCCTGGACTCTTGCCAACAGCACTCCCCAAGCGCCATTGTGTTGTCAGAGGTGCTGACGGAAGAGAGTTCTGAGGGACATAATCCTTTCAATGCAGTTTGGAGGAGTACAATGGAGATTGCTTTGAACCGATAGCTGTCGCCCACATCTCCACTGGGTCCCCGTTGGGTTGCCAACTTCTCAACTGACGCTTGCACTGTGCCTTTTTGACAGCCGCTTGATATGGGGAGGGGGGGGCATTAGGAGGTGACGTTTAGAAATAAACATTGTTGCTTGCTAAAACCAGCCGATCAAGCTGCTGTCAAAACATGGAAGCAAGGGTTTGTAGTACCTCTAGGCGTTTCCACTTCTTACAGCTTATTTTGTTTCTTTACTGCTGTGTCCCCCATGTTTATGAAATCGTATCTCCCTTTTAAATGGGCAGATTGTCTTAGAAGCCCCACTGTGTTCAATGGAGCTTACTTGCTAGAAAATACACATCTCAGATTGCATCCAGACTAGGGGGATGCTCATATTAGTGGCATAACATGCAGTAAGGGACCCAGGTGGCACTGTGGTTAAACCACTGAGCCTAGGGCTTGCTGATCAGAAGGTCGGCGGTTCAAATCCCTGTGATGGGGTGAGCTCCCGTTGCTTGGTCCCAGCTCCTGCCAACCTAGCAGTTCGAAAGCACGTTAAAATGCAAGTAGATAAATAGGAACCGCCACAGTGGGAAGGTAAACGGTATTTCCATGTGCTGCTCTGGTTTGCCAGAAGCGGCTTTGTCATGCTGGCCACATGACCTGGAAGCTATACGCCGGCTCCCTCAGCCAATAATGCGAGATGAGCGCACAACCTCAGAGTCGGTCACGACTGGACCTAATGGTCAGGGGGCCCTTTACCTTTACCTTTATGCAGTAAGATAATTTGTTGTTCACATCAGAGAGGGGGAGATCTCCACCCTGTGTGCATTATGTTTTTGGCTTCCCTTCTCTTGCACTGCCCTCCTGGGAACTCCTATTCATGAAGCTGTCATCTGTGCATGTGTGAGCAACAGTGCATGTATGAAGGCTGTTCAGAGTCTGTTCACATTACCGCTTACTCCGCATTCAGTTTTCTAGTTGGATTGAAGCTGGTTTGAGAGAAAAATACACCAAAGAGCAGTATTTGTCAACAACAACAATAACAACCCCAGAAGCAACCAAATGGATTATGGCTAATGTCGTGTGAATGTGGCTTCAAAAACTAGCTGTGGGAGCCCACTGGATGCAAAGTAAGCTGTCCTGTGAGCATACCCTAGATCTGCCTCACATCATTCTAGAATGAGTCTTGTGGCACCTGAAAAACAAACCAATTGATATGTTTTCATAGAGTAGAGCCTGCTTCATCAGATGTAACAATTAAAGATGCCACAAGACTGGTCTTTCCTGACTTGGCCACTACCCCTATGAAACTCATTTGACTACAACTTCTCTTTGTTTACTACTAGGAGAAGGCCTCTCCTTTTGTCTTCTTTCTTGTGATATCTATGTGAGTGTTTGGGACCGTTGCATGCGTATGGGCTCTCATTTGCACAGAGGCCTACATGCTCGCACTTCAGTGTGCATAGGATCTGTGTGGATGATCTCTACCCAAATGGAGACTAGATAGCTCAGGCATGCAGAACCTACATTCATGGGTGTGCGTTTGTGTGTGTACATAGGTCCTGGTGCCGGTCGGGCAAAGGTGAAGGGGTGGAGCCAGCAAATAGAATACAGCTCCCCCCCAGTACATTCCTCCACCCTATGCCGCTTCTGTTATACTTTTATTTATTTTTTAATACACATCTTTGATGTGTTGCATCTAATTGTGGTTAAAGAATACAAATGTTACCAATATACTCTTCGAGGGCCTTGGGTATTTACCGTAGTGTCTTTTCAGTAAAAAAAAAAAGGGGGGGGGGTAAAGGACCCCTGAAAGTTAAGTCTAGTCACAGACGACTCTGGGGTTGTGGTGCTCATCTCGCTTTACAGGCCGAGGGAGCCAGTGTTTGTCCGCAGACAGTTTTTCTGGGTCATGGGGTCAGCATGACTAAGCCGCTTCTTGTGCAACGGAACACCAAAACCAGAGCAGCGCATGGAAACGCTGTTTTACCTTCCTGCCGGAGCGGTACCTATTTATCTACTTGTACTTTTTGGCGTGCTTTTCAACTGCTAGGTTGACAGGAGCTGGGACTGAGCAACGGGAGCTCACCCCATTGTGGTGATTCGAACCGCCAACCTTCTGATCGACAAGCCCAAGAGCTCCCCCCATCGTGGTAGCATACGGTCCTTTCAGTAGCATACCTCAAATTCCCATGTGTAGGTGGAGCTGAGCACAGCGCATTGCTCTTATTAAGTATTTCTTCTGTACCACACACCGGTAGTTAAACTCTGGAGCTCACTCCCACAGGAGGCAATTTCCTCCACTTTCTTGTCCCTTGTGTTAGCAGTGGTATCCCAGTGCATTGGTTCCACAAGCAGTAGGTACCACTGGAGCAACAGTGGTAATATGGCAGCATGGGTCCTATATGACTGCTTGTCTTGAGGCTCTACTGATACAAGGTGAATTTGGAAGCCAACCTATTCCTGCACAGCACCCTTAAGTCAAGGGTGGGATAGGCTTAAATCACACATCTCATAACCTATGGCCACCCTGTAGGTTAAACATCAAAGGGGATTACGTGCTCATACTTTTTGCCTAGATTATACAGTTTAATTCTTATTAGCGTCATTAAGTACGTCTTAAAACAATAAGATGTGTCGGATGGATTTAGCATAGGAACACTTAACGATCCTGTTTCAAAGTCCGTAATGGATACCCTAAGAGGAATTGATCTAGGTCCCTGGAAGAGAAACTAATCTTATGAGCAACACTTGAGTAAATACAAGTAAAGCTGAATAGCCTCTCCAATAACATCTGTTTCCTATAATATTCACGTTAATGGAAATGTAGAATTGGGATATGCCTGCTCTTTCGAGAATTTGGGGTTTGGTTTTTTTGTTAGAAACAGAAGTAATATCCCATACATTGAGTTTTTTGGGTTAGGGGTAAGAAAATGAATGACAATCCTTTTAAAAGCATGTGCAGTTGAAGCATCACAATTTTAATAGCAAATGAAGAGACAATGTATTAACGAGAATATAAATGAAATTGCTTTTTTATTAGAAAGAGAGGGAATACTAATACAAAATACATCTTAGCGGCAATGTACAATTGATCAATACAAACATGAGAACAGTGAAATTGAAGAGAACTGGAAATTGATTTGGGAAACATGAGCTTATATCCATGCTAACAGCATTGTTAATGTGGGCTCTATTTGTTCATTCATTTTAGCAACATCTCCCCTTGCTTAGGGTAGGGCACAGGAAGTCAGTGCCCAGCTTCTTCCAAACGGGAACATCCAACAATCTATGGTTGTTTTCTTCCTAAGAAAGGATGGGGCTATTTGGAGGGATCTCTTCCTTTGATGCGCATGGCATTTTTGCACTTTCCATGGGCCTTGGGTTGTGTGAAGGGCAGGTTGGTGAAGGTGTTTTGTGGGCAGCTGTTGAACCAGATACAGTACCTAATAGATCAAACAACCTAGAGGAAGTGAAAGTGTGAGTGGGCTCATGAGAGCTCCATTTAAAAACAAGGCAACCATCTACTTAACCCCAGGCTGCGCTCCAGAAAGCAATAGATTAGCTAAAGCAGCTTTGACTTGACTTCCTCTGATCTTGGGCAGAGTCAGGTGAATGGGGGAAAGAAGCCAAAGCCACAGATTCCTGTGGAGACTGCTGCCGCCTTTATATCAAAATGTTTATTTTCTCATAATATTTATAGACCACCCTTTCATATAAAATATCACAGCAGTGTGCAAGTATTATTAAAACACAGTGTCATAAGAACAATAGAAAATAACCATAGAAACTGGCTCATTTTGGCAAAGTTTAAACACCTGTTGACACAAAAAAGTCTTCAACAGAAATTTGAAAATTAGCAGGATAGCTTTGCTCTGCTTATTGTACCTTTCCCTTCCTTGGAGGTATGACCCAGTGGCTAATAGCTGTTGACCTATCCTGACTGCATTTGTCTAATCCTTTCAAACAGCCATCTAAAAGCCATTATGTTAGAGATGTGCATCATTGCAGACTTTTTTAAGTGTATGCTCCAGGGACAATTTTTCCTTCATACTCCACTTTTTCCCACTTTGCCTGCTCCTGGCTGGGTATCTATCTCTCTTTGGGTCATGCTGCAGCCCTCGGATATTAACTAAGTAGCATCAGTGGTACTCAGCAGAGCATTTGCTGGGGGCTGGAATTATTATTTGGGGAAAGGCAACAGTGACATCAGGCTGGTTCAGCTCAGCAGCACCAGTTTGTAATTTGGGCTCCTGCTGTCAAAGGGTGTCTTGCTCTGCGTTGATAACCTCCCTTTTCGTTCTCAGTTTGATCAGCCTGATGCTAGGCTGGTGTCTTTTTGGGAGAGATGGAAGCAGCCCAAAAGTGTATGCGTGTTATGTGGCATGAATGGAATCTAACTTGGCCTCAAGGAACTGGGGAAGTTAATAGGCTGTTGGCCTCTCACCTTTCAGCTCCCGATAGCTTAGACAAATCACACCATTGTGTTTTGCTGCAGCATCAGCTGCTGCTGTTTTCTTATTGAATGACATGCTTCCCTTCCAAAAAGGGAGAAAAACAGACCTAACCTTTGCTTCTCTAAAGAGAATGGGACTGATTAGGAGTGCAATGTTTGTGGGGCATTGAACAACATTGCCTGCTGTATTGGTGCTTCTTCTAGATAATGATTCTCACTTCACAATCTGTCGTAGCTAATAAAGCCTGCCAGAGGGGATTGTACTGGGTAGGTTCCTAATTTGCCCATACTGGAACAACATTTCTTCTCTGCCAAGGAGAAGGGCTTTGATGCTGAGGTGCACTGCAACCATTAGGAAAAACTCTCTCATAGTGAGAGCTGTTTGACAGTGGGCAGATCCATGCCACACAATGCTCATTTAAACCCCCACAGCAGCCCTGTCAAATTGGTTAGGCTGAGAGGCAGACTGGCCCAAGGTCACCCAGTCAACTTCATGGCCAAGTGAAGATTTGAACCCTGGTTTCCCAGGTATTAGCCCAGCATTCTAACCACTACACCACACTGACACTGGGTCCAAACTTTCTAAATTGCCCTGGGTTGTTGTTGCTGTTTTAATAATAACCAATATATATTCCAAAGGCAGCAGCTAGTGGCCTGGAGAAGCTTTCCAAGGATGAAGGTTGGAAGGCAAGTGATGAAATAATACCAAGGAAAACTCTGCAGGTCATGGAAAACTGCCTGTGAGGCGGGTTATTGGCCAAGGGCAATATGCAAGCTGAGAGCTGCGCCTGGTTGCAGCTGGCACATCAGAGATGATGGGATGATGATGGGGCTATTGTTGCCACTCAGTGCAGCTGGCAAACATCCCTGCACACCACACCTCCATAACAGGCAAACTCCCTGCTGCTGAATCGTTCCTTTGCACAGTGTAAATTGGGTTAGCATTATGGTGCTCATGGCACCTCAGCTATGGTCACCAGCTGTCTGAGTATCTGGCCCACACTAGCTTCAGGGTTTTCTGCTATTGCCTGTCACTGCATTTCAGTTCCCTCTGTGATATTTAGTTCTAGTTTTTGCAAGGCAGAAGGCCAGCAAGCCTCCTGCTGCACTCAGCATCCCTGCTTGTTTTCTGAATGTCTCTGGAAGGGATCTCTAATATTCTCTATGTTGGCCCTATCAAATAAAGGTTCATTTGCCGCTTGTAAAGACAAAGGTGTTTTTATCATGGTACTTGATCACAGACAATTTGTTTTTTATTATTATTTTAGAGCATTTGTACTCAGCTTTTCTGTCAAGATGCCTCCCAGAGAGGCTTACATATAGTCAATGAAAACAAGACATCCCCTACCTGCAGACTTGCAGTATCAAAAGCAACATACAAGGGGAAGGGAGGGAAGAGGAAAAATCAAAACTCAGACACTAAACAGTTTCTACAAACAGTTGTTCCTACAATGATCAGCTGGCAAAGTTCAGGGGCAGGAGATGCCTGATGGAGCTTGGCCTCCAACAAAGCTGATGAAATGAGCCCTGTTTCCTGTCTGTGCTACTGAGGGAGCCTGATGGATTGGCTGTCCCTAGATGACAGTTGAGGGGAGAAGAGGCCTGATAGAGGCGGCCTGTTTGACTGAGTATAAGGCAGTCCCCTATGGTCCTTCATATGGAATGTTATCCTGTTCTGTGGGAGCTTGAGATTTGAAGGGGAATCAAGAAAAGTCAAAGGTCAAAGTAGAGGACATATAAGAACAGGACCTGGGACAGCTCCAAGGGTGCTTTGCTGCTTGCTTCTCCTTCTGAGGTAACTACAGGCAGCTAGAGTCAGCAGCAGCAACATTATGTCGGCTGACCAGATCTGGACTGTGGTAGGGTCTACCTCCCTGGAGGAGCTGGCTGGCTAAAGGATCCCCACTTTATTTTGTAGTCATTGGCTTCTGTATGGATGAGGAGATAAAGGCACAGTAGGGGAGTCAGGTGGTTGTGGAAAGGCTGTGTCTTCTGGCCAGAGGGGTCCCAAACAATGTACCAGCCATTCTCCCCCCATCCCCAAGGAGGTAGCCTGGACTTCAGCCTTATCAGAGACCTCTGTCATGGATGCCAAGTTCCCCAAATCATGGCTCATAACACCAATAGCCTATTTTTAATATAACGCTCCTAATTTTTATGTGAAGCAATGCTTCAGCAGAATCAGAGCTGTGTAGCTTTTCAGGAGGCAGTGGAGTTGTTGTGCCTTGTAAGGTCTTAGGATCTCTATCCATCTTTGAGGATCAAGTCTTGATATAACTTACCATGGGGACTTACTGTGTGACTTGTTTGGTTAGCTAAGTTCCTTTGACCCCTGAGAGTCCTTTCTTTTTAATAATGTCTGAATTAGTTGTCTTCCTGAGTTACCACCACCAGTGGACATCCACTATATAGAAAACTGAGAAAACTAGGGAGACTGCACTGAATAGGTTTTTCACTGGATCGAGTTTCAGTCAGGGTAAGCTCTTGTATGGCAAATCACTGCTTTTGTCTGTACCCTTCATCATAATGACAATCCCAGAATGTCTTATAGTTTAAATGAATTTTTTTCTTACAAAGCTAGGCAGGGCTATTGGCCTTTCTTTACAGATGGTGAAACTGATGCATACAGATACAATAAATTATGGGTATTATTCAAGTCAGAATCCAGACAAATGGCTCAGTCACACTTCCACTTGTCCTGTGCCTGGAAAGCATGTGTCCAAGGGTTTTTCTGCTTGACCCACACATTCTAGGCATAGATCCAAGAGGTTTCCTCCTCATCCCTCTCCCTTCCCAGAGAAAGCCCACTCTTTAGAACTAAATAGGAGCAAATGTCAATCCAGGGAAAACCCTGTGGGAAAGCAATGGGGCAAGAAGAAGTGTGGATGAGGCCAAACTACCGTATGCTTAGTCTTAACCATGGTTTACTGAAACAAGGCAGTGTCAAACACTGGCTCATGAAGTGGGCTTGTTTCAATAAAACATGGTTAAGATTAATCACAGTTTAGGGCTCAGTCATAATACTAAATTACAGTCAATTGAAAATGAAAGTTTTTGATTTTGTCCTTATGGCTGTACTGCTGGGGGACAGGGGAATGTGCATCTGGATATAGTTGATGAGTCTGTGACAGAGCAGAGAGGTAAATGTCACTGTTTTCAGCCTTTGATACAAGCACCTGTTGAATGTCATACTAGCTTAATATTGCTTCTCAATTGCTAATCATCGCAAGAGCAAATTTATTATCATAAACTGGGGGTTGTGTTTATCTTCCAAATCAGTTAATGTGCTGACCTTTAATTGAACATAATTGAAATTACAACTGTGGTCACTCTGCTTGTTTTCCATCTCATTGCTGGGAATTGCAAGAGCAGTGTGCAAATTGAAGGACCTCTGGGCCTCAGCACTCAGTAGGAATCTGAGTGATGAGCTCCTGCAGGGTTAGAGGGAATTTATTTTGCTGTGGATGTCAGTGCTGACATTTTTGTCCTGTTTTCATCAAAATCGCTTGCCCTCCTCACTGTAGCTGAGATCTGTTATCAGGCATGACCTTGTCACATTGGTTAGAAGACAAAGGTTTTGTTAAGGTCTAACAGTTGCATTTATCTTGGGCACATTTCTCAGCTCCTCATTGTCGTGAACGCACAAACCCTTCCAGCCTTGTGAAGCAGCACAAAGCTACAAAAATGCCTTATTCCCATTGCTATCAAATTGTCATTCAGAAAGAGAGAGGCTAAACCCCAAATATTTTCATTTCAGTCTTCTGACATTCTCGTTCAGACGACTGCCTGGATTTTTTTAGTTTCAGGTTACTTGGGCTTGTTTATAGAGTGGAAACAATACATTTGGAATCCTCCATTGTTCCATTTCTTTATGGTACAAATTGGTGTGTGTCTACAGTCATGGTGGCCCTCAGAATTTAATAGAGGCTACAGCCCTTATCCTTTGGCCCCGCCTATCACTGGTACTTCTTCACATCCCAGGTGTTTTTGCCTGGCTGGACAATGTCCTCTGATAATGCCTTTTGCTTTCCTGGATGGAGGATAAAGAGGGATGCACGAATGTTTGTAGGAACGAGCCAACTGTGCAAAAGAGCGATCATTTTGCCTGTAGTCAAGTCATGATCTGAGTTGAAGTATGTGGATTACCAAGACCACCTGTTTGGGAAATGGTCCCTAACAAATCTCTCTCTCTATTTTTGGTCTTCTTTCAAAGCTGGCTTGTGGTTCTGATGTTGCAACACAGCTGGGGGGGTTGGGTTTGGTTCACTGTGAAGTCTGCTTGATAATGATTCAGACGGGCACCTTTCCAGCCCCTGTGGCCTCACTGTCAGGCTTGCAGACAGGTAGCAGGGGAGAGGAAGGCATAATGTGCCCCAAACTACCAATTAGTTCAATGTAAGTGCAGGCTCAGTGAGGATTGTCAGTGGTTCAGTGGGGCGCTGCTGGCCTTCATTCCTACTGACAGCCTGTCCTGTTTGATTTGTCACCTTGATGCTCCCTGCAGGTGAGTTGTCCCTGCTTTTTTCTTTTTGGTCCTCTTTGCTGAGGTGAGCCACCTTCATGCAACAATGGACTTTCCAGTAGGGCTTGATCTGTGTTTCGAGATCTGGCTTTCAGCCCATGTCAAATCACGGCATCCAAATATATTTATCCATATATCTTCAGAATCACCCATTCTCTTTTATTGCAGCCTTAGCCAACCCGGTGTTTTCCAGTTGGCTGGGATGTATGGGACTTGTGGTCCAAAACAGTTGGAAAGCACTAGGTTGGCTGAGGCCGTTTCCCTGGTTCATAGGAATTTTAACTCTTGACCTGCGATAGGAAATTCTTATTGCCAAGCTGCTTATTGAGCAAGGTACAGTGGCTCACTCATTGCAGAATTCTACAGGATTTGCCACCCCCACCCCCACCCCCACCCCCAGTGATCTGGCTCAGACTGTTGGGTGGAGTAAGAGGCAAGGGAAGAAGGGTGCAAGTGCTTGGCTTATATTCATTTCGCAACACACCTTTGTCTATTTGGGCCCCTCAGTTCTTATCTGCAAGAGAGAGAAGGCAGCTCAGAAGAATATTAACCTGTCAGGCAACTATGCTGTAGAAGATGAAGTGCTTCTAAATTGTCATGTGAGATGCAGCGATTTGACCTAAAGAGTGAATCTTGTTGAGTTTGGGAGGGGGAAGAATGATCGCTCAACTATGTTTTGGGTTGTACATCTGCAGCCTTGCTTTGTAGGTGTGCTTCTGTCAACACTGTGGCATTTGTCTTTTTTTAGTTGGCTTAAACAAGTGCAGGAAACAAAGCACATGATACATAAGTTGGCATATCTTATGATCCTGAAGATGATGCAACATGCTGGCAAGTGTGTGTGTGTGTCTGTGTGTGTCTGTGTGTGTCTGTGTATGTGAAGAATCCACGTCCAGCTCTCTTGCATGTGGCAATCAAGATGTGCTTGGTGTGGGAGGGACTAGCCAGCATCGGCTTGCTTCTTATTTTATTGCAATGGTTATTGTAGCATATAAGCAAGAGAGAGATGGGTGGGTGAGATGTGATGGGAAGCTTATAAAGCCACTAGCGAGGCGGTGAGAACAAACAAGGAGTATTATTCATTCTCAAAATGTGAACATTTGAGGTTGAGCCCCTGCAATTGATTAGCCAGCAGGTTTCAACAACCCCAAAGAAAAAGACTTCATACGGTGCATAATTAATCTGTTGTACTTCTGTTTCCAGAGTCATGTGGTGGTAGTCAGAAGCATAGCTGGCTTTTAGAAGAATTAGGACACAAAGTCTTTCGGAAGCTACTGACAGAAGCAGAGTTCATGGGCAAAGCACCTCTGACTGACAGATGCAAAGAACAAATGGCTGATGGACATTGCCAACAGCTTGGGAACTTCCTTGTGGCATATCCAGCTGGCAGCTTAGGTGTAATGTTGTGAATCAGATGATTTAGTGGCTCCATGGAGTAATAATGTGCTGAGTGAAATTGCATGCGAGAGCCAGTGTAGTGAGGTGGATAGAGTGTTGGACTTAGATCACGGAGACCTGGATTCAAATCCCTGCTCAGTTATTAAGTCCTCTGGCCTCACTTACCTTCTATGTCTGCTGCAGGGATAGCTTCATGTATTCCAGATAGCATGAATAGCATCCGGGTGAAAATGGGTGGTGGTTGCTTTTGAGCGAAATATTGTGACAATGAAGTTGTGTCACCACAATGCTTAAACCACTAAGGATGGAAATTCCATTGGACTTAGTAAAACTTTGGGTTGTATTCAACACAGCACTAAGGCGAATGTTACACCAGAGCAAGGATGTCTCCTTGCACCAGGGAATGTTCTCCCCCTTCCTCGCCCTAAATCTGTTCTAAGCTTTCCACCTAAACCTCTGGAGCAGATTTTGGTTGGGCGCGGAGTGTGCATGTGCAGAGCAGAGGGGAGAAATCCCTTTGTGCTAGCACAAAGAGCACTAGCAAAATGTTAGTGGAATGGGTTGAAAAGGGCTCCCCACTCCCGAGTAGGGGAGCAACTACTCAGTTGTTGTCTCAAGCAACTTGCCCAAAGGTTTGAACCATAAGGAGGGATGCTCCAATAGCACAGATCATTAGGGAGCTGCACAGCATAGTCCTGCTGACTGGGGCTGATTGAACTTGTTGTCCAAAATATCTGGAGGACCCCTGGCTGCTCAAAGTCCTAATAAGGAGCAGGTAGGTGGCCTAGTATGTTGTTGCACATGTCTGTCAGCTCTGGTGATCTAGCTTCCTGGGCTGTTCCCAGGGTCACAGGTAATGTGAGCTGGGCAGGACTCAAACGAGTTTGACTACAACAGCACAGAATAAAGGGTTGTAAAAATGAGCACAATTAGCAAGGTGTTCAAAAGGCACACAGGGCTGGGAGAGCAATGGGTGCTACAGATGAGGTGGATGAAGGATCAGGGAAGTTGCATGCAAGGACTGGTATGGAAATCCTGAGGATGTAATTCAGCCTGGTCCAGCTTGGAACAAATCCATCCCGCTTCATTTCTTTTCTTCACTACTGAACATGGGCTGTGAGACAGGACAGATGATGCCAGTTGAGTTGAGACTCCTAAGTCCTGATCTGCACATGTGTGCAGCACCACTTGATTTTTCTGCACTTCGGTGATCACAGCGGGAGGAGTTCATTGTAGCACAAAGCAGAGCGCTCCATCAGCACAATCATTTCTGCTTGCCTGATGGAATGGTTCTCCTGCTCCTCCTCTTGCAAGCTGTTCTGGGAGTGCTCCTGACCCCCTGAGCCAATTTTAGGGGGTGCATGGGGCGAGCATGGGGAGGGGAAGCCTATTGTGCTAGTGGAAATCTCTGCATGGTATCCCTTAGCAGGTCATCTTAGTTGAATCCTATCTAGTATGTTTGATTATGAAGGGCAACTGAATGCATGAACCAGATGTGATGTGAAGAAACCCAAAAAGTTCTCTGTGTAGTGCTAATTTCTGGGAGGGGTCATTAATACACGCTAGTCATCAATTTATATTGCAGTGGTCTAGTGTTGAGCATGCATGTGTGAACCATTCGTTAACAAGAGGCAGAAGAATGTATGAACTCACTCCATTGAAAAATTGTTTGCCTTTTGAAGTGATGTGAAGAGATGTGAAAGATCTATGTCTGGTGCTGCATTTCTTGTGATCCGCTCACACATCACTTGATACTGCAGTCACCAAACAGGGCTTGTTCAAACTCCTCTTCACTAAGTTGCAATTGCATTGTATTGGAAGTTGACTGTGCATAGGCAAGCTTTCATGCCAGAATTCCTTCTTCTAATTTTTGTTGACAACAACCAACAAAACCCAAAACAAGCGTGCATATCACACAGGGATGGAATGAATAAACTGTGTCCCTCTAGATCAGGCATCCCCAAACTTCGGCCCTCCAGATGTTTTGGACTACAATTCCCATCCTCCCCGACCACTGGTCCTGTTAGCTAGAGATCATGGGAGTTGTAGGCCAAAACCTCTGGAGGACCGCATTTTGGGGATGCCTGCTCTAGATATTGTTGGACTCTTAACTCCTATCAGTCCCAGTCAGCATGACCAATAAATAGTAAGGAATGATGGGAGCTGCAGTCCAACGTCTGGAGGGTGCTGGAGAAATACCAGTGGCACATTACAGCCCCACATGCATTACAAAAAGAGAGCACAAAGCACAACCACAGAGTTATTGTGAGAACCTTTTTGATATATGCCCAAAGTGATAAGAAAGGAGAATTGTATAGGTTAGTTTTCTCTCTGAAGCACTCTAGGGTTGATGCCCGTATTTCCGTGCTAAGATTGTGCCCATCTTGCATTGCATGTATCTCTGTTCTTCCCTTTCGGATTGAAAGGAATCAGCAGAACTAAGCCACTCAATAATGGCTGTACACACTCACGGCTTTGTAATATCAGAATAGTCAGTCATGAGTTTGAGGCATGTGAACTGCAGCAAAGGTCATGTGGAATCTTGCAAGACGCGTGCCTCATTCTTTCATCTGACTGTTTTGGTGCTGCAAAGGCGCACCTCTGCAGCCCTTACCTGGCCGCAAAACCAAGATTGTGGGGAGGGGGGAAGTAAACTAAGAAGTGATCTGGAAAAAGAATGCCAGGGGGAGGGATGTTATCTTGGCCCTCTGGTGTTGCTCATCTCAGATCTATCACTCACTCCCAGAAGCACAAAAATATCTGCCTGGTTTCTTTAAAACTGGGACAGGAGCCCAGTTTACAGTAACCGGTTCATTCTAGTTTGTGCCTTAATATTACATAGCCTGAAGTCAAATTACTACAGAGGAGAGAGTAGACAGAACTCAACCTATATTTCACAGGGGCCAAAGCGCCTTATGTCACCTTTGTGCAAGGATTGTCTTGGCTTCACAAGGATCTGTCAGATTTTTTAGCGTAATATTTCCTTTCTTGTAAGATAATGACCTGATTCTTGGTCAAGGTAACTTAGCCTCCCATTGCCTTGACTAATCCAGGAAAGGGTGGAAGCTGAGTCAGCCATACCTCAGCACTTAATTGGCACAACTTAATTAGCAGTGGTTTCCCCACTTCCTTTGTATGGTTTAAGAGCCTTGGTTTTTTAAGCATGCATGCTGAGCTCAGCGTGATCACAGGATGGGTCCTCCAAGGGATGTGGCAGGACAGCTGCCATTCATATTAGGGGTACTGCAGAAGCTTGCATGGTCCAGAATTTCTACTGAGATGTTTTTAATTTCACGGCCATTTTAAGCAAGAAGTGAGCATTCAGTTCACAAATTCAGCCATGTGCAGCAGGGTTTGGTGAACTGACACTTGCCAATGAGACTAAGTTCTGCCTCTTTACATTCAGACACAGGAGAGCTTGTTGAGTAGGTAGCAGAAATATGATACCAACTAGTAGGGCAAACCCCTTCAAACTCCCCAGGAGTTAAGACTCACACAGCAAGACATAGCTGCTATACCAGTCCTACCTTTCTGCTGGGGAGGTTCTTCTGAGACTAGGAAGAGCCACTACTTCCCCTCACTCCTGGTTCCAGCTGTTCATTGGGGTCAAAGGCAATGTGCTTCTGGTGATGGGAGGGAAGGAGGGAACAGGTGAGGGGCCTCTGGGTTGAGCAGTGGTCTTCCAGATGTATGTAAAAACCGGGCCATTTTGGAGACTGAAACCAAGATCTGAAGTCAATGTGATCCCAACAACCAGCACTGGGATCTAAAAGCAGATAAATTGCAGTGTCTGTCAGGTTCCATCCATGACCTTCTAAGTTCTGTCCTGGCTCCACGCAAAATCTGACTAATTTGGCAATGTAAAATGCAGGTCTGTGGGGACACCAGTGCTTCCATTTGCTGTTGTTCATCTCTTTCCTGAAACCAGCACAGAAATCAAGCAGGAGGGAGTGGGGCTAGTAGGAGACACCTGGTGGGGCTACAATGGGAAGCCACCAACTAGGGTTCTATCAAGTCCAGGGGCCAGAAGTTCTCCACCTCTGCTCTAAAGGGCCAATATGCCCATACTTCTTTTTCAGCATTTTGCTCACTCAGTTCTTACATCACCAAGTTCTTACATCTTCTTCCTTATCTCTTTATAAACACTCTATTCTCACATTCCACTTTTTTTTGATCAAGTGGATCCCAGTGTAGTCTTGTCAAATTTTCCACTCTGTTCATTCATCAGGATTTTAAACATGGATTCCTAATCTTTAAACTAAGAATTAGGATAGCTGGAGGAGGGGGGCGGGAAGGATGGCATAGGCAGATTTCCACTGGGTATGCAGAGTTTCCACGTACCACTGTTACCTACAGGGACAACAGAGGCAAAACACAACGGAGAGAAGGAGAGACAAATTCCTGTCTGCGGATTAGAGCTGTGGCTCCCCCAAATGGTAAAGATGGGCCCTATGCTCCCTAAGCCTACTTGTGAGTCTCCTCTCCTCTCCTCTCCTCTCCTCTCCTCTCCTCTCCTCTCCTCTCCTCTCCTCTCCTCTCCTCTCCTCCTACTTTGCACCCGGATGGCTTTACAGGAGCTCTGTGCTCCTGAGCTATAAGCTTAGTCTAATTCTATAATTGTGTAATTCCTCTGCATGACATTGCACTATGGGACACCCTTGCTGTGGAGGTGGCAGACCTGCAGGCGGATAAACAGCTGATGGACTTGACCTGACAGTTCGGCACAGCTAACGTGAACTCGGGTCACAGAAAAGACCCCCAGCATCCCTTGGCCAGGACTGCACAGCTGAGCATTAAGGCTGAGGCTCCGCTGGGGGAGGGCGCTCCCTTGAGAGGCTGGCATCCTCCCGACTCTTGCCACCAGGGACAGATACAGCATGGAGAAGCTTCACACGTGATCCACAGGGTCCTCCTGTGCTCCAGGAGCTAGTTATTTGGTGGAGATCTTCACTTATTTTCTTCTCTGAAAATTGCCTCAGAGGAAAGGGACCCAAGTGCTACGCCTGTGTAGCTGCCAGTGTTTTGGAAATCTAAAAACTGTTGATTGCAAGGCTCTTTCCCCCTCCAACCTAATCTGATGCATGTGCTACATTTCCATATGAGCACGATGTGTGTATTTTGTAATGTGAGAAACAACATACCACTTGAATTCCACACACTCCTGCTTTGATGCAAATCTTAGGAAGCAGATGGGGATCAAACTTATACCGGAATGAAAAATACACTGGCACTGCCATGTGCATCCCCAAATATAAAAAGCATGCATCTGAATATATCAAAATGGGGCCACGATTCTGGTGTCCATGGACACCCCCTGGCACCTTCTTAGGTACCAGCTGAGAGGCCTTCTGCCCCTCCTGATTTTAATAGATCAAATATAAAACAAACACAAAATACCAGCAGTATTCGAACCGGAAACCAATGTTTAAAACAACAGAAATTCGTTGAAAATGCCTTCCAGGACACTCATTTTTTCCCTGACACCTGCCTGAAAACAGGAGCAGAGGAAGCTGTTGGACATCTTCATGGATAGATGGTGATAATATTAGTGCCGGTTTACAACGCTAGATGATTTTTATTACAACTCTCAGTTCCATAGGCCTTGTCAAACAAATGGCTTTTATGCACAATGCAGTTGCAATGCTGGTGTGTCTCAAACAGTATTAAGCACAACCATTGCTTGTGAAATAGAGACAGCGATTAGTGGAGCAGACTGGGGCTCATGAAGACCATTAGTACTTGGTGCTCTCATCAGAATGCCAAGTGACTGTCCCCCTCTTTCTGTAGCAAAGAGAGACTGTGTTAATTAACTCTGTGCTGCACGAAATTAATGTTTTTTCAGCACTGTGAACATGTAAAGTGCTATATAAGTGCCTTCCTTTATTGCTGTTATTAAGAGAGCACTCTGCCTCCCACAAATGGCACCTCTTTGCTGTTCTCCTGCCAAACAGTGAGAGTTGCTGCCAGCTGGGTGTATTTTCTTGTTTGAATGTTTTCTATTGTAGCACTGATTGTCTATTGGGTGATGGGGTACTGTTGTCACTTCAAGTTGGCACAGTAAATGGGTGGCACCCTCCTCCAACGAAACACTTGTGCTGGGATTGCATAAAACCATGGATATGCCAGCATATGCCATATGTGATGTTCAAATATTCCATTCCAAAATTTTCCTCCCAACAAAAAAAGAGGAGGAACATGGTGGAGGCAATAGGGCCAGGACACTGTGTGCTGAATGTAGAAATTTTATACTGACAGATGGAAAAACCTTAGGCAGAGTCCACTGCTTTCTAGGGGCTACTTTGTACATTACATTTTTATTTTAGAGTTAAGGAAGCCATAGTCCTCCAAATGTTGTTGGATTCCGACTCCCATCAGTCACTGGCAATAGAGAAGATGGGCATTGTAGTACAACAACATTAGCAGCTTGCTAACTCAGCCCCTAAGATGTTTTAAGTGTACATTTGAAAAAGTTGGGACAAACTTGTTTATTTGCGTGTAGCTGTGACAAACTTGTTTATTTGCATGTTTGTCGTTTTACAAAGCCTTGCACTGTCTGCATATATTCCTAGTTACAGGTAGGTAGCCGTGTTGGTCTGAGTCGAAGCAAAATAAAAAAAAATAAAAAAATTAAGGTGCTACTGAAGGAATTTTTTTATTTTGCATATATTCCTGATTCAGGAATACACTGAATCAAGTGTATTCCTGGATCCTGCATTAGGGACAATAATAGGTGACATGCAATGTGATTTCTGTCAGAAACACCAATCCCTAAAACCCTTCACTAAAGAACAAAGATACTGCTGCTCTGATTATGTGCATTAATAATATTGTTATGTCCATGAGCAGCAGTGTGCCTTGGCTCCATGTGCTCCTCCCTCTCCTCTGGCGCAGCTGTGATGAGAAGATTGGATACTTTCAGTTTCTGTTTAAAGGAAGCTTCTTATTACATACTGTACATTGGTTAGTTTATGGTTTGTTTAAAGAAGCCAGGATCATACTCTCCAGGAGATGGGGAGGGGAGGGAGAATTCAGGGGCCCAAGGCTTTTGACTGCTCATGTAGATAAGCTAACTTCCACATTGGGCCCACATCCTGACTCAGGGGTGATCACAAACCATGCTTTCTCTGATTAAATGCAGAACCCATGGCAAACCTTGGCCTTGCTTACCCCGTTCAGTTTCCTCCTTTCTTCTCCCACATTTTCATCAGTGGCTTGTATCAGACTGCAGCATCCCTTTTCTCTTAGTGTTTTAACAACCATATATTGTCAATAAACCACAATATTAAACCAGCATCAAAATGTTTTGTGTGTGGCAGTATACAAATATATATGAATGAAGCAGCTCTAGTACCATAACTGCTCAATTATTCCATTTGTCCATCCAATTCTCACTGGTGCAGGCCAGGCAAAGTGCCAACCTCTTCCATCAATACTTTCTTTCACTTCCTGCTGGCAGGGACTGCTTTTCTTCCAGGCCATGCCTAGATTCCAAGGTCTTGCCTCTTATACATTCTGCCAGGAAGATCATCCTGTTTAGGAGCTATCAGAGCCCAGCTACCAAAAGCTGTGTCCGGTCAGAGAGGAATTGGAGTTTTGGGGGTGGGTGTACACGAAGTTCCTAGTTGACTGTTCCAAATGTCATAGGCCACTAAAGCAACCCCACCTACAAATGTCACAAAGATGCATTGGCTGAGTCCAAGTTTTTTTTTTTAAATGCCATGCCTCATTGCAACATTCAGCCTACTTCCTGCTTAGCTTTAAAGCTAGTCCTTGAACCTGCAGATGGGTGGCACGGGCCGGCTTTCTTAATCCTCTGCAGAAGTGTGAGGGTGTGCTTGTAGGCGAATGGCAGCTAACAAGGGACAGTTAGCTAGGATATCCCTGCAACAGAAGTGCTTCTTTTATGGGGGAAGGTGTCTGGATTTCCCACAACATATGAATAACGAGTTGACTGTTCATTGTGCTAAAAATAAATGAAATAGAAAGGCTCTAAAAATTAAATTACAGAAGATGGATTTGTGTGGATTTTCCTTCTGCCACAGAGGCCACCCCACTAATTAAGTTTGTGGAATGCTAATCATACCGAGGAACTTCAGGATAAGATGTAACAGGGATGAGATTATCATAAAGGACCATGTTGCATTTACACAGGGACAGGAGATGTGGGGAAGGCACATCTGCAAGTAAATTTAAACCTCCTCAAGTTGAAACAGGAATTACTTGCTTTTCCAGCTCTTAGTTCCAGGTTCTAAGGCGCGGGGCTTTTCCTCATTCTTGCTCTAAGACTCTAAGTCTAAGACTTTTAGATGCATGAGGGGAAGCAGCAAATAGTTCTTCCTAACCATGCCAACTGCCAGCCTGGGCTAAAGAGGGAGAAAGTTCCTTACTTCCACAGTTGGAAGGGACTCTGAGAGTTATCTAGTCTAATCCCCTGCAATGCAGGAATCTCAACTAAAGCATGCATGGCAGATGGCCATCCAACCTCTGCTCAAAAGCCTCCAGTGAAGTAGAATCCACCACCAAAATACCTACTGGGTTTTGCAAGTAAAAAGTGGGTGCAGGTGTTTGTGTGTGTGAAAGTGTGTGTGTGTGAGAGAGGGGGGGCGAAGGGAAATGAAGAGAGGTGATTTTGGGTTTTAATATGGAAAAGAAAGAGATAAGATAATTTGGCAGCTGTTAGCTGAAAGGAGGGAGGAAAGGCTGAAGCCTGGAGACTGCCCAAGTCCATTTCCCAGGGATCTTCCCTCTTGCCTTGTAGGAATGCCTGTTCCATTCTCCCCGTACATTTGTAAATAAAGCAGATATTACAAGGACACCATATGTGTCTCCAGAATGCTTTGATCCAAACACAACTAATTTTAGGAGTGCTGCACCTGGAGCTTCTTACCCTCTGGGGATGTGTGGAATAACACAGACACTGTTGCTGTGTCCTGCAGTCTCTTGGTGAGCTAAAGTGTGCAGTTCTGCAAAAGACACCTGTAGCTCAGGGATGGCCACAGCCCACATGTCTTGCTGTCAGTCAAAGCACAAGCAACTTGCCTTTGCTGCGCTGTATTCCCGTGGGAACCTGCCACTGTTGACGTTCCTGGGAGGTGATAGAAGGTGAAAGGCATATCCCACCCATGGGTGTTCACCTGTCAATCCTGCAGGCACCCACCTGCCTTGCCATTTGGATCCCTGGCCTTGACCTGTACAGCAGAGCTGTCCTAAACATTACCCAAACCATCCCAGAAATTCTTCAGTGGATTACACTGCGGTAGCAATGGCTACAAATTCATTGCTGACAAATGCAGCCCAATGGGATGGTAACTCTTGGTCTCTGTTTACCACTATGGATCCCATCAACAAGAAGACATTCATCTTCAAAGGGAAAAGGGGGTCACGAAACGCAAGGCAAGATGAAATGTTAGTTTGGATGGTTCACTTCTGCCTCGAAACTTTTGTGTGTGCTTATCCCATCTGTATGCCTTGGGGATTTCTTTTGGGGCTGTTTTCTGACCTTTGCAAGCTGCTATTTTAGGAAAGAGGTTAGGAGGGTGCTTCACATCTAATAATAGGCTCCTTTTTCTTATTAGGCTGGGAGAGGTGTTTGGAGGCAAATATTTCTTCTTCTGAGCCTTCAAGCTGCCGTTTCCTTCTAGAGAGTGCTAAGCTCAAACATGCATAAATGTGCAGGTCAGAGGGGCTCTTTATGCCCCTGATCTCCTGCTACAAGAACATCACTGTCCTGGGTGATTTAGAGGTCCCTGTGCGGTGCAACTTGCTCTCTCCATGCACCCCTTCACACACACACCGGTTTGCCCAAAGGGTTGGGGAACACCCCTGAACAGATTTGGGCGGTGCATGGGGATGTGTGGGAAAAGGAAGTCCTATTGTACAGGTGGAAGTCCTTGCAAGTAACAGGACAACTTAATTTGATAGAACGTCAGGTAAATTTGGCTGGCTTCTAGGCAACTGTCCTTAATGGCCCGTCACGGTTGATGTGTCTACTTGCTACACTGAAACAAAGCTAGAAAGCCAGGTTACCTTGGCGTTGCAGTGACGCTACAACAGATGTGCAGGCCCAGTGAAAATGTTTGGCATTATTAAATGCATGTTTAGATCCTTGTTCCCAAAGATCCACACCTGGCTTGTAGTTTAGTTGTGTTGATCATGTGAAATGATGCTTTAGTTTTCACGTCTTCTACATGAAAGTCTTATTTATTTACAAAATAAACCAAAGATAAAGAGTGTAAAGAAATACTGTTACAGCAGGTTGAAAGCAGAGTAAAGTTGGACATTATCATTGAATTTGCTGTTCCAAAACATTACAAAAGTACACATTTCATCTCCATAAACCTTAACGTTTTAAATTTGAGGAGAAGGGTTGTAGCTCAGTGGCTAGTCACCAGTTCAATCTCTAGCATCTCCAGGTAAAGTTGGGAGAGAACCTTGCGTGAAATCCTGGAGGTGCTGCCAGTCAATGCAGACAATATTGAGCTTGATGGACAAAAGGTCCAATTATAGAAGGAAGTGTCCAGGGAAACCTAGTACCTCATCTACCATATGTGAGAATTAAGCCTCAGCTCTCAGCCAAACAAAAAAAGCTCAACAACTTTTGTGGTGTCCTGGTTTTTAAATTTTTGAAATATGGCAACCCTATTCTGTAGTTTTGTTTTGGTAGGTTCCTCGCCTGCTCAGCTCTTGGTGGGTGGGAATGGAAATGTGGCATCTGCTGAGCTTATTCATTGTTTCAAAGCATCAGATGTTGAGAGTCAAAATATCCAGGGTCCTGGGCCTTGGAAGAGTTGTTGCATAATAATCAAAACAGGGAGGGGAAAAGCCCTCACGGCAGTTCAGGTTCCTCGTGTTTGGCTCCTGTTCTTTTGAGCAGCATTGTGTTATTCTTTCAGGTTGGCTGAGCAGCCGTGATGAGCGATTCCATTTTGCAAACTAAAGCAGCCGTCTCTTCTGCTTTCCCTCCTCCTCCTCGCCTTTCCCCTCCCGCTTTCCCCTCTTGTCAACAGGAATCCTCTGCCAGCTTTTTATGAGACAAATTGTTTGCTTTGGTGTTTTTCTGAATCGGATAGATTGTCTTATTTGGAAACAACAAGCAACTGTTGGGATGGGAGGGTAATGAATTTTTTACAGCTCATCAGCACGAGGGACTGAGAATGTGGTCAGGAGAGCCAGCCATGGCACAGCTTTTCCAGTGGCTTGGCGTCTTGACAGGAAGCCTCCTGTTCCTTTTTTGTCTAGCTGTGGGCTCCCCTAGCCCAACTGTGAATCTCAGATCTACCAGAGATCCCACCCTTTCTTTGTCCTAAATCACACCCCTCCTTCAAGAAGACTGCTTTTTTATTTTCTTTCTTTATGATTATGTTTATATCCCACCTTTCCTCAAGGAGCTCAGCTCAGCGCGAGTAACCAAGTGTCAGGTGTGGAGAAGCACAAGTTGATCATAGGTCATTACACTGTGGCTCATTTCTGTGACTGTGCTGCCCATGACAATGGGCAGCTCAGCCTTTAGTTCTGGGATCAGCAGTGTGGCGTGTTTGGGCAAAGAGGACTTCCCCTGGTGCCTTCAACACTTCCTGGTGATGGGTGGTTGTGTTCCTTCCCACTGTCTGAAAAGAGCTGGAAGAATGACTCTCTTTCCCACTTCCTCTTTCAGCTCTATGTGATTTTCAATAGTTAAATTGGCACCTGAGTTAATTGGCTAGCTAAACAGAAAGCTGAGTTCCTGAGCAGGCAGGAGGGAAAAGGGGACAATTTGGGAGACTGTTGGGGGGAGAGCAAATGGAGAGGAAGTGGGGTGCATGAATCAGAGGACAGAAAGAGGGATTGGAGTCAGATAGAAAGTGTATGCACACACAAACAAACACACACTTGAGATCTAGTAAAACTGTACATTTTCACTATACATTTACCGTACTGTACAACTGTACATTTCCTCCCATGGACTGTCTCAATTGGATCCAAACTCATGGATCTGGTGCTGCCTATCACTGTCATGGCACAAAAACATGATTGGTAGCATGGATCTTTCCCACCCCCACAAGAGATTCTCTCAAAACCACCATCAAATCATAGGTCACTTCTGTGTCTACATTTGTGTTCTGTGATTTGCTGCTGGTTTTGCTACCACCCTATGGAAAAACCATGAATATCCATGGGGATTTGTGCCATAAGTCAATCTGGCAGGCACCAGATTGACTATTTTTTTCTTGTGCAGTCTACCAATGTGAGCTTTAATTTGATGCTGATATTGGAGGATCTGATGCAAAATAATGCAAATTCAAGAAGATCCATTTTAATTCTATAGAATCTTTGCTTTTCCATGGTGGTCTGGGTAAAATATATGTATGGGATTATCCAGCTCTTTCCAGGACAGAGGTCGATGCTTTAATGCTCCATGTCTGAGCATCCCCACCTCTGAGCTTTTCCCACAAGAACTCCCTCTTTAAAGCTGAATCAGAGCAAACATCAATTCAGCTTTTCTGCAGAAGGACATTTGCTCCAGTTGAGCTTTAAAGAGCAGGTATTGTGGGGAAAACTCCGGAGCAACCAAGGGCACTCAGACATGGAGCTTTAAATTGCCTGGAAAGAGCAGAAGAAAGGTGGATAAGCCCTTAGTGTGTATCCTTTCTTTCTTGGGAAGGAGAGGAATCTGAGGGAGTGGGGTGAGAAGGAGCCAGATGGGGTGATGCCCATGGCCCCTTTCCAAAATGCCTAATATGCCCTCAGTTCCAAATAGGTTGGCAGATCCTGACTGTCCAGTGGGAGAGACCACAATTTGCCAGTGACCAGATTCCTTCTCCATAGGAAGGAATCAAGGTATCCAGACCACAAGGCAATAAATTCTTCTTTCCCAGACAGAATAGCTGAGATGGAGTTAAACAGCCTGTTCCTCGTTGTGCCTGAAATCTCGGGTCAGGAGGGCAAGACCTTGCATGCCAGGACTGTGGCCTTGGGAGTAGGGGGGAACCTTTGACAGACACGTTACTTCCCCAGCTTCTTTTCTCAGGAGGGAGAAACAGATAAGAGCTGTTGATCTAGGCTTCATCCCACACCCAACTAGCATATTAAAAAGCATTGGTCAGTCTTGTTAGGAACTGGGAGAGACAGACAGCCTTCAGTTGACTTTAAGGTGAGCATATTGTGTTTGTCCTCTAGGAATGTCTCAATGATGTGACAGGCTGCTGTCTGGTTGGCAGGACTGCGTTCTCACATCCCACTTTCTGTTCCTGAAAATAGTATTCTATTTAGATTGCACATGTAGATGTGTAATTCCCTGAGTGTGCTAAAATTAGTATGTTTGTATTCCCCCCCCCCCAGGACTCTGATGTCTTTCTCTAAAAATGTAAATCTTGTGAGTTGTTGTGTCTTGCAATCAGTCCATCCATCCACCAGTCTCATTATTATGGTAAATTAGCAGTATTCAAAAAGGAAGTTTGTACAAATATAGAAATTAATAGCAGATAAAAAAAACACGCAACTATAAAAATTACAAATATCTGTGTCATGCAATAGAATGCCAGGTATAGAAAATGAAATTATGAGTTTACTGAAATTAGTCCCTGGTGAATTTTACATGAAGCAGCACAATATGTAGCTAGTCTGGAAGAGATGAATGCATTCTGATCAGGAAGGAATAAAAAAAAAAGCATAAAATGCACCTGATCCTCCTGGGAATTTCCTTTAAATGGGTTCAGTAAAAATGTTGTATGTATGATGATAAAAAGAGCATTGCATAAGAACATGAGTTATCAGTTCTACCTTTTCAGATTCACAGGGCCATTTACATTGACAACAGCAGATATTTTGGCAGTACTTGGAAGTGACACTAGCAGGTATTTAAATATGTTGCAAGTAGTACTGTACTGGTAATAGTATTTCTGGTACAATAAAAACAACATCTATATCATAATACTGAGAACTTTGGGGGGGAAAGGTGGATTTTTTTGGGGGGGGGAATCTCCCCTCCAGAGTTGCCGATGGAAGAATGTTTAAATGCATCAGAGTAAAGGCTTTTGTCTTGCAATATACGGTACTTATGAGTATTCCAATAAAAATTACTTCCATTGCATATAACAATTATTCTTCATAATATTTCCATTCAAATGCTTTGGGCTATTAGAATTTTTTTCTGTGATATTTATACAGCACAAAAGTTAACAGGGCACACTTTTTTTAAAAAAAGTTTTCTTTGCTAAATATAAGCCAAATATGTCATATCAGGAATGCTAAATCAGATCCTGATTGAGTTCAGCCTTTAAAACAACAACAACAACTCACATTGCTAGTTTATACAAGGGTCTGTATTATTTCCTCTGGAGGTTTTTGTTGGTGACATATAAATCCCAAGGTTTCTAATTCTAAAAAAAACCCCACATCTCCTTTAGAAAGTTAAAATTGGAGAGCATTGGATCAAAAACATTTCCCCTTTAAAAGGTTATTTCCACCCATCTCAGAGAATGACTTTCAGGAACATAGGAAATGAGGCTAGAATACTGTCTTTGGAGCCTGGTTCTGTTCACATATCACTGGTGGTGAAGATTGAGGAGTTGCATTTGGGGCTGCTAGGGGTGGGAAACATAGAAGCTTTGCTTTGAGGTCGGCATAGTCTTGGAACTTTTCGGCTTCCTTGCAAGTAGCCCGTAATGACTAAAGCTAAAGGCAGAGTTACCTGAGTCTGTGGAGGGAGAGAGGCATATCTTGGAGTCAAGTTTTTTTGTTTTCCATGAGTTCTGGAGAAGTTGTTTTTCTTTAAATGGCCCCTGGGTCTTCCAAGCAATTGTGTGCAGTCCAGGCCCTTGTGCTTTGATTTGTCAACAAAAGGACTCAAATATTGAACGACTCAAGGTAAAATCAGTGGAATTGACACATTGCTGTGGAGTCCTTGACGTCAATGTCACATGGTGGAACTGCAACATCCCTGAAAACATCCCTGAAATTCCAAAGTCAGATTTCTTCTTCCAAGATATGAATCCGAGGGATTAAGTCATCAGGGATTATTGGTTCAACGGCATTCCTGATGGTCGGAGGGCACTGCCAGAATTACGGAGATTCGCCTCTAGGCGTGAGTGACAGCAAGATCTGAATATGCCAAAAGGAGAACTCTTTTTGACATATCAGAAAGAACAGCAAGTAGCAGAAATTTAACATGCAAGCAAACAAAGCAGACTGGCAAAAACACCTGCTGCCCCCCAGTAGGTAGGAAAGTGCAAAGAGGAGCTTGCAAGGAGCCTGCAGCTGCATCGATCCAAACAGGATATACTGCATCCTTCAATGAAGTAAAAAAGCAGGCTCTGAAGTTAATTAAGAATCTGCACATCTCTCTGGCTTTTCTTGGGAATGTGGAAGCCAGGTTTGGTACATCTGGGGACCTTGCTGCTCATTCTGCTGAGTAGTGCCCTGGACTTCTGCCTTAAGATATTACCCTAATGGTGCCACTCATGTGTGTGTGTGCATTATCCCCTACTTCACAGACAAAAGACACAAAACATTTGAGCATCAAGAAGTTGCCAGGTAAATTACTATTGACTCATCTCTTGAAATAAGACCTTGGGTGAAGCATCTACTTTCATCTGAGCCCCCCAGATTCGTTCAAAACCAACCAGAGGCCTTCTGGCTCTACTTCCATGACCCAGGAAGGTTCAAAATGAGAGTTTATGTGCCACTCACTAATGGTGGGATTGCACATTCATTCTTCCTGAGCTTTTCTGTTCACCCAACAATGGTGCAGTGCAAGTGGCAAGTGTGACTTTTGCTTGGGTACCAGACAGTGATTCTATAAACCAGGGGTGGCCAACTCCCAAGAGACTGCGATCTACTCACAGAGTTAAAAAGAGGCAGTGATCTACCCCATTTTTGGGGTTCAGGTTGTTGAGCTTTTTTAGGGAGGACGGCACGTTTTTAGGGGTTCAGGTCAAAGTTGTTGAGCTCTTTTTTAGGGCAGTCAAAATTGTTGAGCTTCTTTGAGGGGAGCCAGTGATCTACCTGTTGGACGTGCCTGCTATAAACCATTCAACCTGGATTTTTTCTATGGCTATTTTAATGGGTATACAGAGACCTCTAGAGACACACAGAAGTGCCAGTTTACCATACTTTAAGCCAACTGATGAACTCCCTGCCAGCATAACAGCCCAAGAGCTTCTTACCCCTTACCTTTTGAACCCCTTCAATTGCCTGCCCAGCCCCATGCAAATCCTTCTGCCCTGCAAACCTGCTGTGCAGCTATTCCCAATTTGGGGAGCAGGCGAATGAAGCCCTTCCAAAAAACAACAGGAGAAGATCCTGCCAAGCACATTAAGCCTGTGCACTGTGCCAGAGGCTAGGCAGGGAGAGCCAAGCTCTGTTCTCTGTGAGGCGCTGAGACTATTTCTTTTGCTGAGTAAGTTTCCCTTGTAGGAAGTAAATAGGGATTCTTGTAATGCTGGAATGAGGAAATGCTACAGCCTGCCTTGGCCAATAACCTTAGCCATCTCCTAAGTGTACATTCCAGAGTGGAAATACCTCTGTGTACTTAACCCAGATTTTGCCTCATTCTTTCACAAGTCACCAAACAGGTGTGGTTGTTAAATTGCAACTATAGTTGTACAACTGGGAGTGGGACAGATTCAGCAGACTTTCTGCAGCTTAGTATCTGCTTACAGGCTTCCTGTGGAGTGGCAGCAACTTCGCAGAGAGCCTACAATCCATACAATCTGGCCATGCAGTAAGGTAAGTGTTAGCACCTGCCTTCTGCCCACCATTTCTATTTGGTTTTTAGTCCCTGCATTCATCTTTATCACATGGCTGGCACTGGTACATTTTGGAATAAGGCCTATAGCGCTTTGCCTATAGCAACTGGATGCCCAAATGCCGGTTGTAGTATCTTCTATATTAGTCAAGAGGGTCTTTTTAAATCCGCTTCTCTTTCCAATTTCTTTGGTTGGCTAAGCTAAATTCACACACGCTGCTCTCATGGAAAAAATAAAAATCAATATATGGTTGTGTAAAAGCCCATTATAAAACCATTTACACTTTCATGGGAGCCTTACAAACAAATTAATAAACTATGTTGAATCACTTATGGCACCCTTGATCTCCTCTGTTATTTCTTTTGCAGAGAGTATGAAGCCCTTTAAACTGAAATGTTTAAAGCTATTTGACTGCAGTCCTGCATCAGGGATCACCAACACGGTGCCCTCCAGATGTTGGTGGACTCCAGCTCTAGTTAGTTCCAGAAAGCAAGACCAATAGCCAGGGATGAGAGTGTAAATACAGGAACATCTGGAAAGTACCACATTGGCTACCTCTGGCCTGCATTTGTCTGCATTTTTGTTGCACTTTCAAAAATTACTTGCACTGTATCAATACTAAACCTTAAAAGAAAAGAAAAATTCAATACACACCTGAAGAACTGTGAGATCCAGTTACAAGGCAGTATTGTCCCAAGCAAAAAGTACAACATGGTTACATTCCTGCATTGTATGTTAATTTCAAAATTTCTATATGGGGAATTGTTTGCTCATGTACCACTTATGCAAAGCCTCTCTGCTCACAATCAAATACTTAAAACTTCATCTAGGTTTTCTCAACTATTTGCATGAGACTTCTTAGAGGGAAAATACAGCCATAATCCAAAGCTTTCCCAAACCACAACCCGTTAGAAAGACCAGAACATATTACTTTGTGCTCCTTTCTTGTTCCTCTGGAAACAGTGAGGAGAAACAAAGCCCCCAGATGTCACTGGTCAAGCCCCCCAAGAACGAGGCTATGCTTTACCTATTCAAAATGAAGATTCTGTAATACAGTCTTGGGAAGGGGAACATCTGGCCATTCAGTTTTTCCTAACAGTATAGAAGGGAACGGGATCGGCAGTCCACTCCTAATTTCTCTGTTGGCTTTCCTGGAGGCCAACAATCTGTTACTGTCTTAGGAGGTTTGCTTACATAAATTTTAACTGTTTTAGTCAAGAACGGGACTACATGGGAGCATCTTGTGCTCCTCTCTTGGTGCTTCCATGCGCAACTGGAAGCAAGTCATAAGGGGATATAATGTGACCTGTGATTTCTTATGCCAACATCGCTCCTCCTTGTGTTTGGACTGTGACATCTCTGCAGTCTACAATTCCCCATGCCTTTAATATAGATAGATTGGGTATCACATGGCAGGACAGAATTCCAAACAAAGATGTGCTCTCCCAAGCCCACATTCCCAGCATGCTCATACTTCTGTCTCAGCGACGTCTACTCTGGCTTGGTCGTATCCACAGAACAGAAGATGGCAGGATCCCCAAGGATGTGCTCTAGGGGGGAGCTGGCTTCAGGCACTAGGCCCATTGGTAGACCAACTCTGTGCTGCAAAGGTGTTTGCAAATGAGACATGAAGGCTGGCAACATCAACCCTGCCATGTGGGAATCCCTTGCAGATGACCGCAGTGCCTGGAGACAGGCTGTCAAGTTGTGTATGCATAGCAGTGACCAGAGGAGAAATGACTGTTGGGAGGAGCACAGAGAGGAGAAATGCCAGGGTGCATCTGCAGAATCACAACTGGATGCCTTCATTTGCTCCAGCTTCAACAAAACTGATCTCTCCCACATCAGTCTCTACGGCCACAGAAGGCTCTGCATCCTTCCAACAGCTTGACCTCACGCCTCCATTGTCTTCCAAGACAGATGGATGGACAGAATCAGCATGATCCAGATCCTGAAAAGCAGTCTGCTTGGCTTTCCAAGGATGCTTCTGCAAGATCAGTGAAGAACAACTGGACTGTGGGCAAATCTTCTCCCGTTGTTTCTGACAGAAATAGGAGGAAGATGTTAGCAGGGTAAAAATAAACTCTGGCAAATGTCTTTCCAGGTCATCTAGTTCCATTTCCCTGCCACCATGAAAGGATTGTTCCCTCCAGCAAGGAAGCTTTCTCAAAAGCACTCAGATGAATTAGTTTGCCTTTTAACAATGGCCAGATTGTGGGTAAACTCTATCCGATTTTAAATGCAAACCCATGGAGCAGGCATGCTTGCTGTTTGGCTGAAAATAAATGTCAAGTAATTTTAGCAGTTCTTTGAAAGCAAGCCCCATTTTAAATGGCACAGTGTGGTATATTTGAGCCAGCTGGCTCAGAATTTCTCAAGTTGAATATCCCATTGTATACAAGCATCCTGAATAACAGGGACATGGACTAGGAACTTTGATTATCCCATGAGATTTGGGGGCTCTCTTCTTCATCCTTTGCGTGCAGAGTGGTCTGTGATTAATGACTTGCATGCAGGGAAATGCAGAGAGTCAGTGTGGCAGTGTACAGTCTGGACAGTTCACTGGTCTTGGGCCACCAAAATCTGGGTTCAAATTCCTGCTCAGCCATGAAGCTCTGTTCTCAGCCTAACCTACCTCCCAGGGCTATTGTGAAGATAAAATCAGAGGAGCAGGGAATGGTGTATGCAGTCTTGAGCTCTTTGGAGGAATGGCAGGATAAATTCAATGCAAGAACCTGAGACTGCAGCCTAATTCCTGATAGCACTGATTCAAGATTAGCACAAATACTTTCCCAATTTGTTGTGAGTGGAACTTCTGTCCACATCCACAAATTTATGAATATGATGTATCAGTTCCCATTGTTCATTGTGTTTAGCCCATACAGCAGTTTCTCGAATTGTTCTTTGGAAGAAATAGATGCTTAACTAAATTTGGGGAAAGGAAGAGAAGTCAAGCACAAGGAACTTTTAAATGACAAAATATCAAAAATTTAAATGTCAAACTTCAACACATAGTTTTTATATCAACATCACATTCAGGAAATGCTCCTTTTAAATTATTGTGGGACTTGCTTCTTAATCCCACACCCACAAGTGTAATTTGGGATTTCAAGTTTTGATGTTCTTTACTTTGATGTCTTTTCATTAGAAATCTTTCATAGTACATTTGTATGTTACGGTATATTAATAAAACATTCGTGCCAAGAAGATTTTGAGGGGGCAGAATGAATCTGTAGTGTGTGGTTTCTTAGACAATGACTGACCTCCTATATGTTGTTGGTAAGGAAAAGGTAGATATTAAAGGAGAATTCCTGAATGCCAAGATCCAAGTTTGGGGCAAGTACTCTTTGGTGAGAGGAGTTCAACAGAGATCTAAAATCTCAAAACATGCAACAAAGTGAAGTGTGGAAACTTGGCTTACAGTGGTGAAAGTTCCTAAATTATTGGACACAAGAGAAACTTGCTAGAGCCATGTGACCTGAGCTTGGAACAAGCAGGGCTGGATCTAGACATGTCAAAGAAGTGATTCAGTTAAATGTATCGTACACTCATACAGGGAAATCTCTTAGGGAAAGACGGGACTCCACAGCGCCATCTGGTGTCACAGTGTTCTATCGCATATACAACACGTATAAAACACTTATAAATAGACTTTAATAATAAAAAGTCTAATTAATAACCATCATGCTTAAGTCTAATTAATGCTTGAAGGGGTTAATGCCATAGAGTACGTTGTCCTGCAAGGATTAGCTCACCTTGGGATGGACTATAGGTAATCAAGGCTTTGTTCCTCCATCTGAAAAGCTTAACCTGTGAGGTCTGAACTGGGACTCAGCTAGATTGGTAAATAAAAATTTGACTTAAGCATGAGGCTGGTTACCCCACACTATAGACCTCTGGCTGATCAAGTACCTCTGTGGGTTTTTTTAAAACCTCTTTTCTCTTTCCCTCTTCTGTAAAATAAAAGGTGGTGTGCATTAACTAACTGCTATTTATTCAGTCAATCTCTTTATAATTATTAATTGGTTGAGTAACAAAGCCATATTGTTTGGAACGTTCAATTGTTTAAGCACTTGGTGAATTAACCCAATTATCATTTATCAAGTAATTAAGGCTGCAATCCTATGCACTCTTACCCGGGAGTAAGCCTTATTGAATAAAATGGAACATACTTCTGAGTCTACGTGCAAAGGATGACATTATATGGCGGCAATCCTAATTTCCTCTCTCTGGGAGTAAACGCCATTGAACTTAATGGGACTTCAATCTAAGTAGACACACATAGGATTGCGTTACAAATGAAATAATGAACCTTCAAAACTTTTTAAAAAGAAATAAGTTGAGAGCGCTTTGCATATTCACAAGGCTTTGCAATTTCCAGAGAGATTTAACATTTAAATAACTCACCCACTTTGATTCATAAATTCGAGAGACCTAATTTCCCTCTCTTCTCCCAGCATACCCGCCCACCCCAGCAAATTAAGATTTATGAATGAGAAGCTTCAGTACAATGCTGCTTCAATAATAATAATAATAATAATAATAATAATAATTTGTATATGTACCTTCTGGAATACTACCTCTCCCTTAGCAACGTAAAAGCACTTCCCCAAAGCGAAGATAAATGGAATGTCAGTTTGACGCCCCTCGCCTGAGCATTTAATCGGCTTTTGTTGCAGACTTTGCGTGGCTGGGAACGGCGTGTGGTGGGTTTGCTTTTGACAGGTGACAGGTCCCTTGCCTCGCTCTTTCCCTAGCGCGATTCTCTTGGAGCGTCTCTCCAGTTTTCCGGCGCGCAGCTAGAGGGCTGCCTTAGCTATTACTAAGCAAGCACAGAGGGGTGGCGAGAGAGAGACAGAGACTGAATGGGTGTGTGTGTATGCGTGTGTTTATATATGACTGGCCCAACCTGCAGTTTCAGATTTCAGACCTACTTTATCACTCTTCCAGTTCCTGCTAGCCTTTGGATGTTGCACGCTGCCTTTTCGCTGACGGATCTCCCGGGACGGAGGAAGAAGCAGTGAGCGCTTCTCTTCTCCTTTACTTTCTCATTTCTTCAGCAAGAGTTTCCACCGCTCCCCCCGCCCCACCCAGCTGTCTTTTACCCAACCTCCACGTTGGACCCTGCCCTGCAAGAGGCTTGCATTTTTATTTTTAACCACCTCGCGTCTCAGCACTGAGGGATGCTGCCGCCTCTTCCTTGAAGGTAAATCCAGGTGTTCGGCTTGTTGACGGTTGTGCTTTCTGGCTTCACAAAAAGACAGACTTTTGCTGCTTCTCCGGACTTGTGTGATCCAGCCAGCCAGCAGGGTTTAGGTGTGCTTGTCAGCTAGTGGTGGTGACAAAAGATGACAGGAAATGGCAGGTGTGTTTAAACAACTGCAGCTAGTCCTCATGGATGGGGAGTCTGGATTGGGGTTTGATGTGCCCAGAACCTTCAGTGCTATCTAGAGATGAACTTAAGCTCTAGTAATACAACCAAGAGTGTTTGAAAACTGCTCAAGGCAGGGGTCAAAGCTTGGAGGTGGAAGCCATGGCATTTTTGCAGTTCCTTCCCTGCTGCTTTGCTGTTAAAATAATATGTGCTTTGTATGCTATTGAATGCCAGCTTGATGTAAGTGCTAAGACTCCCGGCCTTGGTTTTTGCACCTGAATCCTTGCATTGTTTGCTCAGTAGCTTTGGAAGTTGCTTAACACATACACGAGGCATTTGTGTGCTCAGCACTAAAGGGACTCTTTTGGGGGGCTGAAGGAGGCGACCCCGCAATGAAGATCTCGGATAGCTGAAGGCAGCACAGGGTGATGTGGTTCTCTTTTTTTTACTATGTGTGGTTGCATTTGAGCTTTTGTTGGGGGTGTTGCTGCTGTACAAATGGCGTTTGTCTAGTTTGCTAGCAATAGATGGGAGAGTTTCAGCTGAAGCTTATTGAAAGGATGGAAATGCTCCAGTATCTACTCCTTGACAGCTGACCTCGCTGTGCAGGGATTTTACAGGTGCCTTTCAAGTGACACACTCCCCATCAATATATCTGCTTTGTACCCGTGTGTTCAGATTACTGGTGCGTGTGGGTTTATACCCGTATGGGAGGTTACCTGAAACTGTACCTATCTGGTTGGCACACTGCCATCGCGATCAGGAAGTGGAATTCAAAATTTGTTGCTGCACAGAGTCTGTCGCCTTGAAATATGTTAGTGTTTCCCGGGCAAAACCTTGTGTAACTGTAAACATGTACACATTCTCATCTAAATGTGAAAAGGGGCTTTTGGGGTTTTAGTGGAATGCATGTTAGTGAATAGATCACTCGATGCCATGTGTCACCAGACCCTTGTTGATGTGCTTCCTGCCCCATACTATTCAATGCTTTATTCACCATGTTCCACAATAAAACACCTATTTTTCATCTGAAATGTGAGCAGGCATTCCTGATAGCTGATAGCTGAGAACACACAGACTCTGGTTATAGATTCTGTCAGTGAGTTAATATGTGGCGAGGCTAATGCTGGGGGACTCTGCCTTTGGAGCAAAAGGTATGACTGGGAGAGCAATCCCATGCATGTTTGCTCTGGCATTAGTCCCACTGCAATCACAACTCTCCCAGGTAAGTGCATATAGGATTGCAGCTTTCAATTTTGGAAAATTATACTATGGGCACCCAAAACCAAGCACTTACTGCCATTGACTCCAGTGAAAGAGATGTAGGCACTTGCTTAACCATCCATAATCATAAAATTGTAGAGTTGGAAGGAACCCAAAGGACTTAACTTTGCCTGGATTGCACCCTTTGTGTTTTGTTTTCTTGCTGCTTTCGTGTGATTATTAGCTTTACTTCTAAGTTGCCCCGAGAACTTGATGGCAAAATAACTAATATATATGATTAATAAATGAATACAGTAACTATGATTTAATACTGTTGTCTTCTACATAAGTGTACTCTGAGCATAAAAAAATATTTCTAGCCTAGTGAACAATGCCAGCGACTAAATCCTGAGATAAAAGGAACAGCTTTTTCAGAAGATGTTTTACAGCAGGAAGAAATACTACATTCCTAACAAGTTTCTTAAAAAGTGAATATGAAATCTCGGTTTGAAATGCATGTGTCATAGGGAAATATGTCCACAGCCATACACAACTACAGTCATACAGCCAAATCAAAGTCTATCAGTGAAAACTTACTGGCCTGTGTCAACATTATGACAGAAGACCTGCGCCCAAGTGTGCCCGCTTAATGGTACAATGCCAGTTCTCTTACAGGTGCTTCAAGTTCCTGGTGTGTACTGATTTATTCATTTTTTTTAATCTACTGCTTTACCTGCCATGGTCCTTACTTGAAATCTGTTGGACAACTTTGTTTTCAAGATTGGTATTTTGGAACTGAGATGGCCCTGGTGCAAGTTAGAATGTCACCTCTTATATGAAAACATGCTTTTTCAACCTCTTATATGAAAACATGCTTTTTCAACTGGGAAAAAAATGATTTGTGCCTTACCTAGTACTGTGTTTAGAGCTAGAGCATTAGCCACTTGAAAGTGTTCATGAAGAAGATTAAAAAGGATTGGGCGAATTAATGGAGAAAAAGGCTATCAACAGCTCCTAGCCATGATGGCTATGTTCCATGTCCACTATCAGAGGCAAAATGTTGCTGAATACCAGTTGCTCAGCATTGCAGGTGGGCAGTGTGCTGTGGCCCTCATGTCCTGCTTGCTGGCTTTCCCTAGGCATCTGGCTGGCCACTGTGAGAGCAGGATGCAGGACCAGATGGGCCATTGGCCTGATCCAGCAGGCCCTTCTTGTGGTCTCAACTCTTGTGTGTTTGTTTGAATGTGTGCATGTACGTAAATGTGCAGGGTGACTATGCACCCCAATCTCTCCAGCCCTAACCTTGTATTAATTTTCATACTGCTCCAATACTGTTTCATAGTGAAGACTTCCATCTGAACTGGGAGCTGCTGAAAAAGCCCATTCCATTACTGGAAGGTTTTTGACATCCTGTTTCTGCACACTTGACACACAGAAGCCATACCAATCAGGAACTAGTAAGCCAATCCCCCTTTGTTGATTGCTGGCTGTCAGGGCCAGAAACAGAATTTGAAAGGTAAGCTGCTGTGGTGGTGGGGGTGGGGGTGGGGGGTGGGGACGGACGGACAACCCACACTTCTTAGAGGTGCCAGCTTCCCTTTAGAGAGAAAATCAGCATGGAACCTGTTGTATCTCTACACCCAAAGCTCCTGGTTTGCATTTTATGTTTAGAACTGAGTGTAGGAATTCTCTAAGATCACTCAGATTTTCCAATTCTTAAGAAAGGCTAAGACCTTTGCAACTGTTTTTTTTTTTGGGGGGGGTAGAAAATCCAATAATATTTAGTCCCTCAGTGAATGTAGCCTGTCTGGCTTGGATTTTTCATTTTGTTCCAGATGCAATATATATCCTAGAAAGCTAACAGACCAATCTTAAAACGTCTACTTGGAAGTAAGCCCCATTGTTTTCAGTGAGATTTAACTCTCGCAGAAATCTTTCTAGGATTGCAGTTTAAGCAAATGAGTGAAAATGTATTTAATGTCACAGTGTAAAGCACGCATAATTACTTTTAGAGGCCTGATTCATTTATTTTAAATATTGGAATCTCCAGTTGCCTTGGCATCTGAAAAAGAAAAGTTACGTGATGCCAATTTTACAGGTTAATCAGCTTGGACTTTGATCAACATTAATTCACCCAGCCTCTCCCACTTTTTAATCAATCTGCTCAGTTGCAATCACTCCCTTTGCCTTAATTGAGCTTGCAATTAAACCCAATTTCTTCTCTTGAAAATGCCCCCCCCTAAAAGTTACTGATTTTGCAGGCTGGGTTGAAACTAAATCAGTCCTCACCCCCATCCATACTCATGGGAAGCTAGAGGGGGTGTGTGGAGTGTGTTTCAGCAGGGCTGGTTAATGCCTTGATGGCTACCTGCCTGTTGTAGCTCTGAATTTATCAATATGCTTATTGACACAGTGTCAGTCCCTCGGCTCCAAAGGCTGGATAGGATTTCCACATAATCTGGCCCAGTAATGGCAATAATAATAATAATTGTCTAGAAGTATAGATTTTAGGGACTGCCCTCTCTCTGGATCTTCCTTGACTGGCTACCACCAGGTAAATGGACTGGATGTGATGTTCTTGTCTATCTGCAAAAATTCCAATGCTATTCTAGGCTGTACCTACAGAAGTATAGTGTCCAGGTCAGGGGAAGTAATAGTGCTGCTTAATTTTGCCTTGGTCAGACCACATCTGGAGTGATACAGTTTAAGAAGGATATTGACACAGTTTAAGAAGGATATTGACAAGCTGCAATGTGTGCAGAGGAGGGCATCAAGATGATCAAGGGTCTGGAAACCAAGCCTTATGAAGAACGGTTGAGGGAATTGGGTATGCCTACCCTGGAAAAGAGGGATGTGGGTGGCACTGTGGGTTAAACCACAGAGCCTAGGGCTTGCCGATCAGAAGGTCGGCGGTTCAAATCCCCGCGACGGGGTGAGCTCCTGTTGTTCGGTCCCAGCTCCTGCCAACCTAGTAGTTCAAAAGCACGTCAAAGTGCAAGTAGATAAATAGGGACCGCTACAGCGGGAAGGTAAACGGCGTTTCCGTGTGCTGCTCTGGTTTGCCAGAAGCGGCTTTGTTATGCTGGCCACATGACCTGGAAGCTGTACACCGGCTTCCTCAGCCAATAACGCGAGATGAGCGCCGCAACCCCAGAGTCGGTCACGACTGGACCTAATGGTCAGGGATCCCTTTACCTTTACCCTGGAAAAGAGGAGACTGAGAGGAGATTTGTTGTTGTTTAGTCATTTAGTTGTGTCCGACTCTTCATGACCCCATGGGCCAGAGCATGCCAGGAGTTATGATAATCATCTTCAAATATCTTAAGAGCTGTCACATGGGAGATGGAGCAATCTTGTTTTCTCCTGCTCCAGAGGCTCCTATTCCAATGGATTACAAGAAAGGTGATTCGAACTAAACACCTGGAAGAACTTTCCGAGGATAAGAGCTGTTCAGCAGTGGAATGCACACCCTCAGAAGGTGGTGGACTCTTTTTCATGGGTGCTTTTTCAGCAGGGGTTGCATGTCCATCTGTTATAGATACTTTAGTTGAGATTCCTGCATTGCAGGGGTTGGACTAGATGACCCTTGGTCCCTTCCAACTCTATGATTCTCTGATGCTTTATGGCCACCTGTAACCTGATTCCTCATCCATACCTGTAGACATCCACTATCAGCTCATGGGTCATTGCAACACGGTTGGTTAATATACTTGGGCTAACCTCCGGTGGTGAAACATGCAAACATGATTCATTAATTTTATTTACCTATTATATGTTTTTGTACCCTGCTTTTCCTCTGATCCAGAGTACATTGTGTCATGCACAGTTCATGCTGGAGGAAGTACTCAGACTCAGATTTCTTTTTTTTTGCTAAAAATGTTAATCTCCAAATCAGTACAGTACATGGGACACCGGAGCAGCAGGTGCAGGGCATGACCAAGCAAGCGAAGACATTGGTCCATAAGCTAACATAACATAAGGAAGTGGTGCAGGCACGGTTTCAGTGCTGCAAGCAAGATGCATCTTGGGATTGACCAAGGAAACAGGAACTCCTCCTCCTCGTGAGCTAGACACGAGCTGTCTGTTTGTACTTGTCTGTGTCCACTGTGTCACACTGTGTCCAGTGTGGTGTAGTGGTTAAGAGCGGTGGACTCGGTATCTGGTGAACTAGGTTCGATTCCCCACTCCTCCACATGCAGCTGCTGGGTGACCTTGGGCTAGTCACACTTCTTTGAAGTCTCGCAGCCTCACTCACCTCACAGAGTGTTTGTTGTAGGGGAGGAAGGAAAAGGAGATTGTTAGCCGCTTTGAGACTCCTTAGGGGAGTGATAAAGCGGGATATCAAATCCAAACTCTTCTCTTCTTCTTCGTAGGTGACACAGAAGGTGGCAACACCAGCTTGGAGCCAGACTAGGTGCTTCCTGGGTGGGCAGAGGTTCATCACTGGGATTGCTGAAGGTGGAAGCTCTGGCAGAGTAGCAGGTGGTGCCAAGCCCAGAGGTAGAGTGGGTGGTATTGGGACTGCGAGTGAGACTGGCAGGGGGCGGCTTGGCAAGGCGTGGCTGGGTGACAACCTCCCTGGGATCAGAGTCCTCACCTACAGTGTCTTCCTCCAGCAGCTCTGATGTTTTTTGGGCACAGACACAGCTAGCTGCAACCTGATGAGTCCCCCTCTGAGGTCAACAGCTGGCAACTTTTCAAGATTCTCCTATCCCTTCTTCTGATCTGACCACCCCCTTTCAGGACATCTCCTCAGGGCTTCTGATGTAGGACAGCTTCACTTAGTGAACCACTAGAACAACCATCTAAAATAAACAAAGCAATAAAACCAAACCCTTCAAGTGTCCCTGTTTTCTAGGGACATCCCTGATTTAAAGAAGCCATCCCGGATTCTGATTTGATCCTGGAATGTCGCGCTTTTCCTTAGGATGTCCCTATTTTCATTGTAGAAATGTTGGAGGGTATGGAGTTAGCCAACCCCCAAGCCGTCTGAAGGCAATCCTGTATAAGGAAGGTTTTTTTTAATGTTTAATGTTTTATTATGTTTGTAGTGTATAAATAGTAAAATTATCATTATGGATTGGGATGTTCATATTTTCATTGGAGAAATGTTCGAGGGTATGTAAAATCATTGCATTAGCAGGGCCAAATTCTACATTAGGAGAATCAGATATGATCCATGGCTTCTACTTAACTTTTTCCATTTTATGGGCTGTCCAAGATACCCAAAGATGCTACAAGCAGCACCCTTACCTGGGCTTTCATGCTGCTTGTGTTAAAGCTGATTCCCTACAGAAACTAGCAATATGTGCATTTTTAATTCAACAGGACTTTCGTTGTGCTTCCATCACAGGGACAATACAATATAAACCCCTTGCTGAGCCCTGGATCTATGTACCCATAGAATATCCTCCAACATTTCTCTGATGAAAATAGGGATGTCCTAAGGAAAAGCGGGACATTCCGAGATCAAATCAGAAACCAGGACGGCTTCTGTAAATCTGGGACTGTGCCGGGAAAATAGAGGAACTTGGAGGGTCTGGCAGCTGTTCCATTCAGAGGCAGCTCAAAATCTGCTGCTGCCTGAGGCAGAACATCCAAACAGTGTTCCACACAGAGGTAAAATGACTGAATTAACAGGAAATGTGCTGTCTTGAATGGTACTCCTCATCTGAGTCACTGTGCCTGACGTTTAGGACCCGCCTTGGTTCCGATGGCAGCAAAGTTCAGGTGCTAGTCATAGTTTGCATCCCTGCAAAACAACAACAGCAGGGAGAAGTCTTGGGAGAGTCTCCCCAATGGGAACAAGAGTTAAAATCCCCCCTGCAGGGAGCATGAGGAAGAAGGGCCATCCATGCAGTCTGGCGCCGCAGAGCAGTAAAACCGCCTTTGGGGAGGCAGCTTGCAAGGTGAGCCAGAACAAACAGTACACCGTGCCTTAATCTCGAGCTGCCATCAAGATAAGGCAGCAGAGTAACCACCACTTGCCTCGCCCAGTTGTGTGGGCTTTTTTCCTCAACCCACACCTTGGCACCAAGGTGTGTGACTGGCTCCTTTTGAATCATCACAACATCCGTTAAAAAGAAGGAGACGCAAACAAACAAGTGGTTTTTTTCAATATGTGGGGGTGGCAGCAAACGTTATTGCTGCCGCCGCCACTGCCCTCCCTGACTTCCTTGTCCTGCTCTGCTGCTGGTGCCATCTGAGGCCTGCTGCTTGCCAGTTTGTGTACTAACACTGATGTGCTGTCCTTGTGCAGTACAGGTGGCTGCTAGTGCTCGCTAAAGCTCTCTTGTCTATTTCTGGCACCGGCCACTTCGCTTGGCCTCTTTCCCTCTTTCATGTTGCTTCTGGTAATGATAATCGGGCAAGGAATGTAGTTCCAGGTTGGGAGCTGAGCTGAGGGTGGCCTCCCCCCCCACTTCTTTGTTGGCACATCTGACCATGAGGTTTTGTTTAAAGGGACAGTGCCCCAAGGATATTGGAAGGGCCACTAATTAAAGCTGGTGATTACTGTTATTACTCAGTCTTGCACTGTCTGGCAATCTTCAAAGCAGGTTTGGAAATAACTGCGACATGGCTGTAGAAATGCCTGCTCGGTTGAGATACAAATAGACGTCTCTTGCCACGTCTCTTGTTTATTGCGGTGACATTTTGAAACACAGTTGGTCAAGAGTGGAAGAGCCAGATCATATGATCCATGAAAGCTACCTGCTGATCCCATTTCCTGCTCTTAGACTTGCCTGTTACTCCTTCCAGTGTTAAAATAAGGAAAATGCACCCATGTTAAGTGATTACTGTATCACTGAGCAAGTGGTACCGATTGAGGAGTTCTAGTACAGTATAGTTAAATTATCCTTGCTTCCTTTACCTCCAAGGAGCTTGGTGGCATATATTCTTCTCTGCTACCGCTGTCACCCTCACAACAGGGATAGCCTGACCACTGTAGTCTACCCTGTTTCCCTGAAAATAAGACATACCCATAAAATAAGCCGTAGCAGGATTTCTATGCATTTGCACAATATAAGCCATACCCCGAAAATAAGACATGGACGCTGCGGCGCTCTGATTTTTTTCTTTTATGACTAATGGTATGCAGGGCTTTAAAATAAAAATAAAAATAAAGAAATAACAACAGACCTGTGAGGTACATTAGTCTGAAAGAGAATGACTGAGCCAATGTCACCTAGTGCGCTTCATGGTCCAGTAGGATTTGAATCAGAGTCTAGTTAGTTGTAGTACAACACTCAAATCCCTACACTACACTGGCTGTCCTGTAGCGAATCAAGTAATGCAATCGCAAAGAATCCCATAGTAGTATTGAGAGACTTCTGCGCATATTTTCCAGAGAAGGGTTCTAGATGTATAGCATATGCACCATGCAAACACAGTGGAAGTTAACTTCTAATGAAAGATGCCTAGGATTGCTTTGTTCTTTATCCTGATGAAATTGTGGACTCTGTGAGGATCGCATTACCATTTCTCAGGTAAACTCTTAATGGCCTGAGTTCTCCTTCAGTCTCAAAGAATATCTAGGTGGTGAAAGCAGTAAAACTGAGCTTGGCAAACAGTTCTTGTAATCTTGGGCTGACTTCTCCTGGCCAAGGTGTGGACAAAATTGCTGAGTTGCCTCTTAATGACAGGCTTCAGCCCCAGAACTTCAAAAGCCCTCGGGGGCATAAAAGGGTGTTTAATGACCAGTTGGGAGTGCGCGTGTCTCATTATCTCAAGATCATTTCAGGCTTGCGAAATGATGAGGATGCTTCTTAACATGGTTACTGCACCTGTTTTTCTGCTGCTTGCAGAAATTAAAGGGAACTGGCTCAATTAAGCCACGATCTGGGATGGAGACATTCTGGCTGCAGCCTGTTAGGGGGTTCCATCCTCATCTTTGCTGCAGATGTCAGCATCTCCGGTGTCGCTGCAGAGATGTAGCTCTGTTTATGCAAAGTACAGGCCTAGATAAATATAGTTAGCTCTGTGTTTGGTTTCTAAGGGGTATTTGTATGCTCATTAATGTTAATGCGCACATTTGCAACTAGATTTGAAGTTGCAGCTATGTAAACTCTGGACTCAGTAAGATAATGCACATTTATTCCCATTCATTTTTTTAAAATTGCTTTTTTGCATTAATGATTCAGACCACCTTGGTGCTAACCAAAATGAGCAATGCAGCTTCTTAAATGTCTGTTGTTGGAAAATTAGAGATTATATGTGTTTGGATTTTTTTAAAAAAATAATAATCCTGGTTTCTGAACATGGTGTATGTTTCTGGCATGGCGTGTGCATGAATTAGTTTAAGGGTGCTTAGGATAACACTTGAGTGAGATGGACTGTGGATAGCACCGTTGAAGAGGAAGGTGAGTGGAAGGGAAGGCCAAGGAAATTACAGGGACCCTGACAGTGGAAGTATATTTTTCTGATTACATACCCTGCAAGTGTCCTGGAATAAAGGGACATCGCATTTCCCCCTTGCGAGAGCATGGGTGCCATTTTGGGAGTGAAATTGTGTGCGATCTAGCATTCCTGCTTTGGGACACAACATGTTGGAGGGTATGCTGTTATTGCTTCTTAGGGGCTGAATCTGTTTACTCAGTGGTGGTCTTCCTCACCTCCTGTGCAATCTTTGCAAAAAGATGCACCTCTGCTTTCATGGAGACACTCTATACTGGGAATAAAGTGGGAGTGGGCTGTACTTGTTTTTGTTTTTAAACTAAGTAACCACCCAACTGGTTTCATGCACCAGGGCTGTAGCCAGCCCTTCTTTGTTGGGTGGCTTCTTCTTCTTCTTCTTCTTCTTCTTCTTCTTCTTCTTCTTCTTCTTCTTCTTCTTCTTCTTCTTCTTCTTCTTCTTCTTCTTCTTCTTCATAGAATACATGAGAAATCATTGATTCCCTCTAAATTGACATGAATACCTTTTTGTCAGTTAGAAAAGTCAAAGAGAGGGCCTGTGTATATTTTTCTCTCAGTGCACTCACTGACTATGGCAGTCCGGTGCACCCAAATGAATTTTGGAGTTGCACTCCTTGAACAGCAGTTCCCAGGCTACATAACAAAATGCTTTCTGAAAATGAAGGGAGTTCCATCTGCTATAGGGCAAGGGTGGGGCACATATTTATCAGGCCAAAGAGAGAAATAGTTCTGTGTATAGTATAGTATAGTATAGTATAACTATCCCACCTTTTGTACAGGTGGACTAGTTTGTACACACACTCACAGACCCCTCTCTATGCCCCATCCAGGCAAACAAGAGGCATGATCAGAATTCAATGGCACAGTCCAGTTCGTGCTCCAGGAGGTCACAGAAGGAGGATGTTTGGGGAAGAGTCCTAAGGGTCAGAAAGAGATGCCTGCAGGGCCATGTTTGGTTCCCCCAAGCCCAGGTTTCCTTGCCCTTGCTGTAAGGATATACTATTCAAGAGGGGGATCATTTCTCTTATAAGTGAAGTACTATATGGCCCAAACCATGTTGGGATCTTGAAAGTTTTTGAGGAAGGAATGTGTTTTTTCCTTAAACTATTTAGACAGCAGAATTCCACTTCAGAAGTTTTGTAAAAAAAAATGTAAATCAGATCGTAGGGTTTGGGTGTGACGTCCTTGCCTTTTTACAAATGCCCCATCTAGGGGAGATGCTTGAACATTATTGCATTGAAGTTATGGAACATCTGGAATATGCTGAGCATATATGTTGGGTATTAGCCTAAAACCGCTTTAGAGCAGGATTATAGTCAATGGGAGCATTTGAGACTTAGTTGTAAATATAGCCAGGTTTTGAGTCATGTGGCTTTTATATCTTTATAAGTGAAAGGAACTCCTGGAATTCAGCTTTCTCAAATCAACAGTAAAAGTGTACTCTGTATGTTGAGTTGGTTTTTTTTTGGGGGGGGGGTATTCTGCTTCCAGAGCAAAGGGGTAAGGGGCTTTAATAAGCAGAGCCAGACCCTGCAGCATTCAAGAACAGTACTTCATCAGCCTTTATCTACCGTAAGTTTATCTAAGTTATGCTATTAACTAAGACCGGATATATAAAAGGGATCCCTTGTGCATATCCGCATATGACCGCTACAAAGCATCCATAAGTTGAACCAGGAAAGCTTTTGAATGTGCTTGTTCATGTGGTTTTCAGATGGCAGCAGGAAGGAGAGAGTGCCAATTTTCTCACTTGCATTTGCCAATTTAAAGACTGATTCATATGGCTGGTTTTTTTTTAACCTGCCAGCAATGGGATTGCCCTATTTGCAATGAAACTCATCCATGTTGCCATACTATAAACACCTGTCAGTGCCCTTGCAGGATTAACTGGCCCAACTAACTAGTTAAAATTAATAGTCCACTCAAGGTAGCTTCAGTCATGGCATCAACCTGTGAAGTTGTCATATGATTCAGCCCTAAATTCATAGGAGATGTTAGGATCGCAGTGTCGAGGATACACCCAGAGAATATAGCCACCCAGAGTGGCTGGGGCAACCTAGTCAGATGGGCAGGGGGCTACTGCTAATACATGTCTTTGAGACTTTACACCAGCCTTCCCCAAACTGGTGCTCTCCAGATGTTTTGGATTTCAGCTCCCATCTGCCCCAACCAGGCTGGCCAGTGGTCAGAGGTGATCAGAGTTATAGTCAAAAACATTTGGAGGGCACAAGGAGAAGGGGACGACAGAGGACGAGATGGTTGGATAGTGTTCTCAAAGTCACCAACATGAGTCTGACCAAACTGCGGGAGGCAGTGGAAGACAGGAGTGCCTGGCGTGCTCTGGTCCATGGGGTCACGAAGAGTCGGACACGACTGAACGACTAAACAACAACAGGTTAGGAAAGGCTTCTCTACCAAGCTGAAGGCAAAAGTGCACAGGGATTTATACAAGTAGCATATGCCATTTGTTTACTCCTGCCTGATACTGTTGTTGACAGGTAGAAAGCTCTGTGCAATGGCATGATTGATGAGTTCAGTATGCATGGAATCTGCAAGCATGTTGCTGCCTGCATTGGGTAGTAAAACAGCTGACAAGTAGAGTAATCTGGGATACTTTTCTAGAGATTATCTAAGCATTAGAAAAATACAGCTACAACCGGCCATAATCTAAAACCTGCTGGAAGAAGTGGCAATCTTTTGACACAAAGCAATAGGATACTTTGTGAATATGTTTGGGTTTGGGTTCATCCAGAGAGGCAAATGCATCACTAAGGAAGTTGACATGTAAAAAGAGGATACAGATGTGCACCTGCTAATTTAGAAATAAATTACCGCAGTGTAGCTTAAAACAGTGTTTCTCAACCAGTGTGCCTCCAGATGTTTTGGGACTACAACTCCCATCATTCCTGACCACTGGTCTTGCTAGCTAGGGATGATGGGAGTTGTAGTCCCAAAACATCTGGAGGCACACTGGTTGAGAAACACTGGCTTAAAAGCATAATACACCTCACCCTAGTGGGGAAGACTGTGCCCAAGTGGTGTGCTTGCCTAGTCTGCTCTTCAGCTGCTAACTGTGGATAGGCAACTTCAGGGCTCCAGCTCTGCCTTCCTACAGTTCTTTATCTTTAAACTGGACTAGGACTGGACAAATGCTCAGAACTCCTATCCCAGGCCTCTAGCTAGCTTCCAAACCCAACTCTCATCCTTTCTCCTTCTGAGCAAAGAAAGCTGAGCAGAGAGATGAGATTCAATACTTGGCGTAAAATGGCTTCAAGACTTTTTGCTCCTCCACAGCTGCACTGCAACAAACGATGCTACAGTTTGGTGCTTCCGGCCCTGGTTTTCAGAGGAACCGCTTTATCTTCCTTCTTGGAATTTGCATAGGATTTAGCTTTGCCAAGGACAAAATGAAGTAAAAGCAAGGGCAGTGAAATGTCCAGCAGCTGGTTGAAGTGTGACTGTGCTACAAAAGGCCGAGATCAGCAGCTTAGCTGCGAACATTGCAAAACTTCCTTCTTTCCCTTTATTGAGGATGTCCCCATCTTTCCAGGAAAAGGTGGAATCACCTATGCAGTGGGATACATGAATGCACAGATTCCTCCATGTTCTGGGGTATTTAGGCAGAGAGCTAGCAAGATGCTAATAAAAGAGCTGACAAAGAGCAGTAAAATCCTGCTAGTTGCTATAAGAAACAGCTCTCCTGGGAAATTTAAAATCTGCTGTATTAACTTTGCCTAAATCTCCAGGGTTGACACTTCCCATTCTGTCTGAGACTGGGGGGTGGGGTGGGGTGGAGGAATGAAAACCTTAGTTCTAGTTGTCTCTGGTGCTTTTATTTGGAATCTGTTCCAGTAATCTGTTTATGTCTTAAATTCTGCAATGTCCCTATGCTCCTATGGCACTTGGGTGAAACTCTTGCCCTTGCTCCACAGATGCTGATGCATCAATACTTGTACCGGTAGCATCTTTGCAGTGCAAATGCCTTGTTTTGACAGTTTCTCTGCTTTTGAACTTACCCCAGCTTTCAAAGCAAGCCATGGCAAGGATATTCTGATGCTAATGTTCTCAGTGAAAAAGCTGGTGTAGCACAAATGCTAGCAAACGCTCAGGTGCTCCTGTCATGCTGGTGGGATATCGGTGGTGATGTTTGGTAGATGGTTTGGCTTTCAAAATTTTGCTCTCTCGTTGTGCCTTTCAAACAACTACAGTCTGCTTTATTGTTTATCGACTAGCTTCTTCATAGTATTAGCCTGGCTTTTCTTGATTGGCCGCCTGGCACTACCTTTCCTAGAAGAGCCACTACATCTCAACATCTCTGCCTCACCCTCTGCCCCCAGTTGACACAACTTCACTCTGCTTTGTGAAAATGGGTGCTTTTTGTATCTTTAGTTAGAGAAAATTATTGCCCTTTTCCTCTCTCTTTATATTTTTTTTAATTGCATTTTTGTTTATTCGAGGTTTGGTTGATTTGCACACCCATCTTTGGTTGCTCAGTTCCCTTGAGATACACACACACACACACACACACACACACACAGAGAGAGAGTGTGTGTGTATATATATGAATATTTTATGATTTACTACACTCAGTAAACAATATACATGTTCTAACAGTGTTGAAAACATCAATATTTAAAGTTGATGTTTGAAGATTTTATATAAGCAAACTATTTTGCTATTACAAAGCTGCAATAAATATTATAAATGGATAAAATCTATATTTATATTTTTATAGGACCTTATTTTAACTAGCTTTTCCACTATGGAGTGTGTTGACTGGAGAGCAGAGCCTCAGGCTGGGCTGCAAACTGAGCATCCTGCCAAGAACTATTACACCCTGAGCCACACTTGCTTGGGGATCACAGCTCTTTGGATTGGGAGGCAAGGTGCCAAGGATCTGGCTGAGGTTTAAATTGCGCATTGTGAGCCCAGGTTTTCCCAAACTCAGAAGATGGGAGAGATTTCCTGTTTAATAAGGTGTATTGCATGTTTAACACTGTCCATGAAAGGGTAGCAGACAGACTTTACCTTTCAGCTGGCAAATATACAGGAGATGATGAAATAAGCAAGGAATGTTCCTGGGAGGTAAAGCAGGTTGAAGGTCAGTTGCCTTAGGAACAGGAAGCACTTAACTGGAGCCAAAGAAAGGTAGCATGAAAAGGTAGCATGAAACAGTGTCACTAAAGTACAAAGCCTTGTTTAAAGGAAAGTACCTAGTGCAAGATGGGACTGAATTTTCCAGTAGGGTGGAATTGGGTAGCAAACAGATTTAGCCATCATTCAGATTTGTTGTTCCTGTTGTTGGCATCCATCTGTCTCGAGAGACAACGGAGTGTGCCTCTGTGGATGAAGTCAAACCACTGCATTAGCAGCACCGGAGTGACTTTCCAGGGGTGCAAGTTTGGGCAGTGTGTATGGACGTCATGGGCTGCCCAGACAACAAGATCCTCCTCTCAGGCTCACTGATGTGGTCTAAAGGAAAGCAGACAATATGTTGGGCACCAGTTTGCTGCAGGAGTTGCCAGAAAGAGGCATACAAGGCTTCATCCAACCATCTTAGGGACTCCACTTCCTTATTTGTGTAGGGTTTACTCCTTAACCTTTTCTTCTCTTAAATATATCTCACAAGCCAGTAAAGGTCTAGAACCAGAGTTTTCCTTCTTCTAAATGTGCCACCATCCAGATCCCCTCACTTTCCTCTACCACACATGCAGAAAACGCCTTATTGGCTGTTGGGCCCCACTATTGCTCTCATCCGCTCAATCTGTCAGAGCCTGTCTTTGCATACAGAAGTCCCTAACTCACCAAGGGTTTGAGACCCACCGGTTACCTTCACCTGGTTTAGCCAGCCAGTCAAAGCCATTCCTGGAGTGTGGCTGCTATCACATGCTGACAGCTTCTAGGAGCCACAGGTGACAGCTGAGTGCCAGGGTGGGGACCAAAGGGTTGTTGTTGTTGTTGTTGTTTTATTGTTCTATTTGGTGTCTATTTTTAAACACACCTGAATAGCTTCAAAGGAAGATACATCTTATTCTTTCCATTTAAATGGGCAAAGCACTCCCTTGCACTTCAACAGCCTCCAGCATTTGATTGCAACAGAATCCATTAAAATGTCAGCCAAACTATTTAGTGATGAGCAGATGGGGCAGTACATAGAATCTCAAAAGCAGGCCTCCTGAATAAGTGACCCTGGGCCTTTTAGTTCTAAGGCATGTATGTGAGGCAATTTGCAAGCCATCCCACACCCTCTGCACGCAGAATGTGCCACAAGACCTACCATAGTAATTGAGATTTTATCAGAGTCCGTCCAACTTTAATAGTGTTGTAGCAGCAGCTGCCTCTATGATCTCATCTATAAAATGGACTTGACGATATACTGTTGTTTTAAATGAAACTAGGTTCCAGCTAGTCATTTGTATGTGAGTGCTCTTGTAATCCACTTCAGGAGTGTTTTGCATGGAATGCTGCTCTGCATTCAATCTATGGAACATTTCAAGTGTTAACACCGATGCGGAAGCCATTTGGATTTGTGTTGTACTGTAAATCACCTCAGATGCCTCAAGGAAAGTGACTCATAAATGAAAGAAGAAGAATAATTTCCACAAAGGGCATGAAAATTGGCATTGGCATTTCCCTGATCTGTTATTCAAATGCAAAACTTGGAACATTGTTCTATCCTGCATTAGTAGCAAATCAGATATTTGTAGATATAATTTGAGAAACAACATGGAGAGGTGCAGGGTGGATCGTTCCTTAGCTCTGTGGGCTGCCTCACACATTAAGTTGCAGCTTTTCCCCAGCGTTAGGGGAGTTGTGGCCAATAACTCCCATTTCCTGAGTGAATGCTCTGGCATATGTTAGTCAAGTCTATGCATTACATGTTTAAGGTGTGCATGCCAAATTTTTCATGTATATGTCATATGTTGAAACTGTCTGCGGGTCAACAGTTGAAGCCATGTTATAGTGGGCTTGGAGAGACCTTTCCTCTCCTTCCTTACACTTTCAGTTCTCCTTTTGTTCAATAGTCAAGCTGCCTGAAGAAGAAAACTGGGGATGCTGGAGAAGAGTGGAATGAAACACACACACACACTCTCTCTCTCTCACACACACACACTCACTGGGGGTGGGGTATCTTTCATTTGGGAACCAAGTAGGCCCTGTTGCAAAAGGTAAAGTCAGATCCCATTCACAGAGGGAGTTGTAAGCTGCTTGTCTGATGCGAGCAAGCCAGACATGCTCAAGGCATTCTCCTTGGCAGCAGGGAAGCTGGATTGGAGGGAGGAGGAGGAGAAGGGAAGGGAAAAGAGAAGCCAGGGTATTTCAGCAATGCACATAACACTCACTGCTGTGGAGGTCAGCGCCTGGACACAGCTCTTATGGCAGCCGATGGAATGTAAAGGGCTGGGCTTTGCAGCGGGAAGAAAGCAGAGGAACTTTGATTCTTCGTAATTAAAACAAACCCAGCAGCCGCAGAGAATCAGCCACAGTTCTCTTAAATGCTCTTTGCTCCAGGCAGCTTCTGGGGAGGGGATTTCACAGTCCATCTGTCTCCTCTGGGTCATTCTGGTGCTGCTCAGTACCAGCCAACCCAGAAGTGTAATTCCTTCTGTAAAAGTGGGATGCAGTTTGATTTCCCTCCTTGCCTTGTGCACAAGATTACACTCTTGCACCCTTGACAAAACACAGGTCTATCCCTGTGCATTTCAGTATCAGTCCCAGGCTTTTCATGTTCTTCTAGTATCATAGAGTTGGAAGGGACCCTGAGGACCATCTAGTTCAACCCCCTGCAATGCAGGAATAGGCAGCTGTCCCTTATGGATATTGAGCCTCTAATCCTTGTTAAAAACAAACTGTGGCTTAATGAGAACAAGCAGGGAGTTATTGTCACTGAAAGTTCTTGCGCTGGTTCTCCCCACTGCTGCTACACTATTGAGAAACAAGTCCGTGTCTGGCCTGTTGTGATATCTAAGCCTGGGAGCTGTAACCAAGGTTTATTCTTGGCTTGCTGCTCATGGTTGGGTGTTTTTGTTTTTTTTGGAGAGAGAGAAACAAACCATGTGCCGGGGTGCAGACATCCTGACAAGCCAGACTCTAGGCTGTTTGCTGACAGCATGGCGCATGAGGAGTGAAGCGAGAACTTTTCTGCAGCATCCACTGGCACACTGTACATTCACATTAAACTGTGGCTTCCTTTTCAATAAAGTTTCTTTTACCTGCAGACCAGGCCCCTCTGTTCAATGGGGCGTACACCCAGAATTGCAGCCAGGAATTAGCTAATCCAGAATGATTATCACCTTCTGCTCACAGACTCTTCCGGCTTCTGTGCTTTGAAAACATGAAAGAAATCTACCCTTATATCAACTAAAGCCACTGGGTCTATTCCTAAGTATGACTAATTATAGATCCAACTCTATAATGACACATGCTTTGCTGTGTTACAGGGCAGCTTTATTCACTAAGGGTCTTATTAGTAATCTGCCTTAAAATAAGACCAAAATTGTTATGTGCACATTCGAGGGTGGTGGCTAAAGAAGGAATGCATCACCCGGGGGAAACCAGAGGTCACAGATCTGCATCATATTTGCCTATGTTTGGTGTTAAGTCATACATAATTTACTATAATTTAGATAGAAATACAATCAATCTCCCTATTGTGTTCATTCATGGTTTTTACCTCTTTTGTTAGCCATCTCGAGCTTCTTAGGGGAAGGGTGGAATACAAATAAACAATTGGGAAGGTGGCCACCTGGTGACCTGTGATGGTTTCAGTCTGTTCTCCAGGTGTTCACTGTTGATGGGCAACATCCAGACCTCTGCTCTCCTCCTTAAGCTTTTTTAGTTTCAAACCAAATGGGGGGGTTGTATGCAATGAAGCTGATAGCAACAAGTGCCATGGGACTTCCTTCCCCTCTCTCTGTGTTCTTCCCCCACTCTTTGGGGTTTCCTCCCAGCTCTCTGGAGCAGAAGTACTTGAGGGAGGCAAGATGCAAGGAGATGGAGGAAAAGTCATCCTGCTGCACAGGCAGAAGTTCTTGCACTAACAAGATGCTTTCAAATAGAGGACTGTCCTTAGACTGCCCTTCCAAATAGAGGGGTGTTCTCTGTAATATAGGGTGCCTGGCCACCTCAGTACAGTGAAATGCTCAGCAGGAGAGGCTGTCCTCTCTGGAATATCAATATCCCCTAGAACAGTAGTAGACAGACTTGAAGATTGTGGGATCTTCTTTGTGGTTTTTGGTTTGAACCGCCAGGTCTCAAGTGGTTCAAAAGGCATATGCTTGGAATTAAAAGAAGTCTGAGTCTGAGAATTTGGTTTGAACTGTGGGTTTTATGGGTGTTGTGTAATTTACATGGGCCTGCTTTTGTTTTTGTTTTAAGGCAAATTGGAAGCTATACGCTGGCTCCCTCGGCCAATAATGCGAGATGAGCGCGCAACCCCAGAGTCGGTTACGACTGGACCTAATGGTCAGGGGTCCCTTTACCTTTACCTTTTATGACTACTCATTATGGAGAAGGATCTGCCTATGTGCAATATAACATATATAATTTCTCACAATGCCTGAATCTATCCATCTACCCTACATGCCTCTACTGTTACTTTCTTTTAGAGAACAAGTCGATCCCATACAATATCTCTGTATTGGAGTTATGCACTCAAAAGCAGCCGTCCATGACATGTCCAGATAATACGGTAATTCTTGCATGCATGTGAAAACAAGCGCTGAAAGCCATACATGTGGGAAACCCCATTTGTAAAACCTTTGAGAGACAGGGTATGAACTACAATTGTATTTGATCTTTATTATTTCATCTATGAATTGCTTCTCATGAAACATTCCCAAGTGATTAACAGCAGAAACACCAGCAACAGAAACATATATAAATACAATTTCCAGTTCAGTGGAGATATGGACAGGGATGAAATAAAATCTCCATTTAAAAGGCTTCCATAGGTATTGAAAATATAATGGAGATGGCACCTGTCTGCTATGGAATGGGAGACTGTTTCAAAGGGCCTCATTCCAACTTGTAGAGAGTGGGCCTTCTGATGAGTTGGTAAATAAATTTTTAATATTTTTTTCAAAAACAATAATCAATAAAATAAGAATATAAAAATTAACCATCACCTAACATTTATGATTCTAATAAAAAATCTTACTATTTTACAAACCTTCTTTTGAGGTTCTTGTAACCTCAAAACTTCCTTCCACCCCCTTCTACTGGTTCTTTACATCTTACATAATTCACTGCACTTTGTTATCATTTTTATCCACTTGTTACACCTTTAAATTCTCTAATTCTTTACTACTCACAAGTGCTTAAACTAAACCTGCCAATGTACCAACTCGTTTACAGTATTTCTGCACATACACAATAAATTTTCCCCATTCTTTTTTAAACTTCTCATTGTCAAAGTTTCTGAGTTTTGTCGTCAATTTTGCCATTTCTGCATAGTCCATAAGTTTTATTTGCCATTCTTCTATTGTTGGCAACTGTTCTTCTTTCCATCTCTGGGCTACATAAATAATTTATTCTGTTCTTTGGGAATTACTGTTCCCAGGGGTGTAGGAAAGGGGGGGGCGGAGGGGCGGTTCATCCCGGGTACCACTCTGGGAGGGGTGACAAGATGGCCACTGCCTCCTCCCCATTTGTAGAGTGGCCGAGGTTGTGTGCAGTCCATATGTGCGCCGCACATGCGCAGTCCGTACGAACTGCAACTTGCATGGCGTCCATACGAGCTGCTGCACATGCGCACTCCATACGGGATGCCACTTGTGTGGCAGCCCATACGGACACCCTGCAAGTGGCAGCCTGTACAAGTGCCGCGCATGAGCGGCAACCCATATGGACTGGGCATGTGTGGCATTCCGTACGGAGTGTGCATACGTGGGATGCCACACATGCTCAGTCTGTATGGGCGGCGCTGCCCCGGGTGCCGGAGAGGGTTCCTCTGCCACTGACTGTTCCTACTACACCTAGTAGAAAAGCTTCTGGTTTCTTTGCAAAAATTAGTTTAAACATTTTCTTCAATTCATTGTATATCATTTCCCAGAAGCTTTTAATAAACTTGCATCCCCACCACATATGACAGGGTGTAGGGTGGTTAGGTGGAAAAAGGATAGTTGTATAAAAGATGGAATTGTAAGATGTGCACCTATCCATCTTGTTTCACTATTTATTTCTCTTCCATAAAAAACTGCTATGGTGCTTTTAAAAAGTACAGTTTATTCATTATGTAAGTTTTACGGCTTCAGGTTTATTTATTTACTTAGACAATTTATATATCTCTTAACTACGATTGTCTAGAAGCAGTGTACAAAGAATGTAATACAATGAAAATAAACATATTTTAAAACAATAAAAAATAAGCCAGGAAGCTATGTTTGTTTGTTTTAGTAGGACTGTCTTGAATTTGAAGATTTGCTTCACTTGCAAACAAGGTCAGGGACACTCCAATCCAAACATAGTAACTGTTACACCCATTAAGAACAATGATAGATAATATGTGTAGAGAACTCTGTGATCTAATAGGACTTTTCCTTCCTAAGCCACTCTAAGCCTGTAATGAAAGCTAAGTCTGCATGAGGGTCAGTGTGCAACAGATTTTATGTTTCTACACTGAGCACTGGTGAAAGGGTTTGAAGTACTTCTAAAAGGGGCCGTAGTTTGTGAAATTAAGGGTTAGACTAGTTGTCCAATGAACTACACCTCAAAGGATGGCTGCATCACTCAACAGAGACACAAATAATGGGCAGAGCCAATTTCTTGCAGTCAGTGCTAACAAATAAATACAATGTTTAATGAATCCTTTCTTCTTCTTGCGCCATCTGACTTTGTCCTTTCACTGTTTTTCTGTCAAGTGAACTGACTGTTTATGCCACAAATTTCTACTGATTATGGGGAGGCGATAGTATGAACAGATTAGTCCTTACCCTGGAGCTTGAAGATCTGGCTTTGTTCTCTGCTCTTAACAGTGTGTGATCTTGGCTAGGTGTTTCAGGGTGGGGCTGCACAGGAAGTTTCCCACAATCCAGGTTTACACTTCAGCGAATATCTCCAAGTGCAGGAAGCACTCTCTGGGAAAACAAGGCATGATTTCTCATTGCTAAAATGTCACCTTCATTTTTCAGAGTTTCCAATAGGCAGAGAATCTGGAAAGACAGCAGTATCGTGATGCTTACTGCCCTTGGGTGCATTGAACTGGTATACCTACAACTTGGGGGGGAAAACCCACTTTGATGCAGAAGTGCTTTCAGTGACTCTCAGCACCTGCAAACATGTTACCTCGTGTCATGGAGCAAAGATACCTGGGACTGTTGTACGTTGATAGCATCTGAATTCCTGTGCAAAGTAAATTTACAAGTTTATGTACAGATTTTCTATTGGTTTCATATCCACTGACATTTAGATCCTATTAATCATGCCCAGGGCTTTTTTTTCAGGGGGAACTTGCCATAACTCAGTTCCAGCACCTTTCAGGGGGACGCCATTGCCATTATAAGAGAACAAGGGAGGCGTTCATGGGGAGTTCTGGCACCTCTTTTTCTAGAAAAATAGCACTGATCATACTCCAGATTTTTCATGGGAACACCCACTGGAAGAGACAAGTAGGTTAGACATTTTCCTCTGCAACACCATTGCAATACAAGATCAGGAAGGTCCTCTATAGAGTTGAAACAACATAGTAGTTAAGAGCTACTGTGAGTTGGTGATGCGCAGTTTACTTCTGGAAACTCACTGAGTGGAGTTGGGTAAGCCCCACTACCTATTTAACCTCATCTCTCATGTGTGTCTACCTTACAGGGTTGTAGGATTACTGAGGTAATAGAGTGTGAGGTGTTCTGCACTCTTAAATGCACTCTATAATTCTGAAACATATCATACTGTACTATTACACCCCTGAGCATGAATTCTGTCTGCATTGGCGCAGCCTCCCTCTGTCCAGAGATTTGGGGAAACTTTCCCTGTCCTTCTGGCAGTGTTTACAAAGTTTTAGCCTCTCTTTGTCCTCTGGCCTCCTGGGCGGTGGGGCTTGTGGCTGGGCTGTGGGCCAGGAGCTGATCTGACACATGGAAGCGGGATTTATGGGATCCTGCTTTGATTCCAGCTCAAGGGGCATGTAGGGCTGAAGCTGGGAGAGGCGTAGCATTTTGGTCAGTGGCAGGGAGAAGGGTGAGAGCATCCAGCTGCTGCTTCTCCTCCTCCTGCTGCCATACTCTCCTTTGATGCTTTTAAGAACTTTTTTGGATGCTTGTTTCTCCAAATGAGGACTGGCAGGCCGGCTGAAAAATGCATGCAAAGCCCGCCCACACACTTCTGGTAGGAAGAACACTTTGATTCCGTTGTGGCAACTCGCCCCGTTAGTTCAACCCAGGGCTCCTCCCTTCTTTTCTCTGCTGATGCATCTCAGCCTGGTCTTGTGATTTCTGCTGCTGTCATCGCAAGTTTTCTGTAGTTGTTTCTTCTTGTTTCTGTAGTTGTCCACAGTCTCATTTTTCTTCTTCTGGACTTGGAGACCTGTATGTCCAGCTCCACACCTGCATGCACATGTATGTGCGCGCGTACACACACACAGACAGTTTTTCCAGCCCCATAGCCTTCAAAGCAGCTCCTTGATTTCAATTCTGCCAAGTGCTTTATCTTGCAATTATTACACATGTCTGCATCAGTCTTCCTGAACACCAATCTGAAGCTCTCTTTAGTCCAAGCCCTGTGGCTCCCATTCAGTTAACACCTCTGCTGGTTATGCCTGCATTCCCTAGGGGTTGGACTAAATGACCCTTTGAGCCCCTTCCAAATGGTTGTATGATCAGCCTCTGTTGTGAATGCCAGCTTATTGGAAGCTTATTGGGCATTTCCGGTTAGTTAAAATGTTGACTAGGTGCCCCAAAGTCATGGTCAGGTTTGCCATATTGCTGTTTCCAATGAAAACAAGCAGTGTACCACTGAGCACTTTTTAGTTTGGGACCTAGCATTGCCCTGAGATGTGCTCCCTAAAGGGAGATATGCAAGGAGAGGATGTCATTTTGAGTGTAATTACTCATTTTGCATATAGTACATGTGTAGCCTTAGCGATGGGAGCATGTGTGTACCATTGAATGTACCATTGAAGGTGGTTTTATATTCTGATTTTGTTCTGTCAACTACCTTGAAACTTTCAGGTATAGGGCAGTACAGTGGTACCTCTGGTTATGAACCTAATTCGTTCCAGAGATCCATTCTTAACCTGAAACTGTTCTTAACCTGAGGTACCATTTTAGCTAATGGGGCCTCCTGCTGCCGCCAGCATGCGATTTCTGTTCTCATCCTGAGGTAAAGTTCTTAACCCGAGGTACTACTTCAACTGTACCTTTCAGAGCCAGTGTGGTGTAGTGGTTAAGAGCGGTAGACTCGTAATCTGGGGAACTGGGTTTGCGTCTCCGCTCCTCCACATGCAGCTGCTGGGTGACCTTGGGCTAGTCACACTTCTCTGAAGTCTCTCAGCCCCACTCACCTCACAGAGTGTTTGTTGTGGTGGAGGAAGGGAAAGGAGAATGTTAGCTGCTTTGAGACTCCTTCGGGTAGTGATAAAGTGGGATATCAAATCCAAACTCTTCTTCCAGGTTAGCGGAGTTTGTAACCTGAAGTGTTTGCAACCCGAGGTGTTTGTAACCCGAGGTACCACTGTATATAAATTCAATCAATAAAATAATAATAATAATGCCACAACAGAAGAAGCTTCCAATGTGACCACTGTACTCAGCGCTCAGAATTCTCTGCAGTGGCTCCTTAGGATTTCAGACTAATGGCTTTCCCAGCCCTACCTGAAAATGCCTGGGGTTGAATTTGGGTCCATCTGAGTGCAAGGCAGATCCTGTACCGCTTAGCTTGGGCCCTTTTTACTGGTACTCTGTGACCTCTGGAAAAGTGTTGCAAGAGGTTTATGGCAACCTGCCTTGCATTCTGTATGGTTGCAAATTAAACAAAAGTGGTAAACCACAAAGATATGGAAGTCTTTATGTTTCATGTTGAAGATGGTTTGAGTCCAAAGCGTTTCGAGCCAGAAACAGCCTTCTTCTGGAGAGACATTAGAAAGATGATTAAAATATCTCTGTCGGTCCCTACTAACAGATGCGTACCCATGTCACACACAAGAGTTCATTAGCAAGAGTGGTGCTAGGAGGAGTTTGCCGGAGACACATGCAATTCACCAGCTGCTTCCAGTTGTGCTGGTAAAAAGGAAGTGGAATATCTGAAGGGAAAATATTTGTATACACTGCAACTAAAGAAAGTGCATCATAATTTCAATCTCTCTCTCAAAAACAATAAATGGAACAGCTGTATGAGACTCCGTAGATCTTGGCCAAGTTACTCTTCTTCCACAGATCACTTTTCCAACAGTGCCCTGCCTTGTAGGGGCGTGGTGAGAATAAATATTTAGCAGCGTGAGTGGGCAGATGCTTAGATGTTATGGTAATAGGGCCAAATAAATAATTTTATAGCTGACTTTCCTCTTCTCAGTCACCAGGGAGGCCTATAAAATGTGTTTACTGACAAACTCTGAAGCTGTTTTTTTGTGTGAAAGGGCTTTGGTTTTACAATCCTGTTTCAGGCAGGATCGTTCTTGGTATCTGCAGTTTGTCCAGCTCCTGCAGTTCCAGTTTTTGTCTGCTGTGGGTTCTAATTCAGGTGTATGCAGTTTTCAGCTTAATCACCTGAGTAAAGCTTAAGTGGATTCTGAAAACTTTAATAGTTTTTATTCTGGACAAGGAGGTAGGTCTTCTAAAACGGTTGCTATTGTTGTTGTTTTTGTCAGTTATGTAAACACTGACTAAAATTGGCAAAAGGCTTTCTTTATTTCTATATTTTGTTTGCTTTTTTTTAAAAGAACAACAACATATTTTTATTAAAGATTTCTTGGTTTACAAAAGTATGTGCAATGTCTCTTTTTTCAAGTTACATTTTCTACAGATCAGTTTCATTTGTTGAGACATTAGTGTTACCGGCTTAGGAAGAAAAGGGGGAAAGCGTTGGGAGGGGGGAATGGTGAGTGGGGGTTGAGTCGGGCGGCGATGTTTCTATTTTACTTAATGTATGTGCGGGGTTTTGTGCCAGCATCGCTTGTGCAGGTTCTCTTTACTATTCGCTTGTGTTCCTTTGGTGGAGAGAGAGGTTGGGGTTGGCCTAGGGTGTGGTTGTTTGTTTGTGACTGGCTGTGGTGAACTTTGTTTTCATGTGAGTAGGGTGTGTGTGTGTTTTTGAATCAGGTTAGCCAGATTGATTCATATGCTGTTGGTGGATTCTTGTCGTCGTCTTGTTGGGCTGTGTATGTGATATAGGGGAGCCATACCGGGGTGAAAGCGTCTTCTTCCATTTGTCCCCGTGTCAGTTTCAGTTTGTTGGTCAGTTTCTCTAATAAGGATGTTTCCCATACTATTTGGTACCATTGGTCCGTGCTTACTCCTGACAGGTCTCTCCAGTGTGTGGCTATGATGTTTCTGGCTGCTGAGAGTAGGTGGGTTATGAGCTCTTTACGATGTGAGCAGGCATTATTATCTTGGAAGGTGTTTAGTAGGGCCAGTTCTGAGGTGACTTCTAAAACTTATTGTTTTTGTATTCCCAGTGTACAGATGGGAAACTGTCTTCTGAGATGAAGGTTAACAGGTGCATGCCCCAGGTTCAGCTCCTGTATCCCTAGAAAGGGCTGAAAAAGAGTCCCTGTTTGAACCTTGCAGAGTTACTGCCACTTAGACAATACTAAGGTAGATGAACCAACATACAATATATGACAGCTTTGTGTGTCTGTCCTTCCCTATGAGATTTGTTAACAAATGCGCTGGCTTTTACTATCTCAGGACAAAGCACAGTAAGTTGTGAGATCCATTATCAGACTATCTCCAGTTTTCTTTTTTTTGCTTTAGTTTGTGGTAGTTAATACGGTAGGATCTTCCAAATGGGATTAGGGCCAGGGAGTGTCATGGGACAACAGTTAATCCTTTCCTAATTATCTCTTTTACTATGGTACCTCGGGTTACAGACGCTTCAGGTTACAGACTCCGCTAACCCAGAAATAGTACCTCGGGTTAAGAACTTTGCTTCAGGATGAGAACAGAAATTGTGTGGCGGCGGAGCGGTAGCCCCATTAGCTAAAGTAGTACCTCAGGTTAAGAACAGTTTCAGGTTAAGAATGGACCTCCAGAATGAATTAAGTTCTTAACCCGAGGTACCACTGTATATCTTCATTAACTATGAACCCTGAAACTTGGGTTTTGCAGTCATTTTGCAGGGTTTAGAGTGAAACCCCCAGGTTCTGCAGCACCCCTAAACTGAGGAATTGATACATCAAATTGGGGGTTCCAACATCGTTTGTCCAATTCACTCCAAACCACTGCCAAAGTTTTGCAATAGTTTTGCAATGTTTTGCAGTGAAAACCCCACATTTGGCAAACTGAGAAATTGATACTCAAAGGGTGGGTGGGGTGGGTGGGAGATAGCTATCAATCCAAAACTAGGAGAAGTGTGCATGCACATGAAAGCTCATACCAATGACAAACTCAGTTGGTCTCTAAGGTGCTACAGGAAGGAATTTTTTTTAAATTTTGTTTTGACTATGCCAGACCAACACGGCTACCGTACCTACCTGTAACTAAGATAACTCAAAGACTCAGCACACCTACCGTATTCACCCAGTTCTATAGACAAGTAACTGTGACTTTATGAGATTTGGCTCTGGAAGAGGTGGGAATTGAACTGAAAGGAACACTTTCCCCCAGTCAATGGAAGTGCTGATTCCACTGGTACAGGCAGAATTTAAGGGTGTGTTGTTGACACAATCTGTGTAAGTGACAGACTATCACTTTGATGCCTGCCTCCCTTTCTTAAGTAATTGCTTGGCTTGATTGGTCTTTGACAGCTGATCTGCTGCAGCAATTTTGTTGTTGTTGTTGTTGTTGTTGTTGTTGTTTAGTCGTGTCCGACTCTTCGTGACCCCATGGACCATAGCACGCCAGGCACTCCTGTCTTCCACTGTCTCCCGCAGTTTGGTCAAACTCATGTTCGTAGCTTCGAGAACACTGTCCAACCATCTCGTCCTCTGTCGTCCCCTTCTCCTAGTGCCCTCAATCTTTCCCAACATCAGGGTCTTTTCCAGTGAGTCTTCTCTTCTCATGAGGTGGCCAAAGTATTGGAGCCTCAGCTTCATGATCTGTCCTTCCAGGGAGCACTCAGGGCTGATTTCCTTAAGAATGGATAGGTTTGATCTTCTTGCAGTCCATGGGACTCTCAAGAGTCTCCTCCAGCACCATATTTCAAAAGCATCAATTCTTCGGTGATCAGCCATCTTTATGGTCCAGCTCTCACTTCCATACATCACTACTGGGAAAACCATAGCTTTAACTATACGGACCTTTGTCGGCAAAGTGATGTCTCTGCTTTTTAAGATGCTGTCTAGGTTTGTCATTGCTTTTCTCCCGAGAAAAGCAATTTTACACTTTGGGTAATCAAGCGCTGGTTACCAGTCAATAGGCAGTGTGGCTGCAGTAATAAACACAGAATGGTACTCATTTAAATTTGACTTACCATTGAAGCTGGACTAATAAGTTAAAACTGATTGATTGGTTGGTTTACGAGTTATGTCTTGCCAAATGTGGTTCTGTAGAGACCTCAGGCTGGCTAACAGCATGTTAAAAAAAACGATACAAAGCAGCAATACCAGTATTCAATGACAGCTGAATCAGCAGCATCAGCATTGAGAACCTGCCCATCAGAACTGCAAATATACAACACAAACCAGTTCATTGAGTCAACAAATCTTCACATTCCCTGACCTCCCTCCCATCTTTCTTTTCTCTCCTGCACCTTTGCTATTTCAACTGTTACTTGCTATAAAATAATATCCAGGTTACTTGAAAAAATGGCCTCCAGGAAGGGTTTCTTCTTGGCCACTTTTAAACCCATCCTCTTGCTAAGTTGTTTTAGAGTGGCAAATTTTGCTAATAATTGGGGTCATTGTCAAATTGTATTCACTTAAATTGTGTGTGTTTCTGCTGGATAGGCAGCAACTCTGAAATGCTGTTTATATTCTCTTGTCAGACTGAAAGTCCTATTGGGGTGGGTCTTATTTATTTGCTTTGTAGCCATCTTTCTGAGGAGTGTCTGTTCTTTACCTGTTCTTTGCACTGTCTTTCTATGGTTTGCAGGATCTACTTTGTTTCTTATTGGACTCCGAGAATCACCCACCAGAGAGCCCTGTACAAAAGGCATACTTAGAATTAAATACTTCATTAACTATGAACCCCCAGATTTGTGATCCCCTCCAAACCTGCGCCAAAGCCCAGGGCTTTGTTTTGAGTACCAGACCCTCCCACCCCCTCCCCAGGCTTTCTTCATTTCGGCAGTGTGTGTCTGTATTACAGGGAGGGTGTTTGGCACTTTGTTGCTGCTAAACAATCAGAAGTTAGAAATTCTTGTCCATCTACTTCAAACCACACAGCATTTACCAGATCTGAATCTACCTTCTGCCCATCCCTAAAATATGCTAATTGTTGAAGTGGGCAGGTGCATAGATGGAAGAATGGTCTTATCTGCCTGAAGTCAACTAAATTCCTTCCTCCAAAGCTCCTCCCAAGATTTACTTTTTTGTGAGGCCTTTAGTTCAGCCCCCAGTTTCGATGCCCTACTCCTGCAACAAAGCTTCTAACCATCCTAATCCCATATAACTGGGGTGGGGTGGGGTGGGGCACACGTATTACTCCTTCCATCTCTACCCTGTTGTTTCCCTTGGGTTGAGTTTTCACCTGTAACTTCCTATGGGCAAGGCTTGATACAGTAGTTGGAGAAATGATCTCTTCCCCAAATAGAAGGGACACTTGGCGGAAAGTTTCTGTCTGGATCTGCCTCTCATAATGAAGAGCTCACATTGATGATGTGCATTAAAAAAAGGTACACTTGGTCTCACAATTTCATTGTCACGCGCAAGCCTAATGAAAATTGTGGGCTATTCCAGGCCACCTCTGCTAGATGCCATATTCCAGTTTGAAGCCGTATTTCTCACGCAACCTTTTCTGACGAGTCCATCTAAACTTCCATATAAGGCTTGTTAAGTGAAATGGATTATATAAAAATCTGAACACTCTGTGATGTGCCAGTGACACTTGCTGTTGTGCCTTCCCCCCATCTATATATGTTTAGGTTATAGCAGCCTTGTGGTCAACCGCCTTCTTGTTTTGGGAATAAATTTCTGAGCATTTGGGGAGGGAGAGGGAATGGACATGCCTTTCCCACGTAGATTAAAAAACAACAACAACCCAAGGTCCTTGCTGACAGTAGAAAGCTGCAGTTTGAGGAATTAATCTGCAGCTGTACTTTTAGTTGTTGAAAACTTGGGGAAATAGATTTATGGCTCAATGGAAGACAGCATTCATATAGCTAACACTCTGGAAGTTTTTTGTTTTTTGTTTGCTTTAAAAGGCATCAGATTTAGCTGTATGACATCAATATCTGTCATCCATATCTGTCAATATGGATGATAAAAATTCATGCATCTGATGAAGTAGATTCCTGTCCATAAAAGCTATTCAATAATAAATGTGTTATTCTTTATGGTGCTTTTAGAATATGATTTTTGTTGCTTTCAGAAGGTGACAGAATCTTTTAACTGAAGGCAAGGAGATGGGCCAATGTGCCCCGTGAGAGTTAGGCAAAGGCATATTCCTATCTTGAGAGCAAAGAGGAGATATGTCAGCTTGTTAGCCAAAGGCATTCCCAGATGTGGCCTTGAGGCCTGTTCAGATTATCTCTAGCTGTTGCTAAGTGTGTTGTTGTTTTTGACTCCTGCCCAGATTGTGCAATGCACATGACAAATGCGTAAACTGAGCCATTTGCCAAGAGCACAAGCCATAGATTTTGCACACCAGCTGAAACCTTCACGCCGATTGAAACCTTGTCAGGGAGTGAGGATGTGTGGCATGACAAACTGCACTTGGTGAATGTGACAAACTCCAAAGCCAGTGCTGTGGTTGAAGGGCTGGGCTTGCATGGGGGACAGCCATGCTAAAATCCCTGCTCTGCTGGGTGGCTTTGAAAACAACAACAACAGCCTGTCTACTCTACAAAGTTGTTGTGGGATTCAAAGGCTCTTTTGAAGGAAAAGTGGGTTCTAAGTGGAGTTGGGCCCGCTGTTTGTGTGATCTGGAGAACAGCTTTCTCAACGGGGATTACATAGCTGGTTTGCATCAGCTCATAGTTGCCTTGCTGTTGTGATGCCTTAACTTGAAATGAAGAGAGGAGAGCTTGTATGCAGCACCTTTGTTCTAAGAATTGCAAGGGTCTGGATTTCTTTTAAAGGTGAAGTAGGCATGGCTAAAATCATGCCTGTCTGCTTTGCCTTTCAGGGCAATCCTGCAGACAAGAGGTTAAAGCTTTCTGGCAGCATAGGTGGCTGTTAATGATTGATAACAATGATGCTTTCAGTGGGTTTTGAAGGAAAATATATTCCACCAGCAGCTGCCCCATGAGAAGCAGCAATGCTGGACTAGCAGATTTTGGACCGGAATCCAGAGAGGGAGGGAGGTAAGCAGCCATGTCACAACTGTACATGAACATATTATGGTTCACATCATAACCTACACAAGCATTGATGTACAATCCTGCTGGTTGTGGATGTGGGTAGCAGCAATGTTTGTTATTGAGGCAGCTGGGAAAACTCATTGCCTGCCAGTCATATTCACGACACACACACCCCACACACTTTATGTTCATTCACTAAAGTCAGGGCTGCTCATGTGAGCAAGAAATCTGTTTGGAGAATCAGGTCTTAGTGTGAGCACTTGTTCAAACACACAGGCAAGCCTCTGTGGGATCCCTTCTCGACCTTTGATCAGTTGCATAACGGGGGCCAGTGCCCACATAATTAACAGCTGTGCCTCATTTTCTCTCTGGCATACTTGTAAGAGAAAAGAAATCCAGATTTATTTATTTTTTTAAAAAAAACACCCAAAAGGCATTGGGGCTGAACTAGAAATCCAGAGAGAAGCAGAGCGGTGCTTATGAGCTGCCATGCCTAGATTCCCCAGTGTTTAGGTGATACCACAAAACATGCTCCCTTCTTTGATGTTGTGTTGAATCAATTGTGGGAGGATCTCTGCCTGATTCCCTGCAAACTGCTGAGACAGTTGTTGGCAAAGTCCTAATTGCTGGCTTCTCCAGTGCTCATTTAATAGAAGAAACATGCAGAGAGGGCCACACTTCATCTTAGGGATCGAGGAGGGTTTAAATATACAGTACTGCAAGATTTCATAGAGTCGTGCATCCTGGGTGCACTGGTTTTCAGAGAGGGACTTTAACCATTGAAGAACCCTTTAAACAGCGATCAGACTAGATGAGTGATTCCTTTGGCCCATTCTTTCACAGAGCCAGAGTTATTAAAGATATGCATAAACAGGCAGAGGTGTTTATAGATGTTTGTGTATGGTAAAATTAACAAGACTACAACACAGACCTCAGTTACGAACACATAAGGTTATACACAACCGTAAAATTAACAGGCACGTGGTGGGGGCGGGAGGAAGAAGTGGCATTTCGGCAGCAGACTGTGCCCCCAATTTACATACATTTCTAGGGTCAGCTCCAGGTGAGAGTTCTGGTGAGCCCAATCCTGGCATTGGACCCTGGCGGATTTATCTGGCAGTGGTAGGCAGAAGTGCTCCGAGCAGTAGCAGGTAGCTTCAGTGTATCCATCATTTAATTTCCATACAGGAACTCCCTCGCTCTTCCCTTACCCTGCTAATCCTTCTCTCCCCTGTCCTCCTGGCAAGCAAAGTTTGACAGCCATTGTCAGCCCTGCAAAACCCTTTCAGGCCCAAGGTCTGGAGGTTCCCCACCATGCTAATCCCTCCTGGTATTTTACATGCCTCCAAACAGAAGGAGAGCGGGGGGGGGGGGGAGAGAAGATACAGAAGGCAAAACCCACTGGGTGCCAGAATACTGAATGCCAAATGAATTCCCAAAACGTATTGAACATGCCAGTTCTTGCACAGGGGAAATTAACAATTAAGATACGAAACCAACACTACAGTCTGATCTGTTCTCCTGTGTGGCTTGGAATAACTGGGAGGGTTAGTTCAATAATTAAATGGATATGACAACAGCACTTTGCCCGCCCTTGCAGCATAGAGAACCTGCTGTCATCATGAACAGAGAAGGGCCCATCAAAAATGCTGATGTGATTTTAAAAAAATTAAATTATTATTTTTGGTGGGGAGAAGAGTGCATGACAGAAACCACAATGGCTTTCCTGCTAATGGGTGTGTTTTGTGCCCTCTCCTGGCAAAGGCAAGGCCCACAGGACTGTCGAAACCCCCTAACCCCACATTTCATTTTAATGGAGAGAAGGGCCCCTCCAGATCCAATATCTTCTTTATTGTGCATTCATGATGATACGTGCTCATGATGATATCGGGGCAGCCATCTGTGGTCCCACTTTCAATTTAGTTTGCAACTGTAAGGGCAAAATTTTGCAGGTGGTTTGAAAAAGAGGAATGGAATGGGGAAAGTGAGTGGAGCAATGAATGTAAACCTTAGCTTTGTACAACAGACCAGTGCCTGCACACACTCACTCACTCATTGGTCTTTATCCTCTGTCCAGACAAGCGAGAGTCACTATCAGAGTTCAAGGACGCATTCCAGCCAGGCAAAAACACTCCAGGAGGTTGTGAAACAAGCCTGGTGAAGGGTCTGGGGAAACAGCATGTGGCTGGGGAGAATTCAAAGAGAGGCCTGGATGGCCACATTTGACCCCCTGGGGGCCTGAGATTCCCCACTCTTGCTATCTTGGATGGGATGGAATAATCTCTGCTTCAGAAATACAGCACTATTGCCCACACTCAAAGGAGGCTCCCTGACAAACTTCTTTAGAATTGCTGCACTATGCAGGCCTCCTCAATAGGTATCCTAGAAGGCAGCTTCTGGGGCTGAAACGAACCCAGTGACTTCCTCTGCGGACATCAGGGTCAGGTCCACCCTTCTCTGCCTTCTCTCCTCCTCCTCTGTTGGTCCATCTGTCTGCCTGCTTTCCTGCTTCTCTCCCTCTGCTTGCAGGCTTCCCTTCTGCCTCCTTCCTCCCCTCCTGCCTCCCCGCCCCCTCCTGCAACTCTCACTGGCTGTCTCTGTCTTTCCCCCCTCTGAGCCCCAATTTGCCCACTCTTCTAACAGTGCCACCTGCTGAGTGGGGGAGCCCCCTCCCCCAGGCATGCTAGTGTCTGGATTTCCCCACTGAGGCACCGGGAAAAGCCTGCATGCCTTGCCTGACTGCACAGAGCAGTGGGTGGGCAGGTTCCTGACCACTCTGAGCCAGAGTGGAGAAGCGCAATCTCTGTGCACCCCTGGGCCTCTCCCATTGGTGGGGGCCAACTTAACCAAACCCTGGTACACCCTTCGAGCTGCCCCTGCTGCAGATATACCCATGCTAATATAAGGGAGAGGAAACAAAATAAAAAAATCCTTCAGTAGCTCAGTAGCACCCTAAAGACCAACTAAGTTTTTATTTTGGTATGAGCTTTCGTGTGCATGCACACTTCATCACTTCATCAGGGAGAGGAGGCAGACTCTTTGGAGAGTGGCTGATTCTCACACACTCTAGTAGCAAGCTCTTTAAGAGCGAAGTGTCCCTCCTATTTTAATTCAGAAAAAAATGTGCTTTGGGTCTTGGAAGTTTGTGAAATGCAATCTGTCGAGTGAAGCCCACTCATGCCTATATCCTCCTCCTACCCACACTATTGCCCATGGTGCAGGAATGGGAAACTGCATTAAGGAATGCACCCAGCCATTGAGTCCAGGAAAAGACCACCCTAGTGTGTGAGTAAACCATGCAAAGAGTGAGTGAGTGCAGCTGTGATCGATTTAGCCAAAATCTGGCTAGCTCATGGCTCACATCAAAATTCTGGGTTTTGACTAGACTTTGGTTTTGATGGCACCAAAGGTTCTGTTCCGCAACCCCTCTATGATCTATAAGTGATGCAAGAATTCAGCTGCCCTTTTGGAAGTTGTCTTGGCTCACTTAGATGTTTAACTTTCTTGGTGATGTTTTTACAGTCTCGCTGCCTTAGATGTAGTTAGTGGCCCCAGGAATGCATGAACTGAAATCCAGGAAGGCTGAACCACCCCTTGCCTCCCGTGAGGGGAAGGACAAAGGCCAGCTTCTCTGCCTCACTCACGTCTCCTTCTCTGTGGGGCTGCACTGTGGTGTGAGTTTCCTTAGCTGCCCCGGGGCTTGGGGTTTGGAGTTTGTTTGCGTTGGACAATTGGAAACAGAGAGGAGGGATTTTCTGTACTTATGCGGTTTTAATTCTGCCCGTGAAAAGAAAAATGACCTGCCTAAATGGGGAACCTTGGAGACCACCTGGAAGGCTGGAGCCTTCCAGAGGAGCCTGAGTGGGTGGCCAACCACCTCAAATCTTCTGAGGCCATCCCTCAGAGATTCCCCAGTTGATCTCAGCTATGGCACGTTGAAGCAAGGCACAATAACCTGATGTAGTGATAGTGAAAGGCAACATGTCTTCTGCAACATGCCATTAATGCAATAATAGTCCATTTGTGGTGCATTTATACTGGACCTTCCATGCATCATTTCACTTTATTAGCTGACCTGCAAAGCCTCTCCAGTAATACCACATTATTGCCTCCTGTAGAGGCACTCTTGTGCTATATAGTGCAACAAAAGCAGAAGCAAAACACACACAAACATTTGTGGTCAGAAAAGTTGCAGGAATGCAGCAGGAATCAACAGGACATACACTGATTGGAAATGAAGCAGGTCTCTGCCTCGAAACATTTGCAGGTGCAAGCAGTATGGAAAGCGAGATCACGTATAAATGCTCTGATACCATCATAAGAACAAATAATCATGAATGCACAATAAAAAGGATGACTGGAGGCACCCTACTAATTCACCACAACAGCTGAGCAACAAGTGTGCAAGCTTTGTGTAATGAACAATTGTTTGGGCGCAGATCTATAGTGGCTTGTTTGATGAAAGCAGTAGTAGTACAACAACAACGGTAATGTCTAGAATCTGGCAGCAAAAGATGAATACAGGTTTGTGGTTAAGATTTCTCACTAACTGTAATTCATAACCAAGGTTTGTTATTGGCTGCAGCTCCTGATTAGTGAGGAGTGAGATTAACCACGAACCTGGGCTTGGAAAACTTGCTAAGACTGCATTCAGATGTGGGATTTATTGTGTTAGTCTTTCTGGTTATCATGCTGGTGCTCCAGTCACAATATTCCTTTTGCACTGCAGTACCAGTTGCATTGGGACGCGGGTGGCGCTGTGGTTTAAACCACTGAGCCTAGGGCTTGCTGACCAGAAGGTCGGCAGTTCGAATCCCTGTGACGGGGTGAGCTTCTGTTGCTCAGTTCCAGCTCCTGCCAACCTAGCAATTCGAAAGCATGCCAAAGTGCAAGTAGATAAATAGGTACCACTCTGGCGGGAAGGTAAATGGCGTTTCCGTGCACTGCTCTGGTTTGCCAGAAGCGGTTTAGTCATGCTGGCCACATGACCTGGAAGCTGTTCGCCGGCTCCCTCAGCCAATAAAGTGAGATGAGTGCCACAACCCTAGTGTTGTTCGCGACTGGACCTAACGGTCAGGGGTCCCTTAACCTTTACCAGCTGCATTATGGAACTGTGGCTTTTGATGGATAAACTGCCACATCACACTACATTTTAAATGGCAGGAATGAATTTGTAGGCTGCAATACTACCCCCATTGTCAACACAAAACTCTCATGATTTTCTGAGCTAACAGGGTTGCAATTTGATCCCACCCACACCCCCAAACAATTAACACAGAAATGTTCTTAGAATCATAGAATCATATTGTAGAGTTGGAAGTCCAAGCCCTACAGTGCAGGAATATTTTGCCCAGCATGGGGCTTGAACCCATGGCCCTGAGATTCAGAGTCTCATGCTCTACCTGCTGAGCTAACTCTTGGTCCTGTCAAGCACAGTTGCTACCACTGCTTTAACCACCACCTCATGCACTGCTGCTGTCAGGCATCATCTTGTTTTCCTATGTTTCAGGAGTGGGCATGCTCCTCCTGATATCAAAAGAAGATGATGGTACTGGTTGGGTTTTTTTAATTAGTACCTTTAGCCTACCTGATCCTAAAAAGTTCCAGGGAGGTATCAATCCATAAAACATCACCAGCACACAAACCAGTCAGTTAAAGCAAAAGAAACGACTGAAACAAATAATATTACACATACACAAAAGTGAAGAAGCTGAAGGACTGGGATGGGGCATAAAAAAAACAGGCAGAGGGTAGATGGGAATTAGTCTTTCATAGATCATAGAGTTGTAAGGGACCCTGAGGATCATCTAGTCCAACCCATCCCTTGGTGGACTTGAACCACCACCAACACTCTGGATTACAGCCAGATGCACCGACACAATTCACCACCTGAAAGCAGGACAAAGGTCTTTTGGAAGATGACATCAGCCTAGGTGTCCTTTTTGGGTAGGGTGGGTGAATCTATTCTGGCCAAAGGCTGCTTTGCACCAATGGAGAACTGTTGGGGGCCACATTCCTGTAGTGGGTGAGGGAGGGGGCGCACACAGTCATACACCCTTTAGACATACACAAAAGCACACACACACAATGGTATATATTTAATTTTTACCTTCCATTTCCCCCCATAGACTCTTTTTTCATCCCAAGTTTTTTTTAAAGGTTCTCTCTAGCACCCTTTGTCTATATTGAAGGTCCAAAAGGCAAAAAAGTACTTCATAATTTTAGCAGTTTAGGGAGATGACTTGGAAGGGGTTTGGCCCCTCCAAAATTGCACTGGGCTTGGCACGGGATGCTGATTCCACCTTATGGGGTGGAAGCAACTGAGCTGGTAATTTAACTGTGAGTCATGAGAAATTGATGGCTTATAAACTAGTGCTGAAGTTTATAAGCCTGCAGCTCTTTCAGTTGCAGTGAGAGAAATTGTGGGCAATTTTTATGTGTCCCAAGTTTGTAAAAAATAAAAAGTTTCTCTGTACTTCTAAGGAGAAACAAAGAGAAGCCACAGAGAGTTATATTGCTGTAGTGTAGATACTCCCAAATAAGACCAACCTTTAAAATATCAGGCTCTTATAGTCCTATGCAATCTCTCATATCTAGGGAAACAAAAAAGAGACAGAGACTGGGGAACCTGAGCATTCCCCACTGATCTAATGCAGGGAGAAATTGGGCTACTGTTCAGATGTAGCATTAAAGAAGGGATGGAGAACCTGTGTCCCACCAGATGTTGTTGGACTCCCACTCCCATCAGTCCCGTCCAGCATGGCCAACAGTCAGGAATGATCGGAGCTGTGATTCAACAACATCAGCAGGGCTGCAAATTCCCCTTCCCTGCACCATAGTTTGGCACCATGTAAATTAGCTTAAGCAAGGGGCACGGGTGGTGCTGTGGTCTAAACCAGGCATCCCCAACCTGCGGCCCTCCAGATGTTTTGGCCTACAACTCCCATGATCCCTAGCTAGCAGGACCAGTGGTCGGGGAAGATGGGAATTGTAGTCCAAAACATCTGGAGGGCCGAAGTTTGGGGATGCCTGGTCTAAACCACTGAGCCTAGGGTTTGCCGATCGGAAGGTCGGCGGTTCGAATCCCCACATCGGGATGAGCTCCCGTTGTTTGGTCCCAGCTCCTGCCAACCTAGCAGTTTGAAAGCACATCAAAGTGCAAGTAGATAAATAGGAACCACTCCGGCGGGAAGGTAAACAGTGTTTCCGTGCACTGCTCTGGTTTCTCCAGAAGCGGCTTAGTCATGCTGGCCACATGACCCAGAAAAACTGTCTGTAGACAAACGTTGGCTCGCTTGGCCAATAAAGCGAGATGAGCGTTGCAATCCCAGAGTCGTTTGCGACGGGACTTAACTGTCAGGTTTCCTTTACCCTTTTAAATTAGCCTAGCCTAGGAAGCCACAGTTAGGGGAAAAGTAAAGTGTAATGTGCAGAAAGAAGAAGAGGAAGCCCAGATTCCTGGCAGGAAGCTAGGCTTGTTTGCTTGGCGCTGAAACATGATTTAGCATTACATCAGAATGTCACCACTCGGTAATCTCTGGGAAGTTCATATCCCCGAGGTTCAGTTCTTCACTTGTAATTACAACATCCCTTAGGAACATAGGAAGCTGCCTATACCAAATTGGACAGTTGGTCCAGCTAGCTGAGTATCATCTACAAAGATGGGCTGCGATTCTCAGGGTTTCAGATGGGAGTATGTTCTAGCCCCAGCCAAAGATACAGGGAGATTAAACCTGGGACTTTCTGCATACAAAGCAGTTGTCCTGCCACTGCAGTTGCTCTACAGCCCTTAAGAACCCCAGAAGAGCCTTGCTGGATCAGATCAATGGCCCATCTGGTCCAGCATCTTGTTCTCACAGTGGCCAACCAGATGCCTGTGGGAAGCCAACAAGCAGGACATGAGCACAGGAGCATTCTTCCCTTCTGCAGTTCCACCAACCGTTATTCACAAGCATACTGCATCCTACCTACTGTGGATGCAAAGCATAGCCCTTGTAGCTAGCAGCTGTTGATAATCTTCATCCTCCATCCTTCTGCCTATTCTGCCTGGCCCTATCTAACAGGCTGGTATGGAACAGAAAGTAAGACTATATAACAATAATATTGTGCAGGAACAAACCCAAGACCGCACTTTTACGGATGCAGGATGCTTTATTGTTGTAGGTCTGTTTTTTCTGTGCTCCCAAAAAAGTTCTCCATCCTGTGGTTTCTTCTTACAGTGTTCAGCTTGACTTTAATGAACATGGAATTTAGCTGTTGTTTTCTCTTCTAATGTTTTAAGTCCAGCAGATGGTGATGTTTAAAATTCCCCCAAAATCTGCCAATACCTGGGCCAGGCTTTTAAGGCCTGTGAGCCATATGATGTTTGCACAGAGCCAGAACACGAGCAGGCGCTTGAGCTAATTTTTGGCAAGCCACATCTTCTTGGCTGCCTCGTATCTCGATTCTCAGAAAGGTGCAGCACTACCTACATACGCTTTGAGCAACGTCAATAAGGCAGTCCTGCTATTCTCGGACAGCTTCTTCCCCACCCCCACCCCCAGTGACATAAAGGTCATAGCAGAAAACAAGCCATTGTCTTTGGAATCCTGTATATGGTGGTTCAGTGTATCAGACTCTCTTCCCTTTGATGATATAGGTGAGTGGTGGGAGATCCTTTGTGGCCAAGGGCCATGTTCTCTCATAGACAAACCTTCTGGGGGCCACATGCCCATAACAGGCAGATCTAGAAGCAAACATGGCAGAGCAACAGATGTGACTCTCACTTTTGCAAAACACACTGCATTCCGGCCCAAAATTGCAGGCTTCTATACACACACTTTGGAACGGCTTCAGCTACAGAAAACAAAATAACATAAAAAGGTGCCTGAGTATGGTGTGGAGCAGGCTCAGTGAGGGGTGTGGCTTGGGGTGTGTGTGGCTAGGGAAGAGGGACAAGGGCTAGATAGAAAGGATTGGAGGGCCACATTCCCCCTGCCAAGCCTGAAGTTTTCCACCCTGATATAGGTGAATTCGTTTGACCAAACTGCGGGAGGCAGTAGAAGACAGGAGTGCCTGGCGTGCTCTGGTCCATGGGGTCACGAAGAGTCAGACACGACTAAACAACTAAACAATAACAACATAGGTGAATTCAGATGCCCAATCACTAATTGATAAGCCGGTGTCCTTTTATCACTCCTCTGTTTCCCTGGATTTCTAAACACCCATTTATAAACCATTATTCCCACCTTTCGAATATGGTCACAGCCATGCCGTACCTTTATAGCGCATGGCTTCCCCTATATAATTTTGGGACCTGTAGTTTGTTAAAGGTGCTGCAAATTGCAGCTGTATGGACTAGCATTCCTAGGATTCTTTGGGGGAAGCAATCAGAGTTGCATACCCGCCAACATTTCTCCGATGAAAATAGGGACGTCCCATTCTATAATGATAATTTTACTATTTATACCCCACACATCTTATTGGGTTGTCCCAGCACTCCAGGCAGCTTCCAACATGTATAAAAACGCAATAAAACATTATGCCTGTGTACTGATTGCAACTTATAGCACATTGGATGCTTTTGTTTCATACAGTTTTCACTGCATGTCACCTCAAAGCTTCAGTGTAAGGTGATGAGTAAATTGAATAATAGTGGCAATGATGAAATGAATGCACAGCTGGATGGAGTCTCCTATATCCTTGTGTGCACAAACAAAGCTCTCACAACAAGCTTGTCTTAGTAGGGCAGGCATCTCAGCACACACCTTCCTATGCATTTGCAGAACTCCTTCCTCCACCAAACCTCAGTGGAGTAGGCGAAGGCCTGCCCAAGGGAGAGGCAGCTGACACCGCCTTTGCTATCTTTCAGCTGTCAGGCTAAGTTCATCCTGTTCAGCAGGCTTTTAGTGTTTAATCTGTTTCGTTTGGTTTTTTCTATCCTGGCTGCTTTTCTACATCAGCTACGGTACTAGAATTGCTAAACGGCTATATTTTATCTGAATTTGCAATGAAATTGCATCAACTGTTTATTTTATTAGTTTTCACCTTTTCGGTAAATTGCTGTAAAGAAATAAGATGAATTGACATGTGGGGAGGGGGGAGTCCCTACAGTCTGGGGAGTTTCATATATGTTTCCAGATTGCTGGATCAGGTGTTAGAAAAAAAAGAGAGAGTAAGATATCATAGGCGAAGGTGCTTTAATGCCAAGTGTAAATGTTTCAATTTAGTCGTTAATACTTTGGGATGAGTTAATGATGTATATATCCTGCTGTTGAGCAAGGTTGCCAGATTGAATGAACATTTTATAAAACTCAGGGTTTGCTAAATCAGGTCATCCCTCTAACTGGTAAAGATGAAAATAAGACAGAATAAATGAGAAACAGAGTAGCATGACTCAGACTTTATGAATATGTTCCCCAAGGGCTAGTTATTTGTGCAAGCCATTTAGCCATTTGGGTTTAATTCACAAAGTTGAAGAATCCCTGCTCCCCCCTCCCCGCCCCCATGCTAATCACATGTCTTCCGTTACTGACATTTTTTGCTTTGACTCCTGCACTTGAAAAATCTCAATTTTGGAAGCAACATTCAGAGTGTCTCTGTCTGGATCCATCAAAATGGACATGCACGGCTGGGATTTCAAATGAGCGCAAACTTGGGGTGATATCGAGTGCACTTTGGCAGCAAGGAATGTTAGATTTCCAGGCTCCCCATAATAGAGATCCTGTTTTCAGACAGTTCAAATTCTGTGGCATCATCTGTCATGTTCTCCCTGACAACTGTTAGGCTAGATGGTCGCGAAACCCTGTAAATGGGAATGGAACACCTTTGAAAAGCCACTTCCTTAGGATTTATGGGACAATTTAGAAGTGCTCAGATCCTAAAGTGATGGGTGTTGCGGAGGACCCTTTGACACAGCAGCCTGGCTCCACAGCTGCTATAAATCAGGCAGGGCTCTGTTGCAGGCAAACGGCCACGACAGTTTGCTCCTTGGCTACGAGTTGTGTTCTTTGCAAAGAGGATCCAGCTGTAAGTGCCTGGCTCTGCAGGAGACTGGAGGCAGGCTGTGACTGCAGGACCATCAGCCTCTCTCACAGCAACCTCCCTCAGGTTGTGATGCACCGATCAAGGATGGGAGGTCTTGCCGCTACATGCTGCCTGTCGATCTGCCTTGGGAAAATAAATAAGACACGGACCGTAGTATTGGATGGGAAGCAGCATAGGTAGAGCAATGTCCAGCGATAAGATGCTGCCTCTGCTTGCTTAAAAGCACTCCAGGCAAGGAGTAATAAATGCCTGTTGGTGGGGAGGAGAACGAAACAGCAAGCAATCAGATGTCTGTTTATTATTGTACGTTCATGGAATATAATAAATCCACCACCTCTCTCTCCCTCCCTGCTCTCTGCTGATTGATTCCTTTCCCTGGCCTAGACAAAGCCTTCCCTTTGTGCTCCTGGCCATTTTATCAGGCTACAGTTTTCTGGGGGGGAAAGAGTCTGTTTCTTTTCCTTGGTATGTTTATCTGCCTTAAACCTGCTGCCCCAGGCTGTGCCCCTTTGTTCAAGGAGCCAGAAGCAGCTGCTGTGCAGACGCCTTCAGGTTGGTACCAGGTGGAGGCAGGATGCTGAGGCTTCGTAATCCTCGCTGTATAGAAGGAGATACGGGTTTCTCCCCACCAACACCAGATTTCATGCAACGAAACAACAGCCATGGGGTAGGTTTGTTGTTGCAGGTACCGAGGACCAGCTTAGGAGGCTTAGGTACAGCATTGTTCGGTTTTTCTGTAAAGCGCCTCCCATATGGGCCATCAGTTTAATCAAGGATGTCGCCTTTGGGAAATGTTAGCGAGGACGCATGGAGAGGCATTATTGGTGGCTGCTGCTTCCCAAAGGCACAGACACACCCAGGAGCAGCTGGTGGGGAAGGGCAGTGCCATGGATCTGGCCTCCTTGTTCTGGCATCGCATACTGGGACATTACTGGGACAGAGCAAAGTGGCTGCAAGGGTTAAGGAGGAGAGAGCTTAACTGTGATCTTGGGTCCAGATAGCACCTTAGCATAGCTGCTGCACTGCCCAGAGCTAAAAGGACTGGGAAAGGGCAAAGCAGGGCCAATCTTGTTCAGCTTAGCATTACAGGTATGTGCAAACACAGCCCTCTATCTTGTGCAGAGATTGCCCCAAATGCTATGCTATAATGGTGCTTCTCTCTCTCCCTGCCACTCTCCCTGTTTTTCATCTTCACAAGCCCTTAAAATACAGGCGAAGAGCTGAGTTTCAGAAAAAAAATGAAGTCATTTGCATAAGTCTGCTGGACAGAAGCACAGGCAGGGAGCCAGGAATTGCTCACATGTTGTTGCAAGGGATATCGCATCACTTGATATTCTGCCTTGCATTTATTGATGAGCCTGCAGATCCATGAACCAATATCACACGATTCTCTTATCAACTGCAGCTTTATGAGCATTCATGTGTAATGTTCATAAATGATCCACCAGCTGTTTCCAGGATACTCAACAGTTCTGTAAACGGAAGGGAGAATATCTCTTTAACTTGGAAGCTTCCCTGTGCCTGCAGCATCTCAGCGAGTGGATGGTTTTCATGCAGTACCTCTTTCTATAAAGTGCTAATTAGTTCCAGCCCATCCTTCAAATAATAGAGCCAGTGAAGGCTTGCATTTACAATGTTATGCGCCTCCTCCATGCCTGTGAGGCAGCTCCGCTCTGGATTTCTGTCTGATGTTGTAAAGATGCATCCTTTTAAAGCATTATATCTCCTGTTATCTGCTCGGTCTGTTGGCCAAGATGTCACAAAATCACCAAGAGAGTCTAGATTCCAATCTTATGACACACAAATCTTAGTGGGTGGCTATATTCTTATTTTTAAACCTGCAAAAGAACATTAAATAGGAGATTCCTATCACTTTTAAAACAACAACAACATGTAAGTCACCAGGTGCCAGCACATTTCCAGGATATGGTCAGGTTTTGATTTTTTTTAATAAAAAAAGCAGGAGGGTTTAACCCCTGAGTCTCCAGAGTACTTAGTCTGATTAATGCCAACAGTTTTTCAGCACCAAATGCATTGCAGCAAGTTGAGTGAAATGCAGTCAAATAGGCGAGCAGCTCTTTAATCAGAGGAACGATATGGATTCTGGAGGGAGGGAGAGGAGAGAGGTGAAGAAAAGGATATGAAAACAAAGAGAGAAGCCAACACGCAAGATTGGTTTGGATTCCAGCCATCCTGGCTCCTTAGTTTACGGCAGTCCAGATCTGTGTGTCAAAAACACAGGCGAACCTTCCTGATAAAGAGTTTCAGTTTCTGCTTTTGCAAAGGTTGCAGAAAATTTTAGGCTGCAAGACCCATTCTGTCTTCTAGTGCTTTGTGATCAGAGGCCTCTCTGTCGTGGTCCTTTTAAAATCCTTTTCAAGCGAGACTGGCTCCAGGATGGAGGGTCTCCTCAGGAAAGTGCAATCTTGATGGGCCCCTTGTATGTTGGTGGGTCAATTTGATGGCAGCAGCAGTGGTGCAATAAGGTGGCAGTTAGGTGCCATTTTCATTGCCCACAAAGTAGTGTTGCTCTGGAACTTGGTAGTAAGTGGTTCAGTTCCCAGTTGCCTAACATCTCCATTCCTTGTGGGTAGACATTAGCATAGCAGCAGGGCCTGTTAAGGTGCTGGACCATCAGCAACCACCCAAGGATGCTGGGTGAGGATGCTGACCTGCTGATAAGAACATAAGCACAGCCTGCTGGATTGGTCCAATAGCCGATCTTGTCTGGCATCTTGTTCTCACAGTGGCCAACCAGAAGCCCACAAGCAGGACTCAAGCAGCTGGAATCCAGAAGCATGGAGGCGGAGCATCACTATCATGGCTCGTGGCCATCAATAACCTTCTCCTCCATGAAACTGTCCGATCCAAATTGGTGCAGTCTGTTGGGGTGGCCATGACCTTTCTGCATTGCTTTGAAACAGCTGAGCCTAAGTGCCTGAACTCTGAAATGAACCTGGAGCCGAGTTGGTGGAAATGTACCACATGCATTTAAACATAAGGCTACTGTAGGATGTGCTAGAATTTTATCACGGCCTCAGCACCTCTTCAGAACAAAGGGAAATGATTTCTGTGTTTCGGGGATGCTGAAAAGCTCCTTAACGTGGACCTGACAGGAATTGGGCAGGCAAGCCCAGTCAGGATCAAAGTGGGAATAGATAAACAGGGTCCCCAAACTAAGGCCCGGGGCCCGGATGCGGCCCAATTGCCTTCTAAATCCGGCCCATGGATGGTCCGGGAATCAGCATGTTTTTACATGAGTAGAATGTGTCCTTTTATTTAAAATGCATCTCTGGGTTATTTGTGGAGCGTAGGAATTTGTTCATATTTCCCCCCCAAAATATAATCCGCCCCCCCCCCACAAGGTCTGAGGGACAGTGGACCGGCCCCCTGCTGAAAAAGTTTGCTAACCCCTGGATAAGGACTTGCACTCCAGTTTCCTTGCCAGCATCCTTCTTTTTTATTTAGCACACACCAGGTTCCACTACTGCAATGACTTTTCATCTTGAGGGAGGGGGGCAGCCCAGCTAGTATGTTACTGGTATTTCTCCTGCTTCCAGACAGACTTATCTTGGATATGCAAGAATCTCAGACGTTCCAGCGACTGAGGAGCCTCTGAGGGATGGTTTCCATTAGTGTGTGTGTGTATATATATACTATACATAGGGGTGTTGACCAGGGTCAGTTAACCACATCAATCCTAGCTGTCAGCAGAACATGGATTTGCTCCAGGCTGCCCTCTGTAGGGCTCAGGAGCACATTGTACTAGCAAGACAGAGTTTCCAATGTCATAAACCAATTTAATTTTGAAAACCAGATCTGGAATCCATTAAGATAAGATTCTGAGGGGAGATGTTCCAAGGTTAAGGTTATGATCAGATTTATTTTCAAAAAAGTGCAAATGTTTCTTTTAGGCTAACGTTTAAAAATCAGGGTAATGATTTGCTCTTCAAAATAAGTGATTAACCCTCAAATCAGTTTAACATTACAGTAAAACTCTTAGACAAGCAGGGGGAACTTTTCTTCTAAAGGTAAAACTACAGTTTTTAATTTATTTATTACTCATTTATTTTATTCCTTCAAGGAGTTCAAGGTGGAATATACAGCATGGTTCTCTTCTTCCCAATTTTATCCCCAGAACAACCCTGCAAGGTAGGTTAGGCTGAGAGATCGTTACTGGCCCAAGGTTACCCAATGAGTTTCATAGCAGGGATTTGAATCCTGGCCTCCCAGCTACTAGTCTGACACTCTAACCACTACACCACACCAGGTGAGATTTTTATGTTCATCCACCATATATTAAACAGCTGAGTCAACACAGTTAAATGGTGCCCTGTGAGCAAAAGACAGGCACTTCCTGCATAGATTTTTTTTAAAAAATGTTATACTTATGGAATTTGAGGGTGTTTTCTGGATACAACTAGGATCTCCAATTTGTAGGGTGTCATTAGTGACATTTTGCAAATCAGAGAACCGAGTCACTTTTAAACCATAACTCCACTGAAATGCTTTACTGAGGCTTACGCTGAGGAAAATGTACCGGTATATGTAAAAGGTGCACCTGAGAATTGAAATGAAGCAGGGGTTCCATTAAATATGTATCTTTCCTAGTGCCTCGCTGGCTGGGGAAGTGCCCTGCCCTTGTGTGCTGAGGGCTTTTTGCGTCTTTGTTCCTTTCATTATTAACTTTCCTCCCCAGAGTCCTCTGCTTGTTAATTTGCAACACAGCAATTTCAGACAGCAAATAAAAGCAAGGGATAACCAGCCACACAGGTTCGAATGGTAGCCAAAAGGATTTATCTACTTTTGTGTAATAGGAAGTTCTGAAATGGGCCACAGCAGCAAACACAGATAAGCCTTTCAGAGCCCAAACATTTGCTTTTGTAACCCTTTCCTAGTCAGTCAATTGCACACCATGAATTGAAATCAACCGTGCAGAACGGCGAGACACACCTACTTTCTGCTTTTTTTTTTTTACTAATTTTTTTTTAATGGATTTTGCTAGATTTAAATGATCTTTGATTTTGATCCTAATAATCTCTGCTGCAAGCATGGAGCCTGCTTAGAGCAGGAACAATCACCTTCTACTAATAGGATTAACTTTATGGCTAGTTGAAACCCATTTTAGGGCTTGCTTGCTTAAGACTTCCTGTGTTGGCACTTGCCTGCTTAATACTCCCTGGCTGTTCCACTGTGCAGCATTCGCAACATGGCCTAGGTGCTTCCAGATGGGGGTTTATTCTGGGATTGGTGCATACAAATTTCCCACAGTATTCACATAATTTAATCTGGATTTAGACTTTCCATGGAAAATCTGATGACATTAAAAAAAACCAACAACAAAAATCCACAACGTGTTGCCAACCATCCATTTGCAATATTAAGTCCCTACCTGGAAGAACCCCTTGCCTCTCTCACAGAGATGAATTCCTTTCATAACCTCCTGCCTATTACGGTAGACCAGTGTTTCTCAACCAGTGTGCCTCCAGATGTTTTGGGACTACAACTCCCATCATCCCTAGCTAGCAAGACCAGTGGTCAGGAATGATGGGAGTTGTAGTCCCAAAACATCTGGAGGCACACTGGTTGAGAAACACTGCGGTAGACCCTCTCCTTAACAGTGCACAAGACTGGGGCCTCTTGTTTTAGTGTGGCTGTTGCAGACCGTCTTCTTCCTTCACTAAACAAATCTTTGGCCCCCTCTGCTTCCAGATTGCCATGACCCGTGCGCTGCTTTTTGCGCCTCATGCTCCGCCTCACACCCTGGAGTTGCGAAGCAAAGCAACAGATTTTATTCACGAGCCACGCGTCTCTTTGCTGTGGCCTGGGATGGCCCAGAATGAGCCTCGCCCCAGGCCACTGAATATCTGAGGAACGCTTTCTGGTTCCTCCTCCCAGGAACAGAGGCATGTTTTGTGTCTGCCAGCCAGCCCAGCTCCAGGAAATGGTGATGCAAGAAGGGGGAAAACACCTGCCGCGGGCCCAGGCTTGTGCAACCTGAGTTACTGCATATTTTTAGTCTTGGCAGCATGAACGGGGTGGCTTGCCTGTTCTAACAATAACCACACCATCTCAAACCACCCAGATTTTGTTGTTGTTTTGATTAATGCTGTACTAGTACAGCTCCTGTTCGAAAGCACGTCGAAATGCAAGTAGATAAATAGGAACCGCTACAGCGGGAAGGTAAACAGCGTTTCCATGTGCTGCTCTGGTTTGCCAGAAGCGGCTTTGTCATGCTGGCCACATGACCTGGAAGCTGTACTCTGGCTCCCTCGGCCAATAATGCGAGATGAGCGTGCAACCCCAGAGTTGGTCACGACTGGACCTAATGGTCAGGGGTCCCTTTACCTTTACCTTTAGTGTTATATTTCCCTTCTTTCTTTTCTTTCTACCATTGCATATGGCACTAATTCAGGGGTGGGGAATCTTTTTCAGTCTGCAGGCCACTTTCCCTGCCTCATGGAAGAAGAGGGAGGAAGGGTCACTACTAGCAGTATCCTGCCACACAGAGCAGCCCTGCTGGTTAGGCCAAAGGCCCAGTCTAGTCCAGCAACCTGTTCTCACAGTGGCCAACCAAATACCTATGAGAAGCCCACCAGCAGGACATGAGGGCAACATTTATGATTCCTCACAATTTTAAATAGAGGTCTACTGCCTCCAAATATTGCTAGTGAGTCTTTTTTTATCCCCAACCGATTTTTCAATGTTGTGGGGCTGTTGCACAAGTCTGCTGATCCATGCAGCCACTGGGCCACGCCATTGATCTGTCTCACTAGGTCTGTAATAATCTTAGCCTTGTTTTCAAAACGGGGAGGATTGCAGCTGGTGAGTCCCTGGCATGCTGTTCCCTGTGCTTCCAGTGCAATTAAAAGAGGAGAGCCAGTTACCTACATGAGTGGCCAGCAGCAGAAGCAATTACGGTAGCAGGGGAAGATGTAGCTGTGGGGCATGTTAAGAGGCTCCCCGCTCAAGGCCTGTGAGTCAGGAAGAAAGGGAAGACATGCAAGCTAGGAGCCAGTCTAGCAGCTTGCTGAGTGCCATCAGCGCTGCAGTGACTGGCTGTCGGTTAACTTTTTTTGCCTGAGGTGCTTCTTGGCATTTCTTCATGGAGGTGAACAGTGCACTGAGGAACGTTCTTTGACTTCTGTTCTCAGGAGGACTCTGCCTGTTTTGTTACCTGGATTCACAAAACAGACTTTACATACATTTGACACCTGAGGTGTATGTTTTTACAACCCACCTTATTGTAAGTTGTTTTAAACCAGGACTTTTTTCTTTTATAGCTATTACATTTGTATACCACCTTTTCCTTCAAGGAGCTGAAGGCGTCATAGATAGTTCTCCTCTCCCCATTTTATCCTCACGGCAACCCTGTGAGGTGGGTTGGGCTGAGAGACAGTGCCTGGCCCAAGCTCACTCAGGGAGCTTCATGGCTGAGTAGGGATTCGAACCCTGGTCTCCCAACACTCTAAAGTGGCCTCAAATAAGTATCTGTATCTGTATCTATCTGACTGTGATGGGCCAAGGGAGAGAGCATCTATAGAACCCATCAGTGATCCCTGCCTCTCCAGGAACACATACATCTATTGTCTCTTTGACTGCAGGAATCACGGAACCATACCCACACAGGATGCCCTTATTTATGATGGGTTGCATAAGGCTGATATTTATGGGCACAGAAATTATATTTATGCAGACTCTAGGTGATGTTTATGAAGAGCTATGGATAGATCACTGGAGTGTCTAGCCTTGGAGTCAGACTCTGCGGTTTACCTGAGTACAATTGAGCCAAGATGAAGATGAGATTCCATGAAACGGAGCAATTTAAATCACCACCTATAAATCCCAACTTTGGAAGGTGATGGCATATGCCTCCCTACATAGCAAGTGGTAGATATTTCATCCCACTCATGCAGATTTTTCCAGTGGAAGGAAGGGCATGGAAATATCAGACTAGTGATATTTTTAATGAAAGGCCTATGATTCCCCCCCCCTTTAGTAATTAATGGGAAGGCTGGAAAAGAATCAGAAGTTGCAAATGGCAGAGTTTACTGAAGGGTGTGTGTGTGTGTGTTTATGTGGAGAATCCCATCTGTGGATTTCAGCCAGTTCTAAAACAGCACTATCAGCTTGGGGTCAGGTGTACATGCCGATGGGTTTGTTTTTAGCACTGCTTGTTGCATCAGCCAATGTGCAGGAACCATGTGTTCCCAACCATGGACTGTACTGAAGATAAGGACACTGTGGCTAATAACCTTAACTTCTGGGCCCCCGTGGGTGTCAAATGGGCAGCACACTGTGCCTGTTTTGAGAACAGATTGGAACAGGAAGCCACTTGCAGCAACGTAGTGATAGCCCATCGTGCTGCCATAATGGTTGCAACAACTGTGGACTTTAGCACTTTGGATATTAACAATGGCCTTTTGGGGAGGCAGGTCTATTTTTCTCCAGGAGGAAAAAGGAGCCCATCTATGCTAGTGTGTGGGGATGACAGGATGGGTTATGCTGCAAGGAGTTGCATAGGTCGAATAGCCTAATTTGTGAGGGCTGGTGAGAGGAGCTGTCCCTTCCATCCCCCTGATACTCTCTGTATAAGAAAGAGGCAGCTGCGGAGGTAATAAATTTTGTGTGAAGGTGACCTTCTTTTACTTGTCAGCCCTATTTCCTTAGGCTGAAACTTATTCTGTGCTCAGGCAGAGCCAAAAAAAAAAAAATCACCTCCACCTTCCTTTCAAAGAAATGCCGCGTTTCAGAAATGCCCAATGAAACACCTGGGTTGCCCCTTATATTTCAGCATTCCAACTACACTGAACAATGGACTCCAGATCTCTTTGTCTGTAGGACCCATGAGGGGCATTCCCACATTCAATGAGGTTTTAATATGTGCACATTAATAGTAGAGCTGCACACTTGGATAGTGGGACCCAGGTGGTGCCGTGGGTTAAACCACAGAGTCTAGGGCTTGCTGATCAGAAAGTCGGCGGTTCGAATCCCTGCAACAGGGTGAGCTCCCCTTGCTCGGTCCCAACTCGTGCCCACCTAGCAGTTTGAAAGCACATCAAAGTGCAAGTAGATAAATAGGGACCGCTCCGGCAGGAAGGTAAACGGTGTTTCCGTGCGCTGCTCTGGTTTGCCAGAAGCAGCTTTGTCATGCTGGCCACATGACCCGGAAGCTGTCTGAGGACAAACGCTGGCTCCCTCGGCCTATAGAGCGAGATGAGCGCCGCAACACCAGAGTCGGACACAACTGGACCTGATGGTCAGGGGCCCCTTTACCTTTTACACTTGGATAGTAAGTCACATGCTTGTGTACCTGTCTCCACAGTAGCTGAGCTGCACAAATGAACAAGTGTGCACTCTTTTACACAAACACTTTTTTAAAATAATTAAAAATAACTTTATTAGCATAACAATTTACATGAAATATACATAAAAAATAACACCCACACATACTTACATATAAATAAACAAAATATTAAAGAAAAAACAATAACAAATAATAACAAAATCATCACCAATATAATGGAATAATGATAACCAAATGTGATAAATAAACCAAAACAAAAATCAGAAAGAAATAACAATACATAAACCTACACCTTAAACTTAAATACATAAAAAAACATAATAAATCATATTTGTCTTCATACTTAAATTAAACACAGAACACATATAAATTTCTCATTCATACAAAAAAAAACCACACAAGACAAAAAATACTGAAAAAAATTAATGACATTTCTACATTCATCCTCTCCCCCCCCCCCCTAAAAAGATGACTTCCAGCCAACCCTTTGCTCTGGTCTGTCTTCAATCTTGTATCTTTGTACATACTTTCTCCTCTATTTTCCATTTATTCACTTCTATGCCTTTTATACATGCGCTAGAAGCTTGGTTTTTTCAATTTGATTTTTTTTTTGATATTGTTTAAACATACTCCAACTTTTCTCTAACTTTCCTTCTTTTATACCTTTAGCCCTCCCCGCTCTAATCGTTAAATTTTGGTAGCTTATCAATTTTTCGACCCAGTCCTCCCTTTTTGGCACTATTTCGTTCTTCTAATTTCTTGCAATGAGCATTCTTCCAGCTGCTGTCACGTGCATTATTAGTGTTCTATCTTTTACCTTTATTTCCTCATTTAATAGCCCTAATAATAATGTCTCCGGTTCCTTTTTGAAAGAATATTTTAAAATTTTCTTCAATTCATTGTACGTGTGTAGAGGCAGCTTGTCCCTGTGTTCAATGTCATGTGTGAAAAATACTATTGTGATACCTTCGCTCAAAATTTATTACCGCTGCAATTACCTTCTTTTTGCAAATATAGAATGTGTGTGTGAGAACGAGGGAGGGAGGGAGGGAGGGAGGGAAGGAAGGAAGGAAGGAAGGAAGGAAGGAAGGAAGGAAAGAAGGAAAAGAAAGAAAAGAAAGAAAAGAAAGAAAGATTGATGCCACCTGCCCTCTTTAGCCTTCATAAACAATATGGTAATAGGCTAAGCCAGGTATCTTCAACCTTTTGGAGACCCAGGACCCAAAAATGCATTCAGGGACCCATTTCTTAACCTTTCACCATTTATATTTGCATGGTGGTAGTGTTCCCGTTGCGACCCAGCTTGAATTAGGGCATGACCCACTAGTGGGTCCCAACCCATCATCTGAAGACCAGTGGGCCATGTGGGGCTGCAGCACTCAGTGAAATTTACCTGCCTGTGAATCCCCTTGTTGTGTGACACACCCTGTGACACCATCTTCAGATGTTTCCTGCCCGACCTTGCAAAGGTGCCTGCGGGGAATAGCTCAATGACATGGTGGTTGCCAGTAAAACTCCCAAGCCAGTGTGCCATGGGCTGACTCTGAAAGGGGTGTTTGTGTGTGAGCCCTTTGTGTTTTCATTGTGCAATGTGTCCCCATCACAAGGATGGGGATATAGTTATCATTAAGAAGTGAATTAAGAAAGAATACTCTGGACATGTTCAGAAGTATTTTTTTTTGTAACTACTTCACATTCATAAACTACGCTTCGATAACCACTCCAGAAACTAAACCCTGGTAAGTCATAAAGTGGTTAAAATCAGCTGGTGCCATAGCCTGGAGATATTCACAAGGGTAGTGAAAAAATGCTTCATACTTGTTTCTCTGTTAGCTGTATGTTATAATATTGATTTGTTTAAATTAATTTTAAATGATTTTTTTTCTGTCAAAGAAGAGAGTGTGTATGCAAAATTCCACACTTTCTCCTTTAAATTCCAAACTACAAAGCCTTTGCAGATGCGAGCTAGGAAATGTTACTTTTGGAAAGCTTGCAGCCAATAACAGGGTCAATATAAGGACCTTTCCTTATTGGCTTGTAGACTAGAACTAATCAGGCTTATTGGAAGGTCTTTCCTCCAGATGATCTTTTTTGTTTGTTGTTCAATAAATGCACAGTTGTTACTTATTAGCTGTAGGGACCCTTTCTCAACGTGGTGCCCTCCATATATATTGGATTGCAAATCACATCATCACCAACTATTAGCCCTGCTGGCTGGGGATGATGGAGGTTGGAGTATGTCAACATCTAAAGGGCTACAGGTTCTCTGTCCCTGCTGCAGGGAATGCAGATTTGTTCTCTCAAAGCAGGGTGTCTAACACTTCTCCTAGGATGTACAAAAAAGTGACTGTATTCATATGTAGTAATAAACTATGTTTGTTATTATATGAGTGAGCCTTAGGCTCATACATCCCCCTTGCTAGCAAAGTCATATATAGAATGCAGGTGGAACCTAGAGAGAAAAGTCACTTTACTGAGGAAATTGAACAGAACAGTGTATAATTTGAGAAGAAGTAAACAGACAGGTTTTGTCTTTCTTAGTTCTGGCCGTGTACATAGCAAGGAGACATTCAACCAAACATACAGAGGAAAACTTCCTCAGAACTGCACAGCCAATTAGACCACATGGTACCCTTGGTGAGGATCATACCACTGTGCTTGGTTGCTAAGCAATACCTCCACTTGCCCCTCTGCTTGGCTAGCTGACTTTAACATTAACAAAATTAACCCTTAAATTACAAACTGAATGATCCCAGTTTTTTCACCTTGCCCCAATTCTCCTCTGCGAGGTGACTGGAAAGTTTCACTTACGTTGTCGATTAACTGCAGTTTAATGTTATGCCCAAACCCTAAACTGTGGTTAATCTAAGGTTACCAGATTTTTTTCAATTAATCTGGGGACACTTTTCAACTTCCTTCTAAATAGATGGATTTTGTCAGGGGACTGATTTGTAAATTTGGGGACTGTCCCCGGGAAACGGGGACGTCTGGTAACCTTAGGTTAATCTCAGCTATGGTTTATTATAATGTCTGCTTCTGAAACCAATGTTTGAAATCAATTTATATCAGTAAGCCATAGTTAAAGACTAGCCACAGTTTATGCAGGTTCAGACATAACAGTAAATGCAGTTAGCTGCAAAGAGAACTGAAAGTTTCCCATTCCCCACACTGAGGGTATAGGGTGGTATATAAATTCAACAATAACAACAACAACAACAACAACAACAACATCTCCTCCTTGCAGCTGCACTGGGAGAGGAAACGAAGGGGGAGAACACAGGAGCCTGAGGCTTGTTCATGTAATAATAGACCACAATGTACCATTTCCTGTGAATTCAGCCTGCACTGTGATGTTGGGAAAAATACAGTTCTTCCCCCAGCTAAGTCATGCAGTGCACTTCCAAGTGGCATGTGATATTTGGTACCGTAAGCCTGCCAGTGTCAGTGACGAGTGATGCTGCTCACTAATAGATATTTCTGACCTTTAAAGATAAGTTACCTATTTTGAAGCTGAGTACAGTCCACCCACAGTGTACCACTACTGTAGGAACATTTGCCAATCTCCCTCTCGCTCAAAAAACAGGAAAACTAGCAAGGCAATCTTTCCACCCCCCCCTTTGCTGCAATATCTTGCATTTCATGAAACTCTTGATTAAAACAACTGGTTTTTTGTTGCCTGTTTAGGTCTTTGAGTGTTGTGCTGTTAGTAAATTGTGGGCCAGGAATCTTTTTCAGCCTATGGGCCACATACTCTTCCATGCAACCTTCTAGGGGCCGCATGCCAGGGTGGCAAAAGTGGGGAGAGTGACAAATGTGACTTTTACCTTTGTACAGTAGGCTAGCTGTATACCCCCCCCTTTCTGTCTTGTATTAAAAAATCAATCAGTAAAAATGCTTTTTTTTTAGATCAATTCATTTTTTAAACTATGTACAGGAGAACTGTGTTTATAGCAGTGTAGATTTTAAATTACAGTCGGAAAGCTTTTAGTGATAATTTTATTTGTAAACTGCTTTGAGGTTTTCCTACAATCAAGCGGTATATAAATTTTATGAAATAATAAAATAAAATAAATAAAAGCACAGCACAGAAAAAAGTGTGTGTTTTGGGCTCTGCGATCTTGTGTGGGTGGAAAGACACACAACCCAATTTTGGGATTCAACATGCTGGAGAGTATGAATCTATTCCCCTTCATTCTGTTGAGAGAGGATAATGTGCCACTAAGGCTTCTTTAGGAAGAATGCCAATATATACTACCAAGCTTTTTTTTTTTTAAAAAAAGATAAAATATATGCATTTTTAATTATTATTATTTTGGTGGAGATTCATTTTTACATATCTGAAATAGCTCTGAGATTTACTGCCTTCATCAATTTCAATTTCAAATATCATTGAATGGCTTGAGGGAGAATCCTCATGCCCACTTTGCCTTCCTTAAGTCTGACTGGTTCGATTGTTATGAGGGCAGAGTGAGACCAATCAATTTTCTTCTTGATATTGGTTTAATCCAGTGATTTCATGGTGGCTCATTTCGGTTAATTACTACTAGGCAACCTGCTTCTGAGAAAACATGTTTATGATTGGGAGGTTTATACAATTTGAGGGCTTTATATTTACTTATTGTCTTGCATTTACATTCCACCCTCCTTTTGGCATTGAACCCAAGGCAGTGTGCATCTGGTTCCCAGGAGGTCTCCCATCCAGGCACTGACCAGACCCAGGCCTGCTTAGCTTCAGCAAGGTGCTGGCCCTAAATGCCTTCAGTCCACACCCTGGGACCATAGCTGCCAAGTTATCCCTTTTTTAAAGGGATTTTCCCTTATGCTGAATAGGCTTCCTCACAAGAAAAGGGAAAACTTGGCAGCTATGCCTGGGACCCTGCAGCTGATTTCTAGGTTTTATCTTTTGTATAGTATGACAGATGTCTCGTGTCTGATGGGGATCAGTCAATCCTGGGAGACGTATATAGTCTGCTTTGGCTGGGGTTGCACTCTTCCTCAAGATACGGGTTAGTAGTTTGGGGAAGCTCCTTGACCTGACACTGTTTTAGGAAGGCCAGGAAGGTGGTAGCAATGACTAGGGGTGCCTTTCACCTGCTTAAGTTGGTAAGTCAACTGTGCCCTTACCATGTGCATTCATGTCAGCTTCCCAGAAGATGGCCAACTGTTGATTGCCAGGAGGAAGAGGAGACAGGCTGCGGGAAATCAGTGTGGTGCAAACGCACAGGCAGGAACACTGGCTTACATTTCCAGTTTACACCACTGCCTTGCAACAGTGACACACCTTCCAGGAGCTAGTGTAGTTGTCCCACCCCACATTCTGGTCCAGAAAATAAACAGGTAACCATAGGAAACAATACAAAATTTGAGTCATATGCTTCTATCCTTCCATTCCCAATCAACACCCTAGTAGCAAAAGGGTTGGATGTAAAATTGGGGTTAAATGCCTCTGAACCTCATTTAAGATGCTGGTTCTTACCTTTGTAGGTCTAAATGTTTGGAATCTGAGCACCTTAAGCTCTGCCTTCTCCTATGTGTGTCTTCCATGCATAATCAGAAACCTTGTTCTGTGTTCACCCTTGTGCAGAAGAGAACCAGGCAGGGCTTTTCCAGAAGCAGCGCAAGTGTTATAAAATGTTCCCCCAAGGGACGCCTTCTTGGCCCCATCACTTGCTAGCCTTCCATCTCCAGGTTTTAAGACAGCTGTTTCACTTTTTTGTTGGTCTCTCTCTCTCTCTCTCTCTCTCTCTCTCTCTCTCTCTCTCTCTCTCTCTCTCTCTCTCTCTCTCTCTCATATTTGTGCACTCCTGTTGCTGTTGGTTGGATTCTGCTTGCTTGATGCTGTTCGCAGGTTGATTTTATTGCTACTGTTTTGTTCGTTGTTTGTGTTTTGATATTTCTTGCCTGTTGGCTGCTTTGATTTTGAAAGAAAAATGAGATACACCATCAACATCAAGATCATTGCAGAGGTTACTCTCAAGACATAATGTAACTAAAGGTGTCATCTGAAGAACAGGATCTAGTATATTGCAGGAATTCTTAGCTTTGAGTTAGTAGAATGTGAGTGGCCTGGCAAACCTAGACTTTCTACCCAGCCAGGCATAGAAAGCATATTATTTGTTGCATAGTTGTTCAGAAATCTCACTAAGTGCAGTGGTTTTTTTGTCACAAATAAATGTGCATAGGCTTGTAGCCTGACAGTCAGGGCCTGCACATCTAGGATGATAATGCCTGGATAGCAGGCAGTCTAGAATATGCTTCCTCTGTCAGCAGTCAACTGTAAAAGACATTTTCCATTTTGAAGATTTGTTAATATAACCTTCCTATTGTAAAACTTTTCTGGTTGGAAGTGCAAATGCTTGCTGCTCTCTGCCCATGGGTCTTTGTTATTTATGATATGTGCTTTGATCCTGAGATGGTCCTGCTGTTTATTCTTTTAGACATTTTTATTCTGTGGGTTATTAGTGGCTTGGAGGACCGTTATGGGTCAAAAAGCAGTGCAGAGTTTTCATATAACAAATAAGGGAAGGGAAGGGCATTAGTAGTTAGATTATGGGTCCAGGAGGAAGACTGACAAAGTGTACAAATAATGCAATTACTGAACTTTTCAGATTCATGCAGCATTAAATTGCCTTAGCCTAATCAAAACCAATATGGCCTAATAAGCCAGCATGGAGAGCAATTTAAGGGCATTAGGACCACTTGACATTAAAGGAGCATTAGTGAGGCAAGACAGGATCAAGGAGGAAATCTCGGTGGCAAACCTGAACAAAGCCAGCAGCAAAAAATATTTTCTGTGCGTCTGTTAAATGAGCTGTTTCATATGGTGTTTCTTTTGTGTTTCTTTCTTGATTTTTAAGAAGGTGTTGCAGCTCACACCGAGTCTTAGATAAAGGGCGGGATGGAAATGGCATGTTTCAGAACCAAATATCCATTTGATAGTCGCAATCTATTTATGGGCATCATCGTTGTAGCGTACTTAAGAGAGGAGATCAGTCAGACAGAGTTTCTAAAACTATAGAGCTCTGCTCCCTATTAGTCCCTAAGATTCTTTTGCTAAGGGAAATGCCAGCATTTTATGCTCTTCACCTTCAGCCTTTACAAAAAAGCCCTTCTTCCTAAAACACTCTGATCAGGTTAAAGCACAAGCTGTCTCTTGCTGCACCTGCTGTGTGTGTGTGTGTGTTTGGACACATGCCGGTGTCCGTATACCCTTCACCTTTCTCTCCTTGGGGGAACTGAGCTTGAAATCGCTCACTCTCTCCACCCCCACCCCCCCTGCACTCCTTTGCAATGCCTGCTGGCTGCTGCTATTGCTGCATGTGAGGCTGAGAGCATTGTTTGAATGATGAGGCTGGACTAGGTTAGATAGACCCTGGTGCCTGAGAGAGGGAGAGGCAGCAGATCTCTCCCTCTCCCTCCCTCTCCCTCTCTCTCTTGCCTGCCCAGAAATCAGAACAGAAAGACCGAAAGCAGCTGCTGCCTTCCCTGAACTCAAGGAGAGTAAAGAAGTTTAAAGATGGGGGAGGCATACTGGACCACCACATCCCTATCCTTGCCGGCACAGGACTTTCCATTATGGCACATTTCCTAAGGGCATAGGGGAACCGGCTGTGCTCTGGGAAGACTTACCTTTCACCCACCTTCCAGGGACATGGTTGCAGGCAGGGATCGCAGCTGAGACTTTGCCACCATGCTCAAGTTCCGAGCGGACCGTCGGGTCAGGTAGGATTTTCCAGGTGATGCTGCAAGAGGCAGCGGGGTCGCGGCCTTGTCATTCTTGCTCTGGGGGCTCATGTGTTTCAAAGGATGGCTCATTGGGAACTTCATTTTGGTCAGTGACTGCTGCATTGCAGTGCTGGGGTAGCAGATGCTTAACTCAGGAGTTTGTGGAATAGGACCAGGAGAGGCAGCTGCTGGGGAGGGAATATTTAAGGCGGTTCTGGGGAAGTTAGCTCGGTGGTGTTAGTGCTGAACCCTGAAAGCTGGAACTGGGGGGGGGGTGGAGAAGGAGGTGGTTGGATGAGTGCCAGCAGGAGGTGCAGAAGCCACACACAACTACAAAGGATTCTGAAGGGAGGAGGAGGGAGCCCGAGAATAAAAGGCAAACCTGCTTCTGGCTGAACTGATTAAAGAACCCTTCTGAATAAAGGCTGGAAGCAAAACAGTGCAATGGCTCTAAAAAGTCTCACAGGCTATACCTGTCCATGAATAACACTCTGGGTGGTTTCGGCTGCTCCAGGAAAGTTAGTTTTCACAAGGCTTTGTAATGTGTGCTCAAATTGAGTCTCTTTGCTACCGTGTTCCAGTTTAGAAATGAAACAGTACTTGAAGGTAGAGTGCCAGGTAAATTTACACCATAGCTAAGAAATATTATAATGCATGCAATAGCCCTCATAAATAGCAGTAGTAGTAATAATATAGTACAGTACCTTCAAGATACCTGGCTTCTTTACAAGTGAATAAAAAGACAGGCCCCTGCCCCAAGGACCATACACTTTAAAGTTTTAATAATGGGGAAAGTCACAAGGGAGAAGCAGGATGGTAAAAGCAAGGGGAACAAATAATGGATGTGGGCGAACACTATTGTAGGTACTTTGTTGTTAATTGGGAATGGTGATGGGTTCAAGCAAGAGTTTCTGATCTGACATTGTTGCAGAACACAGTGCTAACAGGTACAAACACTAGTTCTCCCTCTGAATTTGGTACTGGGTATGGACTGATGTTGTCCAAGTCAAAACTTTATGCCTCTCTTCCCATATGAAACACCCCCATCATGCTGGCTTGTTTCTGTAGTTAGGAAGCGAGACTCTGCCTCTTGTATGTCTCATTGCCATCCTTACATGGTCACTAGCTATGCTGTAACTCATTTTTCAAGTGTACTAGCATAAACATAACTGTTTCATTTCCCCCCACCCCATTATTATTTTTTTAAAAAATCTGTTTTGGGGACTTTTGTTCCTTTATTTTCTCAATTTAAATGCAACATTATTTATTTGGGGTATGAACTAATAAAAATGTCTTAATTGAATTGGTGGGAACAAAACATGAAATGGAATTATGTATTGGCTATTTTTTTATTTTAAAAAAACTTTGCTGATGTGATTTCATGCTTTCTACTGAAACTCTGTGTACTTTGGGAACTTGGGTTTAGTGACAAGGCTTATTTATCCTACTCAAAACACAGTTGCAATATATTCTTGGCTTGCATGTTGACATTGTGCAAGGCGATGAACCATTTGGATAACGTAGCCTAGACCCATCTCTACTAGGCAAAGGAACTGGGGGGGGGGGTCATATATCTGTAGAAATAGACAAAGCAGAAACCTTTAATTTAGATGCTGGGCTGGGAAATGGAAGACCTCAAAATAGACCATCACAGTAGCTTTGGAGAAAGTTGCTTCATGTGCTTTGGGCCTCAATTCCTGAAAGTAAAATGGAGATGTGGGCATCCTGACAACTATGATGGAAATTTATCTTGAATTAACAGGTGGTGGATAGCATATTCTTGTGGCATACCAGAGGTAAAACCAGCCACATATTAGAACCCTCAGAAGTCCAGGAAGCAGAATATGCAATTGAGTTACTTCCTCCTCCTCATCGTACCCAGTGTCAGTGTTACTCTGCCCCCCAACTGGAGTGCACTGTTCAACAATGCTTAATGTGCCCATCTCAGAGGATGCAGCCCAGGGCAATTGCTCTGCCCTCCCTCCCAAAAAGGCATTTTTTAAAATTAGAAATGATGCATAGATGAGAAACCAACTTTTGCAAATCTCAATGTTTATTGCAATTGGCACCGCTATGAAATTATTGAAAGATGAAATTCTCTTCCCTTACCTGTTTGCTACATGCAAAGCTGAAAACATCCACCACACACCTACCTGCCAGTTTTGAAATAGGTCACACAAATCTTCTAGCAGAATCTGCAAAAGAGCCTCAGATCTCCACAATTTCACCTTTCTGAGCTCTTGAACCCCATCTGTGACTGCTCTCCACACTTCCTGGAAGGGTAAGCTCACAAGTATCTTTCACCTCACCCCTTCCTAGGATTTTCATATTGTCCTGTGCCTTGCAATTGAACTTATCTTACTGCATTTTGACATGGTAAATTTACCCTTGGAAGATTTTGCCATGCTATTTCTGTGTCATGAATACTTCATTTGAAGGTGCCCTCATTTGGGGACATCTGATATTTGCCATCAGGGTCACTTAAGCTTCCAAGGATAAGCTTCAGCTGATGAGGTCAGCAACACGGTCTCTCTTGGGGTTTGCATTCTAGGTGCACTACAAAATTACAAGAGCATTATCTGTCTTGATCCTTCATTATGTTTCATACCACCACAAATAAATGCCAAGATAATCCCAAATCATAGACAATTAGTGCAATATTGGATTAGGCTAATGGTTCATCAGGCTATTACTTTAATAGTGGAAGAGCACCTTAAATATTACTGAGTTGTGCATGGCAGTGCATTTGTGCAGGGGCACTGCTTCCGATTTCGGGAAGGGGTGAGGGCAAGTTCAGATATATGTGCTCTCCTGAAGTATGCCTCCTGTTTGAGGATAAATCCCACAGAGGTGAAATAAGCCTGGGGAGAGTATTTATGTGCAATAAATAAATGAATAGGCAAGATCATGGATCAGCAGGCAGGAGGCAGCAGTAATCGTAGTGAACTCACAGTGCAAGAGAGAATGGGAAGAAAGTCGTCAGGACCCTGGACAGAAGCCAGTGGAGCTGGAGTCAGCAGGCAGGTAGTGTTGTTCCAGCACTGGTCAGGAGCCAATTTAAGGCTGAAATAATGCTGCAAGGAGGTGTATAATCCACCATAATCAACTAGTCAAAATTGTAGCTCTTTGGTTCTTAAGTGTTCGCTTCGGTAATGAAGAACTGCATTGGCCACAAAATGTCAGGAGACTAGGGAGCTTCTGGGAGGGAGATAATCCCAAGGTGGCGAGCAGAGAAAACATGGCCTCTGGCAGTTCATCTGTGGGATATTTCTCAACAGCTGTTTTTTCTGAGATGGTTGATCACTTTGCATTGTTTTAGACCAGCACATTAAATTTTCTATCAATTTACAAGCCTTGCTGTCTGCATGCGGATGCTGAGGCATGCATACCAATAGGCAGAGGAGAGGGAGACCAAGAAAGGGCAGAAGAGAGTGCCTTTAAAGAGTTGAGATCCACTACCCCAAAATGCCAGTGGAAGTAAGGGGAGGAGGGAACTGTTTTGAGGGGTGAGTAGGGAGGAAACAGGTTTGTTATTCTGGTGATGGAGAAGATGTGCCTTGGAAGAAGATGTGGAGGGGAGAGTGCTCTTCTCTTCTGCTTGGGTCCTGCTTGTGGGTTTCTCCACAGGCATCTGGTTGGCCACTATGAGAACAGGATGCTGGGCTAGATTGGCTGTTGGCCTGACCCAGCAGGCTCTTATTATGTTCTCAGGGTGGGTGATTGGGAGGCAGAGGGCTGTGGAGAAAAATTAGGTGAGAACGGGAGGAGACAGATGGCAGAAGTTGAAGTGGGAATGGGAGGCAGGCACTGAAATTGGGGTAAGCAGAAGGGGGCATGAAAAAGGCTGTCTTCTTTTTAAATCTACCTCCTGCCTCATCTCTCAATTCCATGTTGGTCTCCTCTTGTTTCTTTTATTAGGTAGTTCCTGTATCAGGCTCTGAGTAAGGAATGGCCTCCTATGCACTTTTCCTTACAACTCCTGCTGTTTTGTTATGTAATGCTATTCATGGTCTCATTTCGTACTCTAGAGATAGTATCATTCAGCTCAGAGCAAGGTGAGCCAGTTACAGCTTGTTACCCAGCACCTGCGTTTAATCTGCTCCAGGAAATTTCTGTGGTCTTAGTCCAAAGCTCCTTGAAGCCAGCAGGATCGCCTTGATTGCCATGGTCTCTGCCCTCCCCCACTTCGGCTTATGGATGCTTCACCCTCAAAGCATCTTTCTCCTGTGAGCTAACTGGTCTTGTGCCTGTCTGCTATAATGAACCTGAGTCTGAGTTCTGCAGCTGGGTTGTGAAAATAAGTTAAGGGGCAGGGAGCTCAAATGGTATGTTGTTTGCTTGGGGTGGGGTGGGGTTGGAATTGATAATGCTTAAAGACTAGCCCTGCTCTGCTTCGCTGCTTGCATGCACCCCCATGTTCAGTTTTTGTTTTTAAAAAACAACAACAACACAGTTATTAGATAAATACCACCAGCCTTCAGCATTCCTTTAGCACACAGAAGTTAACCCCTTTCATAAGTTGCAAGTGGTTCAGAAGCTTTGCTGAGATTGGCAGTACCTACTCTGTTTTATGTTGATCTTGGGTTTTATAACCCTACCCACAACTGGCTTTGGGGAAAGGGTGGAGGGTGCTGTGGTTGAACTTGCCACTCCATAAGCATTTCCTAGAAAGGATGTTATCAAATTAAGAAAAACAATTCAGTGAAAGTAAATTCAGGTTTAGCAGGAATGGCAAGTTTGGCTTTAAAATGTGAAAATCATTTCCTGATTTTAAGGACTAGACTTCTGTAGTTGGAATATATTGTAAAGCCTTCATAACACCACGAGGAAGGATTTGTTTTAGAAACTAGTGATGAAGTGCCGCCATGAAGGTGATTGGGAGGGGCAGCTGCTGGCCAAGCAATATTCAGCCTGCCAAGTTGTTCATCCTGGGGAAAGGGTCAGGCTCCAGAGTAATTCTGGGGGTGTAGAGAGAATATGGCAGCCCATGAGCCCAACCTGAGTAAGTTGGCCTTCACACTTGTGTTCACTCATGCCTCACTGATAACCATGTCTAGGTTCCCTGAATTTCTTTGCCGTCCTAGTGTGGTTTAGCTCCTTGCTTTGCAATAAACTCTTTTCTGTGCTCTTCTTTTCTGGACTTGAGTTGCCAATTCTTTGCCCTAAGATGATGCCTGGCCATTTAAAAGCTCAGAGAATGCACAGAAAGAAGATGCAGCGAGTGGTGATGAAAGGCTTCCTTTGTGTAAGGGACAAATTGTGTGGAATTACTCATGTGCAGGCAAACTTGTGATTTATTCTTACGCAGTTCACACAACAGGTTCATCATGTGCACACTCAGTTCATGAGATCAGGGCATAAACACACACACTAGGCCTTAGACAACCTCCCTTAGGGTGGGGAGGAATGAAAACATTTTTATTTTTATTTTTTGTAAACAGGCCCGGAGAAGTAACAATGCCCAGCAGGCCAAGATAACAGAATATGTTCTAATTAAAATCTGTGTCTGGAAAAGCACATCACAGAATGATGCTGCCCTGATTTGTTTTGGCTTCTGTAATTTAATATTTTCTGTTTTTGTTTTAGCCAGTACACTGCAGTGTTATTTGGAAAAGCACTAAATGCTTATGGGGTAGGTCTTGTTGTTGGATAGATCTGTTGTTCCGTGTGGGGGTCTCTGTCTCTCTTCTCCCCCACTCCCAGATAGAGTGAGTGTGTCTGTCTGTATCTTCCCTGAACGTGGAGAAGTTAGCAGAAATAAGGGTATCCTAAGCCTTTCTTTCTGGTGTGAATCTGATGCACAGACATGGGTTCATTAGAGGAACATTAAAAATAAGACTTCCTCCTACCTGCATTCTAAGATAGTCTTGTCCAAAACTGTTCCACCTCTGCTTTGCACAATGTGAAAATGATATCTTAGCTTTAACTAGTTAGCCCTCTCAATGGCAGCATCCTTTCGCTAAATTATCTCTCATTCTTTAGCACCAGTGGAGCGACAGCTTTCTGTACCAATGTATTTGTGAAGAGCAGGTCCATGGTGCTTTCATAAATGACACAGAGGTGCCACTTAAAATATACTGGTATATATTGAGGCACTTATTTGACAGCAGATCATGGTGGAGGTGGGGCATTTTTGAATTTTACCATTGCAGTTGCTCACTGGGAGACATGAAAAATAGATGGGGTCGTTTCTTTCATTCCTATTGGCAACAATGTTTACAGTATAGGGCTAGTCCTGACCTGGCAGTAACTAGCTCCAAACCTGTAGAATGAGTTCCTATCTTCTTTAGCATATGGTTTAAATCAGTGGCATTTAGACAGAGTTTGCAGTGTTCAAATTATCAAAATGTTTCACTGGCACAAGGTTTGGCGAAGGCTACAAAGCACTCTTTCCAGATTTCTGCCAGCAAACAGTGGCCATTTTAGCCCTTGAACAGAAAAAAAACCCAGGCTGTGTAGCTCTTGACGTCTCATTTAGGTGGGTGCATGAAAAGGACTGTATTAATATTCTCCCTCCACTGTAATCTCCTTTGGGCCTCAGGTGTGCAATGATAATATTTCAAACTGAATCACACTTGCTGTTTGTGGAGACTTTAATTATTGTGGTTGGTGTGTGCATTTGTGTGTGTATGGTTGAATAACTGACATAGAGAGCTGGGACCACGAGAAAGGCTTTCTTTTGAGTGGCAGGGTGAAATTCACAGGTTGCTGAGCTCACGGTTTGTTTCCTGGTGACTGCGCAAGTCTTTCATTGGTGTATTATGTATGCTGCTTCCTTTTCATTAAAGCCATCAATACAGATGCTGTTTATTCCAAGCGGTGTCTGATCTGTATGGGGAAAACTCCGCGCAGGCTGAGATATGCCTCCACAGAAGTTGACAATAAGGTGCCTGGCTGCTGTGATAGCATAGCTCCCCAAAATGAGCACTTACATTGAACTGTATGTGCTATTACATGTTGATGGTTGATTCCTTGGAAGCATTCTGTAGGCTATAAGCACATTTGAAACAGCAATGACGGGGTAAAGCTTTTGTAGATTCTCAAAGGTAGATTGTAATTTCCTTCTCTGACATGAGCAAGGGGAAAACATAAACATATTTCTATACCTGCAGTGAAAGTAGAGACGTTTATAGTATCACAATTGATCACTGGGCCAGGTGTAGCAATGAAAAGGCCAGACCTTAAAAGCAAGGGGCCTTCTTGCACACTGGCGCTCCCTCTCATAGTGAAATCAGGTGGTGCGTGCCAACAGAAATGGAGACAAGGAAAATGAGATGGTTATATAAAATTTAAGGGGGCAACCCCACCCACAAACTCAGGATTCAATATACTCAATCCTGTGGCCATATAATGTTGAGTCTCAGTTGTATTTATTTGTATACCCAATTCATTTAACTGTTGATATATTGATATATTGTTATTATTTTGCTGCTGTTGCTACTACTACTATTAATGTAGTTATATACCTTGAATTGTTTTCTTTTTCTTTTTGAAAGCCTTGTGTGGTGGCTCTTTCCCTTTACGTCACTTTAACAGTCTTAATAATTCACAATTCAGTAGAAACAATTAACCAATAAGAAATTATTAATTGATTAATGATTATAAATCAAGTGGCACATGAAGAAGAAGAGTTTGAATTTGATATCCCGCTTTATCACTACCTGAAGGAGTCTCAAAGCGGCTAACAATCTTCTTTCCCCTCCTCCCCCACAACAGACACCCTGTGTGGTGGGTGGGGCTGAGAGACTTCAGAGAAGTGTGACTAGCCCAAGGTCACCCAGCAGCTGCATGTGGAGGAGCGGAGACTCGAACCCGGTTCCCCAGATTACGAGTCTACCGCTCCTAACCACTACACCATCACATGCATTGAAATACTGCATAAAGGAGAGTTTATTGAATTAACTGATGCCTCTGGTCATGTAAATCCACTGCTGCAGAATAGTTATAGATACTGGATGATCATTCTGAAAGATGGATTGTTTGGACAGGTTATTAATTCTGTGGTATCTAACGAATCCTCAGCCAACATGGGGAGTGTACTTCAACCTGAACCACCTAATTAATGCATAGCCCATCTCTCTTGTTTGTTTTTCCAGCCATAATGAAAGACGGAACACTTTTATTCACCCAGTGACTGGCCAAATCCCAGAAGAGAACAACCAGTTTGACTTGCAAAGGTAGGTACTCTCTCCCATTTTGAGCATGAGAGCCGAGAAGGAGCCGAGAAGGCTTAAGTGTGCCACCTGAGAGCAAATGGCATTCTTCTTGCCCCAGAAATTCAGCTCAAGAAAGAACAGCAAGGATTTGCTGCAAGGCAACTTCTGATGGATGTGAAGGAGCATTTGTGCCTGTCTTCCCTAACCTGCAGCCCTCCAGATGTTTATGACTACTGCTTCCATGAGCCCCAGCCAGCTACAGTCCAAAACATCTGGACAGCACCAGGCTGGAGAAGCCTGAGGACTTGTCCACACTTCTGCTTGTGCTATGACTGGAAAGCATTGGTCCAGACATTTTTTCTGCTTGTTCCATGTTTTCTAGGTGTGGGTCCAAGTGCCTTTGCTCCCCCACTTTCCCCCAGAATACCTTCTCTTTAGCACTAATTTGGAGCAAATATCCATCTGGAGAAAGGCCATTTGATGATTCCTTTGATTCAGCAGTAAACAGTGGGTTTTACTTGGGGAAACGCATCAGGGCTAGTGGAAGTGTAGAAGAGCCCTGAATAATACAACGTAGCTCCTGATATTGTTGAAGCTGATGTAAAGATGCTCCATTGATTTCAATGAATTGTGACTGTAGACAAACGCCCGTGACTTTATTTGAGTGTGCAAATGACAGCATTATATATAAACAAACCAGGCGGCATTATGCGCTAAAGATACTAGAAAATATTTATTTACTTGTTGTATATAGTCATGCATCAACAAATTTTATCTGGGCAGCTTACCTGCAAAAATAGAATATTAAAAATGCAAAATGCAGGAATTAAAGCACACCCACAAACCAGTACAAACGCAGCACAATTCTTTCCTTCTAGCAAAATATGCTGGAATATTATGCTTCTCTTTTTGTCTCTCTATTGCAGATCTGCCTTGGACATGTCAAGCAAATCAGGCAGCAAACGGCCGGCAGCAGTCAACAGCGAATCATCCAATCACACCATGGTTTCAGACTTGCCTCAGGAACGACCAAATGGCAGGGTAAGCTTTGTTCTCTCATGGAGACCTTGGTTGTCTCCCCCACACCCTTTGTGGCAATGTTCTGCTTGAGCAACATGCCCAAGTTATTCGGGCCTTAATTTTCTTCATCTGTAAAATGGGGACAGCATTACTGACCTTGCATTATGAAATCCTGAAAGATAAATGACAAACACAGCAGATTATAAGTGACAAGAAGCCTAAAAAACCATGGCTGCCTTTATTAATGGAGCTCTTAGCATAAACAACAAATATTACCCAATCTGGGGTGGAAACATCACTGTGGGTTGGTTTAAATCATGGATGAGGAATCTGATATCCCCCAAATATTGTTGGATTCCAACTCCTATCAGTTTCAGCCAGCCTGGCCTGTGGTCAGGGATATGTAGTCCAACAACTTTTGGAGGCTGGAATACAGGTTTCCCATGGTTTGAATGCTTCATCTTTCTTATATGACGGGCCTTTTCTCTGTGTTAGGAAATCAGTGTTCCATGCAGCATTCCTCAGCCTAACAAACACTATGTTATCCTGTGATTTCTCCTGGAATTGGTTGTGGTTTTGTGAGCGATTTCCACAGAGGAATCTGTGCACTCCATCAGTAGCTTTCCTTCCTAAACCTTTCTCTTTCGTTTCCCAAAGGCCTCGCGCTCCTCTCGGAAGGGGATTGCTTTTGGGAAGCGCTCCAATTCAATGAAGAGGAATCCCAACGCTGCAGTGACTAAGAGTGGCTGGCTCTTCAAGCAGGTACATTACAGAGGCTGTTGGGTACCCAATCGTCATCTATCCACCCATGTAACTCTAGGATGGAGAACCAGCGGTCCTCCAGAAGTTGGGGGACCACAACTCCCACCATCCCTGAACATTGGCTATGCTAGCTGAGGCTGATGGGGAGTTGGAGTCCATCAAATATCCAGCACCACAACTTCCTCCATTCCTAATGTATCCCAAACTTTTCCTCAGCCAAGGGTACAATGTGAAACCTAAGTCTCAACTATTTGGTATCCACTCCACTTGGAATCTTATCCAAAGTACCACATACACTTGTAACTAAGAATATTGGGCATTGCTATCCTGCCATCCACCTTGTCAGGATCTCAACTTGACTTCAGAGGTCTTCTGGGTTGTTTATCTGGAAATCCCCTAAGAATTCCAATGATCCCTTGCTTCTGCTGAGCTCAGTACCAGGTGTTCCATCTCTTCATGGGAAGTTTTTCAAACTTCTACAACTCTTTATTACATACAGTGCTATAAATGCTGTGGCCTTGATTTGCTTTCAACATCTCTTTACAGGCGAGTTCTGGGGTGAAGCAATGGAATAAGCGCTGGTTTGTACTGGTGGATCGCTGCCTTTTCTACTACAAAGGTATGTAGAAGAACCAAGGTCTGATGTGTAGGCACTTTGAGTAACTCACAAGTGCTGGAAATAGCATGAAAGCAAAGCCATAAATTATGCCTTTAGTTAGTCAAGAGCTTGCGTTCATCTCCATGCTTTGGGTGGTCTTTTCCTATTGGAGTCCAGTGACCTGTATCAGCAATGTGTTCATCTGATGAAGATGGCATACAGCCTTTGGGGAAATGCTGGCATTTAAGCTGGCATGAGTAGACACAAAAGCAGCTTTCAACAAGTCTCACAGTGATGTCATGGGTAATAACCAATGGGTGTCTGCGATACTGGCAAAGTCACCTTCCACATGAAAAAAGACTGATTCAGGGCCAAAAAGTGTAGTTTACCAGGAAGTGGGACTCATTATTTGAGTGCACGTAAAACACTAAAATTCTGCCTTTTCTCCTGTGACTGTTCTGCAGACTGTCAGCATTCTGCCTTTTCTCCAGTTGCCCAATTTGCTCAGAAAATTTCAGCGCAAAATGAATCTCAGCAAACAGAGAGAGACAATGTTGTGGGGTATCTGAGGGCTGACTGCCCCTTCTCAGTGTTTTATTTTACTGTTGGAAGAGATGGACAAATGGGTGGAAATCTCTGGTACCCTGTTCCCCCTATTTTAAGACGTAGTCATAAAATAAGCCATAGCAGGATTTTTAAGCGTTCAAGGAATATAAGCCATACCCTGAAAATAAGACATAGTGATAGGCTCAGCAGCAATACCGGCCGCTGCAGGAGGAGGAGGGGGAAAAAAAGACATCCCCTGAAAATAAGCCATAGTGGGTTGTTGTTGTTGTTTTTAGCCAAAACTAAATATAAGACGGTGTCTTATTTTCGGAGAAACAGGTAAATGCTTAAAGCTAATGCGTACAGCAACTCTGACTTGATTTGACAATGCACTGAGAAATCTCATCTCTGGTTGTATAGCCTTCCATATATCTGGCATCAGCATGGCATTTTGCAGCTTTAGGAGAAGATTACACATGGGGCAGAAAATGTTTGTTAGTAAACATGCCTCTCTTTCCTCCTCTCAGCATTATGGTAACTTCTAATGCAAGCTGTGTGATGATAAACTGTGGAAGGTCTTTGAAGGCCAGACTTGGTACAGCTATTGCCATATTTCTCTGGAGCAGATGGCCTGGATCATTGGTTCTTTCTTACACAGAGGACATGTGCTGACATTAGCATTCACACACACACACACACACACACACACACACACACACCCTTTTGTCAATCATGCTTTCCCCTGAAAAAGGACTGGCACTGGTCCTTCAGGCCAGAGTTTAGTGAACTGAACTTGTAATGGTACAAAAAAAGGCTTGTGAGGTGCCTATAAGTGGAGGGGCCCCAGTCCATGAGGTGTGTGGTTTATTTCAGTCATTGGATGACTGAAAAATGCCCAATGAGAATTCAGAATTCCAGTGCATTTTCATCTTCCAATATTGGTATGTGTGTGTATGTAAGTGTCAGTATTCAGGGATGGAGGACTCGTTGCCCTACTTGTTGGACTCCAACTCCCATCATCTCCAGCCAGCAAAACCCAAGGGTCAGAGATGATGGGAGTTGTAGTCCAACAGCATCTGGAGGGCCACATGTTCCCCAGCCATCTGTCACAAACCCACAATGTACGTGGGGGTTACGTTCCAGGGATCATACCTAAACCAAAATCACATATAGTCAAAACACACTGGGTTCAATGGTGGGTGGGATTGTCAGAGTCATTTTCCCCAGAACCCTGTCCCCTTTCTGGTTTGGTTTTGTTTTGTTTTGGTCATGCTCGCAAAGCTGAATGTGCACAAGTTAAATGTGCTTAAGTTGTGGACTTACTGTACATTCATATATACATACATATACAGGGGTGTGGGTGTGTATAGATTTTATATATATAAATAAAATCTGCGTCACAACCTTTGGTTCTCAGAGGCCTGTTGCCTGAACTCCTCTCTGGCAGTGTATCTAGAAGGTGGGGATGAATTATTAACTAGACAGTATTGTGAGCTGTAAACGTAACTGATATGTGTGTGAGGGTGCTTGCTGGCCTGAGACAGAGACAGTAGCAGGTACGGTGTGACAGGGAGAGGAGCCATTTCCCCCAGGTACGTAGATGTGTAGGCCCACTTGGGGCAATTGTTGTTCTTAATGCTCCAGCTCTTATTTTGCCAGTAAGGAGAATCCTTGGATTCTTCTTTCCCACTGATAGCGGTGAAGGAGCCCATTTGTGTGAGAACCTTCCAGAGCGACAGCATTTCTAGCTTGTTAGCTGAGAGAAGGGGATGCCTCCGTACGTGTCTAATTCTTTGATCTCCCACCTTCCTTCATGCAGACGAGAAGGAGGAAAGCATCTTGGGCAGCATCCCACTTCTCAGTTTTCGTGTTGCAGCTGTTCAGCCGTCGGATAACATCAGCAGGAAATACACCTTTAAGGTCAGTAAATGGCTGAGGTTCTCACAGAGGTGGCAGGATGTTCTTGAATGCGTAGCTAGAAGTGTGGTTGGAAGATGGAAACTGCTCCGCTCTAGCTGTGTGTTAGGATCAGAAGTGGGCCTTAGGCTCCTCTTAGGCTGTGGTGCTCATGACCCTGTGAGTTTGGTTCTTGAAGGTGGGCAGGTGACTGGCGACTGGATGAAGAGGTATGAACGAGTTACACAGACCATATACTTGTCAAATGTTACATGTAAATAACTGGATGTGTGTACAGCTCAACTGTTGAATGCACAGATACACAGATTGTACACTTGTTGAATGCAACATATGAACACCTCTTTTGTAAAACTTTATTCCCTTATTCTCCAAGACCATGATATCCTAGCGTTCCTTTCACCACTTGGTTATTTTAATTTTGATAACTTTCCTTTGTGATGCAGTCTCTAAGGGACTTGGACATGAACCTAGAAGTATCCACTTCTAATCTCACTGCAGCTCAACAGGTTTGGGTTTAGGCAAGCCATTTTTCTATTACCCTCAGCCTGACACCTATGCAATATGAGAATGATATCACGGACGTACTATCTTTCAGGGCCGTTGTAACCACTGCTGACATGTATGAAATACATTGAATAGTTATTGCTGATGCTGCTGCTCACGATACTGATGATGGGGGACATGAGGCTGGGGACGTTATTGACCTTAAATGCAATGCAGCCCTCCTGAGGTTGCTGGACTACAGCTCACATAATCCCTGACCATAAGCCATGCTGGTTGGGGCTGATGGGAATCAGAGTCCAGTAACACCTGAAAGGCCACAGGTTTCCTGTCTGTCCCTAAGTATTGCAACAGGAAGTAATGAGCAGCACATTCAGGGATACCATCACCCACTTCCCATTTCCCTTTGGAAGATGTTCTTTCATAGAAGTCTTCTGTGATACTGAAAGATTGATCTGCAGTGGTCTTTAGACACAAGACTGAGCTCTTGTTGGAGTTTCTGGTTTTTTGTTTTTTTAAAAAACGCAGTTCTGTGTGGTCCCCACGGAGCTGCCTAAGAGAGCTATTCATGCCCTCTGACTAATAGCACCGAGGAGTTGTTGCAGAGGAAGGACTGGCCAAAAGGGAAGAGCATGGCAGCTAAAGTACATTATTTACGGATGCTTGACTGTGGTCCCTCAAGCTTGCTTGCAGGGACTTTGAGGCTGTTTCTGAGCCTCGGCATCTGAGAGGGAAGCACGTCTTGTTGACAGACATATTTACTAGGAAGGCTGTGTGTACAAGCTGGAAAAATGCTGCAGGAGCCCTTGCTGTTCTCATTGATTAAACCCACAATGGTAGCTGGATGGTTGATCAATCAAAAGGCTGAGGGTGGGAGTCTCATGGTGGGCATCTGGGAGGAGGAACCCTTTGCTTAATTTTGAAATGTTGAAAACTATTTTGCTCCTCTTCCATACTTTTTTTTCCCCAAACAAGATTTCAATATTTATTTGCTTGTTTACTGTATTTCTAAAATGGTTAATTGTGCACAGGGCATTGTCGGGTGGTGGAGGAGAGGTGCTTTGCCAGTGGGCATTATTTGCTTCCCTTTTAAAGGGAAGGGACTAACTCAACTACTCAAGCTGTACACTCTTGGGAAACACTGACCTTGGAAAATGCTTTAGATTATTAAATAACTTAGTTTCACTCACCCCCACAAAAACATTGCACGGGACAAGGAATGGTGTTTGTAAACGTGCCTTGTTCATATATTTATCTATTACATATGTATATTTCCCCTTCTCCCAATGAGTTTGGGGTGTCATTCTTGATGAACCTCAGAGATTATGGCTCCCCCCCCCATATGAGGATGATGACTGGACCCAGATGTCCCTGACCCAAGTGCTGCAGTCTAACCTAGCCTTTCCCAACCTGGTCTCTAGGTGCTTTGAACTGCAACTCCCATCCCTCCCAGTTAGCACAGACATTATAGTCTGAAATATGTGGAGGGCATCAGGTTGTGGATGGCTGCTCTAACCAATACACCACAGGGGCTCAGTTTCATGCCTATTATCCAGTGAGTGGCTGAATTTTTCCAATATGCTGGAGTGGCACATCCTCTTTTGCTGATTGAGGCTCATGTCACAGCCTAAAGCTACTTGGTCTGCCTCTGCTCCTCAGACTTGCCAGAGGTCTGAATTCCTGCATGATTCAACTAACAAGGGAGGTATAGCAGCTGCAGATTATTTGAAATGCATGTGCCTCTTCAGCCAGCCCCACTTTGGAAGGAAAGCCTGAGCATTTGCCCCTTAGTCACAGAAACCATCCTTCTGTCCTGATGGTGGGTGATGCCTCCTCGCACCAGGGCAACAGCAGCAGCTCTCTGGCCTGCTGCACTAGATCTGGGGGGAGCAGGTGGGGAGACCAGAGGTGATGTAAACATGCCATCAATGCAAGGGACATTGCAGGAAAGAGGAGAAGTTGTTCCCAACTTCTGGCATCACATCCTAAGGGCCGTGGCACTGTTCTAGGAGTAGCTGCAACACTCCACATTGCTGGAAGGGTGTCACACATTGGTTATTGTGAGTTAGTTTTGAGGGACGATCAAAGAAGAGCTGAAAGCTCCGTCTATCTTGCCTGGACCACCAAGTTGCTTTTTGATGTAACAGCCCAAGACTGAGTCAATATATGTACATGTGCAGACTCACACATTCAGTTTCCCTTTTGAATGAGGGATACGGATCCCAAGTCTCTAAACAATGTGATCTAATACACAACATCATGTTTCCTTTTTTTTAAAAAAAGCATAAATAAATCAGGGACATTGAAAATCAATGAGGGAGAGTTTAGAAACACTAGCTTCGAATTGGGGTGCTTGAGAGGTCTTCCTACCTATGCAAAACAAATCTTAGTAGACCCAATAAGATTCATGATGTGAACAAAAACCGACCAATCCATATGTTACATTCCTAAATCATTTTGTTTATAGGCAGCCCTTTAGAGGGCTCTTCCATTATACTGCATGCCTGCTACTTACTGCTTGTTGAAATAGCACCATAAAGCTCTAGTTCAGATGTCCCAAGGGTGTGCTATGGTATCTATGCCCTCTTAATGAGAATAAATGGGACTGAAATGGGACAGGGATGTTTTAAGAACCGGAAACTATTGATATGTGGGGTTGTTTTTTTACAAACATTCCTGCCTGCCCCATAGAGGGGGTAGAGAAAAGAAGAATGTTTAGCTAGAGGTGCTGTGGCTCCATTAGAAACAGATGAGCTTTGAAGTATGCTTGTCTGGGCATCTTGCCTGCCTCTGGCTCAGATGTGTGCACAGGGACCCTCTTTTCTCTCTATAGTGTCACCTTGAGAAGAAGCCTGAGCTTGCCCTCTGGAAAGCTTTATTGGCACCAGTGGTGTTGGATGGGCTGTCAGATCCCAGATTACTAACAAAGCAAGGATCCATTTTAGGGCACAAGCATCTTCATTTGGGTGCTACCGCACTGAGGTTTGATAAAAAGGTGTTGTCCGACCACTCCAGTGAAGTAGGGATTTGGGTCATGCTTACATGCTCCCCTCAGCCTGGATATACTTCTAAGAACTCAATGCGCACCCATGCTGCAGAGGACTGGTGATAGTATTATTAATGATCTGTTGAGCACTTTAGGGTAGGGAACCTTATAGTTGGGTCATAGGCATCCTTATGGCATATCATGGGGCTGATTACCAAGTAAGTATAGCTTTCAGTCTTAGATGCTGATTCTTGTAGCATCCCCCAGATTCAGACATGTGTTGGGTAGTAAGGTAGCAGAGAATAGTCTCTGGTTGCTTCTGTGTTTTGTTCTTTTGTTTATTATTGAGGGGGATTAGATAACCAACCCACAATAAAGTTTGTCGTAGGATGGATAGACTTAGATTGTTCCGAATAGATAGACCTAAATAGTATTGTTCATTTCCTTCATCCCACATTCATGCTGCAATATTATTTATGGCATGCCCTGCTGCCGCAACCCTTGCATATCTGCATTTCCCCTTGCCTAGCAGGATACTGGCTCAGACCTGTCCCATGGGCTGAGATGGAGAGGAATCGGCTCCCCCAATTTTCTTTTAGATTATTTTAAGCTCAGACAGGGCCAATGTGACCTTTCAGCCTTAGACTCATAAGGCATCTGGCATGTGCCCAGCTACATAGGACGCTGTAGTATACTGAGTCAGACCATCTCCCCATCATCTATCTCGGTATTGTCTACATTGACCGGCAGCATCTCTCCAAGATTTTCTGGCAGGGAACATTCCCAGCCCTACCACAGATGCTGGGGATTGAACCCGGGACTTTCTGCATGCAAAGCAGATGCTCTGCTGCTAAGCTATGGCCCTTCCAGTTCTGCTTCAGCTTCCCTTCCAAGGCAGTCAACTCTGCTCCTGCTACGCTTTGCCTGCTTGATACTTCTCCCCATTGGATTGCTTGTTGGGTGTGGCTGACCTGTTCTCTGTCTTCCCTCTTTTTCCGCGTGAGGATGCCCCCGGACAGGAGATCTCTTCTGATAACCCGTCTGCAGTGCCATCACCCAGGCACCAAATAGGTAGTATTTTCCTTCCTTTTCCAAACGCATGCATGCCAGAAAAGAAAGATGAAGCTTGGATGAGTGCAAATTGTCCCGCATGCTTTATTCACCTCCAATCATTTCCCAGATAAAACTTCAGTGAGGAAATCCTAGATTTCTTCATTAGGCTCATCAAACACCTAGAAATTCCTAAACAATGGAGACTGGTGAAAGTACAGAGGTATGTAACCTAATGACAATGCACAATATCTGAATATGTTTGCCTTGTGTTATATGTCTTCATAATAACCAAGCTTTTGGACCTAATCCTTGGCTCTTGGTGTAGAGCATATGTACTGAAGATATTGATCTGGCTCAGCAAAATGTCAGTCAAGAAGGCAGATTTGCAAGAGCCCTCAGATCTGTTTGCAAGAACCCTCAGATCTCGCTAGGTTGATGAGTGGCCGCTGATCATTAACCAAAGTTGATGGACAAAACTAAATAAATGAATAAATTGTGCTGTACGTTTCTTCTGCAAAACATTCAACTAAAATAAAATAATAATAAAAATCACAAAGAGGGGAGTTTTCTTACATAATGAAAACCAAACAAATGTGAAAGACACAAAACCAGAAAACTGCAAGCAAGACTATTTTATACTACAATACAACATAAGGTGTTCATGATAAAAGAAAAAGATCTGGAAAGATTTCAGTGTCAATTGAATGGATATGTTGCAAATGATAGAAGCATCAAAAATAAGCTGTTCCAATTTGGGTTAAGAGTTTGGATTGGAAATATTTTTATCTGGGCCTGGAGCCATATTAAGGTCCAGCCTAGGATGGTATTCTTTGAAGATGTTGGGTGCCAATTTTTTTGATGCTGTACAAGACATGTCTTTGGTTTTTTACAAGTCTTCAGCTCCTATATACACCTCAGAGACTAAGAATCAAAGCAGCATGATGTATAAAAGCCATTTCCTAGGCTTTGCTGCACTCTAGCAAGATGGAAAAATGGCCTCTGCTAATAAAGAGGGATCAACCCTAAGTGGCTCTCAGTGATTTCTGTGGAGCAAAGATCGACTGGATATAACATAGAACTGGAGAAGATGTTCGGTGACATAACAGAGAAGTGGGGAATCTTTTCCTTCACATCAGACACTGGGGTAATTTGTGGTGTGGGGGTCAGATTTAGTACTCACCCCAGTGGTGTCCTTGACTTCACTCTTGGAAGTCCTGAAATTAGAGGCATTATATGTGGTGAAAGCATAATATTTTTTTTTTAAAAAAATAAATTTTATTCATTTCCCATTAATAACAAAAAAGAAAAAACATCATAACCAAATTTTACTCATTTACATCCAATAAAGGAAAAAAAGAAAAGAAAAATATAAAAAAGACAAATATATATATATATATATAAAAGAAAAACATACACAAAAAGACTAATCTCTTAATTCTAACCATTACCATAGAAAACATAATATTATGGGGATCACACAAAGGAATGCAGCATGTTTCCATGTACAAGTGGCACATATATCCTTGGAATGGTGCCCTGAATATTCCTGCCTCTTGAAGGACTTCCTGGAGTCAAATAAATATGGCCAGTCTGCAGTCGAACTATTGGCCTATCTAGTCCAGCATCCTGTTTTCACAGTGGCCAACCCAATGCCTGTTGGAAATCTGCAAGGAAGACATGAGCGCTGCCCTCCTGAGGTTACCAGCAACTGGTATTCAGAAGGGTTATTGCCTCCAGAGCCGCCGCCTCCATGAATTTTTCTAACCCTCTTTTCAAGCTGTCCAAGTTGGTGGCTATCACTGCCTCTTGTGAGAGCAAGTCCCATAGCTTTAAGATAAGCATTTGGAAAGGATTACAAAAGTATTTTCTTTTCCTATGCTTCATCAGGAAGGCACCGAGGTGGCCGTATCAGTGGATCCATAGGAAATCTCACTCTTTTTTTGACTCAACTTAGGGAGCTATAGTTGACCCTGACTCCCCATATTGTTCAGTCAATCTCCAGCCCTAGTGACTTTCTATAGGGGAGGGAACACAATGTCCCCCCCCATTTTTTCAATGGGTGAGGCAGCTATATCATTAAAAGGTAAAGGGATACACACCTCCCCTTGTTTCTGGCCAGAGTTAAAATTATTCCATTAGTTTAACAAGTCCTCCAGATAATATTAGGCAACATAGCTTTTATTCAGTGATGATGCATTTATTTTAATTTTTTTGTAAAACTTCTATCCCACATATCACCATCAAGTAATCTCAGGGTGGGCTTACAACAATAAATACATTAAAACCACCAGAAAACATTAAAGCAGCTATATTACAGCAATTCAAAATTTCAACAGCATTCCTCACCTCCACTTAGAAAAAGGCAGTTCTAGTTTACTACATCTCTAGAAACCTGATGGAAAAAAGAACATTTTCAATTCCTTGCATGCATGTACAGGTGTACACTGATCTGGGGTGATGGGTTCTATGTTGAAGTAGATTTTTGCATGCTATTCCTCTGCTGCATGTGGACCCATGCATGTAAGCAAGTGTGTTGGTGTTGGGAACTGGTTGATAGGCAGGTGGGAGGGGCCTTTTCCAACAGCGGGGGGTGGGGGTGGGGGGTTGCATGTTGCTGGGTGGGTTTAGTGAAGGTGTCTCTGGATAGGAATTTTGACCTTTGGTGTCACTCCTGTGATTAAGCTGCTCAGAAACTGGGATTTATCAATATATTAAAAGGCAAATTTTCCCCAAAGGTTGTTTTTTTAATTTGAAAAAAGTTCTAAAAGAAGGGAGGAGGAAAACCTTTGCATTCCCCCTCCCGCCAAAACTTTTAAGAACATAAGAAGAACTTGCTGGATCAGGCCAATGGCCCATCAACTCCAGCATCCTGTTCTCACAGTGACCAATCAGATGTCTGGTGAGAAACCCCTCCCCATCAGGAATAGAACACAAAAACACTCTCCCTCCTGTGGTTTCCAGCAACTGGTATTCAGAAGCATTGCTGCCTTCAACAATAGCCATTGATAGCTCTCTCCTCCATGAATTTGCCTAATCCTCTTTTAAAGCCATCCAGCACCACCAAGAACAAATGCATATAAAGCTAAGCTATAGCCATTAAGCTGTATGGCCTAAAAAACATGCCTTTTCACTTCAATTTTTCCCAGCTAAAAACTAGAAAATAAAAGTTGGTTGAAACTATAGTGGGCAATCCAGTATATGCTGGAAATTATGCCAAATGAAAGAAAGCACAATTTCTCCTATAATCCTCGGTGATCTCAAACTAATGCTGCAGAGACTAATTGGTGACTTCTCTTCTCTTCTCTCCCCCTCCCCTTTCTCCATTTCTACCTGCTCCACAGGTGACTGTGTGCTGGATGGAAGAGACACCAGGGAATAACAAGAAGTCCCTCTCTCCCCAGGCTGAGCACGCCGGCATCCGGACTTACTTCTTCAGTGCAGAGAACAACGAGGAGCAGGAATCCTGGATTCAAGCCATGGGCGAGGCTGCCCGGGTGCAAATCCCACCTGCTCAGAGGTCAGCTATTGGGGGGGGGGGATCTATGTAGAATGTGGTCCACAACTATAGGGGTAACTAAATGGTGCTCTTTAGATGTTGTTGGACTATAATACAGTACTCAATGTCCTGGACCATTGGTCATGGTGGCTGAGGCTGATGGGAGTTGTACTCCAATAGCATCTGTTCTGAGAGATCTCGGTTGGCATTAGCTATGTCTTTGGAAAACCAGTAAAGTAAGAGCACCCAAAAAATTATGATTCCCCCCCCCTTAAAGCATCAAAGTAGTCACCATGGCAAAAATCAGAACTAGGCTAGACTTCCTTACAGTCCACTGTATAATCTCCCATTTTTACGTTATCTTTTTATTATCCCCACCTAAACCAGGAGGGCGCCCTACTAACTTTTGATCAAAATAATGCAAGCAAAGCAGATCCTGTCATCTGTTGCAATAAATTATGCTATACTTTTTTATTACTTTGTAATTTTATTTTATGGGTTAGTATTGTTTTCATTTTGAACTGGGGAGGCACCATAATCTTTTAGTGCTTGGGACAATTAAAGGTCTTAGTCGAGCCCCGGGGTGTTCTATTGTGTCCAAGTCACATAGTTTCTCTGCCTCTCCATTAAGATATTTCCTCTGGTCCTTTAAATTTGTGAGACCAAGTCATCGTTACAAATAAGGTTCACGGATCCTGCAGAAAAGTATGGAAACTCCCTAAAATAGATAACATTTAAAAGGCATTGAGGCTCCTTGAATGGGATGACAGGAAACATAGCTTTGGAGATCTTTAAGCAACTTGAAAAATAAAGCTTTTTGGGAGAGTACAATATCTGGTTCCCCCCCCCAGGGGCCATATCAGAGCTGCAAAGTTAGCAGCAATGTGCTTTCAGGAGACTAACTAGAACCATTCATAGGCTAGCCGTTAGAGCGCATTTTCTATGTTGCTCTGAATGAGAGCCATGACTGTTTTTTGGCCATTTCTACTTTCCCATGCTTACCAGGCACGAGAAGACTGATTCTGAGAACATCCCTCCCAGCAGGAACCACCAGCATCACCACCACCGCAGTGTCCCAACCAGAGAGGCTGCCAAAGCTGAGCCAGAAGCCAAGACCAGAGGCGAAGGAGACGGGCGTGGCTCTGAGAAGATTGACAGGAAAACAGAGCGAGCCGAGAGCAAGAAGGAGCCTCTGGTGAAAGCCAACGGCATTGACAGCCAAGAAATGCCCTCTGAACCTGGAAGCCCTTATCCTGACGCTTCCCGTCTGCCTGCTGGAGTGGAGAGGCCCACCCAGCCAAATGGCTGGCAGTACTCATCTCCTAGCCGGCCAGGCAGCATGGCCTTCCCGCAGCACGATGGTGAGAGTGCTATGCCTCGCCGGAGTTTTGCTCCGCGCACCAATCCTGAGAAGATTGCCCAGAGGAAGAGCTCCATGACACAGCTGCAGCAGTGGGTGAACTTGCGCCGTGGGGCTCCACCTCCTGAGGATCTCCATAGGTGAGGTGATTCAAGCTAGGTGTGGATATAGCTTCTCTGCGAATTAAATAAGGAAGGAATCCCACTAAACACAAGACATCACATCTGCATTATGCACTTACAGTGGTGCCTCGACTTACAAATTTAATCCGTTCCTAAGGCACCTTTGTAGGTCGAAAAATTCGTAAGCTGAAAAGCGCCATTGGAAACGCGATTTCCCATAGGAATGCATTGGAAACAGAAAAATTCGTAAGTCGAAGCAACCCCATCTTAAAATTCGTAAGTCGAAAAAACCCTATCTAAAACTGCCGCGGTTTCCGTTCAGATGTCGAGAAATTCGTAAGCGTGCAGCCATTTGCCCCATTCGTAAGTCGAAAAATTCGGTTGTCGAGTTGTTCATAAGTAGAGGTACCACTGTATAGGAGTCTTGAGAGGTATGGCTTCCCACCCTCCCCCAAGGGTCCTGGAACTGTAGCTTGTTAAGGACTACATTTCCCAGGATACTTTAGGGGAACCCATGACTGAGGGCTCATCCACACTTACCTTTTGCCCCTTGTTTTCTAGGTGCAGGTCTGCGCTTTAAAGCTCCATGTCCAAACACATATATTTTTTTGCCACTTCGCTTTCCCTATGAAATCCCATTCTTTAACACTGAATCAGAACAAATGGCAAATTCAGTTTTCCACAGGCTGCCATTTGCTCTGATTTGGCAGTAAAGCATGGGCTTTTGTGGGGAAAGAGGTGGTTTAAATGTATGGTGTGGGTGTAATCTGAGAGAAGGTGAGAAAATGATGTGTACACTTCAAGTTTAAATCATACTGTATATTCCGGCATATAAAATGAATGGGCATATAAAACGACCCCCAACTTTTCCAGTTAAAATATAGAGTTTGGGATATACTTGCTGCATAAGAAATACGACCCAGCGTATAAGACGACCCCCGACTTTTGAGAAGATTTTCCTGGGTTAAAAAGTAGTATTATACACAGGAATATACTAGTTACAGTGGTACCTCTAGTTACGAGCTTAATTTGTTCCGGACGTCCATTCTTAATCTGAAACTGTTCTTAACTAGAGGCGTGCTTTTGCTAATGGGGCCTCTTGCTGCCGCTGCGCCGCTGCGCCGCTGGCACACAATTTTCGTTCTCATCCTGAGGCAAAGTTCTCAACTTCCAGGTTAGCGGAGTTTATAACCTGAAGCGTTTGTAACTCAGGGTACCACTGTATTCTCCCCTCTTTCCCAACCAGTGAGTCCCAGGAGGACTGTAAGTGCTGAGGACATTCTGTTTTTAACTGTCCCAAACCATGTGGCAATTCCACATGAGAGTTGTAATATTTGTGAAACGGATTGGCCCAGTTGTGTGGAGGAGACTGTTAATCACAGCGCTACAAATCTGCTATGATAGCATGGGTGGCTCACAAGATATCTGAAGAAGTGTGCATGTGCACGAAAGCTCATACCAGTAACAAACTTAATTTGTCTCTAAGGTGCTACTGGAAGGAATTTTTTTATTTGTTTTGACAAGATACAAAGTTATAGAGCCCTCTTGTTTAACTGCTTCCATTGGGAAGTGTTTCTTATGACCTCCACATGGAGGCTGCAACATTTGAATCTCCCCTGACAAAGAACCAGAGTTTTAACACAGAGATAGACAGGTGGGTAAGGTAGGGCAGATGATGCTAAAATTCCTTTGCAAACTCAGGGTTTGCATTCATCGCCCTCATTCTTTCCTTCTGGCCGTCTAGCCCCACCAGGTTCTACCCGATGTCCCGAAGAGTCCCTGACTACTACCCCCCCTACTCACCTCAGTACTCTGAAGATTACCAATACTACCCTCCTGGGGTGCGTCCCGACAGCATCTGCTCTATGCCTGCCTTTGAGCGTGTGAGCCCTCAGTGGACTGTGGACGACAAGCGCCACTCCTTCCGCAACAGCGGCTCCTACCAGCTGCGGGACTGGAAAGAGCAGCCAGGCTACGGCAGGCAGGATGTTCCCATCTGGATGTCAGGCCCGGCCCGGCCGCCAGTGTACTATGACGAGATGGATGCTGCCTCAGGCTCCTTGCGCAGGATGTCCCTCCAGCCTCGCTCCCGGTCAGTCCCCCGCTCGCCGAGCCAAGGCTCCTACACCCGAGCCAGAGTGTACTCCCCTGTCAGGTCACCAAGCACCCGCTTTGAAAGAGTGCCTCCCCGGAGTGAGGAGATTTATGCGGAGCCGACGACATACATGATGAGGCGATCGGTCAGTTCACCAAAGGTAACCCTCCCTTGCGGTCTCCACTCCTACCCTCGGGGCTTCCTGCCACTCTTTGGGGGAGTACTGAAGCTTTGCACTGAGGGAACCTTAGCACAGTCTTAGTGACCTAATCGTTACCTCTGTTTGTATATGCTGTGTACTGAGACTGAGGAGTATTAGGAAGGGTGAGGGGAAATTACCATGGCTGGAGTGGGAAGGCACACTAGCTTTGGTGAAGGTGAGGAGAGGCAGTCATGGGCAACATAGGTTTTTTTTTTCTGTTGAGGGCTGCATTTCCTGAATTGATTACTTGTTGTGGCTCATGTGCCAGTGTTGGGCAGAGCCAGAACTGGTGGTGGCTGGAGCCAGAGACAAAACTATTCTGGATTAACTGATCTGGAATGGAGACCACCCTGCTTCCTCATGGTTCCTCAGTTTAGAATTCCCAGTTCAATGCATATCTAGTCAGAAGCAAGCCCCACTGAGGGTGATGGGGTTACTTTCAAATAAACAGAGAACTTTTTTTTAGTACCAAAGACCAATGCAGCCACTGCTCCGGAAAGGAAGCCAGAGTAATTCTTACCGATATGTTATTTGACAGTTTAGGGAGGAGAAAAATCTTTTCCCTAAGCCATACAACCGGGGGAGAAGTTTTTAAAACATACACATATAAAAGAAAAGACGACATCTTCCAATTCTGTGTTCTGAAACAAAACAGAAAGAGAGGGGAACACTTACAAATGCTGGGGGAAAAGGAGAAAATGGGTAGAAAGCAAAGATTTCTGATGTGATGGAAGAATGGGGCAGCTTCAGGAGACATCAGAGTGGCATATAATATGAAGCCACAGGTTGCATGTTTTCCTAGGGCCACAGGTTGCTCACCTGTGAGCAGAATAAAACCTTTATTCTTAACCTCTGACATGTCAGGGCTTCTTCTGCTCACTCAGCTGTCCGTAAACGCTCAGTCACAGTCTGTTCTTATTTCACTTGTCCCAGAAATGAAAAAATTAGGGTCTGGGCCAGACTCAGTTGAAACATGAGTTATAGGGGATTCAGAACTCCCAACCATTGAATTGAGGTACTGGAGTCACATGTTCAGGCTAAACAGAACTGGCATGTTAGCTGTGCTGGGAGCACACAGTCAGCACCACATGTTGAAAAGGTTGCTGGTGAAACTTTAGAACATTGTTCATTGTGCAGACCAATATTAGTGAATTTCAGGCAGAACTGAGAGTGAGAGCAACCCAGGAGCTGAGTGGCATTGGAAGTTTCAAGGGTAGGAGCCTGGGGGAAAACCTGCCCTTTCTTTTCCTCTTCTCCTAACAGAACTGTACTTCCAGCTTGTAGAACCAACTCCTCTTTTCCAAGAGCATCTTAGGTGTTCTTATGTCTAGGCCACAACTCCTTGTCCCTCCTACCATTGACCTGTCCATCACCCTGACCGAATGACCCTGGGCAATTCCTTTGCCTTGCCTGTTGTCTCCATTGTGGGCTGTGCCAACTGTTCTGTATTGTGGGGAAAGGTAGCATGGACTATGGTCACCCTACAGTGATATGAGCCTTCTTCATGCATGTGTGTGGTTTCTTCTCTTTCCTCAGTATGATTATCTGGGTGACAGGAGGCCTGTCCCTGCAGGAATGTTCCCCTTCAACTATCCAGCATCCCCTACGGTCCACGACAAAATGGTATGTCCCATTGGCATCCCAGCATTCCACTAGGGATGCTGGGTTTCCTTCCCAAGGTTGGGATCTAATTCAGAGGTGGGGTGAAGGATGTTATTATGCAATGGGCAATTTCTTCCTGGACACGAAACCACTGTCCTGTAACAGTAATATTCTCTAGTGTTTCAGCCTACAGGGATATGTTAGCTGTGTGAGACCAATCTGGATATGTAATGCACCGTGACTATGCAAACTGACAGATAATTCTGTTGAAGACAGGGCTTCACTATTTTTGGCAAAGGAGGGAAATAGGCATGTGATTTATAGAGATAGTGAAACAGCTCCCGTTCACACATTCAGCCACCAGTTTTTAGCATCCTGCAAGAGGAGAACATGTAATGTAAAATGGGTCCAACCCCCCGTTTGCCCAGAAGAATCATCCATGTGATTCTCCTTTTCCCACAATTAATAAATAAAAAGGTGCAATCAGGAGTTAAAGCAGAGGCTTCATTTCACATCACAAGCTACATCTGCATGACAGAAGGGAAGCCTCCATCCTGGCTTGCCCACCATGCCACTGCGGAATATAAACTGAGGCATGGTGCTCATTGCTGCTGCAAGCTTAACCCAAACATTTCTCATTAGTGTTCATGAGCTGCTGTTCAGAGTTTTGACCTGGCATGTGATTTGAACTCAGTACCATTTTGCTCCCCTAAATCAGGGGTGGCGAACCTGTGGCCTTCCCAATGTTGTGAGACTCCCATGAACCTCAGCCATTGTAGCCAATGGCCCAGGGTTGATGAGAGCTTGAGTCCAAACAACTTCCGGAGGACCACAGGTTCCCAATCCCTGTTCTTAAATGAGCAGCACCTTGCCCATACCTATAATGCAGAAAAGGGCTTGTTGGAAGAGCACATTTTTCCTCTGGAATTCCTCCCCTATTCCAAGAATGCATTGCTTTGGCAGCCCATAAAGAAGAAATGAAGAGAGCAAAAGCTGGGGCAGCGGCAGCAGTAGCGGCAGCTTCCACTGCCCAAGCTTGCAATCCTCCAGTGTAGTTCTGGGACAGTGCAAAATTGGGTGAGCTTGAAAAGGACATGCAGAAAGCCCTGTTCCCTGTTGCTGGCTGTCGTTTCTTTCAATGCTGTATTTTCCTCACTCCTTCTTGCTTCTCTCTTTTGTTTGGTTATTTCACTGCGGGGGCGGATCCATGTGGTGGGGGCAGAAACCACTGTGAGTGGGACTCTGCCAAGTGAAACTGCCAACTTCCATTTGCTCCATGCCAAGGTTCTTGACCCTGCCTGACACCTTTCACCTATGAGAGCAACCAGTAATTCCTGGACTGGATTAAGGTGCCCTGCGGAACAGATTCTAGTTGCACGGACTGTTGCACGCAGCTTCTCCCCTCACTCCCTCTGCCCTCTCACCAGCTATGCACAAAAAGTGGATGCATGTGGCTGAACCAGGAGTGCACTGAGATGATCCTGGTATCACCGAGCACATCACGGACAGTCTCTCTCATAGCAGGTGCTCTGTCTCCATCTCCAGCTGCTTTGGGGGGGGGGCGAATGTCTGATGGCAGGAACAGATGTGGAATGCGGGTGCAGGATAGCTCCTTTGAAAGAGCAGCACTAGCAGTCTGGACTTTTTGGCGATTGCTCGTTTCCGAGCAAGATTGTCTACCATGAACATGGTCTTAGCCTAGCAGTGTGTCCGTAGGTGACTGTGAAGGCCAATTCTGGATCCATACGTCCCTCCACAGTGGGGATATAGGTTTCCGGACGGGAGTTGATCACGGTGAGGATTTGCCAAAAGTGCCTTCCTCTTAGCTCATTTCTCCCTTTTGTCCTGAGTCTGTGCTTCTTCAAAGTTCATAATACCTTTGGTAGAGGCTGTTCTCCAATTGTGCTCCAGCAATCTGGACACATATCTGTTAATTACAGACACAGAGCTCAGGCTGCCCAGGCCTGATAGTAAAGCTTCTGTGTGTTTAGAAAGAGACAAATTGTTTCCAAAACAGATCAAAATAATTTCCGTCTATATCTGAGAAGTAGTTTACCTGGGTCAAAAGAACACTGTTGGTATCATGCTTGCAGAGAATAATGCACAGGAGCGCCATTTTTGTAAGGGTCCCTTTGTATGGTGCTCCTAACTTTCTTGCCAGGTGAAGAAGCTGTAGGGAAAAGCTGTAGCTATGCTTGCTGTCTTGGGGGATAGCGCAGTCACAGAGCATCTGCTTTGCATGCAGAAGGTCCTACTGGTAGGTTCAATCCCTGACATCTCCAGGTTGGTCTGTGAGGGACCATGTCTGAAATCCTGGAGAGCCATTTCCAGTTAGCATGGATGGACCAATGGTCTGGCTTGGTAGAAGGCAGCTTCCTGTATGCCTGTATCTAGAATAGGTAGACCATCCCCAGCTTTTCCAATGGACATCCACATGGAGGCTGGGTAGAGATTGAGTAAAAGCCAATTTGCATGACCCAAAGTAATTGCCCCAGGAATGTAGACTGAGTAAATCTGTGCAGAGTTTGACGTGTGCAGAACCCGCTGTTTGTTTCAGCACGCTGCCAGCTTTCAGCTCAGCCAGTTTTTACCGCACAGTTGTGAAGCCGTTGAAAGGGACGCTGAGCTTTAGGAAGAGGCCATATGCATGGAGCCAATAGCACAATCCCTTCTTCCCCTGCAGAACTCTGAATGGATGTGTTGAGCCCACGTTCTCAACATGCCAGCCTTGGCATAAAGACTGCAGAGCAGTCACTGTGGACGAGAGAATTTCCACCTAATCCGAGGCTTTCAAAGCTAGGTGCCTTGCTGAGAGAAATGTGGGAGTGCTAACTGTGGGGACAAACTTCTTGGTAGCAAACTTTGCCTCTGCAGCAGGAGTGAATTAACAATTCTTGTAGGCCTATGCCACCAATAAAACAGATTATAATAATGGTTTAATGGGTATTACGGGTGCTATATTGCAATGAAAAGTGAGCCCTATTTGGAGCAAATGTGTGTGGGCTTAAAGTCAGAGGGGGCTTGTGCACCAGCTCCATTTCAGACCTTCCCATGTTGGCAGGAGGACTATAGCTCAGTGACAGAGCTTTGCATGTAGAAGGTCTCAGGTTCGATCACCAGCACTTTCAGGTAGGACTGTCTGAAACCCTGAAAAGCTGCTGCCAGTCAGTGCAGGTAGAACAGAGGGCTTATCCACACTTATCTTTTGCAAGGCACAGGTGCTCACTTTAGCACTCCATGGCCCAGCATTTTGTTATTATTTTTGTCTCAAACTTTCCCCTTGAAACCCTGCTCTTTAAAACTGAAACAGAGCAAACACCAATTCGGGTTTTCTGCGGATTGATGTTTTCTCTGATGAGCTTTTTAAAGAGCAGGTTTTTGCAGGGAATATCCTGGAGCAGGAACGAAAGGGCACTGGGACACAGAGCTTTAAATCGTGGACCGTGCCTGGAAAGAGCGGAGGAAAGGTGTGTATAAGCCCTGAGTTACATGGACCTGCAGCCTGACTCAGCAGAAGGCAGCTTCCTCATCTGGAAGATCTGAAGAGGAACTCTGAGTGCGTTCAGTTGAACATGCTGAGGATCCTCCTTCACACTGCATGTGGGAAGGTCTGCAGTGAAGCCGACGCATGTGGGGCTGTTGGAGTGAGGCTTGTGTGTGTGCATGCCCCGCCCCACCCCACCTTTAGCCCACAAGTGTTCAACCCAAATACCCTCAAAGGGCTACAGAGTCAAAAGATTGCATTCCTTACTGTTGGGGGAGAGCATTAATATGTTTACCAGCTTGGTGGCCTACTCCAGTGGCCTGGAGGAAGGTAGCATGGCCCTTTTGTTAATCCACACCTGTCCAGCAGGAGGCGACACATGGTATGGGGACAGAGCACTGATTATATGAGAATCTGCCAGGATCTCCCATTGAGAGTCCCTCTAAGGCAGCCTTCCCCAACTGGGCGCCCTTGCAGATGTTGTGGACTACAGCTCCCCGTCGTTGCAGTCTGAAACTTCTGGAGGGCACCTGATTGGGGAAAGCTCCTCTGGGGAATATATCCTGGCCTAAAAGGACCGCTGAGCAGCCATCACTCACCCCACCCACCTACCTCTTTTTGAAAAAAAACAATGCTTGTGAGGCTGACTGTTCCCTTTCCTGTCTGGAGAGCTCTGTGCCTCTCTCGAGCTAAGTTGCACCTAACTGCTTTTGCTTCTTCTTTGTTTTTGTTTGTTTTTGTGTTTCCATTTTGCCGCATGCCTAATGGCTCCTGATAGGATGAACTTTTAGACCTTCAGTTGCAAAGAAACCTAGAGTATTTGGATCAGCAGGTAGGCCAAGCTGGCTGTCTCCCTCTCACTGCTCCCACCACATTTTTGCCTCTTGTCCTGCAACCCCCGCTGCCCCCTCCCCAGCTGTGCTGTCAGGTCAGTGTTGCCTTTCCCTCTCCCCTTTATCCTTCCTCCTCCCCAACATCTGTCCCTCTCCTTCTCTTGGCATTGTGGCAGCACTAGCGGGTCGATGTGGTTTGTTCCTTTCATCTTTCTTGTGGACAGTGACACACTTGTTCGTGTGTGGGGGGTGTGTGAATTGGGGAGGGAGCTGCTTTGCTTGCTTGGACATCTATGGATTTTGATGTGCTGCAATTGCAGCTGTTATTATTGCCGTATTTTGTGACTGTTGTTGGATTTCTGTGCAATGTTCTGCACTAGTCTGCAGGATGTAAGCAGGATTTAGGGCAGGAATAAACTCTGTTGTTAATAAGAGAATAATCGTGACCCTAGAACTCTGGGTGGCAACCTATGTGTGGGTTTGGTTTTTTTAATGTGAACTGTATTTTGAATTTAGTTTGCACTCTGCCCACTTATTCATTCCATCCCAAGCAGGGTTATTTTAAATACAGCGCTCAGCACTGTCACATCAGCACCCAATGCTCTCATGCAGTTGCTGGCAAGACCTGCTGGCACCAATGCCTGCTTTGCTCCCTCTCACTCTGGCCATCTTCCCTTCATGTTCCCCCAGCTGCTGGCTTATCTGGTGACAGTGGCTTGATCTGGGAAGTTGCCTGTGTGTGTGTGTAAATTTCCTACAGTGACATGGAGTGCCTGATGTAGCGTATGGCCCTAGGGCATTGTGGGAAATAAAAGCGACAGGTGGCTTCCATTCAGATCTGGATCTTGTATCCAAAGAGCTAATACATTTCATGTTGGTGGCAGAAGACTAAATATTTCTTAGTATTGGATAAATACTGAAGGAGTAACCTTAGAAAAATGGTATTGGAAATTATGGTTTGTGGCATCTACAGAATATTAAACTCATCCTTTGAAAGTAATGAGAAGCTGAGCCAATACAGAATGCTTTTCTTTACTAGTGTTCATTGTTAAGGTGTGCCACTGAATGACTGTGAAGCCACTGTAGATCTGCGAGGGAAATTGGAGTCTCCTATGGGGGAAGCCATGACTGTTTAAAGTGATTGATATGGCTTTAAGTTTAAAGTGATTGATATGGCTTTAAGTCAGGCATCCCCAAACTACAATTCCCATCATCCCTGACCACTGGTCCTCTTAGCTAGGGATAATGGGAGTTGTAGGCCAAAACATCTGGAGGGCCGCAGTTTGGGGATGCCTGCTTTAAGTGTATAGTGCATATGGGGCCTTAGACTTTGCCTAAGCCACCTAAGTCAACCCATTACAACATATTGTGCCAGTAAAACCCATAGTGAAGAAGTACTTTGGCATGCCCTGGATCTTCCAGCATTCTGCTTCATTGACTGACCCCAGGTTCAAGAATGATGAGAGAGGCAGCAAAAAAAGCTATTAAGTTTTATACTCCTCTGTCATGTTCCCTCTTACTCAATTTTTTTTCTAAACTTAAAAAATCCTCCTATTATGTAACTTTTCCTCACAGGAGAGTTTTTTCCAGCACCAAAATGGAATGGGCAACATTTCAGGGGAAGCTTCCTTGAAAGTCCTGGCCTTTTACTTCCCATCTAGCAACCCAAATTTCTCTTTCAGGATCACATAATAACATTTCTCCTTAGTGTATATGCAGCATCCAGATTACATGTGACAGGAAGACAAGACACTGTGTGGCCCACATGCCCATCACAAACTCAACTGCCTATGAGGCCGGGGAGAAAACCTGCCACTAACAAGAGACCCCCAGAGAAGAATCCTCCATATGATAGGATGACTGTTAGTCCCACAAAGAATAGGCTCCTCTTTGAGGATCATTTGCCTCTTCCTCAGATCGAAGCCCTTCTTCCCCAAGACCGTGATTCTCCATGATAATGGAAGAGATGGCACTGTGTGAGTGGAATGTCATTATTACGTCTACCAACCACTCTGGCTCTCTCAGCTTTCTCAGGTCAGATCCTGGGACTTAAAGGGAACATACTTGTTCCCTGAAGACCAGAAAGTCCTTGCACTGAGCACACGCCCATGACCTCTGTCCAACATGCACATAGTTGCACGTGTGACATTCTGAATATCCCTGCTGGCTTTCTACCTGCATTCTTGTTGCAGGATCATAGGATTAGATATAATAATAATAATAATAATAATAATAATAATAATAATAATAATAATATATATTTATACCCTGCCCATCTGGCTGGGTTTCCCCAGCCACTCTGGGTGGCTTCCAACAGAATATTAAAATACAATAATCTATTAAACATCAAAAGCTTCCCTAAACAGGGCTGCCTTCAGATGTCAGATGAAGAAGGTGGAAGGGGAGGGAGGCATACTATCTGATCTTTTCTCCATGTCTGTTCCCAACAAGAGTCTGGCTGATCAGGTGAAAAGGTGCAGATGGCACAGACCGGGGTGGTGGTGGTGGTGGAATGTGACCCTCTTGCTTTCAGGTTCTATGGGTGCCTTGGGAGTAAGGCATGTGAAGGTCCTTTTGCCTATGAAACAGTTTGGGAGTCTGATAGTAGTTTGTCCATGAGTGGAAGTGAGCCCATGAGTTTTTGTGAACTTTCACTTGTTGGAATATGAGATCACCTGTATGTCTCTGTGAATATATCAAGTTTGCATATGGAGCCTTCCCAACCTGGTGCTCTGCAGATGTTTTGGCTGGGGCTGAATGGGAGTTGTAGTCCAAACCAGCTGAAGAGCAGCAGGTTGGGGAAAGCTAGTATATGACATTGCGGACAAACTCAGCTATCTGATTCATTTAACCTTATCCAACTTTTGGGTAGTCAAAATTGGGTTACAGTTTGGGAAAGAACTGAGCAGGGTGTTTCTTTAAAAATAAAAATAAAACCATTCAGGTCAGGTACTTCATGTTTAAAAAACAGGGACAAAACAGATGGTTAATCTGAGGTATTGAATAACTAAGCATCAGATATCCAACATATAAGTATTTTGTGTGTATGAACGTTTAAGTATGTAAAGGTGTGCTAACCAGAAATAATGGTTCAGTGTGCATGTGAAATGCTTGGGGCGGGGGCAGGAATCAATAATATATGTAAAACCAGTTTTTACCATAATGGTTTTGTTAAAAAACAACAAACCCATGAATATAAAACAGCTCAGTATACTGTAATAAGTCAGATACCAAGCAACTAACCCAAACAGCCTTCCCCACAAGCTTTGCCTTGAGCTGAAACAATCTTTCATGCACATTTTGTCATGTTAAGGGACACTTTCTGACCTACCCTTAGAGAAACAGGGACAGAAACCCCTTTTGGGAAAACATCAGCAGAGGAGATTAAGCTGGATTTTTTTTATATAAAAAAATAAAATCTCATTGCAAGTGCTGATGGATGTCTGATGCTGGCCTGAAAAAGTCTGCATTTCAATAAGCAAGCCTGCTCCAGAGACAATCTCATTACAGCTTTGGAGTCAGTAAATCCCCCATCAGTAGAGTAATCATGAAGATGTGCTTGTGTCTGTGTTGGGCGGAAGCCACTGAGGAGGAGGAGGCACTTAAAAGTGCTCTGGGTTGGGCAGCTGTTGTAGATAGTAGGCTTTTCTCCCTATTAAAAATGATTCTTCAAGGCTTTCCATCTCCTTCTGTTCCCCTTCTGACCCACAGAGAAAGACTGGTTTAAAACAGCACAATGAAATGCAACCTTCAGAGCCCTATTTATTTGTTATGCCCTGGTGCCTTCTGTCGAAAGTGCATTTTGTGCGTGTGTGCGCGTGTGTAGAGAGATATATAGCACCATCAGCTTCACTTGACTAATGGAGAAGTATGTCAGCCAAATATCATCTGACTCTTGGGATTTTTGTTTAAGCAACTGTTTTATTATTATTACTCCCTTCCATAAAACCTTATGGAGTTGGAAGGAATTGCAAGAACACACACACACACACACACACACACACACACATTTCAGCCACACATTGCTTCTCTCCCCCCCCCTCTTCCAGAATCAATCTATGTAACCTAGGCTACAGTGTGCTGTGAGCATGAAGGGGATGCACAGTGGAAGAACTCTTCAAATCAAACAGCTCCATATGATTCAAGCAAGCAAGCAAGCAAGCAAAGGCATAAAAACCAAACAAACCCTGGATCATTAGCTCCCTGGAGGGAGGGATTTATTATTAAGCCCAGATATGACAACCAGTGAGACTTTGTGCATGGACAAAATCTCAGGGGAAGGCCGGTCCGCTGGCGCAAATGGGGCACTGCCCCACCAACCTCAGCCAGACCTCACCTTCCTGCCTGTCTTTCTTACAACCAGTCCAGAGGGTGCTGCTGCCTATCAGCTGCCTCCTCCTTAGCTTGAGCATCACCAATTAGCTGGCTCTGCCTGCTGTTGGCTCTGGCTGCACCTACTGTTGGGTCTCCTTGTCTTGGTCCCTACCTGTCCTAATGGGCACCAGCCTCCACTGGATAAAACCTATCCCTCCACTCCAAGTGTATCCTAATGAGGAAACCATGAGTCCTCCTCTGCCAGTCCTAAAATCTTGGAAAAGGGAGCAAAGCAGATTCCCACCAGGGGCTAGAGGGGCTTATAGAGACTGGCTCAACTAGCCCTGCATGTCTCGGGAAGGGAGAAGAGGAGGAGCTGCTGGGCATCAAATAAAGTTTAATAAGCTCCTGTTTAATAAGCAGAAGTAGCTGTTTGCTGAGTAAGTCCTCCCCGCCCCCCGGCTGGTGGTCTTTTTGTGGGTGCATTCTGTAAAGCATTCTCAACACAATAATAGTGCATTAGCGATGAATTTATTCCGCTTTCATTTGTTCTTTGATGCTGCCCCTGTGCCACCACTTTATTGCTACCTGGAGGAGAAAAATGAACCAGGGTGTTTGTGGTATAACAAGTTGCAGGATTTCAGCGGGATGTTACAGCATATGCACTGGTCAGAAACGATGCAGGTGGACTGCCACAATACTTCTGCAGGCACAAACAGTGTTGAAAGTGGGACAGTCCTGGTATCATTATGATTTTGCTTATTCATTACATTTGCATCCCACCTTTCCTCTAAGAAACTCAAGGTGGTGTATATAGTACTCTTCCTCCTCGTTTTATCCTCGAAACAACCCTGCAAGGTAGATGAGGCTGAGAATGAGTAACTGGCCCAAGGTCTCCCAGTGAGCTTCATGGCCAGGTGGGGATTCGAACCCTGTTCTCCCAGGTCCTGGTCCAACACCTTAACCACCATGCCACACTTGCTCTCATGTGTGCTCTTAGGAGCACAAATCATCATGAATGTGCAGTGTGTCTGGCGGGACCTGAAGTGAGGTACTAAGCCTCACTGGGATTTCAAAGCAGGCAGAGGGAGGCCCAAACATATCTTCACTCAAAGTCTGCCTTTTGTATCAACAAGGTAAATCTTTTAAGTACAGCTACACCCCATCCATCAACCTATTGTTAAAGGCTGAAACTGATATGACGTGGGAGATCCATGATCAGATTTCCTGATCTATATATAAAATATCTCCATTTAAATCATTTGTGGGTGGCTCTTTGGTAGGAGCAGTGGTACTGAGAGAGGGGGTGCCCAAACTTTTGAACTAAATCCCCCCCGCCAAGCTGTTATTATTATGTCCCAAAATACAGCTTTGGATGGGTGTGTGATTAGGGAAATTGCATGGGGATTGGGGGCATAGCTGCCAAGTTTTCCCTTTTCTCGAGAGGAAGCCTATTCAGCATAAGGGAAAATCCCTTTAAAAAAGGGATAACTTGGCAGCTATGATTGGGGGGTTGGGATGAAACATTATTTCCCCAGCACTGCTACTCCTTGTGTTTGGAGAGAAAAGCCCCCTGTGATGTGAATGGTCTAAGCAAAGGGTGTTATATATGATACACTCGTGTGATATGCCTCTTTGGGAACTGTAGTGTAGAGTGATGTTTTGCCCCAGTCATTTCTTTTTAAAGTTTCATTGGCAAGCCCATTTGCATGGGAAAGGAGCAATTCCAGAAAAGCACATGGAAGATTTCCTCCAGATGCAAATGGGAGCAAATGTGTGTGAGAGTGAGAGTGTATCAGAACCCTGTTTTGTTTGGAACTATGAGGGAAGGAGGAGGAGGACTCAGTTCTTCCTCCTTGCACCCCTGTAGTGGTACTCAGGCTTCCTTTCTTCATGATCCACCAAGTGCACATTAAATGCAGCCATGCAATTAGCATCACATCTTGTTTAGCCCAGTAATCACTCTGAACCTTGATGTGCTTTTCAGTCCCGTGGACTTCCTTTAGGTGTGCCTTTGCCTCGTGACATCTGTTCTAAGTCTAGGTCTTTTTCAGATTTATATGTTAGCGGTAAGACGTGTTCAAGGCTGAGCTGCCGTGGCTGTGCCTCCGCTAGCATCTTGACGTTTTTCCTTCCTTGTCTGCCGCAGATGAGCGAGAGCGAGACTTTGATCAGTATGGTGAACAGAATGGTGGAGAGCTCTTCCCCTAGGGCTCAACTGTACATGCAAGTAAGACATCACAGCAGCTTTGCCATCAACCATGCCATTCCAGCTGCTTTTGCATGGCAGAACCATTCCCTAGTGTCACCCTTCTGCACCTCACATCCGCATCCATTTGTAAGATGCCCATTCAACATTTCATTCTACAAACGGCATTTATACATGGAGCCCAATAAGGCACCTGTGCCCCTGCCTGTCAGTGATCCTAATTCCCTGAAGCATTTTAAGTCACTCAAAATCCGCAACTTAACCCACACATTGGAGGCGGATGGGACCCTCAGCATTTGTGGATCTTAATCTTAGCTGCATCAACAGCTCTGTACCACCTTATGCCAACCTTTCTCTCTCTCTTTTGTCTGTAGATAAGATAATAAACGTATATTTGGCTCAGGCTAAAACCTAAAACTTTCAGTTATGAACTGCTTGTCATGGCTTTTGGGGCTGGAGAAAAAAGCCTATCAATGGTTTGTTTCCGGGGGGGGGGGAGGAAGACAATTTTTCCTCTTTCCTTTCTGGTATTCCTTTTGCAAAATGTAGTGCACCTCTGGAAAATGGTTAGGTATTAACATTAGCATCTGTTAGTCATCACCTACAAACTTGTAACCCAGTCAGAGTTTTGAGCCAAGACGCTGAAGCAACCCCCCCCCTTTTTTTTTGCTCCAGTGCTTAGCATTGGAATTTGTGAAGTGGGACACTTACCAGTAAGTTTGCATTGGTATCTCTTGCTAAGGGTAGAGAGTCCTCTACCTTTTGCCCACACCTTTCCCCCCAAATAGTTTAGTATAAAAATCTATGGGGATATGCTAGGATATAGAATAGGATCTATCTAGGCTCCTACCCAAGGAACATATCCGTGCATCAGATCTAGGGGAATGCTCCCTCCACAGAGGGAACGTCCACTGGGAAGCAGAATGATCAGCTTCTGTGCTTAATTTTATTAAAGGGTCATCAGTACCAAGCCCTGGAATTTAATTCAGAAATCAGTGTTGAGCTTCAGAACCCACTTGTTGTAATTATGTGTATGTTTTAAACAGAGTTTATATGTGTATATAGTTTTAATTCTATTAATTACCTAAATGTGTTTTTTTAATGAATGTTCCCCGCCCCCTCTAACTTTTAGCAATTGTTGTTTTTATCTGTAAGCCACCTTGAGTCCTGTCAGGGATAAAGGTGGGATAAAAATGGATAAGATTAATAATAACAACCAAAGCTTTCCATATCAAGTGCTAGGTGTGTCTGTTTTTTGTATGATCTCCGCCTTGGCAAGAGAAGATAATGTATCTGAGCGCCACTGGGACCAGTTCAATGCATGCAGTCAGGATTATCAGTGTTCAGAAACTTTGTCTTCCTGGCAGGATTGGGATTCTTCATTTTGCCCATTAAGGAATACAGTCGGTGATATCATCATAAAAGATGCATCTCATTGCCGTTACAACAAGCCAACCACCATCCATTTAAATCTCTAAAGCTTCAGTCATCATTTGCTCACCTTTATCACCAAACTGTACTTTCTGATGCATTTGCTACTCTTTATATTGTCCAGGAAGACTGCAGCAGAACAGGCTAATAATCACTGGTTAGATGAGATCCTTGACTAAGTCTGGGGATAGGTTCAGCTCACTGCATTACCTGAATTTGAAAACAGAATGGCATGTTTGATGAGACATTGTAGCTTCTATCTCCTGCTTTGTTCACAGCACTGTGCCAAATTGCCCCAGGGAGTAAGGATATTCTGACAGAAAAGTGCCACATAGCTAGAATTTGTCTAACTCCAGCTCCACCTGGGGGTGGTTTTCACCCCCTGAGAGAATGTTCTAACACGGTTTCACATTGGTTCCTTTGTGAAGAGTAGTGGCCTGCACAGTATCCCTGCACAGAGGGATACTGACAAGCTGGAACGTGTCCAGAGGAGGGCAACCAAAATGGTCAAAGGCCTGGAAACGATGCCTTATGAGGAACGGCTTAGGGAGCTGGGTATGTTTAGCCTGGAGAAGAGAAGGTTAAGGGGAGATATGATAGCCATGTTCAAATATATTAAAGGATGCCATATAGAGGAGGGAGAAAGGTTGTTTTCTGCTGCTCCAGAGAAGCGGACACAGAGCAATGAATTCAAACTACAAGAGAGAAGATTCCACCTAAACATTAGGAAGAACTTCCTGACAGTAAGAGCTGTTCGACAGTGGAATTTGCTGCCAAGGAGTGTGGTGGAGTCTCCTTCTTTGGAGGTTTTTAAGCGGAGGCTTGACAGCCATCTGTCAGGAATGCTTTGATGGTGTTTCCTGCTTGGCCCCCTGGATGCCCCTTGTGGTCTCTTCCAACTATGATTCTATGATTCTTATACATAGGAGCCAACTCCTAGGGACTGAAGTCCCTTCGGCCCCTCACCCAATATTATTTTTTTTACCCAATAAAATATTTGAGGGGTCCGCCCACCCCTCCAAGTTGATGGGCATTGCCATTCAAGTGGTGTGCGATTGCCAAACTTGGTGATCAATTAAGTGTGGCGGGGCTTACCCGCCACTGCTCCTAATATTTTATTCAAGTTGGCACCCCTGTCTTTACATATTGATTATCAGGGTACATATAAATATGTGATTAGTACAGGTAAGGGATAGCTGGAACTGACATGAAATCTATGCTTTCCTTTGTTTTTTCATAGGATCTGTTCAGTCTTATCATTCCTCTCGTCAGGAAAATTATGTCCCTACAGCATTGTGCCAAGTAATATAAAGCGGTCACTTACTGGGCAGAGCTTTAGCACCACCCAGGGCAAAACGGTGATCTTAAAATTATAAAATCAGGCACTGAAGATACTCAGATACAACTACCATTCTACTTTCTTCCAGGCTGTATAGCCCCTAAGCCAGGCATCCCCAAACTTCAGCCCTCCAGATGTTTTGGACTACAATTCCAATATTCCCTGACCTGTTAGTTAGGGATCATGGGAGTTGTAGCCCAAAACATCTGGAGGGCCGCAGTTTGGGGATGCCTGCCCTAAGCCCTAAGACAAAGAGCATAACCTAGCCCCACCCCACCCACCCACCCCTCTCTCTCTCTCACACACACACACACACCCCAACCATACGGTCATGTGACATCTGGCAAATTAGATTCTGAACAGACATACAGTAGTACCTCGGGTTACGAACACGATCCGTTCCGGATCGCGGTCCGTAACCCGAAAAGGTCGCAAACCGAGCGCCATTTCTGCGCATGCGCAAAGCGCACACGCCGCTTCTGCGCATGCGCGGGATGAAAACACTTCCGGGGGTGCGGAGTTCGTAACCCGAACTGTTCGCAACCCGAGCGGGTCGTAAACCGAGGTACGACTGTATTTCCATTGCTTTTAGCTACACACACAGAAAACAGCAACCAATTCCTACTTTATAGGGGGAAAGGTATGGCTAGTGATTTAATGAACTTAGCAGTTATTGCTCAATTATTATTTTAAAGGAAAACAATGCAATCCAAAACATTTTCCATTACATTTCAAATAGGGCAGGATTTGAGTCAACATTTAGATTTGATCCCAGCTGGAATCAACAAGATTCACAAGAGGCCTCAGACAAAGATCTTTCCCAGTCCTATCTAGAGACACCACATATGAACCTGGTACCTTCTGCAGGCAAATCATAGAAACATGTGCCTTGCCACTGAGCTTCAGCTCTTTTGCCTAACAATGAAGGTGACGACAGTGTTACAGGTGCTACTTAAATGGAGAGTGACATCTGTAGCAAGAAACTTTTCTCATATCACCACTCTCTGTGTTAGAGAAGCTCCTGTTGATCAGGTTCTGCCAACTAGCAGTTAAGAACTTATTTTCTCTCAATGTATTATTGTAACGTGGTAGCTTGCCTGATAATAATAAAACTCTGGTTCTGATGTGATGCTTTTCTTCTGTGCTGGATTGCATCAATTCTAATCAGTGCCCTCCTGTGATACTCGTACACCCCTTCTGGGTAAGTACTGCTGGATAGATCACTGTTCCAGAGGGAAATGATGCAAAGCTGAGTTTTGGTTTTATGAATTCACACCAAAGGCCAATGCTCTAAAACTGCCATCTTTGACCTGGCTTTCTTTCTGCATTCGTTGTCCCGTCTGTAAAATAGTGGTTGCTCATAAGCAGGGGAGCTGGACATTGTGTGAAGAACCTCAAATCACAACACTACATGGCTGCATCTTGTGAAATCTATTACCCTGGGCTTGCACAGCTTTGAAATTCAAAGCAGGAAATAAACTGGGAATAAAACCAGAGGGGGGTGGTGTCTGACTATAATTCTGGATCAATGCGAAGTCTCAAGTTGAAAACAATACAGGATCCTTCCGTGCTCTTGTTGAAGTTTCTCTTTAATCCAGCCTCCCACTTATCCTGGCCTCTCTGTTTCCTGAGGACAGGACTCTGGTTACCTGTTCATCAGCCACCCTTTTATAGCAACCTCCTAGACATTGGCCCCTGTTTGGCATGTAAAGATCTGCACTGTATATGGATAGCCAACACTGCTTTTAGGCCTACAAACCCCAGCAAAAATTCTTTCTGGTCTTCCTTGCGTGCTATATACTAGCTCTGTGTATATCTATTAACTAAGTGTGTGTTAGTAGATAACATGGAGCAGCTAACTTTTGGACCATAGCAATTATCACATTTAGGGGAAACTTCCCCATCATGAACCTGAATTCTGTGACTGCCGGGCAGGCCGAGGGGAGGGGGGAGGAGAGGTCACATATTTAAATCTACTCACAATTGCAGTTGCTGTGATTGTGAAGGTGAGCTGCTGTTTATTGTATGACTGGCCATGTGTAATTGCTTGGTGATCTGTAAGGTAATGAAGGTTGCATGTCTTGCGTGTTTAGACCTTTAAACCTCCCCCTTAAATAAATTCACACAAGACTCAAATTTTGGTTTGGTTTTTGGCAGAATTTAGGCCACAACTTTATTGATTACAGTAAGTGAGTGGTTGCATAGGCTCTGGTTCGACTAACTCCCTGCACTATTGCAGGTAGCGCTGACCCAAGGCACTAACATAGGTCAGCCTAGGGTGAACACCTGGAATGGCGGAAAGCCGGGGACATGCTATGTCCACCACCCAGATGTCCCCCTGGACTCAGGCACGGGCACAACCTCTCTCAGGGTTGACCAAACCATTGAGTCCCTGGATTCCTTTAACGGAATACCCTTCACATAGGGATGGCGAGAGCGTTCCTCCTTCCCTATCACCTGAACCAGAGCCTATCCACAACCTTACAAGTTGTGATGATTTGCTACGCAGCAGGCAAAACCAAAATGGCACCAGCCAATCGGCCAAGTGGGGGAAATTCCTGCTGTGCCCCTGTCCCAACGACAGGCGACACACGACGGCATAGCAAGGTCAAGTGCAAGCCCTAAATATAGGGAGAGGTGGGCGGGTGTTCCGATGCACTGACCAAGAGAGAAAGCTCAGGGTCATGTGCATAGGCATATTTAGGTCCCTTGATCCGATTGGCTCCCATTGGTCAGATTAAACCCAGCATCAAGGGACCTACCTATAGAGTGTTGTGGCTATCCAATCGTGCCCACCCACAACACAAGGGTTTGGTTGCCAGGTCTCACCGCAACACGTGCCCTCTTTGAGGGAGGGCATGATTAACATGCATGCATAGTAGAATAGCTGATTTGCTCATAATCTGAGCAACTTCCATATATATATATATATAAACTTGACATGTGTGGGGATATGCAGTTAGGAAAAGAGCAATTCTCTCACTACATTTTATGCAAGAGCTGCCTCCCTTGATGAGATGAAAGACGGCTGATTTTGAAAGATAGCGAGGAGTCTGCAGTCTAAGCTGGATAGATTGGTGGGAACTATGAAGCAGAAACCCCCAGACCACAGTGATGGAAATGCAAGACAGTTAGTGTGTGCCTTTCCCTTCGGTTATTCTACCCAGTAAATGTTGCTTAATTAAAAAAGACTTGGGGAAAGAAGGTTGGGGCTTGAGCTGCAGGACCTGAAAGCATGGAGGGCTTCCCACCCCTACGCACTAAGCAGAAGCAGCCTTGGATTTCCCCAGGGGCTTGTCATGACATGTCAACTTCAAAGGCAGAGAGAGCAGGAATGATTTGTTCCTGTTTTTGCAGGTGTCTCATTTCCCCGAAGCCTATAGAGAGTCGCTGCACACCTACAAGATAAGCGAGCAAGATACAGATGTAAGAGCACCTCCTCCCTCCCTCCCTCCCTCCCTCCCTCCCTCACTCACTCACTCACTCACTCACTCACCTCTTGCCTGTCTGCCTCTTCCATCCCCCCTTCCGCTGCCACCTCTTCATCCTCCACACCTTGCAGGCTATGCCTTCCCTCTCCATTTCTCTTGACATCATTAAACAGGCATCTATTCTGCTAGTGGAGCTGCAAGGTCCTAAGCGCTTGTGGTCGCCGTCGTTCACCAACCCTGGGTTGTCGCTTTTCCTGCCCCATCCATACCCATTGTACTCTGGGTTTGTGTTTTCATGCTGGCGTCATTGTTTGTGGGTCTGCCCTGCTCAGATTGTGCAGCCCCAGCAACTGAGGCTCTAATACCTGGAGGCCAGGTTGAGATCTGTCAAAGCAGATGAATGCCTTTTACTATGTGAACCAGGGTGGAGGACCTTTATCCAGCTCAAGAGCCACTTTTGCTCCTGAGCAACCTTCTGGGGGCCACATGCCAGTGCTGGGTGAGGACAAAGGCAAAAGTGGGTGGAGCAATGAATGCACATCTTTGGCTAGTTCCTACACACTTGCATCTTTCTCTCTTCTCCATTCACACTTGCAAGAATCTTTATCAGAGTGCACAGACACATTCTAGCATGTGTGTCTGTGTGGACACCCAAGAAGAGTGCAAGGCAGGGCCAGAAGGGGTGTGTCTGAGGAGGGGATGTGACCTGGGGAGAGCCCAGGAGAGACTTAGAGGGCTACATTCATTTCCCCACCCCAGACTCTGCTATGAATCTTATATTTCGCCTTTCTTTTCTCTCTTTCCTCCATGAAAGAAGCTCCTGGGAAAGCTCTGTGAGCAAAACAAGGTGATGAGGGAACAGGAGAGGCTGGTGCAGCAACTTCGTGCAGAGAAGGTAAGGGGCGTGTATCATAGCACACTTAATGCCATGGGCAAGCTGCTTTCTGATTTTGGGCCAACTTTCAAGAGGCTTTTTGAGGCTGGAATCTTATTGCATTTGCTAGGCTGTGGACAAGAGGTTGTTATTTTTGTGGCAAATGTTTCCAGTTTCCAGATATGCTAAAAGTGGCCTTTGTAGCAGGAGTATTGCTCATAGAGGGATGTATCCAACAAAGAGTTTGGATTTGATATCCCGTTTTATTACTACCCGAAGGAGTCTCAAAGTGGCTAACGTTCTCCTTTCCCCTCCTCCCCCACAACAGACACCCTGTGAGGTGGGTGGGGCTGAGAGACTTCAGAGAAGTGTGACTAGCCCAATGTCACCCAGCAGCTGCATGTGGAGGAGCGGAGATGCGAACCCGGTTCATCAGATTATGAGTCTACCGCTCTTAACCACTACACCACACTGGCTCTCAAAGTCATCCCGTTGGTACTTCTGCTGTACCTCTCTTCTCCCTGTGTGCCTCCCCAAATCTTCTTTGGGTTTTCCCCCAACCCTGCAGAGCAGATCTGGGGGCAGGCACATGAGGAGAGAAGTGGGAGAGGAAGTCCTTTTGCACAGGCAGAAAGAAATTTCAGGGAAATGTCTTCATGCAATACCAGGCTCCTTCTTTCCAAGACTGTATGTGTGGTGGAGGTTATTGGGGAGGGTGTGTGATTGTGTGACCTACATCTCTGAATGCTGTGGGAGAAGGCATGTCTAGATATTCAGGCAGATGAGCAAGTCCAACCCAGCCCGCACCTGATCTTTTTAGCCTTCAACCCAGTTAAGTTGCAATAATGCTTTATCCTACGGAACAAGTGATGGTTTTAGAAATAAGACCCAGAAAGGCTGAATGCCTGAGGCCAGAAAAAGAATTTTAACTATACCTTGGTCTGCTGAGTTCCAGATTGCTTTGTAACCATCAGCTTAAAAAGAAAAAACATTTTCCTTACTCTTCTCTTCACTTAGGAAAGTCTGGAGAGTGCATTGATGGGGACACACCAGGAGCTAGAGATGTTTGGGAGCCAACCAGCCTACCCCGAAAAACTGCTGCACAAGAAGGAATCCCTCCAGAACCAATTGATCAATATCCGGGTGGAGCTGTCCCAAGCCAGCACGGTAATAAAGAAAATGCCCTGTTTATTCTTGCAGAAATCCCAGACACTCAGGAGCCTTCAAAGATCAAGAGCAATGGTGGTGGAGGGAAAATACATACTTGGTCCCTATTGATCAAGTATATTTGACCCATCCAAACATGCACTGCCACTACCATGCTCAGCTGTGCCCAAGAAGCTTGCTGTTAAATGGAGCAGAGAGCACAGCTCAGCCTATGGTTTGTGTGCAGCCTGCATGGCAGAATAGTGCAAAGACAGCCCTCTCTTCTGGCTGTACATGGGCTTTGCCCTACAGTATTTGATGCTTCTGCAGCAGCACGAGCTGCATCAGTGGAGCCTGTGTCTCCAGCTGAGCTGAGCCTGCATGGGCTGCCTGCTCTTGTTGCATTGCCAACGCTGGTGCTGCATGTGTCAGGGGAAACCTGAGGGTGAAGAGAGGAATGCTTTGTGGGCTTGGCATTGTACAATAAATCTTCCTTTCGTCTCTCTGTTTCATTTCCTTTTCTCTCATTTTTTTTTAAAAAAGGAAGAGAGAGTGAGAGAGAAGAAAGCTTCTTTCAACCCAATGAGAAGGTGCAATAGCACCCAAACTGAACCCCTCTGGTTCATGAGTGCGTGCTGTGAGTTTGCTCTGTGCAAAACACATGGGGAGAACTGGTGAAAACCTCCTGTTTGCTTCACTTTGAGTGAAGTCCTCTTTTCTGTTCTCATTGTATGTCCATTAGCTTCCCCCAGTGCACAAATATCATGCCAGTTTGTGTCTTCCAGAATGCAGCAATTAAATGCTAGCACGGGAAGCATACAAGGGTGATCTTTGTCCTCCAAATAAGCTTTTTGGAAGACAACAGTTTCTACCAATGCAGCTATCACCTCCTAGGTGAAGATTTACTCTGTACTGTGGTGTACAGCCAGGCTGGGCTGGCATCCAGGGACATGGAGAGGAGATTGTGAGTGACTGTGTTGGTATCTTGATGGGACTGTTTGCAAATCCCCACAGGCTTTGGCCAACAGCACCATAGAATATGAGAACCTGGAGGGTGAGGTGTCAGCCTTGCATGATGACCTGTGGGAACAACTGAACTTGGACATCCAGGTGAGAAAACAAAACCTCCAGACCACCTGCGTTTAAGGAAAATGCTAGAGAATCCAGAGAAAACTGGGCACAGACCTGTGGGGATGTCTAAGCATTTGTTGATAGACAGATTTGATCCTGATTCTCTTCTTTAAAAGTTGTAAACTAAAGAATAAAACCACCTGTATTCAGTTCAGTGGTACCTCAGTTTAAGAACAGTCCTGTTTAAGAATGATTTGGTTTACAAACTCTGTGAAACCGGAAGCAATGTCCTGGTTTGCAAACTTTACCTCGGTCTAAGAACGGAATCCGAACGGTGGAAGGGCACTGGCAGCGGGAGGCCTCATTAGGGAAAGCGCGCCTCAGTTTAAGAACGGTTTTGGTTTAAGAACGGACTTCTGGAAAGGACTTCTGGAAGGAGTGTCTCCACCCCCATCGTTCTGCCCAGACACTGAGGTCCAGTACCGAGGGCCTTCTGGCAGTTCCCTCGTTGCGAAAAGCCAAGTTGCAGGGAACTAGGCAGAGGGCCTTCTCGGTAGTGGCGCCCCACCCTGTGGAACACCCTCCCATCAGATGTCAAAGAGAAAAGCAGCTACCAGATTTTTAGAAGACATCTGAAGGCAGCCCTGTTTAGGGATGCTTTTAATGTTTAATCGATTATTTTATTTTATTTTTCTGTTGGAAGCTGCCCATTACTACTACTACTACTACTACTACTACTACTACTACTACTGTATTAAGTTTGTAAACCAAGGTACCACTGTACAGTTATCATATCACATAATTAAGCCATCATTCTCACACATCCATCCTTAAGGAAGACTGACTATTGGACTGGACTACATTTCCTAGATGCAAGTAAAAACATCAGAGCCAGATTTTAAGCGCTATGCATGCATGTGCACCTAAAATACTGTGCACTACTACCATGACCAGTCACACCTATTGTGCATGCACAAAACATGTGATATTTAACGGACTCATGTGCAAACTTTCAGATAACGACTGGTGTGCAAATCCTATGAGGAAATATGTTAAGAGGAACGGCAGTGCAGTCAGTTTTGATCTCTCCTACAGCAGTTAATACAGAAGTCCCCACGTTTGCATTTAGTTGTCATTGCTCCCAGTTCATGCTTTGGGAAATTTTTGATTGGGTTTTCCTAACGTAGAGCCTTATATTTCCCCAAACTAGGGTCCATCTTCTTAACTATACTGTACCCTACCAACCCTGGATTTATGCAACTTCTTCTCTGACCCTTTCTTCTGTAATTATAAAGCAGCCAAGAAATTACGTAAACATTTGATGGGGTTGTAGTCTGTTCTTCAATTCCAATATGGGGTCCATTACTTCTTTGTTTGGAATTAGCTGCAAAGAAAATTGCTGGTGCTGGGATGCATCTCACTGATGACCTGCCAGAAGCAGCTTCACAGTAGTGCTTAATTATCCTTAGAAGCCTTGTAAGCAGGGGGCCAATGTTGCCCAATCCAGCTTCCCACCCCTCTTTCTGAAAAGGCAGATGGTGAGATGTGGGAGACGCAGAAGCAGAAAGCAGGCACAGAGGTTGGCTTACTGATGTTGTCCGTGTCATCGACACCAGATAGAGTAATGATGTCTAATCCTTGCTTCCCTTCCAATGTAAACGACACTTGACCTTCTCGCTGCCACACTGAATGAAGGCATTGTTCCTTGCTCTGAGGTCCGCTTAGTCTCCAGACTCCACACATTTAAGCACCTACCAGATTTCTGTGGAACTCTGTCTCTGTGTGCGTGCATGTTCAGTGCAAATAGAAAACCTTCTGTTCTTAGTATTTATTTGCGAAGGTACGGAAGTGGAAACAAACAGCTCTTAACCCCCTGTTGTCACCCCCCAGCACACATTCAAATGGTGAGAGGAATGTGGGAGTTGAGTCAACAGGCCTTCTTTTGGTCCTTGTCAGAAAAGCAAAGTGTGTGTGTGGGGGGGAGTTCAGTGTTCCTGCTCTGGCAGATGTGGCCAGGGTTCACTTAATTGGAGGAGTGCTTTGGGGAAGAGGATGCTTGCCTTGACCCTAGGAAGCATCCTGTGCTTCCACCTGGATGCTACACCGCAGAATCATGTGTGGAAGATGCCACCATCAGGGTGAATTCAAACACTGAGTTGAGCATGTGGTACAGGCTGCACACAGGTATGCACAGAGGAAATGGCTTGTTTGAAACTTATGCATGCATCAAAATTTCCTTCCATGTGCAAAATTAGTCATTCCACTACAGCAGACAGCTAGGCTAGAAGTCTTCTCCCTGATCTGCAGCTAGCCACATATATATCTGAAGTACAACAGGCAGGTAAGGACTGCTCACCATTTGCTTTGGTGAATGACCCACTTTTAAGGATCCCATATACTCTGAAGTAAGTTCCATTTAGTTTAGTGAGACTTCTAAAAATGCTTGCGATTGCAGGCTTAAGGGCAAACTAGACAAGATGGTGGGGGAATCCATTACTGCACTGGATCTCCTGTGACTGTCCCCCCTTTCCCCCTCCCCTAAATTATATACTGCATCCTCCCCCCCCCCGCCCCGAAAAAAGAATTCAAAGCAGGTTTGAACAAATAAGTTACTACTAATCATATTAAAACACTAAAACACAATCATACAGTGGTACCTCGTTTTACAAACACAATTGGTTCCGGAAGTCTGTACTTAACCTGAAGCGTACTTAACCTGAAGCGAACTTTCCCATTGAAAGTAATGGAAAGTGGATTAATCCGTTCCAGACAGGTTCACAGAGTACTTAAACTGAAAATACTCAAACTGAGGCGTACTTAAACCGAGGTATGACTGTATCATGAAATCACATCTGTTCTCGCACTATGTAACAACCTGATGGATGCGGAACTTCTTTCAGTTCATTTATTCCAGAAGTTTGCATCCCAGAGTGTTATAAAACAGATCACTCTTCATTGAAGAGGGTCTGTTGTGTGCCTAGCAATTTATTGCTGTTTGTGTCCTGCCTGAGAGTAATTAATTCTGGAACAGCTCCAGTGGGAGGGAGAGATGTTTTGATAGAGCAGGGGGTGGCTCTCGCAGTATGCCCTGCTTGCAGTCCTGGAGTCTGCAGCCTTCCACAGCTGGAGAACATCCAGCATCTGTTCCAAAGTGGCATAAATATCCAGGCCAGGATGTTTGTGAGTGGCTCTTTCAAAGGGAAAGCAAGAGCTCTGCTAGCTCTTGATGGAACTAATTGATTGTAATGGTAGAAAGAGCAGGTGATGTCTGTGCTTTAGCTGGAAGGATGATGTGCTCGGCCTGTTCTCATGTTTTAAGTGATAAGGCTGTGCTTGTATGCAGCCTTGTTCACCGAGTAATTACAATGGGTTTTAAACTCCTGCAGTAACCACTTCATTTCTGGATTGTCTGTGCACACATTTCCAATCTGATCCAATGATTTGAACTGTAATCTCTGTGCTTCAATGGAATAATAAGATCAGAATATTTAGGGCTGAGAGTTGGGTGAGCAGGACATCTCCCAGGTGTGTGCAAAAAGCTACATCTGCACAGATTCTCATTAAAAGTGGAACAGGAAAGCAAAAAATGCCTGTGTGTATCCTCTGTGTTATGGATTGTGCTGTGCTAAAAAGGGGAAGGACTGCAAATGCTGTTTTTAAAACTGCTTGCACACTCGTAGCAATTTAGCATAGTTTGCTCAAACTTTACTACTTGAGTCTGTGAGTTTATGGAAAATTTGTCATGCTGGGGCAGAAATTGCGATGTGGCAGGAAAACAGATATAGGCAGGTGAATATATGAGACTAGAAACGCATGGTGGAGCGGCAAGGTATTCTTGCGAGACATGCACTATCAGCACTGATGTTGGTTGTACATGCAAATGCATAAGTCTGAGCCATTTCCACATCCTGAGCTTGAAACCTGTTTGCTTTAAGAAGGAAAAAAGAAAGCAGCAATTTCCAACAGTCAACATTTTGAACCGTTTTTTGCACTCAGAGAATCAGTAAGACAACAGTCTTCAGTATGTAACTTCTGTCCCTGGGATGCTAAGCAACATCCCAATTTTTTAAGGGGTGGAAAATAGGGATTCTGGGCCAGTTGCATTGTTTTCATAAACCTCACAACTGATTTCTAAAGCACTCTGGGCTGATCCTTGCATGCCAGCTGGCGGCTTTACTTTTCTGCATCTCAGTTGTCTCTGGGCATGGGGAAATGTAATGTGTGAGCAGGCAGTGAACTGGAGCTACATGGATACACTCTGCTGTGATTGCAGCTGTTCCAAAAAGTGTTGCTGCACTTGTAGAAACCAGAGCAGAATATATGTAATGCATTATTGCTGCTTCACATGTTATGGTTCTCTATGCAGTTCTGCAACCAGGAACATTCACAACTGCCTGGATGATTATATCAGTGTTCTGATAGCCTGTTCTTCACAGTGATTTTTCAATTTGCACTCTTGCTTGAAACTGTACAAACTTCTGATTATAAGCTGCTCATCGGTTCCTTGATAAGAGGACCAGTTGCCCAGGGCTGCCATAGCAAAGTGTGCCTTCTGCAGAACCTAGGCTAAGCTTGGAGAAAAAGATCTCTTAGGGATTACGGAAGCTTGTAAAAGTGGCAATTTTTGCCAAGAGAAATTGAGTGGGTGCTTAAATCCCCCTTCTTCCAGCTGCTTTTCCCATTACAGAGTTCTAGCTATATACGTAGAAGTGTCAAGCAAGTGGTGGACCTAAATCTGGGGGGAAATATATATAACAAAAAAAGTAATCAATTTGACTCAGATCAATGTGGCTCACAAATTTTAAGCAATGTGGACTAAATGACTTCTGGGGCCCTTCCGGGATTAGGGGCCTTGAAGCCTAAGCTTCATTTGTTTCATAGTAGATTTGCCCCTGGTTGTTGGACTCCAGCACTCATCAGCCCCAGACAGCATAGCCAGTGGTTAGGGATGGTGGGAGTTCTAGTCCAACATAATGTTAGCCACCATTTATATAAAGGGGAACATACAGTTTTTACCTAAAAGAAATAGAAACATAGGAAACTGCCTTGTATCAAGACAGATCATGGCTCCAGCTACCTCGGAGTTGCTTGTAGTGACTGGAAGCAGCAATCCAGGTTTTCAGACAGGGATAGTCCCCAGCCCATCCTGAAGACGGCTAGGATCTGGGACCTTCTTGCAGGCAAAGCAGATGCTCTACCAATAAGCTACGGCCCTTCCCCAAGGACTGAGTTCAGGAAGCAGTGGTAGTTTACTTACTATTATTTTGGGTGCTTTGGCCCTTTCAGAATGAAATGCTCAACCGGCAAATCCAGAAGGAGATCTGGCGGATCCAGGATGTGATGGAGGGGCTGAGGAAGAACAACCCATCTCGGGGCACAGACACAGCAAAGCATAGGGGTAAGTGAAACTCCTTTTATTTGCAGGCTCTTTGGAGTAGCAGGCAGAAGTATTGGCATGTTATCCTAATATCTACCATTCCTTCCACAATACGTACACTCAATCTGCCACCTGGAAATGTTTTGCAACCAGTATAGGAGTATCATTTATCGCAATCTATTTGAAGAGTGGCACTGTCATTTAGATCAGGGGTAAGCAGAAGATACAGTAGATCAGGAACTAATGGTAGATTGCTGTGTAATTGGCTGTGCATCAGCAAGGGTTTCGTAGAATCACAGAGTTGGAAGGGACCCTGCAGCTCCCTGTGCCATAAACCACACCAGTCCATTTGCCAGCAGCATGACAACCAGGACATTGGGGGGGGGGGCAGGGGGCAGGACAGTCTCGGTATCAGTCTGGAGTTGCAACAACTAGAGGACCTATATCAGGACAAATACCATCATAACTTTTTAAAGGGTACTTTCCTTTGTTTTCAGAAGGAAGGTTCAGTTCGTCCCTCCACCACACACACACTTTCCGTTGGCCTCTCTAGGTAGTCCCTTTCCTGCTGATCCATCCATCTGTTGGTTTGCATGAATGGCTTACCTTTTCCATGTTATTTTTCCGCAGTATCCCTTGGCCCATCAGGAACCTACAGCTCCAACAGCCCAGCCAGCCCTTTGAGCTCGGCCAGCTTCACGAGTCCCCTGAGCCCTTTCTCTCTCGTGTCGGGATCCCAGAGCTCCCCTACTAAGCAAGGCAGCAACGAGGTGAGCAAATTTATTATTGCCCAGGGCAGCCTGAATGAAGATGCAGCAAAATGGGAGAGGGGGGAGTGTTCCCAGTCATGGCCAAGATGCTCTCGTAACGCTTTTGTTTCCAGGATTATCATTCCACCAGTAGGTGGCAACCCAGGCCTTGCTCTGGCATGGGTGGTGGAGGCTGCAATACATATATTTTTTCAGAGGAAAGTCGAAGGGGCCCTGGCAATAGACCCAACCATTTAAAGTTCGTAATATTGGCTTAAACACCTTGAAACTCTGGGTGCTTCCAGACTTCTCTCCCCTCCTGCCCCTGGTTGCAATAGTAGTTCCAAACCAAGATATGCAGTAGGAGGGAGATAAAGAAAAAGTCGGTAGAGCAGGGTAGAGCTAACCTTACTCATTTGATATCCTGTAGCTGTGTTGATCCTTCTAAGTTTCAAGACTATAAGTATTCAGCAAAGGGATTGGCAACTTGAAGTATAGATTCCAGGTAACTGGCACTCTGATTCAGCGGGCCAATCACCTGCAGCACCCATTAAAACTTAACACAATTTGTGCTTGTGCTCACCTTTTTTTAAAAAATCCTTTAGAATCAAAAGACCCAAAGCTGATCACTATACTTATTTATTTAACAGGATTTGTATATTATTTAATCAACAAAAATCTCAAAGCTGTTTGCATAACACAATTTAAAATATACATAAGATAATACAACTAAGCCAAACTGTAAAACTAATTGATGTAAAATAGATCAAAATATAGATAAAATCAGTAGTGTTGAAACAAGTGTGCACAATGCAATGTGCACACGTCTAGGCAGACTTGCCTAAACGAAAGAAGATTTGAGCTGGTGCTGAATACGGTACCACAGACGTTCTTGCCCACTGCAGAGAGTAGGCACTGCCACTCTAAAGGACCAATTCTTTGCAAGAGCAAAATACCTGTTATGTGACACTTATAAAAGTGGCCTTTATGCAGATCAAAGCAGTCAGGTGGACATGTAGGGGTAAGACAACCCCTCAGGTAGACTGAATTATGGGATAGATGATATAGCCACTTTCACTGCTCCGCTGGCTTTTATTTGGGAAACTGCGGCAATGAGCAATTAGGATAATTATTTGAAGGCTTTTTACTCTGCAACAAGACTCCCTCCCTCCCTTCATTATGTCTGCTCACTTATCGAATTACTAATCCGGAATCATTGCTGGTATCATTGCAGAGCATTAGGCGAGGGCCATAGCTCATTGATAGAAAATCTGCTTGGCATTCACAAAGTCCCAGGTTCAACCCCTGGCATCACCAGGAAGGGCTGGCAAGAACTCCTGTCTGAAACCCTCGAAAGCCGCTGCCAGTAATGAGCTAGAATGACTGATGGTCTGATTCGGTATAGAGCAGCGTTATATTTTCCTGGTGAAATTGCTCCTCTAGTGTGTGTTTTTTGGGTGGGAGAAAATAATGTGGTCACAGCCTTTGTGAGCCATTCGTCTCAACGCCACATCAGCAACTGTTTTAAAGAAGAAGATTGATAGCATAGAGAAAAGCTGCTACACAAGCAGTTCTCCATGTAGTGATAGCTGCCTTAGGGTGCAAAATGAATTGGTCTTCACGTGATGCACATAAAAATGGCAAAAAAATGCTCAGATATGACAGCAGCTGACACACGCCTTAGGCTGGGATACTTCAAGCACCCTAAAAGTTTGGAGTGATTCAGTTTCAGTAGTTATGAGTTGGTGGGAGATTAGCAACTTCTTTTACTGTTACAACCTCTGCCCATCCTAAAAAGAAGCCCAATCCAATAGATTGGGCCAAAAGGTACTTCCTATGCTACTTCCATGCCTATAAAAGGCATTGCAGATACTGGCATATCGTATTCCAACTTGTACAAATGGCCAAATGCAAGGAGGGAAATAGCCAATGGATGGGCATCTTTTTTGGGGGGGTCACTCTGGCTACACCTGTCATTGAACCTAAATTTCTGCCCCAAATCAACCATCAACCCCAGACCCACTCATGTTCCACCCCCCCCCTGCATGTTTTTTGAGGGTATCATTTTCTGTATTCCCAAAACCTTGAGATTTCAGCACGTATGCAATCACCATTGGGTCATTCAAACCTACAGCAGTTGTGTCTATAGATATAGGTTCACATTGTGGGGCAAGCAGCAGACTGCAAGGATCATAAAATATCTGCATTTTGGACAATGTGCCTTGAAAGACAATGTGCATTCTTGCTTTTTGAAATGGCAGATATTTTGGAAGTGGCTGAAAGTCCCCTCACAGTTTGCGCCTTTGGTCCAGTAACACCAGGCTCATCCCAGGCTTGCATGGCTCGATGTTGGGGTTCCCCAGCATGAAGAGAGAGGCTGGCCATTTGACGTTGGGACTCCTGGGTGCTCGGTTGCAGCTGTGCCCTGTCCTGGGTGTAACACCTGTCTCTGTTGGAGTCTTTGTCTCACTAATTCTCTTTTCCTTCCCCTTCTCACAGTTTCTCTGCTCTTACTCCTAACACTTCTCGGCTTCCTCTCCACTTCAGGAGCCCGGTCCACCTCGACCTCCCCTCCCCAAATCATATGTGCCCTTGGAATCTCCTCCGACTGTCCCTCCGCTCCCTACCGAAAGCCGCCTCTGGCCGTATCCTAACTCCCCTTCCTGGCAGCAAAGCAGCGAGGCGAAGAGGGGACAGGTATCAAAATGGAGTTTGAGAGCTGGAGGCATGCTCTATCCTTTGCCACACTCACCTGGAACTGGGGAGGGATGTGGAGCCAGGTGCGGGAGCAGCTTGCGGGTAGGAGCCATGCTGTGTCATTGTCGTGTCCTGCAACAGTGCAGGGTTAGGGTTAGGCAGTGCAGTGCAGGTGAAACCACACTGCCCAACCCTTTCACCTTCTTGGTACATGGTAATGGGACTGGTGCTCAGAGACCAGGACCACAGCACTACCACCTCTCCCCACCAGCTACTCCTAGTCAGTTGGTTAACCAGTCATCTTTCTCAAGCAACCTATGCTCCCTGAAGCCCATTACGTGATATTTTTCCTACGTGTAGGTTTTGCCCAGGTATGAAAAATGTCATCTGCCAAACAGCCTTTGGGGCAATTTGCCTTTTTGAGAATGTCAGAAGCTACATCCTCTCAGTGGCAGGTTGTGATATACCCTAATCATGGATGAGAACAGAAAGCAAAAGTGGGACACAGATTTCAAATCAGAGACTTAGACTGGAAACACACAATATTTTTTCTTTACTTTTCTTCAGAGAGCTGAAGCCATCTTGAAAGAGAAATCGCTCCTTGGTGTACTTCCTTAACTGATACAAAATAAAAAAAAATTCTTCCAGTAGCACCTTAGAGACCAACTAAGTTTGTCATTGGTATGAGCTTTCGTGTGCATGCACACTTCTTCAGATACACTGAAACAGAAGCCTCCAGACCCTTAACTGATCCAGATTCCTTAACTGATGTTTGCTTCTGGTGAAGTGGTTTTGCGGGTTTTTGAAAAAACTCAAAAACCCATGAAACCTTTTTGACCAGCGGCAACAGTGAGACAAAAGAACTGTTAAGCATACATGCAAAGCGATGCCATTGTCAGACTCCCTTCATCTCTCTCAAAAATTACTGTCTGCCTTCAGCTTTAGATTGCAATTGATTGTGGTCTATATTTATACTGATAGCCAAGTATCCTGTGGCTTGGTGGGCCTCTTTGCCCAGTGGGAAAGTGATATACAAAATACATCAGTCCACAAGAATATCATGAACAATGACATGTTCCTCGAAGAGTAACTCTCCACTTAGTTTGTAAGATAACCTTGGATTAATATCTGCAAAGGTTTCACATCTCCACCAAGCAGAATCTGATCCATGTTAAACCCCATGAAGGTAGTGGAAATGTTTTAAAGCTGCTGAGCTGGTTTTTCATCTCTCATGTTGAGAGGGGATCTCATGCCATTGGGATCTCATGGTTGGGGGGAAGCAACCATTATAGGTCAGTTGCAAAGTAGGTGGGGGAAGAAAACCTCCTAGCCTTCTGCTGCTCTCACTTCAAAGCTGCCTTTGCTTTCCCCGAGTGGAATTTCACAGGTTTTGCACATCCCAAAAGTCAGATAGCGGCAGCAAAGTTCAGGGCAAGGCCATATAAACAATTAAGGTGAGGAATTAAGGTAGTTGTTTTATTTTCTAAAAGGCTGGTACAGTACTGTTTTTTCTCAAACCCAAACCATATTTGTTTTCAATCATAGTAATAAAACTAACCTCAAAAGTTTTAAAACATGCCTTACTGGTGACCATGGATAAAGTTGCCATTATAGGATTAAGTCATTTCTATGAACTTCTCAAGAATTGGATGCTATTGTGATACAAGAGTCAAATCTTCTCTCTGGACCAGATTGAAATACTGTAGAACCCTCAAGCATTTTACTGCCCAGAAGTTCAGCACAAGATGCACAAGACTCATACCTTTTATTCTGGGTGTTTATGTTGTAGCAGGAGCCCAAATACAGAGTTCATTATGATGTACATAAAATGCCCAGGCTGACAGAAAGGCTGTTTGGTGCAAGGGGCCAATTTAATGGTTGCAACTGCTCTGGCTCATTCTGCCATTCCTAGCTGTGGTTTTACTTCTATTGTCCTTTCCCTTCCCTGCATTCATCCCCTGTGATAGTCATCTGTGTTAATAGCAGAGATTGCCCACAGAGATGCTCTTGAGATGAAGCAGAAGGAGAGGGATTTGGGGAGATTCTGTTGCCAATGTTAAAATGCCCATCTTTCCCAGAGGAAGGGGTGGGGGTGGGGAAACACCTCTTCAAGCTGTTGCTTATTTTCTGATCAAGGGGGCAATGATTTTCCAAAGCTCTGTTGCTCTTTTATGGTTTTGAGTCTCCAATTCAGCGGAGTGGTGACGGCAGCTTATGTAATTGGCTTCATTCACCAATACTTATATCTGAAATGCCTGCATTCTTCTAGCAACAGGAGTAGATGGGATGGAGATAAACCTCGTACCTAAGCTGTTGGTACCATTTCTACTTGGACTGTTGGCTCATATAGGCTTGCCTTTCAATTGAACAAAACAACAATAACAGTGGAAATCATTTTTTGATGATGGGCAGGGGGAGAAACCCCTGGCAAAGTTGCTTCTTCTGATTACTGCTTCCTTTCGCTGTTTCTGTGTGGGCATTTCTGTTCATTTTTGGCATGTGTGTTTGTCTGTGTCTGAAATCCTGTGTAGTTAAGGAAAGTGGCAGCTGTAAATTGGAGACAGGACCTCTCTTCAGCTTCCCTTGCAGTTCCTCACAGGGAATTGTATTTGCCCCCACAGTCCAAGTCCAGCTTTGAGCAGAACAAGAAGGACCATCACCGGACGTCAGCCTCAAATTCTGCTGTGGAGGCTGGTCTCTTGCAGACAAGGCAAGACCTGGATGCTGATAAGCAAGTTGCTCTCAACAAAGGTACTGGTAAACAATGTGCACCCTAGGAGGGGACCTGATTTGGCTTACTGATTAGGACTCTTCCAGACAACCTGCCTATTGAGTGGTCCTCCTGACTTGCAGATAGATCTGCTCCATATTATTGCCCTTATGGCCTGCTTGTGGACTTCCTTGTGGGCATCTGGCTGTCAACTGTGAGAAGCAGAATGCCAGAGTGGACAGACTTTTGGTCTGATCCAGCAAGACTCCTCTTATGTTTTTAATGAGACTCAAGGAGGAAGCATATCCAAAGAATAAAGCCTCCATTTCCATTATAGTCCATTAAGATGGGCTTGGGAATGATGGCAATTTAGTGTTCATAGGTGCAAAAGCAGCTTCACTACAACAGTGCATTTCTAGTGCAAACTGCTGTTGAAATCTGGAAGGACACAGATGTCCCGTCAACACCATTAGCACTCTTCTGCTCTTTCTCACGGAGATGACCAGATGCAGTGTGGGACAAGGCTTCTGCATCTTCAGTTGTTTGGAATCAGGAATTTCGACAGGTGCAGCTTGGCTCACCCCACTGGTCCTATGATATGGCAAGCTGCTCCTGTCCAAACTTCCACATCTACAAAACTATTAAAGATGTAATGAGCCTATGGGCTTGCTTGATCTCTAGATACAAGTCTCTTACACTTCTGTTTCATTTCAATATAACTAGTTGTCGTGTAGTATGATATTGCAATGTTCTGATTGTAAGCTGCCTTGTGTGTAGCTGTATGCAACTGAAAAGTGGCATAAAAAAATACTTAGAAGCAGCATTTTCAGTGACAGTTGTGGTTGTCAAATCCTGCTGTTCCAGCTACTTGGTATCTGAAAATGTAGGTTTTTTAAAATCTTTGGGTGGGTGTGGGAAGCCATCTCTCCTTGCAATGAAAGGACCATGGTGTCCCAAATAAAGAAAACATGGTTATGTCTGTCCATAGCTATTGCCATTGCCAGAAACTTGACTTTTTGCTTCTTACTGATGAAACACCTTCCCCCCTCCTCTGCATTCTCCCAGTTGGCATTGTTCCCCCAAGGACCAAATCACCCATGGATGACGACACCATCCCCATGTCAGGTGTGGTGCGGAGGGGTGCCAGCAACTTAGCCAATGGGCTGAATGCCCGGGTAAGATCAAATTCTGCCGTCTTTTCCTAATTATAATTACCATCGGAGAGATTGAGGCAATATAGGGAGGGTTGTGCAGATTGCTAAAATGGGAAAGGAGCAGGAGGGTGGGAGAGGAATTTAAGAAGATCTCAGGTTATAGTCTCCTTCTTTTTTGTTAGTTTTACTAGTTAGAACACCTTGGGGCTGCTTCGAAGGGGCATGGCAATTTTGAGAGAGGGTGTTTAGCCTTTCTCTCCACACACCCCATGCCTTTTCCTTGATGTAAATCTCGAACACTCACGCACGCACGCACCCTGGGGGAAGAGACAGGTACTAGGCAAGTCCTGGTGCTGTTCCTGTTAGTAGCTGGAGAGGAGATCCTAATCACGGCTCTTTCACCTCTGCTCATGTTTTGGAAAAGTTGCAAAAGTTTGGGAACGGCAGCATAAAGCTCCTAAAAAGATTGGTATTATCTATTCACTTGTGAATTGCCTTCCACATATATGTCCCAAAGCAATTTACTGACATATCCTTAAAAGGAGCTAGAATAATTTTAAAAAAGCAGCACAAAAACAACCAAGTATATGTTTTTTAAACCCACACAAAATGGACCCCAGAGGCTGGAAAAGATCTACCTGCCCCACCTCTGCACTATGGGCAAAGCTCTAAAGTTAAGCTAGATGTCATTGTGTCCGTTCCTCTGTATGATCACACAGGTCTTCTGATTGTGAGGTGGAGACTTTGCAAGCACAGCTGGCATCTACCACAGAAGCTTGCCTAATGCAAGGAGGGCAGAAGCAGAGCCAGTGGGCATAGATAGCTAGTGGCTTAAGAGAACTTTAGTATTCAGAGGGGAGGAATACCAGTCAAGGATATACAGTGGAACTTTGGTTGCTGAACGTAATCCATTCCGGAAGACCATTCGATTTCCAAAACATTCGACAATTGAGGCACAATTGCTGGTCAGCAAAATCCATTGAAAAAATAGAGAAACATGCCTCGGAAGCCATTCGAGGCGCCTTCGAAAACGGAAGCATTCACTTCTGGGTTGTTGGTGTTTGAAAGCCGAAACGTTTGACTTCCGAAGCGTTTGACAATCAAGGTTCCACTGTATTGAAAGGAGTTTGTATACACAATTCCTACCACCTTTACGGCAACCCTATGAGGTAGGTCAGTGTTGCTATGATCCCCCTTATTGCAAATAAGGGCTAGAGGGCAGAGTAAATATGGCTTACATAACCTTAAGTTAAGGTCTGAAGAGGGATCTTCCTATCCCAGACTCTTAGGGAGAAGCAAGACACGATGGGCCGTACATGGCTGCTGCTCAAAAGGTGGCGCACTCCATTGGCTGCTGCTTGAAAGAATGCAGTGACATCACATCTCTCCTCCTCTCCTTTTTACGAGGCCTTAATAGGTAGAGAAGAGGTGGGGAGAGAAGTCTGCTGTTTTTTGTTTCCCACTGTATCTCGTTAGAAACGTTGGAAGTTGCCTTATACTGAATTGCACCATCTAGCTTAGTACTGTCTACACTGGCTGGCAGCTCTCCTGGATTTGAGATGGGGTTCTCTCCCAATAGTACCTGAGCATGCTGGGAATCGAACCTGGGACCTTCTTCATGCAAAGCAGATCCTGCACCACTGAGCCACAGCCCTTCTGCCCTTAGCCACTGAATTACACGAACTCTCCTCTTTTGTTCCGATGATAGTGTCGCCAGGAAAGAGCACTGGGGCTTAACTACTAGTAGATTAGCATTTACCATTCTCTTGCAGTGCTCTGGAAACTCTCCCCTAGGGTGCTGAAGTTGGTCAGCATCTGTCTTTTCTCCTCATCCTTTCTTTTCACTCAGTAACTGCTGTTCTGTTCCCAAAAAAACGCACAAGCAGCAATAAACTCACAGCTGCAGAGCGCAGCCAATGGATTGTTAAATTGCTTCCTCTTTTCTCCCCCCAAATCTGTCACCCCTTTCAGAATCACAATCTCTCAGACTCACTTTGCCCATCCTGTCTCCCACAAACTGTTTTGCCTAGTGGCTCTCCATCTTGAAGGGCCATGATAGCTCAGTGGTACAGCATTGCTGATTCAATCCCCAGCATCTCCAGGTAGGATGGAGAGAGATCTCTGTATGAAATCCTGGAGAGTCACTGCCAATTAGTGTATGTATAGATAATATTCAGCTAGGGTTGCATATGCACCATACATTTAAAGCACATTGCTTCCTCCAAACAACCCTGGGTGTTGTAGTTTACCCCTCACAGCACCACTATTCCCAGCACCCATAACATACTACAGTTCCCAGGATCCTTTGGGGGAAGTCATGTTCTGCAAGCTTATGGTGTGTATGCAGGCATGGACCAATGGTCTGACTCTTCATAAGGCAGCTTTCTATGTTTGCGTATTTCTCTCCTGATATCTCCTCACAACAGAAACCAAAAGGTTATGCATAGGTCTATTGGGAAATTCAGGGGAGCTATATGAGAAGGGCATTTTCCTACTCAAGATAAACCAGCGTCTTCCCATTGCTATATATAACCACGAGGCTCGTGTGTGTGTCTCCCCAGGACAGGCCAAAGAGTGCAGTATTTTCAAATGAAATGAAGGCAAAGATGAGCGTAGAGGAGCAGATAGATCGCATGAAGCGCCACCAAAGTGGTTCTATGAAGGAGAAGAGGCGGAGCTTGCAACTTCCAGCCAATCAGCAACAGGCAGACAGCCTTCTCTCTAAAGCACCTGCCTCTTACAAAGTGGTAATGTATCCCTGTTGTTGTTTATTAGTTACATTCTTGCACTAAGGTGTCTCAATGTGACTTGCACAATAAAAGTATACATTACAAAGACATTCAAACCAGATATGCAGCAATAAGCAAAATACTCATCTGAAAATGTATTTCAGAGAACAAATCCTACCCTCACCCCCACTTACCAAAAAAACAGAAAAAGCCCACTGACATAACGAACTACTCTCCCAAGACCCAGGTAAATGAAAATGTTTTGGCTTGGCACCTAAAATTGCACAACAATGGTAGAGATGATTTAGCCATGTGAGTCCGCCTACCTGGTATAAGGCAGCCCACAACGCAAAGTTGCCACCTTACCTTTGTATGAGAGCAAGACCACGGAGCTGCCCTTTCCCAGCATGATGGGCTTCTGACTGACCTTTCGGGTGACAATTCCTGCTGGACCCAGCCAGCATGACCAAAGGAAGGCTGCCTTAGAGTGTGGCAGGTGGGGAAACGATGGAGGCAATGTGCAAGGAATGAAATATAAAATACCAGCGAGAGCTTATGGAGAGTGATCTGCATTTCTATTATGTCCCAACTCTAATGCGTGCGTTGGTGGGGGCATGATATGTTCTAGGTGCGCAGACATCGCAGCATCCATGAGGTGGACATATCTGATCTGGAAGCAGCATTACGCTCTGAAGACTCTGGCAGGATGTATGAGACTCCTCGGGAGGAGATTGCGCGTCTGCGCAAAATGGAGCTGGAGCCAGAGCATTATCATGTGGACATCAGCAAGGAGGTGAAGTCCATGCTTCCTCTGTGCCTTGGCCTACAAATTATCATCATCATCATCATCATCAATTTATTATTTATACCCCGTCCATTTGGCTGGGTTTCCCCAACCGCTACAAAAAATAGGATCCTGCTTCCTCACATGAATTAACAATGTGGTTTAGGTGCCTGGTTTGAAATTCACAGAAGTACATGTAAAGATGGAGCGAGGTCTCAGAGGGCAGTGGAGTCTTTTCCCTTAGGACGAATGGGGCATTGCTCTATCCATCTTAGTCTGACCTCTGCCAGCCTCCACCTGTCTTCCACCAGTCCAGGCAGCACCTTATCAGGTTCCTCCTCTCAGTATTTCACTTAAAGAACTCAGCAGGCAGAAGGATGGGGACAAAAGCAGATGTTCTAAATAAGTAAGATAAAAAAGATGGTCCCTGAGGGTTGCCATTTTGTATGGGGTTTGTGCCCTGGCTAAAAGATTACACTGTATGTTTGCAGGGGTGGAGGGGATGAAGAATACTATCTTCATGTCAAGATGCCAGGACACACAAGGGGACAATCTGGAGAGAAATATGTAGCCCAATTCAGAGTTAGGGTGCTTTGTGTGAGATCTGATCTAGAACTTCTATTAGAAATAGATGTGGGTAGTATCATGGCCAAGGGTTGGATGCTCAAGAAAGGTTATTATGTAAGTTAATCTTCATATTTTCAGCTCACAGTCTGTCTCGTTCTGCTCTTCAGCTTTCCACCCCAGACAAAGTCCTCATCCCAGAAAGGTACATTGAGCTGGAACCTGATACTCCACTGAGCCCAGAGGAGATGAAGGAGAAGCAAAAGAAAGTGGAGAGGATAAAGACGCTGATTGCCAAATCCAGGTGCATTGCAGAATAGAACCTTCTTTTGCCTACATCACGTTTTTGCTTTCTCATTATGCCACCCAGTCACTGATCATCAGTCCATGCCTGCTTTTACAATGGACATTTGCTGATGAATAGCCATGCTCTGTTCACTCACTTTTAACAGGGCATCTGCACAACATTGTGAACAAAACATCCGGCTCCCATGTTTTCCCTGCTTAGCTTCTGTTTCTCCCCCACCCACAAGCCCAGATTTTTTGAATATAATAGAAAAGCTGTGCAGCTTAGCCAGTTGTAGATAACCTACAACAAGGGATGTAAGAAGCTGGCAATTTCCATAAATCACATAGCTATTTACATAAGATACATTCATGTCATTGTAAAGGAAATGTCAAAACAATGTAAAACAAAATAATGAGATATGTATAATTTGTGGAACTATGTGAACAAATACTGATTGAATTTGCTTGACTGATTTCCATTCCTGAGTACAGACGAGCACTCGAACTGCTGCATTTTTTGTTTCCTTTTCCATATTTGTCAGAATTCCTCCCTACCACTCAGCTGTTGTTCTTTGAGGATACTCCATTCCACACACACCCCAATTTTCCATTCCTCCCCTCTCAATTAACCAGTTAATATTCTGTGGCTATTGAACATGTTTAATTCTCATGGGGCTGTTTTTGCAGTGGCCCCTCCCCATGGAATAGTGAGGTTTGTATTTGTGTACCATCAATCAATGGTTCTCCTATCCCACTGATTTGCCTCTTTGAGTGCTAACTCCTTTGTAGCCAAAACATGTCCTGGGGCAAGCCAGCTGCAGGTAATAACCCCAGGTTCCCTCTCTTGCAGCATGCAGAATGTGGTCCCCCACAATGAGGGAGAAGTGGACGTGACCCAGGACCCAGAAACCCAGTTGCAGGAACAGGAGAAGCGAATAGAGATCTCCTGCGCCTTGGCTGCAGAAGCCTCCCGACGGGGCCGCATGCTCTCAGGTAAGGTACCGGTGCAAGGAAGATTAGGTAGTGGAGCAATGCAGCTGCAAAGAAACAAAAGGCTTTTCCTTCCTCTGCAAGTTCTGTATTTAAGTGTGGGATATATAAGTCAGTGTTTCCCAACCTTGGGCCTCAAGCTGTTTTTGGACTACAACTCCCATCATCCCTAGCTAGCAAGGCCAGTGGTCAGAGATGATGGGAATTGTAGTCTGAAAACAGCTGGAGACCCAAGGTTGGGAAACACTGATATAAGTCATGGTAGAAATGAATTACAGATGACTACGTAATTCCCTTGTGCAGGCAAGGCTTTCGAAATAAGATGGATTTGACAGCTGGCATGCTATGTAGCCGGTGTAAATTAGAGCCACTACTTTAAATTAGTTATAGTGATTTACAAAGGCCAGAGAATTGTCTTGCAATGCCAGGCGTGCTGCTGCAGCGCTTTACTTTTATACTAGTGGCGATGTGTCAAAAGGGGCATATTTGCATCATTGCTGCCAAGTGCCAAATAATGTCAAACATATATTAATTGGTCTCGGCTGTCAAGTTGCTTGTGCAGTGACATGCATTACATTGAACTTTGCTGTCCTCTTTTTTTTTACTCCTTTAATTTGCAGCCCATAAGGAGCAATGCCTGGCAATTGGCATAAACTTACAGGTCCTGAAGTGATGTGTGGGAAACATCAATTCAATCCAATTAAATATATACCATGTATATATTATGTAAAAACTGGCCCATTCTTTTAGCTAGTCTTAATATAACCAGTTGCATCCCATTATTTTTTTCAAAAAATATCAGGTAACTAGCTAATGCAACGCAGGGCCCTCCAACAAAGGCAGCCCAGTTTCCGTGGCCCAAAGCACTGAGAGGTTGCCATCCATTTAGAGGGACTAGAGAGTAATTCAGCATATCTCGAATGGAGGAAGCCTTAGCTTAAAGCTTAGGCAGGAAGACCACATAACTGCCCAGTAAGCCAAGTGCAAAGAGGTCCAGTTCGCCTCCTAAACCTTGGCCTTGAGTAAGATGAAGTAGTTAGCCTTTCCTGCTATTACTATCTGCTGTTGCTGCTGACGGACACAGCTTCTAATTTTCCCTATAATGATGGCATTGGATCAGCTTGTGCTTCCCTGCAGGGGCAACCAGATTGCTAACAAGAGGAGAAAATAAGGTTCTCCTTGGTCTGCACATTTTCTTCCTCTGCTGCTAGTGCTGCTGCAGTGGCTGCCTAAGCAAGGGGGGGGGGGAGATATGGGATCTTTTTCCCACACAAGAGGATGCATGGAATGTTTCCCCTGGAGGTATAGTGTTACTGTTCAGTTGCAGGGACAGACAACATGGTGTCTTCTAGATGTTGTATTATGACTCCCGTTACTCCTGGCCATTGGCTATGCTGGCTGGTGCTGATGGAAGCTGGAGTGCAACAACATCTGGAGAGCAATGTGTTTGCTGTCCTAGGCTAGTGCATGGCCACTGATTTCCATTAGGGGAACTAGATGGTTCCGAGATACCATGTGTAATGCTGCTTCCCTTTCCGAGTGTTTTCGATTCCTATCAGTTCAACCCTGGGAAAAGAGTAAGAGACCAGGGTCATGCAGTGATGCTGAATGGTGGGAGATTCACAACAAACAAAACACAGTGTTTTTTCACACAGTGCAGCGCTAACCTATGAGACCTCCCTGTTCAAATGCAGGAATGCCATTTTGCTGTGGGAATGGTTGGGCAGCAAGCCACTTTAACTCAGCAGCTGGCAATGGGGTTCATGGCCTGATGAAAATGGCTTGGGGACATGCTAGCTGTGTGATTATCATTATATTTGATGGATCTCCCACCACCTGCACTCTACTACCCAGCTACCTCTGGCTGCTGAAGAAGCTGCTGTGTAATGCTGACTTATTTGCTTTGTGGCCGGAGGGAGAATATTATTATTCAAGCCACGTCTGGTCTAAAGATTCTATGATGAATAGCTGCACCTTCCAGGGTTGCTATGAAGGCACTCCACTCACATGAATATTAATGCTTAGCGCTATTTTCTGATGAGACACCAAGCAATAAAATTATAATTCAGCCTTCCTTTAATCACATGGCAGGGTAGGGTGCCCATCTTCCTACAAGGTGGTGTGTCTACCTCCCTACAGGATGAATGGTGTGCTGCTCCCATCATTGCCTTACTCTGCGGTTTTCTCCGTGCAGTGCTAGTGGAAATCACGCACACATAACATGAGGAGGGAGCTATTTTGTGCCACTCTGTGACTTCTGATCATGCTTCCTATTCCCTTTCCTCTAACCCGTTTGCTGTATGGCAGCTTTCGCCAACCTGGTGCCCTCCAGATGTTGTTGAACTGCAACCCCCACCAACCACACCAGCTGGGGCTGATGGGAGCTGTAGTTTAGCAACTTCTGAAAGGCACCAGGTTGTCAAAGGCTGCTCTATGAAATGTGTTTCCTTGCCTTTGCTTCCCATTTCTGGCTGTAGCATTCTATGCTCTTCAGACCCTGTCTCCATTTCTTGTTTCCAGCTCAGTGTGCCACCCCGAGCCCTCCCACCTCCCCAGTCTCCCCGACTCCACCGACCAAGTCCCTCTCGTCTGATTCATCCCAGGGCGGCGACAGCCATTTTATGCGTGTCTGAGCCATAAAGTAAGCACTTTTTTTACTTTTACTTTTGCTTTTCTTTTTTCCCTTTTTTTACTGTATTCATTTCATATCTCTATATGCTTTGGTCTCTTGGAGAAAAGAAATGGTAAGCTTCTTTTCCAAGAGCTTCCTCGCCTCTCCTCAACAATCCATCCATCCACTGAGATCCACTAAGGTAACCTTTTCTTCTGTGCTGTGTAAGCTCAGTCTCCTTCCGCAGAGTTAAGGACAAGATGCTTCTGTGGTGAATCAAGGCGCCATGCTTTGTCCTGGAGTCCCTGGGGCAAAGTGACCTTGTTTCAATGAGCAACAATTCCCCTGTGCCAATTAAACCAAGAGAATATTTTTGAATGAGCACATGGTTGTAGCTCAGAGTATGAACCCAGGAGACCCTGCTTTGTCATGTCATGAACACGGTAGATAGCCTGGACCCAAACATGCCACTGGGTGTATTTTCTCCTGATTTTTTTAAATCAGAAAACATACTTAAGTTAAGAACATAAACAGAACCTGCTGGGTCAGAGCAATGGCCCATCTAGTCCAACATCCCATTCTCACAGTGGCTGACCTGTGGGAAGCCTGCAAGCTGGGCATGGACACACCAGATCTCTGCCCACTTGCAGTTCCCAGCAACTGGCATTCTTAGGAGGCCATAAGTTTAATCAGGGCAATCAAAAGCAGTAGTGGCAGAGCCACCATCTCAACGCCAGTGTCACTACAGCTTACTAGGGGGGGGGGTTCTGTGGGCAGGGTAGCAGCAAGGTCAGGGCTGCTGGTTTCCTGGCAGGTAGGTTGCTGTTGCTTACTGGGAGAGGAAGGACAATGCAGTGGGGAGGTTAGCATGGTGCAAATGCACCATCAGGAGCGCTTGATTGATTCTGCAGGTGCATTTGCACCACACTGAACTCCCCACCACTTCAGTCCTCTCCCTCCCAGAAATCAACAGTAACCAACCTGCTGGAAAGCTAGCATAACAGTTTTCCCACCAACCCACCCAATGAGCCACTTCATAACTAAGGGAATGGTTGATGTTAAGCTGAACTGCTATGTGCTACCATTAGGGACACCATAGCTGCTCCTTTCACAAACCAACTGGTACAGAACATCCAAAATTTGGACAAAGCTATGAAAATGTTATTTTTTTGTTGGATTTAGTCTTCCATCAGCTCCAGCCAGCATGGTCAAAGGTTGGAGATGACAGGAGTTGTTGTCTATCAGCATCTGGAGGGCCACAGGTCCTGTGGCTGTAACACATTAGGTTGCTTCTGTGACCTGAACCAAAAGATGGAGATGGGCATCTATGATAAGCCACAACTCCATCTTTTAGGCTGGACAATGGCCTGGGCATTGGCCCCATTTGATAAAGTAGGACTTTCTTCCCACTATGCACATATAAGATTGTGCTGTTAGTCTAGTCATCATCTGTGGTTGACAGACCAGAATGACAGACCAAGAATTCTTACAGTGGTATTCCTCAACCTGATGCTCTCCAGATTGGCTGTGCTGACTGAGGCTGATGGGAGCTGTAGTCCAAAACATCTTGAGGAAACCAGGTTGGGAAAGGCTACTTTAGAGTGTCCTGCTGACCTGTGGGCTAGAACTCTGACTGACATGTGTTTGACACAACCTTTCTTGGTGAAGACCTTTAAGGCTTTGAGAGAACTCCCTGAGCAGAAAGGTAGAGCTGTGAATGTCAACGAAACCTCTCTCTAGGACATTCCTTCAAGGCACGTCTAGCAAATTCACAGCCTCTGCAAATCCCTCAAGCCTGCTGTGAGGGAAATGTCAAAGGCCTGTGCAACAGGCCCACAACTTTAGGTTTCAACAACTGTCACTGACTCTCTTCTCTTCTCCTCTTCTCTCCTCTTCTTCCAGCACAGGCCCTGGCTGCTGTGAATGCTGTGAAGTTCCACGGAGCCACGTTCTAACCCACGGCGTCTGCACCCCAACCGCTGAACAACGCGTGTGGTCATTGTTAGGGTTCTCTCGGCACACCCATCTCCTTCAGTCGAGCTGCGGAAACTTTTCGGGACAGAAAAGCTGCCATCGAGGGAGAGCAGGGGTGGCACTTGCCTTTGTCCCATTTCTTCTTGTCCCGCTGCTGCTGCTGCTGCTGCTGCTGCTGCTGCTATGGCCTGTACCAACTGCCCATGGTTCAGCAGGCTATAGGGCAGGAGCTGTTTCCATTCTTTCTGGACAGGTCCTCTGTATCAGGTGCAGCAGACTCCCAAGGCTAAGGACCAGCAGCGAAAGAACAGCTGCGTCTCGGCAAAGAGGCAGCACTGAGCCAGAAAAGGGATGCTGGCAACAAGAGGGGGAGTTGATGTAGCTCATCTCCTGGAGCTCTATAGCCTGCAAGTGCAGGCAGCAGGGAAGGAAGGTTGTGTGAAGAATGACTTTGTATCTGCAGCCAGGGAATTCATTACCCTCTACTGAAGTGAGCACTAGATGTTTCTTCTCCTCCTCCTTCCCCCCCCTCCCCCCTTACACACACACCCACCCTTTGGTCTCTTCTCTGCCAACCAGAATGGCTTTCGGCATCTTTCGCCTGTGGAGCTAAGCAACCCGTGCACGGCCACACTTCCCTGCTTATGCTCACAGCCTTTCACAGGAAAAGGAAAGACAGCAAGGAAGCATGAGTGGACGGACAGAACTTTGTGGGCGTGGCAGAAGGTTGACCATGTGGGGACCCAAAGCGGCTTGGGAAGCTTGCTAGGGTTGTGAGGATGTTGCTGTGGCTGGGATAGGCTGGCGTTTTCTTCTTTCCCAAGCTTAGGGGTTGGTTGGGTGGATGGAATGGAAGGTGCGGGCAATGTATGTGGACGTGTTTTAGGGGTGCGGGCGGAAGATATAATGGGGGAGGGAAGAGGTTAGAAAAGCTTAGTTGGCTGTGATTCGCCACTAGGTGAAGCTTTAATGCTTTCTGTGACCCAGAGAGGTTGTCTTTTATCTGTAGGGGAAGAAAAAAACAAAACGGGGACTGGGTGGGTGACATTTCTTCTCACATCACAGGCAACTCGGGAGAGTGCCACTGAGCATTTTCCTCCTGGCTTCTCCAGGGCTTCAAGTAATAGGATGAAAACTGTGCGCTGGATAGATCACTGTGTTCGCCAAGCACTTGTCGCTTGCACCATCCCGTGAAGCAGCAGGTACTGCTGATGAAAACTGGATAGGGGACTAGATGGAATATGGATCTAAACTAGACTGGATGGGCCATGAATCAGCCTCCATGGAACATGGGAAGCAAAACTCTCCTGGCTTCTGGTGGAGGGGGGGGGGAACTGAAGCAAGACCTCTGATGTTCATCATGTATCCTCTTGCTTTATTTCCCACCACAATAGCTTGTAGGCAGTGCTTTTTTTTTCCCTAAGAAAAATGTTTAGGGATACTCTCATTTTCCTACTTATATTGAAATACTGCCCCTCAATGAGGCCAAACTTAGATTCACAAACTGTTTAGGGGTATCCGTCCCCCTGCATCCCCCCAGAAAAAAAGCACTGCTTGTAGGTGATTTGGAAGTAGAGTTCTCTCTCCCAACATAGCCTTCATCAGTCTCCTCTCTGAAGGGTGCAGTAATCATTGCCGTGACCTTTCAGAGCTATTGAGCTCGTATATTAAGAGCATAGGACTAGTGATGTACCTGCTCCAAGCTCAGACCACCTCAAATGAGCCCTCATTAGTTTCTCAATAGTTTGAGAGCAGAACCAACTCAGAATAGAGATTGGCCAGAGGTGCAGGCAAAGAGAGAGGACTTGGCAGACCTCAAGAAATATCAACCAAACCTCCCTTGAAACGTATTCAAACAGTGCTGATTCATACCTAGCCAGGAAACTTACCAGAACGAGGGTCTAAATTGGATCTTCTTTCACCCCACATGTTGTCTTCTGAAAGGGGACTTCTACCTGGTAAGGTTTATCTGAATATCATTTAGGGCCGTGGTAGTCAATTTCCGTGCTCTCGGAGGATGGTTTCTTCTCTAGTGATTCATGGGCTGGACATATATTTCACCACACAACCTAGACCTTTTTAACAGTAGTCAAGCTCTGCATTAAAGCTGGCACCAACTTGCAATAAGGGCTTTGCAGTTCTGCAGCATAGCACTCAGGCGTGGATAGGGCATTGCACAGCAAACCCAGAGAGATGTAACATTAAAGCATGGGCTGCCTCACACCACACCTTTTGGAAAGAATTTTACTTCTACTTGGACCCTGTGGGCCAAAGTTTTTACACTCAAAATATTGTTGGGCCATCATGAGGCACATGAAATTGCTTCATACCAAAAATAAGGTCAAGCTGGACAAAGTCTTCCCAAACTGGTTCCTTCATTCTGTCTCAAATCTTTCAGAAGAAATTCAGATTGTTCTAACTCTAGCTTAGAACACAAAAATGCAGCTGGCTTTTCTTTTTTTAATTCCCTTGAGCTGGATTTTCAGATGGGGTCTTGGTTATTTTGTTTTTAAAAAGCTGGAGTCCCATTCATTCAATGTTTTGTTTGATTGTTTCCTTGAAGGATTGACACTTTAGATTGAGATTCAACTTCTAGGTGGCAATTTGGTTGTTTTGAAATGCTTATACATTCACAAAAAAGTTAGCAACTTCATTCTGGGCCTGGTTTTAGTCAAACGTCCATCAATGGATCTTTTCCCACTAAATTGGAATCTGTGTATACACGATTGGGCAGTCCTAAATTTCAAGAAACAGGCCTACCACCACCAAGTCCAGTTTGGCCCTGAGGCAGGGATTGGGGGGGGGACGCTCTAGGTGCTGTTAGACTCCCAACTCCTTTTGACCCCAGAGAGCATGGCCAATGGTCAGGGAAGTTGGAAGTTGTAGTCCAACAACACTGAAGGACCACAGATCCAGGAGGTTGGAGCCCTGTTCATGAAATGAAAAGGGACAGTTACAGAAACTGAGGGATGCTTCTGAGGATACATAGATAGATAGAATTGCACTGTGAATTTTATGAGCATCCATTTCCCACGTTCATTTTAACAAGCTTCCACCTCGTAATCTCCCACCTTGGGGTTAGCTTCCTCCTTGACGCTTCTGAGAATCCACCTCAACTGATATTGACCAGAATGATAAGTTCTTGGCAAATAACAAGATCTTTGTCATATAACACAGTGGGAAACTCTTGGCAGGCTATCCTTAAATCAGAAATGTTTTCCACCTCCCTGTCCAATGAAATGATGAAGTCTGTTTTGTTATTTAAATGATCCTTTTGGCAATATGTAGAACACTCCAGGGAATCAGAGTTTTTGTTCCTTTCTTTCTCCTTCAACATTCCAGGATGATGATGTTAAAAATTATTGGTTCTGCTCCTGCAGTAGCACCCATGTCATCTCATTAAAAACAGTCCCTTCATTATCCTCTACATGCCTTAATATATGTTTTATGGAAATTATACAGTGATGTGTGCTAAATATCTATATCTTTGTTTTTTCCCTCTTCTCACTAAACTGTTTTGTTTCAAGCTTATGTTCTCTCTCAGTGCACAGGGCCACTGAAGCCAGCCCTGCCGCTGAGTTACTGAAATGGAGTCACTTTGGGCAGTTTTATCAGAATAATTAAGAAAATAAAAGAAGACATATTTAAATAAATATATATATTTTCTGCTTTTATTGAAAGCAAATTTATTTAAAAATAAATGTAAGCTGTCAATTTAGAGGAATGATGCATTTATTTCCTTGTTTGTTGGGTACGGCAGTTGCTTTTGTATGTCAGGGACCAGTCCTCAGCTGATGCCGTTTGGCAATGGCTCATTTGTAACTAGCAAAGCTGTTGACTTAAGCCCATTGAGGCTCTGGCCCAGGAGGTACATTATAGGAAGATGAGTAGGACTGTAGCATATCAGGGACCGCAAAGATTGTCTTGCTGGTACGCAGCTATCCCATGGGGATTCTTGCAATATAGGTGGCTTTCCCCCTACTTCGTGTCAATGCTACTTCTTTTATACTTTTTGTTCACGTGAATGTGTTTTTGTGTGGCAACGTAGCTGGATTTCATCCTGTCTCTCTCCATCATGATCACTCTCCCAGCTACTACCATTCCCTTTAATATTGTTGGGGAGAAACACGTCCTTCAGATGTGACCTGCATTTTCCCTTGTTGTGAAGGCATCGTTGACATTTTCTAAATGGTGGCAGCTCATTAGATAAGCAAGAGCTGAAGAGAGGCCTGAATTAGCTTCTTGAAATCTTGTTGGCTTGGGATTGACCTTCCCTTGACATCACAGTAGGCCTCCTTATTCCACCTCTTGAGGTAGTGGTTCTACCTGTGCATCTATTTGAGAGATGTGGAGGTCACCTCGAAAGGGTACAGGTGTCAGTGAAACCATTCAACCAGTGTTCACATAAGAAAGGAATGAAGCAAGGACTGTGCCACTTTTGGCAACCTCTTGCCTATTTTTCTGTCAAGGAAGTTTTGGATTCTAGGTCCAATTACCCTTCCCCCTTCTTGCCATTGAGAAAGGCTTTAAAGATGGCAGGATGGCAAAAAGGATGTCAATGAATGTTCTCCATCACCCCTCACCAGCCCTCTGCTCAGTTAATAGCTAGGTGGAGTCTGTGACCAATTATTGCTCATGTCACTTTAAGTGTTTTGAGGTTACAAGCTGTGAGCTCTCAACAGAATGCGTTTCGCATCACAGTTTTACAGTATTGTGGAACATGTTTTTAAATGGTTTTATTTTAAGTGTTTTCCCTTCACTTCTAATAACACTTTCTTATGCCAGCAGCACCTGTAACCAAGAGGAACTACATTATTTATGCACATTATTTGGAGCAATTTTTATTTTTGTTTGCTTGTGTTAGGTTTAAAAAAAACTATCAAAAAAGCAATGTGATGTTGATGTCTTTCTTTTGTATAAAAGTGACCTTAGATGATGACAATTTTAAAAATTAGCAGTCTGTGATTTAAAAAAAAAACCAGTATGTCAGTGGCTTGGGGTTCTTCACACCAAACCATGGAATAATCTTTCCAGTAATTAAATCTGCAGCAGCTTGCTTAATATTCCCCTCCCAGCAGCATTTGTTCTAGATGTAGCTACTTAAAAAGGTCAAAATCTCACACAAGGAAAACAAAACAAAACAAATAAATGCATTTGTACCTTGCAAGTTTGTATAAAGCAAATAAATAAAAATTGATGGTTTGTAAATGGACGGTGTGCTTCTCCCCTTCTTCTCAGTGTGCATGTAAAACAGTTGGGAAACGAAAGAAGGAATGACAAAGCAGTGGCCTGCTGGTAAGATTAGTTCAGGCTTCCTCAACCTCGGCCCTCCAGGTGTTTTGAGACTACAATTCCCATCATCTCTGACCACTGGTCCTGCTAGGTCATAGTTGCCAAGTCTCCCGTTTTTCGCGGGAAACCCCCGTATTTAAACCCGTTTCCCGCTGTTATCTCGAATAGAGAAAAATCCTGTAAATCTCCTGGATTTCTTACCTGCTCCTTCTGAGCATGTCTGGACATGCGCAGAGCCAATTTCGGGTGCTGCTCTGCCCGTGTCTGGGCACCGGAAATCGGGCAGCACTGGCACCGGAAGTTGCTTCTATGCATGTCCGGACATGCGTAGAAGCAACTTCCAGTGCCACGCCGCTGTTGATCCCGGATTTTTCTTACTGGGAGTTGGAGGGTATGTGCTAGGTAGGGATTATGCGAGTTGTAGGCCAAAAACACCTGGAGGGCCAAGGTTGAGGAAGCCTGGATTAGTTTCTGACAATGAGTTTCTCAATACTAAATGCTCTTCACCACCAGCCTTGTGCATCAGACCAATTGATGGCCCTGCAATTCTGTGCATGCCTATTAGGAAGAGACTCCCACCGAGTACAATGGGACTTACTCCCATGTAAGTCTGTACAGGATTACAGAGGTTCGCCACAACTCTGTACAGATCTTCTCAGAACTAAATTCCACCGAATTCAATAGTAGTTCATTCCAGGTAAGGGGTGGGGGAGTGGATTGCACTCAGAGAAAAGAAATTTAGATGATATATTAATGAGCAAGGTAGTGCATCACAATAACTATTTGTACGACGATTCCATTTTTGCCAAACGTTTGAGAGACAAACTTATAAAATGATTGCAAGAATTTCAATAGAAGCAGCAAGGATAGTTGGGTTATAACATGAGCATGAAAATACATTTCCTATTTCAAAATGTGCTGAATGATTCACTTATTGGAAATGGATTCTCATCTCGTGTCCTTAGCTATTTGTCAAGCACCAAAGGAGGGCATATAGATCTTGTGCCTTAGTGACGCAGATATAGATAATACAGCTGTCCCTGGCCAGTTAATTAGCTTTTTATTATGGTATTTCTTTGCTCGCTGCTTGCATGAGAATGGGACATGTATTCTCTTTTCTATGCAGTAGAAAAGGAGATGCTCCAAGACTGCGTCAGAGGGATTTTTATTTTTATTTTATTTTTTTGAGGCTAATAGATGTTTGCATGAAACAAAGTAGTTGGCAAGATGCTATGTAATACGCTAATGGTCCAATGGCTGGACCCTATATCTAGCTGATAATCCTTTTAGATTCTTTTTTTTTTGGCCTTCACATCTTTCCACCCTGCCCTCTAAGCTAGGGATTCCCAAACTGGCCCGTGGACCACCAGTAGCCCATAAGATTCATTCAGGTGGTCCACATCATCTTGGAATCACAGAACTGTAGAGTTGGAAGAGACCATTAGGATCATTTAGTCCAGCCCTGCAATGCAAGAATATTTAGCCCAACATGTGGCTTGAACCCACAAGCCTGAGATTAAGAGTCTCTCAATCTGTGGATTTGTGGCTGAAGATGGGAGACAGCACATCCATTGCATAAAATATTCATGTTGATTATTAATTGTATTTTTGTTGCTTCTTTTAATTCTAACATTGTATGTTATTGTATTCTATGGAGTAGCAATGGCTACAACTGGCAGGAAAACCATTAAGTGGTCTGTTAAGATGCTCAGGATTTTTCAAGTGGTCATGGGAAAAACAGCCAGCAAACTAATCTCCCTTGTTAGCAGAGAGGAGCATCTGCCCATGATGACTGTAATTGATGGGCAGGTTCATGTGAAAGCAGGTGCCCCCTCCTCGTCATGTACTTCCCGATTGCAAATAGGGAATGTGGAAAGGAAAACAGCCCTCAAGGCTACTGTGCATTAACTTCTAGAAGCTAAACAAACACATGAATGGATGTATTTACTTTATTACGGTCACAGACCAGCATAAGCAAAACATCTAAATAAATAGCATAACAATATCTCTAAGTGGATAATTATTAAATTAATTGGGAACAATTCCCATTGTTGGTGGGAATGTATAAAGATTTATAAATTTTGGAATGAGATATATGAGAAATTGAAAAGGATGTTAAAAATTACATTTGAAAAGAAACCTGAGTATTTTTTATTAAGTTTGATCCCAGAAAGTATACCAGAAGATAGGGAAAGTATTTTTTTGTATGCCTGCGCAGCGGCGAGACTACTTATAGCTCAAAAATGGAAAAGGGAGGAAATACCTACAATCCAGGAGTGGCAGATAAAATTAGTAGAATTTATGAATTAGGCAAGGATGACGGCGGCACTTAGGAATATACCAAAACAAAGATCAAAAGCTGAATGGAAAAATGTGGAAGATTATTTTTAAAAAGAGGGTATAAAAAGGGATAGTGATTTGTTTTGATTAAGAAGGCACATGAGAATACGTATATATAGAAAGGTGATTTAATTAATTAGTCTTACATTCCAAATTTATAAGAGGTAAAGCAAGTTGTGTGTACAGTATATATTAAGGAAAATGATGTACTAACGATTGGATGTCAATTATAAGTTATATTGTATAGGTTTTTATGTTTATATTCTATAGATTTCTGTTTTGGGATTTGCTTTAATTTGTTAATTTGTTTATTGTTTAATTTGTTTAATTTGCCCAATAGGTTTAAATAAATTTGGTTTAATTTATGTATTGTTTTATGTTGGGTGGCTTAAGTTTGAATTTACGTCGTTATATTTTTCTATTCTTTTTTTAAAAAAAATCTGAATACTGTAAAGTTAAATCTTAAAAAAATAATACTAATAATTCGGAACAAGAACCAAACGTAGATTAAAACATATACATAGATTACTTGATTAAGCATAGGTAATGGATGAATAAAACCAATAAGGAATTTTTCTAAAAAAAATCTTTATTATTTAAAAACAAAGAAAAATAAACTGAACCACAACAATCAATTATTATGTTGACAAACATCTTCGCAACTTCACATTTACAGACACAAAAATCACAACACTCTAACACTTGACTAACTCATACATACCTACGTAAATTCCCCCCACCTAAACACACGACACATAACAAAACACCTAAATAAACCCACACTAATCTTAAAAAACACATTGTTCTATTACTTCACCGTTGCATTCCTTGTAAAATACAATGCTAGATATTTGTTGGAATCAAATAAATAATACATATACTACTGTGCAAAAATATAAAGGAAACATTAAAAAAACCAATAAGGAAAATTGAAAGGAGATCAGTTAAAAAAGCTGTATGGGGCGGGGCTTCAGAAGTGCGGATCTAACAATATGGGCCTTCTATTTAGGACTGATTTGTAGCATAGACCATCCTTCGACGAATAGCTATCATGACAGAGCAAAATCTGGTGACTAAATATGTGACTTCTGGGCTTTCGTCCTGTAGTAATAGGGAGATGTAGTGTTGTTCTGAACACCCAAGGAACTTATGTAGGATGGGCTGGATAAACCTAGCTTGAATGTCTATGTCAGGGGTCCCCAAACTTATCTGGCTTCGGACCGGTTCCTCCAGCGCCAATCGTGCGGTGGGCCGACGGGCAGGGGAATGCACTCCCATACGTGCGCACACTCGCTTTTCCCGGCTCAGCGCCGGAAATGGCTTCTGCACATGCGCAGACATCATTTCCGGTGCACTTCCGGGTCAGCGCAGCACCAGAAATAGCTTGTGCGCATGCGTATGGGAGCGCGTTCCTCCGTCCGCATGTGCGCACAAGCTATTTATGGCGCCACACCAACCTGAAGATGAAGCAACCGCACCACGGTGGGCCGATAAGAGCAGGCAGCAGCGGGGGCCATCGGGGGCTGCACAATTAGTTCGTGCGGGCCGCATCCGGCCCCCGGGCCTTAGTTTGGGGACCCTGGTCTATGTAATGCTGGCAATAAAGAAGGGCATGCTCCGTTATTTCCTGCTGCTCAGAGTCAGTGGCAAAGGAACCCTCTCAAGCACCCAGGGCGGGATGCCGAGGGGCGGGGTGAACCGCCCAGTGACGAACGCACGACGTCCATACGGAGTGTGCATGCGCGACGACCATACGAGCTGCCACGCATGCACACTCCATATGGGCTGCCGCACATGCGCAGTCCATACGGGATGCCACTCACACGGGGTGGCTGTATGGCCTGCCGCTTGCACAGCATCCGTACGAGCTGCTGTGCAAGCCCCGTCCCATATGGAGTGTGCACATGCAGCAGCCCGTACAGTCGCTGTGTGAGAGGCAGCCCATATGGATGGCGCAAGAGAGGCAGCCCGTACGGACGATTGTATGGATGCCGCGCGAGAGCAGAAGCCCATATGGATGCCACGTGAGCAGCACCCTTACAGACTGTGCACACCCTCGGCCGCTCTGCAGCTGGCGGGAGGCAGGAGCCATCTTGTAAAAAAAACACCAGAGTGGCACCCAGAGCCACATGAGCATAATAATAATTTTTTATTACGGTCGGAGACCACCTTGTGCCACATGGGCATTTCCTCTCCTCATATATGGTATCTTCTTATAACGGCCTTCCTGAACTGCTGAAGGGAGGCCCTGACAACAGATGAAAGCCCTTCGTTGTTTTGGTATTTCAAGATTAGCCATGGACGGCATTTGGGACCAAACACACACATGAAGAATGTCATAATTTGTGTGGCTTTCTTCTTTCCGTTCATTTTTGCTAGCAGTTTTTGCCATAATTCAAGCCTCGGGGAGACCTGCTATTAGCTTCCCCTCGCAAGCCCAGGAGAACAGGAAGCACAAGCTGAGCATTTGTGATGGCGCTTCCCCGCCCCACCCGCCTGGAAACTCCAGAGTGACAGCCCCGTGAACTTTAAGAGGTGTCTTCACTGCTGGGAGGTTAATGATTTGCAAGGTGACGCAGGAAGGGCTAAAGGCCTTTCCAAGGTTCACTGGCTGCAGAATATGTGGAAGTGACAGCATCCTCCTGCACCTCACCCCCCCCTTCCGTGACATTTGCATCTGCACCTGAACATCCAGAGCCCTTCTAGGCCTACAGCAGCAAAGATGATAGAGATCACAGAAATCCAGAGTAAGTATGAGCATATCTTACAGCCTGAAAGGAAGAAGTTGCTTCTTCTTATACCAGTGTAACCAGGTTAGCTAAGAAAGAATGATTGGGTCTAATCAAGGCTTTCTTTTGCCAGCTCAGCTTTTAGAGAATGTCACCCTGACCTCTCTTATTTATTTCTTTACTTAAATACTTGCTTTTTCACCAGCAAGTTCAAGGCAGCAAACATAATGCTCTCCCTCCCCTCATTTTAATAACAAACCTGTGAAGTGGACTGTGAATGAGTGGCCCAGCGAGCTTTGTGACCGAGTGGGGATTTGAACCTGCACCTCCCTGGTCTTATAGTCCAGTGCTCTAACCACTGCACCACACTGGCTCTCTAGTTCCAGTGTTACTCTGTTGACTGTTTCACAGGCACTTTTTTTTTTGTTTGGTTTTTTAAAAGATCAGAGAATGTGCTGTTGGAAAAGGAAGTAAATTAATATCTTTGCCTCTGTTCCCAGGGCACAAGAGTTTCAGTATACAGTCATACCTCGGGTTAAGTATGCTTCAGGTTGTGTACTTTCAAGTTAAGTACTCCGCGGACCCATCTGGAATAGATTAATGCACTTTCCATTACTTTCAATGGGAAAGTTTGCTTCAGGTTAAGTACGCTTCAGGTTAAGTATGGACTTCCAGAACCAATTATTGTAAGTACTTAACCTGAGATACCACTGTACATTGATTATTGCCTTCATTTTATGGATCAATGGTCTCAGTAGACAGGAAAAAAATCATGTTGAATTGCTGTTTTAGGGGATGTTTTTCATCGTCTGGAACGGATTAATCCACTTTCCATTACTTTCACTGGGAAAGTTCGCTTCAGGTTAAGTACACTTCAGGTTAAGTACGGACTTTCGGAACCAATTAAGTACTTAACCTGAGGTACCACTGTAATCTTTAAGAAAAGTACAACCTATGGGAGGAAAATAGAATCCCTGTGACCCACGTGTATGGAGTAAATACTGTAACAAAAGAATTGACTCAAATTGATTTAAAATGCAAGGCTAAACTCTCTCCAGCAAGAGAGAGCTCCAGTAGCAGAGTTTAAACTCACAAAATATGGCTTTAGGAATATAGGTTGTTAGACCCATTTAGTCTGCTTGCAAACACCACTCCTTTCTTTTCACCCCTCTTGTGATGAACAGACCACACACACTGTTAAGGAAGTTTAAAATTCTTTACTTACAAAATGTTCCAAAGGCCAGATTCATGCATTTCACAGAATCATAGAGTTGCAATGGACCACAAGGGTCATCTAGTCCAACCCCCTGCAATGCAGGAACCTTTCACCTCATGTGGGGCTCAAACCCACGGCCCTGAGAGTAAGAGTCACATGCTGGTAAATTTGGGCTGCACCCAATGCTTGCTAGGAGAAAATTCTGTTGCTTCTGAAGTGCCTGAAGTGGAGAAATGGATCAAGGGATGGGTGGATGGAGAGACATCCTTAAGAGCAAGGTAAAGAGAGAGAGCAAAACTGAAGGTGGACAAATACCCACAACTAGGCCTGGCCATTAAAGATGACATTGCTTCTGCATTTAGGAGTTGATTCTGCAGATTATTCAAAGTTATTCAAAGTTATTTCCTCACTGAGCCCTTCTCTGGTTGAGAGGCTACCCAGCTTAAAGCAGGCAATAGATGACCAGTGAGACTAAGGGGAATACAAATGATCCCTGATTTGAAGTTCTGCCCAAAACAAGTTCTAGCTTCTAAAAAGCAGAAAAGGAAAGTACTAAGCTACCTTCCCTTGGGCGGGATCTCCAAAGTCTCGTTGCTACACTCCCAAGAAAGCCCTGCCCTGCCCAGCCACCCACCATTTTTCACATGGCAGTGTACCATGTAGCACAACCACCCATACAGACCTCAAAAGAAAAGCAGGACCATGCAAGAACAGGTATTCTGAGCCCAAACTGCAAACGCCAGAAACATATTTTCCCACTATTGAGTTATAAGTGGGTCTTCCTCCCCCATGATCTTCAGAATGCTGTGTGTTTGATTACATTCATTTCATCTGTTACAGGGATTGGTGTGGGACTTGTGGGCTTCGGGGTGTTTTTCCTGCTTTTCGGTGTGCTATTGTACATGGATTCGGTCCTTCTGGCCTTTGGAAATGTAAGTTTCTTTCCTATGCTCCAGATGTTTCCTTGCAGATGTCGCTTTTGTCATCACATATATAGGCCAGTTTGCCTTCAAAGCTTTAATGAATCATAAGGATCACTAAGCCCAGTTTACAGGCACTGTTATGGAAGGGAGTTCCATTGACATCAACCAGGAGACTTGCTTCCAAGCAGAATTGTCTAGTCTAAGGTTTTAAGGAATATCTAACAGCCACAATGGCTGTGTTCCACCTCCACTGTCAGAAGACATATGTATCGGTCACTGGAAGCCGCAGGAGGGGAGAGCGCTGTTGTGCTCAAATCCTGCTTTCAGGCTTCCTATAGGCAACTGGTTGTTCAAAGTAAGAACAGGATGCCAGACTGCATGGGCCTTTGGCCTGATCCAGCAGACATTTCTTATTGCATGATCAGGACTGGCAGCCCATTACAGAATTGAAACTTTTGTATTGTGTACCAACCACTGTACACAGCACATGCTGCAAGGGTATGGGTGTAAGTGATACTTCATGAACTGAGGAAGATGATGCTCCTCCAGCAACACAGTACCCTTGGTCAGCAGTTTCCTGGGTCACCAATGAAGTGGCTGAAGGCAATGGTGTAGCATGGGTTGCCAGTGCCTGGGGCAGTGCAGAGGGGGTAGGTAGGAGGGAGGGAAACAGGCAGAGTACACATGCACATTCAGTATCAGTATCCAACTTTATTTCGGTCACAGACCAGCATAAGATAAAACATACGGAAACTGAACACATAAGACATAAAACAGGTAAGGAATAAAAACTGGTAATTAAAAGGTGATTATATAGCATACAGGGATGCGGGTGGCGCTGTGGGTTAAACCACTGAGCCTAGGGCTTGCCGATCAGAAGTCCGGTGGTTTGAATCCCCGCGACGGGGTGAGCTCCCGTTGCTTGGTCCCAGCTCTTGCCAACCTAGCAGTTCGAAAGCACACCAGTGCAAGTAGATAAATAGGTACCGCTCCGGCGGGAAGGTAAACGGTGTTTCCGTGCACTGCTCTGGTTTGCCAGAAGCGGCTTTGTCATGCTGGCCACATGACCCGGAAGCTGTACGCCGGCTCCCTCGGCCAGTAAAGCGAGATGAGCACCACAACCCCAGAGTTGTCCGCGACTGGACCTAATGGTCAGGGGTCCCTTTACCTTTACCTTATATAGCATACATACTTAAAAAGATAGAAATAGGGACAAACAGCTGAAAGTGACTACGGTATGTGGGAGGGAGTGTGAAGGAGCACAGGTCTTGGACTTTGGGCCTAGTTTGTGGTGCAAACCATCCTTCGATGAACATCCACCATGGCAGCGCAGAATCTAGCAACTGAGTACTGTATGTAACACCTGGGCTTTCATCTTGAAATAGCAGGGAGGTATGAAGTTGTTCTCTGTGACCTGGGAATTTATGTAGTATAAGCAAGTACGGTAGTATCCATATAATGATATGTCATCCCTGGTCCAGGTTTCCTGTATCAGTAAGATAGAAAATCAGTGAAACAGGTGTTCCTGAAAGATGCAGCCCATCCGACCACATTCCAGGTTAGAAGGGCAACCTTATGCTGGCCTGTTGGCTGTCAATCCCTCTTTCCCTCACAAGGTGTTTGGGGGGGCTGTTAATTCCACCTGTGCATTCAAGAGTCATTGCGCCGTCTGGAGAGGTCACTTCCTGGTTTGCAGGGATAAGCTGTTTTCAATGGATCCCAGCAATGGAAGCGTGCAGCTGTATTCAGGCAGCAATGGGTGTTGAAATTGTGTGCCCCCTAACAATTTTGCGCCTGGGGCAACCACCCCTTGGGGGGGCCCTACACTATGCCACTGGTTAAAGGATCCCCGCAAGACAAAGAAAAGAGAGGCAACAGGACCAATGTTCTCCTTCCCTCCAAAGACAAAACAGAGAGAATTACTGAAGGGGATACAAAGTTCATCAAGCCTGTAGGAAAGATTCAGCCTTTACATCCAGCACCCCTAAGAGAGAATACCAATTGATAGCCAATGTGGTTACTCCTGATGTTGTGCACTGGCAGTTCCCATCAGCTCCAGTCCAACCAGCATGCCCAGTGGTCAGGGATGGGGTGGGGCTTGGTCCAAAACATCCATAGGGTATTGTGTTGCCTACTCCTGAATTATAAATGATCACTATATACGGTAAAGTGTTTTGTGATTAAAGAAAAGAAAAGCAGTATATACATAAACATGAAAATCAGGGGCAAGGAATCAGGAGCCCTCTAGATATTGTTGGACTACAACTCCCATCAGCCAAAGCTAGGGCTGACAATGACAAACAGTCAGGGATGGTGGGAGTCAGAGTCCAACAGCATCTGAAAGGCCGCAGGCTCCCCATCCCTGATAAAGCGCCTACTAATGATAATACACTCCAATAATCCCTGGATTTTGATCTTCTTCTCTTTAGATCCTGTTCCTGTCTGGCCTGGCCATTATCATTGGACTAAGAAGAACCTTTGGTTTCTTCTTCCAGAGGCAGAAGCTTAAGGGAACCAGTTTCTTTTTGGGGGGCATAATTATCGTCCTGCTTCGGTGGCCTGTCCTAGGCATGCTTCTGGAGACCTATGGCTTCATTAACCTCTTCAGGTGATTATTCATACCAAAGCCACAAAGCTTTCTATGGAAACGATGTAGGCATAGTGGTGTCTAGGTAAGTCCAGGATTGTTGATAGCTACACATGATGCCAGACCTGAACTCTACAAGTTTACAGTTTCTGAAATTGGTGCTCTAAGTTGGAGCCTCATGGGCTAAATTCTTACCAGTTCCAACAAGAAGAAGATGGGGACAACATTTGCCCGCCTCCAGTTTGCAGGGACCTCATCTGTTCTTCAAGAATTCTCAAATATTATACAGTATACGGAGGTTACAGGTAGGTAGCCGTGTTGGTCTGGGTCGAAGTAAAATAAAAAAATTCCTTCAGTAGCACCTTAAAGACCAACTAAGTTTATATTTTGGTATGAGCTTTCGTGTGCATGCACACTTCTTCAGATACAGTGAAATAGAAGTCCCCAGGCACTTATGTAGAGAAGGGGTGGGGAGGGGTGGGGAGGGGGAGGGGAGGGGGGATCACTCAGAAGGGTGGTGGAAGTGGGTGATTGACTGACTGATAGCTGTTGATGACCGAAAACGACTGCAAATGGTTTTGCATGAAAAAGCAAGGGTTGAGATGGCTGAAGATCGCTTATCATGTATAATGAGATAAGAATCCGATATCTCTGTTCAAACCAGGTCCCTCCATGGTTTTGAGGGACCTGGTTTGAACAGAGATATCGGATTCTTATCTCATTATACATGATAAGCGATCTTCAGCCATCTCAACCCTTGCTTTTTCATGCAAAACCATTTGCAGTCGTTTTCGGTCATCAACAGCTATCAGTCAGTCAATCACCCACTTCCACCACCCTCTCTGAGTGATCCCCCCTCCCCTCCCCCTCCCCACCCCTCCCCACCCCTTCTCTACATAAGTGCCTGGGGACTTCTATTTCACTGTATCTGAAGAAGTGTGCATGCACACGAAAGCTCATACCAAAATATAAACTTAGTTGGTCTTTAAGGTGCTACTGAAGGAATTTTTTTATTATATACGGAGGCTCTGAGATTATGTCCACAAGCTTCTTTAGTTCCCTTGGGTGCAGCTCATCACCTCCTGGAGATCTGAATTAATTTAAAGTAGCCATGGGTTCCCTTACCACCTCCTTTTTTGGACTGTACCTCCCTCCTTGCATTGTTTATTTTGTGCTGCCATTCCATTCACACAATGGATTTCCACTTGCACAATGGATCTTCCCCTCTCCTCTCCCATACAATCCTTTATGATCCTCAAAAACTGCTCTTGAGGATTGGAGACCCTCCATACCAGATTGTTCCTTCACCCACAGATTACCTCTCTCCAGCTACTTTTCTCTCGGCCAGGTATTAGAGCCTCAGCAGGGAAAAAGATGCTCGGCGGAAGGAGCCATGGCTAGAGAAGCTATGAACAAAGGAGGGAGGGTCAGCACTCCTTAGCCATCTTTCTACTTAGCCATCTTTCTACTTTGCTTTCAACACAGATAATTGCTGCTGTCACATCTAGTATAACTCTCAGGTTTTGTTCCGGCTGCTGATTTTCAGCCATTATTAACAATGACTTATTTGTCCTCAGGAGTTTTTTCCCAGTTGCCTTTGGGTTTCTGCGATCATTGGTGAACATCCCATTTTTGAGCAAGGTAAGAAAATTTTTCGTGTGTCATGTGCTCTCAGGGGAGCATGATTCTATCTGGCTGGTTTGGTTCCCTTAAGCTTTCCAGCAGGGTTGGGGAACCTGCAGGCTTCCAGGTACAACACACAACTCCCATTGTCCCCTGAGTGGCCGGGGCTGATGGGAACTGGAGTCCAACAATAGGACTCATCCACACTTCCATTTGTGCCATGATCTGCCATGATCTGTTCTGGAACGTGTCCAGAAGAGGGCAACCAAAATGGTCAAAGGCCTGGAAACGATGCCTTATGAGGAACGGCTTAGGGAGCTGGGTATGTTTAGCCTGGAGAAGAGAAGGTTAAGGGGTGATATGATAGCCATGTTCAAATATATGAAAGGATGTCATATGGAGGAGGGAGAAAGATTGTTTTCTGCTGCTCCAGAGAAGCGGACACGGAGCAATGGATTCAAACTTCAAGAAAGAAGATTCCACCTAAACATTAGGAAGAACTTCCTGACAGTAAGAGCTGTTCGGCAGTGGAATTTGCTACCAAGGAGTGTGGTGGAGTCTCCTTCTTTGGAGGTCTTTAAGCAGAGGCTTGACAGCCATATGTCAGGAATGCTTTGATGGTGTTTCCTGCTTGGCAGGGGGTTGGACTGGATGGCCCTTGTGGTCTCTTCCAACTCTATGATTCTATGATTAAAAAAAACAAAACAAAAACAAAACTTCACTGTATACTGTTGAACTGGAAGAAACATCAGTCAGGTCTTCTGAAGGTTGATGTTTGTTCTGATTCAGTTGTAAACAGCAAGTTTTCGCAGGGAAAGAGGTGGGACCAAAACAACAACAACAACCCATGCCTAGAAATCATAGAATTGTAGAGTTATACAATTCTTCAGAGAAATGTGATTGGTTACAAATGACTTCTTGTTGCAGCTGTTCCAGAAACTTGGAGACACCAGCTCTATGGTATAGCCTGGAGAAGTGGCTTCCTACCACAGACAACTTCTCCTCCTACAAGCAAATAGACCTTTTTTTATAGACTACTGTGCTGTTTTCACAGCGATGTGCCATTGAGACCTCCTGCCCAGTTCATACCTTTGAAGGCCCCTGTGTGATCACCTGCAGGAGTGTGCAAGGTTATTAGCAGGTTCATATCCCAGCAGGAATTGCCTGGAGGTGCTGTTGGCAAGAGCAATTACAACTGAACTGCTGGTTCATAGAGATGATCATGCTGGAGCTGGACAATGGCTATGGACAATGGCTGAGTGGGCATCAGTACTTGGGCACATCCATGTTCACAAGATTTCTTAGCAACAAACCAACATTTAGGACTTGTCAAATTGCTCCAAGGAAGACACATCCCTCGGGGTCTACACCTTCCAAACAGTTGCAGTTGTGTGAGTAAGCAGAGTGCTCAGTTTCTTTTCTTTTGTTGACATGCTTTACCCACTGATATTTTTCGTCCCTTGTGAGAAGCCATAATGCAGGCATCCCCAAACTCGGCCCTCCAGCTGTTTTGGGGCTACAACTCCCACCACCCCTAGCTAATAAGACCAGTGGTCAGGGATGATGGGAGTTGTAGTCCCAAAACAGGTGGAGGGCCGAGTTTGGGGATGCCTGCCATAATGGATCAGAAATTTGAAATTGAAGGGATTAAAACACACACACACACAAGTTGAAAGGCATAATTTGAACACTATGACACTACAACAACTTGTCTCATCTCACTAGCCAAATTCAACAATAGGAAGGAGGAAAATGAATATAAGGATGAGAAGTGTTGTTCTGAGTTTTCTGTCAATTTCAAAATCCCAGTAAAGAAGCTTGTTAGGGGAGGGGATGAGTTCGCAAAATAACTTGCAGTTCAAAAAGACAGACACACAGCCTGTACTTTGGAGCAATGTCTATTTAACAGAACGTGAACACTATTTGATTCCACCGCGTGCATATTTTCTATTTTTTTATTTAACAAAACATAAAACATGTTTTAATGATATCAAATAAATCATGTTTCTCAAGATGTCACGTGTGTGCGTGTCTGTTTTGCTCAGATGGGGAAATAGGAGCTACAGGGAGACCACTTGATTTGGGAAAGACAGCACTGGTGAGGGAACAGTGGTTGCATTTTGTCATTTAAAAAGAACATGGGAGAGTCCATCATGGACCTCAAACCATCTTATTTAGTTTGGCTAAAGCTATGGCGATGGTTATTCAGCACAGAGCTATGTGATCTTTCTTCCCAACCTCCACCTTGTGCACAGGGCCTCTGTATGTTGGGTACGTACCCTCCAAAGAATAAGTCCAGCTACTGAACCGCACTTGTACAGTAGCATAGCATGGGGGGACCCACAGAGGAAGTTGCCCTAGGCACAAAATTGTTAGGGGTGAAAAATTTCAACACCTGGTGCTGGGCATGTGTAGAGGAGTGAGAGAGAGAATAATGTGGAAGCGATACTTAGACAAATATTTTAAAATGAAGGATTGAGGGGAGAAATTTGTTTTAATCAGAGCAAGAAAGAAAGGCGTTTCATTCTCCAGAATTACCAATTTATACCAACAGCTTTAATAATAATAATAATAATAATAATAATAATAATAATAATTTATTATTTGTACCCCCGCCCATCTGGCTGAGTCTCCCCAGCCACTCTGGGCAGCTCCTAATTGAATGTTAAAACAATACAGCATTAAATATTAAAAGTTTACCTAAACAGGGCTGCCTTCAGGTGTCTTTTAAAAATAGGATAGCTGCTTATTTCCTTGACATCTGTTGGAAGGGCGTTCCCACAGGGACAGCTCTGGCTCCATTGTGAAGGAGGAGGAAAGAGGAAACACAACAACAATAATGTAAAGCTTTGCTATCCCATACTGCAAGCAAGAGGGATAGATATGGCAACTGTTTCTGAAGCAGACTCCATTAAGGAGGGAGAGTAGAAGACAAAAGGTAAGAGGTGGATCCATCTCTGCTGATGTCAACTGCCAGGTCACACAGCAAAGGGGGGTTGGTGGGTTATACTGCACTTGAGAGGGACCTGGACTCCAAAGAGCAGCTGTGCTCTCCTCCTTTCAAGAGATCAAACAGAAGCAGCAGAAGAGTCTTGGCAAGAACATCTAAAAGAGAACTGAGGTTAGTAGAGAGGGAGGAACTTTAAGCCTCAGGCTGTACTTGCACACTAACCTGGGGAAGAGTCCCGCTGAACCGAATGGGGCTCACTTCTGAATAAACATGAATAGGATTGCACTGTGAGGCTAAAATGTATGCAGATGTATACATGGGAGTAAGCAGTGTGACTTGCTCCAGGGCAAGCGATTTATAAGTTTGGGCTGCATATGTCTTTTTCATTTTGGAAGAGGTAGGTTGCTTTTTAAAGGAATGAAATGTACTCCCCCCCCCTTGCATGTTGTCTACATGAATGTTAACATATATATTTAATACTGTTTAAAGCTGCATACAAATTATAGGTTTTTTAGAGAGAGGAAAGAAGCTTGGGACAGGAATCAATTGGTATCCACATACCTTTTTTTTTTTTTGGTCCCACTCTTGTTTCTGGTCAAACAGGTTTGGCAGGATTTGAAATGATACAAAAACCTGACAAACCTGTTTTCTGAATGTGGGATGAGGGTCCATACCATAAATAGCAAACCCATTTTCAAACAACCTTTAACTTTTTTTGTGGGGGGATAAAAAAAAAACCATCCTCTCTCTTTAATTTAATTACCCTCTTTGGATTAGAACATTTAAAATTTGAACAGAATCTATCTTCTGTGCTCTCCGAGGTTTTTTTGTTTTGTTTGTTTAACTTCACTTGGGTTCACAGAGTACTTGAGAATCATGTCTAGAGGATGGAGGATCATAGCAAAATGCCAAAAGAGGAAATCTGGACTGGAAGATGTGCCTCCTGAACAAAACCCTCACCCCCTTACTCCCAAAGGGAAGGTGGGGGGACTGGGTTTCCCCACTCAGTATACCCTGCTCTCTTCTGAGACCCATAGACATGTAAGTGCCAGGGCTGTGGAGTCTGTCACAATTTCTGACCTAATAATAACAATAACAATAACAATAATAATATTTATACCCCGCCCTTCCCAGTCAAGACCGGGCTCAGGGTGGCTAACAACAAAAACATCAAAACAAGCATAAAAGAAACAATTCAATTAAAATACAGATAAAATACAATGTTAAAATTCAGTTTTAAAATGGGAATCTACAAGTGGAACCTCATTTAAATATCTGTAGGATAAAACCTTAGGGGAGGGTAACACCTAGCCAACTTGTTGCATGATCAGTGGGCATTGAAGAATATGATTATTGCTTTTGTGTCACAGGCTTCAACACAGACTAATGAGGGTTTTTATTATTATCATTATTGACAGCTGGTGTTTGAAGGTTTTTAAACAGAGGGTGTTTTTAAGCAGCGTTTGGATGGCCATCTGTCATGGATGCTTTAGCTAAGTTTCTTGCATTGCAGGGGATTGGACTAGAAGATTACTCTTGGGGTCCCTTCCAACTTTACAGTTCTATGGTTCTATGAAATCTCACCCCAGCTTTGGAAGTCATGGGGCAGGGGTGCGGGGGGGGCATTAGGCAGGTCTGCCTCTCTTATCAGACTCAGTTTCCCAACTGCAATCATTACAGAGAGAAGATGCATAATACTGCATGTTTGAAGAACACAGTAAAGTGCTGAATAATAATGATAATAAAGAAATAAATATGTGCTCAAGCACAGAAGTGAGGTTCTTAAAAAGGCAGGACATTGCAACAGGAAAAGGGGATCAGGCTTCTTATATCCTTCTAAAGCAACAGTGGGGAAACATTCGCCCTGGAAAGAACTTTTCTAAACAGCTGAAAACCCCTTGCAAAGATAGATGACTTTTCATTGTTCACCATATCAATCAGGAGCCCATAACAGGCACATTAGTATAATCCACTGGTCAATGTGCCATGTGCAGGCAACATCCCCTACTGGTGTGCTCCTATGCACAAAGATGATTCAAATAATATACAATGCATGCTTATCAAATTTAGCTAAACAGGAAAGAGGGGTTGCAACCTTCCAGATCTTGATGTATTTCTAATACAGCTGAACAAGATTCCAAGGCTCTATTTTGCATTCAGATTTTGACTCAGTCCTCCTGAGTCAGCCACTGTATTTCCTTCTTACATATTACATATTTAAAGTATTTTTTATTTAAGATTTCTTGAATTACAAAGGTGTGTGCAGTGTCTCTCATATTTTTACATGCATCATTTTTGCAAATCAGTTTCATTGTTAAGACACTAAGAAGAAAGAGGGGAAACGTGGTAGACAGGGGGTGGGAGGGTGGATGGGGGTGGAAGTAAGTGACGATGTTTTCGTTTTGCTTAATATATGTAGGGCTTGATGTCAGCTTTGTTTGTGTAGGTTCTCCTCTAGTCGCTTGTGTACTTTTGGTGGTGAGAGAGATTGGGGTTGACCAAGGGTGCAGTTGTTCCTTCTTTAGTAACTGGAGTCATTTCCCTGGACCTTTTCCCCAGCTCTGCTTGTTCTCACAACAAGCATTTGCTGGCTTGAATGGAAAAGGAAATATAATAAAGAAAATCTTTTCCTCCAAACATATCACATTACCTTTTCTATTAAAACAAAATATTGACAGGTCAATAGAGACCTAAAAGTAATTATAATTATTTAACAATAGGAAAGGACACCAAAAGTAGTGATGGAGAGGACTCTTCCGACAATGCCATTGTCTTTATAAATTACTTGGTTAATTTAGACTAGGACTGGGGGACCTATGGCCTTCAGCTATTGCTGGACTACAACTCCTATCATCCCTTCCCATTGCTCCTGTTGGATGGGAGCTGGGCCCCAACAACATCTTGATTAAAATGCTTGATGGCCAACCCATTTCTAATTTCAGGGGGCTGCTGTCTCAATGGTGTCCCTGGGTAACTGAGGCTGAGAGGAAATGAACCACAAAAGTCTAACTGCAACATTTTAAGCCTTGTCACACCATCAGCAGCCTCCCTTTCCTCCCCTTGCCATCTCCTCTTTCCTCCTCTTGTGTATGTGCTTGTGATTTAGAGATCAGTGGCAAGAAAGTCATGCAGCTGCCCTTTTCACCCTTCCAGCACTGCTCTTCTGCTGCATTTTCTTTCAGCATTTCCCCACCTGCTCTCCTTTCTTTTATCTTTCCTTTCAGATCTGCTACATCCCAGGATGAGCCTGTTCCATTCCCCACTGGTGCTCCTATTACTCTTCAGCGCTCCCTTTGGAGAACCAGCTGACAGCTATTTCCCGCTTAAGGACTCCTGGCATACAGGTAGCAAGTGGTATCAGTTGTGACCCATTCCTACATTTAATCCGCGCTCTTGATTCCAAGATCAGGAGTGTCATTTCAGTATTTTGATCCCCGCTGTCTTCAAACATGGGCTGCATTAGTCCATGCTGAACCCCACCATGCCCGTCTGCAGGGGACCACTGTGGACTCTGCAGTCCTTGTGGCTAATTCTTATGAAGGTGTGGGTATCGCAGATGTACTTACCTCCTACCTGCCTCTCTTTGGGAGAGAACTGGGACTCAATGCAAAAGGTCCCAGCTTCAGGCCCACTGCATCTGTAGGACTGAGAATGAATCCTAACTGAAACCCTTGAGAGCCACTGTCAGTCAATGTAGACCATGGATGAGGAACTCTTGCCCTCAAATGTTGAACTCCAACTCCCATCAGTCCCAGCCAGCATGGCCAGTCGCCATGGATAATGGGATTTGTAGTTCAACAACATAGAGAGAGCAACAAGTTCCCCTGGTATAGAAAATATTGAGCTAAGTGGGCCAATGGGATGACATAAGGCAGCTTTCTACCTTCTCATGCCTCACTATTTGTGAAAGTTCATGGTGGGGAGGGGATAATGCAAACCCTTCGAAATTTATTTTTCAACAGGTTTCTCACCCACTCCAACAGTGAGGCTCAAATCCCCTCTTTCTATCCTCTCTCTCTCTCTCTCTCTCTCTCTCTCTCTCTCTCTCTCTCTCTCTCTCTCTCTCTCTCTCTCTCTCTCTCATTCTCCCTAGGGGAACTTTCCAAAAACATTGCCAAGCCAAGCCACTGGGCTGATGCCATCCCATGTCCACAAAGGAAGTCCTCACCGCCTTTTCTGGGCAAGCGGCAGGAGCAGCAGCAGCGACAGCAAGGGATGCCTCCAGGGAAGAGCAGAGTTGTCTCCGTCCCACAGGGGGCCTTGCTGGTGGAACGGGAAAATGACCTCTCCACCTACAACTGGAACTCCTTCGGTTTAAGATATGGCAAGAGACAAGCGTTGCAAGCAAAGGAGAAACTATGAAAGTGTGGGGCTGCCATAGCCAAGTATGGTGGTCCGGGGGGAGACCTCAGGGGAGAGGACCTCAGGTCAAGCTCCGTATTGTGGTGGGTTTCTTTCTTTGCTCTTCTGAGGGAATGGAAGACAGTTTATGGTTCTCATTTCTCTGAAGTTCACAGTAAGATGCTAGCATTGCAGCAGAGCAAGGGTGGAAACAATTTTTTTTTAAGTAGCAAGCTGGTCATTGTTTATTTCTTTCACCAATTCTAATTGGATATTATAATAATGACCATGTTAATTCTGTTTTCACTAGCTGGTATATACTACATAGCATTACGGTGTAAGAAAACAGGGAAGGGGCAAAGTGTTTGGATGTCTACAAGTTGTGGTGTTAAACTTTTCTCTGTCTACTTTGCCTATCTCGTGCATAATTGTATAAACTTCTATTATGTTGACTCTTACTTGTCTTTTCTCTGAGCTCAAACTCCCAAATGCTAAAAACTCTTCCTCACAGGGCCAGCACAGGCATCACCCCTGCAGGCGCCCCACCTGCCCTGCTGCCTCCATCAGTGACTGAGAAGTGGCACCAACACTGGCACCCATTTTGGGCGAGATCTCACCCCAAATTGGTGCAATCTTGCCCCAAATCAGTGCTGATGGCAGCACTGTTTCTCTGCCAGTGGTGGATGTGGCAGATTGTGTGATGCAGGTGGTGGGAGGTAAAGTACAACAGCTCTACAATACCCGGTGACGCAACCAAAGGAGCTTTGGCCAAGGAACTCTAGGGCTGGAGGCATATTGTCTACATTCCCGTGATGTATAGACTTAATTTCCTTGTCTTCATTCCCATGATGTATAGAAACAGCAACAGTGGCGGAAATTAGTTGTAAGGGACACACACAACCCCTAACAGCAGTTGTTGGGTAAAGGTTTGCGTAGTTGGCAAAAACAACAACACAAGTCTCAATTTAGATTAGACCTCAGATTTTGCCATTAGAATGTTCTGAACTCCCTTAAAACTCAGATGTGACGTGCCCTGCTCAAACCTATAATTCATTCCCAGAACCCAAGAAGCACAAATAAGGCTTTTCCAGAAGCAGATGATAACTAAAGACTGTTACTGCCCACTATTCTGGGTGACTATTTCTGAGTCTTTCTCTTGCGCGTCTTGTTTGTCCTCCTCTTTCTTAGGAGTGTGAGCCCCCGGCCCCATTGCAAAGTATCATTTCCTTGCTCATTAATTAGCTGGTGAAGGCTACTGTGTTTGCCTAGCTGCACAAACAATGCACAAAACCCTTTGGATTCTTTCAATTTCACTTTAGATCTCAGCTGCTAATTTCTACAGAGAGGTTGGGCCACTAAAGGAGGTAATTGAAAAATTCTTTGCACTGACTTGGGCAGCTGAGAGACCCACAACTGCTTCTCTGTATGCCATGATGGCAAGGACAAACTGCTCCAAGATTAGGGGAGGAAAACCAGGGTCTCATCCAGACTCCCTTTTGTGCCATGTTTCTAGGCACAGCTTCTGTGCATTACAGCTCTGCATCCAAGCAATTTCCCCCTCCCCGTCAGCGCTTTCCGCATGCAAACCTGCTCTTTATTGCTGAATCAGAGCAAACAGCAGTTCATGGAATACCAAAGACCCTCCAAGTGCCCCTATTTTCCAGGGACAGTCCTGGATTTACAGAAGCTGCAGAAAGTCCTGTCCAAGCAGTTCCATCAGCACGTAAATCACTTCAGAATAAGCACAGCAAACATCCACAACAACAGTAATGGGGTGGAGAAAACACAATCATGGGGTGGAGAAAGTGGACGAGGGAAAGTTTTTCTCCTTCCATTCCTCATAAATCTAGAATTCAGGGTCATCCAATGAAACTGATGAGAAGAGGATTCGGGATAGACAAAAGCAAGTGCTCTCTTTTCCTTTTACACAGGGCATAAACCATCGATGGAACTTGCCTCTGTACTATGTGGTGATGATGGCTACTATCTTAAATGGCATTAACAGGGGATTAGAAACATTCCTGGAAGATCAATCTGTCAACAGCTACTAGTCATAGCTATATGCAGTCTCCCAGTGGGCTCAACAAAAGGAGAGTGATTACCTTTGTATCCTGCTTGTGAGCTTCCAATGTACATCTGGATGGCCACTATGGGAAACAGGATGCTGAACTAGAAGAGCCATTGGTCAGATCCATTGATTTTATGTTCTGAGCCCAAACAACTCCTGCAACATTGGGCATTTGTTTGCACGAAGAACAGCTACCAAAAGCCCATCAAACGTTCATTGGATCTTTTGGATCTTTTATTGATTTAATTTATATATAAGATTTCCTACTCGCCCTTCACCAAGGATTAATTTCATTTCTTAGGCTGAACTGCTGCATTTCAAATTCTGTTCCTAGGTTCTCACCAGCTCTGATCTGTCTCCTCCTGTTACTTTGATCTACTCAAGAGAACCCTGTCTCCTCCTTTAGTGCTTCTTTCAGTTAGCACTAAGTCGATTAGAAATATTAGAGGTGGGAAACGGGAGATCAGAGGAATACAAAGAGAATCTCAAGAATGAAAACTTATCTAGGAAGACCACATACTTAAGTTAGCAGTCTCTGGCATGGGTCTCAATGAGACTGCAAGGATGATGTTGGAGAGAACTTTCCTGTACAGGTAAAGGAGCCTATCCCCTTAGGAATATGAAATACGGGCAGGTACAAGAGTAATGTGCCTGTGGCAGCCCAGGGCTTTCAACTGAAGTGCCCAATGAGAGGTTAACATCAGAATTAACAGGACACAACAGCAGAACAATGAAAAGAGCTCTCAGACCCAGGAGAAATAATTGGCACATAATATGATACAACAAAAAAGTTGTTGGGATTTGAATAGATGCTATACTCTCATAAAAGTGTGGATGAGCCCTGAGTATCTAACTCAATCATTTCCCTGTCTGGCACAGTTTGATACATGTCGGGCATATGCAGTAAACTGACAGATGAATGCAAAGAAATAAAATGCAAAGATGAATGCAAAGAAATAAAATGAGAGGCAGGATCAGTGTCCATGTGATGTTTCCACGGGAGTGAACCACATTATGACTTTATGTGATTGAACTGTGGTCAAGACTGGGGATTTTGTCTGTGTGTGCTTGTGTATGCTGATGCAATAGTAGTGGATTTATACTGGACTGGACTGCTCGTGTACCATTTTTTTAATTAGTTGTGCAATGCTTCCCCAGTTTCACTGCATTATTGCCATCTGGAGGGGCACTCTTGTGCAAACGTGCAACAGAAGCAGCACTAACACTCATCCAAGCATTTGTGGCATGAAAAGTTTCAGGATTTCGGCAGGAAGCTATGGGACATGCACCAATTGGAAATGAAGCAGTATAGTACGTATGCCTGCCCCAAAACCTTAGTATGTGCAAATGGTATTGAAAGTGGGGACCCTGATATCGTCATGAGCAGAAATCATAATGAACATACTGTACAATTAAAAGGGACAATTGTAGCAGAACTGTGAATATCAGTCCTAACAACTCTTAATTTAAAACAACTCCTGTATCCTGAAGTTATGTGAAAAAACTGCCGATGGGATTATGCTCTGAATGTAAACATTCAGACCTGGAAGTGCATTTATTTCTGCCATCTCCTCTCCTGCATCTTTCTCATATCTCTGTCCCGGCCAGAAACCAAATGCAAACAGGGGTTGGTGATTTTTTGACCCTCTGACCGGAAGGGTTTGCCTACGGGCTTGCAGGCTGGGCAGTGTGACGCAGTTGCTGGAGCCTTAAAGGGTGGGAGTCTCCCAGTCCCTGCGTGGGAAAAGGCCTCTGGTTCCTGCAAAGAAGAAGGCTCAACAATGACCTTGTGGAGCCTGGCTTACCAAGAATGGGCAATCCGTAAAGGAAAAGGGAAAGGGATTAAAAGCAAGGCAAAAGGCAGCCTATAGGTACCACTACAGTGGGAAGGTAAAGGTATTTCTGTGTGCTGCTCTGGTTCGCCAGAAGTGGCTTTGTCATGCTGGCCACATGACCTGGAAGCTGTACGCCGGCTCCCTCAGCCAATAACGCAAGATGAGGGGTTCTTAGCATCAACACCCCAAGAGGGTCTTCCTAGAATTTTAAAGTTGGAAGGGACCCTGAGGGTCATCTAGTCCAACCCCCTGTAATGCAGGGATCTCAACTAGATCATACATGGCAGATAGCCATCTGACCACTGCTTAGAAACCTCCAAAGAAGGAGAGTCCACCGCCTCTCTTCAGAGTCCGTTCCGCTGCTAAACAGCTTCTACTGCCAGTAAGTTATTCCTGTGGTTTGGTCAGAATCTCCTTTCTTCTAACTTGAATCCATTGACACAGCATCAATGGAAGCTGCACCAGTTGTGCGGGGTCGGGAGATGTTGGGGGACCAGTGCAGCCTGGTGACTACTAAATGAGTAAACGACTTCCTTTTAGGCTTTACTTCAGTCCTGCTTCTTCTCAGTCAGTATCAGTATGCGCTAATGCTGTGGTTCCCACACACCCCACAGGGACCCAGGTGGCGCTGTGGGTTAAACCACAGAGTCTAGGGCTTGCTGATCAGAAGGTCGGCGGTTTGAATCCCTGCAACGGGGTGAGCTCCCGTTGCTCGGTCCCAGCTCCTGCCCACCTAGCAGTCCGAAAGCACATCAAAGTGCAAGCAGATAAATAGGGACCACTCCGGCAGGAAGGTAAACGGCGTTTCCGTGTGCTGCTCTGGTTTGCCAGAAGCAGCTTTGAGATGCTGGCCACAAGACCCGGAAGCTGTCTGCGGACAAACCCCGGCTCCTTCGGCCTATAGAGCAAGATGAGCGCCGCAACCCCAGAGTCGTCCACGACTGGACCTGATGGTCAGGGGCCCCTTTACCTTTTTATCAGTATGCGCTAATGCTATGGTTCCCACACACCCCACAGAGGGGCAATTTGATTTTTAAGGGGGGCAATTCAAGAATGAGTTATTAACAGTTAATGGCCTTTTAGGCTTCCTCCACGTGAACAGGAGTTCACTTTTTGAATAATAAGAATTATATGTCCCGGGGGGGGGGGGCATCAGGATTTTAGAGATGCTTAGGTGGGGCATGGCCAAAAAAAAGGTTGGGAACCACTGAGCTAATGTGTGCTAATTGGCTCCAACTCAGTCGCATGTAAAACCTGTGCTTAGAATGGCTTTTTTGCCATGGACAATAACCCTGACTTTTTCTTTATCCCTTCAGGCAGCAGTCTCACCAGATGATTGCCTTTTGCACAGTGCTGCGGTACATTTGTCAAACTCCAAGAGGGGGAGAGTTTCGCTCCCCTTACCCGCACACTTCCATGGCTCTTTAAAGTGGCCCTCCAAAAAGGCGTCTTTTGCATTCCCATCTGGAGATGCTGGGGATCCACTCGGCTGCATGCAAAGCGTGTGCATTCCCAGTATGCACTCTTCCCATATGTTCTGTTTGGCCCCAATATGCCAGCTGCACCACAAGTTAATTCAAATGTATATTTTTTTTGCCAAGATGGGTTTTACATTTGCAGCACAGGCAGATTATTCAAGCTGGCGTAAGCTGTGTGCTTGTGAAAATCCGTCAAACGCTTCCCATGCCTCTCTCCATCATATAAAAAGTCTCACCCAAAGGTTACCGAGGCCATCACAACAGAAGTAACTTGGCTGACACTTGGAGGAGCTCGCTATTATGCTGCCATACTTGGCCTCCCCCTCCCACCAAATCTCAAGTGCCTGTAATATTATTTCATTGAAAGCCCTTGTTGTCAGCCCCTTTGTGGCCTTTAACCTGTTTGGGGAGAGGGGGGATGAGCTTGGGAAAATCTCTGCTCACAAGCATGATGCCTGACACAGTGTGTGGGAAAAAAAGAGTTTATTTATTTATCCTGGTAACTGCCCACAGAGGCAGAAGGTTGCCTTGACCAAAAAGAGGGCAATTCGTTATCTGTTTTTCAAAAGGCAGTGTAAAGCGGCAAGCAAAACTGGGAACAAGTCCCTCTGAATTCCATAGGAATTATTTCTGAGTAGACATGGTTAGGATTGTACTATATTTGATAGGGTCTGGGTGCATGACCAGTTCCTTTTAGTTTACAAACTGTGATGCCACAATTTGGGCAACAAACGTTGTTTTCCTTCCTTAGCAAGGGCCCATGTTTCCCCTAAAAGACCATAGGCAGTGGGCCTGGCATTTGCCATGTGGTATGCCCTTGTGAAGTTGGTTTGTTAATTTATATCCCACCTTTCCTCCTACCAGCGCTCCCCCCACCTCCTCATAACAGCCCTGTGAGGTAGGTTAGGCTGAGAGGCTGCCACTGGTCCAAGGTCACCCTGTGAGTTTCATGGCCAAGTGGGGATTTGAACTCTGGTCTCCCTGGTCCTTGCCCCACACTTTCATCACTGCACCACACTGAGTCTCACCCCTTGATCCCATTGCACTTCTCCCGTTGCAAACAACAGTCATGTTGGTGGTGGTTGATACTAATACAAAGCAAATGGGAGTGAATGGTCATCACACACACCCCAAAAAAACATGGTCTGATCTGGCTCCCCCACTGCCATGCCAGCTACAGAGAGAGAGAGAGAGAGAGAGAGAGAGAGAGAGAGAGAGAGAGAGAGAGAGAGCGCTACCTCTAATTCTGACGTACCTCTAAGTCTGAGACACCATATACTTTGGCCCAGCCATTTCTGGGGAGCTACTGTACCTTACAGCTCCATCCCACCCAGAAAGCTGCTTCTGCCCACTCCGTAGCATTTGCCACCTGAAGCGACTGCCTCACTCTGCCTAATGATAGGGCCATCACTGCTGCAAAGCACTTCTAAGAATTCTTTGAGGCAGAAATGTTGGGCCAGGCCCATATTTATTTATTTCACTTATATCCCACCAACCATAGGACTCAAGGTAGCATACACAGGGCAGTGATCTGACTCAGACATTCTCAACTTTAGCAAGGGGCAAAGTGGCTTCATCAGCTACCTCTGTATCATCTAGTAAGAGGGGATAGGATGAGATCTATACAATTATCTAGCTTCCCCCCTGCTTAATACAGCTCAGAATACTCCGCACCACCACTCAAAAAATAGATAAATAGATACTCCATATTCTGAGAAATAGTCCAGGCCTGTTAATTTCAATTTTCACTACTGCTTTAGTAATGGCAAGTGTTCACTGGAGTCTACCTGCCAAGGATCAGGAACATAAATATTTTCTAAGAAATTGTATTAAATAAAAAGAGCAAGACTGACCTACTTAGGGGTATGTTTAAATTTGTTCCACAATACGCCTAAGCAGGATCTTGATTTCCTCATTGAGCTACGTACACTGAGCTAATCATAGTAGAGTGAGCCTTCATACGCACGCCTTCGTGAGCCAAGCTGCCCTTTGCCAGGAAGTGAGGTCAGGCTTAGCATCCCAAAGGCATCCCCCCCATCCCCTGATCAGCAAAATTTATTACCCTTCCCTACCAATCAGAACTGAGCAGAAACCCAAGTTTTTCTATAAAAAGCCCAATGGACATGGCTTCTCTTTGTATACAACACCAGAGTGGAGGTTCTGCTATCCAAAGCAGCAGTAGGATGCCGTGGTCCCGGGTCTTTGCAGTGGTTGGCTGCTTCTTGTGCTTTTCCAGTGATGCCTTCCAAAGGTAATGTACCATCTCTTTTCAAGTCAAGGCTTAGTCTTGGGAGAACTGCCTCCTTCCCAGAGCACGATGAATGTGTAGGCTAAGTACCTGATGCAGCAGGGTCAAGGACAAATCAGAATTCCCTGATGAGGCGTATGTAGCTACAGTGGTACCTCAGGTTAAGAACTTAATTCGTTCCGGAGGTCCGTTCTTAACCTGAAACCGTTCTGAACCTAAAGGACCACTTTAGCTAATGGGGGCTGCCACTGACGCCGCGCCACCACCATGCGATTTCTGTTCTCATCCTGAAGCAAAGTTCTTAACCTGAGGTACTATTTCTGGGTTAGCGGAGTCTGTAACCTGACTCAGGTTACAGACAGGATCACACTTCAGAATGACCTTAACAGATTAGACAACTGGGCCAAAGCAAACAAGATGAATTTTAACAAGGAGAAATGTAAAGTACTACACTTGGGCAAAAAAAATGAAAGGCACAAATACAGGATGGGAGACACCTGGCTTGAGAGCAGTACATGTGAAAAGGATCTAGGAGTCTTGGTAGACCACAAACTTGACATGAGTCAGCAGTGTGATGGAGCAGCTAAAAAAACCAATGCAATTCTGGGCTGCATCAATAGGAGTATAGCATCTAGATCAAGGGAAGTAATAGTACCACTGTATTCTGCTCTGGTCAGACCTCACCTGGAGTACTGTGTCCAGTTCTGGGCACCACAGTTCAAGAAGGATACTGACAAGCTGGAACGTGTCCAGAAGAGGGCAACCAAAATGGTCAAAGGCCTGGAAACGATGCCTTATGAGGAACGGCTTAGGGAGCTGGGTATGTTTAGCCTGGAGAAGAGAAGGTTAAGGGGTGATATGATAACCATGTTCAAATATATAAAAGGATGTCATATAGAGGAGGGAGAAAGGTTGTTTTCTGCTGCTCCAGAGAAGCGGACACGGAGCAACGGATTCAAACTACAAGAAAGAAAATTCCACCTAAACATTAGAAAGAACTTCCTGACAGTAAGAGCTGTTTGGCAGTGGAATTTGCTGCCAAGGAGTGTGGTGGAGTCTCCTTCTTTGGAGGTCTTTAAGCAGAGGCTTGACAGCCATCTGTCAGGAATGCTTTGATGGTGTTTCCTGCTTGGCAGGGGGTTGGACTGGATGGCCCTTGTGGTCTCTTCCAACTCTATGATTCTATGATTCTATGAAGCGTCTGTAACCCGAGGTACCGCTGTACTGTGCTGTCCCAGAAGGATCAAAGAGGACTGATGTTAGCATTCACATGTTTTTTCTCCAGCCCATTTTGTATTATATGTGACTGGTGGCAGTTGTACCATACGTAGGAGAGAATAGACCACCATGGTGTACTTCAAATTGGGGGAAGGTAGACTTGAAGAAGTTGAAGGCATGGGTGAAGATGTAATAGGAAGCGAGTCAAAAGGCAGAGTTGAGGAGCAAGAGGATGGCTAAAGCCTGTTAAGACTGTGTAAACACTATAAAGTACATTTGAAGTACATTTGAAGCCCCTTCTTTCCCTCAAAGAATTCTGGGCACTTGTTAAGGGTTGCTGGGAATTGTAACTCTTTGAGATGTAAACTCCTTTAACTCATTTAATTCCAATACTATGGAAACACCCTTTGGTTTGATGAGTGGGTTATATGTAAAAGGAATAAAAAAAAAAGTGGACACAGAAATAGTAAGATCTGGTAACAAACTGTCTGGTGGAAAGGTTGGTGAAAACAAAGACTAGACTGTGATGAGGGGACAGATTGTATGGTGATGTTTTTACCAGAGAAGATCAAGAAAGAAGAAGAGGGTGGAGAGAGTACATCTTTGGACATACAAATTGGCATAAATCAGGGGTGGCCAACTTCCAAGAGACTGTGATCTACTCAGAGTTAAAAACTGGCAGTGATCTACCCCCTTTTGGGGGGTTCAGGTTGAGGTTGTTGAGCTTTTTTTTAGGAAGGAAAGCCATCCATGTTTTGGAGGGTTCGGGTTAAAGTTGAGCATTTTTAGGAAGGAAAGCCCTGTTTTGGGGATTCAGGGCAGATGCAGAGCTTTTTTAGGGGAGCCAAAGTTGCTGAGCTGCTTTGGGGAGAGCCAGTGATCTACCACAGATGTCCAGTGATCTACCAGTAGATCGCGATTTCTACCTGTTGGACATGCCTGGCATGAATCACCTCAGCAGAGAAGTGAACAGCTGAATTTGGGAGACAAGCCTGCAATAAGCACATCCTTTCCTTTAAGCTGCTACTTAAAATTCAGTGCTGCATATTGAGAGATGTCTCAGTTCCACTGAGAAATAAAGGCAGGTCTCCAGAAAATTGTGATTAGGTAGGCTTTGTTGCCTAATGTGGACTAAATTTAAACAAGCGTCAGCAAAGCTGTTCTGGAGGGGTGGGAGGTAGAGGAAGACAGGGTGTTTTTTTTTCTACTTTTGAGATTTAGACTGTGACCTTTCAAATGCAAAGCATGTTCTCTACCCCTGAGCTATGCCATTTCCCCCCTAAACAATGAAAGGGTCTCATAAGACTGCTCCCCCCCCATTTCTGGAAAGGTGCTAATAATGACATATCCTAGGACCCTGCATGCCATTCCTCCCTGAAACATACTTCCATGCTTCTACATAACAATATACTTTCCCAATAGCTATGCTACAGCAGCAATGCGGAAATTTTTAAATCTGCCAAGTCTGGTTAGCAGTAGACAGTATTGGGTTTGTGAGAGAGGGTGCCGCAAAACAGGTATGGGAGTCACTGTGGTATAAAAGGAAGGAGTGGTTGGTCCTCAGGAATAGAAAAACAAATTGTAGACTAGAGCAACAAATCCAGGTAGTGATGTGTAGGCGGGTGGCAATAAAGAATTATGCTTATATAACAAACACGAAGCATCCTTCCTTTTATATTGGAAAAAATAATAATTTTTAAAACATCCAAAATGTAAGGACCACAAATTTATGCAGGTCTGAAGCTGTGGACAACAATATGCAAGACTGAAGAACATGCTTCAAAAACTGCTAAATGACTTTTAAATAAAATAGTGCGATTCTATTCTCTCTCTCTTTTTAAAGATAGCTTAAAACTAGAGAAAAACTGCTTGCTGACAGTCCATTGCAAGCATTTACTGCCATCTAGAGCAAGTGAGAGGTATCTTCCAAGCCAAGGCAGCCGTCATCTGTGAATCAAGGCTGCTTCCCCCTTGTAGCAAAGTCTGAAAGTGGCCTCAAACATAGCTGCCAAGTTCTCCCCTTTTTTAAGGGATATTCCCTTATGCTGAATAGGCTTCCTCGCGAGAAAAGGGAAAACTTGGCAGCTATGGCCTCAAACAATCTGTATTTCCTCACCAGCATGACTTTAGTTCTTGCAGCAGTTTATTCAGCTCATTGTGGGGTGGAAGTGGGAGAGGCATTAGACGAGCCCTGCTGGGTCCTTCTACTCCATAGCTGTCAACTTTCGGATTTGAAAATAAGGGATCAGCAGCAGCCTCACCTGTCCCGGGGACAGTCTACGGTATATCTAACAATCCAGGATAGCAGCGGGAAACGGCGATGGAATAAGGGAATTTCCAGCAAAAAAAAGAGGGAAGGCTGGCAGCTGTGGCTTGGAATAAGGGAGTTTCCTGCAAAAAAGGGGAGGGTTGACAGCTATGTTCTAATCCAGCACTGCATTCTCACAGTGGCCACCCAAGTTTCATCATTCCTTTCTTAACACCTTTCAGGATTCCGCTCAAGAAAATGCCCTCAATCAGGGAGACCCTGCAGAAGATGGGGATGGAAGTGTCTGATGGCTCCCCTTCCTTGGAGCACAGTCTATACCATCTTGGCGAAGCGCTTCATAATGTGACAGCACCTACCACCCTCACAAACTACAGAGATGTGAGTGTTTGATGATTCCCCTTTGAGCAAGCGAGTCCATGGGCGTAGGCAGGGGGGCAGGAGGGGGCAATTGCCCCCCTAGAAGCAGGGCCGCTGGCCAGCCTGCCCAGCTGCCCGCCCGGTGCCGTCTCCCTTCTCCCTGGCTGGCTGTGGGGCGGGTGGAGGGAAAGCCCCAGAGCCGCGCAAAGCGTTTGGCTGGCTTTCCCTCCGCCCGCCCCACAGCCAGCAAGGGAGAAGGGAGACGTCCCTTCTAGCCGGCTGGCTGTGGGGCGGGCGGAGGGAAAGCCAGGCAATCGCTTTGCGCGGCTCTGGGGCTTTCCCTCCACCTGCCCCGGCGATTGCAGAGGGGGAGGAGGGGATCGGAGCAGCCCGATTTCGGGCTGATCCTGGCTCCCCCTTGCCCCTGCCGATCGCGGAGGGGGAGAAGGGAGTCGGAGCAGCCCGATTTCGGGCTGATCCTGGCGCCCCCTCGCCCCTGCCGATCGCGGAGGGGGAGGAGGTAGTCGGAGCAGCCCTATTTCGGGCTGATCCTGGCGCCCCCTCGCCCCTGCCGTTCGAGGATTTCGGGCTGCTCCGACTCCCTCCTCCCCCTCCGCGATCGCCGGGGCGGGAGGAGGGAAAGCTGGCAAGGGAGAAGGGAGCTTTCCTTGCCCCGCTGTGGCCCCTCCCCCTCCCCTTGCCCCCCCTGATTTTCATCCTGGCTACGCCCCTGATCGAGTCAGCAGATCAGGGGAGCCCAAGCATCTTTGTAGAGATATTTATGGAACGTGCTGTGATGGAGGGCCCTTCCACCTGTCCTTTTTAACCATGATGATTTGTGCTCATGGTGGCAACAGGGTGGTTTTGCACAATCCTGCATTCCTCACTGTGTACACCTGCAAAGGTGGTTCTTTTGGAGGGGGGGGTGGACACACTCCTTCATCTCCCATCAGTGCAGGTCCTGTAACTTCCTGCAAAAGTGCTGTGATTTTTATAGTACAAATCTTCCAGGATTGTTTGTGTGTTGCACTTTTGTCGCGCTGTAGAACAACACTGCTTACAGATTTGTTATAAGATACTGAGCAGCTTTTAAATGGTATAAATAAATAAAATAAGAGTGTTCCCCTCCAGATGGCTATACGTAATAGCATTTGGGACACATGACAAAACAACTAATAAAGCAGAATAATGTGTAGTCGGTGCAGCATCAGTCTACCACTCATGCATTATTATAGCATCAATGATATGTTGCCAAATGCAGTCTGGATGGGCACTAAGATTTAGGAATCAGCAGCACCCACTATTTATTTCTATTGCAACAATTCTTTCAGACGCAGTATTTTGGTGAAATCAGCATTGGCACGCCAGCCCAGATCTTCAAAGTCATTTTTGACACAGGGTCGGCCAACCTTTGGGTGCCATCCCACCAGTGCTCCCCACTGTACAGCGCCTGTGGTAAGTGATCGGGAGTGCCATGCGTACTCAGGGAAACACATGCCAACAATATAGTATGGAAATGCCTGGATTCATGCTTTTTCATGACGATCAACTTCTAATCATCCCTGATATACTATAGGCTGCCATGTTGATTCCGATTCCCTTTTTACTGTTGTTTGTAAATATAACAATAATGAGTTAGTAGGAATCTTCGCACATATGTATTAAACATATTATACAAACCCAACTCTTTATTTCTATTTCTTTTTCTATTCTTTTTGTGAGTGTGATCGAGTGTATGCAAGATGATGTATGTAAATTGTATAATTTTCTAATATTTTTTTAAAAAATTATTTAAAAAGAAAAACTGCCCTTAATTTGCAATGTAGCTGGTTAAAATTGACTCTAACCAATCGATCAACTGAAGTCTTGCAGTACAGTCCTATGCATTTTCACCCGGAAGCATCATTGAATTCAGTGTGGAATTCTCTTAGATAAGTGGGTATGGGATTGCAGCCTTCATTGGAATGCATAGTAATTAAAGCATTTGTTCTTTGTGGAGTATGATCTGTTTCTGGTGCACCAATTAATATAACCTAAGTGTATTTCTTTCCTACTAGCTTCCCACGCCCGCTACGACTCCTCCAAATCAAGTACATACAGGCCAAATGGGACTCAATTTGCAATCCAATATGGGAAAGGACATGTCAAGGGTTTCCTTAGCCAGGACATTGTGACAGTAAGTACCACAAGGGGATAGAAGGCTCCTTTCTTTCCGCTGGTATGCCTTCTTGCTTCTGAAGGAGGCGAACTGGTGCAAAGCTTTCCTCTCCCCTGGCAGACACAAGGCCATTCACAGGCCTGGATTCTTCTATACCGAATCACTGCTTGAAGGCTATGACCTCTTGTACGCAATCAAGGTGAATCCCCATAGTCTGGACCAGCCTTCCCCAAGTTGATGCCCTCCAGATGTTGTGGGCTACAACTCCCATCAGCCCCAGCCAGCAAGGACAACAGTCAGGAATGATGGGGATTGTAGTCTGAAACATCTGGCAGGGGGCACCAGATTGGGAAAGGCTAGACCGGACTGCCTTATGTCACTTCAACCACTAGCTCAGGGATAGAGGACCTGCAGCTGACCTGCCAGGTGTTGTTGGACTGTCATGCCCTGACCAGGAGCCTTGCTGGCTGGAGCAGATGGGATGGGAAGCAGAGTTCAACAATATATTGAAATATTTGGCATTCAGCACTGTCACACTAACCAAGTTATATGAATGATGAGAAATTCCAGGGGCACAGTTCGTTATTGTTTGGAAGGAAGTCACAGGAGGCGGTGAAGTTTTGCAAAAAATTATCTTTATTTACAAATATGCAGGTTGAACATTGAGAAAGAAAAATCCGTGCCTGCTTTGCACCTTAGCAAAGGTAACCTTTCTTTTCCTTGTTTCTTCTGTCCAGGTTGCTGGCATTCCCATTTTCCAGGTGTTTGCAGAAGCCACAGCGCTCACTAACAAACCTTTCAACTATGCCCAGTTTGATGGAGTGCTTGGTATGGGGTATCCCAGTCAAGCCATTGATGGTGTTACCCCAGTGTTTGATAAGATCATGTCTGAACGGATTCTGACCTCAGAAGTGTTCTCTGTCTACTACAGCAGGTGAGGGTTGTTTGGAAAAGCCTGCATGCCAGATAACTGGGAGCATAGGTGGTCATCTAGACAAATCCTTCATAAGGAGCCAAAAACTCATTATCTAGTTGAAGCATGTTTTTCCATCCACTTGGGGAAGTGTGTACATTGGTGGTAGAGTACAAGCTGCCTTCCAGGTTCAATTCCTGGCACCTCCATGCTGAATCAGGGGCATAAGAAGGCCTTATCTCTTTGCCTTCTGGCAGAGGGTGTGGTCTGAGGAGTCCTGAGGGCTAGACAGAGAGGCTACTGGGCATGAGGTGCCCCACCCTTGATGTACACACACTGGAGTTACCCTTCTTTGCCTGGAAAGCTCAGTTTCCATTCACGAGGAGTTCGGCATTGGCCCATCACTGCACCACTTTGAGTATCACTCCCCCCGCCACATTCTCATGCACAAGAACACTCTCCTCACATTACTAACTATGCATGTTTTTTCACTCCCGTCATCAAGAATCTAACCAACAGAACCTGAGGTGTATCATGCCAAGTGTGTCAGGTACAAGAGCAGGCAGGAAGGAGAAAGTGACTGCTTGTGATTTTTGTCCTAGGAATTCTGCGCTGAACACTGGGGGAGAAATCATCCTGGGAGGCAGTGACCCATCTTACTACACGGGGGACTTCCACTATCACAGCATCAGCCGGGAAGGCTATTGGCACATTGATCTTAAAGGGTGAGGGATGCTGCTTTTTACGGCTCCAAGTAATTCACAAACCTTTCTAAGCTACATCGCCATGTGACAATGCAATAAACACTCCATTTATCAAACTTGGGTTCCTTTTTTAAAAAAAACAACAACAACAACCTTTATCGAGCTTTAGAATTGTACAAAACGTTGTTGTTGTCGTTTAGTCGTGTCCAACTCTTCGTGACCCCATGGACCATAGCACGCCAGGCACTCCTGTCTTCCACTGCCTCCCGCAGTTTGGTCAAACTCATGTTCGTAGCTTCGAGAACACTGTCCAACCATCTCGTCCTCTGTCGTCCCCTTCTCCTTGTGCCCTCCATCTTTCCCAACATCAGGGTCTTTTCCAGGGAGTCTTCTATCTCCCCAAAATATCATTTCAAAATGATAACAAGGACTTTAAAAGCATCAAGGAAGATAAGGCAAAGGGTATGTGGAGGTGTTTTATCACACCATTTTATACTTTCCTTAAATCAATATATGATGCAGTTGCAAAATCTACATTGCCTGGAATGTATAATTTTATTTATTTGTCTTTTTATGTATTCAGTGCTACATTAACACATCCATGGCCAAAATATCACAAAAAATAGTCAAATAAACTTTCACAGGTGTGCTTGGTCTCTAGGGCTGGGGAACCCATTGCCCTCTAGGTGTTGCTGGACTACAACTCCCATCATCTCTCACCTTTGTCCATGCTGGCTGATGCGTGTTGGTAGTCCAACAACATCTGCAGCGCCATATATAACTCCATATATTAGCACATACATCCTACAGGTTACTTATCTTCTCTAGGTGCAAGGGCGAGGGTGGGTGGGGCATAAGGGTTTGTCTGAAACATGAAAGGCTGTTTTGCTTTCTCCACAGGGTTTCTGTCGGGGGCGAGCTGCTGTTCTGTCATGAAGGCTGCACGGCATCTATAGATACTGGGACTTCCTATATCACGGGCCCAGCTAGTTCAGTGTCTATTCTGATGAAAGCCATAGGAGCTACTTTCTTTGAAGAGAAAGATGTAAGCAAACTGAAAGCTCTCCTCCAAAAGCTTATCCTCTCTTGCAGTGGCTAGGCAAAGAAATGACAGGTCAAAAAAGTCATGAGGAAAAACAGCAGTGGAACCCAAAGCCTGGTTGCTTTTTCATGCATATAAATACTCTCTTGGTGCCCTTGAATGCTTTTTTTTTTGGTTAAAAAGTGAAGTGCTGGGTCTCATATCTTAGCAAAAGTGCCATGCGTGCCAGCACAAAATGGCTGCCATAGGTAGCAAAAGAAGACATGACAGTACTCCATGCCTGAGACTCCCATCACAGTAAAAACACTTGATTACAGGTGCAATTGTCAAGTCTGAAACTAGGAACCTTAGCACTGCCCCTTCTCCTTGTAAGTAATTTGCTGGTCTTCTCAAAAGGTGAAGAGTACTGTACAGACAGTGTGGATTTGGAGGTTGCTTTTGCTTACATGAAACCTAGATTGAAATCTAGGCATGAGGGAGATACTTTCACGGACATTAGATGGGCTTGGTCTTCAACTCTTGCCTGAAGTTCTTTGCCCCACAGTCTTGAGTACAGGACCTAAAAGTTTCATGTTCCTATTAACTCCTTTCTCCTCTCACAGTATATCATCGAATGCAAGAAAATTCATTTGCTGCCTGATATCTCCTTCCATTTTGGACAGAGAGCCTACATACTCAGTGGGTCCGCCTACGTCCTCCAGGTAAGATGCTGGGCAAGATTTGCAATAAACAGGAAAGGTGGAGGGCAGCTAGGAAATAGAGGAGTTGGGATAGAAAAAATTCCAGGGGAATTTTTTTGAGGTCTGAACACTAATAGGCACAGTGGAAGACAGGAGTGCCTGGTGTGCTCTGGTCCATGGGGTCACGAAGAGTCAGACATGACTAAACAACAACAAGAAGAAGAACAAGAAGAAGTTGTCTTTGATTGAAATCAGACTTCACCAACCTGGTGCCCTCTAAATGTTTTGGACTATAGCTCCCATCAACTGCAGCCAGGGTGATCTAAGGCAGGCTTCCTCAACCTCGGCCCTCCAGATGTTTTGAAACTACAATTCCCATCATCCCTGACCACTGGTCCTGCTAGCTAGGGGTCATGGGAGTTTTAGGCCAAAAACATCCGGAGGTCCGAGGTTGAGGAAGCCTGATCTAAGGCAATAAAACTGTCTCACTGACTCACTTCCCTGCTTGGTTGTGCCATTCTCTCTGCAGCATTCTGAATATGGCCAAGAGTTCTGCACTGTGGCGTTCTCAGGTTTTGATATTCCTCCTCCACTGGGCCCTCTCTGGATTCTGGGTGCTAGTTTCATCGGAGAGTACTACACCGAATTTGACCGGCAGAACAACCGAATTGGCTTTGCCACATCCCTCTGACACGGAAGAGTCCTGTTTCAGAGATTACTAACTTTTGAGAAGAAACTGCATAAACTGTGAAAGAGAACAGCTTAATAATATATGGTTTTCAACAGCAAAAAGAGCTTGTGTCAGCCCTTCAATTATTCTGCTGCATTGCTAAAAGCTATAAAACAGTAACATCCAGAATCACATAATCCCTGGATTTCAATGTCCTCTTCCTATATTGTCCACTGGAATCAGATAGCTGTTCTGCTTCCTATCTTAAAACTAGGATAGCTGAAATCTTTCCACCTTAAATAATAACCTGTAGACTTCCCTTTCCTGCTTAGAGGCAGCGACTGGGAAGTGTCCATCTTCTGCGGTTACTTATTTCCCTTCACTTTTGTGGTTACTGACATCCATGCAAAAAGCCATCCTTGTTGCGAGAGGGACATTTCATACTTGGCAAAGTCCTACTTGTTTTCAAGTGAAATGTGATCAGGCTAGATATGGAAATGATAGCCAATGAACAAAGGTGAGAAAAAAACACAGTGTAAGAGAAAAAGAAGGTCCCATGCAACACACCTGAACAATCCTGAAGCAGAGTTCATCTGGCAGTTTCTCTCAAAGAATCTTGGCAATTACAGTCTTGTGGAGCTCCTGACACTGTATCTTCCACTGAATGGGAAACATGACAGGATAGAACTGCCCTAGTTTAAGTAGTATAGTACAAAACCCTTAAATGACACTCCCATTCCGATGTGGTAATTCTTTGCATTAACATTGCGTGTCTGTAAGTGATTGCATGAGGCAAATTGAAGAACAGAATCTTCCATTTCATTTCACTCACTTGGTATATCTATATCCTGCCTTTCTTCTGTCATGGAATTCAAGTTGACATATATGGCATTTCCAGGCATTTTCTACCCAGACACTTGCTAGACTCTCTACACCAGGGGTTGTCCACCTGGTCCCTACTGCCCACTAGTGGGTGTTTCAGGATTCTAGGTGGGCAGTAGGGGGTTCTACAGCACAAGCTGAATCCTCCTTCCATCGAGCACTGGTGGGCGGTAAGGATATATGTTCAAATATATGAAAGGATGTCATATAGAGGAGGGAGAAAGGTTGTTTTCTGCTGCTCCAGGGAAGCGGACACGGAGCAATGGATTCAAACTACAAGAAAGAAGATTCCACCTAAACATTAGGAAGAACTTCCTCACAGTAAGAGCTGTTCGGCAGTGGAATTTGCTACCAAGGAGTGTGGTGGAGTCTCCTTCTTTGGAGGTCTTTAAAGCAGAGGCTTGACAGCCATATGTCAAGAATGCTTTGATGGTGTTTCCTGCTTGGCAGGGGCTTGGACTGGATGGCCCTTGTGGTCTCTTTCAACTCTATGATTCTATGGAAATTTTACCATCAAGAAAGATGCATTAGTGGGCAGTAGGTATAAAAAGGTTGACTACCCCTGCTCTACACTGACCTAACCTGCTTAACATCAGCCCTCAGACCATTCCGTGGGTTAGAAATCAAGCTAACATTCTAATTTTGTCCATGGCCTAACCGCTAAAGGCATCGACTTAGGATGTAATCAACTTCTTGAAGTCAATAGCAAGTGCATTAAAATGATGCATAGGGTAGAGAAAGTGGATATAGACAGGCACAGTCCATCCACTTTTGGCACCTGAGGTGAAACAGGAATTGCTATCTCCTGTCTCACCGCCCACCACGATCCCACCCAACTACTGCCGCTTCTGCACCCCACCCCTGCCACCACTGGAACACCCTGGCTCTCATGGAACTTGACGGTAGCCAGGACATTCCACAAAGCATTGCCACTCGACTTCTCCTCTCAGGCGCAGGGAAGCTGGGCAACAACGTGGGATGCAGGAGCACCCTAGCTCTCGCTAAACCCAGCAGGAGTCAGGGTGTTTTGCATGCCATTGCTGCTCATCTGCTCCACCCCAGGGGCGAGGAAGACAAGTGCCAATGCCATGTGACAGAATGTCCCCCTCTCACCAGTGAGAGGGAAGTATTCTGGCAGCAACGGCAACAGTTGGGCAAGCAGACCACCCCCTCTTGAGCTTTCACCACCTGAAGTGAGTGGGCCAGTTCTGGATATACAGAGGTTTTTTTCCCCCTCTCTACAATACTAGAATTCAGGGCCATCCAATGACACTGAACGAAGAGGAGTCAGGACATTCAGACAACAGAGAGTACTTCTTCACACAGCAGATAGTTGAACTATGGAATTTACTTCCAGAAGAGGCAGTGGTGGTCACCAACTTGTATGGCTTTAAAAGATTAGACAAATTCATGGAGGATAAGCCTATCAATGGCTAAGATGGCCATGTTCAACCTTCATAGTCAGAGGCAGCATGGGCATCTGCTTGCCACTGTGAAAACATGTTGACCTTTGGCTTGATCCAGTAGGCTCTGACATTCCCAGAGCCACTCCCCTCTGATCCTAGGTTTGAAATATTACTATCACACCTTGCAGCCATTACAGCCTTATCCTCCACAAATTCATCAAATTCTTTTCCAAAGTTGTCTAAGTTGGAAGCCACTGACACATGGCAGTGAATTTCACAACAAAATAGAACTCAACACATTTCCAGTAACCCCAATGAAGAAGATCTGACACAGTAATCTATGTAGTTTGTGGGATTTCCCCAGTTTACAGAGGGCTATAAACAGGGTTCTAATCACCACCTCAATCCAGACACCTACCTTGAGGGGTGATCCCAACCAACAAGTGGTGCAGCTCTTCCTAGCTAGCCTTCACCAACCAAGATGGAAGATGGACATGTGTCCAAACCATACTGGACACCTTTCACAACTCTGGGCAATGTAAGATTTAATTTGTATCCAGAATTAAATCACCAATAAGTACTTCTGCCATTGGGACTCTTCAGCTAATGCATCTGAATGACCCTTAGTTCAGCCTATTAACACCTCTGCCAATAAGTGGCAGGACAATTTCCTGCCTACCCATTTTGTACAGGACAGAAATAGGGCTTTGGATGACAGCCACTAATGACTGCAACCAGGAGGTATTAGCACTTCAGATTATAACCAACAAGAAGGACAATTATAGCCATTCTGATTAAAATAATTAGAGTCATTCTATTTCATGAGAAAATGAAAATCACTCTGTGTTGCTTCCTAGATGTTTGGGAAAGAAGTTTGGTTAGAAATTGGCACATTACAATTTGAAAAATAAACCAATCAAATGTAAATGATGATCTCCTATCAAAATACTTCAAATATTTTGTGCACCAAAGTTTTTTGGTGGGCTATAATATGTTAAAGCCCAGATCTCACAAAGAGCAGATGTTCACTTACAACAGTTACCAAGGCTGCTGTCTTAGCCCTACCGATCTCGGAATGACTTCCGAGTAGACATGGTTAGGATTGTGTTTTAAGTGCTATAAGGCGATTACAGAAGTTACAGTGCTCCCCTGCTCACAGTCCCACAATTTAATAAACACAATACAAAAGTGGAAAGGAATGAGGAGGGTAGAGGTGAGCATGCAAATTCAGGTACCAGTTCTTGAAAGTTACACAATCTCCACAGTGTCATCTGATCCAGACAGTCAGCAGCACAACCAAGAAATCCTTAGTCCTCTGGGCTATAGTTTAAGCTAGTTCCTTTCTGTTCTGCAGCTCTGGAACATGTAAATATCAATGCTTCAAGCTCTCTCACTCTCCAATTTCTGGGAGACCATTATCCTAACACAGGCTTCCTCAACCTAGGCCCTCCAGATGTTTTGAGACTACAATTCCCATCATCCCTGACCACTGGTCCTGCTAGCTAGGGATCATGGGAGTTGTAGGCAAAAAACATCTGGAGGGCCGAGGTTGAGGAAGCCTGTCCTAACACTTTGTTCTACCCTAGCCCAATCCCATGTCATTTACCTCTTGAGTTTGCTTGTTCCATTTAGGCCCCCATTACATCTTGCAAGATCTCTGGCACCTGCACCTCTCTTCATATGACAGCTACAGACAACTGCACTCCTCCATCACTGGAATTAGTCGAAGGAGCTCTTGGTTCAGGCCAGGCCTTATCTGTGTAGCCTGTATTCATGTAGAGCCCTATTGCATTTGCATGCCAACTAACAATTTGTTTTCTATTAAGTACAAGCTGCTGGTTCTCTTGCTGATTTCTCAATCTCCTGAGTGAAAAAGGTAACAGCCTCATGGTGTGTTGTGACTCCAGGTGCTTTTTTTAAAAAAAGGGGGGGAAAGAAAACATGCTTCAGTGTGTGTTTGCATTTCACTTATGATCAGGAACACCCTTGCTGAGTTAAGCATGGACCTCTCCTTCGGAATTAGCATGGACTGAAGCAGCCAGTGCATTGGTGGGGTTTGAGAATGGTGGTTGCTGCGACTCTTGTTGCAGATAGAGCCTCGCTGAGTATCAGGCAGAATCTCAACAGAGCACCTTTCCAATCACTGCATCTCCAGGTCAAGAAAATCTTTATCGCTTATAGTTTTGCCTGTCATGCACCTGCCTTTAAAGGCACATAGCCACAGTCAGGAACAAAACTGGAAACCTTAATAATTGTTTGAAGAAACTAACAGCTGAGCTATGGATCATTCAGTTGCTTCTAGCTGAAGAAACTGAGTTATATTCAAGCGAAATTATTATCTAACATCACCATTACTTTTATGTTCCATAAGGTTAGACTGAGACTGACTGGCCCATGTGAGTTTCAGAGCTGAGTGGCACTTTGAAACTGGGTCTCACCAGTCCTCTCTCAAATCCAGGGATGGGGAACCTCTAGCCCTCCAGATGTTGCTGGATCACAACTCCCATTGTTCCTGACCACTGGCTATGCTGGCTGCAGTTGATAGGAGCTGGAGTCCAACAACATCTAAAGGGCCACTGTTTACCCATCCCTGCTCTAACCACTACACCACACATAATTGGGACAATTCTTTACAGGGCCGGCATCCCCACTCACCAAAACACGCTGCCTTCAACTGGTGTGTGAATAAGTAAACATTAGACAGGTATAACACCCCCCTCTCCATAATAGGGGGAAGCTGCTCCTGATGAATTCTTGCCTGCCATGCCCCTCTTTAGCTGCCAGATCTCTAAATATGTTTACCTGAACCTGAAAGTTCAGTGGATCTTACTTCCAAGTAAACATGCTTTGAAAATTGCAGCCTGAAAGGCCCAGAGCCTCTGCCAGGGTGGACCCTTTTCTCCCAGGGGACTTAATCACAGCAGCCTCCCCAAAGAGCCTTCCAGCACGAGACTCTTCCATGGGGAGCGGCGCGTTTACTTGATAGAGTCTCCAACGCTGGCTGCCTGCTCGCTGCTGTCAACAGAACCATGGAGCCCCACCTGGCACCTTACCTGGCGGGATGCTGATGCTGATTGCAGCAGCAGCATCCACAGCATCCTTGGAGGAGGCGCGCTCCTGCTCCCTTGCCCTGGCCGCTGCATCTCTCCCCGGCTCGAGCTGGCGAACGACGCCCTCCTCCTTGTGACATCACAATCCGGGCCGCGCCGGCTGTTCCACTCCGACCCCGGGGCGGGGGGCGGAGCGGGCGGGCGAGTGACTCATGGATTCCGAGCGGGGCCGGCTCCTCCCCGGCCAGCCCCTTCCCAGCCCCTCCACATGGGCTCCCTCGCCGGCCTCCTCCAGTCGCGGAGGGGGTGGAGTTGCTGGCGAAGGCTGCGCTCGCCTTCCTTCCGCTTTCCCAACTCGCCCGCCGCTACCGCCGCCGCCGCGCACCCGAAGAGAGCCGCGCTGTGGCCGGGCTGCCTCCGGGGCATGGAGGAAGGAGTGGACGAGCACGAGCAAGAGGACGAGAAGCAGAAGCCGCCGCCGCCGCCACCACCGCCGCGCGTCTCCACCAGCTACCGGGCCATCCAGCGTGTCGGCATTGCGGTGGATGAGACCAACGTCCTGCCGGGGGCTCTGCAGCTGATCCGAAAGCTGAGACCACAATGGGAGACCGAGCGAGTTAAGACCAAGGTACCGAACGCCAGAAGAGCACGGAGTTTTCTGGCCAAAGAAAGAAAGAAAGAAAAAACCCCAAACACGCTCTCTCTCCTCGGGGTAGCTGGGGGTGTGACGCTTGGGTTTGGAGGGGAGTCATTCAGGAGGGGCGTCTGGGGCGGGAGGCTTGGCACAAAGGGCACTTCAGCCCCCAGCCTGAATTTGGAACATTCAACAGGTCGAGGCTGGTTTGGGGATGAGAACCATTCGGGAGTAGGATGCAGCCGGCATTGTTCTCCCTTATGGGTAACAAGATCGTTTGATGGAGGTTAGCCCTTGCCAGAACCGCGCCAATGCTACCTTATTATAGTCACCTCACCCTTTCGGTGCATGGTTCTGGGTCAAGCAAGAATTAGAATCCTTGTCAATACTTCGGAGTACCGAAGGAGGCACTTAATCCACATGGATCCCAAGGCTGCAGTCTTGAATCTGTCGTTCTGTCCTTCCTGGTTTCTAAACACAAGGTGGAACTTCCCATGCCAGTCCCTTGCCCCTCAAAAAATGCTCTGAGTGGTTATAATGAATTGGTCCCCAGGTGACACACCCCGTACTCAGAGCATTGCTTTCTTGTTTTGAGCCTTGAAGACCACTTAGTGAGAGGCTCATGCAGGAGGCAGTGGGTGATCCAATGCTTGGAGCAGAGGGATCTAGCAGTCGCTGTCTGTGTCTGCCCAGGCCAAGGAATTTCTGACTCAGCTTTCACATCTGTAATTCAGAAATGCCCTATTTCCCAGTTGTGGGGCATGACTCCATAGGTTGAAAAGACAACCCTACAGAGCCCTTCACCTTGCATTACAATACTGTATAGGCTGAGATGGAAAATGGGATTCCTGCAAGAAGCATTTCCTGTTCTTCCAAATGAAACAAGATCCCAAGGAGCTGCTATGCTGCCTGGCCCTTTAACAGCTTTGAGATTCCCCCAAACAGGAGAGTCTGTAGAGAATATAATTCCTGAAGGAATTCCACTGGCGTTCACGCCAGCCTATATTGTAATGCAAACATTTAGCTTCCAAAAATATTCATAGGTAGCCATGCACTGGTTCTGTATTTTTTCCAGGTGTAAAAAATATTTACCCTGCCATTCCCTGTTTATGCTCTGTTGGTGCTCAGTTGTGCACACTTCAGGATGACAACCCCCCCCCCCTGTTTGCTACCTGGGGAATACAGAATCCCTGGCTGAAAGGATATAATGGTGCATGCTTGCTCCATGTCCATAAGTGCAACTCTGTTCAGATGAGCCTAACGACTCCCATTACTTTCCCTGCTGGTTCCCTGAATAAAATTGGGATGCTGGGCAATCTGCTCTGGTGAAGATGGGAGAACTGTGCTCAGTTCATTTGACACACCTTCTGAAGAGGCAGGGCAATACCTCACTAACATCATGCTCTGGATTACCTGGTGTGCTTTCATGAGGGCTTTGATCATCCCCCAATCTTTTAGGTTAGGAGTTTATGTACTTCAAAGTGTGTTTGCACCTACATTTTCAAAGGAACAGGAGTTTATTCCCATTTTCCTGAAGTGTATGTTGAATGTCATGGTTATACCCCCCGCGTCAATGAGGCACAGAGAAACTCTGCTCCTCTTTGCTTTGCCTTTCTGCTGAGAAGAAAATTAGCAGCTATTCAGTATTCCCCTGTGTAGCGTAAGGGAGGATCTTTCTGCCAAAGTGTTTCTGCCCAAGGGTGAGGCAGAAGAGTGAGAGCCAGTGTCGTGTAGTGGTTAGAGAATTGTGTTTCCAGGACCTGGGAGACCAAATTTCAAATCCCAACTTAGCCTAAAGCTCACTGGTTTATCTTGTGCTAGTCACTGTCTCCCAGCTTAACCAACATTACAGGGTTGTTGTGAGGCTGAGTTCCTTGGAGGAAAGGTGGGATATAAAGGCAATAAATAAAATAAGCAATATTCAGCACTTTCCTTTCTATCTTTCAAGTAAAAAGGTAAAGGTAAAGGGACCCCTGACCATTAGGTCCAGTCGTGACCGACTCTGGGGTTGCGCGCTCATCTCACATTATTGGCCGAGGGAGCCGGCGTATAGCTTCAGGTCATGTGGCCAGCATGACAAAGCCACTTCTGGCAAACCAGAGCAGCACATGGAAACGCTGTTTACCTTCCCGCTGTAGCGGTTCCTATTTATCTACTTGCATTTTGACGTGCTTTCGAACTGCTAGGTTGGCAGGAGCTGGGACCGAGCAATGGGAGCTCACCCCGTCACAGGGATTCGAACCGCCGACCTTTTGATCAGCAAGCCCTAGGCTCAGTGGTTTAACCACAGCGCAACCTGAGTCCCTATCTTTCAAGTAGTGGCAGGCAAACTCCCTTTGAATTTTGCCTAGCCAATTGAGGCATTTCCCAGCTCAGTTCCAGAAATGTAAAGACCCCTCTATCACTTTCTTTCTTTCTTTCTTTCTTTCTTTCTTTCTTTCTTTCTTTCTTTCTTTCTTTCTCTCTCTCTCTCTCTCTCTCTCTCTCTCTCTCTCTCTCTCACACACACACACACACACACACACACACAATCCATGAATCACTGAATTCTGCCCCACTAGCCCGTCCCTTTCATTCCATCTGGTGGCAATGGTAATAAGCGGCAAGTCTTGCTGAGAGGCCTCCATTTCCCAATATACTTGGGATATGGGCTGTTGTTGTTACTGCATTCACAATGCCATGGGGCTGGGAGAGACACGCCCTTTGTATATTGTAATCCGAGCTGAAGAAGAAATGTGTGTGTTTGTGTGAATCATGCCCACTTTGCAAATGACATGAGCTTCTGAAGCTGAACAATTTCATATCCTGGACCAGGTCATTGCAAACTTCCAGGACGTCCCTGCTAACTTTCATGCACCTGGCTGGAAAGAGATCTTAACTGTCACTCTGGCTTCCTGCCCTAATATGATATCAAAAAGAAATTGGGTCATGTGATTTTTTGGTCTTCCACCTTTTTGACATAATTTTGCTAGTGGTTTCATGGCAGATTCTGACATGCAGTTGCTCTTCATTGCAGCCCCCACGGCCCCACCCATTCTAAGACTATGGTTTGTATATGGACTTAATGCAGGCATCATGGCTCAGTGTCAAGTCAGCTTTCCTCCTTTGCTTTCCCCCTTCATTCCTCCCCTCCAACACACCTTTGCTTAATATCCAGCCTAATGGAAGAGTTCTGATTGGCTCAGAAGCTAGCATGTTATTTTGTTGACACATTTTGTGTCTCAATAAAAAGATGCTGTATTTGAATTTTTCTCCCCCAAAGTGGCAGTTTAACCCTTTGCTGTGCATGCTAGCCTTTTCCTTTGCTGAGGGTTTGTTTGGTGGCTTTCTGTTTGAGAAAAGCTTATATATTTGGCATACAGAGGATTGGCAAATAGCACTCCAGGAGGCGACATCATCATCCAGGCTGTGAAATGAGTGCTGGGGTTTCATCCCTGCTTTACTACACCACGGTTGAGGAGGCTGATTATACTACTACCAGTGTAGTATAGTGGTTAGGAGGCTGGCCTAGGCCCACAGTTCAAAGGTGAGCAGGCAGAAGCTGAGCAGGCAGAAGCAGGGTGAGGGATGTTTCCTCTCAATCCTGACCCCCAAAACAGCATAAGGGACATCAGTTGCATTGCCACCTAATATTCAACCACGTGTTGGTGAAAGACAGCAATGAGCACCTGTTCCATCCATAAAGGACTCAAAGGCAAGCTGTGCAGGCCATTCCCTTCTCTGTGCACCCCTCAAAAAGGATAACGTAACCTCAAATGTATGTTTGGAGGGCTCCCACAAATGGAAAGGATAACGTGGGTTTGAAAGGAAGAGAGACGGGTCTGTTATATTTGTTTGCATGCCCAATTTGGCCGGGTGCCTTCAGCAAGCAGATTCCCAGGAAGCCTGGGGAGTCAGTGACAGAAGGATCATTACAAATTTATAAATTGTCAAGTGTAATCAAACAGAAAAAAGCTGTGTGAAAATGAATGGTAAATGTCATCTGCAAACAGCTGGGAAAGAATGAGGCTATAAATGAGGCTGCAAGCTCTCTGGAGCAGAGATTCCGTCTGTATGTTATAGGGCTGCCTAAGCAGTGCTCAGTTTATAGGGGAAGGGGGCATAGGAGCCCAACCCCCTTACCTTATGTGACAGTCCTCTTAGTGACTGTTTTGGAAAGCTACAAGGGAGCCTTACTTTGGCTAAAATTAGTGACTGGAGCTTGAGGATATTTCCTGTATTTTCCTCCATAATTTGAGCTTTGTGCTTGACATACCTGTACAGTATACATAGAACACCCAGAGATCCTGACATCCAAAGCAGTGGTAGGCAACTTGTTCCCTTAGCCCAAGGATTTATGCTTGCACAATGGAACTTTCTCCCCTTTCCTCCCTCTTGATGTCCCCCGAATCTGTTCTGGGGTTGCTCCCGAAACCCTCTGAGGCAAATTTTGGGAGGGCAGGAAGCACATGTAGGGGGAGGAGAGGGGAAGTTCCATTGCACAAGTGTAAATCTTGGTGCTGATGGAAAGAGTGCATTGGATGTTACCCACGATCTCTCCTCCTCACACCCAGGATATGTTGAAGAAACTGGAGGAGTGCCTCTGCTGCAAGTAGGGATGCCGGACTCAATAGAGGAGAGCTCTTCTGTGCCTTTAATTGCCCTGCTCTCTTTTGAGTCTGGAAACCTTAAAGAGAAACCAGCAGACCCTTTGTTTAATTTCCAAGCAAAGGGTCTGCTGGTTTCTCTTTAAGGTTTCCAGACGCAAAAGAGAGCAGGGCAAATAAAGGCACAGAAGAGCTCTCCTCTATTGAGTCCGGCAACCCTAGCTGCAAGCTGCTGCATAGTTTTGGGATGCTAGGAAAGGGTTTTGCCCACCCCCTCATCTTGGGGAAAACAGTGTGTGATCAGCCTTCTGCTTCTACTTACCTGCATCTCCGACTGACCACAGTTCTTGCTTCATCAAGCTTGGGAGGAGGAACAGGTTTGCAAAAGTCCCTCCCCCTGTTTGCCCTTCCAGCCATCGCTCCTACCACTGCCGTGGGTGGTATAGCATGCTAGGCCCACTTCTCCAGATCTGGCCCAGTGCTATGGTACCAGCAAGGACCCTAAAGATACTGGACTTTTTGGGGAGGTTACACAACAAAGTGGGTCCTATTTGCACAGGGTAATTGAGGATTAACCGTTAAGCAGCTAAAATTCATTCCATGGAATGCAAGGAAAGTGTTGTGGGGATAAATGCCAGTAATCCAATTAAGGCCCACAGGAAATATCCTCCATAAGCTTTATAGCAAGAATAAAAAATTGAAAGCACAACCAAAGTTCATGTCATCAGCATGGAGATAACATAGAAATACAGTTGCAAAAATATATGGATAGGTGGCTGCTTGAGGCATTCTTTTGGCAAGGAACTGCTCTCCCCTTCCTCCACCCTGATATTTTTAGATGGAAACTGCCACTGCTTCCCAATAATGATCAGACTCAAGGTCTTCCCAACTTAGCCCAGCTCCCTTCTCCTGAGCCAGTGTGGTGTAGTGGTTAAGAGCGGTAGACTCGTAATCTGGGGAACCGGGTTCGCGTCTCCGCTCTTCCACATGCAGCTGCTGGGTGACCTTGGGCCATAGCTGCCAAGTTATCCCTTTTTTCCAGGGATTTTCCCTTATGCTGAATAGGCTTCCTCGCGAGAAAAGGGAAAACTTGGCAGCTATGCCTTGGGCTAGTCACACTTCTTTGAAGTCTCTTAGCCCCACTCACCTCACAGAGTGTTTGTTGTGGGGGAGGAAGGGAAAGGAGAATGTTAGCCGCTTTGAGACTCCTTTGGGTAGTGATAAAGCGGGATATCAAATCCAAACTCTTCTTCTTCTGCCTATTTCTTAGCATCCTGGGATGTGGAGAAGACACAAGCAGCTTTTTCATATATTGTGTGTCTGAGGACTGACTGAGCCCAGGCAGGATATGGAAACAGGTCAAACCTTTGAGCGTGGATCAAGGTAAACCCGGATCCCTGTGCACAGGCAGTGTTCACTAAGCCCAAAGCAGATGCATGTATGGATGTGATGAAGGTACTGAGGATCTAATGCTGCCCTGTTAGAAATGACCTCATGAGCATGTACAAAGGAGCACAGAGCGCACACACAAGTCCAAGAGCTTGTTTTTTGAGCCTGGGGAAAGGGAGAATTCCATATGCTGAGGCAGGCAGCCAAGCGCCAGGGAGAAGGCAGAACAAAACCCTCTGTCCATCTGTGAGGAGCCGTCAAAGCAACGAGGGATGTGTCCTCATCAGAGACATCTCCATTGATCAGCCCCTCTCAACGCCACACATCTCACTGCTTGTTTATGTCTTTGGGTCCTAAGTTGTTCAGTACCAAATTTGTTGCGCCAATTCAGGGGTGTTTCTCTGAATTGGGGAGGCATTTGCACTGCTGTCAAGTGTTCCACCAGTTAATCTGTCCTTTCATTTCAGTTTGATATGATCCTCAAGGTGCCATGCAATAAAAATAAATCAACTGCAATTACCCTTGGGCTCCTTCTACCCTATTCGGCATGGCTCTTAAGTAGTAAACACATCCTTCCCAAGTGCCCCAGATCTTATTAAGTCGCATCAACCTTTATCCTATTGCAGTCCCCTGAGTGTTGGAAGTTTATTTATCAAATGCAATTTTTTGTGCCACTTGACTTAAAAAGAAGAAGAAGAAAGTCCACTCTTGACTCCCTGGAAGATGACTGTGGCCAGTCTTTACATTGTCCAGGGGCAGAGAGGGCGTGACCAGGTGGAGCACCTGTGCTCCAGGTGAGCTGCTGACCAATGGCTTTTGGTGCTTCAGGGAAATAAAATTCAGAGGTGGTGCAAACAAAAGCTTCTGTTGTTGTTAACTATTTTATTTATAATGTCAGTATCAATTCAAACCAAACCATAAAGCACACACACACATGATTTACTCTCCACCCTCTCCTTCCCCCAGCTGCTGCCCTCCAAATGTTTTAGACTACAACTCCCATCATCCCTGACCAAGCTGACTGGGAACATCTGGAAGACACCAGGCTGCCTGCCCTACAGCGATGCTTTCCTCACAACTTGGGCACTTTTATTTTATTTTTACATTGCACAGCTTTGCCTTCCCACCATGATTTCATGGAGCTTGTATCCCAAGGGTTGTTTAAAATAATCCTTCATGACCACAATTCTGCTTTTGCAGAGATTTCTCTTATGCAGGTCAAACAGAGATGTCCACAGTCCCAGTTTGTATTTGCCGTGAGCTGTTAGGACAGTCCACTCAGCACTGGCACATTGCAGTGCCTGGGCAAAGGGGGAAAGTGACTGGGCATATACAGAGTGGTTATGAAATCTGGCTTCTTCGTGGATCCATTTTTCTTTTTCCCAGCACAGGAACTTAATCTGAAATGCCGCTCAGATGCAGTAAGCCTTGGTGCCTTCTAAAACCAGGCTGGATTACAAGTCTTTTGAACCTATTTATCATTTTTTTAATTGGTCCACCGAGTTTTAATATTAGAATTAGACTTGCGTCATCTCTGTTGTCATCAGAGGACAACTGCTTCTCACTGCGATATCCTGAAATCCTTTTTTTCTTTCATCTGGTACTACTAAAGTGTGTGACATCAGCATCTCATTTCCACCCTTTTCGTATAGCAGCTCCTTTGCTGACTCTCATGCATACTAAAAAGTATGTAAGATAGATTCCTCATTCCAAAGAGTTCACATCACAAATCTGCCTCTTACTGCCGCTCAGCCCTGCCAACCTGATTTCGCCCCCCCCCCTTTGCATTTAGCTATTTTTTATCTTCCTCTTTCCCATTTTATCCTCATGACAACCCTGTGAAGTTGATACAGCAGAGAAAGAGGAGAGAGAGAGAGACTGGCGTAAGGTTGCCCTGCTGAGTGGGAATTTGAACCTTGCTGTCCCTGGCCTTAATTCAAAACTCTTAATAACCATTATTACACTATGTTGGCTTCCGGCACACAACCTGAACAAGATACTTGCTGATGAATAGTGTAAATGAGTTGTCCTGAGGCATATGTTGCCATGATTTTTAGATATGATCATCTTCCTGATACCGTGCCTATCCATACAGGTTTGCGATTTCACAAGACTGTTTTGCACTGCATTTTATTTCATTTCATATATGAAGGTTATTGGAGGTGAACTTGCTTAGAAAGTGACATTTTAGGAAATATCTAATGAAACGACAGCATAAGAAGTTGGTAATTGCTTCTTTTTGAATTTTATTCTGTCTACCCAGAGCTTGAGGATCAAATGCGCACAACTGTGGAAAGACAAGACATACAGGGAGAACCTTTGGGTGGTGGAACCAAACAAAGTTGAAGAAGCGGCTGGTGTCGTGGGGTGACCACATAGTTGCCTCGGCAGGGCTGCCACATTGGTGGTGGCAGCTCTGCTGGTGCAATTGCACTGCCCTGACCTCACTACTGCCCTGCTCCATTCCAAACCCCATCCAGGTAAACAGCAGCAATGGCTGCGTTTGGAAGGATAGGTCTGTCATACCACATGCCCCACTTCTAAATAGATGATCAGTAGTAGTATCTGTTTCAGAATCTGTGGCCTCGCGAACAATTTCTCGATATCAATGACAGTAAAGTTGATGCAGGATCCAAGTGTCATTCTTCACAAAACATGGAGTCTGTACTTTATTCCTATTCCTAGAAAATAATAATACTTAATAAGAGTAAGAACAATACTTGGCCTTTTTATTTAGCATTACAGGCTATTAAATTGGTTTCCTTTTCATGATGGGCAGTATCCGACTAAATATTTGTGCTAGTGCATTTGTAATGTCAGGATTGGGTTCGTTTATTGTTTTGTTAAGGATTACACATGGTGCTGTAATGAAACGGACTCTGGGCCACCAAAAATTGTGCCATCATAAATTTGGTTAGTCTTTACGGTGCCACCGCTTTGTCGTTGTTGCTGCCATAGACCAGCACAGCTACCCCTCTAGACACTGCTACACCATGACCTAACCACTTCCTCTCTCTCTATTCCTCACTCAGCTCTTCACTGAAGGCATCACCAACAAGCTCATGGCTTGCTTCACAGCTGAGAACATGGGGGATGCGGTCCTGGTGAGGGTCTATGGCAGGAAGACGGAGCTTATTGTGGACCGTGCTAATGAGCTGAGGAATTTCCAAGTGCTTCAAGACCACAGCTGTGCCCCTAGTCTCTATTGCACCTTCGAAAATGGCTATTGCTACGAGTTCATGCCAGGGAAGGCCTTGGGACCAGAACATATACGACAGCCAAATATATTCAGGTGTGTGTGTGGAATGGGAGGTGTGGGGTTGTGTATTTCCTACTCTAAACCGAGCCCTGTTGCTTCTCTGTCGAAGGAGTTCCTACACTTGGTGGACATACAAAGAGTTTTGTGGCTGCTTTCCTCCTCCCAAGTTGTTCTGCTGTTGTAATGAATCATGGTTTGGTTTAGCATATTATCCAAACCCAGTCTTGTGGCTTAGCTTTCCAACCATGAACTGCAACCAGGGTTTATTCTAAGCTTTACAGCTTGTAGTTCGTCTAGGAGAACTAAACTACAAGCCTGGGTCACTGACCAGACTAGCTGTGGCCAATGGCAGGTCTTTCTATTGAAGAAACACAAGATCTGGCAGTAGCCTTGACCAGAGAGAAATCGGTGACACATCATGAGTTTTGTGTCCTTTGGCTGACCTCACAGAGAGGACCAGGGGGAAAATAATAATTCTATGATGTAGTAGCATCCTGTTTTTTCTCACATAGCTGTCACAGTGTGGATATGCTGAACATCAATGAATGGTGAAAGGGAACTTACATATTCTTGCTGAGTTTCCTGGAGGTATAGTAAGCCACAGCCAACAGAGCAAGGAACTTCCCCTACTTGCCACACTCAGCAAAGTCTTGTATCCAGAAGGTGATTGGATTTTTGTAGATTTAGAATTGACAGAAATCTAGAGAACTGCACACTTTGGGAACCAAGAATTATTCTCCCACTTTGCCTCCATTTAATAAGAACTGCAACTCCACTGGCAGGCAAAGAAGACTGAAGGCATCAGGGAAATTACTGTCAGTTTGAGCCATGTTAATGGCAATTTCACATGGTTTATAGACCGCAAGAGGTATGATGACTTTTCACTGTACAGATCCCCTATAGGTAGGTAAGTGGTATAATGTCTAATTGTATCATGGATTATCCAGTTTGACAGCGAACCAATAGCACAGAGCCTCAGTTGCCCACAATCTAGGCTTAGAGGTAGCAGCATGTTTGAAAACAGAATAAATAAGCAGTCGGTGGAATTCCTGTGATAGCTTAACAAGAATTGTTATATGTGAAAGGCACCCTTTGTTCATTATTCTTTAGGAATGAAACTACAAATCTTACACTAAACCTGAACGATGCTCTTCTTTCGCAAAAAAGTGAAAAGTGAAATCCTTGTTGCTGTGTGGCCCTGTGCTACAGTGAGTTGGATCCAGGCTTACTAATGCTCACAGAGTAGACCCATGGAAATCAATAGAAGTTAAGATAGTCATGACCAACTTAAGACCTATTGATTTCAATAGGTCTAGGGATGCAACCAAGTGTTCTGTTTCTGAGAAATCACTAGACTAGCCTTCACCAATTTGATGCTTTCCAGAAGTTTTGGTCCACAGCTCTCATCAGCCTCAGACAGTGGTCGGGAATGATGGCATTTGTTATCCAGCAACAACTGGAGGGCACAAGGTTTAGGAAGGCTGTGGTAGACTATGTTCTACCATCTTAAATATATTGAAGGTGGGTTAAGGGAAGTAAATTATGTTTGAAGCTGCTTCAGTTTACAGAGCATTCAGTAGAAATTTTTTGGACTTCTAGCAGGGAAAACCATGGAGCACTTTTAAAGTTAAGATACCAAATTAGGTGAAGTTGAATTCACACGCCAGACTGGATTTTAAGTGGGTGTTTGGCTGCACATTTTTATCCAGGTTTTGCTGTTTTCTAGAGGCTGCCATAGCTTCCATTAAAAGCAGTGTGTGTCCACTGAACAACTCTACTTTTGTTATTTATTTTAGGCTAGTAGCCCATGAAATGGCTAAAATGCACAGGATTCACACCAACGGAAGCCTCCCCAAGCCTTGCCTATGGCATAGACTGCACAAGTACTTTAACATTGTGAAAACAGAGTTTCCAAGAAAGGCATCTAATTCTGGGTAAGGAAATCAAGAGTTAATCTCTAATAAAGGCATTCGTTATCTGGTAGCTTTGGCCTGCTATGTTGTAGTTATTTCAAGCATATGACACAAGAACTGGAATAGAGGGAACTCACTGGAACTAATTTTAAGAACACAAAACACAGAGCAGAATAGCAAAGTCATGAATGGATGCTAGACTTTGCCACTAAAACGTCACAGCCAAAAGGATGCAACTAATGGTTCTTGCAGCTATAAACTATAAAGGGGGAGACAATTCTGCCTGGTTTCAAAATCTAAGCCTATTCAACTCCCACTGTCAGGGTGAGTGTCAGGAACAGGTGAGCAATAACTCACAAGGTGTCAGTAGAGTTAACTCTTTATCCCAAAGCTCTCATAAGTCATCTCTTCCCCTGGGTCCTTCCTAAGCAATCTGAGACTCTGACACCTTGTCTGACTCTCATACACCCTCTTCATACCTCTGCAGGCTCTGGGAGACCTATGGGGAGGGGAACTGGTCACAGCAGCAGGAGGAAACCCTCCTGCTTCTTCAGGAGCCTATATTCATCATTTGGCCTGAGTCTAAGTAGCTAAACCACAGGTTTTCCAGTTTTGGGGGGTGTCATGGACTGGCTGGATGCAGAGGAGTGGTGGGAGGCACCAGCTGGGGAACCCCCATGGGGAACCCCTAGGGGAAGAAGGCTCAGAACCAGGGGATTGGTGGCAAGATGACAATGAATGGTCAAAGGGAGAAGAGGGAACAGACAGGGAGGAGGAGGTGTTGGAAGCTGAAAAGGTAACAGGTTTAGTGAGCAGAAAGAGAGCAGTTCAGAATCAGAGTATTTCAGGCATGCAAACTTGTCCACCCTTGTGTCACAGTGTGAGGTCACTGTAGGCTTGCTTTGATTCTATGCATTGTCCTGTTTGCAGTAGCATGTACCATGATGAAACCGAGGTGAATCAAGAGCCCTAAATAACCGCTTCCAGGTGGCACTAGCTTATAATCAATCTCTTGAGTGTGCAAATAAATTCGAGAGTGAAATAAAAGAAAGGCAGTTGAGCTCATAAAATGGTTTTTTTTGTTTCTACAAGGAGAACCTCCTTTGATTTCATGCAGAAGCTGCAAAGAGTCCTTTTGGGGATGATCTCCTTCAGACAGATTGTATGTTAGTAATATCACTTTAAAGTTTCAGGACCTTATAACGATGTTTGTCCAAGTAAGGAAGATCTACACTAGTAATACAGTCTCATTTTGGTCAATTGGGGGGTTTGAAATTTTACAGCTAGTGATCACTGGCCCTGATACAGGATTCAATTCTAGTAGATCCATTTATCATGCTGGCTGGGACCAATGGGAGGTGAAGTCCAACAGCATTTAAGGGACCACAAGTTCTCCATCTCTGTCCTAGGAAAATCTTTCTCCAGAATAAGAAAACCCTGGCTTACAAATCTTACCAGTTTTAGAAAACTCATCCCTTGCACTAAGAAAGGTTTAGCGTCTGCAGGTGGCTTCATTTTCTTTTCCTTCCTAAGTCTCCATCAGGATGTGCACATTCCCAGCCTAGAGGTGTTAGAAGAAGAGATTCGGTGGATGAAAGAACATCTCTCCCAGCTTCGATCTCCAATAGTCTTTTGCCACAATGACCTTTTGAGCAAGAACATTATCTACAACAAGGCAGAAGGTTTGTTGCCTAACCAGCAAGTTACCGGGTTGGGTGTGTGTGTGTCACAACTATTTTAAACTCTGAAATTAAAAACACTTAAAACAAGCTGCAGTCACAGGAATTGAGTGGGTCCTGAAAACGCATTTTTTGGAGTAATAAATACTTAATGCTTTGCAAAGCACGCAAGACCTAATACTGAGGAGAAAAATCAAAATGCATATGCCAGAGAAGCTCTCCTGTTGAGGAGACACCGGGTCTAACTGTGTTAATCCTCCTCTGGACGTGTTGAAAATAATGGACATGACTGCCTTAAGTCCATTAATTCCAGTGGTTCTACTCTGAGTAGAACTTAGTTGGATACAACCCCCTCTGCCCAAGAATCCCAACTATTTCTCTCTTTTCAGGTCACGTCCGGTTCATAGATTATGAATACACCGGTTACAACTATCAAGCGTATGACATTGGGAATCATTTTAATGAATTTGCAGGTGAGTTAAACTCACCTTTGGTGCTGTCTCAGCCCCCCCCTTCCCTCCCTTCTTCCGTCTCCACTCACTTTCTCTTCTCATTCTTATTCTTCATGGAAGCAGAAAATAACCATTCAATTCCTTTTTACCTGTCTTCAGAGGCATAAGCTGAAGCTTTTTAAAAACTGATTTGCAAATAATCATATTATTACAAACATTATCAAGCACTGGTAATTCAGATTATGCATGAAAAGGAATTGCCTACCTGCCTACCTGTGATCCAATAAATTCCCTCCAGAAAACAAGAGAAACATCTTACTATTCCATAGGTCTGAAAGGTCTACGCCATCAAGATGTTCATTCCTTTCCCATTCCTTTTGTACTAATTTCATAGTAACACAAACTGCCTCTGCTCCTTTAAGGCCCAATGCTTTTGTCTAATATATTGAATTACTGGGACCCACTTATTTAAACTCTTACAGAAGGGTCATCAAAGAAGTAAACCAAATCTACACCTTTCTTGTTCCTGGGACTGTATAGGGAAGAATTCAGCGTAGCGCTTAGCACATCACTCTGTCAGCGCAAGCATTTCCGTTTGCCTGATGCAAAGATCTGCCTTCTCCTTCCCCTGCGTGCAATTCTGGAGTTCTCCCAGCACACCCTGAGACCATTTGGGGGAGCCTGATGGGAGGAGGCAGAGAGAAATCCCCGCTGTGCTATCAAAAGTCCTTGTACAGGTTTTCACCAGTGGGGCTTGCTAACTGAACCCTGCAGGTTATTTGGGTAGGCTGACCGCTCCCTATACCAGGCATCCCCAAACTGCGGCCCTCCAGATGTTTTGGCCTACAACTCCCATGATCCCTAGCTAACAGGACCAGTGGTTGGGGAAGATGGGAATTGTAGTCCAAAACATCTGGAGGGCCGAAGTTTGGGGATGCCTGCCCTATACTTTGCTAGTTTTATCCTGGATCAAACAGTAATGCCAGTGGCTCCTTCCTACAAAGGGTGCAGCTGGTGCCACATGGCCACCCGGCACTGAACTTGCCATCCCTCCCCACAGGGGGACCTTAAGCCTGGATCACCACTTTGCAGCCACACCAGCTGTTTCCTCTCCACCACACCTCTTCACAAGTTGCTGCTGCAACAGCGCAACAGCACTTTCCCCCCTGGCACCCTTGGGTCCGCCCTCACTTAAATATACTGCACCCACCTCACAGAACACCGATTACCCGAATTCCTACAAACTAACCCAAATTATCTTGTGTGAGGGAAAACTTAATAATTTGGAGTCTCAGGCAGGATTTGATCAAATAAACAAGAAAGATTTTATTAAACATTGGAAGTTTATGACGCAAAGTGGGTAAAACATAGGGTACTTCAGATTCTAATGTTATTCCACTTCAGTTCTTTCTCAGTAGTTGCATAGCTGTTGCTGCTTAATACTTTGGTTCTTAAACAAGGTGGTATTTTCGGTCAGTTACACACCCCTTTGACAACCCTACTACTAAGGTACTCCAGGTAACAGAACCAAGGAATCGCCACACCCATCTTAACTGGTTTGGGAGTCTTCTCAATGTAGAATAATCTCTCCCCTCCTGACTGGAATGAGTCCTAAGTAGACTATTTTCACAGCTTCTACTTCTCCTGGCTCAGCCTCAGTCTCCTGGCCTGTTATTCTTACAGGACACCACACACTGCCCTTCACACTAAGCTCAGAGACTCCTTTCTCTAGCTTGTGATATATTCCTCAGAGAGGATGTTTCTACCCAGAACCAACTCTCTCTCCTCTCATTCCGTATCTTCCTCCCTATTCTCCCAACTTCTATCCCAACCTATAAACTGTCTCTCAAAATCCTCTCCTTTTCAACCCCCTCTCCTGGAACCCCGGCCAATCAGAGGCTGCCATTCATTAACAGTTTGCTGGCAGGGAAAAGGAAAAAGATAACACTTGGGGACCCAACCTGCCCAGCAAAAACAACCTTTTCCATCACAGCTGCCTCCGCCATCTTTCTTTCTGGAAGTCCAGTCTTGAATAATACTGATGCTCTCTTGTATTACGCAGATGCTCTTTGTGTTAGAAAGTTTGCATCTTCTGTTTTAAAAATGGCAAACTTCTCGCAAACAAGGCTAGCTGTACTAATGTATGGCAAAATTAGTACTTTTACAGTAGTTTTGGATTGTTAAGATTTTTTCCACCCCCCACCCCTTAATTCTGATTCAGAGGATGGATTAGAAGCAAGCTCCTTTGGAAGGACCTGCATGTAATTATCCAGGTCTCTATATTAATTCTCTGCTAACTGAGCTTTTATGTAAGACAGGAAATCATTGTGTGGCTAATTACATCTGCTCTCATCTCAGCTTGCGTTCTGTTTCCACGAGGATCATAAAAGCCAAGCAGGGTCAAACTGGAAGAGTTTCGGAAGGGGACAGCAAGAATCAGAGGCAATCATAATATGTGGCTGTTATTTTGAAGTTATTGTTTTTATCTGCTATTTAAAATTGTGGAATTGGAAGCTTGTATTTTGTTGATGTGCTGTAGCCCGCTGTGCGGAGGGTATTGGCTGTCTACAAATACAGTAAATCAGTGTTTCCCAAACTTTCTCCCACCATGAACCACTGGAAAATTGCTGAGGGTCCTGGTGGCCCAATTAATTATTTTTCTGCCTGTTATAGCAATTGTAATGAGCTGTGCTAGACACTCTGTGATTTTACAGTTGTATGTTTATTGCTTCTTTTATTTCTTATACAGTACAGTCGTACCTTGGTTTTCGACCAGCTTAGTTCTCGAACGTTTTGGCTCCGGAACGCCACCAACCCGGAAGTGACTGTTCCGGTTTGTGAATTATTTTTGGAAGCTGAACATCTGATGGGGCTTACGCGGCTTCCGATTGGCTCCAGGAGCTTCATGCAGCCAATCAGAAGCCGCGCTTTGGTTTTTGAACATTTTGGAAGTCGAACGGACTTCTGGAACCGATTCCATTCGACTTCCAAGGTACGACTGTATTTTTTACTGTACTAAAATTTGAATTCAATAGGGGGGGAAATATCATTAATAAGGCAATGGCTGTGCTATTTCCTGTTTTCAACCACAAAGACAGGAGATCCAGTGCAGCTTAGTGGTTATAGTGTAAGACTAGGACCTGGGAGACTAGGGTTCAAATTCCCCACTCAGCCATGAAGCTCACTGAGTGATCTAGGGCCAGTCATTGCCTCTCAGCCTAACCTACCTCACAGGATTGTTGTGGGGATAAAATGAGGAAGAGAATCATGTGCACTACCTTGAGCTCCTTAGAAATAAGGTTGAGGAGAAATATTAATTTGATAGGCAAGATAAGCACCAACTGAACGAATGTAGTGGACCACAATTTGGGAACCCCTGCTTTACATAATAAATCAATGAAGTTTCATTGAAGGCATTTCTCCAAAACTAAACAGATGTAAGCCAGATTGAAATACTCACTTAATACTCAATCACTGTTTGTACCAAGCATAGGGGAGATGATGATGATGATTTATTTCTACCCCCGTCCATCTGGCTGGGTTTCCCCAGCCACTCTGGGCAGCTTCCAACAAAAGATTCAAAATACATCAAAACATCAGTCAGTAAAAACTTCCCAAAACAGGGCTGCCTTCAGATGTCTTCTAAATGTTATATAGTTGTTTATTTATTTGGCATCTGGCGGAAGGGCATTCCACAGGGCAGGTGCCACTACCGAGAAGGCCCTCAGCCTTGTTCGCTGTAACTTTGCTTCTCGCAGTGAGGGAACTGCCAGAAGGCCTTCAGCGCTGGACCTCAGTGTCCAGGTAGAACGATGGGGGTGGAGACGCTCCTTCAGGTATACTGGGCAGAGGCCATTTGGGGCTTTAAAGGTCAACACCAACACCAAAAGCTTGAGGGAAATGAGAGCACAAGGACCAAGCACTTTTGCCAAGACATAACACAGACATAGGGACCATTAGTATTTCCTTCTCCAAACATGTTTGTTTCTTCCATTTTAACCTTAACACCTGCAGCTTTTTAAAAAGCAGTTCAGCTTGAAACTACGCAAGCCAGTTCAACTGCAAGGTGACCCAGTGGTGCAGACAGCTCTTAGCATCCCTCAAAAGTGTCCCAGCACTGTGCTTGCCATTATTGTGCTTGAGGCTTAGCTTTCAGCCATCCTGAACCCACTGAGCTGCCCATGCTGTCCCATGTCATGTTCTGTCAATTGCCTTCTCCTGCTCCAGGACTGAACGAGGTGGACTACAGCCTGTACCCCTCCAAAGAGATCCAGCTGCAGTGGTTGAGGCACTACCTGCAGGCCTACAAAAATCTAGGCCAGGAGGACCTGGGGGGAGGAAGCAAAAGCAGTGGAGAGAGTGGAGCTGTGTCTGAAGAAGAGCTGGAGAGCCTCTATGTGCAAGTGAACCAGTTTGCTTTAGTGAGTATGTGCATCACGAAGAAAGGGCAAGGAAAGAGGGAGAGAATATAGCAGACACTGGACACTGATAGCACACAGTTCACACAACTCTGAGGGCCACTTTTAGATTTTGTCAACTCAAGAGGGCCGCATCACTCCCTGTTAATTGTTCACCTCTCCCTTTTCACATTTTTTTCTCTCTGCAGTCTTTTTCATCTTCTTGTACCACCAAAGGTCTGTTTCCTCCACAATGAATTCTTCCATTTAAATGCCTGCTGATTTCCCCCCCATCAGGCTTAATGCAGGCAATTAAGACTACATCTTTCCACAATGGTTAACTGCTGTCTCTTAAACTTTTTGTCTGGTTTTAATTGCATGGTTTCATGTGCTGTTGTTGCAAAATTGCTCCGATATTTTTAATGACAAGTGGAATTTTTTGGAAAACTGTTGAAAAATCGCTCTACTCTTTGCAGAAGATGATTGTGCTGGGGATGTCACAGGCACAAGTCAATACATGCATTTTGCAGCTAGCTTTTTCCTGGTTCAAACTAAGCCATACGTTATACTTGCAGAGTCTTAGAATCATTGAATTGTAGAGTTGGAAGGAATATGCAGCTGTCCCATATGGGGATCAAACCTGCAACCTTTGCATTATCAGTACCACACTCTAACCCAGTGTTTCCCAACCAGTGTGCCTCCAGATGTTTTGGGACTACAACTCCCATCATCCCTAGCTAGCAAGACCAGTGGTCAGGAATGATGGGAGTTGTAGTCCCAAAACATCTGGAGGCACACTGGTTGGGAAACACTGCTCTAACCAACTGAGCTATCCATGCTGGGTCAGTTTTCGTAGCTTGGCCCAAGACAGAAGCGCATGTACTTCTACTGAATGCAGTGAGTGGATTTTCACATCGCCTTCACAGCTTTTAAATTTGTCTGCTTGTCTTCACTCACAGCTTCACCCACTCTCACTTATGCAATCCCAAATATGTATCCTTGATATTTCTCTTTTTTCACAGGCCTCCCATTTCTTGTGGGCTTGCTGGGGCCTGATTCAAGCCCAGTTCTCTACCATAGACTTTAATTTTGCCAGGTGAGTGTGATTTATCTGCATTGGCAAAGGAAATTTAAGGGAGATAAGAGGGATGCTTGTGGGTGTCATTTCTCCCTGGGGCAAGGATGATCCTGAAGCAAGATACCATTTTAAAATTGGTGGTTTTGCGCCACGGGAGTTGCCAGTGACGACCTGTCCTCCATTTTTATTTTATATTGGCATAAGCTCTTGAGTGACCCAAGGTCACTGTGTGATCTTCATGGCTGAGTGGGGTCGAATTGCATCTCCCCCACTCCCAGTCTGGAACATTCCCTATAGCACAGTCACTGTAATAATGTACAAAGCACCTAAAATAACCATACTGTGAGCACTGGGTGAGATAGATCCATATATTAGGGTGTCAATGTAAGGGTGTAAGGGGGGGTGTTTATCAGTGTGAATGGTGGGGGGAGGACCAAGTGGTGTGTGTGTGTGTGTGTGTGTGTGTGTGAGAGAGAGAGAGAGAGAGAGAGAGAGAGAGAGAGAGAGAGAGAGAGAAGGCATGGTGCTATGAGCACCAGCAAATGACAGTCATAAGGCACTGATAAACTAGAGTGGTTTCATATAACTAGAACTTCTTTAACACGTCTCTGTCTCACTCCCTTCTCTGCAGGTATGCAGACATAAGATTTAAACAGTACTTTAAAGCAAAACCTGCAGTGACATCCTTCAAAACGTCCAAGTGAGGTTAAGGCCCCAAAGAGTCTTCTGATCCTCAAGATCCCATACTTATTTTCTCTGGGTGTAGAGCACCTGCCCCCCCCCACCCGTCGTCCTCCTCCTGCAGTTGCTTCAACGCTGAGCGGTCAGACATCATGAAACGGGGGATGGAAAAGGAAAAAGCACACCTTTTTTTGAAGCCAAAAATTAAACCAAGCCCCTGGAACATGGCTGTGCCATCCATGGATTATCTGCCACGTGTTGCTTTCAGAAGGTGATATTAGGACATGGCTGCTGGCAAGAGATTGCATTCACAGAGTCTGGGGGATTAAGGAATGCTTCGAGGGCTTCTGGGCTTAAGGAGTTAGGGGAAGGGGTTGGCTTAGAGACTTGCATAGCCTTGAAGGTCTTTACTAGATGGAATCCCCTCTGTTCCTTGGCTGGGGGGAATGGCTAGGCAAAGAGTTTTTAACAGTTCGGTCCTGTGCATGTCTGCTCAGACGTTAAGCCCCACTGAGTTCAATGGAACTTGCTGCCAGGTGAGTTTGTCTAGGATTGCAGTCTCAGCAAACCGTGGCATTCTGTTATTTTGATCTTGGGCTAAAGTTTGAAGAGAGGGGTGGTAACATCTCTAAACTACACTGATAGGAATAGCTTGAGTCCCTCTCAGACCTCCCACCCCTCAATTTCTTTCAAGAGATTGAGATGGGAGAGTTTGGAAGATACCTTGCAATGCCCTGCAATGCTCTCTTTAAATATATTTAGGCATCCAGAAAGCCCCAGACCATACAAATTTAATGCAGCAGCTGCCTGATACATCAGCTGGCAAATGGGTTGTCTACATTGCAAGTCTTACTATAGGGTACTGGAGATACAGCATCCATCAGGTGGGGTATGCATGTACAATTTCAACTACACTGCTTCGTAAAGGGCCAGTGTGCATCAGCATGGTGGGAGGAAACACAGTACTGTTGGCAAAAAAACATGGATATAGCAGGTTTAGTTTACTAAATACTCTGCCATCATGATAGCTGGGGGTGGGACAAGTCCCACCAGTCCTTTGCCTCCCTCCCACTGCTGTTTATCAGTTCTGTGTGACACCACCCTTGAGCAGGACTTTGTGCCATTCAGTATTTAGAGAAAGTGAAATGACATGTTCCTTCTCCATGTGATTTGATCACAAAAGCAGGCAAATGAAATCAATGCCAGTTTTTGTAGAGAAGACAATTGCACTAATCAAGTCTAACGATGGACTTTTTGACCCCAAAAGCTGCCTGAAGAATATACACTACACCAAACAATTGAGGCTGCAATCCTAAACCCCATTTGCCTGGGACTATGCCCCTTTGAATTCAACAGGACTGACTTCTGTGCAGACATGGTGCTGTTAATGGCCCAAAGAAAAGACAGACTGACTCCGTGGCAGTGCCAGTTCAGCGGTAGGGCAACGTGTAGATTAGACAAGCCCAAGAGATGCTCAAATGCTCTTCCTGGCCTCCTCTACCACCCCTTTAGCATCCTGTCTTACTTTACATGTCCCTAGATGGTGAAAAACTGGAACCAACTTGAAACATTCCTTATGAACTGTGATCAGCTCACATGGTGCTGTGCCTCACAAGCAGGCCTCTTGGGTTCCTTTGACAAGAGGACCAAACCTACGTACACACCTCCTACTGGTTCTCCAGTCAGAATGGGAACATGGCTCTGGCTTTGCCCCAAGGATGGAGAAACACGGATGGGAGAGGCAGAGTGAGAATCAGGAATCTATCAGACATGAGCAGCTGTCTGTATGCCACCCCCTGTCCCTTGGGATATTATTTTGCTTAGTGAACCATTAATAGAATCAGGAACAACAGATCCCTCGCTTCCTCATGATGTCCTCACTGCTTAGTTAGGTACTTTTATATCCCCAGTGATCAGATTTTCACTGAATATGTATTTTGACAGAACCAACCAGCCTCCTGCAGTCTTTTAATTGCTGTGCTGTTTTAATTAACTTCCTCACCTACAGGCTACTGCTCCTAGGATTCAATTTCCTGTGGTTTCTCTGCACTGGTATAGTTAAGGTAGAACCAATTTCAAGAGAGGACATTAAGTGCCCTGTAGATGCTACTCTGCCAAAGTAGAGGGCAGTCGCAGTTTGTCACAAAAGCAGAACTATGGGGAACAAGGTAGGGGCTGAAGTCTACTGAGTTTTGGTCTAGAACTGGCCACTGGTGAGAACCCAAAGCTTTCCAAATCAGTCCTTAGTGCAAAGCAGGGGTGGGGAACCAGTGATCTTCCAGATGTTTGGACTGCAACTCCTGCCATTCCTGATCACTGGCTAGGCAGCCTGGGGCTGATGGGAATTGGGAGGTCAGCAACATCTGGAAGACCACAGGTTCCCCAAGGAAAGTGGATTGAAATTTCACTGAAGCTTCCCAGAATACCTTGTCACCCATGCAGAGTTTCTCATTTAGGAATGTGGGTTTTAATATTCTTGAATTTTCTCTCATTTACTTGCTTTTGCAAGCACTTGATCTTTTAAAGGTCAACCATATGGGAATTTGTATATGAGAGACTGCAATGCAACGGGTGAAGAAGATAGTTCCAAGATCTTGCCTGTGATTCAGATCCATGAGCAGCAAATATAGCAATCTTGTTGATAGGCAAGATTCATGGGTTTCCACTTGCTGTGTTCTGCTGTCTTCATATCTGTTGTCCCAGGAATTACTTCATTGGAGACGCTGGAGGTGGGAGGAATCATGAATGAATGGAATCGTGATGCACCCTGTTTGGCAAAAACCATACTTTCACTCACAAGCAAGCAGTGCCTTCCCAAGCTGCTGTGTCTCCAACCCCAACCCCCTGGCCAGCAGCACATGTGTGCTACTGAAATGTGAATGTAGAAGTGATTTCAAACAACTAGGTTGCTTGGTGCACTTTCGGAAATGAGACCTTCACAAAATCAAGTTCTATGCGATTTCTATCCTGTACCAGAGAGAGAAAGGATCAATGTGGAGGCTGTTGTCTCAACAGGGAAACCCCATAAGCTGCATCCTGGCCTCAGGCCAGAGATTTCACCCCTGTTTTTCTAACCCCTTCCCTTATTCTATAATATTTCAACATTTGAGGTGATTTCTAGCTGTCATACATATTTCCATGTGTCTATCTCAGTGTTTGGTCCACTAGATCACAATGTGCAGAAGTTCTTTTTTGGAGTAAATGTGATGCCACTGCAGTGTGGGAGCTTCAAGCACAGTCCAGACTGCATAAAAACAAGAGCCACTCCTCTGAGAAATGCACGCTTGCTGCGCTTTTGTCCATATGCACCAATTTTCCCTCGAGGGTCAAGTCCCCTCTCCCCAGAGGTTTTGCAGCTTAAAACAAACAAGCTGGAATTAAACAATATTGGTTCTGTTTGTATAAGCAATTCTCTAAACACAGGTAGCCCACTAGAAGCATAAAGGAGGAACCAAATCGGTGGTGGGGGGGAACCCAGGATTAAAGATACATGCCCTTTAGAAAGTGAAGGCAGGCACTGGGTCCATCCCACAGGGGCAAAGAAAACCCAAGACTTTTTGTGCATCTGTCCAAACCCTCATAGAACCAGAAGCCAAACCACTCATGTTCCAGAATGAAGGATTCTGAGTAGCCTTTTGGTATATTGACTACTATCAATTTACAAACATGAAAATGGATTTTTATTATTCCATATGATAAAATATACACTACGCATACGAAGCATGCACTTCCAGTACAGTATTCTGCTTATAGACCCAATGCCGACTGAAAGCTAGTGAGCACTCACTTCTAACTGGCATTTGGCCTACAAGCAAGCAGAATTTTGGAGTGCCTTCTTAATGTGTCTGCAGTGTGTATTTCATCATATAGAATATTAAGAATTTATTTTTGTAAGCTTGCTATTGAGTATCTTACCTTAACTCTTGTCTTTTTGTATGCTACCAAGGAGATCGAAGCATTCTGTTTTTATTTTGACTATTGTGCCATGAGACAGCTTTGGAAAACCCTAGAAAAATTACTGTTTGCAGCCCAAGTAGGCTTCTGGACACAAAACAAGTGTACAATGAACTGTTGATGCTTATGTGTTGTACCGGTACTATGGAGCAGGTTTCCCTGTGTTGTTGTGTAGTGTAGAAAGTAGTCCTCAAAATATGACCCTTTTAAAGCTCTTGAGGGTTCCAAAGCTTGCACTAGCTTGACTTGGTTGGGCAAAAGCAGGACATGCCAACAAAGGTGCGCCCTGTTAAAATGTGTAAGCTTTCCCAGTCCAGCACAAATTCACCAATCAATGAATGAGGAAAGACTAGTTTACCAAGAATTGGAACTGCATCTCTTAAACTCAGGGATAGTTAACATGATGCCTGCATGTTGTTTGATTTCAGCTATTGACCGTACTGGCTGGGGCTGATGGTCTGCAACATCTGGGTGCCACATTGGCTATCCCTACTTTAATTGGTTACTGATGCTTCTCCATCTCGTTGCAACCATGTTACATGCTTTCCCTCAACTTGCAGGTGTGCACAGAACTTTCTGAGTTGTGACCCAACCACTTTCCTCATCAGTAGCGACCATGCATTCAGCTGTATGTATATAAAACTGCAAGATTTCTCTGCATTATGGTAGTTGCTGACACTATCAAATCAATTGTGTGTTATTTACAGGAGCAAATGGAATCAGTGACGTTTGTTCCCTAAATGAAGGGAAGAAAGGAACCCTTTTAACACCAACTGTGTCTCTCTTTATCTATAAAGCCAATGTGATAAAATTAAAACGAGTCAAAATGCTCTCCTCCCCCTTGAGCAATCTAATATTCATGGCTGTCGTGCAGTTCATTGCAAGGTTGACTTTATTATTAGATTGCTGGTATTTTATGCATTCAGGAAAGTTTGTTCAGACATGCTTAAGAGATCCTTCTCTGATAGGAAATATATATTAACTACAGCAGAAACATGTGCCTCTCTGTATATATTTTTTCCAGCACTAAAAAAGAGAGAGAGGGATAATTAAGACCCTGGGTATGCATCACTTTGAAAGGCAACTAATGAATTCCAAGAAGTGTTATGCGGTTCCTTCAGCTGGGCTAGGTACAGGAGAAAACAGGACATGCGAGTGTGCCCCACAGTGCAAGCACCAAATTGTGTAGCCAGCCACTCCATGCTGTTTGTGTTTTCAGAAAGTAGAATGTTCCATCTTGCCCTTAATAGGCCGGTTTTGGGTGAGAGGGGAGGAGGGAACTGCCACCAACCCAATCTCTGAATGTCAGGCCAACATGGCTAGATGCCTCACCAAGGCAGACTGTATGAATTCTGTCTACCCCTTTTGTCCTCTGACAGGCTCAAAATATCATTCACCTGCCCGAGGTCATTTCCGTCAGCAAACTATCCTTCAGATCAGCCAGCAAATAATTCCATCACATCAATGCTGCGTAGCATTTTGGCACTCTACGGTAGTCAAGACATTCTCATAACGAACTATGCACTAACGATTCAGGAGACCAAAGCCAACTTTCTCTGGCAGGTTAGAATTTGAATCATGGCCAAGAAATCCACATACATTTGAGCTGTTGAGCCTTAAGGCTTGCTTGGCCGGGTGCTGAGGTTTGGCTGGCGAGGCAGTTGCAAAGGAAAAGCTGCTTCTGGCTTTTGCTGTTGCAAAGAAAAGATGGAACGTTTTGCTAGATGTGCACCTCCTCTCCGGTGACATGGGGCAGAGAAAATGTGAGCTGGGAATGCTGTAGCTGGGACCAACGAAAACTGGGTCTCAAGATTCCCAATTTCCATCCTTCATTAATTTAAGCGGTGATTCAAACCAACCCTACTTATAGGGCAGAAGTGATGGACAGGGGGCACGGTTCAAACATACCAGCAGAGCCAATCCAGCACATCTGTTAGTGCGTTTGTACCATACCAAACTCACCACTTCATTCCTGTACCACACCACAGCAGTGGCAATGATAGGTCAGGTAAGCTACTGTGGAAGGCTGATTCTTTTTAATTTACAGTGGTGCCCAAAGTGGGGTGGTTAAAAACTAGAAGGGAAAAAAGGAAGCGGGATGGTTAGTCCAGGCTCAATTATTTCCAATTGAATAGAAATGATGGCATGGGTAAGTAGGTAATCTCACCCCACATCAAGCAGTGATTTAAAGACTGGATTGGCAATCCCAGCAGTTGGGACATTTCAGCTACACGAGAACTAGGAATCAAAAGCAGACACCCTCACAAAGCAACTAAAGCTAAGGACAGCAGGTGTCTTTTGGGAGGGGGGAGTTGAATGCACTTCAAAGACAACTGCTGATTCAACTGGCTCTTTCCTCTCGTAAGCAAGTTTTGCAAGGGGTCCTTACAGGACTGGGCTGCATGGCTCACATCTGCAGCTTCCTGGTCAGTGCCAACATCTGCATATTAACCCAGAGCAGGTTTGTCTTGTCCAATGTACCTGCTGTATTTAAGAGCGTAACCAGGAGGTATTCTCAATCTTCACCTGCAGGCAGAAGGTAAAAAGGGCTGGGGGCTGTTGCATCAGCTTCACAAAACTAGATTTCGGCACAAGCCTCTGCTCAAAAACATCCTCTTTATTGTACCATGGAAAAGAAAACCCATTATAAACAAGTATGTTGAAATATACAGGTTAAGTTACTAGTCTTATTAACAAAATAAAGCTCTATCTATATGTACAGATATCTTTGGGGAGGGGGGCAGGGGACAAAACAAAACTAAAACAGCAGTCAGGAACACCAGGGTGGGCAGGTGGGGAGATGGATGTGTTTATATAAAAAAAAAACAGCAAGAGGCAAAGCCTTACCCATTCCCCAGCTAATTGACTCACTTCCTCTCCATTGAGCCTGTGCCATGCCTTCCTTTGCTCTCATGAAGCTGTCTTTAACATAACTGAGAGTTGGGGAGGAATAAATAACCAGGGAGGTGCAGGTAAAGCCAGTCAGGGGAGCCAAAGCAGCCAGCGCAGGTCACACGGATGATGGGAAGATGATAGACAAGGGCAGGTTCCAGAGGGAATTCCTGCCTTCGTCTGTTGTCGCAAAGAGAACAAAGAGTCTGGTGTGATATCTCAAAGATTTAACACACTCAGAGAGGAATAAACCTTTGTGAACGAGGGTCCAGCTGCAAGGGCATTAATTAGAGGTTTCACCTTTTTTTAAAAAAAGATGGGGGAACACCTTGCCACTCTTCTTGCAAGTGCCATTTTGCTTGTGATGCAAGGAAAGCAATGAAATCTTGGTCCCTTGGGTTGGGTCATGTGGATAAAAAAGGTTGATGTTTAAATACAGTGGTGCCTCTGGTTACAAACTTAATTAGTTTTGGAGGTCCGTTCTTAACCTGAGGTACCACTTTAGCTAATGGGGCCTCCTGCTGCCGCCGCACCGTCACTGCGCAATTTTTCTTCTCATCCTGAGGTACAATTCTTAAACAGAGGTACTGGTTCTGGGTTAGCGGAGTCTGCAACCCGAGGTGTTTGTAACCCGAGGTACCACTGTAAATTATTTTGCTCAAAAGAAGGAAGGACTTTTCAGTTGACATGGAGTTTTTCTTGAAAATACATTTCATCTTAAAAATAGAAGCGGAGTTGAATTGCTTTTACCTCCAACTCAATCCTCCTTTCTCTCCTTGTTCATCTCCACATCTGGAACCCAAAGATGTGGTATACAGGCACTGTTCCAAGATACGAGGGAGGATGATTCCCATTTGGGACGGCCATCCTGTCAAAAGCCAGAGACTATCCATTTTCACTACTGAGATGAGGCAGAGTAACTGTCTCTACTATTTTTGCTTTCTCGTTGCCATTCCATCTTTGGCCAGTAGAGAGCAAAAGCCTCCCATGTTTTGGAGCATCTCTGCTTTTATATTCTGCATTGGCTTCTGCTAGAACAGGCATCCCCAAACTTCGGCCCTCCAGATGTTTTGGACTACAATTCCCATCATCCCTGACCACTGGTCCTGTTAGCTAGAGATCATGGGAGTTGTAGGCCAAAAGATCTGGAGGGCCGCAGTTTGGGGATGCCTGTGCTAGAACATTGTCAGAGAAGACAGAGAAGTTTAAGAAGGTCATAAGATGTGATGAGGTGGGGGGAAAGGGTGTATGCAAACACACACACACTATACATCTATATATTCTAAGACCATGACCCTCTACATTCCCTCTCACTTCGTTTCACGTGGTGAAATTCAGCATTCTCCACTCATTGGCCAAGGACAATGTGAATCAGTACCAGAACTACTGCAGCTGCTTTGACCAATTCCACAAAAGGATAAATGGGAGTAGAATTGGGCAAGAGGAATGCAGGAGAAGCCCCTTCAGCACTGGGCCAAGGAGGACTTGTGTATAATAAGCAGGGAAGGGCTTGTGTTGTGACCACAGCAGGTACAGAAAGTTGGCAGGGTGGACGTCTAAATACATCTAAACACACCTGACAGGGTGTATGTGATTGGCCCACAGTTTTTTAGAGTTACCAATTCATTAAAGGCTTTAAAATGTACTTATTCAAATTACTGGGCAAATTACTTATTCAAATTACTGGGAGAGGGGAACTCAAGCACCTGCTGCCTCCCTTGGCTGTGCTAACCATTTATCTGGCTTCCTTGCCAGAACTTGACCCCGATTCCCCATGGCCAACATGGTAAGCGCAGACCATGGCAGTGGAGGCACATCCTAATGCCTCCCTATCAATGTTCAATGGTACTGTCTCTGTGTACCGTAACAACCACAGGTGATGGGAAACCAGGGTTCAGTTCCCGAGAGGGGACCTGGGAAGCAGTCACCACATCCCAGGCAGGCAGCTGCTGTTACCTCTGCCATCTTAGACCCGCTTACCTGGGAGGAAGCTCCATTAAACTCCATGGTATCTGATGCTATGGGGACACATAACCAGGGTGGCATAACTAGAACTAACTCTGTAAGAATCTCTGCCTGAGTTGGGATTCTCCTCTTCTCACAGATATGGCCAAGGGATCCTGACCTCCACTAAGGACCTAGTTAGTTTTGAACCCTACTGCTGCTGCTGGGTGTCTCCTGCTGCTGTGTATACTGAGAACTGGCAAGCACACAAGCACAGGAGGGAAACGGGCAGTGCCTTATTTTACAAACTGGGCCAGGGCTGCCAAGGGTAGAAGAGGGCCCCTCCGAGAGGTCCGTTGTTATTCATTCAAGTCCAGAGCTAAAAATGGCTCTATGGGAATTTATTGGCAGGGCCGGTGGGAGCAGAAAGAAACAAACACAGGACAAAAGTGGAGCTGGGGTGGGGAGGGAGATGCAGAACTGGCAGGCATCCGGAACACACAGGGAACAAGCGTTCCACCCAGGCCTTTGGTTTGAGCAAAAATGAAAGGCCCCAGAGAGGTCAGATGAATTGGTGGTGACTGTGTGGCTACTAAAAGCTGGTGCAGATGGCCAGACTGCCAGCAGGTGAGGCCTCTGTCCAACTGGCTGCACACACCAGCTTTCAAGGAAAGGAGATCAAGCAAGCAATGGACACAAGGAGAGATTTGCTGCTAAGCCACAGCACAACTGAATGCTGCGTGGAAGACACATGCAGTTGTGGCTAGGAAGTGAACTTCTCCCCAGTCTTGCATTTGCTCCCAAGAGCAAAAAGATCAGTGTTATATTGCTTTGTTGGATTCAGGAGATCTTACATTCCTGGATCGGCTTTAGGTTATATTCCCAGTTGTATGCACTCCCTTGCCAGTCCATAATGGATTTTGTTCCCTCTTATATAAATTCACAGCATTTTGGTGGGGAGCCCTGCGCCTCCACCCAGAGGGCAGGAGCGATGTCCCTCAGCAGTCGCAATGTCATCTGCATTCCAAGACACTCTCCTTGAATGGCACCTCTCTTTGAGCCTGACCCTCATGCACATTCAGCAAGCCTGAGCCAAAATTCCTTCCATTCAAGAGAGAAGATGATGAATGATCAAGAAGCCCTACGAACACTATGGACACCCATCTCGCATAGGTCAAATCCTCTCTTTCTTCTGCTCCATGTCTGTCTTTTATATAAAACATCTAGGAAAACACTGGGTCAGACCATTGGTCCATCAAGCCCAGTATTGTCTACTTTGACTGGCAATGGCTCTTCAGAATAAGAACCTTTTCATTGGAAGTGCCAGGGATTGAACCTGGGATTTCCTGCCCGCAGAGTGTGCCTTCCTATGCTGCTGAGCTACCGCCCCTCTCCTTTCAGCAGCTCGGTACAACTACCCACGGGCCTGGCTGCTTCCCGGGAATCTGCAGCCACACAGCGGAAGAACCTGGGGGTATTTTCTCGCTTCCTTGGCCCTCTCCTGCCTTCTTCCAAAGTCAGCTAATTATTTTGATGCTGGAAAGAGGACAAAGGCTGGTGAAGTCCCCTGCTTCCACACACCTCCCCCCCTTTCACACCACCGGCTTAGTCTGTGAGAACCACCAGCTCGCCATCGCTCTTCTCCTCGCCCTCCGAATCCTCTTCTTCGCTGTAGTGGTACATCTCGCCATCGGGCACTGAATGACTGTCCTCAGCCCCGTCCCCTTCTTCTGGCTTCAGGCTATGGGTGTTGATGATGACCGGCATGTTTGCTTCCATGCCACGGGGCAAGTAGTGGTCCATCAGGGGTGAAGCCAGCTGCATCCCAACTGACCGCTGGTACATGAGATCCGAAGAGGAAGGAGGCATCTGGCTGCCCTGAGGTCTAGAAAAGACATTACAGCATGAGAACCACAGCCTCCTCCCTGCTGCTCCTCCACTAACATACACCCCACCTCTCCACAAGGGACTAGGGACTCAGCTATACAGCTGCAAATATAACGTTTGCAGTGCATTATACAAATATGACACTAGATGGCAATAGTGAGCCTATGGTAAATTCAACATATTTTTCAAAACTTTTTTTAAAAGCATTTTCACAGCATTTCTAAATGTGTCTAGATTCCACCTAGATTGCAGTGTGTTTGGGCAATGCTGCCCTCTAGGAAATGCAAGTGAAACAGAGGAGGTGTCTGCTACAACCCTTGCTGGATACCAGCTTCCAGATCCTGGGAAGGGCTTTCGGGGCTGCCTGTCTTCTGTGAAGTGCCAGCTATGCTGATGTGATCCAGCAAAGTATTTAATCACATGTGTGATCCCTTCAAAGTCAGCGAGGCTATCCACAGGCTTAAAGTTAAGACCCCCGGTTTAGTGTTTGGGTCAGAATAAATCAGCTGTGTCCTTGCCACCAAGGCATTATTTTTAAGAATGTGCATGCCTCTCTGTGGCGACTACCAAGGAAGCCTTTGCTGGCCACAGTCAGAGGTTTTATGGTCCCACATTTTGCTCGTGCAAAGGGCACTTTGCAGAGGACGTGCTGGGCTGTCTTTTGCTCCCCAAATCAGCCACTCCCTAAATCGGATTTAAGCAACAGGAAGCTCCTGGCTGGGCTCGGGAGCAAACAGAGGGGAGAAGGGACAGGGAGCCTCACGCAATCAGGTAGCCCTGCCTGGCGTCCTGGCGCCGATTCCTCATCAATGCCTTGTATTCGCCGACACGGAGCCGCTTCCCTTCCACGATGCAGGTGCGTTTGGGGCGGGGCTTGTACTTGTAATTGGGATACTTCTCCAGGTGCTGGCGGCTGAGCCGAGCCTGCTCCTCGTAGTAGGGCTGCTTCTCCTGATTTGACATTGATTTCCATCGTGAGCCTGCAAAGAGGAAACAAGAGGGAGAGGGAGAGGTTTAACCAGTTTACTTTGTTCTTGCTTCCAGCCACGTATAGCCAGCCTGTTCTGCGCTAAGTCAAAATACTGCTTTTTAATGTAAACAGGAGAGGATGCCCTTAAAACAAAAGGAGAACGGGAGGGACGACACAAAAATAAATGGATTTGAGATGTTGGAGATGAAAAATATAGGCAAGCAATTACTCCTCCAAGTCTGAAGTCTGAACTCAACAAAATGGGTTGTTCAGCAGGCCATAAATTACAACACGCAGATCACATAGTAGTAGTAGTAGTAGTAGTAGTTGAAATAGTTGTACCCTGCCCATCTGACTGGGTTGCCCCAACCTCTCTGGGCAGCTTCCAACAAATATAAAAGCAGAATAAAACATCAAACATTAAAAACTTCCCTATACAGGGAATAGTGTTCATCCACAAATTGTGCAATGAATATGCCAGATGGAGCACCCATTTCAAAAACAAAACAAACCCTACATCTCTGCATCCCCTTGCAAAATGCCATATGTGCCTTTTAAATGAAGAAGAGCAGAAGCAGGTGTCAATCCATTTAAGAGCAAGGACCATAGATTCCTCCATGTGTTCAATTTGCACATTTTTAAAAACGGTATATGTTTTATGTCCTCAGTGAACACTAACCCTAACGTCATGGTTAATATCACTTCACACTACAGAAGGAAACTAAGTTATTAACAGGTACAATGTAGAAAATACAATATACTATGAAATCCATTAAAACTAAACAAATATAATGAAAGTGCTCATCCACAAAAAAATATAAAAAATTACCCAAGCACAAGATAACCACTGCAAAAGGATGAACACCAAAAATCAAACCACCAAAATCCAGAGGAGACTCCGTGCTTAATAAAGACATCTTCACCTTGTAATGAGCACATATAGCTGAAAAGTTTTCATTTGAAACTCTCAGCTATTGTCAAGCAGCAAACACTGACTTAGAAAGGTTGTTTACATATGTTATTATTTCAGAGAGATGCACTGCACATTTCAAACACTGGATTACTTGAGCCAGACTGTGAGGCCCAAATACCAAAACAGACAAGTGAGAATTTAATTAATTTTATTTCTTTCAGCTATTTATATGCCACTTAATCACCGACGTTTCTAAGTGGTGTGCATAAAAATTACAAAAAGCATATGGTGAATAATATCAATGAAAATTAAACATCAAAACAGAGAACTTCCTTAAAATGCTTGCTGGAATAGAAAGGTCTTTTCAAATGCCCGAAGTTCTAACAGGGAGGGGATCTGCCTGATCTCAGCTGGGAGGCAGTGCCTCAGAATCAGGCCCACAATAACCAAATGTACAGCTTCTGGGGGATACAAGTCGTGCATCTGAGTCACTGGGGACCACTAACAGAGACGTGACCAAAGATCTACTATTAGTGACCAGGCAGAGATATAAGGGACCGGGAGGTTCTTTTGGGTATCCAGTGCAAACTGTTTAAACCATGGTGTTATGTGCTGCAGATAGTCTGTCTGGACAAATAGCATTTTGCACCAGCTGCTAGAGTTTCCAGACCAAGATGAGAGCTTGCTCCACCTAGAGCCCATTGCGATAATCCAGCCTTTCCATACAAAAGGCCACAAGCCACAGTGAACAGGAAGCCCACCTATTGCTAATGAGAACCCCTCCCTCCTGCTGACCTTTCCTGTCACCTTCCTATGCTGCTTTTTTTGAATTCTTCCAAGCACAAGGTATGGTGAGCAGGTGCAACAGCTAAAATAGGCTGCCCTGCTGTAACTCGAATTCCCTGGGCTGGGTGACCTTTACTGTCATTCCCACCAGAAAGAGTGTCAAGAATGCAGATATGGAAGGTTTCGTCCAAGCAGGGACAAAATTCACTTGGTCAAGGCTTCTTGGAGAGGGAAACTACAGCAAAGCAGGGTGGGTTGACTATTATAAGAACTTAAATATTCTAAGAACTTAACTATTAAAGAAGCTCAAAATCAAAACAATGATGAGTCCTGAGTTATCTCTTCACAAAGGCCAGACTTGCAAATACAGCTGAATGAGGTGGCAGAATGGACCATTATCATTTCTGACTGCAGGTAGGGGTGCCATTTATGAATATTTACCCAAGAACAAAAAAACCCACAAAAACACCCTTCCTCGCAGCAGAAACTGGCACACCATGAAGCATCTCCCTCTTCCCAATTTCTACTTGTAGGTAATAAAAATTAAAATTGAGAGCGTTAAAAAATGGCAACATCCTCATCTGCATTCAGAAGAGATCTAGTCGATTCTACCGCGCCCTTCTGATGCATGATCAGCTCCAACCAGTGTTACATTCATTAATATCTGTGAAGTATTCAGCTTCTGCGGTTCATGTGGGCATGATACAAATTCGCACACCTTCAGATTATGCCAGAAAGATACTGATGCAAATCCCCCAGCCTCTCCCCCCAGCCACCCTGCTTCTCTGAAAATAAGACGTAGCCATAAAATAAGCCATAGGATTTTTAAGCATTCAAGGAATATAAGGCATACCCCGAAAATAAACCATAGTGGTAGGCAGTTAAACCTTGTAGGTTAAACTGTACCATACTTAATTTTTAAAAAACCAAGACATCCCCTGAAAATAAGCCATAGTGTGTTTTTTTGAGGAAAAATAAATATAAGACAGTGTCTTATTTTCAGAGAAACATGGTAGCTCATGAAAACTTTGAGATATGCTCTCTCAAATAAGTAATGTTTAAGTAACACAAATCCATTACAGTGGCTATTTGTAGGTTGCGGGGTGAAAAAGGCAGTCTACCACAAGGCCCCTTGATGCGGAAGGTCAACGTGGGTTAAGAGCACTCCTTTAAATAAAGAGCCCTTACTTTTATTTTAGCAACAATGCACAAACCCAGATTAAACATGAGGAGAGTAACCCACAAACCTCGAGTGCTGAAGCATAACATGTTCACTCCCAGCAGCAGTGGACTGAGACCTCCTTCAGAAACCACACTCTTTAAAAAACCAGCCAGGCTATGCGACAGCTCAACACTAGGCCACATCATGGGAAACACATGCTTGAATGAGACTGCACTGCCGCTAGTGAGGGTTATTTTTGTTTAGCATTAACAAAACATGACATCTATATTAGGTATTGCGCTGTTAACGTCTACCTGTGGTGTACAAAAAGACCAGACTAGGAGCTGGATGTCACACAAAGCAAGGGTAGAATCCAGCCTAGCACTAAGACTCGTGTTCCATCAGCACAATGACTTCTCCTTGCACAATGGAACATTTCCTCCCTCTTTTCGCTGCCATGCACTCTCTAAATCTCTTCTAGGACCCACCCACCCCCAACCTTCTGGAGAAGATTTGGGGAGAGTGTGCGGTGTGCATGGCAGAGAGTGGGGGAGTCCCATTGTGCAAGTGGATGTATCAATTGAATACTGCCCTATGTTTTTAAGGCTCAAATCCTATGCCCACTTACCTGGCAGTAAGCCTCATTGAGTTCAACAGAAATTTACTTCTGAGAAGACATGGATTGCAACTGAGTGTATGCTATTATCCAAGAGTTTACAATCTTCTGCTTAAATTTTGGGTTAAGATTCAGGTGATGAGTGATCATATGATTTCTCAAAATATGCTTATTGGAACAGTCTTCAAAATATACCTGGCAGTGATCTACCCATTGTCATTGGAGGGAGGAGGAGTGTGCGTGGGGTGGGTGGGTGGATTGCCCAGAGTTGTTGAGCTTGTTTTGGGGAGGATTGCACACAGAGTCTTTTAGCTTCCCACCCCATAACTTTTTGTACATGATAAGGATCCCGTGATCTATCAGGATCAGCCTGGGATCTACTGGTAGATCACAATCTACTGGCTGGACATCCCTGTTATATAGCAAGCTCATAGTACTTTATTATTACAACCTGAGTTTTTAAAGGTATGTGTTCTTACAACTGGGTTTCCTGCTTACTGGCTCTGATGAAGAAGAGATTACAAAGTAATCTCATTCTAATCTAGTGGCAGAGCATATGCCAATTTTTGCTCAATAGTTTAGGCTGGAAACCACCCACCAGCTGGGAATATGATACAGCTGAGCTTCCTGCAACTAAGAAGAGTTCTCATGTCATCATTCCCCTTTCTTTACTGACCCCATTGTCAACGTTTTGGACAGGCCCCTGTCCCAAGAAGCTCATTGTCTTTCCCCCCTTAAATTAAACTTTAAAGCACCATGTACATATATCTACACTGATGTAGCAGAACAACAGCATACAGCTGCCAGGTCTAAGAAAAGTTGTGGAGGACCAGGCAGGGGTTGGGGCAAGCCACAGTGACTGGAGCAAAAGCTTTCCTTCACCCTCAGGGTTTCCCCCAGCCAGGCCTTAGAATTCCTTAGAATTGTTTACCTGGACTGCTTGCAAAACAGGATGGGAAAGTTGTGGAGGTACAAAAGCTGTAGATCTACTTATTATTTTGGTCCTTTATAAGCAAGCCCCTATGGTTGTTAAGCTTGCTAACAGGGATAATTGCCATACACAGGGGGTTTTCTGTGGAATGAAAAACATGCATAAAGTGGCTCAGCTTGCTATAGCCACTGCAAAAACCTGGGGTTATTTTCTCAATTCAAATGTTGTGGGTTGTCATGGTGATACTTTGTAAGAAACTGAGACCTGGGAGTTGCCTTTTATATTATCATTTTTAAACGAGATAATCCATTTTATCAGGTGTACACATGTTGTGTGTCTTGCCATTGAATATACTTCGCAGATTAGGATATTTGCTGTTGACACAAAAATAGTTATTGTAACTTTTGGCAGAAAACTGTAAAATTGATCGGTTGACCAACTTGACTGCTCCAAACTAGAACATTCACTTCTGGGTTTGCGGCGTTCGGGAGCAGATTTGTTCGGCAACTAAGCCATTCAAGAACCAAAGTTCCACTGTACTCACTGCAATGGATATGCCATCTCCCATCTTCAACCATAAATCCACAGGAAAACCATGGGCCATCTCAATGAAGCTCATGGACCACTGGTGGTCCAAAGGGCACACTTTGTGGACCTGCAAGCTATGGGATTTGGCCTGACGCACAGGCCTTTGTTTTAAGCATGTGTTTCATGAGTGTGGCTGAGGGCAGAGCTCATCCAGGAGTAGGCAAGGCCTAGTGTAGCACTGTTGGTAGGGAAAATATTGTCTATGGGGAACAGTGATAAAGAGAGATAAATCTAGATGGCCAATAATTTATTGTGATGCCAATAAAGGCACTAGAGAAGTCAATGCAGGTTGCTCATCATTTCCATGTCTCTTTCAGAGCAGCTCCTACACTGATTCATTTAATCCACACCCCCTTCGCTTCTTTGTGGTCCAAGGCAAGATACTTGCACTGCTCTTATCACTTAGGCTGGTTTGTGATAAGCCATCCTTTCTGCCCAATCACCATGGGTTCCACAGGTAATCCCGCATATTAGAATGAATACAGGCATGTTGTAGATTGCCACCTAATTAGCACTCATCAGTACCAACCGATGAGGATTTCTGCTGGCTGTGAATTTCAGAATAACTTCACATGCCGGGCATCTTTAGGTCAGCTGCATGCTGGTGTGAAGAGAGAAAATTGCCTACTGGAAACCTCTCTTCTAAGTTCCAGGTTTTCAAGCACCAGTTCCTTGGGTTGGCGGCAGTCCAGAGACTGCCTCCCACCAACCCACAGCTCAGAATCCTGTTCCTGGAAGGAAGCCTTTTTTTGTTCCTTCTTCCAGCAGCAAAGCTCTAAAGAACAAGAGACAGAATAGGCTTGCTGCTGAATGGAAGAAGTGCTAAGTCTGTACAGGCTCGCTACTGGGAAAAGCTGGCTGACTTCACAGCTGCCAAGGAAGGGCTAGAACTGCTTCTCTAGGTCAGTGCAAAGCCAGCAGTTTATGTCACTAGCTTGCATAAAAAAAGGGCCCACAACCACAGCTGTATCTATAGCTCCCTGAGAATGGGTTTCCTCTGCACATGTGGGTTTTTGCTCTCTTTTTTTTCTAAAGCAAAAAAAGACCTTAAAAAATAGAAAAGGCTGCTTTCACATCTGCTTGTGTGCTCAGGTGTCAGAGCCAAAAAATCAAGACAGCTGAGAGAGAGGGAGGGAGGGAGGGAGGGAGGGAGGGAGAGAGAGAGAGAGAGAGAGAATATGAGGAGGATTTGCTTTTGTGCTTTTATCCTAGCGCACAGCCTGCTGGTAACCTGCATGAGATTAGCAGTAATTCCTTGCCTGAGGGTGCATGGAGCTAACAATGTGCCTTACAGGAATCCCAAAAGCCATAGAGGGGAAGGGGGGGAGCAGAATGAATAAGGACACCTGCCCAGAGACTTACCTAGAATCTTACTGATGCTCGAGTTGTGCATGTCTGGGAAGGCCTGCAAGATCTTCCGTCTCTCGTCCTTGGCCCACACCATAAAGGCATTCATGGGACGCTTTATGTGGTTGTTGTTCCTGGATTCGGGGAAATGCCGTGAGCCTGTGAAGGAAAGACCAAGGAACGGTCACTATAGAGACACCGGCAAAGCCAAGCCAAACAGAACTGGCAAAGGATCAGGGCGTTTAGGCGCAACCAGCAGACTCGGTTTAGAAAATAAAATACTTCTTCGTGCAGTGCGTGGTTCAACTAGGGAACTCGCTTCCACAGGAGGCAGCAATGGCCACTAACCTAGATGGCTTTAAAATAGGATTCAACAGATTAATAGAGGAGAGAGCTATAGGTGGTTAAAGTCTGCCTCCGCAGTGAGAGGCAGCAGTGCTTCTGAGTACTAGTTGCAGGAAACCACAGGAGGGGAGAGGGCCCTTGTGCATGAATCTTGCTTGAGGGTTTCCCACAGGAATCTAGTTGGTCAACTTTCCTTTGCCACACATATCTCCCTATTCCTCCTCCTTTGAGTGGCTCCCCTCCTTATCCTCCTTCAGAAGTTATTCCTCCACACATTCCCATTTGCAGGCCAACTTCTATCAGTGTACAAGGCCCTTCACAGCTTGGGAGCTCTTTACTTGAAGGATCCCCTTACCCTCATATATGCCTCCCACTCAACCACCTAGAGCTGTGGAACTGGCGCTTATACAGGTGCCACATACCATATTTATTAGAGTCTAATGCGCTGTTGAATCTAATCCAAACCTTAATTTTCACAACGTAATTTGGCCCCAAAAGGTGAGCATTAGATTCAAGTAAATATGGTAATGTTTGCTCCACACTTGCAAGGAAACAGTCTTTTAGTGTGCCAGTTCTTAGACTCTGGAACTCCCTGTGCACTGTCAACAGGCAGGTGCCTTCACTGAACTCTTTTTGGCAATTCTGTTTAGGCAAGCTGACCCAAGATGTGTACATTGCTGATCTTAATCTATAATTTTAGCTTAGATTGTCTATTTGTAACTGTTTGTTTTATTCATTTTGCTTTTTAAATAAGCAAGATATTACATTGATTTTTTTGCAATCCAATTTTAGATAACTGCTTTGTAACCACTTAAAGGTTTTATTTGCAGTGAAGCAGTGTACAAATTTTGTTAAATAAAAATAAAGGAGTAAAGATCTGCCCCTTTCTGCTCAATTTGTGAAGCTGAAACCCGGAGCTAGCAGGACAAGAGGTGGGGCCAGTTCAAGCAGCCACACTTCAATGACAAGAATTTGTGGAGGAATAACATTAAGTTTCTATATTCAGTTCCCCCTCCCAATGCTATGAACACCTCCTTCATTCTCTTGAACTCCTCTCTCATTCTCTTAGAATGAACCTACCTGAGAGGTGCCGGGACTGTGCTACCTATAGGCCATGTGTGGAGAACCTTTGGCCCTCCAGATGTTGCAGAGCTACAACTCCCTGGCCATGGACCATGCTCGCTAGGGCTGATGGGAGTTGTAGTTCAGCAATGTCTGCAGAGCCAAAAGTCTCCCACACCAGCTATAGATAGCACAATGTGGTTTCTGCATATCAGCTGAATGTGGAACTGTAAAGAAGCTGAGAACTTGTAAAGTCCATGGGGGAGGAATCTCACTAAATGGGATTTTTCAGAAGCTTTGCCTTTCTCCTGCCCCGATTATTGGGCTTTGGAGACCTGAAATATGTTAACTGCAGCAGAAGCACCTGTGAGGAACAGAAAGTCAGGGGGGGGAGGAGAAGGACCCAATTCTACCATAGATAATTTTTTATGATCAACTATCATTACCATCCCCATCACAGGTTAGCATGGACTCATCCAGTCTCTGCAAAGAAGTCTCATCCACCTGTTCTTTTGCAGGTGAAGAATCCAAGCTGACGTGGTCCTGAAAGCACATGGGAAGGTGGTTTACTGAATTTTACCAGGGCAAGCAAGGTTAGGAGTGACTTGAATGAAAACTTCAACTGAAGCATTTACTGGCACGCACTTTTTGCTAAATAAAGACTGTATGTTTTTACTTCTTGTTAGTCAAAAGTACTGTATATTCCTGTGTATAAGACTACTTTTTAACCCAGGAAAATCTTCTCAAAAGTTGGGGGGTCGTCTTATACGTCGGGTCGTATTTTTTATACGGCGAGTGTATCCCAAACTCTATATTTTAACTGGAAAAGTTGGGGGTCATATTATACACCCAGTCGTCTTATACGCCCGAATATACAGGTAAATGACTTTTGCGAAATAAGGAGCCCCAAAATGCAGGGCTGCATAGCCTAAAAGCTGCTCCTTGACTGGACAGCCAAAGACCACCCCAAGACCAGCATGCAGCACTATCTGCAAGACAAAGGGGCCTGGACAGGTTGTTTAGGACACACCACCATGCTTGAACTCAGCAGGCAGGGCAGGAAAATATCAGAATCCCCTCAATTTTTAGGGAAGCCCCATTAAAACCAGACTGGAAACTCCAACAAGCATTCTAGATCACTTCTAAAAGCATCACTCTAAAGACAAAAGTCATGGGAGCAAGATCTTCTTGTAACTTTATGACAACAGAGCAATAATTCTATTTAGTGATGCTCCTGAAGTTCAGAATTGGGGAGTTCAGGCACCAGCTTCCCAGTTCAGAACTTCTGGGCTAATCCTGAGCCAACACACTTTCTTGTTGCCTTTGCAGGGTATATTTTGGGGCAAAAAGAAGGGACAGTGGAGGTAATTGTGAAATTCTTAGTTGAGCTTCTACCCCAATAGAAGCTCAACTAAGAAGCCCACAAGCCTTCTCATATTCCTGATGACCTCGCTAGAGGCACAAGCTTAGCACGTCTTCAGCTTAAAAATGTATACCTAAATTCAAGTCTAAACCAAGTTCCAGTTAGCTAATTATAAATGAGTCCATTCCTAATTGAGCCTTGGCAAGTTCATTCTTTGCTGTTACAAAAGTTGACTTTGAAAACTTGGGTACCAGTTACATTCCTTACAGGTGATGGGTCTATCCCACCACAGATTCCACATTATAGTTATTCGTATCTACTTCCTCAAAATTATGGTTTTCACACGTGACTTTTAATAGAGAGTACATCTTCAGGGTGTTATAGGAATTCTAAGGTCTTATATAGAATAAATGTTCATAAATGTACAAGGCAAATACGCATGCATAAGTATAGTGTCTGAAAAAGTACGGAAATCCCAACTCTCTCCCTTTTTAAGACCAAACCCATCTCAGAAATACCACTTACTTTCCTATAGGGATGGTTTGGAGATCCATCTAACGCTCTGCTTTGGCTGTGCAGAAGCTGCCGGGCATCTTGGATTGCTTTGGTGATAGCATCTCCCTCCCCCAGGAACCCTGAAATTTAAAAATGGAATGGAATCAGTGTCACAAGATCCAGCAGGGATATCTGGGCCCTTGCGCAGAACCCATTCTCAGTAAGGTACTTGGGGAAGAAAGGCACATCACTTAAGTTCCAGTTCCAGCAGTCTTACATCCATTGTCTTCTAAAGCACCCAGTTAATCTTCTCTCAGACCCAGACCCATCAAAAGATTTTTGTCTTATCAGAAAAAAAAGCTTTAGTTATCTTGTGCCTTCCATTATCATGAAACTGCAGGGTGAGCCCCTCTCATGCAAAACACATTAGATTACATCCAGGTACTCTGCAGCTATTAATTTGGAAATACTAGCACTGTACCATAAAGAATGGAGATTCAGGTCCCCACTTAGTGGAGATTCATAAGGATGCATTTGAAAATGGGGAGAAATCCACTTTTCAGTGTTCTGTATTTGAACATAGCAAAGTGGTTAAATGGGAAACAAACCACATTTTAGTAAATTTGAATATGTGCTTCTAGAGCAGCTCTTTCCTAATCTAGTGCCTTCCATAGATGTTTAGGCTCACATGTCAGTCCCAGCCAGCATTGCCAATGATCAAGGATTACGCAAACTTTGGTTCAAAACATCTGGAGGACATTGGTTGAAAAGGCTGCTCTAGAGTGAAAGTATATTTCTCATGGTATCTTCCTTTTCAAAACCAATGCAAAAAAACTGCCATATACAAGCAGGCTTGGAATTTTACATTACTGAAAATTTAAAAAATATATTAAATGAAACACATTTAAACAGTTACAGGTAGGTAGGTAGCCATGTTGGTCAAACATAGTTGAAACAAAATAAAAAAATTCCTTCCAGTAGTACCTTAGAAACCAACTAAGTTTGTCATTGGTATGAGCTTTCGTGTGCATGGTATCTGAAGAAGTGTCCATGAACACGAAAGCTCATACCAATGACAAACTTAGTTGGTCTCTAAGGTGCTACTGGAAGGATTTTTTTTATTTTGTTTCAACATTTAAACAGAGCATGTCGGCATAACTGATATGAAGTTGTGTTATACTGAGTCAGACTAGTACTGAGCATTGCCTCCACTGATTGACAGCAGCTCCCCAGTCTTCCTTAGTCCTGCCTGGAGATGCCAGGAATTGAACCTGGGACATTTTCTGTATGCTCTACCAATGAGCTACAGCCTTTCCCTTTCCAACACTGGTGCAGCAGTACCAACAGAGGAAAACAATGCCAAACAGAATCCCGAGGAATGCCAGGTTCAAGTCCTTCCTAAATCCAGGGATGGGTGCAGATCTTTTCCCACATCAAATCAAGAGACTAAGGTAACAAATCATGAGCTTGCAGTTGTCCTCCAAATGCAGAAGCACTTCTGTGCCAGCTCAGAACCTGAGCAGGGGGAATTTCCATAGCCTTACCCAAAGGGAGGCTGGGAGGGCTGGTCTGCAGCTCCTGAGAGACCCCGTGGTTAGGAGCGAGGGACTGGCAACTGCTGATCTTTAAGCTGGGTGAGCTGGAGGAATTGGGGAGCTCAGAGCCTTTGGGCTTTGCTGTTAAGTTCAGTGGCTGCGAAGATTCCTGAAAAGGAAGGAGAGAAGGAGAGTAGAAGCACATTCCCAGGGGAGTTTGGAAGCACACAGGGAAAACAGTTTGGGGGTTGCACCTGGATCTGTAGGTGGCCTGAGCTTGCGGGTCTCTTCAGTGCGGACAGAGGGGGGCTGTGCAGCAGCTGCATGGGGTATTCCCCTGTAGATGGGATAGGAAAGAGAACAGTTGGAGATTAGTTACTGAATCAAACAGCAGTTCATATCTTTCTCCCAGTGAAACCTCGCCAGGAATCGCAAGCTTTCTGCATTAAGAACTAGGAAATTCAAACGGGGCTCTCAGGGTTAGGCAACCCAAAATAGGTTTGCATAAAATTGAAATTGGTTTAACAGCTAATCAATAGTTCCCTGGTGTGTGTCTCTGAGCATTTGAGGGAGTCATGGTCCTCTGGTGTAGAGTCTTCCTATGACAGCAGCCCCAAGGAGGAGACAGATCCACACACTGGTCCTTCTCATGGGAATCCACTGGCATTGGAGCCTACATCTTATCCCCTAAACTCTGAGAAAAAACCTCTAATAACTAAACCACAGACTTCTCTGAGGATCAGGGGAGCTTTCCCCAAAACAGTCCCTACAGGTGCAGCACTTGGTGGTATGTTGGGGGGGGGGCAGAGGCCTTCCCTCTTGACTGTGCGGCCCAGACCATAAAGCTCCACCAGTTTCTCCAAGATCCTACCGAGACAATTTGGGATTTTCTGCCACAGCTGCAGGACCACTAACTGTAATCCTGGGTGGGTATCTTGGCCCTTCTCTGAGGCAAGGCTAGCCCCAAACATTTTGCTGACTCAAGTGAAGGCCAAGACAGGTTAGCTGGAACCAGCTCTTTAAATCCAAGAAGCCTGACTGATTTGGCTTTAAACTAGGATACTAATTTGCCGACCGCATAGATTTGTGTGGTCCCATGGACTTGAATAGTTGCAGTTGTTAATGAACCACACACGGAAGACAACTGTGCAGAAGCACCCAGAAATACTGTGTCCCATTAACCAGAATTCAACACTTTTCTTGGCCTCTTCGTACCTGGTTTGCAAGGGATTGGCTGGATGGGAAGTGCCATTTGAGAATCTGGGGAGACCGAAAGAGGCTGGTGGCTGGGAGGAAAGGCTGGAATCATTACATAGGGCATGTTGACCTGCTGGAGAGAAAAGGGTGAGGGGGACAGACAGACAGACAGACAGACAGACAGACAGACAGACAGACAAAGCCAAATACAAAGTTACCTTTAAGCAGTGCTTTCTTTCAGGAGGTACTCAATGGTACATAGTACTGGCACCTCTTTTTTGTGTTAAAAATGTGACACTTACTGTCATGGGCGTAGCCAAGGGGGGCAGCTGCCCCCCAATCAATACAAATCAACACAAATCTGAGGTTCTGCCCCCACCCTAACAAAAGCCTAGGGTTGCCAGACTCAATAGAGGACAGGACTTCTGTGCCTTTAATTGCCCTGCTCTCTTTTGAGTCTGGAAACCTTAAAGAGAAACCCTTTGTTTAATTTCCAGGCAAAGGAAATTACCCTCCCAACATATCTATGGAGGTACAACCATGCCATACTGCAGTGGAGGGAAGGCTGAAACTTAGGGTCAAACTACGGTGAGAATGAGATGGGAAAATGCATTTCCAGTGCCATTTTTTTCCTTTTATGTGCTCAAGGAAGCCAGAAGGGATGGGATGGTGGGAATTTGCAGTGCAGAAGGGCAATTTGCATAGGGACTGCAGTGCAGGAGGTGAGTTAGGACCCCCCCCCCCTCTGCACAACAGCTTGGAGTTCAATCCTTGGAATCTTCTGCTAAAATGGTGACAATCAGCTGCTCATGAGTCCTTGCAGAGAGTCACATATGGTCTTTTGAACCCTGATGATCAGCTGGTTGTTAGGGCTTTAAAACACCACACACACAGCTATCTGCAAAGACCAGCAATCAGACAATTGCCAAGGCTTGCAAAGAGCTGTGCAGGGCAATATGCACAGGACTTTGCAGGTGCCACCAGCCCCTTCATAGCTAAGAAAAAATCTTCACCTGCCCCATAACTGATGCCATAGATGACTTCAGGTGTAAGGCAGGTGGTCTCAGAGACCAAATGGGGAAGCATGGCAAGCCTAATCCGAACTGTGGGCCACAGATTACCCACCCCTGATGTACTGTACAGCATACACCCTAGTCTAAAACACATTCACTTTGAAGTGAGACCCATGGATTTTGATGGGCTTTACTTTTAAATAAGGGGTTTAGATTTCCAGCCATTGGCAGACCTATCTTACGCTTTGAATGCATGTTCAATTCACTATTGTCCTGCTTCTGTGTTAATTTCTGGACAGCTAGAAAAAGAATTAATGCGTCACTCCTAACCTAGTTACACAGGGAGCATCTGGCAGAGCCAGGTGCCAAACCTTTGTCTTTGTCTCCTGATTTTCAGTCTAACTTCCTTGCTATGTGCAGGGGGGAAGGAGAACCCTTTTACCTGGATTTGCTGTTGTAGCAGGTTGATCTTGTGTTGCTGCTGGATCAGCTGTTGCTGTTGCTTGGCAATCTGCAAGAGGAGAAGACTATGAAGGGCCAAGGGGCCAAATGAACACAGGCAGCCCATGAGAGCTGCTGTCTATGAACCAGGCATTGAGAACTTCAAGACACATGACGCTTCCCATTCGGCTTTCCCAAGCACTTCTCCATCTTTATTACAAAGGAGAACCTCCCAGCCCTTTCACGATCCAAGCTTGAGTCTTTGTAAGGAAGAGGTGAATGAGCACATTATTTGAATCAATCTGGTATCAGATTTGCACATTATAGAGCGGAAAACAAGTATATAATGCAGGGTGAGGAACCTGCAGCCATCTAGATATCCAGCAACAACTGGAGGACGAAAGGTTCACCTCCCCTGATATAATCCTAAAATCTAAACTCTTGGGATTACTTCTAAATCATGAAGGTTTGCTGTCTCTCAAATTTGGTAGCATTGCAATGCATAACCATACCTGATGAAGTAAATGATTGTCCTTACTTAAAAGACTCAAGTGGCAATAAATTAGGTAGTATTGATGACTTCACAGGAGCTTTTATCTTCTTTGCAAACTAATATGCCCACTCCTCTGTAATCTAATTTTCCTAAAATTGTTCAGTTTCTCATTCTTCTTAAGACAGCTGAGTTCTTGGGAGTACAGTGGAACCTCTACTTATGAACATAATTCATTCTGGAGGTCCATCCGCTGGTTGAAATGGTACGCTAGAAGAGGCGTCTTGTGTGCGTGTGCATTCGGCGGCAGCCACTTCTGCGCACACACAGATGGCAGAAGCCGCTTCCGCGCATGTGCGAATCGCAACAAACCCGGTGTTTACTTCCGGGTTTGCCGCGGTCTCAACTTGGAACGTCTGCGAGATGAGGTGTAAGTAAGTCGAGGTTCCACTGTATCCTGTCAACTTGTCTTATCCTATGACGAGTATAAACTGGCAACAAATTTGTACATAACTATGAATGCTACCTGGTTTATCATTTCAGAAATACAACAGGTGTCAAAGTGCAGCTGACGTGCATGTTGCAATTATTCTTCCATGTCAACAACTGCTTGATCAATATAGACCTTAAAATGGGGAAATGGAACCTTTGAAAAGTCTTGATTTGTGGACTTGGAAATCACAAAGTTGAAACAATGTTTTATTTAGTTTTGGTGTTTAGTTTTTTTAAACTTTCCTGCTTGTTCTGTATGCTTTCCTAATTTTTCCTCCATATTCACACATCCCATGGAAACTGTACACTTTTTAACATGGGGAATCTAAGAATTCCAAGAGGCAATGATATACAGAGAGATGCATCAACGTGATTCACAAATCACTGTAAAGTGGTCATAATTGCACTTAACCGTTAAAGTTCTATAGACATTGATCAAACAACATTTATAATTCATGTAGCTCATTGTAAGTAGTTTGTGGGACTGAATTCTACATGCATGGGGGGAAGGTACTATCGTTAATAGCTGGTTCTCCCACTCACCCCCAAATTCTCATTATTGCAAATACTCATTATTGCAAATAACTGTATTCCGTTTTTAAGTCTACAATTGTAATCCTAGTGAGGCATGCACCAGATTAAATATGCATAGGATTATGCTGTGTATGGCTAGAGCTAATAAAACCTTTAACTCTTCCCTGTCACCATGCAGAAGCCCAGATCTACCTATTCCCACCAGCATCACCTCCCTGCATCACCAGAAGATAACATTATATGTGACTTGCGAACCTGTTCACTTTACACCAGTGCCATTTTCCCATTCCAAATAATGGCGATATTCAACTCAGTTTTAACCAGAGTCAATCCACTGAAGCTACTGGTCCTAACCAAGTCATGTTTATTAATTTCAATGGATTTGCACCTAGTAAAACTTAGTTGGCGCCTACCCACTTATTTGATTTGTTTAGTAAGGCATTTAGTTCTTTAGAAGAGATTGTGCGAGTGACTCCCACTTCATTGTGACTCCCACATATCCTATGCACTGCAGAGCTTGCCAATCCTGAACCGTAGGATTGTCAGCACGCCTGCCGAGCAAATCTCAGCTTGCAGCAATGTCAGGTCTTGAGCACTTTGCAATGAAGCATAGCTTGCCTAGAACACATCTATACAAAGTGGTGTCAGAAAATGCTTCTGCGTTATCATCTCTCTGATAACCTGGCACCATAGGTGTGTCTATAGGATTTGCATTACCCAAATCCATCCTGTTCAATACCTCTGTAATTTCCTGGGTCTGGTGTACCAGGTACACTACTTCTAAATTGTTTTTCCCCTAAATCACTTGAGATATGTAAAGTGCCAGTAACCCCTGTAGCACCATTATGTCAGGGACAGAATTGACAAGATCCCTTGCCAAGGTCACATGGGCTCTGCTAACCTGCATCCAAGCCACTTCCTGAAGACCTATCCCAAAGGTTGAGAAGGGCAAACACAGCCCCAAAGTTGTGTTCTACTTCCTACCTGTTCCTGCTGCTGCCTGGCCAGTTCCATCTGTTGCTGCTGCTTCTCAAACAGCATAGCTGCCATGTTCTTCTGCTCCGAGTGGGCAGTCAGCAGCTGGTCCCGCAGGATGGACAGCTGGTTAATCATGACCAGCAGCTGCAACTCCTTCTCTGCCAGGCTTTCTTGGGTTCCTGGGACAAACAAGAGCCCAAAGGAAAAGAGGAAGAGGAAGAAGGACAGGAAGAGAGTTTGTAAATCTAGGTCTGCAACATCTAATTCATTAAGCACTCTGTGGAGAGTGAAGGGGGTTCAAACAGCACACATACATTGAAAGAAAGTGTAAGGGGACTATGTAGGTTAGCCCTGTGCCTGATGACAATTAGCACAGTGATCAAGGCTCCCTGTTCAGTCAATTTATGAAGGGGATCTACTCACATGCTTATCTGCACACATAGAAGTCTCCATGAATTGGTGAGAGGCAGCAGTCAGGGTCCCACCTTCACATTAAGTTCTGCCTGTGTACATCAATGGGCAGGTAGAGCCCCTTCACATATCAGCCATAGGTGCAGATGGCATGGGTTGGCACTGCTACACACAGGCAATAAAGGCAGGGTTGGCTGATCAAGCCACACAACCGCCTTCACACATTCTTTAAACACATAGCCCCCCCCCCCCAGGAGAGCTGGGGAAATCTAGGTCTGCAATGTATAATCAATTAAGCATAGCTGATTGCATCTCTTTTGATTCCCTAAAAAAGTGGCTGTAATTAATCAGGTAGCAGGGGGGGTTGCTTTTAAAAAATAACCAATTCTTTTTAATGCAGGTACTTACAAAATTGGGGAGCGGGGAGGCACCTTCTCAGAAAAGGCATTCCACCGTCACTCTCTCACCCAGGAGAAAATGCCTTTTCTAAGATGGTTCCTGCTGCTGGGACACATGCATGCCTATCCCCCCCCTTCAGATTTATTGTTCTGTAGGCAGATAAATACAGATTTTATTGATTAACTGCTATACAGATCAATTCAAATTCAGTCAAGAGTTCTGAGGATGAGAGAGGAATCCAGCAAGCTATGATTCCAAAGTGGACAGACCTGATCCTATCTGCCTGGACAAATGTGATGCTCAGGGCAAGGAGTCACTCTGGAACCCATACAGGACTGGATTCCCAATCTCTTAAGAATTTTCTTATGAGGTGGTTCAAGGCTGGCCGGCCTGTCTTCCTTCAAAAACAATTCCAGTTGCCTAAGAGCAGCTAACTAGTGCATGGGGCTATTTCTGCTGTACATATTGAAATCAATGTGGCAAATCCCACTAGGATTGATCCATTTTTAATTATGTGTTGTCACTCTTGGGGGGGGGAATGTTGCTATCCTACATACATTTTAAGTGTATTTTACATATTTTACAAAGACTTTAAAGGTGGCGGGGGGAGGGGGTGAATGTAAAATATAAAACGTATGCAAAAAATTTCCAGAGAACAGCAGCACATCATCAAGACCTGCCGTTACTTGCTGCACCGATTTCAATGCATGTAGTCGCAGGAGCCCTGTGAGCTAGCTAGATGCTCTTAGGCAGATGATTTTTTAAAAAAAATGAGAAAAGATGGCAGGCAAATACAGCTCTTGGACCACCTTGCAAGCACACACAAATTTGGACCACCTTATGGTGTGTCCCCCCCCTCTTAATTTCTTATGTCAAAGTATTCTGTGTGGGATTTAAAGATTATATATGTAGATTTGTCCTTGAAAACCTGAATGGAAATGGGATGAAACAAACTTTGGTTCCACCTTGCGATGAACCAGCCCAACACAGATTTTGTTCTGGGGCCTATTCCTAGCAATAGCCCTAGAGAAATCATCACATGCAATCAATTTTGTGAATTATAAATAATATATACAATTCTCACCAAAGACCAGGGGTTGGGGACCTCTTCTTGCACCATGTGTTGTATGACTACAACTCCCATCATCCCCAGTCTGCAAGGTTAGGGATTATGGGAGTAGTAATCCAGCAACTTCTGGGGGCCTCAGGTTACCCACCCTTGTATTAGGACAGGCATCACCAAACTGCAGCCCTCCAGATGTTTTGGCCTACAACTCCCATGATCCCTAGCTAACAGGACCAGTGGTTGTGGAAGATGGGAACTGTAGTCCAAAACATCTGGAGGGCCGAAGTTTGGGGGTGCCTGTATTAGAACATACATTCGCAAGATATACTAGCTAATGATGGGAAGCCATGTCTTATATTTCAATGGTTCCGTATCCTCTGTAATAAGGCAAAGCTTTATGAGCTGTGGTGATATTAATTCAATGACAGTAAGCTTTGTAATTTAACTTGACTGATGTGGAGAAAAGAGGGGCTACGGGTCCAATATTGTCACTCTCTAACCAATAGAACAAATTATGCCTGCTCTCTGTGGCCTGGGCCTTAAAGCAGTTCCAGCCAAACCAGACCAGATGCTCACCTCTCACATCTTTGGATTCCATTGGATTTTTCCCCAGAAGTCTCTCTTTCCAGTCACTGGACAGTAACTTCTCAATGGTCGGCATCACTGTAGAAATAAGAATGTTAGTGTACAACATGTAGGTAGCTTTCTGGTTCGAAAGGAGAAAAGTTTCAGAGTTTATTTTAAACAATGCATTGATCATATGGAACAACAGAAATGATGACTGGATCAATTCATGGAGGACAAATCTCCAAGGACAGATTCCTCAGTGCCCAAGATGATGAGGCCTTTTTACGAAACTGACTGCCGAAAGGTGGGACTGAAGGAAAGGGACAGATTATTCTATATCTAAATACCTCAGTTTTTGAGAGTCTCAGAAGCCGAACCTTTTGGTTTTCGAATGACGAAAACACAGAAGTGAATGCTTCCGTTTTCAAACATGCCTCAGAAGTTGAACGGCTTCCGAGGCGCATTTCTTCGTATTTTCAATGGAATTTGCCGACCGCCCATTGCTCCTCGGTTGTTGAATATTTTGGAAGTCGAATGGTCTTCCGAAACGGATTACGTTCGACAACTAAGGTACCACTGTGCTATTTTCTCTTTAAGTCATGGCACTTGGGTGGATGGATGGACTGTTTGATCCAGTTTGAACATTCTAGAATTATTACACACATTTGTCGGTGTAACTACATCCACCTGCAGCAAAGGAGCTCCTCCAAAAAGGAAATGATTCAAGCAGAAGGGGCCAGCATGGTGCAGCTGGGCTGTAGAGCTGTCCTCCTGACAATGGCGTCACTACGGGTTATCTGGGTGAGGCACAGCAGCAATGAGGTGGGGCCTGTAAGATGCGCTGACAGGAGCACCGGGTTGGCTCCACCGCTGCAACTGTGCAGCCCCAACCTCACTGTTCCTTTGCTGCCCCTCTTCCAGGTAAGCTGAAACAATGCACGTGCCAGGAGGATGGCTCCATAGCTCTGCCCTACCACACCAGCCACTACTGGATATATGAGAAGCTACCTTTCACTGCATCCAAGCCAATCATCTGCCTCCTTCCTGACAGGACCTCCACAAGGTCCTTCCAGCAGGTTCTTTTCCTACTTTGCAACACAAGGGGTTTTAACTAGAGATGCCGTGAATCTTGTACCCTGTGAATGCAAGGCTTGTGTTCTGCCACGCAATTATGGCCTCTTCCTAGAAAAGATGGCAAGAGTGAAGGAGGTGGACTTAACGCAATGGTTGTAAAGCACCCTTCTTACCTTCTTTTAAGTTTCTGTTGAAATCCAATTTTTCCTGGTTGCTCACTGCCGCCTCGAATGCAGAGTTCCTGGAGTCTAATGCCTTGTCCACTGGAGATGCAGATTCCTGAAAGAGAGTGAGCCATTGTCAATCACCCATAGCCTTCAGGAAATTAAAAAGGAAAGGATAACAGATAGAGCTGATCCCCATGAAATCTTCCTTCTGTGCAGGGTGTGTTTGAGCATCCTCTTGAGTGAATGAGCTGCAGTGAATCAGGGTGCTCATTTCGAAAATGAGAAGATTGTGTCCCACCCACCCAAAAAAAATTCCAACTCACAAAGCAAGGACAAAATCAAATTGCTGCAATAGTATGTGGGTCAGCCATCAAACTAGCTGAGGGAGGGAAGAAGAAAAACCTATGGAACTGTTAGGAAATGTTACACCTTTTCAAGACTGTGGATTTAAAAAGGAAAAGTAAACATTAAATTATGGCTCGGGTGTCAAAACATCATAGACGGGAAAACTAGCCCAGTACTGTTCTGTTGTGAGTGGTAGTGGCTCACCCAAATCTTAGAAAGAGGCACCTGTAATCCTCTAAATATTTACCTTATTTAACTTATTGGTTGCTCATTACAAAAGGGTCTCTAAGGAACTTGCAAAAAGTTCAGATTTAAGGCCAAGCATTAAAGATAAATATTACACATTACAATAAAGCAATACAATGGCCCCCAAACTGCAGAACTTCAGCAGTAAAAAAACAATTTGCAATAAACAGCAGAACATTGATCACAATCCATCAAATTTATGGGAGAAGAGATAGATTGTTATCTGGTGCCAAAAGGGTGTTAATAACCCTCACCAGGGAGAGGATTCCACAGGAGAGGAATGACAATTTAAAAGGCTGGACATGCAAGTTATTGAATCATAGTCCTTCCCCTTTGATTAACAAAAAAAATCCCCAAATCACGGTCTTGAGCTTTCCCCCCACTTATTTTTACTGACATGTGTCTTAAGGGAGCAAAAACTTGTTGGCAGGCCATTTCTTGAAAGATGTACACCTAGCCGTTTACATAGGGGTTTCTACTGCTACACATTCAAACTACAGGGGATCCACGATCCCAGCGACTCAGTCAACTGTCAAAACAGTCAAGAGGGCCCCCTATTTTGACTTGAGCAGTAGTGTTGAGGGGCAGCTCCCCGTGTCAACTTAACATTTTTGAATTCCTTCCCGCAAAACTGCTCTTTGCCCCCCCCCCCGGATACTGTGTGTGTCCCAAGCAAAGCAAATTAGCAGCTTCGAGTGAAAGAATTGCCGGTGGGGGGGGCAATGAAATCCTACATACTGTACAGTGATGCTGCTGGCTGCTTTTATGTGAAAGCCAAAACACCAGGAGGTAGGCCACATACCCACATAGCTGCCAAGTTATCCCTTTTTTTAAGGGATTTTCCCTTATGCTGAATAGGCTTCCTCGCGAGAAAAGGGAAAACTTGGCAGCTATGCATACCCATATTCACAGATGCAAATGTAATATCAGAAACTCACTCTGGGCTAGTTCAGCCACTAGCTAAAATAAGGTGGCCACTTCTGGAAGCTGATTTGAAGTGTCCATTATTAGTTATTTTATTTATTATTGCTGAATTTGTAATGCAGTGGGGGAGGGTGTGTGTGTAAGAGTCTCCATGTAGAGACCACGTACTGAGGGTCTTGGGCCAGATCTGAGTGGAATTATACATCCTAGTGGCCTGGCTTATGCGCTTTGAGTGCAGAAAATGTGGATTGCCCTGCCTCAAGACAAGGAGGAAGGATGGAAGCCAATATACTTTGTCCCACCTGTGGATGCGTTTGGGGCTCAGTAACTTCACTCAGTGGCAATGGTGAATTGTGTGGTTTCTCAGAGCCAGGAGGAGCACCAGTCACCTCCCCCTGTGTAGACTGGTAGCAGCTCTCAGTCTTATCTTCTATCTTGATGCTGCAGTTCACCATGTTCCCAGCTCCATCGAGCTCCAGCTGAGGAGAGGCAGGGCTCCTCATGGACATCCTGTGGGGAGAAGGAGGTGGGAAAGGGGGGGGAGGTAAGAAAACGTCACATTGATGGATTTGCCAAAGAAACATGCCTTGGCATGATCAGAATATGGTGTGAAAGAAAATTCCTGAATTGGGTACAAGACAGAGCCCCAGAGTGAAAACTGCATATATATATATATATATATATATATATATATATATATATATATATATATATATACACACACACACACACACACACACACACACACACACACACACACAGCAGCATTCACACATTGTATGTATGTTTCCTTGCACAGGAGTGGTGTTAATGCCACAGGAGAACTGCCCCTCAGAGGGCTCTCGGCTTGGACTTTCCAGGTCCGTCAGAACCAAAAGCACAGCAATGCAACCACACAGCAATTTCCTGGCGCAGAAGCACAAGAAGGGGGCTTGGGGCGAAATCAGCCATTGCAACTGGCCAAGTGCCACCAACCCTGCCACTCGGCGCTCTGGAAAAGCACGGGGCAGTAATTACATAACAAACAAAGCCTGTCTCAAGCTGTGAATTAATCAAACTGCTGAAAATAAAACCTTCCTCTCAGGAACTTCAGACAAAAGAAATGAAAACAACAAGGCTGGCTGGGTAATGAAAAGCCAGCACACTGAATAGGGGACAAAAGGAAGTGGAACAATAGGGTGTTGGACAAAAGCAATAAAGTAAAAGGAAGTGTGACAGCTGAACAATGGGGCACTGTGCGCGCCAGAGTTTCTGATCTTAGCAGGGCTTTTTTATCTCGGTTCCCTGCCCTTCTCTGAACAAATCATTTGTGCTTTTCAGGCTATTGGGTTTCCTCCGCCGCTTGGTTTTTGGCTCCTACTGCCATTCCAGTCTGAAGCCTGCGCCCTTCCATTTTCATCCCTGGTACGTTCCTATCCATGCCGCAAGCCCACCAGAGACCAAATAGATTCATCTTCTGGAGACAAAAGCCATCCATGTGTTGGGGAGGAGCACTGATAAGTGACAGCAACTCGTCCCCCACCCCACCCCGCAAGGCATGCCAACTGCATTATGTAGTCTCTGGCTCGCGCGTCCGATGGCAACAAAGCAGGTCTCTCTCTCTCTCTCTCTCTCTGACACTGGTGCGCTGCTGCCACAGGAAAGAGCCTTTGCTCTCTGCTTCCTACGGCTGCTCCACATCGTGTTCAAGGAGCTTGGCTTGGGTGCCCAAGTCTCACAGTGGGCAGTTTTCTGCATTCCTTGACAGCACAAAGGCACGTTGCCGCAGCTTCGGCCACTTAGTGCCAGGTGAGAAGTTAATTAATGAAAAGTTAATAACTTCCAATTTCTGTTTGGCATGAAGAAGGCTAGTTGAATGCATCCACGCCCACAGGGGTGTTTCCAATCCCCTTCAAGCTTGGACGGCAGAGCAAAGGATCAGCAGGGTCAGGAGAACTGCCATGGCTGATTGATTGATTGATTGATTGATTGATTGTGGTGGCGGTGTTCAGAATTCGCCAGGCACATTTCGCACCTGGCTATCAGACACTTGCTACCAAGTAAGTGGTCAGACAAAAGAAATACATCTAAATACATCAGACAAAAGAAATACATCTGGGTCAAAATTAAGGGAGAGAAAAACAACAGTGATCTCATTGTGGGAGTTTACTATAGATCCCCAAGCCAAACTGAGGACACAGATGATGCCTTCCTGGAACAGATGGCCAAGCATTCCAAAGGAAGTGAGATAGTAGTAATGGGGGATTTCAACTATCCTGATATTTGTTGGATGTCAAACTCAGCCAAGAGCATAAGGTCGAACAGATTCCTCACTGGCCTTGCAGACAACTTCATTGTCCAGAAAGTGGGAGAAGCAACAAGAGGATCAGCCATTTTAGATCTGGTCCTAACCAATAGTGATGACTTGGTTAGTGGGGTAGAAGTGGCAGGATCATTAGGTGGGAGTGACCATGCTCTTCTGGAGTTTATTATCCAGCGGAAAGGAGCAACCAAGCATACTAAGGTCCAAATTCTAGACTTTAAGAAAGCCGACTTCAGAAAACTTAGGGAAACGCTGGGTGAAATCCCATGGACAGTAATACTAAAAGGGAAGGGAGTTCATGATGGTTGGGAGTTTGTTAAAAGGGAGATATTAAAAGCACAACTTCAGGCAATACCAATGAGACGGAAACATGGAAGGTGCCTAAAGAAGCCAGGCTGGCTATCTAAAGAACTTTTGACTGAGTTAAGATTTAAAAGGGATATGTACAAAAAATGGAAAAGGGGGGAAATCTCCAGAGAGGAATTCAAACATATAGCCAGCACGTGTAGAGACAAAGTCAGAAAAGCTAAAGCACAGAATGAACTCAGGCTCGCCAGAGAGGTTAAAAGCAACAAAAAGGGCTTTTATGGGTATGTCCGTAGCAAAAGGAAAAACAAGGAAACAGTGGGGTCACTCAGAGGAGAAGATGGTGAAATGCAAACAGGGGACAGAGAAAGGGCAGAACTCCTCAATGCCTTCTTTGCCTCAGTCTTCTCCAAGAAAGAAAACAACGCCCGACCTGAAGAATATGGAGCAGATGATTCAGCAGGGGAAACACAGCCCAGAATAAGTAAGGAGGTAGTACAAGAATACTTGGCTAGTTTAGATGTATTCAAGTCTCCAGGGCCAGATGAACTACATCCAAGAGTATTAAAAGAACTGGCAGAGGTGATTTCAGAACCACTGGCAATAATCTTTGAAAATTCCTGGAGAACAGGCGAAGTTCCAGCAGACTGGAGGAGGGCAAATGTTGTCCCTATTTTCAAAAAGGGGAAAAGAGAGGACCCAAACAATTACCGCCCAGTCAGCCTGACATCAATACCAGGAAAGATTCTAGAGCAGATCATTAAGCAAACAGTCTGTGAGCACCTAGAAAGAAACTCTGTGATCACTAAAAGTCAGCATGGGTTCCTGAAAAATAAGTCATGTCAGACTAATCTGATCTCATTTTTTGACAGAATTACAAGCCTGGTAGATGAAGGGAACGCTGTGGATGTAGCCTATCTTGATTTCAGCAAGGCCTTTGACAAGGTGCCCCATGATATTCTTGTAAAGAAGCTGGTAAAATGTGGGCTAGACAATGCTACCATTCAGTGGATTTGTAGCTGGATTACTGACCGAACCCAAAGGGTGCTCATCAATGGCTCCTCCTCATCCTGGAGAGTAGTGACTAGTGGGGTGCCACAGGGTTCTGTCTTGGGCCCAGTCTTGTTCAACATCTTTATCAATGACTTGGATGATGGGCTTGAGGGAATCCTGAGCAAGTTTGCAGATGACACCAAGTTGGGAGGGGTGGCTAACACCCCAGAGGACAGGATCACACTTCAGAATGACCTTAACAGATTAGACAACTGGGCCAAAGCAAACAAGATGAATTTTAACAAGGAGAAATGTAAAGTGCTACACTTGGGCAAAAAAAATGAAAGGCACAGATACAGGATGGGAGACACCTGGCTTGAGAGCAGTACATGTGAAAAGGATCTAGGAGTTTTGGTTGACCACAAACTTGACATGAGTCAGCAGTGTGATGCAGCAGCTAAAAAAGCCAATGCAATTCTGGGCTGCATCAATAGGAGTATAGCATCTAGATCAAGGGAAGTAATAGTACCACTGTATTCTGCTCTGGTCAGACCTCACCTGGAGTATTGTGTCCAGTTCTGGGCACCACAGTTCAAGAAGGATACTGATAAGCTGGAACGTGTCCAGAAGAGGGCAACCAAAATGGTCAAAGGCCTGGAAACGATGCCTTATGAGGAACGGCTTAGGGAGCTGGGTATGTTTAGCCTGGAGAAGAGAAGGTTAAGGGGTGATATGATAACCATGTTCAAATATATAAAAGGATGTCATATAAAGGAGGGAGAAAGGTTGTTTTCTGCTGCTCCAGAGAAGCGGACACGGAGCAACGGATTCAAACTACAAGAAAGAAAATTCCACCTAAACATTAGGAAGAACTTCCTGACAGTAAGAGCTGTTCGGCAGTGGAATTTGCTGCCAAGGAGTGTGGTGGAGTCTCCTTCTTTGGAGGTCTTTAAGCAGAGGCTTGACAGCCATCTGTCAGGAATGCTTTGATGGTGTTTCCTGCTTGGCAGGGGGTTGGACTGGATGGCCCTTGTGGTCTCTTCCAACTCTATGATTCTATGATTCTATGATTCTAAGTAATGGTGCCTGGGAGTGCCAAGATGGCACCTGAAGTCTCCACCATCTGGAGGTACATCCCTGGGGATCCTTGGATCTTGACTGTTTTCACACACTGGCAGTGCATCCAGCAGAATACTATCCATTATATTTTATCTGCACAATCAGAATGAATTTCAGGAACAAAAGCACTGTATTGAAAAATACGGCTTTCGAGCTGTCTGTCTGGCCCTAAAATGGCAACTAGGCATTCGGTTTGGCAACTATAACCTTTTGCTTAAGGAGACATTTGGCGCCTAGCTTACATATCTGAGTTTCTAGCTAGGCGTCAAATGGCACCTGAAACCTAGGTCGCCACAACGGAATATCTAGTTAACTCTTGGGGTACCTTCCAATACTACAATGCTACAATTCTACGATCTCAGCTACATTGCTTGACTGGCGCTTGCTCTTACAACAATTCGCTTGTCCCAGTAAGCAAGAAGAAAAGACACACACAGGGGAAATGGAAATGGTATTAACTATGGACCAAGGCAGAGGATTTTTGAAGTGTGGTGAAATATAACCCACTGTGCAATTCTGTGCTTCTTTATTAAAAGGCAGTGCGTGCCAAACTTCCAGTGTGGCGCTGAGCTGCAGAACCACCAGCAAAGCAGGAAGCTGCCATCTAGGCATGCCCATGACAGATTAGATTGGGTGAGAGATTGAGCATTCATTTCAATAAGCGGCACAATAGGTCTGCAAAAGGAAATGATAGGGCACCACAGTCTGTGATCTTAGCAAGCATGCAAGAGCACTGGGTGTGTTGTTGAACACAACATTCTTTCTGAATAGATATGGGTTAACATGCCAGTGATCTAAGTTACCCACTGTAGAAGAATCTGAGAAAGATGGCCTCCCAAAGGATTTACTGCAGTGCAAGTTAACTTGCCATGCCAACATTTCATGCTCCCCCCGCCCCCGCCGCAAAAAAATGCAGTGATAAATATGAACTAAATACGGACGAGCTGACTTTTAGGTACACATTCCTTTTAAGAAAAATTATTTATTTACCATTTTACGTATTATATGTGTATGCTGAGGCACTGGCTTGTGCAGTAGAAAGGAAAACTGACCTGATTGCTGACGTTTTAACTTTGATGAATGAATATTGCATTTTAGTGTTTATTGATTGCTTTTATGTGTTTTATTTGCTATGATCTGCCCTGGTGTCCTATGACAAAGGGCAGGATATACACTAAATAAATAAGCATGCAAGCAATCCTGCCTTTCTTCCATCATAAAACCCCAGGCGACATACAGGCGGCTCCCAGATGATCAATGACCAGATCTAGGTCTGCTTAACTTCAGAAAAATGGTGGCCTTGTGTGCTTTGCGACCAAATTCTGTGCCTTCTAAATGCTTGCAAATGCTGAGCAGGAGTGCATATTAACTAACTTACCCAGGAAGGATGGAGATATGCTGAAGATAATCCCCAGTGGAAACCAGATGGGATAAAATGAATTCCCTTGTGCTTGGGGACTCATACTTGTATAAGGGCTCATTGGACTAATATTGTAGGCAGGCACTATCAACTGGCTAGGCCTGATATAAATGCTAGACTGAGCTTGGATTTCTGCCCTTACTTGTTTATGGAGCGGTATCTTCTACCTGCTGTGCTTCAAAACTTCAGCTTCTCCAAAGGCCTACCTGTTTCCACATGGCCAACCAGAGGCCTATAAGAAGTCCACAAGCAGGACATGAGTGCAACAGTGCTCTACATCTGAAAGATCCAAAGTTCCCAGTAAATTATGGTTCCTGAACCTGTTATTGGCCTACATTTGCAAACATACCATTCCTATTGCTTGCAAGATACAAGCCGCAAAACAAAAGGCAGGTTTAGCAGTTGGCCCTCCATTTTCCTTCTCGGATGCAAGGGATGTCGGTAGCATAAACAGCCCATGCTGTACATGGAGGACCTAAGACCATCTTTGCCAACTTATCATGCATTTCATTTTGCGGAAGTGCTCAAAGAACCTACAGAAGGTCAGAGCGAAAGAAACGTTTTAAAAAAAGTTTTTTCAGGGCACTCCGTCCCGCAAAAGGCACAATATGCAGAGATGAAAATGAACTGAGCAGAAAGGAGCCCATGCTTTCGTTCCAGTCCTTATTACTTCAGAAAGAATGCTGAATGCATAACCCCATTATGCTGAGGGGGAAAGAAAGCCATATTCTTGTTGCAGATCCCGCTCTCATGCTGGCTGGTATGCAGCCATGTAAGAGGGCTGCATTGTCATCTGGACAATGGGGGAATCAAGAACAATCAGTTGGTGGCCCGCTGAAAACGTATTCATTTTAAAAGAGAACACAAAGAGAAACTTCCAATCCTCCGGCAGGTCAGATTCGTATTGTACTTAACCTTTTGGTACCACTGGAAGTTTACTCTCAAAATGGGTCTGTTACTTTAATAGGTGTCTGTTTGAAAAGGGAGCCATTGTATTTTTATTACATGGTTTGCTGAACAAAAATACAGCCAGTTATCTTGTTACAAGGCTTGTTCCAGCACTGGGCCTGTTCCCCATTCTAATAGTCTCAGGTACCGTAGTTACCTCAAGGGGGGGGCGCTCTGAAGTGCAAACAATGGGAACCGGAACAATTGGCCTGGGACATGGAAAATGTCTTCCTGTAATAGGGCTTTCCTTTTAATGTTTCCTTTTCTTGCACTGGGTGGGAGGGCTAAGCAAAGCGTGAAGCCTTCGAATGTACAAGACAAAGAGAAGGGATGTGGCAGAGGCCAAGAATTTCAGCAAGATTCAAAGAAAGATTGGCACTGATGCGGATAATGAAACACCCCGTATGCTAAAATAGTTAAGCCCACAAAGCATTGGCTTTTTAAAGTTATGAAGTAATTGTTATTTGTTAATTTGCATCTCACCTTTTCAGCAAAGGGTTCTCGTTTATGTAGCACTTGCATGCAAAATGTTTGGGGGGTAAGCTTATCTTTTTTTCATCCTGACAACAAGTGGTCTATTTTTGTTGTCATTCCCTTTTCACAGAGACTGGATGGTGAGACATAAAAGGAGTCTGTGACTTCTCCATCTGATTACAAGAAGCCGCCTTATCAAACCATTAGTTCATTCTAACCCAATAGTGTCTATCTCAACTGGCCATAGCTGTCCTTTCAAGGTCCCAGGTGGGGGTCTCTGCTAGCTGTGCAACTTGAGACCCTTTTCAAAAGGAGATGCCAGGATCTGAACCCAGGGTCCCCTGCAGGCAAAGTATTTGCATGCTCAGTCCCCAAGTTATGTTCCCTTTCACCACTGCATCCTCAACTAAACAAATCCAAGTGTCTTGCCTTCAACAGCAGCACTCTGGTGTTCAGTGAATTATGTTAGCTTTGAGGCAGGAGGAGGTACGTGATTTCCTAAACATTAGGAAATAACTATGTGTAGTTCAGTTGAGAATTACATGAGGACACTGCAGTGCATCATAGCTGCATTCTGAAAGTTATGTCAACGCAGATTATGGCCACATTCAACAGTCAGGTAAATTTACTTGCATTTTTGGGACCATATGTGTCAATTTATCAGGGACCTATTAATTGTGATGTGATAAACAGACCCATCAGAAGCACATAGCTGTCAACTTTCAGATTTGAAAATAAGGGGTCAGCAGCAGCCTCACCTGTCCCAGGGACAGTCTACGGTATACAGTGGTACCTCGACTTACAAACGACTCGACAACCGAATTTTTCGACTTACGAATGGGGGTAATAGCTGCGCGCTTACGAATGTCTCGACATCCGGGGGGGGGTGAAACGTGGCGGTTTTAGATAGGAATTTTTCGACTTACAGATTTTTAGATAGGGTTGCTTCGACTTCCAAATTTTTCCATTTTCAATGCATTCCTATGGGAATTCGCGTTTCCAATGGCGTTTTTTCGACTTATGAATTTTTCAACTTACGAAGGTGCCTTCGGAACGGATTAAATTCATATGTCGAGGCACCACTGTATCTAACAATCCAGGATAGCAGCGGGGAAAAAAAGGGGGAGGCTGACAGTTGTGGCTTGGAATAAGGGAGTTTCCCACAAAAAAGGGAGGGTTGACAGGTATGGAAGCAGCTCTGAGCTATCTCTTAACCTAACTCGGGAAGTGTGATGCTGGTCACTTCTTTAGTTACAATGCTGAGCTGACTCAGGATGCTGGGTGCTTCGCTGCTGCTTAGCAACAGCCTGTACAGAGAGATCGGTCTATGCTTCACTGAAAGGGTAATGTCATCACCAACCTTTAAATCTAACTCTTAACATCCTGTCTTATACATCATGGGGCGGTTTGGGGGGGGGGAGAGTTATCTCATAAAAATTTGGGCTTTGAGTGAATATACAATAACCACTGAGAATAATCAAAGCTGGGTGAATTTATTTGTAAGCCCAAAAAACCTGAAATCTTGCTATGGCGCCAGACTCTCTCAACAGCGGCTGCACAACTTCTTTCTACTTCCATTGTTATTTCTTTGTGGCATACATCCTGCTATTCTCCCTCCCTGTACTGCCACCCTTCCTGGCTAAAATCTATCTCTCCTGTTTATCCAGTGCCAGTAACAAAAAATAGCCACCCTGGGACTGGCAGCATGTGAACATTTGCAGGCCTCCCATCAGGAAATGGCACCTTCTTGGGTAGGGTGAAATCTCAACAAACCTTTGGCGCAGCCATGTATGGATTTGAAAGTTTGAAACAAAAGAGGCAGGGTGGATGCCATTGCGTATCACTGCAATGTACCCTCCAGTTTTGAGGGCTTCAAGTCTGTTAATGGTACTTTCAAATGGATCAAACATACAACAAGAACCCAGGTTACAAATGGCAAATTCAGAAAAACAACAGCGTAACCGGCCGATATTCTCAGTCACCAATTTATAGACATATAACACCAAATGACAAAATCATACACACAAGAATATGTAACATTCAAACATCATTGGAAAACGTATGACAAGATTCAGTCCAAATATCAGTCCAAAAAGTCTTAAATACAGCTCATATAGGGCATTCATACAGCATATGAAAAGGTTCCAAGATCCATACGGCATATGAAAAGGTTCCAAGATGTTATCAAGTAGATGAATAAGGATCTAGGTAACAACGGAGCATCCGAATGTGGTAACAAATGACGGTGGCAATGGAGTATCCAAATGAAAATGAGAAGCAACAATGGATGGTGACAAAAAAATGAGACAAGGTTACCCAGGTTATATACCTTGTTTTGCCGGAACTGGCTTCTTCAGTGAGTAGAATGCTGTCTATTATAAAGGAATATGTAATCAGTTCTTATACCATTAAAAAAGGACAACAATGCACTTACAAAAACACTCACATCGGTTAAGATACTAACTGGAACTCCAAGAGGATTTGGCCACAATTGGAGAATCACTTTGAGCTAAAACGTACAGAGGGGACAGTTTGCTTTTTGTGCCTCCAACTGCACAGAGACCAGCTTACCTTACACTGTCCATCCCATAATAAAAACCTGTGGTTCCAGTATCCACAGCTTTGGTACCAGCTGCCTTCCCACTCCAGCTAAGGGAGAGGAAAGAGCTAAGCAAGGGAAGCTGTCCCAAGGCAAGGAAGGAACACTCAGGCTTTGCAGTAGGGGTGTCCCAGGCCAAGTCCTTTCCTGAAATCATGCCTGTCACCCACAAAACAAGTAGCTGGAGTAAAATTCAAGCAGTGTTGCAGCACGTCGGATATGAGTAATGCCAGAACAATGATGTCCATGGGTGTCCATGAAGGGGGGTGCCCCCCACCAGTAAACTATAATTCACAGATCCCCAGTTAATATGAATAATATTAATAATTTCTGGGTCAATAATTTTCTGGGTCATGTAGCCAGCATGACTAAGCCGCTTCTGGAGAAACCAGAGCAGCCCACGGAAACACAGTTTACCTTCCCGCAGGAGCGGTACCTATTTATCTACTTGCACTTTGATGTGCTTTCGAACTGCTAGGTTGGCAGGAGCAGGGACTGAGCGATGGGAGCTCACCCTGTCGCGGGGATTGGAACCGCTGACCTTCTGATTGGCAAGCCCTAGGCTCAGTGGATTACACCACAGCGCCACCCGCATCCCTTTTAGCTAAATCATATTTAGCTCCATATATATATGAAAATTTTAATACACTGGATTCTATTCACACCAAACGTTGTACAAAAGCAGACTGCTCACAATGTCCATATTGTAAACGGTGGCTTCTGTTCATAAAGATTTGCCTTGACAAGAATGAGTGCGCTACAGAAGAACCAACAGACAAAACCAACATGGGTTTTGTGCTCTATTTTTCTTCCCTTGGATTTGCAATACCCCCTTAGACAGACCGTCAATACATGAACAGACCAGATCACCAACTCGTATAAATGAACATGATGGCACTAGCCTTCTGCAGATGATCATTTGATGACACTGTGCTTGCAGCAGCTAAGAGAATAGCTGTTGATACAATCCCTCCTTTTATAGATATGGCTTGCTTTCTGTTTGGTTCCAGCATCCTTGCATAGAACTAGTTGGTATTCCTGCTAACTCTGCAACAGATTTTAATTAACAATTTGTATTTAAAGTTACCTGATTCCAGTCATTTTTTTTAAAAAAGACATAGGAAAATCTATTGTTTATGAAGGAGCTAAGAACCCAGGCCCCTTATGGCAGTAAGAAAGCAATTACGTTAAGCATGATTTTCATTCCCCCTTGAGGTAGGCAAGAGTCTTTCTAATCAAGGGTGTGGGAATTTGGGTGCCCGAAGCTTCCCATCAGGTGAAATTCTTACCACGCATCTACTAACACAGCCCTGCTACTCTGTGCGTTCAGCTCCAAGACAACCTGGAGATAGCAAAGAGGAAAACAGTGAAAGTTGACAATTACAGAAAGTTTGGTTCATTCCCAGAGCCCTGTGCCAGGTAAGCCAGTTTAACAATGACGTATGTACTCTTCTAGGGACGCGGGTGGTGCTGTGGTCTAAACCACAGAGCCCAGGGCTTGCCGATCAGAAGGTCAGCAGTTCGAAGCCCCACGACCGGGTGAGCTCCCGTTGCTCGGTCCCTGCTCCTGCCAACCTAGCAGTTCGAAAGCACATCAAAGTGCAAGTAGATAAACAGGTACCGCTCCTGCGGGAGGGTAAACGGTGTTTCCGTGCACTGCTCCGGTTCGCCAGAAGCCGCTTAGTCATGCGACTTAACGGTCAGGGGTCCCTTTACCTTTATGTACTCTTATGCTTTAAAAAATGTTCCACATCACATACATTCTACACAAACAACAGTGGAGATCTTGCAAAATGAACACATCATGGTAGCACATTTGCATAAGAGTGCTCATTTATTATTGCAATGTGTTGTACGTGGGACTGCCTTAGAAGGCTGTTCAGACACCTCAACCAGTTCAAAATACGGTCACAAGACATCTGACTGGAACCACTTGATGGGAATGTATTGTATCTGTTTTAAACATATTCACTGGTTACCAGCCAATTTTCAAAGTAAAATTTAAAGTGATGGTGCTTACTTTTAAAGTCCTGCAAGATTTGGACCTGGATACCTGAAGAGATGATTACTTCAATATCAAACTGTCCAATATTTTTGTGATATCATCAATATTGTTAATCATGAAAGTAAATATTTTGCTTACATGTAATCTGTTCTTCATGCATTTCATTTTCTTCTGACCTCACTCCTCCCATCCCCCAAACCATGTGTATGTATACTGTATATGATTGCCAAGTTAGAATCACAAGTCATGCTTCTGGTGAAGTAGACTCTAGTTTGCAAGTGCTTGTGCCAGTCTACACAGGTTAGTCTTTTATGGTTGTTTTTGCTGCAACCCTCTAGAAAAGATTGATTTGGGCAAACCATGAGCTAGGCTTGTTGATTTAAGCATGTCCATCATTTGACTATGCAAAATGTGATGTTTCACAGCTGAATGTGTGAACTGACTCAACTGCAAGGCACTGTGAGGTGATAAGAAAGATATGTCTGTTTGATGTGTGATGGCTCATTCACACACATATATCAACACTTGCTGATGCAAGTGATCAGTATGCATGGGTGAATTGCTTGGGACAGCTCCTAAATAAGCAAGAGAAAGTTGAGAATACTGTACAGTGGGGTTTAGACATTCCAAAGCATTAAATGGAACCTGCTTCCGAACAGCACAACGTATCTTATCATCAATAAACTAATTGCCTTCTACATGGTCTCAAGGCGATATACGACAAAAACAGAAAGAAAAAAACAATATTAAAAAGCAACAAACAGCAGATACATTTAAAGCAAAATCAAAACAATACAAGATTGTCATTCACAGCAAAGACCCATATATCCTGAGGGGAAAGCCTGCAGGAACAAAAATGTCACCCACTTGTGGATAGTTGGTTCCTGTCATATTGGAATGGAATTCCACAACAGGGGCAGCCACATTAAACTCTGAGTTGTTCCACGGCTTTGGAACTTGCAGGAAAAACTTTCCTTTTTCAACTGGATCGTAACATTCTACAGCTAATGGGCATGCTCAAACCTCACTGGGGTGTTATTTGGAGTGGGGGCTCTCACTTTAGGGGATTTTATTATATATTTTCACACTTCTGCAAACCCCAGGGTTCCCTGTGATTTCTCAGTGGCTCCATTTTGGCTCTCATCCTGTCGCCGTTTACTACCTGAGTTGGCTATTACAAGGAGCGATGAAATTACAGAACAATCAAAACAGTACCCTATACTTTTTGTGTACAAAAAGTCTTGCTTTGAGTCATTACTAATCCCTAAATTCAATAATATAGGGATGTTCTATAAAATTTTATAGTAGGATCAAGAAAATGCAAAATGACCAATTTTGATGTAAGCATGAATCACTGTTGGAAAGGGACAGATGCCATAAAGTGGGATAAAGATCCAATGCCACATCTAGAGATGACCAGAGTGTTTCCATGTGGACTAAGAGAGGTTACTAAAAAAAAAAATTAGGCACATGCTTATCTGCACTTACAATAATTTCTCCAATATCCATTTGTGCCCTTTTTAGGCACCAGAAACACTGCAAAGCACTTTGCAAAGAACCGAAATATTATTCTATTAAAGTGCTTAGCTAGGAGCAGAGTAGGATAAAAAGGAACCTAAAAACCAACCTTGCCCTCAGCAGCTGCAATCCGACATCCCACTACCCTCCAATTGACTCAATATAAATTCAGCATTGATACTAATGGCTGCCCCAGCTGCTGTGCCCGTTTGACAATCTAACAACATAACTTACCAGCAATGTCAGAAGCAGCTCCACATTATATTAAATGTCAGAGAATGCACGCACACACACACATTTAAATACACATATTCGAAGACCAACAGGAACTGACTCAAAGCAAAAGATGCTTCCTGTCATTTCTTCAGCCGAAACCAAAAGAAAAAAAACTAAAATTAAATCCCCACTAGAATATTTACTGCAAGTTTTTCATTCGTCCTTTCCACTCAGCACTCCACCATGGAGCGCAGTGAGCCTCATCACTAACCAGCAACTTAAGACCAGAGCTCTGCATCGCTCTCTCCATTAAATCACTCTGGCTTGCTCCTATCTATGTGTATGGGAAAGCAATGAAGAAGTCCCTTTGTAACAGACTTTCCCTTCCCATCCCCCAGATCACTTTTTTTAATCTTCCAAATAAAACTGATGTAATGCAGTTCTTTGAGCTGATGACCATCTTGATTCTCCTTATCTTTGTATGCAATCAGTGCTCTAGCATCATATCAATGTGTGCCAATATGAAGCCTCCCAACCAATTCTAAGTATCAAGACCGCATCACTGTTTATCAGCATTGCAGAGCTGACTTAAAAGTTCCAACTTTGCTCAGAATTTTTATCTGGATATACTCAGAACAGCACCTCATTGCTGACCTATTTTGTTTTCCCTGTTTTCTGTTCTCCCTTGCATTGCCATTTATGAACCCCCCTCAACCTCTCTCCTCAATGTAAGAAAACAAGTGTGGCTTCCTAGGACATGCAACTGTTTTGAAGCAGCAGCTGCCTTTGTTATCACAGGAACTGCATGCACTGAATTTAAAGCATAGCAGTTCAATGTCTAAACAATATCTAGTAAATTAGTCCCGCGCCACTTCACCACACACCTTAGGGCCCACTGCAATCTGGATACTATCAGCTAATTTATTTAAGACTAGCTGGCCCTGCCACACGTTGCTGTGGCTGAGTCTGTGAAATGGAGCCTCAGAGTCCCCCTTCAGACTCCCCTGACCTTCAGAGTGTTCTGTTTACGCAGGCACATCCCCGTGACTCCCCCCACCCTGTCCTGACCCACGACCCATCCTGGCCCCTCCTTCCCCCACCCCGGCTCATCCCTGTGATTGGCCCCACCCTGTCCCGACCCATGACCTATCCCGCCCCCCTCCTTCCCCCATCCCCCACCCAGGTGAGCCCCCACCTCCACTCGGCCCAGTCTGGAAAGCCAAGCCGAGATGCTGTGGAGATGGAAGTTTCCCTAGGTGCAGCACCAGTGTAGCCGTCGCTAGAGGGCGCTGCTTTGCAACCTCTCCTGTGCTACTAGCATGCACTTTCGTCTGATTTGTGAGTTCTGGAACACGGGGTTTGGGGTTTTTTATGTGGCCCAGGTGCGACATCTGTCTATGCAAACAGTTTTTGCTTCCTCTCATATTCGCATGTGACGTGTCAAAATTTGAACGCAATCCGTCAAGCGTTTTCAGAGAAACGTGGTCACAAACACATGCCCTTTTTACATATATATATAGTGCATTAATAAGATACTTCCTGGAAACACAAGAGGAAGTACCGTATCTCATTAAATAAGTTGCAGGGAATTGTAGTTCATCTGAATGCAGCTCAGTATCAGAAAGTTTTTAATATTTGATGTTTTATTAGGTTTCTATATGTGTTGGAAGCCGCCCAGAGTAGCTGGGGTGACCCAGACAGATGGACAGGGTTAATAATAATAATAATAATAATAATAATAATAATACATTTCTGTTGTATCAATCCTGCTGCTATTCCATAGACTAGAATCAATAGTACTCTGATTCGGAGAACAGATCACCTGCAAATGTGATTGCATGGACTTTCTCTTAGTGTGCAAAGTGCTTTACTTTGTCCTTTTTTTCTATTTAGATTGTATCAATTTTTGCAAAGTTACAAAAATAACACAGCAACCAAACACCCCTCCCAGCCCCTCCAACCAAAATTCATGTAATTACTGTATACATAAGCTAAGATTATTTATATTAATACAGCTTTTTAAGTGCCTCCTCTAAGACATTCCCACACTCTATGACCAAGATAGATAGAAAAAGAGGGGGGGAAGTGGGGGAAAGACAGCAAAAAAATGAACCAGCTTAATTAGTTTGCATTTTCGCTGCCACGAGCTAGTTACCATATAGTTTTAGGAATGGAGCCAAAATGTTGCATATTTGTACTGGTGACTCAAGGCAATTGTTCTTTAACTGCTAGGTCTAATAAGTTCATTTCTCTGAGGAGCTGAAAGCCTTCCAACTTTTGAGGCATATGTGCTTGGCTGTGGCTGCTGCCTTGAGGACCCACAATTTATGCCCCTGGTCCATTTTCAACTCCACAGGTAAGCACCCTAAGATGCTGTGAAGTTAAGCATTCAGATCAAAATTAGTCTTCCAACAGCCTTCTCATCAAAAGGATCTGAATACAAGACAAGATCAGAGCGCATCGCTCCACCTATTGCTGAGCATCTGTCTGATAGGAGATGAATAGGGTATGTGCTGCTACAACCAGAAGCTTCCACTCACTGACCCCTTTCAGTCTAACACTTTCAAGCTTTGAAACCAGAATTGTTTGATGCCATTTCACACTGCATCCAGACAGGACAGGGTGTGGTGGAGCAAGAGGAAGAGACTTCCCTTTGCTAGCACTTAGGTGCCAATGAGATTAGCCAAATACTAATCTAAGGACATTTTCACATATGAGACACAAGGCATTTTTTTTTTGTTTCAGATAGTTTGTAATGCTAATGTAAAAAATCACAACACAGGGGTTGGCTCAGTGGCACTAATAGAGGGGGGGATGTGTAAGTGTACTATGGTGACACCACACAAAAGCATCCTGCAAAAATCAAAACAATCCTGCAATTGTGAATTTACGATCCAAAATTATTAATTTCTTAAGGGAGTTCTTGCCTGCACTTCATCATAAGGTCCCAGGATTAGGTTACAACAATAAGCAAAACCAACATATGCTAAATTCTTGCTCTTAATCAGGGGCATATAATTTGCGTACCATACCAAATGTCCTTAAAAACTTAATTGCAGCAATAAAGATATAACAAGCTACTGAACTTGAGGTTTCCCCCCATTTATAAAAGATAGCACAGTCATATCAAAAATATTATTTCTATGATCTCTGCTAAAACAAAGGCAAAAGAAGACCTACATTTACCATTATGATTACTGATATTACATTCTAGTTACAGGTAGGTAGCCGAGTTGGTCTGCCGTAGTCGAAACAAAATAAAAAAATTCCTTCCAGTAGCACCTTAGAGACCAACTAAGTTTGTCATTGGTATGAGCACACGAAAGCTCACACCAATGACAAACTTAGTTGGTCTCTAAGGTGCTACTGGAAGGAATTTTTTAATGATATTACGTTGTTCACAAAATTATTCTCAGAATTTCAACTACAATGTAATGAATACAGCACATGCTTCTGTGGCATCTTGTAGTTTTGTTATTCCAGAACTTGAGAAATAAAGTCAATTTCCCCATAAAACAGTTATCTCTCATACTTCCTTCTCTAATAACATTAGCTAATTGGACTGTATGACAAACCATATTCCCTATCTCTAAGGTCAGGAGCCACTCGGTCAGAGAGTAAGGTTTAGACTATAGTCGTTATCATTATTTTGGAAATAAATATACAGGGTACTACATATCTTCCAGTCCTCCTGTTTGCCAACAGAGTAACTAAATGTCAGCTGGGGGTGCAGGCTCCTAATTCGTTCCTGTCTGTTCACCCTGAAGAAAGTCCCCATCTTTATTTTTGTGCCTTGGATATAACTAAGAAAGGGCCCTGCCATTTGGGCAGAAAACAAGTTTTCTTTTATTGCAGAGTAATAAAACAAGAGTGTTTCAAGAGAGGAGGAAACTTTGCCTCTGCATTGTTTGCCGGCATTCAGTTACACCCGACCCACCCTAAAAGTTTAGGAAGAATGGCATTTGTTTTGTTCTCCAGCTCTGGACAAGAGACAAGAGGCTCTTTGTGTCTCTCGGACTCCTGAGGCACCTGTTCCCCGCACCACTCCATTCCTCACAGTGTGCCCTTATTTTATCCCTGCCTGTCCTGCTGTCTGTTCTCTCCAGCAAACAGCTTTGGCAGCCCCTTCCTACACCTGCCCTGATCTGGCACCCGGTTCGAAGCAGAGGGATGTGGGCAAGGCACAGTTGCTCCGCAGGCACAGAGCTGCACTTATGTCAAGCATTTGTTATGGGGAGCACATGGCAGCAGGGCACGGAACAGAGAGGGAGGTGTGAGAGCAAGTGAGAGTTCAGTGCTGGCCTGGCAAACTGGCACTTAGCTGACAAACCCCTAAAGATGCACAGCTGCCACAGCCAAGGATGGCTCTGGGGCTCAAAGGGCACACACCAAAGCCCTATAGCCAGACAACACAGACCCCATCTCCCTGAAAGCAGTATCATACGACTTTAAACAGTCACGGCTTCTCCCAAAGAATCCTGGGAGCTGCAGTTTCTAAGAGTTGTGAGGAGACCCCTACTTCCCTCACAGAGCTACAATTCCGATTGGTTTAACAGCCAATTCCTCTTCCCAAGGAACTCTGGGAATTGTAGCTCTCTGTGGGTAAAGGCCCAAAGAAGATTCCCACTATTGCAAACACTTTTTAACAACTTATCAGTAATTTTACTTCCAAACAGCACGACTTGAACATTTTCCCTCTATTTAGACATCTTGATCTGATAATACTCTCCCTTGCTGTACTTGCCTTCCACTTAAGATTGAGGGACTAAGAAGACACAATGCATATATACAACCCGTTTCATGCTAACATGTGGGCTAGAAGCTTTAAAGAAGCAACCACAGACAGACATCGAGAAGGCAAGTTCTGCACTACACCCAGCATTGAACAGGCGCTGCTTTGAACCTCTTTGCTTCGAGCCATGGTGCTATAAGATGGAAGGCAGTCCTGCATTTTAGGGACAAGGTCCATGCACCCAAGGTGCTGGAGATCAAAGCAGGACAAAATTCCTGCTCTTCCGCCCCCAACATACTCTTTTGTCTCCTAGTTGGGTGGATTTCTTGGTTATAAGCAAGGACACCTAGCAAACAATGTTGTAAACCTTTAAGAACTTTGAACCACCAAGAGGCATATTGTCCATGTCCCCACTAATCAATCTCGCCCTCCTCCCCACTCCAATTCAGAAAAAAAGCCTCGTTCTGGCACAGCATGAAAAGCAATGGTATTCCTTAAAGGTGACACTTACTTTAAGTGCTCAGCTGGGATTGCTCTCTTCTGTGGACTGGTGTCTCTTTTACTGCCGGCAGCCCTGCTGGGCTCAGGGTCATGCTGAGACTTTTGAAAAGACAGGGCAATTTTCAGTGTCTCTTCTACAGCTGCTTATATTTGCAAGTGGGAATGGTGGCTAAAAGGACTGTCACCCTGCTGTGATGTGTCCTGCCCCCCCAATACCTGCCAAAGGTTTCTCAGTATGACCTGGTACCATGACGTGAGCTCTCTTCTTTTTCTCCAAGTGGATGTACAGCCACTTGTTCCTAACACATGAACACTACAAATTGTGTTTAGGAGCCTTCGGTGCTGCAAGCCACCCTTGTGTCAACTAGAGCTGCATGCTGTAGCCCAGTTCCTTCAGAAACAAAAGGACCTTCCTGTGGGTCAGTCAGGTATGCATTTGGTTGGCAGCAGGAGAGGACCTTTCCTGTGGTCTCACACACACCAGGACTCTTTACATCCTTTTGGGGGGGCAGCATTTATTCCTGTCAATGAAACTCAGCCCATATACGTGCAACAGAAATTGACACACATTATTCGCTTGTTTATCCTGGACTCTTTTTCTCTCCTCTGCCTCTGTTGCCTCCTGTACGTCAAATTTAAAACAAAAATTAATATAAATGATCCAGATGAGAGGCTAATAGATGAAATCAGCACCTATCTTTGGCTTCACACATATGCTTCCCATGTCACTGAAACCAAGAACCACTTCATATGAATATGCCATGTGTACACCATGTGTGTTCAATGAGTGTAAGGTAAAGGGACTCCTGACCATTAGGTCCAGTCGGGACCGACTCTGGGGTTGCGGCGCTCATCTTACATTATTGGCCAAGGGAGCCGGCGTAGTTTCCAGGTCATGTGGCCAGCATGACAAAACTGCTTCTGGTGAACCAGAGCAGCACATGGAAACGCTGTTTACCTTCCCGCTGTACCTATTTATCTACTTGCACTGCGTGCTTTCGAACTGCTAGGTTGGCAGGAGCTGGGACCGAGCAACGGGAGCTCATCCCATCGCAGGGATTCAAACCGCCGACCTTCTGATCGGCAAGCCCTAGGCTCTGTGGTATAACCCACAGCGCCACCCACGTCAATGAGTGTACACATGTCTAATTGGATGCATGTACATATTTTAGGAAGCCCCAGTCCATTACAACTTCCCATTATGCATTGCTCAATGGCAAGACACAACTTATGTGTTGAACACACCTAAGAGCCTCTCATTAGAGTCAATACATGATGAACATATTTTCCTACCAAGAAAATGTTTTGGAAAGATCAATGCTTGTGAAGATGTTCCAAGACTGGAAAGTTAACTTCGATTCCAAAACAATCAGTAATCCAAATAGTCATCTGCATATTGATACAAAAACCCAGAAAACATAAAAGTGTGGAAAGACTAGGATTCCTATAACCCTAAAGCCCTACTTATACTGTAGCTCCAGCCATATTAGTTCTACCATCAGCTACCAATACATTTCCAGCATAGTAAATCAGAAGAGCTATAACTCCCTAGTTGAAACATGGCAGTAAGATTGCCACAGGCTATAGCTGGATGCTGTGGTCTCTCATAAGAGTCAATACCACAGCTGGTAATAGTTTGCAAGTCCCTTATTACAAGGGTATGAGAATTACGGTAGTTAGCGCCTGCTTTGCTTAGTTATCTAGAAGAGCCTGACAAAGAGTTCACAACACTAGAGATAAACAACCAAGAGGGTTTGTGCAAATCGCGTCTGGTCCGCTCTTTAAGTTTCCCATAAAATCTTGACTGTTCCGACTTACACTGTGTGACTCAGAAGTAAGTTCTACTGTGTTCAATGGGGCTTATTCCCAGGTAAGTGTGCATAGGCTTGCAGTCTTAGTTAAAACTCTCATCATACTTTTCAAACAACTAAAATGAGCTCTGGATCAGGTGAAAGCACAACCACCCAAGACCTGGACATGCAACAGCATGGTTACCAGGCAGTGTGTGGCTGATGTTTCCTCCATCTTTTTAGGTAGTTAGTTGAACTTAATTTTATTCAAATAGGTGGGAATGGAGTCATTGTCCAATTAATTTTAACAGTCTGAATCCAAACCTATGTGTTTCACGTAAGTTGAGCTGTTTAGTAACTAGATTCATACCTCTTCAGAACAGCTTATAGGATTCCACTCCTGTTTTTGCATCATTGGGGAACTATTTTGCCCACTCACTTTAATTACTTCTTGCAAATTTGCACTGGTTCTCTGCTTCCCACATTTCCTGCTGGAAATGGCTCCCTCAGGCTCCCTTGCTAAGCACACACAGGCTAAAACTGTGCACAGGAGAGCAAGGGAGTGCATACAACATCCTTGTTTCAATCACATTCTGAGCAGGGAAGCTCTACAGAAGCTTTGCATTTGGCTGAATGCAAGTAGAACGTCTCACGCAATCAGGGCCCCTGCTTTGTCAGGATCCCCAGTAACATGGAGAGCTCTACCTATGTTCAAGCAAACATGAATAAAAGACCCCAGCAGACATTGCTTGCTCAACATAGGGGAAGTTGGGAGCTGTGCTGGGTGTTGGGGGTGGAGCTTGCACAATACAGTAGTTGCTACTTTTAAGTGGAGGATAGCCATCTGTCATGAATGTTTTACTTGAGATTCCTGCATTGTAGGGGATTAGACTAGAGACCCTCAGGGTCCCTTCCAACTCTACAATTCTCTCCCATTGTTCTAGATGCATTTAGCGACAGGGAAATTCTTTAGCGCGAGCAGTTTCTGAGCTCTAGGTGCAGTACTGCGCCTAAGATTTCAGATTAAAACTGCAGGAGTGGAAGGAAAAGAGGACCTTTTCCTGCCTCCCCACTTCCAGCTACTTTCTGAAGACTGGAGAAGAGACCCTCTTAAGAATATTAGGAGAGGTGGGCAGGGGAAGGACTAGACCATGTGAAAAATGAACATAATATTTTAGCTGCAGACATTCCATTGCTGCTCCCATAACCTAGGTTTAAGGTGCCATTTAGCTCCTAACTTTCATATCTCAGTTTCTAACAGCGCATGGATTCACATTTGCTTGTCCAGTCAAATGCTTGAATCAACCTATGGAGGTTGCTGTAATTTGAAAACTCTTTTCAAGTTCCTTTAACACTAGCCTCCCTGGTTTGATAGGAGCTTCTGTTGAAATGCACTAGGGTGGCTAGTAATTCGAAGGTAGGAGGGCCCTTTGCATTAGGATTTTTTAAAAGGAGCATTTTTATATATACACCCCATGTTTTCATTCCACAAAGGCGTTGGTCAAAGCGGCTTACAAATATAAAACAAAACAGAAAAGCAGGAAGGAGCCAGCCATTAAACTATCAAAGTAAAGCTAGCGAAAAAGCAAAAACAGAACAAGAACGGAAAGAGCCATTCTCACATTACAATACAATAAGCAGCAACAGAATCAAAAGCTTGCTCTAAAGCAGAGGTCAGCAACCTAAGGTCGGCTCATGGAGGTCGTTTGACCGGCCAAGGAGCCACCCCCGAACTGAGTTGCCTGCAGGGACTTGCTTCCATGGTGCTGAAAATAATACCTGCGCATTCGCATTGCCGAAAATCGCCGAAAATCGCAAGCAAGCGCATGCTCACACGCATACGTAATCCGGCCCATGGAGGGATTGCCACGGGGCCAATCCGGCCCAGGCAAGATAAACCTTGCTGACTCCTGTTCTAAAGGAATGTTTTTGATTGCTGGGTAAACTCAAAATCTCTTACGGTAAGACAGATCTCAGTATTCTTTTGTTTAGATTTTTATTATTGCAAGTAAGTTTGTATAGGACTGATTTCACCCTTTGCTACCACCCCTTGCGCTGTGATAAGCAATTTCCCTATACTTCATACCTGTTGTTATTCAAGGGGAATTGGAGCACTTGTGTCTACATCCATGGATGTTTACATCTAACACAAAGATGTAAATGTTAATGGATACAGGTTCAACTGCTATAATCCAAGCTGTATGTAAACAAGATTTCCCTTGAATAACAGCAGTTGAGTTGCTAAACTGATCTAACCAACCTGAAGGGGATCATTTAAACACAAACATGGCCCAAAGCCCAGTTTTCATGATTCTGAACTAAAGTTAACATAATTTTATTTAAAAGAGACAAAGTTCTCTTATCATTCCATTATTTTTAATTTTTAAAAGCTGCTTACTTGCTTGCCTTACATCTGCTTGCATCCCCTGCTTTTTGGGTTACCAGGCTTTGTCCAATACAGGCAACCTCCCCCCCCCCGCCGCCATTTGCACGCGTTCAATATGTGCGGCACCATGCACAAGCACATCCAAAAGTGACCCAAAAACATCACAAAAAGGGGCGCAGTGTGGAATGGAGTGTTTGCAGGCTTTTCTGATGGTTTTAAAATATATGTGATGCTTGTGATGCCTCGGACCACAATCCCTGTGTAAATGGGAGGGTTGCCTGTACAGTGGTACATTGGTTCTTAAATGCCTTGGTACTCTAACAACTTGGAACCCAAACGCTGCAAACCTGAGAGTAAGTGTTCTGGTTTGTGAACTTTTTTCGGAAGCCAAACGTGCTCCGTTTTGAGTGTTACGCTTCTGATTTGAGTGCCACACTTCCGTTTTGAGTGTTACGCTGAGGTCTGTCTGTTTTTGCTATTTATTTTGCGTTTTTGTTTTTGCAGCTTTTTCTTTTGTTTTTGTGACTGTGTGGAACCCGGTTCAGCTACTGATTGATTGTGTGACTGCAGTACATTGTTTATGGATTAATCCATTTTGCATTACTTTCTATGGGAAAGCCGCCTTGGTTTTGGAACGCTTTGATTTTGGAAAGGACTTCCGGAATTGATTAAGTTTGAGAACCAAGGCACCACTGTATAGTCAATTGCAGGGGTCCCCAGACTTACCGGGCTTTGGGCCGGTTCCCACCGCGCCGATTGTGCGACGGGCCGGCGGGCGGGGGAGTGCGCGCCCGTGCGCATGCGCACGGGTGCTTACTGGCGCGGCGGCGCGCTTCCAGGTCGGAAAAGGCGCCGGAAATCGTTTGTGCGCATGCGCATGGGCCTCCCCCAACCCGGAAGTGCACCAGAAATGACCTCTTCTGGGTCGGGAGAGGCCCATACGCATGCGCACAAAGGATTTTCGGCGCTTTTTTCCAACCTGGAAGAGCGCCACCGCACTGCGCGCCGTAAGAGCGGGCGGCGGCGAGCGGTGGGGGTCATCGCGGGCCGGATTGGGAGGCCAATTGGGCCGCATCCGGCCCCCGGGCCGTAGTTTGGGGGGACCCCTGGTCAATTGCCACAGAGAGCACTTGGAATGCACTGGAAGAATCTGTGGCAACATCTCCTTCATTCATAACATGGGGATAAGGAGACTTGCTAACATCAGGTTGAATCCTGACAAGACTGAAGTACTGTTCTTGGGGACAGGAGGCGGGCAGGTGTGGAGGACTCCCTGGTCCTGAATGAGGTAACTGTGCCCCTGAAGGACCAGGTGCGCAGCCTGGGAGTCATTTTGAACTCACAGCTGTCCATGGAGGTGCAGGTCAGTTCTGTATCCAGGGCAGCTGTCTATCAGCTCCATCTGGTAAACAGGCTGAGACCCTACCTGCCTGGGGACTGTCTCACCAGAGTGAAAACTTAACTGAATACCACTTTACGGGTTTTACCATCAAAACATAAGAAAAGAAGTCCCTGGTCTTTGCTTTATCTGCAAGAAAGCAATATAAAAAACAAGAGCTTTGTTAAGGTACATACACAGAAGAGCGCGGGTCTCTTCAAACATTGCATTTTTCATATTGTAAAATGGGTTTCTCTTGCCACAAATTCACTGAGGGAAAAACCCTAATACCATTATTTGACACTTTGCAAATTCTGGTGGGCATCCATTTATCCTCTATAGATGAAGCAACCCTGTTTGGTCTTTGGTGATGGGGAGGGTGATTTGGAAAGGGAGGCAGTCAGAAAAACATAATAGAGATGGCAGAATCCTTTGTGTCTGAGAGGACGGGAGGCTTGGATTGGAAATATATATGTATCCCAAATACAGCCTGGTGAGAATCTCCTTCAATGAAAACAGACACTAATTTCAGACCCTAAAGTACTGCTATCATCCTCATTCAGCCATGCATGCAAAATCCCAGTCAATTACTTTTCTCCCCTTCCAACTGTGCAAGTGAAGCAGTGCTGATCATCATAAAAGGTTACAGGCCAGTAGATTGCACAAAGGGACTAGTAAACATTCTTCCCATTTCCCCCCACCCAAGGCAATTCAAAACACTATTTAATTTCATAATGAGACTCCAGAATGTAGTAGCTAGCAGAGGAAAGCTTGGCTGAAAAGGTACTACTAGATTATGAGGCACATGAAAAGAATGGACGATAAAAGAAGCATTTTCTTGTATAAAGGCAGGATTTTGGATCCATATATCCCCATTTGCATTTTTCAGAGGTGGCTGGGAATGAGGACCTGAATGGAAGGATATGATTAGGGGCAGGAGGCAAAGGAGAGAAAAGATGGAAATCCTCTCTTGCTTCAAGGAAATTAAAACATGGCTAGTCTTCAGCTTAGAAGGGTGTTTAATTGAAGTTGCTACAAATGATGTATCTACCACATTGTTAGGTCTTTAAAATGATGGTTCAAGCAAGCAAGAGAGGCTGATTGCTAAAGGAAAGCAAACATCCTTCAGGCTCACCATTCACATGGTAATTTTTGGATCAATAAAGACATCCTCCCAATGCTACCGCCTCTACCATCTTCTAGAATTTTCTTGGTACTTAGGCACCCATTGGCCCAAACTCTGAGCAGTTTGCAAGAGACATTCTATTTCTCTCCCTTCAGAGTCTGCCTTTATTACTGTTACTAGTAGGCCCAAGTCAGACCAAAGGCCATTGTTTCAGGACTGGAGCTGTTCCAGGTTTAGACATATGGCACTGAAGCAGGTGGATTAAGGGGGTGGGGAAGAGTGTGTGTTGGTTGGGGAATGGGGCAGGGGGTGGGGAAAGAGTCAAATGTTTCTGAATAACAGCTAAGTTTCCAAAAAGTTTCAGCCTCCAGCTAGGCCAACTTTCCTCCTGTACAAAATGAAAGGAGTTCTTTGAACTCAACAGCTTCTCAGCCAAGAATCCAATGATTAAATACTCATTAGCGCAAAGGAAACAATCTGGATGGAGGTGTACACAGCTTGCAGCCAAGTCAGCAGCAGAGTAGTTCCTCTATGCATAGCGGGGAGCATATTTCGCTCAGTGGGGATAGTGAGATACTCTTCAAAGTGGGGGAAGAGGGTCAAGAGAGGCTATTGATTTGCTGTGATGTGAAAGAACCATCTATTCCAGTTGTTGGGCACTTAGATAGCTTGCATCTGTCACATGCAATCTGTCAGGCAGGGAACAAGGTAAACAGGACACCACCACCTTTTGCCCCTTCAAATAGTTCTAAAGATCAAGAGGTTAGGAACCACAGTCCCATCTTTAACCATTTAAGAATACATGGGGACCAGGAGCAATGTTTCATTTGTCAAATGCTGATGGTTATGGAGGGATCTGAGCAAATGATGACCTTGCGAACAGCAAAGATAGCAGGGGAGGGTTTCCATAAGCCACAAGCTTCGCATTTAGGGGTGTACATAGACTACGGGGAGGAGTTGATGTAAGAAAGGAAGCTATTTGGGATGAGAATAGGTGGGGCGAGGTCTGTGTGGACCAGCAGGGCAATTTTTAAGTTTTCTTGCTTTAGGTTTTCTCCCAATGCCAACATCACACACACTTTCCTGCCCCACCTAGATAATTTAGATTGGGATTCCTGCCATGACTGTGACCTATTATTTCCTCCCTTTATTAATTCTTTTATATAAAATATTGTAAATATCAGTGTGACCTTTCCAAAGACCCAACACTGTGTGTGTGTGTGTGTGTGTGTCCGTCATTCCAGCTAACATGACCAAGAAACTCAATCTGTACGTAGTTGAGATGAAAGGGCTAAGCCTGCCCCTCAGACTCCAGGAGCACCAGGGGCAGCGGTAGGTTTGCTCCACCTTGGTGATGTCCTCAGATCAACCCCTGTACATTTCATATGGTTGCCCTTCATTCCTATGGAGAGAGAAAAATAAGAACTGCATTTGCTGACAGTGTCGCAGTGTGCACAAACTTCCACAGACAAGTATCCTGTAAGGGGTGCAGTGAGTGGTTATCTGTGCACAAAGATACAATGGATCCCCTAGATGTCTTTGCACATTCCCATCCTTCCTACACACACCCCTCTCTCACACACAATTACAGGCATTCTGTCTCGTACAAATCTAACTGCCACAAACTTCCCATAACATGTTCCACTTGAACACCCGGCGAATGGCCCTACTCAAACTTGCCAATGAAGGACTCCAAAAATTTATGCAAGAGTCATCAGCCGGTCCCATCTCAATCCTGTTGATTCCAAACATATGCACTTCGTTCGGTTTTACAAGTTTCTCAGGAACAAGCGGTTCCAGGCCCTACAAACAGACACACACAGCAGTGGACAGCGTGGTGCAGTGGAGACACTCACTGCTGCTTACTGCAAGGGAGAAATAGTAGGTGCTGGTGAGGTCAGAATGGTGCAAATGCACAGGTTGAGCCAATCCAGTACTGCTGCTGGGGTGACAGATATGTGCCTCCAACTCGCCACACCATCCACTACAAGCATGTACTTACCAGAAAGGGTCATTGTATTCAAAGAGATGTTCTTCAGAATTCACCTTTTGCCTCAGCCACTCTCAGACTGGAGAGTCCTACTGGAATTAATGTGCCTTGATTTAGGATCAAGACGGGAGTATGGGGCAGAAATCTGATCGTTTTAGTTAAATGGCATGCATTGAGAATCAGAGTTGTTCCATACTAGAGACACTAGCTCCCCAAAGCACTTCCTCTCCTCCATTTTGCTACCTGCCACACATTACATTATGTCTTACAGTTTGCAAATGGAACATTTTATCCTAACACTTAGAATGTGCAGGAACAACATATGAAATTCTCAGCTTCGTGTACGACACAGATATACACAAGAGGCAGCTGAGATTTACAACATGCATATGTCGTGGAAACCAAGTATATGCCATTGTATGCAAGTAACACAGGAAGCAAATGTCATGCTTTCACATTAGCTCTGAAAGTGTCTGGACATCCTTCCCAGTTTGTGACCCAGGAGGACAAAAATCCAGACTCAATGGCCTGCCGAGGATGAAAACTAGCAAATCAGGTGGCAACTGGTCAAAGATTTCTAGTGTGACTATTTGCTACATGTCTCTAAGCTACCTATCTTCCTCCTTGCCTCAGGGAGAATCTTTTTGGAAACAATGGTCTTAGCAAGAGACTCATAAATAGTGTACATGTCATTATGCCATGAAATTTCCTCTACCAGCCGGTCAGACTGGGATCCAAAGAGTTAGATTAAGCCTCCCACAAGGAGCTCTGATCTCTCCAGGGAAATATTTTAGTCCCCTCCCCCTGCCTCTTTGTCATATTGCAAAATGCATCTGAGTCTCCCCTCCAATTCCGAAAGTTGTTTACCATGTGGCAAAGGAGGACTGTCCTATGAGAAACACATGCACTTTTGGACACATGTATAACTATGCAGACGTTTCTTTGGATCCTGGTGACAGAATGAATGATACCGGTTCAACAAGCAGATGTGAAAAGGGAGGTTGTGTCTTAGAAAGAGAGGAGGAAGAACAAACTGAGCCCTTGTACTCTCTGCCGCTGAACGGGCAGCTGACACAACTCCCTTCTCTACAGATACTGTCATGGCAATCACCCTCTTATTTTGGTGCCTTGGGTGCAACAACTCCTCTAGTCCCTCCATTAAGATTCAAATCAGTGATCCTGTGTCTAATTACCATTTTCTGAGTCATAGACTCATAGAGTTGGAAGGGACCCCAAGGGTCATCTAACCCAATGCCCTGCAATGCAGGAATCTCAACACACAGTCCCCCATCCAACCTGAAACCGTAAGAGACCCTGCTTAACTACAAATGCGCTAGCTGTTTTATTGCTGCACCACTCAGCCTTGCAGTTTCCCCTAATATCAATATTACACACTCTTTCTAAGAAGTCTATTGTGCAAAACCCAAAGACAATGAAATTAAGCTCCCTGAAAGAAACAACAGGCTTGCTGTGATTGACTCACTACACACATGCCACGAAGTCCTTTTCAGCACATGCAACAAAGTCCTTTTCAGCAATCCCCCAGCACACATCAAGCCCACTGGTCAGAGTCAGTGTGGTGTAGTGGTTAAAGTGTCGGACTAGGACCTGGGGGACTAGTGTTCAAGTTGATAAGCTTGCTAACCCTGACAAGAACCGTTTCCATCAAATAACAAAGCTCTATCCATGATGATAGCCATTTCATGCAACTGAGCTATCATATGAAAGCCCAACTGAGCCCTAGAAATTCCACATACCTTCTTCCTCTCTTTAAAAATCCAAACCACAGCCTAAACAGAAGAGAACTAGGAACACGACTGCCGGTTTTGCTAGACTTCCTTGCATGGTATCAAATTGAAGTTGAGGCTGGTCACTGTCTGATTGTTTCATGTTTATGCTCCAATACCTACTGGTATTACTGGTATCAGTTCTCATGTTACAGACCCATGGAAACTGTTGGAAGTACTTCTGAGCAGCAGCACCAAGCTCATCTTAGCCACCTCAAGAATACCGCCATGTTATGGGTACCACAAGGAGCTACTGTACAAGTGTTTCCATGGAAATGCCTCCCTTAGTTTCCCAGAGGAGCTCTTAATCTGTGAATTTGTCCCCCCAAACCATCATTCTGCTTAGTTGGGGGAGGGCTTAGGAGAGGGACAACATGTCATTTTGGAAGTTGGCGGGGGTGAGCACATAATCATCTTGAACTTTAGAAGAGTTTCCTGCAAAGGAACTAATCTGGCGGGCATCATATGCAAATGATCACATCATACTCATAACTTTCAGTCCCAAAGGACCCCCCCCCACAATGGCTTACAAACAGATTTTTAAAACAACACATTTTTTTATTTTTTTTTACAACGGCTATAAAAACGTTCAAAATAAGAACGCAACAACCCAGCCTTTAAAGTATCTCAGTATCCAATAGAAATCATAATGCTAACTTCCTCTGAAGGCCTTCACAAACAACATCATCTTCACTGCTCTTCCAGAGCTGAGGTGGGATAAGCCAGGTGGATTTCCAAGACCAGCTTCAGGTTTGGGAGGCCCCTGACCAAGTGCCATAGCTGTCAAGTTTTCCCTTTTCTCGCGAGGAAGCCTATTCAGCATAAGGGAATTTCCCTTAAAAAAAGGAAGAACTTGACAGCTATGCCAAGTGCCCTCCAACGACAACCCTCCTTTGGTGCTGAGCCTTGGTTGTAGTGACGGGCAGTAGCAGCCCTCAAAGCAGCCATGGGGGGTGGCGTCAGCAGCCATTTTAATTTCCCACAAAGCCCCACAGTGAAATATGTTGGGGGCATAGCAGGAAAATAAAAGCAGCTACACTCAGCTACACCCACCCAAAAAATCAGGTGCTGGGGTCCTGCCAGCTGCCCAAGAATGTCAGGCTTTGCTCAGGAGTGACTCTTGTGGTGCCACCATCCAAAAGGTTCTGTTCATTAAGGGTGGAACCAGATGTTGCAAATGACAGAGAGCGGAGGCATACAAACTCACTGGGTGATGATGTCGCATCACACACCAAGAACCTCTGTGTATGTTATGAGAGAGAGAGAAGCAGAAGATGTAGTGGTGGTGCTTTCTTTCTCTGACAAACTTGTATCATTCATAAAGCCTGGCTCTCTTCTGATAGGCAAAGATGCCCCTATATATTTTACAGGTACTTCTATTGTGCTTCTTTGAGTATCATGTGGAACTCAATGGCTGGCACACACGCACACACGCACACACACACACCGCCCCAATTAGGTGAAACTAAGATTAGGACAATTAAAATGCCCAAGAGCAAAAACAAAACAAAACAAAATACTCACATGGACACCTGAACAATGTAGGACAAGTATTACTTTAAAAAAACAAAAACCTTATGCCTAAAATCTGCATGTACGGTAGTAGTGTTAATTCCCATTCACCAATTACTGCTGTGCACATGAATCAACCTAGGTCAGATGGATTGAAGAATTAAGTAATTTTCTCCCACCTGATTGGGGCAACCTTTGTCAGAAGCGTGTTATTTGACACAGGGTGCTAAAGCCTGGCAGGCATCCAAAGGAGTTAGCAGCCAAAAAAGATATTGTTCCACAGGGAGAGCAAAACTGGGTTATAGTATTTGTTTCAGAAAGCAAAGACTGTCCCCAATAGGTTGTTCTGCAATCTTAGATAAGGCTTGGAATTCAGGTGCCAGCATATAACCTTAGGCTACTTGCCTGTTGCCTCCAGATAAACTACATTCATTTGGATGGAGGACAAGTCACAAGCGCAGCCTCGGTGCTACATGGGTAAGTAACTCACTCCAGCCAAATCCTTTAAAAAGACAGAATGAATTCTCAGCAAACATATGTATTCCAAGTAGCACAGTTCACAGTACTTTAAAAGTTGAGAACAAAACACGTCTCATGATTCTGTGCCTCCATCCCTGATCCCTTGTCTCTCTTACTGGCATATAACCACACTTGTATAGGAATCTGTCAGGAAAAAAATAGCCAAAGGATATTAAAACATTTTCATCTTTTACTTGCAAGTATGTTACCAGGCCACATTGGTGTTTTTAATCTGATGTTTAATAGCAGCCCAAACTGTGAATTGCCTACAAAGAGAAATGTTCAAATAAATTACAGGTGATACTGGGGGAAGGGGGCAAATATATTTTCAAATAATAGTCCTAATCAGAGAAAAAGGATCTTAGTCTAAGACACGGGTCAGCAACCTTTTTCAGCCGTGGGCCAATCCACCGTCCCTCAGACCATGTGGTGGGCCAAACTATATTTTGGGGGGGAAATTGAACAAATTCCTATGCCCCACAAATAACCCAGATATGCATTGGAAATAAAAGCACACATTCTACTCATGTAAAAACATGCTGATTCCCGCACCGTCCGTGGGCGATTGGGCCCACGGGCTTTAGGTTGCCTACCCCTGGTCTAAGACATATGAAACTGTCAAACGAGGATGAATCTTTGGGTCAATTCCCACATTATGTAGAGGCCAACCTGGGTTTGCCCCTAAGTGTGCACTTCCTACAGCTCCCTGATGAGTATAACCAGGCGAAACACCAGTTTGCGACCCATGTTTATCATATTCATACCTCGGATTTCACCACGGTCAGTATCCAAAAAGACCAAGGGGGTTGCCAGTTTCTCCTTCTAGTGGCAGCCTGTGATACATCATGGAATGTCGCTCAGAAGCTTTCCCCTCAGCCTGCAGAATAGCTTTTCTGTGGGCAGAAGCTTCCACCAGAGGCAGAGGCCTGGTGTGTGTATGAATCCTTTAGATCTCAGCCCACAGCTGTACACTTTTAAAATGCAATGTGCAAAAACACCTTTTGCAATGGATTTCCTATTCCGCTCAAAGGATTTACGCCTTGCTCTGATATCATGTGAAAGCCTGCTCTGCTGGTATTATATCCTTTCCCACCCGCCCACCCTTTGAACTTTAGCACTCTGTGAACTTTAGCATTTGCAAGTGTCTTGATATTCCTGGATACAGCAGCAAAAAGGAGCTGGAGTTGAAAGAGTCTAAACTCCAGCACATGCAAGGCCTCACTGCCAGAGTCCAGACCTGCCTTAAGCACAGCGCAAGAGGACATAAGATGAGCTTGCTGGATCAAGCCAGTGGCCCATCTAGTCCAACATCCTGTTCTCATAGTGGCCAACCAGATGCCTGTGGGAAACTTGCAAGCAGGAATTGAGCGCAAGACCACTCTCCCTTCCTGTGGTTTCCAGCAACTAGTATTCAGAAGCATTGCTGCCTCCAACTGCGGTGGCAGGGCAGAGCTATCACAGTTAGCAGTCAATAGCCTTCTCCTCCTTGAATTTTTCTGATGCTCTTTCAAAGGCTAGTGGCCATCACTGCCACTTGTGGGAACGAGTTCCATGGTTGTAACGATGTGCTGCAGAAAGAAGTAGCTTCTTTTCTCAGCCACCAGTAGCGATGCTGCACCAAAGTTTTCCTCTTGTACTTATGCATTACAGGGGGAGACAAAAAGCAGGGTCAGGACACCAACCTACACCAGAGAGAGGTCACTTGTGGTCCTTCATTGTGTTGGAACCTAGCTCACATCAGACACAGCCAAAGCGGTCAATGGCCAGGGATGATGGAAACTGTAGCCCACAAACATCTGAAGGACCACAGGTTCCCCTTCTACACACACATCTTTGCACTCCATCTTACACATTATCTGCTTATTCATTTCACAAACAATTCACATGAGCTACAAGCAGGTGCAAATATAACGCCCAATTGTCAAGGTTAGTGAGAATAGAGGACCACAAATTTCCTACCCCTACACTAGATCTGCACCCATTCTTTATTGGATCAGATTATCAATCCTCTAATTGCCTTCACAGAGCCAGTCCTATGGATGTGATTTTCAAGGGAGAAAAAGGAGGGAAGATTAGGCCACGTTGAACCAAAGTTAAGTGCAGCGAACATTTAGGCTTAAATGTTCTTCACTTGTTTTGAAGCTAATGCTAAATGCTGAGTGACTGTCTTCCCTCTGCACTTGAAGCAGGGGCTGAAAGCAACTGAATTATCTTGGTTTCTGTGCCATGCACATGCAAAGGCCCTCTCCACCCTCCCCTTTAAATGCACCTCAGGCAGCCATCAGGTTTGTCAGATAGGTTACATAATGCACACACACACACACACACCGGTCACTGCATTCCCCTTCCATATACTCAAATTAGAGACAAAATACTGTGGTCATAATAGAAAAACAATTAGAATATGAGTTGTTGTTGTTGTTGTTAAAGCATTGCCTACCCCAACACCACAGAAGTGTCCTATCATGCAGAATAACAGTGCTACACAAAGGGCAGTAAAAGATGAGATCCAGAAACAGGCTGTGCTATCTCCAAAATGTGGGCAGGGGGAGACTCTTTCCCGCATGTTATTTATAAGCAATCAACAATTATGAACATGCTACAAATGACCATTCCAACTCTACAATTCCATGATTCTATGATAAAGGAACTTGAGTGTGATCTACATAAAACAACACATTGCTTAAGAAAGCAAACAAAACAAATCAACTAGGGAGGAAAATTCAGGTTAAGGTTATAGTCCTGCGAGCTCCTCTTGGTAAGTGAGAATTAACCTTTTAGCTGGATGGTGTCTGGCTGCTTATTTTATAACATGCTTGGTGACCTCTGCTGGTGCCTACAACTGTAAGAGCATCACCCTGCCTATCACCCATTGACTATGAAATCATTGTGTTACAGAACCCCACAGACTGGCTGGCGAGACAGTGCCCCTAGTCAGTTATAAATATGCTGTTTTGTTTTGGCCAGGAGATGAGAGGGGGAGAGAGGGAGAGATAGAAAGCAGGCAGGAAATGGGAAGAGGAGAAAGTAGCTCTTATTCTGATTGAAACGATCCTCCAGCCCTGACCTATATGATTAAGTTAGCTCTACCTAAATGCATATATGGCGAGAAGCAAAATCTTATAGGGTCCCTGTCCGCGAACAGAGAAAGCCACACTGAACAGAAAACCATGGGAGACGGTGCAGAAAACCTGATGGTCTGGTTTTATTTCTTGGGGGGGGGTGCGCGGGCGCAAATGATACTTTAACCCCTTCCCTTCTGGAGCATGTTAGGAAAGCAGGGGACTCGCTGCAAATATGATTTTGAAAGCACTTTTATTTCTGGGGATGGAAATCTTGAATACGCGACTTACTCCAGAGTAGCCGCACAGTCGCTCCGCTAAAATCCATGGAATTACTATCAAACGAGATGTCTTGACGACTGTAAGGAGAGATTCACCCGCCCCCTTTGCAGCGCCGTTTGGTTCCCATGGGGCATTCCTGGGTAAGTGCATTTATGGACTGGAAGAAAGTGATTCATTGATTCCCTGCGCTGGAGTTGTCCCGTCGATTTCAATACACGCGTACACAAACATACCCGCGCGCGCCAGGTGAGTGGCCAGCGCACAGAGCACCCTTTATAAGAGTTTGCAAACAGGGACTGGAAGGAGCTTTAAAAGAAATAATATTTCTTTTTTAAAAACAAAACAAACAAAAAACACCACATGCCCTCCCTCGCAAAAAAGAAAAGAAAGAAAGGGCCAACCAGGATGCTCCCCTCCAAGATGAATGAAGTTCCCATTTCTTAGACGGAAGGATTTTTTATTAATCGGTGGATTAGCTACAATTCCGCGCGAGAAAGAACCAAAGCGGCGCGCGCCTTTGCGCTGCGCTCGCGCTCTCTCTCTCCAAACACCCCAACCAGCTACAAGTTCCCAGAGGCGCCCGCAAAACCTTCCAATCCATTTGGGGGGTAGGGGGAAATCTCCAGAGGCTTCCATCGCCCACCAGCCTCGGATCGGAGAGAAATGTCATCCCCTGGGGGTTGCAAGCGGCGTGGGGAGGGTGGGGTGAGGCGGCGGGAGTGGAGTGGGGTGAGGCGGCGAGCGAGCGCGGCTGGGCTTCCCCAAGACCCGGCCGGCGGCACTTACTAAGCTGCTTGGCGCTGGCGACTCCGCGCGGCTCCCTCCAGCAGCAGCGAGCGGTTCCTTGTGTCGGGCTCGGGCTGTTGTCTTGCAAACGCCGCCCCGCCCCAGGGGCAGGCCGGACCCGTCCCTCGCTCCCTCCCTCTTCCCTCCCCGTTGTATACAAGAGGCGGCCGGGGCTGTCCGATCGCACGCGGCGGGCGTCGCAGGCTCCGCGGGGAGGGGAGGAAGAGGAGGGGAAGTGGGCAGGACGCTCCTCCGGCCACCCATCCGTGCACTTTCCAATGAACATCCTCTCCGGCAGCCCCCGCCCGCCAGCCTCGTGGGGAGATAGGATGCTGCTGCTTTCGTCCTCTTCCTCCTCTGTCCCAACCAGCCTTTCTTTGCTGCGCCGAGCAGGCCTTCCTGGGCTGGCGGTGCGCCAGTTGCGTTTCTCTCTCCTTGGCCACCCTTTTGCGCGAACTTTCACGCTGTTGCCCGATTTTTATTTCTTTGTTCGTTCTTCACTTTTTTTATTTATTCCACTTCGTTCGTTCATTTCTATACTTCAATTCAGTATGTTTATTATAGAATTGTAGAGTAGCTCAACCCCCCCTGCAATGCAGGAATATGAAACTGTCCCATACGAGGATCGAACCTGCAACCTTGGCATTATCAGCACGGCACTCTAACCAACTAGCCATTCAATTTCACTGCTTAGAAAGTTGCGGTCATCTTAATCTGTTTTAGTATTTTATGCCACAGCAGGCGCTGTAACCCTCCAATGGTTGGACTTCACCCCCCAAAGGCGTACGCACCCCTCCATTGTCTCCTGAGACAGAGAGATTGTCAACAGCAATGTTTTAAAGAACAGTTGTGAATTTTTCCTGATTTTGCTGTTATTATCTTTTTGCAAACCGCTGTGAGGTGTCTGTTTTTTTTACAATCAAGCGGTGTGCATATTGATGTAGTATTGATACATAGTACAGAACATCCTTCCGTCATGTATATCGGACATCAGCGATAGGCGGGAAGGAAAAACAGAATTAGCATCAAGCTCCAAGCCAGCTCAGCTTCAGATTAAACCTCCAAATCTCCAAAACAATTTATGGCAATATTATCTAATTCATTCTAATCTTTTTTGCAGCCAGTGCATAAAGAGCCACTTTATGTGTCACAAAGCTATTAGTGTCACTCAAAAGAAACAGAACTTTTGCTGCCAGTGTGTAACTGCTTCCATGTAAGAGCAAAGGTTTCAGAAATGGATCTCTTGGATTCCCATATAATTTGATTGATTGATTGATTGATTGATTGATTTCATAACATTTATAGAGTGCTCGATCCAGCATGTAGTGGTTAAGTGTCAGACTAGGACCTAGGAGAGCAGGGTTTATTATTTATTTATTTATTAAATTTGTATTTGTATACTGTATATAAATTTGTATACTGCCCTTCATCCACATATCTCAGGACAGTTCACAATATAAAATCACAAGGGTTCAAATCTCCACTAAGCCATGAAACACACTGGGTGACCGTGAGCCAGTCACTGCCTGTCTCAGCCTAACCTACCTTACAGGGTTGTTGTGCAGATAAAATGAAGATCAGGAGAAACTTGAGCTCCTTGGAGAAAAAGGTAGGATACAAATGAAATAATTGGGGGGGAACAAAATAAAAGAACAAAACTATTAAATTATAAAGAAAAAGAGTTGGAAACAACTACAGTCATACCTCGGGTTATGGCCACTTCGGGTTGCGTGTTTTCGGGTGGCGCACCATGCCGAACCCAGAAGTTCTGGAACGGGTTACTTCCGGGTTTCGGCGCTTGCACATGCGCATAAGTGCTAAATCGTTCTTTGCGCATGCGCAGAAGTGCCAAATCGCAACCCGCGCGTGTACAGATGCGGCGCTGCGGGTTGCGAATGCTGCAGGTTGCAAATGTGCCTCCTACACTGATCAGATTAGAACACCAGTCATTGTTCTATATATCTGGATAGGCTTGCCTGAACAGAAATGTTTGTAGCAGTTGGTGAAAAGAGTACAGTGAAAGCATCTGCCTGATGTCGATAGACGGAGCTTCAAAGTTTGGGTGCTGCCACACTAAAAGATAGGGATTTTTACAAATGCAGAGGAGTATTAATATGTGTGGTTTTGAATTAGGGTCTAGAGAGTTTTTACCTTCTTGGACAAATTGGATAAAAGAAATCTGTTCATGCAGGAGACCCAGCAGTGGTGAAAGGGAGGATGCAAAATTTCAAATTATACTGAGTTCTTCCTCGTGCTAAGCAGCTGCGGGCCCCTTCCTTCTATAGAACTGGAGCTGCAACGCAAGTTGGGCCAGGATGTCCTCTTGTGCAACTTTTGTGGTTAGAGGGGCCTCAGTCTCTAAACACAAAGTTGGGGATCTTTTTGGCCAAACTGTAGGAGCTCACACAGTTTTAATATTTTAAAATTAAGACAGCAACCCAAAGTATTGTTACTGGAAGCGCCATAAAAATCAGCTGAAAGTAAATACAGTGGCACCTCTAGTTACACACTTAATTTGTTCCAGAGGTCTGTTCTTAACCTGAAACTGTTCTTAACTAGAGGCGTGCTTTTGCTAATGGGCCTCTTGCTGCCGCTGCGTGGGCAGAACACAATTTCCATTCTCATCCTGGGACAAAGTTCTCAACTCGAGGTAACTCTTCCAGGTTAGTGAAGTTTGTAACCTGAGGTGTTTGTAACTTAAGGTACCAGTGTATGGTGAGAACCGTCATTTACTGTAAATATCAATGTGACTGTGGTTCTTGAAACCCCAATAATAAGTTGGAACTTCATATGATTTTATGATTTTCCCAAGCATATAATTGTTAGGAGTTCAAGGGTGCCAGATTCCCCTAAATTCCTGGATCCAGTAAGTACTAGAATTTCATCAAGCCTCCTGAACCCCTGGATCCAGCAGGGATCAAAATATAAGCCAGGCTGGCTATCCTGATGAAGTACAGGTAAAATTACCTGGGAGATGAGCCATGAAAAAAGCCAAGGAGAGGGGGCTCTGTGCCAGACTTCCTAGGGCCTCTCCTTCAATTTAGAGTCAGTTAGAAGACAAAGCCAGAGTTTGAAGTAGAGTTGAGAGATGGCTGCAATGTCACCTAAGGGAGAAAAGGTTGCAGGTTGGAAAAGGCAACAAACTGGAAAGAGGGTCAGAGCAAAATGAATGATTTCCATTTGGCTCCAAGGCTGTGACTATGGAAGAAACAAAACCTTTTTTAGGGTGCTAATGCTGTGAACCCCTCCATCGTAGACTCAGGATGGTTAGAGTGTGGTTCCGATAACACCAAGGTTGCGGGATCGATTCAGCTGCATATTCCTGAGTTGCAAGGGATTGGACTACCGTGTTTCCCCTATTTTTAGACGTAGTCATAATATAAGCCATAGCAGGATTTTAAGCGTTTAGGGAATATAAGCCATACCCCGAAAATAAGCCATACTCCGCGGAGCGAGACCGCTGAGTGCCCCAGCCAGCCAGTGGGACCCAGCACGCTGGCAAGAGGAGGAGAAGCAGAGAAAGAAGTCACAGCGAAGAGGGATGTCTGGCAAGCGGCGTGGGCTGCCGCCGAACAGGGCCACCGAGGGGGAGGCAAGGGTGTGCGCGGATCCTCCGGGGCCCCCGCAGGCAGAGCTCAGTGCCGGACCTTGCGCTGGACTCCTGAGGGGGGGAAGGAGAGGGGGCGCGAGAGTCACACTGCTTTTTGGCGGATGCCGCTGCGCGAAGCAGCTTTCCGCGTCTCGGGATGGAGTTGCGGGCGAAGAGGCGAACAATGTGAGGCTCGAGGTAGGCAAGACGGAGGGGTTAGGAGAACAAAAAGGCTGGGCAGCAGGCGGCTGCATGCACCGTGGCCTCGAGCGCAGGCTGGGGAAGAGGAGGCGAAGGAGGCGCGCTCAGTGGGGGTTGAGGCATGGTGGAGTGCCCCGAGCCTCTGGGAGCCGGCAGGAGGAGGAGGAGGCTTGCCGGGTCGTCACCCAGCAGCGTGCGTGGAGCGCCCCGAGCCTCTGGGATTGTTGTTGTTGCTGCTGGCTGCCGGAGGCTCGGGGTGCTCTGCGCGCGCTGCTGGGTGACGACCCGGCAAGCCTCCTCCTCCTCCTGCCGGCTCCCAGAGGCTCGGAGCACTCCACCATGCCTCAGCCCCCACCGCACTGAGCGCGCCTCCTTCGCCTCCTCTTCCCCAGCCTGCGCTTGAGGCTGTGACGCCAGGGACGAGCGTGCACTCCTCTCGCTGCTGCTGCTGTCCGGGAGAGTGACGAAGCTGAGCGAGATTCCCCCCCCCCAGTCCCGTTCCCGGTCCCGGTCCCATGGGGAGGCCTGACATCACCGGGGCCGGAATATGCCCCCCGCTGCCTCTGGCTTCAGCCCCTGCACGCCTTCTCCCGGGGAGCCTCGGCGCGGCGCTTTGCAGGCGGCCCCGGCGGGAAGCCTGCAGCTACGGCGGCGAAGGCGCCTTGTGTGGAGACCCGACCTACCGGGCCATTTGCACGCGCCGCAGACGGGAGCGCATCAATTCCCGCAGGTTGCGTGTGCTCGCCCTGCCTGCTCTCTCCGCAGCCCAGAACCGGCGGCTGCTGCAGTGCAGAACGCTTCGAGAGCCCAGCAGCGCCGCGGAGCAGAGAGCCTGCGAGGAGGGAGAAGGAGCAGTAAGAGAAGGAGGAGGAGGACTCCTCTGTGCTGCTTGGCGGTGGCACATTAGCAGCACGGTCATGGACACCCCGGGATAGGGGCCCTTCCTGACAGGGTGGCTGCGGCCCCTCAGCGCAAGCTGAGACCCAGTGTCGACGGGGTGCCCCCTCCCCAGCCCAGCCTGCTCCATCTGAACGCGGGGAGGGAGGGAAGGCATGGGCGTATGTGTATGTGTGTGTGTGTGTGCGCACACACACGGTCCAGCCCGCCACAAGTTGTAATACTGTATTTTACAAGTACTGTAATAAAAACAGTAATAATTTTTTTTAAAAAAAAGACATCCCCTGAAAATAAGACACTGTGTGTTTTTTTGAGGAAAAAAAGTTATAAGACGGTGTCTTAAAAAGGGGGAAACACGGTAGATGATCCTCAGGGTCCCTTCCAACTCTACAATTCTATGAACGTGTGATTCTATACAGTATGTGCAAATAAACCAGATACCGGTATCATAAATTTGCCACATTCTCTGCTCTACCTCATTCCCAAAAGGAAACACAAATCCTAGATGAACCCATGGAATCTCACACCACTCAGAGATTGCGGTGGCCTGCAACAATATGAATGTACCTTGTTTATATTTATATTTCCCCCTCTTCCTTCGAAAGGAGCCCAAGACAGCAAGGACACGATTAAAATATTAAAGCAACTCCAATCCAGATGTAGACCGTACAGAATTTGGAGTAGTATGTATTTAGACATGTGCAGGGGTGTAGGAAGATAGGGGCGGTGGGGGCAGTGCGCCCCGAGCGACGCGATCCCAGGGGCGCCATCGCCACTGCCCGCCCCGCCCCCAAAACGTGTGGCATGCCCCGCCCCAAAGCACGCGCTCCCCCACTGCACACGGCGCGCCCTGCCCCAAAACACGCACCACGTCACTGTGCACGGCGTGCCCCACCCCCAAACGCGCACGGCACTGTGCACGGCGCCCCCAAAACATGTCCCACTCCACACCCCCAAAACGCGTGCCATGTCACTGGGGAGCAGCTGCCACTAGACATGTGTAAATGTGACTCAGTGGGCTTATATCTGAGTAAATAAAGTGGAATGGAATGGTTTATGACTTTTCATTTTGTTCTCTCTTTTTACATCAGCTGAACACAAACTGCCCTTAACAAAAGAAAACATAACATGTAGAAATTAGAGCATTACAATATTTGGGGCAAGGATGGCTGCCTGACCTTAAGGCCACTACTGTACATACCATAGGAACAGTTTTAGTGAGAGACTGCAAAACTGGAATTCATTAACAAAATAGCTTTTCTTGGAATTGGGTGGGGTTATATGAACGGTGTGTTACAAAAGGCAAGTGCCTCTCATTTGTTTAAAATTCATGCTCCAGTGTTTAAGCAAACACTTCCATTGTATGCATGGTTAGCTCTCCAGGTATCAGCTCACTTTAGCACTCCTGTTCCTTTCAGTTCACACCTTGTCATCTTGATTTAGACCCCAGTGCACTTCAGATCAGTGTAGAAAGTATGGATTTCCTCAGTGCACCATGCGCTTGATGCAACAAGCTATTGCCTGGGGAAACCTGTATGAAACAATAAGCCAGTTCTTTAAAAATGGCAAAAAATATTCTGGTTTTCTGCTACGATAGACCAAAATAAATCCTAGAAACCATCTGTGGGAATTATTTCTTCATTTTTGCAAGCAATTTAGGGCACCACAGCCTACCGACGTGTATTTAGTTTAGACCCATACCCTATTTATTTAGTTTTGTCATGGTGCATTAAATGAATCTGGAGGTCCTCCAAGGAAATACAGATAGTAAATAGGTCTTTTTTTTATAAACAACAACAGGCATTTTGCTTTAAAACTCAGCAGAGATGCCAAGGCTAAAGCTGTTTAAGATGAACTGCTTCCTGACACTTGGCCATGGCACTTTGGGAGCAGGGGATAGCAAATGAATGCTTTTTGGTAGCACAGATTTAACAGTTTCCTTTTTAAGGTGTCTCAAATGAGAAAGTCTACCAACATCTAATGCTAGCAAGTTTTGTGCAGTGTCCACACATTGTTTTCATCAAAATGCCAACCTGTATTTTACTCTATTTAATCCAAATTTACTTTCCCCCCCTAGGAAAATCAAGTAAGTTCAACAACTATATCCTGTTGCCAATAACCCATTTGTGATATCCATTTAGAATAGTAAGCCCCTGTCTGGAAGAACCTGTTATCACATTCACTGAATGTGGGACAAGTCATTACTGTGTTGGTCCTCTTTCTGGTTGGGTGAAAGCGGCAAGAGCTGTCCCTTCACTTTTCAAAATTGTTACCCTCTCAGCTCCCCTGCTTCAATCTGGAAGGAGAGGACAATAACCTTGACAGGCTAGTTATCCCAAAGAGTCCCATTTCCAAAGCAGTTTGTTTTGCCATTAGGGTTTGCACCATAGAGATGCAGGCACTGAGCGATTCCCCCCCCCATCAATGTCACGGTCATGCCATCTGAACGGCAGCTTTCAATTTGGTACTGAAATTTCAGGCCTGTGAATAACAGGCATCTTTTCTTAGTGCTATATGTTAGACTGCATTGCTACAATTTTAAACTAGAAAATACAAGTCTGATCTACACAGGTTCCTTTTTTTCTATACTGTGACTTGGGGAAGGGAATAATGAACAGGTGTGTACCTTCCTTATCTTCTAAAAATGAAAATATCCTTAGAAGCTGGAAATGCCATTTCTTTAGTAAGAAATGAGATAGAATGGGACCCAATGTCTTTTCATCAAGGAGCCAAGATAAGGGCACATCCATGGAACCGGTTCATATCTGATTTGTTTCTGGAGTTTATAATTCCCTGCCTCAGATCACAGATTTATCCAGCTCATAATACTCATATTATGAACTGAGTGTTGTTTGCCCCATAAGTTATTTTCTGGCTTGGAACAAAAAACAAGAATCAGTGCATAGACACTCAGACTTCAGACTGACCTGGATGCTTTGTGAACATGTGAACATTTTAAAAATACAGCTTTTTACTCTCCACCAAATTTTAGATTGGTGTGAAACTACAGGAACAAGTGCTTCGTAGGTACATGCCGAGAAGTTATTTAATGTTAACTTGTTACTCTTGAGGAAACTCATTGATTGTTGTGCAATTTGTATCCAGAGCATCTGACCAAACAGATTTACTGGGTGTGTACTGTTGTTTTAATCTCTTGTTTTAATTGTGCTGTTTTCACAACACTTTTTGGGTTGCATGTTTTAAATATGGCATATTTTACAATGACACTTAACCAGTTTTTATAATTTGTAAACAGCTCATAATCCTATTTTGGCACTGAACACTATATTCAGTCATTAAAATACTTTGGGTCAATCAGTTACCTTCGTAGTTTCTTGCAAACGTTTTATAGATATGATCTCTAAAAACCCTTTTTCTTTTCCCCAGGTGCATTTGTAGCGGGATGGGAATAGTTGAATTTCCAGGCATCTCTCTGCCTCAACTGGTGTGCTAAGGAGGGTGCAGAGCAGGTGTGAATCATAGAATCATAGAGTTGGAAGAGACCACAAGGGCCATCCAGTCCAACCCCCTGCCGAGCAGGAAACACCATCAAAGCATTCTTGACATGAAGCCAGACTACAGTTCACAGGGCAATACAATAAGGCACATGGCACCATCAGCATGTATGCACCAACACTACAAGCCAAAAGAGCTTCTAAAGCAGATGAGGTTCCCCCAAGAATTCTTGGAGAACATTCATAGTACTGAGCCAATTCAGAATCTGGCTGTGAGAGCTGCTCCTGTGCTTCTAGAGGGATGTTGAAACACTCATTGTCAGAAGCACCCTAGGAGCACACAGTGTCCTTTCCACCATCTTTGCCCACAGTGCACAGCTCCCAAGTGTCTCAACCAGCTGTTTGCAGTGGAGGTGAACCAGCAGCATGGGGGAAGCATGTGTTCAAATGTGCATCTCACTGAAAGCAATGCAGTATGGATGACATCCACATTCAGATTTTCCTCTGGATATAGATGTCATTCACCCACACGTCATTCATTCACCTGGGACATGTGGAGGGAGGGAAACACAAGGATAAACCGTATGCAATTTTTTTAATTCATTCATTCATTGCATTCATATCCCACCTATTTCTTCAAGGAGCTCAAGATGTCTTACATGGTTCTTCTCCCCTTCATCATTTAATTCCCACAACAACCTTGTGAGGTAGATTAGGCTGAAAGAGGCAGTCACAGGCATGTGGTATTCATGGCTTCTTGGCTGAGTGAGGATTTGAACCCTGGTCTCCCAGGTCCTAGTCCGACACTTTAACCACCACACCACACGGGTGTGTAGTGGACAAGTACAAGTGAGTCCAGATTTAGAAAAACTACGTTTAGTGCTCCAGGTGGGCTAATGTGAATGCAGCTTAAGACTCTCCTATCAGAGACCTTCCTGTTCAATAGGGGAAGGTCAGGAATGACATATCTATAGCTAACATTCACCTATTTGTATTTCTACATTCTGTTACAACAGGAAAGTCAGTTTAAAGTAAACATGAGTAAGAACTTAGAGGAAGCTCTAAAATCAGTAAGCTTCCCAGAAAAGCTGTGAAATTATTTTCTTCGGTGTTTCCTCCTCAGATAGGATGACTTATCAAGTCTTAGGGATGGGAATAGGGTAGATCATGGGTAGGCAAACTAAGGCCCGAGGGCCGGATCCGGCTCAATCGCCTTCTAAATCCGGCCCGCGGACGGTCCGGGAATCAGCGTGTTTTTACATGAGTAGAATGTGTCCTTTTATTTAAAATGCATCTCTGGCTTCATTGTGGGGCCTGCCTGGTGTTTTCACATGAGTAGAATCTCTGGGTTCTTTGTGGGGCATAGAAATGCATTCATTCTTTTCTTTTTTTCAAAATATAGTCCGGCCCCCCACAAGGTCTGAGGGACAGCGGACCGGCCCCCTGCTGAAAAAGTTTGCTGACCCCTGCTTTAGATCTCCTTTATTTCTGCTTAAAAGTAACTAAAATGGAGTTCATACTGTTCCATTTGAAATACTTTTATATATTTTTATTTGTTTTTATAATTGTAGAGTCTATTGTAACCTGGGATCTCATGGCAAAGAGCTGGTAAAAACTCTTAAAGATAAATAAATAGCATTTGTCAACAAGATCAAAGACAGTTAGTGTGCTATAGTGTGTAGACTGCTGGACTGCTGCATTTTGGAGACTTGGTTTAAGTCTCCTTGCTCACCTATGAAACAAATGAAGCTTTTCATCAGATAATTTGTTCATTTAGCCTAATAATTTCCTGGGGAGCAGGTTAACAAGAAACAATCTTCTGGCATCTTAAAGACAACTGTATATTGTCATATAATCTTTGTATAAAATGTATCTGGTGAAGTGGACTTATGCCATAATGTTTATAAAGGTCCACAAGGTTCATTGATGTTTAGGTCCTGTATGGCTTCTCTGACTGGCGGCACCTCTGCAGGGTCTCTGGGAGGGGTCTTTGCCCTCACCTGCCTGGCCAGTTAACTAGAGGTGCCAGAAGCTGAAGGCAAGACCTTCTGCATGCAAAGCATGTGGCCTGTGGCCTCTAATCCCATATAATAGGTTCAAATGGGAAGAGGGGATGGAAATGGCATGTAAATTGCCATAAACTGCTTGGAATTAAGATTAGACTTAACATCTATAAATGTATTTGTCTTGGGAGACATCACTTTATATTTGGTAATACTGTAGTGGTTTTTTTTTTCAAATTTCCAACGAAGTTTGTAAAAGAAAAAAAGAGATGCAATGCAATGCAATAGATTAATCTGTTCTAGCACTACACTCCCCATCCACTTGTTCAGACCTGTTTCTCTTTCTTTGACATGTGTATGTAATTGTGTGCGCAAACAACACTTTTTTTTCCAAATCGGAAGCCCATCCTTCTGACAAGAAAATCCAGCCCAAAGAAGGAAAAATTGAAACTAATGTACAGGTTTTTAAAATATGCGTCCGCAGGAAATAATGTCGGCGTTTTGAGGCAATGGGCCTCAGATGCGCTGCTGCCCAGCGCAGCTCTGATCAATGCTCTTCTTACTCTCTGGGGAACTGCCCCAATGAGAGTGCAAGTGTGGGAGATTGCCTGAGAGATGCCAGCGCAAGGGGCAGGGCTTCCCCGTGGGAGACAAGCCCCAGGAGGTCAAAGGCGGCTGATTGCTTTGTTATGAGATGGCCCATCAAAGCCCTTTATCTCAAGGGTCTTCCTTCCCTAAGCATTCCTTGGACCTTTTTTTATTTTAAACCCTTTTGTGGGAGACAAGACTGTTAATTACTCCACCATGCTACAGGCTTTAAAACACAAATAGCCTCCATTGATTTATCCTGGTTGCATGTAATAAAAAGGAGAGAGCTAGAGTAAGCAGAATGGTGGGGGTGGGGGTGGGGAGAGGCACCCACCCACCTAGGAACAACTGGACAATTAAAAAGGGGGCCTAAGGGGAGAACAAAAACAATTAACAATCCCAGAGGAGGGAAGAGAAAAGGCTTTGTTCTGGTCGCTATAGCAACAGCTGGGGCCAAGAGAGAAGGGAGGCAGGAGCATCACCACTGAACACTTTCACTTTCCTTTCAGCCATTCCAATCCTTTCTCCTACATCCTCCAGTATTGACAGTGATGGTGGCAGCTTGCATGTCCTGGAGGCAGAGATACAGCAACAGCAGCAGCAGCAGAGAAGCAATATCCAGACCATCCAAGCTCATAGATGCACTCATAAACTCAAGGGGCTTTTCGCAGATTTGCAAGGAAGGGTAGTGTAGGGTTTGCTGGGAAACAAAATACCAGGGCGTTTCTTGTGTGCATCTATTATTACTCATTCCATAATACTCTATCCTGCCCATCTTCCAAAGAACTCAAGGTAGAGCTCGTGTTTCTCCCCCACCCTCCACCATTTTATCCTCACAGCAACATTGCAAGCCTGGCCCAAGGTCCTTAGACTTCTTAAAGCAGCTGGCCTATATTTCTATATCTATATTCTATCTACTCTACATGGAGTTTCTGGGCTATAAAGTGAGTGCACAAGGCCTTCTGCTACTGAAATACAGCAACACAAAAGCCATTGATTGAGCCACAGAGGAAAACGAGGAAAAACGGATCTGAAAACCAATTGTTAGGTATCTTAAACTCCCTAAACAATGGGAGATTCGTACCGGTACCACATCTTTTAGGGACGCAGGTGGCGCTGTGGGTTAAACCACAGAGCCTAGGGCTTGCTGATCAGAAGGTCGGCGGTTCGAATCCCTGTGACAGGGTGAGCTCCCGTTGCCCGGTCCCAGCTCCTGCCAACCTAGCAGTTCGAAAGCACGTCAAAGTGCAAGTAGCTAAATAGGTACCGCTACAGCCGGAAAGTAAACAGCATTTCCGTGTGCTGCTCTGGTTCGCCAGAAGCGGCTTAGTCATGCTGGCCACATGACCTGGAAGCTGTACGTCGGCTCCCTCGGCCAATAACGCGAGATGAGCGCCGCAACCCCAGAGTCAGTCACGACTGGACCTAATGGTCAGCGGTCCCTTTACCTTTACCTTACCACATCTTTTAACTGTCTTAAGACCACTTCACTGTCTCCTCAAGAAATGGTATGGATGCTTCCCAAAGAAGAGTATTTGAATAGTCTAAGACTCCTTTGAAATCTGGAAAGCTATGCTCCATCACTACGATCCCTCAAAGCCTCTTATTATTTGTTAATCCTCTCCTCATGGTATTTAAATGGAATATTATCACATGCCCACGTCACACAAATTAGAAAGGGCCATCTGTTTTGCATGTAATTCATTGGCAGTGGTTGAAAGACTACAGTACTCCCACCTGGATAAGGAAAGGCTAGTCGTCATGTATGGAGCAAATAAATCCCACTAATATGATTTATGGGTGAGCGTTTGCCACTTTTAACAGATCATAAATACTTGACAGCATTATTCAGTGAACTGAAAAATGTGGCACCACAAGCTTCAGCCAGACACCCGTGATGTACACTTTTCCTTGCAAATATAGATGGCCTGAGATAATACAGATGGACTCAGATAATATCTGAGCAATCTGGAGATCTGCGTGCATCGCGAGAAGCCGTTCTTTTATTCCATCAGGCTCAGATCTGCCCCTATTAGAGCAGAAGAATCAGGACTTGGACTCAATGTTATCATAGGTACATAAACTGCTGTCAAACGGTTGCATAGCTGTCAACTTTCGGATTTGAAAATAAGGGATCAGCAGCAGCCTCACCTGTCCCGGGGACAGTCTACGGTATATCTAACAATCCAGGATAGCAGCGGGAAACGGCGATGGAATAAGGGAATTTCCAGCAAAAAAAGGGGAAGGTTGACAGCTGTGGCTTGGAATAAAGGAGTTTCCCACAAAAGGGGAGGGTTGACAGCTATGAATGGTTGGCCTCCATGTTGTAGCCTAATTTTAAAGCTATGATTAAAGTGTCGTACCAATTTCTTGTATGGATTTTAAATGTGATTCTATCTTGGTCGTAAGCCTCCCTAATAACATGGTTCTGGAGTGGCATGCACATATTTTAAAACAAATGCTGAATTATAGTAGCACACTGGTGGTGGGTGCACACTCCCAAGTGGAAAATACAAAAGGGGGGGAGCCTGTTGCCAGGCTTGCAATATCTGAATGACCTGTTTGCAATACAGTAAGCCTGCAACCTACTCTCACTTTTCTTACGCAATTGCTACCTTACAGAAAAACACGGGGGAAATCAAAATACATGGTAGAAATACATCAGAAGGAGGTGTGAGAGAGGGAAACAACAGTTGGCCATCCTATCAGCCATTGCAGTCACCTTGGGAGAGTGTTCTGGCACTGTCAGATTGTCGGAGAGTTCGAAGCAGAGTAGGAGAGTCTTGCTCCTAGCAAGAGCATGGAGAGAAAGCGGAGGGGGGGTCTGAGAGAACAAGAGGGGGTGATCTGAGCAAGCAGAGGTGCTCTGAGAGGGAGAGTTTGTGCTGGGCGTTCCTGGCTTTCCGCATTTTTGTGTTAGCACATGATTCCCAGGAACCGGGCTTACTGTATTAGGTCTCTGTCTTCCAGAAGCCCTCCCAAGCCATACACGGGCATTCTCACTGATCTCTGAGCGCGAGCATATTTTCTTTAGTCAAACCAGTCATGCCAGTGTATCAAAAGAAATCTAGTTCAGCCAGGAAGTAGAAGGCTGGGAATGGAGAAAGACAATGCATAATGTAAGATAAAGACAGAATGCTAGATCCCCCTTTTCTCTTCCAAAGAGCTGGGAGTGTCTGTTTTGTCTGTGCCTTTTGTCCCTGTAAGACTTGGAAGCATCACAATACAACATCTCTACTTTATGCTGGGCTGGTTACAGTATTCCAGCAACGCGGTCTCAGGTTACATACAACTGAGTCCTGGGAATGAATCGGACAATGATCTGTTCTTTTTATGGTTGATTGGAGGGAACAAACAGTGGAGAACATGCCAGCTTTTTTTCTTTTCTTTTTTTACTTCCTGTGAGGAAACAAACCATTGTTTAGAAGTGGGCATGGGCTTTGCTCCTTGCCAGCCTGTGTGGGAACCCATCGCCTCAACGGCTATATTTGCTCCTTAGGCCAGGGGGTACATGACTGCTCTTTGTCCCTTTTCAAGTGCCCAATCCTGAGCAGGCAAGCAAAGTAACTAGTAAGAGGGAGGGACACAAATTGTGGCTTCCATTGTTTTTCCTGTCTTAGATGCCTTTGCTAAAGAAGGTGTATGTTAGCAGAGTGGAACACACTAAAGAAGACCGAGATCATTTTCCTCTCAAGAAAATGGGTGGGTTATTACTTTTATGTTTCCATTTTCACTTTTAAAGGAGCCAGGTGCAATTTTAAATCAACAACCAGTAGATATGAAGTAACCTGCCGTGGGAATATAGGAAGCTGCCTTTTACTAAGCCAGACCATCAGGGCATTTAGCTCAGTATTGCCTCATCGAATCATAGAATTTAGAGTTGGAAGGGACCACTAGGGTCATCTAGTCCAACACCCTGCAAAGCAGGAATCTTTTGTCCAACTTGGGGCTCGAACCCACAGCCCTGAGATTAAGAGTCTTGGGCTCTACTGACTGAACTATCCCACGGTTTCAGACAGGACTCTTCCCTAGCCCCACCTGCAGATGCTGGAGATTGAATCCAAGATCTTCTGCATGAAAAACATGCGTGGAGAGAGGTAAGGCATCCACATTCTGTAATATACATAAAGGGGTTCTCATCTTTCAAGTCCCCAGCCCATCATGAATCTAGAATTCCATTCACCTGTGATGATAGGCCCTCCCCTGAATCTCCACCACAAAGATCCCCTCCTCTGAGTTGTTTCTGCAAAGTGCAGAGAACTTGGAGGGAAAAGGATCTTTCACCATGCCAGCCACCATGACTCTCTCCTATACGTTCCAACATACGTCCTACCATAACTTCCAACGGGGATTTTTTCAGCCAGAACTTGCCAGTTCCGGCACCTCTCAGGTGGGCTCCATTGCCATTCCCAGAGAAAAAGGGAGGCGTTCATGGTGAGTTTTGGCACCTCCTTTTCTGGAAAAATAGCACTACCTTCCAACATTCATGCAATGAAAATAGGGACATCCTAAGGAAAAGTGGGACATTCTGGGATCAAATCAGAAACCAGGACAGCTTCTGTAAATCCGGGACTGCTCTCCTCCTGAATCCTCTGGCTTGTGCAGAGGAGGGAATGGGTCAAGCAGAAACTGCAACCCCCAAGCCCAGAGAAAGTATATCTCAAAAATTAAGAATAAATAAATGCTTTTGCGCCCATTGAAAATAGCATGCTGGGCTAAATGGGCCTTTGGTTTTATCCAGCAGGGGAATCAATCCATATGACCATGGGGGCTTTGCCACACAGACCCGATAGAGATGTGATGCAACCAGACCACATAATGTCTAAGCAATGAGAAGTACCGGTACATGGATATTAATGCTAACCTCATCTCAAATCATAGTTTGGAAACCTGCTTCTAAATCAGGGTTGCAAATTGTGATTTGGTTCTGTTGTTAGTGAAACCACCTGTGCAGGTGTAACATTAACCATACTTTGCTCTGACTGGGGGAGGGGAGAATGCCCCGCCCAAGAAAGAAAGAGGACAGTGGAACATTGAACTGCAGTCCTCTCCTGAGATCCTGCGAAATGCAGAGAGACGCCTGAGGAGAAGCCACAAGACTTTGGAAAAGAAAAGAAACAAAGTCGTATAGTGGTTAGAGCGCTGGATATGGGATGCGAAGATCCAGATTCAAATTACCACTTTGTCATGAAGCTTCCTGGATGATTTGGGGCCAGTCGCTCAGACTCGCCTACCTCACAGGATTATTGTGAGGATAAAAGTGGCGTGAAGCCTTGAGGGCCTTGGAGGAAAAACAAGATACTGTGATTCCTCGACTTACAAATTTAATGCCTTCCGAATGCACATTCGTAAGTCGAAAAAATCGTAAGTCGAAGCAACCCTATCTAAAAATTCGTAAGTCGAAAAAAATCCTATCTAAACCGCATCCAAGATGGCGGACGGAGCTCCGTTCGTAAGTCGAAACATTTGTAAGTCGAGTCATTCGTAAGTCGAGGTACCACTATATAAACATAACACATAAGGACACACAAAGAGAGAATATGGGTGGGGAGTCAGTGGTGACAACCAATCCTGAGTGGTTACTTCAAAGTTGGATTGCTGCAATGCACTCTGCGTGGGGCTTCCTTTGAGTGTCATCTGGAAGCTGCAGGCAGTGCAGAATGGTGTAGCATAGGGCAGGCATGAGAGTATTTTACACTTGAGGCAAATTCTGAGTCACTGTCCCTGTCTTCAGCCATGATCAATTGTTCTGTTTATTTGAGAACAATGCGGCTCTGCCTCTAATTAGCTGGGGGAATGGACAGAATCTGAGGAAAGTCAGAAACCATTTCGGGTGTGTGTGTGTGTTTGAAATTGAAAGTCTCTATCCCGAGCTGTTCAGTATTACTATGTGTATATTGAGAGCCAGGGTGGTGCAATGGTCGGGGTGTTAGGCAAGGACCTGGAAGACTAGGGTTAAAATATGTATATATGCGCTTGTGAATTTTGGCTTAATAAAGGTCTAACAGCCTGACATATTTATAGCAGAACTTGTCTCTGCATCCCTGATGTTGAACTTGTCATCCAAACATGGTAGAAGAGACACCTGGGACTTTCTGAAATCAGAGCGGAGTGGCTTCTTAGGAAGATGAAAACTGATATTGCTGTCCTCTGTACCAATTATTATTCGTAGCAAGAATCCTTCTGATCCCCCTTCCCCCATGAACAACCACGATTACCAACTTCAGGGAGAAAAGAAGTAATCGCAAGGAAGAACCTTAAGAAAGGACACAAAATCATTCTCCCAAACAAGAGAAACAAGAATTTAAAAGACAAGCAGGCCCAGGAACATGTCATTTGGAACCAAGTGGACAATGCAGTCAGAAAAATAAAACCCCGGGCAAAAGCAGCATTGAAGGAGAAACAATTGCAGGCTTTGGAGAAAAAATATATATACAGGAACTAAAAGCATAGTGATGAAGAGACCAACAAAGCATCAAAGAGAGGAATAGCTAAAAGGCTCAACAAAGACTAAGCTGGAACAAAAGACCAGAAGAGACAGAGAAAGAGAACAAAGAATGGAGAACAAAGGCACTACTTGGAAAACAAAGAGATGGGGCAGGCTCCACCTACTAACCCCCTCCAGGGATGATGAGTCGGTTTTAAAGAAGAGGACCAAAGATGTTTAGTTGGTAAGCATGAATTGGTTTATTCGCTTCCTCTTGTTGTGGAGAAGAGGTTTGTGGTACCTGAAAGTGGGCAAGCGAAAGACATGTGTGTTGATGTGAGAAGTGGCTGCAGCACAAAGATGCACAAACATAGCAACTGGACATGCCCGATACATGGCTACACTGACTGCGGTACCTGGCACAAGTTTCACCTAGAGGTCCTTAATGAGTTTTAAGAATAGGTCTGCTAGTTCAGGACTACAATGGACATCCCAAATATCATAGCCCATCCTAGACTGGCATAGACTTGAACTGGGAGGGAGGGTGGATGCCCACCTCACAGTCAGAGAGGTGAATGGTCCTTGTTGTGATTGGTAGGTGCCCCGTGCGATGCCAAAATTCAGTGCCCCTCCCTGCCTCTCTTCTTCCATTCTACATTCCCCCCCCAGGCTCTGCGCCCAGTGCATCCCTCAGACATGCAAAAACTCTGTACCTCACGCATGAGACATAACACTACAGCTTCTGTTTAGTTCTGGTAGAAGGGAAATGGCACCCTTCTTCTTGCGTCTTTTTGCCTCCTGGTAAAGATCAGTGCCCCTAAGCTTCCATGGTGACTGGAAACTCCGCTGGCCCTTTTCTCCTCCCATGTTAAAAACATTCCCAGGCAATGTGTTTCTCTGCATCTCACTGGCCAGGAAATATTAGCCGAGTGGTGGGAAAAAGAAAATAAAAGGCACTGAAGGCAGACATGCAGGCCCACCTTGCAAGGGTGTCGCGCACAGAGGTATTCTCTATTCTCTACTTTCACCAGAGCTAACTAATGTGATGCATGTACTGTACATTAGACCATGCTCAGCCCTCCCTGGCCCATTAGGAAGTGAGGCTTTGTTTTGTCTCCCAGAGGAAGTGAGATTGGTAGGGCCTCTTCCATGGTAGGGCTCAGTCTCTGGAACTTTCTACTCAGACGCATCCGCCTGTTCATCCGCCTGTTCAAGTGATTTTTATTTTTATTTTTTTAAAAGTGATTTTTAAAAAAAGAATTAAAAAAAGATGCACTGGACCATTCCCCAGCTTCTAATAAATGATGACACACATTTTTCATTCTATAACTTCCCACAGTACATGGCTTCTAGGATTCTTTTTAAAAAGTGGTTCCATATTGCTATGAATAAACTTCATTAACTGGAAAAAGCATAAACATGTAAATAAGCAACTCACAACTGAATAGCTGAACAACCTGGATTGAAAAGTTTTGTTTCTGGGATGATGTCAAGTGATATGAAAGCTTTGTCTCTGGTGTTTTACCTGTGATGGTTCATTCAAACATGGAAGTCAACATCACGAGTGACAAGCATATATGCGTGATGCACTTAATCTCAACTGCAGTGGGTAGGGGAAGACGAATATTACCACCTTATCCTTTCTGAGAATCATAGGTGCCTGCTCCCTGAGGCCCTGGGTGTGCGAGCACCCACAAACTTCCCTATGAAGAGGCTGCATGGCACCCACGGCCCCAGGCGCATATCCAAAAGGGACTTGCATAGGACTGCATGCTTCCTCCATAGGTTCCCCTTAAGCAAGTGTGCATTCAGCTGGCAGTACAGTACTTCACAGTGTCCAAAGCCACTTGGGTATCTGCCCATGACCTCCACTATCTGCTTTCATTAGCTTTTTATAGATAATTTTGAAGTGAAATGGTCCATACTATGCAGTGCACTATCATCAGTTTGTAAACTCAATGGGTAGCTATCCCAGTTTTTTATTTCCCGTACAGTGCCCCAATAACTGCTCAGCGAAGTTTAAAGTAATAATCCATTATGGTAATACGCAATTAATGATTAATATGTGATTTATTTGCAGGCAAAATCCATGCACTTATCCCCGCCTTGAGCTCATTTCAACCATCGCTGTTAGAAGCTGAGGAAACAACCAGTTCTAACAACAGGATGCATCTTCTTGATAAGACAATCAAGATCAAACAAGAGCCATGTCAACTTGAGCGCTTAAACCCATCTCCACAAACTGGGCTGCCTTAACAGATCAACACTGATATGGGGCATCACAGCAGTCTCTATTAACAGTCTTAATTCTCCATACTCACACAGTACAGTGGTACCTCAGGTTACAAATGCTTCAGGTTACAAACTCTGCTAACCCAGAAGTAGTACCTCAGTGCCGCTCCGCCCATGCCTGGGCATCGAAAATCAAGTGGCGCTGGCACCGGAAGTTGCTTCTACGCATGTCCAGACATGTGTAGAAGCGACGTCCGGTGCCGCGCCGCTGCTGATCCCGCATTTTTCAGCGGGAGACTTGGCAGCTATGCTCCAGCGGCACAGCAGCAGCAGGAAGCCCTATTAGCTAAGAACAGTTTCAGGTTAAGAACGGACCTCCAGAACGAATTAAGTTCTTAACCAGAGGTACCACTGTACAATGTACAAACTCCTTGATAAAGTTCCTGACCAACCTTCAAGTCCAGAAGGGTGAGAATGCTCAGTGCATTTGTCAATAAGGGTTTTTTGAACCAAGTAGTTGCCTTGCTGTACCCATAGCATATGATATAAAGGTAAAGGTAAAGGGACCCCTGACCATTAGGTCTGGTCGTGACCGACTCTGGGGTTGCACGCTCATCTCGCATTATTGGCCGAGGGAGCCGGCGTATAGCTTCCAGGTCATGTGGCCAGCATGACAAAGCCACTTCTGGCAAACCAGAGCAGCACATGGAAACGCCGTTTACCTTCCCGCTGTAGCGGTTCCTATTTATCTACTTGCACCGTGCTTTCGAACTGCTAGGTTGGCAGGAGCTGGGACCAAGCAATGGGAGCTCACCCCGTCACAGGGATTCGAACCGCCAACCTTCTGATCAGCAAGCCCTAGGCTCAGTGGTTTAACCACAGCGCCACCTGGGTCCCATCATATGATATAGAATCATATGATATAGCATATGATATAGAAAAGACCATTATTCCAGGCTTTGTTGAACTGGCTGAAAGGACGGAGGGAGGTCTGTCAACTTACCAGTTAACAAAGAAAGATTTAACTGTGACCTTTTACGGCAACAGGCCCACACTGAGTAAACCAGGCTGCATCTTCTAGAGAAAACCTAGAAACAACTTGCCATATTGATGACACTAACAGAAAGTTGACTTGCACTGGCCTTGTCATGGGTTCTAATAAGTGCAGCTAGTAGCTTCTGCGATCTCCACCTAATACTGTACCCTGTCAGACTTTGTATTTCATCTCCAGGATGTTTCAAATGATAATGAAAACCTTGCAAAACAGGTAGCAACTTGACCACACTTTCTGTTAAAGCTAGCAGTTGTTGTTTGGATAAAGAGTTTCACAACTCCTTCCACCACATCATTTTTATCAGGGTGTTTTATTTATCTTTCAGAAACTTTTTTTTTTAAAAAAAATTCTGGTTGTGCTTATATCTGTCTGTTCAAGAATCTTTGTTAACCAAGACCTCTTTTTAGCTTTGTTTTCTTCCTGATTTGGCACATACTTTTATTTCATAGATCCCTCCGCTCCAGAGATGTCTCCGTGGTGACCCGCCTTCTTGTTTTCTTTTGCACAACCCTGAAATTAGGGTAGCGTCTGAAGAAGCTGTTCTTGCCTTCTTAGTGTAATCCTAGGTGTGCTTTAGCTTTGCTTACTCAAAAGTAAATTCCTTTGTGTTCATTAGTGCCTACTCCTGTCTACGTATTCAAGATGGCAGCCTTTGGCCTTTGCACGAACAGTGTATGGTGTCATACTTGGGCTGGAGTCAGCTGACCCCTGGAATAGGACACTGGCGCTGGATCTAGACACATCAAAGAAGCGTTTCAGTTTAAAGCATTGTAAATTTAAACAGGGAAAACAGGTAGAGAAAAGCAGGACTCCACGTCACCATCTGGTGGCACATACAACACACATGAATTGCTTTTTCCTTTACCAGTCTAGCTGAGTCCTGGCAGTAGTGTGCTGGAAATTGAGAGGTAACATATACCGTAAACTGGTTACAGATTAAAACCAGAGAAACATCCCCCATACTGATGCTAGCCACAAACCTCCTTAAATGAGAATGTCTTCGGACAAATGCTCGAGTCATCACTCTGATGGGCCAGTGTCATCAGCTGCAAGGCAGGATGGGACTCACTTCTGCACTGGCTGCATGTGCCAGTTCCCTAAGGAGGGATTAGTGGAATGGACACTATTTCAGCTTCCCCTTGAATTTGCCTTGGATCCTAGAAAGCACTCCTGTCCCACCAAGAGAGGATTCCTGAAAAGGGTTGTGCTGGCAGTCTATGGAGCTTTGAGCATGACCTGGCATGGGAGAGAGTGTAAAGGTTCTGTACCTCCTGCCTTCCATTACAGGCCACACTTCACATATTATTATTGATGTCTCCATTCCAGCTCAATTTAGTCTTGACATAAGCCCTGTTCACATCACATGTTTTTCCATGTGTACACTAGAAACAAGATGGTGGGGACACCACACTCTGCTGATCCTGGCCCTGATACCTGCATGTGGAGGCACATGAAAGCAGTTCATATTACTGGGAGCCCAGCACAAGCAGGGGCTTTGATTGCATGGAGTTGCCTACACGTGTACAACAGTATGCACACAGGTGCCTTTCCCCAGATATTCCATTCGGTTGGCAGACACTGGGGAGATGTGAACAGCTGGGGTATGGCAGGGCCCTGCCCCGCTTCCATGGGCTTCAGTTGCACTGAAAATGAGTGCAATAACTTGCACCCTATAGGTTTTAATCACACGTAGTCACACTCATGACTAACACAAGCTGTATCGGGCACACCGATAAAGTGAGAAGCAGGAGTGTTGTGGATTTTCTCCTGGGGAGAAAGCTGTCATCTGCCACAATGAACGGCGGAAGAGAAGTCGTACATCTATCCACCGATGAGACTGGTGGACGCAGCTGATCATTACATTTTAACCTTGTATGCTGATGCAGGAAGTGGCTCTGGCAGAAAGACACACAAACGTAGAAACTGAACCATTTATTATTTTACTACTTACTACCACTACTATTTGTATCCCATCTTTCCAAGGCGGCTTACAAGTATCATTCAGATCCCTTTAGAAAGTCATGGTAATATTGAAATATAAGTTTGCTGGGATACATCTCACAGGGCAGTCGGTGGTAGATAGCCCCCTGGGTGGGGAAGTCCAGCTGGAGCAGGCCCTGATACATGGCTGTGCTGCCTGCAAAACCCAGTCCAAGGTCCAGCTGAGGCTGTTAGTGGTTTAGGAAGAGAGCCATGAGTTCAGTATCACAGTGAGCATCCCCCAAAGCAGGCCCTCCCTTGCATCACATATATACTGTCAAGGAATGGTGTTGAAGGGATATCAATAGCTACATACAAGCTTGTTTGTTTTTCTGCTGTTGCATTATGCCTGGGCAGGTAAGACCCACATAAACCCATGAGAATGTAAGGAGTGAAATATACTACCTGGGAGGTCTGTCTTTCTTACTGGGTTACCCTTTCGAGGGTTCATTTTGGTTCCAAAACCACAACATCCACAGAGAAAGGACGATTATGCCAAGGGAGCAAAACCCACCTCTCCTGCCTGTCCATAGACAACAGGGCTGTGCCTGTTTACACTACTACAGAGTTGACCTCAAAGATGGGGGGGGGAGGATCACTCCCCCCCCCATCTTTTCTATCTGCAACCATGCAATGAATATTGTTCAGCATTGCACAAAAAGCATCCCTGAAAATAGAAGCACCAGGGCCGAGCCTGCCAGTGGCTGTGTGAGATAACGTCTACTTGCAAACACTGGTGCCTTTGTGTTGCTGTCACTGTCCCCATTGTTCCGGAGCCTATTGCCTCGGGGATATTGTTCATGTCTTTTGTCTCAGCCAGGCTCCTTTTTGTTTGACTTGACTTATCATTTCATTCCTCTCCTTTGTGCTCAGGTTACCTCTTTTGTCTCTCTCTCTCTCTCTCCCTCTCCCTCTCTCTCTTTCCTTTCTCTGTGGGATTTGTATTTAGCAATTGTTCCAGGCCCATTGGAAAAAACAATGCACCCAGGGGATCCTATTCTCTCTCCATGCATTACCTATTCAGGTAGGGCAGTCTAGGAGGGAGGGAAAGGGAGAAAAAGGGAGCTCCAGAGCTCCAGGACTGGAAGGCCCTCAGAACTGGGAGGGGTGAGGGAGAACCAGCATTAGAAAACACCACATGGAACCACCTACGGTAATCATGTCTATGAGGGAGGGAGGGAGAGAGAGAATCCAGCCAGTCCATGCTCTCTCCCACCCTCTTCTCTGAAGTGGTGGTTCATTAACAATTGGAAACAGTATTTTCATATAACTTTCTGCCACCACACAAAGCACAAGTTTTCAGATGCTCGGCACTACTGGCAAATCTTAAATGAACAGATATTCATGCAGAATTCTTCTGTCTCTGAAGCAAGTAGAATCCCATATGTATTCCAGTCCCTATTTTACAGATGGAAAAGCTGAGGCACAGAAGCTGAAGCAGAATTATCTGTCACACAGCCAAGAGCAGAGCTGTAGTTATGAATGGGAATTTCACCCTAGCTCCTTGTGCTACAGATGCATTGTGAGATCAAGACCCATTGATTACTGATTAAGAAGTCTCTATTGTTGTCTCCCTGCTTATTTAACTTATATGCAGAATTCATCATGCGAAAGGCTGGACTGGATGAATCCCAAACTGGAATTACGATTGCCGGAAAAATATCAACAGCCTCAGATATGCTGATGACACAACCTTGATGGCAGAAAGTGAGGAGGAATTAGAGAACCTTTTAATGAAGGTGAAAGAGGAGAGCGCAAAATATTGTCTGAAGCTCAACATCAAAAAAACTAAGATCATGGCCACTGGTCCCATCACCTCCTGGCAAATAGAAAGGGAAGAAATGGAGGCAGTGAGAGGTTTTACTTTCTTGGGTTCCATGATCACTGCAGATGGTGACAGCAGTCATGAAATTAAAAGACACCTGCTTCTTGGGAGAAAAGCAATGACAAACCTAGACAGCATCTTAAAAAGCAGAGACATCACCTTGCTGACAAAGGTCCGTATAGTTAAACTATGGTTTTTCCAGTAGTGATGTATGGAAGTGAGAGCTGGACCATAAAGAAGGCTGATCGCCGAACAATTGATGTTTTTGAATTATGGTGCTGGAGGAGACTCTTGAGAGTCCTGTGGACTGCAAGAAAATAAAACCTATCCATTCTGAAGGAAATCAGCCCTGAGTGCTCACTGGAGGGACAGATCCTGAAGCTGAGGTTCCAATACTTTGGTCACATCATGAGAAGAGAAGACTCCCTGGAAAAGACCCTGATGCTGGGAAAGATTGAGAGCACAAGGAAAAGGGGACGACAGAGGACGAGATGGTTGGACAGTGTTCTCGAAGCTACAAACATGAGTTTGACCAAACTGTGGGAGGCAGCAGAAGACAGGAGTGCCTGGCGTGCTCTGGTCTATGGGGTCACGAAGAGTCAGACACGACTAAATGACTAAACAACAACAACAACAATTATAGTAACAGATTGCTGAACTACCACCAACACCCTCACCCCCTCCCAATTCCCCCAACCTGCAGCCACAGCAGATTCATTCACAACTTCGGCAACTGATTCTCTGCACCTCAGAGATGCTTGCAGTTAGATTAGCTAGATCAGAAATGCCTTTCTGAATACCTTGATATGATCTACATCAGTTCTTTGTTGGAACAGTTGACGGCTGTGGGTGGGAATGGCTCATTACTCATGAAAATTTCTCCTATTTCCTGATTGATGCTTCACAAGATATATCTATGCTACAGTTTCCACCTGCTATGGGAAAACCTTGATGGGTCACCTTTGGGCTGGTATTATGGATTAAAAGAATTGAAGTACATCTGATCATTAGACAAGGACCTGTGAAAACACACACCAATGCACAAATAGCTACAATCTTACACAGAGAAAGCTGGGTGGTTTTTTGTGTGCATTCACATACTTTTCCTCTGCATTTCCATAGGGACCAAAACAATACCAGTCTCCTCTGTGTATTTGCACATGCAAAATCCTCCTCCTGCTACATTACTCAAGCTCCTGCTCTTGGTGAATAAGGCCTTATGGTGTGGAGGATGGGGTCTGTGTCATGGAGAGAAGACTCACGCTAGTATGCAGGGATCACATTCACTTCCAGAAGCCCTATGCCGGGGATGGGGAACCTGTGGCCCTCGGGGTGTTGTTGGACTACAGCTCCTATCAGCTCCAGCCAGCATGGTCAATGGAGAAAGAAAGCAATCACTGATTTCTAAAATGCACAGGGGCTCAAGACGACTCCTTCTTAATCTCAGATGTATGGAGGCTGTAAGCTGTTGTCATGAAATAAATGGACATTGCTGGCAAAGTAGCCTCTTTTGCATTGGTGTATAGCAGAGATAGAAAACCTGGGGCCCTCCAGATGTTGTTAGACTTCAACTCTCAATTGGCCAATGGGAGTTAGAGTCCCACAACAATCTAGAGGGTCACATGTTAGCCACCCATTTGTCTACCTTTGCTCCCCACCCTGCACTAAGCTCTCACCTGTGGCTCAGAGAAGCATGCAACATGGGAAATGGCTTTGAATCACTGGCTGAACCAGGTGAGGGTAGCCGATAGGTCTCAAATCCTTTGTGCGTTAGGGACTTCCCCGCATTTGAATACAGGTTCTGGCAGATGAGATCAATAGTGGGTCCAACATTCAAAAAGGCGGTTTCTGCACATGCTGTAGAGGGAAGTGAGGGGCAGGTGGGGCTCATCAATCTGCGAAGGTAGTCCATCTAGAAGACGGAAAACATTTATCCTTAACCTGCTCTGTCTTGCAGGATCTGTTAGGCAGAAGAAAAGGCTGGGGAGTAAACCCTACACAAATCCTGAGTGGAGTTCCTAAGATGCTTGGAATGCACCCTGTATACCTCTCTCCGTCAGCTTTTGCAGCCAAGGTGATTCCAAATGTATGGCTCTGCTTTCCTTTGGTTCACATTGGTGAGTCTGAGAAGGGGGGTCTTGTTGTCTTGGCAGCCCAGGACATCCATACAGGCTTGCGCCCCAGAGAGTTCACTTTGGTGCTGCTAATGCAACAAAAACAAGCGGTGGGATTCTCCAGTGGTTTGACTTCGCTTCCAATGGAGGGGCACTCCATTGTCTCTCGAGACACATGGCTGCCAACAATTATGTACAAGGAATCTCAACCTACTCATGGACATACACATACCTGCAATGCAGTGGATACTCGTGAATGAAAGGGCTAAGGAATTTACAAGATACAATAACCCCTTTTCACAATCACAAGAATCAGTGTCGGATGTAATCACACCCCTCTGTTTTACATGGTACATTGCTCCAAAGGAATGAATTCCTAAGGACTGGTGGTATTGCTTACATATAGGAGTAGTGGACAATGTACTACTTGCTTAGGACAATGGGGGCAAACAGCTAGTGCAGTGCCAGACCTGAGCAAAGGCTTCAGAGATGTATGAGCATTCTTGCACTGGAATTCTTAGCTCTGTACACATGTGTAGGTTCGGTGTACTAGACCGCAGGCTATTCCCCCTCTCCAATTTCCCTCTTTTCATACTGCCTACTCTTTGAGTCTCCTCTGTGGTCAAAGAATTGGACTGAAGGCTCTGTTGTTTATGGGCATTCCCACCCCCAGAAAGCATGAAGCAACAGGAAAACTCCATAGACTGTAACCAGAGCAAAACCAAACAATAGCCACCCCCAGAGACGACAATGCTCCATTGTCTTGCGTGGCCTTTTCAGTCTTTCCTATTCTAATGCCTGAGAAGCCACAGTTAACAAAGCAGCAGCTAGAAGCCACTTCCTCCTCCTGAAGCAGGACACATCCTGCTGGACCTAGAGGGCCAATATGCAGAGAGGCATCTTGATCTAATAACAAGGGTGGTTAATGCTGGCAGTGCAGGGAAAGCCCTCAGGATAGCGCTTGGGACACAGCGGTTATGCTACAAAATGGATGAAGTGGACTGTGGCCTGTTTTCGCATTGTTATGGCTTCGGAGAACAATAAAGCATTGTTGTCTCCAGGGGGTCCGGTTGTTTGAATTCATAGCACAGAACATGGGAGAGGTTCTCCAGAGGGCCAGTAGGTAGACACTCTCTGTGGGAGGTATCATATAATTAGCAAGGCATAATTTTCCAGGACATGGTGTGTGGTATGTGTTTGGGTACTACTACAAAAGAGAACAAATAAAAGGACAGTCACCAACAGCCGGCACAAGCAGTCAAACTGAACCGCAAGAACGAGGCAAAATATTTACAGTAGCCAGTGCCTTTTGACAAAAACTTGGTGTGAGATATGCTGAAAGCTGTTCGCAATTTGCTTCCAGCAAAGAGACACCAAGAAGGAAGGTGTCTTTATAGAAAGAAAGAAAAAGATTGCAGAAAAAAAAATGCAAAGATAAGTGGAGCTCTGACCCCCACTCCAGTTCTCTTCAGCTTTTCTTGCTGGCATGAGGAAACCAAACTCTGGGAAACAACCCTGAGAATTTTGCACTGCCCAGACACTGGGGTGGTGTGCAAGAGTATTTACTTGGAAAGTCAGTGGCATATTTGGTGGGTTCATACTCTGCAAATGCTATAATGTTTGAAAGTCTGGTACCTAGGGCGGTGTGGGGGGGAGCCAGTCACTCATTATTTCCTCCACATCTGCCCTCCCCAACGGAAAGTTTTCAAAGCAAATCTAATCAGAATCAAGGTTAAGAAATACATTGGTCAGGACCACAGAGAAAGCCTGTAGGTAGGCACAGATATGCTTATGGTGAGATTCAGTTGATTATGGTATACTGCTCCTTTTTTCTGCAAGTGTAAAGTGCTGTGCTAAATGCTGCATCTCATTGCTTTTTTCTTTGTTCTGCTGTATTTTATTGCAATACAATTTGAAGTCCATAAAATATAAACCACAATAATAAATTATGAAGTACAATATGAGTAATAAAAGAAGACAATTAAAAACCAATACGAGCATTTAATCCCTCCATTCAGCGCCACAGCTTCCGCTGTTCTTCACAGATGTGAAGAACACCTGAAAGAAGCTCGCAGACCACAATTTGGGAACTTCTGTTAGAGATCAGCAATCTACAGTTTTAATGCCCTTCAGCTCCTTGAACTGGACATTCATTCTAACAACCAGGAATTAGTTTCACTGTGGCTTTGACACTTATACTCACCCTGCAATTAATCTATACACTTTTAAAGTGCTCATGCATGCCTCTATACCCCTCACTAAACCAGCAATACACATCAAGAAATCTGGGGGTCTCATATTTGTTGGTTCACTTTTTTGAATTTGTTAGTCTTTCTTCTGCATGCAAATGGTAGACAGAATATAAGGATAGAACTACACATTTCCAGGTATACATGGGGTGCTCAACCGCATGCTTGCTAAGGCAAATGCGAGCGAGAATGAGCATAAGTGTGCTTAACCATGCTAAACGTGCCAGTTCTCCCTTGTAAATGCTTCCCTCTGGGCATTTTAAATCAGTTTTCCAGCAGCTGGGATATGATGGAAATGTGCCAAACTAAGGAGGAGGAAGAACCAGGAGCACATTTGCAGAGGATAATTGATGTGCCCAGAACAGGGTACACACTCCCCTTCCCGCCTGCTGATACTCCACTATGAATGCCCTGACTTTCTCCTGCATTTGAAACTATTGTGTTAAATAGTATATACATTTTAAAAAATAATAATAGAATTGGGAGCACACATCTTTTCAGATCTTAGGACATGTTGCAAGCCCAAATGACCAAGGTAGACAGGACTGGCTGGGGGGAAAGTGCTACTATTTCAATATCCCAGCTACAAACAGACATTAAGAGACTTTCTCTAGGCTACATAGCTAGCACACGAACCAGATCTCAAGCCATCAGCTCAGGGCCTTATAGGGAAGCTGCCCACACACAGTCCCGAAACCAGCCTTGTTCATCACTACACTGTGCGTTTTCAGACAGGAAGTGTGATATTATGTCCCATCTGACATTGCAAGCCTGCTTCTCTCCCCAAAGCCTCATGAACCTTAAATCAGGCATCCTTTCTTCCCAAAGGGAGAATAGTTTACCCCAAATATAGTAAAATATTTTGGTATCAGTAAAGAACAGCTCCTGTTGATTGCTTAACAGGGAAGGCATTTGTTGAGATAGCTAAGGGCTAGTTTATACATGCATAAATGACTTGATCGCTCAGTATTTGATCAACGCAGCCAAATGTGGGAACTGACAGTGAGCGACGGGAAAGTTCTGTCTGTGATGATGAAGCTATAATGCACAGCTGAGCAACTTGTGGCTCTCCAGATGTTGCTGAACTCCAGCTTCCATTATCCCCGACTAGCAGCCATGCTGGCTGAGGCCGACGGAGGTTGGAGCCCAACAACATTGGGAAGGCACCTTGTTGACTATGCCTGGGTAGCACTCTACGTGGCAGATGGAAGAAAGTACCAACTTTAAAAGTAAACTTCGTGCCATGGCTTGTCCACATCTGCCTGTTGCTATTTGGCAATAGTGATGATTGTGCATTTGTGAATTGGCCCTTCACCGTTCCTATCATGCACCAGCATATTTGGTGGTGAATAGCATTGTTCTCTTGCCAGCTAAAGATCTTGCTCTGCGGTGGCCAAGGTGACATCTTGTGGATTTCCCCTAACACCTACAGATGCTCTGAGCAGTTCCTCACTGCCTGCTTCGTCACAAGGCGGCACAATGCTTGCCTTACCCCACCACAACCAAATAAACCATTTCCAAAGACATTCCAACATCTTCAAGCGCCTTTATTGTAGCACAAAGGCCATCAGCAGTCACCAAACTCCAATCTACTCTGCCATTATCCGGTTTGCCCAACAACCCTCCGCCAAAGCCATGTGCATTGCTCTTTACATAGAATATAGCTTTTTTTATATAGGAAATTACTGTATGGGAAGCAAACAAAGTCGAAAGCAAGTCTCATCTTCATAGCGTACAAATTCCCCCTCTGAATTTGTGCTTGGCAACATCACTCTCAACAGGATCCAGATAACCTTGTGACATCAGGCATAGCAGAATAGGTTAAGTAGGCAATGATGCACCCTCCCGACAAAATAAGGCTACCAGTGGCTACTAGTCATGGTGACAGTATGCTGCATCCAAGATCAAATGCAATATGCCTCTGAATACCTTTGATAGGGAACAACAGCAGGAACGGGATATTGACCAAGTTTATTGACTTGTTTGTGGGCTTCCCAAGAGGCATCTGGTTGGTGACTTTAAGCAACAGGATCCAGGATGAAACAGGTCTTTGATCCAGTAGGACTCTTTCTACATTCTTGCTGAAATCCTTTATTCTTTACACAAATATTAAGGACCCTGTCTGCTGCAATAATGTGTGGTGTTCGTAGTTGCAGTATGGAAAAGGTGGCATTTCTCCATGAATCTTACACCTTTTAAAGATAGTTCACATCAACCTAACTTGTGTCAGTGAATTCCAAAATTTAATTGTGAAGTGGTTCTTCCTTCTGTCTGGATCTCTTGGTGTTGTAGCCAACTAAGTTCTACTCAAAGTAGAGCCATTTAAATCAGTTGGCCATGTCCATTAATTTCAGTGGCTCTGTTCCATCATGTTAGTTGTATGCCCCTAGATTCTAGTTATGAAAGGGGAAATCTCATATTCACTTTATCCTCACCTTTTAACTAAGAAGCCCCAAATGGTTTAACCATTCCTCCTTGACCCTGTACGAAATTGACTCTTCTATAGAACTATTAACAGAACAGCAATCTGATCCTCCACTGTTTCCAGCCACCCGAAACCCAACAAATGTTTGATTTACACACGATTTACCATGTTCTGTTGTTAATCTCTTCGATTATATTATTACAGAAAATTGTATTACAAATACAGTAAAGTTAAGTCAATAAACAGAAGGTCATCGCAATGAGATAGCTATGGCTGATGGTTGACTGGCTCTCAACACTTGGCCATTACACTATTCATCTCCTGCAAATGCAGTTGGTGGTAGAGCAGCTCTGCCTCATTACTTAACATGGGATGTTAATAATTATGACATTGAATATTTTTACTGACCACAACAGGCAGGTTAACAGACATGTGGTGGGCTCCTGACGTGGCATGGTGTGCATAGTTGTCAGAATATGCTGCACAAAAATGTCTCCTCTGACACTTAATAGCAGAATGAGACCAAGTAGATCACACAGATCAGAGGAGACATCTGGAGGCTTTTGCTTTTATACCTTATTGTAGGAAACTTCCTTGATGCAGTACTGTGACTTACTTCCATAGTCACATGCAATGAGATAACCCGTCAACAATGGTACCCTTGCAGTTGATTGAGGGCTGGCCTCTGCTGAGCTTACCTCTCTCAGGACCAATGTGAGATGCGCAAGGATTCCCACTTTCCACTTAAGTGCAAACAGTCCTTCCTGATAAAGAGTTCCTGCCACATGCACTCCATTTCTATCTCATCCACCCATTCTGTATCTTACTTCATGATTGCCTCTCACTTCCAAGACAGATGGACCAATGGTATGTCACAACACAAGGCAGTTTAATATGTTCATAGGATTTTCATTACCGTCATTGCCACAAAACCATTTCAAGTATCCTTACTGAGGCTTGGGATCCTTACTGTTAAAAGATTCGGTCACCATGCAGTGTTGCGAGTGTATTTCAGAGTTGGCAAAACACTAGATACTATTAATTTGATTATTGCCACAACATCATAATGCAAATTGTGATTCAGCAACTTCTGCAAGCATATTTAAAATGGGTTCTTATCAAAGGTTTCTGACATGATGCCATGCTGTGAAGAGACTGCAGCACCTCAGAGTTTGAGGTACCCGAGATCAGCAGTCCTAACAACTCTAGCTTCTGTGCAATTGAAATACAGGCCTAACATGTTATGGAACAAGTTGCAAAGCAAACACAACAGGCTTCAGTGAAGCAGAAAGCCAAGCACACACAGGTTGTTGCTTTTTAATAAAAAAGTTGGAATTTACCTTATTTGTTCTCGCTGTCACTTAGGAGAGCCTCCTCCTCCTTAGCAACAGGAATCTCTGAGGATACAGCAATGTCAGAGATTGCAGAGCAATGATTAGAAAGGCAGGCATGCTCTTTTGCTACTGCAGTGGTCAGAAGAGCCTTACACTCTGCAACTCAAATTCATCTTCCTTCCAGGTTGCTGTGGAGCCAATAAAGCAGCAAAAAACCAATGCTGGAAGAAGCATGCTCCAAGCAGAGGATTCTGGCTCTTTACATGAGAACTGGATGGTTTTGCTAAGTGCAGCTATGCCCTCTGCTGTCCAAGACTGACACTACTTTCCCCATCAAGGTTGTGGTTGCAATGCATTTCTTCAGAATAAACACCCAATTTCATTCTTGGAAGGATGGTCAGCAGTGCTTGGCAACACTCTTCTTCCTTTGAGGTTTCTGTCACCTGATGTAATAGGACATCAGGTGATAGCTGGACAGCCCCACAGAGGTTTCCCACTTCTGGGTCCATGTATCTTCCTTCCTAGAGCATTCAGATCTTGAGTGCACATCAGCCTGGCTATCCAGACATCAGTCAGGACCTTTTCCTTACAATTAATTGCAGCACCAATTTTCTATACAATTTACTGTCCATACAGCTAGTGTCAACACAAAAGGGGCTTCACAATCGAGCTGATTAGACTACACTTCCTTCCTTGTACAAATTAACATGAAGATAGAGCATTGATTCTGATAACATCAGAACAATGGAGGAATTAACAAGCAAGAAACAAGAAGAGATAAATGCTGAAAAAGCATGGTGTTCTTTTTATCCCTCAGCATTTAAGATACTTTCAGTAATTGATTTACAGACATAAAGTTACGAAATACCTAATCAGCATCTCAAGTCCTTTCCTTAATCCTCCTCCAACCTATTTTGTTTTATTTTTAACTGAGTTTTCTCAAAATCAAAGTCCTTTAAAGCCCATCTTCCCTACAGCCAAACCTCCCACAAATACATTTAATTTTCTGACCAATGTAACCATTAATATTAGGTGATTCTTTCTATTGTTTCTTTCCACTGGTGGCTGCACTGTTTGGGTTGCTGAAAACATGAAACAATGCAGCCAGCAGTGAATGAGTAATTTACAATCGTGCACCCAGAAGCAGCCACAGCAAATAATGAATTTTATCATTTATCATTTAAAATCATATACTGCTTAATATTTCAAAAATCTCTAGGCAGTATAGTCTAAAAAATAGTGTCATCCAATTCCATGATTCTAGGAGTAGAATGTTTTCAGGTTACTGTGTCACTGCCCTATATATCATGCAACAAGCAGAATTTCCCCAGATGATCCAGCCCATCTGTACACAGGCAGGTGAACTTTCAGGTAACCTGGTCTCAAGTTGTTCAGGGCTTTCTATGTTAAGACCACCTTGAACATGGCCTGGTAGCCGACTTGCAGCTGACACGGTTCCCTTGACACAGGTGTAGTATGTGCACATACTTTACTCAACCTGGCTGCAGTCTTCTGCACCAGCCACAGCTTCTGGACCAATTCCAAGGCAAGCCCCACAGAGCACACGACACTAGTCTAATCATGAGGTTAGAAATGCCTGAATCATAGTGGCTAAGATATCCTTGTCCAAGAAAGGGTGTAGCTGACATACCAGCCAAAGCTGGTAACAAGTGCTCTTCACCACAGGGTTCACCCAAGTCCCCGGTGAGAGAGATGGATCAAAGAGCGCCCCCACGACACATATTCCTTCAGGAGTGCAGCTCCTAACTCCCAGGCCTGGGAACTACTCACCCACTAAGTCAGGCATCCCCAAACTGCGGTCCTGCAGATGTTTTGGCCTACAACTCCCATGATCCCTAGCTAACAGGACCAGTGGTTGGGGAAGATGGGAATTGTAGTCCAAAACAGCTGGAGGGCCAAAGTTTGGGGATGCCTGCACTAAGTCTTCATCTTAGCAAAATTCAGCCTGAGTTTATAGACCCTCATCTAGCCCACTTTTTCTTGAGTCAGATGCTACGGACAAATACAGCTGAGTGTTGCCAGCATATTAAAGACACACTGCCCCAAATTTTCTAAATTCAGTGGTTCCCAACTAGCTAAGGAATATGGACCCAATTTTTCAAAAGTCAAGCCATGGACCCCTTACTTTTCAAAATTTTGTATTTCTATGGTATGTATGGAAGTGAGAGCTGGACCATAAAGAAGGCTAATCGTCGAAGAATTGATGCTTTTGAATTATGGTGCTGGAGGAGACTCTTGAGAGTCCCATGGACTGCAAGAAGATCAAACCTATCCATTCTGAAGGAAATCAGCCCTGAGTGCTCACTGGAAGGACAGATTGTGAAGCTGAGGCTCTAATACTCTGGCCACCTCATGAGAAGAGAAGACTCCCTGGAAAAGACCCTGATGTTGGGAAAGATTGAAGGCACAAGGAGAAGGGGACGACAGAGGACGAGATGGTTGGACAGTGTTCTTGAAGCCACCAACATGAGTCTGACCAAACTGCGGGAGGCAGTGGAAGACAGGAGTGCCTGGCGTGCTCTGGTCCATGGGGTCATGAAGAGTCATACACGACTAAACAACAATAATGGTATTTTTAGGGGATGTGGGTGGCACTGTGGTGTAAACCACTGTGCCTTGGGCTTGCCAATTGGAAGGTTGGGGGTTCAAATCCCCGCGATGGGGTGAGCTCCCGGTTTGGTCCCAGCTCCTGCCAACCTAGCAGTTTGAAAGCACGTCATAGTGCAAGTAGATAAATAGGTACCACTACAGCGGGAAGGTAAATGGCGTTTCAGTGTGCTGTTCTGGTTTCGCCAGAAGCGGCTTAGTCATGCTGGCCACATGACCCTGAAAAACTCTCTGCAGACAAACGTTGGCTCCCTCGGGCAGTAAAGCGAGATGAGTGCCGCAACCCCAGTCGTTTGTGACTGAACTTAACTTTCAGGGGTCCTTTACCTTTTATGGTAGTTTTTGCTTTGTGAATGGTGCCATGGAACCCCTGGATGGGTTACTCCTGAGGTCTTCAGACCACTAATTGGGAATCACAGTTCTAAATGAATTGCTCAGTGGCTTCATATTGATAGTTGCACACCATCCCAATCTCTGAGCAGTGCAAGTTTCCAGGGGTTCTAGGTGCTTGCCCAGGGTTTGTTTCCTTTGGAATGATGCACAGTGGAGACTCTGGTGTCTTTATGGTATATGGTTTATTTACACATATATGCAACCTGAACCTACGATGGAGGGGTTCACAGCATTAATACTAAGAGGATCTTGCTTCTCCCATGGCCACAGGCTTGGATTCCAGCAGAAATCAGGCATCTGTATCTCTCTCTGGCATCTGTATGCTTTTAGCTTTTAGCTCACACACCTCAACTCTGCCCTTTGTCTTTCTAACCACCAGACAGCTGAGGGTGGCCGGCCTACCCATTTAACCTCTGGCACAGAGCGACTTCCTCTGTTGCCTTAAGGGTCTATACTTAGGGCCTTTATGGCCCTTGTCTGACTAATTCAGCAATGTGAATCTCTGCTAGATCCAGGAACTAGAAGGATCTTGGCACAGCACCTAACAGGCCAAACTCGTAACACTACCTACCCACAAGAACAAGACATATTTTTTTTAAAAAGGGGAAACAGTGGGGTATACTCTATAGTTGCCTGAGAAATGAAGCAACAGCAGGATAAGATATTTTCACCAGGGGAAGTAGACTAAATTAAGGGAGCCAATCAGAAAAGACACTCCCAAATGTTGATGGGAAAGTTGTCAGTATCTTCTAATTAAAAGTTTATTGCTAAGGTAACATTGTAATTTGGGCTGAACAGTTTGTTTTCTCCTGTATCATTATAGAACTTTCAAGATTTCTACAACAGGTGCTATGGATAATAAGTAAGAAAGATGTACTAACAAAAAGTTTTATTTATAAAGAACAATTCAACACCAATGTAGAAAAGTTATTGAAAATTATGCAAGCACAAATTAAGTAACTGGCTTCATTCTTCACTCTTCAGACACCAATGGTAGAATTGGGAGTGATACCATTAAACCACTGCATATTTTCTTCTATAGGTTTAAAGAGTAAAATAATAAGCAAAACAGACTCAATAGCTGTTTCTAGCTAGAAACACTCTGTAGAAGAGTAATATTGTCTCCTTTTAACATGATTCGACCTGGAATGAAAAAAAAGTGCCATTAGATCTATGGGAGTAAAAAAGATGCCCTTTTTCTGATAACATCATACCCCTTTTCTACTAACATCTTAAATCCAGTTTTCAGTTCATAGATTCATAGAATTGTAGCACTGGAAGGGGCCACAATGGCCATCTAGTCCAATCCCCTGCAATGCAGGCTGCACAATGTGGAGCTCGAACTCGCGACCCTGAGATTAAGAGGGACACGCTTTACCAGCTGACCCACTTCAGTTACATTCGTCATATATCTACACAGTCTCTCTCAACCTTGGGTCCCCCCAATGTTTCTGGACTACAACTCCCACCATTCCTAGCAAGCATGACCACTGTCAGGGATGATGGGAGTTGTATTCCAACAACACCTGGGGACCAAAGGTTGAGAAAGACTGATCTAAACTGCATAATCAGTACTAAAAATATTGGCAAGGGTGGCAACATACAGTACTGTACAGCATCAATCCTTTCTTTTTTCCCTTTCTATGGCCTAACTCTTCCATGCCCTCAATTACAGCATTAATTTGCTATCCAAAAACATTCAAATAACACCCTAGGATAAGATGAACTGTAAATAAAGTAGGTAATATTTACAGATAAAAAGCAGTCACTCTTCCTTTTCATGTTATTTTTCTACTACCCTTTAATAAAAATTTCATAATAGTTTCACAGTAGTATTAAAACGTAATTCTTTACCACTTGTTAAGATCATAATAGGACACTGGAGAAAGAACATGCCCATTTGACAGGCAACAGTCAGCTCTTTTTCATACTTGGTGGTTGAAACCCAGCCCTCTAGGAAATTTGCAGAAAGACAGTAAAAATCCAGGCATAGAAGGGCAGTGAAAGCCCAGTGGCTAAAACCCATCTGGAAGGGAACATCTGTACTAGATGTAACCTTCAAATAAGTTTTTCATGGAAAACATGTAAAGTACAATTGCATTTGCTAATGACAAAAGGGAATAGTGTCCTCAACACTCACCCAGCTGTTTCCTTGATTTTGTCTTGGAGTGAATCTCCTCAGCATCATCCAGAACCAAGTTCATATATTCATCAAATCCCTGCGTAAGTGAAAACAGTTGCCTATGACTTCACGTTGTTTTAAGGAAAGCAGAACACGTGAGCAGGTAGGAAATAAAGCAATATATCCCAGTGGTGAATTCAGACAGCTTGTTAACATCATCACATGTTGCCTGATTTTATATAAAAAAGTGCATAACCCAATTTGCCAAAACTATAACACAAACCTCCAAAACAAGACACAATTAAACTAAAATAAAAGTTCAAAGCTGGACATGCAAGACTTTTCTGACTTAATGTCAGGAATTAATTGTGCTCTTTGGGTCTTCAGTCACACTTTATTGTTCTATTGCTTCACCATCTTGACTTTTACTGTGTCTTGACAGATAATGTAATGAGGGCATAAAGATGCTGTTACAAATATAAAGTAAAAAATTTAAAATCATAAAATGAGCAGTGTAAACTCAATAAACTAAATAACTCAGAAGCAGCATTAAAAATGTAAAACAGTTTTCAGTTGTTTTCATTATTATTAACTGAATTTATAAACTGCCGATACCCACATAAAGTAGCTTTAACTTGGCATTTAAAGTTGGTACCAAATGAATCTGCCATGGCAAGAGAGGCAAGCACAATTATACAACCTTGTGAATCATGCAAAGGCATGATCATTTACAATACAACATGCTTCATGTTAGTAGGTGAAGAAGCTAAAGTTACTTGAAAATTAAATAAGTAGGAATCATTTTCAAAGAAATGATTTTAGGATGTGGGTGGTTTGCTTCTGATAGTGTGGGTGGGTGTGAAGAAAGAAAGAAAAGAGAGAAAAGTGATGACAATACTCACAATAATACAGCCTTCTATCCTCATGTTCACCTGTTCATACAGCCACACCTGAATTCTGGACCTCTGCAAAGTAAATAGTAAAGGAAGTATTGATAATGGTTCCAAACAGGCTTCCACAAATTTAGTTGCCTATTGAAGATATCCAAGGCTTTCTAGCAAGGTAGGCACCCAACAGTATATAAATCACCTTCCAAAATTTCAGAGAAATTGAGGGAGGATACATCTAACACAACACTAAGCTTTGAAGAACCTTCCACCTGCTCCAAAGTCTAGTGTCCTCTGGTAAACATGAAGAACAAAGGGCTGCCAAATCATACTTGGCTTTAGAAAAGGTAGAAATTCCAAAACCCAGCATGACATTAGACACACATCCTGTGCATATTCAGAAAGTGTGAGCCTGAATCATGGATTCGTACCAAGCCAATCCAAAATGTATGGATGTCTTATTCCAAACCATGTTTTTTGAAGCACTGAAGCACTACCCAGTACATAACATTATATTTGTCTGAAATGTTTATGGTTTATTCAAGACAAAAAGTTTCTCAAGACATTTAATAATACGGCATAACCTTCCTAGAGCCTAGGTAATACTTTATACATGTTGCAGCATTTCTAGGCATAGTAACAAAACATCAATTTTTAAAGACCCAATTACATTTGCACTGGTCTTTTTAAAAGCTACTCAATCCTACAGCGTAGTTAAAATGCCATAAACAAAGGCCATGGAAATGGATGGGTAGTGTTCAAATTAGGACATAACCTAGGTTTTAAGGTGCCATTTAGCTCCTAGCTTTCACTGAACAGCAGGAAAGTGAGGTAAACATTTGCCTGCCACATTCCTTTTAAAAGTTCACACCAGGACCTTGTAATACAGACTATATACGCGCTCTACGTGGGGCTACCTTTGAAGGTGACCCGGAAACTGCAATTACCGTGTTTCTCATATTATAAGACACGTCTTATATTTATTTTTTCCTCAAAAAAACACACTATGGCTTATTTTCAAGGGATGTCTTTATTTTTTTCCTCCTCCTCCTGCCGCGGCCGGCATTGCTGCTGCACCTATCACTATGTCTTATTTTCGGGGTATGGCTTATATTCCTTGAATGCTTAAAAATCCTGCTATGGCTTATTTTATGGGTATGTCTTAAAATATGAGAAACAGGGTAATCCAGAAGGCGGCAGCTAAACTGGTGACTGGGAGCGGCTGCCGAGACCACATAACACCGGTCCTAAGAGACCTACATTGGCTCCCAGTACGTTTCCGAGCACAATTCAAAGTGTTGGTGCTGACCTTTAAAGCCCTAAACGGCCTTGGTCCGGTATACCTGAAGGAGCGTCTCCACCCCCATTGTTCAGCCCGGACACTGAGATCCAGCGCCGAGGGCCTTCTGCCGGTTCCCTCACTGCGAGAAGCCAAGTTACAGGGAACCAGGCAGAGAGCCTTCTCGGTAGTGGCACCCACCCTGTGGAACGCCTTCTCACCAGATGTCAAAAAGAAAAACAACTACCTGATATTTAGAAAACCTCTAAAGGCAGCCCTGTTTAGGGAAGTTTTTAATCTGTGATATTTTAATGCATTTTGTTACTTGTTGGAAGCCGCCCAGAGTGGCGGGGGAAACCCAGCCAGATGGGCAGGGTATAAATAATAATAATAATAATAATAATAATAATAATAATAATAATAATAAAGCAAAATAGCACACCCTGACTATTTTATAACAATAAAAATTTCCAGATCTCCTAGCCATTTGCTCGTCATCCACAAGTTATACTGAATATTACTACTTGTTCAAATTCATTATTAAGGAGTAAAAATCCCAAGTTGTGTTTACTTACATTCTGTAGGTATCTGAAGATGAGGTTCTGCAAGAAGTGGCTTAAGGAAAAACACATACATATACATAAAGCAGCACCAAGCGAGCCAATTTTGACAGTGGCATTAGAACCGCCACGTCCACTTTCAACAGGTTAGCCACCACGAATTAGTATGCCTTGCCGTTTCTAATCAAAACCATCCCAATTTACTTTGGAAGATCCTTGTGAACATTTGGCTGCTTTCTGGGTCGAATTTCAGCCGCATTTTATCTACTCCCCACACGTCTAATCTGTTTGCCAGCATTTATAGTCTGCCCTCCCCCCTCACGCTTTCCAGATGAGCGGGGGTATAAATAATAAAAATATTATTATTATTACTCAAGTGAATTTCAAGGCTACCCACATTTTTCAACGCCACTCCCAAAAGCACTGTGAGGCGGGTTAGCTTGGCAGCGTGGAACCGGTCCATTTTTACTGCTGACTGGTAACTGGGGATTTGAACCCAAATCTCCCGGGCCAACGACCTGCAACTCTACGCGACACAAATGGAAACCAAGCGGCTGCCGCTCTCTCTGCTCCCTTTAGGGCCCCCTTGACGACCCACCGCCCTACGAATCTCAGGACACCTCTCTTGGGCGCCATTGCTCCCCCTCCCCCGTTACAACCCCCTTCTCACGCCTGGCCTACTTCGCTTCCCGAAAGCCACAGAAGGATACGATGGGCTGCACCATCACTTTCTGCACCTTCTGGCCTTGCCCACGGTACGCCATGGCCGGCAGCTGGGCTGAGAACGACCTCCGATGGGATGAGCCCTACTTAGGCGGGACGGGGCAGCCAACGGTGAACTCCTCTCCCTTCTCGCTTTATCCCTCGCACGCGCGCGGGCCGACGATCCACCGACGTAGCTGAAAGGACTTCCGGCGCAAGGCAGGAAGCTGCGCGGCAGCCGTTTGTTTTTGCATCACAATGGCGAGACTGAGAGAGCGGCGCCCGCGTGATCCGAAAAGGGCCAATCGCGCAAGCGCCCCGCCCTCTTCCGCCCCGTCCGCCATGACGCTTGAGGGCAGGGTCGGCCGAGCCTGGTGAGAGGCGCCATCTTCGAGGAGGGCAGCGGTTTCGCTGAAGTAGACTCTGTCTGCCGTCCAGAAGAAGAGAGAGATAGAGAGAGAAGGGAGCTCGGTGGCTCGAGGACTTCGACAGCGACTCCTTCTCGGGGTTCGGTAAAGTTCCTGCGCGCGGGTGACAAGGGCCCGGAGTCCCCTTCCCTCAGCCTTATATAGGTATAAAGGCCGCCTCCTCGCATAGGATTCCCTAGGTTCCCCTGGCCGAGGCGGCTTTCCTAGGCCGCCGCCTAGGGCCTCTTTGTTTTCAAATTTTCGTTCTTCCTTTTGTTAAACGGCCCGTTGCCAGTCCCTATCCGAGACTGCGGCAGCTTCGTTATAATTATTTTATTTTACCTATGGTTGCCCCTAAATTAACTCCATTTTCTGCTTCCTTTTGCGTTTCATATAAATGGCGTCCGTACGCCCCCGCATTATTTATTTATTTATTTCCCGGCCCTCCCACAGCGATTGTTTTTCTGCTCTTCAAGATTTGTTTAGATAATTCGGTTTTCCCTCCCATTCTTCCAGATCCTTGCGGCCATCTAGGAAAGGGCATTAGGATTAACTGGCCTAATCCCAAAGATGAGAAAACTAGGGCAAAGGAAATCCCACAGTGCGGGATTTTCAATAATAGTGGGTTTTTTAATTAATGAAATAAAATAAAGCCAAGATCTGCCATTTCTAGTGCTATTGATGTGACAGAACTCTCTGGCATTGCAATTCAGTAGTACGCTGAAAAATAGCAAAACCAGGAAGTACAGTAATTCTGGTTGACAAAAAAGAGTCTCTGATTATCATGGCATTTAGCTGGTGGCATTTGAGGTTCTTTTCCAAAACAGATTGTTGTCATTGGTGCATGCTGCACTCCAAGATTGAGCTGTGCATCTAGTATGTTTTAGGAATATAATGTCATGAGATAATCCATTTAAACACAATGAAAAATATAACTGCCATTGCATGCTATTGCTAGGCAGCATAGAGACGACTACTTTAATGAAGATGGGGGTGATCAATGGTTGCAGAGGACATAAAATACCTTTTATAATCAAAATATCTGCAGTATTTCCAGTTTGAAACTAGGTAATTGTTCTTCCCACTGCAGACCCTTTGAAACTTGAATAAGGTAAAGGTAAAGGGACCCCTGACCATTAGGTCCAGTCGTGACCGACTCTGGGGTTGCGCACTCATCTCGCATTATTGGCCGAGGGAGCCGACGTATAGCTTCCAGGTCATGTGGCCAGCATGACAAAGCCGCTTCTGGCAAACCAGAGCAGCACATGGAAACGCCGTTTACCTTCCCGCTGTAGCGGTTCCTATTTATCTACTTGCATTTTGACGTGCTTTCGAACTGCTAGGTTGGCAGGAGCTGGGACCAAGCAACGGGAGCTCATCCTGTCACAGGGATTCGAACCGCCGACCTTCTGATCAGCAAGCCCTAGGCTCAGTGGTTTAACCACAGCGCCACCTGGGTCCCTTTGAAACTTGAATTAGCTATAATAATTGTAATAAAGTTTTTCTGTGCATTGAGCACCTACTAATTTTGTCTGTTAATTTCCCCAGTCTTTCTGATACAAGAAGATGCAGCAGTTTTAATACCGAAGAGTACAGTACATTGTTTTCTCCCAGTGCAGAGTCTGGCACAGATGGCAGTAAAGCTGGACAGCACTTCCTAAAGCTATTGTAGTTAGAGGTGCTTATCCTAGTCATGTGCCTTTCAAAACATGCAAAAAGATCATAGTATGGAAGGACAGGATTTAGGTGGTTTAGTTAACAGAAACCCATATGTTGATAGGGGAAGCTGAGAAATTGGTGGGCATTGGCCCAAGTGGTCATAAATTACCTCAACTGCCATTCTTCTACCTTGCTGTCAGAATGTCTGAACAACAAATTTCTTGGCCTCTGAACATAAGCTCATTTCAGAATTTGACAATGACAATATGGAAATGGCTCCTTTATATACTTATGTTCATTCAGGCATTTGGCTTTGGCATGCATGGTGCTTACTCATTGCAATGAAATGGAGAGGTGCTTAAGAGAACAGTGAATAAAATCTCTGTTCTGTGCTTCAAGATAATGTGAAGTGCATATGAAAACGCTGCTCTTTACTATCCATCATTAGCACTAGCTGGTTTTTGACCTTCAAAGTGTCTTGTGAACATATACTCTCAATGTCTGCAATGATACAGGGATGTTAACTGTATGCTTGATAATCAGAGCGAGGGAGATAATGTGACACTGTATGAACAGGAATTAGAATACAGTATGAAAGTTTCTGTTCCTGTGCCTAAACCTTTCAGTTTACATTCCTAGAAGGGAGTATTGCAGGGGGTGATCCAGCTCTACAGTTCTGTGATTCTACTGCATTTTTTCCTCACATAAGCTCAAAAGTTAGCCCACCATCAGTTGACTTTTGAAAAGCTTTTGTACGGTTTGAACACAAAACTGCTCAGCTTTATCAAGGGTGTCAGCATCATCATGAGAATCTGGTTTTCAATTACTATTCCTACTATCAGAGCTATGCACATTATTTTTACTGAGGGGTGGGGGGAATGGAAAAACAACCGCCTTTTCTTAATTGCTTTTAAAAAATTGCTGGTTTTTATATTTTGGTGAAAGACACCAACAGTTCTTGGATTTCACCTATATATTAAAACAGTGAAATAATGAATGAAGTTAATAATTGTTCTCAGAGCTGGATGTGCAGCTAATGGCAGATAATATACAAACTGCTTTATAACATGTACTTAAATTGGGATAGGCAGTTTAATTAAACAAATTTTTGTGTGCCTTAAGGTAGTATGTACAGAAATGAACTTTGTATTCAGGGAGTGTGTATGTTTTTTTTTTTAAAAAAAAAGGCTACAGAAAGGAAATAACCTAAAGTTAATTTGCTACTTATAATGGGTGTATTTGCACAATTTCCCCCCAAGAGGATAGTTTGGTTGTCACTAAATGTGGGCTGATTATGGCAAAGAGAGGTATTGTGCATTTGACAGAATCTTTCTCCTTATTGCAGAATTTGATAATGTGAAGCACCAATATCATTTAGTGCAAGCAAATCAAGTTTGAATAAATAAATATACTGGGTGAGAAGAGAATCTAATAATGAAAATTAATTGTAGTTATATATATATATAATTTCCGCTTGTGTAAAATTCATCATGGACTACTATTTCCCCCCCTTTTTAAAAATACTTTCCCCCCGCTATTTTAGAGTTGGGTGAAATACCATGCCAAAAATTACCCCCCAAAATATGTTAGCATTTTCCAACCTTTCACTCTTCAATTTGAAAGACGGAATATATACCGTACTCAAAATGGCATTTCTGAAAGAGGGATCAACAATTTCTTTATTTTCTTTTTGGTCACTATGTGACTGAAGACTATGTGACTGTTGGTTGCTAGGATGTTGGACCTGCTGCATCCTTTCAACCTTATCACTGAAAAGCAGTGACTTATGGTGTATCTTTGCAGTGATGTTTAGGGGACTGAGCAAAATTAGGTACAGAAAAAACAAAACAAATTTAACATTTTGACAGCAAAATCAAACAATTGCCTTGATTTTGTAGTACTAAGCCTGTTGCTTTTTAAACTGCATCATGCAGTTAGTTTCTGCATAAAAATTAATTGAATCCCAATTTGTCTGAAAATCATTCTTAGTGCTCTATACATCATGTGTACACCCCATGTCTATGTACTTATTTGTGTTCATGCTTATGTGGGAAACTATTGGCCTGAAATTTGTATGGAAATTTATTTTTAGTTCCCGGAATTTGAAACGTTCTGTTGCAAAATTTCAATCTTTAAACTTAACTACCATGCTTGTGTATACATTGTTGCATGTATAAACACAAATGTATTTAAGAATACTTATGTGTATATACATATCTGTGTTTATACATAGAAGAATTTTTTTTAACTATACAGTTTAATAAAGATCGGGGAAGATTTTTCCTTTTTTCCAATAGGTGGAAGAAATCTTGAAGACCAGAAATTGAAAAATGTGTTTTAATTTTAAAAAAAGTTAATTTTTTTCGGCTGTGGAAGATGGATGTTCTTTGCAGCCAGTTTGAAACACAAGTTCATCTTTAAATGAACTATTTATTTTGAAGAGGCAATTAACCTTCACTATCTCCAGTCTTCCTGACCATTCAAATGGACTTGCTTTCTCCAGTAGTTGTAATTCACCCTGTCTGAATTTTGAATGAGAATGAGATGTGTTCCTTGGAAATGTGAGGAAGAAAAGTCTTTCTATCCCGTTATTATCAATTCATCGATTGAGTGTTGATTCGACCTACAGGAGAAAAATAACTGGAAGTCTTTGAAGACAGAGTTACATGCTGAACCTACCAAGGTATCTCAGTGAAAAGTGTATTCATTTGGGAAGGTTTAGTGCAGGCATCCCCAAACTGCGGCCCTCCAGATGTTTTGGCCTACAACTCTCATGATCCCTAGCTAACAGGACCAATGGTTGGGGAAGATGGGAATTGTAGTCCAAAACATCTGGAGGGCCGAAGTTTGGGGATGCCTGGTTTAGTGTGTGAACTGTAATTCAACAGGTGCTTAAGATATATCTTAGCAGTTGCTAAAATTTGAAGGGTTATCAAATGACTAGCTGGCAGCAGTTTTCACCCAGTGGCCAAGGTTTCTGCAATAGCATATGCAAATGATGTTCTGATTATTCAACTTGGCTCATGTCCCAATCTCAGCATCCCCTCTTTTCAGTTCACCTCATCCATCTGTTTTAAGCAGTCAGCAAAGAAGTGGTGGTGGTATAGGAATTGAGCTTCCCAAAATATTAAATGTGTGTTGTCTGCTTGTTGCCAAATATGAAACTTCTATATTTCTGGATTTTGCCCTCATGATATTGCTGGACAACAGCTCTTCTTGTCCCTCACCATTGGCCATGCTGACCAGAGGTTAATGGGAGTTGTAGTCCAACATCTGCAAGGTACCATGTTGGCTACCCCCGCTTTAGTATTTCTTACTATGATGTAAAGAAATTGGATGTCAGGAAACTGGAGGGTAGATTTATGTGGTTTGTTTTTAAGTTGGGAACCAGTTTTCATAACATATATAAATGTGGAATGTGTTTACCTAACCTACTGGGGTTTAGAACTTATGTCACATTGAAATAAAAAAGAGTAACATGGTGGTTTCTTTTTATTTTCCTTCATCTCCTCTTTCCAGGATTATATTTTAAAGAAGATACCAGTAAATCCAGCCTATAGAAGGTTTTGCCAGTTAAACCAAACTGATCAGCCATCACTGAGAGAATAGTAAACCTCTGTTCAGCCACCAGTCTCTCCAACATAAGCTCCCAATAAAGATTCAGCCGAATATGTCTAACCAAGGAGATGATTGTTACTTTTATTTCTACTCCACATGTACCAAGGTTTGTATTTCCCCTGTCCTCTAGTCTTCTTTATTCATGCTCGCAGTATTATAAGTATAATGTAACCTGATACACCCAATAGACTGCAGTCAAGGCATCCTTCCCTCCCTTTAGTGACTTTATTGGTAGCCAAATTTGCTAATATTTACTAAGTTGTAGTAAAACCTTTAAAGTTGCTTTTGTGCATAGGAAATGCAGTTCAATGAAACCTTGGTTATATTAGCCAGATTTTTAATGCATGTATTGCTTACCAAGACCATATTGCATTCTCCATAGGGTGACAGTTGCCCCTTCCGTCACTGTGAAGCTGCCCTGGGGAATGAAACGGTCTGTGCGCTCTGGCAAGAGCAGCGATGTTTCAGAAGCGTCTGCCGATTTAGACACATGGAGATTGATGTAAGTATTGTCTCAATATATAGTCTAGCAGTGTAATTACTCTTGATATCTGTGTGCATTGTTGAAGTGTAGTGTTTTTTGCATAGAACGTTTTCCTAAAAACTATAAAGACATAGGCATGATTTAGAGCTATCAAGTTGTTAGTTTGTTAAAGTTTGCAAGGTTATTTTGGTAACTCCTGCCTTGCTTCGGAAAAATATTTACAAACAAACACACACACACACTTATAAATGAAGAAACTGTTCATAGTAGTTTGAGATTCAAATGTTTAGACAACCAGCATGGGTTTCTTAGTCTCTAAGCACCTTTCCAGCTTGATTCGAATTTGGGGTGCTATTATTTGGATTGGTTTATTATATGGTGACTAATGTGTTTTTTTACATTAAAGCTACAAAAATGAGAGAAGAAACGTGAACTCTGTTTTAGATATTTTCCCTTGTCCACCATGTCCTAGCTTTTTCAGAGTATGAGGTAGCTTGTAGAAATGTAATGCATGAATTAGTGTCCCACAGTCATTTCTGCCAGTAACCCATTAGCTTGTTTGCATACTATGCACACATGAGAATGTACTTGGAAAGAAACAGGGTGGTGTCTTGTATGGACAAGAAATGTGATATTAGGACCTATCCTATAAGACCACTTTTTAACCCAGGAAAATCTTCTCAAAAGTTGGGGGTTGTCTTATACGCTGGGTCGTATTTCTTATACAGCGAGTATATCCCAAACTATATTTTAACTGGAAAAGTTGGGGTCGTCTTATACGCCCAGTCGTCTTATACGCTGGAATATACGGAATATATATGGTTTTTAACAATGATTGTTTTTAACAGTGAATACCAAAAGGGTCTATAATTCCCTATTCTTAAACAATAGTGGAGTAAACATAAAATTAGTCTATCTTATCAAAAGGTGTGACAGGCAGTAGGATTTGGAAGGAAAAGAGGATATCATGTAGGATATAGGAAGGCAAAATTGAAATATAATAATGGGCTAGGATCCAAAAAGCCTATGGGTGAGTGAAAGCAGTTTCACATATGCATTGTATGTGTGTTGCTCAGTCTCCCCTCTTCTGAATCTCTTATGCTACATTGCATGCATCTGGATGGTATGTATTTCTCAGAAGGGCTGCTTTTCAAGGGGTGAGAGAGAGGTTGCTGGCACAGCTTGTGTACATGAGTGGAACTCCACATGGAGCCAGTGTTAGAAACTGAGATATGAAAGCTAGGAGCTAAATGGCACCTTAAACCTAGGTTATGGGCACAACAACGGAACGTCTAGGAATGCTTTTTTAATAACAAGAATACAAAGTTGAAAATGAATGAACTGCAGCTAAAATCTTTTGTTCATTTTTCACATGTTCTAGTCCTCACCTGAAGACTGCAAAAAACAAAGCCATGCTTCCCCTGCCCACCCCCCTAATATTCTTAAGTCAGTCTCTTCTCCAGTCTTCAGAAAGTGGCTGGAAGTGGGGAGGCAGAAAAGGATCCCCCTTTCCTTCCACTGTGCAGTTTTAATCTGAAATCTGCGCCCAGAGCTCAGAAACTGCTCGTGCTAATGAAATTCCCTGTTGCAAAATGCGCCTAGAACAATGGGAGTTTCAAACACTGCATCCCTTGGGATCCTGGCCATTGTAATTAAGTACAGTGGTCCCTCAACTTACAAACTTAATTCGTTCCGAATACACATTTGTAGGTCGAAAAGCTCGTAAGTCGAAACGCGGCTTCCCATAGGGAAAAAAAATATTCGGAAAAATTCGTAAGTCGAGGAAACCACGTTAAAAAATTCGTAAGTTGAGGAAACAGCATTAAAAGCCGCCAACGGTTTCCGTTCGGATGTAGAAAACTTTGTTAGCGTACGGCCATTTGTCCCGTTCGTAAGTCGAAACCTACGGATGTCGAGTCATGTTGCTGATACCATCTCAGTGTGTTACTAACTTATGTTGTGGACTTGCAGGTTGTTCCTAGTGTACACTTACAGCCTATGTTTTGTCTTCAGAAAAAACGCAGTGAGATCCCATGCTTTTGGGAGAATCAGCCAGTGGGCTGTCAGAAGATGAACTGTGCATTCCACCACAACAAGGGACGTTTTGTGGATGGGCTTTTCTTACCTCCAAGCAAGAGTGAGTTGTAATTTCACCTTTTGGCATGTCCCTACCTATCTACAAAAGATCTTGCATTCTTTCTTCAGACTTCCACGTTTCTGTAGGTGCTGTAAGGAAAGCCATACTTGCCTGACTCCCCCCCACCCCACCCCCAGCAGTGCATCAAAAAAATCCAGCAGCAATACAGTAGATACAGGTTATGCAGGGCCATGTTCTTTATTGCACACAGGTGGATGCTTCACAACATTGTTTTTGTTGTTGTTAACCGAAGGTGTGAGGAACCTTTGACCCTCCATATGTTGCTGGAATGAAACTCACTTCCCTGGCCTTTAGCTACACCTGCTGGGGCTGATGGGAATTGTAGTTCAACAACATCTGGAGGGCCAAAGGTTCCCCACACTTGTCCTGCTAGCAGCTTGAAGACATATGTGTGAACATAGCACTCTGAAAAGTGATTACATAACTTTAACCACAAACCCTGCAGCCCTTCCTCTCCATTTTTAAATTGTTATAACCATTTAGGAAACTCGTTCAGACAAATAGCTGACTTGTTTGTATTTAACATACAACAGGGCAATTTCTTTCACCATCCTTTCTTCATGGTTAACTTCCTAGAAGCATTAGATGACCAGTGTTTCAGAATGCTAGATCTGATCCATAAGAATGGTCTTTAGTGTAGATGTGTGTGTAAGCAAGATGGAATAAGGCCACCACTTACTGGAGTTTTTTTCCAAATAGAAATAGTATGAGGCTAGGGTAGCCATTAAGTATCAATAAAATTATTATATTAATATTGGTCACAATCCTTTGCAGAATGATTTTGATATTACTGGAGGGATTTTACACACGATGGATCAGATACAGTACCTATATATTATTAATAATGGTTTTCAACGTAGTTTATATGTTCTTGTGCATTTTTGTTTAAAGCTGTTCTAAACATGCCTGAACCTACGGAAGAGGAGATGAAGGCTATACAGATTTCATTGCAACAGAATAAACTTTCTGTTCAGTCCAATCCATCTCCTCAGCTGCGTGGGGTAATGAAGGTGGAAAGTTCTGAAAATGTACCAAGCCCCACTCATCCACCAGTTGTTATCAATGCTGCGGATGATGATGAAGATGATGATGGTGAGCAAAATATAGTTCCTTAAAGCATGATGCTTCTCTGTTGTATCATTAATGCAGTCATTGCTTCAGTGTATACCCCACTTCTCATCCTGAAGATTCTCAGAATGCCTAACAACTTACATAAAAATTAAAGTAAATTAAAAAATCAAGATGAAAACAACAAATAAGTCAAAGCAGGTGATGGTATTGGATATTATCTAGGGTGGCCATATGTCTGGAATTTCCAGAACACACCCCCAAAACTGCAGCTACAAGCAGTGTCTGGGCAGAAATTGGCAAAATGTCCGGGGAAATCCAGACGTATGTCTGCTGACAACCAGCAGTGTTGTTTTTGCATATGTTCTTCAGAAATAGCTCAAAAACTTCCAAGCTCAACAACTCCCCCCCCCCTCCGGATTATCACTTATTGAAATATGGCAACCCTAGCATTATCCCAGCACCTTGAAACATTTCACTGGTGCTTCTTCCAATCCTCTGGAGCATATGGAGTGGGGAGGTTTCCACCCTATAGCATCTGAGAGTAGCAATTGGCAAATCATAGATCCTTTATCTACCTATTAATTAATTGCATGTTGTACTGATCTTACTTGACAATCCAAATGAAGTTTTACTTGACTCACAGTTCTAATTTATACATGCCTACTCAGAATTAAGTCTGGCATATTTCAGTGGAGCTTGCTTCCAGGTATATGGGTATAAATCAAAGCAGTCTAAGACTTATGCACATTTGGGAATCTATCTCACTGAACATAGTGGGCTTCTGAATAAATAGGAATGGACTCAAAGTAGCAATGTTACTTCTTTCAGATCAATTATCGGAAGAAGGTGATGAATCTAAAATGCCTGTTCAACAACCCTCTGCGGAGGTTTCTAATGGATTGCGGGTAATTTCTACTCGGAAATCAGCAAGTAGCACAAAACAAGGTAACGGTAGGAACTAATATGCTCAAAAGCAACTGAGTGGACCCTTAGCAAGGGATTTGGGCCAAGGATATTCGCATTCAGCATTTGGGTTGGATTGTTTATTTGCTTCAGTGTGTGTTTATATTTCAGTTATTGCAATTGAAGATTTTCAGAGTATGTTTTCATAAATGCTGTTTTTTTATTTTAAAAAATCAAGTGTTGGAGGGAAGGACATTGTAGTGTGCTGGTGCAGGAAGGTAGATGGGGTATAGAGACTGGAAAGGATATAGGAGCTATGCAGAAAGATGGGAACAAAAAAAAACAAACATTTTTTGTCCACAGGAAGTGTTTGGAAAGTTTTCTGGAAGTATTTCCTATGCATATTTAAAGGAATGTGCACCAGAAAATGTTCAGTTTGCACTGGAAAATTTGCTGGTGCCCCAGAGAGTGATCTAATTTAGCATATTGATTATACTTTTATAGAGTAAACACAGCTAAAAACTTTGCTTGTGGCACCTCAGATGTGATGGGCAACATAGCTCAGTAACTTCTGGAAGGCCACAGGTTCTCACCCCTGGAATAAATTTCCACAGGTTATCTTAACTTTGAGCTTGTTTTCTGCCCTTTCATATTTGAGAGAAACTTATCTGCTTACTCAGATTTTCACATTTTGCAGTTGATCATTTGAATTTTGGAATCAAAACCCTTGATGAGATCAAGTCAAAAAAAATGAAGGAAAAATCAAAGCAGCAAGGTGGTGAGTTGACCTTTGTAATTGTGAGGATATTCCACACCCTCATTGGGAGGATATTTGTCTATTATTAGAAGTCCAGGGTGGGCTGTTGCTTGCTTTTGTTTAGAGTCTTGCAAATGCAAATGTTTTGTTCTCATAGTTTGTTCTTATATATTGTTCTTATATACAAGTAGGAATTGTATATAACACTAGCTGGAAAGATGTCTGCTTTTAGGCACCTTAGTTGCAAAGTATTTATAATAAAGTAGAAAACTGTCCAAAGTATCTGTTTTGCAACACATTCCACAGTGTAGCTTCATTTTCTTTTACAAGTTTTTTCATTAGTCATCTCATGAATTTCCATTTATTATATACTTTCAGCACTATCCTATGTGTAGCCTTGGATGTCCCAGTGATCATTGAGTCAGCAGTTTTGTGCCCTACAATTTAATCACAGCAATTAAATGTTGGGGTGGCGGCTAATGGAGGTTGTTCGATGATTGTTCAAAGAAAAAAAGAATTTTGGATTGGACTTTTCCCAAGGCACCAATGTATTACAGTGGGCATTGTGTAGTAGCTAAGAGTGTGAACTTAGAAGCCTCATATTCAAATTGCATCTCAACCACAAATTCATGAAATGCCAAATAGTGGTACCATTGCAGCTTAATATAGCTTTGTCTTGCTCTTCTCAGACAACCCCTCTGAGGTTTCTGCTCAGATTCAGACCCATCCAGGCCCAGAAAAAGAAAATGTACGGACTGTGGTCAGAACTGTAACTTTATCTACAAAGCCAGGTAAGCGTAATTCTGTTTGTATTCAGTTCATCAGCTCTGGTACCTGTGGCATTTCTGGAAATGTCCTTCCTCTTTATTGATTAGCATCAATGTTACAATGTGTGTATCTGGACTCACATAGCACTCATGTAGGTTCATATACACACTGCTGAGAGGTTTAGGATCTTTTGCTGGAGTTATGACGTGCACTTATTATGGATGTGTGTTAATCTTTAATCTTATTCCTATAAGAAGCCCTCGCAAAGAAATAAAGGAAGCTTGGTTTATTTTATAAATCAGGAGTTGCAGAATTTATATACAATGCTGCTTTAGACAGCAAAGCTACAGTCTAAGTGGGTAGCAAATCACAATACAAACACACTTTAATTAAAGAGCAGAAAAGACCCTAACTATTCTAACACCTACATAAGCAAGGTGACAATTTTGCCATAAACCCACACAAGAAGGGAAAGGGAAAAGGAAAGTATACCTGTCCTTAAAGCAAAGCAGTAGGGTGCAGAGTCCTAGGAAGTGCTGGGTAAGTTCTGTTGTATTGGAGCTGGGAGAGCTAGCTAACCTTTTCATCTAATGGTCGTTTTATATCCTTTTTTTGCCAATGCATTGTAATTGAGAGGGGAGGGGCTGTGAAATTAGTGATTCTTACAATTTCTATAACCATTTTAAGAATAGTGAGAAATGGGATAAACTGGCCATCCCATTTGTTTGTTTAATAAGAGGGTGAAAGACTTGCCATGTGTGATCTTCCTGCCTCTTTCACCTTTGCTCACCCTGTCCTGTTTGTTTGACAAAAGGTGAAAGACATGTGATAGTGAGCAATTATCTGAATCTGATTATTATCTGAATCTTTTTCTGAATCTTATCTGGATAATCTGAATCTAGGCATTTTAGCTTGCAATCTGCTTTACCATTGTGTGGGTGGATCCCATTGAGGAGTTGAGTATCCTGAACGTACTTAACAACTAAATTTGCATGTGTTAATCTTCTGGTCAAATGATGGTTCTACTGCAAGTAAATAAACTGTTGTATAACAGTTTTTCATGGAAAAAACCTCTACATAATAATACACATATTAAAGCAATTGGTTTACTTCAGACATCTGTTAAAGTTGCTTGCTCTTAATTTTTGTCAGGTGAACAGCCTCAGATTCGATTGACTGTTGCAGAGAGATTGGGAAAACGGAAAAATGGTGAGAACCAGCATGTATAATTTAAAAACCCTGCTCCTCTATCAGCCTTATCCATTCTTTTCCATCATATGTGCATACGTGCACAAAAGTTCTGATTATGGGTACATTTTTTATTTTCTGTTTTTGAACCTTGATGACTTATTAAATGACTGTATTAAAGTATATGCCATTTATGGCACAGCATAGAATCTGTGGCAAGGAGGATTTTCATTTTTCTTGACATTTCAGTGGAGAGCTGTGTAAAAACTAGACCGGTATCAGTTCTTATCCCACTCATCTGCTTCTTGTGCTGTCACAGTGTGTGTGTGTGTGTGTCCCTATCTTTCTAGGCAAAATGTTCACTAAAGGTATCTTTCAGTATCATAATACTGATGCGGATGTAATTGCCACTAAAAGCAGCAAGCATAGCTGAAAACTAAAAAAACAAAAGCCTGACAATAATCTTTTTCTTGTTAGTTTCTGAGGGTGGCCTCCCCCTAAAACGTAGCCTTGCTGAAAGACTGGGAAAGAAAATAGATTCCTTGGAGAATGCAGACAAAATACCAAAGAGAGGTAGGTTTGTTTAAATAGTAAAATGTGTTATACTTCTTTTGTAGTGCAACAAGCCTGTTTAAGTGAAATTGTTCTAAAATGTCAATGAAACTCCTCTTTTTATCAGGGATGAGGAATCAAATGCATATAATGTAAAGGCCATATTAACAGTTGTTTGTATCAAAAATCTTGTTTGCTGTCTCCATACAGTAATGTACACAAAGTAGTCCAAATTCCATAGTCAATGTGATCTGTGCACAGCACATACAATGTAATGCTTTGTTAGATTTTTTCCATTTTTTTTGAAGAATAGTAGATCTATTTGCAGTTCATTTGTGGTTCTTGTTGAATTGCAGGAAACATGCAGTATCTTTTAATTTGTATACCACCTTTCTATTTTACTATACAGAAGGCAGTTTACAAGCTGAATAAACAACAAAATAGACAGCAAAGATCATACACCTAATAACAATCTGATCCAATACAAAAAAGTCATAATAACAACACAACTTTAAAATAAACAACTACTATCAAATTTAAGAATTACTAAACTGTAATCAATTAAATAAAGGCAAGTCACAATGCTTAAAATGCTACAAAACATACAAAACCATGTAAAAGGATCAAATTGAGAAACAAGGTCTGTCAAATTATAAAATTAATTTTAAAAATACCCTGGAACTCCTCTCTTCCCAGGTGCTTCTGCTGTTCTCAAAGTCATGGTGTGGGAAAGGCTCCTAGGGCTGGAGGGTGGGGCAAGGCAGGTAGAAAAAGCCATTGCCGGATGGCCAGTGTAAAGTCTTTCTCCCATCACATTTCTTCATCTGGAAACATCTCTCTTATGAAGACTCCTTGGGCTGGTGGGTGAAGCAAGCCATATGAAACAATTTTCTGTGTGAAGCCATAGATCAGCTTCCTCAACCTAGTGCCCTTCAGCTCCAGCCAGCATGGCCAATTGTCAGGAATGATGGGAGTTGTAGTCCAAGGCACTAGGAAGATTGCTGTAGGAGAACAAAACAGGAGACTTCTGTGTAACTTCCTTCACATTTTATTCTTTCTTTCTGCAGTACAAGTTCCCTTGTCACTTAAAGAGAGACTAGGATTACCATCTGAGCAGAACAATATGGAAACAGGTAACAATTGGTTTTATTGGAGTACCTTGGGATATCCTCTCCCTATTTATTGCAGGTGGATCTTTGCCTTAGTGCAATCCAAGCTACCGTATATACTGGCGTATAAGACGGCTTTTGAACCCAGGAAAATTTTTTCAAAAGTTGGGGGCCCGTCTTATACGCCGGGTCCAAGAATCTGCGGTCACCGCAGACGGTGGGGGGAGCTCAAAAACGGCTGCATCCCCACTGTATGCAGTGACCATATGAACGCAAAGAAGCGCGCTCGGGAGGGGGCTGCTCCCCGCCAGGGAGAATGGCTCCCTCATGGCTTTGTGACCTGGATCAGCGCAGAGATACAGTTTTGTGTATTTCATTGGTGTCAAGCTGCTGCCTCTTCTCTTTTTGTCAGCGCAAAGCAAAGGGATCTCTCTGTCTCTCTCTCTCCGCTCTCTCTTTCACTGCTCTGCTCAGCGTCTTTTGCTGGCTGTGTGAGCCTCCGATGTCTCTGCCTCTCTATCGCTATCCTCTCTATGGTTTCTTTCCCCCCTTTTGATCGATGTCTCTGCCTCTCTCCCTCTCCCTCTCCCTGGCTTCTATTCCCCTTTTGCTCACTGAGCCAGCCTCGTTGTCTCTCTCTCCGCTCTCTCTTTCACTGCTGCTCAGCGTCTTTCGCTGGCTGTGTGAGCCTCCGATGTCTGCCTCTCTATCGCTATCCTCTCTATGGTTTCTTTCCCCCCTTTTGCTCGATGTCTCTGCTTCTCTATCTCTCCTCTCTCTGGCTTCTTTCCCCCTCTCAATAACTACCGTGTTTCTCATATTTTAAGGCATCCCCAAAAAATAAGCCATGACAGGATTTCAAAGGGTTGGTGAAAAATAAGACATACCCCGAAAATAAGCACTATCGCGAAGCCCCGACCGAGCGAGAGGCGAAGGCGCGGGACTCAGCAGGAGCTCCCTGCCTGCTTCCCCGAGCCGTAGCGCATCGGGGGACAGAGCCGAAGATCGGCGGGCGCTCCTTGCTGGGCTTGACAAGCCCGGCAAACAGCGCCCGCCGATCTTCGGCCCTGTGCTGTGTGACGGGCGGGGTGGGGGGGAAAGCGGAGATCGTTCTCCGCTCTCCCCCCACCCCCGCCTGTCACCGAAGATCGGCAGGCGCTGTTTGCTGGGCTTGACAAGCCCGGCAAACAGCGCCCGCCGATCTTCGGCCCTGTGCTGTGTGACGGGCGGGGGTGGGGGGGAAGCGGAGATCGTTCTCCGCTCTCCCCCCACCCCCGCCTGTCACCGAAGATCGGCGGGCGCTGTTTGCTGGGCTTGACAAGCCCGGCAAACAGCGCCCGCCGATCTTCGGCCCTGTGCTGTGTGATGGGCGGGGGTGGGGGGGAAAGCGGAGATCGTTCTCCGCTCTCCCCCCACCCCCGCCTGTCACCGAAGATCGGCAGGCGCTGTTTGCTGGGCTTGACAAGCCCGGCAAACAGCGCCCGCCGATCTTCGGCCCTGTGCTGTGTGATGGGCGGGGGTGGGGGGGAAAGCGGAGATCGTTCTCCGCTCTCCCCCCACCCCCGCCTGTCACCGAAGATCGGCGGGCGCTGTTTGCTGGGCTTGACAAGCCCGGCAAACAGCGCCCGCCGATCTTCGGCCCTGTGCTGTGTGACAGGCGGGGGTGGGGGAGAAGCGGAGATCGTTCTCCGCTATCCCCCCACCCCCGCCTGTCACCGAAGATCGGCGGGCGCTGTTTGCTGGGCTTGACAAGCCCGGCAAACAGCGCCCGCGTGCACTTTATTAAAAAATAAGACATCCCTTGAAAATAAGCCATGTCGTGTTTTTTTGAGGAAAAAATTAATATAAGACATGTCTTATAATATGAGAAACACGGTAAGCAAACAAACAAACCACCATTTCCCCGGCTGCAGACTTGAGTGCTGGAGAAGACAGCCTCCCCTCCCCTCCCCGCCAAAAAAGGGCTGGAGTACATCCCAAATTCTATATTTTAACTTGAAAAGTAAGGGGCCGTCTTATACGGCCAGTCGCCTTATACGCCAGCATATACGGTACTCAGAAGTAAACCTCAGAGTTTAATGTGATAATAATATATAAAAGGCTAAAATCTATAAAAGCCCCAAGTCACAAAAAGATCAGCCTGCAACTGTTCTTTTTCTTACCTCCTGATTTTAGAGCTCCTTTATGGAATGAGATCTTGCTCTCAGCATTAGTTCTTCAGCAATGTTTTACATACTGCTCACTTTTTGACTTGGATAATCTACTTCAGTATGCAAAAAACTGGCAAGGGTTGAAATACGACATGTACATCTTGAGGGAAGCCCATTTAGAATGAGGTTGGTGGATAAGAAGCAGATTGTTAAACTCTCAGAGTGATACTGCATATTTTGGGAGCAAAAGTATATGGAGCCTAGAACAGTTGACATTTTGACTAACATAAAAATGCAAACTAATTTTATGGGGTATTTTTTCATTGTGCTTTCTGTTTGTGGTGTAGAGAATGCTGCCCAACCAGCAGGCGAAATTCGTGTGAAAACACTAGAAGAAATCCGTTTGGAGAAGGCTAGCCAAAGAAAGGGAGAAATTCATCCCAAACCCAAGGTTGAAGTAACCTTTACCATTGATGATCCCAATGCAGTAGCAAAACCGTCTCCTGCCATCAGGATCAAAACCTTTTCAGAGGTCCTGGCTGAGAAGAAGCAGAGGCAAATGGAAGAGGAGCGGATAAAAGCTGAAAAAGAGAGCCTTGCCAGACCAAAGCATGAGGGTGAGCCCCAGAAGCAAAGCTCCTTGGTTTCAGCTGTTTCCAGCAGAAGAAAGCTGGAGGAGCCTTCTGACAAAGCTAAGGACTTTAGGGAGGTGCGCATCAAAACTCTAGAGGAAATCAAGCAGGAAAAAGCCCTCCGAATGCAGCAAAGTGGGGAAAACACCTCAAAGACGCAGGTGCAACCTGAGCGAACTCCAGTTGGGAGGAGACAGTTATGCATTACAAAGCCAACAGGTACTATGCATGTCTTGTTTGTAGCACCATTTTACTTCTAAATACTCATATTCAGAAGGCACGTCAAAGCAGATTTTTTTATAAATGATGAAATTGGTATAAATACTTGTAATCAATTTGACTGCTGGAACGTAGGGTAGAGCAATATCAGGAACTTCAGCTGCAGAACATACTGTAGTGTGCTGATGTCCCCCCATTGCCACACACGACTCTGAAATGAGCTCAGAGTAAGGGAAGGGGAAAAGCATGAGTAGGGTACGGTATTCATAGGAGGAGAGTATTGGCAATGTTAAGCATTCTTTCTCCTGCCCTGCAAGTGTCCTTCCTGCATTTCTCAGTATTTCAGCAAATGGGATTGCACATTTTAATTTGACCATAAATTCAAGTAGCAGTGGGGGTACTCTTTCCAGTTCACTTTGTAGGAGCCTGTATCTAATGCCAGAACAAATATTTCTGGGGAAAAAACAAGTATTTTCAGCTGGAATTACTTCTAGGGCATTGGATCATTCGTCAGGGCATTGGATAATTCAGTCTGTTGGCATGTCACCATTATGCACATTTCCTAGTTCACGATGGGGTAGGATGTGTCTGGGCAGGATGTGTTCCTCAAAAATTGAGGAATTGAGATCAATTACCTTGCTTGTAGTGCTTCATGGACCTTGGTGTTGGAAGGTAGCAAGCATTTCAAGCAAGATAGAAGACTGCTGAGTGTGGTGTTCACCCACCTAATTTACCTAATGTGGGAAATAGCTGTGCCTCAGGAGAGTTAATTCTCCTTTTAGAATGATCAATGTGGTGTTTTAACAGCTCCTGGAAGAGAAAAGAAACAACCAGAGCTGAAGTCCTCTCCAAGAACTTTTATATCAGATGCCACCGCGAAGGTAAGTCTTCATTTTGGTATGCAATACATTGTATGTTGAAAAACAGGCCTTGATACTGATGCATGCTCATTATCATCTAGCATCTTTGGAAACTGCCATTAGATATCTATGTCAGGACTGGCTGTCACATGATATACAAACCCTGCTTTCTCACCCTTCTAGCCCCATTTAGATCCCATTAGCTAATCAGCTCTGGGCCAAAGTTCAGCAAAATATATTTTGACAGCCTATTATGAAGGGCACATCACGCCACCAAGAAACACAGTGGGGCAATCCTGGGAAATCCTGATCTAAACCCTCAGCACTATCCAGAGCCAGGCCACCCAAGGAAGCATGTCAAGATACTGAAATCTCTCTCTTGGGGGGGGGGCTTTCCCTAGGAAGCACCTGTTTTCTAACCCCTTTATTTCTCATTGTCTACTCAGCCTTTGAATGATAGCATGAGCAATTCACATTCTAAAGTCCAAGTGAAGAGCTTGGAGGAGATAAGGAAGGAGAAGCAACGGTTAAAACAGCAGCAAGAGAGGAAGCCCCAGGAGGAGCAAGTGACCGTGTCATCTGCTGGGGAAGAAACTGCAGAAGGGAAGACCCCAGGGGCGAAAAATCCTGTAGTGACAACAGGGAAAAGCCGTCCACATACAAAGAGGTTGTTGGTGAGATCCCAGGAGGCAGTGCCAGAGAACGTGGGGTCAGAGGAGTCGAGACTTTCTGCTCAGCCTGTAGAACGAAAGATTAAAGGTAAACAGCAACACCTTGATGGTAATCAAGAGTCAAAGAAAGGCCTCCTTAAGCTGCTCATAAGAGGTAGAACAAGAGGCTATTAAATTTCTGCCATCAAGATAATTCCTCCTTGTTTTAAGTTTCAGCATTGCCCCATGAGTTAAGTAACAAGGTGTGTATTCTTAAGCATACTCCTACATTCCTCTTACATGTCTCAGGCGCAAAGGGACGGGATGAATATTCTTGCATAATACTGATACACACACTCTGGAATTGGCAAAACATTGAGCTTTCATCTATCTCTGAGATAGCATGTGTGTTCCCAGTTGCTTCAAAATGTAATCTGGGCAACAGCTGTAACTATTTTAATGCCTATGGAAATCGGAGCCTTTTCTATCTCATACTATCAAACTGCCATGTTCATTTAAGCTGTGAGTCACAAATATCCACTGCATCACTCCTGAGACAAAGGCACAAGAGGGACAAATCCAAACCTCAGAGTTCCTCTGGGAAGTCCTGGCGACTCTGCTTTGCCAGGTAACTGGACCCCTCTTGGTATATGGCATGAAGCTGCACTTGCTCTCTCTCACTTACTGCTAGACAATCTCTGGATGTGAGAGATTTGATAGCATTATATCTGGGCACTGTCCAACACGTCCCAATTTTATGCTTCTGCACTTGTTGCAAAGACACATTCTTAGTCCTAGTTGCAATAGCATACCCTCCAACATTTCTCTGATGAAAATAGGGACGTCCCATTCCATAAAGATATTTTTACTATTTATACCCCCCACATCTTACTGGGTTGGCCCAGCCATGCTGGGTAGCTTCCAACATATATAAAAACATAATAAAGCATTAAATATTTTTTTAAAATTTCCCTATACAGGATTGCCTTCCGACGGCTCAGGGGTCAGATCTACCCTCCAACATCTCTCCAGTGAAAATAGGGACATTCTAAGGAAAAGCAGGGCATTCCAGTGTATAACACCAGGATCAAATCAGAAACCAGGATAGCTTCTCCAAATCACGGACGTCTCTGGAAAATAGGGACACTTGGAGGGTCTGCAATAGGTCAAAAAGCCCTTTGCAGGATGCTGCATTTTTTATGTAGATAAAGAACTGCCGTATGCAAAGAGCACTGAATCTTTTCATAATTGCAGGTCTGATGTCGGAGGAAGAGAAGTGCTGTTTTTGGTTTTAAAATATGCTATTCTGGAAAAAAGGGAGAGAGAAGAGTAACATAGCCATTCTGTGTTCACAGACTAACCTTTATTTGCTTTTTCATATTCTAGCCAAACCAAAAGTGAATGTGAAGCCATCTGGGGTGAAGCCTGTGTCTCGAGCAAAGCAGGCACTGAAGCGCAAAGCGTCGGAGAGTCATCCTTCTGTTATTGCTGCAGTGAAGCCTCTGAGTCTCATTCCAAGCGCAAACACAAAGGAGCACCCATCTGAAAACACAGTCCTGGTAAGAAGATTGATTCATGATGTTGTAGACTACCTGATAGCTGAAAGTTTTAGCCTGTGCTGTAACTTTGCACTTTGAGATAAGTAGCAGGGGTGGGGGTTTTTTTGGAGGGGGGTACATTTACAGTGCTAAGTGACCAATCATCTTTTGGAAAGTACCAAAGATTAACTTGAGGGAGTCTGATTTCTTATTTTGAATAAGAGGAGAGTAATAAAATCATAGCTGTCAACCTCTGGATTTGAAGATAAGGAAATCCTATTGTGCTGTCAACTCCCGGATATGAAAGTAAGGGCGCTGGATAAGGGAATTTCCCGCAAAAAAGGGAAAGTTGACAGCACTGAATAAGAGTAAGAATTAAAACAGCATAATGATGATGGAGAGAGAAAAACCTGTTGCAAACTCCCCCCCCCTCTCTTAGGCAAGTGCTCCTGCTCTTCCAGAAGTCACAGAAGCCGCTGTTCCTGAGAGAGTGCAGCCTAACAGGTAATTATTTATCTATCTGTAACCCTATTATATGTCACTGAGATTGTCTCTTGGAACAGTTGTGCAAGCTGACTTTGAATGTTTACTAGCCATTGTTCAAATGCGCTCATGTGAAAATTAGGATAAGGTCCTTCAGCTTTCTTTCCATGTAGGTTTGCAAATGGAGGTCCAGGTAACAGACAGGCACTGGGAATAGACTCAATTTAATGCCATAGGTTTTTAACATGGGTACCAACAACACATTTATTCTGACATAACCTTTTGTAGGTAATGCTGTGATATACGTATTTGCAATTAAATGGTATATAAATGCTATAAAATAAATAAATGGCTAGGACTTTATTTCTGCATCTGAAGTAGAATCTTGCTCATCAAAGCTTATGCTGCAATAAGTTGTTCAAGACCTTATGCTGTTTATCATACCCAATATTTCCCATAAACTAGTTTCTTCAGTCTTGCGTTTTTTCATGCTGCTCAGTTTACTTTGAACTTAGCTGTCTTAAAAGCAAAACGTAAGGCTACATAGTGTAAACAGGCATAGCTAAAGAAGATACTTTAGTGGCATAGCAGTAATCCAGCTATTTCTTTCTGCTAACCAACTGCTTCCTGACCATATCATAATGTGACCTAGATGTCACTTCAACATAAGGCTTCTTAGGCATTTTAGTGTGTGAAGAGGAGAGCAGGCCATACATAAAAGAGGTTTCTAACCATGCTTAGCTGAATGCAGTTAGAAGCCTCTAGTGATAGTGCAAAATTCCCTGTCCGTTCTGATCATGCAAGATGCTTATTCGGACCTTCCTATAATTGCATATTGGTGGGAACGCAGCAGCAAAGTTGGGCTGGTGCACACCAACTATACGTGTTGCCCTATACAACACCCCCCACCTCCCAAATGCCCATATAAGGATATTTTTTCTACTCTTTATGTACCTGCATCCTGCCTACTTAAGTTTCAGATTTGTAACTAACTTATGACCTGTCTGCTGCTAGAGGAGAAACTTCCTGCGCAGCTTATTAATATCACTCCATTCTGCTGGGGCTAAGGGTTCCCCATGTCCAGACAGGATATCTGTTCCCCCCTTGGAGATGTATCAGATTGTTCTGTTTTCCCTCTTTGTGAAGCTCCGAACTGCATACGGAGAACCAGGCAGCCTCCACGTTGCAAGCAGAGACAGCAAGCGCAACCTCTTCCCATGGAGCAGTAAAGACACGCAGACTGAGCTCAACAGGACCTGGGAAGACACCCACCTCAGTAGACGACGACTTTGAAAAGCTGATTTTGGAAATCTCAGGAGGCAAACTGGAAGCAGAGATTGATCTGGACACAGGAAAAGATGAGGACGAGCTCCTGCTTGAACTTTCTGAAATGATTGACAGCTGATTTCATCCCCATATGGTTTATTTCTGAGAGAAAATAAATGTTGTATATTTTGTTGGATAACCAAGATTACCCATTTCTTGGTGAGAAGTTTTGGCAAGTCTTAAAGCACACTTGAACTGAGGAAAGAAATGGCTGCACTTGATTGTCCTGTATTGCCCTGCTGGTCAGAGAGATGTTCCTATATGACTGTCTTGTTACTATCCTGCCCACCCGAAATACTTTGAGAAAACCACGAACATTTCAACTAGGGAAAATCTGATAATCCCACATAGGGTCCACTTGTTGACTCAACAACCTTCCTGTATATTTTTTTTTACTTAACCGTCACATTTTGTTTTCCAGCGATGTGGCAACCTCAATGTCTATTTGTTTCACGCATTTTTCTTGCTTTGTGATTTTTTAGGGTAATTTCCGTATTCCCGAGTTACTGTGGCAGCTCTTTGAGTCATGCAATTATTTTTTCAAATTTGATTCTAGAGCCAGGAGTACAGTTTAAAATGTGGAGGAGCAGAAATGTTGTAATCTCCATCCGAACTTGCTGCCACATGACAAGTGTGGCTTTAGGAAGAAGGAAAGAATATTGAACATTTGGTTTTCTTTTTTAAATCTTCCTCACTGTCATTCTGTACCATTTAGAAGTTTCCACTAGCAAGCATAAACTCCATGAGGCAATGGCTAAGACTTTTTGTGTGTGTACCTGTATTCATTAAAAATAATTGTTTTTAAAACATGTCCTACAAGGGCATGTGATGAGGTTATTCTCAGGTTTTGTTCTTTTTTCCTGAACTGATGGCCTTTTTTTGCTGACATTGCACCCGTCATTTAAAACAAAGCTTTGGAATGCTGCCTTTTGGCAGGTAAACCAGGTAAACCATATATATGCACTCTTCCCTGCCAAATCCACAGAGTTCTCAGCTGTGGCTCTGAAACTGCCCACCTGCAAACTTTCCTTGGTACCCATGTTCAGCGCTTGAAGCCCCACCAATGATCTTTATTTGGCAGTGTTCCATGGACTCTGCAGCGTGGCTGTGGAGACTTGGGTGTATTGTATACCCTATCATTCTTACATCCATATTTCATATGATTACCTTTTGACTATTATTATTGTTACCTGCAGGATCTTTCTGTTTGCGTTCCTAGCAAGTATAAAAATTTGCTTGATTCTGTTGTAAATATATTCATGTTAACTTGGAAAAAACCCTGTGCTTTGCAAGTTCACATTGAAATTTTGCCTGTGCAAAAAACTTTATGTTAAAAGCTGCCCTGCATTAATTGCTAGTTGACACATTGCTCCAAAAAAGTGGAAAACCAGAGAACTTCTGGTGGGTGGTAAACAAAAACAACAGACATTTGAGACTGTGAATAGTTTGCAATAGTTTGTGTCTGCTTATGCAGAACCTTCTGTTTATTGACATTTTTCTTCATTTTTTTTTCCATGCAAGAGATTCCTCTTTACCTACAGACTCCGTTGCTTTCTGTACATCTTTTTGCTTTCTATTTAAATCACTGTATCTGAATCAGATATGTTTGCTATTACTTTAAACAGTCTGCAGGAGAGAGAAGTATTTGTGTTTTAAATAAAGCTAATGTCGGAAATGTGTTTCAATGTTTTATTTCCATTAAGTTGTGCAGAATAGAAAAGGAATTTGCCACCTGTCATGGCTTCTCAGCTTTCACTAGCCCCAAACTGAGATAGCAATATAAAAGGACTGAGGAGCCAGATTTCTTTTTTAAAAAAAGTCTTGCACTAAAAATAGGTCATTGGATTATCAAAGATAATAGAATCAAATTCTGAGGTTAAGTCTGATGGTGGGAGGTTCTCACTGTCCTTTACATTTTTTTATCTGCACAGTTTCATCATAGCTCTTTTTACATACTTGTGACAGTTTTCACCTTTCATAAAATTGGGGTAGTCTGCTCCTCTGAGGCGCTTGTACATAGTTCAATAAAAAAACATGTATATTTGCATGAGTAACATTTCAGTGTTAATAAACTATTCAGAAACTGCCAGGCTCCCTAGTGTTTCATGTTCTAGATTATTAATGCATCATCATCAGTATGACTGATGCTTTACAGAGTACAAGAGGTCTCTCAAGTTTACATTCCAGAATCTTAACACATGGAAAATAGGAAATGGAGAGTAATACTTGAACATTATTTCAGGTATATGTGCTTAGGCAAGATAGGGTAGGGCAAAGGTCCAAGCTGCCAGATAATCATGTAGGATGCACGGTCATAATAAATTTGCTGTTTCTATAAATAGGATTCTCCTTAGAACTCTGGACATTAAGAATAATATGTCCCCCAGGAAGCTTGGAATTAAGTTAAATTGAATGTTAAAAGTAAATACTATATAAATAGTGAACGGTTCTACTGATCTATCATCTGAAAGCCAGCTCAATGAAAAGAGACCACTGATGTTCAGGCAAGTCTCAATGCAAATGAAATAGTATAAAGCGACTGCATTTTTGCTGATGTGGGTGCACCCATGGCATTTTGCTTCCAAAATTGCAAGTGAGATACAGATGTGGCGCTGTGGGTTAAACCACTGTGCCTAGGGCTTGCCGATCAGAAGGTCGGCGGTTCGAATCCCCGCGACTGGGTAAGCTCCCATTGCTCGGTCCCTGCTCCTGCCAACCTAGCAGTTAGAAAGCACTCCAAAGTGCAAGTAGATAAATAGGTACCGCTACAGCAGGAAGGTAAACTGCGTTTCCGTGTGCTGCTCTGGTTCACCAGAAGTGGCTTAGTCATGCTGGCCACATGACCCAGAAGCTGTATGCCGGCTCCCTCGGCCAATAAAGCGAGATGAGTGCCGCAACCCGAGTCCTAATGATCAGGGGTCCCTTTACCTTTACCTATGGTTTTGTAGGCAAATTGCATTTCTTTAATGGGGGGGATGCTAATAATTATTGGGCTTACAGCAGGCAGAGGGATACTTTAATCCTTTCCTGTGATCCTGAGGAAAATCTGTTTTAAACCAGTATTTTCTTTGGAGAGAAATCCCCCATCGGCAACACTGATTAAGTCTGCAGTCTTAAAGTGACTTATTTGGATGCAGAAAATAACTGGATTAGGATAAGACCATCTGGGTTTGTTTACATGGGGAATGAAATCCTGCATCAAACATAAACTCTCCTTTTGAGTTGTGCCCTGAAATTTAAAATTGGTGTCCAGCATGTGATATACTTGTAAGTCATTTACATGTAGCTAAGTCTTCTAACAGGGAAGAAAGGTGTTCATAATGCCACCAGTGAAAATGACTTTGACCTCCTTTGTCATTTAGGTTCATTTGAACACCAACAGTTTGAAAACATCTAGATTGCTTTACATTCGGACTCTGGAAATGCTGTTTCAGGGCTTCCAACTTAGCTCATGTTGTTGCAGGGGGCGAGCAGACAAGAATATTTCTCCAGGATACATAAATGTCTCTTGCACAATTCACGGACACAACCCAGTCTAAAAAAGACACTTTTGGCACACATTTTACTAGGGTTGCCATATTTCAAAAAGGGGAAATCCGGACACAAGACTTGTGCTTTTTTTGGCAAAATCTTTAAAAAAGGATGTTTTTGAGCTAACTTTATGGAAAATTGGCAAAAACAACACTGCCAAGATTGGGGGGGGGCACATATGTCTGGATTTTCCCAGACATTTAGCCAATTTCCACCTGGACACTGCTTATGGACTGCAGTATTCCGGTTATGTCCTGGAAATTCCAGATGTATAGCAATCCTAATTTTACTCTCCCCTTACAATCTTAATTTGGGTTGGATCATGTCCATAATTAAGTAAGTGCTGCTTGCACTTCAGCTAACCTGCTGCCCTCCAGATTCTGGACTACAACTCCTGTCAACACGTGTCAACTTGCTATCTGGGACTGATGGAAGTTATAGTTCAAAGCCTCTGGAGGGCACCAGCTTGGCAAAAGCTGCACTAGGCAATATAATCACTTCTGCAATTTACCCAGGCAGATAAAGTCACCATCCATTACTGTGATTGCAAATAACTGCTATTAGCACAGTGGGCTGATGGAACAGCACTGGCAGTAGCCTTGGGCATATGATGCATGCTGGAGCTGCTTGAAGTAAAGGGAACATGTGATTGTCCTACTCCCAAAAAGGGAGGCTCCAAACAGGCAGCATTAGACTGCGTCTTCTACATTTATGATTGGATTAAAGGAGGCCAAATTATTACAGTGGTACCTCGGGTTACAAACGCTTCAGGTTACAGACTCCACTAACCTAGAAATAGTACCTTGGGTTAAGAACTTTGCTTCAGGATGAGAACAGAAATCGTGCTCTGGCGGTGCAGCGGCAGCAGGAGGCCCCATTAGCTAAAGTGGTGCCTCAGGTTAAGAACAGTTTCAGGTTAAGAACGGACCTCCGGAACGAATTAAGTTCTTAACCAGAGGTACCACTGTACTAGGTTTTGAGACTGTCTAGCACCTGACCTTGAATGCTTCACTAATAAGCCCAGTCAGGAAATGAACACTTGCCTTTTAGCAGGATAAATATTGGTCCAACATGTCCTTCATGATCTCGTGTATCCCCCTCATATTACCAGGCAACGCCCATTCAAGGTTTGAAGGGGTCCTTGGCAAAATGTCTTCCCGTGATCCTTGCAGCAGCAAGTGCTCTGACAGAGTGGCCACTGTAAATTCTCACAATGCCCCACCGCTGATCACATTATGGACACTCTGGAAAATTTCAGTGGGAAGTTCAAGACCTCAAGTAGGGGCTATTTTTTATGTCCCTGGGTTCTGAGTCTTCTTCCCTTGCCGATTCTCCAGATGGTTTCTCCCACCATTCCTCCACGTCCAACCAGTCCATGACAGCTGGCCACCGTTGCTCCAGGAACACAAAACTACAAAACTAGGATTGTAATGACAGTGCAGTGCGACTGTGGGGCTCTTGAATCCTTCGGGATGGTGCAGCCCTTTCCCCAGAAGGTGCAAGCTTTCATTAAAACTTAAGCACATTTACCTTGGAGGAAGTACAATTAGGTTCAATGGACAACTCTGGGATGGTGCCACATAACTTCAATCCTTTTACTTGTGGATATTTAAAGGAAACCATGCACCCCCTATTTACTTACCGTAATTGTATTACCCATCAGGCTACCTAGATTTCTCATCTGGCTATTCTGCAATCATTACCTCTCCCACCCCTACTCTACCTTACTACCAAGTGTTTGGCTGCAGCATTGGTTGTATGAGGGTCAAATGGGCAGAACATCTCAAGCAATTTACTACAAACTTGAGCGAATTTCATATGATAGTCCAAACAGTTGGATGTGTTCACATTTGCAAATGCACCACCACCATTGGGTGAGTTAAGAGGGGGCACAAGTGGGGCACTATTTAAGAGCCCACAAGCAAGGCCTCAGGTTTCCCAAACATGGTTCAGTTCTTTAGGACTGTGAGATTCAACACCAGAAACTAACCAAATGCGAACGATCTCTTCGTTTCACTCCTTTCCACCCTCTCCTCAAAGCTGACAAGTTGACACAGCTGGAGACGCAAAACATACCAAGAAGCAGAAGAAATGGGCCACATTTTTGTTTCTTTTTATTTACAATTGATTTAAAAAAAATGCTTGCCCATGGACAACGGATGGCCTCACACACGCAGCCTGGATTTGTCAGCGACAGACTGTGGAGGACCACATGACGGCGACAGACACAGAAGACAAGAGGCAGTAAATATTCGGCACTGATATCTATTGAGGCTTTGCTTGGTTTACGCTTTTTAATTGTTTTACTGTATTTTTCTTTTTCCTCTTTTTTTTTTTTGCCAATAGAGTGAGGCAGTGATCTGCTGGGTCCAATTTCTCTGTTTACAAGCAGCAAATAGCCTGAGTAAACAATCCCAATCCAGTTTTCTAGAAATCATGAAGCCAACAGACTTGTTCAGAAAGTGGGCAAGGCCCAAAAACAGCCAACAAAAAACTAGCCTCCCTAAAGATTTTGGAATGGTGGAGGGAGTCTGATTCCACACCCGCTCAGACAAAAAAGTATTGTGGCCAAAATGAATGATAGGGTTCAAGGCCAAGGGAAGTAACATCGACTTCACGCAAATTGGCGACACAAAAGGCAGCAACTTGTACTGGGGATTCACTGTGAAACTTTGAGCTGGATGTACTCCTGCCTGCTTATGGATGCCAGATGTTTACTTTGAAACTGATCTAGACCCCCCCCCCCCAAAAAAGCCCAACTACTTTTCTGTTCAGACTGGGGACTCTTACCTTCATTCTCACTCTTCCTGTTCTCTTATGGCTATTCCTCACAAACCTGTGCACTTGAACTAACAAGAGATTTATCCCATCAAAACCTGTAATATTTGAGTTTCTACAAAGAATCCAAAGTCCTCTATGCAGGCTGCTGTGTAACCTCCAAAAGGAACTTCCGGGCTGACCCCATTAAGATGGATAGTCTGCCAAGAATTCCAGCTTGATGGCTTCTTCCACCTGAAATTTCCATCTAATTTCAGGCTGTCATCAATTGGCTGTTTGAGAAAGCATGAGCCATTGAGTCCTCCAGCTGTTATACCTATATGCATGCACACCTATGTTGCAACACTAGCAGGGACACATGTATCTGTAACTTGCACTGCACTTGCTACTGTTTGATGAGGCCCTTAGCATATACCCAACTACTGATGCTGTGGCCTTTACTGCAGCCTTGTTTAGGCTGATCTTGTGTGAAAAAGGCAGGGACCTGCCGGCCAAGCCTGCTCCTGCAGTCATGTCATCATTCCCAAGAATGCTGAAAAGGTTGGAAAGTGAATTTCTGCAGTGAAGACCACCCTGTGTGCATGATTGTTCAGGGTCCTAAATCCCATGCAGAAGCTTCACAAGTGCAGGAGACTCCCCGCTGCATGTGTTTGCTCTTCAGCTCATGGAAAGCAGCATGCATGGAAACAGCGACATGACAGAGAGGCAGCATTAAGACTCATGTGCATAATAAACCGAATGCCTGAACAGGGCTTCCTTTTTGGTCTCTAATAGATCTTGGTCCCAGGATTGCCAATGAAGTATTACTTGGGAGTGGCTGTAACCTGAAATCTCCCAAAGTTCCTCTATCACTCATTTGTCAAGAAACAGCAGCTGCAAATCATCGGCAGATGATGGAACAGGGAGCGTGGGCAGTGGTGGGCTGGTTGAAAGGCACAAAAATGGCAGCTTTCACATCTACCAGGTTATGGCACAAAAGGAGCACAGGTCACACGCTAACAAGAACCACACAGGCCACAGGATTCAGACAATGCTCAGGTAAATAATTGATCTGCTCTTTTAAAGGAAAGACCAATAACCACAAGTAATTTGGCATCATTGTATGGCAGCATAGGAAAAACAACCGTAATAGGAAACTGCTCAGCTATAACATCTGTATCTCACTTGCAATTTTGGAAGCAACAATGACCTTGCTGTGACCCTGCAATCATCCTGCTCTCTGCCAAGTACTTATTTGGCTCAGGTTTTTAATCAGAAAGGGATATCATTACAAAGAATTACATACAAAGAAAATCATGGCCCTTTGGAGATTCACAGGCCTGCTTGCTTCCCTCCCCAGCCTGAGATCACACTAACACATTTCCCTACTCTCCAAAACAGCAAACTTCTCCACGAGCATTTACTTAACCATTCATTTTAGCATTATCCTAGCCTGATTTAAACGAGACCGTGTGTGCACAAAAGCAAAACAACCCTGGACAGGATTTTATGGTGCTCAGCACATTTAAAACCATGAGCCTACCTGTGCATGCCAGCAGTCCGTGTTGTTGTGTGAATGCTACCCTTGCTGAATCTGTTGCATGGGCTGAGAATCCAGTGGCTAAATCTAAAGAGCCAGGCTCCATCATTTTTAATAGTGGTGTTGATGAGCTAAGCTCATCAGGTGTAACTTACAATGCAAGCAACACCTGCTGATATTCCTGCTCTAAAAGGTGCAGGAGACTGGCCTTGTTTCCACAATTGACCACCCTAGCAGAGAACTGCTCTCAATAGGCCAACAAGCTATGCGGAACCCTGCATAGGGCAAGGGCTTTTCACACATCCAGAGTCTCATTTAAATCACACTGCAGAGAAACCTCAAGAATGGGGCTTGGTAAGCAGGAACCACCAACAAATTGGAAAGTAGCAGGATTATTATAATTTCCCAGACTTAATATAGGAGCAAGGCTTCAGTTCCCTAATTCAAGAAACTGAATTTGAGCAAGTGCTGCCTCCTGTCACAGTAAGGTGATTAAAGCAGAAACACCTGCTCAACTTTCACTTCTAGGTCACTATTAGAAACAAAATAAACTTTTTGCAGTTGTTCCTTATCCAAATGGAGAGCTTTTGATCAAAGCCCCCTCCGTTACCTACACAGAATGTCGACTTAAGAAATGTGTTTTGGAATAAACTGGGGGATTTGCTTGCAACAATATTTTTGGGATGAAAAACATTTGCTCATAAAATACAAATTAAGTGAAACAGACAAGTTTTCTAGCTTGTCTGATCCACTGAATCTTGCCCTTTCAGTGCACAATTCTCCTGGACGCAGAATTAACTCCTGCTTAACCCTCTTCCAGCATGAGCAGGGGGCAGACTGGATTCTTAAAACATTTCTATCCTGTCTCACTAGGTATGTTTGTAAATGTGGGGGCTTCTTTTGCTACTATCCTATAAGGATTAGCTGCATTGTTGAACCATTGCACTGCACTATGAAGTAATCCTGCTTACACTGAAGGGGAGTACAGCTGCAATCCCATAATCACTTAGCTGGAAGCAAGTCCCAATGAATTTAATGGCAGAATGGGAGTTACTACTCAGCTGTCATGTACAGAAGGGAAGAAAAGCAAGATGTTAAAGTTGCAAACGTTTGCTGTAATAGATATTTTTTTAGTCTTCCTATTAAAGAAATGTGGTAGAGCACAATACCCTTCATAGAATGAAGACATTTTGCATCTCCGTTTGCTGAACGGTGCGGATTGTTTCAGACACCCCACTTTTAGCAGGTATCCCATGGAAGTTGAAGGACATACATTTATTTCACCATATGTGCATCATGAAAACATATTGTGGCTCAAGGCTGAATAATCAGAACACTTTTTGCCAGGTTTTTTCGGATGAAACATAGGGTGTGATAAGTGCATGTATCCAGCTCATTCAATGCCTGATTCAAGAACATGCTCAAACCACAAGTGTAATATATGAACTGATCTTTTCATCTTACACTCAACAAACCTACTGAAATGGAGCATTATATTTTTTGCTCCTGTGGTACTTTCTTGGAAAGGATAAGAAATGCTAGAAATAACATTGATTTATTATTTGTTACTGCTGTAACTGGAGGAAGTTGCTGCCTTGTGTAAAGAACATTTATTATCCATGTTGTTTCCTCAGCCTTTGTGGGCTTGTGATTAAAAATCCACCATTTGTTTTTGAAAAGCACTGCAGGCTGCCTTTCGCCCATTGAAATAAATGATCATTTGGATTTCTATCTGTGCTGGCATGCTGCCTTCAGCCTTGGCTAGTATTTGATGGCTCTTTCTGGACCTTGCAGAGAGGTGACAGAAGTGGCAGAGGCTTTGTGCAGCTGTGCACACTGGATATTGAAAACGTCACTTCAATTTTAGTTACACATGCATTTTAAAAACTGTTTTCGCACTACAATTTTGTTCCAAGCCAAACTTTTACATTCCTTCCGGTTCAGGTTCTCCTTCATCTCAGCTTCAGTAGATGATCAGTGACTTCAAAAACTGGTGGGACATATATTGAAGACATCACGGTTACAAGTGGGCACAGTTTATTCTCTCAACGCACTCACACACTGTTTTTGCTCAACAGCAAAAAATGCTTTATTAGTTCAAAACTTTTATCCCTTTCCCCGCCTGTTGCACCTTAAAAAAAAAAATTGGCTTGCTTTCCCAATCATGGTTCCAATCAGCATTACCTCCGCTTGGAGTTTCAAATGTTCTGGAAGAAGCTCATTGTCAGTCATTCCAATCCCTCCCTCCTTACCCCTCCCCCCAAACAAAACAAAAAAATTCTTCCCAAGAACCATATAAATACATGCAAAACATTGTACATAGAGATTAAATAATATCAAAATGCAATTACAGATCAGGTGCACTTTAAGCTGGACTCTAGAATATGGCAAACACATCAGGGTACATATTGCTTTGAAACCACCATTTGTTTATGTCATGCATACCACATAATATTCAGTCTTTTGTTTTATCTTTTTTTTCATTTTTTATACAAAAATACCAGTGCTTATTATACTAGTTACTGGAAAAAAAGGGGGGGGGAACGTAAATTCTAATCTGCATGCTTCTTTAGAAAAGCCTTTTCATTCAAATAAATATATACACAAATATCTATTCCAATATACTGTATATATATTTATTCATGGGCAGAAAAACAAACAAACAAGTAGTCTTAGCCATGGGTTCATCAAAGGACACATGAATTTGCAGATTTTGCCCCTTTGGGTTAGCAGGGTTATTACCATGATGGCAGAGAGTGTGAGAAGGACCGACGTGGAAGCTACATTGCTTTCTAATATATGAGTGAAGGTGTTCTAAAGGCAGAGTGGACAAGACAGAGAGGGAGAGAGAGTTCTCATCGTAGCCATATTCTCTCCTCATTGTCCTTCTTTCATCAAGGTGCTCTGCTGAGGAAGAAGAGCCCTTGTCCAGAGCTGACCTTGACCTCTCGAGCAGGTGTGAAGAGATGATGATGGTTGGCATTAGGCTTCCAAGACCTCCCTGCTCCTCTTTAAAACTGTGGCTGCGATCAGGCTTGCCGCCACCTCAAGCATTTGCCTTAACCTCAACCAAAAGGAGGAGTAGACTAGGACGGGGATGGGGAAATGCTGTGAAGCAGACACAGATCCTCTGGATGGCTGAAGGGGATCTTGAGATGTGGCCCATTTAAAATTCAAGGCATTAGGAGTCTTCAGTGGACTTCAGCCCCATCACGATGGAGCCTTGTGTTGATTTCGAAGAGAAGAGGCAAGTGAAAACACAGGCAGAGAATTCTAGTGACAATTCAGAATTTGCCCTTCAGCAAGACTGATGTCTGCTTATGATTGCCCATGGCTAAAATTACAATTCGATTTGTTTTCCTTCTGTAGTTGTCTTTTTGTGTTCTAAAATAATATTATCTTAAAACTTATTGCACAAAACCTTTGAAAAAATTAAGTCAGATCCCTGTGCAACTCAATAAAAATAACCAATTACATAATCCTAACTCCTAAAAATGGATAGTCTTCATTGCACACAGGAAGTGATGTAATGTCTTTGGTACCAATCTGCCAATTTATTTAACAAAAAGAGAATAAATTCCTACGATTAAGAACTGGATGCAAAATTATGTCCAGGGTTTCTTTCCTCTCTCTTATAAAACAACAACAACACAGCATTCCAAGGCAAAGTAACACACATCACAGGATATTACCTCATTTCCTGTCTGGCATGGCACAGCCTTGAATTATCCCCCCCCCCCCGGGATCACTCGATTGGCAGCAAATATCTTCCTGCCCTTCATGGTATGTTTCACAGAAATTGCGATCTATCCCCATCCCCGAAAGGCAGATCATGCACAGAACTAGGCTTCGGTGCTTGGATTGCCTTACATGGATGCTATCTAAATGCACATAAAAGGATGCCTCATGGACTTAAAACAACAGCAGCCCTGCACCCTACCAGGTGCTGATGTTTGTTGAACTGGTTTTGCTTATCTTTCTGCTGGTGCAGTCAACCTTTGGCAGTGCAGTTCAACTGTTTGGGGAGGTGGTGGTAGTAGTGACTTAACTGAGGTCGTCCTTGCCCCCTCTTCCCCCAAGCAGGTGATCAGTGCCGTGGAAGCCCAAAATGCTGGCCATTCATTTTGGGGTGTGTGTGTGTGTGTGTGTGTGTGTGTGTGTGTGTGTGTGTGTTGTGTATTCCTACATGACTGTGGATTGGGGCCCGTGCTTCATATCTTCAGCACTCTTTCTCGGCCACATGTCTGTGTGTGTTTTAAAGTTCCTGAATAACTTAAGCCAGCCAACTGCTGCCAGTTATATCAATGAAACTAAAACAGGAAAGAAAGAAAGAAACTAAAACCCAACCTATTTTACATTAAGAATGTTATGCACAATAAACACTTATACTTTAAGCAACCAGCCATATCAACATAATTTATATATAAAAAAACATTTCTGTATAACACAACTGATTTCTTTTTCTTTTTTTAAAAGTACAAAGATGGCTGTTCAGAGAAAAGGAAGCCGACTGGAGTCTGGCCCATCACTAAATTCCAACCGCCAGCCATGGGACTACATTCCGCTGCAGTGACATAACTCAGCAGTTCTGTTTCCTTTAAACAAAATACATATGGCTGACTTAAAAATATCTGTTTCTGATCTAAAGAAAACTATATATTTTTTGCATAATATTTATATAGTTATTTCCCCACCTGCCCCTCCCTCCCGAGGAAGCTAGACACACAAAAAGAAAAACAATGGACTAAAATGTAGGCCAGACCCCCCTCACCACACCGGTCAATTACAGATCTCTGGGAGTGACTTTGTGAGAGCCACCTTTTCTTCTTCCAAAACATGTTTGAGGTAAGGAAAAATATCAAAGAAACAACAGCAAAAAAATTATCAGTATCCCCTCCCACAAATATTTATGCAAGCGCATAACACCACTTCATTATTATTTTTTTGCAAGTTTTTAAAATAGAAAAATGACCTTTGAAGCAATGTAATCTTTAGAATGTAACTAAACAAAAGTTTTTCTTAGTCTTGTTTGATAGGCCACCCAGCAAGAGATGACACTTTCCCTCTTTAAATTCCTCCCGGTGTTCAGATGAATGGAAGTGAATTTATCTGGAAGGAAAACAAGGGTTGTGGGGATGGAAGGGTGCCTTATTTGCAATTAAGATGGTCACTGATGATTATTTCTCCCCCCCCCCCCCCGAGATATTAGCAGCTCCTTGCGCCTAGCACTGAAGTCCTCTTTACACCAGCATTGGAACAGAAGATCTACTGAGAAGGGGTTTTCACAGGTCTACCTCAAACTTGCAATGGAATTCAGAAATCAACCTGCAAGGCGAAGGGGTTTTGAGTTTAAAAATGAAACCAAAACACTCAATTAAGTTTCATTTTGCTTGTTTCTTTAAGGAACACTTATCTCTTGGCAAAGTACCGTCTCCCCACGTGGCAGGCGGTGCTCTGGGCAGTGCTTAGACAAGGCACAGGAGTTTCTGCTGTGCGTTCTTCCAAAGGAAAGATGTACACTTTTGAACGTTGGGATGATGGCCAGAAAGGAGATACAGCTACAAGCAACTAGGCTCTCTCTTTGCTTCCAGGCAGCACTTCCCAGGTTAAGCATTCTGTGGTGACCCATCACACCAAGTTTTACATTCTCTCTCTCTCGTACAAACTGGCCCTCACTGAGATATGCTCTGAAGAGTTTCAACAGCAAGTTCCCCATATGGCTACGCACTGCAAGGCTGTGGCCCGGCCAACATCTTAATACTAGGAGATGTGTGCTAAGATGAGGATGATGCCACCCTCGTTCAATGCAAGAGCTGATTTACCTTCTCTAGCAATTTTTTTTTTAAAAAAATTATTTTTATTTTTAGGCAGCTTAAGTGGCAACATCAATTTTGGAGAAAGGATGCAGGCCAGTTTCGGTGAAATGAGAAGGGAAGGCACTCCTAATGAGAAATGTGGAGAAGACGTATTGCTATGCCTCATTCAAATTAAAACTGAGGAAGGTGCTTTGTGACGTAACTAGGCCCAACTCCATAGTGCCAAGTCATTTGCAATTTCACAAAGGCGTTTGCGTTCCTGTTACAATGTTAACTCTTCAGCACGCAAAACGCAAGAGAAGTTGTAGTAATAGCTCATTACTAGAGCTGGCCTGGCCCAACTTCTTTACATTTTGCGCTGTCTGAGGAGCTACCCTTCTTCCCATAATAAGCCTTCTGAAAGTACACAGGGACCATGGCCTGGATTTATGCAACGTTATTTGGGATCATTTATTATCATCATCATCATCATCATCAGGCGTGGAATTGGGATGTTGACCTTATAGGGCCAATGACTTCATTACTCTGAGAGTCAAAATAGTAAAACCCCAAAGTCAAATTGAACAGAAATAACCTCAGCTAACACAGAGTGCCTATGTGATCTGCTCTTAATTCATATGCAACTCATTTCCATCAGAGGCCATGTTTCATTCTCTCAGAGAACATGGTGCTCTCATAACTCCTTGTTGCTTGGCCTTCTTCAAGCCACATTGTTTAGAAGACATTTTTAAGACTTTAAAAGTCGCTCTTATCTCTGGTGATTAATACCACCATGGAAACAGAGAGAGAGAATACACAAACAGAAAAATGGTAAAAATCAGGTACCATTCCCTCTCCCCTCCCCCCAATGGAAGACTGGGTTCACTTTCATGTCCATTATTTGATTCGGTTCCCCCTCTAATAATGGCATCATCTTAGTGCTCATGCCTTCTCCCCGAGGGCACAGGGAGACATCTAAGATTCAGATTCTGCACATAAAATAGAGCTATCCCCACAACTGCACCATCTGATGTTGTATACACAGCTGTACACTGTTACAGACACACAGAACCCAACTTGAAGGAACAAGGCGTATCAAAGCTGGCAGTTTCTCTCCTGAGAAACCCTCTCAAATAATGGTTGAGAAGCAAATCTCTAGCCATGTGGTACTGTGGTTCCTGTGGCTAAATAATAATAAATGGGGGCGGAGGAGGGAGGGAGGGAGGAAATAGGCATATACGTATTAGCACTTAACAGGAAGTGGCTGCAGTGTATGGTCAGATGTTGTGTTGGTGCCTAAGTTGCATGGAGGGGGCGGAGGGTGGGGAGAAGGAGGAGGATCAAAGTTCAGAGGTCAAACTGATGTTTCCAAGCTGTGTAAAGGGCTTTCTGGCTCCGGAATAGTGTCCTCAGCTGTATCGCTGTCCACTGCATTGTTATTTTTGTTGAGGGGTGAGGACTCGTCTGGGCTCTCCTCACTTTGCTTTTTGAGTTCTTCAGCTTCTGGGTCTTCGTCGGTGCCATCAAGGAATGGGGTCGAAGGCTCGTCTTCCTCCAGGATGAACTCTGGGTGAGTCATGAAGTTATGAATGGAGCTTCTAGATTCGGGTTTCTCGAGGCCTTCATACAAGGAGCTACGGAACGCATTCACCACTTTGATCTGTACCAAAGAGGGATTGGGGAGTAAAACAGACAAACAAGCAAAAACACAAAAGTGAGCGGTGGCCAGAGAGAGCTCTTCAGGACTTCAGGGGGAAGAAGAACTCAACAGGTATAATGAAAAACAAGAACAGCAGCGGCAGCAGCAACAACAACAATAGTAGTTTTCAACCAAAAAAAAAAAAGAGAGCTAAAATCAATCTTAAAAAGAGGACCTATGGAGAACCAGAATGGCCACATGGGTCAAAGGTCAGGCACTATGCGTGTGATGGGGCAACCAACTATGAGGACGCTTCAGGAGCTGCAAGAAAAGACATGTAACATTTCTAAGACAATAGCTTTGAAATGCATGGACATTCAAAGCACAACCATTCTCAAATGTGTGTCTACGTGTTCAGCAGCAGCAGCAACAAATACCCCCAATAAAACAGCTTCAAAGTGGCAAGTCAAGACATGTACTCTTGCAAAGTGTGATTTGCTTCAAGGTGAAATTAGGCAGGGAAGCGATGGTGTCACTTTTAAATTTCCAAACCTATAAAGATTAATTAGCTGAATGTGTGTCTCTCTCACACACACAAACACAAAAAAATTGATCGAGACCGTGTACTGCAGCAAATCCAAGCAGAATGCCGATAATGATGAATGTACCAGTGTGCATGCAAGAGTTAACCTGGTGATGGCTGCTAAACTGCAGGAGGTCCAGAACCATCTTACGAGTCAGTGTGCTTTGCAGTTGGCAGCCATTACTAACTGCAGACCTAGCTCTGAAGGCGCGGGGAACTGTGGCTCTCCAAATGCTCTTGGACTACAACTCCCATCATTCCTAACTATTGGCTCTGCTGGGGCTCATGAGAGTTATGAATTCAGCAACTGCTGGAGGGCCACAGTTTCCCTGCCCTTGCTTTGCTAGCATCTAGCTGCTCAGTACAGGAGCCGGTTCAGTGTTCTTGGCTTGTGGAAACCGCCCCCCCCCAAAAAAAGCCCAAGGAAAGGACATTCAGCGTGTAGCCATATGGGCAATTTTGGCTGATCACAGACTAGACTATCTCTTCTCCAGCTCACTTTTCTGATGCAGAGTGTCTTGGTAAGAAAGAAAAACTGAGCTTTCGACTCCCGAACATAGCTAAGAAACTAGGCTTCTACACAGATGGCTCTTTAACAGCAACGTCTGTAGCTCTAAGCACATTTGGTAGCGAAACATCAATGCTAATTTCCTTTGGCTGCTTAGAAAATCTCAGACTCAAACTCAGGGCATTCCTATCCCTCCAATTCCCATTTCAATCACAGTTTGCTCGGTCACATGAGTAAAGTGCAAATCACATTTCCAGAACAATGGAGTTGAGACATCTTCCCTTTACAGGATGAAGCATATTTTTTGTGAAAGTCACGCTTACCCAGACAAACCAACACAAACATGGAAGTGCGATGATCAGAACTTGCTGTTCCCCAGTCTAATCATATAGGTATGAAATATGAATAAGTATATTACTTTCCACCAAGCATAATGCATAAAACACATCCCAACAGTATAATATATCACAATGTAATTTGTATTTTATGCAGAGATGGCTCATAATTAGTACCTTAAAAAAAACATTCTAATTAGTAACAGGTCCAAATAACTACCTATTTATTGACCGGGGGGAAGAATCCCCACCCCCTCTTTTAAATACAGTTGTTTGTAACTTTGAATGCAATGGAAGCAACATTTATCTGCTATTAACATGTAGGTCATGCTTCCAGTTCTCACCATCGGATCTCTAAATAAAGGAAGTTTTTACACTACGAAGGGGGGAAAAGGCTTTGTAGAGTGCTCTCAAACATTTGTAGTAGACCACTGAATTAACACATCTTACATTACACAGCAGGTAATGCAACTTGAACTCTGGTTGGAGCTATGCATACCTGAATGCTTTGTGTACTGAAATACTACTGCTTGGCGCTTCTCCTCTCCTAACTGGTGCCAGGAAGGGGCAGGTTCTAATGGAGGTACAACAGGTAGAACTCACCCTGCTCCACAGCCAGGGTTCTGGACCCCTGCTTAATGAAATACCTGATTGGGGCTTGGGGGAGATATAGCTGCGGTGGGGGAAGGCATTTGCAGGAACACGGTCCTCCCCTATGATGCTTCACCATTGCATATTGCTATTTCTCTATTGCACTTTGCTGAAGGGAAGGAGGCACCAGCACACAAGATATGGCCAGGAAATATGCTGCCCTGAGCCTAGCTACATGGCACCTTTGAACCAAGATGTTTCCTATGTCCCGGTTCGTCTCAAGATGCTAGTCCCTCTTTAGGCGTTTCAAATAGGAGGTGTGCATGCGCCCCTCATACCCCCTCTTCTCTTGATCATGTGTTTGGTGCCAAAGGTCTAAAGGGCAGTTCTAACAGAGTTGAGCTGAATGCAGTGGAAATCCTCTCTCTGAGATGGAACTCCCACTGTACAGGATGCCCAGTCATGGGGAGAAGTCTAACTGCCTTCAGCTCAACCCCTTCAGACCTATGCACTAACTATGCAGAAGAGAGGAGAGGAGAGGGCAGGGCAGGGCAGGGCTGGTACACAGAGGTGTTGGGAGTGGTCTGGGTTCTCTGCGCCCTCATCCAGTTTGACCTATCACATATTACTTTGAACACCTGAAGAGGCATTTGTTGACCTTCCTGAATTTTGCTGCTGCCAACGAATGGAAGGTGATACTCCAATCTTTTTATTTTATTTTAACGAACTGAATGACTCCTGACAAAATCAAAAGCAGTTTGGTCTGCACTGAGTTCAAATACTAGAGATGTTCTATGCAGGTAGAGGAATGTTAAGATTCCTCAGACTGGCCTCCTTATTCAGCCAGGATCAGGTTTCCCTACCATTATTTCTGAACTAAAAGGAACTAAAGTTGAGTCTGCTCGTGTTTGCTCATGCTGCCAACTTCCATTTTGTATTCCTTGCAAAGTTCTGCATCTTACCAGAATGGTTCTCTGTGCTTTGTGGCTGAATGTTATGTTTATCATAACAAAATGTCGCAGTAACTGCAACAAGTAACTCTGAATCATGCTGTCTGTTGTGCAAAGTGAGCACATAAACCCCTGTGGGAAATAAATGACCAGCAAGGACAGACTGTCCACTGAATGGCACTTGCAAGGTCATGGCCTCAGGATTGCTACTCTGAGTATAAACTGATTTTAAGAACTGCCTCGTAGAATCAGTCCTGATCCAGCATTCAGTCTCCGCTAGAGCAGCATGGCGTAGTCTGTGCCAAACATCACCTGTTGACTGTTCTCAAGATCACACAGCCAGAGACATATTCTGCTCTCATGGCTCACAATCACAACCACACTATTAAAAAGTAAGTCGACTTTGTTCTTTGGTCACCTGACAGCAGCCATTCCATTTGGCTACTAAGGGGGGAGAAAAAGGAGGCAGGCCCATCACCACCTGGCAGTAGCCATTATATATCAGTTTGTAGAAGAGGGAGGAACAGAAGGTTAGCAGGGCTACTCCACTGGTTCAGCTGAGAGACCAGCTGCATTTGGCTCCTCTTCTCCTTGAATTGGCTTTGATTCCAGTTGCTCACTATGGGAACACTTGCCTTTTATCCTCCTCTGCCACCTGAAGCAGACCTGGGTCAGTTTCATAGGCAAAAGGCTATAAATATATAACAAAATTCTGACATGTAAAAAGAAATATAGTACATCTCACAATAGTGGAGAAGACTGTCTTCCTAACTCATGGACATTTGTTGAAGCTGAATGTTGGAAGACTGAAGGCAGTTAAAGAAAGCACTTCCTTGCGCTGTGCAGAGCTGAACTATGGAACTTGTGCCCACAGGAAGCAGTGACGACCACCAACTTGGATGGATGAGAGGGCATTCATGGAGGGCAAGGCCACTGATGGCTATGTTCCACATCTTCTGTCAGAGGCATGATGCCTTGGAATACCAGTTGCTGGAAACTGCAGGGGGGCAGAGAGCTGTTGTGCTCGTGTCCAGCTTGCAGGCTTCCCACAGGCATCTGGTTGGCCACTGCGAAAACAGGATGTTGGACTAGACAGGCCATTGGCCTGATCCAGGAGACTCTTTGTATGTTCATGCTCATAGCAAAGATCAAGCAGCTGAACTCAAAAATAGGACTCTAACTCTAGAAAAGACCCTGATGTTGGGAAAGATGGAGGGCACAAGGAGAAGGGGACGACAGAGGACGAGATGGTTGGACAGTGTTCTCGAAGCTACGAACATGAGTTTGACCAAACTGCGGGAGGCAGTGGAAGACAGGAGTGCCTGGCGTGCTATGGTCCATAGGGTCACGAAGAGTCGGACACGACTAAACGACAGCAACAACAAACTCTCTTGATGCTTAAAAGGGGTGGGGCACCAAAACTATTACAAGCAAAAGGACACAGAGCTTGATCAGTAGTACCAGAATAATTAAAGTCAATGGTGCCTTTAGTTATTAGATCATTCAGAACCAGGAATCTTGAAGCTGTTTGTTCCTGTAGCTTCAGTTGCACTTCCATTACTTTTTGAGAATAGGTTATTGTAACCAAGACTTCATCTCCACACTCCCATGCATTTTGCATGCAGGCTCCTCTTCTTTTTAATATTCTGGGGTGGTGGAGGACACAATGACCTTTTAGAAGTGGTTGAAAAAACAACCCATTTCTATCCAAGAACTTGAATGAATGATCATAAAGTTAACTTTAGCCAGTGCTATTTTTCTAGACAAAGGAGTGCTGGAACTCACCATGAACACCTCCCTTGTTCTCTTATAATGGCAATGGCACTCACCTGACAGGTGCCGGAACTGAGTTCTGGCTGAAAAAAAGCCCTGACTTTAACCAACATTACAGTAACTTATATAAATTCAGGCTCCACAGCCATCGGGACCTCTTTATTTGTTTGTCTTTACATGCTGTCTATTTGACTCCACCTAAGGGGATGCGGGTAGCACTGTGGTCTAAACCACTGAGCCCCTTGGGCTTGCCGATTGGATGGTTGGTGGTTCAAATCCCAGCAACAGGGTGAGCTCCCATTGCTCTGTTGCAGCTCCTGCCAACCTAGCAGTTCAAAAGCATGCCAATGCAAGTAGATAAATAGGCACCACTGCGGTGGGAAGCTAAACGGCATTTCTGTGCGCTCTGGCACTTGTCACGTTCCTCCGCGCACCAGAAGCGGTTTAGTCATGCTGGCCACATGACCCAGAAAGCTGTCTGTGGACAAACGCCGGCTCCCTTGGTCTGAAAGCGAGATGAGCGCTGCAACCCCCCAGTTGCCTTTGACTGGACTTAATCGTCCAGGGGTCCTTTACTTTTTACTTTTACTTACTTACTAATTTGACTCCATCTATTTGAGTAGTTCTATAATAGTAGAAAGGAAAAGTTCCTCCTCAAGGACAAGGGTTTTCACTTCAGACTGCCTTTCAATTTTTATTTTTATTTTTTTTAAAACACACACCAAATATCCTCACACAGCTTCATTAGGCTGCCCAGTCAGTTCATGTAGAGTGACATGGCAACTGCATAGGGGGTCCTCAGCAGACTGATATAGAAAAAGTTGGGATACTGGCCTAGTACCTCTTATTTTTATTTTTTTAATTTTAAATTGGTTTTACATAGTTTTATACATTTTAACTTTAACCATTTCAAACATTAAAATAAAAGGTTCTTCCAAACCTTGGCTCTCCTTCCTTCCCTCCATGGGTTCCATATTTAAAATAAAGCATCTTTTACCACTGGCCTAGTACATGTCAGAGGGAAAAGTACTTTACTTCACCTATGCCAAAGATGTATCAAATTATTTATTTCCTTCCTTTTGGTCCTAATAAGAACCTCTAAAAAGGTCAGTGCTTTTTTCTAAAAAAATGTTTAGGGGTACTCTCATTTTCCTACTCATATTGAAATGCTGTCCCTCGATGAGGCCAAACTTGGATTCACAAAATGTTTAGGGGTATGCGTACCCCTGCATCCCCCCTAGAAAAAAGCACTGAAAAAGGCTAATGGCAAAGTTTCCTGAAAAGAAGTTTTGTTTTGTATCTTGTAACACATGTAATAATCAGATCCATCATCAAGAGAACAATCAATTAGCACAATCTATACTAATTGATTCAGTTCTGCAGCTGTCTGCTCAGGGCTGGGTTATTAATAAACAGGGTGAAAACAGAGGCATTTCCCGCTTTCTTCCAAGTGGAATGAAATAGAACATATGCTCTTTAGCTACCTTCTGAGCACATGGGAAGCCATAGTTCCTTTAAAATCTTACCTCGTCTTTCTTGAAATGAACCAGGAATCCTTTCACATGGTCTACAATAAGCAAACCATAGAGATATGGCCACACCACCCACCCCTTTCTATGTACTCATGAGCTCTTCCTTTTCTAAACCAATCAGCCTTCACGAACACAGCATTTTGGGACTGGTGACTTTAAACACTGTAGAACTTTCCACCAGGTATTAAGAGAAAGAAGGAGAGAAAGAGAGAGAGAGAGAGAGAGAGAGAGAGAGAGAGAGAGAGAGAGAGAGAGAGAGAGAGATGTAGCTTTCAAGAGTAGCAGAAATCAAGTAGGAAACTGCATAGGTAGTCCAAAAAGGAAAAGGATAGTTTTTGATGCAGTTGTTACAGAACAAGAAACCATGCTGTCCACTCAGATGATACATTTTCTTTTTCCTATCAAGCCCTCTTCAATCAGATAAAAATTAAGAAGTAATATTTTGTGCGCTAAGGGGGGAAACCCCACTGTTGGCAGCTTCTTTTGCTGAGTGTGATGCATATAACCTGAGCATACTCTTTTTAATAAACTATTACATGGATGCACATATAGATAAGTAAATGGCAACAGCTGCACTTCTTCAGAAAGTCTGGTGTATGCATAAAAATAAAAATGTCAATGCTATGTGCAAAATGCAAATGATTAGGAAAATTCTCCTCCTTGAAACATAAATATTGGACAGCACCTCTTAACATAGAGAAACAAAAAATGTATTATTCTAAATCAGCTTTCCCCAACCTGGTGCCCTCCAGACTTTAGTTCGGGACTCTGGCTCCCATCAGCCTCAGGTAGCATGGCCAACAGTCAGGTGTGATGGGAGTTGTAGTTCAAAGCATTTGGAGAACAGCAGATTGGGGAAGGCTACTCTAGAAGCATAGACTGTGTGTGTGCGTGTGTGTGTTTTAAAGATAACCTTTCTGGACAATATATGTATATTATTTATTGTACAGCAAAGCACACAATTGACTGCCCCAGATGAATGAGAAAAATTAGTAACTGATGTTTTATGTAAATATTATTTTGTATACCATCTTTTCACATCTGCCATCTCTTTGCGCAGGAAAAGCTAATGTGCTCTTTCACACACCACATTAATGGTTTACCATAAACACACCAATCTGGGTCACTTTGCTCTTCCTTGCTTTCACTTGGAGGAAAAAAGCTATGATCCCTTGGTTTAAGAGTTACATTTGAACAAGGAATTGTGGTTTCTTTCACTCCCAACAAACCATGGGAGACTAACATTTGTTCTTGTATCAACTATATATATATATTTTGTAAGAAACCAAAATCCCTGGTTTGGACATAATGCTAAGCCAGGGTTCATGTCCAAAAGGTGCATTCATAGGAAATCATTTATGGGTTGCTGCAATATGTGAACTGGACGAATGCCTGCATTTGCAGAAATCCAATTTCTGAACAACTAAGCCACCCAATTTTGTGCACACAGGCAAAGTCTACTCCAGTGTAGAAGCAGAACACAAAGTTTAATAAAGGACTTAAGTCTGGCTTGGAAGTCTAACTTAAACAGAAGACCCACAGAAGTCTCTGTAAGCCAGCAGCACACCGACATAAACTAAAAGGCTGTGGATTTTACACAGATTACATGATATGCTATAGAATGCTAATACAAGCTCCTGGTTTTAGATGACTGAGATCCCACCCCCAATAATAGCTCAGTGTTGATTACAAGAGATTCCTCCAAATCAAAAGCATCTATGCTATGCTTCATCTGTATGGTGACAGACCATATTATATTTGCATCCCTGTTTTATTTTTTAAAAAAGGAATGAGATGTTTGCATAGAAGAGAAGGGCTGATCTATCATTCTTAGAAATGCTTAAGGACTCAACAGCACCACCAGACTTTATCAGTCCTACCTGATAATGTTAGCCTTGATGCAGAACCAAACAAAATCTTGAAACTGATAATGCTAAACCTGCTACCCTGAGACCTTCTCCTGATCTGAATAAGAGCCAGGTGCTAACTGCCTAATCTGAAGCATGTTTATTCCACAGTAATTTCCATTGAGGCTTTTTACCAAGTAAAGGTGCACAAGATTGTAGCCTAAGCCTTCCAGAACCCTTCAAGGGCAAATACTGCTTTCAATTAATCCCTGAATAGCTCTGTTGATAGAGCATGAGACTCTTAATTTCAGGGTCATGGCTTCAAGCCCTATGTTGGGTGAAAGATTCCTGCATTGCAGGGCATTGGACTAGATGACCCACGTGGTCCCTTCCAACTCTACGATTCTATGAATTCTATGAAATTACGATTAGAGTAGGAGGAAAATAATATCAGCAGGAGCACTTCCTGTTGAAAGCAAGACAGAGACATTTGCCCATCTCTATATTTAGCTGTGGCTGATAACTAAACTATCCCTCCCCTCTGCTGTCCCACTAAAAAGAGCACCAAACTTTTTGGGTACCCAAATATGGGAGTCATAATTCAGTCCTGCAAGGAGGAGGAAGACAAAAAAGTTGCAATAGAGTAGGAGAAAAAAAACAAACAGAAAAAAGAACCAGAAAGAACTAAAAGTTAAAAGATGCAAGAGCTTAAAAAAAAGTTGTATATAATATATAAACAGAATGGCTTTTTCCCGCACTTCCTCCCAATTCTCAAGACAAGAAACCATGAATCAAGTTATGGGTTAAAAGAAAAGGGAAAGAGAACAGGTTTGGTTAGGTCTGTGCGAGTGCCCTTTGGTGGTTATTAGGAAGTCATGCATTGAATAGACTATCACTCACTGCCCGCAGGAGGAGATGCAGCAGCAACAGCAGCAGCAGCAGCAGAAGTGGTGGGAGTGGAATTGACGGAGGAAAGAGCTACATGGGTTGGGCTAGAAACATTTTTTACATCGTGGTGTTGGCTCACGATGGAAGGCTGTCTCCTGAGGGCTCCCTGTAAAGAGGAGGCGCCGGTCTGGAATGTGTAAACTACGTCCATCTGCAAAGAATCAGAGAGTAAGATAGCTTTGTCCCACATTCAAAAGAGGAAAAGGAACTGGGAGAGTTGGAAGGGGAAACCGGGCAGACAAAGGATACAGATACAAACAGTAAGGAACCAAAGTGGAAGGGAAAAGAGGAAAAACCCAAGACACCCCTGTAAACAGTTTCAGCAGTTCATCCAAAACGTAGAGCCCCTCAGCAAAGAGCTCCTTTCTCTTCCCCAATTATTCCTGTGTTTGCAGCAGGTGCAGTATTTTAGGGTCCAAGTACGTGCTATGTGCAAATGCATATAATGAAACTTTGCAGGTCTATGTCTTGGTTGCCGTGGAGTGTCAAGATGGGGCACTTTGTAGTGGAGAAACTGCAGGAGGGGAGCCTAACTCCTTGTTTTATTCTGGTGTTTATCTTCCATCTGTTGGTTTTGTTGTTGTTTTTAAAGTCTGGTTCCTGTAGCCTGCCCTGGAATTGTTATTATTTACATGGATGGGCAGGGTATAAATTTGTTAGATAAAGTATTGGTAAACCTATTCCCTGGCCTCTTACTGTCCTGCCTCAATGAGCTCCAGATGCACATTTTGCAAAGGATAAATGTGCATCTGCAGAGTAACTGAAGCGGCAGGGGAGAGACAAATTTATTAAGCATATTTATATGCACACCACACCACAACTCTGCTACAAATCACTATTCCTAGGTGTTGCCCGAGTTTCATCACATGCATTTGACTATAACAGGTATGGGGCACCTCTGATGAACTACAACTCCCATGACTCTGACCACTGGCCATATTGGCTGGGGCTGATGGGAGTTGAAGTCCAATAACATCTGCAAGACCACAGGTTTACCACCTCTGGTGTAGTCAAACCACTTCTGATTTTAAATGTGTGGGTGATATGCCAGGTGGTGGGAATCTTATATAAAGGCAGTGGGAAGAAGGAGCATGAAGGCCGAAGTCTGAATGACCCAAAAGTGCAGCCTGCACATTGACATGTGTGGTGGATGTGTGGTGGGTTCAAAATGTCACCAAGGGACACTAAGGACAAGTGGCAGAAAACTCTAACCAGGAGTGGTGTGTGCCAGCCAGGCTTATTGCCAAGGTCCAGGCCCTGAATCAGAGTGGGTCATTTCGTTTGGCCAACATTAGGAAACAAGTCACATAACAACCAAGCTGGAATTAATTGCAGCAGCAGCTTGTCCATTCATCCCAAAGCAGAAAGGGCACAGCAGCATGCAGAGGTATCACAAGAGCAGAAAGTGTTCTCTGTATCATTCCTGGTTTAAGAAAGGGAGGGGCAGAAAAAGCTGCTGCACTGGTACAACTTCCGGTTCCTCTAAGCACTGGCAAGTCATTCTGTCTAAAGCTGGAAATGCCTTTTGCTCAGAAGGGAAGGACTGTGGCTATTGTATCCTGGATGCAGACTGTTTCGGTGGTTAATCATGCAAGCAGTAAAAAAGAATCCCCACTGTTTTCCCGAAGGAACACAGATATAGGAGAATCTGCATTACCAGGAGCTTTGGTTTCCAGGTTCAAGGCTTGTTTGCTTAGATCTACATTACATATCACACTTTTTAAAAAATTAAAAATCCCACAACCACTCAAGGTGTCTCACATTTGCATAGTGCTGGCTGTAGCAGGCAGCGTTGTCCATTCAGTGAACATGCAAAGCTCCATCAGTGAAACAGCTCTTTCACACACTGGACCTGGTCACTTCCTCCTTATTGGCTCGATGAGGGTTTCTTACAGTTCAGGAAACTTTGCAACACCGTATTATGCCTGGTTGTACCTACCATCATCTGCCATGTCTAGAGTAAAGAGAGGAGCACTTCTGATACTGAACGGCTCTCCCTCTGAAGACTTTGTTGTGGACCAGCATAGGCAACTAAACACAGACACTTCTCCTCCAGTGATGCGCAACTCTGACCCAGGAAGGGTCTTTGCGTGCCTTCACAGTGAAACATCCTAGGCAGTGAGTGACATGCAACAGTGACCTTGCCCGTCTGATACAAGACAGCATCAGAACTTTAAACAACCAGATGCTGCATCAAACTGTATGCCCACATGCAACCTTTGGCAAACTCAGTAGGTTCGGTCTTCATTTCATCCTTTGCATGTGACTTGGGTGTGTGGATCAAAACAATATTTTTAAAACAATGCACAGTACAAAGAATTACATTCCAGGTGGGCACAGATCACAATGGTAAAATACATGTAAAATATAGCTCATATCCAGGTCTCATGCAGACATTCACCCAAGATCATTTTGCTTCCTTAAAGGGCTTGGTTTCCTATCATGGAGGCAAGCATCTGGACAAATAGCAAATTTCTGTGACTACCCAAGGCATACAATGAAAAGGAAAGGACTGAGCATCAACGTAGGACCTCCATCCCACGAAGCTCAATCCTCAACTTGCCCTCGGTCCCTTCCTGCTTTGGTTCTATCTTCCCCATCAATCTCTCCTGCTTTCTGGGATGCACCATATACTAGACATGGCTTTTAAATTCTAGTGCATCCCCTGGCAGGCAGAAGGAAGAAAACAGTGAAATTACTGCCGTCTCATCTGTATTTATTAAATATATATCCCACTCTTCCTCCCAAAGGAGCCCAGGGTAGTGATTTATAAAAAATTATGTGACACTATATCAGCATCTCTAGTATGCTTCTCCTTCCCTTTGGATGAATTTCTGTCCGGCCAGGAAAATAATGGTAATAACTATCACGCAACAGTGAGTTGTCACCAGTGGTTAGGAAGCCCCCAGAAATAAAGACTCTTCACTGAACTCAGAGTAATGACAATAAAAATCCCATCTGCCCTATATATTTAAAGCAATATCATACGGTTTAAATAATAATAATACTGTGTGTATGGGGGGGTTATTGTTTTTGTTTGTTTTTATGGTATGTATTTTGTGTTTTTATATTGCAACTGTGGTTTGTGAAGGGTGTGAGCATTGTTAGGAGACTCCTATTACCTCAACAGAGCTACAATATTCAGAGAGGTATTACAGCCAATCCATTATCCCATGGAATTCTGCAAACTGTAGCTCTCTCTGCGGAGAATAAGGGTCTCCGAACAACTCTCGGCACCCTTAACGAAACACAGTTCCCAGAATTCTTTGGGGAAGGCCATGGCTGTTTAAAGTGGAATGACACTGATTTAAATGCAGGTGGGGTCTAAGACCGGTGATGATTGCTGCTTGCATGAGGTTGCTGCATTAAGATAGTGCAAGGCCTTGAGATGACTAATTACCCCAATATGCAAAAACAGCTCAAAAAGTGAGTTCAGAGCCATTTCATTTGAAAGACAGTAGTGGTTGGCAGGGTGGTGGAGGGAGCTCAGCACAGTGTGAGTGTTGCAGCAGAAGCATTTTATTGGCTCCTGTGCCTTGCCCGTCTCCCAGGAACCAGTAGTGATGTTCAGTACTGAGAATGCAGGTAAGCAACCCCACCCTGTCTGAGCTGCCCCACCAACCACTACTGGATAAGGGGGTACAGTGAAAGGAAAAGAACAAGTCAAACCTTTCTTATATTCTTCTTAAAAGAATATCTTAAAGCAACAATCTAGGGTTACACAATCTCAAGAAGATGGATGTTGCTGCTGGTATTTTTTTTAAAAATAATCAGCCAGTCCTTACACTTTATGAAAGTTGATGTATTGTGGATGCAACCTTCGCTAGACATGAAACTGCAGCTGACTTTCGTTCTGTGAATGCCACTTCCTTGAGAAGAATCCAGAGTCTAAGAATGTGCTTGGAGTCACAGTGTCTGCACAACTATTGTAACCTTGTTTTCGGTGAATAGTTGTCAAAACACATTTTATTACTTATGAAGAAAAGGTTCTGGAACTTGGAAAGCCAATGGAAGTTCTTGCAATACCATGGTCTCTCTGTGTGTATATCTGCAAGGAATGGTTAATGTTAGCTTCATCTTCATCTGGAATCTTCAGGGTGACGTGCCCCTGAATGAAGTGGCTGAATTTATTTGTACCATCGGAAATATCTGCAGCCTGGTCTGTGTTTGTTCCTCCAGAAAGAGGAAACTCTCTGCTGTGCTGTTAGCCTAAGCCCATGAACAGTAGGGAACACATTCCCCTTGATTTCACAAGGGCTTGTTCTTCCCTTTTGTGGAATCCTCCAAAAGTAATGGCTTTATCCAGGTTCACTTTCAAGGGCCATGGCAAACGCGGCAAAGGATTTAGTGTAAATCAACAGCAAGAGGGATTGTCCTTTTTCAAATGTTTAGTGGGGCTGCAAAAATCTGGAGGCCAACTGTGGGACCCTGAGCAATGACCACATCATAGCTCAGCAGGACTGCTATTTTTGTTTGCAAAGAATTGCATCTCAGAGGCAGGGAGAGAAGGTTGGCATCAAATGCTCCAACTTTTCCTGTGCATGCAGAGACTTGCCTTGGATGCAAGCACCGATGCTTAGAAAAAGCCCAGGTGAGTGCATCTGCTTAGCTGCATGTACATCAACACTACTAGCTCAGGCCATTGATTCCCAACTCTTCCAACAGTGTGAATGCACATCCCTTTCCATGGCATGCAGCCCTGATTTCACTGAGATGGGCTCTGATTAAGGCAGGAGAGGACACAGCTACGAGTCGCCAATGGAGGCAGTCAAAAGTCCCTAGCAGAGGAGAAATGAAAACTGTACCTGAGTCTGTATTCTGTTGAGACCCCGGAACCAGAGAATCTGTCCTCGCCGCAGCTCCATTTCAGCATGGTCGATTTCATCCATACCCTCAGTGTACTCCTCATCATTCATATCGTCCTTGTTAATGCCATGGCCTGCCTCCTTCAGGAACTTCAACTGATTGGTTGGAATGCTGCTGATCAACTAGAGATATACAGGACACTCAAGGTTAATTCCTCCCTGCTTTGTACAATTTTGGGTCCCCCCCCCAAAAAACACAGACGCTTATCTGGTCAGCACCATAACTCTGGACAATATTTCCATGCAACTGGGTCATGCCATCCCAAGCAGTGCTAAGCACCATCATGGCATTTAAAAAAAATAAAAATCTATTGCTTTATTTAATTAATTTATGTGTAACCTTTTGGACTGCTTCAGGACCTCAGCCTGGCTCACAGAATAAACAACATTTTTCATATAGCCTGTGCAATTGACAAAATGACTCTTCACATGTGTGCAATTGCATCTGAAAGGACTTCACTTTCATGGGAAGGAAACCAGGGAGAAAGGAAGAACAACAACAGTTTGCTTGAGAGAAACAGAGGGTGAGGATGTAAAGCTGGTTGTAAAAAGGAGTAGACAACATTTCCTTCCCAAGGAAGGAATTCCTTCCCAATGACAGAATTAGAGTTACTAATGTAGATGAATTATTCTCAATGAAAACTCCCCATGGCAATAGAATTGACAATCATGCCTCCTTAATTCACTCAGTTCTGTGGCAGTACAGAACTGACCATTCTCTGCTTTAAAGCCTGGGTCTTGAATTTAGACATCTAAAGTCAGGACTGGGAAAACCTGTGGCTCTCTACTTGTTGTTGGACTCCAACTCCCATCAGTCCCAGCCAGAATGTTCAATCGTCAATGAAAGAGGCACACTTAACAACATCCGGAAAGCCACAGGTTCCCCATCCTTGATCTAGGCTTAAAGACTGCTATGCTTTTTGGAGTTGAGTATTGACTTCATAAAGCACTTTGGACTATTAACAGCATCACCAAATTTTGCACCCACATAGCTGCAAAGTGTGTATGTGTGTGTACCATAACTCAGAGGTATGGTGGGTGCTTAGCCTTCCTTTAACAATATGGCCATATCTTGTTTGGGCTCACCTGTCCCCAAAGCAGCTCTCCAACACCAATGAAAACACACCAGAACCATTGGCTCAAGGTGAGTCCAGAACAGCTGAAGGGCTTCCCACCAAATTCTACAATGATGATCTGTGGCATAAGAGGAAAAAGGGCACAGTCAGATCAGCTTTGGTTAAAAAAACAAAACAAAAAACTATGGAGGTACAGAAAGAATTGTTACCTTCCAAAGCAGTACACTTTACATTTTCTAACTCATGGCATGTTACTAGACAAAAACATACAACAACTTGCATGCCATGTTCTAGTTAGCTACATTTGTGCAGGGTGTGCTCTGGAAAAAGGACAGAAGGTGGCTCCAAGTCATTTTTCAGACCACTCAAGGGACCCTCCCATTCCTCCCATTCTTGCATCATATAAGAAAGTGCTTATTCACATCATAAAACTGAAAAAGGAACTTTCGGCAGTGCATTGGTGATGTGTTGTTGTTGTTGTTTAGTCGTTTAGTCGTGTCCGACTCTTCGTGACCCCATGGACCATAGCACGCCAGGCACTCCTGTCTTGCACTGCCTCCTGTAGTTTGGTCAAACTCATGTTCGTAGCTTCGAGAACACTGTCCAACCATCTTGTCCTCTGTCGTCCCCTTCTCCTAGTGCCCTCAATCTTTCCCAACATCAGGGTCTTTTCCAAGGATTCTTCTCTTCTCATGAGGTGGCCAAAGTATTGGAGCCTCAGCTTCACGATCTGTCCTTCCAGGGAGCACTCAGGGCTGATTTCCTTAAGAATGGATAGGTTTGATCTTCTTGCAGTCCATGGGACTCTCAAGAGGTGAGCTCTTCTGTGTAAATACCACGTCTACAGCATGGGGCCATTTCTATGCCCGTTCCAATGAGAGTCCTGCCTGAATGCATCAATATAGTTTGTTAAGTACCACAAAAATTAGCCTCATCACTGGTTTGAGTGGCATGTTACCAGAGCGCCATAGCATGGACCCACACAATCAGATCCAAGCTTCAATGTGTATTATTGCCCTGATGTGCTCCACGAAAGCCAGCAGACTAGCCATGAGAGTTGTGAGAGTTTTCTTCAGTGAGATTCCACTATAAGGAATCGGAAGGGAAGACATCTGTACCATGTGTCCAGGTACTTCTCAATCGGATTGGTTCAGAGAGGTGAAGGCTGCTAGAGGATGTAGCTGTGGGCTCAAGAGCCGCGAAATGTGCCTTGAAGCATCTGCATTGGGGGTCCCCAGCCACTTCAGTCCATTTCAGAAACTCATCTAAGTCTGAAATCAGGAGTTCCTCAGATATGAGAGGTGTAAGTGGGGCATCTGCCTTGGGTGCAGCCAAGTCATGCATTAAATCAGCTGATACATGGCAGAACTTGTTGCAAAAATGATGACGAGATTTTGGCTTGGATGGTTTGGCCTATTCCCTGTGAATGATGTCACACAAGTTTGCGGGAAATGGAACTGCCTGAGCGGAGGGTGGAGCTGCAGGAAAAGCTGAGCTAATACCATGTGGCTCAGCTCCTGTAGTGGACTGGTCTCTATGTGGAAAGGAGAGAGAGACGAAGGGCCCCCACAGCCTTTGGTAGGGAAACTGCCCTGAGGGATTTCTGCACTGGGCTGGACTTCCCTTGACTCTAACCCTTGGGGATGTTGGGATATTTGTACACCAAGCTTCTCCAGCAGTGAGGAGGGGTATGGTTTGTGTGTCTGACTTTACCATGAGAAAGGAAGCTGTGTTTATCTCCTTTCTCCCATGTGATGTTTTTCATTGTACTTTACTTTCGCTTCTGGTCTCAGGCGAACTGGAAGCAACATGCACAGCTCTGAGTTTCTGAGCTGGGTAGCAGAGAATGGACTTTGTATATAGCCCACAATAGAGTAGTTTTAGATCTGCTTTATGGCTCTTTATTATCTGTGTGTGTTGTTCTTCACCGTGCCACTGGTCTGCTCTAACCGGCAGCCAGGGATGCACACAGGGCAATGCTTCAGCTGTGGGGCAGTCTCACGCTAGCCCCAGGCAGCATTTGCTAATATGTGGTAGCAGGGCTCCCTGTCCTCCCTGACATAACTGTATGAAACCTTTGAAGGGGTGCCCTGGGGGAAAGACCTCTGACAACTCAGAGGGACCCCCCTGCTCCCAGTGTCTGGGCTGAAGCAACATTCCTGCTGGCTAGTGCATTCAGGGGGTGATGTCTATGTGGGTTGAACACGCTAAAATATAACTGTCTGCTCTGTGGGAATAAAGCAGAGGCATCCTTAGGGAAGCAATTCCTCTCCACTCACAAGGGAGCTAGTCTATGAGAATCACAAGTAGGGAGAATGCTACTGCACTCCAATACGGCTCATGGGCTTCCCCATAGCTATCTGATTGGTCACTGTGAGAACAGGATGGCCTGAGCTGCCAGGGCTCTTACTCTTTTTCTCTGCTTTGCCTACTGATGCTGCCTCCTCCTCCACCCCTTGGGTTCTTAGAAAGGTGAAAACCTCCAAGTCTGCCTGGCTGCAGACCTTGCGCCTCTGGAGATGACCTGGAGACTGTCTTTCTGGTTCCAGAGAAGAGATCTTTCTCCACGCTAGCTGTCCTGCTTCCCACAAGTAGAGAACTCTCGTATCCAATCATCTTATTTCTGTTTTCACACACACTTGCAAGGCACGCCTGTCTTGTCAGATCACTAACTCCTCGACATACAATTTATCTTCTGGATAGATTGCCCATAAAATGCCTTACTGTGGTCAGCCTCACAAAGAGCTATATGGTGTTTGGCCAAGGAGCATGCTTCAGACAACAACCTCTGACAGTGTTCCCTTTCATAGTCTCTCCCCTCCGCCTCCAGTTTTATCTCTCCATTTCCTCATGACCCCCTTCCCGCCTGCCTCTTAGCCAATATAATTTACCTGGGCAACAAAGGTTCCTAGCACCACTGTGCAGAAGATGGGGTTCCGGAAAATGGCCTCAAAGACATTCCGCTCACCGTGGATCTTGCGAGCATTGATCTCATTGAAAAGTTGCATCATGACAAAAGTGTTGAAGACGATGGTGTAGTGTTCAGTGGGTGGGGAGTGGAGGGGGACGTTCCGGCCACTGTCAATATCAAAAAATTTCTCACCTAGCAGAAGAAGAGTTTGAAGAGAAAAATGCTAAGAATAACAACATTCTTTCCCCTACACACAGACACCAGAGTTTACACACAGACAACACAGTGTAGAACACAATCCCCAAACCAGGGTTAACTGCAAACGTATCTTGCGTGCCATTAAGCAACTCATTCTCTGAACAGCACAGGCTTGTTCTTCCAGCACACAAAGTAGCTTCCTGAGAATTCAAGGATAATGCACAACTTGCAGCAAGGCTCCCTAGGTAGAAATACACAAGCAAGAGAAAGACCCAAAATATGAAAATATGCTATACTGTACTGAAGAACCATATACAGAAGGGAATAAACACTGATACACATAGGACAAAAAGCAATATACACACCCAATGGAACACTGTTTTGCCTAATATTAGATGGTTTTAATGGCCAATAAAGGATCTTGTTGGTGCATATGAAGAATTTGGATTCATTCCCTAAGAAGTCTGTTGGAAATATTTCTTCCCAAGGACTCAGCATTGCTTGGATAGGTTTGAAAAAGACTCATTTGTCAAAGCAGGCTATTAACAAGTGTTCCATCAAGAATGTGTATTGCTTATTGTCTTGTGTGTATCCATTTTCACTTCCTTCTCTATAGGCTTGTTTGGTACATTTTCGTATTTGGGGACTTTCTGTTGCTTGTGTATTTCTGTATCCCTGAGAATTTCACTTTTCATTAAAAAAACAAGTCCAAAATCCAAGCTAGGCTTCCAGCCCTCATGAGTGTAGGACAAATATAATGTGACAATAGTGTCTCCAGGAAAACAGGGTATCAAGAGATAGGGACTGCCCCTCTGTAGAAGCAACCATGTGGGGTGGCACCATTCTGAGAGAGCCTGCTGCAATTCTGTAAACACCTTGCAGAGATCTGCTCCCTGCAGTTACAAAGGAAGTGCACAGAGGCAACACAGTAGCTCACTACTGTATCCCAAGGGACATGCTCTTCAGCCTTCTTAAACTCCACCAGCCAACTGGAACGTAGACACTAACCATGGAAATAAGAAAACGCATTAAACCATAGTTCAGAACAAACTATGGTTCAATGTGCAAGGGCTTGCTGCTCAAACCATGAGCATAGGTTTAGATGACATGACAACCCAGACTCTGGCTTGTTTTTTCCATGGCACAGCAGGAGCGAGGGAATGAGCATGGTGGGAATAGTTTCTTTTAAACTATGGTTTGAGATGAGGTGCATATCAGGCCAGTGAATCCAGAAAGTAACACATCTATCCTTGTCTTGATTCCCCGACTTTCCATATTACTTGTACTTGCCAAAGTCTGCATTCTGCGAAGTCTCAGATATTGGCAACCGGATGATACAAACCAGACCCATGCACACAAAAAGGACGGTGCAATTTGCATTAATGTCTTCTCAGGGCAGAATTAGGGTTGTATTTGGAATGAGGATTGTCAGTCCAAGATAAGGAGTTGCTGGAAAAATAGACAGCTCCCTTTATGAGACTGAAGCCAAAAGAAGGCCAATTAACATGTACTTGAACCTGTCCAAATTTAAATACATCACTTGAAGGAAAACCCAGTGTAAAACAGCTTTTAAAAGGCAAAAGAAAAGCTAAATTGTGTTGATAAAAGGCATAATTTCCTAGATTAAAGCTCTTCCCTTGGCCAAGGATTGAATGTATTGGTCATATAGTCTCCGTAGAGACTCTCTTTTCCTGACAGACTGTGTAGTTTTCAAAGCTGCACAACAGTCAGAAATTCAGCACATGCATGGAATTTCTGCCTCTGAACCCTGCAAGATCATGCATAGAAGTTGTTCCTGGCAGTCTACATCATAGATGGGGAAATAGCCAGGTATCAGAATCAGCTGCATGAACAGTTTCATTTTATTGAAAAAGAAGCCTTGTTTGAAAACTTTCCTGTATGCTAAATCACTCAACCAACAACTACCATAGAATTATTATAAATGATTACTGCCTGCTAAATTGAAGGCCCACAATTTTTTTGTGGAGGGAAGAAGGAAAGTATGGCAGGGTAGATATAGGGAAAGGAGAACCTAGATTTTCCAAGACCCAACCTAATGGTTTCATGTCTTGCTAAAGACTGCAATTTCCATCTTTGACTCTCACCAGCAAAGAGCAGTGTGAAAATAATGGTGAGCTGGTACACAGCATGCCCCAGGATGTTCTTCATCATGGTGCGGGAAATGAGTGGCTTGTTGCGGCCATATGGCTTGCGCAAGAGCAAGGATTCGGTTGGGGGTTCTGTGGCAAGGGCTAATGAAGCAAAGGTATCCATGATCAAGTTGACCCACAACATCTGGACAGCCTTCAGAGGAGAGTCCTGCAAAGGGAGAAGCATCCATCAGAAGGGAGTGCATTTCATTTCTGGTCCAAGACTATGCCTTCCCACTCTCTCAGCTGCTCACCTGGAGCTGACATGCAACAGTTCTAACTCTTAACCCAGTAGTATAATCATCCAGGGATGGTCAAGTTGGAAGCCCAGCAACACTAATGCTACAACTGTAGTATTAAACTACTAAATATTTAGTGCCGGGTGGGAGGTTAGCTTAGAGAGCACATGCATCTTGCAGGGGGTTGGACTTGATGACCCTTGTGGTCCCTTTCCAACTCTACAATTCTATGATCTATAATCTTCTCCCGAATAACTTTTGTGCAGCCTTAAGGCTCCAACTCCTAACTATTTTCAGAACACCAACTTGCATTTAATTAATAAAAATAATATCTATGCAGTCTTCATTGTTGCAGAGATGTTTCAATAGGCAGTGACAGCAAATTTTCCAAGTGCTTCCATGCTGCAATAATCTCTACAAATGTATGGAGCTGGGGATGGCAAACTTTTGGTCCTCCAGATGTTGCAGGACTCCAACTGCCATTAGTCCCAAGCAGCATGGCCAATGTTCAGGGATGATGGGAGTTGTAGTCCAGCAACATTTGTAGGCTGCAGTTTCTCCATCCCTTGGTACCGAGGACAGGTCATTGCTAGCTATTAGCTGCAATAGCCACCTTTAAGGGTCATTATACCTCTGATTACCAGATGCTGATGACAAACAAGGGATTGCTCTCTTCAACAGCTTTGAGACCTGCCAGGAGCATCCAGTTGGCCACTGCTGGAAATGCTAGATGGATCTTTGGGCTGGATCCAATAAGGAAATGGCTACCTTTGAAATCCAACCCAACCATCTCCGTAACACATGTCTTTACACACTGCCCTGCATCAAGACCAGACATAGAGGCCCAGCAAAGCTAGGAATGGCATTCAGAATGGCTAGTTCCAAGACACCTCAATTGTTCCAAACAATAAGCTATAGATAAAACTCCTCCCCATTTGACTGATGTTACCTGAGTGATACAAGCGCCCGTGAAAGCCACAATCACAGCCACCACGTTGACCGTAAGTTGGAACTGCAGAAATTTGGAGATGCTGTCATACACATTGCGGCCCCACATCACCGCCTTGACTATGCTTGTAAAGTTGTCATCTGTCAAGATGATATCCGAGGCCTCTTTAGCCACATCTGTGCCAGCAATGCCCTGAGGGAGAGAAAATGAGGAGATCAAGCTGGCAATAGGTCGTTGTTCTGCTGCTACGATTGGTTCTCCACAGAGATAGGCTTGCGCTCAAAATGGCAGGCACCTTCCAGTTTCAGATGAGGACCACGAGATTGCAGGAGGAATTAGATGGCTAATCCCATAATCCCCCCCCCAAAAAAACCATGGATGAGTTAACTCATAGGTTGGCAACGTCCGGCCCATGGAGGCCATTTATCCGGCCCACAAGCCGCTCGGTCATCGAGCCGCCCGCTCAGCAAGTCCCCCACCCGCTGCGCTAAACCGGCGCAGCGCGGCACAGGGACTCACCGAGTGGTGCCTGAAATCGCTTCTGTGCATGCCCAGATGTGATTTTCGGCTTCCGGACATGCGCAGGAGCGATTTCTGGAGCCTTGGACATGGGCAGCGTGGCACCGGAAATCGCTTCGGCGCATGTCCGGCCCATGTCCGGCCCACGGACAATCGTCCGTGGGAATGATCCGGTCCACGGCCGGAAAACGTTGCCGACGGCTGAGTTAACTGATTAGCGTAAAGGAAAGACAAGGCCCTTTGAGACATAAAATACTCCCTCTCTTTCTGAAGTTCAGAGTTGAGTGCCAGAGTTGAGTTTAAGGGAGGGAAGGCTTGAAATAGCCCATTGAGGACTGAGCAATGGGTATATAATTCTATTACAGGCAGGGAGGCACACAAAACTGGGTGGCAGGGGGGAAATGGTGGATCATACAGGAGGGTATGGAACATTTTTGCTGCAGATCCCACTGGTGATTTTGATTGTCCCCCTTTGCAACACCAAAAGTGTGATGGAAACCTAGGCAGTAAGTCTCTGCTCAGACTCCTCCTGCACCTCAGTGAAGAACCATGGCAGCAGATCAAGGCAGCAATTAGGCTTATTGCAAAACTCCATTCCAGACACACGGTGGCAGTCAGTTACTACAGAATCTGCCGCTGCCAGAACAATCCCAGCAAGCTTCAGAAGTATTAAGCAGGTATCCTGTGGTGACCAATTTTTCCTAATGCTTGCCTGCTGTGTCCTACTGAGCCCAGGGATTGTGAGATTCTGTCCTGAGCTGTAACATTCCTGACTTCTGCAAAGTGCAAAAACTGAAACAGAAAATAGAGCAGAATAAAAACAGAGCTTTAACACACACGGCTTATCAGCTCCATTATGCCAAGGCACACACAAGCAAATCACTAACCCCGCATGCTGCTGCATTTGGTTTCCAACACACCAATTAGTCCATACCATAGCAAATCCCACGTCTGCTTTCTTCAAGGCTGGGCCGTCATTGGTGCCATCCCCAGTCACAGCCACCACCTCCCTCCGTTCTCCAATGGTACTGTCAATAATTCCTGAAAGATGGGAGGAATGTCAGTAGAGGGCAGGCACAGAGAGACCCAGACTGGCAGCAAAACATCCAGCTGCAACGCAACAGGTCATTTCCCAAAAGCAATTCAGGCTGTGGTGGTTACAGCTTAGGGCCAATGATACCAAAAGGGCAGCCTCTTCCCATATGAAGCTATCCACCAAAGATCACCAGGGGAGACCCTTTCACACATGCCACTAAGGATAGTTGGTGAGGATATATTTTCTTTTGGGGCACCTAGACTGTGGAACTCTCTGCCTCCAGAAGCTTTGTGTGGCTTCCCCTTTGCCAATGTTTCACTGTTAGCTGAAGACTTAATAATAATAATAATAATAATAATAATAATAATAATAATAATACCGGTAATAATAATTTATTATTTATACCCTGCCCATCTGGTTGGGTTTCCCCAGCCACTCTGGGCAGCTTCCAACAGAAGAATAAAATAATCGATTAAACATTAAAAAGCATCCCTAAACAGGGCTGCCTTCAGATGTCTTCTAACAATCTGGTAGCTGCTTTTCTCTTTGACATCTGATGGGAGGGCGTTCCACAGGGCGGGTGCCACTACTGAGAAGGCCCTCTGCCCGGTTCCCTGCAACTTGGCTTCTCGCAACGAGGGAACCGCCAGAAGGCCCTTGGAGCTGGACCTCAGTGTCCGGGCAGAACAATGGGAGTGGAGACGCTCCTTTACTGTTTCGGCAAGCATTCAGTCTGCCTGCTGATGAAGAAAAAGGGTTTTTCTAAACTCAGTTGGTTAGAGCAGAGCTTTCCAAACTGTGTGTCCCGACACGTTAGTGTGTCGGCTGCAGTGTGTAGGTGTGTTGTGTGAACATTCCCCGCACTCCTGGAAAGGGGTTAGTTTAACCTCTGACTTGCTAGTAAAACTGAATTACTGTGTCGCAAAATGACACATGCCTTAAAAGTGTGTCATGAGAAGTTTTGAAAAGTCTGGGTTAGAGCGTTGTGTTGATAATGCCAAGGTTGCAGGTTTGAGCCCTGTGTGGGACAGCTGCATATTGCAGGGGGCTGGACTAGACGACCCTCAGGGTCCCTTCCAACTCTACAATTCCAGGATTCTATTTTTCTTAATTGTTGTTTTCTATTGTTATTTAACTACTTTTGGTTGTGAAAGTTGCCTTGAGTATTCCCTTCCAGCATTGGAATGGCAGGATATAATTTTCCAAGCAAAGGTCTGTTTCACACATGCAGGTTAAAGGCGAATGCACAGAATGCTGCTATAGGGAGCTGCAAATGCTGGGCTCTGTCCCCTCTATTCTCTTCCTCCTCCCACTTTCTGGAGGGCATTTTTTTGGAGGGCAAGTTCTGTCACCTCAGAAATCCTTACCTTTCACAAGCGTGTGTTTATCAGTGGGTGAAGATCGTGCCAGGACTCGTAGCTTGGGCCAAACCTTATCCAGTTGCTCTTGTTCCACCTGCAAGACAAAACCATAAACTCACCAATTGGCCTGGAACAGGAGCTTGAGAACCGCTTTCCTCTTTCCTCCTACCTGGAAGTTCTGAGAACTCACAAGTGACACATGCTTATCTAAAGGCAAACTAATATAATTTCACAATCCAAGGGGTTGTGTCAGCCATTCATGTGGGTAAAAACCCATTCTGTCCATGCTAACATGGATCTCATATAAAGCATAAGAAGGCTGAGGTTGGATGGCCACCTATCATGGATGCTTCAGTTGAGATTCTTGCGTTGCAGGGGTTGGACTAGATGACCCCCAAAGTCTTTTCCAACTCTACAATTCTCTGATTCTATGCTGGGCAAAACCAGCCGGCTTTCTGTATTTATCAGTGGCTGGAGTCAGCTCAGATTCAAAGCAGGAGGCCGTAGAAAATACCTGTAGTATTTAAAACAAGCATGGGCAGAGAAAAGCCCTCTCTATAGCTGCATTCTAGCCTTACCAAGCCTGCACTTCAGAGCTAAGAGTTTCCTTCTCAGGAGCTTGAAAAAGCTCATTATTCCCCAGAGATCACAGAATGAATGTGCTACACAGAATAAGGCACATTTCAGAAGCCATCAAGCAGGGAGTGCTCCTCTAAATAAACTGACCAGGCCCCCCTGAGCGGCTTCCACCCCATCCTGCTCCCTCAATCCCTTATTCATCTCCTCACCTCTCCTTTCTCATTGCGGATCAGCCGGTTGAATTCCTTCCCTTCCATGCACAGGAAGTCCTCCCCAGGTAGCAAGATGCCACACTTGGTTGCAATGGCACGGGCTGTGTTGATGTTGTCACCTGTAACCATCCGAACGGTAATACCAGCGCGCTGGCACTTCAAGATTGCATCAGGCACCTGTTGGAAAGCCATGAGATAACAGAGTCAGGAAGCTGAGCTGCGCACGCATGAGGCAGGGGGAAATCATGGATAAAGCCTGAAGAGGGAGCGGGGAAGGGGGAACAGCAACTATAAACTTACAGGAAACTCATTACCTGAGTCTAGATCCTTATGTAGTCAAAATGATACATCTGTGCTCAGGAGGGAATTAGCAGGCTCAGGGGGGGAAACCCAGATTTGCAGAAGTAGAAAAAAAATACTTAGGAATATAAACCTTAACTGTGGAAGCCCCACCACCTCAACAACACAGTAATTGTTTTAAGCAGGCGCAGTGACCACAGAATGCAGACAGTGAGGGGGAATGGAAAACCAGAGGAGGGAGGGAGGGAGGAGATTGGAATGGAGTATCCTGAAAGATGAGGTAGTGGGTTGACTGGAACCCTGAACAGGAACACTTCACTCTGCAACATTTTGTTCCAAGTTTCACTTGTGTATTTATGTCCATACATTCCAGACAACACTGCAATGCAACTGCTCCAAACATAGGTCATTAAAAAAAAGCAATACATATTTGTTTAAAGATGTATATTCTGTTTAAGTTATTCCCACTGGACTTTCAACACAGTAACAAAAAAAAGTTATGGAGTTATCTTCAGATTTTGTCTCTAAATAGTAGCTCCTTTTGGCTGCGAGTCTTGGGGAACCTGCTCCCTGCCTTACAGGCCTCCTCCACCTGGCCTAGGAGGGCAGGGCACTTGAATGGAGTCTTGGGCTGGGGTATTGCTTAGTGGGTCTTCTTGTTATTATTACCCCAATTATTTAAAATTGTTTCAACTTTTTTAAAAAACAATTTAAAATGGTTTTAACTTTAATTTAACTTTAAACGATCTGATTATAGATGGTGAGGCTTCCAATTAGTTTCCAGACCCAATTCAAAGTGCTGGTTTTGACCTATAAGCTCTAAACAGCTCAGGGCCGCAATGCCTCAAGGACCACCTCTCTCCATAGGAACCAACCTGGACCCTGTGATCATCATCCGAGGCCCTTCTTTGGGTGACTAAAAATAAGAGATTGCCTTCCACTTAGTCCAAAATAAAAGGAACTAAGAGGAAATTGCCACGAACTGCAAGTTAAAAGTGCTCTGATAAAGGGTTGTCTTCGTATATGGCAGATCCCCTACTGCTGGAACTGTACAAAACCTAAACGCAAGCTGTCATTTATTTGTTACTTGATTAAATTTAGATCACAACCTTCCTCCCAAAGGAGCCCAGGGTGGTCCATGCATGATGACCTCTCTCACACACGAACATGCATTTCGCTGTATGTAGGTACAAATCTAGTATGTGTGCTCAGGGTTGGAACCAATTGTGGCTTCTCAGGAAATGCATAGTTCGTAGCCAGGCAACAAGTTTTTTTCTGAGCATTTTCTGGAATAGGAACAATTTCTAGCCTCTAGGGAGACATAAACTTGTTACCCCCCCCCCCAAAAAAATGATGCAGCACCGCGTGGGAACCTCTGGCGCCACGATGTGGGCGAGAGGGATTTTTTTTACCACTCTCCCACTATGGGACAGCAAAGTAGTGGCAGGCCAGCCTCCCGCCTTGCCCTGCACCACTGATTTCATTGCTGCATCCCTGCTCTAATAGGCTTTATCTTGTACCGAACAAGCCTGAGCAGGGAGGGAGGGAGGGAAGACATTACTAAGGCACCAGCAAATTGAATCACCGCCTCCAGAGCTACTGCATGCAGGGCATCTGCAAAGCCATTTCCAACCCCAGATAATTCAACATCTAATTAAGGAAAGACGTGTGCAGGGGGCCAGCGCTGAAATGTAATCAAGAGGTAGGCCTGGGATGGTTGATTCTGTTAGGTCAGTTGTCTGCTTGTCACCACCATAGTAAGCTGTGAGAGAAAACAGTGTGTGGGAGGTGGGGAGAAGCAGGCCGAGGAGGCGGATGCTCAAAAACGTGTCCCTTCCCTCAGCAGCCTTCGTTCCCTGTCAGAATCCCTGCAGTTGCTTCTGTGTGGAATTTGTAAATTAAAATTGCCTCATTCAGTATGAGGCAGGGTTCCTGGGCCCTTCTGTAATTGCTTGGAAGAAAGAATTAAGATATTTGCCACACCTCCCGCAGCACCGTGACTGGAAAAGCAGGGTGTGCCAAAATTCCCTCTTCCAGGCAATTCCTAACACAGCTGTCAACTCCTGCAACAACTGCACAGTAGGGTAGCATTCAACAGGCGCAGCTTTCCCCTCCATTAATGTGACTCCATGAAGGACGAAGCTGTACCTCATGACTTTCTCACTGCTCTGTGGCTGCCAGAATCTCACATGGGCCTTTTCTTCACACTACCAGCCTTACTGAAAACACAGCATCCCAGCGGATTCTGGGCAGTATCTAGAAATTCTCTGTGCACTGGCACAACAGAGGACGGGCAAGTTTTGATGTTGAGCAACAGAGGAATACAGCTGTGCTAGCAGAAATGTGCTGCATAACAAACTATGCAATTATTGTTCCACAAAGTTACCAGTAAACTGGTTATCCAGCCTGTTGCAGAAGAACATTCCGCTGGATCAAAATATTCTGCCAGTGGAAAATGCATGCCACTAAGTGAGTTTAATTTAGCGCTGCATTGGATTCAACTCATTGACTGTAAATGGGAAATACAGTTATCTTCAAACTCTGGCAGACAGTGAGGCAGGACCGTGATGGCAGCAGTCAGAAAGTTTATGGGACTAAGGCATTCAAAAGCAGGTGAGCAGGAGCAGAGAAATAATAAGCCAGGTCTGAAGATCAGTAAATCAGATGGACCCATGAGAAAGCAGTGCACAGGAGTCAAGAAAAAGCAGAGCCATGGCAAAGATAGGAAGTGACAGCAGGAAAGAAGAGGGGGCGGAAAGAGCAAAGGAGTCCAATATACTGAAAGTTGCAATTGGTGATTAAAGTAGCAGTGGAAAATGAGGAAAAGTGGCAAGGTGGACGTTAGAGAAGAGGCCTAGTGTAAAAGTCACTGGTTTGCACAAGCATCAGGAGAGGAAACAAAGCTGGCTCTGAAGGAAATGAATCTTGAAAACAGCTGGGACCAAATGAGAGTCAACATGACGAAAGAATATGATTCAGAGGGAAGAAGTGATTTGTCTCCCCCTTGCGCTAGGCAAAAATCAAAGAGAGCTATGCTGGTACCTCTGGCCGAACAGGGTCCTCAATGCCAACCACAGCGATGCAGGTAAGGTCAGACAGGATCTCGTTTTCAGTATCCCAGTCAGGCTCAACTCCAGCAGGGAAATCTCGATAGGCCAGGCAAATGGTACGCAGCCCCTGACAAGCCATTGGCTCAATCACTTTCTTCACCATCTCATCCCGATCCTTCATCTTAAATATTCTGGGTTCCCCATTCTTGTCCAAGATCTTTGTGCATCTGCATCAAAAGTAGAATGGGGAGAAACAGAAGGAAGAATAAGCATGTATTCCAGAAGCTGTATTCATGCAAGCAAAGGCAAAGAGCTTTAGGAACGTGGTCCAAAGAGATCGTGCCTTAGTGATGCATGGATTACACACTATTTTACACACAGGGATACATTGTCTACTTTCTCCTTCCCAGAATGACAATGAGAAGGGCTGTGCTGCCCTCTTTAATGGAAAGTCTGTACTGCTGCTCATTCCTAACTTGAGCCTTAACTTAGGCTTTAACTTACAAGGCTGCCCACAGATGAAGGGCCTGTTGAACTTCAGCAACTATATTAATGGGACAGAGATACCAAATACACTGTGATGCATATTTTGATTGCGTAATAGGACACATTCATAGCCACCTGGAGCAGACCAAGAGGTCTACATCCATTTGCTGTCAAGGTTGGGGGGGGAAGACGGCTCTATTGCTTTTATTATTTTATTTATTAATTAAATTTATATCCCCACCCTTCCTCCCAAAGAAGCCTAGGGTAGCAAACAGCAAGCGATAAAACAATAAATAAAACAATCCCAGTACAGATGTAGACAAGAAAGTGAGAGGTGCCTCATGTCTAGAGCAGAGCGGAGTCTTTCTCTTGGAGAAAGCTGCCCACCAGTGGACTGAATGCTGACAAGTTGGGATAAATAGAAGGGAACTGAGTAGGTCATTTTTAGGCATGCTTTGGGGACCTATGGAGTTTCCAGCACCTCATCCATGGCTACAGGGCAATGTGGTGTAGTGTGTGTTGGACCAGGACCTGGGAGACCAGGATTCGAATCCCCACTCAGTCACTGTTTGAACTTGCACCAGACACTGTCTCTTAGCCTACCTCACAGGGTTGTTGTGAGGAAAAAATGAGGAAGGGAAAACCATGTATGCTGCTATCTTGAGCTCCTTGGAGGAAAGGTGGGATAGAAATCAAATAAATAAATAGAATAGAACACAGGCCTCATTCTGCCCCTCCATGCATGCCTATCCTCTTTTTGAATACAGTGACTTTGACAGGCTACGAATGGGCAGCGGGTATGATCTTCAACGGTAAAAACATGGGAAGGAAATACCATTTTGTGGGCACAATAGGAGGGAGTGACGAACTGTTGGAAAGCAGCTTCTTTTATAACTAGCATGCACCACTGAATATTCCCTAACCCATGAAATTACTTGTGTCGTTAGTATTTTGCCACTTCAAAAACCCAGAGGAAATTCAATGGTCAAGGACTCCACTTATGGCATACTGCTAGGCTGACATAAACAGCAAAAAGGAAAAGGCTGCAAAATTATGCAACTGGGTTGGAATAGATGACTCTCATGGTCCCTCCCAACTCTACAATTCTATGACTCCTTGCAGTGGCATGAGGAAGTAAAATTAAGAGAGTACCTCTGTTCCAAAAAACACGGAACTATAAAAAATAAGGCACCTATACACTGTATTGAAATCCAAGTAATTAATGTGTAGCACAGAGAAGATATCTCATACTTCAAAACCCATGAGTTTGTTTGATCCTAAGTCAACCTTGATTCTGATGTTCCTTTGATGAAAATGAATACAGATATACATGTTCATTTTATTATTTCAGACTGCAGCACCGAATTAACCATTACGACAGGGATGCTCAGTTTTGAGTGTGAGTTTGGTGCCTGCTTTATCCTTACCAGTGTTTGTGACACCGGCCAACATTTCACACAAGAGTAGTCAAGATGGGTGAAATCTGCCCATCTCAGTTTGGACTGGGCTGGGTTTTTCCAAGCTTTTTCAGAAAAAGAGAATGATTGGAAAACAGTAGACCATCCCTATGATTCTGTGAAGCTCACCAACACCTAGCATCTGGGAGAACCTCCATCACTGCCAACTTTTTTTCATCCTCCCCCTTTCTTGTTTGTTAAGATGGGCTGAACATAAGGAGGGAAAACAGCAACATAGATAGTTGACTCAAGCTTTTCTTCGAAGCTCAAACCAGACATGATGCCACTCACGCAATTATCAGTTCTGTTAATGTGTGAGTGTTTTTTTTTTTAATCAAGTAAGTAGCAGGTGTAGGGGGGCTAATGTGAATCCGGATGCTGGTGTATATGTATGTAGTGGCTTTAAGCCTGGGGTCCTACTGTAGTCCTAATCTGAACCGAGACTTCCTACAGTTTCCAATGCAAAGAGGCCCCAACTCTTTTCTGGGACTGTAGTGGGGGAGAGGAGGGTTACCTTCTGAACTCTAATCTGGATTGGGTCCCCTGCTCTTGCGATTTACTTTGTTGAAACCCATTCCTGTAACTGCTAATTGTGCGAATGAAATCATGCCTATTTTGTCCAGCTTTCTGCCTAGCTATTCCATTGCCAGTGGAAACTCTGGGAACAGTGGTAAAGAAGGGAAATGGAAAACAACAAGAAGAAAGAGTCTTGTAGAAGCTTAAAGCCTAACAAATCTATTACAGCACAAGCTTTCCTGGACAACGGACTCTTTGCTGGTTTTTTGCACCCACAAATTAACAGTTACTCTTCTGGAATATGTCAGAAAGAATGACCAGAGACCCCAACAGAGCCATTAGGAGAGAAGTTAGTTACTTGCGCAGGATGATCTCAGAGGCTCCTTTGCTGTACATGCGGAAACTCCCATCTGGGTTCTTCAGCACTGTACTCATGGATTTGCGGGCCGAATTGAAGGTGTACACCTTGTAGAGTTTTTCCTCTGGCACCTCATTGCGGACGGCTTGATAATCCTGCTTCAGGTCCAGCACAAAGCCCAGAAGCGAACATTCCGTCTTGTTTCCAACTTGACGTGGGAGGCCCCCTTCTTTCTCTGGTGGCTAGATTTCCCAAAATGAGTGTCAGGTGATAAACTGATGGCAAATCACATCTAAACAGCCATGGCCACTTGCACCCTAGCCGAATCAGGTGACTGGTAAGCACAGAACAGGAAGGGAAAGCCAGTGAGGCTTAGTGGGTAGAGCACTGGACTTGGACCAGGGAGCTGTGGGTTCAAATCCCTACTCAGTCATGAAGCTCCCTGGGTGAACCTGATCTAGTCGCTGTCACTGAGCCCAACCACCTCAGAGGGAGAATAAAATTGCAATGTGGGGATTGGGGGAGATATACGCAGCTATCATATGAAGAACCCTTTTGGATCAGAATTCCCTCTCCAGAGCCTGGCTGTGATCCAGGTAATTATCAGCCCCTTTAGCTCATGTTATTTTCATTAAACAAACAAACAAACAAAAAACCATGCATGCTAATGCAAAGAGGAGTTTAACTTTCTGTCTGGTTTGGCCCTAACTCTGAGCTCCTAGGAGCAAAGAGGCAACAATATGCAATGAAAAACATTTGGATTTGTCCATGGTGGGTTCCTGTCACTAGAAGAGAATTTCTGAGGTAAAAACGACGAAAATCCAAAATGAGTTAGCTAGATGGCTGTTATTTTTACCTTTCAGAAGTCAAAGCCTTAATCTCTTTAGGCTTCAGTTTCTATCTGTGAGAAAGGGATATTAGCAGAATTTCCTTACCTGTCAGATTTGTGAAGCAGAGACCTCTTCTGATCTCAGACTGACTGGTGGGTATTCAGATTTCTCCTTGTCAGTCCCAGATCAGAGGCGGCCAACTGCACAGCACTTCCCTACCTCACTGGAGAGTTTGGAAGGTTTATGTATATTAGACATTTCAAAAAGAGCTTCATATGCTATTTCTTTTCAGACACGAAGATTACTTTTATGTTTGAGGGAAAAAGTGCATTTTGTTAACACATGAAAGGTATGATGTGTTTTTCTGCTGCAAGCAGCCAATACATGTAACAGGGATCCAAGCCTGAGAACAGAGATCCCAGCTATTCCCCACACAGAGATTAATCCTGTTGGAAGTGAGACTGGCCGACCATGGGTGTTAGTGACAAATGTCCCGCTCTCCTCCCTACAAAGCTATTGAGGCTCTTCTGTTCCTTGGTAAATATGCTGCAGATTCGTGTGACAGCTCATAGTGTTGGTTCACAGATTCACCCAGGTAAAAGAACATTGATGGGGAGAGCATTTGCAGCAGAGGCTGTTGCATCCCTCCATCAAATTAAAAAGCAGGCACAGTCCACTGTGAGCTTGATGCAGCTTGTTCAAGCTCCTCCCCCTCTGTCCATCTGCCACTCAAAGAGTAAAGAACACACTTTGGGGCAGCAGGTAACAGAGGGCTCCCTCAAAGATGGGAGAGCCCTGCCTGCCTCACTCCTTTCCCTGACTGTTTATAAAGTGAAGATGTTTATTTTATTTAGGAAGATTAATAAAACAGCTCTCTAAGCTCTCTCGTAAGACGATGCCAGCATGGTGAAGCTCACAGCATCTTTTCCCACTGTGGATCAGAGGGATTGCAGTTGAACCTCTGGGATTTTCAGGAGAAAAATGGCACTGGTGGCATCATTACACAGAAAGCACCTTCACTTTTCAGACACCAAAGGAAGGAGAAGCAGCTCACTTAGGCTCTCCTGACTTTGAGGGAGCTGCTTTCTACATCTGTGGCCCCAATCCTGGTTCCCAAAAGAGATTCCCCACCTCACCCCAGAAACAGGGCTGTAGGCAGCAGAAAGAACGGGGCATTTTCAAGCATTCTTGTGAACACTAAAGATATGCTTGAAGAGAACAGGTTTAATTGTGGGACGAGCACAAGGATGCGTGTCCATCTTTTGGTTCTGTGGTGGAAGGAGAGAGCATGTGTGCATCTCTGCATGTGTGTTGCACACAGGCACAAATGGAAAGGAAAAGATAACACCAATGAAGTCCACAAGTGCCTGGGCTTGTGCATGGAGTGCCTGGTGCACACTATGCTTTATACATGTGGGGAAGAAGTGTGTGCGCACCAATCCTTCCATCACAGAATGGCAGTCTTCAGGTGGATGAAAGGTCCTACTAAACTCCTCTCTTTGGTGAACTAGATGAAGAGTGGCTATGCTAGCTTCTTCACAGAGCCCAGGACTTACCAAGATTTTAGAGGTGTAAGCAGAATTTATTGCAACGCCATTGATGATGAGGTCCAGAATCTTGGGCAGGATGGCTTCTGGGTCAGGGACCTGTCTGTAGTGGGTGTCCCCCACATAAGCTTGGACCACAGTCATACGGTTCATGGTGAGAGTACCTGTCTTGTCTGAGCAGATAGCAGTGGCGTTGCCCATTGTCTCGCAAGCATCCAAGTGCCTAACCAGATTGTTATCTTTCATCATTTTCTGTGCAAGGGAAAGACAGGAATCACTAAGAAGGGTTACGGAGACTCAATGGCAATGAGGCAGACTGGCCATTGAACTAATGCAAAATGCTAGCCTCTTTCCGCAGGGCCTGCAAGACGGAGCTGTTCCAACAGGCCTTTGGTCGGGGCCCAGTCTGACCCCCCTCTTTTTTTGTTATAAGACCCAGTATGTAAGTAGCCTCCCTAACCCTTTCCACCAGCTCATCTAAGACCAGCACAAACAGTTGGGCCTGGTGAGCACTCAATGCTCGCATCCCCTATAGTTATAATTATAATCTGTGGGTTGCCATCTGATTTTATTCTGCTCCAAATTTGATTTTAAGCTGTATTTTAATCGATTGTTTGATTTATGTTTTTAATGTATCATACTTTGATGTTAGCTGCCCTGAGCCCAGTCCTGGCCAGGGAGGGCGGGGTATAAATGAAATTATTATTATTATTATTGAGCATGAAAGAAATCAAAGCAGCGGAGGGGACACACATCTTGCAAATCTGCCTCTTTGGGAAATAGTTGTAACTAAAAAACCCCACAGCCTAGTCCTCAGTGATGTGCCAAACAATATTATTCTTAAATGCTACACTAGAGTAAAAATGAGAGAGAGACAAACAGACCTCACATCTATCTTAGTTTCTAACTAAGCATTTGGTGTAAGAAGTGGAGGCCGGCTCGAACAAATGTGCTTCTTATTTTAACACTTCAAAACTGACTCCAAGTGCTTCTAGCCCCTCCTTTCATGCACACCAAAGAAAAAGGCACTTTATTCTCCACTCCCTTGCACAATAAATCTGTTGTGGCAAATCCAAATCTAGCCTTTCCTCCTAAAACGGAAGAAAACAACCCAACCTCCAGATTCACCCCCTCCCTGCCTCCCCCAACCTGGCAGCCAATATCAGGTCCAAAATCTCTTCTGCTCCCAGCCTCTCACCTTGACAGAGTAGGCCAAAGAGATGGTGACAGCCAGAGGCAAGCCTTCAGGCACAGCTACCACGAGCACAGTGACGCCAATGATGAAGAACTTGACAAAATACTGGATGTAGATGGGGGTGCAGTCGGCCAGCCATTTCCTTCCTTGAATCCCAAAAGTGTCAATCACAAAATACAGCACCAGGATAATGACTGTGATGGCTGACATAATCAGTCCTGAGGAGGAGGAGGAGGAACAGAAAGAGAAGGCAGGTGAGGGCAGAACACCAGAAGATCATAGGGTTGGCTGCACCACAGTGATAATTTTATAGTTGCCAACCTGGACTGAGGGGTACTAATCAAAGCTTACCGATTTCAGGTCTCAAATTGGAGAGAACTGCAATGTACCAGTTAACTTCCACAAGAGCACCCCCTCTCGCAGTGTCATCTCTCTCTCTCTCTCTCTCTCTCTCTCTCTCTCTCTCTCTCTCTCTCTCTCTCTCTCTCTCTCCCAAGAGGTGTGGAGACTACAATAGAGGTCAGTGTGGGGTGCTTGGTTCCCAATGTGTCAAGCATCACTGTCACTTAGCAAGAGGGAGAGGTACAGGGAGCTCAGTGTAGGAGCACGAGCAGCAGCAAAACCAATCTGACCCTTCTGCCGCCGCCTCAGCACCAGGCTGAGCTCCCTACACCTTGCACTTTCCCCTCTCAGTAAGCAGCAGCAGCAGCCAGTATCAGGAAGCCAGGAGCGCATGCAGAGTCACCCCCGTCAGTCACTGCATTATCTTACCAATGAAACAACTTTGCCCTGTCTTTGAGCTCATTACTCAGGATGAAGCTTATTTTCTCGGCCTCACAGCTGCAGAGAAATGGTTGACATTGCTTGTGCCTGCATCTGCTCTGAGAGCGATTTGCTCAAAGGCAAACAAAAAGGAACAGTCTCTCTAGTGAATTTTATTCATTTGATCTTCTTATTCCCCACCCCTCTTTTAAAAAGTCATGAATCAGGATTTTTCAAAATGCTTGGGTTGGCAGGGCTGGGGGGGGGGAGTCTTGGTTATTTTGGCCAATTGGGGTATAGTGTCAACTGGAATCTCAACTGGACGTAGGAACATAGGAAGCTGCCTTCTACTGAGTCAGACCATTGGTAAACTTCTAGCATAGCACAGTCTACACTGACTAGAAGTGACACTCCAGGGTTTTAGGGCAAGAGTCTCCCAGCAGAGGCTGGGAGCAAAGTCTTATCTGCAGAAGCTGGGGATTGAACCTGTGACCTTTTGCATGCTCTACCACTAAGCTTTGCATGCTCCCTTAAGCATTACATGCAAATGATTTTGACAAAACCCAAACCATATGTATTTTCTTCCTTTACAGAAAAGCTGCTTTGGGAGTTGGAAATTTGGAACATACGGTAGAGGCTGCTCCTGTTTCTCTGCCATAAATGGTTGCTCCTAAAACCAACTTTCCTCAAAACAATTTCTGATAAAGGTCTTTGGAGTGTTCTGCATGTTTGTACTTAGGCCCTAAGGCAACAAATTTAATCAAGAGCCATATTGACATCATTCTGAAATGGATCTTTGTACAGTTACAGTGGGAAGGAGGCCACCACACTTTAAAAGAACAAGGCAAATTACACCCAGCCAGAACTCTAGTTCATCTGGCCCAATATTATTTCCTCTGACAGTCAACAGTTCTTCGAATCCCCAGGCAGCTACCTGAGACCCTTCAGCTAGAAATGGTAGGGCTGAATTGGGAACATCCCATGTACAATGTGTTCACCTTACCAGTGAGGAAGCAACAGATGCAGATGTTTTCAGATTTAACCCCTGGTTTTCCAGTTAAAAGGATTGCAGGTAGCAAGGACAGAAAAGACCATGGGGAGGTGTTGCCACTCAGAATAAATACTGAGCATGGGGCTGGGTTGACAGAGCAATCCTATTTATACCTACTCATAAGTAAGTTCTGCTGATTTCATTCTGCTATGATCCTATTTAAGGGCTTGCCCACACTTGTCCCGTGCCTAGAAAACATGAGTCTGAGCGGTTTTCTGCCCGGCCCACACTTTTTAGGCATGGTCAAAGTGGATTTTCCCCTGTCCTGCTCCTTTTATAGGGAAAACCTACTCTTTAGTGCTAAATCGGAGCAAATGTCAATTCAGAGAAAACCTGAATTGCCGTTTGCTCCAACTGAGCCATAAAGAGCAGTTTTCCCCAGGGGAAAGCAGTGGGACAAGGGGAAGTATGGATAAGCCCTAAATATGCACAGGATTGCAGCCTAAGTCAGATTTTGAACACTTGGGTGGAATTGCACTTGACTTCTGTCATGCTTGGTTTGGATCTGCCTTCCTTGCCCATGCACAACGAACCAACTAGGGAGAAACCCTTGCAAGACAGCCAAATCCTGCCTCTATTGACATGCTCACCTGCTTTTCCAATCTGAACTGCCAAACGGGTGAGTTTCCCCTGCAACACTGACTTCTCCTTCTTTGGGACTTTCACCTTCTTCTTCTCCTCCTTCTCCTCGTTTTCCACCCCTTCTTGGCTTTTCAGTGGCTGGATCTCCAGGGCCACACCATCTTGAGTTTTTGCTGGACCCAGGGCGAAACAAACAGTGTCCAAATGAGTGGGAAGAACAGCTGAGAAACGCTTCAGGTGCAACAGAAAGAGAAGGAAGGACGGCACAGAGAGGGAGAGAGAATCCCAGTGCACAGGAACCCCAACAACAGACACGGACACTTGGTAAACCTAGACATCCAGGGAGCCCTGTTCCACATCCCTCCGGAACAGATGACTGAAGCAGGTGGCAAAAAAAAATCCCCCCTCCCAAAGGCCAATACATTTCAACATCTCAGATGACTACACCTGGAAGGAAGGACAGCCTTGCTAGGAAGGCACAGGAGGCACAACTCTGGGGATCTATTTCCCAGATCGGCTTGCTGATTTGCTGCATGTCCCTGTGCAAGGCATCTCCTCCATGAGCATTTCTGCAAGATGGAGTTATTGGTACTTACCTCACTGAGGTAGCAAGGTGGAAGCGGTGTAAAACCTAACCTGTGAACAGCTATTATACTCAGACTCCCATGGCATGACTAAAGTCCTCTGCTCCTCAGCAGAGGCTGGTACTGGCTATTTTAGAGGCAAGTGCAAGCATCCAGGAGCTCAGATGGACAAAGTGCAAGGAACCTCTGTCCAGGCTCTGGGATGGTTTACAGCTAAAGAACTCAAGAGAGTTCAGCAAGCGATCCGAGCTGCTTGACAGTTAACATTTGCAGAAGGTTCTCCTTATAGAACAGCAGATGAGATTAGCTCTTACTTTAAATCATCACCTGAATAAATGATACAAAACTAGAATTGTTTTTAGCTGGAAAATCTTTCCTCTGGTCAGATCCCTTGCATTAGATCATTTTAAGGCCTCTGGGAGCTAGTCTTTTTCACTGTACATAACACAACAATTTGTGGAGTTGTTGGGTGGTGAGGGGAAGAGGAAGGTTAATTATGAGGGAGCAAGGACTGTGTCAACTAATAGGAAGGGGATCTGTTAGTTTGTTTCCCACCTGTCACTTTTGTGGTCTAGACCACAATGTCTTTGGAACCTCTCCAAAATACAAGAGGCAGATCCTCAACTGGTGCATATCAGCACAACTGCAGCAATCTGTGTCACCTTCCAGAGGCAAGGATTCAATCCCTAAAATCCCTGAAATAAACAAAACAGTTCCCCCAACCTTTTTTTTTTAAAAAAAGGACACAAAGCCAAATGCTGCAAGCTTTAATGCTACGTGCTCCTCCTCATCTCTTGTTTATTGATCACTTGGACATTAGTTTGTAAGAACTGAGAAGTGTGCTCTAAACACAAGGTGTCATCTCTTCCCAAAGTGAGGCGGGCTCAGATGAATTTGTAACTGCTTTGTAACTGATCTGCACAGTTAGGATTGAAGGACATGATGGGGGAGTGGGGGCCAATCCCAAAATAACCCAAGAGTTCAGATCAGAAGGAGGGAAAAACTCAAAACTGTTGAGAAAAAAGGAAGAGAAAGAGAAAGGAGAAGGTATAGGAAGAGGGAGAACAGACAGGTGCAGAAATGGGCTTCTTCACCATAGCCTGGAAAGAACAGGGGGTGAAACATATCAGAGAATAGACACTCACTTTGATTCAAAAGGCCATGAGAAGAACAGAGTGTAATGACCAGATGTGCTGGACCCACCTTAGGGCCCTGCTTTAAAAGTACAGATTTAGGGGTTTGGAGCAGGACGAGATAATAATTGGGGTGATCCTGGGCATTTATGCAGCTTAGCGCAATTACACCAAGCTAAAATATTGTGGGATCCCACAGGATAAGAAGCTGCAATTTCATTTTCAGCACAACCTCACAGATTTAACTGTGGGTAAAAATAAAAAAGTGCTTTCTTATGTTCCTTGACACTTTTTGCATTTTGTTTACATCTTGCATACAGCAGCCTATCCTTTCTTCATGAAGAAATGCACAGTTTTTGAAACTTAGGGACTGGAGAAAAATGCGTCTCAATAAACCCTGTCAGTCCTGAATGCAATGCTCAGCTAGCAGGAGGTGTTGCAACACCAGATATGGGAAGCTGCCCAGCAAGGACGGAAGTGGTGGGTGGTTAGCACTATGTTAATCATTACACCCTCTTCTAGAACAACAAGGCGAGATCCCGCCGTAGCAACAAAGAGCACAGACTCATGGGAAGAAGGAAGGAGGAATGCTCAGTAGTTAGTGTGGTGCTGGTTCAAAGGATGGAGAGGCTGGTTACCTTTGTTGCGATTTTCGGGGGCTCCGGGTTTTTTACCTGTTCAGACAAAGAGAGAAAGGGTGGAGCACTGAGCACACGGTTTGTGACATCGATGTCCCTGTTGGTGGACACCCGTATGCGGGGGCTCAGTGCTCTCTTGGGGAGGCTGTCGGACGTGGGAGGAAAGCTATGCATGACACAGCTGCCACCTGGGCTGAGCACCATCGCAACAGGGCTGAAGAAGTCCAACGTTCCTCCCAACTAAAAAGGCCACTGCAAATCCCCACCTTCCAGCTTCCGCCTTCGCTCTAATGGAAGCAGCAAGCAGCTGCAGAAACAAGCATCGCTTCAAGTCAATGGAACTAGCCTTGGGACTAGTGGATATCGGGGGAATGATGGTGGGGTTTGGTTCAGCCCCCTGCAGCAACAAATGGGGAAGTTTATCCTTGGACTTTCATTCCATGTGGAAGTTCTAATCTAGAGACTCCCAAACTCTGGTGCATCGCACCCTCCCTCCCTGCCTCCCAAACCCAAATAAAACATCTTCAAAAGCATTAATACGTGAAACCTCTTCAGCTGCTCAGGTTACATTCCAGAGCAGCTACCAAATGCTAAATAAAATTCTTCGCTACACCACTTTCTTCAGGAAGGAGATCTTTGTATAATGGAAGAGCAGTACAGAGCTTGCCCAGAACTGTTCCTGCTGAGGAATGAATCATATTGGGAGAGTTGCAGATTGACTCCAATCCTCTCTACAGGACAGTTCATAAACAGCGCTAACAGAAGCAGGCAATTAGAATTCATAATATGCCACAGCCATATAAGTCCATGGCCCACAGTGTGATATAAACCTGCAAAGATCAGAGAGTGCATCCCCTCCAGCAAAGCAGCTTGGCATCATTTTCTTATGTGTTTCAGTCTGACCTCAGCAGACCTGAACTAAGTTTGGCATGCAGGTTTTGCCAGATGCAGCCTTTTTAGTTGAGATTAATTAATCCAGAATAACTACCACGCCCTGATTTCGTACCAACCAGTCAGTCTGGTCAATTTATGAACTTAAAAGAATAGGAAAAATCCATCCTTTTACCACTTATTCACTGCCCCAGTTTGTAAGTATGGAACAGCAGTTCAAAAAAGGAAAAGGGGGGGGGAAGTGTGTTGGGGCAATAAATCTGCATTAAGTGACTAACAGCACAGAACCCTACACCTACACACACACACACACACACACACACACACATTCATGCATAGGTTCCATGGAATTTGATGAGATTTGCACATACATAATTATGCAGCCAGACTGAGTGAGGAGTGGAATGGTTATCCTGATGGTAATGTTTTGATTTTTAAATGTTCAGGATTCTTCATTTGTATTTTTTTCCAGAAGAGAGAAAGAACCCCACCTCTGCCAACATGAGTACTTTCTTTATGCAACTAGGGCACATACTGAATAATATTGCTCAGTATTTTGGGGTGGGCTAGGCGGGGGAAGGGGGTCTGTTTTTACTATGGCCGATTAACTGGTCTGCTTGATTCAGCAGCTACAACCTCTGCAGAGCTCTGTGGATGTAGAAGCTCTACTAAGCCTTGGGGGTGCAGCTCAATAGATTTTGCATCCTCCAGGTACTAAATAATGTTTTTGGGTTAAGCCAGTAGCTACTACTGCAGGTATTTCAATTTCCTCCAGTTCTGAATTTCCAAAAGGTTAGGAGGAAGAGGCAACTCTTGTGTGTACGAATGCACACACACACCTGACTCTCCAACCCAGCTTCATCAATATATTTTATTTTTAGTTCAAGACAACAAAACAAAATTCCCTGGAGAGACAGTGTTGACTCCCATCTGGCTACTGGAAGAACAACAGTCTCTTCTCTGCTTCACTATGTCCCAGTCTGTTTAATGCGTCCAACATTGGCTGTCCATTAGTATTGTTTCAGTGGGGAGGATGCTGGCGATGGGTTAAAAGTACAGGTGCCACTTCTGCTAACTGCAGCGAGCAAGTCAGACCTGTGGGCAGGATTCTGTTCGTTTCAATGACATGCCAATGTGTTTGGGTGGAAAGTGAGAAAGCATCAAAGCCTTATTTGGAAACCAAACCGACTGTGAAGAACTGGGTGTGAATTAGACTGGCTTATGTGCCAGCATAGTCAAATGCACACTGACCTGCTCTGATTCAAATTGACTGCTTTGCTATAAATCCCCTCTGATCATGCTTAGCATTTCAAGTACTGGTGTAGAGCCAGCCCTTATTATGCTTAAGATTATGAAATCAATAGTTACCGTAGTTAGGACTGTCTGGACCCAAGCTACTATGGTCCAGTTACAGTATATTCCTCTGAAAAATTAGACTAAGAATGACATACCCCACAGTTATCTAGTCTAACCCCCTGCAATGCAGGAATCTTTTGCCCAACATGGGGCTCGAACCCACAACTCTGAGATTAAGAGTCTCATATTCTGCCAACTGAGCTATCCCTTGATCTTTCTGGGGATGAACAAGTTAACAAATGTATTTGTAAAATGCTACATAATGTATTGCTTATTACTAATTTCAGTGATAACATGCTCTAAGCAGTGTTCTTCCATCTCTGGCTCCCCACTAGATGCTGTTGGACTCTTAGCCAATGGTTAGGGACAATTAGCACTGTAGTCCAATAATGTTTAGGGACCCATGGTTGGAAAATACTGCTCTAGTGGACCATGGGCACCAGCCTGCACAGGTAGCTGGTTGAAAGTGCAGAATTCTTTCACAAGACACCTCTCCCAGTCAAGTTATCCATGAATGATGGCAGGGCATAGGCATCCTATTGTTCCCCTCTATTCCAACCTCAGTAAGGCAGGAGCTTCATGATTTCAGATTACAACCTGGTGACCAGATGATCTAAGTGATATGTTTTACCTTGTAATTGTAATTTTATAATATTTATAGGGATAGGATTTTTATGAATGGAATTGATTTTGTTTACTTTTGTTTTGTTTTGTTCTGTTGTACGATGTACATTGTTTTGTGTTGATATCTTGATATGGGCCTATGGCCGTAATAAAGTACTGTATCAGATTACAACAAAAAACAGAAGAGAAATCTGTACTTGGTTGCAACGTCTTAGGGACAAGGAGTTTGGGGAGGATTTAGAACATTCTAATGATGTGTCAACTTCCCTTTCAGGGTTTAGAGAACATGAGGAAAATTCTACTTGATCACACTAAGAGTTCTAAAAGAGAACTCAGACACATGTTTTTGGGAAGCTCAGAAGCAACAATCCTCCATCCCATTGCTTAACTCCAGCACTGGGTATTCAGAGGTGTAATGCTATGATGACTAAAAAGCCATTGTATTGGAGAGAATGTCATGGCTGGCTGGTTTATTGACTTGTCTTTATCCTAAGTAAACTCATTCTCCAAGTGCCTATCCTTAAACAGCCAAAACAACACCATCCACACACAACAGTGAGGTATCAGCAGACTTGGAGGTTTTTAGATGTTATCTGACCAGTCCTGTGGAATGCTCTCCCAACAGAGATTCAGCAGGCATCTTCCAACTTTTAAGCACCTGCTGAAAACTTTTCTTTTCTTTTCTGCCAGGCCTATCAAGGCAATTAAGAGTATTTCCACAACGGTTATAGATACCTGTTTTTAACATGTTAATGTTTTTATTCTATGATATTATATTTCATGTTTCTATTCTGTAAATTGCTTTGCTATTTTTACGATAAAGTGGTATATAAATATTTCTTATAAATAAATAGCCCAGCGCAAACTGCGCATTCTCAATTCCCATGGAATACTGACTGCTGGGGTGGGAGGATGGAACTGGATATTGGAGAGAATGTCATGGCTGGCTGGTTGCTGCCCTATTTGTTCCACTCCATGCTGCAACACTTTGTTGCAATTCCCACGTGTCCCTTTTAAGAAAGCTAACTCTGCCAGCTTAAGAAGATAGCTCAGTGGAGCAAATCCGTGTATTGTTTCTAAAAGTAGTTATGGATAGTAGGCCCCAAGGAATCCTGTCCCCACCAACCCCACCCCACCCAACCTTTTCAACTTTACTGAGCGGCAGCTGAATAGGAAACAAGAAGAAGTTTCTGGAAATTCACTAGCCTCTTTCATTGGCAATGCCTGTACCGGCTACATCTTGAGTTGGACGCAGAACTCCCAACATCTCCTCAAACTCGCAGGGGTTCAGTTCAGACACTCACACAAAAGGGAGCCTGTGTTCCACTCCAGCCACCAAGTGTCAATGCACCTAAGGAACTCTCAGATGATGCTTCCCACAAAAGCCTGGCTCCAGAATCTTCTTACCTTTCTTGACCTTCTTCTCCTCTTCCCCTTCTCCAGCACCCAGTAGAGTAAAAATGATTCCAGTTTGTGAGTTGACACCCACAGCCGAGACCAGCATTCGACCAGAGCCCTCCATCACATGAGTCCCTGTTGAAAGGAGCAGGTAAAATGTGGAGAGAGGCAATCAGGAGGAATGGAGAAAGCACAATGAATTCTGCGAGAAAGTGCAGAGAAAAAATAGAAGATGGAGCCTCATTTCTAGGCTCACTTGTGATTTCCAGAGCTTCATTTCAATGAAAGGGGCAGCAAAGCATATGGAAATAAGTGCATGCCCAGTTGGCCTCTCTGCTAAGGAGGAATGGGAAAGCTCTTACAGATGTGAACTCCATGAGCGAACGAGAGCCCACATGCCCACAACAAATAGCTGGATTAGGGCAACTCAGTGCTTGAGCTACCCTTGCCTTTTCCTTCCATAGATCCCCATGCAGAAGAAAGGCATCAGGGATGTTATGCAGAATGAATGATTTTGTTGGGCTACGAATGGTGTGTGATACTCCAGCACACATCACCATGTGCTTACTGAGAATGAAACAGGAGGAAGAAGCCTGTTATGCTGGCAGTTCAAAGTGTGCACGCTCCTCCAGCAGAGGATAAATCTTTAGGCCTGTCAACATAGCACCTCATTGCTCAGAGTGAAAGAGGATAACCCTGTCTATAACGTCCTAGAGCATCACAACGTAACTTCTCTACCACAGAAAAGCTTATGGAATCTCCACTAAGGATGGCCAGCAGGGCATGGCTATAATTACAAGCAGATGCCCCCAGGATCAAAAGAACTCGAACACAACACCAAATGGGCTGGAGTTCAACATTGTCCCTAATGTATACCAGGATCAGAGTTGGCAATCATGACAGACTTACCAGAAAGCAGCATGGGGTCTTTCTCCAGAGATTTCTTCACCTGGTCTGACTCCCCAGTCAGAGAGCTCTCATCAATTTTCAGATCATTGCCTTGAATCAGGATCCCGTCTGTTGGCAACAAATCACCTGGAAGAAGCAAAAATCAACATACTCTCAAGAGTTTTCAGCTATTCTCCACCAAACCTGAAGCGACTCCATTTTCACTAATTTCTGAGATCCATTTAGAATCTTGAAAGGGGAGACACACCAAACTTGCATTTCTACAGAAACTCAGATTATGGGGTTGGTGCGATGCTTGCAGGAAAGAAATAAAAGTTCAGAACAGATATAGACAGTATGCGGGTTTTCAGGCAGGCTAATAACTGGGATGCGTTATTATGAACCTGAAGGAATCTGATGTTTTCATCTTCAACCTTATTTTTTGGCTCAGAAATCTTATTTGCACAACTACTGAATGCACAACTACTTATTTGCACAACTACTACAGTGACCTCTGTGCTGGGTTCTTGATCCTGCACAGCCGTTCCCCATCTCACTCCTTTTTATTAGAAATGCCCATCTTCCAACTCTCCCTCCTATTTCTGACCAACCTGTAGTCTACAATACACCAAAAATCCATTAGCCCTCTTTCTCCGTAACTTACTGTTAGATCCCCATCCCTGCCGTTTGCCCAGAATATCTTCCCACATCATTTTTCACCTCCTACACCATACCATCACAACACTGCCCCAGCTGCTCTCATAACTTTCAGGCCTACCACACCCACCTCTATCCTCGGGAATGAAGTTCTCTGATGGATAAGAGACAGTTCCACTGCCAGTGCGGAACATTCACATATAGCTCAGGGATAATAACAAATGACAAAAAACACCGTGACATACGGAGAGAAGGAGCAGATTGTCCAGCCAGTTACCATATTTCACTCACCATACTTGATCTGAGCAATATCCCCCACCACAATCTCAGCCACGGGGATTTGGATAACCTGCCCCTTCCGGATGACCGTGAACTTCTGTTCCTGTTCAATCCGACTCTGGAGGCCCCGGAACTGCTTCTCTTTGCTCCAGTCATTGAAGGCCGTGACCAGCACCACAATAAAGACCGAGAAGAGGATGGCTGCCCCTTCAATCCATCCAGCTTGAGCCTCACCTTCATCTTCTGCACCAGCTGCTGCTTGCCCACACACTGCCATGGGATGACAGAGAGAGAGAGAGAGAGAGAGAGAGAGAGAGAGAGAGAGAGAGAGAGAGAGAGAATGTTTTCAGTAACAAACTTACTTTTACAGCCACTCTCTGCCAGTTGCCCTTCACAATAAAACAGAATTATTGTTTGTGACACTAGCATAATACTTGCTACCTGCCCATGTTATGATGAGCAGGTAGGGAGACGAGAAAAGTAATAATGCTCTCCAAACCATTAATACAAAATAAGGAAGGAACTAGTCTGGGGTTTGTTTGTTTTTTGTAATGAGTGCCCTTGGTGAGCCCCTTTGAAAGCGGAGGAAGGCACATTGCACTAGAAGCTCCACAAGCCAAAGCAACCGGCCAGAAGGTACAACAATGGTTATCTCTGTCCCCCAAAACCCAAAAGCCAGCCCCAACACACACCTTAACTTCTCTCCTCTCCATCCTTCCCATCTTAGGGAAGCAGTAAACAACTGTACCTAGTATCCTAGATCAGGGGTTCCCAACAAAATTTTCTTGAGGACCCCTCATCGAGCCGCTATTGTGACAAGGACCCCCATTAATTCCTAATCCTAAAATTAAAAAGTGAGAGCCAAATTAAGAGTCTTTTTATATTTTATATTTATACGTTTTTTACAGTTACAACAGAGTACTCCATCAGTATACAGTTAGTTTTAATTTTCAGTTCTTAATGAGATGAGTTAAATCTGTCCTTTGAGTCCATTATTTCTGAAATATTAGGTACCAAACTTGAAACTTTCACTCTGAAATCCAACCGCATGTCGAGCCGATTCCTATATTTGTTTTTCATGAAACACATGGAAGAAAATGCTTGCTTTGTTTACAAACACTACTGTTTTGCAAAGAGGCAGCGCGCGCCAGGGAGGAGGGAGGGGAATGGAGAAGACGGGGTACCTGCGCAGTAGCACACAAATGAAGCCGACGTGTGCAAAGAATCCTGGGGAGGTGAGCGTTAGTAGAATGCGCGCGCTGCCTCTTTGCAAAACAGTAGTGTTTGTAAAGCGCCACCTAACGGCATACAGCAGAACTACTGCCTCTATCTAATTCTAGTTTTGCGCTAGACTCTGCTCATGCAGGAAGCGGCCAAAACAAAAATCTGTTATCATACAAAATATATTTAATATATATTTTATTCTAATAGCATCTTGCGGACCCCTCTGGCATAGCTCGCGGACCCCTGGGGGTCCCCGGACCACCTGTTGGGAACCACTGTCCTAGATCATGAAGTCTGTAATTTCCATGTAGCTGAAAACATGTGAAGGGTCTCAGATTAAAACCTCTGGGTGGCATTCTGTGTTGTCTTGATACAATTGTGCCACCAGCACACGCATTTCTGCTTGGCCGGTGCGCTGATCTCCCCTTCCCACACTCACCCACACTGTTCTAGGGGTTCTCCTGACCCCCTTACAGCAGATTTGGGAGAGGCGTAGGTAGGCTGTCTGGGAGGGACACCCTCTTGTGGTTCAGGAATCTCTGTGCTGGCTTCCACTAGCCCATCATATTGCTTAAACCCAGCCCTCTGCGTTTGCAATGACTTCAGATGTGAAGGCTCTATCTGTGATATAACATTAATGATTGCCTGTTTGTAGCAGCAGATCACTTGATGTTGCTATCACCAAGTAATGAAAATGCAAGCATGAGCCAGCCCCTGGGATCTTATGGTTGGAAGGGACTACTGAGCTATCAGGTTTAGCATCTGCCTGCAAGGCAGAACCAGAAGATACTTGCTAGCAATCCACACCGCTTGTTTTGGGATGCAGGCTGAGAGCCATTCTTGTTTAGACAAGGTTTTAATATCCCTTAGGACTCAGATTTTAGCTGGTTTATCTAATGCTTTTGAGGTTGCTATATTTTAATTATGTTTATTACTGTTTTATGTGTATTCTACAATGTTGGAAGCCACCCTGATTTTAAGATGGGTGAGATACAAATAAAAATAAAATCAAGTTACCCATATGTCAGAAGCAGTGCCAAAAGATGACAGCAGGTGCCTGCAAAGTGGATGGCTCCAGATAATTCAGGCAAGTGCCCAGATGTTATAGGGTGGGGCAGAAACCTCCCCAGGGCCACCAGCTAATCCAGTTTGGGAAAGATTTTTTCCCCAAGCCCAAATATGGCTCACAGCATTTACAGTGGTACCTCGACTTACGAACGACTCGACAACCGAATTTTTCGACTTACGAATGGGGGTAATGGCTGCACGCTTACGAATGTCTCGACATCCGGGAAAAAACCGTGGCGGTTTTAGATAGGGATTTTTCGACTTACGAATTTTTAGATAGGGTTGCTTCGACTTACGGATTTTTCCGTTTCCAATGCATTCCTATGGGAAATCACGTTTCCAATGCAGTTTTTCGACTTACATTTTTTTTGACTTACGAAGGTGCCTTCGGTACGGATTAAATTAGTAAGCCGAGGCACCACTGTATACTGTGTATACGTCTGCAACTACACTGGAAAAATCTGGGAATATTTTATTTTTTTAGTTGTTTTTTTTAACTCCTTTCCACTTAAAGTAGCATTCATAGCAGCTTACACTTAAAATTGCAATATAAAACCCTTCAAACTATATAAAAGCAATAGTCTAACCCAGCTCAACTCAAATGCAACAGCTGCAACACCAGATGATAACAAAAATGGGTGAAAAGGACAGTGTTTGCTGACATATAAAAGAAATTGATGATGGCGACAGGTGGATTTGTCTGGGAAGGGAATTGCACCTCTGGAGCGTCACTATCCAAAACTACTTTCAGGTGGCACTGTTTACGATGGCTTTCGCTAATTAAACAGAATTAATTTTGAGTGTGTTTATTGCGCACAGGAGCCACCTAAAAATAATGCCATCTGAGAAAAGAGCCTGACTATAATCATGGTTGTGTGAAATTTGACTCCCTGCAGGTTCAACATGCAAGAACAGAACGTGGAATGTAGCACAGAATTTGGAATCTTGACAACTTTCAGGGGGATGGTTAAGGAAGAATACTGTGAAACGTATGAAGCCTCTACTCCTGCAATCTGGCACCATCACAAAATGGCCAACAACAGTATTTCATGTACGTGTACATACACACACACACACACACTGCTTCTGATCTCACTGTTTTCCTTAGTGCTGGCATTATCAAAACCAGCACTGCACTTTAAAAATCACAGGACTTAGACCGGGCTGCTAAGAACAGCCTGCTTTAGCTAGCAAATTTTTAGGGAAAATATTTACGGTAAATTTTATTTATTTATAAAATTATTTATATAGACCACACTGTATTGTAAAAATAGTAGGACCTTGGCCAGGGTCCTTGTTAGCCTGTTAGAAACATCTACATCAAAATGGCCTTGATCTCAGTTTTCAGGAAACAAACAAACGAACAAAACATCACGTGAGAGCAAATCCTGTTCTGTAACCTTTCTGCAGGCCACCTGAATGGAGCTCACAGGCCACCATCTGAAAACCTTTGTTCATCAGAGCTCTGTTGATGTGCAGCCCTTTTGCTTCTCCATTGTTATGTAAGGAGGAAAATTGGACCAATCATTACTGTAAACCATGCAGCATGCAGAAGAGGAGAGAATTATTACTATATTCCCTAAACTGCAGAGATAATATCTTTCTAGACAACAAAAAGACGTCCTCTGATCAACTTGCTTTCATCCATGAGCCTGATGGATGTTGCTAAAGGCTTAGCGTAAAGCTTTTTGAAATGTCCGTGGAGGTTCATCCACACAGCAGGCAGTAGCTGACGCAATTATAAACACATTAGCTGGTAAAGGTAAGCTCTATAAAAAGAGCAGCTTGCTGGGCAGCAAGGGCCACACTGGAAATTTGCCGTGAGCCGTGGGCTACATCTAGCTTTCAGATTTTATTTGTGTAGAATGTGAATGGTGGCCATAATCTTGCAGCAGAAGAGGCACTTAAAATCGTGGGGGTCTTGGTCCCATCCCACTTAGTGGGCATATTACATGAAAATTTCCACAGGAGTGTAGATGTCTGTTGCACGTTAAAGATGAACAAATTTCATTGTGGTATAAGCACTCATGAATGGCTCAAGTAATGTAAATGGTGGAGTTAAACAGAACAGAATGCAACAGCAGATGGCCTGTGACAATTCTGTTAGAACTTACATGCAGGCCACTTGCATGCCACTTCACATCAGTAGTAATTGATCAACCGTATTAGTACAGTTGAGGAAAGCAGCAATTCAACTAGAGCTTATCGGTGTGGTTCCATACACACCTATTTAGGAGAAATCTCCATTGCATTCAGAGAAACTTACTTCCAGGTGAGTCTAAATGGATGCTAACTAAGCCCAGTGGCCCTTTCACAGCAGTAGTGATGAGGAACCTTCTTCCTTGTGTACCTGCCCATATACTGAAGCCATCATCAGGGACCAGGGACAAGGTGCTTCTAGTCTCTGAAATTAGGTGGATGTCTTGGTGGAAATTAGGAGGAAGCCTTCTTGGCTGAAGCACCTAGCCCTCCCCACCCCAGGGAGACTCACTTGGCAACCACTCCTATGTCTTCATGGTGCCAGGTAAAGATAAATTCCATCAAATTGCAATCCAAATTGGTTTTATTCTGCCTCCGTGATACTCCCGTGTGTTTTAACCATGCCTCTGCTATCTTAATATGTTTAGTATGTTGTTTTGATAGAGTTTTAATTACTTTTATAGATCGTTCGCTGCCCTGAGAGTATATTGCTGAAGGGCACGACAGACATATTAAAGAAAGTAAAAAATAGGTAAATCTTCAGAGAGAGAAAATCCTGTGCTAAATTTTGTATCCAGAGGAGCAGAATGGTACGACCTCTTCATATGGGTGTAGATATGTAAGTTCAACAAATATGCACATAGTTACTTCTTTGTGTTACGGAATTTGATCTTCTTGTGCTGGTCATTTAGCGGCAAAGACATCTGCAGTTCACTGAAGCCCTGCCACTTTCTCATTCAAATCATACTCATCTGAAGTTTCATTAAGCACTGCCCTCATACTTTCATTCAAGCCTATTTGCACAGTCATAAAATCTAAAAAAATCAAGCTTTTTTTTAAATGAATTCTAGGTCCAGTACCAAATTCTGTGCATGTGCTGAAGCAAGGAATACACAGCAACCTCTCCCATAGCAAATCTCATGTCTAAAAGCATTGTGGGAGAAATGATCATACTCAAATCTTCTGGTGCATTGGTTATCCCATGAATTTGAGAGTGGCAAACAGATGGACTGTACAATCCCCTCCCACATGAAGTCATGGGAGCGATTTGTGGGAGCAATCTAGAGTAGACTTCTGTCAGCTGGTGCCCTTTAGGTATTTAAGCTACCACTCCCATCAACCCCAGTATGCATGGCCAAGAATGGTGGGAGGCTGCAGGCAGGTTAAGACCAAGACATGCGAACATGACAAATAACATCTGGCGGGTTCCAAGTTGGAGAAGAATGAGTTAATGTAGGTCCTGTGAATTTAATATACATTCATTTATTCAAACAATTTATATATCCCTTAATGGCAATAGTCTCTAAGTGGCTTACAAAGATGCAATGCAAAAAATAAAAATCAGGCATCAATTAAAAATGCCTGCTGGATGATGATGATGATTTAAAAACCATTAGGCTCTGGAAGATAAGCAGAAATGGACCTGTTTGACCTCAACTGGAAGGCAGTTCCATAAAATACAGCCCACATTACTAAATGCATGGCTCCTAGTGGGTACCAGTCATGTACCTGAGCTACGGGGACCACTAACACAGACTCACCTGAAGTCCTCAGTGATCACGCAGGGATATAAGGGATTTAACAACTTATGAGAGACTTCATAGAAAAAGCATTTCCCTTCCCTTCCCCTATATCCATATGCCAATAAAATATGCCTCTTTATTCTCTCTGGAATTAATTTTTAGATCCTATATAAGATATGTTAACATATAATTTAACATTTCCCTAATTCCATTTTAATAACAGGGCACAATCAGCTACTTTACTGAGGGGCTTTGGAATGCCTTAGGGCTCAGAGATCACTGGATAGAAGGCCCTAAATTAAGAAGTACAGCCAAAAAAGTGGCACATTTTCGGCAATAAATCTAAAACGCTGTCACAAATTGATCTTTCAATAAGAGACATTTAAGAGCAAATTGATAAGCTAGACAGCAATAAGTCACACAGAACAGATGGTATTCACTCAAAAGTACCAGAATGAAATTACAAAAACTGCTAACTGTATAATATCAGCTTATGTGGCAGAGGTATAGAAGGCAGCCATTGTAATGCCGCATTCTATGTGTGTATGTGTATGTCTTAAAGTAGGCACCCCCAAACTTCGGCCCTCCAGATGTTTTGGACTACAACCCTCATCATCCCTGACCACTGGTCCTGTTAGCTAGGGATCATGGAAGTTGTAGGCCAAAACATCTGGAGGGCCGCAGTTTGGGGATGCCTGTCTTAAAGGCTCTAAAGTTGTTTGTGGAACTGTAGGAGAGTGAGTCACTTTAGTCCCAGAAAAATCAGTGAAAATTGTAGTAGTCAGAAGAGAATTGGTATGGTCCACCCACGGGATGACCTTATAAAGCAGCCACATTAAAAACAGTTCTTGCACAGCCCTGCTAAAAGCACATTGAAGATCAAGACTCAAGATATGCCTTAAGCAAGGACTAAGGCCTTGAAAAATACACAGGGGCCAGGATTCAGGCTGACAACAGGGTCAGGATAGAAACGGACACAGGACCAGTTGTCAAAGGGAACACCAACCAAGTGCTGAACAGGATACGGGCCCAGAGAGGAACTTAAGCCAGCACTCAGGCTCCAAGAGATAAAAGACTCAAGGAAAAACTAAGACAAGATGGGAATCACTGGAAGACTCCTCAAGTGCCCAGGTGAACACCAAAGCTTTTGAGCAGCTCCAAAGAAAAATGGTTTTCAAGGAAGGACAAGTAGGAATATCCTTCAAGGCACAGCTTCCTGGAGCTAGATAAGGTTAAGACAGGAGAAGGAAGACAGCACATGTAAAGACGAAGAACTGAGGGCAGGAGAAATAATCTGGATCCACGGACAATAATAGCGAGAGATATATGCGGTGTCTGTCTGTCTTAGTGAATCAGGCTATATTCTGGGATGTTGTCGTTGTTGTTTAGTCGTGTCTGACTCTTCGTGACCCCATGGACCAGAGCACGCCAGGCACTCCTGTCTTCCACTGCCTCCTGCAGTTTGGTCAAACTCATGTTTGTAGCTTCAAGAACACTGTCCAACCATCTCGTCCTCTGTCGTCCCCTTCTCCTAGTGCCCTCTATATTTCCCAGCATCAGGGTCTTTTCCAGGGAGTCTTCTCTTCTCATGAGGTGGCCAGAGTATTAGAGCCTCAGCTTCACAATCTGTCCTTCCAGTGAGCACTCAGGGCTGATTTCCTTCAGAATGGATAGGTTTGATCTTCTTGCAGTCCATGGGACTCTCAAGAGTCTCCTCCAGCACCATAATTCAAAAGCATCAATTCTTCAGCAATCAGCCTTCTTTATGGTCCAGCTCTCACTTCCATACATCACTACTGGGAAAACCATAGCTTTAACTATACAGTGGTGCATCGCTAGAAGAATGCCCTGTAAGACGAATTTTTCACTTAACGAAGAGATTTTGAGCGGAGGTTGCCTCGTTAGACGAATTCGTTTTGTGAAAAATTCATCTAGCGAATCGCGGTTTCCCATAGGAATGCATTGAAATTCAATTAATGTGTTCCTATGGGCAAAAAATAAAATAAAATTCAATGCATTCCTATGGGATTTGCTAAACAAATTTTTCGCAAAATGAATTGACTCACAGAACGAATTAAATTTGTCTTGCGAGGCATCACTGTACGGACCTTTGTCGGCAAGGTGATGTCTCTGCTTTTTAAGATGCTGTCTAGGTTTGTCATTGCTTTTCTACCAAGAAGCAGGCGTCTTTTAATTTCGTGACTGCTGTCACCATCTGCAGTGATCAAGGAGCCCAAGAAAGTAAAATCTCTCACTGCCTCCTAACCATTCTGGGATAGCCAAGCATAAATGGAAGCTCTCCAGGACTGAGCTTTGGACCTGGAAACACCATGGATCCTCTGGAATCACCCCATGCTATTACCCAACTCCTAATACTTCCTCATCACTGCCCTTCCCTCTTGTCTTCTTCCCTCCTGGAACAGCCATTTTTCCAGGCTGAGAGAGGGCAGCTTAATTTATGTTGCTAACCAATGACAAATGGTTAGATCAGCTGCTTGACAGTTCTTGTCCACTACAGGGTGTGTGTCTACAGTAAATATCCTGCTTACTGATGTGATGGCCCTGTGGATGTTGCTGCACTCAAGACAAGCAAGATGACCACCTCAAAATATTATGACCCGGGACATGGCCTGGAACACGGCAATAAGAAACAGCAACATGGGCAGCAGGATGAATTCTAGGGAAGAGGCATTGTGCCCATCTCTGTTACTACAGCTTCTTAGTGAAAAACTTTCTGGACTGACTCCTCCCAGGGTGGTCACTGGACAGGAAAGAGTGTAAGAGAGCTTCCTGTTTCAGTGCAACTTTGCTCTGGTGTGTTACGAGTTTCTGGCCTTCAGTCCTGCCTTCTGGTTTGCCCTCTCTCATCCCAATTGCTCTTCAGTCTGGACTCCCAGTTCCTGACTCGCTCCAGATGTCTGCCCACGGCCCAGCCCTGACAACAGGATGACCACCTACTCCATGTCTAGCCATGTCACAAACTGTGACACTCACCTGGCAAGTGAGGGGAACACAATTCTAGCATCGCAGGCATTGTAAATGATGCTGTAGGATGATAAGGATAGACTGAATGGAACGATCTTACAAAAACCCCAAAATGACTTGGCAGTGAAATGCCAAATGAAATTCAGTGCAATGAGTGCAAAGTAATGCTAACTGGAAACGACTATTTAATGTAAGCATAGAATATCGAGCTCTAAATCACCACTCAGAAAACAGATTGCGGAGTCATTTTTCACTGCTGAAATAAACAATGCACCACTGTATCTATAAAGGTAAGCCGAAAGGTTAGAAACTATTAGGGGGAAAGAAAGGGGGTGGGGAGAGAACAACACAAGAAAAAGCTAACAATCAAAATTCATTGCTGCTGTGTGCACAACTTGATTCCATGAGCTGTTCTATTATATCAAACACAAAAAGAAGACAGAATAGAACTGGAGGGGAGCAAACTGTTGAGAACAGGGAACAAAAAATATCAACAGCAAGGATAATTTCCATTATGAGGAAATCCCTTAAAGTCTTAACAGTACTTGTCCTTTGAGGGATGGCATCACAGATGAAAGTAAGACTATGTAAAATACACAAGGAAAGGGCAGAAAAAGTGAATGAGGAACTTGAATTTTTGTCTGGTCTCTATGATGGTATTTTGCACAGATGGAGATGCCATCATTAGATTTCCCTAGAAAACAAGTACAGTAGGGAGCAACTCCGTGAAATCAGCCACCGCCAAGTTTCATGAAAAGTTGTTTTTACATAATGCCCTGTTAATCTATAAAACTCTTGTTCACAGGATTTGTGGAGGCTTTTAGAACAACAGTTGAAAAAGATGAAACAGGTGAAAAATAAAAATAAAGGACTCCTGAAATGCCAAGGTGATCATCAAAGCTTTAGAGTATCTCCAAAGATAAAAGTTCCAGACTAGGAATATCATTCAAGGGCTAGATAAGATCCAGACAGGAGAAGCAGAACAAGTGCATGAAAAGAAGATTGTTGACTGCTACCATGACAGTAAGAGTATACAAACTCCCCACTCCCTTAAACCTCAAGCTCTTTCCTGCATTCCGTCTAGTCTCTGTCAGTCACAGGACACTGGATTGAATTAATCACTGGTCTTACTCAACGTGGAATTCTTAACTGATGGGTTTTGTAGGAAACAGCCACTGTGAGGAAGGCTAAGTCAAGACACCCCACTGATAGTGAAGTAAATACCATTGGATAATGGTACTAACCCACAGGTTAGCAAGAAGAGTCATCACAAGCTAGCCAAAATCAGTAAGTCATGGCTCAGCTATTTCCTAACCATAGGTTACTAAGGCATAGTTTAGGGCTGGGGTTCTTGGGAGTTGTGGTCTAAAATATCTGGAGAGCCCCAGGCTGGTGAAGGATGTTTTAGAGTCAGTGGTCAGCACCCACCTAATCCCAATGTATTTATCACCCACCCTGTGCTTTTAAAACATCTGCTGCTGCCAGCTTTGCTAATGCTGTTACTAAATTATTTCAAGTAAGAATAATTTGGGTTTTTTCTTACACGCTCTTAATTTTGGACACAGTATGAGTGAACACCAACAAGTACATTTAATGGCTTTCTTCCCACCTTCCCTTATCTCTGTGAATGAGAAATACTCTGCTAGAGAATTGACTTAATTACATATCAGATTGACCATAACAGTGCCTCTTCTCTTGTGCTCGAAACTATTCTTGGGCTGTATCTCCTGGGAGGGAGGGAAGGTCTGAGATGAGATAAATTCATGGAGGGCAAGTCCATCAACAGCTCCTAGCCAGGATGGCAATGCTCTACCTCCACTCTCAGAGGCAGTATGCTTTTGAATACCAGCTGCTGAGAATGGACAGAGAAGCTTGTAGGCTTTCCACAGGCTTCTGGTTGGCCACTGTGAGAAGAAGATGCCAGGCTAGATGAGCCACTGGCCTGATCCAGCACGCTCCTCTTACGTTCTTTCAAGTGTTTCAACTCAGCTGCCCTCCTTTCTTGTTCAATACTGTCAACCATCACAGCCTCCTTACTGTCAGGGAAGTGGTTCAATTTGAACTGTCAGCTTACAGCAGCAATACAGACAACAATAAAGACAGAAACAAGTGATATCTCCTTTCCTTTATGAGAGAATTTGGTGGGGGGTGGTATTTCAGCCCCATTTTCTCCACTACAGTTTCCATTTCTCAGCCACTGATCTCTACCCAAGTCCATAAAATTATTTGGATACCAGCATGACAGAAAGAACTTACGAACAGGATTCCATCTTCTGTTTCTATGCAGAAATTGCTATAGCATCACTGAAATACCATCTAGCATGTTTACTAGGATTCTGAAATACTGCACAATATTATAGACAGGAAATTTTAGGGTGGCGGCAGCGGGGGGCAGGATCCTGCATCTAAAGCCAACTACACTGAATTTCATTGGTAAAATTGAATTATTCAATTGCTGGGACTTGGCCAGGCCAAAGGACGTAGCTTTCCTTTGAGATTGTTTTGAAGTCATTAGGAGTAGCTCCTTTAATTGACAGAAGTTTTTGGATCAAGCTGTATGTTATTTGTTCATTGCAGTTAGCATTGTTAAGAGGAGAAGGCCTAGGGAGCCAAGACTTGTGAGAGGGTGAGAAAGTGGGCAGGAAAACACAGCCAGGGGAGAGAATATATTGTGTTTTAACTCTCAATCAGGTAAGGGAACAAAGAAGGGAGAATATAAAATTAAATGTTCAGCTTGGGAAAATTCAGCACAGATTAACAGTTAACATAGATTTACACTCAGTGAAGGTCTGGACCCAGCAACACCCAAAACAGTAATTTCTCGAGAGCACAAATGATTAAGTCTATGAAATGAGAAAGATTTGGTTTATCTTACAAGGCAAGTCACTTGTTATTCTAAGAAATATGAAGGATCTACTTTATGTTACAAGGTGAGCCATTCATTCTAAATCAGAGATGAGGAATCTGTCACCCAGCTCCCATTATTCTTGATTTTCGGCTGTGCTGTGGATGATGGGAGTTGGGAGCCCAACCACATCCAAAAGACCACAGGTTCTCTGTTCTAAAGCAATGGCCCACGTGGTGGGAAAATATATCCCTCTTGGGAAGGTGCCTAGTTTGCAACTCTAGGGCAACACAGATTTGGCTTTCCCCTACCTCCTGGAATCTTACACAATGGAGCAGAAGGGCAAGAAGCATCTATTACCTGTATTAGACTTCTTAGTTATGCAAAAGGTCTCAAAGCAACTAAAACACATTTCGAAACCTAAACATACAGGTGAAACTTGGAAAATTAGGATATTGTCGAAAAGTGCATTTATTTCAGTAATGCAACTTATTATTTATTATTTTAATTTTAATTTTTACAAATGCTTTCTTTTGGAAATTCCACAGTAATAAAACAAATAGTTACAATAATACAAAAATAAACATCGCTATTACATTTCATTAATTACATCCCATTTATAATTGACCCGCCTAACGACAAATAATTACAATTACAACAAATGAAGGCTTGACATATCTTGCTTTGCATGTCATGCATCTATCTCATATATTGGTTTCACATTTTGAATTGCGTTACGGAAATAAATTCACTTTTCGACGATATTCTAATTTTCCGAGTTTCACCTGTAGATTCATTATAGCATTACACACACACCCCACCAACCATTCATTAAAATATATACTACCTCTCCCCACAACAGCCCTCCCTCCCCAAAGGTCTGTCATTTTCCCACAGGGTCTCTCTGCTGCTGCCCTGGGAGCCAAGCTACATAAACAGAGAAAGTGCAGGTCACTGTACTTACTTTCATTATCGCCACCAGGAGGGTGATAGAAAGACAAGCCCAGGGAGATTATGGCTGCAATTTCCAAGATGATTAACGTGACATCCTGAAGTGCTTCCCAGACTAACTGCAGGAAAGTTTTGGCCTTTTTGGGTGGGATGAAGTTCTGGCCAAATGCTTGCCTTCTTTTTTCCAGATCTGCGGGGTTCCCAGAGAGGCCTACGAGAAAGACGGTGTATGGAAGAGAGAACAAATTAAAGGGGGGAATATAAAAAAAGCATGATTACTTTGAACCCACTCTTTATGCCCACTTTCCTTCATCTTCCACAGCTTCCATTATGCATATTCCAAAGTACTTCCCACCCTGTGAATACAGTGGTACCTTGGTTCTCAAACGCGTTAGTACTCAAACAACTTGGAACCCAAACACTGCAAACCCGGAAGTGTGTCTTCCGGTTTGCGAACCTTTTTCGGAAGTCAAACATGCTCCGTTTTGAGTGTTATGCTTCTGATTTGAGTGCCACACTTCTGTTGTGAGTGTTATGCTGAGGTCTGTCTGATTTTGCTATTTATTTTGTGTTTGTTTGTTTGTTTGCGGCTCTTTTTCATTGTTTTTGTGACTGTGTGGAACCCAGTTCAGCTACTGATTGATTGATTGTGTGTTTTAACTCTCAATCAGTACACTGTTTATTGCTTTCATTATATAGATCAATGGTCTTGTTAGATAGTAAAATTCAAGTTAAACTGCTGTTTTAGGGATTGTTTTTAAAAGTCTGGAATGGGTTAATCCATTTTGCATTACTTTCTATGGAAAAACGTGCCTTGGTTTTGGAATGCTTTGGTTTTGGAATGGACTTCCGGAACGGATTAAGTTTGAGACCCAAGGTACCACTGTAGTAGAGCTCTCCTGCGGTAGATGCTGTTTGCAAATAAATATTGCAAACACAAAGTTGCTATGTCAAAGAGAATGAATGAGAGGTGGAGAACCACTTGCAGCCCAAGGGCAGGATTCCCTTCAAGCTAGCAGTGGGTGGAGCCAGAGGCAAAAGTAGGTGGAGCAACAAATGTAAATGTTACCTTTTTATCATAGGTGAGTTTCCACTCTCACACCCCTCTCTGTACTCCATCCAGACTATGAGGCACTACTTTATTTAACAAAATTAACTTACCACTTGACCTAAATAAAACCTCTAAGCTGCTTACAAGAAATATTAACCTTGTCAACAAAGAACAGCTAAAAACAAGTAATGAAAAATATTTAAGAGATAATTACAATTAACAGGAAAAGATCAACACATGTCAACATCTATATATCGCGATAGGCTTGCCTAAACAAAAATGTTTTGAGCAGGTACAGGAAAGAGGACAGTGAAGGTACCCTGTTTCTCATATTTTAAGACATACCCATAAAATAAGCCATAGCAGGATTTTTAAGCATTCAAGGAATATAAGCCATACCCCGAAAATAAGACATAGTGATAGGCGTAGCAGCAATGCCGGCCGCGGCAGGAGGAGGAGGAAAAAAATAAGACATGCCTTGAAAATAAGCCATAGTGTGTTTTTTTGAGAGAAAAATAAATATAAGACGTGTCTTATAATATGAGAAACACGGTATCTGCCTGGTGTCAACAGGCATGGAGTTCCGAAGTGCTGCCACCCTAGAAGACTGATTTCTTACAGCTGCAAAGTTCAAGAACACATTCCAGCCAGGCAAAAACTTTCAAGGTGCAAAGCAGGACCAATGAGGGGTCTGGCCTTGGCAGAATTCTGAGGGTCAAAGGCCTCAGACATTTCACCTCCCCACCCCTGCTCTAGACATGTTACAGCCTTGGAGAACTTTGGCATCCCAAGAATAGAATACTTTGCATTTGTTATCACGCAGGCATGGAATCAAATATTTTCTGTGAAAATCTGGGGTACCTCCACACACATCCCCTCATCTGCTCACTTTAACTGACAGTGTACTTAACACACCCACCCCCATCGAAAAAGAAAAAAGACAGCTGCACAGATTGGTAGTGATCTCTACACCTGTCTTTTGGGTGTCTTTCTTACAGCTGTTTAAAACCACATCCTGCTCCACAGCCACTTAAGTTCAGGAGAGGGAGAGGGAGATCTATTGTACATTTTTTTAAAAAGAAAACTTTGCACAGAATAAATTAGGAATAGGAGGATCAGTAATTACCGGTAGGCAAGGCCAAAAATGAAAATAACATAACTGGGATATTTGAAATGTTAAGTGTACAGATTCCCATTTCAAATGCAAGCCAACCAGGGTCCACTTCAAAGATAACAATGTGCATTCGGCTGATCAATGAAGCAACATAGGAAGGGGCTTAGCTATTGTCTCGCTTGTGGCAAGTATCCAAAAGATGTTGACCATCACAGGTCAACAACCCATCCATCCCACATTAGGATTTTCATCATAGAAGTTTATTTTCACATGCATTCTAGGAACAGAAATGTCTGCAAAATAAGAAGAGGCCTTGAAACATCATTCCCACTAATCAGATCGTACTATTTTGCCCAAGCTCTTGCTGCTCCTCAGAAACAAAGGAGGAAAGCCAGCTGAGGCTGCACGGCAGCTCTCACTTGAAGAGAGCAAGGTGTCGAGGATGCCGGCGTTCCCACCACCCACCCACAGATTTTCCTGAAGCCCAGATAGTGGGGTGTGAAATACCAAACGGGAGCAGAAGGAGCCCTGTGATCTTGCATGACTAGCTTTGCTCAAATATCAGGTTGGAGGGTTCACTCTGCAATCTACCAGGGTGATCTGGGGAAAGGTGGCAAGCCAGCAAGTGATGTGAACTCATTTCATGGTTGCCAATTCCAAGGCAGGCTATTGGGGGGTGGGGAGACATTCTTGGCACACAATAGAAGAAAGAGGAATTCAAGAAGGGATGGGAAGACTCTCATCTCCGCTTCAAGTCTATGACCATGTTGGTCAAACACCCCATCTTATGGATTCTTAAGAGTCTGGCTCCTGTAGTATAAACACTGACAACTGGGAAACACTGGCCTGCGAGCGCTCCAGTTGGAGAACAGCCTTTACCAAAGGTGTCAGGGGCTTTAAGGAAACTCAATCTCAGGACGCAAGGGAGAAACGTGCTAAGAGGAAGGAACGCTTGGTAAATCCACACCGTGATCAACTCCCGCCTGGAAACCAATGTCCCCACTGTGGAAGGACGTGTGGATCCAGAATTGGCCTCCACAGTCACTTACGGACCCATTGTTAAAACTGTGCTTATGGAAGACAATCTTATTCGGCCATGAGTGATCGCCAAAGAAGAAGACCTTTTACATGGACCAGCAAATTACAGTAGAAATTAAACCTGAGCTGACTATGCATTGAGCAGTCCCTCTGCTGCAGGGCTGTCTTAAGCATATGTGGTGCTGGGGTGCAAAGTTCTGCCTGGTGCCCTCCCCGGTTGCCCAGTCCCGGGCACGCAGGAGGGCGGAGCAGGCTGGCTGCCTCAGTGTCTCACTGGCTCAGTCGCCCCTGAACACACAACACAGTGCCGCCTGCAGCAGAAGAGCCCACCGCAGCGCTCTGACGGATGGGTGGGCTGTTCCCCGGACTCAACTCTCAGGCCCCGGAGTCTTGGCCTGGCACCCCTGAGAGTCCACCACTCGGGAGCCCTGCACCCCTAGCGCCTATGGGTAGGACGGCCCTGCTCTGCTGCAACTGGACCAGGAGCAGTAGTGTTTCCTGCTGGAGGACTGGATTTCCTGAATTAGCTGGCTGGGTGGGATGGAATAGACAGCCCCTGAGATCTCTTTCAGCTCTGTGATGCTATGATGGCAGCTGCCAGTGCTGTGCCACTGCCTCAGCTTTAGGGGTTAAAAGGAATCACAAGGCTATTGGGAGCATCATGTAAATACAACAAGTGTGGAGGGATTTTTCCGTTTGAAGAGGCACATTTTGCCATTTTTAAACAGAGAAGTGACCTGATAATGCATTTATTTTCACAAGTGCCTACTACATTTCAAAATAAAATATTCTTTCTGACACATTATTTCTCTCTCTCTCTCTCTCTCTGACACACACATACACAGTCAGCTTACACGTTTATTTCTGGATCAAACTGGACACATTAATAAATATATCCTTGAATATATATATATATATGTGTGTGTGTGTGTGTGTGTGTGTGTGTGTGTGTGTGTGTGTGTTATTATTACAAAATGAACAGCACCTATGCCGTTGTACCCCTTCTAGATTGGAATTCTGAGCTGCAGGTTCCCTCCCCTTCCCCACAACCCTTCATACATCAGTGGGACTTTCAAATCCCCAAAATAATTCATGCCCTGCAAGCACAGATACCAAACAATCTGTACTGCAGGAGGAAAAAACCTGAACCCCACTGCTGGAGCTAAGCACCTTATAATAATAATTTTTATTACCATAGAGCCTAACATGAAACATCCAATTCCTTTTATGACTAAAGGTGTTTACCAGGGTAGTTATAGCAGATATGAACCAAGTGGCAAAACTACTTCAATTTATATTGCAAAGAGACAGCATTTTCCTTGAGAGAATGGAATTTATGAAGGAAATGGGATAACATGGTCGTGCAACAGCTGCAGAGGTTGAATACAATATTTTCATTTTCCTCCCATGCTTCCTTCAAGATCTCAGGTTGGTGTACATGACCCCCCTCCATCCCTACTTTATTCTCACAACTCTGTGAGGCTGAAAGATGGTGACTGTCTCCAGATCAGCACTGGAGGCGAGTCAGGATTTGAACTCTGCTTCCTCTGGCCCTAGTCCGACACATGAACCACTATGCCACGCTGGCTATTCTTCAATGATGTCACCAAGTAGGCTAAACCCAATGAATGGCCATGCATGGCCAGGTGGATGTGATGCCTTGATACAGCAAATGACCAGGTTTAAACAGTAAAGCCTTGGCAGAGAGTGATTGAGCACATCTTCATTGCTTGCCCATAGCTCTAACCATGAAGCCCTCTGTGGCATAGAGCTATAAAGATTCCTTCTCTCAAGGACTATCACTCTGGCTTTTAAGGTCTTCTCAAATGTAATAGTTGCCAAAATGTCCGACTGCCACTTAAGACGCTTAGAGTCTTGGCAGCTCCCACAATGCTTTGCTTGGGCAGGAAAGGACAGAATAATGTCCCTGTGTGGTAACAATCTGGATGGCGCTTTCTTTGACATATGGGATGCTGCTAGGGGTTCCCAGCAGGCACATAAGCTCCGGAAAACTTGCCACGATGTCTGACTGGTGACTTACACCTCTTCCCTCCTCTCCCTGCAGATGAAGGGGGAGGAAATGGAAAGAAGAAACTTGAGCTTACTGGAGTCTGCTGGCTTAAACAAATGTCCAGAGTGAAGAGAGAAATCAATGTTGCTTTTATCCAAAAGCAAGAAGATCAGAACAGCTGGAAAACAAGGAAGTGCAGCTCCAAGAGAGGGAAGCGGGGAGATCAGAGAGCAGCCAATGCAAGCTGCTTCATCCTCCTAGCTTTGGGAGGGAAGGATACCCGTCCCTACACTGATACTTCTCATGCCCATTTTTCTAGAGCTAGGATCTCTGGCTGGACCAGAAAGGAGACCTGAGTGGACTTTCAGACATTTCCAGAGAGCAGTGGCTGATTGGGAATGTTCAAGGACAATGAAGTCTACTCTTTGTCATAAACTGGCTGGATGCAGAGGACTGGTGGGAGGCCCCCAAGGGAACCCCCAAGTGAAGAAGTCTCAGAGCTAGGGGAATGGTGGTGGGATGACAATGAGTGGTCAGAGGGAGAAGGGGGGGCAGACTGGGAGGATGAGGAGGTGTCGGGAACTGAAGAGGCAACAGGGTCTAGTGAGCAGGAAGAGGGTATGGCAGAGCATGGTTCGGACTCGGAGGAAGGAGAGGAGGGGGACCAGGAGACAAAAATGAAACAGACTGCTGAAGAATCAAGGAGTCTCCCCCCCCTGCTGTGACCAGCCCCCCTTCACCCTGGTCTCCCAGAACGTGCAGAGAAATGGAAGAGGGAGGTTCCTCCCCATTCTAGAGAAGGAACCAGGCAAGGAGCCTTAGACAGCTGTGGGAAGGTGGGGACCTTCACTCCTCACAACTGCCTCATTGGGGCAAGACCTACTGGAAAGGGTTGCTGGGATCACTAGAACTGCACTGTTTTGGTTTCTTTGAATGAAGCATTAACTTCACCGATACCAGCGTGGGCGTAGCCAGGATTTATGTCAGGGGGAGCAGGCTTCATATTAGGGGGGCAGAACCTCAGAAAGTTAAGTATTGTTATGGATTTACTTGATTGGGGGGCAGTTGCCCCCCTGCCTATGCCCATGGACACTGGTGTTTTTTATTGCTGACCGAATCATGAAATTCTGGGGAAAGATTCCAGAGAGGCTACCATTTCTTTGCCTCCAAACTCCACCTCTGCATGCCATTTAATGAGCATTACTCCAAGGTGGATTGCCTTCCCCAATGGGGCACCCTTTGTGTATTTGGAACTACAACCCTGATCGTTGACAATGCCGGCTGGAGCTAATGGGAGTTGTAGTCCAAGCCATCTGGCATGCACTAGGCATGGAGAAGCTTGGTGTATACCTTAACATTTACATATTTACCTACACACTATTTTATGTACAGGAGTACATTCCTCTACAAGATGAGGTGTGCTTAGTGAAGAACTATGGACTATTCTGCAAGCTCTCTCCTTTGTTCTGCTTTCCAGAGACAGAGGGCTCAACTCTGGCAACATAACATAACATAACAAGGTTCTCACCTTCCTTTAACTCTTCCCCAAGTGAGAACAAATACAATATAAGGGTGTGCTACTCAAATAACTTTGTACAAACACAACCCTGATATTGTGTTCTTTAAGTAATTACTCCAATATAACAGCTTCATCCTTGGGAGTGGTTTCTTGCAACAGATTCCTATTGGAGGAATTGCACATGGAAGTGGAAATCTAGGTGAATTTTATTACAAAGGCCTTGGAGCAAGTCCCTATCACCTCCTGTTCAGCACCCACTCTTGTGAAACTTATGTTAATGTTTAATGTATGCTTACAGTATACAGAGGCAGCTAGTCTCTGTCACTGTTCATGCAACTCCATTCAAACTGCCCCACCTCCCACCCGTTCTAATCCCAGGTCCCTCATCTTGTCTTTTCCAAATCCACACCAGGCAGAGCAGAGGCTGAAGACAAATCCACTCCTTACTGGCACCCTCCCCCCAAAGTAAGTGAATTACAATTCACCGCAGAAAGCTCATTCCTGGTTTTCTCTAAAGGAGGACAGGAGGCCCAATGGACCAGACTGGGTGTGTCTCCATTGAAGTTGGCAAGCTCCATGCTCTGGGTCACTTTGCCTCAAATCAATCTATCATTATCCAAAGTAGTCTGGGGACTGATGGTGAGAGGTGCCACTGTGGGCCTGGCTTCCCAGCAGTAGACTTGCCACCATGTCCCAGGATGCTGAGGGGGCAGGGCAGGAGTGAGGCTGGGGTATTTCAAGCATACCAGAACAGTCAATCTGGTGCAATGAGCTGCTATTTCTTGGGTGTGCTATAGCTGGTCTTATTGATAACACATCTTTTCTCCCAGCTACAGTATTCACATCTTCCCAGGCTCCTGTATTTCATGCACGCTGCCTTTCTTCTACTGTGTCTGCAGACTATTGGCTTGTTTGGTTGGAGTGTGCTTGCCTGACACCCTCCTCAATCAAGTTCTGGCTTTTTTCCCCTTTTAATCTCTTGCAAGCACCCTGCATCCACAAAGCCACCAGCTGTTTGGGTGCACAGCTGTGCAACCAGCTACTAAGAGGAAAACAAATAAACTGTACACTGTGTGAAAATGGGGCTTCACTGACTGTAGCTGTATAAAAAGTACAGTGGATAAAATAATGACAACGACCAGGCCTTATGAAGGAGCTGGGTATGTTTAGCCTGGAAAAGAGGAGAATGAGAGGAGATGTGATAGCCATCTTCAAATATCTCAAAGGCTGTCACACGGAAGAGAGAACAAGCTTGTTTTCTCTTGCTCTGGAGGGTAGGACTCAAACCAATGGCTTCAAGTTTTAAGAAAGGAGATTCCAACTATGGAAAAACTTGTGACAGTAAGAGCTGTTAGACAGTGGAACAGGCTCCCCTCAGAAGGTTGTGGACTCTCCTTCCTTGGAGGTTTTAAAGCAGAAGTTGGGTGGTCATCTGCCATGGTCATGGATGCTTTAACTGAGATTCCTGCATCTTTAAAAACACAACAACCCAGTAGTAAAATAATTTAAAGCAAATTGCAGTCAAGAGAATATATGTATCGGGGTCAAAGGCCAGGACAAAGAGGTGAGTCTTCAGCATACAAATAAAACAACATTAAGAAAGTGGCAGATGCACTTCTGTAAGGGAAGGAATTCCACAGCTTAGAAGTTGCCACAGAGAAAGCCCGGTGAACCTGAAATTTACAGGGAGGAAACTATTTGTTTGGAGTTGCTTATGGTTAACATCATGTGGAGTACAGCTTAAATGAGAACACAAACACAAAGTAAACTCCAGAGTGGATAAGCCTTAACACCAATACATACAGTTGTAATATATAAACCTTAGAAACAAGCCCATCACAGCTACTAGTCAGCACTTTTATTTTACTAGCCTGCTAAGGTGAGCAGCCTCTTCCTGTGCAGCTAGCATGGAAATGTAAGCTCCAAGCCACTTAGCAAGCAAGTTGCTGTTTTTATACTGCCTTCTGCCCAGCATGCTGGCAGAGAATAAATGGAGCTGTGTTTTTCCATGCTGGCCAGAAGCCTCTTCCTCTGTGGTCAGCATGGAAACTAAGAAGGCTAGCAGAAGAGGGAAGGAGCCATCCGCCTCTCCGCTGCCAGCACACTTACTTGCCTACACAGAACTCCTTGTTACCCATGCCAACCGGGCAAGTTAGATGTCATACCGGTATATGCAGTGCAATATGCAATATAAGGTCTATTGGTTTGTGGACTACTAAGACCTGGGAAATTGGGGTTCTAGTCCCCCCCTTGTCCATGAAGCTCACTGGGTGATCTTGGGCTGCTCACTGTTTCTCAGCCTAATCTGCCTCACTGGGTTGTTGCGAAGATGAAAATGGGGAAGGGGAGAACCATGAATTACTTGGAAGAAAGGTGGGATAGAATTGCAATAAATAAACACCGCCTGCCAGTTCAGGGTATCTCATGTGAGAGACCCTAATAGCAAAGGACTCGTGCTGACAATGGCAGTACAACCACCAGCTGCAGTGGCCGAAAGAGAAAGATCGTTGAAATTTAGCTCTTATTCACTGTGTGTGTGCATGCACACACATTTGTGTAGTTACTGAAATATCCAAGTTAGCTACCCTAATTTCAGGCTATAGGTGTATATGAAGACATTAGTGCAGGGTAGCCAATGGGTCTTGAACCCTCGGTAAGTGAAGTCTTGGGTCTTGAACCCCCTGCATGTGAAGACAGGCTCTGGCAGATTGAGCAGATGAGATCAATAGTGGGTCTAAAGGTCAATAAGGCTTTTTCTGCACATGCTGTAGAGCAGACATCCCCAAACTTCGGCCCTCCAGATGTTTTGGACTACAATTCCCATCATCCCTGACCACTGGTCCTCTTAGCTAGGGATCATGGGAGTTGTAGGCCAAAACATCTGGAGGGCCGCAGTTTGGGGGTGCCTGCTGTAGAGGGGAGGGAGGGGCAGATGGGGATGGTCAACCTGGGATGGTAGCCCATTTGGGAGAAAGAAAACTCTCATCCTAAATCTCCACTGCCTTGCAGGACATCTTTGGGAGAAGAAAAGGCTAAGGAGTAAACCCTTCACAAATCTGCATGGTCCCTAAGATGGTTGGATGGTGCCTTGTACGCCTCCTTCAGCAACTCCTGCAGCCAAGCTGGTTCCAACATACTGCTCTGAGGCTGAGAGGGGAGTCTTCTTGTCTGGGCAGCCCAGGACCTCTGTACACACTGCCTAGAGGCTAATGCAACAGTCTGACTTCACCCCCTGATGCATACTCCATTGCCTCTTGAGACAGATGGATGCCAACAAGTGCAGAGACAGCCTTAAAGTGGAGATTTTGAGAACTCAGTTATGATGCTTTTGGAAATTTCATCCTGCAGTGTCTCTTCTGACCATAAGGAGAAGGTCAGAAGCATTTGCTTTAAGACAAACCACCATTCCCTGTTATATCTGAACTCAGAGAAGCCTTATTTTCCAATTCTGACTAGTTCACTAACTAGATTTTAAGTCTGTCTGTGGTTTCAATTTGCCAAGAAGAAAGGAGAAGTCCTATTCCCTTATATCCTTTGTCAGCCTTCTTTGGTCAGAAATCACTGTTTCCAAAGTCCATGCACTATGTATGTTGATCTCTCAATGGAAACATTGATAAAACAAACATTATCACAAGGAAGCTAAAGTTTATTAGAAAGACAAAGTGTGTTTGTGGTTTGTGATTTAAAAAGAAGCCTTTATCAGTAGCTAGTCTGGCTCCTATGAGCAGGCCTTGAACTTTCTTTTTATCTAGAAAAGAGCAGAAGGAAGTCAACTACCGTATAAGTGATAGGAGAGAAGCCCGTGTGCAAGAAATAAATGAAGCCTGGGGGGAGAGGCAAAAGATGAAGTTTAAAGGTTATGGGAGGAAGCAAGAGATCTAAAAGAAAATGAATGATTAGTTGTGTATTTCTTTAAGGATAGGGATTTCTCCACATGGTACATAGCTAAACTTTGAAATTCACTCTCACAAAACATAGCGATGGCCACCAACTTGGATGGAAGACAAGTGGCAATTTCCCACATGCATGACGACTGCCAACCTCTTGGTTTCTAATAATGTAACATTTAAACAAAATGTATGTAAAATCATGGGTGTAGACAGGGGGGGCAGGAGGGGGCAGCTGCCCCCCCCTAGAAGCAAAAAATTATTGTATTTTACAGACCATAACCAATACTTTGCCCCTCCAAAAACTGAAGTGGAAAGGGCTTTGCTTTAGCAAGAGCAGCTCTCCACTTGCTGGGGGCGGGAACACAGCTGTAACAAAAACACATCAAATAAATAAAGCAAAGTGGCTACCAGTACTTAAGGTCCACCCTATTCACCCTATTGTTATTCAGTGGGAGTTGTTAATGGGCATTCAGGGATCGCATTAACAGTTCTATTGGCGATTTAATGAGGGTGCAGAGGATTCAATTTGACTAAGGTGGCCCTGCAAGGCTAAAAGGAAGTGAATAAGAAGGGGGGGGCTGTAGCTTTGATAGACACAGTGATGTTTATAAAAAGCATTGGTGTTCCAGTCTGCCCCTCCTCCTGCATCTGTATACTGTAAATCAGGGGTGGCCACCTCCCAAGAGACTCTGATCTACTCACAGAGTTAAAAACTGGGAGTGATCTACCCGCTTTTGGGGGGTTCAGGTCAAAGCTGTTGAGTTTTTTTAAGGAAGGGAAGCCCTGTTTTGGGGGGTTTAGGTCAAACTTGTTGAGCTTCTTTTAGGAGGGAGGGAGGCCCATTTTTGTTTAGGGCTTCAGGTCATAGTTCAGCTTTTTTTAGGGAGGAGGAAAAATTTGGGTGAGCTTTTTTTAGGGGTGCCAGTGATCTAGCAGTGATCTACCACAGACATCCAGTGATCTACTGGTAGATCACAATCTACCTGTTGGACGTGCCTGCTGTAAATCAAGCAGAGAGAAAGCTGCTTACAAGGCTCCTGTACAGGTGTACCGGTATCTTCCTCTTGCTGCAGAGTTCTAGCATCACAGCGTCACCCAGAGGCACCCACAAATGTGAGTTATCCCTCTCTCTATTTCTTCCTTCCTTTCCTCCCTCTTCCATCCTCAATAAAATACTGGGGGGGGGGGGCAGATAAGCCCCACATAAAAAGCCCATCAACATGGGGGGGGATGACTCTTTAAAATACAGTATTTACCAGTAATTTCTTTTGGGGGGGGGAGGCACCTAGGCCTCTAGGAGTTGGCTGCTATGCCTAGGACAATTCAAGAAAGCAGAATCATGCATATGCTATGGTAATATATCAATAGAATCATGGAATTGTAGTCGGAAGGGACCACAAGGGTCATCTAGTCCAACCCCCTGCAATGCAGGATTTTCCCCCCCAAGGTGGGGCTTGAACCCACAACATGGTTGAAATATTATGCTGATATGCAGCAACGCCTCGGAGCTGTCGTGACTGCGGTCGTGCCTTCCCTCGCCCTCACCCGCCCTGCCACCCCCTCTCGCCTGCCCGACCCTCCCGTCCTCTTGCTGCAGAGTTCCAGCATCACAGCGTCACCCAGAGGCACCCACAAATATGAGTTATCCCTCTCTCTATTTCTTCCTTCCTTCCCTCCCTCTTCCATTCTTAATAAAATATGGGGGGGGCAGATAAGCCCCACACAGAAAGCCCATCAACATGGGGGGGATGACTCTTTCACATACGGTATTTACTAGTAATTGGGGGGGGGGAGGCACCTAGGCCTCTAGGAGTTGGCTGCTATGCCTAGGAGTAGGACAATTCAAGAAAGCAGAATGATGCATATGCTATGGCAATATATCAATAGAATCATAGAATTGTAGTCGGAAGGGACCACAAGGGTCATCTAGTCCAACCCCCTGCAATGCAGGAATTTTTTCCTAAGGTGGGGCTTGAACCCACAACATGGTTGAAATATTATGCTGATATGCAGCAACGCCTCGGAGCCGTTGTGACTGCGGCCGTGCCTTGCCTTGCCCTCGCCCACCCTGTCACCCCCTCTTGCCTGCCCGACCCTCCCGTCCTCTCCAGCCAAGCAGGGTAGCCGCCGCCGTTGCCAGCCCCAGTAGCACAAGGTGGCCGCTGCCGCCGCTGCCGCCACCACGATGTCGCCAGGCCAGCTGGCCCTGTAGCCCCGCCCACGTTCCCACTTTGTGGCCCCGCCCCTGAATGATCATGGCTTGCCCCCCCCCTAGTTTTGATCCTGGCTACGCCCTTGTGTAAAATGTAAAAGTCTCAGTACTACTTTGAGAAGGAGGTTTAAAAAGTTATTATAATTTTTTTACAGAACAAAAAAAAAACTGTGAAGATTCAGAGAAGAACTCATGTGCAGCAAGCTCAATGGGGAAAGAGGATGGTTATAACCCAGAGACCCATGTCTCAGCGTCAAAAAGAAAAGTGGCAAAAGTTGTCACACATTGTTTTTTGTTCTGTGAAAGTATCCATGTTCAAATTATAAGGGCAACTCAAATTAAGGGGGAGCTCAGGAATATTAAGCAACATGCTGGGCGCTGAGACCAAAACTCTCTCCATCCCCCAACTACCAGCCAGTACATAGGGTCTCAGCAAACCTTAAAATGAATTCAGTGATCACAGAATGGCCTGCAGACGGCTCTTGAGTTGGAAGCAATTCTGAGCCATGAGTTTCTCCTTGATAGTGATAATTAGACAACGCACACTGGGCTGCCTTAACCTGAATGAGTTTTCTGGAGACAAGAGATTAATTTGGGTTCTTTTCTGATACAAACTCAAAAGCACAAATGTCAGCTTCAAAAGCTAATACACTGATGAGACTGCCTTTCTTAGATGCATCACATTCAATTTCTAGTGCAGGGATGAGGAACATTTCCTTCTCCCCCTGTTGAGAATGACATTACTTGGAGGTACGTAATCTGTCAGGGGCTCCTTGCCAGCAGTGAGTAGAGCCAAATCAAAACATAGGCTTGGCCACCTCTTAATCTTTCTCTTTCTGCCACCACATTTCCCCTTTCTTCCTCACCCATCAAACTGCGAGGGGAGGACCCGATTGCTCTTGCCAGAGTCTGAGCTGTCTGCATGCAGAGGGCTTAGGAAATTAGGCTGAGGGCTGAAGGCTGCTCACCTTTACACTTCTGCAATTAGCTGAGGAGAACCTCAAGCTGGTGACAATGGCCTTTACGTCAACTAAACGCAGCTAAATCTGGCACTTAAAATGTTTTGCCTTTGATCCTGAGCACTGCGCTGGTCTCCAAAGGGCTTGTTGCTAAGTAGAGAAGGGCAGATGAAGCAAAACTGGGACTGATGGGAACTGGGCATGCACATTCCTGGCAGCAGGTGCTGCTTGGCTGGGATTCAGCAGCACTAGTTGCCCACAGAGTACTCCTATATTCTAATAGAGAAAGACAGATAGTCTCAAGAGACAGCTTGAATCAGCAAAATGGATTCAATATTTTTTTCATTGCTCACCGGAAAGTTTCTGGGCCTGCCATGCAACTCTGCTGAGCTGTGTCCAAATTTGGCATGCAGTACCCAAGTTATCCAAACTCTGGGGCTGTGTCCAGAAAGCAGCTCCCCCATGGCAGATTTAATGCTAAAGTTCTACTGCATGAGGGTGTGACTGGCATAGTTCCTAGGTAACATGTACATTTTAGGTGCATTGATATTTAAAAGAATCTTGGCAGGAAATGCCCAGAGTTTTGCCAGTGCACCTTGCTTTAAGACCTATACGGTCAACCCAGTATTTTAATTGACTTCAGCCTTTTCAGATGTAACATGGGACCACACAGTCTCCACTCCCCAGCTCTTTGGTGAACATAAGAAAAAGATCAGAAGCATGTCCTTTAAAACAAACCACAGTTCCTTGTTATATCAAAACCCAACGTGAACTGTGGTTTCAGATCCTGGATTGTTCACAAGCTGGATTTTAAACAAACCACTGGCTTATTTATGTAGCAGAAAGCCATGGTTTTCCCATTATGCCTGAAGCATGTCTTCATCTGGACAATGGAAAGCATTGTGTAGGAGACTGATCTTACAGGTGGCAAGTCTTGACTCACAACTGGGTATTGTAATCCAACCTAAGGTGGGTCACACCACAATTGCCTCTTTTCAAATGGTTCTTAAGAAAAAGACAAAGGGATGTCAGAGGTATGTGGGAAGAGAAGGTGAAGAGTAGGAGAGGGAGAGAGGGAGAAATATCTACAGAGAAAAGAGAAAACACTGAAGAGAGAGCTCAACACAGGGTTTGTTTGTTTGTTTAAAAATTAGACATATGACCCTTGTTGCTGGTTGAGGTTAAATGTGGGTCCCAAGTCTGAAAAGGTTGGAAACTATCAACATTGGCCCAGGCTTCCTCAATCTCGGCCCTCCAGATGTTTTTGGCCTACAACTCCCATGATCCATAGCTAGTAGGACCAGTGGTCAGGGATTATGGGAATTGTAGTCTCAAAACATCTGGAGGGCCAAGTTTGAGGAAGCCTGCTCAGGCCTGAAGACTGTTGACATTCAAGAAAACCTAAATACTCGTTTCCAGCCCATTCCTCACCAAGTTGTACTCTGGAGGCCCTGGGCTGAGAGACTCCACTTTCCCCCATTGTTGTCTACATATTTGCATGCAGAATCAAAATGGAAAACAGCATTTTGTGTTTGGTAATTGTTTTTATTCTTTTCAATAAAGTTTTTAAAGGACAAAATAAAAAGTGGGGAAACTTTGTCTTGGCACCCCAAAGGCTGCAATCAGGGCTTAATTTTGAACCAGACAGAGATATCCCAGCTTCACAGTGTATTTTCAGTGCCAGTGTCTATATAACGTCTGTCAACAAGAGAGGTGTTGAAGCTTATATCCTTAGCAATAGTAAAGAAATGTCATCAGTGTTATAACTCCCTTTCTGAATGCATTCCCAGCCTGCATCCACCCTGCATCCACCCTGAAGCCTCAATTTGTAGCAGCTCTGCTGCCAGCCAAACCCCTGGGAGACTGCCTGGGCCTCCCCATCTGATCAGTAGCCTGCTGGGAAGATGTGTGGTGGTGAGAACCATGGAATGGGATATTCATATACCTTCCAGGTGCATGAGAATACATCACAGCAAAGCAGCTCCCACACTGCAAAAGGGGTCTATACCTAATCCAGTTCCTCCCCCTCACCTCCATGGCCTGTAGCCTTCCCTCTCTGCCAATGATTTCTCAAGCAACTCAGGAGGAGTATATTATCTGGATAAATCGAGCAATCTCACACTTCCACAGGCTTCCACGCAGGTTGCCTACAAATGTACGCTCCTTCGAAAGGAAGAGAAAAGACTCCTGGAGGCAAAGCCAAAAGCTGAAGGCCTGGGGAAATAAGACTGGTGTGTGGGGGGGGATGTAACAGATTCTTTGCCCAGCCCATGGAAAAAGCCTGCTCCCATCAGGCCACTGATGATGTGGAATGTCTCATTACAGGCAACAAAACCGTCTCAGCCTGCCAAGGTCAAAAAGTAGGACAAATAAAGAGGGGGCATGTGGAAGGGTAATGGCAGAGGGCAGGAAGCAAGAAAAGGCTTGTGGCATGTGCGATTGTATACTGCTGAGTTGTTTTGCAGTAGCCTCAGATGCACCGAGAGCAGCAAGCAGCAATAAACCAAAGTGAGATCATTTCATAGGCTGTGAGGGATGGAGAAAAATACAAGTGTGAGAAGGAGGCAGAGTTGAGGGCCAGAACACTGGTAAAGATATGGCCAGGGCAATGACTAGGCCCAGTCTCTCTCCCCCCCCCATGACCCTGCCCAGCCAGAATGCCCCCAACATCCATTGTGGCACAGTAGGTCCCAGGACTGAGTGAGAGGATTCATAAGCAGTGACTGTGGCAAACACATTGCAACTCCTTTCTCCCCATTGCTCTAGTCCAAGGGAGGCCCTAGGCTGGTGTGAAGAGTTCTGGGAGAAATTGGGGGCCCTTCTGGCCATGTTGGAAGAAAGCAACCCACAATGGAGCTACAGAACAGAAACCAGATGGTAGAGGGGTCACTAAAGAGCTTAGGAACATAGGAGCCCTGCTGAATCAGACTCAAGGCCGACCTAGTCTAGCAACTTGTTTCCCACAAAGCTCAACAAAATGCCTATGGAAAACCCACAGACAGAACATGAGTGCAACCACCCTCATCTGCTGTGGCTCCCCAGCAGATACTGGCATCGAGTATCATACATAGAGGTACCCCTAAGGATTTCCTCTCCACAGTGCTCAACTGTGCAATGGGAAAGGCCATAGCAAAGTGGGTAGAGCATCTGTTTTTGCATGCAGAAGGTCAGAGGTTCAACCTGAAACCATACTGGGGAACTCATGATTAATATTTCAAGAGGCTAGATCAGGCTTCCTCAACCTCGGCCCTCCAGATGTTTCTGGCCTACAACTCCCATGATCCCTAGCTAGCAGGACCAGTGGTCAGGGATGATGGGAATTGTAGTCTCAAAACATCTGGAGGGCCAAGGTTAAGGAAGCCTGGGCTAGATTGTCCCATGACAAATGTTTCATGCAGTCCCAGCTAACTACAGATCAGTGTTGGAAGCTACTCATAGGAAGAGGGACACTTCCTTGTGCAGAATCCATCCAGCTCAGTACCGCCTACACTGACTGACAGCAGCTCTCCAGGGTTTCAAGGAGGAGATTCCTTTTCAGCTCTATCTGGAGATGTCAGGGGCTGGATCTGGCATTCTGCATGACAAGCATGTGCTGTACCCAAATGCTTCTCCCTCAGATCCATTCTTGGCAGCAAGCCCTTTATCTGACCTGTTATTTAATCCATCCCTACCCCCCCCACCCCAATGCTATCTGTGGTTCTGACAACTTGCTGCCTGGCAGATACCCTGGCTACACATGGCCAGAATGCCCTTGCAGGCTCCAGCCTGGAAGTTGGGATAAGGAGGGGGACAGACAGATGCAAGTTGGTTATTAATTTTAACCCAATCAAGGTGTGCCTAGTTTGCTCCTGTGAGACCATGGCTCACCCAGTGGGCCACCCCAGCTGTATGCGCTCACCGCTTGGCACAGGAAACACATGCCTCAGTGATCCAGATTTGGCATTTCCACCAGGACAGCCCCCCCTTCTCTAATTACATCTTTAGATTGTCTTTTCCTTGCCACTTCCTGTTCCCAATTGCAGCTGTGAAATATGCTAATCCGCTGCTTACACCATGAGAAACAAGAGAGCTAATAATAACCTGCAAGTTTTCAAAGCGCGCACACAGAAAAGAGTAGTTTTCAGCATCTCACCCTTCCTAGTGCAGCTGCCACCCCACACTGGCTGACCCCACCCATGCGCTGTGTGACAAGTGGCTGGGCCCAGCCTGTTTACTTTGTGCTCGCTATGGCCTCCCCTACTAGGGATCCTTTAATGCTTGAATGACAAGCGCCCACTCTCTGTTTCAAGAAACACAGCTCAAGTGAGACTGCCCCTCTTCTTTGGAGCAGCTGGTGTTGGAAAAATGCAGATCCTTTAAAGTTACACAGAACTCTTTGTTAGGCTGTTTGGGATAAACATCATGGGGGGGGGCAGAAAAAAAATACTCTCTGCCTTTGAGGTACATCATACCGTAGTATTTCTCAATGTAATGCTATGCCTGCATATTATCATTTTCAGCTTGATGAGGATGGGGCCAGCCAGCACAAGAGATTATGCTGTCTAAAGCAGGTGAATCGCCACTGCTGCCTCTCCTAGTGAACTGACTTCCACTGCTGTCTCCTCTTGCCCTTCTTTAGTTGCTGCTGCTGTGTGAGCAGAGGCCACTCAGACAACTCTAGGCACTCTGGGGCCCTTCTCACCCCACAGTACAGTCATACCTTGGTTTTCGAACAGCTTAGTTCACGAACAACTTGGAACTCGAATGTCGCAAACCTGGAAGTGGGTGCTCTGGTTTGTGAGCCAATCGGAAGCCGCACCTTGGTTTCTTAATGTTTCGGAAGTTGAAGGGACTTCCAGAACGCATTCTGTTCGAAAACCAAGGTGCAACTGTATGTCTCTTGGAGGAAGGGCCCTTTCTCAGAGTGAGGCACTTTGAGTGAGACAGTCTTGGAGAGCGCCCGAGCCACTGCTCTGCAGTGGTGTCAAAGGGTCCACATTTTACTCTTGGCAATGGCAAATATTGTTTAAAGTTTAAACACTTGTAAACTATGGAAGTTTAAACAGGTGCTCTCACAAAACCAACCACTCAACCCGATCCACTGCATGAGGCAAAGGGCTCACCTTGTCTAATGGGAGGGCTGGCCCCATATGTGAAAATCTGTCGAACTCAAAAGCTTGTATTCAGCAATTTCAACCATAGTTAAGTTTTAAAAGAAGTTCTATTGTCTGCACTGCATTCCTTGATCTAGAGGTCTCTTTAAAAAATATCACTCTTTGCATGTAAGGAAAAGACCTGGCATTTTACTGAAGGGGCTTTAGATCAAGGGAGGAACCAGCCAAGTCTGTGCATTTATGGTTATCACCTACTTGTGCGATGGTTAAGCCTCAGGTCATTCTTGTGGGTTCTCTCCCTCTTCCCATAATTTTCAACATGTTCGTTTGAGGGTTTTGCAGTTGTATGTTCACTACGCTGATAGCACCTGCATGCAAATAATCTTAGATTGCACTTTCTATTGTGTCTCACCCTAGTGATCATTTTGAATTTGCACAAGTGTATAAAGTAACATCAAAAAGCTGCCACCTGCTCTACAAAGCTCATGTTTAGAACCAAAGCGTGTGTCCGAGTGTATGTGTACCCACACTAAAGGCTCATTAGGCTCCTCCAAAAAACATAATCACGATATCCGATTCACACAATTCTTATCAGAATTTTTTGAGCACGGTAAGTTGGAGCAGGAATTGAATCATTTTTCAGACTAGTACAAATTGCAGTACATTGCATGCTGCAACATCTGTGTCAACTTCAGGTCAGGCACGGATCAATGGAAGACTCAACTACAGCAGTTATAAATTTTTACTGTAATATATTACGGTAGGAGGATAGGAAACATTCCTTTACATTGAAGCTGCACCTGCTATACAGTGAATCAGAGATCATACAGGGTCATTTAAGACCTTTAAGGATCCCCAGGTACAGATTTCCTCTGGAATATAAAGCAAAGAGATAGATGGAAGCTGTAGGAACTTCCATTGCTTTTTCTAAAATAACAAGAACAACATTTAGATTGCCAACTCAGAATGGATAACTTAGAACCCTTTACCACCCAGAGCTGCTGGTACAACCTAGCCAGGTGGGTGGGGTACAAATAAAACAACAACAACAATATCAACAACATGTTTGCCCTTGGAGACTGTGTGGTCCAGGACTTGCATGCAACTTGATTAATGAGGAAGCATGAAGCACAGGTGCTTTGCGCAAACTATGACTGTCCCAGCTGCACTCAAATTCTGCGAGCAGGTTAGATAACCCTTACCTCCAACTCTTCTTAATTTGCACCCTCTACTCCAGGGGTTGACAAATTTTTTGTGGCTTGGGGTGGTTCACGGTCCCGCAGACGCCGTGGTGGGCCGGAGTGTGCGCACACACACATGTATGCGCAAACACTATTTCCGACGCTCCTTATAGCGTGGAGGAGGTGTGCAGGAGCTTCCTGCAGCCAATAGGAAGCCGGCCAGCATCATGGAAGGCGGTCCCTGTTCTGCTCCATGCCGGTTTAGCATGGCGCAAGGGAGCCGACTGAGCGGGTGGCGGGGGTCCCTGGGCCGGTTAAACGACCTCCATGGGTTGCTTGTGGCCCATGGGCCTTAGGTTGCTGACCCCTGCTCTACTCTATGTATTTTACCTTTATATCAACATCAGAAATATTTTAAAACATCAGAGGTATCATTCAGATTGGATATAGGAATCACACCACTCTTTAATGTTTCTGGACCCTGGCCTTCCACATCCTTGTTCCCTCCAGATGTTGTTGGACTAGACCTTCCATTAGTCCGTACCATTGACCATGCTGACTGGGACTAATGGGAGTTGTAGTCCATCATCATCTGGAGGGAACCAGGTTGGGGAAGGCCATTGCATTTTGCATGTTCAAGTTTTAATGCCCAGCAAAAGAACTCAAAAGGGCAAGGCATGCAGGTAAACAGGGCCATCTCAAGGATATCTGGCGCCCTGGTTCAAAAATCCCTCTGGCGCGCCCCCACACATTCAAAGATCCCTCCGGCGCACACACCCACACCCCGTTTCACCTTTTTATAGCGGGGAAGAGGCGGAGGCTCCGGGGCTCGCCCTCAGTGGCCGGCCACCTCCTGCAGCCCTCACACGCTGCAAGGGTTTGGCGAAGCGCGTGCACGTCGTGGTGGGCCTTGGCGCTTTGGCAGCTCCCGCCGCCATGCCCTGAGGGCCCCTCCGGGCAGGCAGCACTCTGATGGGACGGAAGCTCTCGGCGCCGCTCAGTATGGCGGAGGCGGGCGAGGGCAGCAAGCTGACGCGGGGAGGTGCCGCGTCCGGCCTCCGCTGCGTGGCTGCTGCAGGCACAGCACGGCGCCCCCTGGCGGCCCGGCACCCTGGCGCATTGCATCACCCAGCCTTGCCTTAGGGCTGGCCCTGCAGGTAAAAGAATCCAGCGAGGGGAGATGTGCCACATTGCCAGCAGCAGTGCATCACATCTCAAATAGTGGGATAATCCCAATAAGGAATTTGGGTCAGTGACTGAGATCCAATTCACACTGGATTCAGAGCAGCTGCTTTATTAGTTTGGCCTATTGCTGCTCCCTGCTCAAGGTGGCTGGTAGATCTGGAGGGAGTGTATTCTCTTAAGCCTCCAAGGTGTATTCTCTTAAAGATTTTGCTTCCTGCCCGTGGAGAGATGGGAGGAGACAATCCCACACAGGACCACATTTCCTCCCTACAGGAGAACTGATGATTTTGGCGATGAGTCATGCAACCTTTTAACTTCAAACAAGAAGTGGCTGCCATGGACCGAAGAGAAAGGGAGTGAAGCAGTCATTGCAAGTTTGGCATTTGTGTGGAACAGCCTTGTTTTTTGTTATCATGTTTGGAATCTTGATGTACTGTATTTAGAGGGTCTTTTGACACCCACGTCAAAAAATAAATAAAATATACCTTTTTTTTTAACTTGACAGACATCACACAATGCAAGATCATTTTACATGCATGAGCCCAGCAGATGATTTCCCTTCTCTACCCAACAGTGTGAACCGTATGTCTCTTCTGAATTTGTCTAGCAAATTATCTTTGCAACTGGGGGGTGGGGTGGGGGTAGCCTTTGCTGCCAAGCTGTCTAATTTGTATGCAGATTATTGGTCCCTGGCAGATGATTTACTGTATATACACGAGTCTAACCATGCAGATCCAAGACATTTGAACTTAAACTCCTTATTAACTGACACAGCCACTCAAAACCCAGGAACAGTTTCAAGCAAGAGGCCAGCTTTCTCCAGGCCTCCAGAGGCCACGAGAACATTTATTTCCCCACTGGGGCAATACATCTCCTTACCTTCCACTGGTGAGGTCTTCAATCTCTTGCAAATATTATGTACACCCCCATAGGTGTCATTTATCCGGTTCACAGCCTCTCCACTGCGAAGTTCCATGAGTTCCCGCAGATCCATAACAGAGCAACCAAAGTCCCCCTCATGGTTGCCCTCAACCACAGAGTTCCCAGGGTGGTGATCGGCAGAGTTGTTTGTCATCTTGACAAAAGCAGTGTTGGCTCAAGCAGAGAGCAGCACGAGAAATGTAGTCTGCAACTTTTTCACTTCTGTGTCTCTTCCCTCAACGGAAACAGAGCAGGTAATGTAAACTTATGAGCTCCACGCAGAAAGCAGCCCAGTTCTGTGGCCTGTATGGCACCAGAAGCAATGCCTCTGGGGGAAACGGAGGATCCTGGGTTAGAGGGATGGGCTGGCGAGGGGGTGGGGATACCAGCGCTTCCTTTTGCAGTTCCCCAGGCAAAGCTGGTGAGCCTAGCCAAGCCCAACTTCTTCCGATGAAGGTGTAAACAGGATGCACATGTTACCGTGGAAGCAACCTTAGCAACAGCCAGCGTGCATCTCCCAGAGAAAGAGATGGGCTCCCTGGTTACTGTCTTCAACCGAAACTGCAAGACAAGGAAACAAAAATGGTAAGTTAATAAGAGACCCAAGAGGGCAGCTTATATACACATGGGTGCAGCAGAGGCAATGGGAAGTATCCATTCTGGGAATGAAATTGCAAGGGATGCAGCTAAGTTTAAAGATTGTCCCAGATATTGCGCTGCTCTTCAGAGCAGCTCTGAATGCATTTAATGATGTTTTTGCTGCCTTTCCACTTACAAGAGTCCTAAAGGCTAATAATAATAATAATAATAATAATAATAATAATAATAATACACAATTATAAATAACAATGTACTGCAAAAAAACAAACACCTTTTGGAAATCAGTTGTACCAAGGCTAGCCTTTTTTGTTTGTTTGTTGAAGCCCCATAAAATAATGTGCTCAATTCCAACAGATTTGTAAATTCTTGGCCTCAGAGAGGAAAATACAAAGAAGCCAAGAAAAGATTACAAAATGGCAGGGAAGTGATACAAAGGAATGGAGTTTCTAACTGACTTTACCAGCTTTTTACATTAAAAGGCTGCAGTTGGATCCTCCAGGGAAATCCCCAACCTTAAAAATGCATATGCCACAAAGAACAACCACCTAAGGACACAAAAGCACAAAGGCTTCAGCCGTTGTGGCTTCTCAGCAGTGCAGCTGAGCAGAAGAACCAAACTTTAAGGACTGGTGCCTGGGGCTGCTTTTTCCTCTCCTTCCTCCACATCCCTTTTTCCTAGTGCGTCATGTCTTTTATAAGCCACTCTGGTGGCCTTTTCAGCTAAAGGGTGAGGTTAAGATGCTTTAAATAAATATAATAAAAACTGCTTTGGAAAGTAAGTTTCTCCCCACCCTCGCCCCGCCCCACCCCCATCCACTATGAAGGAAAAACCAAGGACTCGGCCTCCCTTCACCCTTGATCCGACTCTTGCAGGGAGGAATGCACAGCTCCTATGTTGCTGCCCCCCTCCAGATTTTGAGAAACTTCCCAATAGTATGAGCAGTTCCCTGTTTCAGGAAGCGGTGGGCTCTCCTTCACTGGATGCATTTAAGCAGAGGTTGGCTGGACTTTTTTCAGGGGTGCTGCATCTTCATCCCACACTGCAGATCTTGCAATGAGCATGGGGTTGGGCTTGATGGCCTTAGAGGTCCTCCTTAGGGCTATGATTAACTCTCTGATCTTGCTTTGGTGTGCAGGGACGAGCCCAATCTATAGCTGCCAGCAATACTCTTCGACTTGAAATGGAAGTGTGCATCCAGACTCCCATCAGATTTTATGTGTTTGGGCAGGGGGTAATAGATCTGTTTTGACCCCCAATAATATGCTACAAGAGTAGAGAGATTTTCTATCTGTAGATGACCTTTCCTACTCTGTGCATACAGATATTGATATACAGGTGCTAGGCAACAGAACTGCATTTTAATGAATGACACAATACTAAATGATGGACAAGAGTGGAAGGAAAATTTGCTGTTCTGTTAATTCCGCAATTCCTTTGGGGCTGTATTTTCTGGACCCAGAGCTATATTTTAATGGAAAACTCTTTAAGGTCACTGGGTTTGGCCTCTCAGGCTCAACTAGCTTGTGTCCTCTCCATACACACTGTACGAAATCAACACAAAAGTCTGCTGTGAGCCAACATCATCCATTGGAGACATTACTTAACAGTTAATGCCTATTGGACATTTCCCCTCCTTTCACAGAAACAAGGACCCAGCCCTAAGCCTTTCTTTCACTTTAGAAATGCAAGTGAACACTACCCCTCAAAAGGCTTCAATGTATTAGATCCATTTCTTTAAAACTGGGCCTCAGCTGCATATGAAGTGGGTTGAGGGTCCAGGTTTCAGAGCAAAGGGGGATGATTTGATTCTGGTGCTGGGAGCTCCAGCTGAAGGAAATGTGACATCCAGATGGAGGCTGCAGTGAGAGGGATGACAGGATTGAGCCCATTGCACCTGTGTGCCACTTTTGCACTAAAATCTTACTTGATAAGTGATTCTGGCAGACCCAAGTTTTTTTTTTTTTAAAAAAAAAAAACGGGTCTGCTGCTGTCACATACAATTTGGGCAAGAGAAAGTAGCTGTACTTTCTGACCATACTTACTGATTTTCTCCTAATGGAGAAGCAGCTTTCCATGAAATTGTTTAAATAAGGACTTTGCCCTGGCACTGCATTTTGCACTCTAGCTAAGTCTGACTTTTAGCTAAATTGCCATGGTGTGTGTGTGCGCACGCGTGTTCTGGTTTCTCACTGCATGTAATGGGCTTCTCTTCCACTCTGAATGTTTACCATCAACTTAATGATCAATTTGCCTTGCACAGATTCACAGCTGTACCATGGGCAACAATGACCATGCAACACCAGAGCCTTGATGTTCAATGTGGCAACAGACACTCAGGCTGGGAGTGGCAACCCTTTACATTTTATGAATTATGTAGGAGGCTGTCTTATACCAAGTGAGACCAAACTGATCCATCTAATTCAGTACCATCTACAGCAGACATAGGCAACCTTGGTTCTCCAGATGTTTTGGAACTACAACTCCCAAGATCCCTGACCACCGGCCCTGTTAGCTAGGGATCATGGAAGTTGTAGTTCCAAAACATCTGGAGAGCCAAGGTTGCCTATGCCTGATCTACAGTATAGTGGCTGGCAATGGCTCTCCAGGGTTTCAGACATAGGTTTTTCTCTGCCCTGTCTGAAGACGCTGGCAGATGATCTACTAATGAGTTACAACCCTTCCCTATTGGTTGTATCCAATGCTAGTTCTACCCAAAGTAGAACCATTGAAATTAATGAGCCTAAGTGAGGCACTTCAGTGGGTCTATTCTGAGAAGAATAAGTATTGGATACAACCCTATGTCTCACTGGTCCCTCCCAACTCACTTTCCCATTGACCATCCCTCACTGTTCAAACTGAGGTTGGGGAGGGAATCTGGTTTTCTTAGCTCAGGTTTGGCAAATCTCCTGGGTATGCATAATCTACTACAGAACAGACCTTTCCATGAAAAAAACAAGCAACATAACATTAAGACCAAAACTAACAACTTCTACAGCCATCTGAGTTACCAGTAAGCAACGTGTACTGTTATCTTGGCAAGAGCCAGAGCCTTACAGTTTGTGATTCTGAACTAGACATCAGGGACATCGCATGAGCTAATAAGCAGCTTCCAGCACATACCGGAGCACCCAGTCTTGGCAAATGACAATCTGCCTTAGAGGAAATCGCCAGTTGCATAAGGATAGAAAAAGGAAAACTGTAACAGATGGACATTGCAGGAACTGAGGCGGGGATATGGAAGTGTTCAAAGGACAAACTGTTACACTCCCTAGTCACATCCTCCTCAGCCTTGATAAGAGGGCAAGTTGCATCCTTTGCTGAGAATCTCCAGCTTCAATAAGAGTGAATTCCTCAGCCGATATATATAAGGGGATTTGGCAGTGCTATTCAGCCCCAAAGCAGTTTTCTAGGCTGCCAAGTAAAGTTGTGACCACAGTATTCTCAGTCCAAGACTCCACCACACTGTGACACTAACTATACATTGCACCTATGTGCCCCCAAGGGCCAAACTAAGAGTGATGAAACTGAATGAATGCAGATCTGCTCTCTGAATTTTTGCAACAGCAACTGGGGGGTGGGGTGGAGGTGGCAGGAAGGTGATCCAGTTCAGGATCCTGGTGCTGGCAAAGAAGGCTCAACCCTTTCCCCATGCTGTTTTCCCAATGCAAACCACCACCCCCACAGCTGCCACTTGCACCATTAGGGAAAAAATGTGTGTGCATATGTATGCTTTTCTCCACAGGGCAAATAGCAGCTTTGAGGGGGGAAGTTTAACTGGCAAATGGCATGGTGAAAAGGTGCCACAGCTCCAGTCTGGATTGCTTCCTCTAGCTCAGTGGTTCCCAACAGGTGGTCCGGGGACCCCCAGGGGTCCGCGAGCTATGCCAGAGGGGTCCGCAAGATGCTATTAGAATAAAAAATATATTAAATATATTTCGTATGATAACAGATTTTTTTGTTTTGGCCGCTTCCTGCATGAGCAGAGTCTAGCGCAAAACTAGAATTAGATAAGAGGCAGTAGTTCTGCTGTATGCCGTTAGGTGGCGCTTTACAAACACTACTGTTTTGCAAAGAGGCAGCGCGCGCATTCTACTAACGCTCACCTCCCCAAGATGCTTTGTGCGCGTCGGCTTCATTTGTGCGCTACTGCGCAGGTACCCTGTCTTCTCCATTCCCCTCCCTCTTTCCTGGCGCACGCTGCCTCTTTGCAAAACAGTAGTGTTTGTAAACAAAGCGGCGTTTTTCGTGGAAGCTACAGTTCGCGTAGTTAAAAATGGACTGTTGGTTAAAAAGTGGTTCGTTAAAACGACAAAGGCCTACAGATGAAGAGGAAGAACTGTAAAAACGTATAAATATAAAATATAAAAAGATTTCTTAATTTGGCTCTCACTTTTTAATTTTAGGATTAGGAATTAATGGGGGTCCTTGTCACAATAGCGGCTCGATGAGGGGTCCTTGAGAAAATTTTGTTGGGAACCCCTGCTCTAGCTGGTGACTGCTATTTGCAAAGCAGAAAGGTATTCATTTGTTATCTGGTTTGGTTCACCCCTGGGCCCTAACATTTCCTTTGGAAGAAATAAATTTTAAACAGAAGTGACTGTTGTACTTTGCTTTCTTTTTTTATTAAAAAAGTACAATTATTTACAGTTATACCTCGGTTTAAGTACGCCTCGGTTTGAGAATTTTCAGTTTAAGTACTCCGTGGACCCGTCTGGAACGGATTAATCCACATTCCATTACTTTCAATGGGAAAGTTCGCTTCAGGTTAAGTACGCTTCAGGTTAAGTATGCTTCAGGTTAAGTACGGACTTCCACAACCAATTACACTCATACCTCGGGTTAAGTACGCTTCAGTTTAAGTACTCCATGGACCGTCTGGAACGGATTAATCCACATTCCATTACTTTCAATGGGAAAGTTCGCTTCAGGTTAAGTACAGACTTCTGGAACCAATTGTGCACTTAAACCGAGATACCACTGTACACCCATCAATCTTTCCTTTCTCATGGCAACACAAACCTTTTGCCACTTGCCATTTCTTTGCTCCCACTTCCATTCCCCGTGTGGCTTTTCCCACTAGCAGCATTCCAAACGCTTGTTGTAAGTATTGTGTGTAGCATGCTAACCCCTTTAATTCTCTGAGCCAGTGTGATCTAGTGGCTAGTGCTGAGCTAAGACTGGATTGCTGAGAGTTCAAATCTCCAGGTACCGTGTTTCCCCCTTTTTAAGACACCGTCTTATATTTATTTTTCCTTAAAAAAACACACTATGGCTTATTTTCAGGGGATGTCTTGTTTTTTTATGGTACAGCAATCTACATTTATTCGATTTTTTTTTTTAAAAAAACGCCCAGATCAGATGGCCCCAAAAAATAAAGACGTGCCGCTACTGCTGCGTCGTTTCCTTCTAAATGCACAACAGAGGAGGCTGCAGAGTCCCAGCCACTTGCAGCGCGATCCTATGGCTCCTAACTCAGAAGAAAGCCCCGTGGAGTTCAGCGGGGCTCTGACAGCCAGGGACCAGCTTTGGCTGCGATCCTGCTGCTGCTGCCGCCGCCGCCGCACACATTTCCCCTGGGGGTAAAGCGCGCCACTGAATGCGCAGGATGGCACTGTGCGCAAGCGAGGGGACGAAAGTTAACTGACCCAAACGGCAGATCCCCAAACCAAAGCGCACAGTCGGATCAAATGCCTGCGCCTCCTTTTGTGCATTGCTTCCTCCCTCCAGCTCCGCAAGAGGGTTAAAGGCAATAGGGCAGCCCAATCCTGTGCAGAGTGAACCTCCATCCGCCCGCGCTTCAGTGTGCGGGACCCGGGAGCGGGAGACGCTGCAGCGAGGAGAAGAGGCAGCGATGGCAAAGGGGGAGGAGGAGGAGGCGGGGGAGGAGGAGGAGGAGGCGGTGGAAGTGGCTTCGGCTTCACCTCCTTTCCTCCCTCGCAAGGCTTCTCAGGAGCCCCGGCGCTAGGCAGAACCTTGGGCCCGGGAGCCGCCGGCCGGCACTCACCAAAGGGAAAGGACCCAGCGTGCCTGCGACGTGCGCTCTGCACCAGGGCCACGATCCTCGCCCCCATCTCCTCCAGCCTCCCTACTCGCCCTTCCATGTTGGATGCCTTGCAGAAACTTCGCTTCTGTAGGTGCAGAGTTGCAGCCGGACGCTGAGTGCCGCTTCCCGGCTCCCCCCCCTGCGGTTTCCCTGCGGTCTGCCTCGATCCGAGGCCAATCAGGCTCCCACATTGCTTCGTTCGATCACCTTGAAAAAAATCAAAGTGGGGAAATGGCGTGGGCGGCCGCCGCTTTTGCTCTCTTTTCATCCAGTTCTTCCTCGTTTTCACTCAGGTTCTTCAGCTTTCCTTTAATTGCTGCTGCTGCCGCCGCCATTGCTATTGTGCTTTTTACAGCAGAGTGGATCCGGCGGCCTGCCGGGTCGGCGCCGATCAGCGCTGCGCTGAGCACCGGATCGAGGAAGTGGCCTGCAGGGTCGGCGCCCAGCAGCGCCACACGGAACACCACCTCCTCAATCCAGCACGGCGCTGCTGGACGCTGACCCTGCAGACCGGCTCCTCGATCCAGCACTCTGCGCGGCGCTGCTGGGCGCCGACCCTGCAGGTAGACCTATGGCTTATTTTCGGGGTATGTCTTAAATTTTACAAAGTTTAAAAATCCTGCCCTGGCTTATATTATGACTACGGCTTAAAAAGGGGGAAACACGGTAGCCCTGAAAATCACAGGGTGACCTTGGGCTATCAACTCAAACTGGCTCACAAGCTTGCTATGCAGAGATAAAATTGGTGTGTGTGGCGGGTGGGGTGGGGAGATAGACCCATGCATGCCTCCCTGAGCAACCTGGAGCGGGGGAGGGGAATGTTACAGATAAATAACTACAGTATTATGCTAGTGCAGCAGCCAGCAGGACCATTAATCCCTTGCACTGAGCATATAGTAGTTTATGCTCCAATTTAAACATAAAGCTGATTGTATGGCATGTTACACAGGTAAGCAGTTTTAGCTTTCCTTACTGTGGTTTTATAGTTTGTTGCAAGTTGTTCAGAGTGGCTGGGGCAACCCAGTCAGATGGGTGGCATATTATTATTATTATTATTATTATTATTATTATTATTATTATTATTATTAAAATTGGGTCTCAGCTGCAACTTAAGAGAGGCAGAGATCAAAAAAGGTTCTGAGTGATGAGAAGAAATACTGCTTAGGAGGCAATGTGGTTCTGGTACCGACAGATAAAAAGTCAGTGGGTCTTGCAGCATCGGGATATGAAGCTGGAGACACAGAGAGGAGAAACAGCAACAACACTGTGTTGGAAAGATAGTGAAACTCACTAATAGATTTGCTGCCTTTTTCTCTGGCAGGGCCCCTATGCTTTTAACAGGCGCTTTCAGCAGCAGCTGTCAAGGAGGTGTTTGAGAGGTGGAAATTGAACTGCTGCAATTATTTATTTGTTTGTTTGTTTGTTTGTTTGTTTGTTTGTTTATACCCCATCCATCTGGCTGGGTTTCCCCTGCCACTCTGGGCGGCTTCCAACAAATACCAAAATACATTAAAATATCACAGATTAAAAACTTCCCTAAACGGGGCTGCCTTTAGGTGTTTTCTAAATGTAAAGTAGTTGTTTATCTCCTTGACCTCCGATAGGAGGGCGTTCCACAGGGCGGGCGCCACTACTGAGAAGGCCCTCTGCCTGGTTCCCTGTAGCTTTGCTTCTCGCAGTGAGGGAACTGCCAGAAGGCCCTCAGCGCTGGATCTCAGTGTCCGGGCTAAATGATGGGGGTGGAGACGCTCCTTCAGGTATACAGGACCGAGGCCGTTTAGGGCTTTAAAGGTCAGCACCAACACTTTGAATTGTGCTCGGAAACGTAGTGGGAGCCAATGTAGGTCTCTTAGGACCGGTGTTATGTGGTCTCGGCTGCCGCTCCCAGTCACCAGTCTAGCTGCTGCATTCTGGATTAATTGCAGTTTCCGGGTCACCTTCAAAGGTAGCCCCATGTAGAGCGTATTGCAGTAGTCCAAGCGGGAGATAACTAGAGCATGCACCACTCTGGTGAGACAGTCTGCAGGCAGGTAGGGTCTCAGCCTGTGTACTAGATGAAGCTGGTAGACAGCCGCCCTGGACACAGAATTAACATGTGCTGCAATTCCAAATCACAGGAATGCTGTGATGAAGAAAGCTTCACCTGCTGAACTGCTGCCTGCAGTTGACATGGGCTCATGACTAGAGGAGGCGACGCTGAGGCAGTGTGAGGTGGCCAAGTAGATTGTGCCTGTCTCTGCCTAAGATACAACCATGTTAATTAAGAAAATTTGTATGGTGAGAGAGGACACCAGAAAACCTCAAGCACAGGAAAATCTGTTGCAGCAGCTGAGAATTCTCTAGATAGCCTGAAAAGGTAATTTTGACATGTGTTATCACAATTGTTCAATTCATCTCAGACAAAGCTCCGTCTCTGGGCCTGTTGGAACAATTTCAGTACATAATCAAAAAGGGATGCCCAACTTGCAGCTCACCCTGAACCAAAAAGGCAATCTTGGAAAAAACAATGGTTTGGGAAGATCTCTTTAAGGCAAGGATCCCAAAACTAAGGCCCGAGGGCCGGATGCGGCCCAATCACCTAAATCCGGCCCACGGACGGTCCGGGAATCAGCATGTTTTTACATGAGTAGAATGTGTCCTTTTATTTAAAATGCATCTCTGGGTTATTTGTGGGGCCTGCCTGGTGTTTTTACATGAGTAGAATGTGTGCTTTTATTTAAAATACATCCCTGGGTTGTTTGTGGGGCATAGGAATTCATTCATATTTTTTTTCAAAATATAGTCCGGCCCCCCACAAGGTCTGAGGGACAGTGGACCGGCCCCCTGCTGAAAAAGTTTGCTGACCCCTGCTAAGGTACCGTATGCGGGGAGCATAGTAGACTGATAGCTTGGGAAAGATAGAAAACCTCTCAAACAGATCCTTAATAAAAACTGGATCCTATCTAACCTGGAGCAGCAAATGATTGTTTATTTGTCCATCTGATTCACTGCCCATAAACCTGGTACTGAGAAATTCAGGTAGCAACTGCTCATCTATGTTGAAAGTCATTAAAGCTTCCCATGGAAGGAGGCTAAGAAGGAAGATCCAATTAAACTAACCCCTGCTGTTTAATAGCATGTTGGGGAGGGGCAGTGGGCGATTATTATTTTTTGCTAATTTTTTATTCTTTAATAGCAAATAACATATTCTGGAAAGAGTTTAGAGGGTAAGAAAAAAGCAACTAATTAATATTGTGATGGCAGAGTCCCTAATTACCCCTCGAGGAGCCTGCAGGGCACCTATCATTATCTTCCCATTCCAAACAGCAAGATTCATTTCCTTCTCAGAGCTAGAGCTCCAGGGATTCCTTGCCACAGGTCGAGAGAAGGGAGATAAAAACAAAAATCTCTTTACGGAGGAAGGAGAGGTTCCCTGCTCCTGTTCCCTTTCAGGGATACGCTTCACGACCTCTGCACAGATGTCCAAAGTCAAGCATGCTAAGAGACAGAAGCGGAAAATGGAGAATTCCAGAAGGATGTTCCCAGCCACATCTCACCATATTGCAGGCTTCCCCAACCTGGTGCCCTCCAGATATTTTGGACTACATCAGCCCCAAGCAGCCCCAAGCCCCACTGCCAGACATACCAAGTCACAATATAGCAAGAACAAAATTTGTGACCTGGAAAAATAATGGCAATTTCACAGATTTGGCTTGAGTCCTCACCATTTAGGACTTGTTTTTTTTTTAAAAAAAGAGGATCAAATGGCCCCACTTTCAGATATAATATTTCAGTTTTTAAAAAGCCTCCCAGAATGGTACTTACATTTTATCTTATTTCAGTCCCTAAAAGGGCACAGAGCACTCAAGAGCCAGTGCCTTAGACTATAAGCTCATTAGAGGAAAGATAGCATGATGCTGTTAACATGGAACCTGATAAATCAGCAGCACTCCCCTGATCCTAAGGGTTTGAGGCTTATTCCATAAAAGCCAGAGTAATTAATGCAGCATTTCTGCATTCTGGATACAAGGAGTCAAGGGCCATCACTCGAGTCTTAACTTTGAAGGTCCCCAAAGGCTCCTTTTAGCTCAGAGAAAAGCCTCAGTTTTAAAAGCCAAAGCTCAATACAATGGTACCTCGGGTTGTGGACCCGATTCGTTCCGGGGTGCCGCTCATACCCCGAAAAGTCCGCAACCTGGGCAGCGCTTTTGCGCATGCGCGAAAGCGCGATAGAGCGCTTCTGTGCATGCGCGAAGCGAGCAGAATGCTTCTGCACATGCAAGCAGAATGAAACCTGGAAGTAAACACTTCCGGGTCCACCGCATTTGTAACCTGGAAAAACGCAACCCACAGCGGACGCAACATGAGGTATGACTGTATAAAAACCCTACTGTGTTCTTAGCAAGGTAACGAAAGGTGCCCATGCCTTAGTTACGGAGCAAGAAGCATCACAAGCATGAAGAAGGTTCAAGGTTCAAATCGTGGTATCTCCAGGCTGACACAACCCCCCTAACCCCCCCCAAATAGTTCAGTTGGCAGGTAAGGTGAAAGGTCAGGCTAAGGCAGCTAGTAGTGCTCCTAAGGCAGCTTGCCATTCTACAACAGGGTTGGGAAGCACCAGGCCTGAAGGCCAAATGCAGTCTCCCAGGCCTCCACATCTGGTCGCTGGGATTCTCCTCAAGCCACGCTCTCTCCTCACATGCCTCACTGGCCCTCCCCTGTGTTCTCCTTGAGGGCTTTTGCCTGACTGAAATGTGTCCTTGAACTGTCATTAATGCCTCTTGCTTGCCTGGATGGATGACAGAGATTGTGGAGTGTATGTGTGTACCCACCAGTGCTATTTTTTCTAGAAGAGGTGCCAGAACTCATGATGAACGCCTCCCTTTTTCTCTTGTAATGGCAGTGGCACCCATGTAAGAGGTGCTGGAACTGAGTTCCGGTTGAAAAAAAAGCCCTGGTACCTACACCTCTGACGGCACAAGGGCAAGGATCACACCTTTTGTTCTGCTTTGCCCACACCTTTTGTTTGATTCACTACTGGCATTGTGGCCCTTGCAGAATTCCCCGCAAAGGAATGTGGCCCTCAGGCTGAAAAAGGCCCCCCACTCCCAGTTGTGCAGCTGAGGCACTTTTCCCCAGGAAACCCCAATGTGCCGGACAGATTGATGTGGAAGCAGCTTCCCTAGGGTGAGGAAGTTTCATATCCACTGTAGTTGCATCTGCAACATTTTGTAGAGGTAAAGGCATTTACCTCCAAGCACTACGGCAGGCCTCTCAGTCTACTGATAAACACAACAAAGGAGAGCAGGACTGAAAGGGAGAGAGGATGCAACAGGCAAAAGGGAAGGAAAAGCAAAGCTTTTAAAGCCCAGCTAGTCTGAATGGTTGCTTTAGGGCTCTTTGCAGGATTCATTTCAAAGGAGGAAAAATTGCAAGAGGGGAACCTCACAAAAGAGGCTTTGCAGGGTTCATGTTAAGATGGGGAAGGTGAAACTTGAAAAAGTCACACGCGCAAAAAAACCCCCCACCCTCCTCTCCATCTGCTCACCCAAAGCCTCCTCATTTCTTCTCCTAAGTCCCATCCAGCCTTGCTCAGCATACTCAAGAGTGTAGCCAAAGCCTCTCCCTAACTAGCACATTCACCCACTCACATTGCACACTCTTCTCCTTACAATTTCTGAGTTTAACCAAGTGAGAAACGAGAGGAGGGGAAGCAAGGAGGGGGTGTTGAGGAGAAGGAGCGCACAACCAAGGGGTGTGGAGGAGGAGGAGGGGGTAGTGAGCAGCAGATGAAAAATGATGGCTGATGCAGTGCTGCAGACGAACCTGCCCGGAATAATAAACGGCTGCATTACACCTCTGTCCTGCCAGGCGGAGATCATGCATTTGTTGGAACAAGGCAAAGGGCCTTTCTAGCAATATAGGCAGGGCAGCACCAGGCATTCAGCAGCGCAAATGATAGCGCCTAGGGGCCATCACTTGTCAGTCAACAGACAGCAGGAGGGGATCGGTGCTTCTGGAGAGAGTCATGGCAGAGAACAGAAAGGGGGAAACAGACATTTTTAAGGCATATCCACAGCAATGGAGACACTGGAAAAAAAGAACTTGGGAGGGGGGCAACCTATATTTCTAGGCAGGCACATTGTGTTCTACATGTGAGGATGTCTGAAAGAAAAAAAAATCACTGTATATGTTAATGACTGGAGTTCAGCAGTAGTGGGGGGGGGGAGCTCCTTGTTTGGGGAGACCTGCTGGTCCACCCATGATCCACAGCAACTCACTACATAGATCTGCAAACAGATCTCAGAGTGAGGGGGTGGGAGAATATGCTGATGCAAAAAAACTGAACTTATTTTCCTTCAGTACCATTTGGGTTTGTGCCCTTTTCAATGGACTTGGGGAAAAAAAGAAATACCGTATAACCATGAAATTGCTTCCCACAACTCTCCTTTCAACTGAAGCTGCAGTGGAGGAGCCATACGGGCATTAGATAACCACGAACCTCTACTATTGGATACTGTAGCTTTCTACAGGGATATGTCTCCAGCCACCACTATATTTTTCTAAACATTAAGAACTAGATTAGTTTTGGTCCGCTGAATTTTTTAAAAAAAATGGGGGACCCAAGATGAAAGTCTGGGATTCTGCCTCATATCCCATAAAAACCCAGGAGTAACCGCCCTGGGTAAAATTCCCAAGGTGCAAAATGTTTTATCAGTGCAATAGGTCTCTCACTGAAGAAGCCTGGAAAAGCAGGACTGGGCCTGTGGTTGGGGATGTTCACGTGGGAAAAAGCAATATTCTTCAGCCTAAGCAAATAGTTCACAGCACTTTCCAGAGGTGCTGAAATGCTCCTGCAAGCCATGTAGCAGAGACACCTTTAGACTGATTAGACTGCAAAGGATGATCTTTTCTGAGGGATGAAAGCCATTAGGGCAGGCACAGCCTGCGAGAGAGATCAAAGAGCAGAGATCAAGCGCAGGTGATTATTCTATTCACTTGGCATGTGCAAGGAGTTTACAGGGAAATGTGTCTGGAGTCATTCATTAGCCGTGCCTACCACACTTCTCTGGCTCTGGTTGGCTAAATTCAAGGAGAGTGGGAATCCGACATCACCTCTCCCTTCACCCCAACAGCCAGCAGTTCAATCCACCCAGCTTCTAAGCCAAATGTTTTTCTCCCCCCTCACCACCAACCACCGCCTATCCGCTTAAGTAAGTGAAAGCTGTGATTTGGCAGCTATCCCAAGGGAGTGGCATGGGCGTAGCTGGGGGGGGCAGGGAGCAGCTGCCCCCCCAATCAACTAACTAAATAAAAATACTTAACTAACTGAGCAACTGCATTGCAGAGTAACTCAATTCTACCCCCCTAAAACAAATCCTGGTTAGGGCCACAGGGGGTGGGTTCCTATCCTGAACTTACTTTGGCCAGTGAGCATTCCAGAAGGCTGCGAGGGAGATCATTTTCAACCCCTTTGCTCGTGCAAGTCGGAAAACTGAACCAAGAAGGGTATCTGATACCCTTCTTGTGCACAATATTTCACATCATAATAAAGGTTAGCCTTAAAGGTGCCACAGGACTTCCCGCTGCACTGGAGTAATGTGGCTGGCTGTCCCTCTGGAAATTGCCACAGGGAAGAAGGCTCCCATAAGGAGACCTCTGTTGGATCAGGCCAACGGCCCATCTAGTCCAACATCCTGGTCTCACAGCAGCCAGCCAGAGTCCTTTAGGAAGCTTGCAACCTGGACATGAGCAGAACAGCACTCTAGCCCAGGCATCCCCAAACTGCGGCCCTCCAGATGTTTTGGCCTACAACTCCCATGATCCCTAGCTAACAGGACCAGTGGTCGGGGAAGATGTGAATTGTAGTCCAAAACATCTGGAGGGCCGGAGTTTGGGGATGCCTGCTCTAGCCTCATGCAATTCCCAGCAAATGCTAGCAAATGGTATTCAGAGGTGCACTGCCTCTGCCAGGGAAGACAGAACAGAACAGCCATTGATAGCAGCTGTCCCTCTTTAAATGATACTGCAACTGTATACACCACGCACCCATAGCAGTCTAGAACAGGGTGGTCCAACTTTCACACCAAGTGGGTTGCAAGGGTACTCTGACATGGGACCCAGAGGCTGCATGCACATTGTATTGTCGTGCGCCGGGGGGGGGGCACAGGGACAAAACTGACATCCTTTGCAGCCCTCATGCTGCCTTCCCAAAGCTGGATAACAGAGGTGCTGGGGTTTAGGAAGGAGGTGTGAGGCTCTGGCGGGGTCTTAGAACTGATAAAGTGCTAACTGGGCATTGGGAAGGAGATTGGGGGACTCAGGGACTCTGTCTGAGCCCTCACACCTCCTTCCAAAAGTGCCTCGCTTACCTGGCTTTGGGAAGGCAACATGAGGGCTGGTGTGTGTGTGTGTGTGTGTGTGTGTGTGTGTGTGTGTGTGAAATGTTGCTGAGATCTGCCAAAAAAGACATCAAGGCCATATGCGGCCCTCAGGCCATGTGTTGGACCACCTTGGTCTAAAATAACATAAGTAGCAACCACAGTGGAAAGACAACTATCTCCAAAAGACACAGGACCCAATAGGACTCTAGCTGTTGCAGTACCGCTTCTGGGTGGGGATGCATACAGCCAGCTGACTCGAATCTGGACAAGCATCATCATACTTTCACATCTGTGCTTTCACATCTGCACCAGCTGTGCATGAGGAAGTTCTGCTTCCACAAATAAGAGTTCACTCTCAATACTGGGGTGATTATGCCTTACTGGGTTTCACAGCCTCCTTAGTTCACTCTTGAGAGTGTTTGTGTGCTGGCAATTTCAATTTAGGGATCCACAAGTGAATGCCAGGTTGCAGTGCAAGGGTTTTGAGTGTGCCTACAGGCAAAGCAGTTCCTGAATTAAGTCTTTAGCACATCAGAACTGCAGGCAATTGCTCAGTAGACCACATGGCCAGACTACAGTTAACCCCTGGCAAAACGTTTTCCTTACTGATACTGAATCTCGCTCTGTATGAAACCCCAGTATGAAACAATGTTTGAAAAGGGAGTGGTTGACGTGCTTAAACAGAGATGGTGCTTCAAGGAGCTCAGAGCGCTGCATTATCATCATTATTATTTTTTTAAATTTTTTTTAAAAGACAATCTACAACATGAAAACCTTCCTGACAGGCTTAAGAAAAAATAAAATAAAAAATAAAATCTGGGTTAATGATACTTTCCTCCCTGGTGCAAATCATTGTGTTTTATTCGGAGTGATTACAAGGCTCCTATCACACCTTTTAATTAGCACTCAGCACCAGGGCATATTTGAGTGCCAAGCAAGGTTGACTCACCTCTGCAGAAGTTATTTTGTCGTAGAAGGGAAAAATGATTTGGGGGTGGGGGTGGTTAGGAATGAGAAGCCAAGTACCAAAGGCATTGCTGAGGGAAGGAAAGCAGGGAGAGGAGATGTGTTAAGTGCTACCTCTGGGGTTTATTTATGGATACGCAAACACCATGCGGAGACAGCAGAGTTGACTCTGCTGTTCTGGGAGAAGGCATCCAATTCTCACCCTCTCTTGGCTTGCACCCATGCTGAAAAGGAGTGGGGTGCCAAGGGTCTCAAGGTTTATTTGGCTCAGGATTAGGCTATGTACACATTAAGGGCCTAAAACGGCAGCAATTTACGTTGCTGTACACACCAGAGAAGAGGCAGGGGGGTCTTCATCCAAAGGGCATTGGATGCAACCCTGCCCCAAACTCCTATTCAATGAAGCTATCATCTGATCACGCCCTGTCATCTGCACATGCTCAATGAATGTCTCAAACGTACACACCTCAGATTAACTGCGGTGTCCCATTTTCAAATTAGAGGGAAGCTGGTTTGAAGGAAAGCTAACCAAACACAAGTGTTTCTCAGGATATTACAGGATGCATACGTGTGAGGGACAGAAGTTACAGGCAAGTCCCTCCCATCTTAAGTAGCAGCTCGTCTCCCAGCGCGAGTGCTAGTGGAGAGGGAGAGGTCTCCAGCGGAGACTCAGGAAGTGGTGACCGAGGCTCAGGCAAGGTAGCGGAGCCCATGCCCAGTGTGGGAAGGGAAATGGGAGGCAAGGGAAGAAGGCCGACCCCGCCGACCCCGGAATTGCGCAGGAAACGACGGGGGCAGAGATTCAGTATGCCTAGACTACTTTGCTGGAAGAAAACGCGCGAATCTCCATTCGGAGGTTCTGACCCCTAACTGACAACATGTACATAGTACTGTTCTGCACTGTAAATAATCAACACTAAATAAAAGAATGAAAAGACAACGCCTGGAGGAGTCGTTACTCTAGAGTAGCTGCTACAGCCCCTGTGACAATACGGATACCAGAATTGGGACTGCACTGGAGACAGAGTAAATGGCAACAGGTACACAGCCTTGTTCCTGTCCTGGGAGCATTGGCAGTAAACAGAACCTTGAGCATTCATTTTGGGCTAACCCCAAAAAAACCAAAACCCATGAGCAAAGGAATTGTGATGGGATCTTTGCATGCGTGCATGTCAGATTCATGGAGACAGGTTTTCACCAAACCTTACAAGGTTTCAACAGCAAAAATTACAAAGGCCATACAGTAAATCAGAAACAGAAAAGTATCAGGGAGGCTCCCAATATAATTTTTTCACAAGGCATTTTTTCACAAGATATTAAACCTTGGAATTTGAAGAACTGTGCCAGTGTTGCTTCCCTATATTGAAATGCAGGTTAATTTCATGTCTATTTCACTCCAGAGACTAATCGTCCAAGCCTGTGTCAAATACAAAACTGACATGAATAATGATGATGACAAGAAGTTAGCACTCATCTAATTATTTTAATGCGGCGCTGACAGAAATTTTACAATCCCTCTAGGATAAAGAAAACTTAGTCTGGAGGGAGGCTCTTGGCTGCAACCAGTGTTAGCAACCCAACTGAAGTATTTCTTGACATAATTAGCCTGTGTTATTCATTGCCACAGGATATGGCGATACCTTCTAGCATCAATGGCTCTTAAAAGGAATACATCAACACATGACATATACAGATTTCTTGAGCAATGGTAGTTGTGGCCGCCTTCTTGTTCAGAGACGGTAATCTGAGACAACTAGATTAGGAGAACTATCGAGGAATGGGGAAGGGCCACAGCTTGTCCAAGAACTGTTATGCTGTCATGACCTGCTTGTGAACTCTCTTGTGGCATCTCATTAGCTCAGAGCATGAGACTCCGAATCCCAGGGTTGCAGGTTCAAACCCCACGTTGGGTGAAATATTCCTGCATTGTAGGGGGTTGGACTAGGTGACCCTTGTGGTACCTTTCAACTCTATGATTCTACTAATTCTGTCTATCTAGCCACCATTCAAAGGCAGAACATTGAGCCAGGTAGAGCATTGGTTTGAACCTACATGCATGCACATTGTGTATTCTTAACTTCATTTACTGTCCGTTTCAAACATTTTGACATCTATAGTAGCAAGTACACTGCTGGTTTCTCTCTCCTTGCCCCCCCCCAACAACCTCTCTCTCTCTCAGGGCCGTCTTAAGTATATTTGGCGCCCTGGCGCCGTGGTGCGATGGATCCCTCCAGCGCCCCCACCCCGCCCCGTTTCCCAGCGCGGCGGGTGCAGCGCACAGCGCGGCTGCTGGGGTGCAGCTCCGCGGCGGGTGGGCAGGCGCAGCTCCACAGTGGGCGGGTGGGTGCAGCTGTGCAGTGCCCCCCTGGCGGGCGGGCGCCCTGGCGCCTTGCGCCACCCAGCCTGGCCGTAGGGCCGTCCCTGCGCTCTCTCTCTCTCTCTCACACACACACACACACACTCACACAACACTATGGAGTCAGAGCACAGGTCAGTCACTATGCAAATATCCAGGGTACCAATTCTTATTAATTCAGGCAGATGAATCAAGGTAAGTGGCACATCATGCCCAAAACTGTGGCAGTATTTCTTTATCTGCACAATAGCAAGCTGCTTATGGGTTTCCTATAGGCATCTGCTTGGCCACTGTTGGAAATAGGATACTGGGCTAGGTAGCTCCTTGGTTTGACCCAGCAGAGTCCTTCTCATGTTCTTAAATGTCCATTGTAGTGTTTTCTGGTTAAGTATTCCCCTTGCAAAAAGAAGAGGGACACACCGAGAGAGAGAGAGAGAGAGAGAGAGAGAGAGAGAGAGATGCCCTAGCAGCCTAGCTCAATGCCATCACATTTCAAACTCCCCAAGTACCTCATTCAGCATACAGTGGTACCTCAGTTTAAGTACTCAATTGGTTCCGGGGTGCCATTCGCTCCCTGAAAAGTACTTAAACCGATCGGCGATAGCGCGCGTGCACGAAGCTCCGATAGAACGCTTCTGCGCATGTGCGAACTGCGCAGATCACTTCTGTGCATGCTTGCGCGGCAGAACCCAGAAGGAAACACTTCCGGGTCCGCGGAGTACTTAAACTGAAAGTACTCAAACCGAAGCATACTTAAACCAAGGTACTGTATGACTGTACTATGGCGATTAGCAAAGACAATAATAACATTGCCTGCTACTACCTTTCTAGCTGACAATAGGCTGCTGAGACTTCTAAGGACAACAAAACATTATGATATGTGGCATTCACTCCTCTGCACACTTTGGAGCAGGGGTCAGCAACCTTTTTCAGCCGTGGGCCGGTCTACTGTCCCTCAGACCTTGTGTGGGGCTGGAATGAATTCCTATGCCCCACAAATAACCCAGAGATGCATTTAAAATAAAAGCACACATTCTACTCATGTAAAAACACCAGGCAGGCCCCACAAATAACCCAGAGGTGCATTTTAAATAAAAGGACACAGTCTACTCGTGTAAAAACACACTGATTCCCGGACTCTCCGCAGGCTGGATTTGGAAGGTGATTGGGCCGGATCCGGCCCCCGGGCCTTAGTTTGCCTACCCATGCTCTGGAGGAAAAAGGTTTCCCCTCCCCAGCTCCAATCACATCTCTGAAACTAGAGAGGCAAGGGAGCATCCCCTTCCACAGTGTTCAGTGTGCAGGAACCACCGAGAGTCCTATTTCAGCACAGCTTCCCTGAGTTCAGCACTTCAGCTCACAGCCTCCCAAATGTCACTTGCAAGGCAGAGCTGGAATTCTAGCATACGGCTCTTGCAATAGTCGGGGTGCCTACATACATACAGAAATGAAATGAAAAATATAATAATAATAATAATCAGACACAAAAGCAGGAACGGCTCTAGGAAAGGGTGGAAGGGCAGATGGCAAGGCAATGCTTTTCCTGCTCTGGACACACTTTTCCCTACAGCTTAATAAGAGGCCAGCAAAGCCCTGACATATGCAGTTAGTTTATAAAGCTGCATATCAGAGATTACAGCTTTGGACAGACATTTATCTTGGCAGAATAATTGAAAAGGCGGGGGAAGTAGCTGGCTGAGCTATAAAAGAGAGAGAGAGAAAAAAAAGGACAGAGAGGCCCTTCCTCTCCTGATCCCTGCCCTCTGCACCACAATATATATAGGGGGTGGGGAGCAAAACCTCATTTATTTAAGTGGCCCAGTGGCAGTGCGTTGGCCATAACAGCATCCCTCCTGCCCCCAACTACTTCTGATTGTTGTGGGAAGAAGAGGGGGAGAAATGTTACAAACAGAAACACATACAGTATATGTGCGCGCGCACACACACTATCCAACCCTTTCACAACTGAAGCTAAAACTGCCCACCTGCAAAACTTTAGACTGGCAGCCCTCCCTGTTCACACCACACTGTGTGCTCATTTTAATAGCAGCCTGTCACATTAGGTTTTCAGAGCACAAAGGTGAGGGAATCAAGGCACAGCAAGGAGGTCCAGCCTCCTCAAAAAGAATCACAATGGGAAGGGGAACAAGAGACACAGCTGGGAAGGAAAGGCACTTCCTGTTCAAATGGAACAACTAGGCAGGTGAGTGGGATGTTTGCCCAAGAGCTGGGAAGCGGTGGGTGAGGTTCTGGAGGGAGGGAAAGAAAGAAAAAAGTTTTGAACACCTCCTCCCAAAGTTTCTCACTGCACAGGGAAAGGCAATCCCCCTTTCCACTGCATACTGAAACGAGAAAAACAGGCTGGTGCAAAAAACTCACAGGACAAGTGTGTCACTTCAGATTGTAACTCATGTGCATCGCTAAAGTTAACCCCTGCTAAGCTGGCCAACATTGGCACAAGGCGATTAGTAGGAACAGCAAGATCTGTGTTATTTATAACCTGTCAAGAGATGCTAATGGAAGGCACAGAGAAGGTGAGTCATCACAGCTCCATCCACAGATTCAGAGGGTGGAGCAACATCTGGGCCCTGCTTGGGGGAGGGGGGTTCCTAAGAGGCGAGGTGGATCATCTTGGACAAGGAAGCAGAGAGAACTGATCGTGCCTCATCTCAAAAAAGAAACAGAGAGTGGTGCATCTAGTTCTCATTCTGGGGAGATCTTTTCTCTTTGCTTTCTTCTGACCAAAGGAAGGGAAGAACTTGGGTGGGGAGATCCCAAGACACTCAGAAACTGGGAGAGAGCTGGAACTTGGTAGAATTGCTGAAGGAGGAGACCATTGCCCCAAAGCCCGAGCATTGATGGGATGGGAAGGGAAGGCCAGAATAAAATGGAAAAGGGGAGCATGGAAGGAGTGATGCAGGGATATTGGAAACACCAGATTTGGACACAGAATTAACAAACAGAGGAAGCAACTGAGGACCAAGAGGAAAGAGATGACAGGGCCTTTTCCACTTTCCCCATTGTGAGTTAAGTGCCCCAATTTTCCAGACAGCAAATAGTTTGGCCTGATATTTTAAAGCAGGGGTGGGGAACTGAATGTGACCAGAATAGGCAGCTCCACCTACCTATCAATCACTTGATACCCCAATGAAATCCAGTGACTTTCCCCCCTGTTTTGCCCACAGGGGTCTTCAGAAGCCCAATTTAAAGGGCTATCTTGACCCAGACCTTGTGGACCATCAGGACATTGCATAATGAAGGCCCCAGGTCCCTTCTCTCTCCAGTTGAAGGATCAAGTGGAAGGTGGTGGGGAAGACCTCTGCCGCAGACCCTTGAAGAGCTGTTGCCAGTCTGGCTGGAGAATACTGGGCTAGGTAAACAAATCCGCCTGACCTGGCACAGAGCTGTTGTTTCCTAATGAAATGAAGTAAAACCCTACCACAGGCGATGTCAGCTGATCCACGACCCCACTGCCAACAATACTACCTGCAACAAGGTAAGTGGCATTTCCAGGGGCTGCCTTTCCCGAGACTCGGGTGCTATAGTTTCTGAAAAATCACACACCAAAGGAACCTGCAGGGTCCAAACCCATTCTAATAATTAATAATATTTAGACAGGACTATGGACAGAGGGGATTTTGGCAGCAGTGTACTGGTACATCTTGAGGTGCAGGAGCTCATTGTGACAGACCCCACAACCACACCCTCCAGGGAGAGTCCAAAAAATGCAGACAGCTATGTTGATCCATTTTATGCATGGACATATGCACACACATACCAGATAGCATCAGTGTACTGTATTGCATAATACCCAATTCATTAGGGTCAGCTGATGGTCTAGGACAGTAAACCAGCCTCATTATCTGACTTCCTCTATGCTAATACAGTATACCACAAACAATGGTGAACCCTGAAAGTCCTGTTATCACCTCATTCACTTGCTGCAGGACCCTGGCACTCTGGCACATGACACCACAGCCAGAGTTTTGTGATATCAAGTGGCTTATAAATTTTATGAAATAAAATAAATAGCTCCTATGCTGGAAAGAAGTCTGGCAGTGGCTTTCCCTCTCCACTATGCCACAAGGCACCCTCTCTTTCTGTGAACCTCACACCTACAAGCTATGTAGGGAGGGTCCTGTTCCTTGTGTGTCTAAGGGTGAGCAATTGTGAGCTTAGTGGGATCTGCACAGGCAGGCAGCTGAAATAGGGGGACGTACAGGGGTCCCTACACAACATTCTGTGCCTTGGTTCTCCCCCCCCCTCCCATTAGTTCTTCCTGTATTTCTGGTTCATCAGAAAAATGGGAAACCGTCAGGGAAGAGAGTAACCTAAACCCTTTTGCTAACTTTATCCTCTATCACTCTCGGAGGGATGGCAACCGCCAGGTGTGTTAAAACGTTTCACCATGGGTGACAGCAGGGAAATTAATGGAAATTGCATTAACCTCTTTTGATTGCTTCCTTTCCTCTACTTGCAGTGTAATAAAGTCTGCTGTTAACTGCGGCAACGATAACAACGATTAGCATTTTTATAAGGTTTTAAAAGTGGTCAAAGCGCTTACATAAATTGTTCTGGGATCTCTCACAACAACCCTGTGTGGAGATGAGCCTGAGACAATAATGGCTTGCCTAAGGGCCAAAGTGTTCTTTATATGGTAGAGGCAGGATTGGGTCTCCTGATTGATTGGTGGTGGTGATGATAATGATTATTAAAATAGAGCTGTGGGAAGCTGTGAATCTGACCATTGCAATGGGGAGGGAGAACATGATTTTCTGGCGCTTTCCTTCCATGCTGTTTTTCAAATGAAAACGGCAAGACACCCCACCCCCAGCAGCAGCATGCTGTTTGGTCTAACACCGCCCCCCCCCCCAGTTGCTGTGAGCTATCCCTACCCCACAGTGTGGTGGCATTTTGGTTTTCCCCCTCAAAAAAGTAGGAACTTCTTATCATGGATCTACTGCATAACATGTGATTTGGCTCAGGGGACTTAGCCACCATAGGAGCCAAATCCAGGGGGCCATGGGTGCTTGGACACCCACAATAATATAATTGTAGGGGCAGAGCACCCACAAAGTCAATGAGCAAAGGTGGAGAAAGGTAGGCAGCCAGCCAGCCTCTGTGGCACTGCCTGAGGGAGGGGCAGTTCAGCTCTGTCCTTGGCAGGCAAGCAGCCAGCCAAGTCACCCTTTTCAGGGCGGGGTGAAAAGGGGTACCTGACTGGCTGTGGAGAGGAGGAGGAGGAAGAAGAGGAGCCCCCTTCCAAAAATGTGACACAGCGTTGCGCACATGTGACGTCACACGCACGATATACAGGCATGTGCATGCGATGTCGTACGTCCATGTTACAGTGGCAGGCACCCACAATCCTAAGGGTGAGATGGCGCCTCTGTTAGCCACAGTCTTATACAGGTGAAACACGGAAAATTAGAATATCGTCGAAAAGTGCATTTATTTCAGTAGCGCGACTTAAAAGGTGAAACCAATATATGAGATAGGTGCATGACATACAAAGCAAGGTATGTCAAGCCTTTATTTGTTGTAATTGTAATTATTTGTCGTTAGGCGGGTCAATTATAAATGGAATGTAATTAATGAAATGTAATAGTGATGTTTATTTTTGTATTATTGTAACTATTTGTTTTATTACTGTGGAATTTCCAAAAGAAAGCATTAAATTAAAAGAAAAAGGAAAAATAGTAAGTTGCATTACTGAAATAAATGCACGATATTCTAATTTTCTGAGTTTCACCTGTACTTAAGACCAGGGGTCAGCAAACTCTCTTTTTAAGCAGGGGGCCAGTCCACTGCCCCTCAGACCTGTCCGTGGACCGGATTTAGAAGGCAACTGGACCGGATCCATGCTTAAGACAAAACAATTTTGTCCTCTTTTCTGCAAATTGGTCACTGTAGAAGCACCACCTCTCATTTTCTCTCTCTCACACACACATGTGTGAAAACACACGTCCTTCTGATACCTCCAGTGGGTTGCTGCTTACACCATGGTAAATCTACTCTACCTGGAGCTTATTGGGAAATTTGTGGGTTTCCTTTTCCACACACGGAAAGGGGCCTCTCACCCTAACTGCAAGACTCAGGAAAGCAGGAGGTGTTTCTGTGCTGCTATCTGGAAAGGCCAAACAGTTCCCTCTCCTCTGCATCTGGTGCTAAAGAAACTCTGCCCTCCTCGTGACTCATCTATTTCTCCTTTCGACCAGTGGGCAGAATACCACACCCTTGGTCCTTGAGGGGAAGAAGAAAGTTCTCCTGATTCCACACGCCTTTCTTGCCCAAAGAAATGTCCGTCTTTTTATACTGCCCTTCACAGCACAGGATATTGATGCATTCTGCCAAATATAACTCATAAGCAACAAAAAAAGATACTGACTAATCCCAGAGCTCAGCAGAAGAATGAAAATAAAACATGGGGGAAACCCTATACAGAGTCCCACTGTTTGCTCCATTATCACAGTGATCTGTATATAGTACGAGGTTTCCCAACGAAATAAAGTTGTCATTGATCCAATCCAAATTCTGGTGCAGAGAGCTTCTTAAATTGGCAGAGTTGTGACAGTGTTAGAAATTGAAATATGAAAGCTAAGAGCTAAATGGCACATTAAACCTAGGTTGTGGGTGCAACAACGGAATGTCTAGGTGCACTTTTTAAATCACAATAATACAAAGCTGAAAATGAATGAACTGCAGCGAAAATATTATGTTCATTTTTCATATGGTCTAGTCCTTCCGCTGCCCACCCCCCTAATATTCTTAAGAGGGTCTCTTCTTCTCCAGTCTTCAGAGAGTAGCTGGAAGTGGGGTGGAAGAAAAAGGTCCTCCTTTCCTTCCAGCAGTGGCAGTTTTAATTGGAAATCTTAGGCGCAGTACAGTGCCCAGAGCTCAGAAATTGCTCGCGCTAATTAAATTCCCTGTCACAAAAATGTGTCTAGAACAATGGGAGTTTCAAACATTGAGTTATGGAGCAACAAGGAAGAACCCTGAAGAAGTGTGTGGAAAATGCACCTCTGAAGCATTGCTCTGACTTTTATTTTATTTTTATTTTTAAAAAAACTCATTGAAGTTTTCCAGAAATCAGCTACCTTTATACATCTTTGCAGAGAGAAAGAGGGGTGTTAAAGTTATTCTTTTAGCACTCTAAAAAATACTGTTTAAAATGTGAAACTCTGCATCTGTATAATTATTACTTTTTTAGCAATAAAGCAGCATAGTCTGACGATACTGTTGCTTTTTGGAACCATCCCATCAACTACTGTGGGGGCAATATCAACTGTAGGGCTGGGCAATACGTGGTATATCACCCGCTAAACATTGGGATATACCGGTATGTCACAATGTGTGAAAAAAGGATGAAGCTATGTAGAGGCACTGGCTGGCTTCATGGTTTCCCCCTTGTTTTGAATTTTGCCAGCGACTGCTCTTGTGATTCGCTGCTCCATTCAGGAGGCAGGGGAGAGCCGATCTAGCAGTTAACAGGGGCTGCAGGAATCGAGAGAACCATTGGGTGACTTCCGAATTTTCCCACATTGTGATTTTTGCACAGCACACATACACAAAATCATGATTTGGATTTATTACTAGGTTAAAAATTATGAAAACGATATGACAAAATGTAGGGCTTTCCCCCTCAACCAGAATCCATTTTGGATTATACAGTCGTACCTTGGTTTTTGCCGAAGAATTGATGCTTTTGAATTATGGTGCTGGAGGAGACTCTTGAGAGTCCCATGGACTGCAAGAAGATCAAACCTATCCATTCTTAAGGAAATCAGCCCTGAGTGCTCACTGGAAGGACAGATCATGAAGCTGAGGCTCCAATACTTTGGCCACCTCATGAGAAGAGAAGAATCCTTGGGAAAGACCCTGATGTTGGGAAAGATGAAGGGCACAAGGAGAAGGGGACGACAGAGGATGAGATGGTTGGACAGTGTTCTCGAAGCTACGAACATGAGTCTGACCAAACTGTGGGAGGCAGTGGAAGACAGGAGTGCCTGGCGTGCTCTGATCCATGGGGTCATGAAGAGTCGGTCACGACTAAACAACAACAACAACAACACCTTGGTTTTCAAGCGGAAACCATTCCAGAAATCCGTTTGATTTCCAAAAACGTTTGAAAACCAAGGCACGGCTTCCAATTGGCTGCACTCACTTACGGGTTTGCGGCGTTCGGGAGCCAAAACCTATGAGTACCAAGATGTTCTAGAAACCAAGGTACGACTGTACAGTATACAGATATAGTGCCCAGCCCTAAACAGCTGCTTTGGGGACTCCTGCTGTAGTAGATGGCTGGGAAAGTTTTTTGCAGTCTTTTTACTTATTCCTGGCCAACTCATTCAAACCCCATGGACCCCAAGCCATCACTTGGCAGTAGAGTATTGTGCACTGAATATGGAGGTATCCCAGCACCTCCAGGCAGGGCTGAGAAAGATTCCCTGTCCGGAATACAGTCATACCTTGGTTTAAGTACGCCTCGGTTTGAGTACTTTCAGTTTAAGTACTCCACAACCCTTCTGGAACGGATTAATCCACTTTCCATTACTTTCAATGGGAAAGTTCACTTCAGGTTAAGTACGCTTCAGGTTAAGTACAGACTTCCGGAACCAATTAAACCGAGGTACCACTGTAATGGACAATTGCTTCCAAGCAGAAGAGGCAACACTGAGCTCAATGGACCATTGGTTTGACTTGGTACAAAGCAGCTTCCCATGTTTCAGTGCAGGAACTGCACTGCCAAGGTACAGTCATGTGTAACAGTGGTGCTGTTTTTTGCTACTCTCAGGATTTAAGCGCACACCACTGAGAGCTGCAGTGCTAGCAACGACGGTAGGAGTGCACGGAGCATTTCTAAAGACAGTCGCACAATGCTGGCAACAAGGAGAGATGCCGTATTACAAAACCAATCCCAACTGTTACACTACCTCATGTGAAACAGTCTCCCAGTAGCTAGAACCTCCAGGTTTGTCGGGGAGAGTTTAGAAATCCCCTCTCTTGCTTTCCTTCTGCAGAAATAAAAGCAGGGACACCTCTTTTCCAGCAGGAAATAGATGCACGAGAGGTAGTACTGTAGTACAACAGACACAATCATTCTTAGCATGCAGGCAAAAGCAATAAGAAAGACTCTGCCTTGTGGATAGCTGCAGCTCTTGAAAACATGGAAGCCCTGCAAAGTGTGTGTGGGGGGGAGCCAAAGGAAGCATTTGCCAATCAGCTGAGGGATGTGACTTGCCACATGTCAAGCTAGGGAACTCCTTGTCCTTTTTATTGGTCCGTTCTCTAGGATCCAGTCTTCTGTCTCTCGGTTAACTTCCCACAAGCTACGGAAAACCTCATCAGCACAGTTTATTTATAAGAATACTTATAATATCGGAGCGGTTCAGGCAGAGAAGCTGCAGTCCGCAGGCACTGCCTCCCTCTCCCGCCCCAGATGGGAAGCAGCATCGCTTTGGCCTTTCTCTTTTCCTCCAAACCCAAGTGCCTCTCAGACCTGTCACCACCCATGGAAAGCAAGGGAGAGGGATGAACAAAGGCAGCCAGGAAACAGATCAAATTAAAATTCCCAGCCTCCCACAAGGCGCTGACTCCTACACCCCTCCCTGCCAGCCATAAGCTGCTCTGACGAGCTGCAACTTGAGAGGCGGTAACGGGAAGGGTGAGCTGTTACCATAGGAAGCGCACTTTAAGAGCAACATTAGCTCCCTCTAAGAACATTTACTGGCGATGATGGAAAGATGGAAAAAGCAACAGTGCAATGCTCCACCCTTTGCGGACGCTCTTGCCAAGGTCTCCACCAGCAGGCAACCACCACTTCTTTCCCAGGAGCCCTCTGGAGCTGGGAGGGGGTTGTGTGCATGTGCAGCTGCTCCCATGCCGAGTCCACACTCATATGTATCCATCGCCCAAGATGGAGGGATGCGTACTGGGTCTCCTCTGTGGAATGCACTGATGAAGGCTTGTGATCCTAAACAGGAGCATTTGGGCAAGTCTGCTCGGCATTCAGGGTCTGCAGCTGCTCTACACCAGGGGTCGGCAAGGTTTATCTTGCCTGGGCCGGATTGGTCCCACGATGCGCCCCCGCAATATTCGGCATCTGCGCAGATGTGACTCCTGGCACCGCAAAAGCGAGTCGCCGCGCTGCACTGGTTTAGCGCAGTGCGCGAGCGGGCAGCTCAACTTGGGGGCGGCTCGGGGGCCAGTCAAACGACCTCCGTGGGCCAATTCCAGCCCATGGGTCTTAGGTTGGTGACCCCTGCTCTACACAAATAGGGGGACACACATTTGCCTTGGATGAAGTGGGCTCCAGTTTGCCAAAGATGATGCCCTACAACAAATCTGCTCCGTTTTTAAGGTGGCAATGCGTATTCCTTGAAACGGTTTAAAGTTCTTGCACAAAATGCACACTTGCCTTTGCTTTTTCTTACCCAACTTACCAGAGCATTAAAAAAACAACAACCCTGTCTTTCCACACTAAGAGGACAATCACATCAGAATCAGTTCTAGCACGGCCCATGTTAGAGAGTCAGTGTGGCATAGTGGTTAGAATGCCAAACTAAGACCTGGGAGATCAGGGTTCAAATCCCTACTAGGCCAATGGTCCAATAGGTTCTTTTTTTCCTGTCCTGGCAGTTTCCCTGAGAAAACCTGCCATTTACTGCTGAATAAGAGCCAACGCCAATCGGGTTTTCAGTAGATTGGTGTTTGTTCTGATGCAGCAGTAAACAGCAGGTTTTTCTGGGGAAAGCAGCGGGAAGACGAAGACGAAGACGAAGACGAAGACGAAGAAGAAGAAGAAGAAGAAGAAGAAGAAGAAGAAGAAGAAGAAGAAGAAGAGGAAGAAGAAGATCTCAGACCTGCCCATGACCAGAAATCACAGCACAAATGGAAGAAAACATGGGACAAATGGAAGTGTGGATGAGCTGTCACGGGACGACTTTGGGCCACTCAAGGGTGAAGCTTCATGGAGCTCCTTGGAGAAAAAGGTAGGGTATAAATGCATTAATTAGATAGATAGTATCCAGTACTGACTTCACAAAGCTGAGGTATGGGATGCAATTCCCACTCCTTTTTTTGGGTGCAAACAATGCAGCAAGACAAGAACAATCACAGCTACAAATACATCAGCATATGCACATGTCAGGCCTAGCACATAGCATTGAATACACTGTACAGAAGACTTCCAGGTTTGTACCACCTCAGATATACTGTACTCCATAGTTCAGCTGTAGCGTGCTTATTTCTCAGTGCGTAGCTGGAACAACGTGGGGAACAGACACAGACACAGACACACACACACACACACAGTCAAACTCCCTCAGGGAGTGGGAAAGCCACCTGTTGTTGCTTATCAGTGAATCAGCTTCTACCATTTGCTATCTAACTGGACAGACAAAGGAGACTCCCTTCTTAAGGACCATATCTTCTTCTTCTTCTTCTTCTTCTTCTTCTTCTTCTTCTTCTTCTTCTTCTTCTTCTTCTTCTTCTTCTTCTTCTTCTTCTTCTTCTTCAGCGATCACTCGTAGTCGAGTAAGATTGTCTTCCATAAACACACACATGGACAACCATGTATGAAAGACAAGCAAACCTGGCTAACTAGCTGAAAAGCTGTCTGCAGAGTCCTGATCCCTCACCACCGGACACTAGGTGGGTTGCACAGCGATGCATATGGAGGAAACTAGCATTAAGGGATGCAGGTGGCGCTGTGGGTTAAACCACAGAGCCTAGGGCTTGCTGATCAGAAGGTCAGCGGTTCGAATCCCTGCGACGGGGTGAGCTCCCGTTGCTTGGTCCCAGCTCCTGCCAACCTAGCAGTTCGAAAGCACGTCAAAGTGCAAGTAGATAAATAGGGACCGCTCCAAGCAGGAAGGTAAATGGCATTTCTGTGCGCTGCTCGGAAGCTGTACGCTGGCTCCCTTGGCCAATAACGCGAGATGAGCACCGCAACCCCAGAGTCGGTCACAACTGGACCTAATGGTCAGGGATCCCTTTACCTTTACCATTAAGTAGGCACACCCCTTCCCCACACATGGACCTCCAGGATCTGTGTTCAAACTCACTGCCCGTGCTCTTGCATCTTGCCCTCAACTTCAGTAACTGAATTAAGTTACTCAGCAAACCAAATGTAACTTAGCTCACCAGATGCTTTTACCAGCCCTTAGCATGAGTCCGAAATTGCATGCTGCATGTTTCTAGCTACATAATACTTACAAACACACACAGTGAGTCCAATTCAACATCATACCTGCTGTCTCCTACACACAACTGTTTTGGAGATTCTCCAAACACCCCCAGAACTGATGGGGGCCACATGGGCAAGGAGAGGGGGGGATTCCTGTTGCACAAGCAGAAGTCCTTGCACAGGGCTTCCAATGATGGGGCTGGTGACCCCCACCACTGCCTTGCCTGAGGAAAATGTGCCTTTGGGGATGCAGGGAGCTGGTTGGTGAGCTATGGGCAGAGGTTTCTTTCTGCTGAGCTCTAAGAGGTGTAAACAGAGGAAGGGGTTGGGATGAGGTGTAAAGGGAGGTGGGTTGGCAATAGGTTAGGGGTTTGGCGAGGCTGAGGGTGGTTGGTTAGTGAAGGATGCAAGAAGGAGCAGCCCCTGCACTCTCTGTGTGTATTCACACATACCAAGCTGCATTAAGCACTTCTTCCACATGGCCTCCTTGTCTTCTAATAGGAAGAAAATAAGTACTAGGTGGAACTTGCTCCTAAGCCTGCTGACCAATTGGGGCTCTGTCATCAAGTAACTGCATTTTCATACAATTTCTGCTTCTTGCAGAAGGAAAATCTATGACTGGGATGCCCAGAGAGGAAGCAAAAAGGGGAACCTGCCGGCCAAGGCTAGCTGTATGGGAAGGAGAAAACAAGAACAGCCAGGAGACTAGCAACCCAAGGCTGAAGCTGCAAACAATGCAAAACTTAGAATAGTGGCATGGGTTTGGGGCATCCCCAGAAGTGCATTTGATGGGGTGGTGTCAGATGATGGCAAAACACACCATGTTTTCTGCCTAGTGCTGCATTCACAGAGACCAGGAGTACCAACACAATGTCCCATTCACACTAAATGCATTCAGACACATAAGACATGGTTTATTGCGACAAGAACAAACCACAGCGATCCTCAGGCTTGTGCACTCTCCTCTCATTCCATGTCCCTGGGAGGAGGAGCCTCTTAGCTTTGCTTCCTCATAGTTTGTTGTGTCATCGTAAACAATGGCTTGTTTGAAAAACAACTTCAAGGTGGAGGAGAGGCAAAAGCTTGCTACAACTCTTTGTGTCTCATTCCCATCACACTAAACCGGGGCAGCCACTGTAATACCCTCCATAAATTGATGGACTCATCAGCCCCTGCCAGCATAGCTGATGGTCAGGGATTATATGAGCTGTAGTCCAAGAACATCTGGGGGGCATTAGGTTAGCAACCCCTGCTCTAAACGATGCATGGAAGTGGCCAACGCCTTTTGTTGAAAGCGTGATATTAACTGTTCCAGTCTGCAGGATTTGAAGCCCTTCACTAAGCAGTAACCTATAGACTTCCAGATGTTGTTGGGCTACAACTTCTGCCATGCTGGCCAGGGGGCATGGCAACTGGAATCCAACAGCATCTAAGCCACCTGTGTAGTAAAGGGGCACATGGGCACTGCTGCACTTAAGTGGCACAGCAAGAATAGCCTCAATATTTGGAGAAGAAAAACTTCTAAAAACTAGTCACATGATGCAGGGGAAAGTTGCACCACTCATCAACAAAATGAAAATAAATAAAAAAATCCTTCCAGTAGCACCTTAGAGACCAACTAAGTTTGTCATTGGTATGAGCTTTCGTGTGCATGCACACTTCTTCAGATACCAGTGTGCATGCACACAAAAGCTCATACCAATGGCAAACTTAACTGGTCTCTAAGATGCTGCTGGAAGGAATTTTTTTATTTTTTATTTTATTTTGTTTCGACTACGTCAGACCAACACGGCTACCTACCTGTAACTACACTCATCAACAGTGATGCTGGGGGCACTATACAATGAGTGCTGTTGACATATATGAGATACAAAAGCCCAGCTAGCTGGGGAAAGTTATGCTTTTTCCTTACCATATTATGGGTTGAGCGCTGTGAAAATGTGATGTCCCCATAGGCTCCCAAACAACAAATGAGCAGCCAATGCACATCTGTTGCTCAGTAAGTGGATTGCCTGGGAAAGCCCTAAGTTCCGGATGCTAATTCTTATCTTCAACATGTAATGCAATCTCTACCTCAAATCATGTTCCAATAGTTGTAATCTCTAGTAAAAAACAAGTTCCGGTACTTACAGAGCCACAAGATCCCATCTAACAGGAGAAAGAGACGGACACTTAGATCAACCCCCCCCCCCCGGCCTAATAAACAGTTTCCTGTTTCCTGAGCTAAAGAAACAATTGCTAAGCTAAAGTGCTAAGTAAAGCCACAAGGATATTTGCAGCTTTAAAAGAGAGAGAGGAAAACAAGGCAGAAATTGGAGCCTGATGCATCATCCAACAACACTATGGTTTTATGGAGGTAATGTTCTCGGATTTAGAGAAAGTGGAACGAAAAGAAAAGAAGAAATAATGAATCCCTTGGAATCATACCTGTTAAAAGCGTCTTGAGGAGCACAGATATGCATACAAAAGAGAGGGAGAAAAACATTGCATTGTGCCAAGATGTTGCACAATGAGAAAGAGGACTATTTTGGAATTTTATTTCTCAAACATAATTTTTCCAGAACACATCTTCATGTCCCAACAGAACATGATTTTATTTTTAAAAAAATAAACCACCAAGTATCTGGTGGCTTTACTTAGCAGAATTTGCAAGTATTTTCTGGACAGACACATGCAAATCCACATTCTGCTCATCCATCCAAATGATCCTGTACCAGGGGGAAAACAACAATTCATCTGTAATAAGTTTCCAGCATTCACAAATTGTCCCCCAATTCCAAGTCAATCTATTTCAACACAGAGAGATAAAAATGCAAGCATGCTAATGCATCCCACCTGCTGTATTTGAAATACAGGTGCAGAGAAAACAAACTCTTGGGTGATTATTCTATGGGAATCACTGCTAGCTTTTTAAGAGTCTTTTTCTTAAGGTATTCTGCCTTTGGCAGCTGCACTGTAGGGAAGGAGGAAGAATTGTGTGTGTGTGTGTGTGTGTGTGTGTGTGTGTGTGTGTGTTAACATGTGCAAGGGAGTTGGGGAAGCCTTCTGGTAAGTTGTGAGGGGAAACTTTTCCATCTATGGCATTGGTATGTCTTTCTAAGTATCTGCCATAAATCACCCAACGCCTCACTCTCGAGACTTCAGCACTGCTGGGACTAAGAGACGGATTGGGGACAGCACTGCAAAGGAAGCAGGGCCAAAGGGTTAATTTTGCAAACCAAAGTCTGAGAGCAAGTCAACATTCATTCCCATTCTACCTGAGGTTTGATGATGAAGGGGGGCTGGTTTCCATTCCCAACCCTTACACCCAAGACAAAGCCATTGTTGCACAGCCATAAGCAAACCGCTTCCCTATCCTTTTACACAAACACACACACACACCCGTGTCTTCACCCAGCACATTTTCTGAAACGGAAACCTCCCTCCCACCTGTGTTTGTACAATGGCTTATTTCTGGGGCCCCTTTGGAGGGTTATTGCATTCAAAATAATCCCCTCAGCCTCCCAAATGAGGTAATGCAGAAAAGCATGAATTGGGGCAGGAGGATATATACTCAACACAAACAAATAACACAGGCTGAGACTTGCCATTCAGCTGTGTGAATTAGTGGCTGATGCTCTGCCAAAGCATTGGGGGAGGGGCATTCCTCATAATTCTATCCTCCCTTTCCCACATAGGCCTGTTATATATATATATATACCATGTTTCTCCGAAAAATAAGCCATACCCCGAAAATATGCCATACTCCGAAAATAAGCCATTCCCCAAAAATATGCCATACTCTGAAAATAAACCATAGTGATAGGCAGTTTAACCTTGTAGGTTAACCTTGTACCATACTTCATAAAAAATAAAATAAGACATCCCGTGAAAATAAGCCACAGTGTTTTTTGTGTTTTTTTTTAAGGAAAAATATAAGACGGTGTCTTACTTTTGGAAAAACACGACACACAGAGATGAAAGAATGTGCTGAAATCAGAAAGGCCCTGCCAAATGTCTCTCTTTTCAAGGTTTATGAGATGCTGTTCTGCTACAATTCACTTGGAGATGCAGCCTGGCTGCCCCCTCCCCACTCAGGGAATGGGCAAGGTAGGGCAGCCTTTGCTAACCTGGTGCGGCCTAGGTATTTGGTCCCAGCCACCAGGAGAGTTTCAGTCCAAGACATCTGGAAGGGGCTAGGTTGCAGGAGGCTGGTGTAGACCTTGTGGAGAGAGTGAACAGATAGATGAGGGAGGTGGTTCTGCTCATCCACATATTCTTGCCTCCGTTTATCAGCCTTTGAGACCAGTTGGGAAGCTAAACAGAGAGAAACTATAGGGGGTACCAGCGAGTAAAGGCTTTCCTATTTGGAAGCCCAGCCCAGCAAGTCTGGAGTGGAGGTGTTTTGCAAGTACAGTGGCTATTCAAAGATGCCTCCACCCAGAGACAAGATACACATGAAGAGCTGAGCAGGTGCAAAGGTGAGGACAGCTCACTCACACTAACTCACCTACTGATGGAGGTAACTTAACTACAAAAAATATTCCCACAGCAGAGAGAAAGCTGAATTTTGTTACACACAGATTCCAACAACCCCTAATAATTACATAATTACAACAATTCTCTCTCTCGCTTTAAACTTACCTATGGAGATTGGATTTACATTGGTTGGTAGTGTTGAAACACTGCTTTTCTGCAATTAGCTAGAAGAGGAATTAAAAGAGAGGTTCTAAAGAGCCCGTAACATACTGCTATTATCCAGAAATGCCTTTCCCCTTGGCCAATGTTGTTCTCTAATGCTTACTCCCTAGTACAGGCATGTCAAACATGCGGCCCTCCAGATGTTTTGGCCTACAACTCCCATGATCCCTAGCTAGCAGGACCAGTGGTTGGGGAAGATTGGAATTGTAGTCCAAAACATCTGGAGGGCCGCAGGTTTGACATGCCTGCCCTAGTAAGTCATGCTCAGAAAAAGGTCTTTTCCAAAGTTAATTAAAAGTTTCCAGGCGGCAGGTGAAGCTCATGTTATTGCTTTCCTTGGACTGGCTGGGGGATTAGTAATTGCATAGCTGCCAAGTTTTCCCTTTTCTCGTGAGGAAGCCTATTCAGCATAAGGGAAAATCCCTTAAAAAAAGGGATAACTTGGCAGCTATGGTAATTGCCCCTTAATTATTCACCTTCTATTTCCCACAAAAGTGGAGGGCTGATTTGTTTTAATACCCTTGTCTTTTGTGATGAAGTAACCTAATTTTGCTGTAAAAGAAAAAGCAGCAATAATGAAATAAAATTAATAATTAAATAGACACTAATTCATCATGACTCCACCAGCTAGGCTGAACAGAAAGCACTGAAGTAAGTTAACCTGCAACAGGAAGCTTTTGATTAAAGGCATAGAAGCCCTTATAAGTTTCAACAGCCCTTGCATTTTATTGCCCCCTAAAATTAACAGAGATTCAGGCCTACGGTAAAAGCAAGAAAAAGAAAATCACATGAAAGCACAACACTGAAAACACTGGAATGGAATGATTTGTCAGAGATATGATCTGGATAATAATTCCTGAGAAAAGGTCTTGTGCAGAAGCAATCAAAGTCAGCCTTATAACAACAGCAGTCAGGGCTCCAGTACAGATAGCATATGCAGAATGTTTGGTTATGCGAGTTCTGAAAAAACCAAACCCTGGGAGAGGCAGACTCTCTAGGAAATTATATTTGTGTGCAGAATGTAAACTCTATTTGGAGGGGATGCGCACGCAGCAACTGCTTACATCAGCCAAGATACAACCTGCTGTGAAACAACAGTGGCAAAGAAGATGCAGATATGATACATTTGGCCCTTTGTTAGGGCGAAATTCAACCCCCCCCCCCGCTCCCCACCAGCTGCTTATAGCAGCTTCAGAGGAAAGTGGGGAGGATGATTGGGCCCCAAACCATTCCACAACCAGATTAGGATCCAGTGGATCTCAAGCTGGCTCAGCCACAACCCTTCCCCATCCTTCGAACACCCACTGTTAGGATTTTTTGCTGGGCTCTGGTGGTGAAGCAGCTGCAATCATGTCTCCCACCCACACATTGGGCAGTCATAAAGTTTGAATTGCTCTGTTAGCCTCTTAACCTATAACAGCTGCACAACCTGGATACTTACTGTGTATGGAGGAAAGAGCAAAGCAAAGGCTCTTAGGGAACAAGATCCGTATCATGCATTATAATGTTCTCCTTGAAGACAAAGTAGAATATTCATTTGCTTGCTCAACTGCTGAAATTCTTGCTGAGGCTCCTGGCCATGGCCACCAATGAGTTTTCCCAGCCTTGCCTTTGGAGGCTGTTTTTCCCCAATGTTCATCGTAAGGAAGCCAACCACAATTAAGATGAAAAACCCTGCTACAGATCAGTTACAAGGAGGCTGGTCAGATAGGGAGCCAAGATCTATTTTGGTACGTTACAGACCCCTTTATGGCAGAAGCAGCAGAGCTAGTCTAACCTGTATCTCAGGCAAGCATTCTTCGTGCTGCATCACTCACAAGCCATCCCTGATGTAAGAGATAACTCTAGGGGGGGGGAGTGGTCCTAAACTGTAAAGGGGATAGGGGGTGTATTATAATCAGAAGGAGGCACCAACACTAACCTAGGAGCTTTAGGTCAGCAGGCTTAGGGGATAAATCAATGCATAAGAAATGCAGTTCATTAAAACAAATGAAAAGCTTAAAAACAATTATATATAACAGGCATCCCCAAACTGCGGCCCCCCCAGATGTTTTGTCCTACAACTCCCTTTGATCCCTAGCTAAGAGGACCAGTGGTCAGGGATGGTGGGAATTGTAGTCCAAAACATCTGGAGGGCCACAGTTTGGGGATGCCCGATATATAAAATATATAGCAGGTAAGAAACCCAGGGCTATCAACAACAAATCACTCTTCTCCAAATACCTAGGTAAGCAATCTTCAATAGATGTCAAAATACCGGTGCAGGGGGGGAGAAAGTGTAGAATGATAGGTTAGTGGCAGGTGGAACCAAGCAGCAGATGCTACTCTGGTATATACATCACATTAAACCACAGTTGAAAAAAAACAATGGTTTAGAAATTGCAGGTGCTTTACTCATAGAACCACAGAATTGCAGAGTTGGAAAGGACCCCAGAGGCCATATAACCCAACCCCCTGCAACGCAGGAATCTTTTGCCCAACACAGGGCTTGCACCCACAACCTGGAGATTAAGTATCATGCTCGACTGACTGAGCTATGTTCCGTGACTGGGTCTCCCGATGTTTTTATTTTCCTTTAAAAGCAGCTGTGGCAGGCTCTAATTATTATCAGAGCGGTGTCTCTTGGGGAAGGAATTTTGCACCAACTGCCTGCTGCCCTGGAGGCTGCAGAACCACAGTGGGGGAAAAACCCTGGTCCCATCATCTCCTTTGGGCAAAGATACAAGAGTCACCAGGTGCTATTCAAGCAAGAACACCTGCAAGGTAAAATCGGCCTAGCCTGGAGCAGATAAAAATGTCCTCTTATAAGCTCACCTCGTTTAATCTGGCCTTGAAGAACTGTTCTCCCTCCTCTTAACTTTCGCCTGCTCTCCCCCCCCCCTTCTGTTCTGTGTCTTGTCTTTTTAGTTTGCAAGCCTGGTGGCAGGGCATCTCCTCTCTCTCTCTCTCTCTCTCTCCCTCTCTCTCTTGCTGCCGCTTTTTATTATGATTATTATTGATGTGAGCTGCTCTGGGAAGCAATTGTCTGAAAAGCAGGATAAAAATAAAGTCAACTGTCTGAAAAGGAGAATCAAAAAGTATAGGAAATAAATACACACACATATATGGCAATGTTAACCATTTCTCCAATTTAAATCCACCACTGTACAAGGTCCTGTTTCCCTGTTTAGGATGAGGAAAACGGACAGCCCATAGTCCACACCCAGTGTGGCTGCTCTGATAAAAATTGGAGTCCCCACAGCTGCTTCTAAAGTTGGGGAGAGACATCAGGAGACCTTATCATGGTTTAAGTTTTAAGGTTCATTATTGTTTCACAATATGTGTGTCTCTTTAAAGGCCACAGTAAATATCATAACCTAGTTTTACAGCTGTGAGGCAGTATAGCAGGTGCTGTTAAGTTTGTGTTAATTAAGCTGTGTCAGCAATTCGGTATAGTATATAAAGAGCACTGTGTACCTCTCTTAGTACCCTGGTGGGTGCATCAATGGACAGGTCGTATATGTAGAATTAATGTAATTTCTGTTGTTTTTGTAATTAAAACCAAGCGGAAGATATTTGTGCATCCTTTTTCATTACTTCCTAAACGTTTAGTCTCCCCAGCACACTTTCTGCAGCGCAGCTAAACTGTTGAATTTCTAACAGGATCTTCTGTGTTACGACATTTGGTCCCCAAATTACCCTATTAGTCTATTAGTCTAGAGCTGTCTATGTATTCCTATTTTCACCAACCTGGTGCTCTCCAGATGTCCAGATGGACTACAATCCAGATGGACTACAACTCCCATCAGCCCCAGCTGGGTTGGAAAAACATGGTCTACTATTAACTGGCAGCAACTCTCCAAGATCTCACCTGGGTGAGGCTGTTGGGAGTTGTAGCTCCAAAGATCTGGCAGGCACCAGGTTGGCAGAAACTGATCTACTCTTAACTGAAAGTAGCTCTCCAAGATCTCAAGAGAGCAGCAACTGTTGCCTAGGTCTTATTACATATATTTTTAAATATGCTTGTGGGATGAGGTGGCGGGGGGGGGTAATTTGTTTGCTCTGTTTTTGTTCCTGTATTTATTATGTATGTTATATTTTTATTTTGTATCTTTATGCAAATATGCTTGTGGGATGAGGTGGGGGTGTAATTTGTTTCCTCTTTTTGTTTTTATTATGTATGTTATATTTTTATTTTGTATTTTTATGCTGTGAACCACACTGATATCTTTGGATGAAGGGTGGCATACAAAAAATATGAAAATATGAAACTGCTAGAGATTCAATCAAGAAATATAGCAATATATGTGGCTACACCACAAAGCTATTGTTCCTCCCCAAAGTTTCACCCAGCAGCCCTAGGCAAGAGGTTCCCTGGTTTTCTCTGTGTCCCAGAGGAAAAGTATGATGCACTCACTCTTTCCATCGCCCTGAAGTAAGGCTAATAATACTGTCCTCCTCCCACCCACTGCAAGCAAGCAAGCAAGCACACACACACACACAGCTCCACTTGAAGGCAGAACACAAAGAGCTCAGCAGGTTGAGTAAACCTAACAATTTTACTTCCTGCAGAAAAGCTGCAGTGAGCCTAAGGGCCTGACTCCAATCTCAGCAGACTAAACTTCATGTGCATCTAAGGCTGAACTGGGCACAGCCCTGAGATTATCAGGAACCCCACCCATCTTGCCTGCACTTAAAAACAACTCTAAAAACAACTGACCTTAAAGTGGCAGTTTAGTTCCTCTATCCCTACCCTTAGTCAATTCCTTTCCTAAGCATGCATAATTAATTGGTGAGAGGGACAGTACTTTTGCAAGGAGTTGGCTGCAGTCATGCAAGTGACTGTGAGGAAAAGTGCAATTTAGCTACATGCTTCTCTTCTGTCTTACCACATGGCAACCTATGATTTAGCCCTAGCATCCTGAACAAAAGTCATTTTTCTATGGTGGTCACGAAGAATGGTTGAGAATGGGGATTAGAGCTGAGTTTTGAGCTATGTAGTACCCGCCTGGTTCAACTCTTGACTTGGCAATCAATGCAGTGAAGGTTTTAGGCCTGCCTTCCCCAACCTGGTGCCCGCCCCAGATATTCTGGACAAAAAATCCATTATCTATTACCATTGGCTGTGTTGACCATTGGCTGGGTGGAGCCTGTGATTGAAAAGAGAAGTCTATCTCAAGAGGTAGAGCCATCCTACAGGTTAGTTAGTTCAAGGTGGAACTCATCGTGATAAAGACTCCACTGTATTTATCATATGAACCAACCTGGACCCAGCAATCATCATCTAAGGCCCTTCTTTGTGTGCCAGAGAGGTCCATAGGGCAGCAACACAAGAATGGGCCTTTCCCATGGTGGCTCCCTGCTTGTGGAATGTTCTGCTCATCCTGTTTTTGTGCCTTTCATTTTTTATTTTTTATTTGCCCAAGTGTAATACTTTACATTTCTCCCTGTTAAAATTCATCATTTGCTTACTTGACAGCAAGAGTCTTCTGAGACACTAGTGAGTTGATTTACCTTAAGGACCACCTGCCCCATTCGACCCTGTCCATAATCTTAAGATATGCATCAGAGGTTCTACTTGTGTGTCCATTGTTGAAATTGATTAGGTTGCGAAGCACACTATAATGAATCTTCTGGCTGGTAACTGTGGCACTCTCTTGCAGTTAACTTTTTTCTTCTTGCATTCAAAAAAAAGCTTTAAAACACACCATTGCCTTTCTTAACAATTCCTTTGGTGACCTAATTCAGCACCTCTCATGCATTGGTTTGTCTGTACTCCTTCAGTGCTTCATGCTGTGTCAGATGTTCTATTGTTTTTATTTCTCCGTACAGTGCTTTGTGAGGGTCTGGGCCTAAACTAATAAATAACTGGAATGAATGAATGAAGAGTGTGTGAGTGTTCAAGGAGACAACAGGATTCCAAAGTGCAGGAGCAACAACAACAAAAAAGAAATGCAGCAGTCACATAATTGACGGGGTGTGTGTGTGTGTAGAAATGCGTCCGACAAAGTGGGCTCTTAGTCCATGAAAGCTTATGCCACCATTAATTTGTCTTTAAGGTGCCAGCCCACAAGTCTCTTTGTTGTGTTTGCTGAAAGAGGCTAACATGGCTACCGCTCTGGAAATGTTTGGAATGGCAGACAGAGAAAGGAACTATAGTTCCGACACAGGCACACATCACTGTCCATTGAACAAAAAGCTAAAGCCAAAATCACTTGGCAAGATCTTTTCATCTTTCTACAAGACAAAATCCCAATAAAAGCAGATAAACACTGGTGGTGTTGACAAGAACTGCACACTTGAAAAGGCTTTGACATATAACCTTTTTATTATTATCACGCAATACAACTCTGTAGAATGGGTCCAAGTCAGAAACAATTTGGCAGTGGAGACTGGACTGTTGTGGTTGAATGAATCACAAGAGATGCTCGATTTAAAATCTATCACAAAGGGTCTTTCAGATGCACAGGAGCCAAGAAAGTACCTCTTCCTTACAAACTAGCAACATTTGCTGCCCAGACCCTGGAGACCACATGGTTATGGTGTGCCAGAGCAAACAGGGTGCAAGAAAGGTGGAGGAGAGATTAGCATTTGCACAATTTTCCTTTCCTTTCAAAAGCGAAGTACAAGGTTTGTTACTGAGGAAGGTAAATGAAGGCAGCCAAGTGCCATCTCCTCCCTTCTGAAGTTGGTATCTTTTTTAGAAACCTGTTCAAGAGATTCAGGGAAAGTTATGCAACTTTAATATGGGGGTGCAGAGAGTAGTCCTTTAGTTAAGGCAGCACGGGACTGTTGTGCTCCAGCTCTTGCCATTTACAGTGTGCTTGGGAAGGTTACCAAGTAGATTTTGAAAAATGGTTTGCAATCTGGCTTGAAAGGTTCTGAAATAAAAGATTGGCTCAGGTCAGATTTTTCCTGCAGACAGGTGTCAATATGCTGCACAAGGATCATAACCGCAATCACAATGTGAGCCCATGGAATGTGCCTTCTCCTCGTCCTTTAGAGAAGCCCTTTGTGGAATCTGAAGCCTGCATAGCACCTAACAGAGCCTTATTTGAATGTCTGCCATCTTCTCCCACATTCCATCCTGACACTGTGACCAGATGCAGACTCCACTGCTGTACCATCAGCCAGCATTTTTGCTTCTCATCTCCTCACCCCGCATCTCATTTGCTTTGTTTACCCATCTACCCTGTTGAGGATCCTGGAGCACTCAAAGAGTTTGCCCTAATACGCGTTTCGACCTAATATGGATTTTGGAACCTTTTAAGTGTTTCCTTATTCATAGATATCCATAACTGAGAACTAGATGAGATGTATCCATCTGCAGCACGGGAGTTTTAATTGCATGGTGGGAAAATCCCCAACCGCCCGCATTTCCTCCCTGAAACTTCTTATTGTTATAAGACTTCCTTCCTGATGGGGGATGCTTCCTGTCACAGAGTTGCACAGGAATGAATCGGGTCTAAGGGAAGGGACACAGGCAAGGAATTTGTCCCTGTATCTTCCCACTCACTTATGTTTTGCTTTTAAACTCCTGCACACACTCAGAGTTGTATTGCATGATAATCAAAAGAAGATCAAGCCAATGGCCCATCTAGTCCATGACCCTATTCACCTAGTGGCGAAGCAGATGCCCACGGGACGCCCACCCTCCCCTCTTGCAGCTTCCAGCAGCTGATATTCAGGAGAATACACCTTCTGACCATAGAGGCACAGCAGCCATCTTTGTGTCAGGATTTGGCAGTGACCCTGGCATGCCACTGTCTTTTGGTCCTACATGGCCACCAAGCACTTGATAGCAAAACATAATCCCAGTGTTGGGTGCCAGGCTCTTTGAAGCATATAACCAAAAGGAAACAATTTTTGCCAGTAACAGAAGCTGCCCTGCACCAGAGTTTTGTGAAATGCCTTTAGAAGCTTGGACACAAGCCCTGAAATTATTACTGTTTGTTATTAAATCCCTGTCTCCTAGTCCTATACTCAGCACATGCAGAGAGAGAAGGTGGGGGGAAATCACAGCCTGGACACTTCTTTACTTCCTTTTAGAGCAGAAATATGTCAAACACAGAGGTGTTCCCTCCTTCTCCCAAAGGGATCCTCACACGGCAAGCTAAGAAAGTCCCCCAGCTTGGCAGATGGGTTGTCCCTTACAGAATTTCTGCTGATCCTCCATGTGGGGCTATTTGCATGCTACTGGCTCACAGGGTGGGAGGATGGGATTGTTTTGAAGACAGCCTCTCCTCCTTTTGAAGCTAGATCCTGAGGATCTGCCCTCTGGGGATGCAAGTGATGCAGCAAAGAGAGATTTCTGGCACACGGTGCCTGCCAGCCAGTTATCACAAGCGAATCAGAGGAAAGGACGCCTGCGAGGACAAACATTAAAAATACATGGGAGGACTGACAACCCAGGGAAGCGGTTTTTCAGCTTGGGGAAAAAAAATAATCCTCACCCATGCATCCTGTGGTCTCTCATCATGGCAGGATTAATTTGAGTTAGGTAAACCCTTCCCTGGGTTTCCAAAGTCACCAGGGGAAAATAACAGATCCAAAGGTGACACTTGCTGCTTCTAGGAATTCCCCACCCACTCTCAACAGACCAGAGGACATATATACACAGTGTAATAATTCCTAGAGAGCTTTTGGAAGCACAATCGTCAACATTCATGGAATGCAGCAAGCTGCCTGGAACCTAGATCAGAACTGGCTTTGCGGGGCTTCAGATGGGTTTCCCTCAACCCTGCCTGCAGATCGCAGATGTTATATGGGTTTTTTCCCATTGATAAATCTGCCTAGGGATGCCTGAGGTTTGGTCACCATTTTTAAACTAACCGACCTGATTTGCACTTCCTGGATTACTTGAAGGGAAAGAGCTAAATTGTCCAGTTTTTGTACTTCTCCAAGCACAGCTCTTGGCTCAGAATGAATAAAGTAAAAGCAGATACCAAAAAAAGGTGAATTTTAAGATTAAACACTCAAAAACACATACATAAAAATGTGGCTTTTTATTCCATTTAAAAAATAAATTGCAGAATGGTGAGGAAGTGAGATAGAAGTGACTTCTATGCAATGGGACATGCAAAACTGTCCAGTACCAGAAACAAAACTGATTTGTCCTTCCTTACATGTAAGATCCAAGCAGAAGAAACTGGATTATTGGTTCTGGGAGCCCAATTCCGCTCACAGATTCAGGGTTTGCTATTTATTAGATTTCCTGTTGGGTTTGTATCCTGGAAGCTTCCGCATAAATGCTCTCATCAAAGCTAACAGCTACATGGCAAGCAAACAATTGCTTAAACAAAACACTACTGCCACAGATAAAAACAATCAATGCAGTTCTGCCTTCCCAGGCCACAAGCAGTTCCTGCCAGATGGCTTTTGCTTGCAGTCAGGCTCCACCCTTATTAATCCTACCATTTTGCCCTTCAACGTTGGCATGCTAGCAGTCCTGGCATCCCGTCCAACCAATTGAGAGATATGCACATGTACTGGCAAGAAATGGAAATGGAAAAGTTGATGCCAACCGTCACGACCCAAACTTCTCACCCTCTCAATCAGGTATTCACAGAGCTGTCTATGGTAATCCAAGGTAAAAGACAATAACACCATAGCTCTAGCCTAAAGGAAATTTGTAACTGCATACACACATGTGTGCAGAAACACACGCAAACACGTTTATTTTGCTCCTGTTCTTTGGGAGGGAGGGCAGGAACTATGCAGAAAACTGAACCTTCAGTTTGTGATCACTGGAATCCTGCTCAGCCTGCTCAGGCTTCTGAAATTTCACTGGGTACTGCCCAAAATATTTTCAAACTGATCTTCACAATCATAACAACTAGAGACAAGAAAAAATAGTGACGCTCCACAGACTTCCATGCTTGTATGAGGATGTAATGGAAGCACAGAACGTATCTGGCCCTGGCCGTTCAATACATTACAGTACATATCCAATGGATTCTATACCTGGTTCGCATGGGTGTTTGTATCTGAGTTGGCAATGGTACTACACTCCCAAATACATTACGTTTTAGTTTAATTATCTCACTCAAGCTTCTCCACACCTCTCAGCTAACGTCTGGCAAGCAAACTCGCCCTGCAGGGCATCCCTCAAAGTGAAGAAATTAATTCACAGAAGAACATTCATAGAAGGAAAAGAAGAACAAGAATCCCAGGGGGAAGAGAATGAATTCTTGGATGGGGTTTCACTGTACAGTAACTCCACAACTGAAACTCCATCTTTCTCAGTAGATGGCAACTCTAAAAAGCTCACTTTAAACAGTCATACTTCAAGCTTCCCACCAGCTCCTTCATTTTTGCAGTTCACACAAATCACCCTCAGTCTAGATTCTATTCCTGTAGAAACCTTAGTGTGTAAACTACTTTGGCGGCATCTCTATGGAGAATCGTGTCAAGATTTTTTACTGCCACTTTCTCTCAGTCGGCTCACAGCGCATGCTTTACACCAGAAAAAAAAGGATTTTGGCTCCAAACTGCCTTTTAATAACTAGAAAATATTATCCTTATCTAGCTAGCCATTTTCAGGGGAGAAAGCCTAAGTAGTCACTCCACATTCCAGATTACCCTTTGAATGCAGTTTTGCCTGACATACTTGGAACTACTTCTGGCCCTTCAAGTTCGACCCCAATGCATGTTGACTCACAAGGAAGTCCCATTTTGTTCAACAGAATTTCCTTCCAAGCAAGGGCACACAAGATTTCTGCCTGAATGTGTTTTGTACACCTTGCATGATACAGTTTACACACACACAAAAAGGAGCTGTGCCTCTCCAAACATGCGGCAGACACTTGCCAGACGGATATGGCAACTACTCGTTTAAAACATACAGTGGTACCTTGGGTTACAAACACTTCGAGTTACAAACTCCGCTAACCCAGAAGTAGTACCTCAGATTGAGAACTTTGCTCCAGGATGAGAACGGAAATTGCGCACTGGTGGCACAGCGGCAGTGGGAGGCCCCATTAGCTAAAGCGTGCCTCAGCTTAAGAACGGACCTCCAGAACGAATTAAGTTAGTAACGCTAGGTACCATTGTACTACTCCCTTTCACATATACAGTGGTACCTTGGGTTAAGAACTTAATTCGTTCTGGAGGTCCGTTCTTAACCTGAAACTGTTCTTAACCTGACGTACCACTTTAGCTAATGGGGCCTCCCGCGGCCACCGCGCAATTTCTGTTCTCATCCTGAAGCAAAGTTCTTAACCCAAGGTACTATTTCTGGGTTAGCGGAGTCTGTAACCTGAGGTACCACTGTATAGGTGACCAAAACAAACACGAGGCAGCCCTTAAACCAGCAGGTGGGGAACCTGCAGCCCTCTGGATGCTGCTGGACTACAACTCCCATCAGAAGTCTGACAACATCTGGGGGTTTGACTAATGATCCTTGAGGTATCCTTCAACTCTATTGATTCCATGGAGGGTTGCAGATTCTCCACCTGACCTTAAAGCTACAGGAGGAGCTCTCTCAAGGCAACTCAACCTGAAGGGAATTCAAAAGATACCTGCTTGCACTCTGCTCTGAACCACAGCATAGGCTTAAACAGAGAGCTGAGCAAACCGAGAGGAAAAAACACGGTCAGAGAGGCCAACTGTAAAGAGCAGGAAAGACCCGGGATAGTGGTAGAAGGCCTATTGCCAGCCTGCAAAGCAATTACGTTATTTTTGGCAGCAGAGTGAGGGGATTCCTATCTTGAAACTCTCTTAGGAGCTTAAAATAGGCAGTGTTATTTCCTCCCACTAATAGCTGCGACCCTGCAATTGCTGTGGTGGCCAAGAGCTGTCTGGACCCTGTATTATCAAACTGCAGGCCCTTGCTCTCAGCCATGAACTGGTCTCTGCTATCAAACAAACTTTTAAAAGCTGCTTTTGGATGAACATGAACTAAATAAAGGCTACCAAGAGCTTGTAGGGACCAAGAGGCATCTATGCAACATTCCCCACCAAACAATGCATTGATCTTGCTTCCTAGCACACATCATATATGTAACCATGACATATAGCACACACCAGTATTGGCTGGTGGGGAAGAAGAACTTACCTGACCTCCTGTCACTAGTGTGCTGTGGCTTACTGGGAGGGAGATTGCAGTGAGGTTGGGGTGGTGCAACTGCACTAACAGGAGTGCTGGGTTTGCTCCGCCACTGTGTTTGCACCATGTCAACCTCCCCACTGCCTCACCCCTTCCAGTATGCTGCAGCAACAACGGTAAGGTCCACAGCCCCACCCTGTTGACTGCTACTGCACATCACACACCATGCCCTCTTGTTTTAGAGCAACTGTTGTACAATACCTCAAAAGAAAGGTCAACTTAAGCATTTTAAAGGAGGAGATGGTCCAAAATAGCTTTATGCGTTGTTGCTTTATGCAAAGGCATGCTGGATTGCACCCAAAACGAAAACAGCCCTTTGTTCTCTTCTGATCTACTTGCTCTGCTTGGGATAATGCACCCGTTCCATATCCCTTTCTCTGAAATGCTTTGCTTGATCAAAGGTTTCCCTGGCAATTGCTCTCATAAACTTGAAATGTTTTCCTTCCTAGAAGTAATCAATGTCCAATTACCCTTTTAAACATTCAGTTGGCAAGTCGCACCAACTAAATTCCCACTGAGTGAAACAGGTCACATCCACACCATATGTATAAAGCACATGTCTTCCCTCAAAGAATCGTGGGAACTGTAGTTTAAGGGAGCTGGAATTGTAGTTCTGTAGGGGAGTACACTACAGTTCCCAGGATTCTTTGGGGGAAGTCATGTGCGTTAAATGTGCTTTAAAGGTATGGTGTGGATGTGACCAGTCTTCTGCTGTCCTTCTTGTCGTCCTCCACCCAAACCTTAGGAGTAACTAAGTAGCCTGAGATCTCTCCTATGTCTCACATGATCTGCACAAGACACCATTCACTGGTTCAAAAAATAAATATGGAGCAATTCTGCCCCAGGCTTTGTGGCTTTTCTTGGTCTTAAGTTTTATGTTTTATGCTGTATACTAGATAGATAGATAGATAGATAGATAGATAGATAGATAGATAGATAGATAGATAGATGATAGAAGCTGAGCTCAAGTCTTTGTAGGAGTTCCTGGTGGTCAAACAGAAGCTGCAGTGTTACTTGTCCTGCTAGACTAAATAGATCTGCCAACCTAGGTGAAAATCTATGGTGTTCTAACTAGAAAGGTGGGAGTAGCTGGCAAATGGTTCCAGTTCCGGCTGTCAGGATGAGGAAGAACTAGAACCCCAATGAGCCTGAGCCACTTCCTGAACAAGGATGGGTAGGATGGATGATCTGCTCAGACAGCTCAGTTGGCAGAACATGAGATACTTAATCTCAGGGTTGTGGGTTCGAGCCCATGTTGGGCAAACATTTCCTGCATTGCAGGGATCTTTGTGGTCCCTTCCAACTCTATGATGCTATGATGATGGCATTACACATGCTGTCAGTAGAAGTGACCAATATGGGAAAGGAACTAACAAAAGATGTGGTATTCTGGCTTCTATTCTGATCCATCCGATATTTTGCCTCTATTGCCTTTGGTTAACCTACTGTCTGAAGAAGGCGGAAGGGTCCTGGGGGTTAGATTACAAAAGGGGTCCTTGGCTTCACACTTCACTCTCTGGCTACACAGCAACCATTTCAGTATGTAACTGCAGATCATCAGGTGAGACGACTGCACACATGTCTTTTTCTCCAAAAGTACATGGACTGAAACACGGCGACCGACTTGGGCTTCCCAGCACATGTATACTGTATGTACATGCAGTGAAATACATGAAGGTGATCATCGCACATCATTATCTTCATGTGGGTTTCATGCTTTCCACAGAAGCCTTTTCAGTGAAGGAAAGAAAAGGCAGCCAAAGAAGCAGCCTTCAAACTACTACCAAGAGACGGCCCTGTTTTCACAAATATCAGGCCGCCACCCCCAGGGACCAGCTAGCGCGACAATGTCTCTGACAGCCAGCATCAGGGACTTTTAGATCAGATGCAGGGAGTATCTTTGTGGCTTGTTCTAGACAGCCAGGCTCTCAGGTGGAGTTTGAAGCACTCAGATCTCTTTTCTGGATCAAAAAGGTAAATGCCACATAGCCTGAAAAATAAAAGCTCATTTAGTTCTGCGCGGGATGTCCCCAAAATATTGCTTTAAAAGGTGCAAATCAACAGCCCGGTTGAGGGTGACTTTGGGGCTTCGGTGTATTTTTAAAAACTAAGAAACATCTGTGCTACTGAAATCTGAAATCCTAAAGTCATAACACTCCAAATTCCCTAGAGGGTAGTAAGTTTAAATACAGTACATGTGGGCAACTTCAGCTTTTACTTAGCAAACCCCCAGTGGTTACCTAAACAAGGAAAGGTTTTCATCCTTCACCTCTGTTTGAGCTTGCAGCATCTGCTGAAAATCACCAATATAAGAGAAGCTTGTTTTTTTAAAAAAAAAATCAAATCACATTCCATCCAAGCCACATTAAGGGTTAAACAAAATACCAACAACCAAAAAAACGTGAAGGCAATAGGAAAAAAGAGTTCTCCTCTCCCAGAGAGAGCTAGCTTGCTGCTGGTCCTGCTTCCCTTCCCAGCAAGCCCTGCTCCTGGGAAAGTGTAGGCTGCTTTCCATATATATCTGCAAACTGTTCCATGCAGTAAGGCGGCTAATTAAAGGGAGGGCGGGAGAGAAAGACGCATGTAGAAGACCGAAAGGCAATAGTTATAAGAAGAATAGTGCCTGGGACGAGGGCTAAATTAGAACCTTATGGAGCTGTGCTTATGATAGCCCTGGAAGATCAGACCCAGGCGGGGAGGTGGGGGGGGCAATAGTCAGCAGCTGCAAAACTATACAGCAAAAGCAATAATAGGAGTGCATGCATTTAAAAAATAAATGATGAGAAGGACATTTTAATCTTAGGGTGGGTGTGCATGCTTTATGCTTTCCTGTCACTTATGGCAAGGCAGATCAGCTTCACTCCTGGGTAGTTGCCAGCTTTGCACCAGACACAAGGCTTATCTCTCTAGTCTAGCCCATTCGCCACTAGCTTCTGCTGAATTATCCACTTGAACCACTCGGGACAACATGAAAAGCAAAAGCACAAATATTTTGGCTCCCTCCTCTGGGAAAGCATGGGGAGGGGCGATTCACAGCTTACTTCTGCACACCAGCACCATTTGAGATGGGTATATCTTTTGCAAATAAATGTTAGCCATGCACCTGGCTCTTTTACCTTCTTTCTTTCTTTCTTTCTTTCTTTCTTTCTTTCTTTCTTTCTTTCTTTCTTTCTCTCCACCCCTCCTCCCCCTTTCATCCTGCCCCACAATACGGTACTCTTTCTGCAGCACTCTTTCCAACTGGTTGTCAGCCACGCCTAGCCACCAGAAGGAAAGAACATAGATATAATAGTCAGGGTCAAACAAGGTGCACAGACAAGTGAGAGCAACCCCCAGTTCTAGCCTGTTGCTCACCAATGGAAACCCAGGTTGCCTTTTTTTGGGGGGGGGACCAGTATATACAGTGGTGCTAGTACGGTATATAGACTAGTATATAGACTAGTTAAAATAACTGCAGTCCTGGATTTGGTCCTGGATGAAGGTGCCAATGGGTTCCTATCACTGATAAACAGTTAACTTTGATGCCTTCTGCACATAAAATGAGAAAAGATTCCTTGTCCCCCATGACCCAAAGGGGGAATTTCCAACATCTTCAGCTGAGAATCCAAATTTGCTGTAGATAAGTCATCGCTGCCAAACCCCAATTGGTGGAAGTAGAAAATGAGGTATTAGGTTTTGTAGTGAGGTGTAGGATGGGACTTGAACCTCACCTTTACCTCAAGGTTAAAGAGTTTGCACTTGAGCTCCCTGAAAGAATCTGCACTCTCATCTAGGGCGTGTTTAGATCCAGCATGCTAAGGAACTGAAGGGCCCAACTCCTGCTGCATGTCCTATTTGCAGCCAAGAAAGGACATTGAGACAGGAGCTAGGGAGTCTTCCTGGAACTTATGCACCCATCTTTGTGGGGTGACAGTGTCAGTGGGAGGCCAGTTCCTCCTTCCTGAACAGCTCTACTTCCCACACTGAATGAATGGCTACAATGCCTCAAGAACCCTAAAGGTGAGGAAACAGAGGTACATCAGTCATGTCTTGGAATTTTTCCTGGACCAGAGCTTGCTTCCCTTTAGAATCTTTGACTTCCTCGTTTTCTTTGTCTTTGGCTATCTTTGCCTTCCTCATTCCCCTTTACTCAGCTAAGGAGGAACCCTCAGAATAGATGCTGGCTCTCCTGACCTTGTTACTAGAGGAAACGAAACAGAAATCTGAGGTAGAGACCTTTTGTTGTGCAACAAATTCCACATACACCATGCACAGTCAACACACCTTCCCTCAAGGTTACACTTCTGCTGAAGGAATAGCACATTTTCCAACCCCTTGAAACACTATCTGGGGGAAGTACAGCTTCTGAATACCGTACCAGTTGCTGGAAATCACAGGAGGGCAAAGTGCTCTTGTGCAGGAATCCTGCTTATTCATTTATAAAAAGATTGATATAGCCTTGTATCATAAAATATATCACAGCCGTTTACAACTATATAAAAACATAAAGCCATACAGTAAAATAATAAAATATTACAAACAAGTTAAGAGCAAATGAATTAAAAACAAACATCAACAGACCATTGTGGGTGATGTACTCTTAATTGCCTGCACAGGTCTGGGGGAATCTAAAAGTTTTCAGCAGGTGTTTAAAAGTTGGCACAGAAGGAGCCTACTGAATCTCTACTGGCAGGGTGTTCCACAGGAACAGAGCCAATGATGCTATAGGCTTGGGTTTCCCATTGTTGTCAAATGAGCTTGACGAACTCGGAGAACCACCACAGACCAGGATTGTGCTTGAAACCAGCTTGCAGGTTTCCCGCAGGTATCTGGCTGACCACAAAGAAAACAGTCTGCTGGACTAGATGGGCCACTGGCCTGATCCAGCAGGCTCTTCTTATGTTCCCTTCCACACAACGGGGGCTGGTCTATTAGGGCAAATAGGGGACTGCCCCCACCCCCAGCCAGCCCCCATGCCACCCACTGCTTGCCTCTTTACCTGGGAAAATTGAGAAGTATTAAGCAGGGGATGGCTCTGGCTGCCAGCCTCTTCTGCTCCTTAGTCCCAGTGTTGATCTTGTATAATTCACCAGGTTGGGGATAATACTAGAATTGGTTAGCTCTGCCTCTCATTGGTTCTAGCCCTGCCTGCCACTGGCTGAAGCTCCACATCCTGCTGGGCTCCCTATATCTTTTGCCCTAGGTAAAGGAAAAGGGACCCTTGCCCATTAGGTCCAGTCGCAGACGACGCTGGGATTGCGGTGCTCATCTCGCTTTATTGGCTGAGGGAGCTGGTGTACAGCTTCCAAGTCATGTGGCCAGCATGCCTAACTCATTTCTGGTGAACCAGAGCAGCACACAGAAACACCGTTTACCTTCCCGCTGGAGTAGTACCTATTTATCTACTTGGGACTTTTAGGTGCTTTCAAACTGCTAGGTTGGCAGGAGCAGGGACCGAACAATGGGAGCTCACCCCGTCACGGGGATTTGAACCACCGACCTTCTGATCGGCAAGCCCTAGGCTCTGTGGTTTGTCCCACAGCACCACCCGCATCCCGTATCTTTTGCCCTATCAGTCTACAAAAGCACCAGCCTCCGCTGCTCAACCTGCCTGCTCACTCCTGAGTTTTATACTTGGCACAAAACAAGGAAGAAAAGTTCAAACCCATTTATCACTCACCATCACATGCAGACAAGAGAAGCATACGGTTTGGCTGTCACAGGAGTCTGTAGCTGAACAGGTGGACCAAAATGAATGTATTCTTTAAAAGCTTAGTGGACAGAAGACTCGTAGCAAACACAAATAAAACCAGAAAATGAAAAGTCATTTTTTGTGGGACGCCAAATGGCAGGCAGGTGACAATGGAGAAATATGAAACACTTTAGGAGGGAGAAGATCTGCAGCGTTTGGCAACGCTCCTACGCTGATCTCAATTCAAACAGCTGCAGGAAATGGAATGCTCCTGTCTGACACATTCCCCCCATTGCTGCAGCTAATGGAGTGGGAAGGGCAGAGTTTTAGCACAGCACAGCAAGGACTCCAGAACAGCTTCTCAACTGCCGGAAGTATAGATGGAAAAAGAGCGTAACAACACATGCTGTGGAAGTTGTGCTCTCAGATATTCCATGGGAATTTCTAGGAATAAATTGTTCTCAGCATAACATCACCGACTATTTATTTAGGACGGAAAGCACACATCTGATGGCTGCATAAGACAAAGTCTTCTTCTTTGATTAATTCATTCATTCAATTTCTGACCCACCTTTCCTCCAAGGAGCTCAAGGTGGCGGCATACTTGGTTTTCCTCTGCCCCATTTTATCCTTACAACAAACCTGTGAGGCAGGTTAGGCTAAGAGCCAGTGACTGACCCAAAGTCACCCAGTGAGCTTCGTAGCTGAATGGGGATTTGAACCCCGGTATCCCAGGTCCTAGTCCAACACTCTACCACCACATCACAATGGCTCTCTACAGAGAGAGAAATCTGCCACAGCTCAATATGGTTTTTTTTGTGTGTGTATTTTAAAGATGATTGAGTATATTGGGTATTATTTGAACTTGTGCCACGAATTATTATTTTCCCTCCCCCAAAGGCAGTAGGTTTATTAGCTTTATTAGATGGCAGAGGCCTACCATCTAATAAACCTACCACCAAAAATCAGATAACATCTCCACCAGCTGTCATTTTCAGTTTCCCAAGTCAACATAGCCTGCAAGTGTAAGTTAAGCTCCTCCAATTGAATTTTGACATAACCTTTCACAATTTCTGTTTCAAGCTCCATTGGTAGGATGAAATTGTATCTCCAAGCCTTCTACTGAAAATTGGACATGCAGTCCATCCACCGCCGTGACCTCAGTAAGCAATTCTCTCCGCAATGACAGGCGGAGCCAGAGTTGAGATTGCTGAGATGATCTGGTCTCCTTTGCCAGGATTCTTAGATATTCCTAATGCATCTTGCGTGAGCCCCTTGCTTACCTCCCTGTTCTTATTTGGAGGCACTCCAGAGCTTACTTTGTAAGGCATGGTGCTTCACTCTTTCAAGCCTTGCTCATCATTTATGATGCAAGTTGCAACATGCTAGAGCTGACTGTCAAAACTAGATTGGAGTGTAGCAGCAGTCAACCCTGCCACTGCCTACATCCAGCAACAATATATCTCTGAATGCGAATTTCCCACCAACGTTGCCATCATCACATCTGTGTGGCTAAACTGTAACCCAAGAAGATGCCAGCTTAAATCTTTACTCAACTGTGAAATTACTAGGTGACTATCTCTCGATGCCCCCATATTAGTCGATGATGGTAATAATACAATTGAATGATCATATAGGGTTGTTGTAAGAATTAATAAAATAAATATAATGCACTTAAAATTCAAAAGTCAGTGTATTAATATTGGTATGCACATAATCATGGAACAGATGAAGCAGAACTAGAAAAAGAAAGTCATATTTCCTATGCAAAAATCACCTGCATAAGACACGTCCTCTGGGTAATGACAATAGGTGAAAAGTGCCTGTCCAAACTAAAACACACACAAGCAGAAAAAGCATCCATCCCAACATGTGTAACTTAAAACAGTAAGATTTGCTGTCCCTGTAGAATGAACGGAGGAGTGCATATTTTGAGGTGGAGGCTTTTGTACTTACAAGGTGGGAACACAACATTTCAGCAATTCACTTCCATTGCTCTTGGTGCTAAGAAACCAAGCATCTCCCCACAAACAGAAGCACTTGCTAGGGCAACGTCATCAGGCACCTGTTTACTGAATTAGTAACCACTGTGCCATTCTCTGTGTATGAGCAAGGTTGTCTGGAAAGACCTCCAGGCAGGTCCCACAAGCAACACAGAATTAGCAAATTTCTTCCATTTTATCAGCCGAACAAACTACAGGTAACAGCTTCACACACTGCATGACAACAAATTCTGATTTTCCACCGAGCATACACTTGACAAAGAGCAGCAAAAACTTCTAGCTTCCCAACAAGACTATTCCCCCCCGCAGCATAAGTTTGTTGCATCCACCGTTTGCTTTTTTAGGGGTACTCATCAGATTTTTTTTTCTATATATGTCTAAAAAATGAAAGGTATGAAACTGCCCTCGGAGGCAAAATTGTTCAGCTCTGGGAGCAAGACCATACCTGCCAAGTCCTGGACAGAAAAATCCGGGATCGGCAGCCCGCGACACTGGAAGTTGCGTAGACGCAACTTCCGGTGGCGCTTTGCCCTTCTATGGGCACCAGAAAATGGCGGCGCCAGTACTGGAAGCCACTTCTACGCATGACCGGAAACGCGTAAAAGTGACTTCCGGCGCCGGCGCTGCCATTTTCTGGTGCCCAGAGAAGGGCAAAGCAGCACCAGAAAAATGGCCGCCGGCAGAAGCGAATTTAAGGGAGAATAACGGGATAAAAACCTATACGGGAGACCGCCAGGAAACGGTAGGAAAAAGGGGGTTTCCTGGCGAAAACGGGATACTTGGCAGCTATGAACAAGACACACACATATCTAGAGCCAAAGCTCAAGAGTTAGTGTCTGCCTGAGTTCATCTACACAACGAAAAGACTTTTACATAGATGCCTTATTCATCTAAAAAGGCACCAGCCAGGGATGAGCAGCCAGGGATGAGTCTGTCAACTTCTTAAGTATCATAGAACTTCAAAAGCTGCATTGAGTCAACCACACAGCATGTCAGTCTGCATCTGAGGATGATGAAAAGCCGTTCTGCTTTGCACACACTTCACCATCTTCCTCCCATCTTCCCTAAACATATTTGCATTCCATCCTTGCCATCTTCCCAGCATATGGTGAACGGAAGCAAATCAGGATCTATATTCAATGTACACAATGAAGGACTGTGATGTGGAGCTATTCTGGAGCCTCTGAGGGTTCAGCCCCCATAGGTGGCTCAGGAAGAAGCTAAATAAATGTAATTTGGAAAAGGAGCTCAAGTGACAGGTATTAGGATGATCAGAAGCTGATAGGAGAATAGAACCTTCCTGGGATGGGAACGTGTTTTCCCTTCGCTAAAGCACTTGGCGGAATCAACATTCCAAATTCTAATATGTATTTTCAAATGCGCTTTCGAAGCAGCGCAGGGAGGTCTCAAGACAACCACCAAAGCTCTGTAGCTATCTCAGACCTCCCCATTCCCACAGCAGCCACAATCCTGAAACAGAAATGAGAGATGTGAGTCATAGGTTTCCCACAAATCAGGCTGCTGTCTTCAGAGCTACAACATGAAACAGGATTATGGGTGCCTGTGGTAGCAATCTGGTATCTTTACAGAGAACAGTCCCCCTCCAATCACATGCTAAAGGCATCTCCCAAGTCTGTGCTTTCATGGGTCATTACCAACTCTCCCTCCCCCCCTTTTTTTACTGCATCACAGATCAGAGCTGTGCCAGGAACTTATGCACTGCAGCAGACCACCGCACTCTACACTGTGAAGCTGCGCGCTGCAGAATTTCAATGCATTCTGCAGCAATTGGATGCATTGCACGTTCAGCTGCAGCACACTGCAGTGACGTCAGGACTGCATAGCTGGCTGTCCTGACAGAGCAGACACACAGAAGCAGCAGGGGGTGGGGTAGGATTCCTGGAAACAGAAGGCCCCCATGACCTGCTCCTGGCCCTTTCTTTATGGCGCCTCTCAGTGTTGCTAAACGTGATCCTTTAGCACAATGTAGCCACACAGGAAACAAGCTAGCACACAAAGAAACAACCCTGCACAAGTCTGATCATCTGCAGATGGCAGGTCAGAATGAAGGATGGAAACTCATGATTAAAAAACAAACAGCCAGCGGAAGAATGGAAGTGAATAGAAAGTGGAAGGAGCAGGAATGGGAGGGAAGGCAAGGGCTGGCTTGCACATTATGTTCGCTGCACATCATGACAAACTGCTGGCATGTTATGACTACAAAAATTGGCCAATCCTCACTACTATGCCAGAAACCACTGTGTGTGTGTGTGTGTGTGTGTGTGTGTGTGTGTGTGTGTGTGTCATAGTGAAAAGCATCCCAATTACCAATGTCAAATAGTGCACTGCAGGCACCAGCTCCCACAAGACAGTGGCTGCAATCCAAACTTGCACCAGCATGGAGCACTCCCATGTATATTGCTTCTGAACACAGATTCCATAGAGCCATAATGGCTAATAGCTGTCAATAGACCAGTCCTTCATTTTTGCAGCCACACCTTTGGAAAGGCCCACCTGGCTACGGGTCAGCAAATTCCGCAAGTCAAGTTCGCATCTTTTGTGAAGATGTGCTTCCTTCTGCCAATATCGATTCTTGCACAATGAATCTGAGGGTTATTTCTAGCCCTGGTCCAATTAAACCACAGACAATCATATAACACTAATTGGGCTGGTGCTAGGAAAGAGGCGGCTGGTACCTTTCAAGGGCAGCCCTAATTTTAAAAGATTAGAAAAAAAAGGAAACAAAATACAGAGGTTTCTCCACAGGCCCGCAGTCTTCATATGACTTCTCTCCTTCACAAAAATTATCTCACCGCAGAATGAAAAATGTACAAAATGGTCTGACTCTGATATAACATTAAACCATGGCTTGGTATTAAATGAGGAAGCCTTGGCTTGTACACTTCCTCTTCCTGTTGCCTCTGCTGTTTGAAGCACACCGTAGTTTGCCATTTCATCTAAAGAAGCAATCTATGGTTTTTACTTGTCCTGAAAACCAGGATTGGGAACAATGGCTTGATCCCAGCTTCCAATCCTAATTTGCAGCACAAATGCAAACCATAGTTCACTGGTTCAGATGAAATCTCAGGGAAAGAGGAGACCACAGCAGAAAGAGAGGGAAGAGAGGAAGGGAGGACAGAAGTTTAAAGATCCTCAAATATTTATTGTTGAATTCAATTTGAGTTCTTTTTTTGTGGGGGAGGCACCTGATGCAAAAGAAGAAAAACAAGCTAACACAACTGTTTTCTTAGGCTGAAAATAGTTTTTGCAGGCAATGGCAAACATAGATATCATGTATTCAAATGGGAGCACCTTAAGTCTTTGTGATGGGAAGATTAAACAGATGACATGAACATCCATGGAGAATATTCCAACCATCATTTGTACAATATCAGCCCTACCCATATATGACAAGATTTGGGCTGCTTTGACTGTAGGTGGAGATTGAATTTGCAAGGGCTTTCTAAGTGTAGGATATGGACTATCAGCCTCCAGACACCACTTGCTGAATCATGAATAACCCACCAGCATCCCAAACTATGGGTATCTTGTGCTGCTTTCTCTTGCTCCCACATTCTCTCTCCAGAAGTTTAGACGAGGAAAAGTAATTTCTAGCAACTCCACTGAGACCACAGTAAACAAGACCTGTAGACTTTTACAAAAAGCTACTCTGGATGAGAAATCAAAATGACAATGATGTCGAAATTATCTTGTGCTTCTGCAGAACATGGGTATTTAGTGGAAGTGCAACTTTTAAACTAACGGCCTCCAAAAGTAGAGGAAGGGCTGCTAAAGGAGAATTGAAAACGTGTGTTAATTTTGACCTCAAATTGCAAAATATTTTTTTTAAAAAAAATGGCTGCAGTCTTTCCTTTAATTCTACAATATACTTTTGGATTGATACCTGCCCTTTATGACTAGTCAGCTATAACTATAAAGCATTACTTCGCAGCTTTAAGAGAAAGCCTCTCTCTCCCATTTTAAGCACTGCCAAATGATTATGAAACTGTAATTCCACCAAACCACTTCCTAGGGTGGGACTGACTGGGCTTACAGCAGCTGGAAATGGGATAAATCCCTTCCTTTAGGAAGAACTGGGCAAATGTTCCTTAGAATTAGCGGAATGGCTCCCACTAGCTTCTCTTCACTTTACACTTTCTTCAGGCCTTACTGTATTTCCTCTGCAATTTGTAAAACATCTATTATTTACAGTTTAAGTCTATATTTATGCATTGAAGAAACATTGCCCAAGACGCCCATCAGCCCCAGCCATGCAGGGATGAGGGGAGCAGAACATCTGGAGGGCACCAGGGATGGCAGAGAAACCTTCAGATTTCATGGTCTTTGTAAAAACCTTTAGACTTGTCCTTTAGACTTAAAAGCACCACAGAAAGAAAGTCAGAAAAACAAGCACTGAAGTTAGTACTCGGGAAATAGGATCAACCTCAACCTGATCAATGCAACATGCTTTGCAATAAACTTAAGAATTTGGAGGGAGGTAAAAGATCAACTTGGTATATACCGTAGTTCTCTGGTCCCCAAGCCACTGGCCGTCGCAGCAAGGGAGGGGGACCCTGGTGAGAATGCCCCAAGGGAGCAGAGGAGCCAGCTGACCAAATCAGGGGAGCCTGAGCCAGCTGAGTCGGAAGCAGGGGGAGAGGGAAAAGGCTGGATGCAAGCCCCATCACCAAGGATGGGTTGGCACAGGGATGAACAGTCCCAGCTCCCTATGTCCATACATGCGCTAGTTTGTGAGTCCAGTCTTCTTGTTTAGGTTAAGAGCTATCCAATGATAGCCTTGCAGGAGGGACATGACAGGTGTTGTTTCTATGTCTATGCTTTGCCTAGCCATGTATCCTAGACTCGACCACTGCACCTTTAAACTGAGATCCTTGGAACCTGAGCTCATGCTGAGACCATGTGCTAGCTTCTTTAACAAAACCTTTGGGATTTCCCGAGCTGAGAGTCTGAGTATTGGAGGGTAGGAGCCAAGACAAGAGCCGCAATATTCTCTGGGAGTTTTTTTCTTCTTCCACAAAGAAGTCCGTTTGTGCAAACACTTGCATGGCCACAAGCCCAGGCATCTGCTCCCATGGACCCAGCTTGCACAGCCTCCGCAATCCTGTCCACCTGCCTGGAAGTTCCTACGCACCACCCCAACAGCCAATGCCTCCAGGCATGAATACAGTGCCAGCCACAAGCAGACACCCCTCTCAGGCTGAGCTTTGCAGGCAAGCAGAGGAGCAAGAGCAACATCAGAGCTGACCAGATGGGAGGATGCAATGGTGAAAAGAACGGGGAAGGAAAGGGGGGAAATGGTTCTGCAAGAAGAACACCCTTCACCTGTGCAAGAGGAGGACCAAATGTACACAGCAGCATATGAAGATCTCTACTGGCTTATGTACTAAACACTGAACCTTCAGCTTGAGAAAGAACCCAGCTCTTAACAACAAACAACAACAACAACAACATTGCTGTTCCAGGAATGTTTTTAAAAGGCTATCCATTGTTATGATGCTTCCATGAAGCAGCTACACAAATAATCATCTTTCCCTGATGAATTGAAGTGAATTCCTTTTGTCATCCAGCAGATGTCCCAGTAATTACAGATTCCCAGGAGGTACAGTAGCACATGGCTTTTAAAAACCTGACCTTCAACAAGTGAGCCAAAAGGCCTCCTCCTTCTACCTTCAAGTGTCCTGTGTTGCAGAGGACCTTGTGAACCATAACTCCTAAAGGGTGAGTTCAGATCTGCAGGCACCAGATGCTGGGGAAAGAGCAGCACAAAGACATACTGGATGGGTCATACTTGAGGGTCAGGTGTGGCAAGTCCAGAATCTCCTAAGTAAAAATAAAAGCTGTTCTCCTTGATGCCCACTGCAGCCTCCCATTTCCAGAAACTTAATCTAAACCCAAACCCTGTGGGCCACAGGGTTTCACTTCTTACATTTAGGGATGCCAGAGGGAGACATTGGCCATCAACACCTTTGGGCTGGCCATGGAAATGACTTATGCAGGTGCCAACGCCCCAGGCAATATCTTGTAGACCACTTTTTGGCAAGAGATTTGGCAAAGAGATAACGAGGAATTTTTGTTTGGAAAACATTAAGCATCTGCAACCAAACATAATTTCCTCCCTTGATGGCAATAGGGTCCTTTTCTTTTCATGTTGACTCACAGTTTTGTCACCTTATTTTGGAAGCAGCTAACAGTAATGAAAATACGCAGGCATAGAATACTGGCAAAACATTCCAACAAAATGTTTCACTTCCATTTGTCAGTGAGTTCATTCATCGTTGAGTTCAAAGTACCAGCAAACAGTATAACATTTCCAAGAGAATATATAACCCATCTTAATCACCAGCAACCGTGTTCTCTGTGAGTATGTATCAAACAATCTGTTTCGGTCCTTCAATGGTTTCCCACACCGCATGGGCAAGTACAAATGAATGGATCAAAAAATAATCCCATGTGGTGTTAGTCCTGGCAACTAGGAAGGAGGAGGAAATGGCTCGCCTCACAAAACCAGAGAAGGGCGGGCACTGTATTCAGCATATGAACAAATTTGTTCAACTAACATTTGTCGCCGTCTTCTTGCAGACCTTACAGTACAACACAACAGTTTTCCAACCCAAAAGGGAAAGTTCAAGTGATAAAAACCAAAACAAAAAGCTTGTACAGTATATCATAGAACTGCACTCAAATTCACTTTGCACATCCACTGCCCTGGAGAGCTGACTAATGTGGAACACAGCACATTCCTGCGACCTCTCCAAGCTATGCTGTACGTTGTCACTAGGGAATGTTTTAAATCACCGTCCAGCTTCAAAAAATTCAATTTTAGTTTTAGAACTTAAGAGTATGATGAACTCTACTACAGCTCTGTGCAGAACTCTTATGCATAGGCAATAACACTATGTATGCTTAAAGGTAAAGGGACCCCTGACCATTAGGTCCAGTCATGACCGACTCTGGGGTTGCGCGCTCATCTCGCATTATTGGCCGAGAGAGCCGGCGTACAGCTTCCAGGTCATGTGGCCAGCATGACAAAGCCGCTTCTGGCGAACCAGAGCAGCGCACGGAAACACTGTTTACCTTCCCGCCGGTACCTATTTATCTACTTGCACTTTGACGTGCTTTTGAACTGCTAGGTTGGCAGGAGCTGGGACCGAACAATGGGAGCTCACCCCGTCGTGGGGATTTGAACCGACAACCTTCTGATCAGCAAGCCCTAGGCTCAGTGGTTTAACCCACAGCGCCACCTGTGTCCCATGTATGCTTACTCAAGAATAAATTCCTCTATGCTCAGTGAAAGTTACCAGAAGGTAAGTCTGCAGAGAATTTAAGCCAATGGCTGCAGTCCTAAACACATTTAGGACCTCCTTCTGCTCCTGCCATACCATCAAAATCCATCCAGGCTTTATCGCAAATATTGCAGGAGACAAAGTAAACAGAAAGAGGTTTGAGAACAGTGTCATTCTGTACACACTTCCTTTCTTGTGGCACCTTCCTTTGGAGCTACTGTAACTAAGTAGTTGCTATTAAGCACCCTTGTCCTGACATCACATTTTCAATCTTTAGCTGTCAGATCTCACAAACATGACTGCTAGTCCAGGGCAGCCATAGAAAGCCTTTTAGGCTGCAGTCCTGTACACATTTACCTATTGTGCTCATGTGACATGAGGTGTGGGGTGTGGCTGGGGAGGAAATGGCATTGTGGACTGAACTCTGCTGCGACTGCAGACTACAACTCACACGAAACAGTTCGGACTTGAGTAGCTGTTGGTTACGCAGCCCATTTGGAGACTCCGTACCAGTTTGGATGGCCAGGAGAAAAGAAACAAACAGCTACACCTGTTGAAATCCCCTCTCCTAATCAACAAATAAACCACCCACTCAGCAGAGTGTATGATGACTCCCACCATGGTGAGAGGTTAATTCTGTCTTCTTCAAAGGCTTTTTGCCCTCTGCAACAAGCCAGAATTTCCCCCGACAAGTGGTAAACAACCACCAGGCTCATTTCACTTCAGTTTTCCTCCTGCCAAAAGATAACTGGCTCTAAGTGAGCAATGACAAGGGAAAGATTTGAACTGGCAAGCTGAAGGAGCCCCGATGTATTCTGGTCTCATCCTTGGAGGTTTGCAAATTCAAACCCATTTCAGACCTGTTCAACTGTTAATGCTTGCCACACACAGAATCCTGGGGATGGCAGTTTTATGAAGGGGGCTGTGGAATTTCAGGATTTTTCAGCGCCTTCACAAGGCTAAAAGGCCCAGAGTTTCGGGGTGGGGTGGGGGAAAGCCATGAGAGGAAGGGAGTTCAAACTAGGGCCTGCTGAACTCCATTTCAACTCTCTTCAGACTCCAAATGATCTTCTCAACATGTAGAAACCAAGCAGAAACTGAGGTCATAAATCAGTAGCGTAATTAATATATTCGTTAGGACCAATTGCAAAGTCACAAAGGGTTGAGCGAGCATTTAAATCCAGCAGAAGGGAGTGACAAGCTGGAAACTTTGCTCCCTTCTTTGTCATTTTTCAATGGAGCCTAATAATAGCATGAACAGTAGTGTAATGAAAATAATACCATTATTATGCCATTGCTCAGTGTCCCATACAGATTCCCCTCCCACTCAAGAGGGGCCATGTGAAAAGAGGACCTGCAACAACCATTAGATTTTTTGACACACAGACACACCTGCCCTGGGACCTGCAATTTTACTCTCAGGGTGGATGTTGATGTGGGCAGATCCCTAGGCTGTGCTCAAGCTATCCTTGTGACCTCTGTGCCTACCTTCGTGGAAGCCTGTTGCTCTTCTACCCACAAAGGCAAACAAGAAAGAAATGCCTTCCATCGATGATCCGTCAGGATGACTGAAATACTTACGATTCAGTACCTGCCCTATCAGCAATTCCATCAGACTTTGGAAAGGTCATTTTGCCTGCCTGCCTCACAATTCTCTCTCACAAATGTACCATATGTAAAACAGGGACAAGAAGCCACCTTCCTTCTCACCAGTTATCTACTTAGATCTGCGCTGACAGACAAGAATTCCCTCCCTCCCCTATGACTTTGCACAGCACCAAGGCCCTCTGGTCTATATAATAAATACAAATAACCAACAACAGCAAAGCAAGCCTGGGTTGAGTTACAAAGAGCACTTCAAGGAGAACACACACTGTGCACATCACATCACCAAGATCACATCAGTGGAGGCTGGAAGTGCTTTTTTTCTTTTTTTTACACCAGTAAAAAAAAACTGTCCTAGTCTCTCTTTAAAAGGATGACAAGCCTAGAAGAGAAGATTGGGGGGGGGGTATATAAAAGCATCTCATAGATTAAGAATTCAAAAAGCTCCTTACCATTCCTGACAGCTGCTATCATTCTGCCTTTTAATAAGCATACTGTGAACGTCACAGTTTCCACAACCAAGCCTAACTGGCAGACGGCGATGGCGGGTGGGCGATGGCGGGGTGGGGGCGAGATACAGCCACGCAGAAAGATCGTTTTGATAAGACTGTTGGGGCTGAAGTGGGATGTTCGTCCTCTGCCTGGAAGGGCAAATGCACCTTTGCTCTCTCCAGCTTAAAAAGCATAACAAAAAAAAAAGGATGATGGGAAGACGGGCGAACAGGGGACAGCACTGTTTCCTAAACATTCAGACTAAGAAAAGGTATTCTTAGTCACAAGGAAGGACTGGTCAGGATGTCACCTTTGGGTGTCACAGAATTTAGGTTCCCTCCACATGCACAGCCCACAACACGGCAAGGGACTGCTTCGCTAAGAAATCATTCTCCACAGCTGCTGGAGCAAGAGAGAACGAAGAAGTCACATGGGTGTGGCCAATCACATGGGATTTCCCCCCACCCGTCACTCCAGCAGGAATGCTCAGAGAAGATGTGGCTTATTATTATTATTTTATGTATTTAATAAGAATAATTTTATTATTTATACCCCACCCATCCAGCTGGGTCACCCCTTAAGCAGCCACTGTTAAAGCAGAATTACAGTGGTACCTTCAGTTACAAACTTAATTTGTTCCGGAGGTCCATTCTTAACCCGAAACCATTCTTAACCTGAGGCGCACTTTCGCTAATGGGGCCTCCTGCCGCCACCGCACGACTTCTGCTCGCATCCTGGGGCAAAGTTCGCTACCAGGAGCACCTACTTCCGGGTTAGTGGAGCTCGTTACCCAAAGCGCTTGTAAGGAGGACGGTACATAACTCGGGTTCCACTGTATATCCTGCCCTTCTGGCATATTTGCATCATGAAGAAAGGGGTAGCAACAACCACAGGAGTTGTTCAAAATACAATAACAATACAACAAAAGCAAGAAAACAGGAGCAGGCAGTAGGCAAGGCATTTAAAAATAAATAAATTTATTTATTTAATTTCTATACCGCCTGGCAAGCATTTGGCCTGCTGGGTTGGTGACATTTTAGCAGAGCATATTAGGCTATTTGTATATGCTGCTCCCAGTACCAGCCAGCATGGTATGGCAGTACCATTCACCTGACCTCCTCACAGCTGGGTCGCTGCTGTGAAGGAGTGGGTGACTGGTGATGCAGCTGGGCGGTTGGCATGGTGCAAACCCACCGACAGGAACTCCAAGTTAGCTCTTTCAGTGTGTTTGCACTGCACCAACCTCCCCACCACCTTGCCCCCCATCTCCTTCCCAGTAAACAGGAGAGTGCCACTATCTCATCACCTTGTCTGCTACTGGGAGCAACACAAACAAGCAGCCTAAAACAAAGAGACGTGCTGCTAAAAGCCCATCAAGCTGGTAGGCCAAATGCCTGCCATAATTTTTTTAAAAAATGATTAGTAGACATAAGGTCAATACAGACCGCCTGAATTCCACTTTTCAGGTGCAGCCACAGAGAAGGTTCTCCCCTATGTCCCAACTGGTCTTGAACAGCCAGGATTCACACATACCAGTATTTCCCAGCAATGGGGAATTGCACCATGGGAGAAGTGGGCATCATGCTGCTAGGTGAAATCCAAGACTCTCTCACTTCACATCTTACATGAGCGCAAGCAGGTATCATGATCCCTGAATCCAGAAGCAATCTAGACACAAAGTTGGAGGCTGTCAAGGCATCAGCTGAGGAGCTAGATGAAGTTCAGGGCTCTAAGCAGATAGCTGGAGATCAGGGGACCGCTATGACTGAGACTGGCTAACAGAAGACCCCAAGGTACCCTCCAGGACCAGAGCCCAGACCCTCATGGGTGCCTTCTTCCAAAGAACCAGATGCCTCCCATCACACTTCACCAGTCCAGCAATGCAGGGAGTGTAAAGGCAAAGGATCCCTTGACAGTTAAGTCCAGTCAAAGGCGACTGTGGAGTGCGGCGCTCATCTCGCTTTAAGGCTGAGGGAACCTGTGTTTGTCCACATACAACTTTACCTGTCATGTGGCCAGAATGACTAAACTGCTTCTGGTGCAATGGAACACTGTGGCAGAAACCAGAACGCATGGAAACACAGGGAGTGTACCAGGAGGGAGGTTATGGAATTTGGGAGGAGTGCAGTCTTCAGACCGGGGGTTGGGCTTTGAAGGCTCTGAAGTTCTCCTTGAGAGGGTGGAGCTTAGAGGTCATCTGGTGACAAAAGCATAAACAGCCTTTGCTCTTGCCCTGCCTTGCCACCTTCTCCATGGGATCCGGCATCAGACCAGACCAGGACATCATGCTTGCAAGCCACACAGCAACATGTCAAAATGGGCCCTGCCTTGTTCATCAAGACTTGCGTGGAAGTCCTCAAAGGCCCACAACCCATTTCTACCAGCCTTCCCATCCACAGTACTCCTGCTTTAGAGCAGTTCGGGAGGTGGTCTGTCAAGCCGCTAGCCCCCCTTGCTCCCGGCAGGCATGTGGGGCCAACTGTGAGCCTGAGAAGATGCTCTTATTCAACACTGCCCGATTATTTCCCACAATAGCAGGGATTAATTCTCAGAACAAACAGCGCTTTGCCTCCATTCTGAAGTGCAGCAATTTGTTAAACCCAATGTGGTAGTGTACACAGCTGCAAAATACATAATTTCTAATTAATGACTTGTTTTATGGCACTGTGCATACATCAGCTGAAAAGCAGTCCCTGCTCTGAAGAATTTATTCAGTGCACACAGATAAAGGTCGAGGTGGGGCGGGGAGTCTGGGTTTTGAGGGCACAGAGAGGTAAGCGACTTGCTCACTGTAGTGCAGTAATTCAGCTTCAAAGCTAGGGAAAAACACCGAGATATCAAGACTTCAAGGAGATCCAGGCTGCTGATCCACAATCTTCAAACAATCTTCAATGACTGCATTTATGCGGTGACAGAAATCTTGGCAGCCGATGCCTTCATTCTTTAAGACACACTCAGACTATATAAGGACCTTACAGCTTCAGTCAGTGCCCTCCATCCTTCCTATATAAGGGCCAAAACAGACATACAAGGCAGGAGATCTGTCAAACAGGATCTCTCATGCTTTTTAAAAAAGTCTTAATACTCAAGGGCCCTACTGATTTGGATTGGAGGGTTAACCTCTCCCGCTGCACCAATTTTCTGATTAAAATCAGCCCCTGAAGTTTTCATTTGGCCCAGGAAGGCAAATATTGTTGTATCTGTTGTTTCACCATCCAGTATCCCTAACGGAAGCTTTGGGCGGGGCTAATCAATGCCAATAAAGGATATGATATACAAGAGATTTGGGTTAACCCATCCCCCTTAGTACTGCTGCCTGAATCCAAGTGTGGGTGTGGAGCTGCTTTTAAATAAGGGGGGGGGAGAGGCACCTTCCTGTATTACTCACATAAAGGGGGTTCCACCAAGTACACGGGGCTATAGAATTTCACTGCTGGACTTGCCCCCAGGGTTGCAAACTTGGGAAGGTACCTTATACAAAGTCAGGTCATTGGTCCAGCCAACTTAACAATATCTACACTGACTGGCAGTGGCCCTCCAAAGTTCCAGATATGGGAAGCCCTACCTGGAGATACTGAGGATTGAACCTGAGGCCTTCTACATCCCAAGTTATTTCTCTTAGAAATAACCAATCTGACTGCTACATCACTCACCATTTTGCTCAGGGTATTGTGTATCACTTCCCTTTGATTTTATCTGCAGCCCCCCCCCCAATCTTCCTGCTTGGCAGGGGGTTGGACTGGATGGCCCTTGTGGTCTCTTCCAACTCTATGATCCTATGATCTGCATTTTCCAATCCATTTTAAACTTGATTGTTTGGAAACTATTTGGGGTGTTCCAACTAGAAATGGAAAGGTGGGATAGAAATGCACTGATAGCACAATCACATCTCCCCGAAACAGGTTTCCAGTGAAGTCCACAAAAGTTATTTTTACTGGCCCACCTCCCAGTGCCTAGTTATGTGATTCATTTCTGGTACATGAGGCCATAATAATTTTCTTTTAATGACTCTTTTTCCTAGTTATTTGGTTTGTTTCACTGGGTGCTTGTTTTCCTAGTTGACCTGGAGGGGATTCTTGCTGAAGGTCACCAGGCAAGCCTGCCTTCATGCCTAACCTGAAAGAACAGAAATGTCTCTTGAGCTCCAGAGGAATGCCGCAAGTGCATTGTTGGTACCAACACTCATTTCAAGTTTGTTGGAGGCAAGCAATGCTTTGTGGCTATGCACCTTTGAAGCAACCAAGTATAGTACCAGGCATGCACTTCCTTTCTTCCCCTGGAATCAGTTCAATTCCCAAGGCAATAGCGGGGAAACAAAGACAATGGGGAAACACTCATTTAATTTTATTAATACCAACCTATTTAAAATATCAAGGCAGTGTACAAAATCCAGTACAATAAAACATAACATACCACAAATACAATAATAAAAAATGGCAGGCTTATCTTGTGGCATATATAGCTCTCCCTGTTCCACTTAATCCTTGCAAGAACCCTGTGAAGTGGGTTGGGCTGGGAGACTGGGACTGGCCCAAAGTCACCCAGCGAGCTTCATGGTTCCCCAAACCAGGGCCTTACACCCTAGCCACCATGACACACTGCATAAGCCTGTTGGTATAAAAAGGTCTTCAAGAGATGTCCGAAAGTCAGCCGTGAGGATGCCTGCAGAATCTCTGTGGGAAGAGTGTCCTACGGCATGGAATCAGTCGGCCCTCTGTAACATGGAGGACCTGCCCTACATCATAACAACCGGTTAGAATTTGGGGACTTGAAATATTCACATGAGGTCATTTCGGCTGCCCCTCTGATATGCCAAGGTCAGCCGGTGTTCCATCTCTGGCTCACCCGCTGATCTGTCAGAAGAGCTTGGCCAAACAACACTGCCTTTCTTGCCTTCGTGGGCCTCCTTGCAAACTGGAGGTCATAATGCAGCTGCCCACCGTCACAATGTGTGGTTCGTGGAAGCAACGGGCTGTGACATCCTCAGGCAGCATCAACATTATTAAAATTTAATCCGCCATCACACAGAACCTTCTTTTCACACAGCGAGAGGCCAGACGGTGCCTCTCTTTTTTCCCCTCCAAGCAGAAACAAGAGAAAGGAAAGAAGATTAAAAAAAGGAAAATATAGGGAAGGGTTGTAAGCCTATGGAAACTTTGTTATCCGTTGACATTAAAGCCAAAAGCAACTAATTAAACCACCATCAAAGTCAGATGTTTTATTAGCTCAGCCTTGGAAAATCTTGGCAAGGGACAGCGGCAAAGTCAGCTCCCATGACCAGCTGGAACACGGCATCTCTACCTGATCAGAACATCACCTGTGGATGTTCAGAAAGCAGCAAAAAAAGGGGGGCAGCAGTCTTGCAGGGATAATAAGCAACAGCAGTCCAGCCTCACTGTGGTTAATCCTGATAAATTTTGTTGAAGATGGAGGAGATATAATCTCCTGCTTTAGGGTCTGAACAAGCATTTAATTATTAGGCAGTATTAAGGATGAAACTATTATGGGTGCAGATTATCTCACATATGCCCTCTGCCTCCCTATGGGACACTGATGCTTAGCCACCATCAGAGATATGCTACTTAACAGATCAAAAGTCTCAGGCAGTCTGTAAATTCTTCCTATCCACCAAAAAACCTCCTTCTGCTCACCTCTGCAGCCTGAAACAGCTTGACATTTCATCTCAAGATGGCTACCTGAACAGCACCGTCGCTGTACCTGTACATCCCCTCTGTTCTGTTCTAACGAAAGCAGAGATACCAAAAGCTTTCATTGAGCTGCATAGGTCTCCATTGCTCTGAAAGCCAATGCACTTGCAACCTGAATACTATATTCATCTGTGACAATCCATAATCAACCCCTAGAAAGGCTTGGGTCAAAGGGCTAGTCCAGACATTATCTTCTTTCCAGAGAACACCAACCATGCAAAAATAATATTTGAGTTAGAATGCGGAAATCTACATATGCATACCTAACATTTTTCACAGGTATTTCTTCAGAGGAGGAAAAAATGCTGCCCGGGAAACAACCCCAATCAGGTGGCAATGTGTAATAGACTACTGTTGTCAAAAAGAAAGAAGTAACACAACAATAAGGTATTACTGTAACTCTCCAGGGACACATCCATTAAATATCCATCACAGCCAAGAGATGGACGAAAGCTGGAACATCTCAGCAAGCAGTGTTATCAACTTTGCCAAGACTCCCTGAAAGAAAAAACCTCAGAATGTAAGACTTGTGCACTAAGAGTCAAATTAAATAAAAAAATTCCTTCAGTAGCACCTTAAAGACCAACTAAGTTTTTATTTTGGTATGAGCTTTCGTGTGCATGCACACTTCTTATTATACATGATGTGGCAGATCCGATATAATGGATCTCCTGTTGGTTTTGGGTTTACTTTGACAGAGTCATATGGGGCTACAAATTTGATCACAGCAGCGGCGCAGCAGAAGGGGATGTTTAACCCTCGTCTCTGCTTCTTCCCCTACCAATATCCCCCTCTTGAAGCTGCTGTTAACCCCACAGAGGGAAAACTAGAGGCATCTAACCTTATTGCACCACTAATAAATTCCACTGGTAGATGTGCACAGCAGAACTGTAGGAAGGATGACTGCAGCACCGGGTCACAGACACCTTAAAGGAATGAGCAATCTATATCAACTGAGCTTTAAGCACCTAATATTGACAAAGGTCCGTATAGTTAAAGCTATGGTTTTCCCAGTAGTGATGTATGGAAGTGAGAGCTGGACCATAAAGAAGGCTGATTGCCGAAGAATTGATGCTTTTGAATTATGATGCTGGAGGAGACTCTTGAGAGTCCCATGGACTGCAAGAAGATCAAACCTATCCATTCTGAAGGAAATCAGCCCTGAGTGCTCACTGGAAGGACAGATCCTGAAGCTGAGGCTCCAATACTTTGGCCACCTCATGAGAAGAAAAGACTCCCTGGAAAAGACCCTGATGTTGGGAAAGATTGAGGGCACTAGGAGAAGGGGACGACAGAGGACGAGATGGTTGGACAGTGTTCTCGAAGCTACAAACATGAGTTTGACCAAACTGTGGGAGGCAGTGAAAAACAGGAGTGCCTGGCGTGCTATGGTCCATGGGGTCACGAAGAGTCGGACACGACTAAATGACTAAACAACAACCATTGATTTTAAAATGGGAGTGTAGTTTGTCAGAACATCTGCCCCCCCTTGGTGAATACAGAACACCACTGTTACCAAAGCAGATGGTTCTGAGTATCACCTCACCACCACACCCACCAGAGTGAAAGCAATTAAAAAAAACTAAATTCCTTTTCACTGTAGTAACGCTGTGCTTCTGAGCATCTACCCCAGGCATAAGCAAACTCGGCCCTCCAGATGTTTGGGGACTACAACTCCCACCATCCCTGACAACTGGTCCTGTTAGCTAGGGATGATGGGAGTTGTGGTCCCAAAACATCTGGAGGGCCGAGTTTGCTGATGCCTGATCTACACTACATTGCTGCAGTTTTGGGTGGAGTAGGCCAGGGAGGCTAACCAGCGGCCCCTACACATGTTGTTGGACTGTAACTGACAACAGTCCTGGCCATGCTGGATCGAGAGGATGGGAGCCCACAGCTTGGCCAACCTTTGAGTAGATAAACTGCCTGAAAAAGGAAGTTTGTATCATCTGATAGGCTAGAATGTCACATAAACATCTGTACTGAAGAGTGGTTGTGTCTATATGGTGGACAGACACTATGTCAAATTAGACAATACAAGATGTCTAATTCACATGTCTCTTTCATTTTTAAGAAATGGCAGGCACTTGCAGGTGGTGTGGCAGGGATTGTACTCCCATCAGAATTGGGATTTCTTTTCTTAGTACCAGATATATATATATTGCTAACTGTGGAACACTATTAACAAAACAGGGTAAGGGAACTGTGGAGAGATTTTATGCTAGACCAGCATCCCCAGGGCAAAGAAATGATGTGTCTCATTGTAGTAAGTTATCGTAGTATTTTCTGAGGGTTTACCAAAGAGCTCTATATTTAATTATTGATCCTGTGCCCAAAATGGCCTTAGTATCGCCAGCAAGGCCCAGAAACCTATCTCGCTTCATCCCAGAAAGGTTTTGCTCATGTAGTATTTAAGGGCTTTGCTCATGGCCACAAGATTTACTCAGGGCAGAGAAAGAGCACAGCGGAGGGTTGGTATACTACAGGCATGTCCAACAGGTAGATCGTGATCTACCGGTAGATCACTGGACGTCTGCTGTAGATCACTGGTAGATCATTGGCTCCCCCAAAGAAGCTGAACAACTGTGACTCCCCTAAAAAAAGCTCAACATTTTACCTCCTCTCTGAAAAAACTCAATCACTTTGACCCAACCCCCCCCCCAAAATGGGGCCTTCCTCCTTCCTAAAAAAAAACCTCAACAACTTTGACCTAAACCCCCCAAAAGGGGGTAGATCACTGCCATTTTATAACTCTGTGAGTAGATCACAGTCTCTTGGGAGTTGGTCACCCCTGGTATACTATATACAAGTGCTCACTCTCTGAAGCTTAAGGCTGGACAAAGCCTCTCCCTTCCGAAACCTTATCTCTCTCCCTTTATCATTCTAACCTTAGCAGGCAAATTCCTCCCCAGGGTATAGAATCTAGGGTATAGAATTTAGCAGTTTAGGGCTGCTTCCATACTGGGTATTTAGTGTGGCATCACCTTGTATTGTTCATTTGTTCATTCATTCATAGATAGATATAGATAAGACATACAATTTTTTGGGGGGGGGGAGGGGGGGTTCCACATGATATTGTACTCTACTCTTTTACTTTCAACGCTCATGTATTTTCCCAGTGCTTCTTCCTTTTTCTCTCCCTCCGCAACAGAAAATCAGACTTCTTTGAGAAGAATGTTGAGACACGCCATGCCCTATACTGCTCCATCTTTTCAAAGACAGGTAAACCTGTCACATATTCACTGTAGCCTTTGCTATAGTGGGCACCATGTATATCCCTGCCAACATTTAAAAAAATATCTTTGAATTAGCACTAAAATTACTTTCCAGTTGTTTTTTAAAAAAATAAAAATATTAGCAAAACCCTGCTTAAATTATAAAGTGTTATAGCACTGTAACACTATAATGCACATTTTAAAAAGACAGAAACCTTTCCAGTCAGCACCAGCAACATGTCCCCCCCCCACCAAATTAAACAGTTCCAATCTACACTGCTAATTCAAAACAAACATTAAACATGCTGGGATTCTAGGTTGCGTGTGTGTGTGAGTGTAGTAAGGTGCAATCAAGCTTAAATTAATAAGTACTTAGTGTGAAATAAACAATTGGTTTTCATTTCATTTTGAAATCCCAAAGGGCTGTTCAGGGGCATTGGAACTTCCCCTTCTTCACCCACAGCAACAAGGTGGGGGAGGGGCGATCTCGTGGGATCAACATACAGTAAAAGTTCTATATTCTGCATAGTGTGGAATGCCAATTGCATTTGAAGTCACTAGCATCCCTCTGGAAGCAGCCTAGGCTTAGACTAGAAAGCTGGTTTAACTTTGGTCAAAGGCTCCTTTTGAGGAGCCCAGTTATAATATCCAGAACCAACACCATTCTGTGAGTTGAACACACACTTTCCTGCCCCCTCCCCAATAATTATCCCTACCGCATATAAGTGGCCATATCAGAATTTGGTACTGCCAGGGTCGGATTTAGGTTTGATGAGGCCCTAAGCTACTGAAGGTAATGTCCAGCTGTCTTTTGCCAAGAACAAATTGTCACTGTTTTTTGTGTTTAATATATTCTGTATGGTCCTAATAGGTATCTAAAGCCATTTGCACATGCAGAAGTAAGGCACTCTATATATAAAAATGAACAAACCAGTGATATTTTAGGGAGCAGGCTAATAAGGTTAAGAGAAGGTTAAGGGGTGATATGATAACCATGTTCAAATATATAAAAGGATGTCATATAGAGGAGGGAGAAAGGTTGTTTTCTGCTGCTCCAGAGAAGCGGACACGGAGCAACGGATTCAAACTACAAGAAAGAAAATTCCACCTAAACATTAGGAAGAACTTCCTGACAGTAAGAGCTGTTCGGCAGTGGAATTTGCTGCCAAGGAGTGTGGTGGAGTCTCCTTCTTTGGAGGTCTTTAAGCAGAGGCTTGACAGCCATCTGTCAGGAATGCTTTGATGGTGTTTCCTGCTTGGCAGGGGGTTGGACTGGATGGCCCTTGTGGTCTCTTCCAACTCTATGATTCTATGATTCTATGAATAAGCGGGGCCCATGACTTACATCATAGGAGCCTACACAACACAACACAAAACAAAACAAAACACTGTTCCTGTATGTAGGTGTTATTTTATTTGTTTTTTTTATCATATATTTTGGAAATGTGCATCCAGGTTTCTTTTCCTTTAATTTTTTGGGAGGGTTAGGGTTAGGGAGTGGGACCCTAAGCTATAGCTTGTTTAGTTTATACGTAAATCCAGCACTGGGCACTGCACACACAAATGTTGTCGATGCAACAATTCTGAAGCTTCAGTGCAAATGAGAACAAACTGCAGGGAGGAGGGTGGACCAATTGATCTGAGTGCCCTCCCTAGCAGCAGCAGCAGCATTGGTGATAAACTCTGTATGGCCTCATTGTCATCCTATAGTGCCCCAGGGCAGTTCACTAAAGGCTGCTTCACAGCAATTATAGACAGCATAAAAGCTGGAGCAGAACCCAGGGACAGGGAGGAGGTACACTAGCATCCCAAAGGATCTGTGAAAATGTCAACAGGGGAACAGTAATTCTCAAAACATGCACTTACCTGCCGAAGGAAGGAAGCCAAATATGTATGAATCATAATAAAAAGAACCAGGACCTCTGCATTTAAAAGCAGTACCGATATATCTTTTGAAGAACAACTATACAATGAACTGTATGCTATTATTACTGAAACAGTGAGGTAGGGTCATGATTTACATTCTGTTTGAAAATTTCATCTACAAACTGCAACAAATATCTGAAAGCTTCTGACCCAGCACAGCTAGAAGGGTAGAAAACCAATTTGTTACAGTGCCATGTGATATATTTAGTGGCACCAAATTTATTACAGGGGCAAGTGAAAGTGCAGTGACAAAGAGGATAAATCCTTGAACCCCAACAACAGACTTAGTGAGACAAGACAGCAAGCAGGACAGTGAGAGCCCCTCCTCTGAAGAGGGTTCACAGCTACTATTATCAATAGGAGTAAAGCCATGCCTTTCAACCTTTGGTTAGACCACCTGCCCCGGTCCTTTAGATACCATGGATGTTTATGTCCTTTAGATACCATGGATGTCCTTTAGATACCATGGTCCTTTAGATACCATGGATGTCCTTTAGATACCAAACAGTGTTTGGCAAAAACAAAAACAGGAAGAAAGAAAACTACATCACTTGCTGAAAATGTTTTGCTTCACTAAGCATTTTAGACAATTGACTTGACTCAATGCTAGTTATTTGTTTTGTATTTTATGATCTTATAATGTTTTGTTTAATTGTATCACCATGATATTTTGATGGATATTTTTAAATACAGTATATAGTTTATAAATAAACTTATAATTAAAATAAACAAAATCTAGCTTGTAACATTGGTGTAACAAAGATGACCCAAAGGTTTCATAGCCATGTCAAAGGACTCTAAGATGCATGCACAGGCCAGCACTTGTTGACACATCACTTTCCCCTTTGCTGTTGTTCCATTGTTTATCATCATGCACTTCCATGACACATGATAAAGTGCATCCTTTGCATGCAGAGCAGTGCTGGGTTTAGGGTGGTATGGGCAGTTCCCCCGCGCAGGGCACCAAGCTGAGGGGGTGCAAAATTGAGAGCATGTGCACAATGAAAGTTCTTTGACAAACTTTGTTCCAAAAGGAATTATTGTGAAAATAATAATAAATATGTAGGGGTGTGCCACATTTTTTTCCTCACTAAAGTTTGCCCCTGTGCAGAAGTTCAGGTTCAATTTCTGGTACTATTTGACAAGGTAGCAAAAGACCCCAGCCTGAAATCCTGGGCGGTCACTCTCACAACATATTTGTGCTAGATGAATCAATGGTCTGGCTTGGCAGAAGACTTATTTTCTATGTTCTCCATGGAAGCAGTTTTCTAAAATAGTAGCTTTTTTATTGACTGCACATCCTCAGTATAATACAGAAGCAAGGCTTCAAAGTGGAAAGCTCATTCAAATGCCCCTTAGCTATGATGCTCCTCAGGCAAGTCAGACAGATAGTTCCCTCTCAATTGCATCTTAAGGTTGTGGTGAGGAGTGCGTGTCTGAGGTCCTTGAAGGAAGGATAGGATACTGTACTTAGAAAAAAAAATAAGTGGTGCATTTGAGGCACTCTTCTGAACACCTTGCCCCACAAAAGAGATGGGAAGGATCAAACTTCAGCAGTGCACATTAATTTTTTACTTCAAAAAAACAAAAACATAAAATCCACAAGACATTTGGGGCATTTTCAGACCATTATTATTTTCAGGTGGGACCCAGTAACTTTCTGCGCAACCTGAGGTTGAACAGGTGCTATTTCTCTACAATTTTTAAAAATAAATGTTTCACTAATTAAAGAGAAAGAATGGGATAAGGAATAAAGCAAGGCTTCCACCCAAGTCAGTCACTAAAACGGTACCTGTGCCATTTTGCATCTCATTGAGGCACATGCTTTTCTGTGGGAAAATTGATGCTTCAACAGAAAAAAAGTGGCATATTAGGGACTGTGCCTTCTCCCTGCTAATATCAGACTGTATACAGTATAAACAAGACAAAAACACCAGTTGCTGTTCTACAACCCTCGCACAGCCAGCCAGTTAACTATCCCCCAAAATGTGTGAATTGATGTCATAGTGACAGACACCCTACAACCAACTTTGTCAAGTGAATGTATGCATGGCATTTGAAATAGGAGGCCAGCTAAACACTCAATGCTGCACCAATAGCACACAGAAGGTTCACAGAAAGGTTTTCCAAACTGCCGTGCTTGGTATCTCTCTCACACAGATAGAATTGCAACATACAGTGAAGCTTATTGTTGTGCCACAGATCAAGGCAAAGAGTGCACCACTACGTTTGTTCTTGGCTCCCCTTGATGGCTTAACTCAGATTTCCCACAATGTAGTGAGAGACTTGAGATCTGAGCAGTTTCCACAGTTCTTCAAACAGAGGTGGAATCCCTTTTGTGGAGGGATGTCACACTCTCCTGGAAGAGAGAAAAAGTGGGCATCTGCGTTGCCCTGTAGGCTATCTGGGTGAATTTCAAAGCTCAAGTGTAAAATGGAGGGAAGTAAAATGTTAATCCCAGCTCACCAACACTCCACAGTCCTGGAAACACAGCTTGCTATTGTACCGGTATTTTCTTCAGAGGACTAAGGAGTTCTAACTTCAAAGCCATCTTATACTTCAGAGAATGACCCACTACCCATAGCGCTGCTGGTGTATTTCAAACCCAACCTATAAAACCTAAACCAAGGGAACCACAAGTTATATTCCATGCAGGCACTAGATGCAGAATATATACTTGTACAGATGCCTTTCCATTTCTACTGAGGAACTGCAGCTCCTGCTAGTTTTGCTACTGTGCTAGGCTATGAATATCCATGGGATCAGGCTGCAACATACAGGGTACAGTACATTCAGATGTGGGGAATATTGCATTAGTTTCCCTGGCTATGATGCTAGAGCTCTTGTCCCATTTTCTAATGTTCTTTCTGACCAATGTACCAGGAAGGACTGCCTCTCTCCATATGAACCTACCTGAACCCTGAGATCATAATCCAAGGCCCTTCTGAGGAACATAACAGACTGGCTGTCTTCTGCTGGCAGCTTGCTGATGGAGAATGTTATAAAATGATGGATTATAGCCAGACAAAACTTGACTATCAAAATCACTCTAGAGATAAGAGTGGGCCTTTTCTGCAGTGGCTCCGTTTGTGGAATGCTCCCTCTAGGGAGGTTCAGCAGGCGCCTTCATTATGCACCTTTAGACGCTAGTCAAAAATGTTCCTCTTCACCCAGGCCTTTGGCTGATTAACTTCCAATACACTTTTAAATGTGCTGTGGGAAGAGGGGTTATTTGTTTGGTCTGTTCTGGTTTTTATTATTTGTGTGTGTCTCTTATCTTGCATTTTTGTGTTATGAACCACCCTGGGCTCTACAAATGAAGGGTGGCATACAAATTTAAATAATAACAACCACAATGCTAGGGACCCAGGTGGCGCTGTGGTTAAACCACTAAGCCTAGGGCTTGCTGATCAGAAGGTTGGCGGTTCGAATCCCTGTGACGGGGTGAGCTCCCGTTGCTGGGTCCCAGCTCCTGCCAACCTAGCAGTTCGAAAGCACATCAAAATGCAAGTAGATAAATAGGAACCGCTACAGCGGGAAGGTAAACGGCGTTTCCATGTACTGCTCTGGTTTGCCAGAAGCGGCTTTGTCATGCTGGCCACATGACCTGAAAGCTATACGCCGGCTCCCTCGGCCAATAATGCGAGATGAGCGCGCAACCCCAGAGTCGGTCACGACTGGACCTAATGGTCAGGGGTCCCTTTACCTTTACCCACAATGCTAGATTTCATTCACACCAGTCAGTGTGGTGCGACAACAACATTGCACAATTCCCCCACTCTTCTTGCACATGCGTGCTTCCGTTCCCGCATGATAACAGTAGGAAAGAACAGTTCACATAGAGCCCCAGGTTTTATCATTTTAATCCTGCAATTACGAGGATTATGGAGGCTGCAAACAGACCCCCCCCCCGAATCAAGTAACATGGAAATGTTACATAAAACATGTGCTATGTTCCATTAGATTTCAGGAAGTGGCTTTTATGCCATGTGAAAGTTGAAATATAATGCAGAATTTAACACTTGGGGAAGCTTTGAGGAAATGGAATAAACTGTCATCTGAATGCAGCCAGAATCATCTGTACTCTGAGCATTCTAACTTGCAGGGAGTGGGAGGATTCCTTGCCCTTGGCTTGCTGACAAGTGGCTTTGCAGAAGACTGCTCAAATCCTTTCTGCTCACTATTTCACACCTTTACTTATGTCTAAAAATAACATTGCACGGAAGGGGTTTGCTTTGCTGTTTTGCATAGTGAATGAAAACAACAAGATGACATTTAGGAGATATTGTGCAGGTGGTGGGGATTCAATCCAGATATTCAACAATGCTCAGACCAACGCTTTCAGAGATAGTAAGAGATCATTCCCTCCCCAAACACAAACATTCATAGGTGTGTGGATGATGGGGCTTAGAGTATGATTCAACCTGATGTTGTGGGTTTCTGCCCCCTCCCTCCCTCCCTTCCTTAATATGACAGGCTGGTGCAAACAGGGAAGTAAAATTAATGAAACACATCAAAATCCCATTGAAAAGAAATTCAAGCAGCATTACCCTATAGAGAGCTGCAATTCAGCCCTGAGTCATACTTCACAACTAGATCTTCATATTGCAGAATAGCTTCAGCACCCCAAGTTTCCTCCAAGCCTTTAAGGCAACCAGCATCCTACACTCGAGTATTCAACATCCTCAGCTAATCAACCCTTTCTTGGCTCTCCTCCCAGCTCTGTCACTGCACCTCCATTCTGATTTTCTGACTTGTAATAGCCTTCATTTAATTCTAAGGCTAGATCTGCACTCTCTCTGGCTTGCGACAGCCTTCATTATTCCAGCCTTGCCCCACTGCACTCCAACTTTACCAGAATTAATGCCCCACTTTGGGAGAGGGCTGTGGTTTCATGATGCGAAATGCAACCTGCAAGAGGCTCCTTCTTCAATCCCTGAAAACTCCAGTTAAAAGAGCACAGGAGAGCCTGGGCGGGGAAGATCTCTGGAGGCTGGACACACCAACAATAGGACCGAGGCTCTCAAAAGGCAGCTCCATGTTATCTTTTTGTATTGTGCACACATTACTGCTTTCCCTCCCCTATCCTCCCTGCACAGGGAGTGGTGTTAGGTAGGGCTGAGCTACGCCATGCAAAGTACCATGGCTGCCCGTTAGCCTGAAGTCACACCAGGCAACAGAAACAGCTAAAAAGTAATCTTCCTGCACTTTTAGAGGGAGCGGAGATTTATTTTATTTGTTTTAGCTGCTGAACAAAGTCAAGCTGTAACACTTCTCTTCCCTGGGCTCTATTAAAGGCAGGCACTCCTAAGGCATGGTAAATGCGGCACACAGGTCTGAGATCAGAGATGGGGAACCTGCAGCTCTCCAGATCTAACACCCATCAGCTGAAGCTGGCGTGACCAATGGACAGGGATGGTGGATGCTGAAAGCCAGCAACACCTAGTGGAGGTTCCTCAAGAACAAGGCACACTCAGAAAGGAAATGGGAAGGGAGGCAACAGGAGGAACAAAAACCATTTTACCCCAGCAACAATTCACTAGCAGATGGGAGTTTCCCCCCAAATGAGGTTATGCTTTCCCCCCACCTGTCAGGAGACTGGCAAAAACTCAAGACAGGATTGCCTTGACGCTAATGGGGAGGGGGAGAACAGGGTGTGCTTCCATCTGCTACAGCCATTTGGCAGCCCTGATTACCAACTGTGTCAGACTGCAGGGGTTCTGCACAGCTACCCATAGGAGGAGTCCCTGGTGTCAGCTGCTCAGAGGGGGGAGGGAAGAGGAAGAGAAAGGGGAGGTCTCTGGGGAGTGTGGAAAACACCATTCAAAGACACACACACACCAGGATCCTATGCAAGAGTACTACAAAGTAATCCCAATGAGTTTAATTAGATTTGCTTCCAGGTAAATGTGTAAAGGATTGCAGCCTTAAACCTTCTGGGGTGGGGTGGGTGTGGAATTCTCTTAGTTACTTAAGGATGTGGCTACTGCCTCTAAGCCCCCTCCCCAAATCTTTGAATAAAGAAACATGGGGGGGGGACATTGACTCCATCATGCTTCCTGGGGGACACAGAAAAAAGAACGCCACTTGGAAATAAAAAGCATTGCTTCCATTTCCTCCGTTGTATATTGCCTCAAAAGACACACACAACGCATGCTAAAGGGAGACGTAGATTTTCTAATCGATGCGACTCTGAATAATGTGCGGCGGGGAGAGGTGAGTGTTAACTCCCCTCTCTGTGTGTGTGCGTCCGCCACACTAGCAACCCAAGCAGCGGGAGCGGAGAGACAGCCCAGCGTGGTTTGGGGCATGGGATGGGTGTGGAAGGCACACATTCCGCTGTATGCACGGGTGCATCGAAGCAGCGGAACAAGTTACACAAGCGTGCCCTTTCTCCTACTTTCTCGCACCACCACCGAACCTCACCTGCTGGCGCGCTATGCGGCCATGGCCCCCAACTTGTCCCCTCTCCCTTCCTTCTGGCATGCCCACTAACGCAAGCCCTCCCCGACTCGCCCGAACCACCCGGCCTCTGGTCCTGCAGAACCTTGACCCACCCACGCAGCGAGGGCGGGGAGTCTTCTTCCGCCGCTCCCCCGCACGAAGCCCACCCCCCTCCTCCTCGGCCGATCTCCGCAGTGGCAAGCAGCAGAACATTCCTCCAGGCGCCCCACTTTGCAACACACATTGCCAAACACTTAGAAAGACCTCCTCGGCTGGGCGGGCCGTGAAGAGGACCTGCGGTGGGAAGGAGGGGGCGGCCGGGCACGCTCTCCTCGTCCTGCCGCGCCCCTCGGAGGCGACCGATTAGCTGGCATTTTTCGAGCTCCCCCGCTCTCCCTCCTCCTCCTCCTCCTGCATCCGTCCGTCTGGCTTCCAGCAGTCCATTTGTCAGCGCCAAACAGGCGCCCCCGCCCCGCCAAGCAGCGAGGAGGGACCCAGCCAACACCCCCCCCCCCCACGCCGCTGTTTTCAAATTAAAACGCCTAAACGGTCGTCGTCGGTGACACACAGACCCAGTATTGTGCTCCAGACCTGGTAAATAATCAGGTTACTGTGCTAAAAGCCCAGGAGGCTGCACAAACACACACACACACCCCACGCAAACAAGGCTACAGGTTCGTATCTGGCATACTGAACTGCACAGACCTCTCGCGCTTTCCAACTTGCTTGCCATCTTCCCCTGCTTTTTATTTTTAAAGAAATACTGAACACCACCCAAGAGAGCGGGATCGGGACCCCATGTGCAAGGAAAGCGCTGCCCGGGAAGCGCCGACGCCCGCAGGGAGAGAGCGCGCTCGGGCTGCGCGCCCGCTCAACCCCGCGCGCCTTTTACTACAGATTGGCCAAGAGGTCGAGACTTTAGTTTTCTTTTACACCCCTTCCGCGCCCCCGCGATCCGCTGAATGAGTCTTTCTCTCACACTCCCCTCACACGGGAGATTGCTTCAGGAATTCAGCCCTCCTTCCCGCGCCTCCCACCCCCAGCCCGGCCTCTAACCACCACCTTTGCTAACAGAGGAGTGTTGTAATGTTGGGGGTGTAATCCTGAAACGACGATTCAGGAAGATAAGCCTGTCAGGCGCGGTTACACCGCCTGACAACATTTCTGCATGCAACAGAGTAGTAGTGGAAGGATTTCTCTTTTTTTTAAGTTCAGTTTCAACATCGCGGGGGAAGAAAGAGATAAAAGGCTGGGAAACAAGATATTCTGCACTCTTCTTTTTTTAAGGCAGTCTATGAACAAACCCACAGAGCAACCATATTACAGTTGTAAGCAAAACAAAAAACCCCACCATCAACAGGCATGCAGCTTTATTACAGCTACAGACAAGACGCCGACTATAATCGTTAATGGATTTCCGCAAACGCCCCGTTGCTCCGCACAAAAACACACTCTTAAAAGAAAAGAAAGCAAAAGCAACCAACTGACCTCAAGGAGCGCCCCGGATTTTCCATCGCTAAATTATAGGCGGACAAACTGTTGCTTTTATTATGCACGTTTGTATTACGAACCTCCCTGTGATTTCCGTATGAAGGGCGGCGTACAAATTCAATAGATAAATGAAAATCAACTCTGAAATACTCTCCCACCCCGCTTCCTGGGGGCTGCGCGAAAAACCGGCCAGACAGAGGATCTTCCCGGGCCTGATCGCTTCCCGGCGCCTCGCGATTCCCATGCAAAGCGGCGGCTCCTCCGCTCCGCCCCACCCAAATCTGCCTTCCTGCTCCATCTCCTCCCTCCTCCCAAGTTTGCTTCCTGCGGACCGAGCGCACCACGAGCGGGCATGGAAAATATGTTTGCAACACTTTTCCATCCTCTGCCTGTTCCCCCAGTCAGGCTGCGGGGGGGGGCGTCCCCCTCGCCAGGCCCTGGGGTGAACGCGAAAAGCGGGAGAAGGAGAGACCCGTAGGATGTGGCTTACTTTGGGCGCCCCTCTGTAAGCAAGCAGGCGGCGAGATTGCCGTGCCGGGTTCCTTTCCGAGAGCGGCGGGCTCCGGCCCCCGAGAACCCACCCAGCCACTCCAAGCGTGGCGGCTTCGGCTTGCTCGCAGCGTCCGCACCCGGATCCGCGACGGGCAGAGCAGCAGCGGCTTTGCGCGGCGCCGCAGACCAAAGCGGCTTCGCAGCTGCCTTTCCTCCGCCCCCAGCCAACCCGTCTTTCCCAGACTGGGAAAACCCCCTGGATTTCCAAAGGAGGGAGGGAGGGAGGAGGAGATCTGAAAGGGGTGGGGTGGGGGAGAGCCCTGGGAAACTCGATTCCGGATCCTGCCGGTCTCTCGCTCTTCCCGAAGTTTGGAGCGAGTCGGGATCCACCCCGGAGTGGCGGGAAACGGCCCCAGTCCAGACTGCGGGGATCTTGACAACTCGGCGCGCTTAGTGAGCAGACACGAACCTGCGGGAAGGCGGCTCCTCGGCGCGGTCTCCGCGTTGCCTCTTCGTCCCTTTTTAAAATCCAGCGTTTTGTGAGCCGAGTCCCTCCTGCTCCGAGCAGCGCGAGCTTAAGAAAATGCTCGTCATGGCAACGCCACTGCCTAGCCCGGCCAGACTCGCACCCCCCGCCCGCCCTTCTCCAAAGGAGGAGGGACTCTCTTAAGGTGGAGCAGGCGAAGCCCTGACGCCTCGGAGCTTTTTAAGGGGGAGGAAGGGAGATGCAGCTCCCAGAAGATCGCCGGAGGGGTTTTGCTCGCGCGTGCGACTCCCCCCACCCCTCCCCGCATGTAGGGAGACAGATAAAACTCTGAACAGGATCAATGGAGGGCTAGGGAGGAATAGGGAGAATCGGAGATGCCGGGCTGGTTTGCTTTTTCTTTTTCTTTTAATTGCACGCTGCTGCAGGCAATTATTAAACACCGCTGCTTTGGAAGAAAAGGCAGCTTTTAGAACAAAGTATCTCTCGATTGCGGCTGCTTTCTTTCCGCCCACCATGTTCCTTTCTCCCCGACCATCTAACTTAACCAGTAAACAAAATATCTATATAATGATCGCAAGAACATAACACAAAAGTGCATAGCTACGTTGTTATTTCTGCAAGGCTTTGGAAACAGTGACGGGGTTCTTAGAACTACTCTTGCATCGTAAAGTAGATCAGCCACCTGCGACGTCTAGACTTTGACCCAATTGCCATAGAGCACCTATCAGCCCGATATCCGTGGATCCTACTTGGAAGAGACCCATTGAAATTAATAGACATTTACTGGCTCATATCCATTAATTTTAATGGCCCTAATCTGAGTAGGAGGCAGAGACGTGTTTTTTGTTTCCATTTTGTAGACAATTTTGTAAATCGTTGAATAGTATAAAAATGTAATATCCTAATCAAATAGATTTGAGTTGGGTTGCACTTCTAAATAATGATTCTATGCTTTGAAAGTTACAGAAACTTTTGTCCTTTCTATTAATGGGGGGGGAGCAAAGGAGGTCCCTGCATTCTTCCCTCTTAAAGTGATACAATTACAGTGATACCTTGGTTCTCAAACTTAATCCATTCTGGGAGTCTGTTCGATTCCCGAAACCGTTCAAAAACCAAGGCGCACCTTCTGACCAGCTGCAGCAGCTTCCTGCACTCAATCGAAAGCTGCGGAAGCCACGTTGGACGTTCCACTTCCGAAAAATGTTCGCAAACTGGAACACTTACTTCCGGGTTTATGGCAATTTGTTCAACAACTACCAGTAAGCCATTTGGGAACCAAGGTGCCACTGTAATTATTTTTGCCTGCCTAGGCTGATACCTAGGACTGCTACTGTGAAAAAAGCAGAAGTGGGTCTCTGGTTAAGGTGGAGCTTCTATAATAGCTGCCAGGCAAGTGGGTTGCTGTTGCTTACTGGGAGGGAGAGGGGAAGAGCGGAAGGCAGTGGGGAGGCTGGCACAGTGAAACTGCACTAGCAGAGCCAATCTGGTACTGCTGCTGGTGCACTTGCACCACGCTAACTCCCCTCCACCTTGCCCCTCCATCCAGTCAATTCACTTGTCGGGCAGCTAGCCCCACCCAACTCACTTGTAGAGAGATCACCACAGCAGATCCTATGGCGGGGTGGGGAACTTGGGGTTGGGAAACAAATGCAGCCCCCCCCCGGCCTATCTATGTGGCTTTTTGGATTCTTTCTCAGGCCACATCCTTATTATTATTAAGCCACATTCAGACAGGAAGGGCACACATCCTTAGCAAGACCAGGATCTGCAAAACAGAATACCCAGGCTTTTTTTTTGAAGATTGTGAGAGGCTCAAGTACTGAATATTCATTTGAGTTCCTCCCGCTCTGCTCCCTGCTTGCCTATTCCCAAGCTTTCTTCTCACTGCTGCACCCAGTGTCAATGTCAATTTTTGCTCAGTTGAAATGTACTGCTTGTAAGTGTTGGTGTGTCCCACTCCATGTGTGAGGCCTGGAGCAATTGACCTCCATTAATAAAAGTCTGATAACAGTACAGCAATTATAGGAGGTGGAGATTTTGTTACCCTGAGCTTCCAGAATGGGGTGGCTACAAATTCAAATAAGCTGTTAAATAAAACCTGCTGGGGGGGGGGGCGTGATCAAGAGGTACAACTAACAGATTGCTTCAACTACCTCTATAACCCCTTCTACTTTTGGCCACTTCTGCCTACCATTCCAATGCACAAATAACATATACCGGTAGTCCCAATTGCCATTGATTCTTCAGGTGCATTGTACCAGTACTTGCTAAGAGACAGAGTTGTGAATCAGGAAGTCCACAGTGTGAATCTTGCCTATGCCATTAACACATTAGGTGACCTTGGGCAAGCCATGCTCTCTCAGCCACAGTGTCCCCATCTGCAATATGGGAGTATTTGACTAAACTAACAGAGTTGTTCATTAATTTAATTTAATTTAATTTAATGAGTCATGTTAGGGGAAAATGTGGAGTATAAATTAAAAATAATAATAATAACAGTAATAATAGCAATAATTATTTTATTTACAAATTTAGATCTTACTTTTCATGTACAGTAGTTCTTAAAGCATCTTATAGCAGTAAAATATACAAAATTTAAAACATTGCTTAAACCTCCTAAATTTAAAATCTCATGGAATTAATATGTAAAAAAGGGAGAGAAGCATTCAGGGTGCAAAGCCCTCTTGACTAGGCACCTGAAACTCAGTAGGGATGGAATCTGTCTTGTAGGTGGGATTTCCATTCCAATGGGGCCACAACACTAACTCTTGTAAGGATTACAGCTGGATAATGCATGTGAAGCACTTTGAACACTTGAAAGCACTGTACAAATGTTAAGTTTCTTATTATCCTCTCCCTCGTCTAGCCCCCTAAAATTTCCTTTAGATGGCCACTCTTCTCCTGAAGTATATTGTAACCATGGGGTTAGGGAGAATCCATATCAGGTTTAAGGTGGGGCAAAGGAAATATCCCATCCTAGTCCTCCTGATAGGGATAGGGATTTACTTAAGATCTCTCCTCATTCAGGAGGGGCGGCAAGCAAGGGGGCGTGTATCGGCCCCCTGCTTCAGCCTGTCCCTGCTGCCGCGCCAAGCCTCTGGCTGGCCAATAGGGCCGGGCCAGGGGCGGGGTTAGCAGGCATTTAAACCGGAGCGGCAGCAGCTGAATCCTCCTTTCTGCTGCTGCATCCCGACGGATCTCCTGCCCACCCTCCCTTTAGGTCTTCCCTTTGTGTGTGTGCTTTGACCTTGCTATGGACTTCGGTTGGTTGCCTTGGTTGCCCAAGGGGCCTGGTAGGAGTTTTTTTTAATCCATTTGGCTAATTGGCCCTGGCCTCTTGGTTTTTTCGCCTACCTCATAGCAATTCGTCACAACTTCTTTCGGTATTTGGCGGTTAGGCATTGGAATATGGAGTTATCTGGTGAGTTTGAGGACTGGGTGTGGCTATCATCCAACCCTCCTCTTATAGGGGTATCCCCTTAAGGGATCCGGCGGTCGTGGATCCCGTCCGATGCCCTGCTGGGGCTAGGGCCATGGCACGACCCCCGGTGGCACCAGGGGGAGCTTTCAGTTGTATTTGCATCAACAGGCTCCTCCCTCAGGGTGTTAACCTTATATGACCCTCCGCTGAGTGGGGTGGAGTCATGCTTGCTAGGGTGCCTAAGCCAATACCTCTCACTTGCTCTAACCAATAAAGTTGTGGCCTTATTTTACCCATTAACTCAAATCCATGTGTCACCGTGTCTTTATTTCTCATGGGCGGCGGGTCCTCGAACCGCAAAAAACAATGCACAACTGTTACCAGTAATTGCCTGCTTATCCTCCTAACTAGTGTGGCCTGAGACCCCCACAGATCACTCATCATTGCTGCCCTGTCTTCTCTCTCATACACACATGCAGATATCTCTCCACAAAAGGGGGTGAGTGGTAGGCCTTCTACAAGTCAACTAAAATGCACTACCACCCTTGTAGCAACAACTGTCCAGTTCCTCCTCAGCCTAATACGCATTCATGACTCAGATGGTGGTGGGTACCATGACCACTGTCTCAGGGGCAGAGCTCATAGGAAAGCCCAGAGCAACAGTCTTGTTGCCAAGGTGGAGCTTGTGCTGAGCAAGATCAGGGACTCTCAAAGCCACTTTTGCCTGAGACATTAGGGTGTGCCTGGGCACACCCAGCACGCTCTGTATGCATGCCTATTTTTAAAATGGGCCGCGTGAGTTTGAAATCTAGAAGTTACCAGAGCATGGAATACAGTAGCCAAGTCATCTCTCTCCTAAAGGCACCTTAGCTGGAGAACCAGCAGGAATTGGAGACAGGCAGGAAATCCCACATGTTCCACTCCCCTTCTGCTACATTAACAGAGCAATTTAAAATCCTTGTCCACAATCCTGGAGTGCTCCAGTTGGAGAACAGCCTTTACCAAAGGTGTCGTGGGCTTTGAAGACACTCGAACTCAGGAAGCAAGGGAGAAACGTGCTAAGAGGAAGGCACGCTTGGCAAATCCACATCGTGATCAACTCCCACCCAGAAACCAATATCCCCACTGTGGAAGGACGTGTAGATCCAGAATTGGCCTCCACAGTCACTCATGGACTCATTGTTAAAACCGTGTTTATGGAAGACAATCTTATTCGGCTACGAGTGATCGCCGAAGAAGAAAAGAGGTTTCGCCGAAGAAGAAGAAAAGAGCTTTTACTGGCAGAGGAGCTCTACTAGCAATGGGGGAGCCCCACTGGCTGGAAAGGGAAACCATACAGGGGGGTTACCTCCACAGCAGCCAGTGAACCCCCTCCCCCCATGGCACTTTTTGAGGGCATGGTGAGGGGAGACCTGAGGGAGATAGCTCAGTTAGTAGAGCAGGAGACTTTTCATCTGAGGGTCATGGGTCCGAGCCTCACATTGGACAGAATATTCCTGCATTGCAAGGAGTCCAAGGACCTTGGTGATCCCATCTAACTCTACAGTTCTATAGTTCTATGATTCTGCCATCATATAACAGCAATAGGCATGATCCTGGCCTCTTGCTTTGCTGGGAGTTGGTGAAGGAAAGAGGCATTATTTTGCTCCTTCCCCCCTGATTGGTTCAAAAGGTGGTGCTGTGCAAGGGGCAGTGGCTACAGTCCTCCCTCAAGCCCCACCACTGCTGGCCAGGGTTACAGCCTGCAGTAGCTAAGGATTTGCCCTTTCGTGACACCTAAAGTCAGATGCCCGAGACTGTTGCCTCACTCTGCCAACAGTAGAGCCGGATTAGCTGAGTATATTTCCATTAGATCAGTCACCTGCTAGTTCACTATATTTAACATATTAGAACTTCCACTTGAGATATTTCCTGAAAGTTGAAGATGAAGATTTCCATGGGAAATAATGCGAAACTTTGGGAAATATTACTTTCCCGAGGTAGTGGTCCATGAGGTAGGGCCCTCCAGGCACCGGTATCATTGTAGCTTGCCTGGAGGAGGGGGGAGGCATGGTGGTAGCAAGGTCGGGGCTGCATGGTCACCTCAGTGAGAGGGCCAGATTACTTCTGCTCAGCCCTGACCTCACCACTGCCCTGCACATCCCCACCAGCTCCAGTGATGCTGGTGTTGGGGGATGGCTCCGCCCACAACACATGGGCCACATTTGTAATTTATGCGTCAGTAGATTCCATTTTGAGCACCATTTGGTGGAAAGGTAGAATCAGTGGCACAGTAGAGCAGGAAGGGGGGGTTAGGGCAGGTGAGAAGTGAACTTCTTAATTTCATCTGCCAGAGTGCCAGGGGAAATGGTGTCATCTGCTGGGGCACTTGGGTAACTGGGGGGCATATTATGAAAGACACCTGAAATCCAGCTTTTGCTTAGAAGACTGGTAGCCTGTACCTGAGATTCTGTACATATCTTTTTTCATTCTCCATGTTTTTCTTGCTGCTGCCACTTACCCCAAAATACCTCAAGTCAACTTTTTGCCTGGTCTCTTCCCAATTGCCTCAAAATGTCCTTATCAAAAACATTTGTTGCTCCATACACTTTTGCCTCTCAACCTTCCCACCTCTGGCACATGGCCCTTGGGCTGAAAAAACATCCCCTGTTGTCAGTACCATTTTTCTAGAAAAAGAGGTGCCAGAACTCACCACGAACACCTCCCTTGTTCTCTTAGGATGGGAATGTCCCCCACTTGAGAGGTGCTGGAATCCATCTGAGAAGTGCTGGGACTGAGTTCTGCCTGAAAAAAGCCCTGCCTGTTGTAAACTTCCTTGAGGATGTTCTGAAAGACACAAGAAAAAACATGTTTTCTATTCAGATGTGACCTAGAAATGTTGGTGTTCTTTCCAAGCTGGTTATGCCTTAGATGAGCCTTGCCAGACCTAGTCCAGCCTCTTGTTTCCTACAATGGCCAATCAAATGCTTCCGAGAAGACATCAAGATGACAACAATCATCTACTGCTGTTGTTCCCCAGGGAATGGTATTTAGTCCTGGAGACAGTGCAGCCATCATGACCAGTAGCTATTGGCAGCTTTATCCTCTGGGAGCAGCCCAAAACATTTTGCTGCCCGAGGCAAGGAAGCTGCTGGACTTGCAGCTGAATCATACTTCTGAAACGGTGATAGGACAGCATCTTCCACCACACAGGCAGCAGGAGGTTAGCTTAGGATACCCAACTATGTCCTGCAATGCCTCACCATCACTCCCTGACCTAACCATCGTCCACCTGCCTCACTCTGCTTAATGATATGCCATGCTTATATCCACCACAGGCCTTTGAGAAGTCAGGGATATTAGGCCATAGCTGCCAAGTTATCCCTTTTTTACAGGGATTTCCCCTTATGCTGAATAGGCTTCCTCGCGAGAAAAGGGAAAACTTGGCAGCTATGTATTAGGCCACATTCACTGTGATACCGCTTCAAGCAGTCATGGCTTCCCCCAAAGAATCGTGGGAGCTGTAGTTTGCTAAGCATCCTGAGAACTGTTAGGAAGGCCTTACAGTTCTCAGGGTGGTTTTAACAATCAACCCTTCTTCATGGGGAACTGTGGAAATAGTAGCTCTGTGAGGAGAAGAGCAGTCTTCTAACTACTCTCTAATCCCCTTAACAAGCTACAGCTCCCAGAATTCTTTGGGGGAAGCCAGAACTGTTTAAAGTGTTTAAATGCATGGTGCAAATGGGGCATCAGTTTTGCACACCACCCATTTTCTGTCCATCACTGCCCAGGACTTCATTCATTTTATTTATTTATTTAAATATTTATTTATTCATAGTTGCATTATAAAAATAATATCACAGTGGTTTACGACAATATAAAAACACGAAACCAAACAATGACAGCAAAAAAATATGTTAAAAGCAAAAAGAAATTGAAAACAAGAAAGTTACTCCAAGTTACCCGACACTTCCAGAAAGATAAGGGGCCATCTTGCCCAATTTGCTAGAGGGCCCCCAAAATATGGAACTGGTCCTTTGTACAGGGATGGACTTTGGTCTTTCAAATTCCAGTGGTGTCCTGTGTGAGCCAAAATTTGGCGCCCCCTGCTTCTCACCTTCCATCCTACTCAGTTCACTACATCACAGTTGCGGTGCCCTACAGTGCCCCCTAGGTTTGGTGCCCAGTGCCATGGAACTGGTCGCCCTGCCCAAAATTTGCCTCTGCTTTGTGTTTTTTTAAATGTATATCTTCAGAACATAAGGCGAGCTCTGCTGTATAAAGAGACAAAGGCCCATCTAGTCTACCATCCTTTCCTCACAGTGGCCAACCAAATGCCTACAGGAAGCCCCCAAGCAAGAGCTGAGTGCAATACCACTCTCCCTTCCTGTTCAGAAGCATTACAGCCCCTTCCTATTCAGGCATTACTCTCCCTTCCTATTCAGAAGCATTACAGCCCCTAACAGTGAAAGTAGAATCTAATGGCAAGGAGGTACTTTGCCTTTAAGTTCAAGATGGTCACAGTGGCTTATGAGAAGTACTGCCTCAGGGGAGCCTTGCTGATCCATCAGCCTGTACTGACTTGCTGGTAAACTATCTGAAAAGTTTGCGCTGATCAAACTTTCCCAGTCTATCAGAGACATGCAGTCCCCTTGTTTATTGCATGTATGCTCCTGGCAATCAGAATATGCCACCCTGACCCACACATTCCATAGACACTCCTTTGTCCTTTCTAGACACTCCTTTGTCCTTTCTTCTCCTGATGACTAAGTTCAGGTCACACAGAATGAGAATGGCATCATATGATGTCCGTTTCCATTCAGGCCTTGGGTGTGTGAAGTTTGCGTTCCGAGGGATCACAAGTTAGCAAAGAGTGGGTGGCCTTGTGTCCTATTGCGTAAGGCTGAGTGATCAGAGGCACAGTTTGAGCCAGCTTTTCCCTTCACAGGCAGCTTTGATTGACAGATGATGCTTCTGAGGCAGGCATCCAGAGTGACTATTCTGAGCACCCTCTGCTAGGTCCCAAACCCGTCCCCACACCAGACCACTTGAAAACTGCTGAGCTGAGGATCTTAGTGGACTATTCATTTTTTTTCCTTCTGCCTGTTGTAGTGAAGTGCTGTTCTATATAGCATGTGGTTTTTATTTGCATTTTATTGCTTCTTTGATTTCTTATTGCAGAATTTTATAGAATTCAGATGGTAACTTTCCTTCACAGACAAGCCGCGGACCTCCTGAATGAAGATTGTCAACCACTGGTGATCAGTGGGGCACAGTTTGGGAATCTCTGTATTAGGATGCTTAACACAGTCTGGCTGGGAAAGACCTCTGCCAAAAACCTGCTGTGTGTATAAATAAAGCAGGTGTTTAAATAGCCTCCTCCCTGACTTCGTCTCTAATCTTCAAAGTATGGCACCACCAGAAGCCTCAAAGGCTCTCCTGCAAATAATATAAGGTCATTTGGAGGGACAGGTTTGCATTCCTTTCTTGGTCATCCACACTCTTCTTTAATGTTAGAAGGGAGAAATTTATCCATCTCCAACAATGAGGCCCATTTCTTTTCAAAAGTCCCTTTGTGACTTTGATACCCCCCCCCTGAAATTTCCTGGAGCCAGGACCTGCTATTATTGTTATTACTAATAATGGCTGTCCGCTTGTATAGCAGTCAGCACAATGGAGTCTTTTTCTGGGATGAGTCTTTCAGGTATTAACTTGATTCAAAGGGCAACTTTTGCATTGACACAGAGTATTTTCTGTGAGGATGCTGGCTGAATCCTTTTAAATAAAATAAGAAAGAGAGATGGCGTGATCTGACTATTAAGCACTTTTTATATCATTTTAAGACTCATCCACATTTTTGCTTGAGACATATTTTGATTGTACTGTGTGCTAATTATTTCCTCCAGGTCTGAGAGCTTTTCTCATTTTTTCATGACTATGCCTTGGGAAAATCTGCTCTGGCCCATTGAATTGAAGCTTGGTGAGGCAAAATCTCCTTGGATTTTTCACACATCTGATAAGATCTGACTCAGCACAGAACAGTAGAGTGGATATCCACAAGTTCTCGGGTGTACACAATACAGTGGTACCTCTAGTTACGAACTTAATTTGTTCCGGAAGTCCGTTCTTAACCTGAAACTGTTCTTAACTAGAGGCGAGCTTTCGCTAATGAGGCCTCTTGCTGCCGCTGCACCACCGACACACGATTTTCATTCTCATCCTGGGGCAAAGTTCTCAACTTGAGGTAACTCTTCCAGGTTAGCGGAGTTTGTAACCTGAAGCATTTGTAACCTGAGGCATTTGTAACTCAAGGTACCACTGTATGATCAAAATACAGTTCAAGTGAAAGTGTGGATAAGCCCTTTGTTTCATTGGGAGAAATTTAAGCACATGCTTAACTTTGTCATCAAAATCAGTGGGACTTATCACTGGCTAAGGGTAAAGGCACCCCTGCCCGTTAGGTCCAGTCGTGTCCGACTCTGGGGTTGCAGTGCTCATCTCACTCTATAGGCCGAGGGAGGTGGCATTTGTCTGCAGACAACTTCCGAGTCATGTGGCCAGCATGACTAAGCCGCTTCTGGCGAAACCAGAGCAGCGCTTACCTTCCCGCCGGAGCGGTACCTATTTATCTACTTGCACTTGACGTGGTTTCAAACTGCTGGGTGGCCAGGAGTATCACTGCCTAGATTGTACCAAAAGGGCCCTAAGGTTCTGGCAGCCATCCTGTGGGACACAGTAGATCTTATTCTCAAGTAACTATGCAGAGAATACAAAAAAAAAGGTCTTAAGCCTTCCTATTCCCTTTGAGTGCTGTTATGGGTACTGTTTTTAGGCCAGAAAGGCAAGCCCATTTCACAAACCAAGGAGGGAGCTCCCACTAAGCAGTAGAGCAGGGGTCAGCAATCTTTTTCAGCAAGGGGCAGGTCCACTGTCCCTCAGACCTTGTGAGGGGCCGGACTATATTTTGAAAAATATAAATGAACGAATTCCTATGCCCCACAAATAACCCAGAGATGCATTTTAAATAATAGGACACATTCTACTCATGTAAAAACATGCTGATTCCAGGACCATCCATGGGCCGGATTTAGAAGGCGATTGGGCCGGATTCGGCCCCGGGCCTTAGTTTGCCTACCCATGCAGTAGAGGCATGGAATACCTTTCCCTGTTGCTCCACTCATAGCCATGGTCCACATCCCCCACCTTCTGCAGTGAGGCAGAATTTGAAGTCTTGTTCCCCAAAGTGGGTGGGACAAGGAGGTGCCGCAGGACAGCTGGAGAAGAATTCAAACAATAAGGGGTTCTTTCCCCAACCCAACCCAGCACAGAGGCATTATGATAAACTTAAGATGGAAATTCAACAGATGATGCCTTTGCCAGAACATCATCACTATCCCATGGCAACAGGTTGCACCTTCTGGATTTCTGCCTGCCATGAAGCTGTTAGAAGTAAAATGGTTGAGATAAAAGGTGAAAATTGCCCCAGGGACCCATCCTAGCAAACACTGTGAACAGGACCCTCAGCTGCCTGGTTGGAAGAAGAAAAACCTGTTGTGGCCTGCTTAGGTCTTTAACAGCAATTTGCTGGGCAGAAGTCAGCAGATGAAATTTTTCACAGCACACAGATAAGCATTACAACTTGCTAATGTTGGCAGATCAAGTCTATTTTAAAGGCACAGGACCGGGGATTTCTAAAAACTTGGGGAAGAATCCATCAGCACATGTGTTTTTTCTCCTCAATGAAGCTCTGTGATAGGAAAAGTTGGATCTGGAGAAAATTCTCTCTTACCTACATACCGGGTACATGCTAGTTACAGGTAGGTAGCCGTGTTGGTCTGACATAGTCGAAACAAAATACCCAAAGAAGTGTGCACGCACACGAAAGCTCATACCAATGACAAACTTAGTTGGTCTCTAAGGTGCGGCTGGAAGGAATTTTTTTAATTTTGTTTTGACTACTCTTAAGTGACTTTGTTTGCTTCTCACGTTTTGGTTCTTGGTAACTTCCTAACAGCAGGATTTTGATGGAGACAGTAAGATTTAGAGCCTCTCTCCCCAGCTAGCTAGTCACTATGGGATTCCTCCATACCGTAGCTTTCTCTTTGCCCTGTTGGCCTCTTGGAAAGTACTGGAAGGCAGCTGGATATTTACTTGTTTCTTTTGATCAGCCAAGAATGAATTAGGAATCTAAGCATGTGTGCTAAGTACACAGGGCCTGACTACCCTGATCCCTGGCACAGGGCAGCATCAGAGCATCAGATTACAGATTGGGGAGGAGAGAAGCTACTCTATGAGCAAACACCTTAGTAGAGTAACAGAGCAAATATATTTACATCCTATGAGTGCAAAGGTGCTGATGAAATGTTGTTTCAAGCTGCTGGATAATAAAGACGGAGAGGCCCTGCCAAGCAACCAGAAAATGGCGCAGAGCATCTTCAACTTCTTTTCACCTTTGCATGGTAAGTTGCACCTGCTGAAATTATTCTGCGGAACCTTTCAGGGAACAGGAGCAACATCCTGTACTTTGGAAATGAAAGCGAGTGTGGCATTGTGCACTGCGTCAGAACAGGACTGGTGAGATCTGGGTTCAAATTCCTCATTTGGTTACGAAAGTTACTGGGGGGGACTCTGGATCAGTCACCAACTCTCAGCCCAACCAGCCTTGTAGGGTTGTTGTGGAGATAAAAATAAAAGGGTGGGAGATGGAAGAAGTGTGTTGAGCAATCTGAATCTCCTTGGAGGAAAGATGGTCCATGAATGAAATAACTATAAAATAGAGCTTTCTTTGCATTTGGTCAACCCCCAGAAAACCTTTGCATCAAAATTCTTCAAATGCTTGAAGAGATCTAGATATCTAGAGTTTAAAAAATGGAGCATGAAGCTAACTCCAAACTGAGTAACAACAACCCTTGTATCAAACTGGAGCTGCTTATGTCCTGCTAGTGGTAAGTATAAAATAATGCAATTTTAGGAAGCGGGGGTGGGGGGTCTGATTTCAAATTCTGATGCTGGTAGATGACGCTTCTGCCTTTTTGCTGTGCTAAACATGTCATATGTGACTACCTACTGGCTTCCTTGGGTCACTAGGCTTAGCTGATGCCATATGCCCCTCAGCCGAGAATTTTTGAGAAAGGCAAGTGGCCTCACTTCTCAGCCTGAGGAAGAACTGTCTTCTATTCTACCATCCCGTTGTAAGATAATAAATGTGCTAGATGTCACAGCAATCAATTACTTTAAGAGCATTGTTAATTTTCAATTACTGATGCATTATTATGGGGATGCTGGTAATAGGGATAGGAAATGATGGAGTTTAGATAATTTTTTTGTTATATAGAAACAATTCAGTTCTCAGACATTCGCTGCCAGGATAGCTAGGCTGCTTACACCCCATTGCCTACAGTTGTAAATGGGATACTGTACATTTGTAAATGTCCTAATGCAAAACATTGGAACTGAATGTAACATGGGCTCTGCACTTTAGAACGCCCAAGCCTTCCCTGTATTCTTGTTGGTGCCTACTAATTTTTTTAAATTATTATACCAGCCTACCCAGATGCTTAGGAAGTCTAAGTAATTTTAATCTGTTTTAGCATTTTAACTTTTGTATGTTTTAAAGTACTGTTGCATTATTATTATTATTATTATTATTTATTTGCTTGCTTTATCTTTTTGCAAACCGCATTGAAGTTTTGTTTGATGTTTACAATTGAGCGGTGCATACGTTTTATGAAATAAAATAATTAAACATTGGCAGGTAAAGTTAAAAACCCAACTTTTTTTAAATTATTATTATTATTATTATTTATTTATTTATTTATTTATTATTTATACCCCACTCATCTGGCTGGGTTTCCTCAGCCACTCTGGGCGGCTTCCAACTGGATATTAAAAACAATATGGCATCAAACATTAAAAACTTCCCTAAAAAAGGCTGCCTTCAGTTGTCTTCTAAAAGTAAAATAGTTGCTTATTGCCTTGACATCTGCTGGGAGGGCGTTCCACAGGGCGGGTGCCACCACCGAGAAGGCCCTCTGTCTGGTACATTCCCAGCCCCTCTAGCAGCATCTTAAACATGCCTTGCATCACCTAATGCAGCAACATTACCAGAGAGGCCTCTGACATTGGAGTGCTGCGTCTTGCTTCCTCTTTCTCTGCGACAATTTATGAAGTAAGGAAGGTAGGTTTTTTCTACGTGATCTAGCAGCATCCTCACATTTTAAACTCTGGGCAGGATTCTCCTAATGAGCCCTGTCAACCGCGTTCCTGCACAAAGACTTCCGCTTGCACAACAGGGCTCTGCCCTCCTACTGTTATCCCTGAAATTGACTTTGGGGGGAGAATGTCAAGGGAACCCTCAGAACAGTGCACGGGTGGAAGGAGAAGGAGAAACATTCTGTCTGGCAAGTTGAAATGCTTGCGCAGATAGAACAATCATAGAATCATAAAACTGAAGAGTTGGAAGGGACCTCAAGTGTCATCTAGTTCAACATCCTGAAATGCAGGGATGTCATAGCAAGGCATTGAATTTTGCGCTCCTAACAATTTGGCACCCGGGGCAACCGCCCCTGTGGTCCCCATGCTACGCCACTGCTCAGCCAAAGTAAATAGCGAGACAAACCGTGTAGGTTTGATCAGAAGCCAAATTGCAGCAGATCAAAAAGAGTGGTGATTGCAACATCCATAGGATGGGCTGGAAATCGCTGCCTCCTTACATCCCTGGCTGCGACTTGTGAGGGTTGGATAGTTTAGCCTTTCAGATCTCCAACAAAGCTGCGCTAAGAAGTTCCCAGAACACCCTCATATTCAGGTAGGATCAGTAATGGAAGGAAGTTAAGTGCGCACCTTCCTGAGTATTCATGAGAATGAAACATCACCCTTTACTTAAAGTTGCAGACAGTGAGTTGAAAGGAAGGATTTCTGCTCTTGATGTTAATGCCTATTTACTTTCAACTCTGATAAGCAGGTTTTGCACTGTTTTAAAAACTTGCCAAGTGTGTTTTGCTAGAGTCTACATCAGACAAAGAAACATGTGCATATATCAAGTGAAGAAGCAAAGCATTTTCTCCGCTGTTTTCGTCTCCCTTCAGAATTATTATCTGTCTCCCGCTTAATATGCTTAGATGGCCACCATCAGGAAGCCATCAGTGCATTTTATTCTCATCGCAGATAGCTTTTACCATCCCCAGTACACAGATGAAACTCGGAGAAGTGTAATCATTTGCTCAAGGTCACACAAGGAAACTGTGTCAGAGCAGATGGCTGAAATGGAAGAAGGAGCTGTCTGGTTTCAGAGCTTATCCACACCTCCGTTTCCCCTCTCTGCTTTCCCCTGGAAACACCCATGGTTTAGCGCTGAATTGGAACAAATGGCAATTGGGTTTCCCTCGGATTGTTGTTTGTTTTGCTGTAGTGGCAAAGGGCGGGTTTTCTGGGAGAAAGCAGCAGGGGAAATGCATAACTGCTTGGACCTAGAAAGCACAGGGCAAGCAGAAAACCATGTGCAGTAGACCCATGCTTTCTAGGCATGGGAAAAGCAGGACTGTGAACAAGCCCTAGGTACATAAAGTGCCCATGTAATACATTGTTTCAGCCTTAATTGTTTCCCAAACTTTGGTCTCTAGCTGTTTCTGGACTACACTTCCCATCATCCTCGACCACTGCTCCTGCTACCTAGGGATGATGGGAGTTGTAGTCCAAAAAACAGCTGGAGATCGAAGTTTGTGAAACACTGATAAGGCCTAGTTCTCATTGAATTGGTAAAGCTGTAGTGTATCTGCACTGCAGGTGGGGGCTAACATGAGAACGAATGCTTACCCCCCCCAAAAGCAGGTATGGGACACCTGCATATTCCTGTAATGCAATGGGTTGGACTAGATGATCCTCAGGGTCCCTTCCAACTCTGCAGTTCTATGATTGCTTGGTTTTTATTTTTTAAAACCCCTCAAAGCAGTTTACGAAAAAAAAGATAAAACAATGAAATTATCAGTAAAAAATATTTAAAAGAACAGTGTAAAGCCTTTAAAAAAGGTAAAATCAACAATAAGCCAAAAATCAGATTAAAACACATGTCAACATTCCATGTATCTGGATAGGCTTTCCTAAACAAATATGTTTTTAAGAGGCGACAAAACAAGCACTACACAGGTGCCTGCCTGATGTCAATAGTCAGGGAGTTCCACAGTCTAGGCCAGGGGTGTCAAACTCAAATTCATCGGGGGCCGCATCAGCAGTTTGGTCACCCTCAAAGGGCCGGTTGTATCTGTAGGACTATGTGTCCACTCTTTATTATCATAAATTATTGTCACTGCATTCGATTATTACTGTTTTTTGTAATAATGTAAGTAATAACTAGCTCTGAAAGCAGAAACATAGTCAGAATAATGGCAAGTAGATATTCAAATGTACAATTATTGTACAATTTATTGAAAAATGATTTTTGGTAACTGCACTAGGTGGTGGAGGCTCGCTAGGGTTTCATGCAGGACTCTGCAAGTTTCCTTGCAGAGCTACTAGTACCTGGAGATGCTGGGGTCCTTCTGCATGCAGGACAGATGTTCTGCCAGTGAGCCACCACCCTTCACCAAAGGGACTGGCTGAGGTTGACTCACTGAAGCTGCTCTCCTGGTTCCAGGGTTTAAGGGCCAGAAGTATAAAGCAGCATCCTATGTTTCTGAGGAGAGGGAGAGGGAGAGGGAGAGGGAGAGGGAGAGGGAGAGGGAGAGGGAGAGGGAGAGGGAGGGAGGGAGGGAGGGAGGGAGGGAGGGAGGAAGGAAGGAAGGAAGGAAGGAAGGAAGGAAGGAAGGAAGGAAGGAAGAAAGAAAGAAAGAAAAGAGGGAGTGGGAGGGAGAGAGGAAGGAAGGAAGGAAAGAGGGGAAAGAAAGAAGAGTAGGAAATAAGGAGGAGAATAAAGAAGGAAAGAAAAAGAAAGGGAGAGAAGACGGAAAGGGAGAAAGAAGGAAGGAAGTAGAGGGAAAGAAAGAATAAGAATGAGGGAGAGGAAGAAAGTTGGGAAGGACGGAAGGAAGAAAGGAAGGAAGGAAGGAAGGAAGAAAGGAAGGAAGGAAGAAAAGAGGGAGCAGGAGGGAGAGGAAGGAAAGAGGTGAGAGAAAGAAGAGTAGGAAAGAAGGAATAAAGAAGGAAAGAAAAAGAAAGAGGGAGAGAAGACAGAGATAAAGAAGGAAGGAAGGAGAGGGAAAGAAAGAATAAGAACGAGAGAGAGGAAGAAAGAAAGGGAAGGGGGGGGGTCGCCGCCTTGATTCAGCGCCAGAAAAGAGCGCAAAGGGACCCAGGGGCAAAAAGCATTTCCCCGGCCCCAGCTGTTTGTCGGCGCTTTGTTGGCGCAGCGCTTCAGCAGCAAGGTCCCACTGCTGGGTCCCGCTGGCTGGGGCGCTCGGCGGGCCACATGACGAGGTCTGGCGGGCCGGATTTGGCCCCCGGGCCTTGTGTTTGACACCCGTGGTCTAGGCGCTGCCCCTCTAAAATACCAGTTCCTTACAAATGCAGAGCGAGTATTATATGGAAACTGTAACAGTGCTAGTTTCTCAGAATGGTGCATACTCTCAGGAATGTGTTGGGTACAAGTTGGGTGATCTGATCACTGATGTACCACCACCTCATCCAAACTAATTTGGCATTCATCCTACCAGGGTCTCCAACAGGATGGCTACCATTCTTCAGTTTATTCAGCTGCTGGTTTTTTTTAAAAAAGCACAGAAACAAACCCAGAGACTCCTGAGACTCTTGGAAATATGCAATAGTAATTAAAGCAAAGTACAACAACAATGCATTTGCTCTGTGTTACCCATCTTCCCCATTGCCCTTGCAGAAATGCGCCTGGCAGCAAAGGAGAGGTTCCTCTTGGTGATGGCATTCATTATATGGTGCGGGCCTAGCATTACACCACCCAAAGGCATCATTAAGAAGTGCAGATGATCATTTTCTCTGCCTCTCTCCACATGAAGCCCAGACTTAAGAATTCTGCTGCTCCTCCAAGTGCTGAGATCACCCAAGCTTCAACTTCCAGGCTGCCGTTAGACCACCAAATGGTATAATTAAATCACGACCCAGTAGCTTGCTATTTATTCCTGCTTCCCAACCAATGGGAATTGACAGAGCTGAACTAGCATCTGAAAAATGCATAGGACTTAAAGGGATTGAAAACCACCACTTATCATACAAGTCCAGTACCATCCCATTGTTTCCCGGGGCTCTGCCATCTATCATGTGTTGTTCTTGTCCTACATTCAAACTGTTATCGCTTTGAAGCAGGGAAGAATTTTCTTTTTCTGTGTGCTTCGTATACAGCACAGAGGGAATCAGTGTCACAGCTGGGTCTCTAGAGGTAGATACTACTAAGAAAATGCTTCAGAGTTAAAGCTGTGAAATGTCAGCCATGCTAAGTTTGAAGGGCTAATATCATTTCCTTGTTTGCTCCTAAGATTCAGGGTCTCGTCTCATGATCACTTCGATCCATGGCAACTTTAACAAAGCCTAGTCTCTGCAGACTTTTTGAAATGCTTCTGTAAGCACCCACAACCATGCATTGCAATGGGTTCAGTTGATCACAAGAGTTGTAATTCAAGTTCAACAATATCTGGAGGGCCACAGGTTCCCTACCCCTGGTTTTTGATGTGCTGGTGTGTCTGCTGAGCTACATTTGTTTCACACATTTAGGTTTCAGGTTTGCAGCACAATCCTGTGCATGTTTATTTGTAATCTGGTCCCACTGAATTCAATGGGACTTACAACCAAGTCAACACGCATAGGATTACAGCCTTAGTGTGTACTCAGCAGGTAGCTGTAGTCAATCCCAGTTCGCTGACACGTGTACTTTCATTTCACACATGAAGTGGTCCACAGTATGCTTATAGTATGCTGGAAGCCAGATCTAGCCTTTTGTGGCAGATGCACCAGTTCTCAAATTATAGGGCGAAATATATGAGGACTATTTGTGAAATCTGCAAGACCCAATCCCTGACTCCCCCAGCTATACCCTTCCAAAAACAACACTCAAAGTATTGTTAGGCTTTGTTGACATACTAAACTGTTATAGCTGCCCCATAGGCTCTCTGAAAGACTCATAAAACAAATGCAACAATTACGGAGCAATACTCATACCCTCCAACTCCCGGACTGAAAAATCTGGGATCAGCAGCGGCGCGGCACTGGAAGTCGCTTCTACGCATGTCCAGACCATGGGTAGAAGCGACTTCCGGTGCCGCTCTGCCCGATTTTTGAAAATCCGGGGGAATTACGGGATATTTCGCCATTCGGGACAACAGCGGGAAACGGCTTTAAAAACGGGGGTTTCCCGCGAAAAAACGGGAAACTTGGCAGGTATGACAATAATGTAGAAACTGTTAAAATTTAAAACACAATTAAAACTTGGATTTCAAGATTAAGTCACACAGGCTATTGAAAAAGCCTGGGTGAACAAGAAGGCCCCAAAGACCACAACCCTGGCAACAAGTAAAACTCTCTGGGAAGATGGTTCCATAAGTGGGGTGCCACTATCAAAAAGGACCTGCCCCTGGGACTTACCCTGGCTCACCTCTTTTGGTGGGGGCACTCTGAGCAAGGCTTTAAGCAAGTGCTTAACATTGTGCTAATATACAGAAATTGTATTTGGTGTCTTTCAAGGGGAGATGCTTTTCAGTAATATTAGTAGCTCAAGCCCTATCTGTAAGGAATAGACCTAAATGTTATACCCCAATTTGACCGGACGGACTCATAAATACCAGACTGTTCCTTCTGGCAACAGGAAACATAGTTTCACCCAATGCTGAAGCCTAGGAAGGCAAGTAGCTGCATGATTCCTTTCCATAGCTGCCAAGTTTTCCCTTTTCTCGCGAGGAAGCCTATTCAGCATAAGGGAAAATCCCTTAAAAAAAGGGATAACTTGGCAGCTATGTTCCTTTCTTCCTGGCCTCCATTTTCACCTCTCCCTTCCTCTTCAGCCATCATCCCATCACCTTCTCCAAGCCACGCTTGTGGTTTGAAAGGGAAGCTCTGATCAGTTGTCTGGTAGGTCAGATCTTTTCAGTATGGCAGCACTGTACTCTTTCCAGTCACATTTCTTTTTTAGACGGGTTTCAGCAATTCAAAGAAAGAGAGCGATTTGAGCATCCAAAAGAGGCTTGTCGCTTTGATCCTTTGTTCAGAAGTAAATGCAACTTATTGCAACTGAATTTATTTCCAAGGAAAGGTGGTTAGGCTTGCAGCATGAGGCTTGACCTATATTAGACTGTAAAGCCAGTCAATGAGGCCAGATGCACAACTGGGCTCCAATGTGCTTTGATAGTTGCATAGGAGGGGAAATTTCACAGATGGCAACTTATTGCAATTCTGCATTACACGTTAGGAAAAGCTACACATGTGCAGCTCTTAAAGGTCCAGAATCAGGGCCGGTGCCACCATTTGGCAGCGTGAGTCAGTCCCTTCAGGTGGCAGATACTAGGAGGTGGGCAGTGGGGGTGGGGTTTGTAGAGCAGAACTGTGTGTGACTTATGGCCTGCCGTGCACTCCTTAAGCTGGTCTGCTGTCCTCAGGTGTGGTGGCAGATTCTGCCCTACTGCTAGTGGTCTTTCCCATACAGGGATTGTCATATTTTCATATTCAGAAAAAAAAGTTGGCAACCTTTATTATGAAAAAAGTGACACTTCTCTGTGTGACAAAGCCAAAAATGCTTATAGTGCAACATGTACTAGGCATGGACTGTAAAGAACATGAGGATGTTTGCGCATGGGGGAAATGGCTTGAAAAGAGGATTCTAACAGGAAAAATCAAGAAAAAAGAATGCTGGAGAAATGACACTGTAGAGATGCAAAGGGAAGAAAAGGGGCTGTTATGGAGAGATGAGCAAGGAACATAAAATGGTGCAATTAGGGAGGAAAGCCAAAGAAGAAATAATGAGAAGATGGGGGAGGGAAACATGGATGATTGGGGGGGGGGGTCAGGGGACAGAAATGGGACCCAGAAACTCAGTAGACTAAGGACACTGTGAGACATCAAATACCAGAGCTACATACCCCCCAAAGTCTGTGCTTTATAGGGGTAATCACTATCAATAATGCATGCCTGCAATGTGGCACTTGACGGCAATTAAGAAAGCATTATGCTCCCCCAGCAAAATCTAAATTATTCCTCACAGCCTCACTGCTCACCACATTCTATCAGAGTGCGTCTTCTTGCGTGCACATCAGCTGAGCACAGGGAGAGGGAGAGAGAGACTTAATGTAGGGAATCATGAATGTTTGATGTCACAGGAGGGATGGGGAGACTTGTGTTTGTGAATGTGACTGCACAGGAAGGATGGCGACATAATTATGGAAATGCAGGAAGCTCCTTGGGGGATTTAAAGATGTATAGCAGGCCAAAGTGACCCTTCACACACCAGCCTTGCCCATCCTGTATGGTGGGGTCTTGCAAAATACCAAGGAAAAGACTAATCCTAAATTGAGCGGGTTTTTAGTCTTTCTCCGACCCTTAGGATATATGGAAATATACCGGTAGACTACAATCTTCTGTGGGCCTAGGAGCAAGCACCATTAAATTCAATGAGGCTTACTTCTGAGTAGACACATATAAGATTGAACTATTAGAATCAGGCACCCCCTTCAACTGAGTGTCCAAAGAGCCCGCTGGTTCCACCAGATTCTGTGATAGATTCCTAGATCTCTTGAGCACACCAAGCCAAGAGGCCTGGGATGGGGAACCTGCTGTTGGACTACAACTCCCATCATCCCTGACCACGCTGGCTGGGGCTGATAGACGTGGGGGACCAATATCCCTGCAATAGGCTAAAGGCTTGAACAGACTTTGTCTCCCTCACCTTGAGCTGCAATTGGGTGATTTATGCCCCACAGAGCAATCCCTCACCCTGTACAAATCAATTAATGCTATCACTGTGTGCAGGTAAGGCCTGTGATGTGAATGAGGTAACGGTCATAGAGTTTTTGGCTTCTCAGTCTCTCTCACAAGTAAGACCGATTCATTATTAATTTCCTCTGTAGTTCTCCACAACAGGGATCCGCCAAGAATAGCACCCACACTGAAAACAAGGAGAACACTCCCGGCTAGATCTGCAATGGGCAGAGCAGACTCATTTTTCAGAAATTACTGCTTTGTTCATCAGCTGTTCTTTAGCCTATAGGTGATTTATGAGAGAGGTTTCTTTTATAGGCTGGAGTTGAGTGTCTTTAGAAAATGGCAAGGGGGTTTGCTCCTTGCTAAAGCAACAGGGTCAGGTCACACAGAGAATAAGCAATTAGAGGGGAAATATATTTGTACATGTGTGGGCGGCTTAATTTCAGTCACACTTAGCATTTTGTCCCTTTGTAGTCACAAGAACTGAATTAGGGAAAAGAGGAAATGACTTCCTAAAATTACCCAGCAGGTTAATAACACAAGACCTAAGTAGTCAGATCATGCCAAGGTGGTGGTAGTGGGGAACATTCTCAAAACCTACCTCTTTAAACCCCAGGTTCATTAACTAATAATACATGCCTCCTCACATTTCTCTTCTCGCAGATTAAAATTACCACTCTATATTTTAGGGCATACTGTATTCACAAAACCATTTAACATGGCAGCATGCCATCAAAACAACAGGGAAAGGGCTATTGTGTCCAAGCCTTGCTTGTGAGCTCCCAGAAGGCATCTGATTGGCCCCTGGGGGAAGAAGGATGCTCAACCATTAGACCCCTGGTCTCTTCTTATGCTATTAACCCTTCATACTTGTCCACATAGTTAAAGCTATGGTTTTCCCAGTAGTGATGTATGGAAGTGAGAGCTGGACCATAAAGAAGGCTGATCGCCGAAGAATTGATGCTTTTGAATTATGGTGCTGGAGGAGACTCTTGAGAGTCCCATGGACTGCAAGAAGATCAAACCTATCCATTCTGAAGGAAATCAGCCCTGAGTGCTCACTGGAAGGACAGATCGTGAAGCCGAGGCTGCAATACTTTGGCCACCTCATGAGAAGAGAAGAATCCTTAGAAAAGACCCTGATGTTGGGAAAGATGGAGGGCACCAGGAGAAGGGTATGACAGAGGATGAGATGCTTGGACAGTGTTCTTGAAGCATTGGCCACCTTCCCTGAGCCCTTCCTTAATCCAGAGATCTCTGTGTGGTGGTGCAGCACACACTCATTTGCATTCACAACACATGCCAAATACAAGCACAGGAGTCTACAAGTGGAACCATTAGCGTACATGTATGCACCTTACTATACTATGACTGCTCACAGTCACTAGTAAAAGCAACAAGGGGAATAATGTTTTCTGGGCAGGTGCTTCAGTTTTGACAGGTTTGCAATGAATAAACTTCTGGCCAGTTCCAGTTACCTGGAACAACAACAACAACAACAACAACAACAACAACAACAACAGCAACTTATTATCTGGATGGCTTCCAGCAAAATATTAAAATACAATAATTCATCAAATATTAAAAGCTTCCCGAAACAGGGCTGCCTTCAGATGTCTTCTAAAAGTCAGATACAGTAGTTGTTTATTTCTTTGACATCTGGTGGGAGGCATAGCTGCCAAGTCTCCCGTTTTTCATGGGAAACCCCTGGATTTTAATCCATTTCCTGCTGTTCTCCTGAATGGAATAAAATCCCAGAAATCCCCCAGATTTCCTACCTGTCAGAGACTCCATTTTGGGTGCCGCTCTGCCCATGTATGGGCACTGGAAATCAGGCGGTGCCACGCCGCTGCTGATCCCGCATTTTTCAGCGGGAGACTTGGCAGCTATGGTGGGAGGGTGTTCCACAGGGTGTGTGCATAGCCGCCTAGGCTCCCGCTGAAAAATGCGGGATCAGCAGCATCGGAAGTCACATCTACGTGTGTCTGGACATGCGTGGAAGCAACTTCCGGTGCCGCTCTGCCCAATTTCCAGTGCCCAGACATGGGCAGAGCGACACCCGAAATGGAGCCTCTGGCAGGTTCCGGGATTTTTTTTCCATTCGGGGGAACAGCAGGAAACAGATTAAAATCCGGGGGTTTCCCGCGAAAAACAGGAGACTTGGCAGCTATGGGTGGGTGCTACTACCGAGAAGGAGAAAGACGACTCTTTAAAGAAACACCTGGGTAGTGTAGGGGTTGTCCACACACTGGAGTTTAATCTGGATTTGAAGCTGCTTGTTTTTCTATTCCTTTCTCTCATTTTTAACAGCATCCATATGACATCCTCCTTGTCCCAGTGGCAGCCCACTCTTCTCCCTGCTAAATTCTGGAGCCAGCACAGTACCAGCTCCTTTCAAGGGCTGCATGACTCTGGTAAGTAGAGCCTGCTGGATCAGACCAGTGGCCCATCTAGTCCAACATCTTATTCTCATGTTGGCCAACCAGATGCCTACAGGAAGCCCACAAGCAAGACCTGAGCATAACAGCACTCTCCTCACTTCTGATTCCCAGCAACTGGCATTCAGAGACATACTGCCTCTGACATAGTTGTTGTGGCTGGTAGTCTTTCACAGCCTCCTCCTCCACGAATCCTCCCAGTACGTTTCCGAGCACAATTCAAAGTGTTGGTGTTGTTGACCTTTAAAGCCTTAAATGGCCTCGACCCAGTATACCTGAAGAAGCGTCTCCACCCCCATCGTTCAGCCCGGACACTGAGGTCCAGCGCCGAGGGCCTTCTGGCGGTTCCCTCACTGTGAGAAGGAAAGTTACAGGGTTCCAGGCAGAGGGCCTTCTCTGTAGTGGCGCCCACCCTGTGGAACACCCTCCCATCAGATGTCAAAGAAATAAACAACTATCTGACATTTAAAAGACATCTGAAGGCAGACCTTTTAAGGGAAGTTTTTAATGACTGTTGTTTTAACGTATTTTAAATATTTTGTTGGAAGCCGCCCAGGGTGGCTAGGGAAACCCAGCCAGATGGATGGGGTAATAATAATAATAATAATAATAATAATAATAATAGGTAAAGGTAAAGGGACCCCTGACCATTAGGTCCAGTCGTGACCGACTCTGGGGTTGCACGCTCATCTCGCATTATTGGCCGGGGGAGCTGGTGTATAGCTTCCAGGTCATGTGGCCAGCATGACAAAGCCGCTTCTGGCAAACCAGAGCAGCACATGGAAATGCTGTTTACCTTCCCGCTGTAGCAGTTCCTATTTATCTACTTGCATTTTGACGTGCTTTCGAACTGCTAGGTTGGCAGGAGTTGGGACCAAGCAATGGGAGCTCACCCCGTCACAGGGATTCGAACCGCCAACCTTCTGATCAGCAAGCCCTAGGCTCAGTGGTTTAACCACAGTGCCATCAAAAAATTGGTGCCCACCATTTCTTCTTATGAGAAGAAATTAGCCACACACAGATGCTTCATGTAAGAGAGGAGAGTAGTGCTCACAGTGGATCTCTACCTGCTGGGTTGGAGGGGGAGGGGCAAGAGTGCACGACAAGGATTGAGTTTCATTTGAACAGCATTTTGGGCACAGAAAGTATTCTGCCTCCTCGCTGCCAGCAAATGCTACACTGGACCCAGCCTTCTGACCCAGTTAACTCTTATTTCAGGGTGGCAAATGACAAACCATCCATTGTGTCCTCTGAAAAGAAAGCGGCAAATTTGGTGGAGGTTGCGTATTCTGTATTGGCACACGCAATAGTGTTTATTATATCACACTCCAGGAGAAGAACAACACAGCTATTTACACTGTGCGCCACAGTATGCATTAAAGCCAGCACAGAGAGCAAATAGCAGCTGCTAACCCCTGCTATTACAGCGTAAACACACAGCACCGCTATTAAAGCAACGGCAAATAGAACAAGGACTCCAAATCAAGCTTCTCTCGCCCCTCCCTCTTGTCCCTGCACTGCTCATGCCTGGTAATGTTTTCATTGTTGGCTGTCCTCTTGGAAAGTGTGGGTGGGTGGGTGGAGCCACCTTCACTAGCTAGCAGATTGCTGCAGCCACACCTGCTGAGAGGGAGACATGCCACAGGCTGCTGGTTTTGCTGCAGCCCAGCTAACATTTGCTTGTGCACGCAGCTGCTGTTTGGAGGATGAGGAGCAAGGAGGGTTTGCATCTAGTTCTGTTGTAGTGCAGGGCCATACATACTCCCAGCAAGGAAGGAAAAATAGAGCAGAAGACGGCTGGCCCTTTCTTAGCCACTTTGCACCCGTGCTGCATGCATGCAGATCAGATATGGAGAGGGAGAGGGAGAGAGAGGGGGTACCCGAATGTTTTCAATGACACTTGCCTGTCAGTTCCTGGAATGTGAGGAGGGCATCTCCTGTTGGTCATAGTGTCCTCTCCCTGTTGGCATGCACAGATGGACTCAGAAAGAGGAGCTGTCAGAAAGGAGAGCTACCAGCCTTGCAGTACAGACAGACAGAGCCTAACAGGAGAATGTCATGTGCTTTTTTCCCTTCTTTTTGCACGAGGAGAGAAATCCAGGCACCTCTAACAGCAGAATCTGAATGAGGAAACTCTGTGTGTCAGCACCCAGGCTTTCTCAGCAGAAGCAGGGAGCAAACACATGGCACTTGCTTCCACCCAGAAAAATGCTACAAACCCCAATGAGGGTAGATATTTGCCAAAACATGCCTTAGCAAACATGTTGGTGTACAGATAGATAGCCATGGGCCGGTCCACTGTCCCTCAGACCATGTGGGGGGCTGGTCTATATTTTGAAGAAAAAAAATGAATGAATTCATATGCCCCCAAAATAACCCAGAGATGCATTTTAAATAAAAGCACACATTCTACTCATGTAAAAACACCAGGCAGGCACCACAAATAACCCAGAGATGCATTTAAATAAAAGGACACATTCTGCTTATGTAAAAACACGCTGATTCCTGGACCGTCCACGGGCCGGATTGAGAAGGCGATTGGGCCGCATCTCGCCCACGGGCCTTAGTTGCCTACCCCTGGATTAGATAAATAAATATTATATCTTGTCTTCTTTTTCTCCTGAAGGAACGAACTTTTGACACCTGTCCAAGAGACTATTGCCCTGACCTCCATGGAGTCCTGCTCTAACAACTTTGTGAGGCACTTTAGGGACAACATTGCTCTGATTTGGACAGAGTTGGATGCCCAGTTAGAACAATTCCAATGGAGGCATCCAGAGCTTGTTCCATCTGTACTGGTTTAATTTTGATTATTGTGGCCTGAGGATGTGGACAAGCTCTGTCTCGCTGTACTATCTGAATCACAGACCCTCCAAGTGTCCCTATTTTTCAGGGACGTACCTGATTTAGAGAAGGTGTTTCTGTTTTGGTCCTGGAATGTCCTGCTTTTCCTTATTTTCCTTATGTCCCTATTTTCATTGGAGAAATGTTGGAGGGAACGGAGTTATCCAACCCCAGAGCTGTCTGAAGGCAATCCTGTGTAGGGAAGGATTTTTTAAATGCTTAATGTTTTATTATGTTTTTATATATGTTGGAAGCTGCCCAGAGTGCTGGGGCAACCCGATAAGAAGTGTGTGGGGTATAAATAGTAAAATGATCATTATGGAATGGGATATTCCTATTTTCATTGGAGAAATGTTGGAGGGTATGGAATCAGGAGAGGCAGCTGAGATGTTAGAATGTTGCTTGGATGTGGTGATGGGTTGAATATGGGCCAGTAAACTGAAGGTGAATCTTGCAAAGACAGTGGAAGCTCTACTATGTTATAGGCACTCTCTGTTTATGTGGGAGGGGGGGTTATTGCTTTGCTTTCTGCTTTATTATGTATTTTGTGTTCTCATTTTTTATTTTTATATTGTGAACCACCTTGTGATCTTTAGTTGAAGCGCAGTATATAAATAATAATAACAACAACTGAGAAATGGAGTATGCATAATATGGTTGGAAAGAGGGTAGAGTTCAGCAGTTTGTGAGATGAAGTGAGATTGCTTTACAGGCTCTGTACGTGGAATCTCAATATTGCATAAGATTATTGCTATCTCGAGGAGAATATGGTGGTGGCCAGCAATTACCCCTCTTGTGGCCAGATAATGGCTGAAAATCCTGGGCCTTAAAGTGGTTGAGTCTGACTTTTCCATAGAATAGCACTTAGTCACAGCTATTTATGCTGAGACAGCAGCTTGTGGGAACTGTGACCTTCTAGATAAGCTTCTACTGAGGTCCCACATGACACATGCTGTACGGAACATCCACTAGTCTTAAAAAGTATTTATGTTGGCTGCCTGCCAAGTATGAAAAAGTCTTTCATTTTAGTATGTATTTCTTAAATACCAGCTGTAATTTATGCAATCCCGAGAGCATATAAGCTCCGAGAACATCTCCATTAGTGGGAATTGTGATGCATCACAGAAAGTGCTCTGTACTAGCTACCCTGTTGATTGAGGGGTTCTCTGACATTAGCAGATTATGACAATGCTGTGTAGCTTTCATTGGGCTATTTGTGTATTCTTAGTGTTCTCTGTCTGCTAGGGCAAGGGCTCTTGCACTAGCAGAGAAGAGAGTTTGAATGTTGAATAACAGAAGCATCTAGTGCAACAGTGTGCAATCTATTGTGTGACAAAGTTATTGGTCATCTCCTCTTGCACAACAACATTTTGCTGGTATAAAGCATTATGCCAGTGGAAGAAGAATACGACTAAATGACTTTGTACCGGATACAACCCAATTTTTGGCCTAGCAGTTGGAAAGAAGAAGCATGGAGGATGGGATATGTAAGCTTTGGTATGCTTCCTGTTCCTTTGCATGATTACATAATGTCCCAAACCTCTCATGTACCTGATCTTATACTTTGAAATGAGTTTCATTGTGTTCAGTGGGATGCACAGGCAAATGTGCACAGGATTTCTGCCTAGATTCAGTATGATAGTGCAAAAGCAACACACAATCAAGGCTGTTTGTGTCAGTACAGACACACAAAAACACAGTAATAAAACTTGAATTAAGAAAAACCAAAACAAAAGCTTCATAAACCTGAAATAAATCAGGGTGAATCACTTTCACTGGTCAGGTAACGGAATGCTTGTCTTCTTAGCCCATGGTGAGAAGAGTTACTGTATTCTGTCACTTGTTATTTAATTGCACTGCTTGGAAGTCACTACAGGTATTAAAACCCCTTTTTTTGTCCTGCTTCTTTAAAAATTAAAGCGTGAGTAAGAAAGAGGCGAGTCATGACAGAGTGTGATGAACCTGCTGGAGTCTGCAAAGCACTGAAGAAAGAAATAGTCTTGCCTACGATGCTGATTAGGGCTGGGGTTTTATTACATTTTCTTTTGGCTGTGTTCTGGCAGCAGGCCTATGGAAACTGGAGGATAACATGACAAAGCACAGCGAAGCTCCTTAGTGAAGGATGTGCTTGCTGTGGACATGGCTTCTCACAATTTTCTGGGATGGGTGCTGAGCTGCCTTCAGAATGGACTGGCTCCAGGTTGCTGTCAGAGACACTGAGGCATGGTGGCTAGATATGGGTGAGTAGGCACTGGTAGAAATGGGGACCCCGATCCATTGGAGCCTGTAACAGCCAGAAGGTGATTCACGGGCTAGAAAAGGTTCTCTATCTCTGTAGTGAGCTTTGGTCATGGGCCCACTGTCAGAAAAAGATGGGGTGGGGTGGTCTGCCCCAGGTGCCATCTGTGTTTGTGTGTGTGATATCGTGGCCCCCCAGGATGCTCGGTGCGCATCCCTGGGAAGCTTGGCGCTTGCCACGCACCCCTGGGACGCTCGCCGCTTGCTGCACACCCCCGGGACGTTCGCCACTCGCCACGCACGCCCCGGGACATGCACCGCTTGCTGTGCACCCCCCAACGCTCGCCGCGCCCCCCGCAGACGGCGTGCTATGCCTCCTGGGATGTGCACCAGCCACACCCCCTGATGTACACTGCTCCCGGTGACAGAGCAGGTAGCTTCGCCACTGTATGGCCCCACAAGTCTCCTTTCTTTTCCAGATCCCACTGTTAGTTCTAGTTTTCCTTTGCATTCTGCTGTTCTTACATATGAGAAGCATACACTTCAATGCAGCCCCAAGAAAGATCTTCCTGTCTGTGGTTCCCGCAGCATAAATGCTTTCCCCTTAACAAAGGAAAGCTGCCTTTACTTTCATAAGCACCTAAGAAGATCCTGCTGGAACAGGCCAGTGGTCATCTGGCCCAGCATCCTGTTCTTCAAGTGGCTCGTGGGAAACCTTCAAGCAGGACTCAAGCACAAGAGCATTTCCCCCAGCATGGCTTCCAGCAACTGGCATTCAGAAGCATTACTGCCTCTGACTGTGGAGGAAGAGGATAGTCATCATGGTTAGCAGTCATTGATAGCCTTATCCTCCAGGAATTTGTCCAGTCCTCTTTTAAAGGTGTCCAAGGTGGTGGCCATCACTGCATCTTCTGGGAGCAAGTTCCATAGTTTAACTGCGCTACATGAAAAAAGTACTGTCTTTGATCTAGCCCAAATCTTCCAACATGGATGGCCATGTGTTCTGTTGTTATGAGAGATCGGGAAAAACTGTTCTCTAGCCACTTTCTCTGTACCATGCGCAATTTTATAAACTTGACTACCAGGAAGTCCAGTCCTGGGGTGGAGAAATCAACAACAGCATGCCGTTTACATACTTGCCTCCTAACTGAGGGGTCCCACAATTACGTGGTGGGCTGGAGGGTGGGGGAGCGTGTGCCCATACATGTGCACACATGCTATTTCCGGTGCACTTCTGGGTGGGAGGAACGCCGGAAATAGCTTGTGCATATGCGCACAGGCCTCTTCTGACCCAGAAATGCGCTGGAAATTATGCTTGTGCATGCGTGCAAGCTATTTCCGTCACACATCTGACCCGGAAGTAGGCAACCGCGCTGCACCGCACTGCTAAGAGCAGGCGGCAGCGGGGGTTGTCGTGGTCATCACGGGCTGGATAAAAGAGGCCTTTGGGCTGTATCCGGCCCATGGGCCGTAGTCTGGGGATCTCTGTCCTAACTCAATGAGCTATCAATTCTGCTTTGACATGAGTTACTCTGCTGTTTTCTGTCCCAGGATTTCTTGGAACTTGAGTACTGTATCTTAAATGATGGGAAACAATGCAAAACATGGATAGGCACCATGTGCATTGCAGATGGCTTTAAAGACATCGAACACTTTCCTTCCTGAGAAGGAAGCGAAGTGTTAACAGCAATGGTAATCCGCCGAACTCATAATAACTGGTGTCCACTTAAACCATTGAGATGATAGAGAGTCTTAAATGTGCTACTCTTTATAAAGTAGACATAAAAAGATCCTTACGGCGGCATATTGCCAACATCAATTCTCCTTCACTCTGGCTTTTTATATTCGTGCATCCATTCCTGTCTCGCTCAGCCTCTCCATTTTTCAGAAGGTTCCTTAACCTTGATGGAATGACCTCTCAACGCTGGAGTGTCCTCCTGTCTCAGGATTCTGTTTTGTCCACTGAAGCCTGTGGGTACTTGGGGAAGCAGTAATCATAGCCTGTCTCTAGATTGTGACAGATGCTGCCTTTGTGGAAGGTGATGACACTCCCTCCCCCCCCACCTTCAGTAATGCTACAAGGTATGAAGGCATAACCTGTGCAGCTGGAGGCTGTGTCTTGGTTGTGCTGCTGCCCCAAGGGAGCTGTCAGACAGAAGAGCCAGGTGGCTACATGGACTGGAAAAGCTGGAGTAGCAACATTGGCCTCTAGCTTGATGCCCTTTGACTTTCTTCATTTAGCTGAAGGGGCTCAAATTCAATCACATGGAAGGACTCTTTTGGCCCAACCACTAATTAAAGTGATTGGACTCAGCTGTCACCATTGCTGCAGCCATCACACTTGGGCCATGTGTCACATCTGTGCACCACACACAGAGCTGTAGACACACATGGAGGTCCACGCTTTCCTTATTTTCCATGAGAATTGAGTTGCTTCGGAAGTTACTTTCCCCTCTTTGCCTCTTAAAGGCGGAAACAACTTCTCTCTGTGCCAACCATTTGTCCTTGTTTTGTAGTCTTTGAACAGACGTAGTGGGCACTATAGCATCAAGGTCCTTGGGGTTGAACTACAGTGAATTGCTGTATGTGGTGCTAGTGGTAGAGCCAGGGTGGTGTAGTGGTTAAGAGCGGTAGACTCGTAATCTGGGGAGCCGGGTTCGCGTCTCCGCTCCTCCACATGCAGCTGCTGGGTGACCTTGGGCTAGTCACACTTCTCTGAAGTCTCTCAGCCCCACCCACCTCACAGTTTGTCTGTTGTGGGGGAGGAAGGGAAAGGAGAATGTTAGCCGCTTTGAGACTCCTTCGGGTAGTGATAAAGCGGGATATCAAATCCAAACTCCTCCTCCTCCTCCTCCTCCTCCTCCTCCTCCTCCTCCTCCTCCTCTTCTTCTTCTTCTTCTTCTTCTTCTTCTTCTTCTTCTTCTTCTTCTTCTTCTCCTCCTCCTCCTCCTCCTCCTCCTCCTCCTCCTCCTCCTCCTCCTCCTCCCCCTGGGAAAAGGTTTTGGGAGCTGTAGTTTATTTATTTATATCTTATTGAGTGTATTGCAGTCTGACATCCGGGCTATTAAGGCTAGGAGGCGAAATTTGATTCAGTACGCAATTAAAGCTGAATCTTTCCAAAACAATATGTGAACCAATACATGCCTCTTATTCAAAATTCACACTTTCCTGAATTTTCCAACTCAAAAATGTTTACAAAAATGCATACATTGGGGGAAGTGGGCATGAAAATGAAGATATTAGTGAAGCTAATGAACAAAAACGTATGTAAGCATAAATTCCTTGCAAACGTGTACATTAGTCGAAACTGAATATAAAAATGTGTTATTTAGGAGAAATCTGCACTAAAATGCTGATAAATTTTCAGGAGACTTCTTTAAAGATAAAATTGCAGATTGGTGCAAGAACTGAATTTAAGATTGGAAAAAGCAGAAACGGAGAGAACCAAAATTGATAGACCATTCCATCCCCATTTAAGACCTAACTGTAGGTCAGCTTCAGACTTTACAGACACATATGGCCAGTCATTTTTCTTTCCTTCCCTATTTACAGATCCAGCTGGACCAAAGTGGCATCTCACATACACTGACAGAAAGTTATAGAATCACAGGACTGTAGAGTTGGAAGGGACCCTAAGGGACATCTAGTCCAATTCCCTGCAATGCAGGAATCTCAGCTAAAGCATCCATGACAGATAGCCACCCAACCTCTGCTTAAAAACCTCCAGGGAAGGAGAGTCCACAATTTCCCAAGGGACACGTCTCCGGGCATCAACTGAAGTTCAGTGTGCCTTTGTCTGACAGTTAATTAGCAGGGGTGCACAGTTTTGCTCCTATGGGGCGGTGTCAGTGTTGCATGGTGGCATTTTTGAGAGGGCAAAGGGACCCGGTGGGAGCAAGGGACCATTGACAGATGGCCCTGTAGCATGTGGAGGTGACAGAGCCAATCATGTGGAAAAAGACAGCATTCTGTGCGGCTGGTTTCTGCATTTGCCTAATGAGGTATAAGTGTGGGTGGGTGGGAAGCTTGCACAGTGTGTAATTGATGCGCACATGACTCTGGGCTGATTATTTCTCTGAGACGATTCTCCGAGCAGACCTATTAAACAACAGCAGTACTGTACCTATGTTCTCATTAAGCGTGCCAGTTACTGGTGTGTACCAAATATGTAAACAGCATCAGAAGGCACCCTTCAGATGTGCTTACCAGTTGCTGGAAACCACAGGAGGGCAGAGTGCTTTGTGCTCAAATCCTGCTTGCAGGTTTTCCATGGGCATCTAGGTGGCCACTGTAAGAGCAGGATACTGAACTAAATGGGCCATTGGCCTGATCCAGCAGGCTCTTCTTATGTTTTTATGTGTCAATCTGGCTTGCAGAATATTAGTTTTCTTCTGAAAGGATCCAGTGGCTGATGACCACTGGTTTCCAGCTGCTGGGTTGGGACCCGCTAGTGGTTTGTGGCCTCATCTAATGTCCATTGCAACAAGGGCACTACCACCATGCAAATGTTTGGTGAAAGATTACGAATTGGGTCCTCAAATGCATGTTTGGGTTAAAAGTGGGTCTTGGGTTGGCAAAGGTTGAAGATGCCCAGTGTAGCCACTCCTGAGCTAGATGGAGAAATAATCCCTGGTAGGAGGTTTCCCTTCCTCATAGAAATGGTTACTTTTAGACTGGGTGGTAAGGGGGGGGGGAGAGAGAGAGATAAAAACATGTCCTCCTTGTTCCCTGATAGCCCCACTGGCCCTGGGAGTTGTCTTGCTGGGGCAGAACCAGGGCCGGCTCTACCATTTGGCTGAGTGAGGCAATTGCCCCAGGTGGCAGATAACAGGGATTCAGCAACAACAGCAAATGCTCCTGATCCCCCTGACCATTCCCTTTCTGTTTGAGATCAGAGCTCTGTGCCCCACACAGCCTTCCATGCACCTCTACTGTTATGTACTGAGCTGAATCATAGAACAATAGGATCCAGAATCAGCAGTCTGATTGGTCCGCAGGAGCCACCCAATCCAACTCCAGGTGGAAGTGAATCCGCAACCTGATTGGCCTGCAGGAGCAGCCAATCAGGCGGCTGGCAGAAGTGAATCCACAAACTGATTGACCTGCAGGAGCAGCCAATCAGGCTGCTGGGAGAAGTCAATCCACAAACTGATTGGCTCACAGGTGTAGCCCTGAAGTAGCCAATCACGCAAAGCCCATTGTGTAAAAAATGTATATTAGCAGATGGTTTGGGGAAAAGGGCATTCTTCTTCTCCTTGATGACTACGAGCTGAATAAAGAGCATGAAATTCACTCTCGACTCCGAGTATATTTAATCTACATTAGCCTGCTGCTGCCAGTTCCTGGGGGGAATGTTGTTCCATTGTCGGTGTTGACTTATGATTTGACAGCCAGTCTAGTCGGCTTCTGTACATGAAATGGGTGTCGGGGAGCCATCTTGCCCTTTGCCTCAGGCAGCAAAATGTCTTGGGCCAGAACTGCGAGGAAGCGAGTCTTGCTGGCAATTGCCACTCAGGCACCCACCCACCCAGCATGCTAGAAAGCCAACACTGCTGAGCCAAAGGGGTCTCAGAATTGTAATGAGGGTGCCCTCCCCTTCAGGGTGGTGTGGGTTGAATTCCCTGAGGCACTCTGATAGAAGGAAGGAGCACCGTGTGTGTGTGTGTGTGTGTGTGTGTGTGTGTGTGTGTGTTTCCACCCATCTTGGGTGGGAGACAGTAACCTGGGTGAGAGCCAGATTGCTGTTGGGAACAGTACATGTGGGTGATTGACTGGTGGCAATTTGTATTGCTATTTATATGGTTCTGTCAGTGAATGGTTTCATTGTCTCTTGGTGTTTTTGCAGTACGTTTCTTGTTGAGTGGAAGGAATGACTGGTGATGGTGGCTGGTGACTGAGGGGGAGATATTGGGTAGATGATGTGTTTGTATGTACTGGGGTGTGTGGGGGAGCAGAATGGGATGCGTGATGCTGAGTGAGGGGCAGGTGTCATATGGTTTGTGCCGATATGAGGCAGAAGTTGGGTGTGATGTGCATGCATTAGTTGGGTGGGTGGGTTTGCACCTTTGAGCCTGGATGTGCCTTGGCAAGAGAGAGGATGGAAAGAGTTTCAAAATTTGTGTTTTTGGTTTTGCAGGGATTTATGCATTGTATTATATTGCAGTTTCTTCATTTCATTGTTTGTTATATGCATATCAGCTTAGACCGCCCTAAGTATTAAGCAGTATATAAACATATTAAATAAATGAAATCGGCAAAAGAATATAAGGCAGGTTTCCATGTTCTTAACATCCAGAAGGGCTGAAAAAAAACGGGAGACTGTGCAAATGTGTTTAAAACACCTTTATACCACTTTAACAGCAATAGCTTCTCTCTAGAATTCTGAGAATTGTAGTTTGTAATGGAGCTACATTTCCCAGCACCCTTAGCAAACTACAGTTCTCAGGAACCTCCAAAGTGGCATAAAAGTGCTTTAAATGTATGGGGTGGGTGTGATCTCTGTGACTTTAATAGTTGCCCGATAAACAGAAACCAACAGGTGAGGCTTTCTCAATAGATCTGTTGATCTCTGCCTGTTGCTCAGCTGTTAAAACCATGAGACCAAAGTCCATTAAAAAGTAGCACTTGTGAGTGTTTTGCACAAGTCCTGGAAACAGCAGGAAAGAAGGCAAACGTGCATTTCCTTCTGGGGAATATGTGCACCCCGGGGACCTGGATCTGGAAGGATGAGTCACTCACTGCTTCACCTGCTACGATGGTAGAAAATGCAAAGTGGTTTCTTTCTGCCTACAATTTTAATTAATCTTATAAATTATAAACAAATAGCACTTAGCAGTGCTAGGTTTATTTATAAGTGAATGCAATAAATTTTCGAGTGGAATGGAATCCCACAGTGGTTGAGGCACCCATTGTCTCTGCTACACTTGTATTTTGCTCGATATGTCTTTGCTGTTCTGAGCTAGTGCATAGATGGTCAGCCCAGGGGGACACTCTTGGCTAGTTTATATCAATAGTGACAGAACATTGGAGATGAAGTGGGCTCTTAATTACTTGCAGTCCAAGCTGTTTTCATTTGAGTCCGTTTCATTGATTGCAGCTCCCTGGTCATGCAAATGCTTTGTCTGCAGAAAGCCCCAGAGTCAGTCTCTGGCACTTACCAATCATGGTAGATGAGGTAGGGGGTAATGGGAAGAACCACTGCCTGAGATCCTGCAGGGTGGGGACACGGTTCAGGAGCAGAGCATATGTTTTGCTTTGCAAAAGGTCGCAGGTTGTACTTTCTACAGCAGCAGCAGCGCCACCACCACCACCAGCAGACAGGACTTCAAAAGACTCTTCTCTGAAGCCCCGAATGCAAACCAAACTTGTTCAGCCTGCAGGTCACGTTCCTTCAAGGGCAACATTTCAGGGCCCACATGACAGGTTTTCTTTGTCGGGGGGGGGGGCAGAGGATAAAGTGGGTCAGACCAGACCTGAACAGATTAGTGTGTGCATAAATGGAAGGGGGAATAGACATTAGTGAGACTGTGTGCTTGCAGTTGTGGCATGCTTTTTCTGGAATGACGTTGTGGTGGAGGCTGCGTTTCTCGCCATATAAAGCATTTCACATGCACAAGGTGGATTTGCGACAGAGGTGGAGGAGGATGAAAGTGGTGCTCCCATGCAGGCAGCAGTGTGTGCTGGGCAGGAGAGGGAACGCCCTCCTTTACACATGTCTTGGTTCTCCAAGCAAAAGGACTCAAGTGCCTTATTGTCGGCACAATTTGAACGTAACCTTTGGGGAGCCGAGTTTTCAGCGCTCTTTGTGGCACTAAATAGCAATCGTTCTGCTCTGTGAAGCTAGAAATTGGCTGCAGATATCATCATCCAACCATTTGGAGGGAAGAATAGATGCCTCTCTCCATCATTAAGTCCCACAACGGTGACAAAGAAAGGGGTTGGGGGAAGGGAGAAAGAGGGTGGGGGTATTAGGCTTGGGATCAGCTCCACGACTAAGCTGGTTGGTAGAGAGACCCCTGGAAAGAAATTCCTGAAGAATATGTCGCAAGAAGAATAGCCAGCAAGTCATCCCCCCAAAATAATAATTTATTTGTTTGTAATGTTTCTACCTCAGAAGCACGGCATGGCTGACAGCGGGAACAAGATAAAACAATACATACAATGATAACACCATGAATAAAACCACGTGTTCACACTCAGCTAAACAGTGACAGTGATATCCGTGGTAATCGCTCTCAGAAGAATTAATCGCTGTTTGCAGGTGAAGACATGCCCACTGAAAAATGTAATTAGCCTGTGCTGGGATGGGTGGGGGCCAATCAGATGTCACTTGGGAGGGAGTTCCATAAGTGAGGCACCACCACCAAGAATGTCCTGTCTTATGTCGCTGTTCCACTCACTTACTCCGACAGACAGGACTCTGAGCAGGCTGCTACTCACTGATCACAAGGTACAGGTTAGATGGCATTGTAGGATGTGTTTCTTTAAGTGACAACGATAGGTACAAGGTTATGGGATGCCTTTTGCAAAGACTTTCCAGTGAAATTGGCAGGGGAGGGGGAAACACCAAATATGTCACCTTGAGGAAAGGTGGGGAATAAACGTACTAAATAACCAATGGTGGCATAGTGCCCCTTTCCCAATCCCACGCAGGAAAAGAATTTGGAAACAATTCCTTTCCAAATCCTTTCTTTAAGGCGGTTGTGAGGATTCAGATGATATAGGGCTGCACTGGGAGGTTCCTTGCAGTCTTGCGAGGTCTGCTTTCCCACAAGTGGTGCTGAGAGATGGATGCAAAGCACAACAATGAGACCCTGCATCGTGGGGACTTCCCTGCCAAATAACAGATCAGTAGATGCCGTTTCTGCTGCTTCAAAAGGAGTCAGCACTGCAGAGGGAGTGGAATAATTAAGGTTCGGTTTCGCAAAAATGCGGCACACTGGAAAATCTCACCCAGAACTGATGGGGAAGGAGCTAACTTCTGCTTCCTACTTTGGGCTATATTAGTCGATTGTAGGGATTGTGATGTGGTTCCTTCTCCTTAGGGTCATGACTAGGCAGTTTCCCATTACGAGCACAATTTAAATGATGGCATCAACAAAAGCTGCATTTTGAGGATTCACTCTCCCAATGCACAGCTTTCTTTCAATCTACAACACCACCGATACCCCTGCTAAATATTTATGTTCTGCAGAATGCAAAATGCTATAGAGAAGCCCAGAGGACAAAAATGCAGCAGACACATTTTCTGCTTTTATTCAAAGGAACTATTTAATCTGTGAAATAAACCTCATAACCACTGCTGGATAAAAAGGAAAAAATATCTCCAATGTCTGCATTAAATCTGCCACAATGAAAAGATATGGAAATAAATGGCTTTGTGTTGTGCATCAGAGCGACGGTGTGAAAGGTGCACTTAGGAATAATTTTGATGGCTGTGCAGTGACACACTGTTTGGGCTGCATTAGGTATTAGATAGACTGCCAACTCATTGAATATCATTCCTTCATGTCTCATATACATGGCGATTATTTGTAGACTGACTTTTTGTTTTGAAGGATAAATAGATTGTAAACAACAGATGACAATCCACCGGGGGGGGGGGGGGCGGAGAGGGGGAGCGAGAGAAGAATGCAACGTGCCAATGTCTGCCTGTTTGTTTTTAATTTATTCTGAAGAGCTTTCAATTTACTCTGAGTGTGCTTAATAAAATAGGTAGAAAAATGGGCCGATTAGAGGATTGGGGGACCTGGGCTAAATTCAACACTTGCAACCCGCCAACGTGTGTACTTTCTGCATTCTCTCTCTCTCTCTCTCTCTCTCTCTCTCTCTCTCTCTCTCTCTCTCACACACACACACACACACACACGAGAGGAGAGAATATTTTGCTCCTCTTGCTGGTCAGACAATCACTGCCCTGCAAATCTGTTGTGCAAAGTAGAGAAATGGCTCTCTCCCTAGGCATGCAGTGGTGGGTGGGTAATGTTTGGACCTCCGGATGTTGCTAAACTACAACTCCCATCAGCCCCCAGCAAGGATAGCCAGTGACCAAGGATGTTGGGAATTGCAGTTCAACCACACTTGAAGAGCCAAAGGTTCCCCACACATGGCTCAGTGCATCATGGTCACTGAAGGGGGACATTGGTCAACTGGGTGTTCCAGTTTCCAAATGGGGTAGCCATGTTGGCCTCTTGCAGCAAAAATGGTCAAGGAGCCTTGTGCCATAATAACTTTGCTAGCCACAAGACTCTGATTGTTATGGCTGGTCCACCTCTCTGGAAGGTAAGTCACATACCCATCTGCCAGGGTGAGCTAAATCACCTTGGTCAGGCAGACACTAATGCAAATCCTCCAACATTTCTCCGATGAAAATAGGGACGTCCCATTCGATAATGATAATTTTACTATTTATACCCCAACCATCTTATTGGGTTGCTCCAGCACTCTGGGCAGCTTCCAACAGACATAAAAACATAATTAAACATTGAGCATTAAAAAAACCCTTCCCTACACAGGATTGCCTTCAGACAGCTCGGGGGTTGGATAACTCCATACTCTCCAACAATTCTCCAATGAGAATAGGGACATCCTAAGGAAAAGCGAGACATTCCGGGATCAAATAAGAAACCAGGATGGCTTCTCTAAATCAGGGACATCCCTGGAAAATAGGGACACTTGGAGGGTCTGCTAATGGGTTCCTGAAAGGAGGAGAATATTGTTCAATCCCAGACTGCTTTGCGTGTTGTTGGTTTTTTGTAAATAATTTTTTATTAATTGTCCACAGTTACGTTTTCACATTTAAAAACAAAAGTTATCTCACATTTCTACCAGATCTAGATTTATACAGATGCATTTTCACAAACCTTCTCTTTGAGAGTCTTTGAATCTCTAGACTTCCCTCCATACCCTCTTCTGGATAGAAATATTTATTAAAAAGATCATTATGCTCTGCCCATTAACAATTGATGCAGGAATGTTAGGCCTGGAAGAAACCAGTAGCAAACCTGAATCAAACTGAAACAAAAGCTTTGTAAATGGGAGGCGAAGTCTCTGAGCATCCAGCTCACTGAGGATCCTTATTTAATCCCACGAAAATAAACAGGCCAACTCATCAACCATAACATCATGTTGCGTAAAGAGATGCTCATGCAGCCTTGTAATGTGTTTTCACACAGCTATTGTCTGACAGCAAAATGACTCTCAGGCAGATCTGAACAAATAATTCTTCCCTCCCCCTTCCCATGTCATTGTTGCTTGAGATGGCTGCCGCATCAGGTAATGATGGTTAGACAAATTCCTCTGATGTGGTGTGAATTAATTCATCATTAATCAATTATGCTCATTATTCCTCCAAACATGTGCAAAATCATCACCAAGAAATGCTTAAAGGTAAAGGTAAAGGGACCCTTGACCATTAGGTCCAGTCGTGACCGACTCTGGGGTTGCACGCTCATCTCGCATTATTGGCCGAGGGAGCCGGCGTATAGCTTCCAGGTCATGTGGCCAGCATGACAAAGCCGCTTCTGGCAAACCAGAGCAGCACATGGAAACGCCGTTTACCTTCCTGCTGTAGCGGTTCCTATTTATCTACTTGCATTTTGACGTGCTTTCGAACTGCTAGGTTGGCAGGAGCTAGGTTGGCAGGAGCTCACCCCGTCACAGGGATTCGAACCGCCGACCTTCTGATCAGCAAGCCCTAGGCTCAGTGGTTTAACCACAGCGCCACCTGGGTCCCTAAGAAATGCTTAGCGGGCTACAAACACCAGCTGATCTCTTGTCTAATTATTGTTTCCTCGATTGTGTGTCCAATAATTTGGATAGGTGATGAACATCCATAGGCCTGTCATTTCAAAGGACAATTTTACCTAATATTCCTTAAAAAAAAAAATGTGATCACTAATTTTGCAATTGAATGGGGAAGTTGTGTGTCAGTCTTGAGTAATTTGGATGGGGAACTTATATGAAGGAAAAATTGACTTTTCCCTCCACGTGATATATTGATTGTAAACCAGGAAAAAATAGAAAACTAAATATCGGTCACAGTAGGAGAAAGCATTCACATGGGCTCATATAGACTGGTGAAAGGATGTGCAACAGGTTTCTGAACTAAGGCCCTGAGCATTGATAATGGCTGCAATAGCAGAGAATGAAAGAGTAATACTTGTTGGAAACAACAAGAAGGCATTTCAAAGGTTCTGGGTGTGTTTCTTTGACATTTATGACTAAAGGATACTCTTCCTTTATTTCACTTTATTATCTAGTTGTCTAATACAAAAATGCCTCCCTTTAAACGGGCACCTTTTTTGTTTCCTCCAAGACGGATGTATTAATCTTCTGTGTAAACATTATGCAATCTTGGCAACGGCACCACTTTTCAATGTGAGCGTTATACGTTCATCAACTTAGAAAAATGTAATAATGCATGATGGAGAATGGCATTGTTCTTCTGTGTGTGGTTCAAAGCAGAAGCGTCAAATTGGAAGATTTCCACTGAAGGACACCCTTTGGAGCACTCCTTAGCTATCTTCACTGAATACTTGCCATTTCCCCTTTTTCCTTTTCTCTTGAGATCAAGCAACCATGAAAATCACAAGGCCAGTCAAATGGACATAGATGCAGTGGGGCCAAAGACATTTGGGAAGCCCACACGCCAGTCCAGCCTGAACCACACTATGAAGATACCAGCTTTTGCCTTCATCTATCCCACCTCATGTTGGGACCCAGGTGGCGCTGTGGGCTAAACCACTGAGCCTAGGGCTTGCTGATCAGAAGGTCGGCGGTTCGAATCCCTGTGACGGGGTGAGCTCCCGTTGCTTGGTCCCAGCTCCTGGCAACCTAGCAGTTCGAAAGCACGTCAAAATGCAAGTAGATAAATAGGAACCGCTATAGCGGGAAGGTAAACGGCATTTCCATGTGCTGATCTGGTTTGCCAGAAGCGGCTTTGTCATGCTGGCCACATGGCCTGGAAGCTATACGCCGGCTCCCTCGTCCAATAATGCGAGATGAGCGCGCAACCCCAGAGTCGGTCACGACTGGACCTAATGGTCAGGGGTCCCTTTACCTTTACCTATCCCACCTCATAGTGCTGCAGGTGGCTGGGCAGGCCCTGAATAGTTTACCTTCGTGATTTGTGATAAGTAGAGCAATGCAAAATTGCAGGGACAGAGACAATATTAAATGTGTGCATGAATCCATATATTAATTTATTTTTTGTGGGTTTTCCTGGGTGCTGGTGCTCCTAGCTTTTTTATTTATTTTTTAAAAACGGGGAAAATAAAAAATACGCATCTTCATGACACTTGCGCATATTGCAAGTGCTCTCAGGGATCTTTGGGTCTGAAGCTGCCAGTGGAAATGGGTTATTATTAGTTTTGAAGGAAGTGAAACTGTTTGCATGTCGGAGCATTAAATATTTCCGAAAATAAAAGTGCTGAAATAAATTAACCCCCATTGCCCCAGAATAGGGGTAGGACTTCTGATGTGATTGCAACTGCAAAAGCTGCTGGCGCTCTTAAGTGTGTTAAAAAGATGACAGGACCGTATTTGATGGGACGTGAGTTTGTCTCTTTGAAGAGATCAGAGGTATGCCATCAGCACCTTGCTAATAATTGCAGATGCTCTGGAAGTCTGTAGGTGGGACCAACACATCTTGAGATTGCTGTGAAGAAACGTTCCATAAATAAGAGCTGTCTGGCATTACCTAAGACGGTGCTAATAATAATATGTAGTTTTGTTTTACGGCACCTGTGTCAAGGCCATGGAGGCAATAGCCCTCCCCTGCTGTTGCAGCCCTGCCAGGAATTGGTATTCAGTTGCATACTGTATATGGAGGTTTTACTGAATCTAATCTCCTAAAGCAGAGGTGGGACACCTGTGGCTTAGCAAATGTGGCTGTACTACAGCCCCCATCATCCCTATTCATTGGCTATGCTGCCCAGGAGTGATGGGAGCTGGAGTCCAATAGAATCTGGAGCAGCACAAGTTCCTCCCAGGTGCCCTAAGAAAACATGTGCGCTAGACACACAGGCTGTATACACACACCATACAATTAAAACACATTTTAAAGCCCTAAATGGCCTTGGTCCTGTATACCTGAAGGAGCGTCTCCACCCCCACCATTCAGCCCGGACACTGAGGTCCAGCACCGAGAGCCTTCTGGCGGTTCCCTTGTTGCAAGAAGCCAAGTTGCAGGGAACCAGACAGAGGGCCTTCTCGGTAGTGGCGCCCGCCCTGTGGAACACCCTCCCAGCAGATGTCAAGGCAATAAGTAACTATTTTACTTTTAGAAGACAACTGAAGGCGGCCCTGTTTAGGGAAGCTTCTAATGTTTGATGCTGACTGTTTTTAATATTCAGTTGGAAGCCGCCCAGAGCGGCTGGGTATTAATAATAAATTATTATTATTATTATTATTATTATTATTATTATTATTATTATTATTATTATTATGGAAATCTGTACTTAACCTGAAGCGTACTTAACCTGAAGTGAACTTTCCCATTGAAAGTAATGGAAAGTGGATTAATCTGTTCCAGACAGTCCGCGGAGTACTTAAACTGAAAGTACTCAAACCGAAGCGTACTTAAACCGAGGTATGACTGTACATTCTTCTGTAGCACCCCTGTGGGGCTCAGTAGCCCAGTTATGTCACCCCTTACCTGCAGAGCTGGCAGCCCCTCACCCCTTTTTGAACACCCTCCGTTGTGGAGTGTTCCCTCAGCCTCCCCTCTCTTCTGGGCAGCCACTGCCACCCTGCTTTCTGAGCTGCCCCCCCTGCCCCAAAGAGAGGTGCCTCCTCCCACCACCCCACAGGGGCACGGGAAGGGAAGCACCCCCTGGCCAGCCCCAGAGGCACCATTTGCCTGGGGAGCTTGTAGCCAGGGCTCCTGCAACAAACAGCTGTGCAAGCCTTTGAGAGATAGAGATGTGAGAGGGCATCACAGGAAGGGAGGGAAGGAAAGGGGGACAGAGGCCAGTGTTGCCTGTGGCACCCCCCTGACCATCCTTCAAGGCACCCCAGGGTGCCACGGCACACTGGTTGAAAACTATTGGCATACTATTGGTCCATTTTCCCTTTAACGATAGGAGAGGATGGGCTCAGCACATGGGAACACAGGAAAGAAAAGGACATTTTGAGGTACAAATGTAAATGCTGTCAAATGACACAACACTAAATTGCAAGCAAGGTAACCTGTGGGGTAGATGTGGCCCCTGACAGCTGATGCTAAAAGACAGATGGGGAAGCGGGATAATTTAGGTGAGCTCGTAATTAGAAGCAGCTTCCTTCACTTCATGAATCACCATGGCATTCAAACTATCCTCTGTGCCACCAGGAAAGGGACTGATCTCAAGCCAGCTCTCTGTTGCCACATCCCAAATGACCCCAGTGTGCCCTGCAGGAAAAAGAATTAAGTTGTCTGTTTTGGATTATGGGCTCAATCGATGCATACAGTAACTGCTCCTGGGAACTGGTTTGGGCTGTGGTGATGTAAACATATAATTAAGGCCACGCTCAGTCAATAATTCATCTGAACAACACAGGATGAGGCTGTTCTGTAGAGGACAAAGTATGCTAACCTGCTGCCCACTTGGACTCTTGCTGAAGAAGACCCGTTGAAATGAATGGAAGGCATTAGGTGGCAATGATGTCCTCTTTGTGCTTTTCTAGCAACACTCCTGATGAATTTTTCACATCCAAAGTGCGTTTCAATTTGAAATTCTAGGGACGTTAAAAATTCACAGCCCTTTTGTGATTTTTTTCAAAGGAGCTCTGGCTGTTTAATATTGCATCTCCCCACCCCTCTCTTATATATAATTTGCAGTTGGTTAGTTTTGTTCAAGCGGTAAACAGTCATCTGACAGGAAATCAAGCTCCCACCTCAATTTCTGGTAAGCATAGTCGTAAGCGTAGCAGAAGGAAAGGTTTTTCAATAATGCAAGTAAGGAAATCAGATTCAAAGACTTCTTCATGGAAATAATGTTATTTTTTGAAACCACACCAAGAACATTGAATCACCAATGAGGGAGCCTCAGTTTCTTCCTCTCATTGTAAACATACTGTAGATTTTCACAAATATATGCTACGAGTCTTAATATGTTTAGGAGATAATTGCTTGAGGGAAGAGCATCCAAATTGCTTAGTAAAATGTTGTTTCATTGGCCAGGATCCAAACATCTACTTTAGCAGGGCTCAAGGGCATAGGCATGTCCAGCAGGACTTCTGACTTTCACATCTTTGAGTGACGGACAACAGTACCATATCACAAACTGTATTTTAAAGTGCCCCTGGTATCAGGCAGTTCAAGAAAGACAGGTTCAAAATTCACTTGTGTGTGCAGAACTAGCCACACCTTTATTTTTATTGTATCTTACATAGATATTTAGATCAGATCCATCATTTCTGCTTGTTGCACCTTTGAGCTAGGTTCTTCCAAAATGCGCTCTCTCAGCCGAAACACACATGTACACAATCTGCTTTCCTGCAGATTGACACACCTGGCTGCAACCCAAATCTCCCTTGACCACAGCCCTTTTGTGTACAGCAGCCAGAGGAGAAAGGTGGGATGGCTTGGAAATGGCGAGCAATTGGGATCCGATTGGGCCCAATGCTATTCAATGACTGAGGCCAGCTGTTGTGGGATGGTCAAGCCAGGAGATGCCAAGGCATGGTTTGCAGTGGAACCTGGGGGAGGTTCCAGCAGGGTTTTTTTTGGGGGGGGGGGTCCACTGCCTGATCCCTGGGAACTTGATGCTGAGGATCCTATCTTGTGTCGCTGTTCCACTCAGCTCAGCGGCAGATCACCAGTTTTGCATACAGAAGGTTCAAGGTTTGATCTCCAGGTAGGAACTGAAATCCTGGAGAACCACTTCCAGTCAGTGGAGACAATTCTCAGCTAGAAGGACCAACAGTTTGACTCAATGTTAAGGCAGCTCCCTATGTTCCTATGATTGGCATGTGGAAGGAGGAATGCTGTACTGATGGAATGATGACATCACTCTGTCGGCATTGGCCAATGGGAGGCCAGCTTAGTCAAGACTCAGGAGAGCTGAGGAGAGGGACAACTCTGGCCAATTAAAACTACCCCCACTCTGGCCCAATGCAAGGGGAGTTTGGATTGGTCTGCCCAGGTTGATTAAAAAGTGCCACAAATAGGGATACCTGACGAATCAGTTCTTTATGAATTCTGATATGAACGTACCTAGTTTACTCCTCCCAGACTAATATGTGCCCTGGAATGTACTTTGTGGACTTTGCACATTTTGCAATGCTTAAAAACACCTCTAACACATCTCTATCAAAAAAGTTTAGAAAGTTGGATTTTGTGAGAAAATAAGTTCAAAAATACATATTATATTTATATTTCCATGAAGAATTCCTTCAAAAATCACAGCCTAAGAAGAAAACAGGATGGAACGGATTTATGAAGTAACACAAACAAAATTGGCACAGACCCCAAACCGACTGATCCACCCATCTCTAAAAACAATTAGAGACAAGGAAATGGTTTTCCAAAAGTCTGTCAGGATCTGGTGGGGGCAGCTGCTGCAAGCAGCCACACCCCATCTTAGAGGTTTCTTCACGCAGCTCCATTGATCCTGAGCTGCTTTTTCTCCTCATTCAGTAGCTTTGTTTACACTGCTGCACCCAGAGGCAAACTCTGGGCTGAGTTGCCCCTCCTTCAACAGACTAGTTCAGCACCTCAGCCTCACCATCATGTCTGTGCTTTGCTCTCTTTGTTTCTGAGGGCCACCTGGCAGGCCCAACTTAAAGCTAGAATACTGCAATGCACTCAGCAAAGGGCTGCCCTTGGGGACTACGGACTCTGATTTGGTTGACATCCATCTGTCTTAGGAGTTGAAGTCAAACTGTTGGAAGGTTGCAGCGCCTGTTGTGGCTGTAGAGACCGAAACAGGAGAGACATGTTTTATTGCAGCTGGGGCAGATGAAGTTACCTGGCTGCATTGCTGCAGATGCACCATAACATTTCTTCTCTCTGCGCTCCTCTCAGTGGTCATTCCTTCTCTCATTAAAGTAATCTATAGAAGGATTTCAAATATGAACAATATGAGTAGTGAAAAATATACATTGCACGTCAAGCCACCGAAACCCGCCCCCAAGGAAATAAAGACATGATGAAGACAAAATTTAGTTTAAATGTTAATGGGCAAATTTAGGCCACAACTTTACTGAATACACAAATGTGACTGGTATTGGCTTAGGCATTGGTATCAATAACGATAACTGGCTCCTGCCCCACCCTGCAGGGAGCCTGAAAGGCTACACTACCAGCAGGGGGAGCTCCATCAACGGCTATTGACTGGTGCTCACCCCTGGGGTTCCCAGGGGTCCTGGCATGGCCCTAGCCCAACCCTGGGCTTTGGACAAGATCCAGACCCCCGGATCCAGACCCCCCCCTAGGAAAAAAAACTCTGATCCAAACAAGAGCAAATCACAAGTTAGCTAATAGAATCCCAAAGTGGCAGGAAGGCAGGCCAGATCTTCAAACAGCGCTTTACCATCTGAAGAGTCGGCATTCATATGTCTCAAGGTGAGCGAGATAGATAGCATCAAGGAGGCGTTTTCAGCAGCCTCACACTGTCACGAAACCATGTCATGGTATTCAGAATTGTGACTGCTGCCCATTAACAAAAAAGGCCATTTTAATTTTTGTTCTGCTCCCGCATTGTTCCTTTCTCTGTGTGATGCGTAAATTCTAGTGCTGGTGCAGTTCTTGCTGAACACAAAAGGCAAGACTGGAGCCCAAGTTGCACGAAAGCCTGTTTTACAGCATTTGTCTCCATCTTATTGAGCCAACACCTCCTGTTTCAGACAGATTGTAATTCTCTGTACCATGACATGCTGCCCAACATGCATCTGTTCTATGGAAACATTATTTTCCTTTTCGATCCAGCTAAAGAGTCAAACATACAAATATTTATCTGGGAATCCAATTTGTTTTCTCCAAGATTTCCTATAGATCTTATTCTCTGTGGCGTGTTCCCTTGCCTTTTGCCCTCCAGATATTTTGGACCATGACAGTCAAACTGGCTGGAGTTGATGGGAGTTGTAGTCCTAAACACTTGCAGGGCACCGGGTTGTGAAAGGCTGTCCTAACTTATATCAAGTGAAGTTGATAAGATTGGCAAACTCCAGACACAAAGTCCAGAAGTAAAGGTAAGTGTTCAAGATGGGTCCCAGGGCTGCACAAATAATTTCCTTTCACTCCCATTCATTTTTGCATTTCTTCAGCCAAGATTCTGTCTTATTTTCTTCAGATGGCAATTGTTTTTTTAAAAAAATCTTTTCCGTTTGTCTTTAAAGTTTGCAGTTTTAATGTGTGCTGCAGCATGATAAATATAATGAGTTCATGTTATATATTAGGACTGTGCATGCCCCTGACCCGGTTCAGGGAACTTGCACAAGTCCAATTATTTAATTCAGATTTTAAACTAATTTAACATGTGGTTGCCATTGGGTGGTGGATAAAGGGAGATGCAGGTAGAGACTCTCACCTGTGTCTCCTCTGCCCACCCCGACCAAGTGTTTGATCAGGAGTTAAAAGCCTAATCAAACATGCAGTTGGTGGTGGTGAGAAGAAGAGGATCAAGTGTCTGTTCCTGAACCTCTTGCTCTTGTTGCTGACCACATGTTTAGATAAGGTTTAAAACCCAGGTTAAACATGTGGCTGCCTGGCTGCCACCTTTTCCACAGTCCCAGATTACTCCAAATGGACACAACCCACTCTGGGCAAATCCCAGTTCAATTCAAATCAGCCTGTTTCAGTTGCGATCCAGGATTGGTTTGAAGCCGGTGCACAGCTCTAGCATATACACTGCTTTGAATACATGCCAATTTTGGTAGTATGCATATGTCAAAAATGTAGTTCCATGTTTGCAAGGCTGCAACAAAGGATTTTAAAAAAAATAATTGCATGGGCAAAGATAAGGCACCTTGCCATGACTTTCAGGTCAGAATATGCATAGATCAGATCTCTAAAGCAGGCATCCCCAAACTTCGGCCCTCCAGATGTTTTGGACTACAATTCTCATCATCCCTGACCACTGGTCCTCAGCTAGGGATCATGGGAGTTGTAGGCCAAAACAACTGGAGGGCCGCAGTTTGGGGATGCCTGCTCTAAAGCATTCCTAGCACACATGAAGCATGATCTGGTCTTATGTAGCCTGCTTGGATAGCCACACACTGTCACAGTTCAGCGAGGTGGATGAGGTAATTTAAGACAACCCAGGGAAGTTGGCCTAAATTTTATTTCCCTCTTTTTGGCTCTCTACTCCTCTACATGTTAAAAAACAAACAAAACCAGCCGTCTCATGTGCTAGAGTGACAATGCTGCCAGCAGAACCGTATCGATTGTGTGTTGTTGATTCAGCTTGGCATTCTGCAAGTGTTCCGAACTGCCTATTTATCTAGGAATTACCAGTGCAGGGTGGACCATTAGAGGCTCCTGAAATCCTATTACCCTAGCAGTAAGCCTCATGGAACACAATGGCACTCATTGAGTTGTTGTTGTTTGTTGTTTAGTCGTTTAGTCGTTTCCGACTCTTCGTGACCCCATGGACCAGAGTACGCCAGGCACTCCTGTCTTGCACTGCCTCCCGCAGTTTGGTCAAACTCATGTTCGTAGCTTCGAGAACACTGTCCAACCATCTTGTCCTCTGTCGTCCCCTTCTCCTAGTGCCCTCAATCTTTCCCAACATCAGGGTCTTTTCCAAGGATTCTTCTCTTCTCATGAGGTGGCCAAAGTATTGGAGCCTCAGCTTCACGATCTGTCCTTCCAGGGAGCACTCAGGGCTGATTTCCTTCAGAATGGAGAGGTTTGATCTTCTTGCAGTCCATGGGACTCTCAAGAGTCTCCTCCAGCACCATAATTCAAAAGCATCAATTCTTCGACGATCAGCCTTCTTTATGGTCCAGCTCTCACTTCCATACATCACTACTGGGAAAACCATAGCTTTAACTATACGGACCTTTGTCGGCAAGGTGATGTCTCTGCTTTTTAAGATGCTGTCTTTGGATTGACCATGGATTGCCCTGTAATTCTAACTGGAAACATTGACGGTGCCTAAAGATATGACTAATTTACCCATACTAGATGAGGCAACAGAGATCCGTGGTAGGCTCTTTCATCTCCTTACATTTTGGCAATAACAGCTTCAGGATGATTTCTTTAAAATAGATGCTGCTGCAAAGACCAGCCTTTGAGTATGTGGAATTTTTATCAGGAATATAGTTTGGGGCACCCCCCCCCTCTCCAGTGTCATGGTTCCAATCCAGCTCACCCCTTGTATTTAGCAAAATGGAAAGAGACAGGATACCTGGCCATGGGTCTCCATAATCTGAATCAGTTTGGCTCACTAATGGGCCAAAAATATGTTCTGTGGTGGCTATGTGAAAACATCTTGGGAACAAATATATGATGAAATAAAGAAGATGTTAAAATATACTTTTCCCAAGAAACCCGAAGCCTTCTTGCTAGGGCTGATGGGAAATGAAATTAGTAAGAACGATTGAAAAATATTCATGTATGCCACCACAGCGGCGAGAGTGGTGTTAGCTCAAAGGTGGAAAACAACAGAAATCCCAACAATAGATGAGTGGCGGGCTAAACTAATGGAATACGCGGAGCTGGCAAGGATGACAGGGCGAATAAGGGATCAAAAAGACCAAAGGTTCCAAAAGGATTGGAATAAATTTGTGGAGTATTTAAAGGAATATTGTAAAAATGTGAAGACGCTGGTAGGACTAACATAAAAACTGAAACAAAAAGAATAGATACCTATGTCTGTGAACAAGATAAAATGAAAAAATATTAAAGAGAAAGACAGGGGAAAATTGGGAAAGGCACATAAAAATAAAAGAAGATTCTGGAAAAGCAAATGAAGGGAAGAAGGGAAGTCGGGTTTGGCAAAACATCAGTATATATGAGAAGATTATATAAATATGATTATGGATGTATGAACTGTATAAAATAGAGGTTTGTATTAATATAATAACCGATTATTAGAGGTACAACAATATAGGAAATTGTGGATTAAGGTTATTTTGAAAATATTTGTTTTGTATATGTGAAAATAATAAAAATCAATTTTTTAAAAAAATGGGCCCAAAACATGTTCGTAGTACATTCTCAGAGACTGTGTTGGGTCCATAGAAGGCATGGTAGTCAAAACGCTGGAAATGGCTAAATTTCTCATTCTTACAGGAGCTGCAGGGACATGCTTTGAGCCTCACCCCTATTGTCCTCCAACTCATGAAACTGGAAACCCAGCCAGATGAGCAGGGTATAAATATAATAATAATAATAATAATAATAATAATAATAATAATAATAATATCTACTCACAAGTTCAGCTGCAGCATGGATGGAGCCTTTCTTACTTCTGGAGGCTCCCTATGCAACACAGAACCCTGGATATTCACAACTAGAAAAAGCTGCAGCCAGAAACTAACATCTGATCCACACTATGCATTTAAAGCATATTTGATGCACAATCTAGGGACAAGTCTCTATTGGAGCAGCTGTTCTTTCAGATATGCAGGCCTCAAGTTATATAGCTGAACATAATAATAAAACCTACACATCAACTGCATTCACACAATTGATATAATGTCTCATTTGTTGCCCCGCCCCCAATATTTCCACTTTCAGCACACTCGCCTGGTAATTCCCCCTCCCCTGTGCATAACTCAGTGAAATAGACCCAAAGTGTGGCCGTTCCATTCCTCTCAATGGGAACTTGCCCAGGTAATGAGATTTCTTGCAGCCCCAGAAAAGATTCTGAACTGAGTGGCAATGTAGGGGGACTGAAGCATTCGAGCGAGAAAGAGATGTGCGCATCTAGACATCCAGGTACAGTCAGGAAGATGAAAAGTGAGATGGATAGATGTTGGTGGAAGAAAGCTAAGGCACAATGAAGCTAGCCAGATAATAGGAGATGCAGGAATGGACTGGTGAGATGATGGATGATGTTTAGGAACGGAAAGACAAACATACGGCTGGACATATATAGTTGTCATGGTCTGCAAGACAGATGGTTGAGGGAAAGCCAATAATAAAGTGCAGCAAGTTAAGTGATGGACAGGAAGGATAATGGTGAAGACGGATTTACTGTAAGCAAATAAACAAAGCACATGCAATTCTGAAGCAGGAATCAAAATAGCTTTTGAAAGCAGGGAACCTCCGTCCAGCATGCAGCCAAAGGGTTACTGAAATGATCCAGGAATATAATTTGCTTTCCCTTTATAAACATGGCTTCTATTAGGAAGATAAATATGAAGCAGTACGATGGGGGGGGGGCTGTTTGTTTAGTAGCTGGTTCTGAGTCTTTGGTCGGTGAATATAGGTAGGGGCACATTTTTGGTCCAAGAGACCTACATATAAGCCTCTTATAGGGATTGAAAAAGAGCTGTTAGCATGATCCTAGCAAAGGCCATGCCAGCAGCTACAGAGAAGGTAGCCCTGGGTGTGAGTCACAGCTGTAGCCAAGGATGCACTGGGTAACAAGACATGTGGCCAAAATTGGTACTACAAGACAGGGAGTAGAGCAAGATGCAGATGCCTCATCCAGCATGGGCAGTGGTCAGGAATGCTAGAGTTGTAGCCCAATGACATACAAAGGACCACAGGTTTACCATCTCTGCTACCTATGGTTACCAGACATCTCCGTTTCCTGGGGACAGTCCCCTGATTAAAAAAAAAGTGTCCCCGGATTCTTTGAAAAAAAATCTAGTAACCTTACTAGGGGTCACAGCAAGCAGTTTCAGGAAATGTAAAGATTTCATGCAATGGACCACAGAATCAACTCAACGGCCCAGAATAAAGTTCCGTGATCATCAAGCAGGAAATTATTAAAGTACACAATCTACACCTTTGTTTTGGCCACAGTACCATTGTAGCCAATGGTAGTTCTACTTAGAGTAGACCCATTGAAATTAATGGACATGACTAACTAACATCCTTTAATTCAATGGGTCTACTCCGCGTAGAATTTAGTGGGCGACAAACTCAAGTGTCTGAGACTTAGGCTGTGTGCACACTATACCTTTAAAACACATTCAAAGCACATTCTTCCCCCCCAGAGAATATGGGCACTGTAGTTCACCCTTCACAAAGGCCACATTCACACCAAACATTTAAAGCACCATGGTATCATGTTAAACAGTCATAGCTTCCCCCTAAGAATTCTGGACGTGTAGTTTGTAAAGGGTGCTGAGAATTATTACGAGACTCCTATTCCCCTTCCAGAGCTACAATCTACAGAGCTCCCTGTGAAGAAGGATTAATAATTAAATCACTCTGCGAAGGACTGATAGTTAAACTACTCTGTGCCCTTAACAAGCCACAGCTCCTAGAAATCTTTGAGGGAATCCATGTCTGTTTAAAGTGGTACTTTAAATGTATGGCACAAATGTGGCAATTGCTGCAATTTCTATCAACCCTTAACAATCAATAGTGTCCAGGATTCTCTGAAGGAAAAAATTATGCCTCGAATGTGCTTTAAAAGTATAGTGTATGCAGACACACACACACACACACACACACACACACACACACACATTTCTTTTGTTTACAAAAGTATGTCCAATGTCTCTTTTTTTCAAGTTACATTTTCTACAGATCAGTTTCATTTGTTGAGACATTAGTGTTACATTAGGAAGAAAAGGGGGAAAGAGGTGGAGGGGACCATGGTGAGTGGGGGTGGAGTCGGGCGGCGATGTTTCTATTTTACTTAATGTATGTGTGGGGTTTTGTGTCAGCGTCGCTTGTGCGGGTTCTCTTTACTATTCGTTTGTGTTCCTTTGGTGGTGAGACAGGTTGGGGTTGGCCTAGGGTGTGGTTGTTTGTTTGTGAGCCATACCTGGGTGAAAGCGTCTTCTTCCATTTGTCCCCCTGTCAGTTTCAGTTTGTTGGTTAGTTTCTCTAATAAGGATGTTTCCCATACTATTTGGTACCATTGGTCCATGCTTACTCCTGACAGGTCTCTCCAGTGTCTGGCTATGATGTTTCTGGCTGCTGAGAGTAGGTGGGTTATGAGCTCTTTGTGATGTGAGTGAGCATTATTATCTTGGAAGATATTTAGTAGGGCCAGTTCTGGGGTGACTTCTAATACTTGCTTAGTTATTTTGGATATGGTTGTTGTCCAGAATAGTTGGATTTCGGGGCATTCCCACCACATGTGGAGGTATGTGCCTATGGAGCATTTTGGTGAGGTTCCTGGGCGTATGAGCACTAGTTTCCTTGGTGTTAGGTACCACCTGTAAGTGAGTTTCAGAGTGAGTTCTTTCCTTTTCATTGATATGGATTTAAAGGGAGGTTTAGACCACATTCTGGTCCATTGAGTGGGGTTAATCTCATAGCCTATGACGTCATCCTCCCATTGGTTTTTTTATTATGTCTAGGGGGTTTGTGGGATTTTGGAGTAGTATTTTGTATATTGCGGATGCCATCCCTTTACCGTGTCCCTTTGTTGTTAGGAGGAGGTTTTCGAAGGTTGTCAGGGGCCTAGTTGCTGCTGATTTTACTACTGGATTGTTTAAGAGGGCATGCAATTGGTGGCGTGTTAGCCAGTGCATTTGGGGGTCTTCTAGTTTGTCTTGTATTTCTTATGCAGCCTCATATTGAAAGGAGTTGCACTGAATTACAGTTACTGATTGAAAGCTTCCCCTCTTATTTCGTTTGATGGCAAGGCACATAGACAGCTCCATTTTCAAAGCACACCTTTCCAGCTGCTGCATAGGTGCTGATATTTTCCAAACGACAGACCACTTCTCATGAATGAATGAGCAATTCATGGGAACAGCTCGCAGCCAGACCTGGGAGCTGGAGAGCCACTTCCCCAGTTCATGGATGTGGCTAGGAACTCACTGCTTACATTACTCAGTCAGGGGGAAGAGAAAAAAAACTGAACAACATGCACTGCGTTCATTCTTGACAAATAATTTGATGTTGCACGGAAACTGTTAGCAGAATAAACAGCCCTGACCCAAGAATCTGGGTTCACTTCCCTGTTTTGCCACCCAGGTCCTAATTAAGGAAATGGAGACTATCTCCATGGGTTGTTATTTGCTCGAGTACACTTAACCCAACAGTATGAAAGCTCTCTGGTGCTATCTAAATAATCATCCAGCCCGCAGCTGTGTCATGCAGGCAGCTCAATTCCATTATCACTTCACTATGGGGCCAAGCTAAGAGTGGCTTTGGATGTGTCTCCAGGTAACAGCTCAAAGCAAAAAATGCAGAAGCAGACAAGGTGGCAGAACAAAAGTGGCAGCAGGCTGGGCAACAGGGAGAATGCAGCAAAGTGTCTGTGCATCTCTTGGGATCACTTCGTTTCAAGGGCGCCAGGAGTGTTGAGAGTCAATAATCAGAGTTTTAGAATAACAGGCAGTTTGCTGTTACAGGTAGGTAACCATGTTGGTCTGCCATAGTCGAAACAAAATTTTAAAAAAATTCCTTCCAGTATTACCTTAGAGACCAACTAAGTTTGTCATTGGTATGAGCTTTGGTGTGCATGCACGCTTCTTCAGATACACTGGAACAGTTTGCTGATATCAGTTGCCTTTGTCTGCAGATGGGGAATGACAGTCCTTTCGGGTTGCTATGCTTTTACGCCCAGTTCCAAAACTGCTGGGGATATATATATATATAAGGAATTTCCCTGCCTTCTTTCTCCATCCAGTGAAAAGAGATGTTGTTCGTGGCAATCTATGTGAAGCACTTGGGAAGATGCACTGTTGCGCCTGGCAGTGGCATCTGCTGGGCATCAGCCACCAGAGAAATGGTATGTGTCACCGTGGAAACTTATTATAGAATCATAGAACTGTGGAATTGGAAGGGACCCAAAGAGTCCCCTAGTCCAACCCCCTGCAATGCAGCAACCACAGCTAAAGAATCCATGACAGATGGCCATCCAACCCTGTTTCTATGGAGGCGCAGGTTACTACAACAGCTAAGGTGACATTTTTTCACCTTCGCCGCATTAAGTAGTTGGTCCCTTACCTTTCCCACCCTGACCTGGCCACAGTGATCCATGCGATGGTCACCTCCAGGCTGGACTACTGTAATTCGCTCTATGTGGGGCTGCCCTTGAAGCTGTCCCAGAAACTCCAGCGGGTGCAAAATGCTGCAGCGAGGCTTCTCATGGGGTCCCTGCCATGGGAGCATATTCTCCCAGTGCTTTTCCAGCTGCACTGGCTCCTGGTGGAGTACAGGGTCAGATTTAAGGTGCTGGTTTTGACCTTTAAAGCCCTTTATGGCCTAGGACACTCATACTTACAGGACCGTCTCTCCCGGTATGCCCCGTGGAGGACTTTAAGGTCCATAAATAGTAACACCTTAGAGGTCCCGGGCCCATTGGACAACAGATTAGCCTCAACTAGAACCAGGGCCTTCTCAACACTGGCCCCGACCTGGTGGAATGCTCTGTCTCCTGAGACCAGGGCCCCGCAGGACCTGATTTCTTTCTGCAGGGCCTGTAAAACAGAGTTGTTCCGCCTGGCATTTGGCCTGGAGCCAACCTGATCCCCTCCCCCATTTTCCCTTTCCTTTTCCCTTTTGTATGAGGCTGCATTTTTATTTTCTATTTTTTAATTTTTTAATTATAATTTAATTTTAATTGTATTTAGTTTTGTTGTTGAATTGTATTTTAACTAGTTGTTTTATATTTGGTGTTAGCCGCTGTGAGCCCAGCCTTGGCTGGGGAGGGCGGGGTATAAATAAAATTTTATTATTATTATTATTATTATTATTATTATTATTATTATTATTAACAAACCTCCAGTGAAGGAGAGTCCACCACCTACTGAGGTAGTTCATTCCACTGTTGAACAAAAAGTTATTAATGTTTAATCGGAATCTCCTTTCCTGTAATTCTAATCCATTGGTTCAGGTCCTACCTTCTGGAGCAGCAGAATGAATGTCTGTCAAATGATCTCCAGGACATCTGGCCATTCTAAAATCTTCCCCTCAACCGGAGAGGTTAAAAAATAAAAGGGTGAATACTGAGAGATGAATAACACAATGCAACACAATGTTCTGTTATGCCTGACAGTGCAGAATACGACTTGTGAGCGCTTCTGAGTTTTATATTGTGATGGGATTGGGGGCTGGGCTGTATGATCTCTCAGCATCACTTCCACCTCAGTGGAAAAAATCTGTTTGAAAAAAAATCTGATTCCTCCCCCCCCCTCCTAATCTGCATTCCTTCTAAATATTCAGCTACTGGCACTTTGGACTGAAGTCCCCTCGGTTTCAGACTGGTATGCTATCAGCAGCCACCTTGGCTGTCTGCTGAGTTTAGTTTATTCCCAGTGCTGACTCCACACACACACACACACACACACACACACTGGTGTGGCATTTCTGCATTTGCTATAATTTATTCTGGCTCACCTGTTTGTTTTCATGACAGGTGTCCCTAGTATTTAGCTGCTTTCTCCATGGTTAGCTGAATATGATTAATAATGTGGAAGGGATGAAGGGAAGGGCAGGCTCGCCAGCTTGACTCTGACCTTGAGAGGCAAGGAAAAAGGCAGGAATGGTTGCTATGAAGAAGAGAAGCAGCGTTCTGAAAGGCCCAATGCAACTGGCCAGTTTCACCAACTGAACGAGTAGAGCAGTTTGTTTTTTGCAGGTAGGAGAGAGCGCCTCGCTTCTTCCCAGAGCTTAAATGCCTCCCCTTTGGGGAGGACATTATCAAGCTGGAGCAGCTTCTCCAGTTGGATGGAAGTGGCTACTGGCACCATCCCCAGAGTAAGTCTGGTGGCTTGGTCTGAATTGCCCTAGGCTGCTTAATCCCTGGCAGAAGCACTTAAGCGGCACTCAGAGGCTTCTTTCCAAGCGAACACTCCCTTCTCTTTGGCAAAACTCACCGCGGAGTACGGGATAGTTCAAGGAGGGGGCGAGGTAGAGAGGAGCAGTTTTGGAAGTGGGGATATTGCAGTGCATACTTTATACAGTACATCAAGAGGAAATACAATGTTTAATATTTCTTCTTCCTCTGGAGCTGGCTGGATGTACCCGTAAGCACAAACAACAGTGGAAAAACAAGAAGGCAATATGACTAGAGAGGTGACTCTCTGCCCTTCATGGCCCTGGGCATGATGATAGCTGACACAATTTCATGCTTATCATCAAAAAGAAGCTCTGGAAATAAATTATTCAAAAAACAAAGGTGGTGGTGGGTTTTTGTGTGTGCAAATAATATTAAATGTCGGCAGAAAAGGGCAGGAAACACATATTACTTATGAATCCTGTGGCACTTTATAGTATACCAACCACTTGTTGTTCATTCCTAAATTTGGGAAGAAAGGTCGTAAATATTCCCTTTGGTGGGGGATGAGAGATAATGGTTTGTCCAAGGTTACCTAGTGAGTCTAGTAGAGCAGAGTTTCAGAAAAAAGTCTTCAGCATTTGAGGCTTTTCCAGACAACCTGTTTATTCAGCATTCACCCCGATTTGTTTATGCAATGGTGAGACTATGTCTGGTCTTTTTTTTAGTGTTCATTTTGATTTCCTTATAGGGCAAAAAAACCCCCCATACATTCTGTTTTGCTTGGGTCTTCCTGTTCATCATTTATTCATCCCACACGTTTCAGTGCATTTCTCCACCATGCTCTTAACCGCAAAAAGTCCAGTTGTTGTTGTTGTTTTTAAAATTATTTGTTGTGCTGGGGTGACAAAGCCATTTGATCCACTTTAATTCTGTAAACATAAAGTTCTGCCATTTGTTTGAATCCCTCTCACAGAGCAGCGATGGTCTGGAGGTGCTGTTGGTCTACAGCTAAACTATACATGCAGCAGAATCAAGAGATACATGTAAAATAACATTCTGCTCTAACCACCAGTTGCCTTGGGGATGCAGAACTGGAGAAAAGCACACTCTGGTCCCATCCATCAGCCTAAGGGCCACTAGGACTTCGTGCTCCCTGCACAGAACCAGTAGAAGTCTGAACTCTCTGCCTTCCTGGGTAAACATTATGGCAAGAGAGAGACCAGCTTGACTCTATCCACCAGTCTACGAAGATGCAGCTGTTTGCTTTCCTCTTCCCCACTCCTCCTTTTTCCTTCTGTATCTTGTCTGTTAGATGAAACATGAAACTTCAGACAGGGACTGTCTTGCCTTTTAACATCTGCACAAAACAATGCTTAGAAAATTTCAGGTGCTTTTATAAGTGTTAAGCACATAGATACACACATTTTCACTTCAGGCTACATGTGGAAGTGTTGACATTTTGAGGTAACTTTCTGAAATACAAAACATCTAATCAAATATACTGAATTTATCTCTTTCTTTCTTTTTAAATCAGTGTTTGTTTAAAACAAACAAACAAACAAACAAACAAACAGATCTTTACCTACTCTTTAAAAAAAATTGTTTTGGAAATGTCAACTTTCTCTTTAGCTACAGCCGATGGTGGCAATGATGCGGGCTGTGAGAAGTGGGAAGTTTGTTAACCTCCCAAAGAAGCCCAGGGCAATGTTATTTGTAGCTTTGGTGATTTGTGTGTCCATCAGATTTGTGGGAATTACACAGCACATCTTCAATGGAGGAAATAATTCACAAGGAAGAAAGCCTAGAGGTCAATCACAGGCAGACAAGTTTTGCTGGATGTATTTCCATCTTGGCCAATCGTTGGTCAGAGATTCCACCCTGGCTGGGTTTTTTTGGGTGGGGGTGTTGGTTGGTTGGTTCTGGTCCTCCTTTGAGAAAACACATTACACTCTGCCCAAATCCAGTTCTTCAGGCTAGTATGTTATTAACCTGCTGTTTCATCTGCAGGAAGATTAGCAAGCTGGCCAACTTTTAATTAATTGGAGCAATACTTCAGAGCATTAATATCAGCCACTATTGGCACACTCCCGAAGCTGGGTCAGAAGTGCAGTTTCTGGACTGCATGCAACTTTCATTCCACTGCCTTCACAGCTTCTCTCTGCCTTGAAGACAATTGAGAGTGATTGATGGGTAGCCTTCATTAGAAATAAACTCCCTGGATGGTGCAACGTATTAGCTTTTATCTCCGTTTTAACATTCCTCCTGACCAACATGGCAAACTGAAACACCCCCCCCCAATAATTTTTATTTAGTTTCCATTTCTAATATCCAATATCCAAATTTCATTACACATACACCACAGTTCCTTCAACTTTGTATATACATAAAGCGAAAAATAAACAGGGCACCAAAAAAAAGAAAGAAAAGAAAAAGACATATCCATAAAACTAACATTTATGCAAATACTAAAATGTGACTTCCACCCTACCTTCCTCTGTCTTTTTAAAGTCTTACTTTAGCTTACGCAGTTTAACATTCTTTATGTTTTAAATCATGGGTTCACTTTTATTCAATATATTCACAATCATTCAAAATTCTATTTTCATACTTATGTCATTTCGTCTTATATGCCATATAAATTTGTTTAATTGCCTTATTTAGTTATACATTGAATTTGTTATTCTTCCTAAATAACCAATAAAGAATTCTAAACTTTAGTTATGAGGTTGTTTTCATTCTGCTGGTTTGTTTATATTTCCACAATCTTGTCCCTATATTTCATGAATTTTCCCCATTCTTTCTCATACATTTCGTTATCTTGCTGTCTTATTTTTGATGTTAATCTAGCTATCCCCATGTATTCCACCACCTTCTTACACCAGTCCTCTATTGTTGGAATTTGGTCTTGTTTCCAAACCTGAGCTAGGATTATTCTTGCCCCTGTTGTCGCATAGAGGAATAGCTTTACATCATTGTTCTCTACTTCCTCACCTACCAACTGAACTTCCACTCTGCTTTCATGAAGAAGTCCTGTGGCAGCTTCAAAACCCCATGAAGTGCCACTTAGGGACATAGGAAACTGCAAACCTCTGGTCCATCTATCTCAGTACCGTCTACACTGACTTGCAGCAGCTCTCCAGGCTATCAAACCGGAGTCCCACCCCCCCCACCCCCGGTTTAGATGACAGGGATTGAACCTAAGACCTTCTGCATGCAAAGCAGATGTTCCACTTCTGAGCTGTGTCCCTTCCCTCTTAGCCAGGTTTATCTTTCTTTTACCTTGTCTCGAACATATATCCAATATAGAAAGCAAAGTAATCAGAGAAAAAGAAAGGAAACAAACAAACATGCATGACTTTCAGAAAATGCATTTCAAAGTTCAAACTTTCAGAAAATGCATGCAAAGTTGCTAAAGATAAGCATCAAGGCGTTTCATTGCCAGTCTACACAAAAATACACAAAGCAATCTTACTGTTTTGCTAGACATACTCGGCATTCCAGAAATGAGTGCAAGATGACCAATTATCTTGAAAGTGGTTTTAAAAGGGCTTCGTCTGTTCCCATTCTGTTCTGTGCTGTCTAGAGGCCAGGTATCCAGGCACAGAACACATTTCATGCACATTTAAAGCACATGGCTTCCTCCAAAATAATCCTGGGAATTGTAGTTTGTTAAGGGTCCTGGGAATTGTAGTTCTGTGAGAGGGAAACTACCATTCCCGGAGTTCTTAGGGTGAAGCCATGTATTTTAAATATGCCTTGGATGTGCTTTAAATGTAAGGTGTAGTAACATTAATCTCACAACAAATGAAACTGATCTGTAGAAAACACAACTTGAAAAAGGAGACAATGCACATTTTTTTTTTGTAAACTAAGACATCTTTAATAAAAAAAAAATTTAAATGTAGGTTGTAAATGTGACCTAGGAGAGAGCCACAGGCAGAGGGGTACTCAGGAGCTTGTGCACCTCAGGGATAAAATCCAGCCCCTTCTGTGAGTTTTCGGCTTTTTATTTTATTCTAAAGAAGCAAGTTTCTAAGCTTTTGTTATTTGCAGAGGTCGGGAAATCATGGGTGCAGTAAGAAATCAATTTTTCTCTCAGCTAAGATGGAGGAGAAATTAAGTTCAGCATGGAATTCAATGCAAACCTACCTACTATAAATTGGCATTTTCCAAGACATTCTACAAACTTAAACAGTTATCTTTCAAAATTCGCACTTTGCTGAATTTTGTGCCCACATGGTATTTCCCATCTCTGTACAGGTGTAACAACTTGAATAAAATATTGTGGGGGCCCAGGTAAGCCCAACTCCACATAATCAATCACATGACACAGTGCACACAAACCATTTGAATGGCAGTGCCTATCAACTTTGTGGGGGCCGAAAACCCCATGGCGCCTAGGAGTTGGCTCTGTAGAACCCCTCTGTAGAACTGAGTTAAATACACCAGTGGTCTGACTCAGTATAAGGTAGCTCATATATCTATGAGCTTTGGTGCTTTCTATTCAAATGACATTAATTTTTCAGGAATTCTCTAGCCATCCTACCTGCAGATTTGATAAAGCAAAAATGAAACTAATGTACCCACAGTTGGGTCCCCTGCTTTACATCATTTTTGTCTTTACATTCATTTTACATTTTTAAAAATGTAAAACACATGGGAATTCATTTATTTTTTCATTAATTTTAAAAATGAATGCACACTCCTACCATTTACCAAAAAAAAGTTGATTCGTCAGTTATATTACTCTTAGAAAATAACACTTGGGCACTGTCACACATGATTTGGGCTGTTTTTACTTTTAAAAAAAGGAATAGAGAGAAAACACACATGAAAAATTTCATGCAATGCATGATTTGAGCCTGATTCTGCTGTGAAATATCTTTTTGGATGACTCTTCCCTCCATTCAAATTGCAGAATTGATTGAGCAGCTGTTACATATACCAGGCAAACTGCCTTTGCTCATAATGTAGCCTAGTAGTAGTAGTAGTAGTAGTAATTTATTATTTATACCCCACCCATCTGGCTGGGTTTCCCCAGCCACTCTGAGTGGCATCCAACAAAGATTTAAAATACATTAAAATGTCAGACATTAAAAACTTCCCTGAAAAGGGCTGCCTTCTAAATGTCTCTTTGACATCTGATGGGAGGGCGTTCCACAGGGCAGGTGCCACTACCAAGAAGGCCCTCTGCCTGGTTCCCTGTAGCTTTGCTTCTTGCAGTGAGGGAACCGCCAGAAGGCCCTCGGCGCTGGACCTCAGTGTTCGGGCAGAACGATGGGTAGTGTAGTCCATCAACTGCCTCCAGCATAGCCAAGAGTTAGAAATGAGGGGTGCTGGAGTCCAACAAACTATGTAGGATTATAGTTTCCCCAGCCCTGCTAGAGACCATCATATGTAAAGGTCTGAACATTTATTGCCTATCCTGAAGAACTGCCACATCTGATCGGTGCTACAACTTAACTTCCCCCATTTCCAAAAGAGAACCAAACATCTGTTCCTTTTTCTTCCCCCTGATTTTTCCGAGACCAATTCGCCTGTGGCTGTCATTCCAGTTTTAATGCCTTAATTAACATTTTCAAAAGCAAGCAGGTTGGTTATAGCCCCTGGTGAGCAAAATGGAAACAGGCTTAAAAATAAGAGCAAAATAAAACAACATGAAATGAAAACAGGTGATGAAAAACAATCTCTGATTGAATAAGGAGCAACGAGGAAAGCATTGTATGGTGGGGGCGGGGGGGGAGGAGTGTGACCAATTTGCCTTTTACATGATCTGTGCTACCTTACAATGTGTTCTGGCAACATCCTCAAGTTTCAATGGCTGTTGGGGGCATCAGTGTTTGGGAAATGCAGGCCCAGGCAAGGGAAGCAGTGCCTATGAAGAAACCTGCAAGGAGTGTCGCTTTCAATGTATCTTTGCATTTCAATCTGCCACAGAGACAACCACCTTATATGAACCTTACAAAGTAGGGCAGGCGTTCAGCATTGCTAGCATTCCCTTGCCTGCCTCAATGTTGGCAACATGACATCCTCATGGGCGACAATATTCGCAAGGGTGGTTTTTAAAGCACGATCACCTTGCTGTGCCCTGCCGACTGTTGCCAGGCAGGCAGGAAGGGCACATACCTCATTCAGCAGGAGGGCGCTTGGCACTCAGAACATCACAGTGTGGTGCAGATGCTTCCTCCTCTCCTTCCAAAGTCAGGCAATGTGGGGGACTTAACAGCCGAGCTCGTTTCATTTCGTTTTACAAGGCTCTGATTTGCCAAAATAAAAGAGGGCTCGGAAGCGCTGACAAGCTAAGATATTCTCTTTCAGTGGCAGATCAGGTAGCTCATCCTACCACCTCGGGGGCCGTCATCTTCTACAACTCGTTTCTGTCCAGGAGGAGCTTTTAAAATTCATTTACAAATCATATTCCTCGTCCCGGAAGAGGGGGCTTTGCAGGCTCTTCCTCCGCCTTACTTTGAAATTAATTCCACATCTCTGGAGGCCTTAAACGTCTGTGCCTGTTCCCTCTCTTGGTTAGAAACTTTCTCTCGGCGGAGTCTCCCACATCAATCATTCAGCGAGCGGCACACAGGGGGAGGCATGCCTTGCTGCAGAGGAGGCGCCAGCCTTCATTTGCTATTCCTTTTGATTCACCCATCCTTGGGACAAACAAGACCTGTCTCCTTGAACCCACTCTTGATAATATCAGCAGTGATCAGATGCCTTTATGTGTGGGTTTGCCACGTGGGAAGACTCCCCACCTGAAGGTGCAGGATGACCTAATTCTAGAGCCCCGAGCTTCTCCAAAGCAAAAACTCTCTTTCCCCTTACCATCCAACCCCACATCTCTGGGCCCAGTGGCTCATCTTCCTCGATTGCTCTGCTTTCCCTTTCTTCAAGCTTTTGGCCTATGACTTTGAGTAGTTGGATATTTTTTTGATGAACAAGCAATGAAATATTTCTTGGTAGCTGCATGCCCTTTCAATCAGTCAATGCACGAATGCAGGCAAGGAATATATGCAGCCTCCAGTTCAGTGCTTTGCAAGGCGGTGGTTAAATTCCAAGACTGAGAAATGCTTCTTGGCAGGTGTGTTGACCTGAGCATAGGCTATAACAACAAAAGGTATTTCAAGGCCTCTCCAGGAAAAGGAAATGCTTGAAGAATGTGTGGTTCTTAACCCTTTAGCACCACCTCTAAGCAGCCTTCTCTAACCTGGGGCCCTTCAGATATTTTTGACTGCAACTTACAGTCTTACGCAGGCATAAGCAAACTTGGCCCTCCAGATGTCTTGGGACTACAACTCCCATCATCCCTGACCACTTGTCTTGTTAGCTAGGGATGATGGGATTTGTAGTCCCAAAACACCTGGAGGGCCGAGTTTGCCTATGCCTGGTACTGTATATGGCTTAAAGAAGATCAGCAGCAGAACAAGCACCTAATTTTACAAAGCATATCAACTACCAGCCCGTTTTCCACCTGGTCCTCCAAGGAAATTGCTAACTCACACCTCAAAAGCAACAATTAAAAAGCCTAGGCTCATGCATGCATCATTACCTTGTAATTTTGCAAAGAGTACCACATATAAAATGGAACATTCACCCTCTCTTGACTATTTTTGCTTTTCATGTAAGAAATAATTTTAAGACAAAGTATGAGAGAATCATGATGCCAGTAGCAGCACATATAATACAAGTCAATCAATAAGAGGTGATTTCTCCCCCTTCAATACACAAATTAAATAACAATTAATGAAAACAAAGTAAAATCTCATTTTCGTTTGTCTTATATCTGGTCTCACTGCTTTCCCAGTGTGGTGTAGTGGTTAGGAGCAGTGGACTCGTAATCTGGTGAACCGGGTTCGATTCCCCGCTCCTCCACATGCAGCTGCTGGGTGACCTTGGGCTAGTCACACTTCTCTGAAGTCTCTTAGCCTCACTCACCTTACAGAGTGTTTGTTGTGGGGGAAGGGAAGGGAAAGGAGATTGTTAGCCGCTTTGAGACTCCTTAGGGTAGTGATAAAGCAGGATATCAAATCCAAACTCTTCTTCTTCTTCTTCTTCTTCTTCTTCTTCTTCTTCTTCTTCTTCTTCTTCTTCTTCTTCTTCTTCTTCTTCTTCTTCTTCTTCTTCTTCCCAATTAATGGCACCCTGCTTCCCACCCTGCTTTTGCTCCATCTTCCTCCATCTTGTTCTGTGGACTGATTCAAAGTCAATATAGATGTTGTCCTTGAAGGTCATTTTGAGGAGAGGCCAGTATTGCTTACGGGATCACTTGCTCACTCTTTCCTTGCCATCTCATAGCACAGTCATATGTTTGCTTACTGGGAAGTGTGTCCTACTGTCTTTGATGGCTCTTGGGCTCTATCTGCATGATACATTTAAAGCAGTATCATACCACTTTAAACAATCTTGACTTCTCCCAAAGAATCCTGGGAAGTGTCTTGTTAAGGGTGCTGAAAGTTGTAATGAGACCCTTTTCCCCTCAGAGGGATACGGTTTCGACTGTTCCTAGAAAGAGGGATTGATTGTTAATTGACTCTGAATATTGAAGCTCTATCAGGAATGTTACTGGACCATTAATAAATCAGCTGTGGTACTAGTTTTTCTCTCTGGTGCATTGATATGTGTTAATTTCATAGATTTACTTTGAAAAATCTGGATGATTGCTTGCTTGGCACATTGAGGGGGAAAATATCCACACACGGGCAGGTGTGTATTTTATCAGTGCCTTCCATTGGGGATGCTCTCTGAGCCTGCCTGGGGGAGTTTGAGAATGACTTGACAAAAAAGGAAAAACAAAACATGAAATCTTGTGAATTTGAAAAATGGAACCTTACAAAATGTAAGTGCAGGATCTTCTGCAACAACTACTGAAACCCAGCCAATGAGCAAACAATTTGTGCTGCACCGGCGAGAAACTTTTGAGAAGAGGGCATTGCTAGGAGAATGAAAGCAACAATTTGCTTTGTAATCCCTTTTTAGGCTGACGTTTTAGGGCTGGTGATGCTTGCAGTGGACACAATGTAAGCACATAGCTCCAGAAGCTTGCTTGCCTTGTGTTTTGGAACGAGCCCTGTGCATGGGCTCTTAGCAACTAAGCAATCCTGGAACATGTCTCTGAGAAGCAGCCAAAAGGCATAAAATGTGGATTACTCCTTGCCAGCAAAAGAAGTTGAAATTAAAACAAAATAATCAATCACATGCTGGAAGTAGATACTGCTTTCTAGGAGTATGTGGAAGCCTAAATGTGACATACACCTGCTCACTCTTTATGGCATAAAGATTGGTCTGGATTACCAAGATGTTTCAGTGGGTATCTAGTAGATATGGGTGGCCCCATGATGAGCACTGATCAGGTGGTCTTTGGGTCCACCAATATCTTCCTGCTCTTTGATGCTGTGACTAGTATATGCACCTGGTAACTGAGATCCTTCTTCCTCAGTGACTACAATCTATACATGGTGAAGTTAGAATGGAAATCTATCTCTCGTATTGATCTCAAGTACAAAGTCCCCTACTGGCATCAGAGCAGATGAGATACTTGGCTTGAGCTTACTTTGTTGTCTAGGATATTTGCTAGGACTAATGTTCTCATCCTTGGTGCCAGTGACATTTCAGCTACTAATTTCCCAGGGATGAGAGTTAAACGGACCTACATAGTTCTTCCCCGGGAGGCAGATTTGTCAAGCAATTAGGACACAGCACTGAGAACCATCAGCTAGCAAGCAGAATACCTGCATTTTATTTCAAAAGTGATTGGAATGATACAGATAACTATTCCCCCCGTTGCCCTGCATTGATTTTTGCAGCCAACACTAAGTGGGACTGGGCTATGGACTTCACGGACAAGCTGAAGAAAAGTTAGCTTGCTCATTGAGGCTAAATTTTCATTGCACATCACCCAGATAGGATGAAGAGCAGTATATAAATGCTTTAAAACAATAATTCAAATAATAATGACACATGGCAGCTGCACAAAACTACATTTCTGAATTCCTAATTTCTGATCCAGTGAGTGACCTGGTGCAAGAGATGCCCTTGTTATAGGTCCTAGTCCCACAATTCTTTTGTATGGTGCCCATCAGTCCATTCACAGCTGCTCTAGAAAGTCCCTTTAATGCTCATTTATAAACAGGAAGCATGAATTTTATAGCTAGAAAATTTTACACCAAGGAAACTCAGATTCAATTATTGGACTGAATGGTACAACTGAAGTAAATTGTATTCTTGCAAATTTTATATGTTGTAAAGGAAACAGGTTTTCAAAGAACAGGGGGAAGAATGGATTGATAGGTGGGAATGGGAGACTGTAAGGGCATGGAGACTGGTGGATTGATAGCAAGTTGGAGCAAGAGATTGGGAACTGAGCAGCTTGCTTAAGTCATAACGAACTATCACTGAAGTCTAGTATGGATTCAGAACTTATGTAACAGGATTTAAGCCAAAAGGTAGAAATTACTGCATCATTTAAGATGCCTTCCCCTGAGTCAGGTGAGTGTGCCCATTCAGTATGAGTGCCAGTGAATGAATACACTATGCCCCAGGCTCGCTTCTGTTGCTGCATAATTACCTGACACAATAAGAAGTGATGATCCATGATGGTTATTGATCTGTGGTGATTGTAAATACTGCCATTATCACATGAACAATTGAACGTGTGGTACCACCTTGACTCCTGAATTGGGACCTCTAAAAATCTCAGGATTTTGCAGAGCCAAAAAGCGATACTTGCAGAACTCACATTGGTGGAGTGATTGTTAATTGAGTCATTCAAATTCAGCACTAATTAAACAGATTGGCCTCTTGTGTGATGGTATAGTGCATTTGTCTACTTCAAGGGTAGGCAACCTAAGGCCCGTGGGCCAGATGCGGTCCAATCGCCTTCTCAATCCGGCCTGCAGACGTGTGGGAATCAGCGTGTTTTTACTTGAGTAGAATGTGTCTTTTTATTTAAAATGCATCTCTGCGTTATTTGTGGGGCATAGGAATTCGTTCATCCCCCCCCCCCAAAAATAGTTCGGCCCACATGGTCTGAGGGACGGTGGACCGGCCCACAGCTGAAAAAGGTTGCTGACCTCTGGTCTACTTCTTCTCAGCAATGAGGCCCTCTTACTGTAGCTTCTGCTAGAGGTCCCTGTTTCTTTTATTATTTTTTATAAGGGGGCGGGAACCTCAGGTCCAGTCCTCAGCACTCTTCCCAAGCCACATCCCTCAGTGACCCTGATCCAAACCACTCATTGAGTCCTTTTGCATGGCTGCACTGTGCCCTTGAACTTTGACTATGCCTCTTACTTGCCTGCATAGAGATTTGTTTGTAGAAACCTCTGAACTGTGTGTGGCTTGAATGTTGCCTACTAAACAAAGGCAAGAGTCCACCCATTTTTGCCTCTAGCTATGCCCATAATTAATATGTGGCCCCTGGAAGTTTCCCCACATGGGGATATAGCACTTAGCCTATAAAAGGTTCCCCATTCCTGATTTAATGTGTGCATCTCATTGAAGTCCAGAACCCCCCCCCCTGTTGCTCTTTCCATAGGTATAGCTGTGCAGTCTTACTGTACAGCAGCATATTTATTTCATTTCCTTTCATTTATCATCTATCTATCATCTATCTATCTATCTATCATCTATCTATCTATCTATCTATCTATCATCTATCTATATCTATTTATCTCCTGCCTTTCATTGTACTACCCCAGGGTCGGTTACACATAAAACAATAAATATTGAAACACAACAAATAATTTGATGCAATCCGACCAAACACCAGCCATAATGAGAATGGGTAAGAATCAAGATTCATTTAAATGGCATAAGCTGAGATATCTGGCAAGTACCCCATTGTACTGCACCAATCCGAAAGGACTGCAGAGCAGATGGTCCCAGGTCCAGTCTCGGGTGTCTCCAAGCAGGGTTGTGGAAAGCTCCTGCCTGAAACTGTAGAGAGCACCTGACAGCCACAGTTCTGAGCTGGACGGATCAGCAGTCAGAGTCCGTATATAGTCAGCTTCCTATGTCCCCTCTCCACCGCCCCTTTAGCAGCCACGGCATGATGCAAAACAGCTCTTAGAATTCCTAGCTCCTAATGCATCCCAGATTTTTAAAGAGCTGATCATTTATTTATCTTGCTTTAATTTTAGCTCCGTCTGTTCCTTGCAGGTGTTTTCCTACTGTAACTCCCGGTGTCTCAAGCTCTGTTCAAATGGGTTTTCTGGGGCACTTTCAGTTGTCATCTCTAGTTGTCCACGGTGGAAGGTGTGAGAGTAAGCTTTATTGAAGCCTGAGTAGTGTGTGCCATGGGGTGGTTGCATGACTAAAACTCCCTCATATGGTCTTTGGAAGAAAGGGAATTATCAAGGGATAATCTATAAAGCCGATTTGTTGCACTGAACTTCTGATGCACATGGAGAAATCCATTGTGGGGACTGGGAAGATGCATTGGCTCAGGCAAGGAAAGGCAAGCCTAGCAAGTTGATCCTTGTGACTGCTGTCTGCCTAGAGCACATGCAGAACACAGGAACATAGAAAGCTGTCCTATACATAGTTGGATCATTGGTCCATCTAGCTCAGCACTGTCTATGCTGAATGGCAGCCGCTTTAACTAAAAGAGGAGTAGCTTACATGGTGCCCTTCAGATGTGCCTACCACAGGCCATATGGGCTGGGGATGATTGGAGTTGGCAAACCCTGAATTGCAGCAGAAAGTTTCCTCTCTTTGAAGAAAGGAAACCCAAGGATTAGACAGGCTCTCTCATTTCCATGGCAACCTTAAAACATTTATCAGCAGTAATTGCTGAGTTGCTCAAACCTATTAGCAGCAGAGTTTGAGCAAAATTCTGCCTTTTCCTGCATCCTCTCCAGTTGCTTTTGTAAGAAAGACGAGAACACACAATGTTTCATTTGACTTGGATTGTGCTGATGCCTGTTTCCATTTTTACAAAAACATGGGCGGAGCATTTTAGAAAGCCAGCCTAGAATTACGCATGTGTCATGAAAGAAAAGATCCATCCATCCTTTGATGAATTTAACTCAATTCAGGCATAATAAATACACTCTGGTGAGAAAATGATGCCATTCCAGGAATATTCTGCTCTTCATCCTGCTCTGTTTTCTTTTAGCCCTTATCTCCACAGAATGTAACCAATGTTGGTGCAGCCTATGCACTTCAAAAGCAAGAAGTCAAGGTGGTGGTTGTTCAAACAAACAAACAAACAAACACCCTGGAAAATTCATTGTGGCTGCCTCTGAAATGTCAGTATTTTGTGGATGGGATTCAAATGCATAGTAGAACTTCAGGGCCATATCTGCACTATATATTTAAAGAAGGATTGCGGCACTTTAAATAGACACAACCTCCCCCAAAGAAAACTGGGGAGTGTAGTTTGTTAAGGATGCTGAGAGTTGCTAGGAAACTCCTGTTCCCTTCACATAGCTACAGTTCTCGGAGACGTTTAACTATCAATCCCTCTTCCCAAGGAACTCTGTGAACTGCAGTTCCAGGGATTCTGTGAGGGAAGCCATGGCTGTTTAAAGTGGTATGATACTGCGTTAAATGTATCATACAGACAGAGCCTTCCACACTCTGCTAGGAAACTCTGTTACCCTAGCATAACAAATCTTTTTTTTTTTAAAAAAAAAAACAACAACCAGATTTTTGGGGTTTGGAAAGTGATATGGAAATGCACAGAAAAGTGTGGGGTGAATAACTGACTAACAAGAAGATGAATGCTCATAGTCATATAACTGCCCTGTAAACAGATCACATCAGAACAAATGCTCAGTAAAGACCAGGCATAGTCTAACCTTTGCACAAGCTTTGTGCAAGCACATCAGAATGAATGCTGAATAAACAGGGTGCTTGGAGGAGCCCTATATTGTCTGCCAGCACAAGCAAGAAATTACATATACATTTTAGTTAATTTCACTATAATTTATTAGTTAGCTGTAGAACTTACACTACTGTTCTTTCAGAAGAATAATGCTGTGGGTGCTCAGTGGGTCTGGTAACCCAGACTTTGCACCAATTGTCATCCTCTTGTTGGATTTAGCAAACCCAGCATGACCTTTTGTGGTGCATCACACTTGTCCTTCTTAATTCTAGTTGTCCCTCTCCTGTGCATTGCTAACAAAGCACAATGGATTATAGCTAGACAACTTGAAAAAGGTGGGTTGCTTACAATTGTAACCCCCTCTAGAGAGACCTGTTTTAAAGGAAGATTTGAATTCACCTTGAACACACAGTAGCTTCATGCAGAATCAACACAGGTTATAGCGACGGAGCCCTGAACTGAAGCCAGGAAGGTCTCCTGTTTCCCCAGAGCTTCAGTACCCCAAGGCCTATCTTCAAGAGAAAAAAACGAAATTCCAGATTCCAAGGACATTGTGTGTGAGCTACAGGGACAGCCAAGTGGCTGTGTCTTTCTCCTGTCAGTCATTACTCAGAAGATACAAAATGGAACTTTGTGTTTTATATCCAAGAGGCCTGTCATATGCCAAAGAGTGAAATGAATGTCTCTCAAGTTGCTTCTCCTGTCACTTGTACAAGGAACCAGAAAAAGCTGATGTTATCTGCCCTCTAGATTTTTCAGAGGCAGTAATGCTTCTGAATACCAGTTGCTGGAAAACACACGGCAGAGGCTGCTCTTGTGTTCAGGTCCAGCTTGTGGGTTTCCTGCTGACATTTAGTCATCCACTGTGAGAACAGGATGCTGGGCTAGATGGACCACTGGCCTGATCCATTAGACTTTTCTTATGTTCTTATGATTCCAGTATTTTAAGGGTAATTTTGTACCAGAATACGTCTTCTAAAAATGAGCCATCCAGACACTCCTGATTTTACACACACACACACACACAATTTTTCAAGCACCCCCCCGTACCCCATACACAATTACATATTCAAATATTTTACATTTTGTTATATTTCCTTCCTTGTTACATATCTTATTTCACATTTTTTTTTACCTCACAATCAAACAGTATGTTTTGCCATATCATTCCTTCTACTGACTTCCATTCTTCCTTTGTTGTCTATTTTATTTCAGATTTATTTTGTTCATTACTCTCTTAATAAATATAGATTTCAAATATCGATATATTATACCATTTGTTTCCAGTCTACTAATCTTATCTTTTTGAGTTTCATGTTAATTTCTCAGTATATTCCATAAATTTCTTCCATTCTCTGTCAAATATTTCGTGTCCTTGATGCCTAATTTTCCCTGTCAATTTAGCTATTCCTGCATATTCTATTAGTTTTTGCCACCAATTTTCTATTGTAGGTATTTGTGATTGCTTCCAGACAACAGTCTTGCCCCTGTTGTGGCATATAAAAAAACTTTTGATCATTCTTTTTGACATCTTCAGCTACCATCTTCAACAAGAAAGCTTCAGGTCTTTTCTTAAAAGTATACTTAAAGATTTTCTTTAGTTCATTGTATATTTCCCCCCAGAAATTCTTAACTTTCTTGCATCTCCACCACATGTGGAAAAAATCTCCTACTTCCTCCCCACACTTCCAGCAGCTCGTATTGCCTGTTTTGTACATTTTCTGCAGTTTAGATGATGTAATGTACCATCTGTACATCATCTTATATAGATTTTCCCTTAGCAACGTGCATGCTGTAAATTTTATCCCAGAGGTCCATAACTTAGTCCATTTGTCATATTCGATGTTATACCCTATATCGATTGCCCACTTTGTCATTACTGCCCAGACACTCCTGATTTAAGGAATCTTGAATGGATAGTTTTAGTTAAGGCTGCCATACGTCTGGATTTTCCTGGACATTACCAGGAACTGACGTCTGGGGGGAATTCCCGAAGAGTGGTGCTTTGTCCTGCATCTTACGCAAGTCAATTGGGAAAAAATGTGTTTTTCCGGATTTTCCTACAGAAAGCTCAACAACTTTTGGGGTGCCCTGGTTTTTACTTTTTGAAATATGGCAACCCTAGTTTTAGTGTTTCCAGTTCTTGCCAGTTCATCGTGTGGATGCAATGCTTCCATAGCTGCCAAGTTTTCCCTTTTCTCACGAGGAAGCCTATTCAGCATAAGGGAATTTCCCTTAAAAAAAGGGATAACTTGGCAGCTATGAATGCTTCGTCACTGGTCACCTGATCACACAAGGGCTATTCACACTTTACACTCATCAAGTTGTGCAATTGGAATTGGTTATGTTGTGAACTTTCCTGAGATCTATGGATGAAGGTTGGTATATAAATGTAAGCAAGATAGACAAATAGGTAAATACCTGTGTACACAAACAGTTGAGCTGTACAAATCAACAAAGCACATTTTTTCATGCAAACACTTGAACATGTGAAGAGAAGGCTTATGCAGTGAAATGTGATCCTGAATAAACTAGAAATACCTTATATGCTATGGCACAGAAACGGAAACTATCAACAGTGCCTTTGTTCTGGAAAAGGTTGTAGAAAGCGAGCTGGGGAAAATTGTGACACCACAAGTCCTCTCCTCGGTCCTTGAGTTGCTGCTGTTACTCATCAGGGCCATGTTGGCCACAGAGAAGTAGCATCCTTGAACTGTGTTACTGAGCAGAGGTTTGGTATTTTGAGATGCTTGTGTTGAAAGGCAGCAGGTCTCTTCCCTACCTGGGCAGATGAGTATCAATGGCTCCTGGTGCTCAGAACTCTTGTAGAATCCTCATTACTACAATCCACACATTCCTTCTTAAAAGTCTCCTGATGCGAAGGCTTCTACTGGTCAAACTACGTTAAAGGCTTTCATAGCTCTTCTGCCTGTACCTTATTAAAGCTGAAACCAGCTCCCAGAAGTTTGACAGCACAGCAGTAGGTTCGTTTTGGTGTGACAGAGCATACTGTGAGGCTTGAGCATGTAAATATTTCTGACAAGAATTAACAACACTGGTGGCAGTACTGGCAGAGCACCATCAGTGCTTACAGCTCCTGTCAAAATGTGTCAGGTTTCTGAGGGCTGGGTCTGCAGCAGGATATAATGCCAGGAAGTAAGTAGCTTCAGCAGCAATGGGAACCCACATTTTGAGAAGAGAACAGCATCCATCTGCCATGCCCACCTCCAAACGTGGCTTCCTTTTGCCTGAGATTTGGGAGAAAGCAGAAGTAGCTCCTTTCATTAAGGGAGCTCTAGTAAGGAAATATTTAATGAGAATTCTCTAAAACAGGGCTAATTAAATAATCGGGAGATGCTTATTAGTAAATAATTGAACTTGCTGACTTCTCTTCACAACCACCTGAGCTGTCTTCCCTTTACACTAAAATAAAAACATTTCAAGGCCTCAAACAGGAGGCTGCTTCTCCAGAAGACTAAAATTCTAAGATGAATCTAAGCATGGACAGATAGTTCCGTATGTACCTACACAGTGCTCATACATAACTAAATGGATATATTTCATTAATACTCCTCCTTTCTGCCAGAAACACACCCTGGACAGGCCCTAGAAACCATCCCTTCAGCAGCAGCAGTGTCAGTATCATTCTTCCATTGTGTTGAATGTGCAAGGCTAGCCCTACCATTAGACAGAGTGAGGTGGCCACCTCAGGCAGCTACAGTGGTATCTCGGTTTAAGTACACAATTGGTTCTGGAAGTCTGTACTTAACCTGAAGCGAACTTTCCCATTGAAAGTAATGGAAAGTGGATTAATCCGTTCCAGACAGGTCCGCGGAGTACTCAACCTGAAGCGTACTTAACCCAAAGTATGAGTGTAATTGGTTCTGGAAGTCTGTACTTAACCTGAAGCGAACTTTTCCATTGAAAGTAATGGAATGTGGATTAATCCATTCCAGACGAGTCCGCGGAGTACTTAAACTGAAAGTACTCAAACCGAAGCGTACTTAAACCGAGGTATGACTGTATTTTTGGGTGCAAGGGATGAAGAGGCAGCAAATTTATGTAATGTATTATTATTGTACTTTTATTGCCAGGTTGAGGGAGAGGTACTTGTGGGTTTTCTGCCTCAGGTGCTAAAATAATGTGACTGGCCTTGAGTACTATGCATCATGAATTGAAGGAGGCCACCATTTGCCACTCTGCCTTAGGTAGCAAAATGCCTTGGGCCAGCCCTGAGAGCGCTCAAGATGGTCACGAAGGAACATGATAGAAACTCATTGCCTCCGACATTCCCAGACACATAGAGCCAAGGGAGAGACCCTTATTGTATCACAGGCTTCTCAGGGGAGGAGAGGTGGATATTGATATCTTGATTTATGCTGGATGGATGCCCAGCTTTTCTCTTGAGCTTTTATCAGTCACTGGGGAATTGGACTCTCTCATTACTTGCCGGGAGTTCAGTGGATGACAGAGATTGGCCTCATCTTCTTCTGAGTCCTTCAGAGTCCTCCAAGGATATGGATAGATAGAAGATCTGTATTTCATTCCTCAGGTGGGTTCAAGGAAGGTGAATATGAATGTTAATTTTCTCATTGTTTCCACCTAGCACAAAAGGAAAGATTGATCCTCTCCCCAGCCTTTAAGTTTCATGCTAACTGCTCACTAACTTCATGCCCGTGTCAGGGAAGGTTACAAATAGCCAAAAGTGTTTACATTGTTTCCCAACTTCTCAAAAGTCTGGTGGACGGTGGAAAAACCTCCCCAGAGTTCTTTGCACATCCCAGAGGATTGCAAGTTGATTATGGTAGCAATCTTATATGCACCTACCTGGGAGTAAGTCCCATTGAACCCATGTCTCAGTAGACATGTGTAGCCTCAATAGTCCCCCTAAAGCAGTGGTCCTCAACCTTGGGCCTCCAGATGGTTTGAGACTACAATTCCCATCATCCCTGATCACTGGTCGTGCTAGCTAGGGATCATGGGAGTTGTAGGCCAAAAACATCTGGAGGCCCAAGGTTGAGGACCACTGCCCTAAAGGACCCAACTCCAGCCAAGGCGCACAACATGAACTCCTCACAGAACCCAAGTCCCATAATGGAGCTAAGACGGACATGAGAGAGTTAGGCAGTGTACACATTGTGCCTTTAAAGCACATTCTAATAACATTATTTCCATCAAAGAATTATGGGCATGGTAGTTTGTTAAGCTTTTCTGGGAACTGTAACTCTGTGAGAGGCAAACTACAGTGCCCATCTTATGCCTCATATCCCATGCCGTCTGGGCAGGGCGACCAGTTCAGCATACATGCTGCCTCCACTTAAGGAAGCAGCATAGAGAGCAGCGTATATTTTTTAAATGAAAAGCTTATATTTGAGTTGTGCATGTACATGCACAATTCCACAGGTGTCCGTTGAGAAGTAGCATAGAAAAATGAATAGGACCATTCACTAGATTGGAATAAAATGGAGAATAACATTTCCATCTCACAAAGCCACTGTTAGTTCAAAGATGGGGATGAGGGAGGAAGGTCCAGGGAGCATAGCTGTCAAGTTTCCCCTTTTCTCGCGAGGAAGCCTATTCAGCATAAGGGAATTTCCCTTTAAAAAACGGGAAAACTTGACAGCTATGCCAGGGAGTGGGGGAAGGGTGCCAAACCAGTTCTGCAGAAACCAAGCCACTCCTAGGGATATCAGTAGTAATACAGCACAGCGGGTGCACATTAGATGGAGGGTCATAGCAAAATGCCATAACTGTCTCAGTCTGAAAAATCTTGGAATAAAATGTCAGAAGTAGCAGTATCAACAGAAGAAGGGGCGAGCATGACATGCATCGCAAGGAGGTGAGAGGCGATAATACCAGCTTCAAAAACAAACAAACAAACAAACAAACAAACAAATAAACAAACAAACAAACAGAAAGCACTAATGTGGATGAGCCTCAGTGCTCTTCTTGTGGTTTCATGGAGGCTACCTGGAAAAAGCTCCACATGGCACTGTAACATGTGGGGAGAGTGGTTAGATCCCATGATTGTCTTCCACATGGGGAGAGGCTCAATATTTCCAGACATTCCTGGTAGTGACGGGAAGAGCCAATAATAGCATCAGTCCATTTGGTGAACCACCGCCTATGTTAGAGCAATGGAATGGAGCAATGGCTATCAGGATACTGCAGGCATTGCTGAATATGCCAGCTTGGCCCAGCATGCCTTAAGCTGCTGACTAGTAAAACCTTGGTCTTTACCAGGACTTTTATTTTTAGAAAAGGAAGTGACAATCGATCAAAGTATTTGCTGCCGCTATCTACATAAAGCATTTATTTCTCTTGCGTTTTACTGCTTTATTGTAAATTATTTTTTTCGCACCACTTCCTTGATCAATTTTACTTAGAAAGGATAAATATGATAAAGTATAACAAACAAACAAACAAACAAACCTTTAATCCTGTGTCGCTAAACCCCAAGGCCTTTCCTGTGAAAGCTTATTTTTGCTGCGGTGACGCTAGGCTGTTTCTGTAGCCCCTGAAGGGTTTGGCTGAAGTAAACAGCGTCTGAGTCACCAGAGTGTACCCCCCCTCCCCTCTTGGTGCTAAAAATTACCTGGGGTGGGGTGGGGAAGGAGGAAGACAGACAGACCAACAGACAGTTCTGTCAAGCCATTTGGCAGCCTTTGGATGATCCCATTTAAATCAGCACGATTGAAGCTGGATGCGTGTGCCGCAGCACGGCAGGCTCCCTCCTCAATGCTGCCAAGGGCAGCTCTTTAATAACGCAGCTGCTTCTGTGTTTTTCTCCTCCTCCTGTGTATCCCATTTCAATCCATCAAACCAAGGTGCCTGCCATAGCAAGCCCACCCAGAGGAACAGTGGAGAGGAGGAGAACCCAGACTTGATGAGGAACTATCAACCAGATATTGCTTCCCTCAGTTCCTAGGCTGCTTGCCTGTCAACTCAAGTTGTGATTGTTATATTGCGTTGCTGCAGGCATCTCTCATGCTGGTGGCAGGGGCAATGATAGAAGCAGGCCTGGGATGGGCGGAGAGAACAATATATATAATATATATCTTATATTGCTATACATCCTAAGACCCGAGTATATATCCAATCGACCACTGTGTTGTGCAGATGAGGCCCTCCTGCAGATACCTTCTTATCAGGAGGCTCACTCTGCATGACATAGGAAATGGACCTTTAGTGTTGTAGAATCCTCTCCCCTGAATATTCACACGTGCTAACCCTGTTGCGTTTTTTTAATATATATATATATTTATTGGGTTTTATAACAGGAAAACAAAAACACATAATAACAAACCACATGGGGAACACCCCATGTGGGATACAACAAATGTACAAAATACAAACATACAAAAAGAATAACATACAAAAATAAAAAGCAACATTACAAAGAAACAAATAATAATATAGTCCTGTTTATATATCCCTGACATTGTTGACTTCCTCATGTCCCTCCTAACTGCGTTTCATTGTATATCATATTTAAAGGTAAAGCTAAAGGGACCCCTGACCATTAGGTCCAGTCGTGACGGACTCTGGGGTTGCGCGCTCATCTCGCATTATTGGCTGAGGGAGCCGGCGTATAGCTTCCAGGTCATGTGGCCAGCATGACAAAGCCGCTTCTGGAAAACCAGAGCAGCACATGGAAACGCCGTTTACCTTCCTGCTATAGCGGTTCCTATTTATCTACTTGCATTTTGATGTGCTTTCGAACTGCATCTTTAGTAATTTCTAATATCATCTTTAGTAATTTCTAAATCATGGTTCAAATCTTGTTATAACTTACTTAACCTATTTTTTACCTTTATTACCCTGTTGCTTTTTTTGGTTCCCTTCCTCTTCCAACAAGCCTTTTAAGTACAGATAATCTGGGTAGCTCAGTTGGTTAGAGTGTGGTGCTGATAACACCTGCATTTCAGGGGGTTTGGACAAGATGATCCTCAGGGACCCTTCCAATAATTCTATTCTATTCTATTCTATTCTATTCTATTCTATTCTATTCTATTCTATTCTATTCATAGAATTATGAAGATCTTCCCCAGTATCTGGAATTGTTTTATCGTCTGTGTGTTTGCCACCCCAGGTTCCTTTTAGATATAAATTTAGAATAATAAGGAATAATAATAATAATAATAAATAGTGTTAATAGACAAGAGAGTTGCTGCCTCTCTCTTCTTCTGACAGATTCCCAGAGCATTTAAATACCTGCATAAGAAACAGAAATGGAAAAGCAGCGGCAAGGAAAGCTTCATTTATTGAATCATTGCGCGTCACAAAGCTGTTAAAGTCACAGAAACCCAGAAAAAAAATGACGATACAACCCTAGAAAGAATTACCTTTTGGAGGGGAGAGTGAGTCATACTCATTGAATGATGATGTGACAGAGACTTAGTGAGAAAGCTTCTGTTCTTGAGTTTGCCTCAGCTGCCAAGGCAGGACTCAGGAGTATAAAAGGGGGTGGAAAGCTTGGGGCAGGGCTAGCCATCAGAGTAAGGCAGCTGCCTCAGGCAACAGAAGTTGGGCGCCGTGAACAAGCAGCAAATGCATTATTATTATTGGATTTTTGTGCCAGGGGAGTGAAGGGAGGTGCTTGTGGGACTTTCTGCCTCTGCAGGGCAGCATACCTTGGCTGCCCTTGGATGTTAATGGATCTAGACTGGTAAGGGGGTTGGAGGGGCATTTGGTACTTTGCCTCAGGCAGCAAAATATATTGGGCTAGTCCTGGCCTGCAGAGTTGGCCTGACTCACAGATGATAGGAATACAATGTTCATCTGAAGTTAGACTATATTTTTTGCATTTTTATATATGAATCTTTTACAAATAATGATGTTACCTGTGATTTTTGATAACTTACAGAAGAACAGAGTTAGCCCGTTTTGGACCTCATAATTCTATTTCTACATTTAAAACGTTTTATTGGTTTTTATTTCAGTTGATTGCCCAACTTGGAGGAGGGGAACAGGTGAAAAACGAAATAAATTAGCCAATTAATTGCTTTTTTAAAAACATGAATCTACTTCATTTTTCTTTCTAGCACATTTTTTAAAATGTATAGATCAGGTTGTGCAAATCTGCCTATGTGTTTCTAGCTCTATTGAGGCATTAGCAGCTCATGCAATTGCCACCACCTGGGGCTGCATTATGTCCCCCATCAATCTTAATCACCTGCTATTCATGCACCAAGGTGTGAAGCCGGGAGCCTGCTCTATACGCATCAGCTTCCTGCATGATTTAGAACCCTGAACATGCAGGATTCCAAATCATGTGGGGATCTTACACACATTTCCCTTTAGTGCATGGATGGTGATGGAGATGAGCGCATAGGGAAGCAATGGCAGGGGGGGGGGGACAGAGGAAGTCTGTGGCTCAGTGGTAGAGCATCTTCTTTGCATACAGAAGGCCCCAGGTTCATTCTCTGGCATTTTCAGGTAGGGCTGAGAGATATTTCCATCTAAAATCTTGGGAGAGCCATTTTTGGTCCATGTAGATGATGCTAGATGGACCAGTGGCCTGAGTCAGTAAAAGGCATCTTCATTTGCTCCTATAATAATTGTGTGAGGGAAGGACTACAGGAGGGCAACTGATAAGATTGAAAACAATTTGTTAATATTCAACTTGTAACACTTTGTAGAGCCGTGCTGTGACTCTTTTTCTTTTTTGAGCCTATGATAAATGTACTGTCAACAGAGGCTAGTTGCCTTGAATATTACCATGGGAACCAGAGTGCAGAGCAGGTTGTAGTCGGCGCTTACTTTCTAAAAGGGAGATGCTGACAAGACTGGCCCTGCTAGCCCAAGAAGCACAACAGTTTTCAAGAAGTTTTATACACATTTCCTGTGCAGAGAAATCTGATGGATGAAATCAAGTAGGAAGTAAGTCAGCAAGTAGGAACAGTGCCATGGAATTTGGTGCAGTTAAAAGAGAGTAGTTGTGTTTGGGGCCTCTTTTTTTGAGAATGCAATTTGAAATGTAGGCTCAAGATTTCGTGGGAACTGTGGGGTTCGCTGCCGCAGAATGTAGTGATGGACACCAACTAGGCTGGTTTTAACGGGGAGTTATACAAATTCATGGAGGGTCATAAGGCTATCAATGGTTAGTAGCCATCGCCAGCTGTCACTAGCTAATAGCCAGTGATGCAGAGGCATGCCTCTAGGTACCACTGGCTGGGAATCACAAGTAGGGGAGAGTGCTGCTGTGCTCAGGTTCTTATGAGTTTTATCAGCGGCAGAACTGAAAAGCAAAATCCAAGTTCCCATTCTGTTATGTGCAGACTTCTTTCTTTCTTTCTTTCTTTCTTTCTTTCTTTCTTTCTTTCTTTCTTTCTTTTTATTTAAGGTTTTTCTTAACTGCCCTTCGTAATATTTTCCCCAGAGTGGCTTACAATGCCATTCAAAACAAAGCTGTAATAAGCTATACTAGAAGCCAATTAATTGCAATAAACAGCACAATACACACATTAAAATAGCAACTACCAACAGCAAAGGCAAACTTCAGTTCTAATGTCATAAAATATGGCATCCTCCCAATAGGGTTTTTAATGTGTAAGCCATTAAAATGTCTGACAGAATTAAAAGAAGAAGTCTTAACCTCACGTTAAGGCGCCAGGGAAGTCTTTGTGTTGGGAGAGAGTGTAAGACACTGTGTCATCTCCACTATTGATTTAAACGGGCACAATTATCTAGATTACTTACTGCCAGTGTTGATTTAGGGCGGTGTGGGTGGTTCCCCTGCACAGGGTGCCACACTGAGGGGGCATAAAATTGAGAAGATACAGAATTGGGAAGTTCCATTTGGGAGCACCAGATTTTGGCCTCACACAGAGCACCATACTATGAAAGATTACCCAAGTCCGCCCTGATTACTCCACAATCTGTTCCTGCAGGGGTGTGCTAGGTGCATTCTGGGTTACAGTCCTGAGCATTTGTAGTCAATCAGGGCCAGCACCCCCCTGCAACATGTTGGGGTTCTGTGGCAATGAGTCATACAGCTAACACATTTATATGTAAAGGGTCCTCTGAAGAGAGAAAGCTTGAAGTTGTTATAGAAGATGTGTATTTATAGAAATTATTGTATTTACATGTATTGTGCTAAAGTGTTTGTTGTTGATGTTGATTGTTTGGTTTTGTTGTCGGAACTAATAAAGCAAAATTTTAAAAAGAGAGAAAGCTTGAATACTTGTTAGATAACTCACAGGCAGGTATGTGTAATTCCAGAGTCACCAACATGGCACTCCAAACCCTTAAGACACCACAGTGCCCTTTAGGTGGGGAGTGGCGTCTGCATTGTTCTGTTTTATTAGTTTCAGGGTATGAGCAACTGTTTATCCCTATCATACCTGCCAAGTCCTGGACTGCAAAATCCGGGATCTGCAGACTCGTGACACCGGAAGCTGCGTAGACGCAACTTCCGGTGTCGCTTTGCCCATCCATGGGCACCGAAAATGGCCGGCACCAGAAGTTGCGTCTACGCACTTCCGGATATGCGTAGATGCGACTTCCGGCGCCAGCCATTTTCAGTGTCCATAGATGGGCAAAGCAGTAAAAAAAAAAAAAGCCGTCGGCAGGAACAGAATAAGGGAGAATAACGGGAGAGGAACCGATACGGGGGACCGCCGGGAAATGGTACGAAAAAACAGATGGGGGTTTCCCGGGGGAAACGGGGTACTTGGCAGCTATGATCCCTATAAGTTAATTGGGGGGGCGTGCGCTTCTGAGCATCACCAGTTTCTCTTCTGTGAAATTGGTATTTTCTAGTTCACAAGCCAGTGCCCCAACATACGGAGGAATCATGAAGATCAAGCATTGTATGATTTACTGTAATAAACCCACTCCCACCCCCCAAAAAATGGAAAAGAAAATGAATTTGTAGAGTGTTCTGAGGCACTGAGATATGACTGGACTGGAGCCTTTAAATCATCCCGCTTTAAACAATTCCCCGTGAAGAGGGATTGGTTGTTGAACCACTCTGATAATTGTAGCTCTGTTAGGGGAGCCACTGTCAGCGCCCTTAACAAACTACAGCTCCCAGAATTCTTTGGGGGAAGCCACAACTGCTTAAAGTGGTGCCATAGTGCTTTAAATGTATGTTGTGAATGTGGCCTTAGACAGTACTTCTCCACAAATCATTAGGTAGGACAGGATTTTACTGGAAGACTTCTTCTTCTGTTTCCCCAACTTCTAGCCTCTTAATAGCTGTGGTGCCAGTCTAAAAGATAGTAATGGCTCCCAGTGATTGCTCCATAAATAGATTTACAATATTTAAGCCAGAAAATATTTGTCTATCGTCAGTTATGACTGTATGAAAAGCTACACAAGTTGTGACCTTTCACAGCACGTTTTAATAGCTCTTGCCCAGTTGCACTTGGGGGATTTATTTGCTACATCACTCTCATTTTTATGAGCTCCATTTATCTCTGCAGCTCTTTTTGCCAAGCATATCCAGGAAGCCTTCCCTGTGCTCTGGTGCCTGCAGGAGTCAGACATGAGAAAATTAGCAAATATTCTAGTAAAGGAAGGAGGGGGGCAAAGGAATCTGAGAACCCCATATCTAGGAATAATAGCTTTGTAAGCAATTTACTGTATGTTTGGATGTATGGAGTGTTAAGGAAGGGGTGGTACCTCTGGTGGGGAACACGTTCTGCACCTTCTGGGGGAATTTCTCCAACTTTGGTCCCTACCCTGCACCCAGTTCCCACCAGTGGCTACACCCCGTGAAAAGGCCTTGACTGGCCTGCTAAACCAGGTGAGGGTAGCTAATGGGTGTCAAACCCTCACTGAGTTAGATACTTCCCCCTGCATGCGAAGACAGGTCCAATGGTCAAAAAGGCACTTTCTGCATATGCTGCGCAGGAAAGTGAGGGGCAGATGGGAAAGTGCCGTAGTCATTCTAGGAGAATGAGAACCCTGATCCTAAACCTCCACTGCCTTCTGGGATATATTTTGGAGAAGAAAAAAATGTAGGAGCAAACCCTACACATATCCAGAGTGGTGTCTCTAAGATGGTCGAATGGCACCTTGTATGCCTTCTTCTGGCAAGTCCTGCAGCCAAGCTGGTGCCATATGTATTGCTTTCCTTTCCTTTGGATAGCAGCAACACCATCATTTGCGCAGTCAGGCGGAGTCCCCCCTAGCCCCCAGGGCAGCCCCGAGTGGAATAAAGACACAAGACCATGTTTTTATGGGATTAAAATTGGCCACAACTTTATTAAAATTCAGATGTAGGAAGACCTTGGCGCAGGCATTGGGCGTATATCCATCCCAGCCCCCCAGCCGGGGGTGGGGATTGGCCAGCTAACTGAGTGGGCGGCGACTCAAGCCTCCAGCCTCAGGTAGGCAGTGCCAGCTTCCAAACTCCAGAACTGCCTCAGGGATACCAGGTGGGCTGCACGCGACTGTGCAAATTGCGCCTCCCCTTTCATGTTGGGGAAACGGTCATTGTATACCACCCTATACCTGTAGATTTCAGGGCAGTTCACAACATAAAATTACCACACACACACACACTATCAATATATAAACAAAAACAAACAAATAATCTCCCCCTTCCACAACACATTTAAAAGGGCATCAGAAGTCAACCATCCAAAGGTCTGGTTAAAGAGGAACCCTCTTCACCTGGCACCTAAAGATATATAATGAAGGCACCAGCTGAATCTCCCTGGGGAGAGTATTTCACAAACAAGGCGCCACTACAGAAAATACCCATTCTCGTGTTGCCACCCTCCGGACCTCCCATGAAGGAGGCTCATGAAGATGGGCCTCAGAGGATGATCACAGGGTCCAGGTAGGTTCATATGAAGAGAGGTGGTCCTTGAGGTATTGAGGTCCTTAGTAAGGCCGAGAAAGGGTCGTCATCTGGGCAGCCCAGGATCTCCATACACACTGCCCAAGTTTGCACCCCAAGGAGCTCACTTTGTTGCTGCTAATACACCAGCTTGATTTCACTCCTGGAGGTGCACTTCATTGTCTCTAGACAATGCCCCTGTGAGAAATTGGTTTTGGACTTTTATTTATTTTGTTTTATATTGGTGTCTGTGATGAAGCCTGACACTTGATGGACTCAGAATGCAAGTGACAGGCCGAATGTTCTGATGTTCAAGCAATTTATCTGTTTGCAAAAGAGGAAGTTGTCACTTAGGCTGGGATTAAACTACACATGGGGGGGGGGTGCTGCTGCTGTAAGAGGTCCCAGGAGGTATGGAAGAGAAGGGACAGAGAGCCCAGTATGCTCTTCCCCTCTTGTGAGCTTTGGGCTGTTTATTTCATGGGCAATATGGCTTTTCATCTGTACAGTATATGCATCATCTAGTTTTCACTGGTGTACTTTGGGAAAGTTCTGCGACAAGACACAGTCCAGATGCCTGAACTCCCCACCCACATGAGACACTTTGACAGGTGAAGGCAAAAAATAACAACAATATATGTAGCCATATTTTGTTTTATATAACTGCCCCTGAAAGACCCTTAGTGCTATATTTTAATGCTGTTGTGCCCCCACTTTTTTTTCCAATGCCCAGTGCTTAGAATTTTTTCTTTGATTACAGAGTAATCTCATCGTTAAAGTATATCTGCTTCACAAGACAAGATTGTTCCAGTACAAATTAAGGAGAGGTTATAAATACCTTTAAATAGATAAATACTGCTCCTACTTTCAACTGCACTGGAAGCGTTATACCTGTGGAAAACATGTCTGCTGGCATACCAACATTCTTGTGCCAGTGTGATGTGATATTGTCAGTTAAAGGGGCAAAAAGCAGGTGGTGCGCAATGAACTGGAAGCTTTGCTTATGAGAAATCCCATGTTTGCAACAGGATTGTTACCACTCCCCGTGATGGCATCGCATTACATCTGCAAGAAGAACAAGAAAATATTTGTTTCCTTGATTTGCTTGCTTTTATGACTTGAACCGACTGGATTTTGTTTCTCCAAATTCAGGGATTTTCAAGATGGCCTCCTCTCTTCCTTTCCACCGTTAGTTCCTAATAGCTTAACACTAAGCACCATTCGTCTATTTTTTGCTTAGTAGAAATATGACCTTGGACTGCATGTCAATAAATCACCAAAGACACATTGAAATTAAAGTCATTATTTTGATAAATTGCTTTTTATTTCTCTTTCTAACAAGAAATCCTGAGAAGGCAGCCGTGGGAGGGTCGGCGGGAAGTATGTGGGTTTTCCTGTCTCTAGAAAGATAGCTGGAGGGATACATTTATCACATGGTGGACATTTTAAATGGAGTGGGGGGGATGTCACTTCAAACTTCTTTGCCAAATCACCATAACCGGAGAACCCTGGTGAAATAATTCCTTCTGATTAGATGCTAGACCTGCCAGTCATTAAACAGCTCCCTTTCCCCTCTTTCCCCACACTTGTATGGAAAGCTCGGAGGAAAAGGTTTCCATTTTTGCAGCCTGTAGCATTTCTTTTTAAGCATTGGGAGCTTGCAAGTGCTTTCAAGGTTCAGGGCACTTTGGAGAGATCCTGCTCCAGCTCATCATACAAGCCTCAAATCTATCTGAAGTGACCTCAACTTGGTTCTTGATTTGGGATCTGTCCAGATCTTTTGCACACCCCTTATTTTCCACACTAGTCATTCAATCTGCTGAGCACATCCTATGTGCTTCTTACTAAACTCTTGTTGAGGCAGAATCTCATAGGTAAGAAGGATTAGCGATCTGATTTCTTACCCACAAACCCGAAACCCGCCATGGGGAGCCTTTTCATTCGCTTCAGCATGACTTGGATCATGGGCTAGCATAATGACTTTAAGACCTGGCCCAATGCTCTGAGTAGGGAGGTTTAATTAATTAAGTATCAATTATCCCAGTCACAGGGCATTTCCTGGGGATTAATGACTGACTGGGAGGACTTTAATGACTTAGATGCATCCAAAGACCCCATTAACCCACACTAATCACAAATCATTGGAACACACCCCATGCCAAGGTTGTTGCTACTATTTTAAGTTGCACTTTTATATTTATACAAAGTGCCTTGAATGGATTTTCTCATAAGGGGGTGATGCAATTCTGATCTTTATGTGCAGCACAGGCCTTTGATGAATAGTGCAAGAAACTACTCATAATCTCTGTCTGGCTTGTGCAAGAAACTACTCATAATCTCTGTCTGGAATGTAGAGCACCACCCCAGAAGCCTTTAGTGGTTAGAAGCCTTTGCCAGTTTCCTGGAAGTGAATAAGGGGATTTAAACAGTGGAACATATTGGCTCATGCCTAAATAAGAGATATATGCATTGATACCCCATTTTAGTTCATCAATCTATTCATTAGTTTGCTGGTTTTGAAATGGCGATGAGAACCTGCCTATAAATTATAGGAATATTATGCTAGCAGTGCGTTTGTGGAAGGTGCAACAAAAAGGCTAACAGTTGGCTTCACTTCTAGGGCATAAGACTTTACTAGTACTGTAGGTCTCAAAGCAATCAAGTCAATAAGTCTATAAGTAGGTTCACTTATAAGTCCACTGCAAGTAGAGACAGTGTGCTATAGTGGAAGTTGTGGTATAGTGGGGCGCGGGTGGCGCTGTGTTCTAAACCACTGAACCTCTTGGGCTTGCCAATTGGAAGGTTGGCAGTTCGAATCCCCGCAACAGGGTGAGCTCCTGTTGCTCTGTCCCAGCTCCTGCCAACCTAGCAGTTTGAAAGCATACTGGTGCAAGTAGATGAACAGGAACCACTGTGGTGGGAAGGTAAACGGCGTTTCTGTGCGCTCTGGTTTCCGTCACGGTGTCCCGTTCTCCAGAAGCGGTTTAGTCATGCTGGCCACATGACCTGGAAAGCTGTCTGTGGAGAAACGCCGGCTCCCTTTGCCTGAAAGTGAGATGAGGGCCGCAACCTTATAGTCAAGTTTGACTGGACTTAACCATCCAGGGGTCCTTTACCTATTACTTTTTTAAAAGTGGAAGTTGCCATTGTTTGCACCATACTGACTTCCCCACTGCCTCGCTGCTCTCCCTCCACAACAACTCAGCTGTTGGGAGGTCAGGTGAGCACCACTGCCCCATCACAGTGCCGGACAAATGCCTAGGTGACCAGGGTTCAAATACCCACTCAGCCATAATTCTACTGGCTGATCTATTGGTGGATCTTACGCCAATCCTCCCGCAGTGGACACCCTGCAAGACTGTGCAGCCCAGTGCACTGGTTCAGGAACAGAACTTCAGGAACAGTAACTTGAGTTCCAGTTGCTTTTATTATATACAGCAGAGCAAAAGCAAAGTATTTACAAGTCACCATACACAGCTCTCTCATCTAACACACACCTACTATCTCCAGACTCTCTCAAAACTCCCCAACAACCACCTTGCAGTATCATGCTGCTTATCAGGGAACTTTCATCCAATCACAGCCTGTTGCTAAGCCTCTAGGTTGCTGGGCAAACTTTAGTCACGTAGTCCAGCCAATTTGGCTGCTTGCCAGCTTTCTAATTGCTTCTCCAAAGCTGCCTTACTTTCTCATATTTTAACATGATCTTGGGCTACTCAGCATCTCTCAGCCATACTTATCACACAGGATTGTTGTGTGAGAAGGGGAGGTGTGTGTGCCACCCTGAGTTCCATGAAGCATAAATGCAAGAATAAATACAATTTTGGGGAACCAGCACCCTGTTTCATTTTTGCCCTGATCTGCAGTCCTGAGTTCCTTATGTACCTACCTCCATCCCTGCTACCTGGTGGAAGCTTTTCCTGGTTCGCTGCATGGCAATGATGAACTGTGAGCAGCGGGACCATCTGCTCCTGCTCAGCGGCTGTTGCTTACTGGCATCAGCCAGCCAAATAGCATGCACTCCTGTATGGGACACAGCTGGCGAATGCATCACAAATCTTGAAAATTGTGTCCCAGTTATTACTGCAACCTAAACCACCATTGGGATTTTATGCTGCAACATCACATTGTTGATTAATGTGCAGTTTGTAATCCACCGTAGCCCCCTAAATCTTTCTTGCAGGTGCTGCAGCCCACTAACCTCCATTTTATAGCTGAACATTTTGTCCTTTCCTGTGTGGGGAGCTTTGCTTCTGCCTCATTACATGTCACCGTGTTGCCTACTGTCTTCTCGGCTTTCCAGTGAACGGATATCATTTCGTATGTTTAGCTTGCCCTCAAGTGTTTCCCGCCTTTCCCAATTTTGTACAGTTCTCCAATCTGATAAATACTCAGTCTATTATTTCATTTCATTTCAGTCATTCATGAAAATCCTTAACAGCACTGGACTAAATAATGACTTTTGTAGATAACACATAAGCACTGCTTTCCAAACATTAAGTTTGTCATCAAATTGCTTAGTCACATAATGAAGCATTCTTCTCATTTCTAGAAGTCAGCATTTTAAAGTCTTTCATAGAGGGGGTCATATTGGATTAGAATAAAGTTTCTGTTCTAATACCAGCAGGAATATTGGTCTAGCATCCATCCCCTCCAACTGTCTTTAATCCAAATAGTTGGTTGTGGACTTGCCTTTAATAAAGCCACATTGATTCTTTCCCTTCTTAGATAATATTGGTGTTTTCTCTAAGACCGCTTTTAAATGCGGTGTGTGTGCTGGAAATCTGCTACTTAGCTGCCATCTTTAGGTTAGGAGCAAATGTCACTGCAGGGATAGACAGAGACATTCCACCATTGTTTCAGAACTATTCAATAGGAATGTGACTGGTTCACACAAATCATATCATCGTATACTGCCCTGAGCAACATGCAGAGCAGAGAAGTCCAGAGCTGAACATTTTATAGAAGGCTGAGCTGCCCTTCAGAGATGGTTCTGCTTTGCCAAGGCCTGATCTATAGTAAGCATTGTATCAGAACCAGAGTGTGTGTGTGCAACTACAATGAAAGAGCATGCCCAACTGCGAGCCTTGAGGAATAGGTTTTATGTACAGAAAAAATCCTTCACTCTCTATTAGAAGAAAACAGGCACATTCTCATCTAGACTGTAACCGAGTTGCTTTCAGCAACATGTTTCCAAGCAACTGTGCAAACCCCTGCTTATGAGATTAAAACCTAATCAATTGCGAAAGAATAACACTGCCTGCTAAATTTCATCTAGAGTTAGATTAGATCGTCAGCTGGAATCAGGTCCCAATTATCAGATGTGGAAAGATGATCTAAGGTCTGCTCCACCAGCATGCAATTTGCCTATCGTTTTCTTTCCCCTTTCACCCCTCACTGTCCTCAAACTAGGGACTCAGACTGTTGTATGTGCTATAGAACATTGTGCTACCCAGGGCTGTCTTAAGCATATGCAGTGCTGGGGTGCAAAGATCTGCCCGCCCTCCCCCAGTTGCCCAGTCCCAAGTGCACAGGAGGGCGGAGCCAGGTGCCCACTTCAGCGTCTTGGTGGCTCGGTCACTCCCGAACTCGTGTCGCAGAGCCACCCACAGCAAAAGAGCCTGCCACGGCGCTCTGACCAATGGGCGGGTTCTTCCCCGGACTCAACTCTCAGGCCCCGGACTCTCGGCCTGGCGCCCCTGAGAGCCCAGTGCCTGGGTACCCTGCACCCCTAGTGCCTATGGGTAAGATGGCCTTTGTGTTACCAGATGGCGATGTAGAGTCCTGTTTTTCTCTACCTGTTTTCCCTGTTCAAATTTACAAGCACTTCTTCCCTATCAGCTCAATAAATTCCAGTAAATGTTGCATTTGTCCAATTGCATCCATGCAACCCACAATACATTTGTGGAAATATGGTAATTTGTCCATCTTCAGTATTCACTCCCTTTTGGACTGGTCTGTTGTGACCACCCACATTTTATATGGCGAAGAGTGCTTATGAAGTTTGACAGTTTTCAGAACAGCTGGATAATTATTTAGAGAAAAGATGCAACTTTGCCTGCCTTATAGCAAACAGCTGCACTTGGTGTCAGCAGTGGAGATGAGCTTGTTAATATTGTACTGAGAAGACAGGGCACTGAGCTGAAACTGCAGGCCCTTGACTGCTAATCTCTGCTAACTTCTTTTAGCAGCTATAGGTATGTCAATTGACAAGCAATGAAAAGGATATAACCCCAGTAAGAGCCTGCCAGTGTTATCATAGGATTCAGTAATGGAAAAGTCAAATTGGAGGGAGGGTGTCGTGGTAGCAGTGGCAAACTTTGGCAAACTCTCACATTTCAGTGGTTCCCTGTGTGATGCTAAAATTTAGCATCCCCCTACCTCTCGTGCTCTGTTCCACAACATTTTTTTTTGGCGCCCTGTGCCGTGTGGCTCCCAGTGCAACTACACCATTCACACTGCCCTAAAACCACCCCTGGTGGCTCCCACATTGGTTCCCAGTACATTTCCAAGCACAATTCAAAGTGCTGGTGCTGACCATTAGAGCCCTAAATGGCCTCGGTCCAGTATACCTCAAGGAGCGTCTCCACCCCCATCGTTCACTGAGGTCCAGCGCCCAGGTTCTTCTGGCGGTTCCCTCACTGTGAGAAGCGAAGTTACAGGGAACCAGGCAGAGGGCCTTCTTGGTAGTGGCGCCCGCCCTGTGGAACACCCACCCATCAGATGTCAAGGAAATAAACAACTATCTGACTTTTAGAAGACATCTGAAGGCAGCCCTGTTTAGTGCAGTTTTTAATGTTTGATGTTTTATTGTATTTTTAATATTTTGTTGGAAGCCGCCCAGAGTGGCTGGGGAAACCCAGCCAGATGGGTGGGGTATAAATAATAAATTATTTATTATTATTATTATTTATTAGCAACCAAAAACTTGAAATGAAGGGAGGAAGGGAATATGTACAAGCACCTGATATACCATACCTGATGATGTAATCCTTCTTACCATGATAAAAGAGGGGTTAAAAGAGGCATCCCATCCACACCCAGACACTTATCAAATACATTTTCACACAGCCAGCTATTTAGTACCAATAACTATTCCACCAACTGATGCCAAGAAACGTCACGTATGGAGACACCTACTGCATAATAATGTCAGACTTATCCCACCCCCAGCTTTCACCTGGGACAAATGTAAAAATCTCATGTAAAAAAACTCAGCTCCAATTATGAAGAGCTCTGAGGACTTGAAATATTGTCCCCATAAATTGCTTAAGGTCGCACTGTGTGAGAAAAAGGCCCAGCCCTACCTCAGAAACAATCAGGGCTATGAAGGAAAGAAAGGGAAAAACCCACTTTATGACCCGTTTAAAAGAAAAAGGCTGTTTGCTGTCCAAAATATTCCTCCTCAAATAGCTGCGCCATCCGCACTGTGCTAGCTCAGTCCTAGCCCCAAGAAACGGCTGCATCTGCTCTTACTTAAAAACACGCTAATTCAAACCTGCTATTTTGCTGAGGCAGGGAGGCAGGATATAGTGGGCCCAGCTTCCTTAGGAGAGTTCATTACTCTGCTTCTTCGTGGTATGGAAACTTTTTCTTCAGTTAGCCCTTGTGACTGGAAAAAAAGCCAGTTAATCACAGCAGAACAACCAGAGCTTTAAAAAAAAGGGTTATTAAGAGGGCATTTTGCAAGGACAGCTGGAGGGAGTGTCACTGAACGTGATTGCTTGTGAAATCTTTCTTTCCTTCTTTCTTTCCTCAGCATCTGAGACCATTATGAAGACTGGGCTTTGGGAGGGATTTCAATTAATCCCAGGCTACCTCAAAGGATGTGTGCAGAATTGCCTCTCTCTCTCTCTCTCCCTCTCTCCCTCTCTCCCTCTCTCTCTCTCTCTGTGTGTGTGTGTGTGTGTGTGTGTGTGAGAGAGAGAGAGAGAGAGAGAGAGAGAGAGAGAGAGAGAGAGAGAGAGAGAGAGAGAGAGAGAGAGAGAGAATGGAGTACAGACTAAATGCAAATCTGTCAGAAACAAACAGCTCCGTGGACATGGGTGAGCAGTGAAGAAGCAGAGCAAAGGTAATCTGTGCAAAGGTCTAATTGAAGCTTATTTTCTTTCAAAGAAGGAAGGAAGGAAGGAAGGAAGGAAGGAAGGAAGGAAGGAAGGAAGGAAGGAAGGAAGGAAGGAAGGAAGGAAAACATTTTGTACTCTTTCACAGGTGCAGGTTTCCATCTAACAGTCATCAGTTAACAAGTCTGCAGCTTTAAAAACTCCACACACAAACACACATACAGAAACACTCATATTCACTACACATCTGATGAAGCGGGCTCTACGCCACAGAAGCTTATGTCATAATAAACATGTTAGCCTTGAAGGTGCCACATGATTCTTTGTTGTTTTTCTTGACATGGAGCAACATGCCCACCCCTTTGGAAAATATATCGAGATATCTAACTATCATTATAGGGATGGGGTTCACCTTGATATCATCTTGTGCATAGCTGCCAAATTCCGGTTAGAAAAATACGGGATCAGCAGCGCCGGCACCGGACGTCACTTCTACGCATGTCCAGACATGCGTAGAAGCAACTTCCGGTGCTGGCACTGCCTGATTTCCAGTGCCCAGACATGAGCAGAGCGGCACCGGAAGAAATCCAGGGGAATCCAGGGGAATTATTTCGCCATTTGGGATGACAGCGGGAAACGGCTTTAAAAATGGGGGTTTCCCGGGGAAAACGGGAGACTTGGCAGCTATGATCTTGTGTTCTCTCCAAGCCAGTGGTTTTATGTCTGCAAGATGGGATTCTGTAGAAAGAGAGTCTTTGTTCAACCAATGGCTCTGGCCAAATCTGCAATGTGTTATTTGCATGACTAAAGAGTACAGGTGACTGGTTGCCTGACACAGAAACGGCTAGCTGAAGTTGTTTCCAAGAAGGGGCTAAAAGGCAGTCCTCCCCCTGGTTGGAAGTGATGCCATTGGTGATTGTAAGAAGCCTTATATGGAGCTGGAAAGACACAGAGGTCTTATTTGCCCTCTCTGCTGAATCCAAAGCTATGGCTTGACACCTGTTGTGGTGTTAATCCTGTGAGTGCTTCCATCTTATGCTGTGCCTGTATTTATGTGCAATTAAAACCATATACTGTATCATAAAGACTCCATGAACCTAAGGACTGCAGGAACCAAGACTGGTGGTGTGCAACAAGATATTGAGTGGAAAGCTCAGCTGAAACAGAAGCAAGGTAATCAGTCCACCTCTGCATAGCCGAAGACATTCAGGGAAGGCAGAATTCAGAACCATGAGAAAAAAAGTGAGTTAGGAAGCAGAAAATATCATTAACCCAACCCAGGCTGTTCTGCTTCACTGTGGAATAAACCCCTGCTATGTAGGAACTGCTAACAAAATTTGTCTTGTCTTCTTTAACCAGGATGCTAGTATTAATATGGAACTTGATGATATGGATCTGCCTTCCAGAAAGCCAAGACACCATGACACGGGTGATGCTGTGGTCTAAACCACAGAGCCTAGGGCAGACATCCCCAAACTGCGGCCCTCCAGATGTTTTGGCCTACAACTCCCATGATCCCTAGCTAGCAGGACCAGTGGTCGGGGAAGATGGGAATTGTAGTCCAAAACATCTGGAGGGCCGAAGTTTGGGGATGCCTGGCCTAGGGCTTGCTGATCAGAAGGCCAGCGGTTCGAATCCCTGCGACGGGGTGAGCTCCCGTTGTTCGGTCCCTGCTCCTGCCAACCTAGCAGTTTGAAAGCACGTCAAAGTGCAAGTAGATAAATAGGTACCGCTCCAGCGGGAAGGTAAACGGCGTTTCCCTAAGCTGCTCTGGTTCGCCAGAAGCAGCTTAGTCATGCTGGCCACATGACCCAGAAGCTGTCTGTGGACAAAATGCCGGCTCCCTTAGCCAGTAAAGCGAGATGAGCGCCGCAACCCTAGAGTCATCCGCGACTGGACTTAACAGTCAGGGGGCCCTTTACCTTTACCTTTACAGTTACCTGGTGAACTTCATGGCTCCAGTGCCTCGATAGGCCTACTGCTTTACTTAGATCCCTTTTTTTAAAAAAACCAAACCACATTGCCCAGTGTAAGCTGACTGGGTCTAACTGCCCTTTTAATTTCCCATAATCCACTGAGAGCTGCTGCATCAGGGGAAATTAAAAGGGCAGTTAGACCAGGTATGCACCATGGTGCGCTACTGCACACCCACTGGGGCCTACCAATGGAGGAAAAGGCTCACCAGAGGGCACTTTGTCCAATGCCCCCCAAAACTTTGACTCATTCCTGCTTTTACCCTACATGGGTTCAGCCCATGTATGCAAACCACTGTCAGGATGGGCCAGAAAAATTGGTGAAGTTTGAGCACACGCCCAGATTAACTCTTCTGATAACAGGACTTAAGACTTTTTACAACCCTTTACATATTTTCAAAATGCAACTGAGGAAAATGTAATACCAGAAGCACACAGCCTTCTGCCTTATTGGCTTTTTCTTTGACTTTCTTGATGTCCAAAGGGATTTTTTGCTTCTAACCACTGAAATATTTCCCCTCTTAATTCTTTTTTTTTTAAAACATAATTTTTATTGATTTTACAAATTACAAAAGATGGTACATACATATACACCTTTTCCACCTTCTTCCCACCCCCCTCCATGGGTCCTCCCCTGCCACAGAAGTATCCCACGCAGGTGAACAGTCAGAAGTGGTCCATTTTATGATTGGGTTTCTGTCCTCCTCCCCCTCCCCTGCCCCCGAAGCCCCCCCCTGCCACCAGGGAGCTCCAGTGAACCAGGGCAGTACGCAGGAGTTCATCCATCCAACCATCTATTGTCATACCAAAAAAAAAGAAAATACAAAAAGAGAAAAAGAGAAAAAAGAGAAGACAAAAAAAGACAAAAAGGAAAAAAGACAAAAAAAAATTCATCATAATTGTTAAATTCATAATTGTTAAACCATATTTTGTGGGCTTCCCCACCCTCCCCCCTTCCCCGGTTTTCCTCCCTTATTTATCATCTTCAACAGTTTCATAGTTCATATTTTATAACATACACCTTTATATCTTGTACCACTTTTAAACTAACTATTATCATTTTCGCCTATTGTCCAATCACTGAGAAATCAAACTCCCATTTTTTCTTCCCGTGCCTAATTTTTACCCCTCTATAGGCCTCCATATTTTCACCTTTTTCCAGAATCAATTCACTTTTTAAACCTATAATTATTCCCAAACTAACCTTACACCCCCCCGAGTACTGGCTCCACCCCACCAATCCAGCAAGTTCCATAGTCAGCAGTCCAGTTATAGTCCTATTAACCCATCCTTACAATCACAACTTCACTTTCCCTTCACCCCACCCCCTGTTTACAGTCTTTTGCCATCCAGGCCTCCATATCAGACCCCTGAGCTTCTTCTCTTCTCTGCTTAATTTTTCCTTCTTCCCTGTGGTCATTCTGGAGTTCCAGTAAGTCCAATCGTGCCCCCCTCGAAGGGGAGGCACTCCATCCAACTTTTTGTAGAGTAAAATCATCATTTTTTTCGTGATGGGCTTCATTTTGTGTTAAGTCATCACAGTCCTCATCATTGTCATTCTCACATTCGTCTTCTTCAGTTTCAAAAGCTTCATCTTCTAAGAAATCATATTCTGCCATCATCATCTGGAATTGTTGCTGTAACACTTGCCGTTGTGTCTCCTCTTGACATAGTTCTATTCTTGCTTCCCACATTAAGGTCAAAACAGTCCGCTGAAACTCAGGCGGGTACCTTTTTGTTGACATAGTTCAGTCCTGTCAAGGTCAAAACTTGTCACATGGGGTGGAATATAATCGCAGTCTATTTTCTCGACTCCATTTTAACAAGCTGGCTGCATTCTTAAAAATAAAGTTCGAACTCACATTTCAAAAGTATATAAACCAAAAAAGAATTTCCAAAAAGTCCAGAGATAAAGATAGAAATAGAATTTAACTATAAATCCTGATCAACTCACTGGATTGTCTGGGCTGCCGGCTCCCGAGGAACAGAAAGGTCTTTCTTAGTCTTAACTTCTTTCTGCAGGGCAATCACAACCACAGTCTCTCTCCCCTTTTACCCTGCATTTAGGGGAGATTCTCTTTGATGCCTTTGAGGAATCCTTTTAAGTTGAAATCTTCTGTTTACGGCTTCGGGTTTCTGTTTACTGTCTCTTATGTTACCGTAGGGGGGGGTGGCTTCCTCTTTTCCCCTCTCTCCCAGGTCCAAATTGTTGCCTTAATTTACATTCCAAAGAATCCAAATTACTCACAGTCTATTCATTTGCTGAATGTTCTTTGAAGAATTGGCCACCTCCACTTCCCAGACTCGCAGCTTCGCACTCTCAGAGCAGCAATGTCAGCCTGTCCGCCGCGGTTCACCTCCTCGCTCTCGGGGGCTTAAACAAAGCCGATCCGGGGAGGAGAGAGCCCGCTTTTGGCGCCGCCAGGCAAAATCTGTCCCCAAAAAGCTCGATTTGGGGCTTTTAAGGAGGTTTCGCTTCGCTGGAACGATTCCCTCCACCTCTGAAGCGCCGAGGTCCGCTCCGCTGTGCGGACCCCCGTCTGAGCAAGATGGCGTGGTCAACCGGAAGCCCCCCTCTTAATTCTTTTGTGGAAGACTCGGTTTGGAAAACTAGGCAATGGGTACATCAGGGATTTCCGGCTCATGTGTTTTTTTCTGTACAGCGATGGCTGCACTTTACTCACCATTCACTTGTGCATTCTATCCTAGAATGTCGGCCTTTAAGCATCCAGCCCCTTTTGTGACCTCAGAAAGGAGCTGCCCATAAATTATACAACACATTTTGTTTCGGGTGATTTTCTGTACCTACTCCCTGTGACATCGAGGCCCACACCCTAATGGCTGATATAATAATAATTTATGGTTAAGCTTCAAACCCCCTGCCCCCAAGGCTGAGCTTAAAGGAACTTGCCTGCCAAGCAATTGCAGGAACCTTCTTCTAAGGGCTGGAGCATCCTTCCTTTCTGTCCTTCAGACAAGGCTTTCAAAAACAAAATTAATGTGTGGGCCTTAAAGGTCACTGTAGTTTCCTCTCCCCTCCCCCTCCAGAAGACAGAGCCCCAGCTGTGAGGATAAATGTGCATATCATTCAGAGGCCATTGTCTGCATGCAGATCAGGTGATGGTATTCATGGACAATGGCCTTTTGCAATCACAAACAGTTCTCCCAAAGGCTCTGGTTTTTATTTTTTTTGTTTTTTGGTGCCAAAGCCTGAGACTCTGGTTTTGTTTTGTTTTTAAAATTCGCAGTCATGCCAAGAGGTTGCAAATTATATAGAGGGGCATATCTTGACTTTACAGCTTGCTCAAGACCAAACAACAAGTAGCAACTTTTGAAAACGGTCTTGAATTTTTCAGACTTAAATGCAAAAATCCGAAGTATAAAGATAAGCACCCCCGAAGATACTGTTTTTTGTTTTTTGTTTGACACAGCATGGGCTTATTTCCCCCCTTCAGAATGATTGCATTATCTCATGCAAGATAGTCATAAGATTCTTCCTTCTGCCCTGGAAGTGACTTTGTAAAATACCCCCCCTTTTTTGGGATGGATGGATGCTCACAGGGTGTGCTTTCTGGTGCTGGAGAGTAGAGAGGAAAGAATACAGTGGTACCTCGCAAGACGAATGCCTCGCACAACGAAATACCCGCAAGACGAAAGCGTTTTGCGATGTTTTTGGTGACTCGCAAGACGAATTTTTTTGCGGGTTTCTTTTTGCCATGACTCGTGGAACGAATTAATTTCATCTTGCGGGGCATCACTGTATATCCTTTGGGAGGGGGGAATTAAGCAAAATATTTATTTGAACACCTTTAAACTAGGTGTGTGTTATTGTCCGGTGTGTTTTATGGTCCATAATAAAAGGTATGTTTGCACATTAAAAGCATTTTATGCACACACATTCTGCAGAGCCATGGAGGGCCATTGCATCACCAGTGATGTCACAGTCACTTTTCAACGGATACCTACCGTGTTTCTCCGAAAATAAGACACCGTCTTATATTCATTTTTCCTTAAAAAAACCACCCCACACACTATGGCTTATTTTCAGGAGATGTCTTAAACTGCCTATCACTATGGCTTATTTTTGCGGTATGGCTTATATTCCTTGAATGCTTAAAAATCCTGCTAGGGCTTATTTTATGGCTACGTCTTATTTTCGGAGAAACAGGGTAGGAAGCTGCCTTCTATCAGGTCAGACAAATGTCTATCTCTAGCCCTGTTGACTTGCAGCAGCTCTCCCAGGTCTCAGAGGCAGAGGTCTTTCCCACCACCTGCTCCTTGTTCCTTTTTTAAAAATGGAGATGTCAGGGATTGAATTAAGGAACTTCGGCATGCAAAGCATTGCTCTACCATTAAGCTGTGGTCCCTCTCTTTGCACAAAACACCTCTGTGTACACGTGTAGCCTCCTCTGAAATACACAGAGGTCATTTCCCTACAGTACACAGAGGTTTGCAATTGTATATACCTCCGCACGATGACATCATCCACAGCTGCAGCTCCTACCCAAGTTTTCTGTACACACAGGTATGCATGTTTTCATACTAGTGTGCAACAGTGTTGTCTATATTCCCATCCCTTCAAATAATGTCTCCAACAACATATCCCCTTTAAGGATATTTTTCAGTTTTTCAGAAGAAGGTGTCAGAAATTGGTGTGTTAGAATCATAGAGTTGGAAGAGACCACAAGGGCCATCCAGTCCAACCCCCTGCCAAGCAGGAAACACCATCAAAGCATTCCTGACATATGCCTGTCAAGCCTCTGCTTAAAGACCTCCAAAGAAGGAGACTCCACCACACTCCTTGGCAGCAAATTCCACTGCCAAACAGCTCTTACTGTCAGGAAGTTCTTCCTAATGTTTAGGTGAAATCTTCTTTCTTGTACAGTAGTTTGAATCCATTGCTCTGTGTCCGCTTCTCTGGAGCAGCAGAAAACAACCTTTCTCCCTCCTCTATCTATATGACATCCTTTCATATATTTGAACATGGCTATCATATCACCTTCTCTTAACCTTCCCTTCCCTTAACTTTCCCTTAACCTTCTCTTCTCCAGGCTAAACATACCCAGCTCCCTAAGCCATTCCTCATAAGGCATCATTTCCAGGCCTTTGGCCATTTTGGTTGCCCTCTTCTGGACACGTTCCAGCTTGTCAGTATCCTTCTTGAACTGTGGTGCCCAGAACTGGACACAGTACTCCAGGTGAGGTCTGACCAGAGCAGAATACAGTGGTACTATTACTTCCCTTGATCTAGATGCTATACTCCTATTGATGCAGCCCAGAATTGCATTGGCTTTTTTAGCTGCTGCATCACACTGTTGACTCATGTCAAGTTTGTGGTCTACCAAGACTCCTAGATCCTTTTGTGTTGATATACTGATATACAGAGGATTTAAACCAGTATACAAAGGCAGCTAAGTTACTGTCCTGCTTCCTATTTTGCCTTTTTTTATTCCTAGACAAGGTAAACATGGGAAGGTTACAGTCTGTCCCAACAGCAGGTGACTGGAAGAAGTGCTCTCTGTATACACATGTGTGCAGTGAGCGCTTGAGAAGTACTGTAAATTATAACCTTTCTAGCAGAATGCACTTTCAATTGACAAATAGTGTGGGACAGGGATGACACAAGGAAGATGTCGTGTGTACGGCGCCTGAAAAAGGCACCTGCATCCCACACTAAATGCACATAATCACGCAGTGTGCGCATGCCCCTGAGATGTACTTCTTGAGGGTAGGATCAGATTTTAACAGGTACGTCCTGAAATGCCACGAAACCGCCCCCCCTCCCACAAAACTGGTTCGCTGAACATGATGTTGTAACAGAAAACAAACAAACCTGTGTATCACATGCAACAACAAGAAAACAAGGGCACATTTGTTCCTCTGAATACACGATTGTCTGTACAACCTCCAGGACATATTTCCTTGCATTTCCTGCTCCTGGATTGCTGTTTATTTCTGTCTTGAGCTTTCCACTCTCTTCCCCCTCCCCCTCCCCCTCCTCGCAGTGTGTGTCTGTTCATGTGTCAGCAGTTTTCTCCTGCAAAGACAGATGCTACTGCCCTAGGTCCCAACTTGTAGAGAATATGAGATGCTAGTGGATGGAGACTGCTTCAGGCGCAAGCTGTTATACAGAGACCCTGGGGGATGTCGGGGATTGGTGGCATCTTTGCGCCACGCATGACAAAACAGAATGGGCTCCGTGCCCACCAAACAGCCCCTCCCACAGTAGCAAAAATAAATAAAAATATTGCCCCAGTGACTATCATCTTTCCATGTTACAAATCTGCTGCTGCTTCTCAGAGGGCAACTGAAGGGCAAAGGGTTCATTTCAAGCAGAGCACAATGCCTTCTGCTTTAAGCACTGGAAAATTAGCTTGGCTTTGGCGGGGGCTTCGCTATTGCTGGGTTCAATTATTTGAACTTAAACTTCCTCCTGAAAGAAGCAAGACGGCTTAGGCTGCAAACGTGCAATTTCCTTTGCTTATATTCCCTTTTGATTCAGGGGATGCAAGCTGCTCAAGTGACAGCAAAGGATCCAGAAGTACCCACAAGCTACATACCCGCTCTTTCAGAGGAAAAATAATGCCATCAAGAGCAAGCCACCGCCCATCCATCTGGTCTTGGGAACTGCCCACTAACTAGCAATACCTCAAGGACTGCCTATTTCCATATGGACTTACGTACCTGGACCCTGAGATCATCTTCTGAAGCCCTCCTTCATGTGCCTCCTCCTTGAGAGGTCCAGAGGGTGGCAACACGAGAACAGGCCTTCTCTGCAGTGGCTCCCTGTCTGTGGAATGCTCTCCCCAGGGAAGTTCGCCTGGTGCCTTCATTATACACCTTTAGGTGCCAGGCAAAAACGTTCCTTTTTAACCAGGCCTTTGGCTGACCTGATTGACATCGGCCTATACCTTTTTAAAATGTGGCCGATTTTTGGGGGGTGTGTGTGTTATTGAGGTATTGTTCTTATTTTGATTTTATATATTGTGATCTTTTCTGTGAACCACCCTGAGACCTCCGGGTATAGGGTGGTATATAAATTCTAATTCTAATAATAATAATAATAATAATAATAATAATAATAATAATAATAATGTCTCAGTCTAATCTGGATTGAGCTTCAGTTTGTTGGCTCTCATTCCGTCCATTTCCAAGGCAATGCAATAAGTGCAACACGTTCACTGCCTCACCTGCAGATGCTAAGGAGAAGCAGAGCTGTGTGTCATCAGCATATTGCTGACGAAGTACTCCAAAACTCTGGATGACCCCACTCAGTGGTTTCATGTTAAACAGCACGGGGGATAAAATTGAACCTTGAGGAACCCCACACTGAAGGCTCCATGGAGTCAAAGGGCACTCCCTCAGCATCACCCTCTGGGAACAACCACCCAAGTAGAACTGGAGTGCCTGGTGAGGAGTGCCACCCACCTTCAACTCAGACAACTGCTCCATGGTAGGGCCAGGCCTGTGGAAGCAGTGGCCATATTCAGTTCACACTTTATTGGTGTGTCCCTACCCCACCCTTTGTTCTTCCATATAAATGGTTGCCGTTCAATCCAACATGGAAGAAAATAAAATAAAATACTGTGTTTGAGGAGCACTGTAGTGATGAGAACAAGACATGCCCTCTACCCCATTGCTTGGTAGTCCGACCCTTTCTAACAGAAACCCTACAGGGAGGACTGCAAGCTATGCCTATATGCAGAGCACATGGAGGTGCCCTGCATCTTCCAGGGGACCTTGCAAAACACAAACTCTCCCTTTGTCCACACTCCACCCATCGTAATGACAGGCACATGGCTAGCCCTACTATGTGATCATTCTTATCTAATGGAGCTATGGAGAAGCTCTTTCACTGCCAATGACTGCTGCCATCTCTGTCAATGGAGCACAAAGGATATTGTTGTTGCAGCTGGATCCGGCTGGGAAAGGAGAACAACATGCAGTAGGAGCTTTGTGGATGGAAAAGTGCAAGAGGCTTCTTGGTCCTTAGCCAAGTCTCATGGGAATAGTGTGATGCAATCCTTATTTCCATCACGTTGGCTTGAGGATGATAATATTGTCCTTACACACACACACACCCCACCCTGCTTCCAAATTAATTCTGCACTGTTTGAAGTCAGAACATAGGGAGCTCAACAGGCCAAGCGGACCTAGTAATTTTCCTGCCGGCAGACAAGCTGGAGTGAGCCTTAAGGATTGGGTCTGAACTCAAGAAATAGACAAAGCTTTGAGTGTATCTGGGGCTGAGCTGGGTGTAGGCCAAGCAGTGAGATAGCAGGAACGCCACCAATGCTGCCCACGTTGGAAACAAATGCCGAGGGGAAAACGTGTAGGCAGATTTCTATAAATGAGAAAATGAAACCCACTTCTCCCTCTTGGCTCTTCAGCTCTTCTGATCTTGGTCCCACCCACAGTGGGTTTATTTCCAAGTCATGCAGAGTTAATGAAGAACGTGTTTTCTCAAGGAGCTGGCTACATTTAAGCAGGAGGCAAGTATTGAAAGGGAGAAAGTAGGGATTCAGGGATGGCTTTTGTTCTGGCTACTGTGGCTCTGAGTCTACGATGATTTACTCTGTAGTGTCGGACAAGTCATAGGCTGATACATTTCCTAAAGTGGTTACCTGGAGCCAGTGGCCAATCATCATCTCAAGATCCTGTGTTAATTTATGACATCCACCCCTCCCCATAACCTCTAATTCCTTGTCAGCTTGGAAAAGATGCTGGTTTTCTTGAGCTTTTTGTAGTTCACTTTGTTTAAGCACCTTATATTTCTGGCTTCCTGATTTGTATTCATAGCCTGACTGACAACATGGCATGTGGAACCTCGGTTTACGAACACCTCGGTTTACGAATTTTCAGTTTACGAACGCCGCGGACCCACCTGGAACGGATTAATTCACTTTCCATTACTTTCAATGGGAAAGTTCGCTTCAGTTTATGAATGCTTCAGTTTATGAACAGACTTCCGGAACCAATTACACCCATGCTTCGGGTTAAGTACGCTTCAGGTTGAGTACTCCGTGGACCTGTCTGGAACCGATTAATCCACTTTCCATTACTTTCAATGGGAAAGTTCACTTCAGTTTATGAATGCTTCAGTTTATGAACAGACTTCCGGAACCAATTGTGTCCATAAACCGAGGTACCACTGTATACTAATTCTACTCCAGTGACAGATGCGCTTTATAACCTGCTCCTTATCTCTGGGATCCGGAATCAGTTCTTCAATTCTGGAGACCTGAGGCCTAACTCATTTACTCACATGCCTTCTGCGGCCTGTAATTCCTATCAGCAGCACTGGCTCCCACTGTTAGAATTTCAGTGACCCTCATCATTTTCATGCTTGTGCCTCTCTCATGCAGCCAGTCTGCTGTCATGCCCTGTTTGCTTCACAGACATTTCTTTTTTTAATGTTTGAATGACACACAATCTGAAGTACAGACTTCAGTATACTTGTCTTCCAACTATACCAATGATTGCTTAGATAATGTAAGTGAAATGCTCTGAGCCCTTAAAAAAGGGACTACATAAATACTAATGATTATTCTGATGATGTGTTTCCGTAGTCTAATGGAAAGTTCTAAACAGGAAAATAAATGATCTTCTTTGTGTGAGGATCAGGACAGATTGACGACAATGTACTGTGTTCTGTTTTGCACTTCATACAACTCAGGGATAGATTCCCTCAGTCTTTTCAGAATTTTATGGAACTTCTGATGATTTTGAAATTAGATGGTTGCTGGCCAGTGTAGGTGTATTTCTTATCCGTAGCTTTGCATGAACTAGGAGTGAGAAAGTACCAGGCTTCCTTTTGACCCAGAAGTGTTGACTGCTAAGAAGGTGTTTAATTTAGATGGGTTCGGGGGCCTTTAAATTTGCACACCACCTTGAACTCCTTATGAAATATGTGATATAAATGAAATAAAATCCATCATGAATGTGATATGGAATGTGTGCTTGAATCAGCTTGAATCAACATCAGCCAGCCCAGAGTGAGAAGATGCACCTACCATATAAATTTTGACTCCTGACTCTTATTTTGTTTAAAATTAACTCCTTCATTCAAGCAATGTGCACAAATGGAGACTTTGAGGCCTGGGAAACCCGGTGCCCTCCAGATATTGCTGGACTACAACTCCCATAATACTTAGCCATTTCTCTGGGGCCGATGGGAGTTGGAACCCAACAACATTTGGAGGGTACCAGTTTTCTCTATCCCTTTTCTATATCTACAGTCCTGCTTTGCTGGCATATGACCTGTGTAGCCCCTCATAATTTAAGCACATTTAGGTTTCTTTGGGCAGAATCAGCCTGCCTGGGCCAGCCTAAAATGGTGTGACATATCTAAGATCTCTTACAGCAGCAATCATATCCTTGCCAGGAATAGCGCTTTCTTCAGAGCTGTAGCAACAGGAGCAGTAGCAACCACGCTTGCTGCCAGTTTTCAGAGGTGAGCCTTTGTATGTGTGCACACACACAAACAAGCTCGCCCCAGCGTCCTTCAGAAGTGGGTGTTGCAATGAGAGAACCAGTTGCTGGCATGGCTGCAGATATTTCCAGCCTCCGGAGTGCGCAGGGGGCAATGTTCTCTCCCAGGGATGTCATTAATCACAGGTTTTCCAGCCCTACTCTCCTGTGCTGTGATTGCCAGCAGATGGTGAGGGTCATCCTGGGCAGGCTTTTTCCCCTTGTAATCTTCCAGACATAGTAAGTGCAGCCCTGTGGCTCATTTGCAGTCTCCCTCTCCCTCTCTTTGTCTACCCTTTCCCCGACTTCTCTTTTGCCCTTCCTTGCTGAGCAATCTATGCGGGAACTGTCAGCAATAACCTTGCCTCTGATAGGATTAGATGAAGGACTCCAAAATTCTTGCTGTAAATGGTAAAACAGTCGGGTAACAGTTCCAGGAAAGTACAGTGACCAAGCCCACAGGATTTTGATTCCGTTTGTGTGCGGTGCTCAGGACCCAGATTCCTCTTAGCAGAGAGAGCTGTGAAATCGGCAAGGGTTGAGACAGTTGGGAAGCAGAAACCTCAGCAGAAACCCACGGAAGAATAATAATAAAATCATAGAGTTGGAAGAGACCACAGGGGCCATCCAGTCCAACCCCCTGCCAAGCAGGAAACACCATCAAAGCATTCTTGACATATGGTTGTCAAGCCTCTGCTTAAAGACCTCCAAAGAAGGAGACTCCACCACACTTCTTGGCAGCAAATTCCACTGTCGAACAGCTCTTACTGTCAGGAAGTTCTTCCTAATGGAAGAGCTTCAGGTGGCAGTGAAGCTCCTTTCTTGAATCAGTCCTCCCTCAGACTCTTCCACTGACTTGCCTGCAGCCCCAGAGGGCTTTGTTCTGCCACACCCAGGGGCCACATGAGGCACGCAGCAAGCTTTAGGAACTGGCCCCTCCTCTCTGCCATCTACCATCAACTTCTCCAGAGGAAGGATCCTAATTAATTTTTATATGTTAATCATTGTTATAGTCTTTTTCTCCAAATGTATTTTAATGTTCCTTGCAAGCTGTCTTGGAAAGTTTAGCATCTCGAAAGCTGGGGTGTAAATAATTGCAACAGCCTTTCTGTTGCAAGCTATACCCACACATCAGGACTCCTTAGACCTTCAAATATCTCCAGACCAGTAAGGAAGCAACACTTCTAGGTTCCCTAATGCCCAGGGGTCTAGTATCCTGCCTAATCTTCCTCACAATGGCGCTCTCCATGGTCCTGGCCCTCAGCTATCCAGTCTTGCCATACTGCACCTGAACACAACATTGATTCCAATCAAGAACAAGAGGAAATGGTGGTTTCCCTCCCACCGTGACAATAAGTCATACCAAGCCCGAGGCTTGCATGTGTCTCCTTCCCCTGCTCTTTCACATCTATGTGAAGGAGACTGAAAGCTTTTGCATCTAGTTGGAAACTAGCTACAGTTCCCAATGACACCTAACCTCATGGAACTGAGGTTGTTTAAACTGGCTAGTCTGAGAAAGCAAGGATCAAATTATGGTTTCAGATCCTACCTTTTTCTTAAACCATAGTTAACCAATCTGAGTAAAACCCTGCTTCTCCATGAGCAGAAAATAGTTGGAGATGGGAGGAGAGTGTGTGAGCTTAAGTTATTCTCCTAGCAGGATGCCATTTTTTTTCTGGCTGGTGGTAGCGTATCTACTCTAGCATGTAATGGGTGCAAAGGAAGGAGCTTCTGAATCCAACATTGCTGAGAAATTCATTTCCACTCAATAACTCACTGTCTTCATTGAGATATCTGGGGATTCTTCTTTGTGAGGTCATTCCCCCCCCCCATCCAATGGAAGCAGAACATGCTGGCTGGCTACACCCTGGGGCTCCTTGTAACTGGGTTTCATTGCTCTGCCCACTGGCATTTCCTGCTGTGACAGATGATAGAGTGCAACTTGGCTTTTAAAGGTTTTCCTTTGGACGGACTATTGCACAAAGGCAGAGTGACTTTTGGACTTTGAGTAAAATGCTCTATTGAGTCTCCTAATTAAAATGTTAATGAGTTATATAGTCACCTATGCAAATATTGAGAGAGCTTGCCAGACTGCCGGATAATCCAAAGACTTATGGGTGCATGCTTCGGAAATGAGGGAGGGCGGCCTGTTGTTTAGAAGACAACTTCCGCAGTTCCCAGAGGTTCCTGTTCACTTGTGTGTCCCATTTAAGACTTCCTAGGCAGGCAAGTTTCTTAAGCACTAATTCACGTTTCCCATCCTGGAGCCTCTCTTTTTTCAATCTGTGTAGAGCTTAAATGTTCAGAGGCTATGTGAAGAAGCCAATATAAGCACAAAACCAATGGATTCAGTGTGGATTCATATATACATTCTGTGCACCTATATTTGTGCTTTTCCTGAACACATTCAGCTGCTGCTTTACACATATTTAATCAATTCAAATGAAGCAAACAATTCCTGCAGGTGAAAAGAAATCCTCAAATGGTTATGTGATTTGACTTTTGATTTCAAAAAGTAAATTGGATCACACCCTTAATTCAGAGTTTAGAGTGGGATCATTGGTGTCCCTTCTCTGATGGAAAGCCTCCATCGGTGGAATGAGAAGGGAGGCAATTTACCGTATATTCAACCTTTTCTCTAAGAAGCTTGAGGTGGTGTACAGGTGAAACTCAGAAAATTAGAATATTGTCGAAAAGTGCATTTATTTAAGTAATGCAACTTACTATTATTTATTTTTCTTTTAATTTTTACAAATGCTTTCTTTTGGAAATTCCACGGTAATAAAACAAATAGTTACAATAATGCAAAAATAAACAAAAATAAACATCGCCATTACATTTCATTAATTACAGTCCATTTATAATTGACCCGCCTAATGACAAATAATTACAATTACAACAAATAAAGGCTTGGCATATCTTGCTTTGCATGTCATGCATCTATCTCATATATTGGTTTCACCTTTTAAGTTGCATTACTGAAATAAATGCACTTTTCAACGATATTTTAATTTTCTGAGTTTCACCTGTATATGGTTCTCCCCCCTCTTCATTTAATCACCACAATAACACTGTGAGGTAGGTTAGGCTGAGAGGCAGTGACTGGCCGAAGCTCACACAGTGAGCTTCATGGCCAAGTAGGGATTTGAACCCTAGCCTCCCAGATCCTAGTCTTATGCCTTAACCCTACACAACACTGACTCTCAATTCTTGAGAAATTCCTGAGGAATTCTTGGCAATTCCTCCTCCCCAGTGCAGCCCCTACTCCCCAAATCTGCTCCTAAGTGGGAAATTGCCAAGAATTCTCCCCTCCCCATTCTGCTGACAGATCAAAAATTACTTGGATATTAAAATGGGGTTGCTTGAATAATTGAAAATGTGGGATCTAAAGAATTGCTTTAGGTTTGAGCATCCCCAGTGGGATTCTAACAAAAATGAGGGATAAATTTGATTCAGTTTGTATTTATGAGGAAACCTACTCAGTGTGCACTTTCTGAAACAATATGTGAACTGAAACAAAGGCAGGCTTCGAAATTCCCGCTTCTCTTAATTTTGCAGTGCAGTTCTCCAACAAAGTAATGTGTATAAAACACATATACTAGGGTTGAGTGTGTATCAAACGTCACATATTGGTGGAAACAGCATACAAAAATGCATTACATAAGGGAAACCTGCTTGCAAAAATGTGTGCATCAGTCAACATTTCATACACAGATGTGTGCATTTTAGAAATTCATGCTAAATGAATTTAAATCACCCATAATTATCATATTTTCACTAATAGTTTCTCTTCTAAATTCTTGTAAAACTTATATTTTCTATTGTTTGGGGCATAGATGCCTACTACAATTATTTCCCCCTCTTTTGTTTGTATTAGAACTCTTATTTTTATTTATTTAACACTGGATCATGACAAAACCTCTAGGCAGCTTACAAAAATATAAAAATAAAGCATTTAACTTATCAACAAAAGACTGTAAAAACAGGTATTGAAAACATCCAAAAGATGTTTAGAACCAACAACAGGGAAGTGGTTTTTTTTAAAAAAAAATCTCGGCTTCTACATGTCTGAATAGGATTGCCCGTTGTTGGCACCTGTCTGTCTTGAGAGACAATGGAGTGCGCCTCTGGGGGTGAAGCCCAATGGCTGCGTTTAAGCAGGTGCTGAAAAGAGTACAACATGGGAGCCTGCCTGGTGCCAATAGGCGGGGAGTTCGTTTCTTACAAGTATGGAATGAGTGTGACGCTGTAGCACCTGTAATGGAGCCAGTTCTGCAGATTGATGTGGTTGAGTGGGCATCTATCTGCATCAGGGCGAAGAACTTGTAGTCCTTCATAAGCTGCAAGACTGCAGTTCTTATCATCCCTAAACATTGGTAATGCCGGAGTTCAGAGGTGGAGGTTATTCTGCCTTCGAAAGAGATTAAAAATGTGGACTGCATCGCAAGTCACGCAGCTGCAAATATTTTCATAAACATGCATTGGAAAACTCCCAAGATACCTCACGCAGACAATAAAATGCAAATGTTATGGCACACAGTGTCTTTGAAGATGACATTTTCCATGCTGTGGGGAAGGAATGCAAAATAGAGCTGAATGTGATGCTATATGAACAGCTAGAATCAGGAATATTAAAACATCTCTGCACCTTTGTTCTGTGTTTGAAACTTATGGTGAAGACAGGTGTAACGTTTTCAAAGCAGCGGGGCCAATCTGGAAGCGCCCACACAATGTCTGGGTGCATTTTTTCCTTTCCAGGGTGGAGGTCTGAAAACAACAACAACCGCTACTGCAAGTTTGTGAGGCAGAGTGGCTGGCCACTTGTGATGTCACCAAGAAACCTCCATCATCACTGGAGCAGTTTTCCACGGGTGCTTTCTTTCAAAATGAATATGAATGACCAGATAAAAGCATTAATGATCGAGTGGCACTTAAAAAATAAAAATAAAAAGGGCAGCAGTTCTCCTTGAAGCAAGATAAGCAGCTGAGCCAGTATTCAATTAGCAAGTGTGTGAACCTGCCATTTTCAGTTGCAAAGGCAGAAACAAGCTGGGCTCCCGCGTTATAGCTGGAGGACTGTAGTAAACGCTTTGAAATGTTGCATCTTGTCTTCATCTCCTGTTAATAAAGTGCTTAAGAAAACATGTATATTCAGCAAATGGATAGCAGTGATCCAGTTGACATTGTGTACATAGACTTTTGAATCATTCTTTACAAGACTCCTGTGTAAGCTTAGCAGCCACAGAACAAGAGAAGAGGCCCTCTTATGGACCAGCAGCTGGTTAGGAAATAGGAAGCAGAGAGAAAGGATAAATGGACAGTTCTCCCAGTGGAGGGGTGTAGAAATTGGAGATCCCCAAGGATCGTCTTGGGACCTGTGCTCTTCAACTTGTTCCTTGATCACCTAATGATAGGGGTGAACAGTGAGGTAGCCAAGTTTGCTGACAATGTCAAATAATTTTGGCTGGTTAAAAAAAACTGGATTTGAGGAGTTCCAAAAGAATCTCTTCAAACTGAGTGGATGGGTGGTAGAATGGCAAATACAAAACAATCTAAGCAATTGTAAAGTGGTGTACATGGGGGGGGGATCCTAATTTCACATATTTGCTCATAGGATGTGAACTGGCAGAGAATAACTCTTAGCAAGACCTTGGCGTTGGAGTGGGTAGCTTGATGACCATATTGACCCAGTCTGCAGCAGCTGTTAAAAAGGGTGAATTCCACACTAGCGATCTTTAGGAAAGGGACTAAAAGTAAAGCTGGCCATATCATAATGCCATTATACAAATCTATGCTTTGAATGCACCTGCAATACTGTGTACTGTTCTGGTTGCCTCGCCTCAAAAAAGATGTTGGAGGCAATATGTTACTGATTGCCAGTTGCTGGGAATCACGTGAATAGAAGACTGTTGCACTCAGGTCCTGCTTAGAGGCTTGTCACTGGTTGGGCACTGTGACAAGAGGATGCTGGACTCCAACCGTGCACAGTATTGCAGGTGCATTCGAAGCATAGATTTGTCTTTGGTCTGATCCAGCGGGGCTCTTTTTAAATTATTATATTCTGATCGTTAAAGTTTCAAGCTCTACATAGCAGTGCCTATTTATTTATAACTCTGCTTAAGCACACAGAGCTGAAACAGCTGCATACTGCTTTCCCTTCCTCTCTTTCTCTGCTGTTTCCCCTCTTACCAAATTTTAGATTGTAAGTGCCTTGGGGCAGGGACCTGTTCTCTTGTACTCTGTGAAATGTGATAGACATTGATGGCTTTATACTTATTTTCCACTCTTTCTTTCTTTCTTTCTTTCCTAGATACCTACCTCACCTTTCCAAATATTGGTCAAGGTATGCTGGAATAAGATGTATGCTGGAATAAGATGTCACCATTCATAAACATCACAAACTAAAACACCTTTGTATGATTGCAGCCCTAATCACTGAACATTTGTCGATTATCCTCTAGTTTCTTGTTGTTCTGGGTCAACATTGTAAGTTATTGCCATTCACTAGCGTTTTCAATAATCCACAAAATTCAAACTCTACAGTTCTATGATTCTATGTGCTTCACAGTAATTTCCCTCTCACCCGCAAAAAGGTAACACATTTGAAGATCGCAGAGTGGGTTGATTAACCAGATTCTTTCAAGGGTTCATATCTTTAGGGAAATCAAGGATATCTTAACTGCATTGTGAACACTGTCCTAAAACATCTTATTGAACGATAGCCAAGTTGTTTCAGTGGCAGTCTTCAAACTACTTACTCCAGAGAAATTGTATTGATGTGACTGGAGAGATGACAAGCTCTGCCAGTGACATAGGGGCCTTACTGGTTTTCAGACAATTTAGGTCCAGAGACAACCTGGCTAAGGGAGCTGTTTTGGAGCCATTTGGCTTAATGAAAAACAAAATTGATCCTCAGGATTCAAAAACGAAGGACTAATGGGCCTTTGAACTCCAGGTCAAGTCCATTAGTCTTTCAATGTTCAGGAGATTGCTCTCTGCAGGAATGGTGTGGGTGAAATGGCCCTTGGTTCCCCTTCGCTCTAACTCATGCATTAGGTTGCTTAATGGGATTTTCCAAGACTTGTTTTTGTTGAGAAAAATAGGGTTTTGGATGAATCAAAATAAATATGTTAAAGAGGAATCAAGAAACAGACCTTTTGCCTGAGGGTGTGTTTTGACACATGTGGAAATCCCTTTGAAAACTACCTGGAGGTAGTGCCTCTGCTCCCTCTACTGGACAGCTGTGATGCTGCATGCTGCTCTGGAATGACTGACTTCACTCCCCTGAGGAACAAAGAAAACCATTTTATACCAGGACAGGTTATTGGCCTGGCCAGCCCAACATTGTCTATAAGCAGCCCCTCTCCAGGATCTCAGGATCTTCCCCATCACTTTAATCTTTTTAACTGGAGATACCAGGGATTGAACCTGGGACCTTCTGCATGCTCTGCCACTGAGCCATCTCACTTCTCATTCATTCAAAGGAAAATGCTTGGGGGGGGGGGTAAAAGGTTGTTGTTTTAAAGTGAGTAGGAAATGGTATGCTCTACAGTTAAACCCCTTCAATCTACAGCAACATGGACTGGTGTGTTCCATTTTAGGAGACAGTGACCCTTTCCAATAGTTGTTTGTATTTAGTATCTAAACATGCACATTGGAATGCAGGTGGTGCTGCAGGTTAAACCACAGAGCCTAGGGCTTGCCAATCAGAAGGTCAGCAGTTTAAATCCCCACAACAGGGTGAGCTCCTGTTGCTCAGTCCCAGCTCCTGCCAACCTAGCAGTTCGAAAGCAAGTAGATAAATAGGTACCGATCTGGTGGAAAGGTAAACGGCATTTCCGTGCACTGCTCTGGCTCGCCAGAAGCGGCTTTGTCATGCTGGCCACATGACCCAGAAGCTGTACACCGGCTCCCTCGGCCAGTAAAGATGAGCGCCGCAACCCCAGAGTCATCCGCGACTGGACCTAATGGTCAGGGATCCCTTTACCTTTACCTTTAAACATGCACATTTAGGATGAGAGAAGAAGAAGAAGAAGAAGAAGAAGAAGAAGAAGAAGAAGAAGAAGAAGAAGAAGAAGAAGAAGAAGAAGAAGAAGAAGAATTCAGCATCTTCTGGTGGTTCCATCAGCAAAAGTATTTCAAATGGAATGGTTCCCCATCTGTCTCCCCTGCACACTTTTCTGGGTGTTCTCTTGATACCCCCAGAACCAATTTGTGTTTGTGTGCTGGGGGCACACAAGGGGAGAAGGTGGTGGTGGGGAAGCCCATTGCCCCAGTAGATGTCATTTTGCACTGCTTCTACTGACAAGACTCATTGGGTTAATCCTGCTCCAAAAGTATAACTGGAGTATGAAAGTCTGGCTAGTTCGCAAAGGCTAGACATGACACCAATAAGAGATATGCCTCCATCTGCTTTATACTGTGCACATTTTCCTTTTAAATGTTGCTACCCTTCTCCCTTTGTATCCTTGCTTCATATCCCCATGTGTGCCATGTTTCGTTAGCCTCATGCAATGGATGTTGTAACCTAGTTGTCAGGGCTCTCTAATGATGACTCTGACCCATCTGAGCACCGCCTTGAGCCAGGTGCATTAGCCCAGAAGGTCCTGAATCAATCAGACATAAACTAAGAGGAGAAACTGACCCCAGATCTGTCCTCCATAGAGGATAAAAACTATGAGTTCCCAGATCCAAAACCTGGGAATAACAGCCCACTCATTTTGAAACGGAGATCTGAATCACCCCTCTTAAATGGCACCCTCTCTTATCCTCAAAGTTCCCATCAGAGAAGGCAAAAGACACTGTTTGTACACATCCATGGCTCCAGAATATTGCCCCCTTTAAAAATTATTTTTAAAACTTCAGCTGTGGGTGGATCTCTGGCTATCACTAGGTCTTACTTGGAAATTTGAGGATGGAGCTGATCTCTGCTGAGCCAAACTCCTGCTGGTTTTGCTCCAAGTTAGTTTCGGTTGCTCCAGAGAAGCGGACACGGAGCAATGGATTCAAACTACAAGAAAGAAGATTCCACCTAAACATTAGGAAGAACTTCCTGACAGTAAGAGCTGTTCGACAGTGGAATTTGCTGCCAAGGAGTGTGGTGGAGTCTCTTTCTTTGCAGGTCTTTAAGCGGAGGCTTGACAGCCATCTGTCAGGAATGCTTTGATGGTGTTTCCTGCTTGGCAGGGGGTTGGACTGGATGGCCCTTGTGGTCTCTTCCAACTCTATGATTTTAGTTCTCTCCAGACCTTGTGAGTTTCCACAGCCTGGTTGAAACAGGGCAAAGATTTGGGATGCAGGAGGGACAGTTGTGCTGTTTGCTCCTACACTAAAGAGGAAAAAATAATCCTGCTACACACACCAGCTGCCCAGGAGTGGAGGAGTGTACAGTGGACTAAGACTGAGTGTTGCTGCAGGAAGAGATGGTATCATTTCTGGTCTTTGCCATTACGGCCAGATGAGCAATCTTGAATTGGAGTGGTGCAGCAAGGGTCTCCAAGTATTATTCTGCAACAATAACAACAATAAGGGCATGTGAGGAAGTGTATTTGAGTTTCTGAGTATGGATGTATTGCCCCTAATTAAATTACACATATATTCAATAGATGGCCATGGCAAGCGAGATGTGATATTTAAAATGGTCTCCAGGAGATGTGATATTTAATACGGTACCAGAAGACAGCATTGATTGTATTTCCCAAATATAAAACACAGTTTTGAGTGCTTAGAAACAGGGCATCCATTCCTTCCACTTTTAGAAAACTGCCCCTGCTCCTTTGGCAGCATCCAGACACTCACAAAGTTAGGAAGTGAATCCCCCCCCCACTGCTTATCTCAATTCTGGTAAAGGACACCTGACCATTAGGTCCAGTCGTAACTGACTCTGGGGTTGCGGCACTCATCTCGCGTTATTGGCCGAGGGAGCTGGCATACAGCTTCCAGGTCATGTGGCCAGCATGGCTCAGCCGCTTCTGGCGAACCAGAGCAGCACACGGAAACGCCGTTTACCTTCCCGCTGGAGCAGTACCTATTTATCTACTTGCACTTTGACGTTCTTTCAAACTGCTAGGTGGGCAGGAGCTGGGACCGAGAAACAGCTCACCCCGTCATGGGGATTCGAACTGCCAACCTTCTGATCGGCAAGCCCTAGGCTCTGTGGTTTAACCCACAGCGCCACCCACATCCCACATCTCAATTCTAGGAAATTCTATCTAGGAATTCTATCCAAATTCTGCTAAATTTCCATGTATCAGAAGTACAGGACCTGCCAAGACATAGAGGTCGAGTCTGCATGCCATCTGCTTCTGAGTCCAATGGGAAAAGGGGAGAACTGCATGCTACAAACACGGGACGGATACTATATAATGAACTGAGAGATCCGAACATGAAGAGCTCAAAAACGAATGAATAAGCTGGAGGATATTAAGAACAGAAAAGAGCCTTGATAGATCAGACCAAAAGTTGGCTTTCGCAGTGGCCAACTAGATGCTAATGGGAAGCCCATAATGAGCCCTTACCACTTGTGTTCCCCAGTACCGAGTACTCAAGGTAAACAGACTCTCATAAAGGTCAGGCATGTCCTTAGGGGGGGGGGGGTCTCCCAGTTGCCTCTATCTCCTTCCCTGTCTCTGCTGCCCCTCCTTCTTTTCATGGTGATGGTGGCAGCGGCAATGGAGGCCCTGCTCCTCCCATCCCCCAGCTTACTTGTGGTTTTCCTGCCATTCCCTCACTCTCAGCTTGCCTCCACCCCCCTTTGCCACTGCAGTAGTGGCTGCCATGCCAGTGAGGTTTTCCACCTCCTCCTCTTCCCTGCTTGCCTTGCTCTAGGAAGGATGGAGATGGAGGTGGGAAGTGGCAGAGCTGGTCAGAGGCCCTGGGTCAACGCCCTTCTTCACACACACATTCGGATGGCCCTGTAGGAGGTTGGACAGCCACCGTGACTAGCTGCAATTTTGTGTCACGCACTCTATTTTCTAATTATTTAAGGCTGGACTCTTATACACTTACTTGGGAGTAAGGTTCTGTACACAACACACATTGGAAGTAGTTTACTCCTTCACAGAGCTACGATTCCAAGCTCCCTTGACAAACTACAGTTCCCAGGATTCTTTGGTGGAAATAATGTGCTTTCAAAGCATGGTGTGCATGCTGCCAGACTCCAACTCTATTCAGTAGAACTTCCTTCTAAGTGAGATATGGGGGACCTTTGGTCCTCTAGATGTTGTGGGATTCTGCCCCATCAGTCCTAGCCAGCATGGTCAGTGGGTGAGGGATGATGTCTGGAGGACCACAGATTCCCTAAGTGTGCATAGCTATAGATTACAGTACATTCCTTCACAGAGCAGCTGGTGACTGTAGCCTTCCATTTAGTAGAGCTGACAAGCTGGCTTTTATGAAACGCCAGGATTTGAAAAGGGCCCTCTGTGGATCAGACTTCTCTTCTCCCCTCTGCCCCATCCTCATTTTCTCTCTCTCCTTGTCTGCTCTGTCTCCTAAGCACTTGGGCACGTGCAAGGGCAATGAAGCATCTAATTAAAGAATCACTTAGGATTTGTAACAATATAAAGGAAATTGGGTCATTTGGCGCTCCTCCCAAGATTGCTGCCTTCTCTTTAGGTTCAGTATGTCTAGCCATGAGCATAACTGATTTATTTTTTTAAACAACAACAACTATGCTCACGTTTTGACATAACTTTTAGTTATTCTGATCTGACATTTAAATCAGATAGTAGTTTCAGGCCGAAAGAAAGTTAATCTCAATAGAGGTTTGCCCCACAAAACTGGTTTTATGCTTACCCTGGATCAAGGCCCATTGTTATCTATTGCTTTTTGGACCAGGAACCTCCTTCCCTACACATTGTTTCCCTTGTCCCAGAGTGAGCTGGTTCACACTTGTCATTGCCATTAAATACAAGCCAGCTGTTCAATCACACTGATTTCAGTGGAAGAGATTTAAGTACATTCTGAATGGGAAACCCCAGAGGCGTCCCACCTGCCACTTAGGGAACCCAGTGTTCAAAAAGGTGGGGGAAATGTAATATTTCTGGACTGTTTCCCCCTCCACCGCTACTGCTGCATAGCTTTCCTAAAATGGATCTTTCAGCTCCTGACAGATGTGGAAATGGATTTTATTATGAAGATGCAGGAGCTGCCCTACAGGAAATGCATAACCAAGATGTTTTTGCTTTGTCTCCACTCCTTTCCTTCCGTTCTGGTTGTAGTTCAGCTTGGAGCATCCAAGTTTGCTTCAGTAAACAACTCAGAGCTTTCCTTGGAGAAACTGAATAGTCCAAGCTGATGCCCGTATGTCAAGAAATGTTTCTCCATTTCCACACCCAGCCTGTCACATATTGATTGCTCTTTTGTGAGATGGGGCTTTCCAACTTCCTTAGAGCTCATTTTAGAGTTATTACTTTTGGTGCTCTGGTCTCCTTAGATTGTGGGGGGAGGGGGGAGTTAATTCAATAAAATCCTGAGGAAGGGTGGGGGGAAGCAGGGACAGATCAGGAGGAGGAAAACAAACTCCACTTGCTTCCCTCTGTTACTGCTTCCCTTAAAAGGTCTCAGAGGGGTGTGTACACACACCTGCCAACATTTGAATATGCACAGGTAGATCAAGATCTTTCAGTGTGATCTAGAGGAGGGACAAGGAACCTGTGGCATTCCCGACAAGAGCAGTGTGACATTTTTACGCTGTTTGTTATAGCTTTATCAATCTATCAAGGGTTAACTCAGACTCCGTGTTGACTGAATGGACATTCCATGAGGGGAGGGGAATGGTTGTATGTTTAAAGAGAAGGGACAGCCGTTTGGTCAGTTGAGAGGGTGCTGGGGGAGCGGGAGTGTGAGGGTGGTTGTAAAGAAGATCTAGGAGAGTTAGGTTATCTAGTACATGAGTAACAAGGTTATTACCATTGAAACTAAGCTTGTACAACAGGAATACCTTAAAGCAACCATTAAGTTCTTGAGAAATAAAATTTCCAGTGCCAATCAGAAAATCGTCTGTGTTATTTTCCAGCCAAGGTACATGAAACTCATTCATGAGGACACCCATTAAAAGGACAACATTTCCTTCAAGAGTGGAACTGTTAGTTTGTATCTTTGGGGCGAGCCAGGCAGACAGACCCAGGGTGTCATAAAGATACCTCAGGAAAGGGGCAAGCTTTTACAGGAAGGGATTCTTAGAGGCAAAACTCCCTATACTGTGGACACAAGGGATAGTCTCAGATACAGCCCTGAACTTTAATAGGTACCTGGCCATGTTTGTGCCGGAAGAGGACTCTCTTTTGTATAAAAGAAGAGGAAATAGAATAAAACCCTCAAGTGCATGAGGGAATACAGAAAGGCTAAGGGGAGCAATAGGGAGGAGGCTCGGCTTACCCCAGACCATCCCTGTTAGTTCTGTTAATAAGTGAGAGGTAGAATAAATAAGACGGAAGCAAGGGTCCTTCATCTCAGCAGCTCCCTCAATAGGGAACAACTCCAACAGCAACCTGTCAGTAACAGTGATAGTGCCACTTAGTGGGAGGGGTGAGGTGGTGGTGAGGGCGGGGCTGTGCATCTGCATGGCGGGTTGTGCTAGATTGGCTCTGGTGCCCCAAACTTACCGCAACCACCCACCTCCTCCTTTTCCTTCCCAGTAAGCTGGAGTGATGCTACTGCTGGGAGGTTATTGATCCCAGCGCTAGATACAATTCACTTTGATTCTTGAGAGAATGTTTCCATTTTCTTTCATGTGTGATTAGTTCCATCTTGTGTTGTTGTTGTTGTTGTTGTTGTTGTTGTTGTTGTTGTTGTTTCTCATTTGAATTTGTCCAGTTTAGGGACAGGCCCATAGTTTGGAGAGAAAGTATATGCTTTAGATTTATCATCATCTGGGCCTCAACCTCAACAGGGCTGTCTTAAGCATACCCGGCGCCCCCCCCCATTTCCCAGAGTTGACCCCGCCCCCAGTCCTTCCAGCTTCCTTTGGGCTCTTACCTCTCCAGTCCCAGTCCTCTCCAGTCCCGGCCTTCCTGGGCCAGGCGTGCAGCTGGCCGCCTTCTACGTGCGCTTCCAGCCGCCCCGAGGCAAAGCCGGAGCCGGAGCAGTGCCAGACCAGCAGCAGCGGCAAGCAACAAGCGCCGGAAGATGGGCGCTGCAGAGCGGAAAAGGGAGGCCGCCGCGCAGCTCCCCCACTTGCTGGGGTGCCCCTCAGAGCCCCCTGAGCACCCAGGCGCCCTGGCGCCCCGCGCCACTAGAATCAATGGGCGAGCCGGCCCTGAACCTCAAGCTAAAAGGACCTCAGCTGGCAGGCTGGGATGTTGGAGAAAAACTAGCAGGCAGGATGGAGCTAGATGGAGCAATGGTCTCACTCAGCATATTGTAGCTTCTTATATTTCCAAGCCATTTGATCTTATTTAACCTTTGTAAGTACAGCCACCCCCACCCCAACAACATAAACCAATCATTTTCTCCCCAAGGGCATTAAGAGACTGTGACTGTATGGTTACTCTCTTGGTTTTGGTATGAGGATACACTTTTATCTCATGATATTCTCCGTAACAAGAGTCTGAGATTCTGCAGGCATGTGGAGATAATCAACAACTATATTGAATAATAAACAAAATAGAACTGTCAGATGACTCAACACATGGTTCTCTCCAGGGCTGTTGCAATATCGTTTTGGTGCTCCGCTATGTCATTGATCTCAGCAAGCTTCTTCTGTGATCTATTACTTGGGTCTGTTCCTTTTTGATTATCTCTCTCTCACCCGACATATATCATTTGTTTTGCTCTGCTCCAACCTGTAAAAGTGAGCAGTTCATCACCAGCACTATAACCCTCAGAAAAAAATGTATGAATCCCTTCCATCCTTCTTTTGTGCAAAGCACTTGGGCTAATAAACAGAATAAATCTGCCCTTTGCATATTTTATTCTGTTGTGACTACTCATGAGATTTTTAGAACTGTTTTTTTAATGAAACAAAAACAAAAACAGGCAGATAGACAGGATCTGCTCCACTTGCTTTTTGGTCAGAGAACAGAGGATAACCTCTGCAGATGAATGGTTGGTTGGGATGAAATGACCATTCCATTATGCCCTCTACCTGTCTCCAAGCCAAAGATTTGGAATTCCTAGAGGAAGTCCACAGCCAATACCTGTAAACCAGTTTCCCAAACTTGGGTCTCTAGGTGTTTTTGTACTACAAGTCCCAGCATCCATAGCTAGCAGGACCAGTGGTCAGGGATGATGGGAACTGTGGTCCAAAAACAGCTGACGAGTTTGGGAAACATTGCTGCAAACCAAGGATTTCTCCTAAGCAATGTGTCCATACTTGTCCATGTAAGTGCAGCTATAACAAAAGTGCACCTGGGGGCTTATCTACAGTTCTTCTTGCCCCATTGTTTTCCTCAGGGAAAGTCACTCTTTAGAACTTAAGTGGAGCAAACAGCAATTTGGGTTTTCTCCAGACTGACATTTGCTTTAGCACTAAAGAGTGGGTTTTCCCTGGGAAACGAGTAGGTCAAGTGGAAAACTGTTCAGGCCTGTGCTTCCTAGGCATGGGACAAGAGAAATTGTGGACAAACCCTGACATCAGACTGGCGCAAGACTGCAGGCAGCAGGTCCCAGAGACAGATGCAGTCACTGAAGATTTTAGGCTGTCTTGTGAAGTGTTAATGCTGTAAACCTCCAACTATGTGCAACCTGCATATTTGTGAATAAACACAAATGTTTCAGAATGCCTTAAGACACCAATGACCTCCAGGCTGGCACAAAGAGGGGCCCTGATTGGGTCCCTTTCCAGAAAATAGGCTGACTCTGCTCTTCATTCTTTCTATGATTCCCCCCCTTTTTTTTTTGCTCTGAACACCACAATCTGAACAAAGAATGCATTGCCCGAAAGCTCTCTTCTGGTGTTTGAAAAACTAGTTGGTCAAATAAATATAGTGTTTCTTTCTTATTTCTCACTGGGAAACTTAGCTCTTGGAAGCTGAAACATTCCTGACCTCCACAACCTTGTGCAACCAGGATGCATGCAAAAAAAGTAATATGTATTTCACATTTGCTATTTATTTATTTTTTTAAATAAAAAAAACATTGCCTGGAAACAAAGGTTCTTGTTTTATGAATCAGGGTGTGTAACTATACTAGCAATAGCTATTACTGCAGATAAAAGACCTACCCCTCGCCCTCAAAGTTCATGCTGAACTTTTATTGATTCATGCAATGCTCCTAAAATTTGCCCTGTTGGTAAATCTATAGTGTATTTTTTAAAACCCATCAAATCTAGAATCAGGCATGTGGATCTGTGGTTGGTCTTAATCCGCCAACCTCTTGCTAAATTCTCCTTGGTGAAAGCCTTACCTTGCAGCTTCATAGCGGAAAGTTCATCAAGTGAAACCTTGTCTTGTGGAGGCCAGGAAGTAGCTGGAGTGTAAGCGTGGTGGATGTGTGAGAGAGCATGTGTGATATTTATGTTCCTTAAAGCAATCCCATCCCAGAGGTATAAGTAGTTTCCTCTAATAGTCTATTCTCCTTTCCCAACCCTACATTTTATTTCTATTTAAGGACAGCTTCTCTATTCTTCTGCCTTCAGTGCATTTGGTGTCATTTAATGCCAGCTGCTCCAAGAGCCAGAACTCTCTAATCTAAGGCCATGAAACAAAGCAAATGGATGGAGTGTGCAAACTGCAAATCAATGTGGCCAGAATTAAATATTGATTCTTTTTTTCCCCTGGGCAGCTCGTCCATGTAGTCTACATCCCACCCTCTATAATCCCGAAAACAATCTCTTTTAGAAAGCTAATATACAGGGCAGGAATCCCTCTGTTCTCCAACCAAGCCCCCACATTTCTCTGTGCTTAAATACGCTTGATGTGTATTAATTTTAGACGGCATGAAGGGGAAGGCCTTCCTTTTGGGTCCATCAAAATGGCCTGGCCCCACCCCCTGCACTCACTGTATGGAAGGGAAGTAAGATATTGATCCAATATCCAGGGAGGGATGAGTAATGCTTAAAGGCCGAATTTCAAATCCAGGCCACAGAGTAGAAATCAGCACCAAGCCCAAAGCAATTTTGCTTGTTTTGTTCTAGCCTCCAAGGCCAAGGGTGAGTGAATGGGGTTTGAATACAGCCATTGCTGAAGCCATGGGCTTTTAAAAAATGAATGACAAGGGGTTCAGCCCTTAAGGATCTGTTTATCATTTGAATTTTTGAGCCTGTCCTCTCCCAGAAGCTCAATACATTTAGGGCGGGCCAGGCCCTTTGTTGTCGTTTAGTCGTGTCCGACTCTTTGTGACCCCATGGACCAAAGCACTCCAGGCACTCCTGTCTTCCACTGCCTCCCACAGTTTGGTCAGACTCATGTTGCTGGCTTCGAGAACACTGTCCAACCATCTCATCCTCTGTTGTCCCCTTCTCCTTGTGCCCTTCATCTTTCCCAACATCAGGGTCTTTTTCCAGGGAGTCTTCTATTCTCATGAGGTGGCCAAAGTATTGGAGCCTCAGCTTCAGGATCTGTCCTTCCAGTGAGCACTCAGGGCTGATTTCCTTCAGAATGGATAGGTCTGGTCTTCTTGCAGTCCATGGCACGCTCAAGAGTCTCCTCCAACACCATAATGTGTTGCAGTGCTTTTTTAAAAGAAAAAGAAAAAGGGTGCCTGTTGTAACAGTAAGTGCCACACTTTTAATGGGGGGGGAAGGTGCAGGTACCCCCAGAAAAAGAGCACTGCCCTTAGGTACTGACAAAAAAAAGAGGAAACAGATTTGCATGTGCTAAAGTGTATGCAATGATGCAAATTTTAGAAATACCTGCAATATTTTAAAGTGCTACATATAATACCACAGCAAGGGAGGCAGTGACCAATCACCTGTGTGCCTGCTTAGGCTGCTGCCAAGTTGCTGACTGTTGATGGGAAACTTCAAGGCCCCTGTTTTCCCTTCTTATTGTTTTTTTAGTCAAGATTTGGGGCTTATCCACACTTCCCTTTTGCCCTGCTCTTTCCAGACACAGGTCCGTGGTGCTGTGTGTGGTTGTGATGCTCCTGCTGAGACCTACCTTAGATCAGGCCACGACCCATTAGTGGGTCCCAACCCGATCAGTTCAAGACCAGTGCCCTGGCTCATTATATTGTTGCTCCTGCTGCGGGAAAAAAACGTACTGGAGCCGCTCTCACCTGAATTCTTGCTTCTCTGCACCGTCGTTTGAGAGAGAAGATGTTGACTTGGATGCCTCTTATCTGCTGGCCCACCAGAGGGGGTGGACCATATTGTGTCTATATGTGCATGTTTCTATGCTACCCTCTGGGCATCCCAGCCTCACCAGGCAGGGCTTGTTTCTCCAAGGCTCTATCTGACAGTCTGCTTTGCTCCGCGGGAGACGTATATGTGCATATGCTTTCCGTGGGAGTGTTCGGCTGTATGGATTGTGCATTGTGCGTGTGTTCCTTTGGTCGTGTGGGAGTAATGCAAACTGTCTCTAGACTATGGGTTGAGGATGGAGCTGCAGGTGAACTATGCTTGCACATTCTGTGACTGGAGTGTATGTGTGAGTGTGCTTGTGTGCAGTCCTGAGTGACAGGGATTGTGTAGGAGAGAAGCCTGTTCTTTCCCCCACCTATCTATATGCCATGCTCTTTCCATTCTGTTCCATGGAGAGCAGAGGGGAAGGAGAGACAAAGCTCGGATCACGTGGAAGCTGATCGAAGCAGATTAATATAATTACAATATTACCAGCCTCGTTCTCACTTTCCCTACTCGTTACCCTAATGGTGATTATTATACTTATTATGTTCTCAGCCTCCAATGCTTATTGATTGCACTCCATTGCAGTGTTTTTAATCAGGCATCCGAAACATGCTATTATTGGTTCCAGGGGGGTCACCATTGAGCAAATGAGAGGGAGAACAAAAGAACAATAAAGAGATCAAAAATAAAATGCCAGCAGGAAAATCAAGCAACGAAAAGAGCCACTTATTCCACAGCCTGCTGTGGAATGCAGCTAACCTCCATGCTATACGAAGGGCAGAAACCAGACCCCAAGTCAAAGCCTTCTGTAGAGCTGCTGGAAATTTAACCCTCTGGGGATACTGATATTTCAGTCAGTTTTCCACTTTGCCTGGAAATCAGAAAGAGCCTGAGAAAGGGGGCGGGGGGAACCCCAGCAACCTGACCACCACCACCACTTTGTCTTACCGTATTTGGTTTAGCAGGAAGATCTAAATTATATCGTTTGGACTAAAAGGGACCTGCATTTTGTGGCTTCCCTCCAGAATGGAAAGCTTTGCTCAGCCCCAGTGGGTGGATGCTTTATCTCATTCTTGCCTTCGCTCATTTTATTATTAAATATAATCTGTCACGGTGACACCACTAAGCTAGCTTGAATCCAGTAGGCATTGCTTTGTTAGGCTTGAGCCAAAAAACATTCACCTAGTTTCATATCCATTGTGGTTCTAATGATATTTAAGACTTGCTAGAAACATAGTCTTTCTCACTCTCTCTCTCTCTCTCTCCAGTATATTGTGTTGTGCCTTTTGTTTCTTCAACTACAGTACTGCTTTTCAATCCAAGGGCCACATTCCCTTCTAGGTAACCTTCTGGGGGCCACATGTCAGGGGCATAGCGTGTGCTAATGCGGTTGGGGGAGCGCATGGCGGGGGAGTGGGGGGAGGGAACTCACCCCACCAGCTCTCACCACTGTGTTCCTAGTTTTATTCTTCAAAGGCTATAGTGGATACTATAACAATGATCTTGCTGTTTTGTTATTTATTGCTGCTGAATGCTTAAATGGCTGGTCAGGCTCTTTTATCACTCTTACCTTTACTGTTTATTGTGATACATGTTTTGTTTTTGTTGTTGTTTTTGATTAGCTTGTTAGGCTTTAATTTATATGCTACTTCCTCAAAAGATAAGTAGCCCACAATATACAAAATGTAAACAGCAATCAGAGATATGTAACATAGTTTCTACACTGGTGTTTCATTAACAATCTATAAATAACAGTTTGATTCATGACATATTACTAGCATTTCAATAACATTTCAATAACGATAATTAATGAATAAGAATAAGTTATGGAAAATATAGTATAACTTTTTTTAAAAAAAAGGGGATAAAAATTTAGGTGCAGACATTAGGAAGTATTTTATTTTTAGAAAAATCCAAAGGAGTATAGGAATGTTTTAAATAATAACTAACTAACCTAGGAGTCATTTTTATAGACTAAAATCTAGGTGGTTGAAGCTAAATCTGTTTCATGAAGAAGTATCTGAAGTTCTTAGGACGTCTGAAACATTTTTCTGCAAAAGCATAATTGGTGCTGGGCTTTTCGTTACCATTTGTGAGATAGCAGACATATTTCCATTTCCTACTGAACAGGAATAGCAGCAACACAGCCTATTGCCCACCTGTCGGTTCAAACTCTGCTCAATCTCCTGTTCCACCTGGCTGCAGGGCTTATAGGGGAAGAGGAGGCTGCCAACAAAGGCAATGCATTTTATACAGGAATCAGGCCAAGAGTGGCTGTACTGTCCTAACAAAGAGAGATGAAGCCAGCTGGATACTTAAGGAGGCTGGCAAAGCCTCTGTTGTAGCTGACTGCATCTCTTTGGAAGAGCTGGCTGGGTTGTCTTAAGCCTGATTCTGCTCTTGGTGACTTTTATGAGGTGGAAGGGCTGGGCATGTTGTTTGGTGCTCATCTTCTGACTCCGAGGAAGGTGGAAGCCCTGAGGAAGCTACACAGCCAGGTTGAGAAGAGAGGTGCTGAGCGTCCCACATTGTTTATATCTTCCTCAGGGCATTGCAAGGGCCCAGGGTTCAGAGACACCAATATCTCATGCCCTCCACCCTGGCTAGTTCAGGCTGACACTTCCATGGCCAAGGTGTGTTCGTGCCTGTAAGTGGAGAAGTACAAATCTCCTATAAAAAGGAGGCCTAGGAATTTGACACACATCTATCTTTGAGACGCCACTCTTTCCCCCTTCTACCTCCCCCCCTTCCCTGCTTTTTCCATCTTCCCCATTTACTCCTGAGTCACCGAGAGGCTATTATGCAATTGTAGGAAACAATCTAACTGCAGAGATAATGCAGGGAGAATGACACATGCCAGTTCTGAGAGTGGCTGCATTCAGTTAGAATTACCCACGTGCGTATTTATAGCTTGCTTGCACCCCAGATTGGGGAGAGAAAGCCTTCTCCAGCAGCAGGGATGCAACCAAGAGGCAGAGAACAATCAGGAGAGCAATAATATACGTTGCTCCCTCCCTCTCCTTCCCCATGCACCACTTTAGCCTGTTTGACAGCACCAGCCATCAGAGGGAAAGCAGCCCTAATAACGAATGCAAAGAAGGGGATGGAATCTTTGTTGCACAATGTATCCTCGGCATCTGTTGCACTCCCACTGGTAATGCTCATTATAAGTACAGCATGTGCACAGTTTGGCCAGGATTGATCCTCTGAGTGATCATTAATTCATAAGCACAATAATGGATTTTTGTGTGTGTGCACATGTTCTCATGCATGTTTTATTGATGTGGCCGTTTAAGCATGTGACTGGCTGGCAGACCCAAGCCCCCTAGTTGTTGTTTTTTTGCAGGGGTGGGAGCTGATGATACTGTCTACTATGGGGGTCAGCAACCTTTTTCAGCTGTGGGCCGGTCCACCGTCCCTCAGACCATGTGGTGGGCTGGACTATATTTTGAAGGGGGGGGGGAATGAATGAATTCCTATGCCCCACAAATAACCCAGAGATGCATTATGAATAAAACCACACATTCTACTCATGTAAAAACACGCTGATTCCCAGACTGTCCATGGGCCTGATTGAGAAGGCAATTGGGCTGCATCCGGCCCACGGGCCTTAGGTTACCTACCCCTGGTCTATTATATGGGTGGCTAGCTTAGAACACTGATAAATCCAAGACCCATTGCTTGTATCATTTTGAAGGAAGAGTATTTCTCATGTGCCTCCCAAGCTGACCTAACTCCACTACACTTCCACATCATGCAGGGCTCATCCAGGCGTCCTTTCCTTCAGCACATTCCAGGTAATAATAATAATAATAATAATAATAATAATAATAATAATAATAATAATACTTTTATTATTTATATACCGCCCATCTGGTTGGGTTTCCCCAGCCACTCTGGGCTGCTCCCAACAGAACACTAAAAACAGAATAAAACCTCAAACATTGAAAAAACTTCCCTAAACAGGCTTTAAAGCTCTGTGTCTGAGTGATTTTTTCTTGTCCCAGTGCTTTCCCCAGGGAAACCTGTGTTTTACTGCAAATGGCAACCCACCCCAAATCTGATTGGCATTTGCTCTGATTCAGTGGTAAAATAAGGGTCTTTCTTGGGAGAGCACCAGGTCAAAAAGCAAACAAACAAGACAAACAAACAAACAAAATCCACCCGTGGTCAGCTTTAATGCTTGGACCTGTGCATAGAAATGTCATACAAAAGAAAGTCTGGATAAGCTCACAGTGGCATTGCAGGTACTCCAATTTTTCACCTACCTTACAAATCCAAATTCAGTGATGGAAGAAATTGCTCAAAGAATGAAGATCAAGCAAATCAGCACACATCGACTTAATTTGTGCAGTAGAATATGGGGGCAGTGTTGCTAGAAAGAAGAAATCTGGAGGAATGGGCTTGAGACGTTGAGGACGCTGAAACTGGAACCAGTGGAAGCTGGCATATTAGGGCAAATTGAGAAATTCCTCACCAAGTTCAGCCTGCCAATAGCCAGACCCCACCAGCCTACCTCCTTACTTACTCTCAGTCTAGGTGGTGGCACTGGCTATCAGCCTTCTCCATTTCTCCTTGGACCCAGTGTTGCCTTGGAGTAACTCAGCAGGGAAGAGGATGGGAACCAAACCAGAATAAGTTGACTCTTCCTAATATTGACTCTGACTTAGCCAGCCATTTGCTCTAACTCCACCTGGTGTTGGCCTCCCAGCCTTCTGTCCTGCCAGTCCAAATGGGCACCAGCCACCAGTGGCTGAAAGAAGAAAGAGCCGATTTAGGTTGGGTCATTCAGATGGTTATTTCTGTGGGGCAACAGATCAAATCTCTCCCTGCTCCTACTATGCCACTGCCATGGCTGACCCAAAAGCATGCTTATGATGAAGCTGGTCACGGCCCACAAAAAGATGGATGTTTTGGACTTTAAGAAGCTATACGACTCTTTATTGTTTTAAGCTCCCATCAGTAACTTGAAAAGTAATGTAACTGAGGTAGAAAAACCCTCACTGTATATATATAAAAAACTGTGCTGTTTTCCAAAATCCAAATGGCAGCTGCTCCCATGATGCAGTGCTCCCTCTGAGAGAGGGAGAGAGGGAAAATGGGTAATGTCCAGCCCACAATACTTCTTTCGGATCCCTGAAAACTGTGAAAGTGATCTAAAAATCTCTGGTTTAGTACCTTGCTTCCTCCATCTATTTGCATCTTGGCAATCAGCTCCCCGGCCAAATCCTGAGCCCCGTGGCTATTTCACACCAGACAGTATGTTGTCACACACAAGAAGGTAATGAGCCTGACTCTCTAATGTCAGCACTTAGACTGTTGTGCAACCAGAAGAATGTATTTGTTGTTATTAATATTGTCGTATGGAGGGGAGGAGCTGTAGCCAGAGGTAGAGCCCATGCCTTGCCTGCGAAGCCATGCAGAAGGTCAATCCCTGCATCTCTAGGTGTGGCAAGTGATCAGGTAGCAGGCAATATGAAAGACCTGAGCCTAAGATTCAGGAGAGCCACTGTCAGAATGGGCAATACTGGACTGATTGACAAATAGTGTGTTGTGGCATAAGGCAGCATCGTACACTCCATGTTCTATTATGTTTCTCTATAGTGGGACAGAAAGATTAAGCTCTATTTGGTTCTCCTAATCCTCAATAATCATATATAATTGCCTGCCCCGGAAAGGGGCATATATACGCCACACTATCTTCTCCTCACCAGCTCTCCTCAGTGGTGGGATGCTGCATAACCTATAGCTGCAATAACCCCTCCTGGTTCTTCCTGGGATTTTATAGAATTTTTGTCATTTTGTAAGTGCATCTGGCTCTGTTCATGCAGAATGGCCCCTTTATGCCTGCAGTGGCAGGTTTTTCTCTTTGGATGAAGTCAACATCCTGTAATTTGGATGCAGAGTCTGCCTCATCTCTCCCGGGAGCTATTTCCTCCACTTCTCGCTTGGTCCAGGAGAGGTGTTTTATCACTTGCTCCATCTGCAGCCCCTCTCCGTTGACCTGCCTCTCCTGGGTGCTTCCAAACACAATGAGCCCATCTCCAGAATGAGCTTTTCATTCCCAGCCAACTATCTGTCTTTTGGTGGTGGTGGTGGTGGGGGGGCAGATCTTCTGGCAGGGCATAGAATGGAGGGCAGTGCAGTGGTTCCCCTGGGATACGTTGGCCATGAGTCCTTTGAATTTAGTGCTGACTCCAGCAAGGCTCTGCCATAAAACACTCTTGGTTGGCAGGCATCCACTTGCCTTTCACGTTAACTCGAATCTCCCATGGTGGAGAGACGTTTTCTGTTAGGAATGGGAATGATGAGCAAGGGGGTCAAGGGCAGGGAGAGAGCTTTGATGTGGGCACTGCGGATAGGCATATTTACCCCAAAGAGGAAGGGGTCAGCTGGGGGAGTCAGCAAAAAATTGTGTTATTTGATGTCGAGGAAGGGGGACAAAAGAAAAAAGAAAATGCGTCAAACAACTGCCTGAGGGTGAAATGGGGCAGGGGTAGAGAAAGGTTTGGATGAATTTTAGAAAATTAAATTGGAATACTCATTTAGTTGGCTAAAAATGTCGCTCTGCTTTTGTGTCGCGATGCAAATCTGTGAATTGGAGCTCACTATGAATATTCATATCAGACCAAAGAGAATGAAAGTAGGGTGTGGGGAAAAGATGAAGACATTTGGGGTGTGAGTAGGGGGGTTAGTAATGTGCTGGAGAGGCTTGTCGGCTCTTTGAGGAAGCCCATGCACCAGGCAGAGACAACGTTTAGAAAAGCTATCCATAGCGTGCTGCATAAAACCCTTGATTTCTGCAACAGCCAAGGATGGGGAGGAGGGAGGAGGACAAGACAAAGGACTCCTGACTTCTCAGAGCCAACTTAACCGAACAGTTATGATCAAAGGGGAGACGTGTAATTCATAGTAATGGGTGTCCCTGAAAATCCTTGGCAAATATTTGAGAAGAGCTTCCTTTTCAGCATCTGGCTCTTTGTCCAGAATCATGATGAATCCATAGTGAACAGAAGTAGACAGGCCTAAGGAATCTGGGCTGTTTGTGGGGGTGGGGTGGAGGGACATTTGCACGGGTCTCCACACAATTCCAAGCCCCCCTGAAACATTAAGAAGAACTTCCAAACTCTAAGAGTAATTCAGAAGTGAAACAAATTGGCCAGGAAGTATTTGATTCTCTTTCCGAAGATAGCTAGACAAATTCCTATCAGAGATGCCTCAGCTGAAGAACAACATGTCCTGGGACAGGGGCCCAGCCTATGTTGGAGGCTTGGACTATATCAGGGATGGCTAGTGTTCAACACTAGGGTTCCTGTACTTTTGGCAGATGTAGAACAAGGAATTATAGCTTGTTACATCACAGTTCTGGAGGGGGCTGAAAAGTTGTGCCTGCTAACATTTTCTCTCAAGCCAGAGATGACAGGATTGTAGATCAGTGACAGAACAAACACAGAAAAGGTCCCATATTCCATCCCTAGCATCTCCATTGAGGGCTGAGAGATACCTCTGTCTGAAATCCTGGAGAGCCAGTCAGTATAGCGTATACAAACCTATCATGCTCACAACCACCTGTCAATCACCTGACATCACAATGACACCAGGTGATCTGTTTCCCTTTGCTGGCATGATTTGAAATCAAATCACTGCAGGCAAAAAGAAACAGCACTTGGAAGCACTGTTGTGATGGGTGGTGCTTGCCAAGGCACTGTCGATCAGCTGGTTGTCAGTGCTCACAAAGCACTGTCCCATTTCAGATGTTTCTGAGGGGAGTTCCTTAGAGCTCACACCACAAAACACAGAAGCAGAGACTTGTAAGTAAGATAGAGACTTATTTTCAGGCAAATAATGTTACAGACTCAGCAGTAGACACAAAGCTCAAGAGTACGGTTCAGGAGTTCAAGAGCAGGGCAATAACTGTATGGAAGCAACAAAGATGTCCCAACAAGTTTCCACACCCTGCCTGCCAAACCTTTAAAGATGAGTCATGGTGTGCAAGCACACAAGAGTTGCTTGCCTTGAGGGAATGTCAGGATCAAATGTGCACTCCTTTAGGGTGGGTGAGTCTGAGAAGGCATTGCCTGGTTTTAGGCAACAAGACTGCAGCCTCCTGGTGGGGCTCCAGTTTAGTCACTGCCACCTCTGGTTTCACCACCCCCCATAGTTGGTCAAACCCTCCACAGCCTCCATTGAGGCTCTTCCTTCTGCATTAAGGGCAGGGCAGGGCAGGGAAGAGTTGCCATCTCTGCTTCCTCTTCCAAAGCAGCCAATGTCAGAGTGGAAAGGGAAGAGCCTCCTCCAACCCCGGTCCCCCCCATTTAGTCATGCATTTCCCCCTCCCCCTGCATCAGAACCTGTCGATCGAAACCTGATCCTGACAGTGCTGCAGGGCCAATAACATACAGCCAGTGCAACTGGGCCTTACTGCCAGAAAGCCCCACCAACAGAGGAATAATCTGGAGCTCACGTTAAGATTCAGATTATTCTCTTGGATCTGTGTCCTTACTGGTCTCACACCCGATATCACATACAATATCAGGTGTGGAGCAGGTGGGCATGGTTTGGGGGGAAATGCCTATGCAAACAAAATTTGCCTTATTAGGCTTGTGGACGGGAGGCTCCCCACCCCTACACTATAGACCAGCCTTTCTCGCCAGATGTTGTTGGGCTACAATTCCCATCATTCCTAGCTAGCAGGAACAGTGTTCAGAGATTATGGGAGTTGTAGTCCAACAACACCCAAGGACCGTAGGTCGAGCAAGGCTGCTGTAGACAATACTGTGCTAGATGGAACAATGGCCTGACTCAACTTATGACAATGGCAGTGGCAAACCGTGCCACTTGGCTGCCCGGGGCGGCACCCGCTGGGGCAGGGCGTCGCTCCGCAGCGCGCATGCATCCTGATGTCATGACGCATGCGCCAGGAGCCCGCCCAGATGGTGCTGCTGGTCTGCTCAGCCAGCACGCTCTGAAGCAGAGTGCGCTACAGAGCGGGTTGCCAGGTGGCGCCGGCACCATAGAGTGCTCTGCTTCTTCCTGCTTGGGCGGAGGAGGCGAGGGGCGAGCCCGGGCCCGGGGGTGCTGCCACTGCGTGCTGCTCCCTCCAGAGTGAAGCTAGGGGCAGCCCGCCCCCTTGCTACGTGCCTAGACTGGTGTCCCATATTGCAGGCACATGGCTGGCAGTTTTTCAGAGCTTTGGCAGGCCTCTAAATTCCTATTTCTCCATGGATGCCAACTATGGAAAAGAAACCATAGTGCAATCTGCTGCTGTGGAAAGAAACTGGTAAAAGTGATTTGGTAGGAAATGGCGAACCCGTTTTTTGGTTCCCTATAGTGCCAGGTACTGAAGTCATTAAGTTCTGCATTTGTCCAAGGTTCCTCCCATCCTGATATGAAGGTTTAGATAGCAATTCCTTGATTTTTGAAAAATGAAGGATCTTATCCCAAGTACGAAGAGAGGATAACGGAAGAGAGGAATTAAAATGGGCAACGAGGGAGCCTCTCTCTTTCTCCCAGGCCACCCATTAGTCATAGTATTGCCAGGCTCTCAATATTTTAAATGCAATTATATGACATGTGATGGCAATTCAGAATTAGAATTTCTCCCAATATACTTCTTCTAAATTACCCAGTCCCTACAGAAGTGCAAACATCTCTGGGGTGGCATATAGCCATTATTCAATGCTGATTTGAATAAATGACGCCAAGCATGCTAGCTTCAGCTGACAGCACCTGAGGAACGTTAGGTGGGTGGAAGGTAATTACACAAATTGGAACTTGGGGTAATTATTCAAAGCCTACGTATTGTCCCTCCTTTGGGGAACCCTTTTCATAAAATTCATATCAACTAGATCTACCCACAGAGAACACTGGGCCTGTCCCCGTAATTCTACATTAGTCAAAGCAGACATCTAGGATTGAGGGGGGGGGGGATCATAAAGACTTGCTTAGTCTCAAACCTTTAATTAGTATAAGAAATCCTTAAAGCTGTAGCACGATAGTGAGCGTTGCATGCATACAGTAAAAAATGAGTTGAAATCTGTTACAGACAAGTGATGCCACTGAAACACATAAAATTCCTTAGCAGCAAATGCAATTTTGTTGGTCTGATTTGCTCAGAAGATACACTTATTAGGCACTATTCCCCTCCAAGTTCTTCTATGGCTTGGAGTGGAAAACTTGATTCTGTACATAAACAGAGGGTTGCTTTTAACTTAAGTCTAATTTTGTTCTACTGCTACTGAACATTCATGCAGTACTTTCAAGGGTTCCAAGAGTTTTATATGCATTATCTAACTAGATTATTCACAACAACCCTCTAAGGCAACTACGTGACTTTCCTATGTCCACTGGTGCCAACACCCTGGAGGTTTTCTTAAAATAAAATAAAATAAAATAAAAAGAGCTATAGGGACCAATGGAAAAGCCAGTGACACCCCTCAAGCTTTGAGGGGTGGGGATTTGCCTAACCACTGTCTCACTATATGTTAAAGTGGTCAAGAAAACATAGGCTAGGGCAGGGGTCAGCAAACTTTTTCAGCAGGGGGCCAGTCCACTGTCCCTCAGACCTTGCGGGGGGACGGACTTTATTTTGGGGAAAAATATGAACGAATTCCTATGCCCCACAAATAACCCAGAGATGCATTTTAAATAAAAGGACACATTCTACTCATGTAAAAACATGCTGATTCCTGGACCGTCCGTGGGCCAGATTTAGAAGGCGATTGGGCCGCATCCGGCCCCCGGGCCTTAGTTTGGGGACCCCTGGGCTAGGACAACATTTCCCAACCCAGTGACCTCTGTAAGTTGCTGAATTACAACTCCCATCACCACTGACTATTGACCATGCTTGTTGGGGCTGTGAGAGTTGTTGTCCAAAATGTCTGGAGGGCACCAGGCTGGGGAAGTCTGGGCTAGCAGGATAGTGAGCAGACTTAGCAATAAAAGCCTTTCCTTATGTCATAGGTGGAATCTACACACAAATAAAAAATGCTTTCTAAAAAACGTTTTGAAAAATATATTAAATTTGCCATAGCTCACCATCTCCATCTGGTGTCACATTTGTATATTGTACTTTACAGCACACTTAAGATGTCTTATTTGCAGCTCTATAGCTGAGTCCATAGTCTGGTTAAGAAGCTTCCCAGAGCTTAGTGAACCCAAGTCTGGAGTCACATGACATCTTTCTTCCTAAAGCCTGGGGGCATCACTGGACTTGCCCTTAGAAATCCTTTTGAGGAGGTTTGCTTCACTCATTTAAAAACAGGCAAGCTTTAAAGCCAATTGAATATAGTACAACCAACATTACCAATTAATTCACCAACTGAGTTCTCTAAAAATACTAATAGTTGACTACCTATATCTGAATCCAAGTGAGGACAGTTTGCCCATCACAAATGCAAGCAGGGATGGTTATTCTAGGATCAAAATCCTGGGAGAATAGCACCTGAATCTTAATTGTCTAAACAATACTAACACAGAGGTGGGAACCCCAGCCTGCATGGCCAGTGGTCAAGGAAGATGGGTGTTGTAGTCCAGTAATAGCTAGAGGGCTTACGTCTTACACCTTCCACGAACTTGGCTTTGTAGACTTCAGCTTCTTGACTATGGAATCTGACATGGTTTCTCGGTCCAATTGTCAACAAGCAAGTCTCTAGCTCTTTTACCTTGAATGGACATTCAAGGTAAAATATACATGCAGTGTTCTCTGAGAGTTTTCCTGCCTTTCAGCATTTTGGCCAATGAGTGCAAATGGGAAGACTGACAAGCACTTGAGCATTTGGGACTTCTTATATGTAGGTTTTTGCTATTTTGCATTGATTTCTGATTATTCTCTAGCCTGCTGTTAAGACTCTCCACCCCCACCATCCAAGCACAAAATCTTTGCTATGGTGTCATGATGAATTCTAAAATGGAGATGGGGTGGGGGAGTATTTTGGCTGATCATTTGTGCAAGTTCTTAGATTAAAGACCTCAGTGGAAGGCTAGGATATTGTTTAGGGGGGTGTTGTTGGGTGGGGTTGTTGCTGTTGTATCTTTATATCTTTCTTTTTGATCTTATGGGTTATGTGGAAATATGGTTGTGTACTTTTTTGATTTTTTGCTTATTGTTAACTACTGTTGTTATGTTTGTAGTTAATGTCATTTTCATGTGTTATAAGTCTTCTTGAGCATGGTTTTAACTTAGGAAAGGCGGCATACAAATAAATTGATTGATCAATTTATTGCTATATGATCCTCACAGTTTATTACTACAGTTACACCTTGGTTTTTGAACAGCTTAGTTCTCAAACGTTTTTGCTCCCGAATGATCGAAACCCAGAAATGATTGCTCTGGTTTTCAAATGTTCTTTCAGAAGCTGAACGTCCGACGGGGCTTCTGTGGCTTCCGAATCAGAAGCCGCGCTTTGGTTTTCAAATGCTTTGGGAGTCAAACGGATTTCTGGAACGGAATCTGTTCAACTTCTAAGGTACGACTGTACTTGGCCACAAGCAGAATGCAATTTAACCTGGTTGGCACCGAAGAATGGAACTGCATTTGATTGAGAAATGGTGGAGCCATCATTTGCTTCCCTGTCCCTCTATTTCACCCTGCAGGGATCCTCAAGTGTAAGGCCTGATGTATGACTGTGTCACTAAACCTGTCCAGCAGCACTGTGAAACTGCGGGGGGATGTGCCTCCTTTGTGACCATGTCAGAGTTTGGTGGCAGCATTACCATCAATGTGCCTCCCTGAGATGGATTGCTGCAGCCCTGATGCCTATGCAGCAAAAAGATGTCATGGTGATAAGCAGCAGTGACTGAGAGCCTCTAAACCTTGTCACTTTGCAGGCTGGTATGTCCTAATACACATCAGCGAGTAGGAAAAGGCAGGGGCAGAGCTCAACAGTTGCCTGCCATGTTCTGGCTGCAATTCTCATTCATTAACTAATGAAAGTGCAGCCACGTTTGATCTTTTTTTCTACAGCTTGCAAGAGAGGCAGAATTAATCCTATTAAGAAAAGAAGGAAAGGCACAATCCAATCAAAGCCGAGCACTTTTTAAGTCCCACTGATCTTGATAGGAGAGATTTAAGTAGACGCCTAAGCAGGCACCAAATGTCACGGGCAATGTCGTGGGCAGCATGCATTCCTGGAAGTCAGTCGTCCCACTGAAAGGTTTGTATTTGTTTTCAAGTAAAGACGCATAGAATTCCCTGTGTTATTGTCCCCCAAATTAGCTCACTGTGAGGTAGGAATGGGTGACTATCAATTTCTGTTTCTTTCGGTTTCTAATTTTTAAATTTTAACTAGTTTTATTACATCATAGATAAAATACGAACACAATCAAATACTACAAGTGCAAAAATGCAAAAATAGAAGAAATGACAAAAGAGTCCCCTTATTTTGTCAACAAATTTGTCTCTTAATTTGTCAACAAAATCTCTTAATTTGTCAACAAAATCAGAAGATTTTCCAGTCTCCGCATTTTAAAAAAAAGTATTTATGAACATTCAGAAGTATTTTTGTTCAAATCTCTCCTGATATACATTTTCCCCTAGCACATTTTTGTATGATCTTGTCACAAATATCTGCATTTTTATGCACCAACACAGACCCCCGGTGCTGTATATGCATTATTGTACACATTACCAGACCCAGTGCCTCTATTTTGCAGACACAGTCCAGGATTTACAGAAGCCGCCCCGATTTCTGATTTGGTTATAGAATATCCTGCTTTTCCTTAGGGCATCCCTATTTTCATTGGAGAAATGTTGGAGGGTATGGAGTTATGCGACCCTTGAGCCAAGGAGATAAGTAACTATACAACCTTTAGAAGACATCTGAAGGCACTTGTACAGTGGAACCTTGGTTTATGAACACCTCGGTTTATGAATTTTCGGTTTATGAACGCCGCGGACCCATCTGGAACGGATTAATTCACTTTCCATTACTTTTAATGGGAAAGTTCGCTTCAGTTTATGAACGCTTCAGTTTATGAACAAACTTCCGGAACCAATTACACCCATGCTTCAGTTTATGAACGCTTCAGTTTAAGTACTCCGCGGACCCGTCTGGAACGGATTAATCCACTTTCCATTACTTTCAATGGGAAAGTTCGCTTCAGTTTATGAACGGTTACTCCACGGACCGTCTGGAACGGATTAATCCACTTTCCATTACTTTCAATGGGAAAGTTCGCTTCAGTTTATGAACGCTTCAGTTTATGAACAGACTTCCGGAACCAATTGTGTTCATAAACCGAGGTACCACTGTATAGGGAAGGTTTTTAATGTTGTTTTTTTATGTTTTCATATATATTGGAAGCCGCCCAGAATTGATGGGGCCACCCAGTCAGATGGGCAGGCTATAAATATTATTATTATTATTATTATTCCCTATTTTCATCAGAGAAATGTTGGAGGGTATGCAGCATGACTGGGCTGGGGAACTGTATTGTAAAATCTGTAGAAGTGTGAATTAAAAAAGATGGCTATGTTTCGTTGCTCGTATGTTCACCCCTTCCTACAAAAAAGTCTCAAAGAAACTTACAGATGCAAAAGTTTCAAACTAACATCAAAAGAATAAAGCCACAGGATCTACTAAAAGTGCTCACACTGCAATATTTTCAAAAGTATGGATCCCACCCCACCAGACTAAAAAGAGCTGTGGTTAATTGACTTGCCCCCAACCCACAGACTGAATACAGAGAGCTGCCTCTGCCTCACCTCTAAGAAGACACTTGCTTTGTAATAATAAATGGTTGGCGGGGGGATTAGCTGTGTTATCTGTGTGGTTGGTGGGAAGTCAGGAGAGTCAGGTTTGTATGTGGATGATTGCTACGAATTTATTTGGGAGAGGTTACTGCGTGGGAAAGTCTGAGTGCAGTTTCTACATCTGTTTTTTTTCTTTGGGTGCCAATGATGCTCCACAATCCATTTAAAACTCAACAATAAAAAAGCACCAAGCCAGCAGAAAACAATGCAGTAGTTCAGAGCCTCTAGGCCAGTGGTTCCCAACAGGTGGTCCGGGGACCCCCAGGGGTCCGCGAGCTATGCCAGAGGGGTCCGCAAGATGCTATTAGAATAAAAAAAATATTAAATATATTTCGTATGTTAACAGATTTTTTGTTTGGGCCGCTTCCTGCATGAGCAGTCTAGCGCAAAACTAGAATTAGATAGAGGCAGTACTTCTGCTGTATGCCGTTAGGTGGCGCTTTACAAACACTACTGTTTTGCAAAGAGGCAGTGCACGCATTCTAGTAACGCTCACCTCCCCAAGATGCTTTGCGCGCGTCGGCTTCATTTGTGCGCTACTGCGCAGGTACCCTGTCTTCTCCATTCCCCTCCCTCCTCCCTGGCACGCGCTGCCTCTTTGCAAAACAGTAGTGTTTGTAAACAAAGCGTTGTTTTTCGCGGAAGCTACAGTTCGCATAGTTAAAAATGGACCGTTGGTTAAAAAGTGGTTCGTTAAAACGACAAAGGCCTACAGATGAAGAGGAAGAACTGTAAAAAACGTATAAATATAAAATATAAAAAGACTCTTAATTTGGCTCTCACTTTTTAATTTTAGGATTAGGAATTAATGGGGGTCCTTGTCACAATAGCGGCTCGATGGGGGGTCCTCGAGAAAATTTTGTTGGGAACCCCTGCTCTAGGCAACTAGCTTAGAAAATCACATGCCTGCCTTAACAATAGATCTTCAAGAGATAGTAATAACCACATGTTTTAGCCAATCAGCATTTCTGTCCCAGAGGTTAATCTGTTGGGGGCAGACTAGAAAGAACATCGAGGGCCATCTTGCACGTTTTATGAGGCCCTCTTGCTGCATTTCCTATACATTGTACTCAGGCTCCAATTGGCCAGGTTCTTTTGAAGAAAGCAGCACATAAACCAGACTTCTACTGATGCATGGCTGCTGTGATTAATATAGTGGTTTTTAAAAAGAAATGGTCACAGCTATTATTTATTAAATTTGTATGCCACTCTTCATCTGTAGATCCCGGGGAGGCTCACAACATAAAATTACAATATAAAAACACAAAATACAGTTCCCCATGCAGATATGGGCAAGGATGAGATCAAGGTCCTGCGTGTGTAAGAGATGCCCTGCTGCTGCTTGTTGCTGATACAAACTCCCATTGAGATGAATGGGGCAACTGAGGATCACTCAGCTTGTTGCGGATACAAACTCCCATTGAGATGAATGGGGCAACTTAGGATCACTCAGCTTCTCGTTTCTAAGACCAACACTGTGAGGCCACATTCAGAAGAAACTGTAACATATAATCCTTTCTGTCCCTTTCTTGGGAGTGACACAGAAACTGCTATGATTTGGGAGGCAGAAATAGCCAAGAAATAACATTTTTAAAAAACAAAAACAAAAACTGGCTAACTATCAAATTTGCTTTTCAGCCACACTTTCCCCACGTGGACTTGACAAGCACATACAACAGTTTTGTAATTGTGATATTTTGGTATCCCCCCACACTAAAAATAACAATTCAACATTGAGAAAAACAGAATTATGTGATCTGTATACATAATGCAAGCAAATACATCTTTTTATATGATTTATTTTTGTTTGAGCAATCACCAAGAAGGACAGGCTGTGTGCTATGTAGTGCAGTTCATATAAAGATTAAAGCACATTTCTGCATTCTTAAGGACTAGTATAATGGTTGGCTTTCTTTTTAATCTAAGAGTAAAAATCTTAGATTAAATTTCCAGAGGTTGAAATCTGCATCCAGTGCCACCTTCCTTGTTTGTGTGGTGCTTAAGCACGTTGAAACTTATGGTTCTATTTTAGCTCAAGCAGGGGATTTTTAAGGAAAGATGGCGCACATTTTGAGAAGCCAGTGATGTGACAACCATCATGAGATCTCGTGGTACCCAGGGATTTGTGATGGAAACCGACCTGCCAGACTCCTGTCTATTGCCACACGCAATAGCAGCTTGTGCTTGCCTCTCCGGCTTATTTCCCTACTTCTCAGCAGAGGCTTTATGGATTATTTGAAGGTTGCAGGTGCTATAAATTGAAACCCTGCCTGATCTCCAGGAGAGCCCTCTGGGGTCCAAGTCAGAAAAATGCCCCTTACAGCTGCTACCTCCACTGCATTGATTGGGCACTGTGGGTTGCAAAGCAACACGGAAAAACACAAAGTGATGAAGCCAGAGCAGGCTATGTTGTTGACACATGCTCTGTGCTCCTCTCCCATTTACAGGCTCAGCTGCAAGTCACGCTTTTGCTGCAAGGATCCCAGGGGGTCTCTGCCAGGCCAGTTTTTCTGGTTTGAGAGGACAAGATAATGAGACAACCGGTTATTTATTTCCTTTGCATTTCAAGGGCTGTGCATGAGAAGAAAAACCCAGAAGGTAACAGAGAACACCAGGAGGCTGGGACAAGAAGTCTGGGGTGGTTTTTCTTTTCTTTCTCTTTTTTTAAAAAAGATAAAGTCTTGGGGGTTGAGTTTGGATCTTTTCATCATAGAAATTTAGGGGACTTAAGCTGAAGTCACTTTCCCAGCTGTTACTCTGCCAAAAAGCAATATACCTTTATCAGGAGTCAAAATTCATTTGCTATTCATTTTGCAGGGGTATGTGTTCCACATTTTACTTATTTATTGATCCCTGTCTTTCAACCCTAAAAGCACCTGCCCATTTAAAAGAGGCTAAACTAACTATGGGATGCAGGTGGCACTGTGGGTTAAACCATAGAGCCTAGGGCTTGCCGATCAGAAGGTTGGCGGTTTGAATCCCCGCGATGGGGGGAGCTCCTGTTGCTCAGTCCCAGCTCCTGCCAACCTAGCAGTTTGAAAGCAAGTCAAAGTGCAAGTAGATAAATAGGTACCACTCCGGCGGGAAGGTAAACAGCATTTCCGTGCGCTGCTCTGGTTCACCAGAAGCGGCTTAGTCATGACCCGGAAGCTGTACGCCGGCTCCCTCGGCCAGTAAAGCAAGATGAGCACCGCAACCCCAGAGTCATTCGCGACTGGACCTAATGGTCAGGGGTACCTTTACCTTTAAACGTACTATAAAATCAATATAATGGGTCAGATTCAGTTAACATAGTGCACCAGTGGAAACCATCAGAAGGGCTGCTGCTAATGCAGTAGGGCTGTGCCCCATCCTTCCCTTGCACACCCTCAACACCTCCCCCAATTCCAGTCTGGTGGATCAGAGCATTTGGGGGGGGGGACAAAGAGAGGGGAGATCATTCCATCCAGCAAGCATAAATGCTTGCACTCAGGGAATCATTGTATGAGCACAATGTTGATCTCCACCTATTTTCACATACAACGTTTTTTCCAAATGGCAAAAATATTTATAACCTGTTGGCATCTGCCTGTCTCCAAAGACAATGGAAGAGTGTGCTTTCAGGGATGAAGTCAAACCAATGGAGAGTTACAGCGCCTGCTGTGGCTGTAGTCAGCCCTGTTTAGGGAAGCTTTTAATGTTTGATAGATTATTGTATTTTAATACTTCTGTTGGAAGCCGCCCAGAGTGGCTGGGGAGGCCCGGCCAGATGGGCAGGGTATAAATAAATTTATTATTATTATTATTATTTTAGAAACCAATACAGGAAAGACATGTTTTCTCTCCCACCAATGAACGCAACCTGTGACACTCACACCTTACACCAATCAGGTAAAGGGAGCGGGTGGTGCTGTGGTCTAAACCACTGAGCCTCTTGGGCTTGCCAATCAGCTCCCATTGCTCTGTCCCAGCTTCTGCCAACCTAGCAGTTTGAAAGCATGCCAGCATGAGTAAATAAATAGGTACCGCTGCTGTGGGAAGGTAAACAGCATATCTGTGCACTCCATAGCTGCCAAGTTTTCCCTTTTCTCACGAGGAAGCCTATTGAGCATAAGGGAAAATCCCTTTAAAAAAGGGATAACTTGGCAGCTATGGTGCACTCTGGTCTCTGTCATGGTGTTCCATTGCGCCAGAAGCGGTTTAGTCATGCTAGCCACATGACCTGGAAAACTGTCTGTGCACAAATGCTGTCTCCCTTGGCCTGAAAGCGAGATGAGCGCTGCACCCCATAATCAAGTTTGGCTGGACTTAACCATCCAGGGGTCCTTTACCTTTACCTGTTTTACACCAATCAGGTTGAGTTTATAACTTGTAACTGCTGCCTCCCATGTTGTTTTTGCTGCATTAGCAATCCCGAAGCGACACATTCCTTTACCCCCTTGATGTCAGGGACCGGGCAGAGGAGGAATGGTGGACACTGTCTCCCCAGCCTGAGCCTTACAGAGAAGAGGAGGACAGTATAGATTTACAACAGTGGTTTGCAGGCGGTCACAGCTCAGAAGCAGATGAGGGGGAAAGCTGGAAATAATGGGAGAGGAGGAGGCAGAGCTGGAACAGCTGGCTGACACGTTATCACTAGAAAGCACTCCGGACCGCTCCCCTGCTTCTCCCAGAACCCAGCGAGCATTGAAAGTAGGAGAGCAAAGGGCTCGGAGACAGATGGCCCTAAGTGGCACCCGTAAGGTGGGTGGTGCTGTTGACGAATGAGAAAGTAGGAGGGGGTGGAGATTTACTCAGAGCAACACCATTACTCCAAGAAGCTGCATTTCTAAGCCTCTCTCTGTGGATATTGAATAAACAACATTGGTAAGTACTTTCCTTGTCTTATCCATTCCTGGCAACCTACTGTAGAGGGTTGGATCCTCTGAAGTCTGGCACTTATATTAGAAGTAACCAAACACGAGGGGACCATCTTTCATATATTTGTCCAGTTTACTTGGAGGATCAGCTTACACTTTAACTTGACCACTTTGATCTGTTGTTACAGGTGACACATAAAGTTTGTTCCTCGCTTGTAAGGGATTGGTCTTTCGGGGTGGTAGCTCCTACACTCTTGAACTCCCAGGCCTTTGCTGTACTCTTTTTGGCACCTGCTAAAAGCTTTTCTGTTTAAGCAAGCCTATTCAGATATGTGAAGTTGACATGCGTTTTAATCCACACTTCTGGCTTGTAATGTGTATTTTTTCAATCTGTTGGTTTTTATCTATATTTTGATTTTTTTAAATTGTTTTTATCTTGGATGAATCTAACATATATTTTATATATTTTTTGTAAATAACTTAGAGGTTTTATTTACAACAAAGCGGTATACAAATTCCGTTACATAAAATAAAAGCAAACCTTCCACTATACACTGCGGAGGTCATGTCAGCTCATTTCCTGGCAAACTGTAAAGTCCCTGCTCTCTGACACAAGGGGTCTCCCTCTCCATGGTTTTCATTCCGACATCACTCAGTGCAATATGGTGCTACCTTTAGTACCCTGTGAAGGAAGTTAACTCAAGGCACTCCTTCCTTGTGGTTTGGAAGAGGACTGCCGACCCACATGCAGCAAAACTGTGCCACAGATAAGAGAGCATGTTTGGAGAGCACATATACAGTGGTTTTCTGTACTAGGAGGTGCTGTAGTAGCTATGAACCAATTAACAAGGGGAAAATAGCAGTAGAACACATAGAGATTGAGATGGGCCCTGTGAGTTTCATGGCTGAACAGCGTCCAGAACTCGTGTCTCACTAGGCCTGATCTGACACTCTCACTGCTATGCCACACTGTTTCTGTAAATTAAGGTAATGCATGTAGATACCAGTAATTTAAGAAGTTTGTGGGCCAAAACAGATTCTGCAAATTTTTCTCTCTATCATCTCCAGCCTGTGCAATGGATTGGGGCCAAAGTACAGGAGATAAATGTTAGACCCACCCCTACATTCCTAAACCAAATCAGCCTCCACCCCTGGACACACACACATTATGTTTACTAAAGAAAATTGTTTTGGAAGCTCAAGTATAATACAGTATGTAATTTGGCCTTTAGAATGCAATGTCCACTGGACCAAAACCACTTCCATGTGCTGCTCCTTCTGCCACTATGAGTTTTGCAGACGATATGCAAAGTAACCTAGAAGATTTTTGCAGTCACATAGAAGATCCACCTGTCTCTCTCTCCCTCCCCCCCTGTGTGTGTGTGTGTGTGTGTGTGTGTTTGCAGCTGCTTCCCTCACTATGGGAAATTATGGATGCATGTATTAGGTTGCATGCTGCATCCCTCTTGACTGCATCCTTGGGGACACATCATGCTAAGGGTTACATGAGCTATGCATGATTTGTCCATTCACCTGTGTTAGACACACGCACTGGTAAAACAAGTCTCATTCTTCTGCACAGAGTTTTACAGTAGCTGAACACCCTCAAGGTTCAAACTATCACAGATAAAGGAGGTTCAATTCAAGATGGTTGTGCTCTAATTCTGAAGAGTTTTGAGTAGCGATGGAAGGTTCTGTCAATTTCAGCTCTCTTAGTTTCTCATTTTCCCACGCTTAAGTTCATTTCTCCACATTTCTGCAGCATTTTGTGGATTTTCTTTTTTAAAATCCTCATGAAAATTCTTTAGAATTTTAGCATTAATTTCTTCTAATAATGCACACATTTCTGCATGCAATTTTGCCAGATATAATGCATTTTTGTGTGTTATTTTCATGGATATATTCCTTTTTATGCATGATTTTTATATAACATGCATTGGTTGGATAATTGCAAAATCTGGAAAAGTGCAAATGTTGAGGGATGGCTGCATTTTGTTTCTTGTATTGCTTCAGAAAACGCAAATTTGATAAATTCAACTTTAAATGTAAACCGAGCATTTTCCATAAGTGAGGCTTAAATCACTTCTGAGCCCCTTCTTGCATTATTCATTTAAAAATCATTGTAGAAGGTGAAGTGATGAGAGGCATTTCTAATGCAAATGAACCTTCTGGCCAATTCTGTTCTTTACATTTGCACTAGAAAACGACTGAATCAAGAATCAGTTTAAGCCTCGTGCATTAAATGCCCTGAATATGAACACACATAATTAGATTAAAGCATCACTTTCTTCAGAGGTAAACCAAAACCTTGTTCAGTTTACATATGCAGGTACTTACATTGCTTTGCACGTGAGGCTGCACAATCGACATCAGTAATAACACTCCACACATTGGCACATAAATATGGCCATAAGCCACCAGCCAGTCAAGGCTGTAAATGAAGTTGTTAATAGTGCTTTATTCAACACACCATCAAGCAGGAAGATGGGCAGCCCTGGATTTTCTCAGCCATGGTGTTTGATTTAAAAGCACCTCATAGTCTGCAGAGCTTTACTCCTGATTTTCATTTGGTCAATATTTCTAGCTGGTTTCACCCATGCTCAGATTGGGAGAGAAAGGAGTGGATGGGGCTGATTATTGACTGCTGTGCTTTCAGATGTCTCCTTTTGGCAGAGAGCAGGTAGATGTCACCCCCCAGCCTCATCTCCAAGCTCTGTTTTCTCCAGGTGTGGGGTTTTAAAAAGACGCAAGCTGGTAGAATGAGTGAATTGTCTTTATGCTACAGCATCCCATTGTTGACTCGTGCTCTGCTACCCATTAAAGCAGCCTTCTCCAGCCTGGTACCTATCAAGCCTTGGCAATTGGCCATGATGTCTGGGGCTGATAGGAGTTGTTGGGATCTAAAACACCCTGGAGGGCACTGAGTTAGAAATAGATATCTTGAGGTCTGCCAAAGCTTTGGAAATCTGCCAGCCATCTGCATGCAGTATGGGACACCTATCCACTGTCATAGGAAGCTGCCTTCTACCGAGTCATATCATTAGTCCACCTTGCTCAGGATTCTGACTGGCAGCAGCTTTCCAAAATTTCAGAGATGGATCCTTTCCCAGCATTACTTGGAGATGCCAGGGATCGAAACTGGGACCTTCTGCCTGCAAAGCAGAGGTTTTACTACTGAGCCCACAGCCCTTGGGGAAGGTTGTATTAAAACAATCCAATCTCCTTTCTGTTGAAGACTGAATATGGCCTACTGTCAAATATTCCAGCCTAAAAGGACTTTGCTAACCCCCATTACTCATCAACTCTAACATAATTCCAAAACACCCAGTGGGCAAACCAAAATGTTACAAAGTGGTGTTCAAGCTTTCCAGAATTCTTCTTCAAGCTATAGAGTAAGCAAAATAAATGGGTGGTGGGGTGCAGGAGAGAAAAGTCGACTGTTTGGGGAGCCAAAATAAATTAATGGTGCTCCTCCCTGGCTCCCCCAATGTTGTGGCCTTTCTGATATTTAAAGGGGGGGGGGAGAAAGCAGTGTGGCAGGCGGTGTGGGGCACATGAATGGAGAATGTCATTATCTCTCTGTGAGAGCAGCAGGCTGCCAAAGCTGGCGTGACCCTGGAAGCTCACTGCGATGGTGGCTGTGCGAGCCAAGCAATCGATACATGAAAATCCAGCCCAGGCACAGAAGGTGACCTTGAGAGAAAGCGAGGGAGAGGAGAGTTGCATGGAATGTGAGAGGAGGGATGGTTTATGGGCGCACAGAGAGCACCTGGGATGGAAAGAATGAGCGAGGCGGAACCTGTGTCCTCTACGCATCTGCCTCTGTGCTCGCTGCATACGCAGCAGTACAGGGGGTGGGGGTGGGGAGGAAACTCACAGGCAGGAGGAAGGCGGCACAGGGCTGTTCAAGCAGAAAGAAGAGCAACGTCACTGGACAGAGCAAAGAAGACTCTGTGGATCTACCCAGGAGCCAGAGGTTGTTTTCTGTTTGGTATTCGCAGAGGAGCTGTGTTTGTGCAGACATTTGTCAGGGAAAGCTGCTGGGATATATTGGGGTGCAGTTTTTCTTGGAATGGATGCTTTCAGCTTAGCACCAACATCACCAGCTTTCAGCATCACCAACATCACCCTCTGGCACCTGGTCAGGGGTGCCATTTGAAATGCTGGGCAAGGTGTGTTCACTGCAGAGGTTCATATCAGGCCTTGATACATTCAATATCAATAAAACAGCAAGAAAGGGTATTTTAAGAACATTGATTTCTCTTTATGCCCCGTGATAATCAAAGATAAATCTGGGAATGATCAGACATGGCTGAAACACAGCAAAGATGCCTCTCACCTCCTTAAATCCACACTCTCACCTCCCGCAATACTCACAAGGCCATTATAAGTGATGCGCTAGAATGGGTTTCTCCCCTGCTATACCATACCTGTCCCTTCCCTGCCACCCAGAAAATATTTCTGAACCTCTGCTTTGGAAGTCAGCCATTAAACTAGGAGAAAGAGCCAGACCCATGTAGAAATCCCTCTTTGTATATATAGATCTGCGCATGGGCGTTGTTTGCTTCGTCTGCATTCTGTGTCCGTTGCTTTTGAGTGTGGGAATAGATGCAGATATGTATGTGTGCGCATGTGTGCGCGCACATGCATATACACGGAGAGACCTTGCAAGTCCTTCCTTCCCTCATGCAAATGCACACTGTGCCCATCCATCCCTTGCTGATGCTGCATTGCTCCCCTGAGTCTCCTTCTCAGAGCTCTGTCCAGTTCAATTTGCATTTTCTCACATGAGTCAGCCTCTCTCCCTTCCCATGGGAGAGGCCATTTGGTAGACTAATTGCTCTCATGGCAAGTCAGCAAATGGCTACCGTTCCCTTGCATTTGCTCAAGGGCCAATTCCTTTCCTTCTCATCACCTGCTGCTTGTTTGCTCCTGGATTCTTTCCCATATCCAAGCACATATCTGCACCAGCTCAGCCGGGCCACACCCTCACCAGAAACTAGGCCAAGCTCTAGAGTTTCAGTTCTCCTATTGTTGCTCCATAAACAGAGCCCTTTAGGCACCAGACTGTAAAGTTAGGGACGGGGGAAGCTGTAAAGCTCTGGATAGCGTAGGACTCCACCTTCCACCAGCCCCAGGCACCATGGCAAGTGAATGATGGGAGTTGTAATCCAGCAGCCAAAGTTTCTCCATTCCTGCAACAACTGCAGGAATGGAGTGTGTGGTTGTCTGCAGAGAAAATCCAGCACAAAAGTACTTCCTTGCATGTACAGACTCTGCACAAGGAGTCCAACATATCTGCAGCATGCCAACCTCCTGCTGCCTTGCTGCTCCCCCTCTAGAAAGGTCCAATACAATACAAGCAGCACACAGGGGCACAAGACTAAATCAAGTGTTATTAGTACAAAAAGAGAACAATAAGAGAACAATATACAAACGCTGAAACAGAAGCCAAAAGCAGATGCCAAAAGCAGATAACATATACAAATAAATACCAAAAGGCGAAACCAGTCTTTATAGTCTTTGAGGCTCTGTTTGTCAGGCTTCTGTAGTGGTCAGCAAAGTAGCAACAGGTCGAACGAAGTATCAACCGAAATGCACACAGATTAGACAGGCTGGCGGTGTTTGTCACCTGTTTTGCCCATGAAGAGTTTCCCCCTCTAGAAAGGGCAAACTTTGAAGGCCAACTTTGAAGGAATAGGGAACAAATTGTGGGGTGTATCATCTGGTTCATCATTTGTTCATTCTGCACTGTTCATCCTGCATTTCCCTGTCACTTTCCCAACCCTAAAAAGTCCATTTTTTAAAAAAAGTGATATATTACACTAGGATGACAGAGACTATCAATTCACTTTAATTGGTGAATCCCTCCCACAAGAGAGTGACAGTCTGGAGGCCTCCTGAGTCATAATACCCAGTTGCACCAACACCCAACAGAAACGGTTTTCCCAATAAGAGAGAAACTCCACTGTTTCAGAAATGCTTCTTCCTGGCAATTTTGCTTTAGGTTACTTTGGAGGGGGCCCCCGTCCGTCCTCTTTATTTTTTCCTTTAGCACAAGTTCCATTCAAACTGTGTGTTTCCCAGCAACCAGCCAGTAGGATATAGACGATGCTGTTAACTGAAGGGCAGGAGCGCACAATTCCCATTGATTTTGATAATCAGTTTAAATATTAAAACAGCAGCAGAAGGGAGATAAAAACCCTTAACAGCAGAGATTAAGAAAGCAGTTTACAGAGGTGGGTATTTTGACAACATTCTGTTGCCCCACCTAGTGGCTCAAGGAAGAAAAGTGCATATTGATTCAGTTCTGCCTTGCATTGCACGAGCAGTACTTTCCATCCCTTTGCAGGCCCAAAATATTGCAGGGTGTGGGGGAACCCCATAAAGCTTTTTTTAACAATAATAACAGTGATGGCTGTTGCTGTCCAAAGAATGGTGCTGAAATATGTGTTTAAAATTATTTCACTGGAGATTAAACAAAAAATCTTGGGGAATTTGCTGCTTTCTATTGCTTTTTTTTCTAGGGGAGAGTAGAAAGAAATTTAAAGTGAGGAGTTGAGGATTTAAGGCAAGATCTCATACCCCTTGCCCTGTAAATCCATGCCAGTAACAGAATCCATGCCAGTTCTTCTAAATCCCCACTTAATGTTTCTATCTCTCTCCCCTCCTCCTACAACATCCTTAACCTCCCTCTCTTCCCCAGCCCAAACGATGGGACTGTTAAATGAAGATTTCACTAATGAGGTTTGGCTGCTTCACATAAAATGGATCGTTTAGACAATCGCTGCTGACCTATGACACAGCCATGTGGACTTCTTACTTATCACTCTGCTGTGGACACTAAACAGTGTTTTGTGCGTGAGAATTGCACAGAAACCCAACAGATCTTGTGGGCTTTTGGGGCAGAGAAGTGTGTGATTTTGGTTGTGCAGAATCACTGCAGGAGAAGAAGAAAAAACAGGGTGAAATGTCCTCCCCTCCCCTTCCTTCTTTTGCTTCCTAGGGACTGTGCGCTTAAGCAAAGGGACTATGGTATATTCTCCTCCACATCATTTCCATCTAATTGAATTTAGCAGAAGGTTGGTGCTGAATCAAATGTTTCTTGATGTTTCTTCAGGCTTCTGTCTATCTGAAACAGACTTTCCATGTATTTATTCAACTTTAAGAAGAAGATCTTAAGGAAGAATTTACAAAAAACACACAAACATATAGGCAAATGTGATCTTTGAATTTATTCTTCTATTACATACAGCTTCTGGGGCAGGATGCTATATCTCAGATCCTCTGACCTAAACAATTCAAATTGTCTTGGAGCTTCCACTTTTATTCTGTTTCATAGCAATGCAAACTTTGCAATGCAGGCTTGAAATTGAGGGATTGGACTACCTTTTTATTTTAAAGAGTGGACTCAGCCTACCTACTTATTATCTTGGGATCTCACCTCAACTGTCCCATCAGCACAAGGATTGTCTCCACCTGTGTGTGCCCTACTGCCCCAAATTTGTTCCTAGGAACCGCAAAAACAAATTTACAGGGGGAAGGGGGGGAGTTCTATTGGCCAAGCAGAAATCCTTGCACTGATGGGACCATTTACTTAGTGCTAAAACCAACCCCATGCAGAACTCGTCTGAGGCCCGGGGCAGGAGTCTTGTTAGAATAAAATTATAAACTCAAACAAAAAAGCAGCCAGTCTCTGGTGCCCCCCACCCAGCTTAGCCTTCTGAGGTCCGGGGCAAGTGTACACAATGCCCCCCCCGCTTTGCATGGACCTGGCTACAACCCCCCCCCCCAGGATTTAACCTTTAACTTTCATTAGGTTAACAGAAATCAATCAGAAGTATTTAGAAAATTAATTTTCACTTTAGTTTGTATTTTATTTTAATCAAACGATTGCACACGTATACCATTAATTAGAAGACTCCAGAACATATTAAAACCTCCCATAGCAACGTTGATAACATAATTAAAAACAAGCGAAGAAGCTTTCAGTCTACAAGACACAACAAAAATGGGTAAAAGGAGGCAGAAAAGAAGCAGACTCAGGCACCCATTCTTGAAGTCCTGCAATAATCCAGCTGGAATAGAAACAGTTCAGGGAGAAGAGGAGCCAATGGACCTGGTCACTTTGCCTGACCACAATAGGACCAGATCTTAACTCTCCCTCCACTGTAGCCTGCCACAGCCACACAGTGCATCTGAGCACATGCCAAGTGTTTTCTTCTCATCACGAAGAAATTACGACCTGCTCCATTATCACACATTTAGGGCCGAATTGCATGTTATGTGAACAACATATATGTGCCTTTAAAAGCAGCTGGGGTTTTTTTTAAAGCTGGAGATGGCTTAGAGACAGCTTTAACCTTTTAGGCTTAGGCACATTGTGGTCCTGATCCAGATTGAGTATGTGTTCATGCATGCAACAGTGGTTCAAAAGCTACTAATATTTTCCTCCCACATTAAAATATATGGCAGCAACTACTGGAGAAATAAGGTGGTGTTTGTACAAATTGAATTTTGAAGCATGAATTTTGCCAGGATTACAGTGTTTGAGGGGACCCAGGTGGCGCTGTGCGTTAAACCACAGAGCCCTAGGGCTTGCTGATCAGAAGGTCAGCGGTTCGAATCCCTGTGACGGGGTGAGCTCCCGTTGCTCGGTCCCAGCTCCTGCCAACCTAGCAGTTCGAAAGCACGTCAAAATGCAAGTAGATAAATAGGGACCGCTACAGCGGGAAGGTAAACGGCGTTTCCGTGTGCTGCTCTGGTTCGCCAGAAGTGGCTTTGTCATGCTGGCCACATGACCTGGAAGCTATACGCCGGCTCCCTTGGCCAATAATGCAAGATGAGCGCGCAACCCCAGAGTCGGTCACGACTGGACCTAATGGTCAGGGGTCCCTTTACCTTTACCTTTACAGTGTTTGAAGAGGGAGCCACCTAATGGATCCCATGTGCAATAAGTATTTCTTTAGTTTTGGAATATAATAGTGATAAGGAGGCACCAATGTTTTGGGGGCCCAGGGCACTTTTGGAAACTTGAGAAACTGTTGCGAGCACCACACAAACTCACCCACATCACACAAGCACACACACTTTGCAACTGACTAATCAATGACCCACCACTGCAACCATGCAATCTTCTGATAAGACACAATTCCACACAACCCGCAATCACATCTCTTGCAATCATCCTCCCGCAGCAATCACACACACAGCCCTCAGCCACACAGCCCTGCAACCATGCAACGCAACACAACCATACAATACATGCTCTACTACCACACACCTCATGTAACCACAAAGCTCCTCCTGCTCCCACAGCCACACACACCCTTTTCAGCCATACAACAAGAACTAACAATTACATTAAAAAAAATCATTGCTGCAAAAAAGCTACTTTCGTGTTTAACAGACCCTAATATTTTAATACATTTGCTTTTCAAAAACCAGGATAATTAAAGGATTAAAAAAATATGACTCAAACTCAACAAAACCAGGAAATTAGAAGTCAAGGTCGACACCTTAACAGCTGGCCCCCTCCATCAACCACGATGTGGTGCAATGTTACAAACTGTGCTTCTTACAATTTACCCTTCATGCATCCCCCCTTTTTCTTGGTCCTTCAGGCCCAAATCCAGAAGGGAAGGATGGTGTGCCTGGGACCAGCAAAGATACCACACATTGTCCTGATTCTATAATATCTGAGCCTTAGATGAATTGTCCTGTGCGTTGGTCCAAGCCTGCATGTGGGCATGGAAGCACACCAGCTGCATCTTCCACGAGAGGCCCTGATTTACACAGAAGGCTATGTTATTGTGCAGCACAATTAATATGCACTGGATACTCTGCCAGAATAAAGAGGGTCAAAAGGTCAGGACCCAGAGGGGGCATCTGCAAACGTGCAAAAAGTCCCCAAACTACAATAGCAGCAGGTGGTGGTGTCAGGCTGGGGGAGTTTGCTGGGGGTGGTGGGGAATCAAAAATGGAAGTTCAGCTACAGAGCAACCAAGACTGGACCAGTTGTGAATCTTGAAGAAGATGCTTTAGAATAGGATGCCAAGTCAAAAAGCTGCACAGAGCCATTGCTTCATGGAAGGAAATTGCAAGGTGGAGTCTCAGAAAAGGAACCTCAATTGATCTGTCAATCTTTTCTAGCAAGTATCTTGACAGTTGCACATTAGGATTAAAGGAGAAGGAGAAGAAGATGTACTGAGTGAATGCTTAATTTTTAAAAAATAGCACTAGAGTCATTGATTCTTCTTCCCAGCACTGGCAGATCAAGGATTAATGGTGCTTATGTAGCCCAGCACCAGATATACTCAAGTAAATGAGAAGGACTAAGGTTGAAAAAGGGAGAAAGAGGAGACAGTCCTAGGGAGCAGTCCAGCAGCATCACTATCTGCTTGGCAGTGAAATTAATACCAGGGTCACTTTCTATTGAAATCTGTTCCCCTTAGGCTTACGGTGCCAGCGGAGGTGAGTGCTTGCTGCTCCATTCAGTAGAAGCGGCCTGTGGGCAGGCGAGGAAGGCAGAAATAAGCACTGGCGAAGAGGCTCAGGTTGATGGGGTTGCCGTCCAAGCGGATGTCCTCCAGAGCCCTGCGGATGTGGCTGTAGTCCCTGCTGTCGCAGAACGTGTCTACCTGCATAGTCTGGATGTTGTTGTTCTACGGAAGGAAATTGAGAAGGGAAGATGATCACCAGGTGGGGCTGCTGGAGGAGAGTAGGGGGGTGGGGAATCACCAAGACTCATAGTTCAAGAAGAGGCTCGAAGTTATTAGAGTTTTCCCTTGTTCTGAATTCTGAGACTCCATGGGCAAAGCAGACCAATCATGATAGCTTGGGGGGCATGATAGCTAACTGGAAAGGGTCTTCTTCACCAGTATAGGCCAGGGTGGACTACAACCTGGACTTCAAAACACTTAGGGCCTGATTGAATGCGTCCAGGTCTCTTGTGGAGAATGGCGTTGGTCGTGGAGATTGGCAAGAGACCCCGTTTAGGGTTCAATCGCAATTGCAAGACAGGGAAAGAATATCAGTAGGTACAGATCACATGCAATTAGAGAAATAATGGCAAAGATAATGCATGAGCCCACATTATAACTGCTCCTTGCTTTTTAAAAGTAATCTGAAAGGAAATGAATGGCAAATGACGGAGTCTCTCAGAGGCTTGTGGTTTGGCTGTTGGTGTCCTCTCTCTCTCTCTCTCTCTCTCTCTCTCTCTCTCTCTCTCATTAAAAAAGTTCAGTGTCACTCCTTCACCTGTAGATGCAAAGACCTCAGTCTCTCAGGCAGCGGCATGGGGATGTAGTCCAGATTGTTATCAGACAGATGAAGGAACTCCAGCTTCTTTAGATCCTGAAAGCAGAAAGAATGAGGACCGTCAGCCCTTTGCCTCCTTGCATGTTCAAGTGAGGCGTCCCAGGATTTACAATGGAAATGTGAGTTTTCAAAAGAAGTCATCTTGGCTAGGCCCTAGCAGATTGAAATCCAGGACAAAGCAGCTAAGGGTTTGTCCAGCAGGGGTAAAAATCTAACCCAACCAGAAGCTGGGCCTCCACAGTTGATAGGAGGGACCCAACATATTACATCAAATTGTGGTTCCTCATAAGGATGTCAGAGAATTCCATCCTAAGCAGCCATTGGAGCAGATATTGCTACAGTTTGCATATCTACCTGTTCAGGAGCTGTGTTCAACTGATGGTGGGTGGGTGTGTGGGTGTTCCAATCCTGCTTTCTCTGGCAAACCTCTAAGCACCCAGCCAACCTAATAGGATTTAACCACTGCCCCACCTCTGCCTCAATCAGCAAGTGCAGGTGTGAAATCAATAATAGTGACAATAATTATAACAGAACTCATGGAAAAAAACATAGCAGACAGACAGAAAAATGCTGGGAATGAAATGCAGCAGAAAAGAAACGATGCTGATTTTTATGAATAAACTTTTATGAATAAAATTATGAATAAAATTTTATGAATCCATACAGGTTGGAATCGAAATGACTGCCTTCTTACCTTTAAGCACCCAAGCCAAGATACAAGCTCAACAAACAGATGGCAAAAAGTCTTGGGTGCTCTGGAGCCTGCTAAATGTGGGTTACATAGGATGTAGTACAAATGAACATTGATTTTCTACAGCTTTATATTGTGGTTTTTTGTTTGTTTCCATAAAACATAGACAAAAGGTTAAATGCAGAGAACTCAAGATAATAATAAGGGAGCCCCCATCCCCAGACCTTCCTGAATTCCACTGCTGAGTTCATCACCAATGGTTAATGTCTAAAGCAGGAGCAGCCAAAGTGATGCCCTCCAGATATTGATAGACATCACCCCCAATAATCAGCAATGCTGACTGGGGCTGGTGGGAGTTGGGACAACATCTGGAGGACCCCACGTTGCTTACTCCTGTTCTAAAGCAAATCAAGAAACCACAAGGAGAGGGCTCAAACCTGGTGACGATTCGCCCAAATCCCAGGTAGGGCTGTAGTGACTCAGTGACATGGCAAGCAGCTGCAATCAATGAGGTTGATCAGCCTCTGTAGCTCAGGTCCGTTAAGACAATCACTTTGTACTCTAGATCATGTGAATGCTTCACTCATGTTGTCTGTCCCCACTCCCCACCCCAAAACACTTGTGAAATGATGCAAAACATCCACCTGGAACAACCTTCTCTTACCAATACGGAATGAGAACAAGCCAAAAAGGAACAGCAAATAGTGGAAGGGGTCTTAATCTAGGCCTTGCAGCATTTGAGAGATGTTCACCTTGAAGGCTTCCGGTTGAATGCCTGCACTCTGGATTGCATTAAAGCGGGCGTCCAGCTGCACAATGGAACTGGGCAACTCTGGCAGGGAAGTCAATTTGTTTTCAGGGAGGACAAGCTCTTGCAAGGAAGGCAGCATCCTGAAAGCGTCTTCATCCACCCAGGAAATAAAGTTGCTCGTGAGGTCAATTCGTTTCAATTTTGCTGTGAAAAAAAGAGAGTTTTGAGAGCCAAATCACAGGTGATCACTTGGAAATCAGTTAATGTGCATCACTACCATAGTGTTTCCTATTTTAAATGAGACCACACATCCCTTCCAAGTGAGTGAGAGTAGACTGGGATGCCCTTCCACATTGGTGGTTGATGATAGCCCCTGTGCAAGCCCATTTCTGCATCACCTGCCTGTTCAACCCACCTGTTCAGCCCACCTCCCTCCACTCACAAACTCACTTGTTGCACTGATCTCTGGTGAACTGACAAGGTTAGGGGGAAACTGTCAATTTCACAGATGCCACCAGCGGTTTGGTACTGTTAATTACAATATTATTGTGAACACCAGCACTGGAGTACATATACAGTATGCTATTTGAAGAAAAGAAAAACAGCTAAAGAAACATGCCACTGAAAGACTGCTTCAATGCATGCACAAAATGTAAGATAAAAGCAAATGTGCAGGACACACTCCTCTCTCAACATTTGGGAGCTGCAACTAGAATCTGGGATCTCTTTGGTGCAGAAGTGTAACACAGATTCAGCCCAAAATAGGATCATTTCCTCTTTTTCACATGTTTGGTTGTATTTGTCTTTCTGTAGGTCTTTGATGGGGGTGGACTGAAATATTGAGCCCTCTGGTATTGTAACAGGATTGTATCCAGTGCTGTGCCAACAAGTTTCCACTGGTGCAATGAGGTCTTCTTTTCTTCTCCTCCCCACAAACCTGCTCTATTTCTCCTAAGCTGATTTGGGGGGATAGACAAGGGGCTGGAAAAGGCAGGAGGAGAAGAGGAAGTTCTATTGTACCAGAATTGAATATGACCTCTTCTTCTTCTTCTTTTAAAGAATCAAAATGAACATAGCTGTTCTGACACTGATGTCTCACAAAACAACTTGCTTTCAACGCACAGCCCAGGAACTGCACAAAGATGACAGGCTTTGTGAAGTGAACAAGTTCTCTTCCACCAGTTCCCCCTGGTATTAAGCAGTATGAGATGCTAGCAAAATGCCAGCCTTTTCTGTTGGTATTGGCTCAAAACCTTCAAAGGTGAAAACCATATTCCTCTTTAGGCTTTCCACTGGCTGAGAATAGTGCATTACAAGGTCTCAAATGTATGTGCCTGGCAGAAATTGGTCAGTCTTTCCCATCTCCAGATCCTGGCATATTTATTTGTTAAGGAAAAAATATATATTTTGGGCCACAGTTATTTGGGGCTAATGCTGTGCAACCACAAACACGAGGAAGCCTTTGTGCCTTACATATGCTGACCCCTGGCTGCAGAACAAGCAAAAGTCCTGAGGTTTTCTTTTGCATATACACATAATTTGTGCACTAAAGATCATATATGACAGGAGTCAAATTAACATCAGGCTGTGCAAGAGAGAATAGTTTGGTGCTCCAGATCTTTATTTGTTTTACGCATGGTCGGAACGCAAAATAGTTGCACAGTTGTTAATGGACTTGGGGATCAAAGGGTGAGTTTACCCAAATTCCACCAGGATGGGATGAATGTAACCAGGTTATGTCCAAATGAACAGTGAAACTGGCTTTGTGTGATTGCTTCATCACACACCCAGACTCAACTCACGGTTATCACTGCATTGTGATAGCACATAATGAAGGTGGATATCGTTCCAAGTAGTGCAGCAACTATGTCATGCTCACTGCAACCCAGATTTTGCCCAGATTCATCCCATTCACATTTTCCAGCACACTTTCAGCCTGTTCACACATCCATTTAGCATTTGATAGCCACAGGGAAAGTCTGTAGGAATCTAGCTTATGCTGTGCCAGCTCTATGGGTCTTTCACCACATTGCAGAATTTGTGGTGACGTGCCCAAAACCAAATTCCTTTCCCACTGCTGCTTCCATGCACCCTGTGGTCATGAAAACAGGGCCTGATTGGGTCGGATTCTTGGCTTGCAATCTGGCAAGGACCCAATCTTCTTTCAGTCTGCATTATGAAATAAGAGCCAGTGTGAAAACAGACTCTGGTATTCAGATATCCACTTCCGAGACAAACGTATGGCAAACACATTTCCCATTTCACCCTCAGGAGAGTAGAGAGGAAGAGCAGAGAGTTGCACAGGTGACCTTGCTTGTAACAGACAAGGCTGCCTAGATGGGGTGAAGCAGCTTGCAAGTGTCAGAACTGTAACCAGAAGCCCCAAGGAGCATAGCATACCAAGTCCGGTAAAGTCACTGGCCTGAATCTTGCTGATGTGGTTGAAGCGGGCATAGAAATATGTGGTCTCCAAGGGTAGAGGTGGGATGTGTTCTAGATCAGAGTCATCACAGTACACAGAGGTGCTGATGCACACACAGACCAAACAGGTGGGAAGACCTAGAAACAGGGTAGAGAGTGCTAGTTAATGTGGGCCTGATGCAGTGAAAGAGTTTAGGAATGGGCCTACACAGAGATGGAGAAATTGTTGCTGAACCCAGTAATGATATATGTGGTTGGACAAAGCCACAGAGCTGCTCTCCTAAGACCAGCAATGCTACAGCGTAACCTGGATTACACTGGGATGGGCCAGCGTGGTGGTGTGATCGTGGCTGCACAAACACACCAGCAGAGGAAATTGGGTGCTCCAGCTGGGGTATCCACATCCTGGCCACCCTGCCTCACCCCAGCACTGCCCAGGTAAGCTGAACAACACCATTGCCAAGAGCCTGGCTCTGGAGCTCTGCCTTCCCATTTGGGCTGCTAGTGTTGAGCTACAGTTTCCACCATTCCTAACCATTGGCCATAATGGCAAGGGCTCAGAGGGAGATGGAGTTCAACAACATCTGGAAGGTCACAACTTCCCTATCGCTGCTTTAAGGAATAAGACAAACATTTAATTTTTAGAGGATTGGAGCTAATGGACACATCCATTCTTTAAGTGCTCACATTTTGGTATTACTTTTTAAAAATGCATTTTCCATGTTTCTATTTATACACCATACTTTCCCATTATGCATTGTTTCTGGTATTACTTTTTTAATTGAAATGATGTTGCATTTTACTGTGTTCCTTCATGGGATAGAAGGAATTGCCATTCTCATTTTGCTATCAGATGAGAGGACGACCAAACAGCAGGCTGAGTTTTTGTGATGTCCTGATATGGAAAATGTGGGGTGTCAGTGCTAAATTCTTTTAAAAGGCAAAAAAGAGGAACAAATGAGTCAATTCCAATTAAAGAGACAAATCACAAACCGCTAGTCCAAATAGCTGCTTAGCAATGAATCAGCCTAGGCCAAGTCCAATACAAAGGGTGCACACATTGCCTTATTAACCTTATGGTGTTACCCCAGGAATTTTGTTTGGCCTTTCATATTCAGAGAAACCCAACTGATAGGAAATGGGAGTTATTTTTGCACTGAGAAATCATTGCTGCTGCTACGTCTGGAGCCAACAGCCCATTGCAGAGTCAAAGTGACAAGATTCCAGGCACCAATTAAAACTGCTTGAGTATTTAAAATAAATAAAGCCTTCTATTCAGAGGACTAAACAGACTCCAGATCTATTAGTGGAGGAGTTCAAAGCAGAAAGCCAACAATTTTGTTCAGCCTACTACTTAATTTGTCCCAGTTCAGAGTGGCAGAAAATGAATAAAGATATTTATCCCTCGCTACAGGATTTTAATTGTCACTAATCTAATTGCTACTCTGTCCGATTGTCGCTGCGTCACTGCTCATTAAAGTGTTGGTGCTTTGCTGGCGTTTTTGTTTGTTTCTGAGCTGCTCCTTTATCAAGCTTCTCTCCTGTCTCAAACAAGGAGCCCAAGCTTGCTTGCTTTTTGAATGTACAAGCAGAGCAAATTTTGCTTTCTTTCCATCTGTTAGATGGATGAGCATAGGGCAGAGAGGAGATGAGGTGAAAAAAAAATCAGGTGCCTCTTTTAAATGTTCAACAGTGTGTGTTTGTTTATCAAAAGGAACGGGAGCTGCTTTTCCCATCAATTAAAATACTCAAAACTGGCATGCAGTTTGAAAAAAACAACATAAGGACAACAAAGGAATACAAAAATAAACCAGGCAAGATATAAAAGCTGGCAGCTGAGATAAATACAACACTAGCAGCACCATTCCCTTAAAAAAAAACACAACAGCAGGCTTTACTTGAAGAGAATTTTTTTGTTTTATGGTGGAAGAAGGATGCTTATCACCATCATATATTATTCATTAAATTGGTATAGCACCCTTCATCTGAAGATCACAGGGAGGTTCACAACAGAAAAATACAAAATGAGAACACAAAATACACAATAAAACAAAAACTAACCAATAGTCCCACAAACACATTTAAAAAGCCATAGTGTCAGGGCGTGTGGTGGTTACTCACGAGTAACGACACCAGGCTTCAAACTGTCTTTTGGCAGTCTTTGGTGCAAACTATTTACAGTGCAGAGCTACAGAAAACACATCCATCTAGTCACATGCAGAATCTGGGAGTGCCCCCCTCCTGCTCCTCCCCCAGCATAGGAACTTAGGCACCCCCCCCGGGCACCGCCTCCCCTCCTTGCACTTGACCCCTCTGGGTGGGTGGAAGTAGCGCCTCCCTTTCAGAGCCCTCCTGGCCAAGGTGGTGCAAGGGCTCTAAGCTAGCATCCCTGACCCCTCTCCCCTCCGGGCTGACCATTTCCCTTTCCTCCTTATTGGATGTGTCGCTGCTTCCTGGGCTGGAAGAGGTACTGCTGGAGAGGAGGGGCCGGGGAACCCTGTAACTCGATCTGGCATCCTCCTCTCCCCCCCCCCGCCCCTTTGGGAGCCCCCTGACACATAGAATATTAATCAGCCAAAGATTTGGTTATAGAGAAAAGTTTTCTCCTAGTACCCACAGTTATGTAATGAAGGCACCAGGTGAGCCTCATTGGGGAGACCATTTCACAAACGGGGAGCCACCACAGAAAAGATCCATTCTTATGTCCATTTGTGTGCCTCCTCCAGACCTCTCATGCCCTGTCATTTGATAGGGTGCCCACTTGCCCTCCTTCTTGACATGGAATGCTCTCTATTGGAGTCTCCAGGTCCAATACAAAGAGCATAAGAAGGGAGAGCAGGGACCTTGAAGTTCCCAACAGCTGTTAGGCAAGCAAGCAAGCAAGCAAGCACATAGGCGTCCTGACTGTGACAAAGGTGACCTATGTCCTGGCCAGGCCTGCCCCCAATCTTGTTTTTGTACAATCTTGTTTGTCCTCAGTAACCAAAATTATATTATCAACATATACAAGCAGAAAAGTTGTTTTCCTTCATTTGCAAGGAATTGTACAAAACAAAGTGACACTAATAAAGAAAAGTTCCAGGCAACAGAAAGCAAACTAAAAATGCTTTTGCAGTTCATCAGAACTATCCAGCTATATCAAGTTATAATAGAACTGGTGCTATTAACAGTAATCCTTCTAGCTGGTTAATTGGTTCAGCAACTTCCATGCACATGACGTGTGATGCTAATTATTTCCCCCAAGAGTTAAATGATAACTAATCAGAGGCAGCTACAGTTGCAAATGGCAACAAAATATATGTGAAAGGAAGGGGAGCACATTTGCTCAAGTGTGTTGCAGGTAGAAATACTGTTTGTAATGAAGTGAGAGCAATAGTTTACTTGCTCAAATTAACAAATAAGAAAGTTTCGAGAATTTAAATTCTAGATTATAATTGATTACTTAATTGAGATGGGGATTGTAACAAAAACACTGGGGCCTAATTTGAATAGTAGAGTGCCTGGTATCTGGTGGGCAGACCAAAGCACTCATCAGGAGAGCTATGAGATTCAGGTGAGGGTCAGATGCCTTGTCAATCCCAGCAGGTAAATAACAGGAAGACCTGGCCTGCCCAGGCCTCAAAAGGTTTACAAAGTTCAGTTATTGCAAAAGTTTTTCAGTGTTAATTTTATGCATTTTTTAAAAAATCACCATGGTATTTAACAATAATAATAAAGGAGAAATTGTGAATCGCAGAATTTTAAATACTGGTACCCGTCATCATCCTTGGCTTCACCCAGTTTTGTTTATACTGTAACACTCTTCCATTTTCTTCTAGTTGTGAGGGTGGGGGTGGGGAGGGGCCTCACAAATGGCCTATCTTCATCTAAATCCGACCCTGTGAGGAACCCATCCTGTATGGATATGAAGAAACACACAGCTGCTTCACATTCCTCAAGAGACCCCAGCAGTACAACTGGGGCAATATTTCACCAGCTGCTTCACACTGAAATTTCCTGTGCAGCATATGCCACCCTTATCCTTAGTTTTTGTTTCATGCAGAAAGACTAATGGTTCTGAGTCCCGGTGTTTTACTCACCCTGATCTGTTATGGACCCAAACAGGCCTGGTCCCGGAGGCCTGGCAGCTGTGGATGTTGGTGGGCTCTTTTGTGGAATTTCCGTTGCCCCAGTTGTTGTGCTCAGAGGCCCCGCCAAACTCTTGGTAGGAGGAGGCAGGGTGCCAACCTCAATCTGAAAGTAAAGCAAGGGCCTTGTGATTGCATTAGTTATGATGCTCAGAGTCCATTTTACAGAGGGGGAAACCGAGTCATATGTAGGGCAGACGTTTCCAGGTTGGTCTTCATACATACTGTTGTTTTTCTTCTGCACACAAACACTTCAGGTGTCCCTTGCTGGGGTAATGTTACATAAACTAATGTTCCCAGCAACTGAAAGGAAATGTATCCCTTCTTGTGGATATTGCAGTTCACCATATTAGAGGCCAGTTGATTTTCGCAATACATTTCTTTATGTATGGATGCAGGGGTCTTGATCTGGATCAGGACCCTGGTAGCATTGGGTAGGCAGAGAGGGAGGCTTTAATGATTTGCCACCTGCTGCAGTTCTGACCAAGATTTGTGTCTGCTACTTGCATTGGGAAGAAAAGCTCTCGTTTGTATGACTGGACATTTTTCTTCCAATGCAAATAGCAGTTGTTGTTGTTTTTTGGGGGGGGATCCAGACTAAGGTTGCACTGGTGGACAAAGGGTTAAAACCTCCTACCTGCATATACGGGGGCCTCAATCTGGATTGAGTACCTTTTTATATGAAAAAATTGAATCATTCAATTAATTGCAGAAACAGCATCTCATTTAGTTTGGTTTTGAGGGCTAAATCATAAGTTACATTAAAATGTTGCTCTAACTAGTAAATGTAGGTGGTTATGAGAGGGGGAGAGGGGGACAGATCCAGAACAGAACAGAACAGTGGCATGTGGAGAATTTGAGATCTTAACCCTCCTCTCCTGCAGTCTCCGAATCCCCCTCTTGTCTGCAATTGGAGGGAATCTCCCTTTGGTGTCATTTTTGTTGGAGCCATGGCAGGGGAGGAGAAGGTCCCCCTCCCAGCACACTATGGTCCTGATCTGGATCTCCCCACTCCTATTGCAGTGGCATGAAGTTGCTCTTTAATACTTCAGTCTCCTTTAGCATATTTATGGCTGCCTATGAGCTGCCCCGACAATAGCGTTGGTGAAGGGTTTATAGAGAGTATAATGTATTGCACCTTACAATGTAAGTGTGGGAGAAGGAAACCATTTCTGACTGGGTAGACAGTGGAAGAGATGTGCACAGCTAATTGAAATTGCTGCCAACAGTTGAGCTCCTGGGGTAAGGTGGTAAAACCTGAGAAGCTGATGCCTCTGCACAGGGTGACGATGTCTACATATAAGTGTGGACACACTGCACACCCAGAATTGTGATTTGGCCCAAGGGTAATCCAAATTTTGCAAGTGGAATAGACCAGTTTGCATGCATACACTATATGCACAACCATCTGGCAAGAGTTAGTGGGTTGTTAGAAAGGCAGAGTATGAATATTGGGGACAGCTAAATTATTGGGAGGCACTTAAAGCTGCGATTCTGAGCAGGACAAACAATCTGCTGAATAACAGATCTCACATTTCAGTGGCAATTCTATAGTACCTTTGATGCCAGGTCCCCGTAATCGTAGTTCTCTTCATAGTTACTAAGATCGATGACCTCTCCATAGTTGTCCAGGTTGAGGTCATAGTTGCCTAAATCCAGGCTGTCGTAAGTGGCAGATCTGTGCTTCTCCCTCTTCTTTCCATCTTCCTTCAGTGGAACAGCCAGAGCCAGAGCCAGGGCGGATATTATGCCCACCAAGGCTACAGTCTGCATTCTGTGCCTAAGTGTCAGGTGGGGAGCAACAAGAGCAGGAGCACCGTAAGAAAGCCAGCACGAAGCGAGTACCATTCCTTGTTCCGACACAGACTCTTTGCCATGCCCTTTGGCATGTTGTTCTACCTGGGCATTAATTTTGCATCCATAAAATGAAAATGATCTTGCCTTACTGAGTATGTTGTAAGAGACTCCAGTAGGATGGTGATGGGCAGAACCTTTCAAAACCTGACATCAGAGCATGGTCTAGAACAGGGGTGTCAAACTCAAATTCATCGGGGGCCGCATCAGCAGTTTGGTCACCCTCAAAGGGCCGGTTGTATCTGTAGGACTATGTGTCCACTCTTTATTATCATAAATTATTGTCACTGCATTCAATTATTACTGTTTTTTTGTAATAATGTAAGTAATAACTAGCTCTGAAAGCAGAAACATAGTCAGAATAATGGCAAGTAGATATTCAAATATACAATTATTATCGGGGCGCTCCACGCAGCGCTGCTCCGGCCGCCTTTCTACCCCCCCGGCCCCAGCTGTTTGTCGGCGCTTTGTCGGCGCGGCACTTCAGCAGCAAGGTCCCGCTGCTGGGTCCTGCTGGCTGGGGCGCTCGGCGGGCCACCTGACGAGGTCTGACGGGCCGGATTTGGCCCCCGGGCCTTGTGTTTGACACCCGTGGTCTAGAACCTGCTCTCAGTGCAGGGGTGTCAAACTCAAATTCATCGGGGGCCGCATCAGCAGTTTGGTCACCCTCAAAGGGCCGGTTGTATCTGTAGGACTATGTGTCCACTCTTTATTATCATAAATTATTGTCACTGCATTCAATTATTACTGTTTTTTTGTAATAATGTAAGTAATAACTAGCTCTGAAAGCAGAAACATAGTCAGAATAATGGCAAGTAGATATTCAAATATACAATTATTATCGGGGCGCTCCACGCAGCGCTGCTCCGGCCGCCTTTCTACCCCCCCGGCCCCAGCTGTTTGTCGGCGCTTTGTCGGCGCGGCACTTCAGCAGCAAGGTCCCGCTGCTGGGTCCTGCTGGCTGGGGCGCTCGGCGGGCCACCTGACGAGGTCTGGCGGGCCGGATTTGGCCCCCGGGCCTTGTGTTTGACACCCGTGGTGTAGAGGAAAGAAAGGAGCTGGCTTTTGAACGTAAACTGGATGCTTTCCTTCCACCACTGAGAAAACACCACCAAGACCCTGGTTCCCCATGAATCCAGAATTCAGGTTTGCAGTGAAACCCTCACACTGGATTCCCCTTACAGACTCCCTTTTCGGGAATGGAGGGTGTCAGGGGATTGTTGTGGCTACTCTCGGGTAAAGACGCTCCAGTCTGCTCTGTCTTTAAGAGCTTTACTGTGCATACTATTCACAGTGCAGAGACATCAGAAAACATACCTAGTCTGATTCAGAACCCAGCAATGGTGCTTGTCTGCTTTTGCGCCAGCATAATAGTCTGGGAACCCCAAAATGCCGCCCCCTTGCCCTACGTCTGGGTGCATGACCCAACGTGGGCGCCGGAAGGGGCTGCGTTCCTTCTCCTGTCCTTTGGCTGGAGTGTTGCTGAGGCTCCAACATCTCGCTGCGCTGTCCTTCCTCCTCTGGCCAGCTGGGTTGGTGCCGGGGCTCTGATATGTCTTGGAGCCCCCTCTCCATTCCGCTCCATTCCTCATTCCCTCCTCCTGACCCGCTGCTTGTGCTGTCACTGGGCGAAGTGCTGGTCAGGATGACTGGGGGAGGGTCCCTGTAGGGAGTCCCCCTGACAGAGGGCAAAGTTAACTGGGTGACCTTGGGCTAGTTGCTGCCTCTCAGCCTAACCTCCCTCAGGGCTGTTGTGGGGATAAAATGGAGAGTGAGGGAGCCACGTACACCGCACTGAGCTCCTTGGAGAAAAATATGGAGATACGTAATAAAATAAAATAAGATAAAGAAATAAAACCATGGGTCATTCACCTGATCTAGTAGTAGGCTCTTCTTACATTGGCTGAGGGCAGACTGAGGTTGGTTTGCCCTTCTGGAGCAGCCTCCACTGTCTGCAGCAGAGCCAGATCCTAAGGAGCCTTGACATTGTTTTCTGCTCACAAGGCCTTTCTTCCTAGCACCACACTTCCAACTCTGCCTTCTCAGTAATCTGGCTGCTGCTTTTTCCTGCTCCAACTCCTCATCAAAGCCTCCACTTTAGCTCCTTATTACTATACCTTCCAGTGCTTTCAGAGACCGCCTGACCTTGCCCTGCGGCACTTTCAAAAGGAGCTCCACTACAAGTTTCATAAAGAGCTTGCAGGCGGCGGGGAGTGGGGGGGGGGGGACGACAAGCAGTGGAGGTTCACAGCGCCAGGGAACAAATGGCTGAAGCTTCCAGCCCTGAAGGGATTATTAATCTCCTTCCCCTTTCAGTCATTTTCATGCCTGACTGCTTTGCCGTGCAGGAGAGGCCCAGAGCAACTTCACCTCTTACTCACAAGCCAGATTTGACTGCAACAGAAAAGGACGTTCAGACCCAGGGTGGCAAAGCTTCAGAAATGGGGAGTTAAAGCTTCCGCTGCCACCAGTGGGAATGCTGAGGCATCATTAGCAACTTGGTGAGTTGCAGACAATAAAGAGGATGCTTCTTGCTTAGGTCTTAACCTGCATTTTTGCTCCCAGATTGCCAAGTGCATGAACCCTGTCGAAAGCTATTTTTGGTTCAGTTCACAGCTGAGGGAATGCAGGCATGACTAGGAGATGCAATAACTTATCAATCATTATTGTTGTTGTTGTTGTTGTTGTTGTTGTTGTTGTTGTTGTTGTTAATTTCCCCAACCACTCTGGGCGGCTTCCAATAGAATATTAAAATACAATAGTCCCTCAAACATTAAAAGCTTCCCTAAACAGGGCTGCCTTCAGATGTCTTCTAAAAGTCTGGTAGTTGTTTTTCTCTTTGACATCTGGTGGGAGGGTGTTCCACAGGGTGGATGCCACTACCAAGAAGGCCTCTGCCGGGTTCCCTGTAACTTGGCTTCTCGCAGCAATGGAACTACCAGAAGGCCCTCGGCACTGGACCTCAGTGTCCGGGCAGAACAATGGGGGTAGGGAAGCTCCTTCAGGTATACTGGACTGAGGCCGTTTAGGGCTTTAAAGGTCAGCACCAACACTTTGAATTGTGCTGGGGCCGTTCACAGTCACGCAGCAAACTGGGAGCCAATGTAGGTCTTTCAAGACCGGTGTTATGTGGTCTCGGTGGCTGCTCCCAGTCACCAGTATAGCTGCCGCATTCTGGATTAGTTGTAGTTTCCAGGTCACCTTCAAAGCTAGCCCCACACAGAGCGCATTGCAGTAGTCCAAGCGAGAGATAACTAATCATGCACCACTCTGGCAAGACAGTCCGCGGGCAGATAGGGTCTCAGCCTGTGTATCAGATGGAGCAAGTAAACAGCTGCCCTGGACACAGAATTGACCTGCACCTCCATGGACAGCTGCGAGTCCAAAATGACTCCCAGGCTGTGCACCTGGTCCTTCAGGGGCACAGTTACCCCATTCAGGACCAGGGTACCAGGCCATCACCTTCCTTCCCAATTGGAAAAACAAAACAAAAAGGATCCAAAACCTTTAAGGGAACAGCAAGAGAACCCACAGCCTTGGCCACCTACAAGGAAGAGGTCCACAGTGGTTGAGGCACTCTGAGTCTGGTACGAAGTTTCCCCTCTGAACAATGTGAGGAAGAGACAGAGACTGAGTGACAGAATTTGAAACTGATTAACTTCTCTTGGAATAAGAATCTGTTTTGTACGGAAGATGCCAGTGCTTGGACAGCAGCCATTTTTCGATCGTAATGTGTTTGCCAACGCATTGATTCCATCTGTTTGTGTATTTATGATTAATAATAATTATTATTATATATATAGAACCATCAATGTACATGGTGTTTACACAAGCCTAGGTGCATGCACACATACACACAAATTCACATATGTTCCCACAGCAATGCACCACATATGCCCAATACTTTTAAACAGACACAGAAACTCGCCCACGGAAGCATACAAGAAGCCTACATTACATTTACTTAAGCTTGCTTCAGGGACAATTATAAATGCTGGTTTTAACCTTCAGATCCCTAAATGGCTTGGGACCCAGATATTTGAATCTAACCTTTAGGATCTGGAAGAGCTAACTTGTTTTTTAGGCACCCTTGACTTTGGAGATTTGACTGATAGCAACAGGGGAAAGGTCCTTCTTCGTGATCATGCTCCCAACCTTATGGAATGCCCCCCCCCTTTCGATTTGTCGGATATGAATGACATTTATGTCATTCAAATGCCACAGCTTTTGATGTTTTTGTTTAAGGTATGGTTTTTATATGCTGTGGTTATACATTTGTTATACAGTTTCTTTTTTATTGGTTTATTGCTGCTGTCTTTCTTACATTCTATCACCTTTGTGGTTGAGTGGATAGTGGTTCTTTAGACTTTTGCAATTCAGTGTTTACTTCCTTGTAGACCACCAGGCAGGAAAGTGGTACATAAATATTTAAAGTTATTTATAGGCACACACATGACTATTCTACAGGAATGCATATGTATAGGTAAAAAAAGAAGATAAAGGACCCCTGGACAGTTAAGTCCAGTCAAAGGTGACTTTGGGGTTGCGGTGCTCATCTCATTTTTAAGCTGAGGGAGCCAGCGTTTGTCCACAGACAGCTTTCCAGGTCATGTGGCCAGCAAGAGTAAACCGCCTCTGGCGCAATGGAACACCATGACGGAAACCAGAGCACATGGAAATGCCGCTTACCTGCCTGCTGCAGCGGTACCTATTTATCTACTCGCACTGGCATGCTTTTGAACTGCTAGGTTGGCAGGAGCTGGGACAGAGCAACGGGAGCTCACCCCATTATGGGGATTTGAACCACCAAATGTCTAATCGGCAAGCCCAAGAGGCTCAGTGGTTTAGACCAGAGTGCCACCTGCGTCCTAGCATAGGTGTACTCACACATCTGTGCGCACACACGGCAATGCACACAATTCATACAGAAGAACACTTGCAAGCATATAAAAGCATTATCAGAGGCTCTCTCTCTAACACACACACACACACACACACACACACACACACACACACACAGTGTCTTTCATTGATGGATGGATGCACATATCTGAGTAGAAATCTGTTTGTAATGTCCATTTCTGCCCGCCGTGCCCCCCCCCATGCGTACATACGGACACATGTAAATTTAACCCTAAAAGAGAACATTCTAGTAAGGCACCTTTAAGTGAGGACTGTGGTCATTACTCCCCACAGATCTTCCACTGATAAAATCCAGCATTGGGAATATCATGGCCAGCTTTTGGGCCTCACACTGCAGGAAGATCTCATGCTTTGGGTAATAGTCCCAGTCCCTGGGTAGTTTTCATGCCTGTAACGTCTCTGAACCAAGCCTGAAAGCTCTTGAGCCCTGCTTGTTAGCAATGAAGAGGGAAGGGTGGGGGGGGAAGAGGAGCAAATCCTTGACATACATACCTCTTTCGCTGCTTGCCTGCCTTGAGCGAAGAGGCTCGGTGTTCCTGTAGCACCAAGTGTGATGGGACTGAAAAGCTTTTAATGAGAGTGGTGGCGGCAAGGCTGGAACACAACTGTGCAGACGTGAGGGGTGAGCAGGGGCAGGCATAAAGGGCAGCCAATCAGGGTGATGATTATTCAGCCCATCTGTCACCAGGCTACCCCTCCCATTTTACCCCCCATGGCTACCTTAACAAAGTCCACCAGAAAGCAAACATGCTCAGTTAAACCTTTTCTCCAAGAAGCTGGTCTTCTTGTTGGGATGAAATGCTGCAGGCCTGGGAATGACATCTCAGACTTTGTTGCAATTTTGTGTAGGTTTGGAAAGTTGGTGGGTGGGCTGTAGTGTGGGGATGATTTCAACTGACCCGGAACCCCCTGGGGACATACACTGCTTCTGGGAACCTTCCTAAATATTTCAAATGATATTAGTGCCTGGCTAAAGCATACTCATACTACTACTACGACTACTATAGCTCTTACTTGCCATAATGACTTCTTAGGGTTATTTTTAGGGTCATGGTGACCTCCAAATGCTAGTATTGTATGTCTGTTTGGTGGTGGGGAGGGATTCAAGCACGTAATTTTGGCTTGCTCAATTAAAGTGGATTAAATTGCTCTGTCGCCCAAGCAAGGCAGGCGATATATAGATAGATAGATGATAGATATATTCTTACATGCACAGGGCTCCTGGGAGTAATTTGAAGCCAATCAGATCCATCTTTGAGAGATGGGTATATAACTTGTGTCATTTCACACGATGAGCCTGGAACTGATATATCCTCAGAAACTAGGCATTAAAACCTCTCAGAAATAGTACTTCAGAATTGTTTTGGTCTTCTATGGCAGCTGTAGTCATTTTTCTTATGTGGAGGGGGGGGGGCGGAAACATAACATGAAATCAGTTTGACAGCATTATTGGGAATTTTCTTTTAGTTTTAATTAAATTTAATTTGTTTGTTTTGTGACGAATATTCTGTGCTCTATCTGGGCCAAACAATTGGAAATAGCTGTCAAAGAGAGCAAAGAAGAATCTGAATGTAATTAATAGATGGATTGATTAATTTCAATGTATATAGCCTGCCCAGACCAGGAAGTGCATGGATGATTGTACAAGCTTTCCAAGCAATTAAAAGGAAGTTATATGACATTGTTGTAGTAGCTTAAAAAAAAATCAACCCTGCATCTTTAATAGCATGTCAAGATGTAAAAATCAATGAAGTAAAGCTTCTCTGTTTATATGGAGACCGGTAGAGGGTGGGAGGAGCTTCCGTTACCAGTTTATTGCTGAATCCATCCATTGGGGACACTTCCAGATTGTGGCCATTTTCAGGTGTGATTCAGTCAGATACCAGCTTCAGGTTGAAGTTAATTGGGAGATTTTGCAAACAGGCCCACTTCCCCAAAATATGAGACTTTTTATGAAAATGAAAATGATGGGGAAATATGCTGAAAAGTGTGGATAACCCTTGCTTTGATGCAACATCATCTAGCCTCCCCCAAAACAAATCAGAACGGATACTCATTACATACCCAACACCATCTAACCCCTGAAAACGAATCAGTGTATATACAGTGGTACCTCGGTTTATGAACACAATTGGTTCCGGAAGTCTGTTCATAAACTGAAACGTTCATAAACTGAAGCAAACTTTCCTATTGAAAGTAATGGAAAGTGAATTAATCCATTCCAGAGGGTCCACGGAGTACTTAAACTGAAGTGTTCATAAACTGAAGCGAACCTTCCCATTGAAAGTAATGGAAAGTGGATTAATCTGTTCCAGACGGGTCCGCGGAGTACTCAACCTGAAGCGTACTTAACCCGAAGCATGGGTGTAATTGGTTCCAGAAGTTTGTTCATAAACTGAAGCATTCATAAACTGAAGCGAACTTTCCCATTGAAAGTAATGGAAAGTGAATTAATCCGTTCCAGATGGGTCCGCAGTGTTCATAAACCGAAAATTCATAAACCGAGGTGTTCATAAACCGAGGTTCCACTGTATATATCTACTCATTGTAGCTGATATCATATGAAATAGTATTACCAATTGATCAGGGGGAAATGGCCTGATCCCCTTTTGTACCTTTAACAGAAATTAGCAGGTGAAGCTTACCACAGCATAGAGATGGATATTGTCACCTGCTAATGGCTTTGGCAGAAATGGAAAACAGAATGTGGCAAATATTTTGGTGGCAATTCCCACCCCGCCTCACCCACCTCAAACCAACAAAGTTGAAACTTACACAACATATTTAATATGATATAAAAAGAAACCAGCAGATCATGTCCCAAATGTTACAAGCATAAATCCAGAGTAACTCAACAAATATCAACGGGGTTACGCTAGCTTACACCGGTGTAACAAAAGGCCAAGTACGGCCCCAAAGATAGATAGATAGATAGATTAAATTAAAAGCAAGTTTCATGCCTGCATTTCCATTAAAATAAATGACCCCAAGCATGCCCAACCCCAACATGGGTACCAGTGGGATATGCTGAGTTTTATCCGGAGGGATGTCCAGTGGACTGAGGTTGTTTGGTCATTAGGGACAAAATCCAGAGTCCTCTGTTTTCAAGGGATTTGGATTAAGGCTCCACCCAAGCAGTGGTTTGGAAAGAGCAGAGATTGAGTAGATAAGATGATAGATAGATAGATAGATAGATAGATAGATAGATAGATAGATAGATAGATAGATAGATAGATAGATAGAAAGAAGAGGGTAGGTTGTGTATATTGCTGATTGCAGAGCTTCATTTACATTTAGCATGGTTGACTTCATACTGGTTTGTGGAGTATAGCAGAAGTGATGAAGGGGCTGCAGGAAAAATCATGACAGGAGATATTTCTCAGTATTCAAGTCTTTCAGTCTGAATTGTAAGAGAGGATCAGGAAGGCAGTGAAAGAATCTGGAGCTGTTTGATGGTTGAAGGTGAAGCACCTTAGGGTGTAGGGCCTTCTCTAGAAGTCTCTATTTCTATTATGCTCTGCTGCATATTTATACTTCAATTATTATAAAAACACTATATGTCTCCAGTGCTCTCTCATCCAAAGAAAGCAAGACCCTGTGTCATTGCCTTTCAGCTCAGGTAAGTGGGAAGCACATAACAAAATCTTCAAATCCAATGTGAAAGGAGAAGAGAACATGAGAATGGCCAATGAACTAAATCATCAGCTTTTCTGAGTCACCAGAGAGTCATTAGAGCTCTTGGAACTGAGGGTTGAAATATGAAAATGTACTGAAGAATCTCAACCGGAGAAGTTATGCACAGGTCCAAAGCCTAATTTTCTTTCAAGAAACCCCCACTGAGTTTCATTTCACTAAGCTGTAAAAAAGACTTGATTGGCTATAAAGAAGGATTTAGAGAGCATGCAGAGTGGAACCTGGCTCTTGGGGCAGAGCAAATCATGAGGATCAAAAGGGGCCTGAGTCATGGAAGTGAGTTGAGCAAACATAGCTCAGTCGGTGTCAAGTGATTAGGAGAAGAGAACTGCTCCATGTGTTGGAAGTGACTCATATAGGTCAGCAGAATAGGAAAGTCTTGTGCCCTGTTTATCCACTGGGGTCCCCTTCTGATGTAATGTTTATGTTCACCAATTGACATTTTAAAATGATTACACAAGCACCTCTGCACGGGAATGTTACCTGGGGACTGTGACATTTCTTGAATGGATCTCTGAACAGAATCCTAGGGTTTTCAAGTAAAGTTGTGTTTGTGGATACAGCTCTGGAAAAGTCACATAGATGTCTAATCCTCATGTAATGTTTCCAGGGGTGCTGACATTGAGGGGGGCCTGGTGTCACATGATGCATCCCACTCCCACCTAGCATGCCAGTGCAGTGCTCTCCCAGCAGCAGGGGCATATGGGGAGCGCAGAGGGTGATCTTCCCCCTCTGCCTGTGCTGCCCCTGCCTGGCATGCGAGCGCTCTCCCATCATCAGCGAGGGATGGTTTCCCCCCCTCAATATTGGAGGACTTGCCCCCCTGTGCACAAATATTGAGGGGGCCAAACCCCCTTCCACCACCTATAGTTGGTGCCCATGAAAGTTTCCATGTGGCAGAGGTTTTCAACGTTATTGAGTCCATGCATGGTTCCCTTGACCAAATACATTCTTTATGTGGCACCCCTGTGGGGCTCAGGAGCCTAGTTATGTCACCCCTTGCCTGCAGAGCTGACAACCTTTCACCCTTTTTTGAACACCCTCCCTTGTTCCCTCAGCCTCCTCTTCCCTCTCCTTGGGAGTCCTTTGGGCAACCATTGCCACCCCCCACCCCCGGCCCCAAAGAGAGGTGCCTCCCAGAGGCACCATTCGCCTGGGGAGCTTGTAGACAGGGCTGCTGCAATAAACAGCTGTGCAAGCCTTTGGGAGGCAGAGATGAGAGAGGGCATTGGAGGAGGGAGGGGAAGAAAGAGGGACAGAGGCTAGTGTTGCCCGTTGCACCATTGACCATCATTCAAGGCACCCCAGTGTGCACACTGGTTGAAAACCACTGTCATATGGGAAGTGCTTGCAAAATCACATTGCTCTTAAGCCAGAAGCTGCCCTAAGCTGCATGAGTATAAAGAGGCCGGCACCTAACTTTTCACCTTATTGGTAGGGCCTGGTGAGTGGAATATTACATATGGGCAGCTTAAATTTAAATCCTATTTCTCAGTCTCAGTTCTTACTCCAGAAAGTAGGGTGGGTAACAGACTTTGGCTATAGCTTGTGGTTAGTGAGGAGAGCGCTTAGCCATGAGTCCCAGTTCAGATGACAAGCTAAGATAAAGAGACTGCAGCACAGCAGAAAAAAGGACTGGGGAGGCCATGCTTTTCCTACAGAATTCCTCCCGAAAACAATGAGATGGTATTGTCCTGTCACTCCCAGGGGGGCTCGATCTATGTGCATTCATGACACATAGTGGCAAGATGCCCAGCATGCAAGCCACTCAGGCTATGACAACTTGATACCATTTTTAGAAGTTTTTAAGGAGACCTGGAGGCAGCACACAACCCTCAAATCATCTCTCGAGTGCTTCTCTTTTTTTAAGTGTGTGTTTTCAGGCTGATTTTTTCTTACAGGTTTCCAGTTAAAAATCTACCCAGAAATGGAATGGAACTAGGATAGACTGGGCTTTAATGGGTCTGTCTGTCCCTACCCACAAGCAAGGCATTAGCTATTTTAGGCTAGTATTACTGGTTGAGAGTCCCATGGACTACACGAAGATCAAACCTATCCATTCTTAAGGAAATCAGCCCTGAGTGCTCACTGGAAGGACAGATCCTGAAGCTGAGGCTCCAATACTTTGGCCACCTCATAAGAAGAGAAGACTCCCTGGAAAAGACCCTGATGTTGGGAAATATTGAGGGCACAAGGAGAAGGGGATGACAGAGGACAAGATGGTTGGACAATGTTCTCGAAGCCACCAACATGAGTTTGACTAAACTGCAGGAGGCAGTGGAAGACAGGAGTGCCTGGCGTGTTCTGGTCCATGGGTTCACGAAGAGTCGGACACAACTAAACTACTAAACAACAACATGACTGGTTTGGCCCCACTGGGCACCACACTGTAGGGGGCACCACAATAATGCTGTATAACAAAGTGCAATAGGTGGGGGCACCAAATATTAGCATCTCACAGGGTGCCGCTGGAATTTGAGAGCCTAATGTTTGCCACTGGTACCCTGCTGCACCCCCTCCCCCACACACACAATGGAGGGATATCTACTCATCAATATGGGACTCTATTAATATCTGTTAGTTGTTTCTAACATAACAATATATGTTTATTGTTCCTATTCCAAGAGAATAGTCCATGCCAGCTCAGTTCCACATGCCCATGGCTTCTCTCAACTGTATTTTGGCATGCCGTTGCTCCTCCTCTTTGAGTAATTTTACTGAAAGGGAAAGCAACATTATGCTTAGGAGCTTCAAGGGGACATCGGCTGAAAGATGGGGAGGTGCAATTTCCTTTGTGACATCTGTCCTGTATAGACATTGCAAAGGGAAATTGTGTGAAAGTTAGTGAGGCGACAGAGCGTTCTGATAAGCAGCCTCTTATGCAAAAAGACTCCCATATACAAACACATACACACGACCCAGAAGGTATGGCTATATCCTTCAAATCATCATGGCAATGGGATTGTCCTTTCAAGGTACACCGTTCTATCCTTTGGCAATTTCTTTCTAGTACCACTTGTGTCACAGTAGCGAACTGAAGTGGAATTATACTGTGGGGAAGAGAATGAGTAATTAATCAAGCAATTATTCTCATTTTAAAATGGTGCTGTAAAAGTACCACCATCCAAATCCCAGTGATCACATTATGTTTGGCAACTCAGGTACATTCTGACAGTATGTTGCTACCATCACCCGTATCAACCCATAAGAGCATAAACGGGGGGAATATCTGTTCTCTGTCACTCTTCATTGTACCCACAATGCACATCACATGGCTCCACAGAATACAATCTGCTATGCACTTTTATCTATTGATTAGCACATGCCACAGTATGGTGTTCCTATTATCATGGTATTTATGAGTGCCCGTCATCTATAAATAAATTTGAATATTCCTTTCCTTTTGATCCAGCATCCTTATTAGACAAATGGCACTTTAAATTTTACCTATTTAAATTAAATTGCTTCCTCCTCTTCTTCTTTTGAGTCTCGATCATAATAACAAATCCAACTTCCTTTATAAGTTTGATGTTGTTGGCTAGGGGTGGGTGGGTGCAAATAACTCAATCTGAAGTGTTAGACAGCAAGAGTACAACAGAAATGCTGCTTCTGGGTGTGTTCCCTACTCTAATTTTGAGACAAATTAAGGGGTTGGTATTTAAGAAGCCAGTATCACTGTAACTTCTAGCTCTTCTGTGGATAATACACATATCAAAGAGGAATCTGTGGAACTCTCCTAGGAGACTCTGTAAGATGCTGTGTAAAACAAGACCTGCAGAGTTTCCTGCAACAGAAGGAGGAGGCAGCAGCAGCAGAATGGAGCAGTAAAGAGAAGGCAATGGGGCAGCAAGGTCAGGGTAGGGATGATAACATATATTCCCCATGTCTAACATAGACTGAAATCAAGTCACTGTGCAAAGCCAAAGTCCCAGAGGAGTGGCGATTGCTGCGAGGCTTAGAACACAACAGATTGCAAGAGTCGGAAGCACATCATCAGGTCCAAGGGGATTGGTGGCTTCAGATGGTTGCCATCCAGGCGCAGATAGCGGAGACGGGGCACGTTTTCGAAATCTGAGGATGGTTCATGGAAAGTGACCATAGAATTGGGGCAAATCTGGGTCCCGTTGATTTCTAAACAGACAAAAGAAAGCACAGCGGTAAGTTAGGAGAGTCAAGATAATTGATTCTGCACTTCTCACCCTCTGGGCTTCCAAAAATCGTCAGTCCAAAATCCAAGGTTATTAGACTGCAGTGATCCCTTTTGGCCTTATGTTTCCATTCATCATTGTGAAATATCTGGAGAAATCCTCCTTGTCTGCTTTGAACAAGGGCTTTCCCGGCTCATATCTCAAGTCCCATATCACACCCACCCCACCCTCATTTCATAGACCTGTGTAATCTAGTTTATAAATGATACAGACATCTTTCAAAAGAGGTTGGCAACAATGCTGTTGTGTGTTCCCACACCACAAAAGTGAACATAGCACATAGATGTAAAATGTTAGAAAAGGGTGAATGTCGCATTCCAAGGCTGCTTAGAAAAGGGATTAATGTAGCACAGCTTGGTGTTTATCATATTGGATATCCATGCCATCCCTATACTATTCAGACTAGTACAGAATATTGCAATCTGTGCATTCCAATCTTAAAGCAGTTCCGATGTAAAGATGTAACTAAATGCTTGGTGGTTGGAATGTGAAATGCTTGGTACAGATATGTGACTTCATTCATGTACTGTATAGCTATTGATTGCTAAAGTGATGGGATGCATTTAGGTAAGCAATACAAGTTTTGCCCGTTGTGAACCACATTAGAAAACTGAGAAACTTGCACTCAGTTTCCCATATGGAAGACAAATTGGCCACTGGGTCTCTCTGCAGGTTAAGCCTTGGAATCTGTCTGCATTTGTCATTGAGCAGCTCTGATTCCGGGCAAAAAGGGGGGGGGAGAAGGAAGAGGCTTAGGAAGACCCGGAACTCTGCTCCGAGGCCCCCACTGCCCTCCTATGCACCTCTGCCATCTGAGTCCTACCATACCAACAACACAGACATGCATTTCTACAGGGGGTCTTGCATACCCTTCAAGTTAGTTTTGGTAAGAGGCATTCAGTGCCACTCAGATGGTGATGATAAGCAGGGGCAGCATTATATCAACAGAACAGGGTTGTTCCACTTCTAGGTTCCAAAGACCTGCTCAAACATAACACTAGATGGCCTCAGGTTAATAAAGACTCTCATCCGTATTATTATTGTAAAATGAAACTATTCAAATGGCTCCCTCGCTGGAGATGTTATGAAGATAAAATAAATAAGTTACTGGGCCTTTGCTGATTGTGATTTATAAATACTGGCTAACATTATATAAAGGGGGGAAACAGTTGCTTTTAAAAAAAAACACCTAACCAACAAAGTAGGCCATTATTTAAGCAGGAAAACATCCAACCTCTTCCTTTGATCTATTCTTCAAAGAACCTTAAGTATTCTGTAATTCAGGGATCGCTAACCTATGCTCCTCCAGATGTTCCCAGACTCTATCAGCCTCAGCCAGTGTGACAATCAAGACTAATGGAAATTCTAATCTAGCAATATCTGGAGGCCCAGAGTGTTATCAAGTAGCCAACTACTACACCCTTTCTAAAAAGGCTCAGTTTTTAGGTGTTAATTAATCTGTTGCTTAGCAGACATTTACTCATATTTAGATTACAATATCATTCATCCCTAGCCCTGATTGGCTCTGCCCCTACCCTCCTTATATCACTTCCCTGAAGTCTGATCAGTTACCCAAAGGCACACATCACTGGTGGAAGTACTGAGTAAGAGTAAAGTCTAATACAGTACTCTTTTGTACCATGTTTAGGCAAAGCCAGCCTGGAGTAGTGGTAGTGGTGGTTGGTAAAATTATGTTTACATATGCTTCTTTCCTCCTCTCTGTCAATGGCATGGGATTTAGATATCAACAAACCACCTTTGACTCTACTTGGGGATTTCAACAAGCCTGTTAGACAAAGGATCAGAGGATTGTTGGCATTGCAAGCATCAGACTCATGGTGTGTGTGTGTTTGAGACAGGGGGTCCACTTCTCATTGGGACTATGGCCAATGAAGCCACAGTCCCCATCCAACTCCCACCCTGAGCCAGCTTTATTTAATTATTATTATTATTATTATTATTATTATTATTATTATTATCATTAAGCTATGCAACATGAACAATATGGCAAACCTTGCATCAGATTTGGAACTTGTTCATAGCACAACAAAGCCTTCATTTGATCAATTGCTTTCCTGTGCTTATGCTTCTGAAAGCTAGATACCTGGGCTTTAAAAATATATAACAGAAACAAGCTGATATATTTCCTAGAGAAGCCAGCGTAGGGGTGGCAGCTATTATTAAGAGAGAGAGAGAGAGAGAGAGAAACCCTTTTAAAGGAACCAGCTGAGGATGTAAGGCAAAGAGGTTGGTAAAAAGCCATGCTTGGCTCCAAGGCATTGCACATTATAAGCACTGCAATTATGATTAACAGCAATCTTAATTAAAAGAGTTCATGAATCAGAATTTGCTTCCTGTTGCTGAATCATGAACCATACGTGCACTTGAATCTCAGTGCAAACAGTTTCTATTTCATGCCATGGCACCAGCTAAGGATTATATCCATGCCATTTCTTCTCTTATTGTTTCAGTCATCTTGAGAATATCAGGGGGCAGGGCTAGGATGGGGTCACCAACTTGGTGCCCATGGTCACCAGTGTGCCCACCAGTACCTCCTATGTCAGGGGTCAGCAACCTTTTTCAGCCGTGGGCCAGTCCACTGTCCCTCAGACCATGTGGTGGGCCGGACTATATATATATTTTTGGGGTGGGGGGGATGAACAAATTCCTATGCCCCACAAATAACCCAGAGATGCATTTTAAATAAAAGCACACATTCTACTCATGTAAAAACATGCTGATTCCCAGACCGTCTGCGGGCCAGATTGAGAAGGCGATTGGGCCACATCCGGCCCACGGGCCTTAGGTTGCCTACCCCTGCTCTATGGTGTCTGCAAAAGGCCTTGGTACCTAACCCGTTTTAAAAAACCCACAACATAAGAGAGATGTTGGTTCTTCCTAATCAGTTCCTGTCTGCACTGGCTTACCCTCTCTTACATTGCCAATTAAACATGGCAACATTTCATTATCTGTCATGCTTGGACACCCACCTCCCTATCCAATTTGAGCAGAGGAGAGGTGCAAAGTGCTTCTCTCTGGGGGTGAGCATGCTAGTGGCTGAAATAGGAGGGCACCATTTTGTGGCCTTGTCTCTTTTTCTGCTCTTTGAGGAGAGGCAGCCATTTCTTGTTATGCCACATCCTGACGGCAGCCATTTTTGTGATTGGCACCCATGGCCCTTCCTTAAAGTTCAAAATATACCCACTGGGTGGTAGAAAATAACATTTTAGTCACAGTAGACCCATTTAAACTTAGTTCCTGTCATTAATTTCTGTGGTTCTACTCTGAGTAAACTTAGTTGAATACCACCTACACAGTCCCCCAAAGGCTGATGCTCCTTATATTATATTTTCCCTCATGTAGCTTCTAGCAACCTAAGCAGAGCAAAGGGCAAGGGTGGTGATGCCCTTTGCTGGAGTGCATCTCTAACTGAAAGCAACCAATGAAGTAATTAGTACCCTCAAACTGAAGCACTAATGAGACCCCATTACCATTTAGTAAAATATCTGCACCCACAAGTATCACATCCCTGCTGTGCAAAAGTCCTTTTATCCTTACTGCACAGATGGAACAACTGATGCTGTGAAAAAAACATGCTTATCTGTTCAAAAGAAATGTTAAAATCCTTTAGGTCTTAATCCTGACAAAACTCCCCAAGGGGTTAAGAAGTTTGGGGGTGCCCCCTGAAATGGGGCAAGTCCTGTTGCATTATTCTGGGTGATATCCAAGCTAAGTGTCAACTTCAATGCTGTGGGCTTAAGAAGAAAAAGCCCCGAATAAATCTGAGCTCCACATTTCCCTGCTTCTAAAAGTAGGTCTCTAGCCTTTGTACTTGCTAATAAAAGATGTAAAGTGTGACCTTAGGATAACCTTAGACTAGAGACTCCAAGGCGTGTGAATCTAAGTTATGAATTTAAAACAAAAACTTGTAATTTTAACACAAGAATCATTAGTCCTAGATCCTGCCTGTGTTCTGTTGAGCACGAGAGTCATAAATGTTGCATCAATGAGCTAGCCTGGTTCAAATGAAATGTTTTTGCCTTGAGCTGCCAGATGTGAATAAAGCTACTCAGAATTTAACTACATTTTCTCTCTTTGGAGCCCATTGTATAAGTTGGCTTTATTGGCCTAACCCACTGCTCTTCCAGAGTGCCAAAAGTTTAAAGCAAAGTGTGTGTGTGTTTTTTGGGGGGGAATAGCACTTGGGCCAGTTGTGTCATGGCTTATTGTTTCCTTTGCTTGCTAAGAATTTCTGGAAAGGATTCTGCATTCTTGCTCTCCTGCAGATGTTTTCAATCAAGCTAGCAGGTGGTGGGAGCTCCAGCAGCACAAACATCTGGGGGTGGTAAGGGCTTTGTTATTCCCATGACCGTGCTTGCGCACTCTGTGGGATGACACCTGTCCTATGAAATGACATGGGTTTTGCCCGAAAGTGTATGGCCCAAAAGCATTGGCTAGATTTTCTGCCTCAGATGAAAAGTATGGGCACTATATATCTTGACTTGGGCACCATTTGCTGCTTCACCTCAGGAAGCAAAATGTCTTGGACTGGCCTTGATGACCATTCTTAGGTGGCTTGGTTCTGCCACATGTTCTCCTTTAGGCCTAGCCATCTCTGCTGACTCACTTTCAATGGAATTGTTATTCAAGTAGAGGTGCTCCAGCCTGGAGTTGATGTAGGGGATGTTGGTGAGGTTGTTGTATGCCAAGTGCAACACCAGCAAGTTAGTGAGGTTGAAGGAATTCTTGGGCAGTCCTTTGTCGGAGAGCTTATTGTAGTTAAGCCTAATGAAAGCCAAGTTGGGGAAATCTTTGAAGTAGTTGTTGGGGATGTCTTCGATTTGATTCTCATCTAGGAAGAGCTGGTGGATTGCATTGGGAACCGAAGGTGGCATCTTGTGTAGCCTGTTGTGAGCTAAGTTGAGCTGCATGAGGTTCTTGAGCCCCTTGAAAGTATTTTTGTTGAAGTTTCCATCATTCAGCTCATTGTGATGAAGGTCTAAGAGGATGAGGTGATTCAGGTTGTTGAATACACCAGCAGGGATCTTGGAGATCCGGTTCCTGCTCAGCCGAAGTTGTTCCAGATTGGGAGGCAAATTGTTGGGTACTTCCCTAAGATGATTCTTCTCCATGTACAGGAACATAAGGCTTTCCAACCTATCCAGCACCTTCTTGTTCACCTTCGCGATGCGGTTGTTATCCAGATTAATCCACCTCAGCTCTGTGGCATTCTTGAAGGACTCCTCAGGAAGCTCATCAATGAAGTTATTCTGCAGGTAGATATAATGGGCCCTGGGTGGGAAGATAGGAACTTTTCTCAGGTTGCGGCTATCACAGTAAATGGCTGAAGGGAAATCTGGAGGGCAGAAACATTCTCTAGGGCAGTCTGGGAAAACTGAGGGAGGTCCAGGTGGCAGAGGCGGAGGCAATTCTGTCGGTTCAACTGGTTCAGAGGGTGGAGGAGTAGCACGCTTTCTTCCAGGCTTGCGCCTCTGTCCATTCACCTCACAAATCAGCACGAGAATGAGTGGGAAAATCAGTCTGGCAAGCCCCTTCATGGTCTAGACAGTTGCCTGTTAGAAGACAAGAAGAAACCATTGAAAATTGGACCATGACACATACATATTGGAAATTAACTTAGTGTTGCTATCCTTTTCTCCAGGACTGGATTTCCCTGACCAGAGTACCTTTAGGTGCAAAAGTGAAGTGTGTGTGTGTGTGTGTGTGTGTGTGTGTGTGTGTGTGTGTGTATGTGTTTTAATGGCCAGTAGTACATAGCTTATTTGGTACACAACTTTCTGTGGTCAGGCAGTGGCATAGCTAGCTGCTAAGCTGCCCGGAGCAGCGTGCGCACCCTAGGGGTGGGGCAAGCTGCCCACAGAGTGGGGCGTGACGGGACAGGGCATGCTGCGGAGCCTCCAAGGAGTTCGCCTGCCACCTCCCCTTCAGCTGTAGGGTGGTTGAAGGGGAGGCGGCGGGCAGACACAAGCCCCATACTGCTGTTTCAGGCAGTGTGGAGCCTGCAGGCACCCGAACCACCACATCACACCCAGGAGGGACGCATGGCTTGAGCATGCTGCAGGCCCCATGGTAAGCGCCGCCCCCCACGATGTGGGGCCCAGTGCACAATGCCCCCCCAGCTACACCTCTGCAATCCTGTATACCGGGGGGGGGGGAAGTAGAGAAAGTTCTTCAGCTCAAAGGCCACATCCTCTTCTGGCCAACCTTATGGGGGCCAGTGGCATCCAGGGCCAGAGGCAAAAGTGGGCAAAGCAATGCATGTAGATCTTATATTTGTGCTGGAGGCTGGTTTCCACACACACTCATACACCCTGCTCTGTCCTCCAGCCAGGCAATGAGAGGCATTCCAGCCAGGGACAAAGATTTAAGAAAGGTATGACTGGTAAGGAGTTGGCTGTTAGTGGTAAAGAAAAAGGCCAAGGGTCATCACTAAATGAGTTATGCTCAGAGTAGACCTAGTGAAATTAATGGACCTATCTATATTCCACCTTTTTAGGACAAGGTCCTGGCAAACTGGCTTTCAAAAATTAGTATTACAGTACAACAGTACAATAAATGCACATCAGTTATAGACAGATTCAGCCAATACTGTATAAAATAATTCAATATTTTTTTCCTAGTCTTAAAGATCTTAAAAGAGAGGATTGGTGGTTCATGCCCACTCCAGATGGCTGTGGGCCGGATTCTTGCATTGTAGGAGGTTGGACTAGATGACCCTCGTTGTACCTTCCAACTCTACAATTCTATGATCCTATGATAGTTAAACTCTGTATAGAACTAGAATTGGATACAACCCTAGGCTTTGAGCTCAGGTACTTTCTGGTAGAGCTCATACTATATTTAGGAAAAATCTGCTTAATTTTCAAATTTCAACAGTGAAATATTGATGTTGAAATTTGTTATTTTTTACATTAATTTGTTTTTATTAATTTAATGATTTTAATTAATAAATAAATTAACTAAAATGTGTTGTTGCAAATTAACTATTGAAATTACTTCCAAATACTAATTGCTACTGCATGTCTGTTGTCAGATACTGTCAGCTGCTGAAAGCTACTGTACATGTCTGCTACTGCATGTAAGATGCCATCAAATGTGAATGAAAGTCATCAGATCAGAGGCTGTTAAAATAAAGGATCAAGATCGGAATTGTCGTATTTGGACTAAGAGTATTGCAGCAGGATGAAATAAGAACATCATTTCCTGAAATCCAGAACACGGGAAGTCCTTCAAAATTGTTTAATTTGGTATTGGATCATTGGCTTTTTTAATCGTATTATAATTTGGTGTTGTATTAATGTGGCTTTTATTGGATTGTTATAAATGAAAACTAATAAAAATAATTAATAAAAAAGATGCTATCAAATGCTGATCACATCAGCCAACAGAGAACTGTCAAACCTCGCAAATACTTGTACATCAAATGTGGATGCCTAAGATATTCAGTAAATGTTTGGAGAACATGCATACAGCCAATAAACAAACAAGGAATATTTGCCACAGAAACTAGAAGAGGAGAATGCTAAGGTGTGGGGTTCCTTTGCTCCATTTTCTGGTTCCTTGACTCATACTTTAGGGAATTAGATGTACTGCTTTATGGTGGTAGTCAACTAAGTTGCACTCAGAGCAGACCTAGTGAAATCTGTAGTCCTAACACAGTCATGTTCATTAAGTTAAATCGGTCAACTTAGTTGAATACTGCACTCAATATCTTCAATTTTCATAGCTTTCTTTTCATAGCTGTGGATTTGTGAACGAGATAAATGTGATCCCCGTCTTGCAGCCTGGCAACCCAGCCTGCTGCCTTGGATCAGTGCCACTTGTGCCACCAGCACAGCTGGCTTCCAGCCTTAAGTACAGGAGGGTTCCCTGGAAAAGGGAGAGCACCTGCCTTTACCAAGGGCATTTCCTAAGCTCATGAATACGTATTGCAGTGCATATATTTGGTTTTTGGTTTTTCATAAATCATGTGCTTACAGCTTGCCATCTCGTCTCCTTTTTACGATACCAAAAGGAAGTGATTTGCACAACAAACCCTGCAGTTGAAAACCGTTTAGGCCTGTTATCTTATTTATATACCTCTTTTAAAGAATTATGTGGATGGACAGCTAATGCTGTAAAACATACAAAGTTCTCCATTGTATCTTTTCCTCCCAATCCCACAGCATTCTGTACATTTTAAAAATGGCTGTTTTATTGATGATGGTGATGATTACACTCGGACAGCTTTTTAAGTACTGTATATGTTTTTGAAAATCTGAGGAGCACCTGCTAGCCAGTTCCATTTTCAGAATACCTCATTTTTCAGCACCATCCTTTCAATTGTGTGCGTTTCCTTCATCTTGAAAACAAAGAGCACATCTACCTTGTTTGCAAGCATAAGCATAGCTAACCTCTGCAACAGGACTGCCCTTCCCTTTATTGCTTGGAAGCTGGGATACCACACTGCCACTGCTAGAGTAGGTCTACCGTAGGATAAATATCTCACTGAAGAATAGAATCCTCTTTTTAAACAACCATCTGGCCCTTATTCTCAAGAGTGTCGGAGGAATAAGAGGGCTTCTCATGGTCACAGCTGTGAAGGAAATGTGAGCAAATTGTAGCCTGTACAACAATGTCCTTGTTGAAAGCTGTAAAGAACCTGTAGGTGTAATAGCAGCTGAGAAAGGTGCAGAGAACTGCTGTCTTCTTACTGAAAAGCTAATGCCTACCATTTCTTCATTTTTCATGTCAGGAAGGGAAAGGAGACTCATGCACCTATACCTATGTATTTGGACTGTGGCTCCTTTAAAAAAAATTGCTTGCAGGATTTGATGGGAGGCATTTTAACCTCCCATCCTGCCCTGTCTGAATCCTGTGCAAAATAACACAACAGCTTTTGATCCACCCAAACGTGCATCTTGCACAAAGCCAATTGTTTGCATGGGAAAGCTGAACTAGAGAAAAGAGTGCCAATATACACAATGATTCTTTTTTTAAAAAAAAAAAATCTTATGATGACTTCATTTACTCGCTCCTGTTCTCGGCTTGTGATAAATCCTAATAAGTATTTGGGGATCTATCTAATTCTGGGTCCAAATTGTTTTGCATGGTAGCACTGAAGATTGGAATTCAATTGCACACCCGCCACTATCCTACTTTTATTAGTGTATCCTTTAAATTTTTAAGGACTTATTCATGCTTAATTGTGTTGCTAAATCTCTGCTGTGCTGTGTCTCAAACGGCAATTGTGATTCATTTTATTTTTCATGTTGTATCCTAGCCATATTTAGCTGTGCCACCCAGAGAACATAGGAATGTCATCAATAAAAAGAAAATAATACTCAAATTATGAAATTAAGTTTTCCCCTGCATTCCGTCACTCCATCCATCGGGCTTCCTAAGGACTTGGTTCTCATTAGGCATCAAAGCAAGAGGCAGATTTTT